>NC_141697.1:85795599-91495599 GCF_964263255.1 Lissotriton vulgaris | reverse complement strand
GCACAGGAGAAGAGAACAGGGAGTTAAAGAAGGAGGTGGGGGTGGAAGAGAGCAGTAGATCAGCACAGGAGAAGAGAACAGGGAGTAAAAGAAGGAGGTGGGGTGGAAGAGAGCAGCAGATCAGCACAGGAGAAGAGAACAGGGAGTTAAAGAAGGAGGCGGGTGGAAGAGAGAAGCAGATCACCACAGGAGAAGTGGAGAAGTGTGGCTCAGGGGTTAGAGGAGGCAGACCCGGAAGCTGAGATCGGTCCTGGACCAGGGTTCAATTCCCCGCCTCGGTGGGTCTTGGGCTAAAAATTCCACGGACTCGATAATTCTCGCTCCGGTGCCTTCTCGACTCACGGGTCACACTCTGCGACTCTAGGCAATAGCTTGCTTAATCTCCACAATGGCCCCTCGCGGTGGGATGCCTGACTTTCACCTTGTGGATACCCTGCTGGGGCTATCACACAGGGGAATATCAGGACGGCTTCCCTAAGCAAGCGCCGGGACACCCACTGCGGGTAGCTGTGCGCTATATAAGCTCAAATACATACATACATACATACAACAGGGAGTTAGAGAAAGAGGCAGGTGGAAGAGAACAGCAGATTAGCACAGGAGAAGAGTACAGGGAGTTAAAGAAGGAGGAGGGTGAAGAGAGCAGCAGATCAGCACAGGAGAAGAGAACAGGGAGTTAAAGAAGGAGGCGGGTGAAAGAGAACAGCAGATCGGCACAGGAGAAGAGAAGAGAACAGGGAGCTAGAGAAGGAGGCGGTGGAAGAGAGCAGCAGATCAGTACAGGAGAAGAGAAGAGAACAGGGAATTAGAGAAGGAGGTGGGCGGAAGAGAGCAGCAGATCAGCACAGCAAAAGAGAACAGGGAGTTGAAGAAGGAGGAGGGTCTAATAGAGCAGCAGATTAGCACAGGAGAAGAGAACAGGGAGCTAAAGAATGAGGTGGGATAGAAGAGAGCAGCAGATCAACACAGGAGATGAGAACAGGGAGTTAAAGAAGGAGGCAGGTGGAAGAGAACAGCAGATCGGCACAGGAGAAGAGAACAGGGAGTTAAAGTTAGAGGCGGGTGGAAGAGAACAGCAGATTAGCACAGGAGAAGAGGACAGGGAGTAAAAGAAGGAGGCGGTGGAAGAGAGCAGCAGATCAGCACAGCAAAAGAAAACAGGGAGTTAAAGAAGGAGGTGGGGTGGAAGAGAGCAGCAGATCAGCACAGGAGAAGAGAAGATAACATGGAGTTAGAGAAGGAGGCACGGTGGAAGAGAGCAGCAGATCAGCACGAGAGAAGAGAAGATAACATGGAGTTAGAGAATCAGGCAGGGTGGAAGAGAGCAGCAGATCAGCACGAGAGAAGAGAACAGGGAGTTAAAGAAGGAGGCGGTGGAAGAGAGCAGCAGATCAGCGCAGCAAAAGAGAACAGGGAGTTAAAGAAGTAGGTGGGTGGAAGAGAGAAGCAGATCGGCACAGGAGAAGAGAAGAGAACAGGGAGTTAAAGAAAGAGGCAGGGTGGAAGAGAGAAGCAGATCAGCAAGAGAGAAGAGAAGAGAACAGGGAGTTAAAGAAGGAGGTGGGGTGAAAGAGAGCGGCAGATCAGCACAGGAGAAGAGAACAGGGAGTTAAAGAAGAAGGCGGGTGGAAGAGAGCAGCAGATCAGCACAGGAGAAGAGAACAGGGAGTTAAAGAAGGAGGCGAGTGAAAGAGAACAGCAGATCGGCACAGGAGAAGAGAAGAGAACAGGGAGCTAGAGAAGGAGGCTGGGTGGAAGAGAGCAACAGATCAGCACAGGAGAAGAGAAGAAAACAGGGAGTTAGAGAAGACGGCGGGTGAAAGAGAAGAGCAGATCAGTACAGGAGAAGAGAACAGTGAGTTAGAGAAGGAGGCGGGTGGAAGAGAGCCGCAGATCAGCACTGGAGAACAGAACAGGGAGTTAAAGAAGGAGGCGGGTGGAAGAGAGTTGCAGATCAGCGCAGGAGAAGAGAAGAGAACAGGGAGTTAAAGAAGGAGGTGGGGTGGAAGAGAGCAGCAGATCAGCACAGGAGAAGAGAACAGGGAGTTAAAGAAGGAGGCGGGTGGAAGAGAGCAGCAGATCAGCACTGGAGAACAGAACAGGGAGTTAAAGAAGGAAGCGGGTGGAAGAGAGTTGCAGATCAGCACAGGAGAAGAGAAGAGAACAAGGGGTTAAAGAAGGAGGTGGGGTGGAAGAGAGCAGCAGATCAGCACAGGAGAAGAGAACAGGGGGTTAGAGAAGGAGGCGGGTGGAAGAGAACAGCAGATCAGCACAGGAGAATATAACAGGGAGTTAGAGAAGAAGGTGGGGTGGAAGAGAGCAGCAGATCAGCACAGGTGAAGAGAACATGGAGTTAAAGAAAGAGGTGGGGTGGAAGAGAGCAGCAGATCAGCACAGGAGAAGAGAACAGGGAGTTAAGGAAGGAAGCGGGTGGTAAAGAACAGCATATTAGCACAGGAGAAGAGAACAGGGAGTTAAGGAAGGAAGCGGGTGGAAGAGAACAGCATATTAGCACAGGAGAGGAGAACAGGGAGTTAGAGAAGTAGGCGGGATGAAAGAGAACAACAGATCAGCACAGGAGAAGAGAACAGGGAGAAAGATTATGAGGCGGGAGGAAGAGAACAGCAGATCAGCATGGGAAAAGAGAACAGTGAGTTAGAGAACAAGGCGGGGGGAAAGGGAACAGCAGACTAGCACAGGAGAAGAGGGCAGGGAGTTAGAACAGCAGTCTGGGAAGGAGAGGGCTGCAGATTAGCAATTGTTGCCAATTTAGCTCTGTCACTTAAAAGATGTGCAGCCAGTAGTTTGTTTTCCTGCCGGGCTGTGTCTTCCATCCTTCCGAGGTTGGTATTTGAAGTATGATTAAAAGCTGGTAATAGCAGTAATGGCTATTTACAGCGCTTACAATCTGCAAAAAAGTGGTACGTTCAGCTTTAAAAGAAGTTAATGGAGAAACCGTACAGACAGCAAATATGTATTTGAAACATTTTTGCTATGTTGTGACCTATGCCTGTTGGTGTAGGCAGGTATGAATTTGTTGACAGTTCAGTCCATAGTAGGGATGACATTCATTACAGACACTAAAAGCAACAAGGGAGACAAACTGCCAGGAGCAATGAGGAGCCAGCACTCATGAGGTGTGGGAGGGAGATACAACACGGGGATTCACAGGGGGGGGGGGGGGGGAGTAAGTGCCGTGCAGTTCCTCTGAGTGCTAAATGTCAAATTCTGTGCGTGATGATTGCATTTCACAGAAGCCAAATCTCCCCTCATGCACAACAGGGCAAAGACAGGGGTGAAAGACAACCGCAGGATGGTGTTATAGATGGCAGCAACAAGGAGCTGACATACAGGGCAAAAGTTGGTGTTGGAAGAATGCACCCATGCTGGTCGGTTAAAGTGAAACAAGGCGTCACTTCCCTGAAGGCATGGAGCAGTGACGTATCACATAATAGAGTACAGTCCTGGGTGGTTCAAGCCAGTTCTAAGCACCACATTCGGTAAAATGTAAAATTGCATGGCATACCGGCTCGCCACACTCTTTGTGTAGTAGTTGGGACAACATTTTAAATGTAATTAAGTGACACTTGCTTTGAAAAAAAAAAGCGATACAGCCAGCGTTGAAGGGGCAAGAAGCAATAAAAAGATTGGGGAAGGGTGGGTGTATGTGGAAGCAAGAACTGCCTGAAGGGGATGAAGGATGGGGGAAACAAATCCATGTTATCAATGTAGCTCCCCAGAAGCTGATAATGTGCAGGGCTAATGCCGTTGACACTGCAACAGAAAATGCCCTTTGATCTTGCAGACTCGAACCACCCAGGCAAACAAAAGTCCTGACATGACGACCATTTGGCTGCATGCCGCCTTCCCCTACTCCTCCCGCCACTATGAACAAGCTCTCGGCATTGCGTGGTGGGGGCGGGGAGTGGCATTGGGTAGCGGGGGCGGGGGAGCAGCTTCCTTTGAAGTCTGATGCCGAGGCTCAGACAAATGGTGTGGGTGTGCGATGTGCGATGTGGCTGGCGATGTGCACGCGTCCAGCTCACATGTACTGTACCTAATCCTCAGTTTGGAGAGACTTTTTGAAAGCCTTACTATAATCTCGCCCACCATCCCTACGGGATGGCTTAGACAATACCTAAAAACTACCTGTAATGACTGATTATTTTTATTAACAATACACCAGAGGATGCTTCCACAATTCATTTTGGTAATACTTATGAAACATTTATTAGGGGGGGGGACACTATTTCCATTATGGAACATGATAATAAAGCATTTTTATCAACTCTGGGTGAAGTACTACGGTACGCTGGCATAGTTTGTGAAGTTTGCGCTACTTCACACCACGCAAATTGCACGTAGCACAGTGCAAACACGCATAGCGTAGAGTAGTGTTTTGGTCATTTTTTGCTTGCTCGCGGTCCTCAACGGCAAGTTGGCGACTGAGAGCGAGCAAAATTACATCCCGGTGAGACTTTTTCCTCGTTCGCGATCAGCAACATCAAGTTGCCGATCGTGTGTGTGGAAAATAAACCTCCTGGTAAGATTCTCAACGCGGGGAGGTCAGGTTTCTCATTGAGAGTGGTCGCGTATGCTCGCGACTGCTCACGATGAGAAACTACCAGTCCGCTTTGATAAAGCTGCCGCTCGAGTAGAAATCTACTTGAGAAGCAGAAAATGACCGCTTGCACTGTGCCAGATGCGGTTTGCACTGATTGCACAGTGCGGACAAGCATCTGGCACTGTGCAATCAGTGCAAACAGCATTTTGCACAGTGCACTACGCAGTTCGCATAGCTACGCGTAGCACGAAGTGCACTTCACGTAGCTACGCGTAGCACTACTGTGCAAACTACGCCCAGGGTTAATTTTTATGCTAAATCTGGGTCTTTGCAGGAATACATTATTAAAACTAGATATTGTTCATCTCCTCTTCAGATATTACTTTCAAAACACAACTTCAAATGTGAATATGTTATGAATATAAACACTCTTCTTATTAAAAGAGCTGGTCTTATTACTATCAAACAAAATATACACTTTCAATTCAATGCTAATAAATCTGGTCATATCTTTGTAAATGATGTCCATATTAAAAGAGATACAAAACCTTCACATGCTTCAAGGCATCCAAATGGCCAATTGATTCTTTCTATTACTGCAATAGCTAAAGAATTCAGGGATTTTTATGTTATGTTATGTTAAACCATTTGTAAAGCGCAGCGTATACCCGAAGGTGTCTTGGCGCTGAATTTATTAGCAACAATGGGCGGAAAAGAGGACCTACTGATTGAACAGCCAAGTCTTCAAAAGCTTCCTGAACTGGGGCAGGGAAGGAGCTGACCTAAGATTCTGTGGAAGTAGATTCCAGGATGTGGCTGCTCTGACCGCAAAGCTGCTGCTACCCCATTTAGATTTTTTAAAATCTGGTAGGATTTATTCTGAAGGAGCCTGCTGATCTGAGGTTTCTTGTTGGAATGTACCTTGATAATGCTTTCTTCAAAGAGGAAGGTCCTGAGTCATGGAGGGCTTTATATGTCATACAGAGGGCTTTACACTTGTTTCTGTTTTTGACTCTAAGTCAGTGAAGCTCCTTAAGAGCAGAAGAAACAGAGAGGCATATTCACAAAGACTAATCTCCGAATTATCCCCATTGTAACGCATCAAAAGTGGTGATAGAATTAACATCCCATTCACAAGCTGGTGCAAACTGCACACAACACCAGTATTCCTGCTATAACTGCCCCCAAATGTATCTCCACAGTGGACATCACCAACTAACACTAATGAGATACAGAGTGGGTGTTCCCATGCAAAAACACAAGAGAAAACCACAACAACACATTTACAACGAACTGCCAGAGCTGCGAAGCAAAGCAAAAACAGGGGATAACCTGCGGTAGCACCAGGGATTTTACACCTGCCTTTTGCTGGTGTTAAGGAGGACGACTACCTGCAGCATGGAATGGAACACAGTCAGTAGCCTTTTAAGATGCAGGTATTCCAGATGGAAGGTGTCTGCCTAAGTTAGCACCACTAAAATGACAGTATTTTTGGATAAAACAAATGGTCAGACTTCGAGGACACTGATTGCTGCGGTCACCATGCTGCCAGTCTCACAGTGACACCTAATTTCCAGCAGGGGCAGTGTTGGGCGGGGAGCTAAAAGTAGTGATGATGGGACTTTTCAGGCAAAAATTGGCCATTCACAACATATTGCCGGATAACGCAGGATTTAATTCGCCATTGCGATGATTAGTACGTGGGTTTTGACACCCCTTCCATGTTACTATTGCCATGTACCCTGCTAACAAGGCGATATTAATCGGGTTAGGCATCGTTAACTTTTCTGGCAATGACTGATGATGGTGATAGTTATCGCCTGTCTTTGTGAATATCCCCAGAGTTGTGGCTAGGCAAATCTAATAGGAGCCTGGCTGCCGAATTTTAAAGAATATGCACCAGGAAGCGGACCGGTGAGCATACTATGGGGAAAAAAGAATGATAGACTTTTCAAGTATTCTATGTTTATTAATTGTTCTTTTTGTTGTTTTTTATTTTTTTATTTCATTTAAGTACCAACATGTAGGTACCAATGCAGAGTCTAAAATTTAATATACACCGTCTTCTTTGTAGATATCTTGCATGTTGTTACAGAAGTTATTGTGGTATATGGAATTCATAGCGTAGTCTGTCAGGAAAGCAGAAACAATATGGAGGCAGGAAATGATAAAGAGATGTTAAATACACATTGGAGATAATATAGTGGGAGAAAGGAAGTAACTATGACCAAACTTATTATGTAACACAAAAAAGTTGCACAGTATATTTTAAGTCTGACTTTACATTAAAATCAATTTGGTACTAGTTTAAGAAATACATATAAAAATGAATAATGTCTCAAACAATTTTTGATTTCTTAAAGATACATTTATTTTTCAGATTCCTTTTCCAAATTTAACAGAACTTCTAATATTTGATTGTCAGAAATGTCCTCATTTTGAATCAGGAAATCTACTGATTACATTGAAGTAGTTCATAGTCCCGTGATTCATCCATGAATTCTGAATCATTGGGTTCAATAGCTTTATTATTGTTGCTCTCCAGAACAATTTTGTTGGAATTATTTTGCTCTCCTTCCATTTTTGTGCTGAAATTTGCATTTAAAAAAAATATATCGGTAGAGATAGGGCACTGTTGGGTTTAAGTTCAGACAGGTACTTTGGTTTTTTTAATAGTGATTTTATCTTTGGGCAGTGTATGGTATCAGACTGGAAGTAGAAATATAAAAAAGTGTATGTGATAAAGCTTAAGTAAATTCATAATTATACAAGACAAGCCTAACTCCATCCATAACTATAACAAAGAAGTCTATCTTATTCTATAACTATTACAGAGGGATAGTATATAACTATCAGAAAATGTTTTCCAAATTAATTTAAAGTGCACAACATACTTCAGTTTTTAAAATAACATCTTACCTTTCAAAAAGAAGTTTAAGTTGTCAGTGAAAATGCTCTTGAAATGTACTTCAGGATGTAGTGGTCAAAATGGCTGTGTTTCTCTCTCCTTCTTTATATATATTCAGGTACATAACCAATCAAATGTCATGTAATAATAGTAGATAATGAAAGTAACATTTTAATTGGTTGTCAATTCTAACACTTCATATGTGCTTTTGTCATGTAATTTACCTCAGGATATTTAGTCAGGCCTACAGCATAATTGTCTCAATGGAATTCCATCAAATTTGGGTAAATGGTAGGGACTGCTATGTAGTAGGGCCTATTCTATTTTTGGTGTAAGTGTCTCCAGTGGTTTTTCAGTAAATTACTTTCCCACCTTTTTTTAGGGAGCGCTTACCGGTGCGCGCCCCTGTACGCGCACCGGCAGCGTTACGGGAGTCCTCCATTGTGTGTTTCGGTACAATCGAGACACTAGATGGAGGACAAACAACGTTGGGAATGGGTAGAAGGGGGCACGGTAGACAGCCCCTGACCCCCTAGGTTTTCTGAGGGGGGCTTAGGAGGCTCATAAAGGCCCTGAGTTTTTTTGTTTTTGGTTTGTGTCTTGCTTTTTGATAATGCTTGATATCAACATTTGCAAGATAGAGGATTCATATTTTGTGAAATAGTGAGGGTTCAGTAGTGAAATTGAGTGCTTGTACATAGGATCTTCGCTGTGTTTCTAAAATGTTATTCAAAAAACGATTTTGGGGGAAATCAATGGTATTTTCATTTGGCCCTTATTTATGATTGCCTTGTGCTGCTGGTGCATCACTTTAAACATTGGAAAAAAGTGACGCTCTGGTGGCGCAAGGCCTTCATAAATAAGGCCCTGGGTTTTTTTGTTGTTGGTTTGTGTCTTGCTTTTTGATAATGCTTGATATCAACATTTGCAAGATAGAGGATTTGTATTTTGGGAAACAGTGAGGTTTCAAAAGTGATATTGAGTGGTTGTACATAGGTTCTGCGCAGTGTTTTTTAAATGTTATTCAAAAAACGATTTTGGGGGCAAATCAATGGTATTTACATTTGGTCCTTATTTATGACTGCCTTGTGGCACCGGTGCGTATCTTTTAACATGGGACGCACTGGTGGCGCAAGGCCTTCATGAATAAGGCCCTGAGTTTGTTTGCTGTTGGTTTGTTTTTTGCTTTTTGATCATGCTTGCTATGAACATTTGCAAGATAGAGGATTTGTATTTTGGGAAACAGTGAGGTTTCAAAAGTAATATTGAGTGGTTGTACATAGGTTCTGCGCAGTGTTTCTTAAATGTTATTCAAAAAACGATTTTGGGGGCAAATCAATGGTATTTACATTTGGCCCTTATTTATGATTGTCTTGTGGCACCGGTATGTAATTTTTAACATGGGAAGAAAGTGACGCACTGGTGGCGCAAGGCCTTCATAAATAAGGCCCTGAGTTTTTTTGTTGTTGGTTTGTGTCTTGCTTTTTGATAATGCTTGATATCAACATTTGCAAGATAGAGGATTCGTATTTTGTGAAATAGTGAGGGTTCAGTAGTGAAATTGAGTGCTTGTAAATAGGATCTTCGCTGTGTTTCTAAAATGTTATTCAAAAAACGATTTTGGGGGCAAATCAATGATATTTTCATTTGGCCCTTATTTATGATTGCCTTGTGCTGCCGGTGCTCTCTTTCTCTTTACACCACTCTCTTTTTTCCCCATTCCTCATGCTCACTCCTTTTTTTTTCTTTTTTTTTTTGTTGGTGCGCTGACGGGACGCACCCCGGTACGCGCACCGGGGCGCTTACTGGCACGCGCACCGGGAGCGCTCCAGAGTGAAATATAAAAAAAAAAGAATATACTTTAAAAAAATATATATATTATATTATTATACAATATAGGATTCATTTTTAGAAAAACATACCTTTTTAAGCTATAGATATTTGCGGAAAAATAACCTTTGAAATTCACTAAAAAACACATAGGTATGAGGCCCTATAAAAAGTTACGAATTAGCAGTTACAAAACCTATGAAATTCACTGAAAAAACCATAGGTTTCACACCAGTTATAGTTAGGAATTAGCATTTAAAAAACCTATGAAATTCACTGAAAAAACCATAGGTTTCTGTTAAAAGTAGCAAACTGAGGCGTCTGGTAAATAACTGCCTTTATTCACTGCTCCACTCTCCAGCAAAGAACCTCTCCTCACATGAACATTCTAAGGCCAGCTTCACAGGAAGCTACCAAGTGCACTATCACCATGGGGTGGATGGAACATGCCAAGGTGGACACATTGTAAATAGCTGTATATAATAATACATCTCATTGTAAATAGGTGTATATATATATAACATAAGATTGTAACACATCTTCCCCCCTATAACCATTGCAATAAATAACTTCCCTCAATACAGTCTAACATAACATATCTTCCGAAGAAAGTTCATTTGTAAACAATAAAGTCTTTGTGCCAACCTGGTGTCTTGCGTGTTCTTTGGGTTCTAATCACTTGCGCTTAATCACGACGGATGGTGCTGAAACTGTAGGTTTATTAACCCCTTTACTGCTAAGGCACTGATGCCATTTTCCATTCATTTTCCATTGAAATGAATGGAAAGTTCATGACGAGTTACCCTTGTCATTAGCGGCGAAGAGGTTAATAACGTTTGACGAGACCTCACCAGATAAGCTGCTTAGGTAATGTCCCGAGTGGCTTTATCCTGGCGACTTTCGATGCTCTTCTTAGAAGTCCTTTACTTTACTAGCTGCCGGAGTACAATCAAAAGGGGAGGAGCAGGAACATCTGTCCCCTTGCACAGAACGTCGCCACTGTTAAAAGTAGAAAACTGAGGCGTCTGGAAAATAACTGCCTTTATTCACTGCTCCACTCTCCAGCAAAGAACCTCTCCTCACATGAACATTCTAAGGCCAGCTTCACAGGAAGCTACCAAGTGCACTATCACCATGGGGTGGATGGAACATACCAAGGTGGACACGTTGTAAATAGCTGTATATAATAATACATCTCATTGTAAATAGGTGTATATATATATAACATAAGATTGTAACAGTTTCTTGCCAGTTATAGTTAGGAATTAGCATTTAAAAAACCTATTAAATTCACTGAAAAAACCATAGGTTTCACACCAGTTATAGTTAGGTGGAAATTTTACTGACATAAAACCAATGAAATTCCCACGTTATAGGTAGTTAGACTCACTATAACTTGCGCGTGTAATGCACTGCTGATGACATCACATATTACATCACTCATGACATGGTCAGTGACATCACTCCGTGTGGCTCCATCTCTTGAGGCAACTCTTGTGTTGGATGTGTAGCGGCTTTCCTGGCCACGATGGAAGCTCCTCCGCTGTTTTGGACCCAGTTGACGCCATTGCTGTGGTTACTTTTGGGACGAGGAGCTGCGTTGGGGACTGGTGATGTTAACATCGCGCCTTGACACCGTGCAGAAAGCCACCGACTTGGGATGTTTAACTTATTTTATTTAATGAACACTCGCTTACTCACTTGAGGAACACTTTAGATAGCACTACCGGTACCAGGAGGCAGCAGGAGCTGCCACACCCACCTTGGCAGGTTCTTTATCAATTGGGCCTGTGATGAAGGGCAGGAGCCCGAAACGCTTTGGCGTTTGACTTTTAAAATCTGTGTGCTGCTGGCGGTGCATTTACCTTGTTACCCCCCACCCCGTATAAATAGATGCAGATGATTACACCTGTGTGGGCTCCATCTCGTGAGGCAACTATTGTGTTGGATATATATATATATATAGATATAGAGTGGGGCTGAGAGAGAATGCCTGCGGCACCCCGCTTTCATAGTAAACAACACGATATTCAACATGTTACCATCATGTTTACTTAATTGTAGATTACCATATCTGTCTCAGGCTGATAGAGATAACTTAGAAGTCCCTTGTAGAAGAGGAAGCAACTGCAGCAATTCAATCCTTGAACAGTAAGAAAACTCTAGGTCCAGGTGATATTTCTGCAGAATTTTACAAATCTTTTAATACACAGTTATCTCCGGTCATCCTCTCTCTGTTTGCTCATAATGCTTCCTTTAAAAAGGCAACAATGATTGTCTTTCCAAATAAGATAAAGATAACACAGTAATAGGTATTTATCACCCACACTTGCTAATTAACTGAACCTGTAAGATTTATGTAGAGATTTTGGCAACCCGACTATCTCAGTTTATTGGGTCCATTATTCTTCCAGATCAGACAGGATTCATAAAAATCAGATTATTGTCTTGCAATACCGACTACTTTTTGAGTTGTTTAAAAAAAAATTAACATCTGATGGGTCTGTCAGCTTTAGATGCTGTTAACGCTTTAGATAATGTTAATTAGAATGTTTTATTTAATACTATGGAATCATTTCATTTTGATTCTAACTTTACTTTAATGAATAAAACATTATTTTCATACACACTGCATCCATATATATGGGTGGCATTACCCCATCTCTTTTTTTCACTACATAGAGGTATGAAACAAGGTCACCCCTCATCTACTTTACTGTTTTTACTGATGATTGAGCAATTGTTATGTCTTATCAGTAATTCGAAAGATAACAAAGGCATCACTATACAGTATATGGTCCTTAAATTGTCAGCCTATGCAAATGACATTTTGTTATATATTTCTCACCATATACAAACCATTCCTGTTGGGGGGCGTGGCTAGGCACGCAATGGCGGCAGTCGCACTCGGGTAGAGCTCCCCTTCCGTGGGCCAATGCTCTGCACACTTTCCCTGAAGCTGACTGAAAAAGCGAGCGGAACACTGCAGAGATAGCACCTGCCTGCCGGCCAACTTTGGTGCTGAGGAATCGATCCCGACCGCACCGGCCCTTCGCGAAGACCTCCTGCAGGATTCCTTGCCGCCCGACCGGCTGGCGCAATCACGCGAGGCCGCGGCCCTGGCCTGACCGCTAGGCCTGCACATGCGGCCTATGAACTGATGTGCTCGGCCCTCCTGCCTACCAGCGACAGGACCTGGAGCCGTTTTGCCCTTCCGACCTGAGAACTGTGGACGAGCCTGGGCACTCCAGAGGATTCACTGGAGATCCGGTCCTGAGTGAGATGATGACTTCTCCCTCCTGAACTGCCTGTTGCTCAGGTTGGGGCCCGAGCCAGAGTGCTGCTGCCCGGCTGCTGAGTGCCGCGGTTGGGGACGCCGCGATCCCCTGGGGGAGTACGCTCATCGCCTCAGCAGGATTGGGGCGCCAGGAGAGGAGGCCTGCCTCCAGTGTCTGCCGGATTGTCGCCGGCGCGAGGCGGCCCCTCCTCACTCGCAGGTGAAGCTTGAGTGGCCAGAGAACCTTGCTGTGTTGGCTGGATTGGGCGCCGCGGCCCGCGCAGAAGAGACGCCAGAGGCCTGCCGGAGCCATCACCTGGAAGTAAGGCAGGCGCTCGCAAATCCTGGCTAACTGGAGCGCTACCTGGCCCGGCCATCACGAGACTCCCCTGAACCCCCTGCGGCCAGCCTACCTGGGGAAGACTGGAAGATGGTGTTCCGCTGGACTTTGGCGGAGGATCGGGGCTGCTGGGGGCGCGACAGCCAGTGAGATGCGGCCCTCATGTTGATGGGGGAGACGGGGCCCTGCATAGACTGAGAAGACCTGCGACACCATTATCACTACCGGCGGCCACCTGCTCCCCCGCGGTTAGCCGCGGAGCCGCGATGCTGTGATCACGAGCCCTCCGATCCTCCAAGGACCCCCCACGGACCACCCGTCTGCAGTGGCTATCCTGCAATTTGTAGGACTGCGAGCCTCCTGCTGACCGTTATTGCTGTCCATACCATGATGAGGGAGAGAACTGGCACCTGCTGGTCACGCTGACACGCCTGCCTGATCCGAAAGCCTGTGGCACCCATTGTCGCCGGCATACGCGGAAACACCCTGCTGGCTGCGCTGGGGACGCTGAATACCCTACTCCCCCTTAAACCTCAGGAACCACAGGACCTCTTAAGACCACGAACTAGGGAGCGCTTCACTGCTAAGGCCCCCTGTGAACACTGCTTAGCTCTGCTCATGTCCGGAGGGGTAAGACCACGTACTGGCACTGGGGGTGCCCTACCGAAAGGGAAGACTGACAAGGCATTGAGGAAAGTGACATTCCTTCCTTGAGGTGAAAAGACGGCTTCGCACTGCGGGTCTCAAATATTCCCTCCTATTCCCTGTGAAGTTGAGGGTGATGGCGCGGGATAAAACTTATTTCTTTACTAGCCCTGAAGAAGAGGACGCCTGGCTCAATGGCGGCACCGACTAGGCACCCAGGCAACTGCAGGACTCTGCGGCGAGATCACAAACACGCGGACCGAGACGACACCGTAGGAACATAGCGCCTCAGACTCAAAGCCTGAAGGACACGGCGCGCCACTTCCCACCCGTGGAACAGATTATCCAGGAGCAGCAAGATGCACTCCGCAGAGTCACCGAACTTAGCAGCTCCCCGACATCAGGCGCCGCGCCAGATGCCAGCCCACGGATAATTCCGAGCGACCATGCAGCCATCTATGGGATACCGGATTCTCAACTTTCCACAGATCTACCAGATATCACACCACAGACAGCAGACCTGCTCAACTGAGATCACACGCGGAGCCCCGACGGAGCTCACCAGAATGACGATGTCCTGGCTGCGGCCTGGACGGACACTGCTGTGCCGCTGGAGCTTGGCGACGTCTGGGGCGACTTTGTTGCCTCCGGGAAAGACGGCGGAGGCGGGACACAGTGAGTATCACCCTGGTCACCCGAACACTGACACAGTGCTTTAGTGGGAGGGACTCCCTACACCTCCTCTGTCCATTAACCTTTACCTATGGGCGACTAACCATGCATATGGCTTGGGATATGCGGCCTACTTTACTTTGTTCCTGAATGGCTGGCTAGGCCAGGGACTTCGGTATAGCAGGTCAAGGCAATTTCGCCCAATAAACTCTGGCTAGGAGATGCCTAAACTGAATGGCCCAGGGAGGGATGGTGACTTCCCTCTTTGCACAACAGAAAATGAATCCCTGTGGTTTGTATATGCAAGAAAGTCAAAGTGCTGACTGTGAAAAGACGTGTGGGGGAATTTTGCCTCAGGAGAATCCCTAATATTAATCACGTTATGCTAGCAAAGAAATATTGAACACTTATCACACTGAATATCAAAACATTATTCAATAAACAAATCCAACAAAAATATAAAAACAATTTGCACAATTTATTGTGGTACCTCCCTTTAGGGTTACACTTTAAATTTTAAAAAACATTGCTAAAAGAGTTATCTTTATGGTAAAAAAACATGGACAATGATAAAAAAACAGTCAAAAGCAAGAGTCGACGCGGCGTTTCGGTGTTTTTACAATAGTTGCACCTTCATCAGCACATTTGACAATATTGACTTGTAATCTAAAAATTGAAAACAATATTTTAGATACCTATTTTTATATACAGTGACACATACATAGCTATTTTTCTTTAGCCCAGTAAGCTACTTGACATAACACTTTATGGAAAAAAACATTTATTCCTTAACCACCACACTCTTGTGTTAATGAAAAGAAGGACATCTACAAGATTAATAATGTCCTCACCTTTGCCCAAAATATATAAACAAGTACCTCAAATCGAAGATTTTTATATCAGGAGACTTCTAAGTCGATTGGGGACTTGCACTATTATATTTCATTTGGTGGTATGATACCTTTTGTAGAGAGAAAAAAACAGATTTTATGCAGTTTCAGTTTTTTTCTGCAATTAATGATTTTAGTTTATGCTGTCTATTCTTTGTTACCTTCATAGGAGCATCTTTGCTTATAAATCGGCACGGAGGAGCCACCGTAATTTAATATGCGGCCGTTGTCAATAAAACTGTCAGATCCCTCTTTGTACAGGTTGCTTTACTGCTGAGACTGTGCCTTAGCACGTAACACCCCCTAGACTTGAAAGGTTATTCCTCTCGATCAAGAGTCTGGACGGTGGCATGTTTGGCTACTGCCCTTTTGTCGTTTACCTTTGGTTCACCCCTCTCTGGTTAACTTTGTTATTTTATCTCTATCCTTTTTGTGTTTTCCCAGGATATGATATTCCTGTAAATGGAGATGACTTTAGATGTGGTCGGTGGGGCTGTGTGGCGGGTCCGGGATCAGCTAATGTAATGGGGAGGGAGGGGAGATTGCCTGAATTGTTACTATGACTGCGATAAAAATTTGTACCTGGAACATTAGAGGCATGCACACGCCGTCATGCCGCTATCAAATATTCTCATGCCTCAAACGACACTGGGTTCAAATTGCGCTCTTGAAGGAAACACACTTACACAAGACAGAAGTGATAGCACTACACCGTCGATGGAGGGGGCAACTATACGCTACAGAATACTCCTCATATGCCCGTGGGGCGCTGCTATGGGTAAGACCGAGCACTCCCTTTGCAACGACATATTCTCACACCTACCCAGAGGGCAGGTTTGTGCTTGTACATGGCCGGCTAGCCGGGCAACCTGTGGTTCTGGCATCCCTGTACTCTCCCAATACAGACCAGGGGGGTTTTCTTGCACACCTATCGGAGAAACTGGCGCCCTGGCATGGAGTCCCCTGGATACTCGGGGGCGATTACAATTGCATACTGGACGCAACACTAGACCGTTCTGCTCCACCCCGACTGGCGCACCGACTTGCGGCACCATGAGGGTGCTCATTCAGTGGGCAACACAGTGGGACCTACAAGACGCCTGGCGCACTCGCAACCCCAATACTAGGGTGTACTCCTACTACTCAGGGGCACACGCTCTGCATGTACGCCTGGACAGATACATGGTGTAATCGGAACTATTACCCCTCAACACAGACACACAGTACATGGGCCGAACACACTCGGACCATAACCCGCATACACTAGACATAACATGGGAACGCCCACACCCACCCATCCCTACCTGGCGATTACAGCCCGCCCTATTGCTAGATGCCCCTTTCCGAGACTCCCTGCAAGCCTGTGTAGCGCAATACTTTGCAGACAATTCTGGCACAGCGTCCTTCCCACAGATCGAATGGGACGCCTGCAAGGTCGTGATTAGGGGGCACTGCCTGGGCACAAAGGGACACATGCAGAAAAAACTGGAGGAAGATCTGCAACGTGTGGAGACTGAGCTGCTCCACCAAGAGCAGGAGGCGATGACAGGGGCAAACGGGCCGCTACTTACGGCTCATGAGGAACATACATGACTGCTGGAACGGCTATGTCACTCGGCGTGCATGCACCATCTTAGTGACAAACCCGGGAAACTACTGGCCTGGCTTGTAAGACTGGAAGATCGCACTACACCAGTGTCTGCCTTTCACACGGTTGAGGAAGGGGTAGTGTACACACAGAGCAGAATACACCGAGCTTTCATACGACACTACCGGGCTTTATACTGGTCTCAACTGAGAGCCTCTACTGAACCTATTACAGACTATCTCTCGGATATACAACTACCACTCCTCACAGCTGCGCAGCAGGGAGACTTGGAGGCACCACTCACGCCGGAGGACATGCGCGAAGCCATTTTTGCTCTTTCTAATGGCAAATCGCATGATGGGCTGCCCGCCAAATTTTTTAAAACATGCTCAGAAATCATAATTCCTGAGTTGCTTAAAGTATATGCTGCTGCAATAGATGACTCGGCGCTTCCTACCACGCTCAATCAGGCCACTCTCGTCTCGCTCCTATAGCCCAGCAGGGACGACAGAAACATGAGCTCTTACAGACCTCTCGCCCTGTTAAACACCGATTATAAAATCTTCACTTCTATTTTAGCTCGGTGCTTAGCCACCATAGTCTCCACCCTTGTCCATCATGACCAAAATGGCTTCGTGCCTGCACGAAGCACCTCTTACAATATCCACCGCCTCTTCAGGGTACAGGAAAATGCTACGCTACACTGGCCAAGATGGGGTGCCTGGTGCTGGACCTTGAGAAAGCCTTTGATTCTGTGGAGTGGCCTTACCTCAAGGCAGTGCTGGAGAAATTCAACCTGGGAGACGCATTCGTCGACATGGTTGGACTGCTATACCAGAGACCCAATGTACGAGTGCGAACAGGCAGACTGCTTTCGGATAACGTGGAAGTGCGAAGAGGAACCAGACAGGGCTGCCCCCTGTCGCCACTCCTTTTTTCCTTGGCCATAGAACCCCTTGCGGCGATATTGCAAATGCGAGGAGTCGACTGGGGGATCCCAATGACGGACGGATTACATGTGGTCTCGCTTTATGCGATGACCTGCTTCTATATGTGCGCGACCTCGCCTGTGTGCCGTGCTTATTATCAGATATATTCCAGACCTTTGAGGAAGTGTTGGGACTAAGGGTCAATTGGGCCAAGTCCGGCGTATACTCGTTTAGTCCTGACACACAGGAGTGCGACGTCCGCATCGGTGGTGTGAGGGGCCGCCTGGTATCCCACTACGTTCAAATATCTCGGAATGCACATCTACAGAGACCCGTCAGACATAATGGAGGGAAACCTGTTGAGTGCAATCTCCTCGTTGCGCGCACAGATGGCCTTCTGGAAGACACTGCCCCTAAATGTGCTGGCTAGGTGGCAAAAATCTAGATGACACCGCCACCGAGGCCAGAGGGTTGGCAATCCCCAATTTAGAACTATATTATCTGGCAGCACAGCAGAATGGGTGTTGTGCTGGCTAGGTGGCAAAAATCTAGATGACACCGCCACCGACGTTACTGTATGGATCCACGCACAAATATGATACCACTGTGCCAATATTCCACTAAACGTCCCTGCCCGAGTGTTCCGTGACTTAGAGAATCTAATCTGAAACGCTGGACGACCTCGCATTGCGCTGACAAAACTCTACTCGCCCACTGAGGCCGGAGGGTTGGCAGTTTCTAATTTAGAACTATATTATCTGGCAGCACTTAAATGGTGACAGCCTTAAAAATAAAACTCAGATGAAAAGATGAATGTTTTTCTAGTGTGGGGCAAATTAATATTGATGCAGGCACTGCAAAATTTGATCTTAAACCTGCTCTTCTGGTCTTCTGATGATTGTTCAGCTTTTTTTAAGGGAGAGGTAGGTGGGGAAGGCTAGCCAGCACCAGAGAGAGTTTGTTACTAATCAAATGATTGAAGAAGTGAATGGTTAGGGTTTGTGGGTGATGGAAGGATGGAGATTTTTCCTTTCAACATGCTGACTTAATGAAGTTCTTTTGTTTTAATATTAAAAGTCTTAATGCCCCAACTAAATTATTAGAGGTACTGAATGGTCTGAAGGAGGCAAAAGGTGACTTTGTCTTCTTCAGAAAATTCATCAGCTGCAGAAATACTACTAGCTGTAATGCTAGAGGCACTCAGATGTTTTGAAACCATGTGATGACCTTTGACTACCATGATTTTTATTGACTTTTGGTGTTAAACTTATCATAGCTTGAATGTATGTCCCGCAAATGCCTTTTTTTACTTGAAGATTTCATCTTGCAGTTTTAAAGTGGGAGCTGTCACAGAGTAGAACAGACTTGCAAGGAACAGAACGTGTGGAATGTGCATTTGAAAGCATGAGATGGAGAGAGACGTGGAATGTACTTTTTGGTCTCGGAGTTCAGTATTATAAGCAGTGGTGCGCAAATGTGCATTGTGTTGTACATTGGCAGATGATGTATGAAGCATGTGATGCTATAGGCAGTGGTGCACAAATGTGCATTGTGTTGTACATTGGGGAGTATAATGAATTTCTTACTATTGGCTTTGACGTGCCCTCATGTCATCTTGAATTCTGACTCTGTCTTGCTTGAGCTTTTGGCGCGCACAGGCAGGCCCCCAGATTACATCAAGTTGTTTGGGTTATTCACTTTCAATGTTGCTTTGTTTTTGGAGAGGAAATTGTTGAATGTGCTGCTGAAGACTTTCATAAGCTTCGGTAAGATAAAGGCTGGAACATGTGAAAATGCAGGAGGAACAAGAGAACTCCTTTACCCTGGAATGTTTGCATGGGAGGTTTCCAATTCCAGTAAGTTTCCTTGGCATAGATGGAGGGCCTTTCTGAACCTTCTAGTGTGTTTTGAAACTATAAAGCAGAGGTTTGGAGAGTTTCTCATAGTGGCCATGGATTATAATCAATTTCTGAAAATAGGAAGCTCTGGCACGGCAGTCTGGTCATGAGACATTTGAGGTACAAGAGATGGCAAACTTGGAAGAAATATATCAAAGAAGGGGACAGAAGGGCTTTTTTTAGGTCCAGCATACATGCCCTGGACAATAATCAGAGGAGAGGGTATGCAGTTCCTATAGGGCTAAGAGGACAAGAAGGGAGAGATACACACTAATTCCTCCTGGAAACAGAAATGTCCTACAGAAAATGGCTGGAGGGAGATTCCTCCTTTTGGAACTAGGACCCTCACACACCCAGCCAGCTAGGTGCCATGCTTTATCATTGTGTCTGCTCCGCGTTAGGTCAGCGTTGCAATACCTGACGGGCACCCAATGAGGGGCTTTTTAGCGGAGATATTTTGTTCCTGCCGTTTGGTGCAGTGGGGGTGAAGGGCCTAGAAAGTGAAGATGTGGTGTAGTGGTGAAAGGAAGTGAATAATACATGTCAGTTAGTCCTAAAAGTTCCTTTATTCTGGTAGGTTTACTGCCTGATTAAAACTGTTGAGTGGTGGCTATCTAAGAACAATGTGTCTCAGTAACTGCGCTCTACTCTCAAGAGGTCAACATCATTCTTGCCTGTGGTGTCTGGAGGACCAGAGGCAATTCTTCAGGACCATGTCAAATTACTACCTACACAGGTCATAAACCTGTAGGCCAGTACCCACAGATGTTGAAGAACCTAGATAAAAATAAAGAAGAACAAACAGTGGCAATTGGTAAAACAGAACATTTGTTGTAACAGCATACCTCTCTCTCCTGTCTCTGTTACACAAATTAGTGACCCAAATGTGTGCAAATCGTGATAAAAATCGTCACACAACAGGTGCCAAAAATGCAGCTATCAAATGGCTGAAACATAGTGAGGAAGCGTGCGCACAATTTACATTGCGCTCTCTCTTTTAAAAGAACAGTAACCAAGAAGTAAAAGGTGTGTGGCATCT
The DNA here is from genome assembly GCF_964263255.1 of Lissotriton vulgaris. Classification (NCBI taxonomy): domain Eukaryota; kingdom Metazoa; phylum Chordata; class Amphibia; order Caudata; family Salamandridae; genus Lissotriton; species Lissotriton vulgaris. The sequence continues at coordinate 91,475,019 of NC_141697.1, read as the reverse complement.
GAGCTCACCGATACGCCCTAGTAGCCTCACCTCAACAGTATCTGGCGGGATGAAAGACACCAAGAGTTAGTGTCCTGGGAAAAAATGAGGCACAAAGTTGTTCAGTGATTAACTAATAATGTAGAGTCTCCTACAACCCTGGAGAAAGTAGAAGGCTGTAGGTAGGGGGTAGAGGCGGCGACGTAACTGTCCAGGTGCATGTGGCCCCTCAATGTGTGGGATAAGGCCCCTCGTGTGCCCGAGCTCCTCACTAACGCGTAGCCCCAGGTATATGCTCACTGCAATAATTTTCTCCAACCCTTAGTGAGACAAACACCCTCCTTCATGAGAGACACGACAGAAAACCTTTGCATCATTCATGAAGTTCAGTAGCGGCGAAATGGATCTCCTCGTCACTTTAGACATTGAGGCCCTATACCTATACACAACCATTCCCCAACAAGCCACCATAGCGGTCCTTGAAACAGCCTTTGAAAAGGCCAAATGGACCTCGCCCACGCCTATCTCCTTCATCATTTAGTGCGCCACCCTGGCTCTGACTGAAAACTTTTTCCAGTTTAAAAAGCAACTTTACCATCAATGCCAGGGCACTTCAATAGGCAGCACTTTTGCCCCTAGTGATACATGCCTTCACATTGTGGCCTTTGAGGAGGATGTCATCAGGAATACCAGCAATCCATATATCAACAACCTTAGGTCATCCAAGTGCTTCATTGATGACATCCTCATCTTTTGGATTGGCGATCTTTCCACATGTGTAGGGTTTGTTGGGTGGAATACCAGAATAAATACCTCAAATTCACCCACACAGTTTCAGATATCAGTATACCATTCTTGAATCTGAACATCAGACATAGACAGGGTCTACTGAGCACCACCCTGTTTAAGAAGCCAACGTACCGGAAAGGTCTGCTATTGTACAGTAGTCATCATCCGAGAGCACTCTAAGACAATCTGTCCTTCTGACTGTTCCTTCGCATTAGATGGAACTCTAGCTCAGTAACCGACTATAAAACAGAGTAGTCAAGATATCAAGAATTGCCTCTGATCCTCCAGACACCACAGGCAGGAAACATGCTGACCTCTTGAGAGTAGAGCGCAGTTACTGAGACACATTGTTCTTAGATAGCAGCCACTCCACAGTTTTAATCAGACAGTCAGCCTACCAGAATAAAGGTATTTTTAGGACTAACTGACCTGTTTTATTCACTTCCTCTCACCACTACACACATCTACACTTTCTAAACCCTTCACCCCCACTTCACCAAATGGCAGGAACAAAAGATCTCCACTAAAGAACCCCTCATTGGGTGCCTGACAGGTATTGCAGCGCCGATCCCACGAGGAGCAGACTCAATGATGAAGCATGGCACCTAGCTGGCTGGGTGTGTGAGGGCCCAAGTTCCAAAGGGAGGAATCCCCCTCCCACCCTTTTCTGTGGGACATTTCTGTCTCCACAAGAAATTATTGTGTAGCTCTCATTCCTTGTCCCCTTACCCCTATAGGAACTGCATACCCTCTTCTCTGAAACATGGAAGACATGTCACCCAAGACAATTGATACCTAAGACAATATTTTTGCAGATTCAGAGCACAGCCACAGACAGTAGAAGACCAGAACACTCAGATGACACACTTCAGTCAATAGTGGCAGCGGAGCTCACTTATCTGGGAATTGTGGTTATTATGACTGCTTGCTATTTGCATTAGTCCAGGACACATCCCTTCAACTTTTTTCCATGTTCAACTCCCAGCTGTCCTCCTTATCCCTCACCTAGTGTGATTCTTTATCTGTATTCTTACCCTTTTTGTTAGCTTGTCTTCCATACTTACCTCCTGGAATGTTTTACTCGTAATACTGTGCCTAAGGACCCCAGTCTGTATCTTTCAAACACCAACCTGCAGGATTGTATCTCTTCTCTCTCTCTCTTCCTCCCCCTCCTCATCCCCTTTTCCCCCAGGTTTGAGCCTTCATTACACTTCTTGACGTAAAATTGGAAGGTGAGAGTCAGTCTCTAGGGGGAGGTGGAGGATTGGCCTCAATATCCTGATGCCACATTACCAAGCTTGTGACAACTGGATATACTCTCAGATAAAGTGACTGTGTTTCATATGACTTTCTTATTGAAATGGTTGGCGAAGGCACTTGCCTACCTGAAGGATGTTTCATTGAGCTTACAAGTCATAGCTCTAAATTATTCCCCGCTTATGAGGGACATTTTCAGAGATCTGCAGAAATGGCACATGGGAATAGTATCATAATAGACTGACAGCAGTATTTAAAATTGTTATCCTGCCCAGGATCAAGGTTCCTGTCTAAATTTGTTTCAGACTATACCTTTGCCACTCCAACCACGTTGTGTTCAGCACGTTTGAATGGTCACTGGAAATTTGTTTTGGAGGGGAAGCAACCTAGAATTGGTTATGCCTGCCTCCTATAATGAGCAGGCTAGCATTTCCAGACTATGGTCAAAAACTAGAGGTGCCATCTTGAAGAGAATGGATAACCCATATTTAGAATTCCTTAGCAATTGAAAAGATCACCTGGTCACCAAGTAAAAGCTGGACATTTTTACAGAGATTGGTTTCACTTTTAATTTACCTGGCTGCAAAATAAAGGGAACTTGCATCTGCCAGGTATCTGACAGTGTTCAGAGTTCTCTAAATAACAAGATTTACAAACAGGAAAAAAAAGAGGCAAAGTATCGACATAGCGAGCGTAGGACCCGGTAGTCCATCTTAAATGGCTGCTGTCAATCAGAAAAAGCCAGCCCTTTAAAAGTAACCTAGAAATCTCGTAGTTTGAAAGCTATTTGGTGTACTAGCAGGGCCGGGCTGGGGAGCAAGTTAATTAAATGGGTGTTACGTTATAGGCCCTATAACCTATAATTCATGTGGGAGAAGGAGGCAGGCCGCCAATATGAATGCAATCCGCGCGAGCCTTTCCCTCCAGCGAAGGCTGGCTAATTGACAACAAAACAACACTCATGGATAGACCTCACAGCTGGTGTGCCCCACTTGAAAGCCCCCGTCCGGTACCCGCGCCGCCTCTTCTCTTCCCATCCTTTGTGTGGCACAGGGCCGGCCGGCAGCCACGCCTTGGAGCAGAACTTACCAGCACGGGAACTCTCTCTCTCTTTGTCCGAGTTTGCACGAGCGGCCCGAGTCTATTATTCCATTTTCGTTGGGGTCCTGTGCGCGCGCTCCCAGTGCAGACAGCTCTGTGCGTCCGGCGTGGGCCCCAGGCAAGGCCGCAACCTCGAGTCACTCAGGGCGAGCGGGGGTCTCGCGCAGCGTGTCCCGGGACTGGCTGCAGCCGAAGAGAGGGCAGGAAGGAAAGACTAGCATGTGAGTGAGCACGAGGTGGAAAGAGGCAGGCTCCCGGGCTGCCCTGGGATTGATAACAGGGATTTCTGGAAATCTAAACACTTGAGCAGGAAATCTGAAGGCTGCATAAACAGACCCCTCTGCGGTACACGGAGTTCAGCGTGCAGGAGGCTCTCCGCTCTCAGAGCCGCTCTTCCTGCTGACAGAGGGGTGGAGGGGGAGCCAAACCGGAACAGGCATTTCTTCTGGCAAATCTACTGCATCTGGGGCTTTTCTCTGCCCGTGTCCGACGGCAACTTCTACAACCTGAAAGTCCCGTATTCGGACCGGTAGAGGGCCCCCGGGACACTTTTATGTTACTTTCCTTAAGAATTTCGATGTGAAAGCGCTCTGAGATTTTGAAACATTTCAATCTGTCTTTGTCCCAGATTTTTTATTGGATTTTCTCACCTCCTGCCATAAACTAGTGTTACAAGTCAAAATGAAACTGAAGCCTATGAGCCGCTCAACGTGAGCTATCTACGGTAGAAGCTCATGCGCGCGACTCAATACCAAGGTGCATGACAGAGTCGGATTCCAACGCGCGCGACCCAATCCCAAGGCGCTCGTCAGAATCCGACCCTGCCATAGACAATGCTGCGCGCGTGGCCAGCTCCTGTCTCCCCTCGTTGTCGGCTGAGCCGACAGCTATAGTCCTCGCAGCGAGAGCGTGCTTTCGCGCACTTTCGCTAAGGCGAGACCTAAAAATGACACAATTGCCCCCAGAACTCTAGGGTTCTGCCCCGTAAGAATACATGAAGGAAGATGATTAAAGTTCATTTTGTGTTGTTGTTGCAGAGGTAGTACTCCATGACTGCATGGAAAATTGCCTTGTCTGTGAGGTGAGAGGGGTAAAGTGGGTGAGGGGATAGTTGGAGTAGGTAGATTGTATTTCTCAATACTTTGCTTGCCAGTCTGTTTTCAGGCGAATGTATGAGCATTTAAAAAAAACTTAATAAATACAGTGAAACCTACAAAATTAACATTGAGAATCAATGTTAATCATAGTTGAAAACACTCCTCCAAATAAATAAGTACAAAAAAAATTACTTGCAAAACAAAATATAGAAAAACAGTGAAATGGACACCAATGAAATTTAATTATAGCAATGTCTCCTTAAATTCTGTGACAATCACAGTAAATTAAAACGTTGAAAAAATAATAAGTAAAACGTTTAATTAACAAGCTAATTAAAAAGCAAAAAACATGACAAATAATTAAAAGGTTAATAAAAGGAATTTTATATAGCACCTCCCTGTAGCCAAGTATCAATTGCTCAAGAGTTAAATACAAGTTTGGGCTTCGCTCACTGAAGGATTTTATTTTCTAATTAAGAAGAAGTAATGAAAATAAAAAAATTGCTCAGGACCAGCCTGAAGTTTCTTTCTGATTTGGATATCATAATCTCAGAAGGCTACCATATGAGATTTTTGTCAACCAGAAAATTTAATCAACAACAAACCATTACGAGAGGGTCCAAGGGATATTAGGTTTAAAGACCCATGCCTGTTTATTATCCCCAGCTCCTTATATATGTATAACACAAAAATACAGGGGGGGTCTAACAGCCTGGTTATGTAGCTGCACTGTCAATCCGAATGACTGAAATCTCGGAGTGTTTTAAATCACATGAAGACAGCGTATCTCAACGAAAGGTGAACACTATGTGTCTAGGAAAAACCAACACAGTACAGATCATTCACAGATGGTTAACAAATCCAGAACATTTTGCAATGGGTTAGCATCAAATTGACTTGATGATCAGTCCTATCATCTGGCCAAACCCAGGTGTGAATTAGGTTAGTCCCCTGATCATTGGGACATCAAGCTCCACACCATTTGTTGCTGGTTTTGGATTTGGTCCGCCAACGTAAATAAACCGTCAATGATGGCTGATCTTTGATGGTTCGGTGAAAAATAGTGCAACAGAAATAGTGACTTTAAAATATGATAGAATGTCCTCCTACTAACAACTTTATTCTGCGGCCGAACAACACTTCCTAATTAAAAACCTAGAACAGTGCAAGGAGACAGTCAACAAATATCTGTCTTATAATGGGCCAACATGTTTCTGCCTCACGGGCATTTCATCCTGTGGCATTCGTCAGGGCCTCTGTTCTTTTAATAGTTGCACTGGATGATAATGAAACACAAAAAGAACACCACCACCACCAGAGTGGGAAAAATATAAATAAAAATGAAACGGTCGAATACAATACAACCTGTACCAACCGAAGACATTAACCCTCCATGTCAGTTAAGAAGTACGATTTCCTTCATGGTAGGGGAATTGACCTCACCTCACCTGGACCTTGCTCAGGTTCTAAGAGGCCCCTCACTCTCCGTCGGTACCTCAGACTCAGATGGGAGAGAAAAGGAGATTTAACTATCCTCCAAAAGGTAGTATTATCTTTTATGGTGCGGCTCTCGTGCAGCTGCTTCCATAAGGTATCCTTAATCTGGGTTTTACATTTTTTTGCGCTAGCTTATACATTTTCCTTAGTTCAGCTATTTCAACTCTATCCCTATTTTCCTTAGTTAAGGCTACCTTTCATTTTGTGTAGGCTTTTGTGCATGCTGTATGAAACCAGCCCCTCCTAGAGGATCCTTTTGATTTCTTCTTACACAGTAATTCATCTCCTATTGTTTTGATAATAATGTCAAAACTAGACAGTACCAACTCAGGGGTAGCGTACAGGTCTAAATAGGTAAACACGGAGGGCAGGGCTTTCTTTAATACATTGCTCATCAATAATTCTTTGTCTACCTTACCCCATTTTAGTGAAAAACCGTTAGTCTGTCTAAAGTTAGAGATTGCTGATCCAAAATACTCCAGTAAACTTTCTTGGTCATAGCGGAGGGGGTGTCTTTTAAGACCCTATTTGGAAAATGGTCACTAACTACGTTCAAGATTGTTTCAAATGTGCTTACTCTTGGTGCAATACTATTTGAGGTAAGAATAAAATCTATTATACTATTAGAACCTCTCCCATTAAAGGTTGTAGAGAAGGGGACGAGAGGACAAACTATTTCATTTGCAAAACCCATATTCATAGCTACCAATATTTCGTTCATATGGTCTCCACTGATCGTGTGTGAAAAATGTGTCGAGTTATTTCCACCCTCATCCTCAATTCCACAGTTTTTAGTGCCGCTTTCTTTACACAGTGTCAAGTTAAAATCACCGCCCCATACTAATGCTACAGACTTTTTAGTATGTTTTTTAGAAAAATCTTGGATTAAAATAGAGATTTTATTTAAAACATCAGTTAATTCTGAAGTATTCAGATTATTATAAACGTTTATAATAATGGAAAGGGACGCAGTATTATGGGCTATCATAAGGACCAGATAATTAGTTCCTAGCCTTAAGACTTCTATTTTGTCAACAGGCATGGCATTGGATATATATGTTATGAGGCCCCCCTTTGCTCTTCCAGAGGGGGATGGAACGGCTTCTGAAAAATAAGTTTTGTATCCTAGCAAATGTATTGGGGTACATAGCCATGTTTCCTGTAGTCCATTAATATTATGTGATGTTGCTTGTGCTCTCCAGTTTGTATTTGTAAATTCATTCTGTAATCCAGCCACATTCCAGAAAATAATGTCTAGCATTGATTTCTTTTTATCTATTTCCTGAGAGGGGTTGGCATTTAACGGGGAAAATACTATCTGGGGCATTATAGATGAAAAAGACTGTTCAATGGCTCTCTTCTCACATACGGGTAGCGTATCTCCGGCAGACCTCAAGCTTGTCATGTCATGGATGCTAGATGAAGGGCCTTTAGAGACACTTAGTGAGTCTGTAAGGTTTAGTACACATGGGACCGTGGGCAGTATGTTATTGAGTCAGTCTACCCCACCAAAACCCGTAAATGCAGCAAATCGGTTTGAGGTGTGGATGTTGAAAATCGAGCCCCCAGGGTATTCTGGTATGGATTCATTAACCTTGGTTGCTTGGGTTATAGGGACCTAGGATAAAATTAACTCAAATCATGTACCCTCCCCCCTCTTCTTTGCAGTCATTGGATGTAATGATGCATGTTTCTGTATTTGTCTGCCATTATATCTTTAAACACAAAGGAGTTAGGTCCTATTGTCGGGACTGAGGGTGGGCTGGACCATAATAACTAGAACAAAAATCCACAGATGCCCACACACTCTTTGTTTGTGATACAATTATTCCATCGACCAAATGAAAAAATTCATTAAATCTGGTCAGGTACTTTTATTTATACCTATCACTTGTGTTTTTGGTAACACTTTTTTTGGAGGAGATATTTTTTTGGCAAAAAAAGAATACATATATGCAAACAACATAAAGAACTTATTCACACATATACAACCATTACATGTCAAACAAGGCAAACTTTACAAAAAAATACACGCAAAGCAAAAGTACATCCAAATGACAATAAACATTAAAATTTCATTCCTTTTTTTTCAATGTTTCCAAATCAATTTCTTATTCCAAAACCATAATCCAAAGCTTACGTCAAATAACAAGAGCAACACAGCGTATGTCTATTTTTCACTTGATGAAATGATAAGCTCTCGTAGATATTCCGACGCGTTTCGGGTTCGAGTAACCAGTTCTCAAACCCTCATCAGGGCTTTGCTTTTTTTCTGTATAGGATGCAAGAAAACAATAAAGTTTTATTGACAACCTGTACGCCTCATGTCTACCATTCATTATTTATAAAATTATCAAAGTGTACCTGTATATTTCTGATCAGGTTGGGGATATTTTCATATCTGTCATTGAAGATACGCTACTTAACTGGTCTCTGTATTACAACTTTGTTTCTAAAAAGTGAACCGCAAATGATGTCAGAGTGCAGGCCACAACACAACGTTTCATGGCTTTCAGACACTCATGTCTTAAGTTTACATACCTCCAAGTGCACCATCCTGCGCCGCTGGGAGGGGAGGAAAAAGTTGTGGTCACTATCCTAGTGATCCTGTTTAAAAAAGAGATTCATACACAATGTTTTATTGCTTGACTACAAAGTTAATTTCACTACGCATTTTATTCATTGAGTATCACATACCTCATGTGTGTTTCCCGATTTATATACAGAGTGGCTTTTTCACTTTGGCGAGTGACGGTCAATAAGGCTGAAACCTATCAAAGTGAAACACTGATTATGGTATTAGGACTCCAAAAACGCTTGAGACAGCAAGTTTTTACATCAGGGCGCCATGTGGCAGTTATGGGAATTGGCGTACCTGATCTGTATTTGGGCAGGCTGTTCCTCCTCCCTCGTGCTTCCCGAACACTCTGTTAGGGCCGTTTCAACAACAGGCTTTTCTTTTCGCGCACTGCATCGTAAAAATAATGTGCGCTCTATTAGTATACCTTCTGACTGTCTCTATTAATCATGAACAATCCTTTAGAAGCCGGACGCAATGCATACCTTAATACGCGTATTGGCCGCGTTCAGTATCAGGCTCCCTCTGACTCGCCAAGCTTACTGTGGCGGCCATCTTGATTTACATAAAAAGTCCGATTGGTGTCCCAATGCCTGATGGGACATGTAGTTTGAAACGCGTCGAAAACCGCCGCTCTATTAGGGAAGATCATATTCTTGAGTCATTATACTTTATTTTAGTTGGAATCACTAGGAGGATATGCCGAGTTTTTAATTTGTGATTTGGGACCTACATCGTGAAATTAAATTGCGGTCCATCATGTCATTAAAAAAGCATATAAAATATGAATTACCAGGGCTGTCCTATTTTTGTCTGTCCACCATCGTTGTGTTGGTGGCAGGCACTCCCACTGCTGTATATTCAAAAGGTAGTATTATAGAACAAGCGTCCTACTTTATGTGTGTTTCTTTGAAAAAGTGTCATTGATCCATTTTTATCCATATGTCACAATGGAGCCATTGTAACTTGCGGTTTGTTTTCTCTTTTTTCATACCCTAGACAATTCTGACATACTGTTAAGGCCAGTCAATGTGCTGTTAAATTTAAGAATAAGGTATGCTTCTTTCTGTAACAACAACTTGTCAACATCAGCGAGGCGCTGTACATTACCCATTGTAGAAAGCACTGACCATTTAAAGTCATTCTCATAGTGAGACTTCTCTACGAAGTGTTCAACCATGGGGCAGTTAAAACTTTCTTTTTAATACGTGACCTGTGTTGGCTTATACGTAAATTTACCTGCTGGTTTGTTTTTCCGATGTAGATCGTTTTACATGGACAGATTATTACGTATATAAAGTTTTTTGTCGTGCAATTGGAGAAACCCAAGTGTTTCCACTTGACATCCTGGTGTTCGAATTCATTCCCTTCAATGGTACTTGGACAAGCGAGACAATTGCCGCATTTATGGTGGCCAACCACCGGTTTCATATTCCAAAGTGACAAGAGGTCATGTTTGGGTTTAGATTGTACAACGTCTGCACTCACAATTTGCTGCACTTCCAAAAGGTGCCAATTTTTTAGCACTGCTTGTCTCATCTTGTGTGAGTCTGGTCCAAACGTAGTCACACATACCAGACGGTCTAGCTCTTTCCTCTCTCTGGTTTGTAAGAGACACTCACGTGGCGTGAAGCGGGCTCTTTTGTAGGAATGTTTTAAGAGTTTTTTTAGGGTAACCCCTGTTTTTCATCTCTTTACAAAATGTCTGAGCATGGTTGTCAAAATCACTTATCTCCATACAATTTCTGCGTATCCGCAGGAGCTGCCCGTAGGGCAAGTTCGCTTTTAGATTTCTAGGGTGGTGGCTTCTATGGTGCAGGATGTTGTTTTTATCGGTTGCTTTTTTATATAGCGAAGCTTTTAGAACGCCCTCAACACATGTAAGTTCCACGTCCAAAAAAGTCATTCTGGTCGTGCTTGCTTCCATAGAGAACTTTATGTCAATATGTCTCGCATTAATCCACTCGTGGAACGCCGATAGATCGGTCTGGCTCCCCTGCCACAGGAGCCAGAAGTCATCTATATAGCGCAGCCACTGAATAATGTTTCCAGTGAATGGATTATTGCTGTCCACAAATTTTGTTTCATATTGTGCCATGTAGAGCACTGCCATTTCTAGGGCATAAGGACATCTCATGGCAGTGCCCTTGACTTGCATGTAGAACTGATCATTAAATGAAAAATAGTTATTTTTTAGAGCTTTTTCTGCAAGTCTCAAAATAAAGGACGTAGGGACCCTATGTGGCCTTTCTCTCATGTCTAAATACAGCTCGATCACCTCAAGGGCTTCCTCCTGGGGGATCTGCGTATAAAGGGACGTTACGTCCTTGGTCACCATTATCTGTGTAGAAGGATCAAATGTCACCCCTTCCACCTTCGTCAGAAAATCTGTAGTGTCTTTATGGTATGACCTAACATCTTTCAGAAAAGGCTTGAGAAAAAAGTCCACATATTTTGATATTGGCTCAAGGCACGAATCACAACCCGATACTATCGGTCACCCCGGTGGTTCGACCAAACTCTTATGAATCTTGGGTAAAAGATATAATACCGGGATTCTGGGAAATCTCCTATTTAGAAAGTCAAATTCCTTCGGACCCAAGAATCCTTCTTCTTTCCCTTGCTCCAACACTTCAATAATTAGTTCCTGGATCTGTTTTGTCGGATCTTCCATTAAGGCTCGGTACAATGTGTCGTTGGTCACTTGTTTCATGCCTTCAGCCACATACTTCTCTCTAGGCCAAATTACCACCGCTCCCCCTTTGTTAGGAGGAATCATCTTTCAGGCTTTGGATTGCTTTACGCTGGCACTCGCTCATGTTTTGAGGGACATATTTCTTACTCTTTTCCATTTTATTAATTGATGATAAAAGGACTTGCTCGAATGCCTGTATCTGTTTTGGAATGTTTTGATGGGGGACGAATTTAGATTTATTCCTAAGTCCCGTTGTTTCATTATTTGTAATTGCTGGCTGGTTGAAAAAAAGGCTTTTAGCCTCAACTTCCTGCAGAATTCCAAAATCTCTATTTTTAATTTTGTGAAATCAGTTTGTCTGCATGGGACAAATTTAAGACCAAGATTTAATACAGATTCTTCGTAGTCCGTGAGGACACGTTCTGACAAGTTGATGACCACACTAGGTTTCTCTATGATTTGTAAAACCGGTTCCTTGTCCTCATTTGCCATGCCGGCTTGTATCTGGTTTTTGGCTTTTGGCCCCTTTCTAAAAAAGACACTTGTTTCCTGGAGTTATTAGCTCTTGAGTCTGAGTCAGATGACCCCAATGATGAGGTTTCTGAAAAGGTAGTAAAGCGATTGCGTGACCTACCTTGGTAATCGTACAGCGCCCTACGTGAATACGCCAAGGTGTAGTAATCCTCTTTTAAGAAGGGATATACCTGTCGCGATCGTATTTTGTACTTTTGTTATTAATAGTAATATCTTTAAAGACCTGTATGTTTTTTTCAATTTTATCTAGAAGAGATTTAGCATCTGTGACCGCTGGGTTATTAACAATGGCTTTTGTCAATTCTTCAATTTCCTCCACTTCTTTGAAGCACAGTCGCTGTGCAGTTTCTATAGTATGGACCATCAAGTCACGACTACATTTCGTGTTTATAAAACTACCTGGAGACCCCAAGGAATAGTTCCACTCTTTAGATGTCTAAGAAGAAAATGCCCGTGAAGTTCTGTCCTCACGTGTTTCTTACAAAGTCTAATTAATTTTTCTGATTCATTTTGCTGCTTCGCAGTGATCCCTAAAGTAATTGAAGCGAAAGGTGACGAGGCTATAAGAGATTGAATATGGCTTTCACTGAAAGAAATTGTATCCTTTTCTGCCAACTATTTGAAGGATAGGTTGGTCGAATTTCTATGTCCCCAAAACTCTTGCGGGTAACAACCCGCTCTAAACTTTAAAAACAAAGGAGTTGGGTCCTATCGTCGGGACTGAGGGTGGGCTGGACCATTATAACTAGAACAAAAAATCACAGATGCCCACACACTCTTTGTTATATCTTGGCATACGTACATTATAACTTGTATGTCTCATTGGTGGTTACCTAGTTGCCAACCTTATTGTGATTGGCTTCTGCACTTACAAAATGAAAACAAAATTGAGCAAAGAAAGACTTGTAATATCAAGATGTGGCTAAGTAAAGAGAAGAATAATTAATGCAACCATATGTTAAACATACCAATTAATCCCATTTGGCTTCTACCACTGTTTGACTATTATTGTGAGTTTTAGAATGTGTGACTGGGATTTTCTGTAGAGCAGCTGTGAAGCTGTGAAGCTTCTTAGTTATTGCTTCTGTTCCTAACACAGCTTCACTTCTCTGCTGAAAAAGTGTCTTTCTTGCCCCGGCGCGGGGGTGACCCACTTGTGGGACACCCCCGCGCCGCACGGCCACCAGCTGCTGCGTGTTCCCCTTAGCCTTGTCCCTGCCGCGCTGCCTGCCTCGCCGCCGGCTGACTCTGTTGTCGTTTGTTTTTATTTTGTTTTGTCCGACATTTGTGCTTGTCATACTGTTTTGTATCATACTGCATTTCTTGCCCGTGTTAGTGTTTTATTTCCCTTAGTGCCTGTTTATTTTTCAGCTTGTGTCCTTCCTGTTTGGCCGCCTACCTCGCCGCCCTCCGTCTTCCCTCCCCGCTCCCCGCTTCCCGCCACCACCGCAGACCCCGCCCCTTTTTTCCTTCTGTTCCCTCCCCGCTCCCGCCTCCCAGCTGCTCCGCCCACCCGCGCACTTGGCCTTTAAATGGCGACCGTGCGACACAGGTAAGTGTGACCCACTTGTGGGACACCCCCGCGCCGCACGGCCACCAGCTGCTGCGTGTGCCCCTTAGCCTTGTCCCTGCCGCGCTGCCTGCCTCGCCGCCGGCTGACTCTGTTGTCGTTTGTTTTTATTTTGTTTTGTCCGACATTTGTGCTTGTCATACTGTTTTGTATCATACTGCATTTCTTGCCCGTGTTAGCGTTTTATTTCCCTTAGTGCCTGTTTATTTTTCAGCTTTTTCAGCTTGTGTCCTTCCTGTTTGGCCGCCTACCTCGCCGCCCTCCGTCTTCCCTCCCCGCTCCTCGCTTCCCGCCACCACCGCAGACCCCGCCCCTTTTTTCCTTCTGTTCCCTCCCTGCTCCCGCCTCCCAGCTGCTCCGCCCTCCCGCGCACTTCGCCTTTAAATGGCGACCGTGCGAACGCGCAGTGGGCGCGCCGATTGTGCGCCGAAGGCGCGCCAAAGGTAAGCCCGTCTGCGCCCGTCTGCGACCGGATCGCGACCAGCGCCAGGACCCCTGGCCCCCGAAGACCCCGACCGACCCGCCTGACGTACTCCGCCGCCACCCTCATCGCTCTCAACTCCGGCCGACTCCCAGATTGCCATCAAGCCACACCACGACGCACCCACGGACCTTTCAGCTGCCACGCCTGCAAATTCACCTGCATCCGGACCTGCCTCACACCAGCACCCGCCAAGCCGAACACCAGCAGCACCCACCTCAAGTGCATCCTGCTCAACACCCGCTCCGTCCACAGACATGCCATCGAACTCTGGAACCTCCTAGACACCACAGCCCCTGACGTGGCCTTCCTCACGAAGACCTGGATGAACGCCTCTTCAGCTCCCGACATCGCCATCGCTATCCCAGAGGGCTACAAGATCGTCCGGAGGGACCGCAACGCCAACCAGATGGGAGGAGGCATCGCCATCATCCACAAGAACACCATCCGTCTCACGACCAGCACCGACAACACCCTGACCACCGCCGAACACCTGCATTTCCAGATCCACACCAACCCGAACACCACCCTCAGAGGCACCCTGATCTACCGACCCCCTGGACCACGCACACAATTCAGCGAGGACATCGCCGACTTCGTCAGCCCGCATGCCCTCCCCTCCGCTGACTACATCCTCCTGGGGGACCTCAACTTCCACCTGGAGAACAACAACGACCGCAACACCACCACCCTGCTGGACAACCTCGCTAACCTGGGACTCAAGCAACTGGTGTCCACCCCCACCCACCTCGCCGGACACACACTCGACGCAGTCTTCTCTTCCAGCACAGACATCGACTTCAGCCACGCCACAGAGCTTCAATGGACGGACCACAGCTGCGTCCACTTCACCTTCAAGAGAACGACGACCCACCACCACCAGCAACAGGCCGCCCGCAGAAGCTGGAACAAGATCACAGCAGACCAGCTCGCCACCTCCCTGAGCCAGCACCCTCCTGCCAGCTCAGCGAACCCCAGCCAGGCCGCCGACAACCTCACGAAGTGGATCAGCATCTGCGCGGACGAGCTCGCCCCGCTGAGGACCCCGCCCAGCAGACCCGGAAGCAAGAAAGCCCCGTGGTTCACCGACGAACTCAAGAGCTCCAAGAAGAACTGCCGAGCCCTCGAGAAAGTCTGGAGAAGGGAACCTACACCGGACAACAGGACCTCCTTCAAACTTGCCACCCGGAAGCACCACCAGCTGATCCGCGCCGCCAAGAAAACAGCATTCAAGGAACGGTTGGACAACAACGCACACAACTGCAAGGAACTCTTCAACATCGTGAAAGAGCTTTCCAACCCCAGCGCAGGAAACAACAACATCACCCCATCGCAAGACCTCTGCAACTCCCTCGCTTCATACTTCCACAAAAAAGATCGCGGACATACACAACAGCTTCAACAACCAACCAACGCACACCATGACCGAACAGCCACCCCCCACCACCACCCTCCACGCCTGGACCCCGATCAGCACCGAAGACACCATCCGCACGATGAACTCCATCCACTCCGGATCACCGACCGACCCCTGCCCTCACCACGTCTTCAACAAGGCCGACGCTGTCATCGCACCCCACCTGCGAGACATCATCAACACATCATTCGACACCGCCACCTTTCCTGAAAGCTGGAAACACGCCGAACTCAGTGCCCTACTCAAGAAACCAACAGCGGACCCCACCGAACTCAAGAACTACCGCCCCATCTCGCTCCTCCCGTTTCCTGCCAAAGTCATCGAGAAGACCGTCAACAAGCAGATGGCCGCCTTCCTCGAGACGAACGGATCCCTCGACCCCTCACAGTCCGGCTTCCGAGCCAATCACAGCACCGAGACCGCCCTCATCGCCGCCACCGATGACATCCGAGCCCTGATGGACAATGGAGAAACAGCGGCCCTCATCCTCCTAGACCTCTCCGCGGCATTCGACACGGTCTACCACCGCACCCTAGTACAGCGCCTCAGCAACATCGGAATCCAGGACAAGGCGCTGGAATGGATCATCTCCTTCCTCGACGGAAGAACACAGAGAGTCCGCCTACCACCGTACAAGTCAGAGGCCTCCGAAGTCATCTGCGGCGTCCCTCAAGGATCATCTCTGAGCCCCACCCTCTTCAACGTCTACATGAGCCCCCTCGCGGCCATCGTACGCAAACACAACCTCAGCATAATCTCCTACGCCGAAGACACCCAGCTGATCCTCTCCCTGACCAACGACCCCGCCTCCGCCAGAGCCAACCTGCACGAAGGGATGAAAGAGGTAGCCGAGTGGATGACGACCAGCCGCCTGAAACTGAACTCTGACAAGACGGAGGTCCTCATCCTGGGCTCTTCCCCCTCCGCCTGGGACGACTCCTGGTGGCCTCCCGCCCTGGGCACCGCACCCAAACCGACAGACCATGCATGCAACCTGGGCTTCATCCTGGACTCCTCCCTCTCCATGACCAGGCAAGTCAACAACGTCTCCTCGGCGTGCTTCAACATCCTACGCATGCTACGGAAGATCTTCCGGTGGATCCCCACCGAGACCAGGAAGACCGTCACCCAGGCCCTCGTCACCAGCCGACTGGACTACGGCAACGCCCTCTACGCCGGTACCACCGCCAAGCTCCAGAACAGACTCCAGCCGATCCAGAACGCCTGAGCCAGACTCATCCTCGACATCCCACGAACCAGCCACATCACCGGACATCTGAGAGACCTTCACTGGCTCCCCGTCAACAAAAGAATCACCTTCCGCCTCCTCACCCATGCACACAAATCCCTACACGACCAAGGCCCGAGCTACCTCAACAGCCGGATCAACTTCTACGCTCCCAAACGCCACCTCCGATCAGCCAACCACGCCCTCGCCACCGTCCCCCGCATCCGAAGAGCGACTACAGGAGGAAGGTCCTTCTCCCACCTGGCCGCCAAGACCTGGAACTCCCTCCCAACCGACCTGCGCCTGACCCAAGACCACCTCTCCTTCAGGAAGAAGCTGAAGACCTGGCTGTTCGAGCAGTAGCACCCCCCCCCCAGCGCCTTGAGACCCTACGGGTATGTAGCGCGCTCTATAAGTGTCACTGATTGATTGATTGATTATTTGTCTCAATTGGTTTGTCATATCTGCTGTGTTTGCCCTATACTCTTTATCTATGTCTATTGGACAAGGCATCGGATTGCCAAATAAATATATATTACAGTATGATTATAATTTAGTATATAAGGCAAGAGTCAGTTTGCTGAGTTTACTACCCTTCTTTGACCCAATTTTCAAGCTCTCTGAGTGCACTATCTAGGAGCAGTATCAGCTTCTATTAATTGGAGGCTTTTGTTATTGATATGAGTGGCCCCAACTCAATCGGCCTTGTTACTGTGCACTGTTCTTTATTTCTTTTACCTTACCTATGGACAGGGATTATGATTTTATAATAGTAATTTCCATCAGGTAAGCCAGGGCAGGAGAGACCTTTGAGGCCACCTCACCTGCCAAACCAGATTATCCCTGAACCAGAACACAAGCAACTCAGGACCAGTTTAGTTCTTATCATGGGCGCATTAGTCCAAGCACTCCATTCATGTCTTTTTTGTCGACTTTAGTGTGTTCCTCTAAGTGGGACAGATATGCCTAGGCGTGGGTCCTGTGCACACTATGTCACTGGAACCAAGCTGTACCTGGCTGATGAGCCCATAACTAGGATAAAACCAGTCCTGGGTTGCTTGTGTTCCGGTTCAGGGAGGAACTTAGCTGTTCGGGCTGGACTGTTCCGTTTGGAGAAGGGTCAAGACCGATTTACATATAGCTGGGTCTTAACTGAGTTGACATGGTGTGCAAAATAACGAATGGTTGAATTGCGGCCCGAGTAAATACCACAGGCTGAGACTAATTTGAGCCTTCCATCCATTACGTCTTTGTATAATTTAGTTTGTTGCCCCCTGCATCGCCTGGTATCGCAACGCCCACCGCCAGACTGCTAAGTGTTCAACTCGCCTTGCTCGCACTAACCAGATTAATTATTATCGCACATAGCTCGTAGCGCTAGACTGCCTCGCCTTGTTTATCATTAATTTATCACTGTTTTTAAAATTGATCGTAGCGCTTGACTGCCAAGGTGCGCTTTAACAATAATAAGTATCTGTGCTGCCTGTAGATTCGTGCCTGATTGTGCCGGCGCCATTACCGTCTGCATAGCACTATTTACGAGTGTGCCCCAATCCTGAAACAATATTTCTTGCGGCCATTTTGGTTGTTGTGGCTGTGCCTCCCTGCCCTGAGCTCCACCCCGCTCCCGCCTCCCAGCTGACTCCCCCTCCCACGGATACTGTTTACCTCTCTCTACCGTCCTAGTGCTGTGACCGCCCTGCTCTCTGCAGAAGAGGTCGCTCCAAACGCTGCTCCCTGCTGCTCCCAGGTGCTCCCAGCTGCTCCCTGCATCGCCTGGTATCGCAACGCCCACCGCCAGACTGCTAAGTGTTCAACTCGCCTTGCTCGCACTAACCAGATTAATTAATTATCGCACATAGCTCGTAGCGCTAGACTGCCTCGCCTTGTTTATCATTAATTTATCACTGTTTTTAAAATTGATCGTAGCGCTTGACTGCCAAGGTGCGCTTTAACAATAATAAGTATCTGTGCTGCCTGTAGATTCGTGCCTGATTGTTCCGGCGCCATTACCGTCTGCATAGCGCTATTTACGAGTGTGCCCCATTCCTGAAACAATATTGCTTGCGGCCATTTTGGTTGTTGTGGCTGTGCCTCCCTGCCCTGAGCTCCACCCCGCTCCCGCCTCCCAGCTGACCCCCCCTCGCCACTCCCCTTCCACTTTCCACATATGACAGATGCTCCTGCGCGCAGCGTTTACGCGCAGCGGTCGCGCCCCATGCGCGCCGAAGGCGCGCCAAAGGTAAGCCCGTCTACGCCCGTCCGTGCCTGGACCGCGCCCAGCGCCAGACCCCCTGCTCCCCGCCGCACCCAACCCACTAGAGTCACATATGACGCCGCTACTCTCCTCGCCCTCAACCCCGGACGCACACCACAATGCTGCGTAGCCACCCCAGGACATACCCACGGCCCATTCGCCTGCCTCTCCTGCAAGTTCAACTGCTTCAGGACCCTCACCAATTCCACTTCCTCCATACACAGCACCGACTCTAACCGCCTGAAGTGCATCCTGCTCAACACCCGCTCGGTTCACAGACACGCAACGGAACTCTGGGACCTACTCGACACTGCGTTACCGGACATCGCCTTCCTTACAGAAACATGGATGAACACATCATCAGCACCCGACATCGCCATAGCCATACCGGACGCTTACAAGATTACCCGTAAAGACTGCACCAATCAAACAGGAGGAGGCATCGCCATCATCCATAATAACACCATCAAAATCACGACCAGCTCCGATGATAATCTTGCAACCGCCGAACATCTCCACTTTCAGATCCACACCGACCCTAGGACCACACTTAAAGGCACCCTCATCTACAGGCCTTCAGGTACCCGCACTCAATTCAGCGATGACATCACGGACTTCGTCAGCCCACAGGCCCTCGCCTCAGAGAACTACATTCTTTTAGGAGACTTCAACTACCACCTTGAAAACAAACACGACAGCAACACCACCTCCCTTCTGGACAACCTGGCCAATCTCGGACTAAAACAACTTGTTGACACCCCCACCCATATAGCCGGGCACACGCTCGACCCTATCTTCACCTCCAGCAAGCACATCTCCTTCGATCGCACCACAGCTCTCCACTGGACGGACCACAGCTGTGTTCACTTCAGCTACAAAACCACCCTGAACTACAACCGCCCACAACCTATTCCTCGGAGAAACTGGAACAAAATCACCTCCGACCAACTCCTCACATCACTCAACCAAAACCCTCCCACCCTCTCATTGGACCCAAACCAAGCGGCCACCAATCTCAAGCAATGGATCACCCAGAGTGCTGACGAATTAGCACCCCTGAAAAAGCACCAGAGCAAATCAGCCAGCAAAAAGGCTCCCTGGTTCAATGATGACCTTAAAAAATCCAAGAAGCTATGCCGCACCCTGGAGAAAACATGGAGAAAAAACCCAACCACCGACAACATGTCCACCCTCAAGGCAGCCACCCGCAAACATCACCAACTGATTCGATCCGCCAAGAAATCAGCATTCGAGGATCGTCTCGACAACAACACCCACAACAGCAAGGAACTTTTCAACATCGTCAAAGAATTCACCAACCCCACCGCAGCATCTAACGACATCACTCCCTCCCAAGACCTCTGCGACGCGTTATCCTCCTTCTTCTACAACAAAATTGCCGACATCCACAACAGCTTCGAGAATACTCCCAGCGTTCAACCCTCCCCATCCCCCTCAGATCCTACTCCGCCAACTAACAACCTTAGCGCCTGGAACCCAATCACCACTGAAGACACCATCCGCCTAATGAACTCAATCCACTCTGGCTCGCCAACCGACCCCTGCCCCCACCACATCTTCAACAAAGCGGACTCCATCATCGCACCCTATCTCTGTGATGTCATCAACTGCTCGTTCAACTCTGCCACCTTTCCAGAAAGCTGGAAACACGCTGAACTCAGCGCCCTTCTGAAGAAACCCACAGCAGACCCCTCTGAACTTAAAAACTACCAACCCATATCCCTCCTCCCATTCCCGGCCAAAGTCATTGAGAAAGGCGTCAACAGCCAGCTCGCCGCCTTCCTCAAATCCAACAACTCCCTTGACCCATCTCAATCCGGGTTTCGAGCCAAACACAGCACCGAAACCTCCCTCATTGCAGCGACTGACGACATCCCAACACTACTGGACAACGGTGAGACAGTGGCCCTCATTCTACTTGACCTCTCCGCCGCTTTCGACACAGTCTGCCACAGTACCCTTATACAACGCCTCAGCAACATCGGAATACAAGGAAAAGCCTTGGACTGGATCACCTCATTCCTCGCTGGGAGAACTCAAAGAGTCCGACTTCCCCCATTCAACTCTGAGGCCACTGAAGTCATCTGAGGCGTACCACAAGGATTTTCACTCAGTCCTACCCTCTTCAACGTTTACATGAGTCCACTCGCCTCCATCACGCGTCAACACAACCTTAACATCATCTCTTACGCCGACGACACCCAATTAATCTTTTCCCTCACCAAAGACCCTAACACCGCCAAAACTAATCTTCACGAAGGCATGAAAGAAGTAGCCGAATGGATGAAACATAGCCGCCTAAAACTCAACTCAGACAAAACGGAGGTGTTCATCCTAGGATCTTCCCCCTCTGCCTGGGACGACTCTTGGTGGCCTTCTGCTCTGGGCACAGCACCCACGCCCACAGACCATGCATGTAACCTTGGCTTCATCCTAGACTCCTCTCTCTCGATGTCCAGACAAGTCAACGCAGTCTCATCCTCCTGCTTCAACGTACTTCGCTTTCTCAAAGAGATCTTCCGTTGGATCCCCCTTGAGACAAGAAAGACTGTCACCCACGCACTGGTCACGAGTCGACTGGATTATGGTAACATACTATACGCCGGAATCACAGCAAAATTACAGAAAAAACTCCAACTCATCCAAAACGCATCAGCGAGACTCACATTAGACATCCCTCGCCAAGATCACATCACCGGACACCTAAAAGACCTCCACTGGCTTCCCGTCAACAAAAGAATTACATTCCGCCTTCTCACCCACGCACACAAGGCCCTCTACAATCTAGGACCCGAATGCCTCAACACTCGTCTGTCCTTCTACAAACCCACCCGCCAACTAAGATCGTCCAACCAAGCCCTCGCCGCTGCCCGCGCATCCGAAAATCCACCATGGGTGGCAGATCTTTCTCCTTCCTTGCTGCCAAGACCTGGCACTCACTCCCCACTCACCTCCGCCTTACTCAAAACCACATCTCCTTCAGAAAAGAACTTAAAACCTGGCTATTCGACAAATAATGAACACCTTCCCCAAGCGCCTTGAGACCCTCTGGGTGAGCAGTGCGCTATACAAATGCCTGAACTTGAACTAAGTGGGATAGATATGCCCAGATGTGGGTCCTGTGCACACTGTGTCACTGGAACCAAGCTGTACCTGGCTGATGAGCCCACAGGTAGGGCGAAACCAGTCCTGGGTTGCTTTTTTTTGTGTATTTAGGGAAGGCAGTTCGGGCTGGACTGTTTCAATTGGAGCAGGATCGAGTTTGATTTGGATATAGCTGGCACCAAATTGAGGTAACATGGTGTGCAAAATAACAATGGATTGAGATGCGTCCCTGAGTAATTACCAGTGGCTGAGATTAATTCAAGCATTCCATCCATAACATATGTGTATACTTTCATTTGCATGAGAATCACTACTTTTGCAGCAATATCTGTCACAAAAGATCATCTTGTGATCCAAAGTGTGCATACGACATGCCACCAAAAACAGAAAATGCCTGCACATCTCACATTAAAGGATGTAATTTAGGCTGGGTTCGATTGCAGTGAAAATTATCCAGCAATGCCATGAACATGATCTTGCAGTGAGCAGGAGACCTTAGGGCGGATGAAGATAAGGTCAATCTGAAACTTCGTTTAAACTTTGCAGATATAATAAGCTCTCGCCCCACGGACGGGAATGCGGACGAGGATTTTGATGAGGTGGTGGTAATCACTTGTATTTGAATTTGCACAAAGACCACCCCGTGCCACCCAGAACAGGATAGCAGGCATTCCCTCACACCACTGCCAACCTCTGAGATTGCCCTCTTTACTTCCGCACATTTTTTCAGTCACGAGCCTTAAAAAAAAAAAGATGTTCATTTGAGAAAATGGAATATTACACCGATAAGCGGCTCTCATGTGTGTAATCAAGTGCGCTGCGAGATGTAAATGACGTAAACGTTAAACGAAGCAGGGAAGCAGAGGGAACATTCTGCCGGGGTGCGCGTCGGCGCGCGCGGGGTACGTAGAGACATCGCCGCTTATCGTCTCCGGGTGCATCCGTGAGCACCGACGCTATCTCTAAACATATATTGGCATGCATGAACCTCTGAGCCATTAAATTGAAAGCGAGTCTTGCGTGTTTTATTAGAAATAAGTTGATTGATTCGCGGAGCCGAGACGCAGAGTTAACAAGGGATCCAATTAAAGAGTAGCAATTTTTAAAATGGTTTTGGTAATGTCAGCATGTTAAGTGATTCCGAATTAACAGACATGGCAGGCTCAGTGGGAATAAATGAGAAAGAAAAAAAGACACGCGGCTGAAACCTTCTAAAGCAGCGAGCTCCCGGTGACACCCTAGGAGGCGTCTAACAATGCGAAGTGACGAGGCCAGAGAGATGTGCTCCCACGGCAGCCGCGCCGTGACTTTTTCAGCAGACCACATGCGTAAATGAGCAACACTTATGCAAATATGCCATTTCACTGCCCAGGTAGGGCAATTAATTTCATTGCAAGTCTGTTCGATGTGTGACCATGCACACCTGGCAGGAGACACTTATGCATCTTTATGTATATGATATTTCTGTAGCGCGAATCTAGGCAAAAGGCGGGGGAGCGCTGTACACAGGTGAAAGTCAAGCTTAAAGTCAGCGAGTGTGTGATAGGAAGGGAAGTTGAGTTGTGGACGGTTAATGCATTGTGATTTGTGTTGTTTGAAGATGTGAGTCTCAAGTAGATCAGGCTTGAAGTGGTACTGAGGGTTCCGGGAATGTTGTTTCATGTCCTGTGTGCATAGATGGAAAAGAAAAACCACAGGAAATGATGGACGGAGAGTTGACAATACAAGCACTCACCCCCAGTCAACTGATCTGGGTTTAATCCATCACCGTTCTTTAGCCCACTCTGCCACCCCAGTTCAGACATGGCTATGTGCAAATCAGTCTGACCCTGTGCCTCATGGGAACAGTCCAGCCCTAACTGCCAAGCCACGCCTTCCCTGGAACGGAAACAAGCTTCCGAGTACCAGTTTCTGGCATTTCAGCCGTCTTCAGCCCGGCTTGCTTGAATCCAGTGGCAAAGTGAGCAAGGGACTCACGTCTGAGCATACTCTGCCAACTTATGGTGAACAAAGAAAAACCAAAGGAAATGATGGACGGAGCATTGACATTGACATGCACTCACCCCCAGTCAACTGATCTGGGTTTAATTCATCGCCGTTCTTTAGCCCACTCTGCCACTCCAGTTCAGACATGGCTATATGCAAATCAGTCTGACCCTGTGCCTCATGGGAACAGTCCAGCCCGAACTGCCAAGCCACGCCTTCCCTGGAACGGAAACAAGCTAATGAGGACCGATTTCTGGCATTTCAGCCGTCTTCAGCCCGGCTTGCTTGAATTCAGTGGCAAAGTGAGCAAGGGACTCACGTCTGAGCATACTCTGCCAACTTATGGTGAACAAAGAAAATCCAAAGGAAATGATGGACGGAGGATTGACAATACATGCACTCACCCCCAGTCAACTGATCTGGGTTTAATTCATCGCCGTTCTTTAGCCCACTCTGCCACCCCAGTTCAGACATGGCCATATGCAAATCAGTCTGACCCTGTGCCTCATGGAAAAGCCCATTGTCTTGTTTATTTCTTCTTTACTCTTCTTAGTCTGCCATCTGATGGTGCCTTGGGTGCAGGTGTGCCAAGCCCAGGACCCATCCGAGATGGTGAGCTTGTTTGAAAGATAAGCAGGGATGCTGGCCGTGATGGCTTTGTAAACAATGTGGCTGGTTTTGAAGATGGGTCGGGCCGTCAAGAGAAGGCAATGAAGTTCCATCAGGATGGGATGATTGTTATTTCAGACCCTGGATGAGATGTGCTTTGGGATGTGGGATGCCGCAGAGGGGTGAAAGGATGTAGTCTAGGAGGCCATGGTGTAATGCATTGACACCATCCAGATGCTAGAGCAGCTGTTGGTAAGTTAAAGAAATGGTTTGACTTTCTTCAGCACTGATAGCTGGTACCATGCCGTCTTTGGTTTCTTGTCAATGTGTTCCTTGAGGGAGAGGTTGGAGTCCAGAGTGAATCCAAGTGGTTTTATCGTCAGGGCCGTTTCTACCATTAGGCAGCACTAGGCAGCCGCCTAGGGCGGCAAAAGGGGGAGGGCGGCAAAAACATGAGTTTGTGCTGACCCAGGCTGGTTCATTTGTAAACAGCCACGCATGTAGCCGTGCTTGTTAGAGAAAGCGTTTCTGAAAAATATAATGTAGTTGACGAAGACTTTAAAAGGGGCGACACAGGATGCAGACACCAAAACTCTGCACAGTCGTTTGTGTGCCTTTTATTTAATAGAATTGTGTTTTTTGTACAGTGTCTGTGAATAAGCTGTTTATGATATAAACAAACCAAGATGCCTTTCAAACCGTTGAAAACAAATATATCTAAAGGACAAAACGTATTTAGCTGTAGGCAAAACATGAAGTTTTTTCTTTTCATGAACAGCGCGGACATCGACGTGTCTGTTGATCTCGTTACATTCGAGACACAGGTAAGAACTAGGCCTTTACGGTGCGCTCGCTTTTTGCTCGCATGTACAATTTATATCGAGCTTTCAGGTCGCTTTCATCATGTTTAAAAGCAAATTTGGGGGTATGGTGCTTTACGAGCATTTCGAGTGAGGGGCTAATGTTTGGCAGCTCCGGTAAACAAAGTTTTGCTTCTATCACTACGCTTGAACACATAGCTGGTAGGCAGTTTTCCAACATAATATTTATCTCTTGGCACAGTCTAGCATTGTGAGCCTTTGTGCTTAATTCGTTTTTCCAGTGAGGAACCCATGCAGGGGTGTTTTTAGGAAGCAAAGTTTCACTTCCACTACTTTGCCTGTACATATGGTTTACGTGCAGTTTTCCATCTTATCTCGGCACAGGCACAGAGCAACTTTGGGGTTGGAGTGTTGAACCATTAAACATCCCCGTATTCTTTTGTGAATAACATTCAGTAGGTATCTTTATTACATTTTAACGGCTGCGACATATAGAGTGTAATTTCTAGATATCTTCATATGTGTAGACTACACAATAGGAAACTTTATAGCAATTGATCCAGCTGTATTGCATTTGCATACGTATGGTGTCTCTGAAAATTTTAGGTATATATAATAATCTCATGATCTCCGTTTGCTTATGTTTGGCGTTACAGGCTCTAAAAAGGAAGAACCGTTTCTATGAGAAATAGGTTATACATTTTGCAGTGGGCCTCATCAAGGAATTAAACTATTTTTTAAACCAGCCAGCGGGATAACGTGTTTCATATTTAGGATTCCCAATAAGTCTCAGAAAGGTAATAGTTGGTCAGAGCTCACTTTTGTTATTGCCTAATTTTTCTTTGTAAGGCTCTAGGCTAGATTCTATTTCACTTTTGCTTTTACATTTGTTGCAGACTCACATCCTTGAGCTTTATCGTTTGGAGACTTAGCAGCAGGGCACACAGTCATCATCTTATGATCATAGGACAGTACTTTCATTCAAGCAGACAAATTGATCGTCCACAAGCACCAAGGTAATAGCCAGGTGCAGTCTTATTAGCTGGACTTTACTGGGGATATGGCATATCAATTCTTCATTCTAAATTATGGTTTTGTCGTTTTCCTTAGGACATGTTTTGCAACTACTCCAAATTCAGACATATATGAAACAGCACCATGTGCCCCATTGTTTTACCAATATTGGTGGTCCTTGAATGATTATAGACAGATCCACTTTTTACGTAAGTCTGTCTCTGCTAGCGACGCAACTCCAGCAATGCGCCGCTTTCATGGCACAGATGCGTGACGCATCTGTGACGGTTTTGCCCCATGGTGCGCCGCATCAAGGGTGGCGGAGCTGCGGTGCACAATTACTGGCACATCCCTGCCGATATGCAGGGATGCGCCAGTAATTGTAAATCTGCCCCTAAGTGATTTGCCCAGATTCACAGGATGTTTCAGACTTCACCAGACTCCAACCTGGTCCCCAGCTTAAAAGTCACAATAAATTCACCTAAAAACAAACACACATCTGTGCCCTGCACGAACACGCATCCATGTCATAGGGCCCTGTATTTGTAGTTCGATGATTGTCCATTCAATAAAATAAAGTGCATTCCAGTTATGGTGGGTGAATTCGGTACACTATATCTGGGCTGCGTCACCTGCTTATCAGCATGCATAGAACCGGAGTGATGTTCCTTGGTACTCACAAGCCTCACCTGTTAATTGATTCTTCTAGCCTGGATGGCGTGGGGGGGGGGGAGAGAGATGGTAGTAAAAGGGAGGGGGCGGCAAAACACCTAGAAACGGCCCTGTTTATCGTTCAGAGGTAGTTGAGGTTCGAAACTGACAAGCTTCAGGTCTTTGAGCCAGGTTTGTACTGAATCCAGTTTGTTTTTACTGGCAAATAATAGGAATTTTATCTTGGTTAGGAGGACCTTCAGGCAGATACTGGACATCCAGATCTAGAAGATGTACACACAGTGTTTGAGGTGTTGGAATGTCTGGACCACAGGAGACTTTGAAGAAGAGTTGTGTAGCATTGGCATATATGGGAATCTTGATGCTCCTAGATGTGAGTAAACCACCAAGTGGCTCCATGTAAATGTTGATGAAAAGAGGCAGTATGGAAGCCTGAGTGACTCCGCACTTGATAGGGATATTTCGTGATCTAGAGGAGCCCTCCTCCATTATCCTCTTGTCTTTATCCTTTTAGGAGATTTGGCAGAGCATTGCAAGAAAAACATGTAAAGGGACCACTGAATGAAAAGAGGACAGATAAAGTGCACAATGAGAGCACTGACAAAGTTAGTAGGTCAGGCTTTTTTAAGTATAGGAGTGGTGTAATGTATTGATTGGTGTATTGGTAAAGAGTAAATCAGTGTGTGATTATGCAAAAGTGTTCAGTGTGTCCATTTTAGAATGATGTAAAAGATATAGTGTGTCTTTGTTGCGTTGTTTGTTAAATCTTTCATACCCCAAAAACGGCAACAGAGTGCCCCAAACGACTGCTGGTTACTTGACACAGAGTAGGAGCAAATAGTTGATAGTGTGTTGGATGCAAGCTTATCCTGTTGGGAAATGCAGTGAAAACTCTGATACATTCAGGCCCGTATTAGGCCATGTGAATGACATGTATAGGTTTCTTGGATAGAACCAAGGACCTCAAAGACATGAAACTAGCGCTGCACCAAACTGTGCGCAAGTGGAGACTGGACTATTGTCCCCTCAAGAAATCCACCTATCTTACGGCCTTACAAGAATACAAAGCAGCCATCCTCCTAGCCAAAACCGAATACTTCTCCGCCAAAATCTTGAACTTGACCTGTAAAACTAAAGCCATCTTCTTGATCTTGGACGAACTTGTGAAACTGGCTCGTGTCACTATCAAACCCCTGCCATCACAATCTCTCTGCAACTCCCTCAACAGTTATTTTATTGAAAAGATTGCCAAAATGAAAACTAGTATCCCCAAGGCCATATCACCCCCTGATTTTAATAGTGCACCCCGTAACTCCGTCCTTTTTTCCAATTTTCCTTTGATCACTGAAGAGGTTTTCTTCTCCTTCCTCAAGAAAGTTTGTTCCGGCTCTCCGCGGGACAGCTGTCCTCCTCACATCGCCCAGGAGATTTTTCTCACCATCCCTGACCCCCCTCTCTCCCCCCTGAATAACTCCCTCACCTCCGGTGTAGTCTCCAACTCCTTCAAAACCGTTGTGGTCCCGCCCATTCTTAAAAAAGCAGGATCCGGTCCTTAGGCATTATGTAACTTTCGCCCAAACTCACTACTTCCCTACCTGGGCAAAATCCTGGAGGCCTTTGTGGCAATTTGCCTAAGTACCTTTGTGGAAACCACCTACTACTTGGACCCCCACCAAGCCGGCTTCAGGCCTCAACACTCCACTGAGTCCAT
The DNA here is from genome assembly GCF_964263255.1 of Lissotriton vulgaris. Lineage (NCBI taxonomy): Eukaryota > Metazoa > Chordata > Amphibia > Caudata > Salamandridae > Lissotriton > Lissotriton vulgaris. Next base: position 91,446,600 of record NC_141697.1, on the reverse strand, counting down.
TGCCCTGGCCGTCCATGATGAGCTCAGAAAGGGAGCCGATCAGAACACCTCACAGGCACTGGTGCTCCTGGATCTGCCGGCGGCTTTCGACACCGTCGACCACGCTGTTCTCCTCGATCGGGTCGAGAGCGCCGGCATCAGGGTCCCACCGTTGAGATGGATCGCCTCTTTTCTCCAAGACCGATTCCAAGCTGTCTGCCTCCCCCCCTTTGCCTCGGAAGGAAAACGACTCACCTGTGGAGTCCCTCAGGGTTTCTCCCTCTCCCCCATTTTGTTCAACCTGTATATTCTGCCCCTGATCTCCGAACTTAAGCAAAGATCAGTAGTTATTTTTAACCATGCAGATGACCTGCAGCTCATTTTCAACATTGACCCTTCCCCTTCCTCGGTTGAGAACGTTCAATCCACCATGACCTTCATCAGTAACTGGATGAACGCAAACCAGCTCAATCTGAACCCAGATAAGACTGAGCTGGTCCTTACGTGGCCCCCAGGCAACCAGTGGAACTCCACTTTTTGTCCCCTTCCCCTTGGCTCACCTCCATCCACTGTCAACTCAGTAAAGAGCCTGGGCATTACCATCAGCAATGACCTCTCTATGAGGGCTCAAATCAATTCAGTGGTCTCTGTCCGCTTTTTCCACCTGCGCCGTATTAGGATAATTAGCAGACTATTGTCACATGAAGCTCTCATTCAGGTCACCCTGGGACTAGTCATGTCTCGCATTGACTATGCGAATTCTTTGTATGCTGGTATACCAGCGTACCAATCCCACTGACTCCAACTCGTCCAGAATCAAGCAACCAGGCTTATCCATGGCCAGCCCAAGTTCAGTCACACAAAACCCCTCCTTAGGAACCTCCATTGGCTCCTGATGCCCCAGCGCGGCCTTTTCAAATTGGGCTGCCTGATCCACAAAGCCCTCTCCTCCCAGCGTCCCTCCTTCATTTCCTCTCGAATACACTGTTATGTCCCTTCCTGCGTTTTACGCTCCTCCTGTTCCAATCTCCTGTCCCCCTACTCCTTCAGATGCAAGAGGCATGGTGGCCTGAGATTTTCTTTACCAAGCCCCACTCTTCTGGAACTCCTTCCCCCCAGAACTCCGCCTTCTACCCTCCTATGCCCAGTTCAGGAAGTCACTTAAGACCTGGCTCTTCTCCCTAGCTTACAATTAATTTCAACACACTGCTGTGCTCCTCCGCCTTCCATTTAGCGCCAAGAAACCGCAGGTGAACGCGCGCTCTACAAATTCCCTTTATCATATCATATAATATCAGAATACTCTCCTAACTACATGGCAAAATCCTGAGGTAGGCCAGTACCCTAAGGCACTGACTCCACTTACTAGTATTAGTAAAAATCATGGATGTCTTTCCAACTTCTCCTGATCATCCTCAAATTGCAATACACTGACAATCCTACCAGACACAATGGGCCTCATTTAAGCCATTTAGGTGTAGGGCAGCGCCGCAAGTAAACTTACTGCCCTGCCCTAGGCCAAAGTGAAAGGACAGGAATGCACCTTATTTAAGCAATATGGTGCATTCCTGTTCCTTCTTCCTGTGCTGGCACTGTTTTAGCAGCCTTGTGCCAATGTAACAAGAAACAACTACCAATTACCAATACTGCCGTTTGTTTAATGAATTTTGGAAAAGAAGGAACAGAATTAAACTGGCCCTTCGAATGCACTCTTTCAGTATGAATTAATCAATTTATTTTTCACACTGTGAATTAGAACATTTCAATTTGACAAAATCTTTACAAAGAGATCATCACCACTGATATTACAACGAACCCTGCATACAAAAAAATGTTTATACAAAAAGATTTCAATCTTCGCATTCACAACTCCATTCATTTTCTCAACCTCATACAAACCTCTTCAATTATACTCAAGGTTCAACTTCTTCACACATTCCAATACTCTCCAGATGGGTACTCACACAAAGAAAAAAGAAAAGAAGAACAACACAAATCCCTATTTGGGTACAAACAATTAGCAAAGCGTGGATCAATTTGCTCAATCTGAGCTATCTTTATCAAAAGAGTTACTAATTTAGAAAAAGGCCATCTGAAATTACATTACTAAGTGTACACTTTTTCAACAAACTTTTCTTGATTGGCCTAACGAAGAAAGTGGTCGAACCGTTTGGAGTTCCTATGATAAGGAACTCTCCTCAGGACCTCATAGTTCTTACAGCTAGATTCATCAAAGAGCCGTTTTGCGAGTCCTTAATAACGATTATTAAGGAATCGCTATTAAGGACTTGCAAAACGGGATTCATGTAGGAATCGCTAAATAAAATGCGATTCCTACACATTCCTTATTTGCGATTAGCAAATTGCTAATCGCAAATAAGGAATAACTCCCCATTCATTCCTATGGGCCTTTAGAGTTATTTCTTATTTGCGATTAGCAATTTGCTAATCGCAAATAAGGATGCGATTTCAAGGGTGCCAGGGGTGTCCAAAGGACACCCTGTAGCACCCCTGAAATGTAATCTACATTGGTGTTGCGCACACACATGTCTAAAGGACATGTGTGTGTGTAACATTCAACTTAGAAAAATGCATTTAAATGCATTTTTCTAAGTTTTCGCTATTTACCACGAGGTTTGACCTCGCGGTAAATAGCAGCCCAAAATTGCGTTTTCGCAATTTTAAAATGGTTCATGAATTGCATTTAAAGAATCTCAAATAGAGATTCCTTAAATGCAATTCCTCGCAAATGTGCAAATTCTTTATTAGCGAATTTTGCATTTGGGATGATGAATCCCAAATGCAAAAATTGCACTCGCAAAGGGCCAGATTCTCAGAATCTGGCCCTTTGCGAGCGCAATTAAGCTTGATGAATCTGGCCGTTAGTTCTTATTCAATGAGTTTCTTTGTGAAAGCTGGCATATATACTTTGTGATCGTCTAGATTTTCGGAGCCTCCAAGAAGGGGCTCAAATTGTCTGCTGCACCAAAAACTCAATTGGATGGTTTTCTGTAAAAACGTCCTTCGTGTAATAATTCTGAATGTAATTCCTGATGTAGTCAGGGTTTTGAGCGATCGTAGATGCGGTTAACTCGGGTCTCTTTTGGTCGTTGTTGTGATTCACAACAATGGTTAACTCGGGTCTCTTTTGTTCGTTAGATAACTTTTTTAATCTAAGGCAGCATCAAATTGCATGGGTGTTGTGTGCGAAAACCCACCACAACGTCCATGGAATGCCTTCCGGGTGCTGAGTAAGGTGATACAGCTATTTGCCCTGCGTTGCCAAAATCATAACTTATGAGGCCACTCAAAGCCACACCGGGTAGCTTTGCGTGGCTTCATAAATCTTTATGAGAGCCCTGTGCATGCATGTATCACTTTACATGGAGCAAAAGTTAAGCAGGGCTCTCATAAATAAGCCTCAATGCGTGTAAGGCTTTGAGGGATGTTCATGAGGGCTACAAAACTCCCTTCTACAATTCAAAGAGATGTGAGGCGGAGAGGGGATCTGTTGATGCAGCGTTTGCAATGGGTGATCAGTGTCACCTGTCTTATGCTTATGATGCATGCAAAATTAAATATAAATGCAAAGGGCCTGATTGACAAAGAATTCGGATCTCCACTTTTTCCTGAACGTAGGGTCACTGTTTTTTTTTATTAAAGAACATTCCTAGGATTACCCTTAAGCGGTTCAAAAGGGGGTGGTGATGGACGTAGCATCTGAATCAATCAAACACTCACACCCAGTCAAAAGATCTGGGTTTAATCCATCACCGTTCTTTAGCCCACTCTGCCACCCCAGTTCAGAGATGGCTTGTACCGCTAGGATTACCCTTAGGCAAGTAATGTGACTTTCCATGAGGAATCCTATTCCTGGTGTATGTAGGTGAAAGCAAAGGGCTCTGAACAGGGGAAAGGGGTTCCCCTGTGCAAATAAACATATATATGTTTAGTATTTTCTCCCCTGGGCAATTTTTTTTTCTGTGAAGAAAACTCTAACCCTACACACCCACACATTTGGGTGTGATCCATTTCACTTGCCATCTTGGGAAGGCATGTACGCCAGCCATGTACCGGAGTGAATTCCTGATCCTTTCGAGGGTGGAAAGTGGATGGATCACAGTTTGGGAATTCCCACACACATTTGAGTTTGTGGTAGTTCCCAAACTTCCAAGGCTAATCGTGTCTTGAAACACCAACTTTCTCAACCCTTGTGTGGGTTTTCAGTACTCATTTCAGAGACCTTGGCATCCATAAAAGTGTTTTTGTCTGCCACGAATCCCTTTGTGACTTCTATATAGGCATAACAAAATTTAAATTTACCTTGGTGAATAGGGCCAAGAAAGTAGAAGTATGCCTTGGGTCAACTATGATGTACAAATAAAACAAATACAAGTAACATAAAAAAACAACACACTTCATTAATGTGTTATATAGAAAAGTTTGTGATACCGGTGACGTTTTTTGTTTCAGTAAGATACGTTGTTTTGTATTTTGGAAATAGCTTTTACTTCCCAAATAAATAATGTATTTGCTTACTTATTTACATTACATTGCACATAAGCATGAATCACGCACGTGATGCTTTAAGTAGGGAAACCCTATTTTCAAGATGACCTCCTGTTTGAATTAAATAGCCTTGGACTCGCTGTTGTCTGCTGATGCACATAAGAATAAAAGACAGAATGCACTTCTTAGGGGCAGAATAATACATCCAATAGACAGTCTAATAGCAGCATGATGGTGAAGAGGAAGTACTCGTGTGGCTGACTCAAAATGTGAATTATGCATGCATCAAACAATTGCTAAAACCAATAGTTGTACGCTGCTGATCCGAAATCCCACCCTGTATACCTTTTGTGGTTCAATGTATAAGCTAGACCTAAACAGGAACGTGCAAGCTGCAGGTTAGTTTCACACTATTTTTGTTGGACCTTTCTTCACCGTACTTGAATTATGACTAAAAGAATGAATTCGTTCATTCACCTGCTAAATATAAATCATGTATTCACTGTAACCAGCAGGGCTATACGTTTCCTTTTATTTGTGCTTTCCTTATTACTTGTGCTGAGTTGTGCTGTGTTTACTGCTGGGGGTAAAAGAGAGACGGGGCTGTTTTAGACGAGTGCCATGTAGGTACTCACCTGGATAATGTCACATTTAAATACTCTATCAACACCAGAGGTCCGATTCTCAAAGACATTTTGAGCACATGAAGGAGTACTCCAGATGTACTACTATATGCAGTTCACTAAGGTGACTCTCGCAGACATTGCAGCATCCCAGACCATGTTAGGCATAAATGACTACTTCAAGACCAGATGTAATGAAGATTACCAGTCTGCGTTAGGAATAAATGAAGACCTCCAGAGCAGTGGCCCATGCAGGTAAGAGCGGTGGGGCCGTGTTGGGGGATTTTCGACAAACAATAAAGAGGGAAAATGTATCATTCATTTAATTTTCCCTAATGGTCGTCTGTTGAATCCCCCCTAACCCGGCCCCATGGCTCTTACCTGCACAGACCGCTGCTGGACCTCAAGCCTAGGTGCAATGAAGAGCACGACAAGTAATCGAAACACTCCCACCACATCTTTTCCTGTTCCCGATTTCTTCAAAAATGGTACGAGGATAACCCAGTAATTGGGCAAAGTCGCCGAATGGACATGGCAGGAGCTTATAACAAATCACAATGTGTTAGCGCATTCTTTACGTTTTAGTGAACCAAACTGAAATATAAATTTAGGAAACAGAAGTGGATGAGATAGCCCAACCTACATTTGCACCTATTTCTACCTCTAATTGCAAGGAATAATGCAGAAGGAAACTCTACAGGGCTCCCCATGTTGCAGACCTGCAAACATCTAGAAGAGAGATGCCTCTAGCAGAAGGCCAAGACGCTCTGGGCCAGATGTATGACCGTTGGATTTAGCGCCTCGCAATTTGTGGCAAATTGTGAGTCTCAAATTCTGAGGCGCAAAATCCAATGTACAACAATGTCTCAGACACCGTTTGCGATCCCCAAAAGGGTCGCAAATTGCGAGGCACATGAATTTTAATGAGCCACTGACAATTTGCGACCCCATTGGGAATGGCAGGCCATCACAGGTATGGTGGCCTGCTGGACTTAGCAGACCACCATGTCTGGGACTGCTTTTAAATAAAGCAGTTTCTGTATTTAAATGCAGCCCATTTTCCTTTAAGGAAAACGGGATGCATTAAAAAAAAAATGAAACATTTCCGTTTGGTAGTGGTCCCTGGGACTACTGTCTGCCCTTAAAAAATAATTTTAGAGGCAGTCACAAGGGGGAAGGGGTTCCCTGGGGACCCCTTCCCATTTGCAACTCCATTACCAATAACCCTGGGCGTAGTTTGCGAAGTAGCACTACGTGTAGCTACGCAAAGTACACTTCACACTACGGGAGCTACGCGTAGCGCTACGCGAACTGCGTAGTGCGCTGTTCGCAATGATTGCACAGTGCCGGATGCTTGTCCGCACTCTTCAATCAATGAAACGGCATCTTGCACAGTGCGAGCTGTCGTTTGCTGCTGCTCGAGTAGATTTATACTCGAGCGGCAGCTTTTTCAACGCGGACTGGTAGTTTCTCATCGCGAGCAGTCGCGAGCATATGCAACCACTCGCAATGAGAAACCTGACCTCGGATCGTAGAGAATCTTGCCGGGAGGGTTATTTTCGGTGCTTGCGATTTCAAACTTGATGTTGCTGATCGCAAACGAGGAAAAAGTCTCGCCGGGGTGTCATTTTGAGCGCTCGCGGTCGCCAACTTGATGTTGAGGACTGCAAGCATGCAAAAAATGACCGCTACGCACCGCGTGTTTGCACTGTGCTACATGCAATTCGCGTAGCGCGAAGTAGCGCAAACTTCGCAAACTACGCGAGTGTAGCGTAGTTGTCCAACCAGGGTTAATATGCAAGTGTTTTGCGACTGCAATTATTGGCCCCAAACATTGGTACATGGCTTTACAGTCGCTATAAGAAAGGGAAAGCCCCTTCCTAATAGCGAGTCACAAAACCTATTTAGAGAGTCACAAATAAATTGTGACTCGCTAAATATGCTTTATACATAGCCCATGAGGTTTTTGCCTGCGCAAACGGGTTGCAAACCTGTTTGCGCATGCAAAAACGGGTCTTACATCTGGCCCACAATCTGTTCGATTGTCTCTGTATCAGTGGTGGTAAAGTAACCTCTGCTAATTTATACATGTTTATAATAACAGACCTCTTCTGTCTTATTTAAATAGCTGTAGACAGTTTCAAGACCCATTTTACAGTAACAACGTTTACAGACAGAGCCTCACAAGCTCTAAAAAGCCTCTGGACGTGCCTGATAGCATAGAACAACTTACCTGACATTTAACCTATTAGATGCCCTATCTCAGAATGCTGATAACACTATGCCTTGGTCTAAAAGAAACATGGATAGAATCTTAGGAATCAAAAGAAGGCTGAGGACTCAGACCTAGGGCATCAGGCAAAACACAAAATTAAGGAGAAGAAACCAATGGGCCCGATTTATCAGGGTTTTGAGTCGCCCTTGCACCATGCAAGGGGGCTTAAGGGCGACATACAACCTAAGTGGAATTTATCAAGTCACGCAAGGCACCTTGCATGGCCCTGCATGGCTTGAGCGAGGATGTTCTTTACACATCCACCCCTAGATGTTGGCACATTCCCAGATTTACTATTAGTGGTAGACCTGGGAATGCCTCAAAATGCTACACCTCCCCAGGTGAGTTGTAATGAGGAGAAATATCTTTATTTCTCCTCATTGTTTCATCTTTCTATGTGTGCTGTATTCTGCACCAAACATAGAAAGAGGAAAATGCCCCTGCAATTCTTTTTGGGCAGGAAGTTTTCCTACCTTGATGATAACAATCCTGTCTACAATGCAGGCGCCCTTATACCATGTCGCAAGGGTGCCTGTGTTGGCGCTAGGTAATAATAAATGTACAATGTGCTGGGAAATTACAGAATTGCGCTGTATAATATTAAATACATTGCATTCCTTTCCTGGCTCTTTCATGTAGCGCAGCAAGGTGGCTTGCTGTGTTGTGCTGCATGAAAACATGATAAATATGGGCCAAAACCTCCTAGTCTCTTTAAAAAAGAAATGTCAACTGAGAAAAACCGTCTTCTTAGCCAGGAGCTACATATAAATATCTGATAGTGTCTTATAAGGCAGAGATGTCTAAGTATTTAAGTTTTTAAGACTATGGCCCATTCCTGGGAACATTAATTAAATTCTTTGGAGAACTGATAAGCCTGGAAAATGATGACTTCAGTGCTTCTCAAATCAGGGGTGGTAAAACCCATGTACCACTTATGGGACACACCCTTGATAAAAATAAGCAAAGCAGAACAAAGCACTACCCTTGCTTAGGCAATGTTCCAGCACAAGAAATACCAACTGAACTCTTTTTGCATGACTTTTGGAAACATTGGACTGGTGCTTAATAAATCTGTCCCATTGTCTTGTATTGTAGTTGTGTAAACTGGTAAGCTTGCTACAGAAATTGGAGATTTTGGATTTTTAGAAGTAGCAGTGTTTGTGTGGAAAGGAGAGTAGAGTATGCATTTGATACCTCTTAGAAAAGGGATTTAGAGTAACCCTGGGCGGAGCTGGTGGAGCAGGACTATTCAGAGATCCACGGAGTTGGGAACAAATTCTTTGGAACTCCGGTCCGGTTCCACCCGCCGCCTCCAGCCCCCTTTTAAAAATGAATTAGACATTAATTAAAGCAACAAAAAAACACTTACCTGTACTGCAGCGTCCCCAGGCTGCCCTCCTCCTCTTCCTCACTTTCTCTCTCCTACGTTGGGTACAGGTAAGTGATTTTTTTGGTTGTTTAAATTAATGTCTAATTCATTAATAGGGTGGTGGAGGCGGGGGCTGGCCATCTCCGCTCCACTGCGGTGTGTGCAGAGATTTACCAACTTCGCGTTCCACAGAGAACGCGGAGTAGGCAAAGCTTAGCACACTCTGCTGGCAGAGCGAAGTTCTCCGCCTGCACCTAATTTAGAGTCAGTTTTTCATTCAGTGAAACACGGAAATCAATGGGTTTGTGTTCTAACAGAGGAAATGGTAGGGGTCTGAGGCAGATTTGAATGTAGTGGTTAAGGTGTTTGAAGATGGGGGAGTCCTGAGAGTGTAAGTAATTGCAAATGGGAACGTTCTCTTGCTGATCTAGTAAGGTAGGAATTGTTAGGGAGGTGATTTCTATCACTGTAGGTTCATGAAGTGGATTGAAAGCAGTGATAAAAGATTTAACTGGAGAATAAAGCAGTAGAATCAAGGGAAAAAAGGGAGTTGTATATGTGTTTAGGTGGAAGAGTATTAGACCAGACGGGGTTTGCCACAGCTCACCAGATTTCCAATCTCTGGTCATATATCCTTGACAACTTGTGGTACTAGAATATCACTGTCAGAATATAGTCTACAAAATTTTGCCCCTTGGGAGTTAATAGTAGGAAATCTACACGCAGATGAAGGATAATTTTCAACATATTTAGGAACCAATATTTATGTCAGATGATACTTATATATATGATATTTTGACATGTTACCTCCTTGTTAGTTGAGGACACTTTGGGCCTGATTTGAAGTTCTGTGGATGGATTACTCCATCACAAACATGACAAATTTCCCATCTGGAATATTAAAACTATATTTTAATCAATGACACTTGTATTATGGCAGACGGAATATCCTTCATGTTTGTGACAGAGTCATCTATCCAAATCTATCTATCCCAACTCTAAATCAAGCCTTTGTCTTGAAATGTAATGCCAGTAGCCCTTAGGTCCTGCCATCTTTGCTAGCTTCAGAAAAAAGCTAAAGACTACCACATTTGGTTAGGCTGACATTTCTAGACAGAGAGACCCAGGCCACAATTATCATTTTTCCCCACAACGCAATGCAGCAAAACAACTTGAGACACCTTCCTGCACAAAAGCAATCCTTAGAGGCAATTTCCTCTTTCTAAGTGTGCTGTTGAATGCAGCACACTTAGAAAGATTTTTTTTAATTTTTTTTTATTGTTTTATTAGCATTTCAAGAAATGACAAACTAAGAGTCAACCATCACAATCATTGGCAGTAATCGGTGACAGCAGACATACAAACAGTAGTCATAGATACATTGGTAGATATCACATAATACATAAATAGATTGGTAGGAATCTTAGGGGAAAGAAACATCTCTTGTAAGGTACAGAGAAATACAGACCCATATTGCTGTATGATGAAGGGTCCTCACATGGAGGTAACCTGGCAACCCCACTCTGGCACAAGGCTCCCGACCCTCCTTACCACCCAGAAGGAGTCGTCTAACCATCTACGTAGCGTCAGTGGAGACTACGTTGTGAGGTGGCAGCGTGTCTTTGATCGAGTCGCCCCCGGCCGACCAGTCGTTGTTGCCCTCATCCTCTGTTGCGTCCCGCATCTGTCTCCCATCCAGAAACATGGACCGGAAGTTCTTGGGTCTGTTGCGAGGGGGTAATAGTTTGCTGTAAAGTTCTGATTCTGTACAACAGTATGTCATTTCCCTGGACCATAGTGCCAGCTTAGGGGTTGGGCCTCTCATCCATGTGGGCACAACAAATTGTTTGGTAAGGAGGAAAGCCATGTCTATTAGTCTCCTATGCTCCGGCCGTAGGGGCCTAGAATAGCCTTTTATGGCCAATGGAGGTCCGGAATCAGTGCCTGTTGAGTGAACCTATTCACCTATTTGTACACAGCGTGCCAGAAAGGTAAGACGTCTGGACAGGACCAGGCTACATGCAAGAAATCAGCGATATGGGCCCCACATCTCATCTCTTACAATTTGGACTATCTCGCAGTTTATATCTATATAATCTTTCAGGGGTGCAGTAAGTCCTATTCAGGTATTTAAAATGGAGTCATCTGTGACGGCCATTTAGAGATATCCTCCTCGTACTTGTGCTGCAGTACTGCCACATCTCCTCCTATAGCTCCGTTTGTAGATCGAGTTGCCAAGCTAGCCTCGGCTTTGCGTATTACGCAGTTCTCTCGGAGAGGGCTATCCGATACAGGTTGGTTATTAATTTAGCCGGGGACTTGGCGTTGACCATGTAATCATAAGCTGCAACCGCCCAGGCTCCTCCATGTTGTCTCCTAAATGGTCCCTTAGCGCATGCCTCACCCTATGAAACTGAAAGCGCACCAGCGGTGGATAGGTTATGTCGTCCATTTCGATCTCTTCCCAAGTTTGGGCAGTGCCTCCAGCAAACAAGCCTCCCATATTGTGGATGTGCAACACTCTCAGTGCTGCTAGAACTCCATTATCCATTCATGGGCCAGCCAATCACACCAAGCAAGGGCTGCCTTTGGAGCATATAGTAGGCTGCACGCTTGGACATCCATCGTGTGATGCCAAGCATGGGTGACCACATTCAAAGAGTCTAGGAAGCCAGTCTGGTGGTCATGTGGCTTTGCCAGCAGCGCGGGCAGAGGTGTTGGGTCTGCTACAATAGTTTCGATGCATATGTGTGGAATGTCCATTGGACCATGTATCCAGTGATAGGAGTGTGTGATCTGTGCAGCACGATTACAAAGTTCCAAATCCGGGGCGTTCAGGCCTCCCGCCGCGTACGGACAGATAAGTATGTTCCACGCCACTCTTGGTTGTTTCCCGGCCCATTCCAATCGGACCATTAAAGCTCGTAATTGTCGGAAGAAATGAGTCGATAAGACCTATGGGATGTTGCTGAACAAGAACAAGAAACGCAGCAGCACGATAATTTTCATGAGGGATATGCACCCTAACAATGATAACGGTAGGGTGATCCATTTTTCAACATCCTCCTCCAGCTTTGAGACCGCCGCCCCACAGTTGTCCCGTAAGACAACCTCAGAGTTTGTGTGGAGACGGATCCCCAGATACCTTACCGCCTCGGTAGTCCATTGGATGGGGTATTCCGGGTCAAATTTTCCCGTAACTCGGGTAAGCAGAAACATAAGGGACCTTTTCCAATTAACATGAATGCCCAAGAGAGAGTTGAACCAGACCACTTCACAGAGAACCATCGACAAGTGTGCCTCCGGATCCCTGACATATAAAAGGGTATCATCCGCGTATGTGGATGCAATCAAATTGTATGAAGGAAATCGGATGCCCCTGTGGCCGTGGTATTCACGTAAGGCGTATTCGAGTGGTTCTGCCACGAGCGCATACAGGATGGGGGAGAGGGGACAGCCCTGCCTTGTACCCCTACCAATCGTTATAGGGTCCGTGATGAGCAAACCTATGGGTATGCGGGCCGTAGGGTAGGTATAAAGTATCGCTATAAGTTGTAGAAAAAGCTGTACCACTCCCATCCGACTCAGGACTTGTCTCAGGAAAGGCCACTCGACCGAATCAAAGGCCTTTTCCATGTCTAGGAAGACCGCTACCACGGGCACCTCTGGTCGGGGTTGATGGAATGCCGCAAATACTGTTCTAAGATTATACATAAGGTTGCGAGTGGGTACAAATCCGGCATGCTCTGGGGCCATTAGTAAGGTAATCATGGGACTGAGACGATTGGAAATCAATTTGGCAAATATCTTCGCGGCCACATTTAATAGTGACAGGGGGCGGTACGACACGCAGTCTCCCCGGTCCTTGCCTGGTTTAAGAATCACGACGAGAATCACTTCTCTCATTGTTGGCGGCATGGTTCCTGTGTCCGCCATATCTTCAAAGAGGGTAAGTAGGTGGAGTATCAGGAAATCTGTAAATGCCTTGTAAAAGGCCACAGTGAGGCCCCCAGCCTTCATAGCCGACAGGGCCAGCACAATTTCTTCCCGGGCGCACTAGAAACTCTCGATGTAGATTGGAAAGCCAGGGCAACTCTATATGAGATAGGTAATCAAGAATACGTTCCTCTGGGGCTGGGCCACGTGAGGCATACAAAGCTGCATAATATTCACGAAAGCGCTCCGTGACCTGAGCGTTTGAGCGGGGCTCATCCGTCGTCTCGGACCTCATCGCTGGAATGCACGTCCTATCCCTGCCCCGCTTAGACAGTCGCGCAAGAAGCTCACCCGGGCGCTCTCCCTCGCCATACGATCTAGCCGTTGCGTATTTACCTAAGTATTTAACTTCGGCATCTACCTCCTCGTGATACTCCTGCAGAACTTTTGCTAGTTCCTGGGTAAGAGTCTCGCTATTATCTTGGAGACGTTTGTGCTCCAGTTCTTTTAGTTTCGTTTCTAAGGCTTGTAGTCTGCCTCTAATCGATTTGAGGACCCCCGAGTGTTTATAGATAGTGATTCCTCTGAAAAACAACTTGAACGCCTTCCAGACATTCTGGAACGAGTCAACGGAACCCACATTGATATCAAAGAACATTTCAATGGCCGTCGCCAACTCCTCCCTAAAAAGGGTATCTAATAAAGAGTATGTGGGGAAACACCATGCAAATGGTGGTACACGCCGCGTGGGTGTGGCCATCAACAGTAATATTGGTGAGTGGTCTGAGTAAGTACGCGGGAGTACAGTACAGCTCTGAATGTTGGTGATTAATTGAAATGTGACAAACCAATAGTCTATTCTGGTGTGTATGTTATGTGGGGCAGAGTAGTGCATGTATCCCCCTAATGTAGGATATCTATGCCTCCAGACATCACATTAGTCCAGCCAAATAAGTTATGTCTCCAGATCTCTAGCAGAGGCCGATGGGCGGCGGTCAGGGCCATCCGACCTGTCAATGTGTGGTTGCCTTGTCATGTTAAAGTCGCCAGAGGACTACCCCCTCCGAGTGTGTCGTAATCTTTGCAGCTAACTCTGAATAGAAATCTGGGTGATCATAATTAGGGCCATAGGTATTCACTATACAGAGTTCCATGCCCTTGCCACTGCATCTAGTAATCGTGTATTGTCCCTCCCTGTCCGACACAAACGGCGTCATCTTCAGTGAGGCTTTCGGGTTAACCCACGTAAGGACACCTCTTGCATGTGTTGTGAACCCAGCCGCGTGTATATTGCCCATGAAGCCCCGGTATCGTAGGATGGGACTATCTGGAGAAAGGTGCGTGTCCTGTAATAGGGCTATATCCACACCATGCCTAGCAAAATATTGTATGACCTTTTGAACCTACGGTGGTCGTTCAGACCTCGTACATTCCAGGTTACCAGCGTCACTGTATCCATAACCTCCCCCTCCAAATCATCCCATCCGCAGCAGTCTATATGAGTCTCCTAACGATAGTGTCTGGTCAAACCTCCTACCATAGTATTCTGCCATAGCCACATATAGAAACTTGTGTAACATTCCCTCAAATCACAAACTCTTCTCTCTTCACCCCTTCCAGACGTTGCAGCGCCTGCCCACCCACGCCTGCCCATCCCCAACTAGGCAGCGAGCCACCCCTCTCCCCCTCATAGTCTCCCTAGTCTCCCTATCCCCCCCAAAAAGTCGAAACCCCCTGAAAACCAAACAAAACTTTCCAAACTCAGTGGGATACACACGGGGGCAAAGGTAGCCTACAATGTGCAAACACTCTGTAAAGACGAATCAAAAAGCCACCGCCTTCCCCCGTCTCCGTGAAAAACCTTGATGCGTGAAACCAAAAATACTATAGTACGGCACTTCGAGCTGAGCAATATTAACTATACACTCATTTCAAATACGAATAAACATCACAGCGCGCTAAAGGTGACATATAGACCTCAAGTGTCTATAACAGCCGAATAGCATTGAGTTTTTGGTACAGCAGGCCGTACTGGATCTTGTGAAAAAAGTAATGTACATCTGTGAGTCTTTGCTCTCCCGCTGGTATGTACCTATGTCTATCTAAATGACGTGACCCCTCAGATAGTGAAGAGAAGCATTTCGACCATATCCCGCCCCCACATTCATGCGCCCCCCCTTCCCCTCACAATACAATGAAAAACATGCTTCTTATCTGCAAGAGTCACAGCCAATCCTGATCGTCCATTGAGCCTCCCACAGCTTCATCCACTCCGTACGGGGAGGAGCGGTTCTCCAGCCGCCAAACCCTCAGGGCTCTCTGTAGGGCTCTAAGGTCAATCTTGTTCGTCCAATGAGCCTCCCTCAGCTTCAGCCCCCCTGTTCAACGAGGAACCGCTTTCTTTGCCCCCGACCTTGAGGGCTTTCTGTAAGGCATTTGGGTTTGTAAAAATCATGGATTTCCCCTGCCTGTTTATTCTCAACTTCGCGGGATACAACATAGCATAATCTGCACCCATTTCCCGTAGCTGTCATTTCATTGGTATAAACGGACGTTGTGCCTCTTGTACCTTCGCCGTGAAGTCCGGGAATAGGGAGAGAGTTGATCCCTCATATTGAAGTGTCTGTTTTTCCCTTGCCAGTCTTAATGCAGCATCACGGTCCCTGTAATTGAGTAATTTGGCAATGATGAGCCTTGGTGGCGCCCTCGGTTTTGTCCTCGGGCCCAAAGAACGGTGGGCCCGTTCCACTACAAACATCGTGGAGAAGGCGGTATCACCAAGGAAGGACTTAAGCAACTTTTCGACGAAGATCTCCATGTTCCCCGTCTGCGTGGTCTCCGGTAGGCCCATAATGTGGAGGTTGCAGCGCCAAGAATAAGCCTCCAAATTCTCCGTCTTGTCTTGAAGCATCTTCATTGCCCTGCTGAGTTGCTTGTTCTCAGTGTCTGTGCCTCCTCCACCTCAGTGATTCTGCGCTCAGACATATCGATGCGCTCTGCTTGTTTGTCGAGCCTCTCTGCCATGCGGTCCATGCGGTAGGTGAGCGCATCCATCTTGGTGCCTAGTGAGGCTATCCCCCCCTGCAAGCTCTTTTCCATGGCCAATAGGAGACCGCGGATGTCCTGTTGAGGGGGGTCTATTGTCTGTTCCTGCTCCCCTCTATCTCTCCCCGAAGCAGTATCACCAGGCTTGGTTCCCTTGGGGTCAAAGGACAACTTGGTTTGCGTCCTATCCGTGCGTCCCATCTTTGCAGGTCCCAGTGGTCAACTACAGTCCGGTATGGGAAGGGGCGCACGATGTGTTATTCTTCGAGGCTCCGCCAGTCAGTCTCCAGCCCCAGAGGAGCGCCGTAAGCAGGGGATGCCCATTCCAACCCAAGCTCCTCGCTGCCTCAGGTCGTTCCGGACAACTCCCGGCGCCCTCTCGCATCAAGTCTTAAATCAACAATATCGCCGCGTTGCTTCGCATGGTGTCGCAGCCACCCCTCAGACACACCTGGGCAAAGAATAGGTATGCTACAGTTGCGATGTCAACAGCCCGTGTCGCCCCCTCTCTGCAGTAGTAGAACACAGAGATTCAGCATACGTGGAAGGGGGGAAAGGTGCTTCCAGCCACTGCCAAGGCTACAATGCAATCCAGGGGCTGTGGTATGGCGCCAGAGCCCTGCTGAGTATGTCCTAGCCCCTGTTGCTGTGTCCCTATTCGCGCTGCTACTGTGTCCCTATGTAGGGTGGGATACCGGGCCAGCACAACGCACATGCAACTGCTCTCCCTCCGGCTGGGGCCCCACACCGCGTCAGCGCATCCTCAGTGCCGCCTCATACATCCACAGCAGTATTGGCAGGGCTCCCGTAGGCGCGGGGGAAGGGCCCCGCTTAATTCCCAGCCGAAGCCCGGGCGCCCCCACCGAGTTCACAGGCCACGGAGCGCCACCCCTCGTCACCGCACAAGCGCCCAGGCTCACCTGTCTGGGGTCAAGCAGAGGCACATGGGGCACTCCCGGGCTCAGTATGGGCCCACGGATAAAGCCGCCCCGATGGTCGGGCCCCGCCGTGTCCCCGCAGCTCTCTCCCGTCTCTCAGCACAGGGGCGGCGCACAGCGCTGCATAACGCCCGCACGGGCCCCTTGTCTGGTGATTTTGCGCTGTGCCTGCTCGGACCAGGGCTCCCAAAGTCGCCAAAGCAGGCACTCCCCCGCAGCAGCAAGGTTCCCTTCAGTAGACGTGGGGGTGGGAAAAACTCTCTGAGGCTCGCCGGCTGCTTCAGGCTATCGCGATCACGCCGCAGACCTCGGCCAGCCTCCCACGCTCGGGCTGCAATACGCCACTGCCGTGCGCATCGCTAGGCCTCAGCGACCGCAACCGGGCCGGCAGAAGGGCGTGATGGGCAAACTCCCCCCCCCCCCCGCAGTCCGCAGGGTTCCAGAGTCGCAGGGCTGCAACCAGGGGGCTTATAATATGGACAAACATGCAGGATAATTACAGGCTTGGAGGTGAGACGGGGGAGCTCTCGGCTCAAGCAGCCATCTTGGTTGCGAGCTAGCTCTGCCCCCAGCACACTTAGAAAGATGAGAAAACAAGGATAAATAAATATATTTCTCCTTGTTCCACCTCTGGTGGGAAAAAGGAAAATTCTTACTCATTTCCAAATCAACCAGTGTTGGTAAATCTAGGAATGTGTCAGAATGCTTGAGTGGATGTGTTAGAACAACCACACTACACCCATTCAACGCCTCCACCCGCAGTGTAATGGAAGGCAGAGACTTGCACTACCATGCATTACACCAGGTTTACCAAGCCACTCAAGGCCATGCAGGGTGGCCTTGCGTGGCTCGGCGAATCTGATTATAGGCTTGGGTCACCCACCGCCACCTTGAGGGTGGCACAAAACAATGATAAATCTGTCCCAAAGTTGGGTTATAAGTTCCATGCAAAAGCCTTCAATCAGTCAGTCAATCAGTCAGACAAAAAGATCCAACCACTAAATATGGTAAAATATAAAGACATACTTACTTTTTTTTGTTTTTTTAGAACAATCCGTGTTTTGTGCTAGTCACTTGCTCCTCAGATAACCAGAGTTGAGATTAACTCTCTAGCAAAACTGCAGCACAAATATGAGTGCAGCTATTGGTCATTTTCAATA
This sequence comes from Lissotriton vulgaris, assembly GCF_964263255.1. Taxonomy (NCBI): domain Eukaryota; kingdom Metazoa; phylum Chordata; class Amphibia; order Caudata; family Salamandridae; genus Lissotriton; species Lissotriton vulgaris. The sequence goes on along the minus strand of NC_141697.1, from coordinate 91,428,766 downwards.
ATGAGTGAATTTCTTAACTAAATCCACGTAGGAAGGCAAATTCAGGTAGTTTTACAGTTTGTAAAAAAAGTATAAAGATTGCCAAATTTGCCCAAGTACTCTGTAGTTAAGTACGGCTGAAGGTATTTGTCATTCCCTGCCATAACCTGAGCGTCACCATGGAAACAGAATGAACACCATTGAGCCCCATCATCTCGCTTCTCTTGTCCGGAAATTCCACCTTCTGTTTTCTTGCAGGAGGGCACAGCGCAGGAGCGTGGTACCACCATCAAAAAACATAAGCCGCTGCATGGCAGTACATAATTTCCCTATGCAGCACAGTTAAAAAAACAAAACTTTGTTAGCTTTGCATTTAACATTGCTGGCATTTTCTTAAAATCAGTACATGGACCTCTAATGCTTCAGTGCTGGATCTGCTTCCTGGAAAAAAAAGTGTTTGTCGGTAGGGATACCCTGCTGTCACTCACAATATTTCTGAAAACAGACTCTTAAAGCAAGGGTCTTTTTTCAGAATATTCATAAGTAGAGTCCTCCATATACTAGAATCTTTATCCCAGCATCAATGCGACATTGCAAGACCTTTCTGTCTGTGGCACCGTAGTTCACATTTTGATTGCAGACAGAAAGGAGAGCCTTGGGATTGGTTTTGGAGGGGCCTTGCCCCACATCTGATTACATTTGGGCTTATGGGAAATCCAATTATTGGGTGCGATAAATAACACCTATTATGAGTTGGGGGGAACAACATGAATATTTTTGTGTTTAACGCACCAAAATCCACACAATCCAGTGAAAACCTTAATCTTTTCCCCTGTTAAATTTCTGTAGGTTTGACCTGCTGAAATGTAACAAAGGTTGAGTTATTGAATGCATTCCATGATTATCAGATGCGTTAAATACTTACTAACTCGAAGTTCAGACCCTGTGTAAACAGGAGTTTATGCACTGGTCAAAATACATCGACCAACTTGTAATAAGGCCCTTAATGTGGTGGAAGAACTGAGAAAGGGGTGACGAATCTGCCAATGTAGGGCAAATGTCGATCCTCTCAATGAAGTACTATGTGTGGGGCTTCCTCTGCCACTATGATTGTGGGATAACAGGCCTGTTTCTGCTTCAATATTTAGAGTGGTTGTACTTCAGACGCTATGCAGAATGTAAATTAAGAGGATGTAAATTATTTTATTTATTTAAAAAGGTTTTATATAGCGCTGGCTAGACCCGGAGGTATCAGTGCGCTTTACATGAGCATCAGATCATAGTTACAGGATTACATTGTTACAAAGGTTACACAGTTATTAAAGCATGGCAACATAGGGGCCATATTACCATCAACTAGCGATAATTATCGCTATGTTGGTTTAGCGGCGATATTTTTATCGCCGAGCTGCGGCGATTTTTATTGCTTAGGAACCTTGCTATTATCAAGGTTTATCTCCTAAGCAATAAAAATCGGCCGAAATGCATGAATATCGCTAAAAAGTCAGCGATATTCATGCATTACCGAGCTAATGCTCTTGGCCATGTTATCCCCCTACCATTGGATAACATGGCTAAGAACTGCTCAGGGGCAGGTGTTAGCTTTTGGAGATATTCGCGCTTAGCGCGAATATCTCCAAAAGTTGGTAATGGGAGATAGGGATGTTAGCGACTGTTTTCAGTCGTTAACATCCTGGCACGCCCACTTTGCATGTCATTAGTGATAAATATCACTGACATGCAAAGCAGGGCCTAAGATGGTCGCTATCTCCTACTAGCTGTTGCTAACTGGTGTTAGCGACAGCTAGGTAATAGGGAGATAAAATTATCCCCGCTTTCTTGGCTTTTAAAGCCAAAAAAGCGGAGATAAACCCCCTTGATAATATGCCCCATAGTTACTTGTAAGGTCAAGATAAACAATAAGCACAAATACGTAAGGGGAAAAGCAGGCAAGGGGAAAGATTCAGGGGAGGGGGGAAGGAGCTGGGTTAGTAGACAGGTAATGAAGGTGGGAAAGAGGCCTCGACAGAGCGATTGCTTAGAGTAAAGGCCTTAATGTTTCCATTTTAGGGTTAACAATGTGCACAGCTAAGTCCCAATGGCACTTCAGGCACACACCACCTTCCATGTGTACCTTTCTTCCTGCCTCAGTAGCAGCTAGTCTGAGTTTCTCATTGAAAATCAACACCATCTTCAAGAATTGTTACCAAGAGACTTTTATTTCCAGGTCATTCCATCTATAAGTCTAAATACTCCTTTATAGTTAAAGCCTTGAAGCAATCATTTTGCAGCTACAGATGATTGCGCAAGGGATGCTGTGCATTGTTCATGGACCAGAGGAAAATGGCGTCTGCTTGCCTTTGTCTGAGGCAGAACAGATTCGCCTAGAAGGAAAAAAGTGAAACAAATCAAACCATCCCATGTCTCGTCTTAATGCAAACTGCATTCTTTCCACCTTTTCTCATTTGGAAAGGTCAATGGTCTTTTTCCATAATGGAAGCCGCTTTCTCTTGTGTGTTGTGTGCAGGAAATGCACAATGGGCTAAGCAGTATATCCCATGAATTGTAATGGTTTAGCTGCCTTACACGTTTCACTCAAAGTCCAGGTTGGATTATTTGTGATAGATGTTGTTTCCTTACTTCTTATTCCGCTGCATCTGTTTCAATCCATAAAAAAAATCATTATTTGGAGGGATTTCTTAAGAATGTATTAAAGTCATAATATGTTTAACCCCTGCAGGTTTTTTTCTTGTCTTTATCCTCACCATTAGCCACTGTTGAGCGAGGCCCTTAGTTTACTGTAATTAGAAATACGTTTATTTGTTCAATGAATTAAAATTGCTACGAAATGAACCACACAGAGAATGAGCAACACTGCATATAGGAGCATAGTCTGCTTTGCATAATGTAACAGGCAAAATCTTGACATGAACCACTGTTTAAAATTCATAGGCGTCTAACGATCTAATTGGCATTTAAACAATTAAAGCAATACAAATAATTTTAAAACACATTTAGTACTAGCAGAATATTCACATAATGCAATAAATCATTCTATGCCACTCAGCAGCAGTTACCCCACCTTTTAATTCCTTGCCACATGGTGAGTTAAGGCCAGCAAGCTTGACTGACCAAAACCATGGGGCCCATTGGCGGGGGCAATCCGCCCGACATCCTGTCCTGAATTCCCCCCGCCATATTAGAATGGCAGGGGGGACCGCCGTGGACAGAAAGACCGTCCGCCGCTTTTCCGCCCCGGTAGCCTTGCGGCCGGGGCGGAAAAAGATCAATATGGTGGCGGTATCTAATAGACACCGCCAGTCATATTAGGATGGCCCAAATCAGATGCCTTTCCGTGGCGGCAATGTTGCCACAGAAAGGCATGCGGTCTTCACTCTGGGAGTCCCCTGCGGGCCCCCAGAGTGAAGGAGAGGTGGGAGGTGCACACGGGTGTACCTGTGGTACCCCCCTTTATTTGCATAAAAAAAGCGGCAGGCACCGCGCAATGCTGTAATGTAGTGGCGGGCACATCCTAATACCCCCCACAGGACCCCCGCCCTAATGGTGGGCGGTCCCAATCCCCGCTAGGATGACGGGCAGACAAAGTCTGCCCGTCATCCTAATAGGCCCCCATGTGACAAGATGTGAAAGGATGGGTGTTGGACCCGGGCCTTTATGGCTGGTTCACCCCTGAACTTTTTGCTTTTTATGGCGACCTGGTGTTCATGATTTCTGGCTTGGTGCACTTTTTCCCTGGGTCCCAGAGTGAAAGTGCGTGTGTGTAGTATGGCTGGACTGCCCTCCCATAGGAATGCATGGGGAATGTGTGCGTCCCTGGTAGTTCCTGATGCGTGGGGAGTGCAGGCTCGAGTTTGGTATGCTTAAACTCGTGAGAATGAATGCTGCAAGATGGTGTCTGCGGCATGTGTGTGTCTAGTTGGGAAGTGCTACTTCTGGACATTGAGATATGTGTGCAGTGAGGGTACTGGAGCGTGATTGGCTGGAGCTGGCCTGCATGCCAGGCTCCAGGAAGTCTGGATGGGTCTGCCCGGTGGTGAGTGGGAGATTAGCATGAGTGATGTGTGGGAGGAGTGTACCTGTGTCCTGGATGGGCTGGGTTTTCCCCACACAATGCTGTCTCCGCCCCCCTGTGGTGTGTCTAACGACCCTAGCCTCCCCAGTGAATGAAATGGGTGGTTGGGCCATCAAGAGTGCTCCAGAACCAGCTGCGACTGGTTTTCCCCCCACCCTGCACATTGTGACAAAGGATTTCAGTGTATAAAAATGGGGCTGTGTCCCCACTGAAATTGTTCTCTTCTAGGATCTTGAGGGGGCTGCTGATGCTGCTGGGGCCAGGAGGAACCGCCACTTGGACTGCCTCCCAGCCTGGAGGGCCAGTGAGCTGGCCCCTGGCCCAGCCTTGCCCCCCTGCCTACCTAAGGACCTTTGCTGGAACTCTGCCCTGCTGAGGGCAGCTGGGAGCGCTGTGCTTGTGTTCCCAGCACCTGGGAGCGCTTTGGACTTTCCCTAGTGCCTGGAAGCGCTTCGTTTACCTTTGGCGCTTGAGAGCGCTTTATTGATGGTCCTAGCGCTGGGGAGCGCTGTTGTGCACAGCCGGTGCCCACCCGGCATTTGGCCGCCTGATCTGCCGATTCGCGGCGAGTAACGAGTGCCACCTCGCTTTATTCTTAAGTCGAAGGCCGGTGCCACCCGGCATTGCCCCGTGGAGTTTTCATTGATTGAAGCCGGTGCCCACCCGGCATTGCCCGTGATCACCGCCGCAGCCGAGGGGGGGTGAAAGCTGTTGCCGGGCCGCCGCGCTGCCTGCAGCGACCCGGAAGTCCCGCCTCCTGACCCCCAGGGCCGCGCTGCCATTGGCGGCCCCGGCGGAAGTCAGGCGGAGGGAGAGAAGACAAGGCCAGGCGGGAGGCGAGAGGAGCAGCCGGCTCTGTCCTCGAGGCTCCCCGAGTGAAGGAGAGCCTCGCGCCGGCCGCCGAGGAGACGCCTCCAGCCCCAGAGACCCGGTGAGTGCCTGGAGAGGGAGAGGGGCGTCGGGACACATTGCCGGTGTCCGCCCCTCCCCCGTAGCGCGATCTTGCGCGCATTGCTGTGTGAAGCCCGAGGGCTTCAGGGGGCATTTCGTCTTGATCCTGAGTCCCCCGTGAGGGACTCCAACTGTGAAAGTAGAAGAAATTGATGTACATAGACAGCATTCATTTCCCTTCTTCTCCCACTCCTCTCCCCGTGAACACCATGAATGCCATAGACTATTGACCGTATCACTCCGCCAGTGGGAGCCCACACCTATATGCATATGCACAGCCATTCTGGGCACCATGGCCTTTTTACCCATTGGAATCCCCGGCTTCCCTCCTGCGCGTATCTTGCACCCCCTCTCTCATGTATAGACCATGAAACCCTTTCCCTTTGCGCGATCCTGATGTGAAAGGCAACCCTCCTGCTTGACCCAGGCATTCCCCATTTCCCTCTCGAAGAAGCATTCTTCGCCTCAGCTGACATAGCCCCCCAGCTGTATCTGACTGCCCCTGTTCTCTCATGTACAGGTCATAGGATCTCTCTCTCTCTCTCTCTCTCTCTCTGTGCGACTCTGACCCTGCGCGCACCCTGACCCCCTCCTTCTCCTCACATGAGCAAGTCATAAACCCTCTTCTTCCGCAAGGCCCTGTCCTTGAGAGTCACGGCCGCGCCTGACCAACACCTCCTTCCCTTCCATGAATGCCCCTCTGTTGACAAGCCTTCCCTCCGCGCTCGATTGTCCACGCAGGCATGAATACCACTCCTTTGATGACCCCTTCCCCCGAGTCCGGCTGACCACACATGTTCGAGGCCATCGCCTAAGCCAGGAGATACCATTTACTGCCCTTATTGTATGCCTAGCCACCCCACCCCCCTGGGCCATGATCAGGCGTACACATCCTACGAAACACTCAGCTGCGTGATTGCCCTCCCCTCTTATCAGCAGGTCAAGGGTCCCCATTGTGAACGTATGTGGAGTAGGATCACCACGAGGATTATAGGGATGTCTTTCTTTTGCGTCATACTGTCCTGATTGTTTTATCAAGTGTTTTGTAAGATATAAAAGCAAGAGTCTCAGCTCACTTGTAGAGCACCTCCCGATGACACCTTGCTTCGTGTCTGAAATGACTGGCTCTCCTCATGAGAATTAAACTCTGTTCTTGATTCCTGCATCCAGCGCCCGTCTCTTTATTTGATAACTATTCAGAATGGGAACTAAGAGGCGTCTTGCGCCAGCAGCCTGGGCATCGATAGCAATGCGGGCTCGTTTTCTACAATTGGCGTCCCAACGCGGGGTCCATCAGTGACATAGGGTCCGATAAGAGAGATCCAGACGAAGAAGTGAACATCTAAATGATCGGGGTATGCCTGCCTTGAGAGGGCCCTCGCCCGGCTGCCGATCGACAGAACTTCACCAATTCTGAAAGGACCTCTCTTGAGTGACCTATTGTCCTGACTGGAATCCCACAGGAATGCTACATGGAGTAAGAGAACGATCGGGCGCTGGAAGGAGGAAGGCGAAGAACTGCCCACACGGTCCGGTCCGGGTAAGGTCGCGTAAATGCGACAAATTGTGAAATGATTGTTTTGGATAATACTAGTATTACGCTTTGTTGAAACCCTCTGGAGATTCACTGTCTGCAAACGGAGAAAACAACAGGCTCTCTCTCTCTGCAAGCAGTGAAGGATAGGTAACGCAGACTTTTGTCCCCATTGTAATCCGTCGTGCTTATCTTCCTCCCCCACTGTTTCCCGAACTGTCGTTCGTGGATTATTGTCTGGAGATTCTTTGTCTGCAAACAGGGAAGAACAAGGTCTCGCTTTGCAGGTAGAGAAAGAGTGGGCAACGATAACTTTTCGTGCCCACTTATTCTCCCCACTGAATTGTTTGATTGGCCGATTATTCGGTATTGGTTCGTTTGAGGTATTCACCGCCGCCAAACAACGGAGAATAGAAATATTCTGCCTAGTCTTTGCCCGCCGTGATAAGATAGGTAATGCAGACTTTTGTCCCCGTTGTAATCCGTCATGCCTATCTTCTCCCCATTGGTTGGTAGCCTGTTTAGCCCGGACCGCTTATTAGAATCGAACCATCCAGCTCCACTGGAGGGCACATCTAATAAGGACCTGTTCATTAAAGTGTGGACTAGTCGCTATAGCTTATAATAGGTTATGGCATAAAAATAAAAAGAAAAGGAGTTGAGCGAAATCAGTAGGCCACTGAGGAGTTATCAACTTTGCTAAAAATAAAATAAGAAACGTTAGAAATAACCCGTAATAAGAAACATAAAAATGGCGAGGGAAGACAAGCTTGACACCAAGGCAAGCCACGAGGTAGCTAGGTTCCGTTGCCTATTCCTGCCCTAAAACATGTCTGCCTCATTGCCCACCACGCCCAAATAACGGTCACATGAAATAGATACAAATCAATAGGTACCTACCCCCATTCCGGAAACTCCCGAAGTGCCACAGGTCCGCGGTTACGCCCATCCGGTAGGCGAGGCCTCGAGGCATGCGGGGCTCGCCTGGACGCAGTCGGAAGGGGAGGTTGAGGGGCGGACGGCCCAGAAAACGGTGATGGCCTCTCCTTCTCTCCTCTTCTGCTGCCCTGCGGGCCACGGGGGGGGGGCTGTCTTGCTTCAGCCACCGACCACCCCCCCTCCTCTGTCTCTCGCCTGGACCGGCCTACGAAGAAGGCCGAAGCCACAAACAAGAGCGGCGGCGCTTACATGTAGTCCCGCCACATGTCAACGCCTGGACAAGTGCAAGTAGTCCCGCCACATGCCGACGCCTGGATAGTTACAGGTAGTCCCGCCACATTTCAAATTCCTGGAGAGTTGGAGGTAGTCCCGCCACATGTCCACGCCTGGAAGTTACAGGTAGCCCAGCCACACGACAACGCCTGGACAGTTACAGGTAGTCCCGCCACATGTCAAAAAGGGAGGGGGGGGGCTGTCTTGCCTCAGCCACCGACCACCCCCCCCATCTTCAATAGCCGGCACGGCCAATATCGAAGCGACGGAGCCGAGGAACGGCGCGGGGTCACTGGAAGGGGGAGGCGGCGCGAACGAGCCTCCCCCCACCTCCCTCCAGGTGGAGGCTTCCAGCGGCACCCCAATGCTCTTACTTAAAAAGGGTCAACATCAAAAAGCGGTCTTCTGCCCAGGACGGGCACACGCTCCATATCGTCTCTCCTCGACCTTGAAGATTCTAGAAGAGCCGGGGGGCCCCCGACCCCCCTGCATGGGTGCCCCCGCCCCCTTCACTGGGAACCACGACATCGGTGCTACTCCTGCCGGCACCAGCCTCGGATCGGAAATGGCTAAAATGCCGCCACGGCACAGACTTGTTCAGTTCCGGAGGAACACCAGAATGACCCGGTAGGAAAATTGTTGCCGCCCTCCCCACTCGTTGACTAATGGTCCATATTTGTTAGACTGTTAACCACATAGCACAAAACTTTTTGAACTGCCAACGGAAGGTTCTGGGCCAACCATGCGAGACTAGAGACACTCTGACTGTACTGGAACTCGCCTGACCCCACCCAAAATGGCGCCGACACAAAATGAGACGTTTTGAATAAACTTTGTTGCACCCTGATTGCACAAGCTTTTTGCCCCGAGATATATATAACGTTTTGGATAATGAAAGTAGATATGAAGGATATTGAGTATGTGCTTGGACAATGAATTGACTTAGGGTGGGTACTGATTATGAGTTGGAAAATGATTTGGTGTAATTTAGGTAATGAATGAACATTGGATAATGTATTTATGAATTTATTAAAGATGAATTACTGACATGCATCATGTTTGCTCTGTAGGGGAGTTTAATACGATTTTATTGCACTGCCGCACTTTATGCAATGAACTGCCACCAGCTTTGTTCTTCCTATGTACAGTTCCAATCTGCTCCGTGGCTAGTCCACTGGGTTGTAGGCCTGTATTTATGCGTCAACACTTTTTATTAAAAGTATTTTGAAAACGAAAGCATAGTTGTAGCGGTTGCATTAATGAGTTTTGAATGTATTACTACTGTGAGCAACGAGAAAGTATGATGAAGGATAAAGGTTAAAAAGGACCCGATATTTAGCAGCCACACTATGTGTCACAGGCAGCCGGAAAAGTGCTTTAGAAGCCCTAAAACGACACCACAGAAATGCCACCTGACCGCCACCCTTGTACCCGATCAAAAGGGGTTACGACCAAGTAACTCATGTAGATACGCAGATCGTCAATGATTATCTGTCTGACATTTCTGGTCCCTCTGGGCTTAAACGCCGTGATGGTAGAGAAATGCACTACGTGGAGATAGGTCGAGTATGTGGTAGGTAAAAACATTTCCGGATTACTGCATGCTGATGAGGTTTGAATATTGCCCCCCCCCACCCCTTCTTTCTCCTCCCTTCTGCAGGTCACGTCGGAACCTTGGCTGATGTATGGAAGGACGATGACCGAACCGCCAATGAGAAGGGGAAGAAGGGAATATGAGCATGGTCCTTATGACAAATAAAAGTTTTTAAAAGACGTAGACTTAAACATGACTGTTCCTCCTTAGAACATAGCAACTGGGAGGATGGACTGACATAGAAACTGGACAGGTACTGAATGACGAAAAATTGACTAGAAACGACGCGTTAAATAATGTAACTGGAAGTTTTGACTAGGTAGGGAAAGGACAAAGAAAAATATACGGGTAAGGGTTATCACGGCACCACCCGTCTGGGAGGTTAGAAATGTTGCTGGTGTTCAAAATGCACTGCCCCCCCTTTTTCGCACTCTTATAGATGTAGCCAAGCTGTCCGACTGTTCTCCCGATCAATACTTGCCATTGCCTCAGCCCGGAGAACTTCCCACCAAAGGAAGGAACTGAAAAATGGTTTAAAATCCAACCATGGGTAAATAACACGACCAGGCTAATTTCTGGCCGACCAACGACTGAGGTGTAAGTATTGGCAATTGGGAACGCTGGCCGACATAACTGGCGAGAAGGAAAAGGAGGGAAGGGTAGAAAGAGCTAAGCACATAGATAAATAAGATAGTAAAGATACGTAGGATATAATATGAATTTTGTTGGCCACCTGTTGTTTCCTGTCCTGTCGTGAATGTCTTATATATGTGTAATGCATGTGCTGTCTTCCCTGTCTGAGTTTGTGTGTGTAACGTACGGATTTATGTCTTCCCTCTGTCTGTATTTGCATGTTACCTGACCTTTGCTGTTCTGTGTTGTGAGCGCACTAAATGACCTATTTTCGTACACGTCTCTCTCTCTCTCTCTCTCTCACCACCCCCTTATCTCTCTCTCTTTCTCTCTCTCTCTCTCTCTACATGTCATACGTGTACAGAATGGCTCGTTTAGATTGCGGACGACTCTCACTCTCTACGGGAGTCTCCCTATTTTCTCTCCCTTTTTGGTAAAACTGTACCCCACCGGTACCAGTCTGATTTGATACATATTGAACGCGAAGGTGTTCAGCGAAATTGACCGAAACTAAAATGGCTGTATCTCGCCATGTTACTGCCTCTCCTTTCTGCAAAATGAATGAACTTGAATTGGCTGAGAAGGAAAGGACAGGTAAGACGACTAAAGTCCCCCAAATCTGGCTATTCATAGGGGAACTGTATGTCAATGGCACCTTATGTCTGTTCTTCAGAGACGAACGCCAACGTCTAGATTGACACCCAATGCCCAGATTGCCCCACCCCTTCGCACCCAAGCGCGAGCGCCCGAAGTATACCCTCCCCATTTGATAGACCCCAGCTGCTGTCCCGGATATAAACATGATGACCATGAGTAGCTGTTGACCCTCGAGAAAACCTTGTTTTGCCCGACTCTCGACGATAGCGCCCCCGCCCTGTGTGAAAAGGTTAGCCAGTCCTGAAGGGAAATGCTCCGCAAATGTTGAATATGATGTAATGCACAGTTGATGGAAATATTATTTTGTCCTCACTTGAATTCTAAATGGGACGATGAATAAACCTGCCATAAACTCAGTAGGAATGCTGACACATGCACTGCTTGGTAATAGACCTCTGACTGTGACCGATGAGCATAAACTCTCAAATGCGTAGAATTGAGGGAGGAATTCATATGCGTAGATGTCTTCTTCTGCCATTTCTCTAAAACGTTGTCTTGTACCTATTCAAAGATTCACGATCACCGAAGGAGATGGGTCAGATGTGACGTGCAGCCTGACTGCAGATCTTGGGACACGTATGACATCGACCAGAGGTGGAGCTGCAGAGCAACAAGACACGGGACGAGACCGCAATTTCAACGTGGAAAATGAAAAATGACGGGCCGCCTTGAAGCCCTCCGACTGCTAACCCACGTGTGCCTGGAGTCTCCGTCCGCCTTCTTTGGGCCCGATTGATGGGCCTGCCTGCTTGTTATCCTTTGCTCCCTTTGTCCCTTTTGTGTGTCCCAGGAACTCTGACCCAACTCCGCGCTCTCTCTCTCTCCTATCGACTATTTGAACCACATTCACCCTCTTTCCCACGTGACTTTTTTGCCAAAGGAAAGAACTGCATTCATATGGGAATAGGGTGTTGCCACAGAACTATAGGTGCCGAGCATAAGGCGCCGCCAAACGGATTGTTTAGGGAACAGGACTGTGGTCTAACAGCAGAGGACTGACCGCACCCTGCAACGCGTAAGGATAGAACCGAGCTGGACCTATAGCTCCACCGCCGGTGCTCAACAGCGCCAACGAAAGTACCCGGATTAGAGCCTACCAGTGATGGCTCGCTGATAAAAAGACACTGTGACGAAGAGATCTTGTGTATTGAACTGAATTCCGCTCTCAACTACCTGGTCAAAACTGTTCATTGGTCACATTTTTAAGTTAGACAGATTTATGCTATGTAGTGCGTTTGATTGTCAGGAACACAACGAAATGCAATTTCCTATGTGCTGCATTCTGCCCATCACCTCGACTGTCTATGATTGTACGTCAAATGTTAGTATCGACAAAATGCTAATTCATCAGCGATGCCTGTCTATCTGTAAACCCATCGATTGCAAAAATGACTGCTGTTATGTAAAAAGGGGCGACTGTGAAAGTAGAAGAAATTGATGTACATAGACAGCATTCATTTCCCTTCTTCTCCCACTCCTCTCCCCGTGAACACCATGAATGCCATAGACTATTGACCGTATCACTCCGCCAGTGGGAGCCCACACCTATATGCATATGCACAGCCATTCTGGGCACCATGGCCTTTTTACCCATTGGAATCCCCGGCTTCCCTCCTGCGCGTATCTTGCACCCCCTCTCTCATGTATAGACCATGAAACCCTTTCCCTTTGCGCGATCCTGATGTGAAAGGCAACCCTCCTGCTTGACCCAGGCATTCCCCATTTCCCTCTCGAAGAAGCATCCTTCGCCTCAGCTGACATAGCCCCCCAGCTGTATCTGACTGCCCCTGTTCTCTCATGTACAGGTCATAGGATCTCTCTCTCTCTCTCTCTGTGCGACTCTGACCCTGCGCGCACCCTGACCCCCTCCTTCTCCTCACATGAGCAAGTCATAAACCCTCTTCTTCCGCAAGGCCCTGTCCTTGAGAGTCACGGCCGCGCCTGACCAACACCTCCTTCCCTTCCATGAATGCCCCTCTGTTGACAAGCCTTCCCTCTGCGCTCGATTGTCCACGCAGGCATGAATACCACTCCTTTGATGACCCCTTCCCCCGAGTCCGGCTGACCACACATGTTCGAGGCCATCGCCTAAGCCAGGAGATACCATTTACTGCCCTTATTGTATGCCTAGCCACCCCACCCGCCTGGGCCATGATCAGGCGTACACATCCTACGAAACACTCAGCTGCGTGATTGCCCTCCCCTCTTATCAGCAGGTCAAGGGTCCCCATTGTGAACGTATGTGGAGTAGGATCACCACGAGGATTATAGGGATGTCTTTCTTTTGCGTCATACTGTCCTGATTGTTTTATCAAGTGTTTTGTAAGATATAAAAGCAAGAGTCTCAGCTCACTTGTTAGAGCACCTCCCGATGACACCTTGCTTCGTGTCTGAAATGACTGGCTCTCCTCATGAGAATTAAACTCTGTTCTTGATTCCTGCATCCAGCGCCCGTCTCTTTATTTGATAACTATTCAGAATGGGAACTAAGAGGCGTCTTGCGCCAGCAGCCTGGGCATCGATAGCAATGCGGGCTCGTTTTCTACACAACGACGGCCGCATTTGTTTAGAGCCCTAGAAAGGATCTTGGGCGCCCACATCGAGTGAGAGCCCTGAGAGAGGCTCTGGGGGCATTTTCATTGACTTAGAGCGCTGGAGCTCTATTTGCCTATTTGCTTGGTGAGCCCCTGAGAGGCTCCTTGCCCAGTCAGTTGTCCTGAGCCTGCGAGGCTCCAACGTTCGCACCCTTGGTATTTACAACTGTCCAGCACTTAGTGGACAGTTGCTACGTTTAGGCTGGGTGTACTTTTGGCTTATTACAGCCTGCCCTGACTTTGGGACACAGGGACTGCCACAGGTTGTGGCTCATGGGAAGGTTTGCGCAATTGCTTGTGCTCGCACCGCTGAATGTGTTCTGAAGCATCATGTGTCTTTCCTTGCATACACCGCTGAATGTAGGTACTGCATCATGTGTTTTCTTGTGCTCGCACCTCTGAATGTGTTTGGATCCATCATGTGTCTTCCTTCCCTACACCGCTGAATGTTAATGCATCATGTGTAATGTTCCTAGGCTGATACCCCTAGATGTTAGTGATTCCTAGGTGGTTGCTTTTCTCCTAGTACAGGTGTTGCTAGTTGAGGTCTTTTGTTCCCTGCGCAATAATTGCCTAAGGTGGTTAGGGTTGCGTAGGAGGTTCTTATGCTTTACCAGTAAATTACTGGTTGTGTGCTAATTTGTGCTACACGTTCAATTTGATTCTAAAAGTATTCTATGTGCTAATTACTATTCCTAAAAAGTGATGATTCCTGACAGTGGTCCAGGTGGCCCTGTCTTGTAAATATCCCCCTTGTAAATTCTGCCCGTGCCTATTGGCACAGTGTAACAATATGTGTGTTTTATCTAATGTGTTTTTGATATAATACAAAGGCTATTTTTATATAACCTTGCGTGGAGTCTCCTTTGTGGTGGGCCTTGGGTGTTGTTGCTGGGTGCGCGCGCAAACACTTAACCTACATAGCCTCCAAGTTTAGCCTTGCTGCTCGTGCCACGTTACCTAGAGGGCGAGAGAGGGGTTATCTTGGTGTGTGACTCCCTTGCCCTGACACTTAGAAATGGCGATCCCTGACTGACCTCGACGCGAGTCTTGGCCGGCCAGGGTCCCGTTTCTAACATTGGTGGCAGGCGGTGAGGATCCGGATTTGTGTTTGCGTTGTACTGCAGTGGCAACAGGCCACACTACAAAGCTCTGCATTTTAGATAATTACATGTTGGGGATTATTGTCCTTTGAAGTTCTAGTATTTCTTTTTCCAAAGAGTGTCCAGTACATTTGTCCCCTGCCCTGCTCCCAGAGTTTGGTACCTGTGTCACGTGTGGTCAGGTTGAGGAATCAGGGGTGGTAAAAACTGCCTTACCGGTCCGAGGGGGGGGTGTGCGTGGATGAATGGTGTGTTGGCTGGACAGATTAGTATGAGTTCTCTTTAGTAGGGAGCTTGCTGAAATACTTTTGAACCGTGTGCTCTCGCTTCAGCTCTGACAGTTAAGTCCCCTGTGTTGCACGTGTCTGTGAGCATCCTGTCAAGATGGAATCTCCTTTTAACCTTTGTAGCCTGTTTAAGTACAGTATGCATGAGTTGGTACGGTTATGTAAGGAGAGAGACATCCCAGTGAGTGAGTCAGACACCCAGTCCAAGCTTAGGGATAACATGATCCTGTGGCAGAAGAGTGACTGGGAGCGTGAGCACAGTGAGAGGGAGAGGGCCCGGACCGCACACCATGAGGGTGGTGGGTCTGAGGGGAGCCCTGAAGAGTCTGATGTGGAGAGTGAGGATGACAGTGGATGGGCGCCAGCAGAGAGCGAGTACCCCCTAGATAGGGAGTCCCTTGCTGGGTCCAGTGTCAGATGTAGCACCCCATCCCTTTCCCTGTCCCCAGAGGAGTGGGTGGATAGGAGAGAAGAGAGGGAGCACCAGTTGGCCATGGAGAAGCTCAGGTTAGAGCATGCCAGAGAGATGGCGCAGCTGAGTGTGAATGGGCGGACTGCAGAAGCTGAGAGGGCCTTGGCCAGGGAGAAGATAGCCCTAGAGGGTAGGTTATCCCCTGACCGCAGTCATAGTTTTCTGGATTCGACAGGGAGGGTTGGATCCAGTGGTGGCAGCAAGAGAGAGTTTGGTGCGGGAAGTGCCATGCCCCGTTTCCAAAGAGTGGTACCTTATTCCCGAGAGGACACATACAGGTTGAAGTTCAGGAGC
This sequence comes from Lissotriton vulgaris, assembly GCF_964263255.1. Taxonomy (NCBI): domain Eukaryota; kingdom Metazoa; phylum Chordata; class Amphibia; order Caudata; family Salamandridae; genus Lissotriton; species Lissotriton vulgaris. The sequence goes on along the minus strand of NC_141697.1, from coordinate 91,413,363 downwards.
AGTAGGAGACTGCCTCACCAGGATTGGGCGGATTATGTGGATGATTGTCATGATGCCCTGCTTGATTGGTTAGAGGTTCATGGGGAACCTGATTTTGATGGACTACTCAACCTTGTTATCAGAGAGCAGTTGCTCAATTGTTTTGTGCCAGAGTTGCGCAAACACCTGTCAAGAGGTGACTACGTGTGTCCTTGGGACATTGCAAAGGAAGCAGACCGCTGGGAAGGTGCCAGTGGTTCTGACACGTCATGGGTGAGTGAACCCGAGAGTAGTGGGTTAGGTATCTTCCAGACCAGTGTGGTGGAAGAGGCTCAGAGTAGCCCAGCTAGGTCCCAGTGTAGCGAGAGGGGTGAAGGGGCTCACGTCTTGTCTCCGTGGAGTGAGAGTGAGTGGGGGACTGAGTGTTCCCAGGTGCCCGAAACCCAGTCTCAGAACCTGGATGGTTTCTTGAGGGAACACCAGGTTAGGGATCTAGGCTGTCCTGTTAGACCCCTTGAGGGGGATCCCCTAGTGTCTAGAGAACCTGGAGTATCTTTAAATAGTGTTCCAGTGGTTCTAGTGTCCGGCAGTGCCACTCCAGTTGGGGGGGCACGGAAGTCCGAAGTGAGGAGTGATTGGGGGAGTTCCCCCGTGGGAGAACCAGTGGGTCAGGGACTACCAAGTTGGGCGAAGTTCCCCTTTAGTGACCATGGTGACACCACTTCTGTTCTGGGGGATCTTCCCGCACTGTCAGGTGGACAGGGGACGGGAGATCTGCGCCAGACAGACAGTCACCCAGCACATGAGTCATGTGTTAGCCTCAGGGGGATGGTGAGTGAGTCCCCAGAAGTCCTGGAGTGCCAGGCAATTATCCCACCTAGAGGTTTAGACCGAAGGTTGGGAGGCCAGGTTCAGGATCGGCCTGACCTGAAGGGTGGGACTTCTGTAACCAGAGTCCTAGCCAGTGCTTCTTCCAGGGGTACCTCTCCAGTTGGGAGGGTGCAGAACTCTGGAAGGGGGTGCAGAGGGTGGGAGAGCCCGCCTCCGACCCCGGCGCAACCTGAGGGGTTAAACCCTGGGTTGGAATGGCGTTCTAGGTGTACCCCTCGCAGGAGGTGGAGGAACCCTAGAAGAAGAGGTAAGGGGAGGAGAGCCTTCCCTGAGACTGCTGGTCCACCTAAGGTTGTAGACCCTAGGCTGGAGAACCAGTGGCAGTCTAGCCCTGTCTTGCAGGCAGGAAGAGTGGAGAGTGGCTACTATGCGCCAGGGGTTACTACCCCCCACTTTGTGAGTAGGCAGGAACCAGTGGCACCTGGGTGGCCTAGGGCCTGGTCCTGGCCGCGGACAGCTGAGGAGTACCAGTGGGGTAGCCCAGTTGTTCCAGATGGTGGTTTGAGAAGGAATCCCAGGGGTTCACAGTGGCGTGGAACAGGACGGTGTCCCGGCAGTGGCGGGCCCGTGTCCTTGTTCTTTCGCCCAAAGCAGGGAAGCCCATCACGGTGGTGATCGGTCTACCCTGCGTTTTGGCTGGAAGGGGGTTGTGTTGGACCCGGGCCTTTATGGCTGGTTCACCCCTGAACTTTTTGCTTTTTATGGCGACCTGGTGTTCATGATTTCTGGCTTGGCGCACTTTTTCCCTGGGTCCCAGAGTGAAAGTGCGTGTGTGTAGTATGGCTGGCCTGCCCTCCCATAGGAATGCATGGGGAATGTGTGCGTCCCTGGTAGTTCCTGATGCGTGGGGAGTGCAGGCTCGAGTTTGGTATGCTTAAACTCGTGAGAATGAATGCTGCAAGATGGTGTCTGCGGCATGTGTGTGTCTAGTTGGGAAGTGCTACTTCTGGACATTGAGATATGTGTGCAGTGAGGGTACTGGAGCGTGATTGGCTGGAGCTGGCCTGCATGCCAGGCTCCAGGAAGTCTGGATGGGTCTGCCCGGTGGTGAGTGGGAGATTAGCATGAGTGATGTGTGGGAGGAGTGTACCTGTGTCCTGGATGGGCTGGGTTTTCCCCACACAATGCTGTCTCAGCCCCCCTGTGGTGTGTCTAACGACCCTAGCCTCCCCAGTGAATGAAATGGGTGGTTGGGCCATCAAGAGTGCTCCAGAACCAGCTGCGACTGGTTTTCCCCCCACCCTGCACATTGTGACAAAGGATTTCAGTGTATAAAAATGGGGCTGTGTCCCCACTGAAATTGTTCTCTTCTAGGATCTTGAGGGGGCTGCTGATGCTGCTGGGGCCAGGAGGAACCGCCACTTGGACTGCCTCCCTGCCTGGAGGGCCAGTGAGCTGGCCCCTGGCCCAGCCTTGCCCCCCTGCCTACCTAAGGACCTTTGCTGGAACTCTGCCCTGCTGAGGGCAGCTGGGAGCGCTGTGCTTGTGTTCCCAGCACCTGGGAGCGCTTTGGACTTTCCCTAGTGCCTGGAAGCGCTTCGTTTACCCTTGGCGCTTGAGAGCGCTTTATTGATGGTCCTAGCGCTGGGGAGCGCTGTTGTGCACAGCCGGTGCCCACCCGGCATTTGGCCGCCTGATCTGCCGATTCGCGGCGAGTAACGAGTGCCACCTCGCTTTATTCTTAAGTCGAAGGCCGGTGCCACCCGGCATTGCCCCGTGGAGTTTTCATTGATTGAAGCCGGTGCCCACCCGGCATTGCCCGTGATCACCGCTGCAGCCGAGGGGGAGTGAAAGCTGTTGCCGGGCCGCCGCGCTGCCTGCAGTGACCCGGAAGTCCCGCCTCCTGACCCCCAGGGCCGCGCTGCCATTGGCGGCCCCGGCGGAAGTCAGGCGGAGGGAGAGAAGACAAGGCCAGGCGGGAGGCGAGAGGAGCAGCCGGCTCTGTCCTCGAGGCTCCCCGAGTGAAGGAGAGCCTCGCGCCGGCCGCCGAGGAGACGCCTCCAGCCCCAGAGACCCGGTGAGTGCCTGGAGAGGGAGAGGGGCGTCGGGACACATTGCCGGTGTCCGCCCCTCCCCCGTAGCGCGATCTTGCGCGCATTGCTGTGTGAAGCCCGAGGGCTTCAGGGGGCATTTCGTCTTGATCCTGAGTCCCCCGTGAGGGACTCCAACGACGGCCGCATTTGTTTAGAGCCCTAGAAAGGATCTTGGGCGCCCACATCGAGTGAGAGCCCTGAGAGAGGCTCTGGGGGCATTTTCATTGACTTAGAGCGCTGGAGCTCTATTTGCCTATTTGCTTGGTGAGCCCCTGAGAGGCTCCTTGCCCAGTCAGTTGTCCTGAGCCTGCGAGGCTCCAACGTTCGCACCCTTGGTATTTACAACTGTCCAGCACTTAGTGGACAGTTGCTACGTTTAGGCTGGGTGTACTTTTGGCTTATTACAGCCTGCCCTGACTTTGGGACACAGGGACTGCCACAGGTTGTGGCTCATGGGAAGGTTTGCGCAATTGCTTGTGCTCGCACCGCTGAATGTGTTCTGAAGCATCATGTGTCTTTCCTTGCATACACCGCTGAATGTAGGTACTGCATCATGTGTTTTCTTGTGCTCGCACCTCTGAATGTGTTTGGATCCATCATGTGTCTTCCTTCCCTACACCGCTGAATGTTAATGCATCATGTGTAATGTTCCTAGGCTGATACCCCTAGATGTTAGTGATTCCTAGGTGGTTGCTTTTCTCCTAGTACAGGTGTTGCTAGTTGAGGTCTTTTGTTCCCTGCGCAATAATTGCCTAAGGTGGTTAGGGTTGCGTAGGAGGTTCTTATGCTTTACCAGTAAATTACTGGTTGTGTGCTAATTTGTGCTACACGTTCAATTTGATTCTAAAAGTATTCTATGTGCTAATTACTATTCCTAAAAAGTGATGATTCCTGACAGTGGTCCAGGTGGCCCAGTCTTGTAAATATCCCCCTTGTAAATTCTGCCCGTGCCTGTTGGCACAGTGTAACAATATGTGTGTTTTATCTAATGTGTTTTTGATATAATACAAAGGCTATTTTTATATAACCTTGCGTGGAGTCTCCTTTGTGGTGGGCCTTGGGTGTTGTTGCTGGGTGCGCGCGCAAACACTTAACCTACATAGCCTCCAAGTTTAGCCTTGCTGCTCGCGCCACGTTACCTAGAGGGCGAGAGAGGGGTTATCTTGGTGTGTGACTCCCTTGCCCTGACACTTAGAAATGGCGATCCCTGACTGACCTCGACGCGAGTCTTGGCCGGCCAGGGTCCCGTTTCTAACAATGGGCTTAGGAAGTTTCCAAAAGAACCAGGCAGACAAACCTATTTTCGTTGGTCCGTGGTGTCAGGTCACACTAGGGGGCTTATTTACAAGCCCCTTGCGCCACTTTTGCGTCATTTTTAACATGGGAACAGTGACGTACGGATGGCGCGAGGGACTTGCGAGCACATTCCCACTCAGTACAGCATGCATGAGAGGCTGAGATCTGATCCTGTACTGTGTGTTGCCCAGAACAGGTCGAGTTCGTGCTATATAAGGCTGTAGAAAAAAGAAATCCTGGTAGGTGTGACCTAACATAACCTTTACAAGCAAGATGAACAGATCAGCAGTTGCCTCAACAAAAAAAAGTCACACATTTTTAGGGAGAAAAAAATAAAATCTGTTCCTTTTCTCGTCTCTTTTTCTTTTCCTTTCTAACTGCACCAATCGGCTTAGTGCAAAACATTTTACTGCCACAACTACATGTGATTATTTTTTCTCCCTTGCAGATTATATGTGCTTCTTGTTGTGACAGTGGACATCTAGATGTAATCTGCAAGGTGAATAAAACAAGGGCTAACAAGGTAACAAGGTGTAACTTTTTATTAAGGCAATTGATGATGACTCAATAAGTGATGTTTGGTGTGTTTGTGTGAATGGGTGAGTCATTGAATGTGGGGGTGACTGTGTAAATAGGTCAATGTGACGGTTTTATGAACTGGGTAAACTGACTGTACCAAGCTTGATGCGGATGGATGGATATGAGTGGGTAGGTGAATGATGTAATGTGGGAGAAAGTGAAATAATTGTTGAATGGGGTAAGTAGGGAGGTGAATATATGATTGAGTGCGTGAATGAGTAAGAGTTCAATTTTGCATTGAAACCAGCACTTTGCCTCCTGAGATTGACACTTCAGACAGTGTATCATTGCAGCTTCTGGTGTGTTACATTGATTTCACAAATTTGTTTTGCAAGGGCTCTTGGGCTCCTGACGGTTTGGTTTCGTAGGATGCTTCAGTTGTGTTTATGTTGTCCCCAGCTGGTTTTGTTTGGAAGATGGGGAACAATTTTGGGATGATGTTTACGGCAGATCGAAGGGATTGAACCGTAGTCTCTAAGGACCCCTTTGTTGCGACACCAGCCTTTATTTGAAGTCCAGAGTGTCAAGAGGGTTCAACTGAGATGCACTGTTGGCTTTTCTTCAGATGTTTTGCGTGCTTTTTCATTCTCTGCTTTGCCTTCATGATAAGGGTTTGTCTTTACCGTGTTCCTCTGTTGAGGTACCTCTAGTCTGCAGCCAAGGGCAGTTTGATTGAGTGTTAAGTGTCTTTTGAGCTCCTGTTTTTGCTGCCTCTGCACTTGGATTTTCTGCTGTCCTTGCTTTGGTTGTACCCATGGTGGTTTGTTGAATGGTACTGCACTCCGGTTAGTTAGCTGACTATTGGATATGATCTGGTGCCTGTTTCTGCTACCTTTGTACTTAGCAATGGTGTCCTCCCCAAGTACTCTGCTACCTTTAATGAGGTGGTGCCCATAATGCTTTGGTGGTTAATGCCCATAGTGCGTTGTTCACTTGCACTACTCTCTTGTAAGTAGACCAGTTAGCGGAAGATGGACTTTACTGATGGCGCCTGGATACTCTGGATGCTCATTAGATTGGTAACTAGTAGGGAGAGCACCTCTGGTAGTGACCAAAGTTTGTCCACAATTGACAAACATTAGCACACCATGCCTCGGGACGCCATCCCAGCCTCCAACTTGCTCATGTTTGCTGCCATTTCTGCTATTGCTGAAACTATGGCCTGCATGATGTCCATCTGCCTTTCCACCTTATGGAATTACCACAGTAGGTCATTTATTGTGGCTGCCAGGGTCGAAATATTAGATACCAGTAAACCTTTTTATTTGCCGGCAGCTGGTTTGTTCTTAAGATTTTTTATTGCTACATAATTCGGCTTCAATCCTATCCTTGATGTGGCGCAATTCCTCTTGGATGAGGCTGTACAGCTCTGATGGATTTGATTCAGGTAGTGAGGTCTGCCTACGTGGGGCTCCCCACCCGGCCCTTCTTGGAGAAAGTGTCTGTTCTAGAGTAGAGTTACAAGACCACAATCCACCTTCTGCCTCATTACTGGGTGCCTCGTGATCTTGTGATGTTTCTCTGAAATTCCTTTTGTTGCAGGAGAGACTTAAGAATAAGTTGTCGATATAAGATGATATCCTGTCAATGTTTTGCGCATTTCCCTGGCAGCCAACATCTGTCGGGTGAGCCCTGTCGTTGTTAGCTGACATGAGAGTCAAAGTGAAGGAAAGATCGATGAGCTCTCTCACTGGAGCCAGCTCACTTACCTTTATGGTGATCAGAGTTGAGGATATAGTGCACCTCTGCTGGGCTAGCACAAAGGCCTCGTTGGCAGCCTGTTTTTCCTGTGTGGATGCTATTTGGCATGTTGAATTCTCTACTGAAATTTCCTTTTTTCAGTTTGCAGCTCTTTTGAAGTGTTTCCCTATAGAAATGAGTTTTGAGGTAGATGTAGTGCTAGGGTGTGCATCCAATGGGGCCTGGGTGTTCTTCTCGGGCATTCTTGTTGCGGGTTTAACGGAAAGGGTTCTCTTTCACCCTCCTTTTGCTCATTGCAGATATTTGTCTCTGAATGAACCTTCTGTGCGATAGCTTCCAGCTATCCTGAAAGATTGTTTTGCTCCTGTGCTCGCTGTGCAGCCTGAAATAATAAGACCTAGCACCCATGATATGAGCAAGCACCTATGAGCAAGCAGTCTGAAGGTGGCCCATTGTTAGACTTCATCAGTGTTGTACTGGTCTTGGCCTGGGATGCCTGGGTAGCGGTGCAGTCTATTTTCAGTCTGCTTTCGGTGTCTCTTACTTGGCTTAGCTAGTTGCACTTACAATATAGATGGTAGACTGTTGGTGAGCGGTGGTAGATGTATTGCTGTTCCATCCCCGAGTTGATGGACTGGGATGAGGGAAGGGCTGTGTGAGTGGCGGGAGGGGGTGGCGATCGCCCGGCACCACAAGCAGCACTCGAGGCTTGTTGGGCCACCTCTGCAAGCATGGAGCTCAACCCTAAGACAGCAGTACTTACCATTGCTCACCCCTCAGTGCTCGCCACTCTACCTCTACACCAATGTTTGAGAGGCTGAACTAAGCCTCTCTCTGGCTAGTATTCTCTGGAACTTTTGTTTGTGCAAAGTGTGGATGACAGTGGCTGGCTGAAGCAAATGGGGGAGCGAATGGGGGCAGATGGGCGCAAGCGTAAATCCCTCTGCACTGCGCGGATGCCCGAGTGCAATGCTGCCTGCACTCCTTATTGTGGAGAGCACAAGCACTTCCAGCCCTGACTCCTGTCGGTTCTCTGCGACTCACTTACCCTGTTGCAACGCTGGGAGCAGGATAGAGCAAGGAGCCCGGTGTACGATTCACCTGCCATACCGCGTGCCACCTCCAGGTCCCTGGCATTGAGTGCCGAGGTATGACCGAGCTGACTTCCCCAAACCTGGCCCAGCAGCCCGAACATGTGCAGTGGTTTCTGCGGGGGCAGGGCTAGGCTCGCATTTCTGATCCCAAACGCTTTGACAGTACTGCCCTATGTGTTCCTATTACAGTCTATTACACCTTAATCAGAATTACAGCCACACAGAAAGAGTGTGGCGTTGACTTCTCAGCCAAGCTTGAAGTTTTAACTGTGTTATGCATGTTCTTTAGCAGCTAATCTGTGCCAGTTGTGAAACTTTTAAGCTGGAAACTCAACCCATCACTATACTAGAAAACACGGCACAGTATTTTACTTCTGTCTCAAGGCACCATTTAGGGTATAGCACAATAGGAGGTACACCATAAACTAATGGTCACCCTGTGCTGGCAAAAGGTGGTCCCCTAACTCTTATTAGAGTGGAACAACTGCTGGGATACCATATCCAAAGTGTCTGCTGGCTCTGCTCACCATAACCTCTGACCCAGTGGACTGTCAGCTTCACTCATGTTCGCTGCTTGTTTTTGACTTGCAGCGTGTGTTGAAAATGGACAGGGGAAACGTTCAAATGTAAATGTATGTGTCTTGTAAAGCGCACTGCTGCCCTGAGGCGTTGTGGCGCTGTAGACCGCTGGGGAACCCGTCCTGGCTCTCCCTGTGAGGTGGTCCCTACTGGGTATCTCCAAGGTGAAACCAGGCATCCCCAGCGAATGTGGGGGGCCGTTGTGGAGATGAGGCAAGCTAATGCCCAGAGTTGCCGAGTGTGATCCGTGGTTAGAGTAGGCACCAAGGCGAGAATTATCAAGTCCGCTGACCCTGGTCCACGACCCTGCCATGTCAGGAATTGAACCCTGGTCCCAGGCTGTTCTCTGCTTCCGGGTCTGCCGCCTCTAACCAGTGAGCCACACCACTCCACAATGACCTGCCTCTGGGCATCAGTGTCATTAACGCTTGTTTTAGGAGTCTGTTTTATATCAACAAATCAGAATGGCAAGCAGATGCTTTAATAATTACACAGTTGTAACTGTGATACTGAAGTTTTTGGGGAGGTTTAAAAAAAAAAGAAGATGTATATTGATTAGTGCTTTAATCATGGCACTGTTGTATCAGTGACCGCAAGTAGTAACTCACCAGAGGCCTCACCTGAAGCAATCAGTGGGAACCACAGCTCACACAAACGGGTTGCGTGTCCCTGAACGCTGCTTCCAGCACATTGCTAAGCGCTTGTGTTGTATCCAGGTGCAGAGGGCACTAGGACCCTGCACAAGACCGCAGGGAGCGGCCAGTCAGCAAACACAACTTCCGGTCTCGGAAGGGGACTGGGCAGTTCAACTAGATCAGAGGACTAGGAGGACGTGCATGTGAGGCTGACGAACAAAGAAACTACAAGCCCTTATCTGTGTCCTGATAATCCTTGGGGGTCAGGGGGCCTGGTGACACTATATCTGGTGACCCGAAGGTGGTATTAACAAATCACCACCAGGCGCGTGTGCCCTTGCCCCGCGATAAAAAAAACAACAGACCCAGGAGTCTACCCTGGTCCGCCAGCTGAAACGGAAAAAACATGACATCGGGTGCACACACCAGTCGCAAGAAGATTCACGGAGCCAGGAGCCCACCCTGGACTGCTTGGCAAAAACGCGACTTCGGATGCCCACCCAGTCACAAGAAGATTCATGAAGCCAGGAGCTCACCATGGTCTGCTTGCCGAAAACACAACTTCACAGAAGAATTCCCATACACTTGCAACCACAAGTGGAAGAAGAGATAAAACGTCTACTGGCGCAAGATATCATAGAGCCAGTGGATGGGCCAACTCCATGGGCATCTCCAGTAGTCGCAGTAACTAAAAAGAACACATCAAAGATTCACATTTGGGATGACATGTGAATCCCAAACACAGCAATTGAGAGGGAATGACACCCAGGACCTCACCTAAATGACATGATCAGCTGTCTCACTGGAGCATGCAGATTTTCAAAGCTAGACTTATGCAGAGGGTAATATCAACTAGAGCTTGAGCCACAATCATGATACATCACAATGTTCTCCACTCACATGGGTCTGTTTCGCTACAAGCGACTCAGCTTCAGAATATCATCATCAGCAGAAATATTTCAAGAAACAGTGAGACAGGTAATCCGACCCATAAATAACATCATAAACTACAGTGAGGATATCCTGGTATTGTCGAGGAGCATGACAAGGCCCTAGGAGGGGTCTGCAGACAGCTGGAACATGCCTGCCTAACCCTAAACGATGATAAATGTGAGCTGGGAAAGGTAGAACTAGTGTTCTTTGGACACATATTTTCAAAAAAAGGAGTGTGGCCCGATCCCAGTAAAGTGGAAATACTGCAAAAAGCAAGACCTCCAGCAGAATTGAGGTCATTTCTTGGGCTAGCGAGCTACTGTGCTCGATACATAAAGGACTTTGCCGCAGTGAGCACCTCACTTAGGGAACTAACAAATCGGAGCCAGAAATTTCTATAGACCGTTGAATGCGACAGGGCATTTGAAGCCATCAGACACGCAGACACAGCAGTAGATTACCTTTCCTATTTCAACCCATTCCGATGCACTGAGGTCACTGTCGATGCCAGCCCAGTGGGGCTAGGAGCCAGTCTAGCGCAACACACGCCTGGAAGAGACTCACCCAGGCAAGTTGTCGTGAATGCAAGTAAGAACTTATTAAACATAGAAAGAGCATACTCACAACCAGAGAAGGAAAGCTTGGCAGTAGTATGGGCATGCGAGCACTACCACATGTTCAATACGGGAAAACATTCAACAGTAACTGACCACCAAACACTACTAACAATGTATGGAAACCCCAAAGCAAAAATACCACCATGCATTCAGAGGTGGGGAATACCACTTATGGAATATTATTTCAAGATAGTGCATAAACCTGGAAAGGAACACAACCCAGCTGACTACATATCAAGGCATCCTCTACCATGGGTACCAGAGATCACGAGGATGGTGGAGAAGTACTTAACCTTCATGTTAAGACAAAACACCCCCACTCCAATAACAATTGAAGAGCAGGAGTGAGAGACGACCAGTGATGCCACACTGTAGCCGTTAAAACAACAACATGACAACAAAGGTGGAGATATGTAAACAACAGCAGCCCCATGGGAGAAGGAGTAAGAAGGGAGGAAATGTTAGTGTTCAAGCACATGCAAGAAGATTTATCAAAAACAGAAAAGGGAATTCTCTTGCTAGGAACAAGGATAATACCACAAAAACTACGGCGGCAGGCGGTGAACCTAGCGCATAAGTCCCACAGAGGCATAGTAGCAATGAATAAAATACTTCGAGAAAAATATGGTTTCCAGGGCTGGATCGACTGATGGAAGACAATAATGAATCACCTAAGCCAAATAATGGGAAGGCCAGCAAAGCCAGAACGATTACACATGTCTGACCTCCCTGGGGCAGTGTGGACAAAACTGGCAGCTGATTTGTATGGACTGCTGGAAATTGACAACTACCTGCTAGTAGTAATTGATTAATACTCCAGATTCTCAATTGTACGACAAGTGTCATCAACGCCAGCTACAGCTATGTTGCCAATATTGGATGACATATTTGCAGCATGAGGCTCCACACAAACAATGATGACAGACAATGGGTTACCATTCTCAGCGGAGGAGTTTCACAGATTCATGGCGTACCTGGGCGTACATCACAGGAAGATAACGCCTCAAGCAATTGCCATGGTAGAAAGGTTCATGGAAACATCAAGAAAGCAGTCCAACATTCCAAATTGGCACAGATTTCGGTGGGCCATGCACTGTGCCAAATATTAAGAGACTACCAAAACACCCCACACAGCTCCACAGGATGATGCCCAGCAAAACTAGTGCTGGCGAGAACAAGCAGGATGAAACTGCCCCACCTGGAGGCAGAAGTGCCATCCAATCACAGCAGCATCGCCACAAGGGGATCACAAGGCAAAAAGGAAAATGAAACAGTCTGCAGACGCACGGCGACATGCCACGCCATCGCAGCTGAAGCAAGGAGATTCAGTGCTGGTGCGTCAACGGCAAGCAAGGAAGTCGGACATCTTTTTATCAAGTGAACCACTAACTATCACAAAAATAAAGAGGCCCATGATAATGACTGCAGCAGGCCCCGACCGAATTACCAGAAACAGCTCACACTTCAAAGGAGTACGGACATCAGATAGGGAAGAAGGAGAGGCAGTGAATAAGAGCAACGCAAACCATGTCAAAAAAGAAACGATGGACAGCATGGAAACGACATCACACAGCAGCGAGAGATGAGACCAGGTTGAAGAGATAGTGAATGAAGAAACAGAAAAGCTTTGTCCAAAGACAGCGAGCAAAAAGCCAAAGAGACTTATATAGCGATGGGACAGCAAGCAAACAGGGTTTCTTCTGTCCTGTTTCCTGATGTTCTCTCTCTCTCTCTCTTTCTCTCTATTTTCTTTCCACAAAAGGGGCAGATGTTGTATATCAGGTGCAGTGGGCACTAGGACCCTGCACAAGACCAAAGGGAGGGACCAGTCATCGTACACGACTTCAGGTCAGGTTAGGGGACAGGGGAGTTTGAGGCGACCAGAGGACCTGGAGGACATGCCTGTGAGGCCAACGAATAAAGAAACTTCAAGGCCTTATCTGTGTCCTGATATTCCTTGGGGGTCTGGTGACCTGGCGACACTACAGCTTGGCCCACCTTAGCTTCTTAGCATCTCCCTGAGTCACAGAACACTATCCTGACTAAAGGATGGCAGACTCAAGCTTCTATGGATAAACTCTATAGATTTCATAAGGATTCCTAAATGGGGCAGTGAGTGGATTAGTCCAATCTAAAATGGTGATAGCCCATGGAATCTTAATAGAGGTTCCCAATCAAAGCTGAGGCCTACCTATGATGGCAATTCCTGTCTATATCATATATAAGGAGCCATTTTCATTTGCTGGAGGCCATAGATGTTTTCACATTTGAACACATTGTTTCCCATTTGTCATTGTATTCATTGCCTTTTGCTTCCATTTTCCAAGCAGCACAGTTAAATCAAGATATTACTGGCCTGATGTGCCAATTTGGAAATAATTTGCTTCTCCCTGTCCTGGTGGTATGGCCTAGTCACTAGTAGTGCTCATTTAAGGCCTCTTTTCTTCTGATAATTTAGAGCTACTTTTATAGCCCCTGGGCAATGCAGCTTCCATCTTCTCTAGAAAATGAACTGTAGGGCTCTAGACATGCCCTTCCATCCAGCCTTTGAGAGTCTCCCGACTGGAGTGCCAGCAGGTCATAGTCCTCAAAGCTGACTGCTTTCCTACCCGCACAGCCCAAGCACCCAAGTCCTTCTGCCACTTGTATGTTGCCTATGTGTTCAGATGGATCCTGGGCGGCCCATCATACAAGCATCCAGCCAGGAGCAGTCCACAGAGGTTCCAAAGTAACCATTCTTCAAGGTCCCCAGCATGTCCACCACTTTACTGTCTCCATGATGGAGATGGGGATTAAGTGCCACTATGAGTGGGGACAGAACCATTTTTGTTTTCTGTGGCTCATCTGCTTATCAAAATCCTATATCTTGAGCAGGGGTTTGAAAATGAAAGTGGAGAGTTCTAGACTGTGGGAGTCTCTACCAAGTTCACAGATGAGACATCACTCCTCCACCCCCAATTGACATAAGCAGTATGAACCTCTCCATAGCTTTCTAGGACTTGGAAGACGACAGATTGAGGCAAGGGTTATTAAGACCTCTCATCTGAGTCTGACTCGTCCAAGTCATATCTGGTTTCCCCCACCAAGAGTTCAAAGCAAAATCCTGTAGTGACAGGAGCTCAAAGTCTGCCTGCCCTTCTTTTGTCTACTGTTTGAGCATCCCACCCAGGCTTGTCAGAGAGTGGCATCTAATAGCCAACCTCTTCTAGCAAAGCAAAAAACCTGAGCGTTATCAAGTTTGACTCAGAGAAATTCATCACATTTTTAAAATACAAAAAAAGGACATGCAATTGCCATAATATACATTGACTATTTGCTCGGACATTGAAAAATAAAGAAAACGTCATAGCAGTAGGTTTCTTAAGTGCCAATTAAAAGTTGCACACTTTTCTAAAGTATTAAAACTGTCAAAATAGTAACAAGACAAAATATCGAATTCATAATATAGAATTACCAAAATATCGAAGTCAAAATATAGAATGGACAAAATATCGAATGGACAGAGTATAGCGGTCAAAAATATTGAACTGAAAGTAAGTAATATAATATCGATTTTTTGAAATATAGAAAGTCAAAATATCAAAGTATATAATATAGGTATTAAAATATATCGAATTTTTAATAATATCAAATTTTGTAAAGTGTTTTGTATGTTAGTATATGTGTGAGAAGTGTATATTTTTGTAATTTATTTTAAGTAATGAATGTTATGTTATTTAATTTTTGCGTAATTTAATTCTGTAGCGGGTTGTGGCTTTTTAGAGAATAGGATGGGAAATAATTTAATTATATTAAATGAAATATTAATTTTTAGAAATTACTAATTATTTTTAATTTAATTTTCATTTTAGTTCTGTAGAGGGTTGTGGGTTTATCAGGGAATAGGGTGGGAAGTAATTTAATTTTAATTAATTAAATATTTTTATTTATTGGTATTCATTTTTAATTAATTGTTAATTATTTTTAAATGGTAATACATTTGTATTAATTGATTATTTGATAATTATGTTAATTTTATTAATTTATTTTCTGTAGCGGGTTGTAGGTTTATAGGGTGGGCAATAATCTAATTGTAATTAAGTAAATATTTTTTATTTATTTAAGGGTAATGATTTTTTCTTTATTGTTAATTAATTGTTAATTGGTAATTAACTTTTATTAATTGTTAACTAATTTGTATTGATTTATGAATTGATAATTACGATAATTGTATTAATTTATTTTCAGTAGCGGATTGTGTATTTATAGGGGAATAGGGTGGGAAGTAATTTAATTGTAATTAATTACATTTAAAAATGATTTATGTGTATTGATAATTAATTTACTGTTAATTATTATTGGTATAAATTTTTATTATTAATTAGTTTTTGTTATTGAAAATTAATTAGTTGTTAATTATGAATAGGTAATTAATTTTAATAACTAACATTTATTTGTATTTATCATTGATTAATTATTACATATTATTAAATCGGCAATTAATTTTAATGAATGTGTATTGGTATTGATATTTCATTTATTTTTATTAATATATTAAATCATTACTTTTCCTACTGTTAAATTCACTAGAGTGTGAATAGTAATTTTTACCCCTACGTTATCCAACGCTTTCCTTACTGTTGCACTCTCTGGAGTGGGAATAGTAATTTTACCCCTACGCTATCCAACTCTTTCCCTACTGTTGCACTCACTGGAGTGGGTATAGTAATTTTTACCCTCCCCCTATCCAACGCTTTCCCTACTGTTGCACTCACTGGAGTGGGAATAGTAATTTTTACCTTCCCGCCATCCAACACTTTCCCTACCGTTGCACTCTCTGGAGTGGGAATAGTCATTTTTACCCCTACGCTATCCAATGCTTTCCCTACTGTTGCACTCACTGGAGTGTGAATAGGAATTTTTACCCCTACGCTATCCAACGCTTTCCGTACTGTTGTACTCTCTGGAGTGGGAATAGTAATTGTTACCCTCCCGCTATCCAACGCTTTCCCTACTGTTGCACTCTCTGGAGTGGGAACAGTAATTTGTGCCCTCCCGCTATC
Organism: Lissotriton vulgaris; assembly: GCF_964263255.1. Lineage (NCBI taxonomy): Eukaryota > Metazoa > Chordata > Amphibia > Caudata > Salamandridae > Lissotriton > Lissotriton vulgaris. The sequence goes on along the minus strand of NC_141697.1, from coordinate 91,397,984 downwards.
CAACACTTTCCCTACTGTTGCACTCACTGGAGTGGGAATAGTCATTTTTATCCTCCGGCTATCCAACGCTTTCCCTGCTGTTGCACTCACTGGAGTGGGAATAGTAATTTTTACCCCCTACGCTATCCAACGTTTTCCCTACCGTTGCTCTCGCTGGAGTGGGAATAGTAATTTTTACTTTACGCTATCCAACGCTTTCCCTACTGGAGTGGGAATACTAATTTTTACCCTTACGCTAACTAACGTTTTCCCTACTGTTGCACTCACTGGAGTGGTAATAGTAAATGTTACCCTCCTGTTATCCTAAAGTAAAAATATTTTATATTTTTTATTAATATTATGTTCATATATTTATATGTAATTCGATATTTTAACTATATTTTTTTAACGATATTTTTGATTCAATATTTTTGTACTTACCTGTTTGGAGATAGGAATTCGATATTTTTGCATTCTATAATTTTTCCTCGATATTTTGGTAATTTTATATTTGTGTATTCGATATTATGTCAGTGATCCTGTTAAAACATATTAGGCAAAAAGAAAAGGAACCCGAATTGAAGTAAAAGACTTAAAAGGCTATAACTCATTAATTCTTGTCCTATATGCAACAGTGCTACCTGTGTGCAGCTATCAGGCTGAGTTACAATATCCATCTCTTTCTCAGCCTTTACACTTGTACACACACACGTATAGTCCATTCTCAAGTGGCTTCTATGCAGGTAGGGTGCTTGGATGCTTTTGAGTGACTGCAATAACCTCTATTTACCTGTGTCAATCAGAGCACTCAAGCGCAATTCACACAATCAGTGCTAGGGCTTCTTGTGCAGACAGTATCTTTTTTCATTATAATTATCTCCTATCAGTTAAGGTTTTACTATCTCAGCAACACTTTCTTAGGAGTTGTTCCTACATGGCTGCATGCTTGCTTTTTATATGAGTATGTGGGCCTCGGGTACCAAGAATTCGCCCATGGCTTCTCATAGTGCACTGATTTCAAATTAATTGATCAATCTGCAAGTAAGTACTCCTTACTTCTTCTAACTGTGTGAACCATAACATGGCTAAGAGCTAATTTATAGAGCTAAATCTACAATGTGTGGTGAAACTTAGCTGGGTTTGCTTTTGCCTAAGGTGTGCCAGCACTACAGTGTTTTTCTTTTACTGCTCTTTTTGTAATTTAGAGAAGATGTGCAGTCTGAATAGAGGTGATCTGCACTTCCTCAACGCCACTCTCAACACAAAGAATGACCGGCTCATTTTCTTTACAGCAAACTGTAAGTTCTGGAACATTCCTTTTGTGTTGTCTCCTGTGATGGGACTCAAGGTTTCACTCAATTAAGGGGTTGTTGGAAAAGATTGGGGGATTGCCTTTTATTTCTTGGTGGTGGAGATGGTGAAGATGATGGGTAAAATAAGCCAGCTGGCACAACATCCTGATGTGCAGCAGGTGCAACATCCAGTTATGCAGAAAGCACCCCTTCCTGGTGTGTAGTAACTTCCTGTGTTGCTCCATTCTCAATAGGATCCGGTGGAGCAGTATCTTTTCCCTAGTCTCTATGCCAGGAGGATTACCTTTGTTGGAACAATTGCAATTCGGACTCAATTTATAAATGAAGGAAAATGGTTATTGATCGACCATCACTTGCATACACTGGTTTAAATGGTAGACAAGCACATGGCTAGATAAGGAAGGAGAAGGCATGGCAACAAAATGACTACCTACACAGGTTCCACCTGACTTGGCAAGTAAGGAGGCGACATGGGAAAAACAATGTCTGCCTAATGCATACTGTTTCATGAAATCATAGACAAGAACATAGAAATATGAAGGAAGCATGGAGGAGAAAAAGGATGCTTATCCTGGAGCCACCCCTTCTTCCACCAACAAAAGAAACATACAGGACTGCAGAAGTTTTGTTGCTTTTATTGCACAATAAACTGTTGTCAAAATGACACATATATAATAACATATATTTATATATTGATATATCTATCAAAAAATAAACATTCAGGCATAGAGTCACATAAGAGCAGAGAACTCAGGGTAGTTTCCAAGTTTAGGTGGAGAGCAGTTCCTGTGTAGAGCACCCTACAATACCAACAACACTCTAAATTTTCTTATATCAAATGTCTGCTTTTCTATCAAAGTCTTTAAGCATCCTCTACGAATTCCACCCAGGCCTATTTCTGGTTTCCTGGCATATGCTCTTACTATCCACAAACCTCAAGGTTCAAGTGTAGATAGAGCTTCTATAGACATTGGAAGTACTGTGTTTAAAAAAGAAATGGCATGTGTTGCATTGCCTCTAGTACAAACATTATCCTGTTTCTAATTTATGATAACACATTTTGTGCTGATGGAAATTGTGTAAGAAAATACAATAGATTAAGAAGTCTATATGCTCTTTTTTTCAGGTTGTTATGAGTTACCTCCAAGGTACAAAGTACATACAGCATAGGCACACTATTTACTTGAACAAATACTGATATGGTTTGAAATGTCACTGAGTTGTCTGAAAGGTGATGTGTGCATATATCTACAAGAATAACTTCCATGTAATGAATTATAGCTTATTGTTTGCATATTAGGAATAAAAAGATGGCCGGTAGTTATAACTGTCTAGCGTGCCATTGCATACTATGTGGTCCACCATACGATCTTGATTTCAATACTCCTGTCCTACTTCCTCTCCAATTTTCTTGCTCTTTTGTGTTTCATTAGTCCTAACCTGTTTCTTTGCTGCTTCTTCTTCTCCTATTAACCTATTTAATATATTTCTAATCTGAATATTTCCAATTTCTATTGACCTCAACCCACTTTCCAGACTTAGTGACCATGAAACCTCCTTTTTCCCTTGCTGTGTCCGCCCCCACCCCGAGGCCCCCTTGGCTACCACCCCATGGACCCTCCTGTTGAAGGATTTACAACACTTCCTTCCCCACCCCCTTTGACATTACTCATTTTTTATTAAACTAGTACCAACCACGTCTTTTTCTGACTCCAAAAGGTCCTTAGCTGTAAGCTCCACTCTCTGTTGTGCATTGTGCTGCAACTTATGCTTCATTTTCGTGGCTGAAGTGGACTGACTGCCCTGAGGATTTAGTACTAACGGTTTTGCGCTGGGTGCACATGCTGTTATTCTGCAGTGTTGACAGTCTTTGTACCACCTGCTCCTTGCCACTTGCCCAGTATATAAACGCTGTTCCCCAATTATGACCTCAATATTTATCTCAAGAGTGGCTCAAAGCCTCAGTAGCTTGGTTGCTCAGTAGATCAAGGCTCTCGGTTCAGTGACCGATCAGAGATGAGCTCAGCCCGCCTCGACTTCTGGCTGCTGTGCGCTAAGTTTTTACTCCTGGGAATCACACATTTCCCTGGGCTTGTGCTTTGGTGGCACTTGCAGCCCCCTTTCAGTTGCAGGCTCTTTAAATCTGGCAGCAACTGGTATCGTCAATTAGAAATCCATACTGATGGGCCACTTATCACCTGTCACTACTCTTTTTTCTTCAAGTGTCTGCTGCTGGATAGGCCCCTTGGCGTGGGCATTCAAACTAAAGCCGCTCCGACTGCAATGGGGCTTGGACCCGGGCTTCCTTAGTGTTTTCCCCATCCATTACTTGCACTTGGCTACCTCAGCAGATGATTTCCGGGGGCGGGGTGGGAGAGCTTTTTAGCGGCAGAGTGATTGGGAAGCGTCTGTCGTCATCTGCTGACAGATGGAGTGCATTGTTTGAAGACATTTCATCATGGACGAAGGTCCACATGAATACTTGCACTCTGACCCTCTGGAAAGTACTGGAAAGTACTTTACAGCAGAGAGAGCAAGTAACATTCCTTGCATTTACTTCTTCTCACCTTCAGGGATTGTAAAGAATGCCCAAATAATGCTCTCTTTTCTTTTCTTTACTGACTCTTCATGTCCTTCTACTTCTTCTATCTCTTCTTCATTTTCTACACCTCCAGATGTCATCTTCAGTTCTAAAAAAGGAAATTAAAAACCTCAATATGGCTAGACATAATACAAAAGGTGTCAAGCTCAAGAGACACACTCAAAAGAAGAAAAAAAAGGGTTGGATTCTCCTTCTTTAAGGATTGAAAGCTCTTTAACGAATGAAATGCTTTCATTTCATGTCACATCGAGTGCCAATGGAGTCGCCTTCCCATCACATTCACATTCCGCATTCTCAAATATATTAAATCCAACTTAACACTATTAATTTTTATTAAACAATTTATTTTAACATTTTGTAAGCAAACCGCTCTTAATATATAAAACACATTTAAATTGTATACTTACATATTTACTACTGCTAAAAATCACGCCGGAGTTCCATCCTCAGCGTGGACCCGGAAATACGGGCCAGCATGGTGCGCGACAACATCAGGGCTTCGTATTAATGAGTAAAACTAACTTTGGAATAACTATAATATATTTTCATACTTGTTTTAGTATTTTAAAGCACTTCCCTTAAATTCAACATTACAAATGTATATATGTATTCTACAATCTTAAAAGTACGCCAGGTCAGGAGCCCCATCTAGTGAAAACATTAAACAAATATTTTACATGTATAGTAATATTACTTTTTTAACTTTATTTGTAAACCTCTTCCCTTAAACTGTACATTAAAGTTCTCTATATATGTATTTTATAGTACTAAACGTACATTGGGTTTGTATACCCAACATGACAAACGGCGGCCGGTATGCAACTCTAAATTTTGTACCCAAAAAAACCAAGAAATACTTCAATCAACGTATTATGTGTATACGCCTTGAGGTTCCGTGACAATTGTAAGTGGTGTTTTCGACTCGCACGAATATGGTTGAGTCTGGTATCTATGAACCGCAAATGACGAGTTTAGTGGGTGTACGCGTTTACGCTGTGCTAACCTGAACCGTTTGTTTGTTTCGTGGGTTTCTTCATCTGAGCCCATGGGTTCCATCTTAGATACGGCATCCATTTTGTTTCTTGCCCTCAAGTAGCCAGCGAACGGACACTGTCCGCTTCGCGACCCTGGGATTCCCAAACTCTTGCGGAAGACACGTCTCCTTTGAAGGTGTCTTTATGATGAGGGGGATGACACTGTAAGGCAGATGGCCCCGCTCGAGGCTCATCTTGCCGTGCCACTCTATTGTCTCAGTTGTGCATTCATTAAGCACGTCCCCTTTGATGCCTGCAACTCGTGTTTCTTGACGCCACCCCTTTTACACCCTTTTTGATCTGTTCGCTGTTTCCGTCTTCCTCTGCACCTGTTTCTGTCTCTTCCTTGATTCGTTTACTGCTGATTGGAATGTACTAATGGTGGGAAGATGTACTTTTACAGTTGGGAACCGCCAAATGCTACTGTAGTTATGTTCCGGGCCCTGAATACATGAAAGCGACCCTTATGTCTTTTACGATGGGAACCAAGTTGTAAACCTTTCTGCACCATGTTATCCTATGCTCGAAAACTGTATAAAAGGAGCGATCCACAGATACAATTTGAAGCAGTCTCCTCGCACCTACACATGTTGTACCTCTTGTGACTTCTGTGTTCCCTGCAGTAATAAACCTCGAATCTTTGACGCCGAAGGAAGTGTCCCGTGTCTCTGTCATTTGTACGCCGGAACAGGTTACCCACGAAGGTTTTAGGTGATATCCCTGGCACCGCTGGGTCTTAGCATAAACCCAGTCCTTCAGTTGCCGCCCAACGTAGGGCTGCATCAGTGGTACCGGTCCAAGCCCGACGATCGTGAGGAACTTCGTGTGAAATCTCTGAGGGAAGGTGCACCCCGCTTCATCGATCCTGTTGTCGAAACAAGTGGCCCGACGACTTTTCCCGCAAAGATCCCCGCCTCCTGACAGCTGCGACGGACTGCTGCCCTGACTGTAGACCTGTTTTGGCGCCTGGCGTAGACCTTGGTACAGCGAGACGATTGACGGGCCTTCCTGGTGACGCCATTGATCTTTGAGTTAAGTATTTGTGGGTCGCTCCCAGAGTCCTTTGTTGTGGGTGCTTAGTTGTTGCATGGTTCCATTGCATTTGTGGTTCTTGGTACTTTGTTCTTTGTTGTGATATTTGACGTCTGCAGTCGCCAAAAACCGAGGGTTTTTGCTCTTTGTAGGGATATTGTAATCCTATAACCCTTGACGTTTGTGAAACTCGGTTAGTGTGCGCGATGCCTGGCCGTAGTACTTTGTTCAGTTGCTTTAGAAGTTGTGGTACGGATTCCCGATTGGAGGACTCGTGTCCGATACCTCCGATTGGAACTCCAACTTATGAGTTGTACAGCCGACACGGTTTAGGTCCAATTACGTTCAATGAGTGTTGGGTTCGATATACTAAGAAAGACGGTGTCCTTAGTTGGCCACCTCATGGTAGTTTTGAGACTCCGATTTTAGATAATCTTGAAGCTAAATTGTTCCAAAGAAAAGCAAACCGGCCATGTTTGATTCCTTTCGGTTGTGGCGTAAAGAAGCCAAGCAGAAAGAAATCAAACAGATCAAACGTAATACGAGAGAAGGTATTGTTACTACGGTAAGAAACGCAGAGCAGTTCCAGCGAGATAAGGAGGATAAGGAAAAGGAAGTTTTCGATAGATTGCAGCGCATGACTATAGATAAGTGTTACCCCGCTTTACCGACGGGTACGGATAAGAAGGAGGAAGTAGCAGAGGACCCCTTGTTGTCCTATCTTTTGAAATCACCACCTCCGTATGCGCAGGGTACCGCAGTTCCTGTGGTTCCCCCTGTTCCTGTTCCTGTACCTGTTCCCCAACCTGCTCCTGTTCCAGTACCTCCAACTGTCCCTGCTCCTCTGCCTACTTCTGTCCCTACTGCTCCTCCACTTGTACTCCCTCACACTCCTGTTCCCGCTACTCCTGCTGTTCTGGTTACTCCTGCTGTTCCTTCTGTTTCTGATACTTCTCTTGTTACTCCGTTGTGTTACCCTAATACCCCGTCTACTGGACGTCGTGTCCCTTCTGTTGCTGCTAACTTTTTCAATTCTCTTGAACCGATTCTTGAGTCCGCTGGTTCTGATGGTCCCCAAAGACGAAGTCAGCTTCCCGGTAGTAGGGAACGTGACTGTCTATATGATATGGCAATGGCTTGGATGAAATATCCCCTTAGGAATCCTCCACGTGTGGTACTTGATACGTTCTCTCAGTTCAACGTACCGACACAGAGGTTTCTCTTTGAGGAGATGTGCAAGCTTTTGCGTGATCAAATATCGGTTGATGCATCTGATGATACATTGACTGCTCTAACTAATCTTCAGCTTCAGTTTGCGAGCGGAATGATAGTGGGTAGCAATGTTCGGCGTGCTGTCGAGCAGTTGCTATCTTTTCGTCCTTGTATAATGCCTCGAGCATTGTTTGTAGAAGATATTGAGGGATCGCCAGCAGCGCCTGGTCAGTATCCCATGCGCGAAGTTCCACCAGTGTGGATGCCGGGTGATGCTACTCAAGCTCCACCAATCTTGCCACATTTCCAGAGAGTGTGGATACACCTCCCATGGAAACGATCAGAAGTTTTACAGGTAAAGCAATCTTTGCCTGACCCTCGCAAAAATCCTGCAGGGTACTATTAAGAATTGTCGCAGCTTGTGGATGCTACGATAATGAATCTTGCCGACATTGACATGTTGTTTGGCAATGTCGTACCGCAACCGGTATGGGCAAAGATTCGTCAGCAAGACCATGCAGCAGAATTAGGCGGTGACTGGGCTGCACTTCTTGCCGCAGATGCTTTGCAAGTTGGTGGGGCCAAACCCGAACAGCTGATTGCTAATCTCCCTCAGAGAATAATCACTCTTATGAAAACGCTTATGCCAGCTATGAAGGTGAATTGGGACAAGTTGTCCGCTTGCAAACAGAAGAAGGACGAGAGTGTCTCTGATTTCTTTACGAGATTTGGGGAGGCATTCATTGATCATAGTGGTCAGGATATGGGCACTGAAGGAGATCAGAGGTTGTTTGTGGACAAGTTTGTATCAAATTTGTTGCCGGACTTAAGCAACAAATTACGGAATTCGGAAAGTGCGTGGGCTGTTTCCACTTCTGCTCAGATATTGGCCACGGACCAATATTATGAGAATAGAGAGAAAGAGGAAAATGATCGTGCCGATAAAAAGACGAAAGAGCTCAAAACGAAGGTGTTGTTGCAACAAGCGTATCCTCCACGGTCGAATCAGAATGATTCGCAACAGCGGAATCGATCGCAGTCTCAGCCGAATAGGTCGCAAACACGAAATGACTCCTCTTCGCAGAAATCTACGTTGGGGTACAATCAGTGCGCCTATTGTAGGAACGAGGGTCATTTGAAATTCGATTGTCCAGTTTTGAGTGAGCGTAATAGTGGTAATTCATCTAGAGGAGGTCGTAGTGGTCCCCAACAAGCATCACGTGGTAGAGGTCGCGGTGCTCAAAATGATCGTTCCAATAATTCTTTCCGATTCTAATAATTGTTTCGATCAGCGTGGATCATCGCAAAGCAGATCTGCTCAGTACAATGTAGACGATTATTTCGTCGATCAGAACACTGACGACGGTAATTACTAGGACAGCCATAGACAAGGAGAGGGAGTAGTATCAGTTCCGGTTGATCAGAGAGGGCCTTACGTCGCAGTTGCCACCTCGGGCGTTGTTGAGACTTTTCTGTTGGACACTGGTGCAGCGAAAAGTTCTATCATGCATTCGAAACTCCCTGGCGCACCTTTGTCCGGCTTAACAAATGTTTCCGTTGGATTCTCTGGCGCCCCTGTTAGCAATCCGGTTTCGTGCCCTTTGCCCCTTGCAATTGGGCCGCGTGAGCTGAAAGCTCCTTTGATTTTGACTACTGGTTATGGTGAGAATCTTTTGGACTTGGATTTGCTCAAACGCCTGTATGCGACTTTGTATTGTTCTCCTGCGGGAGTTAAGCTTACATTGGGTGAGAAAGTTATCTCTCCTATGTATTTGTCCATCGACAAGCTCCCACCGGAATTGAGTTCTCTTCCTGTATCTTTGTGGGCAACAGGTCCCAATGACGTGGGCCTGCTTGATATCTCCCCTTATGTTGTACATCTGAAATCTAATGTGCGTTTGCCACGTATTCCCCAGTATCGTATCTCTCTTGATGGTGAGCGAGCGCTGTTAGCCATCATCTACGATTTGATTGAGAAAGATGTTATCGAAGAGACTCGGGGAAACGTGTGCAATAGCCCTGTGCTGCCCATTCTGAAACACACTGATCCATCGAAACCCCCTGTTTATCGTTTTGTTATTGATTTACGGGAGGTGAATAAAATTGTGATTCCTCAGTTCCCTGTGGTGCCTGACATTACGGCTCTACTGACTCTGATTCCAGCCTCTGCATCTTGGTTCTCAGTGATCGATCTGAAGAATGCTTTCTTTAGCATTCCGATTGCTGAAGAGAGTAGGGACCTTTTCGGTTTCTCTCTTGGTGGCCGCAGCTTTAGGTTAAAACGCACTCCTCAGGGTTACTGTGAGAGTCCATCGATATACAGCCAAGCCTTGAAGAGCCAACTTGATGCGTTTATGTTGCCGGCTGGTGCGGCCTTGATCCAATACGTCGATGACTTATTGGTGGCTGCAGATACTCAGGACATTTGTAGAATTGCTACAGTGTCATTGTTGCAGCATCTCTGTGACTTACATCACAAGATGTCACCTTCTGAACTGCAATATTGTTGTCAAGAAGTAACCTATCTAGGTCACTTATTGTCAAAGGAGGGAAGAAGGTTGACCCCAGAGAGAATTGCAGCGATTGCTCGTATGACTGTGCCAACAACTCAGAGAGATGTGCGTGCCTTTTTAGGTATCACGTCATACTGCAGGCAATGGATTCAAAATTTTTCATTGCTAGCGAAACCATTGGTGGCTCTTACGTGCAAGGATGTCCCAACTCCTTTACCATGGACGGAAGAATGTCAGAAAAGTTTTTCTGAATTGCGTGACGCGTTGTGTTCGGCCCCTGTGTTAGGTACCCCTGACTACAGTAAGCCGTTTACACTATACGTTCACGAGAGGGAAGGTTGTGCGTTGAGTGTTTTAACGCAACAATTCGGCGGTAAGTAACGTCCATGTGCATATTTTTCCTCGACCTTGGACCCAGTAGCTAGAGCATTGCCAAGTTGTTTGAGAGCAACAGCGGCAGCTGCGGTGTCCATCCGACAATCTGCAGGATTGGTCATGGATAATATGCTTACGGTGATGGTTCCGCATGCGGTTGACACTCTCTTGAATCGTACGAAAACCCAACACCTGACGAGTGCAAGGTTGTCTGGGTACGAGTTGACGCTTTTGGCAAGTCACATTCAGATAAAGCGCTGTAATGTCCTGAATCCGGCGACGTCGTTGCCGATTAGTATGGAGTCAGACGAAGTAGCGCCTCACGACTGCTACTTACGAACTGAGGAGGAAACAAAAGGTTGTGTTGATTTGAAAAATACTCCATTGGAAGATCCCGATGTGACCCTGTATGTGGATGGGTCGTGTTTTAAGTTGCCGAATGGTGATGTGACGACTGCGTATGCTGTGGTGACATTGAGTACGGCTGTGGAGACTGCGAGATTGAATCAGAATTCTGCACAGGCGGCAGAGTTGATTGCCTTGACTAGAGCGTGCGTGTTGTCGAAAGGGAAACGGGTGAATGTGTTTACTGATAGTCAATACGCGTTTGGTGTTGCGCATAGTTTTGGACGTTTGTGGAGAGAGAGAGGTTTCATGACATCGCATGGTACAAAGATTCAGCACGGACAGCTCGTGAATGATCTTTTGGATGCACTTACATTGCCCAAGCAGGTGGCGATTATTAAATGTAGTGCACACCGTAAGGTGACGGATGACGTTGGTCGTGGCAATGCGTTTGCGGATGAGATTGCTAAGGAGACTGCCCGGAACCTTAGCACTAGAATGTATGTGACGAGTTCGGTAAGGTGGCCTGCAGAAACTGGTATGTGTGAGGACACTATTGAGAGTGTGAAAGCGATTCAGAACGAGGCCACCGAGACTGAAAAGACGAAGTGGAAAGAGAGTACGGGAAAGTTGGATGCGAATGGTTGCTGGATTGATTTGTCGGAACATAAGAGGTGGATGTTGCCGGATGCGTATGTGCTGGCTGTTGTGACGATGGCACACGGCTTGGCACATATTAGTGCGAAAGGTATCTGCAAGTTCTTGTCCCCTGTGTGGAAGAATGATGGTATTACTAAGTGTGCTGAGAGATTGGTTAAGAATTGTATGATATGTATGCTGTACAATCCTGGTAAGGGAACTCCTACACCCCCTGGCCATTTTGCTCCCCCTTCATGTCCCTTTGAGGTGATTCAGTTAGACTTCATCCATATGGAGCGATGCAATAACCTGAAGTACGTTTTAGTGGTGGTTTGCGCATTCTCCCGATGGATCGAAGCCTACCCTCTCAAAGACAACACTGCTCTGTCCACTGCAAAAATCCTACTGAAGGAATACTTTCCTCGGTATGGAATGCCACGAATTGTATGGTCTGATAACGGAAGTGAGGTTGTAGGGAGTGTGATGAAGAGTGTGTGTAAGGGCCTTGGAATTACACAAAAATTCCACAGCGCCAATCATCCCCAGTCAGCAGGTTTGGTTGAAGGGTATAATGGTACCCTTAAACTGAAATTAGCGAAGATCCAGGCTATGACTGGTCTCTCGTGGCCTGACGCTTTGCCCTTAGCTCTTCTGTCAACCAGGGCGACTGTACACTCCCGAGTAGGGCTCAGTCCCTATGAGATTGTGTTCGGCCGCCCTGCAAATGTTTGGGGGGTCCCTAGACCAAGTGTGTTCTCTGATCTTGAGTACCCAATGTTGATCGATTATCTTCATGATCTGACTGCTAAACTGAGGTTAATTCACCAACAGGTCTTTGAAGCACTGCCAACGCAGACGGAGGGTCCAGGCCACCAGCTCCAGCCTGGAGACTAGGTTGTGACGAGGAATTTCAGCCGGAAGCACAGCCTTGAGCCTCGTTTTACTGGACCCTACCAAGTTCTCCTTGCCACGAGGACTGCTGTTCGTTTGGAAGGGCGCAAGAATTGGGTGCATGCCACCCATACTAAAAAGGTACCTATACCTTTGCCAGCAGACTCGTGGGTGAAGAAGGGCATTGCATTGTCTGAAACCGAAGCTGCTCCGAACTTTGTCCCTTTTAGCGACGCTCAGCCTGTCGGAGATACCTCAGTGCAGCAGAACGATATTGTTGAACATTTGTTATCACAAAACTCAAGATCTGAACAATTGACTGGTCAACAGAACTCTGTCTCATCATCGGACCAATTGTTTGACGAGCAGACACGTCCTGGAAAAAGCCGATATTTTCTTCGATCCAGTACTAGAGACTAATAAAATAAGAATATTTGCTTTCTCCCCTGACATTCACGTTACCCCATTGCTACCATTCAGTTTGAGCACACTTGCTAAATTGTAAATTATGAAAATTTTGAGTTTTTTTCCATATATGTGTTTTTGCCTCCACAGCTAGCAGATTTTGTATATATTGTTGATTAAAATACCTTACATCCGGGTGGACCGTAGGGCCGCGCGGGTACTTCCTTCTGGTTAGTAGGTCTTGACACTAGGTCAGAGACCGTCGATTCCTAGGAACTCCTGGGGATTGACTATTGCTACACAGAACGAAGTGCGTCAAGAACGTAGCGGACGGTTTTAGAGGATGGCTTTCTCGAAGCTGTCGGACATGGAAAACGCTCAGGCTAGAAGACTCGAGTTGCGCAGAATTGCACACACAAAATGCTTTATGTTTCAGGTGTTCCTTCTATTCTTAACTGTTTCTTCGTTATTGGTGGGTGGGGTGTATTACATGATACAGTCATTGTTGCCTTCTGCCTCACCTACCCCTTCTCCTGAACCTAAACTTACTACCACTGTTTCTCCTCATTCCTTCCACATCTTACCCCAACACGAGCAGGCTAGACATGCAGAATTCATGAATAATTCCTTCATCCAACTCCTTCATCAGCATCAGTTGGTGATGAATACTACCAATTGTTGGGTGTGTGGGTTAATGCCACATACCACCGATAAGGGAATTCCGTACTTGGTCCTTCCTTATAGTTCCCAGGGTTCAGCTCGAGCATTGCAAACAATGTTTCGAAGTGCACTAGATTCCTACCCCAATCGAGAGCCACGTTCTCCACACTTTGGTCCTGGTCCGTACCATAAGTCTTTGGCAATAGCGATTGCTGATTTAGATAGGGATATCTATGAGCCGTCGCTCATCCCAGAGAAAGAGGTGCGAGCCTATAGGGATCTCAGTGAGGTTGAGTATAGTACGCTCGTGGGCGAAAGACAGCTTAGGAGCTCGTCTCCAATATGGGTCGTACCCCACCTTGGTAATTTCTGTCTGAAAGGCCGTGGTCGAAATCAGAGGGCTCACCTTGGAGAGAGTGCTTGCTCTGAGACGTATGTCCTACCAATGCTCTCTTCCCCTGTTCTCCTGACTGCCAAGGGTACGTACTTTGTCTGTTACGACCGTGCATATACATGGTTGCCCCTTGACTTTGCGGGCACCTGTTATATTGCAAACTTGTTGCCACCGACTTTTACAGTCGCCTCCGATTACCACAAGACCAGAGTTGTGAGGGGCGTGATTAGCAAAGAGGACACTGCCGGTCAAGAGGCAGGAGACTTTTTCAAGGGTTTCTTGCCGTTTTGGGGGCCTATGATCAATAGTAGGAACCTGAGACAGTTGACTCGAGTGGTGGAATCGACAGCTAACATCACTGCCAGTGCCCTTGGTAATATCACAGCAGAGCTTCAGGCGGATAGGTTGATGACGTTGCAAAATCGTATGGTTTTAGACGTTGTCTTAGCAGATCGAGGTGGAGTATGTAGAGTGATCCCTTCGAGTTGTTGTGTATTCATTCCAGACAACGCTCCGACTGTCTATCAAGCCATCTCGAAGTTGCATAAGATCTCTGAGTCCATACACGTGGACGTAGGGGATTGGACGCTACTCGGATGGTTTTGGGGCCTGATGTCGACTTGGGGTTGGAAGGTTCTGATGATCATCGGGGTTGTTGTAGCATTCCTGTTCACGTGTTGACTTTGTGTGCAGTGTGGTCCTGCTTTTTGTGGCCTCTGTGCTACGACGTGTATAAGGCAGCCGCCTGTTACCAAAGGAACTCTGATGAATAGAATTATGCTGCAGCAGCATCTAGATGGTCTGATGAATATCGAGATTGATTATGATTCCGACGAGTGCTTGCCTACATGAGGGCAAAAGGACCATCTGAGGTTCCGTGACAATTGTAAGTGGTGTTTTCGACTCGCACGAATATGGTCGAGTCTGGTATCTATGAACCGCAAATGACGAGTTTAGTGGGTGTACGCGTTTACGCTGTGCTAACCTGAACCGTTTGTTTGTTTCGTGGGTTTCTTCATCTGAGCCCACGGGTTCCATCTTAGATACGGCATCCATTTTGTTTCTTGCCCTCAAGTAGCCAGCGAACGGACGCTGTCCGCTTCGCGACCCTGGGATTCCCAAACTCTTGCGGAAGACACGTCTCCTTTGAAGGTGTCTTTATGATGAGGGGGATGACACTGTAAGGCAGATGGCCCCGCTCGAGGCTCATCTTGCCGTGCCACTCTATTGTCTCAGTTGCGCATTCATTAAGCACATCCCCTTTGATGCCTGCAACTCGTGTTTCTTGACGCCACCCCTTTTACACCCTTTTTGATCTGTTCGCTGTTTCCGTCTTCCTCTGCACCTGTTTCTGTCTCTTCCTTGATTCGTTTACTGCTGATTGGAATGTACTAATGGTGGGAAGATGTACTTTTACAGTTGGGAACCGCCAAATGCTACTGTAGTTATGTTCCGGGCCCTGAATACATGAAAGCGACCCTTATGTCTTTTACAATGGGAACCAAGTTGTAAACCTTTGTGCACCATGTTATCCTATGCTCGAAAACTGTATAAAAGGAGCGATCCACAGATACAATTTGAAGCAGTCTCCTCGAACCTACACATGTTGTACTTCTTGTGACTTCTGTGTTCCCTGCAGTAATAAACCTCGAATCTTTGACGCCGAAGGAAGTACAAATGTACGGCGTACAAATGTCTCTGTCATTTGTACGCCGGAACAGGTTACCCACGAAGGTTTTAGGTGTTATCCCTGGCACCGCTGGGTCTTAGCAAAAACCCAGTCCTTCAGCCTCACATTAATACTTGTCCTACACAGATAATACTCAGCTTTCGAAAAGCACTCTCCACGAGTAAAATATGCACTTTCTTGCTAAAGGACCAGGCAGAATTTCACATTATTAAACTAACTAAAATACATACTAGTACCCTCACAAAAACTATCAAAGTTTGAAAACCTTTAAAAACTACTGTGAAAATAAATGTTACAATTTCATTATACTTACAGCATAACATTACAAATCCTTACATAATCTTTAGAAAACAGAAAGATTAAAGGCAAGTTATAGTTAAGAAAAATTATGTATACAACATTAGAAAATTCACTAAAAATAACAAAGGTTACAACAATCTTATAGTTAAGAAATAGAATTAAAAAAACCTTAGAAATTCACTGAGAAAACAAGAGGTTACTGGGACGTTCTAGTCAGAAAATAGATTTCTAAAAAACCTTAGAAATTCACAAGAAAAAACCCAAAGGTTACAGAGATGTTATAGTTAGGAAATCGCATAAATAGACCTTAGAAAATCACTGAAATAAAGCAAAGGTTACAGGGACGGTATAGTTAGGCTGACATTATCCTCAGAAACCACATACATTCAGCTGTTATAGTTACCTGAGCTAGCTATAACTTATGTCCCCCCACATTGCACTGCTTATGATCGCACATATTATATCACTCATGATATGGTCAGTGACATTACTGATTACATCACTGATGACATCTCAAATGACATCACTGATGACATCATCCACAGAAGCACTCACACACCAACGTACACCCCTATACAATCTCTTAAACACCTAGTCACACACCCACACAATCAATCACATACCCATTCACAAACCTTAACAAATTCTCATGCACCCACTCACTAATGTATAGAGCCACTCACACTCCCACTCACTCACTCACTCATTTGTACAGGTACTCATGTAAGCACCCACTTCCCCATACAGCTACACATACCACCAATCACTCACCCATACAGCTACTTATACACCCACTCATTAAACCATACAGCCACTCACACACCCATAAAACCTCTCAACACAGCCACTCAATCACTCATACAACTAATCTTTCACTCACTCAAACATCCACATAACCACTTACATGCCCAGTCACAAATCCATACACATACTCACACACCCGTTTAATCACCCATACAGATATTCAAACAGACACATAATCTCCAAACAGCCACTTAAATACTAACTCACTTATTCAAAATCCCACTCAAACAGCCACTCATTCACCAATACAGCACACTTACACATCCAGTCACTTACTCATACAGCTAATCAAACACCCACTCACTCACCTATACAGTCATTCACACACCCATTTACCAACCTATACAACCACTGATACACTCACTCACTCACTTTCTCAACAATGCCACTCATACTGCCAAACACTAATCCACTAAACCTCTCATTCACCCACATGTACACCCATACAGTCACTTACAAACCCACTCACACACCCACTCTGATACTGACATATGTCCTTATACATCCATACAGCAACTCACACAGACTCTTGCAGACCCATACAGCCACTCATGCACCTGTAAAATCACTCACACACTCACTCATGCACCCATACAACCACACCCATTAGCACATCTATACAAGCACTTCCATATCTTCTAACTCACCCATAAGGTAATTCATACCGAAACTCTCCAATACAACCAATCGCACACCGACTTACTTGACCAAACACTTAGTCAAAGAGCCACTCACTCATCCATATACCAACTTATATTCCTAGTCACTCACTCATACAGCCATTCAGACACCCACTCACTCACCCACACAGTTACTCACACAGCCAGTCACTCACCCATACAGCCACTGACACATCCACCCAGTCACCAATGTACTTATTTACACATCCACTCACTGGCCCACACAGCTACTCCCATGCCTACTTAAACACCCATATAGCCACTCACACCCTGCTCATACACTCACTCACCCACCCATGCAACCACTTAGATACCCACTCATACACCTATACAACCATTCACAAAACCATTCACACATCTACAGCCCTAGCCAGAAATCCGCTCACTGGCCAATACAGTCACTCGTGCATGCACTCACATACCCATACAACCACTCATACACCCACTTACACACTGACACAGACAGTCACACACCCACTTAGATCACACATGTTAGAGCTAGTGTCACTCATTAGTAGTACAACTAGTATACTAATCTAACTTTTGTAGTAGGCTAGTATATATGTTTAGTACCCATGAACTCTTGAAAACACACACACATTTGATGATGTCATCAGTGATGTCATTTAAGATGTCATCAGTCATGTCACCGAAAGTGTCATGAGCAGGGGTGGCTGGCAATCTTTGCTCCAACTGCAGATTTCACAGAGGTTTTCCTACTCCATGCTCTGCTTGGAGCATGAAGTTCAGCAAAATACTCTGTCTCTACTGCGTAGCGGAGTTTAACGCCCCTCCATGTGCCTGACACCTCAAAGTTTCTCATCTCATAAGCAGCCTCAGACTCAGAGAGAGTGGCATGTGTGCGAAGCTGTGCTCCATCCTCCCACTGGCTGAATCCGCTCACACTCATGCGGGACCACTGCTCTTTTTGAATGCAGTGGCAAGAATGGGTTTGAAGCCTCTGATTGGTTGCCTCTCTCTATGTAGGACTTGGATTTGAAAACCGCATCTTGTCTGGTGCTGATTGGTGGATGTTCAGCCGCCTTGGCTCCTTGCAGGACATGGGATTGGCTGCAGAGAATTGCCTGTGCCCCTAGGAAACCGTGTGCAGAGTGTGGAGGAGGTAGTGCACGGCCGAGCACAGAAGAGGTGCCCCCGAAGTGTGAAATTTACATAGACAGCCACCCGCTGCCTAGGCAAGAGCAATCCAGAGCCACCTTAGATGTCTGAGAAGTTAGGACCCACGAGAGGCGCTCCAGAAGTGTGAACAGTGAACACCCCAAGGCCAGCTGACTGCTTGTGAGGATGCAAGAGAAAGACACAACCCTAATGTGTAGACATTCCGGAAGCGCCCATCTAGAGTGAACAACCCTGAGCCAACCACATCTCGATGCATGAGGGCCCCAGAGACTACTTTGACTTGTCAGGGTGATCCAGAGCTTCCTTTGATGTCTAAGGACCCCGAGAGGCACTCCACGACATGTGAACACCCCAGGCCCTGTGAGTGCTCTCAGAGACAACCCACGATGTGTGAGTGTTAACGAGTCCTCCCTCGGAGCCCTGCAGGATGTTGGATTACCAGATCTGGTGAGGAACTGTTTAGTGAAAGATTATAGTGCGGGTGAGGAGGGGATACATATGAAGGGGGTGGGGTTGTAGGTTGCATTAAATGGAAGCTTTTTCATTTTAGTTTTTGAAAATCTTCACAACGATGTCGTGATCCCCATGGACACGTTGCGTAAATGGAAAACAAAAGCATACATTTAGTGGCCACCAACACATCGAAAAATAATATGTAAAAAAATCATCTATTCTGAACATTGCAATACACATATTGCTATATACATACTTCTTTTAAAGCATGTTTAAACTCATATTTTGTACTAAGTTTCTTTAAAAACCATCTCTCACATCTATTTTCTATTTTCGCGGTTATTCAGGACAGCGCAACGCTGCTGTTAACCATGACGGTTGGGCCTTTTCTATAAAGTGAAAACATTATATGCTCACATATTACAGTATTTCACACACCAGGGGTTTACTACTGCATACATTTCCAGTGTATTTTCTGGACTAACCATCTCTAAAACCTATTTTCCATTTTCGTGGTGAGGCTGGAGATCGCAATGACGTTGGTCACAAAAGGTTAAAGCAAAAGCAGGAATTCAATAGCCACTACCACATTAAAAAATGATGACTATATATTTAATTCCAACCATCACATTAGATAACTCACTATATAAATAACTATATAAAACCATTTATCAAGATCTCAGTATCTCTATAACAATGCGTATTAAAGGTTCACTAATATATTTTACATATTTCCACCAAATTCGCGACAACATTGATAGTTGCGATGTCCCCGCGATGGTACACAGGAGGGCTGCCCTGGCTGTCGTGGCATCATCAAGAATATTGCTTGCAGTTAAAAAAATTCTATTTGGGAAGCATAACGTGTCACCAACACCCCCATTTCTCAAACATGGTCCAAGAGTAACTCTAATTTTAGCTATTTCTTAAATTTTCAGCCCCGGGTACTGTTCCTGATAGATAGAATGGCAGCTGCAACTTTCTGTTCAGTTTCTGTCCAGCCAATCAGAGCATTCCTTTTGTGCATGCATTTGCGAGTAATTGCGAAACCACAGTGAAATATCCGCAGCCAGAGATATCACTACAATTTTCTGCCTAATTTTCACAAAAACTACTAACAGATTTTCACCAAATAGGCAAGAGGCACTACCTTGAATATCTACCTCCCTGCCAAATTTGGTGTAAGTCCATTCAGCGGTTGGGGCTGTAGGTGTGGCTAAAGGTTCTATGGGAATTAACATTACATATGCACCCTTAATTCGCACCCCAAATTCTCGGTCCCCACAGCACAGATCACCATGATAACCAGAATCTACCTTGACACTTTTTGGTGAAAATGTCATGAAGATTGGTCAAACAACACTAAAGTTATAGGCAAGTCATAACAAGGAAAAACAAGGAAAGCGTAACAAGGGGAAAACCAAGGGAAATAGTAAAATAATATTTTAGAGTGCTTTGAGGTAGGGTAGCTCTGAATAGAGCTGTTGTGTTGTGTGGGTGATGTAAGTACCAACATGTAGGTACCAATGAAGAGTCTAAAATTCAATGTACACCGTCTCCTCTGTAGATATTTTGTATGTTCTAATATGGGTTATTTAAATGTAAATGTGTGGAAAAGCACTTCATGCTTTAAAGCAATTGTATTTTTGAACTGATTGTTCTTTCCTCTTAGTCCTCCTCTTTGTTTTTTTTCCCCCACACTCTTCTTCAGCATGATAGTTGATAAATTCGTTCCCTCAAAAAATTTATATACATAAAAAAATTATATTAAATACATATAAAATATATTTTTCCTTTAAAAGAAGAATACATTTTGCAGCTCTTGATATTTGCTATTAAAAAACCATTGAAATTCACTGAAAAAACCATAGGTTATAGACCATATATAGTTAGGAATTAGCATTTACAAAACCTTGAAAATTCACTGAAGAAACCATAGGTTATAGACCATATATAGTTAGGAATTAGCATTTACAAAACCTTATTTTACTCACACAAAACCATTGAAATTCGCATATATAGTTAGTTGCACTAACTATATATCGCGCACCCGTAATCCACTGCTGATCATGTCACATATTACATCATTCATGACATGGTCAATGACATCACTGATGACATCTCAAATGACATCAAAGGTTCAAAGGTTCAAAATAAGCTTTATTCGATATTACCAAAGAATATCATATAAGCATACAGTAACAGAAAAAAATAATACAGTACATTTAGACAATTTCATTCAAATAAAAAGGGTAAAGGAAAAAATGATCATCATTTAAAGAGAAAAAAAGGAAAAATCAAAAGAACCAGTGTCAGGTTACATAAAAGAATAAAAAGGTTTAAAAGTCTAAAAAAAGGAGTAAATTTAAGTAGGACCTTGCAAAGTTCAACATTCCTCCATGATTGCCAAGTCCAATCTAATCCAAAAACAGTAGGACAGGGTCCCAAACATAATTAGTTCCCTTCCATCCCCGGGTTGAGATGGTGAGAATGGGGGTTAGAATTAATTATTACCACTCCCAGTATTTCCCAAAAAGATCATGATGTAGGGTATGATTTCAAGAAAGGGGGAAAGCCACGGATTGAGGGATAAAAGTCATATAAGTCCCATATAGATATTGGGCCGTCTGTCTCTTGTGGCGGCCAGGTTTTCAAGTAAGGGACAATGTTTGTGTCTCTGAATCTTACGAGTACCAGGTCCCCAGGAAGATCCTTATGAAGAGAACCCAGCCAGTCCACCCTCCTGACGCTCCTTATTGCTCCATATAGGTGACGGGGCAGTGGCCTATTTTTTGACAGCCAGAATTTGGTTTTGTTTAGTAAGTCATGTTGGCTCTCAATTTTTCCAGGTGGAAGAGCAGGAACGCCAGCAAGTATGCACACAAATGGGGCCGCTTCTGGTGGTAGATGGATTGATTTAATCTTATCATGAACTGCTCTAGGTGAGGTCAACTGGGGAAAGGAGACACTTGGAGAGTGTTTGGTTACTTTTTGCCCCACTGTACTAGAGCCAGTTAGTTGTGTTTGGCAGCTTTTATCCCGTTTAGAGCCTTCGTGAGTAGGAGGTGACTTTGGACGGTTGAATGTGTCACGGTGCTTGTCAGCCGACAAATTTGATTTGATTGCTGACTCTAGACCAGTAAGCCTATCCCCTAACATGTTAATTTTGTCCAACAACGGGGCTATCAAAGAGCTAAGCAGTTTTTCAATGAGCGGTACTAAAAGCGGGTGTATAGAAGGGCTTAAGGGATCTTGGGCCTCAGGAGTCGATGGTATCGTTGGGGAATTAACAATGCGTGAACCTGGGGGCGGTGTTTGAGTCCTTTTCACCGATGAGACCTGGGGGGGTGCGATATGAGGACTACAAGTTTTGTTGGGTAATGTGGGCTGCTCCGAAAGAGTAGACTTAACTGGTAGTATGATGTCGCTTTTGGGCGAGAGGGGGGTTTCTGATGGTGCATAGGTGGTTTGACATAAGAGGTTTAGCTCGTCTAACCAAGAAAACTTTTGCCCAGTTCCTGCTACGGTAGGTGGGTGATCTACTTTAGTATTCATGTTAATCAGGGAATACCAACAGATGCATGCGAAAAAGTCTTTACCTTTGTGGTGTAATGTCAGGTGTATAAGCCAAGGGGGGGTGGCCCGCCCCGTCCTCCTCAGGTCCTCTGAGGGCCACAGAGGGCCCGCCCTTTTCCCGGGCTTCTCCCGCGCGCGACTCGCGTGGCGAGTTGAGAGTGCGAGCTGTTATGCGCCTCCGTTCGCGCTGATGCCTCCTCCCTCGTGCGCGTGTCCCGGGGCTGCTGGGTATTGTAGTTCCCCGATGGGAACTACCGCCGTTCCCCTCACGGCTTTCCTTGTCTGCTCGGGCCGTTCCCCTCACGGCGCGGGTGCTGGTCGGAATACCCCACTGGCCCCCTGCCACGGACTGTGCAGGTGAGGCTTGCTTTGGACTCCCACTGGCTCGCCGAGAGTGCGAGCTGTTATGCGCCTCCGTTCGCGCTGATGCCTCCTCCCTCGTGCGCGTGTCCCGGGGCTGCTGGGTATTGTAGTTCCCCGATGGGAACTACCGCCGTTCCCCTCACGGCTTTCCTTGTCTGCTCGGGCCGTTCCCCTCACGGCGCGGGTGCTGGTCGGAATACCCCACTGGCCCCCTGCCACGGACTGTGCAGGTGAGGCTTGCTTTGGACTCCCACTGGCTCGCCGAGAGTGCGAGCTGTTATGCGCCTCCGTTCGCGCTGATGCCTCCTCCCTCGTGCGCATGTCCCGGGGCTGCTGGGTATTGTAGTTCCCCGATGGGAACTACCGCCGTTCCCCTCACGGCTTTCCTTGTCTGCTCGGGCCGTTCCCCTCACGGCGCGGGTGCTGGTCGGAATACCCCACTGGCCCCCTGCCACGGACTGTGCAGGTGAGGCTTGCTTTGGACTCCCACTGGCTCGCCGAGAGTGCGAGCTGTTATGCGCCTCCGTTCGCGCTGATGCCTCCTCCCTCGTGCGCGTGTCCCGGGGCTGCTGGGTATTGTAGTTCCCCGATGGGAACTACCGCCGTTCCCCTCACGGCTTTCCTTGTCTGCTCGGGCCGTTCCCCTCACGGCGCGGGTGCTGGTCGGAATACCCCACTGGCCCCCTGCCACGGACTGTGCAGGTGAGGCTTGCTTTGGACTCCCACTGGCTCGCCGAGAGTGCGAGCTGTTATGCGCCTCCGTTCGCGCTGATGCCTCCTCCCTCGTGCGCGTGTCCCGGGGCTGCTGGGTATTGTAGTTCCCCGATGGGAACTACCGCCGTTCCCCTCACGGCTTTCCTTGTCTGCTCGGGCCGTTCCCCTCACGGCGCGGGTGCTGGTCGGAATACCCCACTGGCCCCCTGCCACGGACTGTGCAGGTGAGGCTTGCTTTGGACTCCCACTGGCTCGCCGAGAGTGCGAGCTGTTATGCGCCTCCGTTCGCGCTGATGCCTCCTCCCTCGTGCGCATGTCCCGGGGCTGCTGGGTATTGTAGTTCCCCGATGGGAACTACCGCCGTTCCCCTCACGGCTTTCCTTGTCTGCTCGGGCCGTTCCCCTCACGGCGCGGGTGCTGGTCGGAATACCCCACTGGCCCCCTGCCACGGACTGTGCAGGTGAGGCTTGCTTTGGACTCCCACTGGCTCGCCGAGAGTGCGAGCTGTTATGCGCCTCCGTTCGCGCTGATGCCTCCTCCCTCGTGCGCGTGTCCCGGGGCTGCTGGGTATTGTAGTTCCCCGATGGGAACTACCGCCGTTCCCCTCACGGCTTTCCTTGTCTGCTCGGGCCGTTCCCCTCACGGCGCGGGTGCTGGTCGGAATACCCCACTGGCCCCCTGCCACGGACTGTGCAGGTGAGGCTTGCTTTGGACTCCCACTGGCTCGCCGAGAGTGCGAGCTGTTATGCGCCTCCGTTCGCGCTGATGCCTCCTCCCTCGTGCGCGTGTCCCGGGGCTGCTGGGTATTGTAATTCCCCGATGGGAACTACCGCCGTTCCCCTCACGGCTTTCCTTGTCTGCTCGGGCCGTTCCCCTCACGGCGCGGGTGCTGGTCGGAATACCCCACTGGCCCCCTGCCACGGACTGTGCAGGTGAGGCTTGCTTTGGACTCACTGATGACATCACTGATGACATCTCAAATGACATCACTGATGACATCACTGATGACATCTCATTTGGCATTACTGATCACTTCACTGATGACATCATTCATGTGATAATACGATGAACCTTTTCAGACTCTAATATAACCTTAGATACACTCAGTGTAAACAGACACTCACAGACTGTCATTCATACATGGAGTTACTCACACACCTAGTCAGTCATGCAAAGAATCAATCACACCTCCATTTCCTTAACTATACAGTTATACACACCTTAATTATTCAAACATATACTAACACATATTTACTCTCTTATACAATCCCTGATACAAGCTCACAATGATCTATACAGCCACTCACACATTCACTGGCTCTTATGCACAGTTATTTATATATGTCAACTCTCACATGTACTGTGTTTTACATATGTACTTACTTTGACATGTAGCACTGAGATATCCATTCACTCACCAATACACTCATGCACACAGTCAACCGCCCATACAGCTGTTTCCACATGCACTTTTGAGCCCATACATCTAGTGAATCAACTGCTCACACATCTATGCACAGAGTCATACACCTCCCAGCCACCCACACACACACTTAGTCTCCCATACAAATACTTGTGCAACCAATCAATAACCCATATAGTTACTCATATAGCTACTGATCAACACATGCAGCAGTTTACAGAACAACAGACATAATGATGCACAAATTAAGACAGTTTAGTCACTAACCCATGCACTCAGTGAGACACATTTAATCACTCACTCATACAGTCAGTCATGCACCTACTAAATCCTTCATCCAGACACTTATACATCCACTCATTCTTCAATATGTAAGACATATTTTAACTTTACAGAAACATACAGTCACTGGATGTTGTCATCAGTGATGTCATCAGTGATGTCATTTGAGATGTCATCAGTGATGTCATCAGTGATGTCACTGACCATGTCATGAATGACGTAATATGTGACATGATCAGCAGTGGATTGCGGGTGCGCGATATATAGTTAGTTCAACTAACTATATATGCGAATTTCAATGGTTTTGTGTGAGTAAAATAAGGTTTTGTAAATGCTAATTCCTAACTATATATGGTCTATAACCTATGGTTTCTTCAGTGAATTTTCAAGGTTTTGTAAATGCTAATTCCTAACTATATATGGTCTATAACCTATGGTTTTTTCAGTGAATTTCAATGGTTTTTTAATAGCAAATATCAAGAGCTGCAAAATGTATTCTTCTTTTAAAGGAAAAATATATTTTATATGTATTTAATATAATTTTTTTATGTATATAAATTTTTTGAGGGAACGAATTTATCAACTATCATGCTGAAGAAGAGTGTGGGGGAAAAAAAACAAAGAGGAGGACTAAGAGGAAAGAACAATCAGTTCAAAAATACAATTGCTTTAAAGCATGAAGTGCTTTTCCACACATTTACATTTAAATAACCCATATTAGAACATACAAAATATCTACAGAGGAGACGGTGTACATTGAATTTTAGACTCTTCATTGGTACCTACATGTTGGTACTTACATCACCCACACAACACAACAGCTCTATTCAGAGCTACCCTACCTCAAAGCACTCTAAAATATTATTTTACTATTTCCCTTGGTTTTCCCCTTGTTACGCTTTCCGGAACGCTACCCGGTGTGCGGACCGGGCGCTAACCGTGCGAAAATTTGTAAAAAAACGTGTTTTTTTTACATATATGGGCCTCCTCAGCCACCCTCAGAAAACCTAGGGGGTCAGGATATGTCTCCCATGCCCCCTTATACCCATTCCCAACATTGTTTATCCTTCATCTTGTGACTAAATTAGTCCGAAACACAAGATGGCGGACTCCCGTTACGCTTCCGGTGAGCTACCCGGTTCGCATACCGGGTAGCGCTTCCACCGCGAAAAATCGAGAAAAAAATATATTTTATTTTTTTGCCCCGCGGGGCCCTTTAAAAGCCCCCAGATCAATCCTAGGGGGTCAGGAGGGGTCTACCTTGCCCCCTTTCATTCATTTCCCCCTTCGTTTATTTCCACCTCTTGTCTCTCGATCCTACCGAGAGACAAGATGGCAGCCGCTCCGGACTGTTTAGAATGTTGACAGTCACCGGAGAGCCAATCCGCTTCTCCTCGCGAAGTTCCGTTACGCGTCTGGTACGCGAACCGGGGCGCTAACCGGGACGCTGTCACAGATATATATATTTTTTTGAACGTTAATTTCTCAAAATCCACTGGACCACATATCTTGAGACCTAGCAAAGGCACATCCGGCAAACAGTCTCTACAATTTTGCCAAGTTTCATAGAAATCCATTCAGCCGTTTGAGCTAAAAGTGAGTCCAACCGCCCTAAGGAAAACTCAATGTTAAAAACACGTTTTGGGACCCCCATTTTTTCTCGGCCCCCGCTTGACGAAACCTCCCCCCCAACTTTCAGGGGACGCTCAGAAACAAAATGTGCCATTTTCCTGAAAACATCAGCCAATTCCGTCCAACCGCCAGTAGGTAATATATATATATATATATATATATATATATAAAATAAATTCTATGGCAAAATTAAACCCCTCATTTTGTTCCTTTTCAAATTAAATGTATTAAGTGTTACCACTTTATTCCAATCAAGATGACTTCAGGTGTGCCATACTTTTGTCATAAGTAAGACTGTTAGCGTTCTAGTTGTTCTTTAGAACACTCTGGGACATTCGGTCATTGGGCTATAGTTGGGCTACATCTGGCTGATATTTGGGCTACAAATGGGCTCTTTTGTCTCTGGTGGCCATCTTGGGAGACTGCATATCAGAATTGTTTTAATGAAATATAAGAGGATTTGAGAAGTCACTCAAAATGTGCCCTAATTTTTCTTTCTTCAGCACTAATCATAATTTCTATGGCAAAATGAACCCCCTCATTTTGTTCCTTTGCAAATTAAATGTTTTAAGTGTTAACACTTTATTCCAATCAAGATGACTTCAGGTGTGCCATACTTTTGTCATAAGTAAGACTGTTAGCGCTCTAGTTGTTCTTTAGAACACTCTGGGACATTCTGTCACTGGGCTATAGTTGGGCTACATCTGGCTGATATTTGGGCTACATTTGTTTTTTTTGTCTCTGGTGGCCATCTTTGGGCTACATTGGGCTACATTGGGCTACATTTGGGCTCTAACATATATATAGCCAATGTAGCCAAATATATATTTTTCAAAGTTAATTTTCGTAAAAACCACTGGAGCATATATCTTGAGACATAGCAAAGGCACATTGGGCTACCAGTCCCTACAATTTTGCCAAGTTTTGTGGAAATCCATTCAGCCGTTCGAGCTAAAAGTGAGTCCAACCGCCCTATGGAAAACTGAATGTTAAAAACACGTTTTGGGACCCCCCTTTTTTTCTTGGCCCCTGCTTGACAAAACCCCCCAAACTTTCAGGGGACGCTCAGAAACAAAATGTGCCATTTTCCTGAAAATTTCAGCCAATTCCGTCCATCAACGCCAAAGTTATTCAACATAGAATTTTCAGAAATCCCTATTCAAAAAAATCCTAACTATATATACCTACTGGCGACCGCCAGTAGGTAATATATAACATTTCTATGGCAAAATGAAACCCCTCATTTTGTTCCTTTTCAAATTAAATGTATTAAGTGTTGCCACTTTTTTCCAATCAAGATGACTTCAGGTGTGCCATACTTTTGTCATAAGTAAGACTGTTAGCGTTCTAGTTGTTCTTTAGAAAACTCTGGGACATTCTGTCATTGGGCTATAGTTGGGCTACATCTGGCTGATATTTGGGCTACATTTGGGCTCTTTTGTCTCTGGTGGCCATCTTGGGCGACTGCATATCAGAATTTTTTTAATGAAATATAAGAGGATTTGAGAAGTCACTCAAAATGTGCCCTAATTTTTCTTTCTTCAGCACTAATCATAATTTCTATGGCAAAATGAACCCCCTCATTTTGTTCGTTTGCAAATTAAATGTTTTAAGTGTTAACACTTTATTCCAATCAAGATGATTTCAGGTGTGCCATACTTTTGTCATAAGTAAGACTGTTAGCGCTCTAGCTGTTCTTTAGAACACTCTGGGACATTCTGTCACTGGGCTATAGTTGGGCTACATCTGGCTGATATTTGGGCTACATTTGTATTTTTTTGTCTCTGGTGGCCATCTTTGGGCTACATTGGGCTACATTTGGGCTCTAACATATATATAGCCCAATGTAGCCCAATATATATTTTTCAAAGTTGATTTTCGTAAAAACCACTGGAGCATATATCTTGAGACATAGCAAAGGCAAATCGAGCTACCAGTCCCTACAATTTTGCCAAGTTTTGTGGAAATCCATTCAGCCGTTCGAGCTAAAAGTGAGTCCAACCGCCCTATGGAAAACTCAATGTTAAAAACACGTTTTGAGACCCCCCCTTTTTTCTTGGCCCCCGCTTGACGAAACCCCCCAAACTTTCAGGGGACGCTCAGAAACAAAATGTGCCATTTTCCTGAAAAAATCTGCCAATTCCGTCCATCAACGCCAAAGTTATTCAACATAGAATTTTCAGAAATCCCTATTCAAAAAAATCCTAACTATATATACCTACTGGCGACCGCCAGTAGGTAATATATTATATTTATTTATGTTAGAGATATATATAATTATATATATATATATATATATATATATATATATATATATATATATATATATATATATATATATATATATATATATATATATATATATATATATATATATATATATATATATATATATATATATATATATATATATATATATATATACACACACACCCACACACACACACACACACAGATATTAGTTGCCTTTTAACTTTTCAATGTTTTGCAATGTTTTTAAAACATAATACAATGTAGTGCTTAGCAGTGTTTACTCATTTCTGCTGTGTAAAAAATCATGAGGATGGTGTTTCTGCAGTGCTTAAATAAAATGTGATTTTTATTTCCTTCCTGACCTCATTCCTTTTTACTGTCAAACCTTTCTTCCTACCGTGCCTTTATCCTTAATGTACTCTTATCAGTAGCTTTTAATTATTTCCCTCTCATCCCTTCCTGTCTTGTTTCCCTACATGCAAACTCATTTTCCACCTGTATAGACCAACAGCATGTCGAGAATGTGCAAGGATGTTGTACCTCAAAAATATTTGACTACAGTGGATAAGGTTACCGCTTCCTGCTGGTGTATTCTTCAGATAAATAACGAAGAGCAACTGAATGAAGATTTTCTACTCAAGACATGAAATATGTAGCGTGGGATGCTCATAGCTCTGTTTTTACAACCAAGTGTCACACTGCCCTGTTCTTTGTCTTTGGATACTAAGAAAGGACTATGTTAAAAAATGTGTCAGTTGTGTCTGGTCTGCAGTCTATTTCTGCTTTCCTCGCCAAAGGTAGAGTCTGCTAAGAAATTAATATGAACAGTGTTAGCTATTCATTGATAACAGCATGTTCTGCTGCTCTACAAACTAGGTAATAGTAAATTCCATGACATGCAAGTTGCCCGCGGTCAATTGAGTTTATTTACATTTTTGGGCTATGCCTATGGGATTCTGTGGCTTATTTTTTACTGAGTTGTTCATACTGGGAGCATCCATCACAGAAAATGGCTTAGAGATCTTAATTGTATCTTGTTTTATAAAGGTGAAAGGTAAAGTTATATCTTTTTAGAGTGGAAATAGAGTTAGTGATCGCGCTATCCGACAACCCCGTGACCGACGCACTTAAATTCAAAGAGGACTTAACAGAGATTGCAGAATGGATGACATCCAACTGCCTCCAACTGAACGCCAGCAAATCGGAAATCCTGCTGGTGGGAAAAAACACTCATTTGTGGAGCGAGCTCTGGTGGCCTTCTATCCTAGGCACCCCGCCTGCACAGACGGTTAAAAACCTGGGCGTATGGATGGATATGGCAATACCCTTTGAGCCTCAAACTAAGGCCGTAGTAGGAGTCTGTTTTGGGGTCCTTAGTGGTCTCAAACCCTCGCTAGGTTTTTTTGATGCTAGTACCCTTCAGGGAATGTCTGACATATTATCAACAGACAGAATATCTACTTACAAAAATATCGACACAAAAATATCGACAGCAAAAATATCGGAGTTGTATCTTCATAAAGGTAAGTACAAAAATATTGGAAATAAAATATTGTAGTACAAAAATATCGAAATTAAGTATATCGTTTTTTTAAATGTATTAATAATAATGTAAAAATAATTTAAAAATACATATAATTTTACTATTATTACATTAAAACATGAAAACATATTTCAAAATTAATAACTAATACATACACATTTAAAATAAATTAAAAAGTGTAAATCTAAATTAATATATATACTTACTACACATATTGCAACAGTAGTAAAAGCGTTGGATAGCGTAGGGGTTTACATTACTATTCCCACTCCAGAGGGTGCAACAGTAGGGAAAGCGTTGGATAGCGTAGGGGTAAAAATTACTATTCCCACTCCAGAGGGTGCAACAGTAGGGAAAAGGTTGGATAGCGTAGGGGTAAAAATTACTATTCCCACTCCAGAGGGTGCAACAGTAGGGAAAGCGTTGGATAGCGTAGGGGTAAAAATTACTATTCCCACTCCAGAGGGTGCAACAGTAGGGAAAGCATTGGATAGCGTAGGGGTTTAAATTACTATTCCCACTCCAGAGGGTGCTACAGTAGGGAAAGCGTTGGATAGCATAGGGGTAAAAATTACTATTCAAACACCAGAAGGTGCAACAGTAGGGAAAGCGTTGGATAGCGTAGGGGTTTAAATTACTATTCCTACTCCAGAGGGTGCAACAGTAGAGAAAAGGTTGGATAGCGTAGGGGTAAAAGTTACTATTCCCACTCCAGAGGGCTCCAGAGGGTGCAACAGTAGGGAAAGCGTTGGATAGCGTAGGGGAAAAAATTACTATTCCCACTAAAGAGGGTGCAACAGTAGGGAAAGCGTTGGATAGCGTAGGGATAAAAATTACTATTCCCACTCCAGAGGGTGCAACAGTAGGGAAAGCGTTGGATAGCGTAGGGGTAAAAATTACTATTCCTACTCCAGAGGGTGCAACAGTAAGGAAAAGGTTGGATAGCGTAGGGGTAAAAATTACTATTCCTACTCCAGAGGGTGCAACAGTAGGGAAAAGGTTGGATAGGGTAGGGTTAATTTACTATTCCCACTCCAGTGGGTGGAACAGTAGGGAAAGCGTTGGATAGCGTATGGGAAAAAATGACTATTCCCACTAAAGAGGGTGCAACAGTAGGGATAGCGTTGGATAGCGTAGGGGTAAAAATTGCTATTCCCACTCCAGAGGGTGCAACAGTAGGGAAAGCGTTGGATAGCGTAGGGGTAAAAATTACTATTCCTACTCCAGAGGGTGCAACAGTAAGGAAAAGGTTGGATAGCGTAGGGGTAAAAATTACTATTCCTACTCCAGAGGGTGCAACAGTAGGGAAAAGGTTGGATAGGGTAGGGTTAAATTACTATTCCCACTCCAGAGGGTGGAACAGTAGGGAAAGCGTTGGATAGTGTAGGGGTAAAAATTACTATTCCCACACCAGAGGGTGCAACAGTAGGGAAAAGGTTGGATAGCGTAGGGGTAAAAATTACTATTCCCACTCCAGAGGGTGCAACAGTAGGGAAAGCGTTGGATAGCGTAGGGGTAAAAATTACTATTCCCACACCAGAGGGTGCAACAGTAGGGAAAAGGTTGGATAGCGTAGGGGTAAAAATTACTATTCCCACTCCAGAGGGTGCAACAGTAGGGAAAGCGTTGGATAGCGTAGGGGTAAAAATTACTATTCCCACTCCAGAGGGTGCAACAGTAGGGAAAGCATTGGATAGCGTAGGGGTTTAAATTACTATTCCCACTCCAGAGGGTGCTACAGTAGGGAAAGCGTTGGATAGCATAGGGGTAAAAATTACTATTCAAACACCAGAAGGTGCAACAGTAGGGAAAGCGTTGGATAGCGTAGGGGTTTAAATTACTATTCCTACTCCAGAGGGTGCAACAGTAGAGAAAAGGTTGGATAGCGTAGGGGTAAAAGTTACTATTCCCACTCCAGAGGGCTCCAGAGGGTGCAACAGTAGGGAAAGCGTTGGATAGCGTAGGGGAAAAAATTACTATTCCCACTAAAGAGGGTGCAACAGTAGGGAAAGCGTTGGATAGCGTAGGGGTAAAAATTACTATTCCCACTCCAGAGGGTGCAACAGTAGGGAAAGCGTTGGATAGCGTAGGGGTAAAAATTACTATTCCTACTCCAGAGGGTGCAACAGTAAGGAAAAGGTTGGATAGCGTAGGGGTAAAAATTACTATTCCTACTCCAGAGGGTGCAACAGTAGGGAAAAGGTTGGATAGGGTAGGGTTAAATTACTATTCCCACTCCAGTGGGTGGAACAGTAGGGAAAGCGTTGGATAGAGTATGGGAAAAAATGACTATTCCCACTAAAGAGGGTGCAACAGTAGGGATAGCGTTGGATAGCGTAGGGGTAAAAATTACTATTCCCACTCCAGAGGGTGCAACAGTAGGGAAAGCGTTGGATAGCGTAGGGGTAAAAATTACTATTCCTACTCCAAAGGGTGCAACAGTAAGGAAAAGGTTGGATAGCGTAGGGGTAAAAATTACTATTCCTACTCCAGAGGGTGCAACAGTAGGGAAAAGGTTGGATAGGGTAGGGTTAAATTACTATTCCCACTCCAGAGGGTGGAACAGTAGGGAAAGCGTTGGATAGTGTAGGGGTAAAAATTACTATTCCCACACCAGAGTGTGCAACAGTAGGGAAAAGGTTGGATAGCGTAGGGGTAAAAATTACTATTCCCACTTCAGAGGGTGCAACAGTAGGGAAAGCGTTGGATAGCGTAGGGGTAAAAATTACTATTCCCACACCAGAGGGTGCAACAGTAGGGAAAGCGTTGGATAGCGTAGGAATAAAAATTACTCATTAATTTAATTAAATAAATAATATTATTTAATTACTAATTAATTATTATTTAACAATTTAAAAAAATGACATATATTAGCACATTAACTCTAATTATTGTAATTAACTAATTAATAATAATTATTTACCAATTATTAATTACCAATAACAAATAATTCTATTTATTTGCACATTAACTCTAATTAATGTTATTAACTAATTAATATAAATTATTACCAATTAATTATTAATTAACAATAACAAAAATAAATTATATTAGCACATGAACACTAATTAATTTAATTAATTAATTATTATTAATTAACTACCTATTAATTATTATTTAAAAATATTTTAAAATATTTAATAATTAATTTATTATTATTACATTACTTCCCACCCTATTCCCCTATAAACCCACAACCCGCTCTGATACTAAAACGCGAAATGTAAACAAAATTACTAATTTTAAAACATGTTATGTTATGTTATGTTATGTTATGTGGTTTTTATTAGGCGCACAGATGCTCCAGCTAAGGAGCGTCCTGGCGCCCGACAAGGCAGCTACACAACACAACTAATAAAAACAGCACAAGCAAATGACTAAGGGAATAAAAATGTTTTCACGGCGCGACGAAAAGAAAGCAAATCGCTCATAGCGCGAATTGCCGGGGGTAAGGAGTTCCACAAAGCAGCGGCCCGCACTCGAAATGAGCGTAAAACATACATACATTTAATAACATATTTAACAAACATATAAACAACATAATACAATACAAAACACTAAACATAATTTCAATATTATTAAATTTCGATATTAGTAACATACATACCATAAAAACGATATTTTGTCTGTCGATATTCTGGACATCGATATTCTATACCATCGAAAATAAAACATCAATATTATTGTATATCGATATTTAAATTTCGATATTTTGTCTCCCTACCCCCATGAGGTCATTGTCCAGGCCACTGTATTATCTCGGCTGGATTATGCTAACTCTCTGTACCGACAGACAGAATATCTACTTACAAAAATATCGACACAAAAATATCGACAGCAAAAATATCGGAGTTGTATCTTCATAAAGGTAAGCACAAAAATATTGGAAATAAAATATCGTAGTACAAAAATATCGAAATTAAATATATCGTTTTTTAAAATGTATTAATAATGTAAAAATAATTTAAAAATACATATAATTTTACTATTATTACATTAAAACATTAAAACATATTTCAAAATTAATAACTAATACATATACATTTAAAATAAATTAAAAAGTGTAAATCTAAATTAATATATATACTTACTACACATATTGCAACAGTAGTAAAAGCGTTGGATAGCGTAGGGGTTTACATTACTATTCCCACTCCAGAGGGTGCAACAGTAGGGAAAGCGTTGGATAGCGTAGGGGTAAAAATGACTATTCCTACTCCAGAGGGTGCAACAGTAGGGAAAAGGTTGGATAGCGTAGGGGTAAAAATTACTATTCCCACTCCAGAGGGTGCAACAGTAGGGAAAGCGTTGGATAGCGTAGGGGTAAAAATTACTATTCCCACTCCAGAGGGTGCAACAGTAGGGAAAGCGTTGGATAGCGTAGGGGTTTAAATTACTATTCCCACTCCAGAGGGTGCTACAGTAGGGAAAGCGTTGGATAGCATAGGGGTAAAAATTACTATTCCCACACCAGAAGGTGCAACAGTAGGGAAAGCGTTGGATAGCGTAGGGGTTTAAATTACTATTCCTACTCCAGAGGGTGCAACAGTAGAGAAAAGGTTTGATAGCGTAGGGGTAAAAGTTACTATTCCCACTCCAGAGGGCTACAAAGGGTGCAACAGTAGGGAAAGCGTTGGATAGCGTAGGGGAAAAAATTACTATTCCCACTAAAGAGGGTGCAACAGTAGGGAAAGCATTGGATAGCGTAGGGGTAAAAATTACTATTCCCACTCCAGAGGGTGCAACAGTAGGGAAAGCGTTGGATAGCGTGGGGGTAAAAATTACTATTCCTACTCCAGAGGGTGCAACAGTAAGGAAAAGGTTGGATAGCGAAGGGGTAAAAATTACTATTCCTACTCCAGAGGGTGCAACAGTAGGGAAAAGGTTGGATAGGGTAGGGTTAAATTACTATTCCCACTCCAGAGGGTGGAACAGTAGTGAAAGCGTTGGATAGTGTAGGGGTAAAAATTACTATTCCCACACCAGAGGGTGCAACAGTAGGGAAAAGGTTGGATAGCGTAGGGGTAAAAATTACTATTCCCACACCAGAGGGTGCAACAGTAGGGAAAGCGTTGGATAGCGTAGGAATAAAAATTACTCATCAATTTAATTAAATAAATAATATTATTTAATTACTAATTAATTATTATTTAACAATTTAAAAAAATTACATATATTAGCACATTAACTCTAATTATTGTAATTAACTAATTAATAATAATTATTTACCAATTAATTATTAATTACCAATAACAAATAATTCTATTTATTTGCACATTAACTCTAATTAATGTTATTAACTAATTAATATAAATTATTACCAATTAATTAATAATTAACAATAACAAAAATAAATTATATTAGCACATGAACACTAATTAATTTAATTAACTAACTTTTAATAATTAATTACCTATTAATTATTATTTACAAATATTTTTAAATATTTAATAATTAATTTATTATTATTAAATTACTTCCCACCCTATTCCCCTATAAACCCACAACCCGCTCTGATACTAAAACGCGAAATGTAAACAAAATTACTAATTTTAAAACATACATTTAATAACATATTTAACAAACATAAACAACATAATACAATACAAAACACTAAACATAATTTCGATATTATTAAATTTCGATATTAGTAACATACATACCATAAAAACGATATTCTGTCTGTCGATATTCTGGACATCGATATTCTATACCATCGAAAATAAAACATCAATATTATTGTACATAGATATTTAAATTTCGATATTTTGTCTCCCTACCCCCATGAGGTCATTATCCAGGCCACTGTATTATCTCGGCTGGATTATGCTAACTCTCTGTATCTAGGGGCTAATAGAGCAGAGATACAGCGCCTCCAATGGATACAGAACGTTGCTGTCTGGCTAGATTTTGGTCTACCCAGGACCTGTCCCACCTCGGAGTTCATCTGCAGACTTCATTGGCTCCAAATGGAGAAACAAATCCATTTTAAAACAATGTGTATCTCCCATAGAATTTTTAAAGCCAAATCCCCTGATATCCTAGCGGATCTCCTCATACCCTACACCTCCACTCGCCTTCTGTGTTTGTTAAATCAGCCCCTGGCGTCTGTCACGCGGATTAAGACAGCCAGGGCCGGAGGACTCTCCTTCCGAGCTCTTACACCCAAACTCTGTAACTCCCTTGCGGTGAGCATCAGAAGCATTCAAAACCATGTTACATTCTGTAAGGCCATAAAAACCTACCTTTTCCCTAAATGATCTTCTGCTGCGCTTGTTTGACCCTGTATGTCTGAGACTAGCGCTGGTACGCTCCTTGGCTGGGGCAGCCATGCGCTCTACAAATATTATAACATAACATAACAGAGTATGTTTCTTATTTTATAAATCTAATTCTTTCTATCTACACTGCAATTTAGTTCGTTTTTTCTCTAACACTATGTATCTTGCTTATTAAATAAAATCAGAATTAAGGTTGATGTAAGTATCAGCAACCTCCTGCTGAGTTCATCTGCAGACTTCATTGGCTCCAAATGGAGAAACAAATCCATTTTAAAACAATGTGTATCTCCATTAGAATTTTTAAAGCCAAATCCCCTGATATCCTAGCGGATCTCCTCATACCCTACACCTCCACTCGCCTTCTGTGTTTGTTAAATCAGCCCCTGGCGTCTGTCACGCGGATTAAGACAGCCAGGGCCGGAGGACTCTCCTCCCGAGCTCTTACACCCAAACTCTGTAACTCCCTTGCGGTGAGCATCAGAAGCATTCAAAACCATGTTGCATTCTGTAAGGCCATAAAAACCTACCTTTTCCCTAAATGATCTTCTGCTGCGCTTGTTTGACCATGTATGTCTGAGACTAGCGCTGGTACGCTCCTTGGCTGGGGCAGCCATGCGCTCTACAAATATTATAACATAACATAACAGAGTATGTTTCTTATTTTATAAATCTAATTCTTTCTATCTACACTGCAATTTAGTTAGTTTTTTCTCTAACACTATGGGCTCGATTCCGATCCGGTAAAAAAATCCACCATACGATTCGTATTCGTAGCCCTTTCCGTACGAATCGTACCCGTCCGTCCAAGTCGCGTAGTACGATCCGCATTCCGTGAATCCGTCCGAATCGTCGCGATCCGTACGTATTGCAAGGCTGAGACTGTGAACCGTACGACCCATACACACGCCGTACGACCCGACGAGTACTATCCGGACCCGGGAATCAGGACGCGATTTGTACGGTCCACGTCAGGTAAGGGCGATTCGTACGGAAAAGTGCACGATTACATACACCCCATACAGTGCGTACCCCCCCATGATTGCAGGGGTACGGCACGTACCCCTGCGATCATGGGGTGTACAAGCCGTACCCCCATTGTACGATCCATGTACGAGCCGTACCCCATGTACGATCGGTGTACGAGCCGTACCCCCATTGTACGATCGGTGTACGAGCCGTACCCCATGTACGATCGGTGTACGAGCCGTACCCCCATCGTACATGGGGTACGGCTCGTACACCGATCGTACATGGGGTACGGCTCGTACACCGATCGTACACCAATCGTACAATGGGGGTACGGCTCGTACACCGACCGTACATGGGGTACAGCTCATACATCCCATGATCGCAGGGGTACGGTGCGTACCCTTGCGATCATGGGGGGTACGCACCATACCCGGGGGGCCGTACACCGATCGTACAATGGGGGTACGGCTCGTACACCGATCGTACATGGGGTACGGCTCGTACACCCCATGATCGCAGGGGTACCCCTGCGATCATGGGGGGTACGCACCGTACCCGGGGGGCCGTTCCGTACCTGTTTCGGCACGAACTCTGCTTTTATGGCTGTTTTCAGCTCCCGTAGAAAAAGGCTCGTACGGTGCGTACCCGGCACGTATCGTACTTGCTGGGTCGTAAAAACCAGCCACGAACCGTACAGATGTCGCGTACAGCAGGTTCCGAGGGAGAATCGTACGGAGATTAGAGTCGTACGGTGTCTTGTACGGCTCGTACGGATTACGGCCCCTGGTACGAATCGTACTTCGTCGTAGGTACGGGGGACGTTGCAAGGTACGATTCGTACGGGGAAAAACGCTCTGAACGGCTATTCGGAGCGGTTTTTCCCGAATCGGAATCGACCCCTATGTATCTTGCTTATTAAATAAAATCAGAATTAAGGTTGATGTAAGTAGCAGCAACCTCCTGGTTAGCCCACTCTCCACCTTTAGTCTTAGATCTATCCATCTCATCAGCTTACATCGGTAGGAGACCTCTGACGGTCTAGTTGTTTAATGTGCTGATTGTCACAGCACTAGATGCAGCAGCTGCGTATCCACACACTAACTGATGATAGTCTGTTTTCCGATAGGAGCCACACTTTTTTCAGTTGGAAATTTGTTACTTCATTCTTGAGTCACGTTAAATTAGAGACAAGGGGGTAAATTTCTCAAGGGTTTTGCATCGTACTTGTGCCACGCAAGGGGGCGCAAGCTGACATCAAATCTTTAATGAAGTTTACCAAGTCACGTAAGGCCACCTTTTGTGGTCCTGCGTGGCTAGTTAAAGCTGGAGTAATGCAAGGAAGTGCAAGTTACTGCTTTGCATTACTGTGCACCAGGTTCCATAGGTGGAGCATGAATGTTTCAACACACCCACTCATGGATTCTGAAGCATTCGCAGAGTTACCAATATTGGTAGACTAGGGAATGCATCATAGTGCTAGGCCTTACCAGGGGAGGCGTAACAAGGAGAAATATCTTTCTCCTCATTCTTTCATCTTTCTACGTGTGCTGAATTCAGCAGGACGTGTAGAAGGAGGATTGTATTTATGCCGGAAGGAGTCCCTTTCTGCACAAAACAATCCTGCTTGTAAAGCAGGCAACCTTGCACCATGGTAAAAAGTGCCTGCATTGGAGTTCGGCAGCACTTTCTGTGCAAGCACAAGCAGAGAGGAGCAACGTGTCTGTAATTCTTCTATACAAACCTTTCTGTTGTAACGCCATTTTAGTTGTTTTTCTCTTGGCACATTGCTTATTAAGTCAAATCAGAACTTAAGGTGGGTGTAAATAGCAGCTACCTGCTGGTTACTCTGCTCTCCACATTTAGGGGCAGATTTACGTAGCCCTTACGTCGCACTTCTCTTAGACAAGGCAAGTCAAGGCAGGGCAACACAAAGGCTTATTTTATACCTACAAAGCAATCAAGGTCTGATTTGCATGTCCTTGACTGTCTTTGAATATAAATGTGACATATTGCAACAGCTTGCTCTGCTTTGAGTTACGTTTCTTAGTGGTAGGCGTTCCATGGTTGGAGAATGGGTGTTCCTGTGCATGCTTATGGATGAGAAACAATTCCAGGTCCCTAGCGAGGAGTGATCGGAGAAAAATCTTTGCTATTTTCTCTTTCTTTGCATCATACATAGAAGGAGGACAATGCCTACTTAGTTAAATATTTTTGCAAAATGGTCTTTTCCTGCACGAAAATGATCCTGCACCTGTAGTGCAAGGGTGCCTGTGTTAACACGAGGCAGTCTTAAGGGCTGCCTCGTGAGAGCTAAAGAACGCCATTCCTTAGTAGATATGGTGGTTTTTCAGCTCTCTCATATTCACACAACACAGCAAGCAACTTCCCTTGCTGTACTGCCTTGTGTGAATTCTTAATAAATCGGCCCCTTTTTCTTCAAATTGTTCTTTTCGTCTGCCACCATAAATAGTAGCTGGCCTCTGATGGTCCATATGTTTAATGTGGCTTTCATCACAACACTGTATTAGTGCTGCCAGCCGCCTCAGTGCTTTTCTTCTCTCCTGCTCCTGATGGTGTCCCAGCAGTCCCTGGGACACCAGCACCGGCTCCTCACCCAATCCCAGTACTGCTCTCAATAGCATAAGCGCAGCTCCAGAATTGGTCTGAGCAGCCTGGTTTGCTGCTCAGACAGTAGCTGGGAGTCTGTGCTGTTTCTCTAGCGAGGCTGTGCAACAGAGCTGGGTTGGAGAAACCTAACAGCGCATGTCTGTTTGGCCGGCCTAAGACAAACATGCACACTTTACAGTGCACCTACCATTCCTCCTCCCTGCCATAGCACGGCCCGCCCTGCCATAGTCCAAGACTCCCTGGCTCAGTCAGTCAGCTTTAAAAAAACATGATAAACGTGTTTTATTATAATTGTTTTTTTCGCTGACTGACTCAGTGAGGTGACGCCATTTTGAGGGCACCCCATAACTATATAGAGGCAAAGGCAAGCCCGTCTTCACTTGTCAGCATCCCAGAAGTGCTGAACGCGGACATGCAGCACGTTTTACCTCCAAATCCTTTCTTCATGCGAGGAATTGCTAAACCCAAAGAAATACAAGGTGAGTGAGACTAATAAGGATGCTTTAATGAATTCAGAAGGACTCAGAAATATGAGAATACTAATGAAAAAGTCCCTCTAAAAAGACTCAGTTGCATGCTTTTAAATTGTCACTCAAACACTCACAGAAGAGATTTATTTTCTCCTTGAAACCGAGAATGTGGACATTTTATTCCGGGTTGAAACGTGGTTGACAGATTCTTCCGCTCCAGACTTATATAATGCTGTCCTGGCTGGAGGGAATGTAATTAGCAAAGAAAGAGCCCTGGCTATGGAAGACGCCGAGCTGTAATTTTTAGGTCATATCTGCTGATAAAAGAAAGGGAATTAATGAGTTTTGCATTAGTGGAAACCTTTCTTTTTACTATAAATCTTACTCAAAGTGTCACATGGACTTGCCTACTATTATTTGACACTCCAGGACATTGTAGATTTCAGTTCAGCACTATCAGGTTTAATTTCAATTCACTCTCTTCAATCGGACAATTTTTGTCTCTTAAGCTATTTTAACATATGATCGGATGATGAAAGTAGTCGGGAGACATCGGGAGACATCAGATTTATACCCGCCATTATAAGGTATGACGGACAAGAACTGCTGGATATCCAGCCTAATACCCCCTTATGTTGCAAACACTCTATGGATGCTTTATCGCTCAAGAACTGTACCACATGCACTTTTGCCCCCGAGAGTACTGTAACAAATAATAGCACGATAAGGACAGTAAAAGCAGCACTGCTTAATTGCAGATCCCTTCGAAAGCATTGTACACAAATTTACCATCTACTCGAAGATGACAATATAAACATCCTGTTTCTCACGGAAACCTGGCTGGACGAATACTCTGATCCCGATATAATTC
This sequence comes from Lissotriton vulgaris, assembly GCF_964263255.1. Classification (NCBI taxonomy): domain Eukaryota; kingdom Metazoa; phylum Chordata; class Amphibia; order Caudata; family Salamandridae; genus Lissotriton; species Lissotriton vulgaris. Next base: position 91,356,518 of record NC_141697.1, on the reverse strand, counting down.
AGGCCCTACCTCCCGGCTATTCCCTCTCCAGACTTGACAGGAAGGATGGCAGAGGTGGGGGTATTGCCATTGTTACTAAAGCCCCTTTAGAATGCACCCTCTCTCCCATCACAATTGATCATAGTGAAGCCGGCTCCTTTACCATTACTACAGGACCGAACCACTCTCTCTCAGGCATCCTCGTGTACCGTCCCCCTGGTAGGCTTTATGACTTTACTCCCACTCTTATGGAAGCCTTAACCCATCTAACACTCAGAAAAACTCGAGTATTAGTATTAGGCGATTTAAATGTCCACTTTGACAACCCCCTCGATAAAGAGGCGGCAGACATTAAATCCGAACTACTCTCCCTACAACTAGAGTTAAAGAATAACGACCCGTCCCACCAACTAGGACATTTATTGGACCCTATATTTGGGAATTGGATGGGAGTACAGACCTTATCTCCCCAGCCAGTACCCTGGTCTGATCATTTCGTTATCCCAGTACAAATTCAACTAGATGGAAATGAGCATAACAAACAGAGCTCACAGCGATATCAGCGCAGGAAATGGAAAAACTTTTCTCTAGACGCCTTCACACAAATCCTTGAAAATGCGGGACCTCCTAAAGGATCCGATTGTAAGACAGCATATGAACACCTACAGAAATGTATCTCGAATGCTCTGGACATCACTGCCCCTAATCGCACCGTAACCAACGCCACGAGGATAAAAAAAACTGCCCCGTGGTTCACTCAAGAGCTCCAGCTAGCCAAAACCGCTTGTAAACAGCTCGAAAGAGAATGGCGTCACAACTTCTGCCCTAAAATCAAAGCCCTGTATAAAACGGCGCAAAAAGAATATAGTAAAAAGATACGCGTGTCCAAAGCATTTCACTGTAATAACCGGATCTTAGAAGTTGAAAACTCCTCGAAGGAGCTCTTTAAGATCTTCAAGGAAATTTCGATAATAGACTCGAATCCCACATCCCATAATGATTCAGTTGATACTTGCAATAAAATTGCCAAGTATTTTTCCGGCAAGATCACGGACATATATGCTAATTTCTCCAGTAACATAAAACCTGGCATTGACTTTGTTGAGAGTGAAGACCACATACGTACAAAATCTTGCCTTTGTGCTTTCACTGTTCCTCACCCCGAAATTCTCGTGAAAACCTGTAAAAGTATCAAATCTGGCTCTCCACGAGATCCTGCTCCCCCCAAAATTTTAGCAGCTAGCCTTTCGGTTTTAGAGCCCCATTTTAGACACATGCTCCAAATTTCTTTTGCCACTGCTTGTCTGCCTGCAGAATGAAAGAAAGCAATAGTACTCCCCATCAAAAATAAACCCAATGTGAGCCAGGACATATTGGAGAACCTGCGCCCGATCTCCCTGCTACCCTATTTAGCAAAACTAGCAGAGAAAGTAGCCAACACCCAACTCATGGCCCACCTTGAATCCCAAAATGCCTTTCACACCTCGCAGTCGGGCTTCAGATCGAGCTTCTCCACAGAGACAGCGCTCCTGAGAGCGACCGAAACTCTGCGGGAAGGAGCCGATGTGGGTAAGACCATGGCACTCATCATGCTGGACCTCAGTGCCGCGTTTGACACTGTAGCACACTCCATCTTGCTACAGTGTCTAAACAAAGCGGGGGTCACCAAAGAGGCTCTGGGGTGGCTGAAAGCCTTTCTCACTAACAGGAGTTTTCAGGTCCAGAGAGGAAACTTTCTCTCGGATAGCATGACATTAGAACAGGGGGTACCTCAGGGCTCTGCCCTGAGTCCCACCCTGTTCAACCTTTACATGGCACCGCTGGCAGAGGTGGTCCAATCGTTCGGCGTAGAGCTTGTCTCCTAGGCTGACGATACTCAATTGCTGATCTCCCTGTCCCAAGCTCCCTCTTCCGAGGCTGACAACTTCAAATCATGCATGAGTAATCTTGCAGCTTGGATGACCAAGCACTGCCTCAAATTAAACGGGACAAAAACTGAGGTACTCATAATAAGAGGAAAGGACACAAACTGGACCAAAGACTGGTGGCCTACCTGTCTGGGACCTCTACCCACCCCCAGTCAGGAAGCTAAGAATTTAGGCGTCTGGATCGACAACAAACTCTCTTACGACAGCCATGTCAAGAAAACTGTAGGAAAGTGCTTTGGAGTCATGAGAACTCTTAATCGCACTCTGGATTTGCTCCCTTTAAACTCCAGGCGTACCATGACTCAGGCACTTATTACCTCCCGAACAGACTATGGCAATGTGCTGCTGCTGGGCACATCCGAAAAGAACATCAGAAGACTGCAGGTCTTACAAAACTCAGCTGCGCGCTTAGTGTTAAGACTCCCCCGAAGAGCTCCCTCCAGACCTTCCCTGGCTACCCTCCACTGGTTGCCAATCGGTAAGAGAATACTATTCAAAGCACTTCTCTGGTGCCATAGGATTTTCCATCAGAAAGCTCCCTCTTATCTGTCCGATCTAGCTATGCCGTACGAGCCCAACAGATCCCTCCGTTCCAAGGGAATGGGTTTGATCAAAACCTCGCTCACAAAAAAAGTTAGAATGGGAGGTCGGTCCTTCCGCTCTCTAGCAGCCAACAAATGGAACACCCTCCCCACCAACATCAGATTAGACAAGAATGAGTCCTCTTTTAGAAAATTGCTGAAAACTTATCTTTTCACTCTCTAGCAGCCTTTCTCTCCGTCCTCCCATGACTCTTTCTCCACAGCGCGGGGACACGCCGGGAGGCGTCACCAGGCGCATTACAAACCCCTTTAATAATAATAATAATAATAATAATAATTTACTGACTCTCTGTTTGTCCTATATCAGAAACAAGTCTTTCTCCTACACAACAAAAAGGCCCTATAATAAAGCTTTGCAGCCAGCTGCTGAGGGCTATACATGTTATTAAAGGTCCTGAACACGAGTTACAGAGCGTAAAAAACACAGCAGACATGTTTTGACCAAGGTAGATAAAACTGACAAAATTCCAAAATCTCCAATCTCATATTGAAACCAGTCAATAAATAGATAAAATGTCATCATCCATTTGTACACGATAAATATGATAAACAAGATATACAAAAAAAAATCTATAAAATATTAAGTCTCATATTTAGGACGTGAAAAGAAAAAGAAAGCGCTAATTCATATACCATTTTACATAATGTGCAAAACCACTATTCTACAAAGGAGCTCAGTAGTAATATGTAACCCCTACCTCAATAACCTATGTAATTTTCAATTAATTCTTGAGAAGGGGAACTTCATAATTAGATTGATTCTGTATCCCACGCTTTCGCCTGGGAACTACTCACCTTTTAACTATTCCAGAAACATACAGAGGTTACTAATTGTTGATGTAAAATTTATATAACGTAACCTTTAAAATACCTAGTGTTGTTTGTTTGTGTGGTCGCCACATATCCCTCCCAGGTCAATCCAAAGCTCCGCAGAGCCCCTATCATCTTCGGATAGGCGTCTTTAAATCTATAGGTCCTTCCTAGCTTTTCTAGCGTAAGTAGTCACTGAGCCAATGTAGGAATGTTTTGCGATCTCCAATTCTGTAATATCAAAGATCTGGCTACCGCTATCGCTAGGAAAACAAAACATTGTCTATATATGGAGAGCTGACCAACTACATAGGAAAAACCAAATAAAGCCAACAGTGACCATGGAAGAATATCTATTGACAGATATTTACTAATAAACCTAAACATTTCCTCCCAAAAGTATTGTAATCTTGGGCAAGTAAACAATGTAAGTGTTCAATCTCCTTTCTCTGCCAAATTACATCTAAAACAGTCCTTCGATGCTGTAGGAATCCATTTATGGATTCTAGAGGAAGTATAATAGGCCATCCATCTAGAAAGGAAGGACATTCTTTTTAAATTGGCAGCCCTCAAAGCCCTGTGGCCAAGCTCACAAACTCCTAGCCATTCCTGGCTATTGAACCAGCAGTTGGTTTCCTGACCAATTTTTGGGAGCATTGTTTCCACCAGGCTCTTATTGGACTCCTGGGGTGGTAGCCTGTACCAACTACCAATGGCAATTAAATGTACCTCAAAGGCTGCTTTTAAAATGACTCTGGCTCTCTCGCTAATTCCTGTACAGTTGGTCGAGAGAAAGCATGTAATCTGCGTGAAGCTAAACCAAAGGTCCCGGCTCTGAGGTTCGGATTGATTTATAAAAACATCCCATGACACCAAATTAGCGCCATTGTAAAAGTGCCCTAGCTTACAAAAACCTAACGCATTGTAGGGCTGAATCTCCTTTTGCGAGAGCCCCATAACTCTCAGTCAAAAGTGAGGAATATGCATGGCATGATGGGATATTATAATTTTTATTAAACCGCTGTATGCGGCTTAGGAGTGTACTCACGACCTTATATCTTATTTTTTGGGGTAGCTTTGCAGTATGCAGGAATGCTGGTAGCTTATTGCATTAGAACCTTATCAAAATTCGAGACAGGGGCCAATAGCTGAGTTGTTAAGTTGAGTAACACAGCTTGGTAATAAGTAGCTACTTGAGGTAAGGCAAGACCCCCCTGTTCTACATCTAATTGATAACTTAATCCGCGTTTTTTTCTTAGCCCAGACAATCTTTCGAATCACCCTATCCACTTCATTAAATTATGAGATTGGCATCTTTGAAGGATGATTTAAAAATAAGAATATGAGCAAGGGAAGAATCAACATCTTTATCATAGAAACTTGGCCTATTATCGATAAAGGTAGGAGTGTACATCTTTCTAGCAGACTTTGTATTTCATCAAGTGTTCTACCATAATTCAGATGAAAGAGTTGAAGAAAGTTCACCATCACATACAAGCCCAGGTATCTAATCGGTTTTAGAGGCAGAAATGTTAACCCTTCTGGCAACTCTATTCCTGATGTATTAAATAGGAGAAGCTCGGTTTTAGACTGATTAACCCTATACCCCCCTAGTTCTGTAAATGCCTGGATTTCTTCCAGAGCTCTCAGGATATTTGCTTTCTCTAGTTTAAGAAACAGGATCAAATCATCGGCAAACAACTTGATTTTTGCCATTCCTACCAGGGGAGCTTGGATTAATACATTAGAATGTTTTTTTATTGCTAGTGGCTCAATAAAGAGTGAAAATAAAAGAGGTGAAAGGGGGCATCCCTGCCTCGTACCACGTCTTATTGCCACTTCTCCCACCTCCTCAGAATTTATGATGATTTTTGCGATAGCTCCCCTATAAATTCTCTCTAAAATCTCGATCAGATGGTGTGGAAAGCCAAATTCCCCCCAAATAATGAAGAGGGCTTGCCAATCCACTAGATCGAATGCCTTTTCTGCATCCATCATTAAAATGGCCGCACCCTCGTTACTAGCAGAAAAATAATCGATGGCCTGGGTCAGATAAAAAGTATTTGCAGCCAAAGATCTCCCAGGCAGAAACCGTGTTTGATCTGCATGTATCAAATACTGCGCACATCTCGCGATCCTGTTAGCCCAGATTTTCATAAAAAGCTTGTAGTCTACATTTAGTAGACTTATTGGGCGGTAAGAAATTGGATCTTTCAGGTCCTTATCCTTCTTTAAAATAGAGATCACAACTGACTCCTTAAATCTATCTGAGACCCCCACTCCGGCCATTATTTGGTTGTATAGCAATGCCATATTTTTACTCTTGGGGTGGGCAAGTGTATTAACAAGGAGACCAAAGAGTGATCTGAGAATGGGTTAGAGAGAATCTGAGATTCCCACCTTGCAGGATGATTACTTTTCAAGAACAAATCTAAATGGGATGCTGTTTTAAATCTCTCTGAGTAGGACGTGAACTCGGAACTGCCTGGATGATCTACCCTCCATGGATCTAGCAATGCGAAATCCTCTGTTATAATTTTTAAAAGCCTGTCTGTTTTAGGTTTTAATTGCTTTTTTCCCTTGTTAGAGGTATCCAGGCCCAGATCGTGTATGAAGTTAAAATCTCCTCCCATAATTATAGGCCCATTCGCATTCACTAGCAAGTCATATACCTGTTTCAAAGCCATGCAGTCATTTCCGATTGTCCCATTAACATTGCCTTTTGTCCAAATCCACCTAGCTCCCTCATCCCGAATCACCTTGCCCACCACCCAATCTAACTCTGTAGGTAAAAGAATACCCACTCCACGCACTGCAGCATTGGCCGAACAAAATATGCTTGGGCATATTTCATGGGGAATGTCAAGTTGGGAGAGTTAAATTTAGGATGTGTTTCCTGAAAAAAAACTTGCCGGAGGGGAGAAGGATTCTAGACATTTTAGCATGGCTCCGCTTGTTTGTATGATTATACCACTTAAAACAAAAGTCTGCTATATTCTCTCATATGTCTGTTCTCCAATTGCACAAACTCTGTTAATAAAGTTACAAAAAACTCCTTGATGACATAGAACCTGCCAAATTCACCTTGGCCTCTGAGTTTAACAGTGTTGCCACACAGCCCATTATCCCAAGTTTGTCCGCTATCTATAAGCTCATTTTCTTTAATGCTACACCCCCTTCCCCTACCCACCCCGGACTGTCTGTAGAGCGAGGTAGCCCTTCCCTCACATCAGCAACCTCCCTCCAAGAACAGGGTGCCTTGACTTGGCACCCAGGGACACGTCCTTCCCCCCTTCACCTCTACGGACAGAAACATTTAGGTCATTAATCCCCAGGGTATTTATAGTATAAAGTATACTCCTCAAAAAAAAAAGAACCATGCTTGTGCAGTGGCTAATGTAGGCTAAGAAAGGGCCTAGTGTAGTCTATTACTTCACTACCACACACTTCTATCAACACGCACAGTACATCTAATATAAGCTCCTAATAGCACTTGTGCTTAATGCATCTGCTCCCTTACAAAAAAAAAAATGAGGATGCCCGGGATAACTAAAACTAACAGTAAGGTAAACCTAGTCTCTCAAACATCCAGAAGTGCTCATTGACGAGTAAGTGCCTTCTGTGAATACCAAAATGAGTAAGTTACACAAAATGTGTAAGTTACACAAAATTTGTAAGTTGCACAAAATGAGTAAGTTACACAAAATGAGTAAGTAAGTGCCTTCTGTGAATACCAAAATGAGTAAGTGCCTTCTGTGAATACCAAAATGGTAGAAAGTTTAGGATTTTGTCTTAAGTTAGTTCTGTGAATCGGGCCCATATTGTTTATCATTATATTTTATTTAAATGTTTGCTATGTTTTTATATTTTTTTGTATGTTTGAATGTTAAATATTTGTTTTAAAGTTATTTTTTCAGAAATGCTTTCATCATATTTTTTACATTCATGGTAACAAATATATTTTTTTAAAACAATAACATTTTGAAGGTGATATATTTTTAGCAGTGGGATTTTGGTTATAGGGCTGGAAGAATTAAATAGTTTTTTATTCCATATATGTTTTTTATTTGACCATTACAATTTAATAGTTGTGAATATTATATTTTACCAAAATCTAAATCAGGCAGAGAGTAATATTTTCTATAGACACAATTATTATTTTTATATATTTTTATCAATTTTTAAATAGAAATATAATTATTATGGGTTGCTTATAAATGTATCAAAAAATACTTTTTGGGTTATAAAACATGACATATTTTAAAATAAAAGCTGCAAGCATTTTTGCCTAAAACTATTTTAATTATTTTACAACTCATTATTTAAATAAAAGATTATAATGTTATATTTAAATTGGATTACAGTACTAAAAAGAATCCAAATAGTTTGTTGTTTTCTAAAACATTTATTTAATATCAAAGATTTTTGGAATTGTGTTTCAGTGTTTTTAAGGTATTTTAAATCTATTAAGTTGTGTCTTTATTTAGTTTGAGTGGTTTACAGATTTTAGTTCTTATTATAAATATTTTTTACTGTTATATATTGTGTAAAGTGATTTCTGTCAGAGTGGAAATAGTATAAATGAATCATTATATGTCCTACACCTTTTCCAAGGTGGTTTAGTTTGGAGTAGGAATAGAAAATATGACCCCTTCATTGTCTAACCCCTTCTCCTAGATGGTTTAGATTGGAGTGGAAGCAGTAAATCCGACCCCTTCAATGTCCAATACCTGCCTGAAGATGGTTTAAGTTGGAAAGAAGATAGAACATCTGACCCCATTACTGCCCAACACCTTCCCCAATATGTTTTAGTTTGGAATGGGAATATTAAATCTGGCCTTTTAGTGCCCAACACCTCTTCCAAGGTGGTTGACTTTGGCATGGGGACAGTAGGGGTGCTCCGCTGGCAGAGTTCAGGCAGTTTTGCTACTCCGTGCTCCACTTGGCCCCTGGAGTTCTGCAAAAACCCCTCTGCCCGCCGTGTGGCGGAGAGTCGCGCCCATCCCTACAGTCCGTAATACACTTTATCCACATGCAGGCTAAGAAAAAGAAGGGCCTATGAGGAAACTGTGTATCTGAGTTCAGTGAGACTCTCGGACGGCCAATCCTAGTGGATAGGAGCATGTATATTTCATTTGTGAAGCTGCCCCAAGCTCGCATGGAATGTGGGCTGCCCTATTTCATCAAACCTGTAGTTGATCCGGTGCATCAACCCCAGCAGGGTGATTTGCTATTTTTCAGGGAGTATAACTTGTAATATAGCCGCCCTGGAGTGAGTCTAATTTCTGAAGCAGCCAGGGAGTCTGAGCCACTCCTCCTGGGTAGGCTTGCATCTTCTTGTAGTCTCATGATTGGTAAGAATAAAGTAAAACGAAAGCAAATGGCCTATGGAACGGGAGAAACACAGAAGAGGGGCATGTGAGAACTCCCATATGTCAATATCCCTTTAAAATAGTTGAATCACCCTTGTACACATAGTTTAAACACCCTTGAAACACCATAACGTCTCGGATTTCCAGCTATATTTAAGAGAATGGCTTCACTTGAAACAGCTTTAGAATTGTTGGAATTTTACATAATGAAGCTTTAATATTACAAAAGCAGCCTCCAACCTCACCTCGTAACTCGTGCAATTAATTATCCAGCGCTATTTAAAATAAATATATTATTTTGGGAAGGTATGTGTACAGTGCTTTCAGCTTCCAGAGAGTCCTGAATTTCCATCATGATATCGTTTCATTAAGCAGATCGAAGCTCATTGCCAGAGATATCTGACAGGCCGCTGTTTATCAAAAGACAGAGAATGTGACTGTATGTGCTCTAATGGGTCTAAATTCACTAACTGACCACTCACCGCTTGATTCTCTGGTACAATTGAGCTCTTATAAACCATTTAATTATAAATTGCACACAGCTGTGAGCTGCTTCTCGCACTGGCATGAAAACACGATGATCAACTGTTTCATCTCGGCATCCTGCTAATTTTCAGACTATGTAACTGTTTTTAATGCTGAAGCTTGCTTTGCTTTTTGGTCCCAGAGGTCCCTCTGTTTCCCCTATTGGGCTTAGGGGTTCAGGGGATCCCCACCCTGCACCCTTATGTATATTTTTTTAACATGTTCAGGATAGGTGACTAAGGGCCTAATTACGATTTTTGCGGTCTGGGATTGGGCCACCACACCAGTGGCCTGCTCCCAGACCGCCTAAACGGGACCACCGCCTACCCGATGATGACTTTCCTAGCTGTCTGGCAGGTGGGTGGTGCAGAGGTCCCATTGCAGTGCCTATTGAAAAGGCAATGCAATGGGAGTGCCTGAGGCCGTTCCCTGCATGGCATGGAGTATGTAGTCCATGCCATGCAGGGAAGGGGTGCATGCAGACTAGGGGGCACACCATGTGCCCCCTGCATGCATCCCCATGCACTAGGGCATCAGGGGGCTTGTAGGGGCCCTTTGTTTCGCCACAGCCAGCCTTTGCATGCCAGGCCCAGCGCCAAGAAAAGGCTGGAGGTGGGGTAACTTGTAAAATGTTTGGCGGTCCCGCAGCATCACTGGTAAGCATATTGCCTCCCCAGATCACTGGCAGACCGCCAGGGGTCCAACTGCCTTAGTGGGAATACGGCAGTCAGACTGATAGAGCAGTAGTCCCTGAATGCCATTGCACCTCCACCAGGAGTGCAGCAGTGCGATGGACCGCCGGCGCCAAACTCCTAATCAGGCTCTAAATCCTTGAGTACTGTAATAACTGCCAGGAACATGTTCTCATGTTGCTTACAGCCATGAGAGCGCTTGCTCCTGTGGGAGTCTTGCCACTCCCGCAATTCTCTTGAGACGTTTGTGGACCCAAATGTCAGATATACAATTATAATTCAACCCTAATTTCTCAACAACCAAACAGATTGACACCAGATCAGAAAAAGCACACTCTGTGGACCATGATCTAGCTTCCTGTCAAATTTGGTGCAATTCCATTCAGTAGTTTTTGCTGTAGCTTTACTTAAAGATGTCTATAAAAAATGCATGGGGGAAGGGGGCGTGGCTTGGACGCCGACCGGGATGGCGGCGTGAGCCCACAGCTCCGTGCCTGATCCCTCAATAATCCTGTCATCCCTTGCTTCTGGGCAAAGCAAAAGCCCAGGAATTGAGATCTGGTCACCGGACACACCACGGGTGACGATCGTGGGTCAGCAGGTGGCCGGGGACGGTGTGGAGAGCAAGGAGCGGATTGCGTTGCCCCGGGACAGAAGACAAAGAGCCCAAGATGGCGATCGGGCCAAACAGCAGAGCCTGGGCACTAAGGATCGCGGCTGCGGAGCGGGGTGGGCAGCGGTCCGAGGGCACAAGCGGGCACAGCCCAGCCTAGTTAGCTGGAGAGGAGAGACCGCGGGGGAAGCGCGGAGTGGGGGCCCCCCAACACGGAGTTGCGGACAGGGAGCCCATCCCCACACCGCTGGAGCCGGCGACCATAGCGCCGGGGAGACGACATCTGCGGTGCTCTGGACTCTGAGCAGGCGCTGAGGAGCTGGTCACGGCGCGGCTCGTAGGCATTGTAGAGGCGGACCTGGACCGTGAAGGGTGAGGTGCGGTTGGGGGGGAGAGAGCACGACCTGGCCGGCCGACCGCGGCTGGTCGCAGGGAGGATACGGATTGGCGCAATTGGTGTGGAGCCGGCCAGGGGAGCTGACTTAGACGGCGGAGGGGGTCCGCTGAGCTGCACCGCCGGAAAGACGCACCCGAGCCCAGTGGGGGCTGTGCTGAATGGAGAGCCTGAGGGGGTGCAGTAACCTATTGGCCCTAGCGCTTGTCGGGTCCTGGTGAGGAGGGGAAGCGCGGGCTGACGAAGCCCTTGAGTCTTGTGGTACCAGTTGGGGCGGGCTCGCCAGGAGACCCAGGAACAGGATCGCCCTGAACGTGGTGGTGCCTTCTTGAGCGGGGAGCGAGCCCTCTGGAAGGGGCGGCCAAACTCGGGCCGGACCCTTGGGCCTAAGGAGTGCAAGAAAGGCTCGAGGGGCAGACGCCCGGCAGTGGGTCCTTTGGACTAGCCAGACAAGCAGGGTCTACCTAGCGTCGATACACGCGGATACCCAGATGGCCACCACCGGCAGTACTGGGAGTGCGGACGGGGGAGGCGGATCGCTGGCCATGCCGAACACGGACAAGCCTGCAGCGCAGGATGCGTCAGCACAGGAACTCTGACTGAACGCGCGGCTAGATGGCATACTGGATGCGATCACGGCAACCAAAGAATCTCTACACCACGACATTGCTCAGGTGGCCACTGGATTGGGCCTGCTGAGGGCGGATCACGCAAAATTGTCCGACAAAGTTAAGAATAATGAACAACTGCTCCTAGAACTGAAACCAGCGGTGGTCACTGTGGAACGCAAATTGTCTGATGTTATGGCGAGGCTGGCGACGCTGGAGAGACGGGCGGAGGACTCCGAAAGCCGCAACAGGAGGAACAACATACGGGTGGTGGGCCTGCCGGAAAAAATTGAGGGTGACAATGCGGTGGCCTATATGGAGGACTGGTTGAAAACGGTCGTGGCCCCGGAGGGCTTGTCTCAGTTCTTCTCCCTGGAGTGAGCACACAGGGTCCCGACTCGCCCACCCATGCAGGGGTGCCCCCCACGGCCGATGGTGATCAGACTCTTGCACTTCAAGGATCGGGACTTCCTGATACAAAGAGCACGCTCGGTGGGCCCCCTCAAAGTAGATAACAGTTCGGTCACGATCTTTACAGACTATACGCAAGAGGTTCAGAGGAATAGGGCATCGTTTCTGGCCGTGAAGAAAGAGCTGAGAAATGAGGGTATTCAGTATTCCCTACTCTTCCCGGCCAAGCTGCGAGTAATCCTGGATGGGGCGACCCAATTCTTCCAGACCCCCGATGAGGCGTGGTCTTGGCTGGAGTTGTACCGCGCTGGCACAGATCGCCAGCAAAAAGGCGAACGAGAACGACAGAAGCCGGTGCAAATCCGGAAGTCCCAGCGCATTCGCAAGAAGAACAGACTTAAACAGGCACAGCGGGCTGCCGAGATGGCGGAGGACAGAAAAGGGGCGCTGGTAGCGACAGCGTTCATCACGGGTTCGCAGCAGGAGAAAGAACTGGAAGACTCAGACTCAGAAGTGGAGAGCAGAAAGTCTGGGGAGGAACTGTCTGAGGCAGAAAACGCTATGGGACCGAAGGTCACCCCGCAGACGGCGGATGGGCTGTTCAACGAGTGACAATAGCTGAGTGGGCCTACAATGCGGCTCCTGCTGGAGCGGACTATCTGGGGTGTCTGGCAGACCGGCAGGTACTCTGATGTGACAGTAATAAGGGATCCAGGGCTTGGAGCGGGGACACAGTCTGCCCCGGGTCGGACCGGGCCTCCACTCATCGCCCTTAAGGCCTTCTGTGGTGATGATCACAGTATAGTGGACTGTGTGTGATGTTTTTGGTTTGGATGGGGACTGATGCTTTGTTATTGGGTCCTGTTCTGGGGAGCGGGGTTGGAAAGGTTTTAGGGGATGTTTTACGTTGGGGAGAATGCTGCCGTGATGTGGGGGTCCAATTGATGTTGCCGAACTGGAGGGGAAATAGCAGCAATGGGAACGTTACCTGATTTAAAAAGCCTTACATGGAACGTCCGTGGCCTACGTACGATGTCCCAGAGAAGCAAGGTGCATGCTTACTTGGTAAGGCGGGGCATCCAGATTGCATTATTACAGGAGACCCACCTGACCAAGCAGGAATGTGCGGCGTTGCAAAAGAGATGGCGAGGTCAGGTGTTTGGTACAACCTATTCGGCGTTTGCTAGAGGGGTACTGATTTGGGTGAGAGCGGGAGTCCCATTTCAGGTTACGAACCAACTAGTGGATCCCGAGGGCCGATTTGTGGTAGTGGAGGGCAGGCTGTATGGCCGGGAGGTGGTGCTGAGCAGTATCTATGTCCCTAATGTGGACCATCACGGATGTGGCACGGGATAGATCACACCCGCCGCTGGCCGACTCTCCGGTACGGAGGTTGGCCGCGCACAGGAAAGATTGGCAGGAGAGGTGGGGCCTAGTGGATGTGTGGAGGGAGCAACACCCTGAAGTTAGGGACTACTCCTTCTTTTCAGCACTGCATACATTACATGTTAGAATAGACTCTATCCTTTGTAGCGGTAGTTTGGCAGCACTGATAACACATACGGAGTACCTGACCAGGACCATCTCTGACCATAATCCCTTACTGATGACAGTACAATGGCAGCGGGTGAGGTCTGCAGTACCGACGTGGAGGTTGCGCCCTGACACATTAGAGGATCCGGTGTTTAGCGCCACAGTCCAGCAGGGCATCGAGCAGTATTTTGAGGTGAATGAGGGTACGACCACCGCGAGATCGGTGGAATGGGATGCGATGAAGGTGGTGGTGAGAGGAGTATGTATGGGCAGATTTGCGAATGTCAGAACGGCGGTAGTGGCGGATCTGGAGAAGGCAGAAAGTGTGCTAAGGGACCTAGAGCGGCGCAGGCCAGAGCGACCGGAGCTGCAGGGCAGGCTACTGGAGGCGAAAGAAGTAGTGGCAAGGGAAACGGAAAGACTGAGATGCTATGAATACAAGTTGTACCTTACCAAGGTGCACGGGGAGAGAGATAAGGTGGGCACGCTACTTTCCAAACTCGCCAACCCAGAACCTAGAGGCAACCCGATCATGAGCATTAAAACGGAGACCGGGGACGTGGTCTATACCCAGTCTGCGGTCTTGCATTGCTTCCAATCCTACTATACGACTCTATATGAGAGCCAGTTGGGGGGGGAAGGAGTTAGGATAGATGACTACCTGGATGCTGCTCGGCTCCCGACATTAGATGATGAGACTGCGAAGGAATTGGGCGGCCCGATAACTCTATCGGAAATTCGGGTGGCCATTAAACAGATGGCTAGGAATAAAACGCCGGGGTGGACGGCCTGCCGGTTGAATTTTATGCGAAATTCATAGATATTTTGGCTCCGAGACTCTTGGTGGTATATTCAGAAGCCCAGACCTTGGGACGCCTCCCCCAATCGATGAGGGAAGCCTCAGTGGTGCCGTTGCTGAAACCAGGGAAAGATGCCACAGAAGTGACTTCATATAGGCCCCTGTCTATGCTGACAGTTGATTACAAGATCTTAAGCCGTATTCTGGCGACTAGATTGCTGCCACACATGACCACTTTGGTCCATGAGGACCAAGCGGGGTTCATTCCCACAAGAAATACGTCCCTCAATATCCGCCGCCTGATTCGTATACTGGATGGCGCCCAGGCCCTGGACGATAGATCCGCAGTGTTATCAGTGGATATAGAGAAAGCCTTTGATAGCCTAGAATGGCTATATCTTGATAAGGTCCTGGAGAAGTTTGGCCTGGGGGGTGGCTTTGGCCGCTGGACGAGGGTCCTCTATGCTGATGCAACGGCCAGGGTCAGACTGGGACAGGCAATTTCCCCCGCGTATCCGGTGCGTAGAGGGACGAGGCAGGGCTGCTCGCTATCCCCTCTCCTGTTTGCTTTGGCGATGGAACCTTTGGCGGCGCAGGCGCGAACGGGAGTACTGTATCCAGGAGTCTGGAGCAACGAGGGAATCCATCACATCTCGCTGTATGCGGACGATCTGCTGCTCTACTTGGAGAACACGGAAGGCGCCCTTGGTGGGGCGACGGAAATGCTCTCCCGGTTTGGCAGGATGTCGGGCCTTAGGGTAAACTGGAGTAAAACCTGCATTTTCCCGCTGAAGGGGAACGTGTCGTACCCCCCTCTGACAATGGATGTGGTCTGGGAGGGCTCCTGCTTCACCTACCTGGGGGTCCGGGTTTATCATGAGGCTGCTGACCTACTGGAGGGAAACATAGGCCATGGCATAAGGGGGCTGCGGGGCTGCATGACTTTTTGGGCCTCTATCCCCTTGTCGGTGCAGGGCCGAGTAGCTCTACTGAAAATGGTGGCACTGCCGCGGTTGCTTTATTATTTCCGCACCTTACCGGTATGGATCCCTCTGAGGATTTTTAGAGAGTTGCGATCGATGGTAGTTGCCTTCCTTTGGGGCCACGGAAGACGCAGAGTGGCATTGCATACTTTGCATAGACCCAAGCTTGAGGGGGGGATGGCGGTCCCCGACTTCGAGTTGTACTACCTAGCGGCCCAGCTCCAGATCTTGACGCAGAACATCGCGAGGGAGTTCAGGGGCCCCATCCAGGGACGAGGGAAAGGTATTCAGCGGCACATCCTGTCCTACATTGTATTGCAGCAGAAGCTGAGATTGGGCGATCTCACGATTGAAGAGAAAACCCTCAGGTCGTGCTGGCTTAGGAGCCTGAAGAGAGCGGGTTCTTCTCGCCCATATGCTCCAGAGATCCCCATAGGAATGCTGACGGCGCTGCCTCATGGTGGAGATTGGTCTCCGCTGGCGGAATGGGAAGACCTAGGATTGCAGATGGTGGGAGATCTTATGCTGAAGGGGTGCTAGTTCCCTATCGGGTGCTGCAGGACCAATTTCTGCTTGCGGATGGGAGCTACCTCTTGCATGCCTCAGTGACAACAGCGATGCAAAAAAACTGGCAGGGGGGACTGGGCGAACCAGAAACGACTATGGCCTGCCAGTACGTTGTGATGGCTGCGGGTACGGTAAAGGCGGTGACCTGTCTTCATTCGAGAATGCTGAACGAGGGTCTTGCACCGTTGGCCGAGCTGAAGGGGAAATGGGAGGACAGCATAGGTAAGCCCATACCAGACCCGGTTTGGGGCCATATTTGGAAGAGAACATGGAAGGGTTGTAGGAACGCTCGCTTCCAACAGGTCCATTTCTTCACATTACATAGAGCATACCTGACCCCAGGGAAAATCAGACGGCACTTTCAGGTACAGGATGCAGCGTGCCCGAGATGCTTAGTACCTGCAGTTGAGTTAGACCATATGCTGTGGGGTTGCCCGCGGTTGGGGACATACTGGGCAGAGGTGGGAGAGCTTTTGAATGCTGTCACGGAAAGGGAGGTGGACTTTGACATGGCCGCATGCATATTACTATGGTTCCCACATACGGCGAAGACCAAAACCACGAGCAAGTTTATCGACCTAGGACTTATTCTGGCGCAAAGGGAGATTACCTGGCACTGGAAATCCAGGGAGGGTCCGTCTGTTCGGAGATGGTCGAATGAGCTGCGCAAATGGTCCCAATGTGAGAGTGTGATTCGAATGCGGCAGGCTACGCGGACCGGTAATGAGAAGAGCTTAGAACTAGCGAGAGTGTGGGAAATGATTGTGCAGGACCTGAACGACTACTTAACCAGGGATGAAGAGGAGGGAAGCTGGGCGGGGAGGTTCCATGAGGCTAGGAAGGCCAAAGCTTGACCCCGATGGGCAATTTGACATCATTTTGGGACCCACAGTTACCACCCACATCTATGGCGGCGGGGGGGGGGCGGGGGGGATAGATACTGGGCCACTGCTGACACACCGAAGGGGGCATCCAAGACAGGGGAACCCACCAGTTCGCCAGCAGTTGGTGGTAGGGAGACACGTAGGGGTTGATGAGGAATGGATGGTATTAGACGCGATCGAACGAATGCTCTAGTAGAGAGCTAAGGAAGACCTGACGGGGTGAATACTGGGAGCCCAGACATAGCATAAAGAAAAGTGCGGGAAGTGCCAGTGATGGGGGGGGGGTGTTTGTTAGGTAATAAAAAGCAGATACATGATCGTGCTGTTGACCGGATGTCCTTTTGGCCACTATGTAGAACAGACTGATAGAGATTGTTGGTGCGCCGCCCAGCCTCCGGGATGTGGGCTGAATGGCTGTGTACTATTTTGCCTCAATATGGTGCCTCGCGTTGTAAGAGGATGACTGGTCGTTTGACCTTGAAGATTGTCTATAATTCTGCAATAAAAACAAATTATAAAAAAAAAATATATATATATATAAAAAATGCATGGGGATTTTGTGTTTGGGGCCCTCCTGTTTTTTCTCGACACCCTCTAGACGGATCTCACCGAAACTTTTTATGTACAAACTGGTCAAAATGTAGCACATTTTTACTAAGTTTTGTATAGATTCTTCAAACAGTCCATAGTTATTATCAAAACAAAAAATGCTTGGCCTGTGGAACGTCATAATTATCCATTACTATCTAGCAGCAAGTTTATATAGTATACATACACACACACACACACCAACTCACATAACCCAAAACTCACTGAAACAGTCACTCACTCACCCATACAGCCACTTCCAAACATATTCACTCACTCACACACCCATTCAGACACCCATACAGTGAGTCACATATTCACTCACCCACCCACACAACTACTCACACACCAACGTATACACCCATACAGCCACCCACGCATTCACTCACATACCCATACAGCCACTCAGACACACACTCACATACAGTTACCCAGAGTCACACAGCCACTCACATAATAGATGTTAGAAGTAGTATATATAATTAGTAGTGCACCTAGTAAACTAATCTAAATTTTCCAGTATGTTAGTATATATCTTTAACACTCATAAACGCTTGCAAAATACTTACACTCACTGGATGACGTCATCAGTGATGTCATAAGTGATGTAATTTTGAGATGTCATGAGTGATGTCACTGACCATGTCATGAGTGATGCAATATGTGAGATCATAAGCAGTATAGTGGAGTGCAAGTTCCAGTTAGCTCAAGCAACTATAACTGCTGAAATTCTATGGTTTTGTACAAGTGAAATCTGAGTCTAACTATAACATTCATGTAACCATTGTTTTTTTCAGTGAATTTCTAGGCTTTTTTAAATTCTATTTCCTAACTGTAACGTCTCGGTAACCTTTGTTTTTAGGTGAATTTCTATGTTTTTTTTAATTTTATTCCCTAAATGTAACCACTAATCTATGACAGTGAATGCTTGAGTGAGTGTATGAGTGCCTCAATAAGTCTGTGAGTGTGTGTGAGTCTGAGTAGATCTGTGAGGTGGTAAGAGAGTGTCTGAGGGGGTCTGTGAGTGCCTGAGGGCTTTCTGTTTTGCCCTCTTCTGCTCTGTTTTGACTTTTCCTGCTCATTTTTCTGCCCTCAGTTTTACCTCTTTCTGCTTATTGCTGACCTTTATTTTACCTCTTTCTACTTATTTCTCACCTTTATTTTGACTCTTGCTGATAGTTCCTGTCCTCTATTTTGCCTGTTTCGGCAAATATTTTACCTTTATTCTCTATCCTTCTTCTCCCTTCTGTCATTTATTCTGCCTCTTTCTGCTCGTTGCTGACCTTTATTTTACTTCTTGCTGCTGGTATCTGGTCTCTATTTTGCCTCTTTCTACTTGTTTCTCATTTTTCTGTCTCTTTCTGCTAATTTTTCACATTTATTTTTCCTCATTCTGCTAATTTCTAACCCTTATTCTGGCTCTTTCTGCTCATTTCTGACCTTTATTGTGCCTATTTCTGCTCAAATCTGTCCTTCATTCTGGCTCTTTCTGTTCGTTTCTCACCTTTATCTTACCTATTTCTGCTCTTTGCTGACCTTTGTTCTACCTCTTTATGCTTGTTTCTGACCTTTAGTCTGCCGCCGTAGTTTTGCCACTCCACTTGGAAAGCAGAAGTTGGTACAAATTCCACC
The DNA here is from genome assembly GCF_964263255.1 of Lissotriton vulgaris. Classification (NCBI taxonomy): domain Eukaryota; kingdom Metazoa; phylum Chordata; class Amphibia; order Caudata; family Salamandridae; genus Lissotriton; species Lissotriton vulgaris. Next base: position 91,337,598 of record NC_141697.1, on the reverse strand, counting down.
AACTCGCAGGCGGAGTGCAGTTTACGACACACTCACCCCTACTTTCAGCAATCCCGTGGTGGACTTGCTTTTAGCAACAATAGGGTTTCTTTGACCCTAACGCCCTCAGCAGCCAAGGGGACCTCAACTTTCAAACAGTGGTGTACCCTGAGCCCCCTGTGCAGAGTGGTTGAGAAAGGGGGTAGGACCTCTGATAACATCTCATCAATCCCCCTGTGTGGGACTTATTGTGGAAAAAAAGGGGTTCTTGGTCCCCAACGACTATAAGAAACCATGGCAACTTCATCCCCCAAACAATAGTGCTCCAGGATGCCCCTTTGCAGAATGGTTGAGAAGGGGGTGGGGCCTCAGATGAAGTCTCATGAGTCCAGTTGTGAGGAACTTACTTGTGGTAGCAATAAAGTTTCTTGGCCCCAAAAGGTCCTCAACAGCCAAGGGGACTTCTTCACTCAACCAGTAGTGAGCCATGAGGCCCCTTTGCAGAGTGGTTGAGAAAGGAAGCAGGGCCTCCGATGATGTCTCAGCAATCCCGCTGTGGGAGACTTACTTTTTGCACCAATTGGGGTACTTGGCCCCCAACAAACCTCGGCAGCCAAGTGGACTTAGTCCCCCAAGAAGTAGTGCATCAAGAGGCCCCTTTGCAGCATGGTTGAGAAAAGGGGCGGGCCTCCGACAACGTCTCAGCAATCCCACTGCGGGGGCTTAACTTATGACAATAATAGGGTTTCTTGGCCCCCAACAACCCTCAGCAGCCAAGGGAACCTCATCACCCAATCAGTAGAGCACCTGTACTCCCATTTTCAAAGTGGTTAAGAAAAGGAGCGAGCCTTTGACGATGTCTCAGCTATCAAATTGTGCAAGAGTTACTAATGGCACCAATAGGGATTCTTTCCAATGACCTTCAGGAGCCAAGGGGACTTCATCCCACAAACAGTTTTGCACCAGGAGCCTCCTTTGCAGATTGGTTGCGAAAGTTGGCGTTGCCTCTGGAAACGCCTCAGCAATCCCACTGTGAGGGACTTGTGGGGACAATAGGGGTTCTTGGCCTCCAATGACCCTCAGCTCCCAAGGGAATTTCATTAGTGGTGGATGAACAATACTCCGCCCGCTCACAGAACTCTGCAGAATTTGGTGGAGTTTTTTGACAACTCCACAGAATTCTGCAGAGTGAAACTCTGTGACCTCTGCCTAGGCCTAAATCTGCCTCTTTTTACTCGTGTCTGACCTTCATGTTGCCGCTTTCTTCTCTTTTTCCTTCATCCCCCATGGCCCCAGTCAACTCCCTGCCTCCGGATTCAGCAGGCATTGTTTCTACACAGGGGGAGCTTCTGGAAAGGTAGCTCCCTCTGTGCAGGAGCAATCTGTTTCATCTTGTTCCTTGCCCACATATCTGCAGGCAGGGAAAGAGATGAAACCTCTGCTTCCAAAGGGTGGGATCACTTTGACAGCTCCCACCTGCTGGAACTGCAGTGTTTGCTCTATTTTGGGAGGAGCTGTCAGCTCCCAACAAGTGAAAGCACCCACTATGTCCGTGGTGGGCACCCCGGGACAATACAGGAGCGAGCCCTGGGGGTTGGTGATCCCCAAGGCCATTTATGGCCCAAGGAGGGGGGCTGCATGGCCCCCCTCCTCTACTTTTCGGGGCTGGCCCCTGGGAGGCGGTGGTCCCGGGTCCCTATATGGCATTGGAGGCAGGCCACGTGGCCCCTCTTCTATTTTCTTATAAATATTTGGCCTTGAGAGGTGGTGGTCCCTGCGGCTTAACTATAACTTACGCCTCACAATGCACTGCTTATGACCTCATATATTACATCACTCATGACATGGTCAGCGACATCACTGATTACATTACTGATGACATCTCAAATTATATCACTGATGATATCACTGATGATGTCATCCACAGAACCACTCACATCTCCATATAGCCTCTCATACTCCTATGCACCCACAGAAACATTCACATACTCATTCCCCAACCCATACACCGACATAAAACACCAACTCACTCACCCATACAGTCACTGTGACAACCACTCACTCATTCATATAGCTTGCAACAGAGCTACTCACTCACTCACACACCCATTCACTCATTCACAAATCACTTACATATTCATTCACACATCAAAACAAGCAGTCACATGCCCACTCACTCACATATACAACCACTAAAACAGCTAATCACTTAACAACAGACCCACTTACAAACCCAGTCACTCACCCATAGAGCCATGCAGACGACACTCAGTCACCCATGCAACCACTCACAAACACACTCCTGCACACATAAAGCCACTCACACTGCCACTCAGTCATGGATGCAACCACTCACACATACACACTGACCCACCCACACAGCCACTCACCCACCCTTACAGCCACTCAACAGCCACTCACCCACCCATACAGCCACTCACACACCCACTCACGTACCAATACAGCTTCTCACACAGCCACAAACTCACCCAAAGCTACTCACACCTACTTATTCACTCATACATCCAGCACACACCCACTAACACACTCATATAGCCACTCGGATACCAAATCCCACACTGATACAGACAGTCTCACAGCCACTCAAATAATGTATGTTGAAAATAGTATCACTCATTAGTAGTGCAGAAAGAATAGTAATGTAACTTATAAAGGCGCTCATATCTTTAAGTCTCATCACTCACTGGATGTTGTCATCAGTGATGCCATTTGAGATGTCATGAATGATGTCATCAGTGATGTCACTGCCCATGTCATGAGTGGTGCATTATGTGAGGTCATAAGCAGTGCATTACAGGGCCTAAGTTATAGTTAGCATAACTATAACGTCCCTGTAACCTTTGGTTTTTTTAATGTGTATTTTTAAGGTATTTTAAATGCTAATTCCTAAGTATTATGTCGCTGTAACCGTTGGTTATATCTGTGAATGTCAAATGCTTTTTAAATTCTATTTGCTAAATATAACGTCCGTTTAACTTTTCGTTTTTTAGTGAATTACTTAAGTTTTGCGATGATGCCGTTAGTTGCGATGATCACACCTTTTTTAAGAGATGTAAAACACATATATGCATACATTTTACAGTAATTTAGACAGTAGGGTTTTTTACTGCACTGTGTAAAGTCATATTTTTCTATGGAGTATGTATGAAAACCATCTTTAAAAACGATTTCTATTTTCATGAAGATGCGAGGCGCTGCAATGATATCGGTAGCTACCATCACTGTGAATACATCACAAAATGACAAAACAAAAGCAGGCATTCAATAGCCACCACCACATACAAAACTTATAACTGCAAAGCAGATTATAATCAACATTCTACACACATTACTATCTAAATGAGTCTATATTAACACAATTAACTCCCTCAATATCTATATAACACTGTGTACAAATCTTTCAGTGGAATGTGTCACTACATGTATCACTATCTCAGTAACGCTCCCATTCACTGTATAAGTATTTGACTGGCTCTGTAACAGGGTGCATCAGTCTATGAATGGTTCTTTAACTAACTGCATGACTGTCTCAGTGGATCTATAACTGGGTGCATGAGTGTCTCAATGGGTCTGGGATTGGTTGCATGAGTCTCTCAGTCAATTTATGACGAGGTGCATGAGTGCCTTCGTGCATTTGCAATTGAGTGTATAGCTGTCTGACTGGATCTGTGACTGCATACCTGAGTGTCTGAGTGGATTTCTGATTGGATGCATTAGTGTCTGTCTAGGCTTGTGAATAGGTATCTAAGTATCTGAGCAGGTCTCCCAATGGGTGTGTTAGTGTCTAGGTGGATCTCCTAGTGTTTGCATCAGTGTCTGAGTGGCCTCTCACAGAGTGCATCACTGGCTCACTAGGTGTCTCAGCAGGTCTTTCAATGTTTTAGTTGGTCTCTCAGTGCTTGCATCATTCTTTGTGTGCATTTCTGAGTCGCTGCATCAATGGGTGTGTCTAACGGGGTCTGTGAGTGGATGCATAGGTCTCTCAGTGGGACTTCGAGAGCCTAAGTGGGTCTGTCAGTGGGTACATGAGTCTTCGAGTGGAACTCTGACTGGGTGCATAAGTCTCTGAGTGGATATGTCAGTGGGTGCATGACTGTCTGAGTGCGTCTGTGAGTTGGTACACCAGTCTCTGACAAGACATATTAGTAGCAACATGATATTTGAATAAGTCTGCCAGTCTGTGTATGAGTTCTCAATGAGTATGTCACTGACGGCATGAGTTTATAACTTAATATGTCAGTGAATAAATGACTATCTCAGTCAGTATGCAGCTGGGTGCATAAGCCTCTCAATGGGTCTGTAAATGGGTGCATGAGTCTCTATGTGGTTATGCAAGTGGGTGCAAGAGTTTCTGAGTGAGTCAGTGAGTGTGTGCCTGAGTGTCTTAGTGGGTCTATGAATGGATGTGAGTGTCTTACTGGGTCTGTGAGTGGGTAAGTGAGTCTCTGAGTGGGTCTGTGAGTGTGAGTTGGTGCAAGACTGCCTGAATGGATATGTGAATGCATGCTTGAGTGTATGATTAGGTCTGTAAGTGGTTGCATAAGTGTCTGAGCGGGTATGTGAGTGGGGGCATGCATGTCTGAGTGAATCTGAGTGAGTGCATGAGCCTATCAGTGGGTCTGTGAGTGGATGCATTAGTGTCTGTGCAGGTCTGTGAGTTGTTGCATGCGTCTCTGAGTGAGTCTGTGAGTGGGTGTATGAGTCAGTGGGTCTGTGATTAGATGCATGAGTATCTGAGTGGGTTTGTGAGTGGGTGCAAGACTCTCTGAGTAAGTCTGTGACTGGGTGCATGAGTCTCTCAGTGGGTGTGTGAGTGGATGCATGAGTCTCTGCCTAGGTCTGTGAGTGGCTGTATCAGTCTATGAGTGGGTCTGTGAGTTGGTGTGTGAGTGTCTAAGTGGGACTGTGAGTGGGTGCCTGACTCTGTAAGTTGGTGCATGAGTCTCTGATTGGGTCTGTAAGTGGTTGTGTGAGTATCTCAGTAGATCTGTTAGTGGATGCAAAAGTGTCTGAGTGGGTCGTGAGTGAGTACACAAGCTTCTGATTGGATCAGTCAGTTGGTGCGTGTGTCTCTGAGTGGGTCTGTGAGTGGGTGCTTTAGTGTCTGGGATTGGTTGCATGAGTCTCTCAGTCAATTTATGACGAGGTGCATGAGTGCCTTCGTGCATTTGCAATTGAGTGTATAGCTGTCTGACTGGATCTGTGACTGCATACCTGAGTGTCTGAGTGGATTTCTGATTGGATGCATTAGTGTCTGTCTAGGCTTGTGAATAGGTATCTGAGTATCTGAGCAGGTCTCCCAATGGGTGTGTTAGTGTCTAGGTGGATCTCCTAGTGTTTGCATCAGTGTCTGAGTGGCCTCTCACAGAGTGCATCACTGGCTCACTAGGTGTCTCAGCAGGTCTTTCAATGTTTTAGTTGGTCTCTCAGTGCGTGCATCATTCTTTGTGTGCATTTCTGAGTCGCTGCATCAATGGGTGTGTCTAACAGGGTCTGTGAGTGGATGCATAGGTCTCTCAGTGGGACTTCGAGTGCCTAAGTGGGTCTGTTAGTGGGTACATGAGTCTTCGAGTGGAACTCTGACTGGGTGCATAAGTCTCTGAGTGGATATGTCAGTGGGTGCATGACTGTCTGAGTGCGTCTGTGAGTTGGTACACCAGTCTCTGACAAGACATATTAGTAGCAACATGATACTTTGAATAAGTCTGCCAGTCTGCGTATGAGTTCTCAATGAGTATGTCATGAGTTTATAACTTAATATGTCAGTGAATAAATGACTATCTCAGTCAGTATGCAGCTGGGTGCATAAGCCTCTCAATGGATCTGTAAATGGGTGCATGAGTCTCTATGTGGTTATGCAAGTGGGTGCAAGAGTTTCTGAGTGAGTCAGTGAGTGTGTGCCTGAGTGTCTTTGAGGAAAATGAAATTTTACATGGCCAATGTGTCCCCTGTATGTACCCCAACGTTTAGTGTATGTGCATGTCATTCATGCATTTGCCCTCAATGACCTGCAATAATAATGCCTCTGCATTTGCATCCCACATTAGGATGTCAGTCACCAAGTCTTCCATGAAAGAAATGCTAATTCTGCATTGAGGCCTATGTTGCCCATGTGTTTGCATTGTGCACGTTTAAAACCGAGATGAACCCATTTTGTGGCTCAGCCTGAGCCAGTCACCGAATTAAGGTTTCATGCATTCAGACACTCTGAGGGCTGCAGCCACGTATCCCTGACCTCTCGCATACTTTCTGCCAAGCCGAGAGGAGCCCAGCCCGGGGTGCCAAGACAGTATTTTGCACACAGTTATGTGCTTGCTCTACAGAATCACATTCCTGCCTGGTGAAGAAGGTAAACAGAACCCGTCTGCAGAGATAGGGCCTGGCCTTTCTGTCTCCATTTAAGTGATTTGCAGAGCTTGCATCCATAGAAAGCTCATGTCCCCCACGTAATGAACGAAGAAATATATGCCCACACTGGCTCTTGGTGATGAGCGACCTTTGCTTCAGATAATACATCCCCGGACATAAGATATCAGATAATACCAGACGTGCTGGTCGTCCTGACACTGAAGGCCTCCCTGCTAGGCCGAAAGTCAGCTCCCCCCAGTCCCCCAGTTACACGTCAATTACACGTCATGACCAAGTAGCGCACACAAGTAGGGCAAAGTTCCAGCTGGCCATGCAACCCCCTTCCTTGCATCCACCCACCTATGACTCACCTATGACTCATCAAGTGAACGCCCACATGCACACCCACATGCTCTTATCTCTTTTTCTCTTGCTCTGCCTGGAGCGCTCCTCCTCTATGTACGAGATTGAATGTATAAATATTGTACTCTGTGAATAAAGTTTAGAAGACCCTTCCTGAACCTTAGTGGTGATGGAACCGATTCTCCCCTAACTCGAGTTATTGAAATAAAGCCCTTTTGAACCGGACACCGCGGACTCTGCCTCTCATTTAATGCATGACCCTTTGTTTAACTATAGAAATTATGACAGGGTAATACTTTATTTACCACATAAATCTGGCGCCCGAATAGGTACAAATCCCCTTCCCCACGCGCCGGCGATGTAGGTCCAGCCCTTGCCCCCTTCTACAGCCGTGACGGACTTCAAAGTGCACGCCAGCGGGACTTCCCTCTTACTCCCTCAGGCCCGCGGAGGAGGACGGACTGCGACCAGGCATCCACACGAGGCGGTGAGGATCGCGGATCATCCCAACCAGAGCCCAAGCCGTGAGAGAGCAAGGTCCGAGGTTTCCAGAGGCCCACCTGTTCCGAAGCGCATGCGCAGTATCAAGTTTCCGAGGCCTTCAAGTTCTGCTTCCCGGTGAGTACCACTATGGGGAACGCATAAAGTTCAAGACGGGTCCACTTTCGTGGTCACAGTAAAGACGTGTCTGTTTACACGGACACGGTAAAGACGGGTTCACGGTAAACGTGATCACGGTCAAGACGTGTCTCATTTATGAGACCGGTATGGTTGTACTGTATTCCAGTGCATAAAGTTAACTGTTTTCAAGTACATGTTTTACTCCATGTATCTAGTTAAAATGTATCTGTTTTAGTGTTTTAGTGTTTTAGTGTGAATGATTGTTTCAGTCAGTCTATTTTTGTGTGTATTGTGTTTTCGTTAAGTTGGTTTCAACATGCCACTGTTTTCGAAATTGCGTCAGATAGGGACCAGAAAAGGAATATTAGAAGAGTCAGTTAACATCCCGCCTAGAGACACACCTGGTCATTTTATGTATAATAAGCACGGGCTAGATGCCATATTGTATTTAGACTTATGGGTAGATTACACAAAGGATTTAGAGGAGCCCTGGAGCTAGCATAGGAATTCGGTGGGAGGCAGCCCTCTGTTGGAAATTTCCAAGAGGGGAGAGGATTCTATATTAGCGAATTGCGGGAGAGGAGGAGTGGTTCAGTCAGTTTGGTTCTTGAAGAGTGAAGAGTAGAATGTTTGCTGGAGCTGAAGAGTCAGTTCAATTGGTTTTCTGGAATGAAGAGAGAAGGCAGATAATTGCTGAAACTGGAAAGAGCATGTCATTTTTTGGACTTCTTGAGTTTCTTGTAAATATGGCTTGTGAATAGCGACATGTGGATATGGATTGTACTGAGCATGTTATTGTTGCGTTAGGCAGGAGAGAGCTGGATCTCTTTCAAATGCTTGGAGAAATTGTTTTGAAGATGTGTGCACATGTTATGTGAAAACGTGGAGTGATAAGTTCTTGAATTTCCCATGTACTGCAGACATTGGGGAATGATTGTGTTTGAGCTGCCTAAGGGTTAATATCTTGGATTGAGACGGCAGTATTTATTTTAACATGCTGTTTAACATGCATGGTTATGTGTGCTGACACTAAAAGTCAGTGATTGTTTAGATGAATGATGGTTTGATTTAACTTTTTCATTGGTTGCTGGGTTCTGCCTATGTGCTTTGTCAGCTTGCTGACAGAATGGTTACATCTTGCACGGAGAGTGTTTTAATTGATGCTTTCGCGGTTGTGAAGAACGGAAATGTAAAATAGACCCTTCATAGAATGTGCTTTTAATTAGTGAAATGCAACCGTGTGCCTTTTTAAAAAAAAAATGTGTTCTAGAAAATGTACATGATTATTATTTTTTCCAATGCAAGCTGCCCTTATAATAGCGTGTGAAAGTTATCCCACTCAGTTAGAAATAATGGCTATTTGAAAAATAAATGATGTTGAATCTGGCCCTTTTTAATAAGTAGAGTAGAAGTGCTTGCACACTAAATTATGAATTCTTGGTTCTGCAATGCAAAATTACATGTTGCCCCTTATTTCGTTTCACATGCTATTTTCAATTAAAAAAAAAAAAAAAAAAGAAGCTAATTATTTTTTCCCTTTCAGCCAGTAGCTGTTTTTATGGTAGATTTATTTTAAAATGCTAGCATGTGACTTAGTTGCAAAAACTCCACGTTTAAATCTGCTTCACTTAGTTAGAAAATAATATTCAGTGCTTCTGGCCTGGGAAAGTGCTGTAATGTTTTCAGTTTCAAGGCATCTATTTTGACCTTGGCTGATATGAGCCCTGCATCTGTTCACGCTCTGACTTTTGCAAGGGTGGAAGATGGGTAACTTCTGAGAGCAGAGAGAGCCAGCTTGTTATTCTTGGCTATATTCCAATTTCTTTCCGCTGAGAAATGTTTATGTAAGGGGGGGTCAAGTCGCTCTTCCTTGCTGTCGGCGCAGACAGCTTCATGGACTTCAGATATGGGATCCTTGTACATGCAGAATAATTGGCAGACGCTTGGCCCTTGGAGTTAGATAAATACAGTAGGCCTAAGTGAGCTTCCCTGACTAGAGATTAGAGATGCTTAGACAGAATGGTTGGCAGTAGCTTGGCTCCTACAATGAGATCAGCATTTGGCAGTGATTCAAAATTACATCGCAGTGTAGCCCGGCTCCTGCTTATTTTTGGAGCGGATTCAAAACTCTGAGCGCGAACATCTTTCTGAAGGAAGGGGCTGTTTCTCAGATGAGTTAGGAGTAGTACTACCACGTATCAGAGAGTCCTAGCCTTTACAGCCAAGCATTAAAAAGACAGCTGGACAGTATTAATATGCCTACCCACACAGCACTGATTCAGTACGTTGACGATATCCTGATTACAGCACGATCAGAAACAGACTGTGAACATGCATCACTGACAGTTTTACACTTTCTGGCAGACAAGGGGCACAAAGTGTCCCCTTCAAAGTTACAATTCTGTGCACAGCAAGTGGTGTACCTTGGACACTTGCTGTCCAAGAGGGGTAGACAGCTGACACAAGAACGTATTCAGTTAATTTCTAACCTGTCACAGCCCAAGACACAAAAGGAAGTACGGGCCTTCATTGGCCTCACTTCATACTGCAGGCAGTGGATTCCCCAGTATGCCTATCTAGCCAAACCACTCATACAGTTGACAACACAGGAGGCAGCGTCTTCGACTGTCCTCCCTTGGACACAAGAACACACCTTGGCATTTGAGGAATTAAAAAGAGCCTTATGTCAAGCGCCAGTTTTAGCGACTCCTAGTTACAGCAAACCCTTTACTCTTTTCGTAACTGAACGAGATGGAACAGCATTATCTGTCCTCACACAAGATCAAGCAGGAAAACACAAGCCTTGTGCTTATTTTTCTAGTACACTGGACCCAGTGGCCCAGGCTCTGCCTGCGTGCCTGAAATCAGTTGCAGCAACAGCCCTAGCCATAAGACAAAGTGACTCGATAGTGCTGGGACACCCCCTGACAGTACAGCTACCGCATGCAGTGGAAGTTCTCTTGAACAGGACACAGACACAACACTTGACCATAGCGAGACTGACAGGATATGAACTGACGTTATTTCAACCACACATAGAGATCAGACGATGTAACATTCTTAATCCTGCTACACTTTTGCCCTCAAGTACAGTAGACACCGCACCACATGACTGTGTGGAAATAATGAATATAGTAACAAAACCAAGACAAGACCTGACAGATGTTGCACTTCCAGACCCTGACCTAACACTCTATGTAGATGGATCATGCATGAGAACGAGTACAGGAGAATTAGTGGCAGCATATGCCGTGCCACTGCTACTGAAGTCATGGAGACACAAAGAATAGACACACTGTCAGCACAAGCAGCAGAGCTCATCGCTCTGACACAAGCCTGCATAAGAGCTAAGCACTTGAAAGTGAACATTTACACAGTTTGCTTTTGGCGTAGTTCATGACTTCGGAGTACTCTGGAAGGAAAGAGGTTTCTTGACCTCTCATGGGGCCAAAATTCAGCACGGCCCGCTTATTCAGGCCTTGTTAGAAGCAATACATTTACCTGCAGCCATAGCCGTCCTGAAATGCAAAGCACACACCAAAGTTACAGACACCATTTCCCAGGGTAATGACCTGGCAGACCGAACTGCTAAACTTACAGCCCAGACGCCAACAGACACGACAAAGACAGAGGTACCATTACTGACAAAAAGTATGACAGTCAGGGATCCTTCTCAAGATGTACTCGACATACAGACACATGCCACTTCAGATGAAATAAAGAAATGGACAGAACAAGGAGGGGTCCAGACTGACCAAGGTTGGATGACTAAGGGCAAAGCTACATGGTTTCTTCCTGACTCCATGGTACAAGTGATCATAAACACAACACATAGTCCAGCACACTTGGGAGAGAAGGCAATGATAGACAGCTTACAGAATATCTGGTTTAACAAGCACCTGCGTGCAGCAGCGAAACAAAAAGTACGAACTTGCATGATCTGTTGTCAGTTCAATCCAGGTAAAGGCATTCCGGTGGAACAAGGCGGATTTCATCCTCCTGACCACCCTTTTGAGGTCCTCCAGATGGATTATATCCAGATGGACAGATGTAGAGGTTACAAGTATGTCCTGGTAGTTGTGTGTGCACTATCTAGATGGACAGAAGCGTATCCAGTCCCAAATCATACTGCTGTGACAACCGCCAGGCAATTGGTGCGTGAATTCTTCCCTAGATACGGATTGCCCCGTGTCGTTTACTCAGACAATGGTCAGCCTTTTTCTTCTGAATTAATGAAACAAGTGTCTCTTCTGTTAGGATATAACTGGAAGTTCCATTGTGTGCGACACCCTGAAGCAGCAGGCCTTGTAGAAAGGCATAATCAGACAATTAAGACGAAACTAGCAAAGATCTGTGCAGACAAAGGCGTGGATTGGATGGTAGCCTTGCCGGTTGCCCTCTTTTACATGCGTATGGTAGCTCATTCCAGAACAGGCCTATCGCCATATGAAGTGGTTTTTGGTAGACCGCCGAATATGTGGGGTACGCCTATGCCTAAGAAAATAACTGATGTTGACAGTAACATGCTGACAGATTACCTGGCTTCCTTGAAGTCTGCACTACTCTCTTGTCGTTCACAGGTTGCCGCCGCCTTCCCTGACAACACCCAGGTCAAGGAGCACGCCATAGTCCCTGGTGACTTCGTTTTCGTGAGGAACTTTGATCGATCAAGCCCCCTTGAGCCGCGTTGGAAGACACCAAAGTTAGTGTTACTGACAACGAGGACAGCCATCAAAGTCGAAGGGAGAAAAGGATGGCTCCATGCCCATCATTGTAAAAAGTACTTTGGAAACTCTGGAACTTTGGTTAAGAAACAAGACATTAAAGACATTACAGACTTTGAGCCCCCTTTGCTAGAAAAGACTCCACAACAAGAGTACAGGTCCAAATTACGATGTAGAAAGTCAGACAGCGTTTAATTGTTTAAGTCCACTAGGTGGTGAATCGGTTGAACAAGATTTCTGACATGTATAAGATCGCGGACAGTAATAGTAAAAAGAGCAAAATGAAAGAGAAATACTGCAAGATTTTACGCAGTAGATGTATAGTAACTCTGATTTTTCTATCTCTTCTGTGCATCACTATAATCAGTGTCAGCTTAATACTACACGTTTTCTTTCCTCCTATTGCCTCACATATACACCTTTCCGTTAATGACACCGTAGAGCATTCATTTAGTGATCTGCCACCCCATGAACTGTCATATCGACTGGCCCTGCGCAACAATCCTTTTATTCAGATGTTGCACCATTCTCATCAGACCAGCAATGCGACAGAATGCTGGGTATGTGGCCGACTCCCACCTTATCAGAAGACGAAGGGAGTTCTGCCTCTCTTCCCTTTTCCGTTCTCCCACAATGCTTCGTGCGGAGCATGGTTTGCCTTAATGACATCATTATACAGAAAGTTCACAGTTTCCCAGGGTGACTGGGTATGGGGAAACTTGAACAAAGTAATGAATGAGGTATGTTTTCCAGACGGAGACGGACTCCCCCAAAGGAAAGGGACCGATCTAGAAAATGAAGAGTACGAGCAAGGAAATGCTTCCCTCAGCTTTATAATGCTGAATGTTTAGCCCATGCAAAATGCGGGTCCACCGTCTATTTCAGTCCTACCAGTAAAAGGTGATTTGTGCGTTAGAAAGAAAGGATCAGTACATATGGGACACAGCGAGTGTAATGCTGTGGTAGAGTTTAATGATAAAGGAAAGTCTTCTTTCAAAGCATCTCGCCATTCCTAATTCATTTGCGGTCGGACAGCCTATGTACATCTGCCCTTAGACTGGGGTGGAACATGCTATATATCGTTCCTGCTGCCCCCTGTCTTTCTAGCCCCATCCAATTATCATCGAGATTCACGACTAGAGCATGTTAGACACAGGAGAGAGACAGATGCCTCAGTGATTGATACTGCTTATGATATTCGGCTGCTGTCTCTGTCTGCAGTGTGGCCCGGCGATTTGTGGCCTGTGTGCTACTGCCTGTGTCCCTCATCCACGTATACAAAGGATCAAAGATGAACAAATGATGCTGTATGATCAAATATACGTTCTCATGAAAATAGATGTGTCCTGAAGGGTACAGTAGGGGACAAGGAGGAAATGAGGAAAATGAAATTTTACATGGCCAATGTGTCCCCTGTATGTACCCCAACGTTTAGTGTATGTGCATGTCATTCATGCATTTTCCCTCAATGACCTGCAATAATAATGCCTCTGCATTTGCATCCCACATTAGGATGTCAGTCACCAAGTCTTCCATGAAAGAAATGTTAATTCTGCATTGAGGCCTATGTTGCCCATGTGTTTGCATTGTGCACGTTTAAAACCGAGATGAACCCATTTTGTGGCTCAGCCTGAGCCAGTCACCGAATTAAGGTTTCATGCAATCAGACACTCTGAGGGCTGCAGCCACGTATCCCTGACCTCTCGCATACTTTCTGCCAAGCCGAGAGGAGCCCAGCCCGGGGTGCCAAGACAGTATTTTGCACACAGTTATCTGCTTGCTCTACAGAATCACATTCCTGCCTGGTGAAGAAGGTAAACAGAACCCGTCTGCAGAGATAGGGCCTGGCCTTTCTGTCTCCGTTTAACCCCTTCCATGCTCATGACGGAACGGTTCCGTCATGAGCATAAGGTGGCCTGTGCTTATGACGGAACCGTTCCGTCATGGTTCCATAGACCCAATGGAACGTTCAGCACCGGGGGAAAATCCGCGCAGCACAGAAGGGGTTAAGTGATTTGCAGAGCTTGCATCCATAGAAAGCTCATGTCCCCCACGTAATGAACGAAGAAGTATATGCACACACTGGCTCTTGGTCATGAGCGACCTTTGCTTCAGATAATACATCCCCGGACATAAGATATCAGATAATACCAGACGTGCTGGTCGTCCTGACACTGAAGGCCTCCCTGCTAGGCCGAAAGTCAGCTCCCCCCAGTCCCCCAGTTACACGTCAATTACACGTCATGACCAAGTAGCGCACACAAGTAGGGCAAAGTTCCAGCTGGCCATGCAACCCCCTTCCTTGCATCCACCCACCTATGACTCACCTATGACTCATCAAGTGAACGCCCACATGCACACCCACATGCTCTTATCTCTTTTTCTCTTGCTCTGCCTGGAGCGCTCCTCCTCTATGTACGAGATTGAATGTATAAATATTGTACTCTGTGAATAAAGTTTAGAAGACCCTTCCTGAACCTTAGTGGTGATGGAACCGATTCTCCCCTAACTCGAGTTATTGAAATAAAGCCCTTTTGAACCGGACACCACGGACTCTGCCTCTCATTTAATGCATGACCCTTTGTTTAACTATAGAAATTATGACAGGGTAATACTTTATTTACCACATCTTAGTGGGTCTATGAATGGATGTGAGTGTCTTACTGGGTCTGTGAGTGGGTAAGTGAGTCTCTGAGTGGGTCTGTGAGTGTGAGTTGGTGCAAAACTGCCTGAATGGATATGTGAATGCATGCTTGAGTGTATGATTAGGTCTGTAAGTGGTTGTATAAGTGTCTGAGCGGGTATGTGAGTGGGGGCATGCATGTCTGAGTGAATCTGAGTGAGTGCATGAGCCTATCAGTGGGTCTGTGAGTGGATGCATTAGTGTCTGTGCAGGTCTGTGAGTTGTTGCATGCGTCTCTGAGTGAGTCTGTGAGTGGGTGTATGAGTCAGTGGGTCTGTGATTAGATGCATGAGTATCTGAGTGGGTTTGTGAGTGGGTTCAAGACTCTCTGAGTAAGTCTGTGACTGGGTGCATGAGTCTCTCAGTGGGTGTGTGAGTGGATGCATGAGTCTCTGCCTAGGTCTGTGAGTGGCTGTATCAGTCTATGAGTGGGTCTGTGAGTTGGTGTGTGAGTGTCTAAGTGGGACTGTGAGTGGGTGCCTGACTCTGTAAATTGGTGCATGAGTCTCTGATTGGGTCTGTAAGTGGTTGTGTGAGTGTCTCAGTGGATCTGTTAGTGGATGCAAAAGTGTCTGAGTGGGTCGTGAGTGAGTACAGAAGCTTCTGATTGGATCAGTCAGTTGGTGCGTGTGTCTCTGAGTGGGTCTGTGAGTGGGTGCTTTAGTGTCTGACTAGATCTGTGATTGTGTGAGTCTCTGAGTGTGTCTGGTTGTGAGTGTCTCAGTGGGTCTGTGAGTGGGTGCATGCATCTCTGAGTTGGTCTGTGAGTGGATACATGAGTCTCTCAGTGGGTCTGTGAGTGGATGCATGAGTGTCTGAGTAGGTCTTGAATTGGGTGCATGACTCTCTAAATGTGACTGTGAGTGGGTACATGAATGCCCAGATGGGTCTGTGAGTGTGTGTAAGAGATTGTCCCAGTGGGTGTGAGTAGGTACATGCGTCTCTGAGCTGGTCTGTGAGTGGATACATGAGTCTCTCAGTAGGTCTGTGAATGGATGCATGAGTGTCTGAGTAGGCCTATAATTGGGTGCATGACTCTCTGAATGTGTCTGTGAGTGGGTGCATGAATGCCCGATGTGTATGTGAGTGTGTGCATGAGTCTATGAGTTGGTCTCTAAGTGGGTGCGTGAGTCTCTGAGTGGGTCTGTACATAGGTACATAACTCTCTAAGTGAGTCTGTAAGTGGGTGTATGATTACCTGAATAGGTATGTGAGAGGGTGCATTAGTATCTGAGTGGGTATGTGTCTGGATGTATAAGTGTTGGATAGGGGATGTGAACGGATGTATAAGTGTCTGAGTGAGTTTGTGAGTGCATGCATGAGTCTTGGACAATGACCGGTGAGTGTCTATAAATAGATAAATTTGCTAAATATTTTCACCAATATTCCTGATGTTGCCATGATTTCCGCAATGCCCCCATGACAGTACATGGGGGGCCAGGGCCCTCTGATGATCACTGCGTAATTGTGAATATTGCGTACAATTGAAAAAATACATTTTGCACACATAACTTGTGTCACTAACACCCCCATTTCTCAAACATGGGGTCAGAGTACCTCCATCCTGACCCCATATATAGCCTTTCACACAAATTTTCAGCCCCGGGAACCATTCTCGATCAATAAAATGGCAACTGCAACTTTGTGCTCAGGCTGCGTTTAGCCAAACACAGCATTTCTGATAGTAAGCACATTTATGAATAATCATGAAATATCCGCGGCAAGAGATAACGCTATAATTTTCAACTTACATTTCGGAAGAACTACTTAACGGATTTGCAACAAATAACAAAAAGCACAATTTGCATAACAACATCTACTGTTCTGCCAAATTTGGTGTAATTCCATCCAGCGGTTCGGGCTGTAGGTTTGACAATGTGTTCCTATGGGAATTAAAATTGGAAAACACACTTTCTTTTAAAACACTTTTTTGCGGCCGATGCTAAACGGATCACCCTGAAACTTCCCATGCACCACAGAACGTACTTTAAAAATTACTTTTTGGGAAAATTTCATAAAGATTCATCAAACGCCGCAAAGATACAGGCAAGTCAAGAAAACGCGTTTCCTTTAAAAACTAGGGTGTCTAGTAGGATGGCGGACGGACCTGCGTCCGTCCGCCACCCCCGAGGTGGGGGGACCGTCCGCAGGGGCAGCGCCGGTCCCTCCATTGGAATTAGGATGTGACTGCCACCCTGGCGGTCACATCCTGTATATTTAACATTGCGGCGGGTGCTGCTTTAAGCAGCACCCGCCGCAAGGTTAAATATGCATGCTTTGGATTTGCATGCACAAATCTGCAGGCACCACGCGGTGCCTGCCGCTTTGTACATGCAAATGCAGGGGGGTACCATAGGTACCCCCCATGTGCACTCCCCACCCCCCGACACCCTGGGGGCCCGCAAGGGTCCCCCAAAAGATATTGTCCACACGCTTTTCCACGGCGGTAAATCCGCCGCAGAAAAGCATGTTTTCAAACCCATCTTAATTTGGCTGGCGGTGTCTTGCAGACACCGCCACAAAATTGCGGCCAACACCCCGCGGATCAGTGGCGGATGGACCTGCCGTCCGCTGCTGATCCCACCGCCATCATAATATGGCGGTGGGTGTTTTGAAGGTCCGCAGAGGTGATTCCGCATCCTCTGGGCCGGCTGTGGCTTTCACCGGCCTGGAGGATGCGGAATCACCGCAATCATAATCGACCCCTAGGTCCTAACTATACTGGCAACCACTGGTAGGTAACATATATATAGTAATAAATGATAGGGATATAGTAAGAAGTAATGAGGATTACTATGTATCCTTGAGTGCATGATCTCTTCTGAATTAAAAGAAGCTTTGGTGTTGCTTAACAGAGGCACCAGCGGTAGTGCCTTTTCCTGTACCAACTGTGTTTTGGTGCAACCCGGTAAATACAACCTTCTTTGCTGGATGTTAAATACCGCCTAGCCCACAGGCTTGGCAAAGTGATTATAGCAGTCAAGATGGTTGGACCAGGGGGATAGGTCCAATACTGAGAGTCACTGACTCTCTTGGTGGGGACTATGCCTCTCTCTGAGAAACCCCTTGCATAGCCCTTTTGAATTAAAACCGATGCCATGAGCAGGGCAATTCAGAAAAGGGGGTGGTGATGGACAGAGTATCTGAATTAAGCAGAACACTCCTACCCAGTTAACAGATCAGGGCTTGATCCATCACCGTTTTTTAGCTCACTGCACCATCCCAGCTCAGAACCTGGCTACATGCAAATTAGTCTGTCCCTGGCCCAGTGCATCATAGGAACAGGGCAGACCAAACTACCAAGCCAATTCTTTTACTGGAAAGGAAACAAGCTTCCGGGGACCGGTTTCTGGCATTACAGCCATCTTCGGCCCGGCTTGCTTGAATCCTGATGGTGCAGTGAGCTAGGGACTCATGTCTGAGCATACCCTTCCACGCTTATGGTGGACAAAACGATTCAGAAAAGGGGGTGGTGATGGACAGAGTTGCTGGATGTTAAATACCGCCTAGCCCACAGGCTTGGCAAAGTGATTAAAGAGGTCAAGAGGGTTGGACCAGGGGGATAGGTCCAATACTGAGAGTCACTGACTCTCTTGGTGGGGACTATGCCTCTCTCAGAGAAACCCCTTGCATAGCCCTTTTGAATTAAAACCGATGCCATGAGCAGGGCAAGGCAGGGGCATTGGCCGCAACCGTGAGGACTGGAAGATGTTACTTTTGGGGGTCGATTCCGATTCGGGAAAAAAAGCATCCGTATGATTTGTATCCGGAGCCCTCTCCGTACGAATCGTACCCGTCCGTCCGAGTCGCGAAGTACGATCCGTATTCCGTGAATCCGTCCGAATCGTCGCGATTCGTACGTATTGCAAGGCTGAAACCGTGAACCGTACGACTCATACACATACCGTATGACTCATACACATGCCGTATGACCCGACAAGTACGATCCGGACCGGGGTATGAGGACGAAATTCATACGGTCCACGTCAGGTAAGGGCGAGTCGTACGGAAAAGCACACAAACTCATACACACCGTACGGTCCGTACACCCCATGATCGCAGGGGTACGCACCGTACCCCTGTGATCATGGGGTGTACGAGCCGTACCCCCATTGTATGATTGGTGTACGATCGGTGTATGAGCTGTACCCCCATTGTACAATCGGTGTACGAGCCGTAGCCCATGTACGATCGGTGTACGAGCTGTACCCCATGTACGATCGGTGTACGAGCCCTACCCCCATAGTACACCGATCGTACATGGGGTACGGCTCGTACACCGATCGTACAATGGGGGTACGGCTCGTACACCGATCGTACATGGGGTACGGCTCGTACACCGATCGTACAATGGGGGTACGGCTCGTACACCACTCGTACAATGGGGGTACGGCTCGTACACCCCTCCATGATCGCAGGGGTACGCACCGTACCCCTGCGATCATGGAGGGTACGCACCGTACCCGGGGGGGCCGTTCCATACCTGTTTCCGCACGAACTCTGCTTTTACAGCTGTTTTCAGCTCCCGTAGAAAAAGGGTCGTACGGTGCGTACCCGACACGTATCTTACTTGCTGGGTCATGAAAACCAGCCGTGAACTGTACAGATGTCGCGTACAGCGGGTTCCGAGGGAGAATCGTACGGAGATTTGAGTCGTACGGTGTCTTGTACGACTCGTACGGAGTACGGCTCCTGGTACGAATCGTACTTCGTCGTACGTACGGGGGACGTTGCAGGGTACGATTCGTATGGGAAAAACGCTCCAAACGGCTATTCGGAGCGGTTTTTCCCGAATCGGAATCGACCCCTTGGTGTGGATCATGTTTCATGGAGTTTAAGATTTTAACAATATTATTGCCCCATTTGTG
The DNA here is from genome assembly GCF_964263255.1 of Lissotriton vulgaris. Taxonomy (NCBI): domain Eukaryota; kingdom Metazoa; phylum Chordata; class Amphibia; order Caudata; family Salamandridae; genus Lissotriton; species Lissotriton vulgaris. Next base: position 91,317,991 of record NC_141697.1, on the reverse strand, counting down.
AATCTGAACATTTATTGACGATGCAAAATGTTGCATTGAACTTTAACATAATGACTTGATTGAAAAGAGATGTAGGCAAAGTATGGGTGGCACGGAGGTTACATTTGGAGGTGCTGTTTTGGAATGCTTGTATAATTTATGGCTTTGCTGCTAGCATTAAAATCATAAAAGTAAAACCTGGATAATTTAGTACATTTGACATTTCCTATAATAGGCATAATGAATGAAAAAACATTTAAGAAAATGTAGTGATGGGGAAGAACTTTATATTTATGTTGACTGCTGCAATAATGTGGAAATGTTTCTTCTTTGTATAGTGATTACCTGGTACTTAATGAGCAACTAATATGGCAAAGCAATGACTGAAAGGCTGTCAAAACAGCCGAAACAAGCATTTTTTACTAATTCGGATGTTTGCTGTGTTGCTAGATATATGAACTTACAAATGTTGTTCTATACAACCTGGTACATTACTTTCCATACTTTAGTGCATGCTCTCTTTTGGAGTAAAAGAGTTTTTGGTGTTGTTTAATAGAGGTGCAAGTGTCAGCGCCATTCCCTGCACCACCTGCATTTTGGTACAATCCGGGAACTGCAACCTTCTCTGCTGGATATATATTTGTATGTATGTATGCATATATGCATGTAGCCATGTATGTATAAATATACATATATGTGTGTGCATATATATTATCTACTGGAGATAGCCATTAGGTAGTTATAGTTAAGACCAAAGTTTCCATTGGAAAAGCTTTTTTTGTTTTGCCAATATCTCTGGCGCCGCTTGGTGAATCTTCACAAATTTTCCCAAAACTTCCCCTTTTCAGTTCAGCTGCTGTGTCGCGAGGTGATCTGTCAAGTGGGGGCTGAGAAAAAAGGGCGGTCCAAAATGTGCTTTCCCTATTTTCTGTCTATGGGGATTTTTTATTTTTTGAACACGGCTAAAGCCCAAACCGCTGAACAGAATTACCCCAAAATTGGCAGAAAGCTAGATGTTGGTCTAAAGCATGGTGTTTGGTGTAAATTAAGCATGGGCGTAAAATCCGTTCCGCTCGCGGAATTTGCGGATTTTTTGCAAATTCGCAATCCGCGAACTCTCGCGAATTTGCCGAAAATTCGCAAATTCCCACGCAGCGGATTCTTTTGCTTGGTGATACAATGTTGCGGCGTGCGGCGTTCACTTACCGTCATTAAGCATTTGCAGAGTTGTTTTTCTCCATGTTTTGTGTGTGCTGTGCCATTTTGGATCTTGCTGCGGGATCCCGCAGGAGTTTGTCGACCGCGATTATGTCATCACGGCTTGCCACCTTGCACAGCGAGAGTTTGTCAACGCAAGTACGCCGTGATCACGCATCGCGGGAGTTCGCAATTGCGAACACGTAGATGCGGCAGGCAGCAACAATCTCGCACTCGCGAAATTGCTAAATTTGCAATTCTGCACAAGAAATCCACCAGCAAGCAGCATAAACCTTCTGAAAATGATGATTTTTATCAGAATAACTCCTCAGGTTGACATTTGCCTGCACTTTTTTTTGCAAGGAGTCCATTTTGGGGGGCGGGGGGGTTGGAGGAAGGAAGTGCCCCACAGTCTCCAACTTCCTCTTCCTGTCCAGCAGGCTCCTCCCAGTGCATTGTTCATGTCCTGGTCACTTTGATTTGGATCTTGAAATGGAAGGATTACTTTCTGTGGATGCTGCTGGATATTTGGATTTGAGGCCTTTTTGACTTTCTTTGGATCACTTTTGGATTAGAAATTTCACAAGTAAGTATGTTTGGGGCATTACAGTTGCTGCAACTACAATTTTGGAATTTTCGATTTTTGGGCTGTTGTTGGGGCCTTCTGCCCAAGGGTACTCAGTGGTGCATGGACTGAGTCTTTCTGTGGGGTGTCTTTAATGTAAACATCATGGAGGGCATAGATGGCATTAGATTGTGGTGATTTTTGTGTGTTTCTCGATTTTTGGGCTGTTGTTGGGGCCTTTTGCCCAGGGGTACTCTGTGGTGCATGGGCCTAGTCTTTCTGTGGGGTGTCTTGAATTTGAACATGATTGAGGGCATGGATGCATTGGATTGTGGTGATTTGTGTGTGTTTTTTGATTTTCGGGCTGTTGTTGGGGCCTTTTGCCCAGGGGTACTCTGTGGTGCATGGGCCTAGTCTTTCTGTGGGGTGCCTTGAATTTGAACATGATTGAGGGCATAGATGGCATTGGATTGTGGTGATTTTTGTGTATTTTTCAATTTTTGGGCTGTTGGGGCCTTTTGCCCAGGGGTACTCAGTGGTGCATGGGCCTAGTCTTTCTCTGGGGTGTCTTGAATTTAAACATCATTGAGGGCATGGATGGCATGGGATTGTGGTGATTTTTGAGTGTTTTTTTACTTTTTGGGGTGGTGTTTGGGCCTTTTGCCCAGGGGTACTCAGTGTTGCATGGGCCTAGTCTTTCTCTGGGGTGTCTTGAATTTAAACATCATTGAGGGCATGGATGGCATGGGATTGTGGTGATTTTTGAGTGTTTTTCGACTATTTGGGGTGGTGTTTGGGCCTGGCCATGTGGGTGGGGCCATCTTGAGGCCTGGGACAGGCAGGGCCTGGCCATGTGGTGGGGGTCAAGGGGCCATTTTGAAGGCAGGCAGTGTGCTCAGGCCTGCAACCATTTTGCCGTGCTTTCATCCATTATGCCCAGGGGTACTCAGTGGTGCATGCGCCTAGTCTTTCTCTGGGGTGTCTTGAATTTAAACATCATTGAGGGCATGGATGGCATGGGATTGTGGTGATTTTTGAGTGTTTTTCGACTTTTTGGAGTGGTGTTTGGGCCTGGCCATGTGGGTGGGGGCCATCTTGAGGCCTGGGACAGGCAGGGCCTGGCCATGTGGTGGGGGTCAAGGGGCCATTTTGAAGGCAGGCAGTGTGCTCAGGCCTGCAACCATTTTGCCTTGCTTTCATCCATTATGCCTAGGGGTACTCTGTGGTGCATGGGCCTAGTCTTTCTGTGGGGTGTCTTTAATGTAAACATCATGGAGGGCATAGATGGCATTAGATTGTGGTGATTTTTGTGTGTTTCTCGATTTTTGGGCTGTTGTTGGGGCCTTTTGCCCAGGGGTACTCTGTGGTGCATGGGCCTAGTCTTTCTGTGGGGTGTCTTGAATTTGAACATGATTGAGGGCATGGATGCATTGGATTGTGGTGATTTGTGTGTGTTTTTTGATTTTCGGGCTGTTGTTGGGGCCTTTTGCCCAGGGGTACTCTGTGGTGCATGGGCCTAGTCTTTCTGTGGGGTGCCTTGAATTTGAACATGATTGAGGGCATAGATGGCATTGGATTGTGGTGATTTTTGTGTATTTTTCAATTTTTGGGCTGTTGGGGCCTTTTGCCCAGGGGTACTCAGTGCTGCATGGGCCTAGTCTTTCTCTGGGGTGTCTTGAATTTAAACATCATTGAGGGCATGGATGGCATGGGATTGTGGTGATTTTTGAGTGTTTTTTTACTTTTTGGGGTGGTGTTTGGGCCTTTTGCCCAGGGGTACTCAGTGTTGCATGGGCCTAGTCTTTCTCTGGGGTGTCTTGAATTTAAACATCATTGAGGGCATGGATGGCATGGGATTGTGGTGATTTTTGAGTGTTTTTCGACTATTTGGGGTGGTGTTTGGGCCTGGCCATGTGGGTGGGGCCATCTTGAGGCCTGGGACAGGCAGGGCCTGGCCATGTGGTGGGGGTCAAGGGGCCATTTTGAAGGCAGGCAGTGTGCTCAGGCCTGCAACCATTTTGCCGTGCTTTCATCCATTATGCCCAGGGGTACTCAGTGGTGCATGCGCCTAGTCTTTCTCTGGGGTGTCTTGAATTTAAACATCATTGAGGGCATGGATGGCATGGGATTGTGGTGATTTTTGAGTGTTTTTCGACTTTTTGGAGTGGTGTTTGGGCCTGGCCATGTGGGTGGGGGCCATCTTGAGGCCTGGGACAGGCAGGGCCTGGCCATGTGGTGGGGGTCAAGGGGCCATTTTGAAGGCAGGCAGTGTGCTCAGGCCTGCAACCATTTTGCCTTGCTTTCATCCATTATGCCTAGGGGTACTCTGTGGTGCATGGGCCTAGTCTTTCTCTGGGGTGTCTTGAATTTAAACATCATTGAGGGCATGGATGGCATGGGATTGTGGTGATTTTGGAGTGTTTTTCGACTTTTTGGGGTGGTGTTTGGGCCTGGCCATGTGGGTGGGGGCCATTGAGGCCTGGGACAGGCAGGGCGTGGCCATGTGGTGGGGGTCAAGGGGCCATTTTGAAGGCAGGCAGTGTGCTCAGGCCTGCAACCATTTTGCCTTGCTTTCATCCATTATGCCTAGGGGTACTCTGTGGTGCATGGGCCTAGTCTTTCTCTGGGGTGTCTTGAATTTAAACATCATTGAGGGCATGGATGGCATGGGATTGTGGTGATTTTGGAGTGTTTTTCGACTTTTTGGGGTGGTGTTTGGGCCTGGCCATGTGGGTGGGGGCCATTGAGGCCTGGGACAGGCAGGGCGTGGCCATGTGGTGGGGGTCAAGGGGCCATTTTGAAGGCAGGCAGTGTGCTCAGGCCTGCAACCATTTTGCCTTGCTTTCATCCATTATGCCCAGGGGTACTCTGTGGTGCATGGGCCTAGTCTTTCTGTGGGGTGTCTTGAATTTGAACATGATTGAGGGCATGGATGGCATTGGATTGTGGTGATTTTTGTGTGTTTTTCGATTTTTGGGCTGTTGTTGGGGCCTTTTGCCCAGGGGTACTCAGTGGTGCATGGACTGAGTCTTTCTGTGGGATCTCTTCAATTTAAACATCATGGAGGGCATGGATTGAATTGGATTGTGGTGATTTTTGTGTGTTTTTCGATTTTTGGGGGTGGTGATGGGGCCTGTCCATGTGGGTGGGGGCCATTTTGAGGACTGGTACAGGCAGGGCCTGGTCATGTGGTGGGGGTCTAGGGGCCATCTTGAAGCCAGGCAGTGTGCTTTGTTGTGCCATAGGCCTGCACCCAGTCAGCCATGCTTTCATCCATTATGGCCAGGGGTACTCTGTCAGTGGTGCATTTTATTGGTCTTTCCATTTTGTGGGGTGGGTATAATAAAAATGCTTACTTGCAAACTTTTAATTGAAGCGCTACATATGCAACATTTATTTAACTGATGTTCCTCTGGCTTTGTTTGCTTTTAGGTGCAGAAAGACGAATCATCAGCCTCATCGTTCCTCATCAGTGCCAGGAACAAGTCCTGCTGCGGTTTGTGCAGCACAACGTCACGTGTCGCCACAGACAACTCTGCAACTTGTGCAACTGCGGCTTGCTGTTCTGACATCTGAAGAAGATGGCCCCCAAAAAAGTTGCCCGTAGCTCCTCTAGCAAGAAAGTTGGCAGTAAGGAGCAGAAGAAGCAAGTGGCGCCACTTACCAAGGAGACTGGTGTGCCGACCGCCGCATTTTTTGGGAATAATAAACAAAGTACGCCTTCAGCAGCAGTGGGGTCTGCTGGGGACCAAGCTGGGAGCAGCACACCCGCTCCATTGGGCTCAGTGCCACCACCACCACGCCAACTTAAGTCCAAGCCCTTGAGTGCTGCAGAGGCAGCCAGTCTAGTTGTTCAATCACCATCGACCAGTGATGTTGGCTCATTGCAAGAAAGTAGCAGCATCCCTCAATCAACACAGGTTGTTGTTACTCATCTGACGAGTGTTCAACCACCACAGCCGCAACAACAACCACATGTGCAAGTACAAGCCCAAGTACATGTGGAAGGAGAGGCAGCGCAAGGATATGCGCAAGCAGAGGTGCATGGAGCAGCACAAATGCCCACAATAGTTGTTCCTCCCGAAGTAGGGGCACATCAGGAAATCGACATACATTTGAGGAAGCCACGCCTCCTGATCATTCATTGTCTTCCAGATCCCTAGCAAGGAAAAGATCAAGGATGGTGTCTACATCTTCTTCATGCCCCCTTCCTTCTGATGATATGGATCCAAATTGGGAACCACCACAGCCGTCTGAGAGTGAGGCTCACCATGATCTGAGAAAGGTAGCTAAGCGTAAAAGGAAGGTCCCCGAAAGTCTCGTACTTATGGAGTGAGATGATGACTCTGAACAAGAAGTGGCGTATACTCCTGCTGATGAAGACTCTCACGACGACGACGCAGTCATCATAAACGTCACTCCAGGCTCAGCGGGCATGCAGCAAACAGACATTTTTACCCTAGCCCGAAATGCTGCTGAGCGTGATGTTGGCGACGTGGGAATGGGACCACCACCAATGCAGTTAACTAGTACACCACCACCTACCGCTTCCATATTTTCTCACCAGAAGGGACCTCCATCCACCTCCACCTCCATTTCCTCAATAAGTGGTGCTGCAAGTGCACAACGTAGTAAAGTTCGGCAACACACATCCTCCACTTCATCTGGCATTAGCATTCACAGTATCGCCTCCTCCGCCCCCCACAGACATTTGAAGTCCGCAGTTTGGGACTTCTTTAGTGTTTGCCCAACAAGGGAAAACATAGCCATTTGTACCATTTGTAAGCTTGGAGTTAGTCGTAGTAGGCTTGGTACCAACTATGGTACCGGAGGCCAGAGAGGCCATCTTGAGAGACAGCACACTGTCAAATGGCATGCGCACCTAAAGGAGATCAAGGAAGCCCGAATTGCAAGTCAACAAACTGTATCTGTTGATGTTTCATCTGATGATGACGAGGAGGAAGAAGCGTCAAACATTCCTTCAGTTACACCCAGTACCCCTGTCAGCAGCACACCCCCTGCAAGATATATGAGCCACACTAAGAGCGTGGAAGAGAGTGAGACATCAATGCGAAAAAGTTCATCAACATCACCGAGCGTAACTGGGTCGAAGAAGTCATCATCATCCCGTAAAATCATGGTCCAGCCTACCATTAGAAGCATGTTGTTTTCAGATGCGCCATTTGAACGCAACCACCCAATGACGCGTCTGTATAACACTAAGCTGGCTAAAATGCTAGCGCTGGACCTTCTCCCTTTTTCGTTTGTGGAAGGGGTTGGTTTTCTTGAATTAGTGGCAACGCTCTGACCTAAATGGAAGGTTCCTAGCCAGTTCTATTTTGCCAGAGTTGCGGTCCCAGCACTACATGAAGATGTGCTGGAGGTGATTGGGGCAGCTTTGCAGAAGAGTGCTGTTCACACTATACATCTGACAACAGACATGTGGACCAGTTGCCAAGCCGTTGATTACATGTGCATCACTGCACACTGGGTCTCTTTTTCAGGGCACTGTAGAAATCTTTATTGCATGATTAAAAAAACCTTTGCAAGTTACAGAATTTTAAGAACGATATATCAATAAATACATATAAAAATAAGTATAGGATCATTTGCGTTATGAAGATTATAAACATGTGTAAACACATACTTATAAAAAGGAGAGCTAAGGATAATGTCCATTGTACAGTAAGGTGGCAGTTGGAACTAGGCTAGTAATTGTGCTGGTGAGAAATCGCGTACTTGGGACTCTGACCAAGTTTTTTTTCTGCTTGTTCCAAAAACCTTACTAGGGCACAGTTTAATTTAGTGTTCCGAGGGTCAAAGCAAGCCAAGACTGCTGCTCTACACGATCTAATCATGTTTGTGTTCCAGAGTTTCCTCAGGAGGGACCGTCTTTCGTTCAGCAGGTTTGGGCAAAGACAAAGGATGTGTACTATGTCTTCTTTTTGATTCCCGCAGAGTCTGCATTGTTCCTGTCCGTGGGCTCTTTTCCATTTTGGCAAATGGACCAACAGGTTGGTTACTCCCATTCTCAACTTTAGGAAACTTAATTTTTTTCGAGCAGTGAATGGTTGAGTTAGGTACTCCTGAGGGGTCAACTGGACATAGGATTGCAAGGACATCCATCCGTGACTTCTTTTTGCCAGCCGAGCCTTGTCTTCCACGGAAGAGAGCTTTTTTGTTCTTATTTTCGCTAGTCGTTTGAATTCATTATGGCTTACTTGCATGCCCCAAAGGTCTTTCAGGCCTAGTGTTCTTAATCCTCTTTCCCAATATGCATGCCCTGCTCGCCATAGATTCATTTGAAGGCAAGACCATAGATGTTGCGCTAGGCTGCCTTCCTTCGATTACCTCAATTTATGACAGCACATTAGAAAACTCAAGGCTCTGGCAAATGATTGGTGGCAGATTCCCAGTTCCAACCTAATTTGGGCCGGTGATGTTTGACTTGGTAGCTTGAACACTATTCTATAATTTTTTGTAATAATTTTGTCCAGTTGGCCGCTATCCAAGCCTTTTAGAACCTCGCTTCCGTAGGTTAATGTGGGAATAATTTTTGCTTGCGCTACCTGGATTGTTGGAGCGAACGTTGGGCCTTGTAGTTTCCTATGTATAGAACTGATTGCGAAAGCATGCGCGGAACCCTTCTTTTTTGTTCTTCTAAATGTGGTTTGTGTCTACCGTTGTTGTTAAAAGAGACTCCAAGGTACTTGTGGCATTTGGATTCAGTAATCCTTTCTTGATTCAAGACCCAAACCAGCTTCTTGGCCTTTCCTGAACGAACTTTCTTTTTCAGGGTTTAAAGCAAAGCTAAACGCAGGTGTTGACCCGAACAATGTTTTTAAAGCTGCTCGGAAACATACAACACTAGCCATGTTTGGCATGAAGAAAAGTCATACAGGAGAAAACATTTTGCAGGAGTTTAACACAAAGGACTTTCAATGGCTGTCCCCAAGAAAACGCATGATTGGTTATGTTTCCACGCATAATGGCGCCAATGTAGTTAAGGCCATGGATAAGGGTAACTATTTCAGAGTGCCGTGTTTGGCGCACTGTATAAACCTTGTTGTTAAAAAATTCTTGAGTATAGAAAGTCCAGTGTGCGAGTTACTGACCACCTGCCGAAGAATGTGCACACATTTCAACCATTCTTTTAAGGCCCGGAAGGAGCTGAGGGGCCTGCAACATGAACGTAAACTGCCAGTTAAAGCACTCATCCAGGAGGTGGCAATACGTTGGAACTCAACCTTCTACATGCTTGAGCGTCTGTTTGAGCAGTGTGCGGTAGTCGATCGGTATTTCTTTACACAGGGTGCAGCTATGAAGGACCTGAGGATACACGTGGAGCAATGGAAGCTAGTTAAAAGCCTGACAGACATGCTTCGTCCTTTTGAGGTCTTCACGCATGCAGTCAGCAGGGAGGACTGTATTTTGGAAAAAGCTATCCCATTGTTGCGCATGCTAGAGCACCAACTGAAGGCGGTGTCTTCTACGTTTCAAAATGATGAAGAAAAGGAACAAGCATTTGAGTTGGAGGAGAAGGTATTACAGCGCCTACTTTGCGATGAACGTCTTCAAAAGATCCACACAGAACAGCATTACATTTGTGCTACTATTCTGGATCCACGGTACAAAAAGGCACTGGCAGGCAGAGTATTCTTTCCTTTTGATGACGCAGAAGTTAAAAAGTATAAACATTGGCTAACTGTGTCAGCCACTCGGTTTGAAAGAGAACAGCAGGAAATTGAAGGAAAAGGCAGTACATCAGCATCAGCAGGTCATCCGGAGTTAAAAGAATCCCCTTCTGCATCTGTGGCTGTGGCAGAAGTGAGTGATTTTCCCTCTCAGCCGTTAAAGACACCAGCAACCGGATCATCTGCACCAGACACAACAGTAACATTGTGTGAAGAAGAGGATTGGCTAACTCGGCTTGGGTTTGCTTCTCAAAAGGTCCCAGCAAAAAGTAAGCAAAGTGGAGGAACCGTGGAGAACCTTGAGTCGATGGTGCAGGACTATCTGAATGACTCAACAGAGGTCTATGTTCATGATGACCCATTGGCGTATTGGCATGGGAAAAGAGAATTGTGGCCAGAGATCACCAACCTGTCTATAAATTACTTGTCTTGCCCACTCGCAAGTGTGTCTTCTGAACGTGTTTTCAGTGCTGCTGAAGGCATTGTAACTTGCAAAAGGACCCGCCTCTCACCCAAAAATGTGGAGAGGTTAACAATGATCAAGATGAATCAGCACCTCATACCACCAGATTACAAAATACGAAAATACACGCAGGAAGAAGATGAGGAGGACACCAACTTAGATGAGGGACGTTCTTCTCTGTTAGGTGACCTACTCCCGCCTGAATTCGCAGAGTATGAGGACGAGCTCTTCTTCCCTGACACCGACCCCTGAAAATGAGTCAATGGATCAATAACTTTCTTTTTCGTCCTTATTCACTTTTATTCCTGTGTGTCTGTCTTTCTTTGTTTTGCAAAATCTATATAAAAAAAAAACTTTAATCACCTAATCACAAAAACAAGCCCATCAGCAGAACTGTCTTCACTTATTTGCTTATTGATTTGAAGGTGCCGCAGTCTGCATTCCTCAGGTTCACAAGTTCACAAGAACATGCTCCTCTATCCTCCTCCTCCAGACTCCTATTTCCCTCAAAGCAGATGGCTGGATTACGCCCAATAAAGAAAGACTCTGCACTTGTGGGGGTGTTCTACTTCTTTGCGGGTGAGTTGACGGCTCTGGGGCCATTGCTGGGAAGGTCTAATACCGGAAAAAAGTGGTTTGGAGAAAATCGGAGGTGAAATTTCTTTTGCGTTTTTGCTGACTTGCTTGTCTTTGAGGTGCTGTTTGGAGGGGTTCCGGGTGTTTGTGGGTGGGTTTTGGGGTCTGGGAGCAGTGCTGGGTATGGATACTTTTGACTGCAAGAGGTTTGAAGCAAATCCATGGTGGCAAAGGGGAGTTAGGGCCTAGCTGCAGAAAGCACGCGGTGTGATTATGGACATTTGCCTGAAAATTTCAAAGTCCCCATTTTTGTAGTTTTGCTTTTTTGCTGTTTGGGGGTCTTCTACTTGTTTCCGCCTGGGCTGACTGGTCTGGGGCCATTGCTGGGAAGGTCTAATACCGGATAAAAGTGGTTTAGACAAAATCGGAGCAGAAAAAGATGTTGCGCTTTTGATCATTTGCCTGTCTTTGTGGTGCTGTTTGGGGGTGTTCCGGGTGTTTGTGGGTGAGTTTTGGGGTCTGGGAGCACTGCTGGGTATGGATACTTTTGATTGCAAGAGGTTTGAAGCAAATCCATGGTGGCAAAGGGGAGTTAGGGCCTAACTGCAGAGAGTGCGCGAAGTGATTTTGGAAATTTGCCTGAAATTTTCAAAGTCTCCATTTTTGTAGTTTTGCTTTTTGGCTGTTTGGGGGTCTCCGCCTGGGTTGACGGGTCTGGGGCCATTGCTGGGAAGGTCTAATACCGGATAAAAGTAGTTTGGAGAAAATCGGAGCAGAAAAAGATTTTGCGCTTTTGATCACTTGCCTGTCTTTGGGGTGCTGTTTGGCGGGCTTTTATGTTGTTGTGGGTGGGGTTTGGGGTCTGGGAGCATTGCTGGCACAGTCTAATGTTGATTGCATTTGTTTTTCAGGAAATCCATGTTGGAAAAGGGGAGTTAGGGCCTAGCTGCACAGCGCGTTTGGACTGAATTGAAAGAAGGCTGAAAATATTCTAAGTATAAGATTTTCCATTTTTGCTTTTTGCCTGTATGGGGGTGTTCTGCTTTTTTGTGGGTGGGTTGGCAGATCTTGGGGCATTGCTGGGAAGGTCTAATACTGGATAAAAGTGGTTTGGAGAAAATCCATGCTGAAAAGCGTTTTGGCACATTAACTTAGGGCTCGTTAGGGTTAGCACTAGCAGCAGGATTGTATGTGTTTCACGGTGTTCTAGATTTTTGCAACTGAGATCTGTGGTCTTAGAGCACTCGTGGGAATGTGTCATTTTGATTGCAAGTGGTTTGAAGAAAATCCATGGTGGGAAAGGGGGGATTTGGCCTAGTTAAAGAAAGCATTTGCCACTATTCTTAACTTAGGGCTCGTTAGGGTTAGCAGTATTGTATTGCATGTGTTTGGGCGGGGGGCTATTTGTCGGGGGGTTTGCGAGTCTTGGAGCGATGCTGGGTATGGATACTTTTGCTTGCTTGCAAGTGGTTTGAATACAATCCACGGTGGGTAAGGGGGGATGTGGGCCTACTTTACTTTCAAAGTACATTTTGTCACCATTTTCTGCTAGGCCTCGTTTTTTGAGATCTGATTGGGGGTCTTCTACATTTTTGCGACTGGGTTTAGTAAGGGTCTGGGAGCACTGCTGGGAAGGTCTAATTTTGTTCTAAAACACAGTTTACCGTACACCTAGCTTGAGGGGAAAGATCAGCTAAATTAATTCGCCCATACTTATTTATCCTTCAGAAGGAGACTGAGACAGAGTACGCACTTTCAAAAATATTGTACTGTCTATTAGGAAACTCAAAGTGTGACTTTTTGCACTACACAGCGTACATACCTTATATTTATTTGTCAGTGGTGTTCTAATATCACTTCCTGTTTTTCCATCAATAATTACAGGCCGGGTTTCAGCCTGTGCAATGGGAAAAGGATGAAGTCAGGCTTCATATTAGCAAGCCGCAATTCAGCATCCGCCAGGCAGGCAGTGGACAGGGTGTCTTCTGGTCACCAACATTGATGGACGGAGCGTCAGATGGAATGGAGGAGTCCCGCTAATAAGAGGAATGGTTGGATGCATCTTACAACTTCCCAAATTCAACAGGACAACTACAACAACATACAGATACAGTATCCGTTCTTTTCTAATTATCTTTTAAGTAATGTTATTGCTGTGAACTTCTATGAGTGTGACTCTGCATTTCTTTGATCTCTGCGTCTAAATTCATCCCTACAGCCATTGTATAGGTTTTACTTCTGCTATTTTTCAAACCTACTTTAATGTACGAAGTGTTTCTCTGAGTGCAGCGATAGGCAAGTGAAAACGCATAATTATTACTGCAGCCCTGTACTGTCGCATTCTTTCATTCACGGTTGTCGAAAGTACTACTTACTTTTCAGTAACCATGCATGCAGTAGTGCATGCACTTCCTTTATGTCACTTAAAAGATTTATGGTTAGCTTTGTACCCAAAGATTTGTTTATCTTCAATTATTGTTTGTCCATGCTGTGCTTTTTCTTTCTTCTCTCAACAAAACTTTACCAAAAACCCCCATTCCCATCCATTTCCCAAACCCTAACGCTCTTCCCCCGGGCTGTGTGGTTTTGATTGATGTGTGACTGAATGACAGCAATAATTCCACACACTTGCTGGGGAGGATAAGGTCATATCAACAGGCTGGTGAAGGAATTCAAGGATATATTCTTACTCAGCTTGACACTGAGTCACTATTGGCAAATGAAAGCAGATTTTCATGTGCTCCATCAACTTGATTGCTCATCAAGAACATCCTCCTCCTAGACGTGGCAAATTATTACGCTCGCTGCTGTGTCCTTCACCTTCAGTACTATTTCTTGTAGTAGTAGCCAATGTCAAAGAAATTCAACGCAAGTACCCGTTATACTTTCAATACTTTACCATTTGTTAGGCTGCATTGTGGCACTGTTCTAGTGTACTGTCACCTGCTATATTCTCTATCGTACCGTTCTAATGCTACGGTAAGGACAAACAAGGTTTCATTTTCCTTTTTTTCAGATGCTGCAACTGCCACTGTGTAACACCACAAGTACCACCGCAATGATGACATTTCATCTGCCCAGGATTGCCAACCTTAATCGCCATTTCCCGTGCAGCCACCCCTGTGCCTAGCCCTATTTCAAAACACAAATTACAGGTAAGATAAGCATTTGGGGGGAGGTAGTATAATGGAGTATTAGGAGAGACGAGAGACTGACGGTCCTAGGACTATTGAATTCACTTACTCTGTGACAGGCACTTAGTTTAGAAAACATTTGGGCAATTACTAGTACATACACAACTTGAATCAAGATGCCACTTAAGTTTCAGGAAAACAAACTTACTGTTAACCCCCCACCCACCAGCCTCAAAAGCAGTAAAAAACATGTATGCTAAGATAAAGTATAAAGTATATTTATATATCCCTAACATAAATAATCTCCCGCAAGACCCAACCCACCCCCCCCTCCGTACCCCAACGAATGTCCGTGAAAACGAAGTCCAAAAAAGTAGAAAACCCAACTCCCAATTCCCACCCCCCAGAAGTCTTTAAAATAGGGGCAAGGGACAGTCTCCTCCTACTGCTGGCTGCTGTTGACTTTTCGGGCCAGGTCGGCATGCTCCTTGCGGAGGGTCTCGAGCAGGGTTTTGGTGTTGAGGAGCTCCTGCTCGAGGTAGGACTCCCTGAGGGAAAGGCGATGCATCCTTTTTTTGCAACTGCTGTGAGGGGCAGCTGATTTCTTTTCTGCTCGGCGGTGGCGGGTGGCTGCGGTACCCCGGCTCCGTACCGCTGGAGACCTGCTGCGCTGACTGAATGACCCAGGGAGCGCGGAGGAGGATACAGGTGTCGCCGTGGATGTTGTCGACGTACTCTGCGTGTCCTCCTCCTCCTGGGCCACCAGCCGCCGATATTCGGCGCCAGTGGCCTCCAGCCTACGTTGCCGGGCCCTTTTAGCCAGCTCCTTCCAGGTTGGTTTGGAAGGAGCATCTATATGAAGAAAGAAAGACATAGTCTGTAACCAATGCTCTTTAAGATTAGCACAAAATGATTCAGCAGAAAGTTGTGTCACAGTAGAAATAGCAACTTGCAAGCGCAGTACATAACTATTGTGGCCAGTATCTATCTAACCTCCCACTTCTTCATCCTTGCTCTAACATTAGTGGGAGTTTAAGGAATTAATTCTACGAGCACTATGGACTCACTCCTTTAGAGTCGACTATGACAGTACACCAGTCTTCTTCTTCTTCTTCTCTCTTGTTTACCAAAATTGGTACGTTAACTTCTGCAAGCCGGCATAATGCCAGCGCAGTCAACTTGCACCCGAGAAAAACAGACGCCAGCCATGATGAGTGAGACAGACTTGCGTTACTGTACCTGTCCAGTACATGCAGGTGGTGATGCTCTTACTTTTCAATTACGGGTGGCACTGAGAATACTCTGTTACAAGGGCTACTGCTTAATTAATTTAACTTTCACCCTAAAGTGCCAATGAATACTAGAAATTAAAATGAAGAAGATAAATTATCTGATTATCTATCACTGCACATGGTATATATTTGCTTACATATGGGATGACTTTAGGTGCTTTGCTTTTTATTGAGTGAACAGTGATACATCCACACATGAATGACCGAGTTCTACTAAACTTATTAACAGATGTAGTGAGTGGCCAACGTAATAGCCGGATGTATGCTGTGCTTGCAATACAAACTACTGCTACTATTCATGGTGGTATTCAGACAAAATTACAACTTCTTTTCCTTGCCTTTCCTACACTGGGACGGACATGCGGGTGCGGTGGTACATGCTCTTCAAAGTAACACTTAGTTCATCCAGTGACCGTCTACTCTCTCTAGATACACATATGCTATCTAAGAGTCAGATAGTACCATGATCCAGGCATCCATCCATTCAAACTATATGTGAATCATTCTTCTTCATGTCTCTCATCTGGACAAACCTTACGTTTTCTCACTGGAAAAAAACCTTTTCATTTTATTTGGGAAACCGCAAGCCATACATCCGTGCTTGACTTGCATTTAAATTTCAACCAAAGCATATATTGCGCACACATACAGTTTCTGTTTCACCCACCCAGGCGGTTCTCCTTCCACCCATCCTTGCTTCATCCTTCACCCAGCCATGCATCATATTCCTTCCCAGCCACCTCTGGCACCTATCAAACATATATGATTCTTCTTTGTCAGTCATCATTACTTTTAACTTGCTCGTCCTTCCACACTTACTTACACCCTTCTTTCGCTTTTTGTTCATCCCATCCATCAAGTTCATCTCAGATCTGATTTGGATTCTCAAAAAAAAATTCCCCACTGAATTGAAGTAAATTTAGAGGGGGCTACTACCTGGTTGATAAAGACTTTGTTCTAAATTTGAAAGTCTGCTTAACAGTATAGTAACTTACCTGTAGAACATATATAATATACCCGTGCAGAGAGCACACTCTGCAGTCTGTAATCTCAATAAGTAAGGAATATAAGAGCTTACCACTGCCCGCCACTACCGTGGCCACCCGCACAGCAGTTACATCTGGCACTTGCACCGCCTCCTCCCCAGAACTGCCCTCTTCCACCTCCGCGCTGGGCCCGGCACCAGATGTTGCACCTACAAAGTACATTTAAGAATGTTAGATGTCATAGACATACACCACTCACTAGTATTGTGTCTAGGAATGAAGAAATGTGAATACAGAAACAATTCTAATAATTTGTGACTGTCTACTCTAAAGTAAAAATTTCCCTTTTTCCAGGGAAGAGTGTTGTCTTGCTGCACTTTTTGGCACAACTGATGAATGCTTGCTTTTTAACACGCATCATTTTTCTCATAACAGACAGAAGCTTCACTTCTAAGAACAAAGAAATCATCATCACTAGGACGGCGTGACCAACGATTCAGCACCAAAAAGAAAAATTAAAGTTCAAACCAGGTGAGGGCTCGCTCGCCCACAATAAATGTGTGAAATAATAAATCACTAAGCACTTTTCCATTTTTAATCAACCGTTTATGTTTTATGACAAGCTTGATTTTAATAAATGTTTTTACTTTTAATAAAGCTTTAAAACTTAAATAGACTCTGTGGTTTTTGGTCAAGAGTGAATGAGCAAAAGGTTTTGCAATTTGCAAGCATGAGTCCGTGCCTCTGACACTTCTGGACTCTGACTCCGTACTCTTGTCCTGCTTTGGATGATCATCATTGGGGATCAATCATCGATGAATTCGGGAGCTAAATGACTCTGCCACACTATCTAGTCAGTAAGGAGATTGGGGGTTCTTCAAAGTCTGATATCACTGAGGTATGTGGAAAGTCTACCTGTGCCTATTATAATTGATAAACAATTCACTATTTAGTGTCCATAGTTCTGTTTGTGCAGATTTGTTCCTGCAACAGTAGTAGTATGGGTTGTCCTCCTATCCAAACCAAAAGTAAAGTAGTATCTTATTCTTTCTTGGTGGTCATTCAGATTTTATTGTTAGGAATTGTCAAAGCATAAACATTTAGAAGACTTGGAAAGACATTATGGACAATCCCAGAGGACTGCACTCAGTGCATAGAGCTATTGCTGACTAGAATGGGAGTTTCGTTTAACACCTTTTGCCAAATGTGCAATCTTAGTTAGCTACACAGACAGACTAATAAGAATAATCTAGTAATACCACAGGGAGTCATAGTAGAGGCAGGATAAGAATTTTAGATGCAGTCTACAAGAAGATCAAAGACGATTTAGAAAAAATTGAATGAGGAACGCTAGGAAAAAATAGGTACTCTATATTAAAATTAAAACTTACCGGGGCCAGCAAAGGAGCCCTCGCCTGCCCGATCCTGGCCTTGTACAGCAGCAGCAGCCTCCTCCTCTGTCCTCTTGCCCCTGTGGGGAGCTGATGTACAACATGAAAGAAAGAAAGACCCAAAAACATGGATGATTGTTGTCAACCAAATGAAACATTTCAAAAGAAAAATAACAAAATATTTTGGCGAAATAGCAAATAGACAAGTATTCCATGGGATATATTATTGACCTATCTCATTTGGTCTACTACGATATTAGTATTGCTTGATTAGCGGACCGTCGACTTGGAAAGTTATGTAACTCACTAAACAAGCTACTAAAAAGGTTCGCCTAGGACTGGCAGGCAGCAGTCCGCAGCACGCAAAGTGACAGACAAACTCCATCGTGATTGCACATCAGTGACAACACTAAAAACTTTCATACTACATTAACCTGTCATTAAAATACTCAAACTATCAATCCACCACCACTATTTCTTCTTACTGCCAGCTGTACAAAGGAAGGACTGGACTTGAGTCTGCAGGGGTAGATTTTCAAGCCCCTTGCGGCTCTTTTGCTCCATTGTTACGTGACTTTTGTGAAGCAGCGGCAGAACAAAAGAGGCGCCATGGTGCAGCGTATATTAACAACGTGACGCATATGGGAGATGCATCACGTTGTAAAGCCCTGCTCCATCAGGGGGCGTTCCGGCGCAAGGGACGCATCCTAAAAGTGGCTGAGGGAAATCTGCAAGATTTCAATCAGTGACTTTTAGGACAATGATGCGTCACTCAAACCCTGCGCCTGCTTGAAGCAGACGTACGGCTTGACGCAGCATTGGGGAGATAGGGCACCCCAAAGCATTGCTGGAGCTGTGCCATCGTTGCGACGCAACTCCAGCAATGCGCCGCCTTTACGGCACAGATGCGTAACACTTCGGTGAAGTTTTGGGCCCATGGTGCGCCGCATTGTAAATACGGCGCACCATGGGTGGTGGTGGCGTGGCACACAATTACTGGCGCATCCCTGCTACTTTGCAGGGATGCGCCGGTAATTGCAAATATGCCCCTTAGTGTCTAGCATTACGCAGTTCTGTAAACTTCACTCATACATAATTTCTCAGGCCAATGAAATGAACACAAAATCGAAAACAAATAAGCATAGTAGCAACGCTACTGAGAAGGAGAGCAGTGCACCAGAAATGCACAGAAGATTTTGAAATATAATTTACCTACAATGTAATCGGCAGAATTATTGCTCTTGGTAAAAAACAAAAATTTGCAATATATTAATAACACACAGAGCAGGAGAAAACAGAGTAGTGATGAAATAGCTACTACTACTCACCAAGCCCGGGGATCTCGAGGCAGAGCAGGTCGAGCAAGTCGCGTTCCCGGTCCAGGAGATCCGTCCAACGGTGGGTGGCCTGGTTGTAGGTGCGCCGGACCCGAGAGTGTTGATACAGGTCCCGGCACACCTTCTACCACCGCTTCCGGCGCTCCCGGAGCCCGTAGCCGCTAGCGATCTTGCCGCCTGCCATGATGGTCCTGGGGAGGCGGCGCTGGACATAAAACACTAGTGCGGCCACCTCCTCCGCGCTAAAGATCTCCCGGGCTGTGACTTGCTCCCCCTTCAAACGCCCGCACGGGAGCCGGGCACGGGGTGCGGGACCCTTCCCCTTCTCAGGCTGCTTCCCGGCTCCCTTTACCATGGTCTGGGCAGAAAGGAAGGTAAATAATAAAGAAGAAATAGAATAGGGAAGAAGAAAAGAAAAGAGTTTGAAAAAGTAGTTTAAAATTAACCAAAAGTAGCAGAAAACACAAAAATATAGAGCTAGAATAATAGAGGGATAGATAATAACTAAAATAGATCCAAAAATACTTCAAATAAGCAAAGGATGGCAGAGATTGACAGAGGATACAGAAAGCATGCCCAGAACCATAGCAATGAATGAAAAACAAGATGGCCGTGCCCGTTCGCGACTGCGGGGGTAAGTTCGCACGAGATTTCGCCCGTGATCACACGCGAACTTGTACTAGAAAGTCGCACACTTCGCGAGATTACACATAGCGCCCGGAAACGGAAATACATCACGCAAACAAGATGGCCACGCCCATGTACGTCCGCTAGGGTAACTTCGCCTCGTTGCGCTACCAGTGGCTTGCAAAAACTCAAAAAACCACGCGAACTAACACGCCGCAAAAAAACGAATTGCATATTCACACGAATTTGCGGCTTCCGAATTCGATCTTGCGCGAATTCGCGCCCTGCGAATCCCGCGAAATTGCAGAAAAACGATTTTTGCAAAACTGAAAGCACTCAGCAGGTGCAAAAGTTCAAGCTCATCATTAGTAACCATTCCCTGTAGTGCTTCCTGAGGGCCCCTCCAGAGTTAAGTTGCCTACTTGCAACTATTCTATGACCCTGCTCTGACCCTCACAGCAGGCTCAGAGAATAGCTACAAGTAGGCCACAAAGGTCCTGTGAAAAAAAATTGCACTGCAACAGAAAGCAATTACAGATAAGGTAGCAGGTGCCAGACTGGAAGTTCAAATTCAGTGACACATTAATCAACCCCAAATTAATTCATGTTAGTTGAAGCAGGGCAGGTGTGCTAGATTTCCCCCATAATCTACAGTGATGAACCAGAGGGTGGCAGTGATGTACCAGAGGGTGGCATGGGTGAACCAGAGGGTGGCAGTGGTGAAACAGAGGGTGCTGTGATGAACCAGACGTAGAAACAACATAGTCGCGACCGTTGCGACCCGACAAGTAAGTTCCCGTTTGCGAACTGGTACAAAACCCTTGCGAACTGGCAGAAACCCTTGCGAACACAAAAAAAGAAAAAATCCGCAAGTTCGCAGATTTTGGGGATTGCGAATTCATGAATATGCAAATTCACGAACCGCGAATTCGCAAAATTTGCCCATGCTTAGTGTAAATCCATTCAGTAGTTTCAGAGATATTTAGGATTAACTGGGGACGCTAGTCCTTGCAGAAGGTTTGTGGATAGTACTGAAATGTGATTGGCTGCCAACACTTCAACCAGGAAGTGTTGACAGCCATCATGAAACTCGGCTTGAAGCCGAGTCCAGCCCAAAAAGTTCAGGAATGCCCTGACCCCCACTAGATATGGTGTGGTGGTCCCACTGGACCCCATCGGGGTATAAAAGCATTTAAAAGAAAGACAATTGCCACAAATTCGTGGATGGATCCATGGCAAAAAACAAAAAACAAACGTGAGGGCTCCTGCATGTTTTTTAAACAAAATGCCCCTGGGTGGGCCAAATCACAGGGGAT
This sequence comes from Lissotriton vulgaris, assembly GCF_964263255.1. NCBI lineage: Eukaryota > Metazoa > Chordata > Amphibia > Caudata > Salamandridae > Lissotriton > Lissotriton vulgaris. Next base: position 91,297,434 of record NC_141697.1, on the reverse strand, counting down.
GTTTTTTTAAAATATGCGGGGGTGCCCATGTGGCCCCCTGTACCCCTGGGACCGCCACCTCTCTAGGGCTATTTACTAAATTTGTATGGGGAAAGCCTCCCCTGTTGCCCTGGGGCTAATGTAATGGGGTGGCCGCGCAGAACCCCCACCCCATGGACCACCACCACCTCCCTGGGGTTGTTAACTTTTGATATGGGGGGCCTCACAGACTACAGGGGTCCCGGGGATCTGGGCCCCGGGGATCACCACCTCCTCAGCCCCCTTCCCAGGGGCAGGCCCTTAATCAAGGGAGTAAAGAGGCCTCCTGGAGCCATACATGGCCCTGGGGATCACCACCTCAGGGTTGGCTCCTGCTATGCCCCGGGGTGCGCATCCCCATACGTAGCTGTTCGTTATGGCTTAGAAGGTGCGATACCGCTGCTGCCAAGCCATAACAAACTACACTCTGTTTTGAGCAAGTTAGAGCATTTTGTTCTTACTTGATAAAATAGGAGCACAATTGCTTTTGGACACAGGGAGCTGCATGTTAGCAGCTCCCTATGGGTAAAAGCAATGCAGGCTCCAGCTAGAGTCTGGGAGCCAGAAGGGACTGTGGGGGCCTTCCCTACCTTTTACTTTGCAATTTTAATAATTTTAAAATTGCGGGGCCACTGGGGATGGGGTCGCATGGGCTGAAATTGCCCCTGGGAGGGGGGGCTGTAGAGGACACCTCCCCATTCTAAATAGGCTTGGTCTGGGGGATGGGGCCCCAGGGCAAGCCTATTTAGGCTGAGGAAATGGGGGCCACACAGGCCCTCTCCGAGAATACAGAATTTAAAAACAATTAAAAGACAGGCAAGATCCCGGAGGCCCCACTCCTTTCTCTCCCACTCTGCAAATATGCCCCTGATGCACTGCTTGTTGGGGGATGAAGTCCCCTTGGCTCCAGAGGGTCATTGGGGGACAACTACCCCTCCTGTTACCACTACTAAGTACCACACAGTGGTATTGCTGAAAGGTTATCGAAGGCCACGCCCCCTTTCTTCACCACTCTGCAAATGCACCTCCTGGTGTCCTGCTGGTTGAGGGATGAAGTCCCATTGGTTCCAGAAGGTCCTTGGCTGCCAACTACCCCTCCTGTTACCTTCAGTAAGTTCCGAAGAGCATGATTGCTATAAGGACTTCAGAGGCCATGCCCCCTTTCTCCACCACTCTGCAAATGCACCTTCTGGTGCACTACTATTTGAGGGAGGAAGTCCCCTTGGCTGCTGAGGGACCTTGGGGGACAAGAAGCCCTCCTGTTACGACCAGTAAGTCCCTTACAGTGGGATTCCTGAGAGCTGGTCGGCGGAACCGTCCCCTTTCTCCACCACTCCACAAATGCGACTACTAGTTAAAAAACCATAGATATTCACTTAAAAAAACCAAAGGTTACAGGGGCGTTATAGTTAGGAAATAAAATGTGAAAGCCCTTCGAAATTCAAAGAAAAAAACAAAGGCTGCAGGGACGTTATAGTTAGGATGAAATTTCGCTTGTACAAAACCAGTGAAATTCAGCAGTTATAGCTACCTGAGCTAACTATAACTTGCACTCCCACAATGCAGTGCTTATGATGACCTCATGTCATGTTAGATATCAGGAGTGATGTCATCAGTGATGTTACTGGCCACATCATGAGTGATGTAATATATGAGTTCAGAGGCAGTGCATTGCAGTGTGACCTTTGTTTTTTTCAGTGAATATGCCAACCAATAGCAAACACTGCTCTACTCCCAAGCCTCAAGCCTCCTGGTGTAGTACTTATTGTGGGATGAAGTCCCCTTTGCTTTTGAGGGTCCTTGAGGGCCAACTACCCCTCCTGTTACCTCCACTCTGTCCCATACAGCTGGATTGCTAAGAGGTTGTCGGAGGCCATACCTTCTTTCTCCACCACTCTGCAAACGTACCTCCTGGTACACTACTGGTTGGGGAATAAATACCACTTTACTCCTTAGGGCCTCAGGACTAAAGTGGACTTCTTCCCTAACCAGTAGTGCACCAGGAGGTGAGTTTGCAGAGTGGCGGTGAAAGAGGGACTTGTCTCTGACAATCTCTTAGCAATTCAGCTGTGTGGGACTTACTGGAGGTAACAGGAGGTGTAGCAGGCCCTCAAGGGCCTAAGGGACTTCATCCCACAACAAGTAGCATACCAGGAGGCGTGTTTGCAGAGTGGTGGAGAAAGGGGGCATGCAACCAAAAACCTCTCAGCAAACACGCCGTGTGACACTTACTGGAGGTAACAGGAGGGTTAGTAGGCCCACAAGGACCCTCAAGAACCAAGGTGAATTTATCCCCCAACTAGTAGTGTGCCAGGAGGTGCGTTTTCAGAATCGTGGAGAAAAGGGGCATGGCTTCTAACAACCTTTCTGCAATCTTGCTTTGTGGGACTTACTGGAGATAACAGGAGGTGTAGTTGGCCCCCAAGGAAATCCTAGGGAGCCAACTACCTCTCCTGTTACCTCGAGTAAGTCCCACACAGCGAGATTGGCAAGAGGTCTTCGGAGTCCATGCCCCCTTTCTCCGCCACTCAGCAAACAAGGCTCCTGGTGCACTACTGATTGGGGGATGCGCTGGCACACTACAGGTTGGGGGATGAAGTCTACTTTACTTCTACTGGACCTTGGAGGCCAAGAAGCCCCCTGGTACCTCCTGTAAGACCTACATAGTGGGATTCCTAAGAGCTGGTCGAAGGTCCTACCCCCTTTTCTCCAACACACTGCAAACGCGACTACTACTTAAAAAACCATAGAAGTTCACTGAAAAAACAAAGTTTACAGGGATGTTATAGTTAGGCTCAGGTTTCACTGGCACAAAACCTGTGAATTTCAGCCATTATAGTTAGGGAGCTAACTATAACTTGCACCCAACAATGATGCTTATGAACTCACATATTACATCACTCATGACATGGTCAGTGACATTACTGATGACATCATGCACAGAATATTTCATACACCCATTCAAATTCCACACTACCATTCTCGAACCTATCCACACACCCTTACCAGTACTTCCACTTCCACTCACTCACCCATACAGTCACTCATACACCCACTCACTCATTAATACAGCCACTGACATATCTACTCATATACCCATGCAGCCACTCACACACTGAGTCATTCACCTATAGAGCTACTTAATCACCCACCCATACAGTCAATCACACAGAAACATACTCACTCATACAGTTACACACACACGCAGTCACTATCCTGTACAGCCACTGACCCACACTCCCGCTCATCCATAGAGGCAGTCACATACCCCCACACCCTCCCACACAGACACTCAGACCCCCATAGAGGTACTCAGACAATAAATCACTCACACATACAGAAACTCACATACCCACTTACACACTCATACATTCACTGAGACACCTAACCATCACTTACTTACACAGTCAGTCAGGCACCCATCGAATCATCCAAACAGGCCCTTATACACCCACTTATTCACCAGTACACCTTGGTATATATAATTCAGGAGTGTCCTTCCCTCTCTCTCTCGTTGTTATTTAATATATATTTAACACTCATAAACCTTTAAAAACACTCACAGGCACTTGATGTTGCCATAAGTGATGAAATCAGTGATTGCATTTTGAGATGTCATCAGTTATGTCACTGACCATGTCATGAGTGATGTAATGTGTGAACTCACAAGTAATCCTGAGCATAGTTTGCGTAGTAGCACTATGAGTAGCTACGTTAAGTGCACTTCGCACTATGCAAGCTATGCGAACAGCGTAGTGCGGTAGGGAAAATGCTGTTCGCACTGATTGCACAGTGCCGGATGCTTGTCCGCACTGTGCAATCATTGCAAATGGCATCTTGCACAGTGCAACCAGTCATATTCTGCCGCTCGAGTAGATTTGTACTCAAGTGGCAGCTTTCTCAGTGCGGACCAGTAGTTTCCCATTGTGAGCGGTCACGAGAATACGATACAACCGTTTGTCTCATCATTTCGCCGAGTCAGAGGGGCAAGAGCTGTTCAAATTTTTTTAATACACACTCCGCTAGTTTACTGTCCTATGTAGACAGATTTTAGCATGTATACTTGACTACCGTCAGCAGCAGAGGTGATTCATTTATATAAAATGCACTCACATAGTTGGATACCAGGTAGACCCTGACGCTGGGTCAGACGAAACAAGTACACCATGGGTTTATCTATCATGACAATCAGAATGTTTTATTTTTAGAACAGACCTTTGGCAGCACGAATTTTGATTAGACACAGACTGTATATTATGTCTGCAATGCATAGAACATATTTTATATGGTTTCAGGAAGATTTGCTGTATTACCGTGTCTTTCGTGTATGTACATTTTTACTGTAAAGCGATACAGACGGCGAAATGCATTCGCCACTTTGAGTGTGTATTTCTGCAGAATAAAGATGCCTCTGCTGTTTCCCCTGTTGTGGCCTCTCTTCTTCCCACGGAGGAGTTTATATATATATATATATATATATATATATATATATATATATATATATATATATATATATATATATATATATATATATATAATATATATATTATATATATTTTACCCACTGGCAGTCGCCAGTAGGTAGATATAGTTAGGACCTAGTTTTTCCATAGGAAACCCGCAACATTCTATTTGGAATAACTTTGGCGCCGGTCGATGAATCTTCATGAAATTCCTCAAGTAGATGAGGCGCTCCTCTCCGCTCCTATCCTGAAAGTTTTGGGGTGATTCGTCAAGTGGGGGCCGAGAAAAAAGGGGGGTCCTAAAATGTGTTTTCCCCATGCAAATTTCCATAGGGACCTTTAGAACCGGCTACAGCCCGAACTGCTGAACGGAATTACACCAAATTTGGCAAAAAGATAGAGTTTGGTTTGCAGATTACGATTTTTGTTAAATGGTGTAAAATCATAGATATATCTATGGACGAAGCGGGTTACGCTATCCTCCGAGGATTATGCGCGTACCCTTACGAGCACGAGCTGCATGCTAATTGGCTGTCAACTGTCTGTCAACACTCCAAACCAGGAAGTGTAGGCATCCATCTTGTGTCTTGTTAGAACCGAGGCACAAGGAAACTGAAAAACAAGCGCGCAAAAGGCGTAAAGGGGGCAAGGTAGAAACACCTTGACCTCCTAGGCCTGCTCAGGGGGTCCCACAAGGACCCCCAAGGTCCCAAATGTTTTATATATTTTTATCCCGTGAAGAAAAAAAAAACAAAGCCTGATTACTTTGTAATTAGCCACGGGGGCCAAATCCCAGGGGCAATGTGGATAATGAAAATGGGGGGCCCAGAGTGGCCCCCAGCCCCGGGGACCACCACCCCCTGGGGCTTGAATGTTACGAATGTGGGGGGCTCACGGCCCCCCAGCAGCCACGGTGACCGCCAGCCCTGGTGCTTCTTTTTCATTATAATAATGGGGGGTTCAGATGGGGGGGGGAGTCCCAGGGACCACCACCCCCCGGGGCTTTAACATTATGTATGCAGGAGGGCTCACGGCCCCCCCTCAGCCCAGGGGCCCACCACCCCGGGGCTTCTTTTTTTAAATGAAAAATATCTGTGTAGGGGCTCAAGCCCCACCCACACGCCCGGGGACCGCCACCTCCTCAGGGCACTACATTTTTTAATTGGGGGTCCGCGATGGACCCCCCAGCCCCGGGGCTTTTAAATGTTGGGAGGGGGGCCGCGTGGCCCACCTCCTGGAGCCTTGTGGTGGCCCTGGGGACCGCCACACCCCACGGCCAGCTCCCGCAGTGTCCCGGGTCCCACCCCCGGGACACTGTAGTTTGCTATGGTAGGGCAGGAACCTCGCGGCTCCCGCCCTGCCATAGCAAACTGCTTTGGTTTTTGGAAAGGAGAGCAGGAAACCTGCTCTCTCTTCCAAAAACCAAGACGATTGCTTTTCTACATGGGAAGCAGCTTGTTAGCTGCTCCCCATGTAGAAAAGCAATGCCGGCTCCTGCAGGACACGGGGAGCTGGCAGGGACCGTGGGGGGATTAGGGACCCCCCACGGTCTCCAACGGAGTGAGCCAGCCCCGGGGGATGGGGTCCCCGGGGCTACAAGTGGCCCGAGAGGGGGGACATGCGGCCCCCCTCCCCAAATTGTTTTTTAAAGATGGGGGGCCCTGGGGGATGGGGTCCCTGGGGCAAAAAGTGGCCTGGGAGGGGGCCCATGCAGCCCCCTTCCCGATTTTTTTTTAAATAAAAAAATTGGGGGTAGGCCCTGGGGGATGGGGTCACCAGGGACCCAAAAAATTGAAAAAGTAGGGGGCTACACAGCCTCCCTTCTTAAAAAAATAAATTTAAGAAAGACCATCCTTGCGCCGAAGGCCATGGCTCCTCATTGCGCCAGGGGGTGCGTTTGCAGAGGGAGAAAGAATTTCCCTTGAATACTGGGGGTCCCTGGGGGCCAACTAGCCCACCAGGAAACTCCAGTATGCGCCAGGGGGCTGCATTGCAGAGAGGTGTTCTGAAGTCAAACCCCTTTTTACACCTCTCTGCAACGCAGCCTTGTGGCGCTTACTGGAGGTACCTGGTGGGCTAGTTGGACCCCAGGGACCCACAAGATTCAAAGGAACTTAATTTCCCAACTTAAAACGCGCCACGGGCGAGTTTGCACAGTGGTGAAGGGAGGGGGCGGGCCTGAGTTCACATGTGTGCAAACAGGTCCTGTGGTGCTGTTTAAGTTGGAGAATTAATTCCTTGTCAATACTGGGGGTCCCTGGGGGCCAGCTAGCCCACCAGGTAACTCTAGTAAGCGCCATATAGCTGCGTTGCAGAGTGTTGTAAAACGGGGCGTGGCCTCTGAACACCTCTCTGCAACGCAGCCTCCTGGCGCATACTGGAGGGACCTGGTGGGCTAGTTGGCCCCCAGGGACCCACAGGATTGAGGAGGAATTAATTCTGTGACTTAAAACACACCACAGGGTATGCTTGAAGACATATCACCATAGGCCACGCCACATTCCTTCACCACTGTGCAAACACGCCCTGTGGCGCGCTTTAAGTTGGGGAATTAATTCTCTTTCAATACTGAGCGTCCCTGAGGGCCAAATAGGCCAACAGGTATCTCCAGTATGCATCAGGGAGCTGCGTTGCAGACAGGTGTTCAGAGGCCACTCCTCTTTTTACACCTTGCTGCAACGCAGCTCTGTGGCGCTTACTGGAGTTACCTAGTGGGCTAGTTTGACCCTAGGGACCCTTAGGATTGAAGGGGACTTAATCTGTCAACTTAGAACGGTGACAGGGCGCGTTTACACAGTGGTGAAGGGAGGGGAGGGGCCTGACATGATGTGTGCAAACACGCCCTGTGCCGCGCTTTGAGTTGGGGAAAAAATTCCACTTCAAACCTGAGGGACCATGGGGCCAAGTAGCCCACCAGGTGCTTCCAGGAAGCGCCACTGCACTGCGTTGCAGAGAGGTGGTGCAGGCCGTGTCCCTTTTTACATCTTTCTGCTACGCAGCTCTGTGGAGCTTACTGGATGTTCCGATTTACTCACCTGTTATCAGGAGAGAACCCAGTGCAGCATCTTTGAGCCCAGTACTGATCCTGAAAAGTAATTCTAACCATACTTACCAGTAACTTGAATTTCCTTCCATAGGCTAACATTGACTGGTTTCACTTGGAAATTCTTCTAGTTGTGGAGTTTTGCAAATTTAAAATATTCACCTAAAATCATCCAAATAACTAATTCCGATTTACTCACCTGTTATCAGGAGATAACCCAATGCTGCATCTTTTAGCCCAGCACTGACCCTGAAAAGTAATTCTAACCATACTTACCAGTAACTTGTATTTCCATCCATAGGAATCCATATTGTGGTTTTCACTAGAAAAGTTTCGAAGTGTCTATTTTCCCAAACTACAAATATTCCTAAAAAAACGCCTGTATGACTTAAACGCATTCTTTCAACTGTTTACAGGAGATGCACCAGTGCTGGATCCAGGATCCACCACTGAGTAAGAAAAAGTAACGATAACACTACTTACCTGCTAAGTGAATTTCCTTCCATAGGGTCGCATTGACTGGTTTCACTTGGAAATTCTTCTAAGTGTGGAGTTTTGGAACTTTAAAATATTCACCTAAAATCAGCCAAACAACAAAATATGATTTACTCAGCTGTTATCAAGAGAGACCTCAGTGCTGCATCTTTCAGCCCACTACTGATCCTGAAAAGTAATTCTAACCATACTTAAAGTAACTTAAATTTCCTTCCATAGGATAACATTGACTGGTTTCACTTGGAAATTCTGGAACTTTAAAATATTCCAATAAAAAATCATTCGAACTACGAATTCCGATTTACTCACCTGTTATCAGGAGAGACCTCAGCGCTGCTTTTTTCAGCCCAGTACTGATCCTGAAAAGTAATTTATCTGTACTTACCAGTAACTTGAATTTCCTTCCATAGGAATCCATTGTCTGATTTTCACCAGAAAAGTTTCTGTCTATTTTCACAAACTAAAAATATTCCTTAAAAATCGCCTGTATGACTTAAACGCATTCTTTCAACTGTTTACAGGAGATGCACCAGTGCTGGATCCAGGATCCACCACTGAGTAAGAAAAAGTTACGATAGCACTACTTACCTGCTCAAGTAATGTCCTGCTATAGTATAACATTGGTGATTCTATGTGAAAAAATGTTTAAGTGTCAACTTTTAAAATACAATAATATTCCTTACAAATCACTACTGTAACTAAAACACTGTTAGTCAACCATTTACAGGAGATGTCCAAGGAATGAATCTAGGATCCAGTCCTGTGGTTAGAAAAGTAATCCATAAAGTAACTAATTGCATGTAACTAGAAATTCACATTTGATATCAACCGTTTTAGTGCCCCCAGAAATACTGTATGGGATTCCTTTCAATCTGCCCTTAGGGGTGAGACCATTAGCTACCAAGCTAGGGCGAGAGAGCTAAATAAGAATGACTTTAATGCTAAAGTAATAGCCTTGGCTAAGGCAGAGGAAGATCATACCACAGCTATTTCCCACGGGACAGATGCTACACAGTCAATGTATTTAGTTACTTTATTAAAAAATGAGCTAAACAATAGCCTTAGTCAAAAAGCAGCGCAGACTTACAGTGCTCATAGGAGAGATATTTATGAAAATGGGGAAAAAGTGGTGAGACAACTGGCGCTACACACCCGGCAAAGGAATGTCTCCAATCAGATAAAACTGATAACTGATAATGGTAAATCATATATGCAGGCAGACGAGATTACTTCGTTATTTCAGCAGTATTATCAGAATCTATATACGGAAGATTCTACCCCTCTTTCAAATACAGATTATGAGTTTTTGAATAACTTTCTTAATAATACTGAGGGTATAAAAAGATTAGATGATGCTACACGCCAGAATCTGGAAAGAGAAATCACCCTAGATGAGGTACCACTATCTCCAGCCTCACTTGCATCGGGCAAAGCAGCCGGTCCTGATAAACTACCCATAGACCTATAAAAAACTCTGAGCACTCAGCTGGGACCACTACTTCATGATCTTTTTTTAGGTATTCAATGGAACGGGGTAACCCCGGACTCCTGGAATAATACAAATATAATTGTCTTCCCCAAAAAAGAGAAATCACCTCAGCAATTAACGTCATACCGTCCCATATCTTTAATTAATGCGGATTCTAAATTATATGCCAAGGTGTTAGCCACGAGACTCAGTGGTGTTATTGAGCAAATCGTCTCCCCGTGGCAACATGGCTTTGTTCCTGGCAAAGGAACAACGGACCATACATCTAGGGTAATTGCCTTGTTTGATGCCATGACGGTCACGGAGGCCGAATGTCAATGATACTATTAGATGCCGAGAAGGCGTTTGATCGTGTCTCGTGGAAATTCCTGTGGGCAATTATGCAACTAAACAATTTTGGCCCCAAATTTATTAAAGCGACAAGATCAATGTATCTATCTCCCAAAGCTAAAGTTCAACTGATGGGATCTGAATCTAACGATATTAGTATAACTAGAGGTACGAGGCAAGGGTGTCCCTGCTCCCCCTTATTATTTGCCCTATATATTAACCCTTTGATTTTGAAACTTATTGAGAGTCCCAGTATTAATCCAATCGTTCTTGGCCCTTTTTCTACTAAAGTATTATCATATGCTGATGATATCGCGGTCTTAACATCAAACTCGATTGAGGCTATGGAGGAAATTGAGACTATAACTACAGAATATGGCACTTATTCTGGATACTCTTTAAACAAAAGGAAGACAATTGTATTATGTACTGACAATATCGACTATAATGATCAAAGAAGAGCTGCAAATGCTACTTATTTAGGAATTGTCATTGCTCCTACTGTTAAAACCATAATTAACCATAACTTCATCCCACTGATTCATAATATTACAAAAGATTTGGATAGGGTAAATGGGTTCCACTTGTCTATTATAGGGTGAGCTAATTTCCTTAAAATGAATATACTTCCTAAATGCCTTTACCTGTTTCGAGCAATTCCACTGGCTATTGATCCTAAGATCTTAAAAACTCTTGAATCCCTCATGATTAAGTTTGTTTGGCAACATGGTAAAATCCGAAGGTCTCACAAGTTAATGTCTCTACCTAGCGAAAGAGGTGGGTTGGCAATACCTAATACTAGTATGTATCACTGGGCCGCACTCCTTAAACAAATGACCCCACTGATTAGCTTTAATGTAAGGGTATCAACCCCTGATAACAATATTCCACCCTCAATATATGAGCTATTACTAGGGGATAGGGCCAATGGATTGTTCTTACAACAGATTGAGGCACAGGAGTACAACAATGATCGAAATTATGAAATTATAAACGGGCATTAAAGGTTTGGGGCAAAGTTACTAAACACCTGCACATTAGTAAATGGAATAGGTATACCTCTTTGTGGTATACGAAGGCGTCCCTGGCATTTTCAAACAATATCATAGCAAGGAAATGGCAGAGACTTGGAATCCTGCGTGTTAAAGATTTTCTTATTCATGATCTAGAAACCACTTTTTTAGATGTTAAGGATAAATATCATCTTTCTAACGGGGACTACATTAAATATGTGCAAATATATACAAATCTCAAGGCTAAGGGACCCACCCTTGGGCTACAGAAAATAGATCTTTTGGATGCTATTAATAGATCTAATACAAGAATTGGTGTTATATATAAACTTCTCCTTGTTAATGTACAAGATGATCTGGAAAAAACTGAATCTAGCTGGGCAGTCAAACTTAGCAATCCCAATGTTGACATATATAAAAGTCTAGAGTTGAGCCAACGACTTTTTAGGGCTAGCAACTTTAAAGCTCAAACATATAAAACCATTTTTGGCCTCTATTTTACACCCGCTAAATTGTATTCTTGGGGTAAAAGAGAAAATGATTTATGCCCAAGGTGCACACAAGGACCGGCTAACTTAATACATATGCTAAGCAGTTGCCCCAAACTCACTCAAATCAAACATATGATTGCTGAGTACTGGGAGGTGCTGTTTGGTCATAACGTTCCAGAAACAGATTCATTGTTTATTTTAGGTTATGACTCATCGATCGCTCTGTCAAAGATAGAGCAAAATGTACTATTTATAGGTACGGCGGTATTTAGAATTATTTTGTCGGCCCGCTGGAAGGAAGCCGAACCACCAAGCTTTCAGATGTGGCTGGCTCGCTTTTTAGCTGTTTTCAGCTTCGAGAGAGCCATATATTCTACAAGAGGGCTTAAGTGGAAGAGAATGGGCGAATCGATTTGGTCTCCAGTTTTGAGCTGGAAAGCAGGAATAAATTCATCTATCTAGATTTTGTTTGATGGGATGGAAGGCAACATTTAAATGTATAATATATGAAAAAGTAATTTATCTAAAAATTCTTGCTATTGAAAGTAATATATTTTGTGAATTAAAGGGGGAAATCTCTCGCTTATCAAAGGTGTTGTATTAACTATTGTATCAAATATTGTTTTAGTCTTTCCTCCTTATCGATGTGAAACCCTTGAATATGAATATGATTATGATTATGATTATGATGATCTATGATTTCGACTTGTACTTTTCTGTAGTGTGCTTTTTTTTCCCTCTCATTTTTTTTGTTATGTGCCTGTCTGGACTGAGTTCAATAATAAAAAATAAAAAAAATAAAAAAAGAAATTCACATTGAGGTCAATGTTGCATTGTGCTTGAAATTTTGTTGCCCATCGCAACAACTGTAACTACTGTACTTAAAAGTCTATTGCCTATTTGCAAAGTATTTAAACTAAAGTAATTCATTCTGAGAAAGTATATTTTGTAATCTAATGTATAATGTAATTATAATGTAATTTAAAAAATATAAAATCTAAAAATAAATAGTTTAAAAAATGTAGTAAATCAGTATAAAAAATTATATAATAATTCATACATTTAAAAAACCTTCGAAATTCACTGAAAAAAACATAGGTTTCAGGCCCGATATAGTTAGGAATCAGCATTTAAAAAACCTTAGAAATTCACTGACAAAACCATAGGTTTTAGGGGTGTTATAGTTAGCTGGACATTTCACTCGTACAAAACCCTTGAAATTCCTCCGATATAGTTAGTTCTACTAACTATATCTCGCGCGCCCACAATCCACTGCTGATGATGTCATATATTACATCATTCATGACATGGTCAGTGACATCACTGATGACATCTCAAATGACATCACTGATAATACCTATGGGAATTAACATAGGAAACACACATTTTGACCCCCTCTTCACTCAGCCCCCTCTTGACAGATCACCCCGAAACTTTCTGTGCATAACTAGAATCACATGGTCACTTTTATGGAAAAGATTTGTGTCATCAAACGGCACTAAAGATATAGGCAATTCAAAAAAAGCTTTTCATACGGAAACTAGGTCCTAACTATAACTACCTACTGGCGACTCTCAGTAGGCAATATATATATATATATATATATATATACAGTAATATAATATAGTAAGTCCACTGATATGGCAACACCCTGCCCTAGAAAATAATAGAGGTAGAGACTTAAAACTTAAAATAAAACCCAATTAAAAAAAATTAAAATTGAAATACATTTTTTTGGATTAGTTAAAAATATAAGTAGGGGGGGTGGCCAAGACCTGGATGGAGTAGGATGTGTGTTGCATTAGCTCTGTCCTCCGGAGTACGGCTGCTTGCATTTCAGCATTTTGTAGCAGCTTGGGGTGCAAATGGAGTCCCCCCCCCAGTGTCTCTCCACTCCCCCGTTCAATCCCGGTGCCCTACCGGGGGCTCCGCTGCTGCGATCGGCCTGCAACGGAGCGGAAGGCCTAGCAGGATTCTCCCGCCCGCCATCTTGTCTGTGGGCACTGTTGAGGCCTTCAGTTTGTAAGAGTCCTGGGCCCCACGGGGTGCGGCTGCTGTGGTGCGGGATGTTTGTTGGGGTGCTGTTCGTGCCTGACACCCCCATATCCGACTGTGTGCATCCCAGGGGGCTCCTCCCATGGGTGGCATGGCTGGCGTAGGCCCACCCCAGGTGCCGCATTGCGCCCGGACCAAAGAACAAACATCCCACATAGGTGGCCATCAGCCACGGCGCAGAACAAGCAGCCCGGAGATGAGGTGGATGGTGGGGTGGCGTAGCAACCCAGGTCCAACGGAGCTGCATTGTTGAGGTAATCAAGTTTGAAGGCGAGCCACTGGGGGAAGAGCGCAATCGACACTTCGCCTCCCAGGACACCGGAGCCCCCCCACAACCCAGGGCCTTCCAGGAGTGCCTTCGCTGGGACTTACCTGCTGCCTCAACCCCCAGCCTGAGGTAACTTGGTGGGGGGGGCCCTGGCACCTGCACACGCAGAGCTCCATCGCTTCAGGGGCCACAGTGGGTTTCTGCGCCCCTGCCTGAGCCTGGATGATTGAAGGGCTTGTGCCTCCAACCAGGCTGCCTCTCCGCGCTCACTCCGGGGTCGGTCCAGAGGGTATTTGACCCCTGCATCTTAGTCACTTCGTCTCCGATCCCCCCCCCCGGAGTGCTGCCCCGTTGGTGTGGAGATCGTATGTGGCAATGCAGCTCCTCAGGGTAGAGCGCATCGGATTCCTTGCCTCACAGGACAGCGGTGTGCATCCATGGCCTGGGGCCTTCAGGGGGAGCCTTCGCTGGGCCAGCCTTACTGTCTCTCCTGCTCCCTCCTGGCCCATTGGGACGTGGCGGGGGTGTCTTGGCAGCAGCAGGTGTGGAGCTTCACCACTACTGGGGCCCTAGCAGGATCCAGTATGCTCGCCTTAGCCTGGAGGTTTGGCAAGCCAGGGCCTCCATCTGGGCCGCCTTTCCACTCACGCTCCGGGGCCTGGATTGGGTTTTTTCACCCCTTCCACCCAACCCTTCTATCTCACCTCCCCCTCCGGGGACTGTGCAGTGAAAAATGTGCTGTGGCCCACAGCCCCCAACAGCCCCCAACAGTGACTGTCCATTTGTGTTGCCCCAAGGAAAGCAAAGAGAGCTGCAACGGGACCTCCTTTGTGGTCAGGCCAGGGGTGTGAGAAGGTGGCCTGATATGCAGTGCTCACTATTCTAGTGAACACTATGTATCAGTCCAGCAACCCTTATTGACGATTGGTTGTAAGTCAACCTTATAGACCAGCTATCCTAGTAGCGTGGATACGAGCAGTCTAAGGCTAAAGACTCGAGAGGGCGTGTTAAGCCAGCTGTTTACCACACATATACCCCTTGAATACCCAGTGAAAGGACACCACACAGGTGTTATGAAAATAAACAAGATATTTATTAAGAATCACAACAGCCCTGTACTCTTTATGAGGACAGGGTACTAAGCACAAAACAAAACTCTTACGAAAATACTTAAGTTAGCACAGTATACACAAATGCCCGAGGGGCACGGAAAACCATATACTCTGAAAGTGGAATGCGAAATTACTAGCAGGTAAGTACAATACTAATAGGCTTTGGAATCGCTAGATCTTGACTATAGAATCTTCAGATTACTTCTTGGAGACCCAGGGGACTCGGGTGCAGAGTGTGCACTCTCACGCGGGATGCGGGACAAAGTCTATGGTAGCTAGTAATGACAAAGTTAGTGTTCTCGGGCGAACCCGACCTGGTAGGAGGAAAACGAAAGTGGATTCTGACCCTTGGATAGTGAGGCTATGCTGGGGCACCGAAATGCCGAAGTTACCTAGCCCAGGGGCTGCAGCTGCATAGGTCTCAAAAGACGTCGGGAATCCTCGTAGACGGACCAGGAGCCTGGAAGAAAGAAGTTGCTGGCAGGCGACCAGTGAAGAAAGTTCGATGGATCCAAGCCTGGATCGATGGAAGATGACACCTGAAAGCAGAGGGGACCAAGTTCGAGACTACTAGCCAGTAGTCAGGTGGCACCAGGAGGGCACCGGATGGTAGTCACCTCGACTAGGTGAGTGGGTGACGCTGTGCTCGCAGATCTCACGGACCAGGAGGCGTTGTCGGCGACCAGGATGGAGGAGCGAGCTGTCCCACGAAGGTTGAAGCTGTTGGCGTCGCTGGACCCAGGATTGGGCAACAAAGCCTTGGCAAATTCAAGCCCACGCGGTGGACTCAAAATGGCATCTGGAGTGGACCAGGAGGGTCCGGGGTGCCTCTCTTGAAGAAGGAAGCAAGGGCCAGCCTGGAGCAACCAGACCAGCAGCAGTGATGTTGTCGGGCGTCGTGAAGAAGGCCACAAGCCAGCCGGCTAGTAGCCACACAGCGCGGTGAGCACGCAAAAGCAGAAGGGCCCCACGCAGATCGTTGAGATGCTAGAGGGCTGATCTTCGGTGCTGGAGCTGCTCAGGGTTGGGGCTTCTCGGACCCCAAAGCACTCACCAGTGGAGCACACGGTGGGCTTGTTGCGAAGAAGTCGTGCAGTCTTGGCGATCATCGGTCCCTCGAGGTCTCGTCGCACTCACAGTTCTCAGCTTTGCTGTAGAGGTGAGTAGAGGTCAGAGGTGCCAGGGAAGCCGGGTCTCGTCGAGCTGGGTCGTCGGATTCGTGAAGAAGGACTTGCAGCAGACCGCAGTGTTCTTAGGATGGTGCCTGCTTGATGCAGGGTGACTACTCCTTAGCCACAAGGGAGAATCTTGAAGAAGAAATCTTGATGTCCTTTCGTAGAAAGTCGGGTCTTGATTCCAAAGATGATCTAATTTGAACAGGGGGCCCGCTCCTATCTTTATACTAAGAAAAGGGGCTGACCCGGTGACTAGGTCCTGCCTATGGGTGGGACTAGGAGGGGGGTGGTTACACCCCTCTCCCATGCCGGACTTCCCCCAGGCCAGGGGCTGGTGTGCCCCTGGAACTGGTTCTGACCGGCCTATGCGTAGTGAGCACCGGGGTGCCACTCAGCAGTCACCTTCCTGTAAAGCCCTGCCTACCCAGGATACACAAAACCATGTCTGGGACGGTGCTAGCACCGCCCCTGACAGGAAACCCTTTGTCCAGGCTCCCCTCGCTGGAAGGACTCCCAGCTGCAGGGGGTCAGACTCGTGTCTGTGGTGGCAGCATCCATTTTGTGGAGCTGAGGCTTCAGTTAACTTTAACCGGGGTTCACAGTTACATACATGTCGTGTCCCTCTAGAAGGGTGGAATGCTAACCCCGTCGCCAGAATTGGCGAGGGGTTAGTATTCCAATTCGTATGACACCTTACTCGACATGTTTTGATAAAGCAATACCAAATATAGCATTTAACCGCGAGGATTATAATGCACTTAAGAGTATATGGTATGCGATATCATGGAACAGCTATTAGGACTTGGTTCCGCAAGCTGCAGATAGGCTCAGCTCATGCCAGAGCACCGTCTCACACGATTCCAAGCACTCTGCCTTCAGGATTGTTAAGGCCTGCCATAGGAGTGGCTGATAGGAATCTGTGTGTCCATTTTAGGGTTAGATATAGGTATACTATATCTACAGCAAAGGGTGATTACACGACTTTGCCCCAGCTGTCATGCAGCCAGTTGTGTCAAATGTAGGAGGCCAGCCAGGGGTGGCATAATACATGCTGCAGCCCCTGGTAGGCCCTGGGTACACCTATGCCCTGAGTTACAGGGTCTGATAAGGTGGCCCAGTACCAATTGGTAAATGCACCTAGGGTACATGAGTAATTTAGAGAGAGAACAGCCAGGCTGTGGGTCTGATTGGCAGGCCCACAGCCAGAGAAAGTCGTAAACCAGTGAAACAAAAGCAAAAAAATCTGGGTGATCATAGGATTGCAGACCCTACTCTCCTACATGACCCCCCCCCCAAACTTTGGGACAATAAGCTAACCTTGACCAGGTGAGTCTTCTTGTTCTAAGTGGAAATATCTGGAGAGCCCATCGGCATTGCCATGATCAGTACCAGGTCTATGTTCCACTGTAAAGTCCATCCCCTGTAGGGAAATGGACCACCTAAGCAGTTTGGGGTTTTCACCCTTCATCTGATTTAGCCACAAGAGGGACTTATGGTCGGTCTGAATCTTGAAGTGAGTGCCAAACAAGTATGGCCTCAGCTTCTTCAGGGCCCAAACCACAGCAAAGGCCTCCCTCTCAATAGCTGACCAATTCTTCTCTCTGGGGGTCAGCCTTCTGCTTATAAAAGCAATGGGCTGGTCTTGACCATCAAAATTCAGTTGAGATAGAACAGCTCCCACACCCAACTCAGAAGCATCTGTTTGGACAATGAATGGTTTGGAGTAGTCTGGACTCTTAAGGATAGGTGCTGTGCACATGGCCTGCTTTAGGTCATCGAATGCTTTTTGACAGCCTGCTGTCCACTGAACCTTTTTTGGCATTTTCTTACTTTTCAGTTCATTTAATGGAGTCACAATGGATCCATAGTTCCTGACAAACTTTCTGTAGTAACCAGTCAGGCCCAAGAAAGCTCGAACCTGAGTCTGGGTGGTTGGAGGAGCCCAGTCCCTGATTGACTGTATTTTGCTCTCCAGTGGCTGAACCTGGCCTCCACCTACAAGGTGGCCCAGGTATACAACCTGTGTCTGCCCTATCTGGCACTTGGTGGCCTTGATAGTGAGGCCTGCTGCTTGCAGAGCCTCTAACACTTTCCTCAGGTGGACCAGGTGATCCTCCCAGGTGGAGCTAAAGACAGCAATATCATCTAGATATGCTGCACAGAAGTCATCCAGCCCAGTGAGAACATGATTCACCAACCTTTGGAAGGTGGCAGGTGCATTTTTCAGACCAAAGGGCATTACCACAAATTGATAATGCCCACCAGGGGTTGAAAATGCTGTTTTGGGCTTGGCATCCTCAGATAACCTGATTTGCCAATACCCAGCTGTCAGGTCAAATGTGCTTAAGTAGTTGGCAGAAGCCAATCTATCTATAAGCTCATCTGCCCTTGGTATTGGGTGGGCATCAGTCTTAGTGACTGCATTGAGACCCCTGTAGTCTACGCAGAACCTCATCTCTTTCTTACCACCCTGGGTGTGAGGTTTTGGCACTAGAACTACTGGGCTAGCCCAAGGGCTATCTGAGGGTTCAATGACTCCCAACTCCAACATTTTCTGCACTTCAGTTTTTATGCAGTCTCTAACATGATCAGGCTGCCTGTAGATTTTACTCTTAACTGGCAGGCTGTCACCAGTGTCAACCTCATGGGTGCACCAATTGGTCTGACTGGGTGTCAGAGAGAACATATGTCTGAAAGACTGAAGAACCTGTTTACAGTCTTTCTGTTGATGTTCAGAGAGGCTGCCACAAAAGACAACACCATCTACTGACCCATCATCAGGATTCTGAGTGAGCAGGTCTGGGAGAGGGTCACTCTCTTCCTCCTGTCCCTCATCAATGGCCATGAGCAAGCTCATGTCCTTCCTGTCGACATATGCTTTGAGCCTGTTGACATGGAGCACCCTGTGGGGGCTCCTGGGAGTTCCAAGGTCCACCAGGTAGGTGACCTCTCCCTTTTGCTCAAGAATTGTGTGGGGCCCAGACCATTTGTCTTTGAGTGCTGCTGGGGCCACTGGCTCCAACACCCACACTTTCTGTCCAGGCTGGTAAACAGTCAGGACAGCCTTTTGGTCATGCCAAGCTTTTTGAAGTTCTTGACTGGCCTTAAGGTTTTCAGATGCCTTCTCCATATACTCAGCCATCCTGGAGCGGAGACCAAGTACATAGTCCACTATGTTGGTTGCAGGCTTTTTGAGAGGTCTCTCCCATCCTTCCTTCACCAAACACAGGGGGCCTCTCACAGGATGCCCATACAAAAGTTCAAAAGGGCTGTAGCCAACCCCCTTTTGTGGGACCTCTCTGTAAGCAAACAGAAGGCAGGGAATCAGGACATCCCATCTATGCCTGAGCTTTTCAGGTAGTCCATGAATCATCCCTTTTAGGGTCCTGTTGAACCTTTCAACAAGCCCATTGCATTGTGGATGATAGGGTGTGGTGAACTTGTAGTTGACACCACATTCCTTCCACATAGCAGTTAAGTAGCTTGACATGAAGTTTGCACCTCTGTCAGAGACAACCTCCTTAGGGAAGCCCACTCTGGAGAACACTCCAACTAGGGCTCTTGCCACCACAGGTGCTGTGGTGGTCCTAAGTGGAATAGCTTCAGGATACCTGGTGGCATGATCCACTACCACCAGTATAAACTTGTGCCCTGATGCTGTCTGGGGTTCCATTGGACCAACAATGTCAATCCCCACTCTTTCAAAGGGCACCCCCACCACAGGCATTGGTATAAGGGGGGCCTTTGTTGTGCCACCTGACTTACCACTGGCTTGGCAAGTGACACAGGAGCGACAAAACTCCTTGGTATCCTCATTCATGTGAGGCCAGTGAAAGTGTGAGACAAGCCTGTCCCAAGTCTTTGTCTGGCCTAAGTGACCTGCTAAGGAAATCTCATGGGCCAAGGTAAGGAGGAAACCTCTCTGAGACAAGGGTACAACCAGCCTCCTGGTCATGCCAGGCTTGGGGTCTCTTGCCTCAGTGCACAGGAGTCCATCTTCCCAGTATACCTTGTGGGTACCTGTGGCGTTCCCAGCAGCCTCAGCAGCAGCCTGCTGTCTGAGGGGTTCAAGAGAAGGGCAGTCTAACTGGTCCTTCCCCAGGTCTTCCCTTGAGGGTCCCCCTGAACCCAAGAATTCAACTTGATCAAGTTCAAACTCTCTAGGCTCAGTTTCCCTCAATTCCTGTAGGTCAGCCTCCTCTGAGACTTGATCCACAACTTGGGGCAAGGGGGAAGGCACAGCCTTAACCCTACTGCTCTTCTTCTTGGAAGGTGTCTGGTCCATTGTTCCAGGATCCAGCACCTGTTCAGTGGGGCATTTCCTGACCTGTGACCTGGTCACAGCAAACACATGTGCTGGCAAGCCTAACATTTCCATGTGAGTCCTTTGCTCCACTTCTGACCATTGTGATGACTCCAAATCATTGCCCAACAAACAATCCACTGGGAGGTCTGAACTAACTACAACCTTCTTTTGGCCAGTTACCCCTCCCCAGGAGAAAGCTACAATTGCCATACTGTGATTGGTAGTGACATTGCTTGCATTGGTCACCAGGAAATCTGTACCTGGCATGATCTGTCCAGGGTCCACAAAGTTAGGTGTCACCATTGTGACACTGGCACAAGTGTCCCTATAGGCCTGAGCCATTTTTCCATTAATGAAAGGTGTCTGTCTGTATTTGCCCAAAGTATTGGGACTTATATCAGGGGACATATCCACATCCCCTGTACAAACAAGGACAGCCTGAGTGAGTGTGCCAACTAAGTTGTCACTCCCCTCAGAACCCAAGGTTAACCCAACTAAACCCTTGGGAGGTGCACTACCACTGCTGACTGTACTAGGGGGCACAGGTGCCTTAGGGGCTGCAGTGGCAGGAGTCTGCCCTCCTCCTTTCTTGGTGCACTCACTAAACCAGTGAGTTTTACTTTTACAGTACTGGCACCACCTTTTAGATTGGCCTTCTTGATTCTTCTTTTTCTGGGGAGCCTGACCCCCACCCTCTTTGGGTTGTTGGGGACCTGTCGAAGACTTCTGGTCATTTTGTTCCCCTTTAGAATCTTTACCCTTCTGGTCTGCTTTCTTCTGACCACCTTGATTCTGGCCCTGGTTCTGCTTAACTCTTGTTCTAACCCATCTGTCTGCCTTCTTTCCCAATTCTTGGGGAGAGGTCAGATCTGAGTCAACAAGATGCTGATGCAACAACTGGTTCTGACAATTGTTTAAAATTTGTTCTCTCATCATCAAATTGTACAATCCTTTATAATCAGTAACCTTACTGCCCAGCAACCAGCCCTCAAAAGCCTTAGTGGCACAATCTACAAAGTCAGACCAATCTTGAGACTGAGTTTTCTGGGTATCCCTGAACAGCACCCTGTACTGCTCAGTGGTTAGGCCAAACCCATCAACCAGTGTACTTTTCAAGACTTGGTAATTGTTAGCATCCTCTACTCTTGTAGTGAGGAGCTTGTCTCTACCTTTACCTTCAAAGGAGAGCCACAAGATAGCTGCCCACTGACTCTGGGGAACACCTTGCACAATGCAGGCCCTCTCCAAAGCAGTAATCCATTTGTGGATGTCATCCCCTTGTTTAAAGGGGGGCACTATCTTTCCTAGGTGTTTTGTATGAAAACTCCTTTCCCTATTGCTAGGTACAATGCTGCCACCAGTGGGGACTACCCCACTTAACTGTTGCTCTCTAGCAAAGGCAAGCCTCTCTTTGGCCAGGGCAAGGTCTTCCCTTTCAATCCTCAGATTGACTGCCCTTTCTTTAGCTTCATACACTCTCCTCTGAGGGGAAGTCATCCCTCTGTGAGAAGAGCTTTGAGAGCCATTGGTTTGAATAGATTTGCCAGAGCCTCTGGATAGAGATCTGGCTCGTCCATTCCCAATGTTAAGCTGACCTGAGAGTGGGCCCAGGGGTCCCCCAGTACCAAGCTCATGTCTGCTTAAGTTGGACCTGGTTAGTCTACTGACTTCTACCTGTCCCTTATCTGCCTCATCCCCAGAGGGCTCCTCATCCTCCTCCCCCTCTTCAGTCTCAGCTGAGAGGTGGATTAGGTCAGGGTCTCCTCTGGTTCCCTCAAGGGGAGGCATGTTCCCATCTGGATTAGAAGAGCTAAGAAGTTTCTCAGCTTTTCTGGCATCATAAGTCTCTAAGAGACCAATCAGAAAGGAAGTTGTGGGGTTAGACCCCTGCTTAATCTTCCTAGAGGTACACACCTGTCGTAACTCATGGAAGCTAAGCACAGTATATCTGGAAGGGATGACCTGTGGAGGGTCCACTGACACAAGGGGAGACTCAGAGTTTCCTCCTTGGTCTGACATACTGTTTCTAGTGTGGTGTAAGTGGTGCACTTACCTACACTATGTGTTTGCCTACTGATCCCTTGCTAAGAGCTGCAGCCAAGGTGTGCTAGGCCTTGAGGAGCTGCAACAGCTGGTTCAGTAGAACTCAGAGTATTACAAGCTAAGTTATATGTACCTAACAGTACTTATGTGATCTTTCAACAAGATATTCTTAGGATACATGTGGTAGAACAACAGCAAGCTCAAATCCCAACCGCTGCTCACCAATGTGAGAAGGTGGCCTGATATGCAGTGCTCACTATTCTAGTGAACACTATGTATCAGTCCAGCAACCCTTATTGACGATTGGTTGTAAGTCAACCTTATAGACCAGCTATCCTAGTAGCGTGGATACGAGCAGTCTAAGGCTAAAGACTCGAGAGGGCGTGTTAAGCCAGCTGTTTACCACACATATACCCCTTGAATACCCAGTGAAAGGACACCACACAAGTGTTATGAAAATAAACAAGATATTTATTAAGAATCACAACAGCCCTGTACTCTTTATGAGGACAGGGTACTAAGCACAAAACAAAACTCTTACGAAAATACTTAAGTTAGCACAGTATACACAAATGCCCAAGGGGCACGGAAAACCATATACTCTGAAAGTGGAATGCGAAATTACTAGCAGGTAAGTACAATACTAATAGGCTTTGGAATCGCTAGATCTTGACTATAGAATCTTCAGATTACTTCTAGGAGACCCAGGGGACTCGGGTGCAGAGTGTGCACTCTCACGCGGGATGCGGGACAAAGTCTATGGTAGCTAGTAATTACAAAGTTAGTGTTCTCGGGCGAACCCGACCTGGTAGGAGGAAAACGAAAGTGGATTCTGACCCTTGGATAGTGAGGCTATGCTGGGGCACCGAAATGCCGAAGTTACCTAGCCCAGGGGCTGCAGCTGCATAGGTCTCAAAAGACGTCGGGAATCCTCGTAGACGGACCAGGAGCCTGGAAGAAAGAAGTTGCTGGCAGGCGACCAGTGAAGAAAGTTCGATGGATCCAAGCCTGGATCGATGGAAGATGACACCTGAAAGCAGAGGGGACCAAGTTCGAGACTACTAGCCAGTAGTCAGGTGGCACCAGGAGGGCACCGGATGGTAGTCACCTCGACTAGGTGAGTGGGTGACGCTGTGCTCGCAGATCTCACGGACCAGGAGGCGTTGTCGGCGACCAGGATGGAGGAGCGAGCTGTCCCACGAAGGTTGAAGCTGTTGGCGTCGCTGGACCCAGGATTGGGCAACAAAGCCTTGGCAAATTCAAGCCCACGCGGTGGACTCAAAATGGCGTCTGGAGTGGACCAGGAGGGTCCGGGTGCCTCTCTTGAAGAAGGAA
Source organism: Lissotriton vulgaris (assembly GCF_964263255.1). NCBI lineage: Eukaryota > Metazoa > Chordata > Amphibia > Caudata > Salamandridae > Lissotriton > Lissotriton vulgaris. The sequence continues at coordinate 91,273,798 of NC_141697.1, read as the reverse complement.
GCAAGGGCCAGCCTGGAGCAACCAGACCAGCAGCAGTGATGTCGTCGGGCGTCGTGAAGAAGGCCACAAGCCAGCCGGCTAGTAGCCACACAGCGCGGTGAGCACGCAAAAGCAGAAGGGCCCCACGCAGATCGTGGAGATGCTGGAGGGCTGATCTTCGGTGCTGGAGCTGCTCAGGGTTGGGGCTTCTCGGACCCCAAAGCACTCACCAGTGGAGCACACGGTGGGCTTGTTGCAAAGAAGTCGTGCAGTCTTGGCGATCGTCGGTCCCTCGAGGTCTCGTCGCACTCACAGTTCTCAGCTTTGCTGTAGAGGTGAGTAGAGGTCAGAGGTGCCAGGGAAGCCGGGTCTCGTCGAGCTGGGTCGTCGGATTCGTGAAGAAGGACTTGCAGCAGACCGCAGTGTTCTTAGGATGGTGCCTGCTTGATGCAGGGTGACTACTCCTTAGCCACAAGGGAGAATCTTGAAGAAGAAATCTTGATGTCCTTTCGTAGAAAGTCGGGTCTTGATTCCAAAGATGATCTAATTTGAACAGGGGGCCCGCTCCTATCTTTATACTAAGAAAAGGGGCTGACCCGGTGACTAGGTCCTGCCTATGGGTGGGACTAGGAGGGGGGTGGTTACACCCCTCTCCCATGCCGGACTTCCCCCAGGCCAGGGGCTGGTGTGCCCCTGGAACTGGTTCTGACCGGCCTATGCGTAGTGAGCACCGGGGTGCCACTCAGCAGTCACCTTCCTGTAAAGCCCTGCCTACCCAGGATACACAAAACCATGTCTGGGACGGTGCTAGCACCGCCCCTGACAGGAAACCCTTTGTCCAGGCTCCCCTCGCTGGAAGGACTCCCAGCTGCAGGGGGTCAGACTCGTGTCTGTGGTGGCAGCATCCATTTTGTGGAGCTGAGGCTTCAGTTAACTTTAACCGGGGTTCACAGTTACATACATGTCGTGTCCCTCTAGAAGGGTGGAATGCTAACCCCGTCGCCAGAATTGGCGAGGGGTTAGTATTCCAATTCGTATGACACCTTACTCGACATGTTTTGATAAAGCAATACCAAAGATAGCATTTAACCGCGAGGATTATTATGCACTTAAGAGTATATGGTATGCGATATCATGGAACAGCTATTAGGACTTGGTTCCGCAAGCTGCAGATAGGCTCAGCTCATGCCAGAGCACCGTCTCACATGATTCCAAGCACTCTGCCTTCAGGATTGTTAAGGCCTGCCATAGGAGTGGCTGATAGGAATCTGTGTGTCCGTTTTAGGGTTAGATATAGGTATACTATATCTACAGCAAAGGGTGATTACACGACTTTACCCCAGCTGTCATGCAGCCAGTTGTGTCAAATGTAGGAGGCCAGCCAGGGGTGGCATAATACATGCTGCAGCCCCTGGTAGGCCCTGGGTACACCTATGCCCTGAGTTACAGGGTCTGATAAGGTGGCCCAGTACCAATTGGTAAATGCACCTAGGGTACATGAGTAATTTAGAGAGAGAACAGCCAGGCTGTGGGTCTGATTGGCAGGCCCACAGCCAGAGAAAGTCGTAAACCAGTGAAACAAAAGCAAAAAAATCTGGGTGATCATAGGATTGCAGACCCTACTCTCCTACAAGGGGTGCAACTGGGGTCTGACTGGAGGGGCAGCGCTGGTGGACTCGGTACAGAAGTGAGGATATCTGCTGTGAAATCGGCCAGCACATGGGATCCGACCCGCCGTTCCTATACATTGATGCTTGAATGCAGCGCCTTCCCCTGGCTGGAAGGGGATTCATGCCATGGCACCTCGGGCCAACTAAGCTGGTGAGCCCATACACTTGAGGGCTCCCTTTGTGCTGCAGGGGGTACCCCTGGCCCATCTATATCATATCTGCCCTAGCCACGAATTCTCCTGCCTGGAGTTGAACCTAGTTGACAGCCTGCCCCACTGTTGTGTGTGGTGCAACTTCAGAGGGTGACTCCAGAACTGGTCGCTAGCAGGCGCCTCCACGGGACAGCAGCATCCTCTGTCTAAGTCATGCCCCGCACCAAATCGGGAAAAGCCACTGCACAGCCAGCCTCAAAGGATAAACAGTGACTGACCTGTGGGCAAATTCCAGCGCCTAGCCTGAAGGACTCCACCACAATGGCAACAACTCCGGAAAACGCGGACGCCAGTCCTATCACTCAAGCCTTTGTCGAACTTCCTACAGGAAATAAAAACTGAAATCAACTCACTCAAAACTGAGGTCAAAACTTGTCTAAAAGATAGTCGGTGAGACATAACCAAAATTAGCACTAGAGTGGTCAATATCAAATGAACCCTTGAATTCAGAACGGCGGATCAAGAGGAGATCTGGCGCCACATAACAGCGCGTGAAAAATAAAATGTGGAATTCCAAATCAAGCAGGAGTATTTAGAAAATAGAAGACACCTGAACAATCTCCACATCAGGGGTGTTCCACGGGGCGCTGAGGGTCAGGGCATCTTGACCTACAACCCTGATCTTTTCCAAAAGATCTGGGGAGATGATGATGCCTCACCCCCTACGCTGGACAGAGCACATGGGGTTGCACCTCCGCGTGGGAGGGCAACCGTTGTCCCTTACATCCTGACCCGGGTGCACTTCTTCACAAGGAAGGCGGCGATCCTTCGAGCATCTTGGAGCAGCAATGATCTGACCTAAGAGGGCCATAGATCTCTCCCCAATCACCTTACGAAGACGCAGGGTCTTCAAGCCAGTAACGGAAAAACTCAAAGAATTGAACATCAAGTACCAGTGGGGCCATCCTATCGCCTTGATCTTAGAGTGTGAGGACAAGCTCAAATCATTGAGATCACTCAAGGAGGCTTTCCAATTGCTCCACCATGCCCAGACCCTCAGCCTTCCACCCCGACCTCTGTGGATAGTCCAGGATCCCGCTGTGCCCAGAGTGGTCGAGTGTCCTTCCTGCTTGTACTAGAGCTTCCAAAGCAAGCAAGATGTCACACCAAGCTAAACAGGACATCATCCATCATTTAAAATCCATGGAGGACTCACAATTTTCAGAAGGACGGGGCTCCCTGTCGGGGTCCCCCACTCCCAGTGGTTCCAGGAACTGGGTGGTGGCCCCCTGACTTGGACTAGGCCTTTCGTAGGTGGAGGAGGGCAATCCTTCACCCTGGTTCTCTAGCCATTTGTTTTCTCCAAGAGATTACGAACATGTTAGAACTTACTCGGCGACGTAAGGACCTCTGGTATCCTTTTCCTGGCTGCGATATACAGCCCGGGTCCCGCAATAGGAGCGGGGGACTCTGAGCTTACTCCTTGGGGGGGATCCACACTTTCCCATTTACATTATGGCGGGTCAGCCAATGAGGGACGGGCAGTACCTGCTCTCCTATATTTACAATAACTGGCTGAAGAAGGCTGTAATGCCAGAAACCGGTCCTAGGAAGCTTGTTTAGGTCCAGGGAAGGCATGGCTTGGCAGTTCGGACTGGACTGTTCCCATGAGGCACAGGGTCAGACTGATTTGCACATGATCATGTCTGAACTGGGGTGGCAGAGTGGGCTAAAGAACGGTGATGGATTAAACCCAGATCGGTTGACTGGGTGTGAGTGTTTGATTGGTTCAGATGCTCCGTCCATCACCACCCCCTTTTGTACTCCTATATTAACTGGCACACCCCACCATTCCCTTAGTCTCCATGAGGAGTGACTTCCTCAGAGACACCCTGGTGTATGCCTGTGGGCCGCCCTTGTACTGGAACGGTGTACTTTAGCCCTGTTGGCCTTTTGACCGCTCTGCTTGTTGCTCTTTATTCTGTCCCTTTTTCTCTCTTTCTTTTTTCTTTCCTTGGCCTCCTGGGGGGAGAGCATAGGCTCACTATGACATCTTATATTCCCGGCGTAGGAGCTTCAGGGCATGGGAGGGGGGTTCCTCTCCTGCTCACTCGAGTGAAATGTGTCTACTTCCCTATTCCCAACTACACCCAACACCAATACCACTTAGGCCGTGGCCCATGAGTGATGGGAGTGGTAGTTTGCATATTTGCTCGCACTCTACTCTTTATGTAGTTGATGATGGCACAAGTTAAATGTAAATCCCTCAATGTAAAAGGTCTCAATGCCCCCAATAAGAGAAGGCAGGTGTGGCGCTACCTCCTTATTCACAATCTGGGTGTCATTTTCCTCCAGGAAACTAGCCCTGGTTGGAGTTCGCTGAGTTTCACTACGCGGAGCTACGCGCAGTGCAAAAAAATCTCAGTAGCCCTGCGCGGTGCTCCGCTAGCGACTGCGTTCCATAGAAAAATGTTGTTCGCTGTGATTCCAAAGGGTGGATGCTTTTTCACACTGTACAATCATTGCAAACTGCACCTTGCCCATCACAAGCGGTCCCTTCTTTTTCTTTTCTTCCACTCGAGTGGATTTTTACTCGAGCAGCAACTTTCTCAACGCGAACAAGCAGTTTCTCATCGCGAGCGGTCGTGAGCATACGTGATCACTCGCAATGAGATACCTGATCACTCCGCGTTGAGAAATCTCGCCGGGATGTTTATTTTAAATGCTCGCCAACTTGATGTTGACGATCGCAAACGTGGTAAAATCTCACCGGGAGGTTGATTTTCCTCGCTCGTGCTCGCCAAGCTGACGTTGGTGAACGCAAGCGAGGAAAAAAACTCCACTCCGCTGCGTGAAGCTGAGTTTTTCAGAATTCCGCGAGCTCTGCGTAAAGCGGAATGCATCAAACTCTGCAAACTCTGTGAGCGGAGCGGAGTTCACCGCCCAGGTTTACAGGAAAAGCCATCTCTTACGCACAGACACGCAGCACGTGTCCCACCCTAGTTACCCCAAGCAGTTCTCCTAGTTCTGGGCATCCGCACCAACTAAAACAGCAGGGGTGGCTATTCTTTTTAAAGTGGGGCGCCTTTTACATGTTTCTTGAGTGCTGCTCCACAAGGAGGGGCATTATTTAAAACTTACACTACTCAACCATGGTAGGGCACACACAATACTCACTGTTTATGCACTTAACCAGGCACAAGACATATATTAGGACCCTGCTTTAGGACTTGTTGTCCCGGGAACCCGACCCCATCCTTTTTATTTTGGTGTGGGACCCCGGCTTATATCCCACCACATCTTCCTTCCAGGGCACTGGAGCGATGTCTGCGACACTTAAGCAGGATTTTGAAACCTTGAGTCTTGTAGATACAAAGAACCTGGGATGAAGTATTACACCTTTTACTCACACGCTCACCACTCTTACACTCAAATCGATTATTTTTTTAGTCTCAATCTCTCATTCGCTCATTGGACTCTGCTGCGATCTCGGATATATCCATCTCTGACCATGCCCACTTGGAGGTTACCTTGACCAGTATGGACAGGAATCCTTGGATTCCTGCCCATACTGGAATCTGCTCCTCGGTGGTGACTTCCCCTACACATCTTGTGGGATCAGGTCGATATGGCCGAAATACGTCAGGTGATCCAAGCCTATTTTGCAACAAAAGACCTCCCAGACACTAATGGGCGTGTCCTATGGAATGCATTCAAGGCCACCATTCGAGGTGTCATTATCTCCATCACCATCGCCCGTACGCGAGAATCCTGCCTGGTTGAAACAAATTTAGCTCACAATATCAAACTGTTGGAAAGACAGGGACATCATGGACTCTCTAGACAGACTCAGAAGCAGCTGACCTCACTCCGGGGCCAACTTAGGGCTCATATCCAAGGCAGTTCCACAGCACAATGCTTTTCAAGCACCAAATATACAAAATTCATAACATTTTTAATCATCAATTTTTTTTATATATTAGCAGCATTTTAAATACTTTTATAGCATTTTAGTATATTTTGTTCATAACAATTCAGTCCAAACACAATTGTATATTTACTTCCAAATTGTTCAAATGGTATATTAGATTTTATTATTACAAGAGCAAAACAATGTTATTTACATGTAAAATATTCCAAAAGAACATAACAAAGTTCAATAAATAGCATCATAAAAAATGGCAGTAACCCCACAAACAACTATCAAACAGTCATTCTAACCACCCAGAACACTCTCACACAAGCAACACATTCACACACAGATGATACTCCAAGGGAAACTTATGTTTCTTCATATGACATACACTAATTTTAATTCTGTGGTTAGACTGAATCTAAATAATATCCACTGATGTGTTGTCTTAGAAAGATTTCCCCATTTGGTCGGTTAACTCACATTTCTGTGGATAACAATTACAACCACCTTAATCAGGACCATACTTGGGGGCATATTATCAAGAACGGCGTTAAAATTATCGCCAGTTTAGCAGCAGAAAACTGCTGCTAAAGTGGGGATAATGGGCTTGATAATATGCCCTGGAGAATTCCAATAGAAGCCCATGTTCACACCAGAACATGGACTTCTATTGGAATACTCAAGGGCATATTATCAAGCCCATTATCGCCGTTTTAGTGGCAGTTTTCTACCGCTTAACCGGCGATAATTTTTAACGCCGTTCTTGATAATATGTCCCTTGGTAAGTAGTAGTTAAAATAGGTGGGCTGGGGTTCTCGTGTATGCCAAAGAAAACTTCATACATATCGGTACATATAGGTGGCTCGCTGGTCGCAGGCAATGTAATAAAATGTCATGCGGTTCAGAACAGTGCATTCTTTATAAGTCTAATTGGCACATTTGTGTCCAGCTCCTCATATTGTATGCATATAAAACGCTCTTTCATCTAAGAGGCTAAGTTGTCTAATGGCCAGTCTTGTTATTAGGGCATTGCCGCAGTATAACAATATATTATTTTGTGGGTCTAGTTCGCGGTAACCTGCACATGTTCTCTCCAGCTAGTTCCGACGCATGCGAGAGGTAAGATGATTAATCATCCTGATCGTATGATGCGTTGTTTAGGACAGATATAGACTGAGCAGGGAACATACAGTAAAATAAGAGTAGAAATGTACTAACCAGGAGCTATGAGCAAACATGCTTATGAGTATTCAGGAGGGCAATGAGTCATCCTTCCCACCCTTTGGAGTTCACATAACATGCTTTGTCACTCCACGGGGATAAGATGTTTGCATTACCTTTTGCCTCACGTCTTACTATCAGCTTCAGGGCAGCAAATTAGCGAGTGTTGCCATTTAACCCACAAGGAGGCTGTTGCTCTCCATTTTAGAGGGTGATTTTAGTTATCAATAACGCTAAGTCAATAAAACGGGCCACTATTGTGTCTCTCTTAGAGTGCCTAAATAGATCTACTGCACATGTTTACCAAGTTTTCAGGCCAGGACACAGGGTGATTTTAGTTCATGCATCAATTACAAGGCACCAATACAGTGTGAGGGTTGGACAACGCCACAGGATGTGCTGGAGGTCTGCTTGGGATGCATTGCATCTGTGTCATACTAAATCTAAGTCTGGAAATATATGGTTGAGCTTGTCAGAAATGAGGTAAGCCCTGTGCAAAAATGAGAATTGGATATTATTGAAATGGCAATTACGACAGAGTATGTGGGTATGCAGTGACCTTGTCCCATTCAGAGTAATGCAATTCGCTCCCAACATCAGCCGTCCAGGTCTCTTGGAGTTTGTTTAATGATACCTGCATGTGTTCTCACAAAGCCTTGTAAAGCAAGGTGACAAGGTTTTGACTGGTGCCCATAGTTTAATGTGCCTCTATAGGAGCACAAGTGTCTATCTCATCTGATACCATGGATCATTGTTTGTGGCATGCCATTACAATGTGTTTCCAGTAAGCATGAGCGAATTTTGCGGATCTCGCGTTCGCGAATTTTGCGGATTTGCGGATTCGCAATCCGCAAAATCCGCGAATTCCCGCGAATTTGCGGATTTTTTTTTTTTGTGTTCGCCCGTGTTTCTGCCAGTTCGCGAGGGTTTTTACAATTTCGCAATTTGCGAACTTACCTGTCGGGTCGCAAGTTTTGCGAACTTGTTGTTTCTACGTGTCCAGCCTGTTTGGGACACTCTTCTTCATCACTGCCACTCTCTGTTACCACTGCCACTCTCTGACTACTCATGCCACCCTCTGGCCCACCCATGCCACCCTCTGTTTCATCACCACACCCTCTGGTTGTCCAGTGTACATTATTTTCGGCAAAGCAAAGCACACCTTCCCTGCCTCAAGTGACCTGAATTAATTTGGGGCTGATTAATGTGTCACAGAATATTTTTTTAGCTGGCACCTGCTTCCTTAGTGCGCCCTGATTAGTGATCTTTTGCACTTGCTAAGTGCTTTGATTGTTGCAAAATTAGTTACAACACCTGCCCTGCCCCAACTGACAATAATGAATTAGGGGCTGATTAATGGATTTTAACTTCCAGCCTGGCTCCTGCTTGTCTCCCTTAGCTGTAATTCAGGACCTTTGTGGCATATGTGTAACTATTCTGAGGTTCAGAGCAGGGTCACATAATAGTTTCAACTGGCAACTGAACTCTGGAGGGGCCCCTCAGGAAGCACTACAGGAAATGGCTACTAATGATGTGCCTGAACTTTTGAACCTGGTAAGTAGTTACTTTCAGTTTTGCTAAGATCGTATTTCTGCAATTTTGCACTTATTCGCGGGGCGCGAACTCACGCGAACAGTGCGAGCAGTGCGAGCAAAATCCGCTGCTCGCGGATTTGCGGATTTTGCGGGAAATTCGCAAATCTCGCGGATTGCGGATTTCCTGAAAATCCGCAAAATCCGCGAGCGGAACGGATTTTCCGCCCATGCCTAGTTTCCAGCTCAGGAACTGCTTTTTGTGTATATAATGCTAACCTACTAACTTTTCAAAAGTGAGATAGTATCATTCATGGAAGAGGTCGCCTATTGTATGTAAATCCACTTTGCGCCAGTGAAGCAACTCACTTATGGTCAGCAAACATATTGCTCTTAGGCATAAGTGGCAACATGTTTTTTTAGTAGGAGGCTTCAGTGGAGGTACCTTCAGGCTATCACCATGGACAACATGTTTCCAACAAACGTAGGGGCATATGTATGAGAGGCATATGACATATTTGCCCCAGGCAAAGTGTTACATGTGTCATGCAAGCCTTTAAGTCGGATTTATGAAGCCATGCAAAGCCACATTGTGTGGCTTTGCATGGCTTCATAAATCTGACTTAATTCAATGCAGTGCAAATCGCTGCATTGCCTCACTCTGTGCAAGGGAAGCATTCCATTGGCATTGTGGGGTGTGTTCCCAAGCAACTCTCATATTTCTTGACATTTCAAGATTCACTAAACCTGGTAAACCTAGGAATGTGTGAAAATGATACGTCTCCCTAGGAGAGGCATTACAAGGAGAAATATGTGTATGTCTCCTTATGTATTCTGCAACACACATAAAAAAAGAAAAAAACGATGGATTGTTTTTGTGCAGGAAGATGCCCATTCCTGCACAAAAACAATCTTGTCCGCAAGAAAGGAAGGTGCACTCCAATAAAAGTCAATTGAACGGAAAGTATTTTTTCAAAGGGTCTTCTCTTTATTCATGTAAATTTTTTCATAAAACCGGCACAGCCAACGCGTTTCTTTCCCCTAGTGCCAGGGGAACTTCATCAGGGCTGTAACAATTATAATATACACATCATAAATATACATATAATACATATACATACATAATACAGACTGAACTCAAATAATATATTACAACTAGACCCAATAATACATAAATAAAGACCCAAAGAAAAGCACACACAAAATACATTTAAATTGCAAATAGGTTATCAGATCAAGAAAAGGCAATTTACAATTACTACAAGTCTCAATAAAACCATGTTTCTTGTTTTCACTACAGTACACAAAGTTGGACATTTAAAAATACAGTATTCCACAGACAATATCAAATATATATATAAGTAAACCATGTGGGAGAAAGAAAAATGAAAAGGCAAATTGAAATTGTGAAACATAATAGAAAAAATAAATAAACAAAAACAGAAAAAAGCAAAAGTAGATCATAATAGAAAGGAATTCTAATAGTGTGGAAGGGGCGCGGGAAGAGGGGAAAGAAAAACTGGGAGTGAATAACTCAACAAAGTGAGAAGACATCTCACCTTACACAAAGTACAACAGGACACCTATGACCTGCGACAAATTCACGATTGTCCTCACTATGTCACGTCACCAAAGTTGAATCATCCTAGTCAATAAATCAGAAAAGATCTAATAATGACACAAGGAAAGCAAAAAAGACACAGTCAGATGTAAGAAAAAATACTAAACAAAGAGAAAGTGTAGAACAAAATCTAACTCTAAGATAATCACATGTTAGCAAAACGCTGTGAGCCTACATAAAAACCACACATTTATCCGACACAGAATCAAATTGGAAGATTGCGGATTTCGAAGCGAGGATGTTCAGAAATGATAAGTAGTGATCCGAGTTCATAGACAAACTGTCAATAGAGTACAGATAACTGTATTACTAATCTCCACATCCAGACCAACCCTGGACTCAAAGTTTCATTCTTATTCACCATATGTCATCCATGTACACACAATCTCACCTGTTGCCTGGCATCAGATTGGGTCAGAAAGTACGAAATTTCATGGGGAGAATGCCCAAAATTGTATGACGATTCTCAAAATTCTTATTCACGCTGTCAATAAAGCACAAATATGTATATTAATGGTCTCTAACTCGACCACAACCTCGATCATGAAGGTGTGCTAATAACACAACCGCTTACCTCCTTTTAGGTTTAGGTGTCCCGAAAGGCATACGAGCCAGTGTGATAAGCGTGAAAATTCAGGTGCTACGCCGTCAATAAATATAGAAAACGTCTTTAGTAATCGGTGACTGGCTCGGCACCCAGTATAGGCTGAACTTTAACTTAATATAGGACCCACAACTAGCCTCCGAAATGCTTCTTAAAGCTTTATAAACAATATCGGTTCACAGTGTGCCCCAAAAAAAATAAGAGGTTAAAACAATACCAATTAAACAGCATCCCACCCCGGAGTCACACATTGCTTTAAAGTTAAATCGCAACCGATCCAAAAGGAAGAACTGCGTTAACCGCCGAAATACTTATTAAATCGTTATAAACAATATCGGTTCACCATGGGACCCAAAAATTAAAAAGCGAAAGCAATAACAATTTAACAGCATCACACCCCGGAGTCACACATTGCTTTGAAATCAGATTGCAACCGATCCCAAAGAGAGAGCTGCATTAAGTGTTCAGCTGAAAAAGATAGTCACGCCACATTACCTCTATATGAATCAACGTCTCCCAATCAGCATGATAATCCGAACTCGTACCACTACCAAAATACCAAGGCATGGTCCCCTGTCCTCATCCGGGTCAGTGGATCGCACGTATCATATTACTCGAAAGACATCCTCACTACCTATCAATAAATTAAGGGAAAAGTATCTGTAAATAGCAAAAGGCCGAGTTTAAATGATTTAAACAGATACATTTCTGCACAGAGATCTTACCTGTAGGCTGGTGCAACATGGGCATCCGCTGAAATTTTTCCAGGGGGGGCTAACCTGGCAAACAAAGGGGGGTGGCTTATGTCAATCAATAGGGGCGGGGCTAAAATGGCAGACAATCTGGATCGGGTAATGCTCAGGCCAAGCTGAGAAAGAAAAAGTGGTGAATTCTGCATTTGAAACTGGACAACAATTAGAGCACACTTATGAACCCTAATATTACCCCCCTGGCCCCTTAAAACTCATATATTCCCTGATCCCTAAAATTAGCCCCCTGGCACCCCAAAACCCATAACCCATACCCACCATGACCCCTAAAATAGTCCCCCTGGCACCCCAAAACCCATACCCACCCTGAACCCTAAAATTACCACCCCTGGTACCCCAAAACCCATACCCACCCTGAACCCTAAAATTACACCCCGCCCCCCCTAAAACTCATACCTGCCCTGTACCCTAACATTACCCCTTGCACCCCAAAACCCATATCCACCCTGCACCCTAACATTTCCCCTGGCACCCCAAACCCATACCCGCCCTGAACCCTAAACTTACCCATGGCACCCCAAAACTCATACCCACCTTGAACCCTAAAAGTATCACTGCCACCCCAAAACCCATAACCATCCTGAAGCCTAAAATTACCCCACTGATTTACAAGCCCCTTGCGCCACTTTTGCATCACTTTTAACACAGGAAAAGGGACACAAAAGTGGCCCAAAGGGCTTGTAAATCTGCCCCTACAAGCTTACACTACATTTGCATATTCGGAGGGGACTGTCCTCCTTGACGTTTCCATGCATGTAAGTCTAAAACACCATAACCTAGATATCCAGCCAGTAGGTAATGCTGGTGATGCTGTAAAATGCCTTAAAGTTACTGGAACGTACATAAAAACTGCTGCCTGCTCTTCTGATACTATTCAGTGGAGTCAGGCTGATCAGCAGCACTGTCGTCCTGGCACCCAGCCCCTCCCGAAGGTCTCACTTTCTAGATCGGTGTCGGTCAAATGTCTCCTGGATTCTCCTTGCCTGGGCCTCCTCTGCTTCTTCATCGGTGCCCTTGGATGCAAAAAGAGACTGACCCATGGCCCTGTTCACCACTTATCTGGTGAACAGCATCGTGGATGTGTATTCCATACAAGTGCACAGACAGCAGGGTGAAAGGAATGGCAGTGCAGGTGACACTTTTCCTTTGTAAAGTAATTCCTGCTGGTGTCATAGCCCAGGGTGTGCTGTCTGTGCACTAGTATGGAATACATATCTATACAAGTGCACAGACAGCAAACCCTGGGCTAAGATGCCAGCAGAAATTCCTTTTCAAAAGAAAAGCGTCACCAGCACTGGCCATCCCTTTCCCCCTGCTGTGCACATCTTCCCACTGCCACCCCATGACGAAGCGCTAAAAGTGGTGATTTGTCATTCTTAGGGGTGTTAATGTTATAGAAATGTGTGTGCCTGTCTGAGACAGCTTCCCGGCACAGCACACACACACACAGCCGCACCCGAGTACTTCACACAGGTCTTTAAAAGACCATTTACTTGGTAATGAGGCTTTGTTGTGTTTTCACCCCTACTTAGAGCCCCTGCATCTCCACTCTACACATGGCTTTGGCTGGATGAATTAGCACCCCCCCATCCCGAAATTTGAGGGAGACGAGTTGACGTGAGGTTTAAAAGAGGGGTGAATGAGGGATTGAAGACGCAGAGTGGTGACCGTGAAGGGGCAGACATTGAATGCAGTTTCCTTTTCAAATGGGTTTATTGTACAAATCTGATTTGACAGACTCGCGGACAGCAAATGCTGCTGCCTTTCCATGGCATCTGAAAGTTTTTTTCTGGAAGTTGGGTTGACGAGCTGATCGGGTTCTTTTCTTCCTTCATGTGGTGGTGATGAGTGGTTGCAGGGTACCGGCACTTGTTGCCTCTGTCATTGGTAGCCCCCTGCTTCCATCTGAACGCCGAGGATCACCGACCAACCCCCCCCCCCCCAACCACCGGCACCTGGAGGGGTCGCCATGATGTCCAGGGTGACCAACTGGCATGGGTGCAAATTCAGTTTAGTGAGTGTAAAAATTCAGGACAAAGGGTCAAAATTCGGGACAAAAATTCAGGATAGCGGGTCAAAATTCTGGACAAAAGGTAAGGTTTACAGACACATCAGAGAAGGTTGCACAATAGTATATAAGTAAATAGACAACCACTAAAGTACAAGTGAAAATAATTTTATGTTAGGTTGAGACAATTGTGCACTTCATGGTTTGTCAGTATACACCCAGCTTTAAGCAAATGTCTTTTTGTGGTAACAAAACCGCCCCCACCTTTCCAGCTCCCAGAGAAAACACCTGATGCCCGGTCCGGCCAGTCTGGCCTTGATACCAACCTCCAATGGCGCCCCTCATCTTCACATAGACCCTCTCTCATGTGTATTTAATTTCTTCTATAGTGCTACTCATCCCAAGTATGTGGGGCAGAGTTTTGGAGTGCGTTACAACACACACATATTATAAAGAAACAATCACTCATATACATTGGAAAGTCAATGCATAGGAAATGTTGCTTAAGATAATGGGGCTTACAATGTGTAATCATACTTTCATCCACCATTCAGTCTTTCACCATTCATTCTGTCCTTCCATCTGTGTGCCCAACAATGTCCATATTCATCCATTTACAAACCTATCCATCACGTTTCCTTCCATCCATCATTTCAGTTATCTATCCCTCAATCCATCCTTCATTCATCCATCCACCCTTTCCATCCATGCACTCATCCATCCACTCTTCCACCCATCCATACATTAACTCATCCATCCAGCCATTCACCCCTTCAGTCATCCATTTATCCATCCCCCTTCCTCTTTTAATTCCCCTTTCACTTAGCCATCCATCCTTCCATCCACCCACCCATCTACTCATCCACTCATGAATCCATCCATTGAACCTATCATTCATCCATCCTTTCACTCATCCATCCACCCTTTCACTCCTTCACTCATCGATCCATCCTTTTGTCCATCTACCCACCCTTTCACTCACTCATCCAGCCTTACATCCACCCTTTCACTCATCCGTCCATCCATTCACCCTTTCTCTTATCAATTCATCAATCCTCCCTTTCACTTATCAATTCATCAATCCATCAATCATTTCACTCATACATCCACCTATTCACTCGCCCGTCATCCACCCTTTCACTCATCCATCCATACATCATTTCACTCATCTATCCAGCCATCCATCCACCCATCCCTTCACTTCATTTCTCACTCACCTTTTCACATTAATTATGAGGCCTATCAAGAACTCCACCCTTGCTGTAGTTACTAAAGCAAGGGGTGGTGTTGAGCAGGGTTCACTATGCCCCTGCACATAGGCAATCTGAAAAAGTGGAAGGCATGAGTCATGCATGATGCACAGTGCCTTGTCGTGGGCGACTGTGACATGGTGGTGTTTCCAGAGCTTTAAGTGGGATGAACAATTTAGGGGGGTCTCTCCAAAATGGTACTTAATGTAAAAAAAATGCGTGGCCTAAAACAGATAAGCCAAAAATCTGTGCTTAATATAATGTGCCGCCCGACTGATATTTTTGTTGCTTCTGTCATTGCATCCAGATATATAATACAAAAAGTAACGTTACACTTAAAACAAGTAACGTTACACCTGCAACAAGCCAAAACTATTGGCTTTGTCAATGGTTGTTAGTTGCACAAAATAAAAAAGCAGCGACCATGACTGCTACACTATAACTATATTCCTTTCCTTTGAACTTTTTTCACTGCCTTCCTTCCATTAACTGGATTGTCACCTAGCAGCAGCATGGGCGTTTTTTTGCACTTCCATGTGACCCAAAGGGGGTCATATCCGACCAGCACAGCACAGGAGGGGGACCGGCAGAGTCCCACAGCACTTTACCCCATAGTGCACCATAGAGCCCACCGAGCGCCGTGAGGGAAACGGCAAGCAGGACTCAGACCACAATTCCCAGGTGCCCCGGTGGCAGAGTCGCACCTGGGACGTCACTGCCTGCGCCAGGAGGCGCCTACAAACATCGGAGCACCGACAGCTCCTTGGGGGTCATATCCGACCAGCACCAGCACGGGAGGGGGACCGGTAGAGTCCCACAGCACTTTACCCCATAGTGCACAATAGAGCCCACCGAGCGCCGTGAGGGAAACGGCAAGCAGGACCCAGACCACAATTCCCAGGTGCCCCGGTGGCAGAGGCGCACCTGGGACGTCACGTCACTGCCTGCGCCAGGAGGCGCCTACAAACATCGGAACACCTCCTGTCTTCGTGGGACGCGCGCGGGACCGCCGGGCTAAGCCCGGGCAAAGGGCGGGCCCTCTACGGCCCTCAGAGGCCAGAGGAGGATGGGACGGGCCACCCCACCTGACTTTTTCCAAGGAGGAGGTATACAGACGCTTTTTACTATTTGACTTGCACTGTACTGCTTATTGTCGCTTTTTGGAGTTTTGCTTATTAATCATGTCCATCTGGGAGGAGCTCAATGCCCTGTGTGGCACCAAGTATGTCCCGGATGCATCACCCCCCCTATTATGGGCAGTGACTTTGACAATTTAAACGGCACTCCGCGGGACGTACCTCTACCCTTAAATAAAGACCAAACTCAAGCCAATGCACTGCCCCGGGGTCTTAATATTAAAAGGAAGCATGATGGGGAAAATGTCAATGAGAACCAACCTAAAACTCAAAAATTGCGCACCAGCCTTACATCATCCCCCTCTAACCCAATCACATCAATGGTGGATAAGGCTGTGGACAGAATAGATGACCCTGTATCGTCCCTCCAACTGATTTTACTGGCTCAGTTCGAGCAATTGTTAATATCTGCCATATCTTCTCTGGTTATAAAAATTCATGACCTGGGGGACAGGCTGACCAGCATTAAAAAAATATATAAAAGGAATTCTCCACCAACCAATAAAATAGCAATACCTATTTGCCCTAATCCTCCCATCAACCCCGAAAAGTCTAAGCCCATTACATGTAAGAATGCCCAAACTCAATTACCGCCTCTTAATACACCTACCTCAACTGGCCCTAAAGTAACATTAAAACCCGCGTTAATAACTTACACAGTGGCTAGAGCCGCTCTAGAAAGAACGCCATGTATTAATTTACCTCCCGAAGCCGCCCCATATGTGACTGTCCTCTCTGGGGTCCCTGCACTCAGCCAGGGGAAACACGAAACTCATCAAGACCTGCTAAATAAGGTAATTTTTTGGCTACAGAACAACAGACCTTTGCCACCTGATCTAGATGGTGGAATCCTGAGCGTCAGGAGGGTGGGGTGGCTAGGTACGCGCCCCAAAGACGCCTCGGGGGACCTGGTGTTAATTAAATTTAAGAATAGGAACATCGTCCCCTACTTACGATTTTGCCAGCCCAAAGAAGGAGATGGCCCCATTTGCGTTTGGGACTTGCATGATTTCTACCTGAGCTTCCTACACATTCCGTTACTAAGATCAACAGCAAAGAAATACAACTCCTGGAGAAGGGGATCTTGTGCACCTTGCGCCACTAACCCTCTAGCCTCTAATAGATTCGAACCTCTGTTTAAAAATTGAATTTTGGGAGAACCAACTACAAAGAGGCAACTCACGAGTTTTAGCTCAATTGACACGGTAGTATAGACCTAGTAAGTAAACTGCTGACATAGGTTTGCCTGATGTTCTTCCCCTGAACCTTAAGCTATTTTGTGGCACTGTATGCATGACCCTTTTTGTTTTTTAGAGATGTTCTTCTTGATAATGAAATGTTTTACGTTGATTAGTTGATCCGTTACACCTATTTAATCCTGTTTTAATAGTTGATATTAACCTTGTAATGAAATTTTAAGATATTTATTTATGTATTGTTGCTGCTTTTATGATTTTTAAACTAAAATCGAATAAAGCTAATCTGACTGACTGACCCAATGACCCGCCCTGGACCGAGGCTGGAGGAGGCCACCACATGCTGTGCCAGCCCAGACAGACCCATTGTTATTCTGTATGTGGCAATCAGCCGCAGACAGAATGACAATGGGCAGGCTGGGGCTGCTCTTGTGCTCGAGGAGTGCGAGGTGGCCCCATCATGGAGCTGAGCTCCAGGGGGGGGCAAGTGCCCCTCCTTGTCCCCCCTGCGGACAAGTGGAAAAAGGTAGGGCCAATGACCTTTTTCAGAGTTGCCCGGCGTTAACCGCCTCTATTACCATTCAAGTTACCAAACAAAGAGGCAGGCGCTGGAGACTGGAAAGCAGGAAACAGAAGTTTTATTCCGACGGAGCAGAACACATCAAATCAGACAACAGGGTATCTTCTAGAGGTGCTCTAACCGCATCTCTGAGGCCTGGCCTCTTATACACAGGTTTATGATCTTTATTACAATTTATTGCATGTGGCACATTCCTGCAAATGCTTTGAAGCATGAAAGGACATCCTCAGAATCCCGCTTCAGGCCCATTCCCACACACATTTACAGTTGAAGTCCCCACCCCGGTCACAACAGGTGACAATTGTTGCGCAGCTGGGCATTTCGCCGATTCATGGAATGTATGTGGTTGATCGGATCTCATGGGGTGGGGGCTTTGATCAATTCGGGGATCCTTTGATGGGAGAAGCTTCCTACTGTATGGGGGGCAATAAACAGCATCCGAAGGGCCAGGTGGTGGCCTGGGAACAAGTAAGACAATCGGCATAGAGGAAAGGGCTCAGGATCATGAAAGGAATGGAGGGAGGTGTTGAGCTGGGAACAGGATGGGGTTCCGAGGCAGATTTGTGCTGAAGAGGGGTTTATGGCCCAAGGCATGTGAGAGCGGGGGCTGTCAGCGCGCGGGGGATGCCTGCGAGGTCAGGAAAGAGAGAGAGAGACGCGCTGGCTGTCAGCGATGGGCAGAGAGGCCATGGCATTTAAAATGGCTGCCGCTTACGCGCACGAATGGGCTCGAAAAGTGGGCAAGATGGCGCAGATAATGTTGACACTGCAGTCTAGGTTTTAACAGACACCCATTTGGTGCAATGCTCCCTGTGGTCTGATGTCCAGCAGAGATGAAGCCCTAAGATTCGCGTCATTTTTAAAAGGGCAGGTTGATGGTGATACTAACAGAACGTCATAACATCACGTGCATACAGCACAGGCCCACACGTAAGCTAATGGCAATCGACAGCAAATATGAAGGCCATCTTTGAAGAAAAATATCCCTACACGGAATATGGAAAGGGGCGACCACTCGGTCCCCCCGAACGTAGGGTCGGGTGCCCCGATCCCCCCGGGAAACCATTTTGGGCGGGAGGCGTGTCACGGCTGGTATGCCCGAAGCGGCGTAGCCGGGGCGTGCCTTTTCCCGCCCAAGAGGGGTTGTCCTAGACACCTACACCGTCGGCCACGCCCTGTAGGCAGTCGGAGGAGGGTCCACGCCCTCCCAAAGAAGAATAAAAGGAGCAACAATCCAAGGAAGCATCCTCTTGTTCCTGTGCTTGGAAGCTGCACCTCTTCGTTGCACGTGAGCCCGAGACGGAACAAAGAGCCAATTTTGAGAACTTGTAATTTTGTGTTTCTTATTTCAGCGATTTCGAAGCTTTGATCCAGGACCTCGAGTCGAATATCCGTGAACGATGCCTGGCAAGAAGGTCGGAAAGAAGGTTGGGACCGAACAGATGCTTCGTATGCTGGTAAAGGACATGGCGAACATGAAGAAGCAGATGGCGGCAATGAATGGTACGGGGAGACCGAAAAAAGTCATCAGGCCAGCATTGCCGGGAGTAGTCCCTACTGGGAGGGGTAAGAGGACCAGGAATGGGGCGGCAGGAGGGGAGGTTCCGGTTCCCGAATCACCTCCAGCGAGCCCGGTTAGTCCGGTCGAGGCCCCAGTTCCGGTCCCGAACGCGGGACAACCGATCCCTGTCGTGGTCACACCTGTGAACGAGGGGGATATGCCTCCTGAATTGGCTGCCCAATTGGCGGCATGGTTGGGCAGGGACAACGAGGGGGCCACGGCCGAGGAGGCCAGGTCGATAATGAAGCAGTTGCGGCAATCGAAAGATGCTGCAAAGGCACCTTGTCCTCTTGTATCCCCGCAGGTTCCCATGGAACAACCAGTATGGAGCGTTGGAACAGCAGCGAAAACAGTCACAGCTACTTGTTCGGTAAGCAGCCGTTGCCAATAGCGGGGGAGGGATCGTTACCCTCAAGGAGGGAAAAGGTGGTTCAACATATCCCGATGGATGTGAAAGAAAGGATTTGGGCAGATAAATATGTGAACATGTTTTCGTTATTGACCGATCACTACGAGATAGAGCATGTTAGAAATCAGAAGGCGTTGTTGCATCCGAGTGTATGGCGTGCAAAGATGGCGGGTTTCAGAGTAGATGAAACGATCGCTAATTGGGCCAGGGCGTTTGGAATGTTCACTGCAATTATGGGGGAACGTAGGCCTGAAGTATTGTTGGAACTAGCTTGTTACCAGACACGTATTATGGAATTCTATGAATCGTACGGAGGCAATCAATGGTTTGGTTATGATAACAAATTTCGTAAGGCCAAGGAGCACGACCCATCCCTGACGTGGGATTGTTTCGACTCCATTTCCTGGCAGAAACTGGTTGGGTCCAACACGGCGAAGTCGCCTTCTTTGGGCGGGAATGGGGCTGAGCCTTCCCTCCATTCTTTGGGGGCGCCCTTTCGGGCGGGCGCAAACAGTGATCAGAACGCAAAGAGTAATGGGAACTCAGGTAGGAAAGGGGTCTGTTGGAGCTTTAACAGAGGCAAGTGCACTAGGCCACAGGGGACATGCAAGTTCAGGCATGAAGAAAAATATCCCTACACGGAATATAGTCACGGGGAGTGCTGCCAGATTAATACAGCAAAAAAGTTCATAAAACAAACAATCATGTATTAAGGAAATCTAATTGTTAACAAATTATATAATTTTCGTCGACTCGGCATTATCAAATTACTGCTTACAAAATGGCCTATGTATATGGAACCCAACTTTATGAATGCTTCCAGCCTTTCAGGAAATAATAGTTCAAACAAGTAACCGATGCGGGCGCCTTAAGAAATGTATAATGCTTGCTTGCAATCTAGATTACGAATGGTCATAGAAACGGAAATGTAGTCTTACATGCAATCAAAACACCGCCCATATTTCGCAGACGAAAAATACAGATAAGATGGCCATCTTGGAACTATGTCATTAATTCGATTTGGTCCACGGGAGAAACCACAAAGAATGTTCCCTAATGTCTCAAAGCAATGAAAAAGGGTCCAAAAGGGTATTAATAAGTACAATACACACAGTCAAGCGAATTTCTTGACCAAGAGGTGTATCAGAGCAAGTAATACATCTGGATGAGACAAACTCAGAGGCTAAAACAATACCAGGTCAATTTAAGCATCCAGTGACTAAGACTATTAACTGTAAATTTACTATTCACTATTAGCTGTAGAATAACAGAAAGAGAGCTCTCGATTAGCCGCACGCTCACCAAAGCAATATAATAAACGTGTCTGTATCTGACATACTCAAAAAGATGCAATGAACCTGTCCATATCCGACATGCTCCTAACATTATTTATAATCAATAGCAAGAAAGAATCCTAAAGGGGGAAAAAAAAGTGAAATAAAGTTAAATATAAAAGAAAAAAGAAAAAAAGGAAAATTAATTGAAATGTACAAACAAAGATATAAATACATAAAAGAGTGATCAAGGAACAACAAACATAAGATCAATAACAGTCATATCCTGCTACAGTGATTTAACTACACTGTATTCGGTACACTAGGTATTGGGGCAATTCACTTTCAGCGCTATCAAGGGCAAAAAAGTATTCAAGGGTCATACACCTATCCAAGGAAATAGTGGAGTTCCCTATCAGTATCATGGCCCATTTGAGTAGCCTTCAGTCGACATATCCATTTAACTTCCCTCTGTCTGACCATTAACTCTCGATCACCACCTCTAATGTCTTGGGGTACATGGTAAATACTGTGAAACCAAAACAAATTGTCATCTGGATGTATATCGATATAGTGTTCATTCACAGGGTACCGGCTATCCCTGTTTTAAAAAAAAAAAATTATAAGCTTTATTTTTGTCATTTCACATAAGAACAAACATCAACTTTCCCCCCACGGCATCAAAACGGCACATATGCACATTGACAGACTCATTAATGCACGGCTAGACGACCAGAGGTCACACTGAGATACATAGGCTTCATCGACATTACTCCAAATATCAGACAGCAGCTAGCCCCATGTGAGTATTGGGCCAGCACCCACTTTTCACTGCACCTCCCCCGCCGCTCCGGGGATGACTCCACCCTCCTCCTCCGTGCCTGAATCCATTGGTGAGAATAAGTCTCCACTCGACCCCTCCGACTCACTATGCGAGGTGCGATCCAGGACCCCAATCTCAGGACAGAGCATACGCCATGCCAACAGGTCCTCCTGCAGTCTCTCATCCCTCCTGCAGCTTTGCATGTTTGCTTCCTCCGCCAGGGACCACTCCCGCACATCACTCAACCACTTGGGAATCTCCGGGGCCTTCTGACCCATCCAGGTAATAGCCACCCAACGCCTAGCTAGGACCAGCATCAAGTGCATCAATTTATAAGCCAGTTTCCTCTTCTTAGGCCTAGGTACTAAAGCCAGCAAGCAGTATAAGGGTGTCAGCTGAATGCGAATCTCCGTAGTGGCAGTGATATGGTCCACAGCCCTCTCCCAAAAACTCTGAACCATAGGACATCCCTAGGACAAGTGAAGGAACCCCTCCCCCCTACTCCACATCTGGGGCAGTCATCCCTTCTATCTGGGGAGTAACGCTGCAGTAAGACCGAAGTGAGATAGGTGCGGTGCAGAAAATTAAAATGTATTAACTTAAACCGCGCATTACATGAGACCTTCTTCGTAAGGGTCCCTATTCGCTTGCATTGATCCTGCTCAATTGGATCTCCCAACTCTGCTTCCCATGCCACCCACGCTGGGGGGTTCGGGGGTGCAGAGTCTCTGCGCATAGCCGCATACAACAGTGAGATTAGTCGACGCCACCTGCCACAGGACAAGATAACGTCTAGAGTGTGAGTCATTGGGGGAACTTCCAGATATTGTGTCCATAGCGACCTCACCACATCTCGCAAACCCTGGTAATATAGGAACTGTCCTCTACCCAGAGCGAAAGCCTCCTCCGCCTGTTCATAAGACAGGAAGGTTTCAGAGGGATATAAATCCACCAAGGTCTCACAGCCCCCCTCTCGCCAGACCCGAAAGGACATCTGCTCCTCCAATGACACCATAGGCGCCAGGATCCAAAGTGACAGGTCCCTATGGAAGGGCACCGAACGGAGCACCCTCTCCACAAAGCTGTGCCAAACGTTCACCTTATGCCTCACAATGTAAGGCAGAGTCGTACTCGCCCCCGTCCCCTCATCAAGGCGACGTGAAGCTCTTGCTCCGTCGCTCTTCCTGCGAATAACTGCGTCTCCCAGACGTCCATTCCCACGAACCATCTGGCAGCCGGCTGCAGTTGTGCGGCATAATAATATAGATCAAAGCGTGGGGCTTCAAGGCCTCCCTCGTCAAAGGATCGCACCACTGTATGGAGTGCTACGCTGGCCCACTCAAAGCAGGGACGTGAGGAGCGTATTCAGCGTGCGAAAGACCCTAGGGGGTAGGGGGCACAACGTATTCTGTAATACATACAGAGTCCTAGGCAACATCACCATTTTAGCTACAGCCAAATGGCCCATGAGGGACAGCGGGAGGGTTTTCCAGAAGGAGACGGAGCACTGCAGGGACTGAAGCACCCTATCAATATTACAGGTCAGGGATCTCGCTTCTGTGGGTGCCACCTGAATTCCCAGGTAGCGAAAAGAGTCCGTTTCCCAGCGGAGCCCGAGCTCCGGTAAGCTATTCTCAGGGACCGAGTCAAATCCCGATAGTGGGTATACCAAAGATTTACGTCTGTTGAGTAGCAGCCCGGATGCATCCCCAAACCTGTCCAACTGCTCGAGCAACAGAGGAAGTGCCTCCCTAGGGGCCCTCAGATAAAATAAGGCAGCATCGGCATACAAGGAGACAACGTTACACGTATCTCCCACTTGTATGCCCCACTGCAACATCTCCAGACGAATCCGGACAGCCAGGGGCTCTATCGCTAGAGCGAAGAGAAGCGGCGAAAGGGGACACCCCTGTCATGTACCTTGCCCCAAACGCCACTCCTCCGAGCGCGCCGTCCTCAGCCGCACCCGCGCACTGGGTGAAGTATTTAAAATACGGATCCAACTACAAAAGTTCGGGCCCATGCCCATTACCTGAAGAACCTCCTGTAGGTAAGCCCAATCCACGGTACAAACGCCTTAGCCAGGTTGATTGATACAAGCACCATCTGTTCCTCCGACCCCTGAGCCTCATGTATGATTCAAGCGCCTCAAATTCATGGCGGTGTTACGCCCGGGAATAAAACCGCATTGGTCCGGATGGACCAAATGCGCCATATGGGGGGCCAACCGAGTGGCCAATAACTTGGTTAAGATTTTAACGTCGGTATTAATCATGGTGATAGGGCGATATGGGGAAGGGTCGAACTTGTCCCCCCTGGTTTAAGAATCATACATATGTCTCCACTGGACATGCTTGGTGGGCGTGCCCTAGTCTTGAAGGCCTCGGTGTAGACCTGCACAAGAAGACGCAACATCACGGCTCCGAACTCCTGGTAAAATTCCGGCGGGTAGCCATCACTGCCCAACGGCTCTCCTTCCGAATGGACCACTTTCTCACGGGCGTCTCTCAGAGCCAATATGAGTTCCGGGGTGCGTTCCCTACGGAGGATCCAGGCCAGCAGTCACCCCGATTTGTCACCCTCCCTATGAAGTCTCTGCCTGTATTGGCCGAGGGCATACTTATCCAGACGGTCCAGTATGTCATGGACCTTCTCCTGGGCTACTCGCTCATCCGCGCGCCGGAGGTCGTCAGGGATCCCGGTCATCTGGGCGCGCAATAACTCCTCCTCTGCCGTCTGCAAATCCCTGAGAAGCTGTTTACGGACTCCATAAGTCAATCCCATACAGGCACCTCTCACCACGGCCTTCAAGGCCTCCCATTTAGTGGCCAGCGTCAAGTCCCCCACTTCCCAATTAAGATCTACATAATCTGTCAGGGCTTTCTCAACATGTGCCTTTCCCACGGAGTCACGGAGGACGTCCACTGGGAATCTCCAAGTACGTGGACGGGAAACCGGAGCCCCCCAATTTACCAAGCAGGTCACCGGGGAGTGATCGGAAAGATAGCGCACCTGATGTGTCACTACCATAGACATGTTGCTGTCCGCATTAGCGACCAGCACCCTATCAAGGCGGCTGTGGGTATTGTGAGTGGGGGAAAAACAGGTATAAACCTGCAGCTCCGGATTAGCCTGTCGCCAAACATCGACAGCTCCTATGTTTGCCATAACCGCTTGAAGTTGTCCCATCATTCGGGGTTTCGTGCCCTCTCTCGGCGGGGACCTGTCTAGGACCGGGTCCAGAACACAATTAAAATCTCCTAGACAGAAAAGTGGCGCCTCTAGGTCATCTACCAGTACATCCTGCAGCGTTAGGAAAAAACCCGGGTCATCCAGATTCGGGGCATACGTATTCAGAAGGACAATCTCCCTGCCATTCAAGCAAGCCCTAAGGAGCAAATATCTACCCTTGATATCCGCCTCTGCATACTGCAATGCAAATGGGACCCCCGGCTCCACCCAGATCAGGACCCCTCTAGCATATGAGGAATAGGAGGAAGGGAACACCTGGCCCCGCCATTTCTTGACTAGTTTCTGCACCCCCTCCTCAGTGAGATGAGTCTCCTGTAAACATGCAATTGAAACCTTGTGTCTACGAAGCCAAGACAATACTCTGTATCGTTTCATGCAGGTACCAAGCCCCCTCACATTCCAGCTGACTAACTTCTATCCCATTGTCCACCATGTGTGCCGCAATCCCCCCACACAGTCCCAGTGACCCTCCAGACCCATGCCCAATGTGCCATACGTGCGATGCCTTTTACTCCCCCCACCAACAACCCCCCTCCCACCCCAACCCCACCCACGAGCAATATACGAGCACCAACTAAACCTGCCGATATGCCCTTCCCGCACTGGTGCCAGGACGTACACAGCTTCCCCATAAGTCTCCCTCACTAAACCTACCCACAACCCAAAGAAAAACCCGGAAGACAACCACCCCCCCCGTTCGACTCCCTCCCAGGCCGCCCATCAGGACCCCAAACCAACCACTCCCCGCTCTGACAACGAAAGAGATCATCAGTCATCCAATCCCCAAACCCCCACCCGCTCTCCCGCTCCCAAGCATCAGCGTTTGGCAGAGCCCCCCATCATCCAAAGCCCCCTTACTGTCTAACAAGTGTCCAACATCATGTCCAGAGTTCAGCGATCAATGTAGCGCCTTGGCCCCTCTTCACGGTAATCCGTCCATCTCCTGCCCCTGCGCTTCAGCCGTCTCCGGGACCGCTGCACTGGTGGGGGAAACCACCTCCGGAGTGGGCAGCAATGTGTCTGGTACAAGGATCTCCCCAGGAGAAGAAGGTCGAGATTCCGCCGGTAAGTGGTTCAACTCCGGCAGATCCAAGCGGAGGGAGCCCTCCTCTCCCACCGTGACTCGATTAGTCTCCACGCTCTCATGCACCCGGGACCGTTCACGTCTCCTCCGGCTGCATTGCCTCCGCGGTCTGGTCCCCCACGTGCCACGAGACCCCGCCCGTTCTCCGGGAGGGAGGGCATCCCCCGAATCTTGAGCCACTCCCATACCTCAGCAGGAACTTCAAAGAAGTGCGCCTTCCCTTGGGCCATAACCTTGAGATTTGCTGGGTAGAGTAGCATATACTGCAATTTCATCTCCCTGAGCTTTTGTTTGACTGCCAGAAAGGACTTGCGCTGCTCCTGAACCAATTGCATATAGTTCAAAAGATGGACACTCTTGAATTCTCAAATGTAAGGGCCTTAGATTCCCTTGCCGCTCTTAGGATGCAGTCCCTGTCGCAGTAGTTTAGGATCTCCAGGCCTCGGAGGTGGGACCAACGCTCTGTGAGCTCTTTCTATCACAAAGACGTCCGACAGACCCTCAGGGCACAGTACCGTCCAAATCCAGTGCTCAAGGAAACCCTCTGGGTTACCGGCCTCCACCCGTTCAGGGATACCCAGTACACGAATGTTACTGCGGCACGCTCTTCCTTCTGCGTCCTCCGCCCTCCGCTCTAGTGCTTCCGTTGTGGCCGAGAGTTGTGAGATCGTTTTTTTGAGGGAAGCGCCCTCCCCTTGCAGTTCAGTAATGTTCCCCTCCGAATCTGTAACTTTATCGGCTACCTTGCGCAGGTCAGTCCGTAGGAGGTTCACGTCGATGGACACAGTCTCAATCTGGCGCTCCAAGGCCGAGTGGGACCCTTGTATAGCTTTTAGCAGTTCCGCCCTCAATGGCTCCTCGGGCATTGGATCCCCCTCCTCTTACCCCGACTGGCGTGTGAGTCTCTACGAAAGGAGTCTTTGTGTAGTATACTGCGTTATGGTGTTAGGCTGTCACGCCCGAGGCGTTTTGTCTTCTGTCTTCTGTCATGAAGTATGACAGAAGACCCCCCCAGATGTCTTCACTCCACGAGACCCACAACACAGTGGAGCGTTTAGAAATCCTCTGGACCAGGCCACTCAGCACACACCCTCACTATCTAGGCTCCCTCTGGCTAGGTCCATCGTAGTTCCAGCGCTGGCCTGCGTTTCCCTGGGGAACTTGTCCTGTAGGAGCCGGTTCACAGATGCCGATCCTAACACACCCTCCCGCACGCAGGGCGAGTCCGAGGGGCCAGAAGGTACAGGACTCAGGCTCTCAAGGGTCTCAAAAGGGAACCAGGCTCAGTCCTCGATTTGCATAGGAGACCCCCCTCTCCGTCGTGCTCAATCTGCGGACTCTCCTTCCACGCGGCGGTGCCCCAGTAGCCATGCGCTTCCTTCGGGCCACTCTGTCAGGCACGTGTGTCTCCCGGCCAGGCCCCGGATCAAAGTGGGGGAAGCTCCATCCACATACAGGCATCCGCTCCCTTCACTGCTCTCAAGGGTACTCACTCCGGGTCACCATGCGTCTGTAGGTAGCTACACAGGATCTACGCCCCAGGTGCAGCAGAAGAACTGTGGAAATCCCCTCCCCAGGAGATACTCTGATAAAGAGTCGATTCAAGCGCATTATAAACCCGCAAAATAAATAAATAAATAAATAAAAGGAGTGACGCATCCCCTGGGCCTAGGATGCAGCCCTCGGTTCAGGCACAGGCAGCCCCGCCTCCGGGCATGTGGGATCCAGGCCGCCGCCGATCCGCCGCCGATCCGCCACTGCCCGCCTCCGCCTCCAGGCAGGGCGGGGGGTCCCCAATGGCAATGGGCTTCCCAGATGCAGTGCAGTCACGGGCCCGAGAAGTAGGCCAAGACCCCAGCCTCAATTTTGCACCCCCTCTCGACCCAGACTCTATTAGGGCATAGAGGCCGGCCCCCGAATCCCAGGAGGCTTTGTAAAAAGGTCGGAAGCAACCAATGAACAAAGATCCTTATGTATTGCCCGGCGGTGTCGCCTCTTTAACCCACAAAATATTAATCAATGAAGAGGCAGGCGCTGGAGACTGGAAGGCAGGAAACAAGGGTTTATTCTCTCCGGAGGAGAACACATCAGTTCGGACAGCAAGTATCGTCACGAGGTGCTCTAACTGCATCTCTGAGGCCTGGCCTCTTATATACGAGTTTATTACTTTATTGCATAAAACACATCTCTGTCAACCCTTTGATGTATGGAAAGACATCCTCGGAATCCCCGCTTCAGGCCCGTTCCCACACACATTTACAGTTGAAGTCCCCACCCCGGTCACAACAGGTGATGATTATCGCACAGCTGGACATTCCGCCGATTCACGGAATGTGTGAGGTTGATCGGATCTCATGGGGTGGGGGCTTTGATCAACTCGTGGATCCTTTGATGAGGGAAGCTTCCTACTGTACAGGAGGGGGGGAAATAACAGTATCCGCAGGGCCATGTGGCGGCCTGGGAACGATTAAGACAAACGGGCACAAAGGGAAGGGGGTTTTTATCAAAGGATCCGGGACCATGAAAGGAATGGAGGGAGGTGTCGCGCTGGGAACAGGATGGGGTTCCGAGAAAGAGCTGCGTGGTAGAGGGTTGTGATTCTCATGGGAGAGCAGCGCAGATGGAGAGGTTTTATGGTCTATGCATGAGAGAGCGGGGGTGACCAGCGTGTGGGGGGGGTGCTTGTGAGGGCGAAGAGCCATGCTGGGGGTCAGCGGCGTGCAGAGGGTGGTTCTGACCAAGGCACCTAAAATGGCGGGTGTGCACGACAAAAAGTGTGGCATCGGGGGAAAAGGCAAGATGGCGCAGATAATGTTTACCAAACCGTATTAATTTTCCGCAGTCCTCCCTTTAACATTCCCAAGACATCTTGCTGGTCTATTTCCTATCCATGTCTACTGTGGCAATCATAAGTAAAGAAGTAGGAACCCAGGCGATGGAGCTGTGCATAAACATTACATTTAAAATCTTTCATCTTAGGAGGCGGGCCCATCGTTAAGCTCATTGCAGGAAAGTCATAGTAATGCAATATCGGACAAAAATGATTCTGTAGTGAGAGCGTTGGGTACATTTCATAGATGCTTATAGTCATTCGGAATATAAACTGATAGGTTATTACATATGTAAGTTCATTTCGTTCTCGGTTGGAACATAATCAATACAATGGTGGTTGGGAGAGAAATGAGACGTAGTAAAAACGATAATCAGGGGTGTCACTGTTCGAAGAGGAGGGGTGTTGCCTTTTCCAGTGTCTTATTGTCGTGGACCATTATTAGTGAGTTCTCAGCATTCTTTGTCGTTTTCTGTTGGCACTGTTGAGCACCGGCGGTGGAGCTATGCGTTCAGCTCTATTCCAGGTCCTGCGTTGCAGAGCATGACCTTTTCCTTGTTTTTCTGGTCAAAAAGGTCCTTTTTCGCCCTGTGTCCAAACTATTTTTTCGTGGGTACCTTAGACAGGGCACCCAAGTTTCAGTTTAGTTTGCAACGAAACCCTATTCAATCTGACTGCAGTTTTTCTTTTTCGAGTCAATTGTCAAAGAGTTCAGGTGGAAGAAGGGGTGTGTGTGGGTAGTCCTTATGGTAGGTCGGGGGAAGAGGGGATGGAGCAGGGCCAGATCGGGAACAGACCAGGGGGACGAAAAATTTCAGGTAGGTGGGCCCATGACCGGGCTCAGATGGCGGGGACTTTTCGGCACATGTTGATCATCGAGCAGGGGCATCAGGTCAGCCCTTTCCTTTCATTTTGTCGGAAACAGTGCCTCGTCCTGCGACTCCTTACTGTTGCGGTCCCGCCTTGGTCAATGTCGCAGATGTTCCACGATCTGCAGTCAGGCCGCGTGCTCCCACATCCGGTCTCTCTCTCCTCCGACAGTGGTACCCTTAAATGAGTTTGAAAAGACAGTCTTTAGAGAACTGGCAGAGGAAGATAATCACATAAGTCTATTTCTCTCCCAACTCCAAGCAACTGGGGAAACAACCGTTACATTGGGGTTCACAACCAACGTATAAATAATTGATGATAGGTTTGCTGGATTCCCTACAACTTTCCATCGTAACTATTTCTTTGGCGTTTGTTGGTATTACATTCATTGTCGTGGTAGGAGGTCTGATACCTATTCATTGCATTTGTTTATTACAGTCACGTCAGTTCTTCTGGCAGAGACCCACTTTTCTAGTACGAGTCTTACAAAGCTATACCGTTCTTCGGGGCTTTGTATTTTACGAAAAAGTGCAACGTGCTATCATCATGGCCTGATAGGTATCTTTCTGAGGAATGAACATAGGCTAAACAATTTTCCATTATATCAATGCATCCTATCTTTCAGCTAAACATTTTCTTTCAACAGGGTTTACTGCAACAATTTCTTCATTCTGATCTAATCTTAACTTCGCAAACATCATTCTAATTTCTACATAGTCTCTTACAACCTAGCTACTTCATTAAAAAACGTGGGGGGGGGGGGGCTTGCGATAACTATTCAACTCATCCTTGGGGTGACCGGGGTCTTATGGAAAACAACTAGGAACATAGCAGACTGGGGTGAGGGACTATCGTCTTGCTTTGTATCATAAGGGCGTTATCTAACGGAAGGCTACAGCTCAGTTGGTAAGCGTTCAGGGACATTTCTCGAATTTCTAAACTTTGTAGCTTGTTCATCAACAAATCATTTCTAGGAACAGCGGCTGGCCTGTGTCAGTTGTAGGTTGACCCATCTCTTACAACCGGGGGTGAGCCACATTTTTCAAACTCTCGTCCGGGGCAGCTGATACAAAACTGGGGGCGTTCTGGGAAGACGGGGAGGCTTCGATCACTTTTACTGTTTGGGCATTGAGACAATTCGGGACGGGGAAGGTCGCGTTATCTGAGGCATTCTTATCATAGAAGCCACTGACATGTAGTTCCCTTATTACGGGTCAGATTAGGGAACCTCAGTCGTCTTACCTGTCCTTTCCTTTTTGGCCAATCTAGGTTTCATCAATATTTAGCAGAAAGGAGAGGTAGTAACATGGCATCAATGTGATTTTATTTAAGACAAATTTGTGCAAATACTTGCGGTATTTGGAGCCAATTGGGTGGTGCACCAGGGATGGTGGTTCGCCAATTAGGTGCCAGTCGTTAGGAAGAGTGAGAGTGTGGAGGAGAGAGAGTGAGAGAGAGAGAGAGAGAGAGAGAGAGAGAGAGAGAGAGAGAGAGAGAGAGAGAGAGAGAGAGAGAGAGAGAGAGATGTGCAACAATAGGCTAAACAGTACACGTGAGACATGGAGAGTGGCCGTGTACTAGGATAGGCTATTCAGCGCATTACACAACATGAGACATTACGGGTCTGTGTTAGAATTTAGAAAGCATGCAGTTTGGGACGGACGAGCATTAGGCCGGGTACAAAGGGACATGCATAGAGTAAAAGGCACCATTGTGTCGCACTTCTCGCCCTCTCGGTCCTTTGCCCAGTTAAGTCAATGCATCAGTCGCATAGAAAGCATTTTCTCATAGTTTCAGACATACGTGACATGTGCTCATTCACGCAACACGGGTTAGGGGTGATCGCGTCCCATCATATCATACAACTATTGGCTCTTTCGTTACAAGAGTAGTTTGTGGGTGTCCTTAGGTGCCACCTTGCAGCGTTAGTCCGCTTCATGTATCAGACATGGCGTGGCTTCAGATCTTCACTATACCCCAGTCGTGATTCCAATGTAACCTGTAGGGGGAGAAAAAGAGGGGAAGGGAGGGGGGACAGCATTCGAGCATATCGAATGTACGGGCACGAAAGTCCTTTACTTACCACATACTTGTCTTATCTCCTCGGGATGTAATCCCTGGGGTCTTGGTTTCTGAAGCCAGGGGGTCGGGCAGTATGGTAAGGATGGCGAGCGATAGGTTGTTCATGAGGGAGACGGTCCGAGTGTGGCATTATAGGCCGTGTGTAGGGAAACGTTTAGAGATTAGAGGCGCTTAGTGCGAGGTATCTAGTTTGGAAATGTATCTAGCTATCGGGATCCTTAAATCATTTCCAATGCTGTGATGTCCTAAGGCATACCAGCTCTTCGGCCAACCCTGTTCCCTAGTACCTTTGAGTACCATACCCTTATAACATTTTATCATTCATACCGCTTCACTTTACCCGTTCTCAGAAGTCGAGGTCCTTCTTCATGCGTTTGTTCCTGAGCCAGTCGCACATTTGGAGGCAGCGTATCGTGCCTTAGATTCGATCATCAATCCGGGGCTGAGCAACCATTTTCTAATAACCTT
This sequence comes from Lissotriton vulgaris, assembly GCF_964263255.1. Lineage (NCBI taxonomy): Eukaryota > Metazoa > Chordata > Amphibia > Caudata > Salamandridae > Lissotriton > Lissotriton vulgaris. The sequence goes on along the minus strand of NC_141697.1, from coordinate 91,241,510 downwards.
AAAAAAAGAGAACAAAACAGAGCGCACAGAAAAAACCCTCCCGCTGATCCCACATTTACAAAGGTATGCGACACCTGTTCATAGTTTTGAAAACCTTTATTTGCACAATTGTTCAGCATGTAAATATGAGAGTGCAATCGTATTTGGCCGGACACGGCGTTGACTAAAGCGCGTACAGTAGGGGGCGGGGGGGGGCTATTTTGCAGCATTAAAAACATTTTAAAAAAAGGGTTTATTTAATTATGTGCAGGAAACTAAAAACGTCTATCAATAGTTGAGGGATCAGGGGGCATTCGTTTCATAATTGGAAGCATAGTCAGACTAGTTGCTATCAAATTTCCTAGATGCATACCGTGGGCGTGTTTCATAGACGACGTTATGTATCAGTTACAATAATATCATAATAAATCGTACATTGAAACCAACATTTTAACGGGATCCTTTTACGTGTTCGCCAAGTGAACCCTCCCCCTTTTTCGTCAAGTGTACAAAGGATCATATACATATCTCAGAACATCAAGTCTTATTAGCTAAAAACACCACGAGGTGTTCGTGAGTTCCTATTGATACCGGCGCCATTTTGGGCGAGGCCGGGTTAGTCCGGAAGTAGCATCAGGGAAAAAAAATGTTTCCAACAACCGGCGGTTGGACCAGAGTCCCTTTCGGTAGTTCAAAAAGACTTGTGCTAACAGAAGGGGCAGGCAATGTGGGTTGTCAATCAAAAAGGGGGAGGGAGACAAAATCTCCCCTACCGGGTCACGTTGAGGTTCAGCCGGAACTTACTCGAGTTTGTTAGCCCACAATGTTTCTGGATGGTTCAGACTGAAGCTGGCACTGACACGAGAGCACCACCATCTTGTGGCTACGTCATGGTCATTTCGTTAGTGATCAAGGCAGTTGTTCCCTACCGGAAGCCTGTAGGGGCCGAGGGCTCCTGGGACTTTTGTAGAATCTTCAAGGTCGTGGGGATGCTGTCGGAGGTGGGGACTCGTGCCCAGGTGGGCAAGCGTCCTAGTTACGTTACTGGTCAAAGTTACTCCAGCGGTCTAGATCCGGCTTCCAGGGGGGCCCAGACGCCATTTTGAGACCCTGCAGCAGCCGCCCTTTATCGTGTCTGCAAGAGTGGATGAGACTTCTTGGGGCGAAAAATGGAACACCGTGCCGTAGGAGCAGGACATTCGGTTCAGGGCGCTAGGGTGCAGCTGTGGATCCTCCACCTGGGGAGGTGAGGGAGGCTCGTTCGTGCCGCCTCCCTCTCCCAGTGCACCCCATGCCGTCCCTTTGCACGGGTATACGTGATGGCCACCCCATATCCCGTGCTCCACAAGTACTCTTGAGGGCCATCATAGGTCTCGTGCTGCGCAAGTATGGTGGCTGGCCATTTCATGTCCTGTGCTGCGCAAGTATGGTGGCTGGCCATTCTATGTCCTGTGCTTCGCAAGTATGTTCGTCGCCCGGCTGGAGGATTTCGGCGCCGGGCCGGGGCTGGGAAACCTCCACCTGGGGAGGCGAGGGAGGCTCGTTCGCGCCTCCTCCCTCTCCCAGCCCCCCCGCACCATTTCTTCAGCGGAGGTATTTGTGATGGCCGGACCAGGAGATACGAGGGAGGGGGTCATCTGCATCCGCCCCCTCCCTACTCATGGCCCGTGGGTCGCTGCCCCAGGAAGAAGAGGATGGGACATGCCGGGCCCGTGGTGCCTCCTGGACTTCCCACCGGCGACCTCTTCGATCGACGGCTGTCAGCAGGACCCCGCCCCACACGTGCTGCGTGTTTCTCCTTCCGGATGGGCGTGACCGGTGACCTGCTGCATTTCGGGAACTTCTGGAGTGGGGGTAGGTATTTTTTTTTTTTTTTTGTTCATGTTTTCTTTTTGTCTATTGGGTGTGGTAGGAGGCGGGACAGGCATGCCTGGGTAATGGGGGGTGGGGTGTCCACAAGAACAGTTTTCCTGAACGGGGGGGGTTGTCTATGCAGGCCTGTAATTGCTTTTGTCCACAGAGTGGGGGGGGGCAACAGAGAGTAATCAGTCCCATTGCACTCGAAGTTTGAGTTCATTAATGGAATGTATACTAATCTGTCCAAAACTACTCTGTGTGTTGTTCTTGTATGTCATCCGAAAGGGTGGCTTTTGTGTTCGGGGACAGTAGCGGTAGTACGGGGTTCGTCACCGGGTAACCTAGAGCTTGACTGGGTTTCCCGTCTTAGCGTTGTTCAACCTATGAGAACTCAAACATGTCGCTGAAATCTGTCTGGCGAAATCTGTGCCATCGGGCGTAATCAAACGCAGTGGTTCTATCCAGCCTGTCCGTGTCAGTCTGATTCATCTTTGTCTCACGCCTTTTCCCTTTCTGCCGGCCTGTTATTTCTGTCGGTCCTCTGCTCTTACCCGTGTTCAGTAGAGTCGGGCATTGGGCTTTCCAGTGCCCGGAATATTTACAAAAAGCACATTGGTTTTGCCCTAAATCTGTTCGTCCTGCGCGTAGTGTCGGGGGATTACTTTCGGGTCGTTGTGTCTTGGGGTTGTCCTGTCGGTATATCCCTCTACACCGTTCCCTTCCTGTGTTTACTCCTTGGAACCGTGTCGCCGCTATCCCTTCCTTTGGCCTACCAGATGCTTGGAAGGTTGTCTGTCGCGTTTCTTTACCTACTCTGACTTCGTCTCTTTTCTTTCGTTGCATTGCTTCTTTGCGCCACATACCGAGACTGTCGAGCATAATAGGCGTTGTCTTACTATTACAAAGGGCTATTTCTAACGTTTCTATTTTATCAAGGTCGAAGGATCCTATCAGTGGCCACTGTTTCTCTTGGTTTTCTTTGGTATACTTATGCCACAGCTTACTATAGGCTATGGTAACTAATCCATACTTTGTGAACATGTCTTTATTAGGGGTGCCTTCCAGCGGAGCTAGATGGTCCACCTCTAATAAACGGTCCGGGTTGAACCAGCTACCAATCAGTGAGGAGAAGATAGGCATGACAGCGTTACCTATCCTTCACTACCTGCAAAGACTAGACAGAATATTGATATTCTACGTTGTTTGCAAATAGTGAATATCTAAAAAGCAAAATCTATTCTGACAATAAAACAGGGAGCTACCCTTACAATCAATCAATCAGTCGATCAGTCAATCAATCAGTGGGGAGAATAAGTAGGCCCGCAAAGGTCTGCGTCACCTACCCTTTTACCATCTGCAAAGAGGAAATCTGTTCTTTCCTGTTTGTAGACAGAGAATCTCCCGAAAATAATCCGCGAACGGTAGTTCAGGTTCAATCAATTAATCAGTGGGGGAGAAGGAAATCTCTAGAGAACAATCCACGAACCGTAGTTCGGGTTCAATCAATCAGTGGGGGAGAAAGATAGGCACGATGGATTACAATGGGGACGAAAGTCTGCGTTACCTATCCTTCACTGCTTGCAAAGGGAGAGCCTGTTGTTTCTCCGTTTACAGACAGCGAATCTCCAAACTAATCAACAAAGAGTAATACTAGTATTTTCCAAACAATCAACAATCATTTCGCAATTCGTCGTGTTTACACGACCTTACCCGGACCACATGGGCTGTTTCTCATCTTCCGCGTCCAGCGCCCGATCGTCCTCCAATCTCCGATATTGCCACGGCACTCCTGATGGTTCCCAGTCAGGACCGTAGATCACTCGAGAGAGGTCGATTCGGAACCAGTGAAGTTCGGATGATCGGCTGCCAGACGAGGGTCTATTGGGCAGGAGCTCTCCCGATCGTTGCAGTCGTTCACTCTGTCGTCAGGACCTCTCCCACTGGATCCACGTGTCGCTGATGGGCCCCACGTTTGGGACGCCAATTGTAAAAAGGTCGGAAGCAACCAATGAACAAAGATCCTTATGTATTGCCCGGCAGTGTCGCCTCTTTAACCCACAAAATATTAATCAATGAAGAGGCAGGCGCTGGAGACTGGAAGGCAGGAAACAAGGGTTTATTCTCTCCGGAGGAGAACACATCAGTTCGGACAGCAAGTATCGTCACGAGGTGCTCTAACTGCATCTCTGAGGCCTGGCCTCTTATATACGAGTTTATTACTTTATTGCATAAAACACATCTCTGTCAACCCTTTGATGTACGGAAAGACATCTTCGGAATCCCCGCTTCACGCCCGTTCCCACACACATTTACAGTTGAAGTCCACACCCCGGTCACAACAGGTGATGATTATCGCACAGCTGGACATTCCGCCGATTCACGGAATGTGTGAGGTTGATCGGATCTCATGGGGTGGGGGCTTTGATCAACTCGTGGATCCTTTGATGAGGGAAGCTTCCTACTGTACAGGAGGGGGGGGAAATAACAGTATCCGCAGGGCCAGGTGGCGGCCTGGGAACGAGTAAGACAAACGGGCACAAAGGGAAGGGGGTTTTTATCAAAGGATCCGGGACCATGAAAGGAATGGAGGGAGGTGTCGCGCTGGGAATAGGATGGGGTTCCGAGGCAGAGCTGTGTGGTAGAGGGGTGTGATTCTCATGGGAGAGCAGCGCAGATGGAGAGGTTTTATGGTCTATGCATGAGAGAGCGGGGGTGATCAGCGCGTGGGGGGGTGCTTGTGAGGGCGAAGAGCCATGCTGGGGGTCAGCGGCGTGCAGAGGGTGGTTCTGACCAAGGCACCTAAAATGGCGGGTGTGCACGACAAAAAGTGTGGCATCGGGGGAAAAGGCAAGATGGCGCAGATAATGTTTACCAAACCGTATTAATTTTCCACAGCTTCCGTTGCTACGTCTCCCAGCTCCTGGGGAGGGCCCCGATGACAGAGTGCACCTCCACGCCACTCCAGGCCAGCACAGTCCCCGGTCCAGGCGGCTCCACGCAGCGTCACACGAGCCTCCTACGCTCTTGACTCGTGCAGCCAGAGAGGACCCCGACAGCAGTGGGTTTCTCAGTAATCTGGCGGTCACGGTCGCGACCAGGCCCAATCCGCGGCCTCAAGTTACAGCGGAGCCACCACCGGGCCGGACCCCGCCTCCTCCACTGCAGGCCAGCCGACGGGCATCAGGTCGATCTCACCGGGCCCCCCGTCTTCAGAAGGCCCCAACTCCCCTCCGGTGCTCCACCGACAGCGGAAGATCCCGATGGCAGTGGGTCCTCACGTGTCTGGGGCCCGCCGATGTCCGGGGTAGGCTGCAATACCAGGCCTCAATTACTGGCAGGGCCGGCGGCAGGCTAACCAGCCAAATTCTTCCAGCAATTCGGCCGCTCCCTGTCTCAAAACAGGGCAGGGGTGAGCGCAGCTCAGTCCAGGATCGTGGGACAGCAAATTAACCCCAGAGGAGGGCTGAAAAGGATCTATTCGCAGGATGTAAGCGGCGACTGGCAGGGAGCCGAAGGAGCTCACGTCCTGTCGGCCATGCTGCTTGGCCACGCCTGGCTATCCCTGTTAAGAATGGCCCTACAGTGTACCTGAATGCGGGCCTTCAGAGCACGCACCATGCTGCCCACATATATGATGTCACATTTGCAACCCAAAACATATATTACATGTGTGGTGTTGCAATTAATGTAATGGCTAATCCTGTATGTTTTTGAGGTGTTGTACATAAAACTGGTGATTTTATTGCATGAGCCACAGTTAAAAAAGCCCTGTGGTTTCGGTGGCAGACATATGTCATGTGGATTTGTCGCATGGCTTGGACACAGAACGTCTCATAGTGACTTCCCTTTTCAGTAGGTCACTAATGGTCTGTCGGTCAAGGTATCGCCAGTCCAGGAATGTCACTCAAGATATTCCAATTCTTTTTTAGAATTTTGCAAACTTTGCCACTATTTGTGTTGTATTGTGTAATAAAGCTGACAGTATGTTCTTTCTTAGTTATGGACTCTGTGTCCCTGGGCTTAGTACACAATGTATCCTCCCGCTTTAAACTTTTAGCCTTTATAGTTGCCTTGTCGAGGATCTCCCTAATATAGCCCCTTTTAAGGAATCTATTCTTAGTTTTGTTGATGTTCCTGCAATATGTATCTTCCTCACTACAGTTTCTTCTAAATCTCGTCATCTCCCCGTAGGGGATTTTGTTGATTACTGTGTGTGGATGTGCAGTCCAGCATGCAGAACTGCATTGCAGATGGTCTCTTTTCCGTAAAGAGTGCTCTTTACCACTCCCTCTCTGACATAAAAGTCTATGTCCAAGAAATTGATTTTGTCCCTACCCTGGGTCATTGTAAGTTTCACATTACATCTATTGTCATTTAGATAAGCGTGATACTGGTTTAGCTGGTCCACAAAACCCGACCACAGGACGATAATATCGTCAATATACCTCCCCCAGAACACAATATGTTTGGTCCAGGGGGAGGCGCATCTGTGCCACGCATGCTCCCCCTCAAACCACCCCATAAAGAGGCAGGCGTACGAGGGAGCAAATTTCGAACCCATTGCCGTCCCAAGTATTTGATGGAACCAAGTAATGTCATGCAAAAAGTAATTGTTACTTAAAATAATTTCAATCATTTCCAGTAAAATTTCATTAAATTTGTAGTGCTCTGCCCGCTCCCTGTCCAGGAAGGATTGAAAAGCAGGTATGCCAAATTCTTTGTGTATGCAGGTATATAAGCTTTCAACATCAAATGTAACAAATGAAAGCTCCTCTGACCTTTGGAAATCCTTCAACTTGACCAAAATATCTTTACTATCCCTGATATATGAGGGAAGATCAGTGACATATTTTTGAAGTCGAAGTTCAACAAATTCAGACAGTTTTTCAGTTGGTGAGCCAATCCCAGATATAATAGGGCGGCCAGTTGGAAAGGTACCCCCCTTATGGATCTTAGGTAAGATGTAAATGCATGGGGTACTTTGGATTATCGACTCTTAGATACCTGAACTCATCCTCAGACAAAAGGCCAATTTCCTTCCATTCACTTAATTTTACATTTATCATCCGAGTGACACCTTTGATGGGATTCATTGGATCTCGTTGGTAACAGGTGATATTATTCAGTTGTCGCTCGATCTCTGCCATATAGTCTCAATGATTCATAACCACAACATTAACTCCCTTGTCAGCCTCCTTAATGACGATAGTCTTATCTAATTTGAGTCTATTCAAAGGCATTACAAGGAGAAGTATGTGTATTTCTCCTTATGTATTCTGCAACACACAAAAAAGAAAAAAACGATGGATTGTTTTTGTGCAGGAAGATGCCCATTCCTGCACAAAAACAATCTTGCCTGCAATATACCTCAGAGACCCCCAAAGGTGATTTGCTGTACTTTACAAATGTTTGATTGATTGATTGAACACAGGTACCATTGCACCACTGTTTAGTAGGAAGAAGCACAGCAAGACATTAGGTGATAAAGGGCCCAGAGAAGAGCAAGTATCATTCAACTATTTGCCTAAAAACCAATGGGATTCACATTGAAGGTGGGCCTCTGTTGGAAAGTGAGTTTTTAGTAGTGATAAATATGCATCCACCACTGACAATAAGGCCACTGACACAGTCTAGGACTCAGTACAAGTCTCAGTCAATTATACCCATGCTCAACCCTGGGTAGTTTGCCTGCAAGAAGGCAGGCTTAACTTAGGAGACAAGTAAGAAAATCATTTTAACACACCAACTCAGTAAACAATTGAGACACAGCACACAGCAAAAAGCTATTGTTCCAGATTGTGCAGCAGGCAGTCAGTCCAAATTCAGGGGCTGGTGGTACAAATCAAGGTTCCAAAATGCCAATCCTTCTTCGTTTCTGAGTTTCAAGCAGCAGATCTGAGAGGCTATGCACTTCTCACAGATTTATTCAGTGTTCTCTGGGGTCAAGCAGGAGAGCGATCCTATGTAATGAAGTGCAAAGCAACACCAAAGAGCATGACCACTTTCTCAAAAGTGGTGCATAATCTTCTCCCAGAAAACACTATTTCTCCCAAATTCAGCATGACTGAAATTTCAGCAGAGCATGAAAAGCTAACTAAACCAACTATCAGTATGGCTCATTTCCATCGTTCTACACCCCCTAACATCTGCAGATCCCTCCCTTAAGCCTCCCATCTGGTTGGGTCAGAGGGGATGGAGTAGATGGACCTGGCTTTCCCTGCCTGCCTGTCCAATTCATCCTTTGAAGCTTCATGCTTTATGATCCCTCCCCCTGCTCTGGCATTCATGTGTATCAGAACCATCTCCACCAGATAGCCTCTCCCTAGGTGAGCCACTTATCAATTCATCAAAGCAGCCTGGCTAATCTTGTTAACTCTGACCAACCAGGGAAGACTACAGGAAGGCTGAAATTTGGCTTACAGAAAAGAAAGTCTTAGCATTTCTTTTCTGTACAAATTAAAATACATTCAACAATAGCCCATTGTTGGATTCATCCATACCTTGATATTTGTTTTATTTAATTCCTAGCAGTAGTAATTCATTCACAAACTGTTGCAATTTTATCCTATGTGGCTGAGGTTCTGCAATGGGGGAAATTAAATGTGCAATTTCTCCAACACCAGGACATATATAACATATTTTATAGGGCTCTGCTTATCATTACATGACCCCCACCATCCCTGGGATGCCCAGGGGAGACCTTTGTAAGCCTGGGCGTAGCAGGCGTAGTGGGGCTTCGCAGAGCTACGCGAAGTGGGCGAGAAACTAGGCCCACCTCCGCACTCCGCGTAGCCCCACTACATGCCTCCCTCCCGCATTCCCCTTCTACTTTATTTTTGTTACAGAGCCATAAAAAACTAAATAAAACGCACTTACCGCGGGTCCGGGGCTCCCTCTTCTAATCGCGCGCCGCCGTCTTGGATCTCAATGCGCATGCGCAGGCGGCCGCACATGCGCATTGAGATCCAAGATGGCGGCGTGCGATTAGAAGAGGGAGCCCCGAACCTGCGGACAAGGTAAGTGCGTTTTATTTAGTTTATGTGGGCTCTGGTGACAAAAATAAAGTAGTAGGGGAAGGCGGGTGGCGGCCAACTCCGCTACGCCCACGGACTGAGCGTGGCTCAGTGGTTAGAGGCGGCAGACCCAGAAGCTGAGATCGGCCGTGGACCAGGGTTCGATTCCCCGCCTCGGCGGGTCTCGGGCTCAAAAATTCCACGGAGTCGACAATTCTCGCTCTGGTGCCTACTCGACTCACGGGGTCACACTCTGCAACTCTGGGCAATAGCTTGCTTAATCTCCACTACGGCCCCTCGCGGCGGGATGCCTGGCTTTCACCTTGTGGATACCCGGCTGGGGTATCTCACAGGGGAATACCAGGACGGGTTCCCTAAGCAAGCGCCTTGAGGCCCCTGGGTTAAAGTGCGCTATATAAATCGAAACACATTTACATTTACATTTACTGGGCGTAGTGCTGCCGGCTACGCTACTCCGTGGGCGTAGCGGAGTCCTCCGCCCAGGGTTAGACCTTGGGGGCGCTGAATATGTAACAATATTGTAGATTATCGCTTTTTAGGTGCCCTTACCACCAAAGTCGAGCTTGCCGTGAATTTACTATCAAAAGCAGTGCTGCAACACAGGGCTGCTTTTAAAATGACCTCAGGCGCTCAGCAGTGCACACATTCAAGTGAAGAAAGGTTTTCTGGCCCCTAAACTGTCATGCCCTATTACATACTAGGGACTTATAGGTAGTTTGCTTCTCCCTGCCCTAATGTCTACTAGGGACTTATAGGGTAGGTCATAGCAATTGTAAGTGTACCCTAATATATAGTGTACCCTGATGCATGTGGGTGTTTTCACCTGTGTTTTCAACATAGCACTACACTCTCAGAGGCAGAAAACTGGCAAGCAGTGGTCTGTCTCAAATGGGGAAAAAAGTGGGGGGACACTGCAAACAGGTCCTGCTTTCCAACAGCCTCCAAGAAATATTGCCCAAAAATGGGATCTCCACGGCCTCCCCTGTCCATGAGCAGTTGTAGTTTGGCCAGCAGAACTCGGTGCTAGCCACTTACCCAAACTTGGTAACCCAGCATGCTACTCAAGTCCCTAAAAACTTTTTTGGGAAGCAGATAGGAACGCTGCTGAAATAATACAATAGACAGAGGAGTATAATCATTTTAGATAGGGCTATCCACCCTGTAAATGCCAGTGGAAGCCCCCTCCGGAAACCAATCTCAGATTGCAACACCGTCATTGCACTGACAAAGTTGCCCTCATACATGTCTTGTTCTGTGCAATAAATACTGACCCAATGGTAACAGAAGGATGTTCCCTCCCAAGGATCAGGACCACCTCCCAAGTCCATGATGATACTTTAGGCCAAAGAGGAAAACACACATGATTATGACCAATTGACCTGCTGCCGGCCACCCGGCCAAATCTATGCAGAGTAGAGCCTATGCAATCATGGTCAGTGTGAAAGGTTTTTAAATAAAGCAACATGTCCGAATAATCTCTCATGCCCCATTTAATAGTGCCCAAAAAGGCTGAGGGGGGAATAAAAAAAGTCACCCGAAGCATACATGGCATTCCACATAGTGGACCAGAATGGTATCAAAGTTGGGGAACTCCATAATATGAAGTCACAGCCCTGTTCATCGCACCCCCAGCACTTTTTGTAAGGCAACACACCAGCTCTATGGAGTTTAGTTGGGGAACAATACATTTTTTTTAATGTTTGGCAGCCTACTCAGCAAACCCCAAATTAAAGACTGTATTCTCTACTGATGGCGGTTAATAAACCAGAAACACATGTCTACAGATCAGCACTATCTGCGCCAACTTGGGCGAAATACTCAAATACTGGAGCGAGCTTCAAGAGACTGAATTTACCAGAATGCCAGGGGCGATCCTTGCCTGAGAGGTCAGCGGTGTGCTCCTACATCCTGTTGTCTATTTAAAGTACTCCTGTGAGCCATTGAGCTGACAAGCTCGTGGATGAAGCACGTGCACGCCAGTGAGAGGTACTGGACCGGATTTATTGTTTGCAGCCTAATCAGCAAACCCCAAAATAAAGACTGTATTCTCTACTGATGACGGTTAATAAACCAGAAACATGTGTCTAGAGATCAGCACTATCTGCACCAACTTTGGCGAAATACTCAAATACTGGAGCGAGCTACAAGAGACTGCATTTCCCCGAATGCCAGGGGTGAACCTTGCCTGAGAGGTCAGCAGTGTGCTCCCACATCCTGTTGTCTATTTCAGTACTCCTGTGAGTCATTGAGCTGACGAGCTCGTGGATGAAGTACCTGCGCGCCAGTGAGAGGTACCGGACTAGATTTAATGTTTGGCAGCCTACTCAGCAAACCCCAAAATAAAGACTGTAGTCTCTACTGATGAAGGTTAGTAAACCAGAAACACTTGCCTATAGATCAGCACTATCTGCACCAACTTTGGCAAAATACTCAAGTACCGGAGCGAGCTACAAGAGACTGCATTTAACAGAATGCCTGGTGCGAAACTTGCCTGAGAGGTCAGCGGTATGCTCCTACATTCTGTTGTCTATTTAAAGTACTCCTGTGAGTCATTGAGCTGACGAGCTCGTGGATGAAGATCCTGCGCGCCAGTGAGAGGTACCGGACTAGATTTAATGTTTGGCAGCCTACTCAGCAAACCGCAAACTAAAGACTGTAGTCTCTACTGATGACGGTTAATAAACCAGAAACACTTGTCTATAGATCAGCACTATCTGCACCAACTTTGGCGAAATACTCAAATACCGGAGCGAGCTACAAGAGTCTGAATTTACCAGAATGCCAGGAGCGAACCTTGCCTGAGAGGTCAGCAGTGTGCTCCCACATCCTGTTGTCTATTTAAAGTACTCCCGTGAGTCATTGAGCTGATGAGCTCGTGGATGAAGAACCTGCACCCCAGTGAAAGGTACCGGACCATTGCAGCAGTGTGGAGAGAAAGATGAATCCCTTTGAATGCATGGAGAAACCCGGTGATCACACTTTTGAACTGATGCATCTCGGCTCTGCTCTTTGTCTACGGAACCAACTCATCGTCACCACTGGGTGGAGGAAATCGACACATCACCTTGACTGCAGACTCAACGTCAACCCATCCTTGTCTGCACCCCCCATCTCGCTGTTGAGACCATGATCAAGGTATTCTGTTCACAGGGTCTGCGTGGCTCCTGTCCAGGTATGTGTTCCATTGCGGTCAGTCTGAACTGTTGACTTTGCCCCAGTCCAGCGGGACCAGATACCCCATTTGTGCTTTATGCTTCTAAGTGCTAGAAATACATATTATTTAAAAATTCATAACTCAACTTATACATATTGGAGTTTTGTTGTTTTGATCTTGAATTGTTTTTAATATTATTGTCTATTTTTCTAACCGGGTGTGCAGTCTTTTAAAGGTGTTTTCATTGTGTTACTTTGCGTTTTGGTGTACAAATACGTTACACTTTGCCTATTTAGATGAACCTGACTGCTCTGTGCCAAACTACCAGATGGTGAGCACAGGTTATCTTTTAGTGTGTATCTGACTTACCCTGATTAGGATTGTGGTTCCTGCTTGGACAGGGTGCATACCTCTGCTAACCAGAAACCCAGTTTCTAAGACATTCCAAATATATAGTTGTATTGAGCGGCTCTAAACATTTTTACCACCTGCATTCGATACAATTGGATACATTTAATGGGTTAATTTTGGAAAAGCATTCCTTTCAGTGTCTTCCACCGTACACCAAGATACTTCAGCCCCTTATGTACCTGCTTCATATTGTAATCTTGTATGCAGGTCCTAATAATGACAAATGACATGAGCAGTACCTTGAGCATACCTCATTTTATCTTACAACCTGAGAAGCATAAAAAGGAATTCACCAATAAGAAGACAACAGGGACACTGGGAGATCCAGTGGTCACTAATGATGCACTGAGCAGACTCACAAGTGTAACATACTCACATGCGGACTCTCACTCAGCTAAGCTCAATAACATTTACACACTCAATTAATTCTCACTTAAATGCTATTCTCACTCATTCACACTCCCTCATATGCTTTCACTCAGTCTTGTGCATTCTCATAATCTTACTGTCCCTTAGTCTCAGGTATTTTCTTTTACTCAGACTCTCTAATTCCCCTCTCTGTTTCACTCCCTTCCCTGTCACTAATTTTTACTCAATCACTTTCACTGACACATGCACACACTCACAATACACAAGACACCTACGCTCTGTCTGACTCTGAATCACTGCCTGCATGTGCAAAAAAAAAAAGAAACAAAAAAGATACATAAAAAACTTTGGGGCATATTATCAACAACTAGCGATATTTATAGCTAAATAAGCTTAGCGACATTTTTTTTAGCGCTGCTCATCGCCGGATTTTATCGCAGAGATAACGTGCTATTAGCAACGTTTATCTCTAAACCGATAAAATCCCAGGCGATAGCAGCGAAATCCGTGAATATCGCTGGAAATCCAGCGATATTCAGGCATTATCGCTAATAGGGACTTAGCCTGAATATCCACCTCCCATTGGATATACAGGCTAAGTGGTCTGAGCAGGCGTTAGGTTTTGGAGATATTCTGCGCTTAGCGCAAATATTTCCATCGCTACGACTGCGTTGATAATAGTCAATAGCGATGTTAGCGACTGCTTTCAGTCGCTAACAGGTTGGGTACACCCAATTTGCTTGTCATTAGCGATAAATATCACTGACATGCAAAGCGGGCCCCAAACCACTTGCTATCGTCTACAAGCTGTCGCTAACTGCTGTTAGCGACAACTTGCTAATAGGGCAATAAAATTATCGCCGCTTAGCGGCCGAAAACGGCCGCTAACGTGGTGATAATCTCATATCGCCTGCCTTGGTAATATGCCCCTTTGTCAATTACCATGCCAAAAGCTCCAACTTTCACAAATGCGAGACCGATTACATTGAAAATGCTTGTTGTAAGAGGTGCCACACCTCCTGCCCCCATTCGGGCCATCCCTCTGACTTGTCTTAAACAGCCTCTTATATTTATTTCTGTTTATTCCAGGCACTTGTGGAAAGAAACAATGTCTGTACATATGGACTTGACTTCATTTGACATGTCTCACATCTTGGATTCCAGTGAGCTCACTGTCAGCCCAACTGCAGAGATTTCCTTCACTATAGTTTTACATATAATATCAGTTTGGTAGCAGTATTCACTGCTGGCTGTCTGCCAATTGATATACCTTCAGAGAGGACAAGCTGACGTGCTGGTTTTGTGGGCATCATGAGGACACTTGCTCCAAATAATATGTGTGTAGTGACTGGTCATCTGAAAATAAAGGTCATTTCTTCCACAGAACACTTCTGCCAGTTCCTTTTGTGTACGGGCAAGTGAGTATCAAACGACTATTGAGGAGGGGGAGTGGCTCCATTGGGCATTTCCAGCTCCTGTGGGATTCTGCTCAGACAAGACAAAAGTGCCAGTGAAGTATCCAAACAAAGTTGGGCCACAATAGTACATAACGGCACAACACCGCCAGTGGAGGTTTAATTCCACTGTGCACTGGAGCTGTGCAAATTAATCAAAAGTAGAAAGTGAGCCTTGGATCACTAGTAACTCTTATCGGTCTCCTGTCGCATAACCCCTTCAACCCAGTCTGCATGGTACTGGCATGGAGGGTTTAGCTGTAGCCTCTCACTTCTTCCTACATCCAAATGATCGTTGCCTGAAGGCCTAATAGAGTCAATATCGTACTTCCAGTGGTAGATTTGGCCTGCTCTTTTGTTAATTGTCACTGACAAGTGTCCAATGTCTATCACATTTTCCCACTCGGGCAGCACTGCAGAGTGGGATTTATTATTGCTGCCCTGCTATGAACAACATGGCCACCGGAACATGCAGAGTGAATTCAATACTGCCAAGTACCACGCATCAGGCATTAGACTAATAATTTTTATACCCTTCACTTCACTGTGAGGGTGACATGTGAGTGATCGAGAGAGTCAGAGAGGAGGTGCTTTAATAGCAGTGTGTGGCCACAAATGCGGTGCAAACTGTGCTGCAAGAATCGTGCTAAGTGATGGCTGCTCGGCTGCTCAGAGCTGTTGCTCCGTAGAGAACCTTGTTTTCTTCCTCTTGAACAACGATCAGCCACCTTGCTCTTCCACCTAAATCATCGTTACCGTAACTGGAGTGTTGGCGGATCCCCTAGAGCCTAACGCCGTCCTTCTCCGATCTACTATCACAGAGATTTCTGTTCAGATGTCCTTTTGACTTCACCTGGTGCTTGTCCATCCCAAGTTTGTGGAGCGCCCGGCGCACAGCACCTTCACGCTTGGCTGTGCAGCGGCCGTCCAAGGAGACCCACGATGGAGGCTCAGTCAGATGCCTACTGGTAATTTGGGTGACGTTCAACTAGCGGAGAGGAGGCAATACCAATCCCGTTGAGGATCCCGCCTGGCATTTGCGGCTCTAGAAACGACACGAGGAGCGACCCAACACCGCGTCGCAGAGGTTAGTGAGCAGGGGGCCATCTCCATACTTTCACTGTAAACACCACAGCGGAGCTGCTCTATTCCGGGTGCCTGACCTTAACATGGTGCCCACTGGACTCTGCAGCTGGCTATAGAACTGGAACACACTGAGGGACAGCGCCAGAGTTCATTACTTCTTGGGTGGAAAGGGCTGCCACACAACAAGAAAACTTCTAGTGACCTAACATAGAAGTGGAACGCTGGGCTGGCACGGACTGCAGTAGAACAGTTGTCCTCCCCACCCCCTCTCCCTCCATCCGATTATCAACACTGCGGCTGAAGAAGCTGCCACAAAAGGGGGGCCAATGACAGAGCACCAACTCCCCCGAGGAGTCATCTCAGTGCACACAAACATCTACTGAGGCATAAAATGCAATGTATAAATGACTATCTTACTGAGTTTGGCCTGACCCCAAGATGGCGACCGTGTTCGATCATGCATGCAGCCTGCTCTGTATTGCTCCGGTGCCCTGGTGCTTTGGGGACTATAACGATAATTTGGCCTCATCTTCCAGAGAAAGATGAAGTTCCGCTTTTTTTACCTCACATGTATCTCGGCATCTAAACGGCGTCCAGGGGTCCGAGCTGTCTGCTGCCTCCCATGAGCAGGGCTTCATCATGGCCGAGACCAACTACCGCATCAACACTTACACAGGGATCTACAGAGGCCCGGACTTGACTTCTCCCTGCTATGGCTCCTCCCCCTCGCAACAAACCCTTCCGCGTCTCTCCTGACCTTATTTCCCTCCTTCCCCTACCCCCTACCCCTCTCCGCTCTACTCTTCTCCACTTTCCTGCTACCGACCTTTGCCCTCACCTGTCCTGGCCCTTAGTCCCCACCCTGTTTATCTCTGAATTTTCCCTGTCAATTGAGATCTAGCTATTTTGTCTGATGCCCGATGGAGCTACCTGGTTTAGCTATAGGGGAGACAGGCCGCCGATTCCCTCCTTGGACGTCACCTACCGAGTCGGTCTTTAAACAGACTTACTTTCGTCTCTCCTGTCGTCTCTTCCTGCATCCTCCCTCTATTTATGTCTCTCCTCTCTCAATGTACTGAGACTGAACTATTTTGTCTGATGCCCGGTGGAGCTACCTGGTTTAGCTATAGGGGAGATGGGCCATGGATTCCCTCCTTGGTCGTCACCTACCCAGTCGGTCTTTAGACAGACTTCCTTTAGTCTCTCCTTGTTCTCTCTTCCCTTATCCTCCCTTTCTCACCTCCCCTGACCCCTCCACTACTTTTCTCTCTCTTTTCTCTCCTCTCCCAATGTATTGCCTATTTTTTGATGTATTGTGTAGTTGTAGATCTTTTTCTGGTACATTGTTGATACTCATGTAAAGCGCTCTGAACCTTCGGGTCTAGCCAGTGCTGTATAAAACTCTTTAAATAAAATAAAATAAATAAAATAAAACAGATAAATAAACCAAAGAGGATTATGGATGGAGCGCTTGAGCAAATCAAACACTAACCCCCAGTCAACGGATCTGGGTTTAATCCATCATCATTCTTTAGCTCACTCAACCACCCCAGTTCAGACATGGCCATAGGCAAATCAGTCTGACCCTGTGCCTCATGGGAACAGTCCAGCCCAAACTGCCAAGCCTTGTCTTCCCTGGACCGGAAACAAGCATCCTGGGACCAGTTTCTAGCTAATCAGCCGTCATCAGCCAGGCTAGCTTGAATCCAGTGGCAAAGTGAGCAAGGGACCCACGTCTGGGCATACCCTGCCAACTTAGGGCGAACAAAGTGAATCGTACTGGCCTCATTCAGTCATGTCTGTGTGTGAAAAGTGACTTTAAACATTAGCAGCCTGTCCTCACCTTTGGCGCTGACTACCGCATCAGGCTGGGGTCAGCGGACTGCATTACTTTGTAAACAGCTGAGACCTGATGCAACCATTTCAAGTGGCCTGCAGTTCCATCCTGTTTGTAGCCATGAGTGTAGAGCCAGTCATATGAATCGGCGGTGGCGCCTTTCCTGTTTTTCTATTTCTCAGCCACTGACTCCACCTCACCAACCCCCGGATAGTGCCACCGACTCCTTTTGGCGGACGCGTGCAGCATTATCTGCATGGATCACAATGGCCATTGACTGTACTTTCTATCTTGAATCGGCACCCTCCGCCAGAGTGGGGCCTCTCAGGTAGGTGCACGTGGACAGACTCTGTCTCACTACACTGCGGAGTCCAGCCTTGGCGCAGGCTGTGGCAGCATGATGCATTTTTTATTTTCAATTTCCTGCCAATGGACCTGGTCCCCTAGGAATTGATGCCGCTGGCCGGAGTTTGGCTGCCCTCCCTGTCCTCGACACATGGACGCCTCAGGGCAGCCGGAGGCAGCAGGCTGCTGCAGCACAGAGTTATGAGACTATGGGCTTTCTGGGAAGGTTGCTGCAGGCTTCCCTTGAATACAAGTGCAGGGGCCTCCTTTTCACAATAGTTTGAATGTTGGTTCAACTTCTAAGGTAAGAATCGTTTTTCTTTTAATATAATAAAAAGTAATTTTTGTTTCAGCAGTTGTGGTGCATAGGTTGTTGCCTATGTCAGGTTTCCCTCTCCTGACAGTGTTTCAGTTTGATTTAACTTTACTTCATGCGGTGCAGAGTCCTGTATGTTCTGTGTATTTGTTTGCAGCCAGTGCTGGGCCTGCTTACTTTTGTTTTAATGGGCCCACCCATGAGTGAGAAGGACACTGCTTGGATCATGTTCTCCCTTCTCTTTGCTCTGCTCAGATACAACAGATAATGGTGGGGCGGCCCATTTCTGTTTCTGTTAGCGGTCGGGCTGCTTGGGAATCAGCCCTTCTAACTAAAACGATGAGGGATCCCCCCCTCCCCCCCTTCCCCCTTCAGGTGCTGCATATTCACAAATAAAACCACCCTCTGCCCAATTCCTTGTGCGTCCTGGAGTTTTCAGGCAACAATTAAAAACATGCCAAGATGACTCCGTAAAAAATGTGCCTGCTGGAGCGAGATCAGTATTTTCTCTAGTGGCAGTTTTCACCCATCATGAAGTAGCATAGAGGGTTAATGTGCCTGCTGCAAAGAATGTGTACTAGGCAGATCACCAAACTGCATTTTATATGGCTAGCTCAGTAGGTTGCTGCTTTTGTCACAGAGATCCTTTTGTTACTTACAGTTCATAAGTTACAATCATAACATAACACAATTACATATGAGCTGCATTCAAACTACCTGAAACCGGTTAGAATGTTATTTTCCCCCCAGTCTTTCATTATCTAATGTTGCTAAATGGTTTAGTTAGGGTTGAAATACATTGTTATAAGTAAAACCAACCACTGTAGTATGCTTTAAATCCTGGGTTTGTGCATGCTTCTACAACTTGTAATGTTCACAGTCTTATGTAACATTTCCTTTAGGTTGATTTACAAACATATGATTCATTGTATCTATAATGTATGTAAGATGTAAACTGCTCTGCCATCCTAAACTAGTCTGAGGGGCACATAAAAGAGAGAGATTAGTGCCATTCCATTTCAGGTGCTTTGCAGCAGTTTCAAGATCCTCTTACAGTTTTTCATTGCTCATATGGGTGGGACTTCTGGTGTTTATCTGTTTCCATGGACTCCATTGCTTGATTTTACTTGCAAGAAAGTGTCACTCTTAAATGTCACACATTAGCCATGGAATGTAACTCATAAGTAAACTGAAACTATAAAAAAAGTCACACATAAGCAATCTCAAACCTTGACAGCTATGGGGATGTCGGTTTCAGTTTCTAAATTTCAGTAGAGAATAAGCAGCCAAAAGTTGTCACCTCTTTGTTGGACTTTGCACGTCAACTGAACACAACAACAGCCCAGCAGTGGCCCAAGGGGGTAAAAGCAGTGGGGTGGTGGAGTTGAGTTGGAGAGGTATTCGGCAGACGACCACGAGGGAAAATTAAAATCGTTGTCTGTCGAAATCCCCCCCTACCCGGCCTTACCAACTCACCGCTCTTACCTGCATGGCCCACAGCTGCAGCAGCCGCAAGTGTCACAGGAGGAGGCGAGTTTCAGAAACTGCCTCAGAACCCTAGACATCAGGCCCAGGCAGCGTGCACTCCCTTCTGTGGCCATCTCTCCCCGGCTTCGCAGCGGGATCAAGTGGGTTCAGAGCTTCTATGGAGAGGCTCTGGATGCTCCCTGTCTTCCATCCCAATTCCAATCAGCAGGCACCCCTTTACTGTCTGATATTCTCTGTCCGGAGTCTCCCTGTGCTGCATGTCAGGAGAAGGTTTACCCTGAGGTGACTCCTGCACAGACGACAGAACTTTCTTTTGGGATAAAAATGGGCACACCTGTTCTCACCCAAAAGTTATGGTCCATCTTGAAAAATAAGAAAAATCATCTTCCTGCTTCAACATTCTTCGCATGCTCAGAAAAACATTTCGCTGGATCCCCTCCGAAACAAGGAAAACAGTCACCCACGCTCTAGTCACGAGCCGACTGGACTACGGAAACACCCTCTACGCAGGCACCACCGCTAAACTCCAGAAGAAACTACAACGAATCCAAAACGCCTCAGCCAGGCTCATATTAGACATCCCACGCAACGAACACATCTCTGGTCACCTTAAAGACCTCCACTGGCTACCCGTCAATAAGAGGATCACTTTCCGACTGCTTACCCACGCACACAAATCACTCTACGACATCGGACCAGATTGCCTCAACTCTCGACTGTCCTTCTACACCCCCTCCCGCCAACTTCGCTCTTCCAGACAAGCCTTCGCCACTGTACCTCGCATCAACAAGACCACCATGGGAGGCAGATCCTTTTCATACCTGGCTGCCAAAACATGGAACTCACTCCCCGCTTACCTTCGCCTCACCCAGAATCACCTAGCGTTCAGAAAGCAGCTTAAAACGTGGATATTTGACAAATAATCATCCTCCCCTTCCTAAGCGCCTTGAAACCCTCTGGGTATGTAGTGCGCTATACAAATTTTATGACTTGACTTGACTTGACTTGTAATCTTACTCAGCTTGGGGGTCATTTCAGGAATTTGTCTGTGTTGGGCTGCTATGGTGGCCTTTAGCATGGGCGATCTAGGCCCAGGTCCCGGGTGCCATTTTTCTGTGGGGTGCATGGAGCTGTGTGCATTAAGGTTATGCCAACAGCATCATCCTTCTCATCTTGGTTCAGCCTTGTCCTTGGCTGTTTGTTTTTGTAGGATTTACCAGCTTAGAGTTATTTTAGTCCTTCATTATCATACAGTGGGTGATAGTTTTAACACCCTCTTAGCCCCCTTCCTTGCCTTCCCTTCGTCCCTGACCCCTCCTGCCACACATCAACAAAACCATCATCGGCGTGAGGCGCTAAGCTATCAGTGATTTATGTGAGATGGGGAGGTCCGGGGATGTTTGTGTTCGAGGTCCAGGGATGTTTGTTTTCAAGGTCTAGACCCTGCTCATCCAGGTCCTGACCACTGAACACAGAAGGGACCCCTTCCTGCCTCATTTCCTTCACTACCATCAGCACTGGTGCCCAATTTCTCTCCACCCACACCCAGGGCATATCTTAGCAAAGGCAGACCCTGGGTGTGCATGACAGTCCTAGACAGTCCTGCAAATGCTGCATTCCCCCACACTCTGCTTGAGGCGGTGGAAACGAGATCAGGGTGGCTGGGAAAACAGCTTTTGTCGATGGGGTACCATTTCCCACCTCCCCTAGATGAGGCCCTTTGTCCTACACGGGTGCAAGGGATACATGGCAGGCTCTCATTGTCTTTTATCTTAACTAACTCACTGTAAGCTTGTGTATGGTTGTTGCAGTTGAAAACACATTTGTGCGATATATTCTACCCAGCTGTGCCATATGGCACATATACAATGCATACCGAAGGCATCAATTGCATTTATACATGTGTGTTTGTTGAGGCATCACACATTACACATTTAATGACATAAACATGAATTTTTTGCCTTCAGTTACTGTGCATTGTTTAGCGTGTACTTTGCCCATGAGGTAAATTAATTTAGTAGCTGATTACTGCTGTGATTGCACGTAGTACATGTCTTGGGTACTTTCGGCATGGGTTCTTAGTATTTTATATAGTATACTTTTTATTGTATACGATTGTAATCTTCTGTTATACTTTAAATGCCATTTTAAAACTTGTATGTTTTTCTGTATTTTTCCAGATCTTTACAGTATTACAAATATGTAGCACCTGCTTCAGGTTTACTTGGATTTATTACGAACCATGCATTCCATTGGAAGACCAACGTTAAAATGTATCTCACATTAGCATTATTATAACTAAAGGTCACTTGACTTTGCATTATTTCAAGCATTGCAAATATTTTTAACATGTCATAAAAGAATATAACTCTTACAGTTTAAAACATTTTCTACAGTTAAAGTAAGTGTAATTTAACTGAAAAGTTGCATTTCACTAAAGGAACAAGCCTTCATCTGAACACAGTAGGGAATTGTTTGACAGAATTTTCCATAAGAACCTTAAATTTCTCCAGATCACATCCGTTCATGACAAAAGCTTTGTTAGGTCTTTTAAGGTCGTCGATCAGATCCAGCACCATCATCCCTCTTGTAAATTTACCATTGAGCTCCACTGTTACCACAGTTTCTATGGACGATGTCATTGTGCTCTTATCTATGGCAGCTGCCATTGCATATGCATCGCAGGACACAAATCCAACTCTATCCACCATTTCTTTGACCTCTTTTTCACTCCTGGACGTCTTCATGCTGAGAGCATATATATTCTTAATGAAGGAAGCGTTTGCAGTGCCCATGTTCACCCATTGATCATACCATTCCCAGGATAATTTGCTCCGGCATGAATGTTCCCATGTGGCAATATATGTAGGACAAGTGAAATCTCTCATCACCATGTATGCTGCTTCTGGATCAGCCACAAAGTTGAACTCTCCACATACAGTTGTGTTGCCTCTTGATTCCATATTTCCTCCCATTATATACAAATCTCTAAGTTTGCTTGGAAAGGATGGATCCATTCTCACTGCCATAGCCAGATTAGTCAGCGGCCCAGTAGCAATTAGAGTTAGCTGTCCAGCATGTTTGGTAGCCAGTTTGAGCATAATATCTACTGCATGTTCTTTCTGGAGGTTTACATTTCCAGGGGCATCTGGATCTGGAGCGTCACCCAGGCCATCCTTTCCATGGAAATAAGATGCATGGATACGATCTCCAAGTATCGACGTGTCCAGTTCCCTATACACAGGAATGTCAGATCTATTGCAGACTTTCATCACCCGCAGCACGTTCTTACAGAGGTTGTCCAGCGGGTGTTGCCCCCGACACATGTGACGGCCAGCACCTTCACATGTGGGGCCGCCAGGGCCATCATGATAGCCTGGGCATCGTCCGTCCCGCAGTCCACGTTGATGAGGAACCTCTGCTTCTTCGGGGGGCGTGGGATATTGTGCAGGCGGGGGACGAGGAAGCTTATTCAATAGGAAGATTGCAGGAAGAGACGAGATGAGGGTTCTTAGTAGTTTCGTAAGAATACAATATTTACACATTGCAAAGATCAATATGATACAATAATGCTTTATTTACATGATTTATAGACGTAAAATGTATAAATGTTGCTAAAGAGTATCAAAGTTAATAGGTATTGTGCATTTATGTACCTCAAGGTTTGTGTGTTTTTGAATTATCCCTAGGAGGGTAGAGACTGGGGGGCATATTTACAATGCCCCTGTGGCACATTTACGCCACAAGTGACGCCCTGGAGGTGCAGTGTGCCAGCCCATATTTACAAGGCCAAGAAAGGCCACCCTGCGTGGCTTTTCATGGCCTTGTAAATATGGAGTAAGGTAAGGCCTTGCTCTGAATGGAATGGGCATTCCATGGGTATTGCTGTGGGTGCAACACCCATGGTTTTTGACACTGACCTAGATTTGCAAACTAGCATAAATCTGGGGCATCGCCAAAACTAAAGCCTTCCCAAAGAAGGCGTAATAAAGAGAAATGTTTATATTTCTCCTCGATTTTTCCTCTTTTCACATACACGGCGTCTGCAGTACACTTAGGGGTATATTCACAAGAACAAGTGATAACTACCGCAAGAGTAGCATAATGCAACTTTCAACATAGCAGCCCATCGCGGGAAAATAACCTTGTGTCATCGTGGAATTCACAACACGGCGGTAGCATGCGATAGTCTGCCGAAACCGCAGACAATGTCTGCGATACAACCACCTCGATGGAGACAAAAACAGAAACCACAACACCAAAAAACCTGCAATGGGCCAAAGCGCGATGAGGAAACCAGCGATAAGCAGCGCCAGGCCTGCAACATACATCTAGCAGGTGTGAAAAATCACCATAAAAGTAGAAAAAATATTCAAACACAAGCTGACCAACACCCAAGCACCATGGAGTCAGCTGGAGCAGGCGAAGAGGACAACCGCAACCTCACAAGCACCCCGGATGACCAGCCCGAGGCCTCGGCGACAGGGAAGGGCAAGGAGAAGAAGAAGAGAAAGATGAAGTTTAGTCCGCAGGGGAACAGGATCATAGTCACGGAGGTGATGGAACACCATCAACAACTGTTCGTCACCTCCAACGTGTCATTGGGCACCAAAGATGAAATATGGCGGGACATCGTGGACAAGGTGAATGCTGTCCGGGAGAACAAGAGGCCAATGGACGAGGTCACAAGGTGATGGAATGACATCAAGCATCGGATCAAGGACAAACTCTGTGCCAACCAGAAGGGAGCAATGCAGACTGGAGGTGGGGGCCCAGTGCCACAGCACTGGCCACACCTCCTGCTGAGCAGTCCCAGCCACTCTTCACTGATGACGGGGAGGACAACACCAGCATCGACACCCAAGCCATTCAAAACATCATTGACCTCATCCGCCACTCACCTCCAGAATCAGGGCAGCCCAGCTACATCGAAGAGACCCCACCCACTACCAAAAGCACCCAGGAGGAGGCATCCACAGCCCTGGCACTCCCCCAAGACCCCAGGAACAACACATGGCCTTCCAACACCATGTGCTGGAGTGCCAGAGGGAGACCGCAGAGCAGGTGCGACAACATGTCACCCAAACTTGACGCCATCCTTGGGTGTGTAGCCCCGTTCCATGGTCTGCAACAAGCCCTGACTGACATAGCTGGAGTCATGACGTGCAGTGTAGAACACCCGTCCTCTCAGTGTGGCTCCAGCGATACCAGCCGCGAGCTGGCGCACATGCGGAGGCTCATGAAGGACATGGTGCGAACAGAGGTGGAAAGGTTGGCAGCCACTACTGCACATCAGCGGAATATAGCTGGGATCTACCATGCCCTGCAGATCCTCATCATGGCATTGCTGCCACAAGGCGTGGCAACATTGAATACTGCTGCCCCCACACCATCCACATCTCCGCCCCATGGTGTGTCTATGCCTCCCAGTGTGGCAGACCTAACCACTCCAGCACCTGATGTGTCAGTGGCACACAGTGCGGCCGACAATCCACCTCCGGCACCTGAGGTGTCAGTGGCACACAGTGCGGCGACAATCCACCTCTGGCACATGAGGTGTCAGTGGCACACAGTGCCACAGCCAGTACAGCAACACCCACAGGTGTGGCAGGGCACACATCTGGGGACGAGGACGTGGATGGGCTTGTGATCAGAAGGACTCAGTAGCATTCTTTTCCGCCACCTGGTCTGTTCCTGGTTGGTCCCGCACATGGCCTCATGACCGTCCACTGACCCCGATTAACTCAGATACACTCACCTTGGACAGCGACATGAACCGCCACATCCTGTTTGATGACCAATGACATGGCGACCCGACTGTGGACTGCACCCCTCCACTTCTGCAGTACTTGTCTTCCACGGGTGGACTCTGGCTTGCCCTTCACTGGCCCATATTGTGTAGTGTGCTCAGCTTTGCAATGTACCGCTCTAGCTGCGGAACTTCACTGGATGCCCAATAAACTTCCAGCGACGCACTGCTGTGTCATGTCTTTCATCATTCATGTATGCATGTGTGGATGTATGTAGGGACAGTGATTTCCCTTGCGTCAATGATGCTCATCCTGTGGGATGCCAGTCAGAGGGTGCTACATACCAATTTGAGGCACGGGTCCCGTGGACAACACAACAGGGACTCACGTATCAGCCACTTCCTTGTCCAGACATAGGCTGAACCATGCCCAGTGCCCACGAGTCATTTTTGCAAAACCTGTGCTGTTCCGACATACGGCAGGCCAGACCACTCCGCTGATGCTCTGAGGAGGGAGCCTCATTGCTACCCGTCACAGGCGTACTCACTGGTGGTGTGCATGTCACTGGTCTAGTTGTCAACATGTCACAGCCACTTCCTGAGGACAGGTTTGCACGCACACCACACCCATCCGGCACAGGACCCCGCCAATATAAGGGGCCTGACAAAGTCACATACCCCTCTGCCAGTGGTGACTGGATGACAGACCCAAGGTCTTGAGGCCGGCACTGGCCTACAACTAAGCATGGGCGAATTTTGCGGATCTCGCGTTCGCGAATTTTGCAGATTTGCGAACTCGCAATCCGCAAAATCCGCGAATTCTTGCGAATTTGCGGATTTTTTTTTTTTTGTGTTCGCAAGGATTTCTGCCAGTTCGCGAGGGTTTCGTACCAGTTCGCAATTGCGAACTTACATTTCGTCGCGCAACGGTCGCGAATTATGTTGTTTCTACGTCTGGTTCATCATCACAGGTTCCCAGCACCCTCTGTTTCACCACTGCAACCCTCTGTTACATCAATGCCACCCTCTGGTTCATCATTACTGTAGATTATGGGGGGGAAAAGCAAGCACACCATCCCTGCTTCAACTCAGATGAATTAATTTGGGGTTAGTTTATTAATGTGTCACTGTTTTAAAATTCCAGTCTGGCACCTGCTTCCTTATCTGTAATTTTGCTTTCTGTTGCAGTGCATTTTTTTTCCCCACGACCTTCTTTGTGGCCTACTTGTAGCTATTGTATGAGCCTGCTGTGAGGGTCAGAGCAGGGTCATACAATTGTTGCAACTAGCAACTGAATTCTGGAGGGGCCCCAGTCAGGAAGCACTACCGGGAATTGTTACTAATGATGAGTTTGAACTCTTGCCCCTGCCGAGTGCTTTCACTTTTGAAAAACTCGTTTTTCTGCAATTTCGCGGGGTTCGCGGGGTGCGAACACGCGCAAGATCGGATTCGGAAGCCGCAAATTCGTGCGAATATGCAATTTGTTTTTTTTGCGGCGTGTTAGTTGGCAAGGTTTTGTGCGTTTTTGCGAGCCGCTCGTAGCGCAAGACGCGAAGTTACCCTCGCGGTCGTTCAAGGGCGCAGCCATCTTGTTTGCCTGACGTATTTCCGTTTCCGGGCGCGAAGTGTAATCTCGCAAAGTCCGCGGCTTGCCAGTACAGTCTCGCGCGTGTTCGCAAGGGAAATCTCGCGCGAACTTACCCGCGCGGTCGTGAACGGGCGCGGCCATCTTGTTTCTCATTCATTGCTATGGTTCTGGGCATGGTCTTTGTATCCTCTGTCAATCTCTGCCATCCTTTGCTTGTTTGAAGTTTTTTTTTATCTATTTTACTTATTATCTATCCCTCTATTTTTCTAGCCCTATATTTTTGTGTTTACTGCTACTTTTGGTTAATTTTAAACTACTTTTGTAAACTCTTTTCTTTTCTTCTCTTCCCTATTCTATTTTCTTTATTCCTTTCCGCCCAGACCATGGTGAAGGGAGCCGGGAAGCATCCCGAGAAGGGGAAGGGTCCCGCACCCCGTGTCCGGCTCCCGTGCGGGCGTTTGAGGGGGGAGCTAGTGATGCCACGGGAGATCTTTACCCCGGAGGAGGTGGCCCAACTCATTTTTTATGTTCAGCGCCGCCTCCCCAGGACCATCATGGGAGGCGGCAAGATCAGTGCCGGGTACGGGGCCCGGGAGCGCCGGAAGCGGTGGGAGAAGGTGTGCCAGGCCATTTACCACCACTCTCGGGTCTGGCGCACCTACAACCAGGCCACCCACCGCTGGACGGATGTCCTGACCCGTGAGCGAGATCTGCTCGACCTCCTTGGCCTTGAGATCCCCGGGCTTGGTGAGTAGTAGTAGCTATGTCTTTACTACTATGTTTTCTCCTGCTGTGTTATTATATTGCAAATTTTTGTTTTTTACCAAGAGCAATAATGCTGCTCATTACATTGTAGGTACATTTTATTTCAAAATCTTCTGTGCATTTCAGGTACACTGCTCTCCTTCTCAGTAGTGTTGCTACTATGCTTATTTGTTTTAGATTTTGTGTTCATTTCATTGGCCTGTGAAATTATGTATGAGTGTAGTTGAAAGAACTGCGCAATGCTACACACTAAGGTTCAGATTTTTAATTACCGGCGCATCCCTGCAAAGTTGCAGGGATGCGCCAGTAATTGTGCGTCACGCCACCATCACCCATGGTGCGCCGTATTACAATGCGGCGCGCCATGGGCCCAAAACGTCACCAAAGCGTTACGCATCTGTGCCGTAAAGGTGGCGCATTGCTGGAGTTGCGTCGCAACGATGGTGCAGCTCCATCAATTCTCTGGGGTGCCCTATCTCCCCAATGCTGCGTCAAGCCGTACGTCTGCTTCAAGCAGGCGCAGGGTTTGAGTCACGCATCATTGTCCTCAAAGTGACTGATTGAAATCTTGTAGATTTCCCTCAGCCACTTTTAGGATGCGTTCCTGCGCAGGAACGCCCTCCCTTGCGCCGGAACACCCCTATTGGCGCAGGGCTTTACAACGTGATGCATCTCCCAGATGCGTCACGTTGTTAATATACGCCGCACCATTGCGCCTCTTTTGTGCTGTCGCTGCGTCACAAAAGTCACGCAACAATGGAGCAAAAGAGCCGCAAGGGCCTTATAAATCAGCCCCTACAGACTCAAGTCCAGTCCTTCCTTTGTACACATGGCGATAAGAAGAAATAGTGGTGGTGGATTAATAGTTTGAGTATTTTAATGACTGGTGAATGTAGTAGGAAACTTTAGTGTTGTCGCTGATCTTCAATCACGATGGACTTTGGCTGTCACTTTGCGTGCTGCGGACTGCTGCCTGCCAATCCTAGGCAAACCTTTTTAGTACTTTGTTTAGTGAGTTACATAGGGTAGTTTCCAATTCGACGGTCCGCAAATCAAGCAATACTAAAGTAATGACGTAGTCGACCACATGTGATTGGTCAATAATATATCCTGTGGAGTCGTTCCCTATTTGCTATTTCGCAAAAATATTTTGTTACTTTGTTAGTTCTTTTTTAAATGTTTGATTTGGTTGAGAAATAAATATCATCCATGTTTTCTGTTTTTCTTTCTTTCATGTTGTACATCAGCTTCCCCCAGGGGCAAGAGGAGGACACAGGAGGAGGAGGAGGAGGGTGCTGTTGTCGATGCAGGCCAGGACCGGGCAGTCGAGGGCTCCTTTGCTGGCCCCAGTAAGTTTTAATTTTAATATAGAGTACTTATTTTTTCCTAGCGTTCCTCATTCGATTTTTTCTAAATCGTCTTTGATCTTCTTGTAGACAGGATCTAAATTCTTATCCCTATGACTCCGTGTGGTATTACTAGATTATTCTTATTAGTCTGTCTGTGTAGCTAACTAAGATTGCACATTTGGCATTTCCATTGGACTCCCATTCTAGTCAGCAATGGCTCTATGCACTGAGTGTAGTCCTCTGGGATTGTCCATAATGTCT
Organism: Lissotriton vulgaris; assembly: GCF_964263255.1. Taxonomy (NCBI): domain Eukaryota; kingdom Metazoa; phylum Chordata; class Amphibia; order Caudata; family Salamandridae; genus Lissotriton; species Lissotriton vulgaris. The sequence continues at coordinate 91,212,468 of NC_141697.1, read as the reverse complement.
TTTCAAGTATTCTAAATGTTTATGCTTTGACCATTGCCAACAATAAAAAGGTGAATGACCACCACCAAGAAATAATAAGATACTACTTTACTTTTGGTTTGGATAGGACAATCCATTCTACTACTGTTGCAGGGACAAATCTGCACAAACAGAACTATGGACACTAAATAATGCATCGCTTAGCTTATCAATTATAATAGGTGCTGTAACTGTTAGACTTTCCACATACCTCAGTGATAACAGACTTTGTAGTTGAACCCCCAATCTCCTTACTGACTAGATAGTGTGGCAGAGTCATTTAGCTCCCAAAGTCACCGATGGCAGAGGCACGGACTCATGCTTGCAAAAATTCGAAAACCTTTAGCTCATCCACTCTAGTCTGGAGGACCAAAAACCACAGAGTCTATTTAAGTTTAAAAGCTTTATTAAAAGTAAACACATTTATTAAATTCAAGTTTGTCATAAAAGTGAACGTGTAACTGAAAATGGAAAAGTGCTTAGTGCTGACGATTAATTGGACACATTTCTTGTGGTCGAGCCGAGCTCTCACCTGGTTTGAACTTGATCCTGCTCGTGTTCTTAGAAGTCAAGGTTCTGTCTGTTAGGAGAAAAAGTGGTGCGTGTTAAAAAGTAAAAAGCAAACATTCATCAGTTGTGCCAAAAAGTGCAGCAAGACAACAGCCTTCCCTGGAAAAAGGGACATTTTTACTCTAGAGTACACAGTCAAAAATTATTAAATTGTACACTTTTTTTCACATTTCTTTCTTCCTCCTAGACCAAATATTATATAGTAGTGAGTGGTGTATTCTAACATTATTAAATGTACTTTGTAGGTGGAACATCTGGAGACGGGGCCAGCGCGGAGGTGGTGGCATTGGACGAGGAGGACAACTCTGGGGAGGAGGCGGTGCAAGTGCCGGAAAAGGACATGCCTGTGAGGGTTCACACGGTGGTGGCGGGCAGAGGTAAGCTATACATTCCTTAGTCATTGAGATTGAAGACTGCAGAGTGTGCTTTCTGCACGGGTGTATTATAAAAAAAGCAGGTAGTAGCCTCCTCTAAATGTACTTCGACTTAGCTGTGAAGTTTTTGGCGAGAAGAATCCCAATCAGATCTGAGGTGAACTTGATGGATGGGATGAACGAAAAGCGAAAGAAGGGTGTAAGTAAGTGTGGAAGCACGAGAAATGTAATGATGACTGGCAAAGAAGAATGATATGTGTTTGCTTGGTCCCCGAGGTGGCTGGGAAGGTAAGAAACTGGTATGGTGCATGGCTGGGTGAATGATGAAGCAAGGATGGGTGGAAGGAGAACAGCCTGGGTGGGTGAGACAGAAACTGTATGTGTGCAATATACTTTGAATGGATGGATGCCTGGATCATTCATGGTACTATCTGACTCTTAGATAGCATATGTGAATCTAGAGAGAGTAGACGGTCACTTGATGAACTAAGTGTTACTTTGAAGAGCATGTAACACCGCACCCGCACGTCCGTTCCAGTGTAGGAAAGGCAAGGAAAAGAAGTTGTAACGTTGTCCAAAGACTACCATGAATAGTAGCAGTAGTTTGTATTGCAACTGCAAGCACAGCATATATCCAGTGATTACGGTGGGCACTCCCTACCTCCCTTAATAACTTTAGTTTAGTAGTAGTACGTCATTCATGTGTGGGGGTATCACTGTTCACTCAATAATAAGCAAAGCACCTAAAGTCATCCCATATGTCATCAAATACATCCCATGTGAAGTGATAGATAATCAGATAATTTAGCTTCTTCATTTTCCTTTTCTAATACTCATTTGCACTGTAGGGTGAAAGCTAAATTAATTAAGCAGTAGCCCTTTTAACAGAGTATTCTCAGTGCCACCCGTAATAGAAAAGTAAGAGCTTCACCACCTGCATGTACTGGACCGGTACAGTAACGCAAGTCTGTCTCACTCACCATGGTGTGCGTCTGTTTTTCTCGGGTGCAAGTTCACTGCGCTGGCATTATGCCGGCTTGCATAAGATAACGTACCAATTTTCCTAAACAAGAGAGAAGAAGAAGAATAAGAGTGGTGTACTGTCATAGTCGACTGTAATAGAAGTCCATAGTGCTCGTAGAATTTGTTCCTTAAACTCCCACTAATGTTAGAGCAAGGATGAAGAAGTCGGAGGTTACATAGATACTGTCCTCAATAGTTATGCACTGTGCTTTCAATTTGCTACTTGTACTGTGACAACTTTCTGCTCAATCATTTTGTGTTAATCTTAAGGAGCATTGGTTACAGACTATGTCTTTCTTTTTTCATGTAGTTGCTCCTTCCAAATCCAAGACACCATCAAGGAGGAAGGAGCTGGCTCGAATGGCCCGGCAACGGAGGCTGGATGCCACTGTTGCTGAATATCGGCGGCTGGTGGCCCTGGAGGAGGAGGAGACGCAGTCTGGAACAACAACAACGTCCACTGGGACAGCTGCCTCCTCCTCCGTGCGGGCTGCCAGCCAGCGCAGTGCTCCAGCGGTACGGAGCCGGGCTACCAAAGCCAAACGCCACCGCCCAGCAGCAAAGAAAGCAGCTGCCCCTCACAGGATTTGCAAGGCACACCGGCGCCGCTTATCCCTCAGACTGTCCTACCTGGAGCAGGAGGTCCATAATTATAAGAACGTGGTGGAGGGCCTCCGCTTCGAACTTGCCACCCTCCGCAAGGAGCATGATGCCCTGGCTGCTAATTCCAACAGCACCCTGCCATAGTGTCCCTTGCCCCTTTTTTAGAGACTTTTGGGGGGTGGGAATTGGGAGTTGTGATTTTTGGGGACTTTTGAAGGACAATCGTTGGGGTTAGGGAGGGTCTTGCGGGAGATTCTTTTGTTAGGGCTATAAAAATATACTTTTTGAAACTTTATCTGACCATACCTGTTTTTTACTGCTTTTGAGTCTGGTGGGTGGGGGTTTAACATAACAGTAAGTTTGTTTTCCTGAATAGTCCTAGGACTTTAGTAGTACTACCGTCAATCAAATCTCTCGTCTCTCCTAATACTCCATTATACTACCTCCAACCAAACGCCTATCTTACCTGTAATTTCTGTTTGCAAGTAGGGCTAGGCCCAGGGCTGGCTCCACGGGAAACAGCAAATAAGGTTGGCAATCCTGGGCGGATAAAATTTCCTCATAGCGGTGGTACTAGTGGTGTGACACAGTGGCAGTTGCTTGCCTATGAAAAAAAGAAAATGAAATCTGGTTTGTCCTCCTGAGCAATACAAAGGTACAATACAGAATATAGCAGGTGACAGAAGTACACTAGAACAGTGCCACGTTGTAGCCTAACAAATGTTAAAGTATAACTAATTCGGTTGAAGTTCTTTGACATTAGCCATGGGTCTTTGTCAAGCAGAGTAAGAATATATCCTCGGATTTCTTCACCAGCCTGTTGCTATCACCTTATCCTCCCCAGCAAGTGTGTGGATTTATTGCTGTAATTTAGTCACACATCAATCAAAACCACACAGCCCGGGGGAAGAGGGTTAGGGTTTGAAAAATGGATGGGTACGGGGGTTTTTGGGAAAGGTTTTGGGAGACAAGAAAAAGTAGCACAGCATGGACGAACAATTGTGAACATAAACAAATCTTTGGGTACAAACCTATCCATCAATCTTTGAAAGTGCATACACTACTGTAACTGCATGCATGTCAGTTAAAAGTAAGTAGTACTTTCGACAACTGTGGAAGAAAGAATGCGACAGTACAGGGCGTGGGTGGAAATATTGATAACTATATTCAACATAAGGTCTCTGTAGCCAGATACCTGAGAGCCTTGCTGGTCACTATAAATCCATTCACAACAACACTCAATGGGGTTGGTCTGGAAGGTGTCAGGTTTACTCCCCGTGATCCAGTCGATGCAAATATGGTTCCACCTCCAAATGTCACCAACACCCAGAAGTGTAAACACAGGGTGTTCGAGGCATTAGGCGGGGGAGAAAAATAACAAACTAAAATAAAAAATGTGGGATGGGTAAAGGTAGGGTCAGCAGGGAAAGGATACCTGTAACAGAAGACAAGACAGGCATCAGTGAAGTGCTGTCCTAACATACAAGGGTACTCTCATATAGTCTCACTAAATAGTCTGCAAGTCTCCCGCCTACTCATGGGAAATGTAGTTTCATAGTACGGTAGGCGCTTAGGGGCTGCGTAACCTGACAGAAGGTATAGTAGATAGAAAAGGAGAAATTGCTTTTTTTCTAGGTGTCCCCTCACTCACCAGGGTTGCCCCTTGGTGACATGCTTCATCATTGGGGCCATCCCAGTCCTCTACGGCCTGGGGCGTGCTGCGACTTGCGAATTACGTAGGAGCACTTACAAATGACTATGTGTGGTGCAGATGTGATAGTGGAGTGGACTAAGTGATGTGTTAAGGGATCAATGTAGAAGCAGAGAGAGAGCCAAGAAATGCAGTCACAGTCAGAGAAAAAGGCAAGGGATACTGTATCTATGTGGTTGTAGTGGTCCTGTTGGAAGTGGTAAGTAAGTTGCCCGCAGAAAAAAAATCCTCCTATTAGCGGCACTCCTCCATTGCAGCCGACGCTTCGTCCATCGATGTTGGTCACCAGAAGACACCCTGTCCACTGCCTGCCTGATGCTGAATTGTGGCTCGCTACTGTGAAGCCTGACTCCATCCTTTTTTCCCCATTGCAGAGACTGAAACCCGGCCTGTAATTATTCAACGAAAAACAGGAAGTGATATAATATTACAACACCACTGATAAATAAATATAAGGTATGTAGGCTGTGGAGTGCAAAAAGTCACAATTTGTTTTTCCTAGTAGACAGTACAATGTTTTCGAAAGTGCGTACTCTGAGTCACCTTTTGAAGGATAAATAAGTATGGGCAAATTAATGTATCGGATCTTGCCCCTCAAGCTAGGTGTACTTGAAACTGTGTTTTAGAACAAAATTAGATCTTCCTAGCAGTGATCCCACCCAGACCCTTACTAAAGCCAGTCGCAAAAATGTAGAAGACCCCCAATCAAATCTCAAAAAACAAGGCCTAGCAGAAAACTGGTGACAAAACTTACTTTGAAAGTAAAAGTAGGCCGAAGTACCCTAATTACCCATTACCCACCGTGGATTGCATTCAAACCACTTGCAAGCAACCAAGCAAAAGTAGCCATAGCCAGCATCGCTCCAAGACTCGAAATCCCCCCCACTCAAACACATGCAATAGAAATACTGCTAACCCTAACGAACCCTAAGTTAAGAATAGTGGCAAAGGCTTTCTTTAACTATGCCAAATCCCCCCTTTCCCACCATGGATTTTCTTTAAATGACTTGCAACCAAAATTACACATTCTCACGAGTGCTCTAAGACCCCAGAACTCAGTTTGAAAAATCTAGAACACCCCGAAACACATGCAATCCTGCTGCTAGGGCTAACCCTAACGAACCCTAAGTTACAAAAAGTGCCAAAACTAAAGGCTTTTCCGCGCGGATTTTGTCCCAACCACTTCTACCCGGTATTAGACCTTCCCAGGAATGCCCCAAGACCCGGCAACCCACCCGCCAAGAAGCGTAACACCCCCAAACAGGCCAAAAGCAAAATCTCATACTTGCAATATTTCTGGGCCTTCGGTCCAAACGCGCTGCGTAGCTAGGACATAAGTCGGGGTTGGCACGACGGATTTCCTGAAAAGCAAATGCAATCAAGATTAGAGTGTCCCAGCAGTGCTCCCAGACCACGAAACTCACCCGCAAACAGACGGAACCCCCCCTAAGAGCACCTCAAAGGCAAGCAAGTCATCGAAAACACAAAAAAAATTCCGCCTGGGATTTGGTTCAAAACACTTTTATCCGGTATTAGAGCTTCCCAGCAATGGCCCCAGAGCCGTCAACCCAGGAGAAAACGAGTAGAAGACCCCCAAACAGCCAAAGAGCAAAAGTACAAAAATGGGGACTTAGTCACTTTTTCACAAATTTCCCAAATCACTCTGCGCGCGCTCTGCAGCTAGGCCCTAAGTCCCCTCTGCCACCATGGATTTGCTTCAAACCTCTTGCAAAGTAAAGTATATATAGCCAGCAGTGCTCCCAGACCACGAAACTCACCCACAAACACCAGGAAGCCCCCCAAACAGGCCCCCGAAAACGCTACATAGAGCAAAATGTCAGAAATAGCCAAAAAAAAAATCGGCCTGGATTTTGTCCCAACCACTTCTACCCGGTATTAGACCTTCCCAGGAATGCCCCAAGACCCGGCAACCCACCCGCCAAGAAGCGTAACACCCCCAAACAGGCCAAAAGCAAAATCTCATACTTGCAATATTTCTGGGCCTTCGGTCCAAACGCGCTGCTTAGCTAGGCCATAAGTCGGGGTTGGCACGACGGATTTCCTGAAAAGCAAATGCAATCAAGATTAGAGTGTCCCAGCAGTGCTCCCAGACCACGAAACTCACCCACAAACACCAGGAAGCCCCCCAAACAGGCCCCCGAAAACGCTACATAGAGCAAAATGTCAGAAATAGCCAAAAAAAAAATCGGCCTGGATTTTGTCCCAACCACTTCTACCCGGTATTAGACCTTCCCAGGAATGCCCCAAGACCCGGCAACCCACCCGCCAAGAAGCGTAACACCCCCAAACAGGCCAAAAGCAAAATCTCATACTTGCAATATTTCTGGGCCTTCGGTCCAAACGCGCTGCGTAGCTAGGCCATAAGTCGGGGTTGGCACGACGGATTTCCTGAAAAGCAAATGCAATCAAGATTAGAGTGTCCCAGCAGTGCTCCCAGACCACGAAACTCACCCGCAAACAGACGGAACCCCCCCTAAGAGCACCTCAAAGGCAAGCAAGTCATCAAAAACACAAAAAAAATTCCGCCTGGGATTTGGTCCAAAACACTTTTATCCGGTATTAGAGCTTCCCAGCAATGGCCCCAGAGCCGTCAACCCAGGAGAAAACGAGTAGAAGACCCCCAAACAGCCAAAGAGCAAAAGTACAAAAATGGGGACTTAGTCACTTTTTCACAAATTTCCCAAATCACTCTGCGCGCGCTCTGCAGCTAGGCCCTAAGTCCCCTCTGCCACCATGGATTTGCTTCAAACCTCTTGCAAAGTAAAGTATATATAGCCAGCAGTGCTCCCAGACCACGAAACTCACCCACAAACACCAGGAAGCCCCCCAAACAGGCCCCCGAAAACGCTACATAGAGCAAAATGTCAGAAATAGCCAAAAAAAAAATCGGCCTGGATTTTGTCCCAACCACTTCTACCCGGTATTAGACCTTCCCAGGAATGCCCCAAGACCCGGCAACCCACCCGCCAAGAAGCGTAACACCCCCAAACAGGCCAAAAGCAAAATCTCATACTTGCAATATTTCTGGGCCTTCGGTCCAAACGCGCTGCTTAGCTAGGCCATAAGTCGGGGTTGGCACGACGGATTTCCTGAAAAGCAAATGCAATCAAGATTAGAGTGTCCCAGCAGTGCTCCCAGACCACAAAACTCACCCACAAACACCAGGAAGCCCCCCAAACAGGCCCCGAAAACGCTACATAGAGCAAAATGTCAGAAATAGCCAAAAAAAAAATCGGCCTGGATTTTGTCCCAACCACTTCTACCCGGTATTAGACCTTCCCAGGAATGCCCCAAGACCCGGCAACCCACCCGCCAAGAAGCGTAACACCCCCAAACAGGCCAAAAGCAAAATCTCATACTTGCAATATTTCTGGGCCTTCGGTCTAAACGCGCTGCGTAGCTAGGCCATAAGTCGGGGTTGGCACGACGGATTTCCTGAAAAGCAAATGCAATCAAGATTAGAGTGTCCCAGCAGTGCTCCCAGACCACGAAACTCACCCACAAACACCAGGAAGCCCCCCAAACAGGCCCCCGAAAACGCTACATAGAGCAAAATGTCAGAAATAGCCCAAAAAAAAAAATCGGCCTGGATTTTGTCCCAACCACTTCTACCCGGTATTAGACCTTCCCAGGAATGCCCCAAGACCCGGCAACCCACCCGCCAAGAAGCATAACACCCCCAAACAGGCCAAAAGCAAAATCTCATACTTGCAATATTTCTGGGCCTTCGGTCCAAACGCGCTGCGTAGCTAGGCCATAAGTCGGGGTTGGCACGACGGATTTCCTGAAAAGCAAATGCAATCAAGATTAGAGTGTCCCAGCAATGCTCTCAGACCACGAAACTCACCCACAAACAGACGGAACCCCCCCTAAGAGCACCTCAAAGGCAAGCAAGTCATCAAAAACACAAAAAATTTTCCGCCTCGGATTTGGTCCAAACCACTTTTAGTGCTTCCCAGCAATGGCCCCAGACCCGTCAACTCACCTGCAAAGAGGTAGAACAACACCCCCACAAGTGCTGAGTCTTTCTTCATTGGGCGTAAACCAGCCCTCTGCTTTGATGGAAATAGGAGTCTGGAGGAGGAGGATAGAGGAGCATGTTCTTCTGAACTTGTGAACCTGAGGAATGCAGACTGCGGCACCTTCAAATAAATTAGCAAACAAGTGAAGACAGTTCTGCTGATGGGCTTGTTTTTGTGATTATCTGATTAAAGTTTGAATTATATTAACTGTGCACAACAAAGAAAGACAGACACACAGGAATAAAAGTGAATAAGGATGAAAAAGAAAGTTATTGATTCGTTGTCTCATTTTCAGGGCTCGAAGTCGGTATCACGGTCCAGGAATAAGAATAAGGCTTCGTCATCATACTCTGCGAATTCAGCCAGGGTGAGGTCAGTGCCACCTGACAGAGTAGAAATTCCCTCATCTATGTTGCTGCCGGCCACCTCCTCTTCATCCGGCACGCTCTCTCGTACTCTTATATCTGGTGGTATGAGGTGCTGATTCATCTTGATCATTGTTAACCTCTCCACATTTTTGGGCGAGAGGCGGCTCCGTTTGGGAGTTACAATCCCACCAGCCGCACTGAAAACCCGTTCAGAAGACACACTTGCGAGTGGGCAAGACAAGTAGTTTATAGCCAGGTTGGTGAGCTGTGGCCACAATTCTTTTTTCCCATGCCAATACGCCAATGGGTCAGAATTAACATAGACCTCTGTGGAGTCATTCAGATAGTCCTTCACCATCGACTCAAGGTCCTCCTCCAAGGTTCCTCCACTTTGCGTAGCTCTTGCTGTGCCTCTGACCTTTTGAGAACCAAACCCACGCAGAGCTAGCCAATCCTCTTCAGCCTCCAATGTTTCTGTTGTCTTTCGTGCAGATGATCCGGTTGCCGGTGTCTTTAACGGCTGAGAGGTCACTTGTGCCACAGCCACAGGTGCAGAAGTGGATTGTTTTGACTGGGGATGGCCTGCTGATGTACTGCCATTTCCTTCAATTTCCAGCCGTTCTGTTTCAAACTTCTTGGCTGACAAGGCTAGCCAACGTTTGTACTTTGTAACATCTTCATCACCAAAAGGAAAGAATGCTCTGCCTGCCAGCGCCTTTTTGTAGCGTGGATCCAGAATAGTAGCACAAATGTAATGCTGTTCTGAGTGGATCTTTTTAAGACGTTCATCACCTTGTAGGAGCTCTAATAATTGCTCAGCCAGAAGCAAAGACTCTTTCTTTTTGTCATCTTTTCGAAACACAGAACACACCTCCTTCAGTTGGTCCTCCAGCATGTACAACAATGGGATAGCTTTTCCCAAATTAGAGTCCTCCTTGCTGACTGCACGCGTGAAGACCTCAAAAGGACGAAGCATGCGTGTTAGGCTTTCAACTATGTTCCATTGCGGCCCACCCATCCTCAGCTCCTCTATACCCTCTTTCAAGAAATATTGATCGAGTTGCGTATACTGCTCATACAGACGCTCAAGCATGTAGAAGGTTGAGTTCCAACGTGTTACCACCTCCTGGATGAGTGCTTTCACTGGCATTTGACATTGATATAGCATGCTCCTCAGCTGCTTCCGGGCCTTAAAAGAATGCCTGAAATGCTTGCAAATTTTTCGGCAGTTCTCCAATACACTGTACGCTGCACTGCGTTTATTACCCAAGAATTTTTGGACAACCAGGTTTATACAGTGCGCCAAACACGGCACTCTGAAATAGTAACCGTCCCTCATGGCCTTAACTATATTGGAGCCATTGTCCGTGGAAACATAACCAACCTTGCGTTTTAGTGGGGACAGACAGTTAAGGACCTTTGTGTTAAAGACATCCAAAATGTTTTCTGCTGTGTGACGTTTCTCCAAACCAAACATGGCTAGTGTTGCATGTTTCCGAGCACCTTTAAAAACAATGTTAGTGTCAACACCTGAGTTTAGCTTTGCTTTAGCCCCTGAAAAAGAGACCCAGTGTGCAGTGATGCACATGTAATCAGCGCCTGCGCCACTGGTCCACATGTCTGTTGTCAGATGTATAGTGTGAACAGCACTCTTCTGCAAAGCTGCCCCAATCACCTTCAGAACATCTTCATGTAGTGCTGGAACCGCAACTCGGGCAAAATAGAACCGGCTAGGAACCTTCCATTTAGGGCAGAGCGCTGTCACTAATTCTAGAAAACCAACCCCTTCTACAAAAGAAAAAGGGAGAAGGTCCAGAGCTAGCATTTTAGCCAGCTTAGTGTTATACAGACGGGTCATTGGGTGGTTGCGTTCATATTGCGCTTCTGTAAACAACATCTTTTTAATGTTGCCCTGGACCAATGATTTACGGGATGATGATGATCTCTTCGACCCAGTTACGCTCGCTGATGAACTTTTCCGCATTGATGTCTCACTCTCTCCCACACTCTTAGTGTGGCTCCCATGGGGTGTGCTGCTGACATGGGAACTGGGTGTAAGTGAAGTGTTTGAATCGTCTTCTTCTACCTCCTCGTCATCAGCAGATGACAAATCAACGTTTTCATTACGTGCAATTCCGGCTTTCTTGACCGCCTCTAGGTGCGGAAACCATTCGACAGCGTGCCTTCTCTCAAGATGACCTCTCTGGCCTCCGGTACCATAGTTAGAACCAAGCTTACCACGACTAAATCGAAGCGTACAAAGGCTACAAATGGCTACGTTTTCCTTTTTTGGGCAAACACTAAAGAAGTCCCAAACTGGAGACTTGAAATGTCTTCGGGGGCCGGAGGAGGCGGCGATACTGGTGGTGGTGGTCCTGCTGCTAATGACAGATGAAGTGGAGGATGTGGATTGCCGAACTTCAGTACGTTTTGCACTTTCACCACCACGAATTGAGGTCGAGGACGAGGTGGGTACCTTCTTGCGAAGAAATATGGAAGCGGTAGGTTTTGGTGTACTACTTAACTCCAAATCTAATGATTCCATTTCCATTGCCTCCTCGCCGACATCATCATCACGCTCAGCAGCTTCTCGGGATAGGGTCAAAATGTCTCTTTGCTGCATGCCCGGTGGGGCTGCAGTGACCTTTGTGATGACTGGCTCGTCGTCATCGTGAGAGGCTTCATCACCAGCAGTATCTGTCACTTCTTGTTGAGCCTCATCACACTCCATAGGTTTGAGTTTTTGGACGACCTTCCTTTTACGCTTAGGTGCCGGTGTCAGATCATGGTGTGCCTCTGCCTCACTGTCAGACCGCAGTTGTGGTTCCCAAGACAGATCACTTGCACCAGAACGAGGTGGGCTTGAAGAAGATGTAGACACCCCCCTTGATCTTTTCCTTGCTAGGGATGTGGAAGACAATGAATGATCATCAGGAGGAGTGGCTTCCAATGATACCTCAGCTTCAATGTCGATTTCCAAATGTGCCCCTACTTCGGGAGGAACAACTATTGTGGGCACTTGTGAACCTCCATGCACCTTTGCTTGCGCATCTCCTTTTGCTGCCTCTCCTTCCACATGTACTTGGGCGTGTACTTGCACATGGTGTTGTTGCGGCTGTGGTTGTTCAACACTTGTCAGATGAGTTACAACAACCTGTGTTGATTCAGGGACATTGCTGCTACTTTCTTGCGATGAGCCAACATCACTGGTCGATGGTGATTGGAGAAGTACACTGACTGCCTCTGAAGCACTCAAGGGCTTTGACTTAAGTTGGCGTGGTGGTGGAGGCACTGAACCCAATGGAGCAGGGGTGCTGCTCTCAGGTTGGTCCCCAGCAGATCCTGCTGCTGCAGGCGTACTTTTTTTTTTGCTCCCAAAAAAAGTGGCGGGTGGCACACCAGCCTCCTTGGTAACTTGCTTCTTCTGCTCCTTACTAGCAACTTTCTTGCTAGAGGAGCTACGGAGAACTTTCTTTGGGGGCGGGGCCATCTTCTTCAGAGCAGGTCAGACAGCAGGCCGCAGTTGCACGAATTGTAGAGTTGTCTGAGGCCAGACGTGACGTCGCGTGACGTTATGCTGCACACACACACCGCTGCAGGACTTCTTCCTGGCACTGGTGGTTCTCTTGAGTCTTGTGCACCTAAAAAAAATGGAAGACAGAGGAACATCAAGTCAGTTATAGAGCACAAAAAAATCGAAAAACACTGCAAAATCAGCACAATCCCAATCCATCCATGCCCTCCATAATGTTTAAATTCAAGACAACCCACAGAAAGACTAGGCCCATGCAAGACTCACTACCCCTGGGCATAAATAAAGGTTGAAAAGTAGGCAAAATGGTTGGAGGCCTAACAACAAAGCCTGCATTCAAAATGGCCACTTGCCTGCCAGCACATGGCCAGTGCCTGTAGCTGCACTCAAAATGGCCACCAGCCACATGGCATGTCCCTCCCCATGAACACCCCCAAAGATCGAAAAACACTGCAAAATCAGCACAATCCCATTCAATCCATGGCCTCCATGATGTTTAAATTCAAGACAACCCACAGAAAGACTAGGCCCATGCTAGACTCAAATACCCCTGGTGAAAAGGCCACAAGTACAGGCCCAAAAATCGAAAAACACTGCAAAATCAGCACAATCCTATTCCATCCATGGCCTCCATGATGTTTAAATTCAAGACAGCCCACAGAAAGACTAGGCCCATGCTAGACTCAAATACCCCTGGTGAAAAGGCCACAAGTACAGGCCCAAAAATCGAAAAACACTGCAAAATCAGCACAATCCCATTCAATCCATGGCCTCCATGATGTTTAAATTCAAGACAACCCACAGAAATACTAGGCCCATGCAAGACTCACTACCCCTGGGCATAAATAAAGGTTGAAAAGTAGGCAAAATGGTTGGAGGCCTAACAACAAAGCCTGCATTCAAAATGGCCACTTGCCTGCCAGCACATGGCCAGTGCCTGTAGCTGCACTCAAAATGGCCACCAGCCACATGGCATGTCCCTCCCCATGAACACCCCCAAAAATCGAAAAACACTGCAAAATCAGCACAATCCCATTCAATCCATGGCCTCCATGATGTTTAAATTCAAGACAACCCACAGAAAGACTAGGCCCATGCTAGACTCAAATACCCCTGGTGAAAAGGCCACAAGTACAGGCCCAAAAATCGAAAAACACTGCAAAATCAGCACAATCCCATTCAATCCATGGCCTCCATGATGTTTAAATTCAAGACAACCCACAGAAATACTAGGCCCATGCAAGACTCACTACCCCTGGGCATAAATAAAGGTTGAAAAGTAGGCAAAATGGTTGGAGGCCTAACAACAAAGCCTGCATTCAAAATGGCCACTTGCCTGCCAGCACATGGCCAGTGCCTGTAGCTGCACTCAAAATGGCCACCAGCCACATGGCATGTCCCTCCCCATGAACACCCCCAAAAATCGAAAAACACTGCAAAATCAGCACAATCCCATTCAATCCATGGCCTCCATGATGTTTAAATTCAAGACAACCCACAGAAAGACTAGGCCCATGCTAGACTCAAATACCCCTGGTGAAAAGGCCACAAGTGCAGGCCCAAAAATCGAAAAACACTGCAAAATCAGCACAATCCTATTCCATCCATGGCCTCCATGATGTTTAAATTCAAGACAGCCCACAGAAAGACTAGGCCCATGCTAGACTCAAATACCCCTGGTGAAAAGGCCACAAGTACAGGCCCAAAAATCGAAAAACACTGCAAAATCAGCACAATCCCATTCAATCCATGGCCTCCATGATGTTTAAATTCAAGACAACCCACAGAAATACTAGGCCCATGCAAGACTCACTACCCCTGGGCATAAATAAAGGTTGAAAAGTAGGCAAAATGGTTGGAGGCCTAACAACAAAGCCTGCATTCAAAATGGCCACTTGCCTGCCAGCACATGGCCAGTGCCTGTAGCTGCACTCAAAATGGCCACCAGCCACATGGCATGTCCCTCCCCATGAACACCCCCAAAAATCGAAAAACACTGCAAAATCAGCACAATCCCATTCAATCCATGGCCTCCATGATGTTTAAATTCAAGACAACCCACAGAAAGACTAGGCCCATGCTAGACTCAAATACCCCTGGTGAAAAGGCCACAAGTACAGGCCCAAAAATCGAAAAACACTGCAAAATCAGCACAATCCTATTCCATCCATGGCCTCCATGATGTTTAAATTCAAGACAGCCCACAGAAAGACTAGGCCCATGCTAGACTCAAATTCCCCTGGTGAAAAGGCCACAAGTACAGGCCCAAAAATCGAAAAACACTGCAAAATCAGCACAATCCCATTCAATCCATGGCCTCCATGATGTTTAAATTCAAGACAACCCACAGAAAGACTAGGCCCATGCTAGACTCAAATACCCCTGGTGAAAAGGCCACAAGTACAGGCCCAAAAATCGAAAAACACTGCAAAATCAGCACAATCCCATTCAATCCATGGCCTCCATGATGTTTAAATTCAAGACAACCCACAGAAATACTAGGCCCATGCAAGACTCACTACCCCTGGGCATAAATAAAGGTTGAAAAGTAGGCAAAATGGTTGGAGGCCTAACAACAAAGCCTGCATTCAAAATGGCCACTTGCCTGCCAGCACATGGCCAGTGCCTGTAGCTGCACTCAAAATGGCCACCAGCCACATGGCATGTCCCTCCCCATGAACACCCCCAAAAATCGAAAAACACTGCAAAATCAGCACAATCCCATTCAATCCATGGCCTCCATGATGTTTAAATTCAAGACAACCCACAGAAAGACTAGGCCCATGCTAGACTCAAATACCCCTGGTGAAAAGGCCACAAGTACAGGCCCAAAAATCGAAAAACACTGCAAAATCAGCACAATCCTATTCCATCCATGGCCTCCATCATGTTTAAATTCAAGACAGCCCACAGAAAGACTAGGCCCATGCACCACTCACTACCCCTGGTCAAGGCCCCAACAACAGGTCAAAAATCGAAAAACACAAAATTTTACAAAAAAAAAAAATCGAAAAACACAGAAAAATCAGCACAATCCCAATTCATCTATGGCCTCCATGATGTTTAAGTTCAAGACAACCCACAGAAAGAATCAGTCCACCCACCACTGAGTACCCCTGGGCAAAAGGCCCCAAAACAGCCCAAAAATCGAAAATCCCAAAATTTTAGTTGCAGCAACTGTAATGCCCCAAACAAACTTACTTGTAAAATTTCTAATCCAACAGTGATCCAAACAAAGTCAAAAAGGCCTCAAATCCAAAGATCCAGCAGCATCCACAAAAAGTAATCCTTCCAGGTCCACATCCAAATGAAAAGTGACCAGGAGATGGACAAAGCACTGGGAGGAGCCTGCTGAACAGGAACAGGAAGTTGAAGACTATGGGGCACTTCCTTCCTCCCACCCCCATGCCCCCTCCCCAAAATGGACTCCTCGCTAAAAAAGTGCCGGCAAATGTCAAACTAAGGAGTTATTCACATAAAAATCATCATTTCTAGAAGGTTTATGCTGCTTGCTGGTGGATTTCTTGTGCAGAATTGCAAATTTATATTTTCGCTCGCCGCATCTCAAATCTCGCAATTGCGAAGTACCACGAGACGTGATCTCGCCGTACTCGCGTTGACAAACTATCGCTGGCAAGCCGCGATGACGTAATCGCGCTCGCCAATTCCCGCGGGATCACACAGCAAGATCCAAAATGGCGCAGCACTCGCAAACTATCGAAAAAAACAACTCGGCAAACGATGATAAACGCCGCGCGCCGCAAAAATTGTATCACCAACGCCGCGCGCCGCCAAAAAAATCCGCTCTGTGCGAATTTGCGGATTTTGCGGGAAATCCGCAAATCTCGCGGATTGCGGATTTCCCGAAAATCCGCAAAATCCGCGAGCGGAACGGATTTTCCGCCCACGCTTACCTACAACCACATGGCGCTGACTGGGGTTGAACAGGGTTTGTGGCACATGCTGCATTGCGGCCTGCACGGGCCTAATACCCCACCACGGGATGGTTACTGGGGTTGAACAGGGTTTGTGGCACATGCTGCATTGTGGTCTGCATGGGCACCCCACCATGGGAGGGTGACTTTGGGGGCACTGAGTCATTGGCACCTTGAGCTGCTGAGCGGGTGTGCAGCCTGTGATGATTCCCTGTCTTGGCGGTCTGGACAGCTCAGAATTTGTGTGCCTTTCTGGAACGTAGTGTAGGCCACACCAGTGGGCTGCGCGGGCCTACTTCCATGTGGCCTTGCTTCTGGGTTCACAGAGTTAGTGGCACCCATTGGGCTGAGCGGCTGTGCAGGCTGCGATGGTGCCAGATGCCCTGGTTTGTCCTATGCCATGCAGTAATCAAGTCCCAGCACCAGATTTGTGCCCTGGTGGCCTGCGCAGGGTGGATGCATGGTGTGGAAGGTGCCATGTCTGCGGGCCCCGGGCTTGTGGCTTGCAGCGGCACGTGGTGGGACTTGCAGTCTACAATCCGTGGTGGAAGGTGAGCAGGGAGGCCCGGGTGTGCATGGGCGGGCATGCTCCGATGGGCGGTGGCAGGGGCTTGGATGCCTCTGCCTGGGTGTGCATGGGCGGGCACATCCAGGGCTTTGATGGGCGGCAGGAAAGGCTGTCATGCCTCTGTCTGGGTGTGCATGGGCGGGCGGGCGATGTTGTCTTGTGCAACTGTGTGTACGATGCCAGTCATGTCTCTGGACTCTGTTTCAGATGACGGCTCTGTCTCAGATGTGTGACCTGGTGTACTGCTGCTCCTACCGGCAAGTGGTTGGAGACACACCGGTGGCACCAGGTGAACTGTGTGGCCTGGGTGCGTAGGGTCGGTGCCCTTTCTCTCTCCCACTCTCTTCTTCTCTCTCTCTCTCTCTCTCTCTCTCTCTCTCCCTCTCTCTTCTTCTTCTCTCTCTCTACCCCTTTCTTCTTCTCTCTCTCTCTCTCCCCCCTCTTCTTTTTTCCTCTCTCCTTAGCTCTCTCTCTGTCCGATAATGTGCGCAAACACACCTTCTCATCATGTTATTTGTCTTGCAGGCTGTGTCCGGCGGATTGTGTCGAGGGGAGCCGCCATGTGTCTTAATTTTTTTTATGTGTTCATTTCAATAAAATGTCATTATTTGCTTTGAAAGTGAATGTGTGATGCTCATTTCTGCGACGACACATACATGTCACCAGTTGTGATTGTGCGACATCAGGTGGATTATTTCGTACATGTTTCGGTGTGGCTGATGTGGCATGTCTTTGGTCAGGGGGTGCCAGGGAGGGGTGGTCCTGGGGTTGTGTCGGTGGGTGTTGTGGCCCTCTTGGGTGTCCGTGCAGCCTGTTCAGATGCTCCATGGCATCTGTTGCCCTTCCAATGACGCCCTGGGCTGAGATCCCTATTGTGGTGCAGGCTACCGTCCAACTTTACACCAGGTGGGAGCAGGTGTAAATTTACTGCTGCTAACGTGCCTTATTGAGTGTTGTGTTCTTATCACCGATCTGTCTGGTCGTTTTGAATGTTGAGGTGTGGTGGTGTCGCAGATTTTTGCACTGGAACGCCTACTCTGCATCTCATTAGTGATAGTTGCGGGGCTCCTCTGTGGCAATGTTTTTTGCGGCTGCTATTGCAGGAAAACTGGTGCTGTTGGCTGTTAGCACCAGCATGTGAATGGGGGCAAAAATGTATCACTACCTTGGATGCGCTAAAGTGCTGTTAATTCGGCAATAGCTCCTTGTGAATATGCTCCATAGAGCGCTGAAACTGACTACTTTCACTGTTTTGTGCAAGAAGGTGTCACTTCCTGCACAAAAACAATCCTGCCAACAACACAGACACCCTTGCACCATGATGCAAGGGTGCCTGCTTTTGGTGCTTGGCTGCAGTTTGTGCGCATAGGCTGGCAGAAAGGACAGGAATGTGCCATATCTTGCAGAAATGGCGATTCCTGCCCTTTTCATTTAATGTAGTTGTAGTGCAGCTAGAAGGCTTACGGTGCCGTTCTACACCAAACTATTGTAAATATGCCCCAAGGTTTGTAGACTTTAGTTAACGTGAGTTTGCAACAAAATCCAAGAGTGGATGCACAGGAATGCACATGCTCCACCCATGGAATGCCTTCCCAATGCAATGTAATGTAAGGCAGTACTATGCGTTACTTTTTTTTTCTAAGCATACAAAGCGTTTTTTTTAGTAAGCCATCCAAAGCCATGCATATTGGGAGAAATACGTTTTTTGTTGAAGCTGCTTTAAAAAAGTGATCCAACCCTGGCACAAAATGCAAGTAAATCTCAGCCTTTGCTCATAAAATCAAAGACCGCAAGGGTGAATTTTCTAATATAGTATTTCCATGTTACCCAAGATGTGGGGAAATATATGAAAAGGTTTTCCACATTTTAAACTAGACTCAGTTTAGGATTTTTGACAGATCCAGACTAGCTCTGCTTTCAAGAACTGTCTGTGGTGAAATGTTTCGATCTCTGGCCGTGGATTGCGGACTGAGTATTTGATCATCTGTTGTTAATGCTCCTTCATTGCGGGTGGGTATTCTTCTGGGATGTGGCTCCAAATAATATTCTGTGCTTTGTGTCTGTATCTGTGTTGTTTATTGGAATGTGTTTCTTAGTTGTGATTTTTGTTATTGCTATCCAATTCAGGTCGTATGATTCAGAGATTTTCTACCAGAATATCAAAATTTAAATATCGACCTGTCAAATTATCATGGCCCAAGAGTATATAAGTAAGTATAGGTATACCCTTCTCAACTCCACATATGACAACATATGTGTATCTTCAAAGAATGTAGATATGGAGCTAGATTTACTCCCATTTATTCTTATATTTAGAAATGGAGTTAAGAATAGTAAATCTAAACTTATCTGAGATACTTCCCTTTAGCTTTATAAACCTACCTTCACCGTATAGTAGTAATATATTTTTTGGCCACGTCCACAATATTCTGACATACAATTGATTCTGTGCTTCTATCATCTGTGCAAAAAGTATGTTCCTTATAATCTGTTGTGAAGTCATGCATTTTAGCTGACAGAGTTTGTTACTTAATATTGCAACAATTGTTCATCTTTAAACTAAAATAATTTGTTGTTACTTTTCTAGAGGTGTATAAACTGTTGAAACCTATTTCTGTGTCAAGTAGCAGTGCTTATTGTCCTGATTCTGCTCGACATGCTATCAACACTGTTTAAAGTCTGGCAGGTGTCTATTTTCTTTATGGCTAGTGTCCTGGAGTGTTGCATACGTGCAGCGCTCTATACCTCACTGCTGCAGAGAACTAGTATGAACGCTCTGGGAAGTGACTTGTGCAGAGTGACTAACAATTTCATTATACTGAATATATGAAGGCCTGCTAAATATGTCCTCCAAATTCCGGCGGTATTTTGTCAGTAGATATAGATGCAGGGGCATATTAGCAACAAATAGCAATATTTATCGCTAAATACGCTTAGCGACTGTTTTTTTTATCGCTGCCTATCGCTGGATATTTTAGCGGAGAAAACATGCTATTAGCAACGTTTTTCTCCATAGTGCTAAAATATCCAGCGATAGTGGCGAAATGTGCGAATATCGCTGGAAATCCAGCTATATTCTCGCATTAACGCCAATGGGGGCTTAGTCTGATAATCCACCCCCCCCATTGACTATACAGGTAAGTCAACTTTTTAGCAGGCGTTAGATTTTAGCGATAATCGCGCTTAGCGCAATTTTTTTTATCCCTTCGCCTGCCTTGCTAATAGGCGTGTTTTCAGTTGCTAACAGTTTGGGTACGCCCTCTTTGCATGTCATTGGCGATAAATATCGCTGACATGCAAAGCGGGCCCCAAGCATGTAGCTATCGCCTAAAAGCTGTCACTAATTGCTAATAGGGCAATAAAATTATCACTGCTTTAGCGGGAAAAAGTCCATCTAAAGTGGCAATATTGCCCTTGCTAATATGCCCCGCAGTTACTTATGCTAAAGGTTTATGACCTGAGAGAGTGCAAAACTGAGTTAGAAATTGTAAGAGGTGCACCATATTCATGAATAATCAGCACCCACATATATAAAGGACTTTAATCATGTTTAAATGTGATGTAGGGCTATGAAATAATGTGCCAGAATTTACATAGAGTAACGTAAAGTGTTTTGAAAGTACTAATGCCACGTTAATCTAGAAATATTGTTTGCAGTGAAGTATTAATCCAATTAAGGGATGGTCAATAAGTCATTAGTGTATTAAGCTGCTTTATTAGAAATTCAATATTGTATTCATATAATGGGATAGGAGTGCTTAAGTTAGAAAATATATTTAGAAGATGTATTTTGCTATAATGATGAAGGCTTAATGAAAAAAAATGTATTGTTCATGTTAGGATGTGATACACAGAAACGTGCAGAGGCCCAGTTGTGGAAAAAAACTGAGTAGGCCGAATTGAGAATGTTTCACTTGACATTAAATCATGGGAATGTCTTTACTAGAAGGTTGCTTTCAGACAGTTAGTTGCAAATAGCATGGAACTGTGAGCCGATTTATGTGCGTTCTTTTGCAGGTGCAAGGTTAACTAGAGATTGTAGAAGAAGGGCCCATTGTGTATGAGCGTTAGGATGGTAGTCCCAGACCTGGAGGAGTGACTGCGGAATTTAGGGAAGCAACTTCAAGAGAAGAAGGCTCTGGGACCCAAGGACGTTTTCAACGGACAAGGATGAAGATGTCGTAATGGAAACTTCTGAAAATTAACACCTTTGAGAGGGGCGTACCTTAGGGCGTGCCGTCCATATCGTGGGGTTTTGTATTAGGTACAGCACCCCGAAGGAGAGAGAGGGCAGATGCGCATGAGGGCGAAGGAAGCTGTTGGTCAGGCAGAGAGCTTTGCTATGCGAGAGGGGTTCTTAGGCTAATTCAGAACCAAGTGAGTGTGCTTCTTTGGAAGTCACCACGGCTGACACCTTGATAGGAGGGAACTTTGTTAAGTAGGGATGTCACTTAGTATAGTGTAGGGACAGATTAATCTGGATTTATTTCTTCCCTTTCCGATGCCTACTAAAACCCAGGTTATAGCAATTCTTGTTAGCCTGATGATTTTGGAATTGATACTTGTATTGTTTCTTAATCGATTAAGACTTTTCCGTAGAATTATGTTTGTATTAGTGCCTGTTTATCTTCTGAATCTTTTGCTGAGGTGTTTATATACCCAACTGTTTTTGGCTTTGTAATAAATCTTTAGGTTTAAAGCATTTTATTAATTAAGTACAGTGGTACAGCAGTGAAAAACAAGAAAGAAACCAGGCAATAAAAGACAGTTTATAGCGTGAAAAATTGATGCTTTCTCCAGAGCTCACCGCCACCTGCAAAGTTCTACAGTCCCAGCTAGGCAAGAGCCGCCATGGGTGGCTTTCTCGAGCATTGAGTCTGAATGTCGATCAGAAAGCAAATAACAATCCCTCTGTACTTCACATTTAGTTTAACAAACTACCCCAACAGCCCCCCATGCCCACCCCCCTTCCCACCCCCCCGCCCTCTGTCCGGTGTTGTGCAAGGAAACTCACAAGTCCTCTCCTGCTTTCTACCCAACATGCGTACACGGTTCCTCCCTCTTCCTACTGGTCGTTCAAGTGATCGGTGGTGTAAGCCTAAGGAGCCTCAGGTATCTGGGGCACGTAAGCTCCCTGAATTCAGTAGCTAGTAATGTATGGAATGGTTGCCACAGCTCTGTGAATTGGTCGACCTCCCCAGCCAGTGTAAGCGAAATTTTTTCCATACCCAGTACGTGCCACAGCCGGTGTAGCCAACCCGTGATCGAGGGAATGGTGGAAGTGCGCCAGTGTATTAGAATGTTCTGCACAGCTGAGCCCAGAGCGATGGCTATGTGTCTCCCTCTCCGGGATTTCAACGGGTACATTAAGGCATTGGGCAGGCCCAGCAGGGTATAGGCCGGGAAGCGGGGTAACTCTATTTCAAAACATTTATCTATTTCATCGATCACCTCCTTCCAGTAGTCTTGTATCAGTGGGCAGTCCCATAAAATATGCGTCAGTGTCCCAGTGTGCCCACAAGTGCGCCAACATGCAGTGTCTATGAGCCTGTTCATTTCGTGCAAGCGTTCGGGAGTGCGGTACCAGTACGTTGACACCTTGGTGAAGGTTTCAGTGAGCCCCACATGATATGCAGAATGTCGCGCTCGGTATGAGATTTGCTCCCATTCCTTGTGGCTAAGCGTTCTCCCCAGTTCCCTGTTCCATCTCTCCCTACCAGGATTATAGATGTGTGTGGGTGGTGGCTGTAGCATTTTATACAGATCAGATATGAGTTTTGCATCCGATGTACGCGTCGCCATCCATCTCTCATAAGGGAGTAGGTTCCTGTCCGCCGCGTCCCGCACCTGTGGTTGTAGTGCCCAATGTCTGACTTGCCAATATCTCATCCTATCTGCCTCGGCCAGCTGGTAACTCTCTTTAAGGTCCTCAAAGGGGAGGATCCCGTCCTCACCATACACATGAAAAAGTGCTCTGCATCCTTTCTCTCGCCAGTGCGTAAAGGCTCCCGGTTCTGTCCCTGGCGCGAAGTCTGCGTTGTCCACAATAGGAGTGAACGGAGAGGGGAACGAGGTAAGCTCGAATAGTTCACTAGTGGCATCCCATACCCTCAGCGGCACCCTTGTAACATATGAGGCGTAGAGATTCGGGGGTCTGTGTTGTCTGCGCAGGAATGGTATTTCCTGCAAGGGCCGGCCCGCCACTGCCTGGTCCTGGAAGAGCCAGTGCTTATCCGACTCCCATCTGCTCCATTCCACCAGGTACCTCAACTGTGATGCCTGGAAATATTTGTGAAGGTCAGGGACTCCCAGTCCCCCCGCTTCCGGCGCTAAAGTCGTCAATGCTCTCTTCATTCGGGGTTTACGGCCCTGCCAGACGAATTGGGATAGTGCAGTCTGCATCATCCGTATCCAGCCTTTAGGGGGCTGCAGCGGAAGTGCCCGGAAGAGATACAGGATCTGTGGTAGTACTGTCATCTTCAGCGCTGCTATCCTGCCTAGCCACGATATCGTCCCCTTGTTCCACCTCCCCAGTTCCTCTTTCACTTTCTTGCCTAGCGTCTCGTAATTAACCGCCACCATCGCCGACAGCGTGGGAGCCAGCAGGATACCTAAATAAGGCACATGGTTCCGCGACCACCTTAGTGGGTAACGCCTCTGCAAATCTAGTCTCGTCCCAGGTGTCAGGGAGACATCCAATGCCGTGGATTTCCCCATATTCATCTTAAACCCAGCCGCTCCCGCGAAAGCCTCGAGCTCTTCCATACACGCAGGTAAAGCCCTCTGCGGATCCTCTAGCGTAAAAATGACATTGTCTGCATATAAGCTGACCGTGTGGGTATAACCCCCCATCCTTACCCCAGTAGCATCTGGGTTTTGTCTCACTCTCTGGGCAAAGGGCTCCATGTAGAGAGCGAAGAGGAGAGGGGATAGCGGGCATCCCTGTCTCGTGCCGCGTTCAACATAGAAGCGCTTCGATCCACAGCCATTGACACGCACCATTGCTGACAGGAACTTATAACAATTAAAGACCATGCACCTAAATTTCTCCCCTATGCCCATTCGAGTCATCACCCGCTCAAGATACGGCCAGTGCACCCGGTCAAACGCTTTTTCGGCGTCGACCGAAAGGAGCATCCTTTCCCCAGGGATCCGCGAAGCTTTTTCCAGTACGTGTACCAACCGCTTGGTATTATCCACCGTTTGCCTGCCGGGTACAAAGCCGGACTGGTCCGGTTCAATCAGCCCGGGGAGATACTGTGCCAATCTCGCAGCTAGGATCCCCGTGTAGATTTTAAGGTCGACGTTTAGGAGGGAAATCGGTCTGTACGAGCCACACTGAGCCCTGTCCTTCCCTGGTTTGGGTATTACTGATACTGTGGCTTGCAGGAGATCCGGTGGGATAGCACCAGGGCAGTCGAAAGAGTTAAACAGCTTGGTCAATATTGGAGCTAAGGTAGTGCAAAATGTCCTATAGAAGAGGGTGGTGTATCCATCTGGTCCCGGGGCTTTCCCGAGTTTCAGCCTAGCGATCGCTGCAATAACCTCTTCTATCCTAATCTCTCGGTCCAGGTAGTCAGTTTGTATTCTAGCTAGGGATGGGAGAGTCACTGAGTCCAGATATTCAACAGGGTCCCCAGTCGTTGTGCCGTCCTCCGCATAGAGCTCAGAGTAGAACTGTCGAAAAGCCTCGGCTATTTCGACGTCTTCTGTAACCGTGCGCCCTCCTGACACCGCAAGTTCTTTGACTCGACGGCATTGGTGTGCGATTCTGAGCTTAGCCGCTAATAATCGGCCACAACGATCCCCTCCCGTATAATATGCGTGTTTCAGACGGAGAGCCGCATATTCAGCTCTGTCCAGGTCCAGAGACGACAGGAGTTTCCTTGCTGCCTTCAGTTGTTTCCAAATTCTAGGAGCCCCCGTTCGCCGATGCACCTGTTCTAGCGTGAGTTCTTCCCGTTTAACTTTCCTCTCCTTATTTTCGGTTGCAGATATCATTATAAATTCACCCCGTAGAACCGCCTTAAGCGCTCCCCATTGAGTCGCCAATGTAGTGTCGGGGTTAGAGTTATGCAGTTGAAATTCAGTCACTGCCTCGGTGATACGTTGCACCACAACTTTTTTGTGTAGAAGAGTGTCCCGTAGACGCCAGACTCTGCGCTGAACCGGGGTCGACGGAGGCAGGAAGGTCCCCGAGACCGGTGCATGATCTGATAGGGAGATGACCCCTACCTCGGAGGCAGTGGCCATGTCCCGAACCGGGCCAGAGACCAACAGATAGTCCAGCCGAGCATATGTTTTGTGTGCGTGCGAGAAGTAAGAATAGTCCCTATCTGTGGGGTGAAATCCTCTCCAAAGATCGTGCATATCGAGTTCAGCTAGTTGTGTTTTCATAGTGTTCGACAGTTCCCCGGTCTGTGGAAAGCGCTGCGCTGATCTGTCTAGTGAGGAATCAAACACCAGGTTCAGGTCCCCCCCAGAATGAGATGCCTGTCAGGAGATGCTGTGACATCTATCAGTGTAGCATGAAGGAAATGGTCCTGACGCTCTTTTGGGCAGTAAACCGACCCCACCGTGAATTGCAGCGGCCCCAACTTAAATCTGTATGCCAGCATTCTCCCTTTTTGCTCAGCTAATTTGTGTAGCACCTCACCCTTAAAGGATTTAGATATTAAGATAGCTACTCCTGCCGTTTTAGTGGTATTGGAGGAAAAGAACTGTGTGGGGAAGGAGCGGGACCGTAACCTATGACAGTCACCAGCCAGCAGGTGCGTTTCTTGCAGCAGACAGATGTCTGCCTGTGAGGCCTCTAACAAGGAGAGAACTGCCCTACGTTTTGTGGGATTGTTTAGCCCTTTCACATTCAAAGTCACTACTTTCAATTCTGCCATACCAGATTAATGTAACCTTCCAGCACCTGTCGATCAAGAGCAGCAAGCGCCAAACCTGCCTCCGGATCGGTCTGTGAGTTCTGGCTAAGCTGAGCGAACATAACAGAAGCACCGGACAGAGCTTCCCCGAACTCCCCCCTCCCGGATCCCAAGGCCCCCGAACCCCAACTCCCCGACCCCCGCACTCCCTTCCCCCTTACCCCAACTTGAACCCCAAACGGACCCTTCTAACCCATCCCTCTCAACCTTCTGTAGTCCAAATAGTCCCAGGCCTGCCCTTCTCGGACAAGTCTGTGGTGAATTACCTTCGTGGGCGACTTGCCACAAGCACTCCTCCCTCGCCGTCCCGCGCCCACCCCCCCCCCAAAGCCAGCTCCATCAGTAATGCATTGTCAATATCCCCCCGGAGCCACGTTATGCGGTTAGCGCCACTTCTTCCTCAACCACCGAGGTCTCGGTTGCCGTTCGAATTGCTTCCGCCATCCCAGCTCTGATTGTGGGCGAACTCGGTCTCTGTGAGGCACTCTGTGTCCTGCGTCTCGAGACCCTCCGCCAGCCTCATCAGTTGAGTTCCTCCTCCGTGGCGTGGACGATTCCTCCTCCTCTGCTGTAATCCCTAGTACTTCACAGACGTCTTGAAGAGACCGCAGCTGGTGCGACTCTCCATTCCATCGGAATATAAGGCGAAAAGGGTGCCCCCATGAGTAGGGCGTATCGTGTTGTCTCAGGAAGTCTGTTGCAATCTTAAATGCTCTGCGCTTCTGGAGCGTGGTCGCAGCTAGGTCTTGATACAGCGCTACTTGGTGACCTCTAAATGTTATTGTCTGTTTCTTCCTTGCTTCGTACATAATCCGCTCTTTCAGTGGAAAATCAGGAAGGAAAACCAATACATCCGGTGGGGGCCCTGTTGCACGCCGTTGCGGGCCTACTCTGTGAGCCCTATCTATCTTGACGGGGAAATCTGTAGGTTCGCCAAGGACGGTGCGGAACAGTTCCTGCAGATAGGCCACTATGCCGGAGGTCTCTTCTGTGGACGGCACTCCCCGGACCCTAATGTTGTTTCGTCTTGATCTGTTTTCCAGATCTTCATTATGCAGTTGAAGATCTATGTGTTGGTCTCTGAGGCGGAGTACCTCCTGCTGCAAGTGCGTAATCTCATCGTCCTGTCTTTGCGTGGAGCTCTCAACTGCTTCTACCCTCTCCCCGAGTCCATCCACTTCTCAGCGTAGTTCCCGTACTTCACCGGCCACTTCCTTTTTTAACTCTTGAAAGTCTTCCCTTAAAGTCCCGAAAAGGGATTCTAAAAAGGATCTGGTGACCGGGGGCTCTCCGCCGCTCCCCCCTTGAGATCCGCATGCGCCTCCCGACTGTGTTGAGGTCTTGTCTCCTTTACTTGGTGGTTTATTGAGCATTTCCGTGAGCGTGCGATTACTTCCTTTGCCGCCCTTCTGCCCGGCCACCTTCCTTACTGCTCCGCAGCTCGTGTGCAGTCTGTAGCAGGCCCCAGCCAATCTGTCTCCCGACCAGGCCCTTATCTCTGGCGTGAGCCTTCGGGAGCCTCCGTTACTTAGCCCTGCCCCCGATGGTTTCTGTGACACAAGGCCGAGCCCCCGAAAGGCCCAGACTGGCTACGTGTCAGGTGTGATTCGGTCTCAGCTGTACGGTCTCTGATTGCTCCAGATGCGGGCAGTAGGAAGGCCCGGGCCCGCAGACCGCTCAGCCCGATCGCAGTGTGGGAGCACCGCCGTGTCAGCAGCCGCCGCTGCTCCTCCCTGCTCCGTGAGCGATTCCTCTCCCCAGATTAGGCGGGTCACCCCTGTCACAGGCGCCGCAAGGCCTCAGCCGCTCAAGACCAGCTCGCTACTGTCCTAATGTGCGCTATACCATTCGAGTGATCCCCCCTCACCTCCAACGTCTGTTCACTCAGGGGGAGCTCTGCGCCACTTAGTTGCTGTCCCCAGGCTACTTCTCCTTCCCGGCTGTGCACCGGTTACCAGGCGCCGCTGTGTTTTCCAGTCCACCCCGGTGCAATATGTCGCAAACTTTCGCTCTACTCAGGGCAATTTGTAACTCCTCTGGGGGCTCCACATCCAAATACACTCACCCAGCCCGCACCTCACCTCCTCCGCTGAAGTCGTGGGGGAAGGGGAAAGCTCTGTCCAGGGCCCGGCTCCAAGCAGTCCGTCTTCGATGCCCCGGCCTGCACCACTCCGGCCCCCAGGTGCGATCCGCAGGGCGCCGAGGATCCTCCACTTTCGGCAGCTGACCACTCAAGGGGAGCCTTTCCCAGCCCCGTCTCCGCTCTCCGGGGCAGCGTCCCTGTTCAGGCTTCGTTTCGCAGGCCCTGTGCCGCCGCGGTGCCAGTTCCACTCTGGTGTTGCGCTCCGCAAACTCTGGCTCTTCTTGCGGTCAATCCGCAATGCCCCAGGGCGCTCTGCTCTCTCCTCGTCACCTCGAGGCGCTTCTGCCGGATCGCGGGGGGGAATTATACCAAGGGCCCGGCCCCGCCGCAATCTGGCCTCGATATCCCCGACCAGGACCGCTTCAGCTCCCGGGGCAGTCCGCCGATCGTCGGTGATCTGCCCGACAGAATCCGCCACTCCTCTGGCGCCGCCTCTCTGGCGCCCTCAGCCGTCGGCCTTCTCTAGCTAGGCCGCAGCCGCGGCCTCGCGTAGCCCCCGGGCCGGGACCGAGTCTCCCTCACCACCGGGAAACCGGTCAGCGATCTTTAAGTCCAGGCTCACTGTGCCAGCGGGTCGCCAATGTTCCTCCGCGCTCCTCCTGAACTTCCGCCAGTACCCGCAGCTGCACCAGTGCAGCCTCGCCGGTGGTCCGGCCTGCGTCCTCTCCCAACCCGGCCGCAGCCGCGGCCTCGATTAGCCTAGGGGGCGGGCCCGGGGCTCGCCGCGCTGTCCACGGTCCGACCAGCTCACCTCTGTCCTAGGCCGCCGGCACCACCGGTTCATCTGCAGGTGGCTTCGTCTCAGCAGATCTTCCTCCGCAGCCCCCAGGGTCTGTGCTATTGTCAGCCGGGCCTCCAGTCGGCGTTGCTCCGCCACCGCTGCTTGGGGTTCCAGCAGCCGGGTTCACCGCTCCTGACTCCGCGATCGGCGGAGGAATCGGAGCTCCACTCAGCCGTGCCCCTATGCTCTCCCGACCACACCCGGTCCTCCGGGCCGATTGGGGGGGAGAAAAGCATGAATTCAGGGCTCAGGGCCAAGGCGGGCGCGGGAGCTCGGGAGGAACACGTCCGTTCACTCCGCCATCTTGGCCATGCCCCCTGTAATAAATCTTTAAACTCGATCTTAGTCAGTGGTTCTTTGGGGAAAGCAATGGGGATCTTTCAAGTTGATGTTACACTGTTAGGATAGATTGCCTTCTACACTCTATGACAGGTAAAAAGGTCTAGTCGACCTGTGACGGGATTCTAGAAAATGCTATTCTGATTCTAGAGTAGAAATCCCGCCTTTCCAGTTGATAGCAGAGTAGGATGGTTTATCTTCTGGAGTGAGGGTAATCTAGGATAGGTTAAGATTTCCCCAAGGCCCAGAGAGATCTAGAGATGTGCGTCCGCAGAACCGCGGACGGAGGATGGCGTTCCACAGAAAATGACGGAGAGTAACGGTGCGGCAGAAAGCAGCAGGTCGTAAGAGAGTGAGTATGAAAAGGGTCATGCGTATTAGATTGCGGTGTGCATTGTGTTGTTGAATTGTATTGTCTAGCGGAGTTGAGTGCCTGTAGTGTGAAAGGAGATCAGGTTGTAAGCGCGCGCAACCGGTGAAAATCTTAGACTCAAGGAGAGTTTAAGTGGTTTGGGTGTATCGAACACCTATAGTAATTGTCGACCATTGTAAGGGGGTCATGAGGTGCCATTGATCGCCCGCAGGACCGAGATAGGGGGAACAAATGTGTGAATGCGTGGGTAACGGACGCTGGTCGGAAGTTGCCATGTGTATGTAACCTATCAGAAGGGCGATTGTCTGGTCGTTAAGTGGACAGACAATTGCCAGTTTGGTGACAATTACAGTCAGACTGTGGATGGACAGTCAAGGAAGTGGTTGCTTGGTCGGAAGTGATCATTTCAAGTGTATGATTGGGACGCATGCATGACCGAGAGACGAGCAAAGAAAGGAGGGGAACTGCTGTGAAGAGGAGGCGAGTGACGTCAGAAAGAGCCGCGCTGGGATAGGACGGTTAGTGTGGAGCCGCGCTGAGATTGGGCGGTTAGCGAGAAGCGAGTGACGTCAGAAGAGAGCCGCGCTGGGATAGGGCGGTTAGAGTAAAGCCGCGCTGGGATTGGTGGATTGTCATTGGGAAGTAAACGAGCACTGTAAACAAGGAAACGTTGTGGGTTTCATCATGAAATGTCTAAAAGGATTGCGAAGCTGCTTTAAGGGAGAAAAGAAGCTAGAACCTCGGGGTGGGGAAGAGGCTCCACCCGAGGATACGCCAGCTCATTACATGGCTACGAATGTTGGGTTGCATACCATATTGTGGCTTGAGAACTGGTGTAAGATGACTGACGGAAGTGAGGAATTGACTTTTCCTAGGTACGGGACATTCAGATTGGAGGTGTTGTACCAGTTAAAAGCGACTATGTCTTCTTTGCGACCTTTGCCTAGACCAACGCAGTTTGAAGCATTAAATGCATGGATCAGGGCAGCATATGAAAAGAATAGAGATAGAAGACAGGAAAGAGTGAAGAGATCAGTTAGGGCGGTACAGGACGCGAGGTGGGATGCACTGGCCAAGAGGTGGAGAGTGCAGACCATTGAGGGAGACAGACTGTACCCACTGTTGGTCAATGCAGGGGATGCGCAGAAAAAGAGTACAGAGGATGATGACAGTGAAACAGACGACAGCCTGATAGAGAGACTGTTGTCGGAGAGATCACCGCCATATAATCCTGAGATAGAGGGGAGGCCAACGTCACCAATGGGCAGGGAGGCAT
Source organism: Lissotriton vulgaris (assembly GCF_964263255.1). Lineage (NCBI taxonomy): Eukaryota > Metazoa > Chordata > Amphibia > Caudata > Salamandridae > Lissotriton > Lissotriton vulgaris. The sequence goes on along the minus strand of NC_141697.1, from coordinate 91,181,878 downwards.
CTGTAGTAGACGGTGGAGTCTTAAGGGAGAGCGACTTGGGCCCAGTAGGGGACAGGTCTGGCTCAGTAGAAGGAGAGGGGGTATCTCAGCAGTCCCCGGAAGCGAGAGTAGTGGGAAGATTTATGGTGCAGAAAGTACACTGCGAAGAGGGAGTCAGTACCCAAAGGCTACCAGATGCTCTTACGGTACCTGTCATCATAGGTCCCATAGTATCAGTGTACAACCCAGAACAGACACAAAACGAGAGTCTGCCACAAATAGACAGAGAAAGGAATACCAGCGAAGGTAGAAGTAATGTGGCGGATGAGTGGAACCAATGGTCCAGACCTATAGAAAGGAGCATCCCTTTGGCAGCATCGGCAGACTCATCCAGAGAACAGGGGGGTTTAAGAGGACCGATGGATTTGAGAGGGCCACGGCCAAGGTCGATTAGAGAATTGAGGCTAGATTTGCGAACTTGGGAGACGGTCGTGGATACCCAGAGCGACAGATCAAGGGATGGTTATGGCAATGGAGGTCAGGACAATAGGGGGGTGTCTCACTGTACGTCTAATGGAAGCAGACATGAATGGGACCATGGGGGGGAGGAAAATAGGGGAGCGTCCCCCCCCTGCATCTACAGATAGAAGACAAGACTGGGACCGTGAAAGATGGGAGCGAGGAAGTGTTCCCCATAACACACCCGAGGAAGACAGACGAGTGAGTCAGGAATGTAAGGGGATAGACTCTAGTGAAACCTCTAGTCAAGGCACATTGAGGGCAGCAATAAAAGCAAGGAGAATAGATGTGCTGAGACTTAAATCAGAGGTGGAGGAGATAGTGGAAGGTACAATACCCCTGGAGAGAATAGAACTTTACGAACCAGATGAACTGTTGTTTGTAGGGAAAGATGTTACTCGCAGAGCTAGGACAGATCACGAGAAGCTAACCGAACTACTGAACAAATACTCAGTGGATCTGACCAGGACAAAGGCATTGCAGGGTGGCCATAGGCTGCAGTATTCAGACCAAGATCTAGACGAGAAGAGAGTGATCGGATTAAAAACCCACATCAGAGAATTAATAGTGGGAATCCGAACATGGGTCCAACTGGACAAATGGAAGGAAAGGTGGTCAAAGAAGAAGAGTGTTGGGCGGAGCACTATAGAGACATCTCCAGGAGGGGGGTTGACAAATGTAGAGGCGTACCCTTTGAGGGAGGTGGCTCACGGAGGATATGTGCATGTACCCTGGAGCAGGGGAGATTGGGCTGCCTTTACGAACACATTTCCTAAATTGAGGGAGAGTCCAGTAGAATGGTACAAGCAGGTAGAGAGGTTTGTTAGGATCTCGAAGGTACTGTGGGTTGACTTGAACACGTTGTTTGACATTGTGGTTCCGGGGGACCTGTGGATAGCATGTAAGGTCAGCGTTGAATAGCCCACAGAGGAGCCAGAACGAGATGCAGTCACGAATGGTCCCTCACCTAGGGTGATGATAAAGTACGAGCAGGCGATTACGTGGTTAAAGACTAAGGTACCACCACAGGACATAGATTGGGTGAAAATAGATCGAACTAGACAAGAACCGAAGGAGACAGTCCATGAGTACTATGAGAGATTATTGCAGATATTCAAGCAGTGCAGTGGATTGGATGTGATGGATCCAAAGGACATGGGACAGTTTGGGTCCAAGTTTGTTCTGGGACTGAGACCCGGTATTTGTCTCATGATACAACAACATTTGATTTGTTGGCAGAACAAGCCTCTGGACGAGATTCTGAGGTATGCCAGATACTGCAGTAATGAGATAGACTCTAAGACTAAGAAGCTCAAGGATAAGCTGATGCTAGTCCAGATGCAGCCGGGAGGACAGGGTCAGTCTGGAAATGGAACATTAGGGAAGAAATCGGGCGGTCAGAAAAGAGACAGTGAGGATGGTTCAAGGCCAAGGGTAGACCTGGCGACTCTGAAAAAGACAACTAAATGTCATCAATGTCATGAGATCGGGCATTGGAGGCGCGAGTGTCCCCATAACCCGGAAAATCAGGTACAGGAGGAGGAAGAGGAGAGTCAGGCCCCTCAAGTACCGAGGACAACAGTAGCTAAGTTCAAGGCGGCAAAAGGGGGGATTCCTGCTCTTAGAGCTCCGGTTCCCCAGCCACCGAAGATTGCGGCAGGGAGCAAGGTATACCAGCAGATGCCTTTCATGGTAGAAGGAGACGAGTACTATCACTTTGACCCAGTGACAGGACGGTGCCTGAGTGAAGAGGAGGATCGTACCCTAGGAGCAGTACTAGAGATAGACCAGAGGGGACCATTTGTAGAAGCTGATGTGGCTGGACACCCCACCACCTTTCTGGTGGATACGGGTGCTACTCGTTCTACTGTACCGTCTGCAGTAGTTCCTAACTTACCACTTTCTGGACAAACTATCCAAGTTGTAGGGGTCGCAAATAGGAGAATGACAAACCCACTGACTGAGCCAGTCCCAGTAAAAATAGGGAATTTCAGGGACAGCCACCAATTTGTGGTATGCGATTCTAGTCCTGTGTGCCTGTTAGGAAGGGATCTGTTGTGTAAACTTAATTGCACCATCTACTGTACACCTAAGGGAGTAGAATTACAGACGAATGATGACGATGCTGCCTTTAAGGTTGCTAACACACACGTGTGCATAGAACTGTATCCTGCACTAACGGTGGAAGAACTCCCCTGGGATTTGAGAGAGGCAGTCAGACAGGAAGTTTGGGACTTTACAGGAGAGGAGATTGGATTGATCAAAGGAGTGGAGCCAGTTAAGATTCAGGTGAGACCTAATGCAGAGTTTCCAAGAACGCCCCAATACAAGTTGACTCCAGAAACAATTGCGGGAATAAGACCTGTGATTTAATCCATGATTAGACAGGGAATTCTAAAGGAAGTAATGGGCAGTCCATGTAACTCTCCGATCATGGGTTTGCAGAAGCCTAGCGGGAAGTTCAGGATTGTGCAGGATTTACGAAAGGTGAACGACATAGTTGTTCCATGTTGTCCAGTGGTACCGAATCCTTCAGTGATATTGTTTCAGATACCGGCACAGGTTGAGTGGTTCACAGTGATTGATTTGTGTCAGGCATTCTTCTCAGTACCTTTACATGAGGAGAGCCAATTTCTTTTCGCTTTTAAGCTGTAAGGTCGCGTGTTAAGATGGTGTCGTATCCCTCAGGGGTATGCAGAGAGCCCATCCATTTTTAATCAATTGTTGAAAAGAAATCTTGAGAGACTGGTACTGCCGCAGAACTCGGTTCTCGTACAGTACATAGACGACCTCCTTGTTGCGTCAGAGACAGAAGATGCTTGTAGAATTGACACCATTGCTTGGTTAAACCATCTGGCAGAAAATGGTCACAAGGTATCTCCCAGCAAGCTACAGTACTGTTTGTCTGAAGTACAGTATCTGGGACACAGAATAGAGAAGGGAAAAAGAAAAGTGTCTCCTGACAGGATAGAGGCCATAATGAAAATGATGGTGCCCTCGACACAAAGAGAGGTTAGAATGTTCCTGGGGATGGTTGGCTACTGTCGCCAGTGGATTGCCAATTTTTCCCTGAAGGCAAAACCATTGCAGAAACTGACGCACAAGGACGTGAGTGATCCGGTACCATGGGACACAGACTGCATGATGGCTTTCCTTGAGTTGCGAGAGGACTTATGTCGTGCTCCGGCTCTAGGAATGCCTGAATACAACAAATTGTTTTCATTGTTCTGCTGCGAGCGAGAGGGTTGCGCGTTGGCAGTTTTAACCTAAGATCATGGAGGTGTCCGTAGACCAGTTGCTTATTTCTCGGCTACCTTAGACCCAGTAGCCGCAGCGTTGCCCGGATGTCTCAAATCCGTTGCTGCAACAGGTGTCAGCATTGAGAGATGTGAAAGCATTGTAATGGGACATCCACTGATGGTACATGTTCCACACTCGGTAGAACTGTTGATGACCAGGACCAAAACACAGCACTTGACCAATAATAGGCTCACACGCTACGAGGAGGTCATACTTACCGCGGAGAATGTGACCCTTAAGAGGTGCTTGGTTTTGAACCCTGCTACGTTAATGCCATTGCCAAATGTTTTAGATGATGATTGTGAAGACCACGACTGCCTTGAGGTGACTGAACTGTGCACCAAACCTAGACCAGACATTGTCGATGAGCCATTGGTGGACCCTGATGAAATTTACTTTGTTGATGGCTCATGCATAAGAGACAGTGCTGGGCAGTTAAGAGTGGCCTTTGCTGTTTGCACGATTCATGGGATAGTCGAAGCTGCCTGCCTGGAAGGAGTACACTCCGTTCAGGTGGCTGAGATAATTGCGTTGACGCGTGCCTGTTTGGCAGCTAACAAAATTCGAATCACCATATACACCGACAGCCAATATGGGTTTGGTGTGGTTCATGACTTCGGTCAGTTGTGGTCTCAAAGGGGTTACATGACATCATCAGGTTCCCCTATCAGGAATGGAGAATTTGTCAGGTTACTGCTGGAGGCTCTGCAGGGCCCAGCAGAAATCGCTGTGGTGAAATGTACAGCACACAGCAAAGGTGCTGATTTTGTGTCCTTGGGTAATCGTTATGCTGATGAAGTTGCACGCTATCGTGCAGAACAGTGTTACTCATTTACTGACCAAGTTATCGAAGGGACGCAGGGAGGGACCGAGTTAAACATGATACTTGAAGTGGCAGATACTTGGGATGAATTGAGGAAGATGCAGGAACAAGCGTCAGAGTTTGAGAAAAAGGTATGGGTGACAGCTGGTTGTGTCAGAGGGGAATTGGGCTTGTGGATTTCAGCTGATGGGAGAGCTGTGTTGCCGAATGAGCTGGTGAGCCCGATGGCTCGACAGATACATGGTCCTGTGCATTTGGGAAGGGGTGCAATGATGCGAGTGTTCAGGCAGACTTGGTACAATCCCAAGTTTCGAACGGCTGCGGAAGCAGTATGTCTGAGGTGTGTTACGTGTCAACAAATGAATGTTGGGAAAAGGACACCAGTCACACTGAGTCACATTGGAAGGTCTGGTGGGCCTTTCAATAGGATGCAACTGGATTTCATTGAAATGCCGAGGTGTAATCGCCTCAGATATGTCTTGGTGATTGTATGTGTGTTTTCCAGGTGGGTTGAGGCATACCCAACTCGTAGGTACGATACACTCACAGTAGCAAAATTATTGTTGAGGGAGTTAGTGCCAAGATTCGGGGTCCCGACCTCTTTGGAATTGGACAAAGGGACGCATTTTAACAGTGAAGTTGTGAAGATGCTCTGCTCTGCACTGAACATTGACCAGAGACTGCATTGTAGCTATCGACCAGAGGCTTCTGGCATAGTAGAGCAAATAAATGGAACACTCAAGGCTCGAATGGCGAAAGTGTGCTCATCCACGTCCCTGAAATGGCCAGATGCTTTACCGTTGGTGCTAATGAGCTTGCGTAGTACACCAGACAGGAGGACAGGACTCTCACCCCATGAGGTGTTGATGGGGAGGGCTATGAGATTGCCGTCCGACCCTTCAGCAGCCTTGTTAAATATCACAGATGATCTGATTCTTGACTACTGCAAGGGACTATCTGATGTCATCCATTCTGTGTCTCTTCAGGTGCAGACTGCTGAAATCCCGGCTTCTTGAGACCTTTGTCACGACCTGTGTCCAGGTAACTGGGTCCTGGTGCGGAAGCACATGAGAAAGAGCTGCCTGGATGTGCACTGGCGAGGCCCGTTTCAGGTTATCCTGGTGACGAACACTGCAGTGAAGTGTGGTGGATTGCTGAATTCGATACATGCTTCTCACACCCAAAGAGTTCCAGCACTCCTGGATGAAACAGCTCCTCTCGTTGATGGAAACCCAGCTGTGGAGGAAGATCCACTAGAGGGGACAAGTCAAGCTGTGGGGTTGTCTGAAGAAGCTGGTAATTCATCCGACCGAGCTGAAGGAGATCAGGACGACAGTGACACGGACTCTGCCTCTGAATGGGGAAGTTGCTGTGAAGGTGATCTCAACCCAGAGCAAGCTGAAGGCAGTAATGAGCAGGGTGTGTCAACGAGAAGCAGAGGAGTGAACAGCACAGAGGCAAGTTGGCCTCAGAGGCGAAGACGACTGAACGTGAGGCTGGCCTCTGAAAGAGATCTTGCACCTGTATCTGAAGAATCAGACCCGGAAGGGGGAAATCAAGAGTCAGAGCAAAAAGGTCCGAGGAGATCAAGGAGGGTGAGAGTGCTTTGCCGAAGATACGCCACCTCGGAGTGGACCTACCCTTTGACAAATGCCAGGTGTACTGAGGTCCGGGAGGGTGAGATCAGTGACTGTGACCAGTATGATCCCCAACGTTAAGTTGGAAGTGATACTGTTGGTAACTGGACTGGAAATTGAAGGTATACTAACACTCACAATTCCCAATCCCCCTTACCTAAGCAAGATACGTGATTTAATCCCGAATAGACTGATCTTTCCTACCTTTGGTCCTGAGATACCTGCTTATGAATCAGTAGTCCTTCGAATGGAACTTTTGGATTACGTGCTATGTGCAGTTGGAGCAAATATCATCATTGATCAGTAAAGACTTTGTAAATAGCTGTTGAATATATCTAGGGCCGAGAGGAAGAAGAAGAAATTTAGGGACTTCCCTGAGAGGACGGAGAAGGGTTAGGGTTGTCTGGCGTGGATGCAATTGGAGAACTAAAAGGAATCCTGCTTCCAGAGGTGGTTCAAGAAATTTTAAAAGCAAAGAATAGAGGCTTTGTGTTGTTGCTGGAAACGGATCACACTGTTCTGATATCATGGAGGCTGGGAACCCGACTCGTAGGGCAAAGTGTATTATAGGCATACTTATAGGGGTAGTGATATTCTTTATATTTTTAGTAGTTTTAGTTTCTTTTTTAGCACCACAAAAGCAGGAAGTGGAGGTCGAGGGAACGCCTACACCTACCACTCCTAGCCAGAAAGAGGTCAACATAGGAGCTGAGAAAGCTTTGCTAGTAGAAGAAAGTCGTAGATCACATGCAGATTTGTCTAAAGGAAACTTTGGAAAGAATGCGTATGCAAAGTTGTTTAATGAGTATATTGATGCAATGGATGCGAAAGATTGTTATGTGTGTATGCAATTGCCGGCTTCAGTAGACGAGGGTATTAGATACCATCACCTGCCATTGACATATGGAATTTCATGTAGTTTGCTGCTTAGCATATTTTATGGGCGGAATCATTTTGAATATTTCTTTTCGAATTATGATGCTGTGCTTCCAGAGGTCCCTGCTCATAAACACTTGAACAAGTGGGATTATTATAAGTCAGAGGATAGACTTAGATACTTTTTCATTCCAACACGACAATTGGACACCTCATATGCTCACCGACACAATTTGACCTGCTGATTGGCAGAGGTAGAGAAGAAGTTCATAGAACAGGTGGAGGATAGGTACCAAAAACAAAAGCAGTTGCATGCATCAGGGCAAGGTAAAGTAGATTGGACGGACGAGGAAAAGTTGCATAAGACAAGGGGAAGCTATGGTCCGATAGCGTTGGACGAGGTACAGAAAGAGAAGTTGTGCCTTCACAGACCACAGACGTATTATGAAAATGTGTATGTGGGCCATACAACTTGTGAACACACTTTCATATTGGAATATTACACCAAGGATTTCCTGAAGAGTGTGGTACAAGTGATCCCTACGGTGTTCTTTGTCTGTGGGAAAAATGCATACGTGAGGTTGCCGGATAAGTGGTATGGGACATGTTACCTGGCGATTATTTTTCCTAAGATATACCACACCGAGGACTTTGCTCTCTTGGAAGGTGGACACTTGACGAGGGTAAAGCGAGGAGAGAGTGCTGGTGCAATAGTGGGTGATGTGTTTGGAGCTGCGATACCAATGTTGGGAGTGATCTTAAATGACGTGAAGATACGGCGGTTGGCAACTGTGGTGGATGAATTGTCAATGAGTACAGCTAAGTCATTGGTGTTGATTGAGGGTGAGATGCTGTCGATAAGGACAATGGTTTTGCAGAACTGTCTTGCTCTGGACGTCCTTCTGGCGAAAGAGGGCGGAGTCTGTAAACTTTTGAAGGTTCAGGAATGTTGCACGTATATTCCAGATAACTCCAAATATCTGAAGAAATATATACGTAACATTACTGCAATTCATTACGAAATTGAGGATTTGACACAAGAGAATGCGTGGGAAAAAGTTGGCAAGGGATTTGGAAATGTTGGAAACTGGTTTGCAAGCCTGGGAAGGAGTTTCCTTGGATACATACTGAAACCAATTATCATCATAGTGGCCTGTGTGATCGGATTATGGGTTTTGCTGAGACTGTATAAATGATATAGGTCAAATAGGTTGGCAAGGTCGATGAGAATGCAAGAACAGAGAATGGAGAACTTACAAGACAATCAGTATCGAAGTTTAAGGGCATTGGAGATGCTCAAGCGAGGGAAACTTGCGACAAGTTCTGTGTAGCTCGGTTCCTACCCTAAGAGATGTTGGGTTGGTGGTGATGACACAGGTCATCAAAGGGGGGGACTGAGAGAGCGCAAAACTGAGTTAGAAATTGTAAGAGGTGCACCATATTCATGAATAATCAGCACCCACATATATAAAGGACTTTAATCATGTTTAAATGTGATGTAGGGCTATGAAATAATGTGCCAGAATTTACATAGAGTAACGTAAAGTGTTTTGAAAGTACTAATGCCACGTTAATCTAGAAATATTGTTTGCAGTGAAGTATTAATCCAATTAAGGGATGGTCAATAAGTCATTAGTGTATTAAGCTGCTTTATTAGAAATTCAATATTGTATTCATATAATGGGATAGAAGTGCTTAAGTTAGAAAATATATTTAGAAGATGTATTTTGCTATAATGATGAAGGCTTAATGAACAAAAATGTATTGTTCATGTTAGGATGTGATACACAGAAACGTGCAGAGGCCCAGTTGTGGAAAAAAACTGTGTAGGCCGAATTGAGAATGTTTCACTTGACATTAAATCATGGGAATGTCTTTACTAGAAGGTTGCTTTCAGACAGTTAATTGCAAATAGCATGGAACTGTGAGCCGATTTATGTGCGTTCTTTTGCAGGTGCAAGGTTAACTAGAGATTGTAGAAGAAGGGCCCATTGTGTATGAGCGTTAGGATGGTAGTCCCAGACCTGGAGGAGTGACTGCGGAATTTAGGGAAGCAACTTCAAGAGAAGAAGGCTCTGGGACCCAAGGACGTTTTCAACGGACAAGGATGAAGATGTCGTAATGGAAACTTCTGAAAATTAACACCTTTGAGAGGGGCGTACCTTAGGGCATGTCGCCCATATCGTGGGGTTTTGTATTAGGGACAGCACCCCGAAGGAGAGAGAGGGCAGATGCGCATGAGGGCGAAGGAAGCTGTTGGTCAGGCAGAGAGCTTTGCTATGCGAGAGGGGTTCTTAGGCTAATTCCGAATCAAGTGAGTGTGCTTCTTTGGAAGTCACCACAGCTGACACCTTGATAGGAGGGAACTTTGTTAAGTAGGGATGTCACTTAGTATAGTGTAGGGACAGAGTAATCTGGATTTATTTCTTCCCTTTCCGATGCCTACTAAAACCCAGGTTATAGCAATTCTTGTTAGCCTGATGATTTTGGAATTGATACTTGTATTGTTTCTTAGTCGATTAAGACTTTTCCGTAGAATAATGTTTGTATTAGTGCCTGTTTATCTTCTGAATCTTTTGCTGAGGTGTTTATATACCCAACTGTTTTTGGCTTTGTAATAAATCTTTAAACTCAATCTTTAGTCAGTGGTTCTTTGGGGAAAGCAATGGGGATCTTTCAAGTTGATGTTAAACTGTTAGGATAGATTGCCTTCTACACTCTATGACAGGTAAAAAGGTCTAGTCGACCTGTGACGGGATTCTAGAAAATGCTATTCTGATTCTAGAGTAGAAATCCCGCCTTTCCAGACTCATGTGTCTCTCTTGTGCTTGGAGCACCCCTACCTGGGTAGTAGGATGCAGCGCTCCATTGGCATACTGGCTCTGGTGTTCTTCACTGCAGGTTTGTGGTAGGATGGCTTGGTTGTGGTTAAAGAGGTGTGTCTGTGGTCTCCAGTGACTACCTTGATGATGTGTGTTAGTATGTTAGTGATTGCACTGACACTTCGTTGGAACCCGGACGTGGATTGTTCTAGAGTCCACACACACTACGGAAAGGAGAATCAAAAGTTTCAAGTATTTACAGAAATCCTGTAGTTTCTTTCTGAGATTGCTTGTTTTCGTTCCAAGCTGTTTGTTTGTCCAAGGTGTTTGGGTTGTAATAGTTGTTGTCTGGGACGTGCGTGTCTCCTTTCTTGGTTTTATTTTTCTTGTGCATGTGAGAATCTTGCACATCGTTTGGAAGAGGAGGATGTCTGACCCTACCACTCAGAATGTGTGTTGTACTTTGTTGTTTGTTATTGTCTTTGTTCTCTGGCATGCACAGTGGAAAATGTCTGGATTTGGAAGCAACCACGCTTTAAATATTTTAATCCATATGTACTCTGATTGTCTTCCGCGTTCCTGCTCATGAATGTTTCACGAGGGGCCACTGGTGATTGGCGTCTACATAGGTTCCTTTAGTTTGTCATTAAAGCAGTATAATGTCATGTTTCGTAGGAATCTAACTTGCGGCAATCTCGCTTTAGGGTAAGTTCTTTTTAGGTCTCGCCTGTCAATGCGCTTGCGCATTGAGCTTGCAAGAATAAAGGGGCTTATCCAGAGGTTAACCAAACTGGCGATTTCATCCAGTGCCTGTGAAAAGCAGGCTCAATGGGCAAGCGCATTGACATAAAGCGCGTGCCCATAAATGCCAGCCATCTGCCGCCAGCAGCTTCACTTGAAAGGCATTGCTCCACCCCCTGCTGCATCAAAGGCTTTCGTCTTCTCTTTTCAAGAGCCTGCACTGTCCTCATGCATTTCTCCTCCCCGTCACCATTTGTCTCTTCAAAGGCTCCGCTCCCTGCCCCCCGCCTGCACCACTCTCCTACTCTCCTACTCCCACCTCCCGCAGAGCGCATGACACTGCTTACATTTTACTTTGACGGCCGCCAGGCCGTCTCCCGCATTTTTTTTCTCTACGGCTGTCCTTTCCGCCCTCTTATCACCGCAGCGCATGGCACTGCTTACATTTTACTTTGACGGACATGTAGGCACCACAAACACAATATAATTTATTTGGTTTCCTTCCCGCTTCATGGTCGGCCGCAGCACTTTACACACGAGCAACGCTCACCCACGACCACTGTTTGCTTTACAGTGAAAACAAAGCCTCTCCCTCCCACCCCCACCCTCCTGCAGGAACAGTTCCACTTCGATAATGCTTTCTCTGTGTCGTGAATGCCTTGTTAGAGAGAGGCGGGAGGGCTGACTTTAGAAAGCGCATTTCTTAAAGGTGCACAAACTCACAGCCGGTGCACGGAAGCTACTTCTCGCCTCTCATTGGCTTATCGCACCTCACTCAAAAATTGCTACAACGCATCATCAGAGGCCCCACGCATTGTACTGCGCACATAACGTTTATGTACACTGGAACCGCGCTTCATGTTTGAGCACGGCGCACCAGCAGCGATTGATTTCCAGTGCACCAGGTACTATATACAATAGATTTTAAACTTTCTATGTTCCTCTCCTCCACCCCCGGAGAGCGGGCAAGGCCACGGAACCCTTCTAAACAGCACTTTTCTTTTTACCTTTTTGCTTTCTTTGCCTCTCCTCTGTTCCTGCTTGCCCCCGATTCCTTGCCCAGCCTCTAATTGTTAGCCTTGTCACTGTTTGCTTTCTCTGACCCTCCGCCGCACTTGCTTGATTTCTGTAAACCTAATATGTCCCTGATTCTCTGTCCTGTCGTTTGCTTTCTCTGGCCCTCCTCTGTCGTTCCTTGCTTTCGATGACCCTCCTCTGTCTCTTCCTGGTTTCTCTATCCTGCTTGCTTCACTGTCGCCGTGTGCACGTCCCCGCTTTCCACCCACCCCCACCTGTCCCTTTTGCACTCCCTGTCCCTACTTGGAATCCCTGCCCTTACAGTTCACTGGTTTGTGTTCTTCAATGCCTCGACTTGCTCTCCCGCCTCCGTATGCCTTCCCGTCTTTGCTTGCTCTTTCTTGTCCTTACTTGCTCTCCCTGCCCCCGGACACCCCCGTCCCTTTCTAATCCCCCTTTCTAGCTCTCCCCTGTCCCTGCTTGCTCATCCCTGCTCTACCTTCCCTCCCATGTGCAGCTATCCTGCTCTTTCCCTCTCTGTCCCCCTGCTCCTTCTCCCACTCTCCCTGCTGCACCTGTTGCCCTATTCCCTCCTGCCTGCGGCTGCCTGTTGTAAGTAATCCGGCCTCTGACTATTACCCTGGAGAGAGCTGATGCCAGCCGATCATCCTAATGGTACTCCTTTCATCCCTTTCCGTCTGTGCCTGGCCAGTAACAGGGATGCGCTGATAAACAAGGACGCACTGATGTAGTGGTGCCTAATTTACTGTGGCATGAGTGTGACTTACCCGTGACCTTGTGTACCTGCACTTCCTGTCTCTTTGTCTCGTTTTTTGTATGTTCTTTTTCATCCGTACTTTACCCCTATGCCACTGTTTCCTCTCCATCCTTGTTTTTTTAGGGGACTTGTTTGCATGTTTTGACGTGGCTGCATTTTCGTCACAATAAAATACACTGAACATATTCTTCACAAAAGTTATTTACAATAGTTTAAGCTATTGCTATTATAAATTACAAGAACTTTTATTTAAGTATTAATTATTTAAAAAAAATTAAAAGCCATTTTAAGTCACGTACATACAAAACATGTGGCATTACAAATGCTATAGGTGTCACATTTGAAAAGTTAAAAGTATTGGCATTGTAAATGACAAAGCTATTAATTTTGCTATTTTCAAGACCAACACATAAAAAAAATTGTCATTTACAAAACCAATAGCTCCAACTTTTCTAATGCGAGACCTATTGCATTTCCAATGCTTGTTTTTGTAATGGTGGCTCCAATCGCAGGCGATCGTGTACCTTGTACGTCACAGGAGCAGCTGTGAAACACTTCGGTTCAGGGGTGCAGAAAGAGTTTCCTTTTAGATTGAACAATCCCTGCTCCTCTAGCTTGCTTTTCGTGTATTATTGCCAGAGGATCAGGCGTGCTGTATTCTGTGCTGTTTGGATTTTGTTGAGTTAAGTGAATTTTACTGTTGACTCATTTATCCACTCAAACAAACTACAGACTACAGCAGTCTTTGTTTGACCTCACGGTCCTTGGTCCACTGAGCCATTCACTCTCACGAGGTTGATTAAAGGAGTCCCACTGAGTTGGGTAACCATAAACATTTGTATTGCCCTGAAGTGTGCCTTCGCGTTCTACAAATGCATGTTATGTTTATTTTCTTCCAAGTTTCTCCTCTTTTTCGCTCTTCCACTCCCAGCAGTAGAGTCGAAGGGCCTCATTTATGAGGCCCCTTGTGCCATCGGAACGTCACTTTTTGGGACGTTCCGTGGCGCAGTAGCCTGGGTAATATTTATCAGGCAGCATTAGGACACTTTCTTTTGGCTTAATACTGCCTGATAAATATAAGTCCCTTTAACGCAGTGTTCTGAGTTAAAGGGGCATGCCATGGGTGTTGCTGGGGGCGTTCCCAGCAACATCCATGGAGCCTCATTTATGAGGCTGTGCGTCACTTTTACGCCGCCACTTTTTGTGACACACCAGTGGCATAAAAAATGCACCTTGTTGCGCCATATTTACAAAGTGACGCATCTAGGTAGATGCGCCACTTCGTAAATGAATCGTTTTGTCCACCATAAGCGTGGAAGGGTATACTCAGATGTGAGTCCCTTGCTCATTGCACCATCAGGATTCAAGCAAGCTGGTCCGAAGACGGCTATAATGTCAGAAACCGGTCCCCGGAAGCTTGTTTCCTTCCCAGTATAAGAATTGGCTTGGTAGTTTGTTCTGCCCTGTTCCCATGATGCACTGGGCCAGGGACAGACTAATTTGCATGTAGCCAGGTTCTGAGCTGGGATGGTGCAGTGAGCTAAAAAACGGTGATGGATCAAGCCCTGATCTGTTGACTGGGTATGAGTGTTCTGTTTAATTCAGATACTCTGTCCATCACCACCCCCTTTTCTGAATCGTTTTGTCCACCATAAGCGTGGAAGGGTATACTCAGATGTGAGTCCCTTGCTCATTGCACCATCAGGATTCAAGCAAGCCGGGCCGAAGACTGCTGTAATGCCAGAAACCGGTCCCCGGAAGCTTGTTTCCTTTCCAGTATAAGAATTGGCTTGGTAGTTTGGTCTGCCCTGTTCCCATGATGCACTGGGCCAGGGACAGACTAATTTGCATGTAGCCAGGTTCTGAGCTGGGATGGTGCAGTGAGCTAAAAAACGGTGATGGATCAAGCCCTGATCTGTTGACTGGGTATGAGTGTTCTGTTTACTTCAGATACTCTGTCCATCACCACCCCCTTTTCTGAATCACTTCGTAAACCCCTGCGCCACATTATACCTGCACCAGGTATAATGTATGCAAGGGGGCGTTTTAACGTAAGAAAGGGTCATGGAAGTGACGCAGTGAATCTATAAGATTTCACTGAGTCACTTCTAGGACACAAATGCTTCAATTTTTTTACGCCTGCCTCACAGCAGGCGTAAGACTGACGCAGGCCCTTTCACATGGGGCTTGTCCCATGTGAAAGGACACATTGCTGGAGTTGCGTCACTTTTGTGACAAACTGCAGCAATGCGTCACTTTTGCGCCATACAGGTACGTCAGAAAAACTGACGTATCTGTAACTCCTTGCGCCATGATGTGTCATACTGTAAATATTGGTGTCGCGAGGAGGGCTCAGTGAAAAGTGACGCATCTCTGTTTTCACGCAGAAATGTGTCACTTTTCATAAATCGTAAATCTGAGGCAGTGCAAAAAGCTTTAGCCTCCACAGGTGGCCCAACGAGGAGAAATATCTTTTTTCCTCCTCGTTTTTCCTTTTTCTATGTGTGCTGCACACGTAGAAAGAGGAAAAGCCTCTTGTGATTATGTTTTGTATAGATAGGTTTCCCTTCCTGTACAAAAATAATCATCCCTGCAAGGCAGGCTCCCTTGCACCCTTGTGCAAAGGTGCCTGAGTTGCCACTTGGCAGCCCATTGTGCGCCGGCGCAGGGGAAAAGGACAGGAATGCGCGGTATCTTATAGAAATGCAAAAACAACAGTTGATGGACAGAATGCAGAACAATGTCATACAATCACCCGAGTACAGAGATCTGGGCCTAAATCCATTGTTGTTTTGCACTCCACACCACCCCAGTTCAGACATGGCCATATGCAAATCAGCCTTGTCCCTGTGCCTCATGGGAACAGTCCAGCCCGAACTGCCAAGCCATGCCCTTCCTTAAAAACTTCCTGGAGCCTGATTGAGATGTTAGTACTTAACGCATGAAAGGTACGTGCAACCGCCTAATAATTCCATCGAGCATCGGGACTAAAGGGCTACGCCATCACGAGTCACTATGAGGGTCACATATTGTGTAATTAGCCTTTTTTAAGAAGCGAGACGCCGTGTTAACATCTGAGAGTCCTTTTGCCAGTGCAAACCATACTTATCACGGTGGTACAATACCTTAGTATACTAGATTCAATAGTGATTCGACTCCAACTATGTAGATACACTTGAATTACTTCTATATGAAAGGTATATGAATGCATGCCTCCTAATTCATGAGACCTCTATATAGCGCATGTTGACCACAAGACTTTGAAACTAAAACTGACTGGTTGCAATTGAAAGTGGAAACATACCTGTTTTTATAAGTTCTTTTTTCCATTTATGTTTGTTATGTCAGGATGAGTATGTGGTGAGCGTCCCCCACTAAGTGTGTAGTCTTGAGGCGAAGTTTACTCATGAGCAATATTTCTAACGATTTTCTGAGTAATACACACGTCCCCATGACCCTCGCCCTAGAACGTAATTTTCTGTTTTACCCACAGGTCCAAATTTGACCTTCATACAAGAGTAGACATTAGTCACTCTTTACACCGAGTTCACCTGGTCCTGAAGAAAGCCCCACTGACCTTAACAGGAGATACGTGGCTGAAACATGTCGACCATTTTTAGACACTAGAGGATGGAATATGTATGAATCCTAACCATTTCTGAAAACATATTCTACGATATTCTCAACCCTCAATTCAATCCCGGACAATAAAGTGCATTTTTCCTGGAATGATTGGATTGTTTTTACAAATTCACTCACACACCACCCACTGTCACTAATCACTACTGTTTTTAACCTAGGGTGTTCTCCTCCTGGTGGAGGGTGCATACCAATTGAGCCTATGATTTTGCACAGACGTGTAAACGAAGGCGGAGAATCAACATATACCGCCCATACCACCATTTTTACACGTAAATGAGGGTCTTTTACCAAGGGTCATCCCAGTTAGAACTGTACCCAGGTATACAGGACAAGTGATCCCCCCTCCCCCTTTTTGATTGAAAATACTTGAAGCCAAGGAACTTGGTGGGATCACAAGTTTTCCTTCTCCCCTCCCCCTTTTGATTGATATATGTTCAGCTGCGAACAGCAGTGGGAGTGAAAAGATACACTATTTTTATAGGTATCAACAAAATCTTTCAAATTGAATAGCAGGACCAGGAATACCATGGCGTCCAACTTTGGCCTGAGCTATTCCATCGAGGAAATAGATGAGATACTCGCTAGACCTCAGCTTTTGGCGGACAGTAATCTGACTCAAACCCTGACGAACAATGATGAATGGGATGAACTAACCGAATTGAAAAAGGAGCAAGTAAGGACTGCGGTACATGGTATCATTATGACAGAATACTTACGTGTGAATGCGGCACCCAGAGGCCTCTGGGTGACAAATAGTCCGCAAATTTTCCTAAAAGATTTGGCCTTCAGGAAGGATTGGTCGTCCATTTCGTGGAAGTGTACTAGAGATTATCTAGTACTCATTATCAAGACAGCCACACGACTAACAGATGAATTGAAGATCAGAATCTAAGTAATTGAAACAAAACTGAACAATATGGTACATATAACAAGCTATAAACAAAAATTGGACGAAATCAACAAGGAGATAAGCGAGAACCAAGAATACCTCACACAATCAAAACTCCAGAAATTATCGAAAGGACTCAAAAGGTTCTCGATCGAGCGGATACATCCGTATAGCAGCAAAGATTTTAAGAGCAATGACAATGCTTCCAATTATGGCACAAATAGTGGCTTATCAGTGGATGGGTCTGATAGTAGTGGGGATGACCAATACAATAACGGAAGAAGAGGGAATCATAATAGGAGGGGAAACCGTCGAGGACAAAGTATGTGGCCACACTACCAAATGGGCCCCCCCATGCCTTTCCAACCGTTCAATCTGAATTTCCAGGGCTGGATGAACCCCTATTTCCAAGGCCACCCACCCATGAATCACCAACAACAACAACAACAAGGACCCAATTTCAATCAACGTCCTTTTTTAGGAGGGGGCCGTGCACCACAAAGGCAAAGACGAAGAGGAGTGACTTGGTCCGACCAAACACGACAGGTACAGACCAGGAGTGTCACAAAAGCAAAAGCAGGACCGAGCACAGCGACTTGATCGTAAACTTGACAGAAAGAACACTTACTCCTGATCAAGTCAAAGTACTGAATAAGGGCCTTGGGTATGTACCCACACCTAATTTGGATATCTTTAAAACCAAGTGTGAAATATCAGAATTTTGCCGAAAATTGAAATTGAAGGCATTTTTTGCTGGACAAGAAATGCCCACTACGGATGGTGACACAACGCTCAGAAAAAAATCAAGATTCTGTCCAATGAATTCACAGATACCAATCGAGATACAGACATTTGAACAGGCAGTGATGCTTGAACTCGATGACCTTACTACCCAGGTTAAGAAACCATTTCAGAATATATCAAAGAAAGAACAACAAGCTCTCCAAGAACTGAAAAATCACAAAGATCTGGTCATAAAACCAGCGGACAAAGGCGGAGGAATAGTCCTGCTCACTAAGGAAAGATACCATCAACAATGCTTAGAACTACTGTCTGACAACACCTTTTATGAAATCATAACAATTGATCCAACTCCAAGACTGCAACAAACAATAACCCTAATGATAGAAGAGGCTGAGACACATAACTGGCTCTCTAAAAAGGTAGCAGAGTTTCTCCAAACAAACACACCAAGGACACCATATTTTTATTCATTACCTAATACACACAAGGCCAGAAATCCACCACCTGGACGCCCCATAGTGTCTGGTATAGGATCAGTCCTGGAGCCCCTGTCCCAATTCGTTGATGAATATCTCAAACCATTGACACAACAAGCTCCCACGTATCTCAAGGACACTAGAGACCTTCTGAACCACCTTTCCACTGTAACTTATTGTGAAACAACCATGATCCTTGTAGGATTAGACGTCGAAAGTCTCTATACTAGTCTTCCCCAAGAGAAGACACTCAATACACTGGAAAACATACTATTCAATATGGATTGGAACTTCAAAACACCGAGACATTTCATTCTCGAATGTTGCAGACTTGCATTAACGGAGAACTATTTTCAATTTGAGTCAACCCTGTATAAACAACGACATGGTACCTCGATGGGCAGTACATTCGCCCCGAGTGTGGCCGGATTATACGTTAGCAATTTTGAGGAAACATATGTCAACAATGAGTGTAACCCCTTCCAGAAACAAATCCATTTCTGGAAGCGTTACATAGATGACATTCTCCTCATTTGGGAAGGAAGTGTTGAGAGCCTCATACAGTTTCACAAATGGCTAAACGCTCAAGACCAATGGCTGAAATTTACATATACATCAAGTAAGAAAAGCCTAGATTTCCTTGATATAACGATCTACGTGGAACAAGGTATACTACAAACAAAAACCTTTTTTAAACCAACGGCAAAGAACAGTTTACTGTCCTTTAACAGCCATCACCCACGACCACTCAGGGAAAACCTCCCATATAGCCAGTTTTTACGATTACACAGGAACTGCAGTAAAACTGAGGAATACCAACTCCAAGCAGATGATCTATGTATCAAACTCTCAGAAAGAGATTACCCTAAGAGAGTGATCAAGAACTGCAAAAAAAGAGCTAGGAACCAAAATCGGGAAAGCCTTCTAGAAACTAACTCAAAGAGTCAAGAACAAGATCTTATGACCTGCGTCACAACGTACAGCCCGGCCTTCAACCAAATCAAGAAGATAGTGAACAAACATTGGCGGATTCTAACTTCGGCCAATCTTACATGGCCCAAACCAAGATTCTCCAACAAGCGGACTCAGAACCTCAAAGACATCTTAGTCCACACCAGACCTCTACCAGAACAAGGAGCACAACAAATACAACTCTGGGACCTTCCACCTGTCCAGGGTCACTTCCCGTGTGGAAGTTGTTTGGTTTGCCACTTAACAGCAACAACAAAGACAATTCAATTGCTACCGAACTTGAAATGGTATATGAAAACTCATACCAATTGCAACTCCAGTCATGTGATCTATATGGTCACATGTCCGTGCAACATGCGATATATTGGAATCACATGCCGCAAAATAAAACAAAGAATTTGTGAGCACAGAAGCAATGTGAAGTGCAGGAAGGCCACTACAAAGATGGCCAACCATTATCTGGAGAAAGGACACACAGTGGATGACCTCAGTTAGGTCATTCTAGAAACTTTGACCATAAGAGACCATAACGCTGAACGCATCCTGTTCGAAAAGGAACAGAGGTGGGTCCACCGGTTGGGAACAGATCGACAGGGATTGAATGATAATATACCATGGGTAAGCCTAAATAAATGAAGAATTTCCTTGGAACCCACATAGGATCCCCAGCAAATCTGTGACTAATATTCCAACCAATACAAGACTATAATGAGACCCTAAGCCTATAGTCTGTAAACACAACTTTGCCAAAGAGATATATCATAAGGTGGTTAAAGTATAACTATACACCATTCCAAATAGATAACACCAGGAATCCAATGATAAATAGCCCTATTAATACCATGGCTATTCAATACACCTTCAGATTGAACGATATGATATACCCATAACTGAGTAAACTGGCACTAGCTGTCTGTTCACATACACTAACTGACCTCCGAATTTCAAAAGGTGTTTTTTGCAAATATTATTATAATCTTCACAGTAATACGATGTTAATGTAAATATGCACGGAAGTCTTTCTTCTACAATCGTCTTCCTTCCCTTTTTTTAAAAAAGGATGAGTGACTCAAAATCAAACCTAAATTATGGCATTAATAATCGCCCAGTCCGTATTAGGTAACTGCCTTCTTTCGTTAATTTAAAATAATCATTGACGGAATGTTTTCCGTTTTTCATAGTCTTTCGCCTGTACCTATACCAGAGACTAGTAATTAACCCGGCCGAAGGAGTAACTTCCGTTTCCGGGCCCAAGTGAAGCAGAGACAGCACAAGCTGCATGCAGGAGATGTGAGCGACGAGGTATGGTGATCGCGTATTAAACTACAACGGCGCAGATACAGATAAGTACACGCCCGTCCCGTTATTTAATGCCTGCTTCTGTCTTTGTAGAAGCGCCCTTCCTTAAAAACTTCCTGGAGCCTGATTGAGATGTTAGTACTTAACGCATGAAAGGTACGTGCAACCGCCTAATAATTCCATCGAGCATCGGGACTAAAGGGCTACGCCATCACGAGTCACTATGAGGGTCACATATTGTGTAATTAGCCTTTTTTAAGAAGCGAGACGCCGTGTTAACATCTGAGAGTCCTTTTGCCAGTGCAAACCATACTTATCACGGTGGTACAATACCTTAGTATACTAGATTCAATAGTGATTCGACTCCAACTATGTAGATACACTTGAATTACTTCTATATGAAAGGTATATGAATGCATGCCTCCTAATTCATGAGACCTCTATATAGCGCATGTTGACCACAAGACTTTGAAACTAAAACTGACTGGTTGCAATTGAAAGTGGAAACATACCTGTTTTTATAAGTTCTTTTTTCCATTTATGTTTGTTATGTCAGGATGAGTATGTGGTGAGCGTCCCCCACTAAGTGTGTAGTCTTGAGGCGAAGTTTACTCATGAGCAATATTTCTAACGATTTTCTGAGTAATACACACGTCCCCATGACCCTCGCCCTAGAACGTAATTTTCTGTTTTACCCACAGGTCCAAATTTGACCTTCATACAAGAGTAGACATTAGTCACTCTTTACACCGAGTTCACCTGGTCCTGAAGAAAGCCCCACTGACCTTAACAGGCGATACGTGGCTGAAACATGTCGACCATTTTTAGACACTAGAGGATGGAATATGTATGAATCCTAACCATTTCTGAAAACATATTCTACGATATTCTCAACCCACAATTCAATCCCGGACAATAAAGTGCATTTTTCCTGGAATGATTGGATTGTTTTTACAAATTCACTCACACACCACCCACTGTCACTAATCACTACTGTTTTTAACCTAGGGTGTGCTCCTCCTGGTGGAGGGTGCATACCAATTGATCCTATGATTTTGCACAGACGTGTAAACGAAGGCGGAGAATCAACATATACCGCCCATACCACCATTATTACACGTAAATGAGGGTCTTTTACCAAGGGTCATCCCAGTTAGAACTGTACCCAGGTTATACAGGACAAGTGATCCCCCCTCCCCCTTTTTGATTGAAAATACTTGAAGCCAAGGAACTTGGTGGGATCACAAGTTTTCCTTCTCCCCTCCCCCTTTTGATTGATGTACCTATGCAAATCAGCCTTGTCCCTGTGCCTCATGGGAACAGTCCAGCCCGAACTGCCAAGGCATGTCTTTCCTGGACCGGAATCAAGCATCCTATGACCGGTTTCTGCAAAAAAAAACGATGGATTTAGGCCCAGATCTCTGTACTGCGGTGAATGTATGACATTGTTCTGCATTCTGTCCATCAACTGTTGTTTTTGCATGTATCTTATAGATACGGCGCACTCCTGCCCTTTTCTTTTGCCAAGCGCAGCAGAAGGCCTGCTGCACTTTCCCTACGGCAAAACCTCATAAATGAGGCCTGTAATCCCTTCAAGCAAACCATGTGGTGTTGGTATTGAACTTTGATTAAATGATTAGAATTGAAGATCACATTAGCTGCTTGGCCCTCTAGGTTTTCTAAAACCTCACTGAAGGGAAGGCAGCCAGCTCTCTCCAATGTACAGAACAACCTCCCACCTCCGCCGCGAATTCCTTTCTGTACATTGTAATGTCGCCGCACTCCTGAGCCATTCGAATTCACTTTAGGTAATTATCCATGTTATGAAATGAATCTTGTAGCTCTAATTGCTGTGATTTTATTAGCATATTGTGCACTAAAATATTATGAGCAATCCAGTTCTACCTCACTAAACATGAGATCACAGCAACACTTTAAAAATAATCTATAATAGAAGGTAATTATTCCCTATTGTAACACTTTATTGTTTAAAACACATCGTTGGGTATTTATAAATAGGAGGCAGATCTCTTTTCATTGCGCTTTATTGGTAAGTGAATTAATGGCAAGCAAATGCAAGGATGCGGTTTGTTTTTAACTGTACCTTCGATTGGTTGGGTTTTATAATTCTCGCAGATAATTGCCTGCCAGACATTACAAGTCAAATTATGTGTTTCAGCTAAACAAATTCTAATAAAAAGTAAAAGCAGATTTGCCAGGGAGAGAGTCAGGGATGGCTTGTTTTGCCAGTGGTTTTCTGCACAAATAATGCACAATTCTATGACTCAAAAGTCATTAGAAACCTGCCCCCCTGCTTCTCTTCCATCTTTTGGCCCGTAGCAAAGTTTCCTTAAGAGTGCAGGACCCCTCGAGCGCTAATAAATATTCAAAACTCGGCAGCGTTTCTTCTTATAGCACCGTTTTCGCCTTTACTCTTGACTTTGGTAGCAGCAGAATTCTCTCGTCATTTTGCAGTAGATTTTGTCTCAGGGCAGCCCTGAAATGTGACCGGCTTTGTATGCTGTTGAGTAAAGAACAGGACAATGGCCAGATGGGGCCAGAAAGAGGAAGCACGCGTTTTGTAAATCGTACTTTATTATTTGGACCCCTGCATTCATAATAAATGAATCACAGATTATATTTTATCCCCGTTTGCACCGCCACTGACTGCAGGATGATTGTAGATGTTCAAATGTTGCCTATGCCCTTGGTCCCTGCCCTACTTTAAAAAGAGTTGATAGCTGATGCTTTGATGGCTGTCTGCACACAATGTAAAAAAAATGTTAAAAATAATAAAAATAAACAGAAAATGTAATTTTGTGCACACTACTCTCCATTATCCTACACAGCAGTCAAATCAGGTGCAAAAACATTCCATACCTGGATACCGTGGATACGGCCGGGTATAAACCAGTTACAGTGAGGTATTAGTTCCTTCTACCCTAGATAACACACACTACCCACCTTGGGAAAATACTTTCCGACCACAACCACATAGAACTGATACTGTCCTGAGGATGGAGCGCCACGCCAGTTCCCACATGGAGACTAGATCCCCGTCTCTTAGAAGACAGTGTGTTCCAAGACACCATAGCTACAACTACTTTCAGTGGAACACACGCACAGCCTCTTCCCTACTGACTAAATGGGAAACATTCAAGGTAGTACTAAGAGGTACATCAATTAGTACAATGACAGGAGTACGGCAAACAATAAGCCATGATTTACAGCGAGTTGAAACAAGGCTAGGTAAGCTAGAACGAGAGGCAGCATTAGATGCAGGTAAGGCACCAGAACTGCAAAAAGCACGTATTGACTACGCCGGGCCTTGACGGGCTCCCGGTGGAATTCTACTCCACCTTCACAACTCATTTAGTTCCCCATCAGGATCGACTGTATCAAACAACATTACAAACAGGTAGATTACTTTCCACCATGGCACAGGCGCTGGTGACCTCACTACCCAAACTCGGCACAGAACCCACAGATTTTACTGCATACAGGCCCCTGTCATTATTAAATACAGATTATAAAATATTGAGTAAAATACTGCCCGCCGCCTGCTCCCGATATTGCCGAAACTCATACATACAGACCAGTACGGAGCACGTCACTAAACATTCATAGGCTTTACTACATAATGGATGCGAATATTAATGAATTCCAAATAGCAGGATGTATATCGCTTGATCTATCCAGGTTTTTGCTACCCTAAGCTGGTTGGCCGCCATTAATAAGTTTGGAGTCCCCCCAAATTACATCCCGTTGTTCGAATTATTATATGCCTCTCCCACTGCATTGGCCCACATGGGAGTCTACACCTCCGGCATAGGGGCACAAGACTAGGATGCCCTCTGTCCCCAATACTGTTTGTCCCTGCCCTGAAACCATTAGCGCAGCGGTTGCGACAGGGGGCGAAGGAGTTGGGAATCACCATTCAACCCACAATCCATGCGCTGTCGCTTTATGCAGATGATATAGTACTATATGCCAGAGATTTACAAAGAAATTTGCACCCTATATCCCAGACTTTCACACTGTTTGAACAAATTTCCGGATTAGCCATACATGAGGACAAATCACATGCATTCTTCTTTAGGAACAACCCCTAGACCTAGGTGGTTACTTTTGGAGACCAAGTTCTTCAGGTTGCCCCCAGCACTTTCAAATACCTAGGGGTCCAGATATACAGGGAAACCCAAGATCTGTTAGAGGTAAACTTTCAAATGGCGATTTCCCACTTGCGCTTGTAGGTGTCATTCTTGACATCCCTTCCCCTCTGTGTGGCAGGACACCTGCCAATATCAAAAATAGTCATGCTCCCAAGACTATTATACTATTTGACAAACTTGCCAGTAGTCGTTCCGGCACCTTATTTCAAAGAGCTGAACATGCTCCTAACAGAATTGATCCGGGGAAACGGACGGAGACGTGTGGGACTAGCAAAGCTACAGTTGCAGTCGGACACTGGGGGAATGGGAATGCCGGATTTCAAATCCTACTGCCTAGCAAGCCAGTTGCAATGGCTGGCATACTGGCTGGCACTCCTTCACCCACATTAAATTGCCTACACACTGGCATGCTTGACCAGGGCACATTGCACACACTGCTACACCCTCAGGAGCGTACCCCAGCTCAGGTACCAATATTGATGAAGGTCACCCTCACATACTGGAAATTGGCACTTAAATACATGGCCCAAATTATTACCTATCCCCTAATATACCACACCTGGGCCAGTGTTCAGGGATGGTATGCTGCTGAACCATATGGACGTCTGTTACACATAAGGTCTTCTGGACTTCCTTTCTCACACACGCAAAGATTGTACAATGCACTAAATCACACCGGGCCCCTGATGGCACAGAACCTGCCACGCATGAATTTATACATTCGGTACACCAATTGGACAATGGCAGACACTTAACGCGCTGGCTATACTGTGGACTGTGATGCCACTTAGCAGTACCCCTGACTCAGTTAAAAGATGAGTGGGGACAAGACCCAAGGAGGGAACTATAAAACAAGGACAGGAGTGTTATCTTAGCAGTTCCACAGAAAGTCTCAGCAACTCCAGATTCAAATTTATGAAATATATGGTGTTACAGAGGACCTAACTTACACCACACAGGCTACATGCTATGTTCCCTGAAGTGTCGTCATCATGTCACAGTGAAGTGCCTGTGCTTTCGCAATGAACATAGTGGAATTTGGATTACCTTAATTGACATATTCAACTCACCTACATGTCCCTGGTGTATGATGCAAGATGTACACACGACCTGTAAGTTAAATGCCACTAGTGGACAGCAGATTCTATTGTACGATCCACTGCAGTGGCCGTTCAAACATGGCTTCGGTCTACCATTGTCACTAAAGACATTTTTAAACTGCAGTTCAAATTGTCAAACTAAACCCTTTTGACAGGACTAAACCTTCCTTTTAAATATTAATACGTTACCCCTAAGTAGGCCTTATAGCCCATAATAATAGACCCACGGTATTTAAAAATAGGAGATGTAGAAAGCTAATGTTAAACATATCCTTAGAGTGACTTGCACCCAAAAGCTAATTTCATTTTAGGAAGGCTAGCTGTTTCATAGAGAAACTCGGGGATGCACTATTTTAAATTTAAACATACTGCATTTGGCAAGAAAACACTACAAATTCCATTCTTAACTCTTTAGCATTTATTAAAAGCAGGGGTGGGCGGCAAACTCCTCTCTGCTTGGAGCGCAAATTTCAGCAAATAAACCTCCGTCAACCTCTGATGGAGCAGAGTTTATTGGCATGCGCTGCTCACCCCTAGCAGTGACAGCACTGAAAGAACACATTTCCCACAGTGCAAGTGAGGCAATGTGCTGACACAGGTAGGAAAGGGCCGCTGCTGCAAGGATGCCTGCAGGGATAGTTGTTGACAGGACTATATTTACTGTAGATGTTACTCTTCTCCCGGGCTCCTTGTACCCTGCCATCAGGGTTGATCTGGAAAAAAAGCCCTTGTTCTTGCAGTATAGCTTCTTCGGCTCTTTCAACCTGGCTGGTGTGAACTGTGAAGTGCTGTCGTTCCCAGGCTGATGAGGCTCCCGGCAGCCATGCCCTCCAACAGCTGCTCCTCACCCCCGCCAACACAGAGTGATCCCGAGCAACCTGAATGCAATATGGTCCTGCAATTTACTAAATCCTCAGCACACATCTGTAGAGTAATATTAAATACCAATGCAAGTATTCACAAATTATAAACACAGTTTCAGAAATCTTCTCTTTCTTTTATTCTTTTCTTTCTGATCAGCCAACACTAGTTTCATCGCGCAAACTGGGAAATCATCCAGCGACTTTCTTAAGGCTTCAATGTCATTGGTAGCAACTTTCCATGTGGTGATAATTCCATCCCACACCCTTTAGACTGTGAGTGAGTCTAGTATCCTTTCTTAGAAGTGAGCAAATCCGTAATTTTCAGTAAAAGCATCCCGCAACTAGATCAGCCTGTCAGGTCCTCGTACTTGAGGACCGGACAGACTGATCTAGTTGCGGCTGTACTACGCTGCGGAGTGGGGTGCTTTTACTGAAACTTTAAATTTGTGGCCCCTGCTGGCCTTCCACAGACATCCGGAGCACTGTGGCCACACTAGCACAACGCTAATCCTAGCAGATCACCCCCTTCTTTAGCTTGCAGGGAGACTGTTGGACTACATTGCAGCTGTCACGGTGGTGGCATTACACTCTTACTGACATGACCCATTAAAACACAGGCTGGGGGGGGCATGGCTTGCGCCCGGCGTGGATGGCAGCTCGTCGTAGCTCTCCGGGGATAGCGGGAGCGGAGACGGACTGACGATGCCCTTCTACCCCACAACCTGAGTCCAATTTGGAAGACTGAGCCTGAGAACCTGCAGGGACCACTTTCCCAGCCTTTCGAGCAGAAGGTACTTTGCCGTTTTCGCGTTTTTAATCAGCCGCGGCTCCGATCTTCACCCGGCCCCCATTTTGTGCTTCTCGGAACGGCTCCCTATGCGCTTGCTCCCACAACAGCACAATTGGTATCCTGCTTGCTCTGTTTATTTCTCCTCCTCAAATTGCCTCAGTACTTCACTGGATGATGTTGAACTCTCCTCTACAGCGCTTTTAAGGCATGTTGCTTGATTCCTTGAGATGTTTACAGTGCCTTTGATTTGCGGCTTTTCAGCTTCCTCATAATCAGCACTTCTCATTTCGTTTTTTCTCGCACATACTGCGCTTTTTCTCCATTGATGCCTGGAAGTGGATTTACTGTTCTCTTTTGTTGATGTACTTGGAAGAGACCGTTCACTGGCATAATGATGTTTCCTTTAACGCTGCATTAGTAACCCCTCACAGGATTGTGTGCTTTCTATGTTTTCTCTCAGGAGTTTTTTCATTCCGCTGATAGGAATAGTTTTTCTGGTCATCTGCTGCTCTTCATGCTTCTATGTTCATATCGTTTGGGACTCTCTCACCTTAGTGTGACTCATTCAGTTGAACCAAACTTGCACAGTCTTATGATGAGATTCCAAACATCTAGAGGGTATGCGATGGGTTTGTTTATTTTCAGAAATATGATGGCGCTCAACAGGTAGTGGATCGGTTGATGGCTATGTTCGTTTATAGTCGGTGCAAGTGGGTCAGAGAAAAACCCTAAACTCTGAAGAACAGGGATGTCAAAGATCCTTCCCTGTGGTTACTAGTAAGCGGAAAGCCAATGCACACAACAATTCAATGTGATATGAGTTATCACCAACAGATGTTGAGAAAGAAGTACCACGGATGTGACACCTGAAAGTTGAAATGAAAGTTCGGCGTGTCAAAGGAGGACCCAGGAAAGAATAGTTGGAGAAAAGAATGATGTGATACTTATATAAACATATTTTAATAATTAACACACATTTTGAGTATTGCTACAGGTCGAGATTTGTGAAAAAAGGAAACATTTTTTTCTTGTTTTCGAATATTTAGATTTTGCAAGACGTAGGTATTTTTGATCACAAAAATCTTTTCTCCAACTATTCTTTCCTGGGTCCTTCACCTCCTTTGACACGCTGCACTTTCATTTCAACTTTCAGGTGTCACCACAAATTTGAATTGTTTTGTTTCTGGATCCGTTGAATAGTACCATTGTTCCTTTTTCAAGTTACTACTGCCTAATCATTTAGGCACCAAAAATGCTTTGTTCCTCCTCCCGTTTTTCTATTTCACCATTTTCTAAAAATGACAACAACAGTCTTTGCTGTTCTCACTCACTTAGGGATTTTTGGTTACTGAGTTTCACTCACAAATTGTCACATATTATGCATTTGTACTTTCACTTTCTCCACATCTCAGTTCCCACACACACACAAATACCCCCCTCCCTTTTCCACAAACCACTGGCTCTGCCCCGGCAATCCTTCTATCCCTCTTCCTTCTCCTCTCCCATGTGTTCTGTCACTATTGATGCCAGCACTCACTTCCCTTCCTTTTGTCTCACCCCCGCCCTGAAGAGTCACGGGTTAACTCCCTGCTTGGCGAAACACGTGTCGGCTGGTTTCATGTTCTAAATATATATATCAAAAATGAAAAGCGACACAAAAAGCACACATCCGTGGTACTTCTTTCTCAACATCTGTTGGTGATAACTCATATCACATTGAATTGTTGTGTGCATTGGCTTTCCGCTTACAAGATTCCAAACATCTGTTTACGCACTGTGTCTCTCAGAGCTGTTAGTTTCCATTGTCATGCTGATTTTCACCTGTTTTTGGTCATACTACTTATAAAGAGACTGGCCTACTTGAATTTTTGATCTGGAATCATTCTTGACACCTTTTTCCTCACAGCTGATACCACATATACTGCGCTGGCTTCTTATTCTTATTCTTTATAGTACCTTACATATGGGTAAACAACTTAAGGAGGCTTCCCATACTAAAGTCACTGCCCGTAAGATCTTGCTCCACACTAGCTCACGGTATCAGTGTTTAACCATGGAAGATTCAAATACCTCCTCTCCTCAATCTGCCTCACCAAAGAAGGCCTCTTCACCGGCGAGTACTTTGACTACTCTCAGCAATAAAGCTTCCTCCAAAAGACTAAAGAAAGACCCACCTTCTCCTCCTACGTCAGTCTCTTCAGTCACCATGGACTTGCTACTTCAGGAAATTAGGGCCCTAAGCCCCTTTGTTGAGGAAACTACTGCCACTCTCCAGGAAACCACTTCTACTCTTCAAGAACTCTCTAACAAATGGTTAACTGTAGAAAGTCGTGTCACAAAGTTGGAACAAAGTGTTGAATCCTTAAATTCCTCTGCTTCCAAGGTTGACTCCCTTTGTTCCCAAGTCTCCAGCCTACACAAACAAATTGAAAACTTGGAAAATAGGAATCGTCGTAACAACCTTCGCATTTACGGCTTGGTGGAAAATTTAGAGGGATCGGATCCAATCTCCTTCTTAAAGTCCTTCTTACCCAAACTTCTGAAACTTCCGGACAGCCCTCCGCTAAATATCCAGAGAGCGCACCGATTGGGTTCCTTGACGCATCATGCATCTTCCACTTCACTGAGTAAACCCAGAGGAATGATACTTTACTTTCTTGAGTATACTGACCTATTTAAAGATTTGGTCTGGAAATACTTTGTTTTTTGTTCAAGACTACACCAAATCAACAGCAGATCGTCGTAGAGAATTTTTGGCATTGAGACCTCAGTTACGTTCTATTGGCGCCAGATATGGTCTCTTCCATCCATGTCTCTTTAGGGTTACTATCAACAATAAGACTACTACATATGAAGACCCACTGAAACTTAAAAGCTTTCTCTACTCCTTCAGTGCTGAATCCATGGATACAGCATCTTCATCTACTGCTCAATAGTATATTTTGGTTTTTCTTACATTTTTGCCACTTGCATGTGTTCTGCTTTGTTTAGGATGTGCTTCTCACCTCCATCATTCTTCATTATGAGTCATACAGTTTGATATTCTTGGTTCTGCTTCCCTTTCCTGTTTTCTATTTCTTGACTCCCTCACTCTGAGATCTTCCTTCTCTTCCTGCAATCCAGTTATATTTTTTCTAGCTACCTGTTTTCCTTTATATGATTAACTTGCTTCTTCTTTTCACAGGTTGTCTACTCAATCCTCCTCCCTCTCCTACTGTTCATTTATGGCTCGTTAGTGCTGTTTCCCTCCTCGCTTCTCCTCCGGGAGTCCGGATAGCGTCATTCCCTCGTATGGCCTCCCACCCTCCCTCCCTTCGTTTGATCTACAGTCTCTGTAATTTTTTACGTTCTTCTCTATTTTTCCTCTAACTGATCTATTACGTTCTCTTTCATGGACCTTATTCTCTTCTTTTTCCTTTTCTTTTCTTTCTTTCCTTTCTCTCCTTACTCTTTCTCTCTTTTTACTCTATTTTTTCCTCTACCTCTTCATTTTATCGCTTTATAATCTTCTACTCTGTCTACAGTTTGGTTTTACAGATGTTATGTTATATTGTATGCTTTTTGTATTGTCATAACATCTTTTTCTTGTTACATTCAGAGTTACCTCGTGGAATGTTAAAGGGTTAAATAATCCTATTAAAAGACAGCGAGTGTTATCCCACTTGTCTAGGCTAAAAACAGACATTGCTATGTTGCAAGAGACTCATCTCTCTGATGCTGAAGCTTTTAAACTGACAAGATTGTGGGTTGGTAATGTTTTCTTCCCCCCGGCTTCAGGGAAAAAGAATGGGGTAGTTATATTAGTTCACAAAAAGTTCACAGTTTCTGTTCTTCATCAAGAGTCAGATTCTGATGGACGTTGGGTGCTTATTAAATTACTAATTGACACTGTACCTTTGGTTATTTTTAATGTTTTTGCTCCGGTAACAGTTGACAATGCTTTTGGCCACTTATTTCTGATAAATTAGTTGTCCTTGATGATGATTATATCATTTTCGGTGGGGATTGTAATCATATCCATGATCCCATTCTTGATAGACGATCCCCTGTTAAATTTGTTCATTCTAAATTGCATACTCAATTTACCTCCGCCACCCGTCGTAAACCTTTAGTTGATATATGGAGACTTTGCCACCCTGACCTCCAGGAATTTAGCTATTTCTCCCCTCCCCACAAGACACAGTCCCGCATTGACTATCTTTTTCTTAGTAAGTCCTTAGCTCAATGCACCCTTGCTTCAGAGATAGGCTCTATCCTCATTTCTGACCATGCTCCAGTATTTGTTGATTTTTATCCCTTTTCCCCCCTCCTCTGGCAGATGGCGTTTTAATAATTCCCTCCTTGCAGACCCTAAATTCTCTGGCCAATTCAGCTCATTTGTTGAAGACTTTTTTGCTGTAAACTCCACTCCGGACTCTTCTCCGACCATGATATGGGACTCTTTTAAATCAACCGCTAGGGGTTTTGTCATTAATTACGTCTCCCAGAAAAAGAAGAGATTTGAGAAACAATCTTCCCAACTTTTGGTCCAAATTAAGCAACTAGAACATACCTATTTTCATTCCTTTTCAGACGCCTCTTTGAAAGATCTTATCTCCGCTATGGTCGCTTTCAATAAATTATCTACTGACGCTGCAGCTTCTTATCTTTTAAAAAGCAGCACTCGTTATTATGGCAGTCAAAACAAAATGGGCAAACTCTTAGCTAATTATTTGAAAGCTCGTTGTGATAGAACCCGGATTGCCTCCATAATTGATTCTTGTGGTACTTCTCATTTTAAAGATGACAACATTCTGCAGGAATTTGTCACATTTTACAAAAACCTCTACACACCTGAATCTTCTCCGCTTCCCTCTGATTTATCCTCCTACTTTCAATCCATTACTTCTCCTCCTTCCTTCCATATTGATTTTGTCTCGCCTGAAACAGATAAAACCATTAAAGAAATCTCCCATGCAGTTTCAGTTTTAAGACGTGGTAAAGCCCCCGGTCCCGATGGCTTTTCTATTGAGTTCTATGATAATTTTTTGAAACTTCTTCTTCCTCGCGTGCTCGTTTTATTTAATTCGTTCATTGCAAATGGTTCTTCCCAAGGCACTTTCCAAGATGCTATGATTTGCCTCATCCTCAAAGATAATAAAGACCCTTCCTTTTGTAAGTATTACAGTCCCATTTCCCTTGTTAATACGGATTATAAGATATTTGCCAAACTACTTGCCCTGCGTATTGATCCCATTTTACCCGAACTTATCGGTCCTGAACAATCAGGTTTTGTTGAAGGGCGTTTGTCCTCTGATAACTCCAGAGTTTTCTTTAATGTTCTTAGAAAGGCTTCTTCCCTAAACTACCCACTTGCGGCCATCACATTAGATGCCGAAAAGGCATTTGACAGGATCAGTTGGGACTTTATGTTTCATGCCCTCACTTAGATTGGCTTTCCCCCTAAATTAATTTCCCTCATCTCCCTATGTTATTCAGGCCCTAGAGCTTCTATCTTTGCTAATGGGAAAGTTTCTGATTATTTCTCCCTTTCCAGGGGTGTCCCACAAGGTTGTCCCTTATCTCCCTTATTGTTTATTGTGGCATTGAAACCCTTTCTTACCAAAATACGACAGGGTTGGCTTCAACCCTGACCCTAATCAAGTTAAATTGTCTGTCTATGCAGACGACATCCTTGTCTACTGTTCCAATACTGAGTCCACCCTTCCTGCCTTTCTACTCCAAGTTGACGCCTTCTCACGAGTTTCAGGCTATCGCCTTAATTGTGACAAATGTGAAGTTTTACCCCTTAATGTCTTATGTCAACGTCATTACTTTGACCACACTGGTTTCTCTTGGCAGTCGACTAAGGTAAAATATTTAGGATTGTGGTTTTCCCCTTCTGTATCAGACACTTTGAAGGCTAATTTTGAATATCTTACAAAGAAATTACTCCATTACCAGATGGCATCCCCTCTTTCTTTCATAGTGGGGTCGCTTGGACTCCATCAAAATGATGTTAGCTCCTATTTTCCTATACTCACTATCCATGATTCCTGTCCGCATACCTTGTTATTATTTTAAAAGGTTAGATTCACTCTTAGTGAAATTTCTCTGGAGAAATATGCCTCCGCGAATCGCCTTGTCTTCCCTTAAAAAAGATAAGATGTCCGGAGGTCTTAAATTTCCAGACTTTAAATCATACCATTATTCTTTTATCCTCAAACAAGCCTCTCGTTGGCTTTCCACAGAAATTCCCACTTATCCTCCTGTTTGGTTATCTCTGGAGAAATCTCTTATTTCACCGTTTGATTTTTCGGAAACCCTTGCCTTTTCCGCCAACGTTTCTTTCCTGAAATCCCCTGTTATTGCTCATACCCGTCATCTTTAAACTCCCCTTTTACCCTCCTCTTACCCCTCCCTTGCTTCTCTATCTCACCAACCCATTTGGCATAATAAACTACTCCGCATTAAAAACCGTTCTTTTTACTGGAAATCTTGGAAGTCCAGTGGTTTATCTTGGATTTCCCAACTTCTACTCCATAACGTTCCTCTATCATTTGCTGACCTTCAAACTCAATTTCTTCTCCCCGCTTCCTTTAGAAAACAATATGACCTGTTACTACCTGCTGTTCATCAATATCTTCAATCTCTTCCTTCTGCTTCTGAGATAACCTCCTCTTACTCTATTATTCTCCCGCTTTTGGACACCTCTCCATCCACTTCTCACATTTACAAATGTCTTATACCTTCTTCTGAACGTCTCAAATCGAAGACTGAATTGGCCTGGGAACGGGATTAGTCAATATCTTGGCCTGTCTCTCTATGGGACAAACTGTGGTTAAAAATACACAAAACATCCAGAGCTGCCTATACTACCCAAACTCTTTACTTCCTATACCACTGTTTATTAATAACCCCGCAGAAACTGGCATCATTTTCCCAGTATCTATCGCCTAAGTGTTGGCCCTGTCCTTGCCAGAATGCAGATTTACTTCATATGTTGTTCCATTGCCCCAACATCTTTTCCTTTGGCAATTGGTTTGGTCCCGCATGCGCAATATTTTTAGTTTCACACTCCCTTTCTCCCTTTCCAATGTCCTTTTGGGTTCTTTGTCTCCTGATTTACCACTTTCCTCTTCTCACTATAGATTGTTTGATTTATTTTTGGCCATAGCTTTTCACCTGATTACTTCCAATTGAAAAGATTCCACCAAAGTCACTTATTCAGCTTGGTGGAATGCTATTTGTTTTCATCATAGACTTGATACCAATTATGTTACCACCGTTTCTTTAGCTGTTAAAAGGGATCTATTATGGATTCCACTTACTACCTACCTCTCCAAGTTCTCTCCCTCTCCTCAAACTGCTGTTGTTACCCACCAAAATCCATCTGATGATGTTCATAAACCACCGTGACTTTTCTTATTTGTCTTTTCCTTCGATTTACTTAGTTTTATACTTATTTGTTATTCGCTGTCATCCGTATACTATTTATTTAAGATTACTATTTGCATACAATGTTTTTAATCTATGTATTTGCTATGCTTAGCTTGCATTTTGTTTGTTCTTTTTCCCCCATTGTTTTCCATTTCCATGATTTAGATATAGATATAGGTGTATATTGATTGCGTTTTATTATACCTTCTCAATTTAGATTTTTTGTCTCTCATATACCTGCCATTGGTTGAGTGTATTGCATTCTGTATTTTACTCTATGTTTTTGGTTTAAATAAACTTGAACTTAAAAAAAAACACAGGCTGAGCAACCATCTTGTAGCTGAGCCGCCACGGACTACCCAGTGGGGATGGCCTGCAGCAGACTGAATCGTTATTTCGTTACCCGACCACTGTGGAGTGGCGGTGAGGTCTAGAGGCTGTTGAGGGCTCTTGGCGCCTATTGGGAGAGTGATATCATCAAGAGCGCTCCGCAGCTGGTGGTGCGGCCTGCCACAGTGGGTCACCATTTTCTTCCTGGCCACTCCATCCACAATGGAGCGTGTGCCTTAAGTGCAGCCGCATCTCAGTCTACCTACCACATTCAGCAAAGGAGCTCACCTGTGATGGAGGGTGAACCCTGATAGGCCTGTGGGCCCCGCTGCTTACAGTCTGCCTGGGGGTCGCGCTAAGTGTAGATGTTAGGGGCACATCCTCCATTTCAGGAGCGGCCCAACAAAGACTCTGAGACCAGCTCGGAACCTTGGAGCCTTTCCTAAGCGGACACCACGGAGAAAGAACATGGTAGGTAAGGTCTTCTCTGTCTCACTACCTCTCTCTTCCAGTGACTGCTGTTTTTAGAGAGATTAGCCTGGGCCTGCCATAAGAGAGGTGGGAGTGTTACTAGACAGCAGTAGATGTTCCTCTTCCCCCTGGCTACCCTTCTTCAGCAATTGAAATGTACCCCACAGAGACACCTTCAAACTCATGACTCCTTGAGTTTGGGCCTGAATGATGTTGGTCTGACACTGGGGTATCTACAGACCTGCTCACAAGGCCCAGATGTCTGGCTGAGTACAGCGCAACACCTGGTGAATATTTGAAGGTGCACAGCCCCCCTGGCATTGCTTCCTTGGTCCCGGCTAGGAGGGGCCTGCTGGCTTTCTGGCATCTGCATCTACAACGTACAGGCCCGGCCCCTACCACTGCCCAGAACAATGAGTACCTGTACCCTGGTACAGTCCGTGGCTTAACTTGAGGAGAAGCCTGAGGAGGATCCTGCAGCATTTGCAGATGACCAATCTGCAACTCTTGACACCATAGGGGGCTATAAACAATGCTGTGCTTCTTCCTTGATTTGCTCCCACCTTTACTTTGCTGGCCACCTCTTTGACTGTCACTGGAACCGTGACATTTCTGCATTTTTTCCACAGGTTGGAGCTCTGCAAGTCCTCAGGTTGCCACTTCTTAGCTCCTTCTCTTGGAACACCTTTGGGCCTCACACAGCTGGCGCTCCTTTTGGGCTCTGCAGGCACACTATCTGTAGCACAGTCATGCCCGTGTGGCACACCTACTAAGTCGGTGACAGAGAGAAGGTGGCATCCCAGGCTGTGCTGACCTCTCTGATCGCTGTGCCCTTCGTCCATGAACTACATGCCATTCCCCAAGTCCACTAAAGACAATTGAGTAGCCTTGCTCTGGAATAAACCTCTCCCCTTGGTCATGGAGACAACTGCACCCCCCCCCCCCTACCAACACAACTGGGGGTGCGGCGCTTGTGACTATCTCTCAAGACTATACGGATAGTTGTATGCAGAACATCCTTTCTGAAATAGGCTCACTTAAAGCAGACTTTAAATCTTCCATCAAGCACGTCTGCCCAGATGCCACTGAAATAGGTGGGTGCATGGATGACTTGGAACGCACTGTTGACACTCGATCGGAAGATCAGGAAATGCTCTGGCAGAAGGTGGCCATGCTTGAAGATCAGCAAATCGATCTGTGAACAAAGCAAGAAGACTTAGAAAACAAGTATCAGTGGGGTCACCCCTTTGCACTCTTGTTCTTCTGGAATTGTAAGTGCTGTGCCCTGTGCTCCCTGGTGGAAGCAAAGCATCTACTAGGACTCACAACTGATGCCCAAGACAAGGCTCTTCCCCGCCTCGCTCACCAACACAAGAAGGATTGCACCCCATCTGGACCATGGTGCGGCCCAATCACCTGGATAAGCGGCATCCTAGGAGATCAAGAGTGATATCATTCAATACCAGTGAAACATGACGGGAAGGCCCTCCCCGACTGTGCCCACCTCAGGCTTGCTGTAAAGTTTTCCCCGGCAGGCACTGCATCCGCCGAGACCTCCACCAATAGAGTTGTGGTGCCGGGGGGAACTTGAGGGTGCCAGGACTCTCCTCTCATGCTCAGAATACATTGGCTTGATTCACACCCCAGGAAGGTGACTCCTTTATGCAGGATTTGTGCATACCCAGGGTGATCTACGTGTGACACGGACGTCTCTGTGTGGCCCTGTTGTCTCGCTGTTTCTGATTTTCTTTTCTTTTCTTTTTAGGTCCAATGCTCTTAGAATGTGATGCTCCTGCTCACTTTACTCCACACATTACATGCTGCTCCATCTGATTAGGGGACGCTGAAGCCTCTCCATTTCTCAGTAGACATGTCTGGCTTCCATGACTCTCAGAGCCCTTTCAACATGCATATTCTTACTTCTGAAAGTAGGAGCTGGGACTCTGATGGGCATTGCCCCCTTCCCCCATTTCCCAGCCCAGGGCCACTCCCCAAGTATCATGAGGCCCTTGCATGCTTTTTCCACCACTGATACTCCCATGGGTGCTAAAACGCTCTCCCTGAATATCCATGGGCTTGACACCCCAAGCAAGCGCAAACATGCATGGGGTTACATACTACAACATGACCCAGATATTGTTCTCCTCCAGGAAACTCATCTAGTGGAGACGGTTACCCACCAGATAGCATACCTGAAGTGCCTGCTGCAATACTGGACCCATGCTCCCACCAAGACACTTGGGTGGGTGTCCTCTGCAAAGCCAGCTTCTGCTACACGGTGGCAAAGATAGTCAGAGACAAAGAGGGCAGTTTCCTGAAATTGTGCACACTTAAGGGCAAATGGCTGCTCATGCTGCTCAACATCTATGCCCGACCATACTCAGGACCTCTGCACAACTCACAGGACCAGCTGGAAAGGGGAGAGGGGACATATTAGTTGGTGGGTATTTTAATTTAGTCTGAAACCCTACCTTAGACAGGAGCATGGTTACTTGTGAGGGCACTGAGGCTATCTCTGCCCAACTTAAGAGCGACATAACAGACATCGGACAGGTGGATGTCTTAAGCTACAAACACCCAGATGTGCATGCATATTCCTTTTATTCACATGCCCATAAATCATGCTCACACATTGATCATGTCTTCCTAACTCATTCCATCCTTGGGGACCTGATGGATGTGGCCGAGATTCATAAGATATTCATTGAGTATTTTGAGCTGAATGCCCTTCTGGATACTTCACTTACACTTAGTATGTTGTGGGGTGGCTTTAAAGCTACTATAAGTGGGGTGATTTCAGTCATAGCAAAAGTGAGGGAATGTCATCTTGTTTACACCATATTGATGGCTGATATCAAAGCCTTAGAACGGTAGGATCAGATGAATCCCACTAGAGGCAAAAAACAGCACCTAGCTCTTCTCCATGGCCAAATGAGTTCATATAGAAGTAGTAGGGCAGAACACTTTTTCCTAGCACTAAACAAAAAATAATACAAAGGAGGGTACAAGTCGGGAATTCTGTTGGCACATAAGCTTTGTCAGGCCCAGGCCAGGTCACCTTGTGTTGGGGACGGGGGTTGCGTAATCTCTGAGACCAACAGAGGGTGTTCGAAGATTATTACCAATCTCCCTACGTGGACAATTATGTTCCGTCAGCCTCAATTGAAGAATATTTAAGCACATGTGACTGGGACCCCAACACACTGAGCTTCTTGATGGGCCAATCATACTTGATGAGTTGCGCCGGGTGGTTCCGACTCTTCCAGTAGGGAAAACCAGGGCCCAGATTGGCCTCCTGTCATTTTTATAGATTGTTTCTCCCTAGTATACAGGATCACCTACGCAGGCTGTTCAACTGCTTTATTCAGGACACAGTCTCACACCCTCTATGATGGTGGTGGAAATCTCACACATACTCAATCTTCACAAAAATCTCAGTCACTAGGCTTGAGCGCTACCTTGAAGGGATTATTACCCTGATCAGGGCGGCTTCATGCATAACAAGCAGGGACAAGACAACATGCGATGGGTAGCACACTTAGTGGAAAAGGCTCACCACCACAACATCCCAGCCTGCCTTCTGTCACGTAGAAGGCCTTTGATAAGGTGGACTGGTCCTTCTTCTGGGCAGTTTTGGGTAGCATTGGTTTAGGACTGGAGTTGATTGATAAGATTACAGCATAGTATGCTGCTCCTACAGCCACTATACGGGTAGACGGGGCAATGGGTGACACACAGCTCTCATCAGCATTCTTGGGGGCATCTGTCAGGGGTGTCTGCTCTTGCCTCTTCTTTTTGCCCTCACCTCTGGCCATCCACAAATCCCACATTGCCACCAATCAGCTTGTTTGTGGACGACCTCTTGCTCACTATCTCCTGACCCAACACATATTTGCTGGCAATTGTTGACGGCCTCGCTGTGTGCTATGTGGTTTTGGGCTTCAACCTTACTAAATCTTATGCCCTTAATCTTACTATGCCCAAGCAGTACCTGCCTACCCTGCAAGCCCTAGCACCATTTCAATGAGCTACTAACACAATCCGATATTTAGATCTCAACCTTACTCCCACCTTGTCCTCCTGGACGCAGGCCAACTGGCTGCAACCCCAAAATCCATTCTGACAGATCTCTGGTGTAGTGTAGCTCCTATATTCCCAATAGGTTCTGCGCATTGGAATAATATATCCTATAGAATCGACGTAGGAGTTAGGTCTACTAGGTGTCTATCGAATATATTAGACTTAATTGTGAGTGCCAGCTAGCTCAGAGGTAACTAGAAACTTTCTCGAATAAATAAGAAGGGATTAGTTTCTGACAACTGCATAAACATGACAACTTTGTTTCCCCAAAATAAAACGTATCTTCAGAATCGTGGAAACAATAGATAGATATTTCACTCAGTCAATCGTGCATGCTTCGTTTCACCAGAGGTGCAGAGAAAATAGAGACGGGCGTTTTCAATAAAAAGTATTTATTGAACAGTCTTCTTTCTCATGCAGAAGAAATGAACAGCTACAATCATAATACTGGCTGTAAAGTATATTGTGTACAGCAAGAAGAGTATTATAAAATAATACTGTAAAAGCATGGTATGGTTTCTAAGCCATAAAAGACATGGAATACATACATAAAATAAATAAGGACTAAAAGTACTCAACTGGTGCTTCTAAAATACGCCTACCCCGATGTACCTGACCTAGGTCTAGTACAAGGGAAGAAGTATGTAAGGTGTAGCATAGGTTTAGTATTCTTTTTGCCAAGAATCTATCCAAGATTTCTCTTAGGGTCTAATCAGCTCCGTACCTTGATTTAGAATGAAGGAGGTCTGGTATCTCTCTGTCTCAGGACTCGATTTCCCAACAACCCGCAAGGGTAGCTTGGAAACACTGGAGTTGGATTTCTCGGCAAGAGAAAAGACAGCGCCTCTCAGTGCGTCTGCTGGAGGGTCGGCTTCCTCCGGCACTTGCTGCAGCGAAATGCGTTGGGCAAGTAGATAGTCAATGCCCCCCACCCAAAAATACAGTCCGAAATTTAGGAATTTTAATGGATGACCAACTCACAATGCAACCACACGTTAACAAAGTGGTACATACCTGTATAGGCCTTATGAAAAGCCTTAGAAAAATATTCAAATGGCTTCCTTTAACCAGCAGAAGACCACTAATCCAAAGCTT
Source organism: Lissotriton vulgaris (assembly GCF_964263255.1). Lineage (NCBI taxonomy): Eukaryota > Metazoa > Chordata > Amphibia > Caudata > Salamandridae > Lissotriton > Lissotriton vulgaris. The sequence goes on along the minus strand of NC_141697.1, from coordinate 91,141,044 downwards.
AATAACCAGCCGGCTGGATTATGGCAATGCATTGTTTGCAGACATAAATGCCTCTAACATAGCCAAACTACAGACCATCCAGAACAGTGCAGCCAGGCTAGCATTGGATCTTCCACCAAGAACCCCGTCTGCCCCCTGTCTGAATCAATTACACTGGCTACCAGTCAACAGACGCATAAAATTCAAGGTCTGCTGCCTAGTCCACAAATCCCTAAACGGACATGGACCAGCATATATCAGAGACAAACTGCACCGATACAGCCCAATGAGAAATCTTCGCTCCTCCAACCAACTACTGCTAAAGACGCCTAGAGTCCGCACAGTGAGGAACGGGGACAGATGCTTCTCAAAAATCGGTCCCTCTTTCTGGAACTCACTTCCCCTAGATCTGAGAGCAGAACCTAACCTGATCATTTTTCGTAAGAACCTAAAAACTCTGCTCTTCAAACCTTAGTCATCCACTTCCCATACATACTGGTTCTGTTTTGTCTTTATCCATCTGTCAGCGCTACGAGACCTAATGGGTGAACTATGCGCGATACAAAAACAAATACAAATACAAATACAAAATAGTCGAACTGCTCCAAACCACTGTGTGTTTGCTAGGGCAAGTGTCGGCATATTTTTACCTTGAAGGTACCAAGTTTGACGTAAGGTTGGACATAATAACAGCATCAAAGAGTCTCAGTTCTTTGAAAACTCCATGAGTTCTTGGATAAATCAACATTCAAGCAAGGGGAAGTCCCTGACTGCTGAAGGCGAGTTTTCCAAGAAATCATTGTGGATTTTTGGAACTAGTGGAAGTAGCCATGCCGTATTTGGACTGCATGAGCTATGTCTAAATATGGTTATGATTTCTATGCCTATATAAGGATAGGGGGATTTATACCTATATAAGGGCATGAATCGGAAAAATTACAATAGGGTCCTAAAATCCAACACTGGAGATGGCACCCACATTTTTCTCTACTGGCTGGGGTGTAGTAATGTCCTAAAAATTAATATCCTGCCTCTGGCTCTGTAGCTTTTCCATCTTTGCCTACTCAGATCCCCTAGGAAGATATCTCTTGCCTCCTGCAAGATATTTGCTCTTTCATCTGGAATGGAAGAAACAAAAGATCACCAACTTTTTACAGATGAAACCTAGAGATAGGGTTGGACAAGCCTGCCCTAATCTCCTTGAATATTAGCGGGCTGCTCACCTCCGATACATCTTTGAGTGGATGGTCAATGAAAGTGTAAAGAGCTTCTACATGCATCGGGCAGTCGCTTGCTTTACCCTTTGGGACATAGTCTGGCAACCTTGGTATGTCTTGCCACACAGCGCTTACCTATATATTCCCACTTGGACAATTCTTGACATTAAGGACAAACTGGTTCACAGTAGGGAATTACTAGTTTCCCCTCCCCCAACACACCCATTGCACGCACCCCTGGTTTTACACCCACATTCACGCTCCACTCTTTTCCTACTTGGGACAATGGGGACTGCAGGACACTAGCTAACCTCTTTGTCGGACCTGTCATGAAGTCCTTTGTCCAACGTAAGGCTGAATATCAGCTTCCTGAAACAGCAAGGTTACAGTATTGCTAATGGCGTCACTGGGAATTCTATCCCCCCAATTATGCTGCTGCCCATATACCCATTTTTGAAAGGCTGGTGAGAGTGTTTGATGGATCCAAGGGGCTTATCTCCAACACATATCAGACTCCCAACTTTCCATACCACCTTGAACCCTCCCGTATCAGCACTGTTGGCAAGCCACCACCACGGAGGTCATCTTGTCAAAACAATGGGAAACCCTCTGGCACGACACTCCCAAAACCTATCGCTGTGTGTCATTCAGGGAGACGGCTTACAAGCTCATGCTCCAATGGTATTATATGCTGGCTTGTCTAGCCACCGCCTATCCCAACACATGATCCCTCTACTGGCAATGGAGGCTTGAGACAGAAGACTTATGTCAGATCTGGTGTTTCCGTAGCTTCATTACCTCCTACTGCCCATAGCTCACTTAATCTCCCCAATGGCCCCCAGCACCTTGAAACCTTAAGGGGTGATATGTTTGCGCTCTACAAATATGGATTATTATTATTATTGTATTAATATTACTGGAAGGGAATCTTGGGGCACATTGAAGCGGCTCCAGAATAGCCCCTCCCTGCCTCTTATCTCACCGGGGTCCTTGGTTTCCTATCTTTTGCTTTGGATGCAATGACTCATGCAGACTGGAAGCAGCCCGCTCCATTCCCCAATAGCTCAACTGTCTCTGGCATGTATTAAAGATGGAACAGCTATACCACACCCTAACGCAGACAGAAACTAAGTTCCAACATGTTTGGCGACCTTTAATCAACTGCCTGACTTGTTTGGAATTCACCCTCTTTAACCCACCTAAACGCAGGGTGTTGCAACTTTCTAACTGACTCTCTCCCAATGCCGGACCCCAAAGACATGCCTTTTTCAACCCATATCCCCTTGGTGCCGTCCATACATGCAATAATGCAGGACACTGCACATGTTGTGACATACGGTCTGGCTATCCTTGACCTAAAAATTCAATGTTAGCATTTATTAGCCTTTCCTTGTTCGTTAGGCATCATGAAGTGTTATAGGAGTCTCTTGGGAATATATCCTTGATGCATGTATTTCTCATTACTATGGGCTGCCTTTGGACACTACTAGATTGTTGAATGACTCCTGTCCTGTTTTCATATAATAGCCTCTGGTGGCTATTTAGCATTTTGTCGTAACTTACCAAAAAATTGCAATAAAAAAGATTATGAGTAAAAAAAAGTAATTATATTCATATTGAGAAGTGCTAATAACAGTATTTTTAATCAAGAGTGCATTTACTGCACGCCTCTCCTCCATCCTCCGCTGCACGCCTCTCCTCTCGTCCTCACTCTTCTGGCATTACCAGAAACACCCAGGCTCCCGGACTCTCCCAGTCAATCATGACGGCATATCCTGATTGCTCTGAGGGTCCTGTTTGCCCACTCAGGCAGTGCCTGAGATCCTGGGCATGCTCTCCATCGGGCTGTGAAACACAGCCGGGTGGAGAACATGCTAAGTGTGCATGAGGGTGGCCGTCATGCACACTTAGGGAAAGCAAACAACATCTGCTCCATCTGATGGCAGCAAGCCAAGACCCAACCCACCCTACCCTTGCTTTAAGTTGTAATGAAAATGAAAATATAATACTGCCTTGTTATTATCATTTTATTTTTATTTTTTGCACTGCTCAAAGAGCAGTGGGGCGACACTCTGCCTTAGTGAAGGAGCCACCACTGGAAGTTTCCCATGGCATTGTATTAATCGTAAACCTTGTATATCAAGTCCAGAAGCCATAATGCTCCATGTTGTGCATTAAACATTTTTCATTGGCATAACCTCATTTTCAAAGTTAGCAAGCAAAGCAGGATTTTATTAGATGATTTGAGATAATATTGTGCATGTGAATTATATCTTCCCTTTAAGGCCATACTGCTCTTGATGAGAAGATCTTGACACTTTCACATTAGATATGTTTTTTCGAAGAGCAACAAGTTTCTGTCACATTGTTTATTTTTATTTTTATTTATTTATTTTAGTTTAATATAGCGCTAGCTGGACTCAAAGGTATCAGAGCGCTTTAAAGGTTGGGAGACTACATAAATATGCTTACAAAAAAAGTTACATGAGGGAATTTGTAATGTGCACTAAGAGGTTATAGAGTCACAAAGTATAGCACAGGACACATGGAGGAGAAAGGCATCAGGGACAAAGATGAGATTGAGAAGCTCGTGTGGCCATCTAGAAGGCATCAATCAACAAGGGAAACGAAGATCAGTTTGCGTGCATGTTGAGGTAGCTGTTGAGGAGTAGAAATTTGAGATCCCATTTAAAAGAAGGGAACAAGGAGTTGCAGCAGAGATCTTTGAGTAGCGAGTTCCAAATCTTCTGAGCATTACCTGAGAAGGAGCGAGACTGAGATGATATCTTCTTGAAGTCGGGAGGAACAAGTAGAAGAGCTTCAGAGCTTCTCAGTCTTCCTGCTCTTAAGATTCTGGTTTCTAGGTATTCAGGTGGTTTAGTATGGAGCACTTTGTGGGTGATGCAGGCTGTTTTGAAAAATACATCTTCCTTCGAGGGGAAGTCAGTTAAGACTACTGAGGGCAGGAGAGATTTGGTCACATTTGGCCCCTAGTTCTGGCCTCAGTAATCAGTATCAGACAAGTGGCTAGCCCAAAACTAAGTTTCAAGGAGTTCCAAAGAGGAACAGGAGCTGCTGAAAGAGCCTTCTCCCCAGCAGATGATCTGCTGGTAGAAAAAGGGCTGTTTCGGTGGCACAGTTGGCAGAGTGCTGCTTAATATAATCACTGGTCATTAAGCCTTTAAGTCTTTAAGAGCATAAGCACTATTCGGATTCATTATGAGGTCCGGTAAAGTGAGGAAGGCGCCAGGTGATAAGACATCTGCCCCAAGGGTAGTACTCAAATGGAAAAGAATTGACAAAACGGACGCAAACAAGGCAAGCAATATTTTGGAAAATCCTCTAATTTCACCAATTGCTTCCCTATTTGAAAAGTCCATCTCAAACAAAACTCTTCGATTTTGCGATTCCAGTTTTTGAAAGACCCTGGGGCAGTATTCTTTTCTTCAACTGAGGGTGTTATGGGTCTGTCATCTCCCATCGCACCCATTGCTTCGACCGCCCCTGGAAAAAACACTGCAGCCATTGTTCAGCAGCCGGACAATGCTACTTATACATCTACCTCAGGGAAACTAATTCCTCAATCATTTGAATACTGTGACTCTTCTAAAGGGTCAGATCAATTGGAAAATACAGACTACAAAAAAAGGCCATTGGGGGAAAAAAGCAGTATAATCACATCAGCAATAGTACACTCTGCCCTCGATGTTGCTAACATCGTAACTACACAGCTACAGTTTCCAATAAATTCAACAAATCAAAGCCCAAGATAAGAAACAATAAGAGCATTTCAACATAACCACATGTTATCGTTAGATTCGAGCCTTGATGAGCTTTCCCATTTCCGGCCTAATCCAAGCCATTCACCAGACAAAAGTAAAGGGAATGAAGCACTCGCAGTTGTTTACTTAGTTAATGAAGAGGCAGTGGTAGTAGCTGAAAAGGGGAGTAATGAAGAGGACAAATTACTAGCCAGTTTGCATCTATATAGGCCAATGGGTCTCAGTGAGGCCCACTCACCATCAGTTAATACAAGGGATATTAATCCATCAAAAAATGAAGCCAAGACTAAGTTGCTTAAGGACGCGGCATCGTTGGATCTAGTCGCTCCACTTTTACAAGCACTTCAAACATCAACAACGACCTTGATAATGCAATCTGATAAGTTGGACATTTAAATTGATCTAATGAACGTTATTGCTTCTTATATTGTGGGGATAAATACGAAATTAGATCATTTAAACAGTCTAATAAATAGAGCACAGGCAAAAACATATCAACTTCAATCTACCTGTACTTGCGGACCAGTTCTTGATAAATTGAGTTCCCTACCGATTGTTCTAGAACAGATACTCACTCTAAATCAACGATTTAACAATTCTGATATGGAGCCCGATAGACTGTATAATCCCAAAATCGATCATCCCTCACCGGTCGAAAATAATACTTCTTTGAGCCACTTAACAAAGAAGACAGCCTCAGACCCGGAAACATTAAAATGAGTGAAGACATCAATCTAATAACCATTGCCGAGTCAATTATTACAGAGCCTATGAAGCAAAATCTAACAAAGAGACAAAGGAAAAAAGAGCGGAAAGATAGAAATAAGAAATGCGAAGCAGACCCACATGCAGGCAATGGGATATACCCCATCTTTTCAAATTTAAACCCAGGATTAATAAAGGAGGATTGTGCGAGCGAAAGTTGCTCTGATGTGATAGAAAGTGATGATATATCTAACAGAGTTAAGCAGATGACCAAAAATGAATCTAAAGGCTCCCAATGATCAGGCAGTGTGATTATTACCTTACACGTTCCAAGAAATCAGCAGAATGAGATGCCAAGAGTGAATCACTTGCCTATCCCTACTTTAGATGAAAATTATAATAAAAACAGCGATCTTGGTTTTAAAGAGATCATGCAGTCAAAAGTTATTTGGAAGAATATGCCTCCTCAAGATCTAGTCCCAGTCCGGGAAAATTACAACAAGGAGGGGCGTTTACAATCAACCGGCACTATAACAAATTCAATATCACTATTATTGCAAGATGCTAATTACCAAGCAGGTAAAAACGGGGCACCCGATTGTATAACCAGTCATGCACAAACGCATCTGTGTAGTGAAGCAGGGGCAAAGGTAATGTCAGTCTCTTCAACACAAACAGTGTCAGAAACGGAAGTTCAAGTCATCGCTGATAATCCTCGTTGTGAGCTTCAAAAATCGACATCAGAAACCCAGAGCAATTTGACCCAGGCTAAATTAAATTTCTGCGTAACGAACAAAGAAATAATACAAGTAAAGGAGGCGGATGGTATTGAGTTAAGAATATATTCTTCTAAATCTGGCAATGATTGTCATCAAATTATTTGGACTCCTGAGTATAAGACACAGGGTTGTCATGATATACTGAATAGGAGCAATATCCTGAAACTCATGGCCGAAATTGAGGATCTTAAAGATATTAAATCAACAGCTCTTGAACAGGTTCAATTTCTTAGAGGGTCCAATTATATAACAAATGAACAAACACTGACCACATGGAAAACATTGGGAATAGTGCAAGCAGTTTTGGGGAGATCAGACCTTTTTTTAACATGGGGCATTCAATTATCACAGCCTACTTCCCCACGCACCCGTTTCCACTGAAGAAGTCTTGCAGTGTGCAAATCACCAGGAAAATCACTGAATTTCTCCCACATAAGCCAGTCTACTCAATTTGACATTATGCCAAGGGTAGAAGCGTTGCACCTCTTACTCTGGAAGGATTGGAAGCCGATAAAGTTGGAGAATCACAACTATCTAAAAATAACTGGAAATGGCTTCCAAGTATGCAAAATGAAAAACGGAAGATCTGACCGATTAAAGATAAGGCGAATCAAACAGCATGTAATGACATACATGTATTATCATGGAAAATTGCTGGCGCAAAAAGATTAATGGAGGAAGGATTTGCATTGGATGAATGGGCCTACTGCGATATAATCGCTTTACAAAAAACATGGCTACAAGAAGAAATTGCTCTGGTTGGCTTTATACACTACTCTGTAGCAGCTGAAAAATGTAAGATCTATGGTTGTGCCATTGGAGGCCTTTCAGTATATGTGTCAACATCTTTAAAAATTAATTCTGAACAACTAAAATCTCCTGATCCAAGTATCCAATTAATTAAAATAACAGGACAAAATGCAAGCAATACTAAGTTGACAATCCTGATTAATTATTACACCCAACCTAAATTTCAAGTGAAAAAGACAAAGAATATGTTACTTTGTAATGTAATAATGGGCCTTCACACTACAGAGCCATCCATGAACATTATAATAACCGGCGATTTCAATTCTAACTTGATATACTCCCCAGAGTAAGATGATATATTAACTGCAGATAACATGCATTGGAGTGTTCCACAACAGATACAAGGTGGGGCATGTATTCGAAAGGATCATTTAGAGATTCAATTGGTAACAGAACTAGAGTATTTAGGCATGCGTGTCCTGAATGGGAAGCCAAAAGGTGATCAACCTCCAAGTAAAACTTATTATGGTCCACATGCCCAATCAACCTCTGACTTTACCATTGTAAGTCTTTCATTAATACCTTTAGTAATTAGCTTCTTTATTGAATATACCCCGATGAGTGATCATGCAATGCAACATTCTAAATTCAACTTCAACATGGAAAGAATGCAACCATCGTACATGTTAGAAGGTCATCTAAGTACAATTAATCTAAAACACATAAATTGGTGTAATTCAAATAAAATCGAGTGGTTCTCCTCATTTATTCAATCTTTTTATTTCAGATCTTTCCGGGAAATTAAATACCTGTAATGCTCATCCTCCGAAATTAGGTAATTTACAGCTCACACATCTGGCATATGCCGATGATATCGTCCTTATGAGTTTAACGAAGGTTGGTCTATCCAGGTTACTAACAGAACTCTCAGTTTTCCTGTCTGCAAACAAGCTGGCTCTTAATGCAACTAAAACCAAAACAATGTTAATTACCAACCGACGTTTAACACATCATAATATTTGGTTAGAAGGAAAATAGTTGGAGAGGGTATCAAATTACAAATACCTGGGATATTTTATCAATGATAAGCTCACCTTAAAAGACCAGAAAAAATATCTGACACAAAGAGCAGGAGCCTTAATATTTGGGCTAAGCACTCTGTCAAAGAAACTGGAAGGTCCATCCTTAAAACCATTATTAACTGTGATTGCGAATAAGGCCCTTCCAACTTTGACTTATGCAAGTGTAGCAATGCATGGAAAGGACTTGGACCTTTTAAATAACTTAATAACCAAAATTTACAAAAAGGTCCTTTAACTTCCCAACTCTGCTTCTCCAGTGCAAATGTGCCTAGACATTGGCTTAAAGAACGAATCATTGGGAAGACTCTATTCATACATCAACGTGTGGTACCAGATTAAGAAGAAAGCAACCGATAATAATCTTAATAGATTTCTATGGCAGGAGTTGGAAACTCATAAAAAATCAGAAGCAAACAAATTCCAGTCGTGGGCATTGGAGGTAACATGCTCTGCAAATCTTTTGGATAAAAATTTGCCATTCGCTTCATTCAAACAGGCATTAAACAAAGCGGCCAAATTTCATTCATTGATTACGGACAAAGAAATGTTTTCCCATCGTTCCCATTCTTGGGCCGTGATCAATAGTTATAAATCACTTACCCCGGCAGCCTACTTGGTTACAACTTATTCTATTTTTATCAAAAAAAAGCTGATGGCCCTGAGATTCGGTAAATTTCCAACCTTAGCTGATGAGACCGCTTGGAAACAGACTGAAGTTGTCATCTGTCGTCTCTGTGGTAGTAAAAAAGAAGATCTAATTCATATAATATACCACTGTATGATGTTGATCAGGGAACAAACACTCTTTTTAAAGAATATCTTTCGGGCTAAGAGACTACGTACTTGCAGATCTGCCATCATTGGAGGCTTGGATTCAACGGCGCCTCAAATAAACTGCAAGTTGGTAAAATTCTTGATGGGCTTTGAAAAACGCCTCAAAACAACTTAAGTTTAACTATGTTAATGGTCTTACCTCTTGTCTCTTTTTCTTTTATGCTGATTTTAGTATTAGGAGCAAAACTATTAAGATTTTATTTTGTTTAAACTCAACTATCATGTGATCTATTTTACTTTTTAATGAGTTCCTAAATTTTTTATATTGGTTGTGTCCTGTAAATGAAAATTGTTATGGTTTTAATTAACTAAACAATAAAGTTTAAATTTAAAAAATAGTATCCGTAAGGGACCTGGCCACCGCATTGAGAGCAGCTTTAAGGGGATACAGGTGATATTTAGGAGTGCCTGTAAGGAGAGAATTGTCGTAATCAAGTTTTGAGATGACAAGAGATTGCACCACAGTCTTAAAATCATTTGCGGGGATAAACAGCTTTACTTTCTTGAGATATTTGAGTGTGCAGAGAGCTGCTTTAGCAGAGTTGTTGATGTGGTCCTCCATGAACATGTTTTTGTCTAGGGTGATGAGAGAGCGCAATTTGAATAAAATGTATATCCGAATCATATTTAGAACTATATCGTATAAACGTAGGAATAAAATGTATATCGTAACGTGAAGTTGACGCTTATAGCATAAAGTTAACAGATGTGACTAAAGTAATATAGGAAATGTAATTGTATTCACTTTAGAATGCATTAGATTTAGAAGACCCGTATACGTAATGGGCTAATGTAGTAATGTGTAGAAATGCTCACGAACAGAAGAACGTGCAAAGTAGAATTCATGTACGTGTGTAACTTAAAATGCAGAAACGGCGAGAAATGTAACATGGAGAAATGTGCAGAGAGCATACATATAACGATGTAACAAATGAGAATATAAAATTATATTCTACGTAATTTATATTCTATGTAAAATGTATTTACACATAATCAAAGGGATTTGCTAAATGCGATCGTATATAAATGTATGTTAAAGGTTATACTGTGTAGAAGAAGTTTGTAGGAATGTTAGAAGAGTTTTAGGTCATTTGTGATTATAACCTGACTGACCAAGGGTTCGCAGGAGTAGTCCGCTGTTGGTAATTTAGTGGGCTCACAGGAGTCGTGAATAGCCTTCACTTGAATGTGAGAGCCAAAGAGTCTAGTTCTTGTTAGATTTAAGGTGACAAATGTCGGACGAAGTTTATTGCCTAAACATGAGAGGAGACGATTGGAATTTGAGTCTTGTTTTGAAATGACCATTCACAGGACCAAATGAGGTTAAAAGTACAGCGGTAAAGAATAAAGTTCTGATAAGGTGATAGATTTTGCTCCGAAAGTGTCAAAGGTAAAGTTGAATGAAGTCACCAGCAAGAAGACGAAGATGGCGTCTAAGGAGAAAGGTCAACTTAACGGACGGCGAAGAGACGAAGCCATGGAAAAAAGCTAGAAGATGACCTCACGGGGAAAGTCCGTGGTGGGCGTCGAAGGGGCGTTCCACCCACACTGTGATTGTGTATTTTAGGGACAGCACCCCGGGGAGAAGATAGCGAAGGCGAGGCAAGAACTCAGCGAATTGCTCAGAGCGAGAGGCAAGTTAGAAAGAGCAGATGACTTGAGCAGATGCGCTGAGAGAGATCAGAGCGCAAGGGAGCAGTAGGCCGAGGACCCTTAGAGAGCGGATGGGTAGGCAGAGAGGGTACTGCTTCTTAAACTTAAGTTACCTTTAGAGGCTAAGAGAGTTTGAACTTCTTAGGGAGTCAAACTGCTGACACCTTTTTTAGGGTTCTAGAAACTTGCGAAGTAGGGATGTTACCTAGTATAGAGTAGGGACAGATTTAACTTGATTATTTTTCTCTTTCTGTAGATGACGCAGAAGAACCACTTCATATCGATGCTTTTTAATTTGCTGATTTTGGAACTGACTTTAATTGTATTCGTTTGTAGACTGAGGTTCTTTAGGGAATACATGTTCCTATTAGTTCCTGTATATTTGATGAATTTGATCCTGAGAGGATTGTATATGCAACTTTTTTTAATTTTATATTAAACCTTTTAAACTTTATCAGTTGTAAGTGGTTCTTCAGAGTGGCGTCAGTTAATGGGGGTTATCTAACCTATGCAGGGGCTGTCTTTTACTCAATGACAGAAATCAAGCGGTCCAAAATTGACGAATGAGATAAGTTATCAAATTGATCATAAAAGATATTAAAATCTCATTCCCCGCAGTTGGTAGTAGAGGAGGGTTTTCTTCTTGAGGAAGACAACCTAGGTCAGGTTTAGTTTACCCCAAGGTCCCTAGTCATCGACGACCAGAAGAAAAATCCCTGCCGAAGAAGGTGCTGACGGTGCGTCGAGAGAAAAGCAGCAGAGTCGGTCGAGAGTGAGTATAAGGGTCATGCGTTGTAAGATTGCGGTGTTTTATGTTGTTCCTGTGTTGTAATGTCAAGCGGAGTTGAATGCCTGTAGTGTGAGTGAGGGAAGGTTGTGAGCGCGCGCAACCGGATAAAATCTTATGTCCAGAGAGTACTTAAGTGGTTCGGGTGTATCGAACACCCAGAGTAATTTGTCTACCATTTAAAGGGGGTCATGAGGTACCATTGATCGCCCGCAGACCGATGATAGGGGGAGCGTTTGAGTGAGTGTATGAGTAAACGCATGCTGGTCGTACGTTTACTGTGTGTAAGTAACCTATCAGTTAAGGTGAGCGTCTGACCGTAAGAGGAAGACGTTTCGCTAGTTGAGGTGACAATTACAGTTAGACTGTGGCCGTACAGTCAGAGAAAAGTGATCGCTTGGACGGAAGTAGTCATTTTTCGGTGCATGAATGAAACGCATGCAAGACCGCGAGACGAGTTGAGAAACGAAGGAAACTGCTGCAGAGGGGACGAGTGACGTCAGCGTAGAGTCGCGCTGAGATTGGTCGGTTGGCGTAGAACCGTGTTGGGATAGGCTGATTAGCGAGAGTCGCACAGGGATTGGTAGTTGTCATCGGGACATAAACAAGGAAGAGAATTAATAAGAGAAAATCGTAGATTATCAAAAATGAAGTGCTTTAAGGGTTTAAGAAAAATCTTTAGGAGGAATAGAAGAAATTTATATGCTGGAGAAGAAGCTCCACCAGAAGGCACACCAGCTTATCATATGGCAGTAAATGTAGGCTTACACTCGATAATGTGGATCTCCGAGTGGAATAGGCTAATGGAAGGGAATAAGGAACTGACGTTTCCAAGATTCGGAACATTTAAGTTAGAAGTGTTGAACCAACTGAAAGCAGTAATGCTTGCAACAAGACCTCTACCGAGGCCAACACAGTTCGAAGCACTTAGTGCATGGTTTAGAGCGGCACACGAAAAGAGCGTAAAGAGGCGCCAAGAAAGAGTGAGACGATCAGTAAAGGCAGTGCAGGATGCCAAATGGGATGAGGAAGCTAAGAAGTGGAGAGTGCAAAAGATAGAAGCAGACAAACTGTTCACCATGATAGAAGCCACGGGAGAAAAGAAACCTCTAGAGGAGGAAGATGAGGAAAGCGAGACGGAGGAGGATCTGATAGAGAGGCTATTAACAGATAGACCACCTCCGTACAACAGTGAAACCGCAAGTCCCATATTACGGCAAGGGGACGGAGCTAGGTGGGGAGAATATAAATCGATCCCAGTGACGGAGTGGGACTCCAACAAGAGTGAGGAAATACCCCAAGTTAGTTCTGAACAGAGAGTAGTGGGAAGATTCGTGGTCCAGAAGGCGCCAGAGACGCAATGTGCAAGGTCGTACCAAATGCCAGACGCTTTACAAGTACCTGTCACCATAGGCCCTATTGTGTCAATCTACAACCCAGAAGGGGTCCAGCAGGAGGAACAGGCACGATGGGACAGGGAAAGGGCAGAGATGGAGAATAGGAATAACACGATGAATCCTCAGAGGCAGATACTAGCACCAGTGAGTCGGAGTACCCCATTAGATTCCGCAACGGGTCCCTGGATAGAACAAGGGGGTCAAAGAGGATCAATGGATTTGAGGGGACCAAAACCGAAATCCTATAAGGAATTAAGGGTATATCTGAAAGAATGGGATACTGCCGAAGAGGCTCGGAATAAAAGTTTAGAAACAGGAGCAGAGTGGAGAGACCAGGATAACAAGATCCTCTCTCATTGTGGAGCTGGCGAAAGCAGCCCGGAGTGGGAGAGAGGGAGTCAAGGAAGCAGGGGAGATACTTGCCCTACTACTAGTGGCAATCGGCAAATGTGTAACGACAGGAGTGCAGGGTGTGGGGAAGTGCCTCGCGTCACCTTTAGTGAGGGAGAACGAAGGACGCAGGAGTACCGAAACACTTTCAGATGCACACACCATACTCAGAATGAAAATGTGCAACATTGGAATCACGGGAACATGGAGAGCCGTGAAACGTCTCGACATGCCTCCGGTGATTACGGACGAAATCACGGGAACATGGAGAGCCGCGAAGGGTCTCGCCATGCGTCCGGTGAACAAGAACGAAGTCATGAGAATATAGGGAGTCGCGAAACGTCTCGCCATACATCCGGTGATCACGAACGAGATCGCGGGAGCATGGAGAGCCATGAAGGTCCTTATCGTTTGTTGAGTGATACCAAACAGCAAGCAAGTTACAGTGGTTTAGAACAGCACGGAGGATCTTATCTCGTATCTGGAGAAACCGAGCCGAAAAGACAGAATGTAGGATTGAGGGATGGAGCATTGTTCCACCATACCCCAAGGGAAGATGGAAAAGCTTGGGATCTAGAGAGGTGGGAACAAAGAGATGGAAGAAAAATTCCTCATAACTCACCTGTGCTTAGGCGTAGGGCGCATAGTGGAGGTGAGAGGGATGTAAGAGAACAACCTAGGACTGACGTACTGAGAGCTGAAATAAAAGCAAGACGCATAGATGTAATGAGTTTAAAATCAGACTTGGACGAAATAATTGACGGCACAGTGGCAATCGAGAGGTTAGAGCTGTACGCACCAGATGAGATTCTGTTCTTATCTAAAGACGTTACTCGGAAAGCGAGAGCAGCTCATGAGAAGTTATCTGAATTGGCAGAAAAGTACATGATAGACATATCACGAACTAAGGCTTTACAGGCCAACCATAGGCTGAATTGCACGGATCAAGATCTAGATGAGCGTAGAACGATTGGGCTAAGAGTACACATAAGGGAATTGGTCATGTGTATTAGGATATGGAGAGATCTGGATAGATGGGAGGAAAGATGGTCCAAGAAGGGATCTGTCAGACGGAGTACACTTATAAAGTCTCAGGATACAGACTTAATGCGAATGGAAGCTTTCCCTTTGCGAGAAATCGCGAACGGAAACTACGTGCATGTACCATGGAGTAGGGGGGATTTAGCGGCACTCACTAATTCCTTCCCGAAGCTTAGAGAAAATCCCGTAGAGTGGTACAAGCAGGTAGAGAGATTCGTGAAGATCTCTAAGGTACTGTGGATCGATTTGAACACTTTGTTCGATATCGTAGTACCCGGAGATTTGTGGACGGCATGCAAACTTAGTATTGAATGGCCCGCTTGTGAGCCTCCGAGGAATGCACAGACAGGCGGTCCATCAGACAGAGTCATGGAAAAATACGAGAGAGTAATAACATGGCTAAAGGAGAAAGTGCCGGTGCAGGATATAGACTGGGTTAAGATAGATCGAACAACTCAGGAGCCTAAAGAGACCGTTCACGAGTTTTATGAGAGGTTACTGAAAGCATTCAAACAGTACAGTGGATTAGACGTAATGGATCCTAAGGACATAGGACAGTTTGTGTCAAAGTTTGTTCTCGGATTGAGACCAGACATAAGCCTGATGATTCAACAGCATTTAATTTGCTGGCAGAACAAACCTTTAGATGAGATTCTGAGGTATGCAAGGTACTGTAGCGATGAGATAGATTCGAAGGCAAAGAAGCTCAAGGAAAAGCTGATGTTAGTACAGATGCAATCAGCTGGAAAGGATGGACAGCGACAACAAGGAATAGGAACGCAAGCAAAGAAACAGAATAATCAGAGCAGAGATGAGGAAGAAAGACCGAGACCGAGAATGGATATCGCAACACTGAAAAGGACAACCAGGTGTCATCAGTGTAACGAGGTAGGACATTGGAGACGCGAGTGTCCTTACAATGTTGAGACAGGGGAATTAGAACAGGAGGAGGAAGAGGTACAGAACAACGTGGTTAAGGGAGCAACAGTCCCAAAGGGAAAGTTTATCAAAGGGGGGACTCAGACTCCTCGAGCCCCGTTTCCTCAACCGCCTCGAATTTCGAATGGAGGGAAAACCTATAGACAAATGCCATTGTTCGTAGGAGGAGAAGAATGCTACTACGTTGATCCTCTTACAGGGCAACGAGTGAATAGGGACGAAGACTGTACTTTAGGAGCAGCCCTGGAAGTGGATCAGAGAGGACCATACGTAGAGGCTGAAGTAGCTGGATGTCCTACAACCTTTTTGGTGGATACGGGAGCCACTAGATCCACGTTGAGATCAGCGGTAGTCCCAGGTCTGCCGATATCAGGAGAGATGATTCAGGTGGTAGGAGTCGCAAACAAGAGGATGACGAATCCTCTGACAGAACCAGTGTCAGTAAAGATAGGGAATTACAGTGACGAACATCAGTTTGTGATCTGTGATTCTAGCCCGGTGTGTTTGCTAGGAAGAGATTTGTTGTGTAAACTGAATTGCACAATACATTGCACACCTGAAGGAGTAGAAGTGCAGACCAACGATGAAGATGCCGATTTTAAAGTTGTAAACTCGCAGGAATGCGTGGAACTATATCCTACCTTAACAGTGGAGGAGCTTCCACAAGACTTGAGGGAGAAAGTGTCAGCTGAGGTGTGGGATTTTACTGGAGAAGAAATAGGACTGATCAAAGGGGTAGAACCAGTAAAGATCATGGTAAGACCCAATGCCGAGTACCCAAGAACACCACAATACAAGTTGACACCGGAGACGATTGCAGGAATAAAGCCTGTGATCGAATCCATGATTAAACAGGGAATACTGAAGGAAATCGTGGGTAGTCCATGTAACTCCCCGATTATGGGTTTGCAGAAGCCTAGTGGAAAATATAGAATAGTGCAGGATCTTCGAAAGATTAATAATATTGTTGTCTCATGTTGTCCAGTGGTACCGAATCCATCAGTGATATTATTTCAGATACCGTTCCAAGCTGAATGGTTCACCGTGATAGATTTGTGCCAGGCTTTCTTTTCGATTCCTTTAGATGAAGAGAGCCAGTATCTTTTCGCTTTTAAGCTGGAAGATCGCGTTTTAACATGGTGTCGTATCCCTCAGGGGTATACAGAAAGCCCATCGATTTTTAACCAGCTATTAAAGAGAAATCTTGAGAGTCTAGTACTGCCCAAGAACTCAGTTCTAGTCCAGTACATAGACGACCTCCTAGTTGCGTCAGAAACTGAGGAAGCTTGCAGAGTAGACACCATCACCTTGTTAAATCACTTGGCCGAGAACGGGCATAAGGTGTCTCCAAGTAAATTGCAATATTGTCTTACTGAAGTGCAATACTTGGGCCACAGGATTGAAAAGGGGAAACGAAAGGTGTCTCCAGACAGAATAGAGGCGATTATGAAAATGAACGCGCCTACAACACAAAGAGAGGTCAGGATGTTTCTAGGCATGGTTGGTTATTGTCGGCAGTGGATAGCTAACTTTTCACTGAAGGCAAAACCTTTATTACAACTGACGCACAAAGGAGTGAGTGATCCGGTACCATGGGACAAAGATTGTTTGATGGCGTTTTTACAGCTGAGGGAGGACTTATGTCGCGCCCCGGCTTTAGGAATGCCTGATTACACAAAACCATTTTTGCTTTACTGCTGCGAAAGAGAGGGATGCGCTTTAGCAGTTTTGGCCCAGATTCATGGAGATGCGCGTAGGCCAGTAGCGTATTTTTCGGCTACATTAGATCCAGTAGCCGCAGCGTTGCCCGGATGTCTCAAATCCGTAGCTGCAACGGGTGTCAGCATTGAAAGATCTGAAAGTGTGGTAATGGGACATCAGTTAGTGGTGTACGTACCGCATTCTGTGGAATTGTTAATGACCAGGACTAAGACTCAGCATCTGACGAATAGCAGGCTCACACGCTACGAGCAGGTCATACTGGCTGCCGAGAATGTGACCCTAAAAAGATGCTCCGTCTTGAATCCTGCAACTTTGATGCCACTTCCAAATGAGGTGGATGATGAAATTTGTACAGATCATGATTGCCTTGATGTGACTGAACTATGTACCAAACCGAGACCAGATATCGTAGATGAGCCATTGACTGACCCCGATGAAATTTTCTTTGTTGATGGTTCATGCGTAAGAGACGATATTGGTCAGCTGAGAGCAGCTTATGCAGTTTGTACAATTACCAGAGTTGTAGAAGCCGCTTGCCTGGAAGGAGTACACTCCGCTCAGGTAGCTGAAATTGTTGCTCTGACGCGTGCCTGTTTAGCAGGCAACAAAATTCGAGTCACCATATACACCGATAGCCAGTATGGTTTCGGGGTAGTTCACGATTACGGGCAGTTATGGTCTCAAAGAGGTTACATGACCTCCTCGGGTTCTCCCATTAGGAATGGAGAATTCGTGAGATTATTGTTAGAGGCATTGCAAGGCCCGACAGCTATTGCAGTAGTCAAATGTGCTGCGCATACAAAAAATGTAGATTTTGTGTCACAAAGTAACCGCTATGCGGATGAAGTAGCGCGTTACTGCGCAGAACAAGGATATTCTCACACTGATGTGAAAGTGGGGGGAATCCAAGAAAGAACTGAATTGACAACGTTGTTAGATACTGTAGATACGTGGGATGAGCTAAAGAGTGTTCAGGAGAATGCACCAGATGATGAGAAAAAGGGCTGGGAAACATCTGGTTGTACTAGAAGCGAGATGAACTTTTGGATCTCTGCCGACGGGAGAGCAGTTTTACCAAATGAACTTGTTAGTCCAATGGCAAGGAAATTGCATGGATCAGCACACATAGGTAGAGATGCCATGGTGAGAGTATTCAGACAAACGTGGTTTAATCCTAAGTTTAGGGTAGCGGCAGAAGCAGTATGTCAGCGATGTGCGATCTGTCAGCAACTAAACGTGGGAAAGAGAACACCAGTTACATTGAGTCACATTGGGAGGTCTGGGGGGCCTTTCAATAGAATGCAGCTTGATTTTATAGAAATGCCTAAATGCAACAGACTTAGATACGTTTTAGTGATTGTCTGTATATTTTCTAGATGGGTTGAAGCTTACCCTACACGTAGATGTGATACACTTACAGTAGCAAAATTATTACTTAGAGAGTTAATACCGAGGTTTGGGGTGCCATCCTCTTTGGAATCGGACAGAGTAACTCATTTCAACAGCGAAATAGTGAAGATGTTGTGCTCAGCTTTGAGTATCGATCAGAAGCTCCATTGCAGTTATCGACCAGAAGCTTCAGGGATTGTAGAGCAAATCAACAGCACAATTAAGTCCAGACTTGCCAAAGTTTGTTCATCGACATCCCTGAGTTGGCCAGACGCACTACCAGTGGTTCTTATGAGCATACGTAGCACACCAGATAGAAAAACAGGTCTCTCTCCACATGAAGTGCTAATGGGGAGAGCTATGAGATTGCCATCGGTTCCGACTGCAGCGTTATTGAACATCACAGACGACTTGATCTTGGACTACTGCAAGGGACTATCTGATGCCATTAATTCTGTGTCCCTCCAGGTCCAGGCTGCAGAGGTTCCATCAGCACAAGACTTGTGCCATGACCTGAGTCCAGGGGACTGGGTTTTGGTGAAAAAGCATGTCAGGAAGAACTGCTTAGACGTGCGTTGGCGAGGACCGTTTCAAGTCATACTTGTTACGAACACTGCAGTGAAGTGTGGAGGCCTGCCAAATTGGATACACGCTTCACACACTCGAAGAGTGCCAACACCTCTAGAAGAAACAGCTCCTCTCTCGGGTGAGAGTCCAGCGGAAAGCGGAGAAGCTATAGAGGGGGAAAGTCAAACTGTAGAGGTGATTGAAGAGGCTGAGATTGTGTCAGAACAGGTCGATGAAGGTCAAGACACTAGTGAGACCGAAGTCGCCTCAGGAGAAGAAAGTAACTGGGAGATTGAATCAGATACTGAACAAGCTGAGAGTGACCAAGAGATAAGTCCCAGAACAAGGAGCAGGAGGACAAGGAGTGACGAAGCCAGTTGGCCGGAGAGAAGGAGGAGGCCAAGCTTAAAGGCACAACAGGAGAAAACTCTTGTCCCAATCTCTGAAGAATCGGATCAAGAAGAGGAAACTACAGACTCGGGAACTGAGAGTCCAAGAAGATCGAGAAGGGTACGTGTGCCCTGCTGAAGGTACGCCACCCCAGAGTGGACTTATCTAGCAGATGTCTTGGGGACAGAAATCTGGGAGAGTGAAGAACGTGAAAGTAATCGATCTCGATCCATTTGTAGCAGTGGAGATATGGATGTTGACTCCTGGACTCGAGACTGAGGGATTACTGACTTTCACACTTCCTATACCCCCATACTTGAGTCAGATTAAAGATTTAGTGTTAAACAGATTACAATTTCCAACATTTGGTCATCAAATTCCGGAAGAAGAAGAAAAAGTCATTCGTTTTGAATTATTGGAACTTGTTGCGAGAGCTGCAGGTACGAGAATAATTGTTGATGTATAAAGACTATTGTATATAAGTTATAAAGAAGAAGATAACCTAGCGCCGAGTGGAAAGAAGAATAAAATTAGGGATTACATTTAGAGGACGGAGAAGGGTTAGGGTTGTCTGTTGTTAAAAATAAAGAGACATTGTTGCGAAAAAGAGACTTTGTTGATAAAGAGCACTTTATAAACTGAGAAGAAAACAAAGCAAACCAAAGACTGGAAAGGAAAGGAAAACTATTTCGCAAAAGAAAGAGTTACGCTGTCTTTGACAACATGGAGAACGGCAACCCAAACAGAAAAGCCAGATGTATAATAGGTACACTTATAGCTGTAGTAATATTTCTCATAATTACAGTAGTGACAATATCATACATAGTAGGACATGAAACTGATAAAGAAATAGCAGATGTAAAGCCTGTAACGACTTTGAAACCTGCTCTTGATGTGAAGAAGGAGGAGAGCAATGTTATTCGTGAAAAAGCGTTACTGGCAGATGAAGCTCGTAGATTACATGTAGACGAGTCACAGGGAAACTTTAGGTCAAACGCATATGCTAAACTGTTATACGAATATATCGATGCCATGGAGGCCAAAGATTGCTATGTATGTATGCAATTGCCGGCTTCTGTAGACGAGGGCATTAGATATCATCATCTCCCACTGACTTATGGGATAACATGTAGTTTACTGCTTAGTATATTTTATGGTAGAGAAGGATTTGAGTACTACTTTTCAAATTATGATTCGGTACTGCCTGAAGTTCCGAATTATAAACAAATGAATAAGTGGGACTATTATAAAAAGGAGGATAGACTAGCCAAATTCTTCCTTCCTTGGGATACATTAGATACTTCATATGCACGTAGAAATAATCTGACTTGCAAAGTGTCAGAGATTGAGAAAAAATTCATAGCACAAGTAGATGACCGATACAGAAGGCAGAAGATTCTAAAAATGTCAGGACAGTGGAAAACTGATTGGACCGAAGAAGAGAAGGCACATAAAAAGAAAGGTAGCAATGGTCCAATAGCATTGGATAGAACGCAGAAAGGAAAGTTATGTTTAACTCGAAGCAAGACATATTATGAGAATGTATTTGTAGGTGAAGTAAATTGCGAACATGCTTTTCGATTAGAGTACTACACGAAAGACTTCATGAAGGAGATGCAAGTGATTCCTAATGTATATTTTGTATGCGGAAGAAATGCCTATGTAAAACTGCCTGACAATTGGTATGGTTCGTGTTACTTGGCAATTGTCTTCCCCAAAATATATCATGCAAAGGATTTAGCGATCATGGAAGGAAAGGCTTCGACAAGAACGAAAAGAGAAGTAGGAGATGCAGAAGTAGTAGGAGACGTATTTGGAGCGATGTTTCCTATGTTAGGTTTAATACTTAACGATGTTAAGATCAGGAGACTAGCTACAGTCGTAGATAGATTATCTGCAAGTACTGCAAGGTCATTAATGCTAATAGAAGGTGAGATGCAATCGATTAGAGCAATGGTTCTTCAGAATCGACTTGCTCTTGATGTGCTATTAGCAAAAGAAGGCGGAGTTTGTAAGGCTTTGAAGGTCCAGGAATGTTGTACTTATATTCCTGATAATTCAAAACCACTTGAGAAGGTCATAAGAAACATTACACAGATTCATCAAGAAATCGAAGATTTAACAAAATTAAATGTTTGGGAAAAAGTAGGTCATGGAGTAGGAAGGGTTGGAAGTTGGTTTGCCAACCTTGGTAAAAGTATAGTATGGTATATATTAAAACCTGTATTAATAATATTAATTTGTATAATCACATTGTTAGGATTTGTGAAACTATATAAATGATATAGGACGAACCGGTTACAAAGATCTATGAGGGAACAAGAAAGGAGATTAGCTGCTTTACAAGATCAACAGTATAAAAGCTTGAGAGCACTTGAAATGATGAAAAGAGGAAATGATGTAACTAGTTCTGTTTAAAGGTACTATTCAAATTGCATTTAGTGATGACTCCTAAAAGTCATCAAAGGGGGGAACTGAGAGAGCGCAATTTGAATAAAATGTATATCCGAATCATATTTAGAACTATATCGTATAAACGTAGGAATAAAATGTATATCGTAACGTGAAGTTGACGCTTATAGCATAAAGTTAACAGATGTGACTAAAGTAATATAGGAAATGTAATTGTATTCACTTTAGAATGCATTAGATTTAGAAGACCCGTATACGTAATGGGCTAATGTAGTAATGTGTAGAAATGCTCATGAACAGAAGAACGTGCAAAGTAGAATTCATGTACGTGTGTAACTTAAAATGCAGAAACGGTGAGAAATGTAACATGGAGAAATGTGCAGAGAGCATACATATAACGATGTAACAAATGAGAATATAAAATTATATTCTACGTAATTTATATTCTATGTAAAATGTATTTACACATAATCAAAGGGATTTGCTAAATGCGATCGTATATAAATGTATGTTAAAGGTTATACTGTGTAGAAGAAGTTTGTAGGAATGTTAGAAGAGTTTTAGGTCATTTGTGATTATAACCTGACTGACCAAGGGTTCGCAGGAGTAGTCCGCTGTTGGTAATTTTGTGGGCTCACAGGAGTCGTGAATAGCCTTCACTTGAATGTGAGAGCCAAAGAGTCTAGTTCTTGTTAGATTTAAGGTGACAAATGTCGGACGAAGTTTATTGCCTAAACATGAGAGGAGACGATTGGAATTTGAGTCTTGTTTTGAAATGACCATTCACAGGACCAAATGAGGTTAAAAGTACAGCCGTAAAGAATAAAGTTCTGATAAGGTGATAGATTTTTCTCCGAAAGTGTCAAAGGTAAAGTTGAATGAAGTCACCAGCAAGAAGACGAAGATGGCGTCTAAGGAGAAAGGTCAACTTAACGGACGGCGAAGAGACGAAGCCATGGAAAAAAGCTAGAAGATGACCTCACGGGGAAAGTCCGTGGTGGGCGTCGAAGGGGCGTTCCACCCACACTGTGATTGTGTATTTTAGGGACAGCACCCCGGGGAGAAGATAGCGAAGGCGAGGCAAGAACTCAGCGAATTGCTCAGAGCGAGAGGCAAGTTAGAAAGAGCAGATGACTTGAGCAGATGCGCTGAGAGAGATCAGAGCGCAAGGGAGCAGTAGGCCGAGGACCCTTAGAGAGCGGATGGGTAGGCAGAGAGGGTACTGCTTCTTAAACTTAAGTTACCTTTAGAGGCTAAGAGAGTTTGAACTTCTTAGGGAGTCAAACTGCTGACACCTTTTTTAGGGTTCTAGAAACTTGCGAAGTAGGGATGTCACCTAGTATAGAGTAGGGACAGATTTAACTTGATTATTTTTCTCTTTCTGTAGATGACGCAGAAGAACCACTTCATATCGATGCTTTTTAATTTGCTGATTTTGGAACTGACTTTAATTGTATTCGTTTGTAGACTGAGGTTCTTTAGGGAATACATGTTCCTATTAGTTCCTGTATATTTGATGAATTTGATCCTGAGAGGATTGTATATGCAACTTTTTTTAATTTTATATTAAACCTTTTAAACTTTATCAGTTGTAAGTGGTTCTTCAGAGTGGCGTCAGTTAATGGGGTTTATCTAACCTATGCAGGGGCTGTCTTTTACTCAATGACAGAAATCAAGCGGTCCAAAATTGACGAATGAGATAAGTTATCAAATTGATCATAAAAGATATTAAAATCTCATTCCCCGCAGTGATATGCCCAGCAGCTTAACAGAGTTAGAGAGAGAGAGAGAGAGAGAGAGAAAGAGAGAGAGAGAGAGAGAGAGAGAGAGAGAGAGAGAGAGAGAGAGAGAGAGAGAGAGAGCAGTTAAAAGCATCCAGGTTCTTGATCTACTCTAGGGTATGTAAAGGATTAGTTCTTGGGTAGAAGAAAAGTAATTCCGTTTTTTCAGGGTTCAGTTTAAGGTGGTTGGTTTTGAGCCATGATTGTATATTAATAAGTGTGGTGTTTAGTTGTCAGAGGTCATGGGGAGATTTGATTTTGGAGTGGAGTTATATGTCATTGGCATATAGATGGCATTTCACCCCAGCTTGGTTCAAAATGACAGTGAGAGGTTCCATGAAGAGATTAAATAAGGCTTGGGAGTGGACAGAACCTTGGGGTATACCAATGAGTTACCGGAGCTGGGTTGGAGAGACAGCTGTGTATATTTATTTGCTGACAGCGATGTTGCAGGTAGTACGTAAACCATTTCAGCCCTGTGCCATTAATATCTGTGCAATATTTGATAGTTTCAAGTAGAGCTGGGTGATTTAATGTATCAAAGGGTGCTGATAAGTCGAGTAGGATTACGAGGTATGCATCACCTTCATCTAAATTTCTGTGAATGTCATTCATTGTTATATTATATTGAGAGAAACTGTGTATACAATAGATCAATTTGACATATTTATACCTCTACACTCTATTTGTTTGTGAGAGCCCTTCTCAGTTAAAATGACAAATGTATGTTGACATTTTTCTTCCACTTGCATTGCTTTCTTTCCTGCTATTTTGCACTAAAGGCTGATGGGACTTTAGATCCCCTACTGTAGGGTGTTCTTTTTACCATGTCTTTTCCCACTTCCCAATTATTCACAGAGTTTTGTAGAGGATAATGGATTAATCTTAAAAAGTAGTCATGTTTTTGGATTTCCCATATTTGAATCCATGACTATTTCTCCATCATGGTTCCTCCCTCTGTTTCCTTTTCTGGCCCTGTTCTGTTCCTAAATGGTCTACATCTGTCAGTTTGGAAATTGAAAAAGCAAGGGTTGCAGAGTAAAGGGAGACCTTTTCTTTTAGCTGAAGCAACTCAGAAATCCTGTAAGGCTTTGACATTGAAGTTTAACTCATGGCATTGGAAACGTTTTAAATGATGGTATGCAAAGCAATCTATCTCACCTTCGAAGTGTTAGCTTTCTTCTATTTTTCAGTTTTTTCATGGGAAGGTTTCTATAAAGATATTTCAGAATCTACTTTGAAATCCTAGTGAATATCTATAAAACCATTCAGAGTGTCATGGGAGTATTTTGGAGAAAGGAGAATCTTGTTTCCCACGTGCTAAAGAGTTTTTCTTTGACATGTTCTAAGGATAAAAGTGGATCCTCCTTCGGATTTGAACTTGGTTCTAAAAGTGGAACAAAAGCATCTGTATGAGCCTCTAATTTGATGGCTATGCAGCGAGACAACTTGCTGAGCTGTGTGAAAAGGAGAGGGCAGGAATGTACCATCTTTACCAATATATGGTGCATTCCGGCTCTTTGACTGTGCTGGTGGACAATCTGCTGCCTAGTCCTAATGAAGGCACCTTCCACCACAAAAAGCAATCCTCTCATGCATTTTCCCTTTTTTAAAGTCAGCTGCAGAATGCAGCACACTAAGAAAAAGAAAACAATAAGGAGAAATAAAGATATTTCTCCTCTTTGCGCCCCTCTTAGGAAGGCATAGCATTGTGACGCATTCCCAGGTTTCTCAGTCTTGGTAAATCTGTGAATGGGCCAATATCCATGGCTGTATAAATGGGAAAACCGCACTCCACCCATGGAAGGCCTGCTGAGGGCAGAGTAATGCAAGGCAGCGACTTGCGCTACCTTGCGTTAAACCAAATTTACCAAGTAATGCATGTTCACACAAGGTGGCCTTGCACTGTTTGTAAATCTTACTTTAATATTGCATTGCCCTTGTGACGCTTTGCATGGCACAAGGGCAACACAATACTATGATCACTTTGAGCCTACATTGGTAACCATAAAGGTAGTTTTCTTGGTGGCCGTAGCATCACCCAGACGGTGGGAGGGCTGGTAGCCTTGCCACGCCACCCTCCTTTTTTGACAATTTTCAATGATAGAGAAATTCTACGATTAGACCCTGCCTTTCTCCCTAAAATTCCCTCAGCCAATAATCGAGATCAGGAAATAACTTTACCTGTGCTCGATCTAGTTCTTCTTCAGTTAAATAAAAATCCTACATTTGTTGAATACAAAGAGTGCTGGTGTATCTCGAAAAGACTTTCATGTTGAGAGAAGAATGTGATTCACTGCTTGTAACTTTTGGTACCTAAGGATTAAGTCTACAATTTCTTTGGCATACAATTTGACTGACCCACTCCTTCCTTATGGTATACAGGGAAGAGTGCCGAGAAGTTTGGCTGCATCATGGGTTGAGTTTAATGATGTTCCTGTTGTAGATATTTGAGGGGCAAGAATGTGGGCAGCACCTAAAACCTTTGTTGGACATTACAGATTTCAACAATTTGACAGTGGTGAAAAAGGATTTGGGATTGGTTTTCTGAGGTCAGTTCTGACATGATTTTGGGGTGTAACATTTAATTAAGCACTGGCGCAAGGCAACATCTAGGGGCATATTACCAACAACTAGCGATAATTATCGCTATGTTGGTTTAGCGGCGATATTTTTATCGCCGAGCTGCGGCGATTTTTATCGCTTAGGAACCTTGCTATTATCAAGGTTTATCTCCTAAGTGATAAAAATCGGACGAAATGCATGAATATCGCAGAAAAGTCCGTGATATTCATGCATGACCGAGCTAATGCTCTTAGCCATGTTATCCACCTACCATTGGATAACATGGCTAAGAACTGCTCAGGGGCAGGTGTTAGCTTTTGGAGATATTCGCGCTTAGCGCGAATATCTACAAAAGTTGGTAATAGGAGATAGCGATGTTAGCGACTGTTTCCAGTCGCTAACATCTTGGCACGCCCACTTTGCATGTCATTAGTGATAAATATCACTGACATGCAAAGCGGGGCCAAAGATGGTCGCTATCTCCTACTAGCTGTCGCTAACTGATGTTAGCGACAGCTAGATAATAGGGAGATAATTTTATCTCCGGTTTCTTGGCTTTTAAAGCCGAAAACGCGGAGATAAACCCCCTTGATAATATGCACCCTAGTGTTTTGTGTTCTGTTCTGTATCCTTTTTGAAGATCGAATCTGATTTTACAATGACCTGACTCACATGCTCAATATCACTCAAGGCTTGATCCCACATGTTCCACAGATATAAGGCGGTGTGGTCACCTTTACAGGTACTATACTTGCAGACTCCACTTATGACAGTGACAATGTAACTAGCCAATATGAAGGTGTTTTAGAGAAGGGATGTAAAGTACTGTCAAAAGTAGCGTTTTGTCCATTTCAGCAATAGAAAGAAGCCATAAATACTGTCACATGAACAACTTTTTTGTGGAGGGTACTTGCTGAAAATGCAGGCGCCAAACTATACTCCTTCTGACTTGCTGTGTCCAATAGTGACAAATGCATTAATGAACTCAGTAATGGATATCATTCAACAGTCAACAGAGAAACGAGGCAGTGTGCAAGCTGTGGGGTTTATGAGTTTCATTTAAAATTGGGCTACTTTAATAATCCTTGATACCAGCACACCCACAAGCACCACTAGCATGTATTTATTTATTACTTTTAGGGCTACTTAGATATAGCGCAGTTAACACTTCCAAAGGAGTTTCTTGAAAGCATGGGCAAATTTTGCGAATCTGGCGTTTGCAAATTTTGCGAATTTGCGAACTCGCAATCCGCAAAATCGGCGAATTCTCGCGAATTTGCGGATTTTTTTACCGTGTTCGCAAGGGTTTCTGCCAGTTCGCGAGGGTTTGGTGCCAGTTCGCAATTGCGAACTTACTTGTCGGCTCGCAACGGTCTCGACTATGTTGTTTCTACGTCTGGTTCATCATCACAGGTCCCCAGCACCCTCTGTTTCACCACTGCCACCCTCTGTTTCACCCATGCCACCCTCTGTTACATCAATGCCACCCTCTGGTACATCATCACTGTAGATTATGGGGGGGAAAAGCAAGCACACATGCCCTGCTTCAACTGACATGAATTAATTTGGGGTTGGTTTATTAATGTGTCACTGTTTTAAAATTCCAGGTCTGGCACCTGCTTCCTTATCAGTAATTTGCTTTCTGTTGCAGTGCAATTTTTTTTCCAGGACCATTGTGGCCTACTTGTAGCTATTCTATGAGCCTGCTGTGAGGGTCAGAGCAGGGTCATACAATTGTTGCAACTAGCAACTGAACTCTGGAGGGGCCCCAGTCAGGAAGCACTACAGGGAATGGTTACTAATGATGAGTTTGAACTCTTGCACCTGCTGAGTGCTTTCAGTTTTGCAAAACACGTTTTTCTGCAATTTCGCGGGATTCGCGAGGCGCGAACTTGCGCGAGATCGGATTCGGAAGCCGCAAATTCGTGCGAATATGCGATTTGTGTTTTTGCGGCGTGTTAGTTTGCAAGCTTTTGTGCGTTTTAGCGAGCCGCTTGTAGCGCAAGGCGCGAAGTTACCCTTGCGGTTGTTCAAGGGCACGGCCATCTTGTTTGCATGACGTATTTCCGTTTCCAGCCGCGAAGTGTAATCTCGCAAAGTGTGCGGCTCGCTAGTACAAGTTTGCGTGTGTTCACGAGGAAAATCTCGCGCGAACTTACCCGCGCGGTCGTGAACGGGAGTGGCCATCTTGTTTCTCATTCATTGCTATGGTTCTTGGCATGCTTTTTGTATCCTCTCTAAATCTCTGCCATCCTTTGCTTGTTTGAAGTTTTTTTTAATCTATTTTACTTATTATCTATCCCTCTATTTTTCTAGCCCTATATTTTTGTGTTTACTGCTACTTTTGGTTAATTTTAAACTACTTTTTTAAACTCTTTTCTTTTCTTCTCTTCTCTTCCCTATTCTATTTTCTTTATTATTTAGCTTCTTTTCCGCCCAGACCATGGTGAAGGGAGCCGGGAAGCATCCCGAGAAGAGGAAGGGTCCCGCACCCCGTGCCCGGCTCCCTTGCGGGCGTTTGAGGGGTGAGACAGTCGCATCCCAGGAGATCTTCAGCCCGGAGGAGGTGGCCGCACTCATTTTTTATGTTCAGCGCCGCCTCCCCAGGACCATCATGGCAGGCGCAAGGATCGGTACCGGGTACAGGATTCGGGAGCGCCGGAAGCGGTGGGAGAAGGTGTGCCGGGCCATGTACCACCACTCTCGGGTCCGTCGCACCTACAACCAGGCCACCCACCGCTGGACGGAAGTCCTGGACCGTGAACGCGATCTGCTCGACCTGCTTGGCCTTGAGATCCCCGGGCTTGGTGAGTAGTAGTAGCTATTTCTTTACTACTCTGTTTTCTCCGACTCTGTGTGTTATTATCTTGCAAATTTTTGTTTTTTTACCAAGAGCAATAATGCTGCTGATTACATTGTAGGTAAATTATATTTCAAAATCTTCTGTGCATTTCAGGTGCACTGCTCTCCTTCTCAGTAGTGTTGCTACTATGCTTATTTGTTTTCGATTTTGTGTTCATTTCATTGGCCTGTGAAATTATGTATGAGTGTAGTTTAAAGAACTGCGTAATGCTAGACACTAAGGGGCAGATTTATGAGGCCGTTGCGCCTCTTTGTGCCGCAATTGCATCACTTTATTTGACGCAACTGCGGCACAAACAATGCGCCCTATTTACAACGTGATGCATCTAGGAGATGCGTCACGTTGTAAAGCGCCATAAGGAGGCGTTTCTGCGCAGGGGGGGCGTTCCTGCGCAGGAAAGCCTCCTGAAAGTGGCTGAGTGAAATCTATGAGATTTCACTCAGTCACATTCAGGGCAATGCTGCGTCAAAACCCTGCGCCTGCTTGAAGCAGGCGTAGGTCTTGATGCAGCCTTGTGTAGATGGGGCAACCCCGAACCTTGCTGGAGCTGTGTCGCGCTTGCAACGCAACTCCAGCAATGCACCACATTTCCGGCACAGATGCGTCACGCATCTGTGCCGTTTTTGCACCATGGTGCGCCGCATTATAAATGCGGCGCACCATGGGTGGTGGAGCTGTGGCGCACTGTGGCGCACGTTAACTGGCGCATCCCTGGGGATGTGCCAGTTAACATAAATCTGCCCCTAAAGTTCAGATTTCTAATTACCGGCGCATCCCTGCAAAGTAGCAGAGATGCGCCAGTAATTGTGCGCCACTCCACCACCACCCATGGTGCGCCGTATTTACAATGCGGCGCACCATGGGCCCAAAACGTCACCAAAGCGTTGCGCATCTGTGTCGTAAAGGTGGCGCATTGCTGGAGTTGCGTCGCAACGATGGCGCAGCTACATCAAATGCTCTGGGGTGCCCTATCTCCCCAATGCTGCGTCAAGCCGTACGTCTGCTTCAAGCAGGCGCAGGGTTTGAGTCACGCATCATTGTCGTTAAAGTGAGTAATTGAAATCTTGTAGATTTCCCTAAGCCACTTTTAGGATGCGTTCCTGCGCAGGAACGCCCTCCCTTGCACCGGAACGCCCCCTGATGGCGCAGGGCTTTACAACGTGATGATCTCCCATATGCGTCACGTTGTTAATATACGCTGCATCATTGCGCCTCTTTTGTTCTGCCTCTGTGTCACAAAAGTCACGCAACAATGGAGCAAAAGAGCAGCAAGGGGCTTCTAAATCAGCCCCTACAGACTCAAGTCCAGTCCTTCCTTTGTACACATGGCGATAAGAAGAAATAGTGGTGGTGGATTGATAGTTTGAGTATTTTAATGACTGGTTAATGTAGTAGGAAACTTTAGTGTTGTCGCTGATCTGCAATCACGATGGACTTTGTCTGTCACTTCGCGTGCTGCGGACTGCTGCCTGCCAATCCTAGGCAAACCTTTTTAGTACTTTGTTTATTGAGTTACATAAGAAGTTTCCAATTCGACGGTCCGCAAATCAAGCAATACTAATAACGTAGTATACCACATGAGATCGGTCAATATATCCAGTGGAATAGTTGTCTATTTGCTATTTCACCAAAATATTTTGTTATTGTTCTTTTGAAATGTTTGATTTGGTCTTTCTTTCTTTCATGTTGTACATCAGCTCCCCCCAGGGGCAAGAGGACACAGGAGGAGGAGGAGGGTGCTGTTCAGGATGCAGGCCAGGATTGGGCAGGCGAGGGCTCCTTTGCTGGCCCCAGTAAGTTTTAATTTTAATATAGAGTACTCATTTTTTCCTAGCGTTCCTCATTCGATTTTTTCTAAATCGTCTTTGATCTTCTTGTAGACTGGATCTAAATTCTTATCCTGCCTTGACTATGACTCCCTGTGATATTACTAGAATATTCTTATTAGTCTGTCTGTGTAGCTAACTAAGATTGCACATTTGGCTATTCCATTGGACTCCCATTCTAGTCAGCAATAGCTCTATGCACTGAGTGCAGTCCTCTGGGATTGTCCATAGTGTCTTTTCAAGTCTTCTAAATGTTTATGCTTTAACAATTGCCAACAATAAAAAGGTGAATGACCACCAAGAAAGAATAAGATACTACTTTACTTTTGGTTTGGATAGTAGGACAATCCATTCTACTACTGTTGCAGGGACAAATCTGCACAAACAGAACTATGGACACTAAATAATGCATTGCTTAGCTTATGAATTATAATAGGTGCTGTTAGACTTTTCACATACCTCGGTGATAACAGACTCTGTAGTTGAACCCCCAATCTCCTTACTGACTAGATAGTGTGGCAGAGTCATTTAGCTCCAAAAGTCACCGATCATTGATCCCCAATGATGTCAGAGGCACGGACTCATGCTTGCAAAAATTACAAAACCTTTAGCTCATCCACTCTAGTCTGGAGGACCAAAAACCACAGAGTCTATTTAAGTTTAAAAGCTTTATTAAAAGTAAACACATTTATTAAAATCAAGTTTGTCATAAAAGTAAACGTTTAACTAAAAATGGAAAAGTGCTTAGTGCTGACGATTAATTGGACACATTTCTTGTGGTCGAGCCGAGCTCTCACCTGGTTTGAACTTGATCCTGCTCGTGATCTTAGAAGACAAGCTTCTGTCTGTTAGGAGAAAAAGTGGTGCGTGTTAAAAATAAAAAGCAAGCATTCATCAGTTGTGCCAAAAGGTGCAGCAAGACAACAGCCTTCCCTGGCAAAAGGGACATTTTTACTTTAGAGTAGACAGTCACAAATTATTACATTGTATTCTGTTTTTTTCACATTTCTTTCTTCCTCCTAGACCAAATATTATATAGTAGTGACTGGTGTATTCTAACATTCTTAAATGTACTTTGTAGGTGGAACATCTGGAGGCGGGGCCAGCGCGGAGGTGCTGGTATGGTATTGGACGAGGGGAACAACTCTGGGGAGAAGGCGGTGCAAGTGCTGGACAATCCTAAGAGGGCAGAGGTAAGCTATATATTCCTTACTTATTGAGATTGAAGACTGCAGAGTGTGCTTTCTGCACGGGTGTATTATAAATCAACCAGGTAGTAGCCTCCTCTAAATGTACTTTGACTTAGGTGTGAAGTTTTTGGCGAGAAGAATCCCAATCAGATCTGAGATTAACTTGATAGATGGGATGAACGAAAAGTGAAAGAAGGGTGTAAGTAAGTTTGGAAGGACGAGAAATTTAATGATGACTGGCAAAGAAGAATGATATGTGTTTGCTTTGTCCCCGGGGTGGCTGGGAAGGAAAGAATATGGTATGGTGCATGGCTGGGTGAATGATGAAGCAAGGATGGGTGGAAGGAGAACAGCCTGGGTGGGTGAAACAGAAACTGTATGTGTGCATATACTTTGAATGGATGGATGCCTGGATCATGGTGCTATCTGACTCTTAGATAGCATATGTGTATCTAGAGAGAGTAGACGGTCACTGGATGAACTAAGTGTTACTTTGAAGAGCGTGTAACACCGCACCCGCACGTCCGTTCCAGTGTAGGAAAGGCAAGGAAAAGAAGTTGTCATTTTGTCCAAATACTACCATGAATAGTAGCAGCAGTTTGTATTGCAACTGCAAGCACAGCATATATCCGTTTATTATGGTGGACACTCCCTACCTCTCTTAATAACTTTAGTTTAGTAGTAGTACGTCATTCATGTGTGGGTATTTTACTGTTCACTCTATAATAAGCAAAGCACCTAAAGTCATCCCATATGTCATCAAATACATCCCATGTGAAGTGATAGATAATCAGATTATTTAGCTTCTTCATTTTTCTTTTCTAGTACTCATTTGCACTGTAGGGTGAAAGCTAAATTAATTAAGCAGTAGCCCTTTTAACAGAGTATTCTCAGTGCCACCCGTAATAGAAAAGTAAGAACTTCACCACCTGCATGTACTGGACAGGTACAGTAACGCAAGTCTGTCTCACTCATCATGGTGTGCGTCTGTTTTTCTCGGGTGCAAGTTCACTGCGCTGGCATTATGCCGGCTTGCATAAGATAACGTACCAATTTTCCTAAAAAAGAGAGAAGAAGAAGAATAAGACTGGTGTACTGCCATAGTCAACTGTAATGGAAGTCCATAGTGCTCGTAGAATTTGTTCCTTAAACTCCCACTAATGTTAGAGCAAGGATGAAGAAGTTGGAGGTTACATAGATACTGTCCTCAATAGTTATGTACTGTGCTTTCAATTTGCTACTTGTACTGTGACACAACTTTCTGCTCAATCATTTTGTGTTAATCTGAAGGAGCATTGGTTACAGACTATGTCTTTCTTTCTTCATATAGTTGCTTATTCCAAATCCAACAGACCATCAGGGAGGAGGGAGCTGGCTCGAATGGCCCGGCAACGGAGGCTGGATGCCACTGTCGCCGAATATCGGCGGCTGGTGGCCCTGGAGGAGGAGGAGACGCAGTCTACCGGTACCACCACAACAACATCCACTGGGACAGCTGCATCCTCCTCCGTGCCCCCAAAGGCTGCAAGCCAGCGCAGTGCTCCAGCGGTACGGAGCCGGGCTACCAAAGCCAACCGCCACCGCCGAGCAGCAAAGACAGCAGCTGCCCCCCACAGGATTTGCAAGGCACGCCAGCGCCGCTTATGCCTCAGAGTGTCCTACCTGGAGCAGGAGGTCCTAAGCTATAAGAACTTGGTGGAGGGCCTCTGCTTCGACCATGCCACCCTCTGCATGGAGCATGATGCCCTGGCCGCTAAAGTCAACAGCACCCTGCCATAGTGTTCCTTGCCCCTTTTTTAGAGACTTTTGGGGGGTGGGAATTGGGAGTTGGGTTGTTTATGGGACTTTTGAAGGACAATCGTTGGGGTTAGGGAGGGTCTTGCGGGAGATTATTTTGTTAGGGCTACAAAAATATACTTTTTTAAACTTTATCTGACCATACCTGTTTTTTACTGCTTTTGAGTCTGGTGGGTGGGGGTTTAACAGTAAGTTTGTTTTCCTGAATAGTCCTAGGACATTTGTAGTACTACCGTCAATCTCTATTCTCTCCTAATACTCCATTATACTACCTCCAACCAAACGCTTATCTTACCTGTAATTTGTGTTTGAAAGTAGGGCTAGGCCCAGGGCTGGCTACACGGGAAATGGCGATTAAGGTTGGCAATCCAGGGCGGATGAAATTTCCTCCTCATTGTGGTGGTACTAGTGGTGTGACACAGTGGCAGTTGCATGCCTATGGAAAAAAAGAAAATGAAACCTGGTTTGTCCTTACTGTAGCATTACAACGGTACGATAGAGAATATAGCAGGTGACAGTACACTAGAACAGTGCCACAATGTAGCCTAACAAATGGTAAAGTATTCAAAGTATTACTTGTACTTGTGTTGGATTTATTTGACATTGGCTACTACTACAAGAAATAGTACTGAAGCTGAGTAAGTCTAGAATATATCCTCGGATTCCTTCACCAGCCTGTTGCTATGACCTTATCCTCCCCAGCAAGTGTGTGGAATTATTGATGTAATTTAGTCACACATCAAGCAAAATCACACAGCCCGGGGGAAGAGGGTTAGGGTTTGTAAAATGGATGGGAATGGGGGTTTCTTTTTGGGTAGGTTTTGTTGAGAGAAAAAAAAAAAGCACAGCATGGACAAACAATAATTGAACATAAAGAAATTTTTGGGTACAAAGCTACCCATAAATCTTTTACGTGACATAAAGGAAGTGCATGCACTACTGAATGCATTGTTACTGAAAAGTAAGTAGTACTTTCGACAACCGTGAATGACAGAATGCGACAGTACAGGGCTACATTAAATTAGGTTTAAAAAATAGCCGAAGTAAAACCTATAGAATGGCTGTAGGGATCAATTTTGAAGCAGAGAGAGATCCAAGAAATGCAGTCACACTCATAGAAGAAAACAATGGATACTGTATCTGCATGTTGTTGTAGTTGTCCTGTTGAATTTGGTAAGTAAGTTGCATGCAGCAAACAATTCCTCTTATTAGCGGCACTCCTCCATTCCAACCGATGCTTTGTCCATCAATGTTGGTGACCAGAAGACACCCTGTCCACTGCCTGCCTGGCGGATTCTGAATTGCGGCTCGCTAATGTGAAGCCTGACTCCATCCTTTTTTCCCCATTGCACAGACGGAAACCCGGCCTGTAATTATTGAACGAAAAACAGGAAGTGATATAATATTACAACACCACTGATAAATAAATATAAGGTATGTACGCTGTGTAGTGCAAAAAGTCACACTTTGATTTTCCTAATAGACAGTACAATATTTTTGAAAGTGTGTACTCTGAGTCACCTTTTGAAGGATAAATAAGTATGGGCAAATTAATTTAGCGGATCTTTCCCCTCAAGCTAGGTGTACTGTAAACTGTGTTTTAGAACAAAATTAGACCTTCCCAGAGGTGCTCCCACCCAGACCCTTACTAAAGCCAGTCGCAAAAATGTAGGAGACCCCCAATCAGATGTCAAAAAACGAGGCCTAGCAGAGAACTGGTGACAAAACGTACTTTGAAAGTAAAAGTAGGCCCAAATACCCCCTTACCCACCATGGATTGTATTCAAACCACTTGCAAGCAAGCAAAAGTATCCATAGACAGCATCGTTCCAAGACTCGAAAACCCCTCCACCCAAACACATGCAATAGAAATACTGCTAACCCTAACGAGCCCTAAGTTAAGAATAGTGGCAAAGGCTTTCTTTAACTATGCCAAACCCCCCCTTTCCCACCATGGATTTTCTTCAAATGACTTGCAACCAAAATTACACATTCTTACGAGTGCTCTAAGACCCCAGAACTCAGTTGCAAAAATCTAGAACACCCCGAAACACATGCAATCCTACTGCTAGGGCTAACCCTAACGAACCCTAAGTTAAAAAAAGTGCCAAAAGGCTTTTCCTTATGGATTTTGTCCCAACCACTTCTATCCGGTATTAGACCTTCCCAGGAATGCCCCAAGACCCGCCAACCCACCCGCCAAAAAGCACAACACCCCCAAACAGCCAAAAAGGAAAATCTCATACTTATATTTCTCGGCCTTCGGTCCAAACGCGCTGTGCATCTAGGTCATAACTTCCGTTTTCCACCACGGATTTCCTGAAAAGCAAATGCAATCAAAATTAGACTGTCCCAGCAGTGCTCCCAGACCCCAAAACACACCCACAAACACCCGGAACCCCCCCAAAGAGCACCTCAAAGGCAAGCAAGTCAGCAAAAACACACAAAAAATTCCGCCTCTGATTTGGTCCAAACCACTTTTATCCGGTATTAGAGCTTCCCAGCAATGGCCCCAGAGCCGTCAACCTAGGAGAAAACTAGTAGAAGACCCCCAAACAGCCAAAAAGCAAAAGTACAAAAATGGGGACTAAGTCATTTTCTTGCCAATTTCCCAAATCACTCCGCACGCGCTCTACAGCTAGGCCCTAACTCCCCTCTGCCACCATGCATTTGCTTCAAACTTCTTGCAAACTAAAGTATCCATAGCCAGCAGTGCTCCCAGACCCCGA
Source organism: Lissotriton vulgaris (assembly GCF_964263255.1). Lineage (NCBI taxonomy): Eukaryota > Metazoa > Chordata > Amphibia > Caudata > Salamandridae > Lissotriton > Lissotriton vulgaris. The sequence goes on along the minus strand of NC_141697.1, from coordinate 91,104,478 downwards.
AACCCACCCACAAACACCATGAAGCCCCCCAAACAGGACCCCGAAAACGCTACATTGAGCAAAATGTCAGAAATAGCAAAAAAAAATTCAGCATGAATTTTGTCCCAACCACTTCTATCCGGTATTAGACCTTCCCAGGAATGCCCCAAGACCCGCCAACCCACCCGCCAAAAAGCACAACACCCCCAAACAGCCAAAAAGGAAAATCTCATACTTACAATATTTCTTGGCCTTCGGTCCAAACGAGCTGTGCAGCTAGGCCATAACTCCCGTTTTCCACCACGGATTTCCTGAAAAGCAAATGCAATCAAGATTAGACTGTCCCAGCAGTGCTCCCAGACCCCAAAACTCATCCAGAAACACCCGGAACCCCCCCCAAAGAGCACCTCAAAGGCAAGCAAGTCGGCAAAAACACAACAAGAATTCAGCCTCCGATTTGGTCCAAACCACTTTTATCCGGTATTAGAGCTTCCCAGCAATGGCCCCAGAGCCGTCAACCCAGGAGAAAACTAGTAGAAGACCCCCAAACAGCCAAAAAGCAAAAGTACAAAAATGAGGACTTAGTCATTTTCTTGCCAATTTCCCAAATCACTCCGCGCGCGCTCTACAGCTAGGCCCTAACTCCCCTCTGCCACCATGGATTTGCTTCAAACCTCTTGCAAACTAAAGTATCCATAGCCAGCAGTGCTCCAAGACCCCGAAACCCACCCACAAACACCATGAAGCCCCCCAAACAGGCCCCCAAAAACGCTACAACGAGCAAAATGTCAGAAATAGCAAAAACAAATTCAGCATGGATTTTGTCCCAACCACTTCTATCCGGTATTAGACCTTCCCAGGAATGCCCCAAGACCCGCCAACCCACCCGCCAAAAAGCACAACACCCCCAAACAGCCAAAAAGGAAAATCTCATACTTACAATATTTCTCGGCCTTCGGTCCAAACGAGCTGTGCAGCTAGGCCATAACTCCCGTTTTCCACCACGGATTTCCTGAAAAGCAAATGCAATCAAGATTAGACTGTCCCAGCAGTGCTCCCAGACCCCAAAACTCATACAGAAACACCCGGAACCCCCCCAAAGAGCACCTCAAAGGCAAGCAAGTCGGCAAAAACACAACAAGAATTCAGCCTCCGATTTGGTCCAAACCACTTTTATCCGGTATTAGAGCTTCCCAGCAATGGCCCCAGAGCCGTCAACCCAGGAGAAAACTAGTAGAAGACCCCCAAACAGCCAAAAAGCAAAAGTACAAAAATGAGGACTTAGTCATTTTCTTGCCAATTTCCCAAATCACTCCGCGCGCGCTCTACAGCTAGGCCCTAACTCCCCTCTGCCACCATGGATTTGCTTCAAACCTCTTGCAAACTAAAGTATCCATAGCCAGCAGTGCTCCCAGACCCCGAAACCCACCCACAAACACCATGAAGCCCCCCAAACAGGCCCCCAAAAACGCTACAACGAGCAAAATGTCAGAAATAGCAAAAACAAATTCAGCATGGATTTTGTCCCAACCACTTCTATCCGGTATTAGACCTTCCCAGGAATGCCCCAAGACCCGCCAACCCACCCGCCAAAAAGCACAACACCCCCAAACAGCCAAAAAGGAAAATCTCATACTTACAATATTTCTCGGCCTTCGGTCCAAACGCGCTGTGCAGCTAGGCCATAACTCCCGTTTTCCACCACGGATTTCCTGAAAAGCAAATGCAATCAAGATTAGACTATCCCAGCAGTGCTCCCAGACCCGAAAACTCACCCACAAACACCCGGAACCCCCCCAAAGAGCACCTCAAAGGCAAGCAAGTAAGCAAAAACACAAAAACAATTCCGCCTCCGATTTGGTCCAAACCACTTTTATCCGGTATTAGAGCTTCCCAGCAATGGCCCCAGAGCCGTCAACCCAGGAGAAAACTAGTAGAAGACCCCCAAACAGCCAAAAAGCAAAAGTACAAAAATGAGGACTTAGTCATTTTCTTGCCAATTTCCCAAATCACTCCGCGCGCGCTCTACAGCTAGGCCCTAACTCCCCTCTGCCATCATGGATATGCTTCAAACCTCTTGCAAACTAAAGTATCCATAGCCAGCAGTGCTCCCAGACCCCAAAACCCACCCACAAACACCATGAAGCCCCCCAAACAGGCCGCAAAGAAGTAGAACACCCCCACAAGTGCTGAGTCTTTCTTCATTGGGCTTAATCCAGCCCTCTGCTTTGAGGGAAATAGGAGTCTGGAGGAGGAGGATATAGGAGCATGTTCTTCTGAACTTGTGAACCTGAGGAATGCAGACTGCGGCACCTTCAAATCAATAAGCAAACAAGTGAAGACAGTTCTGCTGATGGGCTTGTTTTTGTAATTAGGTGAAAAAAGTTTGAATTATATTAACTGTGCACAACAAAGAAAGACAGACACACAGGAATAAAAGTGAATAAGGACGAAAAAGAAAGTTATTGATTCATTGTCTCATTTTCAGGGCTCGGTGTCAGGGTCCAGGAATAAGAATAAGGCTTTGTCATCATACTCTGCGAATTCAGGCAGGGTGAGCTCAGTGTCACCTAACAGAGAAGAAATTCCCTCATCTATGTTGCTGTCTACCTCGTCTTCATCCGGCGTGCTTTCTCGTACTTTGTAATATGGTAGTATGAGGTGCTGATTCATCTTGATCATTGTTAACCTCTCCACATCTTTGGGCGAGAGGTGGCTCCTTTTGGGAGTTACAATGCCACCAGCAGCACTGAAAACACGTTCAGAAGACACGCTTGCGAGTAGGCAAGACAAGTAGTTTAAAGCCAGGTTGGAGAGCTGTGGCCACAATTCTTTTTTCCCATGCCAATACGCCAATGGCTCAGCATTAACATAGACCTCTGTTGAGTCATTCAGATAGTCCTGCACCATCGACTCAAGGTCCTCCTCCAAGGTTCCTCCACTTTGCTTAGCTGTTGCTGTGACCTTTTGAGAACCAAACCCAAGCAGAGCTAGCCAATCCTCTTCAGCCTCCAATGTTACTGTTTTGTCTGGTGCAGATGATCCGGTTGCTGGTGTCTTTAACAGCTGAGAGGTCACTTGTGCCACAGCCACAGGTGCAGAAGTGGATTGTTTTGACTGGGGATGGCCTGCTGATGCTGATGTACTGCCTTTTCCTTAAATGAGCTGCTGTTCTCTTTCAAACCTCTTGGCTGACAAGGCTAGCCAACGTTTGTACTTTGTAACATCTTCATCAGCAAAAGGAAAGAATGCTCGGCCTGCCAGCGCCTTTTTGTAGCGTGGATCCAGAATAGTAGCACAAATGTAATGCTGTTCTGAGTGGATCATTTTAAGACGTTCATCACCTTGTAGGCGCTCTAATAATTTCTCCGCCAAAACAAAAGGGTCTTGGTTTTTTTCATTTCTTTGAAACACAGAAGACACCGCCTTCAGTTGGTGCTCCAGCATGTACAACAATGGGATAGCTTTTCCCAAAATACAGTCCTCCTTGCTGACTGCACGCGTGAAGAACTCAAAAGGACGAAGCATGTCTGTCAGGCTTTTAACTAGCTCCCATTGCGTCGCATCCATCCTCAGGTCCTTGTGAGCTGTACCCTGTTTTAAGAAATAGTGATCGAGTACCGTATACTGCTCATACAGGTGCTCAAGCATGTAGAAGGTTGAGTTCCAACGTGTTGCCACCTCCTGGATGAGTGCTTTCACTGGCATTCGACGTTCATGTAGCAGGCTCCTCAGATGCTTCCGGGCCTTAAAAGAATGGCTGAAATGGTTGCTCATTTTTCGGCAGGTGTCCACTACCTCGTACGCTGGACTGTCTTTATCACTCAAGAATTTTCTAACAACCAGGTTTATACAGTGCGCCAAACACGGCACTCTGAAATAGTGACCCAGCTCCATGGCCTTAACTACATTGGCGCCATTATCCGTGGAAACATAACCAATCTGGCGTTTTTTTGGGGACAGCCAGTGAATGACCTTTGTGCTAAACTTATCCAAAATGTTTTGTGCTGTGTGACTTTTCTCCAAGCCAAATATGGCTAGTGTTGCATGTTTCCGAGCAGCTTTAAAAACTTGGTCCGGGTCAACACCTGCGTTTAGCTTTGCTTTAACCCCTGAAAAAGAGACCCAGTGTGCAGTGATGCACATGTAATCAGCGCCTGCGCCACTGGTCCACATGTCTGTTGTCAGATGTATAGTGTGAACAGCACTCTTCTGCAAAGCTGCCCAATCACCTCCAGCACATCTTCATGTAGTGCTGGAACCGCAACTCTGGCAAAATAGAACCGGCTAGGAACCTTCCATTTAGGGTAGAGCGCTGCCACTAATTCTAGAAAACCAACCCCTTCTACAAAAGAAAAAGGGAGAAGGTCCAGAGCTAGCATTTTAGCCAGCTTAGTGTTATACAGATGTGTCAGTGGGTGGTTGCGTTCATATTGCGCTTCTTCAAACAACATCTTTTTAATGTTGCCCTGGACCAAGCATTTACGGGATGATGATGATGATTTCTTCGACCCAGTTACGCTCGCTGAACTTTTTCGCATTGGTGTCTCACTCTCTCCTACACTCTTAGTGTGGCTCACATGGGGTGTGCTGCTGACAGGGGTACTGGGTGTAAGTGAAGTGTTTGTCACGTCTTCTTCCTCCTCGTCATCATCAGATGAAACATTTAAATTTTCATTACGTGCAATTCGGGCTTCCTTGATCGCCTGTAGGTGCGCAAACCATTTGACAGCGTGCTTTCTTTCAAGATGACCTCTCTGGCCTCCGGTACCATAGTTGGAACCAAACTTACCACGACTAACTGCAAACTTACAAATGCTACAAATGGCGAGGTTTTCCTTTCTTGGGCAAACACTAAAGAAGTCAAAAACTGCGGATTTGAAATGTCTTTGGGGGCCGGGGGAGGCGGCGATACTGGTGGTGGTGGTCCTGCTGCTAATGCCAGATGAAGTGGAGGATGTGGATTGCCGAACTTCAGTACGTTTTGCACTTTCACCACCACTAATTGAGGTTGAGGTGGATGGAGGTCCCTTCTGGCGAGTAAGAAATATGGAAGCGGTAGGTGTTGGTGTACTAGTTAACTCCAATGATTGTGGTGTTTCTTCCATTGCCTCCTCGTCGACAACATCATCACGCTCAGCAGCTTCTCGGGCTAGGGTCAAAATGTCTGTTTGCTGCATGCCCGCTGGGGCTGCAGTGACCTTTATGATGACTGGGTCGTCGTCGTGAGAACCTTCATCAGCAGCAGTATCCGCCACTTCTTGTTAAGCCTCATCACACTCCATAACTATGAGTTTTTCGACGACCTTCCTTTTACGCTTAAGTACCTTTGTCAGATCATGGTGTGCCTCACTCTCAGACGGCAGTGGTGCTGGTTCCCAATTGGGATCCGTATCATCAGAAGGAGGTGGACTTGAAGAAGATGTAGACACCAACCTTGATCTTTTCCTTGCTAGGGATGTCGAAGACAATGAATGATCATCAGGAGAAGTGGCTTCCTCAAATGATACCTCGGCTTGATTGTCGATTTCCTGATGTGCCCCTACTTCGGGAGGAAGAACTATTGTGGGCACTTGTGACCCTCCATGCACCTCTGCTTGCGCATCTCCTTGCGCTGCCTCTCCTTCCACATGTACTTGGGCTTGTACTTGCACATGTGGTTGTTGTTGCGGCTGTGGTTGTTCAACACTCGTCAGATGAGTTACAACAACCTGTGTTGATTCAGGGACATTGCTGCTACTTTCTTGCGATGAGCCAACATCACTGGTCGATGGTGATTGAACAACTAGACTAAGTGCCTCTGCAGCACTCAAGGGCTTGGACTTAAGTTGGCGTGGTGGTGGTGGTGGCACTGAGCCCAATGAAGCGGGGGTGCTGCTCCCAGCTCGGTCCCCAGCAGATCCCGCTGCTGCTGCAGGCGTACTTTTTTTTTACTCCCAAAAAATGTGGCTGGCGGCACACCAGTCTCCTTGGTAACTTGCTTCTTATGCTCCTTACTGGCAACTTTCTTGCTAGAGGAGCTACGGGGAACTTTTTTTGGGGCCATCTTCTTCAGAGCAGGTCAGAACAACAGGCCGCAGTTGCACGAGTTGCAGAGTTGTCTGTGGCCAGACGTGACGTCGCGTGACGTTATGCTGCACACACACACCGCTGCAGGACTTCTTCCTGGCACTGGTGGTTCTCTTGAGTCTTGTGCACCTAAAAGCAATGGAAGGCGGAGGAACATCAGTTCAGTTATACACCCCAAAAAAATCGAAAAACACAGAAAAATCAGCACAATCCCATGCCCTCCATGATGTTTAAATTCAAGACACCCCACAGAAAGACTAGGCACATGCACCACTCACTACCCCTGGTGAAAAGGCGACAACAACAGCCCAAAAAAATGAAAATCACAGAAAAATCAGCACAATCCCAAGCCCTCCATGATGTTTAAATTCAAGACACCCCACAGAAAGACTAGGCCTATGCACCACTCAGTACCCCTGGGCATAAAGGTTGAAAGCTAGGCAAAATGGTTGCAGACCTAAGAACACTGCCTGCATTCAAAATGGCCCCCTCCCTCCCAGCACATGGCCAGGGCCTGTAGCAGCACTCAAAATGGCCCCACCCACATGGCCTGTCCCCATGAACACCCCAAAAAATCGATAAACACAGAAAAATCAACACAATCCCATGCCATCCAGGCCCACCATGATGTTTAAATTCAAGACACCCCACAGAAAGATTAGGCCCATGCACCACTCACTATCCCTGGTGAAAAGGCCACAACAACATCCCAAAAAAACGAAAATCACAGAAAAATCAGCACAATCCCAAGCCCTCCATGATGTTTAAATTCAAGACACTCCACAGAAAGACTAGGCCTATAAACCACTCAGTACCCCTGGGCATAAATGTTGAAAGCTAGGCAAAATGGTTGCAGACCTAAGAACACTGACTGCATTCAAAATGGCCCCCTCCCTCCGAGCACATGGCCAGGGCCTGTAGCAGCACTCAAAATGGCCCCCACCCACATGGCCTGTCCCCATGAACACCCCAAAAAATCGAAAAACACAGAAAAATCAGCACAATCCCATTCCATCCAGGCCCTCCATGATGTTTAAATTCAAGAAACCCCACAGAAAGACTAGGCCCATGCACCACTCACTATCCCTGGTGGAAAGGCCACAACAACAGCCCAAAAAAACGAAAATCACAGAAAAATCAGCACAATCCTAAGCCCTCCATGATGTTTAAATTCAAGACACACCACAGAAAGACTAGGCCTATGCACCACTCAGTACCCCTGGGCATAAAGGTTGAAAGCTAGGCAAAATGGTTGCAGACCTAAGAACACTGCCTGCATTCAAAATGGCCCCCTCCCTCCCAGCACATGGCCAGGGCCTGTAGCAGCACTCAAAATGGCCCCCACCCACATGGCCTTTCCCCAATGAACACCCCAAAAAATCTAAAAACACAGGAAAATCAGCACAATCCCATGCCATCCAGGCCCTCCATGATGTTTAAATTCAAGACACCCCAAAGAAAGACTAAGCCCATGCACCACTCACTATCCCTGGTGAAAAAGCCACAACAACAGCCCAAAAAAACGAAAATCACAGAAAAATCAGCACAATCCCAAGCCCTCCATGATGTTTAAATTCAAGACACCCCACAGAAAGACTAGGCCTATGCACCACTCAGTACCCCTATGCATAAAGGTTGAAAGCTAGGCAAAATGGTTGCAGACCTAAGAACACTGCCTGCATTCAAAATGGCCCCCTCCCTCCCAGCACATGGCCAGGGCCTGTAGCAGCCCTCCAAATGGCCCCCACCCACATGGCCTGTCCCCATGAACACCCCAAAAAATCGAAAAACACAGAAAAATCAGCACAATCCCATGCCATCCAGGCCCTCCATGATGTTTAAATTCAAGACACCCCACAGAAAGACTAGGCACATGCACCACTCAGTACCCCTGGTGAAAAGGCCACAACAGCCCAAAAAAACGAAAATCACAGAAAAATCAGCACAATCCCAAGCCATCCAGGCCCTCCATGATGTTTTTATTAAAGAGACCCCACAGAAAGACTCAGTCCACCCACCACTGAATACCCCTGGGCAAAAGGCCCCAACAACAGCCCAAAAATCGAAAATTACAAAATTGTAGTTGCAGCAACTGTAATGCCCCAAAGAAACTTACTTGTGAAATTTCTAATCCAGAAGTGATCCAAAGAAAGTCAAAAAGGCCTCAAATCCAAATATCCAGCAGCATCCACAAAAAGTAATCCTTCCAGGTGAAGAATACGAATGAAAGTGACCAGCACATGAAGAAAGCACTGGGAGGAGCCTGCTGGACAGGAACAGGAAGTTGGAGACTGTGGGGCACTTCCTTCCTCCCACCCCCCCCCCAAAATGGACTCCTTGCAAAATAAAGTGCAGGCAAATGTCAACCTGAGGAGTTATTCTGATAAAAATCATCATTTTCAGAAGGTTTATGCTGCTTGCTGGTGGATTTCTTGTGCAGAATTGCAAATTTTATATTTTCGCGAGTGCGAGATTGTTGCTGCCCGCCGCATGTACGGGTTCGCGATTGCGAACTCCTGCGATACGTGATCACGGCGTACTCGCGTTGACAAACTCTCGCTGTTCAAGGTGGCGAGCGCGATGACGTAATCGCGGTCGCCAAACTCCCGCGGGATCTCGCAGCAAGATCCAAAATGGCACAGCACTCGCAAAATATCGAGAAAAACAACTCAGTGAACGCTGAATGACGGTAAGTGAACGGCGCGAGCCGCAAAATTGTATCACCAAGAAAAAAAAATCCGCCGCGGGCGAATTTGCGGATTTTCGGTAAATTCGCGAGCGTTCGCGGATTGCCAATTTACCGAAAATCCGCAAAATCCGCGAGCGGAACGGATTTTCCGCCTACGCTTAGTTTCTTGTCACTGTAACTGCAGAATCTGAGAGAAAGAGTGAGAGGTGTTACAAGCAAAGACATACCTCAAAAAAAGGTTAAGCAAATAGCCTTCAGAAGCTTCCTTATTTTATTAGGGAGTGAGGAGACAGATTTCCAGGAGAATGTGGTACCACAGTCTTGTACCGAGAAAGTCTAGGCTCCACACTTGAGATCTGATTCACGAACGTAAAGATACACTTTTGTGTAAGTTTATGATTGTTTGCTATTCACAAAGGAATTTAGGAGTAGGATCCTTACGAGTCTGGAGTTTCTGCACATAAAACGAGAACTCTTTTCTCTTTTTATGCACGGAGACTCCACACTCATAAAAAAACTACTCGTAAATCCCTTTGTGAATGGCAAACAATCATAAACTCACGCCAAAGTGTAAGTTTACCTTTGGCCCTGAGTGTATTTAGTACAAGGGATGAAAAGGTGGCTTTAGTTCATGAGTGAAGAATACAATGTACTTCATGATTCTTTTGTAAGGAAAATGAATCTATAATTTTGATATACTTTGTATGTTGTGCAGGCTGACTTGAAAATATTTTATTTATCCATTTATCGAGTTGGGGTTTAGATGCAGAATTAAACTTTTTAAGGTTATAGTTGGCTGTGACTAGTGAGTTTTGGACCTTTTAAAGGTGAGATGTAGTTTTCAGAAGGCCTAGTTAGTTAAAAAAAGTAATTTGCTTCCCTCTTGGTACAGGTCAGACAGCCTTATCTAAAGAGGAAATGTGTAAAGTGTTTGTGCATCACGCACACACAGTAACACAATGAAAACACCACAAAAAGAATCCACACAAATTTAGAAAAATAGACAATAACTTTGTAGATGAATCAAGACTAAATGACAAAATCCAATAAGTAGAAGTCGAGGTATGAATTGTTAAAGATGGGGGTTAGCTGTTCATGCTGGACTGGGGCAAAGTCAACAGTTCAGCCCGACCGCAATGAGTGTAGGCCTGATCAACAAAGTACCTTGTTCCTGGTCGCAACAGCCAGATGCCGGGTGCAGATGAGTAACGCAGCAAAAGAAGGGGGCTCCCCGTAGGGTTTCTTAGTGATAAAGGCAGGCCAAGGAAGAACAACTGTATAGAAAATGAGAGAAGGCACCCTGCCTGGAATTTGTAGAGGTCCTAGCTAGAGGATCCAAACATGATAAGAAAAGGGGGGGGTGGTTAAGCTGCACAGGACAAGAACAGGGTCAATCCAAACAGACTCAACAACATATATTGGACGAATACATATTTTTTATTTTTTCCTTTTTAAATATATTGTTTGTAATTTTTAAAAGACAGACATGTATAAATTAGATAGTCACAGTGATATTTTACGAGACACATGACAATTTTTTTTTCTGAATTAAGATCTGCCCAGTACTGACCACACTTCAACCAAACAACCACACTCATTCACACAGGAGTTTGCTATAACTATTGTTTGAACATTCAGCTTTCATTCATCCATTCATTCCTATAGTCCTGGCGTAGACAACAATAGATGGTCAATAAGTTGCCTAAATCGGGAGGTTAATCCAGGCAGATGGTATTAATACGGGTCCTGATGTAGTTAGGACAGAATGCCGTATTCCTGGGAAAATATGCCGACGCGCGTTTCGGTGAAAGGCCAATGTGGCCACACCTTCGTCAGGGCCGGGGCAGTATGCTGGGCAGGGGACAGGAGTAAAATCTGGAAATAAAAGGCAGTATCTTAATGTTGTGTTCTTGATATATATACAAAAAGACATTCCAACATACAATTTCATTTCCCGTCGTGATCTCAGGCGGTTTAACATAGTCGGTGGAATCCAAATTAAAAAGCCCGGCTCTGTCCCTTGAAGGTAACCACCTTTGTAACTAAACTGATAGCGTCGTAACTAATAGAGCTATCCTCACACACTTCTCGTCTGTGTGCGCTTGAGCGACTGCTCGATTTTCTAAATGGACTCTGTAAACCCCTACTCCATGGGCATTATTTATTTATTTTTCTCGTTCGCCCTTAGGAACCCGAGCGAGCAGTTTCCCGTTATGATGTCAGGCGGTTTAACATAGCCAGTGGAATCCAAACTAAAAAGCCCGGCTCCGTCCCTTGAAGGTAACTACCTTTGTAATTAAACTGATAGCTCCGTAATTAATAGAGCTATCCTTACACTCCTTTTTTCCTCATCTCTTTCCTTGTTTTACCATCAACAGAACCTCTTGTTAACATTACCCGACCTGATTGTCCTGTTCCCGCCCGCGGCACCGAAGGCATAGTATTAGTGCTTGCAGGTAATGAATACTGGGTGAATCCACTTTACTCTTAGAATGAATTAAGCGAATTATGGTTTTAATGGGCATGTTTCATCACGCTGTGTTATCAACAGGATTGCCAACAATCGCAAAAGTCGTTAAAGACAGCAATGTGACGGACCAACTCCCTACCTGATGACCAATAGGATTTTCTCGAACAGACAATAGAAAAATTAACAACTAAACACCGCGGAAGGTACTACCTTGTTAGTTTGTCTTTTCGACATTGGGGCGTGACTGTTTCTTTAAATATAAAGGATAAAGTTATATCCACTTTTTCTCTTTTAAATTTAGAGAATACGACGAACAGCGACCGGCCACCCCATATTTCTGGTTACCCGGCTTATGTGAACCACTTGTTAGAGCAAAGCGCCTTGTAAATCCCTTCAGAGGACCACGAGTTGAGACCTAATAGTTTGGTAAACTAATATCCCTTTTACATGAGTACTTTAGAAAGTGATAATTTCCATATGGAGAACAGTAACTATATGTACCCGCTTGTTAGGTAGCAACTGGAATCCGTCCCCTCCTGACTTCGTGAAGGCTGTCTTTAAACCCTATCGCCGTCTTATGCCTTCTCAATAAAGCAAACAGGTAATCCAAATAAAAGAGAACCATTCTATGTAAAGCCAGGTTGAAGCAACTTAGGAATTCCTTTTGGTAAATCAGGATAATCTAGTTACTCTACCTGTGTTAGTCAATAAAACAGTCCTTCTTTATTAACTATAAGGTCCTTAACGCTATCCAGTGTAGCAAATTACTGTGAGTAGCAATAAGAAAGAGGGTGATATGAGACGGGGTCCAATTCCACTTAAAACTGTTCCCCGAACCATTGTGAGATGCAATAGGGAAGAGGGTGAAGTACGAAGGGGTCTAACTCCAGCTTTAATAATAATGACTTGAAACCCTCCTTTATAAACAGAAATGAAAGGTGCTTAAATGTAACCATTAGGTCTTAGGTGGATGAGAATGAGTGTGTGGATGTAACTATTATAAAACGTATGTATAGTGTCATGAATTAGGCTCTAGTGTTCATTTAGCTTAGGCTATCAGTTTGCCTTCTTTGGATTCCACGAAACAGGGAATCTCACATGGGGAGTGTTTCCAAGTAGTCTGTTACTGCACAGTGTCAAAAGAGTCAACCCTACATGTAACATATCAAGACGCCTTATATATGTAAAAAATATTATGAAAATGAAATTGTATGTTGGAATGTCTTTTTGTATATATATCAAGAACACAACATTAAGATACTGCTTTTTATTTCCAGATTTTACTCCTGTCCCCTGCCCAGCATACTGCCCCGGCCCTGACGAAGGTGTGGCCACATTGGCCTTTCACCGAAACGCGCGTCGGCATGTTTTCCCAGGAATACGGCATTCTGTCCTAACTACATCAGGACCCGTATTAATACCATCTGCCTGGATTAACCTCCCGATTTAGGCAACTTATTGACCATCTATTGTTGTCTACGCCAGGACTATAGGAATGAATGGATGAATGAAAGCTGAATGTTCAAACAATAGTTATAGCAAACTCCTGTGTGAATGAGTGTGGTTGTTTGGTTGAAGTGTGGTCAGTACTGGGCAGATCTTAATTCAGAAAAAAAAATTGTCATGTGTCTCGTAAAATATCACTGTGACTATCTAATTTATACATGTCTGTCTTTTGAAAATTACAAACAATATATTTAAAAAGGAAAAAATAAAAAATATGTATTCGTCCAATATATGTTGTTGAGTCTGTTTGGATTGACCCTGTTCTTGTCCTGTGCAGCTTCAGCCTCTGGGTTAACCACCCCCCCTTTTCTTATCATGTTTGGATCCTCTAGCTAGGACCTCTACAAATTCCAGGCAGGGTGCCTTCTCTCATTTTCTATACAGCAGATGAGTAACGCGTCATTGTCAATCCCGCACTGATGTGTCGATTTGCCAAGGTGCAGAAAAGTAACAGTGAGCGGTCATTCTTGGAAATTGCAGGAGCAATTCTCTTTGGGTGACTTCAATGGGTTTCATGCTCACTGCACAAACAGATTCAAGCTAGCCCGGATGATATTGGGTGATACCCCGAAACCAGTCCCAGCATGTTTTTTGTGGACCAGAAAGGACCTGGCCTGCCATTTCAGGCTAGACTATTCCCATTGGGGGCAGGGTCAAGACTGATTTGCATCGGACTGGATCACACTGGAATGGCATGGCGACCAAAAAAACTATGGATTTAACCCCGATCTGTGCCTGGGGGTGAATGTTTGATTTGTTCAGCATTCCATCCATCCATCATTTGTTTGTGCTGTAACTTTATAAAAGCGACATTTCTAAAATAGTAATGCCAGATCCAACTTTACAGTAAAAATAATTTGTCATTACGATTCCAAAGATATAAAGCACAATATGGCTACTCCTTTCTGTAGCCCTCACACTAGTGAAACAGAAATGTAGGTGTTTTCACTACCAGGGCATCCAAAACATAAAACTACCTTTTACTTACACAGCTTCCTGCTTTATGGGCCACCTGGGGCCTACCATTGGGGTGACTTGTGTGTAATAAAATGGAAGTTTAAGGCTTGGCAATGTTTTTTAAATGTCAAGTCGAAGAGGCTGTGAAACCGCACACACAGGCTCTGCATGCGCCAATTGTGTATACACCATGTTTAGAGGAGAGAGTACATGCACTTTAGCACTGGTCAGCAGAGGTAAAGTGTTCAGAATCTGAAAGCCAACAAAAATAATTCAACAAAAAGAGGATGAGGAAGGTATAACGTTTGAGGTGACCCTTCAGTGTGGGCCATTTTCTAACAATGTACGTTACTGATATGTATATCTTTGTGGTGCATACATGTGGAGTCAGGAATAGTAAATCTATAGTGTAGGAAGGTAGGACCTTCTGCATGGTTACCCCCACTTTTTGCCTGGTGCTAAGGAGTTTTTGGACTAGTCGGACTGGGATCCTGCTAATCAGGACCCTAGCCTCTCTACTTTTCCCCTTAAATTGATGTGACAAGTGATTAAATACGTCCAAGATTGGATACTCGGTTACCCTTACAAGTCCCTAGTAAATGGTACTAAGGTACCCAGGGTATAGGTACCCCAGAGGTCCCCCATGGGCTGAAGCATGCATTATGCCAACCATTGGAGACCATTATAAATGGAACTACCCCCTGCCATTCCAGCCTGTGAAGCTGCTGCTAGCACCATTTACTAAAGATATAGGTTCCGTATATCTAGGGTCACTGCACTTAAACCGATAAGTCACCCCTGTAGCAGGCCTTTGCAATCCTGAAGGCATGGTGCTTAGTTCTAAGTGAGCGGGTGCCCCTGCATGAGCAGGACACCCCTACAGTCTACGCAGTCCATTCTCCCGGGTTGTCAGTGAAGCAGCCATATACCATATGGAGGGGCATTGCGTAATTACGCAATGACTATCTAAAAACTGGTTGCAACTAATGATATCATGTTTGGTATCAAAGATGTTGAAATCATACCCCCACACCGCAAGCTGTGTGGGAGGTATGATTCTAAGCATTGGAAGAGCCCTCCGTTAGGCTCTCCATGTCCCCGGTACCAGTCTTCCAAACCCGGACAGCACAAAAGGGTTGCTGCCAGCCAGAGACATGATTCTGCTCTCCTGCTGCTGAACTAAGCTCGAGTATGGAAAGGCAGAACAATAGGCTTCCTGTTATAGGGAGTGGTGAGCACATCCCAGACAGGATTTAGTGTATTTGTGCAGGGTGGGTGCACTTGCCAGTGCTACTCAGACTGCATGAGGGACACATTTGTTGTCCTCAGGCACAGTCCAGTTCAATTAATGTCAATATTTAGCTGTCCCTACAGGAATACACAGAACAAAGTTTACAATTAGCAGTCCAAAATGTGCCAAATCAATTTAAGACATAATTTTATATAAACCAATGAACTCAATTTGTCATCAAACCGCAGTGTATCCTACTTCTAAAAAGAAATAAACCACCACCACAAACCTTTCATCCCAAAGAAAAAGTGTGAAAATGAAAGAAGGCACCTCACGGTAGCAACACCAAGGGGGAAAACACTGACTGGTACTCGCCAGTGACCCACTTCTCATCATCGGTTACCTTCTTTCCAATGGAAAGATGTGCATATGTAGTGCAACAAATCCACAACCCAATGAAAACAGAAACGAAAAATAAGAAGTAAACAACCTAAATGTGAATGTACTTCCTATGTTTATTCTTTAGCTGTAAGCCTTTCCACGTTAAAATTGACTCCTATCAAGTCAAAAATTAATAATAACTAGCCAACATGTTTCGTTGCTATGATCAATTTGAAGCAAATTCGTCAGGGCTAGGGATCCAGATCATTGTTTTCAATAGGGATTTATATCAGAACCTGTGGTGGTGATAAAATAAAACAGACGGGATTAAAACTGATTATAATTGCAATCTCTTTCGAAATTTATCCCAAGGCATTGTAGTACTCACATCAGTATTTCAAGGTAATTTGACTGTAATACCTTCTAGTTGCGTTACTGCTGCACAACAGCAACCTCACAGAGACTAACGCGTCGTATGATCGCGTCCTCCTGCTGAACGCCCACGGGTCTGTATCACCTGTGGTCAAATGTGCCTGTGGTCAAATTTAGAAGGCAGAGCAACTCCATCAATACCCATATTTAATGTGATTCAGTACCAAAGTCCTCATTTGTGTGGTCTCTCACACCCATCTCACTATTAGGAAGTCACATCCTTTCACTACATATAATGAAAACGAATTTGAGACCTTATTGTCATTCCTTAGGAGAATGTGTATTCAACATTACAACGCATTCGGTCTATTAGGGAGACCTGCTTATAAACCTCCACACTTGCGCAGCATTATATTCACTTCCAAACTTCACATACAAGTTCTTACCGTGACCTCGGGCTCAGTGCACATTCAATCATCCGGCCTGGTCTCTGTTATCGTGTCCATGTTAAACGGCGTCTGACGTATCACGCACCATTGCGCGAGCGCGTCAGACACGTGACCGCGATCTGACTCGTTCACTTTAGTCGCCATCTTGGATAGGGAAAGAAGTTAGACTCTATACCAATCCCCCGATTCCAAATATGTTTTTCAAACACATCCGGCACAAAAGAAGGGTAAATCTAATTCGTTCGGTGGAAATGGTGTATATTTAACAATCAATCACCATTACCACCGCCAAAAACAACTTTAATGGTACTCTCATACATTTACAAACTCAATAGCTAACATATAAGTGCTGGATAAACAGGAGCTGTGGCAAGTGCTCAGCACCAGCAACAGGTAAGGGAATACCATCCTAATAGGTTTCAAAATTGCGGGGCTTCGCAAAACAATTGTCCCAAACACCCGTATGTCCCACAGTACTCATACAGGATAAATACATATATCTCTCACTGTGGACATAATGAATCCAAACGATCAAGGCCTGCTAGAAGACAAATTTAGCGGCTACTGACCTTATTCCACTCTATAAGGTCATTAAGTCCAACTTTATCAGTTTTTTCGGAAAAAATCTATCTAGCTTCTTTCTTGGCCCAATCTGTTCAATATTGTGTGTGTCCCCAAGGACCCTCTCAAGGACTGTCCACCGGAGGTCTCTGGGATCATGCTGTTTCTCAGAAAAATGCTGAACCAACCTGGTTGTATATAGCCAAAGATCACAAGATCATAAGGACTCTAGTGCGCACCAACTAAAGAATGAGTATTTCAAATTTTATCATTTGCCTTGCATTTAATTCAAACATATTTTATAGCTTATTTCATTTTAAATTCAAAGGAATAAAGCATGATTCATTGCAATATATACATGTAAACGACATACAATTAGTGCCTTTGATAATACATTTTTGCTCAGCAATTTAAACACAACACAGTTTTAGTTCACAACCCAATGCATTTCGGGGTTTGCACCCCTTCGTCAGGGGCCTAACTAACTGGTTGGTATGCGAATCATATGTGGTTAAAACTTCTTTGTAGACTCTTTATTTCTGGATGACGAAAGCTACTACCTGTAAGTCATAAGCGTTAAACTGTAACGTTGAAAGGATCTGCGAGCCTTATGTTAATTTTTCAGGATCTCGCTAGAAGTCCGCGTTTTTCCGATTCGGGAAATAGAAAGAAAGTCGCGTTGTAACGGCGTTTACCTTCGTGATGTCACCAACCTGGTTGTCAGTTTCTTGGCTTTTAGAGTGCTAAGATGTTCCTGTATCCGCACGTTGGCCTTCCTAGATGTGAGTCCTATGTAGTGAAGGCCACAACTACATGTCAGTCTGTACATACTATTGGTGGAGTTACAGTTACTAAATTTCGTGAGGAACCACTCACGTCCACTCGTCAGAATCACAATTTTAGTGGCCTTCGTAAGGGCGCAGACAGAACAAACTCCACAGGGATGATGCCCGGAAGGTAAAGTAGAAGTGGCAAGCAAGTTTGATAAGCATGTGTGTACCAACTTATCCTTCAGGCTAGGCGCTCGCTTAAAAGCAAAACGAGGTGGGGGCATTTTACTGGTGGGAGTGCTAAGAATTGACCAATGTTTCCTAACTATTTGTCTGACCTTAGTTGCCAACGGGTCGAAAGTAGTTACCACTGGTAGGCAATCAGATTTTGTTTTAACATTGCATTGAAGCAAAACTTCGCGTGGTGTATTCAGTGCCCGTTTCCTTGCCTGTCTGATAGTTTTTCCCGGGTAGCCCCTTATTTGGAGCTTACCCACAAGCTCATTGGATTGTTCAACAAACTTCTCTGTCGTGGAGCAGTTCCATCGGTAACTCAAAAACTGCCCCACGGGAAGATTATCCCGGAGGGCTCTGAGATGAAATAATTCATAGTGCAACAGAGAGTTCCTGTCACTTGGCTTCTGATGCACATTAGTGGCCAAAATGCCCTCCATAGCTGTAATGTCAATGTCCAAGTACACGGCCATGGAATTGCTGTAAGTCCACGTGAACCGAAGACTTTCATCCGACTGATTAAGCCGGGAAAAAAACTCTTTAAGTCGCTCTTCTGGCCCCGTCCAAATACAGAGCATGTCATCGATATATCGCCTCCAGAGAGAAATATTCTCTCTGAAGGGATTA
Source organism: Lissotriton vulgaris (assembly GCF_964263255.1). NCBI lineage: Eukaryota > Metazoa > Chordata > Amphibia > Caudata > Salamandridae > Lissotriton > Lissotriton vulgaris. The sequence goes on along the minus strand of NC_141697.1, from coordinate 91,086,183 downwards.
TCAGGATGGTAAATGACATTCTCTTCAAACTGGCCTACATAAATGCAGGCCAGACTTGGGGCAAATGTGGCCCCCATCGAGGTTCCAGAAACCTGCAGATATAATTGGTTCTGGTACTCGAAAAATATCCTGGTCAATGCTAATTCAATGCATTTCAAGACAAATGACTGGGGGGTATCATAAAACCAGCCCATACCGCCAAGAGCCCGTGCTGCTGCCACCAGCGTGGCATCCTGTGGTATGCTGGTGTATAGTGACTCGATGTCGATCGTCACTATATACTGGTTTGTGGGATCAAACTCCAATGTTTATAAATTATTCAGAATATCAGTAGTGTCTTGTACAAATGAGGGTGGTTTATTACCGACTCTCTAAGAAAGAAATCCGAAAATTGAGATAGGGGCTCCAGTACAGACTGGATGCCTGACACTATGGGGCAACCTGGGGGTGGGCGCTGGGGTTTGTGGATCTTTGGCAAGATATAAAATGCCGGGGTTCTTGGTTTAGAATTTACCAAGAAGTCTGCCTCCTTATATGTGATCCACTTCTTCTCCAGCGCCTCCCCCACCCAGGTCTTGATGGTCTGTTGAAGATCAGGTGTGGAGTCCCTCATCAAGGGGTGGTAGTTACTGCGTGATCCCAACAACTTGAGGACCTCTGCATCATAGTCACTGGCATTGAGCACCACCACCGCACCGCTCTTGTCAGCTGACTTGATTATAATCGATTTATTATCCTGTAAGGACTTAACAGCCAGCCAGTCTGCTTTACTCATGTTATTCTGGCGGTTCTGTCCTGAAGTCAGTTCAAGGGCTTCTATGTCACTCAACACTTTTTGCTCGAAGACCATCACCTCTGGGCCCACTGTGGCACTAGATGGACAAAAGTTTGATGGTCTCCGTAGATCAGTGGAGAACATAGATGGGGTCTCCTTTTCTTTATCGCTAAAGAATTTATGTATTTTGATTTTTCTCATCAATTCATACATCTCTTTCCGACAGTTAAAAGAATCGTGGTGAGGGGTCGGGACAAAGCCCAAGCCTTTGTTTAACACTCGAGACTCATCTGTAGTTAACGTATACGATGAAAGATTCACTACTATATCATTCACACTAGATAACAATGGCTGTAGAGTCAAAGGGGATTCCTCTATTGATGGTTTCTGCCTCTGCTGCGAGTAATGCGAGAGGAGTACTTTTGCCATGTTGGTATATGGGTTGCTCTGCCTCTTCCCCTGCCTCTTTGTGCTTGGCCGCTTCCTCCCCGGTTCCCCCTGTGAGGTTGCCCTAAAAAAGATCGCAGTAAGGCTCCAAGATCTTCGTCAGATATTGTATCTGTAGTGAATCTAACTCTGCTCTGGTTAGATGTAGCAGTCTGTTGTTCTCCTGAATCTTCTTCCTCACTACTTGTGTTGTCAAATGTCCAATTGGACGGAGTTCTTTTTACCTGTCTACAACCACTTCTCTTTTGATTTTGGTATTGAGGTGGTTCTGTCACTGTCTGATAGTATTTATCATCTACATATGGGTAGGCCCATTCATGAGTGAACCGATCTAAATTCCTTGTTAGACCCTTAATTTTTTGGTTCACCATGTATGTCCTATATTCTGAAAGATCGCCCTGTATTCTAGCTAGTTGTTCTTTTGCATCAGTGATAGTGCTATCCCTCTTTATACTTTCTCCAAGTTCAAGTATCTCGGTTAGCAGTTCTTCGCTCAATCTCTTAGCGGTTGTAATAATAAGCACTAACCAATCCCGTGTACACTTATTTGCGATATAACTCCAGTCTACACGGAACTGTTTATCTTCTAAAAAGATCTTCGGTTCAATCCTTACTAGTAGACTAGGCGGCGCTGCTCCCACTCGAAGGTACTCTGTCATAAGAGCCCCATGTAGAGCAATCCGAACTTGTCGTTTTTTAGTATTAGACAGTTTCTCCCACTCTTCTCTGGCGGTTAAAGTGGAAGTTAATGGGGCCTCTGGTAAAAGGGAAGGACCAGAGAGAATGAGCGCAATTTGCTCATAAGAAATAGCCAAACAATTTCTATCCATATCACTATCCTGAGATAATATAGATACAGTGTCTATAAAGTGGGAACCAACCCAAATGTTAGTGTAGTCAACTGATGATTCATATAGCCACAAAACTTGGCAACTGATGTGGAGACCACCCCATAGGGAATGGAGATGCAACTATAATACCCAAAAGTTCATCCCTCTGAATAGAGCAATAAAATTTTTCTCTCAAGAAACTCTCACGGCTGATCCGCCGTTCTTAAATCATCAATACAACAGGAGTATCAAGGGGAATACCAGGACAGCCAGCCCCCCACTCAGTGAATTAATGTCAATAATTAGCTGTCCCTACAGGAATACTCAGAACAAAGTTTACAATTAGCAGTCCAAAACATGTCAAATCAATTTAAGACATCATTTTATATAAACCAATGAACTCAATTGGTCATCAAACCGCAGTGTATCCTACTTCTAAAAAGAAATAAACCACCACCACAAACCTTTCATCACAAAGAAAAAGTGTGAAAAGGAAAGAAGGCACCTCACGGTAGCAACACCAAGGGGGAAAACACTGACTGGTACTCGCCAGTGACCCACTTCTCATCATCGGTTACCTTCTTTCCAATGGAAAGATGTGCATATGTAGTGCAACTAACCCACAACCCAATGAAAACCGAAACGAAAAATAAGAAGTAAACAACCTAGATGTGAATGTACTTCCTATGTGTGCAGAAATCGTGCATGTGTTCAAAGGATCCCGTGAGAACCAAAGACGTAATTCTCACCAATAAAAATTGATAAAGCTTACTTGCCACCCATAATCTTTATTCTTTAGCTGTAAGCCTTTCCACGTTAAAATTGACTCTTATCAAGTCAAAAATTAATAATAACTAGCCAACATGTTTCGTTGCTATGATCAATTTGAAGCAACTTCGTCAGGGCTTGGGATCCAGATCATTGTTTTCAATAGGGATTTATATCAGAACCTGTGGTGGTGATAAAATAAAACAGACGGGATTAAAACTGATTATAATTGCAATCTCTTTCGAAACTTATCCCAAGGCATTGTAGTACTCCACATCAGTATTTCGAGGTAATTTGACCGTCATACCTTCTAGTTGCGTTACTGCTGCATACCGGCAACCTCACAGAGACTAACGCGTCGTATGATAGCGACCTCCTGCTGAATGCCCACGGGTCTGTATCACCTGTGGTGAAATTTGTCTGTGGTCAAATTTAGAAGGCAGAGCAACTCCATCAATACCCATATTCAATGTGATTCAGTACCAAAGTCCTCATTTGTGTGGTCTCTCGCACCCCTCTCACTATGAGGAAGTCACATCCTTTCACTACATATAATGAAAACGAATTTGAGACCTTATTGTCATTCCTTAGGAGAATGCGTATTAAACATTACATCGCATTTGGTCTATTAGGGGGACCTGCCTAAAAACTTCCACACTTGCGCGGCATTATACTCACTGCCAAACATCACATCCAAGTTCTTACCGTGACCTCGGGCTCGGTGCACATTCAATCATCCGGCCCCGGTCTCAGTGATCGTGTCCATGTTAAACGGCGTCTGACGTATCACGCACCATTGCGCGAGCTCGTCAGACACGTGACCGCGATCTGACTCGTTCACTTTAGTCGCCATCTTGGATAGGTAAAGAAGTTAGACTCTATACCAATCCCCCGATTCCAAATGTGTTTTTCAAACACATCCAGCACAAAAGAGGGGTAAATCTAATTCCTTCGGTGGAAATGGTGTATATTTAACAATCACTCACCATTACCACCGCCAAAAACAACTTTAATGGTACTCTCACACATTTACAAACTCAATAGCTAACATATAAGTGCTGGATAAACAGGAGCGGTGGCAAGTGCTCAGCACCAGCAACAGGTAAGGGAATACCATCCTAGTAGGTTTCAAAATTGCCGGGGTTCGCAAAACAATTGTCCCAAACACCCATATGTCCCACAGTACTCATACAGGATAAATACATATATCTCTCACTGTGGACATAATGAATCCAAACGATCAAGGCCTGCTAGAGGACAAATTTAGCGGCTACTGACCTTATTCCACTCTATAAGGTCATTAAGTCCCACTTTATCAGTTTTTTCGGAAAAAATCCATCTAGCTTCTTTCTTCGCCAGAATCTGTTCAATATTGTGTGTGTCCCCAAGGACCCTCTCAAGGACTGTCCACCGGAGGTCTCTGGGATCATGCTGTTTCTCAGAAACATGTTGAACCAACCTGGTTGTCAGTTTCTTGGCTTTTAGAGTGCTAAGATGTTCCTGTATCTGCACTTTGGCCTTCCTAGATGTGAGTCCTATGTAGTGAATGCCACAACTATATGTCAGTCTGTAAATAACATTGGTGGAGTTACAGTTACTAAATTTCGTGAGGAACCACTCACGTCCACTCGTCAGAATCACAAATTTAGTGGCCTTCGTAAGGGCGCAGACAGAACAACCTCCACAGGTATGATGCCCGGAAGGTAAAGTAGAAGTGGCAGGCAAGTTTGATAAGCGTGTGTGTACCAACTTATCCTTCAGGCTAGGCTCTCGCTTAAAAGCAAAACGAGGTGGGGGCATTTTACTGGTGGGAGTGCTAAGAATTGACCAATGTTTCCTAACTATTTGTCTGACCTTAGTTGCCAACGGGTCGAAAGTAGTTACCACTGGTAGGCAATCAGATTTTGTTTTAACATTGCGTTGAAGCAAAACTTTGCGTGGTTTATTCAGTGCCCGTTTCCTTGCCTGTCTGATAGTTTTTCCCGGGTAGCCCCTTATTTGGAGCTTACCCACAAGCTCATTGGATTGTTCAACGAACTTCTCTGTCGTGGAGCAGTTCCGTCGGTAACGCAAAAACTGCCCCACGAGAAGATTATCCCGGAGGGCTCTGAGATGAAATAATTCATAGTGCAACAGAAAGTTCCTGTCACTTGGCTTCTGATGCACATTAGTGGCCAAAATGCCCTCCATAGCTGTAATGTCAATGTCCAAGTACACGGCCATGGAATTGCTGTAAGTCCACGTGAACCGAAGACTTTCATCCCACTGATTAAGCCAGGAAAAAAATTCTTTAAGTCGCTCTTTTGGCCCTATCCAAATACAGAGAATGTCATCGATATATCGCCTCCAGAGAGAAATATTCTCTCTGAAGGGATTATCAGGAGGGTAAATGACAGTTCAAACCAGTACTGGGAGCCGTTGATTTCCGCCCTGGTGCAAAACTGGACAAAGGACATGGGAGTAACCTCCCCACTGTCCAGACCCACCCCGGGGAGGGTCCCCTGAATCATCCCAAACCTTAACTTAGGGTACTTAAGGGCTTACTTGGGTGTAGAACCCTGGATTCATCATGGGATAAGGTTGAAATCAGACACCACTTCATTCCGTCAGGGTACTCTGGCCTTCACTGAACTTCGTTTGGGCTTCACTTTGTTAGTCTGCTGCATTGTCTGTATCTGTGCACCATATAGGAACCTTCCAAATACACCTGAAGGAATCTCCCTTGGAGTGAAGGAGTTACTCCCTTGCATTCGCAGGCACCTCAACTGAGTAGACCAGTCTGCTGATCCTGAGCTCCTCCAGACTCCGTAGGCTCTGCAACACAGGTGATGGTTCTGCACAGCTCCAGGGGCCTTCTCTGATATCTCACCAAGTTTGAGGCCAGTACCACTTGTGGTGGTTGCAATAACCAAACCCCTGTGTATCACGTCAACTTGCAGTTGCAAAGGCTTATTCGTTTCCTTTCAAGAAGATCTTCAGGCTCCAAGTAGCTCCAACCTCAAGCATCTCCATTGACCAGAATCTTAGGCCACACCGCATCGTGTGCATTATGGCCTGCATCTTTTTGTGAGCTGCTTGAGATCCTCTTGTGACTCCAGTGGCCCCGGCCTGTGGGTCCATTTGAGCGTCACCTTTGCTTCTCTTGGGCTCCTCTGAGTGCTTGGGGTCTTCTTGACTCCCCTGCTTGTGGTGAGTCCCCTGGACCTTGCTGGGGCTGACATTGCTCCTTCATCAGCTCCTGCATTGGTTGCATTTGCAAAGGCTTGTTGGTGCTCCAGCCGGACACCAACCCCTCAGCACTCGATATTCTTTCTGGGACAGGTAGTGCATGGCTCCTAGTCTTCCTCAGCATTGCTTGGTCCTCAAAGCTGCAGCATCAAGGTCATTGTCAACTCTCTTGCAACACCAGACATTGGAGGGCATTTGTCTTGAAAGTCTCCTGGTCACTCCTGAGTGATATAGACTCTGTCCCCTCAGCTTGCAGGTACCTCTCATCTAGAATCCCCCTTTGGATTCCACTGGACACTTTCTCCTCCTTCAGCGGCGGCACTTTCCTGAAGTCCTCCATTGGGTTCCATGACAATTTTCGAACCACTTTACACGCATGCACCTAGCTTCCCTGGTGTAGGTAACATGAGTACAAGGGTGTCCATGGGTGGGGTGGCTCTCCAACCCTTGTCTTTCACTAGGTTTATTCAGGGTCCACTGGGAAGGGTCCCTTATCTTTAAACATCCAACCGCAACTTACATGTAGACTTGAACGGAGCACACTGTCGTGTTTCCACACTGCACATGCTCTCTGTGGGGTTCTTAGTCACTCACCATGGGTGGTTCCTTGGGTCCCCAGCACTTCTATGCCCTCTTGACATTGTCTTGACCTGAGTCATGGTTCTTATACCACTTTCTTTGTATATGATTTGCCCCCCCCCGGGGTGCACTGTGTATTACATGCTATATACTGTGTTTCTTTGCAAAGTATTTTGTGCATTGTGCATATCTCCGGGCAGGAGATATTTCTATGTGTTTGAGAGTATTATATAATAAATACATATTTTTATAAATACTTTGTGTGGTTCTTTTTCACTTAATCTATATTATAACATTGCATTCTGGTAAAACAAGCTGCTTTACACTCCTTCTGGACTAACCCTGAAGGTTGCTTTCCACAGCTACCACTTAGAGAGCTTTCTAAGGTTGTCTAAGACCACCTAAATCACCATAAGGGGTGTCTGGACTGGTGCAAGGTGCCCAGTTACATAAGTGGACATTATATACCAGGCCAGCTTCTCACATATACCTATTTAGTTGCACTTAACTTCTCCATATTCTAGTCCTCAATATTTTTGCCACTTTTTTTGGGTTCACAATATCTTTGTCCTTGATAGTCTGCCCGACAACTTTCCTACAAAGGTTTGCAGTTTTATAGTTAAAACACTCTAAAGGATTTTAGGTAAGTATGGGAGGAGGAGGAGGAGGAGGAGGAGGAGCAGGAGGAGGTATAGTGTAATTTACAGGAATCTGTAGTGTTGAGGGTGTTTTTTCAGGATGAGTTTTCCTACAGCGTTTTTAAGGCAGGGAGACACCTCTACAAAGCTATGCAAAGAATGTATAATATGAGTGATCGCAGGTGTTATGATATGTTACATGGCTTTTTTAAATTCCTGCTGGGCAGAAGTCCAGGGGAAAGAGTTCAAGACATTCCGTCTAAGAGAAAAGCAGTAATCCTGGAGGTGCAGAGGTTTGGCAACATGAAATGTTGCCGGTAGAGCTGTGATTTTCAAGGCTTTCCCAGATACCATCTTTAGACTTTAGAAAAAAATCAAATAGTGTAGTTGCCATTTCTGGCAAATCTGTGATTTAAGACAGAGGAGTTGTATAGATTTTCAGTAGTTTTAAAAAGGCGGCTGATACATTTTTAGTGTACATGAGTTTTTGGGGATTAAAATAACCTTTATATGTTTAAAGATGTAAATTTAGATTTTAATAATTTGGTTTCAGTAGGTGCAATGGCCTCCAATCCTGAAGTTCGAGAATAATTTCATTTTTGTAGGAGTTGCTCAGTGTCTTTTTCCTGAACATGTGCAGAGAAAAGTAACACTGAGCGGTGATTCTTGAAAAGTAGCAGGAGTAATTTTCTTTGGGAGAGTTTAATGTTTGTGGCTGTCTGCTCTTTTGAAATATCTTTAATTGAAAGGATAATGTTGGCATGATCAGTCCAGAGGAGATATACGGTGCAACCTTGAATAATTCTATCAACGTTGGTTAAAACCAGGTTCAGCGCATGGTATGTTTTATGAGTGGACATAGGAGACATCTAATGAATACAAAATCTCAAGAGCCTTCTCGCTGGAAGCGTCTAGGACCTCAGAACCACGGTTTAAATCCTCCAGCATCAAACCATGGGCCTCATTAGGATGGCGGACGGACCTGTGTCTGTCCGCCACCCCGAGGTGGAGGGACCGTCCGCAGGGGCAACGGTGGTCCCTCTGTGCAAATTGGGGTGTGACCGCCACCCTGACGGTCACATCCCGTATCTGTAACCTTGCGGCGGGTGCTGCTTGAAGCAGCGTCCGCCGCAAGGTTAAAATTGCATGCTTTGCATATGCATGCACAAAGCGGCAGGCACTTTGTGCATGCATATGCAGGGGGGTACCATAGGTACCCCCCATGTGCACCCCCACCCCCCAACACCCTGGGGGCCCGCAACGGGCCCCCAGAAGCAAAGGTCCACATGCTTTTCCACTGCATAAAATCCGCTGCGGAAAAGCATGTTTCCTCACCCTTTGTAATTTGTCTGGCGGTGTCTTGCAGACACCGCCACCAAATTGCGGACATCATCCCGCGGATCAGCGGCGGACGGACTTGCCATCCGCCGCTGATCCCACCGCCATCCTAATGTGGCTGGTGGTGTTTTGGAGGTCCGCAGCAGTGAATCCGCAACCTCCGGGCCGGCGGTGGCTTCCGCCGGCCCGGAGGATGTGGATTCACCTCCATCCTAATCGACCCCCATATTAGAATAGTAATTCCATATATATATAATTAATTTTTCTAACCATTTATGCAAATATAAGATAGAATGGAGGCTAGTGGAAGTTTGTTAACGTTAGCAATGGTGAGACAAATGTACTCAAATTCCATACACTGGGCACATTGTAACCTGCGTATTTGTTATCTTTTTCTCCAGACTAGTTTGTTGGACAATGGTGGGAGATGATTTTATAGTCCCTCAGTACTAAGTTTTCTGAGAGAAATTGACCAGCGTCAGGGAATAGTCAGAGAATCACTTGTCTGTAATAAATGGCATATCCAATTGCTCATCCTTAATACAGACTGTTCAACAGCATCTGATTGGCGCCCCCTTCAACATGAGGGCGCTCAATTGCCTGTCAAAACCCCAATGCAATCAAATTGTCAATTGCTATACTCTTTGCACACTTATTTCATTTTTCTTAATAATAATTAGCTTAGTGTAAGCAGTGGGAGATGTCATTAAAGTCACCATTCCATCTTTCACAGAGCCCAAATATGAGTGGCCAAGACTTCTTAAAGCAGGCAATAAAGTTGTCAGGATATTGGCCATGTGCTTCAAACTTTGTAGGCATTTCTGATATTTATTTAAAGTCCCAAATCTGTTAACGAATTTGCAAAAAATAATGTTCTTTTAACTTTACCCCAAATGGGTTAGGATTATCCAATAGAATTACATTCTGTGAATGTGCCAGATCCTGTTTGATTATGTGATGCACATGTGAAGCAGGTGGTTGTTTAGAGGATATTGCCATCCATCGGCCACAGTCCGAGTGAATAGTTTCACGTCTTCTCCCTTTCCGATTGCCAGAGGTACTCACCAGGACTGCCCTCTCTCCCTACTCCTGTTTGCCTTTTATATGGAGCCACTAGCCCAGAGGGTTTGGGAAAATCAGCAGATTAGAGGGAATCTATTTGGAGGGAAGAGGCACACCATCAGCCAGTATGTCGATGATATTATCGCTACGTTGAGTTGTCTATCCAGGCTTTCCTCACCGAATTTGAGGAGTTCTCCACCGCTTCTGGTTTTCGAATAAACGTGGCCAAGTCACAGGCCTTAGGTTTCTCGCAGCAGCCGACAACCACAGCTGCCCTTGTCCAGGAATGCCCTATTAGCTGGGACCCCAAAAAATCCCCTATCTAGGTATACTGCTGGTGATTTCAACCGCAGAGACAGTTTCCCTATATTACTCTAGTTTATTAGCGCAGATTCAGCAGGACCTACGGCGCTGGCGCCCGTTTGGTCTCTCTTGGTTGGATCGAGTAGCAGCCCTTAAAATGAACATACTCCCTAAAATCCTATACTTCTTCCAGAGCTTGCCCGTGGAGCTGCCCTGGGTATGTTGTAGCAGCTCCAGATGGAATTCTCTCCTTTAGTTTGGGCGGACAAGAAACCGCAGATGAGCAGGGACATGAGCTTCAGATCTCCAGAAGAGGGTTATATTTGGGATACCTAACTTAGACCACTATTATAAGGCTCCTCAGATCCGCTGCTTGTTGGAGTGGGTTCAACTGTAGTCCAAGAAATACTGGCTTTTTATGGAGCGAGTTCTCACTGGCCATCATCTGTGGAGGATTCCTTATCTCTGCAAAGCCTCTAGACCTTCTGGTTTATATGGCTGCCACACTAAACGCACCGGATGCAACGGCCACGAGCAATGGCCTCACAACCTTCTCATCACTTCTTATCCCCATTACTAATAACCCTGACTTCACCCCGGGCCTCTACCAGGCAGATTTTGGCCATTGGGATAAGGAAGGCCGCAGATCTATAGGGCACTCCTTTCATTTCAAATTCTTTTTATTGGGTTTTAAAGTCAGCACATAGATATAGCACAATTGCAACAGTGTCCATGCAAGCCAAGCGTTACAGATATTGCATAAGAGTTACAGCTTTTTCTGAAGATCTCTGTCGAGTTAAGCCCACGTGTAGGTGCGTCTGTAGCATGTCACAATTGGTATCCTGCTACAATTCTTGTTCCATACATCTGGAAAGAGGAACAAAAACAAGAACAAAAGAAAACCTAATTCTAAAAAGAAGAACAATCTAACATTGATGTCATGGCGCACATATTGTGAAGTTGGTCAGGGGAGGAGGGCTTCCGGCACAAGGGACAGGTGACCCCCTGGATGCAAGCGCCTATCTTTTAAGGACAAGACCATGCAGCTTTATATAAGGAACAAATGGAGGGCTCTCAGTTAAGGACTTCATGCCATCAATAGAAGCCCCTCGGATAAATAACCCACCAGCGGGGACAATATATACTCAAACCCTTTTCTTGAGTCTTCCACAATGTCGGTCATACGCTCCAGTGCCAGTGCCCTCCACAGTCCTGCATACCATTGTGTTAGAGATGGTGCTTCTTGCTTCTTCCATGCGGCTGCTACTGCCATTTCTGCCGCCTCCAGACAGAGCCATATAACCTTTCTATCGCAGTGTGTTTGGCGTTTCAAGGTAGGATCTCTCACCCCAGCAAAGTGTGATCCAGCGAGTTCGGGATCGGGTAAACTAAAATGCTTTTGATTTGCAAGAGGATTTCCTCCTGAAGTGGCTGAATGGAGGGACAGTCCTACCAAATATGGCAGAAATCAGCCAGCAGACCACACACCCACCAGCATCTGTCAGAAGAATTGGGGAAGATCTTGTGTAGTTTCTGGAGGTAGAGGTACCAATGGTATATGATTTTGTAGTGAGCCTCTCTAAGAAACATTGATCGGTTAAATTTAGTAATGTCCCTACATGAATGCTCCCACTGTTTCTCCATCCATTACAGGGGTGTCCAGGATTGTGTCCCAAAATGTTTTATGTTGCGGGGATGATCTCGGGCTCAGCACCTGGATGAGGGCATACAGGAAGGAAATGCACCCCTTGGAAGTGGACCCAGACTTGGCAAATTTCTCCATTGGAGCAGGTCTCTGGTAGCGGCCAGCTGCACCAGAGGTTGCTGTACCCAATGTTTGATCTGCAAGTAGTGGAATTCCTCTTTGGCAGGCAGTGTGAATAGCTGAACAAGTCAGAGATCATGAGACAGTCCCCTGTCCGCCATGCCTCGAAGGGTCCTTCATGAAGCGCCGGGGGAAGGCAGCGTTTAAATGTACCAAATTCTAGGGAGATGGAAAAGTAGTTAGCTGCAACCGTTTAGTGATGTGGTATAATGTGTAATGTGGTAGCTGTAGGCGTATTAAGGTGGGCATCGGGCGGTCTACCTTGTTTAGGCTTCCAAAAGAGGTCCTAAATGGTCCTGCCTGTTACCTGCCTGTCAATGTGAAGCCAGTGTTTCTTGGCGGCTCACAGCGACCACGCCATCGACACATGTAACTGAGCAGCTCTACAGTACCCCAAAAAATCCAGCAAGGCCAGACCCTGTTCCCTGCGCAGTCTAAGGAGAAGCCGATGGGACAGGCACACCCTCTGCCCCAGCCAAATGAATTTAGTGATCATCTGTCATAACTCCCTAAAAAGACCTTTGTCTACTTGTATAGGCAACCCCTGGTAGAGGTAGAGCAATCGTGGGAGCGCTTTCATCTTGATGGCATTTATCCTGCCCATCTAAGATATATATGTGGCACTCCAATTGCCCAAGTCAGATTTTAACTGTCACAATAGGGGGGGGGGGAGTTGGCCTTATATAGATGCGAGACACAGGGAGTGAGGTTGATGGCAAAAATAGGTGATTTCCTTTCCTGTGCAGGGAAAGGGCGATGCCCCCTCCAACTGTCACCACTCCTCCGAGATAGGGTCAAATTAAGTAAGAAGGACTTGGCCAAATTGCCCTTGAATCCTGCTACTTTCTCAAACATTGAGAGCTCCGCCTGAATAGCTGGAAAATAGATCAATGATTCTGTGACTGGGAGGAGCACATTGTCCGCAAAAAGCGAGATCTTATGATTGTCCATGCCAAACCTCACTCCCCGAATGTCGGGATGCTCTCTAATTTTATGCACTAGGAGTTCGATACACAGGGCGAAGAGAAGGAGGGACAATGGACACAACTATCTCGTCCTCTCGCCAGACTAAAGGAGTGCGATGCGTCTCCATTGACCAGGACTGGGGGAGTGGTAGTTGGCGCAAATCATCCCTATGAAGATCTCACTAAACCCAATGCGCCTTAGCGCCCAAAACAGAAAGGTCCAGTCCACACGGTCAAAGGCTTTCTCCGCGTCCAGCCGCTGGGATGCTTTTTATCCAGATCTTTTCCATGATATGGATGATTCACCACAGGTTATCATGGGTCTGGTGCCCCTTAATGAATCCTGATTGGTCTGGGTCAATGAGGCCTGGGAGTACATTTTCTGGGCGACTAGCTAAATTTCGGAATAAATCTTGGCATCCAAATTTAAAAGGTAAGAGGAGCAGGCTTTAGGATCCTTCCCTGGTTTATGTATCACTACAATGGGTGCCTCCCCCATGGTGGGAGTACCCTGCTATGCAGAAGCAATAATATTAAATAAGTTTGCTAAGTAGGGGTTGAGATCCGGTGCAAAGTGCGCCGTGAACCCATCAGGACCCGGTGTCTTCTGTAATTTTGGTGCATCTATTGCTTTCTGGACTTCCTCAATCGAAATATGTTCAGCCAGGTCCTCATTAGTACTTGATGAAACCTGTGGAAGGTCCAAGGGGTCCAAGTAACCCCCTTGGTCCTGCGACTGTGGCTCCTCCAAGGTATAGAGAGTGCGATAGAACTCCCCGAAAGCATTGGCCTTCCCCTCTTCCGTCATGTGGGAGATACCCGCATCATCCACTATGAATTTGATGTACTCCTTTTCCTGTTTGGCCTTTAATTGGCATGCTAAGAGTGAGCCCTCCTTGTTCTCCCCCTCATAACCCCTGGCCTGCAGCCTTGTTGATGCATATGGCCAGCAGCTTCTCTTTTGGGGATGTGACTTTCCGTAGAGATTGTGCTGATGGGCCCTCCTTATGCGCTTTCCCAGTGGCCTGCAGTTCCCTTTCGAGCATGAGTTTATCCTCTCTCTGCTGGAGTTTAAGGGTAGTGGCCAGTTCTATACACTTGCCCCTGATGACAACTTTGAAAGTGTCCCGGGTGGTGGAATGAGAGGTGAGAGCAGGGTCATTTTTCTTGCAGAAACCCTTAATGTCCTGCCTAAGTTCATCCCATGGGTGTCTATTCCTGCAGAGGAAATTAGGGAAATACCAGCATGCATGCATTGATCTCGGAGCCGGTAAACTGAGGGAACAGAGATTGGCTCACGAATATGTGATCGATACAGGAGTATGTGCTATGGGAATGAGAGAAGAAGTAATACTCACGCGCGGTGGGATTAGTCTCCCTCCACACGTCTACCAAGCCCAAAATGTTGGAGTTGTGCCCTAAGTGCTTTTCCAAAAACTCCCTCTAACGACCTTTGTGGGTGTGTCGTGTCTAGTCCCAGATCCCAGATGAGATTAAAATCCCCCATTAGAATTATGTCCCCTGTGCAAAGTTTCCCAAGCTTCTGAGGAAAGAGAGGAGAAAGTTCTGCTGGCAGGTATTGGGTGCTTAAATTACTGCAAACGTGAACGGCCGACCCCCCCAGGTCTCCTTGCACCATTCGGTATCTCCCTGTTTTATCGAGTTTTGTGTCGTGAGATTGGAACGGAACCCCCGCATGAAAGAGGAGCACAACCCCATTCCGTTTTGAGGGATAAGAAGATCTAAAAATGAGAGGGTAAGCTTTATGTTTTAGACGATGTTTCTCAGTTTGATAGAGGTGCGTCTTCTAGACTGCTGCCACTTCGATATTGTGTTCTAGCAGATATTTCCAAAGGCGCTGCCTCTTGTTAGGGAAGTTAAGGCCCCTAAAGTTCCATGTTACACTACGAACTGCGATACATATCTGGATGGGTACCTGCCCTGCCATCCTAGTCCCTCTGCTCTGGTCTCCTCCCCCACCGACCCAGCGAGTGTAAAGCGAAGCAAAGACATCATGACATCGAACTTGCACAACAAAACAGTATAAATTAGAACTATGAGTTTGGAGCTTCCCCATCTCAGAGGGGAACCTCTTTACAAATAACTCTAGGAGCAAGACCACTTCCGCTCCCCCAGCCCCATCGTCCTCAACATTTAAGGCGTATGCATAACTTTGGTTTAATGCTACTTAATATTCAGCGCCCCCCACCTTCCCCTGTGTGAGTCTCTCAAGTCTGTATTTGAGGGGCTTGGCACCCTTAAAAGCTATTGAGAGTCTTCCGCCCCAACAGCCCTCCATCTAATAACCCCTTACCACACCAGTGGCGGGGATTGTACTGCTTCACTGAGAGAAGGGGTAGTCCAATCATGGGTCTCATAGTTCACAAGGTCCAGTCCGGAGTTTTCTTGCTACCACGACCGCTGCTCACCATGAATCACCTCCTGCACTGCTAGATGAGGAAAGTTTGCCTCCCAGGAGGTCCGCCGCCTCTGCCAGCTCAGTGCAATGAAGGTTTTTATTGTCCCATTGGAAGGCGATCCCGAATGGGTATATACATCTCTACTTGACCTTTCTCTCACGTAAGATGTCAGTAATCAGTCGAAATTGCTGCTGTCGCACTAGCGTGGCCTGGGCCACATCCTGGTAAAGCCTGCACGTGGTATTCTGGAAGATGACCTTGTCAGAATTCCTCGCCTTTTGTAGGACCAATTCTTTTTTCTTGAACGAGCTGAACTTCGCAATGATGTCATGAGGCCTTTTATTCTCTCACGGGTGCCACAACCCCACTCTGTGGATGTGCTCTAACCAGACTTCAGGGCCGTCCTACCCCATAACAGAGGAGAAAAGGCCCACCATGAATGCTTCGAGGTGCGAGTCCTCCTTCCCCCAGGCCTCAGATGCATATGTTGTCTTGGCGGGACTGACTTTCCAAGTCCTCACTTGAGCAAGGAGGCCTGCAACTGACCGCTCAGGTCCCCCGAGACTTCTTCCAGGGGATCAGCCTGCTCCTGGTATTTTTCATTTCGAAGTCCAGCGTGAGGGTGCCCACCGAGACTACATCTGCCTGTAGGGTCACCAGCTTCCCCCTCATCTCTGCTCTGAAAGTATCAAAGGAGGCGTCCATGTCTGCTTTAATATCTGCATGGAGCTCCTGTTTGCACTCCGGTAGGGAAGTCAGTAGGTCCTCCCTTGTGAGCGCCATGGTGCCTTTAGGAAGTGCAGCCTCCTCTCCGGGCGTCCCCGCACCTGCGGTAGCGAAATAGTTGGAGACTTTTTAATTGTGTGACTTTTTTGGTGGCATAAGGGGACAGGCTCTCTGGTCAGCTCTAGGCCGCCCCCTCCACCCGCGTAGTACCAGTCTAGACTCTCTCAGGGTATGCAGGGGTCCGACTCCACTCCTTAACCCCCTCAAGGTGATCCCCGGTCTCTGCCCTCTGTGGCTGTTAGGACTGCTTAGTAAGAGCACCTGGCATCGCCCTGGTAAGTGTGGCGCCTGTGCCTCTTGTGTTCCATCTCAGCAGGCTGTGTCCTCAGGCCCGGTGCTCCACGTACCAGCTCCTCCCTTAAAAGCTCATTGGAAAGGGGACCTGCACTCCCGCTCCTCTGCGGCTCCTTGGCTTTACAGGCTATCGCCATCACACAAAGGTGGCCATCTTCAGGCACCAGGCAACCAGAGCCACGGAATGGGCTCTGCCTTTCACCGCCTGAGGCTCCTGCAGGAGCGGAGACCACCACTCCTCGGACTCCACGTGCCTGACTCCGCTTGCCTGGCATCATTGACTTTTACACTGTTACAAGTGACTCCTTGCTGTGTATCTGAGCCGGCTGGCCACTGTGCGCAGTCGCTAGACCACAATGGGCAGGGCCGGTCCTAGGCCTTCTGAGGCCCTGGGCGAAAGGGAAGATGTGAGGCCCCTCTAAGTGACATCACAGAAAGTGACTTCGCAAATTAATTGGTGAGAATGTACGGCAAATCACCATCATACTCAAGCATCACGTGGCACACACTGTCATCTTTTTCCTCACGCATCCTAAAGCTACAAGCAAAGAGGTGTATTTATGACAATGTCACTAATGTATTTATGACATTCATAGACAGGGTACATATCTTCCTGTTTCATTGACATTTTTTAAACCAGCTCAGAACGCATCGCTCACCTCCCCCGCAGCCCCCCTCCCCTTCTGCTACCCAATGAACGTCAACAACAACTCTCTTACACCCCTGGTGCCCATTCCTGTATCTATAAGCCAGTGCACAGAGGCATTCGCTAATAATCTAACACTAGACAGTCTCATGGACAAATAAACTGACAGCCACCACAAAACGAAGTCTTACTGTATAAGGAGACAGCCCCTCACTCTCACAGTAAAACCCACCAACGACAGAAATAACATAACGTCACATGCGTGACGTCACGTACGACGCAGTGTATTGTATCAGTGACGTTCTGACAGCACACATGCCATCTCTTGCACCACGAACACTAGCTCCCTGGGCATCTCTTGACCTCCGTCTCGAGTACTTACCCTACCTGGATGCTCGCGCCTCAGACTGTCTGTCACTTTGTCTGCCTGCATCTGTTTCCCTCCTCCCCTTTTACTCTACCTGTTTCACTCCAGCCATCTGCGCCTCTCTTGTCCCCTCCCTGTCTGTTCTTCTGTTGTCTACCCCTCTCCCCTGCCCCCCTTTATCTACTTGCATTTATTTCTGTCACCTCCTCGTACCCCACAAGCAATTTGCCCCATGTGCCATTACAGCTACGTTTCCTCAGCTAATGGGTACGCCTGTGCGCAAGTCTGCTCCTGAAGCTGCATTATGACGTCTTGAGCCAGACCGTGAAAACTTGCACTGGTGCAAGACATGTGCAAATGCTTTAAGCACTTTTTTTTCTTCTTGCATCTTTAGGAGCAGACCAGACTGGGGGGGGTGGGTTGCAAGAATTGCCCCATGACCAAACAATTTTGCACCAGTGGCGGGCAATCTTGCCCCAGGGTTTGGACTGACCGAGTCAAAAAATTTAACTTCACTTGGTGCAGCGCTCGCACAGATCGGTCCCTGCAAACACAATTTTGAACTAGTCAGTAAACATCTGTGTAAATTGCAGCCTCAGTAGTACAAACGATTGATTTGAAGCAGGTCTCTTACCTTAACGTACGGTACAGAACTCAACAACGACTCAACGGGGCCCCGACCGACTCCTGCCTGCAGCCCTGCCCACGCGTCCCGATCCGAGTAGTGACTGACTGACTGACTGCTCACGTATGCGTCACACTGAGCGGGCTGGACATAAAATCATGTCCAGGGCCGTCATTGGTAGCGCTTTCGCGCGCTACCAGATTGACGGCCCTGGGACCCACTGTCACCCGCATCGGCAAGGCCGGCGTCATGTCACATCACCACCAAGCTAGGTGGTGGGGTGTGTGCGTCATGGTGTGTGCGCACAGACAGTGTTTAGTGCTCCTTCCCTGCCTTAGTTACTGCCTACGGCCCGGCCCCTGCGCAAGCGTGACAAGAGTGCTGTGCGCACTGCGCAGCGCTTTTCCCATGATTATTTTATTCCCGCAACTGCGGGGTGGGGGCCCCCCTGAGCGCGAGGCCCTGGGCAGCTGCCCATACCGCCCATGGCTAGGACCGGCCCTGACAATTGGGACCGCAGCTGCACCACTCACCTCGCGATCCCACAGGGAACACAATCTCGACCGCTCGTTGCTCCCTGTGGGGAGAGCCGCCAGGTTTGTGAAGAGGTTGCGGCTCCTTTGTGCCTCACCCCAGCGCATCCGGGACATACAGTGAGCCGCAATTGTGATCCCAGCTGCTCCTCTCGCCATGCAAACGTGATCCCAGCTTCTCTGCTCATCATACACATCAACGGAGCCCCTCTTAATTCCGCTCGTCGTACCTGGCGGGTAGAGCTGCCATTTTGTAGAGTCCGGTCCTGAGCGATCTGGGCCCCTCCGGCACCCCGCAGCAGCGCATCAGGGGCACACAACAGGGCACAATGGGGACCCCAGTTGCTTCGCTTTCCGCACTGATCGGCGGGGGCTCCCACTCAGTGCCACTTGATTCCCCCGATGGGGAGGTCTGCCATTTTGTGTAAGCCAACCGAGGCGATCACGTCTCCGTTGGTGCCCCACCACAGTGCATTCAGAGGCTCCCCAGATCGCGGGACCAGTCCCTGGCAGCTCCCCCCCACCTGGCTGCTCCGTGGGGTGGACGGGGTGCACACTACGATGCCTCAATTCATGATATTAGCAGGGCCTGGGACGGAGCCGGTAAGAAGCATGTTCGATTGGCCATTTTGGTTGGCCACCCCCCTATAGGGCACTTTTTTAATAAAAAGGGTCCCATGTCTTTTGAACATTTTCGATCCAATTTCGCCATGCCTGAAACTGAGCGGTTCCACTATCAACAGATACGGCACTGGGTGATGCAACCACTGGTGAGCCAGGGAGCTGAGAGAAGGCTTACGCCCTATGAACAATGGTTGCTCTATAAGTAATCTACCAAACAACTTATCACAGAACTCTATCACATCCTGCGCCCCCCGGAACAAGCAACCAAGTCATTTCCGAGCTCGACACTCGGATCGCAACATCTCCAGTGTTAAGTCTGCTACCAAGATAGTGACATACTAGTATCTTACCCCTTGCAGGCTAAATAAGAGTGACCCCAGTCCCTGCTCAAGCTGTTGGAGGAGATGTGGAGCCATAGGCACCATGTTGCACTTTTTATGGGAATGTCCCTCTCATAAGTCTTGCTGGACACAGGTTTTGGATGAGGTAGACCAATACTTTTGACATTTCCCCGAATACATCATCATAGGTGTCTCGGACAAACTCACATTTTCCCTCAAATAACACAAAGGGAGGCAAATGGGTATAGTCCTAGGGGCGGCACTACAGAACATACAGGCAACTGGGGGCCTCTTTTGCGGAACGGTGGCAACCTTTTATAGCCCTTTATGCTCCGAATTGTGTGAGCTTACCTGTCCTAGGTATATGCACCTCCTGCGCCTCTCTGCACTATTGCAAGATCCCATCCAACCGTAGGACCGCTAATTTGTGTTCTGTCATGCTCAGTCACCTCTTAGATAGCAACAAGGGCGAGGGGGGTGGGTAAAGGGTTCGACTAGGGGAGGGGGTGTTTGGGATGTTTTTTGACTGTTGCAATTCACTGTGTGACATTTCAACTGCTTACGGTCCACGTGTTGGGCATTTTAAACTTGACGCATCTTTTTTTGTCCTTCTTTTTCTCAAACCAATAAAAAGATTTAAACCTAAAAGCAGCCATGTGGGTACATTTTGTGTAATGATCTAGAAATCCTTCCCCTGATTTTGTGCCTCAAAACTGCAGTCTCAGTCTGACCTGCCAATCACTGGTATTTCCCATGGAGTTCGCCAAAGTTTGATATGTCACTTTATTTATTCCCCATCCGTTCATTTGATGCTGCTTTGATCAAACATTTTTTTTTCTTCTAAAGAATAGCTTTTAAGCCACCTACAGTTATCAAACTTCGCAAGAAAAACTGACAATTTTTAAAATATTGTTTGCTTGGAAATCGAATCATGGCTAGTGTCATTTTACTTTGGAACTCTCCGGAGATTTTCTCTTCAGGGGAAGCATGCATTTAGCTTCTTGCAAATTACATTTTGTGCTTTTTAGCTTGTTTTCTAACTACTTGAATTCCATCTGTGCTGTTCCTCTGTACACAGGCTTCTCCCTTAATCGGTGTCACTTAAAGTAGCTGAGGAAAAAAGATATCTCCTTGTTTACTTAGCAATGAGAGGCAGGGTCTAGAAAGATTATCCTGAGCAGCCTTTTGGGATGTAAAATGAGGCAGAAAAGCAGCGCTGACATGCAGGGAATTGTTAACTTTTATTGTTTTTGCCTTTTGCAGTTTCTTCTGTTTAGAGCGTGTTGGCGGGTGAGGAATTAATTCTGCTGCTGACAGGAGGGGGTGCCCGTGGGACCGGGAAGGAAAAAACCACGAGTCAGAGGCAAAACTCCGCCATCAACGATTTGCTCGTTTTTTCCCCTTTTATAACACAACATGTAGCAATTAGGGTGTCTGCAACACCTGCTTCCCCCCTGAAGGGACTCCGGGAGGGAACCTAGATTGCCGCATTGCAATATGGGACATTTATTATTTCTGCTCTCATCAGGGAGGACTGGGGACCGAGAGCGGTTCAAACCAGGCCCACTCCCTCCTCTCTCAGCTCTTTCTATCCTTCTCTCTCTTTCCTCTCGCTGTCCCTGTCCAAAACAACACCCAGGCCCAGACGTATCAAGGGCTTGCATTGCCATTGCAAGCCCTTGAATTAAGGTTACTCTGCCATGTAGAGCCAAAGTAAATGTAAATGTAAATTGATACTTGTATAGCGCACTACTCACCCGCAAGGGTCTCAAGGCGCTTGTACGAATACCGCTGTGGGACCCATCCTGGCTTTCCCTGTGAGGCAGGTAATCAAAGGAAGAGTGACCATAAAGGTAAAGTATATAAAGGGGGTGGGTGTCGCACGTGAAGTCTGAGGCCAGTTGTAAGTGGTCCGGTGGTAAGACCATTTTCAAGAAAAAATACACTGTTTTTTCAGGAAACCCTCACTCACCCTAGTGGTGACATGCTTCATCATCGGGTCCACCGGGAGAGATCGAATACCTCCCCGGTGTGCTGCGACGCCAGGAGACTGTGGAGCAGGTTTTTGTGTGAAGATGAAGTGTGAAAAAATGCTGAGGTTTAAAAATGTCAGAGGTTGTACCAAAAAACTTTATTCACTGGTCAACCTGACATATTAAAAACAAGATATGTGAAGGGAAACTAGCCAATTACTTTATACTGGTGTTTACCCTGTGGAGAAGGTCAACATGTTTCTGCCCGTTTTATGTGTTACTTTACTGGGCTTTCATCAGGACCGGTAAGCGAGTGTGCCAATGACAGGAGGGGCGCGCTAAGGCCCGCCCTGCCAATGGTCGTGAAAGTTAAAAATAGCACTATGTGTAAAAATGGTGCAAAAAGAAAGGAAAACAAACTCATAAGTAGTGGGGTTTTACCTCTTTTGCGAGGAACCTAGGAGTCTGTAGGAAGGAAAATGACAAACAGACAAATACAAACATAAACACAAAGATATCGAATCAATGATTTGTGCATATGTACAGTGGCCATAAAGAGTGACTTTGTGGCATGACACATGCTTGCATACCTATCAAGGGCCGTGGCCGGTATGCCTGGGTTGCGTAGTTGAGGTCATGCCGAAATCCGAAGTGGAGGGACCTCAACTAACGCTGATTAAATCTATTCAGCGCGGGCTGTTGCATATGTGTGGTATAGCAACAGTGGCTAAACTGGCAGACTTGTCATGTCTAAGTCTATTTGTGAGGAAGTACAAGAAATATCATACTACCTATGGTGGGGTGTCAGGGAATGAACCCCGAAGGAGAACAACGTTAGAGCAGTGTTCCGGTGCAAAGCGCCGTGACACTGCTGGCCGTGGTATATAAATTACCCAAGCACACAACACTAAGTACAAGGTATAGGAAAAATGTCCTCACTTGTAAAGAAATAGATCCACGCCCCATAGAACACAGGAGGGGGGTGGGAGCGACAATGGCACACCCTGTAAATAAGGGGGAGAGAGAAACAGATGCACACAAAGGAGGTTTTTAGAACTGGCAGGGTCCCATTCATACAACTTATCTGGTTAGAATGATGTCTCCAAAGTAAGGTCTCTTACGCCCGCAACGCTCAGCACCCGCTCGGCACCTAGCTACACCCTCGCTGGATCTCGTGGATCCATTGCGACGGGAGAGCGAGGTGTTTATGGGCGGTGGCTGCCTGTGAGGCATCCACTCCTGAGCACCCCCAAGGTGGAGGCCAGGCATCCTAAGCGTTGTGGGGGCCGTTGTGGAGATTAAGCAAGCTATTGCCCAGAGTTGCAGAGTGGGACTCCATGATTGGAATAGGCACTGAGGCGAGAATTATCACGTCCGTGGAATTTTTGAGCCCAAGACGGGGAATTAAACCCTGGTCCCGGGCCAGACCTCTGCATCAGGGTCTGCCGCTCTAACCATTGAGCCACACTTCCTCCAAATCTAGAGGAACACAAGGCTGAGGGCGCTGCTGCCTTGCATTACTCTGCATGGGGGGGAAGGCGTTGCATGGTTTTTGGCATAATCCCAGATTTACAAAGACTGG
Organism: Lissotriton vulgaris; assembly: GCF_964263255.1. Lineage (NCBI taxonomy): Eukaryota > Metazoa > Chordata > Amphibia > Caudata > Salamandridae > Lissotriton > Lissotriton vulgaris. The sequence continues at coordinate 91,063,234 of NC_141697.1, read as the reverse complement.
TAAACTTGGGAATGCGTCAAAATGCCACAACTTCCCAGGTGAGGTGTAACAAGGAGAAATATGTTTATTTCACCTTGTTTTTTCCTCTTATCATGTGTGCTGCACACTACAGCGCACATAGAACGAGGACAATGCCTCTGGGTATTGTTTTTGTGCAGGAAGGTGCCCTTTCCTGCACACAAACAATCCTGACTTTAACGCAGGCACCCTTACACCATGGTTCAAGGGTTTGTGCATTGGTCCTTGGGAGCCACAAGTGTACCAGCGCAGAAAGAGAGCAGGAATGTGCCATATCATAGCAGACATGGCATGTTCCTGTTCTCTCTATTTGGCACAGCACAGTGCAGCAAGTCGTTTTCTTGCACTGCATCAAATTTTAGTCAATCTGGGCCCCATGTGCCTGATGCACTTAGCATGGTCAGCCCTACAAAGCTGAGTTCCAAAGGCCTTAGCCCACCGGGGAAAGACCAGATGGAATAAGTGGACACTCCGTCCCTGCTTTTTTATCAGTACCTTCTACTTAAAGACATTTATGTTTCATGTCAAGGGAGGGGCATTTTGAGCAGTGAAAAAACTTCAGAGTATGCTATGCAAACATCACTGACAGCAATGTTAAAGCGCCAATGCAAGATGGTGCCTGTACAGTGTGTTTCTGCCAGTGAAGGCTAAAACCAGCAGAAATCTGAGGCTCCATGTGCCGCCTGCCTGACCATCATCCATCTGTGGGCAGAGTAGCGACTCCAGAGATGGCGGTGCGGTGGGGAACCATTACAATAGCCAATTGCTATGCAGAGATGGCTTGAGAGCCCGAGCCAGGTCATGGGGAAAATTGCAGCCTCCAGTGAGTGATCGGTGAGTGGTGCTGAATAGGTGAGCACCACTCATGCTGAGCACACCCTCCAGGCAATCTCTGGCCATGTTTGAGAGGCATCGCCAGCCATTGTGGGGTGGAATGACTGACCCTCATGGAGGAGGGTTGGAATTGAAGCAGACAAGGTCACTGTCCTAGGGGAGCATCTCAACAGAGCTGGCGAGTGCAGCCACCCAAGGCAGGAAGGCCCAGGTGAAGGGAACCAGTGTGGGTTCACCATCTATACAATAGCTGTGCCCATGACCCATGGACCAGGTGAGCAGTAATTCAACTCATGGTGAACGCCTGCACCACAACCTTTGGGGTGGTCGGATCTTCGCAGGGCCTGTGAAGCCTGAGCTCAGCTCCTCACCAAGACCCTGCTCACCATGGCATGAAATAGAGGACCTAAAGCACCCCAACAAAATAAACTGGAAAATATGCATTTAAAGAAGGGTCAGTGAAGAAGAAGCTGACCCACCCATGAAGTGTACATGAGGAGTCCAGAGAACCCTCGCTCCAGGAACTTCTAGTCTGAGTCAATGACTCCAAATCCGGATTGGAGAGCAGGATAAACATTGTGGCGATTGACATCTACCTTCTGTGAGAAGATGTCCATAAGGTGTCAGCACAAATACACCCAATAGAGGAGACCATCCAGGGTCACTCAGCTGCAATCTAGATTCTCCAATCAGAGGTGAGCCTTCTGCAAAAAAATAATGCAGCATTCACATATTAGAGCCGAGGATGCAGAAGTAAGATCAGACTGAAAAAACATTCACCTTGTGGGTTTCCCTCAAAGGACAATATCTTGGAGCGCTTCATAGAGAACTTCATTCTCCTACGTCTAAAGCCCAGGGACCTATCTGCTCATTTTGTGATAGTGGCACACAAACACCTAGGGGCCCAACGAATGCCAGGTGCAATATTTTGTACGACAATAGCAAGGATTCTTAATTATAGGGACCAAGATGCCATCCTGAGAGCAGCAAGGGTTGATGGCCCTCTACGATATGAGAAACTCACCGTCATGGTTTTTCCAGACTTCACACATTAGGTTCACGTGCACCAACCCCCTTTGATAATGTGAAGAAGGAACAACTCAGAAAAGGACTCAGGTACTCTATGACATTTCCAGCAAAGCTCCAGCTTACAGCAGAAGGAAAATCCTGGGTTTTCACAAAAACGGAGTAGAGAAATGGTTGGAGGGTTGGTGAACTGTGAACGTAGGCTTGTGCAAAAAAATGGAGATGTGACCGCAATGACACCACCGAGAACCCACAACTGACGACCCACTGTGAGGTCTCACGACCCAGATGGATGGCCACACAGTTCTAGAGACTGGTTGAGGCTGGAGGTGAGAGATGACCCCCATCTTATTTTCTCCGATTTAACGTAGCCTAAAGTTGCCTTGTCAATAAGGCACCCTTTCACACTATAATTAGCGGTAAAGGGGTGGGCAATAGGTGTTGCGGTGGGCATTTTGCCGCAACACCCATTGATTTTCACGCTGCCCCCTGTTTACAAGGGTGGTGTAAATAGGAGGCAGAGCCATAATTAAGACCAAAAAAAACCTTGTCTTAACATGGCGAAATGGGGAGAAATGCTTTATTTCTCCTTTACAAGGGTGGTGTAAAAAGGAGGCATAGCCAAAATTAAGACCAAAAAATACCTGGTCTTAATATGGCAAAATGGGGAGAAATGCTTTATTTCTCCTCATGCTATTTCTATGTGTGCTACACAATGCAAAAGAGGAAACAGCAAAACGCCATGCATGATTGTTTATGTTCATTTTAAAAATGATGAGTTTCAACTTCTATGTGTGCTGCACAAAGCCAAGGGTTCGAAGATGACTTACAGAGATTTCTGTGTGACATTCCTACTCCTTCCTTGGACCCAGATGATTGTACAGCACTTGAATTCCCAATAGAGGTAGAAGAGCTGTTGGAAGCGATAGCACAGATGTAGAGAGGGAGGACTTGAGGTCCTAACAACTCTCCTCCAGAATTTTTTATTGTGATAAGGGAAAGCTCAGGGTGTTCTTAAGGGAGATATGTTATGAAGCAGAACGGGTGGGCAGCCTACCAGGGGATCTCAGGGTGGTGCGTATAATCCTCATAGATAAAAAGGGCAAGCCACTGGAATAATGCGGATCATATGGATCCATTTCCCTTCTCAATGTGGTGGCAAAGGTGTTTGCCAAAGTACTAGCCCTGCGACTGGGGACAAATGATGAATAAGATAATTGTGGCTAATCAATCAGGTTGTATGCATCCCAGGGCAGGCAACACTCCATGGGAGAGCCAGCTCTGTTACTGTAGCTGGGCGCTAAAAAAGGCATTTGACTCCCTGGAATGGCTCCATCTGAGGGCAATATTGGAGAAAATAAGGTTTTGCCTGGACTTTTATTTCTGGGTAGAATTGCTTTACACTAATCCAGTAGCCAGGATCAAGGTCAACGGAACAGTCTCAAAAGAAATGGTGCTGCACTGAGGGAGGAGACAGGAATGCCCACTGTCACAAGTGTTCTGGCAGTGGAGCTATTGGCATGTTGTTGATACGGGGATGCCTAGTTGCGAGGTATACAGTGGGACTAACAGTGAGAAGACACAATCCCACAAAATACGGATTATCTCTTACTATAGTTGGCAGACCCTACATACTCAATCCTGCATTTTCTGGACATCCTGAACATTTTTGGGAGGTTCTTGGTTATCCATGTTAATTGGCAAAGGTTGATTGATTGCCTGATTAGATTTGTGGCTGCTCCCAGACAAATGAAGGGTCCCCCTGCAATGGTCGCCTAGGGGCTTCCAGCACAATGGGATATATATATAACGACAGGTCTCTTAGTGTTTCACTTGTGATACCTAAGGAGGGCTCAGGAGGACTACAAACGAGATATGGGGGACTTGAGGCAGCATCCCCTGTCGGTTCTGGTTAGGGTCACCTTATATAAAATGATAACATGGCTCAGGCTTCTCTATCTGTTGCAAAACACTGATTTTACACTGCCGGATATGTTCTTCCGAGCAAAGAAGAGGTAACTAGACAGTTGCTAGGGGATGTCAGTCCACCACTGTTATATTTCATATAGGTACCCGAATATAGGCTCAGGTAACATCCTAACCTTTCACCTGTATTCTTCCCTACATTACATACAGAACGGTTCTTAGGTCCTGATGTTTTACCTAGATACGACACTGCGCACAGAACGCCATATTTTCCCTGGTAAATGCCTCATACATTATGCATGAAGATTCTTGGAAACTCAGCAGGACTACTATCTCCTGTATAATATCTATGTATAAAGTTCCTTCCCAACGTCATCCTAAGTCCGACAAGAGGCAGAGCAAGGTAGAACCCCCGGGAGACCTTTGGGTATAAAAACATCACATCTTGCTGAGACAAGTAGGGGGGAGATCAGACTTCCCTGCCGACACACACTGACGAGAGACGCTGAGGTTCCTGCATGCAGATACTCCAGCTCGCAGTGGTGATAACATCCCTTGAGGGGTGTCCAACTCAAGATCAAGACGGGTCCCTCAGTCTCTTACTTCAGGTAATGGGGTTGACTTTATCCTAGAGGGAATCTTGGCTTAACACCTACATACATGCTAGGTACACTTAGGGTAGCATCGTAGGAGTACGCATTTTTTTGTCATGTATTTTATATACCTGCCTGTATTGATGGTTATAGCAAAATGGTAGAAATCTACCATCCTTTTACTTTCTTAGTACTTCTAATCATTTATATCTTTTACTGTCTAATGTTTTTTTCAGTGCACCTATTTCACACTAGCATAACAACTGTTCAATAAATAATTATTGAAAAACATCCCTACTGTTTATTCTCTGTAACTCTCTGAGACTAAATAAGCAGAAGAGACTGAGCAAAAGGTAGTACACTGTTTCCACAGTCCTTAGGGATCAGGGTTCTCATGTTCTATAGTTGCCAAGAACTATTCTCTCCTTGGTAACAGGAGTTTCTAGAAGGCACTGTGAGCTAGCTGGTACACAGGACAACATGCCCGGTGGGGGTGTCTTGAATTAGTCAGACACCAATCCTACAGTGTATGTTGTCTAAATACGCATATCCTATATTGGGTCTATAGGAACTACACAACACCACAAGTTTAACTCCAGAAGCTGATGAAGCACCCCCTATGATGGCGGCATAGTGTTCCCGAGCTTGCAGTTATGCAGTACTAAGGGACAGAAATGGTGATCATGAATGGCTGGATGTTCTCACCACAGCACCAAAGCAAGAACCGGCATTATTAGCTAGGGCTATGGGGAACAGAGGGCACACAGGGAACCTACACCACCCGCAAATGTGATTAAGATATGGGAAAGGACCACCGAGAAAACAGGTTGGTTAGTGGGTTAACTTTGTACTCTGCAATCTTGGCAAACCTTGAAGATGGTAGGCACTGAGATCTTATCAGGATATTCAAGCTAGGAGATGTCTGGGGGAGCAATGATCCCCTTTGATAAACTTCAGAAAGAATACGAACTGTAAGATAGCCAGAGGCATAGATCTAAAGATCTGAAATGCCTTGGCCAAATACAAGGATCTGCTCCAGGAGGTGGGGGACGAAACGTCACTGGAGTTTTGGGTATTGGCTGCCCCAATGTATAGACATGCCTTCTCAGTGATAAATAGGACATTCACAGCTCATTGACATGCCCCCTTATCTCACCTTAGGGCACGATGGGAGGAAAATCGTGGGATGATGGATGACGCTGACTCGAGTGAGGCTTGCAGGCACCCACAACAGATGGCCAGTAGGGCAGGTTTTTGCTTGGTGCAACTCAAGCTCTTACAATGGGCAGCTTACTTCCAGACACAGTGTTTCAAATGGAGAGAATTGAAAACAACCTCTGTGTGAGAGTGTGTGGAATGAAAGAAAAATTGGTACATAGAATGTGGGATTGACCTAGAATTCAGAACATCTGTGAAAAAATAGGATTGGTCGAAAAATTAAGGAGGTAAAGGGAGAAGACCTCCGCCTTACCCCATCTCTAGTGATCCTGTGAATATGGGGGGGACCAGACTTTATCCAAATACATTTTGCTGTGGAGTAATATTGCCTTGGTAGTGGCCGGGAGGCATGTGGTACATCTGTGGAGAGTGCCAAGCACACCAAGAATACAGCAATGGAGGATGAATAAGGATTGGTGTAAGCAGTCTGAAGAGGAAATATATACATTAAGGGGTAATCCATAGGTGTTCAAAGTTTGGCACATGTGGATGGAATCAGAAGAGATGGAATGCTGAACCACAAGAGGGAGGGAACAGAACATGTTCTCTTGATTTGACTTTGAACTCTTGGGATATGTCTGTCAATGCTTACATGGCTTCACTCAGGATGGTTGGCTGGTACCATAGTACACTGCTTTCTGGTTCAATATCAACTTCTTAATTTTTTTTTTTTTTTAAATAAATACATGGAAGGCCTGGCAAGTGCCATGCATCGGTGCTTAATCACATTATAGCCCCGATGTCTACATCACCTCACTGAAATGGTATCACACAAACTGATTAAGAACTCTGAGATCACCAAGATTAGCTGTATCCGATCAGTGCTATTTCAGCACCTTGCTTTGCTGAAAGCAGTGGATTAAGAGTGCACTGCTGGGCCCGCATCGACAAGAGGTAATTCCCATGGGTACAACTTTCAGGCTGGGCCCATGCTTCTTATATACAATGTCTGGGACTGGTGGCAAGCAATTTGTTGCAAAGTAACATTGTTGAGGAGGTGGCTGCCTTGGGTCTTAATATCCAGTTTACATAAATTCAGGTACCAAAGTTGAGGCTGCTGCAGCTTAAGCTTGGGAGCATTGTTTGGAGCGGCCTGTCGTTCTCAATTCTCAAACAGAAAGGGTGCAATAGATATTACTGATTGTGTTTCTGTATTTTTTCATGCTACGTGTGACTCTTGTATAGTGCATTCTGTTTACCGACTGTCCAGTTTGTGCCTGGGTGACTTCAGCTTATGTAGGACAGTTCATTCTGGGACACAAGGTTAAGAGCTCTGGAGTTGAGGCTGAAGGCAGTGCAAGTTTTTGACTAGATCATAAAGTAGTTTCGACGGCATGCTCATCCGACTCTCAGCCTCTCTACAGAGCACACAGGTCCATCTGTACCACGTGTGCTGATTGTATTTATCATGGTATGTGAGGGATTGTGACTGAGGTGCACAGTTTAAACACTACTGGCAGCTTCTTATTAATTAAAAGAAAAATGTGTATTTATAGGGGAGCGAGTGAGTGTGTGTGTGTGTGTGTGTGTGTGAGAGAGAGAGAGAGAGAGAGAGAGAGAAAGCTTGATGAATGCGTGGTTCAAGCAAGTACAGACAGAAATACAGTGAAAACAGTGTTGAAGAAGAAGATAATGTGTGACATAATGCAGATGGAGTATCCTGAATAATGCAAGAAGAAAAAAGTGTAAGTGGCTCATAGAGTGCAAAAGGGAAGAGAAAAGTGGTGTGAAAAGGGGAGCAGGAGTGAAACTCACACATCCTCATCCACAGGCCTGGAAGTGTTAATTTCACATTGTAATATTTTCAGAATGGAAACATTTTCAATTCAAATTATTCACAGCAAAATAATTGTTATTACTCAGTGAGAGGATTCTCTTAACAAGCATTATCAATTGCAATATATCTGGCTTGTTTTAGGCTTATCTTAGTTGCTCAGTCTGAATACAGTAACAGAAGACCACAGAAACGCACCCACATACTGGGCATTGCATTGGTTTACTCATGTGAAAGTTTAAATCGAAATGTCAGAATGTCTCTCTTAGGCAGACTGGGACCAAAGAAATGTCACACATAAGCAATCTGAAAACTTGGTAGCTATGAAATAAATGCTGACACTTATGTGTAATTATTAAGGTATTGTTGTGGCTATTAAAAACAGCACTCCTTAATGGACCCAGATACCTCTTTCTCTTCCCAAAACAGGAGTCCTCTGCCAATGCAAGGGACATGACTTGCAAGCAACAATTCTTACTCCTTCCAAAGTTTCAAGGGCCACCACCATTCTGAATACACATGAAGTCTTCTACTTTGGTGGACTGGCAGCTGACCACTGTTTTGGCAGGAGTAGTTGCCGGTCCAGTCTTTTCCCATGGTCCTGAACCATAACTCTGAACATGAGACCATCCAAAAAGGACACGAAGTAACACTCAACAAAGAGATTTAGCCGATTGCAGTAGGGTAAAGGGTACACATACTGGTAGAAATGGATTTTATTTTAGTTTAAACAAAAATTTGTATAGATAATGTTACAAATGATGACAAATGTTAGTGTTAAGCAAGGATTTGTAGAGCGCACAGCTACTCAACAGAGTGTCCCCGCACTGAGACAGGAGAGACGGAGACCTCTATAAAAACTCAGTGTCCGGAGAGGGCCGTTCGTTAAGGTATTTGTTGGAACATCTAGGTTTTCAGCTGGTTCCTAAAGGCCAGCAGGGTCGCGGCCTGCCTGAGTGGTAATGGCAGGATGTTCCAAGCACGGGCAACTTGCACTTGAAATGAGCGACCACCACAACAGGCTCTACAGAAAGTAGGCATCACAATCAGATGATGTTGTTCTGATCTAAGTGATCTGCGCGGATTGTAATATAGGATGATAAATGATAAAAAGTTACAAGTGTAATGTGGGCAGTGAAAGGAGGAAGAGGTACACGGAGGATTTAAAACCCTTATCTCATGAATTATTTAGGTAGTAATATTGCAGATTAATATAATTTATGAATACGCAATCTATTATACTTAAGAGTCAAATAATAAAATATTAATTTAGAATACATAAATGAGGTTGAAACAATGGTTGATTGGGTACTTTATCAGTATATCGAGAATGCAATAAGGAAGTAGTTGCAATACTAGATTAAAAGGAATTTACAGGAGGCCATGTAATTCTCATGTGATTGAAAGAGTCATAGACATTAAAAATGATCTGTTTAAGCTATGATTATAACATAACCCATACCACCAAGATCGAAAGTGATGTAAGAATTGTCTTTCAAATATTTTGTAATTGACTGAAATGTGACAGCTATCAGGAGATCAATTGTTGGAACATTGAACAAACAAGAATTCCAATTACCTGATAAACCTCCTGAAATGTATTCTTAAACATTAAATGGCATTTTAGTATAAAAAATGCCAAATTCTAAGTAAAAAATCAAAATGTTTTTGCAATAAAAGCGCGTGTTTGAAATCTGCATTAGGTGAGTTACAAGACTGCCAAGAATTGATAGCCGGATTAATCCTATGCAGTCAAGTGGGTGTATAAACTATCTATTGTATATGAAAATTACTGTTTGTGTAATATTAGCAGTGTGTGATGTTTTGTAAAATTGTCATCAAAGGTTTTTCCATAATATTGGGACATGAGATATTTAAGACGTGTTCCCAAAGCAATTCAATATGAGATTTTGATTGGTCAGTGTGCAGGGAGCTCATTAATGCTTTGTAAATAAAAGAAGGTTGTGGGTTAGGAGAAATTATATGCAAAAGATCATTTTCTCCTGGGATTAAAGTGGTCACTACGGATATTTAGCGCATCTTATAATGTGTGTGATAGTTAGATATGTTTATCACTCAAAGGAGTGGGAATATTATACCATTCCTAAACATCTGAATATGGTTTTATCTTTCCATTAGAAATAAGTTGATGAACCCATTTAAGACCTTTGTATCTTCTAGTAGGCCGATATATAGATTTGTGCTGGTTTTTAATTAGTTTATTATATCATATAGTTGAATTAAGAAAGGGAAAGCCTAGTATTTTGTGTTGAAAAAAGCAAGGAGTGAAGTAAACTAATTACAAATCTAAATAGGTAAAGTAAAGTGAGATAGTCTTTTGTGAATATTTCTTTAAAGGAGAATGGAATTATAAAGGCTTTATCCATGTTCATCCATGACAGGACATTATCAGATTCTAAGAACCAACATTTTATTGTATTTTAATAGAGGTTTTATAGTATAATTAAAAATAAGGAAATGTTTTCCCCCCTTCATATTTAGAAAATTATAGTCTGAAAACTGAAAGAGTGGATTTTGTATTGTTCCATAAGAATCAAACAAACAGACATTCATAATTTTAATGAAGGATATTGGGACATTCAGGGGTATCATGAAACTAATGTTTAAGGTAATTGGAACCAGCATAATCTTTACTCAATCCAGTTGAACCAACCAGTGTAGAAAAAGGAGATTCCATCCAGAATTTAAATGATCTATTTTGTTAAATGATACAGTGACATTTAATATATTCATATCTTTAATAGAGTTTATAAACCTTATTACCTATATGTTTGATTTTGGTAGGGTTCCAATAAAATCATGGGTCATCAAACATACGTTTAAAACGTAATGTTTTTAATAATAGGACTTCAGATTTCTCAGAATTTTATTTATGGCTGGCAATATTAGCACATGTTTCAGCTTCTTTGAGCAAATAAGGGAATGAAGACTCTGGTCTGATGTTAAAAAAAAAAAGAATATTGTGTACATACACCGATATTTTTAAGTGTTTAGCACCATATGCATTTTATTGTTTTCACATATTTTCAATTGAATGATTCAAGAGCCAGGATAAATAAAAGGGGCAGTGATGGACATCCTTGACTGACACCTTGTTTTGTTGTAAAGATGCAGAAGAAACTGTATTACCAAAAATAGCTGCTTTAGGAGCGGAATATATAAGTGAAATTAAATGATGCTCCTAGGTTCAACAGTGAGCTTGGTGGCCCGTTGGCCAGTGAACTTACAGAGCTCCTCACAGGCCTTAATTTTAGCCATAATATCAACACTGCCATCTATACTAAAGGGCATACACTAGATTAGGTCTGGAGTACGATTATCTGTATCTCTCCCCCCGTTGTCTCCTACTGTATTTGGTCCGACCATTTTCTGACTCAATTTAACATCTCCATCCTAGGGCCTCATTTATGAGCCCTTGCGTCACTTTTACGCCGCCGGTGCTTCACTTTTTGTGACGCACCAGTGGCGTAAAAAATGCACCTTGTTGCGTCATATTTACAAAGTGACGCATCTAGGTAGATGCGTCACTTTGTAAACCCCTGCGCCACATTATACCTGCGCCAGGTATAATGTATGCAAGGGGGGTGTATTGACGCAAGGAAGGGTCGTAGAAGTGACGCAGTGAAATCTATGAGATTTCACTGCGTCACTTTTAGGACACCGTTGCGTCAAAATCCTGCGCCTGCCTCACAGCAGGCATAAGACTGACGCAGGCCCTTTCACATGGGGCTTGTCCCATGTGAAAGGACGCATTGCTGGAGTTGCGGCACTTTTGTGACACACTCCAGCAATGCGTCACTTTTGCGCTTACAGATACGTCAGAAATACTGACGTATCTGTAACTCCTTGCGACATGATGCGTCATACATTAAATATGACGCATCAGGAATGTCGGAAGGAGTGCGCACTGAGAAGTGACGCATCGCTGCTTTCACGCAGCGATGCGTAATTTCTCATAAATGAGGCCCCTAGAGCCTAAAACAAATGCGGACACCAAGGAGGGCCTTATCAGAAAATGGGGCTCCCTGGACACCCCAGCCTTTCTGGAAAATTTAGAGAACACCATACACCCTTCATAATACTGACCTAAATGAGACCGTGGCCAACATCTCCAACTGGCTTGCAACCGCAAGTGATATTTACGCCCCGTGGAAAAACTTAAAACTATGCGCCAATCTGATGCTCGGAAATAGTTCTCCCCCGATCTTAAGGCTAAAAATCTGATTGTTCGCCAAAAGGAGCGAGTATGGAGAAGATCTTATGATCCTCACAAAAAGGCCCTTTACTCGGCCGCTCCTGCTGATTACATGAAGGCCATTCTTTCAGCCAAAGCTGCCTTCTTCTCTGGTATAATCGAGCAGTCAAATAATAACCCCAAGGACATTTTTTCCATAGTCAATAAACTCTCGAATCTGGGTAGAACCCAGCCCAAGCCTGTGGTAACTCAGGATTTCTGTAATACTCTTGATCAATATTTTCTGGACAAAATCGTGACCATTAAATCTAGCATTCCCGCCACTACACCCGCCCCCCCTGACCAGACACATGTCACAAATATCCACTTGCTGGATCACTTCCCTTCCCTGGAAGTCCCGTCCCTACTCACCCTTCTGAATAGGGTAAAGTCTGGATCCCCTCGAGACTGCTGCCCCCCTCATTTTAAAAAAAAATTATTTGCTGCTTTTCCCTCCCCTATCCTAGGTCTCCTTAATACGTTAACCCCAGGCACGGTACCTAACTCGTTTAAGAAGGCAGTTGTGGTGCCCCTCCTAAAAAAAACAAGAGCAGAGCCCACAATTCTAGCAAACTACAGGCCAATCTCCCTCCTTCCTTATCTAGCCAAGGTACTGGAGGCCCATGTAACGTTACATCTCTCTAGTTTTATTGAACAAACCAACGTCCTGGATCCTTCCCAAGCCGTGTTCCGACCGGCCTATTCAACCGAGTCAGTTATCACTGCGGTCCCTGCATCATAATGCAGATATGGGCATCCCTCAGGCCTTGGTCCTACTCGATCTGTCGGCTGAGCTTGACACGGTCGACCATAACATCCTGCTCGACCGTGTCAGACTAGCCGGCATTTGTGGCTCAGTCCACGACTGGATCAGGTAATTCCTTAGTGACCGTTCGCAGGCAGTTGGTTTGCCCACCTTCTCATCCCCTGCACTCCATACCACTTGTGGGGTCCCCCACGGTTCTTCACTTTCCCCTATTCTATTTAATATTTATTTGCTTCCCCTGCTTCAGTCTCCTAAAACCTTTAAAGTTACCACCTTTAACTATGCAGATGATCTGCAACTCACTTTCACAATTGATAACTCCCCTGATTCGATCAACCAATTTCAGAAGACCATGCTCCACATACGTCATTGGATGGATGGTAACCAACTGAAGTTAAACCTGATAAAACGGAATTGGTCCTCTTTGGCAAAGGCCAGTTACTCTGGGGCCCACACTATTGGCCATCCGAATTTGCCCCCCCCTTACTCCAACTGAGTCAAAAGTCTGGGGGTGCTTATTGACAGAGATTTATCATTAAAACCTCAAGTAAACATCGGTGGTGTCTACATGTTTTTTTCATTTCCGTAAAATAAAAAAGATCAGTCAGATGCTCACACAGCCAGCCTTGACACAGGTGTTGATGGCCCTGGTGCTGTCACATTTAGACTATGTCAACGCCATCTACCTGGACCTCCCTGCGGCTCTCAGCAGGGGCCTGCAGATGGCCCAAAATCAGGCTGCCAGACTTATATATCGACTTCCGCGCTGGCAGTCAGCCAGACTGTTAATGAGGCAACTTCATTGGCTCCCTATTACACAGCGTGTTATTTTTAAAACTGCCTATATGGCCTTTAAGACTCTGCATGCTCGTAGTCCGAAGTTCATTCAAGACCTCCTGCCCAGATACACCCCCCCCGCAGCTTACGCTCTGCCTCGCAAATTCTCCTTTCTGTCCCTCGCTTCAAGTTTCAACGCAAGGGTGGGCGAGGGTTCGCTACCCTTGCCTCTAAACTATGGAATTCCCTTCCCCTGGAAATTCGTTCCTCTACCACTCTTCTGCCGTTTAGGAGGCATCTTAAAACGTGGCTGTTTGTCCAGTCCATGGCCAAATTCTTCTTTAGCCTTCTAAAGTTGCAGTCGTATTGCTCTTGTCGGTTAGCGGCATGAAAGCTTCGGATGTGCGAGCGCTTTATAAAACCTTGTTAAGATAAGATAAGATAAGGACCAAAAACAAACCAATGAAGGGAATTAATCAAAACGTCTCATCTCATTCTGTTGAATTATCTTGTTCTACATCTAGAGTTACAGCTGCCAAATGATGTATTTGAGAGACGAATATGACACGTTACAACGCATGCTATGTTATGTTATTACAACGACCACGTTGTTACATCGCAGACCATAACAATGCAAGTCATTACAACGACTTGCTGTAGGGGGGTCGCTGGATGTTGGAATAGTATAATTTACTATTCCAACTCCAGTCTGGGCAAAAGTAGGGCAGGTGTTGTATTTAAAATCCAACACCTTCTGCCCACTACAGCAAGCTGTTGTAACAACTTGTGTTGTATTGGCATGCAATGTAACAAAGCAGTCGTTGTAATGAGCACTGCGTCGAATGCCCGCACCGCAGCGGAATTTCCACCGCGGTAAACGGGTTAATAAGAACAGATTGCTCACATCTGAATAAATTTGGTAAGAGAAGTTCTAGTCAATAGGACAATAATCTTGGCATAGTTATATAATCTGTATTAAATAATGATGTGTGTCTGTAGCTTTTGTTGAATTTGTGCTCATGATTATCTTCAGGTATTAAACAAATAAGGCATCTTGACAGGTACTTTGAGATAGAATTTGAGAAATAGGATAAGTGATCAAAAGAGTTTAGATAATAAAATAATTGGAGACATGTATATACAGTTTAGTAGTAAAGCAATCTGGCCCAGGGGCTTTAACTTTTTAAAATAAAATGAATGTTTCCAGCAATCCTAGCCAGAGAAATATCTATATGTTTAAAATCAATCTTGGTACTAAATGTTTTATTGAGAGGATCAAAATATTCAGAGATTTTACTGGCTGTTGGAGATGTTTCTGGATTATAAATGGATTTATAACAATACATTTCTACATCATACAATTTAAGGTATTATTGATAATGTAGAAGCTTTTAATTTTTGTATGATCTTTCTTAATTTTCAGATAAATAGCTAATAATTCCCCAGTTGTATTTTGCCCTCCATAATATCTAGCACTGTATTTAAGTAGAAAGCAGTAAGTGTGCTCTGTAGAATTGATTAAAATAGATTTAGCTTGAACTAGATATACTAAACTGTTTGCATTGTTGGAGGTGTAATATGTATGTTAAAATTACTTGATGACGGCCGGGGGTGTCTTTTAATTTTATTTAATCAGTTTTCTTTTCTTTTTTTATTAGAAAGTCTTTGTCTGCTGTCTTAAAGGAGTCCCAGATTACATGTAATACTATGCTAGGTGTTGATGAAGAAACGTTTATTACAATCACAAAGGGGAGAAAAGGTAGGAAGAAGGAAGGAAGCAAAGAGTGAAATGTTAAAAGGAATAAAGAAAGGAGCAAGGGCATTCATAATGATAAAAACAAATTTAAAAAAGTACTGCAGAATATTCACGCCTCCAACGGTTAAGAAAAATATATTTTTTTATTTAAAGCACTGATACTAAGCATGTCATCAGCGTGTTGACAGCACGTTGGTAAGATGGTGCCCACCATGAGGAAGATTGAATGTATGCAGAATCCAGTGGAGGGAATGAAGCTACATGGTGAAGGCAAGTATGTGAAGTCAACTCTCAAAACAGCTGGTTATCTTTCTCAATGGCAAGGAAGATGAGAGCTCAGGGCCGCCACAGAGGCTCAGCTGAAGGCAGCTATCTTCATTGGTGCACGCTCCTCTAGTAGAACTACATTTGACAGGATAAAATATAAAAAGTTAGAGACTGACACTAGCTTGCCATGATGAGAGGCTTCTTATTGCTATGTATATTATACGAGCTACAGAAAATTGTAGTTCCATCTTCAAAGTATTTTAATATAGCTGCATGAATTGAAGATGGCAAAGAGTAAATGACTTCATGAAGTTGCAAAAACTAATTTTGCTAATTTTTTTACACTCCTACAAAATTTGGGAAAGCCATAGACTAAACCGAGGAGTTGACCCTGCTGGTCAAATTTATTTGGTAAATGAACCACAGTGGAAAGAATATCTGTACTTTATTGTACTGAGAAACCAGGAAATTCCAATGCACTGCAAATGTAAGAGTGTATAAGAGAATTTAAAATGCAATCTCTTTATTTTTGAGGTAAAACGATTAAGTCCATTCTGTTTTTAAATACCATGTTGACTGACATTTTCAAGCATTTATGTGGCACAACCACCATCTAACTGTTCCCCTTCAAAGTGCTTGGATTACAAATTATGTCATCATGTGATATCATAAGTCGATTTATAGTCTAGCGATCTGAGTGGTCGCTCACACGATAAAGTTAATTATAAGTAAAAGAAAGAGATAACACAAAGCGACAAATTGTTTTCCTCCTTTATCTCTAGCTAGGAATCAGGAAAAATGGCTATTTGGACATTACACATAAAATGCAGATCCTGATTCACATGTGTGCCTACTGAAGACAGCTCAAATTATAGCAGAACATTATCTGGATGTTTAGAACGTTTGACACTTGAGGCCCGTGAAGAATTGATTCAAATGAAGTAGGCAAAGAGTGGTAACACCCAAAAATCCATATCTTTATGTATTTATGCACAAATGTATGCAATGCATCATCCACATTTCCATGCCCAGATTCAAATCATATTCCTGACTTGTCAGTACATAAGAGTGTTTAAAGTGTGTAAAGGGATTTTTGAACATTCTGGTTTGTAACATGTATATGGGAAAGTCCTGAATACTTACGAGTAATCTTCATTACTCTGAGTAACCTTTATTGACTCAGTATTTACTGGAGTATATTCTATCTCCCTTTTTTAGCACCACGTGACCCCGCTCAAAAGGAAAACAAACTACCTCACTACCTTTCTCATGCCCTTCCCCCTCCTTAGATTTACTTACCTCTTACCTGGTAAACAAGGGAAAGGAAGGCCCCAAGCAAGTCCTGTCATTAACAGGCATAGTTTTGCAAGAGTGGGAGGAAGGATTTTAAGAACTGGGCCGAAGAAAGGAATTGGAGTAAAGTTATGTTATGTTATGTTGTGGTAAGTTATTTTATGTTATGCTATGGTACAGTCTGTTACATTGTGTTGTGTTGTGTGTATTTGTATAGTGCATGTCTAACGAGTGAGAGTACAAGGGTCGGGGCTAGGTGGAGAGCCTACCTTCAGCTTCTTGCAGAATTAAAAAACTGATGAGGAATCTCTGATGTGCAGGAGGAGGTCTTTCCAGGCTTTAGGAGCGAGGTATGCGAAGACACTACCGCCCAATCAGGATCTGGGTCTGCAGGGTGTGTATTGGAGGTGAGCGGAGGTAACTGGTAGGTTTGTGAAAGGTAATGTGGTTGTAATGAAGGTTAATGGTAAGCATTTGGCGCATAGTCTAATCAGCACTTCTCTTATCCCGTCCTTACTATATGATATAGCCAAGCAGAAATAGCAGCTTGATTCTAGGCCTGGAGAAAATGTACTCATTCTGGAGTAATTGGTATACTTTTGTAATTTTGCACAATGAAATGTACACAAAATTACAGAGCTTACGCCATTACACCACATAGCAGAGTTTTGGGGAGAAATCTTAACAGAAGATGTATAGTTGTGGTAATTTTCCTTTTAATGCTAGTGACATTTCAGTTTTTTTAACCGTTTGGGTAATGTTTGAGCAAGAAACTACAAATTTGAACCTCCAATGGAAGTGTTTTTGAATGAAAGAGTCAGTAACGTGGATGGTCAGAAAGCATTTCATGGTACATTTTTTACCCAAGTGGACTGTTCTGGTAATGTTTGAGTGCAAAACTCCAAATCCGAACATGGGCATCAGTCTTTTGAACGTGAGCAACTGAAAATCCACTAAAAATATATTTTTAAGTAGAATTGTTACCCGAATGAACGGGAAACTTCGTTTACAATGTGGTCGTTACATCGTGATGCCATTACGTCGCGGTTTTTAAACGATTTGCGCTAGATGGCGCTCTAAGACAAGGAATAGTATAATTTACTATCCAACACCTTCCCTACTGTATGTAGACTGGAGTTGGAATAGTAAATTATACTACTCCTAAGTCCAGCACCCTCCAACACAAGTCGTTGTAAGGACTTGCGTTGTAAAAACCACGATGTAATGGCATGCGATGTATTAGCCTGCGCTGTAATGTTATACAACCTCATGAACAGTTCAGGTAATGTTCGGAGTCAGAGATACATTTTGCAATCATTTTGTAATTTTGTGTAATTTTGTTTTAATTTCATGTAATTATGCAGCACAAAATTGCACCCAAATCTCGTGTCAATTCTTCAAAAGTGACATAACTCCAGAATAACGCAAAACATCTAATGATTCAATAAGAATGTCAATACATTACAGGCGAAAATATTACTTAGGTATAACAGCTAATAGTTCTCTAAAACCAAAATTGAATTGTTATTGGTCTCCAACATCAAGGGAAACAAAAGTAGATGGTGCCCATCAATTTGCAGCTCTGCAAATGCCCTACAAGGAGACTCAATCCAAGATGCAGAAATCCCTAAATTGGATCTACCTTGAATCGAAAATTAGAAGAAAAAACCTTCAAAAGTAGGTTGCAAAGTTCACAAAGATATTCTTACATTGTCTCTAACTATCTATCTATAATCAAGAACTCTAGAATGACAACCTTAAGCAGCCTGATCCATATACAAAATATACCAAACTTCCTTCTTAGGAGAAGAAGCTGATGTACCAAACGAAAAGCGATTTCGTGCTCATGATGAAAGAAGGTCAATACTTTTCGGGTGAAACCCTAAGATCATTCGTAACACTCAAGCAACATTTGTAGATGTGAGGGTCTAACAGATAATTACTCCTGCTCTACCAGTCTAGTGATTGAAGTGATGGCCTCCAGAAAAAATAACTTTAGGGGCATATCTAGATGAAAATGGCACAGGTGGTGCTGCAAGTAAAAGTATTTCTATTTGTTGCACCACTCTTATGCCTCCCCTGTAGGGTGTATGTTTTTGGCACTACCTCAGATTTACAGATCCTTGTAAATCTGGAGCGGTGTCAAAAAGCAATGGGTGTTGTGTGGGAATGCTAACAGCAACACCCATTGCATGCCACTTTGCCGCAGAAACTGTGCCAAGGAGAAATATATTTAAAAGAGGGCATCCAGCCATCCAAAGCCTTGTAAATATGGAGCAGAGCACAGCACCATCAGAGCCTCACAACAAGTAACTTTCCAGTGGTGCAATGCCCTTGTAGATATGCCCCTAAGTGACTGCAGAGCCTTGAGGACAAGAGGAATATTCAGTCTAATTGGTAAACAACAAAGAGAAAGCCTCCTTGCAAATCTAACTAGAGATTCCATTTCAGCATGATCCCTGGAGATTTTGTCCAGCTGATTAGCAACACACCCTGATCACACACATCAAGCATCATGCCGTCTCACGCTGGAACTCCCTACCCCTCTCCCTCCGCAATGAACCAGATCTACTCAAGTATCCCAAACGGCTGAAGACCCTTTTTTTTCATTAACACGTACTTTCTGACAGTCGCCTCTACTCACCCGTCCTAAGCGCTACGAGGCCTCAGGGCAGAAGTGCGCTCTATAAAACACCATTACATTACATTACATTACAAATGAGAACTGGAGAAACTATCTTGGCTCACAACTGGAGATGGCAAGGGATATATTAAGACAACATGAGGGAAAAATGATGTAGTAGACAGCTGAGAAAATTCTTGACCTGCATCTGCAACAGGAGAAGAAATACCCAGATTCCTCAAACTCCTCTTATCAACATTAAAGATAATAGACACTCTGCTGACATGAGGCCTGGAAGAGGATAGGACTTAAAAGAGGGTAACGTGGTTGAGGAAGAATCCACCCTCGAGCCTAGGCCATGGGTTTGAGAAGAGGAAACCACTAAGGGTGGGCTAGCTTGCATATTTTCATTACCCCAAAGTCCCATGAGATTATGCAGAATTATAAGAATAGTAATTCTGCATTTTATTTATGTTATCTTTTATGTTTCGTTTTTTGTGTTATGTTTTATGCTATCTTATGTTGTGTTATGTTATGTTATGTGACCGTGAGGGTATCCAGGTGCTGTGCAGTTGGATCAGTGCGATTATTCAAAGAGTAAGAACCTCAGCTTCTTGCAGAACTCAGGAAGTGAAGAGGAGGCCCTGATATGGTGTGGGAGGGTGTTCCGTGCCCTGGGGTGGTGTAAAAGGCGCACACTCTGGCTGCCACTTTGTGGTGTGGGGTACGTGTGCTAGTGAAAGTCTGTCTGAGCAGAGGTGCCTGGGAGGTAGGTGGAAGTGTATTAGGCTGTTAAGGTAGGCAGGGCCAGTGTTTGTTAGTGCTTGTATGTGTGTGTGAGGAGTTTGAACTGTGTGCGTTTACATATGGGGGGGGGGGTCAGTGAAGTTCTCTGAGATGTGGGGTGATATAGTTCCTGCGAGGTAGGTTGGGGATAGAACTGCAGACCCAATTGATGGCAAGTCCTTGGATGCCTGCTTCATGAAGTCTTTTGTTCATGGTGAAGTGGGAGACCAAGGTGAAGGTCGCTTGGAAGTCAAGCAGTATGAGGGCTGCTGTATCTTCACAGTCAAGGATCAGCCTGATTTCATCGGAGGCAGCGATGAGGGTGCTCTCTGTTCTGTGGTTGAGCTGGAAACCTGAATGCATGGTATTTAGGAGTTAATGTGGTAATTATTAAGTTGCTTGTTGATGGTTTTCTTCATGACCATGGCTGGGTATGGTAGAAAATAGATCGAATGGTAGTTTGATAGTTGAGTAGGGTCTGCCAACAGTTTTCTTAGCTGTGGGCTGATAATATTGTGCTTCCACGCATCTGGGAACACCTCGGAGGAGATGGAGTTGTTCTTAATGTGGGTGAGGATTTCGCTGATTGGGGAGTAGCCTGTGTTGTTAATGTTTCAGGGGGCAGGAGTCTGTCGAAGACCCAGAGTGGATGGTCCTCATGATTTTGGCAGTTTCTTCTGCGATTAATGTTTTCCAGGATGTTTGTGCCTAGTCTTGTGGTTAGAGTGCAGGGGTTCGAGGTTGTTACAGATGACTTTGATTTTGTTACAGAGAAAGTCTGAGAGGTTGCCACATAGTTCTTCTGAGGGGATGATGCTGTTCAAGGTTGAAGCTGCTGAGACGATGTTTTTTATGATTCCAAAGATTTCTTTGCTGCCATTGGAGCTGTTTTACATGTGCGCGACTCGGGCCTTCTCCTTGGTTTCTTTGATTTGCTGATGAAAGCATCTCATGGAGAGCTCTGTATGTCTCCTAGTCATTTTCACAGTAGTTAGTTCTTCATTTTCTTTCCAACTAATTGCCGGGTTGGCTTGTTGTGCGAGTTCCTTAGTGTTCCAGCTCGCTTTTAATTCCTCCTCAGTGTGTTGTGTTTATGACGTGCCAGGGAGTGCGTGCTTATTGTGATCCATTCATCAATATGTTTGATGTTGCTGTTGAGGTCGCCGGTAAGGTTTGGTTGATTCCGGCGCAGGGTGTTGAGCCATCTAGATTCCATGATGCAGCTCCAGCTTTGACTGCCAATGCTTGGGGAGGCAGGTTTTGTTTGGAGGGGGATCCTGCCTTGGAATTGGACGATGGAGTGGTCAGTCCATGTGAAAGCCTTGAAAGTTGTGATTTCAATTCTGTCGAAGGTGGTGGAGGGTGTGTCCAACAGAGTGTGTGGGTCTGATGACGTATTGTGTCAGACCCAGTTTCCATAGGCTCTCCAGGAGTGGTGTTAGTGTCATACCTGCCTTCTAGGTGGAAGTTGAAATCTCCTAGTATGATGTAGCTGTTGGGGTTGATGGCAAAGGGGGAAATGAAGTCAGCCATGTCAGTGAAAGTAGATTGTGGTCCCGGTGGTCCTGGTGGTTGGTAAATGAGGGTTTCGCTTCGGGTGTAAGCCGCTGAGGGTCGTAGCTTGAAATGTAGGTGCTCCACATAGAGGGTTGTGTTCTCTGTGGTTGTAGTGTATCTGAAGGATTTTCTTTTTATTACTGTTGTAATTCCTTCTCCAGGTTTGTGTTGGTGGTCCAGACGTGAGAGCTTTTATCCTGCTGGAATAGCCGTGATGGTGCCCGATGCCTACCCGGTGGTCAGCCGTGTTTCCATAAGGAAAGGATACCCCGGGCGTGGTTGTCCAGGATGTGCTGGATTTCAGTTGTAGGTTTGCTGAGTGAGCGGCTGTGGAGGAGTATGCACAATAGTTTTTAATGGCAGTGGGTGCAAGCAAAATCACCTTCTGTGTTACGTGATGTGGTGCACCCTGGGTTTAGTGACTGAAGGAACGCCACGGAGTAGTGCAGGAGTGGTGGAAGGACTAGGATTTGTGACACTGGGCTCGTCCAGGTAAGAGCGGGTTCAGAGGGACTGTGCTGCAAACGTCATTAAGTAGGTCCTAGGGGGAGGAGCGCAGAGTGCTGTGTGCGGGGCTTAACAGGACTGTGGGAGTGTCAGTGGGGGAAGAAACAGGAGAGGAGGGAGGGTGCTCAGGAGGGAGCTGACGGGGGAACAGGTAGAGCAATAGGGCAAAATACACCGGTTAAAAGAAGCAAAGATGGGCAAAAGAAGTGAAAGTAGAGTAAGAGAAAAAAGAGTAAAAGTACATAAACGGGCAAAGAGTACGAATACCAGCACAAAGTACAAAGCAAGCAAAATGTGAGAGAGCGAAGGAGAGCTCAGAGAGAGAAAGCACGCCAAAGAGTACACACCGTGCAATGTGTGAAAGTGAGAGCACGAAGGGAAAGAATGAGAGGACAGAGTGGGAGAAGATAGCAAAGGAGCTGGAGAGGGAGAGTGAAGCTGGTGAGACTGGGGAAGAGGCAAGAGCCCCAGGTGCTGAAGCCTTGAGTGGGCGGAGGACTGGTCCAGTACACACACCTGCTTATCTCTTTCTAATATTTCTCGTGCTCCTTACGTTTCAACCTGACATGCAATTTCAACCACCCACATTGCTCTATTGATCAATTTTATGAGATAGAAGCATGTTATGGAGTATCATTAACTTAAAAAAAGTCCATTCCCTCTTCCTTCTCTCCTGCAACCTACTTCACTTTTTTCCTGATTGCACAGTTTCCCCCCTTCTCCCCACCTGACCTCTGTGAGATGGGTTTCGTCCGTAGCAAAAAACAACAAGAAATAACATAAATAAAATAACTTAGCATAACATAGACGAACAGTATAACATACTCTATTATGAAATAAAATAAGATGATAAGACATACCATAATATATTATTTCATAGGTCTCTATTACATTGCTTGTCCAGGTGCTCTTTCAATTAAGCATCACGATCTCTATTTTGCACTAATATCAATGACATTTTGCATTAGCATTTTCACCGACATTTGGTCTCACCCATGGGTGTAAAAAGTTTTTTTCGCACTGTCATTGAGTGCAAACATACATTTTGCATCTCTCAAGCAGGCAATGTAATGCTCTTGAAAAAATTGTATCAGCGCTAGCACTATCCAGGAGTCCTCTCCATAAATTAGAACTTTTATTGTTAATACAATTTTTTTTAAAATACATATTTTGGGTGGTAATAGGACGTACCTTCTGGCGAATATAGGCAATCTACATGTCAAAGGCTAAACCACATCATCAGAAGCAACAAAACCTTTGGAGCCTGGCTGTGTGTATTGTGATCGATAGCTTTTTATATTTCTCTTTTCTTGATTTGTTCTGCATTCAAAATCGTGACCATGGTCTTTTATTAGGGAATTTCTTGCAAGTACATTCTATTGACGTTACTCAGAATATTTTTGCATTGCTTAAATTCGGAAATTATATTGCACATGCTAATTTTGCTTTACTGTAATGTTTCCAAGAAATGTGAGTTTTCTTATTCTAAGAATGTTAATCCACCAGCAATAGTTTGAGAGCAGAAAAAAAGCACCCTACAATTGTTTAACAAACTCGCGCTTCACTTCCCAGAAGGTAAATGAAGGGGTTGAGGTTTAAGCTCCCCCTGTGGGTTTTACATTGATTTGGTCGGCCATTAGCACTATTCTTAGATTGCGTTCTTACACATTTAAATTAAAATTAGTACCAGATTATGCTAAATTGACATTTCAATAACATTTCATTTTCAAAGGATAAGCACAGTATGGCTCTGGTTAAGTGTGGGGTTTTTGTCCAGAAAAATAATCATGTACTACTAGTGTAAAGTTAAATGGTAAGAATCTAATGAATACTGTAAGAAAATGTGTTATGGGTTGAGTGGAAACCTCACTCAGACAACACCCACAGTCCTTGTCAGAGTAAAGCACAAAAGTCACTAAATTAACTTGTGCTTATACCCTCTAGTACCCTGGCCCATAAGCAGTCAGGCTTAACTTAAAGGCAACGTCTAAAGTATTTATGCAGCACACAAAGTGAAAATCCAAAACAAGACAAGACAAATTGAGAACAATAAAGTGAATTATAATAGATATAATGATATCAGAACAACAAGAATCCAATCATTAGAACAGGGGATGTTGACCTTCTACGTTTTTAGTAAAAATAGTGGCAAAAGTGCAATTCGCCAAGTGTCGTTATCTGGTCACGCTGGACCGGGAGAAAGTCACAAATTCAGTCTGACCTCAATTGAATCCAGGGTTTTAATTAGTCCGACTGAGAGTTGTACCTATGGGGTTGGTTTCGATCGGGAGTTCCCCTGTACTGCAAAGCAAAGTCCTGCGTAGGGTTGCATCTTGCTTCCTCAGTTCCAATCAATAATTATGAGGGCGCGGAAGCGAGGTCTATGTCAATTCGTGTCATACTGCGTTAGTTCCAATGAGGCCACCGATCAAAGACTGCGAGGAGCTGCGATGCGATTTCCTGAGTTGGGCTGTGTCACTCTGCATCGGATCCAATGAGGCCGCAATCACAGGCTGTGAGGGACTGAAATGCAAGGTCCTGCATTGAGCTGAGTCATGCTGCATCATACTATGGTAGATTTGACAGAACCCACAGTGAGGCAGGGAGGAGTACGCTGTGATTCCAGCCAAGGTTCCAGGACCTCGGTGGACACCTCTTGGGGATCAGGGCTCATTTCAAGCATAGGCTTGCAGCTGGGCAAAGGCAGGTCAAGTTCCAGTTCTAGGCAGATCCAGTGCAGCAGATCTGCTGGGCAATTGCAAGTAGGGCTTTGGAGCTTATTGTGTCCCTATATCTCATAAGCAGGTCAACCAACTAAACCTAGGAGTTACTCTTTTTAGCCTGGAAAGAAGGCAAGCAGATCTAGTTTTCCTTCTCAGACAGCAAGGCAGTCGTTTAAGACACCAAGCAGTCCTCTGGCAGCAGGGCAGTCAGTCTTCTTTACCTTCCACAGGGCCAATAGTGTTTTTTTAGTTTTTTTTGCAGTAATTTTTCACGTATTTAATTTACATATATTTTTAACGCAGAAAAATGGTGCGATTTCCCCATAATCCAGTCATTTGGTGACATGCCGAAATCGGTAATCTTTTCTTGTTCACATGCGCCAACTTAACGTTGGCAAGCTGCACGCAAGAAAAACTCCGCCAGGTGGTGTTTCACTGAGTGTTTCTAGAACTGTGTGCTCCAGCTGTGGAGTGCAGAGTGGGCAAAACTCTGCAAACTCCGCTGGTGGAGATGAGTTTACTGCCCACCCCTGGTCATAATACAAGTTCAACATAGTTGGTTTCATGAAGTTCCAAAGCGGTGTTCCAAAATGGCGGTAATCCTAACAGAAGGATTCCATTCACAATACTTAGGGCATTCATAATGATAAAAACAAATTTAAAAAAGTACTGCAGAATATTCACGCCTCCAACGGTTAAGAAAAATATATTTTTTTATTTAAAGCACTGATACTAAGCATGTCATCAGCGTGTTGACAGCACGTTGGTAAGATGGTGGCCACCATGAGGAAGTTTGAATGCATGCAGAATGCAGTGGAGGGAATGAAGCTACATGGTGAAGGAGAGTATGTGAGGTCAACTCTCAAAACAGCTGGTTATCTTTCTCAATGGCAAGGAAGATGAGAGCTCAGGGCCGCCACAGAGGCTCAGCTGAAGGCAGCTATCTTCATTGGTGCACGCTCCTCTAGTAGAACTACATTTGACAGGAGAAAATATAAAAAGTTAGAGACTGACACTAGCTTGCCATGATGAGAGGCTTCTTATTGCCATGTATATTACACGAGCTACAGAAAATTGTAGTTCCATCTTCAATGTATTTTAATATAGCTGCATGAATTGAAGATGGCAAAGAGTAAATGACTTCATGAAGTTGCAAAAGCTAATTTTGCAAATTTTTTACACTCCGAAAAAATATGGGAAAGCCATGGACTAAACCGAGGAGTTGACCCCGCTGGTCAAAGTCATTTGGTAAATGAACCACAATGGAAAAAATATCTGTACTTTATTGTACTGAGAAACCAGGAGATTCCAATGCACTGCAAATGTAAGGGTGTATAAGAGAATTTAAAAGGCAAACTCTTTATTTTTGAGGTAAAACGATTATGTCCATTCTGTTTTTAAATACCATATTGACTGACATTTTCAAGCATTTATGTGGCACAACCACCATCTAACTGTTCCCGTTCAAAGTGCTTAGATTACAAATTATTCAAAACGTGGAGTAGGAGGGGGACTCCCTCCTACAGCTGAGTGCGCTGTTTTGCAACGAAACTCATAGGTTTCTTCTCTATATTTTACATAATTTCATGCATAAACTGTTCCAAATATCGTAAATCAATAGTCCATAGTTAATCTCCGTGGTATAGTGCTTTTATTAAAAATAGTGGTATTAAAAATAAAAGCACTTTACCACAGTTTATGCATGAAATTATGTAAAATATAGAGAAGAAACCCATGAGTTTCGTTGCAAAACAGCGCACTCAGCTGTAGGAGGGAGTCCCCCTCCTACTCCACGTTTTGAGTTATTTGAAGACAAGGGCAGGACGCCTTGTGACCCGAGTAGCGCTAATCTAAATCAGATAAATTTTGCTTTAAGAAAATTTGACTAACTTCGTGTGCACCAGGATAACACTTTTCAAGTTTAGATTACAAATTATGTCATCATGTGATATCATATGTCGATTTATAGTCTAGCGATCTGAGTGGTTGCTCATACGATAAAGTTAATTAAGTTAATTAAGTTTAGTAAAAGAAAGAGATAACGCAAAGTGAACAATAGTTTTCCTCCTTTATCTCTAGCTAGGAATCAGGAAAAATGGCTATTTGAAAATTACACATAAAATGCAGATCCTGATTCATATGTATGCCTACTGAAGACAGCTCAAATTATAGCAGAACATTTTCTAGTTGTTTAGAACTTTTGACACTTGAGGCCAGTGAAGCATTGATTCAAATGAAGTAGGCAAGCAGTGGTAACAGCCAAAAATCCACAACATTATGTATTTATTCACAAATGTATGCAATGCCTCATCCACATTTCCATGCCCAGATTCAAATCATACTCCTGACTTGTCAGTACATAAGAGTGTATAAAGTGTGGAAAAGGAGTTTTGAACATTCTGGTTTGTAACATGTGTATGGGAAAGCACTGAATACTTACCAGTAATCTTCATTACTCTGAGTAACCTTCATTGACTCAGTATTTACTGGAGTATATTCTATCTCCCTTTTTTAGCACCACGTGACCCTGCTCAAAAGGAAAACACACTACCTTTCTCATGCCCTTCCCCCTCCTTAGATTTGCTTACCTCTTACCTGGTAAACAAGGGAAAGGAAGGCCCCAAGCAAGTCCTGGCATTAACAGGCATAGTGTTGCAAGAGTGGGAGGAAGGATTTTAAGTACTGGGCCGAAGAAAGGAATTGGAGTAAAGTTATGTTATGCTATGTTGTGGTAAGTTATTTTATGTTATGTTATGGTACATTCTGTTACATTGTGTTGTGTTATGTGTATTTATATAGTGCATGTCTAACCAGCGAGAGTACTAGGGTCGGGCTAGTTGGAGAGCCTACCTTCAGCTTCTTGCAGAATTAAAAAACTGATGAGGAATCTCTGATGTGCAGGAGGAGGTCTTTCCAGGCTTTAGGAGCGAGGCATGCAAAGACACTACCGCCCAATCAGGATCTGGGTCTGCAGGGTGTGTATAGGAGGTGAGCGGAGGTAACTGGTAGGTTTGTGAAAGGTAATGTGGTTGTAATGAAGGTTAATGGTAAGCATTTGACGCATAGTCTAATCAGCACTCCTCTTATCCAGTCCTTACTATATGATATAGCCGAGCAGAAATAGCAGCTTGATTCTAGGCCTGGAGAAAATCTACTCATTCTGGAGTAACTGGCTTACTTTGGTAATTTTGCACAATGAAATGTACACAAAATTACAGAGCTTACGTCATTACACCATATAGCAGAGTGTTGGGGAGAAATCTTAACAGAAGATGTATAGTTCGGGTAATTTTTCTTTTAATGCTAGTGGCATTTCATTTTTTTTTAAACCGTTTGGGTAATGTTTGAGCAAGAAACTACAAATTTGATCCCCCAACGGAAGTGTTTTTGAATGAAAGCGTCAATAACGATGATGGTCAGAAAGCATTTCATGGTACATTTTTTACCCAAGTGGACTGTTCTGGTAATGTTTGAGTGCAAAACTCCAAATCCGAACATGGGCGTCAGTCTTTTGAACGTGAGAAACTGAAAATCAACTCAAAAATACATTTTTAAGTAGAATTGTTACCCGAATGAACGGGAAACATCGTTTAGAACACGGTCGTTACATCACGATGCCATTACATTGCGGTTTTTAGAACGTAAGTCGTTACAACGACTTGCGCTGGATGGCGCTCTAGGACAAGGAATAGTATAATTTACTATCCAACACATTCCCTACTGTATGTAGACTAGAGTTGGAATAGTAAATTATACTACTCCTAAGTCCAGCGCCCTCCAATGCAAGTCGTTGTAACGACTTGCGTTGTAAAAACTGCGATGTAATGGCATGCGATGTATTAGCATGCGTTGTAATGTCATACAACCTCATGAGCAGTTCAGGTAATTTTCTGAGTCAGAGATACATTTTGCATACATTTTGTAATTTTGTGTAATTTTGTTTTAATTTCATGTAATTATACAGCACAAAATTGCACCCAAAGCTGAGGGTCAATTCTTCAAAAGTGACATAACTCCAGAATAACGCAAAACATCTAATGATTAAATAAGAATGTCAATACATTACAGGAGAAAATAACACCAAGGGAAACAAAAGTAGATGGTGTCCATCAAGTTGCAGCTCTGCAAATGCCCTACAAGGAGGCTCAATCCAAGATGCAGATATCCCTAAATTGGATCTACCTTGAATCGAAAATTAGAAGAAAAAACCTTCAAAAGAATATGCACATAAATAACAGCCCTAATATATCGAATCAGTGTAGAAGAAGAAGCTTTATGTCTCTGTCTGAAAGTTGCAAAGTTCACAAACATATTCTTACATTGTCTCAAACTATCTGTAATCAAGAACTCTAGAATGACAACCCTAAGCAGCCTGATCCATATACAAAATATACCAAGCTTCCTTCTTAGGAGAAGAAGCTGATGTACCAAACAAAAAGCGATTTCTTGCTCATGATGAAAGAAGGTCATTACTTTTTTGGTGAAACCCTAAGATCATTCGTAAACCTCAAGCAAAATTTGTAGATGTGAGGGTCTAACAGATAATTACTCCTGTTCTACCAGTCTAGTGATTGAAGTGATGGCCTCCAGAAAAAATAACTTTTGGGGCATATCTAGATGAAAATGGCACAGCGTGGTGCTGCAAGCAAAAGTATTTCTATTTGTTGCACCACACTTGTGCCTCCCCTGTAATGTGTAAGTTGTTGGCACTGCCTCAGATTTACAGATCCTTGTAAATCTGGAGCGGTGTCAAAAAGCAATGGGTGTTGTGTGGGAATGCCAACAGCAACACCCATTGCATGCCACTTTGCCGCAGAAACTGTGCCAAGGAGGAATATATTTAAAAGAGGGCATCAAGCCATCCAAAGCCTTGTAAATATGGAGCAGAGCACAGCACCATCAGAGCCTCGCAACAAGTAAGTTTCCAGTGGTGCAATGCCCTTGTAGATATGCCCCTAAGTGACTGCAAAGCCTTGAGGACAGAAGGAATATTCAGTCTAATTGGTAAACAACAAAGAGAAAGCCTCCTTGCAAATCTAACTAGAGATTCCATTTCAGCATGATCCCTGGAGATTTTGTCCAGCTGATTAGCAACACACCCTGATCACTCTCACGCTGGAACTCCCTACCCCTCTCCCTCCGCAATGAACCAGATCTACTCAAGTTTCCCAAACGGCTGAAGACCCATCTTTTTCATTAACACGTACTTTCTGACAGTCGCCTCTCCTCACCCGTCCTAAGCGCTACGAGGCCTCAGGGCAGAAGTGCGCTCTATAAAACACCATTACATTACAAGTGAGAACTGGAGAAACTATCTTGGCTCACAACTGGAGTTGGCAAGGGATCTATTAAGACAACATGACGGAAAAATGATGTAGCAGACAGCTGAGAAGATTCTTGACCTGCATCTGCAACAGGAGAAGAAATACCCAGATTCCTCAAACTCCTCTTATCAACATTAAAGATAATAGACACTCTGCTGACATGAGGCCTGGAAGAGGATAGGACTCAAAAGAGGGTAACGTGGTTGAGGAAGAATCCACCCTCGAGCCTAGGTCATGAGTTTGAGAAGAGGAAACCACTAAGGGTGGGCTAGCTTGCATATTTTCATTACCCCAAAGTCCCATGAGATTATGCAGATTTATAAGAATAGTAATTCTGCATTTTATTTATGTTATGTTTTATGTTACGTTTTTTGTGTTATGTTTTATGCTATGTTAGGTTGTGTTCTGTTATGTTATGTTACCGTGAGAGTATCCAGGTGCTGTGCAGGTGGATCAGTGAGATTATTGAGTCAGAACCTCAGCTTCTTGCAGAACTCAGGAAGTCAAGAGAAGGCCCTGATATGGTGTGGGAGGTTGTTCCGTGCCCTGGGGGTTGTGTAAAAGGCACACGCTCTGGCTGCCATGGATGTGGATGTGGGGTTTGTGTGCTAGTGAAAGTCTGTTTGAGCAGAGGTGCCTGGTAAGTAGGTAGAAGTGTATTAGGCTGTTAAGGTAGGCAGGCCAGTGTTTGTCAGTGCTTGTATGTGTGTGTGAGGAGTTTGAACTGTGTGCGTTTACATAGGGGGGGTCAGTGAAGTTCTCTGAGATGTGGGGTGATATAGTTCCTGTGAGGTAAATTGGGGATAGAACTGCAGACCCAATTGATGGCAAGTCCTTGGATGCCTGCGTCATGAAGTCTTTTGTTCATGGTGAAGTGGGAGACCATGTCAAAGGTCGCTTAGAAGTCAAGCAGTATGAAGGCTGCTGTATCTTCACAGTCAAGGATCAGCCTGATTTCATCTGAGGCTGCGATGAGGGTGCTTGAGCTGGAAACCTGAATGCATGGTATCTAGGAGTTAATGTGCTAATAAGCAAGTTGTTTGTTGATGGTTTTCTTCATGACCATGGCTGGGTATGGTAGAAAATGGATCGAATGGTAGTTTGCTAGTTGAGTAGGGTCTGCCAACAGTCCTTAGCTGTGAGCTGATAATATTGTGCTTCCACCATCTGGGAACACCTGGGAGGAGATGGCGTTAATCTTAATGTGGGTGAGGATTTCGCTGATAGGGGAGTGGCCTGTGTTGTTAATGTTTTAGGAGGCAGGAGTCTGTCGAAGACCAAGAGTGGATGGTCCTCATGATTTTGGCAATTTCTTCTGCGATGAATGTTTTCCAGGAAATCAGAGTTTTGCAGTGGATGTTTGTGCCTAGTCTTGTGGTTAGAGTGCAGGGGACTCATTCGGCTGGGGTTCGAGGTTGTTACAGATGACTTTGATTTGATTACAGGAAAAGTCTGAGAGGTTGCCACATAGTTCTTGTGAGGGGGCGATGCTGTTCAAGGTTGAAGCTGCTGAGACGAAGTTTTTGATGATTCTAAAGATTTCTTTGCTGCCATTGGAGGTGTTTTACATGTGCGCGACTCGGGCCTTCTCCTTGGTTTCTTTGATTTGCTGACGAAAGTATCTCATGGCGAGCTCTGTATGTCTCCTAGTCATTTTCACAGAGTAAGTTCTTCATTTTCTTTCCAACTAATTGCCAGGTTGGCTTGTTGTGCGAGTTCCTTAGTGTTCCAGATGGCTTTTATTTCCTCCTCAGTGTGTTGTGTTTATGAGGTGCCAGGGAGTGCGTGCTTATTGTGATCCATTCATCAATATGTTTGATGTTGTTGTTGAGGTCGCCGGTAAGGTTTGGTTGATTCCGGCGCAGGGTGTTGAGCCAGCTGGATTTCACGATGCTGCTCCAGCTTTCACTGCCAACGCTTGGGGAGGCAGGTTTTGTTTGGAGGGGGATCCTGCCTTGGAATTGGATGATGGAGTGGTCAGTCCATGTGAAAGCCTTGAAAGTTGTGATGTCAATTTTGTCGAAGGTGGTGGAGGGTGTGTCCAACAGAGTGTGTGGGTCTGATGACGTATTGTGTCAGACCCAGTTTCTCTAGGCTCTCCAGGAGTGGTGTTAGTGTCAATCCTGCCTTCTAGGTGGAAGTTGAAATCTCCTAGTACGATGTAGTTGTTGGGGATGATGGCAAAGGGGGAAATGAAGTCTGCCATGTAGGTGAAAGTAGATTGTGGTCCTGGTGGTTGGTAAATGAGGTTAAATGAGGGTGTAGCTTTGGGTATAAGCCGCTGAGGGTCGTAGCTTGAAATGTAGATGCTCCACATAGAGGGTTGTGTTCTCTGTGGTTGTAGTGTAGCTGAAGGATTTTCTTTTTAATACTATTGTAATTCCTTCTCCAGGTTTGTGTTGGTGGTCCAGATGTGAGAGCTTTTATCATGCTGGAAGGATGTATGATGTTAGCACGCATACTATTACCACGCATACCTTTACAACGCGGTATTTACAACAAATACCGTTACAATGCATAGCGCTTAGAGGTGCTGGATAGTGGTAAGTATAATTTTATATTCCAACTCCAGTCCCCGTGGACACTAGGGAAGGTGTTGGATATAAAATTAAACTTATTCCCTATCCTAGAGCGCCCCCCAGCGCAATGCGTTGTAATGGTATGCGTGGTAATGCCTGCGTTCTAATGGTAGTGCGTTGTAACAAATGCGTGCTAAACGTTGTATACCTGCTGGAATAGCGGTGATGATGCCCGATGCCTACTCGGTGGTCAGTCGTGTTTCCATAAGGAAAGGATACCCTGGGCGTGGTTGTCCATGATGTGCTGGATTTCAGTTGTATGTTTGCTGAGTGGGAGTATGCACAATAGTTTGTAATGGCAGTGGGTGCAAGCAAAAGCTCCTTCTGTGTTGCGTGGTGTGGTGCAACAGAATCAAGCACCCTGGGTTTAGTGACTGAAGGAACGTCACGGAGTAGTGCAGGAGTGGTGGAAGGACTAGGATTTGTGACACTGGACTGGACTAAGAGCGGGTTCAGAGGGACTGTGCTGCAAACGTCATTAAGTAGGTCCTAGGGGGAGGAGTGCAGAGTGCTGTGGGCAGGGCTAAACAGGACTGTGGGAAAGGAGTGTCAGTGGGGGAAGAAGCAGGTAAGAAGCAGGGGAAGAGGGAGGGTGATTAGGAGGTAGCTGACGGGGAAACAGGTAGAGCAATAGGGCAAAATGCATAAGGTAAAAGAAACAAAGATGTGCAAAAGAAGTGAAAGTAGAGTAAGAGAAAAAAAGAGTAAAAATACAGAAAGGGGCAAAGAGTACGAATACCAGCACAAAGTACAAAGCAAGCAAAATGTGAGAGAGAGAAGGAGAGCACAGAGAGAGAAAACAAGCCAAATAGTACAAACCGTGCAATGTGTGATAGTGAGAGCACGGAGGGAAAAATGAGAGGAGAGAGTGGGAGAAAATAGCAAAGGAGCTGGAGAGGGAGAGTGCAGCTGGTGAGACTGGAGAAGAGGCAGGACCCCCAGGTGCAGAAGCCTTGAGTGGGCGGAGGACTGGTCCAGGTACACACACCTGCTTAACTCTTTCTAATATTTCTCGTGCTCCTTACGTTTCAACCAGACATACAATTTCAACCACCCACACTGCTCTATTGATCAATTTTATGAGATAGAAGCATTAACTTCAAAAAATCCCATACCCTCTTCCTTCTCTCCTGCAACCTACTTCACTTGTTTCCTGATTACACAGTTTCCCCCTTTCTCCCCCACCTGACCTCTGTGAGATGGGTTTCGTCCGTAGCAAAAAACAACAAAACATAACATAAATAAAATAGACATATCATAATATAATATTTCCTAGGTCAGTATTACATTGCTTGTCCAGGTGCTCTTTCAATTAAGCATCACGATCTCTATTTTGCACTAATATCAATGACATTTTGCATTAGCATTTTCACCCACATTTGGTCTCACCCATGGGTGTAAAAAGTTTTTTTTGCACTGTCATTGAGTGCAAACATACATTTTGCATCTCTCAAGCAGGCAATGTAACGCTCTTGAAAAAATTGTATCAGCGCTAGCGCAATCCAGGAGTCCCCTCCATAAATTAGAACTTTTATTGTTAATAATATATTTTTTAAAAAGACATATTTTGGGTGGTAATAGGACGTACCTCCTGGCGAAAGTAGGCAATCTACATGAAAAAGGCTAAACCACATCATCAGAAGCAACAAAACCTTTGGAGCCTGGCTGTCTGTATTCTGATCGATAGCTTTTTATATTTCTCTTTTCTTGATTTGTTCTGCATTCAAAATCGTGACCATGGTCTTTTATTAGGGAATTTCTTGCAAGCACATTCTATTGACGTTACTCAGAATATTTTTGCATTGCTTAAATTCGGAAATTATATTGCACATGCTAATTTTGCTTTACTGTAATGTTTCCAAGAAATGTGAGTTTTCTTATTCTAAGAATGTTAATCCACCAGCAATAGTTTAGAGAAGAAAAAAAGGATCCTACAGTTGTTTAACAAACTCGCCCTTCACTCCCCAGAAGGTAAATGAAGGGGTTGAGGTGTAAGCTCCCCCTACGGGTCTTACATCGCTTTGGTTGGCCATTAGCACTATTCTTAGAATGCGTTCTTACAAATTGAAATTAAAATTAGTACCAGATTATGCAAAATTGACATTTCAATAACATTTCATTTTCAAAGGATAAGCACAGTATGGCTCTGGTTAAGTGTGGTGTTTTTGTCCAGAAAAATAATCATGTACTACTAGTGTAAAGTTAAATGGTAAGAATCTAATGAATACTGTAAGAAAATGTGTTATGGGTTGAGTGGAAACCTCACTCAGACAACACCCACAGTCCTTGTCAGAGTAAGGCACAAAAGGCACTAAAGTAACTTGTGCTTATACCCTCTGGTACCCTGGCCCATAAGCAGTCAGGCTTAACTTAAAGGCAACGAGTAAAGTGTTTATGCAGCATACAAAGTGAAAATCCAAAACAAGACAAGACAAATTGAGAACAATAAAGTGAATAATAATAAATATAATGATACCAGAACAACAAGAATCCAACCATTAGAACAGGGGATGTTGACCTTCTACGTTTTTAGTAAAAATAGTGGCAAAAGTGCAAAGCGCCAGCTGTCGTTATCTGATCACGCTGGACCGGGTCAAAGTCACAAATTCAGTCTGACCTCAATTGAATCCAGGGTTTTAATTAGTCCGACTGAGAGTTGTACCTATGGGGTTGGTTTCGATCAGGAGTTCCTCTATACTGCAAAGCAAAGTCCTGCGTAGGATTGCATCTTGCTTCCTCAGTTCCAATCAATAATTATGAGGGCGGGGAAGCGAGGTCCTATGTCGATTCGTGTCATACTGCGTCAGTTCCAATGAGGCCACCGATCAAAGACTGCGAGGAGCTGCGATGCGATTTCCTGAGTTGGGCTGTGTCACTCAGCATCTGATCCAATGAGGCCGCAATCACAGGCTGTGAGGGACTGAAATGCAAGGTCCTGCATTGAGCTGAGTCATGCTGCATCATACTGTGGTAGATTTGGCAGAACCCAGTGTGGCAGGGAGGAGTACGCTGTGATTCAAGCCAAGGTTCCAGGACCTCGGTGGACACCTCTTGGGGATCAGGGCTCATTTCAAGCATAGGCTTGCAGCTGGGCTCAGGCAAGTCAAGTTCCAGTTCTAGGCAGATCCAGTGCAGCAGATCTGCTGGGCAGTTGCAGGTAGGGCTTTGGAGCTTATTGTGTCCCTGTATCTCATAAGCAGGGCAACCAACCGAACCTAGGAGTTTCTCTTTGTAGCCTGGAAAGAAGGCAAGCAGATCTAGTTTTCCTTCTTAGAGAGCAAGGCAGTCCTTTAACCCCTTCACTGCGGTGGCTATTCCGCCGCAGTGCTAAGAGGGTGGGGGGGCTACGCGGTGGTCCCATGCTCGTGACGGAACCGCTCCGTCACGGCATGCGGGTGAGCTGTGCTCGTGATGGAACGGTTCCGTCACGAGCATGGGAGGAGTTAAGACACCAAGCAGTCCTCTGGCAGCAGGGCAGTCAGTCTTCTTTACCTTCCACAGGGCCAGTAGTGTTTTTTTAGTTTTTTTGCGGTAATTTTTCACGCATTTAATTTACATATATTTTCAACTCAGAAACATGGTTCGATTTCCCCACAATCCAGTCATTTGGTGACATGCCGAAACCGGGATTAGAACTTAGGTCTCCAGATTCCAAAGTCACATATTCATTCTAATAATAATATTAATGAGCTTTATTCACCATGAGTCACAGCCATAAAAGAAACAACATTAAAAAGAATAGGAACATTGACAACAGGATCAATTGTTAGCCGCATAATGCCAATGTGCAAGAATCACAAATAAATAATGTAAATATCAATCACTTTGACCATCCAATGAGACTCCAGATACAGTTCCAATACAGCCACGCATCTGATTGTTGACACAGAAGAGAATCCATGATTAAAATCCTGGACCAATTCGTTAGGGACAACTTATCACATAAAGTGTGCATACATGCCAATCATCACACCTTTTTAGTCACCTCTAGAATGTCTAGACTTGCGTGCAGCTCTTAAAAAGTTAACAACACAGAATAGCATATGGGCATTAGGCAGAAGCTGCAGATACAGTAAAACTACACTGGCATGCTTAAATCTCATTTCTTTTAACAGCGGTTTAAGAAACAGGTGCCTAGGGTATGTAAAAAATAGGCATAAAAAACAAAATCTAGGGTATCCTGTGGAGAGCTATTGTCGCAGCCACAGCGACCTCTATCTTCTACATAGCCAAGAGGTAATGCCAATAAACAGGGCCAGCTCTAGGGCTGTGCGATTGGTGCCACTGCACCGGGCATTGACTTTTGGTGGGGACACCCTCTTTGCAAATATGTTATGGCTTGAAAACCACATGATGTAAAGTGCCCTGCCGCCTAACACTGGTATGAGTGGAGCTATAAAACTAAATGAATTTGAGAGACTTGTTATGGTGATTTGAGGGGCACTGTTAAATGGTGGTAGTGAGGGAATCTGTGGCAACAGTGGTCATTGGAGGGGGGCGCCGACAAACATTGTCGCACAGGGGGCCACAAGTGCAAAAGATATTGGCCCTGCCAATAAATGATTCACATTGCTTGAGGTAACCTAAGTCGCATGTTCTGGGTTGTCTCATCATTGGTATTTTTGCTATAGGACGAAGAGCCAATGTGACACTGATGCTAGTCTGGTAGGGGATGTTGGGTACTAAGGTGAGTTTTGGCACACCCTAATTCACTAAGGTCCTAAGTCTCTGTGCACAGTTCTGTGTAGGAGCAGAATCCCTGCAACAAGGCAATTGTTAAAATCGATAAATAAGTGTCCATTCCCAACACTGATTTCACTAGGACATGTCCTCTTACCCTGGGTTTTTCTAAGCTCCATTTCCTCCTTTTGAGGCCATAGCGTGCTTAAAAAATAATTCTTTCCTTATGTGATTGTCCTGTACTTTCACTTTGTCATGTTGTATGAAGATATCTGCTCTGTCTAGAGCTGTAAAGGTATCCTTAACGTATCTTATCCATGGTATTCTTTAATCCATGATCAAGTGAAAGACAATCCTCAATCACTAGTTGATTGAAATCCACCTCCTTACTAGTCCAAATCTTTACCCAACATAACAATAGTTTAACCACCGCCGAATCCAGGATGTACTTCATTCCTAATTCTTCGTGTACTGTGTACGTGGCAATACCCTGGGGCACTTTCAAAATTCTTCTGAGATATTTAGTTTCTGTGGTTTGAAGATTATTAATTGCTAAATAACCCCATACCTCACTTTCATACAGTGCTTTAGAAATGCAGAACGTAATGTTAGTATTACACCCGGTGACCATTTACCTCAGTATGCATAATTTGCAATTGCTCCCATTGATTTTCTCATATCAAGTGTCTTCCCCCTGCAAAAAATTTAAATTAAGCTTTTCATCAAATAAAATATGTAACTAAGAGAAGGCTGGGACCTTTGCAAGCTTACGAGTACCTACTTTATAGGCATTGTTGCTAGTGGCCTGCTTACCGAATTCCATAACGTACAGTTTTGACAAGTTCGGTGAAAGGTCCATCCCACTCATAAAGGCCACAAATCCATCCAATAAAACCTGCAAGGCTCTAGGGGTTCAAGCTAACAATAATGTGTCATCTGCAAACAACAGGACAAGGTCTGATCTTTTGCCTACTCTGGGGGTATCAGCCGGTAAAGCAGTCAGAATTGCTTCCAAGCCATTAATATATAACGCAAATAAAAATGTTGCAAATATACATCACTGTCTCACCCCTCTAGAATATTTAAAAGGATCTGTCACGTTCCTATCCTGGGTGTATCTGACTGTAGCAGTAGTATAACATTTAAGGCCATTAAAACATTTATAATTGAAGGGTCAACCCTGAGGTCACTGAGCCTTTCAAATGCTGCAGTAAGATCCAACAAACCCCCAAAAAAGGCATCAGGCTTAGCTATTGTATATTTTGCTATCAAAGGATTGAGGTTTAGCCATTGGTCCGTTGTTGACCTACCTATGAGGAACCCACAATTTACCTCTGAAATTATTTTGTTAGTGTGCGCCCAGTCTAAAAGCCTGTTTAATAGTACTCAGCCAAGGACTTTAACTGTGGCATCAATGAGGGATATAGGGCAGTAGCATTGAGGATTGTCCCTGTCCCCTTTCTTGAAAATTGGGACAATAGTGGCCACAGAGCACGAAGGGGGCATTATTGTCCTCAAAGCAGTATTTAGTACCCTGGTCAAAACAGGGGCCCAGACCTCTATGTTGTCACTAAAAAGGTCCAGGGGGATCCCATCAGACCAGGGGCCTTATTCTGTGACAAACCCTCAATGCCCACTCTTACCTCATCAAAAAGAGATAGCTCTGGTGCCAGAGGGAGAACTGTCGTCCACGATGAATTCCTCACTATGACAATAATTATACACATCCTCAAAGTGGTCCTACCACTGGTCTGGGGTAATGTCATGAACTAATCCTGGCTTCTCTGGGTCTGTATAACAGGGGCTGTTAATAATCTTCGAAAAAAGGGTAAAATTATTCTGTTCACATGCTTCTGTCAGCTCCTCCCATCCTTGTTTCTGTAGCAAGAACTTCCGCTCCTTAATGGTCCCCTTATAATTACTTCGACAAGTTGCCACCCAGGCACTGTCATGTGGGATCTGTTTCCAAGCCTTCTTAAGTTGCCGCAAGGCCCGGGAGCAGTCACTATCAAACCATTTTGGTGAATCTGCACAACTAGTAGCTACAGCTACTGTCAATAAACTGGCGACTAATTGTGCAATTGTAACAAATGCATATATGATTTCTTCTCACACGACTGATATGTCTAAGCACTATAAAATATCCTGTTGCCTCAAACTATAAAGCACTCGGTTAAAAAGAGTAATATCCAGCTGTGACCACCTCAAACGCCTCCCTTGATTGGTTGGGACAACCGAACCCACAGTTACCTTACGGTGCACAGTCAAACTTTCCCGGCACTTCGAACACCAAAATCAAGGGGCTGTGATCACGAAAAGGGCTGTGCTGGATTTTAAAAGCGAGTATAAACCCCTTCATGGAAAAGGAAATAAAAACAAAATCAATAATTGTTGCAGAGCCCCTGCCTTTATAGGCCGACCGCGAAAAGAAGTCAGGGCACAACCCCCCAAATCCCGGGTATATATTAGTGCATAAGTATCCAGCAGAGAATTCAATTACTGTCCTCTAGAGAGTGTTCCATGTACAATCCATCCCTAATCGTACATGTAGCCCCCTCACAAGTATTCAATACTAAATAATTACATAGATGGCAATGAAAATCACCCACTAAAATCAAATCACACTGCGAAAAACCTTCGGCCTGTAACAACTCCAAACAACCATTTAGCTCTGCCAGACTTGAGGGGCTGTTGGTCGTTTTGCATTATAAAAATGAATTAAAATGAAACGAGGTAATTTGCCAAACGCTAATGTCAGCCCTTGTTCAATTTTGGAATCCCAGTTCAAGTGCTTCACAATTCCACAGAGCCTCAGATCTATACAAATAATTAAGCCACCCCTTGCTTTACCTATACTTGAGCCCACTGCTGGACAGAAACAGATTTTATAACTCTCAAGAAAAAGGTTATTTACAGTCTCCCATGTCCCCTGGAGACAGATGATATTATAAGATCTAATGAGCTGAAGCCATCTTTCATCCACACATTTGCCAGCTAAACCCCCTACATTCCAGAAGATGATATTTATATTCCCCCCCCCCCCCCCACTCGTGTGATGCTTAAAGGCTTGTGTATTAGGTCCCAATAATTGGCTATTAGCCCCCATACTACTCTTTACAACCTACCTGTGGAAGTGCCATTCTGAACTACTGTGGAACCCTCTTGCGGCTGTTTAGTTACCAATATCTGTGGCAATAAAGCCCTGGAAACCGCAGTAACATTACTAATCCCATCCCTCTCATGCAGTCAGGCTGGGTCATTAAGGTCCCTGAGGGGTGCATAAAAGTTCGGCATTGCCTGTATTCCCCTGATAAATGAGGTAACTCCCTCAAAGTATAAGGGATGGTTACTAGTTGTATTATTGTTAGAAGGCCTATAGAAGAAGCCCAGAGGTAATGTTTTAATACCAGAGTCATAATGGTGGGGCTGGGATGTCTGTTGTAAGATAATACATGCTAAATCAGGAAATCTGAGTGTACCAATCACACAATCAGGAGAAGCGTGGCTCAATGGTTAGAGCGGCAGACCCTGATGCAGAGGTCTGGCCCAGGGTTCAATTCCAGCCGCGGCGGCTCTTGGACTCAATCTCCCCAGACCTGGTAATTCTCGCCTCGGTGCCTAGTCTAATCATGGGTCCCACTCTGTGACTCTGGTCAATAGCTTGCTTAATCTCCACAACGGCCCCAGCAGGGCTTGGATGCCTGCCTTCACCTTGGGGTGCCCAGGAGTGGACATCTCACAGGAAAGCCAAGAAGGGTTCCACAGCAGTATGAATACAGCGCTACGAGTCCTCTGGGTAGAAGGCGCTATATAAATACAAACACATTTACACAATCACCCCCAAATGTCTTCCTCAAATGTCCTAACCATGCTGCCCTCCTGGCCATCAGAATATGTCCATGATCAACCATTTTAAATTTTGCATATTTACTCAACCAGTGTGTTACTTTATTGATCAATTGAACAGAAGATTCGTCCCTGTGAATGCCCAAACCTGGCACCCCTACCAAAGCAACAGTATCGGTACAAACACTACGGGAAGATTGATAACAGTCAATAACAGGCATTAAATAAACTATCTATGTCTCCTTCCATGTGCTGTGATGAGGTTTGCTAATGGATTGATGCCAAGGTCATACTAAGTGGCCTACTGCTAAGAGGTCATGGGCGCGTACCCATGTTCTCGCTAGTTGTACCTTCTGCTGACATAGAACTAGAGGGTAAGGGCTGGTTGGCACTCTGGTTGACTAGAGGGAGGATTCCCATTTGCCTTATCTCATGCTGCATGGTAACAGTGGGAGGAATTGGGCTAATAGAAACCAAGGTATTTTCAACTCTGCCTAGTGTGTTTCTAGATTCCATCATAATTTTAGTACTATCATTACAGAATTTAGTCAATAAATCAGTCATTACTTCAGTAATTCTTTGCTTCAGAGGAGCCCAGAGCTCATCTACAACCCTTGGATCGATATTAATAGTTCCTTCCCTTAATAGGTTCTTTCTTTTTGTTAATTTACTGTGGCTTTTTGAGTGCTGGAGACCCCCCCCCCGGTCTCCTCCATGAATAGAAGCAGAAATGGCCTAGCTCGAGCTTTTATGTCAGGTAGTAGTGTTATTGATGCTGCTGGGTCTAGTAGTAGAAGTAGAAATCTCTGTAACCACCACCACACAGGCCCCATCCGGTGATGTTTGTGTAGTTGCTTCTGCGAATTCACCATACGGGGGCAACGGAGTCCATGGAGAGCCTCCTCTCCGCCCTATCAATTTCTTCTGAAATGCCCCCCACAGGGAAGTATGTCGTTACAACGCATGCTTTTTCCACGCATGTCTTTACAACGCAGGTTTTACAACGCAAGTCGACACAACGACTTGCGTTGGGGGCGCTGGATAGTGAATAGTTTAATTTACTATTCCAACTCCAGTCCCCGTGATTAGTAGGGAAGGTTTTGGATAGTAAATTAAACTATTCCCTATCCTACAGCGCCCCCAGTGCAAGTCGTTGTAACGACTTGCGGTGTAAAAGTTGTGTTGTAAAGGTACTGCGTGGAAAAAGTATTGTTGTAAAGGATGTTTCCCCCCCACAGCTCTCGCCAGGAATGAATCAATGATCGTATGCTTCTTTTCCTCTGGGGGGCTTACATGGGCTACTTTCCTCTTCCCGATTGTGCCCTTCTTCACAGACACCTCCTGATATCCTGATATTAAAAATCACAAAAGAGGGTAATCCTTTCAACAATAATCCACAATTATAAAGTGCCAAATGTCCACCTGCGTGTGGCCATACAGTTAACAACAGCCTCCTCAGATAAACCACTACTTATCCTGGAGTGTCTGCATCTACCAAAACAGTCCAAAAAGCGAAAAGAGCAAACACCCACGATAGCGCAGCTCAAGGCCTAGCCCAGCTTGGTTTACAGGTGCTGCTAAGACTCTCCCCCACTAATAGAGTGCTCCTACATGGCAGACAAGGGATAATCAGTAAACAGTACCTTCAATATGTTGTGTCACGAATGTCGGGGGGGTCCAGCCCGGTCTTCTCCAGTCAGTGATGGGCAAGGACGTGCCCGCCCTCAGGCCGGGCTTTGCCTGGTCATCTCCCCCATGCGTCTTGCACTGCGGGAACCACAAAAATGCTTTAAGAGCCTCTGGGCGCACTGGTGAGGTCATGCAGGGCAGGGGAGTCTGGGGCTTGAAGTCCCTGCCCAGGCAACAACGTCAACTCCAAGTGTGGCTACCCCCCAATAGTGTTTTGATGAGTGACTCTGGAAGCTTAAGTCCCTGGTACCAGCCTTTGTCTGGTGGTACTCCATGCCCTATCCCCACATCATGTTCTAGAAAGGCCTTCCCTTGTCAAGGCTCCAAACTGTCTTAGGTTGACAAAAGGCAGGCAGGTGTGGTGTCAGATATTTTTGTGTGGGTAGGAGGCAAAGCCATTTGAAGTGTGAGTGGGCTGGTATATGACCCATCCTGTCCACACCTAAGTCTTTCTTTCTGTCACTGTCTGGCAGAAATAAACAAACTCCAAAAGAAGAGCAGTTCACAGACATGTAACCAAGGTCACTGGCAGAAGGCATACATGGTTTGGACAAAAAAAATGACAACTTTCTAAAGGTGTAAATCGTAACAGGGAGAGAACCTGTTGAGGCAGTAAGGGGAGGAATCAGTCAATTGAAGCAAACTAAATTAACCCCCTATGCTATGGATTTACGTAATGCGTGTGCAGTCTACTGATCCTCAACCTGCCAAAGAGAACCGACATCGCCCAGCACCTGAAAGACCTCCACTAGTTCCAAGTCAAAGAGAGATGTTATTTCGAGCTCCTGTCCACTGCCTACAAAGCCCTCCATGACCATGGACTCACCTACATGAACCACAGCCTGAATTTCCACTGATACCCCAGAATCATCTGCTCCCCACACCTCGTCCTCACACACATCCCATACATAAGCAGCTGCCGTGCCGGGGGATGCTCCCATCTTGCCGCCAAAGCCAGGAATACCCTCACTCTACACCTCCACATCGCACCCTTGCTGACCAACTTCAGGAAGGGGCTCAAGACCTGGCTCTTCTAATGAGACCAAAGGAAAACCAAGGTAAAGCCTACGGACCACTATTATGTCTGTCTAGTTATAAGACTGGATACCATCAATTGTCCAATCTTAAGTTAATCATTCGCAAAACAAATTAATTGCAATTATTTTTGACAAAGAGTATCTCCAAGCAGATAGCCAAATACAA
This sequence comes from Lissotriton vulgaris, assembly GCF_964263255.1. Classification (NCBI taxonomy): domain Eukaryota; kingdom Metazoa; phylum Chordata; class Amphibia; order Caudata; family Salamandridae; genus Lissotriton; species Lissotriton vulgaris. The sequence continues at coordinate 91,019,214 of NC_141697.1, read as the reverse complement.
TCAAATGTGTAATTCAACTTATTTTTTAATTAGACCACATTAAACCTTGATTATTGGTATCTTACATTAAACAAAACTGTACACAATTCATATATTCAGGCAAAATACATATACATTTATTTTACATATATACACTTCTTTTAGGAACCAAGCTCGCGGTTCTAATGCCCCACTTCTTTAAACAAGGATGTCAATGTATTATTTTTTAAGATAACATTCCTTCACTTTAGATCACCAAAACAAAGCAAAACCTAAACCAAAAGGAGTGTGTGAGGTTTAACCACTTTTGACCTCTCTCAAAGATAGCACTCTCTTAAATAGATTTTATACAGTGTTCCACAATTTTTTGTTTAGGTGTCTTCCAAAGAGTGTGTCGACGCGTTTCAGCCTCTGTTCAATCCAGGCCTCATCAGGACTACGAGGGCAAACATACTAGAACCCAACTTCCAATTTATAGTAGCCAAAGGTACAGAGTCCACTTTCTGATGCTAGTGCTTTCACTCATAAGGGCTTAAAATCACTGGATCACAGTTAATAATCCTCTGAGCTCTATTACTGTGCTCACAAAGCCGTTAGCGTTTCCTGGAAGAGGAAACGCTAACGGCTTTGTGAGCACAGTAATAGAGCTCAGAGGATTATTAAACTGTGATCCAGTACCGTCGTGTAATAACAGAAGAACCCGTTGGAAGAGTCGAGGAGGCTTACTTGTCCGGTGGGGTGGCAGCCCATTTGGAAGGATTTCTAATTTTAAGCCCTTATGAGTGAAAGCACTAGCATCAGAAAGTGGATTCTGTACCTTTGGCCGGATTCTTACACTGAGTTTACCGAAGGATCTGGCTCCTGACCTTGCTGACTGTGAGACCTGGGGAAAAACTTTTGCAGCGGTCTATTCGAGGTGCTATGGCTCCCCGTCTGTGACCAACCTAGGTGGGGTCCTTAAACGTGTTCAGGATGAACATGGACCGGAGGCGGCTGTTGAATTGGGCATGCGCCTGTGTGGCTCCTTTGAAGTGGTTTGCGGTGTGATCCTTGCGAATGTCAAGGGAGATGCAGTGAACTTTCAAGTTGCTAACGCGTTAGCGTTGGTTCCCAAGCCCGATCGACCCCGACAGTTAGCAAAGATTATTGTGCATGCTTACGCGATGGTGGGCCGCAATTCCAAAGGGGTTAAAACTTTTCCTGATAAAGAGAAGAAACAGCCCCAGGGTCAGACATCGGAAACTGGTGGTCAAAAAAAGTCCAAGAAACAAAATTGGCCTAAAAAACAGAATCAGGGTAAGCAACAACAACAACAAACACAGGTTTCTACTCCTGCGTCTCCATTGCCTGCGCAGTCGGATCGTGTTTATGATTTGCGCGACCGCGCGATGATTAAATCGCCTGAGAGGTTTCAGGCTTCTGAACAACGCTCTCCTCGTTCCTTTCAGGACTCATCGGCTCCGTCAACCGGTGGTGGAGGGGGCGGCAAGGGCCGGGGTGACCAGCAAGGACGTGGTCAGCCCCGCCCGCGTTCCAGTGGAGATCAGCAGGAAGGCTCTACGCCCAAGAGACCTCAGTTTGCCACGAAGAAAGTCGCTGCCCTGACCGCGCATCGTTATGCCCCAGATAGTGAGAACGCGGCTTCGGAATCTGACGTGGGCTCTGACCTTGCTGGACAGCGCTGCAGAGATTACCATAGTGAGAGAGGCCCTCCGTCCACTGTTGAAGGTGACAGCGACTGAAACTTTTGTTGTGATTGAAACTGCAGATACGCATGTTGCTCCCCCTGAAAGACTTTTTGAAATTGTCCTGTTAATTGAAGGTGACATGCAGCGAACTGTAAAAGGGGTATTTTGGGAAAATCTCTCGTCTACGTATGACATTTTGCTTTCGGAGGCTGACTGGCCCCCACCTTTTGTTCTCGCAGCTCCGCGAGGGGAGGAGGTAATCCTGCCCAGCTTCGCGCACACTGTGCCGAGGGTGGAGGCGCTGCATTTTGCAGAAGAGTGGGCTCTGGCGCTTGCGCCGGCTGTGTACCGCAATCAGTGTGGCTGGGATAAATTGTCACCAAGCCATGAGATTCCTTTACGGTCACAGCCACAGCCTCAACCCCAATATCCCATACGGCGTGAAGCGAAAGCTTCAGTCGCAGCTATCCTTGAACAATTGGAATATCAAGGTGTAATTGAAACGTGTGTGTCACCGATGAATAACCCACTTTTTACTGTTAACAAACCGGACGGGTCATATCGTTTGGTTTTGGATTATAGGCATTTGAACTCGCATTGCCGTAACTGTGCAGTACAGAATACGCACGGCTCTGCGTTAGTGAATAGTCTTGAGCGTAAACGGTTCAAAACCACGCTTGACATTTCCAATGGTTTTTATGCACATAGATTAGATGGTCTAAGTTCCCAATGGACTAGTTTTACGTGCTGCGGAGTGCAAAAAATGTTTAAACGACTCTCAATGGGCTACAAGAACAGTCCGGGAGTTTTTTCCGCGCGCATAGGCTCTCTTTTGGAGAGCTTCGACCCAGTTGCTTGTTCGTATGTGGATGACATTTATCTCACAGACGACGATTCGGCCATTCTGCAGTCTTTGCAGGCTGATTTGCTCGCTTCTGAATACTTACAGACTCGTGATAACCAGACCAACCTGGTGATAAGAATTATCCCTGGGGCGGTGGGTTTCACGTACCTGACTTTTAATGAAGGAGATACAGTACCTATTGCTTACAAGTCACACTTGTACACTTCGGCTGAATTGCGTTTTTCCACTGTGGAGAAAGTTTTAACAGCTGTGCAGATGGCAATTCTTAAGGAACGTGCCCTGTCACAAGGAAAGCGCATGTTGGTTGTTACCCCGTGCCCTGCCTTAGAGGCGGTTACGAAAGCCAGTGTACCTAATTCCAAAGCTTTGCACCCTCGGTGGATTCAATGGGCTGCGTCCTTGACGTCCCAGGATGTCACGTTTATTTTTGACGCCACCTTACGGTCCCAGGAGTATTTACAGTATGAGTTTGTTCATCCTGCTCCATTAGCAATGCGGCCGTTGGAGGATTTCCATTGCATCATTTACACTGATGGTTCGGCGCAGGTTGCGCATGGCTCTAAACATGCCTACGTTTCCGCTTGCGCCATTGTGGTCGGTGCCATGGTGAACGATGAGTTCAAGTCCAGTGTCGTGCACACGCAGACGCTTGGAGACTGCACCGCACAATTGGCAGAGCTTCGTGCTCTGATGCTTGCATTGGAGTACGCAGATCCTAGTGTGACGACTTTAATAGTAAGTGATTCTTACTACTGTGTCCAGTCTTACAATGAAAACTTGTTCTTTTGGATTCAGAATGATTTTCGTGACTCCAAAGGTAGCACAATAAAACATAAAACTATCTGGGTCCGAGTGGCGGAACTTAAAGAGAAGCTGCCACTCGTGTTTGTGATTCATACTCTCGGTCATCAGCGCGTGGGGGTTCACGCTGTTGGCAACTCGCTTGCTGATGAAGCAGCGAAGTCAGCGGTATCAAAATACTTAGTTGCAGCAGTCACGAGGTCCAAAAGCAAAATCGATGATGACATCTTGGCAGCTGTAGCTGCAACGGAGAGGGGAAGTAAATATCCTGCGGGATTCCCTTCTAAATACACATACCACTTAAGTCCCGATAAGGTTCCTTATGTGAAAATCCCTGAAGTTGGCGAGCGTTTAGTTCCCAACTCGGATCGCAGAGCTGCTTTGATTACAGCGGCACATGAAGGTGTGGCGTCTGCGCATGCGGGCGTCTCGGCCACTGTAACTCAGCTACAACAGAGGTTCTGGTGGCGGGTCTGTACAAACAGACGCGTGAATATGTTCTTCAATGTAACATTTGCCAGCAGATTAAGCCTTCTACTGCTGCGCGTCCGCCTCAGACACAGTTGTACATCTCTAATAAACCGCTTGGTTGCGTTTATTTGGATCACTGCGGTCCTTTTTCTTCTGATACTGCGTTTAAATACATCTTAGTAGCAGTTGATTCATGCACACGCTTTGTATGGGTATGGCCGCATCGAAGCGCTGATTCACGGACTGTCATTAAGGATTTGCGTGTCTTTGTGGGAATTTTTGCCTGTGGTACTTTCCATTCGGACCAGGGTCCGGCTTTCGCCTCTAAGGCATATAAGGCTGCTATGGTTTCGTTGGGAGTCCAAGTCAAATTTTCAAGCCCCTACAGACCCGAGGGTAATAGTGTAGTAGAACGAATGAACCGCGACTTAAAGCAATCTTTGACAGCCCGAGTTATAGGCACTGGTAGAAACTGGCTAGCCCACCTCATAGGCGTGCAGCGTGCGCTTAATAATCTCCCTAGAAGGTCTCTGGGTGGGCGGACCCCATACGAAATGCTCTTTGGTATCAAGATGTATGTACCTGACCTTGATGGGCTGGACTACAAGGCCCAGGCCGGGGCCTTTGACGTAGATGAACATTGCAATGTTTTACAGAATCTACAAAAGACCAGAGACAGTCTTGCAAAGGAACATTTGCCCTCCACGTCGGATGATGCGTTGCAGATCCCGGTAGTTGGCTGGCTACCCCAAGTTGGAGAACTGGTTAGAGAGAAGATCGATAACAAGAAAGAGTTTGGTCCCTCATATCGAGCACCAGTCCGAGTCCTTGGAGTGAAGGGCACAAGAACAGTCATTTTACCACCACTTCCAGGTCGTAAGGAAAACAGATTTATTTCTATTGACAATGTCAAGACACACAAGGTGGCCGATTCTTCATAGCATGACACCGGCTGTATCCTGTCCTTCCATGGTGAGGCACTCTGTGCTGGCTATTACATCTGGTGCAGAACAGGAGGTGTCCCTCGAGATGCCTGCCATATCCAGTCCTTTATTAAATACTATTCCTGATACTAACATTGATGAGCAAAACTACACTTATCCTGCTGATTTATCGATGCCTGATTTGCAGACCCGTTTGGCAGGCCAGTCCAGATTCTCTTTTGACTCTGTTTCGGAAACATCAAAGAAACCCACAAACATTGCAAGATATGCCACGTTGTTCAAAAAACATTTTTTAATTCCGCCTTGGACATACATTTGGTTGATCCTATTTTCATTCTATCTTTTTATGTCAATTGGTTTTGTGTTTTATTTTTTCCGCCTGATTGATGGTCACTACGTTAAAGAAAGAACAGGAATTCGGTACCTTAATGGAACATTGAACCCTCTCTCCTCTTCACATTCTGCTCACAGACAGAAACGAAACTTAAAGGCAGTTAACATTACAGCATGGCCTGTCCTTGATGGGATTGTGTGGGATGCGGTTAGGTTTCAGATACATGGGCCTACTGAAGTGATTAATGTTCCAAATGTGCTTAGAGGGAGTTGTGATTAAACAAAATGTACGTTCTGATGATTGGGATATTCGGGCCGTAGAAGCATTATTCTCGGATTTGAAGTATTATGCTGCCTTCGATGCTGAGGATCTGTATACAGATTCTATTAATTATGGTGATTTGTTTTGTTTTCAACATTATGGTAATCATTTTTTACATAAGACGAATTCCAGGAGGGTTGCTGTAAATTATACACAATGGGAACATTGCCCTGCTCCATTCAGTGGCAGTTCCAATACATTTCTGAAAAAATATACATATTTTACAGACTTTGATCAGTCTAATCCCAAATCATTTTATTTTAAAATGACACAAAAGCCCATTTCCAAAGTTAGACTTACCGATACAAAATTGCTGTATTCGAAGTCCTTTTTAGACAGGTTGGCTGTAGATGGCTACGAGTTCTGGAAGGGAACAATTGACCTTAAATCGGTTTGGGGTACCAAAGATTGGCAGGTACAAGGCACTGAGGCTTTGCACCGTGCATGTCTCATCCCGAATCACATGTTGTTTTTAAATTCAACCATTTTCCAGACAACATGCTTTGGCTACTTCTAAAAAATTAAATACACCGACCATCCCAGATTTAAATGAATATACAGGTTGGGGTAATTTCACTGATTCCTCCATTCAAGGGTTGCAAACTCTTTTACACAATTCATCCTTGAACATTTCCAGTTTGGATTCCAAGGGATGGCTGGTATGGCAAAAAAGTGCTGATTCTTGCCAGCGCCGTTTTATGGGTTTGGCTGAGGGATTCACAAAACTCAGGCCCGATCCACGTTTTGAGGGTGACTATTCTGTCACAACTTATTCTGTGGGGAAGTTATGTCAAAATTGGTTACAGCATTCTACTTTAGCTGCAGTTAAACTACATTTGTCTCAATTACATGATAATGTGGATTTAAACGATTTTATAAAAGGCCCTGCTAAAGGTAGATCTAAACGTTTCCTGTATGCAATTTACAATGAAATTTGGAAAGTTAACCAGGTTGAGGCTGCTAAACGCCTAAGGGCTATTGATCAAGCTAATTTGGAAAAAGTGCTTGCAGTGGTTGATAATAGCATTAACACGCTGTCTTCCCGAATTTACACTTTAAATAATATTGTGTCTTCTGTTGTCGACATAATACATGATGAAGTATCCGTGTTGTATCATGGTCAAAATCAATTGCGTTCTGTGATGCAGTTTGCATGGACACTACAGACTCTTAAGTCTGGTCGAGTGCCATGGACTTTTTTGAACATATCATCATTATTTGCCCCGTTTAATTTGACTGAAAAACAGCGCATGTTGTCGATGAGAGATGCTACATTTTCTATGTTACATATTGAAAAATTAGAATCCCTGCCATTTTCGGTGGCTGAAGTAACTGCGGCAACATGGCTTATTCATGGTGTTATAACGTTACCTTTTGCTTTGTATAAATTTACAAATTGTATGAAATATATTGCCATTGGGCGATATGAACCATTAGGCAGTGCTTTCCTCCATGAGACATGGTCTTTACCATACACTTACAGATGCCTTAAGGATGGGAATGAAGTGAATCTGAATGGTGAAGAATGCACACAGTCCCCTGACCGCTCACTTATTTGCAGACACATCCAGTTGCATGGTTCTTGTAATCAGGACAAACCGAATTTGGCCTGTGTTTTGAAAGGGACCCCAGTTCCTGCAATAGTTCCCACGTTCACGTTGTTGTCCAACGGTAGTTATTTACTTTTAAATAACGAGTTTTGTTGTGGGCTAGAGGCTGGAATCGGATATGTGGTTACCGTGTCTGAAAGGGTCGTTTGCTGCAAGAATGTGTTGTATCCACCCACGCATGGGAATTCAGAAGTTTTAATTTGGCCGAGAATACCAACCTTGAGAGCTGAATTCAATGGTTTAGGCCGTATAAGAGCCCTTTTGTCTCAAAAACAGGTGGCCCTGAGCTCTGCCCGTGAAACTTATGTCCTTCACATAGCAAACACACGCACAGAAGTACAAGCTCTTTTAAGTACTGATTTGCCGTTTCATTTTTGCGAGCTGGTTCATCAGATCTTTAATGCCTCCTCCACATCCAACCTCGCTCATTTTTTTAAAATGGTTAGCAGTGGTCTTGTGACTACATTTGAAAAAGTATTTGGTATTATCCCTGCGTTCTTTCATTCTATATTCGCTAGTCTGTTTGGCGGATTTCCTGTTTTGCTGGCTTTGGCTGCAGGCGTTCTGGTGATATTTTATTTCATAAAACATGGATGCCCATCCTGCGCAAGGAAACGCACAGCACCTACTGATGCAGTTTCGCAACCGGATGCTTGATTATTATGGATCCCTGCCGCTTGCGACTTTAAGCACGGCTTTTGGATTATCTTTCAGATTTTCCTATTTCACCTGTGTCCAGCCTGTGTTTCATTGCCTGAGCTGTGATTTCAACTGGGCCATTGATTTGTGTCTCTGTTTACCGACTTCTCCTGACGTCGACTTTGATCAGCTGATGTCCCCCGTAGTGGCTCATGAGTTGGTCTGTTCTGGCGAAAGGGTTATGGCTGTGGCAGCGATGCATGGACTTATGGGTCAGTGGGACATATTCGCAGCAGCGCATGACTTTCTGGCACAAAGCGTTCTCGAGGACCCACTGAGTTGTCCTCTGATGATGCTAGAGGATTCAGTACTGGAGGAGCACGTATGTTCTTTCCCATTGCTTAATTGGATGGCTGAACTGTTTTCTGATGATGACAGTGATTTCATGTTGGAAGCTGTTGCTACATATTTTGCATATTCATTCAACGAGGAATGACTTTGAATACTTCCATCTATATGGCACGTGACTTTTTAGTAATTCTGAATGGTGCCTATTTCAATACGAACATTCGATTTTTTCATATGTTCAAGGCCTGTTTATTATATTTAGGCCTCAAGTTCGACTTTTTATATTTTGTGTGGCCACTATAGGCATTCATACATAGTTTTTGTATTTTTTAAATTTTACATACATTACATACATTTAGCTTGGCTCAATATCATTGAACTCTGCTTTCAAGTCTTGCCTCTCATAGAGTATTGGCTTATATATTTGTCTTTTGACCGTCCTCGGACCATTGGGGGGGTGTCATATGGTTATTACGTTTCCATAGGTTGTGTTAAGTTAGCATGTGCTTGTTAAAAGTTTAAACGCCATCTTTTCTTTCTGCTTCGGTTTGCACACGACACCTAATTGTTATTACAGCTTTTAACCTAGAAAAAAGATGTGATTTACTTCAGAATAATATATTATTGTACTGGTATCAGTCGTGCCTGGAACACTTGGTACAACTGTCTGCACACTGAGAGCTGCACACTCTAACACAAGGTTATTGTAGGCCTGATCCTCGCACTACGTTAGTCATAACACAAATAATGTTTGTGCCAACTTTGGGCTTTACGTGAGTTCAAGATACAGTTACAGGGAATTGAATAACACACTTGATGCTGGACATGCTGAGAGCTGGTAGCTGTTGATGTGATCTCCTACTACTGAGAATTTGAGGTATGGGTTCGCCCAGCTAAAGCCCAAATGAGACCTTCTTAGATATAATATAATATGCTAATTAGGGTGCGCGAAATATAGGTGATACAGAATTCTATAGATTTTGCATCATAATATGTTATCACAGTTTGCTTACTATGGATTAGTGACTATGCTGCTGACTCTGATTTTTATAATATGTATGTTGATATTATACAAGATACTGCGTTTGAGAATGTTGCATTGAAAAAATAAACATTTCAAACTTGTACGTGTTCTCATTGCCTCCCAGTTTCGGTTTGGAATGATAATATAACGAAAGAGTGTTCATGTGTTCCACGATACCTGAGGTATTCTAAGTTCATGTTCTGGATTGTCTAAGACATCGGGAAGTCTTCACTGCCGATGAGATACTGTAGCTAGCCTGGTAAGGGGATTTCTGAAACTTAGGTGAGTTGTGGGTCACCCTGACTCACCCAGGTTCTAGGTCTCTGAGCACAGTTCTGTGAGAGAACGGAAACCCTGCGACACTATAACTTGGAAGTTGGGTTCTAGTATGTTTGCCCTCGTAGTCCTGATGAGGCCTGGATTGAACAGAGGCTGAAACGCGTCAACACACTCTTTGGAAGACACCTTTTTGTCTGTATATATGAATTGTGTACAGTTTTGTTTAATGCAAGATACCAATAATCAAGGTTTAATGTTGTCTAATTAAAAAATAAGTTGAATTACACATTTGATTGTTCTGTGCATTTGGCTATCTGCTTAGAGATACTCTTTGTCAAAAATGATTGCAATTAATTTGTTTTGCGAATGATTAACTTAAGATTGGACAATTGATGGTATCCAGTCTTATAACTAGACAGACATAATAGTGGTCCGTAGGCTTTACCTTGTTTTTCCTTGGTTTGATACCCAAAAGCCTATGGGTTATATGGGTGACCCCTGCAGTTTATTCATCTTCTAATGAGACCTGCATGATTCGCCTGGATACTCTGTCGGGGGACAAGCTGAGCCTGATTGATTGATCTATGTTATTAATATTATTAACATTATATTGATTTGACATATTTTTGTAATTGTTTTATGAATATATTTTCTGTGGACTACATTTATTTTCATTTGTGTGTTAAATGTTTGCGAGTATGTCTTGATTTATATGTAATGTCAATATTAAAGGTATTAAAGGTATAGAAGTGTGAGAATACACCTGAGGAACATTGCAAATAGACTTCCAACACATGTTGGTTAAGAGAGGCATGTAATAATTACTTAGCCTACTCAAGCGTTACATAAATTCATGGTGTAGGGGGATCATTTTTATACTTCAGCTTTCTAAATGTGACATTTTCAGAAATGTGCCTTTGCCATTAAAGAGTGTTTTAAATTACAATGAATTGTAGTGCAAACAGCATATCTCTATTTTCTCAAAATCCACAGTTATCACTAATTAAGTGTAATAAGTGTACCCAGTGAGAGATAGTTCTTGCAACAGTGATAAACGACGTAAGGAATCTTTCACTTTGTGGACATGTACAACATAAGTACACTTGTCCTACCTTTTAAATATAATGCACCCATTCCCTTTTAGCCTTTGGGGCCTACCTATGGAGTGACTTATGTATATCAAAAAGTAAAGTTTAGGCCTGGTAAAAGATTTATTTTGTCCTGTCGAATTGGCAGTTTAACACTGCACTACAGGCTGCAGTAGCAGGCATGAGGCATGTTTTAAAAGGCTATTTTAGTGTGAAGTCCTGGGTTTTAAGAACCCAGCGGTGCCAGGGTACACACCCGAAGACTTCGAGTCCTTCCTGTTTCAGACTACAGAAACACAGAGTCTTCTAGGTGAAGTCAAAGATTGTATTTATTGGCTGCAGCCAGTAACAGGTTTCCTAGAAGTACAACACGGTGTATGTTCTCAGGAGACTGCTCAATCTTACAAAGTCAGCCTTCTCTTTTTATACAAAATATTATGCTTTAGGCAAACATTCCTTATTTTACAGTTGACCATTCACATATTTCCACTACAAAGAAAAAGCAGAGTCATGATGACAAGTCCATATTTCAGTTTGTTCAGCCCACAATCAACTATCCGGCAAAGCCCAGTATTTCCATCAGATATCAACGAACCCCTAATAAAAACGGGCACCTCCTCATCGTAAAGCAAGTCATAAAGAAAGGAACAGAGACAGCAGAGACAGGTGTGTGTGAGATTAGACACAGTTTGTGTGCGACAAAAAGGTTTACGACATGTGCGCCTTGATGCTAATCTCATTTGGCCACTGGGAAAGGAACTGGCCGAACAGGTTTGGCTTCAGGCAATGGACTCAGCTCGCCCAGGTCACAGAGGAGTCAGCAAAGGTATACGTGTCCTTCTGACTCGATCTCGGCTTCAGTCATAGCCTGTGTGAGGGCAATCACAAAATGCCTGCCGCTCACAAAATGGAACCCGAGGGTTCAAGACGGAAACTCCGATTTCGAGTGATTTCGTCACTCGAATATGACAGAAATGCTTGTGCATAGTATCTCAATCATTACCGGTCTGTTAATACCAAAATCGTCATAATACGACGATGTTTATAACACGGGTCCCGAATCTTCAGTACTACAGACCTCCTTTTGCCCTTACATAGGCAATAACCTATACTCACGCTAATCTGAGTCCAGGACTGTATTCATAAAGTCATTGAGATGCTGCTGTAGCTTCATCCTATTACTTAGCTCGTTTCTTGATACAGGTTTCCTTACACACGATGTAGCGCAGAGGCCACATATTGCAGGAGCACACTGTACACTCAGACAGAACAGAAAAAGAATGGCTAAGATCATCCCAATGACTATCAGAATCTTCCATCCCCAAGTGGATATCAGGTCCCAGAACCACCCCATCAATGACCAATCCCCTTTATCCATATGGATAGATTCGGAGATCTTATGCAGTTTGGAAATGGCCTGGTAAACTGTCGGAGCGTTGTCGGGGATGAAAATACAGCAACTTGATTGGATCACTTTACATACCCCACCTCGGTCTGCAAGTATGACGTCTAACGCGACCCTATTCTGAAGAGTCATAAGGCGATCTGACTGGAGCTCAGCTGTCAAATTACTAAGGGCACCGGCAGTTTCAACTATAGTGGATTCAACCACCCTTGTCAATTGCCTTATGTTCCTGCTGTTAACTATAGGCCCCCAAAACGGCAGAAAACCCTTCACGAAATCTCCAAATTCTTGACCCGCAGTGTCTTCTTCACTTATGACACCTCTAACTATCCTTGTCCTGTGGTAATCTGCCGTAGCCGTGTAGGTGGGAGGCAACAGAAACGAAACAAAACATGTGCCCGAGAAGTCAGGGGGCAACCATGTATAGGCTCTATCATGACAAATGAAATAGGTACCCTTAGCTGCTAGAAACGGAGGGGAAGTCTGGGACGCAAAAACATACGTTTCAGTGCAGATACTTCTCCCTAACTGAGCTCTGGGATTCTTGCCATTACCTTGCAGATATAGGTGACCCTGATGGGGTACGATCCAAATCGAGGAGGATCTCTTTGGTCGCTGGTTCTCACTCAAAGCAACTCCATATTTTGTTACATTCCATCAAACGTAAGCTTGCAACTCATCTCTAGGAATCGTTCTGTACGAGTCAATTGTTCTGCTCATATTTGCAATTCCTACTACCAATGCTTTATTGCTCGAGTTACTTCTCGTGGAACGCGGAGGATATGGTTCGATGGCATATATGAACATCGTCTGAAACGCCCACAAAGAACCATTGTAGCTAAATGGTAAGACCAAGTATGGGATACCTTTATCTGTTGTATGTGGCATAAGACCACACACCCAACAATTAGTTGTATTCACTATTAATTGGTGTTGGTGCAAAAGCTGGATGAAAGAGTTATTGATAAACTCTAATCTTCTAGTAGACTCATGCTCAGGCAGAGGGTGAAAAAAATGCGAAAAAACAGTAGGAGGAGGTATGGGCTGTGTAGTGGATGCAAAGATCACTTGAAAAGAGAATAAGACATATCCTATTAAAAACAACATTACACTAAGCAACATACAAATGCATAATATCAAAAATCGTTTTCTTGTCATTAATATACACATTCTGGCTTTAAAGTTCATCTGTTTTGCAGGTCTCTCCATCTTGAAAAACTCCATCCTCTCTAAGTAGCTGCCCGCGGCGGTAGGGTGTTCCATGCTAAGGAATGCTTCTGTCAGTCCAGGGCAACTCCCTTAGACCAACCAGAACTGTCGACCTAACGTCTTCAGTTGCACTCCAAAGACTTAAGCAACCGCGACCCTAGCATCTGAACCAGATGGCAGTTCAAAAACAAAAATAAGCAAGTTTCTCAGATGAGAGAGCTGCATATTCAAAAATAAAAAAAATAAATGTTATTTGTCCATAGTTCTCGGCCTCAGATTATAATGGCTTTTTCCATGTACTGTCTGGTTCTGAAACAAAAGTTCAGGCTCTGTAATGTTCAATCGACTAGACAATGGCACAGCTTCTTGCAAGATATTGTCGCTTTCTTGTTCAGAAATTGTTCCTTTTACACGTGCATCGCTAAAAGGCAGAAAACTAGGCACAGTCTCAGTTTCAGAGTCAGCGATACTCTCCTGGATCCTACGGTCGTACGGGAGAGGCAGTGGGACCCTCTTACAGTGTACGCCGTGGATCCAGTGCTTTTTGCCTTCTACTCGAACAACTGATCTCGTTGAGAGAAGAACAAGATGAGGTCCGGTCCAACGGGGCTGGTCATTCTTTGTCCGCTGGAAATTCCGGATCAGTACCCACGATCCAGGATCGATAGGATGTCCTGGAGCTTCAGAGACCGGAGGCAGAGTATCATGAACCTGTTGGTGTAAAACACGCAATTTAGCTGTCAATTCGTACAAATAATCAAGCAGTACAGGATGTTCGAGTTCACTATATTTTTTCGGCCTTGGCACTCCTCATATATTGGCCGGACGGCCAAACACAATCTCGTAGGGACTAAGTCCCACTCGCAAGTGAATAGTCATTCTCGTTGATAGGAGTGCTAAAGGCAGAGCGTCAGGCAATTTAAGGCCAGAACTCCTTTGAATCTTTGCTAATTTCAACTTCAATGTGCCATTATAGCACTCTACTAAACCAGCTGATTGGGGGTGATTTGCAGCGTGGAACTTCTGTTGGATGCCTAGCCCCTCACACACTTTCTTCATCACTCGACCCACAAATGCACTCCCATTGTCACTCCAGACCATTCTCGGCATTCCAAATCTAGGGAAGAATTCCTTGCCAAGGGCTTTAGCTGTGGATATGGCAGTATTGTCTTTTAGGGGGTATGCTTCTACCCATCTCAAAAAGGCGCAAACAACAACGAGTATGTATTTCAAATTGTTGCACCTTTCCATGTGAATGAAATCTAGCTGCAAAACCTCGAACGGAAACGTTGGAGGTGCAAAATGACCAGCTGGAGTTGGAGTTCCCCTATCAGGGTTGTATTTCAGACACACCATACAATTCTTCACCAAGTTCTCTGCACATTTTGGAATTCCCGCATTCTGCCAAACCGGAGCCAACAACTTACAAATCCCTTTCACACTAATATGTGCCATTCCATGAGCCATTGTCACCACTGCAAGCACATATGCATCGGGTAACAACCATCTCTGATGCTCTGACAAATCAATCCAACAACCATTCGAATCCAATCTACCCCTACTTTCTCTCCATTCATTCAACTCTTTCTCTGTAGCTTCAGCTTGAATGGATTTCACGCTCTCAATCGTATCTTCACACATTCCAACATCACCAACCCATCTTGCAGGGCCTGCTACATACATTCGATTCATTACATCTTTTGCTGTTTCTTTTGCGATTTCATCAGCAAATGCATTTCCACGACCAACATCATCAGTAACCTTTTTGTGTGCACTGCACTTCACAATCGCAACTTGTAACGGCAAGGCCAGTGACTCAAGAAGCTTATTCACCAACGGTCCATGCTGGATCTTTGTCCCATGCGATGTTAAGAATCCGCGTTCACGCCACAAGCATCCAAAGCTATGAACCACGCCAAAAGCATATTGGCTATCAGTATATATGGTCACTCGTTTTCCTTTCGACAACACACACGCTCTCGTAAGTGCAATCAATTCTGCTGCTTGTGCTGAATTATGTGGGATACGTGCAGTTTCAACAATCGTATACAAAGTCGTAACAGCATATGCTGCAGTCGTATCACCATTCGGCAACTTAAAGCACGAACCATCAACCCACAAAGTACCATCACATTCAGAAAGAGGAGTATCCCTCAAATCTATTATCCCTTTCGCTTCTTCTTCAGTTCTCAAAAAACAGTCATGCTGTTCTTCATTATCATCATCTGTCTCAACTGAAGTTGGCAACAATGTGGCTGGATTCAACGTGTTGCATCGTTTAATGTGCACATGACTCGCTAACAACGTCAACTCATAACCCGACAACCAAGCACTAGTTAAATGCTGTGTCTTTGTACGGTTCAACAAGGTATCCACTGCATGTGGAACCATAACAACCAACGTGTTATCCATAACCAAACCAGCAGATTGTCGAATTGAAACAGCCGCTGCCACCGTAGCTCTCAAGCAACTCGGCAACGCTCTAGCTACCGGATCTAAAGTCGACAAAAAGTACGCACATGGACGTTGCTTATCGCCGAACTGCTGTGTCAAGACTGACAATGCACATCCCTCTCTCTCGTGAACATACAACGTGAAGGGCTTACTGTAGTCGGGAGTACCCAACACAGTAGCCGAACACAACGCATTGCGTAATTCTGAAAAGCTCTTCTGACATTCGTCAGTCCAAGGAATAGGATTTGGAGAATCCTTAACAGTAAGAGCTATCAAAGGCTTCGCTAACAAAGAAAAATTAGGAATCCACTGTCTACAGTACGACGTAATGCCCAAAAACGCACGTACTTCTCTCTGTGTCGTAGGCACACTCATTTTCACGATAGCTTGAATTCTTTCTGGGGTCAGTTTCCTTCCTTCCTTAGATAAGAGGTGACCTAAGTAGGTTACTTCTTGTCGACAAAATTGCAACTTCGAGATAGGAACTTTGTGATGACAATCAGACAAGTGATGTAGTAACGACAAAGTGGCTTCCCTGCAAATCTCCTCAGTGTCAGCAGCGACTAGTAAATCATCTACATATTGAATAAGGGCTGCACCATCACATAAAATCAACAGATCAAGTTGTGTCTTTAAAGCATGACTATAGATCGATGGACTCTCGCAATAGCCTTGAGGAGCGCGTTTAAAGCGAAAACTGCGACCTCCTAAAGAGAATCCAAAAATGTCCCTACTCTCCATGGCAATCGGGATGCTGAAGAAAGCATTCTTCAAGTCAATCACCAAAAACCAGGTGGCGGTAGCTGGAATCAAAGTCAACAAGGCTGTTATGTCAGGTACAGCTGGAAATTGTGGGACAACAATCTTGTTCACTTCGTGAAGATCGATAACAAACCTATATACAGGAGGCTGTGAAGGATCAGTTCTCTTCAGAACAGGCAAAACAGGACTATTGCACACATTACCTCTCGTTTCCTCAATGACACCCTTTTCGATCAGATCATAAATAATCGCTAAAAGCGCACGCTCACCATCACTCGAGATGCGATATTGGGGAATGCGTGGTAACTTAGCATTCACCTTCAGTGTCACAACATATGGAGGAAAGTCCAATAGACCCACATCATTTGGACCAGTAGCCCACAATGAATCTGGTAAGAGAGACAATTCAGATGGAAGGCAATCTTTCGACACATACATCGGAGAGATCACTCGCTTACCTAAAGTAAGATGTACGCCTGATGGAGAACAATACAATGTCGCATACAATCTCTTCAACAAATCCAATCCCAACAAATTCTCATTACAACCTGTAGTCAAAAGAAGGGGTGCTTCAATCTTACGCGGACCAACAGAAAGAGACAATGGAGCAGAAATCGGATTCGTAACGGGGGCGCCAGAAAAACTTACAGAAACATTATTGAAGCCAGACAAAGGTGCGCCAGGGAGTTTAGAATGCATAATAGAACTCTTTGTAGCACCAGTATCCAACAGAAAAGGTTCTGACACACCTGATGTAATCACTTCAACATAAGGTCCACTCTGATCTACTGGAACTGAAACAACTCCCTCTCTTTGTCCATGGCTGTCCTAACAATCATTACCATTTGCTTCATCACCTACAACATAGTAATCATCCACATAGTACTGTGCTGTCCTACCAGTCGAACTTTGCTGTTGATCAAAACTATTCATCGAGTTCTGCGGAGGCAAAGGACGTACATTCTGTCCGCGACCTCTACCTCTAGGCACTTGTTGAGCACCTCTACCTCTCACACCAGAAGCACCATTCGTGCGTTGTAACAGAACCGGACAACTATTCTTGTAATGACCCTCTTCTTTACAATATGCACACTGATTAGGCCCATATGGAAAACGCTGTTGAGAAGACTCGTTTCTTTGCGAGTTTCTCGAATACTGCTGAGGCTGCTGATAATCGCGCTGACTAGTAATACAGGGTGGATAAGCTTGCTGTAGAAGAACTTTAGTCTTCAATTCCCTAGTCTTCTTATCCACTTTCTCTAACTCATCTTTGCGCCCTATTTCATAGTACTGGGCAGTAGCCAAAATTTGGGCTGAAGTGGAAACAGCCCAAGCACTTTCAGAATCCTTCAACTTATTGCACAATTCAGGAAGCAAATTATGTACAAACTTGTCAACAAACAATCTCTGACCACCTTCGGTAGCCATATCCTGACCACTATGATCTACGAAGGTCTCTTCAAACCTCGTGAAAAAGTCAGACACCGTTTTGTCTTTCTTCTGCTTACATGCAGGCAACTTGTCCCAATTGACACGCAATTCGGGCATTAAAGTCTTCATATACGTAATAATTTTCTCAGGAAGTTCAGTAATCAAATCCTCAGGCTTAGCATCGCCTACTTGTCTATTATCGGCGTCTCTAAGATTAACCCATGTATCATCTAATTCATCTGCATGATCCGTATGACGAATCTTACTCCAAATAGGTTGTGGAACAACATTGCCAAACAACATGTCGATGTCCGCCAAATTCATAATACACGAACTCACAGTTTGAGTCAACTCTTTATAGTACCCTGCTTGATTTTTGCGTGGATCGGGCAAAGACTGCTTAATAGCTAAACCTTCAGCACGTTTCCACGGAACATTTACCTAAACACGCTGAAAATGAGCCGGTAGAGCTGGCGGATTATTACCTGGACCAGCAGCCACTTCTTCCTTCCACACCGGAGGAACTTCTCTCATCGGATATTGACGTGCCTTTCTCCCAACTGCAGAATCAGACTCAAACAATTGACGAGAAGGAGACTCTTTCCTAAGTGACAACAACGTCGCAACCGCTTTCTCAACATCAGAACGTATGCTATACAACTTGTCAGGAGCTTCCCTACTTCCTCATCCCATTTATCAACAAGGAAAGCACACATCGTATCAAAAACGTACCGTTGCTTCGGTGCTTCCCATTGAAGGAAAACATGCATAACACCCTCAAGATCATATCGTGTATCATACATAATCCATCTACGCGCCATATGATCCAAAATCGTACACTCATCCATATTCGGCAACTGACTACGTGACTGTCTACGTTCAATAACAGGGGACGTACCCAATTGTCCCAACAAAGGAGAAAAGAAACCAGTAACTGCAGAAGTCATTCGTTGTCTAGCAGAAGGAGAAGGTGAAAGAATAAGAGAAGACGGAACAATAGCAGAAGAATTCAAAGTCGGAATAGAGGAAACATTAAGAACAGGCGTAGAAGTAGGAGACAAGGAAGGAGACAAAGGTGGCGGCCCCTGAGGAGGCTGCGCCAAAGGAAGAGTAGCCAACGGAAAAGGAGCTGGCTGTGGTAGAATCACAGGTGGCACAATAACTGGGGGTTGTGCAATCACAACTAGTGGTGCCGTAGCACTCTGTACATAAGGGGGTGGTGAACTCAAGAGATGTGACATTAAAGGATCTTTCTCAAGATCTTCCCTTCCTTCCTGTTCTTTACGCAGCAAAACTGGGTAGCATCTGTCTACCGCTAACTTCTTCACCCTAAGTATTTGTTCACTTTCTCGCTCTTCCTCATTATCCCTGAACGTAACAGCTGCTTGTACCATAGACATACCTCGTTCTCGTTTATTCCTCTTCGCTAATTTAATTTCTCTCTTTTTGGCTTCTTTGCGCCATATGCGAAAAGAGTCAAACATTGCCGGCCGGGCTCTTCTTAAAAAGTTTAACCTCTAAGTTATCCAAAATCTCCGCATCAAAACTACCATATTGAGGCCATTTTAAAACACCATCTTTCCTGGTGTATCGGATCCATACTTCATTATATGCAATAGGGCCTACGCAATGCTTCACATAGAGTTCATACGTTGGAGTTCCAATTGGAGGAACCGGACACGAGTCCTCCAATCTGGAATCCTTATTACAGCCAAAACAAAACATACTTCCAAGTCTGCTAAGACCAGGCATCTACGCTCTCCAGTCTAGCTTCAAACTTCAAAGGATTATCGAATACGATAGTCTCGCGAGTACACGAGTCCTTCTGCTTTGGTATTTGCAAATTCCAAATCAAAGCGATCCAAAAAGGATACCAAAACTAAGAACCAAACTAAGGACTGGGAGACGCTCCACTCATACTTAACTGAAAGCTATCGATGACGTCACCAGAAGACTTGTCTACCATTTCGCTCTACCAATCATCAAGGGGTCCCAAACAGGGCGATAGTCAGGGCAGCAGTCCTTCGTAGCCGTCAGGAAGTGGGGAACCTCGCAGCAAAGTCTTTCGGACCATGTCGACATACAGGGGTCGAATTTCACACGAAGCTCCTCACGAGCCTCTGGCTTGGACCGGTACCGCTGATACCGCCAACTGAAGTACTGGGTTTTAAGAACCCAGCGATGCCAGGGTACACACCCGAAGACTTTGAGTCCTTCCTGTTTCAGACTACAGAAACAGAGAGTCTTCTAGTCAAAGATTGTATTTATTGGCTGCAGCCAGTAACAGGTATCCTAGAAGTACAACACGGTGTATGTTCTCAGGAGACTGCTCAATCTTACAAAGTCAGCCTTCTCTTTGTATACAAAATATTATGCTTTCGGCAAACATTCCTTATTTTACAGTTGACCATTCACATATTTCCACTACAAAGAAAAAGCAGAGACATGATGACAAGCCCATATTTCAGTTTGTTCAGCCCACAATCAACTATCCGGCAAAGCCCAGTATTTCCATCAGATATCAACTAACCCCTAATAAAAACGGGCACCTCCTCATCGTAAAGAAAGTCATGAAGAAAGAAACAGAGACAGGTGTGTGTGAGATTAGACACAGTTTGTGTGCAAAAAAAGGTTTACGACATGTGCGCCTTGATGCTAATCTCATTCGGCCACTGGGATAGGAACTGGACAAACACGTTTGGCTTCAGGCAATGGACTCAGCTCGCCCAGGTCACAGAGGAGTCAGCAAAGGTATACGTATCCTTCTGACTCGATCTCAGCTTCAGTCATAGCCTGTGTGAGGGCAATCACAAAATGGCTGCCGCTCACAAAATGGAACCCGAGGGTTCAAGACGGAAACTCCGATTTCGAGTGATTTCGTCACTCGAATATGACGGAAATGCTTGTGCAAAGTATCTCAATCATTACCGGTCTGTTGATACCAAAATCGTCATAATACGATGATGTTTATAACACGGGTCCTGAATCTTCAGTACTACAAGTGGACTCCACAATGGGTGATGTGGGCCCACTATTAGCATTTAATTTACAGAGCCTGGGTACATGTAGTACCATTTACCAGAGACTTAAAAGTAACTTAATTGCCGATGTTGGACTTGTCCCTTTTTGCAGGGTCATCCCATAACTTTTTGCCTTCCTCCTAGCCTTTTTTCAGACATGGTGTTGCTGGTTCTAGGACTCTCTGCACTTTAGCACTGCTGTCCAGTATAAAGTGTGTGTGCTCTCTGTGGTAAACATGGTAAGATGGTCATATTTAATTTACCTTTCAGTCCCTGTAAAGTGGCATCTCAGATACCTGGGGCTGGTAAATTAAATGCTAATGGTGGGATTGCAGCGCTGATTGCGCCACCCACCAAAGTACCCTTTCAAACCTGTCTCAGGCCTCTGCCATTGCAGGGACTGTGCGTACAGTGTTACTGCCGCTGTGACGTGGCACCTAAAGTGTGTGCCATGTCTGTGACCCCCCTTTTACTGCATGTCGGTTACCCCCAAGGTAGGCCCTAGCTAGCCCTATGGGCAGGGTGCATTGTAGGCAAAAGATAGGACATGTACTTTAAGTGTGTGACATGTCCTGGTAGCGACAAACCGCCATTTTGGTTTCTCACTGCTGTGAGGCTGCCCTCCCATAGGAATGCTTTGGGAATTCCCTGATAAGTGCTTCAGCGGTAATTCCTGATATGAGAGGACCTGCATGGTCAAGTTTGGTATGGTTGGTATAGTAATGATAAATGCTGTGCAATGGTGTGCACAGATTTATTATCACTATTTTAGAAATGCTACTTTTAGAAGTTGGTATTTCTGTGTGCTATGTGTCTGCCTGCCTGATGTGGATTGCATGTCTGGTTTTGGAGTGACAGGGGCTGTGGAGGTGTGTGTGGCTCCAGGGTGGGCAGGGTGAGTCAGCGCTAGGCTGATTAGGGGATCTGCATTTGAAGTAGTGGGAGGAGTAGTCCCCTACCCTGAATCGGTCTGTGCATGCCTAAGTGAATGCTGGCTCCGCCCCTGTGGTTGTCTGAGGAACGAGCACCCATCTGACAAAGTAGGGTGTGAGCACTGTACACAGAGAGCTTCAACACCTCCTAGAAACAGTTAAGACTGGTTCCCCCAAGCCCTGTGCCAGGGCAGAACAAAGAAGAAATGTACTATAAGTACTAGGGCTGTGACCCCATGAATTGTACTTTCCATGTGACTTGGGACTTGCTGCTGCTTGGCCCCAGGTTGAACCACCATGAGGGACTGTATTTCACTAGTAGTTACTTGTAGTGCTTCATTTTTACTACTTTTGCTTTTGATAGTTCTGACAGTAGCCCGTTTGGCCCTGTCATTTAATAATCCCCTGTGAATATTGCCCAGTGCCAGTTGGCACTGTGTACATTGTGTGATTATAATCTAATGTGTTTTGGATAATACAAAGGCTATTCTTATATAACCTTGTGTGGAGTTTCTTCGTGGTGTGCCTAGTGTGCTGCTGCTGTGTGTGTGTGTTGCGTAAACGCTTTACACATTGCCTCTGGGATAAGCCTGACTGCTCGTGCCAAGCTACCAAGGGGTTGAGCCGGGGTTATCTTCAGTGTTTAACTTTCTTGCCTTGACTAGAGTGGTGGTTTCTGCCTGGCTTAGGAGCTTGCCCTAGCCAACCAGAAATCTTTCTAACAGCCGGTATTAGTGGTAGGCCAATGTTACCAAATTTGAAGAAGAGAGTACATGCATTTTAGCATTGGTTAGCAGCAGTAAAGTGCACACAGTCCTAAATTAACAAAAATTAATTCAGCAAGACAGGAGTGAAGGCAACAAGTTTGGAGGAATACTACACCAAGCATGTCAGTTCTAACAAATACATTCCCAGAAGACTAATACTTGTAAGCACATGGATGTTTTGAGGATAAGTAGTCAGGACATTATTCTGGACTTTGCAGCTTGGGAACAGAAAGCAGTGCTCACCAAACTGTGGTGTTTGACACACGTGCTAATTAGCAGAGTTACTGTATCAAAGCGTGTGATGTTGGCAGTCTATAAACATGCGCCTGGTGCCCTTCTACTCATTTGCAGAGGAGCAAAATGGGATCATGATAAGGCTGCAGGACTACAACAAATGAAAGGAAGAAATGGTGGCATTATATGTATGCTCCATTGGTTAGAGATGATAATCAGCATGCAGAATTAATGTGGGTCCATAAAGTAAGCCTGTAATGACATTTAGGCGTGTACCACATGGCATGCAAACCTTTAAGCACTTGTGCAGAGGCACCCACATCTGGTACTTTCATCTTTTTTCTCAATCAGGAAGCAAGCCAGAGAATGGCCACTGCATTGGTTTTAGGATTGCGTGCAGTGCTAAACTAAACGACAGCCTTACCACCTTGCTAACACTTTTCTGTTTTTCGGACTTTCCAGTAGCTTCCTGGCAGATTGATAATCCTTGCAGCGTAAAATTGTTACGTTGTGTAGGATTTACAACAATTTTGTTTAATAGTTCTTGAATCCTAAAATAGCTGTACATTTTGCAAATGTTACTCATGCACATTTTCCCAAAGGCTAAAGTACACCATGTGGAAATTCGAAATTGCACTTTTTTAATCAAGTGGGAAATAGGCGCAGGGAAAATATGTTTCAAGCTAGGAAACTGCCCCCCTCCTCTGCCTCATCATGAGAGCCCATCAAGTTCCTGGCCAAATATGGAATCCCCACTCCACATTCAGTATTGGTTAATTTTTCAGACTTTCGCATAAAAGATCAAATTCTGGCTAAAATAACAAAGCAGAATTTTTCTGGCTCTTCAGACTGTTGTTTAAGCTAGACGGAGGAAGACCATAGGGAAAATGTTTGATGCTTTTAAAGCAGATGGGGCACAGGCTACTCTGTTTCAGCAGAGTAAGATGAAAAGTTCTCTACAAGGGTCGCTTCCAGGTTTTTACCTCTGCTGAATTAGCACATGATTCTCAGTGGCACCTGGAAAGTATTTACAGCCTGATTCATCAAGCCGAAATCGGCTCGCAAAGGGCCAGATTCTCAGAATCTGGCCCTTTGCGAGTGCGATTTTTGCATTTGGCAATCATCATCCCAAATGCAAAAATCGCTATTTAGAAACTCGCAAATTTGCGAGGAATAGCATTTAAGGAATCTCTATTAGAGATTCCTTAAATGCTATTCTTGAAACATTTTAAAATTGCAAAATCGCAAATTTCGGCCGCATTTTTCTAAGTTGCGTGTTACACACACACATGTCCTTAGGACATGTGTGTACGCAACACCTGTTGAAATGTGCATTTAAGGGGTGCTACAGGGTGTCCTTTGGACACCCCTGGCACCCTTCAAATCGCTATCTTATTTACGACTAGCAAATTGCTAATCGCAAATAAGGAATACTCCCCATTCATTCCTATGGGCCTTTTGGCCCATAGGAATGAATGGGGAGTTATTCCTTATTTGCGATTAGCAATTTGCTAATCGCAAATAAGGAATCTGTTGGAATCGCATTTAATTTTGTGATTCCTACATGAATCCCGTTTTGCGAGTCTGTAATAGCGATTCCTTATGAATCGCTATTTCAGACTCGCAAAACGGGTCTTTCATGAATCTGGCCGTTAGATTGGTGGGGCGGGTGGAACTAAAATAAATAAAAAAATTATAAAATGTCACGTTCCCGGTTTGCTGCACAACAACCTTTTCTGTCCTCAAAGCTCCAGGACGCAGGAAGCTGCACTACCCAATCCTGGCGCTGGCTCAGCTAGGTTAGAAAAGTTTAAAATGCGCATGTCTGGCAAGCTGTTCCAAGACAGCAGGGTAAAAGGACATACTCACTTTAGAGTGCACAGCTCCCTGCTGCCACTCAGCATCAATTGTCCCGGACCACCCTGACACATGGACTAGTTGCTAAAAAATAAAATGGCAATAAACTTTATTACCATTTTATTTGTCGGCTTTGGGGGCATTTTTTTAGGGGTGATGCTCACCTGCTCTAGTGGAGGAACCTCTCCAGATGATTTTCTAAAGACCTTACAAAATGATCAGACTGGTTAGAGGACAGTTCATTTGTTTTTGTTCTATGGAGCCACTGATTATTGCTCTATTGCATTTACAGTACCTGAATTTCCCGTGGGCGTGAGATTTCTCTTTTCCATACACTTTGTAAGGTGTACATTCCGTCTGTCATTAGAGGGTGTCCTTTTTTTCTCTCTTTTTGTTTCTGTCATTACATGTCCGTCTTCCTGAATGGTGAACGCTGTATTGTAACTCAATTGCACCCTTTAATGGGTGGTGGGTCTCCTACTTCCTTGGGGCGGGGTGGGCACAAGCTTGAGGAAAGCAGTTAGAGAAGAGGGGAGTGGGAAGGGAAGAAGGGTAGGGTTGGGTGGAGGTTGCACAAGGAAAGAATATATGGAAATATGTTAGTATCTTATGCATTACAACTTTTTGTTTCTAACAGTAGCATCAATCTTAGTTTGCAGAGAGATTCATCATGTGTGGTTAGAGCTATGTCCTGTAAACTAAAAAGGGTATGCAGTTCCCCACAGGGGATGGAACAACGAGAGTGGAGGCCAAAGGAGGGGAGTCCTCCTGTACGGAACTAGAGTCCTCACACACCCAGCAAGCTAGGTGTCATGCTTCATCATATGGACTTGCTCTTCGTCGGGTCGGCGGTGCAATACCCGACGGGCATCCATAAAAGGGCTCTTTAGCGTACGTCTTCTGTTCCTGCCGTATGGTGCCATGGGTGTGAGGGCCCTAGGGGTAGGTGTAGATGTGAGTGGGTGGTTTAAAAAAGGTTGGATAATCCAAAAGAGGGGTTTATTGGAATGGTCATCCACCTTATTAAAAATACAAAAGAGCAGCTGCTCGCTGGCTTAATAGTCCAGAGGAGCAATGCTCGGCTCTAAAAATGTGGTTGACATGTTTCACGCAGTGTGTTCAAAAAATGATACTGTGCATTTCATCAGGACCTATAAGGACTATCTACACAAGGTGGTAAGGTGGAGAAGTTCCTACCTACCACTATGCTTACGTGAGAGCACGTGGTTCCACCAAATCTAGTGGTAACCTAGACAGGGATGACAAAAGCAACAACAAATGGAAATGATAGTCTGTATGAGATAGTGTATAGTCATCCTTACAGACCCACAACAAGTAATCCATCAAATAGGTGCATAGGTGGTAATGCTGTGCACTCATCGTTTAAAACAAGTAAAGATTAATTAAAAAACACAGCATGACTGGAAGAGAACGCAATCAAAAAAGAAATAAAACGAGTACTTTATACGATGCCTCACCTAACTAGGTGATGGCGCTTGCTTCTAAGATTTCGTCAACCCTTGACACCTTATTGGATGGTGTCCTGCATATGGGGAAATAGAACAGTTATAATGACCTACAAAGCAAAAGGACCCATCATGGAAGCGTAAGAAACAAGTGAATCCCCACTCATTGAACAAGCAGGCCAACAGCCTAGCCTCCACCTTAGCTCAGTCAGTGCGAGTCTATGAAGGTCATTGGGAAACCTGTTGCAATCGAATTTAGGCCCCTGGAGTAATTTTCCCAATTCATGCCCTTATATAGGTATACTTTATCATATCCTTATATAGGCATAGAAATCACTACCCTATTTCGTCAAAACCATACAGCCCAAATACGGCATGGCTACTCGCACTAGATTCCGAGAATTAACAACGATTTCTTGGAAAAACCCGCCTTCAGCAGCTAGGAACTTCCCCCTGCTTGAATATTAAGTTCTCCAAGAACTCCTGGCGTTTTCCAAGAATTTAGCCTTTGAGTGACGATATTAAGTCCAAACATGCGTCAAACTCGGCACCTTCAAAGTATAAATATGCCCAGGTTTGCCCAGTCAAGCACACAGTGGTTTGGAGCAGATCGACTATCTACTTGCCCGACACCCTGCAGCAACAAGTGCCGAAGGAAGCCGACCCTCCAGCTGACGCACTGAGAGAGACGCTGTCTTTTCTCTTGCCGAGAAATCCAGCTCCAGTGTTTCCGGCTTACGTTTGCGGGTATCTGGGAAATCGAGTCCTGAGAGAGAGATACAAGACCTTCTTCATTCTAACACCAAGGTATGGAGCTGATTAGACCTCTTAGAGAATTCTTGGAATAGATTCCTGGCAGAGAACTAATAAACTTAGGCTACTCCTCACTTACTTCCTCCCTAGTACTAGACTCAGTTTAGGTACACCGGGTTAGGCGTATTTTAGAAGCACCAATTGAGTACTTTTAGTCATTATTTATTACTGTATGTATTTTATACGTTTTATGCACTTTTATGGCTTAGAAACCATATCATGCTTTTACAGTACTACTTTATAATACTGTTTGTATTATATGCCTTGTACTTTATAACCAGTTTTATGATTGTAGCAGTTAATTTCCAATGCTTGTGAAAGAAGACTGTTCAATAAATACTTTTATTGAAAATGCCCATCTATCTATTTCTCTGCATCTCTGGTGAAACGAAGCATGCACCATTGACTGAGTAAAATAGCCATTTATTGATTCCTCGACTCAAGAGTTTTGATTTCTTATTCTTGGGAAACAAAGTTGTCATGTTTATGCGGTTGTCAGAAACTAATCCCTTCTTGTGAATTCGAGAAAGTTTCTAGTGACCTCTGAGCTAGCTGGCACTCACTATTAAGTTTAATATATTCGGTAGAGACCTAGTAGACCTCAGTCCTACGTCTAAACTACAGTATATATTATTCCAATGCGCAGAGCCTATTGGGAATATAGGAACTACACCACAAACCGATCGACAACGATCGTAAAGGTGTTCCTGTCCGTTGATACAGGGTTGTACTCAGGCCAGTATTGGTGAGTAATATCCTCAAGTCCAGGAAGGGGATGGTAGAATTGGATATAGTATGTAGAGTTATGTCCTGTAACATCAGTGTACCAGATAATAGGTGAAAGTTTGTTCTTCTTTGAGCTGGTTAGCTACTTTTAATCCGGACCTATTATTTTGACAGGAAGCCCATCTTAAATCCAACAATCCCAGACTGTCATTGCCAAACTGAGTTTCACGTGCTTTGCTCGCCCGTGCAAGTATCACCAGTAGGACAGCGGCTATCCTTTGAGGCGCACTTCAAAAATGGAAATAAACAATTTTGTTACTGATCCTCTTGGGACTTTGGGCCAGATAATACTGATTTTCGGCCGTTTCCGACCGGTATTGGGCTATGGAGATGTAGGGCCCTTGAAAACATACAGAATCGGTAATTCAAGGCCCATAGGATTCAATTGCAAATACCGAATCTTACAGAATCGGTATTTTTTACTGATTTTTTACCTACATAGGTTTTACTGATTCTTAAATACCGATTCGGTAAAATTCGGTATTTAAGAATCGGTAAAACCTATTTACCTACATCTAGCCCCATGTCTGTAACTTTGTGAAATACAATGGTCCTATAGCTGATCAAGGGGAGGCTCTGCAATAATGGTACTCCATAGCTGTCCACTTCGAGGGGCCTATTTTGCTGGAATGTGATTAAAATTTCCTTCAGACACTGGAGTTAGATGCATCATGGAAAAACAGGTAAACTACGCATTGAAGACAGCATCATTTATTGCTATAGATAAGTCAGACTTTGGCATCACAGTTCCTTAGAGATTTTAATTTCCATTGCTTAGAGAATAACCTGTTATACAGATAGGCATAGAGCAGCATCTGGATTAGATTTATTTTTTGAGTTCTCAATCCTTAGGAGGTATGAGTTCCCGAATTATAATAAATAGTTTTTCGGATCATGCAGTGCTTTGAGTGGAATCGCGGCCTCTCTTTTAGCAAAGGTATTGCTTTAATAAATTGTTTCTTTTGGAACACCACTAGGTTTCATCAACACATTTTACTTTATGGAATTCTTCCAAGTTAATTTAGATTCCACCTCTTTATTTATTGTTTGAGATGACTTTAAGAAGTCATTGAGAGTACAAGTGATTGCATCTTCTGCAAGAAAGATAAAAAGTAAAGAAAATTTGATTTCAGTGCTTCTGAAGGCTCTTGAGTGTGCAATCTCCTTGTTAGTCCCGTCCAAAAATGTAAACCTCAAAGCCAGCCTGCAGGAGTTAGAATTGGTCAAACAAAAACATAAGGAATACAATATAGCTGAGGAGTTGCTAAGTGAGAAAAACATAAACCAGATCTGCTATGAAATAGGTGCATGTTGGCAGACTCCTAGAAAGGTCAGCGAAAATCAAGTCCCATGCAAACTTTGTGAAATCTTTTAAGGACCCATTGTCTAAACATTCCGTTTCTGACCCGGGCTTTATACAGTGGATTTATTTTTACCATTATATTGCTTTCTATCACTCAGTTGATGACAGCAAAACCAGCCAGGCTAGAACATTTGTACACAAGATTTCGGGGCACATGCATCAACATAAGGAATTGCGATTCCTAAATAGCAATTTTAAGGAATCGCTATTTAGAAATCGCAATTCCCTATACATGTAGGAATCACTGAAAAAATTATGATTCCTACACATTACCTAATAGCAAATGGTGATAGCCTGGGCTGTGAACTTCGCTCCATTCATGGAGTTTGCAGAGTTTTCTGCACTCTGCACTCAGTAGAGCTCGCGGAATGCAGAAAACTCTGCTTCGCGTAGTGCAGCTGAGATTTTTCCCCAGTGACACTTACCAACTGTAATTTGGCAAGCGCGAGCTTCCGCTCAGGTACAACTTCGACTCGAGTGGTAGGAAGATCAGCGGAAACTGCAGTTCGCATTGCATTCCGCCACTTGCTGAATTCTGCAGAGTTTTTTTATCACTTCACTGAGTTCTGCATAGTGGAACTCCGCGAACTACACCCAAGCCTTGCATAGGACACTGAAGGTAAATTATGTGTATTTTGAAGTGACCCGGAAGGGGAAAAGGGAATAAATAGAAGACATTAAATAGGTGAAGTATTTTGTCTATATTCTCAGTAAGGTACTGGAGGAGGTTGTGTCAAGAGATATTGAGTACATAGCCTTCATTCAGTCCAAAGCAGGAAGAGAGGTAATGAAAGCCAATTTTAGTTCTCCAGTGTTTGTAGACTTGCTAGGACACGCTGATAAATTAGGACTAAGAATAGTGGAGGCAGCTGAGGTAGAACCTCCCCGCCCAGCGCCTCCCTTGTTAGCAAACCATGCCGGTTTAAATCAGGAACAGCTCAAATTTGGGGGGGGTGGGGGGGGGCAGAAAAGTCCGTCCCAACCCCGGGTGTGGGGTCTAATCACTGCAAACTAAAGGTAACTATTCTGTCCAAGCCAAAACAGAGATTGACAGATCTGATCCCTCTATGCAATAGGTTTGAGAGTCTAAGCGTTGATAGGGAGAGTGTCCTTTCCTGGGGATGGGGGTGGTGATAGACTAGCGAATTGCCACACCTTCCAGCTTGGGGGTTGTTTCCTAGAATGTACAAGGGTTGAAGAACTTAATAAGAACAACAGATCTAACATGTTCATGGGAGGGAAATGAGATAATCTGTTTCTAAGGGATCTGGTTGGTGGGCGAGGCATTCCATCACAGTGGATGTATACAGTTTGTAAAAGATGGGACCAAATAGGGCCTTGGGTGGCTGAGAGGTAGACTAATGACATTGTTATCTACTAAATGCAGTAAGGGGGCAAAAATCATTGAGACAAGTAGTAATTGGCTACTAGCTTGTTCACTGGATCTCTATGAGGGTTGTCCATGACAAAATAATTTTATAGTTGTGAATGTCTATAATAATCAAGAAAAATCTCAGAAGGAGATGTGAGAGGTGTTCCAGAAAGATCTTGTGGAGTTAGCAGAGCTTCTGGGGGACCCCCCCGATTCTTCTCCTATGGAACTTTAATCTATGCCTTCATCTGGGAAGGTTGATCTGGGGCTTTAGATATGTTAGAGTGTTATGGTATCCCCAAAGCAATTTTCCCAAAATGTGATCCAAGTTTGAAAGGAAAATTCTCATTGTGTTAGGGTTTGTATGCTTAAATGACTGCTTTATAGTGGAGGTTACAGCAGCTCAAAAGTTTCTGCATGGGAACCAGCAGTGCCCAAATGATTATATGTTTATTCAGGCATGGTTTTGTTGACCTCTGTATAGAATCCAAGATGTTGATAATAAGGGGTAGTGATCATTGGGGGTTAAAATTGGCCATAAAGGCAGCACCAATGCCAGGGTAGAGGCGATCTCAATTAACCCTGGGCGTAGGAGTACGCTACGCTTGCGTAGTTTGCGAAGTTTCCTCTACTTCACACTACGCGAACTGCATGAAGGACAGTGCAAACGCGCGTAGCGTAGCATAGTGCAGCGGTCATTTTTTGCTTGCTCACGGTCCTCAACGTCAAGTTGGCGACCGCGAGCAAGCAAAATGACATCCAGGCGAGGCTTTTTCCTCGTTCGCGAGCATGGAGTATAAACCTCCTGGCGAGATTCTCAACGCGGGGAGATCAGGTTTCTCATTGCGAGTGGTTGCGTATGCTCGCGACCGCTCGCGCTGAGAAACTACTAGTCCGCGTTGAGAAAGCTGTCGCTCGAGTAAAAATCTGCTGAGCGTCAGAAAACTACAGCTCGCACTGTGCAAGATGCCGTTTTCAATGATTGCACAGTGCCGGATGCTTGTCCGCACTGTGCAATCATTGAAAACGGCATCTTTCACAATGCGAACAGGGTACTACGGAGTTCGCGTAGTGCGAAGTGCACTTCGCGTAGCTACGCGTAGCGCTACTTCGTGACCTACGCCCAGGGTTAATCTCAATCCAGGTAGAGTTTTCAGGTTTCTTAACAATGAGGATATATGAAAAATACATTGACCAATTCATTGCAGTATCAAATCCTTCATGAGATTGACCTTAATACTGCCTAAGGTCAGCCACTCATGGTATGGTATTCAAAAAACAATTGCTGAGATTGTAAATCGATGGATGCCAGTAGTAAGGTTATGTAATAAGAAAGTAAAAAGGGATCTATCTTGCCAGCCTCCTAAGCTGCAGTGGTTTGATAAAGAGTGTGTATTTGCTAAGAATGAGTTAAGGAAAGCAGGAAGGGTGAGGTGGCCCATTGGCCTTATAAATACAAATGAGGTCTATAATTGTAAGAAAAAATAGTATGATGCCCTGGTTAGGAGAAAGAAGCAAGCTTTCCTCCATTCAAACTGGGACCTGATGATCAGTACATTACAAGGAAAAAATATGAGGAAGTTCTGGAAGTTGGTTCAGACGGGATGTAGTATAGTGTCCCCCCGGCAAGATGTATAGTGCTAGAAACTGACTGGGTAGCCTTCTTGAGTGATATTGATAAGACCATGGAGATAACTGTTAGGGAGTGCTGGCCAAATTTGGGGAGGCAGCCATGAAGTCTTTTTCCATTCAATCCATTACCAAGTTGATAACCTCCCTAAATTTAACTAAAGCAGCAGGACTGGATAGTTCACCAGCATATGTAATTAAGTGTAACCCGATGTGGTGGGCAGGGTTTTTCTCGAAAGCTTTTATTTCTTCTGTTAAATCCTTTTTATTGATGTAATAATAAAAGTACCAGAGTTACAATTGAACATAAGATGAAACAATAGAATAATATAGTGTCTAACATCAAAAAATATTATAATGAAGAGCAATCTAATTCAGAGATAATAAAGAGAGGGGAAATAAGATCATCTTATGGTAAAAAATGAATAAGAAGAATAAGGGTACATATTAGGATACGTGGAAGCTAGAAGAAAGTTTTTGAAAATAAGGGAATAAGAAAGGTGAGAAAGGGAGAGAAGAAAGAGAAGAAAAAAACAAAAAGAGGAAAAGAAAAGAAAAAGAGGGGAAAATGAGATAAAGAACTAAGATATGGAAGGGTGAGAGGATACGTAAGAAGTGAAGGGAATCCAAAATAAATCAGATATGATTTTCTGAGATAACGTTGATGACGAGACAGTAGAAACTCTATGTTCTTTACAAATAAGGTTCCACCACATTAATGTACAAACTTTGGAATTATCTTTCCAACAAGTTAGAATCACTTTAAATGCAAGTAGTGAACTTTTTTCCATAATTTGTACCATCTGTTAGTGGAAAGAGATAAAGAAATTCAAAGATTTTATAGCCATAACCAAGACTGGTACATTAACACCCAGTTGGAAGGACGCAATATTTAAACCCATATACAAAAAATGTGCGATGAATGTTCCAGGCAATTATTGTTTGTTAAGCCTGCTGGATGTAGGCTCAAAATTGTATTTTAAGGTTATTTTCAGGTCTTTAAAGAATTTGATTGAGGGCAACTTAATTGTCCCTAAGAAGCAATGGGGCTTTAAGCCAGAGCATTCAACAATAGATGTATTGCTTCAACTTGTGGGCCTTTGAGAAGAAGGCGAAGAAAACAACTGAGAGTTAATTCTGCTGTTTTGCTGACAACAGGGTATCCCCCAATGCGTATTAGCGTCCTGCAGGAATTGTACTGGGGAATCGTGCCAAAGTGGAGTTTTATTTGGATGGGGCCCTTTTAAAGAGAATACTGCTAGGAAATGGGTTAAGACAGGGCTGGGTCCTGGCTTCTACGCTGTTCTCCTTGTTCTCTACTGACCTTATGGGGGTGTTGGCAGTGACTCAGTTCTTTTTACCAAAAATAGGGGGTAGACATGTGTTGTGTTCACTCTATGCAGGTGATTTGGCAATTTTGGATCTGGTAGTTGATCAGATTTAATTATTATTATGAGGATAATAAATTGAAGGTGAATCTGTAAAAAAACAAAAGTAATTCATTTCGTGAAAAAAGTGAAACCGTATGCGTGGCGGTTAGGTAACATCAGGGTTGAGATTGTATCATCCTTTAAGTACCTTGCCATGATGTTTACAAGACAGTTGAGCTGGGTCCTGCATAAAGAATTGGCGGAGAAGTGGGCAGCAGCAATGAAAGGGGTGCCTTGTTCATTTTCAGAATACCTTTGGTGGCCCTTCCTGGGCTCCCCTTTTGACAGCCTACAATGCAGTGGTCCCTACTTAATGTCTCTATGGGGCTAAGGTATTTTCCCTAAGTATAAAGGAAAATTGGGAGAGATGTGAGAGCAAGTGTTTGAAAAAACTGTTAGTTCTACCAAAAAGTGCAATGAGCCCAGAAATAAGGATTCAGCCTTGGATTTTTTTTGCCTATAAAGCAAGCTTGTGATTTTGGGATAAACTTTGTGTCTCTGAGGTAGAGGAGGTATCAGTCTTATGTGCTGCTGAAATAGAAAAGAGTGAATAAAGGTGGGCGGCGAAAGTCAGGAAAAGGCTAGCAGCCATTGCCCGGAGCTTTAAAAATGGAATTAATGATAACGCGGACCTCCCATCCTTCTAAAGGAGAATATTATACAGCCTGTGCGAAAGAGTCCAGATTGGCGGACATGGAGTATGTAGGGAATAGGCCCTCTGCAAAGTATATGGTAAAATCTTTACTTGTACTTATCAGCACTTCCTGAGGCCCCACTACGCTTAGCACTATTAAAAGTTTGGGTATCCTTAAATGTGCGATACATTTTTTAGATACAGAGAATAATTGCACATGTGCATTGAGTTTTCAAAATTTTAATGTTAATCTGTTAATTGACTGCCGTCATTTTAATAGGTTTTCCGTTTGTTTTAAAAATGCTTTTTATAAGGTGTAAATCATCGTAATGATGCACTTGCACTTTTGTTGGATATAGAATTTTCATATGTTGCAGGCGCCCTGGCAATATTTAAAAAAATATGCTTGGATTAGTGATGCAAGAGGTTCTGTTGATCATTTTAATGCTGGAGTGTTAGGGTAATAGAGATTTTATCAATTAAACGGCGGTGCATTTGGGTACTAACCTGGTTTACAAGCAGGGAAAGGAAGAAGGGGGGGTCACTTAAATTAATTTTTTATTCTGTCTCAAAATGTATGTTTCAAAGACACGTGCCTAAACATTAATAAAGTTGAACTAGAACTAATACCATTTTCCAGCTAGATCACTATGGATGAACTGTATTTGGCAATTGACTCTTTGTATATGTATATGTATTTATTCTTTTCTTATCTTTTTATAATGACTCTATGTAATAGTGAATGCATTTTGTATGTGTTATTGACTAGATGTTGATGTATTAATATGTGTTTCTCTTTTGATACAAGCCAGAGATGACCCCTTAACTGTTTTTAGAGTTGTATGCAGTGGTAAAACAAAGCATCATCCTTGCCCACACATTTAATTTTGGGGGAATTTCGTATAGCTTCCTGATGGATAAAGCTTTGCAGCATTAAACTGATAAATTGTAGCGGATTTACAACACATTTGCTCAATTTCCCATAGACTTAAGTATACCATGGGAAAATTTGAATTAGCAGATTTCACTTTTTTAAATTTAGCTGAAAAATATTTCCCTCACCTACCTCAACCTACAACAAATAAGGGATATTCTCTGTCCATTGTCAATCTGGAATAACTTCATGAATACATTATGTTATTTTCCAGTGGTGGAAGCAAGCTGCAACATGTTTGGAAATACTCACAAACTTAGATGTGTTGGCAATGGCTGCCTTTAAGATGGTCATCCACTTTGAATGCCGCATGCCTCCCCTTTCCTAAAAAAAACCAAGGTAGACAATGCATCATACTAGCAGATTTTCAACTTTTGTTAATGCACTTTGGGCAATAAAGAATAGACTAATCTGTCATGTTGTAAACCAGTCTTGGTCGCACCCAGTAGATTTGGCTCACAGTCATTACAGGTATACCAACGTATTATTGGGAGTGGATAAAACAGAAACATGACCAATGAACTGCTTCCATAACTTACCCGAAAGAGGCTATGTTGGATAAACCAATCACCAATACATTTAGACAGAGAGCATATGCACTTTAGCACTAGTTTGCAGTGGTAAAGGGCCCAGAATCCTATAGCCAACAAGAACAATTCAGAGAAAATAGGAGGAATTAGGAAAAACGTTTGGGAAAAATCCTTCAAAAATTGTCAGGCCTAACAATAAATACATTTTTAAATAACTATGGACCGCCAAACTTGTAAACAGGCCCTAAGTTTTGAGGTGTTGTCAGCTGCAGAACTCTTTCATGGTGTCATTTACCGCATAATACAGCCTGTCACACATGCTTTTAATTATAGGGATGATATACTGGTATTTGGGGCCACTCGAAAGGGACACAACAAAGTCCTTACACAAGTATGCTGTTTACTGTTGACTCTGTTCTCACTTTGAAAACAGACAGGTGTGAGTTTCACAAAACAAATCTCTGAAAAAGGGTTGAAACCAGATCCAGCTAAACTACAAGGCTTATCATGCACTACTCCAATACAAGATGTGACCATGCTGCGATCCTTCCTTGGCATGGCCAGTTACTGTTCCAGGTACATTCATGGTTTTGCCACAGTCAGTGCCCCTTTGAGAGACTTGACAAACAAATGCTGTGTTCAAGTGGTCACCTAAATGCGATCAAAGCTTTAAGAAAATCAAACATGCAATTGAGAATGCTACTGAA
This sequence comes from Lissotriton vulgaris, assembly GCF_964263255.1. Taxonomy (NCBI): domain Eukaryota; kingdom Metazoa; phylum Chordata; class Amphibia; order Caudata; family Salamandridae; genus Lissotriton; species Lissotriton vulgaris. The sequence goes on along the minus strand of NC_141697.1, from coordinate 90,983,088 downwards.
ATGGCCTATTTTGATCCAAAACTTCATACTGAGATTGTAGTTGATGCCAGCCCAGTGGGATTGGGTGTGATCCTTTTTTTTTGTCAAATCTGTGTATTAGCATTTTTTTAATAAAGACATCACATTGCATGAGACAGGTCAACAGGAAATGCACAGTAAGCGGACCTATCAGGTGGCATTTAAGAATCTATACATCGTATACGTAGATATTCTAGCCTCTGATTCAATTAAAAAAGGGGAAGAATTGTCCCGCATACTACTGGCACGTCATAAGGTATTGAGTAACCGCCTCTAGGCAAGTTCGTGAATGTCCACGTGCTAAGCTGGTGCACGGTAGCAGAACGGAGGGTGGATCTCCTTCTTGACACCAGGATTGTGCACATCTTTGACATCTATGCATCAACTGCAAATCAACAGTAAAGGAAGCACATAAGAAAACAACAGCGGTGTGTTCAAGAACACTGATATCATGTAGCATAACTCCCTCCTCCCCTCCCGACTGCTCCCTCCCCCCCCCCGCGGTGCGAGTGCCCACCCCAGCCACTATTAGACCCACTCCCCGGGCCTGTGTATCCCTGGTGGTAGGCGACAATGGTCAGCGGAATTATTAAATAGGAGCTCTTTGCACTGCACACCCCACCCTCAAAAGACGCCGATTAGTCTCCATCTCCTCCCACATCCCCGGCCGCACCCTTCAGCCTTAAGACTCTGAGCATGCCTTCCCAACGTTCTGCCATTGGCTCCCTACAGAGAGCCTCACCATTTCCTCCCTGCATAAGGCCGTCCATTCCGCTCGAGCCACGCTTGAAAGGAGGAGGTCCACGCCTGCACGCTCGGCGGGTCGTTCGCCTTCCAACGCCTCGTGAGCAGGCGCGTAGCCACCACCATCCCCAGGTCCAGAAATCTGAATGTCGCTTTGTCTTTAGGAGGCCTCCTGAACAGATGCATAATATACTCCGGCCAATCAAGGGGTTTAATGCGCCCAGCGCATTCGGGAAGTCGCTCCCCAATCACACTCCAGTAGGAGCGTAGCTTGGAGCAACTCCACAAAATATGAAGGATTCCCGCATCAAGCTCTCCGCATCTGGGACAGGACGCATCCGCACGCTGGAAATATCTGTTAATGAGTGCTGGTGTGAGGTAGGCTCTGTGGATAACATAGAGATGTATTTGGCGGAAGCGCAGATTTCTGGGGACCCTTTCCCACTCCTTATCAGACAGGTGCCTGCCCAGGTCCCGCTCCCATTTATCTCTTTACGGGGCCAGGTTAATTGCTGTGTGTACCCTTAACGACCCCGAAAACCAACTGACCCGGTGCCTGCCCCTTCCCATGACATGCAAGTATTGCATAGTTAGGTGTTGAGTAGGTTCTGAAGATATGTCCCCCCAGCAGGCCGTCATTTTTGCCTTGGTGTAGCAGGAACCCCCAGGTGGGAGGCCATCTTCTGCAACCAGGGTCTCATACGCCACCAGCGCACCGTCTTTGAAGAGGTCCCCCAATGTCTGGATGTCCGCCTCTTCCCAGCGCTCTAGCATCAGTCCCACTAGTACTCCGTCTCCACCCAGAAAAGCCTCCAGTGGCACTGCGGGTGCATATGCTGTGGCGGTATCTTCTCTACTGCCGTCTGCCAACCAGCGGGCAATCCATTGCTGCGCGCGGCTATGTAATAGTGCTCGAAGCATGGAGCAGCCAGCCCACCACTGTCCGTTGGCAGGTACAGCTTTGCAAGCACCAGTCGATGCCGGGACCTGCCCCAGACGAAATCTCGGAACATCGCATGCAGCGACGAGAAGAATGAGGATGGCACATAAAGAGGCAGGTTAATAAAGTAGTACAGGAGTCTGGGAAGCATGATCATTTTGGCAAGGGCCACCTGACCCGTTGTGGCCAGTGGAAGGGAGGTCCAAAAGCGCACCTGGGACCTAAGCGCTGCCACCGCTTTGCCCAAATTGCCGTCTAGGAGATGCGCTGGCTGCCTGTAGATCTGAATACCCAGATACCTGAAGGTGTCATCCTTCCATTGGACCCTTGTGCCACCTAGGCAATAATCCGGATCTTCGACTGCTGTGTTGAAGGCATAGAGGACGGACTTGCTCGCATTCGCCCGGAGCCCTGAGACAACTGCAAATTGTTCCAACAACTGTGCCAAACATTCCGGGATGCACGTTAATTCTTTAACGAACACCAGCAAGTAATCCGCGTAGCGCGAGACCTGATGGGTTGCGTCCCCCAGGGGTATACCCGCCCCCAGCATCTGCCGCATGGCCGTGCCCAGTGGTTCCACAGCCAGGGCGAACAATAGCGGGGACAAGGGACAACCCTGGCGAGTGCCCCAGCCCACTGCCACCGACTCAGAGATGTATGTACCCAGCCGCACCCTGACCACAGGCTTCATATAGAGGAGTTGACCATCTGTAGGAAACCCTCAACTAGGTCATATCGCGAGAGCACCGCAGCTAAGTACCCCCACTCCAGGGAATCAAAGGCTTTTTCCAGATCGATGATCAGGCAGCCCGTCCGAGGCCACTCCACTACTGCTTCAGCCGCCACCCTGAAGAACCTCCTAAGATTCAGAGACGTGGATCGCGCCAGCACAAACCCGTTCTGATCAGGGTGCACTAGATGGGGAGCCACTGTCGCAAGGCGCTCCGCGAGGTTTTTCGCGAAAATGTTATAATCCGTGTTAAGCATTGCCAGTAGCCGGTATGAACTCAAGGCCGTGTGGTCCCTACCTGGTTTGGGCAAGGAGACCAGGAATGCTTCCCGCATGGATGGGGGAACGAGCCTTCAGCGATGGCGGAGTTAGACAATTGAAGGAGTAGGGGCACCAGTATGTCCCGGTTGGCTTTATGATATTCGGCGGGCAGGCCATCTGGCCCGGGAGTTTTCCCGGCCGCCATGGCACTAATTGCATCGCCCACTTCCTCTAAGATGAGTGGGTCATTCAATGCATCTCCGTGCTCCTCAGACACCACTGGCAGGGTGACTGCATCCAGGAACGCATCTAGTGCTTGCCTTGAGCCTGTGCCGCAAGATTTGTACAGTTCCACAATGGATCTCCCCTTGCGTATATACCAGTTCCCCTCCCATTGTCCACAGCACTCCTATGGGGGTTCCTCGTCCTTCCCTTTGTATCAGCCAGACAAGCAGCCGGCCTGCTCTATCCGCCCTGGCGTGTGTCCTGGCCGTATGCGCCGCATAATTGTGGCATCGCAGCTGTTCCATAAGTGCTGCATATTTATCACACAGGGCATTGAGTTTACGCGCATGTTCCCCCCTCCCCTCGCCTTCCCGCTCATAACGGAGAACTTCCAATTCTAGCCCCGTCAGAGAGGCCTCCAGTGTTTTGCGTATGTTACACGTGGCCCCCATGCAATGCCCCGGATAGCTGCCTTATGTACCTCCACTCCACCAGCGCGCTGCTCGCCGTATCCGCGTTAGTCTCAAAATAAGCTAGCATTGCCATGCCCAATGAGGATTTGAACTCAGCGTCTTCGAACGTAGCAGGCTGCAACCTCCACATGGATATAGGTGGCCGATCCGCCTCCCAGCTGAGTTTGAACCATAGGGGATTGTGATCAGAGTGCATCCGCCCGAGGTATTCCATCTGGGCTAGGAGGGGGAGCAGCGACTGGGTGCTGATTATGCGATCCAAGCGGACATGCAAATCATGAACGGGGGAATAGTAGGAGTAGATTCTATCTGCGGGGTGTTGCACGCACCAGAGGTCACACACCCCCCAGTGCTCAAGCCAATCCCTGAACGCTTGCGCTGTGGACGCTACTGTTGTGGCTCGAAGAGGGGGGAAAGGACCTGTCTAATTGGGGGTCCAGCACCATGTTAAAATCCCCCACAACTAGCCAGGGGAGCCCAGCGTATGGGTGCAATATTTGATTTAGGCTCTCTAAATAAGCTGGCTGATCTGTGTTCGGGGCATAAAGTGATCCCAACAGGAGTTCCTGTCCATTTAAGTGTCCCCTCACCAGGGTATACCTGCCTGCAGGGTCTACCAATGTTTCTGTACAGCCGAAGAGGACGCACGCCCTCACCCAAGTGAGTGTGCCGCGTGCGTGGGCAGAAAAGGTGGTTCTGAACAACTGTCCCCTCCAGCGCCTGCGTAATTTGTCCAGTTCGACCAATGTCATGTGCGTCTCCTGGAGAAGGGCAACCCCCACCCCATGCCTTTGTAAGTAGGAGAACACTGAGTAACGGCGGGACGGGGTGTGCATACCACGGATATTCCATGTCACTATGTTAGTGTGCGTCCTGTGCCTGGTTAGGTCGCGCACGGGAGCAAGGGAGCGCCGCAAATGGGGCCCTAGGAGCGCCGGTGTGCAAGGGGAGGTCAGTACGCTGCATTAGAAACATGTGAACTAACAAACAAAAGAGAAGAAGGGCGCGTCCCAAACAGGGCATACGTCCAAACTTTAACTAGATCCACCTCGCAAGAGTGAGTTTAATGCAGCGTGTTTGCTGTCTAGGTACGTATGTTGCCAAATAGGTCACTACGCCGCCCCCTAATGTGATGCGCCTGACTGCGCGGGAGGTGCTGCTGGGTAGACAGAGCCCGCGACTATGCTGGGCCGGTGCGGAATGCCCGCAGGGGAGCCTGTCAGGGAGATGATCGTGCAGCGCCCGCTATGTGCAGCCCAAAAGCTGTACCCTCCATCTAGCATCCCAACAGCCTCTAACAGAAGGGCCAATGGATATTGAGTAGAGGCAACCTGTCACTGCAGCACGTACATCAGCGGAATGGGAAGCACCTCTCTATCCATTGCCAAATTCTGGGTGTGTTACTAAACGTGCTCGCTGAAGTGCATGTTACATAAGAAGATCAGCAGTTTGCGGTGTTACAACAGGCGTGACCGCATCTTCTGAGTTCACAGTTGAGGGGGATGTCGGGCTACTCATATCCGGTTCACTGCGCGTCTGCGAGACTGAACGGCCGGCCTCCTGCGATGTCCCCAGATTCACAACCGCTTCGAGTGCTTCTTGGCGCTCACGCCTCATGTTCTCCGGACTGGGGGCCGTTGGGCCAACGATCAGGCCGCGCCGGGTGCCTATCTTCCGGCGCCTTCTCGACCGTTGCACTTGCCATGCACCATCCCCCTCCACATCTTCAGGTCGAGCACCCTTCTATTGCCCAGTTTCCTCCAACCAGTCCCATACATCGGACGGGGTGTCAAAGTGGTGGGCCCCTTCCTTGGTGATCACACAAAGCCTGGAGGGGAACAGCAAGGAGTATGACAGTCCCAGTTCCCGCAGCTTCCTTTTCACCACCAGGTACGTGCTCCTCCGCTGCTGCACTGTTGCCGTATAATCCGGGAAAAACATCAGCCGGCTGTGCCCCACCGTCAGGTTGTCCAATTTCCTCCAGTCTCCGCCAACCACCCCCGTTCCCTCAGCTCACCTCGGGGGGTAAAATTCACCAAGCAGTTGCTCCTGCAGGCTACGGCTCGGGGACGGCACTCTTCGGTTGGTCGCTACTTCTGGTACCGAGGGGAAGAGGAGGCTCCCCCGGCACCCAGGGGGACGGCGTCAGCCCCCCTCACACCGACCACAGCAGCAGCCACAGCCCCCAGCTGTCTAGTGCACACCGTCCGTCACCTCAACTTGGTTTGTCTGGCGCCCCTCAGGATGTCCTGGCCGTGTTCGTGGCCTTCTGGTGCGGCGGCAGGCGTACCCCAGGACCTGGTCACCCAGATATCAGCCGCAGCGTAAATGGCACCAACTCCAGCAACAAAATGGCGCTCAGGACCCACTGTGCCTAGCCACAGGTATACAGGCTGGTCTCGCTGCTCACCCTGTTCACGGCCCACAGCCATCAGAAGGGGCCATCCAGCCCGCCACAATCACCCCCCGGCTCTTCAATGGGACGCCCAACCCCTGGTTGGAGCTGGGCCCCCCGCCACTGCAGGGCCTCCAGCTGGCCGCTTTCCGGGAACTTCACCTGCTCAGTTCTCTGACTTTGGCCCCACGCCCGGGGCGTCACCCTCTCTGTTGGCTGGCCGGACGGGGTGTTCAATGCAGGAGCTGTGCTGCTTGTCCAGTGCCCAGAGCCGCCTCTGCTGCCGTACTCTCACGGTGTGCAGATCTCAGCCCCCTTCTGGGGCCTCAAGGCCGCGGCACCCCTTCTGGGCTCCCCTAGGTCCCCCCAGATCCCGCTCCTCACTGGTCGGGGGGGTGGCAGGGACGTCGTGCAGTCTCCCGAGTCGGCGCCCTCGCAGGAGCCCCACTCGCCAGCCAGCAGCTGTTGTCAATCTAGAAAGGCAGAGAGGCCCTATCCAGCCCCCGGGCAAAAAATGGCGGCACCCGGCTCCTCTCTGCCACAGCTCCAGGGTCTTCCTTGGCCTCCTGTCGCGGCGCGCACCACGTTAGCCACACTGATGTGTCTTGCCCTCACTTTCCTCCAGTCATGGCGGCGGCGCCACTGCTCCACTTGCGGGGTGTCAGGGGGCCTAGCGCAGTCTCCAGCCCCCCACAGTCACAGCCGGGCGGCGTAGCTGCCACGGGCGCCTCGAGCGCCACTCCGCCGCGGGCCTTTTCTGCCACCGCCCGCCCGGGTCTCCGGGGCCTCGAAATGGGATCCGCTCTCACCACCTCCACGCACCGGTCCCCTGCAGCGCGGGCCCAGTGAACACCTCCTGCAGGCAAAATGACAGGATAATCAGGGCCGTACTGCGGAGCTCTATTCCAGTGCATCTGCCATGTTAGCAAGTTGGCCACGTCCTCCCAGGGATTGGGTGTGATCCTTGCCGACCACAGTGGACACAACAATCAAGGCCACATGGTGGCTTATGTGAGCAGGAGTTGATTGCAGACTAAACTTGCTTATTCCCAACCTGATAAAGAAAGTTTAGCTGTAGTGTGGGCTTGTGAATACTTCTATGTGTTGCTATACAGAAAGCACTTCACCCTTGTCACTGACCACGAGGCGTTTCTCACACCTTTTGGAAATCCAAAGGCCAAGATGCCCCCTTGCATTGAGAGATGGGGGTTTCAATTTCAAGCAAATGATTACACCATTGCGCATAACCCAAGGAAAGATCAAACTCCAGCTGATTACTTTTCACGAGCGCCAGTGCAGGGTCACAGTACAATGTCAAAAGCGGCAGAGGTCTATGTTAACTCATAGACAAGTCAAGCATATCTGCACCTCTTTCAGAGAAACAAATTCTTCCTGCAACTAATGCAGATCAACTCCACATTCCACTACAGGTGAAAGCCCTACCACCTTGATATTTGGGTGAGCCATGGGAACCAAATTGCAGCAATGGACCATTCATAGGTCGTCAGATGCATACGAGATCCATACAACAGATTCCTTGTGCAAATCCAGAATGAAGACCTATGCTGATGTACGCCGATGTGCTCGGAACATGGTTTTCAAGGAAGGAGACCAGGTCCTGATCAAACAAAAACAGAAATACAAATCTGATGCTCTGTTTGAAGCTGAACCCCTGAGGGTTTTGATGAGCAAAGGCCATATGGTGAACGTTCAAAGTCCCAGAAAATCCATCACAAGAGACTCATCACACGTCAAGCACCTGCCTCGATGTTCATTGGCTCCAGATGCCAGATGTCAGAAGTAAGACCTGCCCACCTGAGAGTCCGGTTAGCCCAACTCCTACACCTACTTCTTCATCCTCAGTGCCAGAGGTAGGCCATGCACCTCTGCCTCATCAACCTCACATGACTAGGTCTGGAAGACTGGTTTTAAGCACCTTGATGACTCATTGAGGAACTATAATGTACACATGAAATATTTGTACTTTTTATCAAAACAAAGTGGGAGATGTATTGTTTTGTAAGTATGAATAGCAGGACTCTTCTGGTCCCTGATGGACTCTGTAGGAGAATGACATAATCGTGTGGATGTGTCTGGGTATGGTTAATAAAGTTCATGATAGTTGACGGCTGTTCTCAGAAGAATAAGGTATGTGCTACAGAGATCTCTGTGTGGCATGGTCATTCGAACGCTTCGATTGCATATGAGTGAAGCTCTCCACGGTCTGTATGGTAACTTATGCTATTGCACACCAACATTTCTGTATTTCATTTGTTGCACCAGTATAACTGCAATTTTGCATTTACATTTTCACCAACATTGGGTCTCACTAATGAATGTAAAATTTTGTTTTTGCACTTGTCATTGAGTGCACATTTTAATCTTGTATCTCTCCGTCAGGCAATGGTATTTCAGTGAAAAAAACTGCATCAGCACAATCTAGGTAGTGCTCCCTATAAGTTTAGAACTGTTACGGCCAATAAACAAAACATAATTAGAATGGAAATAGGACATTCCTTCTGGCAAAAACAGCAAATCTACATGTCAAAAGCTAAACCATGTCCCCAGAACCAACAAACACCTTTGAATACCGACTGTGTGTGTTGAGATCAACAGTTTTTTATATTTCTGATTTCTTGATTTGATCTGTATTTAAAAACATGAACTTGCTGCTTTATTAGAAAATTGCTTGTGTTTATATTGTATTCAGTTACTCAGAAGGATTGTACATAGCTTGAACTCTGACATTATATCGGACATGGTCACAGCCGCGGCCTGTGGAGGTAAGAGCGGTGTGGCCTGATGGGGAAGGGGATTTCAACAGACGAAGAGGAGGGAAAATTATTTTTTTAATTTAATTTTCCCTCGTGGTTGTCTGTCGAATCCACCACAAACCCAGACGCACCGCTCTTACCTGCATAGGCTGCGGCTGCATGGTCATCGTGCCTTTGTTGTACATTTTCCTAGAAATGCGCGTTTTCTCATTCTACGAATATTAGTCCACTGTGACTATTTCGGAACCAGAGCACAGCATCCTGCAGTTGTTTAACAAAGTCGCTATTCACCTCCCAGAGGTTAAATGAAAGGGTTTAGGTATAAGCTCCCCTATGGGTCTTTCATTGATTTGGTCGTCCATTAGCACTATTCTTACATTCCTTTCTTGCTGATTTAAAACTACCACAAAATCCCACAAAGTCACTTTTTATTACTATTTCATTTTCGAAGGATGAGAGCACAGTAGGGTTCTGGTTAAGAGTACTGTGTTTGTCCAGAAAAATAATCAGGTTCTACCAGTGAAATGATGCAATTTATGTGGGAAACCTGTAAAGGTAAATGGCAAAATGTAAGGAATTGAGTTGCTTCAAGATTGATTTTTATAAGCACGTGGGCATCCTGGGGATAAATGCTCGCATCTTTATCCAGGACATTGCAGCTCGGGAACATTGAGTTAAACTGGCAGAACTGTGGTGTGTTGTGTTAAACCCACAGATGATGCGCTAATCAACAGAATTGGAGCATTAAAGCATGTGTTGAAGGCAGTGCAAAAACGTGTGCATGGCACCCTTCTACACCTGTGCATAGCAGCAAAATGGAATCATGATAAGGCTACAGGAGTTAAACAAATGTAAATGAAGAAATGTTCCAATGTAGTCTTAGGGCCTTATTATGTTTATGGCTGTCCATGATACTGGTGTAGTCATTGTGGCGGTCCGACCACCTCCACACTGCGCGACTGCCCGAAGCATTATAAGTGTGAGTTGCCTCTACACCGCCCTTCTCATGGTGGTCGCACTGTCACGAAAGGGTGGCGATGAGGCCACAAAGGAGGCCCTTCAGGGCACCCTCTTGCCCCCATGTATGGGGTAGCATGCAGAGGGGCATATGCAGTGCCCCATCCGCACCCCCAGTTCCTGCACAGGAAGGAATGCACAACATGGTGCCACCCTTCACGTGCAGGAACGAGAAATGGCGGTTCCGTGGCAGTGCAGTTTAAGGCTCACAGTGAGCCTCTAAATGGCACCGCCGTGGGACTGCCACACGGCCCGGCCACTAGACCACAAAATTACTTGTAATCTGTCTGGTGGGCATCAGCGACTCTTGGGGGTGCGGCGGTGTTGTGCTGCCCACTCCTGCACTAACAAAAGTCATAATAAGGCCCTTAGACTTAACTTCATGCTCCCACTAGTTGGAAATAATAAACTGCATGCAAAATGTTAACTGGATCCACTTAGTAAACCTGTGATGTCATTTGAACATGTACCACGTGACGTGTAATCCTTTGTGTACTTGTGCAGAGGCGCAAAGATCGGTTATCTGGATTCAAGTAGCAAGCCCGATAATAACCACTTAATTGGTTTTAGAGTAATCTGCAGTGGTAAATTACATGTCATCCTTGCCCAAACACATTTCTTTTTTTTTTTAAATTTCTTATGGCTTACTGACAAACAGAAAAACCTTGCAGTATTAGATTGTCAAGTTGCAGAGAATGTACAACAAAGTTTATGACTAGTGCTAAAATCCAACAATTGTTTACCAGGTTTGGCAAGTTCACCTGCATCCGGACCTGCACTACACCAGCACCGACCAAGCCAAGCACCAGCAGCAACCACCTCAAGTGTATCCTGCTCAACACCCGCTCCGTCCACAGACACGCCGTTGAGCTCTGGAACCTGCTCGACACCACAGCCCCAGACATCGCCTTCCTCACGGAAACCTGGATGAACGCCTCCTCAGCGCTCGACATCGCCATCGCCATCCCGGACGGCTACAAGATCATCCGGAGGGACCGCGTCAACCAGACAGGAGGAGGCATCGCCATCATCCACAGGAACTCCATCCGCATCACAACCAACACCGACGACACCCTCGCTCCCGCCGAACACCTGCACTTCCAGATTCACATCAACCCCAAGACCACCCTCAGAGGCACCCTCATCTACAGACCCCCGGGACCACGCACACAATTCAGCGAAGACATCGCCGACTTCATCAGCTTGCACGACCTCCTCTCCGCTGACTACATCCTCCTCGGGGACCTCAACTTTCACCTGGAGAACAACAACGACCGCAACACCACCACCCTGCTGGACAACCTCGCCAACCTCGGTCTCAAGCAGCTGGTGACCACCCCCACCCACTACGCCGGTCACACACTCGACCCCGTGTTCTCATCCAGCAAGGATGTCACCTTCAGCCACGCCACCGGACTCCACTGGACGGACCACAGCTGCGTCCACTTCAGCTTCAGAAGGACCACGATCCACCACCACCAGCAACAGGTTGCACGCAGAAGCTGGAACAAGATCACAGCCGACCAGCTCGCTACGTCCCTGAGCATGAACCCTCCCACCAGCGCAACGAACCCAAGCCAGGTGGCCACCAACCTCGCAAAGTGGATCAGCAACTGCGCAGACGACCTCGCCCCTCTGAAGACCCCGCCTAGCAGACCCGGCAGCAAGAAAGCCCCATGGTTCACCGACGAACTCAAGAGCTCCAAGAAGAACTGCCGAGCCCTCGAGAAAGCCTGGCACAGAGACCCAACACCAAACAACATGACTGCCCTCAAGCTCGCCACCCGAAAACACCACCAACTGATCCACGCCACCAAGAAAACTGCATTCAAGGAACGACTGGACAACAACGCCCACAACAGCAAGGAACTCTTCAACATCGTTAAAGAGCTCTCCAACCCCAACGCCGGAAACAACAACATCACCCCTTCACAAGACCTCTGCAACTCCCTCGCCTCCTACATCCACAACAAGATCGCGGACATACACAACAGCTTCAGCACTCAACCGACGCACGCCATGACTGAACCACCGCCCCCCACCACCACCCTCCGCGCCTGGACCCCGATCAACACCGTCCGCACGATGAACTACATCCACTCCGGATCTCGGACCGACCCCTGCCCTCACCACGTCTTCAACAAGGCCGACGCTGTCATCGCACCCCACCTGCGGGACATCATCAACACCTCCTTCGACACGCTACCTTCCCGGAGAGCTGGAAGCATGCCGAACTCAGCGCTCTACTAAAGAAGCCATCAGCCGACCCCACCGACCTCAAGAACTACAGCCCCATCTCGCTGCTCCCGTTTCCTGCAAAAGTCATTGAGAAGACCGTCAACAAGTAGCTGGCCGCCTTCCTCGAGACGAACGGATCCCTCGACCTCTCGCAGTCTGGCTTCCGGGTCAACCACAGCACCGAGACCGCCCTGATCGGCGCCACCGATGACATCCGAGCCCTGCTCGACAACGGAGAAACAGCGGCCCTCATCCTCCTAGACCTCTCCGCGGCCTTCAACACTGTCTGCCACCTTACCCTAGTGCAGCGCCTCAGCAACGTTGGAATCCAGTGAGAAGGCACTGGAATGGATCATCTCGTTCCTCGCCGGAAGGACACAGAGAGTCCGCCTCCCCCCGTTCAGATCAGAAGCCACCGAAGTCATCTGCGGCGTTCGTCAAGGCTCCTCGCTCAGCCCAGCCCTCTTCAAGGTCTACATGAGCCCCCTTGCAGCCGTCGCACGCCAACACAACCTCAACATCATCTCCTACGCCGACGACATCCAGCTGATCCTCTCCCTCACCAACGACCCCGCCACCGCCAGAGCCAACCTACACGAAGGGATGACAGACGTAGCCAAGTGGATGATGAACAGCTGCCTGAAACTGAACTCGGACAAGACGGAAGTCCTCATCCTGGGATCCTCACCCTCCGCCTGGGACGACTCCTGGTGGCCCCCCGCCCTGGGCAGTGCACCCAAACCAACAGACCACGCACGCAACCTGGGCTTCATCCTGGACTCCTCCCTCTCCATGACCAGACAAGTCAACGCCGTCTCCTCGTCGTGCTTCAACATCCTGCGCATGCTACGTAAGATCTTCCGGTGGATCCCCACCGAGACCAGGAAGACGGTCACCCAGGCCCTCGTCACCAGCCGTCTGGACTACGGCAACTCCCTCTACGCCGGAACCACCGCCAAACTCCAGAAGAAACTCCAGCGGATTCAGAACGCCTCAGCACGACTCATCCTGGACATCCCCCGTCGCAGCCACATCTCCGGACACCTGAGAGATCTGCACTGGCTCCCGTTCAACAAGAGAATCACCTTCCGTCTCCTCACCCACGCACACAAAGCCCTACACAACCAAGGCCCAGGATACCTCAACAGCCGCCTCAACTTCTACGCTCCCACACGCCAGCTTCGATCGACCGGCCACGCCCTCGCCGCCGTCCCCCGCATCCGAAGAGCCACCACAGGAGGAAGGTCCTTCTCCTACCTGGCCGCCAAGACTTGTAACTCCCTCCCGACCCACCTCCGCCTGACCCAGGACCACCTTGCCTTCAGGAAGCAGCTCAAGACCTGGCTGTTCGAGCAGTAGCGGACCCCCCCTCCCCTAGTGCCTCGAGACCCTCCGGGTGAGTAGTGCGCTATATAAATGCTTTGATTGATTGATTGAAACAAGCTGCAACATTTTTTGTCAGTACCCATAAACTTAGATGTGTTGACAGTGAGTGCCTTTTTGATGGTCACACACCCTGAATATCATATTCCTCCCACTTTCCTAAAAATGACAAGGTAGACAACGCATCATACTAACAGATTTTCAGCTTTGTAAATGGACGTTGGGGTGAATAGAATAATTTAATCTGTACTGTTACAAACCAATCTTGGTCACATCCAGTAAGCTGTTCTTGACACAGGCAGTAGATGTCCACCAACTTATCGTTTGGGTTAGAGATAACAGAAGACCTATGAAAGAGTGAACCTCTTCCATAACTTCCATGAAGAAAGATCTATAATAGGTACAGAAAAACATACAGGTTACATTTTTGGATTTTCCTCATATAGCTCCCCTGAGTAAAACAACAGAAAAGATATCTAGACTAGTGATAGTAGAGTCCTTTAAAAGAAGCAAAACTAGTCTAGAATATGTGTAAAATAATGGTAGCAATTATCATACTTATTGTGACATAGACAAAAAGAAGAATGTAAACATTTTGAATAAAGATAGCATATATTAATTATATTTCTTCTCCGTTCTTATTTCTTCTTCTCATATGTGTTCTACCTACAAAGTGTCTCCTACTCATAATTAGTAGCTAAAAGTCTAATCTTGTCTGAGGTGGACTAAACCAAATGCGCATATGATGTCAAGAGGAAGCAATGCTTGGTTACCAAAGCTCAATGGTTGGAGCGGCAGACCCTGATGCAGAGGTCTGGCCCGGGACCAGGGTTCAATTCCCACCTCGGTGGCTCTTGGACTCAATCTCCCCGGACCTGATAATTCTCGCCTCTGTGCCTATTCTAATCATGGGTCCCACTCTGTGACTCTGGGCAATAGCTTGCTTAATCTCCACAACGGCCCCAGCAGCGCTCGGGGGTGCCCAGGAGTGGGCATTTCACAGGAAAGCCAGGAAGGGTTCCACAGCGGTATGAATACAGCGCTACGAGACCTCAGGGTAGAAGTGCGCTATATAAATACAAACACATTTACATTTAAAACGCAATGTTAGGCTAGATGTCCCAAGAGAAAATAAATATCTTCGCTGCCCAAGAGAAAGCATAGCATCCTATTTGTAGCTCTTTCGCTCAAGGACCACGAGAAGGTGTTGTAGGTGTGCTGACATATTGTAAGAAGAAGAGCTTTATGCTATGCCTAGATGGAACATATTTTACTACAAAATATCGAGGGTCATATTTATTAACAAATTATGCCACGCAGCAAGTCACCTTGCTATGTTGCGTAATCGGAAAAAGACAGGAATGTGCCGTAACATTGTATGGTGCATTCTTGTCTTTTCTCTGTGCTGGCGTACTATGTGCTAACTAGTGCCAACACAGGCACCCTTGCACCATGGTGTAAGGGTGCCTGCTTAGTAAGCAGGATTGTTTTAGTGCTGGAAGGTACACCTTTCTGCATGAAAACAATCCTAAGTGGCATTTTCCTCTTTTTATGTGTGCTGTATAATGCAGCACCCGCAGAAAGAGGATGCAAGAAGGAGAATCAAAGATATTTCTCCTTGTTGCACCTCTAGTGGGGAGGTGTACAATTCTGACACATTACTAAGCATACCACCAACGGTGGCTCCTCCGCAGTGGCAGAGGAGCGTCGCCCCACTGGCTCAGCCAGCAGTCAAAAAGTAAAATTATATCGCCAGCCTGTGTGTTGATTGGCCGGGCCGGGTAATGGGAGGGGGGCGTAGTGAAGTGCACTACTAACTGTTGATGTCTAATTGACAGGCCGCCTTAGGCCGGCCAAACAAACATAAGCAGTTAGGATTTTCCAACCTGGCTGTATTGTTTGGCCAGGTTGAAGAAACAGCACAGACTCCCTGACCTGAGTGGAGCGCCAAAGCAGCCCTCTCAGGCCAATCCCATGCTGCTCTCACACAACATGAGACCAGCATGGGGATTGGATGGGGAGTCTGCTGTTGTCCCAGTGTCTGCTGGGACAAGGAAGGAGAGGAGCTCCGATGCGGCAGAAGCAGCATGGGGTACGTTTTATTTATTTTGTCTCCCCCTCCGCGCTGCCTCTGCACGCTCCCTCACCCCGCATGCTCCCTCCACCCCAGCACATTCCCTCCACCCACCACACCACTGTCAATATGTATCGGCCGCCACTGTATCCCACTCTTGGTAAAACTGAGAATCTTCCAGAATACCTGGGTGGATGCGTGGGTACACCATCGCAACACTCATGTAATCTCATCACAACACAGTGTAACGCACGGCTGCGACTTGCGCTGCCTTGCAATACATTAGATTTACCAAGCCACGCAGAGCTGCGCAATGTGGCCTTGCGTGGCTTGATAAATCTCATTGTAGGTTTTGCACCACGTGAGCCACCTTGAGTGCCGCAGAGTAACACAAAACCTGTAATAAATATGAGTTTATAATATTGTCCTACAAAAACCTTACACCCAGAATATGAACTCCCACAATATCACGAAGATATATATATATATATATATATAATATCCAAAGTTCTCCGTATTTATGAAGAAATGTGGGACACCCAGAGCTTCTGTAACGGCATTTATTCAAGCAGAAGAGAAAGTCTCACGACGCGTTTCACCACTTAAGGCTTGATCCACCACTTAAGGCTTGATCAAGTCTTAAGTGGTGAAACGCGTCGTGAGACTTTTTCTTCTGCTTGAATAAATGCTGTTACAGAAGCTCTGGGTGTCCCACATTTCTCCATAAATACGGAGAACTTTGGATATTATTTATGTGCCAGCCGGTGGCCTAGTGGGACCGCCCATCGACAGCCGAACTTGTTTACCAGCGCTTGTGGAAAAAAAAAAATATTAAAATATATATATATATATATATATATATATATATATATATATATATATATATATATATATATATATATATATATATATATATATATATATATATATATATATATATATATATATATATTATATCAAATTAGTAATTAAAATCCTCTTATATATAGCTTTTATTATACATGATTTATGGAATGTATTTAGGATGTTCTGAATGCTCTGTTTTGACCATGAATCTTTAAAATAAGCCCTTAGTACGATTCCCGTCATTTTACAATATGCTTGTACTAACAAGTGCACTGGCCCAAGAGCTTACTCCTATAATGGTCCCTATGTCTGAACATGAGATACAAGAGGTATTGAAATGTTAAGTTGGCTTTTTTATATGAAATTTTTTTTTTATTTTATAAAAATAAAAAAGAGCATAAATATAAAAATATATAAATGATTATGGAAATAGGAATGAATGTGTAATAGCCACCTTAAAACACAGTATTTGAGATCATTATGACACAGAGGGTGACAGTGGTTTTCTCTTCTATGTCTATGATTGACTGTGCATTTAAATGAGATTGATTTGAAATGCAATGTGACTTTGACGAAGGCTGGGATCAGCCGAAACGCGTCAGGACGGACACCGTGATGGAAGAAAATAAAGAAATTGCTTGACTTGGCTTGAGTGCCCACTTTTGCTCTAATGTGCGAGAGTTTTCGAGATACACATATATATATATGTATATATAAATATGTACTATTCATATTTCCACATATATATATACCTTGACATTGTATGTGTCTTCAAGTGCAAAGATGAGAAGTTAAGAATAGTAAAACCGGGGGGGCGTGGCTTAGCGCCCGATGCGGATGGCGGCTCTGATGTGAGCGCTCCGACCTCGCCGAGGGATTCACCCCTTCTCACCTGTGCCGGCCGCCTGAAAAACAAAGCTTTCCCTGCCAGAATGTAAGGGGAACAACGCGAACACGGCGGCAGCTCATTTCGGCCTCAAGCAAGCTTTGTCTCAGCATTTGCGAGCGGCCGCGGCTCCCTGTCAGCCGCGACCGCCATTTTGACTCCCCCTCGCGCGTCTGACGCGCATGTTACGTCGGACAATGCCCTCAATGTCTGCTGCTTTGGACTATTGCAAATGCTCATGGTGAGCTTATATTTTCAAATTTTACAATGCTAATGCTACTACTTTGCCTACTTTATGCTGCATAACCAGTATTCAAGCATATTACGATCTCGGCGGCCATTTTGTTCTCTTTGACTGTTCCCATCACAGTGCTCTTCATTCTTCTCGCTACCAGTGCCTCCTTTTGACTGCGCACATTTTCCAGATTGTCCTCACCTGTCACGACGCTGGAATTTTCATGTTGGATTCCTTCTTTTTGCTGCAAACATATGCTAGTACTTTACTTTTCAGTTTTTGGACATTTTACGCTTTATTTTCTAGCAGGAAGGTTTCCTCACTTATGCAAGTCAACACTGCTGTATGTCTTTATGTGTATTTTTGCAGCTCTTACATGGCTATGAAAGGGTGCCTTTGAATCTCCTTGTTTTTCAACGCTTTCTGCTAATTAACCCTCCTTCATTTCACTATTGCCTCTTGCAGACAAGGACTATCTCAGCTACTAGCCTCTCTATTGCTTTCTTTCTGTTGGCGCCTTTTATCATATGGAGAGAGGCGCAATTGGCCGTATTTTCAAAATTCCACGACATGTTTTCATCAAAAACTCCAAAGTCTTTTCTGTACTGGCGCATCTGGAAGCGTCTCAAGCACTCGCCGTTCAAATGCCGCAGTCCAACACATAACGTCCTATTCAGGCCCCGGGAAAACTTAAGTCGAAGCGTCTCAAAAAAGACTCTCCATCACCGTCATGCTCCACATCAGCTGTATCTATGGAGCTACTGCTGGAAGAGATACATGCTCTTCAACCTTTCATGGAGGAAACCAACTCTAAGTTGCAGGTCTTAATCGACAATTGGTCACAGATAGATGCGAGAGTGACGACCGTGGAACACTCCATATCTTCTCTCCAGGAATCATCCTCCAAGGTGACGCGCATGCAGTCGCAGATTTGTTCTCTCCAGAAGCAGGTCGAGGAGCTTGAGAATCGTAATCGACGCAACAACCTTCGTATTTACGGCTTGGCGGAGAACTGTGAGGGGAATGACCCCGTTGCTTTCTTTGAATCTTTCCTGCCTAAGCTCCTCCACTTACCTGAGGGAACCACGCTTAACATCCAACGAGCACATAGGCTTGGCCGCATTTCTTCATCTTCTTCTGCCTCTCCTAGACCACGAGATGTCATCATGTACTTTTTGGAATATACTGATCTCCTTAAGGTTTTATCGGCGACCCAAGCTTCTCCTGGCGTCACATGGTCAGGCTCTACCCTCTTCTTTGCGCAGGATTACGCTAAAGCCACAGCCAGCCGCCTCAAAGCTTTCCTGGATATGCGACCGGAGCTCTGATCCATTGGCGCCAGATATGGCCTTTTCCACCCTTGCCTTTTTAGAGTCACTCACAACAACAAAACGACAACCTACGATGATCCTGTTCGCCTTCGGAGCTTCCTTAATTCCTGCCAAACATCTGAAATGGACCTTTCCAGCTCTTCGTCAGCTTTCCCTCCATGACTTTCATAGCCTACTATTGTGGTTCTTTCATTAATTTGCATAGTTGTTGTTGATTCTGCGTATGTTTGTTCTTATCATGTTGTTTCTACCCTTCTCCCATCTGAACTCTCTCCCTTTATATTTGTTCCCCTCTAGTTCCACAATAAGTTCCATAATATGTTCACCTCTTTCCCACTTACTTTGCTATTTTGCTTATATCAGTAACCCTTTTGATGTTTTCTTCTCCTCAACTATTTTGTTTTTCTATTTTCTCCCACAGGTTTCGTAGTTTACAGTATGTACTTCCCTCGGTTTGACGGTCCGTTTGCATCGGTTGGATCGCCTCCCCCAGTGGGCGCTCAGTCCTTTCTTCTCGTCTTCCCTCCCCCGTGATCGCCCTTCCTCAATTTCACCCTTCGTAAGTATGTTTTCCCTCCTTCCCCTGTTCTTCGTTCTACCCCTTCCGTCTTCGATCTTGTTTTTATCTCTAGTTCTTCTCTGTTCAAAGGTGTCTTCTCTTCCTCTCTCTCACTCACTTCTATGTCTTTATCTTTTTCATGTTTCTTTTCCTCGCGTTTCTAGTCCTCTACTTTATTTATTCACTCATTTGACTATTACTACCACTTTTTCAGTCTCCACATTTGTTCTTTATTTCCATTTTTCTCTCTATTTTTTCTCCTTCCTTCCTTTATTTCATTCTTTCCTTGTGGCAGATCATTTGCTCCTGACTTTGCTCCTTTTTCTACTCACTTCTCTCTTTTCATCTTTTCTTCTCTTTTCTTCGTATTCTCTTTCCTTGTTTTCTCCCTCTCTCTTAGCATTTTTTCTGCTTATTCACCTGTATTTCCTCTTTACTGTTTTTCAACTTCACATTACCTCATCTCTTTTTGGCTTTATTATCCTGTTTATTCATTTTATTATTCTGGGCACTTATTATTCTTCTTTTTTTATCGATAATTTATATTCCATTTTTATGATATGTCGCTAAAAATAGTCACATGGAATGTTAAGGGCGTTAATTTCCCTATTAGGCGACAGAGAATTCTGTCACACCTTGCACACTTAAATGTTGATATTGCTTTTTTGCAAGAAACCCATTTATCTGCTGAAGAATCTGCCACGTAAAAGAGAAGTTGGGTGGGTGATGTATATTACTCTCCAGGGGATGGTAGGCGTAATGGAATAGCCATTTTATGCCACAAAAATCTCTCTCACTCTTGCTTAATCAAGAATCAGATGATGTTGGTCGCTGGACATTTGTTAAACTTTCCATTAAGAATGTTCCAATTTCCCTTCTAAATGTCTATGCCCCCACTGCTGGCGATCCCACTTTTTGGTATACCTTTTCACACCATATTACCAGATTTATTGATAATAACGTTATTTTAGCGGGAGATTGCTACCAGCCCCTTAACCCCTTTTTGGACAGGCATTCCAAAGCTCACTTCGTTCCCAATAAGTTGCATAAACTTTTTTCTCAAGCTATCTCTCAACATAAAGTCACTGATGCCTGGCGATTATGTAATCCAGAACTGCGGGAATTCATTTTTTACTCTCCCTGTCATCATTCTCAGTCCCGAATTGATTACATTTTTGTTACTCATGACATTGCCCAAACCCTTACTCATGCAGAAATTGGTCCGATACTACTTTCAGACCATGCCCTCACTTTAGTTCAACTTGACATTCTCCCTTAATCAGTTGGACCCAAGCAATGGCGCTTTAATAATCCCCTTCTCCTGGACCCCAAGTTCACTGCATCTTTTACTGAATTTTCTGAGGAATTTTTTTCAATTAATGACACTCCCTCCATTCCCAAGCACACCATCTGGGATGCCTTTAAAGCTCCAGCAAGGGATTTTATAATTGGCTTTGTAGCAAAAAAACGGAGGGCTGCTCGTAATTTCACAGCTACTCTTCTTCTTGAAATTAAGAAATTGGAACATTCTTACATTACCTCTCGTTCGCAGGACAGTTTGACAGCTTTGATTAATGCCAAAATGAAATTTAACAAAAAATCCACGGATGATGCATCTTTATACTTATTAAAGTCAAGCGCAAAGTTTTATGGGGGTAAAAATAAGGCTGGGAAGATTCTTGCTAACTATTTGAAAGTAAAGCATAATAAGTTAAATATTGAATCAATCTATGACACACACTCTGTTCTCAAACACAAAGATACAGATATTCTTGCTGAATTTTCTGCCTTTTACAATACCTTATATTCTTCTGAAACCCAACCCTCCTCTCAATCTTTAGATCGTTTTTTTTCCAGTATCCAAAAACCAGCTCACTTCCCGCTTGACCTTTCTCATTTAGAGTTCAATATCTCTCAACAAGAGTTACGAACAGCACTTCAGAATCTCCGAAAAAGATAAAGCTCCTGGGCCAGATGGCTTTACTGTTGAATTCTTTCTTCACTTCTCCAAACTTCTCATCCCTAAACTTCACTCCCTCATTGATGCTTTCCTCACCTTGGGCTCTTCTTCAGGCTCTTTCTCAGATGCACATATCTGCCTCATACCCAAGGAAGGAAAAGCTGCTCAGTATTGTAAAAATTATAGGCCAATCTCCTTGGTTAACATTGATTATAAAATATTTGCGAAATCTCTTGCAGCACGTCTTGATATTTTTCTCCCGATCTTCTGGGTGAAGAACAGTCAGGCTTTGTCAAGGGTCGCTTTATCACTGACAACACCAGACTGCTTTTCAATGTTTTGTCTAAGTCCCGTCATTTGCCCCATTCCCTTGCGGCCATTGCCCTTGATGCTGAAAAGGCACTCGATAGAGTTGAATGGACCTATCTTTTTCACACCCTCCATTGGTTTGGTTTCGGTCCCAAATTTATTTCTCTGATCTCCTTACTTTATTCCAATCCACGTGCAGCTGTTTGTGCCAATGGTCAAATATCCTCCTTTTTTGATTTGGGAAGAGGTGTCCGTCAAGGGTGCCCCTTATCTCCTTTTCTTTTTAATTTGGCCTTAGAACCCTTTCTGTCTAGACTTCGTCAAAACCCTAATATCCAAGGCTTTCAAATATCAGACTCTCAAATTAAGCTAGCCGCGTACGCAGATGACATCCTTCTTTTTATTTCTAACCCCACTGATTTGATTCCCTCCTTCCTTGCTGAAGTGCATGAATACTCCCAAATATCTGGCTACAAACTCAATAATGATAAATGTGAGATCCTACCTTTAACGAAATTCACATTTAAACCCGATTTTACTGCCTCCAACTTCACGTGGAAATCCTCTCATATTAAATACCTTGGCTTGCACATCACTCCTACCATTTCAGATACTGTTTCCCTCTGTCTATCCAAATGCACCCAAAAATTAGTGGACTTGACGGCCAAATGGCATCCTCTCTACTTGTCCTGGTGGGGCCGCCTTGACACTATTAAAATGATGTTGTCTCCCATAGTCCTCTATACTATTTCCAATATTCCTGTATCTTTTCCTTCTAAATTTTTTTTAAAAATCAACTCCATTCTGGTGTCCTTTCTTTGGAATAAGAAAAAGCCCAGAATGTCTCTCGCCCGACTCACTCGTCCTAAGACGGAGGGTGGAGTTAACTTTCCAAACTTCCCTGCTTACCATAAAGCGTTCTTATTACGACAAGCCTCTTTTTGGCTGCAAGATCCCAGTACCCCTTGTCCTTTATGGGCTACATTTGAACGCCTTCTTCTTTCTCCGTTCTCCTTCGCTGAATATCTTTCCTTTTCCCGTAAACCCTCTTCCATTTCCACCTCCATCCACAAATTTACTACTAAACTGTTCGTATCTTCATCCCTTTCACCTCCCACGACCATTGCTGATTTCCTTTCCTCCACCATTTGGCAAAACACTGCCCTACTTATTCGTAATAAACCCTTCTTCTGGAAAGCATGGCATCAAAGGGGGCTGGTATGGGTTTCTCAACTCTTTTCTAAATCTTCTTTCTTGCCTTTCACCACTCTTCGTTCCCTCTATGACTTACCTACGTCCTTCACTCGTAACTATCATTTACTTAGGGAGGCTGCACTAACGACTTACAATCAACTTTCTCAGCTACATCCATCCCCTGCCTCTCCCACTCCCGCCTCCTCACTTCACTCATTTTTGCGCAAGGTTCCAACGGCCTCCTCCTTTTATAAATACCTTCACACAACTGACTCTCCTAGGCCTAAATCCAAAGTAGAGGAATGTTGGGAACATGATCTCTCCACGTCCTGGCCAATCTCATTATGGGATAAAATTTGGATCAAGATACGTAAATCTTCAAGAGCGGCAACCTTGACACAGTCCCTGTTTTTTATTTATAACAGACTTCTCTATACACCTTTTGACCTCCATAAGCGCTTCCCTAACACCTCTCATACATGCTGGTCTTGTTCTTCCCCACAAGCAACTTTGTTTCATATGTTGTTCTTATGTACATCTGTTCATACTTTTTGGTTGCAGGTCTGGGCTCAAATTAACTTGATTTTTCACACAAGTATCCCTTTCTCTCACATAAACATTTTCTTAGGTAGCCTTTCCCCCTGTTGGGACAAGGTTGATTTAAAGCCTCAGATTATTGACTTGCTACTGGCCGCTGCATTTCAGCAGATAACGGTAAACTGGAAGGACTTCACCAATGTCTTCTTCAAGGCGTGGTGGTTTAATGTCTGCCATAACCACAGACTTGATACTGCTTTTGTTTTTCCGGCTCACATGGCCGCAAAGCGTCTGGACTTATGGCTCCCTATCACGCTTTACCTGGATACATGTGCTAATCGTTAGTTTCATCCATTGCCCTCGCAACAAGAGGTCCTTAAACCTCCTTAAATGCTCATTCCATTTCTCTTTTCCTCATTGTATTATTTTTCTATTTCTTTCAGGTATTTTCTTACTTTTATGATTAATGTTTATATGCCTTTTCCTTTTTTCATTCCAATGCCCAGATTTTCCCTCTGATACTATTTACAACTTTATGCTTGTTTTATTTACTATTTCCATTGTACTTTGTATTGACACCTTGCTTTTCTCTTTTTGATATCAAATAAAATTTTCTTGTACTTAAAAAGAATAGTAAAACCATACTTACTCATAAATACCTGTATAATTCACTTCATAATGTTGTGGCAATGTATATTATGAATAACATATTTTTGTGCACGCTATTTTGGCATTCATACATAAAACACTATTCCACAATAGTTATCTATAGATATACATTAGAGGCAGTCATAGCTTCATTTACGCCTGTTTTACCCATGTCTCATTTATCTCACGCAACAAAGGCAGGAACATGGATAAAATTTCTATGACTGCTGTAGTTCCCAGATCCACTCGCTAATGCAAGTTAGAAAGCAGGCAAACAACAGTGGTCAGTAGCTGCCTTCTAAGCATATTCATTTGCTGAGCAAGACTTAGAAATGTACACAATTGCTTATTGACATTATGTACTTACTCAGTGCTTTTACTGATCTCTTCAAGATGGAGCCTCTACCTCTTGATCTTTGCCAGTCTTGCTCATGTGAGTGCCATCTGAAGAAATTATTTCAACATGGAAGGTAATCCTGTTGCAGTCCAAGATGGGATTTCTACTTCAGTACAGTTTCCACCTTCCATGGGTGTAACCATTTAAGTTTCACCATATAAACCATAGCATACGTTGTGTTGGAAAAATTGTGTCAATTGCCACTGAAAATATCTGCAATTTGTGTGTAATTTTGCCTTCTGAGGTCTGCAACTAAAATTTAGATACAAATTGTGCATGCTCTAATTATAGCATACTACACAATCATTGTGGTGCACAATTTTCAACCTTCATGTAATCAAGGCCTAATTATCAGTATCTAAAAAGGCCTGAGCATTTATCCCACAGGGTACTTTAAGGACAGTATTTTGGGTGGTTTTTCGTCTCTCTTTCCAGTAAAATTATGCACAGTCAAAGCACTTCAGCTAATTCTGTGTAATATTGCTGCAGACTGTAGGTCGTTCAGGCTTTATACTCTTCCTCTAAATTTCCTAAGACTGTCCATGTGGGTGTCATTATTGCATTAAAGAAGGAATACTTTCTTCTCTCTGCTAAGTCGCAGAGGCAGCAAGGACTCTCAGTCCCCCATGATTCTCCAACCACCGTTGTATCAAAGAAAAACGTTGTAGATGAGAACATCTGGAAAAATGGGTCGGGAAAAAACATCGAGCTAAAATACAAACATGCAGGGGAGAGTTTTGGTGTTCCCGTGAAAGAAAATAAAAGCAAGTAGGAGGAATCAGTTGCCCGAATGCTTTTGCTTGTCCCCTTGGAACTCTTCCCTTAAAATTACTCCTACCATGCGGGTAATTTGAAACTACTGGCAAGCTGAATCAAACTATCTATGTACAATGAGAGAATTGTTGGCCAGAAATCAGAAGAAAAATGACACTCACAGACTATTTTCTGGGTGTATTGGTAAATAATGTGCAATCTTTGATTATTCCTAAATATCTGAGGTCCACTCAATAACATCTTCAGTGTTGCCTGCATGAAAAGAAAGTTGCATTTTTTTGGGAAACAGTCTGCTATTCTCTGTCCAATAGCAGTGTTTCTTAACGAATCCAAAAAAGTGAATTGTCCCTCCTTATATGGCCATGGGTAATTGAATACACTTGGGGCCAGATGTACAACCATTGGCAATTTCGAGTTGCAAATTGTGCCAAATTGCGAGTCACAATTTGAGAGTCGCAATTGCCAATGTACAGCATTGTCTGAAACACTGTTTATGATTCCCAATGGGGTCGCGTACTGCATGCCTCATGCATATTAATGAGGCTGTTGCAATTTGCGACCCCATTGGGAATAGTTGGCACTCCCAGGGATGGTGGCCTGCTGGGGTCAGCAGACCTCTATGTCTGGGACTGCTTTTAAATAAAGCAGTTTTTTTTTTTGCAACCCGTTTTCCTCAAAGGAAAACGGGATGCATTGAAAACTTTAAAAAACGAAACTTTTTTTTTCAATTTTTAAGGGCAGGTAGTGGTCTCAGGGACCACTGTCTGCTCTGAAAAAAAATGTGCGCACCCATTCACAAAGGGTGGTAAACTGCGATTGTGGTTGCAAAACATTCTTACACAGGGTTCAGACTCGCTATTAGGAATGGAGGCCCTTGGAACGCCACTTCCTAATAGCGAGTGGCTAACCCTACTTTGCGAGTAGCTATTTAATTAGCGACTTGCAAAATAGGGTTATTACATGGACCATAGGTTTTTTGCATGCGCAATCGGGACTAAAACCCATTTGCACATGCAAAAATCAGTTGTACATCTGACCCATGGTTCTCTTTGTTGCATAATTTGGCTAAACAAATAGCCTTTTCTACTTCTATAAGGTGCTTCACCTGTGTTTTACAGTAATCAAAACTCAGCACATGTTAATCACTCATTTCGCTCTAAGTCACACATTTATCAATTTTTACATCAGCAAGTTTTTAGTGGATGAGAATAAGTGATATTGAGTGGAACTGAGTGAGAACGTGTGAGTCAGAGTGAGTGAGAATAACTGAGGTGAGTGACACTGAAACAGATTGGATGGGAGAGAGAGTTGCTGCAAATTATTGTGTATGACTGACAAGTGTGTCAGAATGTATGAGTTTGTGGGTTTGTGCATCTGAATGAATGAGAGTGAGGGAGAAGGAGTGAAAGTGAGAGCATGTGAAAGAGTATATAAGGTAGCATCAGTGTATTACGATTGTGAATCTGCTGCTGGCCGTGTCATAAAGGAAATAATTCTTGGAATATGGGGTACCCTGGGCAAAATGCTTGTGCTAACCTTTTTGAGGTAGTTCTTGTCATAACTGGCACCCATGACAAAAATGCCGGTGCTCGCACACTAGATGTAATTCTAGACATATGTGGCACCAGTTGCAAAATGCTGGTGGTGGCATTCCAGGTGTATTTCTTGGCATAAGTGTCACCCACTCTAGGATGCTGATGCTGGAGTGTGGAGGTAATTCTTGACAAATTGGATACCAAGGGCAAATTGCTGGCACAGGCACATTAGAGGTAATTGTTGGGATAAGGACCACCCATGGTAAAATGCTGGTGCTGGTACACTGAACGTAATTCTTGGCATATGGGGTACCCAAGACAAAATGCCTGAGCTGACGTAAATCTTTATAATAGGTTCACTCATGGCAAAAATGCTGTAACTAGCACACTAGATGTAATTGTCGCGATATATGACACCCTTGGCCAATTCCTGGTGCTAGAATAATGGATGCAATTCTTGGCATAAGGGGCACCCATAGCACAATGCTGTCTCTGGTATTCTGGATGTCATTTTCAGCATATGGGGTACTTTTAACAAGATCACTGACATAATATTGAAACTAACAATATATATTTTAACAAAAATATTGTGTCAAAAATATCATTTACACTAAATACTGTTACCCTGTCCTTATGTTGGAAAGTACCAAAATAATGGAACAAATATTGTTTCACACAAATATCATTAAAAAATATATATATATATTGTTTCCTAATAGATATATTGTGTAAAGAGTAAATTTTAATATGTTAATGCATACCAATAATATAATGATTATTAAATTCATCTCACTAATATTTAATACTATATATAAATATATACTTATATGAACACACATACATATATGTTTAGCAATATTTATGTATATGTGTATATAAATACTAGCAGCCCGCCCCGGCCTTGCCCGGGGCAGAAAGGGGCTGGGGGCAGCATCGCAGCAGGAGAGGTGCAGCAGAGCGGCCGCTTCTGCCCACGCTTTGTTTCCCCCGACGTCCTGACTTTGTGCTCACTCTCTGTTCATGACCCCGCCCGTCCCTCGCTGCGCACCCTTTATCACTCTTTATCACTCCCTTGAAAGGACAAGTTGGAACTGTAGTTTCTGCCAGCTTCTTTCAACTTAAGAAAATAAGAAAAATAGCCTAGTTCCTTACGCGGGCCGCTCTTATCCAACTTACCATTGCCCTTGTCTTGTCTCGACTGACATGTCTTTACTTGGGACTTCCAGCGGGCTTGCAAAAAAGACTCCAATTTGTTCAGAATCACGCTGCCAGGCTCATCCTTGGACAAACAAAGTGGCAGTCTATCAGACTTGGTTTGGAACAACTGCACTGGTTGCCTGTGGCACAGCAAATCGCGTTTCAAACTGGGTGTATTATTTTTAAAACTTTACAGGATACAGGCCCGAAGTTTATAAAAAACCTTGTTTCTAGATATAACCCTTCACTAAATCTTCGTTCTGCTCATAAAGCTTTACTGGCTGTTCCGTCCTTTAAAAAAAAACGCCTTGGCGGCTGCTGCTTTGACCATCTTGCAGCCACCTTTTGGAATTCGCTCCCGTTTTCCTTAAAAATGAGCGCAGACCTTCTTAGTTTTAGACACGCTCTCAAAACATGGCTGTTCAATCAGGCTTACTGCTGAGTTTTACTTTGTGTTATGTTCCCTTCGATAGCGCCATGAAGCCCTTGGGCGTACGAGCGCTTAATAAATAAATATTAACATAACATACCACAACTGTTCATGGCCCCCGCCCGTCCCTCGCTGCGCACCCGCAGCTGCTTGACTTACCTCATCTGCCGCTCCTCCCCGCGCTGCTGTGTTTTTACCGCTCCACTGCTCCTCCAATTCTAGCCACTCCTGACCGCTTGTCCGCTACCTCATCCGCCGCTTCTCCCCGCGCTGCCACTTCTCCTCCGCTTCTCGCCGCTCCTTTCCGCTTGTCCTCCGCTACTCCTCCCCGCGCTCATGTCCTCCGCTCTTCCTGTTGCTCCTGAACGCCGCTCCTCCCCGCGTTCCCGATGTCATCACGCTGACGTCACGGTCGGCGCTACCTTCTAGGGACTACTTTCTTTTTATTCGTAAATGTTTTAAATAACGTATATTTTTTATTTTTATATCGCCTATGTCCTTCTGCTTGCCCTAAGGTTTTCATAGATGTCTTGGGTGTTTAGATTGGTGGTGTACTTTTCGAGTTTACCTGGCTCAAAGGACAGACTTCTCTCTTTATTATAGTAGTATAGATGCACATATATATATAAAATACAATTATTAAAAATGTATTTTTACTTTATATTAATGTTTCGTTTTATTTATTTTAAAGTACTAATATAAAAAGAACTATATATACTTATGTCACAAAAATTTCAAAAAGAGACTGCACGTGTCATTTCATATAAATGAAAGTACAGCGCTACACCTTCCAAAAGGGCCTACCACTCGCATACCCCAACCTTCTTTTGAAGCAATTCGTAACAATGCAGGGAGTGCTACTAAATATCAATAGAGCACTTGAGAGATTCAATTATATGATCATTAAATTAATCATTAATCACTCCATCAAGATGGAAAGTTCTTCATTCAATCTATAGGTGCACAAGAGTCATAATCTTGAGCCTTCAAACGATTTTTATTCTTCACATACAAAAATCCAGCCCAACCACCACATTTTGTCCCTCCAAAAGGACTACATCAGGGATAAACATATTTCTGTCAATACTCTCAAACTCCCTCCTGCGCATGTGTGGAGAAGCTTGTAACAACCAAAATGTTTCTGGCTACAGAAGAACGTTATCATGTGCGAAGGGGGAACCTTTTTGACAGACAGTTAATGGAGACTGTTGATCACATGGTAGTTGCTATAAGCTTTTCCCCTTATGCAAAACACAAAAAAGACATATACAAACACAACTATATAAAAATTGACAAACAAATAAAAATGTAAACAAATACTATAAAATTAAATATTAATAATTATTATCTTTAAACAAAATTTGAACATTTATTTGAGTCTGGGAATAATGCATGTACTATTCCCACTCCAGTTATCTCATAATAGAGAAAGTTAAATATATTATTCTCACTCCAAACAGTACAACAGAAGGGAAAGAATTGGGCTTCAGACTGGTTAAAATATTATTCCATATCCAGTCTGGGCAATAGCAGGGAAATCATTTGGCTTTAGGGGAGTAAAATGTATTATTCCCACTCCAGCCTGTGCAACAGTAGGGAAAGTTTTGGAATTCAGAGGAGTTAAAATCACTATTCCCACTCCAGCCTAAACAACAGTAGGGAAAGCATTGGACTTTGCAGGGTTACTTTACTGTTACCACTCCAGTCTGTGCAACAGTAAGGAAAGCGTTGGACTTTGGAGAGGTAATTATTATTATTCCCACTTTCCAAATCCAGTCAAAGCAACAGTAGCGAAAGCGTTGGACTTTGTAGGGGTCAAATTTACTATTCCCACTCCAGTCTGTGCACCATTAGGGAAAGCTTTGAACTTTGGAGGGGTAGTCCCACTACTTCCATTTCCCATCACCTGTCCGCATAGAAAGTGACATAAATGGATCTACCTTCATCCATCTTCTGGCAAGAGGAAATAATTTCCCATCACCCATCATCACAGAAAATAACATAACTGCACCCTACACTCATTGCCCTTCCCAGGACCTATCTAATGGCAGCTGCAAAACAGACAAGCAGCGGGCGCACCAAAGGCAAGTCTGTCTACACCT
Organism: Lissotriton vulgaris; assembly: GCF_964263255.1. Lineage (NCBI taxonomy): Eukaryota > Metazoa > Chordata > Amphibia > Caudata > Salamandridae > Lissotriton > Lissotriton vulgaris. The sequence continues at coordinate 90,952,873 of NC_141697.1, read as the reverse complement.
GGACCACACCCAGTGCAGGGAGCACTGGTCTAAACACAACCCAGCAATTCTCGTTATCTCGCTAGTCCCAAGATGCTGTTCCCCCAACAGCTGCTGTGCCATACTTCACACCATATTAGGAGCATTCATTTACACCCACTGCAGGTTTCCCCAGCAGCCACATACCCACACTTCCCCATGCAAATACTAACATGCCCTCAACACCCCCTCCCAACACACATATCACACAAGCAACAACAACACCTACATCTCCACCTTACTCCAAATGCCACAGCAAACCCATACCTCAACACCCACTCTCATGCATGCTTCTCAACACAGGACCACTCAGTAACCACGCAACCTAAATATGGGACCTGCTGAGTATCGACACACCTGACATCCTCTTTATCACAGAGACCTGACTCAACCCCTCATCGACTACTGACATTGCCATGGCAACCCCAGCGGGCTACAAGGTCACTCAACAGTATCACTTCCATAAGCGGACTAGCTATTATCTACAAGGAATCCATCAAATGTACAACATCCACAGTGAACACCACCCCATCCATGGGACACCTGTGCTTCAAGCTGGAAATCTCAGAAAACTTCACCCTGAATAAAACATATGCCTAGCCACCTCCTGGACCATGAGCCATCTTTACCAACCTCTTCACCAACTGTGTAGCCCCGCTCACCATTAATTCTAGAGCCTACATTTTTCTCAGTGACCTCAGCTTTCACCTAAAAGACTACAATTATTCTTGCTCCACAGCGCTTCTAGAAAGCTTGACCAACATGGGAGTTATCCAGCTCATCCCAGGACCAACACACACTGCAAGACACACTGGAGCCCATCTTCACCCCAAGCGAAAGAATGAAATACAACCCCACCACACCACTAACAAGGATTGACCACTCCATCATCCACTTCCAAATCAACACACTTCAAGTCAACACCCATACCAGATTCACCATTCCAGGCATTCCATGCCACAGCTGAGGCAAAATCACATAGGTAAACTGGCTCAGTGCCCTGAGCACAAATCAACCTAGATCCACAGGCAACCTCAACAAGGACACCAACAACTTCAACAGCTGGATCAAGAACGGAAATTATTCTCTCACACACAGTAAATGCAGGAAGCATACAAGATCATACAAGCAGGCCAGCTGGTACACAGAAGACCTCAGAGACACAAAACAGTAAACAGCTAGAAAGGAAATGGGGAGTCAGCCATGACACAACCAACAGAACTACCTACAAGGCTTCACTCAGACGCTATCCCCAGCAAATAAGAAAAAAAACACGAGTGGACTGCATCTAAGGCTGTTCCAACAGCTGCAAGGAGATCTTTTTCAACAATATGGATTTCATCTCACCTTCAATCACTGTCACCAACATATCTGCTTCCTAACCACTCTGCAACAACCTATCTAACTTTTTCCACAGCAAATGTGCACACATCGATAGCAACTTTGCCCACCGACCTAACCCCAGAGAACCCATTGGTACCCTACCCACCACCAACCAAGATGGCCACCTGGGCAACTCTCACCAGAAACGACACAGTGACAAGCATGTGGCCCATCCACTCAGAAGCCCCAATGGACCAATGCCTCCACCACATCTACAACCTGGGAACATCAACAATCAGCACCACCCTGACCCATATCATCAACACCTCCATTACGTCCGCTACTTTCCCGGATGAATGGAAACTTGCAGAAATCAATGCCCTCCTCAAGAAGGCCACAGCCGGCCTGTATCAACTTAGCAACTTCCAACCCATCTCTGTGCTTCCAGATCCAGCCAAACGTATTCAGAAGGTCTTCAACAAGCAACTCACAACCAACCTCCAACTTCACCATCTTCTAGACAACACTCAATCAGGATTCAAAAAGAGCCACATCTCTAAAACAGCACTCATCCAGGCCACCAGTGATATTCGAATCATCCTGGACCAAGGAGAAACAGCAGCTGTTATCCTGTTCAAACTCTCTGTTCAAACTTCTCTGTTCAGAAGATTCCACGAGATTGGCTTACAAGGATCCGCTCGCAAATAGATCTGTTCCTTCCTCACAGGAAGAACCCATAGGGTCAGGCTCCCACCACTCACAACAAAACCCACAATTTTGATATGTGGAGTCCCACAGGGATTATCCCTCAGCCCACACTTTCAACATATACATGACCAACATCATCTGATCAGAAGACATCACCGTCATCTCCTGTGCAAATGACGCCTAACTCATCCTCTCCCTGACGGACAAAACAACCACCACCAAAACCAACTTCACCAACTGCATGACCATGTTTGCAGACTGAATGCGAACCAACTGCCTGCATCTCAACTCTGACAAGACAGATATACTGGTCTTTGGCAACAAGACTGCCCCATGGGACTCCGCCTAGTAGCTGTTCGAGCTGGGACCAACACCCACACCCAGAGACCATGTACAACATCTAGAGATCATTCTAGAGAACAAGCTCAAGATGACTGCTCAAGTCAATGTAGTGTGCATCTCTTGCTTCCACATTCTAGACATGCTGAGAAAAACTTTCAAATGCTTGCCTCAAAACACCAGATGGAGCGACACACAAGCTCTCATCATTAGCAGGCTTGACTACAGCAAAACACTCACTAGGTCGTAATCTCAAACAACTCCTAGACAGACTCCAGATCATCCAGAACACTGCTCCAAGACCCCTACTCGACCACCTACACCGTACCCATATCACACTGCATCTCGGGAAGCCTCATATATGTATATATGAATATTACACAGTTTGCATATTTCATCTATGAAATAATAAAAAATAAATGTAAAATGAATTGGTAATTCAATATTATCTAATTAACTTCCCACTCTATACCCCTACAAACATAGCAACCCACACTTAAAATATAAATAATTAAATACGTATTACTTAGTATGAATTATTATCAAGCACAAACGTACTTAGAAATGATTAATTAATTAATAATTAATTATTAGTTAATTAACTTCCCATCCTATCCCCCTACAAACCCGACAACCCAAAAATTACTATTGACAATAAAACTAAAAATCCTAAATCACAAACAATTACAAATTAAATGTAAAAAAATTAATAGCAATTATACAAATAATAATAACACATAACATTAATATATGAACTAAAACACTTTTAAATAATTAAAAACCTATATTCTTCAAAACGATGTTAAAAACAATGATATTCTTAATAACTATATGATTTACCTAAACGAAGCAATATTTTTGATAACAATATTTCTGCTTCACAATATTTTTGAATCACAGTATTTATTTTTCCGATTTTGCCGTAATCTAATATTAAAAGTTGATATTTTGTCCAAACGCCACCTGGCAAATTGCTGATGCTGGCTTATTGTAAGTAATATCTGGCATAAGTGGCAGCTGTGGCAAAAGATGATAGTGGCACAGTAGAGGTAATTCTTTGCCTTTGGGGCTTTCTAGCCAAACTGCTGGCATACTGGACATGCTTCTTGGCATTAGGAGTTTAACCATGAGGTGTGAGCAGTCTGTTGATCAAGCAAAAATGCAGCCCCTTGCATGCAAGAGATAATTTTTGACATATGGGTACCCACGTTGGATGAATTGCATCAATGGAAAGATTTCGTCCCTGGCATATTGTATATTATTATTGGAATAAGGAAGCACTGATTTCATATGGGGTTCACCCATGACATAATGCTGGCCCTTGAACAATGGAAGTAATTATTGACATTTTGAAAAAATGTGTCAACTCCTGGGAAGCGTCATGTCTCATTGACTTTGGATACCATAACATAACTTAAATATTTAATACATGCCTTTAGAGAGGCTATGGCATTTGAACAAATTTATGTTCAAAATGTGCTTTAATGTGCTGTATTTAACCTAATTTTTAGTAGATCCTGGGAGAATACTCCATGAAACTTCCCAGAAGAGGTCAGTGAAGTCAGGTGTAGCATTACATCCCAACACTTTCAAAGATCACCAACAAGAACATAATGGTCCCTGCAGATATACACCAACTGCAGATATTCTCACATTCTCAGCAAAACTCCTCATTAAACATCACGCGACTCATCAAACGTGTTCCTATATAAGGCAAGCTACAATAACACTCTCTTCAACCATGGCAGGAAACCGATGCAAATCACAGCACTTCATGATCTTGCCAGAAGTAAAGATTTTAACGGTATGGCTATGCCAAATTTGCAAAACTTGCTTTGGTGTACTTACATGAAATTTTGAAGAAATTTTGAAAAATTACATGAAATTCAACACCGGCATTTAGTGCTGAAGTTTAGAGCAAAAAGTGTCCTTCAGTCCATTATGAATACAAGAATCCATTTCATGTTATAAACAAATTGTCCAAAAAATGCTAGTGCCATGAACAACAACTGCTTATGTAAGATAATGCTGGTATAAAATAGATTTCACTCCGGGCTAATAAAGAACAGTTTTATACAGATTGCAAACAACCCACACTGAAAGTGCCCTGGGCCTCTCCAAAGGTAAAGGAGAACTACATAAATACAAAACAGTGCTTAATTTGAACCACTGGTTTCCGGTGTAGGGCACCAGCTGTAATTGTCAGCACCAGCGCTTATAACAACTTGCCAGATGGTGGCGCTGTATGCCTAATTTAGGTATGAGCACAACAACAGCTGTTTATTAATTCAACGTACATTAACAATGATTAATACCTGCCACCCACACCAGTCTTATAGATTTGGGGGCCTGGAATTGATACATTCGTGAGAGTAATGGTTAGAATTTGTGTTGGTATAGGAATTGGCACTGCTAGCAGGGACAATGGATGGTGCAAGCTGTAGGTTCAACCACTCCCAGGGTCGAGGAGTCCTCCCAGTCTTGCCCACTTAACTGCGTCCCCTTTTACCTTTACATTACACCACTAACGTGATTTGGTGCCTTAAAAGGTTGCAGTTTATTTAGACATACCATGATTGTACATTTCGAAATTTCATTGGTCATTCTTAACATCCCTGTTATTGTATAATTATTTTGTTGTTGTTGTTATTTGCTCCCAAACAGTATAGCTTTTGCGAGGTGCCCCTTTGGCCGGGCCTTTGTGTCTGCGGTTCCAGGCTTCAACTTGCTACCAAATTTGGTGGGTGTCCATCATGACCTGCCCAGGCTGCAACTGCCGTTATGTTTGCCCTGCACTCTTTATTGGCTCCTCACCTGCTCCTCAAGGGCCCCAGTCGTGTGGCATCCAAGGACCCTGTGTGAGCGTCTCATCTACTCTGCCTGTGGCTGTGTGCTGTCATTAGCTCCCTCATTGCCCCAGCCGTGAGGCATCCCAAGTACACTGTGTGAGCCTTCCATCTACCTCATACAACGCCTCAGCAACGTCGGAATACAAGGAAAAGCATTAGACTGGATAATCTCGTTCCTCGCCGCAAGATCCCAGAGAGTCCGCCTTCCCCCTATAGATCAGAAGCTACCGATGTCATCTGCGGCGTACCCCAAGGATCTTCACTCAGCCCCACCCTCTTCAACGTATACATGAGTCCCCTCACATCCATTGCGCGCCAACACAACCTCAACATTATCTCCTACGCAGACGACACCCAGCTAATCCTATCCCTCACAAAGACCCAAACACCGCCAAAACCAACCTACACGAAGGGATGAAAGAAGTAGCCGAGTGGATGAAGAACATCCGCTTAAAACTAAACTCGGACAAAACGGAAGTCCTCATCTTGGGAACATCCCCCTCCGCCTGGGACGACTCATGGTGGCCACCGGCCCTGGGAACCGCACCAAGACCAACGGACCACGCACGCAACCTGGGCTTCATCCTGGACTCCTCCCTCTCGATGACCAGACAAGTCAACGCCGTCTCATCATCTTGCTTCAACATCCTACGTATGCTCAATAACATCTTCCACTGGATCCCCACTGAAACAAGAAAGACGGTCACCCATGCACTGGTCACTAGCCGACTTGACTACGGAAATACCCTTTACGCCGGAACCACAGCCAAACTACAGAAAAAACGCTTCCAAAACGCGTCAGCCAGACTCATCCTAGATATCCCCGGCCAAGCTCACATTTCCGGTCACCTGAAAGACCTCCACTGGCTCCCCGTTGACAAAAGAATTACGTTCCGTCTCCTCACCCACGCACACAAAGCCCTCTACGACCTTGGACCCAATACCTCAACACGCGCCTGTCCTTCTACACCCCACCCGCCAACTTTGATCGTCCAATCAGGCCCTCGCCACAATTCCACGCATCCAGAGATCCACCATGGGAGGAAGATCCTTCTCCTACTTATCAGCCAAGACCTGGAATTCCTCCCCACCCACCTCCGCCTCACACAGAACCACCTCTCCTTCAGAAAACAACTTAAAACTTGGATATTTGATAAGTAAAGCTCCCCCCTCCCTCAAGCGCCTTGAGACCCTCTGGGTGAGTAGTGCGCTATACAAATTTAAACTTGACTTGACTCTAGTACATTTTCTCTCTTTTGTATATCTTTCCTGGGTTTCTTCCGCCTCTCCTCTGCCTTGCGGCTGCGATGCCGGCTTCCTTAGGTGTGGGTGGGTGGGATTCTTTCTTCTCCTTGCAAGGGGGGTTGCGTGCTAAACCAGGGCCTTGCACCCTTATTTAACACTCCCCCCCCACCTACTTGCCAACTCGCCCCCTGATTGGAGGGGGCATTGGCTATTCTGGGGTGACAATCTTGGTCGCCCCTCCTTTCACGCCCCCGGTTGGTGTTTGCCCTGGGCACCCAATGGTTCTGGCTGCGCCTTTCCCCGCCCAGGCTTCCTCTTGAGGAGGGCCCTGGCATTTATTTGGTTTACAAATTTAGCAGTGCACAGATTCAATATAAAATGTCAATTGAAAGTTTCCAGCACCAGTGCAAAACTGCTCTGCAGTCCTGCAATTTACGAGTTATTTCCCTGTGTGCAGAATGATCTCCTTTTTGCAGTGCAATGGTAAGCGCTGTGGAAGATTCAACCACCTAAAAGAAAATAACTTTATAAAAGGTTGTACGTGTGCACTCGGAAATGCCAGAAATATTATTTGACGCCTGATGAAAACAAATCAGCATTTTAAGGCATAGCAGCTTTGACGTTTCGATGCAAATGTATGTTTCAGACGAGACAGTGAAAATTGAGCTTCTCAGAGTGGAGCCTACGAATGTTGGAGACAGTAATAACTGTTGCACCGGTGGATGCGTTTGACAAGGAGGAGGGCTTGATAGCCTGTGCAGCCGGGAAATGGATTAAACTCATTTCTCTTAGGGGTGGTAAATAGAGACAGTTCCATATTAATAATCACATGACAATTTTTCTTTCCTATCACAAATGTCAGCCTCAGCGCGAATCGACTTCTGGAGAAGAAAGATGCAAGTTCTAAAACCAGGCAATTGATGATTGAGGCGAAAGCTCAAGAAATATGTGTTTCATTGCATTTTCAGAGGACGACATTTAGAGTTAATGCTAGGAGAAAATTGCTGGCCCTACTCGCAGAGGTAAATTCGGTCGTGTTATGACATTTTTTACTTTTTTTACGCCATTTTGTAATTCGCAAAGGCACTTCTTCCTGGCAAGTGTAAACCCTTTTACTGGGGATGACATTTGTGCTATGAGTTTAGAGGTCTCCACAGTTGAAAAACCCCATTCGAGAGGTAGAGAGTGGTCATTTCATAGGGGAGGTTTGACTTCAAAGTTTGAGAACTCCCACAAACATGCATCTCTAAACTCCTCTTCCTCCCCTTTCCACCGTAGAAGGTGTTAGAAATTTTCTCCAGCAATGGTCCATCGTCATAATTGACCTTCCAAAACAGGAAAGGTAAAGAATCTGGCCTGTGTGAAATTGTAATCATGCTTGCGGAATTTGGGTAATTTTGGGAAATTTCCATTATGCTTGATACCCAAAATTCGTGAAATTATGCTATTACATCAATTCACGTAATAACACACTATTTGCGAATTCTCAAATTGCGAGGGCCTTCACCCTTGATGCAGTCCAAAAGCTGATTTTACGATCGCAAATGGCAGATTTTTGCGATCCGCACCGTTGGCGATCGCAAAAAGCTTTGATGCATGTGCCTGTTAGAAACTTCAGTACTTTCTTGCCTGAAACTAAGAGACACATTAAATGTGACACTTTAGTAACACTCATTACTAGCTAAGCGTTGTTTAACCTTTATTCTTGAATACTATTTAGTATAATACTCTTAAATTGAAGGTACATAAATAGGACTTTTGGACACCGCGGCTAAATCTAAATTGCAATTAGAAAGGTTCTTTATTGAATTATTCCAGATTGACATTGGACGTAATTTGTTGGGGACAATAATCCCAAGAATAACTTGTGCATCATCCAGAAACTTTTTGGGAAACTACAGAACGTTCAAAATTGCAGCAGCCAGACTGGTCCTCAACATCCCCTGCCGCAGCCAGTTTGCTAACATTATAAGGCTACCCCAGGTCAATATCTAATTATGCAGAGTACCTTCTGCGCCACGCTGCTTTTGCACAGTTACCGGGCTGCACCCGACGGTAGTCTCACACATGCAGCAGCAACACATATGCACACATGTACAGCCATCCAAGTACCCCTTACCCTTGCTGTGTCGCAGTGGCCTAATTTTAAATGATGGACATTGGAGCTAAATTTGCACATTCAATTTGCCATGTGATTACCGTGGGTAAGAAACATGTAGCATGACTCACTCAAAGTAAAAAGTCAAACAACAGGTGATCCCAACAACAAAAAATCCAAGGCTTATTGAATGGGGGGAACCAAACGGCTACAATAACAGTAACAAACAGGTGTGGCTTGCTGCCGAGCATAATGGCCGCAGCTTAGGGGAGCTCCCTAGGCGCCGAGGAATCCCCACTTATCCGACATCCTATCTGCACATTAATTCGTCCGCAAAGACAAAAACTCAAGCACCGGAACGAGTGGGGTACCAGTCGACCCCGCATGGAGACTGCAACGGGAATCCTCAAGGAGTTGCGACGCGCGTTGATACTGTGGCCTATGCACGCGGCTGAAGCAGGGACCTCGTGTACCGCCGCGGCCCAGCAGGAGAGTAAGGGCAACCTTGTCTGAAAGAGCAGACGGTGCCAAAAATGACACCAAGGATGCGGCTGGATAGGCATTCGCTGACCCGATGCCGGTGAGCTCAAGGGACGGTGTGAGGCTTCTTTCAAGAACTGCAACTGCGGCATAGAGTGCGGGGCCTTCTGACTCGAGAGCATCACGCTAGCACGACCAGGACACTAACCAACTGAGCAGCAGAGGTTCCAAGGGCAAGTCGGGGGGGGCCCTCCCTACCCCAGGTGCTGAGTCCACCAACGAGGTGCACAGCATTGCCTACATAACCGGGCGAGAGGCCCACAGCACAAATGCGGGCACGAAGCACGAAGCAGATCGGAGACCCTGAAGGGCACTTCAGAATCAGCCGCACACTGAACGCAGCGGGTTCAACAAAGTGCAAGGCCAATAGCACCACAGGACTTACCTCAGACTGAAGGACCCACCCAGGTTCGCTAAAAGCGACTCGGATTACCAATTAACATGCCTGGTGCTGGAGGCGGCCCAAAATAGGCTCTAAATATACAGAGACACTACTGGGCCCTGCTCCCTCAAACGTGCGGCAGGAAAACCGAAAGGCCGCGCGTGACAGTTAGTCACAAGTCAGGTAGCAGCGAGTACTGCCCTATACATGGATAAGGAACAGCGTTGGCCCGGGGGTCAGAAAAGGATGGGGGGCAGGGGCCAGCGTACGGCCCATCAACTCTTTTTTATTTTATTTTTATTTTTGATCAACTGTGGCATTTGTGGTTTGCAACATAACGCTGTGCGTCCGGAGTGGGGTGTCACAGCGCCCCATTTTTTTCAGTGATTTCACACAGACGTGGTTGGGCAGTCCACTATTCCAGGCCAGCACGCAAAAGATAGCAAAATAAAAAATTTGATGAAACAGGTGTGCACTCTTGCGACCTAGACAGTGCCATGGTGGCAGAATAGGAAGTATTTATTAATAGGTGTCTTTGAAAGTGGAAGCATGTGTGGGGGAAATGGAACAAGTTTTGTGGGACAGCGCTGGGACGCTCCCGGGCAGCCATGCCCTTTATAAATCCTTTTTCATTTCATTTCATTCATTTCATATATGTACCCCTCCACCTGAAGAATCTGAACTGGAACTGAGTGACTGAATAACGTAGGCGATGCCACCCCTTGTTTAACTGTTTAACTTTTGGGCACTGTGAGGGCGGGTCTGCTGGGTGCGGTAAAGGGTCGAAAGTATTCATACTCTGTTCACCCGGTGACACAACCCTGTACACTATTTGCAACGAGAAATAGATGTGAATGTACTCAGCCATTAGGTAGTTATATTTTGGACCTAGTTTCCATAGGAAAAGCGTTTTTTGTTTTCCCAATAACGTAGGCGTCGATTGACGAATCTTCACGAAATGTTCAAAACTAGTGGGGCGGGCGCTCTGGTCAGCTCCTGTCTTGAAAGTTTCAGGGTGATTCCTCAAGTGGGGGGCCTTCAAAAAAGGGGGTCCAAAAACACGTTTTCCCCATGTTAACTTCTATAGGAAAATTTAGACAAAGCTACAGCCCGAACTGCTAAACAGACTTACACCAAATTTGGCAAAAAGGTAGGTCTTGGTTCAGAAAGAGCCCTTTTTTTAAATGGTGTAAATCCGTTCAGTAGTTCCTGGGAAATTAAAAAAAGAAAAAATATCGATATCTGAGCACCGAGGAGGAGTTGCGAACCCTCCAGAGCGCGAGCTTTATTCTAATTGGCTGCCAACACTCCAAGCCAGGAAGTGTTGGCAGCCATCTTGTGAATCACAAGAAAACAGTGAAAAAGAGGTTGAAAATCAAGACAAGGGGGCAGGGTAGAAACACCATGACCCCCTAGGCCTGCTCAGGGATCCCACAAGGTCCCAAAAGAATTTTTTTTTTTTAAATCAGCCGAATTAGCGTCGGGGTCGCAAATCTGACCGTGAAAATAAAAAGAAATGAAGCTCCTGCTCCCGCACCTTGTTATTATTAAGCCCTTGGATGGGCCAGGTCATGGGGGCATTGCCAAATTTTATTAGTCCTGGGGACCAGCACCCCCAGGCTTTACTGGTAATTTGCGGGGGCATGCAGCCCCCCCCGCAGCCCCGGAACCACCCCCTCCTGGGGCCCTTTTTGTAAAAACAATAAGTGAGTGTGGGGGTTTGAGCACCCCCAAACGCCCTGGGAACCACAAACTATACGGGGTTTTGTCAATTAAACGTGGGGGCATGAGGCCCCCCTGGAGCCCCACGGACCGCCACCTCCCCGGCTCTGTTTATTTTTTATTGCAGGGCAGGCTCCTGCAATGTCCCGGGGTGCCCACTCCCGGGACAATGCTGTTTGCTATGGCAGGGCGGGAGCACGGCTCCCGCTTTGCTTCATTGAAGCAAGAGCAGGGAATCCTGCTTTTGAGCAAGGGGAGCTGCATCCTTGCATCCAGCTCCCCTTGCTCAAAATCAATACTGACTCCCATAGGAGGCGGGGAGCCGGCAAGGACCCTGGGGTCATTGGGGCACCCCAATGGTCCCCAAGTGAGAGACCAGGCACCAGGGAAAGGAGTCCCCAGGGCCAGAAGTGTACCAGGAAGGGGGGCCACATGGCCCCCTCCCCTACAAATAAAAAATTGGGGAAAAAACATGGAAAACCGACCCCGGGGGATGGGATCCCAGGGGCAAATTGACCTGAGGAGGGAGGCCATGTGGCCACCCTCCCAAATAATAAATAAAATAAAAAGGCTGGCCAGGTCCCGGGGGATGGGGTCCTCGGGTCCATAATTGACCTCTGAAGGGGGACCATGTAGTCCCCCTCCCCAAATATATATACTTTTTTTAAAAGGCAGCCAGTCCTCGGGGTATGGGGTCCCCAGGGCCAAAAGTGGCCCAGGGAAGGGGGGCCATGCAGCCCCCCTCCCATAACAGACAAAACAAAAAAACAAAAAAAGGAACTGGCAACTCGCCAGAGGCCTTCCCCCTCCCTGCAGCACTCTGAAAATGCGCCCCCTGGCACATTTTAAGTTGGGGGATTAAGTCTCCTTGAATACTGAGGGTCCCTGGGGGCCAACTAGCCCACCAGGTACCTCCAGTATGCTCTACAGAGCTGCGTTGCAGAGAGGTGGTCTAAGGCCACACCCCTTTTCACACCTCTATGCAATGCAGCTCTGTGGCGCTTACTGGAGGGACCTGGTGGGCTAGTTGGCCCCCAGGGACCCTCAGGATTCAAGAGGACTTAATCCCCCAACGTACAATGCACCAGGGGGTGTGTTGGCACAGTGGTACAGGGAGGGGCGGGCTTGATATAAGAAGTGTGCCAACACCCCCCCTGGTGCGCTGTAATTTGGGGCATTAAGTCTCCTTCAATCCTGAGGCTCACTGGGGGCTAACTAGCCCACCAGGTATTTCAGTAAGCGCAACAGAGCTGTGTTGCAGAAAGGTGGTCCGAGGCCACGCCTTTTTTACACAACTCTGCAAACTGGACTTCTGATGCACTGCTGGTGGGGTGATTAAGTCCTCTTGTGTCCTGAGGACCTCAGGACACATGTGGACTTCATCTTCCGAACAGCAGTGTGCCAGAAGCCACGTTTGCAGCGTGGTGTAAAAAGGGGCGTGGCCTCGGATCACCTCTCTGCAAAGCAGCTCTGTGGCGCTTACTGGAGGTACCTAGTGGGCTAGTTGGCCCCAAGGGATCCTCAAGATTCAAGGGGACTTAATCCCTTAGTTTACAACACGCCAGGGGCTCATTTGCACAGTGGTGCAGGGAGGGGGTGGGGCCTAATATAAAAAAATTGCAATCTTGCTGTATGGGACTTACTGGAGGTAATTAAAGGGGTAGATGGCCCCCAAGGTTGACGTTGGGGGCTAACTACCCCTCCTGTTACCTCCAGTAAATCCCACACAGTGGGATTGCTAAAAGGTGTTTGGAGGCCACGCTCACCTTTCTCCACCACTCTGAAAACGAGACTGCTATGTTATAGTTCGAAATTAGCATTTAAAAACATTTGAACTTCACTGAAAAAAACCATAGGTTTCAGACATTTTATAGTTAGAAATTAGCATTTAAAAAACCTTAGAAATTCACAGTAAAAACCATAGGTTTCAGGGACGTTATATTTAGTTGGACATTTCACTCATACAAATCCATAGAAATTCTGCTGTTATAGTTAGTTCAGCTAACTATAACTTGCGCGCCCGCAATGCATGGCTGATGACGCCACATATTACATAATTCATGATATGGTCAGTGACATCACTGATGACATCACTGATGACATTTCAAATGGCATCACTAATGACATCACTGTTACATCATCCACATGAAAATCAGATGCACCTCCTCACACCCTGATATAACCTTTGATACACCCACTGTAAAATACAGACTACCATTTTCAAAACCATAGACACACCAACATCAGTTGCTACATACGCACTCACTAATTCATGCACACACATCCACTCATTCAACCGTACAATCACTCATACATGCAGTCACTCATCAATACAACACAATCACATGCACTCATACACCTATACAGACACTCACACATCACCAGTCTTCCATACAGTTACTCACACATCTAGACAGTCATGTTAATGTTAATAAAACTTTTAAAGCGCACGTATACCCTGGGGTGTCTTGGCGCTGAACTGGAGTAAGAACCTTTAGACATGGAAAAAGAGGGGACTAGTTTAAAAATAACCACGTTTAAAATGTTTTCCTGAAGGAAGAGAGAGAGTTAACCTCTCTCATGACCACATGAAGGGTATTCCTTTGTTTAGCTGCATAATAGGCCGTATTCCGACTTCCCCAGCTCACAGTTTGGATCTTGGGAACCAGCAATAATCTGGCATTTGTAGACCTTAACTGTCTGCCTGGGTGGTACCACGAAAAGAGGTGTTTCAAAGGTACCTGCCCTGCCCCATTCAATGTTTAATAGGCAAGGCAGAATACCTTAAACTTGGAACGTTGCACCACAGGCAACCAGTAGAGCTTCCGGATTTCTTCTTTAATAGATTGGTTCTTAGGTATATTCAATAGGAGCCTGGCTGCAGCGTTCTGCACCATCTGAAGTTTCATTAGATGTTGTTTCTGTAATCCAAAGTATAAACCATTACAGTAATCTAACTTGGGCAGCAGCATGGTGCCACAACTGTTTTTCTAAGATCATAGGGAATATATGGCAAAACATTCTAGAGTTTCTTCAACAGATAAAAAGAGGCTGAAACTGTGGCATTAGTTTGATGTGCGTAAGTAAGATTATTATCTATCAAAACTCCAAGGTTTTTAGCCTTCTCGACTGGTTCAGGGTTTTGTCCTTATTCGGCAGTCCACCACAGTCCGTTCCAATTTGGTTGAAGATTACCGAAGGTCACCACTTCGGTTTTATCAGAGTTAAGCTTTAGACAGTGTCTTCCCATCCAGAGGCTAATTTCCCTCATGCAGTGCTGAAACTGCACTGCCGTGGATTAAGTATTTTTATATGCTGTGACAACAATCTGCGTATCGTCGGCATAAGATGTCAAATTAAAGCCGAGCTGCTGTATTAAAGGTGCAAGTTCAGAAACATAGACATTACACAACGAGGGACTTAACGACGAGCCCTGAGGAACCCCACATTGTAGTACATATGGAGTTGCCTGATACTGATCAAGGGACACTCTCTGCTTTCTGCTCTTCAAAAATGATGATATGAAAGCAAGGGCATAGTACTTGATCCCTATGTGTTCAAGGCGTAGAAGCAATGTGTCATGGTGCACGATATCAAAGGTCGCTGACAAATCGAAGAGAATCTGAACAGCAGTTCCAACCTTTTCCATCGCTGCTCTGATCTCCTTGGTGACCTTGATAAGAGCTGTCTCCGTGTTATACCCTGAACGGAAGCCAAACTGGGAAGGGTCGAGCAATTCATTCTCCTGAATGAACTGAGTGAGTTGACTGTTCATTATGTTCTCGACTATTTTAGCGGGGAAAGGGAGCCTTGCAATAGGGCTATAGTTACTGGTTATGAAGTGGTCTAAATTGCCTTTTTTTAGAAGAGGGAGGATGACTGCATCTTTCCAGACTGCTGGGAAAGTCCCTGATAAAAACATGTAATTCAAAATGTTGGTTAAAATTGGGCTTACCTCCCCTGCCATGCTTTTAAGAACGGCCGGGGCGCAAGGGTCGGAGGGTGAGCCAGATTTAGTATCCTGAATACGTTTTTCCACGAGCTCATTAGATACTTGTGAAAAAGTCAGCAGCTCATTTTTTTGGGTCTCAGCAGTGGAAGACACTTCAGTTGCCTTATTGGAGGTGGCAGTAAAGATATTGTATATGCCATTGACTTTATTCCTGAAAGCACAGGCTATATCATCACATAAAGATCGGCTGCTCACTGATAATAAGCTATTGGGTAGAGTTGTAAGCTTCTTCACTACCTGAAATAGCTGCTTTACTGAATTTTTTGATGACTCTATCTGTTCGGTGAAGAAGGTCTTTTTCTCTGTTGCTAATACATTTTTATAGTTAGCTAGGACATGTTTATAGCTCTCTTTTCCCTCTGCTTCATAGTTCACTCTCCAACGCCTTTTCAGTCTGCGACATTTTTGTTTCTCCAGTCACAGAGCTTCCATGAGGCTGAGGGTTGGATACGATTCCCAGTGTTTTTACCATTTGGCACCGTCGCCGTGAAGGCATTGTTCAGCCAATCAGTATATTCCTCTACTGCTTGATCCACCTGTTTACTCAGACTCGGACGTGTCTGATTAGGTTTGTGTTCAAGCGTATTATCTATTTTATTCCATGCTTTACATTTTTTCCCTGTGCTTAGTAGTACAAGCTTCGCAAGCTTCAGGCATGATTCGGAGGGGTATTCAATTAGAACGAAGGAGTGACCTGACTAAGCGATAGGAAGGATATTTTTTACAATCATTCCAAGAACTGAGGTAAAAATACCATCCACAGTATGCCCTGCCTGGTGTGTGGGTTTATGTAGCAGCTGAGTAAGCCCCAGCGCGCCCAGAGATTCGGTAAACATTAATGTGTCTTTGTCTGAGAACAACTCAAGGTGTATATTAAAATCTCCCAGGATTATAAACCTTTTCATAGTAAAATGAGGTTCTAACAGTGAGTCTATATTGGTAAGGAAATTAGTCCTTGACCCCGGAGGATGATATACCAGAATACCCATGAAGATATTTTTCAGGTTTCATATGCATGGTAAAACATTAGTAAAAGCTTAGAAGCCTTTTCAAACAAACCGGGGAATGCCAGCTGCAGTTAGCTATTACTAACAGCATATGATATGGTAAAAAGTCAGGGTACATGGCATTTGTTTATTCATAAGTGTTGGGAGGAATGATAGGAGTCCTGCTGGTATATTGTGATAGACAAGAGAGGTGAGTTCTGGCAGGAATCCTGACTGTCCTCCTTCTGCTTGCCATCCAGCAAGCTCCGGCAGGTTACCCAGGGAGGCAATTTCCTCCTCGGTAGACTCCAGAGTGGCCTCCTCTAATGCCCCCTCCACCTGCAGCATGGAACAGTCAGCAGCCAGTTTCCCACACAAGGGGTGTGGGAAACACACAAGGAGGCCCTTCTCTCAGCTGTCTGGGACATTTTTCCAGGCTCCAGACCTCCTTGACTTCCCTCCTGGTCAGCCATTGAACTGGTGGTCACACAGACCCACTCAGGCAATCCCAACATTTCCAGTTCCAGGCAAGGTGCTCTATGTCAGTCCCTAACAGACAACCCACCGGCTTGGCAGAACTCACAGCAACTTTCAGTAGGTCTGAGACCCCCCATTCAAGGGGAATCAGAGCTACAGGGTAGTGGCTCTACTGGTTGCCTCTTACTACAGCCTTGTGGCATGTATTGGGAATGACTTGATCTGAGGACACCAGATGACATCTAACAGTAGTCATACTGGCTCCTGTTTACCTCAGAGCCTCCTCACTCTGCCCACTGATGGTGGTCTACTGCATATAATTGGGAGTATTGGAAGGCATGAAGGCTTTGGGCACCACCTCCCTGTCACCCAGGAACACTAGGATAATCTCACTGACCTTCTCCAGACTAACGGGGGCAATCTCCACCCCAACCACTACACTAGCCAACTCCAAAGTCCGTCCACCACTCAGGGGGCTCTGCCATCTTGGGGAACTTGAGATCAACCTTAGTGTGCCCATAGCCCATAGCACTTGGGGACAAGCTTGCTTGTGTTCTTATCTAGGAAGCAATTTCTTCTGATGGCCACTTTGAAAGGGGACCCTTTCCCCTGAGAACATTTTTGGAGCCTTAAGAGAACATTTTATCTCCCCCCTCTTTCTTCCGGTAGTAACCCTGACCACCTATTTGGGAGCCCCCCAGATGTCTTCTTGAACACTCTGGTGCTGACCCAGATGTACACCTTCTCCACAAGCTTCCTACTGTCTACCAGGTGCCAGAACAGCTTTGTAAAACAGATATTGAACATGCACTCCCTCAAAATTAGGTTGTACAGCCTAGTAAAATCATTCACTTTGCTTACCCTCACCAGTCATGCAGTGCAATGCTGGAATATTCTAGGAAGTCCACCCAGGACTGCTGTGGAAGGTTATGGCTGTCCCTGAACTTCTAACAATACTTCTCAGGGGTCAGCCCAAATTGTGTAAGAAGTATGACCTTCATGGGGCATGCTTGGTCCGGTCTTCTACCTCAAGTTTAAGGAGTGTTTTCCCTCCCCACCGTGGTCATGTACCTCTGCAAGCTGCCCCACTCCCCAGTACTTCTCTGGGACCTTGTGTATCCTCAGAGCTCCTTCATATACTGAGAACCATTGATCTATATAATTTTCCAACACATAACTGGTAAACAGGTCCTTGGGTATGCAGACCCCCATCTCTTAAGTGGGCACTGTTGGTATGCTGACACCAGTATGGCTGGACTCCATCTGTTTTGCTCTTAGGTCCAGCTCTCTGACACTGAGCTCACGGGCCATCCTCCTCTCCTCCATGGTCTCTTTTCCTCCATGGCTCTCTCTGGCTTAGCCTTTTCCTCCGGTTTTAACTTGGCCAGCTCGAGTTTTAGCTTCCTATCCTCCCTTCCATCCTCTAACTCCACTTGGAACAACGCCCTGGAGGATACAGTGCTCCCAGCCCCATCCAGGATTCTCTCTGGAGGGCAGCAGAGCTGTCCCTGCATGAAAGGTTGCCTTTCCTGATCCTGCTCCTCATCCTCACTTAAGTCCACATCCTCCTCATTGTCTTCACCATTATCCATCTGGAAATCCAGTTTGGTAGCCTTCCTGTAGCCCCCTCTGTTTGCAGAGTATCAGCAGCTCAGCCCTGCTGAAGTCATCAAAGTTGCACAGCTCCATGTTTGTGGTAAAGATAAATAGAGGTACGGGTACTTACATTTAGAAAAGGGGGAGAACAGCCAATAGAAAACTAAGAAGTTTACAATGGGGTCACTCAAATGTCAAATTATTTATCTGTGATTTTTGTGTAACTGAAATCCCTGCATGGTACAGCACAAACACAAGGCCTGATCCCCACCTCTGAACATCAATTGATCATTATATAATAGCACACTGGGTGTTGGATACTATTGTGCAACAGTAGACCTCATGATTTTCAAATTGATTGTAAAAATTCAAAAATTGAGAACTACACCCAATTATCGTTTCACCTTTGGAGGATAAAAAACATTGTTTTGTCATCATCTAATACAGTTGGAAGGAGTTATTGTCTTAGTTTGTATTTTACTAATGACGCAGGATTATATCATTGCAACAATATTCTATATGATAATTAATTAAGGATTTAAAATTGAAGTAACTTTACACATGCATTTGATAGGGTATTTAAATTGCAACCATATTGTACATGATACTAGTTAATGAATGTTAGCTTTATATATACAATTAGCAAATGTTTGTACAAGCGTAGGTCATTGGGAACCTTTGTTGATATTAAAAATAAAGATAGTCTGGAGTTTGATTTTCATTGATACTAGCGATTTTAATTTTAAAGAGTATGATGTGTATATGCATTATGAATAACATGAAATGAATAAGTTATTATTTTCATGAAGGGTATAAATTGAGTTGTTTTATTGATATGTCAACATAATGGTTACTTGTATAGGTGGATATAACACTGAGAATTTCCATATTGAGTTTGGAAACTTTGCACGAGTATAGTTAAATCGTCAAATGCATTTGAATTAGTTATGTTTCTTGAAAAAAGTATTCCTTATAGTACTGTGATAAGTTAAATAGAATTTGGCATTCTTTACCAGAGTTGGTGCTGGGAGTTTGGTTTTAAATTGTACATAGTGTTTTTAAATATGATGTATATATGAATGTATATAAATATGATTGTATATATATTCTTGTAGCCCTGAAGAAATCTCAATGGGGATAAAACACGTTGGCCATAGCTGCAATAAAAACAATTTTATGAGAAGACGAACAATAAAGAATTGAATACAAACAGCATAAATAGGACTTTTCTGTTGTTTTATTGAAACATGGACAATTGATTTACATTTCCACGGAATAATGTTGCATCTGAGATTTGAGTTGGAGTGCTGAGTAATATTGCGTCATATTTATGAACAAAAAGATTGCTAAATAGAGGGTCTATGGTGGCTGGTCCCTCATACTTGTGCACCCATATTTAGTATTTTTTTCTGTTGCCTTTAGGAACTAATTAAACAGACTGAGTTGACAGGTGGGAGTATTGGTTCCTCCAGCCATTGTTTTGAGGTTTTTTGTTAGCCATTGTCAGTCTATCCATCTCACGTTTGATTGGATTCCTAACCAGTTGTTGTGCGGATCTCAGTAATCAATGATTATTTTTATCATGACAAAAATGCAATCCGTCATTAATTCAATGTATTTTGGGTGTTTATAAGCCCCTTGTCAGCATAATCTTTCAGTGTCTCTGTAATGCAGTTCAAATTGCTTTATACAGGCTAAGTCGGAGTCCTTGCAGCGATTCCAAAATTCACAGCGTCCTCGTTCCTCTTTCGAAGGTGTTGCTTTTCAAGTCTCAAAGTTTCAATTGAACATCCTCTCAGAAGAGTGTTTCGGTGGCCAACGTTGTGACCACAAAGTTGACCACTGAGGTCTTTTTTTGAGGGTCAAGTGATTCTAATTTTGGTTGGTATCAGGTGTTAAAAAAAGTATTGTAGAAATACTCCAATCTCAGCTTGTGTTCACCCTGACATTTCACTTGTCAAAAGCAGGCAAATTGTGGATAAAAGCTCTCTGGGCAACACGGAAAAACGTGCTGGGTTTGGTAGGGAAACGCTGATCACAGCTGTAATTCTGCATTTCTGATGGGCTAACCTATAGGGGAAAGATCCTTTACAACGCGGTGTTTACACCGCATGACCTTTACTACGCAGGCATTACAACGCAAGTCATTACTACGACTTGCGCTGGATGACGCTCTTGGTTAAGGAATAGTTTGATTTTCTATTCCAACACCTTCCCTACTGTTACGTGGGCTGGAGTTGGAATAGAAAATTAAATTCATCCTCAATCCAGCGCCCTCCAACGCAAGTCGTTGTAACGACTTGCATTGTGAAAACCGCGTTGTAAAGTACCGCGATCAAAATGATCGCGTTGTACTGACGTACATCCACCTATACTGGGTCAGAATTACCGAAAGTTCATTTATAAGAATAATGATGCCAGACTCTTGTATATAATGTTTAATTGGTACAGATGTCTCTTTCCTCCTTAGTAAAAATCTGTTTCCTCAAAAGCAGGATGATCTTCACAGCAAATTAGGAACTCTGAATCCCAACTGGATCATATCTGACAGGTGATGCAAGGGCAAGAGGGTTGTACTCTGGAAGTTCCTTCTATTTATGCTCCTTATGTTTGTGGGCATGTGTGAATTTGGAACTTTGCACAGCATACATTTCCCCTGCACAATGGCTCACAATGAAGTTATGATGTTCACTGGATCTGGGAATGTTGATTTACAAATATTAAATTTGCATGTATACATTCACGCTTACGCCACTGGTGCAGCAAAACTTGAGGCCTACCCCTGCAAGGTAAATGGAGGGGCCCCCCTCCAGAATTAATCGCTAGCTCCCAGGTCAGGGAACTGATCCGAGGGGGCCCCTGATGCTTGAGGTCCCCCCTCACCATGTGGTCTGCAGGGCCCTATGTTACGCCACGGGTTTACACCAATCATCCCATGGGAATAAGACACAAATAAGGGCAGTCAAAGCCCATGCAGGTTAGAGCAGTGGGGCTGGGTGGGGGTGGGGGGGTGATTTCAAATGACGACAAAGGGAAAATTTATAATTTATTTAATTTCCCCTCATCGTCGTCTGTTGAATCATCCGTCCCACCCGTCCCAGCCCCATCACTCTTACCTGCACGGGCCACGGCTGAAATAGTGGTAGATTAGCAGATGCTTATGTATTACAGTGGAACTCATCTTGATCACCTATAAAACAGAATATAAAACCTGGTTGTGGACTTTCAGGGCACTACTTTTTTTTAAGTTATATTTTTAAATTTACATTGTTTTTATTTTCTATAGCCTATGTCCATCTGCACAATCTGAGGATTACAACAATGTATTGGGTGTGTGGATTGGCGCTGTGGTTCCCGACTTTACCTTGCCAAAAGGTTTGTGTTCTCTCTTTATAATAGCAGTATAGATTCCACTCAGACTTCTCTCTTTCTGACTCCAACCAAAATAGTTTATACCTTTATAAATATGGTTTTAAGTCTTTTAGGGAGGGGTCATTACATTATTGTAACCCTTTTTTATATAACATAATTAAAATATATTCCCTTTGTTTATGGTCAATGCCATTTTCTTCAAGCAGTTCAAAAATAAAACACTTCCGGATTGGCTCTCTGCTTCCACTTCCTGTTTAGTTTGTAAAAGAATAAGTGCCAGGGTCCAAGGTTTTGCTAGGAAGTCCGCTGCACCCACAGCCACATTTTGAGGTTACTGAATACCAAGCTGTCTACCCTCGAATCCCCTTCATGCCTCTTTCATCCACCATCACACATTCCCTGTCCCATTTACCTGACTTCTGCTGATTCCTTTTCATCCCTGCTTACTGCCTTCGTGTTTCTCTCCCCCTTCATTTCCAGTTTTCTGCCTTTTTCTCTCTGCTATACAGTCAAATGTAGTCATTATTCATTTAATTGTGTCATAAAACACTTGCGACCTTTGGCTGGAAGTTGTGATTGCCATGTACCTCGCTATTGCACTGTAGTGTGCTTGCATGATGAGTGGCAAACTTCAATTAACTTACAATAGTGCTCATTTATGTTGTTGACATTTACGAGTCAGATTGACTAGATGACAGTGTCCCCAACAGGTTCCAGTCTAAATGTATATTTGTCCCACAAAATTAAGCTTTCTTCCTAAATCTTTTTATATTGATAGGACTGCACTTTTTAGGCTAAAAGTTTTATCAATTTGCCATGGTCAAAAGATCTTGCTTGGGAAAAGAAGAGTGGTTACGGCCTGTCTCTCTCCTCGCTAGTATTTCAGATTGAGCATTTTGCCCACTAATTTTTTGCCAGTAAACTGAACCAAGAACGTTGCAAGCTGGCACAAACTGTGCTTCATAAGGGGCAAAACAAGATAGAAACTATTTACCCGGATGCCAGGTAAATAATACATTTCTTCTGCTATGCTTCATAAGGGGCAAAACAAGATAGAAGCTATTTACCCGGACGCCAGGTAAATAATACATTTCTTCTGCTATTTACTAGGCAGCTGTCTAAATAGTAGAAATTATTTAGTGTTTGACTGGTTGCCTTGCAAATAGCAGAAAAACTTCACAATTTACTTAGCCGCTGGCTTAACAATAGAGATATTGAACTGTTTAGCTGGCGTACGTGCATATAGCAGAAAAACGTCACTATTTACCTGGCCACTGGTTAAATAGTAGAGGCTTTGCACTGTTCATCTGTCAGCTGTGCATATAGCAGGAAAACCTAAATATCTACCTGACTGCTGGTTGAATAGCAGAGATTCTCTTCTGTTTGGCAGGATGCTGTGCAAATAGAAGAAAAACATCACTATGTACCCGACCTTGGGCTAAACAGTATAGATTCTGCACTGTTTGTCCAGAATCTGTGTAAACAGTAGAAAAACATCATTATTAACCCTAGGCGTAGTGGGCGTAGCGGGGCTACGCGGAGGGCCATGGAGTTGAGCATAAACTCACGAGAAGTGTGGATGCGGGGGGCGTGCATGCATGCGCAGATTTCCTAGAGACGGCGATGAGGAGGAAGAGGGGAGCCCGGGGACGCTACAGCCAAGGTAAGTGGTTTTATTTTACTTAAAAAGTATTTTTATTTAATTTGTAATCAATTGTTAATAGGGGCGTGGGAGACAGGGGCTGGCCAACTTCGCTCCTCTGTGGAGTGTGTGCAGAGATTTGCCTTCTCCGTGGAAAGCTGAGTAGGCAAATCTCCGCATACTCCGCGGGCAGAGCGCAGTTCTCCGCCCACGGTTAATCACTATATTCTTGGTCACTGTCTAAACAGTAGAGATTATGCACTGTTTGGCAAGCGGATTTTGGAAAACTTCTCCCCCTAAAGGGTCCAACATTCTGTACTGAGAGACCCTTTCCCCTTGGCAAATTAGCTACCACCCAACTTTGGGGTCATTAGCTCTTCTATCGTTTGTGACAAGAATTGCAGTCAACAACTATCAATAAATTCCTTTCTGAATTGGAAAGGGTTAAGAGGAAACCCTTTTTATGTATCCTGCAATTTGCAATTCAGAAACAATTGTAAATGTCCTTGTACTAGTCTGAAGACCTTTTCAACTCATAAAAACATGTTTTGTCCTTAATGACAAGTAGTTTTGTGGTCACAAACCTTGTGATTTTGTGAGAAGAGGCCCTTAGTGCCAAAAGTTGCTTAGATACAGTCACTAACTTATATTCTGTAAGTCCTAAAATGTTGAAGGTTTCTGAGTTATTTTGACAGGCTTGGCACAGAGTGCTACTGCATTATTCCGTGGGCCAAGGCATTGCGGCTTGGGTGGCCCTTTTGCTCATGCTCTACAAATGCTCCTACTCCTTTACATTTTCCTGGAGATGCAAGACTATCTAAAGCTGGTTACTCTTCTAGAGCTATATACTTGCTCTCACTCACAAAGCCATGGGAATGTACAAGGGCCAGATATAGGATCATCTAAACGCTCCATGTTATGAGAACACCTAATTTCTGCAGGAAATCAGTGCATTCTGGATGCAACTCACAGAGATTTTTATTCATTTGCTTTATTACAAATATTGTATTGTAAGACACTGAATTAACACAGACATTTTGTTACCTCCATTCTTGTGACCTACCGATTGTTCGTTTGACAGTTTTACTTTATGTTAATTTTGCAGACATTGGTTGTGGATTCTGGTACAGTTCAATTAAACAAATCTGACTAGATCACCTGAAAACAATTTTTTGTAAAAGCAAAAAACAGAAATGGAGATGTTGTATCCCAGTAACATAGAGCCATCTAATATTTAGGGTAATTTTTAATCAAAATAGAAAAAATGCATAGTGCTCCTCATGAAGTGTAATTGAAAGGCTTCATTCCAATCTCATGACAGAAGTGAGAAAAACGATAAGCCTGATTTAGAGTTTCAAGGACGGAGTTAACTCTGTCAGGATGGCAGAGGACCATACCGCCAACATCTTGAGGGACCTCCACCCACAACATTTAGTTGTCCACTGGCTGTGTGGACAACTCTCTACATTGACAGGAAATGCTGTCATGGAGGTTCTTGTCTAGGCACGAAACATTTGAAGGACAGGACAGTCAGACACGATGGCCAGCCAGCAAACATTTTAAAAAATTATTTTTTTAAAAAAAACAAACTCTCAAAGCAGGAGTTTATTTTTGAAAAACAAAAACAATGAATGGTTCCACACACTGGGAGACTACTCCCAGGGTGTAACAGGGTCATTTTTTTCCTGTTCCTCACAACCAGGTTTTACTCTAACTGAGGTAAATGGTATTCAGTTCTTCCTTTGACGGCCCATACTTTTTCGGGTCATTGGAGAAAGTATTCTGTAGAGAAGCTATAAGCAAAAGTATTCTTTTACCCATTAAATCAGAGAATACCATAAAGACAAAGAAGAAAAGAAACTCACAGAAATTTGTATTCATTGACTTTATTACAAATATTGTAAAAAAAGAAGACACTGAATTAACACATTTTGTTACCTCCATTCATGTGACCTACTGATTGATCATTTGACAGTTTTACTTTAATACTAATTTTGCAGACATTGGATGTGGGTCCAATATTGAGATTTTAGATTTTTGATTTGAGGTGTTTCTCTTTCATATATAGGTTTCTGGCTGTCACTTAGACACTGCCTTTATGCAAGGTGATGGCTCTCACAGCAGTAGCAATAGTGATAACTTCAAGCAGAAGTATCCAAAATAAGGACACAATGAAGCATGAGATCTCAGCACCTGATTGTCATCTGCTTTCTGAGTAGTCATCAGGCACAGATAAAAGAGCAGCCTTGCTCAGAAGCTTTGGCACCTTTATCAAGAGAAAACTGGGATCTGCCCCTTACTTCTACCATCTATCCTATTGTGTCACTCAGGAAGAACCAAGCAGCAGCCCACTGCTAAAAAGGACCTCACAGAATTT
Source organism: Lissotriton vulgaris (assembly GCF_964263255.1). NCBI lineage: Eukaryota > Metazoa > Chordata > Amphibia > Caudata > Salamandridae > Lissotriton > Lissotriton vulgaris. The sequence goes on along the minus strand of NC_141697.1, from coordinate 90,927,187 downwards.
TATGGGCAGCCTTGTCTCAATTCTCCCTAACTGCAGTTGTGAGTCTCCACCCTCTACCCACAGAGTTGAAGTCAATATACTCTCACTGTGTGGGAAAGCTATATCTAATTTCCACCACATCATGTAAAATGCCTCCAACTAGTCCATGCACTACGACTTTTGTCACAGAGGGAGTCTTACTACTATGCACTTACAGGCAGATTACTAAGGCCTTGTGTTGCCCTAGTATCAAGCAAGGTGAAGCACGGCAACACAAGCCCTTACATTGGATTTACTAAACCACACAAAACCACTGTGCGTGGCTTTGCGTGGCTTAGTAAATCCAGAGTACCACAAGGCAGTGCAAATTACAACCTTGCATTGCCCTTTGTTGAGAAGGTGATTCATGGGTGGAGCATGGATGGGCGTTCTCATGCATCCACCCATGGATTTTAACCCCTCCCATGCTCATGACAAGCTCAGCTCATTATGAGCCACGGTGGCCGTGTGCTCATGATGAGCTGAGCTCGTCATGACAGCCGCAACACTCGCACCCGGGGCTAATTCCCCCGCTGTGCTTAGCGTTCTAAAATAACGGGTTTGGGCGTTACAAGCTCAGCTTGTAGAGTAGTTCTTACATTCCCAATAGGCTCTGCGTATTGGAATAATATATCCTATAGATGTGACGTAAGACTTATGTCTACTAGGTCTCTATCGGAATATATTAGACTTAATTGTGAGTGCCAGCTAGCTCAGAGGTCATTAGAAACTTTCTCGAACTCAAAAGAAGGGATTTAGTTTCTGACTACCGCATAAACATGACAACTTTGTTTCGCCAAGATAAAACTGATCTTCAGAGTTGTGGAAACAATAGATAGATATTTCACTCAGTCAATCATGAATGCTTTGTTTCAGCAGAGGTTCAGAGAAATAGATAGATGGGCGTTTTCTTTAAAAGGATTTATTGAACAGTCTTCTTTCTCAAGCATAAGAAATGAACTGTTACACTCGTCAAACTGGTTGCAAAATATAATGCATACAGTAGAAAGAGTAGAATAAAATAATACTGTAAGAGCATTGTATGGTTCCAAAACCATAGATAAGAACATACATAAATAACAGAGGCTAAAAGTACTCAACTGGTGCTTTCTAAAATACGCCTACCCCATGTACCTGACCTAAGCTTAGTACGAGGGAAGAAGTAAGTGAGGTATAGCATAAATGTAGTATTCTTTGCCAAGAATCTGTCCAAGATTTCTCTTAAGGTCTAATCAGCTCCGTACCTTGATTTGGAATGAAGAAGGTCAGGCTCAGGACCCGATTTCCTAACAACCCGTAAGGGTAGCTTGGAAACACTGGAGCTGGATTTCTCGGCAGGAGAAAACACATTGTCTCTCTCAGTGCCTCTGCTGGAGGGTCGGCTTCCTTCGGCACTTGTAGTAGCAGGGTGCGCCGGGCAAGTAGATAGTCGAACTGCTCCAAACCACTGTGTGCTTGCTATGGCAAGTGTGGGCATATTTATACCTTGAAGGTGCTGATATTGACGTAAAGGTGAACATAACAATGTCATCAAAGCCTCTCAGTTCTTTGAAAACTCAGTGAGTTCTTGGACAAGTCAGTATTCGAGCAAGGCGAAGTCCCTAGCTACTGAAGCTGAGTTTTCCAAGAAATCGTTGTGGATTTTCGGAACTAATGGAAGTAGCCCTGCCGTATTTGGACTGCATGAGCTATGTCTAAATATGGTTATGATTCTTATGCCTACATAAGGATATGGTGATTTATACCTATATAAGGTCATGAATCGGGAAAATTACAATAGGGTCCTAAAATGTTACACAACAAGCTCGTCATGAGCACACGGCCACCGTGGCTCATGAAGAGCTGAGCTCGTCATGAGCACCGGGGCGCTGTGCGCGGCCCCTACCCCCCAGCACAGCGGGGGAAATAGCCCCGCAGGCAAGGGGTTAACACAATCCCAGATTTACTAATGAGAGTAAACATTGCATTGTGTTGAAATGATACGCCATTCCCAAGTGAGGCTTCATGTTACTTCCTCTTTCTATTCCTGCTTCATTATGCAGTATGCACAGAAAGAAGAAAATGTCTCAAAGGATTGTTTTTGTGTACGAAGGTGTCCTTCCCTGCACAAAAATAATTCTACTCATAAGAAGACACTCTTGCACCATGGTTCAAGTGTGCCTGTTTTGGCACTAGATAGCACACAGTGTGCCAGCCCAGGGAGAGAGTAGAAATACTGTCTATTTTAGTACGTCATATTCTAGTAGATATGACACATTTCTGCTCTCTTCCTGTCATGCAACAAGGTGCAGCAAGTTGTCTGCCTGCCTTGCTGTGCATGTCTTCCTAATAAATCTGCCCCTTGCTACATACCCACCTCACATATACACACATAGAACGTCAGTGTAAAGATCTGGGGGAGTCACACAGAATCTCTCTTTGGGCCATCTGAGATGATTTATCTGTAGCCTCCATCACCCCTCACACACTTCCTGCTATCCTTCACAGACTACACTCATTTAACCCATCTACCATTAAACTCCTCTGCCAAGTTTCAGTCCCGCACCCTCAAATCCATCCTCAGACTACTGTGTTAGCATCAGACCACATCAACTGCACTCAGAGGTCAGTGTGTAACAGCCCTGCCTATTTAAACATTATGCATGCTCTGATTCGTCAGCAAAAACCCACCAGCTCTATAAGTCCTCCTACAAGTTCTCCTTTTTAGGTTGTTTTGGTTCTTCTGATCCTCATCCTGGCCCTGGTCTAACTAGTTCTAGTCATTCTGGTTCTGGTTTCCTGAATCTGGGGGTCTTCGTTGTTGTACTTCCTGACCCTGATCTTCCTTGGCCTGCTCCTCGTTCATCATTGTATTAGCCCTTCGAGGGCCTCCTGAGCATGGTACTATTGATCCGCATCCAGACCCTGCTAGTCTAAAGAGTCCTTCTCCATCTAGCCCTGTTGTCCTAGTTCTGATAGGGCTAGCACTCCTAGTCTTTTTTTTTAGTTTGGGTTGTCCTGATTCTCATTTCCCTGGTCCTTGTGGTCCACCAGGTACTGCTTCCACTGGTCTTGGTCCTCATTATTAGGTCCTATTGGTTGGGGCCTGATAATTTTGGTCCTGGTCTGGTCCCATTTTTCTTCATGGCTCTGGTTGTCCTGGTTCCCATGATCCTCACCAGCCTGGTCTAATACCTCAGTTCCTAGTCTTCCTGCTCCACCGGGACCTGCAGGTCCTGGCCGCTTGGTTCTGACCTCTTTAGTCCTCCTAGCCCTGTTCCTAGTCCACCTTATTCTGATCCTTCTAGTCCACCTAATCCTCCCCCATCCGGTCCCTGGTCTTAATGGCCTTAGTCCAACTTCTCTTGACCTTAAATGTTTTCTCGGTACTCCTCCAGCATGCCATAATACTCTTGGCCCTGGTCCTCCTGCTTGCTGTCATATTGGACAAACTTGTCCACTTTATCCTGATCGTCCTTGTTCAGGTCATCCTGTTCTTAGCTGTTCTGGGCCACCCAGCTAAGGCATCATGGATTCTGTCATCCTGGCCTTTCTTGCCCTGGTCCTCCTTTCCTCCTCCTCATTCTTCTGATTGTCCTAGTATGACTGGACCTGATATTCCCTGCCTTTGTGCATCTGTAAACTCAGATTCCTTGTCCCCTTGGTTGTGGTCTATATTGTCCTCATTGTCCTAGCCCTCCTCCTCTTTATTCTTCAGGCTATGTTTGCCCAGTCTTTCTCACTGTTAGTCTGGTTTGCCTAGCAATAGTCTTCCTACTCCTAGTCCTCCAGTCAGTGTTCTCTTCCTGGTTTTGTGCCCACTAGTTTTGTTTTAGGTTCTCCTTGTTTGTGTCTTTATATGCCTAATTCTCTTCAGTCTGGTCCGTTTGGCATTCCTGGTCCTTTCAGTCCCCCTTCACCTATCTTTTTCTTTTCTTTCCTGATTCTCTTGTCCCTCACCCATTTAGCCTGGTTCTTCTGATCCTTCTCACCCTGCTCACTTGATTCTGAGTGCATTAGTTCCTGGGCCTGCTGGTCCCCTTGGTATACCTGGCCTCTTGTGTCCTGGCTCTCTTAGGCCTTGCTCTTTTAGCTCTCGTCTTCCTGATTTTGGATCAGCCTTGTCCTCCTAGTCGTGTGCCTTGTCCTCTTGGTCCTTCTGCCATTGCATCTGATGGTCTGGGCCCTCTTGGCCCTGGTTCTTTTTGTTTGGGTCCTTCTAAGTCTTGTAATTTCGGTCCTGGTCCTCCAGGACATCCAGGTCCAGCCCTCTTAGTCTTCCTGGCTCTGGCTGTTCTGGTCTTTCTGATTTTCCCCAGACTGGTCCTCCTAACTCCAGGTCCTGGTCTTTCTGCTCCACTGTGTACTCTGGGCCCTGGCCATATAGTCATGATCCCCCTGGTACTTCTGGACTTGTTTGTGGTTCTTTTGGTGCTGATCCTTCTAACCCTCCTTGCTGCAGTACTGATCATACTGCTTCTGGTCCTCCTGGTATTTTTGATACTGCACCCTCATCTTCTTTGTTCATTCTGGCCCCCAGTCCTATTGACCTGAATCTTATCTTCCTGGATCTGGTCCTGATTAATTTGGCCCTGGTCTTCCTACTGCTTATTCCCATTCTGCTGCACAAACTCCTCATTGTCCTCTTGTATCTGGTCCTCCTGGGCCTAGCCATACTGTTGCTCATCTACCTTGCCATCTTATTCTTAGACCTGTCTTCTGGACCTCCAGGCTTTGATTACTCTGGTCCTGATATCCCTGGTCCTGATCCTCTTGATGCTCCCTTTCCTCCTCCCACTGGTCCTTTTGGTCCTGGTACTTAACATCCTGATTCGCTTTGCCCTGATCTTCCTGGTGCCCTTTGTCATTTATTTACTGGTCCTATTCGAATATGTCCTTCTGTCTCTGGCTGCCTGTGTCCCTGGTCTCAGCTACTTGAAACTCCTGGCCAATGTAATGTTATTCATGTTTTTCAAAATCTGTGTCCTTCTCGAGATTATGTGTCCATAGCCCCTGATCCTTTTGGTCCCGTTTCTTAAAAGTTTGGTTTCTACTGGACCTAACCCACCTACTATCTTAGTCTTGTCCCCTTGGTCCTGATTGTCCTGGTTCTTTTTGTCCTATTGTGTTTGTTATTATAAACTCTGCCTTTTGGCCATCATGGCCCTTCCTGGTTCCCCCAGTCTTCGATCATTTTGCCTGGTTCTTTTGCGATCCTCTTGGTCCTCCTAGTCATCTTGTCCTGTGTAGCCTCACATTCAACCTTCTAGCCCTGATACTACAGGTCCTGTTCAATCTTTCTTATTTTGTCTGGCACTCTAAGGCTTTGTCCTCCTGTTTTGGATTGTCCTCGTTCTCATGGATCCTGTTCCATGCCCATTTAATCCAACTGGTAATACAGCCATTTTTCCTCTGGGCCTTCCAGATGCTTGTTGGCCTTCTTAACACAAATCCTTCTCACTCTGTCCTGTGACTTGTAATGATTGCTCTGCCACACTTGTGAATCCGAGCCCTGATCCCCTAGGTCCTGATCTTAATGACCCTCTTAGCCCTGTTTCCGGATATCCTGGTAATGATTCTTTTAGTTTAGCTAGTCCTCTTGCTTTGCTCTTCTGGGTACCCTTGGCACTGCCCCATTCATCTTGCTAATCCCTGTCCTGATTATCGTAGTATCCTGATTTTAGACTTGGCATCTTTGGCGTGGTTTCTCCTGACTTTTGTTCTCTATCTCCTGTATTTTTGATGCTGTGCTGGATTTCGTATTTGCTGGCTTAGATGCTTTGGGCATTTTGCCACTGCTGATCAGTGTCAAAGTGCAAGTGCTTCCTGTGTACATTGTTATTATGATTGGTTCTCTCTGATTGGCATATTTGATTCACTACTAGGTCTCTAGTAATATGCAATAGGTGTGCTAGGGCTGGTAAATCAAATGCTAGTAGTGGACCTGCAGCACTGATTGTGTCACCCACATGAGTAGCTCTGAAAAGGTAACTCAGACCTGCCACTGCAGTGTCTGTGCGCAGTTATTAACTGCCATGTCGACTTGGCAAGTGCACCCACTTGCCAGGCCCTAACCTTCCCTTTTCTTACATGTTAGTCACCCCTAAGGTAGGCCCAGGGTACCCCTCTGGAAAGGGTACAGTGTATGTGAAAGGCAGGACATGCCCTGATGTGTGTGGCATGTCCTGATAGTGAACTACTGCTAATTTAGTTTTTCCGTATTGAAAGGCTATCTATTCCCATGGGATAGAATGGGGAGTTTGCTCATAACATCTTATAAAACATAACTGCCCACGGGAACAAGATAGGAAAATGAAGTTTGATATGCCTTAATTCAGAATGTCATTATGCATCTTTTAGTCAGGATGATTTTTACATTCTGTGTTTCACAATACCACTTTTAGAATGTAGGTATTTACTTACTCAGCCATCCAGTGTACTTCCGCTAGGATGTGGATTGACTGTCTGGGTTTGGAGTGTCAGGAACTGGGGAGGAGCAGTGGCTTCAAAGAGCCTGATGAGTCAGGGCTGGGCTGAATAGACCTGGGCGGCATTTAGAGTAGGGGAAGGAGATTACCTTTCACCTGAATGGGCCTGGTCTGCCTTCCATAATGCTGTCTCCACCTCCTGCTGGGCAGCAGCGCCAGAGAGGACAGACTGATTTTGGTTGGGCACACACACTCTCCACCTTCAGAGAACAAAGACATTTACTGTATAAAAAGAAAGAGGGGCTCAGACCCCAGAACTTCTGGAATCAAGAGGAACCTTTGCCAAGGAGAAGAGCTGGAGAAACTGAGGAGAAATACTACCCTTCCTGTGTGTCTGGGGTTGGCCTGCAGTTGTTGTATCTGCCAAGTAAAGGAGAAGGACTTTGCTGTGTCCCCTGCTTGAAGAAATTCTCCAAGAGCTTCAGTAGAGCTTGCCTCCAGTTTTGAAGACTCAGGAACAAAAAGACTTCACCCCCAGCTCCCCTAAATTTCCTTGGTAGGAGTTCTTACCTGCCAAGAAGTGCCTGTGACTGTGTGAGGCCTCTGGAAGTTGTTTCTGCTGCTGGGAGTTGGAAAGCAATGCAACAACAAGAATATAGATGCATTGCTCTTCTTGCGTCAGTTGTCTGATCCAACGCTGTGGTGCGAGAAGAATCTCCATATATCGCTGCTGAAATCGATGCAGCTCCTGTCGCTGCTACAAGAATCAACGCATCCAGGGATTGCGCCTGAAGAAATCGATGCAGTGGCGCTCATTGGCCGCCGCATCATTTGCAGACGCATCATGGATTTCCATGCATTGTCTCTTTGAGGCAAGTTTTCCCCGATGCATCACCCACGGATCGGAGTCGTCTCAGAATCGGTGCATCGCTTCCCCTTACAGACCGGACTCAAAGCACCGCTCCCCTGTGCCCAGCGGAACTGTTGCATCGCATCCACAAAGGTCTCAGGAATCAACACATCTCTTTGCTGCGGCTGTTTGGCTTGGTGAATTTTGTCACTAATGGCCATATGTATCAACATACCCTTTTGTGATTTCTTAATAGCGATTTTTAAGGAATCGCTATTTAGAAATCGCAAAATGGTATGTATGTAGAAAACCGCTTCTTTTTAGCGATTCCTTAAAATTCCTTAATTGCGATTAGCAAATTGCTAATCGCAATTAAGGAATGATTTCCCATTCATTTCTATGGGCCAGGACGCCCATAGGAATGAAGGGGAAATTTGTGATTTGCAATTTGCTAATCGCAAATTGAGAATATTTTCAAGGGTGCAGGTGTGTCCAAAGGACACCCTGTTGCACCCCTGAAATCTGCATGGGTGCACATGTGGCGCACATACATGCCCTTAGGGCATGTATGTACGTCACAGGGCACTTTGAAAAATGAAAAAATATGCAGTTTGAAAGGAATTCGCAACTTACCACCAACTAGAAGTTGGTGGTAATTTGCGATTCCTTAAGGCCAATTTGCGATTTTTTTTAGCTTCTTACATTGCATTTAAGGAATCGCTAAATTTGTGATTCCTTAAATGCAATCGCAAAATAAGGAATTGCACATTTTGCGATTCCTTCTTTTCAAAGCACATATCCTTCATACATACCATTTGTCCAAATTGCATTCGCAAATGCCGAAATTCTGCGAATTTCGGCATTTGCGAAGTCAATTTGGCTTGATACATATGGCCCAATGACAGGTACTTTGCAAGAAATCACACATTCATAGTTTTCTATGGACTGAGTTGCTTAAACATTTTGAAAATAATTTTTCTTAATACTTGTATGTTTGATTTTTGTCAATGTGGTCTTCTTAAGTTTAGATAATGTTACTTTATTTTTCTAAACTGGTGTGATGTGCATTTGTGGTGTTATCACTGTGTTACTGTGTGTTTTGAATACAAATACTTTGCACATTGCTTTTGGGATAAGCCTATCTGCTTGTGCCAAGCTACCAAGGGGGTGAGCAGGGGTTATCTACAGTGTGTATCCCCTTTCCCTGACTAGAAGCAAGGGTCCCTATTTGGACAAAGGTACCTACCTCTGCCAATTAGAGACCCCCATTTCTAACACCTGGATATACTGGCCATTGTCCTTCAGGTCCCAATCTTTTTAGTTCTTTTCAGTCCTTATCCTCCTGGCCCTCATCCTCCTGCCACTTGCCCGCATGGCTCTGAAATAAATGTCTTGTCAAAGATCATCCTAGCCCATACTAGTTCTGATGTTCTGTGACCTCCAATTTATGCTAGTCTGAAAACTTCCGGACCATGCACTTTCTGGTTTACCTGGACATCATTCCCATGTATTCCTGCCCCTGGTCCTTTGTATCCTGGGTATTCTGTTTCACAGGCTTCAGGTCATGGACCTTTTCATTCTCCTCATCCTAATTCTCATCCATCAGTCCTCCTGGTCTAGCTCCACTGGTTTATCTAGTCCTGTGCTTAATCCTTATGATTGTGGTCACCTTGGTCAATGTAGATCTGGTCTTAGTTCTGGTACTCCTTTGTCTGGCCCTCATGTATCGGGTCTTCTGTTGCAAGTTTCAGTGGCCTTGGTTTCCCTAGCCATCCTAGTCCCTGCTCCTCCCTCTCCATCTTACTCCTACTATTCCTCCTGGTCTCTTGGCTTCTTTGTTCTACCATGACCGTGTCCATCTGAATATGGTCCCCTGTGTTATGGTCCTCCTAGTAACAGTCCTATTGAGTCTGGTCTTCCTAATCCCTCTGGCACAGGTTCTCTTAGTTCCTATGTTGTGGGTAAGCCTGGTTCATGTAGTTCTTGTCACTGTGGTTTAAGATCATCAGGAGTCTGGCACCTCTGGACCTTCTGGTCCTGATCCCCTTGGACCTAGACTTTCTTGCCCTCTATAATCCTCTGGTCATTCTAATCTAGGGTCTTTAGGTCTTGCTAGCTCTGGTCCTTTCTGGTTGCAGTCTTGCTAGTCCTGGTCCTTTTGCCTCTGGCCCATTGGTCCTTCCTGGTCTGATGTCTGTGCTCCTTGCCTGGTTGTCCTCATTCCTCTAGTCCTTGTCAGTGCACACAGGCAATCATAGCCCTCCTTGTCATTATGTTCAAGGGCCTTCTGTTCCTTCTTTTTTTACGGGCACTTGTCAACTGGGTTCAGATCCCCCTTTTCCACATCTTAGTGCTATTTTCCATTGACCTATTCCTTTTTGTTCCTCATCTTCTATGGCATTGGTAACCCTGGTTATCATATATTAGATCTCCCTGTGCCTGGTGTTTCTTGTCCTGTTCTTCGTGGCTCTGGTCATCCTATCCCTCCTAGTGGTCAACCAACTGGCACTTAGTCTCCTACTTTGTATAAACCTCTTCCTCCTACTGCACACTTCGCCAGTGTAGTAAATGTCCTCTCCACTGTTCTTCTCTGGCTAGACTGTACTATGTTGTCTGTGACATCATAGAATGCCAGGGTGTCCCTCTAGCTCACTGTGCCTTTCTATTACATACTGTGGCAGTTGGTTATCTCAGGCTGAGCTGCTAACAGCTGGCTCCTGGTGGGGTTTTCCTTACATCTTAACCTGTCTATCTAACCTGGAAGGAACCTGCAATAAAGGATCTTAACTTACCAAGTGGACTCTGCATCTTTCATTTACCACAGCCAGCACCTCACCCACAATGTCTTTAGCCAGGTACAGCCTCCAAGCCTATTTCGCATATTTTGTTTTGGGCCTTCCAGATTTCTTTTACTGAGACTGCACTGTTAACACCTTGGATGCGCAGGATATTCCTCTCCTGTGCTGGGCCATAATGATCTTGGGTGCGGTCATGACGAGCTGAGCTCGTCATGAGCACACGAGCACCGTGCCTCATGACGAGCTGAGCTCGTCATGAGCACCGAAGGGGTTATGTACAGAAATGAGAGCCCAGTAGAGACAGGACCTTGTCCACTTAAATCACAGCTTGACATGTTACACAATCAAAACTACCATTCCCAAGATGCATTGTGCAGGGGACTAAAATGTTAGTGTGGCTGAAGGGGCCAATAAGTATCAATTCCATAAACCTACTCTTTTAGGGGAGTAGTACAAAAAAGTGTATTTGTTCACAGGCAGCAGTGTGAACTTCTCCTGTGAATTAACTAAATGTATTACTTACCTGTTTTCTGCTTTCACTTCCCCCTTCCACAGAAGCTGTGTTACAGTGTCTGATTCAATTGACCTCGCCAAAGCACTGTACCCCCAAACCACAATTGCCTACAGTACGTGTCCCTCCCACTGGAGCCGGATACCACCACCTATCTGTCTACATTTCTTGATTGCTGCTGCTTATTGACTGTGGCTGTGTTGCCAGATTGTAAATTATAAGCAAGCACAATCACCCCTAAACAGAAACCTAAAACTAGGACAAGGCCTTCCATAAGAATCTGTCATGGCCGTGGCACGGGTGAGACATAGTGGTATATTTAGTCACATACTTCCCTTCTCTTGAAATTGCCGTATGATTGGGAAACGCGTGGCTAGAGGTCTACATTCCCCAGCATCTGTTGGGGTGTGCATGGGAGGTTGCAACAGAGGTCAGCTGATGTAAGGAGGCCTTATATATCCTGTCCGGACTGCTGCTCTGTGCTTGTCGTTCCAGTGTTTGGATACCTGTGACCTGCCGTCCTGTTTCTTTTTCTGGTGGAACCAGCATCATTATGCACGGCCTCCTGCCTTCGTTTTGTTCCATCGGCCAATTTCTTCCTGCCTTCGCGGAGTCCGTTCTTCCCTGCCTGTGGCGGCTTCTCGTCTGGAGCCGGGTCTTTGCTTCACTGTTTTTGGGGCCATGCGGGACACGCTGTGTTCCGGTCCTTTCAGTCTTCAGCCCGCACCACTCCCGAGAAGCAATGGAGCCCCTCTGAGCTACAGACAGCTAAGCGGTGGGAACGTGCTTGTTTCCAACTAGCTTTTGTTTTGTGACTTTATTTATCGTTTATCATTGCATACACTATTTCAGATTTTATTTCCAGCAAGCCTAAGATACTGCTTGTTTTTGGGAACGTTTAATGACTCTCTTGGATTCTGTGTTGAGCTGTTGGCTTCTGCTTTTCAACAGGCATGTTAACCAGGATCTTATAGTGCCCACACCGCCATCGCTCGCTCCACTTGTACCCACTACATTCACAACCAAGAAGACTCATGAGACATAATTGTGGGAAAACGGTGGTGCAGGTTTATTTGCATACAACTAGCAGATAGGTGGGTCATCTTACAGGCGATCCAAGACGGCAGCCCCTCGCTGACCCGCCTGCCTAATTAGCCAATTTGCACGGTAAGTCGATGCTCTTGACGGTGCAATACCTTTAATAGTTATCTCGTTTACTCCCGCCCCTCTTGTCGGGGCGGAGCGATGAGGCACACCCCCGGTCGGTTTAGGCCCCCCGACCGCCCGAAGGACTAACGGGGCGCCGACGTTGTTTCCTGGAACCCCCTCGGCTCCAGGTTCTTGGCTCGGGCACCCCTACTGTGCCAGGCAGAGGTATTGCTGTCTCCTTCTGCCGCAGAGGTACCCTTACTGTCCATCTGCTTCCAGATCGCCCTGTGACCCCGCCTGCAACACAAAACAGACCATTAATTGTTCACACCAACCTGCTGCTCTGCCGCTGGGTCTGGGCCAGGGCGGGAACAGCGCAGAGTAGTCCAGATGAAACGCGGCGGAAAAGAGGAAGTACTGAACCGGGCTGGCCTAGATAAAGGCCCTAGGACCGCCCACCACCTTACGTGCTCGCACCTGCATTGGCCACCCCCCTAAAGGGGGCGGCGCCCTGACTGTCGCGCTGATGACGTTTCGTTCGCGAGGCATGTGTCACTAAGACGCTGTCTCGCGTTATCTCCCCTTCGTGTCGCGCGGCCAGCGGCATAGTGCCCACACCGCCATCGCTCGCTCCACTTGTACCCACTACATTCACAACCAAGAAGACTCATGAGACATAATTGTGGGAAAACGGTGGTGCAGGTTTATTTGCATACAACTAGCAGATAGGTGGGTCATCTTACAGGCGATCCAAGACGGCAGCCCCTCGCTGACCCGCCTGCCTAATTAGCCAATTTGCACGGTAAGTCGATGCTCTTGACGGTGCAATACCTTTAATAGTTATCTCGTTTACTCCCGCCCCCCCTGTCGGGGCGGAGCGATGAGGCACACCCCCGGTCGGTTTAGGCCCCCCGACCGCCCGAAGGACTAACGGGGCGCCGACGTTGTTTCCTGGAACCCCCTCGGCTCCAGGTTCTTGGCTCGGGCACCCCTACTGTGCCAGGCAGAGGTATTGCTGTCTCCTTCTGCCGCAGAGGTACCCTTACTGTCCATCTGCTTCCAGATCGCCCTGTACTCCGCCACAGCTCTGGAGGAGGCCCCCGTCGATGACAGAGCCCCCCACCACCTAGCCACCTTCATACCTAGCACCCTCCAATCATTGGCACCCTGCTGCTGCCAGAGCTTCCCGTAAGTCAAGAAGGAAAACATCCATCCCAATCCCAGACAAGTGAACCCCATCCTTTCATAGTAGCCAACCGTCCTGACCTGTATCAGCGCATGCCTAATAAACCCCAGGCCCCTCTTCTCCATGGATTTTTGCCTGGCCCTGTTCACCCTCCTCCTGCCTTGCTCGATGGCAAGGTGTGACCGCGCTCCCCTCCCGGCCCTGCTGGGGACAATATCCGACCATATAAATTCCGTGGCCCCCAGTTCGTTAGTTATCACGGTGACATCCCGCTGCATGGCATCCACTAATGCTCGCCTCCCCATCGTCACCAGATCATTCCCTCCCAGGTGTATCACGAGGATGTTGGGAGGCCCCCCCAAGCTGACAAGCATTGGTCCAGTCTGAGCCTCAGCTGACCCCATCTCATTCCCGAGGTGCCCATCCACACTATTTGTGTCCTTGCAAAGGCCAAATCCCACTTCCTGTATGACGCCCACTGTTCGAGTCTGGTCCCATACGAATGGCCCATCACCCACACGCAACAGTCCACTGCAAGAAAAGAGACTGCTGGCATTTTTGTTCTATTCATAACGAACTGCACAGCAAACGAAAAATTCAAAACGTATCAACCAACCAAAAGTGGCATTACCTAAAACACACCAATGGCTCCTACCCATTATATCGCCTCCTTGCCTAGCCAACTGAGAGAAAACTTGATTCCTGATCCCCTTATTTATCGTATATTGCTAGGCATCAGACTATTCTCTCCCAGACAGCATTTAATGTTTGCATTTTTGCTGTCTGCCCAGTTCGCTACTGCCCTGTGTGGCATCTCCATCCTTTCGATGCACCACGAGTGACGCCAACTAAGAATGACACTTTGGCTCTAAACAATGGGGATGAGGGGGAACCATTCCAGTAATTACTCCCATTTGACCCTCAATGACTCTAAGGAGACCATGGTTTGGGACAGCCCTTGTGAAATAATCCCGATCCTAGAGTGCGTATGCGTGGCGCAGACATATATCCAGCATTTTGGGAAACAACCTACCCTTGTGGTTACTCCCCTGTTACCTACGAGCCGATGTCAGCAGCTGCCTACAGTACTTGGGCACACTTGGGGCACATGTCATAGTAAAATTAAATCTGTGCTAATTCCCCGTTATTTAGGGCAGCTACACTAATAAACACTCCTTTCTCCACCTTTTGTCCAGTACAGGGATCACGTTCCATGAGATTTACCAGCAACACTTATGTGGAAACTATAGTACCTCACCTATTTCATGTTACACTGACTATACACCGTGTGGAAACTGCTCTCCTCATAATCAAAAGGCCTCTGTGGTGTGAATGTACCTTGGTGCATAAATGTCATCCTTGCATTTTGGTTGTGATTAAATACCCTATTTAGGTTTAGTGTTTCCAGTTAAAACTATTCTACCCGATGAAACCAACCCATGGGATATTGGCATTCCAACAGAAATCTGTAAATACGTGCAGAGAGCCCAATAGTTCCTGTAGAAGCCTGCTACCAGTGCCGCTGAATGCTGGGTTTGCTGAATACCTATGCTCTCTCTACTTTTGATGCCATCGCATGCCTCTTTCTCCAGCCACCCACCTTTGCAGTTCTTTTCTCCCTTTGTCGCTCTGCTTTATTGATAGAGTTGCAGCAGCCTCTGGTTGCAATGTAAAAATGCATGTCAGGTATCTTCAGTTTGCAAGCTAAGTTGTCACAAGGCTACTATAGGGAGTTTATCACACAAGAATCAACCCAATATTGTAAAAAGCAGCTATAGTTGTTGAATCAACACTATGGTAAGCCACTTGCTATGCCGTTATGACTTTACCAGTTCCATGGGTCCCCGGGACCTAACTCCATTCATGTTTTAGGAGCATGGCTTATCCTACAACCTTGCCTCATTTCACTGTGCGGTACTTTGTAGTAGCCAGCAGGTTCGCGGCTGAAAGCGCCAGTGTCAGGATTGCAGTAAACAAGATGACTGTGCATAAACACGGCAGAATCTGTGTTTGAGAGCATATGTACCCCACGCTACTGTTCTTACTTATACAATCCATGGTGATCACAAATAATGGACAGACACTGGCAGTGCTATATCCTAGGGCTAGAATGGAGGATGCTTCGGCTCCTGTAGTAGAGCGCGAAGTGCTGCATTGTTTGCATTTTTAGGGGAAGAGGTGCTGGGTTTTTGCTAATGAAGGGGTTGAGCGTACGGAATTCAAACATGTTGTTAAAATTCATCCCAATCCATGTTATTCATCGACTAGGAGACACCCCTTCTGAAATAAACCCCTCCTGTTTCAAACTCCCCGTAGCCCTTAACCCAACACACACCCAAAGATTAAGCTCAAAAGCGTGCAATAGTGGTTGAATGATCGTGAAGTACCGAAAACACTTTATACTAATGGTAATGATTCACCTAAGAGTGTGTGTGTGTGTCCACGCATGCACGCCTATGTATGTGTATGTACAACATCAGGGTGAAATCGTATGCCTCCCGCTGGGGTCGCGCGCGTAGCTGCAAACATGGCGTGCTGGAAGAATATTCATCTCTGACCTACATCCTTGGCGCCCAGGGTCGGATTCGACAGGCGAGTCCGTTCCGTGCCAAAGTTTTGGGTTCCTATGTGTGACCCATACCTAGTTCCATTAACCTCCTGAGTGCATGATGAAGACAAAGGAAACCTAATTCTCAGAAACCACGCCCATATAAGCAACGAGAACATTGCAGAATCTCAAAAGTGCTTTAAAGCACCAGAATGATTGGGCACTACCCTCGCAAAGCATTACTGTTACTAAACACGACGCTGACCTAGTTCCAATGCTCCATTAATGCGCTCCATGAGAATAATACTTTCCTTATACCCCACCCCGTCTTTCACATGATGTCATCCGCCTTCTTTTCTACCTGAAACGTGGAAAGTGTTGTTCACTGTGCACAACAGAGCTGCGCTGTAATCGTATTTACCTTAAATTCTAAGCATCGGCAACGCTAGGGTAAGAACGTGTCTGCTACAGTATGGGCTGACTGTTGTCTTACATACTTGTAAAGCAGGAGCCACGCTCGATTTTGCGACCTCGGGAAAATTGCTGATGCACGCATCAGCTAACAGGGGGTTACAGACTACACTCTACTGTAGGGTGGCACGACGGCTACCACCCTGTCACTGCAGCTTGATGTTCACACTAGCCGCCCAGTCCACCCTTCGCACGCGCGTACCGCGCCACAGAACTACAAATCCCGGATGCACAGCACATGCGACCTCATGTGCTTGGAAGGCCGGGGCTCGCGTTAATCAAACCAGCACGTTGGCATCGCCGCCCTCCCAACACAGTGCAACTCAAGTTTGTGATTTACAAGTATAATTAGAAATCATTACAAAATCTTGTTCTCTTTAAGATGGAGTAACATGAATAGTTTTGTAGCAGTCCTGGCACCACCCACCAGTAACATTAATGAGTCGGAGCAGCGGTGCACGTGGGCAGCTTTTGTCAGGTTCAGTAACGACGGCCGAATATGGCGCCAACCCAAGACCTGTTCACTGAGTAACAGCACACATATCGTAGCACCGCGCTGCTACCGTGTGGGTCGTTTGTTGATTAACTTTAAAAGATAACCGGAAAAGAATACGAATAAGAACATTTGGAGATAGGTCACCGTAAAAGCCCATCAGTTTTAACGCTCAGGCAGTTCACTCTCCATCACTAAGATGCAGCGGATGTGCATATGACCCACATGCCTGATTTAGAAATGTATTGCTCCCAAGAGTATCGTTATGCGTAAAGTAGGTGCCCTGCCTTGAAGAAAATTGTAATTGTATACAGTAGCACAGTGGCCAGCTCTTAAGTACAATTGCTAGCTGTAAAGTACAATTGCTAGACAGCTGCTTGAATGTTCCCTTGCAGGGGCTAGCACTGACTGGGCCAGTGAATTTCGCAAATTGTCGTGTCATTGATGGCACGTTTCAATCAATAATGTGCACCATAAATAGTGTTCCCCTTTGCGTTTGCGATCACATACATCGTGCACTTATCAACTGCATGTATCAATAAACATACTTTAAATAAACACTAGTAGCCTCATTAAAACCCGTATCCATGAAAGGGCAAGGCATTACTTTTCAGTATTGCTAAGACTGCTGCTGCCTGAACTAGCCTCATAACTATACTTGACTGCTCCCTGACCTTCAGGTCCCATTTGTAGAAAGGCACATCTAAAGCTTCATACCGATGTCTTAGTAGGGTCGAAGGAGCCAACGGGGTGTCGGCGCGAACTCTCCTGGCAACAGAGGAACCTGACAGATGTTCCAGGCTCGTCTAGAACTGGAGTGTTTGTGATCTGAAGTACTGAAGGGACGAACCATATTTCTGTGTGGGCCAGTTCCTTACGTCGTAATAATAGATCCGCCGAACTGTCATTTATTTTCTAAACCATCCCACCTGCGCACGCCACACCACCGATGTTGTTCACTGTGCACAAACAGGGCTACACAGTACATGTATTTACCTTTATTATACGGCAAATGTGCTACAAATGTTCTTGAAAACCAAAACCGTCCCTGTACAAGGCAAACCAGTAAGCTGCTGTTTCACAACCCTATTTTATAGGAATAAAAGTGTGTAAACTGAGGCATATGGTAGCGGTTACAATACCATCTACACTATCTTCGAATTCGAAATAAAAGTGAGACAAAACCGACCACTAGTTGCGGCTGGACCTATCTCGGTGTGACAGAAGATCCTGCGCACGGCTGCGATTTACTGCCAACAGGGAGGCACCATCCACCCCGGGCAGAAGACCAAGGATATGGAAGCAAATTAAAATGCCAACGAGTGATCAAGTGAGCCTGGGTTCGAAAGGGCCCTAACGCAAAATCGGGAATGGTCACAAGCATGGCCTCAAAGATGGCAAGCAGTCCCCAGTTTTGTAACGGTAGGAATTTGATGCCGCCATCGCCCGGGATGCCATTACAGGAAGAACAGCCAAGAGCCCCCCGGAGCCCAGCGGGCAGAATTACTAACGTGCTATGCAGCGAGTAGGGGTTACCCGCTTCATTCTACAGCAGAGGCGTGGATGCTGGTGGGGTGGCACCTGGGGCGAGAGCGGGGAAAGAACCAACTCAAAACTAATACAAACCTTGAACTCGTTTCAAAATGTTTCTAATCACAAACTCTCAGTTCAACCCTCCAACCTCAATTTTTAAATGATACTGTATCGTGCAACCAACCTACTGCAACATCCCCGGCGCGTGCTAATGTGTTCTTGCATGAATAGGTAGTGTTCCAGTGTTGTTACTATTATTACTTGCACTAGGAGTATGCTTTTGTAGTTGTCTGTCAGGCACAAGTGCCTCTGTTTATAATCACCTTAAAATTGCTAAATAAACTAAGTTGATGAATCTCTGTAAAGTGGGGACGTGCTAGGATGTGCTTGTGTCACGCCCATTGGACACCCCGCAAACCGCAAGAGCTCTGTGGTGAAAGATGCAGGCAGGGTAAGGTTTGCCCCTCAGGAGTTGCCGTCGCATTGAACTAGATGCAATGTGCACGCGGTTTAAAACACGAGCATGAGTTATAGCACATGCTGCCTAAGAAGCGCTCGTCTTTCCCCGGAGCCTTCAAGCACTCAGAAGTGTGTGAACGTAACACGCCGGCGCTACCGCGGCCCGTAAATAAACACCCAATTTTAGAGCGGTAAATTCACGGTGTCTAAGCTCTGAGAAACAGACCCGACAAGAGCCCGATTGTGGTGGAGTGCCCGGGAGGTGAGTGACATTAACTTAGTCGCCTGCGGAGACTTACACCCAACGCCCCTTAAAGCCCAAATGTGCCCGAAACTGACTGGAGTCACAAACCCGGCTATGAACAGGAAGATGTGGTTTATTGCGCGCTCGCGATCCCAATGGCTAAAAGCCCAAAACGAGTTGCTAGCCTGGAGAAACTTGTCAGCTGCGTCTAAGAGGCAGGCGAGCCAACAAATTAACAGGCAGAGCCGAATCAAGGATCTGGCTCGGATCTCAGCACGAGCCGAGCCCTGAAAAGGTTTGCTAAGTATATCATACACGAACCATCACTTAAAATATGATAAAGTCTATTCAAAACTCAATTCTTATATTTCTTCAACATGGAAAGGCTTTAGGACCCCTGAACTAGCACTCACCGCAGACCCGACGAGGAATAACCGACGCAGGACCCGCGATGCCGGCAGGCGCACGACGGACACACAAAGGACAACAGCGCAGAGTAGTCCAGATGAAACGCGGCGGAAAAGAGGAAGTACTGAACCGGGCTGGCCTAGATAAAGGCCCTAGGACCGCCCACCACCTTACGTGCTCGCACCTGCATTGGCCACCCCCCTAAAGGGGGCGGCGCCCTGACTGTCGCGCTGATGACGTTTCGTTCGCGAGGCATGTGTCACTAAGACGCTGTCTCGCGTTATCTCCCCTTCGCGTCGCGCGGCCAGCGGCAATCTGTTTTCTTTTGCTGCTGTAGCGGAATGTGAGTTTTATGCTTCATAGTGACTAGAGTGCATCATTTAGGGCGAGGTTGTTTGCATGAGTGATCTCAATTTTCTATCTCCTTTCTTGCACACAGGGTACGTCACCAGGGTCGAGGGTCTTTGATGTCCTAGGGGTCTGCCATCCTCCATGCGCCCTTCGCCCAGCATTGGTTTACAGTTTTTTCCATTCCCTTTTTCCCGGCACACTTCTTACAGGGCAGCGAGATGGGTACCTTAGCTCCCTGTTTGGTAGTGTAAAAGGGAAGTGGGAAACTGTCTGCTCTCCATCATCCCCACTGGGGATATCAGCTGGTCAGTGGTGCATCTATCTTTAGTTCCCAATAAAATGCCAAAAAGAGCCCAGCCTTCAAAAAACATCAAAAGGATTTTCATGAACATTAAAAAACACAATGTATTCTCATTAGATAATAAAAGATGTATGTAACATGCTTTAAACCATTCTTAGTATTCCTTGCTGACTGCCAAAGACTCTGTGTCTGAAGCACAAAATATCTGTGTGCCATATCCTGAAGCTTCTGTTTGATCTCTACATGTTTTATTTCAATACTAAAATAACATAAATCATTTTATTCAAAATTGATTTGAAAGTTTTTCCATCTGTAAACAGCTTAGCTTAATTTATGCATTTACCTTTTTACAAACTATTGTACATTTGAATATGCACTTACTATTAAATACTTCAGGTGTTCCAACCCCATTACAGAATGGCCACCACACTTCATTACCCTAAAGGCCCTTTTTTCTTCATGGCCTGCTAAATATGAATCTCCTGCACACTATTTATCCCGGCACTGGTCAAATTGTACATTATCTCTACTATTTAGTCTATGGCCTGCTAAGCTGCTACGAATGCCTCTTTGTCCAATAGACTATAATATAAAGTCATGACAGCAGAGATTTTATTAAATCAATGAGTTAGCATCTGACATCAATGTAGGCTAAGGGACCGGGGCTTCCTTCAGGACCACAATCCTGAATATCCCCTTTTGAATTCCCTATGGACAGGGTAAACACTCACTCAGTGTGCACACAATCATACTGTGCCAGTTCCTAAACGCTGGTCAAAGTCTATGATACGGTCCTAGAAAGACATAAAACAAAAATAAGCATTAGTTTATGTAATGTTGCTCAGTCATCAACAACTGGGACACATTCTGGTTTTAGAAAACATGTGAGTTGGACCAGCCATTGCCCGTCTCGCTAGATACAGGCACGCCACTGGTGAGGCAGCATACCTGCCATTCAGAGTTTTTTTGGTCAAGGTAAGTGGTCGCACCCTCTCAACATGCACGTAGCACCAGGTGAAAAAGGAAAAGTGCCCGTACTCACACACATATATGCACCCATATCCAAATCTTACCCACAGTTTAGGACAAGTTCTCTTCATGGAGGGACGGGACCAGGGAACCCTTGCAGTCACATACTTAAGTGATGATGCACTTTACATTATCTCATGGGAAGACCTTTGCTACAACCTACGTTGAGCCATAAACTGGAGATTTCTTAGATGCTAGAGTAGTAAGGAGGCTTCTTTTTCTTCTCCATTATATATGTGTGGGTATTAATTTCTGAACTACACTGTACAATATGGTTGTGTTATAGAATATCTGCCATACACTTATAAATCTATAAAACCTTGTAACATTATTAGTGCTGTCCCTGCAGGGATCTTGTCATTGAAAAAAAACATGTGTTACTTCCCAGAGGAGAGCGTGAAGGAGCTAAGAATGGCTGAGCCACTGGTTAAATGATTTTGCGAGCGTAAGCTGTTCCCATGAGCTTTCATGGAAGACAATTTAAACTAGATATATGCAGGTGATGCATTATTCACATTTTAAAATATGAATAATTCAACTTGTCCACCTTAAAGAGATGCTCAGTCTGTTAAGATCTTCTTTGTAGAGTAGGCACTTTGTGTCTATTGGTTTTGAATAAGATGATGTTTTAAATCATTACAGCTATGTACAATGTCCCATCACACTCTGTAATTCCTACATCCACACGTCTATCCCTGGGAACACAGACAGATTAGTCTCCAAGATAAGTGGCTTAGACAGCTCATTCCGGGTTTGATCATGCATTTGGCAAGGTTGTTTGCTCACCTTCAGCATAACTGAACTTCTAAGAGGATATCAATTCCTAAAAGAGCACTATAAATGGTAAAGAAAAAGAATTAGTGTACTGGTAGCCAGATATATCCAGGTATATTTATTTTGTGTGTTTTGCATTCTGCTAATGTGCCACCTTTCAGGCTCTTCAGAGTGCATTCAAACAAACCTACTCATAAAAGCACTTTTGAGTACAGGAATTAGTACTCTAGTGTTACTCATTTATATACTAACACATGCTATTCAGAAACTCTGTCCAAAGTGCTCTACTAGTGATAGCCCTATCACTTATGTGCAGAGATCTCAGCAATGAGTGTGGACATCTTCACACACAGAGGTTCTCATTTTTGTAGTAAACGTGAGAGGGAGGAGAGCAGTGGTTGCAAAATGTGGAATATCTCAAATGCTGTGACAAAATATATTCTCAAAATATCAGAAGATATAAATATTGTGTCCTAAATAAGGTGATGTCAAAAATATCATGAGTCAGAATACTCCAGAGAAGAATATGTGTTTTTACTTTGTTGTGTATCATTGTTAAAAATAGAATTGGGGCATATTTACCAGCATCACATTTTTGACATTCTGGTGGCGATAACACCCTCACATTATTTACAAGGCGGCGTTCAGCCACTTAGGGTGGCTGAACGCCGCCTTGTAAACTATGCCCCTATTCCCACAGCACTTAGCGTAAAAGTGGCAGGCAATGGGTGTTGCAGTGGGCTTTCTGCTGCAGCACCCATTGCTTTTTGATACTGCCCCCTATTTACAAGGCTGGCTTAAATATGAGGAAGCACCAAAAATGAGACCAGGGAAAACATGGTCTTAAACTGGCGCAACGAGGATATGGGCCGGGATGCCCGCCACCATTTCCACCACCAATCCCCATGGGAGGAGACAGACACAGCCTTGAACTTTTGGAAGGCGGGGGGGCCTCACGACCCCCCCGGCCGTATTTATTAAAATATGAAACAAAATTTAAAACTTTAAATTAAAACGTTTCATGTATCATGTACAAATTCAACTTCAATTACATTTTGATGAAGACAGGTATTCAGGCTAGCCTTAACAAATCTCTAATACAAAGATTTCCTAGCCGAGTCTAACATCATGACAAATGCATCACATTCAAATTTGTACAACCTAACATTAAGGGCCAACGGCAAGGTCTTAACCGGTGTCAGATCCCTATCACCAACTTCCCGCCCTCACGTGTGAGTGGCGCATGCGCAGAGGACTTTACCCTCGCAGCCAACTGTAACTTCCTTTGTCGTGGGGGCCCCCTTTCACTGGACGCCATCTTAAGGACGTCCGAGTTCCCGTGCGAGGTATCCGTAAGAAGGCCAGCGTGGACTCCCCCCTTTTCCCCGCACTCTCTTCCGCCGGAGCGGATATCCGCCCCCCTGGGAAATTCTGGGGAGGGGCATATAGCCGTCTCCCCCTGGGAGGGGCCTATGGCCGTCTCCCCCTGGGCGACCCATCCGTAGTGGGTGCCGCCCCCCCGTGGGAGGGGCCAATGGCCGCCTCCCCCCGGGCGCTTCCATCCATAATGGGTGGCGCCCCCCCTAGGGACCTTGAAATCACTGCTCACCGATCATGACCTTACCGCCACAGGCCAGATAGTTGACCGACTATCTGGCCCCCCCACACCTCCTATAAGTCATGTCTCCTCAAACCCACTAGCCAAGCTAACATGTCTCCTATCAATAAGTCATTACCCACCCTGGACAGGTGTACCCCATCAGCAGAATAACAGTGATCGCCCCAGATGCACCCATGAGAAATGCTTTAGAGATGAGCAGAGCGAAACAATTTCTCCATTTTATTATAGACCCTCTTTACCGAATGGTTCAACGCTGTCATAGACAAGCCACCCCGCCATACCCCTCTGGGAATCATGTGAGACTAGGCAATCGTACATCCCGGGAGCCTTTTTGCTAACCAGCTAACTACAGAAAGTATGTGCTTAACTAAAGCCCGTCTGCCCAGTCTTACCAAGTCATTGCCCCCTATGTGCACTATGACTACAGATGGCGGTGACCTATGCCACCCTAATAGTTCCTCCACAAAACTTTGCAGTCGGTCAATACAGAGGCCGCCTTTCCTATGGAAGGACACCCTGAACCCATATTCCTCAGATGTGTGAATCGCATCACCTGACTTGAATATGTCCCCGGCACGCCTCATGTATGAGTGGCCCACGACCCAGACCACTTGAATTCCATTCCGTAATCCTGTTGCGGTGGTTAGCTGATACTGGGCCGGTCCCAATTTCCGCCCTGCATCACAGGCTTGTGAAACTGTAATCCAAACAAAAGACAACAAGCGTGAGTGCACTTCATCAGTCATTTACAACATGTGCAGTCGCACATACCTCTTGAAACAATTCGAAGACCAACGGCCTAACTGTTTCACCTCGTCTGCCTGCAGACCTAGAGCCGTAGCTTCTGTAGCGGCCCCTATTCTGAATGAATGAGTCCCAAAATCACTCGGGTTCAAGCCTGCTGCTGCAATCGTAATTGCCAGTACCCTCTGAAACTGGAATCTTGTCAACGGGGTGCCGTCCGTATGTCGCAGCAGGCCCCCCCCCCCCCATGTTGTCAACCTTTGTTTTAGGTAGGCCTCAACATGCCTCACTGGACAACCGGGACTACCTGGAGCGTGCTGCAACACAACACTATTCCCCTGGGCCTCCCGGTCCGTTTTTGACCTGGATATCGAGATCAGCAGAGAATCCCCCCTTACTTGGATGTGATCCCTGCGCAGACCTCCTTCCGTATCTTTCTTATTAGCCGCCACTAGGTCGCTCACCCGCAGGGCCCCATAGAACGCCAATGTGAACGCTGCTCGGAATAGTATTACCTCGCTAGGGGAGGAGCATGTCTCTTCTAGTTTAGCCAGCAAGGTGGTCAACTTATCAAAACCTATCGGGTGCCTGTTATCCTTTCTGCAACCCTCTAAGCGCCGCCAGCCGCGCAGACCCTTCCTGACTAGACCAGACTAGGAAGGAGTCCGTCGGGTCCCTCATCCTATGGAGATGTGCCATAAATGATATACTGAATTGCGGTTGCCGCCGACCGGCCTTCCTTATGAAGTGCCACTAAAAATTGGACAAAGGACTCCTCCTGCCCCCATCTATTCTCCCATGCTGGCCCCAAAAAGGCGCAGTACGAGCGGAACGGCCCTTCATAAGCTTTCCTCGTCCTGGGCGCTAAACTGGCTGCCACGAGGTTTTGTAGTCCGGGGCACCGATTTGCCACAGTGCTTCGGGAAATGGTGCCGCCACTAGCTCCGCTGAGGGTAAACAATCCCTGAAAGCCTGCATTTTGAAACGAGAGAGCGCATCAGCTGCATTATTCAGTACACCCGGCATATGTTTTGCCCTGAACTGTACATTTAATCTCATGCATCGCAACACAATCTCTTTCAACAATCGTAAGATCCATTTGCAGCGTGCTGCCTGCTGATTAATGCACTCAACCACAGTCATGTTATCGGACCAAAATACCACCGAGCGGCCTCTGAAATCCTCCGGCCATGCCAACAGAACCAACCCAGATGGGGAAGAGTTCTAGAAAACCAATGTTACTTGTCAGGCCGTTTGTTTGCCACCACGCCAGCCATCTTTGTGCCGACCAGCGGTTTCCGAGGATCGCACCAAACCCCACTTTTGCCCGCCGAGTCGGTCCATAAGCCGAGTTCTGCCGACGAGGCTGGGGGTTTGCTCCAGACCACTTGGCTGTTGAAGTCCGCCAGGAATGCCAGCCAAATGAGCATGTCCTGGCGAACCTCCGCCGACAGTCTCGTGCGGTGGTGTCCTTCCCTGAGGCCTACCATGGACTGGGCAATGGATCGAGAGAAAGGGCGAGCCATCGGTATCACTCTTAATGCAAAATTAAGCTGACCCACTGTCTGCTGTAATTGGTGCAATGTCACCTTCTCAGTCCGGAGACACTGCAACAGGAAAGCCATAAATTTGGCGATCTTTTCCGCCGGCAAGCGGAAGCATCCCTCATCGGAGTCTAGTTCTATGCCCAGAAACTCCAGGGAGGTAGTCGGCCCCACTGTCTTACCTGGCGCCAATGGAACCCCGAAACCCCGCATGAGCACGCAAAAGTCCTGCAATGCCCGTGCACTGTCCCGAGTGCCCGCTGGGCCGAGAAAGAGAAAATCATCAAGATAATGCATCACATGTTGGTGCCCTGTGGCCTTTGTGAACACCCACTCCAGAATTGAGCTAAACATTTCAAAATAGGCACACGAAATTGAACAACCCATTGGCATGCACATATCCATGTAGTATTTCCCCTGAAACGTAAAACCCAACAAGCGCTGATCTTGAGGATGCAGCGGAAGCAACCTGAATGCAGATTCAATGTCTGATTTTGCTAACAATTCGCCGGGACCCAGAATGATTCAACAGCACCACTGCGTCATCGAAAGATGCATACTTTACACTGCAAACCTCAGGGTCGATCGCCTCATTGACAGAAGCCCCCTTTGGTGCTGACAAATTGTGAATGAGCCGGTACTCCCCCGGGTCCCTTTTTGGCACCACTCCTAATGGGGAGCACACAGAATCACCCGTTGGTGGGTCACCAAAAGGTCCTGCCACTCGCCCCAAGCTAACCTCCTTGGTGATCTTTTTGGCGGCAACTGTCGGGTTGTGCTGAATGGACAATTGGTTCTTACAAGAAGTGGACCCACGAAAATTGCCAGCCGGGATCCTGAAGCCATATGAGAAGCCATCTCGCAGAATCCCGGCGGATGCATGATCAGGGTATCTGTTCAGCCAAGGGGTCAAAGCCAAGATATCTACGGGCGAAGATGTGTGCTTCTGGGGCACCGTATCAATCCTGCTTGGTACCCCCTTTGCCTCCTGTGTCATTGGCCCTGGATCGGCAGCTAGTTTCAGGGTGTGAGGTGTTACCACAGCCAGAGCACGCGTGCCGGAACCTACACGTTTCCTGCGGCCTGTTACACGTTTCCTTATTGAAACCCCAACACACCCCTCGCTTACTTCCGTTCCCGCCCGACCTAGGCTGAGACTTTTCTAGAAGCGACATCATATCCTTTCCACTCCTCACCTCCATACTTCTCATGGAAGTTCGTGATCCTGCTCTGATAACAAGCCAAGTCACTCAATAGTTCTTGTGTACGTTCGGCGATAATAGCCACAAAGATAGAAAAGGCCCTGATCCAGTTCATCATTGACTCCTCGACCCTGAATTCCACTATCTTTGCCCGCCATACACTGGGTTGCCATAAATCCTTCTGGGTCTTTGCATATTGTAGCTCTCGATGATCAGTCAAAAATGAAAACATATTAATATACTTGTTGGCCCACACCATCTCTTTAGTAACCATGGGAACATGTTGCGCCAAGCTTTCCCGCCTTGAGGGTACCGCGCCCTCCCCCATCATCGGTAATGATCTCTTACCGGCTTCCGCCGCACTTCCAGCCGTGTCCGTCGCTTTATCTTGGTTGTCTGCCGGGACCACCTTCACCACCTGTGGGGAAATAGAAGGCACCTTCGCTGCCCCAGCATCCCTTGTCTGCCGTAACTGTTCAATATTTAGTCTAGCTTCTTCGGCCGGGTCTCCCGCCGCCGTGGATCCCCGCGCTCCATTTTTCAACCATGGAAGCACAGCCGCTAACTGAAGCGCTAACTCCGGAGGCATCTGATCGTTCTCCAGCGGTGTGATGACCACAGGGATAGGCAACCCTCCATCCGGTACGGGTACTGGGCTGGCCGCTGGCGCTACTGGGATTGGTGGTATCTCCACCGGGACTGGGGCCTCGCTAGGACCCGCTTTCACCCTCCTCTTTTTTCCCTTATCCCCTGGGGTAACGTTTGGCAAAGCCGGCCCTATGACTCTCTTAGGTCGCCCTGAGGGGGCAGCTTGAGCCTCCACCTGTTTTCTGAGGGCCGCCAAGCCGCGATCCAGCCGGTCTACTTTACCGAACTTTCGGTCCATCGCCGCAACCTGGTTCACCAATGTACGCAGCATTCGTTCCATCTCGCAGCTCTTTCCAGGCTTCTTGCCAGGCATGTCCGGGTTCAACGTTAGCTCGGCCTGTCCTTCGGAAGTGACTCGAACTCCAGCTATGCCTTGATGACTGAAACAGAAAAACAAAGATTAAAAGTTCAAAAAACTGCAGCTTGTTCCCTTGAGGGCTCACGAGCGACGAGTGGTGCAGCCTTCAGAGCGCAGGAACAAGAGGACGCTTCCTTGGATTCCCGCGCCTTTTATCCAGCAGCGGGAGGGCGGGGCCGGGCCCCTCAGCACGCCCATCGGTACACGGACTTCCGGGCGGGTGTTTTGGACAACCTTTTTTGGGCGGTAGGGGCGTGATCCGGCACTGCCGCTTTGGGCATACCGGCCGGGACACGCCCCCCGCCCGCAATGGTTTCCCGGGGGATCGGGGCACCCATCTATACGTTCGGGGTGACCGAGTGGTCTCCCCTTTCCAGAAGCAATTATACATTTCTTCTTGTTTTTGCTGTTTCTATGCATTCTGCATTTTGCAGCAAACCTAGGAAGAGTAAATCACCATTAGTGATTGTTCATGTGCAGGAAGGTGTCGGTTCCTGCACATAAACAATCATTAAATAATGATGAATTACAACTTCTATATGTGCTGCATTCTGCTGCATTCTGCAGCACACGTAGAAGTTACAAACCGTCATATGTGAATGTTTATGTGAATGAAGGGGTCCCTGATCATGAACAATCATTCCCTGCAACACAGGCACCATGTGTCGGCACTAGGCAGCTAAATTTAGCGCCAGCGCTAGAGGAAACGTAGGAGTGTGCCGTATTATTGTAAATGTAGCACATCCATGCATTTTCAGAACGTCGGAGCCCCACATTACCAATCGCGACGAAACACAGCGCTCCACCATTCTGTTGTGAATATGCCCCATTGTGTGTTGTATCGTTGTAAGGTATATGTTTTTAAGTGTATTTTGTGTATGTCATTTTTGCATTATTATATTGTGTTTATTTTTTGAACAATTGGATTTTTTGTATAGTATTTTTAGGAGCGGTATGTTGAGCTTATAGGAGAAAGGTTTTGGGAGAAAATTAAAAATCTTATTTCATAGACTTGTTATGTTTAAAAATGTTGTAGTCTGATTTAAAAAATATATATTTTCAAAATCATTTTTACCAGATAAAATATATAATTTGATTTGTTTATATACTTTTTTATTGTAATTATTTAAAATACAATTTTGTATGTGATGTTTTTTTTTTAATATAAATATCGTTTTTAAAAACCATAATAAGTCTGTTTTTAGAACATTATTTTATTGTTTTTTTTTTTGCCTTTAAACAAAGTTTCCTGCAATTAGTGTTTCTTTAACTGGGAATTAAAAAATTAGGGAGTGTGTAAATTTGATTTACAATTTTGAATATTATTTAAATATATTTTTAACTATTTTTTTTAAATTTGATATTTGCTGTTATATTAAAATAATACTACTTTATAGTATAGTAACTACTCCTTATTAACATCATGTGGTTTACTTTCTTGGATAAATAAAGTTGCTTCATGAAAAGTACTATTTTAGTGTAACGTCTATTATACATGTATTCGAGCAGTTATTTAAGTCCCTAAAAGTCCAGGACTTTCCCTAAAGTAGTTAGGTTTGGAGTGGGAATAGCAATTCTGACCCTCCAAAGGTGAACAGTTTCCTCAATATGGTTTGGAAGCTGAATAGTATATTGACTCAAGCCCCTCAAGTTTAGAGTTGGAGTAATAAATCTGTCTCCTTCAAAGTCCATCACTTTTCATGATGTGGTATAGTGTAGAGTGGGAAGAGTACTTGTGACCCCCCATCCCACAACGTCCAACACTTTCCCCAATGTGGTTACATTTAGAGTAGAGGTAGGGGGGCTTACAGAGTTTCACTCTGTGGAATGCCACAGAGTTACAGAAAAACTCTTCAAGATTCTGCGGAATTCTGGCAATGGCCATAAAATATGCAGTTCGTACTGCAAATTAATGCTGGTAGAGCATGCACTGCTGAAAATCAGTGCAAATGGTACCATGTGTGGAGAAGTGTGGCTCAAAACTTAGAGCGGCAGACCCTGATGCAGAGGTCTAGAAAGGGCCCAGGGTTCAATTCCCGCCTCCGTGGGTCTTGGGCTCAATCTCCGCGGACCTGATAATTCTCGCCTCGGTGCCTATTCTAATCATGGGTCCCACACTGCAACTCTGGGCAAAAGCTTGCTTAATCTCCACAACGGCCCCAACAACGCTAGGATGCCTGGCTTCACCTTGGGGGTGCCCAGGAGTGGGCACTTTTCAGGGAAAAGCCAGGAAGGGTTCCACAGTGGTATGCGTACAAGTGCCTGAAATACCCCTTCGGGGGTCGATTCGGTGCGCTATACAAATGCTACTACATTTACATTTACATGTGTTGCACAGGGCTGCAGAGCCATTTGAGCCAGAAGCCAACTGCAAAAATTAGGCATTGATAATATGTTAATTACTTTCTTTTCCTCCCCTTCACACTCTTTTGTACCACATCTGTAAGCAGCAGTTATCTGCCATCCTTTCCTAACTTCAAAACACAACTTATTTATAGCCTTTGTTCTCACAAGTATAAGAGGACTCATTATCCTGGTAACATAGTTCTTCTGGCTGTGTGTTATCCAGAATAGTTCCTCTTTTCCATAGATATTAAATTGCATTTATCAATTTTAATTTATCCATAATTATTCATCCATTAAGACCATCCAGTAGCTAGCAAATTATTCATAGAGGTCTCTCTCAAAAACGTACACAGGTTACCTAACTATAAAGCCTATTAGGATGGCCGACGGACCTGCGTCCGACCGCCACCCCGAGGTGGAAGGACCGTCCCTGGGGCAGCGGCGTTCCCTCCCTCAGAATTAGGATGTGACCACCACCCTGGTGGTCACATCTTGTAGAGTCAACATTAAAGCTTGAAGCAGCACCCTCCGCAATGTTAAATATGCATGTTTTTACCTTTGCATGCACAAAGCGGCAGGCACCGCTCGGTGCCTGCCGCTTTGTGCATGCAAAGGCAGGGGGGTACCATAGGTACCCCCCATGTGCACCCCCCACCCCCCAACACCCCTGTGGGCCAGCAACAGGCCCCCAAACACAAAAAACACATGCTTTTCCACGGCGGAAAAGCCGTCGCAGAAAAGCATGTTTTCTGCCCCATCCTAATATGGCTGGCGGTGTCTGATAGACACCGCCACCATATTAGAGCTTTTTCGCCACGGTCGGAAGGCGACCGCGGCGGAAAAGGGGCGGATGGTCTTCCTGTCTGCCGATGACCCCCCGCCCATCCTAATCTGGCGGGGGGTCTTTGAAGGCACCGCAGCGGTGAATCGGCATCCTCCGGGCTGGCAGTGGCTTCCCCCGGCCCAGAGGATGCGGATTCACCACAATCCTAATCGGCCCCTATATTTGTACATCATTATCGCTGACAAACTCTTAGGAATAACCCGCTCTAGGAAAATATTTTCAATGAAATAAATCATACTTTGTGTTGTTATTTGCAATCGAGATTCCACCTTCATTCAGGTGCAGCATTAAAGACTAGCAACATTCAACTTCTCTCACTCATTAGTTCCACTGGTCTCATTTAATCTAAAACTACTTTGAACCATGTTTTCTCAGGCTATGCCACAGGCTCTAACAGTGCAATCATTAGCATGGCCAACCTTTAGCCCCTTGTCTAAAACAGTGGACTAAACTAATAAAGGCTTGTAGAATTTCATTGGACGCCATCAATTATTCATAGGTTGATTAGTTTATTGAGAGAAACGTTGTTTGTCAAGAACATATAAAACCGAAAGGCTGTTATTGTGAAGCATATATTGCTGTGGTCCCTATCCATTTCTACCTTTTAAACTACAAAAATATTATCTTTTTGGTAAAAATCAAAGCAACACTGTATTCACCTAATGAGAATGAAAGATGCACTTTTTAAATGTTCTGATCATGGTAACTTGCCATTTGTTTAATAATGCTTTAACTTTTAGTGAGTTATGAGGTTGAATATTATACTCTGTGTGATAGAGATACATCTGACTTCCAGTATGTCAATATTACCTCTACATGTTTTTTCCATATTTTCAGGTTATATTTCATGATCTTGGAATAGGTTCAAGGAATTCACTCCATAAGCCAATTTGTTTACGTCTCGAGAGCATTACTTTGAATTTTCTAATTCTTAATGTTTTACTTCTTCAATCTTTACTTCTTTTTTGACACTTCATGTTCCTCTATTTGTCTTCTTTTCATTGTTTTTTCCTCTGTTTTGCCTTTTTAAGTAATCTAACATAACCTCATGTATCTTTATATGTATTTCTTTTCTTTTTCACCACCCTTCTCCTTTGGGGTTCTTTTTGACAGTTCTGTTCTCTCTCTACCCCAACTTTTTTCCTCCACCTTCCTCCCTACCTCTTCCCTCTATGCTTTATTCTGTTATATTTGTACATTATTTTTTCTGTGGCAGTTTTCTTTTCTTTAGAAGTAAACATCACTTTATAAGTAACATTTTTTAAATGCTGGTGTAATATCCACAAAAACAGTTACGATGGTCAAAGCTGTAATAAAAAATAACATAATCACACATCTCAAAAACCATGTCACAAGTGTTTTTTATAAAATGTAGTCGAAGAGTTTGTGTTTTAAATTATAGAAACATTAACAGTGCCTCACTTTCTATGGCAACCTTTTCATTTATATAGTGTTTTATCATTTCATGACAGCTGTGTTTGTGGACATGTAGGTAGCTGCAGAGATATGTTTTCTTCTACAAAGCTATGAAGCCTGCATGAACGTTCAAAATATTTTGGTAGTAGTTCTAGTAAAGGGTGCAGTGTATATGTTAAATAACTTGCTGATGTATTTTAATGTGTTGTGTTTGTACATTAGTTTGTGCAAACATTTAGTGAAGGGGCCTCTTGTGTACTAGTTAATTTTTCACATGCAGCAGCAGAAACTCTAGGCCTGCCCTAGATTGTACTCATGTTGTACTGCACTCCCCTGTTGTAGCATCTTCAAATTAACTTTTACCAATGTATCATGAGGCTGTGTGCTTTTCTCATCTGTTAAGCGATAAAAGCTAGTTACACAGTATTTATGTCAGAGAATATTTTTATACCACGATTGTCCAAATATTTCAACTCATGGATCAGTATGCCATTATGCCAAACTAAAAGGCATTGGTGGCTGCACAACAAAGGATGTTATATGTCTCAATGTCTGAATGAATGAACCAATAGAAAACATATAAAGCATGGAAGTTTAGTTAAGAAAAGATGTCACTAAAACAATTTGCATTTCACTGCAGAGGCACACACACAAAGATCTTTGATTTCCCAAAGCCCAGGAATTGAAAAATGCAGGGTATTTTGAGAATTAAGATTCATAAAGGGCAGAAAGATTGAACTAAGAAGACAAGGGGCCATTTGATGTCCATTACAAACTATTTGCATAAAGCAACGTGTCAAATGATATTAATCGTAGGCTAACACAAGCACTAGTGATCGGATCATTTCTGTTCAGCCCACGCTCAATTCTAACTTCAATGTTTTTAATTCACAGAGAAAGCAAAAGCTTCTGAAGACCAGCATAGAGAAGATCACAGTAATCTAGCTTAAAATCGAAGCATGAGTGTTGCAAAGTCATCTTGTGTCCTGAGCACCCCCCAACTTTTTGCTGACTGGTACTGGTGGTAACTGACTCTGACTGACCTTGGGCTCTGCCTAACCAGGCCCAGGGCCAGTGCTATGCTGAAAGAGACACATTTAGAATATAGTGAAAACATCTAAATACACTAGGGTAGACTATGGATTGGGGTATCCATGTGATTGGCATGACCTTCCCTATAAGGCCCTAGTACATAATAGGGCAGGAGGATTGAAACTACCTATCAGTCCCTAGTATATAATAGGGCATGGCAGTTTAGAGGCCAGCAGCCCTTTCTGCACTTGCATGTGTGAACTGCTGAAGCCTGGGGTCAGTTTAAAGTGGCTCTGTGTTGCAGGACTGCTTTTAAAAAGTAAATTGTGCCCAAACTCGACTTTGGTGTTTTGGGCACTTAAAAATGGCTGACCTACAATGTTTGGGGGTATTAGGTACCCCCATGGTCTCCCCTGGGTGTCCCAGGAGTGGGGGATCGGGTATTTATAAGGAGTGCCCTTATAAATGAGTTTTTTATGCCCTGGGTAAGGTGAAATTGCACATTTCACTCCCCACATTGTGATAAAGAGGCTTCCCAAAATCAACTTTGGTGGTAGGAGCCCTGTGGAGGGAGGATCTGCAATATGTTTACATTCTCAGAACCCCTAAAGTCTCCCCTAGGTGTTCATGGGGTAGGGGTCCTGTGAGAGTACTTATAAAATATGTTTTAATAACTCCAGTGCTGGAAAAATGGTTCAAGTAATCATCCCATTGCTAATCCCTTGCCACATACATGGCAGGAAGCTATTACCTAATAACTATTGATAGGAGAAGGCAAAAATTACCATTCAAATACTTCTCAGAATGGTATTAATAAACTGAACAATATGATATTGTTGAATTTTTCCTAAAATGTTCATACAAGAAGTTATAAGGCTTTCTTGTTTGTTAGCCCAGATTCAACCTTCCAGTGGTCTGTCCTGATTGGTCAGAGTTAGGTGGATTAGCTAGGCTTCTTTGAAGAGTTGATAAAGAGCCTCTGGGGTTGACCAGCTCTGCTGGGAGGGCAGTGTCATGTTGCACAGGAATGCCAAAGCAAGGGGAGGAGTCATAAACAATGGACTTCAAAGGACAGGGAAAACCAGTGTGATTTTCAACTCCACTCCTTTGACCCAAGCCAGATCCTAAGATTAAGAAAGGAATGAGCAGATGCAAGGGGGACAGACTATGGAGATTAGCCATCCTGGGGGTGTGTTTAGCCAGCTCTTCTCTCCCAAGCTGGAAAATCAGCCATTATTAATTTGGAATAATTGGTTTCTATGTGCTAGAAATTGCTAAATCTTTGAAAATTCATATCTATGGTTCCCTATATTGAATTTTTGTTGTTTCGGTGCCATTTTAAAGATAGAAAATATTTGCTATTTTTATAATTTGTTGTTGGATTTTTATTATGCATTGGCGTTTTCAAATTCTTTACATACCTGTCTGTGAAGTTAAGCCTGCCTGCTCACAGCCAAGATACCAAGGGTTGGGCATAGGAATAATTTTCTGAGACCTATTCTGAGCCCTATACTGTGTTAGTGGCCATATTGCCAGTGGCAGATATACATTTGCCCCTACTAATAATCCACTTTCCAACATTGAGGTAATCACTTCCACATAGAGGTTTGAAGGATTTTCCTGATTTTCAGCTGACAAAAAGCAGTACAACCTAACAGATATTCTGTGAGTTGACATAGAAAGCTATGAATCCAGAGCCAAGTGTTGCAACAGACTTAGCCAAAAGAGGTGGAGGTCACAAGGGTGGGGGTCAGAGACAGTTTGACCATCTTTCTGGGTTTTCTCCTAGCACCAACAGTTCTGTTTCATCGGCTTTTAAGAGACACTGGGGTAATTTGTCAACAGAACCAGGAAAAAGTTGATCTAAGCTCATTGGTTGGTGCCTAATATTAATAACATCTCATGTGTGTTAGATTATGAGAGCCTGTCTATCATTCTAGATGACAACAAATGTAACATAAACACTCATGCAGACTAGGCAGTCAGTTTTCAAAGCCCCTGCAATCAGCAATATACCTTCTAATGACTTGATCCTCTTAACAAACCCTTGCCTCACATCATTCATAAATTTAATTTTGATGCTTTGAGTGTTGTCAGTTTAGCTGCTTGAATGACAGTGTTTCAAATATATGTTGCAAACGCTGACAACACAAGAGGATAAAATAAAAAAGTCTACATTATTGTTGTTATGCAATACAATATACAACACTTCTGACGCCCATTCAGATCATAATATTTTGAAATAGGTGAAGTTGAAATTGAAGGCCCTATCAAGGTGATCCACTTCAGGGTGAGGTCAGCACCACATGGGGCCCAATGGAGCAGAATAGGTATACTTCTCACAATGGTCTCCCACCAACTTCCCAGAAACCCGTTTCTAACTGCTGCCACAGGAAGGTAGACATTGTGCAAAGCTCCCAAAAAACTTTGTAATATCAAGATCTACCCAAACCTGAAATGTTAAAAAGTTCTGGCTATTCAACTAAGTATTGTGAAGATATTTTATACTTTTTCAAATCTAAGATGTCGGAGATTTCTTCAATAGCAATTCAACGTATTTATCACTTACTCCTCATCCACTTCCACTTACCTTTTGCCTCCTGTTATCTACTGCGGAAAGAGGAGATCATTTTTCTGGTCAAGAAATTCAAAACCTTCAACTTCCAATGGAATCTTGAAAAGTGACCATAAACCTTTCATCCCTAGCAGTGGATGCACGAGTCATAATTAACACGTCTATTCATAGTGGAGCAGTTTATGACTCTTTCACACAGATATTCATCAACTCTCAACTGAAGAGACCCATGGTTGAGCCACCATTGCTATCCAACCACCAAACCTTTCCTAACTTAGTAAAACACTAAAGGGTATGTGGTGCACAACACCATCTTGAATGATTACCATTCTACATTGAGATTTGCCCAGTGCGTAGAAATAGTACCAGAAGACATTAGAGAAGACTGCTTGGACTGAATTGATGTTGGTCAGCAAACAGTTCTGATTCTAATGTACTTATGGCACAATTAACACTTCCATCCTTTTCAGGAATAATAATAATTTTAATAAGTGATTGGTTAATTTCATAACAAATTTTTTTTATTTTAAAGAAAATAAAACTGTGGTGATCTGGTCCTCCTAACCCTTAAAAACAAAAATGAAAAACAAGAGGTCGTCAGAAATTCACCATAAAACTGCATTACAATCTCAGTATTCATCATAAAACTATGTATGTTTTGTGGGTGTGGCCAAGATGGTGGCTGCATCAGACACATCTTAACAAGCTCTGAGGCTGGCCTGTATAAAAACCTTATTTGATCTACTCCATCCAGCTGCATTTTCCTGGTAATTGCTGCCCAGGCTAACCGCTTGACAGGAAGACCCCACCTGACTCACTATTCACTGGGTGTGACTTTCTTTTTGGTGGTGTCGGGACTCGAGGTGATGCCTGCTGACAAAGGCCCAGCAGGAGGCTTGCGATGGTGTATTTCAGCTGTGTCACGGGGACTGTACCGTTGGGGAGTCAGTATCGGTAGTGGAGTGCATTAGTGAAACGAGAGCGCCTTGCCTCACTGACAAATCTAGGTGCCCGGAGTGCGGCTTCTGTGCCCCACGCACGAAACACCCAGGCTTTGCTTGGACCTGTAAATCCGGGGCTGTGACATGCAGCCCACCACCAGCCTGCCTACATAAGCTTGTGGGTCATATCTACATCAGGGTGAACACATCTCCAATTTGAAGTGCCCAACAATGCAGCGATCCTCCAGTGCTGTGGCGCGCAGGCTAGCCAACACCTGAACCTTAGAAGCCTAAACATAAGGAACAGAGCAACTATGAGCGATGAAGGCTCTCGGATCCTGTTAAATCACAAACAGTGATTTAACTCTTGCCCTTGTTTAGGGAACCCCCTACTTCACCTGGACCCATGCCCCATGCAGCACTGAAAGACACGCTGCACCAAACAACCGCTTACTGCTAGCCTGCCTATGACCACGGGGGACCATTGCGCACTGGGACAAGACTGCACCTGACTGGGGCTAACTTGCAGACACTGTAGCTTCTTCAGGCAATGAACGCAGTGCACAGGCTTGTCAATGCCTGTGCTGATTGAGGACAACCAACACAGCATTGCTTAACTACAACAGCTTACTCAGAGACTTGCCATCACAATGCGCATTACCAAGGTATGCTGGTGTGGAAAAGTAGTGGTGAGTTCCCTGTTGCATCGCTCCCTGAGTCTGGCCCCTGAGATGCATCCCATATAGCGGACCTCCCAAACCTATGTGCTGGCCCTGCTCTGTGTCTCCCTAGACCTGAATGTGCCAGGGACTACTCATTTCAGAGCCTCCTTTCTCTTGATTTTTCTGGGGGTCATTCTAAAAGGTAGCACTGCACACACTGAGAGGTGGTGCCCAACAGAAATCTGCATGCACTCTGTTGACTAGTGGGACTGCCTGCCTAGTCCCTTTATCACCTACTTCCACAGACAGGTGAACACTTGTTTCCTGCCACATCTTTCTTATTCCACTGGGCTGAAGAGGTGCTAAACTTTTTACTGATACATCAAGGGAAAATAATTGCCCCCAGCAGGCCATTCTGGGGCTACCCCTCCATGCACACAGCATTGTGGCCCGTCGTTCTGGATTTGCAGGCAAACATGCCTGTTATTTGCTGCAGGCTGTGGTACTGTAGACTTTACCAGAGGTTGAGTTGTGATGGGGCTGAGTGCTGATCACTGACGCAGAGGGCCAGCTTCCTGATCCCCCTGCTACTGAACTGTGACTCTGTATTGTCATGTAGTTCCTAAAAATACATAGTATATGCACGTTTATTGGACAACATAAACTAAGAGATTGGTGTCTAGACTGATTCTGGACACCCCAACAGGATATGTCAGCCTATAGACCAGCTAGCTCACACGCCCACTATAAGCCCTTTAACCCTACTAAGGAGCAAATAGTTTCTCACAACCATTGATCATGACAGCCCTTGACCATTCAGGGGTCGTGGAAACAGAGCAGTACTTTTTGTTCAGTCAATCGTGCTCACTTAGTCGAGATATACACAGAATAAACTTTGGGGACATTTTCAATAAGCATTTATTGGACCAGCGTCATTCTAGTATAAAACATGTTTGATGTGACAATCAATAGACAGAAGCTAATGTAAGAGATTACAAGCATCCACAGAGAATGCAGAATTCTACCATGGTGCTGAAACAGGGAACATATGCAGGCATATAAACATGACAGTAATCAAGCGTGAGCTTACTAGGCTTACCCGACTAAAGTGTATTCCATTGTACCTAACATGTATGTGGGTGTGAATCCAAGAATCCCCTAGCCAACCCCATTATTTGATGGAAGAGAATGAAGGACCCTGTCTTGGTCACGAGTGGACACCCCGCAAGGGATGTCAGACCGCTGCATATTGAAGCCTCAGCATGCAGGGACCTCCAGGGCAGAGTCAGCTTAGAAGCGTCTCCTCTAGTAACCTTGTGACAGCACAGTTTTTTCATACCAAAAAGGTAATCTCAGGGATTCTACCAAAATCGATATGTTGTGAGTATGATTATGAAGATGAGGCTAAATCAATAATTGTGACTATGCAGACTAACCCTGTCACCCGAGGATGAAGATAGTGATGACTTTTGTGCAGAGTATGTTAATCCTGTTATGTACGTCATGTGCAGGGCATTAAGTTATGATGCTAGGAATCCTCATGCATTCTGAATTGGGCTAGTTTCAAGGAAACCAATCAACATTTATTCAGCACATAACTGGGTAGGACAAATGTAGGTAAAAGTGTGTTTTGCTA
Source organism: Lissotriton vulgaris (assembly GCF_964263255.1). Lineage (NCBI taxonomy): Eukaryota > Metazoa > Chordata > Amphibia > Caudata > Salamandridae > Lissotriton > Lissotriton vulgaris. The sequence continues at coordinate 90,888,088 of NC_141697.1, read as the reverse complement.
CTTAGGCCTAGGTTAGGAAACATAATAGTATCTCCATGTGCCATAGGGTGCCACCTCACCCATTGCTTGTCCCATTCATCTCGGAGGCAAAACCCAAAGTCACCAAGCCTCTGCAGCAAGGCCTTAGTGGCCCGTCGACTCTCCTTGCTCCCGCTGACCAGGCCTTAGACACCTTGAGTCATCTTGAAGACACTCTTCATGCACGTTTCACTCATTTGGAAAAAGTACTTCAAGCAATCTTGGACACTAAAACATCGCTAGTGATCAAACTGGCACCATCTCCCTGAATGTGAATCTGCTGAGGGCCGATCATCATAAGCAGGCTGATTGGGTGGATGAGACAGAGGATTGCCTGCCTTCCTGAAACCCTGAGTACAAGAACTGCAGGCCCATATAAAACTGCTAGATGAGGAAGGGGCCTCTTTACATCATAGAGCAGAAGACGGTTAGGGGTGTTCTCAGCTCAATAATGTCTGCCTGGTGGGATTTCCTGAATGATCGGAAAGCCCTAGTGTGGATCTATTAATTGATCACTGACTGATGGACATAGTACTGCCTTCCAAAGTGTCTAAGTTCTTCTCAGTGGAAAGGGCTCATCAGATATCTGGCAGCTCCCCACTCCCGGAGGCCTCACTGCGGCCCACCATCATTGCTCGACATCTTGACTTTCAGGTTTGCGACTTGGTTCTCCAGCAGATTTGGGTGAAGGGCTCCTGGAAATATGAGACTGCAATGGTAATGGCGAACCGTGACTTCATGGTGGAAGTGCATTGACTCCACGGATCCTATGTCAGGGTCAAGCAATTAATTCGCAAATTGAACTTTAAATATGTGCTTTTGCTCCAAGCAAAACTGTGAGTAATTGAAGCTCAGACAACCAATGTTTTCACCACTCCAGAGAAAGTGTGTGGACCTGGCTCCATGCCAAGGGCCTGGCTCATGATCCCCCAGAGGACTTGACCGCTGGAGAATGGTTGACGCCCTGACCCCGCCGATGAAATTGTAGACCCACTAAGGTCTAGCCCACTCGCAATCAAGCGGTAGAGGAAAAATCACGGGCAATGAGTGAAGCTTTGCAACACATCACAAACCCCTTTGCCCTGTTGCAGATAGAGCTGCCCTCCGAGTCCGGTTCAGACACGGTTAGCTCTGGGCCCTTGGCTCTGGGCCCTTGACAGCTAAGGTAAGCAACTGTAATTTGCGCAAGCTGGATAATGAGACCTCCAATTCAGGCTCATGCCACGGACAAGCTAGGCTCTGACTTTTCTGTGCTCCACAGAGACTCCCTTCTGCCCATTGTAATGTTTTCTACATTCATGACAATTTCTTGGCTGGGGACTTGACTGCTGCCTGATCTGGGGGGTGAGGAGGGCAATTGGTATGCTGTTGTTGCTGTTTATAGTTTATTTTCATGGAACCTTTGTATACACTTAAGCTCTTCTGGGGAGCGCATTGATGGTGGGGAGGATTAAGCTATGTAAATGTAAATGTAAATGTATTTGAGCTTATATAGCGCACAGCTACCCACAAAGGGTTTCCCGGCGCTTGCTTAGGGAACCCGTCCTGGTATTCCCCAGTGAGATAACCTCGGCAGGGTATCCACAAGGTGAAAGCCAGGCATCCCGCCGCGAGGGGCCGTTGTGGAGATTAAGCAAGCTATTGCCCAGAGTCGGAACCCGTGAGTCGAGAAGGCACCGGAGCGAGAATTATCGAGTCCGTGGAATTTTTTGAGCCCAAGACCCGCCGAGGCGGGGAATTGAACCCTGGTCCAGGGCCGATCTCAGCTTCCGGGTCTGCCGCCTCTAACCCCTGAGCCACACTTCTCCACATGCTGGTAGGAACAGTAGGGTATATGAAGCTTATGCAGCCTTTTGCACACAGCCCCGTTGTCCTGAAGACTCATTACCATTGCACGCCATGGGCAATTGTACAGCCAACCTAACACTACATTACAATGTGATGGCATGGAATATGCGTGGTATGGATACTCCTGATAAGCGGTACCGCATTTATTCCTATCTCAAGCGTAGTCAGACACATTGGTATGTAACAGGAACTGCCCTCACTACTACAGAACTCCAAAAAGTCTGTGCAAAATGGCTGTGACAGGTTTATGGTACCTCCTTATCGGCATATGCCCGGGGTGTACTTGGATATGGATTGTCCCTGGGATCCTCTACATAGTGGATAACTGCAATACTGAGGGATACTTAGACAGCGCCCAACTGACAATTGTAGGGATATACACTCCTAACTCCAACCAGTCAGATTTCTTTTTTTTATATATAATTCTTTTTATTAACCATGAGTTGATCACAGTCTCAAACAGTCACTTACATGAGTAATTCAGTTATGTGGATTTGACAGAATCATTTTAGAAAGCATTTGTACATTAGGACAAGATCAGTTATTCTAGTTACAGTGATGTTGGATCGTCTTGGGATGGCAGGACAGGAGGCTCACATATATACCCACAATAGGCATTTCCTTTGTCCCAGATAGGAGTCCATTTTTTAGATCAGCCTCATGCCATGTAGACAGTTTTTTCCCTAACCATGCACTGGTCCATATCCGTCTTCCAGGCTTTAATCTTCAACGGTGTTGCTGCCCCCCATAGTCCTGCAATGTTTCTTTTTTGCTACCATTTGACCCAAGGTTGCCCATAGCTTAACTTTACTGTTGAGATATGTGGGTTCCCACACGTAAAAAAGACACCTCTTTGCTACCAGCCTAATCTCTATTTCCAGCACTTCGCTCATACAGTCGTGCACCCCCTTCCAATATTTCTGAGTATATTATACCCACACTCCCATACAATGTGCATAAATGAGCCCTCCAAGTCACACCGTCTCTTACATTGTCCTTCTGTCAACCTGCCCATATGTGGCAACCTGGGTCCAGAGACATAGACTCCATGTAAAATTTTCAGTTGGACAAGCCGTAATCTGGATGAAATCGCCAGTTCCCAAGGGGAGGTTCTGCCTCCTGCCACTCCTCGTCATCCAGCGCCAACCCTTCCCTCCCCCATTGCTCCCTCAATGTGACAAGAGGATCTGTAGCATTGTTGATAAGCTTTTTGTAGGTAAGGGAGATTACTTTATCCGGCAGGTAACCATCAAGCAATTGGGCCTCTAGGGAAGAGGATTCTGGGGGAGAAGTTCCCTCTTGCAGATTCAATTGGAGGGCGTGTCGGATTTGCAAATATCTAAAATATTCAGTGTCTGCCAGTTGGTATCTGCACCAGAGTAAGGCAAATTCAACCACCCTGCCAGCTTCTCATAAGTTGCCGATCTGTGATGTCCCTATGAGGTCCCATTTGTCAAACCGCTTTGACATCCCCAGGGTTCCCAATTGTTCCAAGCCCATAATGGGGTGGCTAGTGTGAGTTTTTGGTCCCACCCTAGGCTACGGTTCACGGTGTGCCAGACTTGGACTCAGTGTTTTGTTGGTCCCATTAGAAAGTATCTGCAAGGTGTGGAGTAGAGCGCTCAATTAAAGTTCCCACCGGGAATTATACATCTATCCATTCTGTACCTGGGGTCATCTCCGAGATGGTAGGTACAGTGGTTTACTGCTGCCAAGTGGGCAGCCAAATAGTACTTTCTACTATCTGGTAGCCCTATACCATTGTCATACCAACAAAGTGTGAGTTTGTGTAAAGCAATGCGGGGTCTACCGTCCCACAGCAATTCTATCTGGATGCTCTCTATTTCCTTAAAATACTTAGCCGGGACCAGGTCAGGAGAATTCTGCAGGACATATAGGAAGCGTGGCATGGACATCATTTTAAAGAGCGCAGCTCTTCCCAGAAGTTATAATGGCAGTGCCTTCCAGCTCGAGGCATCGAGCTTCAATCTTTGCATTGGGGGGAGGAGGTTACATTTATAGCGACGTATAGTGTTTGAGGTGATGAAAATTCCTAGATATTTAAAGCCCTCTTGCGCTATCTGAAGAGCACAACCTTGAGGTGGGGTGGGAGGATCTCCATGCAAGACATAGAGCGAAGACTTGCTCCAGTTGATTTCATAGCCCTCGTTTTTCCCAAAGTTAGTAAAAATGTCGGGAACTACTTGCAGTGATGTTTTCTGAGAGGTGAGATTCAGGAGAATGTTGTCAGCATACAAATATATACAGTCCTCCAACCTCTGCGTCTACTTAAGCCCTTTAATCGATGAGTCCCTGCGTATCCATGCCGCTAGTGGTTCCAAGGATAGAGCATAAAGCAAGGCCGAGAGTGGACAGCCCTGCCGAGTCCCACGACCAAAGGTGAATATATCTGACTTCTTATTGTTAACTACTACTTGTGCTAGTGGGGATTAGTAGAGGAGCTCCACCCCTCCGCAAAAAGGTATTGCCATTCAATAGTATCAAACACCATTGTGGCGTCTAGTGAGACCACAATCACATCTTCCTGGATCTTGTCCAGTCTTCCCAGAACACCATGTAGCCTATGTAGATTTAAAGCTGTGTTCTGATAAGGCATGAAGCCGGAATGATGTGGCAGGGAGGACCTGGCTTGGCAGTTCGGTCTGGACTTTTCCCATGGGGCACAGGGTCAAGACTGATTTTCATATGGCTGGGCCCAAACTGGGGTGGAGTAGTGGGCAAAAGAACGATGGATTTACCCAGATCTTTTTACAGGGGGGGGAATGTTTGCATTGTCAGAATCAATATTTGAGCACTATACTCTGTTTTATCTTGTCGCCAAGCTCATTGACATTCCAACTCAGTGTGTAATCATTTTGGGTAAGGTGATATATGTCTGTATTTCGTTGTCTGCAGCGGAGTTCTAACCTTAGTAGTCGTGTGAGGCGTGACCATCCCTTCCCCCCCAACAACACCCCTCCCAAAATCTTAAAACCCTGAGTAGGGACCTAAAAACAAACCCCCCTTCTGCCAATACAAGACCACCCCCTCCCTCAATCTGTGGGGCAATACAGTGTTGTCGGAGATCCAGGATAGTGCCTGTGTATACAAACAGCCAAAACAATCGTGGGACACTGCAAATGACAAAAGCTTTCTGAAGCAAGTTCAACACCACAGTACAAAGAAAGACACAGTTACCAACAACCCCCCTCCCTGCTACGATGCTTCGTAGGCCTAAAACTACCCACATCCCTGAGGGGCCCCCAACAACCCCAGTTACATTGAAGTTCCTCTGCAATGTTACGCAAAATGTCTATGGAGCCATCCCACATGAGGAGTACCCAAACCCCACTTAAAAGAGATGTCCGTACCTAGGCCATGGTGCAGCAATTAATGATACAACCCCAAAGTCCATACCACTTAAGTTACTGTCCAGAGGTCTCTGATACTGCTGGGCTCAGTGATCGTGAGCGCCGGGATAGTTTCTCTCGTGCGTCAAGACCCTCCGGACTACTCAATGCTCCAGACAAGCAGTCCTGTGTGACTCTCCAACCACCTCACGGCACTGAGCTGCCTCTGTGATTCAATCTTATCCAACCGTTCGTGCACCTCAGAGGGTGCCGTGAAGACCCAGGACCTACCGTTGTCCATCACTTTCAGTTTCACCGGGAAAAACATCATGTACTTTATGCCCCTGTTCCTTAGAGTGCGCTGTACACCCTCAAAGGAGCGACGCTCCTGTTTAACCTTTAAGGTGAAATCCAGGAAACATTGAACGCCAATTGTTAGACCTGACATCTTTTGGCGTGATTACCCCTATCTTTTTGCCTCTGCCTCCTGTATTTTTCGATGCTGTGCTGGATTCGTTTTTGCTGGTTTAGATGCTTTGGACACTCTGCCACTGCTGATCAGTGCCAGAGTGTAAGTGCTCCCTATATAAAGTGTTATTCTGATTGGATATACATGTTTGGCATATTTGTATCACCATGAAGTCCCTCGTAAAGTGCACTGGGTGTGCCAGGGCCGGTGATGACAGATGCTACTCGTGGGCCTGCAGCACTGATTGTGCCACCCACAGGAGTAGCCCTAAAATGGTGTCTCGGGCCTGCCACTGCAGCGCCTACGGGCAGTTTAGAACTGCCATGTCCTCCTGGTCCGCGCCCCCGCTGACCAGGCCGAACCCTTCCCTTTTCGTGCACATCAGTCACCCCTATGGAAGGCCCAAGGTACCCCCCTGGGCAGGGTGCCGTGTATGTGAAAGGTAGAGCATGCACTGGTGCAGGTGACATGCTCTGGTAGTGAATTACAGCCATTTTCGTCTTTCACTATTGTAAGGCTATCTTGCTCCATAGGTTAACATGGGGGATGCTGGCTACAGTGGTTAACGGCATTTCTTCCCATAGGAACAAGATAGGACATAAGTATCTAGTATCCCTGAACTCAGAATTTAATAACGCATCTTTTAGGAAAGGTGGTTTTTAGATCCTGTGTTTGAGAACAGCACTTTTAGAAAGTTGCTGTTCTCTTGTCTGACCCTTCTGTGTGCCTGGGAATGTTTGTGTATTGACTGTCTGGTTTGTGAGTGACAGGGGCTGGGGAATGCCCCAGAGGCTGGATGAGTCAGCGCTAGGCTGAGTGGAGCAATTGCTACCTGAGTGGTGGGAGGAGTTAGCACCTGGGCTGAATAGGGCTGTGCCTGCCTGCCACAAGGCTGGCTCCACCTCCTGCTGGGCGGCTGAGGACTCTGCCCCTCACTCTGAAAGGAAAGATGCAGCCAGCACATCAAGGTGCTCAGGATCCACCCAGAACTGGTTCAGACCGGGCTCAGGGCCCACATGCACCGAGAGAACAAAGACTTTAGGGGTATAAGTACAGGACCCCTGACAACAGAAAATTAGATCATCCTGGAAATCAAGAAGGAACCTCTGCCAAGGAGAAAGCTGACTCTGAAGAAGGAAGACTGTCCCGCTGTTGCTCTGCTGGACTGACCTGCTGTTGCTTTGCTGCCAAGGAGAGGGGAAGGACTTTGCTGTGAGCTGTGTCCCCTGTCTTGTAAGGAATCTCCAAGGGCCCGAGAAGAGCTGGCTCCCTGTTTCCGAAGTCCCAGGAACAAAAGGACTTCACCCCCAGCCTCCCTGAACTCTGCTGAGAGAGTTCTGTCCTTCGTAGAGTGCTTGATCCAGTTGTGGGGCCTCTAGAAGTCGAATCTGAGCTGGGAAGCTTGAGACTAAGCTGAGAAACTTGTGAAGCTGAAAAGTGTCGCAACGCTCGCTGGCGGAGCGCAACCCCGACAGTGCGAGAAGTTTCCCGCCGCTACGAAGGTCGAGATCGGCGCAGCACCTGACACCGCTGCCGAGGCCGTCGCACCCTTCGTTTGCGGGACGCACCAGGCCGGTGCAGGGGCATCGAACATCGCTGCGAGTGTCGTCGCAGAGCCTGTCGCTGGGTGAGATCACCGCGCTGCTTGCTTGCGGACCGCATCACGTCGCTGCGAACATTGTCGCAGAAACATCACATCGAGGAGCTGCGAGAGAGAGGGTCACCGCTGGACTGCGCATCGTCGCCCCGGAGATCGTCGCAGCCCCTACGAGATCATCGCATCCTGCCTTTGCGAGAACAGACTTCCCACGGAACCTACGCACCGGAATCTACGCAAGCTGCCTTCCTCCCCTTACAGACCGGATTCGTCGCCGCACGCCCGCTGCTGCAGCGGGGCTGTCGCATCGCCTCCCCAGGGTCTCAGGAGTAACGCATCGCTTGTTTCCACCGCACCAGCTTCCTGCTTGTGGAACTTTGTTGCATCTAAAAGGTACTGTGAGTCAACGTGACGCAACTGTGAACTTTTCACGCATCTGTGGATTATTTGATCGTAACTTAAAGAACTTTGATTACAACCTGAAGAACTCGTTTGAAACCATAACCTTGCATTGTGTATGTTGGATTTCTGCCGTTTTGGTCTTGTGTAGTTTAGAATAAATATCTTTATTTTCCTAAACTGTTGTGGAATCAGGTTGTGGTGTTTTCACTGTGTTACTGTGAGTGTTGGTACAAATACTTAACGCATTGCCTCTGGTTAGCCTAGACTGCTCCGGCCAAGCTACCTTGAGGGCGAGCAGGGGTTATCTAAGAGGGTTATCTCCTTGCCCTGACTAGAAGCAAGGGTCCCTATTTGGACAGTGGTACCTACCTCTGCCAACTAGAGACCCCCAGTTCTAACATTGGTGGTCAGGCGGTGGGATTTGAGCTTGTATTTGTACTTGACCCACAGTGATTGGTGTACATCACTAGTGAGTGCAGACCATTACGCCACCGCATACTACTGGTTTTTGAGTTTTTGCATTCTGTTGTTGAGTAACTCTTCGGAAAGCATCATGTCTCTGAATGGGAAAGCGCCCAGTGAGGAGGCAGAGCTAGATTTGGAATTCTCGATTGAAGATCTGTACTCCTACCCGGTAAAGCATCTTAGGTACTTCTGCCAGCAGTTTAAGTGCCCCATAAAGAGCGCCTACAGGAAGGAGGAGCTGCAGAAAATCTTGAAAACCTATTGGGAAGCACAGGAAGGAAATGAGGTTGAGGATGTAGACAGTGCTTTTCAAGGCAAAGACCTGCCAGTGGGCAGAGTAGGCTCAGGAGCTGGCAGCAACCACTCCAGTAGGGGCCTCACCCCGGAAGAGTTACAGGAAAATCAAAGAATAAGAGAATATGACCTGGAGGTCATGAGAATGAAAATGAAGCAATTGGAAGTCGAGAAGGCGGCGGAGGAGAGCAAGAATGCCCGCGCCTTAGAGGAAAAGAAATTGCTTTTGGCTCACGAGTTGAGAATGAGAGAGCTGGATCTGCAAAACAAGGAGGCGGATGCCGGTTCAAATGGTGGCAGCCAGTGCATGGGGGTAAAGTATATATTCCCAAAGACCTGGTACAGAATTACCATAGGAGTGAGGATATTTATGCCTGGTTCACTTTGTATGAGATTGCATTGAAGATGAATGATGTGCCTGATAAGTATTGGGGGGCGGGCCTGTGGAAACATTTTGAGGCGTCTGGGAGGAGTGCTCTAGAGCCCTTAGAGTTGACAGGTGCCATGACCTACCCCAATATGAAGGAGGCCTTATGTCTCAGGTATGGCCTTACCCCAGAGCAGTACAGACTGCAGTTTAGAAACTCCAAGAAGAAAGAGTCTGAGACTTGGATGGAGTGTGTGAATGGGTACTCGCGTGCACTGGACGGTTGGATGAAGGGCAGTAAAGTAACTGATTTGAAGGGGTTGTTGCATTTAATCAGGTGGGAGCACTTGAGTAGTCTTTGTGTTCCAGAGCTGCGCCAGCATCTTTTAGACAGCAAGCTGACCGACCCCATTGAGCTTGCTAAGGAGGCGGACCGCTGGTCTAGTACCAGGGTCCACAGAGGAATTGTGGGTACCACAGCCAAAGGTGGGCAGGGTCCCCAGCAGAAGAGTGGGGGGGACAAGGGTAACCAAAAGGAGTTCTCGCAAGGGCCCCAAAGTAGTTCCCCGGAAAAGGATTCCCAAACCCCCAAGCCTAAACAGCCATGGCCCTCTAAGGGTTGGCGGGACAAGAGAAATAACCAGGGTCCCCCTACCTGCTATCACTGCAACGAGGTGGGCCATATCGCTCCGAAATGTCCCAAGAAGAAGCCCGCACCCACTGGTGCTCCAGCGCCAGCGTTAGCTAGTGTAGCTTTGGGTGGGGATTTGGTTTCTAGTGATTGGGGAGAGCTAGCGGTCATGACCCTTGTCTCGCTAGGAGACAGAGAGATGGTCCCGGAAACCTTACTGCCTTCCAACACTAAGAAATATGGGCAGAAGGTGACCATCAATGGGAGGGAGGTTGAAGCACTGAGAGACACCGGAGCCAGTGTGACATCCGTGAGGTGTCAGTGGGTGTCTGACGAGCAAATCATCCCTGGCGTACTCCGCCCTGTAGTGGCCGCTGACAGCTCAGTGCGCCTCTGCAAGTTAGCGAAGGTTTCCTTTGAATGGGGAGGAGTCTCTGGTCTTTTGGAGGTAGTTGTCAGTGATGCCTTGCCTGTGGACTGTCTGTTAGGTAACGACCTGGAGAGTTCTCCATGGAAGGACATAGAACACCGAACTCACTTGGAGATGTTGGGTCTGCCTGCGTGGATCTGCGTGACCACGCGTGCTCCGGCAGCCAGTAAGGGTGAATCAGCAGAACTGGAGCCTGACACAGTGGCCCAGAGACCTGCCAGGAGAGGAAGAGGCAGAGGGCGCGGGAAACCAGCCCCAGCTGCTCCCACGGTCCAGGAGGAAGCAGAACCTGAGGGGGATGCCCTGGAACCTACAGGGGAACAGGTAGCCGAACTGGGAGACCTGCCTGAGCTGACCCATTGGCAGCAAGAGGGTGGTCCCTCCAGGGAGGAGTTCTGCCAGGCGCAGAAGGAATGCCCTTCCCTCATTGGTCTGCGGCAACAGGCTGTAGATCAGGCAGCAGGTGGAGCAGTCAAAGATCACTATGTCTACTGGGAAGGTGACCTACTCTATAGCGAGCCTAAGTTTGCTGAGCCCGGGGCAGCCCGTGTGCTGGTGGTACCCGAGCGCTTCAGAAACTTCCTAATGGGCCTGGCTCATGACGTGCCTCTCGCAGGACATCTGGGGCAAGACAAGACCCTAAACAGGCTTGTCACCTACTTCCACTGGCCCCAGATGAGGAAGCACGTCGGTTCCTTTTGCAGATCTTGCCAAACCTGTCAAGCTAGTGGCAAGACTGGAATGAAGTTGAAGGCCCCCCTTCAACCCTTCCCAGTGGTGAGCACCCCTTTCGAGCGGGTGGGCATAGATATCGTAGGGCCCCTGGACCCCAAGACAGCCTTAGGCAACAGGTTCATCCTGGTCTTGGTGGACCATGCCACCCGGTACCCGGAAGCAGTCCCTCTCAGGACAATCACAGCACCCGTGGTGGGCCGTGCATTGATGGGGATCTTTTCCCGTGTGGGGTTCCCCAGAGAGGTGGTCTCCGACCGGGGTACCAACTTCATCTCTAGGTACATGAAGTCTCTGTGGGAGGAGTGTGGGGTGACTTATAAGTTCACCACTCCTTACCACCCTCAAGGAAATGGGCTGGTCGAAAGGTTCAACCGGACCCTGAAAGGTATGATTATGGGCCTAGCGGAGCCCATGAGACGTAAGTGGGACGTCTTGTTACCATGCCTTTTGTTTGCCTACAGGGAGGTGCCTCAGAAGTCCTTAGGGTTCAGTCCCTTCGAACTCCTGTATGGCCACCCTGTCAGAGGACCTCTCTCGCTGGTGAAGGAGGGTTGGGAAAAGTCCCGTGGGAAAACCCCCTCAGGATGTGTTCAGCTATGTGCTGGCCATCCACAACCAGACACAACGCTTCAGGAAACTCGCTCAGGCGAACCTGGAAGCAAGCCAGGAAGAAATGAAAAGATGGTACGACCAGAATACCACTCTGGTCGAGTTTCAACCTGGGCAGAAAGTGTGGGTGATGGCACCAGTGGAGCCTTGCGCGCTCCAAGACAAGTGGTCTGGGCCATACGAGGTGGTGGAAAGGAAGAGTGAGGTAACCTACCTGGTTAACCTGAAGACTCCCAGGCAGCCCCTGAGAGTTTTGCACGTGAACCGCCTCAAACCCCACTTTGAGAGGTCTGAAGTAACCATGCTCCTGGCTACAGATGCAGGGATGGAAGAGGATAGCGATCCTCTCCCTGACCTCCTGTCAGTTAAGGAACACGATGGGTCAGTGGATGGGGTGGTTCTCTCGCCCACCCTGACCCCAGAACAGCAGAATGACTGTCGCCAAGTGTTGGGTCAGTTCTCCTCTCTGTTCTCCCTGACCCCAGGAGTCACCAACTGGTGCGTCCATGACGTGGACACTGGAGACAGTCTGCCTGTGAAGCAAAAATTTTACAGGGTAGCTGACAAGGTCAGGGCCAGCATCAAGGAAGAGGTTTCCAAGATGCTGGCGCTAGGGGTGATTGAGCCCTCCAGCAGCCCCTGGGCTAGCCCAGTGGTCTTGGTCCCCAAGAAAGCTGCTACCCCCGGTGGCCCGCCAGAACTCCGGTTTTGCGTGGACTACCGTGGGCTCAATGCGGTCACGAAGACTGACGTACACCCTATCCCCAGAGCTGATGAGCTCGTGGATCGGTTGGGAGCTGCCAAGTACCTCAGTACGTTTGATTTGACTTCGGGGTACTGGCAGATTGCCTTAACTGACGGGGCCAAAGAGAGGTCAGCATTTTCAACGCCAGAGGGGCACTTCCAGTTCCGTGTCATGCCCTTTGGGTTGAAGAATGCCCCTGCCACATTCCAAAGACTGGTTAACCAGGTACTGTCCGGGCTGGAGGAATTCAGCGCCGCATACCTGGATGACATTGCGGTGTTCAGCTCCACGTGGGAAGACCACTTGCAACACCTCTGCGAAGTGTTGAAGGCTCTGCAGAAGGCAGGCCTCACTATCAAGGCCAGTAAGTGCCAGATAGGGCAGGGATCCGTGGTATATTTGGGACACCAGGTGGGGAGCGGCCAGGTGGCGCCCCTACAGGCAAAGATTGATACCATTCTGGCTTGGGAGCCCCCCAAGACCCAGACAGAGGTGAGAGCCTTTTTAGGACTCACCGGGTATTACAGACGGTTTGTCAAGGGATATGGCACCATTGTCGCCCCCTTGACAGAACTCACTTCCAAGAAATTGCCCAAAAGAGTTGACTGGACTGACGCCTGCCAAACTGCTTTTGAGGCCCTGAAGACTGCGATGTGCACAGCACCGGTGCTCAAGGCACCTGACTTTTCCAGTGAGTTCATAGTTCAGACGGACGCTTCAGAGCATGGTGTGGGAGCAGTACTCTCACAAGCCACTGAGGAGAATGGAGACCAGCCAGTAGCTTTCATTAGTCGGAGGCTACTCCCCAGGGAACAGAAGTGGAGTGCGATTGAAAGGGAGGCTTTTGCTGTGGTCTGGGCTCTGAAAAAGCTGAGGCCCTACCTGTTTAGGACTCACTTTCGTGTTCAGACCGACCACAGGCCCCTCAGGTGGTTAATGCACATGAGGGGTGAAAATCCAAAACTGTTGAGGTGGTCCATCTCCCTACAGGGAATGGACTTTACGGTGGAACACCGCCCTGTACAGAACACGCCAACGCTGATGGTCTGTCCAGGTTTTTCCGCCTTAGTGAAGAGAACTCCCAAGAGGGTGGGTAGTTCTCCCCACTTTCAGCTGGAGGGGACACGTGTTAGACCTGACATCTTTTGGCGTGATTACCCCTATCTTTTTGCCTCTGCCTCCTGTATTTTTCGATGCTGTGCTGGATTCGTTTTTGCTGGTTTAGATGCTTTGGACACTCTGCCACTGCTGATCAGTGCCAGAGTGTAAGTGCTCCCTATATAAAGTGTTATTCTGATTGGATATACATGTTTGGCATATTTGTATCACCATGAAGTCCCTCGTAAAGTGCACTGGGTGTGCCAGGGCCGGTGATGACAGATGCTACTCGTGGGCCTGCAGCACTGATTGTGCCACCCACAGGAGTAGCCCTAAAATGGTGTCTCGGGCCTGCCACTGCAGCGCCTACGGGCAGTTTAGAACTGCCATGTCCTCCTGGTCCGCGCCCCCGCTGACCAGGCCGAACCCTTCCCTTTTCGTGCACATCAGTCACCCCTATGGAAGGCCCAAGGTACCCCCTGGGCAGGGTGCCGTGTATGTGAAAGGTAGAGCATGCACTGGTGCAGGTGACATGCTCTGGTAGTGAATTACAGCCATTTTCGTCTTTCACTATTGTAAGGCTATCTTGCTCCATAGGTTAACATGGGGGATGCTGGCTACAGTGGTTAACGGCATTTCTTCCCATAGGAACAAGATAGGACATAAGTATCTAGTATCCCTGAACTCAGAATTTAATAACGCATCTTTTAGGAAAGGTGGTTTTTAGATCCTGTGTTTGAGAACAGCACTTTTAGAAAGTTGCTGTTCTCTTGTCTGACCCTTCTGTGTGCCTGGGAATGTTTGTGTATTGACTGTCTGGTTTGTGAGTGACAGGGGCTGGGGAATGCCCCAGAGGTTGGATGAGTCAGCGCTAGGCTGAGTAGAGCAATTGCTACCTGAGTGGTGGGAGGAGTTAGCACCTGGGCTGAATAGGGCTGTGCCTGCCTGCCACAAGGCTGGCTCCACCTCCTGCTGGGCGGCTGAGGACTCTGCCCCTCACTCTGAAAGGAAAGATGCAGCCAGCACATCAAGGTGCTCAGGATCCACCCAGAACTGGTTCAGACCGGGCTCAGGGCCCACATGCACCGAGAGAACAAAGACTTTAGGGGTATAAGTACAGGACCCCTGACAACAGAAAATTAGATCATCCTGGAAATCAAGAAGGAACCTCTGCCAAGGAGAAAGCTGACTCTCAAGAAGGAAGACTGTCCCGCTGTTGCTCTGCTGGACTGACCTGCTGTTGCTTTGCTGCCAAGGAGAGGGGAAGGACTTTGCTGTGAGCTGTGTCCCCTGTCTTGTAAGGAATCTCCAAGGGCCCGAGAAGAGCTGGCTCCCTGTTTCCGAAGTCCCAGGAACAAAAGGACTTCACCCCCAGCCTCCCTGAACTCTGCTGAGAGAGTTCTGTCCTTCGTAGAGTGCTTGATCCAGTTGTGGGGCCTCTAGAAGTCGAACCTGAGCTGGGAAGCTTGAGACTAAGCTGAGAAACTTGTGAAGCTGAAAAGTGTCGCAACGCTCGCTGGCGGAGCGCAACCCCGACAGTGCGAGAAGTTTCCCGCCGCTACGAAGGTCGAGATCGGCGCAGCACCTGACACCCCTGCCGAGGCCGTCACACCCTTCGTTTGCGGGACGCACCAGGCCGGTGCAGGGGCATCGAACATTGCTGCGAGTGTCGTCGCAGAGCCTGTCGCTGGGTGAGATCACCGCGCCGCTTGCTTGAGGACCGCATCACGTCGCTGCGAACATCGTCGCAGAAACATCACATCGAGGAGCTGCGAGAGAGAGGGTCACCGCTGGACTGCGCATCGTCGCCCCGGAGATCGTCGCAGCCCCTACGAGATCATCGCATCGTGCCTTTGCGAGAACAGACTTCCCACGGAACCTACGCACCGGAATCTACGCAAGCTGCCTTCCTCCCCTTACAGACCGGATTCGTCGCCGCACGCCCGCTGCTGCAGCGGGGCTGTCGCATCGCCTCCCCAGGGTCTCAGGAGTAACGCATCGCTTGTTTCCACCGCACCAGCTTCCTGCTTGTGGAACTTTGTTGCATCTAAAAGGTACTGTGAGTCAACGTGACGCAACTGTGAACTTTTCACGCATCTGTGGATTATTTGATCGTAACTTAAAGAACTTTGATTACAACCTGAAGAACTCGTTTGAAACCATAACCTTGCATTGTGTATGTTGGATTTCTGCCGTTTTGGTCTTGTGTAGTTTAGAATAAATATCTTTATTTTCCTAAACTGTTGTGGAATCAGGTTGTGGTGTTTTCACTGTGTTACTGTGAGTGTTGGTACAAATACTTAACGCATTGCCTCTGGTTAGCCTAGACTGCTCCGGCCAAGCTACCTTGAGGGCGAGCAGGGGTTATCTAAGAGGGTTATCTCCTTGCCCTGACTAGAAGCAAGGGTCCCTATTTGGACAGTGGTACCTACCTCTGCCAACTAGAGACCCCCAGTTCTAACATTGGTGGTCAGGCGGTGGGATTTGAGCTTGTATTTGTACTTGACCCACAGTGATTGGTGTACATCACTAGTGAGTGCAGACCATTACGCCACCGCATACTACTGGTTTTTGAGTTTTTGCATTCTGTTGTTGAGTAACTCTTCGGAAAGCATCATGTCTCTGAATGGGAAAGCGCCCAGTGAGGAGGCAGAGCTAGATTTGGAATTCTCGATTGAAGATCTGTACTCCTACCCGGTAAAGCATCTTAGGTACTTCTGCCAGCAGTTTGAGTGCCCCATAAAGAGCGCCTACAGGAAGGAGGAGCTGCAGAAAATCTTGAAAACCTATTGGGAAGCACAGGAAGGAAATGAGGTTGAGGATGTAGACAGTGCTTTTCAAGGCAAAGACCTGCCAGTGGGCAGAGTAGGCTCAGGAGCTGGCAGCAACCACTCCAGTAGGGGCCTCACCCCGGAAGAGTTACAGGAAAATCAAAGAATAAGAGAATATGACCTGGAGGTCATGAGAATGAAAATGAAGCAATTGGAAGTCGAGAAGGCGGCGGAGGAGAGCAAGAATGCCCGCGCCTTAGAGGAAAAGAAATTGCTTTTGGCTCACGAGTTGAGAATGAGAGAGCTGGATCTGCAAAACAAGGAGGCGGATGCCGGTTCAAATGGTGGCAGCGCACAGCCAGTGCATGGGGGTAAAGTATATATTCCCAAAGACCTGGTACAGAATTACCATAGGAGTGAGGATATTTATGCCTGGTTCACTTTGTATGAGATTGCATTGAAGATGAATGATGTGCCTGATAAGTATTGGGGGGCGGGCCTGTGGAAACATTTTGAGGCGTCTGGGAGGAGTGCTCTAGAGCCCTTAGAGTTGACAGGTGCAATGACCTACCCCAATATGAAGGAGGCCTTATGTCTCAGGTATGGCCTTACCCCAGAGCAGTACAGACTGCAGTTTAGAAACTCCAAGAAGAAAGAGTCTGAGACTTGGATGGAGTGTGTGAATGGGTACTCGCGTGCACTGGACGGTTGGATGAAGGGCAGTAAAGTAACTGATTTGAAGGGGTTGTTGCATTTAATCAGTTGGGAGCACTTGAGTAGTCTTTGTGTTCCAGAGCTGCGCCAGCATCTTTTAGACAGCTAGCTGACCGACCCCATTGAGCTTGCTAAGGAGGCGGACCGCTGGTCTAGTACCAGGGTCCACAGAGGAATTGTGGGTACCACAGCCAAAGGTGGGCAGGGTCCCCAGCAGAAGAGTGGGGGGGACAAGGGTAACCAAAAGGAGTTCTCGCAAGGGCCCCAAAGTAGTTCCCCGGAAAAGGATTCCCAAACCCCCAAGCCTAAACAGCCATGGCCCTCTAAGGGTTGGCGGGACAAGAGAAATAACCAGGGTCCCCCTACCTGCTATCACTGCAACGAGGTGGGCCATATCGCTCCGAAATGTCCCAAGAAGAAGCCCGCACCCACTGGTGCTCCAGCGCCAGCGTTAGCTAGTGTAGCTTTGGGTGGGGATTTGGTTTCTAGTGATTGGGGAGAGCTAGCGGTCATGACCCTTGTCTCGCTAGGAGACAGAGAGATGGTCCCGGAAACCTTACTGCCTTCCAACACTAAGAAATATGGGCAGAAGGTGACCATCAATGGGAGGGAGGTTGAAGCACTGAGAGACACCGGAGCCAGTGTGACATCCATGAGGTGTCAGTGGGTGTCTGACGAGCAAATCATCCCTGGCGTACTCCGCCCTGTAGTGGCCGCTGACAGCTCAGTGCGCCTCTGCAAGTTAGCGAAGGTTTCCTTTGAATGGGGAGGAGTCTCTGGTCTTTTGGAGGTAGTTGTCAGTGATGCCTTGCCTGTGGACTGTCTGTTAGGTAACGACCTAGAGAGTTCTCCATGGAAGGACATAGAACACCGAACTCACTTGGAGATGTTGGGTCTGCCTGCGTGGATCTGCGTGACCACGCGTGCTACGGCAGTCAGTAAGGGTGAATCAGCAGAACTGGAGCCTGACACAGTGGCCCAGAGACCTGCCAGGAGAGGAAGAGGCAGAGGGCGCGGGAATCCAGCCCCAGCTGCTCCCACGGTCCAGGAGGAAGCAGAACCTGAGGGGGATGCCCTGGAACCTACAGGGGAACAGGTAGCCGAACTGGGAGACCTACCTGAGCTGACCCATTGGCAGCAAGAGGGTGGTCCCTCCAGGGAGGAGTTCTGCCAGGCGCAGAAGGAATGCCCTTCCCTCCTTGGTCTGCGGCAACAGGCTGTAGATCAGGCAGCAGGTGGAGCAGTCAAAGATCACTATGTCTACTGGGAAGGTGACCTACTCTATAGCGAGCCTAAGTTTGCTGAGCCCGAGGCAGCCCGTGTGCTGGTGGTACCCGAGCGCTTCAGAAACTTCCTAATGGGCCTGGCTCATGACGTGCCTCTCGCAGGACATCTGGGGCAAGACAAGACCCTAAACAGGCTTGTCACCCACTTCCACTGGCCCCAGATGAGGAAGCACGTCGGTTCCTTTTGCAGATCTTGCCAAACCTGTCAAGCTAGTGGCAAGACTGGAATGAAGTTGAAGGCCCCCCTTCAACCCTTCCCAGTGGTGAGCACCCCTTTCGAGCGGGTGGGCATAGATATCGTAGGGCCCCTGGACCCCAAGACAGCCTTAGGCAACAGGTTCATCCTGGTCTTGGTGGACCATGCCACCCGGTACCCGGAAGCAGTCCCTCTCAGGACAATCACAGCACCCGTGGTGGGCCGTGCATTGATGGGGATCTTTTCCCGTGTGGGTTCCCCAGAGAGGTGGTCTCTGACCGGGGTACCAACTTCATCTCTAGGTACATGAAGTCTCTGTGGGAGGAGTGTGGGGTGACTTATAAGTTCACCACTCCTTACCACCCTCAAGGAAATGGGCTGGTCGAAAGGTTCAACCGGACCCTGAAAGGTATGATTATGGGCCTAGCGGAGCCCATGAGACGTAAGTGGGACGTCTTGTTACCATGCCTTTTGTTTGCCTACAGGGAGGTGCCTCAGAAGTCCTTAGGGTTCAGTCCCTTCTAACTCCTGTATGGCCACCCTGTCAGAGGACCTCTCTCGCTGGTGAAGGAGGGTTGGGAAAAGTCCCGTGGGAAAACCCCCTCAGGATGTGTTCAGCTATGTGCTGGCCATCCACAACCAGACACAACGCTTCAGGAAACTCGCTCAGGCGAACCTGGAAGCAAGCCAGGAAGAAATGAAAAGATGGTACGACCAGAATACCACTCTGGTCGAGTTTCAACCTGGGCAGAAAGTGTGGGTGATGGCACCAGTGGAGCCTTGCGCGCTCCAAGACAAGTGGTCTGGGCCATACGAGGTGGTGGAAAGGAAGAGTGAGGTAACCTACCTGGTTAACCTGAAGACTCCCAGGCAGCCCCTGAGAGTTTTGCACGTGAACCGCCTCAAACCCCACTTTGAGAGGTCTGAAGTAACCATGCTCCTGGCTACAGATGCAGGGATGGAAGAGGATAGCGATCCTCTCCCTGACCTCCTGTCAGTTAAGGAACACGATGGGTCAGTGGATGGGGTGGTTCTCTCGCCCACCCTGACCCCAGAACAGCAGAATGACTGTCGCCAAGTGTTGGGTCAGTTCTCCTCTCTGTTCTCCCTGACCCCAGGAGTCACCAACTGGTGCGTCCATGACGTAGACACTGGAGACAGTCTGCCTGTGAAGCAAAAATTTTACAGGGTAGCTGACAAGGTCAGGGCCAGCATCAAGGAAGAGGTTTCCAAGATGCTGGCGCTAGGGGTGATTGAGCCCTCCAGCAGCCCCTGGGCTAGCCCAGTGGTCTTGGTCCCCAAGAAAGCTGCTACCCCCGGTGGCCCACCAGAACTCCGGTTTTGCGTGGACTACCGTGGGCTCAATGCGGTCACGAAGACTGACGTACACCCTATCCCCAGAGCTGATGAGCTCGTGGATCGGTTGGGAGCTGCCAAGTACCTCAGTACGTTTGATTTGACTTCGGGGTACTGGCAGATTGCCTTAACTGACGGGGCCAAAGAGAGGTCAGCATTTTCAACGCCAGAGGGGCACTTCCAGTTCCGTGTCATGCCCTTTGGGTTGAAGAATGCCCCTGCCACGTTCCAAAGACTGGTTAACCAGGTACTGTCCGGGCTGGAGGAATTCAGCGCCGCATACCTGGATGACATTGCGGTGTTCAGCTCCACGTGGGAAGACCACTTGCAACACCTCTGCGAAGTGTTGAAGGCTCTGCAGAAGGCAGGCCTCACTATCAAGGCCAGTAAGTGCCAGATAGGGCAGGGATCCGTGGTGTATTTGGGACACCAGGTGGGGAGCAGCCAGGTGGCGCCCCTACAGGCAAAGATTGATACCATTCTGGCTTGGGAGCCCCCCAAGACCCAGACAGAGGTGAGAGCCTTTTTAGGACTCACCGGGTATTACAGACGGTTTGTCAAGGGATATGGCACCATTGTCGCCCCCTTGACAGAACTCACTTCCAAGAAATTGCCCAAAAGAGTTGACTGGACTGACGCCTGCCAAACTGCTTTTGAGGCCCTGAAGACTGCGATGTGCACAGCACCGGTGCTCAAGGCACCTGACTTTTCCAGTGAGTTCATAGTTCAGACGGACGCTTCAGAGCATGGTGTGGGAGCAGTACTCTCACAAGCCACTGAGGAGAATGGAGACCAGCCAGTAGCTTTCATTAGTCGGAGGCTACTCCCCAGGGAACAGAAGTGGAGTGCGATTGAAAGGGAGGCTTTTGCTGTGGTCTGGGCTCTGAAAAAGCTGAGGCCCTACCTGTTTAGGACTCACTTTCGTGTTCAGACCGACCACAGGCCCCTCAGGTGGTTAATGCACATGAGGGGTGAAAATCCAAAACTGTTGAGGTGGTCCATCTCCCTACAGGGAATGGACTTTACGGTGGAACACCGCCCTGGTACAGAACACGCCAACGCTGATGGTCTGTCCAGGTTTTTCCGCCTTAGTGAAGAGAACTCCCAAGAGGGTGGGTAGTTCTCCCCACTTTCAGCTGGAGGGGACACGTGTTAGACCTGACATCTTTTGGCGTGATTACCCCTATCTTTTTGCCTCTGCCTCCTGTATTTTTCGATGCTGTGCTGGATTCGTTTTTGCTGGTTTAGATGCTTTGGACACTCTGCCACTGCTGATCAGTGCCAGAGTGTAAGTGCTCCCTATATAAAGTGTTATTCTGATTGGATATACATGTTTGGCATATTTGTATCACCATGAAGTCCCTCGTAAAGTGCACTGGGTGTGCCAGGGCCGGTGATGACAGATGCTACTCGTGGGCCTGCAGCACTGATTGTGCCACCCACAGGAGTAGCCCTAAAATGGTGTCTCGGGCCTGCCACTGCAGCGCCTACGGGCAGTTTAGAACTGCCATGTCCTCCTGGTCCGCGCCCCCGCTGACCAGGCCGAACCCTTCCCTTTTCGTGCACATCAGTCACCCCTATGGAAGGCCCAAGGTACCCCCTGGGCAGGGTGCCGTGTATGTGAAAGGTAGAGCATGCACTGGTGCAGGTGACATGCTCTGGTAGTGAATTACAGCCATTTTCGTCTTTCACTATTGTAAGGCTATCTTGCTCCATAGGTTAACATGGGGGATGCTGGCTACAGTGGTTAACGGCATTTCTTCCCATAGGAACAAGATAGGACATAAGTATCTAGTATCCCTGAACTCAGAATTTAATAACGCATCTTTTAGGAAAGGTGGTTTTTAGATCCTGTGTTTGAGAACAGCACTTTTAGAAAGTTGCTGTTCTCTTGTCTGACCCTTCTGTGTGCCTGGGAATGTTTGTGTATTGACTGTCTGGTTTGTGAGTGACAGGGGCTGGGGAATGCCCCAGAGGTTGGATGAGTCAGCGCTAGGCTGAGTGGAGCAATTGCTACCTGAGTGGTGGGAGGAGTTAGCACCTGGGCTGAATAGGGCTGTGCCTGCCTGCCACAAGGCTGGCTCCACCTCCTGCTGGGCGGCTGAGGACTCTGCCCCTCACTCTGAAAGGAAAGATGCAGCCAGCACATCAAGGTGCTCAGGATCCACCCAGAACTGGTTCAGACCGGGCTCAGGGCCCACATGCACCGAGAGAACAAAGACTTTAGGGGTATAAGTACAGGACCCCTGACAACAGAAAATTAGATCATCCTGGAAATCAAGAAGGAACCTCTGCCAAGGAGAAAGCTGACTCTGAAGAAGGAAGACTGTCCCGCTGTTGCTCTGCTGGACTGACCTGCTGTTGCTTTGCTGCCAAGGAGAGGGGAAGGACTTTGCTGTGAGCTGTGTCCCCTGTCTTGTAAGGAATCTCCAAGGGCCCGAGAAGAGCTGGCTCCCTGTTTCCGAAGTCCCAGGAACAAAAGGACTTCACCCCCAGCCTCCCTGAACTCTGCTGAGAGAGTTCTGTCCTTCGTAGAGTGCTTGATCCAGTTGTGGGGCCTCTAGAAGTCGAACCTGAGCTGGGAAGCTTGAGACTAAGCTGAGAAACTTGTGAAGCTGAAAAGTGTCGCAACGCTCGCTGGCGGAGCGCAACCCCGACAGTGCGAGAAGTTTCCCGCCGCTACGAAGGTCGAGATCGGCGCAGCACCTGACACCCCTGCCGAGGCCGTCGCACCCTTCGTTTGCGGGACGCACCAGGCCGGTGCAGGGGCATCGAACATTGCTGCGAGTGTCGTTGCAGAGCCTGTCGCTGGGTGAGATCACCGCGCCGCTTGCTTGCGGACCGCATCACGTCGCTGCGAACATCGTCGCAGAAACATCACATCGAGGAGCTGCGAGAGAGAGGGTCACCGCTGGACTGCGCATCGTCGCCCCGGAGATCGTCGCAGCCCCTACGAGATCATCGCATCGTGCCTTTGCGAGAACAGACTTCCCACGGAACCTACGCACCGGAATCTACGCAAGCTGCCTTCCTCCCCTTACAGACCGGATTCGTCGCCGCACGCCCGCTGCTGCAGCGGGGCTGTCGCATCGCCTCCCCAGGGTCTCAGGAGTAACGCATCGCTTGTTTCCACCGCACCAGCTTCCTGCTTGTGGAACTTTGTTGCATCTAAAAGGTACTGTGAGTCAACGTGACGCAACTGTGAACTTTTCACGCATCTGTGGATTATTTGATTGTAACTTAAAGAACTTTGATTACAACCTGAAGAACTCGTTTGAAACCATAACCTTGCATTGTGTATGTTGGATTTCTGCCGTTTTGGTCTTGTGTAGTTTAGAATAAATATCTTTATTTTCCTAAACTGTTGTGGAATCAGGTTGTGGTGTTTTCACTGTGTTACTGTGAGTGTTGGTACAAATACTTAACGCATTGCCTCTGGTTAGCCTAGACTGCTCCGGCCAAGCTACCTTGAGGGCGAGCAGGGGTTATCTAAGAGGGTTATCTCCTTGCCCTGACTAGAAGCAAGGGTCCCTATTTGGACAGTGGTACCTACCTCTGCCAACTAGAGACCCCCAGTTCTAACATTGGTGGTCAGGCGGTGGGATTTGAGCTTGTATTTGTACTTGACCCACAGTGATTGGTGTACATCACTAGTGAGTGCAGACCATTACGCCACCGCATACTACTGGTTTTTGAGTTTTTGCATTCTGTTGTTGAGTAACTCTTCGGAAAGCATCATGTCTCTGAATGGGAAAGCGCCCAGTGAGGAGGCAGAGCTAGATTTGGAATTCTCGATTGAAGATCTGTACTCCTACCCGGTAAAGCATCTTAGGTACTTCTGCCAGCAGTTTGAGTGCCCCATAAAGAGCGCCTACAGGAAGGAGGAGCTGCAGAAAATCTTGAAAACCTATTGGGAAGCACAGGAAGGAAATGAGGTTGAGGATGTAGACAGTGCTTTTCAAGGCAAAGACCTGCCAGTGGGCAGAGTAGGCTCAGGAGCTGGCAGCAACCACTCCAGTTGGGGCCTCACCCCGGAAGAGTTACAGGAAAATCAAAGAATAAGAGAATATGACCTGGAGGTCATGAGAATGAAAATGAAGCAATTGGAAGTCGAGAAGGTGGCGGAGGAGAGCAAGAATGCCCGCGCCTTAGAGGAAAAGAAATTGCTTTTGGCTCACGAGTTGAGAATGAGAGAGCTGGATCTGCAAAACAAGGAGGCGGATGCCGGTTCAAATGGTGGCAGCGCACAGCCAGTGCATGGGGGTAAAGTATATATTCCCAAAGACCTGGTACAGAATTACCATAGGAGTGAGGATATTTATGCCTGGTTCACTTTGTATGAGATTGCATTGAAGATGAATGATGTGCCTGATAAGTATTGGGGGGCGGGCCTGTGGAAACATTTTGAGGCGTCTGGGAGGAGTGCTCTAGAGCCCTTAGAGTTGACAGGTGCCATGACCTACCCCAATATGAAGGAGGCCTTATGTCTCAGGTATGGCCTTACCCCAGAGCAGTACAGACTGCAGTTTAGAAACTCCAAGAAGAAAGAGTCTGAGACTTGGATGGAGTGTGTGAATGGGTACTCGCGTGCACTGGACGGTTGGATGAAGGGCAGTAAAGTAACTGATTTGAAGGGGTTGTTGCATTTAATCAGTTGGGAGCACTTGAGTAGTCTTTGTGTTCCAGAGCTGCGCCAGCATCTTTTAGACAGCAAGCTGACCGACCCCATTGAGCTTGCTAAGGAGACGGACCGCTGGTCTAGTACCAGGGTCCACAGAGGAATTGTGGGTACCACAGCCAAAGGTGGGCAGGGTCCCCAGCAGAAGAGTGGGGGGGACAAGGGTAACCAAAAGGAGTTCTCGCAAGGGCCCCAAAGTAGTTCCCCGGAAAAGGATTCCCAAACCCCCAAGCCTAAACAGCCATGGCCCTCTAAGGGTTGGCGGGACAAGAGAAATAACCAGGGTCCCCCTACCTGCTATCACTGCAACGAGGTGGGCCATATCGCTCCGAAATGTCCCAAGAAGAAGCCCGCACCCACTGGTGCTCCAGCGCCAGCGTTAGCTAGTGTAGCTTTGGGTGGGGATTTGGTTTCTAGTGATTGGGGAGAGCTAGCGGTCATGACCCTTGTCTCGCTAGGAGACAGAGAGATGGTCCCGGAAACCTTACTGCCTTCCAACACTAAGAAATATGGGCAGAAGGTGACCATCAATGGGAGGGAGGTTGAAGCACTGAGAGACACCGGAGCCAGTGTGACATCCGTGAGGTGTCAGTGGGTGTCTGACGAGCAAATCATCCCTGGCGTACTCCGCCCTGTAGTGGCCGCTGACAGCTCAGTGCGCCTCTGCAAGTTAGCGAAGGTTTCCTTTGAATGGGGAGGAGTCTCTGGTCTTTTGGAGGTAGTTGTCAGTGATGCCTTGCCTGTGGACTGTCAGTTAGGTAACGACCTGGAGAGTTCTCCATGGAAGGACATAGAACACCGAACTCACTTGGAGATGTTGGGTCTGCCTGCGTGGATCTGCGTGACCACGCGTGCTACGGCAGCCAGTAAGGGTGAATCAGCAGAACTGGAGCCTGACACAGTGGCCCAGAGACCTGCCAGGAGAGGAAGAGGCAGAGGGCGCGGGAAACCAGCCCCAGCTGCTCCCACGGTCCAGGAGGAAGCAGAACCTGAGGGGAATGCCCTGGAACCTACAGGGGAACAGGTAGCCGAACTGGGAGACCTACCTGAGCTGACCCATTGGCAGCAAGAGGGTGGTCCCTCTAGGGAGGAGTTCTGCCAGGCGCAGAAGGAATGCCCTTCCCTCATTGGTCTGCGGCAACAGGCTGTAGATCAGGCAGCAGGTGGAGCAGTCAAAGATCACTATGTCTACTGGGAAGGTGACCTACTCTATAGCGAGCCTAAGTTTGCTGAGCCCGGGGCAGCCCGTGTGCTGGTGGTACCCGAGCGCTTCAGAAACTTCCTAATGGGCCTGGCTCATGACGTGCCTCTCGCAGGACATCTGGGGCAAGACAAGACCCTAAACAGGCTTGTCACCCACTTCCACTGGCCCCAGATGAGGAAGCACGTCGGTTCCTTTTGCAGATCTTGCCAAACCTGTCAAGCTAGTAGCAAGACTGGAATGAAGTTGAAGGCCCCCCTTCAACCCTTCCCAGTGGTGAGCACCCCTTTCGAGCGGGTGGGCATAGATATCGTAGGGCCCCTGGACCCCAAGACAGCCTTAGGCAACAGGTTCATCCTGGTCTTGGTGGACCATGCCACCCGGTACCCGGAAGCAGTCCCTCTCAGGACAATCACAGCACCCGTGGTGGGCCGTGCATTGATGGGGATCTTTTCCCGTGTGGGGTTCCCCAGAGAGGTGGTCTCCGACCGGGGTACCAACTTCATCTCTAGGTACATGAAGTCTCTGTGGGAGGAGTGTGGGGTGACTTATAAGTTCACCACTCCTTACCACCCTCAAGGAAATGGGCTGGTCGAAAGGTTCAACCGGACCCTGAAAGGTATGATTATGGGCCTAGCGGAGCCCATGAGACGTAAGTGGGACGTCTTGTTACCATGCCTTTTGTTTGCCTACAGGGAGGTGCCTCAGAAGTCCTTAGGGTTCAGTCCCTTCGAACTCCTGTATGGCAACCCTGTCAGAGGACCTCTCTCGCTGGTGAAGGAGGGTTGGGAAAAGTCCCGTGGGAAAACCCCCTCAGGATGTGTTCAGCTATGTGCTGGCCATCCACAACCAGACACAACGCTTCAGGAAACTCGCTCAGGCGAACCTGGAAGCAAGCCAGGAAGAAATGAAAAGATGGTATGACCAGAATACCACTCTGGTCGAGTTTCAACCTGGGCAGAAAGTGTGGGTGATGGCACCAGTGGAGCCTTGCGCGCTCCAAGACAAGTGGTCTGGGCCATACGAGGTGGTGGAAAGGAAGAGTGAGGTAACCTACCTGGTTAACCTGAAGACTCCCAGGCAGCCCCTGAGAGTTTTGCACGTGAACCGCCTCAAACCCCACTTTGAGAGGTCTGAAGTAACCATGCTCCTGGCTACAGATGCAGGGATGGAAGAGGATAGCGATCCTCTCCCTGACCTCCTGTCAGTTAAGGAACACGATGGGTCAGTGGATGGGGTGGTTCTCTCGCCCACCCTGACCCCAGAACAGCAGAATGACTGTCGCCAAGTGTTGGGTCAGTTCTCCTCTCTGTTCTCCCTGACCCCAGGAGTCACCAACTGGTGCGTCCATGACGTGGACACTGGAGACAGTCTGCCTGTGAAGCAAAAATTTTACAGGGTAGCTGACAAGGTCAGGGCCAGCATCAAGGAAGAGGTTTCCAAGATGCTGGCGCTAGGGGTGATTGAGCCCTCCAGCAGCCCCTGGGCTAGCCCAGTGGTCTTGGTCCCCAAGAAAGCTGCTACCCCCGGTGGCCCGCCAGAACTCCGGTTTTGCGTGGACTACCGTGGGCTCAATGCGGTCACGAAGACTGACGCACACCCTATCCCCAGAGCTGATGAGCTCGTGGATCGGTTGGGAGCTGCCAAGTACCTCAGTACGTTTGATTTGACTTCGGGGTACTGGCAGATTGCCTTAACTGACGGGGCCAAAGAGAGGTCAGCATTTTCAACGCCAGAGGGGCACTTCCAGTTCCGTGCCATGCCCTTTGGGTTGAAGAATGCCCCTGCCACGTTCCAGAGACTGGTTAACCAGGTACTGTTCGGGCTGGAGGAATTCAGCGCCGCATACCTGGATGACATTGCGGTGTTCAGCTCCACGTGGGAAGACCACTTGCAACACCTCTGCGAAGTGTTGAAGGCTCTGCAGAAGGCAGGCCTCACTATCAAGGCCAGTAAGTGCCAGATAGGGCAGGGATCCGTGGTGTATTTGGGACACCAGGTAGGGAGCGGCCAGGTGGCGCCCCTCCAGGCAAAGATTGATACCATTCTGGCTTGGGAGCCCCCCAAGACCCAGACAGAGGTGAGAGCCTTTTTAGGACTCACCGGGTATTACAGACGGTTTGTCAAGGGATATGGCACCATTGTCGCCCCCTTGACAGAACTCACTTCCAAGAAATTGCCCAAAAGAGTTGACTGGACTGACGCCTGCCAAACTGCTTTTGAGGCCCTGAAGACTGCGATGTGCACAGCACCGGTGCTCAAGGCACCTGACTTTTCCAGTGAGTTCATAGTTCAGACGGACGCTTCAGAGCATGGTGTGGGAGCAGTACTCTCACAAGCCACTGAGGAGAATGGAGACCAGCCAGTAGCTTTCATTAGTCGGAGGCTACTCCCCAGGGAACAGAAGTGGAGTGCGATTGAAAGGGAGGCTTTTGCTGTGGTCTGGGCTCTGAAAAAGCTGAGGCCCTACCTGTTTAGGACTCACTTTCATGTTCAGACCGACCACAGGCCCCTCAGGTGGTTAATGCACATGAGGGGTGAAAATCCAAAACTGTTGAGGTGGTCCATCTCCCTACAGGGAATGGACTTTACGGTGGAACACCGCCCTGGTACAGAACACGCCAACGCTGATGGTCTGTCCAGGTTTTTCCGCCTTAGTGAAGAGAACTCCCAAGAGGGTGGGTAGTTCTCCCCACTTTCAGCTGGAGGGGACACGTGTTAGACCTGACATCTTTTGGCGTGATTACCCCTATCTTTTTGCCTCTGCCTCCTGTATTTTTCGATGCTGTGCTGGATTCGTTTTTGCTGGTTTAGATGCTTTGGACACTCTGCCACTGCTGATCAGTGCCAGAGTGTAAGTGCTCCCTATATAAAGTGTTATTCTGATTGGATATACATGTTTGGCATATTTGTATCACCATGAAGTCCCTCGTAAAGTGCACTGGGTGTGCCAGGGCCGGTGATGACAGATGCTACTCGTGGGCCTGCAGCACTGATTGTGCCACCCACAGGAGTAGCCCTAAAATGGTGTCTCGGGCCTGCCACTGCAGCGCCTACGGGCAGTTTAGAACTGCCATGTCCTCCTGGTCCGCGCCCCCGCTGACCAGGCCGAACCCTTCCCTTTTCGTGCACATCAGTCACCCCTATGGAAGGCCCAAGGTACCCCCTGGGCAGGGTGCCGTGTATGTGAAAGGTAGAGCATGCACTGGTGCAGGTGACAAGCTCTGGTAGTGAATTACAGCCATTTTCGTCTTTCACTATTGTAAGGCTATCTTGCTCCATAGGTTAACATGGGGGATGCTGGCTACAGTGGTTAACGGCATTTCTTCCCATAGGAACAAGATAGGACATAAGTATCTAGTATCCCTGAACTCAGAATTTAATAACGCATCTTTTAGGAAAGGTGGTTTTTAGATCCTGTGTTTGAGAACAGCACTTTTAGAAAGTTGCTGTTCTCTTGTCTGACCCTTCTGTGTGCCTGGGAATGTTTGTGTATTGACTGTCTGGTTTGTGAGTGACAGGGGCTGGGGAATGCCCCAGAGGTTGGATGAGTCAGCGCTAGGCTGAGTGGAGCAATTGCTACCTGAGTGGTGGGAGGAGTTAGCACCTGGGCTGAATAGGGCTGTGCCTGCCTGCCACAAGGCTGGCTCCACCTCCTGCTGGGCGGCTGAGGACTCTGCCCCTCACTCTGAAAGGAAAGATGCAGCCAGCACATCAAGGTGCTCAGGATCCACCCAGAACTGGTTCAGACCGGGCTCAGGGCCCACATGCACCGAGAGAACAAAGACTTTAGGGGTATAAGTACAGGACCCCTGACAACAGAAAATTAGATCATCCTGGAAATCAAGAAGGAACCTCTGCCAAGGAGAAAGCTGACTCTGAAGAAGGAAGACTGTCCCGCTGTTGCTCTGCTGGACTGACCTGCTGTTGCTTTGCTGCCAAGGAGAGGGGAAGGACTTTGCTGTGAGCTGTGTCCCCTGTCTTGTAAGGAATCTCCAAGGGCCCGAGAAGAGCTGGCTCCCTGTTTCCGAAGTCCCAGGAACAAAAGGACTTCACCCCCAGCCTCCCTGAACTCTGCTGAGAGAGTTCTGTCCTTCGTAGAGTGCTTGATCCAGTTGTGGGGCCTCTAGAAGTCGAACCTGAGCTGGGAAGCTTGAGACTAAGCTGAGAAACTTGTGAAGCTGAAAAGTGTCGCAACGCTCCCTGGCGGAGCGCAACCCCGACAGTGCGATAAGTTTCTCGCCGCTACGAAGGTCGAGATCGGCGCAGCACCTGACACCCCTGCCGAGGCCGTCGCACCCTTCGTTTGCGGGACGCACCAGGCCGGTGCAGGGGCATCGAACATTGCTGCGAGTGTCGTCGCAGAGCCTGTCGCTGGGTGAGATCACCGCGCCGCTTGCTTGCGGACCGCATCACGTCGCTGCGAACATCGTCGCAGAAACATCACATCGAGGAGCTGCGAGAGAGAGGGTCACCGCTGGACTGCGCATTGTCGCCCCGGAGATCGTCGCAGCCCCTACGAGATCATTGCATCGTGCCTTTGCGAGAACAGACTTCCCACGGAACCTACGCACCGGAATCTACGCAAGCTGCCTTCCTCCCCTTACAGACCGGATTCGTCGCCGCACGCCCGCTGCTGCAGCGGGGCTGTCGCATCGCCTCCCCAGGGTCTCAGGAGTAACGCATCGCTTGTTTCCACCGCACCAGCTTCCTGCTTGTGGAACTTTGTTGCATCTAAAAGGTACTGTGAGTCAACGTGACGCAACTGTGAACTTTTCACGCATCTGTGGATTATTTGATCGTAACTTAAAGAACTTTGATTACAACCTGAAGAACTCGTTTGAAACCATAACCTTGCATTGTGTATGTTGGATTTCTGCCGTTTTGGTCTTGTGTAGTTTAGAATAAATATCTTTATTTTCCTAAACTGTTGTGGAATCAGGTTGTGGTGTTTTCACTGTGTTACTGTGAGTGTTGGTACAAATACTTAACGCATTGCCTCTGGTTAGCCTAGACTGCTCCGGCCAAGCTACCTTGAGGGCGAGCAGGGGTTATCTAAGAGGGTTATCTCCTTGCCCTGACTAGAAGCAAGGGTCCCTATTTGGACAGTGGTACCTACCTCTGCCAACTAGAGACCCCCAGTTCTAACACCAATGTTTTCATAAAAGAGGTCACCATGGAGCCGAGCGGTTTGCAGGATAGCATCCCAGGCCCTATAGTTCAGGATCCTGTCAATAATGTTCCCAGGGGAGCCCCTGGCTTCGGCAGAGGGACCGGAGCTCTGTGAGCCCTTTCAACTGTAAACAAGCATTTGCAATGCAATAGGTCTCGCATTAGGAAAGTTTGAGCTATTGGTATTGTAAATGACAGTTTTTTTATTTATGTGAAGGTTTTGAAAATAGCGAAATTAATAGCTTTGTCATTTACAATGCCAATACTTTTAACTTTCGCAAATGTGACACCTATAGCATTTGTAATGCAATATGTGTTGTATTTACGTGACTTAGATGTATTGATATTACAAATAACAATTGTTTTGAATTTTTTTTCATTCATTAATACTTAAATACAAATGATTGTAATTATAATGGCAGTAGCTTAAACTTTTGTAAATAACTTTTGTGAAGATTATGTTCAGTGTATTTTATTGTGACGAAAATCCAAGAACAGAAGTGAAATATTAACATCTTTTTGTGACATTTGTAATAAAGCTTAAAACATTGAGAGAACATATTTGAACCAGTTGTTGTTGAATGGTTGCACAGATTGATGCTGTGGTGGTGCTGAGTGATGTGTGGTGGCGACGAGTGATGCTGTGGCGTTCAGTGATGCTGTGGTAGTGCATAGTGATGTTGTGGTGCCCCTGAGTGATGCTGTGGTGGTGCTGAGTGATGCTGTGGTGATGCAATAGATGGAGTGTAATTATGCGGCGTGCAACTATGTGGCACTGAGTGGTATTTGGAGTGTATGTTGCATTAGTGCAGTGTAATTATGTTGCGTGTAATTATGTGGCACTGAGTGGTATTTGGAGTGTATGTTGCGTTGAGCGCAGTGTAAATATGTAGCAAATACTTATGTGGCAAAGAGTGGTATTTGGAGTGTTTGTTTCATTGAGCGCAATGTAATTATGTGGCGTGTAATAATGTGGCACTGAGTGGTATTTGGAGTGTATGTTGCATTGAGAGCAGTGTAATTATGTAGCATATAATTATGTGGCACTGAGTGATATTGTGTGGAGTGTATATTGTATTCAGTAGAGTGTAAATGTGCGGCGTGTAATTATGTGGCACTGAGTGGTATTGTTTGGAGTGTATGTTGCATTGAGTGCATTGTAATTATGTAGCATATAATTTTGTGGCACTGAGTGGTATTGTGTGGAGTGTGTGTTGCATTCAGTAGATTCTAATTATGTGGCATATAGTTATGTGGCACTGAGTGGTTTTTGAAGTGTATGTTGCATTGAGTGCAGTGTAATTATGTGGCGTGTAACTATGTGGCACTGAGTGGTATTTGGAGTGTATGTTTTATTGAGTGCAGTGTAATTATGTGGCGTGTAATTATGTGGCACTGAGTGGTATATGGAGTGTATGTTGCATTGAGTGCAGTGTAATTATGTGGCATGTAACTATGTGGTACTGAGTGGTATTTTGAGTGTATGTTGCATGGAGTGCAGTGTAATTATGTGGCGTGCAATTATGTGGCACTGAGTGCTATTTGGAGTCTATGTTGCGTTGAGCACAGTGTAATTATGTGGCGTGTAATTATGTGGCACTGAGTGGTATTTGGAGTGTATGTTGCGTTGAGCGCAGTGTAATAATGTGGCATATAATTATGTGGCACTGAGTGGTATTCGGAGTGTATGTTGCATTGAGTGCAGTGTAATTATGTGGCGAGTAATTATGTGGCACTGAGTGGTATTTGGAGTGTATGTTGCATTGAGCACAGTGTAATTTTGTAGCATATAAGTATGTGGCACTGAGTGGATTATGTGGAGTGTATGTTGTATTCAGTAGAGTGTAATTGTGTGGTGTGTAATTATGTGGCACTGAGTGTTATTGTTTGGAGTGTTTGTTGCATTCAGTAGAGTGTAATTATTGGTGTGTAATTATGTGGCACTGAGTGGTATTGTGAGGAGTGTATGTTGTATTCAGTAGAGTGTAATTGTGTGGCATGTAATTATATGGCACTGAGTTGTATTGTTTGGAGTGTATGTTGCATTGAGTGCAGTGTAATTATGTAGCATATAACTATGTGGCACTGAGTGGTATTTGGAGTGTATGTTGCATTGAGTGCAGTGTAATTATTTGGCGTGTAATTATGTGGCACTGAGTGGTATTTGGAGTGTAAGTTGAATTGAGTGCAGTGTAATGTCGTGGGTGTAATTATGTGGCACTGAGTGGTATCTGGAGTGTATGTTGTGTTGAGCGCAGTGTAATTATGTAGCATACAATTATGTGGCACTGAGTGGTATTGTGAGGAGTGTATGTTGTATTCAGTAGAGTGTACTTGTGTGGCATGTGATTATATGGCACTGAGTTGTATTGTTTGGAGTGTATGTTGCATTGAGTGCAGTGTAATTATGTAGCATATAATTATGTGGAACTGAGTGGTATTTGGAGTGTATGTTGCATTAAGTGCAGTATAATTATGGTGTTTGTAATTATGTGGCAATGAGTGGTATTTGGAGTGTATGTTGCTTTGAGCGCAGTGTAATTACGTGGCGTGTAATTATGTGGTTTGTATTTATGTGTCACTGAATAGCGTTTGGAGTGTATGTTGTATTGAGTGCAGTGTAAGTATATGGAGTGTAATTATGTGGCAATGAGTGTTATTTGTAGTGTAGGTTGCATTGAGTGCAGTGTAAATATGATGCATGTAATTATGTGGCACTGAGTGGTATTTGGAGTGTATGTTACATTGAGTGCAGTGTTATTATGTGGCATGTAATTATGTTGCACTGAGTGGTATTTGGAGAGTATGTTGCATTGAGTGCAGTGTAATTATTTGGCGTGTAATTATGTGGCACTGAGTGGTATTTGGAGTGTATGTTGCATTAGGTGCAGTGTAAATATATGGCGTGTATTTATGTGGCACTGAGTGGCATTTGGAGTGTATGTTGCATTGAGTGCAGTGTAATTATATGGCATGTAACTATGTGGCAGTGAGTGGTACTTTGAGTGTATGTTGCATTGAGTGCAGTGTAATTATGTGGTGTGTAATTATGTGGCACTGAGTGGTATTTGGAGTGTATGTTGCGTTGAGCGCAGTGTAAATATGTAGCATATAAATATGCGGAACTGAGTGGTATTGTCTGGAGTGTATTTTGTATTCAGTAGAGTGTAATTATGTGGCGTGTAATTATGTGGCATTGAGTGGTATTTGGAGTGTATGTTGCATTTAGTGCAGAGTAATTGTGTGGCGTGTAATTATGTGGCACTGAGTGGTATTGTGTGGAGTGTATGTTGTATTCAGTAGAGTGTAATTGTGTGGCGTGTAATTATGTGGCACTGAGTGGTATTTGGAGTGTATGTTGTATTGAGTGCAGTGTAAGTATGTGGAGTGTAAGTATGTGACAATGAGTGTTATTTGTAGTGTAGGTTGCATTGAGCGCAGTGTAAATAGGTGGTGTGTAATTATGAGGCACTGAGTGGTATTTGGAGTGTATGTTGCATCGAGTGCAGTGTAATTATGTGGCATGTAATTATGTGGCACTGAGAGGTATTTGGAGAGTATGTTGCATTGAGTGCAGTGTAATTATGTGGCATGTAATTATGTGGCACTGAGTGGTATTTGGAGTGTATGTTGCGTTGAGCGCAGCGTTATTTTGTAGCATATAATTATGTGGCACTGAGTGGTATTATGAGGAGTGTATGTTGCATCCAGTAGAATATAATTGTGTGGTTGTAATTATGTGGCACTGAGTGGTACTGTTTGGGGTGTATGTTGCATTGTAATTATGTAGCATATAATTATGTGGCACTGAGTGGTATTGTGTGGAGTGTGTGTTGCATTCAGTAGAGTGTAATTATGTGGTGTGTAATTATGTGGCACTGAAAGGCATTTGGAGTGTATGTTGCGTTGAGCGCAGTGTAAATATGTAGCATATAATTATGTGGCACTGAGTAGAATTGTTTGGAGTGTATGTTGCATTGAGTGCAGTGTAATTATGTAGCATATAATTATGTGGCACTGAGTGGTATTTGGAGTGTATGTTGCATTGAGTGCAGTGTAATTATGTAACGTGTATCTATGTGGCACTGAGTGGTATTTGGAGTGTATGTTGCATTGAGTGCAGTGTAATTATGTGGCGTTTAATTATGTGGCACTGAGTGGTATTTGGAGTGTATGTTGCATTGAGTGCAGTGTAATTATGTGGCATTTAATTATGTGGCACTGAGTGGTATTTGGAGTGTATGTTGCATTGCGTGCAGTGTAAATATGTGGCATGTAATTATGTGGCACTGAGTGGCATTTGGAGTGTATGTTTCATTGAGTGCAGTGTAATTATGTGGCGTATAATTATGTGGCACTGAGTGGTATTGGGAGTGTATGTCGCATTGAGTGCATTGTAATTATGTGGTGTGTAATTATGTGGCACTGAGTGGTATTTGAAGTGTATGTTGAGTTGAGTGCAGTGTAAATATGTAGCATATAATTATGTGGAACTGAGTGGTATTGTCTGGAGTGTATTTTGTATTCAGTAGATTGTAATTATGTGGAGTGTAATTATGTGGCACTGAGTGGTATTGTGTGGAGTGTGTGTTGCATTCAGTAGAGTGTAATTATGTGGTGTGTAATTATGTGGCACTGAGTGGTATTGTATGAAGTGTAAGTTGCATTGTAATTATGTAGCATATAATTATGTGGTACTGAGTGGTATTGTGCGGAGTGTGTGTTGCATTCAGTAGAGTGTAAATATGTGGTGTGTAATTATATGGCACTGAGTGGTATTTTGTGGAGTGTATGCTGTATTCAGTAGAGTGTAATTGTGTGTGAGGTTGCAGAGTGTGTGAGGGTGCAGAGTGTGTGAGGGTGCAGAGTATGTGTGACACCAGCATAGCCAATAGAATGCGAGAGAGAGATAAATCAAGTGTGAGACAGCAGAAAAGAGTGGGGCTAGGCTGCAGCCTCATCAGGCTCTCTGCATTGCGTGGCGGGAGGGCGGGGGAGCGGATTCCTTTGAAGTCTGATGGGGGCGGGGAGGCGGATTTCTTTGAAGTCTGATGCCGAGGCTCAGACAAATGGTGGGTGCAGTTGGTGCGGGAGTAAGGAATTAATCTCACAGCGTGTTCGACAATGCGTCTCAATTCTTTATCTTCACAAGTCGCCTCACAGTTGTGACTGGCAATTAAATAGAATGACAAAATGATGTTATCTTCGAGATGCAACGATAATAGCCCGTCATCATAAGCGGTAGTGTATTAGATTTACCTCGCGTTTCTCAGCCGGCTTCTGCAATGCATCAAAGGTGCGCGCGCCTTGTACGTCTCAGCAGTAAGGCATGGCCGCTATATTACGTACTAATAAAGGGATGGTCTCAACGGCTAGGATTTATGAGATTTGTAGTGCGGTATGGTTACATTGTGGTTAACGATGTGTAACAATGCTGGTTCTTCCTCTGTGTTCCCAAGAGTCAGTGTTTGCACTAATATAGATCCGTGGTCTTTTTTAGTTCCTATTAGTATTGCCTCTACTACTAATAGGAACCAAAAAAGACCAAGGATCTATAAGTCACAACTGTGAGGCGACTTGCGAATATAAAGAATTGAGACGCATTGTCGAACACGCTGCGAGATTAACACAAGGTAATCTTAAGAAATCGCATCTAGACTTTTTTTGAACCATATACCTAAATGATCTCACTTCGCCTGTGATTTCTTTCAAAGTTAGTTTGTTTGCGATCAACGCGACCAAAGAAAGACGGGATCAACTACCCGCTAGCGGCAGCCATTGATGTTTAAATTAAACCGTGATGCCTTAATGTTACTTATTAACCGGATGCGGAAAGAAAAATAAGGTAACCGTTTAATGTTACACCAATTCACAATTGGCTACGCTCTACCCCACTTTTAAACTAAAACATTCTTCGATCCTTTTTTTTTTGGCAGGCGCTTCTCTACCAAACAATTATATAACATTTCAAACTGAAGATAAAGAAAAAGGAACTGCACCAATTTAAAGGGACACTTTTTCAATAGTAAGTTACTATCGGAAGATGGCTTGTATTAGAGCCTCAGTATCATGACAATTAATTCGTTTTTTGACAGGCTTTTGCCTTCCAGAAATGAGAAGCCCCCTGATTCGAAGATAAATGCCACATAAGCAACAAGCATATGCAAGTGCAATCGTGGCTGCTACATTGGTGCGAGAAACAATAGACCTATCACATATACTGATCACCATCTTTGTTGTAGATCCAAGCCTCTGAATGAAAGAAGACACATTGAATTAAGCCCAGAGAAAGAAGATGAGAATTGTCTGAATAAAAGGTATGGGGACCTTAAGAAGAGAGGGTTGGATGTTAAGAGCGTTTACTCAAAAATGTATTTTTTTTTTTTCAGCTGTATGGTCCTGAAGAGAACTCCCTAAATACTCAGGAGTTCGAAATGCGTAGACCAGTTTCATGATATAAGCCATAAGATTTTTGACATTGGTTTCTTGAATAGTGCTAGTTGTTTAGAATAATTAGAACTGTATACTATGGTTGTCAGATGTAAATAGGGATGTAATCAAAAAAATTCCAAAAAATAGTTAATTCTCAAGGTGTGTACATATTGGATGGTGAATGAATGTATGAAAAGAGTGTGTGAAGGTCGCATGTTAGAGAAATGGAAGACTGTGAAAAGATGTAGTTGTGTATGAATAGTAGTGTGAGTCAAATGTAAATGTAAGTTGCATGTTTTAGAATGGCTAGAGAAGATAAATTAAAATGCTTAAATTTTGATATGTGAAAATAAAATAAAAAGAAGGATTTATTTCAGACAGAAAACAAAGTCTAATGGTTATATTGTTGGATGTTCAGTACAACCGCTTACAAAAAAAGAGCTACAAACGAAAACAGTATTGGCATATGATAAGTTGACTTGCAATCCTTACCGAGCGGGTGTGGCAGCACTATGCAGGATCCCCGTAGATCAGTACAGCAATGGGGGCCGCTAAATTTACCGCCTCCCGTCAGGCATTTAGACCCGCTGTCGTCCTTCACCGCCCAACGCCGCTGTAATCAGGCGGGTGTGGCAGCGTCAACGGGATCTCACTGCCCAGAGGGTCCGATCATGGTCCACCCGTGTCACTGGGCCCACAAATGGCTCTCTGCTGCATGGACCACTGCAGGTAATGCAGGGAGGCCTCGTCCAACCCCCCCGCAAGGGGTCACCGTGAGGGGCCGCAACTCCCACTAGCTATCCGTCGCCACCTCTGTCACCCGACACCGTCCGGCACCCGGATTCCTACTGGTAGGATATGGCGGCTCAGTGCAGGGTCTCTGGAACTCAGCGAATTAGATGCGGCCCACACACAACGGTGCCACGGCTTCACCAGTGAGGAACCACCGGCAGCGGCGTAGCTCGTTCCTAAGGCACCGCCCAGCTGCTCCGGAGGCCTCTAGGGTTATCTGCCTCGCCGGCTCGCACCGTCTAATTCCCTATGTTCGGGTCGTTGCTTCAGTTTCTGGACACCAATCGGCTATGCTTGGTGTCCCGCTCCCATTCAGGTATTTTTTGCATTGCAGCTGCCGGATGATGGACGGATTTCGCTGGGTTTTGTGGTGGCCCTGACGGAGCTCTTTCTCTACCCTGCCATCTTGGCAGATGCTAGGCCATGCCCTATCCAGTCAGATTTCTTTGACACACTCACTTCAGCCCTTTTCTGGGATCTCCAAGAGCCTGGCCTCTGGGGATGGGTCTTCAGTTGTGTAACGGCTGTGGACTGGGATAGTTCTCTCCCTCCAATTCAGCATGTCTTAGAAAAATACAAGATTTCCATGATTTGCTGACCCAAAGGCGTTTACATTATTTTTTTGCATTGGTCACTCAGGAGACCCAAAATACAAATGTTATTCTCCAGTCCATGATATCCACATCAGACTAGATTTAATTCTATGGACTGATCGACCGGGGTTACAGATTCTCCTCTCTGAATAGTTATCCCTCACTCCCTCAGATCACTGCCCACTGCATGGAGTGCTTCAATCTGACAGACCATGCCTGGGAATTTCCACCTGACAACTACAGACTGAATCACTGCTCGATTCCCCATTTCTGGATGACCTATTGACATGCATGACTCAATATTTTGTCCTCAACAAGGGGTCCACCCCCTCCAGGGCTCTAGAAAGGGATGCACAAAAAATGGTTGTGCCGTGCGGGACCACTACATTAGCGCTGGGTGGAACTCACTATATTTTACGTTGCAGAATTCCACAGAGTCACATAAACTCTGCAAAATTCTGCGAAGTGTCGCCCACTCCTAAAAAATGCATACATTGGAAAATAATGGATTAATAAGATGTGGAAATGAAATGATAAACAAGGTGGTACCAAAGAAAAGCATTTGTTTAAAGGTCGAAATACGATTTGACGCCTTCACTCGTTGTATTTGTAGTGTCTGGGACACAGATGAGGGGAGGGAAACCTATGCCACGTAGTGGGGCCTAACTATGACACTGAATGACGACACGGACGCTATCTGCTGGTTAGGGCCAAAGACCACGAGCGGTCTTCCGGCCGTTTATTTATACCCAGGGGCTACCCCGCCCCTGAGGTGCATGCGTGCGTGTATGCGTACGTGA
Source organism: Lissotriton vulgaris (assembly GCF_964263255.1). NCBI lineage: Eukaryota > Metazoa > Chordata > Amphibia > Caudata > Salamandridae > Lissotriton > Lissotriton vulgaris. Next base: position 90,849,039 of record NC_141697.1, on the reverse strand, counting down.
ACGGGCCGGGTGGCTCCGTCACTACATCCCTCCAAACTCACGGATCAACAGTCCCAGCCAGGAGGATCACTTAGGCGAGTTCACGTTCCATGCATAGTCTCTCAGTCTCTGGTTGGGAGTTGGATTTGGCCTGAGGTGATACCTCTGGCTTCGACGGCTTTCCGTGTCCTCCATTTCCTCATGTCGCTCAGGGTGATTCCGGACTTCACTCGAGATGTTCTCCCGACTGGTGGCCTTGTCCGGTTCGGGTCTGGGCGGAGTTGTTCCTTCTTCTTCTCATGGGGCCGTTGATGACTCACTTCCCACTATCCCATGATCCATGTCTTCAGCTCCTTCGGATGTTGAGTCGGTGTTTCCACTCTCGCGAGAGACGCGCTTAAACCATGACACATTCCGGGTCACAGCTCTCGTGCCTCTGGTCGCGGATACCATGGTGCCTTGGACATTTACGATCTCCCACACTTCTGGTTCAAATGCAGGGTCATACTTTGAGTGCCTGTATCTGTTTTTGAGGACTACCTTGTCGCCGACCACTAGAGATCTGGTCTGGGCTCTCCGAGCTTGACTGGCTTTGTCATTGGTGCGCCTTCGTCGGTCTTGGGTGGCATTTTGATTCATTTCTGGTGGGCACCTTGCCGGTGCAGTCGGCACACAAACTCTTGGTACTTTCTTGAACAACAAGTGCGCTGGGGCACAGCGCGTGGTTGAGTGTGGCGTTTTCCGGTATGCGCTTAGGAATTGGGACAGACATTCTTCTGCGTCCTCTTTCTTTTCCACCCCAATCTGGAGCGCACGATTCAGAGTTCTCATAAATCTCTCGACTTCCCCATTTTCCTGGGGCCACTGTGGGGTGATCTTCCTGTGGTGGATGCCACGTGCAGCGAGGTAGGCTTGGAAATCTCTTCCCTGGAGGGGAGGGCCGTTATCTGATCTCATCTCCTCTGGCAGGCCCATCATGGCAAAGACTTTTTCAAGAGCTTTCTTCACGTGCATGAATGCAGTGGAGGGCACCACTTCCACGATGGGGAAACGGGAGTAGGAGTCAATCAACACAAGGGTATGTCGTCCATCCGGGAAGGATCCGAAATCTATGCTGACTTTTGACCACGGTTCACGACACGGGTCCTCGGTTATCACTGGGTGAGAAGCCGGATCTTGGCTTGTTATGGTGCACGAGTGGCAGTTGCTGACTTCCTCTTCTACGGCTGCATCCATGCCGGGGAACCACACTTTGCTGCGTAGCCTTCCTTTCGTCTTCGACACACCTTGGTGACCTTGGTGAGCTAAGCGCACAACCTCCTTCTGCAATTTGATGGGAATTACTATCGCTGTCCCTCGGAGGACCACTCCATGAGGTCCAACACTAAGCTCGCTCTGGGCTCTCCACATCTGTTGCCTTGACAGCTGTTCTGCGGTTGTGAGGGCCGTCCAGGAAGTGTTTCCAGTTCCGATTCGACAGCGTAGCTTTCACCTTGATGAGGCACTCGTCCTCATCCGTGGCCTTACCAATAGCCTCCAGTGTGAGGGCCGTCGGGCAAGCCTCTTGAGACAGCATCCTTACATACTCTTCGACCTCCTCCGTGTCTGCCGACCCCTGAGCTGTAGGGATGGTTCCGGGGTGACGTGACAGAAAATCTGCGGGATTGTCTGCTCCGGGTCGGTAAATGACCTCAAAACGGTAGGTCTGAAGCTGGACGGCCCACCTCTCGATCCGGGGAGGGGCCAGCCTGGCCGTTCCTGTGAACAAAGGCACTAGGGGTTTGTGGTCTGATACGACTTTGAACTCGTGTCCACACAGGTAGAGGTGAACGTGCTGGCATGCCCATTTGATGGCTAGCGCCTCACGTTCAATTTGGGCGTACCTCATCTCGGTCGCCGTCAATGCTCTGCTTGCATATGCTGTCAGTACCCACTCATGTGCCTCCGTTTCCTGCATGATGACAGCCCCGAGACCAACGGGACTCGCGTCCACGACTACCTCTGTGCGCCGGTGGGGTCTGAAGTAGGCCATAATTTTATCATCAATCAGCGCGTCCTTGATCGCCGTGAAGGCCTCGTCTTCTCTGGCAGACCATGCCCAAGGGTGGCCCGATTTGGTGAGGATGCGTAGTGGCTCCGAGAGGGACGCCAAGCCAGGGATGAAGCGGCCACAGTAGGTGGCCATCCCTAGGAAGCTTCTGACTTCCGTGGCCGATGTGGGTTTGGGCGCTGCTCGAATGGCTTCGGCTTTCTTCCGATCAACTTGGAGGCCTTCCCTGGAGAATATGTAGCCAAAGAAATCCACAAACTCCTTGTAGAAGGAGCACTTGTCCCGGTGCAAGGTGAGGCCATGATCAGCTAGTCGTTGTAAGGTGGCTCGGAGGTGCGTGTGGTGTTCCTCGAGGGTTTTGGAGAAGACGAGGATATCGTCGCTCAGATTTATAAATCCGGGTAATCCTGAGAGTGTCTCCCTAATAGCGTTTTGAAAAACCTCGGCGGCCGATGACACACCAAAGCTCAGCACTTATACCTCCGAAGTCCGACATGAGTGGAAAAAGTAGTGATGTTGCGGCTGTCCGGGTGAAGTTCGAGCTGGTGATACCCGGCGTTGGGGTCCAGCTTCGAGAACCAGCGGGCACCATTGAGGTCCGTATGATGTGGGCATCAGGTGTCTTTCCCTCTTCACTTCCTTGTTGGGTTGGCGCATGTCCACGCACAGGCGTATAGCACCTGGCTGTTTCGGTTTTGGGGCTATCACCAAAGGCGACACCCATGGCGACGGGCCCAACACCTTTTCTATAACGCCCAATTCTTCAAGGTTACGCAGTTCTTCCTCCACCTGCGGCCGCAGGTGAAACGGTACTCTCCGGTGTCTGAGGGCCGTCGGTCGGACGGTTGGATCCACGTGCAATTTGAATGTCTTTCCTTTTAGGCAGCCAAGCCCTCTGAAGAGAGCCGGGAAGTCTCGCAGCATTGCGTCCGCATGCAGCTCATGCACTTGCCGAGCAAAGAACACCAGCTGAAGATCCTCTGCCGTGTGGCAGCTAAGGAGAGTGCCACGCCTCCCACCAGTGACATGGAACTTTGTTTTGACTTCTTGGTCGTTGCAGGCAGCTACCACTTCGATCACTCCCCTTAACGGAAGCGGGTCGTCACTGTCATAGGTATAGATTTTGGCCCTCGACGGTGACAATGGCGGGCGTGGCGACAGTTGTTTGTATTGAGTGCTGTCCATCACATTCACTGACGCTCCCGTGTCAATGAGCGCTTGTACGGGCGACCCGGCAATGGAAATTTCACACATCGGGGGCGGTCTTCTTCTCGAGCCTTCTCTTCCAACTAAAGAGTCGAAAAAAAGTCATCTTCATCGTCCTCGAGGCAAAACGCCGATCTGGAGGCGTCGCTACATGGGCCTGGGTCTTCCAATGAAAGTTGTCGCACGGCCTGTCCGGGGCGACGGTTGCCGCTGCTGCGGCACATCTTCGCGAAGTGGTTCATTTTTCCACAATTAGAGCAGACTTTGCCTTTTGCAAAACACCTTCCCCCGGCGGGATTGTCCATGTCGCAATTGCAATATGGGTTACGTGACGTTGTCTGGGAATTTCCTCTCTGAGGTTGCGGCCGTCGCCGAATGGCGTCCACGTGCTCTTCTTTGATGTGAGGGACTTTCGCGACCGCACCAGGCCAGTCGAGGGCCGCCTGCATCTCATCAGCCCTGGCGTTGGATAGTTCATGCGATCGTGCAAGGACGAGGATTTCGTCCAGGGAGATCCTTGGTTGCCTGAGGATGAGGCGTCTGAGTTGCACCGACCTACACCCCTGGATTAGTTGTGCCCGTATCTCCTGTCGCTGGTCTGGGAGTTCGCAGGCTAGAGCCAGCTTTCGCAGCCGTGCGTAGAAGGAGTCGATGGATTCCGTTTCGCCTTGTCTTGCCTGGCGCAGTTTGAACCATTCGTAGTCAGGGTTCACCCTGGGGTCAAAGTATAGGTTCAGTGCTCTGACAGCGGCGTCGTAGTCGTGGTCACTACCCCTATCCGGCAGGTTCTCGAAGAGCTCGTAGATCCAACGCTGCTGTCCGCCCGATGCGTGAGCAAACGCAGGGCTCTTCCGGCTGTCGTCGGCCCGATGCATGAGGAAACGCAGGGCTCTTCAGGCCGGTGAGGCGTGCGCATGCGCGAGCCGAAGCTTCCAGCGCAGCCAGCGTGTTCCTGGCGCGAGGGCCGAAGACTTCCCCCCGGTGCGCCCGCTAGGCAGGGCGAGCACTAACCGGCGCTGCAGGTGAGGGCACGCCGCACGGGGGTGCGGAGGCGGTCACACCGAAAGCGGGGTCGCGGGAGGGTCAGGCAGCGCAGCGGGCCGCAGACCTCCGTCGGGCAGAGGCGCGGGCTCACCTGACGTACCACGGCCTGGTACAGGATGGACGGCGTGCACCAGAGTGTGTGCACGCGGCAACGCCAGTGCCAGGGGCCTGGGCGCGACAGGCGCGAGCACTCCCGTGGGGTCAGGTCGTCGGGCACCGCTGTGTGGTGAGGCGTGGGTGAATTACCGCCTCGTCGCCAGTGTAGTGTCTGGGACACAGATGAGGGGAGGGAAACCTATGCCACGTAGTGGGACCTAACTATGACACTGAATGACGACACAGACGCTATCAGCTGGTTAGGGCCAAAGACCACGAGCGGTCTTCCGGCCGTTTATTTATACCCAGGGGCTACCCCGCTGCTGAGGTGCATGCGTGCGTGTATGCGTACGTGAACAGGCCGGGTGGCTCCGTTACTACAGTAATAATAAGCTCATTGTATTACAAATTTGGCTTTATATTTAGGTTTTTGTAAAACAATATTGTTATCACCCTCACTTTCAACACCATCCATCAAGAAAGAAAAGTTAAATATCAACATGAAATTATGAACGTTTATGCACTTCAGAATGTTGTATGAAAATTGTCAATGTTTTCTATTCTCTAAATCTATTAAATGTAACGAAGCTTCTGAAGTAGGGAAGTGCTGCAAGTCAGCACAGGAAGGTGCCCTGTGTTACCAGAAAGTGGACATGCCATAACTTGGCACCAGAGAGGAGTTTCATTTCCATTGTACAAAGGGGGACCTGGTTCGAAAAAAAGGTAACATCAATCCCGCAACTTCTTTTCTTATCCATTAAATGGAAGTGTTTTCATGAGCACAGCATCATGCCACTTTCTGGAGCAGCATTTGACACTTTTTATTAATTGAGCAAGCAATTTCTAAATGTGTTACTTTTCACCACATGGCTGCTGTATTAAGCTACGCAAAAAGTTCGAAAGGGCGCAGAGTAAACTGAGCTTGGTAAATATACAAGTGTTTGAGGTGACCATGTGGAGTTCCCCACAAGGGAATTTATTGTCACTTTAAAGAGGTGCCTGCCCGGAGTATCACTGGGACATACATGCTAGCAGCAGGAGTTATGCAAATCGCGTGGCACTCGTCGGTGACGGTCTGCACGCGGAATTTCTGCGGGCATTTCTATTAGTGGGCGGAGATTCGGATGGCTGGGGGCCATCCTGCGCACACGCCCACCGTGACGCGTGACTGCTACTGGCCGTCACGATCATGGAAGAGGTTAAGAATAGAACTGCCTGTGTGAGAGCGCTCAGAGGAGCATCCCTGTTCCTGGTTAGGGTTCTTAATATGCTCTTATTATCCATGTAACCTGCTAATCAATAAATCTTTATGGAAAATTACTTGGACTCGACTTCTTTCAGTATACTACAGTCCAGATGTATACATCAATTCACGAATCATGCTGCATACATATGACAAAAGGACAGAGCAGGAACAAAATATATAAAATGCCACCAGCGGTCAAAGAGAATGTGTAAGAGAAACTTGAAAGTATGGTTAAGGATTTTCCAAGTGGCATTTTTTTTTAAAACAGAGTAATTGTTTCCAAATTATTGGCTCCAATATAAAATGAACACGGCCCCTAAACCACAAGATTATTTCAACACAGAATTGAATTTTTCAGCCTTCACTAGAACGTTCACACAAAAAAAATGTTTAGGGGTGAGCTTTGCACCCCCCTTACCTAGGGGCTGCCGCACCTTCTTATGGCTTTCCAGACGTCATGACGTACCCGGAAGTGTGAACTCCGGCACTGCAGCTTGTGAGTGAATCCAGACCAGCCTCCCGTTATTCACGCTACACTGGCACTGGTGGTTTAGATTACCATAATAGGGACACTGTAAACTTCAAAGTAAATGATGTAATAAGGATATAAGAAAGCATAATGGTGACTTTACTGTAAACAAAACATAGGTTTACAACATAAAACATTTTACTTATTGTAATCAATATCAACTTTTCCTGTTGGAACTCTGGTAGTTTTTACATACCACAGTATTCTTAGCATTATTTACCCACACACTACTTCGCAAGCGTCTACAGGTGTGCGGACTGGATGGGGTAGCACTAAAGTGGATGCTGTCTTACTTAGAAGACCGCATCTTACAAGTTGTACAGCACCCTCATCCATCTAAAATTCTGCCTCTTCTTCAAGGGGTTCCACAGGGATCTATTCTGAGTCCCTCCCTCTTTAATCTGTACATCTGTAATCTGTACATCGGCCTGCTGGCTGATATTATGGACAATTACAAGATCTCTATGGTGGCATACGCTGACACCCAGCTTGTAGTGACCCTTGCGCCAGACTCTTGTGAGTCAGCGTTACAGTTCTCTTCCTGTCTCAATGTTCTGTTCTCATGGATGTCAAACAACTGCCTAAAATGGAAAGCTAGTAAGACGGAGGTCATGATCATTGGGGAATCTCCCTCCATCTGGCGTTCAGCCTGGTGGCCCCAGAGACTGGGGCCTGTCCCTATGCCCAAATCAGAGGTAAAGAACCTGGGAGTGCGGCTCGATCCAAAACTTTCCTTCGAGTCCCTAACTAGAAAGGTAGTAGGGAGATGTTTTAGCACCCTTGAGATGCTAAAAATAAAACCTTAGACATTCTTCCTGTATTAGCAAGGAAAACCATAGTCCACACCTTGGTGACCTCACAACTCGACTAAGGGAATGTCCTATATCTGGGTGCGCCAAAATAGTGCCTGCAACGCATCCAATGAATTCAAAATGCGGCGGCACGCCTTGTCCTTAATATACCAAAACATTCCGCAATGGCAAAAGCCCTTGACTCCCTTCACTGTCTGCCGATTGGAAAGAGAATCCTTTTCAAAACCCTGTGCTTCTGTCACTGGAGCATACAGGGGAAAGGCTTCAGCTATCTGCAAGATTTTCTAACCCCTCACAATCCTAGTCGGCAGCTGAGATCAACAGGAGCGCACCTACTCAAAATACCTAGGATAAAAAAGGCAAGGATCAGAGCACGCTCATTTGGATACCTGGCGGCCAAAAACTGAAACACACTCCCACCTCTGCTGCGTGCAGAGAAATATGAGCCCACCTTTCGTAGAGGTCTGAAAACCTATCAACTCTAGTCCGGTTCTCCTTCCTACTCCAGCTGATGTGCTTCTAGCGTGTGGACACAACTATAGTGGTAGCCAGGTGTTCTATAAATGACCTATTATTTATTATTATTACTACTTTCTTTATCTCCCTTAATTTCTTTCCAAATAACAATATTGGTGTCTTCAACTCAGTCTTAGTGAAGATGACACAGTGTGACTTAAATGTATTTTTATTCAGGAATTGTCATCCACAGAAAGCTTCCTCACTTTTTGAGGGATGTGTCCATCAGATGTATTAGAATCTAGACAGAGGGCCTAATTTGGAGTCTGACGGATGCATTATGTGCTACGGCACTTGTTATAAGGCGGACATGCTTGTGATGGAATAATCTGTCTGACAAACTTTAAATTGGACCCTGAATACCATGCCATTATCATCTGATTGGAAAGGAAGACGATACAATACAACATTGTTCTCTTTAATCCTCAGACACATCTATAAATACCATTTAGACTATACATTGTACCACCTACATAACAATGACTGACATTGCACATTGGACAATTTTCCAGATCTATCAGGTCTTCTCTCCAGTCATTCAAGGGTCTTGATATTAGATGGTGCATTTAAATGTTACACGTTAACGGTGATGGCCATGCTTAATTTGTGAAGGAACAAGTGCTGGGACCCAAAGTTTTGCTCAGACATCCGTTATTGAAGACTCTATTGAATGTCAGCCTGCCAAGGCTGCGTTGTCTTGATTGCATCTCATGATCCTCCCTGTCCCTTTATTGCAACCGTGCAGGTTCCTACTTTTTCCCTTGGTAATGGGTTTTCGGTCCTTCTCTTCTTCCTGCTTTCCTCCTCTTCTGTTTTTCCCTCACTTGCGCTGGGTCAAAGTCTGATGAGAAAAAATAAGTGCTGGTCCCCAAAAATAAGTGCCGTTGGCCCCCTGCAACCAGCTGCTCTGGGTGATGGGATTTCTTTGGTGGTACCCTTCTGAAAACAAAGTGGGGTCTACTCTGATCTGCTGGCTGAAAAAAGAGAGCGAGGATTACAATGACTTCTGGTCTGCCACAGATACACTGGCTTAATACAAAGAATTCCGCGTGAAAAGAGCTCAGCGTGCAGGTAGAATGCCTGCTCGGTCAAAATAAACCCAGGGCCTCAGGTTGCAACCTCACCCTCGCCCAATTTCCAAGGTTACTTTCTGCCCTAATTTAACCCCGTGCATCCTAGTTTTGGTCAACTGCTCTTTCAAAACAAATATGTATAAAAAACACCATGGTGGAAATGACACACACCGATTCGCCTGTTGTGAGTGACAGGCCCTTCCCATACTCAACAAGAGCAATAGATAGCATATTACACTCTGCTCATCAGCATAAATAGTATATTAAGGAAATGGCTTAACTTAGTGTTTTGCATATGTTGAAAGTGCTTTAACCCCTTCACTGCGGCGGCTATTCCGCCGCAGTGCTAAGGGGGCGGGGCAGAAGAGCGGCGGGCGCATGCTCGTTACGGAACCGCTCCGTCACCAACGTCGGTTGCACTGTGCTTATGATGGAGCGGTTCTGTCATGGCCGCGCATGAGCGGTGGGCGGGCCATGACGGAACCGCTCCGTCATCAGCACAGCGCCACCGCAGCTGATGACGGAGCGGTTCCGTCGGGCTTAACTTTTGCCAACTAAAGTAACAAAAGGAAATGACTTTCTGTAGTGGGGCTTTGTGATATAAATTGCAAGGATTCTCGGCTGAGGTTGCTTGTTCTGAAGTCTGACCGCAGGGAACGGGCCCCACTGTAAACTGCTCTTAATTTATATAATGATGCCTAATCTCTAAGCAATGCATTAATCATCGTTATTATTTATTGCTTGTACTTACAGTTTTATGAAGAAAAATAATCATAACATTTTACACAAAGCAGTAAAATCTATCACATTAAAAATCCCCATGCAATAAAACTGCAGATGCCATTACTGCCCTGGACGATATTAAAAAAATCATATTAGTCTTAGTGGTAATGACTCGCTTGGTCCCCCCATTTGTCTCAATCTGCCATGAAGCTGTGCAGTTCTGCTGTGGTTTGTTGATGTACTCGCAAACATTGCTGCTTTCTTCTCTTTTGTTACTAAAAATGCTGAAATATTTTAGGTCAGTTCCATTGGGTGAATCTATGCAGGGCCTCTTACATAAAAGGGCATATTGACAAAAGTCAATTTGGTCGTAAACTTAAGTTTATGACTGAATTTACCTTTATACACCTGCCAGGAATTCGAAAAAGGGATTTTTGGAATTGGTCAAGTCATCTGCCTGATGGGTACAAAGATGATGGAGCTGTTAATCCTAGGCAAGGGTGGGAAAGTGAGAGTTTGTCTTCTAAGTTTAGGAACGCCACCAGACTCATTTGTTTGTGGGCATTCTCAAATTCTGACCCTTCCCCTTTTTGTTCTGAAAATGGATGAAAATGTACTCCTGAACAGGGCTGACATAAATCATCCTCAATGGTGGGGAAGGCAACAAATCAGCCCCTGATGTTCTGAATATGAAATGAAATGAATTGTGTATTGTTTTAAGTTAATAAAAACCGTCTCAATATTACCTTACACATAAACAGGAACATATGAAATTAGGCAGGGTAAGTTGCTTGCTGTCCTGAAGTTACAATTCCGATAATGTAAAATACTGTTAATGTTCACACTGAGAAAGCCCAGGCAATCTAAAGTACAAAAATAAATACATTTCCTTATGTAGAGTTAGAATCACGGTACTAGCTTTTAAAAATGAAAATGTTATGAGTAGATAAATATATATAATTCAGCTAAGAAATTTATCTGGGTTCTTCATTGATAAAGTGCCACAGTACAGATATGGGAATGCCTTTCTCAAGCGAAAAAAATATATTCTCTGTGTGGAGAAGAAAAAAATTGCATTCGCACATATGAAGTGCTTCACAATTAAGAGCGCATGCATGCCAGTGGATATCGGATTCCTCTGTCAATGCCGGATGAGATTCCCAGACGTCCAGGGAAGACCTGGCTTGGCAGTTCAGGCTGGACTTTTCCCCATGAGGAACAGGGTCGACTCATTTGCATATGTCTGGGTCTGAACTGGGGTGGCGAAGTGAGCTAAAGAACGATGATGGATTCACCCGAATCTAATAGTGACTGGGGGTGAGTGTCTGAAAAGTTTCAGTACTCCGTCCATCATCTCCTTGTGTTTGCTTTGTTCGCCCTAAGTTGACAGGGTAATTCCAGATGTGGGTCCCTTGCTCACTTTGCCACTGGATTCAAACTTGCCTGGATGATAAGAGGTGTTACCCCAAATCTTGCCCCAGGATGCTTGTTTCCGATCCAGAGAAGACCTGGCTTGGCAGTTCGGGCTGGACTGTTCCCATGAGGAACAGGGCCAAGACTGATTTGCATATAGCTGGGTCTGAACTGGGGTAGTGAAGTGAGCTAAAGAATGATGATCAGTGTCTGAAACGTTTCAGCGCTCTGTCCATCATCTCTTTGTGTTTGCTGTGCACCTAGAACCTGGCACCTGGCACACTGCTCCAAGTAAACTCCTGGAAAGGTTTGTGAGTTTGAAGAAGTTGGAAAATGATGTCTAGGTATAGGTGGAGATCTCTAACTGCAATTTCCGATTCAATTTGTGAAGTTTCTTTCTTCATGTAGTAAAACTCATATGAGCAAAAACTGATCGGCTGGTAGAAATTAGATGAATTTCTTTCTCAGGATCAGGGACATTCGTCTTTTCTGGAAAAAACCTGCTGACTTTACTCTTCAAACACCCAACCAACGTAACCTCTCAGCCACCCAAATAACTCTGGCACCACCCTGTAGATACAACACTAGCTCTCCACTCTTGCCCTTCTCTCTTCCCTTTCCCAGCTTCCTCCTTCCTCCAGCCCTGGTCTTCCCTGAATCTCTTGCAAGTGTACCCCTTTTCTGTACAGTGCTTCATTGCTTTATAGACGGTCATACACAGGTATTCTCTTTTGCAGATGGATCATGAGAACCAACCATTGTTTACTGATGCAGATTGCCTGCAGAAATAATTGCAGAGGTAGGAAAGGCACAGTGAATCTTGTCGGGAAAGGGGGTGTGGGAGGCTGACCTTGCATAATCTAGTCAAAAGCTGCAATCTTACAAGTTTTTAGATGCACACACACAGTGTGTGGGCTCCAGTTTACCCTTGGATATTGAAGAAAATGTACTCCTGAGTAAGATTTTCTTTTTGGAGGTTGAGGGTAGGAAAGAATCAAGGAAAGGTATACATTTCTGAAATGTAGGCAAAATTCCATAATCAGCAAGGAGGCATATGTTTGGATCCCTAAAGGTTTTCCCAAAATTACTAACTTGAAATAAAGAATATTGAAAATAAGTAGGAAAAAACGGCCATTTGGGACAATGTTTCCATCTGTTGTGATGGCTGATTTACAAAAGCAATATACCATTACATCCACTAGACCCATCTGGTTGCAGGGATATGTAGAGTCTGCAGTTTCTCCAAGAACCAGAGGTACCCAGAGCAAACAACAGAGCTGCAATGTACAATGGCCCTCATTACGATGGCGGTCAGTCGGACTACCCACCACTGTCGTATCGGGCAGGTGACCATGTAACAATAAGTTGGTGGTCCCATCCTGCCATTTATGATCAGACTGCCGCCCAGGCAGTTGGATACTGCTTTTTTCTACAGCGGCTTGTGCTGCGGCCCAGGAAAATGGCTACAACACAAGCCACAGTAGAAAAAAGGCACGCGGTAATTTCGGAAGCAGATTCTATGACTGAGCTCCTCAAATGTAAATCAGGCTCTCCTAACGACCCTTGGCCAGCCAAGGAATACAAAAAACTGGCACCCCTACTTAACCCCTATTTAAATCACATCTGGAATGACTCACTCCGTACAGGATGCTTCCCTACCAAATGGAAGCATGCCTCCCTAGTCCCCATTCTGAAGAAGCCCAACTTGGACCCAGACCTCCCCAGCAATTACAGGCCCATTTCCCTCCTGCCTGCCCCAACTAAGATCTTGGAAAAGCTGGTTCATTCCCAATTGGCTAGTTTCATCGAATCCAACGGGCTCCTCCATCCCTCCCAGCATGGCTTCAGGTCGGGCCACAGCACGGAGTCGGCCCTCATTGAAATGGCCGACTCTGTGAGATGGACGCTTGACCGAGGGTCGAGGGCGGTGTTAGTGCTGCTGGATCTTTCAGCAGCATTTGACACCGTCTCTCATAAGATCTTGCTGAGAAGGCTGGAGGACTTAGGGCTGGGCGGCTCTGTTCTAAAGTGGTTGTCATCTTACCTGTCCAATCGCACCCAACAAGTTTTCACCCCTCCCTTCACTTCCTCCGCCAGGCCACTTAAATGGGGAGTCCCACAGGGCTCTTCCCTTAGCCCCTTTTTGTTTAACGTTTATTTCACCCCTTTGGCTAAGCTGATCTCCCAGACTGGGATCAAATCCACATCTTACGCTGATGACATCCAGCTACTTTTCACGTTCGATACCCCCTCTGCATCTGCTTTCGACCCGCTGAAATCCTGCCTAAGAGACATTTCCAACTGGATGGATGCCAATTCCCTCCGTCTCAACGCAGGTAAAACGGAGATTTTGTTTTTCAACTCTCCCTCTCCCCTGGATGCCAGCCTGTGGTGGCCTGAAGACCTGTGCCAGGCCCCCACGCCTAAAAACTCGGTGAAAAACCTAGGAGTACGCTGGGACACCCATCTCAGCTTTGACAGCCAGGTACAAACAGTCGCAGCCTCATGCTTTGCCAAAATCAGAATAATCAAACGGCTCATTAACTATCTGCCGGAGGAGTGCCGCAAGACTGTGATCCAGGCATTAATCATATCCCATCTCGATTATGCCAATGCCCTTTATCTCGGTATCACAGGAGGCCTATGTTACAAATTGCAGACGGTTCAAAACGCCGCCGCCCGGCTGGTGGAGAGAATTCCTGCCAGACATCATATCTCCCCTCACCTCCGTAAACTCCACTGGCTACCCATTGCGAAAAGATGCGTCTTTAAAGCAATGACGTTGGCTTTCCGTGCATCTAAAGGCAATGGCTCGGCCCATCTTAAAAATACTCTTCGCCCTTATGTTAAATCTAGGGCACTACGCTCCAACTCCTTATTTTTCCTAGAAACTCCCCGATTTAAGCGTTCCCGTGCTGGTGGAAAAACCTTTGAGGTCTGTGCCTCCAAGCACTGGAATAAGCTTCCGTTAGCTCTTCGCACATGCCAGACAGAACCAGCATTTCGTAAATCCCTTAAAACCCTTCTTTTTTTTTCCTAGTTTGGTACCTCTGACCTGTCCCTCTAGTTCTCAGAGTCTCCCAGCGCCGGGATGCCCCGTTGGGGCCGCTGCGCGCTTTACAAAACACACTAATAATAATAATAATAATGGTGCCTGGCACACAGTGCATGGATGTGTGGAGAGGCACTGAATGTGCCCCCAGGGCCACTTATCAGTGGCCCATGGGGGACGGGCCCCTTCTTGGGTCCCCCAAAGTCTGCTATCATCTGCCTTTTCATGGCAGTGGGACCGCTGTGAAAAGCAGGCGGAAAGGGTCATCTTAATCCCTAAGGTGGCACAGGCACGCATACATTGTAGGGATAGGAGTCAGACCTCCGCCTGACGGGATACGTTTTTTCACTTTGTACAGTCTATAGAACAAGTCATATGGTAAAATATGTAGAGTAAAAAATGGGTATCAAGGAATCTTATGCATTTCTTAAATGGGCACAAGTTAAGGAGCTTAGGAGCATTGCTTATTCGTACATCTCTGAATTTTCTGGTTGCCGTCCTAGCATATGATTTAGAGGGTATGCCTTCTTTCTTACACACTGGCTTACATTTGGATTGCAAAAATGTTGTGAAATTCAGTAGGGAATAACAAATGTTTCACTATTCTTTGCTCCCACATGTCGTCTGATACAACTGGTACTTGACTTATGGAATAGGTCTAGGGCCAGTGACCGGAAATGGCTACAAAACGCAACATGGACGTATCTCATTTTTTCCACTCAAAACTGTGGGTAGCTGTAGATTCTGTGCCCTAAGTCACTCGGCACCTAGGGAAACCTAGCAAACCTGTACGTTTTTTAGACACCTGGGGGATCCAGGGTGAGGTGACTTGCATGGCGCTCACTAGGTAATTGTACCCAAAAGCCCTGGCAAATGTCAAACTTTGGTAAAAAAAACAAAATTTCCTCACATTTCTGTGACGGAAAGTTCTGAAATCTGCGGCGAGCCACAGATTTCCTACCACCGTGAGTTTTCACATGTCCCCCAATTAGAAAGGTACCCCGCTTGTGTGGGTGGGCCAAAACACTACGACACAAAAGGCCCTACAGCTCTACATTGTTAGATAAACAATATGGCTGGGTGTGTTATGTGGTACCATCCTGTGATGTCACTCATGCAAAGACATAAACCACAGTAATTTTTGAAAACTAAACAACCAGGGGCTGCCAGGGTTGTGTGCCTTGCATTGAACCCCTGAGGATTTGTTTACCCACATGGCCATACAAACCTCAAACTTTGAGTGAAATCACGCTCATTCCTTACATTTATGGAAAGTAAACTGCCATAATGCACAGGAATCTACAATATTCCTACCACCTAGCATTACCCCAATTGTGCCAGATAAAAATGCTGTGCTACTAGTGTAGCTGGGTCTAGTGCCCCGACAGGAACAGATCAAACCAAGGACAATGGGTGCTCCCTTGCAAGGGCTCCTATTGACCTCTTTTTGACCTGTTCCTTTTGGATCCCCTTCGCAACCCATTGGTACCGCCGCAGCGTAATCTATGTCCATGCAAGGGCAGCACCTTGTCCAATGCAGCCCTTTGGAACGGCTGCTGAATTATGCATTTCCTTGCAAGGACATTGCATTGCACTTCGAATATCCCCAGAACTGTCGCTTCACAACACATCTCTTTGCCCAGACCTCACATTGCCTGTGCTGCAAGATGCATCTTCAACTCAGCACAACACATATCTTCGCTACCGGGATTAAGGTGCAGTTTTCAGCAGCCTAAGTGCTCTCTGTAACCAGCCGAATTCCATCGCAGTCAGCTTGAACTTGTGACTTTGTCCTGGTCTGGTCTAGCGTGACCAGATTACCACAGTTGGCACTTAGCTTGTTGATATTTCCACTGAAATCTTTAAACTTGAAGATGAAGATGTGGCGCAGCAGGCAGAATTGTCGACTCGGGAGCAGGAGGTCCAGGTTCGAGACTGGGTGTCGGTTCAACATCCTATTATTCTGGGAAAATCACTTCATCTCCCAGTGCCCATGGACGGTGCCTGGATACTCTCATGGGTGATAAGTCATGCTATATAAATCTACAAACAAATCTACAAACAATATCTCTGATTCTACTGATTGCATTTCTGTCATTGTCATTTTGTTCTTGATTCAATAATTAAAATGTACTCTATTTTTCTAATTTGGTGTGGGTTCTTATTGCGTAGTGTTTCACCTTATTACTATTTGAAGTGATGCGAAATACTTTACACATTGCCTCTAAATTAAACCTGACTGCTCTGTGCCAAGCTACCAGAGGGTTCAGCACAGGTTAATTTGGATTTGCTTGTAACTTTACCCTGACAAGGATTGTGGTTGATGCTCCTGTAAGGTTTCACACCCATCAAGCAGTAACCCAGTGTCTTACACTAGGTATTAAGCAATGTAGTACTTTCTTGATAGGTAAGCTCTAGTGTCTTCTTGAATGTCATCTTTCAAAAATATGATATACATGCCACAGGACTTTTGTAGTTGGGCCACAATATGTAAACGTGAAGTTTTTCAAAGAGCCTTCAATGCTAGTGTATTGCAAACCTCCGGTTTTGGCAAGTTAGGGGACTTGATGGACACAGGAGATAAGGAAATAAGCCCAAAATCAAATTAACTCTTGGAGGAGGGAAGAATCTGTTAGATTGTTTAGTGCCATGGTTGACAATTACTACCATAAAAAACAACTAGTGTGATATTTGTGAACCCTCATCAATTTTGTTTTGCTGTACTTTATTTTAGTTTGCTGTATGCATGCCATTTAAGACTATGCGTCTCTATAGGGGCATATTAACAGGAACACAAGTCCACCTTTTATTCTGTTTCTGTCATGTGGATTCAAACGGGCTGACTGACAAACATGTAAGACTAAACAACCAAACCCACTAAGGGCTCTGTAGATCGGCCTTGTAGACTCTAATAAAGTGTGCTACTTTTAAAAACACATAGAAGTACCATGCACATGGAAAATGGCATTGATTACTGACTAGACACTCTTTTGATCCATTGAGTTACAGCTGACTTCACTGACTACTATGCAGAGCTTACATTTTCTGATTAAGAAAGTTGCAGAAAGACTTACGAAGATATACACGTTATCTATCGTGAATCTATATTGCAATAACTATTACGCCATGGTTTTATAGTATTATTAATCTTGGTCTATTCTGCATTGTAATTATTATATCGAACGAAGTATATTTATTCATTTACTCTATGTTGTAGTTTGAATTCACTTTGTGTTATTCATTGAACGCACTGCAGGTAACACTGTCTTCAACGAGTTGTATATGCCCTGTAGCGGTTTAATGGTACTAAGATAGGAATTAAAATTGTGATGCACTAAGGGCCTCATTTATGAGAAGTGGCGCATTGCTGCGTGAAAGTAGCGATGCACCACTTCTCAGTGAGTCCTCCTTGCGACACCAATGATGCGTCATGTTTACAATATGACGCGTCATGTCGCAAGGAATGACAGATATGTCAGTATTACTGACGTATCTATCGGTGCAAAAATGGCACATTGCTGGAATGTGGTCACAAGCGTGACACAACTCTAGCAATGTTCCTTTCACATGGGGCAAGTCCCATGTGAAAGGGCCTGCGCCACCCTTACGCCTACCATGAGGCAGGCGTAAGGTATTGACGCATTAGTGTCCTAGAAGTGGCGCAGCAAAATCTCATAGATTTAACTGCGCTACTACTACGACCCTTTCTTGCAGGGGAATGCCTACCCTCCATAAATTATACCTGCGTCAGGTATAATGTAGGGCCGGTGTTTACGAAGAGAGGCCTCTGTCTAGATGTGTCACCTTGTAAATATGGTGCAAAATGGTGCATTGAAAGTGACGCAACGGCGCGCAAAAGTGACGCAGGCCTTCATAAATAAGGCCCTAAGTTTCTGAAACACACAGGTTACTCCAAAGAGGAGAAACCTGTCTTCATGCCAAGATAGTTACTTTATAGAAGTTAGAGCTCTGTGAACAACTGCATGGAAGCAAAGAAAAACATTTAGAACTCAACAATAATAGTTATGGAAACTGTAAAGGACAGGTCAGTGTTGCAGAGTTTGTGTGTGCATTTAAGGACACTAGTGAGACATGTTTACCTCTTGGTTTAGGGTTAAGTGTAAACAAGAGTCTAAGAAGACCAAAGGTACACAGGATGCACAACAGGACATGCAGGTCTCTTTATTGGGATAGCTGGCTATCTAGTTGGCTGCCAGACCACTACAGATGCAGGGTCAAGCAACAGAAAATCATGAAAGTGGTACCACAGGGACTTCACTCGGGTAAAATATCCACTGAACCACACCTTCATAGGCAGCAGCCTATTTTGCTTCCGGTGAAGGGTTGAGGGACTATTCGTTGTTTGTGAATGTGTTTATTCATAAAGTGTGCTTTTAAGGCAGTCCAACGTCATTCTCTGGTGGGTAGTAGAGCAGGTTTAAACTAGTGCTGAATTTTAGCCAGTGGTTTCCGTTGTTAGGTGTCAGCGCCTAATTCTCAACACCTGCCGTAATGGCAGTCCACTACATGGTGGTGCTGTCAGTCTAGTATTGAGATGAGCACAACAACAGTGTTTACTAATTCCATATATATAAAAAAAAGTAATAACACCTGCCACTCACGCCATTCTTTTAGCTTTGGCTGGCAAAGTGCTCGCCCCCCCTCCCGCCTCCCCGCTTGGTGGGGGAGGGTGGGGAGTTGGAGGTGCTGCCGAGCTCTTTGCCAGGGCCGGTTTTCGGCCAATTTTGCAAAAACTGCCCTGTAACAAAAGGAAAAGTGGCCCCCTGGGGCCCAAAACAGGCCCCCACCCGTGCGGCGCACCGTGAGTATGCCCAGTGCCCTCTATGGCCAGTCCGGCCCTGAGTACAGGATTAAGTCAGGGAAGGGGTTGGTGAGGTGAAATCAGGAGCAGATTTAGCCCAACCCACAGATCAGAGTAACAGTCTGGAAAGTGATCTATTAGAGATGACCTGAGAAGCACAATTAATCCAGCAGCTGGGACTAATAAAGGGCAGTAATGTGGTCTATGGGGTGAAAGTTGCAGTGGAGTTAGCACAACCTGCAAAGCACAGTGTAGGTCTGGGTAGTGCTCAATGGGGTGAAGTCAGGTCAACGTGACCCCAACCTACCCTGCACAGTAACGGTCAGAGACATGATCTACAAGAGGAACCCAGCAGCTTGTTAGATAAACCCACCATCGTCAGTAAAAGGTCTGAGTCGTGGTATAGGGGTGAACCTAGGGGAAGGTGACATTATATTGTGAAGACCTCGGACCATAATGAGGGGGTCTGTGAGTGCTACCCAGGTAGGTAGATGCGTCACTTTGTCATCCCCTGCGCCACATTATACCTGCCCAGGTATAATGTATGCAAGAGGGGCGTTTTGACGCAAGAAAAAGTCATAGAAATGACGCAGTGAAATCTATAAGATTTCACTGCACCATTTATTGGACACTAATGCGTCAAAATATTACGCCTGCCTCATGGCAGGCGTAAGACTGACGCAGGCACTAACAACATGGGACTTGCCCATGTAAAAGAACACATTGCTTGAGCTGCGTCACTTTTGTGACACACTCCAGCAATGTGTCACTTTTGTGTGTACAGATACGTCAGAAATACTGGCGCATCTGTAACTCCGTGCGACATGATGCGTCATACTGTAAATATGAGGCATTGTTAGTGTCGCAGGGAGAGCGCAGTGAAAAGTGACGCATCGCTGTTTTCATGCAGCGATGCGTCACTTTTCATAAATGAGGCCCACTGCATCTACATTTTAGGGAAAGAAAAAATCCCTCCGGTGCAGCCTTCTCGGTAGCCTCGTCAATAATGAACAGGGAGGTTTGCTTCAAAGTCTGTGAGGACGTTTGTTGATTGTGCACGGGGCACTAGAGAGTTTATGTGCCATGGAGAGTAGTGTCTCCTCTTGCCCCCTTTTGACGGCCCTGGTATGTTTGTCTGTGGCTCTGGTGAGTAATCATGCATAGACAGTCTTGCCCCGTGCTGACGCACGTGCACCCTCACCAGTTCCCCGTTTTCCGTAACTGTGCGCTCAGCAAGTATGTGCACAAAACCTTCCGCTGTGCCCATACTTTCCTTTTTTACTTGATTCCCTTTCTCCTTCCTCTTTGTGATGGCTCCAGCAGCTTGCGCTGCAAAGTTCTGACACGTTTTAGGGCACGCACGCTGTGAGGAAAGCAGTTTGTAGTAGCTGAAAAAGGGTCACCCTGTAAATTCGAATGCATATTTATTTGCAAGTTAGCCCAAACTGCTAGGTTAGGAGGAGGGGCTCACGATTCTAAGAGCACATTTTTTAAAATCGTTACTGCATTGAGTACAATACATTGACATTGAGTACAATACAAGTTAAGTGGAAAATTAATTTCGCTCAAATTTCTTTTTTAAATCTCCCTCTTAGGTGTTTCTCATACGGGTGTGAGTGGCATCACAGGAGCAAATATGGACCAAATTTAGTGTTTCTTTAAAGACAGGAGTGAATAAATGTCACCTTATAAAGAGTCTTCCGGTGTGCACTATGAATATAATGGGAAGCAGTGTACCGGGTATGCTGTCATCACACGCGCACTACCATTGCTACAATCCGACCCTCGCAAGTAGTTTAATTCCGGGGTAACTTAAGAAATGGATGCCGCGCATTTGAACGATATGCATAATATGGAAAGCAAGCATTGGCCACGCGGTCGTAAAAGAAAAGCAACGCGGTCATGAAATGAAAGTAAAAAGAAAAACACGAGTGGTGTGCACGCACGTCACCGCAGGTGCTATCTTGCCAGCCACCAGCTTGCTATTATGAGCATGCGCGCGTGATCTTGTGCGCGTGATAGTAAGCTGGTAGCCGGGAAATCAGCACTTTTCAAAGCTACTAAATGTCTCGGCCAGACCAGTGCATGCGCTGGATCAGGCCAAGACCTAAAAAGAACAAGGAAGGCCAGTGGGGGATGGGATTTCCCTCTGAGAGCAACTATCATCATCAATCTAGTAAACACGATTCTTACACTAAATCAGAGGTTTCCAGTCACTAAGGTTAAACCTATTGAAGGGGGTGCTGGCGGTGTATGCAAGGCGTTTATTCCAATGTTCACGTAAAAAAAACTATCGCACAACAGCTTGAATCTGCTCCAAGCTTCTGGACTCACATTACATTTTAAGGCAAGCAAGTAAATCCCATGGGTGCAACCATACATTCCAAAGATAGTAATAAGCTGCCACCAAGCAGGCCCTGATGCACAGGTGGTCGGAGGGCTCCCACCTTGAGATCACAGGTTTGGGAAACTAATTTAAAATGATTCCTCTCAGGACTCACACAAATGTTGACTTTGAGAAGCACTCACTTGACAAAATCCAAATTCTTGTGAACATCCAGGAAAAATGAACAGTTTCACAGTGTTTGAGAGCCTTTCATCCCCACAGGCTTCAGCATCCAGTAAGGGCCTGCTACCGGAATGTATGATCTCTACATTCTGTCTGCTTGATAGCACTGGAGTGTAACCTCCTACTCTGGGGTGTAAAACGGTGAGACATCTAAAAGTCTTATCTACTACACAGAGAATAGTTAGGATATCTTTCAGAGTATAATGAGCATGATGGATTTAGTAAATTGATGTAGAAGGAAAGAGAGGACAGAGAGAGGGCATAATACAGTCCCAAATTCAGTATTCAGGCAAATTTCCTACAGAGCGCAATGACAAGTATATGTAAATCATGTCACTTTTTTAATGTCTCAGTCGGATGTGATGCTTCACACTCGAGAGATGATCTACTGGCAGAATAGAGTATCCCGAAACCGTATAGAACTGCATTTGGTACTGTATGTCATAATTACAGCATATTTACACTTGGTGTTGTATGGTGGCATTAAGAAATTCAAGGCAATGGTAACTGACCATAGAAAATTGCAAAAAAGTACAGAAGCAACAACTGACCCCAGTGTGTGTCTAGTGCTACTCATAATGCTGATGGAGTAACGATGTGATCCTCACAAGGGACCGGAGGTTTAGTGGAGCCTTCTCCTGGATGGTGTTGGTCATGGGGTGGTTAAACAGGATTCAATGCAGGATGTTCAAAGGGCCAATGTGACAAGGAAACTCTAGCACGTCAGCATGGCCAGAGTCTCAGGATCAGGAGGGGATGTAGTGGAAGCATGCAGTGTAAACACTTCTCTAGTGGGCAGAATTGACTTCCTTTAGGTGAATCAGGTGCATGACCAGGAAGTATAGTAAGGCATAGATGAGGACATGGATACGATAGGTGATGAGCCTTCACCGACTGGCGACAGTGGCGGAACCCGGAAGAGGTTGCATTTGCTTGGCAAAGTAGATGTACAAACAGGTCATTTTTGCTATTGTTGTGATTATTTTTGTTGTTCTGATTATTTTTATCATTATAATTGATATTATTATCAATAATCATAAAATTATGATAACAATAATAATATAATACATAATGATAATATTAATACCGTTTTTATTTATATAAATACTACTACTAACAATATACTTGTTTTCAATCAATATTAACATTATGATTACTACTACTACTGATAATAAATAATAATAACATTAATACATAATAATCACAATAATAATACTGTTTTTATTTATATTACTGCTACTGATAACATCCTAGTTTTCTATCATTATTATGATTACCACTGCTACTGCTAATAATAATGATATTAATACATAGGGGCCGATTAAGATGGCAATCCGTCCGCCATTCTCACAGAAATGACCCCCCGCCACATTAGGATGGCAGGAGAGTCCGCGGCGGACGGGAAGACGTCCACCGCTTTTCCACTGGTCGCCTTTGCGACCAGCGGAAAAAAGTGCTTATATATGGTGGTGGTGTCTGCAAGATACCGCCAACCATATTAAGATGCCGGCGGTCCTATGCATTTCCACGGCGGCATTGCCTCCGTGGAAAGGCATACGGTCTTTGCTTTGGGGGCCCGCTGCGGGCCCTCAGGCTGAAGGGGCGTGAGGGGTTCACATGGGGGTACCTATGGTACCCCCCTGCGTTTCAAAGTACAACATGGCAGGCACTGTGCCTATCATGTTGTGCTTTGAAACGCACAACATGCATTTTTAGCATTGCGGCGGACAGTGCTTTCAGCCCAGCCCGCCGCAATGTTGAAAATGCAGGATGCACCCGCCACTGTGGCGGGTGCATCCTAATTCGTCGCCCGGGACCTCCGCCCCTGTGGCGGACGTTCCCTTCCAATGACGGGATGGCGGACGGTCAAAGTCCGTCCGCCATCATAATCGGCCCCATAATGTTCATAACAATAGTACTTTTTTTATTGATATGATTCCTACTAATATTAATATATTTGTTTTCTATTATTATTATGATTATTATTATTATTAGTACTACTACTACTACTACTACTGCTACTGCTGCTACTACATCTACTACTACTACTTCTAATAATAATAATTTAGAAGGTAAAGGTGACGGTGCTAGGTACTATTACCAACCAGCAAGACGGGATTGGACAGGAAGTGAGCGGGACGCTCTGCATGAGTCACCAACAGTGAAGAAGGTCTGGGAGTCAGCAGCTACTCGCACATGAGCAATGAACAGGATGTTGGAAGTGTTACAGGAAGTACATCACGCTATGCAATAACAGCATTCGTGCATGTGAGATGGTGCTCTTGTATGGCTTGAAGGATTTATTTTGTCCCAGTCTCTGAGCTACTGTGGCATAGGGCATCAGCCTTGGAGATAGTTGGGCACGGGATGGTTTTATCATTTAAAGGTTTTCCCTTGTGATGATGATCGTGAGGGCATAAATGGTAGCCTTTGGTACCTCCCCGCCCACCCATCCATAATAGCGATAACATCTGTGGCTTTGCACGATTCCATTGTACAGGCTTTTAGGGACTCTGCGGGGATTTACTTTCCAGATCATGGTTTTTGTTGCATTGGAAAGTGTCCTTTTCCTAGCATGAATAGCGCTTTGGCCTGCTTTTTCCCACTTTTTCTCAAGGGTGCATTACCTGGATGTAACTTGGGAAGATCAGTGCAAGCACAATGTACTAAAATTTCAAACCGGACTTTGCATGAAAGACATAATGCTGGCACTGGTGACTTAGTGGACTAAAGGGTCCACTATAGGGGCCTGTGTTTGACATCACGCTCATAGGGTCGAATCCCGATGGGGCCACTCAAGCGTTCATCTTTCTGAGGTCGATAAAATGAGTACCATTGAGTTGGGGAACAATAAACATCTGTTATTCAGCGCCAAGATGCCCACTGGCAAACTTGTTTAATTTGAATAATGTACCTATGGATCTCTCCTTCCTTTTCTTTTCTCTGCTGCCTATAATGTGTTATTTTCTCTATGTTTTGTTTTTCTTTTCTTTTTTTCTCTTATTTCTTTGATGACCGGTTTCATAAGTAATATCGTCTGCATTCACTCACAACATTTTCATTTTCATTTGATAAACGGTCTGTACACACTAGTCTTGATGTTTCTGTACCACATGTTTGTTATGTTTTGCATATATAATTTCTTTGTGATTTGGTATTATTAATACTACAGCCCTGAGGAAACCACAGGCTAAGGGGCCAATAGGGGGCAAAACAGGTGTTGGCTCTGCCTCAAAAGATCTTTGTTGTTCCATTCCTTTCTGAATGACACTAAAAGTTAAATAGTGTCTGTTTAAATAAATACTGGATTCACTATAAGGATTCGTCCTAATTATTATGAATATTCTTACTTGTGCCTGTATATTTTCCAGCTAGAGACATGCTTTTCAGTAGCTCTAAAAAAACAAAGGTTCCCTTTTCATAAGTTTTTTAAAGAGGAAATACTCCCTCTGAGGGATTTTCTACCGACAGGTTAAGGATGAACCATATGATGTATTCACGGTTGCGTAGAGATTAACAAATTAACACAATTAACATTATTTCACACACAGTCTGTCTAGGATTGTTCAAGTCCCCAACTCTAAGGGCTGCATACAAAGTCACTGCACACTAGTGTCCTAATGAGAATATGCACAATACCAGGAGAAATTTCATAAAAGTATCTTTATTGGGTGATTTGACCGACCAATTGATTAAAAACAAGATCATTTACATTTATTCATCAGAAACATTAAAATCTTAAAAGGGCTGAAAAAGTGTCGACGTGGCGTTTCGGTGATGTCACTTGTC
The DNA here is from genome assembly GCF_964263255.1 of Lissotriton vulgaris. NCBI lineage: Eukaryota > Metazoa > Chordata > Amphibia > Caudata > Salamandridae > Lissotriton > Lissotriton vulgaris. The sequence continues at coordinate 90,824,120 of NC_141697.1, read as the reverse complement.
ACCTTCTTCAGGACAATATTTCATATATTAAAATCACTATTAAAAAAATACAAAGATTACAGTTATTTCCATTCTCTTGAGTGACCAAAGCTTTGCACAGATATTAACACACTTAATGGTACGGTAACTCCTGTGTCTATTACATTCCAATTATTCATTTATTTAAAAAAACCTTGTGCATATTCTTCATAATCTCTACTATTCTCCATTAGGCCTTAGTCTATACACAGCAATGTATTTGGAACAAAAATCATTTACTAGTCTTTGACAAGCGTAAACAGACATTTGTCAATCTCGCAACCATCCATGGTCTAACCTTACTCTGATATCCCTCTTTGCACCGTTTGAAAAATCCACGGTTCCCTTTTTTAAAATTTAAGATAAATTGTACTGTCTATATTGTACAGTGCAGGGCACCTATTTCAATTGGTGGCTGTGACTGGGCTATGCGGTTTTGTTTACTTGTACCTCCTGCCCTGGAGGAGTACCATACTTCTTCTCTCATTTTCATATAATGGAATTTGATCAATCATAACATTTGTTTGTGTAGATCTTACCTACTTAGTAGTTCATTGATCGCTTTTTTTCAATTTGCGATTTCTGAGATTTTTTGCTCGTTTGGTACAATTTCTATAAATGAAAAACACGGATGGCATCAGTTTGTAGGACTTTTTATTTAGTTGATCTACAAAAGAGATTATTCACAAGTTTTAACTACCTTAATTCTGTGACCTTTCACTTGAAGACAGAGTTTCCAATTCTCACTGTCATTATTGGGTCTGATAAAAAGTTTTTTCTAGATGGCAGAGAAGAATTTGTTCTATTATTTTTGGCAACAGAAAATTTTTTCATAGTACACCATTAGTTTTTGCTTGACTTTGATAGTCTGTGCACAAAAAACAATTTTGCATTACAGTTTTTATGTTGTTATCCTCTTTTGATAAGTGCCTTGTTACTTAGCTCCTTAAACGTACATGTTTAGTTCTTGAATGAGGATGTTTAGGGGCATCGTTTGTTTTACTTGAGTACCATACGTATCTAAAGCTCATTTGTTTAAAATGTTATTTACCTGGATTCAGTTTAGTTAAAATCCTACGGTACACGGTGGTATTTACTCCTTGCCCAGCCGAACAGGGGAAAGTTTCCCTGAAAGTATATGGGAGAACTGTTACAAGACAAAATACCACTGTTTGAGATAGTCTCATTACGTTGTTATATTATTCTTACCTTAATTATCATATGTGTATCTCTGTATCCTCCCACTATTTCTTGGGCGGCGGCTTATGTTCAAGCCTGGGCATTTAATTAATTCTGGCAGGAAGAGTTAAAAGAAAAAAAGAAAACATTTTTTTTCCTTTTCTATTCTTTTTCCCACTCTAACTTGCTTAGTGCAATAGGTGGATAAAGCATACCTCCTTTCTTAAAGTGACTTAAACGAGGTCCCTTTGCTTACTTACTTGTTTTAGAGGCTTTTTCTGGCGTCTCGAGTGGGCATCTGTGGGCATCTGCACTGACCTTCTCACCGGGCTGAAATGGCTTTGCTCATTCCTTCTCCGTTTATATACCTTTCTTGATTGTTTCAATTGCAAGGTTTTAATATTTTTCACCTGTGGGTATCCGGTTGTCACTACTCGGTTGCGCAAAAACGGTGGCGGCCATCTTGAAGTTTCTCCTACGAGGTGGAGATGTGGACGGCAAACGTAAAAAGAGAGAGCAGTACTACATGTCCAAATTTAATACATTCAGAAATGGACTAAATAGCCGTGAAGAATGGGACAAAATAATTTAGAATGTCTCCCCAAGAAGCAGCACCATCCTGAATTTAATCAATAGAGTATGATTCATGCAAACTCATCTATTCTGCAATACTCGTCAACCTCCCGTAAATGACAAACAAAATCTAATCTCTATGCCACCATAATGTTATTCTGCCATCCATAATAAAATCGAGAGATACCACATAATACCTGATGACTACAATTATATTGATAATAATTGCTAGGAATATACATATATAGAATATATATTGACCAAACAATATCCAAAATATTAGAACAAAAAGAAAAACCTCTGCCCAGATAGCCGATAAATACACCCCGAGTAAGATGGAGTAAACCATTCCAACAGGGCTGCCCAAAAAAACCTGGTAATAGTGGGATCACGCTCAAATTATGGCAGAGATTAAAATGGTTAAGAAAATAGCCACAAAAAGAACCGCAACTGTGGGATTAGATAACAACATGATAAATCCGGAACAGATGTAGAATAAAAAGGCTAAACACAACTATCTATTTAATTTGAATCCCTAGCCATTACTAGGTCATACACACACCCTGTAAACATTAAAAGCGCTGTTTCGCGCTCCCAGAGATTTTTCAAGATGGATGCCTCAGTTACGTATAAATTACACGACTGACAGAGAGGCAACAGGTTTGATATACGAACCCTCGATCGAAACAAACCTGATCCCGGTGTGTTTACAACGTATAGATACGAATAGGGCGAACAAACAATGCTTTTTAGTTTATAAATTAAAAAAAACGCGGGACCGCAATACGAAACCTTATCCAAAATAAATTGTAAACCTGTCATTAAATATATAGAGACGTAAAGCAGAGGCGAACCCCGCTCATAAAACAGTATTAGACCATCCTAACACCGGTAGAAAGTAACATATTGACAGATCGGGTCGGCCGATTAATAACGTAGGAGAAACTTCAAGATGGCCGCCACCGTTTTTGCGCAACCGAATAGTGACAACCGGATACCCACAGGTGAAAAATATTAAAACCTTGCAATTGAAACAATCAAGAAAGGTATATAAACGGAGAAGGAATGAGCAAAGCCATTTCAGCCCGGTGAGACGGTCGGTGCAGATGCCCACTCGAGACGCCAGAAAAAGCCTCTAAAACAAGTAAGTAAGCAAAGGGACCTCGTTTAAGTCGCTTTAAGAAAGGAGGTATGCTTTATCCACCTATTGCACTAAGCAAGTTAGAGTGGGAAAAAGAATAGAAAAGGAAAAAAAAAAAATCTTTTTCTCTTTTAACTCTTCCTGCCAGAATTAATTAAATGCCCAGGCTTGAACATAAGCCGCCGCCCAAGAAATAGTGGGAGGATACAGAGATACACATATGATAATTAAGGTAAGAATAATATAACAACGTAATGAGACTATCTCAAACAGTGGTATTTTGTCTTGTAACAGTTCTCCCATATACTTTCAGGGAAACTTTCCCCTGTTCGGCTGGGCAAGGAGTAAATACCACCGTCTACCGTAGGATTTTAACTAAACTGAATCCAGGTAATCGGCCCCATAATGTTCATAACAATAGTACTTTTTTTATTGATATGATTCCTACTAATATTAATATATTTGTTTTCTATTATTATTATGATTATTATTATTATTAGTACTACTACTACTACTACTACTGCTACTGCTGCTACTACATCTACTACTACTACTTCTAATAATAATAATTTAGAAGGTAAAGGTGACGGTGCTAGGTACTATTACCAACCAGCAAGACGGGATTGGACAGGAAGTGAGCGGGACGCTCTGCATGAGTCACCAACAGTGAAGAAGGTCTGGGAGTCAGCAGCTACTCGCACATGAGCAATGAACAGGATGTTGGAAGTGTTACAGGAAGTACATCACGCTATGCAATAACAGCATTCGTGCATGTGAGATGGTGCTCTTGTATGGCTTGAAGGATTTATTTTGTCCCAGTCTCTGAGCTACTGTGGCACAGGGCATCAGCCTTGGAGATAGTTGGGCACGGGATGGTTTTATCATTTAAAGGTTTTCCCTTGTGATGATGATCGTGAGGGCATAAATGGTAGCCTTTGGTACCTCCCCGCCCACCCATCCATAATAGCGACAACATCTGTGGCTTTGCACGATTCCATTGTACAGGCTTTTAGGGACTCTGCGGGGATTTACTTTCCAGATCATGGTTTTTGTTGCATTGGAAAGTGTCCTTTTCCTAGCATGAATAGCGCTTTGGCCTGCTTTTTCCCACTTTTTCTCAAGGGTGCATTACCTGGATGTAACTTGGGAAGATCAGTGCAAGCACAATGTACTAAAATTTCAAACCGGACTTTGCATGAAAGACATAATGCTGGCACTGGTGACTTAGTGGACTAAAGGGTCCACTATAGGGGCCTGTGTTTGACATCACGCTCATAGGGTCGAATCCCGATGGGGCCACTCAAGCGTTCATCTTTCTGAGGTCGATAAAATGAGTACCATTGAGTTGGGGAACAATAAACATCTGTTATTCAGCGCCAAGATGCCCACTGGCAAACTTGTTTAATTTGAATAATGTACCTATGGATCTCTCCTTCCTTTTCTCTTCTCTGCTGCCTATAATGTGTTATTTTCTCTATGTTTTGTTTTTCTTTTCTTTTTTTCTCTTATTTCTTTGATGACCGGTTTCATAAGTAATATCGTCTGCATTCACTCACAACATTTTCATTTTAATTTGATAAACGGTCTGTACACACTAGTCTTGATGTTTCTGTACCACATGTTTGTTATGTTTTGCATATATAATTTCTTTGTGATTTGGTATTATTAATACTACAGCCCTGAGGAAACCACAGGCTAAGGGGCCAATAGGGGGCAAAACAGGTGTTGGCTCTGCCTCAAAAGATCTTTGTTGTTCCATTCCTTTCTGAATGACACTAAAAGTTAAATAGTGTCTGTTTAAATAAATACTGGATTCACTATAAGGATTTGTCCTAATTATTATGAATATTCCTACTTGTGCCTGTATATTTTCCAGCTAGAGACATGCTTTTCAGTAGCTCTAAAAAAACAAAGGTTCCCTTTTCATAAGTTTTTTAAGAGGAAATACTCCCTCTGAGGGATTTTCTACCGACAGGTTAAGGATGAACCATATGATGTATTCACGGTTGCGTTGAGATTAACAAATTTACACAATTAACATTATTTCACACACAGTCTGTCTAGGATTGTTCAAGTCCCCAACTCTAAGGGCTGCATACAAAGTCACTGCACACTAGTGTCCTAATGAGAATATGCACAATACCAGGAGAAATTTCATAAAAGTATCTTTATTGGGTGATTTGACCGACCAATTGATTAAAAACAAGATCATTTACATTTATTCATCAGAAACCTTAAAATCTTAAAAGGGCTGAAAAAGTGTTGACGTGGCGTTTCGGTGATGTCACTTGTCACCTTCTTCAGGACAATATTTCATATAATAAAATCACTATTAAAAAAATACAAAGATTACAGTTATTTCCATTCTCTTGAGTGACCAAAGCTTTGCACAGATATTAACACACTTAATGGTACGGTAACTCCTGTGTCTATTACATTCCAATTATTCATTTATTTAAAAAAACCTTGTGCATATTCTTCATAATCTCTACTATTCTCCATTAGGCCTTAGTCTATACACAGCAATGTATTTGGAACAAAAATCATTTACTAGTCTTTGACAAGCGTAAACAGACATTTGTCAATCTCGCAACCATCTATGGTCTAACCTTACTCTGATATCCCTCTTTGCACCGTTTGAAAAATCCACGGTTCCCTTTTTTAAAATTTAAGATAAATTGTACTGTCTATATTGTACAGTGCAGGGCACCTATTTCAATTGGTGGCTGTGACTGGGCTATGCGGTTTTGTTTACTTGTACCTCCTGCCCTGGAGGAGTACCATACTTCTTCTCTCATTTTCATATAATGGAATTTGATCAATCATAACATTTTTTTGTGTAGATCTAACCTACTTAGTAGTTCATTGATCGTTTTTTTTCAATTTGCGATTTCTGAGATTTTTTGCTCGTTTGGTACAGTTTCTATAAATGAAAAACACGGATGGCATCAGTTTGTAGGACTTTTTATTTAGTTGATCTACAAAAGAGATTATTCACAAGTTTTAACTACCTTAATTCTGTGACCTTTCACTTGAAGACAGAGTTTCCAATTCTCACTGTCATTATTGGGTCTGATAAAAAGTTTTTTCTAGATGGCAGAGAAGAATTTGTTCTATTATTTTTGGCAACAGAAATTTTTTTCATAGTACACCATTAGTTTTTGCTTGACTTTGATAGTCTGTGCACAAAAAACAATTTTGCATTACAGTTTTTATGTTGTTATCCTCTTTTGATAAGTGCCTTGTTACTTAGCTCCTTAAACGTACATGTTTAGTTCTTGAATGAGGATGTTTAGGGGCATCGTTTGTTTTACTTAAGTACCATACGTATCTAAAGCTCATTTGTTTAAAATGTTATTTACCTGGATTCAGTTTAGTTAAAATCCTACGGTACACGGTGGTATTTACTCCTTGCCCAGCCGAACAGGGGAAAGTTTCCCTGAAAGTATATGGGAGAACTGTTACAAGACAAAATACCACTGTTTGAGATAGTCTCATTACGTTGTTATATTATTCTTACCTTAATTATCATATGTGTATCTCTGTATCCTCCCACTATTTCTTGGGCGGCGGCTTATGTTCAAGCCTGGGCATTTAATTAATTCTGGCAGGAAGAGTTAAAAGAAAAAAAGAAAACATTTTTTTTCCTTTTCTATTCTTTTTCCCACTCTAACTTGCTTAGTGCAATAGGTGGATAAAGCATACCTCCTTTCTTAAAGCGACTTAAACGAGGTCCCTTTGCTTACTTACTTGTTTTAGAGGCTTTTTCTGGCGTCTCGAGTGGGCATCTGTGGGCATCTGCACTGACCTTCTCACCGGGCTGAAATGGCTTTGCTCATTCCTTCTCCGTTTATATACCTTTCTTGATTGTTTCAATTGCAAGGTTTTCATATTTTTCACCTGTGGGTATCCGGTTGTCACTACTCGGTTGCGCAAAAACGGTGGCGGCCATCTTGAAGTTTCTCCTACGAGGTGGAGATGTGGACGGCAAACGTAAAAAGAGAGAGCAGTACTACATGTCCAAATTTAATACATTCAGAAATGGACTAAATAGCCGTGAAGAATGGGACAAAATAATTTAGAATGTCTCCCCAAGAAGCAGCACCATCCTGAATTTAATCAATAGAGTATGATTCATGCAAACTCATCTATTCTGCAATACTCGTCAACCTCCCGTAAATGACAAACAAAATCTAATCTCTATGCCACCATAATGTTATTCTGCCATCCATAATAAAATCGAGAGATACCACATAATACCTGATGACTACAATTATATTGATAATAATTGCTAGGAATATACATATATAGAATATATATTGACCAAACAATATCCAAAATATTAGAACAAAAAGAAAAACCTCTGCCCAGATAGCCGATAAATACACCCCGAGTAAGATGGAGTAAACCATTCCAACAGGGCTGCCCAAAAAAACCTGGTAATAGTGGGATCACGCTCAAATTATGGCAGAGATTAAAATGGTTAAGAAAATAGCCACAAAAAGAACCGCAACTGTGGGATTAGATAACAACATGATAAATCCGGAACAGATGTAGAATAAAAAGGCTAAACACAACTATCTATTTAATTTGAATCCCTAGCCATTACTAGGTCATACACACACCCTGTAAACATTAAAAGCGCTGTTTCGCGCTCCCAGAGATTTTTCAAGATGGATGCCTCAGTTACGTATAAATTACACGACTGACAGAGAGGCAACAGGTTTGATATACGAACCCTCGATCGAAACAAACCTAATCCCGGTGTGTTTACAACGTATAGATATGAATAGGGCGAACAAACAATGCTTTTTAGTTTATAAATTTAAAAAAACGCGGGACCGCAATACGAAACCTTATCCAAAATAAATTGTAAACCTGTCATTAAATATATAGAGACGTAAAGCAGAGGCGAACCCCGCTCATAAAACAGTATTAGACCATCCTAACACCGGTAGAAAGTAACATATTGACAGATCGGGTCGGCCGATTAATAACGTAGGAGAAACTTCAAGATGGCCGTTTTTGCGCAACCGAATAGTGACAACCGGATACCCAAAGGTGAAAAATATTAAAACCTTGCAATTGAAACAATCAAGAAAGGTATATAAACGGAGAAGGAATGAGCAAAGCCATTTCAGCCCGGTGAGACGGTCGGTGCAGATGCCCACTCGAGACGCCAGAAGAAGCCTCTAAAACAAGTAAGTAAGCAAAGGGACCTCGTTTAAGTCGCTTTAAGAAAGGAGGTATGCTTTATCCACCTATTGCACTAAGCAAGTTAGAGTGGGAAAAAGAATAGAAAAGGAAAAAAAAAAATTCTTTTTTTCTTTTAACTCTTCCTGCCAGAATTAATTAAATGCCCAGGCTTGAACATAAGCCGCCGCCCAAGAAATAGTGGGAGGATACAGAGATACACATATGATAATTAAGGTAAGAATGATATAACAACGTAATGAGACTATCTCAAACAGTGGTATTTTGTCTTGTAACAGTTCTCCCATATACTTTCAGGGAAACTTTCCCCTGTTCGGCTGGGCAAGGAGTAAATACCACCGTCTACCGTAGGATTTTAACTAAACTGAATCCAGGTAAATAACATTTTAAACAAATGAGCTTTAGATACGTATGGTACTTAAGTAAAACAAACGATGCCCCTAAACATCCTCATTCAAGAACTAAACATGTACGTTTAAGGAGCCAAGTAACAAGGCACTTATCAAAAGAGGATAACAACATAAAAACTGTAATGCAAAATTGTTTTTTGTGCACAGACAATCAAAGTCAAGCAAAAACTAATGGTGTACTATGAAAAAAATTTCTGTTGCCAAAAATAATAGAACAAATTTTTCTCTGCCATCTAGAAAAAACTTTTTATCAGACCCAATAATGACAGTGAGAATTGGAAACTCTGTCTTCAAGTGAAAGGTCACAGAATTAAGGTAGTTAAAACTTGTGAATAATCTCTTTTGTAGATCAACTAAATAAAAAGTCCTACAAACTGATGCCATCCGTGTTTTTCATTTATAGAAACTGTACCAAACGAGCAAAAAATCTCAGAAATCGCAAATTGAAAAAAAGCGATCAATGAACTACTAAGTAGGTAAGATCTACACAAAAAAATTTTATGATTGATCAAATTCCATTATATGAAAATGAGAGAAGAAGTATGGTACTCCTCCAGGGCAGGAGGTACAAGTAAACAAAACCGCATAGCCCAGTCACAGCCACCAATTGAAATAGGTGCCCTGCACTGTACAATATAGACAGTACAATTCATCTTAAATTTTAAAAAAGGGAACCGTGGATTTTTCAAACGGTGCAAAGAGGGATATCAGAGTAAGGTTAGACCATAGATGGTTGCGAGATTGACAAATGTCTGTTTACGCTTGTCAAAGACTAGTAAATGATTTTTGTTCCAAATACATTGCTGTGTATAGACTAAGGCCTAATGGAGAATAGTAGAGATTATGAAGAATATGCACAAGGTTTTTTTAAATAAATGAATAATTGGAATGTAATAGACACAGGAGTTACCGTACCATTAAGTGTGTTAATATCTGTGCAAAGCTTTGGTCACTCAAGAGAATGGAAATAACTGTAATCTTTGTATTTTTTTAATAGTGATTTTAATATATGAAATATTGTCCTGAAGAAGGTGACAAGTGACATCACCGCAACGCCGCGTCGACACTTTTTCAGCCCTTTTAAGATTTTAATGTTTCTGATGAATAAATGTAAATGATCTTGTTTTTAATCAATTGGTCGGTCAAATCACCCAATAAAGATACTTTTATGAAATTTCTCCTGGTATTGTGCATATTCTCATTAGGACACTAGTGTGCAGTGACTTTGTATGCAGCCCTTAGAGTTGGGGACTTGAACAATCCTAGACAGACTGTGTGTGAAATAATGTTAATTGTGTAAATTTGTTAATCTCTACGCAACCGTGAATACATCATATGGTTCATCCTTAACCTGTCGGTAGAAAATCCCTCAGAGGGAGTATTTTCTCTTTAAAAAACTTATGAAAAGGGAACCTTTGTTTTTTTAGAGCATCTAATAACCCCATCCCTTTTCTCTGAAAGGGTTACTCCTTTATAATTCTTTACATGCTTTTCAGTAGCACTTTGGTTGTGGCACAATATGTCTTGCAGTCCATTAGTAACATTTAACTTACAGGCCATGGGTCCACTTTTGTACCATACTAGAGAGTATTGGTAAATTAAATATGCTAATTCGCAGTGTAGTCAATTTCTACATGGTTTAGGAGTCAGCGCACACACAATGGGCACTGGGCAGTAGTGTCCCAGTGTGTAGAGACAAATATCCAACAAAAACATCTAGCATGAAAGGGAGATGTCCAGGTAAAAAGGGTCATTTTCTTACACTTGCTATTTCGTAACACTATAAATAAATAAACGTAATTGTGCTCCTCTTATTAAAATTTGGAAGAAATAATGTGCTGACTTTATGCAACTGACTTTTTACCTTCAGGTTCCACACTGATTTAAGAAGCAAGCACATAGCTCGCTGGTATGAGCTTTCAGGGTGATAAGCTCTTAAAAAAACAAATACAGCTCTGTAAGAAACATTCAGAATGAGAAATAATAGAGAAAGAAATGTTGATATTTTATTTTGCCAGAAATGAAAATATTGTAGCAGTGAACAATATACTTTATTTTCAGGTCTGACAGAGAGTCAATTTTGCTGTCTCACCAGCCTCATGTAATGAAAAAAAAACATATTTTAGAGAAATGTATACATAAGTGTGCTCTGGCTCGGTTCTTTCATCCACTGGGCTGTTTCGCAATCATTCACATCACCCCCTCAGAATACAGCATAGGGCAGTGGGCAGGCCCACTTCAGCCATGGCACGCCAACTCCTGTGCACTGTGAATGATAGTGTTTTTTCCTCGGCACGTGTGCAAATCTGTCTCAAACGAATGATGTTCATTTCAGTGTTGTGGCTAGCGGGTCACTGCTTTGTTTTTCCAATGCATTATTTCTACCCATTCTTTTTATCCTTTTTTATTTTTTTGTCACCTTTCTCTGTTTACTCTGTCTGTATAGTTTATTTACACTAATAAGAATCATGTGATGTGTGTTAAAATTAATTGCACTATTTCTGCACCTGTTCTAAGAATACCTTTCTGATAGGAAGCACTTTTACTGTTTTATTAATATGATATGCCCTGGTTATTTTTAAATTGATTTTTTTTTTGGTAGAATGTAGGAGCCTCATTTTGGTGGCATCATGTGTCTTTTTGTAGTCAATTCTTGCAATAACAATATAAAGATCCACTGTTACATCGGTGTACCAAGACAAGAACTTTTGATTCTTTGATAATAATTGTGGTGGCATCTTCAAATGTAATGTAGGCATTCTCATTTAAAAAAAAAACCAGAATCATCTTGTTACGTGCACGAGTAATTCTCGTTTCTGCTTATGAGAAGGAGAGGCCTGAAATCCATTAGAGGCAAAAGAGTCGTCACCTTTTATCAAGTGAGACATATCTGCCGGGGACACAGACTTGTAAACTGCTCTTAATGTGTTTACTGTGGCTTTCTTGTTAAGCAATGCATTCGCCACCTTTATTGTCTCGTGTTTATTGTCTTCATTACAGCTGCGTCTCCTATCATAACATTTTAATATATATTAATACAACGCGAGCAAGTTTACAACCCATCTTTAATAAAACTAGCGAATTTATTACTTATCCATGATGCTATTTAAAAGCGATATTAATCTTAATATTCATAATTCTGTTTTCAACATCTGTCTTAATATGCTACCAAGCGGGTCCCAGTCGCCCTGCCTCATATAATCCCACTGTGTTATGTTATTATCTTTTAAATCCCCGGAATCACCACTCAGAACATCTCTTGAATCTTACAAATTATATCTCTCAGATGCAAGCGGGGAAGCCTGTGCATTCTGCAGTCTTCATAAAACTGTATGTCTAAGTGATGGTTTGTAAATATGAGGCATTATGTGGCGCTCAAATATAAAACGTATTTAGTGCCAGAATGCAAAATACAAGAACTATCCCTTAATAGAGATCACAACTGGTGTCAAGTGTTGAAAATGATCTGAAATGTTCACTTAGCGGATATAGGGGCATATGTTTGAAGCAATTTTTTATTCGCAAACGCTGTGATTCGCAAAAAAACAGCCTGTGCGAATAAAAAAATCGCAAAACGCGATGTATGAGACATTCTTGCATCGCATTATTAAGGAATCGCTGATTTTGAGATTCTCAATTTTGCATAAGCATTTAAGGAATCGCAAATTGCGATTCCCTAAATGCTATGTAACAAGCACCTAAGTTATGCGATTTCTCCTTAAGAAATCGCACATTACCACCAACTTCAAGATGGTGGTAATTTGCGATTTCTTTCAAAAATGCACTTTTTTGGCATTTTTCAGGGTGACATGTGGCGCACATACATGCCCTTATGGCATGTATGTGCGTCATATGCGCACACATGATCATTTCAGGGGTGCATCATGGTGTCCTTTTGACACCCTTGCACCCTTGAAATTATTCTCAATTTGCAATTCTTCAAATTGCGAATCGCAAATTGAGGATGACTTCCCATTCATTCCTATGGGCCTACTGGCCCATAGGAATGAATTGGAAGGAATTCCTTAATTGCCATTTCGTAATTTGCTAATCGCAATTAAGGAATACCAAGAAATCGCAAAAAATCGCAAATTTTTAAATACATCTCATTTGCGATTCTCAAATAGCGATTCTCAAAATATCGCTATTTGAGAATCACAAATGGAGTATTTGATACATATTCCCCATAGGTCTCACAATTTAATAGTCACCCCACACCTCAGGATACAAGATTGCTCTTCTGAATGGTTTTTGGAGGCAGCAGAATCTCTTTAAATGATAGAGCAGTGCAGAAGCTTTGCATACAATGGGGAATAACACATTGCTGTGTATGTGAATAATTTACTGTGCATATTGCAGTTAGGTAATAGTGAGGATGTGGACAATAGTCCTGCCTCCAGTGGTGGTTCTACTTAGACCAGTGGTTCTTAACCTGTGGTCTGGGGAACACCTGGGAACCCCCCGGAGACGACTGACAAGGCCTACACGGGGGTCTGAGACGGTTTTTAAAAAATTAAATAATATGAAAATAGATGAAAATGAATTAAGTATATACTAAAAAAGAAGTAACATTGAAAACTCGAAAACTTTTTCTGCATTTGATTGTGAATTGCACAAAATAGTTCAATAGCTAAGCATTTGCTTGGTGTTTGTTTGTTTTTGTAATTCTGTGTATTGTTTTAAGGTTCAAATCATGACTCAGTGGAGGTCCCCCAATTTCAGCAATGATTCAGAGGGGTCCACAGAAGTCAAAAAGTTAAGAACGGCTGGCTTACCCAGTTCAGTATAAAACTATCATTTATAGTGGGCATGGCGAGTGCCCAATTGGGATAGTTGGGTAGGACTGGAGCTAGGGGCCCGAGTGGCTCATGACCTCGGGAAAATACAATGTCGAGGAACACTCCCAGCTACCAAAGGTGTGATTATTTAAACGCTTATATCAGCCCTTTGATTTACCAAAAGGTCCGTGCGCATAAACCACCTGTAACCTAAGATGGCGCCCGCAATCGTGCTGTGCTCGACACATGAACTCAAGTAAGTGGTCTCTGAGAGAATGATTTTGATGACTAAATCTGAGGTAGGAGAGCTCAGTAAGGTCTCTATGCCTACACTGATTTTTAATATCTGTTTTTTGTCTCATCCCCTCATGGAAGGCCGTTTTCTCAAAATCTAAGATGGCGCCGATTATCTGATACGTCACGCCTCGCGGACTGAATTATTTTGGCGCTCTGGTGGGAGACTCAAGTGGGGTGTGAGGGGGTGAAAGAGAACATACTCAGAGCGAATCAGTCACCCATAATCCCGCCACCAATAGCAATGATTTCTCTGCTTTTCTGATGCATGGAAGATGAGGGACCCTCACCCTATTTTGCCTCAGATATGATGATGAAGCATCTTCTCACTTACATCGATGGGCACACTAGTGACAAGGTTTTTCCACCTGTCACTGTTAATTAGTTACATGAAGGAAGGCAAAGCCCTCATTTAATTTTTTTTCAGTACTGATGTTAAAGCCTGTTTCAGTCTTATGACATTTACAAGTTTAGAAAATTGATGCCTGGCCATATAGTGCTATAATCTGCCAAATTGAATACCAGAAGAATACATTATTGTAGCGTGTTATCATAACGCCAAGCGAAATACACCACACAGTGTCAACTTTTTATTTCCTTTCCTGCTATTTGTCTAGGAGATTTGTAGACTTGTGATAACAGATCTTCTTTGTAGCTTTATACGTTTTTTAGCAACGCTATAATTCTTATGTTTGGACTAAAACTACAGAATAACTCACAGAATGAGCATTGAGTAGCAACAACACTGAACTGCCTTAAGATACAAAGTTCTTCCCAACATGGTGGACATGAAAGAGAAGTATTTAAGGGGGAAACATTAAGGTTCCAAAGAACAAACAGCAAAAACCTGTCCAAAAGCTCACTAAACAAGGCCCTCCCTCTTTGGACTCTCCAATAACTAGGAAACAAGACCTCTCTAATAATATTGAAACCATTCTCTTGTGACACAATTCAATACATGAACCACAACAATTAATACAGAGAATCTAACAGTTAAAATGGTAGGTCTCGGACAATTTGTTAAAGCCTTCGCTAATCATATGGAGGAGGCAGAATCTAGTATTAGCAAGAACAAAGACAACCAGAAAGTATTGTTGAAAACATCAGACATACTGTCATGAAAGGTGATGTCATTTGAGAGAGAACATTGTGACTTGGAAGATAGAAACATTAGGGGTATTTTTAAAATTTCTGTTTTGCAGGAGAACACAGAAAACAGGGAATAGTCATGTCTGGTCTTCCTCCCACTGTAGTTCCTGGGAGTCAGAACTGCATGCCTGACTACGGATCACTAACATAATATCGAATACAAAAATGTAGAATTACCAAAATATCGATGAAAAAATATACAATGCAAAAATATCGAATTCCTATCTACAAACAGGTAAGTTCAAAAATTTCGAATCAAAAATATTGTTGTAATAAAATTAATGAAAGAATAAATATAATTAACTAAAACATACTTAAAATACTTAAATAACCCTTAAAATGATTAAATAATTAATTGAAGTTATGAAAAAAAACATACATTTTTAAAAAAAAAAACATATAATATATTACTGTAATATTAATACCAAATATACAATATTTTTACCGTAGGATAGCGGGAGGGTACAATTTACTATTCCCACTCCAAAGAGTGCAACAGTAGGGAAAGCGTTGGATAGCGGGAAGGTAAAAATTACTATTCCCACTCCAGGGAGTGCAACAGTAGGGAAAGCGTTGGATAGCGCAGGGGTAAAAATTACTATTCCCACTCCAGAGAGTGCAACAGTAGGGAAAGCGTTGGATAGCGTAGGGGTAAAAAATACTATTCCCACTCCAGAGAGTGCAACAGTAGGGAATGCGTTGGATAGCCTAGGGGTAAAAATTACTAATCACATTCTAGTGAGTTTAACAGTAGGGAAAGTAAGGATTTAATATATTAATAAAAATAAATTAAATCTAAATACCAATAAAAAATTAATTAAAATGAATTACCAATTTAATATTATGTAATAATTAATCAATTAGACACAAAAATAAATATTGGTGTTAAAATTAATTACCTATTCATAATTAATTAACAACGACTTAATTTTCAATAACAAATACGAATTATTAATAACAATTAATACCAATTAATAATTAATTAACAGTGCATTAATTAGCAATACACAAAAAGTATTTTAATATGTTATTAATTAGAATTAAATTACTTCCCACCTTATTCCCCTATAAACCCACAATCCGCTACAGAAAACAAATTAATACAATTATCGTAATTATCAATTAATGAATTAATACAAATGAATTACCAATTAATACAAATTAATTACCAATTAACAATTAATTAACAATAAATAAAAAATCAATATCAATAAATAAATAAACATTATTTACTTAATTACAATTAAATTACGTCCCACCCTATTCCCCTATAAACCCACAACCCACTTCGGACAATAAATT
Organism: Lissotriton vulgaris; assembly: GCF_964263255.1. Lineage (NCBI taxonomy): Eukaryota > Metazoa > Chordata > Amphibia > Caudata > Salamandridae > Lissotriton > Lissotriton vulgaris. Next base: position 90,808,062 of record NC_141697.1, on the reverse strand, counting down.
AATACAATTGACATAATTATCAATTAATCAATTGATAAAAATTAATTACCAATTAAAAATTGATTAACAATTAATTAAAAATTAATACCAATAAATAAATAAAAAATGTAATTAATTACAATTAAATTGCTTCCCACCCTATTCCCCTATAAACCCACAACCCACAACAGAATTAAATTACGCAATAATTAAATAAAATAAAATTCATTACTTAAAATAAATTACAAAAATAATATACACTTTTCACACATAAACTAACATACAAAACACTTTAAAAAATTCAATATTTTTTAATACCTATGTTATATACTTCGATATTTTGACTTTCTATATTTTGAAAATCGATAATATATTACTTACCTTCAATTCAATATTTTTCACCACTATATTCTGTCCATTCGATATTTTGTCCATTCTATATTTTGACTTCGATATTATGGCTATTCTATATTTTGGATTCGATATTATGTCTAGTTACCCTGACTACTGCGCCACGCCTCCTTAGGGCTTGGTAGTGGTGGAAGGGCACAAGCACGCTTCAGGACTTAGTCGGGCCCGCTCTCCAGGCGGTCGTAGAATTACTTCTGAGTTTACAGGTGCAGGTGTAGCACACGGGGGGAGCTTACTCAGACTGCTGGCCGCACCCTCCCTGGGCGGGCAGCTTCGGTGGGCCTCGGGGCTTAAACACTACCATGGGGGTCTAGCCCACACAAACCGCACTGTACACTTTCATCTCTGCTTGCCACCCTGTTTCCCAACTTCTATTTTTTACTCAAAGTAAATTATGGGTTGTTTTTTGGATTTGGAGTTGGATTGGGCTCAGCAGTCCGTTGTTATACTTATTGGGGCATGTGCACCGCTCACTACTGTTCCAAGGGATTTCCTCTCCGCATTGGGATATAGGTGCTGGCTTCCTACCTCCTATGTTTTAAAATCAATTTGATTTGATCGGACTTGGGAGGGATGTGGACGGGGTGGGGGCAGGTACAGACGGGCGTTGCTCGGTACAAGTCCTCCGTCCTGGCTCACCTCCTCAGTTGCTTCAGATGAATGTATTCACTTCTCTATGCTTCCCCTGTGCCGCACCGCCCCACAGCCTCCGGCTCCTCCCCTGGGTTCTTGCGCCTTAATTTACTGACACTTCACTGATGCTCACCACCCTCAGTGTTTTATACTAGAAGGAGGGCTTCAAGTGGGCCGGGTCCTGCCAGTGCTCAGCACTGGCAGTTCTAAAAAGCAGGTGTTGAGACGAGTCCCTATCGGCCTCTCTATTTTTCCCTTCACCGTTGGAGTAAAGAAAAAGTCTTTTAACTCAGCGAATTACCACCCTTCATCGGCCTTTGATGTAAACTGGTTATAGTTATTTCACAGTCTCATCACTTCAGAACTGAGGTACAACAAAGCCATTGTTGTTTAATTTATGCAACTAAAAACCATTGACAAAGCCTTTAGTCCGGCTTGTTTTAGGTGTATGTCAATAAAAAATACTTTATTTTGGCATTTTCGTATACAAGTTAGGCGTATGTTTGTGGTTGTATTGTACCTGTAACAGAGAGAGGCAGCATAATATCAGACAGGCGGCACACCACGCTAAACACAGATTTTTAGCTTACTTGTTTAAGCTACTCCCATAATTACACAGGCCATGCCTATTTGAGAGACCCCTCAGTTTTCTCATCCCACTTAAAGTCATACCTAGAAGGGAGCTCTTCTAGTACAAAACCTATAATAGACATTTCACCAGGGCTTTAAGTGGGCCGGGTCTCACCGGTGCTGAGCACTGGCAGTTTTCTAAAGAAGTCCTCGAAACGGGTCTCTATCGGGCTCTGTTTTGTGCCCCAACACAGGCGTCTGTTTTTTTCCAGACTCCAGTGACTGCAAGCACATCAATGTGCGTGTGCTCTCACTGCTCCCTTCTCAGTAGAGGAGAAGTTATGACATGACGTCATGCCAGGTGAGCATTGTATCCTTTAAAGAGAGTCATTTTCTCTCTGAATTTCCCTTCTCTTTTTGAAACTCAGGAGCAGCAACATTGTGCTGATGTCAGCAGGTCCTTAAGTGGAAGATTTTTCAATATTCTATATAAGCCATAGTTGCTGCTTATTTATCTTATGCAACTAACAACCATGGACAAAGCCAAATGTCCTGACTAGTTGTAGTATGTTACTTGTTATATCATATATCTGAATGCAATGAGAGAAGCATCAAAAGACAAGTCGGTCAGCACACTATGCTAAGCACAGATTTTTAGCTTAATTGTTTTAAGCCACGCCCTTAATTATATTGGCCACACCCCTTTGACAGCCCCCCCCCCAGTTTTTTCATCCCACTTAAAGCCCTGCATTACACAGACACCCATGCACTATGGTGCAAGGGTAATGGTGCAAGGGTATGTGTGTGGTATAAGGCAGCATAAAGCTTGCTAGCACTGGGGGAGAGAACAGCATGGTCACATCATAATAGATATGGTGCTTTCACAGCGCAGTGCAACAATTTTGGGTGCTGGCCTGCAATGCATGACTTCTAAGTAAATGTACCCCTATATCGCTACTATGGGGGTCATTAGGATGATGGGCGGACTTAGTCCGCCCGCCATCCCATCGGGGGAAGGGACCGCCCGCCATAAGGGTGGGGGTCCAGTGGGGGAAATTAGGATGCATCCGAAACAGCGGCGGGTTCATCATGCATGTTTAACATTGTGGCGGGCGGTGCTCTCAGCACCGCCGGCCACAAATGCTAAAAAATGCTTGCGATGCATTTGCATACACAAAGTGGCAGGCACCGCGCATGGCCTGCCGCATTGTGTATGCAAATGCAGAGGGGTACCACAGGTACCCCCCACCTCGCCTTCACCATGGGGGCCCGCAGGGGGCCCCCAAAGTGAAGACCACCTGCCTTTCCGCCACGGAAAAGCATCTCCCACAGCCAATGCTAATATGGCTGGCAGTGTCTGATAGACACCGCCACCATATAAACCCTTTTCCGCCCAAGGCCGTAAGGCGACCGGGGCGGAAAACCGGCGTACGGTCTTTCCGTCCGCCGCGGACCCCCTAGCCATACTAATATGGCGGAGGGTCATTCCGGAACAGATGGCGGGCGGTTCGCCCCGCCATACCGGCGGTGGCTACCGCCGGCCTGGCGGGGGCGAACCGCCTGCCATCCTAATGAGCCCTTATGTCTCATATCACTCTCCTTTATCCATACTAATATAATAAAGAGAAAGCCCAAACCTTTGAGGCGGGTAATCTCAGGAACCACAGCACCAATCACAACACCCAATACAGCGTTGGAAAGGGCAGTTGCAGCAGAAGGACATAGGCTATGCAGACGCCCACCATATACATTTAAAAGGTAAAAGAACAGTGCCAGCAAAGTAGTCCCTTGTGGGCGTGTCTGTGTTGTGCTGTGGGCGTGTGCTGGGGGGAGTGACAAACGCTGGGGGCGTGTGGTACGTTCCGCCCTTCAACTTTGATTAGGGGGTGAACTGTGTGCTGATTAGATCTCTGTTTTACTACCTAGCACCCACCTGAGTCAGTCCCCGGTCCGTCACGGCGATCTTGTGCCGATTGAACGGACGGACGCGACTCCTCCCCCTGCTGTCTACATAGCTGCCTGTTATTCCTGCCGCGCTGGTGAGAGCAGTGTGAGCTGGCGCTGACAGCGTGAGGAATATTTTACCGAGTGTCTGGCACTGGTGCGGTTGATTGCAAACCGGCCAGTGCAACTTTCTTTTTGTGTAGCGCCTGGTGCACGTATTTTTAATAACTGTCAACTTTGATTGAGGGGTGAACTGTGTGCTGATTAGATCTCTGTTTTACTACCTAGCACCCACCTGAGTCAGTCCCCGGTCCGTCACGGCGATCTTGTGCCGATTGAACGGAGGGACGCGACTCCTCCCCCTGCTGTGTCACTTCCTTCACCGTCCTATATGAGCAATGGTCACTCGTCCACGCAGCGGGCGAGCGCAGCGGGCGCGCCAAAGGCGCGCCTAAGGCAAGCCCGTCTGCGCACGTCCGTGGCCGGCCGGGGACAGGGGCCCCTACTCCTGGTCAAAAAGGGGCAACAATACACTGGAGCGCTCAACAACTCCGCGCCCTATGTCCGGTAGTTGCTGATGCCTGTCTCCACAGTCTCAATGTGGAAGGATCTAGCAACTGTAAGGTATGTCAGTATAACTGGCGCTGTATACCCAGGCCTAGGGCTGAGACTATTAGCCTTACATGTGGAATACTGAACACCCGATCCATGCGGACGCATAGTCTCGATATATACGACCTGCTCATAGACCTGAAACTTGACCTCCTTTTCCTCACTGAGACATGGCTAGATGCAAACTCAGAACCGGATATAGTTGCTTCCCTTCCTGTCGGCTACTCCATGGTAAGGTTGGATAGAATTGGGGGCAGAGGTGGTGGGATAGCCATTATTTTTAAGCAGCCACTCTGCTGTCAACTTGAACCCCATGTTATCGCCGACAGCGAGACAACAGCATTCTCTATTAAAGTCAATGCTGGCAATACATTGAAGGGCTTTTTGGTCTATCGCCCCCCTGGCCCCTTCTCGAACTTCGCTGTCAGCCTCACTGAAGGCCTAACAGAAGCTGCTCTACGTAGGGACAAGTTTATGCTGCTAGGTGATTTAAACATCCACCTAGATGACCAACTTGACAAAGGTGCTACCGACTTCTGTCAACAACTACTATCCCTCCTATTACACATTAAATCTAATGACCCCACCCACCAAAAGGGCCATTTATTAGACCCTATCTTTGCTAATTGGGAAGGCATTGAAGTAAAGACTCCCGTTCCCATCCCTTGGTCCGACCACCTGTTAGTACCTTTTAGCATTGATATTGCCACTGGAAATACTCATAAAAGTACTAATGCTAAATATATGAGCCGTAATTGGCGGGCTTTTTCTATAACTAAATTCCAGACTGCACTGACTAAAGGTGGCAGAATAGGAGGTGAGGATGCTGACATGGTATCAGATAGACTAGATGGCCACATCAACGACGCCTTAGATGAAATATCCCCTCTCAGTCAGAAAAAACTCGGCAGTAGACCCCAGAAATCCGCCCCCTGGTTTAGTGATGAGCTTCGCTTAGCGAAGTCACAATGCATGAAGTTAGAAAGACAGTGGCGGGTGGCATACCTAGACCTAGCTAAAGAGCGATATTTAGACAAACGCAGAGATTACCATAATTCCATCAGACGGGCTAAAGCAACTTACTTCTCAGGCAGGATAGGAGAAGCCAAGAACTCAACCAAAGAGCTGTTTAAAATTTATAAGGAGATCTCTTTTTGCGGCTCATCTGTTGACCCATCACTGGTCTCGGAAGAATCTTGCAACCGTATTGCTGCTTTCTTTTCTGACAAAGTGGCTACCATTTATTCTACTTTCACGGGGGGAAAAAAAAAGGGAATTGAGTTTAGAGAAAATACACTGGAGTTTGATGGTGTCAGTAGGTTGGACCATTTCTTTACTCCATCCCCCGACAGGCTTAAGCAGATATGCTGTACCATTAAGTCAGGGTCTCCTCGTGATCCGGCGTCACCTAAACTTTTTGCAGAAAGTATCGAGACTCTTGAACCCTATATTAGGGAGGTTCTCCATACATCTTTTAAATCCAACACTGTGCCTAAAACTTGGAAACAGGCGGTAGTCCTCCCTCTCCAAAAAAAAACGAATCTTAGTTGGGACCGTATGGATAATCTGCGTCCCATTTCACTTCTTCCCTATCTGGCCAAGGTGGCTGAAAAGGTAGCGAACCTCCAGCTTATGGCATTTGTTGAGCAAGCCAATCTACTTCATCCTACTCAATTTGGCTTCCGGTCCCGCCATTCCACGGAATCTGCGCTGCTGATGGCCACTGAGACCATCAGGCAAGGAGTAGATGAGGGTCAAACTATGGCCCTCATTCTACTAGACCTAAGCGCAGCGTTTGACACTGTAGCTCACTGCACTCTGCTACAGTGTCTAAACAAAGGGGGTGTCACAGGGTCAGCGCTGAGATGGATTCAATCTTTCCTCACTGACCGGGGTTTTCAGGTTAGACAGGGTGAACACTACTCCCGGTTGTTCAATCTTGATCAGGGGGTGCCTCAGGGCTCGGCCCTGAGTCCCACCCTGTTTAACCTATATGCTTCCCCGGTGGCCACCATTGTTGAAGGCTATGGAATCCAACTAGTGTCATATGCCGATGACACACAACTGGCCATCTCACTGTCACGTGCACCGGATGTTGCGGCGGTCAGCTTCAGTGCCTCCATGCAGGAGCTTGCATCCTGGATGTCTGACAAATGCCTGAGGCTGAATGGGTCCAAAACTGAGGTGCTCGTGGTAGGAGGTGGTCCGAATGTGTGGTCATCGGCATGGTGGCCGGCCTGCCTGGGCTCTACCCCAGTGCCTTGTCAACAGGCTAAAAATCTTGGGGTAACGTTTGACTCCGCCCTTACATTTTCTCCCCAGGTAGACCGGGTAGCCGGGATGTGCTTTGGTATACTCAAGAGTCTACGAAAGATCCTGGATCTACTTCCGGTCGGTGCCAGACAGACTCTTGTGCACGCCTTGGTTACATCAAGATTGGATTATTCCAATCTTCTCTATCTGGGAATAACAGCAAAAAGCCTCAACCGCCTCCAGGTACTGCAAAATGCCACAGCCCGGCTGGTGCTAAGGCTCCCAAGAAGAACTGCCTCTAGAGTCGCTCTGAAAACCCTCCATTGGCTACCGGTAAGGGAGAGGATAACTTTTAAAGCACTATGCGTATGTCATCGTATCATCAATGGCAAGGCACCCAATCCTTTACTATCCCTCATCACTCCCTATAGCCCAGGACGCAGGCTTAGATCCTCTGGCACCGGGTTACTCGCAGTCCCCAAAATTCATAAAACCCGAATCGGTGGCAGATCCTTTAGGCTACTGGCGGCGAAGAGCTGGAACACGCTTCCGAGGGAGCTACGTCTCGAACCTTCCGAAGCAAAATTCCGTAGAGCTCTAAAAACACATCTTTTTCGCTCAGTTTTGATGTAGCCTCCCCGTCGTGTCTCTTCACTCTCTCTCTTAGCGCGGGGACACGCCGGTGTGCGTAATGCCATGCGCTTTATAAAAATCCAAAATAAATAAATAAATGCCATGTCTCATATTGTGTGCTAATCCCACCCTGCTTCCTTTAAATACCCCTGCACCCCATAATCATAACCCACGCTTACTCCTTAAAATACCCCAACACCCGTAAACACTAACCCATCTTAACCCTATAAACATACCCGGTAACCCCAAACCTACCCCTAAACCCTAAAAATACCCCTGTACCCCAAAACCCAAACCTAGCCCTGAACCCTATAAATACCCCTGTACCCCAAAACCCAAACCTAGCCCTGAACCCTAAAAATACCCATGTACCCCAAAACCCAAACCTAGCCCTGAACCCTAAAAATAACCCTGTACCCCAAAACCCAAACCTACATCTGAACCCTAAAATACCCCTGTACCCCAAAACCCAAACCTAGCCTTGAACCTTAAAAATACCCCTGTACCCCAAAACCCAAACCTAGCTCTGAACCCTTAAAATAACCCTGTACCCCAAAACCCAAAACTACCCCTGAAACCTACAAGTTCCCCTATACCCCAAAACCCAAACCTACCCCTGAACCCTAAAATACCCCTGTACCCCAAAACCCAAACCTAGCCCTGAACCCTAAAAATACCCATGTACCCCAAAACCCAAACCTAGCCCTGAACCCTAAAAATAACCCTGTACCCCAAAACCCAAACCTACATCTGAACCCTAAAAATACCCATGTACCCCAAAACCCAAACCTAGCCCTGAACCCTGAAAATAACCCTGTACCCCAAAACCCAAACCTACATCTGAACCCTAAAATACCCCTGTACCCCAAAACCCAAACCTAGCCTTGAACCTTAAAAATACCCCTGTACCCCAAAACCCAAACCTAGCTCTGAACCCTTAAAATAACCCTGTACCCCAAAACCCAAAACTACCCCTGAAACCTACAAGTTCCCCTATACCCCAAAACCCAAACCTAGCCCTGAACCCTAAAAATGCCCCTGTACCCCAAAACCCATACCTATCCCTAAACCCTAAAACTACCCCTGTACCCCATAACCCAAAACTATATCTGAACCCTTAAAATACCCAAACACCCCAAAACATATACCTCGGTACCCCAAAACATATACCCCTATACCCATACTTACCTTATCCAAACATAAAAAAAAAATGCTTTTACCATTCATGCATTTACAAATAATTTCGTTGTAAATGTATGTGTGGTAAAAGCATATAAAATGTAATGCCATGCGTTATAATGGCATTGCGGAGTCATGGTACTTCCGTAATGAAAGTATGCGGAGTGATGGTATGCGGACAGAAAGTTGCAGAATAATGGGTGTTTATCCTCTCCCGGTAAGTACATTGGTGGCACGGCGGCCCACATCTCCAGCAACATACACATATTTTTTCACCACCCATTTGAAAAATGCACAGGTCTCTCTAATTGATGGCTAGCACCGGCATACACTTTTAGACACACCTCCCGCCACAAGTTCTAGAATTGCGAACTTTAGAGCTGGGGAGCTACGTTCAAATCTCGGCATCAGCTCAACATCCTGTGATTCCAGGCAAATCACTTTGTCTCCCCGTGCCTACCACAAATGAATGTGTTCTTCTGTAATGTAAATTGTGCTCATGCCATGTTGTCGAGTTTGTGCTATATAATATTGCAAGGAAAAATAAGTAGGGAAACTCGAGTTTACACACTACTGAACGCGCACTCTTAAGTGCATCAGCAGTGCACTGTGAATCGGAGCGTTTCACAGGCCTGTCACAGATAAGAAATGCTATCAAAACGAAATCCTACAAAACAATATACTACTGGCCGGCAGCAATTCATACCCGGAAAGCGTCGGGATGGGCTGCTAGTACTTAATACTCTACAAATGCTACAATACAGTACAATGTAGAATGCTCCACAGATACTCCAACATCTCACTCGGTTGGCAAGATTCCACAACACTTAAGGAGTGCCACAGTCGGCCATCACATCTGAAAGCTTTCTAGATATTAAAGAGACCCCGCAGCTGTGGCACTGGAGTGAAAAAAAAACTGAGCCCAGGCAACGATGCAATTAAGACAAGTCTAACAACGTGAACACGATGTTGAGTCAATCGCTGCGATATTATCGAACGCAGGAAATATATTCATGAGAGCTGAAGCACTAAATTCCGGGGAAGTGCTCCCAAGTCCATCGCTTCTTGTTTTACTGTCCCCATCACTCTGCAGCCGGGAAGGCTTGAAGGATTAAGGCGAAATTGAAAATGCTTAGCCTAGGCCTGCCTCTTGATGAATGGCACCACAACGGCGCGCGTGCCAGTGTTGTTTCAAGAAGAGGCCTGGAACGCAAGGGCGGATTTATTTAGACAGATGTGCACTGAAGCACTTAGCGTAATTTGCGCAGTCAGCAGGCGAGGCCTGCCACGCAGTCATGAATAACGTGGGTGCTTTAACTTCCTCTACTGATGTGCCACATTAAATTCAGCCCGATATTTATATACTAAAAATGTTGATTACCTGCTGCAGCCTCCTTCATTTCCTGAAGTGCTGCAGAAAAGCTCAACAGGTGACGTATGTTCTTTTTCTCTCTGAATGAATTTCACAGGCAGTGGCCTAATGTTTTTTCCCTGCTAGGCAGATTGTCGACGAAACTGTTTTTTGATACTTGTATGAATTTAGTCATGTGCGTCAATCGCCATGGGTATCCCTTGCTACTCCTAGCGTGCCATTTGCTACCCCAGGCACTGTTGTTGCTACCAGGGCAAAAGTCCTAAAAAAGAAGTGGGGGGGGGGGGGAGCTGACCTATTTAATCAGTATGCAAGTGACATCACGGTCTGTGACATCACGACACGTGACATCCCAGTATGTGACATCACGGAGTGTGACATCATAGTGCCTGACATTACAGTGCGTGACATCACAGGAAGTAGCATCATAAAAGTGACCTCAGATCTTAAGCCCTCACATATATGTTTACCATGTCTATCATGACTACATTAAAGCACATTTCGAGTATACAGGGAAACCCTCCTGATTTAAGAAGAAAAATCACAATTTTGTAAGCTGTATTTCAAATAATGTTGCCTTTTGTCAGCGTAAATTTTCGCTACCCATAGTGCATTACAAGAAAAAAACTGGGATATTTAAATTAGAACACCTCCTCAGGGGTCGTAAGCACTATATAATTGCGATTTATTTTGTGTAAATACTGGGAAAGACCAACACATCTGACATTCTTATAGTGCATGCATATCTTCTAAACAGAGACTGTACAAAGTGAAAAGCTACCTCTCTTAAGTATGTGTGAAGTGCTTGAAAGGTGTCAGCTTATGTTTCCCCTCTGCTGCATTTGCTTTTAGGTGTGAGGCTCCTGACTGCTGACAGCCAGGAGACTTTAACACTAAGGAGTCCCGATGAACCCTCAGATTCGGCCTTTGTTATGGGCTCGTGTAAAGCGAAGGGGTCCCAGTAACAGGGAGACATTAACCAAATAATTAGAAATAAATCAAATCAACAAAGCTTTAGTCCACATTGTTTTAATTCACAACGGGACGTTATACTGAACATACACAGATTACACAATAATCAAGCATTGGTTAATTACAGTGCCCCAGAGGGTAAAAGCGGGGAGGGAAATGTGATAGTGATGGGAGTTGGTGAGGAAAAAGGAAAGATTCTTAGGTGACGGTACAATCAACACTAGAAGCTTGTTTCGCACAGTTACAAATTCTGTACCAAAAACAGGACCAACAGGTTCAAATATATTATTTTAGACATATATCATACTCCGAAAGTTCAGTGAATGAAACCAATAGGGTGTGGAGTTGATAATGAAAGGCTATCAGATGTCGACGTTTCGACCCTTGTAGGTGCAGATATTGTTATAATCTTGCTGTAGGGTCTTCATCAGGACTGGAGGGTTGGGGACACGTAACCTATTTGGTACATAAATGAATGTATTTTAATACGGGAAAGTTATATCCCTGACATATATTTAAAAGAACATTGCACATCTCCCACATCATGGGATTGGCTCGGGTTGGAACATGTATACCGCTGACTTGGCTGGGAATACAGGCAAAAAATTGCCTCTACTTGGGTGCAGCACAGGGCGCACAATATGCACGTGGTTAAGTAATATTAAAGAATCCCAAATATTTAAGATATAAAATTGAGAACAGTTGGTGAAGAGCAGTTGAGGATAGGCTGAAACCGCAGGAGTGGACAGTCTAAGAAGTCAGTGAATACTCCAGGTGGTTATAGGGTAATCACATGAGCAGGGAGAAAACCTGCTGTTTGCTGGTGGCATGCATTACTACTAGTTAGTGCTGATATAAAACTTGCTGACAGAGAAGGCTTACCACACACGCGGTGTACACAGGACCCGATTGTTATGGGCTCAGCAGGAGTCTGGAATAAAAAAGCTGAGTCCCGCCTGCAGATTGGTGCGATCGAAAGCTGACAACAACGTGCAGTTGCTGCTGAATGTGTCCCAGTGTGTGCAAATTACACCAGGACGCATTCAGCATAATTTTCAGTGAGACCCAACTTCTTGGCAGTGAAAATAGTGAGTGGACACCGTCCACCCCTGTGTACCTCCAGGGTCAATGAAGCAAGATGGCCACCGGACAAGAGCTCCTCGACTGAGCTCCTGGGTTAGGGATCACCATAGCGGTCGATATCCATGTGTACCCTGCCATCCATCGCCATCCATCACTCCGCTACCATCCACCATCCACCATCATCACACAGCTGTCTGGGTTACAACGCACCAACTTGCATACACGGACCCCTCTCACCTCATCTGGGACTATCGGACATGGACATGGGATAAATGTACTGGCTGCTTGGAGAGTCTGTCCGATGCCTCCCCTCATTTGACTCACATATGAGCCCCCACCGAGCGAAGCTTCTTGACCGGACGACATCTGCGGAAGGATTCGAATCGCCCACGTTTGGTCCAGTGGTTTCCTGACAGTCGATTGCTAGAAACCGAGGCACTGGTGAGTCCCCCTGCAGACCACTCCCCACCCTGTGTCCCCGCGATGGCTGCCCACCGTTTTCTGGCAGGTTGTTCATACTGGCGAAACGAGTTTCCAGGCATCGGTGGCATTACCCGGCTTGAGCTGAGCCCCTGGGTAGCAGTCACCGCCTCAACCCTGATTCAGTTTCCCATACAGCTACGGGAAGCGTTCCTCCAACCAGTGCTGCTGTAGAGGATGTTGTGCGGGGGCTGGGTCCCTCAAAGCGAGACTCGCTACAACCTATTTTGTGTCGGCCAGAGAGCGGACGGGCACGATCCCCCCCCCCTGTTTACCCACTCGGGACACTTCTGTTATTTCTGTGCTTCTGCTGCGCCCCCCCCCTTCCTGGGAGTCCACTGGAGGTGCAATGTCCTTCTGCTTCGCCGTTAGGGTGAGCCTCGCAACTTCCCCATTGGCCCCCCTGAGAGAAGTCTGACCCTATGTGGTTGCGGCAGGAATAAGAGAGTCAGCTAAACTTTGTACCTCTGCCATGAGAGGACAGAATGCATTACGAATGCAGAGATCACTGGTGTTGTGAATCACCTCTATGTCAAGACTGTTGGAGCTAGATGGATGGAAAATTATTGTAGTTTGTTAGCAAATTGTTTGCCCCAGCCATTTTGATCAGATGAGTGATCCTCCATTTTAAGATCACTACCTCCTGTCTACTCCTTACCAAGATAGCCCCAACTGGCATTAAAAGAGGACTGTGATATGAAAACAAACAAGGGACTACTGCTGCAAACTGTGCTTGGTTCGATAACAGGGCGGCCATCTTTTTTGTTTTTTGGATTAATTTTTGTACCGTCCTAATTTCATTTTATGACATTTTCGGTTGAATTAAACTGATCAACGGCAAGATTTTTGACACCTTTAATCTTATGAATACCTTAATTTACTCATCTCCATCTTTTTGCATTATACGCTTGAAAAAAAGAAAAAGAAAATCACTTTATCTTATATTTTAAAGGCCTCTCTCCCGGCTGCTCGACAAACTATATCTTATGCCCACTTTAAACCAGACGTTTGTCACCCATTACGCTACATGCACTCAAACTGAACTACCTCATAAGGAGGATTTTATTATCACAAATGTTTCTTTACCTGCTGCTAAACAATCTTTATCTTCTTCGGACAGCTCCAAGAGGCTTTCTACTTAATGTGCAATGTGCTCCCTTTATTATTTACCTCATTTTGACGCTTTAATATTTGATATGTTTCCTTACCTGCTGCTTCACAACCTGTAATTTTTCTCCTGAACTGTCACTAGATGTCTTTAACCTTTTGCGATCTGTGCTTCCAGATTGACCTACCTCCTCTTGATGCTCTTATATTTCAAATGTTTCGTTACCTGCTGCTAAGTTATTGATATTTTTAACCTTATGCGCTATGTACACCCACATTTATCTACCTCATTTTGATGCTTTATATCTCAAATATTGCTATGCCTGTTCCTAGTCTATCTGTATTTTATTTGGAATTGTGACTTGATGTTCTCTGCTTCATGCTCCCAAACTGAGCTACCTCAACTGGATTTTAATTGCCTAAATGTTGCATTGCCGGCTCCTTAATTAGCAACACAATTGCACATAGCACCCTGCCTCTTAGTGTTATTCTGATCTCCCTCCCACTTTTTCCTTCTTCCTCTCATCTGCCTCTATTGTGTGGTCTCCCCAACTGGTAGTCCACTATTTCATCCTCTCCTTCTCCATCATCCTGACTTAGATCACGGTCTCAACATCTGGATAGCCCCCTTTTTCCAATGCCTCCCTGTTTCAAGCCACCTCAATACAAGGCCCTTGTCCTGGTTTTGGAGATAACTTCCCATACACTGACTTTTCTCCCACCACTCCCTCTTCCACTCTCCCCATCCGTGCGCCTCCCTTCAATATCCTGCCCGCACAATTGATCATCCTAGCTGAATTACCATGCCTCCACTCAATCAAATCCTTACAACCCCAGATACACTCATTACTAGGTATGGACCCAACTCTGTGTCTATCCTTTACCCTCACAACCTCTCTAAAAATGCTAAGAAGAACTTGAAACACAAACTATTGACACGTCACCAAGAAACCTTATTTGTTGATAATTATCTTAGCCTCACATCCATTATTAAAACTTACTACATCTTTTACTCCAGACGCCCCTCTAAATGGAAAAGTATCTTCCTTCACTACCTCCCTCTAACGAATCTCGCAAAATCCCATATGGTTTGAAACTGTCTACCACCCCTTCCTCCACTTTTTTAGGAGAAATTGACATCTCTATTTTTAAATCCGGAAATATCCTCATACAAGCCTCTGAAAACCACCTCACCATCTTTGAGCACCACTTCAGCTCCTTATACGATCTACTATCTTCTCCTTCCCATATCTCTGCAACCTCTCAATCACAGGAAGTCCTCACGGCTTCGCCCGTTTTGACGCCAGCCCCGCCGCACCCTGATTCTGCAACTACCTATGAAGTCTCCCAATCCCAGACCGATGATCCCACCGCCCCCTTAGCATCCTCTCCCTCGCTTGACATTTCCACATCATACTTAGCCACTCAAACCCTCTCTATCCTCACCTCATCTGCCTCTCCACCTTCTCCAGATGCTCCATCATCCCTCTCGGCCACTCAAACCCTCTCCCCTCCTCCTGACGCTCTCCAACTCAACCCTAATTACACCCTTCTTGCCTCTCATTCCTCCCAGTCCCCTCAGACTGATCACCCTACTCCGATCCCCCTACACACCACATCCCCTTGCACCGACCCCCTACTGCTCCACTATCGACACCAATCTCTTCCAATCCAAATGACCCTTCCCCCATGAACAAGATGGCACCCCTCCTAACTCGCCCCATCCCCCTTTCATCCTCTCATAGCACCCATCAGACCCCTGGGTATGCTGTCTCTCACACTACAATTCATCCTCAGTCTAGCAGCTGGAACACCCCTCACTTCCCGCCACCTGGGTTCCCTCCATGTCCACTTCCTATTCCTCACTCCATGTCTAATGTGGAACATGCCCCTCTCCGCCGACCTCCTTGCCTCCTTACCTTCCACGCTTTTAACCCAATCGCTTCTTAACATTGAACTCCACCTCTCTATCCTTTCGTTGGAACTTTCATCTCTGAGCAAAGACTTTAACGCCTGCTTCGATACTAACCCTGCCAATCATCCCTTTACCATGGGTTCCGTACAAACCGTTCCTTCAACGATATTTTAGTCCCGGTAACTGTCCCATTTTACCATCCCAAACCCCGATCCATCTCTCGTCCATAGACCCCTGGGACTTAAATAATACCTACCTCCCTAGCTCCATGACAACGTATCCTCCTACACTTCACTCCACTATTCCGGTGATCCTGGTGAGAAGCCATATCCCTACCTCTCCTGGCTTGCCCAGGCTTCCTCTACAACTCACAGAGAATACTGACCCTCCTACCCTTCACTCCACTATCCCGGTGATCCTGGGGAAAAGCTGAATCCCCACCTCCCCTGGCTCGCCCAGACCTCCTCCGCAACTCACTACTATCCATTCCTTCTACCTACCACAAAACTCACCCGAGCTTGGTCTCGCCTCTCTGTCGACGTCTGGTCTTCCAAGCTCACCACCAACCAACCTCTTTACAATGAGGATCCAGGCCTAGCCAACCAGGCCTATGCTGACTGGATCACGCAAACTCTCGAAAACACCCTCCCTAAAAATAAAATCACGCTAAAACGCTCCCACAAAATGGCTCCCTGATACACGGAGGATCTCAGGAACAAGAAACGCCAGTGTAGGAAAAACGAAAGACGGTGGCGTTTAGACTACTCACCAGGAAGCAAAATCTGTTATCGAGAGTCAATCAGCGAATACAAAGCTGAAGTCAAAACCGCCCAGACCACTTATTTTTCAAACAAAATTTTTCTAGCCAAATCAAAACCCAAAGAAATTTTCCAGATTGTAAAAAAATTAACCAAACCCCCTCCTAGCTTGCACGATACAAAATCCACAACTCACTGCAACGATGTAGCTGAGTTTTTTCATCAAAAAGTTAATAACATCTACTCTACTTTTCCCCCCAGCAATATCACCTCCCTAGCCCAGTCCAACGCAGTCCTAACTACCCCCTCCCCTCAGCCTCAACCTACTCTGGATCACTTCCCACTTCTGGATCTTGCCACTCTGGAAACCATAGCTCGGAAAGTAAAAACCGGTTCCCCAGATGATCCAGCCCCGCCAGATATCTTAATGTCAGCATCCCAAATTACACTGCCAATCATCAGGGCTGTACTGAACGCATCGATCACTTCCGGCACAGTTCCTCCAGCCTAGAGAAAGCTATGGTCCGCTCACTATTAAAAAAGCCTAATATAGACCTGTTAGACTGCAGCAACTACCGGTCCATCTCCTTGCTCCGTGGCTGAGCAAAATTTTAGAAAATACATTAATCGCCACCTGGTAAATTTCTTAGAAGACTCCCAATTGTTAGACGCCACCAAGACGAGCTTCAGACCCAAACACGGGACCGAGACCGCCCTCCTCATGGTCACTGAGGAATCCAGAAAAATCCTGGATCAGGGAGGATCAGTGGCAGTGATCCTCCTTGATCTCAGCGCAGCCTTCGACACGGTCAGCCATGACACCCTGCTGCACCGCCTGTCCAGCATCAGAATTAAGAACAACGCTTGGCTCTGGTTTAAATCCTTCCTGGAGGACAGATCCTTCCTTGTCTTTGACGGTGAGGCCGTGTCCACGAGTAGACCATTGAGGTGCGGAGTCCCTCAGGGCTCCTCTTTAAGTCCCGCTCTTTTCAACATGGCCACTGGCCGATGTCGTCCGCCCTTTTGGGATTAAGATCATCTCTTACGCGGACGACACGCAGTTGGTGGTCTCACTGGCGCAGGTAGCCAACCCACCTGCGTCAGGCGGACTTAGAGACTGCCTAAAAGAAGTAAAAAGCTGGATGTCCTTATGTTATGGCAGGGTTTTTGGCTTTATTTAGCAGTGATATAGATCATTAGTCTTACTCACATCTAGGATAGGTATTCTTAGCCTGTGTTGGCCCTTTTAAGCCCTTTTTTCCAGACCTAGAAGAGGATAGCTGCTTAATATGATAATAGATCCTTTATTCTTGACTTTGACCTGTCTATTGCCTATTGGCTTTGACATATTAGACACATTGGTATGGTTTATGTAGGTATTCTGGCAGAGCTAAGGGGCATTTCATCCCTTTCAGGCCTACAGGCCTAGAGCTAGAGGGACTCCATCTTGATGAAGCTGAGAGGCTTTTCAGGGTAAAGGCAAAGTTTATAGTTAAGGCTGTTTTTCACTTGGAGAGAACCGGTCTGGGCCAGCCCTTATCGGTAGGCTGTATTATTCTCTGTGTTGAAGACACCACAAAAGGCTGGCCAGCTGGGTGTGTGTCCTTGATACGAAGTGATGCAGAGACCTGGTGGGCGGCAGGCTGATGGCTGGAACTTTCCATGAGGAAACAGCATTCTATATCAGTGAAGTGCAGAGGCGGAGCCAGTGAGTCGAGTAGAGTGAGAGTCGTGTTGAGGTGGTGGAGCCAAGCAGTCGTGTTGAGGTGGAGGAGTGGTAAGCAGTGGAGTGGAGTTGGCAGGGAGAGAGAGAGTTCAAGCTGGAGAGAGCTGAGTTGAATAGTGAGCTGGAACTGAAGGAAGCAGTCAGAAGCAGTTACTTATCAGGAGGAGGTGTGAATAGCTGGAGTCTGAAGTAATGCCTTTTAGAAGAGGAGGAGGAGAGATCATGGACTAATCTGTGGGAGCAGAGGGAGTTAATTGGACATTGGCGCAGAGACAGAGTGAACAAGCTAGTGGAATGAAAAGCATCAGAGCGGCAGGAACCATTAGATTGAAGCTGGAAGGTGGAGACAGTTCGTGGGAGAGAGGAGTCCAGTGCAAAGTGATCAGCGCAGAGGTGTACCCAAGAGTGCAGGAGAGAGAGAGTCTGAGATGAGCCAAGGCACAGACGAGAGAGGAACCCAGATGACAGCTAGAACAAGACTACACACTAATAAGGTGAAGGCGCTCCTGTTATATTAATTTACTTTACACTTGCATCTTAATCTTATCTTTATTCCCTAGGCTTTTGCATTGCTAATCTTTTCTCTTTCAGCGGTGTGTTCTACCTATAGTCTTTGTCAGTTACATGTGTTAATTATAATACAGATCTGTGTATGTATCTATATTGTTGTGATTAAAGAAACCCCCAGTTTATTAGTGAACTGCCATGCGCTTCATATTTTTAGTCAATCTAGGTAAATGCATCTTCTAGGTGTTTACTAGGTACATGAATGGATGAGCAATCCCAATCAGGTAAGTGGTGATCACATAAATAGGGAGTGAGTGGACCTATGATGCCAAGAATAAGGGGTACATTATATTAATTGGCTAACTCCTAATATTGTAGTAGCAGACCCTTAGTGAAGAGACTTCCCAATATATATATATATATATAAAGGTGTTCATAGGAATGTGGTCGTCGTTGATATGCGGCGTTAGTGAGAACGTTGGGTTGGATACCAGCGTGGATACCCACAGGATTGTGGCTTGCATAAGTGAGAGCGCCAGGGGGGACACTGGCGTGGAGATCTACAGGATTGTGGATCGTTTGGAATAGGGAGCATTGGGTTCTGCAGGCCCATGTATAGTCGCACCGGATTGTGCGCCATATCTGCCCTAGGGTAGACCGGTCTGGGTCGGGGTGGCCGCGAGACCAACTGATGTGAATATAAGTGTGGTGTAGGGTATGGATATCCCTAGTAATCAGTGAGTATTCTTAGTATCCCTATAGATTTAGTGGTGTTTTTAATAATATGAGCTTGTATATTGCGAGTTCCCCATCCTCAGGTAGGTACCCAGGTGCCTGGATAGTTGGTCCTGAGGAGGGATGTGATTACGTTCTGGCTGGGTTGGAGGGGCCCCTAAGGGCTGATCCCATCTAATCAGAAAATCCAGCCATAACATCTGGCGTCTACGAACAGTTTACGAAACCTGTGTGATCTGGCCATGTGCTTAGAGAGGTTCCCATGTGTTGTGAGTGAGTGCCATGAACGCCATAACATCTGGCGTCTACGAACAGTTTACGAAACCTGTGTGATCTGGCCATGTGCTTAGAGAGTTTCCCATGTGTTCTGAGGGAGTGCCCTGAGCGCCGGTTCCATCTGGCGTAATGTTGCAGTTTATGTAGCCTGTGTGACCTATGGGCTTGAACAGTTGCAGCGTGAGGAGATTGCATTACATCATGGCATTTGGCTTATTCAGGGTGGAAGGAATGGTTTTCATCTTGGTGTTTAAACTGTCAGGGTTGAAGGATGGCATTACATGAGGGAGCCAGTTACATCTTTGTGATGGTCCTATTGTATAAATGTGTGTAAAAAATGCTTTTAAATTGCCCATTAAGTTGCTTGCTGCATCTGCTTATGCTGTGCAATGTGAAATGTGTTCATTGTACTATGATTTGTGGAGTTCTTTGCATATAGCTCCTTGTAAATATGGCTTGTGAATAGCGCCATGTTATTGTGGCTTGTGAGGTGCATGTTCTCATGTTGATTTGCTGTGTTCCTTGTGCATTGCGCCTTGGATATATTGTTTGTGAAAAGCTTGTCTTGTAAATATGGCTTGTGAATAGCGCCATTTTAATGTGGCTTGTGAGGTGCATGTTCTTATGTTGATTTGCTGTGTTCCTTGTGCATTGCGCCTTGGATATATTGTTTGTGAAAAGCTTGTCTTGTAAATATGGCTTGTGAATAGCGCCATGTGGTCATGGCTTGGATGGAGCATGTTATCATTACGTTAGGCAGGGGAGAGCTGGATCTCTCTCGGGTGCTTGGGGATAACGTTTTGAAAATGTGTGTACGTGTTATCTGTAAACGTGAAGAGATGTGCTCAGGACTTTCCCATGTATCCGCGGACTTTGGGGAATGATTCTGCTTGAGCTGCCAAAGGGTTAATATCTTGAATTGAGATGGCAGTCTTTATTTTTAAACATGCTGTTTTACCTTGCATGGTTATTTTGACCTGACTATAAAAGTCAGTGTATTATTTTAAGGATTGATGGTTTGATTTTGACTTTTGATTCCTTGGTCTGCCTACGTGCTTTGTCAGCTTCTTGCCGGAGAGGTAACATCTTGTGCTTTGCGAAGGGTTCTGTTCATTTCACATTCTTTTTGAAATGCGTCTACGAATTTGTGTGGGTTTACCTTGGAACTGATGCGGTTATAAATCAACCAGTCGGATTGAGATAAGGGTTTGCACGGAGAGAGCTGTGTTCTTTTAAATGTGC
Organism: Lissotriton vulgaris; assembly: GCF_964263255.1. Classification (NCBI taxonomy): domain Eukaryota; kingdom Metazoa; phylum Chordata; class Amphibia; order Caudata; family Salamandridae; genus Lissotriton; species Lissotriton vulgaris. The sequence goes on along the minus strand of NC_141697.1, from coordinate 90,787,675 downwards.
TTTCTTAATATGCATCCATAGACGTGTGGGGAATTATTTCGGAATGCATGATTTAAAATGAGTGAAATGTTAAGGAGGTGGCCCGTTAGAATGCATGCTACGGGCTGTTTTCATTAATTATTTCTTTGAGGGTTTTCCATCTAGAAAGGAATGTGCTGGTTGCAGTGATCACAGGTTGAGAATAATCAATCTTGCCCGACAGTGCATAGTAACATGTGCTTTTAATTAGTGAAAGGCAACCGTGTGCTTTTGAAAAAAAAATGTAACATTATTATTTTCCCAAATGTAAACTAAAACTTTTTTTATAAATGTGTCAGCAAAACCGGCCTTGGTAAGTTATCCAACTCAGTTAGAAAATAATTGGCTGTTTATTAATGTATGAATGTGGCCCTTTTATTAGGTTGGATTAAATAGTTTGCGCTATAAATTACACTGTAATGCATAGTTGCATGATGCCCCTGGTTGAACTAAACACAATGTTGAAATGTGTCTGCATTTTATGTTGTTTTGAAATTATTTCTCTTTCAACAGCTGACAATGGTCCATGATAATTCGTTTTTTCAAATGCAGAATGTATAATTTTGTGTGCAAAACTTAGTTGCCCCTTTCTAAATAAGTGCCCATATTTTAAATGTCTTGCCTTTAGCTGAATTAGTTAGACAAAAGTCTTTTTAGAAACTGGAGCTTTTAAGTAGCAGTACATTGTAACTGAATTGTTTTTTTTTAAAATGCTAGCTTTCGTTAGTTAGAAAAATCAGGCCTGGGAACAAGCTTGCAAGAAATGTGTTTGTCGACCTTGGCAGACCAGCTGGTTTGTGAAGACGAGTTTTTTTTTTCTTCCTCTGCAGGCTCCGAACACGGCCCTGTCTCGTTATGATTGGCTATAATCCAATTTTATTCCGCGCACGGCTTGTTTATGTAAGGGCGGGGGAACTGGCTCTTCCTGGCTGTTGACGCAGGCAGCTTCATTGCCTGCTGATAATGGATTCTTGCAGACTCTTGCCCTTGTAGTTAGTTAGATACAGTAGGCTTCCCTGATTAGAGACTAGAGATGCTTGCATCGAGTGCTTGGCAGTGCCTTCCCCTCGCAGTGAGATCAACTTTTGGCAGTGATTCAAATTACTTCATACTGTAGCCTGGCTCCTGCTCTGAAGGGAGGGGTGTCTCACAGAGGATTAGGGTATGTTAGGCCCTACTAAAATGTCATTGAAAGTTAAATTTTGAATGTTTTTAATTAATTAGGATATTTTCTTTTCAATAATGAAAGGCACCCGGGGTGCTTTTTAAATTAAAATTTTATTTTGCAAGAATAATGATACTTGTTTTCTTGTCCCTAGGATTGCTGGGTTGTGGTGTTGTGTGGGTCGGCCCCTCCCCCTCCCACTTCCTTTATTGTTTTAGTTTTTTACTTTCATGTTTTTATGTTAGTTTATTATTTTTGGAAGATGGAACCAGACCAGACCAGACCGGAACGGTGATGGATGGCCGCATCGGAGGAAGTGTCCGGATACCGAAGATGCTGGGTGGTGACCTACACTGATGTCCACAATTGACTTTGGACTGTTTTTTTTTTTCAAAAGGATTTGATTACATAATTCCTTGGCCTGCATTATTCCCATGTTTTCAATCATTACAAGCAGGCCCCACTTTTAAAGGAAAAACATGTCACCTATTATAGTTTTCCTGTTTTCTTCAAAACAGTTTTTGCCAATGAAGGACTTTTTTTTTGAATGGTGGTGCACACATGTGTTCCACAGTGTGAAGAAACTATGTGATATATATATACACCAGCTATCTTGTAGTAATGGGGTTGTCTTTTACTGTTATTACATTTTCACCTTGATTGATCAAAGGGTGGTTACCCTAGACTTTAGATTGTCCTGGGAGGTGTGTCTTTTAGTATGATTATGTATTAATGTTTGTCCAGACCTTGAGAACAGTTTGTCATGTCTACTTCTCAGATTTCACCAAAATGTTTCTTTAAATTCATAAATGTCAGTAGGCCTCATTTAGGCCCATTGTTATTTTCATCCCACAAACAAGCCCCTACACCAATAGATTTCATGTGTCATCGTTAGCTTAAGTTGACCATAGTAGGTAGGGCTCATTTAGGCCCTTTGTTGTTTTCTCATTAGAAGTTGAAACACATTTAGTTCTTAAGTTGTCCGAAGTAGGTAGGCCTCATTTAGGCTTAAGTTGTCCGAAGTAGGTAGGCCCCTTGCTGTTTTCATTCAACACATAAGTCCCTACATCACTAGATTTCACCACCAGTTATCACTAGAAGTTGAGGCACATTTAGTTTGAGGATGCTTTGGTTAGTTTCTGTTGTTATCAGATCCAATTTCAGATATGTTTCAGCATTCAAGTCAAGGGTGCTTTGATTTGTTTTCAGTTGGTTGTTAGGTTTGTATTCCCTACAATTGAGTTTCAGGTGGAATTTCCTTAAGTTGTCATTCTTTTTAGGGAGTTTTTTTTTTTTTTTTTTTAGTTTTTGATTTGTTGATAGATTGTGTTGATGTTTGTTTATATGGATGTTGTTGTTTATTGATGTTCGCAAGATAAGGATCTAAGGGTGGAGTGTTATGGCAGGGTTTTTGGCTTTATTTAGCAGTGATATAGATCATTAGTCTTGCTCACATCTAGGATAGGTATTCTTAGCCTGTGTTGGCCCTTTTAAGCCCTTTTTTCCAGACCTAGAAGAGGATAGCTGCTTAATATGATAATAGATCCTTTATTCTTGACTTTGACCTATTTATTGCCTATTGGCTTTGACATATTAGACACATTGGTATGGTTTATGTAGGTATTCTGGCAGAGCTAAGGGGCATTTCATCCCTTTCAGGCCTACAGGCCTAGAGCTAGAGGGACTCCATCTTGACGAAGCTGAGAAGCTTTTCAGGGTAAAGGCAAAGTTTATAGTTAAGGCTGTTTTTCACTTGGAGAGAACCGGTCTGGGCCAGCCCTTATCGGTAGGCTGTATTATTCTCTGTGTTGAAGACACCACAAAAGGCTGGCCAGCTGGGTGTGTGTCCTTGATGTGAAGTGATGCAGAGACCTGGTGGGCGGCAGGCTGATGGCTGGAACTTTCCATGAGGAAACAGCATTCTATATCAGTGAAGTGCAGAGGCGGAGCCAGTGAGTCGAGTAGAGTGAGAGTCGTGTTGAGGTGGTGGAGCCAAGCAGTCGTGTTGAGGTGGAGGAGTGGTAAGCAGTGGAGTGGAGTTGGCAGGGAGAGAGAGAGTTCAAGCTGGAGAGAGCTGAGTTGAATAGTGAGCTGGAACTGAAGGAAGCAGTCAGAAGCAGTTACTTATCAGGAGGAGGTGTGAATAGCTGGAGTCTGAAGTAATGCCTTTTAGAAGAGGAGGAGGAGAGATCATGGACTAATCTGTGGGAGCAGAGGGAGTTAATTGGACATTGGCGCAGAGACAGAGTGAACAAGCTAGTGGAATGAAAAGCATCAGAGCGGCAGGAACCATTAGATTGAAGCTGGAAGGTGGAGACAGTTCGTGGGAGAGAGGAGTCCAGTGCAAAGTGATCAGCGCAGAGGTGTACCCAAGAGTGCAGGAGAGAGAGAGAGTCTGAGATGAGCCAAGGCACAGACGAGAGAGGAACCCAGATGACAGCTAGAACAAGACTACACACTAATAAGGTGAAGGCGCTCCTGTTATATTAATTTACTTTACACTTGCATCTTAATCTTATCTTTATTCCCTAGGCTTTTGCATTGCTAATCTTTTCTCTTTCAGCGGTGTGTTCTACCTATAGTCTTTGTCAGTTACATGTGTTAATTATAATACAGATCTGTGTATGTATCTATATTGTTGTGATTAAAGAAACCCCCAGTTTATTAGTGAACTGCCATGCGCTTCATATTTTTGGTCAATCTAGGTAAATGCATCTTCTAGGTGTTTACTAGGTACATGAATGGATGAGTAACCCCAATCAGGTAAGTGGTGATCACATAAATAGGGAGTGAGTGGACCTATGATGCCAAGAATAAGAGGTACATTATATTAATTGGCTAACTCCTAATATTGTAGTAGCAGACCCTTAGTGAAGAGACTTCCCAATATATATATATATATAAAGGTGTTCATAGGAATGTGGTCGTCGTTGATATGCGGCGTTAGTGAGAACGTTGGGTTGGATACCAGCGTGGATACCCACAGGATTGTGGCTTGCATAAGTGAGAGCGCCAGGGGGGACACTGGCGTGGAGATCTACAGGATTGTGGATCGTTTGGAAAAGGGAGCATTGGGTTCTGCAGGCCCATGTGTAGTCGCACCGGATTGTGCGCCATATCTGCCCTAGGGTAGACCGGTCTGGGTCGGGGTGGCCGCGAGACCAACTGATGTGAATATAAGTGTGGTGTAGGGTATGGATATCCCTAGTAATCAGTGAGTATTCTTAGTATCCCTATAGATTTAGTGGTGTTTTTAATAATATGAGCTTGTATATTGCGAGTTCCCCATCCTCAGGTAGGTACCCAGGTGCCTGGATAGTTGGTCCTGAGGAGGGATGTGATTACGTTCTGGCTGGGTTGGAGGGGCCCCTACGGGCTGATCCCATCTAATCAGAAAATCCAGCCATAACACCTTATCATCCCTTAAATTGAATGGGGACAAAACGGAGCTGATGCTCTTGGGCCCCTCCGACCCCCTTTTTTTCAACTCCCTTTGGCCCTCTGATCTAGGCCCCCCTCCAGCACCTAAGGACAAAATCAAGAGCCTTGGGGTATGGTTGGACAGTTCCCTCTTATTTAAGACTCAAGCTACAAAACTTTCTGCAACCTGTTTTGGCCTCCTTAAAATGCTTAAGAAAAATCCTTCTTCTCCACCCTATGGAAGCCAAGCAGGTAACTATACAGGGTCTGATACTTTTAACAATGTGTTATACCTTGGCGCCCCAGACTACACCCTACGCAGACTTCAGACAGTGCAGAACTGTGCGGCCCGTCTACTGCTCGAACTTCCTCGCAGTCAATCAGTGAGGGCCGGTCTGGTCAACCTTCATTGGCTGCCAGTACGTCAAAGAATCCGTTTCAAAGCCATGTGCATTGCTCATCAGGCCTTCTGGGATACGGGTCCTATGATCACCCGGGATCTAGTCACCCACTACATACCCACCAGAAACCTCCGCTCTAGCCAGACCTTCTTAGGTAAACCCCTCAGAATAAAAAAGACCAGGTCGGGCGGCAGGACGTTCGCCTATAATGCAGCCAAGACCTGGAATGCTCTCCCCCTGCATCTCAGAGCCAACTCCAATCACTCCTCATTCCGAAAGCAGTTAAAAACATTCCTTTTCAATCTTCCCCACTAATCCCCAGTCAGCCACTCTATGAGGTCTCCTCTATTATCTTCTAGCGCTTGGACGCCCCCGGGCAGCAATTCGCGCTTTACAAATGTACATCCATTTCCATTTCCATTTCCATTTCTGTTCCCCCAAAACCAACCATAAACCCCTCAACTGCATGCTGGTCAACTGTCGATCGGCTGCACGACATGCAACAGAATTCTCGGAAACCATTCTTAGTGAAACCATTGACCGCTTTTCTTATGGAAACATGGCTCAAGGCTCACTCCACATCTATCCTTGACCTGCTATCTCCCCTGGGTTACTCCATCCTCAGAAAAGACAGGCTTGACAAAATTGGTAGGGGCCTAGCCATAATCTATAAAGATAAACTCCAACTCTCCCTTGTTCAGAATTCCGATCAAGCCACTTTCGAATACATTGGAGCCAAGCTTAAAGTTCAGAATTCCCCTTCTATTCGGCTACATAATAGCTACCATTCCCCTGGTGACCCCTTGCTGTTTGTGGAGGAATTGTCTGACCGACTGTCCCAAGCCTCGATTTCCAACTCCAAAAACCTCTTTCTCTGAGAATTTAATATTCATTGGAATAGTAAGGATGATCCCTCGGTTAGCATGCTCAATGTCCTCCTCGACATGACTGACGAATCAACTGTGCCATTCACCAACACATTCAGTTCAGTTTATAAACTTTATTCGATTGTTTTTAAAAAACATCATAAAAGTATACAATTAAAACATTGCACATTCAAAAATACATTCAGAAAATACAACACCAGGGGGGATACATATCATATTGTTGGGCAAGAAAATTTTAGCATAAAATGTAGGAATTACTGAACATAAATTTAAGGGAAAACCATACTTAGTCTTGCTGTGATAGATTTCAAAATAAAAGTGGCAGTAAAGAAACATAAATCTGGGCTCGCAAGTGAGAATAATAACCTCATTGCATTTCCTGTGGTGTACGTAGAATACTTCATAAACATAGGTTTAAGATAGCGAATGCGCTGAGCTTTGTACAAAGGACAGAGTAGGAGAAAGTGCGGTGTGCTTTGTTTAGTTAAACCATCACACGGACAAGGGGTAACCGAGTAGCATTTCATTGTGGGGAAGGCAACCAGGTTATGTGCTATGCCTAGTCTCAGTCTTGAAAGTACAAATTGATGAGACTGTCTAAAAATAACATTAAGGTACATGGGTATACCAGGACTGTCTTCTTTCAAAGAATAATAGAAAACATGGGTAGAATACTCCTTAGTTGTAATTTTCCGCAGATCAGATTTGACCCGCAAAAATTCATTTTTGACTTCTTGTTTGGTCAGAGAATTCATACAAATAGGGTCATTACACACATCCATATCGAACAGATCCTTAACAGTTGAAATCACATATTTTAGCCAAGGAATATTGGAAACTTTGTCCAAAAGTAAACAGTCCTTAATGATGTCTTTGGTAAAGGCAGTTTCCGTCTTGGTAAAAATGGATTTCCAGACCAACAGTGGCCTTAGTCCGGTTAGATCAGATAAGTAGTCCAGATCTAGTTCCATGTGTGTTAAAACAGTGGAAGCCGAAGATGGAAGGCAGAGCAACCGTTTGAGGAACTTATTTTCCATAATTTGCAGGGCCCTTACATTGCAATGTCCCCAAACCCCAGAACCGTACAATGCTACCGATGTACATCTGTGCTTGTAAATATTCAACATATCTACAATACGGCGGCTTCCCACTTTAGAAGCAAAGCGGAAGACGCCTAGGGATGCTTTCCCCATTCTAGCTTTAACATTTGTCTGCTCTGGAACCCAGGAACCTCTGTTATTAAAAGTAACGCCCAGATAACAGAAATTGGCAACAGTCTCAATATGGTTTTCCTTAAAATAAAAGGGTTTAAGATGTTTTAACTTTTTGCCACACACCATAACAAAGGTTTTGGAGTTATTGATTTTAAGTTTCTTCCCCTGGATAAAATCATAAAACCCATTCATCAATTTTTGGAGGCCTATAGGGGTCCTGGAAAGTAAAACAGTGTCATCGGCATAAAGTAATACCGGTATGGGAAGACCTCCTACTTGGGGGGCATCGGCTTGGATTTGCTTTAAATCTTGCTCAACTGAATTAATAAAGAGCGAGAAAAGCAACGGGGCCAAAACACATCCCTGTCGGATGCCAGATCTTACCTTGATCTTTCGTGTACACTCCCCGCTGGACCATAACGAATTTGGGCCGATAGGTTGGAATAAAGTCTGGCTAAAAAGTAAATAATATCAGGGGGGGCCCCCATGCCCAATAAGGTTGACCATAACAAAGCATGGTCAACCAGATCGAAGGCGCTAGAAAGATCCGCAAAACACAGGTATAGTGATCCCGGTTTGGCCTTGGTGTATTTACCAATTAGAAGGTTCAGGTTAATACATTGTTCAATAGTACCAAGGCCCTTTCTAAAGCCATATTGGGATGGGGCGAGGATATGGTTATCTGTGGCCCAGTCTTCCAATCGTGTTAACAAGACCCTACTCAAGATTTTTAATGAGGAATCCAGAAGGGAGATAGGGCGGTAGTTCTTGGCCTCTCCTCTATCCCCCTTCTTGTAGATTGGAATTATAATGGATTCACCCCATCTTAGGGGAGTCTTGTTATCCACAGCGGCATTAAATGCTATGGTTAATAATGGACTCCAGAGGGCCAGATCATGTTTATAAAGAACAATTGGCACCCCATCTGGGCCAGGTGCCTTTCCCCCTTTACTATTCTTTATTGCCATATCCACCTCATGTGTCGTGATTCTCAGGGGTTCAACTGGAGTGATAAGATTGTTACAGAGATTATCATTAGACTCTCCAGTTGGGTCAAAAATCCCTGTGAAGTGTAAAACCCAGTTATCTTCGCTTACTTGGGCGGTAAGGACTGGAAATTCTTCCTTTTGGAGGAATGGACTGTTGATGGTGCTCCAGAACAGCTTGCTGTCCCGGAGGGCTGCAGCTTTGTTCAGATCTTCCCAGGCTAGTTCTCTTAGCTCTTGTTTCCTGAGCTTCAATTCGATATTATAATTGGCCCTCAATAGTTTAACTGCTTCCCTATCTCTAGGATTGATGGAGAGGGCAAGCTTAAGGGCTTTTAACGCCTTAGTGCACGCCTGATTGAACGAACCCAGTGTTTCCCGTTTAATTGGGGCCTTCTTGGTAATAAGGGTTTGCTTGATTATGGTACCCAATTTCTCAAAATTATTAACGATATAATCAGGTGGGGCATCGGTTTCAAGACAACAAAGTATCACTTTTAAACCGGCTTTCACAACACTACGGTGTAAATTCTCTGATTTTTCCCCGCACCACTTAATGCGTATCCCATTTGGCCTACATGGGATAATGTCATCAACAACCCTGCCGGAAAATACCTTCCTAGTAATCTCACAGAAGATGGACATAGTTAGTGCATTGTGGTCACTCATTCCAAGGTCCAGGATATGCGGGACCGTACAATGCGGAACTATCCGGGTGGAGATGAGCAGAAAATCAATAATAGAAACAGTATTCCTCCCTGTAAAAGTAGGGGCCAAATTACCCTCGTTGTCAGGGGCATATTGGTGAATGGACACATCATACTTTAGCATCAGGTTGTTAAGGGAAGTACCGTAGGGGGAGTGTAGAAAATGTAATGAATACTCCCCATTATCCCCATCATATCCGCATGCAGTTGTATAAGAGAGAGGGCAAGTTCTGGTGTTAAAATCTCCCCCCCAAATAATATCATAGGATATGGCCGATTTATAGAGAATTGAGTCTATAACAGTTTCAAGTTCATCCACGACAGTGGTACTGGAAGGATCAAAGATGTTATTATAGTGGTTAATCAATAGAATATTTCTACCCCTGCTAACCGTTATTTCCAGTATCTGCGAATGGAACCCCACTAAATGACTTTTTCTTACATGTATAGGGAGGTGTACAGATAGTAAAATCAGTAATCCGCCTTTGGCCCTCCCCATAACAGACTCTACAGCATTACAATTGTAAGAGACAAAACCATCATAGTGAATATCTTCCACTGACCATGTTTCTTGTAGACACAAAATGTCAAAGTCCATGATGTGCTCTCTCCAGCCCAGGGCTGTAACTTTTTGCCGCCACCCTGCAATATTCCAACTCGCCACTGAATATCCTTTTAGCCTAGGGGCCTGTACCGTACCAGTGGGGATAGCTGTGATGGAAGAAGTTGCGTGGCCCACATTGGTGGGAGCCTGTACCATATCGGTGGGGGTAGCTGTGATGGAAGGAATTACATAGCCCACATCGGTAGGACCCATGACATGAGGTACAGGAAGAGCTGCCTTCAGGACAACAGGTGGGATAGATGGCGAATTAGAAGCGGTTTCCATGCATTGGGTCGGTGGTTTGACAGTAGATGGAACTTCACTGTTAACTGTGGCAAGAGTCAACTCCGGGGAAGGGGAAACAGGGGGTAGTCAGTCAACTCCCTCCAGACCTTCTAAGCAACCAAAGCGATTATAATCCGTAAAGGGGTGGAATTGGGGCGCGTATTGGGGTTGTCTAGGTGGTCTAGTATCATAAGGTCGTTGCCTACCCCTACGTTCCACAACAGTCCAGTCCCCTCTTCTTGATTGATGGTAATTGTTGGTTGGTGGGAAGAAGTAGGAAACTGGAAGGGTCTGGATGGTGGAATCAAAAGATCTGTTGAAGCCTGCACATATATGGGATACCGTACGGGGATCTCTAAAGCTAACGGTTATGCAGTCTCCGTTGATAATTTTGGGAGTCTTACCAACCCAGGGGACCCTCCTGACCATGATGATTTCGTTATGTAAATGGGTCGGGAGGGGTCTATTCCAATTAAGCCATTTGATTATCTTGCTTTTCAAGGAACTGAAAGTTTCTGTCTCCCCTTTTTCTAATGGTGGTACTCCAGCTAGGATAACTGTGAACCGGTTAGCTTCTGGTGGGAGATCAGGCCGTCTAGGTCTAGGGGTATTGTGTTCCTTAGCCGGGGATCCCTGATTTACCTCATCCATGTGAACTGGAGGATTAGATTGGCTGGCTTGATGACTCGCCACATGCTCGGCGGTTGTATTGCTGGGCATGGAAGGGGTCGGTAAACAGTTAATTAATGAGGGAATAGTCGGTTGATTCGGATTTGGAGGTAGAGGGACCAGAGGAGTTGGGGCATTGGGCGGGGTGTTTTGACATTGGGGCTTACTAAGAGTTGCTAGGATCGAGGCAGTGGTTTTCTCTATGTTGGATATTCTAGAATTTAACCTATCCAATTTTGCCTCTAGTGGTGATATGATTGATTTAAGTAAGGCCACAGCCCACTCCATGGACACCTCTCTCCCAGGGGGAGTAACTTCTTGGTGGTTGGTAATCTGGGGTGGCTCGCCCCGCACTTTGGCTGATTTTACAGATCTTCCCGTTTTGGTTTCTTTTTTGTTATACACTCTTTTCCGTTTCCTAATTGCGCCTTCTCTCTCCCCTTGGCTCTTAGATTGAATAATACTCTCTTCATGGTGAGACGAAAGAGAGACATTATTGCTTTCGGGGACATAATTAATATCCGCAACAGTATCAATTATGGTAGCCAAGGTGTCAGGGTCTTCTCTTGGCGGGGGTGTTACCTCCAAGATAGCAGATTGTTCACTATTTCTGTTAGGTGTTTTGGCATTAGCAAGAGGCCCTATGGATGAGCGTTTAAGAGAGATAAGTTCAGTTGATAGGCGTTTTTCCAGGATGACAATTTCCTTGTCTATGATATTGTTGGCCCTTATAAGAAATTTTTCCATACCTCCAGCGGTTGAGAGACTTCCAGTTAGCGATGATTTGATCCTGGTATCTCTACCAGCCATGGCCCCCGATAGCAAGAGGGGGCTTACACAGGTTAGAGGGGTAGCCCGGTCCGGTCACTCCCGGTCACGAACAGGCACAAACGGGCCCGCTCTTGGCCCGGTCTTCGCCCGCTTCCTCGTCCACACGCGTCCCGCGTACGCGTTCAAGGCAGGGTTAAAGTAGAGGAGGAGAGAAGGGGGCGGGAAGAGGAAACAGGTGCGCGCGGTGGACGGCGCAAGCACTTCTGGACCTCGCAGTCCCGCTCCCTATGCAGGTGACGTTTCAGACACTCCCCCAGCCGAGGTGACCGAGCCAAAATGCTCCCAGGTCACAAGGAAGATCAGGCAAAGGGCTCTGCTGCAGTTATTTCCCCAAAAGCGGCCACAAGCACAGTTCAAAGATCCACACGCTGCACGAGCGGTCCCCGCGCCAGCGGGGGCCGCGAGGAGTTTAAAAGCCTTCCAGGGAGGTCGGAGGGAGAAGGGGGCGGGAAGAGGAACCAGGTGCGCGCGGTGGACGGCGCAAGCACTTCTGGACCTCGTAGTCCCGCTCCCTATGCAGGTGACGTTTCAGACACTCCCCCAGCCGAGGTGACCGAGCGGAAATGCTCCCAGATCACAAGGAAGATCAGGCAAAGGGCTCCACTGCAATTATTTCCCCAAAAGCGGCCACAAGCACAGTTCAAAGATCCACACGCTGCACGAGCGGCACACACAGATTGTTAGTTTACGTGTTTTAAGCCAACACATTCTAAAGGGGCTACTCTTGACGCTATCATTACTAGCACAGATCTAGCTTCACTTTCCCACATTGTCCCCATTGACTGGTCAGACTATCACCTTATCCTCTTCACGATCAACAGCGCCATACCTTCCCTTTCCCCATAAAACATAAAAAATAGGAAATTAACCCAAAATCTTCAACTTATTACTGCAGGTGAACTGGAGACTAAGATTAAAGCAAAACTTCAACTTTCACCCCCTCACACAATGCTAATGACCTCACCGAGCACTACAACAAATCCATCATTGAGGTCCTTGACCAAATTGCCCCAGCCAAATAAAACCACAAAAAAAATCCCAGCCAAGTCCTGATTTAATGCTGATGTCAACAATGAGAGATGCTCGCTTAGGCTGACCGAACGCCGGTGGAGACAACACTCCTCCCCCCTAATCTTGCTCTCCTCAGAACTGCAAGGGCTAATTACAAAAAACACATCCTCAATGAAAAGGCCTCCTTCTTCCACGCACAACTCGACCGAGCTAAAAATAGACCCAGGTAACTATTCAGCATTATCAAAAATCAAACAGCTGCTGCCCCCTCCCTCAAATTGATGGCCTCTATCAAAAGATGTGAAACAATTGCGAAAACCTTTTCTGAAAAAATCGCCAAGATTGATCTATCCTTTGCCGTAACCCTCCGACCACCGTGCTCATCGCCCCTCTCTGACCTCCCAATGTTCAAGTCTCCTTCTACCCCTTCGCCCCCTCCTGACTCTGTTCATCTTCCGCCCGCAGTCGCCCTTTCGGAACATTTCCTCACTAGCTCAAAGCTAAAACTTAATGCATCTTGGCTTAACTTCAGCCCAGTTACAGAGTGGGAAGCCCTCAACATCCTGACCAAGCTTAAACCCTCCTCTCATACCTTGGACCCTCACCCCGCTAACCTTGTTCTAGATTTAAAGCATTATTGGACTACCATCATCAACTCCTCGTTGGCCACAGGCAGTGTCCATGCTTCCCTCCATCTTGGCCAAATCACCCCCACCCTAAAAAATGCTACTGCTGACCGCACCGACCGTAACACTCTGCGTCCTATCTCTAATCTTCTTCTTCTATCCAAGGCCCTCGAAAAATGCGCCCTGCTCCAACTGGACAAGCAAATTGACTCTTTCAGTCTTTTTCACCCATTACAGTTAGGCTTTAGAAAGGGCTGCAGTACTGAAACTGCTATGCTCAACATTGTTGATGACATCCATCACTCCCTCGACACTTCATTCTTCTTAACCTCTCTGCTGCTTTCGATACTTTTAACCACTCCGCCTTACTCAACACCCTCAAAGATCGATTTTGGCTTCAATGGTCCTGTCCTGTGGTTCACCTCCTTCTTTCAGCACAAAACCCAACAAATTAAAATCAGCAATTGCCTCTCTAAACCTATTCCTGTCTTCCTGGGTTTTCCCCAGGGTTCTATTCTCTCTCCCTCTCTATTTAACCTCTTCATGGAACCCCTGACCCTCATTCTTAAGCAAGCAGAAATCAACTACCCCTCCATGATGACGATATCCAGCTTTACTGTAAAATCAACTCCCAAGCTGACATTCTGCACCTCAATGATGCCCTGACTAAGATTCAACAATGGCTCCATCACAATCACCTTAAACTCAACCCTAAAAAAACGAAAGTCATTCTCTTCACTCCTAAAAACAACTGGCTCCCCACTCAAAACTGGATCTCTGACTTTAAAGCTCTCAACTGCTCTTTGTCCACCTCGAACTCAGTTAAATCCCTCAGAATCAGCATTGGACAGAACCCCAGTCTTTCTCCCCACATAAAAAATATGGCCAAAGGCGCTCTCTTCTCTCTACATCACCTCAAGAAAATTAAACCCTTCATTCATGCTGATGACTTTAAATTAGTTGTTCAATCCCTAGTACTTTCTAAATTAGACTATGGTAATGTAATTCTCTCTGAAACACCGAAAGTCAACCTAGCCCCAATCAAATCAGTCCTTAACCTCCCTAACAGGCTTATTTTGGATTGTAAAAGACACACAATTGATGGACGGAATGCAGATCAAATCAAAACATTAATCTCCAGTCAAGAGATCTGGGTTAAATCCATCATTCTTTTGCTCACCATGCCACCCCAGTTTAGACCTGGCCATATGCAATTCAGTCTTGACCCTGAGCCTCATGGGAACACTCCAGCCGAAACTGCTAAGCCAGGTCCTCCCTGGACCGGAAACAAGCATTCTTGGACCGGTTTTGGGGTTTCACCCCTCTTCAGCCAGGATAGCTTGATTACAGTGGCACAGTGAGCCCAGGACCCACGTCTGGTCATACCTGGCGCAATTAGGGCAAGAAAGCAAAAGACACACAACTGATGGACAGAATGCAGAACAAATCAAAACATTCACCCCCAGTCAAGAGATCTGGGTAAAATCTATCATTCTTTTGCTCACCATGCCACCCCAGTTTAGACCTGGCCATATGCAAATCAGTCTTGACCCTGAGCCTCATGGGAACAGTCCAGCTCGAACTGCTAAGCCAGGTCCTCCCTGGACCGGAAACAAGCATCCTAAGACCGGTTTCAGGGTTTCACCCTTCTTAAGCCAGGATAGCTTGATTCCAGTGGCACAGTGAGCCCAGGACCCACGTCTGGGTATACCTGGCGTACTTAGGGCGAAAAAGAAAAAGACACACAATTGGTGAACGGAATGTAGAACAAATCAAAAAATTCACCCCCAGTCAAGAGATCTGGGTTAAATCCATCATTCTTTTGCTCACCATGCCACCCTAGTTTACACCTGGCCATATGCAAATCAGTCTTGACCCTGTTCCACATGGGAACAGTTCAGCCCCAACTGCCAAGCCAGGTCCTCCCTGGACCGAGAACAAGCATCCTAAGACCAGTTTCGGGGTTTCACCCCTCTTCAGCCAGGAAAGCTTGATTCCAGTGGCACAGTGAGCCCAGGACCCACGTCTGGGCATACCTGGCGCACTTAAAGCGAGAAAGCAAAAGACACATAATTGATGGACAGAATGCAGAACAAATCAATATATTCACCCCCAGTCAAGAGATCTGGGTTAAATCCATCATTCTTTTGCTCCCCTTGCCACCCCAGTTTAGAATTGGCCATATGCAAATCAGTCTTGACTCTGTCCCTCATGGGAACAGACCATCCCAAACTGCCAAGCCAGGTCCTCCCTGGATCAGAAACAGGCATCCTAGGACCGATTTCGTTTTTTCACCCCTCTTCAGCCAGGATAGCTTGATTCCAGTGGCACAGTGAGGTCAGGAACCTTGTCTGGGCATACCTGGTTGGTGCACTTAGGGTGAGAAAGCAAAAGACACACAATTGATAAACGGAATGCATAACAAATCAAAACATTCACCCCAAGTCAAGAGATCTGGGTTAAATTCATCATTCTTTTACACACCATGCCACATCAGTTTAGACCTGGCCATAGGCAAATCAGTCTTGACCCTGTGCCTCATGGGAGCAGTCCAGCCCGAACTGCCAAGCCAGGTCCTCCCTGGACCGGAAAACAAGCATTCCAGGACCGGTTCTGGTGCTTTTATTTGTTGTATCTATTTTGAAATCCCTGGTTTCAATGGGATGTCTGCCTACTTAGTGGTTTACAAAAGGGGGTGGTGATGAACAGAGTGTCTGAATTGACGGTGTTGGATCTAGCCCTGATCTCTTGACTGGGTGAGAGCTTTCTGCTTAATTCAGAGACTCTGTCCCTCACCACCCCTTGTTGTAAATATGCCTACTTAGTGAGCATATTGGGGGTGAATATCTCTATCCAACCACCAAGGGATGGTGAAAAATCTATTGGGCTGTGAGGTGGGGGAGAGCATGGACCCATGCTCAGGGTGGCAACAGCTACACAAAAAGCACTGCGCGAATGCAGGCATTGGTGTCTAATAGGGTTTTGGCCCCAGGGGTCAAATTGGGCTAATTACACCATCGAACCCCCAGAGGGGGACAGATAGACTGTCTGTGCACTTTGGGGTGGAGACATCACCATGCCCATGGTGGGCAGCCCCCACCCCTGTACATGTCCTTTTTTAGAAGGGTTCCCGGGTGTCTAATGAGGCTTCTATCCTCCAGAGAGGCTTATTGGGGGTACTCAACGCTATCTGCCCCCAGGGAGTGCAGAAGGACTGATGCCTCCTTTTTGTGCCCCCAACCTGGTGCATTTTTTTAACAACATTTCCTTGGTGTCTAATGCGATTTCTGCTCCCAGGGGGCAGATTGAGGGTAATCACCTCCATCCACCCTCCTGAGGGGCTAAAAGACTAATGCCACCTTTTTTGGGAATGGGGCCACCATTGTACATTTTTTTTCTACCAAATTTCCCTGGTGCCTGGTGGGTGGATACCTGCTATCGGATCGCTCTCATCTGGCTCCAACCAGGAATTCACTAAGCAGAGCTACCACTGGAAGGGAAAATGTTCCCCTTTTCAAAGATACCTCTCCCAAAGAAATCAGTGCTGGGGGGGCTGACATATGACCAGAGGACTGATGCAGTAAAAGTAGAATGAGCCCATAGGCTCGTTTTACTTTCATTTTAATGTAATAATGTCAGCACACCCTGTGTGGCCCCGGGAACCCCATCGATCGGGCCAGTTCCAGTAACAAAGGAAGAATGGCTGCACGCCTCAACCTTTAATAGTTGTTTTGCCCCAGAGTGTGCGGCCCCATGAGGCCCCAGGGCCGACCCTAGACTGTGCATATCAAAGGCAGTGCACAGTGAGGGATTAGCATCAGGCTGGGGGTATGGCCACAAGGCTTGGTGGCAGGTCAAACCCTGCGGCTGGCACCCTTCTGTGCAGAGCCAAAGGCTCTTTGAAGCATGGGGTTGACTGCCTGTGGGGAGCCAGACTCACGGCCTGGCTGCAAGCCAAGCTTTGTGGCCAAACCCACAATGCGTGTGACGAAAGCCATGCACAGTGTGGTTTTCACTGCCTGTGGGAGGGTGGGCCTCCTTCGGCTGGGTTGACTTCGCACCTGGCTACAGTGCCTGGGCCTGGGTGCAGGCGAGGCTCTGTAGCCAACCCCTGGAGTTCCCTGCCTGTGAGGGGATTGGTAGCAGGGCCTGAACTTTGGACATGCAGTGCGAGGTGTTGGCTTTATGTATGGTAATAAAAGGTTAAAGTAACATTATAGATATATCTGATAAATAGCTCTGTGTTTGTATATGTGATGTCATCAATGATGTAATTTGAGGTGTCATCAGAGATGTCATAAATTCTGTCATAGAACATGTCATGAGTGATGTCATATGTGAGGTCAAAAACAGTGCATGGTGTGGGCGCAAGTTAATGTTTGGTCTGCTAACTATAGCTGGTGAATTTCTGTGTTTTTTTTTGTTCAAACCGTTAATGTTATCACTGACATATTTACCTATAGCATTACTTTAACCTTTGCTTTTTTTAGTATATATAGTTTTATATATGTAAAGGTATCTGCGTGATAAAGGCATTCATGCTAAAGGATGTGCAGTAAAGGCATGCATGCTAAAGGCATGCATGCTAAAATCATACATTCCTCTGTACCGAATTATGTATGTGAGAGGTGTCTAGTGTTTCCTTTTAGAGGGTCACATATTGTTGTGAAAACACAAGGGGGGTCTCTTTTGCAAATCTTAGTAAATCTTGATTGAAGATGAAGATAGCACTGGTGTTAAGAGTAAAGTACCAAACTCCTCCTGAACATCAGGAAAGGGGGAGAGAGCCAAGCAGGACCAGGCAGAGTCAAGGAATAATGCAGGAAGAAAAAGAAAGGCATTTTATAGGCTTTAGTTCTACAACGTTTTAAAAAGTCATGACTTTTTTTCCATTTTGAATAAGACCACTTTTGACATCCAGTGTGCCATTCTTGATCCCCCTGCCACTGATGCCATCACTCTGTCTCACCTGCACCCACAGGACACGCCCCAGGTCACTTTGACTGAGGGATCTCTGCTTCTGACTGGACATGGCATTCAGCAGCATACTAATGTCCATCACAGAAGGGAGTTCTTCCTCTTCTGAATGCACGCGACCTTAAGCATTTTCTGTTGTTGTCCTCAAGAACGAGCAAGGAAAAAGGGCTCTGGTACATGTGGAGAGAAAAGGTGAAATCCTGTCCTTAGAATATGTTAGGCACAGTTATACTTGGCACCACGGAGTGCAAGGCTAAATGCTGTGCCCTGAAGGCTCAGATGGAACAGAGGGTGAATCAAGGCTGAACAACACACCAGCTACCAAGTGCCTGCTGAAAATAGCTACTAAATGACAAAACCCTGCAATATTCTCTGTTATTGTATATAGGTGACTGCCAGCTTAGTACTCAAGGTGTGTACCTGGAACTGTGTTTTACCCTTAAGGCACTGCATGGATTGCATTAATTTTGCCTTTTTGTTTGAAAAGGCAAAATGCTCCACCTTTAAACACTTGGGGCCATATTTATGGCCTAGTTTGCATCACTCTCTCACGTGGTGCAGGAGTGACGCAAACGTTAAGTCTTATTTTGAAACCACGCAAAGCCATTTTACATGGTTCCTAAAATATGGAGTAACGCAACGCAGCACAAATCGTTGTGTTGCTTCACTCTGACTGACATAGGCGTTGCAGGGGCATTGTATGGGTGTTCCGATGCACCTCCCATGGTTTCCTATGCATTCTCAGATTTACAAGACTTTGTAAATCTCGGAATGTTTAAATAAGATATGCCTCTCCAGGAGCCTCTTTGTTTGCTCTTGCACCACGCAACGTGATGTTTGTTTCTCTTTCTATGTGTGCTGCATTCTGCAGCACACTGGAAAGAGGAAAAAGTGTTCCATGATTGTTTTTGTGCAGCAACAATCCTGCATGCAACACACGCACCCTTGCACCATGGTGCAAGGCTACCTGCATTGGTGGTAGGCTGCCAAAACGGCACCAGCACAAGGTAAATGGACAGGAATGTGCAGAATTGGATAAATACAGCATATTCCTGCCCTTTCCCCGTGACACCGGACAGCGCAGCAAGTTGACTTGCTGCGCTGCTCTGCACCACAAAAGTAATAGGTATACCCCTGCGAGTATTAGAAATTGTGACTCCATGCACATTTCAAGTATTCTGGACCTCATTTCCAATATTTTGGCGTAGGGCATTGCCGCAAGCCTTCCTGCTGCGCTTCCCAACGCGAGAAGAAAAGGGCAGGAATGTGCCTTATCTATGAGATATGGCACATTCCTGTCCTCTTTCACACTGCCGGCGCACAAATGGCTGTCATTCGCCAACGCATGCACCAGCCGCAGTCCCTGCAGGTAACAGTGGTGGGGCCGAGTAAGGGGGGATTTTGAGGGACAATGGCAAGGAAAGGACACCTTCCCTCACAAAAACAACTGTCACTCCACCCCTAGGAAGGCATAGGCTTATGACACATACCCAGGGTTACAGCTTATTGTACATCTGGGAATGAGTCAAATGCCATGGGTGTTACATGGGAACACCCAACGCAGCGCCTATGGCATACCTCCCCATCGCAGTGTGAGGCAACGCAGTGCCTTGCGCTGCGTTGTGTCACTCCATATCTACGAGGCCATGAAAAGACATGCAGGGTGGCCTTTTGTGACCTCATAGATATGGGTAAGTCTGTAAGCCTCTGGAACTTCATTAGAAGTGACGTCCGCTGCATGCTGGGCTTCTGAATAAGACCCTTCATGTCTGTCCGAGTATGTCTTTAGCTCAGTCTGTTCTCCTAATGGTGAGGCAATGATACTCGTGGGACTCTCTGGGTCCTTCTGGAGGTTTCCTGGACAGGTTGTTAGGTTGCTGTTACAAACATTGCTGACTGCCATCCTCATGTTCCAGGATAATGTTTTACACTGACAATGTTGCCGAATGTCAAAGTGCTTTAAGTTCTGTGTGACACTGCCTTACCTTACAAATGGAGGTGCCGCCTTGGTTCTCTCACTGTGCACCTGGCATTGTCTTTTAAGCACTTCTTTGTGCTATTTTGCCGCAATGTGAAAAGATGTCGAGCTACTTAAGTCCTTCTAAAGTGGAAAGATACATTTCTTGAATGGAAAAAGCCACCATGGTTTACACGACCCCTGCTCCTCGCAGTTGCCCTGAAATTGTACCGCGATTACGATCACCCACCTCCATAGGCGATTTACAAACTTTTGGCGCTTTTGGAGATGCGGATTTTTTAAAAAACATATTGTTTTTTCCCTTGACCCAATTTGAACAATTTTGTGTCATTTTCTAAATTGTATTTTTCTCTTTCATCACATTTCAAGCCTCTGACAAGGTTACATCAGAGAAACTGTTTATGCGAGAGGTCCCTAGTTTAGAAGCTTCGTTGCAGTCCCTACTGTATCCTCCTTCAGGTAAAAATCCAGAATCACACTCCTTTTTACTGTAATATGTGTATTAAAGTGATATATCCCAGTTTTCATCATTAACCCTGGCCGAGCTAACTAAATCTTCTCTTTATAAATTACAAGTAAATTAAAGATAAGAGTTGATTTAGTGTCATTTTTTGCTTGCAACAGAAGTACAATGTATGCTTAATTAAAGAAATAATTTGTTACTACAAATGTAAAATTGATATTTATTTTGATGTAGCCTTGGGGCTAGAGCGGTCGACGTGGAAGCTAGGGATCCGGGTTCGCGTCTCAGCAATGACGCTCAACATCCTGCGATTCTGGGCAAATCACTAGGGCTGGACGTAGTTGCGAAGTAGTGCTTCGCGAAGCTACACAAAGTTCACTCCGCACTACGCGAGCTACGTGTATCACTACGCGAACTGCGTAGTAGCATGTTCGCACTGTGCAAGATGCCGTTTTCAATGATTGCACAGTGCGGACGGCACTGTTCAATCATTGAAAACGGCATCTTGCACAGTGCGAGCTGTAGTTTTCTGCCGCTCAAGTAGATTTTTACTCTAGCGGCAGCTTTCTCAACACGAGCATACGTGACCACTCCCAATGAGAAACCTGACCTCCCTGCATTGAGAATCTCGCCGGGAGGTTAATTTTCCATGCTCGCGATCAGCATCTTGATGTTGCTGATCGCGAACAAGGAAAAAGTCTCGCCGGGATGTCATTTTGCTTGCTCGCGGTCGCCAACTTGATGTTGAGGACCGCGAGCAAGCAAAAAATGACCGCTGCACTACGCTACGCTACGCTTGTTTGCACTGTGCTACGTGCAGTTCGCGTAGTGCGAAGTAGCGCAAACTTCGCAAACTATGCGAGCGTACCGTAGTGCTTTGCCCAGTCCTACAAATCACTTAATCTCCCCGGTCCTAACAAAATGAATGTGTTCTCATGGAACGAAATTCGTGCTATGTAAAGTGCTCTGATACAGTTCTAGCTATATAAAACTCTATTAAAAAAATAAAAAATAATGAAGGTAATCTAAAATCACTTACTCCTTAAAAACCCACATTTTCTTCATTTCGGCAAGGACATTCTGTACAGAGTAAACACATGGTAAAATTTAGCAAACTAAAAACCGAACACTTCTAAAAGTATAATAGATCATAGCAAAATGTAAAACGACGCTTCAAGAATGAGCCGTGGCACTTACATTTTTTTTATCACCTATGATATAATTTTTTTTTATCATCGCTAATATTATTTTTTGATCACCTCTATTATTATTGCTACTTTTAAGGAAAGAACCAGCCCCTGTTCAAGTACTGAATAAACTGTTAATTGCTGGCCTCGTACTTTTGATCACCTCTGACGAACAGTTTTCTTTTGCTCATAAAGAAACTCCAGCACTCTTTGGAAAATATTTTATTAAGAGTACCGACCCTGAGTAGAGGCCAGGCCAGCATTTCCCAGTAGAACGCGGGAGGAGATGTGGGCAGATCTCACGAACAGAGCAGCGTCTCGCCAATAAGGAATGTCAACCTTGGGAAATAAGGCGAACTTGTGTGTTGCTGTTTTTCAGAAATTGCTTGCACATTGTGTTTTCCCTGGTGCTTTCAATATCATTGCCTGCCTCAGGAGCCGGAGAGGATAAACTACTTTTGGAAGCAGTTGTTTTTTTTAATTGTAGCAGGCAGCTGAGTTGGAAAGACTGCAAAGGATGCTCAGGATGGGTGCCCTGCTAGGAGATGTTCATCAAACGTTGCTAGGCGCTTGTTATCCATTTGTCTCCATCCAGTGGAACGTTTGCATGTTGCTGCCGCTTCTGACTGATGTAGTTTCCAGACTGATGAAAGGAAACATATGTCATGAAGTGCAGCATCCCTCTGACCGAATTTATCCGAGGGAACATCTCTCGCCATTTTCCAGAGTGTTTGCTGTTCATCTTCCTTGTGACATACCTTGACATCCTTCCAAATATACACCCACACAGTGTGTAAATGCTGAACGATTGTCAATTGCATTCACATGTATATAGGGCGTTCTTTGATGGATGAACAAACATCAATGTCAACAGCAAACAAATGAAAGACCTTAAGGGCAACTGCGCCTTTCATCCAACGGAAGGGTTTTTAGGAGGCAGCTTGGAGGACCACAGTGGGAAGTTGGAGGACGCATGAGAGACGATGATGGCAGATTGGCAGAGATGGAGGTGACTTTTCTAAAATATGGGGGTGGTTGAGGCTGGTGACAGATGTTGGAGGCTGCGTTTTGTGGACTGGTTGTAGAAGAGAAAGGATGGGATGTATGACGGTACAACGCGTACCGTCACAACGCATCCCTTTACACCGCGTCCCTTACAACGCAAGTCGTTACCACGACTTGCGTTGGGAGCGCGGATTTCGCATAGTATAATTTACTATTCTAACACCAGTCCCGTGGACCCTAGGGAAGGTGTTGGGATAGTAAATTTACTATTTTTAATCCTTTAGCGCCCTCCAGAGCAAGTTGTGGTAACGACTTGCGTTGTAATGGACGCGTTGTAAAGGCCACGCGTAGTAAAATCCGCGTGGTAAAGGATGTTTACCGAAAGGATGACATGAGTGTGCGAAGGGGGCGCTGCTCCTGTGGATGAGGTGCTGGTGTTAAAGGAATGTTGTATTAATGGATGCTGACCATGGTGAGTTAGCACTAGGCAAGGTGAGGGATGCTTCTAGGCTGGTGATAGATGGAGAGGTTGATGCTGTATCACGTCAAGTGGTGAAGGCCAAATGCAAGATGGTTTTCTTTGACTGAGTCTAGTACTAGATGCAAAAAGGCTCTCTTTCTCTCCCCTTCCTTCCTTGCCTATAAGCTTTACACACTCCATATATTTCATTTAAATATTGGAAATTCAGATCCTATTAGACAGTAAGCTGTTTTAATTTTATAGATCTCATAACGGATGTATGATGTTACAACGCATACATTTACATCACGGTACATTACATTGCGTTTTTTACAACGCAAGTCATTACAATGACTTGCATTGGAGCGCGCTAGATTTAGGAGTAGTATAATTTACTATTCCAACTCCAGTCTACATACAGTACGGAAAGTGTTGGATAGTAAATTATACTATTCCTTGTCCTAGAGCGCCATCCAGCACAAGTTGTTGTAACAACTTGCGTTGTGAAAACCACAATGTAATAGCATCGCAATGTAATCCCCGCGTTGTAAACAATGTTTCCCTCTCATAACTATAAATGGGAGAGAGCCTGATTTAGAGTTTGGCAGATGTGTTACTCTATCGCAACGTGATAGGTATATCGCCTGCTACATTGCATGGGCCATTAGATGTAATGCACTTGTAATAAAGAGCGGAACAACCTGCCCCCAAACCTTAAGTCAGGTACATGGTCAACCCTGCTAGTATTCAACCCAGAGTACTGAGTGCCTCAGTTATAGTGTTAGGCTACCTAATAACCCTAATGGCAACTCATGCAGCTGCACCTTGAGGGGGTAACCCACGAGGCATTTCATCAAAGAGGAGGAGGTAGAGGTGGTGGAAGGGGATATAATCTCTTTAGCTGCTGAATACAATAGGAGTGCAGTCAGGAGTGTGTGTAGGAACACGCACACACACACATGCATTTCTCAAAGACGTGCACAACTCCAAGGCAGTTAGGGATCCTTGTAGCAAGTACTGATGCTGTCCCTGGAACTGCAGAAACCAGATATTACTGCAAGCTCACTGAAATGCCAGAGGCTTCATTTTAAGGCTATCAATATCCAGAGTTTGCAGATTCGAAGACTTTGTCTTTATGCTTGTGAAGAACATTTAGTTTAGCTGAACAAACATTGATCGAATTACTAAATTGTGTTACGGCGGGATTTTTGATCTCTTATCAGATCACTATAGATCTAGATCCCAACTCAGGTCGACTGAACCTTTATTACCTGTCATAGAGTAAAAAGCAATCCACTACTAGGTTAATCAGTTTTAAGACTTTGCACAACTCTGAAAAACCACTTACTACGAATAAGTTTTAAAAGTTTTATTATAAAGCCAAAGATAACTGGAGATACAAACATCTCAATATAAGGTTCAAAAGGTACACTGACATTAGTACAAACATGAATTCTCTAAATGCTCTTAGGCGACAGAAGAATACCACCAAAACTAATTCAAAGATCATCAAGGTTGCAAGAATAGACACAAGTTGTAACTTGTGCGACATTTACAAAAGGGAAGGAAAATCCAAATTAGACTGTCCCTACACTAGACTAAGTGACATCCCTACTTAGCAAAATCTTAACCTAAAAAGGTGTCAGCCGTGGTGATTTCCAAAGAAGATCACTCACTTTACCTTAGTCTTTGTTGTAAATCTGTGCATCGCAGTTATGCGCTATCTGCCTACCCATCCGCTCTCTTAGGTTCCCTAGG
Organism: Lissotriton vulgaris; assembly: GCF_964263255.1. Classification (NCBI taxonomy): domain Eukaryota; kingdom Metazoa; phylum Chordata; class Amphibia; order Caudata; family Salamandridae; genus Lissotriton; species Lissotriton vulgaris. Next base: position 90,763,023 of record NC_141697.1, on the reverse strand, counting down.
CCATCTGCTCTACCTCCACCCAGGGGTGCTGTCCCTGATACAAAATCACAATTACAGTAGAAACGCCCCTCAGAGACGCCCCTCACGTACACCCCTCACGTGGTGTCGGTTCTGGCTTTTTCCATGCTGATACTCCTCTGGGCTCCTTGTTAGCGTTGACCTTGCTTCTCAGGCTCTTCTCCGGCAAGACGGTACCCCCCAGGAAATTCCTGAACCCTCCTCCAGGCCTGTGCCTGTCTCCCAGAACAGAGCTCTATTCATCACTCTCTTGATTGGAACCCCCTCGCACCTGCAAACAGACACCCATGAAGTGGGCCCCAAATTCCGGCCTCCAGCTTATCTCACAAGTCGTAAACCTTTGAGCATGGTCCACGATTTATGCTTAACACAACCTAATTCTAACTAGCACATGCAGATCAAAAGAAACAACCTTATCTCTTCAGGCCTACTAGAATTACATGAAACGGGCCTGTGCACACTATGAACCTTTATTTCTCAGCCTAAACAGTATTCTAACTTATTACACACAACTGGTTATAGGGAACACTTCTATAAAACGTATATTTTCAGTTCTATGATCAATAATACTTTGAATTATGACAACAGTAATCCATATCATGTGAAATTGTAAAGGCACGTATTCTTTCTCAGTGAACTGCCATGAGGCCTACACATTTCTACGTTTAGCAGCATTACATTCTCCTCTGCAACAGTCACATAACATGGAATGTAATATCATTCTAACATCTCTAAACACTCCTACATTAGCTTTTCATACTGATATATGCATTCTGTATTAATTAAACACTCTTATATGTATGCACTCTATAAATTCTACACTCTTATGTGTTCCTTTAACTAGACTGGTGCAACGTGCTTGTAAATATGGTGCACCTCTACATTTTACTTGATTTGTGCTCTCTCAATTCCCCCCTTTGATGACCTTTAGAGGTCATCACCATCACAACACCATCCCTGAGGGTATGAATTGAATCAAACAGAGCTCGTTGCAGTGCTCCCTCGCTGCATCATCTCTAGAGCCCTCAGACTCCTGTACTGGTTATCCTGCAATGCAGCTAACCTCTGCTCCTGCTCTCTCATGGATCTTTGCAACCTATTTGATCTATACCATTGATACAATCGCACCAACCCCCACAATGTGATTACACAAATCACTATTATGATGATAGGTTTCAGTATGTACCAAATGAAACCCTTCCCTAGGTTGGCAAACCAACCTCCAACGTTACCCATTCCATGACCCACTTTTTCCCACACATTCACCTGTGTCAGATCTTCAATCTCATGATGGATTTCAGTGATGTTCCGTATATATTTTTCAAAAGGTTTTGAATTATCTGAAATGTAAGTGCAACATTCCTGGACCTTCAAAGCCTTACAGACTCCTCCCTCTTTGGCTAACAGAACGTCTAGAGCAAGTCGGTTCTGGAGAACCATTGCCCTTATCGATTGCATCTCTCCCTCCACCAGCATTAGTGATCTAGCAGTACTGGCAGACAACCTATCTACAACTGTTGCCAATCTCCTAATCTTGACATCATTCAGTATTAGCCCTAAAAGAGGGAACATAGCACCAAATACGTCTCCAATTATTTACCTCATCATTGCTTACATCCCTTCTCCCTCTGACTTGAGTTCTTCCCTCTATGATTTCTAGATCCTTAGCATAGTATATTTTGGGGAAGACAATTGCTAAATAACATGATCCGTACCAATTATCCGGTAGATTCACGTATGCATTTCTTCCACAGACAAAATATACATTTGGGATCACCTGCATTCTCTTCAAGAAATCCTTTGTATAGTATTCTATTTGGAAAGCATGTTCACAACTTACTTCTCCCACAAACATATTCTCATAGTAGGTTTTACCCCTGTATATACATAGTTTCCCTCTTTGCTCTCGATCTAAAGCTATTGGACCATTACTACCCTTCCTTTTGTGTGACTTTTCCTCCTCGGTCCAATTTGTTTTCCATTGGCCCGAAGCCTTTAGGATCTTCTGCCTCCTATATCGATCATCCACCTGCCCTATAAACTTTTTCTCAATTTCTGATACTTTACAAGTCAAATTATTTCTTCGGCCATATGAAGTATCCAGCGTTCTCCAAGGAATGAAAAATTTCCTTAATCGATCTTCACTCTTATAATAATGCCACTTGTTCATATGCTTGTAGGCCGGGACCTCTGGTAAAACAGCGTCAAAGTTTGAAAAATAATACTCAAAGCTATCGTCTCCATAAAATATACTAAGCAACAAACTACATGTGATTCCATATGTCAATGGAAGATGATGGTACCTAATACCTTCGTCCACAGAGGCTGGCAATTGCATGCAGACATAGCAGTCCTTTGCATCCATTGCATCAACGTATTCATAAAGTAATTTAGCATATGCATTCGATTTGAAATTTCCTTGTGATTCATCTACGTGCAACCTACGAGTTTCTGCTGCCTGCAAAGCTTTATCTTTCTCTGTATTGTCCCCCCTTTGACCAGCAGTAATAGGTTTCGGTGTCACTACAACTTTTGCTTCTTTTGTTGCCTTCTCCTCATTTTCATGTCCCACTATATATGATACAGTAACTACTAAAACTATAAGAAAAATTACTCCCACTAAAAGTGTGCCTACTATGCATTTTGCCTTGCGGTTCGGGTTGCCGGCCTCCATGATCTCAAGACAGTGTAGTTCTATTTTTCTGTCACAACACAAAGTCTCTTTTCTTTGCTCCTTCAACAGTGTTTTCTTTGCTTATTCGGTCTTTTCGAACCACACCTGGAAGCTGATAATCCCTTTTGCAAGATCAGTCTTTTGAATTATAGCAACAGACAACCCTAGCCCTTCTCCGTCCACTTGGCGCTAGGTTATCTCTCAATCTGTTTATTTACAAAGTCTTTAGCAGTCTGTAATCATGCGTGTTCCAGCGGCTCTAATCACGTATTCTAAAATTTCTAAGCGAAGAATGATCTCCTTGAGTGCTGGTATCGTTGGACCAAAAGTCGGAAATTCTACTCTGTTTAAAACTAGTTCTCTTATTCTGCTCAGATAAGGAGGATTGGGGACAGTGAGTGTCAGCAACCCTTCGATCTCAAGTCCAGGTACCAACAACACCACTTCCAATGTTATGATTGGGTCAGTACTGGTCACTGTCACTTCCCTCACCCTCCCGGATCTCCGTGCACTAGACATCTGCTGCTAGGTAGGTCCACTCAGGAGTGGCGTATCTTCTGCAGGGCACTCGCACCCTCCTTGATCTTCTTGGACACTCCTGTTCTTGAGTCTGTGCACCTTCGTCCAGATCTGAGTCTTCAGATATAGGAGCAAGAGTTCTCTCTGGAGTTGGCTTCAAGCTCAGCCTCTTCTTCCTTTCAGGCCAACTAGCTTCTCCACGCCTTGTTCTCCTATTTCTTGTCCTCACACTCGGTTCTTGATCACTTTTGACTTGTATCAACTGTTTCTAGCATCGTGTTTAACTCTGTCTTTTCCTGTGTCCCACCCACTTCCACTTCCGTGAAAGAGTGTCCTTGCTCCGCACAGTAACGAGCAACCTCGTCGGCATACCGATTTCCTTGGGACACAAAATCTGTACCTTTGGTGTGTGCTGCACATTTAACAATGGCAATTGCTGCCGGACCTTGTAACGCTTCTAACAATAGTCGCACAAACTCCCCATTTCGAATAGGCGAACCTGAAGAAGTCACGTAACCTCTCTGAGACCACAATTGCCCAAAGTCATGAACTACACCGAAACCATATTGGCTATCTGTGTAAATGGTGACTCGAATTTTGCTACCTGCTAAACAGGCATGTGTCAATGCAATGATTTCAGCTACCTGAGCGGAGTGTACTCCTTCCAGGCAAGCGGCTTCCACAACTCCAGTAATGGTGCAAACAGCATAAGCTGCTCTCAACTGACCAGTATCGTCTCTTACACATGAGCCATCAACAAAGAAAATTTCATCAGGGTCAGTCAACGGCTCATCCACAATATCTGGTCTTGGCTTGGTGCATAGTTCAGTCACATCAAGGCAATCGTGATCTTCACATTCTTCATCTTCTATATCATTAGGGAGTGGCATCAAAGTGGCAGGATTCAAAACAGAGCACCTCTTAAGGGTTACGTTCTCCGCAGCAAGAATAACTTGCTCGTAGCGCGTGAGCCTATTATTGGTCAAGTGCTGTGTCTTGGCCCTGGTCATTAACAGTTCTACAGAATGAGGTACATACACCACTAATTGATGTCCCATCACAATGCTTTCACACCTTTCAATGCTGACACCCGTTGCAGCAACGGATTTGAGACATCCGGGCAACGCTGCGGCTACTGGATCTAAAGTAGCCGAAAAATATGCAACTGGTCTACGGGCATTTCCATGAATTTGTGCTAGGACTGACAACGCACAACCTTCTCTTTCGCAACAGTAAAGTAAAAATGGTTTTTCGTAATCAGGCATTCCCAAAGCTGGAGCACGGCACAAGTCCTCTCTCAGCTGTAGGAACGACATCAAACAATCCTTGTCCCATGGTACCGGATCACTCACCTCCTTGTGCGTCAGTTTTTGTAAGGGTTTTGCTTTCAGGGAAAAGTTAGCTATCCACTGTCGGCAATAACCAACCATTCCTAGGAACATTCTGACCTCTCTTTGTGTCGTAGGTGAATTCATCTTCATGATCGCCTCTATCCTGTCTAGTGACACCTTCCGCTTTCCTTTTTCAATTCGGTGACCCAAGTACTGTACTTCTGTCAGACAGTACTGCAATTTGCTCGGAGACACCTTATGCCCATTTTCAGCTAAATGGTTCAGCAAGGGCATGGTGTACATCTTACAAGCTTCTTCTGTTCCTGACGCAACAAGTAGGTCGTCTATGTACTGAACTAGAACCGAGTTCTGTGGTAGTACTAGACTTTCAAGATTTTTCTTCAGTAGCTGTTTGAAAATCGATGGGCTTTCTGTATACCCCTGTGGGATACAACACCATGTTAGGACACGATTTTCCAGCTTAAATGCAAAAAGAAACTGGCTCTCCTCATCTAATGGAATTGAAAAGAAAGCCTGGCAAAGATCTATCACTGTGAACCACTCAGCTTGGAATGGTATCTGAAACAATATCACTGATGGATTCGGTACCACTGGACAACATGAAACAACTATGTTATTAACCCTTCGGAGATCCTGTACTATTCTAAATTTCCCGCTAGGTTTCTGCAAACCCATAATCGGGGAGTTGCATGGACTACCCACAATTTCCTTCAGTATTCCCTGCTTAATCATGGAGTCGATCACGGGTTTTATTCCTGCAATCGTCTCCGTGGTCAATTTGTATTGAGGCGTTCTTGGATATTCAACGTTTGGTTTTATCATGATTTTCACTGGTTCTACTCCTTTAATCAATCCTATCTCTTCTCCACTGAAATCCCATACTTCAGATCACACAGTATCTCATAAGTCCCAAGGGAGCTCTTCCACCGTCAGGGTAGGATACAGTTCTACGCATACTCTTGAATTTGCAACTTTAAAGGTGGCATCATCGTCGTTAGTCTGTACCTCTACTCCCTGAGGCGTGCAGTATATTGTGCAATTTAGTTTGCACAATAAGTCTCTTCCTAACAGACACACAGGGCTAGAATCACATACTACAAACTGATGTTCATCGCTGTAGTTTCCTATTCTCACTAGCACTGGTTCTGTCAAAGGGTTAGTCATTCTCCTATTTGCGACTCCTACCACTTGAATTGTTTCCCCCGACATTGGCAGATCCGGAACCACGACTGATCTCAAAGTCGATCGAGTAGCTCTGGTATCTACTAAGAATGTCGTAGGACACCCCGCCACCTCAGCCTCAACAAACGGTCCCCTTTGGTCCACCTCTAGAACTGCCCCGAGGGTACAGTCCTCCTCTCTACTCACACGCCGTCCAGTCAGTGGATCAACGTAGTAACACTCTTCTCCTCCTACTAAAAGAGGCATTTGTCGATAGGTCTTGCCCCCTGTCGTAATCTTTGGTGGTTGCGGGAACTGAGCTCGAGGAGCCGAAGTCCCCCCTTTGGCCACCTTACCCTTTGGTACTGTCACCCCTTGGACTGGAACGGTCTGAACTTCCTCCTCCTCTACTTCCAGTTCTCCGTTTTCAGGGTTATAGGGACACTCACGTTTCCAATGTCCCACCTGGTGACACTGGTGACACTTTGTCGTCTTTTTCAATGTAGCAAAGTCTATTCTAGGTCTCGGATTTTCCTCGTTGTCCCTATTTTGACTATTTGATCGCCTTCCCATCATCCCTGTTCCCTGTTGCTGCTGTCCACCCTTTCCAGCCGACTGCATCTGAACCATCATCAACTTCTCCTTACGTTTCTTTGCTTTGGAATCTATTTCGTCACTGAAATACCTTGCGCATCTCAAAATTTCATCCAATGGTTTGTTTTGCCAGCAAATTAAGTGTTGCTGAATCATCAAACAAATATCAGGTCTCAACCCCAAAACGAACTTCGATACAAACTGTCCTATGTCTTTGGGATCCATTACATCTAACCCACTGTATTGTTTGAACGTTTTCAGCAATCGCTCATAAAATTCATGGACTGTCTCCTTGGGTTCCTGTCTAGTCCGGTCTATTTTCACCCAATCTATATCCTGCGGTGGCACCTTGTCTTTCAGCCATGTCATCACCTTTTCATATTTTATCATTACTCTTTCTGACGGACCATTAGTACGAGCATCTCTTTTTGGTTCTTCTGTGGGCCATTCGACACTAACTTTGCATGCTGTCCACAAGTCTCCTGGGACCACAATGTCAAATAAAGTGTTCAAATCAATCCACAGTACTTTCAAAATCTTTACAAACCTCTCTACCTGTTTGTACCATTCTACAGGATTCTCTCTTAACTTCAGAAATGAATTGGTAAACGCAGCCAAATCTCCCCTACTCCAGGGCACATGTACATAACTCCCATTCACTATTTCTCGCAAAGGGAATGCCTCCATCCGCAGTGGCCCTCCCTCCGGGGACATCACAATCGCGCTCCGCCTGACAGTCCCTTTCTTGGACCACCTTTCTTCCCATTTATCCAGATCTCTCCATGCTCTTATTCCTGTTATCAGTTCTCTTATGCGTGTTTTTAATCCAATTGTCCTCCTCTCATCCAGGTCCTGATCTGAATAATGCAACCTATGGTTACCCTGTAATGCCTTTGTTCTCAACAAGTCTACCATATACTTGTCTGCCAGTTCAGACAATTTCTCGTGAGTTGCTCTTGCCTTTCGAGTAATATCCTTTGCTATAAACAGCAGCTCGTCTTGCTCGTACATGTCAATCCTTTCTAAAGGCAACGTACCATCTATTATCTCGTCCAGGTCAGATTTTAAACTGGTCACATCAAGCCTTTTTGCCTTTATCACAGCTTTCAGTGTGCTGTCTCTAGAGAGCCCATTTACGTCTCTCCCATCACAGCTCTGAGTCCTACGTCTGGGCTCAGGCGTGTTATGGGGAGTCCTCCCATGCTCCCATCTCTCCAGGTCCCATGCAGTTCTATCCTCTCTTGGTGTATGGTGAAACACCTCTCTACTCCCCATAGTCCCACATTTCCCATTCTGCCTGGTTTCTCTAGGTGCATGGTAAGACACTCCATTATTCCCCATGCTTTCACAATTCCCCTGCTGTCCATGATCGCTCGACACATGGCATGACCCTTCGCGGCTCCCCATGTTCCTGCGATCCCGCTCCTGCCCATGATCGCTGGACGCATGGTGAGACACCTCGTGGCTCCCCATGTTCCCGCGATTCCAATGCTGTATGTTATCGCCAGGTGCATGGAGGGTGCACTTAAAGCTATCCCTGTACTCTTGCGTCCTTCGGTCTCCCTCACTGTGAATGAGACGAGACGCCCCTCCACACTCTGTACTTCTACCTTCTCGCTCCTGCCTACTTCCACCGTGGATATGACGGGTAGCTCCTCTACTCTCCTGACTCTTACCGTCCCACTCCTGACCGCTTTCGCTAGCCCCGCAGTGAGACAATGTCCCATTGTCTCGACTTCCCCATTCAGCTTCCGCTCTTGACCTGTTACTCTGTGTTTCTGTGGCAGCATCCCATTCCCTCAAGTCAGTCCTCAACTCCTTAAAGGATTTCGGCCGTGGTCCTCTCAGATCCATCGGTCCTCTCTGACCTCCCTGTTCTGTTATGGGATCCACTGCTGAATCCAATGGGGTGCTCCATTTTATCGTCCTGGCAATTGCCTCCAGGCATTTGTCATGTTGTTCCTCCTTTCCATTTCAGCTCTTTCTCTGTCTAGCCGTACCTGTTCCTCCTCTTGCACTTTCTCTGGGTTATAAACCGACACTATAGGACCTATGGTAATGGGTACTTGAAGAGCATCTGGAAATCCATGAGACTCAACACACTCCGTTGCTGGCACCTTCTGCACCACAAACCTTACGACTACCCTCTGTATAGGACTAGGTTGAGGTGTTTCCTCACCTTTGGTAGGTACCCGATCCGTTATAGGGAGTGGTCTATTCTCCTCTATACCAACCCTATCTTCCCTTGGGAGCTCGATACCTTCCATCTCCCTATTGTACGGAGGCGGTCTATCTATCAACAACCTATTTATTAGGCTATCCTCTGACTCGCTCTCGTCATCCTCCTCTGGGGTTCTCTTTTCTCCTGTAACCTCTCTCACTGGGTACAACTTATCCACTTCAATAGTCTGTACCCTCCATTTCTTGGTTTCCTCATCCCATTTGGCATCTTGTACTGCTCTTACTGATCGTCTCATCCTTTCTTGACGCCTGTTCTGATTCCTGTCGTGCGCCGCCCTAATCCACGCATTAAGGGCCTCAAACTGTGTTGGTCTAGGCAAAGGTCTCAATGAAGACATAACTGCTTTTAGCTGGTGCAACACTTCTAATCTAAACGTTCCGTATTTCGGAAAAGTCAGTTCCTCGTTCCCTTCTGTAATCTTACTCCAAGTACCAAGCCACAGTATAGTATGCAACCCAACATTCGTAGCCATATAATGAGCTGGTGTACCCTCTGGCGGGGCCTCTTCCCTGTAATAAGATTCTCTCCTTTTTCTCTTAAAGATCGCTCTCAAGCATTTAAAACACTTCATGTTCAAAATCTACAATTTTTTTTCTATTTCCCTGCGTTCATTTACTTCCTGATGACAATCCACCAATCCCAGCGCGGCTCTCGCTAACCGGCCTATCCCAGCGCGGCTTCACACCAACCGGCCTATCACAGCGCGGTTCGCGTCAACCGGCCTATCACAGCGCGGCTTCACACCAACCGGCCTATCACAGCGTGGTTCGCGTCAACCGGCCTATCACAGCGTGGCTCTCTCTGACGACACTCGTCTCCCCTTCGCAGCAGTTCCCCTCCTCTCTCAGCTCGTCTCCCAGTCATGCATGTGTCCCATTCATACCCTGAAAAATGATTACTTCCGACCAAGCGATCACTTTCCTTGACTGTACGCCCACAGTCTAACTGTAATTGTCACCTTAACTGACTAAATGTCTTTCCGTGAACGTCCAGACAATCGCCTTGACTGATAGGTTACTTACACACAGTAACTTCCGACCTGCGTCCGTTACCCATACATTCACTCTTGCGTTCCCCCTATCACGGTCCTGCGGGCGATCAATGGTACCTCATGACCCCCTTTACAATGGTCGACAATTACTCTGGATGTTCGATACACCCGAACCACTTAAGCTCTTCTCTGAACTTAAGATTTTCACCAGGTTGCGCGAGCTCACAACCCTCCCTCAATCACACTACAGGCATTCAACTCCGCATGACATTACAATACAGATACAACACAAAACACCGCAATCTGACAACGCATGACCCTTATTATACTCACTCTCGTCCGACTCTGCTGCTTTTCTCTCGCACCGTCAGCACCTTCTTCGGCAGGCGATTCTTCTGCTGCTCATCTCTTGATCTCTAGGGGCCTCGGGGTAATCTTAACCTAGTCTAGATCACCTTCCTCTAGAAGGTAACCATCCTACTCTGCTACCAACTGTTACGGCGGGATTTTTGATCTCTTATCAGATCACTATAGATCTAGATCCCAAATCAGGTCGACTGAACCTTTATTATCTGTCATAGAGTAAAAAGCAATCCACTACTAGGTTAATCAGTTTTAAGACTTTGCACAACTCTGAAAAACCACTTACTACGAATAAGTTTTAAAAGTTTTATTATAAAGCCAAAGATAACTGAAGATACAAACATCTCAATATAAGGTTCAAAAGGTACACTGACATTAGTACAAACATGAATTCTCTAAATGCTCTTAGGCGACACAAGAATACCACCAAAACTAATTCAAAGATCATCAAGGTTGCAAGAATAGACACAAGTTGTAACTTGTGCGACATTTACAAAAGGGAAGGAAAATCCAAATTAGACTGTCCCTACACTAGACTAAGTGACATCCCTACTTAGCAAAATCTTAACCTAAAAAGGTGTCAGCCGTGGTGATTTCCAAAGAAGATCACTCACTTTCCCTTAGTCTTTGTTGTAAATCTGTGCATCGCAGTTATGCGCTATCTGCCTACCCATCCGCTCTCTTAGGTTCCTCAGGCCATCTGCTCTACCTCCACCCAGGGGTGCTGTCCCTAATACAAAATCACAATTACAGTAGAAACGCCCCTCAGAGACGCCCCTCACGTACACCCCTCACGTGGGTCGGGTCTGGCTTTTTCCATGCTGATACTCCTCTGGGCTCCTTGTTAGCGTTGACCTTGCTTCTCAGGCTCTTCTCCGGCAAGACGGTACCCCCCAGGAAATTCCTGAACCCTCCTCCAGGCCTGTGCCTGTCTCCCAGAACAGAGCTCTATTCATCACTCTCTTGATTGGAACCCCCTCGCACCTGCAAACAGACACCCATGAAGTGGGCCCCAAATTCCGGCCTCCAGCTTATCTCACAAGTCGTAAACCTTTGAGCATGGTCCACGATTTATGCTTAACACGACCTAATTCTAACTAGCACATGCAGATCAAAAGAAACAACCTTATCTCTTCAGGCCTACTAGAATTACATGAAACGGGCCTGTGCACACTGTGAACCTTTATTTCTCAGCCTAAACAGTATTCTAACTTATTACACACAACTGGTTATAGGGAACACTTCTATAAAACGTATATTTTCAGTTCTATGATCAATAATACTTTGAATTATGATAACAGTAATCCATATCATGTGAAATTGTAAAGGCACGTATTCTTTCTCAGTGAACTGCCATGAGGCCTACACATTTCTACGTTTAGCAGCATTACATTCTCCTCTGCAACAGTCACATAACATGGAATTTAATATCATTCTAACATCTCTAAACACTCCTACATTAGCTTTTCATACTGATATATGCATTCTGTATTAATTAAACACTCTTATATGTATGCACTCTATAAATTCGACACTCTTATATGTTCCTTTAACTAGACTGGTGCAACATGCTTGTAAATATGGTGCACCTCTACATTTTACTTGATTTGTGCTCTCTCAATTGTATAAATAGTTTTATTCTTTTTTATGAAAACACAATACAACATGTTTTAGTTTTATGTTCAGCAAATCTGCAGTAATTGTGAAAAATATTTTATGACAAATAATTAATTTTGGAATCTCTCAGTAAATACATATTACCACCTTCTAGGTTCAGCAAGGGGAAATACATGAATAAATGGGCCACAGTTGCGCATGATTTTACTTGAAATTGAGCCATCACACATGCTGGATTTAATAACTACACTGGTGCATTCTAGTGTTCACGACACCCAGGAGTGTTCATGCAATCTGCATTGTTCATGCCTGTCGGGTCTGTAGAGGCAGGAGAAACACTGTGGTGCGCATTTTTTCAGTGATGTGGTGCAGGGCAGGAGATGTTGATTGGCTTGCGGCAGTCTGATCACCTATCCAGCCACTGACACGTTTTCCCTGTTTTGTTAGGCAGCCTTGTCTCTAGCAGTGAGCACAAAATGTATGGGTGGGGCATCAATCAAATCTTTTAGTTGACGTATTTCTCCAAATTTAGATCTCTCTCAGGTCGCCCCTGATGAAACTGAATCCTAGTTTCATCCAGAGCCCAACCGTCCTTCCTGTGAATGCATATTGGAAGTCAGGCAGTGCAGTTGACTTCACATAAAAATGACAGAGAACAGGGAATATAAAGGAACATCTTTGAAGGACACGCAGTAAAGAAGGAGAAAGATATCTATGGTACCACAAACGAATGAAGGGGCATATTATCAAGGACCGGTGTTAAAATTATTGCAGGAAAGTGCAGATAAAACGGCGATAATGGGCTTGATAATACGCTATTGTTAATTCCCATAGAAGCCCATGTTAATACCAGAACAATACTTAATTTACATTAATTTACCGGAAAGTGCAAGTAAGCAATTTCGACTGTTAGGGGGATATTTACAAGGAAATGGTGCAGCGCTGCACTGACAGCAATTTAAAAGCAACAGTGTTGCATCAATTAAAAAATACAGGATGAGCTGTATTTACAACCACTGCGTTTTCGCCTGCACTGGTACTAAAAAAGCTTTCAAGCGCTAACACATAAACCTTTACACTCTACTGCAAGGGTGCCTGCGTTGCAGGGATGATTGTTTTTGTACTTTAAGGGACACCTTCCTGCACATAAACAATCTTTAATGGAATGCACATGTATTCTTTCTATATGTGTTGCGAAATTCAGCACACATAGAAAGAGCAAAAATTAGGAGAAATAAAAGTATTTCTCCTCGTTGCGCCAATCTAATGCCTGATATTCAGTGGCGTTAGTTTTTGGCGCTGTCTCAGATGTACAGATCCTTCTAAATCAGGGCAGCATCAAAAAACAATGGGTCGTTCTTGGGTATGCCCACAGCAGCACCCATTGCACGCCCCTTTTACGCAGATACATGCACCACTGGAACGCCAAAAAAAAGTGACATTCCATTGACCCAATCCCCTTGTAAATATGCCCCTTATTTTCCCTGAGAAGTAACTTACCCCACTACTAGAATCAGTTGTCATCCGAAAACATATTTGAGCTGCCAGAATGATGGAAAGGAGGAGCAAACTGTTACCCAGAAAAAGCGCCAGGCACCTTTGATGCTGAAGAGCCATTGCATTGCATTCTGAATGCGAATTAGAAGTTGCAAGAAAAAAACAGCCTGTTGATTGCCCCCCACATATTTTAGATTCGTTTTTACAGATATTTTGCACCTTTGCACGAGGCCACTGGTATGCAATTTCACAACACGTTTGCACTGTTCCTGCAAACACAAAGGTAAAATTAACTGCAAACAATTGGAGTATTTCACTTTCAAATATGGCCACAGTAAGTGAGTGCAGAAGGTGGATCAGTGGCATAAAAGGTGGGAGCAGAGTGAAAAGGGGGGGCCCTTGGCTCCCCTGCCTGCATGGCGGTGAGGCGATCCCCTCTCCCCTTGCCTCCCGGTGGTGTGGGGGCGTGATCTCCCGGCGTCCAATGATTACGCGGGAGGTGTGCGCCACACCACCGGTCGGCCGGCGCCCAATCCCTGATCCGGAAGGCGTGGTGCAGTCTTCCAGGTCAAAGGGGCGGGCGTCGAGGGGTGGGGGGAGGGGGCGGCCCGCCCTCTCCCTGTGTCCCCGGGAATAAAGGAGGGGGGAGCGCTCAGTTGGCCCTTCTTGTTGCCTGACGCTCCCCCACACTGGTCATGCCCCGCTCTCAGGCCTCCTAATTTTCTGATCTTATCTTTCAGGTCAAGGATTGCTGCTAGGAGTGTGTGGTAGCGCGACATTAGAAGCAGACAGAGCGTGGATCGTACGTGCCGAAGCGTTCACCTGGTATACTGGTGTACAGTGGATGTGTAGAGTACGGGACGTAGAACACGCAGGACGTCGACAGTAAGAGGAGAGCGGGGGGCTTGCATTTCATTGCTTCGTGTGGCCGCCGGGTGGGTCTACATTAGAGTTTGGCCACTACTAACAATCGGAATAGCCGGTGTGTTGCGGTCGCAGTTGCGTGGTGCTCATAGCCCCCTGTGCATCCTCCGTCTCGTGAAGGTGCACAGGTTGCGAATCCGAGCAGTAAGCGAGTTGGTCAGTAGACAAAATGCCGGGAGCCAAGGGTTCTAAGGGGACAAAAATGGAGTTGATGCTGCCGGCCATGATGCGTAAAATGAATGCCATGAATAAGAGATTGGATAAGGTTGATAGCCTAGAGGCTCGCGTGATGGAGAGGATTGATGATATCGCAGGCCCACGCGGTAGACCCAAGCGGCAGATTGCTGCGCCTTTGCTTGATGGGGATTCCGACTCCTCGCCTAAAAGGAGCAAGTCCAAGAGATCGAGGCGCAGTGCACCCGCTCCTGCACCTGTGGCTGTTCCCACTACCCCGGAGCGGTAGTCCTGGCTCCCATGGCACCGGCTCCTGCCTTGCCATCAGGGGCCCCTCCTGTTGGGCCGGCGCCGCCTGCCCCTGTTTGCCCACTTCCATTGCCTCCCGTGCCGGCACCCATGGGGCCCCCCCCGCCGGTGGTGCCGGCAGCAGTGCCGGATTTTAAAGCTCCGATCCCACCCGAGGTAACTGCGCAGATAGCGGCTTTACTTCCTTGGCTGCAGAAGGGGGGTATGATGCTTTCAACACTAGACCATGCCGCTGAGGCGGCCAAGATGGTGGAAAAGATTAGGGCGGGAACAGTTGCGAGTGGGGCTGCGGCCTCTGTTTCTCCTTCTTCTGCAGGTTTGGATGCCGCTCGACCGAATGGAAGCGACACAGGACCGGCCCCAGTGTCCGGTAATGGTAAGGAGGTGGCCCTGCCTCTCTTAGGGGACGGCACGTTCCCGTCTAGGAGCGAAGATTTAGCGCAACATGTTTCTCGGGCGGTGAAAGAAATGATTTGGATGGGAAAGTACATATATATTTTCTCTCTGCTATTGGACAATAGGGAAATGGAGAATGCCAAAATGCTTAAGGAATGGATGCACCCTAGTGAATGGAGAGTACAGTGTGCGAAGTTTAGGGTGGAGGAAACTCTGGGCAATTGTATCAGGGCCTTCTCCATCCTTACGGCTATCACTGTTGAACGCCCTCCTAATGTACATGCGGCAATGGCTTGCTATCAGAGCAGGATTGTAGGGTGGGGCGAGCAGTATCCGGGGAGGCATGGAAGGAATATGATGTAAATTTCAGGAAAGCGAAGGAATATGACTTGTCATTGGCATGGGACAAGGTTGACTCG
The DNA here is from genome assembly GCF_964263255.1 of Lissotriton vulgaris. Taxonomy (NCBI): domain Eukaryota; kingdom Metazoa; phylum Chordata; class Amphibia; order Caudata; family Salamandridae; genus Lissotriton; species Lissotriton vulgaris. The sequence goes on along the minus strand of NC_141697.1, from coordinate 90,747,773 downwards.
CTGTCATGGCATAAGCAGTTCTCAGGGAACACGGCCCCTGCCCAGCCCACTAGTGTAGCCAGTGTGTTCCCCGTTAAAACTCAGCAGCCCTATCTTGCAGCACTGGGGAATGAGTTCACGGGGAAGAATAGGGGGGGCGGCGGGGAAAGGAAGGGTGTGTGTTGGGATTTTAATAACCACTCCTGTACGAGGCCGGCCGGCACATGTAGATTCAGACATGCATGCGCAATCTGCGGTCACACCTCCCATCCTGAGACAACATGCAGATCGAGAAGTGGTAATCAGAGTCAGAGAGGGGGAAAGAAACCAGAATAGCGTAGGATGCACGGTTGGCCCCTCCCCCATTAATGTCCTGGCAATGATCCCATGGTTGAACAGATACCCAGACCACGCTGCAACTGCCCTACTACAGGAAGGTTTCTCCCAAGGTTTCCTGATCCCGGCAGGGGGCTACACAGGCAGTGCACACTGTAGGAATCAGTTATCAGTACAACATAATCCTGCAGTAGTTATGGCTAAGATTCAAAAGGAACTCTCCTTGGGCAGGATAGCTGGGCCATTCCTGGAGGTCCCAGTGCCCGACTTTGTGTGTTCACCATTGGGTGTAGTGCCCAACAAAGAGAAGGGTGAGTTTAGACTGATCCACAACTTATCGGCACCAAGAGGGGCGTCCTTGAATGATGCGATAGACTAGGGAATTTGTAGTGTGAAGTACGCTTCCTTTGACCAAGCAGAAGAGCTATTGGGGCGGGGCACTCTCATGGCCAAATCGGACATTGAATCTGCCTTTCGTCTGTTATCAGTACATCCTTTAGACCACCACTTACTTGGTTTCGCTTTTGATGGAAAATTTGACATGGGCAAATGCATGCCTATGAGTTGTTCGATTTCTTGTGCATACTTTGAGACTGAGCTCTTTTTTAGAGTGGGTCATGAGACAGTCCACGGGCCACAAACAGGTTCATGCATTATTTGGACGACTTCCTTTTCCTGGGGGCGCCGGGGACTCGGGAGTGTGCCTGGGCTTTGCTGGAATTTTGCGTGCTCATGCGGGCTTTCGGGGTTCCGCTAGCGCCTGGGAAGACGGTTGGCCCATCCACCTGTTTGGAATTTTTAGGTATCGAGATTGATTCATTGGAAGGGTGCCTCAGGTTACCCAAAGACAAAGTGTTTAAATTCAAGGCGGCCCTGCGCCAGTGCCTACTCAAGGATAAGGTTACCTTGCAGCAGCTACAGGAGACGGTGGATCAATTGAACTTTGCATTGCGAGTCATCCCAATGGCACGCCCCTTCTCTCGGTCGATTGCCCAAGCTATGAAGGGTTTGAGAGAGAAACATCACCGCACTAGGTCGTCAGCCGAGGTTTGCCAGGATATGCGGATATGGACGGCATTCCTGGAGGATTTCAATGGCAGGATAGTGTGGCCTGGCCCCCCCACGACATCAGCAGAGTTGGGTTTATGGACGCATGCTGCTGGTAGCGTGGGCTTTGACACCATCCTGGGGACCAAGTGGGTCGCCCAGAAATGGCCTGAGGAATGTGGGTTGTGGGGATTGACCACCAACATAGGATTCCTGGAACTATTCCCGATATAGGTAGCACTGATGGTCTGGCCGGAGCACCATAGCCATCAATCGGTGGTGTTCTGCTCGGATAACATGAGCGTGGTAGAATGCATTAACCAGCAAGCGGCACAGTGTCCATTCATACTACTCTTGGTCAAGGAGATTGTGCTACAATGTTTGAAATGGAATGTGACTTTCAGGGCCAAACATGTGCCAGGCATTCTCAACAATGCAGCTGACGCCCTTTCTCGCTTTAAAATGCAGGTATTCAGGGAGCAGCTTCCAGCAGCAGACCCATCGCCAGCACCTTTTCCGGTTGCTCTCTGGCGGATTGGTGCCCCAGACTACCGTACCTCGTGGCATCTAGCTTAGCCCCCAGGACCAAGACAGCATACGAAGGGGCGTTCTTGTCTTACCGTACTTTCTTAGGGCACAATTGGGAGGCTAGCTGGGCACAGGAGGACAGTTTTGTTGCATACCTAGAGTTAATGCACAAGGAAGGGCGCTCGGTGGCAGCCGCAAACAGGCACAGGGCGGCAGTTTCCTTCTTCGCACAAGCCAGGGGCGTAAGGGACCCTACGAACAGGTTTGTAGTGCGCAAGGCGTTGAGGGGCTGGCATCGCATACAGGGGCACTCGACAGATTCGAGAAAGCCGATTGAGCTGGTAAGGCTCACAGCCCTATTGTTAGCACTTCAGGGCGTCTGTAGCTAAACATGGGAGGTGCTGCTTTTCAAAGCGACGTTCACACTAGCGTTCTATGGAGCTCTAAGAATAGGCGAGCTGGTAGCTGCGTCAAAGGGTGATAAAATAGGCGGCCTTCAAGTGGGCTGCGTGGTGATCCAGGATGATACAATGTGGGTAACAATTCAAAGATTGAAAACTGACCAGGAGGGAAGGGGGGATACCATAGTGCTTCACCGGGCTCGGACCAACCCTTGTTGCCCAGTCTCGCATGTAGAGGCTTTTAGAAGCAGCGGGAGGGTACGCTGGTGGGGGCACTATTGTTGCACACGGATGGTACACATTGACCAGGTATCAGTTTAGGAGAGTCCTGGATCTGGCGATCGCAAAAGCAGGTCTGGATCCCACGGAATTTGGCTCCCATTCTTTCAGAATCGGGGCAGCAACTGAGACAGTTGTAAGGGGACTCCCATTTGAAAAGGTTAAAAGGATTGGGAGATGGTCTTCTGAGTGTTACAAACGTTATGTATGTATTGACATGTTGTGACATAGCCATATGACTCACGCTTGGTATCTCTTGGTTTTGCAGTTTCTCGAACCTGTAATGCGGGAGAGGAACTCGCAGAATGTCGCCAAGAAACATCAGCTACGCAACACAAGCAACAAGAAGATCGACGGACATTGGTGACTTGGATCGTGGGCCACTCTTATGTTCGGCGCGCAAAAAATGTATTTCTTTCAGGTGACAGGAGGAGAAGGGCTGAGGAAAAGGGGTTCTCCGTTTCCTTCTTCGGGAGGGGAGGCTTAGGCATTAGACAGTTCAAGGACTACTTTGTGGAATCATTATCTCAGCGACCCGCTCCCCCGTCAGTGGTGATACTTCACCTGGGGGAGAACGATTTGACCAAACTAGGGAGACGCATCCTGATAGACAAAATCATATCCACTGCGGGGTGGGTGTCTAGAACATGTGCAGGTTGCATGGTAGTCTGGTCGCAACTTATTCCTCGTTGGCAGTGGCGAGGGGGGGACTCGGTCAAGGCATCGAATCACTCGGTAAAGAGGATCAACACACAGCTGGACAAATTATTTTGAGCCCCCCAGGTGCAGACGATTCCTCACGGGTGTATTTGGGGGGAGCATTTTGTAGTAAATTCAATGATGAAACAAGCAGGAACTTCTTCTTGAATAAGAAGTTTATTCGCAGCACAGAATAAACAAGCAGGCCACCATCTGGCCAAGGCTCAACTGACATTAACTAGAATTCTGCATAGAACCAAGACACAAGGAACGCACAGAAAAGTTCTAAACAAGAAACAAGGAAGACAGACTAAAGGGACAAAGCTATTTACAACACATTTCTACCTGCGGGACGGGGTGCACTTGACTGAGGCTGGGAATGTTCTGTGGTCAAACAACATATTAGCATGGCTAGAGGGATTTGTGAGGTGAACATGCCCTTTCTTAGGAGTAGAAAGGGGGGAGGCCAGATCCTCGGGTAACAATGCTGGCCTGTGGCGGTAAGGTCATGACCGGTGAGCAGCTATTTTAAGGTCTGAGGGGGCGGCATCATCCTTTGGAGGTGTCCGCTCAGGGGTAGGAGGGGTCACTGGCCCCTCCTAGAACTGCAGGGGCAGCTGGTGACGCAAGTTAGGGCCCTGCTTCAGTGGTTAAATGGAGTTCACGGGGTGGACCGAGTAATTATCGGGCTCGGCTGCATGGGTGGACCGACTAATTAACGGGCTCGGCTGCATGGGTGGACCGAGTAATTAACGGGCTCGGCTGCAAGAGTGGACCGGATAATTAACGGGCCCGGCTGCGCATGCACACCTGCGTAAGGGCGCAGCTTGTAAGACCTGACACCAGTTAGCGACCTTGCCATATAGCCATAAATGTTAGTATGCAAAAATTTTAAGATGAGGATGTTAGATTCGTTTAGGAAACAAGCTGTGTTAGAATCTTGTTAAGGCTAGCCGATCACACTTGTCGATATGAATGTATCTAAATGTTCCTGAATATTTTTTGCATAAAAAATTGTATATTTTGTTATCAATTTTATTATTTTGTATCTTAATGAATACAGCCCGGGGGTCTTGCGACCCCCTGCCTTCCAAAGACAAATCATGTTCCGTGTCGTTGTGTTCTAGGTGGATGTGGGTATACAGGGAGAGGGGCGGTAGCCGTCACTGACCATGTGAAAAGGGGCGGCCCTTGGCTCCCCCACCCGCATGGCGGTGCGGCAATCCCCTCTCCCCTTGCCTCCCGGTGGTGTGGGGGCGTGATCTCCCGGCGTTCAATAATTACACGGGAGGTGTGCACCACACCACCGGTCGGCGCCCAATCCCTGATCTGGAAGGCGTGGTGCAGTCTTCCGGGTCAAAGGGGCGGGCGTCGAGGGGTGGGGGGAGGGGGCGGCCTCTTAATAATCAGGGCCTCCTAATTTTCCCCACCCACCATCCCTGGAACAAAGCTGTGTTGTGCATTATGTATACCTGCTTTGTTATTAATCAAGTGTTTCCCTTTTAGGATGTATAATTGAAGCATAAATGTTGGTTAGAATGTTTGGTGTAGACTGTAATTGTGTATATCTCTCGTGTACTGAGTATTGGCTTCCCGTTTGGGGGAGAAGTGTTAAAATGTAATTAATGTTTGCTGTTTTGTTTAGGCCTTTTTTCCCATAGTAGCCTGATGATGGTATGTCATGACATGTTGTTGTAGATAGCGTAGCTGTCCTTTAGTTCCTTTTTTCCACAGGTCGTCGTATTTATTAGGGTATTGGACATGCGGTAAGGTCATGACCGGTGAGCAGCTATTTTAAGGTCTGACGGGGCGGCATCATCCTTTGGAAGTGTCCGCCCAGGGGGAGGAGGGGTCACTGGCCCCTCCTAGAACTTCAGGGGCAGCTGGTGACGCAAGTTAGGGCCCTCCTTCAGTGGTTAAATGGAGTTCACGGGGTGGACCGAGTAATTAACTGGCTCGGCTGCATGGGTGGACCGAGTAATTAACGGGCTCGGCTGCATGGGTCGACCGAGTAATTAACGGGCTCGGCTGCATGGGTGGATCGAGTAATTAATGGGCTCGGCTGCAAGGGTGGACCGGGTAATTAACGGGCCCGGCTCCGCATGCGCACCTGCGTAAGGGCGCAGCTTGTAAGACCTGACACCGGTTAGCGACCTTGCCATATGGCCATAAATGTTAGTATGCAAAAATTTTCAGATGAGGATGTTAGATTGGGTTAGGAAACAAGCTGTATTAGAATCTTGTTAAGGCTAGCTGATCACACTTGTCGATATGAATGTATCTTAATGTTCCTGAATATTTTTGCATAACATTTTTTATATTTTGTTAACAATTTTATTATTTTGTATCTTAATAAATACGGCCGGGGGGTCTTGCGACCCCCGCCTTACAAAGACAAATCATGTTCCGTGTCGTTGTGTTCTGGGTGGATGTGGGTATACAGGGAGAGGGGCGGTAGCCGTCACTGACCATGTGCAGTTACTCCACCATCCAGGCGTGACTGGAATAGCATTCCATTGTGGCATGGCAGTCATTCATCATTACGCAACCTGTCCATAAATAGCTAAATAAACCATATATCCATGCACCCAGTCACTCAGTCATCCACCCGTGCACTGACCAGTGCCTTCATTCACAGCCACACACTCATTCTCTCCGTCACCTTTCACACATCCACACAACTGTCAAGCCAGGCTTGTCAATTATCCCACCGGGAACTTCCTTGGGAGGCTGGGTCTATCCAAAGCCTGTGTTTTTTAATGTGTCGGGATACTGCTGACGCTTCTGTCACTTTCTTCAGCTCCCTGAGGTTAAAGGTAGCATGCTTAATGGGTGCTTCAGCAGAGGGAGAGAGAGAGAGAGACATACAGCGAGAGGGAGAGAGAATTGAGAGAGAGACACATGGAATGGATGTATGGGAAGAGTGAGTGAGTGAGAATAGAGAGAGGAGAGAGACACAGAATGGATGGGAAAAGAGACAGAGATAGAGAGGAAGAAAGAAGCGGGACTGGATTTGCTGGGTCTGCTGTTGATTCCCATGAAAGCCCTGCACAGGCAGAAAATTAATTTATTACAAACACTTTCACTTATACAGGCACGCCCGGTACAGGTAAGCGTGTTGGGGATAGGATGGGGTGATGGGAGTGTCGACAGATGCTGGAATAGGATGTACTTATTTATTTAATATTCTCTATTTCATTGTCGGTCGACGTCGCCCCTCCCGCCCCACTGCCACCGCCACCCCCACCCTCACCCCACTGCCTCACTGCGCTTATCTGCACTTATGAAACATCCTGACCTAATAGCTTTGCAAATGTTTACTATAATGAAGTCTAACCAAATTTCTTGTACCACCTTCTAATTTGGGCTATTCAGAAATCTAACCCTCTAGTCAAAGAATCTCAGTAGTAAAGCGACATTGCCATACAGTGCTTGTGCACAATGGTGTTGTATACATTTCCCTGTAAGCATCTTCTTCCTATGTCCCACACGTTCCTTCATGTGTGAATTTTACCCTCTGGTTCTGATTAGAAATGCAGCGTAAGATGCACTGAGATGCACATGAAAGTGCCACAGTGATTTGTCTGCAATGAAATGGTTTTGGATGGCATATTTTCTGAGATCTTTCAAGCCCCAGTATTGCAGTGCAGAATTGTCATGGTAATGGGGAATAATAATCTGCTGTGCATATTTTCAGGCCATGGTGCCTGCCCATCAGCTCACCGAGCAGAGGAGCGGTTGCCTTAATCCACGTCTGCATGCATTATTGCATTTTTTGAGCTACATAATTTGTGATAGACCAGTCTTTCTAATAGTGATGTGAAAATTCCCTTTTAATATCACCCCTCCTTCCTTCTCCCACCCCAAGTCATAATGGTTCACTTCCAACAGCTATAATCTCATGTTTTTGTGTTCCTACTTAAAAGGAAAAAAAGTATTTGATGTCTTTACGCAATGTAGGCATGTCTTCCTATTGTAATGAACAAAGACAAGAGTTGATGCATGCCATAACATGCATCTGTATTAATAAAAAAGTATGAAAAAATGAATTTTTACAATTATGGGCACATACATAGCTGATTGTATATGATTCTTGTGCTTTCTTAGCCATCCAATGGCACTAAAATAAAGCCCAAATAATAATGTTCTGCTGGGCTGTGTCACACTGGATTCCCGCACAATTTCCCTGGGAGATGACGGCACAGGCAGAGGAACAGTAGTGCATTCTGTCCGCTGTGGCCTCAATTCTAAGATTCTAAGGGTAACTTATTCTGTTATATCTATTTTGTAAAACGCAATGAAACGCACGCGAAGGTGTATCTCGGCGCTTGGCCTTTTCATGTAATTCATCTACTCTATAGGAGAGGCAGCCCACCCAGACTATCCCGCATTAATGTTGGAACTGCGCTCAGGGTTTAAATCACTAGATACTAGCTTTAATGCGCTACATCGACGTCTCAATGGATTGGGCTAATGCATAGATCTCCATGACGCCCGACTGGACACGGTGGAGGGGCGCACATCTGATTTGGAGGATGGGCAGGCTCAAACTACCAAGCGCGTAGAACACCTGGAGCATATATTAAAGAGAGTCGCAGCTAAAACGAGGATTTAGAAGCAAAAAGCAGGCACAACAATGTGCGCATTATGGGAATTCCCGAATCTACCAACACTGGAAGGCTGGGCCAATTTGTAGAGTGACTGCTGACAGATTTGTTCAGGACTGAGCATTTCACAAACAGGTTCATTGTAGAATGGGCACATAGAACACTGGGACCAAGACCAAATCCAGGATGCCCACCGAGACCCATCCTGAAAAGACGAAGACACAGTGCTTCATCTTGCTAGAGAAACTAGAACATTGACATGGCAGGGATTAAACATGTATATATATACATACTTCACTGCTCTGGTGCAAGAATCCAGGCGCAAATTTGTGGGGGCAAAGGCGGAGGTCTGCGCTACGAGATGCTGTATCCGCGAGGCTCAGAATTGATGTCAACGGTAAGACAAAAATATTTGATCAGCCTGAGGAGGTTCAGAACATTTGCAAACACTACGTAGGAGCCGGCGATGCGCATGATGGCTCTTCTCAGGGGGGAGCTTCACAGGGAGCCCTCTCTGGCACGAGTGCAGACCTGTTCACAGCCAGTTAAATGCATGTAGCTGGGTGGATATGCACTGAGCAGCAGAGAACTAATAGCGGACACTACCAGACTTTAAGTTTACGGGTAGAGATTTCAGACTGCATGAGCAAGCTTGCCTTAATGAATAGGGACATGTAGAAAGGGGACAAATATTTCTCGGTGGCGCTAGTGCACGGGGTCCCACGTGGCATTGCCACCACCTCTTTTGGAGCACAATATTACTGAATTGGGGAAGATCGCCTAGTTGGCGTTATGAGAAACAACAGTTAATAAATGGGAAATGTAGGCACAACACCTGGTGGACAGCCAACAGGTGAGGGTGGGGGAGAGGGAGGAGTATAGAATTGTTTGAAACATCACAAGATGCAGGTTTATTGTTTCAGTTGACAGTCAGGTTTATTGTCTACATGTTGCAGGGAACAGCACGTACAACCAGCATACTCGCAATGGTTCATAAGGTAGAAGTACGTTGTAGCACAACTATCACCCTACTGACCTGGAATGTCCGTGGCCTGACCAGCCCTACGAAATGCAGATTAGTGCTCGATTATATATGCCAGTATGCTGCAGACATAGTTTACCTACAAGAAACGCATTTATCACCTTCCTTTCCACCCAAATTTGTGTCTGCCTGGGATGAGCTGTAACTAGTTACAGCTCATATGCTGGAGGGGTAGAAATACTGATCAATATGCAATTACCATTTATACACATTGACATGATAGCAAACCTGGGAGGATGTTTCCTGATAGTGACAGGGACACTGGCAGGACATAAAGTTTTACTAGCCAATGTATACTCCCCCAATACAGATGAATCAAGCTTTTATGAGCAATTCCAAGTGCAGTTGGACACTCTAGCGACTGACTACATTTTATTGGGAGGGGATTTAAACATCCTGTTGGAGCCCCAGTTTGATAGTACAGCGGAAGCCAGAGTCAACAAACCCAGATCCCGCATGGTACTAACGGAGATGTGCCAGGCTTGGGAATTAGTGGACGCAAGGCAATATCTTAACCCCTCTAGCACTCAATACACACATTACACGCAGCAACATAACACATGGATGAGACTAGATTATTGGTTGATAACAAGATCGACGATACGATAGGTTAAAACCCCACACATTATCTGATCATTCTCCAGTGTTTCTTTCACTACACCTACCGGCTAAGGGTGGATTCAAGAAGCAGCGGAGGTTCCCCTCCATGTCATTGAAAGACACAGGGGCTGATTCACAGAATTAACTTAAGACAAAATCCTAAACTTACTACTTTTGGTATTCACAGAAGTTAGTATTTTGTCTTAGGACAGACTTAAGACAGACTTAAGACTGAATCCTAACTTAAGTCTGTCTTAAGTCTGTCTTAAGCCAAAATCCTAACTTCTGTGAATACCAAAAGTAGTAAGTTTACGATTTTGTCTTAAGTTAGTTCTGTGAATCGGGCCCACAGTTTTATAAGAAGAACTGTGCTCAGCAACAGTGGATTATTTTACAAACAACACAGGGTCAATCACCACATAGAAAGTCCTCTGGGAGGCTTTTAAAGCATGTATCAGGGGAGTATGCATCTCCACACACATTGTAGTACTGAGGGACTTGCAGTGCCACCTTGTTAGACTGGAGGAAGACTTGGCCTTGCTTGACTGGGAAAACATGGTGGGACGAGCCTGAGACAATGCACAATATATGCATCGCAGGACAAAGTTAGTAGCAGAATACACAGAAGAATCAAACTGTGAAGTGCTTTATTTAGGGGAGTATGCAACAGCTCGTAGGTACGGAGAAGGGGAATGGCCGGGCTGCACTTTAGCACATTTACTATGGCCACGCTATGTGAAGAACTACATCACCAAATTATGAGATGCCAAAGGGCAGAGAATAGTGGGAACGACTGCTATTGGGCAAACACTCCTGCAATATTACACTGATCTATATACCACAATGTCAGCAGTTAGCATGGATGTGATTAAGGCGTATTTTGGACAGATTGCTATGGTTTAGCTTCTGGACGCACCTAAGAAACCATTTTCATCTGAGGAGATAGAACAAGCCATCAAAGTCATAAATGGCTCTAAGGCCCCTGGCCTGGAGGGTTTTCCCGGAATCTTTTACAAAATGTATAGGACATAACTGGCCCCACACCTCTTTGAGGTATACGCAGAAGCGTTAGAAGCGGGTATACTCCCACCCTAATTTAGAGAAGTGGTCCTGGTACTACTTCCCAAGCCTGGTAAGGACCCCAAATAGTGCGGATCATATCGACCTCTCTCGCTACTTACCTTTGATTATAAAAACCTGGCAAAAATGATGGTGACCAGGCTGTCCCTTTTAATGGAACAGATTGTATGTAGCGCCTGCTCAAACTTGGTTCTTTAGGCATAGATCCACTGCTCTAAATCTTAGGACCTTTTTCTCGGTAGCCAATAGAATAAACCCTATTAACCCTGTGGTGGCAGCTTTTGTGGATGTAGAAAAAGCGTTTGACTCTGTAGAATGGCCCTTTTTACATGCTATAATGGCTAAGATGGGCATCCAGAAAGGGTTTGCGAACCTGGTTAGGTTGCTGTACACAGCTCCCTCAGGCCGCATTAGATTTAACAGCACAATAACAGAACCATTGGACATAATCAGAGGCACTAGACCGGGATATCCTTTATCCCCTTTACTATTTGTAATTGCAATGGATCCACTCATATGATATTTCCAGAAAGACAATTTACACAGAGTCCTTCAGTTTAAACATGGTCCGGTATTAGTGACATTATACGCGGATGATGTGGCGCTGTATGTTAGAAAACCAGATGTTTATCTGCAACCATTATTAACAAAAATAGAGCATTTTGGAGCCTTGTCAACTGGAGTAAATCAGAGCTTTTCCCCCTAACGGAAGTACAAAACCGCGAGTGTGGAGAATTCTACTTGAAATGCTGCGAGGCAGAGATGAAGTACCTAGTAATCCACTTACACAGAGACAGAGAGTAGGTGCTACTCCTAAACTATGGCCCGGCAGTAGATAGCTTACAAGCGCAAGTGTAGCAATGGGTCAAGCTGCCACTGTCAATGGCCGGGCAGATAGCCATTATCAAAATGGTGATACTGCAACGATTGCTCTATTTATTCACTAATATACCTATTCCAATAACAAATGCGTTTTTTACACTGATCCGCACACACTTAATAAAGTTGGTATGGGGAGGGATACAGACAAACGTTAGCTGGGACTCGCTAACCCTTTCTTATGACAGAGGGGGCTTTGGGGTGCCAGATATGCAGTTGTATGTTTTGGTAGCGCAGTGTGGATATGCTCACCATTGGTATCACCCCGACACGTGATTACCCTACGGCAACCGTGAAAAAGACCTAGCGGACCCTACACCATTGAAAACAGGGGCGGGAACTATAATCATAATAACTGCAGCTGTCAGTGAACCTTTTGCTCCTCCCGACACTAGAAGCCGGGACTTGGCTCACTCTTTCTCGCCTGGGGTGAGGATCCATAGGAGACTTGTTCCCTGAGGGTCATGCATTTTCTCTCACAGAAGAACCTTGCAATTCAACAGCTACATCCTTGGATCAATTTGTACTGACCCGACTGCAGAGTGCATTGAGAGACGTAATTGCAACCTACCCTGTAGAGACCGAGGGCTTTGGTCCACTTACGTTAGCCATTAAAGACCATAGTGGGGAATATATCACCTCCAGACTATACAAAGCATGCCTTGCACTTATGCCACAACCGCTCATAGAAAAAGTATGGGAAGGGTGTTATAAACAAACCGAGCTAGTCTCCTGCAAACATAGACACAAAAACCTTCACTTTAAGATACTTAGGAGGGCTTATGGCACACCGCTTCGTGAAATCTCCAATGGGGTTACCCAGTATCCCTAAGAACCTGGGCAGTTAATCAATATTATAACAATTGGTTCCTTCGGGTGTACCAAATTTCTTTTTACTCACTCATAATTATATGTAGTATATAAAGTAAAATAAAGATCAGAATACACCACCAATAATGTATTTATGCACTATTTTATGAATTATAGTCATTCATAAATACTCTTTGTAAATTTCAAGAAAAGCTGTACAATAGGTGATAAAAAGTGCAAATTTGTGACATTTAGTGCTCAGTGCTGGTGGCGCAAAAGTGAACACAGGACTATACAATACTTATATACAAGGAAATGTACAATAATTCAACTTTGGTCTGCACAATCTCACATATACCACTGTATACTACATTAGTCAGTTTTCGGCACCGGGTATTGATAAGACAGATCCAACTATTCGTCGACGTTTCGACCCTCTAAATGCGCACATGTGGCGTCAAACACGGGTCTTCATCAGGACTGGGAGGGAAAGGAACAGCCTAAGTGATTAAAAAGGAGGTGTTTTAATAAGGGTATTCTGAGAGGCATCTTACTAATAATGCCTATGCAAGCCGTAGCTGCACTCACCTTCAGATGAAATCAACTGTTTTGGTGGTGTGGCTTGAACAGCTTGAACTGCGTGTGTCTGTTCAGATAGAAAGAGGACCTAATTAGGACCTTAATTCTATAGGTGGAGTTAGGACGATGGTATTTAGCCCACTTCCTCTCTTCCTTACCTGTCGGTGGTGCATGGAATGCTCCCCCGACGGTTATTCTTATTGTTTGCCCACTTTTATCCTAACTGAAAAAGTGAGGGGTATGTATTTGAAATGTTGCATTACTTAAACACTAGGCGTAAGTCATACAGTGTACCGATACTTCAGCTCACCTGGGTGTTGGAATTAGTCTTGTACCCAGTCATGCTTCACAATACGATTTAAAGAGCCAGAGGATTCCACTAAAAACGGAATAAAGAGTGGGAATCAGTTCACCATCACAACGATGCCCAGACTGTTAGTTATTTGGCGTGGACACGTACAAAGGGACCAGGCTTACCTTTACTCAGGGGGTAATTTCTTAACTCGATGTCAAACGCTGGAGGAGAAGCCGCTTCCTTCCTAGCGTGGTCCCAACTCCGTTAAGTGCACCGGTGTCCTTTCACTGCCGGGCGCTAACCGCTCTATGTAAACAATTCGCGGGGTGGATCAAAGCTACGTCATGACGCAACGTGACCATGGACTACGAGGTTACCATGGTGATCGGATAGTTTATTCGCTCCGATTGGCCAAGCGCAGACTGGGAGAAACCTGCGTCCTCACGCTGGCGTTTGGCAAAACCCTGAGCTGTGTGGTTGCCATAGCAATTAGAAATTACGGTCAGGGGGGGATTCAAAACATTACCCTGGACGAGCGCGGACTGACAAAAACCTGCGTCCTCACGCTGGCGTGTGGCAAAACCCGGAACTGCTTGGTTGCCATAGCAATTCGAAAATACGGTCAGGAGGGGATTCAAAACATTACCCTGCACCGGGCTTCTTAGCACGTATTCGAAAGCTCGCCGTAATGAACATTACTCAATCGCTAACCAGAACAAATGGGTTCTTCGAGTTATTACCAATGCCAACTTAAGGTTGAGCTACGGAGTTGTTTAATAACCTCAGATGGGGCTACATGGTCACATGGCTCCGTGATCTGCCGGGTATTGAATGGATGTGCTAAGTTAAGAACATAAAGTGGCAGGGTGTACATTGTTTGAACAATTAAAACAGTATCGTGCTAATAAAATTGCTACTTTACAATATGTACATATTTTACACATCCTATATTACAAATGCAAAGAGAGACATTCAAAATGATTTATAAATGCATACAAATATATCACTATTGTATCTGATTTTGTAACCATAAATCATATATTCGTTATTACCCGGACCTTTGGGAACAGGCATCTGTCATTACTCTCCACATACATATAGAGTTGCAGTCTGGGTACCAATATCCGGAGACATTTAACAGTTTTATTTATCATAGTTGCCCCATTTGTCTATTGGTTTCCTCAGTCTCATTCAATCCATTTCTCACTGAGTCTGAGGAATGTATCCAGCGGCACTCCTTATATTTTAATGCATGTGAGATTGAGCCTCCCCTTGGGTTAAAATGTATCTTACACCAACGGTGCCCCCTGTGTTTTACATTTTACTCTACTCATGTGTTGTAAGATGCGTGTCTTTATTTTTTGGGTCGTTTGTCCTACATATATTTTCGTGCATGGACACATTATTGCATAGATCAGGTGGGAGCTGTTGCAATTGCTGAAGTCATGGAGTTTGTATGTCCTACCTGCGTGTGTGAATTTGTTCCCTTCTTGACAAAGGTCACAGGCCTTGCAAGAGCCACATTTAAAATGGCCAATGATAGGTGGCAAACTCAACATGCTCCGGAGGTCTGGTTGTCTTTCTGGTTCCAGATAAGTATGTACCACTTCATCCCTCACATTCCTTCCTCTCTTGAAGGCAAATATGGGTTTTTTCTCAGTCTTCAATTCCCCAGCAACCAAATTCCAGTACTTTGATACAACTTTTTTTACATCATTACTTTCTGTGTTATAAGTCGTGACACACACAATGTTATTCAGGTTTTCTTTTTTCTCCTTGACCTCAAGCAAGTCTTCCCTCGGCTGTACCAAGCCCTTTTCTTCGCACGCTTTAGCAGATTTCCTGGGTATCCCCTATCCTTTAGACGCTTGGTAAGTTCCTCGGCTTCATGGAAAAAATCTTTTCTTTGGCTACAATTTCTTCTTAGGCGGAGAAACTGGCCCAGTGGAAGGTTGTCTCTTAAGCTGCGTGGATGATGAGATTTTTACATCAATAAGGTATTCCGTTCCAAGGGCTTCCTGTATAAATCACAGTATAGCTTACAGTCCTCCGTTTTGAAAGTGAGGTCCAGGAAGTTTATTGATACAGTGCTACTGGCCATTGTGAATTGTATATCCTCACCTCTCTGATTTAGCCATCTGAAAAAATTGTCTAACGTTTCCTTCTCACCATTCCACACCATAATGACATCGTCAATATATCTTTTCCATACCTCGATGTTATTGAGGTATGGGTTCTGGTCTGTGTATAGGTGTTCTTCCTCATATTGATCCATGAAGATGTTCGCCAGGCTGGGGGCATATGTAGCCCCCATCGCCACTCCCTTGTATTGAAAATAAAATTGATTTTCAAAAATAAAATAGTTCTTTCGCATGGCTATTTCCAGTAGGGTAATTATGAATGATGTTGGAATCCAGTGCGGTCTTGGTCTTCGGTCCAGTGTTTCTCTCATTGTCTGAATGGCTTTATCTTGGGGGATTGATGTGTATAATGATGACACATCTGGAATCAAATATAATTCCCAAAGGATTGCAGGTGCGTAACGAACCTGCTATCTTTATAGACGTCCCAAAGTTTAGAGAAGGGTTCAGCTATGTGGCCAATAACTGCTCCAGGCACTGGATGGTGCTTGGAATAGAGACCGCAATAGAGTACGTTAAGAAACTTATACAGGAAATTGAGGAGTTGAAAAAGGAAATACTTGGTGATTCTGCACTAACAAATGCAAAAGAGGCTCTGGAAGATGCAGAAAAGGCAATAGTAGAATTTAACACTATTACCGTAAATAGAAAATTAGACAAGCTGAGCAAGGGCGTACGTAATTACGATAAGAAAGTGACGTACCCCTACCTTAGTGATAACTATTACGAACAGGATAACCAAGGCACCTTCACAAACAGGGGAAGACAGGGTCCAAGAAGGTATCAGACCTTTTCCAACTCATCGGTTAGTAGCAACTCAGACTCTGAAGCCGACAGACCATCTACTAGTAACCAATCTAAGCAGGGCCCTTTTTTAGGGGACGGCTACACACGAGTGAACAGAGGAGGGGGTGGCCCACAGAATTGGGAAAGGCCCAGGAGATGGGGCAGGGGACAGGAACAAGGGATGTCTCGTGTAAGATTCTACCAACCAGAAACCCATGGGGAAATATCCACGAGGAAACAAACTTACAGATGGTAGAACAGAGACTACAAACAACAGATCACATACAAAGCTCCATTATAATTGAAGACACTATGATCAATAACATGGAGCGATATATTATCCATGTGGAGGAACACATAGAAACCATCCCACACACCCTGCTTGACAACCCTATGGAAGCGAATGATATGAGCCCACAAAGGTTACAAGAGACAAATATGAATGTAAATACCCAGGTGGAACAGATTGATACTCAGGATATGGTACCCCTAGATGCCATTATAAACTTGTCCAATCACGCTATGACTATCGCAGAGCGGAGCATCCTAGCAAAAGGACTAACATTTGTACCAACGGCGATACCGGATCCATTTAAGATACAACTAGAACTTCAAAGATTATTCCGGAAGATCCGGCTGAAATATTTCTTTTCAAAAAACCTTTACAGCCCCAACTGTAGTGCAACTCCTTTTAAACCTCCCTCGGAATTTACACAAGCATCATTTATGATGAGTGAGAGAATTTTGGCTTTTGAAAAAATTGTAGTGGAGGAAGTGGCCCAGTTATTCAAAGTCCAGAAATACATTCCTTATAACATCAGCAAGGAAGAGCGCCTCGCCCTAGCTGGCCTGGGACGCAATAAATCAATCGTCATTAAGGCGGCCGATAAGGGGGGAGCGGTTGAAATACAGAACAGACAAGATTACTCAAATGAAATCAAACATCAATTGGAGATGATACAGAGTTACCAACATATCACATATGATCCAGTAAATGAGATAAAGACCCTAATAAAGAATGCTATAGAGGATGCTATTAATGAAGGTTTTTTGAGTAAGAACACAACACATGAGTAGAGTAAAATGTAAAACACAGGGGGCACCGTTGGTGGAACATTTCCATACTCAGAAACATACTCCTCAAGATATAAAATGGTGGGTCCTGGAAAAGATACATATTAACCCAAGGGGAGGCTCAATCTCACATGCATTAAAATATAAGGAGTGCCGCTGGATACATTCCTTAGACTAAGTGAGAAATGGATTGAATGAGACTGAGGAAACCAATAGACAAATGGGGCAACTATGATAAATAAAACTGTTAAATGTCTCCGGATATTGGTACCCAGACTGCAACTCTATATGTATGTGGAGAGTAATGACAGATGCCTGTTCCCAAAGGTCCGGGTAATAACGAATATATGATTTATGGTTACAAAATCAGATACAATAGTGATATATTTGTATGCATTTATAAATCATTTTGAATGTCTCTCTTTGCATTTGTAATATAGGATGTGTAAAATATGTACATATTGTAAAGTAGCAATTTTATTAGCACAATACTGTTTTAATTGTTCAAACAATGTACACCCTGCCATTTTATGTTCTTAACTTAGCACATCCATTGAATAACCCGGCAGATCACGGAGCCATGTGACCATGTAGCCCCATCTGAGGTTATTAAACAACTCCGTAGCTCAACCTTAAGTTGGCATTGGTAATAACTCGAAGAACCCATTTGTTCTGGTTAGCGATTGAGTAATGTTCATTACGGCGAGCTTTCGAATACGTGCTAAGAAGCCCGGTGCAGGGTAATGTTTTGAATCCCCCCCTGACCGTATTTTCTAATTGCTATGGCAACCAAGCAGTTCAGGGTTTTGCCACACGCCAGCATGAGGACGCAGGTTTTTGTCAGTCCGCGCTCGTCCAGGGTAATGTTTTGAATCCCCCCCTGACCGTAATTTCTAATTCCTATGGCAACCACACAGCTCAGGGTTTTGCCAAATGCCAGCGTGAGGACGCAGGTTTCTCCCAGTCTGCGCTTGGCCAATCGGAGCGAATAAACTATCCGATCACCATGGTAACCTCGTAGTCCATGGTCGCGTCGCTTCATGACGTAGCTTTGATCCACCCCGCGAATTGTTTACATAGAGCGGTTAGCGCCCGGCAGTGAAAGGACGCCGGTGCACTTAACGGAGTTGGGACCACGCTAGGAAGGAAGAGGCTTCTCCTCCAGCGTTTGACATCGAGTTAAGAAATTACCCCTGAGTAAAGGTAAGCCTGGTCCCTTTGTACGTGCCCACGCCAAATAACTAACAGTCTGGGCATCGTTGTGATGGTGAACTGATTCCCACTCTTTATTCCGTTTTTAGTGGAATCCTCTGGCTCTTTAAATCGTATTGTGAAGCATGACTGGGTACAAGACTAATTCCAACACCCAGGTGAGCTGAAGTATCGGTACACTGTATGACTTACGCCTAGTGTTTAAGTATTGCAACATTTCAAATAGATACCCCTCACTTTTTCAGTTAGGATAAAAGTGGGCACAGCGCAACAATAAGAATAACCGTCGGGGGAGCATTCCACGCACCACCGACAGGTAAGGAAGTGAGGAAGTGGGCTAAATAATATCGTCCCAACTCCACCTATAGAATTAAGGTACTAATTAGGTCCTCTTTCTATCTGAACAGACACACGCAGTTCAAGCTGTTCAAGCCACACCACCAAAACAGTTGATTTCATCTGAAGGTGAGTGCAGCTATGGCTTGCATAGGCATTATTAGTAAGATGCCTCTCCGAATACCCTTATTAAAACACCTCCTTTTTAATCACTTAGGCTGTTTCTTTCCCTCCCAGTCCTTATGAAGACCCGTGTTTGACGCCACATGTGAGCATTTAGAGGGTCGAAACGTCGACGAATAGTTGGATCTGTCTTATCAATACCCGGTGCCGAAAATTGACTAATGTAGTATACAGTGGTATATGTGAGATTGTGCAGACCAAAGTTGAATTATTGTACATTTCCTTGTATATAAGTATTGTATAGTCCTTTGTTCACTTTTGCGCCGCCAGCACTGAGCACTAAATGTCACAAATTTGCACTTTTTATCACTTATTGTACAGCCTTTCTTGAAATTTACAAAGAGTATTTATGAATGACTATAATTCATAAAATAGTGCATAAATACATTATTGGTGTTGTATTCTGATCTTTATTTTACTTTATATACTACATATAATTATGAGTGAGTAAAAAGAAATGTGGTACACCCAAAGGAACCAATTGTTATAATATTGATTATGTCACACCGCAGCAGATGGTCAGGATCAACACCAACTTTACGCATTGCCCCAAATGCAAATTTCAAGCCACATCATTTATACACATGACTTGGTCATGTAGCATAACAAATGTCTACTCTCAGGATATATACATCCTAGTGCAGCAAGTGGTTGGGACGCAGCGGACAATTTCCTTATTGTTAGCGCTGATGGACTATGTGGACTCGCTGCCCAAAAGTAAGCGCAGATTCGTAGCATTAGCAATGCTCCTGGCGAAGCGCGAATTAGTTATCCGTTGGGGCACTATACAAAAACCCAACGACAAAAGCTGTTTTAAGAGCATGTCATATTGTGATACCATGAGCGAACTATATGCTGAACTACAACTGCCTACATCCCGATCTAAGGACATATGGCAGCCCCAACGGGGATTCCTCCGACTTCCGGAGGAATGAGACACACAACCCAGCCAAGGGAGACAGGAGTCAAGCCAAGGTGTATAATTAATGGGGAAGAGCTGCAGGATTTTTAAGGGGGAGAAAACACTCAATGGAGCCCGGGTGCTAACGGCTAGAGATAGAACACAGGGGTGGAGGAGTGCGGGAGGACATATAACGTACATTATACTGATCAATAGCTGTAACGGAGAAGAAGATATATCCGTTCAAATGTGCCTATTGTACAATGATTATGGCCCTGCGGGAAAATTTACCTGCATATTAATGTGTCATAATTTTGTTGTGCATTGTTAACAAAATGATAAATATATTTTTTTTTTAACTAAATGTAAACTTTATCACCACGATATCTAATCACATGAGATAAAAGGAATAGTTAAGTTTAGGTAACTTCATTATTTTTAGCAATCCTAATGAAATATGGGCCACTATGGAAGCCAAGACATAGAATATGGAGGTTGAGGACACTGTGAAGTTTGAGCAGATGAAGAGCAAGAGAACTAGAAAAATACATTTTATTTTCTAGTGATTACAATTTGTGAGGAATGATTTCAATATAGCGGAGCACATACAATGTTTGCAGGCTATGCCTTGATGAAGAACTTGCCCATTGATCGGGGAAACGTCTGTGGTGAAATTACGATTGATATCAGCTATTTCCAGCACATTTACACGCTGGCTGGAAAATCCGATGAATAAATACTGGTAACGTTGTTATCTCTGATCATTTCCACATCATAATCCAGCAATCGCCTGCTACAGATATTGGCAAAATATGTTACAGTCACACCTTTTGGTAATTCCTCCATAGTTCTGATGCTGTAGAGCTGAAAACGTACCTGGATACTCGCATACTGATATTTTTCAGCTCTGCTGACCTGCAGGCAGGATCTAAAAGGTCTCCCTCACCCAGGATCCACCTTCATTGCTGCTTGTCCGGCTGTTGTGCCTAGGACGCGCACTAAACTGCACCATTTCCAACACAGGTGCCCAGTAGGCAATGGACATTGGTGGGGCGTAACACATGTCCTGAATTCCAGGGAGGGGTCAAGTTTCTTCTAGGAGGGGTTGGGAAGGCCTTCCCCAAGAACATTTTCTGAAAAACTGAAACCAAATTTTATATTTTAAAACCCAATGTTTACATACATTTGCTCAAAACTATAAGCTCTGAAAGAGTACTCATTAAATATTGAAGAACTTTCATGTTGTGTCAAGTCAGTGAGTCTGAACTCTCTCTGGGGTTGATGCTAGTTTTTTTTTTTTTTTACAAAATCTGTTGTGGGTCCCTCATTATGACAATAATTACATCCATTGTGCAAGGGCCAGCATTTTGTCATGGGTGTCCCCCCAACATGGCATATTTGCCCCCTTCTGCCAAGAATTTCAATTGAAAAGTCAATGCCCAAATTGTACTCTTAATTCCTTTCATACCACGACTGACCCATATGTCACAAACTACCTCTAGTGTGTCAAGGCAATCATTTTGTCATGGATTTCCCTCATATAGCATGATTGCCCCTTATGCCAAGAATTATTTGCAGTGTGCCAGCACGGGTATTTTGCCTTGGGCTTCACTTATGACAAGAAGTATTTCCAATACGGAAATGCTTTGCCATGGGTGTCTCTGTAAACCAAGAATGACTTCCAGTGTGCCAGGGACAGGGCCGGTGGCATACTCACAAGCAAAACACACTCACAAGTACACTCACACATAGTCACCTACATTCACTCATTTGTTCTCACTCACATTCATGAATGTATTCATTCTCATTGGATCAATTGACCTTACTACTCCCTCACACTGCCTTAGACTTATTCTCAGTCACTCACACCCACTTCTACTATCGCTCACTCTCACATCCTCACTCTCCTATTCTCACTTATTTTAACTCACAGTTACTCACATATCATTCACTCTCACTCACACTATCTCACACACTCTCCTCTCATAAACACTGCACATTATTATCATTGCAACTGTCAATATTTTAACTGAGCTGAACACCGTCTTCACACTTTCACCCAAAACGCAATTAGCACATATGTGACTGGACCTCTGTGTGCTCAGCAGAAATCCCAGGGAATTCCTGATCATATAGTCTACACAACTGTATGCCTCAGTGACAGGCAATGTTAGAAGATTGCTTTGCCTTCAGTCTCAATCCTAGAGCCTACCACAAATAACATTCACCCAGACACCTTGAATGAATGAATGACTAGTCCTGTATTCTCTCTACAGGTCCGGTCCTCTGAGAAGCAGAGCAGCAGCAGGTATAAAAATGCTGGTTGAATCAGACACACTGTGTATTCACAGATAAACCATGCCCAGTGTATCTGTTTACTGCATTTGATTCGGTGTCACAGAGACATTAGACCTCATGACTCAGATGACCCTCGGACTCTAGGTTACAAGCAGGCCTGCCCCCTACTTCTTAATTAGGCAGCCTCCTGGTGCACTCAGTCATTGAGAGGTCTCCCTAGGCAGTGCAAGGCTGAAGGCCAAGCACTTGGACCTACCATAGAAATACACACTTGCTGTGGGCCATCCAAGGGTAGCAAAGAGACCCTAAAACAGAAGGCCAGGGTTCGAATCAAAGTAAGCCATGGTTTAGTCCATAATGCTACTAAGTATCAAGCAAGGGTCAGAAAGTAACCGCCAGCCAGGTAATACTACATTTCTAATTACTCATTAGAATAGTAGGTAGAAACTTAGTATGTTGATGATACAGGAAATTAGGTGGGTGGAGCCCTAAAGCGCAAAGTAACTAGATGCCTCTGCCCTTCAGAATTGTCTAACTGATCCTTCTTCACTCTTGTTGATATGGTATGTACTGCGACACATTTTGGTGGACATGGTTGTCCCAGGACTGAAACTGTCTCAAGAATGTCTTCCTTTTGCAGTCATAGATACAGTCTCCCTTTTCCAACTGCATGCTTAGAGGCCCACAGTGCAATATGGATGGGGTGTTTTCTTTACCCGTTCTTGTGACATATGCATGATTTAGAGTTGGTGAACTCTCATATCTGCATGATTCTATGAAGGTGTAAATAATGGTTTCTCTGAGACTGTGACCAGAATGTGCAGCCAACAGGGAGAAAGAATGCCGTTGAGGGAAACCATAGAGAGAGTCTTGATCTTCCACAACTAACTTCTTCTTCAGTAAGAAAATGTAGAAGGGTCAGCTTGGGACCAAAGATTTCGATAGTTCAGAAAAATTAGTTCTTTCTTGTACTGAACAGAAAGTGACATCACTGGATTTCTCATCATCCATCTGCACAGAAAGTGAGAGCAATGAATTTCATTGTATATTTCTTTTAATGTTATCTCCATGATGCCACTTAGAAGCAATGCGTCATAAAATAAACAGTTCTAGAACAGAACTCTCCTGATGTATAATAGGCATGCACATAGAGTGGACTGCCTGTTTTAAATGCTGCTCCATGGAGATAAGTATACCCGTATTACTCCTTATTCTTTGATGTGTGATGTTTCACCACCTTGTTTAACATGTACCACTATGGCAGTAATTTAAAAATTGTAGCATAAGTTTCTGGTTTTCAATTTACAGACACCATCCACCTTAGAATTGGGCAGTTTTTGTTCTACTTTGACCGCTTGAGTGCTTCGGCCTAAACTTTAACCCCACCTCACCAACACCTCACATCGCAGCCATTTACCCTGCTGCCCCTACCTGAAGCACGACTGTGGGATTGACATGCGCAGACTACCCTTGCCACCGCTTACTCCTGAGTGTGCTTGAGTGCACACTCTGGACCTCTGGTGCGCCCTCGTCATCCCGATGCTCTACTTCTCCTACCTTTGTGGCAATAGCCCAACCGGGAGAGATGCCCAACCGGAGGAGTCCATGGCCATGCCCAAGGCCTCCTACAGAATCCTTCCCAACGCCCCTTCAAGGGCATGTCAGGAAGAAGATCTGAGGAATGGTCCTTGGCAACCGCTTAGATGGCATGTGATGCCACTCCCGCAACCAGATAACGCGGCTGAACATCAACAATGATGCTTCCTAGCCAATGCCTGGACAACTATAAAGCTGCCTAGGCAACACCTGCACAGAGCATGCTCAAGCAGCTGATTGCTCGAGAGCAGCCGTGATGTCAGGGACCTCCTGACAGTTACAACGCATCAGTAATCATCTGCTGGAGCATCCTTTACGATCGAAAGTATATTAAAAAACTGCCCTTTCTATAAAAAAATATTATACTTGCACTCCTTTGCTGCAAGACAATCATACTGGTTCTGCCCTCTTATTAATGACAATTTATGTATATTTATCTAAAGCAAGTATACTATTGAGGGTAAACTGAAGGATATTAAGCTTATTATAAACCCCTAAGCCCTATCATGTCTGATGTAGAATTTGACGAGATGGACATGCCTACTCCTAACCTAAACAGTGAAGAGATTAAATTATTCCACACAAAATGCGCTCCTGCATGCGCAAAACGCTGAACCAGGTTATGTCCACCAAAAGGGCCTTAAATGATTAAATGATGACAAAGATGGCATTATTGAGAGCCCAAAAGTGGGAGAAGGTGACTACAGAAAAAAGGGGGCAAAAGATTAAAGAAAACCAATAATATGGAAAGAATAACCCCTGTGAGCACATTGAGAGGTCCAAGCACCTCAAGTAATATGGGAGATCTAAGCACCTCAGCCTATAAAGGATGTCTAAGCTGCTCAAACTATAAGGGAGGTCTACGCACCTCAAATGTATCAGGTGCCCTAAGCAGCATAACTTATAAAGGTGTCGGGAGCGGCATACATAAACTAAGTGCTCCTTATGATGCACAAAACATTGAAATGGAGGAACAAGAGCAGCAAGGCACAGACTTAATAGATGAATACATCCTCAGCCTAGATCAAGATGACTTAGACTTTGATACCACCCTATCAGAAGAGGAATGTCCATCATCCTCCAAAGAAATTATAACCGAGCTGCTAGGCGAGGAGATGTTCTCCCCATACAATATCAGACATCCAAGGAGTACAGAATGGTGGCCTCAAGACCACGTGGGCAAATTTATAAAGAGGTGGATTAGAAATCCCTTAGGGAAAGAAATGCCATGTGTCCTAAGAGCAGAATTCTCCAGACCTGTCATCCAAGAGGAGGTCTGCCTAACACCTAACCGCGACCCAGAACTGATCAAATTCCTTTATAAAATTGATAGAGATACTAGGAAAGACATGGAAAGGTCACTCAAGGACTGCCAGGATTGTCTCCTTAATATAGTAGGCCCCCTGGCAAGAATAATCAACATGGCTGGCGAAAGCCACGTCAATGACACACCATTAGACATAAACCTACTCAGGGGTTGGAACCAGAGATCCCTGATCCTTCTAGGAAACGAGAATGCGGGCATAAATGTAGAATGACGGAGAGTAGTCCTCACTAAGATCAATCAAAAATTGGGCGGCATAGCCAACATGGAGCCTTCAGCAAACCCCTAAGGCCTCCTATTTGGGGAAGACATGATAAAAGCCTAGGTAAATATAGCCCTTGACATAGCACAGAACAACATGAGATGAGTGTTCAACCCTAGTGTTTTTGGATGGGCCGGAAGAAGGGGCCTTTCCAGCGGCCGAGCCTTCTAAAGGCCCTGTTACAGACAGAGAGGCTTTGGTAGAGGTGACCAAGTAAGTAACCCCCACCCTTCTACCCCCATAGAGGAAGATCTTTCCACTCCAGAGGATTTGGATCCCGTGGACAAGAGACAAGCAGCATCTGGAGTGAGCATCAATATTCCTCATTCTTCTTTTTCCCTGGGAAAGGTAGGAGGTTGACTCAAACTCTTTTCACAGGCCTGGAAAACAATTACTCAAGGCCACTGATTCCTAGAAACAATTCAAGGTTTCAAAATAGATTTTCGGAAAACCTGGTACAAATTTCACCCCCAACAGGGCTAATTCTCACCACACAACAACAGACAGAAAACTGTGGAATAAGAGGTAGTTTCCATGTCACACAAAGGAGCAATTATAGAGGTCCCATGGGGAAGCATTACATTTGTAAGTTCACTCTTCCTTGTAGAGAAAAAAGACAAGGGATGGAGACCAGTTATAAATCCCAGAGAATTGCACAAATCCCTCATCTACAGACATTTCAAGATGGAGGGTATCTGCCTCTTGAGGGACATGCTACTGGAAAAAGATTGGCTGGTGAAGTTGGATCTTAAGGATGCCTACTTCACCATCCCCATGTCTATAAAATACCAACACTACCTCCAATTCATATGGAACCATCAACTCTTTCAATTTCAGGCTCTCCCCTTCCGCTGATCTTCAGACCCATCGTACTTAATCAAAATAATGAGAGCTATTTCATCCTTCTTGAGAGAGAGAGAGGGATGTGGCTGATTGTCTATCTCAATATGTCCCAAAGCCACTCTCAGATTCTACAGGATCTGAATGTTGTAGTAAATCTCATAGAGGATTCAGGCTACATAATAAACAATGAAAAATCTATCCTGACTTCCTCCAAATCACTGGAATTTTGGGGATTGACTGTAGACAAAGCAAAGTCCTTTCTCTTACTACCCAAGAAGACGATCACCAAAATACGGAAAGAAATAAGACTTGTACTGAAACAAGACCTCTTAACCTGATGTGAACTGGCCAGACTGGTTCCCCTATCTTCCTCTATCAAAACTATTTTTCCGAGACCATTATATTATTGGACACTTCAGAGGGTATAGACGAAAGCCCTATGAGCTAGATTATGGTATGGAGACAAAATAACCCTAGACCACAATGCCAAATCAGAACTGAGCTGGTGACTAGAGAACCTAAACACCTAGAATGGCAAATCCATTTTTTGCAGTTCTCCAGAATAAATCCTATTATCAGACACAAACCTTCACGACTGGGAAGCTTGCCTGAACAACCAGAGCACAGGAGGTGTATGGTCCAATGCAGAGAGCTCACATCACATAAACTATATAGACTTGACAGCAGGGCTTTACACCCTGATGAGGTTCAATCAATTCCTACAAGGCAGATAGGTCATACTGTGGCAGCTGTGACATACATGAATCACGTAGGAGGTACAAAATCCTCAGATCTGTAGAATCTAGCCAAAAGACTCTGTTCTGTCTAGAACACAAGATAATTCTTAAAGCAGAATACTTACCAGGGAAAACCAACATCAGTGTAGATTGGAACTCAAACTTCCTATTAGACCACAGCAATGTGGCCTAAAGGCTAGGGTGGTCAATCTCAAATCTGGGGAACAGGGTTTGAGTCTCGGCAAGGACGCAAACATTCTGTGATTCTGGGCAAAGCACTTAATCTCATTGTGCCTTTCAAAAATGAATGTGTCCTCATGTAAAGCAATTGGTGCTCGTGTAAAGCGCTCCGATATGTGATACCTTGGGGTCAAGGTCACGCTATATAAAACTCCGTTAAAAAAAAAAAACTTGAAGCTCAACAAGAAACTTTTCATAGATCTCGATCACCTCTGGGGCCCTATGAAAGTAGATCTGTTCGCAAGCAGATTGACATTCCAACTAAAAAACTATTTCAGCTGCATGCCAGACCTGGGTGCTCGAGCAGTCAATGCCTTCCTTCAACCCTGGAAAGGAATTCAAGCTTATGCCTTTCCAACCTTTGTAATGGTACAGAGAGTTCTCCAGAAAGTGAGACAGGAACAATGCTCCCTAGTACTAGTAACACCCTTCTGGCTGTCCAGGCGTGGTTCCTGACAACCTTGGAATAAGCCTGCAACATTCCTTTACTACTGCCAGGAGAAAAAGGCCTTTTAAGGGACATAGATAGAAGAGAGCACACCCTAGCCCCGGCAGGCACTTTGAACCCTCTTGCTTGGAAGGTGTCAGGTGATCCAATGAAATCACAGGCCTTTCGAGAGGAGCTACACCACAACTCAGAAAATCATGGGCTCTTGCACCCACTATAGATACAACAGCATTTAGAGAACATGGTTACGTTGGTGCTTGGAGAGGAACCTGGATCCCATGCGGGCTCCTTTAGTGCATACAGTCAACTTTCTAGTAGAACAATTCGCGAGGGGCCTTAATTATAGATCAATTCCTTGTTATAGATCGGCAATTTCAGCAGTCCATGCTTTGATTAATGGCAAGACCATAGGTAAAAATGTCAGAGTGCGTAGATTTCTCAAATGCATTCACATAAGGAGGCCCCCTAAACCTAAATATGAAACCCCGTGGGATGTTAAACTAATCCTAGACTTATTTAAATTGACCTGATAACAAATGCCTAGTGTTAGATCTGGGGGTCTCTAGTTGGCAATGATATACACCTTTGTCCAAAATAGGGACCCTTACTTCTAAGTCAGGATAAGGGGATTACACTACTGGATAACCCCTTGGTAGCTTGGCATGAGCATTGAGGCTTATCTCAGAGGCAGTGTGTTAAGCATTTGTGAATATACACAGTAATACATTGAAAACACTACAGGTGGACACTACATAGGTTTTTATAAAAGTAAGTATTCTTTATATAGACTTAACACAAGGCCACAAATGACATAAATCCACGATACTGTACTTAAGATAGACTTAAAGATGGTAAAAGTTGCTTAGTTCAAGTTGATGATAAATGCGACACAGTTCTCACAAAAGTACCTGGATGCGTAACGCAAAATAAACAAAAGGCTTGCAGAGGGAGATGCGTTGTTTCCATTCTCCGGGGGAGATGATGCATCGCGCCTCAATGCTTGCGCAGAGTAGGGGATGCATCGTGATCCTTACCAGTGCGGGGGTGATGCGTATATTCTTGGCCAGCAGCCCGGTTGCGATGCACAAGATGCTGCCTCGATGCGATGCGACAATCCTGGTGCGATGCGAGAAGATGACGCCCTTAATGCGACGATGCGACAATGATGCTTTCACGCCCTGGCAGCCTTGCGACGACTCTGCACTTTGGAGCCAAGACAGGCCCTGCGACACGCTTCTCCGGCGATGCGATAATGACCCTCTCGATGGCGTCACGCTTCTCCGGTGATGCAACAGCAGACAGCTTCGACAAAGTCATGCTTCCTGGGAGATGCGGCAGCTGCACTCTTCTCAGGCAATGCGACGACAACAGCTGCGGCGGCTTCACGCTTCTTCTCACTGCGTCGCCCTTCCAGCTCCCAGCGGCACGCAGGCTTCTGCGGATGGAACTCCCAGCAAGGAAATTCAGAGAGGAGCTGGAGATGAAGTCTTTTGTCCCAGAGATTTCAGCAGGAGGCAAGCACAAGCTCAAGCCCTTGGAGTAATATTCTGCAAGATGATGAAAGTTCTTGAAAATGGATGGAGCAGGTATTGTGGAGGGAAGGCCCAGCCCTATTAAGGTCCCACGTGCAACTCCTCCCTCCCATCTAAATGCAGATCACCTTATTCACCACTGGGCTGACTCATTCTGTCTCCTGGAATCCCCCAGCCCTGTCACTCAAACTCCAGACAAGGAATACACAATCTAGCAGAGGCAGGCCTGGATAATTAGACAAGAAAATACCTACTTTCTAAAAGTGGTATTTTCAAACACAGAATGTTAAAACCAACTTTACTAAAATATGTGTTTTATCATTCTGAGTTCATGCATACTAAATTCGAATTTCTACGATGTTCCCTGAGTCAGTTAGGATTATAAGATGTAATAATCTAACTGCCCATTCTGGCCTATGGAGAACAGGTAGCCTTGCAATAGTGAAAAACTAAAATGGCTGTAATTCACTATTAGGACATGCTACACACAGCAGGGCATGTCCTACCTTATACTTACAATGCACCCTGCCCTCGGGCCTACCTTAGGAGTGACTGATATGAAGTGGGTGCACTTGCCAAGTCGACATGGCAGTCACAGACTGCATACAGGCCTTGCGATTGGCAAGCCTGAGACACACTTTAGAAGCTGCTTCTGTGGGTGGCGCAACCAGTGCTGCAAGCCCACCAGCAGCATTTGATTTACAAGCCCTGGGCACACATGGTGCACTGGACTAGGGTCTGACAAGTAAATTAAATAACTCAATCATGGAATCACTAATTAGTACATCAATTTAACATAGGGAGCACTTGCACTGTAGCACTGAATAGCAGTGGCACAGTGCCCAAAGCATATAACCAGCAACAACATATCAAAAACAGAGAAGGCAATCCGACAAAATGGAAGGGAGACTCACGCCAATGATGCCAGGTCTAAAACCTAGATAAAGAGACTATTGATAAAACTAGCCTCTCTCATCTGTCTAATCTCCTGTTGTTGTGTATCAGACGATAAAGCACTAGAGGTGAGTAATAGAGTTTATGAAGCTATTGGTGTCAAATTCAAAATTATCAGGAGAACTAAGACTATGTCGGATATAATTTTGTACCCAAAATTCGACGCATGCAAAATACTTTGTGTGGTAGATTGCATGAAAGAATATGACTCTAGAATGAGTGCACATTTAGCAGATGGTGTCAATCAACTACTTATTTCATCTGTGAAACCTTTTAGACCCATACAACTGCCTCCATAGCAAGATGGGTTAAATATGCAATGCAGCTCGCTGGTATTGACCTCACAAAATTTCTAGCACACTCAGTGAGAGGAGCATTTGTTAGTAAATCCTTCTGGAAGGGTGGTAAAATAGATGACATCCAAATCGTCGCTGACTGGTCTAATTCTAATACGTTTGCAAAACCCTATTGTAAACCAATTGAACACATGTCAGATGTAGTGTTACAAAACAACCAAATTGCATAATGGTAGCCTCTGGTCTTGTAATGAAATTGTGATTCTCCTAATTACATGCCAAGAGAATCTGGATTTCATTAAACATACAGAGGCTAACATTATCCCTCCCATCCCAAATTATGAGTTGATACATGAATTATTAAACAAGTGAGATGTATTGTTTATAATACAATCTTTATTCATCTTAGAATGCATGTAAATCACTGCTACGTTCTTTTCAAATTAGCATCGCAACAGTGCACTTATACTCTTCGTTATTTCAGATACACCAACATACCTGAATGGTTTTGCAATACTTCCCAAACCAGAAGGAAGTCATTCAGAAAAGATTCATTCCGTGACCTAACTATTAAGTTAATCGTATTTTGTCAAATTTGAACTATAAGAGAGAAGAAAAAAAGAAGAAAAGAAAACATTAGAAGAGAAGAAGAAATTACCTTCATATTTTGCATTTATAGGAGGGAGTCTACTATAGGTGCATGCATGTTAAACATCATGAGACTTCTGTTCGAGAACTGTTTGTTTCATGATGTATTGCTTCTAAGTGGCTGCATGGAGTTAGCATTAAAAGAAATATGCTAATGCTAGCCTTTGTGTCTTTAATTAAATCCAGATTCTCTTGACATGTAATTAGGAGAATCACAATTTCCCACCATCCATCTACACAGGAAGTGACATTACTGGTTTCCCCACCAAAACCTTCTTTGAAAGAAGAAGCTGAGAAAGGGGACTTAATTTCCAATCATCCAACTGAACGGGAAGTGAAATCACTTCCTGCCTTCTCTCTAGTTCAATCAACTGTCCAAGGTGTCTCTCCAAAGTGTCTCTCCAAGGTGTCCCATTGCCTTGGAGCCACCAGCAACGAGTATACAGACACGAGAACTGCGTATTTGGACCTGTTAAGGTTGTTTGTTTGCCTAGGGCCAGAACCAATGTTCCTCTGCAGATTATGAAGTGAGATATAATTATGGCATCACCAAAACCTCATACTTCCAATCCCCACAATCACACCCACATGTAGATGACCCGAACACCAACGTAGCATTCACACAACACATACACATAACCTTGTACACATCCCACTAACTATCATACACCCTCCAATTACAGAACACCCATTTCAACTCATGTTCATACTCCATGCACTTGACATCACAGTTCTCAGTCCTATTAAAAGCACAATGCCTTTGTCAAGACAGAAACTTGTTTCAGGCCCACATCTTTGCAAATCTTAGATATCCTTTGTCCCACAGGCAACAGCATCCAATGTGGGGACTAAGCACATTAAAAGGGCCAAGACCTCACCGTCATCCATGCCGGAGGTCCTCCTAATAAAAATGTAGACAGCTCATCATATCAGCCAATAGAAAGCACTATACTAACATAATCAGTGAAGCTTCTAGCATAATGCTGTTCAAGGTCATCAAGCACTGCATAAGTCCCTTGCTATGCAATCATATTCCGCACTCTACAGAAAAGTGCAGTCACTTCTTCTGTGGAAAAATACAGAAGATCCAGCAGCACATTGACAACACCAGCCCTTCTTTAATTCTTACATGCACCCATTCCAGAAGAATCCCACAATGTTCAGCCTTCAAAGCCATGTCTCTCTCCCAGATCTTGCTGACATACACAAATTCCTCAAAGTTACTACCTACGAAGATGATGTGTTACCATTGTCCTTCATCATAGTTTTTTCTAGTAATACTCCCAGAAGCTCCCAAAATAGGCCCGATCCTCCCACTGCTAAAGTAACCTACTTTAGACCAGATGGCATCTCTAACTACTAGCCCATCATTTATCTACTATTCATGGGCATGATCATTAATAAAAACATCTAAGTTCAACTTCAAGATCACATTAATGCTAGCATCTCCTACACTACTATCAGTATGGCTTCAGACTACACAGCAGCACAAAGACTGTTCTATCACATTGTAGACAATGTTCTGTTCTGTTATGATGTAAAGAGCAGTATTACACAAAAGAGTATTTTGCAGCTGAGCTGGTGCTTGGCCCTGCTGAGGATTGGTTGGTTAATTGAAGTTCCAAGTCTTCAGCGTCTTGTGTAATTCATGAAGAGAGGATGAGGCTCTGATATGGAGTCAGTGACCCTTCCATGCTTCAGGAGTGATGTAAGAGAATGCCATCCTACTTATCTAGTTCTGTGTATGTGTGTGATGCATGCAAGTAGGAGTTCTGCAGATTGGAGGAGTTTGGGTGGTTGGTGGGAGGGGATGCAGTGGCTCATGTCTTTGAGGAGTTTAAAATGAGCACATTTCTGTGTGGGGAGCAAGTGGAGATGTCCGGGGAATGTCCCACTGGCCACGTATGAATAAGATCCATGCTTGCTGATATTGCTGAACTTATCAATCTGATGATTTAATTTGAATCTTTCTTGAGCTCATGCAAGATTCATCTTTAACAATGGTAGCTCCGGATGTAGAGCTTTTGGCACGACCCTTTATCAGTACATCTTCCTACAGTCATACTGAGGTTGCTTCTAAATGCCCCTTTGGAAGATCAAGAGGCCCAAGTGAGATTCTGCCTGTAACCACATTTCTGCCTTTCTGTATGGGTATATGTACAGATAAATATATTTTTCATTGGTAACTTCTGATATTCTGAGAGTGTACTGGCATACAACTGACCAGATGTTTTCCCCCTTTTCTGGATCTGTCACTATATTCAGAGGTGACCAAGAAGGTAGTAGTATCAGAGATTCAGAAGACAATCACAGAAGTATTTGCTCCCCTTTATTGTTGTGAATTGCTTCTATTAAAAGTCAGTTTCAAATTGTGTAATTCACTGTTATAACATTGTTTCTGTGATATATTCCTCAGGCAAGCCCTTCTTCCCCTACCTCACACAGAGCTGCCAACACTCAAGCAAAGTGGTTGAAATGCAGGAATTGTTCTGTTATCTTCCATAATCCCCACCCACCCAAAAAAGCAAGGAGCATGCGGTCAGCCACCCTGCCCACATTTCTCCCCTCCATTAGGCCTTTTCAGACCTGAGTGAGGCAGGAATATTCAGGTAACACCCCAGAATCTACGACCTCCATCTCCCTGATCAGCTCTAGATCTTTACAGAATCGAGGCTGAGAAGGGATTTCTCTATCTACTGTTAGTGGTTCAGGCAAAACTACGGTCAGTGCCACTCCTATTACCCACTCTCCCCCTATTGAGAATAGATAACATGTTCCTGAATTGGTGTAGTAGGAAAAGGCTAGTGGGGGGGGGGGGTTGTAATGTTTTTGTTTTTAGAGGGGTGGATAGAAATGAAAGATGATATGCATAGAATGTTGGGAGTTTAAAGGGGGAGGGGCAGGACAACAGATATTGTTTTCAAGGGCTGGGGTCAGAAATGCAACAGACTGAGGCTGAGTTTGTCATGATGTCTCTTAGACCTCTCAGCCATAGCATGGTCTTCACCCAAACATTTTCCCTTACTCCTCTATTTTTACGTATCTCATTTTTGTTGGCCTTCGGGCTCTTTGCATTTTACCACTGCAAACCAGTGCTAAATTGTGTGTGCTGTCTCCTTTGAACATGGTAACATTGGCTTGCATTCAACTGGAACATTTATTTACTTGGAAGTCCCTAGTAAAGTGGTAGTACATGTTCCCAGAGCCTGTACATTAAATGTTACTTAGGAGTCTGGAGCACTAAACATATCTCAGGTCTGCCATTTCAACTTGTGAGTGCAGTTTGCAACTGTCATCTAAACCTGGCAAAATAAAACTGTTTCCAGGCCTAAAACCTCCTTTTAAAAACATGAGTCAACCCTAGGGTAGGCCCTAAATAACCCACTTCACAGGGTGCAATGTATTTAGAAAATGGGCATGTGCAATTAACTTTTACATGTTCTGGTAGTGAAAACCTCTCAAATTTATTTTTCCCTGCTGCAAGCTCTACCTCTCCCATATGACAACATTGTGTTGCCTTATTACATTTAATACATGCTATCTTTTGATTGGAAAAAGGTGAACATTTAACATTAGGTGTCTGAAGATCTGTAATTAAAAATCATCTTTAATTTTAAAAACTGATTTAAAGGTGCAATTTTGAAAATGCCACTTTTAGAGCGTTGGCATTTTCCTGCCCCAGATACTTGATACCTGGAGTCTGTTCCTGAGTCACATGACTGGGTGTAGGTGGCAGTTGGACTTTGTGTATTCTTACTAGACACCCACACAATAGAGAGATTAGGTGTGCCTGCATGGGCCATCAACTCTTAGGATGGGAGTGAGATCTGGGCAGGGAGTGGCAGCTGGCTTCACATTTTATAGCAAAAGACATCATCACTTTTCTAGGATCGATTACATACTTATGAGTAGAAATTTCTTGCCCGGAACCATGGCTATTTCCAATCTAGCTAGTCACGTTTCAGACCACGCCCCCATCCTATTTTCATATAAAAGAATAAAGAAAGCAGTTGAGTCGAGATGGACTCTGAACAGGAGAATGTTATCGGATCCTGAAATAATTTCAGCCATCAAGGTCTCCTCTTTGGAGTTTTTTGAGTTTAATATCGGTTCAGCAGCAATAGGGGTTGTATGGGACGCTTTTAAGGCCAGTCCAGTCTTAGAGGCAGGTTGCATGGCATTATATCCTCCAAAAACAAAATTGAATCCCGTGAGTTAAAATTAATGGAAGACAGAACTAAGATGTTAGAAGCAGATCTTCTGCAGTTAGGGAGTGGTCCACCTAAAAGAGTCGAAAAAGTACAGGACGACCTTACAAAAGCTAGGTCCGAATATAGTGGTAAACTTGACGAAAAATGTAGGGCTCAATGGTTAGTTAAAAACATGGAAAACTTTGAATATGGGGAAAAGGCTGGTGCCTTGCAAGCCTGGAAGGCCAGAACAGAGCGCTCCAAAAACAACATAAGCGAGTTAGTCATCAATGAAAGGGGAGATAAATCGAAAGATATAGAAGATATAAAGAATTGTCTTCTCTCTCTCTTTACAGATCTTTACAAAGAGGATTTGAAACCCTCAAAAAATCAAATTCGTGCTTGGTTGAGGTTCAAATTGTTGCCATCTCTAACGCAGGAGGGTAGAGACCTTATGGACTCCCCTATCTCGTTGGAGGAGATTAAGACGCAAATAATATCGTTAAAAAACAAGAAAGCATCAGGTTTGGACGCCCTCCCACATAAAATATATAAACTTTTGGAGAATGAGCTAGCACCAACATTGGGCTCCCTGTTTCAATCGATCCATAGCCCTTCGGGAGTCATACCAAGCTCCTGGTGGGAAGCTACTATTGTTTTAATACTTAAGCCTGGTAAGGATCCTCTGAGTGCTGATTCCTATCGACCCATCTCCCTGCTAAATTCCGATTATAAAATCTTTATGGGTATTTTGGCAGGGAGATTGGCAAAACTGGCCCCGGGGCTGGTCATCCCTGATCAAAAAGGTTTCATTAGTGGCCGTTATATTGAGGAACAGACACAGTTCCTTATTGGTAATATTGAGTTGCCTTAGCAAGATCCAACCCCTTGGCGGTAGTTGCCTTAGACGCCGCCAAGGCGTTTGACAGGGTGTGTTGGTCTTACCTTTGGGAAGTCTTGGAGATCATGGGTTTTGGACCTGTATTTGTTAATACACTTAAACTATGCTATCAGGGAGCGACTTCAAATATTTTGGTAAATGGGACGCTCACTTCTGGCTTTGAGATCAAAAGGGGAATCAGGGAGGGTTGACCCACCTACCCCCGCTAGTCCAGGTTAAAAAGCTAGATGATCAGATTCTGCCCTTTAGATCTCAACAGTATGAATCTAAGATAGCATTATTTGCGGATGATATTATTCTTTATACCAGCGATCCGGAGGCTACAATGCCAAGGGTGGAGGCTCTTTTGGGGGAATTTGGGTCAATTTCTGGATACCTCACTAACTCCTCCAAAACAGAGGTAATGTGCTGGAATATAACACACTGGACGGGGCATACCAGCAAAGAGTTTAAATACCTAGGTGTCACAATAGTAAGCGATTTGGACAGAATTGCTCCCCTTAATTTGAAAAGGGTAATTAATTAATTGGATCGTCTATTTGCAGGTTGGAAAAATCTCCCACTGACCATTTTTGGTAAAGTGAATTTTGTCGAAATGACGGTCCTACCCAAATTGAATAAATTTTAATGCTGTCCCTTTGAAATTCCCTCGGCATTATATTTTTAAAATGCACGGTAAGATTGGGAGCTTTATCTGGGGAGACAAGGGAGTGAGACTATCTTGAAAAAAATTGAGGCGCAGGCTGCTTAAAGGCGGGTTGGCCCTCCCAGATATAACTTGGTACCTGGTGGCATTTCAATTTAAAGCAATCAGGATGCTTTTATCGAAACCCACAACTTCTTCCTGGGGAACCCTTCTCAGCCAACAGATGTGTAACACCGAAGGGGGCAAAACAGAAGGGTTTCTCTACAAATTTGGGGTACCAAAATTCTTCAAAAAAGTGCGCTTGAAGATCTTGAAGAATGCATTAGAAATTTGGTGTAAAGTAAGGACAAAGTGCAGGTCAGGCTACTATTCGCACCACGCCACCATCTGGGATTCCCCAGGGACTCCGCTTTGTCTTAAAGATGGGTTGGCTGCCCCCATCAGGGAGGCAGGAATCTCTATATGGTCGGAAGTGGGGGACACCAATAGGGTACATTCGTGGGAAGTACTGGAAGCTAGGATAGGCTCTGGGCTTTCCAAATTTAAGTTTTTACAGTTAAAATCTTGGTTCGAGGCAGAGAGGTATAATGGGAGACTGGAAAACTGAGCTCCTTTTTTTGTCAAAGAATCGCATTAAGAGAGAGGTATCGATATGGTACAAGAAATTGGTTGAAGCGGATGACAAAGATGTTCCATCTCAGACTTTGGTGTGGAGACAATCCCCTTTTGAACCTCAAATAGAGGAACTATTAGAACCTTCCTTATTATTCTTATATAAATACACCAAATCCACCAGCTTAAAGAAAAACCATTTCTTTGTAACTAACCGTATTTACTAGACTCCAGCGAAAATAGCAAAATTTGCTCCAATCCTAGAGCCAAAATGTTACAGATGCAAGGCCCCTAAAGTTAATGATATTCATGTTTTTTTTGGTTGTGCTAAGCTGGAAACATTCTGGGAAGGGGTTGGAGGCTATCTCTGCAGGACCTAGCAGCAAGGGATAGAGGCCTCTTACTGTGCTTGATTTTATTGGCTCGTAGAGAAATCTGCCTGAAATGGAAGGACCCTAAACCCCCAAGGCTGGAGGATTGGCTGAACTCTGCCTTTACAATGGCCCGATTAGATCTGGCTAGTGTTGGCAACCTTCCTAATAGCCTTTGGCAACCTTTTATCACCATGGGCAAAGATCTGAGACTGTATAGGAACTGAAAAGCAAAAGCCCCCAGTCCAATGATTACACATTAAAACTTCGGTACAAGGAGTTGGTCTGGGGACCTAAGCCACTGCAGTTGGCCGGAGGGTGCCCAGGTTTAAAATGCGGCTGTAACATTCTGCACAGTACATAAAGGTGAGATGAGGACAAAAAAAAAAGAGATCTGGACACAGCCCTACTTACAACTGAATAGGCTGTTCCCTACCTTCACACAAGAAGGGCTGCCACTCTGCTGCCCTGTAATTCTGCTGTCATGCTTTGTGCTGCCCTGCTTGCTGAGAAGGGATCCTGGGATTACACCCTTAAACCCAGGCTGGAGTGACGCCAAGGGTGAGGTCAGTCTGTTGACTTAACAAGCTCTAGACTTTCCCAGCAACTGTCCAGTTGACCTGCAACTGTACCTGCCTGTGCTGGAGTAGGTGTCTGACCCCTATAGATGTCCCTCAGATCCTGGACCCTTGATGTGTCATCAGGGGACCTCCTAAGAAAAGCAGAAACACTGCAGTTTTGGGCTCTTCATGAACACTTCCAGGATGTTTAGGCCAATAGTATGCCATCAAAAAACACGAAGCTCCGGTGATCCTCACTCTTCATGGCAAAGAAACCACCATGACCCCTAGCACCACAAGATCTTCACTTCCCCCTGCAGCATCAGCAGATCATGGGGACTGCCAACACGAAGTTCCAGCACCAACCTTCCTAGATGCCCAGCTTGCTTTTTGCGCTACAGCAACAACCATCTGCGACGCTCTCCCTGCTCCTCGTGGCCCCCTCCACCGCGAACAGAGCACTTTGCTTTGAACTTTTAAAGGAAACTCTTTACCCACCTGGATACCCTCACGGGTGACGAGCATAGCTGTACAAATCCACCTTACATTTCATTTCAGCTGGACTAACCTGGTCCTTGGACCCGTGTTCCATCTCAGTCAGCCTGAACGTGTGCCCTTAACCCGGTTCACATGTCCAGATAACTACAAGTGGCGCTTTACTTACCTGAAATCTTTCAAATTGCATTTCTCCGGTTCTGTGTATTGATTTTTAGGTCTCGCCTGTCGATGCGCATGCGCATCGAGCAAGGCGAGAGTATTGCGAGTTATCCACTCTTTATCCACACTGCAAGGAATCGTGGCGATTCCTTGCAGTGCCTGTGACTTTTAAGGTCAATGCGCATGTGCATTAAGCTTATGCGCATGCGCATTGACCTTAAAAGCGCGTGCGCGTGCACGTCCGTCTATGTTTACCCGCTCCGCCCCCTCCCGCCGTGTCGCATTTCTCCTTCTGCTCCCCCTCCCCTCTCTTCCTTCCGTCTTCCTGCCGTGTCGCACCTCTCCCCTCTCCGCCCCCTCCCCTGCCCGCCCCCTCCCCTGCCCGCCGTGTTACGTGCTCGCCCAGTTCCACCCCCTTCACCCGCTCCCTCTTGCAATCCATCTCTGCCTACATGTTTCTCTCGTTTGCATTTCATTCCCCTCATCTCCTTCCAACTCTACCCCTTGCTTACCGTCGACTGCTCTCCACAGGCCACAGTGTACCGACGAACGCATTTCCCAATAGAGGCAGTCTGAGTAAAACACACTGATAAATCAAGCCCTTAATATGTCACTCTTTATGCCCCAGCCCCTGTTACTCTGCAGTCTCGCTCTGTTCTTCTTTATCTTGGACATGATCTACCAGCTTTTCTTTCCTTCATTGTATCTCTCAGTTTACCTCCCTTCCTCCTCCTCTCTCTCTCAGTGTCGCTCTTTGCCTCTCTCTCCCGCTCCATGTCTCTTTCACCACCCCGCGCTTTTTGCAGCCTTGCACTGCCCGCCTTTGCCTCTCTGCCATCACCCGGCTCCCCTTCCTCCACTCGCTCTCTTCCCAAGCAGCTGGTTGTAAATCCGAGGCCTCTCTGGGACTGCGCTCGGCACTCCCGCGCCTTTTCACTCGATTGCTCGTTGTTTACTCCGTGATTATTGTCGATGGAATTAACCTTCATTAACCTTTTATTTCCCTCTCCCAATAAGCTGGAGTTTACAGTATTTCTGTTCCGTTCAGTTAGCCTGAAAGGCATCAGGGCTGCACGCATGCAGTCTTAGGATGGGTTGACCACCCCTCCCCGCATACTAGCCAATGCCACAGCAAGCCCCCTCCCCCCCAGTTCAAGGGACGCTCGAGAGACCCTCAAGAAAGCTGTCCAACCATCCATCGGCGCTATCCCCAGATGCAATATGCAATGGCTTCTTTCTTCCTAGAGGGCAGCCTGGCCGGAGGTTTTTCAGGCAGCAGGCTCAAACTAAGAAGCCTAACGCAAACTGGCGCCTCTCCACCCTACAGAATTGGTCGAGGGACTCCCAAGCCTCCCGTATCTTTAAGATTTATGAGACCGTCCTTGGCTGAATAGGGGTCCCCTGAATGGAGCAAAAATTAAACCAAAACCACCAGCTGGGGCTGTAAAATCACACAACAGCCAGTCATCGGCAAGCAGTCCGGAGCTTCCGTCTTCCCGGTGAGTCTGCCCATACTTTGCATGGCAGTGCATCACAATAGATTACAGTGGGCTCACATGAACACACCACACAGGCCGAGCAAGCAATATATTTCATATGTTGTACTCTGGGTAAATGTGAATTACTTTTATGTTTGGGTTGCTTTGCACTTGAGAGTGTTAGTTATGAAACTTCGGTCAATATTGTATCGTTAAGTCCAGATCAGTCTGCTACACAGTCTTTTCACACAGTTGTTTTTTGCAGTCAAGCTGGATCGATCTGCACAGATTTGCCTCAACCCTCAACCCCTCACCCTCAACCCCTCACCCTCAACCCCTCACCCTCAACCCCTCACCCTCAACCCCTCACCCTCAACACCTCACCCTCAACCCCTCACTCACCCTCACTCACCCTCACTCACCCTCACTCACCCTCACTCACCCTCACTCACCCTCACTCACCCTCACTCACCCACACTCACCCACCCTCACCCACCCTCACTCACCCTCACTCACCCTCACTCACCCTCAACCCCTCACTCACCCTCACTCATCCTCACTCACCCTCAACACCTCACCCTCACCCACCCTCAACCCCTCACGCTAACTCACATTCACCCTCACTCACCCTCACCCTCACTCACCCTCACTCTCACTCACCCTCAACCCCTCACTCACCCTCAACCCCTCACCCTCCCACAGTGCAATAGGTCTCGGAGGATTTTTAGTTAGAGCTTTTAGAATTG
This sequence comes from Lissotriton vulgaris, assembly GCF_964263255.1. Lineage (NCBI taxonomy): Eukaryota > Metazoa > Chordata > Amphibia > Caudata > Salamandridae > Lissotriton > Lissotriton vulgaris. The sequence continues at coordinate 90,706,640 of NC_141697.1, read as the reverse complement.
TTTATGGCTTTTTTTATTTGTAATTCTTTAGCATTGGCTACAGGAAACAAAAATGCTAAAGATTTACAACAAAAAACCCATAAACAATTCTAAAAGCACTAACTCTAATGCTGCGAGACCTATTGCATTTCCAATGCTACATCTATTTTTACATGAAGATGTGGGATTTTTCTTTTGTTGTGTTTTCACATTATTACTATTTGAAGTGCTATATAAATAGTATACACATTGCCTTTAAGTTAAGCCTGACTACATTTGAGCCAAGTTACCAGAAGGCTAAGTGCAGGTTAATTTGGGCTTTGCTTGAATTTCCCCCTTACAGAGATTGTAATGGCTGCTGGAGTAGAGTTTCGCCCCATCAACCAGTAACCCAATTTCTAACAGCATCATTTCTTGTTTTTACATAATGTATGGGTTTGGTGGAAGTAGGAACTGGGCGAGAGGAAGGGAGCCTGAGGCTGAAGCCTATGACCTGGGGGCGGGATTTCAAAGACTGCTGGCAGGTGTAATAAGGGTAGCCATTAAGCCATCTTGGCACGAGCTGAAATGGGGTAAGTGGCAGCTGTTTACTGTTGCATTTCATGAGCAGAACTATGGCAACAAGGTAGTTGACAAGGATTTATGTAATGCGCCGCTAGGGATGATAGATAGGATAGTACATAATGCAATTAATGAGCAGCTGGGGGGTTTGCTGAGCGTCTGAACCGGCACAATTAATAAACTGGTATAGAGCAATTAATGGAGTAATACAGAGTGGAATTAGTTCATAAGAGAGGTGATTAATGGACTGCTCTGGGAGGCGATTACTCAACTGATATTTAGCAGTGTACCAGAGTAATGTGGGTCTCAGATTGATGATGGATGACTGCCCTGACGATGAGAGATTCCATGAAACAATCTCTGATGTAAGGGAATTTCAAGCTGACGCTATAAGTGCCTTTTGTGCCCTTTAGCTTTTAGGAGTATTTAAACTTGTATGTAATGCAGCACTTTCCCATACCTAGGACAACATTGCATTAATGGGGCGATGCTATGTGCAGTATTAGAAGTAAGATGAGCAGATGGTGTCAGTGAATTGTTGCAAATATGCAAGTTTTGGAATGTATGATACGCAGGTATGTGCTGATGTGGCACATACATGTACATGCACTCGCATGCAGTCGTAAGCTACGGCTCGGCTAGGCATTCAGGTTGTGTGGCTAATAATGAATGTTTTTGAGACAGTTCTCTTTGGGAAACAATCACCTGTAAACAAGAGTGCACTTTGTGACCTGGTGCCAATGGAGGCACTTGGATGGGGATATGTGTGCATTATTGTGAAGCTGTTTGAGGTATAATTACACGAGGTATTCTGTCCATCAATCAAGTAGGGACTTTCCTTCACAATTCAGCTTTGAAACGAAAGGTACCCCTAATGCGATACGAGACGATTAATAGCACTGTTGTACTCACAAACATCCTAGAAACAGAGGACTTTCATAGTCATAAATTCTCATAAAGGTGAATGTCCAATATTTCGCATAGGCCCTCATTCTGAGTGTTGTGTTGTTACCGATGTGGTCAATAACTGAGGGGCCTAGTCAGAAATTGCATGTTGTAGTACTGCTAGAAAATGCTGCTCACACACCTGTGAGTGTAAGTCTCCACCGCTCCTATATTTTCTGTGGAAAGATCCTCACACCTGTAAGTTTACTACTTAGTAGAATATGTGAAAGGGACTGGGGGAGTGGTTGAAAAAAACCACAAAACAGGTGGGGTTTAAGGAGTATTAAGGAAAGGTTAAGGAAGGGGTTTATGGTGGGAAGTGTCCCCACCCAAGGATATATTTACTATTTTTCATGTGTAATACTTTTACTTTTTCCTACAGTTTACCTTAAGGGAGATCTCTGCTAGAGGGAAATCCCAATTCATTGTTTCTTATATTTGGGGTTAGACTAAGAACTTTACTTGCTTCTCTGATTTTAGTTCACATAAGTAGGCTACTGCGTACCAAATGAAGGGAAACGTCGCTTACAACGCGTTTGTTACATCGCGATGCCATTACATCGCAGTTTTTACAACGCAAGTCATTACAACGACTTGCGCTGGATGGCGCTCTAGGACAAGGAATAGTATAATTTACTATCCAACACCTTCCCTACTGTATGTAGACTGGAGTTGGAATAGTAAACTATACTACTCCTAAGTCCAGCGCCCTCCAACGTAAGTCGTTGTAACGACTTGCGTTGTAAAAACCGCGATGTAATGGCATGCAATGTATTAGCATGCGCTGTATTGTCATACAACCCCAATGAATGATGTTGCAGTGTGTGGGTACAGAAATGTTTTTCTGCACCTCCCAGGTATGCCATGTCATATTAACACTACTCCAGCAAGGATGGAGGAGGAGGTGTGATCTAGGGTTTAAGACAACTGGCTTTATTTACAAAGGAAAATCTAGGCGCTGAGTAGTGTTTTACATTCCTCCCTGATATACATTGCCCAATGAGCACTAAGCTAGGAAGAAGGGAGGAATGGGTGTGGCCTAGAGTTTAAGACAGGGGTTCTATTTCTGGTTACACCAAGGTGGAAACATGTTTAGGTGGTATTCACAAATTACAGGCCCTGTAGTAGGGCCTATGATTCTCTCACCCCTTAAACTAAATGGTTGAGACTCCTACAACATAAATGACAACTGCGGAGTTAGTATTACTAACTTTGCTACTGCCTTCAGTATGCAGCACATCGCACTCAAGAGGAAGAAGAACTTCACTTAAGGGGCAGAGAGACTCAGTAGTTATCTTTGTGGTTAATCACTAGAAGATGCAACATAGTTTGACTCTATATCCTCTCAGTGGAGCAGAGATAGCTGCCTCATGCCAAGAGTCGTCATAAACCTTCAATGCATTAGGGTGAAGATACACAAAAAGAAGTGGAACGATCAGAAAAGGCAGGTTTCACCTGAGTTTTCTGGGATCCAGGTATCAAAGAAACTTTCTAACAGGGGACCCAGATGATGTGTACATCCTACTCCCTTTGAATGTAGCCTTTCCATCATGCATCCTGACATGCTGTATGGCCTGCATGTTCCCTGAAGTCCCAATGTCATCACAAGTAAGAACAAAAACCTCTCTATCTTTCCACTACAATACAATCCCATACTCACTTCACCTAATAGGTACACATCTCACACTTGTCTCTCACACAAAGATTACACCCCTCAGAATGCACATTGATTGCAGCTGCGGCCATGCAGGTAAGAGTGGTGAGGCCGGATGGAGGGGATATTGGCATGCGGCCACGAAGAAAAATCAATTATTCATTTAATTTTCACTCGTGGTCGTTTGTCAACTCCCCTCCCAACCCTCCCCCACCGCACCAACGCTCTTACCTGCATGGCTGATTGATTATACTAATCTTCACACCCTCTAACTTTCTTTACTGTCCCTATGTCAAGTGCATTGGTAGCAACAAAAGGAGCAGAAGTAGCCTATACTGTGGCAGGAGGACAACCAGGCCCATGTCTCTTTGCTTCCCAACTAATCACACAGGTAGGCCACAATGCTATGAATAATGTTGCCAAACTCAAGGGAACTGTATGCCAAAAGTGTCATTAATATTCTTAATTATATATATTGAGATAGAATGTACTCATCACAAAGCCATCTTGTAATTGGATATGTCTCTAATGTGCTCATCCATTTCATCATATGTTGGATGTCCATCTGCTACCTGCACCACCTCCTCTTCTGCTCGATGCAGTGGACTGACATTTGGAAGACAGAGCTTGGCTAATATTCAGACAAATAAAAAAACAGATTTTTCTAGAGTCAGGGTATTTAGCATAATATTCTATAATACAGACCCCACCTTCCATTTGCATCAGCTAAATCTTTCTACTGGGTGAACTTGTATGTCTAATCATGTCTCTGTAATTATGCAAATAATATATATCCCTCCATTGATCATCTTCATCAGTAAGTATAAATATAAGTCACCCCAACTCTAACCGCCCATTACCCGATTGTGTATGATTGCAAATAACACAATTTATCTCAGCTTTTCACCAGCAAATGTTGATGAGGCTGTTTATATACCGTGTGTCAATAATATATTACAATATACTGGTAATGTGAGTTAGGGTTTGTGAGAAAGTGGATTATTAGTTGGGGTGAATGTTAGCCCACTGTTAGAATCGACATCCTCAACATTTTTGGCATGGTATTCCCCAAACGTTTATCTTCCACTCCCTGATTTTTGCTGAAACTGTTTTATGCTGCTATTAGCACTCTGTGCACTTTACCCCTGCTAACCAGTGCTGAAGTGCTTGGGCGCTCTTCCGAAACCCTGGTTAAATTGACCTGCACCTGATTGGCACATTTAACATACTCGTAAGTTCCTTGTAAATGGTGCTTTCTGAGCCCAGAACCTGTAAATGAAATGCTTCTATTGGGCTGCTTTACTTATCATGCAACCCGCAAAGCAGCCTTTCAAAATGTCTTAGGCCTGCCACTGCAGCCTGTAGTGCAATTTTTAACTGCCATTTCGACCTAACAAAGGAAACCTTATGCCACACCTAAACCTTCCTTTTTAATGCTTATAAGACACCCCTGAATAGGCAAAACAGCTCCTAGGGCAGAGCGCAAGGTATTTAAAACGCAAGAAGTGTGGGTTTAAGTTGTACATGTCCTGACAGTGAAAAACCTCTTAACAAGTCTGAAAATGACACTTTTAGAAAGTTGAAATTTGCTTGCCCAAACCAACTCTGCCTATCTACCAGTGTCGTGGGCTGCATGTCTGTGAATGAATCTGCCGTTTGGGTTTGTGTATTGCTTCCAGATAGTGCTAGAAAGGGGACTTAGGCGTGGATAGGATGGGTCATCATGACAGAATGTCTGTGGAGAGGCTGCACACAGCCTCACTTACTCTTCGAAGGGCTTTGCCTACAGCACACACAAAGGAACTTTGTACCAGGTCTGCCCTGCCATTTGCCACCGCAGACAGTTCAGACACGGGCTAGGGGCAGTGGAAGTACTGACCAGAACCCGTTTTAGAGGTAGGTCAGGGGATTCCCCCACACAAAGACTGGCACCTGATATAACAAGAGGCCCTTCAGAACCTCTCCTCAGAATGCTCCTGGACCTGTGAAGATTCAAAAGAAGGACTGTCCTACTTCCAGAAGGACTACTCTGCGGCTTGAAGGACTGCTTTGTTATCTGAAAAAGAAAGATTGGACCTGCTTGCCTTGATTTTAGGCTACCCAGATTGACTTCAAGTGTCAGTTGGTTGGCCTCCTAGCACAGGGACACAATTTACCAAATGCATCCTTACAACTGTCCCGCTGAGCCGCACCAACTACACCTAACTAAACCTGCCTGAACCCTGCTGTTGGCCACTGCTGGAGCGAGTCCTGATCCCTAAGAGGTGCCTCCCATGCACTTGAATTTTGGTTGGCATTTGAGAGCACTTCTTACTGTGCAACATAAGAAGCCATCAGATCCTGCGCAACGTGAAGCAACATAAAGCTGCAAAACTGCACAGCTCCAAACCAAAGGAATCACCAGATCCGGTGCTGAGTGAATCAAAATCCCGTAATGGCTCAGTGTGCACCTGAAGGCTTTATCGTAACCGATGCTGAGCAATGCGGAGCCGCAAATTACATTGTTGCCCAGCTGCAAGCTTCATCAGGACAGACACAGAGTGAATCAAAGCCCAAAAATACACCCCTGCCAGGCTGAAAGCTGTATCAGAAACATTAGCGAGCGATGCCTCACAAGCCTCACTGCCCATCAAGAGCTCCATTGGAACTGACTTTGAGTGACTGGAAGCCCCACAAAACCTCAACATCCAGCTGAAAGCTTCCTCAGAACAGACACAGAGTAAATAGAAGCACAACAAAGCCTCCATGCCTGGCTGAAAACTTCATCAGAATCAATGCAGAGTCATGCGATGACCTGCAAAGCTTCATGGCTCGCAAGACCTTTATTGGAACCAACACTGTGTGACGAGATGCCCTGCAAAGCCTCACCGCCCATCTGGAACCAACACAAAGTGACTTAAAGACTCTCAAAGCAATGCCACGCCGACTTCGGATCTAATATATATGGTACAAATTCCACGGGGGCAAACTCATTCCTGTACCCAACGTGCACTCCATTGAGGTTGGCTTGAACTTGTGACTTTGTCATGGTCCAGCACAACCAGATATCCACAGCTGGTACTTTGTGCTTTTGGTGCTTTTTTGCCAAACCTTTTAGAAACTCATATCTCCAGTTCTACTGATATGATTTTGATATTGTCAGTGTCAATTTATTTATTAAAAAGTACTCAATTTTTCTAAATTGTTTTTGAATTTTTCTAATGTTATATTTTCACTTTATTACTGTTAAAGTGCTGCATAAATACTTTACACATTGTCTGTAAATTAACCTTGACTGCTTGTCCCGAGCTTCTAGAGCGTTAAGCACAGGCTCATTTAGTGCTTTTTGGGGTTCACCCTGACCAGGCCTGTAGTTGTTGTTTGAGTGGGGCTTCCAGGCTTCTAAGGTAACAACCCAATTTCTTACATTAACCACAAGTAATAATGTCACTGTTCTTCTTAGGTCCAGTAAAGGTTTCAGTAATTTAAACCAAATCTTAACCCCTCATAGCCATTGCCCAGCACAGGCAGGCTTAAATTTAGAAAATGTGCAAAACATTTAGAAGTACCAAAACAGTTAAATAATCAAAAAACACAACACAATGAAAATCCCATTCCAAATTTATAACAAGAATTTGCAATGCATCGGTCTCGCCTTTGGGACCTTATATGTATTTAGAAATGCAGCATATTAGCCTGGGTGCTGGTCTCCAACCTCACTAGAGCTTCTGAATTGAATATTATGAACAACAATGTGATAGCATCAGGCAGATCACACAAACAAGGAGCCATAATTGTATTAAAAAGTAAACAACAGCTGGACCCGTAATACTCTTTTGGTAGAATGATAAGAACATTCAAATATTTCCTAATGTGGTGGGTCGCTGTTGCATCGCTGTCTAGTTCCTCGACAAAGAGGCTTGCGGGATACACTGACCCAGAGGTAGACCTCGAAATCACTGCAAATTAATAAACACACACACACCCAAGTTGCTGCTTTGTCAACAGAAACTGTGTCCAGCGAAGGCACGAGCCAACCACAGTGCCTTGAACCCAGAGCACAGTGCACTAACGGGAACTGGCTGTAATCCCCACGAACCAGAATCACTTACAGAGCTACAAGCTAATGTCAGGAACTCGATTTTATGAAATAGTCTGCTACAACATTTTTGCTGAATGTCAGTTTTACAAAAAATAATACGAATGTATTAGGAAGAAGCTAAGCACGATGTATGTAGCATATATATTAAAAGTATCGGAAATATGTATTGTGGAATGAAATTACGTGATATTTTGCATCTAAGCTCTCATCCACAGCCGTGCTCGAATCAAGCGTGCCAACTGTGCATTATAGCAAAAAAACTGTTGTGTGAACTTTTCTTACATAATTGAATGAGACAAATGTCATGGAGAACCAGAGATTGTTTCTTGTTTGTGCTTGTTTAATTTTTCTGTAGGAAGGGCTAAGTGGTGGCAGGAGAGTGAGATGACTGGGGTACTCATCATTGAGGCTGACCCTCTTAAAATGTCCCTGGTATACTTTCAATGTTGTTAGCCATCAAACTGCTAAGAACCTTACACACAACCAGCACAGTTGATGCCTTACATCATGTGGAGCCACTTGACAAGTATACTTAGCACTCCGGTCAAGTTCGTAATACGTTCAGACTAGTAGTAGGATAATGAATCAGCAAGTTCACAAAACCATTGTAAACGTGAATACATCATCACCTTATTGTAAAAGACTCATAGCAGTGCGGTGCAGTGCTGAACAATGCGCTAGTTAATGACTACGCTTATTTGAATCTTTATTTTTCATTTACCACAAAATAATCCAAATGTTCAGTTTATCACTAACTTATGGACCCTCTACTTTGAGGTCTCGATAGAACGCTGTCGCTCTGACCAATAATCGTCCGAGTAGAGCGAGCTGCTCCCAGAATGTTGACAATATTCAAATCTGTTCTTGGGACAGTTGAGGGAGGCTGACCGATGGATAATTCCCAGCGTTTAATAAGGTAAAGTAAAGAAATGACACACAGTGCAGAGTGTTGAATGCATTTCATTAGCTTACCTCTAATTTCAATCCTATTACTGACTGAAAGTCAGGCTCTAGTTTCCTTTTCCTGGGGTCCGTTGAGCCCGCGGGGCTCCTCCTCCACTCACCGGCACACGGAAACTTCCTTTGCTGGGCCGTAAGCTCCACCCAACGTCAGGCAGCCTTGCCTGACTTCCGTATTTCTCGAGGCATTGGTTCTGGCCGATCGCGGCGGCTCTTCAGAAATGCGGGTTGGGCTCCCGCTTCTGAATGCTCGCAAATGCGGGGTGGGCTCCCGCTCCTAAATACTTGTTTATGCAGGGTGGGCTCCCGCGGCTCCATTAGCCCAAATGCAGGCGCGGTAATTTAAAAACAAGCATTGATAATGCAATAGAACTTGCATTTATCCGAGTCCTATTGCATTTGAAAAGGGAAAAGGGCATAAACAGGAAAGAGGGGTGGTGGTGTCCCAAGAAGGTATGAACTAGAGAGGGGATGGGGGGAGGCACGAGAACAAAATAATGTTTACAGTAAAGGGGCCAATAGCCATGGAAGGACACAATTGACAACATGGCCATCAGTAGGAGGGACTAACAAGCCTAAAAACCAATAGGAAGACTGCATTTAGGACCTAAGCAAAATAAAAAGATGGGCGGAGATCTTAAATGAAACTTCCACGCTACAGTATATACTGCATGTCTCAACGAGAAAGCGCAAGCGCTGCCTAGGCAAGACCTAAAAACAGGGAATAACTTAATGAACAAAATTACAATAAAACAGCACTATCTACAAAGGGAAACCAGATATATGTTGAAAAAAAATGTTTTAGATGAACTAGTGCCAGAAAGCATGTCAAACCATAGTCATCTGTTTACACTTGACGAGTACATAGGTGTGATTTAAGGCCAACTTCTATGAAGCGTGGGTCAGATGCATACATCAAGTTTGGCACAGTCAGAAATGTTACCTTTTTTACTTAGGGTCTGATTTAGAATTTGGAAGATCACAAGCATAATGAATATCCTGTTTGCCATGTAACAAGTTTCATTGTATATAAAGGCACTTTATACTAATGGGACCAGAATATCACATTTTTGACATAGTAACCCATTCACCAAGGTCTAAATCATGCACCAAGTCTTTGAAATGGAAGTCAGTCAATTAATCAATGCATTCCTAGAGCACATGGCTACCCTAGTAGAGATTCCCAATGCTGCAAGTAGAGGAAGGGATAGCAAGAATCTGAAAAACGCCAGGTTTCAATAGCCAATTAAACTCCAGAAAAGAGGTGCAAGTCCAAATCTTTAAAGGAAGGGAGTTCCATTGATTAGAACTAAGTACTGGAAAAATCTGCCACTGGAGCGAAGATTTTACTTAGAAAAAATAGAAATGCTGCAGTGCCCTAAGGTAAAGGGGCCACAATCATACAGGGCCTTGTGCATAAAGCATAATGTTTTACAATGAATGTGCTTCTCAACGGTCAATCAGAGGAGAGAGCAAAGTTGAGTTTCAACAGAGGAATGCCTGGGAACATGGCAAAGCAGGCTTGGTGCTGCATTTTGCATGACCTAAGATCTCATCAAAGTTTTTTTTGATCAACCCAAATAAATCTAGTTACTGTAATCTAAGCTGAAAACTATCAATGTTTGAACAACAGTTTTTTGTGCCGAGAGAGGGAGAAGCCAGAGAATTTTCTTGAGGAACTTGAGCAACCACAAACAGTAGTGTGTGATTGTAGCAATTGGAGAGCTAATAGAAAGCTGTATGTGCAACCAAATGCCCAGATTCTAAACCATCTTTCAAGGAGTTGAAAGCGATTCCAGTCGGTGGGACACCACTGACGACCCTAGAGCTGGTGATGATTACCAACAATCAGCATCTCAGTCCTATCACCATTCAGTTTAAGGCAGTTTAGTCTCATCTGTCTTGCTATTTCCATCAGGCAGAAGTTTAGATTCCTTTTGAAGAACGCTAAAGCAACAACCTCACCTTGTGCTGCTGGTGGGATTGTCTCCTCGTTGCCACTGTTTGCCGCTGCGCGGCCGACAGCCTTGCCACTGCTACTCTCACCTTCCAGGGGATTTGGGCGTTGTTACTGACCGGCAGGGCTGCGAGCTGTTAGCGGGAGACTCCGAGGTCCAGGAGTCCCCGCGCGCCCGTCACCACCTGGGCTGCTCTCCCTGCCGGCTCCACCCCCATCCTGCCTTGAAAATCGGCGGCTCAACCACGGACAAGCGGATTCCTTTTGAAGAACGCTAAAGCAACAACCTCACCTTGTGCTGCTGGTGGGATTGTCTCCTCGTTGCCACTGTTTGCCGCTGCGCGGCCGACAGCCTTGCCACTGCTACTCTCACCTTCCAGGGGATTTGGGCGTTGTTACTGACCGGCAGGGCTGCGAGCTGTTAGCGGGAGACTCCGAGGTCCAGGAGTCCCCGCGCGCCCGTCACCACCTGGGCTGCTCTCCCTGCCGGCTCCACCCCCATCCTGCCTTGAAAATCGGCGGCTCAACCACGGACAAGCGGATTCCTTTTGAAGAACGCTAAAGCAACAACCTCACCTTGTGCTGCTGGTGGGATTGTCTCCTCGTTGCCACTGTTTGCCGCTGCGCGGCCGACAGCCTTGCCACTGCTACTCTCACCTTCCAGGGGATTTGGGCGTTGTTACTGACCGGCAGGGCTGCGAGCTGTTAGCGGGAGACTCCGAGGTCCAGGAGTCCCCGCGCGCCCGTCACCACCTGGGCTGCTCTCCCTGCCGGCTCCACCCCCATCCTGCCTTGAAAATCGGCGGCTCAACCACGGACAAGCGGATTCCTTTTGAAGAACGCTAAAGCAACAACCTCACCTTGTGCTGCTGGTGGGATTGTCTCCTCGTTGCCACTGTTTGCCGCTGCGCGGCCGACAGCCTTGCCACTGCTACTCTCACCTTCCAGGGGATTTGGGCGTTGTTACTGACCGGCAGGGCTGCGAGCTGTTAGCGGGAGACTCCGAGGTCCAGGAGTCCCCGCGCGCCCGTCACCACCTGGGCTGCTCTCCCTGCCGGCTCCACCCCCATCCTGCCTTGAAAATCGGCGGCTCAACCACGGACAAGCGGATTCCTTTTGAAGAACGCTAAAGCAACAACCTCACCTTGTGCTGCTGGTGGGATTGTCTCCTCGTTGCCACTGTTTGCCGCTGCGCGGCCGACAGCCTTGCCACTGCTACTCTCACCTTCCAGGGGATTTGGGCGTTGTTACTGACCGGCAGGGCTGCGAGCTGTTAGCGGGAGACTCCGAGGTCCAGGAGTCCCCGCGCGCCCGTCACCACCTGGGCTGCTCTCCCTGCCGGCTCCACCCCCATCCTGCCTTGAAAATCGGCGGCTCAACCACGGACAAGCGGATTCCTTTTGAAGAACGCTAAAGCAACAACCTCACCTTGTGCTGCTGGTGGGATTGTCTCCTCGTTGCCACTGTTTGCCGCTGCGCGGCCGACAGCCTTGCCACTGCTACTCTCACCTTCCAGGGGATTTGGGCGTTGTTACTGACCGGCAGGGCTGCGAGCTGTTAGCGGGAGACTCCGAGGTCCAGGAGTCCCCGCGCGCCCGTCACCACCTGGGCTGCTCTCCCTGCCGGCTCCACCCCCATCCTGCCTTGAAAATCGGCGGCTCAACCACGGACAAGCGGATTCCTTTTGAAGAACGCTAAAGCAACAACCTCACCTTGTGCTGCTGGTGGGATTGTCTCCTCGTTGCCACTGTTTGCCGCTGCGACTTGCCGGACCCGCTTCGCGGGTCCCGCTGCGCGGCCGACAGCCTTGCCACTGCTACTCTCACCTTCCAGGGGATTTGGGCGTTGTTACTGACCGGCAGGGCTGCGAGCTGTTAGCGGGAGACTCCGAGGTCCAGGAGTCCCCGCGCGCCCGTCACCACCTGGGCTGCTCTCCCTGCCGGCTCCACCCCCTTATCCACCAGTCTTACAGGCATAAAAGCACAGTATCGCCCCCGCACCGCGGGAGCGCGCGGGAGGGCGCCGGGAGAAGCCCGGGACAAGGGCGGGACCGTTTGAGGCCGTTCGAGGTCTGAGAGGACTGGACTGGGCCAGCCCTCTAAGCCCCCATAAACGGTCTCTTCCCTGCAATCACAAGGAACTATGTCATCTCGTGAGTATAAGGAAAGGGCGGCCAAATCCAAATTAAAAAACGGAACCCTAGATGACTTCATTACTAAAACACACTCTGCAATAGACAATGAGATCGCCAAAATGCAGCGTCGAGTTTCATCCGAACTGGACGCTGCAAGGAGGCTGTCACAGGAGATAGCTGCGGCAAAAAAATCCTCCCTAGGTGCTTTTGCCTTTGCCAAAACCCCTGACCGTTCTATTGCCCAACCTTTAAAATTAATTGAAACAACTGTAGACATCCATCATCAAACGGTGCCTATCACACACACCTCAAAAGAAACTTTACAATCACCCTCATTATTATCCGATGACCCTTTACAAACACCTAAACTTGGGGTAATGGAGGAGATAAATGAGTGTAACAGAGATGTGCCAGTATTGGGCTTAAAATCAATTTCTGTAAATCAGGTTGTGGGAGTTCCTAAAAATAAACAGCAGGGGACATACACCAAAAGGAAACGTGCTAATCAAACATCATACGCTAGGAAAAAAGTAAAGGTTGCAAAGTCACAACTATCTACCAAGTTGCCATCCCCGTCTCCAGCAATTAATACTCAACCTGCTGACCCCACAGCAGAGGCAGTTGTGGATTCGCTAGAGATAATCCAAGATAGGGATAGATTGACAATAGTGAAGGAGAATAATGAAGTACCACTATGTGTTATAAATGGGGGAGATGTTGAATTTCTTACCGTAGTTTGGGAAACTCTTAAAAAGCTTTTAAACCCCTTTGAGGACAGATTATTGCAGATAGTATCCCAACTCTCTAATATTGATAAAAAGTTTTCACATTCAGGGAAACACCCCGGTAAGGAAGACAAAAATTTATTGGTCGGTGTTGAGAAACTTATAAAAAATTTACTGAACCCCTTGATGGAGAAAACTCAAATAATAAATTCAAAATTAGATCAATTGGAGTTTTTAACATCTAAGAACACCACTTTACTGGAAAGTCTGGTAGGAAGTAAAAAACAACCCCCCACTACTGTTGGTAAGACTAGTGATAACACCAGTTCAGGGAAAAAGGGCTTTAAGCCTAACTTGATATCGCAACCTCTATCTAGCGGTACCACTTCCAGCACTACCCCCTCCTTAGTACCAACACCATTAATAAAAATCAAACAGGTGAATACAGCGGGCCAAAAGCCAAATAATCCTCTGGTGGTAACTACACCAGTCAATACATCTGCACCGGCCCAAATTAATAAGGAAGTGAAAGAAACACCGTCAAGTAAACCTCAGGCACCCAGTAAAACCCCATTACAGGGTAGGGAGATCTACATAAATATACCCCCAGAGTCCGCGCCTTACATGGCCATCCTGACAGGCGTTCAACCCATCCGAGAGAATAAATATGAGAAAAATGAGGACCTCCTAAATAAAACAAAATTTTGGCTAAACACAAATAGGCCATTGACCGAGGACACTGTCACAAAAATCCTCAGTGTTCGTAGGGTTCCCTGGGTTGGACCAAGCAAAAAAGACCTGGAGGGTGATTGCATTCTGATAAACTTTAGAGATAGTTGGGTTAAGGATATCATCTGTAGTAAGGCCAGGTTTGGGAGGATGGGGGATATCCAGTGTATTGGTCTCGAATACTTTTATCCCAAACTCTGTCAGTCTAACCCTGAGCAAAACCCTTTTCATCAAGGACAGCGTACAAAGGGTGGATACCAAACGGGTTGGACACGCAATTTAAATATGAATCAAGACCCGTTCCACCATTATACTCCTTGGCAAGAGACAGTTCCCTTTATGGGGCCGCCTATCATGGGTGATTTTACACAAGTTCCTTACAACCCACGACGATCTAGGTTTAGGGGCCCAGAATACCCTGGCTGGTTTCCAAATATTAACAACTATAACAACAACATCCCATTGAGGAATCGCTTTGACCCTTTTATGAACTTGGATGAGGTTGATTGACCACCACTTAGGATTAAAGGGACAATATCTACAATACCAGGTGGGGGAACGAAAGAAGATCAAGGTATATGCACTAATGATGTTGAGCCTGTGAAAGTAACATGTGAGGGTAATAACATGAGCGCTGGATACCTACAGATGGGCTCCGCTGCTATGCCAATGGTCACCTTAGATAATGGCCACGAACAGAATATGTCACCACTGCTCAACCCCAATACCACTGTCGTAACAGATGCTTTGGGAAATAGTCACGGACTGCAAGGGTCCTCATCATCATCATCATCAGCACTAATATCTCTATTATCCTGGAATATCTCTGGAATAGTGAACAAATTAGATGATGAGATATGGTTAGATTTTGTGGAAACCCATGGAATCTTGTGTCTTCAAGAGACTTGGTCTAGGACTACCTGCAATATAGAGGGCTTTCAATCATTTGCTGTCTCGGCTGTCCCATCTACATCGGGGAGGGCAAAAGGTGGTATATTGACAGCATTGTCAACAACACTACAGAACCTGCGTACTACGACACTGGTAGAGACAAATTGGTACCAAGTATTGTTATTGGAACACCTATTCCCTGAAGCAGTGTTACTCATTAATTGGTACTACAATATCTTCAATGTATATGACACTTCGGTAATTGAAGACTTGGAGTATGCTCTAGGTAAAATCCGCTGCAGGCATCCTTCCTCGCCGATTATATGGGTTGGAGATTTCAATTGTACACTCTGCAGTCATGGGGGTTCAAATGTATGCGGTTTGGAGGATTTGAATGCCCAGCCCCTAAACCACTTTAGGCACACTCCGCAGGGGGATGCCTTGAATAATATCATCGTAACCAATGATCTATGTGTGGTAGACCCCTGGTCCCCCCCAGATACCCCGCATATACCAAGTTTCCAGGGCTTGAGGGGAGAAATGAGTACAATTGATTTTGTTCTGGTATCAAGTACCTTTCTTAAGTATGTGGAAAAGCTGGAGGTGGTGGCAAATCCCACTAGTGACCACAACCCTTTATTATTATCTATATGGGTTCCTACACAAGAACCACCAAGGAAAAGGGAACAACCCATTGAGTACAACAAAAATAAGGGTGTAACCCTGAAATGGGGGAAGATAAATGTGCACAAGCTGGAAGAGGATATTGTTGTAAACTGTAAAAATGATATAGAATTGTGTTTAGCAGGTTCCGATTCACAAAATGTTATTGAAAGTTTTGAGAAGTTGTGCTCCTATATAGGACAGTGCCTAAAAAAGCCTACAAGAAAGGGAGGCCAAAAGGCCTTTAGATGGTTTGATTCTGTATGTTCTGCCACACACCGATCACTGAAATTAGCATTGTGTGAAAAGCCTAGAAATAAAGAGCTTGTCAGGACCAGTAGGAAGGCGTATAGAGACGCCATTACAAAAAGAAAACAGGATTTGAAAACCAGGGCTTGGGATGACCTCGAAAAGGCAGCAGAACTGAAAGATAATAGGCTATTTTGGGAGGTAATTAATCGTCCCCTTTTTAAGAGCAATAATAATGAAGCTATAGCCATCCAGGTTACCGCTGAACAATGGGTCCAACATTTTAGTAAGATTTTTAATCCTAATTCGTATTCATTAATGTTAGACAATGAGGGGACAGGGGATGTGGTGTCTTCATCTCCCTCGGCCCTGACCCTCAGCTCTTCATTCACTTTGACTGAGATTGAGGAGGCCCTAGGGAAAGGAGCACCATTAAAAGCTCCAGGCCCAGATGCTGTCCCTCTGGATCTTTTTAAATCCAAGGTTAGTTTGTGGGCACCTATTCTATTGAATGTTTTTAATGCTGTAGTGGTTGGCCGTATCCCTGGCACATGGAAAGAGGCAACGGTAGTGCCAATTTTTAAGAAAGGCAACAGATCCGATCCTTGTTGTTACCGCCCGATTTCTTTAATAGATGCCGCATGTAAAATCCTAGGTAGAGTAATCTTGGCGAGATTGGAAAGTTGGGCAGATTCTGTTGGATTGATAGTTGACTCTCAATATGGATTCAGACACGGAAAGGGGACAAATGAGCAGTGTCTTAATTTGGCACTAATCATGGGAAAGTACGTGAAGGCCAAAAAATCTTCTATTCATCTGGCCTTCATGGACTTGACAAGCGCTTTCGATACTGTATGCAGGAACAAGTTGTGGAGGATGATGATTGACATGGGCTTTGAAGAACCTCTAGTGTCCTTGCTTCGCAGGTTGCATGAAGCAACCAATGTGTCCATCAGGTTTGGCACTGGGGGGGAAATAACGGAACCAATTCCTTCTACTGAAGGAGTGCGTCAAGGATGCATCTTGGCGCCTTTCCTCTTCTTAGTTTATACAAACGGACTTGAACAGTACCTACTAAATCAGGGCTGCGATTTCCCAAAAATTAATGGTAAAAGCGTCCCTATGCTTTCATATGCGGACGATACTGTCCTAATGACATTAACAGGAAACGGCATGCAAGTGTGTTTAGACGCATTTAATAAATTCATGCTTGATCTAGATCTAAAGGTAAACTCTGGAAAATCCTTTATAATGTCCTGTGGCCCCAAGGGGTCGTCTGTTAGGAAGTTCGTGGTAAACAACCGCACAATTGGGAAAGTGGATAATTTCAACTATCTTGGTAATCTGTTTGATAGTAAACTAAGATGGTCACCGGTAATAAAGGTTCGAGCCCAGAGTATGACAAGGGCGATAGAGGGCATTTTCCGCTTCTGTAGCAAACTGGGGCAGAAACACATAACGCATCTTAGAACTCTCTACACTTCAAAATGCCTATCTGTAGCTACCTACGGGGCAGGGGTGTGGGGGACTGAAATGCCTGCCGCAATACAGGTGGTGGAAAACAACTTTATAAAAAGAGTCTTGTCAGTCCCAAAAAGTACCTCAAACATTTTCTGTCATAATGAACTTGGTATGGTTAGTGTCTCTGATACAATCTGCTTGTCACCTTTACTGTTATGGGGCAAAATCTGGCAGTCAGAAGACCTGCAATTAACCAAAGAAATTATTACTGACTGCATGGCTTTAGATAACTCAAAGCAGATACCCTGGTTGTCCTATGTTTGTAACATGTTGAACAAAATCGATCTTGGTTCCTATTTTTATAGTCCCGGGAAAATCGAGGGAAATTACAAAATGGACATAAAGGCAAAGTATTTGATGTCTGTGAACCAGCTTTGCAGGGACAACATAATTGATAATGATACTATCCGTATCTGTAAACCCCAACCCCAGTATTATTTAATATTTACCCATAATGTGCAATGGCGATTCCTTTTAACAAGGTTTAGACTGGAGACCCTACACTACCAATTTGCCTTTCCTAAACAAGGGGGTTGGGGTGAGAGACTGCCCCCTTGTCCCTGTAATAATAGGGACAGACAAAGTACCTTACATTTGGTTCTTTTTTGTTCATTGTATAAAGAGCCAAGACTCCGGTTTATTAAACCAATTCTGAAGGGCAGGCAACCTTGCACCTATAGGGAAGGCTATGAATTTTTGTTATCACTAACTTCTGTGGAAATCTGTTGTGCAATGTTAAACTTCATCAGAATCTCACTAAAGATTAGGAAGATCTATGGGTAGCACAATCTGTATTGAAATTTTACAAAATTTGAGAATGTAGATGTTCTTGTTATTACTATTGTCATTTTTTAGGTCTTTTTCCTAAATTCTTGTGTAAGTCTTTGTTTTAATTTAGCTTTTAAAGGAAAGATGAATTACATGTATGTTAGTTCAATACTTTTATGATTCATTTTATGTTTCGAATAAAGTTTTTGAATACGAATACGAATACGATTCTTTGCCCCCACCCCCATCCTCACTGCTAAGCGCTACAATAATCTTGGTGTCCTAAGCATACATGAAGAAGGACAGGCCATAGCCCTCATCTAGGTCGGCCAAAGGCCACACATAGATGTTAAAAACTGTAGAGCTCACTGAAAAGCCTTTGGAATTTAGGAGATTTAATAGCTGTGTGTGGAGTACAATCTTAATCTTCTTCAACTGCTCAGGAGGAAGAGGGTTACAGGGGCAACCTGATCTAATAGAGTCTAACAAGGACTCAAGTGTGATAGAATTGAGTACATTAAACTTTGATACGATACAATTATGAGAATCACTTAAAACTGCTCTCTGTCTCAGATCTCCAGAGCGGCCAAGGCTGAATAAATGTCAGCTACCTTGTTATGGAAAAGCGTGTTAATATCCCTGCAATTAGATTGAGAAAGAACTACAGGTGAGGATACTTGCCCAGAATCTAGCATCATTTAACAATCCTAAAAAGATCTTTGGAAGAATTGTGAGGCTGAAGAGCCATATGGGCAACTGACGGTACACAATACAAGAGGGAAATGGTTACTGGCTTAGAATTCCCTTGCCATAGGTTGCTTTTCCACTAGTGACTGTGTCATGGTGGATAAACAGGTGCAATTGTCCGGTGATGTAGATCAATACCAATCAGAAACACTATGACTGTAGTGCCTCTGCTACGCCCACCGTATCCCAACTGGCCCTCAGGAAATTTCCAGTGGCCACAAAATGGAGTCTAGAAAGTACTTTGACAGCTGCATGAATGTGACTTCTACTAAGTCTTGCCTGGAATAGATCAGAGTTGTTTGATCCATGGTACAAGTGGAGTAGTTCAAGTGGCTACACATTTGTGTATGTGTTTTAGCATTTGCATGAGCCTCCCTATTTGCCTCCTTTTTTCCTTTAATCCTCCCATTTAATAGTAGATATTCCACATTTTCTTACCACACCCTCTCATGCCTCTGACTTTTACTTCACAAACATACATGTCTATGTGCGGATTTCTCCATGCTTGTGATGGAGATCTCCCTGCATAGAAAACAGGACACTTAGATACAGAGACCTCTGCCTGGAATTATTTGAATAGCATTCGTGAGTACGTAAAGCAGCATTACAGAAGTACTATTTTGCATACTCATTAATTCTATGATAAGCAGGCCCCTACATTATGTGATTCTCAGAAAATCAAAGAGGGTCAATTAAGCAAGAAAAAGCAGAAATCTAAGTTTGCAGGTTTTCACAATTCTTTTCTGTAGATTTTTGCATTAATTTTAATTCACTAAATTCCCAATAACTACACTAATTCACTAAAGTGAGTCGTCTGCAGTCCAGGGTAAACACAGATGACCTGATTTAGATCTTGGCAGTTATGGTCCGACTGTCTCTTTTCTGACATATTCACCAGTTGGACTCCTACTTAGCGGTCCGCTTGCTCTATTTATATGTTGGTGGGCCCATAGATGAAAGTCCACCAGAGTTCCACCTTGTCTGCCAGGAATTCTCACCTGCGTTGGTGGCGTAATAAATAGAGGTGGATGTTGGTGGGATTCCATGTAAGATGAGCTAATCATAATTTGGCTTTCCGTTGAGGCAACTGTGGCGGGAAAACCTCCTACTTTGAGTTGGTGGAATGGAATAAAATGAGGTAAGAACTTACCTTTTTTTACTGTTATCCACTTCCCTTTCCATCTTGAATCCTATTGCCTAGGTTCACTGTTTGCTGCCCCAACTCCAACACGACGCCAAACGACTCTGTTGTTGCCAGAATCTAAGGTAAGCAACTTTTACAATTGTCTTACTATGAATCATGTGTTGACAATTGCTGTATCCTAGTGTATTTGTGTATTGACACTTAAAAAAACAAATTGTTGCTATAGTGCTGGGGGGTGTTGTACTTGTAGTGCCTAAGGGTTTCCATTCAATAGTTTGTGTATGTTGTTTGTGTGGCATGCAATATGGAACAAAAAGGGGCATAACATAATACCTACCCATGTATGTAGAAGCACACACAACATATATGTGTATTGTCACATTCATTATTAGTACTTGCCAGTCTCCACTCCACCAGTCGCTCCGTCAGGAATCTGCCGTCACCACAACACTAGCAAGACGGGGACATCTAAATCAGCTCGGTGGAATACCTCAGGCCTGAAGGCGATGGAGTTATTAGAGCCTGCATACATCTCGGGCAGGACTCTGTCAACTCGACGGAGTTCTTGAACACGCCTTCATGGAGGGACAGAGGGAGAGCTGCCAAGATGTAAATCAGGCCCATAGTTTTTTGTGAGAATGTGCATTTACAAAAGTAACTTTTTTTTCTTTTTTGCTCTACCTAGAAAATAATTTCCTCTTGGATAAATACTTTCCCACGCATCTGGAAATATTGGTGTACTTGGAGTTTTTCACACCAGCATTCTTGGCACTAGCAGGATCGTAGGCAAAGCCAGACTACCAGGCGTCCTATGTTTTCTCAGGAGGCTGGAAGGGTGGGGGACCGTTTTTGTAGCAGTGCAGCAGTTTTGAAAGCACCCACTGCAGAGTTCCTTGTATATTCATATAAACAAAGAGATTCTATCAAGAAAAGTGCAAGTGTTTATTTTTAAGGATTTTATTATATATATTTGAAAGGGAGGTTGGCTCTTCATCGGACCAGTGGGATGAAGGCACTATGTGCTTTTAAAATACCCCTCACACACTAAGAGTCCCTTAGTGTCATGCTTCATTATGTGGGTCGTCCCGTCCCTCTACGGGGCGGGGCGTGCTACGACCTACGAGTTACGCAGGAGCACTTTGATTTTGTGGTGAAAGACTATGTGTTTGTGCAGTGACAGTGGAGGTAGTGAGGTGTAGGGACCTAGTAATGTGATTAAAAAGTTAAAAATTCCCTGGCTAGTGGAAAAAATAATTTTATTCGCTTCCCTGGTTGGGAATGTTAAAAAGGGGTTGTGAGGTAGGGCTATTAGCAACTACAGGGTCAACATGTTTCACAGACAGTCCCCTACTGTCTGATCATCAGGACCAATGGTGGTCCCTACTGGGAGGTACTCAGTTCTAAGTAGTATAGCCTAGAGTCCTACAAACTGATAGCAAAAATCGGCTGCCAGTTTGTGCTTCAGAGCATGAGTTGGCCCGATGTGAAGCTTAAAAATGAAAAAAGACGCAGTGGTCTCTGCAAGAGAAAGGAAAAATAACAGGGTGAAGTAATACATTCATAGCACATGGTTAGACTAGACCTTGTCATTGAATTTTAAAACATATGCGTATCTTGCAAAAATTTGGAAGATAGCTATTACCAAATATACTCCTAATTGCGGAGCTATATTTTCGGTAAGACAAACATACATAAAGTCTCAACACACATATAACAGTGACTCACAGAGAAGGACTGACACCCATTTCTACCAATGTCTCTGTTCTTTTGTGGACAGAAAGTTTTGCGATCGGTTTACTCGTTTTATGAGTTGCGATTGCAAATGATAGGGAAGGCACAGAGATATATATAGATAGTATACATACTTTCCCGGTTCTGAAAACGTGCCTCATGAGCCGGCAGATACGAGGGTTTTTCGATGCGGTCAACTAAAAAGGGGATAGATAGAGCCGCATACTCTCGTTAGACGGCATTGTTCACGGGAGCATATTTTACCTTGTTGTTTCTGAAGATCTGTCACACTCGGCCGTTAGTTCGCAGTAGATTTTACTTACGTAACCGCTGCTCGACAGTGCCTTATTCCTACCCCCGTGCCGCTACGAGGAGAACATCAGCTTCACCTCGCCTTCGTCTATTTATACATATACCGGTATTGCATTGTCATCGGCATTGTATTGTTTCCAACTACTAGTCTGCTAACCCAAAATGGCCGCTTGTTTTTGGAACACTTCCTGGTTGGAGCGGAAGTGGTGTTTTTTCTGTCGGTCGTTTGGTTAAGCGTTGGAAAAAACATTAGGAAGGATGTATGGATAGGGTTTATGAAATAGGTGCTTTTCAGAGAGTGGTCCTTAGTATTCAGTACTGCCTCATAGTCGACCCCAGGGTATGTCATCATTAAGGCCGTTCTTATGGGATTTGATTCTGAACACCCATCTTTGTTCCTTTTCTAGGAGTTGTTCTTCTCTGGCGACCAATTCAATTATTGTCCATGACATTTCTTCTAGTTTATGGCCCATTTCTAGAAAGTGGTTGGTTAATTTTGTGCTGGATTTTTTACACTTGACGGTGCTCTTATGCTCACCTATCCTCGTCTTGATGGCTCTGCTGGTCATTCCTACATATTCCATATTGCACGGACACTTTATCAAATATATGGCATTCGAGCTGTTGCAGTTGCTGAAGTTTCTTTGCTCCCAAACTGTGCCATTGTTGAATGTAATTGATGTGCTCTTTTTTGTCAGGCAACATACTTTACAATTACCACAGGGATGGTGACCATGCACGAAATTTACGTTTCTTGCTTGATTGTTGTTGATAGTCCTTGGTCTGGTGTGGACTAGCATGTCCCGGATGCTCTGCGCTTTTTTGTGCGAAAAAATTGTTTTTGGTAGTTGTAGATTGCCACTGTTCAAGATTTTCCAGTTTTTGTTTATGAATTTAGTCACCTGGTTGGAGCTTGTGTTAAATGTGGTAACACAAATAGGTCTTCGTTCTTCCTCCTTTTGGATTTTGTCTTCGAGAAGGCTTTCTCTGCAGTTATTCCTTGCCCTTTTGTAGGCCTGCTCGATGATTCTCTTTGGATATTGACGATCCTCCAATTTTCTCTTGAGATCTTTGGATTGTGTAAAGAACGAGGAATCCAGATAAGGTATTAAACATATAAGTTTAATAGAGGACAAGCAGGACAGCCCTTCCAGTCAGGTCTCTTTCACCAACAGCCACAACCTAACATTCTGGAGCGTGGATGTGGTGCATCACCTGGAACCATAGTAACAGAGGATGCACCACGAGCACAACGCCACATCTTCCTTCTTTGCAATAACAGAACAAAAGAACATTAATGCTACAATAATAATAATTGAAGAAACATAGCAGTGAAGTAAAACAGAAAGGTAAAGAAACATAACAGTGAAGTAAAACCAAAAGGTAAGAATAATAAACAATGTAACCCACACTCCTTCTTCCAAAAGAACAAAGTAAAAATTATAATAGGTTACATTACGTAGCTCCTGAAACGGGCAGGAATCTTAACTTCCCTACCAGTACGTGTGGTGTTCAGATTATGAGTAGGTGAAGAATGCATTAATGTAGTTAAACTAGGAGATCGTAGTTGAGAAGAATCGGGCAACTGTGGAGAAGGAACCAGTAAATTACTACTAGAGGGTACTGATGTGTTACTAGAGGAGGCCCTCACAATTCCATTCCCAGTACTACAATCCTGCAAGACATCATCCCACAACCATTCGAACGAGGAATTAAGATCAGAGTTAGACTTCATGCAAGAAAAGTTACCTTTACACTTTGCTAATCTGTTATGATGCCAGATTTGATTATCACTCAGTTTGGCAGACTTGGAGAACAATTCCACAACCTGCAATGGCTCAGAAAATTTGCTCTGACCCTTCTTGACCTTGGTGTCCAGTTTAATTCTAACCCAATCACCTACATTGAGATCGGCCTCACAGGTGGTGTGCTTCTTACCATAATCACTAATATGTGAATCCTGTATTTTCCTCAGTTTAGAGCGGACTAAAGCAGGAGACCACTTACCACAAATTTTCTTAGAATTCCAGGTAACATTGTCCTTAGTGAATGGCTCCCTACCCCTAAGGATCCTGAAAGGGCTATAATTGGTGCATGTAGGGGTGATTCTATAGGCCCAAATAGTTTCTAACAATTCTTTTTCCCAGTCCTTAACAGCATGAATAGAAGCTTGGATGCTTCCCATGATCACCCTGTTAAACCTCTCCACAATGCCGTTACCAGCTGGATGGTAAACAGGAGTCTTTTTGGGAGTTATACCATTCCTTCCCAAGAATTTCAGGAAAAATTCTGACTTAAATTGTGGACCATTATCGGTTAAAATGTTTCTGGGGATACCTTCTTGCAAAAACAATCTGCGTAGAAAGGTTACAACAACTTTGGTGTCAAATTTTTCAGATATCTCAATTTCGGGCCATTTAGAGTAATTGTCAATTACAACCAGAATATGTTTAATGTTGCCTTCACAATTTTCAACAGGACCGAGCCAGTCCATGCTCAAGTCTTCCCATGGGTACATAGGAATATGTCTAAATCCAAGGGTAGGTTTAAATACACGCAAGGATTTATCAGAATTGGCACAAGTATCACAATTTTGTATAAATCTCTCGACCTCTTTGTCCAGCCCAGGCCAGCAGTACGATAATTTTACTCTTGATTTTAACTTCATGATGCCAAGATGACCTTCAGGATTGATAGATAGGATCCTATTTCTTAGGGAACAAGGAACAATGACTCTCTCACCTCTACATAAGTGATTGGCATCATCAATACAAAGCTCATCTCTGATTTCCCAAAAGGGTCTCAACTCTTCCCTCAAGTTTGATTTGCGTGGCCATCCATTGACAACAAAATTGCGAACAGAGTTCAGAATCTCATCACCATCACAGCACAATTCCCAGTCATTTTTAGAAATAGCCACTAACGGCTGGTCAAAATCCTCATGAATGATAGCAACTTCACTAGATTCAAAGGAATCATAAGGATCATCACAACTTGGTAAGGGAGAACGACTTAAATAATCAGCAACCATATTCTTTTTGCCGGGAATATACTCAACATCATACACATACCCTAAAAGCTTAAGGCTCATTCTTGCAAGTCTTGGAGTGGCTTTTAACATTCCTTCAGAGGTAAGGATTTTCAAAAGGGGTTTGTGATCAGTACGTAATGTGAATCTGGTGCCCCAAATAAATTGTCTGAACTTTCCAATACCCCACACAACAGCAAGCATCTCCTTCTCAATGACTGAGAATTTCCCTTTAAGAGTGGTGATGGACCTAGATGCAAAAGCAACTGTGACTTCAAGGCCAATCTCGTTAGATTGTGAAAAGACGGCCCCCAACCCTTTACCACTAGCGTCGGTAGTAATGATGTTGTGTAGAGTGTGATCAAATTCCTGAAGAGGAAATGCATTAACAATCTCTTTCCTTATGTTGTGAAAGTCATTTTGCAGAATGTCGTTCCAAACAAATTCTGATCTCAATTTAAGTAGTTGCCTGAGGTTAAATGTTTTGTCAGCGAAATTTTTAACAAATTTTGAATAAAATTCAACCATGCCTAGGAATGACCTAAGGTCGTCCTTACAACAGGGAACAGGAGCATTTTCACTTGCTTCAACTAGCTTCTTTTTAGGAAAAATACAATTTTCACCCACTTCATGTCCTAAATAGGTCAACGAGTTAATTCCAAATTTGCATTTTTTTGGTTCAGCTGTTAGACCATTACATTCAAGTGTTTTTAACACTGAGAACAATCTGTTATCATGGTCGCCTCTAGATTTACCCATTACAAGTATGTCATCTTGGAAGTAGGTCGCGTGCTCCATTCTTTTGAATAACTTATGCATGATCCGTTGAAAAACTGCCGCTGCAGAAGCTAGGCCAAATGGCATTCGTATGAATTGATAACATCCAAAAGGAGTTATGAATGCTGTAAGTTTTTTGCTGGATTCATGTAGGGGAATTTGGTGGTACGCTGATACCAAGTCTATAGACGAGAACCACTTGACGCCGGAGCTTTGTGCTAAAAGTTTATCAATCCTGGGAAGAGGAAATTAATCGATTACAATGTTCTTATTTAGGTCTCTTAAATCTATGCATAAGCGGAGACGGCCATCAGGTTTCCTCGCGACGACCAACGGAGCCAACCATTCGGAGCTTTATATTGGTTCAATGACTCCCTTCTGTTCTAATATATCTAAATCTTTCATGACGTCACTCCTGATACTTAAAGGAATGTTCCTTGCTTTGTGACACACAGGTTTGGCATCATCTTTCAAAATGATCTTATGAGTAAAGCCAATTAATTTACCAATATCCCCTGAAAAAACTTTTGGAAATTGTAAAGTTAATTTGTCTAAAAACTCCTTGTTATCTTCATCAAGAACTAGGACTTGAACATCATTACTAGCATTTAGAATGATGCCAAGGGCACCTTGATCGATCCAGCCTAGAACGGAAGGACCCACTTCAGCAACATATAATTTGCCTAAACACTTCCGCCCTTGGAATTCAAACATCTCTTCTACAAACCCAACCATAGAAATTTTTTCACCAGTAAATGTAACCGGTTTGATGTCAGGTGGGAGTAAATCTTTTTTTAAAACCTGAGCAAATGACTTCTTCCAGATGTCACGTTTGACAATTGTATAAGGAGAGCCTGAGTCAGGTACAATGCTAATTAAAACACCTCCAATCAAGATGTTACAAGTAGGTTTCTTAAGTTTACCCTTAACGTTCAAAACAGCATTGTCATCTTCTAAAAAGTCAAGAATACAAAAAATGCTATCATCACTAGATGCCTCATCATTTTCCATATCAGGTTCTAAAGAGTCATCAACACACTTTACCACCTTCTTGTCCTTGCCAGACTTGAATTTACACACTTTGGAGAAATGCCCAATTTTGTTACAAAAATTACACTTGGATTTTAGAGCTGGGCATTTTGGGTCATTTGCGTAATGACCGTTAAAACCACATCTAAAACAATTTGGAATGCTTTCTTTCTTATGAGATGGACCAGGGTTAGTATTATTTTTATTTACGAAGGAGGACTTAAAACTGTTCTTCTTTTTGTAACTATTAGTTACTCTACTTACTGTTGCAGTATTATCTTTATCATCATCTTTGAGGGCAACTTTAGCACACCTCCTGGACATTTCTGCCTTCCTAACCATAGCGAATATCTCATTAAGCGGAGAATCTCCACTGGTCCAGAGATTCTCTTGAATAGAAGTATTGTTAGAGTGCATGACCAATTGGTCTCTAACAAAACTATCATGGAGAGTACCGAACTCACAATTAATGGCCAATTTTTTAAGGGAGGAAACATAATCTTCAACAGATTCTGACTTTCCTTGCTTCCTTTTAAAAAACTCGTACCTGCTTATCCCTACGCAAACTGGAGGGTGGTAATGTACATCCAAATCATCAAGAGCATCAGAAAATACATTATCCTCATTAGCCCTAACTTTTTTCTCCATCTGGTTAAAGATTCTATTACCTTCTGGGCCCAAGCTATGTAGGAGCATTTTCTTTTTTCTCTTTTGAGAAAAAACATCATCCTGTTCTTCTTCAAGGACTTCTAGATAGTTTAAGAAATATACTTTCCAATCTGACCATTTAATAGAAGGTTCACCTGGTCGAGATAAAAATGGGATAGGAGTATTTAGCCCACCCTGTGATGCCATAGGAGAATAGTCAATCAAAAACAACCTGCCAAAAAAATTGTTAGTGCAACCTAGGAATATGAAGAATATACAATAAGGTACAATTAAAATAAAGAAACAACTCTGAAGGTGTGCATGTCACCGAATCTTCAAGAGACATGCGAAATGGTGTGCATGTCACCGTTGTGGTAAAGCACAAGAAATTGTCATATAATCGATGAGAAAAATAATACAAATCGTCGATTTTCAAAAATGTCAAAAGAAACGAAATTGTATCTTTTCCTTAAAGAGTACGAGTACCTTGAATGTTTTTTCCCAAAAAACTGAGTTGAAAATGTTGAACTGCAACAAGCGCCTTCAACGCTTCCAACGCGGTGAAATTCCCGAAGCGACAAGTACTTCAAACGCGGTGAATCAATTGCAGCGTTGAACTTGCAACAAAATGGCGGTACGTTGCGTGACCCTGATCACGTAGTGACGAAGGAGGACTTAAAACTGTTCTTCTTTTTGTAACTATTAGTTACTCTACTTACTGTTGCAGTATTATCTTTATCATCATCTTTGAGGGCAACTTTAGCACACCTCTTGGACATTTCTGCCTTCCTAACCATAGCGAATATCTCATTAAGCGGAGAATCTCCACTGGTCCAGAGTTTCTCTTGAATAGAAGTATTGTTAGAGTGCATGACCAATTGGTCTCTAACAAAACTATCATGGAGAGTACCGAACTCACAATTAATGGCCAATTTTTTAAGGGAGGAAACATATTCTTCAACAGATTCTGACTTTCCTTGCTTCCTTTTAAAAAAACTCGTACCTGCTTATCCCTACGCAAACTGGAGGGTGGTAATGTACATCCAAATCATCAAGAGCATCAGAAAATACATTATCCTCATTAGCCCTAACTTTTTTCTCCATCTGGTTAAAGATTCTATTACCTTCTGGCCCCAAGCTATGTAGGAGCATTTTCTTTTTTCTCTTTTGAGAAAAAACATCATCCTGTTCTTCTTCAAGGGCTTCTAGATAGTTTAAGAAATATACTTTACAATCTGACCATTTAATAGAAGGTTCACCTGGTCGAGATAAAAATGGGATAGGAGTATTTAGCCCACCCTGTGATGCCATAGGAGAATAGTCAATCAAAAACAACCTGCCAAAAAAATTGTTAGTGCAACCTAGGAATATGAAGAATGTACAATAAGGTACAATTAAAATAAAGAAACAACTCTTAAGGTGTGCATGTCACCGAATCTTCAAGAGACATGCGAAATGGTGTGCATGTCACCGTTGTGGTAAAGCACAAGAAATTGTCATATAATCGATGAGAAAAATAATACAAATCGTCGATTTTCAAAAATGTCAAAAGAAACAAAATTGTATCTTTTCCTTAAAGAGTACGAGTACATTGAATATTTTTTCCCAAAAAACTGGGTTGAAAATGTTGAACTGCAACAAGCGCCTTCAACGCTTCCAACGCGGTGAAATTCCCGAAGCGACAAGTACGTCAAACGCGGTGAATCAATTGCAGCGTTGAACTTGCAACAAAATGGCGGCACGTTGCGTGACCCTGATCACGTAGTGACGAAGGACGTTGTTCACGGCATCCGGTTAGGGGACATTCTAGCTCACGCAGACGCAGAAGAATGCAGATGAGGTAGTACAGTCAGCGTTGTCACTCGTCTCCTGCTCTGGAACGTTTGACAAGTTTAAAGGATGCACAGGTACGGACCGTTATTTAAGTGGGTTTGTTGTTTGAAATACGATGAGTTTTAACCAATTTGGTGAAAGGACAACAAAACCCAATTAGGAGTAATAACGTGAAAGTTTGAAACAGTGCTCCTATAAACATTCGGGAGAAGTAAAACTGGCAGAAGGTCTTTTAAGTCGAAGGAAGGTAACGAGTCAATTTTAAATGTCATAAAATTATGACAAAAATTACTCACGTTGCTCGAATGTTCATCGGAGATCTTGAGCTCCAAATTCAGAAACTTTTCTGACGTTTAAAGTCCAGGAAAGGAGTAAGAGATGAGGATTGCCTTTTTAAAAAAAAAAAAAAAATTATCGCGTAGGTTCTCAATCTCCCTGCTTGTCAATCACGAGTAGATCCCATTCTCTGTCGCCATATTGTAAAGAACGAGGAATCCAGATAAGGTATTAGACATATAAGTTTAATAGAGGACAAGCAGGACAGCCCTTCCAGTCAGGTCTCTTTCACCAACAGCCACAACCTAACATTCTGGAGCGTGGATGTGGTGCATCACCTGGAACCATAGTAACAGAGGATGCACCACGAGCACAACGCCACAGATTGAGTTTTGAAATTGCTGATCTCAGTGCAATTTCTGCGAAGACGGAGAAATTGTCCATATGGTAAGTTGTCCCGCAGATGTTTGGGGTGAAAGCTTTGGTACATTAGTAGGCAGTTTTTTGATGTGCTTTTAAAGTGGGTAGTGGTCATCAGCTTGCCATCTTTCGGAAAAATGTTTAAATCCAGGAAGACCAGATTGCTTCTTGAGGTTGTGCTTGTGAAGTTCAAAAAGTTGTCTTGTAGATTTAGCCATGTGAGGAACTGTCTGGAGGATTTTTCATCTCCATCCCAGATGATAAGGATATCATCGATGTATCTCTTCCAGGTCTTAATGTGATGCCTGAAGGGGTTCCTGGGGTTCAGGATTTTGGTGACCTCAATGTGGTGAACGTACAGACCGGCTATGCTCGGCGCAAATGTGCTCCCCATGCTCGTCCCGTGTTTCTGGAGATATATGGTCCCCTCATACTCGAAAAAGTTCTCTCTCAGTGCCAGAGAGCAGCATTCCATAATCACATTACGTGGAGTCTGGTAGTCCCATTCATCTTGGAAGAGCACATCTTCTATTATTGTTAGGGTCTCACGGTGTGGCAGGCTTGTGTAAAGGGATTCAACATCGCAGCTTATTAGGAGCTGTGTTTCTGGATTGAAATTTTGATCTTTGAGTAAATTCAGGACATCTTTTGTGTCCTTCAGGTATGTCGAGGTACGTTGGACCATTGGTCTCAGAAATGCGTCTGCGAATTTTGACACTGGTTCCAAGATTGAGCCGATCCCCGACACTATTGGTCTCTCTGGGGGATTTTGGAGATTTTTATGAATCTTCGGCAGTGTATACAGGTAGGGGGTCTTCGGGTTCTTTTGGCATAGAAATTCCCCTTCTTTTTTTGTTATCGAATCGTGTGCCAATGCTTCTTCTACCATGGTGTTGATTTTGGTTCGTATTTTTTCGGTTGGATCCTCATGTAGGATCTCATAGTTCCGTTGGTCATATAGTAGTCGCATACACTCATTGTGATATTGTTCTTTGCTCTGGATTACGGTCGCACCCCCTTTATCCGCAGGTTTTATTACCAGTTCTTTGTTATTACTTAGTTCTCAAAGGGCTATACGTTCATCCTTAGAGATATTCTGGTATACGTGCTTGTCGGTAGGGTTCAGTTCTTCCAGTTCCTTCATGACTGCGTTTTCAAAGGCAAGCAGTTCAACAGGTAATGTACTTTTCATAGGGGTGAAGCTGGATTTTGGCTTCAATCCTGTGTCTCCTTGATTTTGGTTGTCTTCTTTGTCTCTGAAGAATACTTGGAGTTTGAGGCGTCTCATAAACTCCTGCATCTCTTTGCAGAGGTGGAATTTGTCCAGATTAGATGTGGGAACATAACCAAGTCCTTTTTCCAAGACTTTTTTCTGGGACGTAGATAGTTCGGTGTCTGTGAGGTTGACTATTAGACTCATTTCTTTGTCGCTCCTGTCATGCTCCTCGTAGACACTCTCGGTGGATCCTCTGTTGTGGTGTCCCAGTGTACATTTGTACCTCTCCTGTTCCTTCCTTTGCTCCGTCCTTGGCGTGCCCCTAAAAAAGACCCGTGATCAAAGAAACCATAATCCTGCTGTTGGTAACTCCAAGGGTGGAGTGGTCCTTGGGGGTGCTGGAATGGCGGCATCCCATATCCTTGGTGTGGAAACATCATATGTGGAGGGTAGTTGTTCCATCCTCTCGTACCTCGGTGATTGGGTCGGCGGAAGTTTCTGCCCCTGCCTCGTTGTCTTGGGCTTCTATTTCTGCTCGAGCCGGAGCTGTTGGAACCAGTGTCTGAAGATTCATCTTCAGAGGTATTTTCGAGAGTTTGCTTATAGTCGTCCTTGATGTAGGGATAAACTTTTTCTTTTGACCATCTGCTTGTGTCCTTTTTGAGTTTCTCAAATTTGCTTTGTTTCAAGGTTTCTTCAAACTCATTTAGTGTCTGATTCATTTCATCAAGATATTTCTTTATGATTGCTGGAGATTCGTAGCTCTTTATTGGTACCTCAATTGTTTGTATTTCTACTTTTAGTTCTGTGGCTAATCTGCTCGCAGTTTTTATTATTAGTACAATCCAATCTGGTTTGCATCTCCATGAGATTTGAGACCAATCAATTTTGAAGGTCTTGTCGTCTAGAAAAATGAATGGCTCATTGCGTACTATAAGGCCAGCCGGGCCGTATTGACCTTCAGATATTGGGACATCAATAGTCCATGAAGTGCTGTTTTGATTTGCGTTCTTCTCAATTCTTCCAGCTCGTCCCAGTCGTTTTTTTTTGTACTTGGTTCTCCACAGTTTAGGCCCTCGAAGGTCCCTAATGTTGCCATTAGGTTTGAGATTTCTTCCTCGGTGAAAGCCAGTCCTAGATCGGCCATTCTTGAATTGGTAGTGGTTGTTTTTGGTGGGTGTCTAGCCAAGGTAGAGAGTCACAACATGTGTTTCGAAAGAATGTAGTTCTTTATTTTGTGAACTTCCGCAGCTGCACGCTGCCGTAAACTTTTAATCAAAAAAGGAAGTGTAGAGGAAGCGATAGAATCACCCTCCTGGTAGATTCATATAAACAAAGAGATTCTATCAAGAAAAGTGCAAGTGTTTATTTTTAAGGATTTTATTATATATATTTGAAAGGGAGGTTGGCTCTTCATCGGACCAGTGGGATGAAGGCACTATGTGCTTTTAAAATACCCCTCACACACTAAGAGTCCCTTAGTGTCATGCTTCATCATGTGGGTCTTCCCGTCCCTCTACCGGGCGGGGCGTGCTACGACCTACGAGCTACGCAGGAGCACTTTGATTTTGTGGTGAAAGACTATGTGTTTGTGCAGTGACAGTGGAGGTAGTGAGGTGTAGGGACCTAGGGCCCGATGTAGGTAGGGCGTTACCGATCGGTAACGGCCGAAAATACCGATTTTTGGCCCTTACCGATCGGTAAACAGCCATCGAGATGTAGGGAACAAAAAACATAAAGAATCGGAGTGAAAACCGAATCGGAATGAGTACCGAATGGGAAAGAATCCGATACGCACATACCGAAAATCGGATATGTAACGAATCGGAAAAACACCGAATCGGATGCAAAGACCGATTCGGTCCATGTACCGATTCGTTAGTGACACCGAATCGGAAAATCACCGAATCGGTCCATGTACCGATTCGGTAGTGACACCGATTCGGACAATCACCGATTCGGTCCATGTACCGATTCGTTAGTGACACCGAATCGGAAAATCATCGATTCGGTCCATGTACCGAATCGGTAGTGACACCGATTCGGACAATCACCGATTCGGTCCATGTACCGAATCGGTACAAATACCGATTCGGACATGAGCCGAATCGGAAAACATGCCGATTCGTATGAATCGCCGATCGGAAAATTCCCCGATTCCGACAGTTGGGGAGATGTAGGGAGGCACAGAAACACCGAAATCGGCTCAAAATCGGTAGAATTCACTCGGTATTTACCATGGATTGCAATCAGGTGGTAACCAACTCCAACCCATATAAACAGTCCCAAAATGCATTGCAACTTGCAGGATGGCAGCTTTCTATGTCATTGCGAGGCGGCTACGGCTACAGCAGGAAGGACAGAGGGAATGGCTAAGAAATGAACAGGTCTACAGACAGAGGATAACCCTGTTCATGCTCACAGAGGCAGAGATACTACAGAGATACAGGCTGGACTCTGACACCATACTTGAGCTCATCAGGGATCTCAAGCCATTCTTGGACCACCACACCCCAAGGGCACACGCCATCCCTGCACACATCCAGGTGCTATGCAGCCTACACCTGCTAGCGTCTGGCAGCTATCAAAGTGGTGTAGCAGCAGCAGGAGGGGTGAGCCAGAGCAGCCTGTCAAGGTTCTTCCACACATTCCTTGACGCCATGATACACAGGATGGACCAATACATCTCTTTCCCTGCAACCCGCGCAGAACTGCTACAAACCAAAGCTGACTTCTACCAGATGGCACAATTTCCCCAAATCATCGGTTGCATAGATGGCACGCACA
The DNA here is from genome assembly GCF_964263255.1 of Lissotriton vulgaris. Classification (NCBI taxonomy): domain Eukaryota; kingdom Metazoa; phylum Chordata; class Amphibia; order Caudata; family Salamandridae; genus Lissotriton; species Lissotriton vulgaris. The sequence goes on along the minus strand of NC_141697.1, from coordinate 90,672,875 downwards.
TTCCGATTTGCCCACCAGCGGACACCGAATACATATACCGCAATCGCAAGTCTACACACACCATCAACGTGCAGGTGATCTGCAATGCAAAGTGCACCATCACAGACCTGGTAGCAAAATTTCCAGGGAGTACCCATGACTCCTATATTTTCCAACAGAGCGGCATATATGCACGGCTGATGGCTGGCAAATTTGGAGAAGGATACCTCCTAGGTGAGACACATCATCAGACCCCCATAACACATAGTAGGTAGGTGGAATACATGTATGCATGTGTCTAATGTGACCCCTTTCTCTTCCAGGCGACAGTGCATATGCCCTCCGCTCATTCATACTCACCCCCTACCTCAACCCCTCCACACCCAGCCAAAGGAGGTATAACCGGGCCCACATACGCACAAGGAATGTTGTAGAACGGACCTTTGGCATCTGGAAAAGTAGATTCAGATGCCTGCACAAGAGTGGAGGTGCAAGGCAGTATACCCCCATCACCTGCTGCAAGATCATAGCTGTATGTGCAATGTTACACAACCTTGCGGTGAAGAAGGGCACTGAGGTGGAGTTGTCTGACTACGAGGACCATGACGACGACGAAGCTGTGCCACTGACACAGCCAGCTGGGGTGTGTACGCCAAGTGATGGCAGATACAGACGTGAGGAGATTACTGAGAACTATTTCTGACTGAGTACAGATGCAAAGACAGCAAAATGTTGATTGGAAAAAACAAATTTTAATAGTGTTGCAACACAGTTACAGCACTGATGTGCAACAACAAATGGTGTATGGGAAATAAAATAAAGTCCAAGGTTCAGGTTGCCTCACCCGCCCTTGCAAGGCTATTTCTTTGCCCGCTTGCCAGACCCACTGGGGTGTCCCTCAGCCCCCTCTGAATGCCCAGCAGCATCAGCGGAGCGCCTGGTGCTCCTCCGTGGCTCAGACGCAGCGCTGGCCGGGCTGCTGCGGCTGCTGCTGTCCCCAGCATCACCCAGGTCCAGGGCAGGATTGGAGGCGGTGTTCGAAATAATCATGGCCTCCATAGCAGTGGTGATCCGGGCCATCCCCCTTGTGAGCTCAGCCGTATGCTGACTAAGGACAGATTCCTGGTTGGTGCTGCGATGGCACAGTTGTGCCGTCGCCGCAGCAAGGCGGCCCATGGCGTGGTTCAGCACCCGGGCATCCCGCCTGCGCACCAGCTCATGCTCCTCCTGTCTGCTAGATGAGTGGGTGATGGCAGTGGTTAGCCTGCCTAACCCTGCTGCCACCTCCTTGTTCGATTCCACGACGGCCTGGAATCCCTTGACCAACTCTCCCATCTGCAGGTTGTGCTGCAGGAGCTGGCATTGGCAGGCCATAGTGGATCTTGCCTGTTGCCTCTGAATCTTCACCATCTGTCCCTCGAGGCCCAGGAATACACTGCCCTCCCGTGCTGGTGCAGCAGTGGTGGTGATGGTACGGCGCCGGGCACTGCTGCTTCCGGCCTGTTGAGTGGGCTGGGGTGCCACTGGTGGGGGTGTGGAGCTGGCCGGTCCCTGAGCCCCTGCTCCCAGGACAGGTTGTACAGGTGGCAAGGCCATGGTTGTGGCAGGAGCTGGTGTAGGCAGAATGGTGTCCCTTGTAGGGGAGTTCTCTGGGGAGAACTGCAAGGGGGGTGTGCTGGCCATTTGTGGGGAGTGCAGTGCATCGAAGTCTATGACCAGGTCTCCCTCCATACCTAGCCCTAGGGTGTCTCCTTCCTCCTCCTCCTCCTGGCCAGCCTGGCTTGTGCTCGGCCCTGCGACTGCAGTGTCAGACGGTGCTGCTCCCTCTGATGTCAATGTTGTTCCGCCTGATGGGGCCCCTAGGTACAAAGAAGCATTTGTAAACTGAGTGCCGATGTATTACAGTCAGTACAATTATAGCATTCCACATGTCCTTGCATCTCCTTACACTGTGTCACACTGTTTCCTGTCTTGGGATTCTGCACTGCCATATTTAGCTAACTTCTGCTGACTACATGTACCATGATGCTTGTCTCTTGTATGTTGGTGACAGTACTGTGCTGGGGTTTGCCTATGCATTGTGTCTAATGGGGAGGTGTCTGGTAGGGTGTGTCATGATGCGCATGCTTCTTACCTGTAGCTGTAGCTCTCGCAGAGCTGTCCAGGGTCCCGATTCCACTGACACTCTCCCTCTCAATGGTGCTGGAGACCAGTTCCTCCAGCTCGGTGAGGGGTGGCGCCGGGTTCCTGCCTCCTCCAGTGGCTCCAGCCTGCCTCTGTATCTCAGCCATCTTCCTTTTTGTGAGGCTGCGGATGTCATAGAATCTCTTTTTGAGTTCTTCTATGGACCTGGGGGTGACACCCGCAGCATTCACCTTCTGGGCGATTTCGGCCCAGATCCTCCTCTTGGTGCTGTCTGGCACGTTGAGGGACAGCTTGCCAAACAGCTGGCGGTGCACCCTCACCACCTCCTCGACCAGCACCTGAAGTTCGGTGGTGGTGAACTTCGGCTTCCTCTTCTGGGAGGACTTCTGGCTTTCTGACTGCTCTGCCATGTTCTTCAGTTCAGTTGGCAACCTCCTATTCCCACTGCTGCTAACTGTGAGTGTTGAGCTCAGGCTGGCTCTCCAGAAACTTCTTAATTAGCTGCACCTGCCAGGGTTGCCACTCCCTGTTTGGGTGGGGGAGGGGGAGCCACCTCATTGGCTGAATCGGCTTTTGCCGAATCGGCTTTTACCGAATCGGATAATACCGATTCGGTAAAATACGAATCGGTATTATCCGATTCGGTAAAAGCCGATTCGGTTCCTTCAATGCATTCCTATGGGCTTTTTCCCCATGGGTGTGTTTTCATGGCTACGAATCTATGATTGCCGAATCGGATTTTACCGATTCGGCTTTTACCGATTCGGTGTTCGCCGATTCGGGACTATCCGATTCGGTGGTAGCCGAATCGGTAATTTCCGATTCGGACCGTGCCAAATCGGAACGTACCGATTCTCATTACCGATGCCTACCGATTCGGTATTCATTCGCTTTTTTTTCCCTACATCTCGTTTTCCGATTTCAGAATACCGATTCGGCCCGCCTCGGTATTTTGAATTCGGAAAATCGCGTTTACCTACATCGGGCCCCTAGTAATGTGATTAAAAAGTTAAAAATTCCCTGGCTAGTGGAAAAAATAATTGTATTCACTTCCCTGGTTGGGAATGTTAAAAAGGGGTTGTGAGGTAGGGCTATTAGCAACTACCGGGTCAACATGTTTCACAGACAGTCCTCTACTGTCTGATCATCAGGACCAATGGTGGTCCCTACTGGGAGGTACTCAGTTCTAAGTAGTATAGCCTAGAGTCCTACAAACTGATAGCAAAAATCGGCTGCCAGTTTGTGCTTCAGAGCATGAGTTGGCCCGATGTGAAGCTTAAAAATGAAAAAAGACGCAGTGGTCTCTGCAAGAGAAAGGAAAAATAACAGGGTGAAGTAATACATTCATAGCACATGGTTAGACTAGACCTTGTCATTGAATTTTTAAACATATGCATATCTTGCAAAAAATTTGGAAGATAGCTATTACCAAATATACTCCTAATTGCGGAGCTATATTTTCGGTAGGACAAACATACATAAAGTCTCAACACACATATAACAGTGACTCACAGAGAAGGACTGACACCCATTTCTACCAATGTCTCTGTTCTTTTGTTGACAGAAAGTTTTGCGATCGGTTTACTCGTTTTATGAGTTGCGATTGCAAATGATAGGGAAGGCACAGAGATATATATAGATAGTATACATACTTTCCCGGTTCTGAAAACGTGCCTCATGAGCCGGCAGATACAAGGGTTTTTCGATGCGGTCAACTAAAAAGGGGATAGATAGAGCCGCATACTCTCGTTAGACGGCATTGTTCACGGGAGCATATTTGACCTTGTTGTTTCTGAAGATCTGTCACACTCGGCCGTTAGTTCGCAGTAGATTTTACTTACGTAACCGCTGCTCGACAGTGCCTTATTCCTACCCCCGTGCCGCTCCGAGGAGAACATCAGCTTCACCTCGCCTTCGTCTATTTATACATATACCGGTATTGCATTGTCATCGGCATTGTATTGTTTCCAACTACTAGTCTGCTAACCCAAAATGGCTGCTTGTTTTTGGAACACTTCCTGGTTGGAGCGGAAGTGGTGTTTTTTCTGTCGGTCGTTTGGTTAAGCGTTGGAAAAAACATTAGGAAGGATGTATGGATAGGGTTTATGAAATAGGTACTTTTCAGAGAGTGGTCCTTAGTATTCAGTACTGCCTCATAGTCGACCCCAGGGTATGTCATCATTAAGGCTGTTCTTATGGGATTTGATTCTGAACACCCATCTTTGTTCCTTTTCTAGGAGTTGTTCTTCTCTGGCGACCAATTCAATTATTGTCCATGACATTTCTTCTGGTTTATGGCCCATTTCTATGAAGTGGTTGGTTAATTTTGTGCTGGATTTTTGACACTTGACGTTGCTCTTATGCTCACCTATCCTCGTCTTGATGGCTCTGCTGATCATTCCTACATATTCCATATTGCACGGACACTTTATCAAATATATGGCATTCGAGCTCTTGCAGTTGCTGAAGTTTCTTTGCTCCCAAACTGTGCCATCGTTGAATGTAATTGATGTGCTCTTTTTTGTCAGGCAACATACTTTACAATTACCACAGGGATGGTGACCATGCACGAAATTTACGTTTCTTGCTTGATTGTTGTTGATAGTCCTTGGTCTGGTGTGGACTAGCATGTCCCGGATGCTCTGTGCTTTTTTGTGCGAAAAGATAGAATCTCTTTGTTTATATGAATATACCAGGAGGGTGATTCTATCGCTTCCTCTAAACTTCCTTTTTTGATTAAGAGTTCCTTGTATATCCAGGAATTTTCCGGCAATACTAAAGTTCGTAATATAATCGTGGTGATTAATGTACCTGCTGGAGAGAGATCGAAATTTGTTTAGTGACAGTTTTGACTCATCTAAGGTAGCACAGAGGGTTAAAAGTCCTGCTGCAAATGATGTGTACATTGCTGATCACAGAACAGTATTTTATGTGCATAGCTTAGTGGTTTATTGCTTTTGGCACAGAGACCCATTTGTTACTGTGCAGTTCACAAGTAACAATCATAATCTTGCACAGTGACTATAAAGTGAATGTTTTTTCAGTCTCTTTCCTTATCCTAATGTAGCTAAAAAGCGTTAGTTTGGGTAGAAATTAATCCTTATGTTATGTCATGTTATGTTATTTTTTTTTGTGGAGCGCACGGTTACCCGAAGGTGTCCTGGCCACTGAACCTCTAATTCTCTCAGGCTACTATGAGATTCACATTGCAGCAATAAAAAGCAACATCTTTGGGAGAGCAGCAGGTGGGCTCTCAATCTATATCAATCACAACTGCAAATTAGAGGTAAAATCAATAGAAACCAACTCCCCCAACCTCCAAGCAGTACTGATCGGTGGATTCAAAAGCAACAATTACTCAATTTGACTGCTGATAATCAATTGTTACATAAATCCTGCCATAAGGCAAAAAAAGCAAGCATTAAAATCATTAACCAAAAAAATGGACCATCTTATAGACAAATATGCCTCTCATTTCCCAATCATCGTAGGGGACATGAACATCAGTGGCTTGGGAGATGGTATGAGGAAACCTCCAAACATAACAGAATTAGCGCCTCTACATTGGCTGCTTTTTGAGCATAATAAGGTTTCCACCCACACCTCCAAGAAAGCAGTGGACCTTCTATGGCTTCCTTTGCCCACCTTCAGGGATAAGTCGACAATTGATTACATCTTTATCGTCGAAATATTGCTAAAATACTTTAAAGACTTCGAGGTGGGAAACAGGGAGGAAAGTGATCACAGGCCATTGAGGGTCACCCTTGATATAAATGGGAAAACCGCAAAACACCCCGGAACACTGGGTACCTCAACTGAGGAAGAGCACCGCACAGCACTGAATAGAATAAAATGGTCCACAAAACTAAGTCCAGTACTCATGGACTGGGTTACTCATAAAGAGGAGTGCCAAACACTGGCACCTCCCTTGGAGCACCGGAAGGAATTACTTGAAGATCTAAAATCTGTGCTAGGACAGGTCAGTGGCAACCCTAAAGCCCAAGCACTCGATTCGCAAAACCATTTATTACAACCAAACCCCAGGGACCTAGAGCAAACCAAACGGAGTCTCTTAAAGGCCTTGAAGGCGAGAAGAAAAGGAGTCACAAATCACCTCATACAGGAAATAAAAGCGCTTCGAAGAGAACATAGGGAAAAAATAAGGGAAATTCGAACAAAGAAAATGGCAGAGTGGCTGAAAATATTCAATATGCTTAAAGAAAAGGGACATACTCGACTCTGGAGAAACATCAGACAATTGTGCCACACCGGTCAAAGCTAAGAAAATGGGGTGGCAGCCGCTGAGTGGGTTGAGTATGTAAAGCAACTGTGCACAACAGACCAGGAAAGGACGGACGCCCAAGAACAAAAATTCCCACCAGCAAACGAAGAAGAGGACACAAGACCATTTATCAATACAATAGAGATAACTAACCTGATTAAGAAAATGAGGACAGACATGGCACCGGGTCCTAACGGAGTGCCAGCAGCGGTGTTCAAAGTGTCTCATGGATTCTGGGCATGACGCTTAATCCCACTCTTCAAGTATGCCTTCGAAACAGCCTCCATTCCATCATCATGGAAAGGCTCAATACTTTTCCCTATACATAAAAAAGGTGACCGCACAAAGCCCCAAAATTATCTGCTTGTGGCTCTGCTATACATCGAAGCAAAGGCATATGCTAGAGTGTTGCTGAAGGAACTATAAAGCTGGGTAAAGTAGCACAACATCCTCCCATTCTTCCAAACTGAATTTAGACCTCAATGCTCCAGCGTAGACAACATCCTAGCACTGGGGTATCTGTCCAGACGTGCGACCCAGCCCTCTCAACCACCTTTGTTTTGCTGCTTTGTAGATTATAGTGCAGCATTTGACCGAGTGGATTGTGGTAAATTATGGAGAAAACTCACCAACTGGGGCATTCCTCAAAAGTTGTGAAAGGTGATAATGGCTCTATACGATGGGACCTGTGTACGCATCAAGACCAGCCAAACTTCGTTAACAACAAAGGTCCCAACTAATAACGGCCTCAAACAAGTGTGCGTCCTTGCACCTTTACACTTTAACATCTACACATTCGATCTGGGTCAAGCCCTGGAGGGGGCAAGTCTAGTTATTCCAAAGTTGGGGAATGTGCGGCTTCAAATCCTCCAATACGCAGACGATCTTGTTATATTGGACCACACTAGGACAGGTCTACAGAAAGCCTTAGATACGCTTGATAGATTCAATAAAAATAATAATTTACTGGCAAACCAGGAGAAGACCAAGATCCTCATCTTTGGGAAGTACCATCGAAAGCAAACAGCTCAATGGTGCCTAGGTGACCATCAAATCAGATCTTGTAAAAACTATAACTATCTCGGTCTCAGGCTAATGGAAGGGGAAAAATCAACAACTCATTTGAAACACCTAAGAAACAAAGGGGCCGGAATCATCTGCAGCTTGAGAAGTCTGAACCGAAAACTACACAGTCCATCCACTGAACCCATTCTGAAAGTCCTAAAAGCAAAAGTAGTACCCTCAGTTAACTACGGCCACTTAATCTTTCCTGGCACCCTTACTAACTTTTTCATGAGTTTTCAAATTTCCGTATACAAGAAAGTATTAGGAATCCCACGACAGGCCAGGAGAGCCAGAGTAAGGCTGGAACTGGGTCTATCTTGCCCAGATATTTCCTGCCTGGGCGACACAATCAAATTATAATACATCAGTACCCTGCGAGCTCCAGCAACAGCCTTGGAAGTGCAAATCAAAAAAATCTTCAAAGAAAGCAGATCCCCATGGCAAGCGCAATTGTCAGTAGCCACAAATCTGCTAGAAATAGAGGTGCAACACTTGGACAACGCTAATATTTCAATAGCTGCATGGAAAAGAGCTGTGAACAGACAGGTCAAGCATATATCACACGTAAGAGAACTGGAAAGTCTGCATCACCATCCAAATCTTTTTACATTGGATGACTCCTACAAAGTGGGAAAAACACAGCCTTATCTTGAGCAAGCACTATCTGTCCAAACCCGAAAAAAGATCACTTACATGAGGCTCCATGCATTACCCATCGTGGATTTTAATCAAAGCTGGGCCCGCCCGGATAAATTAGCAGCATGCAGACTTTGCAAGTACCATCAGGAATCCTGGCTCCATTTGTTGTGTTGTTGCCCAAAGCTAGCTAGTGAGAGGCACCGTTTGGTCACCCCAATCTGCAGAGCTCAGGGCTTCACACGATGCAGCAAAATCTCTGACTTGTGTTTGTCTTCAACCTCAACTCAAACAGAATCACGGCTGGGGAAATTCATAGAACTAATTCGAGCTGCACTGACCGCAAAAATAGAACCTCATAAAGAAAACAGTCGGCCCTGAAGTATGGGTGCTGCAGACACACCACCCATTAAAAAACCAAGGCTCTTTGTTCTTAAACTGTATAGCCAGAATGTGACACTGTTCTTAAGGTTTTATGTTCCACTAGTTCGTAGAAACATTTAGGGAATTTATCTGATTTGTATTTTAGATAATTTTTTATATTGTTAGTATATTGTAATGATTTTAAATAATCGAACAATAAAAGACTTTTTCACGTTCACGTTCACGTTAAGGTGTCCTGGCGCTATGTGCTGACTGTAAGAGAGGGGAATAGCTTTATTGAGAAAAGAGAAAAGTTTTCAAACCCTTGTGAAAGGACAGGAGGTCTGGGGCATTCCTAAGCATAAACGGCAGGTCGTTCCAAGCTCCAGATGCACAAACAATAAAACCTCTACCTCCCCAGTTGTTTTTTTTAAAGGAGGCCACATTTACTTGTTTGGCACTTGAGGATCTTAGGTTCCTACCTGGAATATACCATTGTAGCCTACGTCTAAGGAACTCTGGACCAATTCCATTCACTGCCTTAAAAACAGTGCAAAGAGCTTTGAAGCGGGTTCTAAGTCTCACTGGGAGCCAGTGAAGTTTATTCAGTTTGCTTCTAACAGGACAAACTTAGGAGTTTCAGTCACCAGTCTTGCCGCTGCGTTCTGAACCAGTTGCAGTTGGTTAAGGTGTTGTTCTTGGGCATTGAGGTATAGGCAGTTACAGTAATCCAAACGTGACAGTATAAGAGTTGTTACTACTGTCCTCAAATTTTTGTTTAGTCAAAAAAGCCTTCATTTTCCTGATTACCTTTGGAACCATAAAGCAGGCTGAGGACACCATGCTCACCTGTTCTCCCATGGAGAGCTTAGTGTCCACCAAGACCCCGAGGTTCTTAGCTTTCCTAACAGGTTCCGGGCATTTACCAAGGTCCTCCGGCCACCACTCTGGAGTCCAGACCCGGGGATTGTTACCAAATTGCAAGACCTCGGTCTTAGAGGAATTTAATTTTTGGCAGTTGGAGGACATCCAGATAGATATAGCCCTCATACAATCATTAAAACGGGACCCAGTCTACATTTCAGCTCCCTCCGTCAGTGATAACACATTCTGAGTGTCATCAGCGTAGGAGGTGAGCTGAAATCCAAAAGACCTAATAACTTCCGCTAGGGGGCCACATAACTGTTGAAAAAAGGTCGGACTAAGTGCTGAACCTTGTGGCACCCCACATGGAAGCATAAAAGGTTCTGAAGCCAAAAAGTCAAGAACAACGGTCTGCGACCTATTGGATAGGAAAGAATGTATAAGCCTCCATTTAGACCCTTTGACGCCAACTTCTGACAACCGATCCATCAATATTTGGACGGTGTCGAAAGCCGTGGATAGATCCAACGGGATGAGTACCACCTGTCCTCCTTAATCCATAGCTTCTCTAATCTCCTCCGTAGACTATAACATAGCCAATTCGGTGCTATGGTAGGCTCTGAAGCCTTATTGTGATATATCCAGAGAGTTATTAAGATGGATAAACTCACTAAGTTGGGCGTTCAAGACCTTCTCCAGTATCTTAGCTGGGAAAGGGAACCTGGAAATAGGTCTATAATTATTGTGGCCCTTAGGGTCCAAATTGTTCTTTTTTAAAAGGGGAAGAATAGATGCATTCTTCCATGCGTTCGGGAACACACCTGCGGTCAAAATGGCATTAAGTAGCGGAGTTAGTGCTGTGCTTATAGTTTCAGGGATTTGTTTTATTATTCGCACAGGACAAGGGTCACTAGGTGCTCCGGATTTAATCATCTTGAGTACTTTGATTGTATCTTCCCTCTCCAAAGGAGAAAACATATTAAATGACAGTAGGTATTAGTAAAGCCAACCCCTAACCACTGCATTATGTTCTGCATCCTGAGTTTGTGTGTCTCCAGATAAAGCACGCTCTAAAAAAATGCCTACAGGTATGGATGACATGAATCCTACACTTTGTAGTCCCCTTTGTCTTATGTAACATTTTCTATACACTGATTTACACATGTATGATTCATTGTCTCTATATTTGTGAGTGATATAAAGTGCTCCGACACCCAACATTTGTACGAGAGTCACTATAAAACAAATAAAATACATGTGAGAGAGGTGTTATGGAGAAATATGGGGCACTGTTGAAGGATGATTGTGAGGGATTCATTGAAAAGCCCCGACAAAGATTGTTGAATCCTGGTGCAATCTAAAGTCACTATTTACTATGCTTTAAAAGCTAATTTTATTGAATATAGAGTGAAAAACGTTGTTTTGCACAAATTTTCCTGTGGGGAGAAGCCTCTCCCCTCCCACCCCCGAACCCTCTTTCTAGTCCTCAGGCTCGCTCGCTGTACTCGCAATGCATGTACTGGGGCTGGTACCACAAAAGCTGCCAGGCCTGCTTTGGGTTCCCAGTCCAGCCCTGACTGCAGCTCGAACTGGGAAAGCTCAGATATTTAATATACCAAGTGATTAAAGACACTACTGGCCATGGTATTTACCTGGTGCAGTACACAGCTCCAAGATGCTCCCTGGAGCGGTAGTAGCGCTATATAAGTATGATCTTACATTACATTACACACTCCTTATTCCAAGCTTTCCTCTGTAACATAAGGAATTGCACGCCCAATTGTTGTTTTCCATACCAAATTCTGGAATATATTTCACGTTTTTCTTCGAGTGAGTCTCCAAGGTGCAGTGTACACAACACACCTCGGAACACCGAAGCAAACAGTGGTTTGCTCACGGATTGAAAGGTACCTGCTACCTGCAATCAGAGCTATAAAGGCATGTGCAGCAAATGGAAGGTAACACCTTAGGGAGATAATATGATTATTCTATGGTGCTAATCCTGGGTTTAGACCCTCATTGAGAGCGACCTCTTACTTCAGATGGGGCTGGGAACAGCAATTAACAACCCTTGTTTATTGTTACGTGGGGAAATCTCAAAGTTGAAATCTTAGGAGAAATGAGTTATTTTAGAGGTAATCGGATCCGGAATTTCTGATTTCCTGATAATTCCAATTTCTCAACATATCTTCAGGATCGCATCTATAATCCACTGATAACTCCGGCCCTCTGGAACTATCAGAACCTTAACTCTGGGGGCAGAGGCACCGAGAAGATTGCTGGGGAGTTGTTTGTACAAAAGAAATGGGAAATACCATGTAGAAATAATGGGGCATATTACCAAGCAATAGCGATAATTATCGCTATCGCTTGGTTAGAGACAAAAATTTACCACTGAGCTGCGGCGATTTTTACCGCAAATAAACCTTGGTATTACCAAGGTTTATTGCAAATGCGATAAAAATCGCTGCAATGCATGAATATCGCTGAAAAGTCAGCGATATTCATGCATTACCGAGCTAATGCTCTTAGCCATGTTATCCACCTCCCATTGGATAACATGGCTAAGAACTGCTCAGGGCAGGTGTTAGCTTTTGGAGATATTCGTGCTTAGCGCGAATATCTCCAAAAGTTGGTAATAGGAGATAGCGATGTTAGCGACTGTTTTTAGTCGCTAATATCTTGGCACGCCCACTTTGCATATCATTAGTGATAAATATCACTGACATGCAAAGTGGGGCCCAAGATGGTCGCTATCTCCTACTAGCTGTCGCTAACTGGTGTTAGTGACAGCTAGGTAATAGGGAGATAATTTTATCTCTGCTTTCTGGGCTTTTAAAGCCAAAAAAGCGGAGATAAACCCCCTTGATAATATGCCCCAATGTTATTACGCTGTTCATAAGCAAAAAATATTTATTTACCTCCATAGCATCGGATCTCATAGGCACCAATCCATCTGTGGCTGAGATGCGGTATTTATTACAGTGTTTATGCTCCAGAGGAAACAGAAGGGAAGTTGTTTTTTTTCGTCCCCATGGCAATAATGCAAAGTGCCCATTTTGTCTAGAATGTAATTTTCCTTCATAAAGATATAACATTTCTCCATGTAGACAATCATTTTTGCCATAAGCCAAATATATAATGCTAGAATCTCTGGTGGGCAAACAGTAGAGCTCTCATTTTAAAGCAGAATTCGGGTTCCTCTAAAATCAAACATTATTCCATAATTAAAAATGCATGCGTTATAGCCACAAAACTTGTTTCTTTCACATTATTATGTTTTATTTTTCAAAATCCGTTATAATACGTTTTGGACTCAAAGTTATTGTTTTGTTTTGCATTTAATCATTCGAAGTTTTTTTTTTCTTTTGCTTCATTTATCTCCTGGATTGGGGTGTTCTTTGAAGTGAGTCCCAGCTGGCTTATCCCCCCTTAATTGTGATAACAAAAGCTATTTGTCTCTTCCTAAATGTCTGATCGGTGGTACATTAAGCAATTGATTGACTCTCCATAGGGGACTGAATCTTTGAAAATCTGCTTTGGGGGCTGATTGAATGAATCAATGCTTTATTGCGAAAAACCACTTAGTCTTTAATTGATTCACTGTGACATGCAATTTGCAAAAAATAAAACGCATTTCATAAATTTTTCAATACCTAAGTGTACAATCTCTTGGGGAATGAATTTATCATTGTTTGACATATTCACTGTGTGGAGCAATCTTGATCTATCTATATTTCTCATGAATGTATTACGTTGGCGTAAGACAAGTGTATGCTGTCATGACAAATATGCAAAAAAGTTACAATAGTTTGAATGTATATTAATTATAGCTGTGATAACTACTTTCTGCAAAAGCTAATTTCTAAATACTGAATACGTTTCTACCTATTGAAATAAAAGTCCTCCACTGCCACCACAGGCAAGGCCGTGTTTGACCACGAACCCAAGGGGTCTCATATGTTTTGGTCCATCTTTATTCTAATTTCCTGGCTCGCCATGTTCTTGCAGTGGCTCATTTTGTCCTGGCCAACTGTGTGAACGCATTGCTTCTCTACGGCTTCTCTCCAACTGGCTAGCTGCGGTGAGGAAGACAAGGGCAATTGCAGAGCCCAGCACCTTGTGACTGAGATTGAAATATAGGGTAATAGCCTAGGGCAGACCCGGGTGGTTTTTTGTCCAACTATTGCACTTATCTCGTACACCAATGTGCTTCCAGTTTTGTGTCCCTTTTGCAGAAACTCAGAATTCTGGGTCTACCCATTGGTGGACGAAGGGTTCTTCCATATTTGGACTGGAAACACTCCCTTCCCCCTGAGCAGCTATGAAGTGGATGCCTCCAACTCCTGTTCTGAGAGAGCTAGCTTCCCCTCTTCAGTCTAATCGTCTTCCTCCTATTCAAAGACAAAAGCATGACCATCAAGCCAACTCCTTGGTTTTCATCTTCCCGGGCTTCAGACAAACAGGACTCAACAGTTGAGGAGTGCAACTGAAGTCCTTACTCCCCTCTCCCCATAACATGTCTACATTGAACCATTCTATTTGTGATATTACGAGTGGGTAACATTTGCTTTTCTAACATACCTTTTAACAGTGAATAACACATAAACTAATTATCAAAGACATGCTCTCCTCTGCAGCCTTTATTTCGTCTATTTTTCACTTCCAAAACAACTGAAAATATAACTTATTAGTTTTGATGCAAAGATCCCTTGTATTCAGGCTGTAATGAATAAATACCATCTTTTTTATGTAACTCTTTTCTTTCCTTAGTAGACAGTGACTTTTCTGAGATTCTTAGTCATTCCTGCACTATGTTCAGCTTATCTGAAAAAGCAAACCCTAAGGCACCCTGAAAGCACAAGTCCTAATCCTCTCCACACTATAATTTTGATTCCTTACAAAATGCACCAGGTAGAAACCATCCAAGTGGTGTACAATACCATTTAAATAAAATAAAAAACATATTTCAGCCCTTTCATTAATTTTTAATAAAGAAGTTTTACTTTGCGTTCGATTTATAGGTGACACACACACAAAAACAACCGCTAAAAACGATCACCCAGTATCTGTAAGGAGAATTTTTCGTCTGAAGGACTCCACCCATGACAGTTTCTTCGATCAAATTACAAGCTCTTTCCACCTCCACTTCCAACTGCCTTTTTTTTATATTCTAACAACCTCTTTGTACATAACCATCTAACTGTCTGCTTGGTTAAAGTTTACCAACATATCATTTCCACATCCTTAGTCTTCTTCGTACATAATCACTAGCCCTGCTAATATGTTACTCAGAGTATAAGCAGCATGTATGTATGTATGTATGTATTTTAATGCTTGTTAAGCGCAGCTGTCACCCAGCGGGTATCCTGGCGCTGAGATCAGTTCCACCATCAATTATACCGGACATGATATAATGATGAATTTCCCTTACTACACCTATGTTTGCTGATACACAACTTTTCAACACCATTTTAATACCCATAGTTATACGTAATGATAAACATATTCCAACAATTATAAACTCATTCTGTGAGTATTTTCTAGCCCCATTGTTTTATACAGTCTCAAATTCCCAATTCAGAACCTAATCTAAGACCACTATGCTTTGATTTTGTAGGCAAAAGTCCTTTGAGAGGACATTACACAAGATGAGATTTGCCATGAAGCAGCACTAAACTGGTTGCTCCTAGTACTCGTGCAATTTTCCCCCTGCTGATTGTCTTTATAACTCCCCCAGGGCAGAACATACATCTTCTGTCCTGTAGTCTCTATAGGACTTTTGTGAGTCCATGATACGGTAATGGGCTGAACCTAGCTACCGTGTACCACACCTACCAGTATCCCTCTATCTAGTTTCTAATCGGTGATGCCCATTTTACTGTTTTGATCTCCCAGGATTGCACTTCATCTTAAGTGAAATGGGCACCAATGTCACATTGGATTTATTCAGGTACACTATACTCATTCACTAAATATTAAAAAAATCTTCATGGTGGGAGGCGTGGCGTGGCCGAGCAGGATCAGGAATGGCCGCGTAAAATGTGAGCGCCGCCGCTCGTAAGTTCGAACGACTATCCTGCAGACTCATCCGTCAGTCCAGCGCACATTTCCTTGCACCAGAACCAATGGATAACCTGGCTTGCCTGCTCCGTTGTTAACGGCCCCTTGCATCGGGGATCTACAGTCATCGGAAGGTGCAGGCCGAGACAGGGCTTCAAGGCCAGGTGCTCGCGCTGGCCCAGCCGGTACGACTTCCGGCCCGCCGAGACAACGAAACTGCGGCCGCTCCAGCCGACTACCCGCCGGCACACCGATAACCCAGATCGGGGCTGAGTGCTGTGGCGAAGAGAGACGGACGGTGGAGGGAGCTTCTGTTATCGCACTCCATTCCTCACCACTTAATTCTACACTATTCCATTGGATGCCAATCCAATGTACCCTGATCCACTATATGCTATTACACTCAACTTCACTTCAGCATATATCACTTCTCTGTATGTCACTTCATTGTACACCACTCCACTGTATGCTACTCCACTATATGCTATTACACTCTACCACACTCCACTGTGCAACACTCTACTCTATGCACTCCACTCTATGCTATTACACCGTATATCTCCACTCTACACCAGTCCACTCTAAGTTATTGTACTGTATACCACTCCACTATATGCCATATGCAACTCCACTATATGCTATTCCTCTTTACACCATTCCAATGTATGCTACTCCACTCTATACTATTCCACTATACACCACTCCATTGTACAACATTCCACTCTATACTATTTCACTGTATGCCACTCCACTGTATTCTACTCCACTCTACATCTTTCCAGTGTCTGCCACTCCACTCCATGCCACTCCATTCTGCGTTATTACATTGGACGCCACTCCACTATAAGCCACTCCATTGTATGCTATTACAGTCTATCCTTAATGCGACTGTACTGTATGCTACTCCAGTATACGCTATACCACTCTATGCAACTCCAGTGTATTCCAGTACATTTTACGCTTTTTCATTGTATGCCACTCCACCATATGCTGCTCCACTCTACACTTCAGTGTGCACCATTCCACTCTATGCTACTCCATTTATGCTAGTCAATTGAATGTCACTCCGCTATATGCCACTCCACTATATGCAATTACACTCTACTCAACTCTGCTGTACGCTATGCCAGTCCACACCACTCCATTATATGCCACTCCGAGTTTCAAGTTTTCAAGTTTCTTTATTTTTGCACAGTTAACTAAAACCATTGCAAAAATAACACTTAAAAGAATAACATTTAACCAAACATTCAATGTAATTTCATCCATCTTTGCTACCTTTTTAAGCGCTGTAATTATAAAAGGAAAATCTGCAAGTAAAACCCGTCAAAACCCAGAGTTAGGGAAGGGTCTTTACAATTTAAAATCCGAATTTATAATAGTGGTATTAATAAATGCCACTCCACTGTAAACTACTATAAGATATTACACTTTGTACCACTCCACGGGAAAGCACTCCAGTCTGCACCACTCAACTGTACGCCACTCCAGTCTACGCTACGCCACTGTATGCCAGTCCACTGTATGGCACTCCACTTTATGTTATTCCACTATAGGACACTCCAGTGTATGCTATTCCACTGTTTGTGACTCCATTGTACACTACTCCACTCTATGCCACTCCAGTGTACTATCCTCGACTCTACATAACTCCACTCTACAAAGATCTACTACACTCTATGCCACTCTACTAGACTTTACATCACTCTATCTCCATACACTCTGCTGTCCGAATTTGCACTTGAATATATGCCTGGACACTCTATTGCGAAAAGCCAAGTATTACTCCACTCTATGACAGTTTCCAACACTATACAACACAGCACTCCACTCTACTGAATAAGATGCCACTCCACTTTATGGCAGTTTCCTCGACTTTATGCTATGCCACTTCAATGAACTGCACTCCATTTCATGCTAATTCACTATACCCTACTCCACTCCACTGTACACCACTCCTCTCTATACTATTCCACTCTTTGCAACTCCACTCGTATACACTCTACTGTACGGTATTCCACTGTAGGCTATTCCACTGCCTGCCACTCCACTGTATGGTGATCCGCTCTACAACACTAAAGTCGGTGATACTCCACTCTACGCCACTTCATTGTACAACACTCTCCTCCGCTCCATATAACTCCACTCTATAAAAGTCTATTACACTTTATGGCACTATGCAACACTCTACTCCACTCTATCCCTGTACACTCCACTGTACAACTCTGTACTCCACTCTATGCCCGTACCCTCCATTGTACAGCAGTATTCCACTATTTGACACTTTTATATACTCTACGACACAGAACTCCACTCTACTGTATGAGATCCCACTCTAATTTATAACAGTTTACTACCTATGCTATGCTTCCACACTACATTCTATGTCAGAGGCCCCTACGATATGCCAGTGTTGTCTGGTTAGCAAATTGAAAAGAGTGTGTATGGAGGTCTGATACTTATAAAAATGTTAAGGCAGTAGATAAATTGTAAATGAAAGTTCTAGCTTATTTAGAATTTCTAAAGTGTAGTTTGAGTTTGGTATATATATATACATATATATATATATATATATATATATATATATATATATATATATATATATATATATATATATATATATATATATATATATATATATATATATATATATATATACTACCTACTGGCTATATATATCTATATTCACTGAAAAAACCATAGGTTTCACACACGTTATAGTTAGGAATTAGCATTTTAAAAACCTTTGAAATTCACTGAAAAATCCATGGGTTTCACACCAGTTATAGTTAGCTGGTCATTTTACTCATACAAAACCTATGAAATTCCCCTGTTATAGTTAGTTCAGCTAACTATAACTCGCGCACCAGCAATGCACTGCTGATGACGTCACATATTACATCACTCATGACATGGTCAGTGACATCACTCATGACATCACTAATGACATCACTGATGACATCTCAAATGACATCCCTGATGTCATTGATGTCAATTTCAAAGGTTTTTAAAATGCTAATTCCTAACTATAACGTGTGTGAAACCTATGGTTTTTTCAGTGAATTTGCAAGGTTTTTTAAATGCTAATTCCTAACTATAACGTGGCTGTAACCTATGGTTTTTTAAGTGAATTTCAAAGGTTTTTTAAATGGTAATTCCTAACTATAATGTGGCTGAAACCTATGGTTTTTTCAGTGAATTTCAATGGTTTTGTAAATGAATTTTTTCAATGTAATAATTGATATATTTTTTATACTGATTTACTACATTATTTTAAATTATTTATTTTTAGATATTTTATTTTTTAAATTACATTTCATATTTTTAATATAAAATGAAAAAAAATGTCTTTACACCTCTCTGCAACAAAGCCCCCTGGCGCGTTTGCAGAGGGGGAACTAATTCCCCATGCATATTGGGGGTCCCTGGGGGCCAACTAGCCCACTAGGAACCTCCAGTATTCCCCAGGGAGCTGCATTGCAGAGAGGTGTAATGAGGCCACACCCTTTTTTACAAATCTCTGCAGCGCAGCCCATGGCGCGTTTGCAGAGGGGGGTACTAATTCACCTTGCATACTGGTGGTCCCTGGGGGCCAACTAGCCCACTTGGTACCTCCAGTATGCACCAGGAGGCTGCATTGCAGAGATGCGGAGAGTTGTAATGAGGCTATGCCCCTTTTTACACCTCTCTGCAATGCAGCCCCCTAGCGCGATTGCAGAAGGGAAACTAATTCCCCTTTTATATTGGTTGTCCCTGGGGGCCAACTAGCCCACCAGGAACCTCCAGTATGCGCCAGGGGGCTGCATTGCAGAGAGGTGTAATGAGGCCACTCCCTTTTTTACACCTCTCTGCAATGCAGCCCCGGGTGCGTTTGCAGAGGGAGAACTAATTCCCCTTGCATACTGGGGGTTCCTGAGCGCCAACTAGCCTACCTGGTACCTCCAGTATGCACCAGGGGGCTGCATTGCAGAGATGCAGAGAGGTGTAATGAGGCTATGCCCCTTTTTACACCTCTCTGCAATGCAGCCCCCTAGCGCGTTTGCAGAAGGGAAACTAATTCCCCTTTTATATTGGTTGTCCCTGGCAGCCAACTAGCCCACCTGGAACCTCCAGTATGCGCCAGTAGGCTGCATTGCAGAGAGGTGTAATGAGGCCACTCCCTTTTCAACACAGTACCCGGGTGCGTTTGCAGAGGGAGAACTAATTCCCCTTGCATACTGGGGGTCCCTGGGAGCCAAGTAGCCCACCTTGAACCTCCAGTATGCGCCAGGGGGCTGCATTCCAGAGAGGTGTAATGAGGCTATGCCCCTTTTTACACCTCTCTGCAATGCAGCCCCCAGGAGTGTTTGCAGAGGGGGAACTAATTCCCCTTGCATACAGGGGGTCCCTGGGAGGCAACTCGCCCACCAGGAGCCTCCAGTATGCGCCAGGGGGCTGCGTTGCTTTGCCCCGGGGCAGTGTGGGGGGGGGGAATTGGGCACCCCCCACACTTCTTTATCACTATGCTCCAACAATTTGGTCCCCCTGGGGGGTAATTTTTAAATAAACATACCGGGTTTTAAATAAAAACATTTATGGCCTTGTGGGTCCTTGTGGGACCCCATGAGCAGGCCTAGGGGGTCAGGCTGCTTCTACCCTGCCCCCTTTTTGTGTTCTACATGTTTGTTTTTCTGCTTTCTTGTGCCTCGGTCTACTGAGGCACAAGATGGCTGCCATCAATTTCTGTTTTGGAGTGTTGACAGACAGTTGCAGCCAATTAGCTCGTGCACGGCAAGGTGCGCGCACGGTGCGCACACGGTGCGCGCTTATAGATATAGATATATAATTGATTTCAACTTTAATTTTCTCAGGAACTACTGGAGGGATTTATACCATTTAAACAAAAGCGTGATCTGCGTACCAGACCCTACCATTTTCCCAAATTTGGTGTAATTCCGTTCAGTGGTTCGGGCTGTAGCCGTGTCTAATCGTCTTATGGAAATTAACATGGGGAAAACACGTTTTGGGACCCCCCTTTTTTCTCAGCCCCGCTTGACAAATCTTCCCGAGACTTTCAGGGAAGGAGCGTAGTGGAGCGGGCAATCTTCTTCGAGAAATTCACGGAGATTCATCAACCGGCGCCAAAGTTATTCCCAATAGAATGTTGCGGATTTCCTATGGAAACTAGGGCACAGATGTAGGTAAGTAACATTTACCGATTCTTAATTACCGAATTTTACCGATTCGGTAATTAAGAATCGGTAAATGTGAGGGGTGGGTATGTAGGGAATCCAGATGTGCCCTTTTACCGAATCGGTAAAGCCTATTGATTCCTATGGGCTTCAAAGCCCATAGGAATCAATAGGCTTTACCGATTCGGTATTTACCGAATCGGTAAATACCGAATTTCACAAGGGTGCAGGGGGTGTCACTTTGACACCCCCTGGCACCCCCTAGACAGGATTGGGTGCCATGTGGCAGGCATACAAGCCCTAGGGGCAGGTCTGCCAGCCACATGGCATAGGTGTGCATGCACACATGTGCATGCACACCGGAATCTGTATTTTACCATGAAGTTGGATTTCATGGTAAAATACCGATTCGTTAAGGCCTTTGGGACTCAGAAGAGTCCCACCTACATATGGAATTTACAGAATCGGTAAAATTACCGATTCGGTATTTTACCGAATCGGTAATTTTACCGATTCTGTAAATGTAGATTTACCTACATGTGGCCTTGGATTTAGGCCCCTACATACCGATTGGCCATTTACCGGTCGGTAACGGCCGAAATCGGCCGTTACCGGTCGGTAAATGGCATGAAACGGCCACCTACATCGGGCCCTAGGTCCTAACTATTACTACCTACTGGCAACCGCAGTATATATAGCCAGTAGGTAGTATGTATTTATATATATATATATAAAACTCACAATTGAACACTCCGCACCTTTTCCAGAAACCAAAAACCCTTTAATTCTACAGGGATTGTAACTTGCAGCAACTGCCCACGAACACTTACCCAGTCGAACAGCATTCTGGGAGCTGTAGTTTTGAGAGAACTGCAGTCGAGTTCTACATGTGACCTGTGGTCAGCGGATTTCCGCCAAAAGGCAGTGCTTGCTTCTGGACACTTGGAAGGTGAGGGTGGAGTCACTCTTTGCGCAGGCAGCAGCATCTGAAGAAGGCAGGAGCCGAAATGCATTATGCGTAGCTGTAATTGACTGAATAAATTTCTTCCAAAGTTACCCCCTGAGTGGCCTTTCTCCTATTCTTTGCGGAGTGGGACCAGTTCTGATATTGTACGGGCCAGTCAGAGGCTCGTGAGAGGTCCCGTTACTTGAAGAGGCTGGAAACTTTACTGACTTTCGCTGCTTGCAGCGACCACACGTTTTCAAGGGATTGAATTTTTCCAGCTCACCCCGAGGTGCACGCCAGCATTTCTGCAACTACTGCACAGAGCAGCTTGTAACCTACAAGGAGACGGAGTCACTGTGCTTCTGTCTCGATGTTCCAGCATGGCGCACACACACCCGAGGTTGAACGTTGAAGGGGACCAGAGGAAGATATTTTTTCACCTGATGCAAAAACTCACAATTGAACACTCCGCACCTTTTCCAGAAACCAAAAACCCTTTAATTCTACAGGGATTGTAACTTGCAGCAACTGCCCACGAACACTTACCCAGTCGAACAGCATTCTGGGAGCTGTAGTTTTGAGAGAACTGCAGTCGAGTTCTACATGTGACCTGTGGTCAGCGGATTTCCGCCAAAAGGCAGTGCTTGCTTCTGGACACTTGGAAGGTGAGGGTGGAGTCACTCTTTGCGCAGGCAGCAGCATCTGAAGAAGGCAGGAGCCGAAATGCATTATGCGTAGCTGTAATTGACTGAATAAATTTCTTCCAAAGTTACCCCCTGAGTGGCCTTTCTCCTATTCTTTGCGGAGTGGGACCAGTTCTGATATATATATATATATATATACTACTAGTATAAAGCGAGAACAGAAACCTTTTGGCAAGGTAAACACGGGAACCACAGCGCCAATCCACACACCCAATACATTGTTGGCATCCTCAGGGTGTGTAGATGGACATAGGTGACATTAAATTTATAAAAACGTAAATTAAAAAATAAAAATTTGTAAACAAAGTAGTCCCCTAAAACAAGCGCCGGCCGCGACGTAGCGCTGACCGCGACCTAAACATAATGACGATATGCGGGGAGGAGCGGTGACGTGTGGCGAGGAGTGGCGGTGAAGTCCGGAGCGGGCAGCTCAGGTAAGGCAAAGGCAGGCGGGAGATGGGAGGCGGGCGGCGGGCGGGAGGCTCCAGGCGCGAGGCGGAAGGCGGTATGGCCAATGTCGGGGTGGGTGGCGGGGGGCGGCGGCGAGGCAGGAGGCGGGAGGGATGCGGTCTGGGGGGTGCACAGAGGCTTAAAATGCTCCGGGGCGGACTGCTAGTATATATATACATATACATATATATATATATATATATACATATATATATATATATATATATATATATATATATATATATATATATATGTATATATATATATATGTATGTATATATATATATATATATATATATATATATATATATATATATATATATATATATATATATATATATATATATATATATATATATATATATATATATGTAGTTCAAAGGCTCTAGCAGTAGTAGAGGCACTCACAGCAGGTAGGTAAAATCCTTTATTTTAGCACATCAGAGGGTGATACAGCAACCGTCCTTTTCTCTGCATGCCAACGCGTTTCAATGCTGTTTGCATCTTCTTCATGGGCTTTAGACGAAAAGCGGCATTTTAAAACAACACAGTTCCAGGTTTCCTCCCTCTTTAGTAGTGATTGCAGGCAGGTGTGGCTTAGTAGCCTTCTGGGACTTGTAGCTCTAACCACGGAGGGGACACAAAATACCGGAGCACACTGGAGTGCTTTGAAATGTCACAGTGAGTGATTAATATTGCTGTGACCCTGCCATTAAGAGACAAGAAAGCGGAACTCACTGTGAGTAATAAATTACAACCACTACAAGTCCCAGAAGGCTACAGGTGCGTGCCTCCTGCACACCTACTGTGGATTTCAAGTAGGGATTTGATTGGACTCTGTCTCCCGAGGTCCATTTGCGGACTTTAAACATATGCAAGACAAGAATTAGTGCAACCATTGAGGGTTTTATTCTCCAGTGACTACAGTTCCCAGTATGCCCCACAGTGCAATCATGCCAGTTATTTTGGGGGCGGAATCAACTGGATTACTTTAAGTACTGGAGGCACGCACCTGTTTCTAAACCGACCACGCCTCTGAGGAAGAGTAATTCGAAACGCGTCAGGCGAGGTGGCGAACTGGCTGTCTGAATGCATCGGCAGACGGAGGACATTCTTACCCTAAGCATACAGCTAATACTTGAACTGGAGTGCAACTCTTTGCTGGGGCAAACTCGGAGCGTGATGTTAAGGCGGCTGTCCCGCCGCCGAGCTTGCACCATCCCGCGAAATCAGGGGGCCATTTGGTGTTGCATCCTGCACACCTACTGTGGATTTCAAGTAGGGATTTGATTGGACTCTGTCTCCCGAGGTCCATTTGCGGACTTTAACATATGCAAGACAAGAATTAGTGCAACCATTGAGGGTTTTATTCTCCAGTGACTACAGTTCCCAGTATGCCCCACAGTGCAATCATGCCAGTTATTTTGGGGGCGGAATCAACTGGATTACTTTAAGTACTGGAGGCACGCACCTGTTTCTAAACCGACCACGCCTCTGAGGAAGAGTAATTCGAAACGCGTCAGGCGAGGTGGCGAACTGGCTGTCTGAATGCATCGGCAGACGGAGGACATTCTTACCCTAAGCATACAGCTAATACTTGAACTGGAGTGCAACTCTTTGCTGGGGCAAACTCGGAGCGTGATGTTAAGGCGGCTGTCCCGCCGCCGAGCTTGCACCATCCCGCGAAATCAGGGGGCCTTTTGGTGTTGCATCCTGCACACCTACTGTGGATTTCAAGTAGGGATTTGATTGGACTCTGTCTCCCGAGGTCCATTTGCGGACTTTAAACATATGCAAGACAAGAATTAGTGCAACCATTGAGGGTTTTATTCTCCAGTGACTACAGTTCCCAGTATGCCCCACAGTGCAATCATGCCAGTTATTTTGGGGGCGGAATCAACTGGATTACTTTAAGTACTGGAGGCACGCACCTGTTTCTTAACCGACCACGCCTCTGAGGAAGAGTAATTCGAAACGCGTCAGGCGAGGTGGCGAACTGGCTGTCTGAATGCATCGGCAGACGGAGGACATTCTTACCCTAAGCATACAGCTAATACTTGAACTGGAGTGCAACTCTTTGCTGGGGCAAACTCGGAGCGTGATGTTAAGGCGGCTGTCCCGCCGCCGAGCTTGCACCATCCCGCGAAATCAGGGGGCCTTTTGGTGTTGCATCCTGCACACCTACTGTGGATTTCAAGTAGGGATTTGATTGGACTCTGTCTCCCGAGGTCCATTTGCGGACTTTAAACATATGCAAGACAAGAATTAGTGCAACCATTGAGGGTTTTATTCTCCAGTGACTACAGTTCCCAGTATGCCCCACAGTGCAATCATGCCAGTTATTTTGGGGGCGGAATCAACTGGATTACTTTAAGTACTGGAGGCACGCACCTGTTTCTAAACCGACCACGCCTCTGAGGAAGAGTAATTCGAAACGCGTCAGGCGAGGTGGTGAACTGGCTGTCTGAATGCATCGGCAGACGGAGGACATTCTTACCCTAAGCATACAGCTAATACTTGAACTGGAGTGCAACTCTTTGCTGGGGCAAACTCGGAGCGTGATGTTAAGGCGGCTGTCCCGCCGCCGAGCTTGCACCATCCCGCGAAATCAGGGGGCCATTTGGTGTTGCATCCTGCACACCTACTGTGGATTTCAAGTAGGGATTTGATTGGACTCTGTCTCCCGAGGTCCATTTGCGGACTTTAAACATATGCAAGACAAGAATTAGTGCAACCATTGAGGGTTTTATTCTCCAGTGACTACAGTTCCCAGTATGCCCCACAGTGCAATCATGCCAGTTATTTTGGGGGCGGAATCAACTGGATTACTTTAAGTACTGGAGGCACGCACCTGTTTCTAAACCGACCACGCCTCTGAGGAAGAGTAATTCGAAACGCGTCAGGCGAGGTGGCGAACTGGCTGTCTGAATGCATCGGCAGACGGAGGACATTCTTACCCTAAGCATACAGCTAATACTTGAACTGGAGTGCAACTCTTTGCTGGGGCAAACTCGGAGCGTGATGTTAAGGCGGCTGACCCGCCGCCGAGCTTGCACCATCCCGCGAAATCAGGGGGCCATTTGGTGTTGCATCCTGCACACCTACTGTGGATTTCAAGTAGGGATTTGATTGGACTCTGTCTCCCGAGGTCCATTTGCGGACTTTAAACATATGCAAGACAAGAATTAGTGCAACCATTGAGGGTTTTATTCTCCAGTGACTACAGTTCCCAGTATGCCCCACAGTGCAATCATGCCAGTTATTTTGGGGGCGGAATCAACTGGATTACTTTAAGTACTGGAGGCACGCACCTGTTTCTAAACCGACCACGCCTCTGAGGAAGAGTAATTCGAAACGCGTCAGGCGAGGTGGCGAACTGGCTGTCTGAATGCATCGGCAGACGGAGGACATTCTTACCCTAAGCATACAGCTAATACTTGAACTGGAGTGCAACTCTTTGCTGGGGCAAACTCGGAGCGTGATGTTAAGGCGGCTGTCCCGCCGCCGAGCTTGCACCATCCCGCGAAATCAGGGGGCCATTTGGTGTTGCATCCTGCACACCTACTGTGGATTTCAAGTAGGGATTTGATTGGACTCTGTCTCCCGAGGTCCATTTGCGGACTTTAAACATATGCAAGACAAGAATTAGTGCAACCATTGAGGGTTTTATTCTCCAGTGACTACAGTTCCCAGTATGCCCCACAGTGCAATCATGCCAGTTATTTTGGGGGCGGAATCAACTGGATTACTTTAAGTACTGGAGGCACGCACCTGTTTCTAAACCGACCACGCCTCTGAGGAAGAGTAATTCGAAACGCGTCAGGCGAGGTGGCGAACTGGCTGTCTGAATGCATCGGCAGACGGAGGACATTCTTACCCTAAGCATACAGCTAATACTTGAACTGGAGTGCAACTCTTTGCTGGGGCAAACTCGGAGCGTGATGTTAAGGCGGCTGTCCCGCCGCCGAGCTTGCACCATCCCGCGAAATCAGGGGGCCATTTGGTGTTGCATCCTGCACACCTACTGTGGATTTCAAGTAGGGATTTGATTGGACTCTGTCTCCCGAGGTCCATTTGCGGACTTTAAACATATGCAAGACAAGAATTAGTGCAACCATTGAGGGTTTTATTCTCCAGTGACTACAGTTCCCAGTATGCCCCACAGTGCAATCATGCCAGTTATTTTGGGGGCGGAATCAACTGGATTACTTTAAGTACTGGAGGCACGCACCTGTTTCTAAACCGACCACGCCTCTGAGGAAGAGTAATTCGAAACGCGTCAGGCGAGGTGGCGAACTGGCTGTCTGAATGCATCGGCAGACGGAGGACATTCTTACCCTAAGCATACAGCTAATACTTGAACTGGAGTGCAACTCTTTGCTGGGGCAAACTCGGAGCGTGATATATATATATATATATATATATATATATATATATATATATATATATACAGTAGGTAGTTATAGTTAGGACCAAAGTTGTCATGGAAAAGCATTTTTTATTTTTTTGCCAAAAACTTTGCCGTCGCTTTGATGAGGTGAAGGTGATCAGAGTGAGTATTCCCCATGTCATGTTTATAGGGACTTTTCATATTTTAAGCAAGTCTACAGCCCAAACCGCTTAACGGAATTACAACAAATTTGGCAAAAAGCTAGATGTTGGTCCAGAAAGCATGCTTTTTGTAATTTGGCGTAAATCCGTTCAGTAGTTTCAGAGAAATTAAAGTTGAAAACATTTAGATATCTGGGGATGTGAGTCCTTGAAGTGGACTCGCATATTCGACTAAAATTTGATTAGCTGCTAACACTTCAACCAGTAAGTGTTGGCAGCCATCTTGAGACTCACTGTGAAGCCGAGTCCCAGAAAAAAAGTAAGTGTCGGAGTCCACACCCCTTTTTTCCACCACTCTGCAAATGCGCCTCCTGGCACACTGCTGGCTGGGGGATGAAATCCCCTTGGATGCTGAGGTTCCTTGGAGGCCAAGAACCACTTCTGTTACCTCCAGTATGTTCCAGATAGTGAGATTCATAAGAGGTCTTCGGAGGCCATACCCCCTTTCTACACCACCCTGCAAACGTGCCTCCTGGCGCACTGCTGGTTAGGGGATGAAGTCCCCTTTGCTGCCCAGGGTCCTTGGGGGCCCTCCCCTTTCTCCGCCACACTGAAAACATAACTATTCGTTAAAAAAACAATAGAAATTCACTAAAAACAACAAAACTAACATTGCGGGGATGCAAGTTATAGTTAGCTAAGGTAACTATAACTGCTGGTTTTGTACGAGTGAAACCTGAGCCTAACTATAGCATACCTGTAACCTTTGGTTTTTTCAATAAATGTCAATTTTTTTAAATTCCATTTCTGAGCTATAAAGTCCCTGACACCTCTGGCTTTTTCATATATATACATATATTTATATATATAACCTGTGATCAAGGCTGATGTTACACCCGAAACACGTCAGGAAATGCTGCCACATTAAACATTGGTGTTTTCATAGAGCTGGGCTTCTTGTTTTAACCCTTTCACTGCAGGGCTAATTTCCCCGCGGTGCGGGGGGGAGGGGGGCCGGGCACGGCACCGCTGTGCTGATGACGAGCCCAGGCTCGTCATGAACCCGCCCGCGCAATGGAACGCTCAGCACAGCGGGGGAATTAGCCCCGCCTGTGAGCGTTCCACGGCTCATGACGAGCCCATGCAACACGAGCACCGTGCTGCATGACGAGCCTGGGCTCGTCATCAGCACTGAAGGGGTTAAGCTGAGATATACATATGGGCGGTTAGCACAGCATTGTCTGAATAAAGGACACTAAGGGTACGCACGCTGTCAATATTAGGGGCATCTGGAGTTGAATCTAACAGGGGTATAGATTGAAAAAAGAAATGGGGTAAGTACTAAGCCCTGTCAGGCACCCCTGTTCATAGGAAACCACCTGGTGCCTTCTCCCTGACTGCCATAGCGGGCACTGGCTGAGGCTGACGAATACAGCTGCCTGATAAAAAGGATGATTGCCTCTTCAATGCCCATTTCTTTCATTATCTTCCATAGGTGGTGATAGGCAACGCAGTCAAATGCTGCAGATAAGTCCATAAAAGCCAAGTATATCTTGCCTTGCTTGGCTTGAGTATACTTGACAATTAGCAGACTTAAGTTAAGGCATTGATCCTGGGTGCCTTTCGCCTTTATGAAACCAGTCCATATTGCATCAGGATCACAACGTTATTGAGGTTGGCCCATTCCTCTAATCCGTTCAGTAGTAACCAAACCCATAAGTTTAGCGGTGCTGTCCAGAAGTGAAATCGGCCAATCATTTTTTGCCTTAGATTTGTCTCCTTTCTTGTAGATTACGACCATGATTCTGGTGGGCCCACAGTGGCGACTGTGTTAAAAACAATTGTCAGCACCGTTCCCCGAAGATATGGCTGCTCAGGAAAAAAACAATTGGTGTACCATCCGGGCCAGGGGCTCTGTTGCTGGAGCACTTCAATTCAATTCAATTCAATTAATTTATATAGCGCGCTACATACCCAGAGGGTCTCAAGGCGCTTGGAGAAGGGTGGGGAATTACTTGTCGAATATCCAGGTTTTAAGTTGCTTTCTGAATGCTAGGTGGTTCTGAGTGAGGCAAAGGTGAATGGGGATTTAGTTCCAGGTTTTAGCCGCCAGGTAGGAGAAGGATCTTCCTCCCATGGTGGTTTTGTTGATGCGAGGTACAGCAGCAAGGGCTTGGTTGGAGGAGCGTAGCTGGCGGGAGGGGGTGTAGAAGGAAAGTCGTGTGTTGAGGCATTCGGGTCCAAGTTCGTAAAGTGCTTTGTGTGCGTGGGTTAGGAGGCGGAATGTTATCCTCTTATTGACGGGGAGCCAGTGGAGGTTTTTCAGGTGATCAGAAATGTGGTCATTACGCGGGATGTCTAGTAAGAGTCTGGCTGAAGCGTTCTGGATGCGTTGGAGTTTTTTCTGAAGTTTTGCGGTGGTACCGGCATATAGGGTGTTTCCGTAGTCCAGTCGGCTTGTAACCAGTGCGTGGGTGACCGTTTTTCTAGTTTCGGTGGGGATCCAGCAAAATGTTTTTTTGAGCATGCGAAGAATGTTGAAGCAAGAAGATGAAACGGCGTTGACTTGTCTGGTCATCGAGAGTGAGGAGTCCAGAATGACGCCCAGGTTCCGTGCGTGGTCTGTCGGGATGGGTGCTTTTCCAAGGGACTCTGGCCACCAAGAGTCGTCCCAGGCAGAGGGGGAGGTACCTAAGATAAGGACTTCTGTTTTGTCGGAATTCAGTTTCAGACGGCTGTGCTTCATCCACTCGGCAACTTCTTTCATTCCTTCATGCAGGTTGGTTTTGGCGGTGTTAGGGTCTTTGGTGAGTGAGAGGATCAGTTGAGTGTCATCAGCGTAGGAGATGATGTTGAGGTTGTGTTGGCGTGCGATGGCTGCGAGGGGGCTCATGTATACGTTGAAGAGGGTGGGACTGAGTGAGGATCCTTGTGGCACGCCGCAAATGACTTCAGTGGCCTCTGACTTGAATGGTGGGAGCCGGACTCTCTGGGTTCTTCCGGCAAGGAACGAGGTGATCCATTCCAGTGCTTTTCCTTGGATTCCGATGTTTCTGAGGCGTTGTAACAAGGTGTTATGACAGACTGTGTCAAAGGCTGCGGAGAGGTCGAGGAGGATGAGGGCGACTGTGTCTCCATTGTCCAGTAGAGTTCGAATGTCGTCTGTTGCTGCGATGAGTGCGGTCTCAGTGCTGTATTTGGCTCGGAAGCCGGACTGTGAGAAGTCGAGGGATTTGTTGGTTTCGAGGAAGGCGGCGAGCTGGTTGTTGACAGCTTTCTCGATGACTTTGGCCGGGAATGGAAGGAGCGAGTTGGGGCGGTAGTTTTTGAGTTCGGTGGGGTCCGCTGTGGGTTTTTTCAGAAGGGCGCTGGGTTCGGCGTGTTTCCAGCTTTCCGGGAAGGTGGCAGAGTTGAGGGAGCAGTTGATGACGTCTTGGAGGTGTGGTGCTATGATGGAATCTGCTTTGTTGAAGATGTGGTGAGGGCATGGGTCTGTGGGGGATCCTGAGTGGATGGAGTTCATCAGGCGGATGGTGTCCTCAGTGGAGATTGGGTTCCAGTCATTAAGGATGTTCAAGGGGGGTGAAGGTACGGCAGAAGGTTGGGTGGGTTGGTCTCCGGGTTGGTTGTGGAAGCTGTTGTGGATGTCTGCGATTTTGTCGTGGAAGAACGAAGCTAGGGAGTCGCAAAGGGCTTGAGAGGGAGTGATGTCGTTGGAGTTGGCAGTGGGGTTGGTAAACTCTTTGACGATGTTGAATAATTCCTTGCTATTGTGGGCGTTGTTGTCAAGTCGGTCTTTGAAAGCGGCTTTCTTGGCAGTCCGGATCAGTTGGTGGTGTATGCGGGTGGCGTTTTTGAAGGCGTCCTTGGTGCTGGTGTTTGGGTCTTTTTTCCAGGCCTTCTCAGGGAAGCGACAGAGTTTCTTGGATTTCTTAAGATCATCGTTGAACCAGGGGGCGTTTTTGTTGCCTAGTTTGATTTGACGTTTTTTCAGGGGTGCTAGGTTGTCGGCGCTGTTGGTTAGCCATTGAGTGAGGTTAATGGCTGCTTGGTTGGGGTTCGAAGAGTGGGCAGGGGGGTTTTGAAGAAGCGATGAGGAGATCTGGTCGATGGTGATTTTGTTCCAGTTTCTTCGCAGAGTAGGTTGAGGGTGGTTGTGGATTGTGGTCTTTTTGTAGATAAAGTGAACGCAGCTGTGGTCCGTCCAATGGAGAGCTGTGGTGTGACTGAAGGAAATATGTTTGCTGGAGGTGAAGATAGGGTCGAGTGTGTGGCCTGCATTGTGGGTGGGGGTATTAACAAGTTGTTTGAGTCCGAGGTTGGCGAGATTGTCCAGAAGGGTGGTGGTGTTGCTGCTCTTTTCCAGGTGAAAATTGAGGTCTCCCAATAGAATGTAGTCCTCGGAGGGGAGGGCGTGTGGGGTGATAAAGTCAGTGATGTCTTCACAGAATTGCGCACGGGGTCCTGGTGGCCTGTAGAGGAGGGTGCCTCTGAGTGTGGTCTTGGGGTCGGTGTGGATCTGGAAGTGAAGGTGTTCAGCGCTAGCGAGGTTGACGTCTGAGCTGGTTGAGATGCGGATGGAATTCTTATGGACGATAGCGATGCCTCCTCCTGTTTGCTTGGTGCGGTCTTTTTGGATGATCTTGTAGCCTTCCGGGATGGCAATGGTGATGTCTGGGGCTGAGGAGGCGTTCATCCATGTTTCTGTTAAGAAGGCGACGTCCGGAGAGATGGTGTCTAGTAGATTCCAGAGGTCGATGGCGTGTCTGTGGACCGAGCGGGTGTTGAGCAGGATGCATTTTAGGTGGTTGGTGTTAGGTCTCTGTTTGATGTTAGTGATTGGGGAGTTGGTCTTGGTGCCATCAAACTTGCAGGAGTTGCATGTGAAGGGTCCATGGGTGTGTCCAGGTGCGGCTTGGGCGCAGTTGGGGAGTCGACTGGGGTTAAGGGCTAAGAGGGTGGAGGCGGCGTATGTAGTGCGGGTGGGGTGGATGGTATGGGGGCCAGGGGGTCTGGCGCTGGGCGCGGGCTTGGCGCGGACGGGCGTAGACGGGCTTACCTTTGGCGCACCTTCGGCGCGGCCGTAGCGCGTGGACGCTGCGCGTTGGGTCATCTGCCTTAAATGGATAGTGGAGGGGGCGGAGCGTGGGAGGGGCAGCAGCTGGGAGGCGGTAGCGGGGAGGAGGGGCGGGCCAGGGAACACCAAAACAAAATGGAGGGTCAAAGGGAAAGCAAGGCAGGGGCAGCAGATGCACCACGGCACCGGGGGCACAGTCGAAGTCCCAGCAAGTGAAAAAAGCCTCAGCAGGTGTCGCGCTGCAAAGTACAGCAGAGCGAGCGTTCAAATCAAGGTTAGGTGCTGTCTACTATAATCGCGCTATGATGCAGGGCAGATACAGTGTTAAAAATTAATGAGCACAAATGCGATGCCAGGCAAATACAATGAGATAATTGAATAAGCGATCTCACAATCCAGCAAACGATACCACAGATCAGCCAAATCACGAGCAGGAGCTGGAATCGGGGAGCGTGGGGGGAGCGACCGTGCTGGAGCAGGTCCAGGCGGTCACAGTTCGTCACAGGAGGAAGGGTGCTCTCTATTCGTGGGTGGGAGGGGCAGCAGCTGGGAGGCGGTAGCGGGGAGGAGGGGCGGGCCAGGGAACACCAAAACAAAATGGAGGGTCAAAGGGAAAGCAGGGCAGGGGCAGCAGATGCAACCCGGCACCGGGGGCACAGTCGAAGTCCCAGCAAGTGAAAAAAGCCTCAGCAAGTGTCGCGCTGCAAAGTACAGCAGAGCGAGCGTTCAAATCAAGGTTAGGTTCTGTCTACTATAATCGCTCTACGATGCAGGGCAGATACAGTGTTAAAAATTAATGAGCACAAATGCACACAAATGCGATGCCAGGCAAATACAATGAGATAACTGAATAAGCGATCTCACAATCCAGCAAACGATACCACAGATCAGCCAAATCAAGAGCAGGAGCTGGGATCGGGGAGCGTGGGGGGAGCGACCGTGCTGGAGCTTCTCTAATCTCGAAGTCATTAAAGATGAGGATGGGTTTGTCGGGAAGTATAGTAGAAGCTTGTTGTGTGATCTCTCCCTCACCATTTGGGTTGAATATTGATGAAAAGTGTGCAACCCAGGATTCCTCGTCCACATGGTAATCTAACCTCGGACCGGTAGATGTTTTGAAAAAAGGAGCGTTACTAACCCTCTAAAAATCCCTGCTATTATTTGGGACAACTGCTTGGTACAATGGATCCCATGCTTCTTCTCTCAGAGTTTTAATTCTGAACCCCCTAGCCACTTTGTACTGGTAGCAGAGAAGCTTAGCTAGATCCACATCCCTGGGGGTGACTCTAAGTGCCTGGTGTAAATTTGATAAGGATCTATTACATGCTTTGTTGAACCATCTTGGGGCTAACAAGTTGGCAGTGGGATTTTTTCTAGTTTAAAAGTTTTTGCTCTCATGTAAGATCTGTTCAAAGGCTGTGATTACCTGGGATGGATCATAATCTGGTTCTAGGCAGGTCATAATGTAATTTTGCCTATTTGCGACCTCAACCAGGACAATATTTGCTTTGTCTGTTGGAGCCCATTTGGGAATAATCCCATTGTTTCTTGCTATCGTGGATTTGACATGCCTTGTCTGCTTTGAGTGGATTCCTTCCCATACCAGATTGACGGTAAAGGCGTCATGATCACTAAAAGGCTTTATTTGGACATTGCAAATGAATTTTTTTAAAGTGTCCAAATCTATCAAATAATCAATGGTTAAACCCTGGGTAGATGTACCATTCCTCAACTTGGATCAATAAGGTTATCTATTTTGAAATCGTTAATAGCAAAGGAATCTAGTCAGTGCATCTCCAGAAGAGGTATGGATAAAGTGTTGTATGGGCTCACCTGCCTCATCTGTTAAGCAACATACTGCTTTGTTTAAAAAAGCAACAGCTGTGCAGATTAAAATCTACCACCTAGAGAATGTTTTGGTCTGTTTAGCATTATTAAAAAGTGCATTGATTTTTCCTTCCAAGAGGTCAACAACCTTCTTCATGTCACAGGTTAAATTATTGTTTTAAAAATTGATTACGAGGACTGAGGTACCGCCTGGGCCTTTTAAATTCAAAATGTGATAATAAGGGGAGTCATTATGGGATGATAAGACTTCCAGCCTTAAGGTGTTTTTCAGCAAAGTAAGAACCCCACCCCTAGCATGGCCTGGGACAGGGGGGCAGGAGTATAAAAAGGACAGTAGCCATCTAGGCAAATGGATCTGGTTTCCCATGTTTCCTGCAAACATATCAGGTCATAAGTGGTACAAAATATTTAACCATTCAGGGTGAGACTGTTTAGAACTCAATCTGGCAATATTCCAGGTAATTAACTTGGCCTGGACAATCTGATAGCATGTTGTCAGTTGTATGGGGTTATTTTCAGACCCAGATACAGGAGTGTGTCCTACTATTCTTCCTCTGTTTATCTCAGCCTTCTAAGTCTGTTAGCACAGTAAATCTATTGTCGACAGGGAGGGGTATGAAAGGTTGTCTCGAAGAAAGGGATTCGGGCACAGGGTGAGGGAAACTGGAGAGAGCCAACTGGTCTTGCCCCCAAAGACTGGCACAAGCCAAATTCTAAAAAAAGTCCAGCGGTAGCTCAAACGTTTGAGAGTTAAATGATGGCCCTGTAGGTAACCGATTAAGTAATTCCTGAACGAGATGGTGCAAATTAAAATTTGCCACCACACAGTCCCCCGAATAGATTTCTTTGAGTCCTCCACACTGCCCACCTTTCTTGCCATTAAAATTTGCGAAAGTATCTCCACCATCCCCCCACATGTTTACTAATTCAATGGCATGTTTTAGACATGAATTGGACCGTTGTTTCCTTCCAGGTTCTGGGTAGCTCGGGGATATTTGCCAAAATTATCACATAGGGGCAGGCGGAAGGGCCAGTCTAGGGTTGCAGGCTGATTGGCCCCCTCTTTCTAGTGCATACTCTCCATCGGATCTCGTTGGTGGCAATGGAAATCCCTTAAGTGTCCCCTGAGGTTGGTTCACTGGATTGGGGGTTGGGCAGGACTTTTAGGGCCCCTTGCTGCCATACCTCCTGAGTGGTAACCGTCGGTCCCTCCACCGTTTCCAATTCTCGTTGAGCCTAGGTTGTCCTTACAATTATTGCCGGGAAACAAGGATGGAGCAGTTAGAGCATTGTGAGTAGTTGGCTCGGCTGCCCACGCCTTCAGATTAGAGTATACTGGACCTCCCCCTATTGAACAGAGCGCCACAATGTTGGTCTCAATTCTGGTTAAGCTTTCTAGGAGCAGTTGTAATAAAATAGTGATTGCCTGTAGGATTTTTTAATAATGGCGTCTGAAAGAGGCGGGGAAGTCACAATAAGGCCTGGGTGAGCAAATTTTGGTTTAGTTATTCTCCCCCCCTTTTATCTTCTTGGTGGGTAGTTCTAAGGGTACCGGGGGTAAAAGTGCTGTGCTTCCCCGG
This sequence comes from Lissotriton vulgaris, assembly GCF_964263255.1. Taxonomy (NCBI): domain Eukaryota; kingdom Metazoa; phylum Chordata; class Amphibia; order Caudata; family Salamandridae; genus Lissotriton; species Lissotriton vulgaris. The sequence continues at coordinate 90,637,151 of NC_141697.1, read as the reverse complement.
CAAGGAATAAGGAATTTGGAGCGATTGATAGCTGGCTTTGGGGTTGGGGGCTTAATTGTGGTTAAGAGTAAAGGATAAAGGTTCACTTGATGGACCAAGTACCCCTAAGTCCCCCATGGAAAGTCTGCACTCAGCGTTTTGGATCTCCTTGTCCAGTATGTATATGTATATACAAGTTGATATTGATATAGCAACTTAGGAAAGACTTGGAAAAATAAATCATTTGCAAAGAAGGTGCTGGGATCAGTCCTTTTAAGTCTAAATCCTGTTTAGTACCACTCATGCCAAAAGACAGTATAGATTTATTTCATGACATGATTAGAAATGATCTGAAAAAATTAAATCATACTGTGCATAAAAATAGAAAAGAGAGGAATCTATTTTTTAGAAAATGTGCGTATAATGAGTTGGTAAAAAAACTGGATAAAAATCATGATGTTGTTGTCAAAAAATCAGATAAGGGGGGTAATTTGGTTTTGTGGCCTAAAAAAGAATATGTTTTAGAAGCACAAAGACAGCTTAATGAAGTAAGCTGCTACACAAAATCAAACACTAAAGAATATGAGAAAGCCAAAATAACACTGTAGAAACAACTTGCACAATAAAAAAGACAGGGCCTTATTTCGAATGAAGTATATAAGTCCATGTACAATGAGTTTCCGGTACTACCTGTTTTATATTTGATTCCTAAATTGCATAAAAATGTTTTTCCTGTTCCCGGTAGGCAAATTATTTCTGCAATTAACAGCGTAGGGGGAAATGTTGGCCAGTACGTGGATTTCTTTTTACAAAGCCTGGTAAAGGAGTTACCAAGCTATGTAAGAGATACCGGCGATTTCCTTAAAAAGATTGAAAATTTAATTTGGACAGATGACCTGTGTTTGATTTCCCTCGATATAGAATCTCTATATACGAGTATAGATCATACACAAGGAATGAGAGCGGACAAACATTTTTTGGACAACAGGGTTAGTACATTTTACGAACACAACAAGGTGATTCTTGAGCTTATAAGTTGGTGCCTGAATAATAACTTTTTTCTTTTTGATAAAGATATTTTTAGACAAGTGAGGGGTGTGGCGATGGGGGCTTGCTTCTCCCCCAGCTATGCATGCTTGCATGTTGGCTGGTGGGAGGAGCAGGTCCTCAAAACCACCCATCAGGCGCTGTATGAATCCCATGTTGTGACATACTTAAGGTACATTGACAATGGTTTTATATTGTTGAAAGGAGGTGAAAAAGAGGCTTATGATTTTGTAGATGAGATAAACAAAAACTCTTTAAATCTCAAGTTCACTTCCCACATTGACAAAAATCTGATGGAATTTTTGGCTGTAAGACTCTATGTCAGTAATGGCACAATTGAAAGTACCCTTTACAGGAAACCAACTTCTGGTAATATCACTTTGCATGCTACAAGCTCCCACCCTAAACACCTCATTGCTAGCATTCCGTATGGAGAAATTTTAAGGCTAAAACCTATTTGCAGCAATGAGGTGGATTTTAATTCATGTCAGTCTGATCTGGTAAATAGATTACAAGCCAGAGGGTATTCAGACAAAACAATTTCAGATGCAATAGAGAAGGCCAAAACACGATCTAGAATGAGCCTCTTTGACCAACAAAATAAAGAGAAAAAAGATCTTACATCTACATCTACATATAAAACTATGCATACCCCCAGACTAATTACAACATATAATAGGGAGGAACGTAAAATAAGATATATTGTTAATAAGCATTAGCCAAAAGTACTCACTGATAATATTCTCCGAAATAGATTGGCTGATACACCAATCATTACATTCAGACGGGAGAGTACCATGGGAACCACCTTAGACAAAGTTTCACCAGAAACTTGAAAAGCTACTTCCTGGCTACAACCGGCTAAAGGGTTTTGAAAATGTGCAACTTGCAGAGCTTGTAAGTTTGGCTGAAATATGACTGAATATTCTACTCCCTTCAGTGAAACTGTTTTTTCCATTCAGGGTTCATACATACAGCAACACCGAATATGCTGTATATGTTCAGACGTGCACTTGTGGCCTTAACTACATTGGTAGTACGAAGCTGCAGGTGCACGTCAGAATATTGCAGCATATAAGAGCCATTCTCCACAGTGACCCAGCATATCCTGTGGCTCGACATTTTAAGCAAACTCATGCTAATTATATCAATTGCCTTCATACTACGTAATTAATGCTGTTGCTAAATCTAGAAGAGGAGGTAATAGAGAATGCCAGCTTAAGCTATTGGAGACAAAATTCATTTTAGAGTTCGACTGTAAATGGCCTAATGGTTTAAACACTACAGATGATATGCATAACTTTTTGTAATCAGGAATGAGATAGTTGATACTGATTTGCACTAACTTCCCAAGGTTGTATGAAAAAAGTAAAGCATTTTGTAAATATTGATAACATTTTGATGAATCTTGATTTCCTTCCTTTCCCTCATAATCTGATTTTAGTGAAATAAGATTCTTTTTAATGCAAGTTAATATTTTTTTACATATTTTTTAAATAGTATTCTGTCCTTTAGTGGCATTTTACTGTTATTAATATATTGGCTTTTCAGATATTTTTTACATTAATGGTGCACTTTATCAGATCAATTTTGTATGTAATTATGTGTTGCATATGTGAGCCCTTTAAATTTGCACTTTTTGCACACCTTGCACTTAATTTTGCACAAAGAAAAAGAGAAAAATGAAAAAATTATGTTGCACATGTACAGTTTAACACATGACCATACGAGGATTTATCCGGTGATACTAGATTTAATAAGACTACATTTTGCAAGCACATCAAGGATTTATCCAATTATATCTATTTGTTTTTAAACACATGTTAATGAAATAAAAAATAGCTTTTTTGCACATATTTATTTGTATTTAAATGTATTTATGTGCTTTATGAAGGTGACATATTTGTGATATAAAAATATGCTTGTGGATTTAGTTATAGATGAAACTAGCCACTTAAATGTAGTCTTTTCTCTGTATTTATGGCCATGTGACCTGTAATGGTCGTCAAGAGGTGTGTTCATTATTATAATAAAAACCAAGACTACATGTAGGCATTTTACATGTGAACAAGGGCTTTTTAGCTTGAAAAGCATTGTGTCTGGGTCGTGAAAATAAATTAGATCTTGTGTGAATTGCTGTTGGGTTTGTGCCTCCTTCTTCGCCGTACCGCAGTCAAGTATATGTATAGGGACATCCACTCCGAAAATATCACCCCGTACAGCATTTCCAAATCCCATGAGGCATAAGACTATGGCATTGTGGGATATTCAGTTCAACTACGCGGGGCTACATAGGAAGGCTGAATTACATCAAGGGGGCGAAGCAAGGAACCTACATCAGCAGCGTGGCAGGACTATCGACGCCGCAGCACTAGGAGCAGTTGGAGAGGGGCGCTGAGGAAGGCTGATATTGACGAAATGCATTCAGCCGGGACATTTGATCATTAAAGTGCTCCTTTGTCTCTCCCTTGGGGTCACGCCTCTATTCTTTTGGAGGAGGGGAAAATTCAGACATTACGCTGCAAGCCAGTGAGCATTTCTGTGTACCCCCGCCGCACAAGCGGTCTGGACTATCTGGCAGGCTCTGCTGAGCATTTCTTCGTTGGATTGCGCTAGCAATCATGTCCAGTACCCACCACGACGCTTGGCTGAGACTGCGTTCAGGGGATATCTACATCCCCTACTTGGGCGACCGGGAATCCTGTGTTGGCCCCCGCAAATATTTCCAAGTGGAGAGGTAGCAGCGGATATGAAGGGGGACTCGAGGGGGCGCCAAACTGTTTAAATGCCTCACCTCCAAACGTGCTTCTACAGTTGTGCCTTCCACGGACATCCACTCCGAAAATATCACCCCGTACAGCATTTCCAAATCCCATGAGGCATAACACTATGCCATTGTGGGATATGCAGTTCCACTACGCGGGGCTACATAGGAAGGCTGAATTACATCAAGGGGGCGGAGCAAGGAACCTACATCAGCAGCGTAGCAGGAATATCGACGCCACAGCACTAGGAGCAGTTGGAGAGGGGCGCTGAGGAAGGCTGATATTGCCGAAATGCATTCGCCCGGGACATTTGATCATTAAAGTGCTCCTTTGTCTCTCCCTTGGTGTCACGGCTCTTCTCTTTTGGAGGAGGGGAAAATTCAGAAATTATGCGGCAAGCCAGTGAGCATTTCTGTGTACCCCCGCTGCACATGCGGCCTGGACTATCTGGCAGGCTCTGCTGAGCCTTTCTTCGTTGGATTGCGCTAGCAATCATTTCCAGTACCCACCATGACGCTTGGCTGAGACTGCGGTCAGGGGATATCTACATCCCCTACTTGGGTGACCGGAATTCCTGTGTTGGCCCCCGCAAATATTTCCAAGTGGAGAGGTAGCAGCGGATATGAAGGGGGACTCGAGGGGGCGCCAAACTGTTTAAATGCCTCACCTCCAAACGTGCTTCTACAGCTGTGCCTTCCACGGACACCACTCCGAAAATATCACCCCGTACAGCATTTCCAAATCCCATGAGGCATATCACTATGGCATTGTGGGATATGCAGTTCCACTATGCGGGGCTACATAGGAAGGCTGAATTACATGAAGGGGGCGGAGCAAGGAACCTACAGCAGCAGCGTGGCAGGACTATCGACGCCGCAGCACTAGGAGCAGTTGGAGAGGGGCGCTGAGGAAGGCTGATATTGCCAAAATGCATTCACCCGGGGCATTTGATCATTAAAGTGCTCCTTTGTCTCTCCCTTGGGGTCACGCCTCTATTCTTTTGGAGGAGGGGAAAATTCAGACATTACGCGGCAAGCCAGTGAGCATTTCTGTGTACCCCCGCCGCACAAGCGGTCTGGACTACCTGGCAGGCTCTGCTGAGCATTTCTTCGTTGGATTGCGCTAGCAATCATGTCCAGTACCCACCACAATGCTTGGCTGAGACTGCGGTCAGGGGATATCTACATCCCCTACTTGGGTGACCGGGATTCCTGTGTTGGCCCCCGCAAATATTTCCAAGTGGAGAGGTAGCAGCGGATATGAAGGGGGACTCGAGGGGGCGCCGAACTGTTTAAATACCTCACCTCCAAACATGCTTCTACAGCTGTGTGTTCTACGGACATCCACTCCGCCGAAAATATCACCCCGTACAGCATTTCCAAATCCCATGAGGCATAACACTATGCCATTGTGGGATATGCAGTTCCACTACGCGGGGCTACATAGGAAGGCTGAATTACATCAAGGGGGCGGAGCAAGGAACCTACATCAGCAGCGTGGCAGGAATATCGACGCCGCAGCACTAGGAGCAGTTGGAGAGGGGCGCTGAGGAAGGCTGATTTTGCCGAAATGCATTCTCCCGGGACATTTGATCATTAAAGTGCTCCTTTGTCTCTCCCTTGGGGTCACGGCTCTTTTCTTTTGGAGGAGGGGAAAATTCAGACATTATGCGGCAAGCCAGTGAGCATTTCTGTGTACCCCCGCTGCACAAGCGGTCTGGACTATCTGGCAGGCTCTGCTGAGCATTTCTTTGTTGGATTGCGCTAGCAATCATGTCCAGTACCCACCACGACGCTTGGCTGAGACTGCGGTCAGGGGATATCTACATCCCCTACTTGGGTGACCGGGATTCCTGTGTTGGCCCCCGCAAATATTTCCAAGTGGAGAGGTAGCAGCGGATATGAAGGGGGACTCGAGGGGGCGCCGAACTGTTTAAATGCCTCACCTCCGAACGTGCTTCTACAGCTGTGGCTTCCACGGACATCCACTCCGAAAATTTCACCCCGTACAGCATTTCCAAATCCCATGAGGCATAACACTATGGCATTGTGGGATATGCAGTTCCACTACGCGGGGCTACATAGGAAGGCTGAATTACATCAAGGGGACGGAGCAAGGAACCTACATCAGCAGCGTGGCAGGACTATCGACGCCGCAGCACTAGGAGCAGTTGGAGAGGGGCGCTGAGGAAGGCTGATATTGCCGAAATGCATTCGCCCGGGACATTTGATCATTAAAGTGCTCCTTTGTCTCTCCCTTGGGGTCACGGCTCTTTTCTTTTGGAGGAGGGGAAAATTCAGACATTATGTGGCAAGCCAGTGAGCATTTCTGTGTACCCCCGCCGCACAAGCGGTCTGGACTATCTAGCAGGCTCTGCTAAGCATTTGTTTGTTGGATTTCGCTAGCAATCATGTCCAGTACCCACCACGACGCTTGGCTGAGACTGCGGTCAGGGGATATCTACATCCCCTACTTGGGTGACCGGGATTCCTGTGTTGGCCCCCGCAAATATTTCCAAGTGGAGAGGTAGCGGCGGATATGAAGGGGGACTCGAGGGGGCGCCAAACTGTTTAAATGCCTCTCCTTCCAATGTGCTTCTACAGCTGTGCCATCCACGGACATCCACTCCGAAAATATCACCCCGTACAGCATTTCTAAATCCCATGAGGCATAACACTATGGCACTGTGGGATATGCAGTTCCACTTCGCGGGGCGACATAGGAAGGCTGAATTACATTAAGGGGGTGGAGCAAGGAACCTACATCAGCAGCGTGACAGGACTATCGACGCCGCAGCACTAGGAGCAGTTGGAGAGGGGCGCTGATTAAGGCTGATATTGCCGAAATGCATTCGCCCGGGACATGCTATGTTATGTTATAGGTATTTATTTTACGCACAGCTGCTCCAGCAAAGGAGCGTCCTGGTGCCACCACCAAGGTAAAGCACAACACAACAAGCAGCCGGAAACAGAAAAGGAGCTAAAAGGGGATACTAAAACAGAAATGTCTTAATAGCTTTCCGAAAAAGCATGAGATCCTCCAGCAGACGAATTTCCACCGGGAGGGAGTTCCACGTAGTTGCAGCTTTGACACAGAAGGAGCGTCCACCAGCACGACAGAGCCTGAAACGAGGGGCCATGGCAAGAGCCTGGCCAGAGGAACGCAGAGCACATGTCGGAACATAGAAGGACAAAAAATTGGACAAGATCTGGGGCCCTATGCCCTTCAGAATTTTAAAAGTCAAACAAAGGACCTTAAAATCAATTCTCTTCCTCACAGGAAGCCAATGCAAGGAACGAAGGACATTGGAGACAGGACAGAATATGGGCAGACCGACTATCGCTCTGGCTGCGGCGTTTTGTACCCGCTGTAAGCGGGTAATCTCTGCCTGATTGGCTCCCACCAGGAGAGAGCTGGCATAATCCAGGCGAGAGATAACCGTAGCCTGAATTACCAGCTGCCTAGTTGGGGCATCAAAAAATCTAAGCACGGGTCTTAAACCTCGAAGAACGCCAAAACAACAAGCTGCTGTTTTCTTAGTATGGCTGACAAAAGTAAGGCCAGCATCCAGCCAGACTCCCAGGTTTTTTAATTCCGAAACCGGAGTCGGGACTGGGCCCAATTCTGAGGGCCACCACCTGTCACCCCAAAGCTCCACTTTCTTCCCGACAATCATGATCTCTGTCTTAGTGGCATTAAGTTGAAGGCAATTCGCCGTCAGCCAGTTGGCCACCGCCTTCAGTCCATTCTGAAACCTGGGGGCGTCTTGCTTCGCATCCCCGCTGAGAGTAACCGCCAGCTGAGTGTCATCGGCATATGAGACCAAAGTCAGGCCCCACTGCCTGGCAACCTCAGCCAGCGGTCTCACGTACAGATTGAATAACGTGGGGCTCAGCGAGGATCCCTGCGGAAGCCCCATGGCCAGAGGGTGAAATTTGGACTTGAAGGGAGGGATAGCCACACAGAATGAGCGATTGTCAAGGAAGGAGCGGAATCACCGTAAGGCCTGTCCCCCAACACCAATCTCCTCTAGCCGATGTAACAGGATGCTATGGGAGACAGTGTCGAAGGCGGCGCTGAGATCTAATAGTATCAGCACCGCCGTCTGACCAGCATCCAGCACCATTCGTAGGTGCTCTGCCATGGCAAGAAGGGCCGTTTCCGTGCTGTGCCCAGCACGAAAGCCGTTCTGCGTAGGATCTAAGGCTTTAGTCCGGGTCAGATGTTCTGACAAAGCCAGGTTGACATGAGCCTCCGCAATCTTTGCCGGCCAGGGTAGGAGTGATATGGGGCGATAGCTTTCAGGTTTCGAAGGGTCCAGTGTAGGCTTCTTAATGATTGGGGAAACCACCGTCTGCTTCCATCTGGTTGGAGCCACCCCTGAGTCCAGTGAAAGATTAACTAGGGTGCATACTGCAGAGCACCCCAGAAAAGACTGCTCTCTGAAAAGAGCAGATCTAACTGGGTCCGACGGAGAGCCCGATCTAATCTGCGAGGCAAGTTTATTAAACCCCTCCAGAAATAGTGGGGGGAAGGAGTGCAGGATAGAAAGGCTTTGAACCCCTTCTCGAACTTCCAAGACGGGCCCCGAACTGGGGAAGGCCCGGTAAATAGCCTGGACCTTCTCCAGAAAAAAGGAAGCCAAAGCCTCGCAGTGGGAAATGGACCCCACTGCCACAGAGGAAGTCCTTTTCGCCAAAAGATCTTTGACGGCCTTGAAAATGGTCTTGGATGGGTTCGAGCTATTGCGGAACTCCAAGGCATAAAATGCTGCACGAGCTCTACAGATGGCACGATGGTAAGTCCTGACGGAGGCGACATAAGCAGCTTTCGAGTCAGCTCCATACATCTTCCGCCACGCCCTCTCCGCCCGTCTACAAGCACCCTTCAACGTACGCAGCGCACTATCGTACCAGTGGCTCGACTCTCTGACACTCACTTTACTAGACACAATGGGAATCAGGGAGTCCAATGCCCTAGAAATCAACGTGCAAAACTGGTCGTAACCTGTTTCCACATTATTCAGTGGGCCCAGCGGCTCTTCCGCTAGAAGCTGATGCAGATCGTCCAACTTAAGTTTGTTCCAACGCCGCCTGGGTACCCTTCTAACCAATGGAGTGGGAAGGGTCTCAGGTAAAGAGAACCGACAGGTCACCAGAAAATGATCTGTCCAGTCTAAAGGGGAGATGGACATAACCCTGACCTCGCCCAAGTTGGTAAAGAGGGGGTCCAAAATATGGCCCCTTACGTGGGTGGGCTGAGATACCTGTTGGGAGAGCTGCAGAGCCTCTAAATCAGCTAGAATACTGCTCACCGTCAGGTTGGTCTGAGTATCAAAATGCAGGTTCAGATCACCCAAGATGGAAAAGTTAGCACATCCCAAGATTAGAGTACTGACAGCATCTGGGAAAGCGTTTCTGAACACTACATCGCTACCTGGAGGACGGTAGACAACCATCCCCGAGAGCGTAAACTGGGGGCTGATTAAGATCTTAAAAGAGGCGCTTTCGCAGCCAGCGATGTTAAGGCCACTCCACTTACAATTGAAACAGGACTTGACTATGAGGGCTATGCTACCACCTCTCGTAGGTCGATTCAATGTGTACATAGAGTACTCAGGGGGACAGGCTAAGTTGATGACAGCCGCGTACGCATCCTGAAGCCAGGTTTCAGTAATGGCGAAAACGTCCGGGGACTCATCCTCAATGAGGTCATAGATGGATTCATAGTGTTTAGCCACCGATCTGACATTCAAGTTCAACACCCGTAAAGTGGGGACTGCACCAGTGGCCCCAGGGGCGGATGAGGTGTCCCTCTGACGAATGGATACCGGGAGATCAAGCCTCCACTTATCGCAGGGACAACGATAGGGACCACAGAGAGGATATACAGGTGGTAACTGACATCTATGAGCTGCCAGACCAATAGACCATAGACTCTCTCTAGAGTAGGTGAGCATAGCGACTTACAAGTGAAAGCCTGCCCAACGCGGTCCTCCTACCCGCAGCGCCCCGCACGGCCTTAGCGCGGACGGGCGCAGACGGGCGCAGACGGGCAGGACTCTGGCACGACTCCGGCTAAGCGACGGCGCCCCCGCTGCACGATCCCGCTGCGCTAGGGAAGGAGATTTAAGTAGCAGTCTCTCAATGGCTCCTGCGCAGTAGAGCGCACGCCGATCCTATCGCCTGCCAAGCACCCACACCACTACAATATGGCGGCGAAAAGAAGAAGCGACCCGCCCCAGGTACCGGACACGCTCAAATGGCGGTGTTCCACCTATTACAGTGCAAGTATAGGGCCCATTAAAAACAAGGGAAAAGTAACAAAGATCAAAGCAAATAAGTAAACAGGAGGTGTTAAAAATCAATTTCAGCGGGGAAGCGCGAAGCGCTGCAACAGCAGTGCGCAACCTTGTCAGGCCGAGCAATGCTGGGACTCGCCTTCAGTAGCAGTCTCTCAATGGCTCCTGCGCAGTAGAGCGCACGCCGATCCTATCGCCTGCCAAGCACTCACACCACTACAATATGGCGGTGAAAAGAAGAAGCGACCCGCCCCAGGTACCGGACCCGCTCAAATGGCGGTGTTCCACCTATTACAGTGCAAGTATAGGTCCCATTAAAAACAAGGGAAAAGTAACAAAGATCAAAGCAAATAAGTAAACAGGAGATGTTAAAATTTTTATCATTAACACCTTGGCTGCTAGGGGTTTTCCCCTACTGTGCTGAAATTGCTTGAATACTATAGTTTCATGACAAGGTCAGCTCGTCATAAGCACAGCTCAACCGTGCCTCATGACGAGCTGACCTTGTCATGAGCATGGAAGGGGTTAAAGTGCTCCTTTGTCTCTCCCTTGGGGTCACGGCTCTTTTCTTTTGGAGGAGGGGAAAATTAATATATATATATATATATGTGTGTGGGTATATATATATGTGTGTATATGTATTATTATTTTTTTTGCAAACAAACACGGGGGACCGCAATGGGCACGTGCTTCACGCCCAGCTATGCAAACTTGTTCGGGGGCTGGTGGGAGAAGCACGTGGCCTGGGGCGACACCCATGATTACTGGATGGATAAGATCATGTTGTGGACAGAATACATAGATGATCTCTTTGGCATGGTGATCGTTCTTCGGCTGAGGAGTACATCGCCGCGCTGAACGACAATGATTGGAATCTAAGTTTCACCAGTACCATCAGTGCGACTTCTATCAATTACCTTGATTTAGAAGTCTTTGTGGAGAATAATACCCTACAAACATGGATGTATAGAAAGCCCTCTAAAGGCAACGCTGTGTTGCACGCAGCAAGCCATCACCCTATAAGCCTAATACCTAATATTCCTTTTGGGGAGTTTCTTCATCTGAAACGGAATTGTTCAGATGTGGGAATCTACCAAAGGGCAAAAGATGAGGCTGGTGCTAGGTTTAAGAACAGAGGTTACTCAGACACCATTCTAAGGGAGGCTGCTGAAAAGGTGGCAAAGGTAGATAGAAAAAATCTACTGGCGGTAAAACCTAAAATTAAAAAAGACGAACCTGCCAGAATGATCACTAATTTTAATATCAAATCAAGGGCAGTTGTGCACATTTTTAACAAGAATTGGCACATTTTGAAAACAGACAATGTCCTAAGGAAACATCTCCCCGATCACCCTTCTATTACCTATAGACGCTGCCAATCTCTTGGGGATCATCATGTCCATACCCACTCTACTACTCTGCCAAAATCTCGTAATACAATCAATGTCAAGGGCTTATATCCGTGCATTCGCTGTAAGGCTTGTAAAAACAGTAAAAAGGTACTGACATACAAAGGAAGGCCAGATGACATAAAACCAATAAGAGAAATCAAAAGATTCTGAAACTGTAATTCTGACTTTACGGTATACTGTTTAGAATGCCCATGTGCAAAACGATACATTGGCAGCACAATTCACCCCACAAAAAAACAAATACTTGAACATATGCGCGCAATAACAAATAAGGACAAAACATATCCTGTTGGACAACACTTTGAACAACATCATCAAAGTAATAGGGACCTACTGACCATTTATTGTCTAGATCAGGTTGACAGAAAGGAAAGGGGAGGAGACAGAGTGAAAACACTCAGGATTTTAGAATCCAAATATAATATCGAACTCCAGAGAAAGGCCCCTATAGGATTAAACAATGATGAAGAACTGCGGGTACATCTACAAGGATATAAAACAGATAGAAATTAACACCATGACTCCTTAAATAACAGATACCTATACACATTGGATGCAAAAAGTGACACTAAAGATATAATTTAAGATCTGTTGTTATTATTGTCACTAATAAGGTCGGCTTTACAAAAGTACAAAGAAATATAAGGATCACAACATGAACACCAATGATCCACCGTTCTCGACCGGATTCTGAGATGTGAGCCCATTCAGGGCTAGATAGTAAAGTTGGGGAGAATAATAAGGTGTATGCTATTAATTAAGAATATATTGGAAATTGCCAAAACCAACTGGTAAAATGTAACATTTGCAAGGTTAATGCAAATATTGATGATATTGCAATAGCAGATTCCGCCTAATGAATTTTATGACATATATGTTTTTTCAACCCCTAATTTACAATTCGTTGTTGTTGTTTTTATGACAATTGCACATAGCACTTTCACAAATGACATTTCAATGATTTGTATTGAAGTCCATCTTTACTGTTTACATACATCTCGTGAGGCTTCACAATATGAAATTGTCGTTTGTTTTGCACAGAAACCTAACATTGACAAAGCCGTAAGGCGAAACTCATCTGTTGTGGGGTTGAGGGGTCTGCAATAAAGCACTTTGCAAGGGATACCAGTATGCTCTCCTTATTTGGCGTCGAAGAAAATACACCAAAAGTTTCTAAATATGTATATGTATCTATCTATCTATCTATCTATCTATCTATCTATCTATCTATCTATCTATCTATATCGATATATATATATATATATATATATATATATATATATATATATATATATATATATATATATATATATATATATATATATATTCAGCATAGAGATGTCCTGCAGCAATCTGGCAACAAAAAAGACGAAGCAAACCCAGGATTAGTGCGATAGTGATTTAATTGCTCACAACCACTCCACCACGACACGTTTCGGTGCCCGAAGCACCTTGATCACATGAAAACGTTTTGGGGTGGATGTGCTCAATTTAAAGTGCTCGTAACCATTATGATTGAATAATTCTGAATACACTTAGTTTACATTCTGTATTTCATAAATGCGTGTGGCAGTCCTCCCCTGCGTTCAGCCCATTAGGATTTTTGGTATCAAGTAGAATCATGTGGCGTGTTTCTAATCTGCACAGCAATAACTCTCGGTCTCCTCCTCTTCTCTGAGGTGGGACCATGTCAATTACAAAGTACCGCAGATCTGACGCTTTCTTGTTGTGTGCCTCACCAAAATGTCTGGCCACAGGGTACGCGGTGTCGCCGTTAGTAATGGCCCTATGGTGCTGGAGTATGCGTTTATACACCTGTGGCCTCGTGCTCCCCACGTATCGCAGGCCACAGGGACATTCCAGCACATACACCGTGTACTCGGTGCAGCACGTCAATTTGTACTTGATGGTGGTAGGTATACTGTTGAATGGTGTAGAGTATTCTGTTCTGCTTACCCCATTCTTACAGGCTTTGCAAGAGGAACACCGCAAGAAACCCTTACTTATACCTAACCATAAATTCTTTGTCCTTATCTCTGGGCTACTTGAAACTAGGCAGTTACCCATTGTCTTGGCGCGTTTGTAGGCTATTTTGGGAGCCCCTACAATATCTTTGCCTATTACTGGATCACTGGTAATCAGTGACCAGTTGCGCTTGACGATATTCCTTATGGTACGATGTTGATTGCTGAAAGTGAAAATCAATCGTGTCTCACTATCTGTTGTACCGGTAGCTGCCTTGTTGGCCCTCCCTCTCATTAACTGTGATCCAACTGGGTCAAGGGGAATTATTGATAATAGGGATGCCCTTTCATGAGCATTGACTCGGTTCATTATTATGACCTCGCAATTGTAGCCCCTCTATATATAACTTTAAAGAACAAAGTAAGACTGCTTTGACAGTTGAAACACGTTTACTTTGTTCTTTGAAGTTATCTAATTGTCCAGCGGGCTTCGCTGGCACTATCGCATCACCTATCCACGGGTTGAAGGGGCTGGAAGAAGCCTTTCAAGTACTAGAGTTTTTGGATATATCAGCAAGTTGGCCTGGGCTTCACTGGTGTCAGCTTCAGCAGTTTTTTGTTTGTTTTCAAAGGTGTTGGAATGACCCAGGCCCGCCTCCAGGTGCAGAATCAGCAAGGGCGGCTGCTATGCTGTTCGTGACTTCATGATGGAAAGAATGCACTGTCATTCCGGCCCCTGCCCGGCGTGTGATTTGCATTCTTGGGGGCTTGAACGTCTGGGGATCCGAAGAAGCCCTGGAATGTTAAAATGAATCAGAACATGGATTGTTTTCCACAACGCGTGCTGCCCTGCCCTCTGCAAGTGCACTGGGCACTTTAACCAAATTAAATCCCCCACGTAATACCTGCCTGGACAATAGAATTCTGGGATTTGCAGTTCCTATGAGCAGCAAGAGGTGTATGGACGCATGACAGGGGTGGAGTGCTTTTCCACTAATGGGAAAGATGCAGGACATATTTAAACGTGGATGTGGCAGCATTTTAAAGTATTGGGCCATCTGAGGAAGGCCATCAGGACGAAATGCATTATGCCGTTTCATCTACAATAAAGTGAAGCTTCCAAGAAAATCCCTGTGTGGCCTTTGCTTTTCCGTTCTGGATGAGTTACCTGTGCATATATATATATGTGTGCACTCAAAATAAACCCAAAACAAAACATGATCTCATTGGGATAGAATCGTAATTTGAGATATGGATAAATTAACTAATTGAGGTGTAATTTCTCTCTGTCCTCTTGGAGGTTGTGTTGAAAAAAGAAAAAATACCTTTTAACATATCGCATGTTTAATGGAAATGATTGCATATCGCATTAATATGGACTTTAAATACTAATGATTTGTTTTCCTTTTGTTATCTTTTCACATGTATATATTTGCTGGTTAGTTTCACGCACAATTTAGGCACTGTAAATGTGAAGATTAAGGGGCAGATTTATGTTAACTGGCGCATCCCCAGGGATGCGCCAGTTAACATGCGCCACAGTGCGCCACAGCTCCGCCAGCCATGGTGCGCCGCATTTATAATGCGGCGCACCATGGTGCAAAAATGGCACATGAGTGATGTCACTGACCATGTCATCATGTCATGAGTGATGTAATATGTGACGTCATCAGCAGTGCATTGCAGGCCGCAAGTTATAGTGAGTTCAACTAACTATAACGTGGGAATTTCAATGGTTTTATGTCAGTAAAATTTCCAGCTAACTATAACTGGTGTCAAACCTATGGTTTTTTCAGTGAATTTAATAGGTTTTTTAAATGCTAATTCCTAACTATAACTGGTGTGAAACCTATGGTTTTTTCAGTGAATTTCATAGGTTTTTTAAATGCTAATTCCTAACTAATACTGGTGTAAAACCTATGGTTTTTTCAGTGAATTTCAAAGGTTTTTTAATAGCAAATTTATATAGCTATGAAATGTAATATTTTATAATGAATCCTATATTGTATATTTATGTAATACTATTTTTTTTAAGTGTATTGTTCATGGTTTTTTTTTTTTATTTTTGCCATGGAGCACTCCCGGTGCGCGTCCCGGTGAGCGCACCGGTAAGCGCAGTCTTGCGGCGCGCCCCGGGGCGCGTACCGGTGAGCATCCTGTTAGCGCTATTGCCACGAAGTAAAACATCATCGTGACGTATCGCGTAGCCGCGTCCGCGTGATACGCACGACGTAAGCGCACCCAGAAGCACTCGATTGCATACGATCGCGCTACGTAACCATCCGACGAGCTTACGCGATGCGCCCCTGGGCGCGTAGCGTAAGCGCGTCTAGTCATGTGACCTAAAAATAACACTTTTTATTGGTTCAGGACAGTTTTG
This sequence comes from Lissotriton vulgaris, assembly GCF_964263255.1. Lineage (NCBI taxonomy): Eukaryota > Metazoa > Chordata > Amphibia > Caudata > Salamandridae > Lissotriton > Lissotriton vulgaris. Next base: position 90,621,303 of record NC_141697.1, on the reverse strand, counting down.
GTTTCCAAATGATGAAAGCCCTGGTCATGTGACCTGAAAATAACACTTTTCATTGGTTCAGGACAGTTTTGTTTTCCTAATGATGAAAGCCCCCACCTTTTTTCCTCATTCTCACTTTGTACTTTGAGTGAAGAAGACCTGTTGAAAGACCTCTCTGTACCTTTTTGGACTGAAAAATGGCTTCAGTAGCAGCAGGAGCATCTCAGCCACCACCACCACCACCACCAAGAGGACCACCAAAACACCACAGTGGTGGAGATGAAGAAGAAGAGGAGGAGGAGAAGGAGGAGGAGGAGGAGAAGAGGAGAGGAGGAGGTTCCTGCCAGAAGATTATAGCCCATATAGGCCAAAGCAGCACATTATCTGGGAGTTTTTTTCAATCCCAAAGGACCAAAAAAAAGTAAATTCACCAAGGGTTACTTGCCTAATCTGTGGCACTGAACTTTCAAGGGGGAACCCTAACAAAAAATACTCTTTTGGCAATAACACCATGATTTGCCACATGCAACGCCGGCACCCTAACGACTATGCTGCGGCAGAGGTGACAGAACTTGCCAGAAACCCTCCCCAATCTTCCCCCAGCAACTCCAAAAGTAAGCAACCCACTCCATCGGGTCCAGAGACAAGGGAGATGGTCCCAAACATACAACCCCAGTTTGGGCAATACAAAATCAGTTGTATTTTTTGTGGTAAAACAAGTACCTATGGTGAGCAAAGCATAAAGCTCATCAACCGTGCTGGTGACAACTACAATTGCCCCAAAAAACCTTAATTTTTTCCTGATTTTTTTTACTCCAGTTGAGCCGTTTACAATTCCCTGTTTTTTGTTTCTCCCCATGAAAATAACAAAAAAATATAAAATTGTTCATAAAAGCCAAAAAAAGTACAAAATGTTCAAAAAAACACTAAAAAAATATAAAACAACAAAAAGAAGAAAAAAAACTTCTTTTTAGAACTACCTCCAATTTATGAAAAAAGCTACATTTTTTAAAAACTCATTCTTTTTTCCCCATGGTACGCTCCCCGGTACGCTCCCCGGTGCGCGTACCGGGCGCTCCCCCCGCGCAAATCGAATATTTTTTTATTTTTTTTGCCCCGCAGGGCCCTTTTATGGCCCCACATCAAACCTAGGGGGTCGGGGGGGTCTACTCTGCCCCCTTTTGGTCATTTCCCCCTTTGTTTTTTCCACCTCTTGTGTCTCGATCCTACCGAGACACAAGATGGCGGCCGCTCCGGACTGTTTGGAATTTTGACAGACACCTGAGAGCCAATCAGCTTTCTGCGCGCGAACTCGCGTAGCGCGCTGATACGCGCCCCAGTACGTGTACCGGGGCGCGCTTATAGATATATATATTTTTTTTAACCTAAATTTCTCAAAATCCACTGGGGCACATATCTTGAGACATAGCAAAGGCACATCGGGCTACCAGTCCCTACAATTTTGCCAAGTTTGGTGGAAATCCATTCAGCCGTTCGGGCTAAAAGTGAGTTCAACCGCCCTATGGAAATTAACATGGGGAAAACATGTTTTGGGACCCCCCTTTTATCTCGGCCCCCACTTGACGAATCCCCACCATACTTTCAGGGAAGGTGCGGAGCGCCGCGAGGCAAATTTGAGGACATTTTCAGGCAGATTCCTCAACCTGCGGCAAAGTTATTCCCAATAGAATGTTGCGAATTCCCTATACAAAATATTCCTAACTATAACTACCTACTGGCGACCGCCAGTAGGTAATATATGAGTGTGTGTGTATATATATATATATATTTATTTTATATATATATATACTAGCAGCCCGTCCCGACGTTGTCCGGGTATGAATTGCGGCCGGCCAGTAGTATATTGTTTTGTAGGATTTCGTTTTGATAGCATTTCTTATCTGTGACAGGCCTGTGAAACGCTCCGATTCACAGTGCACTGCTGATGCACTTAAGAGTGCGCGTTCAGTAGTGCGTGAACCCGAGTTTCCCTACTTTATTTTTCCTTGCAATATTATATAGTGCGGTCTCGACAACATGGGATGAGCACAATTTACATTACAGAAGAACACATTCGTTTGTGGTAGGCACGGGGAGACAAAGCGATGTGCCTGGAATCACAGGATGTTGAGCTGATGCCGAGATTCAAAGTAGCTCCCCAGCTCTAAAGTTCACAATTCTAAAACTTGTGGCGGGAGGTGTGTCTAAAAGTGTATGTTGGTGCTGGCCATCAATGAGAGAGACCTGTGCATTTTTCAAATGGGTGGTGAAAAAATATGAGTATTTTGCTGAAGATGTGGGCCGCCGTGCCACCAATGTACTTACCGGGGGAGGGTAAACACCCATTATTCCGCAACTTTCTTTCAGCATACCAACACTCTGCATACTTTCATTACGAAAGTACCATGACTCCGCAATGCCATTATAACGCATGCCATTACATTTTATATGCTTTTACCACGCATACATTTACAATGAAATTCGTTGTAAATGCATGAATGGTAAAAGCATGCTTTTTAATGTTTGGATAAGGTAAGTATTGGTATAGGGGTATATGTTTTGGGGTACTGAGGTATATGTTTTGGGGTGTTTGGGTATTTTAAGGGTTCCGATATAGTTTTGGGTTATGGGGTACAGGGTAGTTTCAGGGTTTAGGGATAGGTATGAATTTTGGGGTAATGGGGTATGTTTAGGGTTCAGGGCTAGGTTTGGGTTTTGGGGTATAGGGGTATTTTTAGGGTTCAGGGGTAGGCTTGGGTTTTGGGGTACAGGTGTATTTTAAGGGTTCAGGGCTAGGTTTGGGTTTTGGGGTACAGGAGTATTTTTAGGGTTCAGGGCTAGGTTTGGGTTTTGGGGTACAGGGGTATGTTAGGGTTCAGGGGTAGGTTTGGGGTACAGGGTTATTTTTAGGGTTCAGGGCTACTTTTGGGTTTTGGGGTACAGGGGTATTTTAAGGGTCCAGGGCTAGGTTTGGGTTTTGGGGTACAGGGGTACAGGGGTATTTTAGGGTTCAGGGCTTGGTTTGGGTTTTGGGTTACAGGGGTATTTTAGGGTTCAGGGGTAGGTTTTGGTTTTGGGATACACGGTTATTTTTAGGGTTTAGGGCTAGGTTTTGGTTTTTGGGGTACCGGGGTATTTTAAGGGTTCATGGGTAGGTTTGGGTTTTGGGGTACAGGGGTATTTTAAGGGTTCAGGGCTAGGTTTGGGTTATGGGGTACAGGGGTATTTTAGGGGTCAGGGGTAGGTTTGTGTTTTAGGGTACAGTGGTATTTTAGGGTTCGGGGCTAGGTTTGGGTTTTGGGGTGCAGGGGTATTTTAGGGTTCAGGGGTGGGTTTTGGGTTTGAGATACAGTGGTATGTATAGGGTTCAGGGCTAGGTTTGGGGTTAGGGGTATTTTTAGGGTTTAGGGATAGGTTTGTGTTTTGGGGTACAGGGGTATTTTAGGGTTCAGGAGTAGGTTTGGGGTACAGGGTTATTTTTAGGGTTCATGGCTAGGTTTGGGTTTTGGGGTACAGTGGTATTTTAAGGGTTCAGGGCTAGGTTTGGTTTTGGGGTACAAGGTTATTTTTAGGGTTCAGGGCTAGGTTTGGGTTTTGGGGTACAGGGGTATTTTAAGAGTTCAGGGCTAGGTTTGGCTTTTGGGGTACAGGGGTATTTTTAGGGTTCAGGGCTAGGTTTGGGTTTTGGGGTATAGGGGTATTTTAGGGTTCAGGGGTAGGTTTTGGTTTTGGGATACATGGTTATTTTTAGTGTTTCGGTATAGGTTTGGGTTTTGGGGTACAGGGGTATTTTTAGGGTTCAGGGTTTGGTTTGGGTTTTGGAGTACAGGGGTATTTTAAGAGTGCTGGGCTAGGTTTGGGTTTTGGGGTACAGCGGTATTTTAGGGTTAAGGGGTATGTTTGTGTTTTGGGGTACAGTGGTATTTTTAGGGTTCAGGGCTAGGTTTGGGTTTTGGGGTACAGGGGTAGTTTTAGGGTTCAGGCGTAGGTTTGGGATTTGAGGTACAGTGGTATGTATAGGGTTCAGGGCTAGGGGTATTTTTAGGGTTTAGGGTTAGGTTTGGGTTTTGGGGTACAGGGTATATTTTTAGGGTTAAGATGGGTTAGTGTTTAAGGGTGTTGGGGTATTTTAAGGAGTAAAGGCGGGTTATGATTATGGGGTGCAGAGGTATTTTTAGGGTTCAGGGCTAGTTTTGGGTTTTGGGGTACAGGGGTATTTTAAGGGTTCAGGGCTAGGTTTGGGTTTTGGGGTACAGGAGTACAGGGGTATTTCTAGGGTTCAGGGCTAGGTTTGGGTTTTGGGGTAGAGGGGTATTTTAGGGTTCAGGGGTAGGTTTTGGTTTTGGGATACACAGTTATTTTTAGAGTTTAGGGCTAGGTTTTGGTTTTTGGGGTACCGGGGTATTTTTAGGGTTCATGGGAAGGTTTGGGTTTTGGGGTACAAGGGTATTTTAAGGGTTCAGGGCTAGGTTTGGGTTCTGGGGTACAGGGGTATTTTAGGGGTCAGGGGTAGGTTTGTGTTTTAGGGTACAGTGGTATTTTAGGGTTTGGGGCTCGGTTTGGGTTTTGGGGTACAGGGGTATTTTTAGGGTTCAGGGGTGGGTTTTGGGTTTGAGGTACAGTGGTATGTATAGGGTTCAGGGCTAGGTTTGGGTTTAGGGGTATTTTTAGGGTTTAGGGATAGGTTTGGGTTTTGGGGTACAGGGGTATTTTAGGGTTCAGGAGTAGGTTTGGGGTACAGGGTTTTTTTAGGGTTCAGGGCTTGGTTTGGGTTTTGGAGTACAGGGGTATTTTAAGGGTTCAGGGCTAGGTTTGGGTTTTGGGGTACAGGGATATTTTTAGGGTTCAGGCGTAGGTTTGGGATTTGAGGTACAGTGGTATGTATAGGGTTCAGGGCTAGGTTTGGGTTTAGGGGTATTTTTAGGGTTTAGGGTTAGGTTTGGGTTTTGGGGTACAGGGTATATTTTTAGGGTTAAGATGGGTTAGTGTTTAAGGGTGTTGGGGTATTTTAAGGAGTATGGGCGGGTTATGATTATGGGGTGCAGAGGTATTTAAAGGGAGCAGGGTGGGATTAGCACATGATATGAGACATGGCATGAAGGGCAGAACATACCACACGCCCCCAGCGTTTGTCACGCCCACAGCACACGCCCACAGCACAACCCAGACACGCCCACAAGGGACTACTTTGCTGGCACGGTTCTTTTACCTTTTAAATGTATATGGTGGGTGTCTGCATAGCCTATGTCCTTCTGCTGCAACTGCCCTTTCGAACGCTGTATTGGGTGTTGTGATTGGTGCTTTGGGCCCTGAGATTACCCGCCTCAAAGTTTTGGGCTCTCTCTTTATTATATTAGTATATATATATATATATATATTAACCCTGGGCGGAGTTCGCGGAGTGGGGCTTCGCGGAGCTACGCGAAGTGGGCGAGAAACTACGCCCACCTCCGCACTCCGCGTAGCCCCACTCCGCAAACACCACTGGCCGCCAGCCCCGCCACCCGCCTCCCTCCCGCCCTCCCTAAATACTTTGAAATAAAAGAATCAAATAATTTAAAAAGCACTTACCTTGCCGCCGCTGCCCGCCGCGTCCCCGGGGCTCGCTATCTTCCGTCTTCCGTCTTCTATACTAATGCGCATGCGCGGCCGCCCACGCATGCGCATTAGTAACGCGGACGGAAGACGGAAGATAGTGAGCCCCGGGGACGCCGCGGGCAGCGGCGGCAAGGTAAGTGCTTTTTAAATTATTTCATTCCTTTATTTCAAAGTATTTAGGGAGGGCGGGAGGGAGGTGGGTGGCGGCCAGCTACGCTCCGTCTGCGGAGCGTGCGTAGTGCCGCCTGGCTCCGCCAGCTCCGCAAAATGCGGAGTAGGCGGCACTACGCACACTCCGCAGACGGAGCGTAGCTGGCCGCCCACCGTTAATATATATATATATATATATATATATATATATATATATATATATATATATATATATATATATATATATATATATATATATATATATATATGTGTGTGAATATGTGTGTATATATATGTATATATATATATATGTATATATATGTATGTATATATGTGTTCCAACGAAATCCCAAGTATCAGCATCCACTGCGGCATATATATATATGTGAATATATGTTTGTACAGGTATATGTATGTATATATGTATATATATCACTGCAACTCCTCCCAATGACGAAGAAGCAGAGGCCACAGCGGGGATGCCAGTAGAAGCACTTTATTTCCTGATAGCGCATAATGCATTTCCGCCAGAAAGTGGCGTTCCTCAGATGCCATGAAATATTTTCTGGAGACTCTTTCACTTGTTTTGTAGTGACCCCGCCACTGTCCCATTGGATGTAGGTCGCCAACCCCCCCATTAAATGACTGCACACTTCTTGCTGTTCGTAGGAACTACAGGCCCGAGAATCCATTGCCCAGGTAAGTGTTGCATAAGGTGTGTCCAAGTGGATTTGCGAAGTGTGGCAGAGTCTCGGAGTGAAAGGCAGTCAATATCCAGTGGATGATATCCCAGAGTGCTTCCTCTGGCCCCCATACGTTCCAGCCCCCCAAAATACAGCTGTCAGCTGGGCAGGGTTCGAAAAGACAATGCTGTTTTCAATCCTCCGTGAAGTCACGGCCCGTATTTGCATCCGCCCTAGATTCCAATGTAGTGGGAGGCGGGCTCTGGGCTGTTGCAATACCTTGCACAAAAAGAAAAACGCCGAAGCAGGAACCAGGAACCAAATGAGCCCGGGCCTGTATATATATGTATATATATATACATGTGTATATATGTTTATATAGATGTACAGATAGATGTTTAGATGTTTAAACAGATAGACAGATAGACAGACAGATAGATAGATAGATAGATAGATAGATAGATAGATAGATAGATAGATAGATAGATAGATAGATAGATAGATAGATAGATAGATAGATAGATAGATAGATAGATAGATAGATAGCACTGTAAATTGCCATGAGCTGAGCCCCCATTTCCTTGTAAGAAATCATCATCTAAGTAGCAGGATTATGTTTCCACTTTCCATTTTCCACCAACAATGAACAGGAAAAGACCAGCCCTTTGCTCATGGACAGTCGCACTGTGGCTGTGACCGCTTCAGGCCCCGTTTTAGGCCCTCAATTTTTATAATCTGGGTCTATGAGGTTCTTCTACATATTGTTCAATGCAAAATCATAGATTCTGCCCCTTTATCTACTAATACCGTTGTCTAGTCCCACTGTCTCCCCTTTCTTCCACCAAATGGTTACTGGCACATAAAGGCACCAGTTCCCTGCTGACACTGTGCACACCTTTACCACTACAGCTCCTCCTTCCAGCGGGTTTGATCCAGATATAATCTAGTAGGTCCATCCTTTTCCAAGGCATCTACAACTTGTATTTCCTCACTCAAATCATTTTCCTTACTATCTGTCTTATAAACCTTGTAACTTCTTCCCTCATTCTGATTAACTTTTCTTCTGCCTTCTTTTGCTAATCACTGAAATAGCGATTGCATTTAAGGAATATCAAGTTGAGATTCCTTAATTGCAATGCAATAAAGTAAAAAAAATTGCAATTTTGCTAATAGGGGGAGCAAATTACCATGAAGTTCAACTTCATGGTAATTTGTAAAAACTTTGAAAAATGCACTGAAGTCCATTTTTCAAACTTCCATTTTACACACAAACATGCCCTTAGGGCATGTAAGTTCAAGATGTACCCTTATGCAGATGTCAGGGGTGCAACAGGATGTCCTTTTGACACCCTGGCACCCTTGAAATTTTGCAATCTCAATTTGCGATTCTCTAATTGAGAATCGCAAATTGAGATTGTCTTTCCATTAACAAACCTTACCCCAAATTACCTACATTGGACTGTAATAGAACATATCGATAGCCAGACCCAGCCAAACAACAGGACTCTACTACTTAAGGAGCAGCGTTGGATCTATCGCCTTCCCACGAACGTCGCAGGGTTAAATGACAACATACCCTGGAATAGCCTGAATCCTACCTGAAACCACAGCACCATGAGCATTGGAACGTTCTACTTCCAAAGAGGCCAAATCTGGACATCGTACCATCACTACTGTGAGAATAACACTATAAAACCCCTTGTCTTTTCTCCCAATTGGCCATCAAGAACCACATTACCACGTGAGTGCCAAGAGCACCACTTGACCTATAGACTGAAATATCCTCTTTGCACACTACAATGTGATTTCAAATGCACGTCTACACTACAACCCAACTTTTCTTCTCTTTTTTTGTGAATTGTGCCAAATTAACAATCATTTTTTCACCAGACATACCAAGAAGGCACACTCGAACTCATAACAACAACACCTGCTGACTTTAGCGGTGCCTCCAGGTCTTTTATAAATTTAAATGGTATCGTTAGTTTATTCTGTACACACATGCTCTCGACACTCCAATTAACCGAACTTGCTGACACCTGTTGAAACCAGCAGAGTATTTAAACCACCGCTCAGCTCCACTCATTCTACCATGGAGCTCCATGGCGGTTGAAGCAGGTATCGAGGACGGTCCTAGAACTTGACAAAGTAAGTGGGAACTTCCTAAGGGGGGTACACTCTAACACTGTCCTTCCACCCCACTGTTGGCAGACTCTCACAGCCTAAAATGCGGGCCAGTTTTTAAATCGCTTTTGTCTTCTCTTTTAACTTTAGTCACAAAAAGTGTGAATACAGGTCAGGACCCCGCATGGAACTCAAGAGGATATTTTGCTTTTCTTGCCTTTGGTTCAAGTCACACGATGCACCACGCTATGCACATCCTTGATTATCGCTCGGTATCGCATAAATTACAAGGCATCCACTTTAACCAATTATGCCACACTCCGTCCTCACTGTGCCTTTGACCGCATAAGAGCACGGACACTCCGCTCCCAAAATAACTATACCAGTATGTTAAATGTTTCTCTGTATGTTTTTTTGTCCTTTTCCTCCCCCACAAGAAAGCGCCATTAGAGGAAATCATCCTCAACCACATACCACACCTTAGCGCATGTGTCACATTTATGGTCTTCCAGTAACACGTTTTTAGGCAATTCACTCTGTACTACACATAGGTCCTGAAGAAAGCCATACCACTAAGAGAGCATGGCTGAACCATGTTGACCGACTAGGATAGTGGAGTTACCTAACATCTCCTTAAATATCCGCCTCTCGTTTTTATCAACTGCCGAGGGCTCATTGATCAAATTAGTCTTTTTCATCCCAGGGACCCTTAGGACAGCTTTTTTAACATTCACTCACTCCTTCTCACTGCACTCTCATGGCACAATACCAGCTCCGCTGTATCCAGACGTTGTAGCACACCCAAGGTGCACTCAGTGCCTTGGGTGGGGCCCGATTATGAAGCATGTCACCAACTAGGTTGGTGAGTGAGTGCTTTACAAAAAACATAATGTGCTTCTTTTCCAAAACAAACATACACTAGGAGCACTCACTCCAGAACTAGTTCTCTTTGATAAAACATATATACCAGGGGAAGTGAACTGGCTCCAGTACCTCTCCTCCCTCTCCATGTGATTCTTAATGCTCCTTAGCTATACCATTCTGCATCATATGTGGTACTCTCGAACTCCTGTACCTTTTGCATATGCTGTTTCAGTTTGGAGACTTTGGTCAGAGCTTGTAAAGCTACTGCTTCACAAGGAGTAAGCAAGGCACTTTCAGCCCCTTCAACCCAACACCCATGCTATAATATTCTCTTCCACCTTTTGTTTATAAGTTGTATGTTTAGCAGTTAACACTGAGTATAATCCCATGTTTCCTTCTGCTGTCTTTCCAGTGAGTTCATATTATGAAACCTGTCAGGATTACGCTCCACAGGATCCGATTGTTGCTCATAGGGGTCCACCTCCTAATGTTACCAACACCCCAACTTTAAGTAACAGGGAGTTCGAACCATTAGGCGAGGGATATAAGGGAAGGGGAAGGAACTGCTGGGATAAAAGGCTCTGAAATGACATAAGCATAAAAACACAGTTATACACTACATATAACCAAAATGCTACTCTCATATAGTCTCACTAAGATAAAGGAATACCTGAAAGGAACCAGAAGCACACCTCCTTCAGAGTAATCAAAACATAATTGCAGTTCCTAGGATGTGTCAGAAAACAATCAAGCATAAGCCCAACCAAGGAATAAGAGAACAAGGCTTTCTATACTGGGTTGGAACTCCCAGTACAATCAAAGGAGTAGGAGAGATGTGCATGACTTCTTTAAATCTTTATACACCCCAAGACTCTGTTTGGCTCCAGGAGTATTGTATAATCATAATCCTTTAGAGTCCTGGTATAAATATCCAACTTAATAGTACAATGTCTTTTCATACACACGGTAGTACGTAGTACCCACTACTGATCTCCGCTGTATGTACACATGAGTAATTGGCAAGGAAAACACGTCAGCAAGTGGCCTCCAGGCTCAAATAGCTCCGCGTTCTGAAATGTTAAAGAATACTTTATGTAAAAGTAGCGCGTGGCCTGAACACACACTGCGCTCCGCTGCTTAATTCAGAGATTCCTCTACGGCAACACGTACATGAAACTACTGTGCTCCGCAGTGTAAACGAAAAAATGCAGGAAGGAGTTCGCAACGGTAACGCATGGTCGGCCGACACACAACGTTCCGTTCTTTACAATAAGCGCAGCCACGGTTTACAGACTCACTGCTCTGAGGACATCGGGCAAAGAGGGAGGGAACTCCTTGCAAGGATGCTGACAGGAATCCGCAAAAAGACCGGGAGTGAAGGCAAAACCGGACACCGAGACAGCAACAGGAAAACAGAATTACGCGCCTCGGCCACAGCGCGTCTCCTCGTTAAGTACCTCCCACAACACTAAGGCTCATGGGAGATGTAGTCTAAACACCAGGTAGGCGCCCATGAACGCGAATCCTGACAAAACCATCCAGTTGTCGCAAATGTCTTGGAGGTTTCCTTGTAACTATTTAAAACTACAAGTCAAGGGCACAACACTGTCCACTACTCCACCAAGGCTGATTCATTTGATGAAGTGACAAGCTCTCTACACCTCCTCTAACAACTGCCTTTAAAATTCTAATGCCCACTTTGTCACATAGCTTTCTCCCTGTCTTCTTGGTTAAATTTTACCAACATTTTCTTGTCACATCCAGTCTTCTTGCACAATCATCTGCCCTGCTAATAAGGTTTTTTATAGTGAAAGCAAAATGCCCTTGGCAGGAATATAGTTTCCTTTGTGCATGATCACTTGCCCTGCTAGTATGTTACTTTGGTTAGAACATAAGCAACATGTAAACATGTTGTTGTCTCCTACACAATCCTTTCCTACATGCACACAGTTCTCCCTATTTGCACAAATCCACTATTGAATAGAGTTTATTTATTTAGTTGTGACTGCGTCACCTTAACCTTGGTGGTTCGTAAATGTAATTAATTGAATATACACCAACCATGTTATTTTATACGCTGTTATGTTGTGTTACACAGATTTGTAGAGCACACTATGGGGTCGGATTCGGGAAAAACCGCTCCGAATAGCCGTTCGGAGCATTTTTCCCGTACGAATCATACCCTGCAACGTCCCCCGTACATACGACGAAGTACGGTTCGTACCAGGAGCTGGACTCCGTACGAATCATACAGAGACCGTACGAATCAAATCTGTGTTCGAATTCCCCTCGGAACCCGCTGTACGTGACATCTGTACGGTTCGCGGCTGGTTTTTCTGACCCAGCAAGTACGATTCGTGTCGGGTACGCACCGTACGACCCTTTTTCTACGGGAGCCGAAAACAGCTGTAAAAGTAGAGTTTGCCCCAAAACAGGTACGGAACACCCCCCCCCCCCCGGGTATGGTGCATACACCCCATGATCGCAGGGGTACGGTGCATACCCCTGTGATCATGGGGTATGCACCGTACCCCTGTGATCATGGGGTGTACGGATCGTACCCCATGTTCGCTGAGGTACGGTGCGTCCACCCCATGATCGCAGGGGTACCCCGCGATCATGGGGTGTACGGAATGTACGGTGTGTATGTGATTGTGTGCTTTTCTGTACGAACCGCCCACCTGACGTGGACCATACGAATCGCGTCCTCATACCCCGGTCCGGATCGTACTCGTCGGGTCGTACGGCATGTTTACCATTCATACGGGGAGGGCTCTGGATACGAATCGTATGGACGTTTTTTTCCAGGATCGGAATCGACCCCCATCTGGGTATCTTGGTGCTGGAACCACATCTATTTCCTTAGCAAGCATCAACTGTCTCTCCAGATGCTCCATTACCTTTCAATTTTGTTGCTCATCAGGCACGCATCAAAGTCCACAGCATACACATGAGCCTTTTGAGTGAAGTCTGATAACTATTTTCAGGCTATTTAAAAAGGTACATCCAAATGGACCCCAAAGGGAGAGTTTCTATTGCTCTTTTCACTATAATTGTCATTCCCTACAGCATAGTTCTCCAATGTCGGTTCTGATAGGCCGGATCAATGCTAGATTTTTAGCATAGCCCTATTCAGATAAATATAGTTATCTTAAAAATCTGACATAGATCGGCCAGCCAGGGTAGACATTTGAGAAACCTGCCCTAAAGGAAGCACCAGGCATACTGCACAACAACCACCAATCCACATGTGCCTGAGCACTCGTGCCTCCCAGCTGCATCTGACAACTGCAACAACCAATGACATCAGCTGCTTCCCAGAAAGCATTGCTCTCATCAGTGCATTCTGATAGTGGACTTTCCCATAGCTCCTGGAGAACTAAACCAAGGACCAATGAGGAGTGTGTCGAGTGTTTAGAACGAATGTTGGAAAACCCTCACAAAGTTACACCTTTTAAGATATATGATATTCTTTTACAAGATTTCCCTAACATCTCCTCTGGTGAATGCCGTTGCATAATTAGGTGTGTGGCGTTTATGTCTTGAAGAACACAGCAATAACTACTAATACCCACGTTAGGTTTTTATTATAGCAGATTTCCTCAAATAATTGAAAACTATAGGACAGAGACGCCAAGGTTCTCATACAGAGACGAGGACACACAGGGCCCTTCCATAGATGTCAGACAAAGTGCACTCTCACCCCAATGCATTAACAGGCCCCCATTCAACAATTAAACTCGTGAGGCTTGTATGATTTTTCGCAGTGTGCATATTTATTAAAAGTTCTTAGGTCAATTACTTCATTGCCTCCAGTTCTTTATTCTTAAAGTCAAATTATTTACACATCACAGTATTAAGAAACTCACACTTATATTCATGTATTCTTTTACCGCCCATTCTCCAATGGGCATGTTTTAAGTTCGGGTTGCGCCAGCAGGCCACAACCAAAATAGCCTGCTCTCCTTAAGTCAACCCCCTTCCGGTCAACAGAGCTGCAGGTGAATAATCTGCCACCACTTGTGTCAACCAGCGGCTTCCGGGGTAGGGCTAGAGAAGCCAGGGCCACCAGCAGGTCAGCCCCAACTCTCCCGCCAGCCCGGAGCCCATGATGATTTAGAAACCTGTTCAGAGGTAAAAACTGGCACTGCCCAAAGAAGTTCCCGTGATATTCTTGTCCGGGACCCCGCTATTGCCCTGCCCGAATACCTAAGTTTGGGGTGGGTGGGTGGGTGACTTCTTCCAGCTACGTCCGACTCCTGGGCGGTCAGCAGACAAAGAGGGGGTCTCTAAGATGGTTGCGGGCTTTTAAGCCTCGCGCCCCATGGCTGCTTCCGGGGCGTTACCATGACGCACTTCCTTTGGTCCCCCATTACTTTCACTTCCGGGTCGGATGCCCCAGAAGCGACTCCTTGATGGTCGGCCCTTTGGCTGCCACTAACGGCGCCACGCCCTTAAGGGGGGTGGCGCCTCGCATAGATGTCAGACAAAGTGCACTCTCACCCCAATGCATTAACAGGCCCCCATTCAACAATTAAACTCGTGAGGCTTGTATGATTTTTCGCAGTGTGCATATTTATTAAAAGTTCTTAGGTCAATTACTTCATTGCCTCCAGTTCTTTATTCTTAAAGTCAAATTATTTACACATCACAGTATTAAGAAACTCACACTTATATACATGTACTCTTTTACCGCCCATTCTCCAATGGGCATGTTTAAAGTTCTGGTTGCGCCAGCAGGCCACAACCAAAATAGCCTGCTCTCCTTAAGTCAACCCCCTTCCGGTCAACAGAGCCGCAGGTGAATAATCTGCCACCACTTGTGGCAACCAGCGGCTTCCGGGGTAGGGCTAGAGAAGCCAGGGCCACCAGCAGGTCAGCCCCAACTCTCCCGCCAGCCCGGAGCCCATGATGATTTGGAAACCTGTTCAGAGGTAAAAACTGGCACTGCCCAAAGAAGTTCCTGTGATATTCTTGTCCGGGACCCCGCCACAGGGCGAGGCGCTTACTGGCGGACTCGACCCCCCCCCCGCACTCCAGAGCTTCGGAAATGGCTCCTAGCACCGTCTGTATAAATATCTTGGTGCCCGCCTCTGATAGGTGCACTCCATCCTTCACATATAGCTCAGGCCTGGACACTTGTAGCAGCTTGTGTCGAACAGTTCTAATGCTAGATTTCTGCAGGATTTCTGCCACTGACTGGTTTAGCCGTTTTACCGATCTATTTACTGCCTTCGGGGGTGCACCCCGCGACCATACCTGTCTCTGGATGACTTCAGACCATATTAAAATAGCTTTAGGCAGAATATTCTTAACCGCTGCTAGGGTGGTAAACAAGGACTCTTTCACTCCTCTCCTCCCAGCCGGGATCATATCGTTGCCTCCGCAGTGCAACACGAGTACATCGGGGTACAGCATGCCTCTGGCCAAGGCCGTCCTCAAATCCTTCGGGACGTCAGCTAAGCGCTGCCCGCCTATCCCCACCCAGTGATGATCCCATCCTTGTGTCATGTGCCCCCTTTTCCCGAGTGTCTCCTTGAAGAACACACCCGCCCTGCGAATGAAGGAGTGGCCGCACCAACATATTTGAGTTCTCTGAGGGGGAGTACCTAGAGTAAATATTGAAAGAAACGGTAAGCACGGTCTTTTGACATCAGCAGGGGGGAAAAATTAGTAAACTTGTTAGACTAATTGCGGGCGTACATAACGTTCATAGCATGTCGACTTCCAGCGTCCTAATCTCTTAATAGTTTGTTCAGGCAGCCCCAGGCCAGCGGCTGTGGTCGCTGCACCGATACGAAAAGAATGGGAAGTGAAGTCGGTTGGGTCAACACCGATCTTTTCTAAGGTCATTTTTACTACCCTTGTGAACTGGAACCCGGTGAGGGGCAAACCATTCTTGTGAACCAACACCCTATCGTCGGCCATTCGAGGCCTGGCCTGCATGTACTCTCTCATCAGCCTAACTGGGCAGTAAGACTCTCCCTCCACTCTTCCGAGTTGCAGCCAAGTCCCTTTCCCTAAAGGATCCGTTTTCGACTTCCGAACTCTGAGTCTCAGGACATCTGCAGACTCTATAATGTCCGTGAGCCTTAAACCTCCCTCCCTATCTGTCTTAGAGGCCGGGAGTAACTCTGAGATCCGTAACGCTCCACAAAAAGCTAACACGTATGCCACCCTAAATAATTGAGTCTCGTACGGGGAAAAACAGACGAGCGGTAACGTCTCTAAGATCTTTACCAACTTCCCTACGTCTATGGGCCTCCTGGAGTCCTTCGCACCTGGCGTTAAACGTTCCCACCCCTTAACGGCTCTTCTCACCCTCTGGTCTTTCGTTGGGTCTGTAACACCTTTTAACCCTGCATAAAATGCCAATGCTGATAATTGTCTTTTCATAAAAGCCACTGATTTCCCTGACTGCTTTTGCTGTACTATAAATCCTAACACACTCTGAGGTATGAAAGCATCTATTAGGCCCGCACCCCTTAAGTATATCTTATAACATTCCCAAGCCTTCTGATACATACACTTAGTCTTGGGGGCCAAGGATGCCGCTATCAACTCGGAGGCTGTGGGGCACCAAACTTCCATAGCTCTGCTGGGAAGGTTGTCATTGTCTTCTCTGCTTGCGGCCAGTGCGCACGGAACTCTGTCAACTTAAAACGAGATAACGCATCAGCCGCCTGGTTCTCAACCCCAGGGACATGCCTCGCAGTGAAATGTACATTATAACGTAAACATTGCAATATTAGCTCCTTTAGAAGACGGAGCACCCATGTGCAGGTTGCTCTCTGGTTATTGATCACCATAACTACCGACATGCTATCTGACCAGAAAACAATGTGTCTGTTTGCGAGCATAATCCCCCACAAATTCAACGCCACTACTATAGGAAACAGTTCTAGGAAAGTGACGTTACGGGTCAAACCTTGTTGTATCCATTCTTCTGGCCAATGCTGCATGCACCACTTAGGCCCCAAAATTGCTCCAAAACCAATACTCCTTGCTGCATCAGTGAACAGCTCGAGGTCGGTATTTGCGGTGCTGGCTGCCCGCCACAACACCGTGCCATTGAATTCCTGCAAGAAACACTTCCAAATCAACAAGTCCCTCCTCACGTCAGCTGAGAGTCTGACTCTGTGGTGCTTTGCACGAAGCCCAGACATAGCCCTCGCTATACCCCTGGAGAAAGCCCTGCCCATCGGTATGACCCTCAAAGCGAAGTTCAGTTGCCCTAACAGGACCTGTAACTGATGAAAAGTAACCTTCTTTGCTTCTAAGCAGCTATCAATTGCGGCCTTGAAGGCATCTATCTTTGTTCTTGGCAACCTGCACATGCCTGCTCCGGTATCGATTTCAATGCCCAAAAATTTCAGACATGTAGTGGGACCTTCTGTTTTTTCCAGTGCCAATGGCACCCCCAGCGCTGCGGCCAGGTGCTGGAAGCCCAGCAAGGCCTTCCTGCATGACAGAGAACGCTTAGGGCCCATGAATAGAAAGTCGTCTAAGTAATGCACCACAGCGTGGGATCTGTCTGAGGTCAGGAATTGGTCCACCGCCCATTCAAGGAACCTGGCAAAAGTCTCGAAAACTGCACAAGAAATAGAGCATCCCATGGGCATGCACAGATCTATGAAATAATTGTCATTGAAGGTGAAACCCAAGAGCTTGGTGTCATCTGGGTGGACCGGAAGTAGCCTAAACGCTGATTCAATATCGGCCTTGGCCATCAAGGCTCCTTCACCCAAGGCCTGTAGTTTTTCAATTGCTGAGTCGAAGGTTGTATAGCGCACCGTGCACAGTTCTGGATCCAGCTTATCATTGACCGATAACCCTGGGGGGCTTGATAGATTATGTATAAGCCGGAATTTACCCCCCTCTTTTTTAGGAACTAAACCCAGGGGTGAGCAGACCAGATCAGGATTAGGGAGAGTTTTAAAAGGACCCGCGACCCGCCCCAAAGCAACTTCTTTCATGATCTTGTTTTGCGCTGCCTCTATATTCTGGAGCACTGAACTTTGATTGCGAGGCGGGAACTTAGTAGAGGAAGCTGTGGACGGGATGCGGAAACCAAATGTAAAGCCATTAAGCAGGAACTGAGCCTTCTCTAGTTTATCATACTTACTAACAAGGTGTGTCTATACATGACGTTTAATGGGAGTTGGGAGCCTAGTCAGATGTTTTAGGTGGCTTCCCTTTTGCAGTGGTATGGACGGTCTGTTCATTAGTGTTTCCTGTTTTCTTGAAACATCTGACTTCTGGGTGAGACGTTCCCCCACAGTACGAACAGGAATGCTTGTACCTACACGAGATCCCCCTGGTACACTCATTTTTGTTAAACTGCCAGCAGGCCTGTTTCTTATCACCGACCCCTCTGTCGCTCCGAAAGGACTGACTCTGAGCAGGGGGACTAGTCTTAGACGTTGAAGGGGAGGAATAAAACACTGTGTGCCATAGATTGATTTCTCGTTGATCCCATGCTATCCCTGGGTGGACTGCCTTCATTTGTCTGAACTTGTTATCGTATTTCAACCATCCCTGACCTGGGAACTCAGCTGCCGCCCCATGTATCAAGTATATGTAACTCATCATTTGAGGGCCCAGCCCGGGGTATTTTTCCAGCATGACTGCAGCATAAATAGCAAATCCGGTGATCCAATTCTTCATGGACCAATCAACCCACGCCTTTTTCTGATTGTATTCGCCTTCTTTCCCACCCCTGGCTTTCCCTGAGGCCACCCCTGCATTGATGAGGTCGAACACATCCACGTATTCACCCCTAAGTATCTTCTCTTTTATATCCACGGGTACGTGCCAGGTGATCCCGGTAGATGGCGACAATGTTATTGAGGTTGAACCGAACATTAACGGGCTATATGCTAACATTGGATGACCTGCCGACTGCACCCCAGCCCCCCCTTGTATCTGGATATTAGGCAACACAGACAAATCAACTGCGGTGTTAGCTGTTGGGGCCTGTGGTGGACACCCTAAACTCGGGTAGGCGCTCAACATTACAGGCCCCCCACTTGCCGGGTACGTCGTGGTGGGGATCATCGTGTTTACTGGACCATTACTGATTGCCTGACCATGTGAACCATATAACTGCATCCCCGGTAATTGCGCCACTCCTCCGGATTGTACCCAGGCTTGCGATACTCCGCTACCTGGTTGCGCTATTACCGGCGGTAAAGTAATCTGGGAGCAGGGCGCCTCCGCATAAGCGACGAGAGCCCCCCCTATTTGTGCTGTCTTAGCAGTAACATTCTGTCCCTCAAGGGCGACCTTGTCTTTATCTGTAACCGCGCTCAAGTCAATTGTCTCTAGCATCTCTCCCTCACCTGGTGATGCTGGTTGGGGCTCGGCCACCCTGGGCCGCTTGTCCTTCGCCACCTCTCTAAACTTTTCCGGCGTACGCCGCGTTCTCTTGCGTCTCCCTCTTTCCTCTTGTGGGTTCGCGTCGGCTCTAGCTCCTTCTCGCATAGTCTTTAGCGCCCAATCCACGCCTCTCTCTTTTGTGAACTCCAGAAGCTCTGTAAGAGCGAGGTAATCATCTCTCTTGGCTGGGGGCTCTTTGCCCTTCTGTACCCTTTTCGGCGGCATTCTGCACTTAAAGAAAAAAGCATTAGTACCGCTTAATAGCTACATGCATTCGGAGTATCCTCCCATCCCTTATGCTAAAAATTCGATCTCGGGAGCTCCCTGCTCCTGCGCGCTCTGTAATTACCACTGTGCCCAAGGGATATTGATGCTCTATCACCAAAAACCCCCTTGCCCCACACGCTTGCACTACAGGAAAACCACTCGCACGCAATATCGCCTGCTTAATACAACTAACAATACGCATCACACTGCAAGGCCCGCTAACCGTATTCCCGAGTCGGATTGACCCTTGCTAAATCACAATCCACGCGACGGTTCTACGATGACTTCTTCCAGCTACGTCCGACTCCTGGGCGGTCAGCAGACAAAGAGAGGGTCTCTAAGATGGTCGCGGGCTTTTAAGCCTCGCGCCCCATGGCTGCTTCCGGGGCGTTACCATGACGCACTTCCTTTGGTCCCCCATTACTTTCACTTCCGGGTCGGATGCCCCAGAAGCGACTCCTTGATGGTCGGCCCTTTGGCTGCCACTAACGGCGCCACGCCCTTAAGGGGGGTGGCGCCTCGCATTTGTGTGCCACAGTTAGTCTGACTGTAAGTAGAAATTGGGAGAGAAGCTAGGTTAGGATTTTTTTCAGCCTTAAATCTGATTCATGCCTGGAAATACTTTGTGAATTGTGTCTCTTGTGTTTATTTTATTTTACTGTATGTTATGTGATTGTCGATTCTACAGGGCGCATGGTGGAAGGACATTTATTTTTAAAATTGTACAGTACATTACTTTGTTGCTGCTTTGAATATCACCTGTCAGTATCCGGCAGCGCCAACATTTTATGTTCCAACAAATGACCTTCAATGGGTAGTTAAATGCAAGCAATAGTAAATCTCGGGAGACATTTTCATATCACACTCTGGCAGCTTAGGCCACGTGTTCGACCCATTCAGAACTGAACATTTGTGCACTCTTTCTGTATACGACCCTCTCCTGCACAGTGACTTCATCAGCGTCCCAATCTTCACCCTTAACATGGATTGCACATTATTACTCTCTGACAAGTCCACAAACCTCATGCATATTTCTATTTTTGTTGTAAACATTTGATAAAGTGGCATCTCACAAAATCTTGTTAGGTGTTATCAGATGTGTTCCCATGCTGACATGTTGATGATGCAACATTAGTTCGGGTCGGAAGCTGGTTCCTACCAACCTGGATGACATTTTCATTTTGCTCGAGAGCTGAGCCAGGAGGCTGCACTGTGCATAATTTACTTTGACACAGCCTGGCACAGATCTAACAGATGTGTAGCAATTTTATTTTTGTTCAATGCATCATAAAATTGTACAATCCGCAGTACGTTTTAATGTACTCAGGGCACAATACACAAAAGTCATTCTAAATTCTATGTGGAATTTTTAATTTATAAACTTTGAAGACTGTGGGCGGCTCAGTTTACTTTCCACCTAATTATCAACTAGGCGGTCAAACCACCCAGTCATTCTGGTTGGCTTCCGATGTGCTGCAGGAGACCATTGGGTAGTCGGAGGCCGCCAGTAATCTCAAGGGCGGGCTCTTTTGCCCTTGACATTACGATGCACGGTTTTCAGCATGACCATGTCAGAAACCGTGCTTGGGGGCCCCCAGCAGGGCCTCCTTGTGATTGCATCCTCTGGTTGGGGTCCCCCCTATTGATCCCTGCACCTCTCATTTCCCTATGGGAGCATGTATTACCACCAGTTTAATGCTTTAATGCTGTAATGCATGCTCCCGTAGGGAAACCCGTCTTAGGAAGGGAAAGTCCACGGGGCGGAGGTCCCGTGCGACGAATTAAGATGTACCCGCCACAGTGGCGGGTGCATCCCGCATTTTTAACATTGCGGCGGGCAGTGCTGAAAGCACCGTCCACCGCAATGCTAATAATGCATGTTGTGCATTTGTATTGTATTGTATTGTATTGTAGGGGGTGCTTATAGAGCGCACTGACACCATGGGTTTCCTGGCGCTGGTTGGAAGTAAAGAAGACAGAGAGATTAGCCAGATTGAGGGAAAAGCCAAGTTTTTAGAGATTTACGGAAAAGGGTCAGAGAGTTAGAAGTTTTAAGAGGTGAAGGAAAAGAGTTCCAAAGCTTGGGGGCCAGGTAAGCAAATCTCCGGCCTCCAGATCTACAGAGCTTGTACGAGGGGACGGACAAGAGATGAAGGTGAGCGGATCTCAGATCCCGGGCAGATCCCGGGCTGGGCATTTCAAAGCACAACATGACAGGCACCGCGCGGTGCCTGCCATGTTGTACTTTGAAACGCAGGGGGGTACCATAGCTACCCCCATGTGCACCCCCCAACCCCCCTTCACCCTGGGGGCCCGCAACGAGCCCCCAAAGCAAAGACCGTATGCCTTTCCACGGCGGCAATTCCACCTTGGAAATGAATAGGACCGCCGGCATCTTAATATGGTTGGCGGTGTCTCGCAGACACCGCCACCTTATGTAAGCACTTTTTTCTTTGCGACCGGCGGACGATCTTGCCGTCCGCCGCGGACTCCCCCACCATCCTAATGTGGTGGGGGGTCATTTATGTGAGGATGGCGGACGGATTGCCCCCGCTGGGCCGGCGGCGGATACCTCCAGCCCGGCGGGGGCAATCCCTCTGCCATCCTAATCGGCCCCATAGTTCGGTCACATCCTAATGAGGTGGTTGCAACTGTCGACCAGAGGTCCGTCGGTCCCAGGACCGAGTCGTTGTCGGGCGAAAGCAATTTCTTCTGACAAGGAAATGAGCCCCATAGTGTGGTTCTTGTATTTTTTGCCGTCAGACTCATACATTTGTAGATATTTGCTAAATCTTTAAATTTACATCCTTTAAACTACTCCCATAAAAGTCGTGTAAGGCTTGCAGAACCATTCACAGACAACTCCATTGTTCCAGAGGTTTTAACGAAGGGATCTCAGACAAACATGGCCTCTTTTCAAGGTCGGATTGTGGCAGGAAGTAGACCCTGGCTACAAAATAAAACTCTTCTGGGGCTCACCCCAAAAGAGACAGTTGAGTTAGAACTGCCAGGCCACATCTCCTCTGAACAAGAAGCCAAGCAACACATGCACTGTTCTCCATCCAATGTTTCCTATTGTCTTTCTCTCTATTTAACTTCCTTTTGAAACACTGAATGCATTCAATTGCTACACTTCTGTGGCCTTGGTTTCCATTCTTGTGCTGGTGACATGCAGATTCGAACACTGGGGCCTTAAGCAGAAGGCTTTAATGCTATACTGCACGCCAAACGTGCAGAGAAGATTAGATGCACTTCTGGGTGGCCCTGTGCTGATTGTCTGCTCTATAAGGGGCAATAATCTCAAATTTCTTCTGTGTCCTCAGCATCTTCAAACTGCTTTCTGAACACACTATGATTCTCTTTGCTTTTCCTCGTTTCAAGAATGTTCCTAGAAAGTGAAAACCTGTGTGTCACATGGTACACTGGCTTAAGTAAGAACTCCCCAATTGGTGGTCCAGTGGAAGGCGCCCCATTGAAAGGAGTGGAAGCATACTCCTTTAAATCTAGTAAAATCTTTCTTTCACAAACGTAGCTCAAACACTAATACAATTGTTGTGTCATTACTCAAAAATACCACACAGGGAATTGGCACAGCTCTCTACGCTGACCCCAAGCTTTCAAAGACAGCATCTGCAAGCGCTTGAGAACAGAACTCATTTGTATATCCAAGAGGCTTTGTCAAGCCATTGCCTGAGATGACGCTCTGGCTTCCAAACAAAATGTTAAGCTGTTGCGCTTTGCCTGGAATATCTGCGGATATTTGGACTATCACCACTGTACTTAAGTGAGAAAAAGGCAACAGCAGTAGCTGATGGACTCTGATCAGCAGGACGTCTTCTGTGACACATGATTAAGTAGAAATACAAAGGCTGAGGAGATGATAGATTCTCTAAACTGTAGAACATCCCACAAGTGAACTGTAGGGAACCTTCTATACTATATCAGTTTAGAAACTATGGGGCAGAATTACAATAACTGACGCATCCCTGCATACCAGCAGGGAGGCGTCAGTTATTGTGCGCCATGCCTCCGCCACCTTGGATGCGCCGCATTTACAATGCGGCGCACCATGAGGCAAAAACGGCACAGACGCATGATGCATCTGTGCAGTAAAGACGACGCATTGCTGGAGTTGCATCGCAAGCGCGATGCAGCTCCACCAATGGTCTCCGGGCGCCCTATCTTTGCAAGGCTGCGTCATTCCTTACGCAGGCTTCAAGCAAGCGCAGGGTTTTGACACAGCATGGGCTCAAAAGTGACTGAGTGAAATCTTGTAGATTTCACTCAGCCACTTTAAGGAGCTGTTCCAGCGCCGGAACGCTCCCCTCCCTGCGCAGGAACGCCTACTTCTGGCGCAGGGCTTTACAAAGTGACGCATCTCCCAGATGCGTCACGTTGTAAATACCCCGCACCATGGCGTATCTTTTGCGCAGCTGCTGTGTCACAAAAGTGATGCAACAGCAGCGTAAAAGAGGCGCAAGGGGCTTGTAAATCTGCCCCTATGTACATATCATTAACCAGATAGAGTCTGCAATCTTTCTAGACCTGATGAGAAATGCAAAATGCATGACATTTTCAAGAAAATCTTGCACATGTGTAATGCTGTTCTGCAATCATCTAAGTGAACTTTGCATGAGAGCTTTGGTCTTGCATACAAACGGCACACGAGATAGCTGCTCATTGTATTTTCCTTACTGTTCCTAAAGTAATGCTGGGATTGTCACTCATACAGTAAAGGAGCACATGTCTAATTTCACAGTTCCTGCAAGACAGCCTCTGCTCCAACCAGTCTCTTGTGGGAGAAAACTATTCAATGTTGAGATACACACATGTGGAATCCAAGCTATAAACTGTATTGACACTATCTTATGTTATGATATTAGATAAAGCGCCTACCAGGAACAGGGACAGATGTTAACCTCAAGATTATATGAGGCAATGTGTTCCAACAGATAACAGATTAACAGCAAATAAATCAACAGTCAGTAAAATAAGCCATATGCCTCGAAAAGTCTCAAGGTCAGGAAAGATTAGGTATCTTGACGGTTCATTGAGTAATTTAATGGTGCAAAATAATAAAAGTCAAAATGCATGATAAGTAAATATAAGGTATTAGCATAAGGCTCAATCAAATGTGGCAAAGAGTCTGACATGAAGTCAAGTGGGAAACGGCCATTACAACGAAGCCTTTGCAACGAAATCGTTAACCACGCATGCAGTACAACGCATGCGTGGTTAACACAAAAGCCTTTACCACGCATACCTTTACTACGAGGTTTGTAGTAAAGGTATATGTGGTAAAGGTAAAAGGTAAAAAAAGGGGGGCTTGGGGGGTCTCCCCCCAAAAAAGAAACTCACCTGAAGTCACGTCGGGTATCAGCGTCGTTTAAGAGAAAACGGAAAATAAACTTCCGCTTTCTCTTAACGACGTATGACGTCACCACGCTAGTAATTGTGGTAAATGTTATGCGTGGTAAACGAATTCCGTTGTAATGCATGCGTGGTAAAGGCATGCGTTGCAACGGAATTCGTTGGAACGTCATATATTCAAGTCAAGTATCCGAGCAAAAATATTCTGCGTTCCATGCAAGAGACAGACTGAAAAGTGTTTGCTCTCTAAAGTCGGGTCAAACCAGACATGTCTCACATACCCTAATGGAGCCTTTATAAATCAAAATAAATTGTGAAACTCACATTGTCAGCAGAAAGTCATTGAATTGCTGCACAGATTAACAAATCAGAATACAAAATGTAAAGCAGCTTAATCTTACACCATCTAGTAAATGAATAATAATATGGCCCCATTGTCCTAATATCATTGCAAAAATAAAAACTATAGCAAACACTCAATTAATAACTGCCAAATCTCTCCTTTGAAAGTAAATCAAAAAATTGAGACTATGAATTACATATATGGAATCAGAGTTTAGTTGTATATAAGAATTTTTTTTATTTCATATTGATATTTTGTTTTAGATTTCTTTTATAGACATTTTTTCTTTTTTTCTTTTTAGCTCATCATCCAAATATTTTTAGTTCAGAGATCACATAAAGAAAAACACATATATATATATACACAACACATAGACCTAAACAAATCACACTAAACCGGTCAATTTTCTTTTAAAATAGGCAAAGCGGTGGTTTTTGACTACGCGCGTTTCGGCAATCTGCCTTTATCAGGTGACCGTCTTTCGCACATACATGTAACAAAATATACACTAAAGGAAAGATACAGAAAAAGAATATATATAAATATATATATTACATATTATATACAGTGGTCGCATTACATTACATATACATTTATAAGATGCAGAATATATTTACACTAATACTAGGAGAGACTAGGTCAATATTTACATAAAAAATATACATAGCACATCATGTTATTTACAAACGCAGCTCATGTGTCATATTCAATTTGATTGCATAGTTTATTTGTCCTAATGTCATTGAATTTGTCAGTCCAAATCTAGCTACACTCCAAACAATGACAGTCTCATATTATGACTAGGCCTACAGTGGCACAGGCAGAAGAACCTAGAACGAAGATGGAACACTTCCATCAGATTTCCTCATGCACATTATGTCAATACAAAGCAATTCATAAGTGCAACTTCACTATGTGCAATGTAAGGAGTAAATGAAAACACATTCATCATGGCTGATTTGCGACTCAAGTTGGAGTCAGAACTGGTTTAGACCTGGTTCTTCCGAGCACAGAATAATACCGTTTCGCCAAGTACAGTGTTTTTGTTTTGCTGCAGAAATTTTAGCACACATTATTTATAAATCAGCAAATATATTTCTCAGTAGAAAAAAAAGTGCCTAATTAGGCCACACCTGGACATTAGGAAGTTTTTTCCGATATCTTTCGTTGAGGAAATGTGTTCCAGTGGGCCTACCTTAGTCATGAAGATTAGGGGAGTGTGAATTTGAAATTTCGCAACTTAAAAAGCAGTGGGCACAGGATGAATGTGTAAGGTCACCAAGGTTTGGGATGAACTGCACCCATGAGGTAGGCTGATTTAGAGTTTAGCGGCAGGTACTATGGGGCATATGTAGGTAGCCGTTTGCGATTCGCAAATGACAAAATTCAGCGAATTTCAGCGTTTGCGAATCGCAAATGGCGTTTTGATATGTAGGTGCCACTTAACAAAATAAGGAATCGCAAAAATTGTGATTCCTTATTTTGCTTTGCGATTCCTTAAATGCTATGTAGGGGTGATTTAAAAATTGCGATTTTTGCATAAGGAATCACAAAATACCACCTACTTCAAGTAGATGGTATTTTGCGAATTCCTTCAAAAATGCATTTTTAAAAAAAATTAAAAGTGCCATGTGGCGCACAGACATGCCCTTAGGGAATGTCTGTGCGCCACATGTACTTACAGGCACATTCCAGGGGTGCAACAGGTGTCCTTTGGACACCCTGGCACCCTTGGAATTGCGATTCTCAAATTGCGATTTTCTCATAGAAAATCGCAATTTGAGAATGTATCCCCATTCATTCCTATGGGCCTCTTAGCCCATAGGAATGAATTGGACACTCATTCCTTAATTGCGATTCACAATTTGCTAATCGCAATTAAGGAATGTTAGAGAGTAGCAAAAAAATTGTGAATGTTTACCTACATTCCATTTTGCTATTCTCAAATAGCGATTCCTTAAAAATCGCTATTGGGAATCGCAAAATGGAAATTACCTACATATGCCCCTATGTTACAACGGTGATGGAGTCCCCTACCTACCAAA
The DNA here is from genome assembly GCF_964263255.1 of Lissotriton vulgaris. Taxonomy (NCBI): domain Eukaryota; kingdom Metazoa; phylum Chordata; class Amphibia; order Caudata; family Salamandridae; genus Lissotriton; species Lissotriton vulgaris. Next base: position 90,594,502 of record NC_141697.1, on the reverse strand, counting down.
CTCCGGGCCAGTTTTGATTTGGGTGGACCACAAGTTTTATCTTGACAGAGCAAAACTTTCTCTGTCTGTGTAAAATATCCTTTTAACGGCCCAACAGATTAGGTGCCATTGGTAGCAAACTATCCGACCTTTCGCCCTATTTAGAGTGGAAGGCTGAATGGCTTTGCATTTGACAGTCCATCACCTCATGGTATATCCTGATGGTGAGGGACAGTAAAAAAGAAAAATTACCCCACACCACGGAGAAAACTGGTGTAGTGATCATTAGTGTTTTTATTGTTCCAAAACTCTTGTTTTATGAGCTGTTTTGAAAACAACATTTTGAAAAGCAGTCATGTTTGATGGAGTCGTCAAATAAACTCCTCCATGCTAACAGGAACTGCCATGACATCAGTTCTTTCTAATGTGTAGAGATCTGTGCCGGCGGACATCTCTAAATTAGAAGTGCAGAGTAAAGGCAATTAAGTCATCTGCCACCATGCCTGCCTGTAGTCTGTCTGCTAAATCCCAAATCAGGTCCTCTATATAGAGTGGATGCTAGACCTGTCATCCTTACTTACTATTTTTGCTGAATCTTTTTGTTGGCCTTAGGACTCTGAGCACTTTACCACTGCTGACCCGTGCTAAAGTGCATGGGAATCTCCACTAAACCTGGCAACATTGTTTTTTTTTTTTTGAAATATATTTTTATTGCAGGAATTAGCAACTTGTTACATATACGACCAGCAGTATAAATCCAATAAAATCAATGAAATGCATCCCACCATCCCCCAGTAGCATGTACCCATATACAGCCATTCAGCCCACAGCCCAACGGTCAGGCGGCAAAATCTAATGGGGGTACAGCAGGAAAGTAAAGCTGGTCCGGATAATTCACTGTCCGTCATCTGCTTTTCTAAACAAGCCTATAAAACCCCAAATAAAACCCCTCCCATAAAACACTATGACCCAAATCAATCCCCACCCAACCCAACCCGCCATCAGTGTATGGTAGCAGCCGCAGTAGGATTCATGAGAGGACCCATGAGGAGAGTATCAGAGACATAAATTGCAATCGCCTAACGGGACTCGGGGCGCGCTGCTCCCTCACTGTCAGAGTCACTGGGGGCGCAATAATCCCTGAGGGCCTGCACTAATGTTTCCCATTCCAGCGCTGCCTCCTGTGCCTTCTCGTTATGCTGTCTCCCAGCTAGTTGGTATCTCAACGTACTTTCACCCGCTGCCCACTTCAAGAGTTCGCTGCGCCACCTGCTCCCAGTCGGACCAGCCCGTGCCTTCCAGTTCCTGGTCACCTCTCGTTTAGCTAGGAGAAGCCCCAAATCAATGAATTTACTGGAAATTTTGTTTTTGGGGGTATGTGGAAACCAATGCAAGAGTCCCACTGCCGCATCAACCGATAAGGATCTCCCTGTCACCTCCTCCAGGGTCTTCCCCACTTCCTCCCAGTAGGAGGACAATCCCGGGCAGGCCCACAACATATGGAGGAGGTCCGCCTCCGGCGCCGGGCATCTAGGGCAGTTCGCCGAGCCCGTGGCGAAATACTGTTGGATTTTCGCTGGAGTCAGATATGCCCTATGGAGTACGTAATAGTGGACCAACTGAAAGCGGGCATGGCGCGTGCCCTTCCAAGCCCGCCGCACGAGTTGGGACCAGGTCGTCTCCGGAATCTCCTTGCCTATGTCCGCTTCCCAACGGGCTCTCAAGGTCGTGAGGGGGGTCAGCCCCTCATTGATCAGTCTGCCGTAGAGGCAAGTGACCGCCTTCACCGTGCCCGCAGACATCATGACGTATTGGCACACCGGAGACGTAGGGGGCTCCTCTTGCCCGCATTTCCAGTGCGCCTGGATCGCTCGGACCAGGGCCGAGTGCAATAGGAAGTCTCCGCGGGGAACCTCGAATCTGTCAATGAGCTCCTGAAAGGGCAAGAGCACCCCATCCTCATAGAGGTCCCCCACCAACTGCAGTCCCGCGTCCTCCCAGTCCGCCAACCGTGACCAATCACCACCATGGGGCAAGGCCGTCAGCATCCCTAAAGGTATTTCAGGCGCATATGGTAATCGCAATTGGCCCCGGGCGTGGGCTCGGTTCCAACACAGGCGAACGGTCTTCTCCTCCAGCGACAGGTCTTGCAAGGCCAAGCGTTGTCGTAGCGCTATGAAGGAGAGAACATGCCTCGCTGTCCCCGTTCCTCTCCTGTCCTCTGGGCCCCGGAATTCCCTGGCAATCTCCTGGGTGAAGGTCTGGAGCTGCGCCGCTAGATAGTATTTCTCAAAATCCGGCACCGCAAGCCCACCCTCGGCTTTCGGCCTCATCAGGGTCTTGAGGGTCACTCTGCGGCGGCCCGAACCCCAGAGGAATCCGACTATCATCGACCGTAAGAGTCTAAACGTGGCCGGCGGAATCCAGATCGGTAGTGCCCGGAAATAATATAGCAACCGGGGAAGCGCCACCATCTTGAGCAATGCGATCCGCCCCGCCATCGAAAGCGGTAACGTAGCCCAGAAGTCCATACTACCCCGCAGCGCTCGACTGCATCTGGCAATGTTCCCGTCTAGGAGGTCAGATGGTTCATGGTAGACATACACCCCCAGGTACTTAAAGCAGTCGGGTTCCCATCTAATCTCTCTATCGAGAACAGGGCTGGGGGTGCCTCTGCGAACCGGGAAAAGGCATGTCTTAGCCCAGTTCACCCGGAGGCCCGAGACCTCCCCAAACGCCGTGAGCGCCGTCGCTGCCCCATGCAGGGCAACAACCGGGTCTTCAAGGAAGAGCAACAGGTCATCGGCGTATAACGAAATGTAGTGCGGGCCCGACGGTGTCCAGAAGCCATTATAATGGGCCCCCGATCGGAGTAGCAGCGCGAGAGGCTCCACCGCCAGCGCGAAGAGAAGTGGGGATAACGAGCAGCCCTGTCTCGTGCCTCTCTCCACCGGGTATTGTGAGGAAATTAGCGGGCCTGCCCGAACCCTGGCCGATACAGAGGTATATAAGACCGTGGTCCATCTGATAAAACCCTCGCCGAGGCCGAACCGCCGTAACACAGTGTGCAGGTAGTCCCACTCCAGGCTATCAAATGCCTTCTCTAAATCTACCGATAGGACCACCGGGCACGGAGCGTCCACGAGCGGTTCCCCCAGCAAGCGGAACAACCTACGGATATTCATGGTCGTGTTTCGCTTGGGGATGAACCCAGCCTGGTCCTCATGTACCAGGGAGCTCATGTGGCCCAGCAGTCTCGAGGCCAAGATGCTGCTCAGAATTTTATAATCGACTGTCAGCATCGATAAGGGACGATAGGACGCCGGATCTGCCGAGTCCCGCCCCGGTTTGAGGAGGGGAACCACTAAGGCTTCGCGCATCGAGCCGGGGAGCCGTCCAAGCCTCTTCGCCTCTCTATATACGATCACCAATCTTGGGGCTAGGAGATCAGCATAGGCTGCATAAAATTCTACAGGAAGGCCGTCTAGGCCCGGGGTCTTATTCCGCGCCATCTTTTTAATGGCGCTGCGGATCTCCCCCAGTTCGATATCGGACCCCAGGGCTTTCGCTACGTCAGGCTCCACCGTTGGGAGCTCCAGGGGCCGTAGATAATCCTCGAGAAGGTCAGGGTCTCTGGCAGAACGACTGCGATATAGATGGTCGTAGTAGTGCCGGTAGCAGCTCAGAATCTCAGGCTGAGCGTGCACCACGGTCCCGTCCGCCATGCGCATGGACGTCGTCAGTGAGGTCTGGCGCGTAGGGTTAGCCAGCCACGCCAGCAATGCGCTCGACCTATCCCCCTCTGCGAGGGGTGCGAACCGTATAGGCCTTGTAGTCGAAGCAGCGCAGCCGCTCGACCTCCGCCGCCACCGCCTCCTTCGCCTCCGCCGTGCGTCCCTGGAGTTCAGGGTGTCCGGGGCGGCGGAGTTCCAACTCACGGAGCCTCCGATCGGCGATATCTAAGTCATCGAGGATAACCCGCCTCATACCTACCTTCTTGGTGATGCAGTAACCCCTCACCACCACCTTAAAAGCGTCCCATTCCAGCGCTCTCGAGCTCGCGGTGCCCCTGTTGGACGCGAAGTACTCCGCGATCTTGTCTCCTAAGTCCGCTTTGAATACAGTGTCCTCGAGAATCTCGGGACGTAACTTCCAGGTGGGCACCGCAGGCGCCCCAGGAAACCAGCGAAGGGCCAGCAGGAGGGGGTTATGGTCCGAGATGGTCCTAGTCAAATACTCGGAGCGGACCGCCGCTGAAACCAGTTCAGTCGAGCCAAGAAATCCGTCCAACCTAACGTGTAACTCGTGGAGGCCCGAAAAGTAGGAATAATCTCTAGTGTCGGGGTGTTGCGCCCTCCAAATATCCGTCAGACCCCAGCGCAACTGCCAGTCCCCACGACCTTTAGCCAAACGGCGGACCGGAGAGTCAGGGAGGGGCGGATGCGAGCGGTCGGTCTCCACATCTACTACTGAATTGAAATCCCCACCGAGCAGGAGGGGCCCAGTGAAAAAGTGGGCCACCGAGCCCGATAACCTGGAAAGGAAGGCAATCTGGTCCATGTTGGGTGCGTACACACAGCAAACGTTTAGATCCCTCCCCCCCAGAGTGCCCGATATGGCCACGTAGCGCCCCTCTGGATCTACCACTGAGTTTGTGACCTGGAAGGGAACCCCAGCTCTAATCCAAATTAGCGCCCCCCTGGCATACGCGGAGTACGATGTGTAAAAGACCTGCCCCCTCCACCTACGCTGTAGCGCCGCCCCTTCCGCCTTGTTCAGATGGGTCTCCTGCAGCAGCGCCATTTGTACTCCCCTACGCACTAAATAAGCGTGGACTTTGTGCCTCCTAGACATGGTGGAACCTGGCAACATTGGTGTATACATAATTGGCATTTTTAGTTTACTTGTAAGTTGTATACTGTAGGAAGCTGGCTCTGTATATATTATATCAAAGTAAGGGAGTCCTCAGAGGTATAGCAGAGGCTAAATTGGGTAAGTAATAACAGCTCTCTTTGTGGTAGAGTGGGCAAGCAGTTAGGCTTATCCAGAGGGTGTGTTAAGCATTTCTTGTATTCACTCAATCAAGACCGATGGCAGACACTCAGACAGAACCCAGACCAATTAGGTAAGTATAAAAAGGTATACTTATGTTTTATCTTTAGAACCAAGTAGGACTTGGCACAGGTAAGTAAAATATACTCTCAAATGCAATACTTTACAAGGAATGCAATTGTGGTTGAATTTACAATTGTTACAGGTTTCATTTAGGTTTAAGAACTGTTGAAATTACACAGTAATTACTTTTAGAATACTTTTATATTACTTTAGGATTACATCGACTACACCGGTACCTAGATACCACACTGTGGATCCGCCAATGCAAGGTAAGTAAGACTTTTCCAAGTTTGTAATATATTTACTTTACTTTTCAAACAAAAAGTTCAACTTGAGAGAACAATTTTTCAGAACCAACTTGTAACATGGGTTTCTATGGCAGAAAAAGGATTAGTGGTTTCTCCAAGTCATTTGTCCGATATTAAAAACACCCCATTGTTTCAAAATGTCAATTTGTGATCCAGGTTTTATTTTGGAGCCCCGCCCTATGATTAAGGTGAATGTTCACCGAAACGCATCAGGGCAAGATGATTAGGGGATGAACAGATGCACTGCTTTGAAAATAAAGGTTTGGATTAACTTTCCATCTGTTGGAGTTGTGTCCCTAAGCTTTTGGGGGTAACTTTGGAGAATGTGTTACACTGCGACCTCGGCCCTGGGAGATGCACCGCCCTACAAATGAACTTGGGTCTGTGGGGCTGCAAAAGCCAGCCTGATTCTGGTGCAGAACAAAAGCAAATTGAAGCCGCACACCTTTTATCGCAGCCCACTGGAGGGTTGGAAAGAACAAAATTGACAATTTGGAACAATGGGGTGTTTTTAATATCGGACAAATGACTTGGACTCTGCTTAGGGAAATATTGACCCCACAACCTCCAGCATGCTTTTCACTGGAGAGGGCATGCATGCGGCCATATGAAGGTTGTGGTGCGTGATCCAGGTTTTGCTTTGGAGCCCGACCTATGATTAAGGTGAATGCTCACCGAAACGCATCAGGACAAGATGATTAGGTGATGAAAAGATGTGCTGCTTTGAATATAAAGGTTCGGATGAACTTTCCATCTGATGGAGTGGCGTCTCTAAGCTTTTGGGGGTAACTTTGGAGACATGGGCGTCCGCAGAAATTTTTCCAGGGGGGGGCAAAATTTTACTTCATCACCATCCTCCGACATGATTAAGCACGAGTATTAAGTTAACCCCTTCGCTGCTCATGACGAGCTCAGCTCGTCATGCAGTACACTGGTCGTGTGCTCATGACGAGCTGAGCTAGTCATGAACCATGGGATATAACAATTTCCAGGAGAGGAATCAGCTTAGCAGTCATGTGGTTAAATAAATAAAGTTGCATCACAAACACACAATGCTCCTCCTCTCAAGTTTTGCCTAACCAACTGAAACCGTGATCCCTAATACATAGCATAGCATTCCTCTATGTACCTATATTTCACAGAGCCAGAGATGTACTTTAAAGAAAATAGGCATCTTCCCCAATTAAATAAACAATTTATCATACCAACACTTTGAGGATACCAAAAATAAGCAAAACATGCCGAAATCTGACTGCTATTTTAAACAACATTTTGTATTTAAAAGGTGTAAACCAACTCCAAAAAGCAAGAACGTCTATGTCCATTGCTTAGATCCTTACAAAACATAAGGAGTATGGTTTTAAAAGACCACATTCATGAACGTAAAGCTGCAGTACACATTTTATAAAATAATATAAGGAAAACAGTTGATAAGGATAACATTTTTTCTCTCTCTAGTTCTGCCACTTTTACATTGCTCTTGACCCTAATACCTCCATGCTCTACTCTTTACCTTTCATCTTCCCACCTTTTACTCTCATATTTGCTTGCTGATTCTGCCCCTCTTACATTCAAATCTCTCTTCCCTGCCCTACTCTTCACCTCTCAACTCTCCACCCAGTCTTTATCTTCTCTGTTAGTTATTCCATCGTAAATACAGCTATGCCTTTTCCTTCTCCCCTTTCCTTTTATCTTCTCTTGCTGTTCCTACCCTATTACATACAACTCTCCCCTTCCACCTTCCCTCTCCTCTTGCTGATTTTGCCCTTCTTACATCAAACTCTACCTCCCTGATCTAATCTTCATCTCTAATCTCTCACCAAGCCTTTAACGTTCTCTTGCTGGTTCTGCACATCTTACATACACCTTATCCTCGTCTTTCTCTCTTCATCCAACCTCTTAATATCTCTTGGTGGTTCTTCTCCCCTCCATACACTTCTCTTTCTTGCCACTCTGCCTATGTGCTCTTGCTGGTTATGTCTCTCTTAAAGCCATGACTCCTATCCATGCACTACCTTCACTGCTCATCTCTCCCCCAGCCTTATAACTTTTTTAACTGGCTCTGCCCCATTTACATCTTCTCTACATTTTTATCCTACTGAACACTCTATTCGTTTCTCACTGATTTTGCCACTTACACCACCTATTTCCATTCATCCTCTACTCTTATTCTCGTCTCTTCCTCAAACCTTATTTTGTGGATTCTGCCCTTTAACATCAAACTCTGCTATCCCAACTTTGTTGCTTCTCTTACTCATTTTGACCCTCTTATATCCACCTTTCTCCTCCATGATGTATGCCTCGTCTCTCCCCCTGCCTCTTACCTTTCTCACTAATTCTGGCCTTCTGCATCCGCCTCTCACCATTTCCTCTCTCTTCTCTGTGTAAGGTTTCTTGATTGTTCCGCCTCTCTTACATTTACATGTCCCCTGCATGTACTGCCATTCACTTCTCATTTCTTCCTCCAGCCTCCTAGTGTTTTTTGCTGGTCTACCCCCTTTACACCCACCTCTTCTCTTATACCTCCCTGCCTCTTACCTTGTCTCACTGTTTCTGCCTCTCTTATATCCGCGTCTCCCTTCCAAGCTCAACACTTCACTTTATCTCTACTACTGTCTCTTTCCTTTCTCACTAATTCTGCCTCTATTACACTCACCTCTTACCTACCTACTGAACCTTTCACCTCTCATCTCGTCACAGCCTCTAACGTACTCTCACTGGTTCTACCTCTCTATATTTTACCTCTCCCATGCCTCTCTCCCCCACCTCTTACCTGCTCTTGGATGTCCTGCCCTCTTACATCCAACACTCAGCATACCCTCTCCATGACACTTAAGTTCTGCTGATGGCTCCGCTTCTCTTATATCTACCTCTCCTATCCAAGCACATCCTTTCACCATTCATCTTTCTCTCCAGCCTCAACTTTGTTCACTGGTTCTGCCCCCTTTATGTCCACCTCTCCCTTCCATGCTCAACTCTTCATGTTTTATTTCCTCTCACCTCTACCCTCAATTCACTGTTTCTGTCCTTCAAGCTTCCACCTCTGCCCTACTTGCACTGCTATTTACAACTCTTCTCCTCGGCCTCTTACCTTGCTTCACCTCTTGTGCCACGACGCAATACAGGGCCCTGCAGCAAAGATGGGCCCAACACACTTCAGGAGGCCCCCAACCCATCACGGGGCTCCCATTCAGCCCATGGCCAATGAATATCGGTGAGATGTAGGCGACTCAGAGGCCCACTATCACATTCTGCAGAGAGTGACTCCATAACTTTGGGTTACGCCACTGCTCTTGTTTTATTTACAACATTATCTCCCCTTCCATCCTGCCACTCTCCCCAAGCCTGTTACATTTATCTTTTGTATGCTATTCCTTTTACCTAACCCAGACTCTTCCCTTCTTTCATTGATTATGCCATTACATACACATCACTCCTTCCCCCATCTCCCTTTCCTTAAGCGTCTTGTGCTATGTAGTTGTTTTGCCCCTTATGTTCAGACCTGCCTCTTATGTTCTGCTGCTCTGTCATCTCCCCCACCTATTACCTTCTTTTGTTTATCTAGCCCCTTTTAGATGTGCCTCTCCCTTGATACTTCTATTAAAAGCAAAAGTGGACACCAGACCTCCTTAGATGTACCCAGGAATACAGGAATTCAGTATTTCAGATATGAACAAACATGATGCCGGGGAGTAGAGAAACCTTTTCAGATGTGTAAAACAAGTAATGGAGAGTGGCTTGAGGGGTTATAACTTGTAAGTATCTTGGAGGGTTTGTTGCACTCCTCTCAGGGTGGTAAAAATGGATGTGGGGTCACCCCTCCTTACCTCCTACAACTCAATGTTGTCATCTTCACTAATATTTTACCAACCTAATTTTTCATTATTCCTTTTTTATGTAAACTCCATGAAAATGAAAAAACACAAATGGGCAGATCTACAAGAAAGTGCCGCAGCGTGGCACCGCAAGCCCTTTGGCTGCGCCTCGCTGCGGAACTTTCAAAGCACAGGAATGTGACATATCTGCAATGATATCTCGCATTCCTGTGCTCTCCCCTGCGCTGGCGCAGAAACAGCTGCCATGCCCCGGCGCAGGCACCCTTGCACCACGGTGCAAGGATGCCTGCACCATGGGGAGATTGCTTTTGTGCAGGAAGGGGCCCCTTCCTTCATAAAAGCAATCACTACAGGCATTTTCCTCTTTCAATGTGTGCTGTAGTATGCAGCATGCATTGAAAGAGGAAAAAACGAGGAGAAATGAAAAAATGTCTCCTCGTTTCTCTTGGCTACGCCACTCCTATGGTGGCGCAGCAAACTGACGCATTTCCAGGTTTACAATTTCTCGTAAATCTGTAAATGCCTCAGTGGACATGGGTGTTGCGAGGGAACATCTATGTCCCGCCCCTAACACGCAAAGTGTTGCGTGAACAGGGGCGATATTTACAAGCACAGGTTAAGTCACGCAGGGTGACTTTACCTGTGCTTGTAAATATCCCTTAGCACGCTGCGCCACCGGTGCGTCACGCAACGTGATGCACCGGCGGCGGATGGGGCTTGTAGATGGATGTATGATGTTGCATCACAAACGTTTTCATCGCAAACATTCACATCGCAGTCTTTACATCGCACACACATTCACAACGCACGCTGTCACAATGCAACCCATTACTTCGCTTCATCATTTAAATGCATACAAAACACAATCACTATACACACAAACACCCCGCATGCTTTAACATCGCATTTTTTTCCCGAAATAACACACACCACCCCACCACGAGCACACCCCTCCGGAGTGGCGGTGGCCCTGGTGCTGGTCGCGACCAGTGGAGAGCCCCCAAGGAACCCGTTCGCGGAACTACCAGGTCCCGGAGAAGGCCCTGTGACGCTGCTGGCAAGAAGAGTCTGCAGTGAGTTGTTTTGGGCCTGGGTCCGCCGTGGCGCAGGGCCCGGATCACACTCACGCCGGGCCAGCTCCAGAAGCTTCTACAGCTCATTTGTCAGTGCAGTACTCCCGGAGTGCCCTGGTTAATCTACACACCACACAGTGTCCCCCTCATCCCCTTGATTATGCATGCATGGTGGCACTTCAGTGGTAGGGAGCCTTTTTATTCTGCTCTGTGGTGGGCTCCAACTGTGACCTTGAGATCAGTGTAGTTTACATCGTCGTCACTCGGCTGCCTCACTATCACCCAGTTGGCGTCTGCGACACGTGCACTTGAGCCCAGGTGAGCTGGCTACTGACAACGAGTAGAGAAGTTGAACAATTGTCCCCTGGCTCACTTTAATGACAGGAAGGGTCATCCTCCCACATTCACAAGTATCACGTTGTGGTTTCTCTTTTAAGACTAATACAATATCAGCTACATGCCAGCAGACTCAACAACATCAAGTAATACTTGATGGTTGCTACCAGCCTGAAGTTGCCATCCATTGCAGAAGCAAAAAAGAGCCAGCAACGGTGGCAGGATTATCAACTCTTGAGGAAAAATAACATTTTGCCCTTGGAGCGCTCCCCCAACACTTATTTTACAATGCCAATTTCTATCCTTTTCATTTGATTTGGAGCCACGGTCTGGTTGTGGCCTGAATCATCAGCTGTACCCTGCCTTATGGAAATAATGGGGCCAGTCAAGGCAAAACTACAGACCTCTGGTTTATGTAGAGGTCCAGAAACAATGGTACAGTTTAGGAACTATTCTGGGCATTTCAGTATCCAGAGAACATCTACCGCGCCCCTGAATCAAAAATTATTTTAGATTCCATCATAGCTTTGTTTCAGTGTAAATGTTCACCCACTTGCGATGTGATGGCGATGGTTCACACACTTGCGTTGTGGAAATGGTTTCTGCCCAATGCATTTTGGGCCCTTCTGGCCCTTCTTTGGGGGCTATATCTCAATCCTGTTGGTGCTCGTTCAATTGGAATTGCTGCAAAGTGCATTATTTGGAACCTGATGCGAAACGAGAACCTCTCAACAGTTTCACAGCACTTCTTTTTACAACTACACCAGCTGCTCCACTACCGTGTTTTCTGTGATAATAACAGATTAGAGGCCAGATGTAGGTCGCCAATTACCGGTCAGTAATGGCCGAATTCTGCCGTTACCGACCGGTAATTGGATTTTGAGATGTAGGGCCCTAAATTTTACAGAATCGGTAAATTTACCGTTTCGGTAAATTTACCGATTCTGTAAAATACTGAATCGGTAATTTTACAGATTCGGTAAAACCCAGATGTAGGTAGCACTGTTCACAGTGCTACAGGCCTTCAGGATTCGGTATTTTACCACCCAATCCAATTGGGTGGTAAAATACCGAATTCAGGTGTACATGCACATCTGTGCATGTATATCTGTGCCATGTGACACACAGACATGCCCTTAGGGCATGTATGTGTACCACATGTCACACAAGCCTGTACTTGGGGTGCTAGAGGGTGTCAAAGTGACAACCCCTGCACCCTTGCAGGATTCGGTATTTACCGATTCGGTAAATACCAAATCGGTATTTCCCATTGATTCCTATGGGCTTCATGGCCCATAGGAATCAATGGGAAATACCGATTCGGTATTTACTGAATCGGTAAATACCGAATCATACCGATTCGGTAATTCTAAAATTAGAATTACCTACATCTGCCCCCTTCCTATTTAGTGACTCTTAAATACTGAATCAGTAAAATTCGGTATTTAAGAGTCGGTAAATAGGAATTACCTACATCTGGCCCTAAATGATGTTGTCTAGAGTAACAATGTCCATGAGATTTTTTGTTGATCAAATGCAAAGATAAGAGTTTTCCAGGGAAAAAATTTGTATTGTAATTAAGTTGTGTGATGTGGAAAACCGCGATATTTAAATGGTAACATTGTTGTGCGAAGCGATGGCGATGGTTCCCACACTTGCGTAGTGTAAATGGTAAATTATCATGCACAGTTGAAAACCGATGCAATAGCGATGTAACAGCATGGCGATGCAATGTGATGCAATGTAAAAGCATGCGCGATGTAAAAGCATGCATTGTTAAGGTTGTCGCGATGTAAAATGTGCGTTGTAATGCACCTGCGATGTTGTCCCATCGTTGTAATGGGTTTTCGCCCTTGTAGATCTGCCCCCAAGTACTGATATTCAACTGATGTCACTATTTATGTTTAACTCTATTTATGTTTCTTTTGGATGTACATGCTTGTTTGAATAAAACCAAGAAAAGAGTTGCGAAAAATAGAAAAGAATAGCCTCTCTCTCCATTTTCTGCTCTTCTCCTTTTCCCTTCATTGAAACTGTGCAGCGCTGTTTGTGACACTAAGGTCACTCGTTCTTTTGTTGTTGTGAGCCCTGCAGGATGCTCTGCCTTTCATTAATGCAGGGGCAGGGCTCACTTCACACCTAAGGCCAGTTCAAGCATCTGCAATTATCATGCAGATGCAGCGTTTAGGATAAGAGAGAGTTGCTGATCACAGCCACAGAACCAGCCCTGCCCAGTCTGCCACAGCTGAAAGGAATCTGGGGGTCATATTACACTTTCAGCCCATGGCAGCATGGCCCAGGAGAGAGGGGCCCCCTGCCTTGGGCCTTGCAGCTGCACCTCGACTGACTGAACACATCAAGGGAGGGCGCTGCCCACCAGACGGACTTGTGATCCAGGGGGGGGCAAGCACCCCTCCTTGCCCCCCCCTGCGGACGCCCATGTTTCAGATGGTATCGCCATAATTGTGCCACCTGTTGCCGCTAAGTAATTGTGTTGCGTGTTTAGCTTTTTAAGAAAATGTTGCCTTTGTTTTGTGCACTTTCTTCTTTCTGTTCTGCTTGCAGGATTTTTTTTAAACCTAGAAATTCACTGAAAAAACAAAGGTAACAAATCAAGTAACAGAGCTAGCGGAAATGTTCAATAAAAACTTAATGTTTTATGCTAAAAAAAAATACAGAAATTCACCAGTTATAGTTATCTCAGGTGACTACAATTTGTGCCCACGATAACTAAAACTCGCACCGTCCCCATGCACTGCTAATTACCACACATATTACATCATTCATGACATCTTGTATGGCCTTTTTACTGCAAGATTTACAATGAAATTATTGGTGGGAAAGCTGCATGGCGGGGACGGAGTTATAGTTACCGTTCTCCTGGGGCATGTCATAATCGTCCAGTATCCTGCATGCTGGAGGTACTAGTATCAGGAATCCTCAACCACATCTGGATTATTAGTAATAATGAAGCATGCATTGCATTACCAATATGTGCATCTCTGGAAATGTGCTGAAAATGTTGATTATATACAGGAATCAGCGTGGAAAAACTGATTTTGCATTTTACGCCCCAATTATCCAGGAAAATGTCATAATAGCCCAGTATTCCCACAAGCCAGAAGTATTGATAGCCACAGTATCAGCCATTCATTCTCGATTTAGAAATACCAGTCTGGTGTTCGTGCATCACTCATAATCAGGCATGCCATGTTTTTTGTCTAAAATGCAAAGCAAACTCAGCCTACTGACCTTTAGAAATGCTCAGACAGAAACTGAACCCCAAATCAACTGCTATTTCGGCGTAAATGGCCCTAAATTCCGGTATGCGACCAATATTCAGTAATAGAGAAAAGGAAAACCAAGGTCGCAGGAGATGTGGCCCCAAAGGCAAGAGCTGCCTCATTTGCATCAGTGGAGCCAGGTTCGAGTCCCGGCTTCAACTCAACATCCTGTGATCCTCGACAAATCATTAAGGGAACCATTTTCTTTCTTGCAGTCGGATCCAAGGCACTCTTGTTACACCACCACCTGCTGTTGTTATTGGACATGCTCTAAAAGCATTAATGGGCATCCTATATGCCATGGCTATTGAATGAATACCGTTTAAAATGTGCATTTCTGCTGTCATGTTCAGTGTAAATATTCTGGCATCTCACAATGTCACCTCTCACCGCCTCTCCCTTATGTTGCTTTTATATCCACTCTCTCGATATGTTTCCCTATGCTTTTTGATGTCACCCCCTCAGAGAATTCCTGTTCCAGACGCACTACAAATAAACAAAAATAAGTAATGTTCTGCCCAACTTTAACAGATGATCCTCCTTCTGTGATTTATTCTCCCAGAGATTCAGCCTTCATTCTTATTTGCATTAGGTCTCAACCTGCTCCTTATCACCACACATTTCTTTCACAACACAACTGCGGGTTTCTCTTGCCCCCTCCTGAAATTTCTTTTTTCTCTTTTTGCTTCAGTTTGATTTATGGCGGTAATATTCGCACAAAACTTGGCCATACGGTGAGTCCGTGGGATGCGAGGTGCATTAAGTACATCTAATCAGATCTGTCAGGGATGCGCATCTCTGGCCCTAAGAAGACTCTGAAAACATTTTGCTTATAACAACTTATGAGCAAATAACCTGGGAATTCAAAATCGAATTGAATGCGGCAGCAGCCCTTCTGTACATTAGTTCCCCCTGCCAAATGGAGTCCGTGAAGGAAATGTAGTGGAAGTGAGAGGCCTCAAAGTGTATTTGTTTTAAATTACTTTACAATTTTCTTGTTTTGCAACCTAGTGATTATATACAACCACTAAAATATTTTGTTTCAATTATAAAATACTTCCAAACAACTTTCATATAAATTTCGCTTCATTGAGGCTCGTTCATATGTTTGTAGGAGGTATTTGTAAGCTGTACATACCAGCGTTTTTTTTTTTTGGAGCTAAAAGATTAAGGGGCAACTTTTGCTGATGTTGAGCAGGTGGTTGTTGGAAAGGTGGAAGCAAAGAGACTTTTTCCCCTGGCAGAATTAACCCTGACATTTTGGGTGGAGGTGTAAGGTAGACTACAGATCTTGGAGAGATGAAAAGGTAAATTCATGGTTTTGGGTGGATTGGGAAAGAAAACATGAATGCTTTCTCTCCCGGCAGAGTCACTCTTAACCACCTCGTTTTCATCTAAGATAGCAACTGAAAAAAAAAGTGTTTTTGTAACACAAGTAAGAAGTGACTTAGCCAAATGGGTTAAAGATTTATTTATATTATTTTGAGGTTCTTACATAGTACACTATACTAACTTGTATCAGTGCGCTATACACTGAAACAACTTCATTCATAGCATTTTGCAAAGAGGTACTTAAAAATACTTGACCATATCAGACGACCAAACACAGCTCATTAGGAAGCAGGATAGGAGAAAAGGGTACCGTGAGAGGTTAAGAGATGGAAGAATCTTAGAGGCGGTGTAAAAGAAATAGAAGTGAGGACTAGCACTGAAGCTATCATTTGTTAATCTAGCTGCAGTTTAAACAGGTGAGTTTTCAGTTTCCTATGGAACAGTTGTAGAGTGTTTGCACATCTCACTTCAACCGGGAGCGAGTTACTGGACCCGTTCCTGCAAGAACCGCTGCCCACCATGATTGTCTGGGAGCTGTGTTAGCTCAGAATGTCATAATTTAAAAAGTTTCATTCAGCATGCTTCCTGGGTGTAAAGCAGTTTCTGCAATATTGAGCGCATTGTGCAGAAAACCAGGTCAGTTAAGGTGTAAGGCTTGTAGACATACCAGGTCACGAAGGTGTAACTCTTGTAGACTCTACAGGTGAATTTTAATTTTACCCTGCCTTCCTGAGATATCCATTGGGTGTTCGGGAGAACTTGTATAATATGGTGTAATGTCTTAGGGGCAAATTATCAAAAAACAGCGTTAAAATGATCGCCGCTTTAGCGGCAGGAAACTGCAGCTAAAGCGGTGATAATGGGTTTGATATTATGCCCTTGTGAATTCCCATAGAAGCACATGTTCTGGTGTGAACATGGGCTTCTATTGGAATCTCAAGGGCATATTATAAAGCCCATTATCGCCGCTTCCTGCCGATAAAGTGGCGATAGTTTTAACGCCCTTCTTGATAATATGCCCCCAAGTGCCTGAATTCAGTCTAGAAGAAGAATATAAAACTGCTTTGAAAGGTGCCTGTGCAGATGTTGGAATATCAGGAGAAGAGCATTTGCGGGTTCAGGTCTTGAAATAACTAACACTAGATTCCCACTGGAGAACTTATTTGGTTTTCCTGATTTAGGACTGTGTAGCGCTGTCTTTGGCTGCAGTCTTCTCAACAGAAGTTGACTAGGGGTGGGCGTAACTTATATAGTTCTTGGTAGTGTAATTCCACGAAATTATTGCAAAAATTGGCTTAAAATTATACTTAACTATACAAAATGTATATTGCACTGAAAAACTACCCAAACAGTCCCTTTGGGTAAAAACTTAACTCAAAAATATAATTTGTAGTTGATTTCTGGTTGTTCGCGTTCACAACACTGCTCCTCGCATTCAAATTTGCAGTTTTATGTTTAAAAATTACCGAAACGGTCCACTTGGGTAAAAAAAAAAACTACCAGAAATGTTTGTTGATCTCCCACATCGAAGGAACTGCCATTCACGTTCAAAACCCTGCAGTTTGCGTCCAAATTTGTAGTTTCGGACTAAACAATTACCTGAATGGTCCACTCGGGTGCACAATCTACCTCAATAATTTCCCAAATGGTACATCTAGCATTTAAAATTCCTCCCTGAAATATCTAGGTAATTTTGCACGAGTTTTGTTACTCGAAATTATGAGAATTACACCAATTATTCAGGCATTATTAAAAGTTTGCCTGGTCTGCTGTTGACATGATCAGGTTTTAGTATAGCCACATTCTTAGGGATCTTAACTCTTTTTATTAGGTAAGTAAGAAACCAACACTATGGAGAATATGTAGCTATTCTGCTATGAATCTTTGTCTTGAGGTCGCCGGCATAAAATAAATATGGGATGAGTTTTGAAAGATTTGAAGATATTCAATTCTCTAGCACAGATAAAAAGTTCCTCATAGGAGTCATCTTGCGAGTTTATGATCTATTCAGATAAAGTTGTGTACCATCTGCATGGTGGGCAGCTACACTGGTTCCTCCCTTCCAATAAAACTTTCAGCCATCCTATCTAGAGGTTGAAAAGAGACACCCCATTATTAAGTCCTACAGAAGAATGCATTAACCTCATCGATGCTGCAGATATTCTTCTCCGGTACTGGGCCATAATAGAACTGGGTGTGGTCATGACGAGCTCAGCTCGTCATGAGCACACGAGCAACGTGCCTCATGACGAGCTCGTCATCAGCATCGAAGGGGTTAAATAGGAGTGAATTCACCAACTCATTACCTCCACAGGACCTTTAGTAGTCTTACATGGTCGTATGTACCAAATGCCACATAGATATCCACGAGATTGAGGAGGCAGGAGGCACTGTTCTACAAAATAGAATTAATGTCATCTAAAATTTTGAAAATGGCAGACTTGGGTGCTGCATTCACTGTGGAAGGCAGATTGGTGTGGTGAACAAGATTGTTCTTTTCAAAGTGGTTATTGATTTGGATTGTGGGACACGACTTATCCACTGAAGGTTAATTTGTGACAGGAGGAATGTTATTCACATTATTGGGATCATCGGTTGCTTTTTCAGTAATGGAGAGATGCAAGGTGTCTTTAGGAAATTTGGAAAAACACCTTCCCTTAGGGAGTAATTGATTGTACTACACCATCGTTTCTTGCACAGGTCGAAGTTGTTTTTGATGAAGAGAGCTGGAATAAGATCATCGTAATAGATGGTTGATGTAAGCTTGTTTGTATTATCCGTCTGCAGACAGTGCTACAGCAAAGGAGTGAAATTGGTTCATGTGTTGGATATGATTAATGGGAAAGTGCCCATTTGTTGGTCTGGGCATATTTGTCCATCATGCTTTGTTTAGTCGTCTAGCTGTGCTTGTGTTTGAATCTCGGCTCAAGATGGCGCGCATGCACTATCTCGAAAAGAGACCTGTTGCATGTACTATAGGTTTGCCATCTATTGGCTCCATCGTCGCTCTGCCACTCTTTCTACCCATTTGTCCATGGAATTTTTTTTTCAGGCGTTTTCCTCTGTTTAATCCTCCCCATGAGCAGAGACTAAGTACACAATCCCTCCACCATCGCTCATTTGATTGCCAATTTAAGTACTTCTTTTTTCTTGGGTTCACACAAGTGTTTTTATGCGCTCCAAGCGCTGTGTATAATTTATTTTTATTTTCCTGTCCCGCTTTTCATTCGCTCCATCCATGGGGAAGGGCGGAGGCAACAAGTCACGGCAACAGTGGCATGGTTTTTCCATGGGAGTGTTTCACATGATTTCAACAACTTTGTGCTGGTGGTAAAAGTTTGTTGTTTCATCACACACCGCTTGGCTGTGCTACTATGAAGTCCTGTGGGGTTTCACTTTACGCTGCTTTCCAAGGTACTTTTTTTCTCTTCATTGTTTGCCCCCACAGTATTTCCTGCTTTGTTGTCATTGCTTGCATCTCCTCTCTAACCCACATTGCTACTGCTGTCTCATCCCTAACACCCTCCTCTGGCACTGTGATTCTCGACCCGTCGTCCTCCCTGAGGCTCGAACATTATGTAGCTTGCTCCGTCTCCCTGTTCGCAGCGGATTCTGGGATCCCGGAAAGCAGCTTTGGGTTCACTCTGATGCAGCCGCTCACTCCCACAGCCATTCCCCCAGGGAGTAGTACCCGGGGCTCCCTGTGCCAAGATATAGCCAGAGCCACCTCTAATGGCGTCTCTTGTACACCCATCTCCCCTTTGTAGAAAGTAGCGCTCACCCTTTAGAGTTAAGGGTGCTCCCTATTGTATGTGGAGCACACTCTGTGCCTGTCCTTTTCGTGTGTTTGGGGGGAGGAAGGCACTCCCTCATGTATGTGTTGTGTGTTACTCTTTACATTACCATGTATGCTTCCGTTGCATGGATAGGTGCCTGCATTTGATCCCTCTTGTTTGTACACTCTTCCTCTTGCATGTATGGGCCTTCCTGGTGCACATGTTGGCATGTGTAGTCTTCTCCATTCATATACATTTGTGCATGGCTTTACTCCCGGGTGCGCTGCATTTGATAGTGCTCTCTTGAGCAATAATTGAGCTTTCTCCAGTGTGGTTGTTCCTTGCTCCTCCTCATTGTAGTTTTTTCACTAAGACATGCTTGCATTTTCTATAACCATGACATATCTGCCCCCTGCTAATGTTCTTTCCTTCCCTTTATACTTCTCTCTTCCTGTATTCATGTATTTGAAATTTATCTGTGCTAACATGCCTTCCCGTCCTTTGTAGTTCATCCTCCCAGTAAAAATCTTTCCCAAGTAAAAAAAATAAAAAATAAAAATAACAGCACTCGTCCGTTGCAGCATGCAAAAGTATTTAAATTATTTTAACTTATTTGGTAGCCATTGTCCACAGCAAAAATGCTTATTGGTTGATTCCCTGCCGCATATCCCCTTTCACCATTTTTGCAATTAGGCACCCGTTGCTGAGACCGATTGGATATGCCAATGCTTGTTTTCTACAGTGACCAGTTGAGTCGAATTAAGCTCTGCCACACACATGTACCAGAAATGAATATTGATCATGACCATGCAGCCCCTCAAATGACTCTGATGACCCCTAAATTATCAAGTCACCAGCGAGGCAGCACATGCAGGCAGATAAAAGGTCTAGAGGGCATTATCTGTGGATTATGAGGCTGAATGTCAAATTTCCTTGGAGGGTGTCTCTGAGGGCAATGTTTAACCCCGTGAGCGCTGGCCAAATTTTTGTGCTGTGCGGGCGAAATAGAGAGTGGGCAGAGTTCAGACGTCCCTTGGCCTTCGTTAGCACACACCCACCGTGTCGTGACGTGTGATGGCCGGGGGCCGTCCTGAGCACCGAAGGGGTAAACAACCTCTGTTTTACATGCTCACGTTTAAGGTTGACATCTTTTCAAACAATGACTTTTAACACATATTTGCTTGCACGACCGTATGGGATAATGCTCTCAGGAAATAGTTTGCTTACACTTACACTTCTTCATAGGTACATTATCAGGCGTTGGAACATTCTGTACAAGGACGAGGTAGACTTCGCAAAATGTCGCTGTTTGGTGCTGTCTATTTGGTGACAGCACTGGGTAGGTTGAATCAGCAGGACCAGAGTCCATGCTCAGAACAAATGGGCCCAGTTCATTATACAAATTGCACCAAGCCTTTGTTTAGACAGAGGAGCATTTCAATGGGTGGTGGAGGTCATCTCACGCTGGAATTTTAGCTCAGCTGAGCTCTGTCACCAACCTTAGAAGGGTAAATGCCCGCTCTACACTAAGACTGGCTACCAGATGACAAATACCTTTAGACCACTCTAAGGTATTCCGGCAGACACACACCCCATGCTTTATTGGATAGGCAGTGCTAGGTAGAAATGCAATTATATGTATCCATATAACCCAATGCAAATGCACAATGGTTGAATTGTTCATTCTGTTCACCAATCTTGAAACACTGGTAACATTGTTTTGCCTCATTATATTAATCACTGCGGAGCAGCCAGTTGCTTCAATAAATATTGAAAATGACAATTATTGTACTTCTTGTGTCACCCTTTGGGGACCCCAAACAAGAACAATTTTGTTGTCCCCTGTGAAGAACACCTTCAACTGTATTAACGATTTTTATTGAATTCAATCCCTCGCGATGCTAAAAAAATTAAACTTTCAGAAACAGCTGAAAGCTCAAGAATCCTAATATGACCAGTCAAATAGTTTCAAAAGAAACTTTGAAGAAGCATTGATAAAGCTATTAGATTTTGCACCTGGATCTTTTTGTGTTGCAAATGCTATATTTTGCGGTAGGCAACGTTTTAAAGTGAGGCAAGGAGGGTGGAATGTGGAATGTGGAGAGAGAGTGAGAGGAGCGGGGAACACCAAGAGGGGAGGTGGGAAGCCAGGCACGGTAGAAAGAGTGATTTAGAGAGAGGTAAAGGTGGTTGCCGAGGGCAAGGTAGCGAGAGTAGTTAAAAGAAATGCAAGGTCGAGAGAGTGGTTAAGGAGAGATGGGGTCAAAACAATAAAAGGTACAAAATAACATCTTAAGTAACAATAGCGGTGATGCAGAGAGAAAGCTAGCGAGAGTGGCTTGGATGGTAGAACATGAGATGTGATGAAGAGTGAAAACAAAAAAAGAGATGAAATAGAGACACAGAGGTAAGATAGCAACAGAGAGGTTAGGCTGATATACATGTAGAGAGCGAGACTTAGAGAGTTGTGAGGTAGAAAGAGAGGTTAACATAGAGAGGTGAGGAAGATAGATGCATAACAATAGATAAGGTGCAGATGTTAAGAGGAAATAGTGAAAAAAGTACTAAGAGAGATAAAGGGGAGACGGCGAAAGGGTGATGATAGAGAACAATAGGTAGAGGTAGAAAAGGGTAGCAATACATGTGTAAGTGTTTGAGAGTGGTAATCTAGAGAAATAGGGGTAGAAAGAGAGAGGGGAGGTGGAGAGGTGAACTAGCAAAACAATGATTAAATAAATATAGAGGTTAGGCAGGGTGAAAGAGAATAGTGGTGTGGAATTTGATGAAAGATAGAGAGATGAGGAAGAGAGACAGGTTAGGTAGAGAGTGGTGAGGTTAGGAGAAGGCAGAGAGAAAGGTAGAAAGAGATAAGGTATAGAAATATCGATAGAGAGAGAGAGAGTTAGAGAGAGAGAGAGAGAGAGAGAGAGAGAGAGAGAGAGAGAGAGAGAGAGAGAGAGAGGGAGAGAGAGAACGAGAGAGAGTAGCTAGAAAAGAGCGGAGTGAGAGCACCGTGAACTAAATGGAGGAAAGGGAGAGGTAGATGGCATGGAGACAAAGCAGCGAGGTGCAGAGAAATGTGTGAGGTAAAGAAAGAGTTAGAAGAGTGAGGTCAGAGTGAGAGGTAAAGATTTAGAGGTTCGCAGAGAGAGTGGTATATAGAGACATAAGATTGTGTGTAAAAGGGTGTGGCGAAGAGAGGTTATTCAATAAAAGCTGAGGTAGACAGAGTTTAGTGAGAGGGTGCAGTCTTATAGAGCTGTACAGATAGAAAGAGAGAGGTAAAGAGAGAGTTTAAGTACAAGAGATGAAGTGATGTACGGATGCAGAGTCAGAAACATGTTTTTTAATTTACTCGGCACCTACTCCCTGACAAGGTGAGGATTGAAGTTGGGCAGGTCGGGTATACTGAGCAGTCACATACAAAAATGAGTTGTTTTATGCACACCACTATCGCTTCTCAAGAGGCTCCATGGAAGGCAGGGGGCCAGGGCAATTGTCCACTTTGCTCAAGCCTAACAATGTTCTGTTTCTCTTCTCCCCTGTCTCTCTTACTATTTTGTAATTTGGTGGAAGGGTGGTGGCATTGGATAAATAGCAGGATTCTGTAACCTATAGCATAGCACTGTTTACCTGTTTCATCAAGTTATGGATCTCCATGGTGTGACTAGCTGTGAGGTGAGCATGCCTGAGTTGGAAGGAGCAATGTGTGTTTGTTTCAGATAGTGGGGTTGTAGGCAGGCATTCGGTACTGCCTCTATGTAGTGAAGTGGATGCTAGGGGAAGGATAGTCAATGCTTGCTGTCCATTTGCTCTACTGTGATATTCTGCTACTGTGCTGGTCTGCTGTGACATTGAAGTATACTTGGAACGAGGGAGTTTGAGTTTTTGTTCTTGGGTGGAAATGACTGTGACCAGTGACCAGTGGGAGATGTCAGGAACTGGTCTATACAATTATAGGCTATAGTTATATGGAGATTTCAGAAATGAATCCTTCGCTGACCCAGATCAAGTGGTTCACATTTTAGTTTTTTTTGCTTTTTTATGTCTGAAAATATTCAAAGTATGTGAAATGTACGAGACCTGCTTGAATCATGACTGTCCCTATATACAATGATAATACCACTCCTTCCCCAATTGAAAGCAGTGTTCCCCTAAGTTTTAACTTCATACGCCTTGAAAGTTTGATTATAATGGTGATTTTGTGGGAGTTAAAAAGGTTTTTTCCCAGATTTGGATGCTCAATGTACAGAAAAGAAGGTTGCACTATTATTATTTTTTTGATTTACAACTATTAAAAACACAACTAGTGGCCTCAGAGTACTTGTGGGTAGGAGCAAAAGGTGAGGGGAAAGTAGCCTTGTATATTCGGGAGCCCCATTTGGGCTTTCCTCTACAAAGTCATTTAGTTGCCTCATTGAGAGATAAAAACGATGTTAAACTCTAGGACGAGTAAATGCGCTGAGCCCAGATGTAAAGTGTGGGCTGAACATAGACATATGACCAGTGGGACTAGGATAAAGCTACAATGTGCTGCATCTTTGATGGTGAGAGTATCTGTTAGAAATGGGATTGCTGGTTGGCTGAAGTATGCATCCAGGCCAGACAGGAACCACCACTCAGTTAGGGTAATCTAGATACACACTAAAAGATAACTTGTGATCACCCTCAGGTAGCTTGGTACTTATCTAAAGAGGCAATGTTTAAAGTATTTGTGCAAAACACACACACACACACACACACCCACACGATAATACAATGACTACACCACAAAAAGACTCCACATAGGTTTAGAACAATGGAGAAACGTTATCTGAGCAAAATAAGACCAACTTGCCAGAAATCCAGTCAGTAGAAGTCGAGATAATAATGTTTAAAGATTAAGGGCAATGTGTATCAAGCTAAATTTTAGTCACAAACCCTGCGAATCGTAAAAAACTGCGTTTGCGATTAAAAATTAGCTATTTCCAATGTATGATGCACAATCGCATCGCAAAATGAGAAATCGCTAAAATAGCGATTCCTTACGTTGCGAGACCCAGAATTCTGCGAATTCCATAGCGATTCCTTATTTTTTTATTTTCTCAGTTAGCAAAATCTGCAAATGGTAAATTGCAAAAGAAGAAATTGCTATGGAATGTATGAAAAAATCGCAATTAGCGAATTCACGAAATTTGCAATTTAGAGAATCACAATTACCACCAAGTAGGAGCAGGTGGTAACCAGGTGTAAACTATTTAAGGAGTCCCACAATGCAACAGACTTTTTCCACAATGGCTGGGCTGTACGTGATAGCCAAGAGGCTGCGACTCAGAGCTGCTACACAGAGGAGGAGACGCCAGGAGAGGATATTCCGTGCGCGCATTACCATGTTACAGACTGGATGAAGAGAGCATCCTTGATTTAATTGAGGAACTCAAACCCTTTCTTGAACACCCCACATGCAGCACACACTCCATCCCCACCCACATCCAGGTCCTGTGCTCACTGCACCTCTTAGCATCAGGTAGTTTCCAGGGGGTGATTGCCTCAGCAGGAGGGGTGTCACAGAGTGCACTTTCGTGCTTTTTCCACGCGTTCCTTGATGCCATGGTACAGAGGCTGCATCACCACATTCACTTCCCAAGCACCCCACAGGCACTAGACCAGATCAAGCCGGACTTCTATCAAATAGCCCAATTTCCCCACGTCATTGGATGCATAGAAGAGACACATGTTGCAATATCCCCCCCCCCCAGAATGAGTACTTGTTTAGGAATCGCAAATTCTACCATTTCCTGAACATACAGGTGGTGTGTGATGCCAAACACATCATCACAGACATTGTAGCTAAATACCCAGGCATCATGCACAACGCATTCATCTTCCGTCACAGTGGGATACACCATTGACTCACAAGTGGGGAGTTTGGTGAGGTATATCTACTAGGAAATTGCATTTGAACAGAGGCTACACTTGTAAATGTAAATGTAGTTGAGTTCTAGCCAGGGACCAGAGTTCGATTCCCGCCTCAGCGGGGTCTCGGGCTTAATTTCCTCGGACCTGTTAATTCTCGCCTCAGTGCCTATTCTAATCACGGGCCCCACGCTGCAACTCTGGGCAATAGCTTGCTTACCCTCCACACCGGCCCCAACAGCGCTAAGGATGCCTGGCTTCACCCTGGGGGTGCCCAGGAGTGGACACTTCACAGGGAAAGCCAGGAGGGGTTCCACAGCGGTATGAGTATCAGTGCCAGGAAGCCGAATAGCGAACACCGCAAGGTAACCGTCTGGTGACAGTGCGCTCTATAAGTACCATGACATTTACATTTACAGAGGCTACACTTGTTAAGGATAGCATGTGCAGGACAGTGTTTAACCATACTCCTCCCACCCCACAGGTGACAGTGCGTATGCGGTCTGTGAGTTCATACTGACACCCTACCTGAATCCAGTCAACGCTGGGGAGCGGCGGTACAACAGCGCCCACATAGCAACCAGATGCACCATTGAGCGTACATTCGGGATACTCAAGAGCAGATTCAGATGCCCACATAACAGTGGAGGGGCACTACAATACAGCCCCCAGACCTGTTGCAAGATAGTGGTAGCATGTGCCATACTGCACATCATCGCCACCAGGAAAGGCACACCAGTGGAGCTCAGTGAATCGGATTCATCAGATGTGGAGGGGCCAGCTCCAGAACGCCTGCCAGCGGGTGTAGTTGGTGCACCTGCTGGGCGCCAGAGGCGAGATGAGATTGCACGCAACTATTTCTAGGTACGAAAATATGACACAATGCTAGATATCATTTGTGAGACTGTGTTTTATTCCTTAACTTCAGGATGAATGACGTCACACAGCCTGAGTGACACACAATGTGTCTCCCAATGTCCAGCACATGTTACAGTCACAGTGCAAGTCTTTCATCAGGAACAAGTATCCTTGTAAAGTAGGTAGCTGCACCCATCCAGTGGTCCTATTTAGTGCACCTCACATGCAGCGCTGTCTGGAGGAAGCCCCTGTTTGGGGTTGCACAGTGCCCTCCTCACTTGGCCCACTAGGCCTACTGGTGTGGCCACTACGGCGCCTATCCATGCTGGGCGGAGGGGTGATGCTGCTACTTCCTGATTGTGCGTCCTCATCTGTGGGAGTTAGGACTCCTGGCTCAGTAGTGCGAACGGCCCGCAGCTCATCTACAGCAGATGTTATTTGGACCAGGGCCCTTGCAACGTCCTGGCTGTTGTGTGCCACCTCCTGCTGCATGTAGATGCTGTGCCTTGATAGTACATTGATAGCAGAGGACAGGCGGTTCACCGTACGTGTGTACAGGTCTAGGTGCTGCATCTCCCTGCGCCTAGCAGCACGGTCGGCCTTAAGTTCGGCACAGAGTGCCTCCAGGGCACCAGTCATGCCCCTGAAGCCTGCCCTGACTTTCCTCTGTAATGCTTTTATGTTTTTGGCCTGCAGGCGCTGTACTTGCAAAATTTGCATCTCCAGTCCGCCGAACACTGTGTCATCCCCTGGGTCTGCAGCATTGCTGGATGCACAAGACCTGCACCTGATTTGGACTGTTGAGATGGGATCAGCACGTGCACAGTGCTGTGGCTCTGGCTGTATTGCGTCAGTTTGGACATCGCCATCGGTGTCCTGGCCCTCGTTCTCCAATGGGGGTAGTGGTGGCACTACATTTCTCCTGCACCGCTTTGGAGGGTATACTTGGCTGTCTTCCTCCTCTGTTTCCTCCTCTTGCGCTGCTGCTTGTCTGTTTGGGGAATCGCCCTGTCTTCTTCTGCCTGTTGCCTGTGTTCCAGATGGTGCTGTGGACGTAAAAGCACACATTTATTTACTGTTCTGACTTGCACTTGTCAACTATTAAATATCACTGTTTGTGATTACATGTGTCTTGTATTTGCCTTTCCTGATGTGCACATGCTATTGGGGACTGGCTGGGTGTAAATGCACCACTGTAATGTGTATGTGACTACATCACCCATAATGCATTGCAGTGTGTGCTTGTGTACCTGTTCTTGACTTCTAGTTTTGTTCTGCCCCTGGGTTGCTGATGTGTGTGTGGGGGTAGTTGGGGGTGTCAGCGGTTTGATGGCATGCTTCTTACCTTGTCCTGGTACTTGGGGGTCGGAGCTGTCAAGGTCGGCCTCGTCCAATACACTTTCTGGAAGCAGGGTCCCCTCCACCAGTTCCTTGAGAGGTGTGGAGTCAGTGGCAGTGGAGGTCCCTCCACCAGTCTTCCTGGACTGCTCCAACCTCGTAGCCACCTTCTCCTTGGAGCGCTGGCGCATATCACCAGCGCTTTCTTAAGTCTTCCACACTCCTGTGTGTGACACCAACAGCATTCACTTTCTGCTGGATTTCTGCCCATATATGCCGCTTGCGTGTCTCAGGCACCCGGAGTGATTTCTTCCCAAATAGGAGCTCATGGCTTGTCACCATTTCTTGTATGAGCACCTCCAACTCAGCTTCAGAAAACTTTTGTTTCCTTTTCCTCTGGGTTTCCCCCTGCTGCTGTGTGTCCTGGCCGGCCATGTCTCCAGTGTTTTCCATTGTTTTCCCAACTGCAGAGTTCCCTCTCCACCACTTCTTCTCTCTGACTGTGCTTCAGAAACTCAGGTGCAGCATGGGTAGTCACACTTCCTGGTTGTGATGTCATCAAGCTGCACCTGAGTTTCCGTTTCTCAGATTTGCGAAATTCGCAATTTTGCATTTTTTTCCGTTAAGGAATCGCTATTTGGGGTGTCTCAATGAAAATAGCAATTTTTACAGAATCGCTATTTTTTGCGATTTTTTACATACATACCGTTTTGCAATTCTGAAATTGCGATTTGCTAAAAATCGAAAATTGAGAATCGCAAAAGGGGAGCTTGATACATATGGTCCTAAATCCAAAAATCGTTCTTGAAGTCACTATCAGTCAAAAGTTTACTTGAGGTCGTGAGGGACCTGTGCCAATCCAAAGTTCAGGCCAACTTTGATGGAGGGCAGGCTGGCTACAGGACCCACGCAGGATCCAATGTTAAACTACCTTGGATGAAGCAAAGCGTCAACGCTGATAACATGATGCACCGATCTTTTTGAAGCAGTTGAGTTGTTGTGTCGTTGTGGAGCTTCACTGAAGTGAAGGCAATGTGTCGTCGTCAAGCCACAAGGCTGTAGAACCTCTGTTGTCGAACAGCCTCTGCATCGTCCTTGATGGTCTGTGCGCCGGTTCAAATCGACTGCAGAATTGCAGGAAATCTTTTGTGTCCCAGAGTCTTCAGAAGACAGGAGGCAAGCCAGGAAGCCCTTGGAGATCACTTGAAGAGAAGGCAGAGTCCAGCTCTCCATCAGCAGAGTCAGGGAGTTGCAGGCAGCAGGGCAACAACAAGCAGAAAAGCAGTCCAGTTGAGTCCTTTAAGCAGCACAGCAGTCCTTCTGACAGAGGTTCATTTCAAGATTTAGAAGTGTCTGATTTCAGGAGGTGAGAGACCCAGTATTAATACCAAAAAGTGCATTTGATGTAGGGGGTGACTTCAAAGCAACTCTCTAAAGTGCACAAGGATCCTTTTCAAACCATTCCTGTCTGCCACGCTATCTTTGGGGGATGAATAAGTGCTTTGTGTGAGGACAGGACACTGCCCTATTGACGTGTAAGTGTCAGCCCCGCCTATTCCTCCCTGCCCAGGAAGACCCATCAGAATGCAGATCAATGCAGATAAGTGCTCAAACTGCAGATGAGCCTCACCTTACTGTGTCTGTGGTTGTCTAGAGGGAATGCACAAAGTGTAGCTGTCACCTTACCCTGACGTGTATTGGAGACAGGCTGTCAGCCACAAAGAGTAGTAAGTACAGAGAAATGTCCACTTTCTAAAAATGGGATTTTTAAAAGAGTAATGTTAAATCCAACTTCACCAGTAAGAATGATGGATCATTACCATTCCAAACATATAAAACATGAAAAAGCTACTCCTCGCTGATCAGGAATTACAGCTAAAAAGTGTATTAAGGAATTCCCAATGCTGGCATATGAGAGGAGTAGGCCTCACAGCAGTGAAAAACAAAACAGGCTGTTTGCCACTATCAAGACATACAAAACATACAAATTCATGTCCTACCTTTTTCTTACATGGCAACCTGCACTTAGGGTTACCTTAGGTGTGACATATGTAATAAAAGGGGAGTCTAAAGCTTGGCAAATCATTTTAAATGCTAAGTCAAAATGGCAGTAAACTGCAAACACAGGCACTGCAGTGGCAGGTCTGAGACAGGTTTGCATGGCTACTTCTGTGGGTGGCATAATCAGGCCCTGGGTGTGTAGGATTTCACTTTACAAGGGACTTACCAGTACAACAAACACGCCGATCAGGTGTACACCAATGTCATCATGTTTACGGGAGAAGCACATGCACTTACGCACTGGTTAGCAGTGGTAAAGTGCTCAGAGTCCTAAGGCCAACAATAAGAATCAGCAAAACATGAAGGCAAAAGGCAAAATGTCCAGGGACAGACCACTCTAAGGAAGCTAGGTCTAACAGTATCTGAATGCCAGTGTGAAAAAGTAAGTCTTCAGAGATGTCCTAAATTTGAAGTAGTCATTTTAAGTCTCAGGTTATTAAGTAGAACATTATGTAGGGAAGTGACATGGTAAAAAAGGGAGCAGTCTCCGTATCATTTTATATAACCTGATGGGGAGGCAACAGGCCTCTTTTAGCTGACCTGAGACTCCTGGATGGTTTATAGGGAACAAAGAGGCTAGCAATATAATTTAGGGTACAGTCTTATAGTACCTAGGACCAAGAACGAAGCCCAGATTTACTAAGTGTTTGTGTTTCCCTTCCATCACGCAAGGCGATGCAAACCCTTAAATGGGATTAACAAAGCCACACAAAGCCACCTTGCGTGGGTCTGCATGTGTTAGTAAATCCAGAGTAAGGCAAGGCAGAGCAAATCACTGCCTTACATTACTCTGCGCTTAGAAGGCGTTCCATGGGTAGAGCATGGATGTTAACGTGCATCAACCTATGGATTTTGACGGACCCCAAATTAATTTAGGTCAGTTAAACTGGGATTGTGTCAAAATGGTAAGCCTTCCTAAATGAGGTTTAACAAGGAGACTTATTTAATTTCTCTTCAATAGTTTCCCTTTCCAGGTGTGCTGCTTTAGGAGCACATGTGGATAGAGGAAAATACCTCTAAGGATTGTTTTTATGCAAGAAGGTATCGCTTAGTGCAAGGTTGCTTGTGCTGGTGCTAGACAGCACACAGTCCTTTACCTTATACAGGCCTGCTGTTACAGCATACATACGTCACCTGAATCACTGCAAGTGCAGCAAAATCAATTTGAAAGCATCGTAAATGTTTTAGACTAATACTTCTTTTAGTTTGGGAGCTTTGACCATATATAGGACCAAAGACTTGCAAGTCCTCATACAAGAGATGTAGGTTTTCTTTTTTTATGAAAAAGAAGTGGGGTGTGAATAAGTTGTCACTACGTATAGTTGTACAATTTGTAGTGTTGCCCCTCAGGGTTATTTCAGTACAACAGATGTGGCATTACTCTGCATCATTTGAAATGTACAAGTCCTTCCGCATTTCATGCTTTCTTTCCCATGTAGGAGGGTCACCCTTTTTGTACTACAGCAAATGCCACCTGGATATTTAGTGCAGGTAAGGATGCAATTTAGCAAATGGGAAGAAGAGAGACTTTTCATCAAGAGGGCATACCTTGGTGGTATAAGGGTGTTCCCATGTAACCAACCATGTTTTTTTGGCAAAAATCTTTGTCTGTTTAAAAAGGTATCCATGCTGTGCACACAAAAATGTATGCACATAACGTGTGAGAGGCGTTTTCTTTTCTCAATATTTATTCTTCAAGTACAAAACCTATTCTAGACATCACACAAAAATCCTTTCACTATGGCATAAGGGTCTTAGCGTGGTGCAAGGCAACCCGACGCGAGCAGCACAGGAGATAGGGAAACAACGTAATATCTTTGAACCTTAATACATTTGGCCCTTAGTTTGTGAGGGTATTTGTCTGCGGTATGGTAATTTGTCCGATTTCGAAGGTGCAATGGTCTTGCTTAATTCCTTTTAGCAGGACCATGTTCCAGGTTCTGATCTGAGCAGGGTCAGTGTTACATTAAGGCCAATGTAGTGTGCTGACATGTAGTGTTAACACAAATGTCAAAATGTGGAAAGGAGTTCTCAAATGGCAAAATATCATTTTTCCTGGACCTACAAAAGTCCTTGCATCAGAACTGGTTGTGAGGTTATTTTGCCTTCTAATAGCAATATTTAAATTGCAGATTGTTTGTAGCCTGAAGAATAATAATTACATTTATTTAAAGTCTTTCTTTGGCCTTTGATCTCCTAGAAAGATTATTCTCAATTTTGCCTAAAACCTGCTTTATATTTATTAAGGTGTTTGCAAAAGCTTGTTGCAATTTACAAAATGTATTATTGTAACCACTGCAGATTTTTTCTACCTGAGGTATGTACACATATGGTGATTCATAAAATTCCAACTCAGAGTGGGCCGAAGGCTTTAATTCAGGTAGGTTGTGAAATGCAACTCACTCTAATTTCAAACTGTTGTAAAGTAGTTTATTAGTAGTGATAAGTAGGGACCTATCACTAGTGAAAAGGCCACAAACACAATAAAAGTTTCAGTCAAGGTCTCAATACATTACTCCCTTGTGCAACCATTGGTAGCTGGCAGTGAGGCTTAACTTAGGAGACAAGTGTGTATTTTTTTTTAAACACCAATAAAGGAAATAAGGAAAACACAACACACAATAAAAATCCAAATTATAAAAATTGATTTTATTTTTATGAACAAATAGACACCGAAACAATAAAATCCAATGTAGAGCAAATAGCGTTCAAAGGGTTTAAAAGATTGTGCTCCCCCGTTACAAAATCCAAAGTTCAGGCCAGCCCAGCGTAATACTTTTGCACGCACTACCAGATGTGTTTCTTTGTGCAAGAACGTGGTCCACAGCATGAACCAAAGGTTCAGATGCTCTGGTTTGCCTCTTGGGTCTTGGACTACAGCTCTCACAAATGCACATTGTCAGCTTATGGAGCTTTCTGCCAAAGTTGCTCCAAACGTCTCCAAACTTCTCGAACTCCTTCGAATTGAGGGTTCAAAGTTTCCACAACATCATTCCAGGGGTACCGAATCTCTAAGAAGGTCCTTGGGATATTGGGACAAGTCCCACAATGCACCTGGCCACTCCCCTTTCATCCTACTCCCTAATCTAATTCCAGGGGCTCCTGGGTGGCTGGGGTGCAGGATGTGGCGGCTTAGCCTGTGCTATCCTAAAGTGCTATTCTCCCCTTGAAGACCAATTTGGCCAATCCTCCTTCATCCTGCTTTTTGATTCTACAGCTATAGTTCCCTACCCACAGGAAATCCATTGTCTCCCTAGCAGGCCACACTTCACATCTCATTAAGACAGCTTGGCTCAGCCTGGCAGAGGCTGCCGACTTCACACCGCGTTAAGACACCTTGGCCCAGCCTGGGTGATGCTAGCTAATCAGAGAAGGGTTGCTGGAAGACGGGGTTTTGGCTTACAGAAAATAAAGGTTTATATTAACCTCTTTTGTCTGATAGTTATTGCAAATCTAACAGTGACAAGTTGTTGGATTTATCATAAATATCATATTAAGACCTTATGGCATTTGCAGCTCACTCTTGTCAATATTAATACTTAAATAAGATATTCCATTATTAGCCTATTGAGCTATTTATCTACAATTGGGACAGTTATATTTGTAGTTTTTCCTTCACCAGGGCATATAAAACATATTTTATACTTTCCCTGCGTATAGTTACATGGCATCCTACCCCTGGGGCACATAGGGTAAGACCTTAGGGGTGACTTATATGTACAAATAAGGTTGATTACTACTTTGGAAGAACCTTTGATTCCAAAGTCGAATTTGCATATAATGTACCTTTAAAGACAGTCTGCAAAGCAGGGCTGCTTTTAAAATGAAAGCAGGAAATACATCAGTGCATACTGTAGTACAGGATACCTACTTGGCCTCTCATATTATATATTAGGGACTTATAGGCAATTCGAATCCCCTTTGCCTTATTATATACTTAGAGCTTACAGGGGTCTGTCAGTACCAAGTGTAATTATACCTAACTACCATGTACTTTTAATCATCAGAGGACAGGCCCTGGGTCTGACTAGAAGAGCCCAGGGCACGATCAGAGTCAGAAAACCAGCACCTAGCAGTCATTATCAAACACTTTATTATCAATCTCTAGGATCCGTCACAATACATGTACATCACAATACATCACATAAAACATTTAAACTCTTGGACAAATTAATATTAAATCAGAACAAAAACAATATATCAAACTACATTATTAACAAGACAACGTTAAAACAGTGATTGTTACACAAAATAGCCTATAACCATTGGCAATACAAAGATGGGAGCAAGCAGCAAATACATCTAAATAGCAGCAAACAAAGCATGGGCCCAAAAAAAGAGCAACATTGGTAACTTTGTAGGACTGAAAGAGCCATAGCAATGGATAAACAAGGTGCATCAACGCAGGAGTAATAAAGTGACCAGTGCCATAGCAGTGGATAAAAAAGGTGCATCAATGGGGTCCCACTGCAGCTTCCATTAAGTATGTCCTGGCAGGAGGCTGGGGCACTAGGAGGTGGTGGGCGGGGCTAGGTGGGAGTCTAGGAAAAAAACAGGCGGGAGCTGCAATGAGTGGAAACAAGGAGAAAGCTGTGAAAAAAATGAAAAGCAACGAAAAAGCAGTGACAAAGAGGGCCACGCAAGGAGAAGGAAGTAAAAAAATAGGGGTAATGAAAGGAGAAAGCAGTGCAAATGAGGAAAAAGGTAGGAGAAGACAGGAGCAAGAGTGATGCAGCAGCAAGGTGGTACCTGGGCCTGGGACCTGTCAAATAGGATGGTACTGAGGTCTCCATTAAGTAGGTCCTGGCATGAGAGAGGAAGGCTGAGAGGTGGGAAAAATGTGCAGCAGGTGGGAGCAGTAAGGAGTGAAAATCTAGTAGAAATCAGGGAAAATGAGGGATAAGCAAGGAGAAGGCACTCAAAAAACGGGGGGGAAAGCAAGGAGAAAGTAGTGAAAATTAGGGGAAAGCAAGTAGAAGGCACTCAAAAAACGGGGGGAAAAGCAAGGAGAAAGTTGTGAAAATGAGGGGAAAGCAAGTAGAAGGCACTCAAAAAACGGGGGGAAAAGCAAGGAGAAAGTTGTGAAAATGAGGGGAAAGCAAGTAGAAGGCACTCAAAAACTGGGGTAAAAAAAGCATGGAGAAAGCAGTGAAAACGAGGAAAAAGCAAGGTGAAGACGGGATCAAGAGCAATGCTGCAGCACAGGGAGAGCTGGGCCAGGGACACTAAAGAAGTATGACCACATCACTCCCTCATTGACTGACCTCAATGGCAGGCAGTGCAGCTTTGCTTTTTCACCAAGTCCTGGTTCCTCTGCAAAAACAAAAAAAATCGCAATTAGTACCCTTTTCTATGCAACCAGCAACACCGGACTCGTGAACTGCAAGGATATTGAATCCAGCAAATTGGAAAACTTAGTATCTTCTGGATATGAACTCTTTTAAGCAGCTCTTAGGGAGTCTTAAATCTGTGATCTACTCCCGTTCTCCGTGTTGAAGCAGATGGAGCTGCCTTCTTTTAAGTTACCTGTGCTCCTACCTCACTTTGTACATGATATTGGAATGTTCCCGTTCCCTCTTCTCTATACTGCTGGGTCACGCTACGTTAATATCAGTACATATATAGGTAGATGTAAGGATGTAACCCTACCTTAAAAGTCATAGGGCATGATTCACAAAGGTAAAATGACACATTTGTGTAAGTTTACGCTTCTCCAGTATTCAAAAACTGCATTTTAATAGCAAGTTTACAAGTGCACAAACTCTGCATTTGGGGCTGAGAGCTCTGCACAAAAAAAAGAAAGGACAGGCATATCTTTTTATGTGCGGAGATCCCTGCACTCATAAACTTACTGTTAAAATGCAGGTTTGTGAATACTGAAATGGGTATTCTTAAGCAAAAGTGTAAGTTCACCTTTGTGAATCAGGTCCATAGTTAATAGATTGCAAGAGCAGATAATTTTCTTAAAATATATATGTATTTGTGTTTAATTAGAGATTATAACATTTTACCTAGGGAACTAGTTACAGTGAGTGAGTGTGCCCTCGCAAACCATTATGAGCCGAGACCTTAATCTATTGCATATTAGATACCCCTTCTAGATAAATAATAAAATTGCAATGAATGTCTTAGGCATGGGTAAAATAGCCTTGGATTCTATACAGTCTTACAAGTTGTGACATTATCTTAGGGTGGTAATGACAATTTACAGCTTTCTTTAGGGCAAGTGAATTAGTCTAGAACGTTTCCCTATAGTCAATCTAATATTCAACTCAGGTCTTCTTCCTGTAATCATTGTCACTGGTATTTGTTGGGCATACGTTGGCAACTGGTGTGGCTTTGAAGGGTGCCCACTTGTCACATAGGTTACATACCAGAAAATGCATGTACATTAGAAAAGTGCATGGGTGGAGTGTGCCATCTACAGGAAGAGATGGACACCAAGCATGGGGGCAGAGTTGTGCTCTGTTCATGTTGCAGCAAGCATGGCACTGCAGCTATCCATGCTGATCCCAGAGAAAAGCTTATTCAAGTGTTGAGTAATCCTACTTTAAAAGTGGTGTATGTGGAATTTAATTTAGTCTTCAGCAGCTTAACATAATGTTCCACTGGTTGCCAGTATCAGAGCAATTTTATTGTAAACTGCTACACACCTCTCCTCTATCTGAAAGGAAGAATGGGGCAGGTAAAGCAATGACCACTATGCCTATTTCAGTGGTCGGGAACGGGGAACATCCATTACGGCGCTGTGTTTACACCGCACTACCATTACAACGCTGGTTTTACAACGCAAGTCGTTACCACACCTTGAGTTGGAGGGCGCTCTAGGCTAAGAAATAGTAGATTTACTATTCCAGCACCTTCCCTACTGTACGTAGGCTGGTGTTGGAATAGTAAATCTTACTATTCCTAAATCCAGCACCCTATAGCGCAAGTCGTGGTATCGACTCGCGTTGTAAAACCAGCGTTGTAATGGTAGTGAGGTGTAAACACTGCGTGGTATTGACATACAACCGTTGGGAACAGAGAAGCCTCCAGATTGCTGAGGAAGGAGTAAATCCTTCTTGGAGGATACTTATCTGGGGGCCAATTTGCAAGCAGAATTATCTCTGCCTTCGGGCTCACAGTGCTTAAGTTGTAAAATAATAAATGCTTGGGTCCTTTTCAGAAGGTCACTGTAGCTAGCACAACCCATTTCCCCTGCCAGTCCCTCCCAGGGTAGCAGCTACACAACCACTAACCATCACACTGCTACAAGTGTGACAATTCAGATTACTTAAGACCACCAAAGCTATTAGAAAGGCATGGGCGGCAGGTTATAGTTGTTTTAATGTATATTGAATTAATAAACACCGGCTGTTCTGCTCATCTCTAAATGACCTAAATAGTGTCACCATGTGGGAGACTGTAATAAGTGCTGGTGTTGACAATTAAGTGCCGGTGCCGAGCACTGAAAAACACCGCCTTAAAATAAGCATTGAGGCGGCCATAGAATCCTCATCATCATCACTAACGCACAAACGAACACAAAAATCATGTGTGCACATATTTTGCCCACCACTGTAATGAATATGTGGCCTGTAATGATCTCTAGTTGGTGAAGTCTAATTTGCTGCACTGTTTGAAGGTGGCAGATGCTTTTTTGGGTAACCAGGACTTATTTTTAATCACCAGATTTTGATTATAGAACAAGCACTGGCAAAGCCAATAGGTCTGGCATTGGCCTCAAGTATTTTGACAATTCTTGTTTTGTCATGGTTATGGCAAAATCTTTTGTTGGGAAGCCACCAC
This sequence comes from Lissotriton vulgaris, assembly GCF_964263255.1. Lineage (NCBI taxonomy): Eukaryota > Metazoa > Chordata > Amphibia > Caudata > Salamandridae > Lissotriton > Lissotriton vulgaris. The sequence goes on along the minus strand of NC_141697.1, from coordinate 90,557,520 downwards.
ACCATCAACAATCTAAACAATAACATTGGTTAAGGAAAAAAATGATCTAGAAAAAGCGCACATTGACATAGTAATCACTGGCACTGAATGGGGCTACTGTGTGTGCTGATGTGCTCTTGTGAAAGGGCAGCAAGCCATAACTCATAGTGAAGTTCACCAGTGGCTGAAACCAGCTGGGACATTGCCTCTTGACACATGCTGGTGTGAGTGGAAGATGAAAGTGAATGAAAAAAACACAGACTAATTGATGAAGTCTGGCTGAAAACTCCTATAGGTAAAATCAAGTGATATTGACTTACACAGACTCAAAAAAGCCAATCTGTATGGCATTGGCAAGAAAGAAAGAAAGAAAGAAAGAAAGAAAGAAAGAAAGAAAGAAAGAAAGAAAGACAGAAAGAAGGAAAGAAAGAAAGAAAGAAAGAAAGAAAGAAAGAAAGAAAAAAAGACAGAAAGAATGAAAGAAAGAAAGAAAGACAGAAAGAAAGAAAGAAAGACAGAAAGAAGGAAAGAAAGAAAGAAAGAAAGAAAGAAAGAAAGAAAGACAGAAAGAAGGAAAGAAAGAAAGAAAGACAGAAAGAAAGAAAGAAAGACAGAAAGAAGGAAAGAAAGAAAGAAAGACAGAAAGAAAGAAAGAAAGAAAGAAAGAAAGAAAGAAAGAGAGATAGGAAAAAAGGAAGGAAAAAAGGAAGGAAGGGTAGAAGAAGAAAGAAAGTAAGAAGGAATGTTCACAGCACATGCCTAAGAATAACCTGCATTGAAGTTGGACAAGGGCATTCAGGAGGTGTATGGACTGAATTTTATTCCAACAGGAGAGTTCTTAGACCCACCACAGGCTCTCAGCAGTTAGGTGAGTAATGTGCCAGTGATATGTAAAGGACAAGTAGCACATTAGCTGCCTACTGCATATTAAAATATAAAACAGCAAATGAGAAAAAGCTACCACACTTGTGAGGAGGAAAAAGGGCAGAAAGGGACGTGAAGGAATATAACACACAAATCAGCAAAGATGACAGAAAGTTATATTATTGCACCATGAATATCATAATAATGAATTATTTTTGACTGGATCATTCTCTAAACAATACAGTGTAAATGTGAGAAGTAATATTGATGCACTCCAAAAGTTGCAAACTTTAAATAAGTTGTCCGGTGTGTCCTGCCTCGTGGTGTGGACATCTTACTCAATTCAATTGAAGGCTTAGATTGGGAAACACTTTCACAAACTGAGCAGAAACATTTCACTGTTACTGACATAAAGCTGTGTTTCAGGCTGTGCAAGTGCCAGTAACACTTCAGATGATGGTCAAAAGGGATTAGTTAGGATACCCACAGTCAGTGATCTCTCCCACCTCTGATTATCGATAGTAGCACTGATGTGTGAGGATAGTTGTGTATGAAGCCAATAGGTGTGAAGCTGTGCCACCTCCCTGCACCACTGTGCAAACGCAACCCCTGGTGCGTTTTAAATTGGGACATTAAGTCCTCTTGAATCTTGCGGGTTCCTGGGGGCCAACTAGACCACCAGGTACCTCCAAATAAGTGCCAGGTAGCCGCGTTGCAGAGAGGTGGTCCTAGGCCATGCTCCCTTTTTATACCACTCTGCAACGCAGCTCTGTGGCGCTTACTGGAGGTAGGCGGTGGGCTAGTTGGCCCCCGGGACCCTCAGGACTCAAGGGGACTTAATCCCCCAATTTGCAATGCACCAGGGGGTGCCTTTGCACAGTGGTGCAGGGAGGGGGTGTGGCCTGATGTGACAAGTGTGCAAACGTGCCCCGTAGCGCATTTTAAATTGGGGATTAAGTCCCCTTGAATCCTGAGGGTCCCTGGGGCCAAGTTGCCCACCAGGTACCTCCAGTATGCGCCAAGGAGCTGCGTTGCAGAGAGGTGTTCAGAGTCCACGCCCCTTTTTACACCTCTCTGCAACACAGCGCTGCGGCGCTTACTGGAGGTACCTGGAGGCCTAGTTGGCCCCCAGGGACCATCAGGACTAAAGGGGCATTAATCCCCCAACTTAAAGCGTGCCAGGGGGCTCATTTGCACAGTGGTGAAGGGAGAGCATGGGGCCTGACATAGCAAGTGTGCAAACACACCCCCTGACACATTGTAAATTGGGGGATTAAGTCCCCTTCAATCCTAAGGTTCCCTGCGGGAGAACTAGCCCACCAGGTACTTCCAGTAGGCGCCAGGGTGCTGCTTTGCAGAGAGGTGTTGAGAGGCCAATCCCCTTTTTACACCTATCTGCAACGCAGCTCTGTGGTGCTTACTGGAGATAGCTGGTGGGCTAGTTGGCCCCCAGGGACCCTCAGGACTCAAGGGGATTTAATCCCCCAATTTACAACACTACAGGGGGCGTGTTTGCACAGTGGTACAGGGAGGGGGTGTTGTCTGGTGTGCCAAGTTTGCAAAGGCACCCTGTGGTGCATTTTAAGTTGGGGAATTAAGTCCCCTTGAATCCTGAGGGTCCCTGGGGGCCAACTAGTCCACCAGGTGCCTCCAGTAAGCACCAGGGAGCTGCATTGCAGAGAGGTGTAATAAGGGGCGTGGCCTCTGACCACCTCTTTGCAATGCAGCTCTGTGGCACTTACTGGAGGTACCTGGTGGACTAGTTGGCCCCCAGGGACCCTCAGGATTCAAGGGGAATTAATCTCCCAAATTAAAACCCACCAGGGGGCCCGTTTGCACAGTGGTGAAGGGAGGGGGTGGGGCTGGATATGACATGTGTACTTATGCAATCACTCCGCCAAAACCCAAACACTTATAGATTCACCATGCACTCTCCTTGCAGCACTCTAATCATCCGGTCACTACCCATGCACTCATGCAATGACTCATGCACTAACTCATGCACTGCTACAATACCCTGAGCAGTACCCATGCAGGCCAGCCATCGCCCTGCCACTGCCCACACACTCCTCCAATCACCCAGCGAGCACCATGTACTTATCCAATCACTCCACCAAAACCCAAGCACTTATAAATTTACCATGCACTCTCCTTGCAGTACTCTAATCTTCCAGTCAGTACCCTTGTACTCATAGAATGACCCAGGCACTAACACATGCACTGCTACAATCCCCTGTGCACTACCCATGCAGAACTCTAACCACCTACACAGTAGTGATTCACTCCTCCAATTATCCAGGTTGGACCCATGCACTCCAGAATTCCCTCTGTCACTACCCATGCATTCCTCAAATCAGCCATCCAGCATCGTGTGCTTATCCAATCACTCCACCAACACCCAAGCGGTTATAAAATTACCATGCACTGTCCTTGCAGCACTCTAATCATCCAGTCACTACCCATGTACTCATGCAATGACCCAGGCACTAACTCAAGGCAAATACAGAGGAGGTCATGCTAATTTCAGGGGTATCCCAATACATAGTGTTCCCTAGTGTATGTAGGTGTTTTTGCTGTATTCTAAGTGTCTTTTAGCATAGCACTGGCTCCGGTCCTGATTAGTCAGAGTCAGTTACCACCAGTACCCGTCACTAAGAAGTTGGGGGCAAAGGAGGACTTTCTGCTCCTCTGTTGGTTGTTTCTGCACATCTCTTGCTTCTTCCTGCAGATTTCTTTGTCTTTCTGGACTTCTTTTGCCTCTTTCTGCATTTGTCTTGCTTCTTTCTGCGCTTTCCTTCCTCTTTCTTCACATGTCCTAACTTTGTAGGCATAGTTATAAATTAGCATTTAAAAACCATTGAAATTCACTGAAAAAACTATAGGTTTTAGGCACATTATAGTTAGAAATTAGCATTTAAAAAACCTTAGAAATTCCCTGAAAAAAATATAGGTTTCACAGAAGTTATAGTTAGTTGGACATTTCACTCGTACAAAACCATAGAAATTCCCCCGTTATAGTTAGTTCAGCTATGCACTGCTGATGATGTCACATATTACATCAATCATTACATGGTCAGAGGCATCACTGATGACATCACTGATGACATCTCAAGTGATATCACTGATGACATCACTGATGACATCATCCATATGAAAATCTGTTGTGATGGTAATGTAATTCCTCATCCTGGTTCAGACCATGGGTACCTCAGAGTATCTTCTTCTTCAAAATCTTTATTTCGGCGATTGCCATAAAAGATAAACATAAAATTACAACTAACCAAATTTAGACATCAGTGTTACAACAGAAGCGGGATAGGATACAGATAAAACAGGACAATGTCCCCATAAATAGCAACATAAGGACTACAAAACTCAATAGATCAGTTCTATGTAGTAATTTTGACAATATATTCGAATAAAAACAGGACAGTTTTATAAAATTTTTAGATTCTAGTTAAAAAAGAGTCCAATGCAAAGGGTTGCGCAGTCAGTAGTACATGATCTGGTCAAGGATGGGGTAACCTGGAAGTTAAAAGCCTTCTCTTGTGCCAGACTGCTTTGAGGAAGTTAGCCATTGCAAAAACAGTTACTTTTGAGAGATCGGTCTTAAGAATTCTAAAGGCCTCAGAGCATTTAACAAACCCTATATTTTTGCATAGTGGGATTATCCAGTACCTCCTAGCCGCACAATGTGCGGGACAGAAGAATACTAGGTGCAATTCGTCTTCAAGCCCGCAATTGCATCCTGGACAATTTTTCAAGGTGTGGAAATTCCATTTGCTTGTAAATGCTCTAAGCGGAAGAGTGCCATACTGCCATTGTAAGTATAACTTCCTGGCCAGGTTCGGAAAAATATCGTCAAGAACTGGTTCAAACTTGTAATAGTCTTTCACCCCAAGAAAGGTGTTAGCCAGGGAGTCTGGGCGTATGCCCTGTGTATGGGATTCAAGATTACAAGCATAGAAGGTTGCCACCAGATCTTCACGAGACAAACCCTGGCAAGCCATTTCAGGGTCCATCCAAAGGGTGGGGAGACCCAGCCGGGTAAACTCAGTTTTCAGATATTTGAACCACGGGATGTTCTCTATAGTAGGCAGAGCAAGGATTTCCTTCAATTCCTGTCTATAATTGGCTAGCTCAGGGGTAGACCATAATCTTCTCCAAAAGGTTAAAGGCTTTACACCCACTACTTCATCCAACGATTTTAAGCCCAGATCCAATCTAAGAGGGAGAAGCGGGGTGCTAGCCGATAACTTTAAAAGTTGTCTAAGATACTTGTTTTCAACTATGACCAGCTCTTTCTTGCAGATATGTCCCCAGAGTTCACTGCCGTAAAGAATCGCGCCTCTGGCCTGGAGTCTATAGATCTCCAAGGGGGGGCTAGCGGTCTAATAGATGATTTGTTGGCATTGGCTAGCCTAATTATTCCCCCTGCTATTTGAGCCAATCTGAGCTGTGACTTGATTTGATGTCCAACCCATTCCAGTTTGTCATTCATGTCACACCCAGGTACTCAAACGTTAAAACTCTTTCAAGCCTATTCGGGCCTATGGAGGGATTGGGGCGTGTTTTTTTGGGAGGATTAAAAATCATGTACTTGGTCTTCAGGGCATTTATTTCGAGACCGTGGTCTTGGCAGAATGTCTCAAAGCCTTCAAGAATGCGCTGAATACCCATTGGGGATTTAGATAGCAGGAGGGTGTCATCTGCAAACATAATTGCGGGCACCCTTCTGCCACCAAGCCTTGATGCATCTATATTGGGAACATTGTTTAGGTGATCGATTACCCCGTTGACAAAGAGGCAAAACAGGGTCGGTGCGAGAACACATCCCTGCCTTACCCCTCTGCCAACGGGAAATCTTTGTGAGAGGGTACCCAACCTCCCACACCTGACCTGAGCATAGTTATGGGTATGCAATCGAACAATGATGTTTAAAAGAGCAGGAGGGACACCAAGATCGGCGAGTACTGCCCACAGTTTGCTCCGCAGAACCAAATCAAAGGCTGCTCGTAGATCGACAAAGACAGTGTACAACGAACCCCCCTCCACCCGCACCGTCTTCCAGAACTGAAGGGCCAAACGAAAAATTTGGTCCATCGTCGAGACCTTGGACCTAAACCCTGCCTGGTATGTACTTAAAACGGAGTGGTCTGTCATCCATTCCTGCAGGCGGTCAAGTATCAGCCTCGCAAAAGTTTTTTGTGCTACATCAATGAGGCTGATTGACCTATAGGTGGCTGGGAGCAGAGGAGAGCCCTTCTTGAAGATAGGTACAATCTCTGCTCCCAGCCAAGTGCTAGGGACTGCCATTCCCCCAAGAATTGCATTGAAGACTTCCAACAGATACGGAGCCCAAACCCTGGGTTGGTGCTTAAATAAATCACGTGGGATTTTATCTAACCCAGGGGCCTTGCCCGAGGGCAGTTTGGATATTGTATTATGGACCTCCTTTAGGGTGAATTGTAGTGTCTCAGCACCCTCGATAATTCCAGAATGCGCAGTAGACCCATCAGAAGGTAAATGGTGTTCGGGCGTCAAATCATCACGATGGTTAGGGGAGCTAGGGCTAACCTCTTCATAAAGGCTGCGAAAGTGGTCCTCCCATACTGAGGTCGCTATATTAGCCTCCACAGCCTGAGTCGGTTCGGCAGACCCTGTTCTCACTACCTGCCAGAATTTACGGGCATCTCTAGTCTGGAGAGCGGCCAGCATATTATCCCAATTGGAATAATCCCATTCCACCTTTGCATGGTGGATTACTTGCTTTAATTCCTCCCTTCTTATCTTAATTAAGTCCATATCCCTTGGATATCTCAATACAGCGAGGAGGTTAGCCTTTGCCTTCCTGCAAGCTGAATTATACCAAGAGGGTCTTTGGCCCCTGCGGATCCCCTTCCGCACAATTGGATTTAAAAATTCCATGAGGGTGTCCACCAATTCCAAATGGAGGGTACCCAGCTTGCGGAATATATTTTCTGGCGGGGAGTGACTAATAAGAGCCCCGACCCGTTCAAATATGGGGAGTAGCTGAGGCTACAACTCGGAAATGTGGGCAGGATTGTCCAAAAGCTTTGCCCACCTCACTCTACGCCTGTCATTTGTGAGAATAAATTTGGGATTTGGGGGTGCCTCTGTCAGTGGGTCGCCCAAAAACCCGCTTGGCGCGACCAGAAAAAGAATTAGTGCGTTGTGGTCGCTGTCAGTTCTTTCGACTACCATAAAGTCAGAGACCCTATTCCAGTTCGATGTCTGAACCAAGATATAGTCCAAATGAGACCCTTGCCCTGATTTGTTAAAGGTAGGTTTTGCGGGGATGTTGAGGTTTCGTGAGAATCGTAATGACGTTTTGGACTTGTTCGAATATGGACGAGTTTGGTATCTATGAACCGCAAATGACAAGTTTAGTGGGTGTACGCGTTTTCGCTACTCCACTTTACACAGTTCGTCCTATTCGTGGGTTTCTTCATCCGAACCCACGGGTTTCATTTTAGATACGGCATCCATTTTGTTTTTTGCCCTCAAGTAGCCAGCGAACGGACACTGTCCGCTTCGTGACCCTGGGGTTCCCAAGGTCTTGCAGAAGACACATGTTCCTTTGAGTGTGTCTTTTATGACTAGGGGGATGACACGGCAAAAGCAGATGGCTCCGCTCGAGGCTCATCTTGATGTGCCGGTCTATTGTTTCAGCCGTGCATGCAACAGGTAACCCACGAAAGTTTCAGGTGTTGTCCTCTGGCACCGCTGGGCCTTAGAATAGCCCAGTCCTTCAGTTGGCCCCCAACGTGGGGCGACATCAGTGGTACCGGTCCAAAAGCCCGACGATCGTGAGGAACTTCGTGTGAAATCTCTGAGGGAAGGTGCACCCCGCTTCATCGATCCTGTTGTCGAAATAAGTGGTCCGAAGACTTTTCCTGCGAAGATTCCCGCCTCCTGATGGCTGCGACGGACTGATGCCCTGACTGTCGACCTGTTTTGGCGCCTGGCGTAGTCCTTTGTATGGCGAGACGATAGACGTGCCTTCCTGGTGACGCCATTGTTCTTTCAGTTAAGTATTTGTGGGTCGCTCCCAGAAACCTTGGTTGTTGTTGTTGAAACTTGGTTGTTTGCATGGTTCCATTGCATTTGTGGTTCTTAGTTGTTGGTTCTTAGTTGTTGAGTTTTTATTTGACGATTGCAATTGCCAAAAACCGAGGGTCTTGCATTTTTGCGAGGACATCGTAATTCGATAACCCTTGAAGTTTGTAAAGTCGGTTAGTGTGCACGATGCCTGGCCGTAGTACTTTGTTTGGTTTCCTTAAATGTTGCGGTACGGATTCCCGGTTGGAGGACTCATGTCCGATACCTCCAGTTGGAACTCCAATTTATGAGCTCTATAGTCGACACGGAGTGGGTCCTATCGTATATAATGAATATTGGATCCGCTATACTAAATATGATGGTGTCCTTAGTTGGCCACCCCATGGTAGTTTCGAAACTGCAATTTTAGATAATCTCAAAGCAAAATTGTTTAAAAAGAAAGCTAGGCCGGCCATGTTTGATTCCTTTCGGTTATGGCGCAAAGAGGCCAAGCAGAAAGAAATCAAACAGATTAAGAAAAATAAGAGAGAAGGTATCATTACGGTGATGAAAAATGCAGAACAGTATCAGCGAGACAAAGACGAGAAGGAAAAGGAAGTTTTTACTAGACTGCATTATATGGCGGTGGATAAATGTTATCCGGTTTTACCGACAAGTTCTGATAAGAAGGGAGAAGAAGCGGTAGAGGACCCTTTGTTGTCCTATCTGCTGAAATCACCACCTCCTTATGCACAGGATACTATAGCCCCTGTGGTTCCTCCTGTCCCTCAACCTGTCGTTCCGGCAGCTGCTGGTCAGCCTGTCGTTGGTCCTGTTCCTCCAAATTCTCTTGTTCCTCAAATTGTCCCTGCTCCCTTACCTGCCCTTATTCCTACTGCTCCATTGCCTATACCTTCTCAGTCTATTGTTCCTGCTACTTCTGCTATCTTGGCTACACCTACTGCTCCTACGTTCAGTCCTCATGTTGTTGCCCCTGTACTTCTCTCCTCTTCTCCTTCTGTTCGTAGTCGCATACCTAATGCTGTTGCTAATCTTTATTCTCCACTTTTCAGACCGATACTTGGGTCTGATGTTTTGGATGTCTGTCAGAGACGAAGTCAAATTGCTGGTGGTAGGGAGAGTGAGATGTTAGTGAAAATGACGCGTAAATGGATTAGACATCCTGCTAAGTACACTCCACGCATAGTTTACGATACGTTCTCTCAATTTAATGAGCCCGCACAAAGATTCGTGTTTGAGCAAATATGTAAATCCTTGAGAGAGGAGTGGGATAATGATGAGGTAGACAATGTACCGACCGAAATGACTGAACTTCAGAATCAGTTTTCGAACGGTATGGTTGTGGGTGGTAATGTCTGACGTGCTTTAGAGCGCCTCTTAGCCTTTAGAACTACAATGCATCCTCAAGTGTTGTTTGACAACGACTCTGAGGATTGGAAAGAACAACCTGGTCAGTATCCCATGCGAGAAGTTCCCCCAGTGTGGATGCCAGGTAATGCTGCTGCCAATCCTCCAATTTTGCCATTCTTCCAGAGAGTTTGGATACACCTCCCCTGGAAGCGATCAGAAGTTTTGCAGGTGAAACAATCTTTGCCTGACCCCCGGAAAAATCCGGCAGGTTATTATAAGGAGTTATCCCAACTTGTGGATGCTACTATTATGAACCTTGCCGATATTGACATGTTGTTTGGTAACGTAGTACCGCAACCGATTTGGGCGAAAATCCGTCAAGAGAATCATGCAGCTGAGTTAGGCGGTGATTGGGCCGCACTTGCAGCGGCTGACGCACTACAAGTTGGTGGGGCTAAGCCTGAACAGTTAATTACGGCTTTGCCTCAGAGGATCATTACACTTATGAAGACACTTATGCCAGCAATGAGAGTTAACTGGGATAAATTGTCTGCGTGCAAGCAAAAGAAAGACGAGAGTGTCTCCGATTTCTTTACCAGATTTGAGGAGGCATTTATCGATCATAGTGGTCAGGATATGAGCACTGAGGGAGGTCAGCGATTGTTTGTTGAAAAATTTGTGTCAAATTTGTTGCCTGAGTTAAGAAACAAATTAAAAAATTCCGAAAGTTCGTGGGCTGTTTCGACCACTGCTCAAATATTAGCCACGGCTCAATATTATGAAAATAGAGAGAAAGAAGAAAGTGATCGTGCAGATAAGAAAACGAAGGAGCTTAAAACTAAGGTTTTGTTGCAGCAAGCGTATCCTCCGCGCTCGAATCAAAATGACTCACAACAGCAAACCCGATCACAATCACAGTCTTCTAGGACGCAGTTGCGTACTGACTCTTCTACACCAAGATCAATGCTTGGGTATAATCAATGCGCATATTGTAGGGGGGAGGGCCATTTGAAGTTTAATTGTCCTGTTTTACGTGACCGAAATAATGGTGTTTCGGCTCGAGGTGGTTGTAGTGGTCCTCAACAGGCATCGCGTGGTAGAGGTCACGGTATCTCTCAAAATCAGAATGAGCGTTCTACTACTTCATCGGACTCGAACAATTGCTTTGATCGGCAGGATTCATCGTCTGGTAGATCTGCACAGTATCATGTGGATGACTATTACGTCGAGCATGACATTGATGCTGACGGTAATTACTAGGACAGCCACAGACAAAGAGAGGGAGTAGTATCAGTTTTGGTTGATCAGAGAGGGCCTTACGTCGCAGTTGTCACATCGGGCGTAGTTGAGCCTTTTCTGTTGGACGCTGGTGCACCGAAAAGTTCCATCATGCATTCGAAACTCCCTGGCGCACCTTTGTCTGGCTTAACGAATGTTTCCGTGGGATTCTCTGGCGCCCCGATTAGCAATCCAGTTTCTAGCCCTTTGCCCCTTACAATTGGGCCGCGTGAGCTAGAAGCTCCTTTGATTTTAACTACTGGTTGTGGTGAGAATCTTTTGGGCCTGGATTTGTTGAAGCGGTTATATGCGACTTTGCATTGTTCTCCTGCGGGAGTGGAGCTTACATTGGGTCAGAGAGTGATCTCTCCTATGTACTTGTCAACTGATAAGCTCCCACCGGAATTGAGTTCTCTTCCTGAGTCTTTGTGGGCAACAGGGCCCAATGATGTGGGCCTGCTGGACATATCGCCTTATGTTGTCCAATTGAAGTCGAATGTACGACTACCACGTATCCCCCAGTATCGTATCTCTCTTGATGGTGAACGAGCACTATTAGCGATCATTTATGATTTGATCAAGAAGGATGTTATTGAGGAAACTCGGGGAAATGTGTGTAATAGTCCTGTGTTACCTATTTTGAAACGAACTGATCCATCCAAGCCTCCTGTGTACCGTTTTGTCATTGATTTGAGAGAGGTAAATAAAATTGTGATCCCACAATTTCCTGTGGTGCCTCACATTACAGCTCTGTTGACTCTGATTCCAGCTTCTGCCTCTTGGCTCTCGGTAATCGATTTGAAGAATGCTTTCTTTAGCATTCCGATTGCTGAGGAAAGCAGAGATCTATTCGGCTTCTCATTAGGTGGTCGCAGCTTCAGGTTTAAACGCGCTCCTCAGGGCTACTGTGAGAGTCCATCGATCTACAGCCAAGCTCTTAAGAGTCAACTTGACGCGTTTGTGTTACCAGCTGGTGCGGTCTTGATTCAGTGCGTTGATGATCTGTTAGTGGCTGCTGACACTAAGCAGATTTGCAAAACTGCTACAGTATCGCTGTTACAGCATCTATGTGACTTACATCACAAGGTGTCACCTTCTAAGCTACAGTATTGTTGCCAAGAAGTAACCTATTTAGGTCACTTATTGTCAAAGGAGGGAAGAAGGTTGACCCCAGAACGAATTGCAGCGATTGCTCGAATGACTGTGCCAACAACTCAGAGAGATGTGCGTGCCTTTCTAGGTATCACGTCATATTGCAGGCAATGGATTCCAAATTTTTCATTGCTAGCGAAGCCATTGTTAGCTCTCACGTGCAAGGATGTTCCGACTCCTTTGCCATGGACTGAAGAGTGTCAGAAAAGTTTTTCTGAATTGCGTGATGCGTTGTGTTCGGCTCCTGTGTTAGGTACTCCTGATTACAGTAAGCCGTTCACACTATACGTTCACGAGAGAGAGGGTTGTGCATTGAGTGTTTTGACGCAACAATTTGGCGGTAAGCAGCGTCCATGTGCAAATTTTTCCTCAACCTTGGACCCAGTAGCTAGAGCATTGCCGAGTTGTCTAAGAGCGACAGCGGCAGCTGCGGTGTCCATCCGGCGATCTGCAGGACTGGTCATGGATAATATGCTTACGGTGATGGTCCCGCATGCAATTGACACTCTCTTGAATCGAACGAAAACTCAACACTTGACGAGCGCAAGGTTGTCTGGTTACGAGTTGACACTTTTGGCAAGTCGTATAAGAATAAAGCATTGTAATGTGCTGAATCCGGCGACATTTTTGCCGAGTAATATGGAATCAGATGATGTAGCATCACATGATTGTTATTTAAGGACTGAAGAAGAAACGAAGGGTCGTGTTGACCTAAAAAACACTCCATTGGCAGATCCCGATGGTACTTTGTATGTTGATGGTTCATATTTCAAGTTGCCGAATGGTGATGTGATGACCGCGTATGCTGTAGTAACGTTGAGTGCGGTTGTGGAAACTGCGAGATTGAGTCAGAATTCAGCGCAAGCGGCAGAGTTGATTGCGTTAATGAGAGCGTGTGTTTTGTCTAAAGGAAAGCGAGTGAATGTGTTTACGGATAGTCAATATGCATTTGGCGTAGCTCATAGCTTTGGTCGATTGTGGAGAGAAAGAGGATTTATGACATCGCATGGCACGAAGATCCAACACAGACAGCTCGTGAACGATCTTTTGGATGCACTTACATTGCCTAAGCAGGTGGCAATCATTAAATGCAGTGCGCACCGAAAGGTTACGGATGATGTTGGTCATGGCAACGCGTTTGCGGATGAGATAGCTAAGGAAACGGCTAAGGATTTGACAACACAAAGGTATGTTATGAGTTCAGTAAGATGGCCGACGGAGACTGGTATGTGTGAGGACACTGTTGAGAGCGTGAAAGCGATTCAGAATGAGGCTACTGAGATTGAAAAGACTAAGTGGAAAGAAAGCACGGGAAAGTTAGACGCGCATGGATATTGGGTTGATTTGTCAGAATGTCAGAGATGGATGGTACCGGATGTGTATGTGCTTGCCGTTGTTACTATGGCCCACGGCATGTCCCATGTTAGCGCGAAAGGTATATGTAAGTTGTTGTCTCCTGTATGGAAGAATGATGGAATTGCTAAGTGTGCTGAAAGGGTGGTTAAGAATTGTATGGTATGCTTGATGTATAATCCTGGCAAGGGCACCCCCACTCCACCTGGTCATTTTGCTCCTCCTACTTGCCCCTTTGAAGTTATCCAGTTGGACTTCATCCATATGGAGAGATGCAATAACCTGAAATATGTTTTGGTTGTGGTTTGCGCGTTCTCCAGATGGATTGAGGCCTACCCTCTTAAGGATAATACTGCCCTGTCCACAGCAAAATTCCTACTGAAGGAATACTTTCCTTGGTATGGAATGCCACGGATCGTATGGTTGGATAACGGAAGTGAGTTTGTGGGGAGTGTGATGAAGAGTGTGTGTAAGGGCCTTGGAATACGGCAGAAATTCCATAGTGCCAATCATCCCCAGTCAGCAGGTTTAGTGGAAGGGTACAATGGCACTCTGAAACTGAACCTTGCTAAAATTCAAGCCACGACTGGTCTGTCATGGCCCGATGCACTGCCTCTAGCTCTCTTATCGAGCAGGGTGACTGTGCACTCTCGAGAAGGGCTTAGCCCATATGAGATTGTGTTCGGCCGTCCTGCGAACATTTGGGGAGTTCCGAGGCCTAAGGCATTCGACAGTCTTGAATATCCAATGTTAATTGACTATCTTTATGATCTGACTACTAAATTGAGTTTAATTCATCAACAGGTTTTTGAAGCTCTACTGGCACAGACAGAGGGTCCTGGACATCGGCTCCAACCGGGTGACTGGGTAGTCACCCGCAATTTTGGGAGAAAGCGCAATCTCGAGTCGAGATTTGTGGGACCCTATCAAGTTTTACTGACAACAAGGACTGCAGTTCGGTTGGAAGGCAGGAAGAACTGGGTGCATGCCACCCACACGAAGAAAGTCCCAATCCCTTTGCCAGCAGATAACTGGGTCAGAACTGGAAGTGCCCCAACGGAGACTGAGACCCCTCTACGTTATGTGCCGTTCAGTGATGCGCAACCTGTAGAAAACAATTCATCGCAGCCAGATACATCTGTTGAATCGTCAGCATTGGATAATTCAAGTTCTGAACTGTCATCTGAACGATTGAACACTGTTCTGCGATCAGAACAGTTATTTGAAGAGCAAACTCGACCTGGAAGAAGTCGATATTTTCTTCGTTCACGTGACAAAGACTAATAAAAAAATCCTTTTTGTTTTTGAATTTATATTACCCCCCTACTGTTGCTACGAACATTATGAGCAATTGCATCTTTTATTGATTTTTGAGTTCTTTTTCACGTATGTTCCTCTTTTTATACAGCTAAGAGACTTGTATTAAATTGAACGTTTGTTTAAGAAAACCTTTCATCCGGGTTGACCGTAGGGCCGTGCGGGTACTTCCTTCTGTTTAGCAGGTTCCTGACACTAGGTCGGTTACTTTTGTCGATTCCTGGGAATTCCTGGGAATTGATAATCGCTACTCAGAACGAAGTGCGTCAAGAACGTTACGGACGGTTTTTAGAGGATGGAGTTCTCTAAGCTGTCGGAAGTAGAGAGGATGTCGGCGCAAAGATCAAAATTGCATAAGGTTGTACGAACAAAATGTTTTCTGTTTCAGGTATTTCTGCTGTTTCTGACTGTTTCTATGCTATTGGTGGGTGAAGTGTATTTTGGAATTCAGTCGTTATCGCCTTCCACTTCACCTACTTCTCCTTCTCACGAACAGAATTCTGTTCCCACTGTTTCTCCACATTCCTTTCATCCTCTGCCCCAACATGAACAGGTTAGACGTGCGGAATTCATGAACAACTCCTTTGTCCAACTCCTACATCAGCATCAGTTGGTGATGAATACTACTAACTGTTGGGTGTGTGGGTTAATGCCACATACCATGGATAAGAGTATTCCATATTTGGTTCTTCCTTACAGTTCCCAGGGGTCAGCTCGAGCATTCCAAACTATGTTCCGTAGTGCACTAGATTCCTACCCCCGTCGAGAGCCACGCTCTGCAGACCTTGGTCCTGGCCCGTACCACAAGACTTTGGCGATGGCGATTGCTGATTTAGATAAAGATATTTTTGATGCATCGCTTATTCCGGAGGAAGAGGTGCGAGCATACAAGGATCTGAGTGAGGCTGAGTATAGCATGTCAGTGGGTGATAGACAGCTTAAGAGCTCGTCTCCGATCTGGATCGTACCCCACCTCGGTAATTTCTGCTTGCAAGGTCTTGGTCGAAATCCGAGAGCTCAGCTTGGGAAGAGTGCTTGTACTGAAACATATGTTTTACCAATGCTCTCTTCCCCTGTCTTCCTGACTGCCAAGGATACCTATTTTGTATGTTATGATCGCGCTTATACGTGGTTGCCTCGTGACTTCTCGGGCACCTGTTATATTGCGAATCTTTTGCCACCAACTTTCACAGTTGCCTCGGACTATCACAAGACTAGAGTTGTGAGAGGCGTTATTAGCAAAGAGGACCCTGCCGGTCAAGAAGCAGGAGACTTCTTTAAGGGTTTCCTGCCGTTTTGGGGACCTATGGTTAATAGTAGGAACCTGAGACAGTTGACTCGTGTGGTAGAATCAACTGCTAATATAACTGCAAGTGCTCTTGGTAATCTGACAGCAGAGCTTCAGGCGGATAGACTTATGACGTTGCAGAACCGTATGGTTTTAGATGTTGTTCTTGCAGATAGAGGTGGTGTGTGCAAGGTGATCCATTCGAGTTGCTGTATTTTCATTCCTGATAACGCTCCAACTGTATATCAAGCCATCTCGAAGTTACATAAGATCTCCGAATCCATACACGTGGACGTAGGTGATTGGACGCTACTAGGATGGTTTTGGGGCCTGATGTCGACTTGGGGTTGGAAGATTCTGATGATCGTCGGGGTTGTTGTGACGTTTCTATTCACGTGTTGTCTTTGCGTGCAGTGTGGTCCTGCCTTATGTGGCCTCTGTGCTACAACGTGTATAAGACGGCCATCTGTTACCAAAGAAGCATTGATGGATAGTATAATGTTACAGCAACATCTGAACGATCTAATGAATATCGAGATCGATTCTGGTATCGACTAGTGCTTGCCTACATGAGGGCAAAAGGAGCGTCTGAGGTTCAGTGAGAATCGTAATGACGTTTTTGACTTGTTCGAATATGGACGAGTTTGGTATCTATGAACCGCAAATGACTAGTTTAGTGGGTGTACGCGTTTTCGCTACTCTACTTTACACAGTTCGTCCTATTCGTGGGTTTCTTCATCCGAACCCACGGGTTCCATTTTAGATACGGCATCCATTTTGTTTTTTGCCCTCAAGTAGCCAGCGAACGGACACTGTCCGCTTCGTGACCCTTGGGTTCCCAAGTTCTTGCGGAAGGCACATGTTCCTTTGAGTGTGTCTTTTATGACTAGGGGGATGACACGGCAAAAGCAGATGGCTCCGCTCGAGGCTCATCTTGACGTGCCGGTCTATTGTTTCAGCCGTGCATGCATTAGGCACGAATCCTTTGATCTTGCAATCGAGCTTCCGATATTGCCCCCTACACTCTTTTTCAATCTGTTGTCTGTCTTTGTCTTCCTTGCACCTGTTTCTGTCTCTTTTCTTAACTCGTTTACAGCTAGAATGGAATGTGCCTAATGGTGGGATAACGTGCTTTTACAGTTAGGAACCGGCGATGCTACTGTAATTATGTCCCGGGCTCCTGAAAACATGAAAGCAACCCTTTTGAAGTTTACTGCGGGAACTGAGTTGTAACCTTTTGTCCGCCATGTTGTGCAACGACGAAAATGTGTATAAAAGGAGCGATCCACTTTTGCAATTCGAAGCAGTCTCTCAGAACCTACACTTTGTGTACTTCTTGCGATCTCTGTATCCCTGCAGTAAATAAACGCTGATCTTTGACGCTGAAGGAAGTGTCCCGTGTCTCTGTAATTTGTACACCGGAACAGGTAACCCACGAAGGTTTCAGGTGTTGTCCCCTGGCACCGCTGGGCCTTAGAATAGCCCAGTCCTTCAATGTCACTCTTAAATCGGCCATTGAAAGCTCTCAGGGAATTACTGAGAGTGAGTGCTGTAATTTGTGTTGCTAGCGGAGACCATGGCTTTGTTGTGGGGCCAACCAATTGTGGAATTCCCCACTGGTCATCCTCCTCCATGAGTGCACTCTCAATAGTCAGGCTAAGTGGCTCAAACTGGCAGTTAAAGTCTCCGCCCAGCACAATCCCAGCACCCAAAGGAATTCTGGGGAGAAATAGAGAGAGCTCATCCCAGGTGGGTGAGGGCTTAGTTATACCCGTCGGTCTGGAGTATAAGTTTATAAGCGCAAGTTGGCTGTGGTTCGGCCATTCAAACATCACGCACTGAATATCCAGGGAATTAGTGTGGAGGACCCTAGCCTTGCATCCCAGATGGGAAGCCACCCATATACCGAGCCCTCCCGAGGGCCGTCCTTTTCCCTCCCATTTAGCTGGGGTTGTAAAGGTTGCATACCCAGAGCGCCATGTGTCCTTCCGTGCCCATGTCTCCTGAAACAGGCATATATCCTGATCATCGATGAAAGACCCCCACTCAGGGGAGTCTAACTTGCCCTGGAGTCCCGCCAAATTCCATGAAAGAATGGAAAGTCGGGCTGTGCAATCTCCAGATGGAGTTGCAGGGGAGTTAGGTACAGAAGGCTCAGTAAAATCCGCCAGCACAATAGGGGTTTTGGTGGATTGGGATTGCACACCAATCTCTCCCTCGCCGGTGGCGTTTAGATGGGTACCCATACTCTGTTGAGTCTGTGAACTTCAATCACAGTTATCCAATCCTGAGAGCACATCAAACCTGTTTGCTGACTCCAGTGGTGTGAAAGGTCTCAGGTGGTCCATTCTACTGTTCAAGTTCCTATTAGGCATGGAAGGTACCATATTCCACCCAAAGGGGTCAGCAACAGGTAGGGGCTGGGGAACTTGTAACGGATATCCAGAGTTGAGAGGTAATATGGGGGTAGTATAATTGAGAGCCATGGGACCAAAATAGGTGTGTGGGAGCACTATGGATCTCAAATAAAAGTAAGTCAGCTGGCGTGGGACGATGGAATTAGAGCCACTACCTAGGGGCCAGTTTAGTATATAATTAACCGCTCGCGGGTCTCTGAAATTTATGACGACCACATCCCCATCCTTATCCTTGGTCCTATTGCCTAGCCAAGGCAAACGCCTTACATGTACAATTTCTCCATTGATGTTTTGTGCAAGCGGTCTAAATTGGCTGAGCCAGTGCATGATTATATTTTTCAATTGATGAAACCCTTCCCTCTTGTCAGGTAATCTAGGGACCCCTTTCAGCACAACCACATAGGGGAGGGCTTCCGGGGGTAGTTCTACTGGAGGAAGTTTACGAGACGGTGACCTGGAATTTCTAATGGGACCCTGTGTAATCACCCGTGTATTCTCCCGTGTGTTTCCCACGGGTACTTTTCCTGGTCCCCTATTGGGTGCACCAGCTGAACTAAGAGTTAAGTTAGAGCGCTCCTTAGCCGCTGGAGCCCTCGGTTGCTTAGGGTGTGTTAAGTCAATAGATTTGACCGGTGGTTTGGGGGGAATGGGAATGGCTGGTGTAGCCAGTGCTAGGGGCGGAACAGTGCCACTCACCGATCCATTGGATAATCCTACGTGCTTGCTGAGTACAGATTCGATATCCTTGAGCCTGTTCTCTACCCTCCTCAGCCTCTCTATGATAGGTAAGATGAAAGACCTTATTAGGTGTTCCATATTATCTAGAGAGACTGCAGGAGGAGTGTCCTTTGGAGCAAGGTCTGCATAGATGTCAGATTGAGGAGTATTATTTGCTGGCTGGGGAAGTGATTCCAATCGTGGGGGAAGTGTCAGGATTGGTGAATTAACTAGTGCGGCCGTTGAGGCCGTAGTAGATGTGAAGGTAGGCCTTGAAGATTTGCCGAAGTCAGTGTGTCTGATCTTAGGCTTTTGTGTGATGCCCCCTTTTCGTCTTCTCTTGGCAGGTGGAGGGCCATATACCTTAGCGGGCATTGATTTTTTGGATTTATTTAAAACTGGTTTAGTAAGGACAACAGTCCGGGGTGTCTGATGTGTCTCTATTAAAATCGGACTGGAAAGGGAAATGTCAGCTGGTGGCTGAATTATGGGGCCTAAAGGTGTCGGGGTGGATTCACGTAACAAAAGGGGGAAGCTTTCCAGAGATAGGGAATCTTCATTATTGCCGGTTGGGCCTAGAGTGGGTGGAGGAACATGAGGTAGGGGATCTAAAGAAATCCTATTCTTTAAGCTTTCTACAGAGCGACGACGTTCTGCTCGGCGCACAGCCAGTAGCTTTTCCCTACCTGGGTCGGTGGGAGCCCTTGTGAAATAATTGTCGTGTCCCACCAGTATTGATTGCCCCCGTTTTTTCCATAGTAGCTTTATCAGGACTTTGCGCCATTGCCAAGGGATTAGCTGGAAGGTGACGTCCACAGAAGTGATGAAAGGGAGTAGGCCCAGCCAGGCCTCACTCGGTCTCTGAGGGCCTAAGAGGGCCCACCCTTGTCCCGGGCTTCTCCCGGGCGCTCCCGTGCAGCGGGATTATCCGTTTGTTTCTATAGGGCCTTGAGTTAGTGGGGCCGGGCAAGCAGGGAGAGCGGCCCAGGTGATGGTGATTCGGGCTGGCAGGGACTCCTGGGATATGTAGTCCCGTTCCCGCTGCTCGCAGCCCTGCTGCCAACTCAGGCACCCACAACTAGGTCACTAGGTCCAGGGGCCAACACTTCCTCTGACCACGGGCCCACTCGAGCACACCCCACGAAGCGGGTACCGCGAGGCGCTGGTTAAAAAACAGGAATCACAAACAGGGTCCCGGCAGGTAAGACAGAGTCAGCAGAGCGTCCCAAATGATCTCCAAAGGCTGGGGTTTTTCAAGTTCGTTGGTGGGGCGGGGCAAGCAGGGAGAGCGGCCCAGGTGATGGTGATTCGGGCTGGCGGGGACTGCTGGGATATGTAGTCCCGGTCCCGCTGCTCGCAGCCCTGCCGCAAACTCATGCACCCACAACTAGGTCACTAAGTCTAGGGGCCAACACTTCCTCTGACCACGAGCCCACTCGAGCACACCCCACGAAGCGGGACCCGCGAAGCGGGTTCCGCGAGGCGCTGGTTAAAAAACAGGAATCACAAACAGGGTCCCGGCAGGTAAGACAGAGTCAGCAGAGCGTCCCAAATGATCTCCAAAGGCTGGGGTTTTTCAAGTTCGTTGGTGGGCCGGGGCAAGCAGGGAGAGCGGCCCAGGTGATGGTGATTCGGGCTGGCGGGGACTCCTGGGATACGTAGTCCCGGTCCCGCTGCTCGTAGCCCTGCTGCCAACTCATGCACCCACAACTAGGTCACTAGGTCTAGGGGCCAACACTTCCTCTGACCACGGGCCCACTCGAGCACACCCCACGAAGCGGGACCCGCGAAGCGGGTTCCGCGAGGCGCTGGTTAAAAAAACAGGAATCACAAACAGGGTCCCGGCAGGTAAGACAGAGTCAGCAGAGCGTCCCAAATGATCTCCAAAGGCTGGGGTTTTTCAAGTTCGTTGGTGGGCCGGGGCAAGCAGGGAGAGCGGCCCAGGTGATGGTGATTCGGGCTGGTGTGGACTCCTGGGATACGTAGTCCCGGTCCCGCTGCTCGCAGCCCTGCTGCCAACTCATGCACCCACAACTAGGTCACTAGGTCCAGGGGCCAACACTTCCTCTGACCACGGGCCCACTCGAGCACACCCCACGAAGCGGGACCCGCGAGGCGCTGGTTAAAAAACAGGAATCACAAACAGGGTCCCGGCAGGTAAGACAGAGTCAGCAGAGCGTTCCAAATGATCTCCAAAGGCTGGGGTTCTTCAAGTTCGTTGGTGGGGCGGGGCAAGCAAGGAGAGTGGCTGGCGGGAACTCCTGGGATATGTAGTCCCGGTCCCGCTGCTCGCAGCCCTGCTGCCAACTGATGCACCTACAACTAGGTCACTAGGTCCAGGGGCCAACACTTCCTCTGACCACGGGCCCACTCGAGCACACCCCACGAAGCGGGACCCGCGAAGCGGGTACCGCGAGGCGCTTGTTAAAAAACAGGAATCACAAACAGGGTCTCGGCAGGTAAGACAGAGTCAGCAGAGCGTCCCAAATGATCTCCAAAGGCTGGGGTTTTTCAAGTTTGTTGGTGGGGCGGAGCAAGCAGGGAGAGCGGCCCAGGTGATGGTGATTCGGGCTGGCGGGGACTCCTGGGATATGTAGTCCCGGTCCCGCTGCTCGCAGCCCTGCCGCCAACTCACGCACCCACAACTAGGTCACTAGGTCCAGGGGCCAACACTTCCTTGACCACGGGCCCACTCGAGCACACCCCACGAAGCGGGACCCGCGAAGCGGGTACCGCGAGGCGCTGGTTAAAAAACCGGCGGCAGGTAAGACAGAGTCAGCAGAGCGTCAACGCAGGGTAAGCCAGCTTTTCATTCCTCTTGTTGCTACAAAATCACTACAGATTCATGCCAGTTGGTTTCAATCACCTCTGGGAAGTCAGCAAAGCATACGGGTCAGAGTACCCGGGGAATCCTATCTTGTAATTAAAAACTGACATTTTCTTACAATTGAATCATCTTTAAACACCGAAGACGACCTAAAGTAACAAAAACTTGAACATTAAATTATCAACATTACATCAAAAGTGGACTGGTAATGTCCGCCATCTTGTAATGGTAAACAACGAACATGGTAAACATTTTGTATATAATAGTCGTATTCCTGTCTAATTCATTGAAACATGAGATATCAAATACTTAAAGCGTCTGTGAGCATCAACGGTGTACCCAGAAAAATTTGGCATACATGATATAATTAATCTTGTGCAAATGTCTGCCGTGTTCGTTGTTTACCATTACAAGATGGCGGACATTACCAGTCCACTTTGATGTCCTCTAACACGGAAGTGTTGTTGTTCATAAAGCATCATTCAAATGTTACAAACTTTGTGTGAACAAGCGCTTTTCAAGCGCGAAACGCGTCGCAAGGTTTATGATGGAATAAACCCCTTTTGCTTTGGTACACTTTTCCTGACTCCTGTGAGTGTTTTACCGAGTGCTCGTTGGTACGCCGTTTTCGTTGTGATATATATATTTCTAAAATAAACGTTTTTCCTGCATACTCACTCGAGTTGGATCGTTTGTGAGCCTCTTTGACTGTTTTGGTGTGGCGTTCTGAGGTCTGCACCCTGTCGTAGCCTGTCATCCATTGACAGGTTGGGATTTATTCTATATATATATATATATATATATATATATATATATATATATATATATATATATATATATATATATAAAAGAAATATATACATAAATATATATTTCTATGTAGTTTTTATAAAATATATATATTTCAATATTTACACATATATATGATTTTTATAACTAAATATAATTATATATTTATATACAAATACATACATGCATAGACCCTTCTCACCCCAAAACCCATACCCACCCTAAACACTGAAAAAACCATAACACCCAAAAAACCCTACCCCCTTAAATCTAAAAATCCTCTTAGCACCTGTACCGACCAGATTTTTCGGACCAGATGGAACCAGCTCCTAGGAGCTCCTCTAACCCAGCCGGAACGTAAACAACTCCCTCCTTAGAACGTATTTACAATGGATATGGATATATGTATGGACATCTCGTACCTAAGGATGGGGAAAGTAGCAATAAACATGCATTGGTTTTCTACAATATCCTATTCACACCTATTAGTCTCGCGGCCACATAGGCCCAGACTAGTCTACCCCAGGGCAGGTCTGATAATGTACCATTACACACTGTGTTCACTCGACACACAATCCGGCGCGTCTACACACATGGGCCTGCAGTCCCAGTGTCCTCATTTATACCTGGTCTACAATCCGGCAGACCTACACACCCCTCTATCTTGGGTGCTCTCACTTACACACGGCCTACAATCCGGCAGGCCTCCACACCGTGTCCCTCCGGTGCTCTCATTCACACATGGTCCACAATCCGGCGGACCTACACACCATCTACCTTAGGTGCTCTCATTAACGCCGTATACCAACGACGATCACTTTCCTATGAACCCTTAGGGATGAAGTCTGTGGTTATCTATTCAGGATAGAACTACGGCAATAGAAATTGGTATGGTTTTCCGAATTACAATATGTACCTTCTGCTCTTGGCATCAAATGTTCCCTATCTCCCTATTTATTCAGTCACTCCTTACCTGATCGGGATTCACATCCGTTCATGCAAACAACGTCTGACTAGAAGAATTAGATTACACTGATTGAACAAGAATACAAGGCACATGTCGGTTCACTAAGAACTGGGGTATTTATTACAGTAAAAATAAACACAATACTACACAATAAATATATATGCTGCAAAGAAAAGTAAAGGTTAAGATGCGCGCTTCACAAGGAAAGGGCAGAGGTCACCTTGTTAATATGAAGTCGGGGCTCGGCAGTCATCTAGGTTCCCGTCTCGTCTCTCTGTGTCTTGGCTCGTCTCGGACTCACACCTCAGCAGTCACGGGTACACGTCTGCACCGCTATGCTCAATCTCCTCTGCTTCCCTCCAAGCCACTGGAACCTTGCTCGCTATTAGCTACCGTCTCTCTCTCTCTCTGTCTCTGTGCGCTCCGCACTATTTCTCCTTCAGTCTTTCTCAGAGAGTCTCGGTTTCGGAATCTTTCTCGGACTTCAAAATGGCGATTGTCTGCCTTGAAAATAATTAATGGCATAGATGCTAACGGCTAGCTGCCGCCTACAGACTGACTGACTCATTGCCTAACACTTTCGCTAATATGGAAGCTGTCCCTTCATGGAAAGTTACGGCCAGTAACCTGCCGCCCACCAAATTCTTGTACCTCCCCGTACCAAGGACACGTTCCCAGCTGGCCAGCCTGGAGTTGTGTCTTCGGAGTGGAGAAAAATACAGTCTTTCGATAAGGGCCAGCCTGAACCGGTTCTCTCCAAGCGAACAACACCTTGAAACTAAAACATTACACTTGACCTAGAAAGCCTCTCAAGCTACCAGGCAGAGGGCAAGATGGAGTCTGTCCCGTTTAAGGCCTACAAGGCCCAAAATATGCATAACTCCATAGAAGATATACTAATACTCTTGCAAAAGGACGGATCATCACTAATACTTATATATCTATCCCCTAGCTTAAGTTTATAAGCCCTGATCTAAGGAAAAGGGTACGAAAATGCACTCCTGTGCCTTATGGATGGGTCCTACTTATAGTCCTAATCCCTATACTGCAAGGGTAATAGGCTGGAGTCATTCTCCATCATCCTCCCTTTAAAAGAGGGTCGAAAAAGTCGGCTATTACATTTCACCCTTGACTCCAGTCTATTAGCCATGTCTTATATAGAACTAACATCAGTGGAAGAATAATAAGAAACAAAATTAACTGACCTACTCTTTCTACCAAATCTACAAAATTGTAATAAAGAAGGAATACATTGAATAAAGCAGCAAATAGCTACTAAAATACAAATAGAGATAATAACACCCCCTAAAATCTGTCGTAAAGAATGTAAGTCAGGTAACCAATTAAAGAGGCAGTCGAACCAGCCCTGGTCGATATGTTTTCTAACTTCTGCAGTCAAGTCGTGAAGTTTGTCAATATGGGCCTGAATCGATTTAGAATGGTCAGAGAGGTTAAAACAACAAAGACCCTCAAAGTCAGAACAGTCATGACCATGTTTTAACAGGAGATAATCAATCCCTGCGCGGTTTTGGAGAATAGCTCGACGTTCACCCTGGGCATCTAATAACAGGTCAGATAAAACAGTAGAAGTCTGATTAATGGATTTAACCATCCAGCAGGCCATCTTGCCAATTGTTTTCGCATTATAAACGGCTAATGCCGGGACACCAATAATAGAAAAAGCTAAACTAAGGTATTCAGATTTAGAGTAAAGGTGTACAGAGGAATCACAGTCTTCATTTAACATCATAGAGTCTCGTACTACACGGGAATGGGAACCAGGGTGTGAGGAAAACATTAACAAACTTAATCTAGTGATAGCGCATGGACCTCCAGAAATATTAGCAGGAATATAGGGCCAAGAGGTATTCCCACACGAGAAAAGCCATCCCGAAGGCAGTAACATTGGACGGTAATAACTAGGAACAACTAATAAACTCTTACATGTCATATTGTTCTTAACGGAAATACATGAACTTGGAAGTCTTCGTAAACACAGCAATCGTTGATGAGCTGAAAAAGAAGTGGCAGCTCACAATTTCAATCTCAGACATTCAGAGATGGCCTTTGGATCACATGTAAAAATAAAGCATAAATCACCCTGCGTAATGTTATAAGTAGTATCAGGGAATGAATCGGGGGAGCAGAGTCAGAAAGGGCAGAACACAAAGGGCAAAATTCGTGAGCCGCAAAATCGCCCAGAATAACATTTGGTCGGGCACTCGAAATATTGAAAATGTGCCGCAACGTTTCAGTGGAGGCAGGGACAGCAACCAAGCAGGTCGCTAGGATATCAGTCACAGACCTCATAGGAGTGAGGCAAAAATGCGGGGAGTTTGTAACTCTTTTAGCAAGGGTAATCCAAAAATTTGACGAAGAGTCCCATGCAGCGAAGGAACGCGGAACTCGGGTTCTCCAATCAACCGAAGTCGGTGGGTTATCTCCTCTCCCGGCGTAGCAGACCAAAAGGAGTCCAACGCCGGCACATCCTGCAGCAGCAGTCCAGAGAATGATCTGCTAGTGGCTCTTTCTCCAAAATGTCCTGCTTTTTGGTGGGCCCATTTCGCCAATCCCGCCAAATCAGAGTCCTGCATGTCCACCACTGCCTCAGAAATTTTTGACTTTTCATCTGCAATGTTATGAAAGAATTTGTCAAGGGAGTCAATCGGGGTATGAGCATCCACATGAAAGATTGTAACAGTACTCTGTGGGAATAATTCCCAAATTTCTTGCCATAATTCTTTTCCCCACAGTTCTTTTGAATGCAATTCCCAATTATGAGAATGCCAAGTTGGTAACCATATCGCCAGTCCATTAGCAGTGGACCAGGAATCAGTGAAAATATGACATGTGCCAGGTAGTTCTTGCTTCAAAACTTGGTAAACTGCATATAATTCAGCATATTGACTACTCTTTCCATCACCAGTGGTACTCAATAATTTTTGTGTGATCGGGTTATATGATACCGCTTTCCAATGCCGTTTCTCACCAATGAATTTCGCTGAACCATCTGTAAACCACACATGTTTTCTGTCCTCCGCGGACAAATCATCAAATGGCTTACCCCACCTGACAGGAGATTCCTGAACTACAGGCACAGAACACTCATTTCCAGTCTCATTCGAGGGCGCCTGCGCCACTCGTTCATGCAACACAGCCACACCTTTCGGACCCACACGCGCTCTGTCCTGAATGTACCATTTCCATTTAATCACACTAGCCTCTTGAGCATGTCCAATTCGATGGGATTTCGGCGAACTCAAAACCCACTGCATGATAGGAATTTCAGGTCTCAAAATCACAGTATGACCCAGGGTCAATTGCTCGGTATCCACCAGAGCCCAATAACATGCAAGCAGTTGTTTTTCAAATGGTGTATAACGATCACCAGCCTCAGGTAATTTCTTGGTCCAAAAACCTAACGGCACTTTCTGTCTGCCTTGCTTTTGCCACAGTCTCCAATTGGCATAAAGACCATCCACAGAAACATTCAAATCAACATCACCCTCGCACACAGGCCACAAATCCAAGGCATACTGAATTGCTTCTTTCGCCAAATTAAAAGCATTTTGTTGTGGTTCACCCAATTCAAACGCATTCTTTTTACGGGTGACTCGATACAATGGAGCTAAAATCTGACTCAAATGGGGAATATGCTGACGCCAAAAATAAAACAGGCCAATGAAGCTTTGAGCCTCTTTTCTGTTCCTCGGAACAGCAAAATCTAAAATGTTCCGCTTCACCTGCGGGATCACTTCTCTGTGACCTTCATGCCAATTAATTTCTAAAAATTTAAAATTCTGGGAAGGGCCCTGCAATTTATCGGCATTAATTTCCCAACCTTTAGCACATAAACAGTCAAGAATCTGATCTAAATGGGATTGGACCTGGTCTTGCGTCTCACCTTGAATCAAAACGTCATCAATATAGTGACACACCTGAATTTGGGGATGTACGGGCACTTCAGATAAATGTTCCGCCACCAGCCGGTGACAGATCGTAGGACTATGTACATAACCTTGAGGAAGACTCCTAAACGTCATTTGACGTCCATTCCATGTAAAACTGAATTGTTCCTGACACTCGGGGGCAATTGGGATTGAAAAGAAAGCATTAGCAATATCAATGGACGCATACCATGTACCTGGATGCTTCTGAATTCTCTGAATCAAAGTAACCATGTCTGGCACTGCAACAGCTAAACGTGGAGTATGTTTGTTCAATTCTCGATAATCAACAGTCATGCGCCAAGAATTATCACTTTTGCGCACAGGCCACACGGGATTATTCCAAGCAGAAGTAATTGGAGTTATAACTCCAGCATCAACCTAATCCTGAATTGTTGCACTAATTTCCTCATGACCACCAGGAATACGATATTGCTTTTGAGAAACCACTTTCGTAGCTTGGGGAATTTTAATGGGGGGCATTCGCAAACGACCAACCCATACGGGTCTGGACGAAATATAATGCTTCGTTCTAAATTGATAGCAACCATCATCTAAATGCAAAGTCATTCCTTTCAAAATGTCAATTCCAATTATGTATTCCAGGAGTGGCACAACTAACACAGAATATTCTTTGCGGGGAATTCTGCCAATTTTCATCTCAAGTGTAGTTTGCACTGCGGGGGTCTCTTTTCCACCTAAACCAGTAATTGTGAAAAATTGTCCTTTAAATTTCTTTGATTTACCATGAATTAAAGTGGCCTCCGCCCCAGTATCTACCAATGCTCGGGCCCTTTGGATATTACGATGTTGCCAAAAAATTTCAATATCTACATAGGGTCTATTGTCTTTCTGAGCCCACCTGCGTACTGGAGCTTGACCTATTTACTAGTCATTTTTACTGTGGTCAGCCAACCAGGACAAATCAGGATAAATGCTTTCAACTTTCTTTGGGATCAGAACGTCTTGTTCGTATCCATCTCTATTACGAAATGGATTATTGTCATGTTCAAAAAATTGTGAATTGCTGTCAGAAAGCTTGTGACGATCCTCCCGTCGTCTAATGTCAGGGGAATAACTCCTGTCATCTCTGCGTCTATTAGAGACACGATCATCTCTCCCTCTGTCTCTCTCCCTCTCTCACCCTTGTATTATCACGGCGGGGGGAAGCATCACATTCATAGCGCCGGTCATCACGGCGATCAGCATCCACACGACGTCTCTCATCACCACTGTCATCGGACCCACGATCACAATCATTCTTTCGTACACGACGGGCACCCTCCTTCCGATCTAAACCACGCTTACAAAATATTTCCCACAAGCGATTATTAGGTTCACCATCAATGTCCTCCCTTTTCACACCATCAGCCAAAAGTGCAAGAAACATATCACGTCTAGAGAATTTATAAACCCCAGCGGTACGACCCTCGGGTCGAGATTGCCTCTCAGGTTTAAACCATTCACCCAACTCACCAAGCTGACGAACAGATTCAAGCACCATAGACAAAGGATTGCCAGTTTGATTGATCAACAAAGTCATCATAACCTGCTTATAAGCAACAGGCGAAGAACAGATAATGCGATTACACACAGAAGATGTTAAAAGACCATCCAACAATCTGTCATAAGTACTGAGAAAAATCGCAGTTTTCATCACTTCCTCTTTCAAACGTTGCGACGCATCGCACAAAGTGTACCATGGCTTGTCATTGACAGGCCAATCAGATTCAGTAGGGTATTTATGGTTACAGCCGTCATTCGCAAGCTGGAGCAAAGTAATTTGGCCAGCACCATTATAATTCCGAAAATGATCTTGTACAGTAGAATCGGAACTCAAAGAGCAAAAACGTAAACAATCACCAGCATCAAGCATAATACCGGCAGCACCTAGTTCATAAAGGCGCACCATCCATGTAAGCAAAGTTTCACCGGCCCGTTGTCGAAATCGTTGTAAAATATCACTAACCTCCTGTTGAGTAAAATCTTCAATACTATCCATTTGAATACCATTAGGATTACCAGGAGCCTGTTGTAATTTGCGTCGAAACACAGGGTGAGCAGAAACCTCAGGAAGAACCTCCGAGGAAGCCCGATCCTTAGATTTAGAGGAACAATCAGAACGTAATACGTCATCAGAATGGGTAGAGCGACCACGGTCGCCCGAAATGTCATCTCTGTCACAAGAAGCAGATTTACAATCACGTCCAGAGCGAGAAGACTCGCGCTTATCAGTCTCCTCAGCCGAGGAGCCAGAATCATTCGAATCCCAGATATTACCATCCCACTCGTCGGGGTTCCAATCCAGTCCGGCTTTCGCCACGACCAGACGCACTTTCCGTGTAGATACACGACCACGACGGTGTCTGTATTTATATTTCGCAATGCGCACTGCAGCCCTTTCGGCTATAGTTTGATAAGTCTCAAGTTTGTCGGCAAGCAATTTATTTTGACATCGCAAAAGAGTGTGCGCATTCTGCACTTCAACAAACTTTTCTTCCATATCAACAAACCGCTTCTGCAATTTAGTGAATTTCTCATGCAGCAGTCTATACGCAGTCAGCACAATCCAACCTCTGCGTCCTAAAATAGGAAGCTCATCACCCTTCACTACTGGTGCTTTTTGCAAGCAAGAAACCACATTAGCGGGCTCCGCCTGCTCCAAACAAGAAGTCCAATTCTCACTCAAACCTGTAGAATCAGCCCACTCACGGGCAAAAGCCTCGTAAGGCGTTGATTCCCAGCCGGGAATATCAACAGGCAATTTGAAAGTAGATTTCGACTTACGCGAGAACATTTTGACACACAAAAAATATATACACAATTATCAACAAAGAAAATACGTACGAGCCGAGCGCAAACCAACAAGATGAAAACAATACAGCGCACACAGGCTTCGTAAACAGTTTGTGACGCCAGATGTACCGACCAGATTTTTCGGACCAGATGGAACCAGCTCCTAGGAGCTCCTCTAACCCAGCCGGAACGTAAACAACTCCCTCCTTAGAACGTATTTACAATGGATATGGATATATGTATGGACATCTCGTACCTAAGGATGGGGAAAGTAGCAATAAACATGCATTGGTTTTCTACAATATCCTATTCACACCTATCAGTCTCGCGGCCACATAGGCCCAGACTAGTCTACCCTAGGGCAGGTCTGATAATGTACCATCACGCACTGTGTTCACTAGACACGCAATCCGGCGCGTCTACACACATGGGCCTGCAGTCCCAGTGTCCTCATTTATACCTGGTCTACAATCCGGCAGACCTACACACCCCTCTATCTTGGGTGCTCTCACTTACACACGGCCTACAATCCGGCAGGCCTCCACACCGTGTCCCTCCGGTGCTCTCATTCACACACGGTCCACAATCCGGCGGACCTACACACCATCTACCTTAGGTGCTCTCATTAACGCCGTATACCAACGACGATCACTTTCCTATGAACCCTTAGGGATGAAGTCTGTGGTTATCTATTCAGGATAGAACTACGGCAATAGAAATTGGTATGGTTTTCTGAATTACAATATGTACCTTCTGCTCTTGGCATCAAATGTTCCCTATCTCCCTATTTATTCAGTCACTCCTTACCTGATCGGGATTCACATCCGTTCATGCAAACAACGTCTGACTAGAAGAATTAGATTACCCTGATTGAACAAGAATACAAGGCACATGTCGGTTCACTAAGAACTGGGGTATTTATTACAGTAAAAATAAACACAATACTACACAATATATATATATGCTGCAAAGAAAAGTAAAGGTTAAGATGCGCGCTTCACAAGGAAAGGGCAGAGGTCACCTTGTTAATATGAAGTCGGGGCTCGGCAGTCATCTAGGTTCCCGTCTCGTCTCTCTGTGTCTTGGCTCGTCTCGGACTCACACCTCAGCAGTCACGGGTACACGTCTGCACCGCTATGCTCAATCTCCTCTGCTTCCCTCAAAGCCACTGGAACCTTGCTCGCTATTAGCTACCGTCTCTCTCTCTCTCTGTCTCTGTGCGCTCCGCACTATTTCTCCTTCAGTCTTTCTCAGAGAGTCTCGGTTTCGGAATCTTTCTCGGACTTCAAAATGGCGATTGTCTGCCTTGAAAATAATTAATGGCATAGATGCTAACAGCTAGCTGCCGCCTACAGACTGACTGACTCATTGACTAACACTTTCGCTAATATGGAAGCTGTCCCTTCATGGAAAGTTACGGCCAGTAACCTGCCGCCCACCAAATTCTTGTACCTCCCCGTACCAAGGACACGTTCCCAGCTGGCCAGCCTGGAGTTGTGTCTTCGGAGTGGAGAAAAATACAGTCTTTCGATAAGGGCCAGCCTGAACCGGTTCTCTCCAAGCGAACAACACCTTGAAACTAAAACATTACACTTGACCTAGAAAGCCTCTCAAGCTACCAGGCAGAGGGCAAGATGGAGTCTTTCCCGTTTAAGGCCTACAAGGCCCAAAATATGCATAACTCCATAGAAGATATACTAATACTCTTGCAAAAGGACGGATCATCACTAATACTTATATATCTATCCCCTAGCTTAAGTTTATAAGCCCTGATCTAAGGAAAAGGGTACGAAAATGCACTACTGTGCCTTATGGATAGGTCCTACTTATAGTCCTAATCCCTATACTGCAAGGGTAATAGGCTGGAGTCATTCTCCATCATCCTCCCTTTAAAAGAGGGTCGAAAAAGTCGGCTATTACAGCACCTAAACCCCATACCCACCCTAAACACCCCTTGCCTCCCAAAAACCCATACCCACCTTAAACCCTAAATCCTAAAATGTCCCTTGCCACTCAAAATCCCATACCCACCCTAAACCTTCAAATCAATCTTGCCACCCAAATAACCATACCAACCATAACCCCTAAAAATACCTTTATCGCCCTAAAAACTCATACCGGCCCTATATCCCAGAAATATCCTTGCCACCCAAAAACCCATATCCACCCTAAACCCTAAAAAGGCTTAGCACCCAAAAAACCATACCCGCCCAAAACCCTGAAAATATTTTGACCACCCAAAAACCCATATCCATCCTAAACCCTAAAATTACTCTTTCCCCCAAAGCCACTTACCCACCATAAACCCTAAAAATCATTTAGCACCCAAAACCCATACCTGCCCTAAATCCTAAAAATACCCCAACCATCCCAAAACTCATACCCACCCAAAAATTACTCCAGGGACCCAATAACCCATATCCATCTTAAACCCTTTCATTAACTTTGCCACTCAAAATCTCACATCCATGTTAAGCACTAAATATTCACTTACCATCCAAAACCCCAAAGCCAGCCTAAAACCTAAAAATTCCTACAACCCCAAAACCCATAAATTTTACCCCCCCCCCCCCCCCCCCAAAAAAAAGTTCCCTAAACAAAGGATACAGGGACGCTATGGTTAGGCTTAGATTTCACTCGTACAAAACCATAGAAATTCAGCAGTCATAGTTTATGCTCCGCAATGCACTGCTTATGACCTCACATATTACTTCACTCATGCCATGGTCAGTGATGACATCTCAAAGCTACTAGGCTCTTGGAATAAATGTATGTATTCCTATTTTCCCCAAACAGGGTTGGCCTGACAATTAGCACGCAGTAAAGAAAGTAGGAGGAATTGCCCACTTAAGAAATGGCATTGCTTTTCTAATAGTCGATTATAGGGAAACTGAAAGTGAATGATTATACCTTGAGTAAGTGTATTTGTTTAAATGTTTCTTTTTTGGAGACCCACTGTTATTAGAAATACTTAACAGACTAATTTCTCTCTGTAGTAACAAAGAACAACAAAAACTCCATTCAACGGAGGGGATAAACATAAAGAGGAGAAAGAGTGTAGAAAGAAACCACTCATTTTTAAGGTATGTGAAACATATTCTAAACACATGTAGAGCATTGGTCCAAGGTGTTAATCTGTGGTATATAGTACCCAGAACTTTAACAATGATGAAGTATTGGAGGAGTAATGGCCGAATGAGAAGGGCATTACACAAAAAGACGGAAACCCAGAGCCTATATTACTAAATGAACAAAGAGTTTAACAAATAGCATTGACTATTATATTAGAAATATTTATATCTGAGTGTGAAGAATGAGTAGAATACAAGTATGTGAGTGCATGAAAGGGTGTAAATGAGCACACTGAACCTCTTTTTGTAAATGTGCCCTTAATGTTTATTGGACTCTACATTTGAATATTGTTTTCTATATTTTTAGATAAGCCTATATTTTCAAAACTTTTTGTCCTGAAGAAGGCAGGCTCAACCAACTAAAAGTCACTGAAGCGCTGCGTCAACAACTTGGGATAAGATTTGTATTGTTTGTGAGATTTGGTTATAGTTAAGAGGGTATTTGTACAAATTAGAGCTATTGCTCTTCATAGCAAACATATGTCGTTAACAATATTGAGATAGATCTGTGATGATATTCCGTACATAATATGAATATGTTTTTTTTAAAAGAATGCTTAAACTATTGAAAAGGAATATTTTATACAGTATATTTTAATTTTGATTATGTAATGGTTTCCCAGTTTTGAATAAACAAGACATCTTTACATGTGACAGTGCTCAGTGCCAAGAGATTTTAATATATGAAAGTAGTAGGGTGAATTTTCTCTTCGCCTACATAAAATATACAGTGGTGGATGGTATGAATAGAGAGAGGAACACAAAAGGGATCCATTTTTGTTTGAATCAAACTTACTGGATTTTACAGTAGGGCTTTCTGCCCTCCAAGTTCCCTCAGCATCCAAGAGGACTCCATCCACCAACAGGTAGTGTGCCATGAGGTGCATTTGCAGAGTGGTGGAGAAAGTGGTGTAGCCTCCAACCACCTCTAAGCAATCGTGCTATGTAGGACTAACTAGAGGTAACAGGAGGGGTTCTTGGACCCCAGTGACTGTGAGCTAATAGAGCGCGGGTTCACCTGCCCAGAATTTTACCATACTCACCTGGGCCCATAAAAACATACACACCTTTGAACAGGTAAACCTACGCTACATCAGTGATTTTCATTTACCTTTTAGGACCAATACCTTTGACTTACCAATCCTAGTCATCAGTACCTAGAGTCCTAAGGGATCAAGGAAGTTATAATAATAGGCAGTAAATAAACAGTTGCACTCGTAAAATAACCACAGACTCAGGAAATATTTAAACGCTTTATCTACATATTTTCTTTAAATGTCAGAGTCCATACTAAATTAATCAGATCATAGCTAGGTGATGTGAAATTATCATAAAACGTTCTTTAAGCATTGAAGCATAGGAAGGGTAAGAAGAGGGAAACAGCACAATGACATATCCCGCTCAGCTTTATATTTACCTAGAATGGTGTGAAGACCAACCCTGGCCACAGGCTGGGATAAAGGACAGGACCCCCGATAGTGCAAGTGCCAGCAGGATAGAACAGGTGCAGACCAGATTCAGGATAAGTACGGACCAAATTGGATCAAGACAGGACCACCATAGGTCAGGACCGGCACCCACAGCTAAATTATATCACCAGTGTCACACCGTCTCTGCAGCTAACAGTCGACCCCGATTATGTTAGCAAATCTTCTCCCTCAGGAACCCCTATCGAACTCCTTCCCAGAACCCCAATTGGGTTATCGAATCTCCTGACAGAGTGCCCCGCCATCACCTCTGCTCTTGATCGCCTATTGAGTACGTTGGGTCAGTGACAGGTCAGCTATTCGGACACGTCGGACAATCTAACTAGCTATGCCTACCTTAGTTATACCATTTTCCAGGGCAGTGTACCACTCCCAATGTTGCAAATGTGTGAATTACCTCATTTTGATTGGTCAAAAGACGAGGAGAGGTCATCATACCATACCAGTTATGAGGTCATGCTCTTCAATACTCATATTAATGTTCCCGCCCAATATTTTATTTTCCCATGCACTTTTATTCCACCCGGCAAAGAATGTACCAATAGTAAATACAATGTATAATTTGAGATTCTCTTCAAAGTTCAGGAGGTTGAGTTCACATGAACATCTTCTCGCAAGTCAGGATTTGGCATGGACTCAATGCCATGGTGTGTGGATTCTTGGGCTCTTCTGCACAGTCGCAGGATTGCAAGATGGAGTGCAGCAAAATTAGATCAGGCCCAAAGTATGATACATGCAAGGTAGAAGAGAAACAGTTTTAAAACAAGAAATAAATGAATACACTGTATATCACTTATCTCTACTCTATTCCCATTATTTTATTTTAACTACAGCGTTCAGGATTAAGCAGAACGAACAACTTAGTAAAACAGCAATGCAAGCTTTAGCACATGAGAACATAGAGCAGCCATCTTTAGTTCTAGTACGCAGAAGCAAAGTTTTCCCATCAAAGTAGTAAGTACGTCATGTCATGTGCATATGACAGACGCATGCGCAGAAAAGTTCCCGCGTTGTGGGCTGCCATTTTAGGTTAATCGAGTTACGGTTAGTAAAAGCACATATGAAAGCTTTACCGAGATACTAGAAATGTTGTGTTTTGCATCGTTAATAAGACGAAACATGTTTATTAGTACATTACTTATTATTTTGAGAGGTTTGAGTCCAAGCAAGGCACTTTACATGCGAAACCGTGCTCCATCAGAGCATCCAAGGGGACTTAATCCCCTAACCAGTAGTGTGACAGAAGGTGCGTTTGAAGAGTTGTGGAGCAAGGGGGCAGGGCCTCTGACCAGCTCACAGCAATCCCACTGTGTAGGATTTAATGAAGATAGCAAGAGGGGTTCTTGGCCCCAAGGACCCTCAGTATCCAAGGGGACTTAATTCCCCAACTAGACTTCTGCCAGGAGGCACGTTTGCAGAGTGCTAGAGAAAGGGTCCATGGCCCCTGAAGACCTCTCAGTAATCCTGAGCGGTGTAGGACTTACTAGAGGTAACAGGAGGGCTTGTTGGCCCCCAAGGACTGTTAGCAGCAAAGGTGAGTTCATCCCCCAACCAGATGTATGCTTGGAGGCGCGTTTGCAGAGTGGTGGAGAAAGGAGGCCGGGCCTCTGACCAGCTCACAGCCATGCCACTGTGTGTGACTTACTAGAGGTAACAGGATGGGTAGTTTTATCCCAAGGACCCTCAAGAGCCAAGGGGACTTCATCCCCCAACTAATAGTGCACCAGGAGGCTCGTTTGTAGAGTGGTGGTGAAAGGAGACGGGGCCTCTGGCTCTCTGTGACTTGACGGCCTGTTTCTTTTTTCTATTATTAAGGGAGGGGGGCCCCGTGCCCCCCTTCCCTTGGCTGATTTGGCCCCGGGGACCCCACCCCCTGAGGCAAGGTCTTTTTTTCAATTTAAATTTTTTAATTTCAGGGAAGGGAGCTGCAGGGCCGATTTCGGCCCCTGCGACCCCCTTCCCAGGGTTTGAGCTCTTTTAATTATCTTTTATACTTTTGGGAAGGGGCACCACCACCATGTCATCATAAATGCAGATCTATGTTCCTGGAAATTATATTATTGGCCTACCCTGAAGAAGAGCAAAACAAATTTTGGCAAACCTTGGAAAGTCATAGTGGTAAAAACTTCCATCTTTTCCAATAACATTATTCTATTTATTTTTCTTATGAATTATATGCAGAGCTAGAATTAGGAAAATGCCTTTTATGGGTCATAGTGCCAGCCAACATCAAGAGTTAAACCCTCTACTCTAACATAGCTAAAACCTTTATCCACCCCTAAATTTTCTTATAGCTAGTGTCACCAAAATATATTTAAAGCAGAAAAATGCAAAAGAATAAATCTAAAGAGAGACCAGGGAAATGTATATTTTTCTCAGATAGCTGCTCTGCACACGGTCAATACTCAAAAACAGTGATTTGCTGCATTGCCCTCTTATATATACACTGAGAACAGAGTCATAATTGCCCCAGAAAATGATGCCTGTTTTAGGCATGCATAAAAAGGAGAAATGCTTTTGTTTCTCTAAACATTTCTGGCTTTACGCGTAGTATTTTCTACTGGAAGAATTATTTTCCACTGCAAAACCTATGCTAGACATGACACAGACACCATGGCAGAATTCCTATGGCGGCTGACATACAGATATAGCCTTAAAATATATATATATTTTTTTTTAACTTACCTGACAACAGGACTTCCTGCTCCAGACCTCGTCGCTCTGCAGCCCCGCCACCAGGAAACTCCATAGCCCAATCAGGGTGCTGCTCTCACCAGCATCAGAGCAGCCCCCTAATTAGAGGAAGTGGCCTAGCTTAGCACGGCAATTGCAAAAACAACAAGTGATGGACTGAATGTGGATCAATGTCACACACTCCCCCAGTCAAAAGATCTGGGCCCAAATCCATCGTTTTTTTGCACTCCACACCACCCTGGGTTAGACAATGGCGATATGCAAATCAGCTCTGACCCTGTTGCCCCATGGGAACAGTCCAGTCCGAACTACAAAAGCCATGTCCTTCCCAGAACGGAATCAAGCATCCGAGGACCGGACCGGTTTCGAGGTAACACCTCTCATCAGCCCGGCTAGCTTGACTCCAAGTGGTGTGGAGTGCCTGGGACCCACGTCTGGGCATCCCCAGCGCACTTAGGGCGGCAATTGCAAAAACAACAAGTGATGGACTGAATGTGGATCAATGTCACACACTCCCCCAGTCAAAAGATCTGGGCCCAAATCCATCGTTTTTTTGCACTCCACACCACCCTGGGTTAGACAATGGCGATATGCAAATCAGCTCTGACCCTGTTGCCCCATGGGAACAGTCCAGTCCGAACTACAAAAGCCATGTCCTTCCCAGAACGGAATCAAGCATCCGAGGACCGGACCGGTTTCGAGGTAACACCTCTCATCAGCCCGGCTAGCTTGACTCCAAGTGGTGTGGAGTGCCTGGGACCCACGTCTGGGCATCCCCAGCGCACTTAGGGCGGCAATTGCAAAAACAACAAGTGATGGACTGAATGTGGATCAATGTCACACACTCCCCCAGTCAAAAGATCTGGGCCCAAATCCATCGTTTTTTTGCACTCCACACCACCCTGGGTTAGACAATGGCGATATGCAAATCAGCTCTGACCCTGTTGCCCCATGGGAACAGTCCAGTCCAAACTACAAAAGCCATGTCCTTCCCAGAACGGAATCAAGCATCCGAGGACCGGACCGGTTTCGAGGTAACACCTCTCATCAGCCCGGCTAGCTTGACTCCAAGTGGTGTGGAGTGCCTGGGACCCACGTCTGGGCATCCCCAGCGCACTTAGGGCGGCAATTGCAAAAACAACAAGTGATGGACTGAATGTGGATCAATGTCACACACTCCCCCAGTCAAAAGATCTGGGCCCAAATCCATCGTTTTTTTGCACTCCACACCACCCTGGGTTAGACAATGGCGATATGCAAATCAGCTCTGACCCTGTTGCCCCATGGGAACAGTCCAGTCCGAACTACAAAAGCCATGTCCTTCCCAGAACGGAATCAAGCATCCGAGGACCGGACCGGTTTCGAGGTAACACCTCTCATCAGCCCGGCTAGCTTGACTCCAAGTGGTGTGGAGTGCCTGGGATCCACGTCTGGGCATCCCCAGCGCACTTAGGGCGGCAATTGCAAAAACAACAAGTGATGGACTGAATGTGGATCAATGTCACACACTCCCCCAGTCAAAAGATCTGGGCCCAAATCCATCGTTTTTTTGCACTCCACACCACCCTGGGTTAGACAATGGCGATATGCAAATCAGCTCTGACCCTGTTGCCCCATGGGAACAGTCCAGTCCGAACTACAAAAGCCATGTCCTTCCCAGAACGGAATCAAGCATCCGAGGACCGGACCGGTTTCGAGGTAACACCTCTCATCAGCCCGGCTAGCTTGACTCCAAGTGGTGTGGAGTGCCTGGGACCCACGTCTGGGCATCCCCAGCGCACTTAGGGCGGCAATTGCAAAAACAACAAGTGATGGACTGAATGTGGATCAATGTCACACACACTCCCCCAGTCAAAAGATCTGGGCCCAAATCCATCGTTTTTTTGCACTCCACACCACCCTGGGTTAGACAATGGCGATATGCAAATCAGCTCTGACCCTGTTGCCCCATGGGAACAGTCCAGTCCGAACTACAAAAGCCATGTCCTTCCCAGAACGGAATCAAGCATCCGAGGACCGGACCGGTTTCGAGGTAACACCTCTCATCAACCCGGCTAGCTTGACTCCAAGTGGTGTGGAGTGCCTGGGATCCACGTCTGGGCATCCCCAGCGCACTTAGGGCGGCAATTGCAAAAACAACAAGTGATGGACTGAATGTGGATCAATGTCACACACTCCCCCAGTCAAAAGATCTGGGCCCAAATCCATCGTTTTTTTGCACTCCACACCACCCTGGGTTAGACAATGGCGATATGCAAATCAGCTCTGACCCTGTTGCCCCATGGGAACAGTCCAGTCCGAACTACAAAAGCCATGTCCTTCCCAGAACGGAATCAAGCATCCGAGGACCGGACCGGTTTCGAGGTAACACCTCTCATCAGCCCGGCTAGCTTGACTCCAAGTGGTGTGGAGTGCCTGGGACCCACGTCTGGGCATCCCCAGAGCACTTAGGGCGGCAATTGCAAAAACAACAAGTGATGGACTGAATGTGGATCATTGTCACACACTCCCCCAGTCAAAAGATCTGGGCCCAAATCCATCGTTTTTTTGCACTCCACACCACCCTGGGTTAGACAATGGCGATATGCAAATCAGCTCTGACCCTGTTGCCCCATGGGAACAGTCCAGTCCGAACTACAAAAGCCATGTCCTTCCCAGAACGGAATCAAGCATCCGAGGACCGGACCGGTTTCGAGGTAACACCTCTCATCAGCCCGGCTAGCTTGACTCCAAGTGGTGTGGAGTGCCTGGGACCCACGTCTGGGCATCCCCAGCGCACTTAGGGCGGCAATTGCAAAAACAACAAGTGATGGACTGAATGTGGATCAATGTCACACACTCCCCCAGTCAAAAGATCTGGGCCCAAATCCATCGTTTTTTTGCACTCCACACCACCCTGGGTTAGACAATGGCGATATGCAAATCAGCTCTGACCCTGTTGCCCCATGGGAACAGTCCAGTCCGAACTACAAAAGCCATGTCCTTCCCAGAACGGAATCAAGCATCCGAGGACCGGACCGGTTTCGAGGTAACACCTCTCATCAGCCCGGCTAGCTTGACTCCAAGTGGTGTGGAGTGCCTGGGACCCACGTCTGGGCATCCCCAGCGCACTTAGGGCGGCAATTGCAAAAACAACAAGTGATGGACTGAATGTGGATCAATGTCACACACTCCCCCAGTCAAAAGATCTGGGCCCAAATCCATCGTTTTTTTGCACTCCACACCACCCTGGGTTAGACAATGGCGATATGCAAATCAGCTCTGACCCTGTTGCCCCATGGGAACAGTCCAGTCCAAACTACAAAAGCCATGTCCTTCCCAGAACGGAATCAAGCATCCGAGGACCGGACCGGTTTCGAGGTAACACCTCTCATCAGCCCGGCTAGCTTGACTCCAAGTGGTGTGGAGTGCCTGGGACCCACGTCTGGGCATCCCCAGCGCACTTAGGGCGGCAATTGCAAAAACAACAAGTGATGGACTGAATGTGGATCAATGTCACACACTCCCCCAGTCAAAAGATCTGGGCCCAAATCCATCGTTTTTTTGCACTCCACACCACCCTGGGTTAGACAATGGCGATATGCAAATCAGCTCTGACCCTGTTGCCCCATGGGAACAGTCCAGTCCGAACTACAAAAGCCATGTCCTTCCCAGAACGGAATCAAGCATCCGAGGACCGGACCGGTTTCGAGGTAACACCTCTCATCAGCCCGGCTAGCTTGACTCCAAGTGGTGTGGAGTGCCTGGGATCCACGTCTGGGCATCCCCAGCGCACTTAGGGCGGCAATTGCAAAAACAACAAGTGATGGACTGAATGTGGATCAATGTCACACACTCCCCCAGTCAAAAGATCTGGGCCCAAATCCATCGTTTTTTTGCACTCCACACCACCCTGGGTTAGACAATGGCGATATGCAAATCAGCTCTGACCCTGTTGCCCCATGGGAACAGTCCAGTCCGAACTACAAAAGCCATGTCCTTCCCAGAACGGAATCAAGCATCCGAGGACCGGACCGGTTTCGAGGTAACACCTCTCATCAGCCCGGCTAGCTTGACTCCAAGTGGTGTGGAGTGCCTGGGACCCACGTCTGGGCATCCCCAGCGCACTTAGGGCGGCAATTGCAAAAACAACAAGTGATGGACTGAATGTGGATCAATGTCACACACACTCCCCCAGTCAAAAGATCTGGGCCCAAATCCATCGTTTTTTTGCACTCCACACCACCCTGGGTTAGACAATGGCGATATGCAAATCAGCTCTGACCCTGTTGCCCCATGGGAACAGTCCAGTCCGAACTACAAAAGCCATGTCCTTCCCAGAACGGAATCAAGCATCCGAGGACCGGACCGGTTTCGAGGTAACACCTCTCATCAACCCGGCTAGCTTGACTCCAAGTGGTGTGGAGTGCCTGGGATCCACGTCTGGGCATCCCCAGCGCACTTAGGGCGGCAATTGCAAAAACAACAAGTGATGGACTGAATGTGGATCAATGTCACACACTCCCCCAGTCAAAAGATCTGGGCCCAAATCCATCGTTTTTTTGCACTCCACACCACCCTGGGTTAGACAATGGCGATATGCAAATCAGCTCTGACCCTGTTGCCCCATGGGAACAGTCCAGTCTGAACTACAAAAGCCATGTCCTTCCCAGAACGGAATCAAGCATCCGAGGACCGGACCGGTTTCGAGGTAACACCTCTCATCAGCCCGGCTAGCTTGACTCCAAGTGGTGTGGAGTGCCTGGGACCCACGTCTGGGCATCCCCAGAGCACTTAGGGCGGCAATTGCAAAAACAACAAGTGATGGACTGAATGTGGATCATTGTCACACACTCCCCCAGTCAAAAGATCTGGGCCCAAATCCATCGTTTTTTTGCACTCCACACCACCCTGGGTTAGACAATGGCGATATGCAAATCAGCTCTGACCCTGTTGCCCCATGGGAACAGTCCAGTCCGAACTACAAAAGCCATGTCCTTCCCAGAACGGAATCAAGCATCCGAGGACCGGACCGGTTTCGAGGTAACACCTCTCATCAGCCCGGCTAGCTTGACTCCAAGTGGTGTGGAGTGCCTGGGACCCACGTCTGGGCATCCCCAGCGCACTTAGGGCGGCAATTGCAAAAACAACAAGTGATGGACTGAATGTGGATCAATGTCACACACTCCCCCAGTCAAAAGATCTGGGCCCAAATCCATCGTTTTTTTGCACTCCACACCACCCTGGGTTAGACAATGGCGATATGCAAATCAGCTCTGACCCTGTTGCCCCATGGGAACAGTCCAGTCCGAACTACAAAAGCCATGTCCTTCCCAGAACGGAATCAAGCATCCGAGGACCGGACCGGTTTCGAGGTAACACCTCTCATCAGCCCGGCTAGCTTGACTCCAAGTGGTGTGGAGTGCCTGGGACCCACGTCTGGGCATCCCCAGTGCACTTAGGGCGGCAATTGCAAAAACAACAAGTGATGGACTTAGCACACCACAGCTCTAGG
This sequence comes from Lissotriton vulgaris, assembly GCF_964263255.1. Taxonomy (NCBI): domain Eukaryota; kingdom Metazoa; phylum Chordata; class Amphibia; order Caudata; family Salamandridae; genus Lissotriton; species Lissotriton vulgaris. Next base: position 90,514,590 of record NC_141697.1, on the reverse strand, counting down.
GAGGCCTGTAGTTGCTCTAAACTAGCTGTCGGAAGACAGCTGAGTAAGAGGTTTCAAAAGTGTGCATGTCTGGCTCGCTCTCACAAGATGGCTTGCCAAAAAGACATGCGCACTTTAAAAAGAGCACATGCAACCCACCATTCTCCCAGTCCTTGCTGTAGTCATTCAGCAGCAGTCCTGCCCCCATCCCGACACTTTTTCAGGACAAGAAGATGTAAGTGGGGAAACACTTCTCCACTCCCTTGGAGGAGCCGCCCCTGCAGAATGCTGCAAAGATGTGAGCGTGGTGCTAGCCAGCCTGGTTATGCGCTAGTGCTGGGGAGACATATATTGGTAGATATGGCACTGTCTTGCTCTCTCCCTCTCACAAAGTGCAACACAGCAACTTCGGTTGCTGCTCTGCGTTGCGGGACAACTTTCTAAATCTGAGCCTGCATTTGCAGATACACAGCTTGACTCATGTCCTAGTGTATGATGCACTGCGAGCAGAAGTATGGTTTTGGACCATTTGGGCGCAAGACCAAACCAACAACCTAGAATACAATTTGGGATTCAAAAAGGGAAAAATCAATGGGGCACAATAAAAGATACAAGGATCTCGTTATTGCTTCGCTCAATGCAACTTTGAACACAATACAATCAACAGTAAAAGAATGTGAATCTGTTCTCTCAGCGCCTCCCCAGTACTGATGTTGAAATACGTACACAAATTTGCAGCATAAGCATTGTATCTGATTCTGAATAATGTTACTTGATTGACTTCATGCCATAGAGTTTCCTCGCTTCCATATACCTGAATCCAGTGCTGGCTTTTTATGCAAAAAATCACTGCATTCTGGGAGCTGTAGTCTCTGTTTCCTTCAGTAGGAACATCTGAACTAACAATTCTTAAAATAAAAGTTTGAGAAAGGACTGTGTCCATGATTCTTGACATTAATCGACTAGGAGTGTCTTAGTGCTAGATCTAGGGTGGCTAACAAAGGAGTACTGGATCCATGTCAGGTTTTTAGAATAGCTTTAAAGGGTGAAATTGCAGCTATTGAATCGAAATCAAATTATTTTACATAGTGGATATCCTGAAAATCTGGCCTGGATCCAATCCATTGTCATCAACCTTCGTCAATGCCATTTTAGATGCACCAAACTAAGCCGCCCTTAATTAGCCAGTTAGATAATTCCCAATGGGATCTTTGGAGCAGCATCTTTTCTAACATGGTCCTTGGTAAGAGCTGCTGCATGAGCATACGTCATTCCACCGCCATCAGATTGCGCGCTTGCTATCTGTTATTGTCAAGCCGGGCACAGTCTGAGTTCCAAGAACTGCTGCTGATCAGGGCAAAGTCATGTCAACCTGTCGGCTCACCCTTCCTGGATGTACGGCTGTTGCGCCATCTTGCAGGAGCAGTCTAATCATCAAAAAACAGTTTGAAGGCCGCTCTAAATGCGCCTGTTAAGAGGTTGAGTCATTGAGCTCAGCTGCTTCGATGAAGGGTTGTTCATCAATTGATTTTGTCGAGGAGGCACTGTCAGCAAAGCGACAATGGTCGCAAACTATAATAGGGCGCGGACTGATGGAAACAGATTGCCAGAGAGCGATAACTCCAAAATCCAGGGATAGCTTCATTGTTAGCAGTCACATCGCGTGTACTATTTCAAACAGATAAAGGTGGCACCCTATTAGAGAATTTGTGCTGGAAAAAGAGGAATGGCCCAAGATCAAGCATCCGTTACACCTAATGGTTCTGTCAAAAGCCGGCGCGACAATTGCTCCTAAAACTTTTTGTGTGGAAGCTCATCAAAGAGCCTGTAAAACAAGCCACTCAGGGAGATGAATGTTAAGGCACTTTGGAAGCCTGGATGGCAAGCACAGATCTAAAACCCTTGAATTGATTCCCTCGCTGTGTCGCTCCTGTAATGATATCCGCCTGAAATTGTTACCGAAGCCATTGATTAAAAAGGGCCGTCAAGCACAAGCGTTCCTGCTAAGCACCTTGGTCTGGTAACATCCTCTGAGCCTCTTCACCGGAAGGCAAACAATGCCTGTGAAACATCAACCAATCCCATCCTTCCACCGGAAGTATCTCCTGATCAACTCTAACTTATGAGCTGCTAAACTTTCTGGGGGGTGGGGAGGCGTTGCTTTGTACAGCTCAGAGCTGCAGCATTGGACATAGTAGTTTTTCAAAGTGGATGTAGCTGTGCAAACACAGGGCTGCCTAAAAAAGGTGTGCTACCTCATACATTTGTTTCAGGCTACAGGTGTGGCGGTGCTCTGTGCTCCACCAAATGGCTTTGGAAAGTCAACCATATTTGGAGATCTCTTCGGAGTATGCCATGGTTTGATCACAGTCCTAGCTGCATCCCCAATCAGTGGGGTATGTCCCTTAGGCACTGGCTTGTGAATTCCCAAATAGGGTTTCAAACTGTTATTTGGGGTTTTTTCACAAGAAATAATAAACCAAAGTACTCCGTTTTTTTCAGAAGCTCATTGTATTGTTGTTTCACAACATCAACTCTTCTTGGTTAAACATTTGGACTGCATTACCCAGCATGCATTTTGTCAATTTACATTCCTTTGTCCCAATGCATTCCGGCCATGTTGGCCTTCATCCGGGGACAATCTATAAGTCATATTGAATACATTTCACTTTACAGGAAGGACCACGATATGAAAATGATCACTGTATAATCGTGTTTAATCACGTCGATGGGTGGAGGGTGCTCGTGGTTGGAATGGTGACAAAGGTTCTCTCATCAGTGTGAACCGTATGCAAATTGTGAGGGGTGCCTGTGACTGTGGATCTGAAACAAACATCTTGGTGCCGCGTTTGAAGCAATGTGGTGCCTAACTTTAAATCCGGGTTAAAAGGTATTCAAGAAGATGCGCGTTATTGTTACTGTCATAGAAAGAGTCTCTTTTGAAGGGGTTATTCTTTCATCTTTCATTGGCAGTCTTTCACGCTGCTAACTTTATTAAACATGGCGGCCAAACGCGCCACCCGCCGCTCCAGCTCAGAGCCGAGCGCTTCTCACAGCATCACATGCGCTCTCAAGGGAACTCTTTAGCTTGTCTAAAACACAGTAGGCCCAGAAAGCGAGTTCATTTTTTTATGGAATCTCCATTGCCACTCTCCTGTAAACGAAACTTATGGTTTGATGCAAATATGTCATTTTCCAAGTGTTAACTAACATCCCTTTCAAATCGTGATAGGTATATCACGATTCATTGCAAAGTAGGAGTCTCATTATGGAATAGGTAGTAGGAATACTACAAACAGTAAATGATAATTTATGTCAACAGTAAACATCGACCATTCCAAAAGGAAGAAAGGCTACCTGGAAATAAACCTTAAGACTTGGAGGAAAACAACCATGGGCTGTAATTGCCTTAGGGATGCCTATATTCATCTACACCGGGAGAGCAGTAGATGAATGGCTAGAAGAAAATCAATAAAACGTGGTCTGATAGTAACTTTGCGGTGTCACCAGGGTGAGGCAACTGGCAGATGAGTGCTTTCCTGGTGCTAGCAAAGTTTGGTTTGAGGTTCGAGCTTGGCTGCAGAGATCAGCCCTGCAATAGGTGCACTGTTCTGTGAGGTTCACTTTAGCACACTTCTACAATTTAAATAAGCCAATCATTATGTTAAAAAAAAGTTTTCTAAGCGCACAGCTTTCTCCAGCTTGGGCGTCCCCGCTTGTGTCTATAGTAAAATGGCTTTCAGATGCGTGCCTAACCACACAAACATGCACAGCTGAGGTAGAAAGCCTAATGCTTAGGTTAACTGCACAGTCCTCCGGTTCTTTTGGCCTCGCCAGTTGAGAACCTGCTCGCTGCTCCTACTTATTACACCACCTACGTACTCGAACAACTGGAATTCTACGCCTTACGCAGCGATCTGCTATTCTGTGATCTTGAACCATACGTAAATGAACAATACTAATTCTGTGTCTTATGTGATGACCTGCTATTTTGGAATTTCGAATCCCAGGTAACTATGTTTAATTGTAAACATGTGGGTAATGTCCGTGCTATGTACAAAAGCATAAATAAATAAATCCTCGGGGAGGCCTGTCAGAGCGTTTCCAGAGAGCCTGGTTATCCCTCTGCTGTGCAGGGGCAAAATGACCCCTCACCCAGTCGATATCTGTGAAGAGTCCAAACAAACATTTAGGGCCATATTTACAACATTTTGGGACACATACACAAGCCTCTATCGTCATGGTAACATCACTTTTTGTGACGTTCCCTTGGGGATAGGGGCCTTGCCTTATTTGCAAGGCAGCGTTAAGCCACGCTGCCTTGTAAGTAAGGCTCCCTTTCACGCAATGCTTAGCTTGAAAGGGGTGGTCAGTGGGTGTTGAGGTGGGCGTTCCACTGCAACACCCATTGATTTTTGTGCTGCCTCCTATTTACAAGGGCAGCATAAATAGGAGGCAGCGCCAACATTAAGGCCAAGGAAAACCTGTTCTTGAGTTAGTGAAACTTGGAAAAATGTTCTATTTCTACTCGTTTTTGATTTTTCCTCGTGTGCTGCCTTGTGCAGCACACATAGAAAAAGCAAAATGCCTTGGATTGTTTATATGTAGGAAGGTGACCCTTCCTGCACATAAACAATCCTTAAAATGACATTTAGTCACTTCTATGTGTGCTGCATTTAGCAGCACACATAGAAGTGACAAAATGGCATTTCAGGTTTGCAGGGACCTCTGACCCTGCCAAGGGCCGGATCGCTCCCCTGCCGTCGAACAGCGCCACCGGTGCACATTCACCCCGCTGCTGCCGCTCCTAGTGTGGGTTCGATCCTCCTGTGCCCAGGATCACCGTTTGACTGTGGTTTGGACTTTTGATTTACTGTTCTTTTCTCACCCGTGCCTGTTCGTTTTTTGTATTTATTCCGCTCTTGTTTCTCACCGTTTGTAGCCCCCTGCTCCCCCACCCCCCTTTTTTGCTTCCGAGACCCGCTGTTTTCCCGCGGCTTCCCCCGGGGCCACGCCCCCTCGCTGCTTCGCTCCCGCCTCCCAGCTGCTCCTCCCACCCTCCACGCCTTAAATGGCGGCCGCTACCCAGACGCGCTCAGCGGGTGCGCCGATTGCGTGCCAAAGGCAAGTCCGTCTGCGCCCGTCCGCGCCTGGTTCGCGCCCAGCACCAGTATCCCTGGACCCCATGTACTCCGCACTGCCGGACTGCGATACGACGCCAACACCCTCCACGCACTCAACACCGGCCAAAACCATTGGTGCTTCCAGGCCGCCCCGAAAGGCACCCACGGACCCTTCTCCTGCTACACCTGCAACTTCACCTGTGACAGAACCACCAAACCCCCAAGGACTGGACACAACCACTTTCACTGCATACTCCTCAACACCCGCTCTGCACGCAAACACGCCGTCGAGCTCTGGAACCTGCTCGACACCTCCACCCCAGACGTTGCCTTCCTGACCGAGACCTGGTGGAACGACTCCTCGGCACCTGACATCGCCATAGCCATCCCGGACGGCTACAAGATCTCCTGCAGAGACCGCACCAATGGGATCGGAGGAGGAATAGCCATCGTCCACAAGTCCACCCTCCAGGTTCACACCCTCGCAGACGACTCCCTCAACTCCGCCGAACACCTTCACTTCCGGATCCACACCGACCCCAACACCACCCTCAGAGGAACACTCACATACAGACCCCCCCAACCCCAGGCCCTCTTCAGCGACTCCGTCGCCGACCTCGCCAGCACCCACGCACTCACCACCACGAACTACATCTTCCTCGGAGACCTGAACTTCCACCTCGAGAACAACAACAACACCAAATCCGCCGCCCTGATCCACAACCTCGCCAACTCATCACCGAGTCCACCCACGCCGCCGGCTACACGCTGGACCCAGTCTTCTCTACAAGCACCCACGTCGCCTTCAACCGTACCACCACACTCCACTGGACTGACCACCGATGCCTCCACTTCACCTTCAAGAAACCAACCACGCACCACCGCACCCAACAGCTGCCTCACCGCTGCTGAAGCAAAGTTACAGAGGACCAGCTGACCTCCACCCTCACCCAGAATCCACCCGCCAACCCCACTGACACAGACGCTGCTGCCCGAAACTTCAGACAGTGGATCGACGACTGCGTCAACACCCTCGCCCGATCAAGAAACCCTCCATCAACTGACCCAGCAAGAAAGCCACCTGGTTCACTGAAGAACTCCAGATCTCCAAACGAACATGCCGGAAGCTGGAGAAGAAATCGCTCCACGACAACACACCAGATAGCCACGCAGCTCACAAAGACGCCATCCGCAGACATCACCACCTCATCAGAACTGCCAAGAGATCGTCCTTCAAAGCCAGACTGGACAACAATGCATACGACAGCAAAGAACCTTTCAACATAGTAAAGGAACTCTCCAACCCCATCGCCAACACCAACGACATCCCACCCTCGCAAGATCTGTGCGACTCACTGGCCACCTTTTTCCATCGCAAGATCGCCGACATCCACGACAGCTTCAACTCCTCATCCGCCCCGATCACAACAACCCACACCCCGAAAGTCACCTGCACCAACCAGTTGACCTCCTTGTCCCACGTCAACGACGAAGAGACAGGCAAGGTCATGAACTCCATCCGCTCAGGATCTCCGTCAGACCCCTGCCCACACCACATTTTCAACAAAGCCGACACAACCATCGCACCCCAATTGCGAAAGATCATCAACATCTTCTTCGACACAGCGACATTCCCAGAAAGCTGGAAACACACCAAAATCAAAGCCCTCCTCAAGAAGCCCAAGGCGGACCCCAAAGACCTCAAGAACTTCCGGCCCATCTCCCTGCTCCCCTTCCCGGTGAAGGTCATCGAAAAAATCGCCAACATGCAGCTGACCCTCCACCTCGAGGACAACAGCATAATAGACCCCTCCCAGTCCGGATTCGGATGCAACCACAGCACCTAGACTGCCCTCATCGCCGCCACAGACGACATCAGGTGCCAGCTAGACAACGGCGAAACCTCAGCCCTCATCCTCCTGGACCTGTCAACAGCTTTCGACACAGTCTGCCACCACACACTAAGAACACGCCTCCGACAAGCCGGTATCCAGAAGAAGACCCTGGACTGGACCACGTCCCTCCTCTCCGGCAAAACCCAGAGAGTCCGCCTCCCGCCCTTCCGATCCGAAGCCACCGACATCATCTGCGGTGTAGCCCAGGGCTCTTCCCTCAGCCCTACCCTGTTCAATATCTACATGGCCCCCCTCGCACAAGTGGACCGCCAGCATGACCTGAACATCATCTCCTACGTCGATGACACCCAGCTCATCCTCTCCCTCACCAAGGACCCGCACACCGCCAAAACCAAGCTCTACGAGGGAATGAAGGGCGTCGGTGAGTGGATGAGGAGCAGCCGTCTGAAACTGAACTCGGACAAGATGGAGATCCTCATCTTAGGTCCGATCCCCTCCGCGTGGGACGACTCCTGGTGGCCGACCGCACTGGGAGCGGCTCCAAAACATACAGATTACGCACGCAACCTAGGATTCATCCTTGACTCCGCCCTCTCCATGTCGAAACAGGTAAACACCATCTTCTCCTCCTGCTACAACACCCTCCGAATGCTTCGCAGGATCTACAAGTGGATCCCGACCGAAACAAGAAGAGCAGTGACACAATCCGTTGTCAGCAGCAGACTGGACTACAGCAACGCACTCTACGCAGGAATCCCAGCCAAACACCTGCGTCGACTGCAACGCATCCAGAACGCCTCGGCCAGTCTGATCCTTAACGTCCCCCGCCGCAGCCACATCACCTCCCACCTAAGAGACCTGCACTGGCTCCCTGTCAACAAGAGGAACACCTTCAAACTCCTCACCCACGTACACAAAGCACTCCACAACACTGGACCAGCCTACCTGAACGACAGACTTAACTTCTACACCCTCGCCCGCCAGCTCAGCTCCGCCAGCCTCGCCTTTGCCACCATCCGGCGGCAGATCCTTCTCCTTCCTCGCCGCCAAAACCTGGAACACCCTGCCACCCAGCTACAACATATCCAAGACCTGCTCACCTTCAGAAGGCTCCTCAAGACCTGGCTCTACGAGCAATAGCAGGACCCCCCCCCCCCCTCAGCACCTTGAGACCCTCACGGGTAAGTAGTGCACTTTACAAATTCTCTGATTGATTGATTAACAATTCTCCTCTGCATGCAGACACCCTTGCACTATGGTGCAAGGGTGCCTGCATTGGCGCTACACTGCTGAGTTTAGCACCAGTGCAGGGGGAAACGCAAGGCTTCACCATATCCTTGTAAATATGGTGCAGCCCTGCGTTTCTGAGGTGGCGGAGTGAGGCATTAGGCCATGATGGCAAACGCCTCACTCCGCCACTTCCTCATACATAATCTCCTTTGTGTCATGGTTGCAACACTTTGGTGGTGCATCCATGACGCAAAATGCTAGTAGATATTTACAAAGCCACGCAGGGGCAAATTGGACTGCCTTGCATGGCTATGTATAAAAAAAGTAATGCAACACAGCCGCTTGCACAGTATTGAGTTACATTTCATTCTCAGAGGCGCTGTAGGGATGGATCATGGGCGTTCCCATGCAGCCACCCATGGATTTCACGCAATACCGGATTTATTAAAGTTTGTAAACCTAGGATTGCGTGAAATTGTTAAACCTCCCAGAAGATGGCATAGCGAGAAGAATTTTTTTTTCTCATCTTTATTTCCTCTTTTAAGAGGAAAATGCTTCGGATATTGTTTTTTTGTGCAGGAAGGTAACCCTTCTTGCACCTAAACAATTCTACATGTAACGCAGGCTCCCTTGCAATGTAATATATCTTAGTACCTATGGCACATATCTGCTATATACCTTCGACTCGCCGCAGTGTGGCAACTTGCCTTGCTACACTGTGTTGTGTTAAAGGTTAGTAAATCTGGCCACAGGCCTGAGTGATGGCTTCCTTAAAACTCTAGAACCTAAAACCCCATTCATTGTGTTTCCTCCTTACTATAATTTGAGGGGGTGTTTCTCATAGTCTTAACTTTCTTCCTTCAAGTTTTGTACTCCACGGCCAGTCACCCTCTTCCCATTGCAAAGAGCACCCCAACACTTCTCTGAAACATTAATAAAATAATCATTTTCAAACCTTATTTCTTTTGTTGTGGGTATTTCTCTATACTAAGATAGTGGAAAGTCTAGTTTTAGTGTATTTTATTCATTTTCTGACAAAGGCCCTCATAGGGAGTTGCTCATTTTTTGGAGAAAGCTGCAGTTTCTGGTCAAAGCGAGACTGTAAGTTATTATTCAGTTTGGAAATCGGTGTGGTAACTACAATGTCTGCATGCAATACCCCATTTCATATGGACTCAAGATGACACTGTATCGGCCTGGCTCTTGCCTTGTACCTCCACCCTTAACTGTGCCTGGTACTCCAACCCAGCTCCAGCCCTGTCACGAAGCTCCCCATCTCAACCTCCTCTCACTCCTTTCTTGAACTTATTTTGCTCTCTCCCATTTCACTACTTCATCTGCCTTTTTGCCATATTTCAGACCTTCCTCTTTTTTTTCTTTTCTTTTCATTCTCTGCTACTTTCTTGTGTATTTCTCATCTTTTCCAAGCCTTTCTTCTTTGCTTCTCTCATTCATTCCTTGCTGCTTTTTTGTGTGCATTTCTCAGTCTTTCTTTGCAGTTTCTGTATCCATATCTCATTCTTACCCATTTTTTTTAGCCATTTTTTTGGTACATTTCTCACTCTCTCTACCACATGTTTGTGTGCTTTTCTCTGTTTTTGCGCTTTTAGAGCATTTCTCACTCATTCTCTGCTACTTTCTTGGGCATCTATCACCCCTTCTCATTCATTCTTTGCCCCTCTGTTCTTTCATTCTGTAAAGTTTCTCTATGCCTTTTTTAGTCAATCCTTGCCACCTTTTGGCCTCTGATACTCTCAGCTCTTTAGCCCTTTTTTGAGGTTCATACTCTTAAGTGCTCCCTTACCTCCTCTTCTCCTTCTTATTTCCCACTCTTTTGCTCTTCCTCATGCCCTTCTCCCCTCACTTAGCCTGACCCACTGCCTCAAAGCTCCTTGCAACGGGTGCACCACTGATGCACCTAAAGAACGCCAAAGGCAAGACTGTGTGCAGCTGTCTGTTCCCCACCGATGCCCAGCACCAGGACCCCTGTTCCTCCTCCCAACCACTGCTACTACTCCTCCACTTCCCTCCTCACCCTGAACGCCAGATACACCTCCCAGTGCTCTTGTCGAGCCTCACCACCCTGCGCTGAAGAGAGCCTTCTCCTGCATCACCTGCCACCTGCCTGAACCCTACCATATCCTCACACCTCACCTGCATGCAGTGCAAACAACACACATCTCACACTTGCTCAGGCTGACCCAACCCTCACTTCTCCCTTCCGCCACCCCTCCACATCCTGATTTCTCCTAAACACCCACTCCCTAACTAAACATGCCACCGAAATCTGGTACCTGCTACACAATAACACACCGTACCTGCTCTTCCGGGTAGAAATCTAGATGATCCCTGCCTCGGCTCTTGACATTGCCACATCTATCCCCACCCCACTTAAATACAAGGTAATTAGACAGAACAGGACCAACATACCAAAAGGAGGACTCTTCATCATTTTTAAAGAACACATCCAGTAATACACAACCTCGGCTAACACCAACAGGACCATGCAACATCTGACCTTCAAACTCCATATCACTGCCAAGTGCACCCTGAGCTGCACCCCTGTCTACTCAACCCGCAGAAACTTCGGAAGCACAATCACAGACTTTGTTTCCTACCTGATACTCGGCTTCAGCACCTCATCCTCCTCAGCGACCTCAACTACTACTAGGAGGACACCAGCGACCTCAACACAGCCAACTTCCTGGAGGATCTGACAATCCCCAGACTCACCCAACGAGTGGAAAGCCCCACACATGCTGCCAAACACCTACTGGACATCATCTTCACCAGCTTCAGGGAAATCACAGTGGACAAGCCAACACCTGGTGGAGAGGTGTGGTGCAGTGGCCAGGGCAGCTGACTTCGGAGCACAGGTTTTACGGTTCAATCCCTGGCTCCGGTGGCAGCTCAGCTTTACCATGTGACTCTGGGCAATAGCTCACTTAATTTTCACGACGGCCCCAGCGCCTTGAGATCTGTAAGGGTGAGAAGTTTGCGCTTTACAAATACGGATTCACAAATACGAATTTACACCCATCACCAGGTCCGACCATGCTCTCCTCTATATCCACATATCCATTCCTCACTACCACTGAAATGCTATTGGAAAGCTCTCACAAAGGGATTTGAACAAGGTCTCTCAAGAATCCTGAACTTTGAAGCTCCCACTCCACTGACTGTAACACCTCAATGATGACCTCCACAGTTCCATCTCCAACTTCAACGCTTGAATAGCCTCATGAACAAACATCATGGCCCACTCAAGACCACTAAAGTCTCCCGAACTAGACAACAAGCAAGATGGTCCACAGAAGAGCTCAAACTTACCAAGCACCACTGGAAGTACCAAAAATGCTGATTAACAAAATGCCTAGACAGCACTGACACGAGCAACTACATATTAGGGGTGGGTGGTTGGCCCCACTTCGCCAGCGGAGTGTGCTTACGTTTTATTTTGGCAAAAACTCCACGAGGCGCTTTGTGGCAAAGTTTACTGCCCAGTCTTGTGCAGATGTCGCCCTGCAATAGGGATTTCGCCGGCTGCTTCAGCGGCAGACGGCCTCTGCCATCACTCATGGCATCAATAGAGCGCCACTGCGCATGTGCAACCAGCCAGCAGAGGCTTGGCTTGAGTCAGTTGGGTCCCTCTCTTTTCCCCCTCCATCCCTCTCAGCGTTCCTTCTCTATCCACCGCCTCACATGAAATCTGGACCCTGGTATGAGGCGTGCATGACAATCTGAAACTACCGGACCTCGTGTCAGTCAGAACTGTGTGCAGGAACAAGCACGCTCTGGCAAGATGGCATCCCTTGCAGGCCACCTCGTCCCCTTGCTCGCAACTTGGGTCGCCGCTGCAGCATCACGGTAGGTACAGCTCGGTCACCGCAACTCAGTTACTTCAGGGGTGTTCTGAGGGATTCGTGAGAGTGGAGATCAGATGTAATGATTTACCTAAACACCTTCCTGATGGAGTAATTCATGACTAGCCATCCTTGTCATCCATAGCAGATGAACATACCCCCTCTTACAGTAGTTATGCCTCCTGGACGTTTACCTGCTTGCTGCCTTATCCCTACAGGACACTAACACTTCCACGGTGAATGGCTGTTCTTTTGAAAGTGAACAGAACCTTTATGTAATGCTGAGAATCCGCCTCACGACTATTCAACTAACAGAATTGCAGCAAATACAAGTGCAGCGCCGCAGGCTTTATTTTCCTGTGCATGCCCTGAACAGTAACATTTTGTTTGGCAACTTTCCAATGGCAGTCATCGCCTGTTTCACAGAGTGGTGCTTCCGTCTATGTTTACTTATCTCTGGTGTTTTTCCATAGGGTGGGTCACATAAGTCTACCTTACCGGAGGGTGCGTGTGCTCATTCCTTGATATTGATTTAAGATTTACCCACAGAATGGAATCCAACACACGACGTGAATGATACACCTAGCGCCATTACACTGGCGCATTCACCTAAATGGTGTCTTGTTAACTGCATGTATTTTTGCAGCTGGTGTGTTAAACGGATGTATGTCAGTACAACGCAATCATTTTGATCGCGGTACTTTACAACACGGTTTTCACAACGCAAGTCGTTACAACGACTTGCGTTGGAGGGCGCTGGATTGAGGATTAATTTAATTAACTATTCCAACTCCAGCCCACGTAACAGTAGGGAAGGTGTTGGAATAGAAAATCAAACTATTCCTTAAGCAAGAGCGCCATCCAGCGCAAGTCGTAGTAATGACTGGCGTTGTAATGGCTGCGTCGTAAAGGTCGCACTGTGTAACCACCGCGTTGTAAAGGATGTTTCCCGTGTTGAACACATGAACGTGAATGTGATACAGACACAGCATGTACATTTACCCAATGTTTTTATCTGAATCGAAGAGGTGGCATTCAAGCTACACACAGATCTCTTAAACAGGAGTGGCAACTACCTGCCCTACCTAACTGGGATTTGAAGCTGTGACCTGCATGTAACACAAAGATCGCTGTAGCAGTTGCAGGAACACTCCATGTTATTATTCTGGAACCTGTACCCGTGATGGCCTCTTGAGTGGAAAAAAGATGACTACCCCTGCTGCAGCTTTCACTTACTGGGATTTGAACCAGTAACCTGCAGGTAACACTTGGCTCTTTGATGCAGGTGTTTTGACCCACAAGTCTATCACAAGGAACTGTTCAATGTCATACAGCAGTTCACGAAACACCCCAGCGAAGACACGGACGTCCCACCTTCCCAGCAACTATGCGACAAGCTCTGCTTATACTTCCACCTGAAGATCAAGGCCCTCTACGACAGCTTCAATGAACCTATGCCTGATGACACCTCCCCTTCCAATGCTGTCGATAGGCCAACCATCATGACCTGGAATCCAGCTACCATTGAACACACCACAACCACCATGCAGAAAACCCACTCAGGAGCCCCCACAGACCCCTACCCACCGTACATATTCCACAGGGCCGCTGCCGCCATCGCACCCAAACTGGGACAGACCATCAACGTCTCCCTCACATCCGGCATCTTCCCAGACGACTTGAAATGGGCAGATGCTAAACCCCTCCTTAAGAAACCCACGGCCGACCCAACGGACCTGAAAAACTACCGGACCATCTCTTTCCTCCCGTTTGTGGCGAAAGTCACAGAGGGACACGTGAAAACTCAGCTGACCACCTTCATCGAAGAGTACTTCATCCTAGACGCCTCCCAGTGTGGATTTCACAGCAAACACAGCACCGAGACCGCTCTCCTTGCCGCCACTGATGACATCCGCTTGCTACTTGACCAGAGACACACCACAGCCCTCAGCCTCCTAGACCTCTTCGCAGCCTTCAGCACCGTCTCTCATCGAACCCTTGCAGCCAGACTTCGTGACGCAGGGATACAAGGAACCACCCTCGACTGGATCCGATAATTTCTCTCCGGCAGAACCCAGAGGATCAGACTCCCTCCCTTCCTCTCCGAACCCACTGATATCAATTGCGCAGTGCCCCAAGCCTCCTCACTCAGCCCCACGCTCTACCAACGTCTACATGGCCCCCCTCTCCGCCATTGTCAGAGAGCTTAGGTTCAACATTCTATCCCATGACGACGACACCCAGCTCATTCTCTCACTCACAAAGAATCCCGAAGACACCGGACTTTGCTTCCAGGAAGGAATGAAGAACGTGGCAGCCTGGATGAAAGACAGCTTCCTGAAGCTCAGCTCAGAGAAGACTGAGGTCCTCATCCTGGGATCCGGCAACTCCGCCTGGGGCAACACCTGGTGGCCCCCTGCCCTCAGGACTCCACCCATTCCCATTGACCACACACGCAACCTCTGCATCATCCTCGACTCGTCCCTCTCCATTAACCACCAGATCAACGCCGTCACCTCCACCAGCTTCAACTGCCTGTGCATCCTCTGCAAGTGGATCCCCCCGAAGGCAGAAAGAACATCACCCATGAACTCATAACCAGCAGACTGGACTATGGCAATGCCCTGAATGCCAGAATCAACAAGTCCCTACTACACAGGCTCCAGACTATCCAGAACGCCGCTGCCAGACTCATCCTCAGAAGGCCGCATCACAAACACATGACCCAACACCTGCGAGAACTCCACTGGCTCCCCATCGAGAAAAGGGTCACCTTCAAACTCCTCACCCACGCCTACAAATCCCTCTACAACATCGGACCCAAATACCTCAACAAGAGGCTATTCTTCCACCTACCCAAGAGGAACCTCCACTCCTCCGACCTCGCACTGGTAGAGGTCCCCAGCATCTGCAGAAACAGGACGGGCAGGAGAGCTTTCTCCTACTTTGCAGCCAAGACCTGGAACGAGCTCCCAGTGAACATCAGACGCTCGCTAAACCTGCACACCCTCAGGAAAGACGTTGAGACCTTGCTCTTTGACTGATCCGGAGCTGCCCCCCCGAGTGCCTTGAGACCCTCATGGGTGAGTAGTGCGCTAAAGTAACCCCTGATTGATTTAATCTTTCTGTGATTGGTGCCTCTTCCTGACAGGCTGCACACAGATGTATGCAGCAGGGTATTTAACTCACTGATCCAGCTGGCAGAACCTTGCTCCTTTCTGCTAGCAGTGGCTTGTCTGCAGATTTTTTTCGCTCGCCTTTATTTTTAACAACACATGGGTCGTGTTTCAGATCATGGTGGAAAGGCTGTGGGGTGCATGGAGAGAAGAGCATTATCCAGGGGTAACCTTCGGAGTGGCTGGTCAGAGTTTCGAGCGGAGCCTGGTGCTTCTCAAACCTGTTCCCCTGTGGACCTCAGCATGTCTGCGCCAAGGCTTGTCCAAAAGAACAGGCCACCCGAGGGCCACTTTAAGGAGAGAGCCCTTACGTCATGAAATACCCCCAATTCTGAATAACTTGTTCAACACAGTCACTTTCCTGCATGTATGGAAATGCACCACTGTCTGCCTTTTCCCAAAGAAACCCTAATTGAATCCTAAAACACTAGCCACCAACTGGCCCATCTACTTGCTATCCTTCCCTATGAAAGTCATAGAGAAGATCATGAACAAACATCTAGCCACCCACCTCAATGATAACCACCTGCTCGCCACCACCCAATTGAGCTTCAGAACCAGCAAGAGCACTGAAACCCCCTCATTACTGCCATGGATGACATCTGGCTCATCATGAACAGAGGAGACACCACTGCCCTAGTCCTAGACCTTCGATACTGTCTCTCACTTCATCCTCATTCAACACCTTCATGATGCTGCAATTCAGGGGTCACCTCCCTGTGGTAACTACAAGGTTTGCTGCTCAATCCAACACTGTTGAATGCCTACATGGCCTCACTCTCTGGTATCATGCACACTCATGGAATCAACCGTATATCCTACTCAAAAGACACCCACCTCATCTTCTACCCCACTGACAAAACTACATACACCCAAACCAACTTCTTCTCCTGCATGTCTAAAATCGGCCTATGGATGAAAAACAACACAACACAGCTCAACACAGACAAGACAGAAGACAGAAGCAGTCATCTTTTGCAAAGACACCTCTCTGTGGGACTCCACCTGGTGGCCTGCTGATCTCGGACCCACACCTAGCCAAACCACCCATATGAAGATCCTCAGAATAATAGTTAACAACCAGTTCACTATTACCGGCCGAGGGAAGATAGTTTATGTTATGATGTAACATGTCATGTCATGTCATGTTATGTTACATTTATTTGTAAAACACACTTTTACCCACAAGGGTATTCTGGTGCTGAGCAGGTGTGTATGCCAATCCCTGCCTATATAGGTTGGTTAATTTCAGCTTCTTGCAGAATTCAAGCTGTGATGTGGGGTGGTAGGCCATTCCACTCTTTAAGAACAATGTAAAAGAATGCCTGTCATCATGACCTTGTTCTGTGTACACGTGAGATGGGTCCGAGTAGGAGTCCTGCGGAGCAGAGGTGTATAGGTAGTTGGGGGGAGGAGATGCTTCTATTCAGGTAAATGGGGCCTAAGTTGTGTAGTGCCTTAAATGTGTGTGTGAGGAGTTTGAATTAGCACATTATGTGTGGGAGGTTGAGGAGGAGTCTGGCTGCTGAGTTCAGGATGGTTTTCAATCTACTGAGTTGATTGGCATTCCTGGTGTAGAGGATGTTCCCATAGTCCAACTTGATGTTAACTAGGCTGTGAGTGAACGTTTTTCTAGTGTTGCTTGGGAGCCATTTTTTCAGATCTTCCTTAGCATCTTCAGGGTTTGAAAGCAAGGGGCAGAGACTGCATTGATTTACAGTCATGTCCATTTTGCTGATTATTCCTAGGTTTCCCATTTAGGCGTAGGTCTGAGTCCAGTTATCCACCAGTTGGAGTCCTATGGCGAGGAGTTCTTTCTAAAGATCATTGCTTCTGCTTGTTGGTGTTGAACTCGAGACAGTTGGCTTTCATCAGTTTGTGACTTTGGTCATGCAGGCAGTGAAGTTGATTCTTGTGTTGGGGTCTTGTAAAAGAAGGGAGTATGAGCTGCGTGTCATCAGCATAGATGAGGACGTTGATATTGTATGCACAGATCCAGAGGGATCATGTATTCATTGAAGATGGTGGAGCTGATCAATGAACCTTAAGGCACTCCACAGATTTGTTTGTAGGCTTCAGAAGAGTAATGCGCTAGGCGGACAGCTTGTGTTCTATCCCATAGGAAGGAGCAGATCCAGTGGAGAGCATGTCCTTTGTTGGAAATGCCCTGCAGGAGAATTATGAGGATGGGGTGTGAGACCAAGTGAACTGCTGTACAAAGCCATTCAGCAGTGTTTGAATGATCAGGGCAGTTATTTCCAACAAAACAGTGTCGTTCATATATATCAGTGCAGGCATCTGACAGGTACCTACTTCACCTGCTTGTCTAACAGACTGGCCTCCAGATCATTCACATACAGGGTGAACAAAAAAGTGGCAGTATGCATCCCTGTCTCACTCCTCCCTTCAGATGGAGAGAGCATGCAGGACCCATCCAGGTTATATAGAACGACTGCCATCATGTCCCTGTGAAACTCAATAAGAAACTGGATGACGTCAATGTCGGTACCCATATCTAAGAAGATGGGCCACAGCTTCGATCTGTTCACTACTGTCAAAGGCAGAAGACTGGTCCATATATGCGATGAACAATGACACCAGTTTAACCACAGTGTATTTATTAATTAAAAAAAAAAGGTTTAGGCATTGGTCACATGTGCCCAGGCGAAACCCAAACTGACGATCTGAAAGAATGGACCCGTCCTCTGCCCATGACATAATTCTCTCCAGGATGAGCCTTACCATCCATCACCTTGACTACCGAGTCTACCAAGGAGACAGGCCTGTAGCGACTCAGTAAGCCAATAAAGCCCTTTTTACGTACAGGAATGATAATGGACTGTGACCACGAGGACGGAAGACAAGTACTTACTGCCAGATTGAACGTACGGGTTAAAATCAGGGCCCAAAGATCAGCTAAACTGAAAATAAATAGACAGGGATCCCATCAGGACCAGGGGCATTGTGACCTCTGACTAATGTGACCTCATCCAAGTTAAATGTTAAATTACATTAGTGGGTGGTGATCGAACATGGCTCAAGGGGAACTCTGCTATCCAGGGAATTATAAATGCCTCAAAATGTTCAGTCCACTTAATGGGATCAATATGTGAGGAGATGGTTTGAGCCCTATTATTATTGAATATAGGGCGATTAAATATGTCTAAAAAATATACTGCTATCAGCCCTGAGTGAGTCTTCTGTAAAATCATCCCAAGCTTCCTTTTTGAGTGCTCTCTTACTCAAATCTAATGTCTTTTTTTTATAAGAAACATGTCTGTTAGCTATTAGACATGGATCTTTGGGCTGAGCTTTAAGTGCAGACATTAATGATATATGTGTTTTGAGCCATCTTTGTTAAACCACTGGAGATTAATAACTTCCGGTTTGGAGGGAAATGATAACCTAAATTTAACATCACCCCAATCACTGAATAGACATTCAGAAAAGCACTATTCTCACATAAGTCCCCCAAAGACATATCAATTTCTCAGTGTCTAGTTACCATGAGGCATTTGAAAAAAATCCTCATGGAACAATCTTTGTCCACCTTAATCTTAGTCCCTGGTCACCGCACAATCCAGTTGGATAAACGCACCCTGTGCCAATGCTCATACAAAAAAGTCTTTGACATTAACAAAGATTCAATAATGATCACTGAAACAAGATACTCTTATAACAGAAAGAGCTATAAAGGTCCGCAGATGCACAGAAATAATAATGAAATCTAATGTGGAGTGTAAACCTCGTCCTATAAAGTAGGGACAAAACTGCCTTCTGCATTTTGAAAGATTGGTCATAACACATTCCAAATTGAATTCTGCAAGAATGTTATTCAAAAATACACCGGCTTGACTATTTTCCAGATGCAAAGATTCCCCATTATGCACTTAGTTGCAGGAGATAAAGAGTGGAAATAGGGATGGATATTAAAATCTCCTACCAAAGTAAATCCTTTGTATTACCACATAAATCAATATTCAGCATCTGATCACTAAGAATGAAATGTGTGTCACAGAAAGTGGGATCAGTGGGTGCATTATGAACATTTTACAAAATAAAACACCTAACCACCATTGAGGTAAAGAGGAATACTTGCACATTACGCCTATCACTACCCAGTTGGGACAGCTAGCAGCCAGCTTTGCTTCTTGGACTGGGGTAATCTTCTCTAACCCCTTGTTTTAAAATAGGGATCCCAGTGATTTCCACAACATAAAGGGCAGAAGCAGGAGGATGGCTAATAACAAATCATGGGGATACAAGACCATCTTTACTACCAACTGCCCCAGACCCGTCCCTCACGGATCCCTCACGGATGCCCTAATAACCGAGTTCTTCCTGGGACCTCCCATATAGGCCAACAACTCTGAGTGCATTGGCACACCATGCTGGACTGACTGAGTCAGTGAAATTACCTTAGTAAAAAGGGAGCAGATTGAGAAGCAAACATTTTTCATCTTTAGATAAACTGGGTGCAACTGTAGAACCCTGAACAAGTTCCCTCAAAATCTTTTCACCAGTCTGCCACACCCCCCATCTACATGGCTCCTAGGGTCATGGATTAATCCTGGTGTTGAAAAATTAGCAGTAGAAAACATAATTAAATTATTTAAATTGTCTTTGATGGATAGCAAATTCTCTAAACATTTATCGACTGCAGTCTCTTTCATTGACGAGACGTTAGAAACAAAGTCATCAGAATTAATAAGGGCAGTGTGATCTCTATGCAATTTGTAACCAGTGTCCTTTATGGTGGACGAGGGAGCCAATCTACCCTTGGCCTTAGACCCCATCTGTGCTGCAGCTGTATCAAACTTTGTACTCTTTTTCTTTCTTGATTCCAGAGGACCACAGTCAACTGGGGAGTTCCTGATCTCAGTCTTGGCCTCTGTATGATGGACATCTGCAACAACAATTGCATCCATAGCCCCATCTGGCTGAGTCACGCCACATTTCCGTATGGCAACATTCCTCATAGAATCACAGCTTGGCAGAAGGGCAACTACAGGTTCCGTAGGGGCAGATAGAAAACCCAACTTCTCCTCCCCAGTACTAACTAATCATTTATAGCCCCCAGTGCTGTTATTAAATATGAAATAATTGATGACTTGGAAAGGGCTAAATCCTTAGGAGCTAAACCAGGCTGTGGCTGAGGTTTTTTCATTTTCCCATTCTAGTACAGAAGAAAGAATGTAAGACCTGGGGAAGGAAAAGGAGGCTGGCTCCGCCCAGCCTCCATCAGGTAGTTACACGGAGGCCAGACACTATATATGTTAATAACCTGCTCCTCCCCCTATGTACTAGCAAGATAGCAAAACACACGACCCTTCTGCAGGGGAGGGCATCAAGGCAACAAAACAACCACTAAAAGTCAGCTGCTTGTCTGGTTTAGAAAGCGAGAAATCACAGACCCGCCCTGCTCCTTCCAATAATCCAAAGGACACACTTGTTTCTTCTGGCCTGTCCGATGTCAGTGGGGTGGCCCAGGCCCAGCCTCCTCTGGACAGTGCTTAATGTTTTTTAAATGAAGCACCAGGACTCAAGGAACTACTTACGGTTCCACTGCAGCTGCCACAACCCACATCACTGTAAAGTTTTTTAGCATATATTAAAATAGTTTGATACTCCATAAATGAATGTTGCATAGAAATACACGCACAGAGCCACCATGGGTAGATTCTCATAAATAGGTGCAGTGTTTACAAATAAGTGCCGATGCTGAGCACCAGAAAACACAGGCACAAATACAGCACTGCCTCTGGAGAATGATGGGCACATGACGGGCTCGCCCTTGGCCCGGGCAGGCCCGCGTGTGTCACATGCAGCAAGCTAGCTATTGTAAATAAGAAGTCCTCTGTAGCCAGGTGTAGTGTAGATAAATATAGTAGGTTTATTCATTAGATAATAACATCAGTAAGTCATTGGAAGATGGTAAGTCCCAACGTCTCTTTAGGTGCACGTTGGGAGGCATCCCCAGCCCCTTTAGTGTGGCCGTGCGTTGGAGTCTCCAGGCGCGTGGGACAATTAATGGGGTTGGAGGTCCCCCCCAGGCAGAAAAGTTGATAGGGCTTAGGACGCCTCTAAATACAATCAAGCGCTTCCTGCACAGCGGGATAGTGCGGGGAATGAGATTTTGATATCAATTTATGAGTATGATAAATTTAATAAAGAATCCCATTCGTCTGTTTTGGACCGCTCGTATCTGTCATTGAGGAAAGGACCACCCCCGCCTTGGTTTAGACAAACCCCATTAACTGACGCCACTCGGAAGAACCACTTACAACCGATAGAGTTTTAAGAGTTTATATAAAGATTAATTTGGATTCGATACAATCCACTCAGGATAAAAACTCAAAGTATACAAAATACAAAATCTGTTTCAATATCAGCCTCTTAAGCTTCGGTGTGAAGTGGTTCCTTCTGCGTCATCTGCAGTAAGATAAAAAAACATCATCAAGTTAATCTGTCCCTACTCTATGCTACGTGTCAACCCTACTTCGCTAGTTTCTTCCCTAAAAAGGTGTCAGCAGTTTGACTTCCAAAGAAGTTCAAACTCTCTTTAGCCTCTAAAGGAAATCTTCAGTTTCAGAAGCAGTACCCTATCTGCCTACCCATCCGTTCTCACTAAGGGTCCTCGGCCTACTGCTCCCTTGCGCTCTGATGTCTTAGCGCATCTGCTCAAGGCATCTACCCTTCGCCCTTGTTATGAGCAATTCGTCTCGCTGTTCCTAATCTCCCAATTGCTACTTCCTCCCCGGGGTACTGTCCCTAAAATACACAATCACCGTGTGGGTGGAACGCCCCTTGACGCCCACCACGGACTTCCCCCGATGATGTCAACTTCCTGCTTCTTCCATTGGTCCATTCCTTGCGTCGTTCGTTAAGTTGACCCTTCTCCTTTGGATGTCATCTTCATCATCTCATCGTCGACTTTTATTGACTCTTTCAGATCGCATATCATAGAAACTTAGACAAGGTCTTAACTTATCTGTACACTTCTTAACCTTCTAGATCATGTGAATGGTCTTGTCAAAACATAGTCCACCTCAACAAATGCCTCTCCTCACGTTCGAGCAACAAGTTCCGTCCGGCATTGTCACCTTAAATCTAACAAGTGCTAGACTTCTCGGCTCTCACGTCCACATCAAACTATTTACGACTTTTACAAACCCTCTAAATTACATTCTTGTGACTATGCTCCTTCGAACTCTTGGTCAGTCAGGTTACAAACACAAATGACCTAAACTCTTCCAACATTCCTACAGAAACCCTCTATACAGTATAACCTTTGGCATACATTTCTATATTCGTACATTTAGGAAAAGCCCTAGTTATACCTAAATACATTCTACATCAAATATGTAATACATAGAATACGACTACATAGAATATAACTTATGCATTCTCCTTGGTTACATTATCATGTACGTTCCCTACATTTCTCCACGTTACATTTCTCGCCGCTTCTCCATTTAAAGTTACACACGTACACGAATTCTACTGTGCACGTTCTATATTTCATAAGCATCTCTACATTACCCATCATGTATACAGGCCTTCTAAGTCCAATGCATACATTTACATTTCCTATAACATGTTATCACATTCGTTGGCTTTTATGTCATAATTGTCAACTTTATATTACGATATACGCTTCATTCCTACGTTTATAACATATACGTCTAAATATGGTTACGATGTATTTTGCATTCAAATTGCGCTCTCTCAGTTCCCCCCTTTGATGACTTTTAGGAGTCATCACTAAAAGCAATTTGAATACATCATTTATACCGAACTAGTTACATCAGTTCCTCTTTTTATCGATTCAAGTGTTCTCAGACTTTTATACTGTTGATCTTGTAGGACAGCTAGTCTTCTTTCTTGGTCTCTCATCGATCTTTGTAACTGATTCGACCTATACCACTTATACAGTTTTACTAATCCTAATAATGTAATTATGCAAATTAATACTATTAATACAGGCTTTAAAATATACCAAACTATACCTTTGCCTAGATTAGCAAACCAACTTCCAACCTTTCCCACTCCATTTCCTACTTTTTCCCAAACATTTATTTTTGATAAATCTTCAATTTCTTGATGAATCTGTGTAATGTTCTGTATGACTTTCTCAAGTGGTTTTGAATTATCAGGAATATAAGTACAACATTCCTGAACTTTCAAAGATTTACAAACTCCGCCTTCTTTTGCTAATATCACATCTAAAGCAAGTCTGTTCTGTAAAACCATTGCTCTAATCGACTGCATCTCACTCTCTACTAACATTAATGATCTCGCAGTACTAGCAGACAATCTATCCACGACTGTCGCTAACCTTCTAATCTTAACATCGTTAAGAATCAAACCTAACAATGGAAACATCGCTCCAAATACATCTCCTACTACTTCTGCATCTCCTACTTCCCTTTTCGTCCTCCTCGAAGCCTTTCCTTCTATAATCTTTAAATCCTTTGCATGATATATTTTGGGGAAGACAATTGCCAAGTAACACGAACCATACCAATTGTCAGGTAGTTTTACATAGGCATTTCTCCCACATACAAAATACACATTCGGAATAGCTTGCATTCCCTTCATAAAATCTTTCGTATAGTACTCTAATTTAAAAGAGTGCTCGCAACTAACCTCACCTACAAATTCACTCTCGTAATACGTTTTGCTTCGAGCTAAACATAACTTTCCTTTCTGCGTTCTATCCAATGCTATTGGACCATTGCTACCTTTCTTTTTATGTGCCTTCTCTTCTTCTGTCCAGTCTATTTTCCATTGTCCTGACATTTTTAGAATCTTCTGTCGTCTGCATCGATCATCTACTTGTGCTATAAATCTTTTCTCCACTTCTGATACTTTACAAGTCAGATTATTTCTACGTGCATATGATGTATCTAATGTGTCCCAAGGAAGAAAGAATTTGGCTAATCTATCCTCCTTTTTGTAGTAGTCCCACTTATTCATTTGTTTATAATTCGGAACTTCAGGCAGTACCGAATCATAATTTGAAAAGTAGTACTCAAACCCTTCTCTACCATAAAATATACTAAGCAGTAAACTACATGTTATCCCATAAGTCAATGGGAGATGGTGATATCTAATGCCTTCGTCTACAGAAGCCGGCAATTGCATACAAACGTAGCAATCTTTGGCCTCCATGGCATCGATATATTCGTACAATAATTTGGCATATGCATTTGACCTAAAATTTCCCTGTGACTCGTCTATATGTAATCTACGAGCTTCATCTGCAAGTAACGCCTTCTCACGTATAACATTGCTCTCCTCCTTCTTTCCCACAAGAGCAGGTTTCAAAGTCGTTATCGCTTTTACGTTCGCTATTTCCTTATCATGCTCATATCCTGTCAGGTAAGATATCGTTACTACTAAAATTATAAGGAATATCACTATTGCTATAAGTGTACCTACTATACATCTAGCCTTTCTGTTTGGGTTGCCGTTCTCCATGTTATCAAAAACAGCGTACCTCGTTCTCTAGCGAAAGGTTTCCTGTTGCAGTCTTTAGTTGCTTATGTACTTTCTCAGTCTTTAAAGTGCCCCTTTTTTTTTTTTTTTTTTTTTTCTTCTTTCAACAGGTATCTTTTTCACCACAATGTCTTTTTCTCATCTTAGCAGCAGACAACCCTAGCCCTTCTCCGTCCTCTAAATGTAATCCCTAATTTTATTCTTCTTTCCACTCGGTGCTAGGTTATCTTCTTCTTTATAACATACGTATAAAAAGTCTTTATGCATCAACAATTATTTTCGGACCTGCAGCTTTCACAACAATTATTAATAGTTCAAAGCGAATAACTTTTTCTTCTTCTTCTGTCATTTGTTGACCAGCTGTTGGAAACTGTAATCTTTTTAGCACTAGATCTTGAATTTTACTCAAACGTGGGGGTATGGGAAGTGTGAAAGTCAGTAACCCCTCAGTCTCGAGTCCAGGTGCCAACATCCATATCTCCACTGCCACAAATGGATCGAGATCGATTACTTTCACGCTCTTCACTCTCCCAGATTTCTGTCCCCAATACATCTGCTAGATAAGTCCACTCTGGGGTGGCGTACCTTCTGCAGGGCACACGTACCCTTCTTGATCTTCGTGGACTCTCAGTTCCTGCATCTGTCGTCTCTTCCTCCTGATCCGATTCTTCAGCGATAGGAGCAAGAGTTCTTTCGTTCTTTCCTTCCGAACTTGGCCTTTTCCTTCTCTCTGGCCAAATGGCTTCGTTGCTTTCTGTCTTTCCGCTCCTTGTTCCAGGACCCGTCGCTTGGTCACTCTCAGTTTGCTCGATATCTGTGTCGGACTCCCAATTACTTTCTTCTCCTGAGGCGACTTCAGTCCCACTCGTGTCCTGACCTTCGTCGTCCTGTTCCAACACAGTTTCAGCTTCTTCGATCACCTCCACAGCTTGGCCTTTCCCCTCTATGGCTTCTCCGCTTCCCGCCGGATTCTCATCCGAGAGAGGAGCTGTGTCTTCTGGAGGTGTTGGCACTCTTCGGGTGTGTGAGGCATGTATCCAGTTCGGCAGACCTCCACACTTCACTGCGGTATTCGTTACAAGTATGACTTGAAACGGTCCTCGCCAACGCACGTCTAAGCAGTTCTTCCTGACATGCTTCTTCACCAGGACCCAGTCTCCTGGACTCAGGTCATGGCACAAGTCTTGTACTGACGGAACCTCTGCAGCCTGGACCTGGAGGGACACAGAATTAACGGCATCAGATAGTCCCTTACAGTAGTCCAAGATCAAATCGTCTGTGATGTTCACTAGCGCTGCAGTCGGAACCGATGGCAATCTCATGGCTCTCCCCATTAGCACTTCATGTGGAGAGAGGCCTGTTCTTCTATCAGGTGTGCTGCGTATGCTCATAAGAACTACTGGAAGTGCGTCTGGCCAACTCAGGGACGTCGATGAACAAACCTTAGCCAGTCTGGACTTGATAGTACTGTTAATTTGCTCTACAATCCCTGAAGCTTCTTGTCGATAGCTGCAGTGTAACTTCTGATCAATATTCTTCACCACTTCGCTATTGAAATGAGTTCCTCTGTCCGATTCCAAAGAGGATGGCACCCCAAACCTCGGTATCAACTCTCTAAGCAACAATTTTGCTACTGTAAGTGTATCGCACCTACGTGTAGGGTAAGCCTCAACCCATCTAGAAAATATGCAGACAATCACTAAAACGTATCTGAGTCTGTTGCATGGAGGCATTTCTATGAAGTCAATCTGCATCCTATTGAAAGGCCCCCCAGACCTTCCTATATGACTCAAGGTAACTGGTGTTCTCTTCCCCACATTTAGTTGCTGACAGATCGTACATCGCTGACACACTGCCTCTGCCGCTATTCTAAACTTCGGATTGAACCACGTTTGTCTGAATACTCTCACCATAGCATCTCTTCCTATGTGTGCTGATCCATGCAATTTTCTTGCCATTGGACTAATGAGTTCATTTGGTAAAACTGCTCTCCCATCGGTAGAAACCCAAAAATTCATCTCGCTTTTCTCACAACCCGCTGTTTCCCAGCCCTTTTTCTCATCATCTGGTGCATTCTCTTGGACACTCCTTAACTCATCCCATGTATCTACAGTGTCTAATAACATCGTCAATTCAGTTCTTTCTTGAATTCCCCCCACTTTCACGTCAGTGTGAGAATATCCCTGCTCTGCGCAGTAACGCGCTACTTCATCTGCGTATCTGTTTCCTAATGATACAAAATCAACATTTTTGGTGTGAGCTACACATTTGACCACAGCTATGGCCATAGGTTTTTGCAAAGCTTCTAACAGAAGTTTCACGAATTCTCCATTCCTAATCGGAGAACCCGAGGAGGTCATGTAACCTCTTTGAGACCATAACTGCCCGTAATCATGAACTACGCCGAAACCATACTGGCTATCGGTGTATATAGTGACTCGAAGTCTGTCGCCTGCTAGGCAAGCACGAGTCAAAGCCACAATTTCAGCTACCTGTGCGGGATGGACTCCTTCCAGGCAAGCGGCTTCTACAACTCTGGTAATCGTGCATACTGCATAAGCTGCTCTCAGCTGACCGACATCGTTTCTTACGCATGAACCATCAACGAAGAAAATTTCGTCTGGGTCTGTCAATGGCTCATCTACGATATCAGGTCTCGGTTTGGTACATAGTTCAGTCACATCGAGGCAGTCATGTTCTGTACAATTTTCATCGTCCACTTCGTTCGGAAGTGGCATCAAAGTTGCAGGATTCAAGACAGAGCATCTTTTTAGGGTCACATTCTCGGCAGCCAGTATGACCTGCTCGTAGCGTGTGAGCCTGCTATTCGTCAGATGCTGAGTCTTAGTCCTGGTCATTAACAGTTCTACAGAATGTGGTACATACACCTCTAACTGGTGACCCATAACTACGCTTTCAGATCGTTCAATGCTGACACCCGTTGCAGCTACGGATTTGAGACATCCGGGCAACGCTGCGGCTACTGGATCTAATGTAGCCGAAAAGTACGCTACTGGCCTGCGCGCATCTCCGTGGACCTGTGCTAATACCGCTAAAGCGCATCCCTCTCTCTCGCAGCAGTAAAGCAAAAATGGTTTTGTGTAATCAGGCATTCCTAAAGCCGGGGCACGACATAAGTCCTCCCTCAGCTGCAAAAATGCCATCAAACAATCTTTGTCCCATGGTACCGGATCACTTACTCCTTTGTGCGTCAGTTGCAATAACGGTTTGGCCTTCAGTGAAAAGTTTGCTATCCACTGTCGACAATAACCGACCATGCCTAGAAACATCCTGACTTCTCTTTGTGTTGTAGGCGCGTTCATTTTCATAATCGCCTCTATTCTGTCTGGAGACACCTTCCGCTTTCCCTTTTCAATCCTATGGCCCAAGTATTGCACCTCAGTCTTACAATATTGCAATTTACCTGGAGACACTTTGTGTCCGTTCTCGGCCAAGTGATTTAACAAGGTGATGGTGTCTTCTCTACAAGCTTCCTCAGTCTCTGACGCAACCAGGAGGTCGTCTATGTACTGGACCAGAACTGAATTCTTGGGCAGTACTAGACTCTCAAGATTTCGTTTCAATAACTGGTTAAAGATCGACGGGCTTTCTGTATACCCCTGAGGGATACGACACCATGTTAAGACGCGATCTTCCAGCTTGAAAGCGAAAAGATATTGGCTCTCTTCATCCAACGGTATCGAAAAGAAAGCCTGGCACAAATCTATCACGGTAAACCATTCAGCTTGGAACGGTATCTGAAATAATATCACTGATGGATTCGGTACCACTGGACAACATGAGACAACAATATTATTAATTTTCCGAAGATCCTGTACTATTCTGTATTTTCCACTAGGTTTCTGCAAACCCATGATCGGGGAGTTACATGGACTACCCACGATCTCCTTCAGTATTCCCTGTTTAATCATGGATTCGATCACAGGCTTTATTCCTGCAATCGTCTCTGGTGTCAACTTGTATTGTGGTGTTCTTGGATACTCAGCATTGAGTCTTACCAAGATCCTTACTGGTTCCACTCCTTTGATCAAGCCTATTTCTTCCCCAGTAAAATCCCATACCTCTGCTGAGACTTTCTCTCTCAAGTCTTGTGGAAGCTCCTCCACTGTCAAGGTAGGGTAAAGTTCCACACACTCTTTCGAGTTTACGACTTTAAAATCAGCGTCCTCATCATTGGTCTGCACTTCGACTCCTTCTGGTGTGCAATGTATCGTGCAATTTAGTTTGCACAGCAAATCTCTCCCTAATAAGCACACAGGACTAGAATCGCAGATCACGAACTGATGTTCGTCACTGTAATTCCCTATTCTTACTGACACTGGTTCGGTCAAGGGATTTGTCATCCTTTTGTTCGCGACTCCTACCACCTGTACCGTTTCTCCTGATATTGGCAGACCCGGGACTACCGCAGATCTTAACGTGGATCGGGTGGCCCCTGTATCCACCAAAAAGGTTGTAGGACATCCCGCTATTTCCGCCTCTACGTATGGTCCTCTCTGATCTACTTCCAAGGCGGCTCCTAGAGTACAGTCTTCTTCCCTACTCGCCCGCTGCCCTGTAAGAGGATCAACGTAGTAGCATTCCTCTCCTCCTACAAACAATGGCATCTGTCTATAGGTTTTCCCTCCGTTTGAGATGCGAGGTGGTTGAGGAAACGGGGCTCGAGGAGTCTGAGTCCCCCCTTTGACAAACTTGCCCTTCGGGACTGTGGCTCCCTTAACCACGTTGTGCTGAACCTCCTCCTCCTCCTGTTCTAATTCCCCTGACTCAACATTGTAAGGACACTCGCGTCGCCAGTGTCCCACCTCATTACACTGATGGCATCTCGTCGTCTTTTTCAGTGTCGCGATATCCATTCTCGGTCTTGGTCTTTCTTCCTCATCTCTGCTCTGATTATTCTGTTTCTTTGCCGGCGTTCCTGTTCCCTGCTGCCGCTGTTTATCCTTCCCAGCAGCTTGCATTTGCACTAACATTAACTTTTCCTTAAGCTTCTTTGCCTTAGAGTCTATCTCGTCACTACAATACCTTGCGTATCTCAAAATCTCGTCTAAAGGTTTGTTTTGCCAACAGATCAGATGCTGCTGGATCATTAGGCATATTTCTGGTCTCAATCCGAGGACAAACTTTGAAACAAACTGTCCAATGTCCTTTGGATCCATCACATCTAACCCGCTGTACTGCTTGAATGCTTTCAGCAATCGCTCGTAAAACTCATGAACTGTCTCCTTCGGCTCCTGAGTAGTTCGATCTATCTTTACCCAGTCTATGTCTTGCACCGGCACTTTCTCTTTTAGCCATGTTATTACCCTTTCGTATTTCTCCATGACCCTTAGTGATGGACCATTCGTCCGAGCGTCTCTCGTTGGCTCACAAGTAGGCCATTCAACGCTAAGCTTGCATGCCGTCCACAAATCCCCGGGTACCACGATATCGAACAGTGTGTTCAAATCGATCCACAGTACCTTCGAGATCTTCACGAATCTTTCTACCTGCTTGTACCACTCAACAGGGTTATCCCTAAGCTTTGGGAAGGAATTGGTAAATGCCGCCAAATCCCCCCTACTCCAGGGCACATGAACGTAGCTTCCATTCGCGATTTCTCGCAACGGGAAGGCTTCCATTCTCATCAAGTCTGCGTCCTGGGACTTCTCAAGCACACTCCGTCTAACGGAGCCCTTCTTGGACCATCTTTCCTCCCATCTATCCAGATCTTTCCATATCCTGATACTTATGATCAATTCCCTTATGTGTACCTTCAGCGCGATCGTTCTACGGTCATCCAAATCCTGGTCCGTGCATGTTAGCCTATGGTTGCTCTGTAAAGCCTTAGTTCGTGACAGGTCTACCATGTACCTGTTTGCCAAATTAGATAAGTTCTCATGAGCTGACCTCGCTCTTCGAGTAATATCTTTGGATAGGAACAGTATCTCATCTGGTGTATACGAGGCTAATCTCTCTAATGACACTGTACCATCAATCAATTCATCCAAATCTGCCTTCAAACTCATTACGTCAAGTCGTTTTGCTTTTATTTCCGCTTTCAGCATCTCAGTTCTGTGTTCTTCTCTCATATCTCTCTCACCTCCACTATGCGCCCTACGCCTGAGCACAGGTGAGTTATGAGGAGCTCTGCTTCCTTCTCTTCGTTCCCACCCCTCGAGATCCCAAGCCTTTCCGTCTTTACGTGGGGTATGGTGGAATAATGCTCCATCCTCCAACCCTACATTCCGTCTTCTAGGCTCGGTTTCTCCAGCTATGAGGTAGGATTCACCGTTCTGCTCTAACCCATTATAACCTGCTTGTTGTCTGGTGTCGCTTAATAATATGAAAGGCCCTCGCCGGTCTTCCGTGTTCCCGTGATCTCTTCCGTGATCACCGGATGGATGGCGAGACGTTTCGTGACTCCCTATGTTTTCATGACTCCGACCGCTATCACCAGATGCATGTCGAGACGCTTCGCGACTCTCCATGTTTCCGTGACTCCAATGTCTCCCTTCCTCACCCGGGGCATGGTGTGTGCACCTAAAGGTATTCCGGTACTCCTGTGTCCTACGTTCCCCTTCACTGAAGGTGACGCGAGGCACTTCGCCACACCCTGTACTTCTATCCTCGCATATTAGCCTATTGCTGTTATCAGTAGGACAGATGTCTCTTCTGCTTTCTTGGCTTCTTCTCTCCCACTCGGGGCTGCTTTCGCCAGCTCCACAATGAGAGAGAATCTTGTTATCCTGCTCTCTCCACTCGGATCCCGTTTCTAAACTTCTATTCCTAGCTTCTTCGGCAGCGTCCCATTCTCTCAGGTATTCCCTTAATTCCTTATGGGTTTTCGGTTTAGGACCCCTCAAATCCATTGACCCTCTTCGACCTCGCTGTTCTACTCTGGGACCCGTTGCAGAATCTAATGGGGTACTCCGACTTATTGGCGCTCGTATTTGCCTGTGGGTATTCATTGTGGCATTCCTATTCTCTGCTCCTTCACTGTCCCATCTTGCCTGTTCATCCTGCTGGACCCCTTCCGGGTTATAGATTGACACAATAGGGCCTATGGTGACCGGGACCTGCAAAGCGTCCGGCATTTGGTAAGACCTAGCGCATTGCGTCTCTGGAGCCTTCTGGACCACAAATCTTCCCACTACTCTCTGTTCCGAACTAATTTGGGGTATCTCCTCAGCCTTGGCAGCGTCCCACTCTGTTACTGGGATCGACTTATATTCCCCCCACCTAGTTCCGTCTGTCTGCGGTAATATGGGGCTCGCAAGTTCCCCACTGTATGGAGGTGGTCTGTCTGTCAATAGCCTCTCTATCAGATCCTCCTCCGACTCGCTTTCCTCATCTTCCTGTTCTAGAGGTTTCCTTTCTCCCGTCACTTCCAACATCGGGTACAGTTTATCTGCTTCTATCTTCTGCACCCTCCATTTCTTAGCTTCATCGTCCCATTTAGCTTCCTGCACCGCCTTTACCGATCTTCTCACTCTTTCTTGGCGCCTCTTTACGCCCCTTTCGTGTGCTGTTCTAAGCCACACACCAAGAGCTTCAAATTGTGTTGGCCTCGGTAGAGGTCTCGTTGAAAGCATTGTCGCCTTCAGTTGATTCAACACTTCTAATTTAAACGTTCCAAATCTTGGGAACGCCAGTTCTTTTTGCCCTTCAGTTAGCCTGTGCCACTCGGAAATCCATAATATCGAGTGTAAGCCTACATTTACTGCCATATGATATGCTGGTGTGCCTTCTGGTGGAGCTTCTTCTCCGGCATATAAATTTCTCCTTTTCTTTTTAAAGATTTTTCCTAAACCCTTAAAACACTTCATTTTGATAATTTACAATATTTCTTACTTATTTGGGTCTTGATAACAACCACCAATCCCTGTACGACTCTCGCTAATCCCTATCTCAGCACAGTTCTATGTTATCCGACCAATCTCAGCGCAGCTTTACGCTGACGTCACTTGTCCCTTCAGCAGCTTCCCTCGTCTCTCAACTCGTTTCACGATCTCACATGCGTTTTCATTCATACATCGAAAAATGACTACTTCCGTCCAAGCGATCACTTTTCTCTGACTGTACGGCCACAGTCTAACTGTAATTGCTACCTCAACTGGCACAGCGTCTTTCCTCTTACGGTCGGACACTTGCCTCAACTGATAGGTTACTTACACACAGTAAACGTACGTCCAGCGTGCGTTACTCATTCACTCACACATACGCTCCCCCTATCATCGGTCTGTCGGGAAATCAATGGTACCTCATGACCCCCTTTCAACGGTAGACAAATTACTCTGGGTGTTCGATACACCCGAACCACTTAAGTCCTCTGGACATAAGATTTTATCCGGTTGCGCGCGCTCACAACCTTCCCCCACTCACACTACAGGCATTCAGCTCCGCTTGACATCACAACACAGGAACAACATAAAACACCGCAATCTTACAACGCATGACCCTTATACTCGCTCTCGACCGATTCTGTTGCTTTTCTCTCGACGCACCATCAGCACCGTCTTCGGCTGCGATTCTTCTTCTGGTCGACGATGACTAGGGACCTTGGGGTAAACTAACCTGGCCTAGGTCGTCTTCCTCAAGAAGATAACCATCATACTCTGCTACCAACTGCGGGGAATGAGATTTTGATATCAATTTATGAGTATGATAAATTTAATAAAGAATCCCATTCGTCTGTTTTGGACCGCTCGTATCTGTCATTGAGGAAAGGACCACCCCCGCCTTGGTTTAGACAAACCCCATTAACTGACGCCACTCGGAAGAACCACTTACAACCGATAGAGTTTTAAGAGTTTATATAAAGATTAATTTGGATGCGATACAATCCACTCAGGATAAAATCTCAAAGTATACAAAATACAAAATCTGTTTCAATATCAGCCTCTTAAGCTTCGGTGTGAAGTGGTTCCTTCTGCGTCATCTGCAGTAAGATAAAAAAACATCATCAAGTTAACCTGTCCCTACTCTATGCTACGTGTCAACCCTACTTCGCTAGTTTCTTCCCTAAAAAGGTGTCAGCAGTTTGACTTCCAAAGAAGTTCAAACTCTCTTTAGCCTCTAAAGGAAATCTTCAGTTTCAGAAGCAGTACCCTATCTGCCTACCCATCCGTTCTCACTAAGGGTCCTCGGCCTACTGCTCCCTTGCGCTCTGATGTCTTAGCGCATCTGCTCAAGGCATCTACCCTTCGCCCTTGTTATGAGCAATTCGTCTCGCTGTTCCTAATCTCCCAATTGCTACTTCCTCCCCGGGGTACTGTCCCTAAAATACACAATCACCGTGTGGGTGGAACGCCCCTTGACGCCCACCACGGACTTCCCCCGATGATGTCAACTTCCTGCTTCTTCCATTGGTCCATTCCTTGCGTCGTTCGTTAAGTTGACCCTTCTCCTTTGGATGTCATCTTCATCATCTCATCGTCGACTTTTATTGACTCTTTCAGATCGCATATCATAGAAACTTAGACAAGGTCTTAACTTATCTGTACACTTCTTAACCTTCTAGATCATGTGAATGGTCTTGTCAAAACATAGTCCACCTCAACAAATGCCTCTCCTCACGTTCGAGCAACAAGTTCCGTCCGGCATTGTCACCTTAAATCTAACAAGTGCTAGACTTCTCGGCTCTCACGTCCACATCAAACTATTTACGACTTTTACAAACCCTCTAAATTACATTCTTGTGACTATGCTCCTTCGAACTCTTGGTCAGTCAGGTTACAAACACAAATGACCTAAACTCTTCCAACATTCCTACAGAAACCCTCTATACAGTATAACCTTTGGCATACATTTCTATATTCGTACATTTAGGAAAAGCCCTAGTTATACCTAAATACATTCTACATCAAATATGTAATACATAGAATACGACTACATAGAATATAACTTATGCATTCTCCTTGGTTACATTATCATGTACGTTCCCTACATTTCTCCACGTTACATTTCTCGCCGCTTCTCCATTTAAAGTTACACACGTACACGAATTCTACTGTGCACGTTCTATATTTCATAAGCATCTCTACATTACCCATCATGTATACAGGCCTTCTAAGTCCAATGCATACATTTACATTTCCTATAACATGTTATCACATTCGTTGGCTTTTATGTCATAATTGTCAACTTTATATTACGATATACGCTTCATTCCTACGTTTATAACATATACGTCTAAATATGGTTACGATGTATTTTGCATTAAAATTGCGCTCTCTCAATAGCCGACAGCGCTTTAAGCTTCATTGGAAGGCAGCCCCTCCCCCTTTGGTGTGGCCATGCTTTGGCGCCTCCAGACACGTAGGAGAATGGAGTTGGAAGTCCCCATCAAGCAAAACAGTTTCTCGGCCTTAGGACCCCCTCAATGCACTCAAGCGAAAACTTAACATAACATAACATATTACCAATTTCTAAAACCCCAGGTATCGGTAACACCAGGTGCAGTATTCCCACCTGTAAAATGTCTTTCTGTTTCGATAAAGCAACAATTCCAAAGATTTAAAAAAAAGATATTCCTCTTTAGGGAAAGGGTAGGCATTATTGTAAATCTTAAAAAACAGACTGCAGGATTGATATTTCAAACTTTTAAAAAAAACTCTGATTATGGTTTATGTAAGATTGCATATTCTGCTCTGATGTGATATTTTACCCGCATCATGGAAAGTGCATTCATTCTTCTTTCTGAGAAAATGGAATAAGGTCAAATTGGAGCCAAGTAGGTTTTGTTTAAAGCAAATCATATGCTCTATTCCAGACCAAATTACTTCTGGAAATGATGATTTTACCTTGTACTACTTCTCTAAAGGTAGAAAGGAGAATAGCCGGCAGTGAACAGTCAATATAGGAATATAACAGAGCAGCTAATGGACTCTTCAGCAAGATGACTAGTATGAAGAGCTGCTTTTGTGTAGAGAGTACAGCCTCAATTCTAGACAGAAAGCCATCTACTTTTCTAAATGTGAGAAAAACACTGTATTTCCACTAGCTGAATCTAACCTTGCTTCTTGCCAGGATACATCAAAAGTGATTGTGTGTTTCACCCAAGCTACAATGGTGAAATTAAGACAGGGACACAGCAACGTTGAAGGTAGGAGAGAGGTTTATTCCCTTTAACAACCTCCAGATCCTGGCAGCAACTGAACTGTCGTGGAGACCAGCACTCTAGAGTGGAACCCTACTGACAGCACAACCTCACACGCGAGCTCGATCGATGAGCTGCAACCAGATCCCATCACATCCTCCTTCCTTCACCACGAAAAAAAACAAGTTACATAAAAAGAATAAAGACGAGAGAAAAACAAGGAAAGAAGGAGTTAAAAAATGCAAAGGCAAAAACAAGCAACATAATAAACAGGAGACAACATTACAGCATTTCATAATCTTCGCAGGAACAAATTTCAATCTGGTGGATGCACCCCTAGAAAGAACATGGTCATGATGAACAGGTTCCCTACCAAGAACATTGGAGGGCACAACCGTAGAGGAATAATGAATACCAATATTTCTGTTGACATAGCCAAGCATGAACTCAGGTACAATGAAAATAGCACACTTGTTCGACACTTTCCCGTTCTCCAACCCTACCCCATGATTCTTCACAGCAGACACTCTTTTGAGAGCTGAAAAACAAGACTCCCCCTTGCGAACAAAACCAGGTCTCTTAACTCTCACCCAATCCCCTACCTTGACAGGCAAAGGACGCCAGACACCAGGCCTAGTATCATACTTATCCTAAACAGCAGTCCTGATACCAGTTACAGTTGATAATTTATTTGTGTCTACCTCCCTCCTAGACATCCATTCCTTGTTTAATTTGGAACCTTCCCCTCAGTAAACTAAATGGAGCAATCCCGGTACTAACATGTGGGGTGGTCCTCACAGCCCACAGCATGTAAATGGTGGCTTGCCACCTCTGCAACCCATTAATTAACGGCAACTGCAGTTGCTCCTTGATAACACGGTTGAAACGCTCAACCAGACCGTTGCTGCAGGGGCGATAAAGGGACAAAAGGGTGTGTCTCACACAAATATCCTTGAGAAATGTCACCATCTCACCTGAAACCAACAGGGTACCATTATACAACACCAACTCCTCAGGAAAACACTCCCTGAGAAAGACATCCTGCAAAAAGTTGATGACTGATGAGGAGTTCGCATTATCAACAAATCTAACTTTAGGCCATTTTGACATGTAGCCAATTAAAACTAGAGCATATTTGGGAGAACTCCCAATGAGCCCAAAAAGCCCAGCGATGTTGAAGGCCAATTTAGCCCAAGGAGTGTCCTTCCTACGCACGCCAATACTTTTAAACAAGCCTGAATCCAGACCCAATAAAATTTCCTTCAGTCTGATCACCGAAGCTTTTTATTTATTTTTATTTATTTATTTTTCACTCACACTTCCATCACTAATCACTACTGTTTTAACCAGCGGTTTGCCTCCGGGTGGAGGAAGCATGCGAACTAACCCGATGATGATGCTGTCACGTTGCAAAAAAGAGAGGTGGAGAACCAAGATATACCGCCATTTGAGCCTTGGTACGTGAATGAGGGTTTTTTATCGGTATCCAAAACGAATAACTAACAAACCCTGGTTACTCAGGGTTTGTTATCCATTCCCCCATTGATTTTTTGACAATAGGTTTAAGGAAGCTGAATGGATCATGAACTCTTCCTTCTCCCCCTTTTGATTTAACAGTGTTCTTCACTAGAACAGGTTCAACAGGGGAAGGATGGGTCACCTGGGATTTATCACTCATAACACATGCACAGCAGTCACAAACAAAATGTTCAACATCCTTATCCAGAGCAGGCCACCAAAAATCTTGTCTTACCCCACGTTTTATTACACGAATACCTGGATGGCCCCCATGAGCCAAATTCAAAATCCGCTTACGTAAAGATACAGGAACTACTAACAAACCACCACGCCTTAATACTGCATCAACCACAGATAATTCATCCTTAACTCTCTTGTAAGGCACAAGCCCGGAAGGGCAATCCTTGTCACTAGGCCATACACCAGCTAACAGATCAATGAACTTGACAACATCAGCATCTTTAGATGCGCTTTCCAAACATTCATGTTCCGAAAGAGCAACCCCAGTAGTATCTTCTAATGAACACACAGCACAAACAATTTCAAATCTTCACACCACACAACATCATCATCACTTGAGAGGGGTAACGTGGATAAGCAATCAGCCACATGGTTCTTGGCCCCAGCTACATACTCAAGCTGATAGCGAAACTCCTGCAATCTGCACTACAATTTCAAAATACGTGATGTAGCTCTGCCACCACCTTGGAGAATGAATTCATTGCCTTACAAGAAATTTCTGAAATGCTGAACACCCCATCAAAAACTTAAAGCTTCCTTTTCAATAGTAGAGTAGGTGCTCTCAGCACATTTCAAGGTCCTTGAAGCAAAAGCAATGGTTTCATCGCGACCATCGCTCCTCCCCTGTAGAAGAACCGCCCCTAAACCAGCATTGCTAGCATCTGTAGATACAATATATAAATCATTAATGTCAAAGAGTTTAAGAGGACGAACATGAACTATTCCTTGTTTGATAGACTCGAAATTAGTGTTGCATTCAACATCCCATACATATTTGACATTCTTCTTTAGTAACTTCCACATGGAAGCAGTTTTAGTGGAAAAATTGCTGATGAATTTGGCATAATATTCTACCAAACCTAAGTAAGAACGTAGTTGGTCTTTGTTCAGTGGTGTGGGTGCATTCTGAATAGCTTCAATAATATTCAGTTTGGGTTCAATGCCGTCAAATGAAATATGATGACCAAGATAATCAATAAGCATGGGTGAATTTTGCGAATTCGCACTTCGCGAATTTGCGGATTTGCGAATTCGCAATCTGCAAATTTCGCGAATTTGTGCAAATTTGCGGATTTTCTTTTTTGGCGTGCTCGCGGGGCGATTTGCGTGTTCGCGGGGAGCTTTGCGTGTTCGCGGGGCTCTTTGCGTGTTCGCAGGTTTTTTTTTGCGAGACCGCTCATTGTTGTGCCCTTCTGCCCTCTGCCCCATTCGTTTTTGTGCCATTCTGCCCTCTGTCCCACTCGTTTTGTGCCCTTCTGCCCTCTGCCCCACTTGTTTTTGTGCCATTCTGCCCTCTGCCCCACTCGTTTTTGTGCCCTTCTGCCCTCTGCCACACTCGTCGTTGTGCCCTTCTGCCCTCTGCCCCTCTCCTGTTTTATTTTAGAATGGCGCCGGAAAGCTGCCAGCGCCATTCTAAAATAGTTACTAAGTTAGCTTCATCAGGAAGCATTAATAGATAAAATAAAGCAGGTGCTCGATTTCAGTTAAACTCGAGCACCTGCTTCAATTAGTGCTTCCTGTTGAAGCTAACTTAGTAACTATTTTAGAATGGCGCTCGCAGCTTGCCGGCGCCATTCTAAAATAGTTACAAGCTTGAAGCTTGAACTTTTGCCCCCCGGATCCATTCCACTTGCGGATTCGCGGATTTTCGGCAAATTCGCGGGAGTTCGCGGATTGCGAATTTTCCGAAAATCCGCAAAATCCGCAAGTGGAATGGATTTTGCGCCCATGCTTAATAACCAACACCCTCTTGAAGAAATTTGCACTTATCTGCTCTTAGCGTTAAACCAATAGAACTAATAATGCTTAACACATGCTTGACTCTCTCATCATGTTCTGATTCGGATTTTCCATAAATGGGAATGTCATCCTGGAAAAAAACAACACCAGCAATATACTTAAATAAATTGGTCATTATTCTTTGGAATACTGTTGAAGCTGATGCAAGGCTAAAAGGCATGCAGATGTAGCGATAAGCACCCTCTGCAGTTACAAAAGATGTTAAATGTCTAGATTCTTTGCACAGTTGAATTTGGTGATACGCCGAAGAAATATCCAGGGAGGAGAAAAATTTGGCGCCCTGAAGAGTGGACAACATTTCGTTGATGTTCGGTTGTGGTTGACCATCAATCCAGATGTTGGCGTTGAGATCTCTCATGTCAACACACATCCGGAGAGATTTGGCGCTAAAAACTGGGGGCCAACCATTCTGAACCTTTGATATTGTTCAATAACCCCTGCATTGCATAGACGTTCCAATTCACATGTAGGTTCATTGCGTAAACTCAATGGTAACTGACGAACCTTATGAACAACTGCTTTTGCACTGTCTTTCAGTACAATACGATGCTGAAACCCCCTGAGTTTACCAAGTTCTGCTTTAAATACATCAGGGAAAATGTGAGCCCACTTGCGGTTGAATACTTGAGAAACACTGCACGCAGAGGTAAAATCAAGAGATACAAGATTTTAAAATTGACTGAGAGTACTGTGGGACGGTGTTCTTGTGATTGTGGTTTTTTAGATCGCGGAGGCGGGGTGTGTCTGGGAAGAATTGCGGCAAGGAAATTGACCCGGTGAAGTAAACAGGATTATTAAGGCGGAATTTGAATGAGATTGTGTGAGGTAAGGAGACTGCTTATGACGATAATACAAAGAAGATCAAATACGGTAGAGCATGTTTTAAGTCAACATTGTTCTTGTTATTTTGGGTGTTCTCTAGATCGCGGAGATAGGACGTGAGTCCAAAACAGTTTATAAACGAAAACAAACACAATGACGTTTATATGAGGGGGAATTTGAAATTATGGTGAGCAGGACTCACCGAGAAGGTCTGAAATTATTTTCGGCAATCATGGCATTTAACAGGGGTGTTCCCAGAATTTTAATATACGTGGCACAACATATTTTTATCGCAGTTAAAACATTTTTTAGAAGGGTTTGAACAGTCAAATGAACTTGGAAGTTTGGATATACATGTTGTATAATCAATTGGGATGTGATGGTGCAATATGGACCTTAAATGTGAATGTAATTTGCACTTGTATAGCGCCTATCACCCAGGGGTCTCTAAGCGCTGTACGAATACTGCTGTGGAACCCTTCCTGGCCTGTTCCTGTGAGGAGTCCACTCCTGGGCACCCCCAAGGTGAAGCCAGGCAACCTAGCGTTGTTAGGGCCGGTGTGGAGATTAAGCAAGCTATTGCCCAGAGTTGCAGAGTGGAACCCATGATTAGAGTAGGCACTGAGGCAAGAATTATCTGGTCCGAGGACATTGAGCCAAAGACCCTGCCGCGACGGGGATTGAACCATGGTCCCGGGCCAGACCTCTGCCTCAGTGTCTGCCGCTCTAATCGGTGAGCCACGCTCCTCCACAGAGATGATATGAATTTAATCAATATACTCAATTAATTACAGAATTATTGAGGTTGCCATGATAAACCTATTTGCAATCAATATTTGGACATCGGATTAGGGAGTAACACACTCACTTCTTGAGTATAGGTGAGTGAGAACATATGATTTTACTTTTGAGGTTTCGAGCCAGAACACTCATTTTCAGACAGTAGAAAGGTGAAAGGTGGTGAGACTCATGTTCACTTTTCTATTTTTTCAAGTTTTGGGGTGAGCTGTTACCTGTCGCTATTAACATTAGGATCCTGAAAGAATATGTGGATACAATTGATAGATTGAGGATAAAGACAATTTCTTCATAAGGTGAGAGGGGTCACGAGTGTGACAAGATCATGTATTCTTGAACGTGTTTTTGTAGTGGAGGAATGTAAATTGTAAATATGTATAATATTGGTGCTTTTTGATATAAAACATTCTTTTTCAAGACCACCTAGAGAGAGTTCTATAGAGTTTTTTGATGAAAATCTTAGAGATGGATGATCATTGCACATATATCATGTTAGAATGGAATATAGGCAGGCCATGACTAAGTGCTATTATGATGTCTAGAATGGTATATAGGCAGGAGGAAGTGAATGTTGGTTTAATAAGGAATATGACTATTGCAATTTATTTATTTATTTATGTATTTATATTTTTATATAGCGCTAGAATTCGACCCCCGGAGGGGTATCTCCGCGCTTCCGCTTTAACAAAGGAGCTAAGACCTGGTTCTGAGCTGTAAAAGGGCTTGAGTGAATTTCTTAGCAGGCGATAAATAGAAAGGTTTTTAAGATTTTCTTGAAAGATTGAAAGTTAGTGGTATTTTTAAGGGTTGGGGGCAATGAATTCCAAAGAATGGGGCCTTTATAGGACAGGGCTCGCCCTCCCTGCCTGGTCTTTTTTATCCTTGGGACCTGGAGTAGTTGCTGACTGCTAGAGCGCAGAGTGCGAGTAGGTTTATAGAGAGTGAATTTTTCTTTTAAGAATTTGGGTCCATTACCAAAAAGACATTTGTGAATCTTACAGCAAATTTTGAATTTTACACGCTGCCTAATTGGCAACCAGTGAAGTTTGACCAAGAGGGGGAGTGAAGCAGACCTTGGCTGAGCATTGAGAACTAGTCTCGCTGAGGTGTTCTGGACCACCTGTAATCTCTGTAGTTGTTCCTCATTGGCCGAGATTAACAAGTACTTACAGTGGTCGAGTCTACTAACTTCCAAGGCCTGGACGAGAGTTTTCCTGTAGGAGTCTGATAGAAACGGGAAAATGCGTCGTAGCAGTCCAATGACCCGGAAACAAGATCCTGCTACTTGATTCGTGTGCTCTTTGAGCAGAAGTGTTTTATCTAGCCGCACACGAAGGTTTTTTACGGTCTGTTTGGGGCTTGGTGTTGGTCCCAAATCCGGGGGCCACCATTCAGGGGACCACAAAAGTGTGGCCTCTCCAAACAGCATGACCTCTGTCTTGCCTACATTACACTGGAGGCAGTTTGTAGCCATCCAGTCTGATATTGCCCTCATTCCGTCCGCAAAAGATTTTTGTATTGCGGGCGTCAGGTTTTTAAAGGGGAACAAAAGCTGAGTGTTGTCAGCGTACGACACAGGGGTTAACCCATAAGTTCTTACAATGTCTGCCAAGGGGGCCACATACACGTTGAAAAGTGTGGGGCTTAGGCATGA
The DNA here is from genome assembly GCF_964263255.1 of Lissotriton vulgaris. Lineage (NCBI taxonomy): Eukaryota > Metazoa > Chordata > Amphibia > Caudata > Salamandridae > Lissotriton > Lissotriton vulgaris. Next base: position 90,471,929 of record NC_141697.1, on the reverse strand, counting down.
GCCCTGTGGTACTCCCTTGGTGAGCCCCCTTGAGATGGAATGATGGGAGCCCAGTCTGACCCCTTGTTGTCGATCCGAAAGAAAGCTTTCCAACCAGGACAGAGCCACACCTTCTATGCCCATCTCCCTCAAACGACCAAGGAGTATCACATGAGACACTGTGTCGAAGGCAGCGGATAAATCTAACAGCACCAGAATCATGGAGCCTCCTTCATCCAGTGACATCCTGATGTTATCGGTCACCGAGAGAAGGGCAGATTCTGTGCTGTGATTGGGCTTAAATCCAGATTGAGAAAAATCTAGGCCCTCTGCTGCCTCGATGTACTTGGACAGATGAGTGTTCACGTGTCTCTCGGTCATTTTGCTGAGATAAGGCAAGAGGGAGATGGGTCGGAGGTTCGAAAGGTCTGTCCATGGAAGTGCCGCGTTCTTTCGGATGGGGTTCCCCACCGCTTTTTCCCACCCTAAGGGTACAGATCCTTCCCTGAAAGAATGGTTGATTAGTGCTTGGATATGAGGTCCAAGCAGAGTTTGCAGGAAGGCAGTTGTTTTGGCTGACAGAAGGTCATCTGGAGACCCTGATTTTATGTGGCTCATAAGGGAGGAGAGATCTGAGTCATTGACTACTGGAAATGCCATAAGTTTAGTAGTTCTCCATGTGGGCAGAGTAGAGGGAGAGAGAAGTTGTTACTCTTTTGACTGGAGGCCTTTATGATTTTTTCGTAAATCGAGTTGATTTTGTTTTCGAAGAATAGAGAGATTTCCTCACATAGTTTTTGGGAAAAGTCATTAGGGCTTTCACATGCAATAGGTTTTACAAATTCTTGAAGAATCTTAAATAATTCCTTAGAGCGGTTGCCCGCTTCTGCAAGTTGTTGAGAAAGGCTATTCCTCCGTGCTAGTTTGATATTTTTATAATATTTAGTCTGGGCCTCATGATGTGCTTTCTTATTTTCTTCAGTTCGCGTTTTCCTCCATTTCTTTTCTATATTCCTTCATTTTTGTTTCTCTATTCTAAGTTCCTCAGTGTACCATATTTCCTGTTTGGTAGCAGGATATTGTTTATGTAGCTTTAGAGGGGCTATTTTATCGATTGCTTCTGTAAGAGAGTTGTTAAATTTGGTCAGTGCGATCTCTACACTATCCATCTCTGTGGGGATGGGCTGCTTCCATACCCTTTGCAACTCCTCTACGGTGACTTTGTGCCACTGTTGGCGCCAGACTGGTGGAAGGGTGTTTTTTTGAGAGAGCTTATCTCCCTCGAATAGAGAGAATTCCACGATAAAGTGGTCAGACCAATTTATTGGAACAGTAGGTAGACATCGTACTTTGGGGAAATTGGTAAAGAGCCAATCTAGGAGATGACCTCCTGTGTGGGTGGGTCCATGATTCTGCAGATCTAGACCAAGGGAAGATAGATCAGAAATCAGAGAAATAGTGTCTGGGTGTGCAGAAATGTCAGCGTGAATATTAAAATCTCCGAGAAGGATGAACTCTTCCTTTGCTTTAAAATGTGGGGCTAGGAGTTCCAATAGTGCAAGGGAGAAGCCCGTACTGGATCCCGGAGGGCGATAAACCAAGGCTCCTTTCCAGAATCTGTTTGTGGCATAGTGCATTTTAAAAATCATTACTTCAAAAAGCGGGCAGTACTTTTGTTCTAGTATTGTAATGTTCAGATGTTCTTTATACATAATGGCTAGGCCACCACCTGTTTTCTCCGGCCGGTCGAAATGGACGCATTTATAGCCCAGAGGAACCCCCACGGCTATAGCGGGGACAGTATGGGGATTTAACCAAATTTTCGTTAGGAAGCAAAGGTCTGGTTGCATTGTGTGTACTAGGTCCCATACTTCTAATTGATGTTTTGGTAGGGAGCGGACATTTAAAAGAAAGCACTTTGTCCCTTTTTGTGAGATATATTTCTTTTTAAACTTCTCAACACTTGGTTTAGTGTGTGAAGCTTGAAAATGGCAATTAATGCAGGAAAAAGGACTCTCGGGGCATGGCCACAAGTCTCTAGAACATCCTGTGAGAGGGGTTGGCCTGAGATGTAGCAGAGAATGAGCCGTGTACCTGATGTGAGGGGTCCCTACAGAAGGGTTAGCCACGTGAGTCGAGCCCATGGCCCCTGGTCCCGTCCAGTCGCGGACGGGCGCAGACGGGCAGCTCTTTGGCTGCTCTACGGCATGTCTTTGGCTGCGCGTGATCGCTGCGCGCTCAGGGGGGGGCGAAGGCTAAAAAGCCCCAGAAGTGCGAGCACTAGAGCGCTAACCGCTCCAATGCTACCAGAAGTGCCTTGCTCTCACCTGACCGCCCTCCGCACAACGGTAATAGTTACCCTGTCGGACCGGGGCGGCCAGGAAGGAAGTAGAGCCTCGGCTTGTTGCTGTCTCAGGGAAAATGGCGAAGGAGCTGCTACCCTCCTAAGTCCCCAAAGCCTGATCAATATCAATATTTGCTTTGATCCTCATGTTTACGTTTTGTGTTTTGCTTATTTTTTCACAACCCTGATGTTAGGAACACCCTGCACATCCCAGCCCAGCAATTTTGCACCTTCATTGACCACAAACACAGTCCCCAAAGCCTGATCAATATTGAAAACTAAATTTGCAGAACATTTTCCTAAAACTTCTACTCTCTTGCCACTATATGCAAAGATTTTGATGTTGTCTTGTTCTTATTGAACATCGACTATTTTTCCCAAATCTTTGACATTAATGAGAGTAAACGGTGAACCAGAATCAGCAAGAAAAGTAGGAGAAATACTATTGACATTGATGTCGCATGAAGGAGATTTCCTTTTCTGAAAGCCCCTCAGGGAAGATAGTTCAACAACGCCTTCAGCTTGAGACGATGAGGGAGACAACATCAACAGTTCATAACTCTCCTCATCAGAATACATTGAATTTTCTCCAATGGCTTTTACAACTTGAGTAGAATTCCTTTTAACCATAACAGTTTGGTTAAGAGCGAAACAAAATGTAGCATTCCCAAAATGTGACTTGCTGCCACATCGGAAGCACAAAGTTTTGTTAGGTTTGACTTTGGAGAAAGGTGCACTAGTGCTCTGTTCAGATCTGTCTTTGGAGAAGGGTGTAGTAGTAGAAGTAGAGACAGATCCTTTGGGTTTAGGAACAGGTTTACTATTTAAGAGTTTGACTTTGCATGTTAAAAACAACACTGCTCTTTTCTTTCATGCAAAATTGAGAATGCTCAACACTCTTAGCTAAGGTAAGCGCTGTTTCTAAATCAGGATAGTCGGAGGACAATCGTTTCTCTTGAATCTTTTTATTAGAAGTCCTTTCACTTAATTGGTCACAAATAATCTCATCTCTAAATTCCTTATAGTTGCAGTTGACTGCCAGAATTCTAACAGTGGCAACAAAGTCATCAATCAACTCACCAGGGATTTGAGCTCGTTGTCAGAACTTATGGCGTTCAAGAACAATTTTTCTCTTGGGGCTGAATCTTTTGTCCAAAGTCTTGATGACTGTAGCATAGTCATCAACCAGTAGAGAATCACCACTGTGACCACCACTCACAAGAGTACTTACTACCTCAAGATGTAAGGTTTTCAAAATGTTCCTACCTTAGGCACCTAAATTATAAACCTAGAGCAATTTCTTCTTTTTAGAAGTAAAGGTTTCACCATCAATGGCTTCTAGATATGCCTCAAAATTATCTTTCCACTGCTCCCATTGGACAGGTGGTGTACCTGCAGACTATAAGAATGGTGGAGGAGGCAAAACATGGGCCATGGCCAAGGGTGGGTGAGAAAACTGTACTTGAATAAATAAAAATGAATCAGCTAAAAAGAACAATAAAGTTAGTAAGGTCTGTTCTCAAATGGTGTGCACATACCACATGCACTACAAGAGTTAGACTAGAGCGATGCTGGTAAAATATCACAGAGAAATATTAAAAAGTGAGTGCATCACTGCGCACAGGAAGAACAAGGGTATGTGCATCACCGAACGCACAATGTAACAATTCCCATGGGATACATACGTTACAGAAGGAATGCAATTACACTAATGATGAAGGAAGAAAACACAGGTGTGCCCATCACCGGATATGCAGTAAGGAGAAACAGGTGTGCGCACCACCGGATGTGCAGTAATGGAATAACAAGATCAACCATACCAGACTGAAGAAAGAAATGTGTGCGCATTACAGGATGCACAGCATTAAAGTGCAGGGAGATGACAAATTAATTGGCAGGTAGGATACAACATTAGACTGAAGACAAGTTTCCGCAACACCCGATGTACAGCATCGAAGTACAGAAGAAACAACAAATCGACTGGTGGGTTGGCAATGTGTGCCTTGTAAATGCACACTGAGGATTATGATGCATTGGCCAACCTACAACGTGTGCAGGAGTGGATAAGATTGAAACAACCTGTTTTGAAATATCTGCTGGCACATTCGAGGCGTCTGACGTCATAGCGTAGAGACGTGTGACTGCAGTGACGATAGCATTGGTAACTAGGAAACGTGTCCAGGCCCTTGTCAAAGCTCGAGGACAACACCAACTGCCACTGGAGCGAGCGCTCGCTCAGAAACCAGGAAAAGTACCGAAACATGCCAGAATTGCGTGAATCACCAGAAATGATATACTGGAGTACAATGGCAACACCAAGAGACAGCAGGAAGAGAGGGCAGACTGGGGAACCAGGCAGATCTGCAGAAAACAGCCTGAGGAATCCAGGGCACAGGACACAGCATGGCACAGCTGGGAGGTGCCAAGAAGGGAATCTGGAAGCATTAGACCAACTCGTCGCCACTGAAATGAAGACAGGGACACAGCAAAGTTGAAGGTAGGAGAGAGGTTTATTCCGTCTAACAACAACCAGGTCCTGGTAGCAACTGAACTGTTGTGGAGACCAGTACTCTAGAGTAGAACCCTACTGACAGCACGAGCTCACACGTGAGCTCCATAGATTAGCTACCAGCAGATCTCATCACATGGCCTGCATTTTGAGTGGCCCGGGAGTTTGGTGTAACGAAATGGCAGGTGAAATACCAATACCGCAAATCGCAACATGTCCACAGAGTGGCTTTACATTCCTATTTTACATTTCCATGCTTGGAATAAAGCATAGCCTGCCATATTGGAGTTCTGCACCCAATTACCACTGAAGTTTCCTCTTTTCAACCAGTATTCCCAATGCAAATTTCACCTACTTTGTTTCTGTCGAAATCAAAGTGAGAATTCTAGAATAACCTAAATTGTTAAATTAGGCACAAAAAACATGTTTGAGCCTCATCGGTAGTCACTGAGAATGATGGTTTGTCATGAACCCTATTCTGAGTGCCTCAGTATCCTGCCTGGTAACAGTAATAAGACCAAACTTAAGACAAATGTAAGTTTACCTTAAGTTTAGCTTAAGACAAAATCCTAACTTAAGAAAAAATCCTAATTTAAGACAAGATCCTAATTTAAGACAAAATCCTAACTTTACTACTACTAAATGCCTTCTGTGAATACAAAAAGTAGTAAGTTTAGGATTTTGTCTCAGATTAGTTCTGTGAATCGGCCCCTTTGTGTCTAGCTACTATGAGGCATTTAAAAAAACCTCAGGAAAAATCTTTGTCCACCTTAATCTCAGTCCCTGGTCACCGCACAATCCAGTTGGATAAACGCACCCTGTGCCAATGCTTAAACAAAAAATGTGTTGACACTAACAGAGATGCAATAATGATCACTGAAACCAGATACTCATAACACAAAAATCCAGCACAGGCACAGAAATTAAAATGTAATCTATTGCGGAGTATGAACCTCATCCTATAAAAGTAGGGAGAAAACTGGCTTCTTGGTCATAACTCATTCCAAATTGGATTCTGCAAGATTGTTACTCAAAAATACACTGGGTTGACTATGTTGCAGAAGAGAAGATTCTTCATTATGCACTTGATTGGAGGAGATAAAGAGTAGAAACCCTTTGTATTAACACATAAATCAATATTCAGTATCTGATCCCTAAGAATGAAAAGTGTGCCACAGAAAGTGGGACCAGCAGATGTATTATAATCAGTTAACAAAACAAAACCACCAACCACCAGTGAGGTAAAGAGGAATACTTGCACATTACACCTATCACTCCCCAATTAGGACAGCCAGTAGCCAACTTTGGGGCATATGTAGGTAATTTACATTTTGCGATTCTTGAATAGCGATTTTTAAGGAATCGCTATTTGAGAATTGCAAAATGGAATGTAGGTAAAAATTCGCAATTTTTTTGCGAATCTCAAAAATTCCTTACTTGCAATTAGCAAATTGCGACTCGCAATTAAGGAATGAGTGTCCCATTCATTCCTATGGGCCAAGATACATTCTCAAATTGCGATTTTCTATGAGAAAATCGCAATTTGAGAATCGCAATTCCAAGGGTGCCAGGGTGTCCAAAGGACACCTGTTGCACCCCTGGAATGTGCCTTTAAGTACATGTGGCGCACATACATGCCCTAAGGGAATGTCTGTGCGCCACATGGCACTTTAAATTTTAAAATAAAATTAATTTTGAAAGGAAATCGCAAAATGCCATCTACTTGGAGTAGGTGGTATTTTGCGATTCCTTAAGCCCAAATCGCTATTTTTAAGGCACCCCTACATAGCATTTAAGGAATCGCAACATTGCGATTCCATAAATGCTTGAGCAAAATAAGGAATCGCAATTTTTGGGATTCCTTAATTTGCAATGTGGCACCTACATACCAAATTGCAGTTTGCGATTCGCAAACCCCTACCTGCATATGCCCCTTTTATTTCTTAGACTGGGATAATCTTCTCTAACCAATTGTTTTAAAATAGGGACCCCAGTGATTACCACAACATAAAGAGCCGAAGCAGGAGGATGGCTAATAACAAATCGTAGGGATACAAGACCATCTTTACTACCAACTGCACCAGACCCATCCCTCATGGATACCCTAATAACTGAGTTACTCCTGGGACCTCCCGTATAGGCCAACAACTCTGAGTACCTTGGCACACCATGCCGGCACTGACAAAGTCAGAAAAATTACCTCAGTAAAAAGGGAGCAGGTTGAGGAGCTAACATTTTTCATCTTTAGATAAAATGGATGCACCTGTACAACCCTGAACATGTTCCCTCACAATCTTTTTCACCAGTCTGCCACACCCCCCAGCTATATGGCTCCTAGGGTCATGGTTTAATCCTGGTGTTGAAAAATTTGCTTTAGAAAACAGCATTACATTATTTAAACCGTCTTTGATTGATAGCAAATTCTCTAAACATTTACCGACTGCAGCCTCTTTCATTGACGAGACATTAGAAACAAAGTCATCAGAATTGATATGGGCAGTGTGTTCTCTATGCAATTTGTAACCAGTGTCCTTTATGAAGGATGAGGGAGCCAATCTACCCTTGGCTTTAGACCCCATCTGTGCTGCAGCTGTATCAAAATTTCTACTCCTTTTCTGTTTAGATGCCGGAGGACCACAGTCAACTAGGGAGTTCCTGATCTCAGTCTCGGCCTCTGTATGATGGACATCTGCAAAAACAATTGCATCCATAGCCCCATCTGGCTGAGTCACTCCACATTTCTGTATGGCAACATTTCTCATAGAATCAGAGCTAGGCAGAAGGGCAACAACAGGATCTGTAGGGGTAAATCGAAAACCCAACTTATCCTCCACAGTACTTATTTAATAATTAATAGCCCCCATTGCTGTTGTGAAATATGAAACAATTGATGACTTGGAGAGGCCAATAGGGGCTAAATCCTTAGGAGCTACACTAGGCTGTGGCTGAGGTTTTTTCATTTGCCCATTCTAGTATAGAAGAAAGATGTAAGACCTGGGGAAGGAAAAGGAGGCTGGCTCCGCCCAGCCACTATCAGGTAGTAACACGGAGGCCAGACACTATATATGTTATTAACCTGCTCCTCCCCTATGTACTAGCAAGATAACAAAATGCACAACCCTTCTGCGGGGGAGGGCATCAAGGCAACAAAACGACCACTGAAAGTCAACTGCTTGTCTGGTATAGAGAGTGAGAAATCACAGACCCGCCCTGCTACTTCCAATAATTGTGTCTGGGAATAGACCAAAGGTCACACTTGTTCCTTCTGGCCTGTCCAATGTCAGAGGGGTGGCCTAGGCCCAGACCAGCCTCCTCTGGACAGTGCAACTACGATCATCCAATCAAGCCCTCGACACGATCCCACGAATCCGAAAAGCCACCATGGGAGGAAGATCATTCTCCTACTTAGCAGGCAAAACCTGGAATTCTCTCCCCACCCACCTCCGCCTTACACAGAACCACCTCTCCTTCAGAAAACAACTCAAAACCTGGCTGTTTGATAAATAACGAAACCCCTCTCCCCCAAGCGCCTTGAGACGCTCTGGGTGAGTAGTGCGCTATACAAATCTTGACTTGCTTGACTTAATTTTTTTAAATGAAGCACCAGGACTCAAGGAATTACTTACTGCTCCACTGCAGCTGGCACAACCCACATCACTTTAAAGTTTTGTCTTTTTTTTTTTTTAGCATATGTTAAATAGTTTAATACTCCAGACCATAGATGAATGTTGCATAGAAATACACGTACAGCACCACAGTGGGTAGTTTCTCATAAATAGGTGCAGTGTTTACAAATAAGTGCTGGTGCTGAGCACCAGAAAACACAGGCTCAAATTAAGCACTGCCTCTGGACAATAATGGGCGCATGACAGGCTCACCCTTGGCCAGGGCGCGGCCCATGTGTGTCCCAGGCAGCCAGCTAGCGGACAGCTCTTTAGGTACACGTTGGGAGGCATCCCCAGCCTCTTTAGTGTGGACATGCATTGAAATCTCCAGGTGCGTAGAACAATAGAATTTGAAGTTCCCCAGCAGGCAGAACAGTTGATTGGGGTTAGGATGCCCCTAGATACACTCCACAGAGGCGTAAGAAAACTTGAGGGGGCCCCCCTGCAAAGTACATGGAGGGGGACCCTCATTCTCTGTGTCAGTCAAGAGCTCTCAGGCCAGCAACCGGCCATACTGCAGAGGCTCACTCCAGTCATTCTGGTTCCTCCGTTGGTCACATCCGCCCTTTTTCAATGGGTGATTTATATATATCAGCAAATACTGCTGCTGCACCCTCCAGCAAAGTTACATAACACTGCCTCCATCCGGCCTACCAAACACATGCTCCTACTTGATGACCCACCTTCAAGCGAAGCCCGCTCAGCTAACCACCTCTAAACACAGACCACTGCCTTCATGCCTGCTACTAATGCATCCATTAACTTTACTCTTACTCCTACGAAACCCGCAGGTATGCTTTTCTGCCCGCCTTTAAATCACCCCTAGGATGTCACTGCGAAACTGTTACCACCGCCCACAGCTCCCCTTTCCACCACCGACAGAAAGACTGATGGCCGGTCCCCATCTAACCACTGCCTACCAGTAAAGACGTAGCCTTTCAGCTGCTGTCCTCCCCAATGCCACTGTAGTAGTTTAAAACATGTTAAACAATCTCTTCAATTGACCACCTCAAAACAGTTCTTGCTGCTATCCTCTACGGCATCAAAGCTGTTCCTGCTTCTTTTCATCCTCTGCATGATGCACACAATAATATTAAATGTACAAAGGGTCCGATTTCTGTTTCCTCATGCCAACATTAATTTACTATATGTACCCCACTAAACCATACCTCCTGTCAAAGGAAAACCTGATCCCATGTGTCGCACCATTGAGCAAGTACCCTAAGGACAAACACCAGAGAGAATGGGCGATTCATGTAATTAAACCTATAGTGACAATGTAGCATTTCCCCACCCACTGTCAGCCCAGCGAAGTGTGCAACCGCACATTAGCCATCAATACCGGCAACATCTAAAGCGCATTTCCAATTCCTTTCAATTGCATCTCCTGATACATATACCTATGACTTCTGGGCGGCATCTACCATAGACCACAGCATTCTTCGTCTCCCTAAGACTAACTGAATGCTTTCAGTGAACACTTCTCTTCCCCCTTCCTTACTAATAACTAAAGGAGGATAATTAAAAATTATATATAGTATTTTCTTATGCAAATAGCATATCAAGCACTTGCCTCCCACAGTCCACACCAGATCCACACGTATCAATTTTCTGCTGTCCCACTTTCCTGTCAACCCTATTATTATCTGGAGATGTTCTTTATCCCTTCCGTAAACTGGGAAAAGCAATACCTTGCATGAAAACAAGTCCCTTTAAAACCTTTGCTACTTATACAGGCTCACACAGCACTTACTTCTTTTTACTAACTGTCGTTGTAAAGCAAACTAGTAACTCATTCTAGGATTGGAATTACTGTTTAAAAGTGTGGATGTTAATACTGAGACGTAGGATGATTTTTTGCATGTCTGCCAGACACTCGTTCTTCCCTGCATGTGCACACAATGCAACAATACAATTTAGCTTAACAAATTGTTCAGAAATGTACCCGAAGGGAAAGAAACAGCCCATATTATTTTTACAAAGAAAAATAGACAAACTTCAACTTTATACCCCATGACATAAAAGCCTTTGCGTGCACAGCTTGTCCAAATCCATGCCACCGAATTCAGCCCTGCCAAGTACCACGCATCTGGTCTTAGACTATAATGCATTTAAGTGTGGTTATCCGCATCACGGCACTGACATGCAAAATCACGCAAAACAGGCATCGCACCTCCTCGGGTACCAGTGCTGCTAATCAATGCTGGTGTAGTATTATTTCCATGTGTATTCTGATGCGTCCCCTTTCTCCTGAACACAATGCGGTAAATTTCGTTATGGAGTACAGCTGCCTGTGTGGTAGCCCTGTAATAAATGTCTCTTTTCTATGACCACAACATTTTGCCGTATATCCGTAGTATGTCCATAAAGTTAGGTCTTGCAAGGATTTGTAGCAGGGACGCGCCATGTAACAGCAGCCCTATGATGTCAGCCGTTTCGAGTGCGACACATGCAAGGACTGGTTCCTGATGGGAGCTAGGGGCTTTAGAAGGGCACCGGAGCTTTGGAGTGGGTGATGTCACCAGCATAACCTCCACCTCCCTGCGGGGAGCGATGTGCAAAAGCGGCCACTCTGCATGGAGGAGCCGGGATCTAAGATTTCAACATGATGACACCACAGCACTAAAGAGGCCAATTTCATTGCGGTTTTGTTGTTGGGGGAATGGAAATAACGATGAGTAAGTATTAAAGGAATAACATGCAGAAGTCTGTTTGCAGTCTGATTCAAACTTGTTTTCTAAGAAACTTTCACTTTGCGGTAATAGCTACTTTCAGGGGCAGACATGCTGAAATGAAAACCAAAAACGTTAATTGTGAAGGTCCCGTAACTCCTGCGACCTAGGTGTATTGGTGACTTTTAACTGTGTCAGAGCGTTGATTTCTTCAGATGCAAGATAGATATATAGCTGCACTTATTAGGGGTGTTACATTGCGTAATTGCTAAATGAGTGACAACGGTTTCTGAAAGTGTACCCAGGCGACATTGCATTGATACCACTCAATACACTTTCAAAGTGCATAGACATAACCTCCCCTCCTCCTACTGCCATGAATGATTGCTCCTTCAGAGGTTTAGCGCCTCCAGTCGTGTCCATAATTTCACCTGTTACTGTGGTCAGTCACCTTGCAGCCATTCAATGCCTTTTGGCCCTCCCTTAGCCCTCAATGCTCCTTTTTTGACTAGAGTCCATCGAGAGGCATGCTCCAACTGTTTACCCTATAGCCTCATCCAGCCTCTCAAGTTTAGGCCTGTGCCTGCTGGTCGCAGGCCAGTGAGGCCCAATTTACACACACACAGAAGAGGCCTCAAGGTACCCCTCCATCCAGCAGGTGTTGTATTAATGCACCTACAGACCCTGCTTTGCAGACGAGCTGATTGCGTCAAGGGTCTAGGTGCCTACCGTTGCGCAGGGAGCTGTGGCCTAACTCTAGTCTGGGAACATCAAAGGCACCACTGCACATACTGCTTCAAGCTCGGTTCTCCCCTCCTCACACTCCTGGCTAAATGGACAAAACACTGCAGACCAAGGCAGTCGAGACCATGTAGTCCTAAAACATGTTAGATCCCAGTTGCACCATACCTCAGACAGAAGATCACTGAGGAGGCACTAGAGGGTAAGTCCCTGGGTCTTACTGTGAATTTTAGTATCCCAGAAATGGACAGATTACTGATAGATGAAAGCAGCTCTTTTGGGAATGTTTAATCTGACCACAGATTAGCATTTAAAAAAAAAAACTTTGCAGCATTTCGACGCAGAGTAACCAGACATTATGGGAGGCTTGATTGGACCTTGAATGAACTTCCACTTTAAAGTGCTGGAGTAAGTGTAACCTGGCACAGGCAAATCTCTGATTTCTGCAGAGAACATCCTATGTATTTATTTTGTATAGTTACATTAACATGTAGCTGATGGAAAACTGCTTGGCGCTTGCAAGTTTGCAAAGACACCTGGCAGGCTGGCTACCATGAGGGTCAGAGGAATACACTTCAATTAGAGCACATTTTCACACTGATTCACTCATAGATGCTGAGGTTTCAGATTGGTAAGTGTGACGTTTTCCTAATTTAACTGTAATAATGGGTGACATTCACACAGTCTGACTCTGCTCAGTTTTCCGTAGCCTGCTGTTAGCGCACTTTAGATCAGCGACTTTCTTAGCGTTTCTAGTTGCTCAAATGGGTGTAGTTTCTAGTATTTATTTGTTTACCTCCTCTTAATTGCTTGATTTTGGTCACGAGAAAGTGTCACTCATAGTTGTTGAAATGTCACTCATAATCACATTAAAATGATTAAAAGGACACACATCGCAATCTGAAACCTTTGCAGCTATGCTCAGTTTACCACACACAACACATTTGAACATCTCATAATTCCATGCCACCTGATTCAACTATAAATAATGTTACCCTACGATTTTCAATACCACATAATTACAATCCTAAAAATAAAAAACACATATTTCCACTTCACTCCATACCACATAATTCCACATCACATAATACCATTCCACACAACTTAATACCACTCCAAACCACATAATTACACTCCACGCAACACAATTCAACTACACATAATTCCACTTCACCCTATATCATTTTACTTCACACAACATATTTTCACTCCACTCCAAAACACATAATTACCCTCCACAAAATACAACTCTGCAACATGCTGCATAATTCCACTCCACACAATTATACACCACACCATGCCACATCATTCTACACATCACACAATTCCACAATTCATCCTCGCACAATTCATCACACAACATAATTACACTCCACATAATACCACTCAGCACCACATAATTTACCTCCTCAGAATTATGCTCTACTCCATATTGCATATCCAGTCTATGCCACGTAGCAACATTCACATAACTACACTTCACACCATGCCTCATAATACATCTAAACCTAATTTTCCCTCAACAGCGCACACTTCCACGTCCACACAACACAATGCTGTAACTAACAATTCCAATCCAAACCATATATGACTTGCATATATGCAAATGCATATATTGCAATACTATATATTGCAAACGCTTGTTTACCTTCAGTGCGTCCCAGCAGATCCTGTTCCTGGATTTGCAATCCTTCTCCTGGCCCTTTCAGCCTATGGCTGCCTCTTTCCTTCTCAGAGGCTGTGCCCGGTGCGGAAGGATCCCTCTGATGGCCACCACCCCGATCCTTTTTCCGGGCCGGGCTCATGGCTCTGACTGAAGAGAAACAATGTAACTTGTTAATTTTTTTCTCTTCAGCCATGGGTCAGCGGAAGGAGATCAGAGCAGACGGCACACTGCAGCTGCTTTGGAGCAAGCCTCTCTCTCACAGCTCTTTACCAAAGAGCTGAGGGGGCCCCCTTCACCTACTGAACACTGGGGGCACCCCCGCACCGCGGGGGCTGCGCGGCTGTTTGTTACGCCCCTTGATAATCCAGCACTTCCCGCACAGCAGGATAGCTGACAGCGCTTTAAGCTGCGTTTAAAGGCAGCCCACCCCTTTTGGTGTGGCCATGCTTTGGCGCCTCCAGGCACGTAGGAAAACGGGGTTCGAAGTCCCCCAGCAAGCAGAACAGTGTCTGGGGTTTAGGACCGCCTCAAAACAATCAAGCGAAAACTTAACATAACATAACATATTACCAATTTCTAAAACCCCAGGTATCGGTAACGCCAGGTGCAGTATTCCCACCAGTAAATAGCCGACTACTCCTAACGAGACACAAAATGTCTTTCTGTTTCCATAAGGCAACAATTCCAAAGCTAAAAAATGCTGTATTCCTTTTTAGGGAAAGTATAAGCATTATTGTAAATCTTAAAAAAACAGACTGCAGGATTGATATTTCAAACTTAAAAAAAAAAAACTCTGATTATGGTTTACGTAAGGTTGCATATTCTTCTCTGATAGGATATTTTACCTTCATCATGGAAAGTGCATTCATTCTTCTTTCGGGGAAAATGGAATAAGGTCAAATTGGAGCCAAGTAAGTTTTGTTTAAAGCAAATCATATGCTCTATTCCAGAACAAATTAATTCTGGAAATGATGATTTTACCTTGTACTTCTTTCTCTAATGGTAGAAAGGAGAATTGCTGGAAGTGCACTTTCAATATAGGAATATAACAAAGCAGCTAATGGACTCTTCAGCAGGATGACTAGTATAAAGAGGTGCTTTTGTATAGAGAGTACAACCTCAATTCTAGACAGAAAACCATTTACTTTTCTATATGTGAGAAAATCACTGTGTTTGCACTAGCTGAATCTCACCTTGCTTCTTGCCAGGATACATCAAAAGTGACTGTGTGTTTCACCCAAGCTTCAATGGCCTGCATTCTGAGTGGCCCAGTACTTTGGTGTAGGGAAATGGAAGGGGAAATACAAATACTGCATAGAGCAGCATGTCCACAGAGTGGCTTTACATTCCTATTCTGCATTTCCCTGCCTAAAATGAAGGATAGCCTGCCATGTTGGAGTTCGTCACCTGATTACAACTGAAGTTTCCTCTTTTCAACTAGTTTTCCCAATGCAAATTTCACCTGTTTTATTTCTGCTGAAATCAAAGTGAGAATACTAGAATAATCCAAATTGTTAAATCTGGCTCAAAAAACGTGTTTGAGCCTCATTGGTAGTCACTGATAATGATGGCTTGTCATGAACCCTATTCTGAGTGCCCGAGTATCCTGCCTGGTAACATCCCTTGAAGTTCCCTAGACTTACTTACTAGGTGTACCAGTAACTCTGATAATGGAGTTACTAGGGAACTACAAGTGAGACCCCAAGGGTTGCCCTCAATTACATCCTACTTGGAGACCTGAACCTCCACCTGGAAGACCATCCGGCCTCGATCTCAAAAGCACCCATCAAAGACCTAGGAAACCTGGGCCTCACCCGAGTGAAGGGACCTACCCACATCTCCTGACACCTCCTGGACCCTATTTCCAGCACCTTCAACAATATCCAAGTTCACACGATCACACCAGGCTCCTGGACAAACCACTCCCTTGTTAGGTTTAGCATCCCTGTCCCAGTCCAAATCCCATGCACCACCACCAGAGCAGAAACTGGAACAATATCACTGACAAGGGCTACAAAACCACTTTAAACACCCACTGGCCTGCACACAGTAACAGCCTCCTCACAATCATCAAGAATTTCCACAATTGGATTACCTCTTGCCCTGATTCCCCCCTCAAACACAACAACACATCACAATCTAGACCCCAGGCCATTTGGTACATGCAAGAACTCCAACTGAAGAAACACCACTCCAAACACCAGGAGAGCAAAAAGAGAATGAGCCAGGAAAATGCAGACAGGATCACATTCAAATCCAACCTGAGATGCTACCATCAAATGATCTGGACCCCAAACGCACCACTCTGGCTGACCGTATAGATGCCAGCATCAACAGAAGTGAATAAATCTTTGCCATCCTGACGAATTTCACCATATCTGCGGCTTCCTCCAACGTTTTTCTTGGTTCCTGGCGAGCAGGTCTGCGGCGGTCAGGATTCCGGATAGCGCCACACGCTACTTAGAGAAGCGTGAACAATAACAGCCAAATAGCAATAATGGATCCTGCATAGCTGCATAAATTACCCACATTACTATTATGAAGTCAAACAAAACAAAGGATACTAAAGAAAATATAAGTGACCACATAAAGTTGGAGCTCAAACAAATGGACATTTGTTGAACAATTGGAAATATCTGATGGATATGTGAGCCTGCCATTATGTAAAGGAAACCAGCCAGATACAGACTAATTGATCCCCCATTCAAACTCCGCTGCATTAACTTTAAGAAAGCAAGAAGAAGGTGGACTGAATTATATGTATCCACTGAAACGTGGGTCGGCCTGATATTTTTCCAGCTGGCAGCATAACCATGGATACAAATGAAGAACTTTCACCATGAGTTTTCTGTTGCAAGCCATTTTTATGCTGGAAAATAATGAATGTGATGTGATGTGTGTATGAGTATGTCTGGTATGCAATGACTGTACGTGGTATGTCTGGTATGCAATGACTGTACGTGAGGTTAGTACAATGTGATGATGGTATGGGACAAATTTAAGATTGTTATATTGTATGTATTTATTGCACAATTATGCTAAATTTGCACATTCAATAGTACTATATCAATGTTGTATTACTTGAAAAAAAAGATGATTGAAAATATTGACAAGAGAAAATAATAAACAAAAAATGAATTGATGTATCTTTGCAGACTGATTTTGATATGTCAAAGCAAAGGGATAGCCCAATAGAGCTTAATATAGCCAGTGTATAGTTAGTGTTGGTCGAGTGGGAGGTGTATGTACATATATATTCCTGTTTTCCCCTTTTCTCCCAGACCACATAATCAAAAACTAAGGGGTACCTTTGTTCTTGTGTGATTCCTCCAACTTGATCAAACCCTGCAAAACCTCTGGTACAATCTCTTTGACAAATAAATCATCACCATTTACAGCAACTCTAACCTGCAATCAGACCTGACCGACCTTACCAAATGCCTCTGAAGCTTATCCAAAAATCACTGTTAACTACATGGTCCGGTTTCACCCCAGGAGAAACCGCTTCTCTATAGGGCTGCAGCCCATCAGCGCCATGCTCACACCCATTCTGAAAGCCTCAACCTCTTCTGCGACGTTCGAATATGCTTGGAAATATGCAACTATTGTTTAATTTCTAAAGAAACCCTACATAGACCCTTCAATGCTCCCTGCTACTATTCCCGGCCAATGTCTTAGAGAAAATCATCAACCGATGCCTCACCAAATACCTCAACAACCACCAACTCCTCGACACCTCTCAGTCAGGGTTCAGATCCAACCACAGCATGGAAACTGCCTTCATTGCCACCATGGATGAGATCAACTTGACTCTTGATGGAGGTACCCTCATTCTGCAAGACACTGTCTCTCCCCCATCCTCTTCCAAAGCCTATATGACAATGGATTCCAAGGACTCACACTCAGCTAGGTCTGCTCCTTCTTGACTGGAAGGACCCAGTCAGCCAAACTGATATTTCACACCTCAGTCAGTCACAACCTTATCTTCGAAGTTTTGCAATGATCATGCCTGAGCCTGACCCGTTTCAACACATACATGATTCCTCTAGCCATCATCGTCCGCTTTCATGACATCAATGTCTTCTACGTCAATAACGAACTACTCATTCTCTCCCTCACAGACAGGAGTCCGAGTACCCGGATCAAGTTCAATGCCTGCATGACTGAAATCGTCCACTAGATGAAGACCAACTGTCTGAATCTGAACACTGACAATAACGAAATGGTGATCTTTGAGAACTCCACCTGATTGCCAAAAGATCTAGGAATACCACCCACGTCCCGACCCTCAGGATCGTCATCGACAGCAAACTCAACATGACTGCCCAAGTCAACACCTTCACCGCCTCATGCTTCCACACCCTGAAAGTTCTTAGGAACATTTTCAAATTGATACCAATCAGCATCCGGAAAACCATCACACACCCCTTCATAAAAAGAAAGCTGAACTACAGGAACATCCTCTATTTCCAGCATCAACAAAAAACGTACTAGAGGGCTGCAAATCATTCAGAATCCAGCAATCAGACTCACTCTCAATCTCCCATGCTGCACTCACATCACTCGGCACATGAAGGAGCTCCTCCGGCTCCCCATAAACAAACAAGCACAATTCAAACTCTTCACTCACACCTTCATGACACTACGTAACACTTCACAATCATATATGTTTTCACAAACCTCCCAGACACCTCCGCTCATCCGAACTCCTGCTTGCACGCATCCTACACATACAGAGTCTCCTTCTACGTTGCTCTTAAAGCATAGAACAACCCGTTAGTACACATAATAGCCTCCTCCTTACTTCTTGTATTGTGCATGAAACTGAACACCTGGCTTTTCAAGTTGTCCCACTAAGTCTAGGTTTGGCTAGACTCACACCTGCTCAACACTAGGATAACCTCCTGGCTGATTGTGCATTCCTCAAATCTGCATAAAATAATATAATGTAATGTAACATAACATAACAACATCACTTAACATATCATAACCTAAGATAACAAGATGAGTTGCTGGAGGATCAGTAAGTCTGGATCCTATATTCCCAGTAACTTCTCATTTTCCCATGGAGCTTCACCTTAAGATTTGAGATACTTTCAGCAGCTACAATCTCCAAGTGAAAGAAAACAGCCCATTGGATTCATCAGGCCCCCCATAAGAAGGTGCTAAGAGGAGTATTTCAGTGACACACCTCTCTAGGAAACTTGACAATTCAGAAGGACGTGCTTATCAATAAAAAAGAAAGAGTGGGTTGATCTGGACTGAAAGTCACTCGGGAATAAGCACATGACTCTGAGATAGGGGTGTGGGGGACCCAGGGTTTTGACCACACATGCATTATATGCTTACTGAGCATTTAGTACTTCTTACCAGAAGTCAGCACTCCACTATAGTGAGGAGAGGAATACATTTCCCTAAGCAACCAGAGGAGAAGCCGGTAATGGAAGTGCACTGTTGCAGCCACCATCAGGTAAGGGTGAAAGGAAAATGAGACTCAGACCTGGATCGCAATCTGGAAAACAAGGAATCTGTGAGGCCCCAGATTCAGTTTACAGTTTATTTTACACTCTAAACTTCCAACTGATGCAATACAAATTTCCTACGAAAGACAAATTGTTCCGTGATAAGCCCAGTAAACAAATTTAGGCCAAGAAAAAGCATAATTTAATCACAATGATTGGCTATGCCAATGTTAATGCCCATTTGGGAAAGGGTATTTAAATACCTCGAAGAGATGCTAGACTAAAATATGTTCCCAAGAATGTTGTTGGGACTGTTCTTGGTAGGTACAAGTGGTAAGAAGCCAGCAACAATAATATCACTTTTTGTAGTGTTGCCAAACACGAACTAGGCATTTATTTAAATTGGTAACAGTGAAATTAGAGTTAATAAATAGAGAAGTCACAGTTTCTGACTTGACATCCTTGTATATGTATGGATCTGATTTCTAGATTCATTGTAGGACTGCTAGGAAGGCCAAAATTGAAAGCAAAGTGGTCCCTCAGTGTAGTTTCAAACTGAGTACTTTTCTGTAAGACAGTTCAAAGTGCTAGTCTTGAATTATCCACCTATACATTTTGACATGATGGCATGCATTTGTGATGCTCAATTCTGAAGCAGGGATGTGGATGTAACAATATCTAACCTATACTATTCTCTTATAAGGGAGCATAACTATGGGGGCATACCTACTGCACTAGTATAGCTGAGTGTGGTAAGTTGAGTTAAGGGTCTTATAGGACCTAGTTCAATTTCTATTTGTATTCTGGTATTTACAGTGCATTTGAAACAACTGGTTGTTCTAGGTGACCTGAAAATGTGAGCTGTCAATCCTAACATACCAGCCTGTACAAGTATGATAGCTTTCAATGTACTTCAAGCAATGAGCTTTGAGGCGCACCAGGATTAATGGTTACATCATTAATCTGCTCTTTGCTAGAGAAAGTCTTATTACTATCACAGAATGTACCCATCTTATGTGTTTGGACCCTCTGCTATTGAATTTACCCCGCAAGTGTCCACTCAGCATACACTGTCCCCAGCTTTTAAAACACACCTTAGGAACTATTACACAAAATGCTGCAGGGAGACAATGGGAAATTCCAACCATTTCTTGTGCTCCCAGGGCATTTTGGTATTACAGAAAGGTGGAGAAATTAGTGCAGTCCCTTGTGTCTTATGGACCATGCTTTTGCCAACTGCACTTGTGGAAAAACGGACCAACAATTTAAGCAATATACATGCACAATGGCTATACATTTTGTAAGCGACCAAGTAATGTATGTGGACAAAAAGGTCTCTACAGTTTGATCTTCTGGCTTTTTTATATATATATATGCACACAAGAATAATATAGAATAATAAATAATGAGATAGGTGTGCAAACCAAAGCGCCGGGACACTCTTTGAGTAGCCGTGCACTATATAAAATCAAGTATAACATAACAATCAAGTATAACATAAATCACTTTCTTAAAATCAAAAAGCAGTATACTTTGTGCAGTGTATCCCCAAGTGAAGCATGGAACCATAAGTGAATATATACATTGAACAGTGTTTGGGAGAGGTTTCCATAAGTACAAGAAGCGACCATTCAGTTCACTGTATATATTCACTCAACGAATGAGACCTCTAATCGACTTCCAAAGCAATAATCCTTTGGTTCTCTCCTATGACAATTGAGGTTTCACAGAAAAAGGCTGGCCAGATGCAGAAAGGACAATAACATTCATCAATGATTCTTGCACCTTATCATCATATTATGCCTGGTAATCAGAAAAAAAGCTTTTCTTCCTCAATGCATATCCCAAGTTGCCTTCTTTGTTTACGATTCTCATTCATTTGAGATCTTCTGGTGCATTTGCTGGAGCTTTGTGCTCAACTGTGTTCACACAAAATATTGCTTTCATCTACACACTATTTCTGATGCTTCTGATTTGCGAGGCAAGTTCAACATGGCCCAAGAGGCTAATCCACCAATCTCATTTGTAAATACACAAGAGCCATTTTAACCACTTGAAGTATATAATCTTTTACAGCTCCTAAGGTTGAACCAACTTTCTGACCTGTCCCTGGATGCATTCCCTACTCCAGTTTTTAAAAACCCACACTGTAAACTCCAGTTGCCATTCTTTTGCTGAACATTCTCACTCGATCCTTATTTTGGGCTTTAACCATACTTCAGTCACTGTCAAACATCCAGTATCTATGCAAGCGGCTCCAGAATGTGTGGTCGCACTTCAACTACAACATTCTGCGAATTCTAATTATTTACTAGTAAACTTCAAAGCTTAATTCGTAATACAAAAATAGGTACAAGGGCCCACCTCTTGTATATACTTTAGTATATATTTATATGTGTATGTACTATGTGGGCTCTGGACATCATCCATTGGACTTGTCTGCTTTCGCTTAGGGACTTTTTCTTCTGTTCAACTATCTCTATTTAACTGTCTTAATAGAAATTGACCAGCAGAGGTCAGTGAAATACCAGAATTGCTTTCTGCTTAGGGACTTTATTTTTTTATTTTTCTGGCAACTGTCTCTATTTAACTTTCTTGATAGAAAACAACCAGCAGAGGTCAGTAAAATATCAGAATCACTTTAGCATTCTCTAGATTTCAGTCCAGAGAAATTGTCTTCCATGTGCACCTGTAGACAATATTTTTTTTCAAATCTTGTATTTTCAGTGATATGACCTCCGAAGGCCCTGATTATATATTAAAAACAAAGCTTTGGACTATACCATTTCCCTCTGAAAGGCAACCTAAGTAGACAATAACAAGGATGACCCATTTCACTGGGAGAGGCATCACCAGTCTAGAAGCAGCACTTTGCATTCGATTCGATTATTATTTCACCATCAATTTCCTCTTGTGTTGGATGTACAGCCCAGGTGGCTCAGTAGATCTGCTACTGTTGAGATTTAATTTGTATATGTTTCATAGCAGCAACTACTCATCACAATTGCAGGCCGCAGTAACAAATCTGTTTTAGAAACCTACCGCCTCTGGGCTCTCCCTGCAACAAGATATGTTAAGACCGAAGAGCATCTTTAGAACCCTGCAATTTCCGCACACAGGCGAAAAAAACACTTTTACTGCTCTCAGGACAAGGAAAGCAAAAAGCTGATACTAAACAGCGGCTGCAACTTCTAAAACACTACCAAAAAGAAGCATTGATAGGAGAGACCTTTTACTATTATAATTGGAGCATTTCTTGTTAGAGGTGTTGGAACAGCAACGTGAAATAACAAGGAGGCAGAAGCTATGCACATTTCTTCCAGCACTGCCCTGCAAATTTCATGAATCTCTTTCTGCCCATTAGCGCCTGAGGGCCAGATTGCCATAGCTATTTGTGTGTTTAAATTCAATTTATAAGTCTAAATGGGTTTTCTTGCAAACACAAAGCCGGGTTCTTTCGGTTTTTACAAAACCTAGGGGCATATTAGCAAGCTGAAGTATCGCCGCTTTTTCGGCGAATTGTGCAGAGAAAGCGGCGATACTTCCAGCGCCCTATTAACAAGGGCACGCTAACGCCTGCCTCAAGCCCACTTTGCATGTCAGAGAGAAACAGGTGTTAAGGCATTGATAACCTGGGGGTGTGGATCATAACGCTGAATCCATCCCCCCATATTATCAAGGCACACATTAGCGCGTGAAAACGTTTGTTTTCATGTTCTAATGTTCCATATCGCCGACTATCGTCGGATTTAATTTCGCCTACGTGTTGCGCATTGATAATTACGCGCTAACATGGCGAAAAAATCCGGCGATAGCCGGCGATATGGAAATGTGTGATGTGCGTTATATATCGCACATCTAGATAATATGCCCCCAGGTCCTTCTTTACAAGTTCAGGACTAATGGTCTTACTTTGAGTTTGGCTCGCAGGATACTCTATCACAAAGGTGGCGGACGTCTCATCCACTGTATTATAAGAGCACTATATAACTGTGGCAAATTGACACAGCTAGAGCAAGTAAATACATAAGTCAATTATAACAATAACCTATGGCACTTGTAATATGACAGATGCGCTGTACTACCAGTGCATTAGAGCACACAGCACTTGTAATATGACAGATGCGCTGTACTACCAGTGCATTAGAGCACACAGCACTGGTAATATGATGGATGCGCTGTACTACCAGTGCATTAGAGCACACAGCACTTGTAATATGACTGCTGGGTTAGGGCCATGTTTTGCCAGAGTATCCTGTCTCCCAAACTCTAAATAACACCCTAAATTCGGACCCCTGTGTAAGTGCTGTGAGCCCATTTGAAGCTGTCAGAGGGTTGCCATCCTTCCTGCCTCTTCTAACAGGAGAAGAGGTTGAGTCGAGGGGCACTGGCAGCAGCAGGAGCTGGCTGCTGTGCTCAATCTGCAGGCATGATGCTGAACCGTTTGCCTGTCTGCCTGACCTCAGCAGACAAGAACAGACTCGAATTCTTTGAGCTGCATTTTTTCCTTCTCTCATTCTCTTTCAGACTCCTTTGCAAGAGGGAACCACTGGAAACCCCTAAACAAATAAAAATAAAAGTCAAATTTTGTTTCTAGGCCTAGTCCTGTTTCCTGTAGGGAAAACGCCTGCATTTTACAAAATAAAGGTTTGCTTTATCACAAAGGTAGTGGATTGCTGACCCAGCAAGCCACTATCCCTTATATGGCCCCCAATCATACTCAGTTGCAATCTGTAATCTTTATTATAAAGATTCATGAGGATGGCAGACTGTGACCCACTATGATTCAGAATTTTAGGAGCTGAGCTAATTCTAAGTAGATCCCTTCTTGATTCTTTACTTCTCGCAAATTTACATGCTGCAAATGGCAACCAATATACTTTGCAACTAGTAAATTGTTTATCTGGCCCCTGATACCCAAGCATATTTTTTCTTTTGACTCCTTTGGCAGTGGAGATTCTCTACAGTGTTATCCCCACTCTCTTTTGGTTTCTGTCTGACTTAATTGCAGTTCCTAAAAATTGCCTTTTTATGTTCTGTGATTTACTGAAATGCTGGATGGGTGTACCTTTGGGCCAGGTTGGCCTACCCGTACTGTATTGTATGTGTATTGTATGAGTACTTGTTAAGCGCGACTGCCACCCAAAGGGTATCCTGGCGCTGTGACCATACTAATCCATCGGATGTGATACACTACATTGCTCTTGGAAAGAGGTGGGTTTTAAGATCCTTCTTGAAAGAAGTCAGGTCTTGCCTACTCCTCAGCGCCAGAGGTAAGTTGTTCCACAATTTGGCGGCCGTGAAGCTGAAAGCGCGGCCGCCCATTCTCACTCTATTAATCTTGGGGACCATCACCAGGAACGCCGAAGAGGATCTCAAGGGTCTGGCCCCTTGGTACCAGGAGAAAAGATTTTGGAGCAGCGTTGGTCCCAGTCCATGCAAAGCCCTGTAGACAAGGCACAAAGCCTTAAAAGCAATCCGCTGCTGGACAGGTAGCCAGTGGAGATCAGATAGAGCTGCCGATGACGATGCGGAACGTGGGCGGAATAAAGCCAACTTGGCTGCCATATTTTGAATCCTCTGTAATTTTGATACCAGGATATTAGGAGCCCCCAGAAGCAGTGCGTTGCAGTAGTCTAACCTACTGAGGATGGTACTACGCACCACTTCTGCCCTGGCTCCTAAGGGAAGTAACGGCAAGATTTTTCGTAAGGCTCGAAGCAAGCCCATACAAGTCGCCGCGGTCCTGTTGACAGAGGCGTCAAGCTGCAGGCTAGGCTCAAACAAGACCCCTCGATTGCGAGCCGACTCGTCAGCAGCCACTGTGCCCAAAATAGAGGCTGGCCAGAAGTAATCCGGCAACGGGCGAGGGAGTCGATCCAAGGAACAATGAGGAACCTCGGTTTTTGACCCGTTGAATTGAAGCGAGTTGACTCGCAGCCATTCTGCTGTTGCCGACATGCACCGGTGAAAGGTGTCCCTCGAAACTGTCTCTTTACCCTCAAATGAAAAAATCAGTTGGGTGTCATCGGCATAATTGATGACTGATATGCCGAATGACTTTATCAGAGTTATTAGGGGTCGGAGGTATACATTAAAGAGGATCGGACTGATCGCTGACCCCTGGGGTACACCCTGATTAACCTGTCGTACGGCTGATCGAAACGGCGGCAACGCCACAGCTTGCTGTCTATTGCAGAGATAGGATGTTAGCCAGCTTAAAGCCAGGCCGGTTACACCTACTCTCCGAAGGCGGCCCAGTAAAACCGCGTGGTCCACGGTGTCGAACGCGGCCGACATGTCAAGCAGCACTAGAAATGCTGACTTGCCCCTGTCGACACGCGTTCGTAGATCATCCAACACGGCGACCAAAGCGGTCTCAGTACCATGGGCCGGCCTAAAGCCAAATTGGGCTACGTCCAGACAAGAGTTAATTTCAAGGAAGTTGGATAAGGCTCTTGTGACCAGCTTCTCTATGATTTTTATCGGGAATGGTAAAAGCGAAATGGGCATATAATTGGCCGGACATAGAGGGTCCAAAGAAGCCTTTTTTAGCAAAGGTGTTACTACTGCCAGCTTCCAACTGTCTGGGACTGACGCTGTAGCCAACGACTGACAGCAGATGGTGTAAAGCGGAGGAAACAGCTCGGCTTGGAATGACTTCCAGATCTTATGTGGCATTGGATCAAGTGGTGAACCCGAAGAGCCGCCGTTGGCCAGTACGCAAAATTCCTCAAAGGAGGGGATGGGAAAACAGGACAGCTGAGGATACCCTTCCTTGTCGTCGGCCCACTCAGAATCCAAAGAATAGGGAAATTCTGAGGAAGAAGGCAATGTCGGGTCAGACTGACCGGAAACCAAAAGTCCATTCAAAATTGTCCTGATTTTCTCCTCAAACGCAGAGGCCAGGGAATCGCACAATTCCTGTGAGGCCGGAATAGCTGGTACTGCGCAGGCTGGGTTAGCTAGATTATTAACCAGCTTAAAAAGAGTCTGCGACTTATTAGAAGCCTTAGCCAAGGTGTCTTCCAAAAACTTAGCTTTGGCCATCCTTAGATGGGCTTTATATTCCTGCAGGGCCTCTTTATAGGTTATCCTATCAGATTCCCTGTATCCTCTCCTCCAAGCACGCTCCGCCTGTTTGCAGCAAAGTTTCTGCTGGCTAAGTAAACCAGGCATTGGCTCTCATGGGTTTGTCCTTTACCCTCCTTAAGGGGACCAGTTCATCTAGTGATGTCAAAATCTGCTGGTAAAGGGCGGCATAGCTCTTATCCACACTGTCCTCCACGGAGAGAGCTCTAGGCAGTAATGTGGGTAGACTCGACTCCCTTAGTAAGCGGGACCATTGCCTGCTGAATTTGAACGTGCCCGGACCATTTATGCTAAACGGTCCTCCAGGCAATAAGAATCAGTGTGTGATCAGTCCAGCATTGATCCATATATACTACCATACGTACTACCTGAGTAGCACTGAGTATTACTTATGTGAACTGTGCCACAACTCTATCTGATCTCCTTCATAATTTATCACTTGTGAGGAGCTATTGCCCATTTTGGACACCTTCCCTGCCCACACCCACATTTACACTTAAGTAACACACCAGTATGATAATCAACTCCTGCATGTTTGTTTCTGAAAGGTTTTTTCTTTATTTTCCCACTTGCATGCTATAACGGGATGAGGTGTGGCGCCGCGGCCAGGGGCAACTGACGCTGGAAATCTGGGGATCACGTTTCGATCCCCGGCTCCGGTGGCAGATTAGCCCAGCACCATGTGACTCTGGGCAATAGCTTGCTTAATTTCCTGACGGCCCCCAGCGCCTAGAGACCCTTATGGGGGATTGTTGGCGCTTTACAAATGTGGATTATATTATATTATATATAAATATTTACGTATGCTAGACTTACTGTTTGGCATGGTCTCTGTTGGCTTTGTCAATGGGACTAAAATAACTCAATTTTCAGGAAAATACGAATCTCAATCAGTCTAAGAAGAGTGCAGACAATAAGTTAAGACCTCTGGCCGTTGCTCTCTGACACCAAAATCTTACAGTCACAACTTAATAGACCACTCTCGTTACACAAAACATGTTGTCAGATGCCATTGAGCTCCTGGTCCGCAGTGGAGATTTGTGGAGAATT
The DNA here is from genome assembly GCF_964263255.1 of Lissotriton vulgaris. Lineage (NCBI taxonomy): Eukaryota > Metazoa > Chordata > Amphibia > Caudata > Salamandridae > Lissotriton > Lissotriton vulgaris. The sequence goes on along the minus strand of NC_141697.1, from coordinate 90,444,749 downwards.
ACCTGGATCACTGAAAGCTCTATTATAAGGACGCACTAAAAGCAGAATTTAGGCCACATGTAGAGCCTGGTTTAGAACGGGTTACTCCTTCACCACATGGTGGATATCCCGACCACCTTTTTACAAGGACCACAGGATACTATGCACTGTTAACACCTTACGTGCTGCCCCGAGTTCCCCCCGGTGCTGGACATTCCATAACTGGGTGTGGTCGTGACGGAACCATTCTGTCATCAGCACAGCTCAACCGTGACTGATGACGGAATGGTTCCGTCACAAGCATCGAAGGGGTTAATAAGGCAGACAGAATATCCGTCACATTTGTGATAGAGTAACCCGTCCGCCAAACTCTACGTCAAGCCCTGAAAATCTGGCAGCATGGCAGTCATTTAGAGGTAGTCAGGGGTCGCAGCTGTGACCTCTACCTTGCTCCCTGCTGCTCCTGGCACTTCATTTGTGACCCCTAGCCTCAGAGGGGGCAAAACTATTGCCTCCTTCGAGACCAATGGTCGCAAAGGAAGTGCCAGGAGTAGGAAGGAGCAAGTTAGAGGTCACAGCTGCGACCTTGACTACCTCCAATGGATGTCTATGTTATATTGTGTCAGAAACGTGAGGCAAATCCCGTCTGTCTTATTACAAGTGCATTATAGTCAATGGCTCTTGCAAATTGGCACATGAGACCTCTGTCACGTTTGTGACGACTCACTGTCCACCAAAATATAAGTCAAACCCTATGAGAAAAATAACAATTTCATGAATTTTATATCATACACTGGATCAACATATTTTTCAAGGAAACCCCCGCGCGACAGAACAAGACATTAGCTCCGGCGCTGCAGCATGGTCTAATTGTGACTAAACTGTCAATCTTCTCTTTTGATTTTGCCATGCTAATGAGAGCGCGCTCTTCCTCTCGCAGACTCCCCACGCCAACGTTCCCAAGTGAGCTCCGGCTCAAAGAGGAACATGTATTTCGCTGCATTTCTGAATTAACTAAGACGCCTTAATTGGCGGCTGGTGTCCGGAGAGCGGCTGCATTAAGTCAGAACAGCGATGGTGCAGCAGGCTTCGGGTTCATTTATGCAAAGATACCCCTGTGTGTCTTGTAACTATCAGGCCTTTGTGTGTACACGGAGGGTCACAGGGGTTAATGTACAAATGGGCTATCTTGTTACAATCGTTCATTCACAAAAGCCTTACTGGATGATTGCTGATGCAGTCCTGCGCCTAAGAGGGCGGCGGAAGCGCTGAACCACCGGTTTGCACGCCATTTTAGCTTTAGCAGGCCAATCAGAACTGATGCAAAAAGGCACGTGGTAAAAGTAGAACAGTGGCTGGCCAACATAGGTCCACGTTGGCTAAATCCATGCCAGATTTTCGGGATCTCCACATCAGGAAAGGCGCCTAAAGTGGCTATAAATAAAACACATTTAAATAGTCATTGGTGACCAACAAAATCTGATACTGGCTCTCCTGAACCTTTGCTGGACACCTTAGAAAATAATACAGTCTTGACAGACCATACTGCTGCATCCACTATCAAAACAGCATGTGTGAATCAAGGTGGTGTGTGTGTGTGCTTTGTATATGCATCAGTCCAGGGTGCTGCACGACAGTCATTATGCCCAGGTCTACAGTGCAGATAAACACTGTGCTTGTCTTCATCTGGACAGTGCGTGTGTTTGTATGCACTGGGGGCATATTTACAAAGAAGTGCTGCAGCTCCGTGCAGCAAGCAAAGTCGTTGTACTGCGCTGCGACAATGCAGAGTGTAGTACGGTGTCATAACTTGAAAGAAGTGGCGCAGGTCTGCTCCCTCCATGCACTGGTGCTCTTTTGATTAGCACCAGCACAGGCACCCTTGCACCACAGTGACAGTATGTTTGCGCTGCAATCAGGATAGGTTTTGTGCATGAAGGGGCACCGCCCTGCACTAAAACCATCCTTTGAAGCTATTAGCTCTTTGTATGGGTGCACTAGAATGCAGCCCACAGGCAAAGCGGAAATAACAAGGAGAAATAAAGATATCTCTCCTCCTTACACCAGCTTTCAGCAAGTGCACCATTTTGAAGCACATCCATGTCTACAAGTCTTCGTAAAAATGCTTATGTGTCAAAATCCGTGGATGCACGGGAACGCTCATGAACCACCCATGGATTGCCTACCTGACATAAAGTAAAGCAAGGAAGCTCAATGTGCAAGTTTCCTCGAAACCGACATTTCTGTTGTTTCTGTTAGGTATGTTGTAACTATTTCTTGATTACAATCAAAGGGGAGTATGAACATGAATCAATTGCAATTGAAATAAGAACACAGATTTTTAGAGGATGGTCACCAAGGGGCTGATGTATCAAACGATGTTTTTGTCGCAAACGCTGCGATTCGGTAAAAAGCAGCGTTTGCAACAAAAAAAATCCAAAAATGCAATGTATCATCTAAAACGCATCACAATATTAAGGAATTGCAAATTTTGCGATTCCTTAATATGGCATTAGCATTTAAGGAATCGCAAATTGCGATTCCTTAAATGCTATGTAAGAAGCAATTAAGTTTTGCGGATTTACACTAAGAAATTGCAAATTGCCACAAACTTGTAGTTGGTGGTAATTTGCGAATTCTTTTACAAATGCACTTTTTGGCATCTGTAAAGGTGCCATGTGGCGCTCATACATGCCTTTGGGGCATGTATGTGCGCCATATGCTGTGTGTGTAAATAAAACACCCAGGCAAAAAAACACAATACCAACTAGCACACAACAGAAATTTCAAATCGACATAAAAATTAATAGACAACTGTTTTAGCACTTAAAGTACATTTTAATTCCATAGACAAAGTATATGATAAAAAATCCTTAATAACATTTGATAAAAAACTTTTTGGCATTATAGCATATGCATTCCTTCATACAGTAACAATGTACATTTAAAATAATGGATGGATTCCTGTCTACGCGTTTCGACAACTAGGCATGTCTTCCTCAGGACTGTACCATCATATGCTGTAAAAAGATATTTAAACATTCTTTATAATCTAGTCTTTTAGTGGAAAAACAGATTGCATTTAAAAATACTTTTGTGTGCCAGATAATCGGTTATTTAGATCTGATGATACCGCCTAACAATATATACAAATATACACAAATGTACATATGTATTAACATAGAAAGAGTGAAAAACCAGTTCTATTTACATCTGCTCCAGCTCACGGTAAACGCATATATGTACATCTATATACATAGGTGCCATTTCTATTTACACTTGGACCAATTCGTAGTACAAACATATACGTACAGCTATACTCAACTCATAATACTGGTATATATGCACATCTATACTCGAATACTTAAAAGCATATGCACAGTTTATTATATGTTTCATATCTTTTATAGTGCGAATCTTTTTATGTTAATCTGTAAACACATTCATTGGATACTGTCTTGTCTAGTAGTACACATTGGTCTTTCGTGAACCGGTTCAGATAGGATTAGTGAAACAAAGAAGAAAAAAGATTATGGAATAGGTAATAGAGAAGCACTAGTATAGTTTGGAGAGGGTTTCCTTGATTTCTGGGGTAGAGAACGGTGTAGGGTGGCGGGGGGGGGGTTATGAAGTTTTGCTTATAGTTGGGACATTATCTACTATTAGCGATCTTTTATGCTTACCTAACTTATAGGTATTCTATTTTTATCTACGTTCGTTTGCAGAGATTTACCACTTCCTTTTTCTATTACCTGATAAATCTGATCTTTTTAATTAGGTAGTGCTCCTTCTCCTCGTTGTTATTATTATTGCAAGACAGAGTTGCAAGTTCTCCAGGATGTTAATGCCCTAAATTAAACATCATGCGTTATTTCCTACTTTTTAATTGTTAGGGTGACGTATGAATCATAGTTCTAACATTACTCACCTATATTAAAAAACGATTAGAAAGAATCACACCGCCGCTTTTAAAAACTGCATGTATTAAATACGGCGTTCCAAGACCCTGAAACCATAGGATGCCTGAAATTAGTCAATGCTAGTAGCGCTGATACTTCCTTTAAATTACGTCTCCTATCCCTTAACTGTCACAGCTACATCATTCTTACATAGCTTACCTGCTCACGGTTATCCAACCGATAATCCAATTCACGTGTGTTCGTCTTCTATGTGTTAATATGGTAACACGCTGATCTAATTTAACAGGCTGGCCACTTTCTGTAAATAAATTGCGGTCCTTTAGTTGTCTACCATTATCCGTGTGGATAGAATTCATGCGGCATAAATGTCTTGCGTCTCACCCTGATTAAGTCATGCGCAGTAGTGATGGCACTTTAAACAAAGTGTCGGAATATTTCGGATAATGTTTCCCGTGTCGATATTGATATATCTAACAAGGAGAAAGCACATCCGACACCTCTGTTGGTACCAGAACTCTATATATGCTTTGATTACCGCGTACGAGGGAAAACGGGTTGCATTTACCTATGTATAAAGATTACCGCATACAAGAGAAAAAACGGGTTGCATTTACCTATATTTACAGATTACCGCATACAAAAGAAAGCGGGGTTGCAATTACCCACATTACAGATTACCCGAGTTTTTAAATTTACACTCAACTCTTTATTATGTTTAAACTATTTACCAGCTACTGCTCTAAAGTGTATTTTCCAGTTTTATCTCACCTGTGTTCGGCAAAGACGTAGCGGGCCGGGTATGCATCCGGTAACGACTCAGTTCACGGCAAAAGATTCAGAACAGTGGTGTTGGTAGGTTTATATAACCTGCCTCATCATTGGTAGACTCACATGTTCAGTATCTTAAAGGTATATGGCCTTCTTTTTGTGTACTCAGGAACCGGGGGAGTGTTTACTAAATACTAAAATATACTTTTAATGCAAATAAACTCTGAGGCTAGTTTTTAACATTCTTGTTTCTATTCTATATAAAATATAACATATATTGTTATATAGATTAATTCGGGAGTTACATCGTAAGAATCAAATAAGGGGATTTGTAAACATTCTGTTATTAACTTACTTCAGTTTTAAACTCTGGGAAATAGGGCAATAAATATAGGAAGGAGTTTGACACATAGTGATAGGCTTATATATGTTTTTTAGCTTCATTATGCGACATTTCCTCCTTTCTTCCCTATACCAGTGCGGTGCCTCCTATACCTGAGCAGTGTCCAGGTGAGGTGAGGTAGCTTCACCCATCAGTCAGGGTGAGCATTGAATTTACTATTTTTTCACACATTGATGGTGGATATGGGTGGATATGGTGTATTGAGAATCGATACAATTAGATATATAGTTAATGTTTGATGTGCTTTCCTTCGCAGGATTCACTATAGTACGAGTGAGTCGGAGGGTGACAACATATGGTCACTACAGGTTGTACCGTACTGAACCATTTCTTTTCAGTTTTTTAATATTTTCTTTATGGTGGAGGTGAACTTTTTCACTTGTAAGAGTGCAACGACTATAAGAACAGAGGCCCTGATGAATGCCGTGGGATTAGAGACCCAATAGGCAGAAACATGTTGGCCCTTTTATAGACAGATATTTGTTACTGTCATCTTGCACTGTTCTGTTTTTAATTAGGAGGCATGTCTTGTCCATAGAATAAAGTTGCAGAAAGGAGGACATTCCATCCTATTTTAAATCACATTTCCTGTTTTGTTGCACCTTTTTCCAAAACCATCAATAGATCAGTCATTACGGATGTTTCATTAGTATTGGTGGACCAAATCCGAAGATATCAACACTGTGTGGTTCAGTCCCCATGATCAGGGGACTAGCCGTTCACACTCTAGGGTTTGGCCAGATGATATGACTGATCACAAATAGTCTCTTTTGATGGAAACCCTATATCACTTGTTTGGACTGGTCAGCCACTGATGAATATTCTATAATGTATCGATCTCTTTTTCACCTTTGTATCCACTTGTCTTTAATTATGTCTTCATCTTTTCACTATCATATGATTCACACACGTTGAGATCTAGGCGACTCCGTATTGATAGTATAGCTCTAATAGTTAGCTAATAGACCCCCTGTGTTTCTTATGGTTTATATCGATTTGTAAACATTTGCAGGCCCACTATTGGGTGTATATTAAAGGATAGCGTTTTCCCATGGAAGATCGTTATTTAAACCATGGGTGAATGTTTTCAAAGAAAAAATCCAATAAACCTCTCTCTTTTTTCCTATTTTATCTCCACCATTATTCTTAGGTGTATGTCTTGGAACACCGTATTTTATACATGCAGTTTTTAAAAGCGGCGGTGTGATTCTTTCGAATCGTTTTTTAATATAGGTGAGTAATGTTAGAACTATGATTCATACGTCACCCTAACAATTAAAAAGTAGGAAATAACGCATGATGTTTAATTTAGGGCATTAACCTCCTGGAGAACTCGCAACTCTGTCTTGCAATAATAATAACAACGAGGAGAAGGAGAACTACCTAGATCAGATTTATCAGGTAATAGAAAAAGGAAGTGGTAAATCTCTGCAAACGAACGTAGATAAAAATAGAATACCTATAAGTATACCATTTTATTACAGATAACTACCTACCAATACGTATCGCAGCAGCTGAAATTACACGGTTTAAAAGACAGGAGATTTCTAAAAGAAGAGGAAATTCCCTCGAAAGATTAATGTAAACAGGTAAGCATAAAAGATCGCTAATAGTAGATAATGTCCCAACTATAAGCAAAACTTCATAAACCCCCCCCTCCACCCTACACCGTTCTCTACCCCAGAAATCAAGGAAACCCTCTCCAAACTATACTAGTGCTTCTCTATTACCTATTCCATAATCTTTTTTCTTCTTTGTTTCACTAATCCTATCTGAACAGGTTCACGAAAGACCAATGTGTACTACTAGACAAGACAGTATCCAATGAATGTGTTTACAGATTAACATAAAAATATTTGCACTATAAAAGATATGAAACATATAATAAATTGTGCATATGCTTTTATGTATTCGAGTATAGATGTGCATATATACCAGTATTATGAGTTGAGTATAGCTGTACGTATATGTTTGTACTACGAATTGGTCCAAGTGTAAATAGAAATGGCACCTATGTATATAGATGTACATATATGCGTTTACCGTGAGCTGGAGCAGATGTAAATAGAACTGGTTTTTCACTCTTTCTATGTTAATACATATGTATATTTGTATATATTGTTAGGCGGTATCATCAGATCTAAATAACCGATTATCTGGCACACAAAAGTATTTTTAAATGCAAACTGTTTTTCCACTAAAAGACTAGATTATAAAGAATTTTTAAATATCTTTTTACAGCATATGATGGTACAGTCCTGAGGAAGACACAGCTAGTTGTCGAAACGCGTAGACAGGAAACCATCCATTATTTTAAATGTACATTGTTACTGTATGAAGGAATGCATATGCTATAATGTCAAAAAGTTTTTTATCAAATGTTATTAAGGATTTTTTATCATATACTTTGTCTATGGAATTAAAATGTACTTTAAGTGCTAAAACAGTTGTCTATCAATTTTTATGTCGATTTGAACTTTCTGTCGTGTGCTAGTTGGTATTGTGTTTTTTTGCCTGGGTGTTTTATTTACACACATTGTTTACCCTGACCCAGGAATTGAATTCGTATCAGGGGGTCCTTGTTCTTTCACATATTGTGCGCCATATGCTCACACATGTAAATTCCAGGGGTGCAGCAGGGTGTCCCTTAGACACCCTTGAAATTATTCTCAATTTGCGATTAGCTAATTGCGAATCGGAAATTGAGAATAACTTCCCATTCCTTCCAATGGGCCTCCTGGCCCATAGAAACGAATGGGAAATTATTCCTTAATTGCGATTAACAATTTGCTAATCGCAATTAAGGAATTTTAAGAAATTGCAAAAAAATAGCAAATGTTTATGTACATACCATTTTGCAATTCTCAAATAGCGAATCTCAAAAAATCGCTATTTGAGAATCGCAAATAGGTATTTTGATACATCTGCCCCCGTAGTCCTCAAATAGGGCTTGACTTCATCTTTAAACAGATGTCTGCGGCTGTGTCATGTTAATCATTGTGTGTTTATTTCTCTCTTTTTACAGTGTATTGAAATGCTGTTCTCCAAGAGTCCTGAGATGCCTTTGCATCATTCAAAGCACTTTCTGTTTGAATGCTGCAGACAAAACATCTATGAGACCTTCCGTTGTTTACTGCAACATATATGTTCATTAACCTTCGATCACATTAGGTTAGAAGGGGCAATCAATATTCATGTAGTGGGCCAGCGCTTACACAGTGGGTTTACTTTACGTTTTGTAATACAGTACTGTGATTTGTCAAGGAATAGATACACTTGTTCATCCGATGCAGAATGTACAAGTTTTCATTGTTTTGCATGGTGAAATTGATTATGAAAGGCCCCTGAAACTGGGAGTGAGCCAGACCTTTTTGGTCTCTATAATGGATGCTGCCCAAATCTCTGTCGTTTTGCTAAACATTTGAGACTCAGACTATTTCTCTGATTTATACTCATATTGCACTTATCTTGATTTCCGAGAATTTTTATGACAATTCAATTCTTCTTTTCTATGATTGATACTGAAATGATCTATATTTTTGCCAACTGTATTGTGTTTTCTTAATTTTATAAACCTTCATGTATTCTTCTGAATTACTGATCTCAAACTCCCTGGTTCAGGAAGTCCTTTCTTGTTATTGACTATTGGCTATATGCAGGCCCGGACTGGCCGTAGCGGGCACCGGGCAATCCCCGGTGCGCCGCACGGGTGGGGGCCGGTTTTGGGCCCATGGGGGCCGACTTTGTTACAGGGCCGTTTTTCCAGCAAAGCTGCAACATCGGCCCTGTAACAAAATCGGCCGGTTTTGGTTCCCAGTCCAGCCCTAGGTATATGCATCAGAATTCGGTAAAATAAGTCCTTATGACCGAAAAATAAGGAATCGCTAATAAGGAGTCGTATACCGGGATGCATCAACAGATTCGGTATTAAATACCGAATCGCAATAAATTGTTAAATAAATCGGAAAACACGATTGCGAGACTCCAAATCAAAGAATAGCAAATACCAATCGGTATTTGCGATTTCGGTATTAGCGTATTCGCTAAAAAAATACGTCGCATCGGAAGCAGGTTGATGACACCACAAGCAGGAAGTAACACAGCCCATGCTTTATTCAGTGCCCTGAGGAGCTCAGAGGAGGAGGCAGAGCACAGGAGCTGAGGAGTGAGACAGTGATAGCACAAACTAGCTGTTGCACAGACATCCAGGATGGAGAAGGATGCACCCCAGGACAAGGACACGCCCACTAAGAGGAAGCGAAAGTTTTCTGACAAAGAACTTGAACTACTCATCGAGGTGGTGAGCAGCAAACATGACAGGCTTTTTGGCAAGCTGTCCCTAAAGGTGCCTGAGGCAGAGAAGCGCAAAAACTGGCTGCGCATCAAGGAGAGATTAAATGCTGTAGGAGTCACCCACCGCAGCATAGACGATCTGAAGAAGTGGTGGTATGACCTCAGGAAGAGGGCAAAGGAGAGGATTGCAGAAAGGGTGAAGGATGTAGCTGGCACAGGAGGCGGAACATCCAGCGTCACAACAAACACAGCCCGCGAGGACCTCGTTGAGGCTACCATTGAGCCAGAAGCTGTTGTGGAGGTCATCCAATTAGACACTTCCGGCGCTGCAGCAGGAGGAGAAGGTAAGATGCATGCCAGTGCAGATATGCAGCGTGTTATCAACCCCTGCCCTTTCCCCCAGGTCAAACACAGTGCATATGTAGCCGTGCCTAACGCATATCCCCTCACCAGAGTGTTGCATCATGGGAGTTATAGTCATATCATGAAAGAGTGCATGTCTGACCCCTGGTGTGAATGAAATGAAACCAGCAGCACAGGGCCAAATGTCAGTCAAAATATGTTCTTTATGTAGATGAAAGTATGCAAAACAGATACATCATGACAAAATAATAACAATGCACTGTTTCACACACAGATGCATCACCCCTTGATTCAGATGACAGCGGCCGCCTCGTCATATCTGAAACCCCAGTGGTGACCGATGCTGAGACCCCGCAGGGACTTGAACCCACAACACCACCATCACCACCACCACAACCATCGCCACCAACACCACCACCACCACGGCAGACAACCCCACCACCCCCTCCACCGTGGACAACCCCACCACCACCACAACCGCGGACAACGACACAAAGCCGCAGGGCAAATGTCCCCTCCCTGCAGGTGATGGAGACAGAGCAGAGGCCAGCAGCCACAAATGTTCCACGGCAGACAGTCGTTACTCCGACCGCCCAAACACCAGCACATGTCTGAGTCCGACAGCAGGCCAGGCCCTGGGTAGAGCTGCAGAGAGATCTGAGGATCCAACACACGGGTACGGAGTGGTTGAGACACGGATGCTGCGTGTCCAGCACCTGCAGGGGAGACACATGGGTGCTATTAACATTAACATTTCCAAATTGTCAAACAAATAACTGACGCTGTGAGTGAGATGACCACAGCCATTGCTGAGGGCAGCAGAGACATTAATCTGTGCCTGCGGGAACTCACACGTGCTGTCATTGCAGGCCAACAGAGCGAGCGCCGGAGGCATCGGCAGAACATGCTCTATTCCAATGCCTCCATTAGGGCCATCAATAAGCTGTGCTACAGCACAGCCTTGCTTTCACGCAGATCTGTGTCCCTGCAGGTCAACTTGGGCCATTATTGTGGAGATGTGGCAAAGTCCTTGGAAAGAGTGACCACTGCAGTTGAGCATCTGCAGTCTGGGACTTTCAGTGCCAGCAGTTTGGGAGGGGAGGAGGGGAATGAGGCTGCTTCAAGCGTGAGCAGCATATCTGTGCCAGAGGCCATCGAGAGGAGGTACAGTGCGCGTATCTCCACAGCCACTGACACACATCGCGGCGATGTGGAGGAGTCACGCGACAGGAGGCTGGAGGTACGTGGCAAGCGCAAATAGCCATGTTCCATTGGGTCCCTGGCCATGGTGACGTAACCATGGGCCACCTATACTGCCAAATGATACACCCGTGATGACAACGGACATGTATCCCATTGTTTTTATTATTCTGCGTCATGTTGGCGTCTCATTTATATGCACCTGACAGGTGCTCATGTGCATTAACCATTTGCAAACAAGATCATGTTGTGATGGCTCATTCATACCTGTCTCAAAAGTGATGTTGTGTGATGTATGTCCGCCTCCTTTGGCCTTCAGCTGTGTTAGGCACGTGTGCCTGTTGGGGTTGTGGGGGGATTGCTGTGCACGTAAGTCATCGTCTCCGTCCACCTCTATTGGTATCCCCCTTCTTGTGGCAATGTTCTCGACGGAGGCGGTCATTTTAGCAGTTCTCGATATACTCAGGTACAACGCTGATATCGGGAACCCTCAAGCCCTTGTCCTCCTGGATCTGTCTGCTGCGTTCGACACGGTGGATCATAACATCCTTCTCCACCGTGTCGAACAGGCCGGCATCCGAGGCGTGGCCCTCGATTGGGTCAGATCCTTCCTCACTGGCAGAACACAGGCAGTCCGCTTGGGTCCTTTTACGGCAAAAAAATCTCCCACGGTCTGCGGAGTCCCCCAGGGCTCCTCTCTTTCCCCGCTTCTATTTAATTTGTATCTCCGGCCACTGATTCAATCCCTCCTCAAATGGGACATCACAATTTTTAATTATGCTGATGATTTGCAGCTTGTTTTTTCACTTAATTCCCCTCTGGCCATCAATACGTTCCATGCTGTAATGACTCACATACAACTCTGGATGGACCAGAACCAATTAAAACTCAACCCAGGAAAAACTGAGCTTCTTCTTCCTGGCCTCAGCCATATCCATTGGGGCCCTCAGTTCTGGCCGCCGGAGCTTGGTTCCCCCCCCACCCCTGCTAAAACAATAAAAAGTCTGGGCGTGATTATTGACACCGAACTTACCCTCAAAGCCCAAGTTGGAGCGGTAATTTCATCATGCATGTTCCAGCTTCGAAGGATTCGCAAAGTTCGTCACTTCCTCCCCCCTGCAGCACTCACCCAATCTGTTACTTCACTGGTACTCTCACGTCTTGATTTTTCTAACTCTATTTATCACGGCCTCCCACTTTATCTGCTGAATCGCCTCCAGGTCGTCCAAAACCAGGCAGCTCGCCTGATCCATGGACTACCTCGTTGGCAATCCGCTAAACCTTTGCTCCATAGCCTTCACTGGCTCCCTGTGAATCAAAGGGTCGCCTTTAAGGTGGCTTGCCTCACTTTCAAATGTCTTCACTGCCCTAGTCCTGGGTTTCTCAACTCCCTCATCCGCCCCTACCGCCCTACACGTAATCTACGCTCTGCCCGTAATGACCTACTAATCACCCCAAAAAATAAAACCAAGAAATTTGGTGGCCGCCGTTTTTCTTATCTAGCCCCCACTCTCTGGAACTCTCTCCCCCTGTCCATCAAATCCTCCCTCTCTCTTCTCTCCTTCAGGAAACTCTTAAAGACCCATCTGTTCCCATCCTTATGTTAGGTTTTGTGTATTTCTGTCTCTCTCACCTGTCTAGCAGCGCCAGGAAGCTTCGGCGTCAGTGCGCTTTACAAATGGCACTTAACATAACAATGTTGTGCAGCGTGGCGCAGACTGCTATTATCCGGCATCAGGTCACCGGGTCATACTGCAAGGCACCTCCTGTCTTGTGTAGTATCTGGAAGCGGCTCTTGAGGAAGCCAAAGGTTCGCTCTACCACATTCCTGGTGCTGATGTGTGCTGTGTTGTAGCGCTGCTCCTGAGGTGTTGCAGGGTTGAGGTAGGGCGTGAGGAGATATTCACGCAAGGCGTAGGCGCTGTCACCTGCAGGGTGGGGAGCAAAGGGTTAGCAGCATGAATACATTTACATATGTGAGGATGGAGTTAATTTTGAGGCATTTATATGTACCTAGTAAGTGTCCGTCTCCAAATTCACTGTTGATCAGACGCCTGTGGGTGCCACTGTGTCTGACTATGTATGCGTCATGTGTGCTTCCTGGAAATTGGGCTACGATGTCCGTTATGATCTGCTTGGCATTGCACATGACCTGCACGTTGATGGAATGATATGACTTCCGGTTGCGGAAGATGTATTCATTGGCTGAGGGGGGACGGATGGGGACATGTGTGAAGTCAACGCATCCTATAACGTGGGGAAATTGTGCCACCTGTTGGAACTCCTGTTTGGTGCGGTTCAACTGCTGTGGGGTTTTGGGGAAGGTGATGTGGTGATGTATCAATGTCAGCAAGGCATCTAGGAATTTGTGGAAGAAGCGTGAAAGTGCACTTTGCGACACGCCTCTGGCTTCTGGTATGACCCCCTGGAAGCTTCCTGATGCCAGCATGTGCAGGCTGCATAGGACCTGGACAGGGCTGGGATGGCGTTGGTCCTACGGGTCTGGTGCTGCAGTAGTGGTTCCAGGTCGGCAATGAGGCGCATGATCATAGCCCGGTTCAGCCTGTACTTGTCGTAGATCAGTTCCTCTGTGTGGCCCAGCAATGTGATGCGCACCCTGAAGACCCTGTTCTGGATCATCCTCCTGCGCTGTGCAAGAGCGTTGATTCTCCTCCTCCTAGCAAGCACGTAGGGGCAGCCATTTTGGTAGACATACAGGGTCTCCAGAGGCATATTTTATTTATTTTATTTTTGCGTGTTTGTAGAGCGCTAGAATAGACTCCCAGGGGAGTATCTCCGCGCTTTATGACTGCCGAACCTACAGGAGAACAAGTTACATAACTGCAATCCAATTCTGAGACTGTAAAGTTAGACCTGGAAGGGTTTCTGATTGTCTGTACCTGTGTATTATTTTTTTTCTTCCTTCCAAAACCTTTACCTCCAGTTTGTGATTCCCCTTATTTTAATAGCGATTTTTGGGCATTTTCGGTATTTGCGAGTTTTGATGCATTTTGTTGCGATTCTTTAATAGCGATTCGGTATTTCCGGAGGCTGATTTCTTTCTCTGTATTACCGATTGGCTAATTTGCGATTCGGTAATTTTCTGCGGGGGTTATTTAGTGATTCTTTGTTTTTAAAGGAATTGGGGTTGATGCATTGCATTTTTTCAGGTTTTGCGTTCGGTATCGGCCTGTTTTACCGAATCGCTAATTTACCAGGAGGTATTTTGCTTGATGCATCTGCCAGTATATTTTTATTAGGCTTTTTGAACCTCATCCTTAGAGACACATTGCGGCATCTATTCTTGATGTTTTAACACTGTCCTTGTCCCTGAGATCTGGGCACACTATTATACAGATCATCTAAGTGATAGTGTCAGAGTGCATCCACATACCAAAAACAAATTTGCGTAAGGGCTACATCAAAAAAGTGACACAACCTCAATGCAACATATTTGTAAATCTGGGCTTTACATTTATAATAGGCAAAAACCTAGCTACAAACGCTGTGCAGGAAAATGTTTTATATTATTCTCTGCACCTCCTCACCTGCCACCCTGTCAGCATGCCAGAAGCATCCTGTCCCTTTAGGAAAGGGGCTTAGGATCCCCACATAAGTGGCTGAACCCTATGACAGTATCAACCATCATTCAGCCATAGACCCTCCCCCTTAATGGTAAGTCGCAGTAGTTCCCTGATGAACATTGAGATGTGTGCAGTGGGCTGTGCTGTCTGCGGCTGTGCACAGGGAGCCCCTTGCACGTGTTTGGGGAACTGCAGTCTGGGAAGGACCATCTCATGACCAATCTAGAAACCGAGCCTCTCTTCTTCTTTATTTATTTATAAGACTTTATATATGGCTGTTTTTGACGTCATACCAATATGTCTTACTTATATGTCTTACAATGAAAAAAGTGAAAGAAAGTTTGAGGTACAACTGGTTACCCACAGCCACAATCAAAGTAGAAAAACAACATAGTCACACAAGAAAACCAACTAAAAATGAAGCTAAAAATAAGGAGTAATAATTGGATGAATTAGCACATGCAGTAACAGTCACAAATGCATACACATAGTGGACCTATATGTGTCCACAAAAGAAAAATCATTTGCAAGGGTCAGAATACCAATTCCAAATCAATAATCAGAAAGTAATCAGAAAGTGTGCATCTCGATATCCGTTCACACAATTGTCGATCCAGTAGGTGGGTGCTCTTTTACAACACCTCCAGCACACCCGTGATCCAGCTCTCCTCAACCTATCAGTCCATAAACCCATCACACTCGGGCCAGCACTAGAACTAAGCCGGAGGATGTATATCGTTGTTATGTCTGAGAATGAGGTAGAGGGGAGGTTCTGCTTGCATTCATGTGTGATGCTGGACTAAGTTGCAGATAGGAACCAGGAGCTCACTTCATCAATTAACTGGTCCCACGCCATCCCAGCCCACGCTAAGGTTCTGTCTGCATCACACATCATGGTCATGGAGTTATTCCAGACAACTGGGGGGAGGGGGCGGTTCAGGTGGATCCTAGCTGGAATCTTACAGACAAGCAAACCATGTAGCTTGCTTGTAGGGTACATACGTTGCATCTCCAACAGTACATCACTATGCCATAGTTACTATAGAGCAGGCAGTAGGTGGCACAGCAATGCCCTCTTTCTGCTAGAGGTCATCAGTTGCACGCATGTGGCACTTCAGTCTACCTGACAGACGGCACACTGTTATTGCAATCAACAGCTCTGCTGCTCCATCAATGTGCAGGTTTTCTGTGGTGTCAGATATGCTTTTGATGTCTACTCCACCTTTATGGTGCAATAACAGCTTCATCTTCTATAACCAACCAACGCACACCATGACCGAACAACCACACCCCACCACCACCCTCCACGCCTGGACCCCGATCAGCACCGAAGACACCATCCGCACGATGAACTCCATCCACTCCGGATCACCGACCGACCCCTGCCCTCACCACGTCTTCAACAAGGCCGACGCGGTCATCGCACCCCACCTGCGAGACATCATCAACACATCCTTCGACACCACCATCTTCCCTGAGAGCTGGAAACACGCCGAACTCAGCGCTCTACTCAAGAAACCAACAGCGGACCCCACCGACCTCAAGAACTACCACCCCATCTCGCTCCTCCCGTTTCCAGCCAAAGTCATCGAGAAGACCGTCAACAAGCAGATGGCCGCCTTCCTCGAGACGAACGGATCCCTCGACCCCTCACAGTCCGGCTTCCGAGCCAATCACAGCACCGAGACCGCCCTCATCGCCGCCACCGATGACATCCGAGCCCTGATGGACAATGGAGAAACAGCGGCCCTCATCCTCCTAGACCTCTCCGCGGCATTCGACACGGTCTGCCACCGCACCCTAGTACGGCGCCTCAGCAACATCGGAATCCAGGACAAGGCGCTGGAATGGATCATCTCCTTCCTCGACGGAAGAATTCAGAGAGTCCGCCTACCACCGTACAAGTCAGAGGCCTCCGAAGTCATCTGCGGCGTCCCTCAAGGATCATCTCTGAGCCCCACCCTCTTCAACGTCTACATGAGCCCCCTCGCGGCCATCGTACGCAAACACAACCTCAGCATAATCTCCTACGCCGACGACACCCAGCTGATCCTCTCCCTGACCAACGACCCCACCGCCGCCAGAGCCAACCTGCACGAAGGGATGAAAGAGGTAGCCGAGTGGATGACGACCAGCCGCCTGAAACTGAACTCGGACAAGACGGAGGTCCTCATCCTGGGCCCCTCACCCTCCGCCTGGGACGACTCCTGGTGGCCTCCCGCCCTGGGCACCGCACCCAAACCGACAGACCATGCACGCAACCTGGGCTTCATCCTGGACTCCTCCCTCTCCATGACCAGGCAAGTCAACAACGTCTCCTCGGCGTGCTTCAACACCCTACGCATGCTACGGAAGATCTTCTGGTGGATCCCCACCGAGACCAGGAAGACCGTCACCCAGGCCCTCGTCACCAGCCGACTGGACTACGGCAACGCCCTCTACGCCGGTACCACCGCCAAGCTCCAGAAGAGACTCCAGCGGATCCAGAACGCCTCAGCCAGACTCATCCTCGACATCCCACGAACCAGCCACATCTCCGGACATCTGAGAGACCTTCACTGGCTCCCCGTCAACAAAAGAATCACCTTCCGCCTCCTCACCCACGCACACAAAGCCCTACACGACCAAGGCCCGAGCTACCTCAACAGCCGAGTCAACTTCTACGCTCCCAAACGCCACCTCCGATCAACCAACCACGCCCTCGCCGCCGTCCCCCGCATCCGAAGAGCGACTACAGGAGGAAGGTCCTTCTCCTACCTGGCCGCCAAGACCTGGAACTCCCTTCCGACCGACCTGCGCCTGACCCAAGACCACCTCTCCTTCAGGAAGAAGCTGAAGACCTGGCTGTTCGAGCAGTAGCGCCCCCCCCCCCCCCCCCCCCCAGCGCCTTGAGACCCTACGGGTATGTAGCGCGCTTTACAAGTGTCATTGATTGATCTTCCAACAGTCAGCAATTTTAGGTCAATTGATTGCCGGTGAACATGGAGACATGTGACTGCTTGGTGAGTACATGAGACCTAACACAAGGACTACCCCATACACCCATCGGGACTAGGGTCAGCATATCATAAACACACAGGACTGCTGCATGTTTATAATATATGTTTGGTGAGTGCAGAAAACATAAATCAGGCATTCAAGTTTGCTAAAGGCATGTGACTGACACATTTATTTATATATGTAATTAAATATATATATCGTTTTTTAAATGTCATATTTATATATTTGAAGTAGCACATTTGTAGGGAAGGTAGTGAATTTATAGAGTGATGCCAACATCAGTGCAAGGGATAGCTGTGAAAATTGTATACATTATTAATCATCACATTTAACTAACAGTTAGAGTGACGGGATCGGTCCCGTCCACAAAGAGGTAATACAGAGAAGAACAACAGCACATAGCATTGCAAAATATGTATATTAAATTGGCATCAACAACAATTGTATACCAGTGAATAGTAAAGAAAAAGAGGGCCATTTGACACATTCTGAATTTTACACCTCCTGCACATACGCTTACTTCTTCTACCAGAGGAAACATTATGAACAATGTCAACTTGCGGCTGTGGTAGATGATGCTGTGCACAAGTATATGGGGCCTCCATAGTGACTTATCATTACATGAAGGATGGTAGTGCACCACTTCCCCTTGATGTCACCTGTTATTTCCTTTTTCCAATCCTACACAGGGTGTGCACACATTACTCAGTGTGGACCATATGTGCATGGAAGTGAACAACGTGGACGAGCAAAATTGGTCATTCAGAGCCATCTAGGTCCTATTGATCCATCGCACATTGTCCCCAGAATAGAAGAGGAAAGGATGATGAGATGAGATGACACCCCTTACATTATCCAGGTGGAAGTGCAGCATGTTGGACAGAGGGTCTACAAGAGGTTTATGTAGGTGACAAAGTCCAGCTGAAGCAAAAAAAATATATATATATTTTTTTTCATTTTGAATTCTATGCAGGTTATGTGTTAATTTTCAAACCAATTCACTACTACAAAAGCTTTCTCATCTATCCTGAGTGAAAAACATAGCTGGTGATCAGCAAAATATTACCACGAGGTGTACAGCAGTTGAGGTTGCAACACGAAAGGACTCGACCTTCTCCATGCACTAGGAGGTTCTCTGCTTCTGGTCAAGGTCCTGGGTGCCATAGAGAGTTCCACCCAGCAATGCACCACACATTTCCACTCGCGGCTTCTCAATGGAGTGCTGCGGGGTGGTTGGACGGTGCGGCGGAGGGGCACGGTGGGAGGGTAGTAAACTCTGGCATACGGCCGAACCGCGTTAAGTACATAAATAAAGCTAATTATATCGCTCGTGCTGCTCCGCCAATTGGGTTGCAGTGCGCTCAATGTAATTCATTTTATTTATTTATGTACTTAACTCGGTCCGGCCATAGGCTGGAGTTTACTACCTCCCACCCTGCCCCTCTCCTGATTTACCCTACTGTGGTGTAGGGTCTTGCTGAAAGCCTGGCTGTACCAATTTGCTTAGCTGGAGATGCATGAGGTGCAGCACTAGAGTGAGTAGATTTTCTTATTTTTGCGTAGCGTGTCGATGTACATATTATGTTCTCATTTGACATTTCTATCCCAACATTATTTATATGTTGATCAGTTCTTATCACCTATCAGTTACACAAGCATGACACACTCATGTAGGCTGACATGAATGTTTACTCTTAGTGTTACTCTTACTGACATATGACTTGGGTAGGTGGAACTACCTCACTCCCCCAATTCCGAAAACTTTTAAAGACATGGCTCTTTAATCAATGAGACGGTGACCACAAGTAGGAAACAGATGAATTTTAGCGCCGAGACGCCTGCAGGTATTTGCTGCGCTCTATAAATGTCAAAAATAAATATATAAAATAAACTATCAATCATTCAGTCTTTAAATACCAACCTCACTTCATTGATATTATTAACTGTTGATGAAGTAGGGAGTTACATTTTCAGATTAGACCAGGTGACCCAGTAGTATCGTTGACTCTTGTGAAACAGGAATATATGTGACTTCCACTTTTTCAATGTTGTATGCAATGCACATGACCTTTGACTATATCATTTGTATCACTTGATGACATGCACATTTGGACTCATAGGCCTTTCCCTTTCTCAGTCTCCACAGACACCAGCATACCAACAATAAAAGGACAGTGGAACCTGGAACAAGAAAGGAGTACATTGGCTGCACGGCCATCACTCACCATCACAGTGACAAAGGAATAAAGGGGCTGTATTACATAAAGTGCCCTGGGATGCGCCACAGCCGTTTTCACCCGCTTTGCATGCCCCTCGGACACTTTGGTATTACAAATATTAACAATATCGAAATTAATAACTTTGATGTTACTAATATCAATTTTTAAATAAATTTAGTGTATATTATATTGTATTTATTATGTTTTATTATTTATTTTTAATGTAATTTAATTAAATATTGTCTTTTACTACTGTAGCGGGTTGTGGGTTTATAGGGGAATAGGGTGGGAAGTAATTTAATTATGTTAAATTAATTATTAATTAGTAGGAATTATTAATTAATTAATTGAGAATTAATTTTTAATTATTTTTAATTAATTGATTAATTGATAAATATGTTCTGTAGCGGGTTATGGGTTTATAGGGGAATAGGGTGGGAAGTAATTTAATAATAATTAATTAATTGATATATGTTTGTACATATTTTAATTATTAATTAATTGGTAATTAATTTCTATTAATTAGTTAATTAATTATTATAATTTTTTACATATTTATAATTATTAATTAGTTGGTAATTAATTATTATTAATTATTTTATTACATTAATTATAGTAATTTTTTTATATATAATTTATTGTTATTCTTAATTAATTAATTGGGCAAAATAATATTAATTATAAAATTAAATTAATTACAGCAAATGTGCTAATATATTTACTTTATTGTTATTGTTAATTAATAATTAATTGGTAATTAAATAATATTAATTAATTTTGGGTAGAGGGGTATTTTTAGGGTTCAGGGTCAGTTTTCAGTTCATGGGTACAGGGGTATTTTTAGGGTTCAGGGTCAGTTTTCAGTTCATGGGTAAAGGGGTATTTTTAGGGTTCAGGGTCAGTTTTCAGTTTTTGGGTAAAGAGGTATTTTTAAGGTTCAGGGTCAGTTTTCAGTTTTTGGGTCAAGGGGTATTTTTAGGGTTTAGGGTCAGTTTTCAGTTTTTGGGTAAAGGGGTATTTTTAGGGTTCAGGGTCAGTTTTCAGTTTTTGGGTAAAGGGGTATTTTTAGGGTTTAGGGTCAGTTTGGGGTTTTTGTGGTACAGGGATATTTTTAGGGTTCAGGGTCAGTTTTGGGTTTTTGGGTAAAGGGGTATTTTTAGGGTTCAGGGTCAGTTTTGGGTTTTTGGTGTACAGTCGTACAGGGTAAAAATAAAATAAATTTAAATTAAATCAATTAAATGAAATTAAAAAATATAAAATTACATTAAATTATTACGTTTTTAATTTATTTTAAATGTATATGTATTAGTTTTAATTTTGTAATTATGTTTTAATATTTTTATTTAATATTTGTAACATTATATGTATTTTATAATTATTTTTACATTATTATTAATACATTTAAAAAAACGATATTTTTAATTTCGATATTTTTGTACTACGATATTAATTTTTCGATATTTTTGTACTTACCTTGTTAGGGATAGGATTCCGATATTTTTGACTTCGATATTTTTGTTCCGATATTTTTGTATTTCGATATTTTTTATTTCGATATTTTGTCAGACATTCGCCAGCACTATCTGCTAGGGGTGTACCCTTGTTTGCATGGGAGTGTGCCCTGTCCAAATGAGGGAATCCCTTTGCATCTGTGGCCACGCCGTATTAAAGACACGGGGCAAAGAAGCCCTCAGGAGGCGCATTGAGAGTGAGCCATCTAAAAGGTGGTGTACTGTCACTGCGCCTCATGGTGGCAGCCACTCTAGGGAGGGAAAATGGGGTCCTATGGACATTCCAGACAACCCCTTGCAGGTGGGTTCAGTCACTGACTGCACCGCCTATAAAGGGATCTCTAATCCCCCTTAAAAGTGCAGGCGGGTGCAGCCTGCACTGTGAAAACACGGTGCGGCTTTAAAGCATCAGCTCCTTTTTTTCACAGGAATGTGCTGCCCCCATGGCAGTGCAAGTTTGAGCTGCCCCTGGGCAGGGAATTCATGGTAATAAGGCACATTTACGTGGTTTGCGCTTAGTGCACCATATTTAAAGGTGTGCCCAGTGAAAAATAATGAACATGCACATTTACCACAATACGGCCCTAGAGGTGAACATATATGATGAACAGATGGGGAACTTCCATAGGACACAAGACAATGGTCCATGAACACCTGGATACTGAAAATTAAAGCTTTTGCTCTGTCTTCCAAATTCGTAAGGTTGTGCGTGCAGATCAGATATTGCTCACTGACCCATGAGCGTGGATAAGACTAAAGAGGTGAGGGGAGGTGTCCCCTCAATGCACAGTGTAAATGATTTTTGATTTACATTAAATTAGTCTGAAGTAGTTTAATCCTTTTTCATGAATTGATTTTATTCACTTTAAATGGTCTTTGTAATCAACATAAATTCAAACTGAAATTAGTGGAACTGAAGACTCTAAAATGTATTCCAAATTAGTTGTCCCAATGCATTTCGGGCTACTGGGAGCCATTCATCAGGGGATTTTGAACTCCTAAAAATTAAGCAGAAAGGTTGGGGTCATTGAACAGTGCTGTTCACACCTTTTAATAGCAGACATTTGTTGCAAAGATCCAAACACTCAGTTCGTAAATACCCA
Organism: Lissotriton vulgaris; assembly: GCF_964263255.1. Lineage (NCBI taxonomy): Eukaryota > Metazoa > Chordata > Amphibia > Caudata > Salamandridae > Lissotriton > Lissotriton vulgaris. The sequence continues at coordinate 90,422,406 of NC_141697.1, read as the reverse complement.
GGAAGGAAACTCCGGTGGTGCCATGTTACGTACCTGCTTTAGCATGCAATACAGGAAAATGTGTTTGCGACATGCTAGTTAACATGCTTATTTGAGTTGACCAGGTGACGATATTCCATTGCATAAATGGTAATAACGCCAGTTGAAAGAGGGCAGTTAACAACAAAGATTGGAGGTGCTCAAAAGTCGACTTGTGTTTGTAAATATTGGTGAACTCAACGTACCATGCTACTGTGACAGTGCTTGTAAATAATAATGTGTGCTAAAAAAACCTGGTTCAGAAATGTGTGTTGGAAAAGTGATTGTGTCGGTAAATACCAGTCCGGTGAGTAGGACGCGTCATGATGTTGTGGCTGTGCTCTTGTTATGAAGGTTGGTTCTCAGACAAAAATCGGTTTGAAATAAGTTTTGAAAAATGCTCATTCTAAAAACTACGAGTTTGGTGAGCGCGTTGCTCCAGTATATTGGTGCTGTTATGCAAAAAATATTGTTTGAAGACACAAGTTAAAAAAAGTGTGTTTTGCCTCTGTAGAGCATCCTACCGGTACATAGATGTTCAAGAGTGACAATGATCAGAGAGTGAAGTTAAAAATATCTGACCGGTGTTGCTAACTCGGCGAGTATCGAACCTCGCTCAGTGATTCTTTTTCGGAAAAGGGTGACATGCATGTTAAATCAGCCGATAAGTATTCGAAAAATTACGGTAATAAAAATCATAAACTGACTAATGGGTGTAGCCAACAGGTAGTGCTTGGTGTGGCGGCCATCATAACGTGTGGCACAGGTATCATGCTTGATTCCTAGTGAACGTGTTGGAGATTGGCAAGGATTAAGATGTTGTTCTGTTCTAATTGCGCAGTAATCATGTTCCATGAAATATTGATGTCATGAAAAAATATAACTGGCATGTATCTGTGTCAGAACCACCCTGCCCTCTAATCAAAAAGGTTACACTATTAGTGTCATTAGGTTGAGAGGTCCCAGAAAATTCAACTATGGATACTGCTTACATAAAATGAGAGTTCAGAGGGAATCCAAGATGGCCGCCAAGGAGCTACCATTGGTTCAGCAGGTTAGTGTTCAAGTGCCTGTTGGCAATTTAGAATATCCAGTTGAAGCTCCCACTGATGTGTGCACTTCACCTGAGGAGTTTGATTAGGAGGGAGCTCAGAAGACATTTGCGCTAGAGTTTAGTCAGGGAAAAACTCATTGTGTTTTCTCTCGACGTTTCTCCCGTCGTGTTACTGAGCTTCGATCTTGAGGAGTAGCATTAGCGGAGTGTGCAAGTCAGTTAGTCTTAGTTTTGGTTTAGTCATGTGGGAGGCTAGTCCACAGAGTACAAGAGGAGTTAGTTGGGTAATGCGGTTTTGCACATGATTTTCCCAGAGGTTATTTCTTCACAGACTTTGGGAGAGTAGTGTTTTACAATAGGCATTCAGCACAAGTGTGTTAATACTGTATATTTGGATTTGAGAGTGTTTTACGATGATTTAATATTTACGGTTGCAGAGAGAGAGCGCATGCTCGTTCAAACAGCAGAGTACAATGAATTTTCACTAATCCTTCAATCAAGGACCTTGCATGAGCTGGCACATGTATCGCAGATTCTCTAGTCGGTTAAATATCAGTTGTAGAGAGTGTTCTTACCTTCCAATATAATCCTAATGGAAAAGTTTAGTTGGGACAGCGTTCCTGATTTTTTCATTCCACATTATTTAAGGGAAAAATATTTATTTAAGAGATAAGATTCCCAACTGTAAAAAGTGTAAATATACGTTAATACTTCAACCTTATCAAAAGAAAAGAAAGAAGAGATACTTACCAGATATAGATGGGAACTTCATTTAAGGTACCTTCTGTACAGGAAGAGCTAAGAGTCTGAAAGAGAGAAAGGAATAATTAAAACATAGTACAACATTGTAGAGATACTAATTAATACAAATCACATTGCAATTACAGTTACAGAAAAAGTGTACTAAAAATATTCAAAGAAGAAAGAAAAGAGGAATTGGTCACCAGAAACATGGGTAGGTGCAATTCAGTCAAAAATTAAAGTATGATAAGGTTAAGAGAATAGAAGTATTAGTTGTAATAAAACATGTGTTGCAGTTCCAATGTTGATGACACAATTTTGCAAGAAAAGAAGATAGCAGAAGAGTAAAAGAGGAACCAGAGTGAAGAAGTGTGGTTGTGTCTTCTCTGTCCCATTACCCTTTCCCCCTTGTGGGTTCCTCAGTTATTCACGTGCTTGGCATAACATGGTAGACTGGGAAACTGTAGTGGGGCATTGGGACCTGACGTCGTTCTGCTCCTATGTATCTAGGGCAATAGCCCCTTCCTGACAATCTGTTATTGATAATATAAATAAACAACATTGCAAGTGTGTGTGGAGAATAACATAAATCACATTAAAAATTAAATGACATTGCACTGCGAAAACTGGTGAAGTGTTAAACAGGGGCTAAGCACTAAAAAAATGCATTGAATGTAATGTAAATCATTGCTTGGGATATCATTAATAGACGGTGTGCAATAAGATAGAACTCAGTAAGTGTAACCATGATTGCAATCCTTAAGATCATGTCCCTCCGTTGGTTGATTGAATATCAGCTGCCCTGGAACATTCTACATTTGGTGTTGGAAAGCAGTGTTAATTTGCTGGTTAAAGAAAACAACTATTCCATGTACAATCATTTAGGCCGTTTGGAATTAAAGTGTACAACAATCTGATCCAGTAGGTTTCTCTTTGTAACAGAAGTTTGGCCAGGTTGATGCCCTCACGCTGTACCACAGTTTCGAGGACCAAGAAACACAATTGGCTGATGTTGTGATTGTGTGACTGGAAGTGCATGGCTACACAGGATTTTTGATTGTGAGTACAGATATTGCTTTTGTGTTCGTTCACCCTTGTCTTGATTTTACGTTCTGGTTTGTCAACGTATGCTAGTCCACACAAACGTTTCAACATGTAGATGATGTACTTGTTGTCACAGTTGGCAGTAGTACATAATTTGATCTTGTTTCCTTTGCGTGGGTGTGTAATTTGATCACCCTTTATGATATTGTTGCAATTGCTACAGTTGTGACATAGAATTGGTCCTTTGTATGTTTTATGGGTAAGACCTGGTCTGGAAGTAGATATAATTTCCCTGATGTTTTTGTTGTGTTCATATGCAAACATGGGGGGGTGGCAAAGATTCCTTTTTAAGATTCCTTTAAATTCTGGTTCCATCTGAACCATCAGCCAGTGTTTCATGATCAATTTCTTCAGTGTTTCATGATCAATTTCTTCAATTTCTTAAAGGGTTGCTTTGTGTAGAGAATTTTGGAACTAGGACCATACGGTTCTGTTTGTTGGATTTGCTAGCTGGTTTCAATTGCCGATCACGAGAAATGGGTGCTGCAGATCCTTATTTGTGCTTTTTGTGTGGTTTTGCCAATATAGATTTTATTGCAGGGACATCAAATTGCATATATAACATTGCAAGTGTCGCAGTTCGAAAAATCTTTCAATCCAATTTTGATTTTGCCAAAGACAAATTCCTTGCATTCAATAGTAAATTTGCATGCAACACAGTTCCCACACTTGACATTCCCAGTGAGTGGGGCCAAATCCCAATGGTCATTAAGTGTACCTGTGCGTGTTGAAGTTGGTAAGGCTGCTCTGACCAAATGGTCCTTTTTGTTTTTGTTCTTTTTAAATGCAAACAATGGGTGTTCCAGTTTCAATATGCCTGCATAGATGACCTCCCAATGTCTAAGAATGCTTTTACGTTTGGTATGTGAACCAGGGGAGAAGCCTTTATTAGGTAAGCTCCTTTCATCCTTCAGCGTCCTGCCAATCTCTACGATCTTCTCTTAGATCCACCTCACTTGCCATTTTTCATGTATGTTGACTCTGACTCAGCATCCAACTGCACAAACAGCGGCTGCGGCTCTCTGCATCCTTTACTCTTCTTGTACTTGGCCTGGACTTCTACTCGGTCTTCACCTGAAAGAAACCTCCTAAAAGTCACTCTGACCTGGATCTAGGTATTACTTTAACTTTCTTTCTCTCGCATGCCCTCCAGCACTATACCCACTGGCACTGTTTTCACACGCACTTCACCAGTGCATGCGTCTGCCACTTTTAAAATTATTCCTTGTTTCTCTTACGCAATCCCACGCCCATTTTGCTTTCACCACTGGCTCTCTACTGGCCCTATGCAAGTTTTGTGGGTTTTTCACCACTCACCAAGATTTCTACCGTATTGTGCGTTCTACCACTGCACGTGTAGGACTATGATTTTTAGCAAACATTGCTTGTTATTGCCTAATTCTTTTACTCTTGCTTAGTAATTTTATATGTTCTGCTCACTTCTCCGGTATCATTGTACTCATGTGCGATCCTCTTACATTGGTCTGACATACACTGTCCACACCAGCACCCAAGTTGTTTTCAAATTGTTTTCCGCCCGAGCAAATTTTCATACGTCTCTTTTTCTTTTTCATCCTTTATTCCCTCCTACGGTTTTATTTATTACAGGCAAAATGTATAGAGACATACCATTGTTAATGTCCTGATGATGATCCTATATCTTTTGTAAGGATGGAAACAGCGTTGACTTATTATATGTAATGGTATCTTCACTATAATTTGTTTGTCCTACCAAAATGTGTCTCATACAATTTACTCTGCCTGAGCCTTTTTGTTGCTTGTTGTACGTCCTTCACACTAAGTTGGATACAGGCTGGTGCCCCACTTTATTTGTTTGTTGCTGAATTTTGTGTATATGTGAGAAACTATATATTAAAAACACCTCTCCGGCAGCTGCAAAAAATAGTACTGATTGGGTCTATATTTATTGTTTACTCTCATTAATCCTTGTCTAGGGCCCACTGTCTTTAGAAATAATTGATTACCCAAGGTCCCTGACCAACTTTATTTGGGTTCACTTGTTCTTCATAACACATTAAGTGCATGAACAGAACTGTTCAATGACCCCAAACTTTCTGCTTCATTTTGTAGGAGTTCAATATCCCCTGATGAAGGGCTCCCAGTAGCCCAAAATGCATTGGGATTACTAATTTGGAATGTGTATTGGTGTCTTCAGTTCCACTATTTTCAGTTTGAATTTATGTGGATTACAAAGACCATTTAAAGTGAACAAAATCAATTTATGTAAAAGGATTAATCTGCTTCAGACTAACTTAATGTAGATCAAAAATCATTTACGCTGTACATTGAAGGGACACCCCTCCAAGGGTGGTGCTATCTTCAGAACTTCCATATGACCACAGAGGACATTGAGGGATGTTGCCTTCCTGTCTGGTAATTAGAGCACCACAACTGCTTGAATCCGCATCTCCAACGTGTCCCCATCGCTACATAAGGTTCCGAAATATGGAGGGTTGCCAACTGTGAAACTATACAAAATTAATAAAATAGGTTCTCTAGACAACTCCTTGCAGCACCAATTTCATCTCCCAATACTATCTGCCACACCAAGCTCAATCTATTGTATCTAAATGATTTTATCAGAATGAGGCCTCACTATCTGGAGCAATGAGAAGGCCGTACTCACAAGTGATATAATAACTGATTTCCTCTTCTGTTAAAATGGCCTCAGAATCCCATTGTTGGTATACATCAAATTGGAAATTGGAAAAATTGGCAGGCAGAAGGCCTTTACAGAGAAAGATCAATGTCCTACCATCAACAAAAAAGGAAGTAACTACAGCCTTTTATTAATTAGCGGATGAAAATTGCCTCAAAAACACAGAAGGGAAACCATTGATTACCGCTTATTTGTCTTTGTGTACCTCTTTGTGCACCACTGAAAAAACGTCAAAGCAAACCTGGCAGCAAGAAGGCCTCATGGTTCAACGATGATCTTAAGAAGTCCAAGAAATTCTGCCGCTCCCTTAGAAAAGGCCTGGAAAAAAGACCCAACCACTAGCACCAAGGACGCCTTCAAAAACGCCACCCGCACTCACCACCAACTAATCCGAAAGGCCAAGAAAACCGCACTCAAGGATCGACTTGTCAACAACGCTCACAACAGCAAGGAACTTTTCAACATCGTCAAGGAATTTTCCAATCCCTCGGCCAACTCCAACGATATCACCCCCTCTCAAGCCCTCTGCGACTCCCTAGCCTCATTCTTCCACAACAAGATTGCAGACATCCACAACAGCTTCGACAACCAACCCGGAAACCAACCCACCCTACCAGCTGTTGAACATCCTGACCCCGTGAACACCCTTAACGACTGGAACCCAATCTCCATTGAGGACACAATCCACCTGATGAATTCCATCCACTCAGGATCCCCCACAGACCCATGCCCTCACCACATCTTCAACAAAGCAGACTCCGTCATAGCACCGCACCTCCGAGACGTCATCAACTGCTCCTTCAACTCCGCCACCTTCCCGGAAGACTGGAAACACGCTGAACTCACCGCCCTTCTGAAAAAACCCACAGCGGACCCCACCGAACTCAAAAATTACCGCCCCATCTCGCTCCTTCCATTCCCGGCCAAAGTCATCGAGAAAGCGGCCAACAACCAGCTCGCCGCCTTCCTGGAAGCCAACAAATCCCTCGACTCCTCACAGTCCGGCTTCCGAGCAAAACACAGCACTGAGACTGCCCTCATCGCTGCAACAGACGACATTCGAACTCTACTGGACAATGGAGACACCGTCGCCCTCATCCTCCTCGACCTCTCTGCAGCATTTGACACAGTCTGCCACAGCACCCTTCTACAGCGCCTCAAAAACATCGGAATACAAGGAAAAGCACTTGAATGGATCACCTCCTTCCTCACTGGAAGAACACAGAGAGTCCGCCTTCCACCATTCAAGTCCGAGGCCACTGAAGTCATCTGCGGCGTACCACAAGGATCCTCACTCAGCCCCACCCTCTTCAACGTATACATGAGCCCCCTCGCGGCCATCGCACGCCAACACAACCTCAACATCATCTCCTACGCGGATGACACCCAATTGATCCTATCACTCACCAAAGACCCCAACACCGCCAAAACTAACCTACACGAAGGAATGAAAGAAGTTGCCGAATGGATGAAACAAAGCCGTCTGAAACTGAACTCAGACAAAACAGAAGTCCTCATCTTAGGTACATCCCCCTCTGCTTGGGACGACTCCTGGTGGCCGGAAGCCCTTGGAAAGGCACCCATCCCGACAGACCACGCACGGAACCTAGGCGTCATCCTGGATTCTTCACTCTCAATGAACAGACAAGTCAGCGCCGTTTCCTCTTCCTGCTTCAACATTCTTCGCATGCTCAGAAAAACATTTCGCTGGATCCCCACCGAAACAAGGAAAACAGTCACCCATGCTCTGGTCACGAGCCGACTGGACTACGGAAACACCCTCTACGCAGGCACTACCGCCAAACTCCAGAAGAAACTCCAACGAATCCAAAACGCCTCAGCCAGGATCATATTAGACATCCCATGCAACGAACACATCTCTGGTCACCTTAAAGACCTCCATTGGCTACCCGTCGAGAAGAGGATCACTTTCCGACTGCTAACCCACGCACACAAATCTCTCTACGGCATGGGACCTGAATGCCTCAACTCACGTCTGTCCTTCTACACCCCCCCCGCCAACTACGTTCTTCCAGCCAAGCCCTTGCCACGGTACCTCGCATCAACAGGACCACCATGGGAGGCAGATCCTTCTCTTACCTGGCTGCTAAGACATGGAATTCACTCCCCGCTCACCTCCGCCTTACCCAGAACTACCTAGCATTCAGAAAGCAACTTAAAACGTGGATATTTGACAAGTAACCCTCCTCCCCTTTCTAAGCGCCTTGGGACCCTCTGGGTATGTAGTGCGCTATATAAATTCCCTGACTTGACTTGACTTGACTTTGTCATCTCCCCATTTACTTAGAGCAGCCCTGGGGGAGATGGGTGTGCTCCCTGTTATTTAGGTTCAGAGGCGACACTGTTAAATATCTATTGTGCTTCCCGCTTGGGTACCGACCAAACCTCCCTATTACTCCCTGTCTGTGCGACAATAACTCAGGTCAAACTATGATACATTTTTTATTGTCCTGTAAATTCTATGAATTTTACACAAGATTATTTTTAATTCAGTTTTTTTAAAGGAAACACGGCATCATTAGGCAGTGCAGAGCCATTTTCTCATTAGTCATTTCTCTGTCCGATCATGAAACATGCCTATAGATAGGTTAATTTTTAAAACATGAAGTTAGGGCACGTAGCGCTTTATTACTTGGATAAATGGTGTTGATTTATGTACATTTCATCACTCAAGTACTAAAAAATGAAATTAAACTTGATGGTTTTGCAGGTTTACTAATATGCAATCAAATCACATGGCACTTTTCTTTACTATAACTTGATGCTATTTGTAATTTTAATTTTTAAAACAACAATTTTTTTAAATGGAATGAAATGTCAATTGTGATTTGCATGTTACTTTTTTGGATGGAAAACCTTCCAAATAAAGTAAATTGACTTTGACGTGGTTTACGTCCGAAGGAGATGGCCGTGGTTTCGTAGCTCACCGCAAGACGAGGAGGGAGACCGGCCCGACGTTCCTTTCACTGCTACGGGCGGTACCTGAAAAACGAGGACATGCTGTAGGAAGGAATTCTGCTGCCTTCCATTCCTGTTCTGGGACCTTGCTGGGCATATTGTGAGTAAAGAACCGCAAGTGAATGCCCGTGGTGCCGCCTATTTGATGGCCGCCATTTTCTAATTTCTGCTGACGGAGCGAGCCTCCTAGCGTTCTTCCATACGGTTCTGAGCAGCAGTATCCTCTTCATGTCGCAGCGATTCTGGAGGCCTGCTTTTCTTGATTTTATGCCCCTCTTCACTTAAACTTCGTGGAATATCATTTTATTGTGCCTTCACCTCAATATTTGATCCCATTTTGTCCTGTGTGTGTCACGAACTGCCTCATTATTTCTAAATAGCTTTTTGACTGCTTGAAACAGGCATTATAAGCACCGCATGCATATTTCTCTCCCCAAGTTACTCAAGTGGCTGTTTTAAATTTCTCTCACATGTGCCTGCTTTCTGAATGACGCTATGCTTTTTGCTGTAATTTCAAACAGTGCTGAAGCTCTATATCACTAATTCTTACGCTCATGTTGGTTCTTATTATTGTCTCTAAGTGATTTTTCATGTGCTCAGGGTCTTCAAATGATGCCAACATTACAGGTTTTATGCTATTGTACGCTAATATGTTCTGGGTTCATATTTTACCTCTTTCATGTTATATGCAGTTGCGATGCCAGCATGATTTGATGCACCACTGGTTTTGTTGAAGGCACTTACCTTTGCTCCTGGCTGGTTTTATGTAGGCTTGGCTCCAGAAATCCCTGTATTTCCACATTTTGCATTTTGGGGTTATGTACTCTTAAGCTTGTTAGGTCATTTTCCAAGTGCGTTCTGAGAGTTTCACTAATTTACCTCTGTATTTTGTGCTCCTGCTTATTTTAATCAAACTACGTTGAATTGTTTCCACATATCTTACAGTTTTGAACTTTTCACTTTTTGTATGGGGAGACTCTCTAAAGACCTACGCAAACCCTCTCCCATTGCTAAGAAACTCTTAGTTCACACAGGTTCCCTTTTTCAGTGTTTAAGTATGGAGGACTTACCTGATACCCCATCTTCAAAGGGTTCAACATCCTTAACTTCACAAATACCTGCTACCAAAAAAGGCACAATCAAAAGATTAAAGAAGGACCCTCCCTTGCCTTCTTCACAGGCGTCTTCTTCCACTACGATTGATTTAGTATTGGATGAAATAAGGGCCTTGCGTCCCTTTATCGAAGAGACTAAATCCACACTCCAACAACTCTCAGACAAATGGCATTCTGTGGATGAACGGCTCACTGTACTCGAACAAAATGTTGCCTCCATTGGGTCCTCTGTATCCAAAGTTGATCCAGTATGCACACAAGTTTCGTTTTTACATAAGCAGATTGAAAATTTGGAGAATAGGAGTAGGCGGAATAACCTGCGCCTTTACCGCCTTGAGGAAGATTTGGAAGGATCTGATCCCATTCCTTACTTTAAATCCTTCTTACCAAAACTCCTTCATTTGCCAGAAGGTACTAATCTCAATATACAGAGGGCACATCGTCTCAGCTCCATTAGAGGCACATCATCTGTTGCAACAATGTAGAAACCGAGAGGAGTTATTATGTACTTTCTCGAGTATACTGACTTACTCACAGTCCTATCTGCAGCGAGAGCTATGAAACGTATCACATGGTCTGGACATCCTTTATTCTTTTCACAGGATTATGCTAAGTCAACCTCAGATCGACGTAAGGAGTTCTTGTCTCTTCGACCACAACTGCGTTCCTTGGGAGCACAATATGGGTTGTTTCATCCTTGCCTTTTTAAAGTAACTCTCAATAACAGGACCACTACGTTTGATGACCCATTGAAGTTGAAAAGTTTTCTTTATTCACACTCCAACGATACAATGGTTACCGCTTCGTCTTCAGGCTCTAAGTAACTCTCATTCAGTGCATCGATTTTGCTTCATTGTTTTGTAGTTAATCATTTTGCTGGTTGCTTATGTTTCACAGTATACATAATATGTTATAATAATTGTTTTTTCAGTTTAATCTTACCTTTCTTTTCTCTTACACAGATCTTTCTCCTGCTCGTCAGGCTTCTTCCCTATGTTCTTGAGGTTCGTTGGTTCCAATCCCTACTTTTGTCTTCCCCTTTGAGCTATGATCGCGCCATTGTCCACATGGCTTCCACCCTCCCACCCTTTGTGTGTTCCAGATGTTATGTAAGTTTTTTATTTTTCCCTTTCTCCTAGTGTTTTTTGTCATTTGGTTTTCTTTATGGTTTCATCTATACTCACACCCTCTTCCATATCCTCTCTCTTTCTCAGATGCGTTGAACTTTTCAACTGCTTTTTTTCCCTCCTTCTGTTATTTTTCTGCTTCGTTTCTATACTATCTCTATCGTTCTGTTTTCTTTTTCTCACTTAGCTACCCCTTCACATAGTTGTTTGATAGTGCACTATTACTCTTCTTTTTTCTTGGTCTATCTTGAATGGATGTTGATGTATTTTTATGATTTTCTCATATGTTCTTTTCTAAGTTTAATCCTTTTCTGTTATATATCTCTCTTCCTACTCATTCTCTTTCCTTTTCTTTCTTTTCTGCTTTCTTGGCTTCCTTTCAAATTATTTTCCGACTACTTGTTCACTGGCATATATTGCATTTTGCTTCCTGTTTACCATTGTTATATCCGGTTTGGTTTTTGATGTTTTCTTCTTTATTTCACACATGCATGGTCTTTTCATTTTGTTCTTATGTATTCCATGACTGGATTTTCATCATTATTGTGCTTAATTTTATTGTATGCCTTTGACAATTGTTTCATGGAGCGTTAGAGGTTTACATTCACCAATTAAGAGGCAAAGAGTCTTGTCCCACATTGCTAAACTCAACGCTGATATAGCATGTAAACAGGAATCCCATCTTTCAGCCGAAGAGTCTATTAAATTAAAGAGAGGTTGGGTGGGGGAGGTTTATTTTTCCCCAGGTGATGGTAAGCACAATGGGTAGATGGATCCTGGTAAATTTTACCCTGGATAAGGTTCCTATATCCATAATAAACATTTACACCCCAGTGACTGGCGATGCCTCTTTTTGGTCCTCCCTGGCTCCACACATCACACAACATTATGCTGACAATTTCATTCTAGCTGGTGATTGTAATGAGGTTCTCGACCCATTTCTAGATAGACAATCATCCAGTGCTTACATTCCCCACAAATCACACAAATCATTCACACAGCCTATTCACCAATATAAACTAATCGATGCATGGAGATTATGTAACCCTACTTTGCGAGAGTATTCATTTTTTCCCCGCCTCACCAAACTCAATCAAGATTAGAATATTTTTTTGTTTCACACAACCTCTCTCAATCCCTCATTTCTTCCGATATTGGATCCATTTTAATTTCTGATCATGCGCCAGTTTCCATATCTTTGGATGTTCTTTGTGAACCTAAGTCCACTAAGAAGTGGCGCTTCAACAATTCTCTCCTCCTTGATTCTGATTTTGTTTCTTCTTTTACTTCCTTTTTTCACGAATGTTTTTTCTTGAACCAATCTGACGAGATTCATTTTCCGGTAGTATGGGACGCTTTTAAAGCTTCAGCTAGAGATTTTATAATTCGAATGGAGGAAGGCGCAACAAACCACCAAGGATCTCTTTTCTAAAAATAAGTGTTTAGAACACGCTTAATATACTTCAAAATCCAAAGAGTGCTTAAGTGAACTCATTGCCACCAAACTTCAATTTAATAAGGATACCACGAATAATGCTTCTAATTTTTTTGCTAAAGTCTAGTGCCAAATTCTACAGTGGACAAAATAGAGCTGGAAAATTATTGGCTAATTATTTAAAAGCTAAACAAAATAGGGTCAACATAGACACCATTCATGGTCGGGATGGTTCACTTAAACATAAGGATAGCGATATTTTGCAGGAGTTTCATCATTTTTACGAGTCACTCTATTCCTCTGAGTCAACTGCTTCTGAAAATTCTATATCTCTTTTCCTCTCTAAGATTCAATCTCCTCCCCAGAACTTTCTCCATTGGAAACAGATATAACGCAAACAGAGCTCTTTCGTGCATTACAAAATCTGAAACATGGGAAAGCCCCGGGCCCAGATGGCTTCACAGTAGAATTCTTTTCTCACTTTTCCAAACTGCTTATCCCCAAACGACATACTCTGATCCCTACTTTCCTCGACTCCGGTTCTGCCTCTGGTACTTTTTCTGATGCTCCTATTTGTATTCTTCCCAAGCCAGGTAAGGATCTGCAGCATTGTAAAAATTATCGTCCAATATCTCTGGTAATTATTGATTATAAAATTTTCTCGAAAGCACTGGCCCTACGTTTGGAGTCCCACTTACCTGAGTTTCTAGGCAAAGAACAGTCTGGCTTTGTTAAAGGCAGATTTCTTGCAGACACTACTAGATTATTCTTCGATGTCCTCTCTAAAACTGCTCACTCATCTCACCCTCTTGCAGCCATAGTTCTAGATGCTGAGAAAGCTTTTGATAGGGTTGAATGGATGTATCTTTTTCAGACCCCGAAATGGTTTGGCTTTGGGCCAAAAATGTCCACATTGATTTCACTCCTATATTCTCACCCAAGGGCGGCCATATCGGCAAATGGTGGCTTATCCTCTTACTTTTCGCTTAACAGAGGGGTTAGGCAAGGCTGTCCTCTCTCTCCCTTCTTATTTAACCTTGCCCTGAAGCCTTTCCTAATAGGAATTCGCCAGAACAATGACATTCATGGTGACATCTTCCGGCAATCTAACATTAAGATGGCTGCGTATGCTGATGATGTCCTGTTGTTCTTGTCTTAACCCAGCTCTTCCATTCCTGCATTCTTAACTGAGGTGGACTCCTTTAGTCACGTGTCCGGATACAAAATTAAATAGGCACAAATGCGAGATTTTACCCCTTACAAAATTTACTCTTAAAAGTGATTTTTCTGATTTGGGCTTTACGTGGAATACCGAGTCTATTAAATACTTAGGACTTAATTTCACGGCATCTCTTGCGGGTACAGTTGCTCATTGTTTAGATGATTGTATTCAAAAATTAAATACCCTTACTTCCAAATGGCATCCTCTTTATCTGTCCTGGTGGGGGAGATTGGATACGATCAAGATGATGCTCTCGCCTATCATCCTCTTTACCATTTCCAATATCCCATTTTCTATTCCCTTAAAATACTTTAAGAAAAAAATTCTATTCTCTTTACCTTTCTATGGGGTCATAAAAAGTCTCGTATGTCTTTGATCAAATTGATGCGTCCTAAGACGGAGGGTGGGGTGAACTTTCCTAACTTTTCTCTATACCATACATCTTTCCTGCTACATCAAGTCGCTAGGTGGATTATGGATTCTACCTCCTCGTCTCCTCTTTGGTTGGACCTAGAGCGTTCTTTCATCTCTCCCTTCTCTTTTAAATAATATCTCATGTTTTCTCAAAAACCACAATTTATATCTACCCCTATTCTCAAACATACGTCCAAAATTCTTCCAAGTTTGCCTATCCCATCTTTTTTTGAGCAACCTATTTGCCATAATATTTCTATCCTGATTGATAATAGACCCATCTTTTGGAAGGCATGGAGATCTCGCGGTCTCATATGGGTTCATCAATTATATCATCATAGTCAATTCCTTTCCTTTTCGTCAGCTGTCTCTCCCTTCCATTCTCCTCCTTCTTTCCGTACTAAATATGCCTCGTTAATCACTGCACTTCAAAATGCACATGATGCATGCCTCGCTTCTCCTTCTCTTGTTTTTCCAGAACCCGCTAGTATGCCTTTATTATATTCCTTACTCCTCAAAAAAGCCGGAGCTTCCAAAATGTATGCTTCTCTTTTAACTTCATCTTCTTCTCGCATTAAAACTAAGACGGAGGAGAAGTGGGAAGAAGATTTACATGTCTCCTGGCCCATTGAAATTTGGGATAAAATTTGTCTGAAGCTGTGCAAGTCGTCTAGAGCTGCTAATGCGACTCAGACACTATATTTTATTTATAATCGCTTATTGCTTCCACCACTCACTCTCAGCAAACAGTTTCCAGAATCCCCAGATGTATGCTGGTCCTATTCAACACCACGTGCAGACCTTTTCCACATGCTTTTTGATTGCCCCCTAGTCCATACTTTTTGGGTGCAGGTTTGGTCCCAGATAAATAGAATTTTTTTTTCCACACATCGCTTTTCTGTTTCACACATTTTCTTGGGGAGCGCTTCTCTTATTTGTAATCCTTGCACATTGCGTACAAGGATAATTGATTTATTGCTAGCAGTAGCTTTCTAACAAATCACCAGAAACTGGAAAGACTTCACCAAAATATCGTAACAGGCGCTTGGTGGTATGCTGTCTGCTATAATCACAGATTAGACACGACTTTTGTTTATCCTCTGACGCTGGCTGCAAAACGAATAGAATTGTGGGATCCTGTTACCTCCTTGTTTAATGAACAGTGCCAGAGGTTCTTTGCCCCTATCTCCCCTGCAGCAGGAAGTCCCCAAACCTCCATGAATGCCTCTTGATTGTTCCATATGCTTCTTTTCTCATAATTGTCTTTGGTATTTTACAAATTGTATATTTCATGTTATTATTTTTAACTTCCTGTATGGTTTACCGTTATACATTTTAAGACTCATCAGTCATGCTTACAGTTTACTGTTTAACTTCAGCTCTTTTCCCTTTATTTCCCCTTTTCTTTATGACTTCTACCTAAAATTATGTTTTTTTGCTGTTAATGACATTATTGCATTTTCTCTTTTTTTTCTATTGTATTAGTGCTTACTCTTATGTAACGTCTTTATGGATTTATTGTGCTTATTTTGTCCGAAATTACTTTAATAAAACTTGACACCCCTTTCTAATCCTTCCTCTTCCCACAGGATGTGATAGCCCATCTGCAGACCAGAAAATACAGTTTGCTCCTGAGCCCCTGTGTCCCCAGTAATCGAGCCCAACCCATCATCACATAAAAGAGAGCTCAGCTGCCTGGAAGGATGCATACACTACTCAGCACTGGGAGTTGAGATATATTTTTTCCTCCTAGGCTGCCTCATTTTCTCTCCTAGACCACACTGTGCAAAGGCCTAATCCTTCTCAGGAGGTGTCTGCCTGATCCCCCCTGTCAATATCCGAGTGCTAGTGGAAGTTGTGTTAGTTTCCACACAATTTGACCATGATCAGTAGTGCCAGAAATATATTCTGCCAACCTAGGGCAGCCAGGATGGCACCATGGTTTATTTGGGGAGTGGCATTGTTTCAGTTTGTATTTCTATTTATGTTGAATTTTGGATGCAGTGTTGGTTTGTGCGTTTGCACATTTGATTAATGGGTTAAAATTTGACTTAAGAACATTGTGGACACTGTTATTTGGACTCTTTTTTGATAAACTCGTCAGGCGTGAAGGAAAAGGTAATTCTTTGCACTGTTCAATGACGTGTTCAAGTAGTTGAGGTTTGTTGTTACAGCTGCAATAAACTGTTGACATGCAAGGCTATGCAGGACCATTCTGAGCTGGGAGGGAGATTACGTTTTTCCTTTGGTTGTTGCTGGTGGGCCTGGTCTGTAGCTGTTGTCCACCAGATGCACCAGCGGCATGACTTGGTCCTGCAGATGTGAGCGTTCTCATTGTTTGCTTCGGGTTCAACTTTTTAAAGGTGCACCCAGCACAAACAATGATAATGCACCACATTACAGGGAATGCACTGCCCCAAGGGCAGCCGTAAACTTGCACTGCCCTGGGAGCAGTGCATTCCTGTGAAAAACATAGAGGTTGCTTTATAGACGCTCCCTGTTTTCACAGTGCAGGCGGCACCCAGCTGCACTTTTAAAGGGGATTAGTGACCCCCTTGCAGGCGGGGGCAGTACATGACTGCACCCACCAGCGAGGTGATGTCTGGGGTTCCATAGGACCACCGTTCCCCCTCCTGTGGGCTGCTCTCAGGGGGCGCACTAGCAGTGCGTCACCTTTTAGATGGCGCACTGCCAGTGCTCGTCCTGACAGCTTCTTTGCCTCTGCGCCTGCGTCTGTAATACGGCTCAGGCGCAGAGTCAAAGGGATCCCCTCATTTGCATGTTGCATGCCCCCATGCAAATGAGGAAACGCAAGCTGCAGATAGTGCTGGTGCTTTATGTGCCCCAGCACTATCGGTATTACAGAAGGAGCCTCACAAGTGTCTGCGTTCCCTTCCGTAATGCCAAATTACCCCGAAGGTGTGGAAAGCGGGCGCAAACGCCCATTGCGGCCCCCCGGGCACTCTCTGTAATACGGCCCCTGGTGTTCTTCTCTTTCCCCGTTTGCACATTTTCACTTTGTATCTCAAATGTGTGCTGCAGGGACTAATTCCTCCATGAGGAACAGATAATACATAGGGAGCTGTTCAGGATCGGAAGCTAGGTGATGACGGAGCACGTGGACCCCTTCATTTTGGAAATGCCAGCATTGATTTGCAATAAAGTCTTCACTCGGTAGAGTAACACTTCCACAAGCCAACCCATCATGGGTGCATTGTCTTTTCACTCAGCCATCTGTTTGGATAGGAGATTGAAGGCTGACTTGAGGGGTCATTACATTGTGAATGCCTGGTGGAAGAGGTACATTGTTCCCCTAGGAAAAACGTGTCTGTGATGCCAGAGAGAACACTAAGGTTGAAGTGGTGTGGACAGGTGAGACCTGTGCACGTGGGATAAGCGCAAGAGGCCTTGTTTCATACATTCTTGAAGCGAGACAAGCAAGAGAGACTGGTGACTTGCAGTGACAATGGTGGAAGGGGGATCCTCTTGTGTTGGACCAATAATCCCCTTGTCTTCTGTGATGTTGGGTGCAGAGACTTCTTCCCTGGGATGAAAGTTTGAACTCTGCTAATGGATGGAGCATTCACCTTAGTCTTTTCCCAGTGGTGTTGTGAAGAGGTTAAACCGGCTTTTATTGCTGTATAAATAGGCTACATCAAACGATCAAACGTGTAGAGTAATTAAAGACAATGATCGAGTATATGTGAGGCAAATCAATTTAAGAATTTAAAAATCCAAGCCCACTTTGTGACTTGTCCAGTACATGTTACATAAGAACTATTGATACCACCAGAGGATACGTTGATACTGACATATAACTATTGGTTTCATTTGTTTGTGTTATCTCTAAAACCTTGATTAGATTATGTTTTATTTGGAAACTCATTGTGTTACCAATAAGAAGCTTAATATATTGTTTTGCCATGACAAAAACTAAAGACTTAGAGATTGTCATTAATATCATCCAAAATATCTTGTCATACTTTGTTCGGACAGCATGTCAGTATGATATAAATACTGTTAGCTAGAGGGTATCACACAGAACAATATACTGACCAGAAATCAAATAGATACAGAAAGTCTTTGCAGATGAGTGGTCTAATGATAAATGTAATGCCTTTGCACCATCCATGTAGTCCCCACAATTGTTGCTCTTTTCAGGTCTGGCTTGACAGCACAGCTGTCACAAGACATTACGTGATTTACATAAAAAGAGCTTTCCAAAGCACTACCAGCAGAGGAAGTTTGGTTACGCACACATGTTGGTAGCCAGGAGTAGATGTTATAACTGGGCTTACGTTGTGGGCTTCCACAAAAATACAAGTTCTTACCATCCACACAGCTGTGATAATTGTATTTATTTATCCAGTTGCCTGAGCTTGCAGCAGCGTGTCTAACCTTCAATTTTCATAGCACCCACATGACTTTGTAATGCCATTAAAGTGTCCTAGATAACTAGACCATTTACAATGTATTTTCCTCAGCAGCAGCACAGATGTGAGGAGGGCCATCATGAACTTTAGACTTCAGAGTGCATTTTTGTGTTTGAGAGCCCAGGGCTACACTAATCTACATGGATTCTTAGGTCTGGGTTGGCAGCTGTTACCTGACCTTATGTGATCAATAATAAAGATTTTCCAGACTCCCAATAAGAGAAGAGCGTAGGCGCCACTCATGTTAGTTCCCCTGAGTACAGGATTTGTCTACTGAATGTGCTTGCCTCCACTAAAAGGATTGGTAGCCTTGCACTTTTTGCTTGTGGCCACGTTTACACTTGAAAAGTTCGAATGAGGGGTTCATTTACAAGCCCATTGTGCCGCATGTATCAGAGGTGCAGTGTGCCTGCCCATATTTACAAGCCACATAAAGCCACCCTGAATGGCTTTTTATGGCCTTGTAAATTTGACCCCCTTTCACGCATCACTCAATATGAAAGGGGCATTTCATGGGTTTTGCTGTGGGTGTTCCCACACAACACCCATGAAGCCTGATGCATTTCCATGCTTTAGTCGTGTGCTTTTGAAAACACTGAGGAAAGCTGCCTGTATGCCAATAAAGCTTGTAAAGGGGATAGGCTGAAACGCGCTCGAGTGCTGCTTGAAATATGGACACCCCTGTGAGCTTTGATGTAATACGCGGCTGTCCAGCCGCGAAGCGAGCACCACCCCAGGGCTTAGGGGGCCACGGGTCTTAATGAGGATTCAATAAGTGGAGTGCCTTCCTGGATTTAGAGGCGCTTCTTTCCTTGGGGCTCATGATGAGCTTTTAATGGGCAATTATTAATGAGAAATCCATCTGTGGGCTGAAACGGACTACACGTCCCAGAACACCTACATGCTAATGCTCATCCAGCGCAGCTGCATATCAGCGCATGATGCGGTTAAATGGAGGGTGTGTGGACCGCATTGCTTCTTTGACCCTGCCTCTGATGAAGTGAAAACGAAACGCGTAAGGCTTTGGTCGTGTGCCTTGAAAAGACTGAGGAAAGCTGCCTGTATGCCAATAAAGCTTGTAAAGGGGATGAGCTGAATCGCGCTTGAGTGCTGCTTGAAATATGGACACCCCTGTGAGCTTTGATTATATATATATATATATATATATATATATATATATATATATATATATGACTGGAACTTTGGTATTCAGTGGAGGCCAAATAACGAAGACGGACCCAATGAGGTTTTTTCAAGCGTCTTTATTTCACACTGTGCACCCACACGATCGCCATGACGCGTTTCGGGCCCTGGAGCCCTTGATCACATGACATGGTCAAATTACACCCTGTGATTTGTAGTGCCGGTCCGGTCACATGGTCCCAAGCCTGTTAGAAAGCTGTATCTCGTCTCTGCGGCCCTGGAACGATATATATATATACATATCACAAAAGACGTGCGCAATACCTCACGCTGCACGGACCACACCATCAGAACTTGTAAAAGTTATTTTTATTCACGGATAAAAACACACAGGCATAACGCGTTTCGAGTTTCCTAACTCTTCCTCAAATGCCAAGCTGCCGTGTTCGTGGGTTCGTTGGGGTTTAAATAACGTAACTCACAGAACAGTGAGAAGGGACTTCAGTCCTTATATCCAGTTTAAAGGGACAGTGTATGAGGTATTATTTCAACATTATCTTCATGCACAACAGCAGAGGTGAATACTTTGGTTTTGCAGGTTCCAACAGTAACCCCCAAGTGGTGCCAGTGTAACAGTTTTCTCTGCTGTCAAATGTTTAATGTCATGTAAGTTTAAAAGGGACTAGCTTGCCCACAATGCTCCACTGCCCTTCAAAATTCAGCTGGTTCCCACTGTCGATCTTGGTGAAATCTCAGTCAGCACGGAGTAACCCGAGTGCAAACATTGCTTTAAAAAGGAAAGTGTTCCATACCTCGGTTACCTCGTGCAGTTAAGGGTTTCACAACCACGCAGACAAACAGCAGCTTTCCATGTTTCACCAAAGCCACAAGTCTGTCGTGCTGAGGGTAATCCTCGGCAAACCCTAGCTGCTTCAAAATATTCAGTTCTAAAGTTCGGGCGGGCCCCTCCTGGAGGCCCTTCCAATTCAAACTCCATTCCTGTCATCTGTTAGCAGCCGGAGGACACCCTTTAAAGAAGCTCCTCGCTTCGTGTCCCAGAGTCCTGACAAGCAAAGGGGCCTTCCTCCACACGGGTCGGGGTCCGTCTCGAGATGTGTCAGACATCTCCTTTACATCACAAAAGACGTGCGCAATACCTCACGCTGCACGGACCACACCATCAGAACTTGTAAAAGTTATTTTTATTCACGGATAAAAACACACAGGCATAACGCGTTTCGAGTTTCCATAACTCTTCCTCAAATGCCAAGCTGCCGTGTTCGTGGGTTCGTTGGGGTTTAAATAACGTAACTCAATATATATATATCGACAGTAACTCCAAGAAACCACCTCCAATCCAGCAGGACCGGCGAAGCAGGAGACAGACCACAGCATTCGGGTAAGTATTTTTATTTTCCAGTTTTTCCGCTACCAACCAAACATGACGCGTTTCGGGCTATGCAGCCCTTGTTCACATGCAAGGCATTAGTGCAAATAACAGTGCTTATAAAGTGCTTAACGTGCTCCGCCTACCACCCTGTTCCCCAGAGGGTCACGTGACCATTATGACAATGGAAAACAGACTATCTCATAGAGAAACATGTCATACTCTCGCTGTAAACATTTCACATTCCTGCATAAATGCATATTGCGTACCCGGTCTAAAAACAATTATTAATTTCATATTATCATGCATGTACACAAGAAAAATTATATTGTTGCATATTGTCCTAAAGAGGAACTCATGACTGGATAAATCCAGATAACACATGTCCATAGCAAAAGCAAAATACAAAATGTTATATAGAGATAGTAACTATAAATGAGGTAACCAATATAAACATACAAAGGAATCAGCCTTTGTCCATGGAGCTATTGGCCTGACGGAGCAATTTAAACTAACAACCACAAACAAGCTAGGACAAACCATGCCTAGTGTGCAAAGGAGGCTAAAGATAAAGTGCAGACTGCATGTTCATCAAGACTATATATATCAAATTCATGGAATTTCATAGAAAGCACTGAGAAAAAAACATTATTATTACCCGTGATAAAATCAGGGACTGTTCTATGTTTTTTTATAAAATGGCATTTCTAAAACCACAAATTTCATATAAGCATTATCTAAAAGAACATATCAGACTATATTATAAACATTAAATAGTGATAAAATGTGATAAAAGTGAAGGGAAGACACGTGAACCCATGGTGTAAAATGGATATGGCACAAATATAGAGAATTAAATAACACATAAATATGCAAGCAATTCATCTTATTATACATATTCAGTGCTATTGGTCATGAGTGTTTCTGGAACCGTGATAGACAACAGGGATCCTGACTATCTATCACAACTAGCAGAATGAGAGAGAGAGTATTACTGTAAGAATCTGCCCTATGCAGTGTATTCTCATGAGCAACAGGGAACCTGACTACTCATGAACAGAGGGCAGAATATCTGACAAAAAACCACCAACAAAATACAGAAAGGCAGCTATCAAAGGGAGGAACAGCTAAATTGACATACTCAGATAGAGTTCGTAATGTTCTACAGGAAGTTGTAAAAATCCTCAGTATTGTTAAGGCCGTTGGGCCATTTACTGTCGAACTCTAATATAAAACGTGTTTCGAGTTGTCGCAATAACAACTCTCTGTTGTCTCCTCTGCGTAAGGGCAATACTGATCCTATTACAAAGTATCTCAAACAATTGAGATCTTTGTTATGTTTTGCCGCAAAATGGCGTGCTACAGGATACGATGGATCAGTATGCAGTATAGCCCTTAAGTGCTGTAAAATTCTGACGTGCACCTGGGCTATAGTGCTACCGATGTAATGTAGTCCACAGGTGCACGTCAGAACATAGACTGCAAATTCCGTTTTGCAGTCATAACTGCCTTTGATAGGGATGTCACTGGAGCAAAATGGGGTACGGTAATGTGTTTTGTTCTTTCCGAATTTACAAGCTCTACAGTGCGAGCATTTCCAAAATCCAGGTTTGGCCTTTAGCCAGATGTCCTTTTGTTTTAATTCCGGACTGGAGACATCTAAAGAACTACCCATATTCCTAGCTCTACGAAAAGTCACCACTGGTCTAGCTGGTAAAGTAGGGCTCAGAATATTATCAGTGAGGATGATAGGCCAGTTTTTTTGGATAATTCTTTTGATGGCCTGTTCATCACTGCTATAAGCGGTAATGAACCTGGGACATGTGTGGGTAGAGATGTCAGACCCATCGGAAATATCGGCATTGTCGGGATCAGGTGTCAGAAATAAACTCTCTCTACTTCTCAACCTTGCTTTAGCCAAAGCTTGGTTAAAAATGTGATTGGAATAACCACGTTCCAAAAATCTACTTCTGAGATCGTTAATACATTTATCAAATTCAGATGTGGAGCTACAGATTCGTTTTATTCTAAGAATTTCGCCTAGAGGGATACTGTAGATAGTGTGCTTCGGATGGAGGCTGGAAGCATGTAAAAGGGTGTTACCCGATGTAGGTTTCCGATGTAATGTGGAGATTAGTTTGTTTTGTTCCACATAAACCTGTACATCAAGGAATTCTATCTGGCGGGCACTAATGTGTGAAGTAAAATGGAGGTTTAAGGAGTTGTCATTGATTTCGTTTATAAACAACTGAGCTTCCTCTTCACTTCCCTGCCATAGAATAAAGATATCATCAATATATCTTAGATATTTGATGATCTTCTCTCTCACCCAAGTTGCATGTGTTATGCCCAGGACCTGTTCCTCCCACCAGCCCATGTGCAAGCACGCGTAGCTGGGGGAGAAACAGGAACCCATGGCAACGCCTCGTAGCTGTCTCCATACCTCCTTCCCAAAGGCGAAAAAATTATTGTTGAGACACCAGTGCATGAGTTCTAAAATGACTTTGTTGTGTTCGTAAAAGTCTGCAGAACGGGTGTCTAAAAAGTGTTTAGTAGCCCTTAATCCCTCTAGATGACCAATACTAGTATAAAGGGATTTCACATCCAAAGTAATGAGCAACATGTCCTCTTGCCATTCCAAGTCTTTGATTTTCATCAAGAAATCGCCGGTGTCACGCACATAGCTGGGTAATCTCTTGACCAAGTCTTGCAAAAAGTAATCAACATAGCGACTAACATTCTCTCCAGCACTGTTAATCGCCGAGATAATAGGTCTTCTGGGGATAAGCGAGACATTTTTATGTATTTTCGGGATTAGATAAAAAACAGGGAGGACCGGTAATTCTTTGTGCATGAATTTATATTCCTCACCTGAAATCAATCCCTCTCGCCGAAATCTACTGAGCATTTTTTCCAACACAGTCTTAGCATTCAGATATTCTTTCTTGTTGGTTTTGCTAGTAGTGGTGCTCAGTTGTCGCAAAGCTTCAGCCACATAGTCACTTTTCTCCCAGATTACTAGATTGCCGCCCTTATCAGCTGTTTTTACAACAATATTCGGGTTACTGGATATGTATATATATTGTCTCGCAAATGCCCCAGCCGTCCCGCCGCGGAGAGGAGCACCGTCCCTTGCAGGTAATGAAACGAGGTCCTGCAGGGGAAAGCTTGTTTTACGAACTGTTCGTGAATGTTCAAGTGCACTGTTCAAGGAGCGATAATTGGCCTACTGAAAAGCCTTGAACCTTACTACAAGGAATTAACATTTTGCTAAAAACTTTCTTCTAAGCGCTGAACTCATAACTACAGGACTATAAAGTCCATCATGCACCAGAAACGAAACTTGTAAGCAAACGCCCATCTATGCGAGCATGTCAATAACAAAGGAAAATTCTAAGCAGGTGTGCGTTCAGCGTTCTGATGTTGCAAGCCCAGGAAGAAGCGGCGTGTAGCCGCGAAACGCATTGGCACATACAAAAAACAAAAGCTGGACGGTAGGCTGCTTTGAATGGCCGGATGGTGGAGCAGTGCGTGTGACCTCTCAAAGCTGGGGCATTTGCGAGACAATATATATATATATATATATATATATATCCATACTAATATAATAAAGAGAGAGCCCAAACCTTTGAGGCGGGTAATCTCAGGAACGACAGCACCAATCACAACACCCAATACAGCGTTGGAAAGGGCAGGTGCAGCAGAAGGACATAGGCTATGCAGACACCCACCATATACATTTAAAAGGTAAAAGAACTGTGCCAGCAAAGTAGTCCCTTGTGGGCATGTCTGCGTTGTGCTGTGGGTGTGTGCTGGGGCATGACAAACGCTGGGGGCGTGTGGTACGTTCTGCCCTTCATGCCATGTCTCATATTGTGTGCGAATCCCACCCTGCTCCCTTTAAATACCCCTGCACCCCATAATCATAACCCACCCTTACTCCTTAAAATACCCCAACACCCTGAAACACTAACCCATCTTAACCCTATAAATATACCCTGTACCCCAAAACTCAAACCTATCCCTAAACCCTAAAAATACCCCTGTACCTCAAAACCCAAACCTACCCCTGAACCCTAAAAATACCCCTGTACCCTAAAACCCAATCCTAGCCCCGAACCCTAAAAACACCACTGTACCTCAAAACCCAAACCTAGCCCTGAACCCTAAAATACCCCTGTACCCCAAAACCCAAACCTAGCCCAGGACCCTTAAAATACCCCTGTACCCCAAAACCTGAACCAACCCCATAACCCTAAAAATACCCCTTTACCCCAAAACCCAAACCTAGCCCTGAACTCGAAAAATAACCCTGTACCAGAAAACCCAAACCTACCCCTGAACCCAAAAATACCCCTGTACCCCAAAACTCAAACCTAGCCCTGAACCCTAAAAATACCCCTGTACCCCAAAACCCAAACCTAGCCCTGAACCCTTAAAATACCCCTGTACCCCAAAACCCAGACCTAGCCCAGGACCCTTAAAAATACCCCTATACCTTAAAAGCCAAACCTAGCCCTGAACCCTAAAAATACCCCTGTACCCCAAAACCTATACCTATCCCTAAACCCTAAAACTACCCCTGTACCCCATAACCCAAAACTATATCTGAACCTTTAAAATACCCAAACACCCCAAAACATATACCCCATAACCCATCCTTACCTTATCCAAACAATAAAAAAAACATGCTTTTACCATTCATGCATTTACAACGAATTTCGTTGTAAATGTATGCATGGTAAAAGCATATAAAATGTAATACCATGCGTTATAACGGCATTGCGGAGTCATGGTACTTTCGTAATGAAAGTATGCGGAGTGATGGTATGCGGAAAAGAAAGTTGCGGAATAATGGGTGTTTGCTGATGTTAACGATTTATTTTCCTGAAACGCTGTGTGCAGATATCTACATATATGCAACCATTTTGTGAACTTTGGTCTCCGTATATTGGAACTACCTTTCACATTTCAGACGCTCTAATAGAACATACCCATACCAGCAAACATACTTGTGGTATCCAAGTCTTCTTTTTGTACTTTTGGCCGGATCATTCTTGGCCGCACAGCTAAGGGGCAACATTTATGCAAATATATTAGTCCTGATGATGGTCTTATAGACAACAGCACCCAAGACCGAAACATCAAACAAATCATCGCTTCAAGAGTATACCTTTGTTCATGAATGGACTCGGTTACATTGTACTAAAGAAAGGAGTTGATGAACTGTTATGTACTGATCGGTTGATTCGTGTATACATCTGTCCATAACTTGTTTTGCTCACATTTATCTGTTTTTGATTGCACCGCGATACAAATCTTTTGATTAATTTAATATAAATACCATTTCAGATACAATTATTTTTCCGTGTGCTTCTTTTATTCTTGTTTTTTTGTCATTGAATGTTTTCCTTATTGAAAGAAATTGTACCGTTATCCTATGGTTACATTTGAGTTAGATTCCTGAGAACTAACTTTATTGACTGATGCCAGTAAATCAATTCAACTAAGTTAACAAACATTCTGGCAGATGCATCAAAGGTTTGTTTTGCGAGTCCTTAATAGCAAATTTTAAGGAATCGCTATTAAAGACTCGCAAAACGGGATGCATGTAGGAATCGCAATGTTATTAGCAATTCCTACATATTCCTTATTAGCGATTCGGTATTAGCTAATCGCTAATAAGGAATGGCTTTCCCATTCATTCCTATGGGCCTTTCATTCCTATGGGCCTTTAGGCCCATAGGAATGAATGGGAAAGCCATTCCTTATTAGCGATTAGCTAATACCGAATCGCTAATGTTCCGCTATTTCAAGGGTGCCAGGGTGTCCAAAGGACACCTGTTGCACCCCTGAAATGGACCTGTGCACAAATGTTACACACAATGCACAAAAGTGCATTTTTCAAAGTTTTAGCAAATTACCACGAAGTTCAACTTCAGGGTAATTTGCTCCCCCTATTAGCGAAATCGCAATTTTTTTGGGTTTCATGCATTGCATTTAAGGAATCTCATTTTGGCGTTCCTTAAATGCAAGAGCATTTAAGGAATCGCTATTTAGAGATTCCTTAAATTGCGATTTCTGCATTTGGGATGATGCATCCCAAATGCAAAAATACCGGGAGCAAACGGCCAGATTCTGAGAATCTGCCCGTTTGCTCCCGGTATTTTCTTTGATGCATCTGCCAGTAAATCCCTTGCAGCTTTTCCTTACTTTAAAACGTTCCAATCGTGGCATCAGCTCAACATCCTGTGATTCCAGGCAAATTGCTTTGTCTCCCCGTGCCTACCACAAATGAATGTGTTCTTCTGTAATATAAATTGTGCTCATGCCACGTTGTTGAATTTGCGCTATATAATATTGAGGAAAAATAAAGTAGGGAAACTCGAGTTCACACACTGCTAAACGCGCGCCCTTAAACGCATCAGCAGTGTACTGTGAATCGGAGCGCATCACAGCCCTGTCACAGATAAGAAATGCTATCAAAACGAAATCCTACAAAACAATATGCTACTGCAATTCATACACGGACAACGTCCGGACGGGCTGCTAGTATATATATATATATATATATATATATATATATATATATATATATATATATATATATATATATATATATATATATATATATATATACACATATACACATATATATATATATATATATATATATATATATATATAAATATATATATTCAACAAGCTTTGACCCTCGTAGACGCTGGCGCACTCCATATAGCGTGGTGCGTTTTACCGACAGGGTCCTGGTCGGTTATTTATTGCAAGAGATCAGATCCTAAAAGGAAATTAAAACGCACTCGCTCGTGTTGCTCTTTGAAAAGTTACAGCAGCTTTATTTTTGACCGCATCCAACGCGTTTTGCCTTTGCAAAAGGCTTGATCACGGGATGTCGAGCTTCAAAGTGAGTCTTACTTTTATTTTACTTTTTACCAGTTACTTCCTGGTTAGTGACTCTAGTGCATTAAGTTCCTTGTGGTTTTGGTGATTTGTGTTACAACATTTTAAATCACAAAGTGCTCAAATTAAGTGCTCATAAAGAAAAAAATACTTTCTTTTATTCTAGAGAAGTCTTATTGTTCTTATTCCCCAAATGGAATCTCTCAGTTTTTGGGCGAATTTATTTCTCTCCTGTGAGTTTGAAAATACTCTCTCTTGGGTTGATTGTTGTTGTAGTAATGTCTCTCTAGTGAGCATTTACTACCAGTTTTCTCAGATTCACCTTTAATTTTAAGGATCTCACGATCTAGTTTGTTGTTGCAATATATCAACCTTGTTGAGTTTATGTTTTCTATTTTGTGGCCCACAAGTGGGTTCTTTTAACAATCTTGTGTTTCAATTTTCCTCTCCACTTGGAGTTATCTTTGTTTTTATAGATGGACATAGAGTTCCTCATTTTGATTCATTCCTCGGGGATCGAGAATCCTAAAAGTTATTATATGTTTGGACTCTTTTTGTCTTAGGGTCTTTATACGATTGCCCCCTCTTTCAGAAGCGGGCACTTGTTCAATGGCACAGTATCTTAAGGATTCCCAATTACTGTCATGGTACTTTTCCATGTGTCTGGGGATGGCATTGGTGCGATCTTTATGAGTGGTTGCTCTTGTGTGTTCCAATATTCTTTTTTTTACCTCAAAGATGGTGCTTCCGATATATCTTTTTTTACATGGGTACTCTACCATGTAGATTACATGTGTGCTTTTACTTGTTAGGAGTTGATGGATTCACCATTTGCTGCCCTTCTTGATCTCAATTTCTTTTGTAGGAGTTGCTATTTTGCAGACTTTACATTGCCTGCACGGCCAGAATCCCTCTCTTTGTAACCAGGTGGTGTTTGACACATCTCTGAAGTGGCAGTTAACAATTTGATTGCCTATGTTTCTGGCTCTTCGATACGTTATGTTCGGGTGGTCACCAATTAATTTTGCAAGTGTTGGATCTGTTTTCAAGATTCCCCAGTGCTTTGTTGAGGCATTTTTCTACAACTTTTTTTGGATGTCTCCTTGCGAGATGTTGCTGACCAGCAGACATATCACTGACCATCATGACTGAAGTAGCAGTGCATTGCGGGTGCATAAGTTACAGTTCTCTAAATTAACTATAACTGCTGATTTTTACTGGTTTGTACAAGTAAAATCAGAAGCTAACAATAACGTTCTTGCAACCTATGTTTTTCCCAGTGTGTGCGGTCGCCAGTAGGTATATATAGTTAGGACCTAGTTTCCATAGGAAATCCCCAATATTCCATTGGGATTAACTTTGGCACCGGTTGATGAATCTCCACGAATTTCTCAAAGAAGATGGCCCGCTCCACTCCGCTCCTTCCCTGAAAGTTTTGGGGGGATTCGTCAAGTGGTGGATGAGAAAAAAGGGGGGTCCCAAAACGTGTTTTTCCATGATTTTTTCCACAGGACGATTAGATTTGGCTACAGCCCGAACCGCTGAACGGAATTACACCAAACTTGGCAAAATGGTAGGGACTGGTACGCAGGAAGCCATTTTGTTTAAATGGTGTAAATCCCTCCAGTAGTTGTTGAGAAAATTGAATTTGAAAAAATGTATATATCTATAGGCATGCACCGTACGTGTACCATACGCGTTTCTTGTGCGCACGGTACGCGTACGTGCGCGGACCTTTGCGTACGCGAGCTGCATGCTGATTGGCTGCAAATGTCTGTCAACACTCCAAAACAGAAATTGTTGGCAGCCATCTTGTGCCTCGATAGACTGAGGCACAAGAAAGCAGAAAAACAAATGTGCAGAACTCAAAAAGGGGACAGGGTAGAAGCACCCTGAACCGCTAGGCCTGCTCAGGGGATCCCACAAGGATCCCCCAGGCCCAAAAATTATTATTATTTTTTTAAATCGCGGGGTGCGCGCACCGTACGCGTACCGTACGCATACCATGCACGCACGGTATGCGCACCCCGCGATTTAAAAAAAACAAACATTTATTGGGGGCTGGGGGTCCTTGTGGGACCCCCTGAGCAGGCCTAGGGGGTCAGGGTGCTTCTACCCTGCCCCCTTTGCGTGTTTTCCACCTTTGTTTCACTGCTTTCTTGTGCTTTGGTTATTCCGAGGCACAAGATGGCTGCCAACACTTCCTGGTTTGGAGTGTTGACAGACAGTGGCAGCCAATCAGCATGCCTTTCCCAGGAAAGCAGCATGCTCATTGGCTGTCAACACTTCTAACCAGGAACTTAGAAATGACCACCAAATTATTGTTTGTAATTCAGATAAGGGAGGCAATATTGTCATCTGGCCCCAAATACAATACATCGAAGAAGCGAACAGGCAACTTTCAGAAGCGGTCTGTTATCAAAAGACAAGTATAAAACAATACGATTTAGCTAGAGAACAATTGAAAAAAACTCCTTTTTAAATATAAGAGAGAAGGACTGATCTCTAGCGAGGAATTTAAGTTTCTTCATGTTGAACAGCCGGTCATGCCCAGGTTCTACCTTATTCCCAAAGTGCAGAAGGGCAAGTCTCCAGTTCCAGGGAGGCCAATAATATCAGCCATAGATAGCATAGCGGAACACCTGGCACAATACACTGACTATTTCTTGCAATCCCTGGTTACAAGTCTGCCGACATATGTAAGGGATACAGGTCACTTTTTACAAAAATTAAAGAATATTGCGTGCACAGAAGATTGGTTACTTGTCACGTTAGACATCGAAGCCCTTTATACTAGCATAGACCACCAATCAGGGCTCAAAGCACTAGAATATTTTCCGAGTACAAGACCAGTGCATTGTTACAACCACAATTAGATGCTAGTGGAGTTTGTGAGTTGGAGTCTGTAACACAACTATTTTATGTTTGGTAATGATGTCTACGTACAAAAAAGAGGCATTGCCATGAGGGCCTGCTTTTCTCCCAGCTACGCGTGTTTACACGTGGGCTGGTGGGAGAAGCGGGTCCTCATGGGGAAACACGACGCAGTGTTCGAAGAGCATGTAGAAATGCGGGTTCGTTTTATCGAGGATGTGTTTTTAATTTGGAGGGGTGATGAAAAAATTGCGAAAGAATTCATTGTGACGCTAAATAACAATGAGGAAAATCTTAAGTTCACATATATGAGTAAAACAGCAGTGGACTTTGTAGACGTCAAGGTTTTTCACAAAGCAGGCAAATTGTCCACCACCCTTCAAAGAAAGGACGCATCTGGGAACACAACCCTTCATGCCACAAGTTCCCATCCCCGTCATGATGTCATAGACAACATCCCCTACGGGGAGTTACTCTGCCTGAAAAGAATATGTAGTAGCGATGAGGAATTGGCATCCTGCACTACAGAAGCATTAGACAGGTTCACAGAGAGAAGTTATAAGGACAATTATATTGAGAAGAGCGGTCAGTAAAATGAAACAGAGACCTAGAGAAACACTGTTTAAACCAGTGATCCCAACTACGGGGACCATGGAAGATTCGGCTGTATCTACCATTAGGTTTATCACTGCATATAGTTGCCAGGACAGAAAGATCCGATCCATTTTAACCAAAAGTTGGCCTATATTAAAGACTGATGCAGTGTTATCATCTCATCTGCCAAACTCACCCAATATTATGTTTCGGAGGGGACCCTCCCTACGTACACATGTTTCCAACCCTTTCCCTGAACTGTTAAAAAAGAAGTCTTGGTGTCCACCCTGGCTGGGGTTCTACAAATGTACCAGCTGTAGGGCATGCAAATTTGGGGTTAATACCCAATATTACACCACTCCGTTTTGCCCTACACCATTGCCGATTAAAGAAAATTACGGTTGCAAAACAGAGTATGCTGTTTATGTTCTGGCATGCACCTGTGGCCTGAGATACGTGTGTAGTACCAGGCTTCCGGTGCATGCCAGGATACTGCAGCACATTCGGGCAATCGTTAACAACGACAGCTCCTACCCTGTGGCGAAACACTTTAAAAGTGTGCATGGGAATGAACTACAGTGTCTCAGCTACTTTGTCCTTTCCTCAGTTCCAAGACCTAGAAGGGGAGGGGACAGGAACAGGATGCTCCGGCAATTAGAATGGAAAATGATTATGGAATTAGATTCCAAAGTACCAAACGGGCTGAACACTACGGAAGATCTGTACCACTTTCTGTAAAGAAATCATATTTTTGGTTTGGTACTTAGCCATACTACATCCCTTTATCCCAAATTATTGGTAGTAGTTGGAAATTGTTCCTGATTGAGCCATTCCCTGTTATAAAATCTAATCATGTTCAGTTTCTGTCCGACACCCAGTATTTATTTAATTCATTCCTTCGTTTAACTTTTTGCACTGATGGATCTATGATTCTCCTGCATCACACAGGTTGCACTTCAAACACAGGGAGGAGGGGAGTTTTCTCCACCTACAAGTAGGACACATAAATTCATTGCAAAGGGGCTGCCATCAGAATTTGATGTCCCCAACGTCTGTCAATTTGTAAATATATTATATGGGATTCGTTTTGATATTAGTATAGACTGAGTTCTAAGCAGCACTTTAATCTTTTGCGTAGAGTTGACATTTGTTAGTGAAGTTTACATTGCCATTGTTTTGCACATCCCATTGGGACCACTATAATGATGAAATTTACAAAAATCTTTTTAAAGGTGGTTTTAAGTATGTATATTATTACTTTTTAACCATCAAATGGTTTATATTTCACATATATATTTAATTATATTTATTTGTATATTTATAGTGGTATATTTATAACTGTGATATTTTTGCACATGTGTAACTGCACTATTGAAACGCACTTTAAAGATTTTGCTTATATAGAACCAGAAAACAGTCTATTCCATCCAGCATTTATGCAGGTATTGAAGTTCTATGATTTTGATAATAATCCCCTTGTATTTACTAATGTGTAATGGCTGCAAACCCCTGTTTTTTGCATTTCGATTTTGCCTACTAGAACTTTGTTTATTTTCATTGTCACATGGTGTGTACACGTTTAGTTAAAAAGAGGGCATTGTGGGAAAAATTTCTGATATGATCAAAGGCAACTGCCCGAAACGCGTTGTCTGCCACGCTGCTGAATTCTCAGGAATAAAGAAATCCTTTGCCATCATTTGGGATTCGTTGGTCTTTTGTTTGAACGCCGAGGCACTGGAGATCCCAAGTTGACCTTTTTGAGCTGATATATATATATATATATATATATATATATATATATATATATATATATATATATATATATATCCTGCACACACCCGTGGCGCTGAGGAAGGCTTGAGAGAAGCTGAAATGCATTCGCCGTGAACGGATGTTGTGAACTTTCCTTACCTGCAGCACGGGAATAAAATTTGCCTTCTCCTACTCCCCTGGTTGGCCTTTTCACTCTCGTCGTTTGAGGAGGTGATGTGTTTACATTTTGCAACGCGGAATCCAGTGCCGCATTCAAGAGGCTCCCGTTTCTGCAAGCTGGCTCTGGTTCGACTGGACGCTACTTCGGTGGTTTTTGATGGAATCCGGGTTACCGGAACTGCCAGAGCTCGCCTCTTGACCTGGACGATATTGCTGGTAGTTTTGGGGTCATTGACTTCATGCTGGGCGAGGTATGATTCTCATCCTTGCTCCTGCCTCATTGACACCAGGTTCAGGAGGTTGAAACGGTTTGGGGACTGGAGGAGACGGTGGCATTCCTGTGTCAACGGGTTTCGGAGGGTTCATTAGCAGCACAGCTCTGTCTGACCCCGAGCAGTATCCACCAGGCAAGACTCAGAACATTGCATCCTGGTACCGGTAGTCGCCGTACATAAAGCGACGTACTAGGATAACTGCCATTGGTACTTACCCGGAGGGGCGGAGCAGAGCTCACACCTATTAGGAGGGGCGTGAGAAGTGCCGCCTCCTATCCTGCACACACCCGTGGCGCTGAGGAAGGCTTGAGAGAAGCTGAAATGCATTCGCCGTGAACGGATGTTGTGAACTTTCCTTACCTGCAGCACGGGAATAAAATTTGCCTTCTCCTACTCCCCTGGTTGGCCTTTTCACTCTCGTCGTTTGAGGAGGTGATGTGTTTACATTTTGCAACGCGGAATCCAGTGCCGCATTCAAGAGGCTCCCGTTTCTGCAAGCTGGCTCTGGTTCGACTGGACGCTACTTCGGTGGTTTTTGATGGAATCCGGGTTACCGGAACTGCCAGAGCTCGCCTCTTGACCTGGACGATATTGCTGGTAGTTTTGGGGTCATTGACTTCATGCTGGGCGAGGTATGATTCTCATCCTTGCTCCTGCCTCATTGA
This sequence comes from Lissotriton vulgaris, assembly GCF_964263255.1. Taxonomy (NCBI): domain Eukaryota; kingdom Metazoa; phylum Chordata; class Amphibia; order Caudata; family Salamandridae; genus Lissotriton; species Lissotriton vulgaris. The sequence goes on along the minus strand of NC_141697.1, from coordinate 90,388,293 downwards.
CACCAGGTTCAGGAGGTTGAAACGGTTTGGGGACTGGAGGAGACGGTGGCATTCCTGTGTCAACGGGTTTCGGAGGGTTCATTAGCAGCACAGCTCTGTCTGACCCCGAGCAGTATCCACCAGGCAAGACTCAGAACATTGCATCCTGGTACCGGTAGTCGCCGTACATAAAGCGACGTACTAGGATAACTGCCATTGGTACTTACCCGGAGGGGCGGAGCAGAGCTCACACCTATTAGGAGGGGCGTGAGAAGTGCCGCCTCCTATCCTGCACACACCCGTGGCGCTGAGGAAGGCTTGAGAGAAGCTGAAATGCATTCGCCGTGAACGGATGTTGTGAACTTTCCTTACCTGCAGCACGGGAATAAAATTTGCCTTCTCCTACTCCCCTGGTTGGCCTTTTCACTCTCGTCGTTTGAGGAGGTGATGTGTTTACATTTTGCAACGCGGAATCCAGTGCCGCATTCAAGAGGCTCCCGTTTCTGCAAGCTGGCTCTGGTTCGACTGGACGCTACTTCGGTGGTTTTTGATGGAATCCGGGTTACCGGAACTGCCAGAGCTCGCCTCTTGACCTGGACGATATTGCTGGTAGTTTTGGGGTCATTGACTTCATGCTGGGCGAGGTATGATTCTCATCCTTGCTCCTGCCTCATTGACACCAGGTTCAGGAGGTTGAAACGGTTTGGGGACTGGAGGAGACGGTGGCATTCCTGTGTCAACGGGTTTCGGAGGGTTCATTAGCAGCACAGCTCTGTCTGACCCCGAGCAGTATCCACCAGGCAAGACTCAGAACATTGCATCCTGGTACCGGTAGTCGCCGTACATAAAGCGACGTACTAGGATAACTGCCATTGGTACTTACCCGGAGGGGCGGAGCAGAGCTCACACCTATTAGGAGGGGCGTGAGAAGTGCCGCCTCCTATCCTGCACACACCCGTGGCGCTGAGGAAGGCTTGAGAGAAGCTGAAATGCATTCGCCGTGAACGGATGTTGTGAACTTTCCTTACCTGCAGCACGGGAATAAAATTTGCCTTCTCCTACTCCCCTGGTTGGCCTTTTCACTCTCGTCGTTTGAGGAGGTGATGTGTTTACATATATATATATATATATTACCTACTTGCGGTCACCAGTAGGTATATATAGTTAGGACCTAGTTTCCATAGGAAATCCCCATCCATTGAGAATAACTTTGGCGCCGGTTGATCAATCTCCGCGAATTTCTCAAAGAAGATGGCCCACTCCGCTCCGCTCCTTCCCTGAAAGTTTTGGGGGGATTCGTCAAGTGGTGGATGAGAAAAAAGGGGGGTTCCAAAACGTGTTTTCCCCATGTTATTTTCCATAGGACGATTAGATTTGGCTACAGCCCAAACCGCTGAACGGAATTACACCAAACTTGGCAAGATGGTAGAGACTGGTACGCAGGACGCCCTTTCGTTTAAATGGTGTAAATCCCTCCAGTAGTTGTTGAGAAAATTGAATTTGAAAAAATTTATATATCTATAGTCACGCACCGTGTGCGGACGGTACGCGTACGTGCGCGGACCTTTGCGTGTGCGAGCTGCATGCTGATTGGCTGCCAATGTCTGTCAACAATCCAAAACAGAAATTGTTGGCAGCCATCTTGTGCCTCGATAGACAAAGCAGAAAAACAAACGTGTAGAACTCAAAAAGGGGTCAGGGTAGAAGCACCCTGAACCCCTAGGCCTGCTCAGGGGGTCCCACAAGGATCCCCCAGGGCCCCAAAAAAGATTATTATTTTTTTTAAATCGCGGGGTGCGTGCACCGTACGCGTACCGTACGCGTACCATGCGCGCATGGTACGCGCACCCCGCAATTTTAAAAAAACAAACATTTTTGGAGCCTAGGGGGTCCTTGTGGGACCCCCTGAGCAGGCCTAGGGGGTCAGGGTGCTTCTACCCTGCCCCTTTGCGTGTTTTCCACCTTTGTTTCACTGCTTTCTTGTGCCTTGGTTCTACCAAGGCACAAGATGGCTGCCAATGCTTCCTGGTTTGGAGTGTTGACAGACAGTGGCAGCCAATCAGCATGCCTTTCCCAGGAAAGCAGCCATGCTCATTGGCTGTCAACACTTCTAACCAGGAAGTGTTGGCATCCATTTTGTGCTAGGTAGACCGAGGCACAAGAAAGCAGAAAAACAAACGTGTAGAAAAAAAAGGGGGCAGGGTAGAAGCACCCTGACCCCCTAGGCCTGCTCAGGGAGTCCCACAAGGACCCCCAAGGCCAAAAATGTTTTATTTTTTAAAACCTGGTATGTTTATTTAACAATTACCCCCCAGGGGGACCAAATCGCGGGGCATAGTGATAAAGAAGTGTGGGGGGTGCCCAATATCCCCCACACTGCCCCGGGAATCACCGCCCTCCGGGGCAAAGCAAAGCAGCCCCCTGGTGCATACTGGAGGCTTCTGGTGTGCTAGTTGCCCCCCGGGGACCCCCAGTATGCAAGGGGAATTAGTTCCCCCTCTGCAAACACGCCGGGGACTGCGTTGCAGAGAGGTGTAAAAAAAGGGGGTGGCCGCATTACACCTCTCTGCAATGCAGCCCACTGGCTTATACTGGAGGCTCCTGGTGGGCTAGTTGCCCCCCAGGAACCCCCAGTATGCAAGGGGAATTAGTTCCTCCTCTGCAAACGCGCCAGGGGATGCACTGCAGAGAGTTGTAAAAAGGGGGTGTGCCCTCTGAACACCTGCCTGCAAAAATGTAGTAAATCAGTATAAAAAAAATAACAATTAATACATTTAAAAATTGTCATTTAAAAAACCTTCGAAATTAAATGAAAAAACCATAGGTTTCAGGCCTGATATAGTTAGGAATTAGCATTTAAAAAAGCTTGCAAATTCACTGAAAAAACCATAGGTTTCAGGCCTTATATAGTTAGGAATTAGCATTTAAAAAAACCTTTGAAATTCACTGAAAAAAACATAGGTTTCAGGCCTTATATAGTTAGGAATTAGCATTTAAAAAACCTTTAAAAATCTGGCTTCCGAGCCAACCACAGCACCGAGACCGCCCTCATCGCTGCCACCGATGACATCCGAGCCCTGCTGGACAACGGTGAAACAGCGGCCCTCATCCTCCTAGACCTCTCTGCGGCGTTCAACACTGTCTGCCACCACACCCTAGTGCAGCGCCTCAGCAACATCGGAATCCAGGAAAAGGCACTGGAGTGAATCATCTCCTTCCTCGCTGGAAGGACACAGAGAGTCCGCCTACCACCGTTCAGATCTGCAGCCACGGAAGTCATCTGCGGCGTTCCTCAGGGCTCCTCTCTCAGCCCCACCCTCTTCAACGTCTACATGAGCCCCCTTGCGGCCATCGCACGCCAACACAACCTCAACATCATCTCCTACGCTGACGACACCCAGCTGATCCTCTCCCTGACCAACGACCCCGCCACCGCCAGAACCAACCTCCACGAAGGGATGAAAGACGCAGCCGAGTGGATGACGACCAGCCGCCTGAAACTGAACTCAGACAAGACGGAAGTCCTCATCCTGGGCTCCTCGCCCTCCGCCTGGGACGACTCCTGGTGGCCCCCCGCCCTGGGCACCGCACCCAAACCGACAGACCACGCACGCAACCTGGGCTTCATCCTGGACTCCTCCCTCTCCATGACCAGACAAGTCAACGCCGTCTCCGCGTCCTGTTTTAACATCCTGCGCATGTTACGGAAGATCTTCCGGTGGATCCCCACCGAGACCAGGAAGACGGTCACCCAGGCCCTCGTCACCAGCCGACTGGACTACGGCAACGCCCTCTACGCCGGAACCACCGCCAAGCTCCAGAAGAGACTCCAGCGGATCCAGAACGCCTCAGCCAGACTCATCCTCAACATCCCCCGAAGCAGCCACTACTCCGGACATCTGAGAGACCTGCACTGGCTCCCCATTAACAAGAGAGTCACCTTCCGCCTCCTCACCCACGCACACAAAGCTCTACACGACCAAGGCCCGAGCTACCTCAACAACCGCCTCAACTTCTACGCTCCCAAACGCCACCTCCGATCGACCTACCACGCCCTCGCCGCCGTCCCCCGCATCCGAAGAGCGACAACAGGAGGAAGGTCCTTCTCCTACCTGGCCGCCAAGACCTGGAACACCCTCCCGACCTTCGCCTGACCCAAGACCACCTCTCCTTCAGGAAGAAACTCAAGACCTGGCTGTTCGAGCAGTAGCGGCACCCCCTTCCCCCAAGCGCCTTGAGACCCTCCGGGTAAGTAGTGCGCTCTATAAATGCCTTGATTGATTGATTGATTGATTAAAATTCACTCAAAAAATTATAAATCTTAGGGGTGTTATAGTTTGCTGGACATTTCACTCTTACAAAACCATTGAAATTGCTCCTATATAGTTAGTTGTACTAACTATATTTTGCGCACCCGCAATCCACATATTAGATCATTCACCGAGACTCAAACCTGTTTCCTTAGCTCTGAAGTCAGCAGCTCTTGTCATTACACCACACCCCTCCCCTCCCCACTTGTAGGGATTGTTGGTTCTTTTTTCGACAGCACCAACAGGAGAATTTGGCTGGTCAAAGCTGCTTCCTGACTTCTTTTTTTTTTTTTACAAGGTAACCACTGCACCAATTTTTTGGACTCATCAGACATCATCAGAAGGATGACATGCTGAGTTGGGTTGACAAGGATCTTAAATTGTAAACCTCAGATTATAGCTGGGATTTTAGATGGAATTTATTTAGACACGCTGGGCTATACTCATTTCTTCCAGGGCATCAGAACTGCCCTCAGGGATTACAGCATGCAGACTTTTAACCTGCTTGTCCTCAGAAGTGCAACCACCACAGAAACTCTATTGAAGGCACTGTGGGGACTCTGGGAGTGCTATGTTTAATGTGCCCACCCAACAAAGGTTCTTGTTTTATCAACACAAACTCTCAACACAGGATGCTTATGTAGAACAAAAAACAAATGCCCTTGACACACTGGGAGTTTTTTCTATTAAGTGTGGATCTATGTTTTCCTGTTTGGGACCACATTACTTTGCCAGTTGGTCCTGGGGAAAAAAGAAACATACACTGTAAACAGGGGGAACGGTAGAAGGTACTTAGACTGTTGGCCATATATCAATCGGCCTGGCTGATGAGGGATGATGCCCCGATACTAGTCTCAGGATGCTTGTTTCCAGTTCAGGGCAGTTCGGGCTGGACTGTTCCCATGAGGCACAGGGTCAAGACTTATTTGGATATGACTGGGTCTAAACTGGGGTGGCATGGTGAGCAAAAGAACAATGGATTTAATCCAGATCTTTTGACTGGGGTTGAATGTTTGATTTGCTCTGCATTCCGTCCATCATCTGTGTATGTTGTGCGCGAGTGTGCCCAGACATGGGTCCCGTGCTTACTGTGCCACTGGATTCATGCTAGCCTGGCTGATGAGGGGTGATGCCCCGAAAACAGTCCCAGGCTGCTTGTTTCCGGTCCAGGTAGGACCTGGCTCGGTAGTTCGGGCTGGACTGTTCCCATGAGGCACAGGGTCACGACTGATTTGCATATGGCTAGGTCTAAACTTGGATGAGCAAATGAACGATGGATTTAACCCAAATCCGGGGGTGAATGTTTGATCTACTCTGCATTCCGTCCATCATCTGTGTGTCTTTTGCTTATATCCATTGTGACATAGAACTAATTTTTCCACTGGTCAGTTAGCGAAGGCTCAGTCAACAGGAATATGATGGTTCTCCCAATTCTAAATAGAGCAGCCAAACCTGTGGTACGCCAGACAGGACAAGTATTGAAGGCGCAGATGTACTGGAAGTCAAATTCTGCTACCCTACAGACTGTATTGTATTCCTATTAGTTTACCGCCCACTGCGCACTTCATCAAGGTTTATGGAACGTTTCTTGGAATTAGTTCACGATCTCCGTTCTCACTACCAACGAGTGGTGGTGATCGGTGAATTTAATTTTCATTGGGAAATAACCCCAAAGGACGGCCAGGCAAAGCAGTTAGAAGAGGATTTAACCTCTTTAGGACTCAGCCAATGGTGGTTGGGTCTACACATGAGAAAGGTCATACACTAGATCTGGTCTGATCATCCTGCCCGCTGATTGGTCCTATAGTCATCTCCTTGCTCCTGGTCGGACCATTATCTAATTGATGGGCAATATCCTCTCTCCACAAGAAGAACAAATGCCATGCCTGAATGGAAAATACTGCGTAATTGGAAGAAGGTCAACGCGACCGACCTGACAGCCATCTTATTGCACCCAGATAACCATTCACCCGGAAAGGATAATTTGGAGACTGAGAGTGCTACCCAAGTGTTTAAACTTAGGGAAGCCATCAAGGTTGTGGCACCGGCCCGTAAGATCAGATTGGCAGACAAGGGTAAGGGGACACCTTGGTTTAACACTACACTCAGGGAACTAAAACAAGCACTTTGTCAGTGTGAGAGAGACTGGCGCAAATCTTATGAACTCAGTGCCCACGCCGCCTATGTACTGAAGTTTGCCGCATATAAAAAAGCCATCCTGCTACGGAAGGCCGAATTTTATGAGGTTGCAATCGCGGAGGCTGCTAACCCCCAGAAAGAGGTCTTTAGGATCCTAAACGAGTTAAGAAAGGTTAGGGTGCAAACATCTACCTTTAGTCGAAAGGATTGCCATGATTTTCAATCCTTTTTTCTGGGAAAGATAAAGGATTTGATGACAGAAATCCATCACACCCCGATCCTTCACTGCTCAATTTAGCCTCCTTACCCCCCTCCCCCTAGGTTGACTAATTTATTGACCACCTTGCCTTCACTTACCAAGGAGCTTCTGTCCATCTTAGCTGGACGTGTGAAATCAGGTTTTCCAGCTGACTTATGTCCTCCCAAAATTTTTAACATGGCATGGCCGGGTATTGAGGACAAAGTGCTCTCCCTCCTGAATCGCTCCTTGGAAATGGAGCTTGTTCCCTCTAATTTAAAGGAAGCTCAGGTGATTCCGCTATTAAAGAAACCCGGGGCTGATCCTAAGAATTTAAAGAATTTTAGGCCAATTTCGCAGCTGCCTTTTTTGGCAAAAATCCTAGAACAGTACGTTTTACAATCCCTTACCTGCCACCTGGAATCTAACCATCTACTCGAGTCCAATCAGGCTGGGTTCAGAGTCCATCTCAGCACAGAATTGGTTATGCTCTCCGTGCTGGACGAATTGAGACTTAGGGCTGACAGAAAAGTGCAGTGTGCCCTGGAATTTCTGGACCTATCTGCGGCATTTGATACCGTTAATCATGGCCAATTACTATCGCGGATTGCGGATCTTGGGATACAGGGCACAGCTCTAGCCTGGATGACCTCCTTTCTTAGGGACCGCTCCCAGCGAGTCCAACTAGCACATTTGGTGTCCCACCCAGCCTCTCTGGCATGCGGAGTGCCTCAGGGTTCAGCTTTATCGCCTCTGCTTTTCAATGCTTATCTGTAGCCCCTGATTGCAGCGCTGAACCAGATGGAGTGCAGGGTTTATAACTATGCCGACGACACTCAAATTCTGATCCAGATTGACCCTCCCGTAGGGCTCACTTGAGAATGCAGGATTTTCTCAAGTTCACCATCAACTGGATGTCGATCAATTCGTTAAAAATAAACCCTGACAAAACGGAGGTTTTGGCGGTCACCACAGCCTCAAACCCCTGGAATGATCTGTTTTGGCCTTCAGAACTTGGGCCCTTTCCCGAACCTGCCGCGGCTGTAAAAAGCCTTGGCATCAAAATTGATGCCTTGTTATCCCTGACACAACAGGTGCCGGCTGTGGTCGGAACCAGTGTTGGTCTAATGCGACAGCTTCGGAAACTGTCCCCACTGTCGTCCTTTGCTACCCTTGGACTGACAGTTTCAGCTCTGATTCTGTCGCGTCTCGATTATGGCATCTTCCTATACTATGGCCTACCAAACAAACTTCTGGCCAGGCTCCAGGTTGTCATGAACGACGCGGCCAGATTAATCTTCAAAAAACCCAGACATGCACATGCCACACCCTTATTGCGGGACTAACATTGGCTCCCGATCATACAGAGAACCAAATTTAAAATCCTCTGTATTGCGCATAAAGCCCCTAGTTACATCAAGGACCGACTGACTAACTAACTATACCCCGAGCAGGACGCTTCGGTCAGCTGATGCATGCTGCTTGGTTTGCCCCCGGTTTAATCTCTCGTCAATGGGTGGCAGAGCTTTCTCAACCACAATTCCTCAGGCATGGAACAGCCTTCCTGCAAATCTTCGCAAGGAAACGAATCTTCTTCATTTTAGAAAGTGACTGAAGACTGTGCTTTTCTTAGAGGAATAGGGGCCTCTCTGAGCAGGCCACTTTCTTCTCACCTGGTGCTGAACATCCGCTGATAGCGCTTAGAGACCTCTGGGTGATAATGCGCTTTATAAATTTACATTAACATTAACTCTGTAATTTAGTGGTGAGTTATCCTGTCCGCCAAACTCTAGATAAGGCAAATATTTACAAAACGATATCAAGTGGGTAGGCATAAAAATTCCTACTGGCTACAAATGCAAGGTGAAAGAATAAGCAGGAGTAACAGAAGAAATGAGAAGCCTTTCTTCTTTCCTCACGGTTGGGTCAAATCACAAAGGGGCAGATTTACAAGAAACTGACGCATCTATATAGATGCGTCTGTTTCCCTGCGCTGAGTGAAAAAACCTTGCACCACCATAGATGCGCCATATTTACAATACGGTGCACTATGGCGCAAGGATTGACAGATGCTTCAGAAATTCTGATGCATCTGTTGGTAGAAAAGTCACACATTGCTGGATTCGTGTTGCAAGCACAACGCAACTCCGGCAATGCGTGTTGTAGCCTATTTCTAATTCACTACGTCACTCCTTACGCCTGCTTGAAGCAGGCGTAAGGTTTTGACGCTGTGGCGTCACAAAAGTAACGCAGTTAAATCTTGTGGATTTCACTGCATCACTTTTACGAGGCTTTCCTGGGTGGGATCGCCTACCCTGCATACATTATACCTGATTCAGGTATAATGTCACGCAGAGTTTTACAACGTGACGCATCTCCCTAGATGCGTCACGTTGTAAATTTGCCGCATTGTTTACGCCACAGTTGCATCACAAAAGTGGCGCAACTGCAGCGAAAAAGTGATGCAAGAGGCTTGTAAATCTGCCCAAAAATGTGAAAGTTTGGCGTTGTTCCTAAAGCTGCCATATAAATGCCTCTGTTAACAGGAGTAAAACCTTTCTGCTTTCCTCACAGTGGGGGCAAACTCCATATGTGCATGTTGTTCGTTACTCCTGTTAATTGAGGAGTTTTTTCTTGTCACACGCCTAGGGTTTCTCCATTTGTCCTGAGGAAGACCCTTCCAAAATTCTGTCTTTTGTGGTCAAAACTTTGACCAATACGTCTCAACCACATGTTCATGTGGTTGAAAGGACCAAAAACTATGCTATGACATGATTTTCTATTCTCGTATATTGTCATTGTGTCCGGTTGGTTGAGCTTTTATCCCTGTGTTATGCGCTCTCTACATATTTATTCACATGATTTCACATGATTTCACTTGCACGTCGCCGTCAACTGTAGCACCTTGTCACCTGTTGGAATAAGAGAATTTTTGAATAATTTTTGCATAATCTTTCACCTTGCATTTCTTACATTAGGAATTTTTATGCCTACCCACCTGTTATGTTTTTGTAAATAATTGCCTCAGGAACACTTTTTATAGTAATGGCTTGTATGGCCCAGTTCCTTGGGATTACAGGGTCTGCCTCCCCTTACTGAAACTCTAGATAACGCCCTTAACCATCTGCCCAGCAGTCAGGCTGCCACACTTATTGCTGTTTTATACGAACTTCAATGTGTTTGCTACACATATCATTTTAGAGCAAAATGAAGTAACAAACGCTGAACTTTTATTTATACACAGCACAAAAGCCTGGTACATATTCTGCCTGCATGCATCCTAGTGTATAAATATTCCATTCGTCTTAAAAAACACATTAGCTTAAGTCTCAGGGCCTGCCAATATTTTCTAAGTAAATGTCGACTTGACCTTGGTGCTGTCAATAGGCTGCCTTTCGCCCGCTCAAGAGATGCAAAGCTGCATCAGATGAATTTCCATTGCATCTCAAATCAATCATCACAAATCCGTTGACCTTCACATTTACAGGGAAAATAATTAATACCACAGGGTAGGTGAACGTAGATTCTCATGGAAAGACACGTTGCTGCATGTTTCTACATATAGCAGTAATATTTTTCATCATTTCCTCTCAGTTTAAGAGAACTCGTCACAAATGTGAAAGTTTGGAAATTATTGCGGATTAATTACGTTTTAAAGGAGATTATTTTCAGTGGATTTCTATGAAGGGAATGGGCATTGTCGCGCTTATAAGCTGTTTTGCTGCCAACCCCGCCACTGGCAAATGTGTGATATATTGGGCCTGCCTCTGAGCTATATGTGCGGTAAATACAAGCTAGTCTTTTCTCTATCCATGTTCTTGGTATAATTCCATACGTGACGTATGCCCTTTGTCTCCTCGCGTCTCACATTGGTCAATGCTGTGCTAGTGTTTGAAATACGTTCTAATGAAGGACAGTTGGCAGTTTGGCCAGCGCAAGCAGAATGCCTGGGTGACAATAAATTACTCTCTCGCTCAACTACGCTTGGAGTGTTTCTTTATGCTGAGAACATTACCACATTTTGACGACGAGATTTGTAAGGTCCCCGAGGCACTCACAGTTACAACCTCCATTGTAGTGCACTGTATTGAGAAAGGCCTGCTTCTGCTGTTTCCTCATTGCAACTCTTCCAGAGGAAAGATCATTAACATTCATTTTATCTACAGTTCATCCGCCATGTGGTAGGCTGTTCTGTGCCTGCTGTTACCTGGTTTATGTTGCGGATCGAGTGAAGTGCATAATGTGTCTGGCGCGCATACCTTTTGCTCAAGCTGCTTCCCGTGCTGTCACGCAAGGCTTCCATTATGTTCTCCAGCTCCAAAGTGGCGGAAAAGTAATTGTTGATTTTGCATACTTTTGTTGTGTAGGCTAAACTCACCATTTACCATAACAGTTGCTACATCATAAACAAGGTATTTATTTCTGATTCAATCTTCATCATATATGAGATAGTTATTATTCATTATGAGTCCACCATGTGGTAAAGATGGCCGCCATAGAAACCCTGTCGGAAACCGTGGATCGTAATCCCAAGGGTGGAAATCCCTTGGGATTACGGGCCGGCCTTTTACTGCCGGATTGGCCCCTTGAACCCATTGGAAGCCAGGCAGAATGACCGGGCAGTTTCAATGATTCATAATCAGCTGGTCGGAATTGAAACCGATGATGGCGGTCGGAAACCCTCCATCCAAAGGACAAAGGCTTCTCGACCCCATTATAATAAGCCCCTAGGTGTCCTTCCAGGGACTCATAGCGGATCAGGGAAACATTTATTACAATAATTAAAAAATAATACCTATGTACTACATACTATTGCAACCAGTCCACATGCACAGCATAATAGCAGAAAACATATATGAAAAAAGAGAAAAATATCTGTGTGCTCATAAGCAGCCAAACATACACTATTTCCAGCAGATGTCTGTGAAAATAGATAAATCCTACGTCGCGTGGTATTTAGTATAGGGATTCCCGCGCCACTTGGTGGAATCGCACAAAGTTTGACGTATAAATTAAGTATATCAACGGTGCTCAAAGGTGTGGAGAACCACTAAACTCCACAATCACAAAGTCTAAGCTCTATACACAGTCTATTATGCTCCCAAGCACACGTTACGTGTTGTAACTGGTTTCCCTGTTTTAAAACAGATACATGGATTTTCAAATAACAAAGTGTAAACAATTCCTTTTGGTTCTTATTTTCAAGCTTTTATTCTCTTTGTTTCAGGCATAGCCAATACGTGTTTTGTCTCTATCAGGGCGTGATCCCGCAACTTCATCAAGGCTGTATAAACATAAACATATAGAATACCTCTGTATTCAATATTTTCAAAACTTTTGCATACAATATAAACCGTGAAGTTATCACGTTAAAGTGATCTAGAAACTCAACACAAAGTCTAGCCATTATACTCAAACATTGCCATATATGAAGTGAAGCTATTCACTTATCTATACCACTATTATAAAGAGAGAACTTGCACCTTTTGGCCAGGTAAGCTCGGGAACCACAGCGCCAATCTACACACCTGATACATCTATGAAAATGTCAGGGTGTGTAGATGGACATAGGCTATATAAATAAAAATAAAAAAGTAAATTAAAAAAATTAAGTTTGTAAATGAAAGTAGTCCCCTGAAAGTAGCGCCGGCCGGGACCTAGCGCTGGCCGCGACGCGACATGCGTGATGACCGCGACGCGACGTGCGTGATGAAGACGAAGGAGGAGCGGCGGCTGTGCAGTGAGGATCGGCGGCACAGGTAAGGAAAGGGAAACTTCAGTGCGAGACTGTGTGATGCAGGGGGGGGCAAGAAGGAGGCAGCAGTAAAGGAAAATGTCAGAGCGCAAGTGAGTCGGGCGGGAGGGGGGCACGAGTGAGTCGGGGCGGGAGTGAGTCGGGCGGGAGGGAGTCGGTGCGGGAGGGGGTCGGGGCGGGAGCGGGTGTACTGCCCCCAGCCCCTTTCTGCCCCAGGCAACGCTGGGGCGGGCTGCTAGTACTTTATAATTTGATAACTATATTGTCATTAGTAATGTCTGTTTTTAAATAGTGACATTGTCTCTATTGTATCCCTGTTGCCCTTGTAGTGAAAACAAATGAGGCCCCATTTCTATTCCCTATGTGCCACTATCTAAGATTATGCCAATTGATCTCCCATCTGAGTATCCACTAAGCATTCTAGATCAAAACATACTAACAAGGTATATCACTGTTATTCGGTATTGTCAATTATTAGTTACGGTGCATGTAAGCTCATTACCTATATTTTCGGACCTCTGATGCATGTAAACAATCCAATACTGGTAATCATCTTACTACCAAGCTGATTTGCCAACTTGTAAAACACTATAGACATCTCCTTACCTCCAAATTTCCAGAGTACGGCACCTCATATCGGTGCTGTCAGCTATCGAGTGTGATACAAAGCTCCCAAGTATCACAGCTTAAAGCTACTCGCCTCGGTGACGCGCCTACGTTAGAGCGTCTTCCACCACGTGCGTCTTGGAAATTAATATTGGACATACGAGTCAGACTCAAAACGGCCGCCATTTTGTAGTGTATACAAATAGTGAAAGTGGTTTATATCTGACGCTAGAAATCATTCAATTCAATTTATTTCAGTCAGTGCTGTTCATATTCATGTATCCCAAATCTCGGGAGTGAATAAATATAAAGCTTAATTGGCGTTACATATAATCAAATTACAAAGAACTGTAAATGCACAGAAAAAATGTAGTGTGCTTACGGATAGGCTTAAATTGACCTCTGTTGGAACTGGGGTCACCAGCTCCCCGAGAGTAGCATGGCACGAGCGGGTAAGCATCCGAAAGCTTATGTGTAAAGCGACCATACAGCACACGCAACCACTGAGACAGTAAAATGAGCACGCAATGAGTGAAACCACTCCAGTTAGTTTGTATAAAAAATTTGATAACTTTTATATAGAGCAGAGGCAGGGTAGTCAAAAATTACAGTATCAATTACTTATTAGTTTTCCTTTCAAATACATGTATTTCAACACTTGCCAATAAATACTTAGAGGAATAAATATTAAATATTAAATATTAAGTAATAAATAACCACAGGCCTGACCTTGACCTTGCTTCTTATCAGCACCTGTAAGGAATACATCACAAAAGCAACCAAATGGCATTGCATCATATTAGTTCTGTAGGCATATTACCCACTTCTCACCAAGCAAGGGTGAGCATTTCAAAGCAGCGAACATGTAAATAAATAACTGAAGGCTTCCAGTAAATGTGGTACTACATGGGAGAAAACATTTCATTAGGTATTCAATAACCCAGCACCCCGTGAAGGGCAGCATCTAAAGAAGCAAGAGTTCACATTTCCCTTGACCAGGAAGAACATTTCATTAGGCCTTAGATAACAGGAGAAATCATTCATCAGGCAAGACCAAACCTTTTCATCTGGCCAGGGGGAATCATGCGTAAGGCTAGGGCAAGCAATTCCTTATAGAACTATAGGCTTTCCTGAAACATGGCATTGAGTAGGAATAAGCATTTCCCTCTGCAGGAATAAACGTTTCAAGGAAACTCAGGCAACCTGTGAAAAGGTGCATTTCGCTAAGCATATAACCTGGCTATGCATATCAAACATTCCCTCAAAGGTTGGGCAACAGCTCATTATGCAGAGCTAACATCTTATCAGGCAAGCCAACCCTTCTCTAGGTAAAAATAACCATCTCCATATGTGAGACAACCAGTTCATTAAAGAATAGGAAACAGGTCATGGAAAATCAGACAGGGGTTAACTCAGGGCCCAACTGTGGGCACCTCCTCAACCTGGCATTAGGCTAAATTACAGCTCTCTGGCAGTAGGGCAATTTTAGACATTTCCTTAGGTAACTGAGGGCATTCCTAAAGGCATTGCACTAGGTAAGATTTAAATACTCAGAACCAAGTTTTTCAATAGGCCCCAGTAAGCCCTACATCAGGCTGAAAATGAACATTTCATTAACCTCATTCACCGGTAACAAACATTTCCTAAGTCAGGGCTACTAAATGTGGGCTGATGGGTGCACAGCCGGTTTATATTCAATTTCTGCTGATATGTTTATCACAATACGGGTGCTACATGCAGGTGGCGTGTCCGTCCAACACGCATATATCTAGCTTAGAGTTGTCGTGTCACCATATAACTTGATGGCATCCCTGTTCTTTGTGCACACCTTCGATGCTTAAATAATCAAGCTTCCATAGTAGTTGTCTCTTTTCTTTTATTTTTTAGTTCATCATTATTGCTTCATAATGTGCATTTTTTTTATAATCCTTATTTTTACATGTTATCTGTTCTTCGACTTAGCTCCAATGCATTTCGGGTTGTACCCTTCATCGGGGAGCATCTGTAAATAACAAAGATATAGCTAAGGGGCTACAAATGATGTATAAAGTTTACTAGTCGTAGCATGCAGGTGGTGATGGGGTAGGGTTGGTGAGGTACGTGCTGGTGTGGTCGAATTTAATATTCAAAAAGAAATATCCGAAGAGCGAAAAAAATTAAATGAAGCATGTGCTCGCTGGTGTTTAAGGTGTTGGTGCTCTCCTAATTCGGTTTAAGTGGCGAGGGCCAGTAGATGATTTTTAACCGTGTGACAGTGATGCGTTAAAATAACGCGTGCTCGCGAAAGGTAGTAAGTAACTAAAACACTTGGTAAACACTCACGTGTACCCGGTGCGATATTGTCATCTGTAAATAAACGTATAATTTTTGTTCAAATGAACAGTTCGCATACATAATACATGACACGTGAAGCGTTTAAGCTAACATTACTGTTTTCTGGTGTTACTTACTGGTGGAAGCAATTTTCAGAAGATTAGGTCTCCGGTGTCTCTCGAGCGCCTCACTTCACGGCGAGTCCGGAAGTGTGTAAAAGTCAACTACGGACGGGATGGTAAAAATAGAGGTAGGGCTCTAATAGCGGCCATGTTGGATAAGTGAGTTAGGTAACGGCAAAAATGGGTAAAGAAAGGTGAAAGTTCGAAAAGAACGTGGGGTGCAAAACATATGAATAAGAATATACATTTCAATTTGACAACACAATTTGACGAAAAAATATATAATTTGACAAAAATATATACAAACGTAATGTCTATAGACAATCAGCTGCATTCAAAGGAATCTTTGTAGGCGACATAAAACACCAACAGAAGTGCTTTACAGGTAACATGAAAATTCCAAGCGGTCATTTAGGCCCATGGGTTTCATGGACTGCAATTTAAAAATCCATGCCATCTCTCTTCTTAAGAGTTCTTTATTATTGTCTATACCCTCATGTTTTTCAACAACTTCAAGGATTAGAAACTTCAATTGTGAGACGTTGTGTCTGGATTCTGTGAAGTAGGCAGCTACGTTAGATTTGACATTCTGTGTCCTGATATTAGATTTATGCTCGTTGATACGAGTCTTTATCTTCCTTTCTGTTTTGCCGATATAAATGTTGCCACACGGGCATTTGATTAGATAAATGGCGTTCTGTGTGTCACATGTGGCAGTGACTCTCTATTTTATTTCATTGCCTCTCATTGGGTGGTTTATCGAGGTGCCCTTGATAATACAATTACAGTTTCCGCAATTCATGCAGGGTCGAGTACCTTTATGTATCATTTTTGCAGCTTCCTTTTTGTTGAGGATCTCTTTGATGTTTGCGCTGCGTGTGTATGCAAAGATGGGGGTGTTAAAAAAGAGGTTTCCAAAGTCTTGTTCCGCAGTTAGAATAGGCCAGTGTTTTAAAATAATCTTTTTGTAAGCTGTGCTGAGGGTGGAAAACTTTGATACCAAGACCATTCGGTCTTCATGTCGTTTGAAACTTTTTTTCAGCAGATCTTCTCTAGGGGTTGTTAAAGCTTTTTCCACGGCCTTTTTTATTATCCCGTCGGGATAACCTCTTTCTTGGAATCTTCTTCCCATTTCATCCAGGCATACCTTCATTTGTGTTTCGTCTGACGTGATCCTTTTAACGCATAACATTCGTGATGTTGGTAAATGTTGTTTGAGAGACCCTTGATGGAAACTAGTATATAGGAGAGTATTGTTCCTATCTGTGGGTTTTCGAAAAAGATCGGTTTTAATGCCTTTCTCTGTGATTGAGACTTTTACATCAAGGAAGGTGATGGTTTTTTTATCAGTTTCCCAAGTGAATTGTATTCTCTCGTTAGCTAAATTTAAGTTTCTAAATGCCTGTATTAGGGTCTCCTCCGAGTTCTTCCAGATGATAAATATATCATTGATGTATCTGGCGTACATCTTAATATTTTCCATCCATTCAGGCTTGCTGTAAACGTGTTCCTCTTCGAAAAGTTTCATGTAGATATTCGCATAGGTCGGTGCGGCACAATTGCCCATGGAAGTCCCGGACAGTTGAAGGTACCAATTATTTTCATGTACAAAGTAACTGTGGTAGAGCGTGAAAACTAGTAATTCCATAAGGAATGTCTGCATCTCTGTTTCAATCGAACTTTCAAGGATTGCTTTCTCCATTGCTTCTATACCACCGTTGTGGGGAATTGAGTTGTATAGTGAGCGAACATCTGCTGTACATAAAACCAATTCTTGGTCACTGGTGATTTCTATTTGTGCAAGTTTGTTCAAGAAATCAGTGGTATCTTGGATGTGACTTCTCATTTCTTTTACGATCGGTTGTAAATATCGATCTATCAGCTTTCCAACAGGTTCATGGAGGGAGCCCCGTGTAGAGACTATGGGCCTGCAAGGGGGGTCCATTAGATTTTTGTGAATTTTGGGGGTCATACTGATCGTTGGGCTTCTTGGAAACGGTTTAATTAGATATTTTCTGGTACTGTCATCGATGATGGCTGTCTCATGTGCTTTATTGACTATTTGAGTAAGTTTCTCTTTGAATTCATAAGTTGGGTTGTTTGGAAGTTTCATATATATTGACTCGTCATATATATGTGCGTCCATTTTTTGTCTGTACATGGTGGAATTCATCACCACTAATGCGCCTCCCTTGTCGCCCTTCACACATTTAATGTGCGGATTGTTTGCAATTTTTCGTAGGGTCTCATAGTCCTTTCTCAACATTTTTTTTTATGTGGAGATTTGTTACAGTTCAATTTTGAAATGTCGTGTTTTATCAATGTCTCAAAGAGGTCTATGCTCTTATGGCTGGTTGGAGCTTCAAAGGTGCTGATTGGCCTTAGTCCCATTAATTGGTCTGGTTTTTTGTTGGTTGGTGGATTCATCTGGTCAAAAAAAATCTCAATTTTAGTTTTCTTATGAATTTGTAAGTGCTGATTTGTAATTCTAAATGATTGGTTTTCGTGGTTGGTATAAAAGATGTCCCTTTGGATAGTAATTTCATTTCATATGGATTTATGATGGTGTCAGAGATGTTAATAACTAAGTATTTCTCTTCTTGTTCTTTTTCATGCTCCGCGTGTTGGATTAGGTGGTCTCTTTTTCTTTTGTTCTTTCTAAGGCCCCTCCTGGGTCTTCTTGATTGTCCTGTCTTTCCTCTAAAAAAGGAACGGCAGTAGATGTTTCTGCTGTGTTAGTAGTCTCACGGATTTGGGGTTGATCATTAGATTTATCTCGTCTTGGTGGTCGATTAGACGTGTCACTTCCTGAAGATGATGTGTCTGTTTGGGGGTTAAACGGTTTGTTACGTCTGCGTTGGGCATACACGTCTGCCCACGTGTATTCTTCCCCAAATTTATAGTCTTGTGTGTCCCTCCTGAATTTCCTGATGTTTCGATCATTTATTTCTCTTGTCTGTTTTTCTATTGTTGCCTTGGTGTCTTCCAAGATTTTAATTAATTCTTCTGTGGTAATCATGTTGGTTAATTCGGATTCCACTTCTTTAATTTCCTTATTGAGTTCTGTTAGTATATTTGATAATTCCTGGACTATGAGAAGAATTAAATCGAGGCTACACTTATTTAACACAGCGTTCCATTTTTCTTGAAAAGATTTCGAATTCTTACATAAGGACGGTTTTAGCGCTATCCGTAACCCTCTGGGGATCCGCATCGAACAATGGTATTTAAGTAGGGTACTGGCGTGGAGTTTTTGATTGATTTCTCGTTTGGATAAGTATAGTAGTTGTTGGATACATTGTTCCTTAGTGCGGCTGGAGGTGTTTGTAGCTATATCCTCATTTATTAGTGCATATATGCGAGCTGTTTCACTTTCATCAAAGACCAGTGTGTCTGCTCTAGCTTCCGTTGATCTTGCAGTCTCGTCGTATTGCATGTTTGTTTACAATGGCGTGCTGTCCTTCAATGGGCGGAGTCTATATTTGACTACTAAATGTGGGCTGATGGGCGCACAGCCAGTTTATATTCAATTTCTGATGATATGTTTATCACAATGCGGGTGCTACATGCAGGTGGCGTGTCCGTCCAACACGCGTATATCTAGCTTAGAGTTGTCATGTCACCATATAACTTGATGGCATCCCTGTTCTTTGTGCACACCTTCGATGCTTAAATAATCAAGCTTCCATAGTAGTTGTCTCTTTTCTTTTATTTTTTAGTTCATCATTATTGCTTCATAATGTGCATTTTTTTTATAATCCTTATTTTTACATGTTATCTGTTCTTCGACTTAGCTCTTAGAGATAGCTCCAATGTATCCGACAACTACTATACTTATCCAAACGAGAAATCAATCAAAAACTCCACGCCAGTACCCTACTTAAATACCATCGTTCGATGCGGATCCCCAGAGGGTTACGGATAGCGCTAAAACCGTCCTTATGTAAGAATTCGAAATCTTTTCAAGAAAAATGGAACGCTGTGTTAAATAAGTGTAGCCTCGATTTAATTCTTCTCATAGTCCAGGAATTATCAAATATACTAACAGATCTCAATAAGGAAATTAGAGAAGTGGAATCCGAGTTAACCAACATGGTTACCACAAAAGAATTAAATAAAACCTTGGAAGACACCAAGGCAATGCAAGGCGCCACCCCCCTTCGGGGAATGGCGTCGTTAGTGGCAGCCAAAGGGCCGACCCAGAGTAGGTTCACTTCCGAGTCAGCCGACCCGGAAGTGGATATGGTGCAAGGACCAATAGGAACGGAGGGCGGCGGAGCGCCCCGGAAGTAGTCGTAGGGCGCGAGGCATAAAAGCCCGCGACCATCTTAGAGGCCCCCTCTTTGTCCGCTGACCGCCCAGGAGTCGGACGTCGCCTAGAGAAGACATCGCGGGACCTTCGTGCGGGAGTGAACAGCGAGGGTCAATCCGACTCGTGATCTAGGTTAGCGGGCCGTGCAGTGTGTTGTATGATTGAGTTTAAACATTATGCATGCATATCTCTTTGTTCATACGTTTTGTTGAGGGAGGATCGCAGGCATCGTGAGTCACGCGCACGCAGGAAGTAGCTGAACGGGTGTGTGGCAGTCGCGGTGTGATTGGGACCCCTACGGAATTGCATTAATTCCAAGATGGAATGGGGTGGGGGCTCTGGGATCGGGGTCCAGCGGTAATTTTTAAATGCTTTTGAGGTCGCCCCCTTGTTGTCTTCATATCCAGGGGGGGTGAGCGCTGGCGCATTTAGCACAACCTGATTCCCCGGGAACAAGCCCAAGCCGCGGCACGGCTTGCCTAAATGCATGTAATATCAGTTAAAGGTTTTCTTTAAGTGCAGGATGCCGCCGAAGAGGGCACCGAAGGGCAAAGAACCAGCAGCCAAAAATGATGAATACCTCGCATTTACGGAGCTGCTGGAGTTCACAAGAGAAAAAGGCGTGGATTGGGTACTAAAGAACATGAGAGAAGGGGCTAGAGCAGATGCGAATTCTCAGGAAGAAAGGGGGAGAGGCAGGAGAGCGAAGCGTACCCCAGAAAAGCTTAAAGGTGCGACAAAAGGCAAACGGTCTAGGCCGGCAGACCCCCAACCAGCATCACCAGGTGAGGAGGAGGTGCTAGAGACAATTGACTCGAATTCAGGCGCAGATAAAGACAAAGACGATACTGAAGGGCAGCACGTGGTGACTAGGCCCACGCAAATAGTAGGGCTCCCCGTCACTCCTGTGGGGGGGTCCTGTTCGCAGGGTATGTTACCGCCAGTTGTGGCGCAACCGGGTAGCCGAGTGTCTCAAGTGTGGGTGCAACCCGGAGGGGTCGCGCAGTTACCAGGGATGCAAGTATATGGGTCGCATGGGCAAGCGATAGGTAACGGCCCCATAAGCTCGATGCTTCCTGCCATGTCCTACCCGTCAAATGGGGCCCCCGTTATGATGAATGCTTACTCGAATTTAGGGTGTCCAACACAGGGCCCAATGGCTAGCACCGTGGTTGATGGGACTGGGTCTCCTAATAGCCAGATACAAGGGGTGGCTGGGGGGCAACCAACAGGTCACCCACTGTTAGCATTCAGCCCGTTAATGTTTGGTTCATCCTCAATGACCCTATCGCCATCCACAGGGATCACCTGGCACGTGCCAGCAGATATGAAAGAAAAGATACTCAGAGGTGAATATGCGGAGGTGTTCGACCTCCTTAATGCAGGGGTAGCGGCAGGAAAACCCAAAAGTGGGAAAGAGGGTGAATATAATCAAAAGAAGTCGTGGGTGGAGTGGTCCATGAAAAATTGGATCACGGGATTTGCTATTTATATATTGGAAAAGTATCCTGTGCTGGGCCCTCAAATGATGAGCTATATATCCCTGATTCATGGTGCGGCAGCTGAGTTTCCAGGCCAGGGGTGGTTAAAGTATGATAAAATGTTTAGACAGATGAAAGCAGTCCACCCAGATATATCATGGGACCAGCGGGAGATCAATCTATGGCACACAGTGTTCTATTCCTCCCCCTCAGCGTCTAACACGGCTCCCCCTGCTCAGAATCAGTCCTTTCGGAGTGACAAAGGCGTCGGAGAGAAAAAACAGGCCTGCTGGCAGTTTAACAGAAATGAGTGTACCAGGGAGGTCTCGTGCAGGTTCAAACACTGCTGTTCGTATTGCGGTGGAACCTCTCATCCTGAAATCAGATGTTTTAAGAAAACTGGAAATCCCAAAGAACAGTCCAGCCATGTCACCCCAAAGGGAAAGCCACCTAAAACTTCCGACAAGGCTACCAACTCCCATTAAACGGCATGTCCTGACACACCTCCTCAGTAAGTATGACAACCTCGAGGAGGCTCAATTCCTGCTTCATGGTTTTACGTTTGGCTTCCGTATCCCGTCTTCAGCCCCCCCTTCCAATGTCCCGCCCCGTAATCAAAGCTCAGTGTTGCGAAATATGGAGGCAGCGCGAGACAAAATCATGAAGGAAGTATCCTTGGGACGGGTCGGGGGCCCTTTCAAAGATCCACCTACCCATAATCTGGTTTGCTCGCCGTTGGGATTAGTTCCGAAAAAAGAGGAAGGTAAATTCCGTCTGATTCATAATCTATCAAGCCCCCCAGGGTTATCTGTCAATGATAAGCTAGACCCAGACCTGTGCACGGTGCGGTATACCAAGTTTGACACGGCCATTGAAAAATTGCACGCACTGGGGGAAGGAGCATTAAAGGCTAAAGGTGATATTGAGTCAGCTTTTAGGTTACTGCCTGTTCACCCAGAAGATACCAGGTTCTTGGGTTTCACTTTTGATGGTAACTACTTCGTAGACTTATGCATGCCTATGGGGTGTTCTATTGCCTGTGCAGTTTTCGAGACGTTTGCGAGGTTCTTGGAATGGGCGGTGGAGCAGTTCCTGACCTCAGACAAATCGCATGCAGTAGTGCACTACTTGGATGATTTTTTATTCATGGGTCCCGAGGGTTCCCAGTCTTGCAGGAAGGCCCTTCTGGGCTTCCAGCACTTGGCTGGGGCGCTGGGGGTGCCATTGGCGGCGGAAAAAACCGAAGGCCTGACTACATGTTTGACCTTGTTGGGCATTGAAATTGATACTACAACAGGTGTGTGCAGGTTGCCAAAGACTAAAGTAGATGCCTTCAAGGCCGCAATTGATAGCTGCCTAGGAGCAAGGAAGGTAACCTTACACCAGTTACAAGTTCTTTTGGGTCAACTGAACTTTGCCCTGCGGGTCATAGCAATGGGCAGGGCTTTCTCCAGGAGTATAGCGAGGGCAATGTCCGAGCTGCGGGCAAAGCACCACAGGGTGAGGCTTTCAGCCGAGGTGAGAGAGGACCTACTGATTTGGAAATGTTTTTGCAGGATTTCAATGGCACGGTGTTGTGGCGGGCAGCCAGCACCTCAAACGCTGACCTTGAGCTATTCACTGATGCTGCAGGGAGTATTGGCTTCGGGGCGATCTTGGGCCCAAAATGGTGCATGCAGCATTGGCCAGACGAATGGATAGAGCGAGGTCTGACCCATAACATTTCTTTTCTAGAGTTGTTCCCCATAGTGGTAGCTTTGCACTTGTGGGGGGATATGCTCGCAAACAGGCGTATTGTATTCTGGTCGGACAGCATGTCAGTAGTCATGGTGATTAATAACCAGAGAGCGACCTGCCCTTGGGTGCTCAGGCTGTTGAAAGAGTTAGTATTGCAGTGCCTGAGCCACAATGTCCAATTCACTGCTAGACATGTTCCAGGTGTAGAGAACAAAGCGGCTGATGCATTGTCTCGTTTTAAGTTGACAGAATTCCGGGAGCATTGGCCGCAAGCAGAGACGACAATGACAGCCTTCCCAGCGGAGCTATGGAAGTTTGGTGCCCCACGGCTGCCGAGTTGATATCTGCATCCTTGGCCCCCAAGACTAAGAGTATGTATCAAAAGTCCTGGGAGTGTTATACGGCATACTTGAGGGGAGCGGGCCTAGTGGACGCCTTTGTGCCTCAGAGCGTGTTAGGTTTCATAGTACAACAAAAAGAGAAGGGGAAATCAGTGGCATTCATGAAAAGACAGTTGTCGGCATTGGCATTCTATGCAGGTCTACAGGGAGTTTCGGACCCGACAAAGGATCAGAGGGTAAGAAGAGCAATGAGAGGTTGGGAGCGCTTGACACCAGGGGAAAAAGATTCCAGAAGACCCATAGACGTAGGGAAGTTGGTTAAAATCTTGGAGGCACTGCCGTTCGTTTGTTTTTCCCCATATGAGATGCAATTATTCCGGGTGGCCTATGCCTTAGCCTTTTGCGGAGCATTGCGGATCTCTGAATTACTCCCAGCGTCCAAGACATATAGTGAGGGGGGCCTAAGGTGCTCGGACATAATTGAGTCTGAAGGTGTCCTGAGACTTAGAGTTCGTAGATCGAAGACGGACCCTTTGAGTAAAGGGACTTGGTTACAATTGGGTAGAGTAGAGGGGGAGCCCTTCTGTCCAGTTAACCTACTGAGGGGATTTATCCAAGTCAGGCCTCAGGGAGCGGAGGATAGACTGTTAATTCACGAGAGTGGTCTACCCCTTACCAGGTTTCAGTTCACGCGAGTAGTTAAAATGACCCTGGCAAGGATCGGAGTTGATCCTACCGACTTTACATCCCATTCGTTCCGAATTGGAGCAGCGACAACAGCTGCTGGCTTAGGCATGCCCGAACAGGCAATCAAGAGATTGGGTCGCTGGAAATCAGCATGTTATGAACGTTATGTCCGCCCGCAATTAGATTAGCAAGTCTGTATCACTAATTTTCCGTCCCCTTCTGCTTAGATTCATTCTCACCGTATCTCTTAATGTTTACTATAGGTACCTCCCCTAAGAGAATCCAAATATGTTGGTGTGGCCACTCCTTCATTCGCAGGGCGGGGGCGCACTTCGAAAGACGCTCAAAGACAGGGTGACCATGATGCAAGGTTGTGATCATCATTGGGTGGGCATAGGCGGGCAGCGCCTAGCGGACGTCCCGAGTGATGTTAAGGCGGCTTTGGCCAGAGGCATGCCTTATCCGGATGTATTCGTGTTGCACTGTGGAGGCAACGATATGATTCCGGGCGGAAGGAGAGGAGTGAAGGAGTCCCTGTTCTCTACTCTAGCAGCGGTCAAAAGCATTTTTTCGGAAGCCATAGTAATGTGGTCAGAAGTCATCCCGAGGCTCGTTTGGGCGCGGGGCGCACCTATGAAAGCAGTGAACAAATCTATTAAAAGGTTGAACCAGTCGGTGGCGGAAATCCTCCAAAAATCTAGTATTAGAACTATTCGTCACAAGTTGATACAAACGACAAGGCCGGAGTTATACGCGGAGGATGGAGTGCACCTGTCTGAGGCGGGCTCTGAGATATTTATAGAAACAGTCCTAGGGGCCATCTCCGAAGCTCTCGAGCGCGGGGGGGGTTGAGTCCGCCAGTAAGCGCATCGCCCTGTGGCGGGGTTCCGGACAAGAATACCACGGGAACTTCTTGTCTAGTGACAGTTTTTACCTCTGAACAGGTTTTCTAAATCATTCTGGACTCTGGGCTGGTGGGAGAGTTGGGGCTGACCTGCTGGTGGCCTTGGCTCTTCAGCCCTACCCCGGAGGCCGCTGGTTGCCCAAGTGGGGGCACATTACTCACCTGCGGCTCTGTTGACCGGAAGGGGGTTAACGTAAAGAGAGCAGGTGATCTGGGTTGTGGCCTGCTGGCGCAACCCTGAAGTCAAATCAAAGGCCCATTGGAGAATGGGCGGTAAATGAGTGTATATTGTATATAAGTGCAAGTTTATTCTTAAATACTGTGATGGAATAGTTTACTAATAAATAAAGAAATGGGGGGGGTCAATGAAGTAATTGACCTGTGAACTTAATTTTTAATAAACAAGCACACTGCAGAAAATCAAGCATGACTCCCGAGTTTGATGTTGAATTGGGGCCTCGTAAAGCATGCAGTGGGGAGGGGGGAGAATGCACTTTGTATGCCATCTATGCAAGGCGCCACCCCCCTTTGGGGAATGGCGTCGTTAGTGGCAGCCAAAGGGCCGACCCAGAGTAGGTTCACTTCCGAGTCAGCCGACCCGGAAGTGGATATGGTGCAAGGACCAATAGGAACGGGGGGCGGCGGAGCGCCCCGGAAGTAGTCGTAGGGCGCGAGGCATAAAAGCCCGCGACCATCTTAGAGGCCCCCTCTTTGTCCGCTGACCGCCCAGGAGTCGGACGTCGCCTAGAGAAGACACCCACCCACCCATCCCTATAATAAGGATTTCAGGTAGGGCAGTAGCGGGGTTCCGGACAAGAATACCACGGGAACTTCTTGTCTAGTGACAGTTTTTACCTCTGAACAGGTTTTCTAAATCATTCTGGACTCTGGGCTGGCGGGAGAGTTGGGGCTGACCTGCTGGTGGCCTTGGCTCTTCAGCCCTACCCCGGAGGCCGCTGGTTGCCCAAGTGGGGGCACATTACTCACCTGCGGCTCTGTTGACCGGAAGGGGGTTAACGTAAAGAGAGCAGGTGATCTGGGTTGTGGCCTGCTGGCGCAACCCTGAAGTCAAATCAAAGGCCCATTGGAAAATGGGCGGTAAATGAGTGTATATTGTATATAAGTGCAAGTTTATTCTTAAATACTGTGATGGAATATTTTACTAATAAATAAAGAAATGGGGGGGTCAATGAAGTAATTGACCTGTGAACTTAATTTTTAATAAACAAGCACACTGCAGAAAATCAAGCATGACTCCCGAGTTTGATGTTGAATTGGGGCCTCGTAAAGCATGCAGTGGGGAGGGGGGAGAATGCACTTTGTATGCCATCTATGCAAGGCGCCACCCCCCTTCGGGGAATGGCGTCGTTAGTGGCAGCCAAAGGGCCGACCCAGAGTAGGTTCACTTCCGAGTCAGCCGACCCGGAAATGGATATGGTGCAAGGACCAATAGGAACGGGGGGCGGCGGAGCGCCCCGGAAGTAGTCGTAGGGCGCGAGGCATAAAAGCCCGCGACCATCTTAGAGGCCCCCTCTTTGTCCGCTGACCGCCCAGGAGTCGGACGTCGCCTAGAGAAGACATCGCGGGACCTTCGTGTGGGAGTGAACAGCGAGGGTCAATCCGACTCGTGATCTAGGTTAGCGGGCCGTGCAGTGTGTTGTATGATTGAGTTTAAACGTTATGCATGCATATCTCTTTGTTCATACGTTTTGTTGAGGGAGGATCGCAGGCATCGCGAGTCACGCGCATGCAGGAAGTAGCTGAACGGGTGTGTGGCAGTCGCGGTGTGATTGGGACCCCTACGGAATTGCATTAATTCCAAGATGGAATGGGGTGGGGGCTCGGGGATCGGGGTCCAGCGGTAATTTTTAAATGCTTTTGAGGTTGCCCCCTTGTTGTCTTCATATCCAGGGGGGTGAGCGCTGGCGCATTTAGCACAACCTGATTCCCCGGGAACAAGCCCAAGCCGCGGCATGGCTTGCCTAAATGCATGTAATATCAGTTAAAGGTTTTTAACGTTTGTTTTCTTTAAGTGCAGGATGCCGCCGAAGAGGGCACCGAAGGGCAAAGAACCCGCAGCCAAAAATGATGAATACCTCGCTTTTACGGAGCTGCTGGAGTTCACAAGAGAAAAAGGCGTGGATTGGGTACTAAAGAACATGAGAGAAGGGGCTAGAGCAGATGCGAATTCTCAGGAAGAAAGGGGGAGAGGCAGGAGAGCGAAGCGTATCCCAGAAAAGCTTAAAGGTGCGACAAAAGGCAAACGGTCTAGGCCGGCAGACCCCCAACCAGCATCACCAGGTGAGGAGGAGGTGCTAGAGACAATTGACTCGAATTCAGGCGCAGATAAAGACAAAGACGATACTGAAGGGCAGCACGTGGTGACTAGGCCCACGCAAATAGGAGAGCTCACCGTCACTCCTGTGGGGGGGTCCTGTTCGCAGGGTATGTTACCGCCAGTTGTGGCGCAACCGGGTAGCGGAGTGTCTCAAGTGTGGGTGCAACCCGGAGGGGTCGCGCAGTTACCAGGGATGCAATTATATGGGTCGCATGGGCAAGCGATAGGTAACGGCCCCATAAGCTCGATGCTTCCTGCCATGTCCTACCCGACAAATGGGGCCCCCGTAATGATGAATGCTTACTCGAATTTAGGGTGTCCAACACAGGGCCCAATGGCTAGCACTGTGGTTGATGGGACTGGGTCTCCTAATAGCCAGATACAAGGGGTGGCTGGGGGGCAACCAACAGGTCACCCACTGTTAGCATTCAGCCTGTTATAAATAAAACCTTGGAAGACACCAAGGCAATATTAGAAAAACACACAAGAGAAATAAATGTTTGAAAAATCTGGAAATTCAGGAGGGACACACAAGACTATAAGCTTGGGGAAGTATACACGTGGGCAGACGTGTATGCCCAACGCAGACGTAACAAACCCTTTAACCCCCAAACAGACACATCCTCTTCAGGAAGTGACACGTCTAATCGACCACCAAGACGAGATAAATCTAATGATCAACCCCAAATCCGCAAGACTACTAACACAGCAGAAATATCTACTGCCGTTCCTTTTTTAGAGGAAAGACAGGACAATCAAGAAGACCCAGGAGGGGCCTTAGAAAGAACAAAAGAAAGAGAGACCACCCAATCCAACACGCGGAGCATGAAAAAGAACAAGAAGAGAAATACTTAGTTATTAACATCTCTGACACCATAATAAATCCATATGAAATGAAATTACTATCCAAAGGGACATCTTTTATACCAACCACGAAAACCAATCATTTAGAATTACAAATCAGCACTTACAAATTCATAAGAAAACTAAAATTGAGATATTTTTTTGACCAGATGAATCCACCAACCAACAAAAAACCAGACCAATTAATTGGACTAAGGCCAACCAGCACCTTTGAAGCTCCAACCAGCCATAAGAGTATAGACCTCTTTGAGACATTGATAAAACAGGACATTTCAAAATTGAACTGTAACAAATCTCCACATAAAAACATGTCGAGAAAGGACTATGACACCCTACGAAAAATTGCAAACAATCCGCACATTAAATGTGTGAAGGCCGACAAGGGAGGCGCATTAGTGGTGATGAATTCCACCATGTACAGACAAAAAATGGACGAACATATATATGACGAGTCAATATATATGAAACTTCCAAACAACCCATCTTATGAATTCAAAGAGAAACTTACTCAAATAGTCAATAAAGCACATGAGACAGCCATCATCGATGACAGTACCAGAAAATATCTAATTAAACCGTTTCCAAGAAGCCCAACGATCAGTATGACCCCCAAAATTCACAAAAATCTAATGGACCCCCCGTGCAGGCCCATAGTCTCTACACGGGGCTCCCTCCATGAACCTGTTGGAAAGCTGATAGATCGATATTTACAACCGATCATAAAAGAAATGAGAAGTCACATCCAAGATACCACTGATTTCTTGAACAAACTTGCACAAATAGAAATCACCAGTGACCAAGAATTGGTTTTATGTACAGCAGATGTTCGCTCACTATACACCTCAATTCCCCACAACGGTGGTATAGAAGCAATGGAGAAAGCAATCCTTGAAAGTTCGATTGAAACAGAGATGCAGACATTCCTTATGGAATTACTAGTTTTCACGCTCTACCACAGTTACTTTGCACATGAAAATAATTGGTACCTTAAACTGTCCGTGACTTCCATGGGCAATTGTGCCGCACCGACCTATGCGAATATCTACATGAAACTTTTCGAAGAGAAACACGTTTACAGCAAGCCTGAATGGATGGAAAATATTAACCTCATAGCTGCTGCGCCCGTCCAACGGCCGACGGCACCACTACCTCGGGAGTTCTGCCGTCGGCCATTGGACGTTCCAACTGCACCTACGCAATGGAACGTTCAGCACTGGAGCTGGAAGTTCCAAAGCAGCTAAGGTGTTAAGATGTACGCCAGATACATCGATGATGTACTTATCATCTGGAAGAACTCGGAGGAGACCCTAATACAGGCATTGAGAAACTTAAATTTAGCTAACGAGAGAATACAATTCACTTGGGAAACTGATAAAAAAACCATCACCTTCCTTTATGTAAAAGTCTCAATCACAGAGAAAGGCATTAAACCCGATCTTTTTCGAAAACCCACAGATAGGAACAATACTCTCCTATATACTAGTTTCCATCAAGGGTCTCTCAAACAACATTTACCAACATCACAAATGTTACGGGTTAAAAGGATCACGTCAGACGAAACACAAATGAAGGTATGCCTGGATGAAATGGGAAGAAGATTCCAAGAATGAGGTTATCCCGACGGGATAATAAAAAAGGCCGTGGAGAGAGCTTTAACAACCCCTAGAGAAGATCTGCTGAAAAAAAGTTTCAAGCGACATGAAGACCGAATGGTCTTGGTATCAAAGTTTTCCACCCTCAGCACAGCTTACAAAAAGATTATTTTAAAACACTGGCCTATTCTAACTGCAGAACAAGACTTTGGAAACCTCTTTGTTAACACCCCCATCTTTGCATACACACGCAGCGCAAACATCAAAGAGATCCTCAACAAAAAGGAACCTGCAAAAATTATACATAAAGGTACTCGACCCTGCATGAATTGCGGAAACTGTAATTGTATTATCAAGGGCACCTCAATAAACCATCCAATGAGAGGCAATGAAATAAAATCACTGCCACATGTGACACACAGAACGCCATTTATCTAATCAAATGCCCGTGTGGCAAAATTTATATCGGCAAAACAGAAAGGAAGATAAAGACTCGTATCAACGAGCATAAATCTAATATCAGGACACAGAATGTCAAGTCTAACGTAGCTGCCCACTTCACAGAATCCAGACACAACGTCTCACAATTGAAGTTTCTAATCCTTGAAGTTGTTGAAAAACATGAGGGTATAGACAATAATAAAGAACTCTTAAGAAGACAGATGGCATGGATTTTTAAATTGCAGTCCATGAAACCCATGGGCCTAAATGACCGCTTGGAATTTTCATGTTACCTGTAAAGCACCTCTGTTGGTGTTTTATGTCGCCTACAAAGATTCCTTTGAATGCAGCTGATTGTCTATAGACATTACGTTTGTATATATTTTTGTCAAATTATATATTTTTTTGTCAAATTGTGTTGTCAAATTGAAATGTATATTCTTATTCATATGTTTTGCGCCCCACGTTCTTTTCGAACTTTCACCTTTCTTTACCCATTTTCGCCGTTACCTAACTCACTTATCCAACATGGCCGCTATTAGAGCCCTACCTCTATTTTTACCATCCCGTCGGTAGTTGACTTTTACACACTTCCGGACTCGCCGTGAAGTGAGGCGCTCGAGAGACGCCGGAGACCTAATCTTCTGAAAATTGCTTCCACCAGTAAGTAACACCAGAAAACAGTAATGTTAGCTTAAACGCTTCACGCGTCATGTATTATGTATGTGAACTGTTCATTTGAACAAAAATTATACGTTTATTTACAGATGCCAATATTGCACTGGGTACACGTGAGTGTTTACCAAGTGTTTTAGTTACTTACTACCTTTCTCGAGCACGCGTTCTTTTAACGCATCACTGTCACACGGTTAAAAATCATCTACCGGCCCTCGCCACTTAAACCGAATTAGGAGAGCACCAACACCTTAAACACCAGCGAGCACATGCTTCATTTAATTTTTTTCGCTCTTCGGATATTTCTTTTTGAATATTAAATTCGACCACACCAGCACGTACCTCACCAACCCTACCCCATCACCACCTGCATGCTACGACTAGTAAACTATATACATCATTTGTAGCCCCTTAGCTATATCTTCGTTATTTACAGATGCTCCCCGATGAAGGGTACAACCCGAAATGCATTGGAGCTAAGTCAAAGAACAGATAACATGTAAAAATAAGGATTATAAAAAAAATGCACATTATGAAGCAATAATGATGAACTAAAAAATAAAAGAAAAGAGACAACTACTATGGAAGCTTGATTATTTAAGCATCGAAGGTGTGCACAAAGAACAGGGATGCCATCAAGTTATATGGTGACACGACAACTCTAAGCTAGATATACGCATGTTGGACGGACACGCCACCTGCATGTAGCACCCGTATTGTGATAAACATATCAGCAGAAATTGAATATAAACCGGCTGTGCGCCCATCAGCCCACATTTAGTAGTCAAATATACACTCCGCCCATTGAAGGACAGCATGCCATTTTAAACAAACATGCAATACGACGAGATTGCAAGATCAACGGAAGCTAGAGCAGACACACTGGTCTTTGATGAAAGTGAAACAGCTTGCATATATGCACTAATAAAGAGGATATAGCTACAAACACCTCCAGCTGCACAAAGGAACAATGTATCCGACAACTACTATACCTATCCAAACGAGAAATCAATCAAAAACTCCACGCCAGTGCTCTACTTAAATACCATCGTTCGATGCGGATCCCCAGAGGGTTACGGATAGCGCTAAAACCGTCCTTATGTAAGAATTCAAAATCTTTTCAAGAAAAATGGAACGCTGTGTTAAATAAGTGTAGCCTCGATTTAATTCTTCTCATAGTCCAGGAATTATCAAATATACTAACAGAACTCAATAAGGAAATTAAAGAAGTGGAATCCGAGTTAACCAACATGGTTACCACAGAAGTATTAAATAAAATCTTGGAAGACACCAAGGCAACAATAGAAAAACACACAAGAAAAATAAATGATTGAAAAATCAGGAAATTCAGGATTGACACACAAGACTATAAGCTTGGGGAAGTATACACGTGGGCAGACGTGTATGCCCAATGCAGAAGTAACAAACCGTTTAACCCCCAAACAGACACATCCTCTTCAGGAAGTGACACGTCTAATCGACCACCAAGACGAGATAAATCCAATGATCAACCCCAAATCCGCGAGACTACTAACACAGCAGAAACATCTACTGCGGTTCCTTTTTTAGAGGAAAGACAGGACAATCAAGAAGACCCAGGAGGGGCCTTAGAAAGAACAAAAGAAAAAGAGACCACCCAATCCAACACGCGGAGCATGAAAAAGAACAAGAAAATAAATACTTAGTTATTAACATCTCTGACACCATCATAAATCCATATGAAATGAAATTACTATCCAAAGGGACATCTTTTATACCAACCACGAAAACCAATCATTTAGAATTACAAATCAGCACTTACACATTCATAAGAAAACTAAAATTGAGATATTTTTTGACCAGATGAATCCACCAACCAACAAAAAAGCAGACCAATTAATGGGACTAAGGCCAACCAGCACCTTTGAAGCTCCAACCAGCCATAAGAGCATAGACCTCTTTGAGACATTGATAAAACAGGACATTTCAAAATTGAACTGTAACAAATCTCCACATAAAAACATGTCGAGAAAGGACTATGACACCCTACGAAAAATTGCAAACAATCCGCACATTAAATGTGTGAAGGCCAACAAGGGAGGCGCATTAGTGGTGATGAATTCCACCATGTACAGACAAAAAATGGACGAACATATATATGACGAGTCAATATATATGAAACTTCCAAACAACCCAACTTATGAATTCAAAGAGAAACTTACTCAAATAGTCAATAAAGCACATGAGACAGCCATCATCGATGACAGAACCAGAAAATATCTAATTAAACCGTTTCCAAGAAGCCCAACGATCAGTATGACCCCCAAAATTCACAAAAATCTAATGGACCCCCCTGCAGGCCCATAGTCTCTACACGGGGCTCCCTCCATGAACCTGTTGGAAAGCTGATAGATCGATATTTACAACCGATCGTAAAAGAAATGAGAAGTCACATCCAAGATACCACTGATTTCTTGAACAAACTTGCACAAATAGAAATCACCAGTGACCAAGAATTGGTTTTATGTACAGCAGATGTTCGCTCACTATACACCTCAATTCGCCACAACGGTGGTATAGAAGCAATGGAGAAAGCAATCCTTGAAAGTTCGATTGAAACAGAGATGCAGACATTCCTTATGGAATTACTCGTTTTCACGCTCTACCACAGTTACTTTGTACATGAAAATAATTGGTACCTTCAACTGTCCGGGACTTCCATGGGCAATTGTGCCACACCGACCTATGCGAATATCTACATGAAACTTTTCGAAGAGGAACACGTTTACAGCAAGCCTGAATGGATGGAAAATATCAAGATGTACGCCAGATACATCGATGATGTATTTATCATCTGGAAGAACTCGGAGGAGACCCTAATACAGGCATTGAGAAACTTAAAGTTAGCTAACGAGAGAATACAATTCACTTGGGAAACTGATAAAAAAAAACATCACCTTCCTTGATGTAAAAGTCTCAATCACAGAGAAAGGCATTAAAACCGATCTTTTTCGAAAACCCACAGATAGGAACAATACTCTCCTATATACTAGTTTCCATCAAGGGTCTCTCAAACAACATTTACTAACATCACAAATGTTACGGGTTAAAAGGATCACGTCAGACGAAACACAAATGAAGGTATGCCTGGATGAAATGGGAAGAAGATTCCAAGAAAGAGGTTATCCAGACGGGATAATAAAAAAGGCCGTGGAGAAAGCATTAACAACCCCTAGAGAAGATCTGCTGAAAAAAAGTTTCAAACGACATGAAGAACGAATGGTCTTGGTATCGAAGTTTTCCACCCTCAGCACAGCTTACAAAAAGATTATTTTAAAACACTGGCCTAGTCTAACTGCGGAACAAGACTTTGGAAACCTCTTTGTTAACACCCCCATCTTTGCATACACATGCAGCGCAAACATCAAAGAGATCCTCAACAAAAAGGAACCTGCAAAAATGATACATAAAGGTACTCGACCCTGCATGAATTGCGGAAACTGTAATTGTATTATCAATGGCACCCCGATAAACCACCCAATGAGAGGCAATGAAATAAAATTGAGAGTCACTGCCACATGTGACACACAGAACGCAATTTATCTAATCAAATGCCCGTGTGGCAAAATTTATATCGGCAAAACAGAAAGGAAGATAAAGACTCGTATCAACGAGCATAAATCTAATATCAGGACACAGAATGTCAAATCTAACGTAGCTGCCCACTTCACAGAATCCAGACACAACGTCTCACAATTGAAGTTTCTAATCATTGAAGTTGTTGAAAAATATGAGGGTATAGACAATAATAAAGAACTCTTAAGAAGAGAGATGGCATGGATTTTTAAATTGCAGTCCATGAAACCCATGGGCCTAAATGACCGCTTGGAATTTTCATGTTACCTGTAAAGCACCTCTGTTGGTGTTTTATGTCGCCTACAAAGATTCCTTTGAATGCAGCTGATTGTCTATAGACATTACGTTTGTATATATTTTTGTCAAATTATATATTTTTTTGTCAAATTGTGTTGTCAAATTGAAATGTATATTCTTATTCATATGTTTTGCACCCCACGTTCTTTTGTAACTTTCACCTTTCTTTACCCATTTTCGCCGTTACCTAACTCACTTATCCAACATGGCGGCTATTAGAGCCCTACCTCTATTTTTACCATCCCGTCCGTAGTTGACTTTTACACACTTCCGGACTCGCCGTGAATTGAGGCGCTCGAGAAACGCCGGAGACCTAATCTTCTGAAAATTGCTTCCACCAGTAAGTAACACCAGAAAACAGTAATGTTAGCTTAAATGCTTCACGCGTCATGTATTATGTATGCGAACTGTTCATTTGAACAAAAATTATACTTTTATTTACAGATGCCAATATCGCACCGGGTACACGTGAGTGTTTACCAAGCGTTTTAGTTACTTACTACCTTTCGCGAGCACGCGTTCTTTTAACGCATGACTGTCACACGGTTAAAAATCATCTACCGGCCCTCGCCACTTAAACCGAATTAGGAGAGCACCAACACCTTAAACACCAGCGAGCACATGCTTCATTTAATTTTTTCGCTCTTCGGATATTTCTTTTTGAATATTAAATTCGACCACACCAGCACGTACCTCACCAACCCTACCCCATCACCACCTGCATGCTACGACTAGTAAACTTTATACATCATTTGTAGCCCCTTAGCTATATCTTCGTTATTTACAGATGCTCCCCGATGAAGGGTACAACCCAAAATGCATTGGAGCTAAGTCGAAGAACAGATAACATATAAAAATAAGGATTATAAAAAAAATGCACATTATGAAGCAATAATGATGAACTAAAAAATAAAAGAAAAGGGACAACTACTATGGAAGCTTGATTATTTAAGCATCGAAGGTGTGCACAAAGAACAGGGATGCCATCAAGTTATATGGTGACACGACAACTCTAAGCTAAGTCAGGGCTAACCAGGTCAGCAACTTGAATAAACATTTCCATTTCAGTTGTTAAACAGGCATTCCATTTCCTCCTATTTAACTTCTCATTGCGTCAGACCTTTGCATATCAATAAACCAGGGTAGAGCATTTCATTTTACACTGGCAGGCAATGCATCAACATTTCTCTAAGGAAGAATAGCCATATCAGAAGGCATTACATTTAAAAATGTAATAACAGGCCCCTATCCAGGGGTTAACTATATCACTCTCAGGCCCAGATGTGGCTGGTAGGCCTCTTTCCCAGTTCACAGTACTGGCAGGGGCCAATTCGGGCCAACAGGGCCTAATAACAGTGTTTCCCAGGAAGGGGGCGCGCTCGGGGCTTCCTGCCCACCTCCCCGGGGGTTCTTGCCTCTTCGGCTCCTCAGGGAGCCCTCGCAGAGGTTTCCAGTGAGGGGAGGGATAGCGCCTGGGGGACAGCGCTTTGTCCAGTTCAGCAAGCTGAGGTAAATTAGGCAGTTCAAATGATGCAGGACAGCTGAGGTAAATTAGGCAGTTCAAATGATGCAGGACAGCAGTTCAGGCAGATATAGCGCTTCAGGGTTCTAGCGCTTCTGCAGGCAGTTACAGTGCTTGAGCCTCAGGCCATTCAGTCAGGCTGGCAGTTCAGGAGGCTAGCGCTACGCAGAGATAGCGCTTAGCATTCACTTCAGTGGGGCACTTTCCTCAGGACAGGTAGTTCAGGGTGCTAGCGCCAGGGAATAAGAGCGCTTAGCCAGCAGACAGTTTATTTTAGTTGGAAGCAGGTCAGCAGGACCAACAGGACAGGCCACCCAACAGTGGCAAACCAGCAAAAGGGGTCCCAGGTGGCATCAGGAAAAGCAGGAAGCGACACAGCGCCAATACCTGGTTGTCTTCTCAATAGTCCTGTGGTGATTTGGTTTCTTCTCGGCGCTTTATGTTTCTTGCGCCCTTGTAAATGGCAGTCTCTGGGTTCCTTGAAGTGGGGGGGGGTGGAGTTGATGGCTGGTATCAAATCTCCTCAGCCGGTCTCCTCAGGTGGACTCTGGGTTCCCCTTCCGCCGGGCCAGATCAGGGGGTTAGTTCAGGATTCCTCAACATTTGGAAGGCAACACCAAAAGTCCTGTCACTCCCAGTATCATAGGACCCTAACTAGGCCCCACTGCCTAAAACTCCTGCGTAGGTTCTTCCCCAGGTCTGTGCTCCCTCAATCTGACAGGAAGGTTTCCCTCCCTTTCCTTGTATAGTGCCAGTTGACAGTTGGCAGTGGCAGTTGGTGTCACCTCACCTGTTCCAGAAGGTTCCAGGTGGTTCTAGGAGGATCCACCATTCTGGCTATAGGCAGGCTGGCATGCTAGTATGGATACATTGTTTGAGGGTTCCAGCCAGCTCCTGGCCACTAGAATGCACCCACAAAGACCGCGCTGCAGTAGCAGGGGTCAGTAGCAGCCATGTTAGGGGAAGAAAGCACCTGCACCTTAACATTAGTTTAACATTACACAGGGCTTTCTCCACTACACAAGGCCTATACAATTTTATCACTATGGGGGACATCCTAATTAAGGGAATAAAAAGCAAAATATTTCTGGGGATAGGG
This sequence comes from Lissotriton vulgaris, assembly GCF_964263255.1. Taxonomy (NCBI): domain Eukaryota; kingdom Metazoa; phylum Chordata; class Amphibia; order Caudata; family Salamandridae; genus Lissotriton; species Lissotriton vulgaris. The sequence continues at coordinate 90,350,926 of NC_141697.1, read as the reverse complement.
CCAAGTCCTACAACCTCTATATTGTAGTGGATGCAATTATTGTAAAGGTGATATGTCATTACGCCAAAATTGCCTGCAAACTAATACATTGTAGTGAGTGCATTATAAGTTTATGTGTCCCCATCATTGCCGGGGATGCATGAATAAGAGAAATATATGCGCTATAGTTTTTCAGATAGTGCATGCAGCTATCTAGTCAGAACCTCATACTCTCCATCAATTAGGGTCAGAACAATGTATCTCAGAAAAGAGTGCAAACCTGTTGCCCAGTCATTACTTTTCACCATACCACAAAGTACTTTATAAATGGAAAGACAAGAAAAGGAAAAAAAAGAAAAAAAGGATTGCTTTGTTGCATACTGTCTAATAATATTTACATATACTTTTCTTCACATGTACACCATGATTATCAATACCATATTGTTGGTATATCATTACAACCTATGTTAGTTTTACATGTTATTTACAGACACACCAACCTCCCCTGCAATATAGAATATTCTTCATTTACCCAAAAAATAATGTAACTCTTGGTCGATATTAAGACCGCATTTTGTACTACGTAATTTCAATATCCATAATGCTTCTTTCCTGCGCATTGCTAATTCCCTGTTGCCCCCTCTGGGGTGTCTAGGTGTATGGTCAATTCCATAGAACTCAAAACGCCTGCTAGTTGTCTGTACCGGGCATATGGACATATGCGCTGCCAATGGGTATCTCATGTCACCCTGGTTTACAGTCCGTATGTGTTCCTCAATCCTTTCTCTTAGTGTTCTAATGGTGCTGCCTATGTATTTCTTTTTACATTTGCATTCAATAGCCTAGACAACAAACTTAGTTAGGCAATTGATGTTGGTTATAATCTCATATTCTCTCCCGTTGGGACCATGAAAGTCTGTTTTCTTAGAAGTAGCCCATTTGCAAGCTACACATTGGCTACAACCATAAAAACCTTTTGTGTGTTGTGTCAACCAATTCTCATTGTTGGGTAGTGTGGGGTAGATTGGGCTTAAGATGTTCCTCAGTGTTTAACCCCTTCAGTATGTGATGTTTGTTTTTTCTGTGATGTATTTATTGAGAGATGTATCTGCTCGTAACAAGTGCCAATGCTTGTCCATACTTTGCCTCAATACCCCTGACCAATTGATATATCCAGTAATCATCCTGATTGTCTCCGCCTTAGTTACTGTCTGTTTGTGGTTGTGGTCTCCCAATGTATCCTCTCTTTTCAGTCGGTCTACCCTAGATTCTGCTTTCCTCAAAGTGACCTCATCGTAACCTCTCTTTCGGAATCTAGTTATAGTGCCTCTGCTATGTTCCTCAAAATCCGTGTCCACGCTACAGTTGCGTCTAACTCTGACCAGTTCACCATATGGAACTGCATGTATTTGATGCGGTGGATGCGCGCTTGACGCATGTAATAGCGAGTTACATGCGGGTTGTTTGCAAAAAATGCTGCTCTCAATCTGTTTGTCTTTTACAAAGAATTCAACATCTAAAAATGAAATCTTAGTTTTGCTGTATTCAGATGTGAATCGAATGTTACAGTCATTTTCGTTTAGATAGTCAACGAAGCCTGTCAGTTTGGTCTGTGTGCCTGTCCATATCATAAAACAATCATCTAAGTATCTTCTACAGTACAAGATGGAATAATTCCACACAGAGCCTTCCGGGCCCCAGATTCTCTTCTCCTCAAGCCAGTCCATAAAGACATTGGCATACAAGGGAGAGAATCTGGAGCCAATCGCAACTCCTTGTTTCTGTCTAAACCATTTCTCTTGGAACAAAAATACATTATTATCCAAAATAAGTTCAACCATTTCGATCAACATTTCTGTGTGGTTCCACGCACTTGCTGCTTTTTTGTTTAGCATTTTTCTAATTGCCATCAGTCCTGTCTATCTCTTAATGCTGGTGTAAAGTGCTGTTACGTCTAGAGTTACCATATACATATTATCATCCCAGTCAAAGTCAGAGAGAATGCCTAAAATGTGTTTTGTGTCCCTGATGAATGATGGTAAACTCCTCACTAAAGGATTAAGAAAAACATCCACATATTAGGAAATTCTTTTTGTTGGGCCCCCAATTCCAGAAATAATCGGCCTACCCAGTGGAAAGGGTAATGCCTTGTGCACCTTCGGCAGTGTGTCAATGCATGGATACCTCGGTCTGTCAGGTTTTAGGTAGGCCAGTTCATTGTCATCTATCAGGCCCAAACCGTGCCATCTCCTCAATTGGGTACTGATATGCTCAGTCAGTGCCCACATGGGGTTGGTATTTAGGGGTTCGTAAGACTCCAGGTCATTCAGTTGTGTCAGGACTTCGTCGTTGTAATCTACACTTCTCATCACCACCATGTTATCCCCTTTGTCTGCTTCTCTTATTGTATTATCTTTATTATTACATAGTTCTTTTAATGCATTTCTTTCTCCAAATGTCAAGTTATCTCTTCTATTTCTAAACATGCTGTTTTTATCCCCATGTTTGTCCCGATCAGCTAATACTTGTTTATAGAACACATCTATATTGTTGCCATATGTAAGTGTAGGTGTCTATTTAGATTTCTCTCTCAAATTACTCGAGATATTGTAATAGTTTGTTATGTCAAGATCCCTTATGATCATTTCAGACGTAATCAATTCATCTTCACAGTCAGTCAATGATAATAACAAATGTGTGTCCTAGATGTTCTGGATTGAATTCTCATCAGACATTATCATACCCAGATTTTGTGCAAATCTTTATATGGCTGAGATACCCGCCACCCCCTCTCAACACAATCCCCAAAGGAGGGAAACCGGAAACAGTTCTTGAAGTTTTTGGAAGAGGGAGGGAGTGACCCTCCCCGGCCGTATTTATTAAAACAAAATTAAACGTTAAACAGTTCATATTAATGTACAATTTCATAACCACATTGCGATGTTTGGCTAACCTTAACAGATTCTCTAATACAGAGGTTCTCCTAGCCGAACTACCAACCTGCAAAACATTTTCTTGAAATAATGAAATTGTACATCCTAACGTTTAAGGGCCAACGGCAAGGTCGTAACCGGTGTCAAGATCCCTAACCAGAAATACCCCCCCCACTTGGGAGGGGCGACAGCACTGAGGCGTACCCCAAGTGCAACTACCAATTTCCCTTGACTTGTCGGGGGCCCCAATAAACTCGACGCCACTTAAAGGTCGTTCGAGGACTCGTGTGAGTATCTAGAAGGTAGCGTAGACCTCCCCCCAAACCCCACACAACTTACCACATCTGCCGTCGCAGACGTCACTGGCCCCGGGAAATTCCCCAGGAGGGGGCTGTAACCCCTCCTACACAGGAAGGGGCCTTGACCGCCTTTCCTTTCCTTCCGGCGGCCTCTCCTTAGACAGGACCGCCTCCCCGTTGAGGGGCCAATGGCCACCTCTCCCGAGCGCTCCCATCCGTGTTGGGTGACGCCCACTCATAGGGATCTTCCAATTACTGCTCACCGATCATGACCTTACCGCCACAGGTCCGGATAGTTGACCGGCTATCCGGACCCCCCACAAAGCTCCTACCTAAAGGTCATGCTTCAACATTTTTAACCACGCTAAGAAGTCTCCTATGAGTAACTCACTCCCCACCCGAGACAAATGCACACCATCCCCCGAATACACACTGTCATCATTAATACAGCCATGCGAAATAGAATGCAATGTCCCGGAACGGAACAACCTACTCACTTTGTTATTAAGCTTTCTAACAGACTGATTCAAAGCAGGAATAGAAATAGCCCCCCGCCACACCTTTCGTGGGATCATATGGGACCACGCAATTGTGCACCCCGGAACTCTCCTCGCCAACCAACTTATGGTGGAAAGCATTGCCTCCAGGAGAAGTCGTCTACCGGTGGTGACCAAATCATTGCCCCCTAAATGCACTATGACTATAGACGGCGGTGACCTCGTCCGCCCTAACAAATCCTCAAAATATGCTTGAAACTGGTCAATACAGAGACCGCCTCTTCCGTAGAAGGACACCCTGTACCCGTATTCCCCAGCTACGTGAATCATGTCACCTGCTTTGAATACGTCCGCGGCACGCCTCACGTATGAGTGGCCCACGACCCACACCTCCTTTTTCACAGCCGGTGATGTCTGACCGCTGGCCCGGTGTTGGGTCGACTGCAAAGTCCGCCCCGCCTCGTAGGCTTGCGCAACTGAAAACCAAACAAAAACAAGAGGCGTGAGTACATCATTACAGCTTTACAACATGTGTAACCGTACATACCTCTTATAACAATTGGAGGACCAACGCCCCACTCGTTTCACTTGTTCAACATTAAGACCCCTGGCTGTAGCTTCTGTAGCAGCCCCTATCCGAAAGGAATGGGTCCCAAACTCGCCCGGGTTCAAGCCCGCAGCGGCAATTGACATCGCAAGCACCCGCTGAAACTGAAACTTCGTCAGTGGGGTGGCGTCCGCGTGTCTCAACAAGGTCCCCCCCCATACTGCCACCCTTTGTGCTAGGTAATCTTCTAAACACTTTACCGGGCATATGGAGGACCCGGGAATCCTGCGTATGATTATGCAGTCACCCATCCCATCTTGATCGGTCTTGGACCTGACAAAGGAGACCGTCATTGCCTCTCCTCTGATCTGAACGTGTTCTTGGCACAAACCCCCCGCCACATCCTGTTTGTTCCTTGCCACCAGTTCGCTTACTCGCATCGCCCCGTGAAATGCTAGCGTAAAAGCGGCTCGGAACAACACCGCCTCAAACGGAGATGAACATGTGGCAGGGAGTGTAGCCAACAACTGGGCCAACCTATCCAAACCTATCGGGCGCCTCTCATCTACTCTGCGACCCTCAAGGCGTTGCCACCCACGCAGCGCTTTCTGTACAACGAAAGACGCTGTCGGGTCTTGGATACTATGAGCCCTGGCAACAAAGGAAATAGCAGCACGATGCCTCTGAGCCGTAGCCACAGATTTCCCAGCCCTACGTAAGGACATCAGGAAATTCACTACCCATTCCTCGTGGCCCCAAAGTCTCTCTCTATCAGTCCCCAGAAAGGCTAAATAGGACCTAAACGCCCCTTCATATGCCTTCCTCGTCCGTGTTGCTAGACTCTCTCCCACGAGGTGACGAAGTTCGGGGCACCGAGAGACCAGAGAGCTTCGGGGAAGGGTGCCGGCTCTGGGTCCGCTGAGGGAAGGAAGCCCGAGAAAGCCTGCATATGAAAACGAGACAGTGCATCAGCCGCCTGATTCTGTACCCCTGGGAACTGTTTTGCTCTGAACAGCACATTCAGTTGCATACACAGTAAAACAATCTCTTTGAGCAGTCTTAAAATCAGTTTACATCGTGCTGCCTGACTATTGATGCACTCGACCACAGTCATATTGTCAGACCAAAATATCACAGAGTGATCCTTGAACCCTTCTGGCCAGGTTCTCAAGGCCACCAAAATGGGAAAAAGTTCCAGGAAAGCAATATTACTTGTCAGACCATTGTCATGCCACCATGTCGGCCACCTTTGTGCCGACCATTTTGTGCCGAAGATGGCACCAAAACCTATGCTACCTGCTGAATCTGTCCATAGCCCCAGCTCTTCAGAGGATACGGCTGGTTTGTTCCATATGACTCGACCATTAAAGTCCGCCAGAAATGCTAACCAAATACGCACGTCCTGGCGGACCTCAGCCGATAGTCTCGTGCGGTGATGGCCCTCCTTTAGGCCGACCATAGCTTGGGCAATTGAACGAGAAAAGGGGCGGGCCATCGGTATAACTCTAAGGGCAAAATTCAACTGTCCCACCAACTGCTGTAACTGATGCAGCGTAACTTTAGATCCATTTAGACACTCTTGCAGGGTTGCCCTGAACTTCAACACTTTGTCAGCTGGCAAACGAAAACAACCTTCTCTGGAGTCTAACTCGATCCCCAGAAACTCGAGGCAAGTCGCAGGACCCACCGTCTTACCCGGTGCCAATGGCACACCAAACTGTTTCATTAATACACAAAATTCGGCCAAGGCCCGGCCACATTCGAGATCCCCGGCTGCCCCAAGGAACAGAAAATCATCAAGGTAATGCATTACATGTTGGAAACCCGTCTTCTTTGTGAAGACGCATTGTAGAAAACTACTGAATTTCTCGAAATAGGCACAAGATATAGAGCACCCCATCGGCATACACTTATCCATGTAATAATAACCCTGAAAGATAAAACCTAGGAGACGCTGATCGTCCGGGTGTACCGGGAGCAACCGGAACGCTGACTCGATATCTGACTTCGTCATCAGCGCCCCGGGCCCCAGGCGACTCAAAATGGCTACGGCCTCATCGAAAGATGCGTACCGCACCGAACACACTTCTGGGTCTATTGCATCGTTTACAGAAAGACCACATGGAGCTGACAAATTATGAATCAATCGAAACTCACCCGGGTCCTTCTTGGGGACCACCCCTAAAGGAGAACAAACAAAATTCTGTACCGGAGGTACACTAAACGGGCCGGCGACACGACCTCGGATAACCTCTTTCCGGATCTTATCCTGCACTACAGTCGTATGCTGCAGGACGGAAAGTTGATTTTTGCACGTCCCGACACCCTGAAAGTCCCCCACCGGAATGCGGAAACCATATGAAAAACCGTTTCGCAGCAATCCAGCAGAAGTACGATCTGGGTATTCACTGAGCCAGGGAATCATCGCCAAGGTATCAATCGGGGTTGGTAAAGGCGCCCCTCGGACTATATTAGACCTGTTTGGCGCCTCCCCTACCCCCATTCTCACCCGTTCTGGCTCTGCACGAGGACTCAGGATGGGACGAACCGCAACCACTACATTCGTGCTTGAATTTACACGATCCCTGGGGCCTAGTACATTTACCTTTGTTGAAATTGAAGCAGAAACCCCTTTTCCCTGTATTACCGGCAGGTCTCGAGTAATCGTCGGTACTCGTACCTGACCGAAAGGGCGTCCCTGCATATTGGCGGGAGGACTCGCCAACATTGCTCCCCACCAACGGCATTTTCAACATTCCTGACTCTTTCATTTTATCCCATGTCAAAGAATCATAACAGTCCCAGGTTAAACTTTTGTTATGCTCCTTCGCCTTCCTGAAGAGATTATCATAACAGAACCAATGGTTACCCTGGTGAGACGTCGAGTACCCCATGATTCGTGACTGATAGATCGGTAACTCAGAAAGCAATTCGGGCCTACGTTCCCCTAGGATCGACGTAAAAATTCCCCATGCATTGCCCCAATTGCCAATATTCTCATTCACTTTAAAGGCGGCCATTTTTGCGCGCCAAACACTCGGATGCATCAGATCCTTCTGACCCTTAACATGCTCCACCTCATAATGATCGACAAGCAAGGAGAAAATGTTCACATACTCCCCTGCCCAAATCTTTTCCTTTATTGCCAAAGGAACATGTTGCCCCAATTTTTCTCTACGAGAGGGTGCTGACTCATCCCTCGCGATCGGCAATGGCCGCTTACCTGCACCGGACGCTGCTTCTGTGGTCGCAACCGGGGCCTGCGGCTTGTCTATCACTGCAGCCGGCGCGGGCACCTTGGCTGCATCTCGCTTCTCGCGCAACTGTTTCATCAGTACTTGTGCCTCGGCAGCCGTGGCGCCCTCGCTACTGTCGCCCAACCACGCTGCTAGCTGTGCCGCCAACTCGGGAGGCATATCCTCAGTGGATGTCGGGGTGACCACGACGGGAATCGGATTCCCCTCCACCGGTACCGGGGTTGGCGCCTCGAGCGGGGTACAGGGAACCGGGACGTCTCCCCCGGCTGGTCCCCTTCTAGGCCTCTTGGCTTTCCCTCCAGGAGCTGCTCCAGCCGATGGACGCCCCGATCCCCCCTCCCCATCTCGCTCCGCCACCCGTTTCTTCAGTTCGGACATCTCCTTCATGAGGACCCGAACCATCTGTTCCGTCGTCATTCTCTTCGCGCCTTTTTTGGGCATCTTTCCGACCAAGTATCTAGAAGACAAAAAGAAAGATCAAAACGCTCAAAATTGGCTCTTCGTTCCGTCTCGAGCTCACGTGCAGCGAGGAGGTGCAGCTTCAGAGCACAGGAACAAGAGGATGTCTTCCGGTCTTGCGTCCCTTTTTATCAGTCTTCAGGGCGGGCGTAAACCCGCCCCTGCCTGCCCCGAGGGCGTGGCCAGCCGCGTCAGTGTCTAGGCCAGCCCACTCCAGGGCGGGAAAGAGCGCGCCCCGGCTACGCCGCTTCGGGCATACCAGCCGAGACACGCCTCCCGCCCAAAATGGCTTCCCGGGGGGATCGAGGTACTCTGCCATACGTTCGGGGGGACCGAGTGGTCGCCCCTTTCCATTCTCAATGTTTGTTGATTCAAAGTATTTTTTTAACTTTAAACGTCTCACAAATTAAACAAAGTGATTTTTATATCACAAACATCTCCAACCAAATTAGGGCAAAAATTAATTCCTTTAGTTAGTACAGAACATGCATCTTTAGACAGACATGTATCAGTTAGATTGACAATGTTGACATCAGTTATTTCTTTTGGGTCAAGGATCTGCTCCTGACACCCGATCTCTCGTCCCCTTGAGCCCTCTCTCGTTCCCCTCCTTGTTTTTGTGCCTGAGTGGGACGTCTGTATTCCCGATTTCCCCTTTTGATTCTCCTCACCTCCAATAAAAAACTATTGTTTTCATTTACGGCGGGGTTATTCGTTTCAGATTCACTTCCACTAGTGTGGGCGGTGTCTAGCGAGGTCAAGCTAGAGCTCATGGATTTGGTCTCAGGATTGCCCCGCTGGTTCTCCTTGGGGACCATGTGATCATATTTTCGGGCAAAAGTAAATATTCTCCCGCTAGTGTAGTCCCGTTCATCCCTCCGGAGTTTCCTTATGTATTTTAATATCTGCAACATGGTGTTGTATGATGTCATTGAGGATGGCATCGTTTTTTGCTAAGACATCAGGTAAATTGAGGTCAGTAATCTCAGTTTCTACTGTTTCAATGACCTTCTGCAACTGCACAAACTTTCTTTCACAGTTTTCTATGTGGATTCCCATTAATCTATTGGAATTGTTCGTTAACTCTTTTTCCCAATCTAATAGTAAATCCGCTTCTAAATCCTCATAAGTTGGGATAATTTGTGATCTTAGGCCTCTCGGGATTCTTTTGACTCTTATATATTCTTTTAATGTGGCAGCATCCCACCACCGAGACAGTTCATTTTTTCTCAATTTTTCTAATCTAACACATTTATCCTTCATACCCTCTGTTTTAGACTACTGGCCACCTTGTGCTCATGAGCTCAATGGTTTGTTACTAGAAATGTTGCTGAACAAATCTTCCGCCTCTTTGTCTCTATTCATTTTCTCGTTTGAAAAGGATGTCATGGTGCCCACCGGGGTGCCATCTATATTCAAAATAGATAAATCCTACGATGCGTGGTATTTAGTATAGGGATTCCGGTGCCACTTGGTGGAATCGCACAAAGTTTGATGTATTAATGGGTGGAGAACCACTAAACTCCACAATCACAAAGCCTAAGCTCTATACACAGTCTATTTTGCTCTCAAGCACACGTTATGTGTTGTAACTGGTTTCCTGTTTTAATATATTGATTTTCAAATAACAAGTGTAAACAATTCCTTTTGGTTCTTATTTTCAAGCTTTTATTCTCTTTGTTTCAGCCATAGCCAACATGTGTTTCGTTGCTATAGAGGCGTGATCCTGCGACTTGATCAAGGCTGTATAAACATAAACATACAGAATACCTCTATATTCAATATTTTCAAAACTTTTTCATACAATATAAACCGTGAAGTTATCACGTTTAAGTGATCTAGAAACTCAACACAAGGTCTAGCCATTATACTCAAACATTGCCATATATGAAGTTTCTAAATTTCATTTTGCATTTACGTACATGAGCCTCTTAATTAGAGGTGTTGAATAACCCGAAAACGATGGAGGGATTACAAGTAAGGTGCACCAAATTGTATAAAACGGTAAGTGCCACCTTATTGCCCAAGAGTGTCATATGTTGTGAACCGTGCTAACTCGGGAGGCTTGTTTTATCCTGCATTGTACACGTGCTTAGTGATAAAAGTGGATGTTTAAAGCTCCTAAATCACACCTATCCAATTTCAAGTGACTATATATATGTGAGAGCGAAGCTCAAGCGCACTAACCCCCAGCATATATTCAAAATAAATACCTATATCTTTCAAAGAGATCTGTTAAAAGATGAAGGGATACACACGTATGAGTTACTTAAAGCCAATCTACTACAAGGAACTGTTTCTCTAACCAACACGTTCAGTCCATCTTCAATTTAAACGTTAATAACACCTACTTGAAATGTGGTGATATTTCCAACCCACATTGGGGTTCCAAACTATGTCGCGTTTCTCCAAGTAATGTGTCAAGGTTCAAATATCCTTTGCTATTCACGTAGGATTCTGAAAACCATATGAAATGTGTTGAGCCAACCTCTCTATATATTAAAGCTATTCACTTATACTTTATAATTTGATAACTATATTGTCATAAGTAATGTCTGTTTTTAAATAGTGACATCGTCTCTATTGTATCACTGTTGCCCTTCTAGTGAAAACAAATGTGGCCCCATTTCTATTCTCTATGTACCACTATCTAAGATTATGCCAGTTGATCTCCCATCTGAGTATCCACTAAGCATTCTAGATCAAAACATACTAACAAGGTATGTTAACAAAAGTGAAGAGAAGACGGTTGACTATAATGTTCTGCACCTCGTGCCAGTTCCAAAATCAGACAGTCCCTCGCCAATAGCCCTGGCAACAACTGTCATATGTTGCCACTGTGCGCCAGATCCTTCAAGATTACGTTGTTTTGGGCGTGCGTCGGGAAAAAGAAGTCAAGTAGAACACCAGATTTGATTCTTAAATTATTTTATTCTTTTATTTCATATGCATGGGTTAAAAGTTCCTTGCAGTCCAACCAACGCGCTTCGTTCTCTTAACGAGAACTTCATCAGGGCTTTAAAGTATGTAGAATCTCCAGAATTTCCTTACTAGCTGCCTTCTGTGCAGGGAGAATTGTGGAGCAGGGTTCAGACGTGTCCCAAGAAACTCTCTATAAGAGACCTATATGCAACATCTGGTATGTTGAATATTTATAAGTCGAACATCCACGGTAGAATATCAAATTGTTGCCAGAAAAATTTCTTTTATATGAAAAAATAACTTCAATCTGTGTGTCAACGGAGGTATGTCACTGTTATTCGGAATTGTCAATTATTAGTTACGGTGCATGTAAGCTCATTACCTATATTTTCGGACCTCTGATGCGCGTAAACAATCCAATACTCGTATTCATCTTACTACTAAGCTGATTTGCCAACTACTAAAACACTATAGACATCTCCCCACCTCCAAAATTCCAGAGTAAGGCACCTCACATCGGTCCTTTCAGCTATCGAGTGTGATAGAAAACTCCCGAGTAAAAGTATCAGAGGCTCAGCTTATACTCGCCTCGGTGACGCGCCTACGTTAGAGCGTCTTCCCCCTCTTGCGTCCTGGAAATTAATGATGGACTTACGAGTCCGCCTCAAAACGACCGCCATTTTTGTAGTGTATACAAATAGTGAAAGGGGTTTATATCTGGCGCTAGAAATCATGCAATTCAATTTATTTCAGTCAGTGCTGTTCATATCCATGTATCCCAAATCTCGGGAGTGCATAAATATAAAGCTTAATTGGCGTTACATATAATCAAATTACTGTAAATGCACTGGAAAAATGTAGTGTGCTTACGAATAGGCTTCAAATGACCGCTATATTGTAGTGGATGCAATTATTGTAAAGGTGATATGCAATTACGCCAAAATTGCATGCAAACTAATACATTGTAGAGAGTGCATTATAGGTTTATGTATCCCCATAATTGCCGGGGATGCATGAATAAGAGAAATATATGCGCTATAGTTTTTCAGATAGTGCATGAAGCTATCTAGTCAGATAATAGATTAAAATGGTTAATAATCAATGATCACACACACAGTATCAGAAAATGATGGATGAGCACATGGGTTGGAAAGCAGAGGGCATGAAGAACAAAGCCACAATAGGCACCTATGAGGCACATAAAAAGGGGGCGAGCAAATGGCAAGCAAGTAGGAGGCATGGAGTACAAAGAGAACATCTCTACCTAGCCTTGCTTGAGCACCTTATACCCCATCTAAAATAAAAACAGATGCAGCATTGCATGACAGAATCACACAGATATATCCGGGGTCAATGCAAGAGCCCATACACAACAGACAATGATTATGTAAAGAAATGAACCAAGATAAGAACAGCGCCACATCATGGAACTGACCATAATTGTTTAGAATTACCTACAAATACCTGTTGGAACAGGTGCTTTTTGCAGAATTATCCCTAAACTTTTTGCCTTCCTCCTGTATTTTTTCTGACCTGCTTTTGTTGGTTGTATGGCTCTGGGCACATTGTCACTGCTGATAAGTGCTAAAGTGCATATGCTCTCTCTTGTGCACTTGGTAAGATTGGTCCACACCTGTTCGGCATATTTAATTTACCTCTAAGTCCCTTGTACAGTGGTATCCCATATACCCAGGGCCTGTAAATTAAATCCTACTAGTGGGCCTTTAGCGCGGCTTGCGCCACCCACAGAAGTAGCATTTCAAACCTGTCTCAGGCCTCTGCTGATGCAGGGCCTGAGCGTGCAGTTTACTGGCACAGTGATGTGGCACTTAAAGTGGTTGCCACATCTAATTTCTCCCCTTTTACTACATATAGGTCACCACTAAGATAGGCCCTCGGTAGCCCTATGGACAGGTTGCTGTGTAGGTAAAAGGCAGGGCATGTGCCTTAGCTGTGTGGCATTTCCCGGTAGTGACAAAGAGCCTATTTGGTTTCTCACTGCTGTGAGGCTGCCCTCTCATAGGTTTGCATTATGAATTCCCTGATATGTGCTTCAGTGGTAATTTCTGAAATGAAAGGGGCTGCGCAGCCATGCTAGTAATAATAGAAATCAATCCTGCTTATTGTTGAAAGCTGATTTGTTATTACTATTTTAGAAATGCCATTTTTAGAAGTGGGCATATCTATGTGCTTATGAATCTTTGTGCCCTGCCTGGTTGTGTATTCACCGTCTGGTTTAGACTGACAGGAGAAGAGGATGTGCATTCACTCTAGACAATCACAAGGGGGGTTGAGCTGTTTACTGCCTGTCCTGGGTGACCCAGCACTGGGCTGAATAAACTGTGGCGGCATTTGGAGTGGTGGGATGTAAATGTATAGGACCCTGTAAGGAATTTCTAATTTTTAATGTGGGGTGAACAATCTTCCCATATGAGCACCACTCTGTTTATTTCTAATTTTGACACCGTATTGACTGTCAGGTGAGCACTAAGCGATATCCCGTTTATTTAGCCCTTTTTGTTGATTTAATTTAGTCTGGGATTGGATGCTCCTTGTGACACACAATATATTCATGATAGTACGAAAGTTAGATTGAGATAAAATGGCTTACTGGCTCTTCAAAAGTATGAGTATGGGAGCATCAGTGAGCCAGGCAGTGAGTAGTGGAAACCCTCAAAATTAAGAGGGACTTAAGGATAAGTGTATCCATTTGGAGAAACTTAAGAAAAATGAGACCTCCAAGTGGTGAAATGGGGCTACCCTCAGACAGTACATCAAACTGCATACAATCCCCAGGTGACTCCATTCTCAAATAATCCCCACTCATGATGATTTTGATGATGATATAATGTGTAGCTGACAATAAGGAACTTAGATCAGGTTCTATGAAGCCTATGGGGATATTAATAGAAAATGCAGACCATAAAGTTACCAGATTACAAGGTGAAATTCAACAATTGCAGAAGGAGATCTTAGATTTAAAATGGCCAGAACCTACTAAGAAGAATTGCGACATACTAAACAGTATAATAAATAAACATAAAGAAGAAGTGAAACAGAGGAAACAGAGAAAATTAAAAAGGGATGGAATGAACTACAGGATTTGGAGGGGGTTTCACCTTCTCCAAAAAGTATGACTATCTTATTAGAAAGGAACCAGATAATAGACAGCAAGATGATTCTTCAGTTAGTCGAAGTACTTCGGTTAGAATTTCCGCTAGCAGTGAGGGTGAACCATAGGTGAGTGATGGTACTCTACTTCAAACTATGAGTGAGAATCCTTTTTTAAGGGAATGTTTGAGAATAAAAATGGGAAACCAGGATCAGCCAAAAAGATTAGAAAATACAAGAAAGCCAGAAGGGATGGAACAGACAGGACAATGAAGAGGGATGCACGCGAGATCATGGGCCAAAAAGAAATGAGTGTTTATTTACTTCAAGATGTATCAATATTAAACCTGTCAGATACTTCCCTCACTTCAGATATGGAATCTTTGCTTAAAAAAGGTATGGGTTTTTTGCCCAAAGAGCAGGGGTGACATTTGTAAAATGAAAATTTATTTTTATAAATTTCTGAGATATTTATAACTAAGGGAAACATTTTGAATTGAATCCTTTTACTAATAAACGTATGAAAACTGATACAATTAGGACTGGGCATAGTGAATTATCTATTCAAGATGTATATGATACTGTAATGTTGTTCATTTCGAACTTAGAAGAAGATCCTATCACAGTAGCAAAAGTGTGGGATAATTTGGACATTAAAATTGATTTAAGTGTGGACAGTGTCTCGAAGAGCATGTCGAAATGGATACCACAAACATTGGGTGTTAATAACATTGATACATTTTTCGGTCAAGTTTGTGAGGATTTAGATAGATTGAATCACAAACACACTACCGGACTAGGGAGAACAATAAATAATCTAAGCCCGATAATCTAAGCCCAGGTGAGAGGATAGCCCTAAAAAATCTCCAGGATAATGAAGAGGTAATTCTCAAGGAGGCTGACAAAGGGGGCAATATTGAGATTATGAGTAGGTGTGATTATGAGTGAGAAATATTATCCCAACTAAATAATGCAACTTGCTATGGGAAGCTGGTGGGGAACTCTACTTTTGCACTAACTACTAAAATCAACAAGAACTTAAAGAAGTGGAATGATAGCTGCTTACTCAATAAAGATGAACATAGATTTTTGCGAATTGGTCGTCCCTTTATATACACTCTCCCTAAGCTACATAAGGATATTCAGACAGAATTGGAAATGTCAACTTACACAAATATCGAGTTGGAAATATCATGGCACAGAAATATCGTCAGCAACAATAGCATGGTCAAGAATATTGAATTTAAGGTAAGAAATATCGTTTAAAAAAATACAGAAGTCATTAATAACATTTGCAAAAATATAGTTGTTTAAAATATCGATTTTGTAATTAATGTTATGTATTTTAGTTTATATTTTAAATGTATGTATTTTTGTATTTTTTATGTTTTTTAATATATTTGCTTAATTTTTACTAGTTATCAAGTACATTTTGTGTTTTTTATTTCCAAAGCGGCTTGTAATTCATTTATAATAAAGTAATGATTTTTTTATTTATTAATATATATTTATTTGAGATTGTAAAGTGTTAATTGTGGGAAGTAATTTATTTGTAATTAATTATTAATTGGTTGTCAATTAAAATAATTAAATATTTGGCAATTAACTACGATAAATGTGTAATTGGTTTTTGATGCGGGTTGTGGGGTATATAGGGGTAAAGGGTGGGAAGTAATTTATTTGATATTAATTATTAATAAGTTGTTAATTAATGTTAATTAATTAATTGAACATTAATTATTGAAATGGTGTAATTAATTTTTGGTGCGGGTTCTGGGGTTTAAAGGGTACAGGGTGGCAAGTAATGTATGTTTAATTAAAAAATTAATTAGTTGTTAAATAATAGTAATTAATTAATTGAAAATTAAATATGGAAATTGTGCAATTAATTTTAGGTGTGGGTTGTGAGGTTTATAGGGGTAAAGGTTGGGAAGTAATTTATGTATAATTAATTAACAATTAGTTGATCATTAATATTAATTAATTAATTGATATTTAGGTAGGGATTTGTTTATGTTTTTTGTGTGTGCATGTGCGTGCAGTCCTACATGAAGTACGTCTGACTTTGAGGATTCTGCAGGATCATGGCGAGGGGGAAGAGGAGGACAGACCGGAGACACTGTGATGAAGGTAAGTGTGTTTTATTTACCTTCATTTTCATTTTTATTTTATAAATATTTATTGAGGGGGGTGGAGGCGAGGAGAGGAGCTCCACAGAGTTTTTGCCCAACACCGTGGAGCTCCGCATAGAGCAACTCCGCCTTCTCCACCCAGGGTTATTCTTAACCTGTTGGGGGATATAGATTTGGAAACAGGTATGACTCTGGTGACCCTGGATGTTATATCTCTTTACACGAGTATTGGACATGATCATGGACTTACAGCCATGCGACTGACATTGAATAAGAGATCAGCGAGTCTCTGGGAACACACTGAAATGTTGTTGGAAATGATGGAGTTGATCTTAAAAAACAATGTTTTTTTATTGAAAGACGAGTAGTATCGACAACTTCAGGGGACCGGGATGAGTTCCAGATCCACTCCCTCATGTACCTGCCTCTTCATGGGGAGGCTGGAGGAGGAGCTGATCTGGGGGTCACAGGGGACCCTATGGAATGAGCATATATTTTATTGGGGTTGCTATATAGACAACTGCCTAATGATTTGGAAAGGCAGTGTGGAACGACTTAATGATTTTTTCTTATATCTTAACAATAATGAGAACGATATCAAATTTACATATCAACGTAGCCCTGAAAGAATGACATTCCTTCATTTCAAACTGTATATTGAAAATATCAAAATAGAGAGCAGACTTTTTCTAATGTTGACTTCTTGTAACTCGGTGTTACATGCATCTAGTGCCCGTCCTAACTACCAAATAA
Source organism: Lissotriton vulgaris (assembly GCF_964263255.1). Taxonomy (NCBI): domain Eukaryota; kingdom Metazoa; phylum Chordata; class Amphibia; order Caudata; family Salamandridae; genus Lissotriton; species Lissotriton vulgaris. The sequence goes on along the minus strand of NC_141697.1, from coordinate 90,334,037 downwards.
ATGCTGTGGGCTAAACGTAACTGCAGCGATGAGAAGGAATGTCAAAAGGTACTTAATGAAATTGAATTAAGATTCTTACAAAGGGGAAACAGTAACTATGTGGTTGATGCTGCCAGGAGACGGATTGCTAAAACTAGTAGGGCACAAACCTTAACTAAGAGACAACAGAAACAGGTGGGTTCACACAAAATACGGTTGATGACTGACTTTAGTAGACTTTGGAGTTTCGAAAGTACCTACAAAAACATTGGCATCTCTTAACAGTGGATAGACTCTTCAAAGGCCATATTTCAGACAGACCAGACATAAGGTTTCGTAGGAGCCTGACACTTAAAAACCTGTTGAGCCTGACTTATCCTAAATGCAGAGAGAATGAGAACTGCCTGTCAAAACAGGCACTTGCTGTTTTCAAATGTGGAAACCACGGGATGTGCAGATGGACTATGGACAAAACAAAGACATTAGATATTGTGGAAGAGCAGATGCTTGATATTTCCCAGAATATCACCTGTGACACCAAATTTGCGCTACATATCATTTTTTACAAATGTGGTAAGATCTATGCTGGGAGCACAATCAGGTGTCTCAGAGTTAGAGTGGGTGAACACATGAGAGCAGTCAAATATAATGACACACAATAACCTATTGCAACTCATGCTTTACAATGTGAAGCACAGGCAGAATATGAAAGCTTTACATTCTGTGGGATTGACCATGTAATGAGAGACCCCGTGGGGGTAACAGAGAACTTAGCTTCAGAGGAAAAGAGGCAATGTAGAGCCTTTGTTTACAATCCATAGCTAAAGGATTGAACATTGATCAGGAGTTACAGTATATCTTGGGGGAGTGAGTTATTATGTACTAGTTCTCTATTGCCTGTGTGTGTGATATTTGTTTTATTTAAAGCTTTTTAACTTTTCCCTACCAATGTGAAACATTTGTTATATTTACTGTAAGTGATCATAAAGGATAAGAAATACCATTACTGAGAAGATTGGCATTATGTGGAAAGTAATGTAAAAATCATAATTTTATCATGAGGTCACAGGCTTCAACGCAGATGGATCCTTTTTAAATGAATTCCTTGACTCTCATGAACCCAGGTGTGGATAAATGGCTAGTATCATAATCTACCTTAAATTGTCCTAAACAGTGAAGTCAGGTTTACTGACCACTTCATCAGTACACTCTCAGGTTATTCACTCGCTGAGGTGGATATCTGGTACAATTAACTAGGAAGTTTAATCTGTGTCGAGTAATGTGTAAAATTAACTTCTTGGGCATGGTTTTAAAACGCTCTGAAGTTAATATATACAATATTTACCTTCATATATTACTACACACTTGACTTACAATGCAGGCATTTTAATTGTAATCAGTATGGGTCCATATACCGAGCCACAGGACATTTTAAAATGCTGCGTCTCAGGAACATTGCTCTTGATGGACTAACTTCTTTTGTGAGTCCGTCTTCTTTTCTGTTGACATATCGGCATGGAAACATGGCGCCCGTGTAGAACGCCACTTCACTCTGAGTACTTTCAGGGGCAGATTTACCACCCCCTTGCGACACTTTTTGCCGCCGTTGCATCACTTTCGTGACGCAGCAGCGGCGTAAACCACGCGGCAAGTTGTGACTTTTGTACAAAGTGACACATCTAGGCAGATGAGTCACGTTGTAAAGCCCAGCGCCACATGAAACCTGCGTCAGGTTTCATGTGGGCGTTCTGTCGCAGGGTGGGCATTTCTGCGTAGGGAAGTCCCGTAAAGCTGATGCAGTGAAATCTACAAGATTTCACGGAGTCAGTTTTACGACGCTGCTGCGTCAAATCCTTACGCCTGCTTGAAAAAGGCGTAAGGAGTTACATACCACGTTAAGTATGGGCGGCCCCTGTGCATTGCCAGAGTTGCGTTGCACTTGCGACGCAACTCCAGCAATGCGCCGCCCATGCGCCACAAGATGCTTCACGCATCTGCCACTCCTTGCACCATGGTGCACTGCATTGTAACACAATCTGTGGTGGCGCAAGGGGGGGATTACGTGACGCATCTGTTCTGGCGCATCCCTGCTGATTTGCAGAGATGCGCCAGAAGTTGTAAATCTGCCCCTCAGTTTGTCCAGACATCGGTTGAGAACGGTAAGCTTTTTTTACAAAATCTGGAGATGGAATGTACCATGGCAGCCCTTGTTCTGACATGAACTCTTTCAGTATATCTTTACAGGGCTTAATTAAAGCAAGTGGGATTGTCGATGAAAATAAATCACGTCTCGCTTCTGATGCAAAGAAGCTTTTAGTTTTCTGGTTAGCCCTAACTTGAGCATAGGCATAGGTTATGGGACCTTGGAATAGTATATAGAGATGCATATTAACATTACTTTTTGGGTACTTTTTAGATATTATAATTTATTTGGTGTGCGAATACTTAAAAAGGAATACACAGCACTAGTGTTGAAGTCGACAGTATAGGGTGAGTAATTTATTGACACGCATTGAGATTACAAATGTATTCTCTATTGCAAATGCCTATTTCTTGAAGGCTTGGCTCCAGGTTCAGATTTTATTTATTATCCCTAGGTCATCCTGGAAAAAGAGGTGCATTACCACAGCATGGCTGTGTTGATAAATGTGACTGTACTAGAGAATCTGAGATAAAAAGGCGTATTACCCCTGTTTTTGCTCTTCACCTGCATGTGGATTCTGCCTTATACTATTACTGAGTAATGCTGAGTGGTACACAAAGGATATTCTTTCACTACAGTTTACTGTCATTGGTCTCTTACACCATGACTGTTTTTTTAAGCCTATATATGTCACTTCAGATGCTGATACCTGGTAGAAACGTTAGATGGTTTTGAATTTGCATGCTTACCCACGATATATCACGTTCTTGTTCACATTGTAGAGCTGCAATGGGAGTACACCTTGAGACATTGGTGGAGGCAATGAAGTTTCTTCTAATGTTTATCTCTTTATCATGTACAGAATGTCTATATTGTTATTTTCTTTAATATTGTAGCCCTGACGAAGTGGAAATTGTTGATGAAACACTTGTTGGCTACTATGACATCCAGTTCTGTAAAAAACGAATTTGATGTGTGGATTCCAGAATTGAAAGAAACACGACAATAGAAAGTGAAGAGATATGAATGCATATTATGCTAATGTACTGATTTGTGTGTGCCGAACAGGTTTATATAGGGGTGGGCGGAATTAGCGTAATGGCATTCCGCAAATCTCCGCAAAACGGTAAAAAATCTCTGCTAACACGCAGAAATTCCGCGAACACACAGAATTACTTGTTCGCAACGCTTTTTTACTGTTCGCAATCGCTGTTTGTGTGCTCGGGGGGAAATATCTCGCAAACACACATTTGAGAATGCGAACAAGCAAAAAATGTTGCAAAGTCGCGGAACGCAGAATTTTGGGCGATTTCGCGTTCTCCGCGGAATGCGAAATTACCCAAATTCCGAGAGTGGAACGAAATTTACCGCCCAGGCCTAGTTTATATGTAAGTGAGAGGAGTAGCACCTCCACCCGAATAGGGCTGTGCCTGCATTTACAAAGCTGTCTCTGCTCCCCCTGTGGCGTGTCTGGAATCAGGGCTTGAGATTGACTGGGGATGGTGTGCATTTCTGAAAAGTTTTTGAAGTGCCCCCAGAAAAAATACTTTTGCAGTATAAACAGAGGGGCAGTGACCCCATTTTTTTAGACAAGGCGTGGGACTTGCAACCAGATGTTGCTGGCTCTACAGACTGCACTGTCCCAGAGGACTGCCAGGAGGAACCGCCATTGGACTTGATTACTCTATAGGGCTGACCTGTTGCCTGGTGGGCTGAAGTAAGGACTGCAACTTTGCTCTGAGGATCCTTGTTCTGGCCTGCCTGTCTGCGCCCTGCTGGTGAGTCATACTTTTTTTAATGACGATGTAGATACCTTCTGCTTTATTAAACCCTCGCTCTGATTCAGAAATATATTCAAGGTTTTTTCTTAAACTGCAATATACCAAACATTAGAATTACAAAGATTACCTGTATAACAAACAACCTATATTGCTACCTTTAAACAGAAATATTTATATTTGTCCACTAAGGGCAGGGAACCAATAAAAAGTGTGCAGTAATTCAAAATAAAGGAGCAATCAATGCCGCAAACTGAGCAGTCTATGATTAAGCGGCAGCAGCCCTGAAACGCGTCAGATACCATATTTTACCTGGGCTTGATGGAGAGTGATATCCTTGAAAGCCGGATGGCTGGCTTAACACTGTGTGCGTCCTGGAAAAGCTATATGTATATATATCTATATATATATATATATATATATATATATATATATATATATATATATATATATATATATATATATGTGTGTGTGTGTGTGTGCGCGCGCATGTGTGTTTGTGTGTGTGTATATATATATCTTTTTCTTTTTTTCGATTCCCCATGTAGATACTCAGGGTGTGCAGCTAAATTAAAGTTTATCTTCCTTATAGGATATTTTGGACTTAGTACTAAGCAATTGAGGTTTGCATTCACAAATACACTTTGATTCCTAAGAAGAGTTCCCCTAGTTCAGACTATCATCACATTTATAAGATGGTCATAACAGGCTCCAAGGTTTTCCAACAGCTCTGACTATAAGGTTGTGGCTGCAGAAAATATTTATTCTGATTACCTAGCAAGAAACCTCGGGACCACAAGGAACTAGATTAAGTACCTTCAAAATGGCCACCGCTGCTCACAGCCCTCGTGAGAGTCCTCTTGGTTCATGGGACATGACATGTGGTTTCCATGTTTGTAGTCGGGCATCTTACATAGTGTGTGCTGCAAAGATGTAAAGCATCTCTCTGTGCCCACCATTCAGCCTTTCCTTCCTTTGAATGCACGTTGAGCCTTACAGTTCAGAGTACTGTATTCACTCACTTGCTGAGTGGCAGAGATGAGTGTTATACATGGCAGAGAAAAACAGATCAAGTTTGGGGAATCAGGCTCAGAGGAAAGTTCTCAATTTATTGAATCTATCATTTTGAAAATTCCCAGAATGCTGTTCAGGAGAGTTGGACAGCCAAGAAGCTCTTTCTTGGAAGTGTGAGTTAGGGTAGTAGCAGATGTAACATCTCTGGATTGGAGAGGGACTCTCACTTTCTGAAACTCTTCACCGCCATTTTTAAACCTAGTAGAGAAGCCACAGAAAAGATCTACTGCATCTACTGCAAAGTATGTGCCCCTTCTGGAGTGGAGGGATCCACCCTGAACTTGTGTCATTGTACTCTGATTGATCTCAGTCTTGACAGTAAGTGGTGCTAGTTCCTTATGTCCCACCTTTGCACAGTAGAAGGTGGTCTGGCAGCATACCCTGAGGAAACTGATCATTTTGGACTTAAGTGGACTGGTCCGGACTCTGGGCTGCCTAGGAAGTGCTATCCCAGTCTCTTGCTGGAGACATTTTACTACGTACAAGTGGTTGACGACCTGGGAGCTCGGGAGTGAAAGCATGGAGAACATTCTCCCTTGAGGACCCTGGGATGCTGCTGTAGGAAAACTCTAGATTCAGAGACTCTCAAGAGCTACAATAGAAGGGCAAGTCTTCTTCAGTATGGCCAAGGGGCATAAAAGCATTTTGAAATCACTCAGAAGCACATCTGAAAATGTAGGCTGTCAGATGACCCTAAAGAAATACTTCTTGTGACTAGAATGTGCCATCAGGAGCACAACAAAAGAATCAAAGCACAACAAGTAGGACAACTTGCTTTGCTGCGTGACAGGGAGAGGCCCGGAATGAGCCATATCTATTAATATATAAGATGCATTCCTGCTTTCTCTCTCTGCACTGGTGCACTGAGTGCTGCCTAGTGCCAAAGCAGGCCCCCCTGCATAATGGTAATAGGGTGCCTGCATTTATGGTAGGATTGTTTTTGAGCAGGAAGGGACAACTTCCTGCATAAAAACAATCCTTAGAGACATATTCCTCTTTCTGTGTATTTGTAGAATGCAGGACACGTAGAAAAAGGAAATAACAAGAAGAAATTAAGATAGCTCTGTTGGAAAGGCATACCATTTTGATGCACTCCCTGGTTTACTACCATTAGTAAATCTATGATTGCATCAAAATCCATAGGTGGATGCATGGGAATGCCCATGCTCCACCCATGGAACGCCTTCCCAATGCACAGTAGTGCAAGACAGTAATTTGCCTTATCTTTCATCACTTTGGATTTATTTACTAAGCCACGCACAGCCATGCAAGGTGGCTTGAGTGGCTTAGTAGAACTCACATAAGCCTTTGCGTTACCTTGCATGACGCAAGGGTAAATCAGGGGCTAAGTAAAACTGGCCCCAGATCTTGTTTGGCCAACTGAGGCCGAGGAATTGAAGTGGCTGATCATGCATAACCGCCTTGCATTCCCTGGAAAGTCCCCCGTGGCTGTGTTTTTTTGGTCACAAGGCTCAAAAATCTTATACCTTAGTCATTTTGGATATATATTCTCTCAGAAGTCAGTGGCCAGTTGATTTCCCATGGGTACCAGAAAGATCTTTGGCAACATCAAGACACCATTGTTTCATTGCTGTTAGAGAGGGGATAACAAACAAAATCTCATTGGTCAGCTTGGGATAGTTTTAGGCCTACCAGCGGAAGAGATTCCCACTCACTGAGTGCACCATCACACACTGTCAGATGTCACTCGGACCAACCAGTGCAGAGAGAGAGGCAGGTTGAAAAGTAAGGAAGGAGCCTGTTTAACTTGTCACACGAGCAACGGCGGCTCCTCCTCAATGGCAGAGGAGAGTCGCCCTAATGCCTGACTCAGAGCCAGGAAATCTAAAATAAAACAATGTTCTTGCATCATTTTATTTTGAATTTACCGTCTCTTAGCCAGTGCTCTGGTTTCTTCAGTATGGCTGCATTGAGCAGCATGGATGGAGAATCCTCCACGGACTCCATGGCCTAAGAGGAGCATCTTTCTAATGCAAAAACAACAGTTGATGGACAGAATGCAGAACAATGTCATACATTCACCCCAGTACAGAGATCTGGGCCTAAATCCGTAGTTTTTTTGCTCACCATGCCATTACAGCTTGAACCCAGCCATATGCAAATCAGTATTGACCCTGTGCCTCATGGGAACTGTCCTGCCGGAACTGCCAAGCCACTTCCTCCTTGGGCTGTAAAAAAGCATCTTAGGCGCCCGGTTTCGGTGTTTCACACCTTTTCAGTCAGGATGGCTTGATTCCAGTGGCATGGAGAGCACTGGACCCACGTCTGAGCATACCCATCCCATTCAGGGTCACAAATGCAAAAGCAACAGTTGATGGACAGAATGCAGAACAATGTCATACATTCACCCCAGTACAGAGATCTGGGCCTAAATCCATCGTTTTTTGCTCATTGTTGGACTTGTTCAATTTTACCTGATAATTTCTAGCATAGCTTCAGTTCTGTTCGCCCCAACTTTAGTAACACAACAGATTTTGGCATTCAAATGAGTAGAGATTTCTCACTGGGGCTTACATCCCTGCAAGCATCTCAATCACGCATGCGCGGTATTTAGCTGCTGCATGTGCTCGTGCACGTTGACGCGATCGCAGATACTTATAGGCTTGATACAGTTACAGCCTTGAGACTGCAGAACGGCTGCTCCCGTTCACAGTAAGCACTCCTGCCTAACTGATAGAGGTTTTTACGCCTTTTTCAACCCGTGCACCCACTAATCCCTGTACACTATTGTTACAGGACTTTGGCCAATTTACCCTTACTGTTGGAATAAGCGGTAAGCGGTACATACCGGTATGGGCTCTTACATGATATTATCATATTTTCGGGGTTTGACAACACTAAGTTTACGCCTTCCTTACAGGGCAATGGTCACCCACAGGATCTACTTCATCGACTCTATTGAAAGCATGAACCCGACAATCGTGCATTGAATACAATAATTATTTTTTAGATTCCTCTGCCAGTCCTCACTGGACCTCTTTTCAAGTCTGGAGTGAGTAAACTGCAAAGCCAGCCCATTCTTTAGTTGATCCCCATGGGAACATCCCCCACTATGTCTCCTTTATTTTAGGTTGTCCCCTGTTCTGAAGAAGACCTGTTACAACATATTACGGGAACAGTCCAGCCTGAACTGCCAAGCCAGGTCCTCCCTGGACTGGAAACAAGCATCCTAGGACCTGTTTCGGGGTTTCACCCCTCTTCAGCCAGGATAGCTTGACTCCAGTGGCATGGAGAGCACGGGACTCACGTCTGAGCATACCCAGCCCACTCGGGGAGCATCTTTCTAACCCGTTCAGCCAATTCAAGCGCTGCTCTGCAGCACAGGGATTGGATGTGAGTCTGTTCCAGGTGCTGCTGGGATCCAGGAAGAGGAGAGGCGGTGGGCGCAACACGACGCTGGGGGCAGCTGGCTGCTAAAGGTACTTTTAAAAAATCTATTATTTGCAACAATCCTCCACCGTGTGCACCCCCCCCCCCCCCCCGCCCCCTTTATTTCTGGCTGCCACCACTGCACAAGAGAACGGAGTGTGCCTGGTGGACGAGGAACCGGCCTAACCACACAGGTTTTTGGACTCCCACAAGCTCTCCCCGCCTTCAATGTGTAGGTGCTCCAGATGCTCAGGGGCAACTGCTTCAAGGCCGCAAGGTACTTCAAAAAGGAAAATGAAAAGGGGAAAAGGAAAGATGTATTGGCCTGTTGCAGCCCTACTAAAAGTTTAGCCTCGGGGGCCATGGTGTTGGGCCTAACTGGACCACAGCAGTCCATACCCTGTGAGCACCAAGTGTGGTTTTCAAAATGTCTCCTCCCTGAGCTTCCTGCAGGACTTCTAGCCTGCAAGGGCACTTCCTGCTGGCAGCAAGAATACATGGCCGATTTTAAGGCTTGATAGTTTTTCATGACACTGACATGAGCATGCCAAAAATCATGTTGTCCTTTTCATGGTTTTTCTAACAGTTTTATTTTGGGGTGGGGGAAAAAATTCTCCACCTTTGACTCAATTGAGTGGGCCAGGATTGCTCCCTCTGCTTATAAGCAGAGTGCAGTGTGGAGCTGAATTTCGCATTTTTGTCAGGTTTGCTTTTGTTCCACATTTCTTGGTAGATAATCTGGCTTTTTCTAATCATTATTTCAGCGCTGTTTTCTGCAGATACGTTATCTCGATGGTTATCCAGCAATGTTTTTATCGGGCCTTTGATATGTTCTTAGTCATTAATAATAGTCCTTGGCTGTGCCTAACATTTGCTAAAATGTTTACTTTTTTGCCTTTCAAGGGCTGCTCGTTTGACACTGAATATGTCCCACAGGCAGGAACACAATGCCATCAGTTAGGCATTTATTTAATTCATGTTCATGGATATTTTATTCGAGCAGAATTAAGGTGACAGCTTCACAGACAACAACTGCAAACAACAAATATTGATTTATAACAAGAATTGCAATAATGTAGAAAGGCAAATTCCAGGAAAAGTGGTAAGAGAGGTGCGTTAAAAGAGGGCAGGGGGAGGGAATAGCAATAAAAATGTGACTTGAAGATATTGATTGTCAAGGCTTTGAGATAATCTAGCCAATTAGGGGCTTCCCTATGATTTCTGGTGGATAGATTCAATATCTGGAGTGAAGCAGGAGGAGGCTTACTGCTAGATGCATCAACGTTCGATTTTGCGAGTCCTTAATTGCGAAGTTTAAGGAGTCGCATTTAGGGACTTGCAAAATCAGATGCATGTAGGATTTGCTAAAATATTAGCAATTCCTAAATATTCCTTATCTGCGACTTGCAGAGTGCGATTCGCAAATAAGGAATGACATCTCATTGATGGGAAGGAATTCTCAATTTGCGATTAGCAATTAGCTAATCGCAATTTGAGAATGCAATCTCAAGGGTGACGGGTGTCCAAAGGACACCCTGTTGCACCCCTTACATTGACCTGGACACTGGTATTGCGCACACACATGTCCCAAAGACATGTGTGCGTGTGTGTAACATACAACTTTGAAAGATGCACTTTAGTGCATTTTTCACAGTTTTCGCTATTTACCATGAAGTTTGATTTCATGGTAAACAGCGACCCCTATCAGCGAAATCGCTAGCTATTTCGCATTCATGCATTGCATTTAAGTAATCTCAATTTGAGATTCCTTAAATGCAATCGCAAATAGCGATTTATTCATTTGGGATGATGCATCCCAAATGCATAAATACCGGTCGCAGAGGGGGAGATTTCTGAGAATCTGCCCCCTTGCAAACGGTATTTCGCTTGATGCATCTAGCTGTTAGTTACAAGCAGTCTGAAACCAATGAAACTTCTCGGACAGTATTACCAGACACAAATCATGGTGATAAAAAATATATATATACTCCTTAGCAGTCCAAATTCGCAGGTTATAGCTCTGAAAATGTAAAACTCCTTTAAGTGCTCAGACTTCTAGGCTGGGATGGTCATTGTCAGACTAGGACAGCCAGATGGATGCCATCATTTTAGGATTTGTATGTATAATTCACATACAATTAATATATGATTTTTGGCTATTTACACACAATTGCATCAAAATTACATGAAATTATGCAAAATGCAAATCTGTCATTTTGCTCTGTATTTGAACATGAAATGTAACCTTGGGTCAATTGTGGCACGAGGATGCATTTCAACACAAGCACAGCACAGTGAACAACAGCCACCTGCGTTCTGTTGTTGGTTGCATTTCCATTTTACGGTAACTTTTTACTTTGAATGACACGTAATTACACAAAGTGGCACAATAGCAGAATTTCAGGAATTTTGCATAACAGGTGTAATGTGAAATTCCAAAGATTTTGCAAGTTACACTGGCGTACTTAAAATTTCAACCATCCCTGTTTACACTTTTGATGCTTATCCTGGAAATATGCAAAAACAACAGTTGATAGACAGAATGCAGAACAATGTCATACATTCACCCCAGTACAGAGATCTGGGCCTAATTCCATCGTTTTTTTGCACTCCACACCACCCCAGTTCAGACAGGGCCATATCCAAATCAGCCTTGGCCCTGTGCCTCATGGGAACAGTCCAGCCCGAACTGACAAGCAATGTCTTCCCTGGACCGGAATCAAGCATCCTAGGACCGGTTTCTAGCAATCAGCAGTCATCAGCCAGGCTAGCTTAACTCCAGTGGTGTGGAGAGCACGGGACTCACGTCTGAGCATACCCGTCCCACTCGGGGTGACAAATACAAAAACAACAGTTGATGGACAGAATGCAGAACAATGTCATACATTCACCCCAGTAAGAGATCTGGGCATAAATCCATCGTTTTTTTGCACTCTACACCACCCCAGTTCAGACCTGGCCATATGCAAATCAGCCTTGGCCCTGTGCCTCATGGGAACAGTCCAGCCCGAACTGCCAAGCAATATCTTCCCTGGACCATAATCAAGCATCCTAGGACCAGTTTCTGGCTATTAGCCGTCATCAGCCAGGATAGCTTAACACCAGTGGTGTGGAGAGCATGGGACTCACGTCTGAGCATACCCGTCCCACTCGGGGTGACAAATGCAAAAACAACAGTTGATGGACAAAATACAGAACAATGCCATACATTCACTCCAGTACAGAAATCTGGGCCTAAATCCATCGTTTTTTTGCACTCCACACCGCCACATCCTGGACATCTGGCATGAATTCAGCCTTCCTGGTCCTGTGTTGAACTTGCTAGACTTAAAGAATTCTAGCAGAGATCGTTGTGGCAGAAATAGTGACTGACCTGCCTGTTCCCTCCAGTGCCAGAAATTAGGGGCCCGATTCACAGAATGAACTTAAGACTCAATCCAAAACTTACTACTATTTTGGTATTCCCAGAATGAATTTACTACTTTTGGTATTCCCAGAAGTTAGGATTTTGTCTTAAGTGTATCTTAAGACAAACTTAAGACAAACTTAAGAAAGACTTAAGACAAACTTAAGAGAGACTTAAGACAGACTTAAGACAAAATCCTAACTAAAGTCTGTCTTAAGTCTGTCTTAAGTTTGTCTTAAGACAAACTTAAGGCAAAATCCTAACTTCTGTGATTACCAAAAGTAGTAAGTTCATTCTGTGAATGCCAAAAGTAGTAAGTGCATTCTGTGAATGCCAAAATAGTAGTAAGTTTAGTATTTAGTCTTAAATTCATTCTGTGAATCGGGCCCTACCTTCATGAGATATTCATTAAAAACCAAAGGAAGTGGTTACAGGAGTATTCAGGTGGGCAGAGTCACATTTTGCCGGTTCCCAGTTTTGTAGTTACTGATTGACAATAATTAAATCAAGTATTCTCAAACTAGACGTGGGTGTTGTGGAGGGTCAGTTAGTCAATGCAAGTCATACAGATCACAGGGCGTATGCATATTAATGTGCTGGTCCCCTGAAACTACCTGATTCAAAGGAGGGGGTACGTTGATGCAAACAGGCCCCTCACCGACTACCCAAGTATGATCAGAAAAACTTGTAAGAGGGCAGACTTTAAAACAGGAGTCTCCAACCTTTACTGTAACAAGAGCTACTGAAGTTAAACAAATATCCCAAGCTACTAATATTGTTAGTGTTTTAATAGTGAAAACATTAGACAAAGTTAGATTAGTGGCCATATCATGCTAGTAAATGAGCAATGATCACATCTGTACATCTGGCAGAGTTGCCAGCAGTAATCTGGAAAAGGTTTTATCAATGTAGAAGCCTCTTCGTGGCTAAAACATAACAGCCGTAGCTACAGTGCATCAAAATTGTAAGTCGTCTTTCCACAAACAACTCAAAACCTGGCTTTTTAATCAATGAACATCAGCTCCCCTTGTTGGTTAAACACTGCAGTAACTCAGCGCCGAGATGCCCAAGGGCCTTCGTTCGCGCTTTACAAATGTTGTTATAAATAAATAAATAAATAAATAAATGCCACATAGTTTATCGCTCAAATATCAGCTTTACATATAAAGTTTATTTGTAAAGTGCACGTTTACTCTATAAAGTATATTGTCATAGAAATAACATGTTATTGTTAACCAACTGAATGGTCAAACATCAGCTAATGAGTTCTGAAATACACACATTTTCATCCCAAATGCAGGTTTTTCAATTTTGGTATACATATTCAATGATGCAAATGATTCTAATTTAGTAGGCTGAGCTTCACATAGGAGAGCTACCTCAAGGTAGCTGGATAGGTACCAGCAGCTCAGGAGCTACTCGTTGGAGAAGCCTGCTTTAAAACAAAACATTGGGTAAAAAACAATCTGATTTCACTGCGGCTCAATGCACTCGTTGGCAAACGTGCAAAATTGGGAGGGTTTAGAAACAGGCAACTCTGCAATATCCAGCACTGCTTGAAAATTGGAAGTAACAAATAGAGCATGATGCAAATGGCTCAGTAGTCTCATTCGCTTATTTTTAGGAATATCCAGTCCATTCCACTGCACTCTAATCACCACGAATTCCAAGAAGACTTCTGGAAATCTACAATAGGTTCTTATATAAATTAATTCCTAGTATGCTGGCGTACATCATGGAGAAATGTGCATATTTTACTTTTTTCTCTAAAGGTAAATTGAATCCTTGATTTGAAAGCACTTCCCCTTCATCTCCAATAAATGCGAGCAAGATCCTTTCCCAGTTTCACCCTTGAAAACCGCAAAGGCCCTGTTACAAGGGATGGTTACATAAGGATCGGAATTACAAGTTATATGATAATTATCACACCCTCGGATTCCAAGTCAAACCTGCCGAACTTTGCCTGGGAAAAAGTTCCATTAAATAAGCAAAACATGAGGAATTCAGTATATTAGATACCGATTCCATATGTTATGCCTCATGTTAAAGTGGCAAGTAGATTTTGATGTTTAACGCTCCAAAATCTGTATGAGACGGTAAATACTGCATGCTTTTCCTCCATTAAATTTAACAAAAGTTGCAGTGGCGGCTGCTCCTGGTAAGCATCAGTGAGGAGGGGAGGGGGAATGGGAGGGTTAAAAAAATAATTCACTAACCTGCTGGCTGAGTGGCCAGCCACTGCCTTTCCTCCGTCCTCTTCCTTGCTTCTTCTGTGCAAACAGGAAGCACCAAGGCTTCCAGGCTCCCCATAGCCAATCACAACGTGAAAATGCAGCATTGTGATTGGTCTGAGCAGCATAGACCGGTGCTCAGCCAGGGAATGGGAGCCTGGGCATGCGCTCCACCCAGGCGATAATGCAGCCTGGCTGGAGAACATGCAAAGTACGCATGACTGTTTGGCCGGCCATCAGTCATTGCGTGCTCATAAAGCGTGCACTTCTTGCTTTTAAATCCCACATGGTTCCCCTACTAAATAAAGTTTCATGGGGGAATTCTAGATGGCTTTTTAACTCACTATTCCTTTTGGGCCCCCACTCACTTTAGATAAGTGCATCCCTGTCGTCAGGTGTATGCCCGTCCTCCACCAAACGCGGTTTCTGGAGGGCGAGGACTGGCAGATGATGAAGCATGACACCTGGTGGTGTGTGATGCCAGTCCATCACTTTTTGTGAGATGCCCTAGTACTGCTTGGCTATCCACATTCACTTGGTCCTCTTTCTAGAAGTTGTCTATTTGTGTGATACATGATTAAATTGGAGGTTGACCCACTTCTAGAGCCCTATTTGCCTCTTGTTCCCTTCTTGGGTCTTTACCCGAGTTCTTGTGGTTTCCCGTTGAAATATACCAACCAACTCGTAATTAGGGCCTTATATGACTTTCCAGGAGTCAAAAATACCTGCAGCACGTATGTGGGTATTAATTGTATTTTGAGGAGCCATCCTTGTCCCCTAATATCCTTTATCTCAACCTGTGACCTATGCAGCACAATTAAAAGGTGCAAGACGGCATTTAAAGAAAATTACTGTTTATGTGCAGGAAGGGGGACCTTGAATTTGAATTTGAATTTAAAAACATTTGTACAGCGCTCGCATACCCAGCGGTTTCATGGCGCTAGTGGTGATCGGTGGAAGGTAGCAGCAGAGAGATTAAGGGTAAGCTTGTGTGAACAGAAAAGTTTTAAGGTTTTTCCGGAACAGGGGGTAGGAAGGTGAGGTGCGCAGAGTAACCGGGAGGGAGTTCCAAAAGGTTGGAGCCAGGACAGCTAATCTCGCTCCGCCCGCCCTCTGCTTTTTAAAGCGAGGGATGGTAAGGAGGGCCAAATGGGCCGAGCGAAGTTCTCTGCCTGGGCAGTATGGTTTGATAAGAGAGCAGATGAACTCGGGAGCAGTGCCCCCTCTGGCTTGATATGTAAGACAGCCGAGCCGCTCTGGCTTGATATGTAAGACAGCCGAGTTTAAACAGGGCACGCTCTCTTATGGGGAGCCAATGCAATGTTCTGAGTAATGGGGTGACCCGATGATATCTGGGGAGGCCATGGATCAGGCGGGCCGCCTGATTCTGCACCAGTTGTAGTCGATGGATCATGTATGCAGGGGCTCCATTATAGACTATATTACCGTAGTCTATACGGGACAGTACCATGGCCAGCATGATAATTTTTAAGGCTGAGGGGGAAAAAAAACGAGAAACTTTCCTGATTACTCTGAGGGAAAAGAAACATGAAGAAACCACGGAGTTGACTTGTGGGTGAACAGTGAGCTGGGGATTAAGAAAGATTCCCAGAGTTTTCACTTTGGACACTTTCCTGTACATAAACAATCATTGGCCTTTTGCTGTTTTCATGTACGCTGCACAAGGCAGCACACAAAAAAACAGCAAAAACACAGAGAAATGAAACATTTATCCTTATTGCGCCAGGGTAAGACCAGATTTCCCTGGTCTTCATTCTGGCGCTGCCTCCTATTTACGCCTCCCTTGTAAATAGGGGGCAGCATCAGAATCAATGAGTGTTGTGGAGGAACGCCCACAACAACACGCATTGTCCTCCTCTTTCACGCTAAGCATAGCATTAAACATTGCCTTATTTACAAGACAGCGTTAAGCCACGTTAACGCTGCCTTGTAAATAAGGCAAAGCATCTATCGCTACAGGAACATCGTAAAAAGTGACATTCCCTTGGCGATAGGGGCTTGTAAATATGCCCCTCATAGCTTAGGTGGACAAAAGACTTGGTAAACCAGGAAGTGGGTCAGATATTCAGCACACAAGCCTTCAGACCTCTTTAAACAGAGGTTCATTTTGTGAGCCCTGCACTCTGTAGTCTTTTATTTGACATGTTTTTTACAGTTGAAGCTGATTGGAATCGTAGTGTGATTCACACTTAATATTCCCTCCAACCCAAGTCTTGCTGGAGGGATTGATGCAGTCATTGAACTGTGTATTTCAATGCTCAAAATCATTAAGAAAATGCACTTAAGAAAGCTGATTGAATTCCAATACCTGCTATCAGAGGATTATCCTGATTGGAAGTGCTGCTAGAATATTACAGCGTAATAAGGCTACTGACAATATTTAAATGCAGGAATCCTGTTTGAATATTGAATTGGAAATGCTGAACAGGTGAATAATTTTCCATGTATGCAGAGGAGAGATTTTTGCTAATGCATATACATGCCTGGAACTAATCTGTCGGAGTGCTTACCACCAGAAAGTAAATTAAATATAGGTATTTGATTTAGACAAACACTGTTCACTGAGGGTGCAAGTATAAAAAGTTAAAGTCAAACTGATATCACTGTAAAGGGTTTTAAAGATACACTATGGGACTTTTTACGAGTTTCCGACCGCCTGATTATGATGCGGCCGAACAAGCTCAGTTGGATACTCACATTTCCCTATGGAAGCCATTGTTAAGGCTGTATGCCGGCTGTAATACAGGCTTCCATAAAGAAATGGAGGTGTGTGTGCATGGATTTACAGGGGGCACCCTACGTAACCCCTCGTCCATCAACCGTAGTCCTGGGAGGCAAGGAGGCCTTACTAGGGGGCCCCAAAGTTGCTCTCCGACAGCCTTTCCATGCCGTAAAGGCCAGCACAGAAAGGCTGTGGGAAACTAACATCGCCGTACATAGGGGATTACGGTACAGTTCTGACCGACCAGAAGACTTCGAGGGCCATTCAGAACCTTATCGGAATGACCGACTGGTTCACTCTCCGACCGCCATCATCTTCAGACTAGCGGTTGGAGGCTTTCCGACCGACATCGTAATCCCCCCCTATGCATTTGTACCTTACATGATTTCTTGGCACAAGGAACTGGAATACTTTGCATTTGTTTGCTGCATTATTTGGTGACAGAAAATATCCTCATATGACTTTTACCTAAACTATTCTTCATATTGAAGCCCCACTTCTTTCATAAAAAATCTTTGTTTTTCAACTGAGCACTACTTTTGTGTTCCAGCCCTGAGGAAGTTATTAGGTTATGCGCTTGTTTGATGAAACACACATTTTTTGGAAGAACATGTAAAGGATTTGTTACATGGAATCAAAAACGTATTTAGGCTGGCGTTTGTATTGAGAACTACACTTCAAAATGCAGAAGTGGAATAAAAAGATAGACTTGTAAGGTGTGCAAGTATATCTGTACACTCTAAGAACACAAATTAAATATAACAAAGAAATATACGTAATAGTCAAATATGGAGTTTTAATTATACACCCAAATTGAAGTCAGGAGGTCTTTGGCAGCTAGATTTCCAATTAGGGCATACATTATAAAAATAAAACTACACATTACTTGCCATTAGTCTACAAGTGAGTATTATTTTCACTACCGTTATGTTCAAAGGCACTGCTGGGGGATAGTGTGGGTGACTTTGTCTTCTGCCACCTTTTGCAGATGGTTATCGTTGTGTACAACAGGCTAACCCCATCAACGTGATAGTGAAAATAGATTACAATACAAAAGGTCTCACAATTGGGGAGGAAGAGGAATATGAAATCAATAAATATGATGGGGACATTAGGGAAAGTTTGAGAAAGACAGATACAGCATCCACCCACTCCCTTGGTCAAAGCACAACTGGCATGGAAGGAAGGTAATAGCTGAGTTAACAAAATTCAGACAGTCTTTAGAAGCCCACTGTTGAACTTGGCCCTCAGGGT
The DNA here is from genome assembly GCF_964263255.1 of Lissotriton vulgaris. Classification (NCBI taxonomy): domain Eukaryota; kingdom Metazoa; phylum Chordata; class Amphibia; order Caudata; family Salamandridae; genus Lissotriton; species Lissotriton vulgaris. The sequence goes on along the minus strand of NC_141697.1, from coordinate 90,316,039 downwards.
CACCCCCAAACATTTTGCCTTTACCCCTCTTGTTTTGCTAAATTTGTTTTTGTTGCCCTTAAGACCATGTGCACTTTACCACTGCGAAACAGTGCTGAAGTGATTGCGCTCACTCCTTTAAACATGGTAAAATTGGCTTTCACTTAATTTACTTATAAGTCCCTAGTGAAGTGGTACTACATGTACCCAGAGCCTGTAAATGAAATGCTACTAGTGGGGCTGGGGACTTTATTTGATCAAAAGGGCATTGCTACATATATAAGGTGGAGTTTAATTGAGTTGGAATCTTCTGCATGATGGCTGTTTTTCACAAATTAGGTTTGCTGCTGAATAATCCTAAAGCACCTCTAGACTTCAAAGGAATGGTGAAAATGTGTGCAAATCCTCTGATAGGTGACCACAAAGTTGTGGACTACTTCTGCTTTTCTGAGGACTTCTTGCACAACCGAGTGGATGCAGTAGGCAAAACGGAGCACTTGATGGCATACCCTAACTGCCATGTCTTTGACAACATTACTGCTATTGTCAGTGACAAAAAGTCCAATACTGGGACTTCTTGCTTCAAACACAGGTAGGCTTTAGCATTGAATTCTTTCAGGATGTAGGAAGCTGTTTGCTATTGGGAAACATTGGAATTGTTGCATGCTGGTGAATGCTTTGAAAAACATCAGTACTTGTGCCGTGGAGTAATAGTCTTTAACCAACCTGAGTGACGCCCGGTGTCCATAGCTTGTCAGCTGGTCCACATATGTGTAATGACAGTGACATACTTGTCTGTAGCTTGACAGCTGGCCCACATAGGGGTGAGCGGAACTAGTGAAGTTTCATTCCATTGAATTCCACGCAGTTACAGAAAAACTCTATGAGATTCTGCAGAATTCTGCAGAATTCTGACAAAGGGTCAAAAATATGCAGTTCATGCTGCAATTTTGAGCAGCCGCGGCCCGTGGAGGGAGTAATGGTGGAGCAGGAGGGCTGGGAGGGTTAGGGGCAGGGTGGAGGTTGCTAAAAACCGGCATATGGATAATTGTAGGAAAGTAAACAATTTAATTAGCTCGCACTGCATTGCATTTTGCGATGCAAGGCACGCTACGAAATTCGATTTTATTAATTAAATTGTTTACTTACCTGCAATTATCCATATGCCGGTTTTTAGCAACCTCCACCCTGCCCCTCCCCCTCCCAACATTCCTGCCCACCGTAACTCCCTCCACAGGCCGCGGCTGATTTTGAGCCTGTAGTGCAAGCAGCGCTGAAATTCAGTGCAAATGGCACCATGCATTGCACTGGAGCACGTGGCCATTCAAGTTGCTGTCTCTCCAGTAGAAAATCTACTAAAGCAACAGCAAATCTATTCAAACAGCAGCCCTCTGACCATGACTGCTCGCAAACACCGGTGACCACCCACATTATGGAGTGCCAAATCTTGCTCACGCTCATCAGCTTGCATATTCGTGAGTCTCACAGGAGAAAACTTCTGGCACACAGTGACTGGCAGAATTTGGCCTGAACTCTGCCTTACGGAGTAACGCGGCGTGGCCAAAATTCCGCCAATTCTACAGGCAGAATGGTACATTCCACCCACACCTAGTCCACATATGGTTAATGAGATGAATTGTATGTCCAGACTTGGTCCCTTGCACACCGTGCCACTGGAATTAAAAGCTACATCTGATTGAAGAGCCTAATCAGTGCAAAACCGGTCTCGGCTTGCTTGTGTTCAGGTTAATAAAATTCCTTCTCTGGCAGTTCGGACCGTACTGTTCTTATTGGAGTAGGGTCAAAACTGATTTGTTTATGGCTAGACCTAAATACGAGGTGGCATGGTGGACAAGAAAACAATAGGTCGTAATGTTACCCCAAGCAATAGCCAGTGATTAGCCTTTGTCCAAGCATCCTCCCATCACCTTTTGTGTGTTTAATTAGATGAATGCACAACACAGCTCCTTAGCAATCAATCCCAGCACTAAATGGTACGGCTGTGGCACAGTGGTAGTTGAGAAATAGTTATGCCTTGGAACTTTCCATTTTAGATATAGGGATTCCACAAAATCAAGAAACCTCTCTGCTTCAATAAAGAATGTTGAAGAGGTCAATTTCAAAGGATTTGGACTGTTTCCCATTCTATAAATGGGCCCAATTATGGATTTGGACGAATGCTGTATCCTTGCTGAACATAGCGGTGATACTACAGAGTTTTTGTGACAAAGATGCTGCTACTGATGGTGACGATCACATTGCAAGTGAGGCATGTGGAGTTAGGCTGCTTGAACGTTTATTCATTTCATATTTAGAAGATTTTCATGGGTATTTGGATCTACAATTAGCCAATTTACACATATTATGCAATAAATGTTCAGTTAATCCCCAGGAGAGTATGTTTGCTTTCACCATCATCATCATCTTCATCACCTCCTTCTATCAGTTTCAGTTCTTTTTGGTCTGACCCAGGGGTCTCCAACTGATCAATCGCGAGCTACCGGTAGCTCTCTGACAACCTGTAAGTAGCTCATGCTAACATTGTGATTTTTTAACCCTTTATTGGTTTTTCTTACATTTGTAGGCCTTTTATTAATACCCGCTTACCAAAAACAGCTGCTCATTATTGGTTTAACTGAGTTTAGGTGGGGCGGGTTGAAGAGCATGACGTTGTTCCTTATCTGGTGTGGAGCTGCTGGGGTGTCGGAGAAGAGCAAAGCGCCATCTGCCCTTTACAGCCTGCCAACGTGCATTTCAGCAGCGCGCAGAGCACATCGATCGGTTAGCCCTTTCCTTGCCTCTAGGGAGATGTCACTGTGCACATAGAGCATCAATGAACAATGTGCCTAGAGCGGGTTATCTTTCTCATGTAGACCCGGAAAAACACTTTAACGAGATCTGGCTTGACAAGTGTCCAACAGGGCACTTTCATTTTAAATTGTGAAGGCAGCAAGTGCCAGCCACCTATGGGCCCCTGATGTGTATTACTATAGATTTTCATTTTTCAGGAATGCCTCCACCCTGGACAAATGAATCGCTGCCGGGGAGGAAGGTGGTATGGTTTCTCTACGCCCTGCTGCTTCAGGGTCCAGTTCTCTAAAGTGAAGGCAGTCTACTCTAGTACCACCTGACCAGTAAACCCATCTTACATCAGTTGATCTCAAGCTAGAAAAGACTTTTTGGGTCTATGTAGTGGCCTCCTATCATTGACTGAATCGCTCTGCCCAAAGGCACACATCTTACCTGCTAAAGGACAGGAGAATTGCACCGCGATCTCGCGGATCAACTAGAAAGAGCTGCAGCAATTGTCTGGTTTTAAATTGTGTCACGAGCGGTTTTGCTCTTTTAATTTAATTTTAGCTACTGTTGTGTCTCCTGCTCTGATTGCTAGATGGAGCACAATCCACTTACCCGCACCGTGAAATACTTCCTTGCACCCGCCGTTTGAGCGGGGTCATACACTCTCCACACTTGGCCGCGCCATCTTGGCTGAGGAAGGCAGGCACTCGCACATTAGTTGCCGCCATTTTGGGGAGGCGCTCTAGTGGCTGGGCAGGGCTCTCAGCCCAACGTATTTAAACGGGGAAGTGCAAGCCTGCGCCCCAGGACAGGAGAATTGTACCGTGATCTCTCAGATCAACTAGAAAGAGCTGCAGAAATTGGCTGGTTTTAAATTGTGTCATGAGTGGTTTTGCTCTTTTAATTTAATTTTTGCTACTGTTGTGTCTTCGGCTCTGATTGCTAGACGGAACACAATCGACTTAACCGCACCGTAAAATACTTCCTTGCACCCGCCGTTTGAGCGGGATCATACACTCTCCACACTTGGCCACGCTATCTTGGCTGAGGAAGGCAGGCACTCGCACATTAGTTGCCGCCATTTTGGGGAGGCGCTCTAGTGGCTGGGCAGGACTCTCAGCCCAACGTATTTAATCAGGGAAATGCAAGCGCGCAGCGTGCGCGCCGGTGATGCGCCGGAGGCGAGCCAGAGGCAAGCCCGTCTGCGCCCGTCCGCATCAGGAAGGGGCTAGGGGCAGTAACCCCTGGCCGAATTCTCCTGGGTGATATCTGCTGCAGCAGGGATGTACTATTGGGGTATAGAAATGAACTGAGGGATGTTTGTATGCATGTTATGTCACTGGAGGAGGATGGTAATTACTGTTCGCACTGTCCATATTGTACCTTCGCACTTATACCGCCTGAGTCTCCTCCTTCAGATACCAGAGAAGCAAAATCCTTTTCCCTCCAACATCTCAACTGTCGATCCCTGCCCAAGCATGCAAGTGAAATCCATCTGCTGCTAGAGGACAGATGCCCTGATGTTCTCTTTCTTACGGAGACTTGGACCAATTCGGCCTCTGACGCAGATGTGGTCCAGGCTCTTCCATCTAATTACACCTTGGTCAGACAGGATCGGGAGTCTGGTCGGGGAGGGGGAATTGCTATTATATTTAAAACTATCTATAGTTGTAGATCGACTAAGGGATCTTTGGAGGACTGCGAGAGCCTTTCCTTTGCTATTGGTTTCTCTCCCATCTGTACCTTTTCAGGTATTCTCCTCTTTCGTCCTCCTGGAGGACACACTAATTTGTGTAATGACCTTCCAGGTATCGCTATAAACCTGGCTAGCCACATCCCCAACTTCTCAATTCTTGGTGATTTTAACATTCACCTAGATGAATTAGATTCTTCCCCTTTGCAAGACCTTGTGGCAGGCCTTGAAGGTTTTCACTTCAAACAAATCGTAACTGGCCCTACCCACAAAGCTGGTCACTGACTTGATCCCTTTTTTACTTATCTAGATAATATTACCTTGAACAAGATTATTTTAGCACCCTGGTCAGACCACTCACTATTATCCTTTGTATGGACTCCCTAGGCTCTGCACAATCCTCTACAAAATCTAAAAAGTTGGGCAGGACCTGGTCAAAACTCTCAGTGGAGGAATGGGTAATGAATCTTAATAATTTCATCCCTGCATCTTGCCCTAATCCCATTAAGGCCAATGATGACTTCAATAGTTGGTTGGAGTCCTCATTAGATCTTACTCTCCCTAAGAAACAATTCTGTCACCGAGTTGGCTCCAACAAGAAAGCTTGGTATACTCCCGAACTCAAATGCTTAAACAATCTTGTAAGCAGTCCGAACAGAAATGGAGGAAGGATTTTTCTAAATCAAGCATGGCGAATTATAGAACGGCACTTAGACTGTATAAAGACGAAATAAAGGCTGCTCAATCCAGCTATTATCAGGAAATGATTGTGCTGGCTTCTAAGACTCCTAGGGGATTTTTTTAAATTTTTAAATCCCTTATTACTCCCCCTAGCCCTCTTCCTGACCCTACGGGTATACAACAGCGCTGTGAGGAGATCGCTAATTTCTTTGCCACTAAGGTCGCTAACATTTATTCGCAATTCCCTCAACAGGATGTTGATATGCAACTCCCACCCCCTCCCATATGCGAGGCTTGAAGTTTTTGCCCCTCTTTCACTATCTGACTCACAGCGTCTCCTGGAGAACCTTAAGTCAGGATTTCCGGCTGATGTCGCGCCCCCTTCCATTCTTAAATTAGTGTCAGAGATTATATCCCCAGTCATCCGGGATGTAATTAATGCCTCCCTCGCGGCTGGACTGGGTCCCCCGCTATGGAAATAAGCAAGAATTAAAGCACTTTAAAAAAAGCCAAACTTAGACCCTGGGGACTGGGCTAGTTATCGCCCAATCTCTTTACTACCAGGCATTAGCAAACTGGCAGAAAAACATGTTAATTCTATATTGGCAGCCTATGTGGAGAACAATAATGCTTTACACCCCACTCAGACTGGATTTAGAAGTAAGCAGGGCACGGAGACGGCCCTTCTTGCTGTGGTGGAAGAAGCAAGGAAAATTGTAGACATCAGAGGCTGCGCTGCTATCATTCTGTTAGACCTCAGTGCAGCCTTCGATACGGTAAATCCCCGCATTCTGATTCAAAGACTGAGGGAGGTGGGAGTAGCGGGGACCGCCCTTAAGTGGTTGCAGTCCTTCCTCTCCGATAGATCATTCATGGTCTTTGAAGATGAGGTTCTGTCAAAACAGACCCCTCTACAGTATAGTGTCCCCCAAGGATCTTCCTTAAGCCCCACCATGTTCAACATCTACATGCAGCCCCTTGCGGACATTGTGCTTCCCTGGGGGGGTCCTGCTGGTCACTTACGCTGACGATACCCAGCTGGTGGTGTCCCTCAACCAACATGATATGAATGACAAGAACTTGACTTCCTGCCTTGTAAACGTAGTTGAGTGGATGGATTCGTCCTTTCTCAAACTTAATGGCTCCAAAACAGAAGTCATGATACTAGGACATGCAGCTCCTTCCAACTTAGATCCTTGGTGGCCAATTTGTCTAGCCCCCCCCCTCTACCAAAGAAACAAATTAAGAGTCTGGGTGTATGGTTGGACTCTAACCTTAGTTTCTCTGTGCAATCGTGCAAAATGGCCGCCACCTGCTATGGACTGATCAGGAAGGTCCCTTTGACACTAGATGTCTGCTGTTGCAAGCCCTTATTTTATCGCGAGTTGATTATGCCAATGCGATCTACTTGGGTGCTCCACCGGGGACTATTAAGATCCTACAAGTTGTCCAGAACTGTGCTGGCAGACTTCTAATGAATGTTCCGAGGCGCACATCAGCTAAGGCAGCACAGTTGCACTGGCTTCCAGTGCAACAAAGAATCTGGTTTAAGGCCATGTGTACCGTGCACAAATCCATCACCGGCAACAGACCCTCTGTGATCTTGCCGATGATTCAACTGCATCGGGTATCTTGGACACTTAGATCCAATAATAAAAAGTTTCTGACAGTCCCTAGGATCCTTCGGGCACGTATGGGCGGCCGACGATTCACGCTCCATGCGGCAAAACTGTGGAACCGGCTCCCCGACTCCATTCGTCTTGAACTTAATTATCTCCACTTCAGGAAATGCTAAAGACCTTTCTTTTCCCATGAGTAGAGGTAAAGTTCTAGCTGTCCTAAATGCGATGGGATGCCCCAGGGCAGCCATGCGCAATAGAAAGCATATTCATTCATTCATTCATTCAAATGTGTCCAGTGTACCAGCAGAAGTCAGATGCTATGCCCACCTGGTCCACCATGAGTCTTACCACTACTGCCTTCCCCTCTCTCTGGCATACACCATATTATCCTAGTCCCACATACAGTGCACGCGGTTCTTCCTCATTCTCGCTTCGCCTCTGAATAGGTTTCTTCCCTTTTGAGTGGCAGGCCACCCTATCCCTATGACAGCTATCACCAGAGCCGGGTCAGACCAACCCAGTGTGGTGGGGATTCAGTTCGCTCAAGCTGAGAATAATTACTGGTTTGTTGAGAGATTCTGTGGGGGCCCTCCTTGGTTAAGCATGATTTTAATGGACTCCCCAACCTCTAAGCTGCTTCTAATCCAGGGCAGAATTACCTCCCCAATCATTGCATGCCCACCACAGCCAATCCATCCACGCATTCTGGAACAAAGCCTTGGAACACTGGGAACTCCTAATTAATGTGAGTTTTCTTCCCAAGCCGACCGTGTGGCATGTAAAAACACTACACATGATCTGCCACAACGATGCACGTGAGCTGTGCCAGTCCCGCTGCGCCATTGCTCCAGGAGACCAGGACCAGTGCTGCATCTGAACTGCTTCAACACTGTTCGCCCTAAGTTGACAGGATATGCCCAGACGTGGGTCCCTGGCTCACTTTGCCCCTGGATCAACTGAGGGAGATCTCCGATCTGCGAGGCTTCTCACGATGGGTGACAATAGGTGTTGAGCATTTGGGGGATGTGTGGAGGAATGGGGCGTCCCTCCCCTCGCCTCCCCTTTGACAACCTGAGGCAAGAATATGAGCTAGCGCCCTCCCAGGGGATCCCTTACCTGAGACTCGTACATTTCCTAAGGGTGCATATTGAACCGGGCACGGTTTTCCTAATTACTCCCCTTTGAAGGAATAAATTATTGGCAGACCCCATTCCTGATAAGGGGACATCGACTGTCTATCGGAAATTAATGAACAACGCTCCTGACCCTTTGGGCCCCGTTGGACATTCCTGGACAGATGATGTAGGCAATATTGATGACGAAGAGTGGCTAGAAGCACTACAAAGCCCTAAAGACACTGCGATCCGTGCAAGATTAGGCTCATACAACTGAAAGTCTTACACAGTTCATACAACCTTTGCACGTTGCTGCACAAATGGGGGATGGTACATACACTGCAGTGTGTGAGGGGATGTGAGCAAGAGGGATCCTTCTATCACATCTTATGGAATGCTCCATGATTTGATCATTCTGACAGGGAGTGACAACAGTGATGCCCAGGGCCCTGGGGTGAGGGTGCCCATGGACGCTAAATGGCTGATGTTGATGATTCAAGGAGAGGAAGACTGGCCCCAACATTATAGACTCTGGCTGGCACTGTCAGCAGGAGTAGCACAACGTAACATAGCGCGCCAGGAGGGGGCACCACATCCCCAGTCAGTGGCAGTATGAGAGGCTGATTTAGAATGGTGTCAAACGGCAGAGGAAGTAATCTACACAAGCAGAGGGTGCACTAGAAAGTGGGAAAAGATATGGTCTCCCTGGCGGGAATACAGAGGTATGTTGGGTTGACACTGATTTCTCTGACACATTGTTATAGACGGTGGATCCAGTGATAAAGCAAACTGAGAGTGACTTGTGCACCATCCAGTGTGAAGAAGCTTCAAATGACTTGTGTTATTATGGATTTGCGACCCAACCAGACTGTAATGCAGCAGATATATTGACTACTGGTAAAGTGCATGTGAAATCGGTTCAGACTTATAATGTATGATGAGTCTGTTTAATAAAAAGATTTGTTTAAAAAAAAGAAAATTAGGGCTGGTCGGTGCTCGCGGAGTTTCACTCCACGGAATTCTGCAGAGTTACTGAAAAGCTCCACCCAATTCCGTAATGTTCCGCAATCAGGCGGAGTATGCTAATCCACCCTGTAATTAATTATATGCGAAGACTATGTGTACAGGCGGAGGGGGAGGGGCTTTTTCACTTATCTTACAACTGCTTGTAAATAAGGTTGAAAGGATTACCTAGACAGTGCCATGACTGAGGCAGTTAAATCTGTGAAAGTGAGCTGGCAGTTTAATCTCTCGCCTGACAAAATATTAGGCCAGTCTCCTGCCTATGAATGGCAGGACCACCTACTGACGGCCTCGTACATACTCGCATATCTCTCTGCTATCCAAGCCCTGGGACCACAACACGGGGAAAGGCCATGTCCAACTTCAGGCCCAGCTGACCAAACTGCACAAGGTAAAGCAGATGATTACAGGTTGTGAGTGAAGGTGCCGCCGGAGGGTGTAAACTAAGGGGCAGATTTATGTTAACTGGCGCACCCCGAGGGATGCGTCAGTTAACGTGCGCCACAGTGCACCACAGCTACGCCACCCATGGTGCGCCGCATTTATAATGCGGCGTACCATGGTGCAAAAACGGAAATGTGGCGCATTGCTGGAGTTGTGTCGCAAGCGCGACGCAGCTCCAGCAAGGCTCGGGGGTGCCCCATCTACACAATGCTGCATCAAGACCTACGCCTGCTTCAAGCAGGCGCAGGGTTTTGACGCAGCATTGGCCTGAAAGTGACTGAGTGAAATCTCATAGATTTCACTCAGCCACTTTCAGGACGCGTTCCTGCACTGGATCGCCCCCCCCACCTGCGCAGGAACGCCTCCTTATGGCGCAGGGCTTTACAACGTGACGCATCTCCTAGATGCGTCACGTTGTAAATAGGGCGCATTGTTTGCGCCGCAGTTGCGTCAAATAAAGTGACGCAATGGCGGCACAAGGGAATCATAAATCTGCCCCTAAGTGTGCACAATGCCTGGAGATCTAAGACACATGAATTCATTTGAGCACAAAACGAATGCAGGCAGGCTCGAGGGGGGCTTCTTTGGCATCAGTCAGACTTGCAGCAAACTGTGTTCCAATGCACCCAACATGCCACGTTTCATTGTCTCACAAGCCTTGTATATTTGCACAGAATAACTGCCAGAATAACATAAGAAAGTATAACACATTCATGTATCAAGCTCACAGTATGGTATTAAAGAAAGTACTTCTCACCCACATGACGTCATTTCCTTGGTTTAAAATGTTCCAACCTATCGTCAGTTCCACCCACAAAATCAAATTGGTTTTGCCCCTTCCCTTGTCGGACAATGTGAATGTCTGCGTTGAAGGCACAAACCCTGTGATACCACCCTGACGTGAATGAGTAATGGTGCCAAGTAACCATTGGTGACCAGCAGCACCCTGAGGTAGTGGCAGCAGAGCAGGAAGCAAACACTGTGCTCCTTGGTCCAGGGCAGGAGAGAAGTCAGCAATCTTTCCTTCCCTGGACAACACAAACGAGCAGTTCCGGATTCAGTGGCAAGAGAGGCAGGGTGTTCATCATAGAGGAAGCCAGGCTAGGTGTGCCCCTCACACGTGCCTGCCCCTTGCCGGAGGTTTCAGTGGTCACTGAGCCTCTACCTCTCCACCTCTCTCTTGTTCTAGAGGAGCACCAGCTTCACGGCCCTCCCTTCCATGACCCCTGGGGCATCGACTACTTAGTGCGCACACAGGTTGCCAGCTACACTTGTTCTTCTGCTCTAGTCCGCGCCCTCCGCATGCAATGGAGGGGTCAGCTGCTGCTGCATTATCCGTCCCAGGAACATGCTCCTCCCACCCTCAAGATCTGTTCAGAATCTCTCTGGCACTGCTAATCGCTCTTCCCGGGAGAGGCAGGGCGGGGCTGAGACAGGACTCCTGATATCAGAGGGCCATGCCCTGGGCCTATATCTCACTTGCAGCCCTCAAGAGCATGCTTGCGTGAGCGCGCCAGCAAACTCCGCTCTGTCGGAGGCTGGCAGAGTTTTCTTTGCCCAACTCTGCGCTCCAAGCAGAGTGTGGAGTCACAAAACTCTGCAAACTTGGCCAGGCAGAGCAGAGTTTGCCCCGCACCCCTAAAGAAAATCTGCATCTGTGAATTAGCTGTCACAGTGGAACAGAGTTGGGACAGCCCAGGTCCACTGAACAAAGGAGGAAGCCCATACCTCTGGAGCCAACACAGGAGGGGATTCCCCTTTGAGGTTTTGGTGGGAAAGTCCCTGGCAGTGATGTCACCTATCAGTGGAGCTAAGGGCCAGATGTAGGTAATTTCTATTCACCGATTCCTAAATACCGAATTTTACCGAATCAGTATTTAAGAATCGGTAAATAGAATGTAGGTAAACAATCAGTAAATTTTACCAATTCGGTAATATGCGTCATTCGGTAGCCAGTGGAGCCAGGCCAGCTCCCTGCAAAGTGTGCCACCTTAGTGGCCAGGAGTTCTGCTGAAAAGGCTTTAGGGGGCTACGGCCCTCCACTAAGAGCAAAATGAGCCCAAGATTGTGGAGAGCGGCCCAACAGGGCCCCGAGATAACAAAGGGGAAACGATTTGCCCTTTGTCCCCCCGTTTGGGCTATGGAGCATGTGGGGCTTCATCAAAGTCTTCCAAATAACCCCAGGCTGGGCCAGTGTCCGGGGGTTGGTGCAAGTTTTATTAAATATTATTTGTCTAGAAATAGGCATGCAAAGCACAGGGACCCCTCATCCGGGCCATCGTATACCAAGGAGGGGCCCGGGACCCAACCACCTACAGGAGAAAAGCAGATGGGGGACCCCTATCACCCCTCCACAACAGACAGAAGGGGCCTGAGACCCCAGCCCTCTGACCTCAATGAGAGAGGAATGAGCAGGACCACGGTTGTTTCCCCTCTCAGCAGAGGAAAGGGGGACAGAAACTCATTCCCGGGCCTCCATCAATGAAGGAAGGAGGGGAGTGCCATCTCACACCAGACAGCAGAAGTAAGGGGTCAGGGTCCCCATCCTGGGACCCCATCTAGGAAATACCAAGGGGGAGCACTGTTGTTCTCCCCCCAAGACAGTAAGCTCACCCCAGCTCCTCATGCCCGTGTCTGGGGCAAGAAGGCCGGGCACCGCAAGCTCAGAACCCTGTCCGCATGGAGTGGGCAGGGGAGAATCCAGTTGCCAGTTCCCATGCCGCAGTAAAAAGAGCTAGCAGGGTAGGGGGCTGGCTGGATGGCACAGTAATTGGTTCCCCATGCTGCCTCAACTACAGAAGATGATGGGGTGCCTAGATGGGGCCGGGCACCCCAAACAAAAAAAGCCCAAACAAAATGTTGTTGCGGGGTAGAAGCCCTGTCAAACAAAAGAAAAGACCACCACTACGTTTTCAGGGACAAGGAATTCATGACCCCCCAGATTTTCAGCCTAAGTTTTCAACATTTCCAAAGTTGGGACCTTTGTTCCAAATCCTCGGAGTGCATCTAGTGGTTAGTTCTATGGCTGCATGTTTTGTAGCCTTGAGTAGTTTACGAAAGAAACAGACTCATATTATGTTGTTTATATTGCTTTTTTTTTTTTTTTACAAATGTATTGCTGACAGTTATATTTCATGTAAAGTGCAATGCTTTATTGGTAATAATGATTGCAGATGAAATATGGTTTTTGATGTCAGTAATGGAAAGATGGTTTAGTTAACAAGTGATTCAGGTATTTTATTATGGTAACTTTGATAAACTTAATAGGCCTGTTTACCTAGAGTGACACCCTTATACCTGGTATATGGTCAGGGACGGACTGGCCATTGCAGGCACCGGTCATTTCCCTGGTGAGCCGCCAGGGTTGTGGGACGGTTTCGAGCCCCCGGGGGACGATGTTATCACAGGGCTGTTTTTGCAGCACAGCTGCAATAGCGGCCGCTGTAACTAAATTGGCCGAAACCGGATGTGGCAACAAGCCTGGCAGCACCCACAACCCCCCGGGAGGGCGGCCGAGCACTTTGCCAGGGCCGGTTTTGGTTCCCAGTCTGGCCCTGTATATGGTGTGGAAGGGGGTACCGTGGTTTTTGAAAGGTCATTAGGAGTCAAATGTGCTTAGGAGTCAAATGCAATTTCTGAGTGTCACCAAGGTATTTCAACCTACCTATGTATATATTTGTAAACTACTGCATAGTATTTCGTAGTGTGTGTGTAATAGAGGACCTTTAACTTTTCTAAAGAAAAAGCCTAAACTGGGCAGTCATTTATTAAGTGTTATTGCTTTGTGACAATGAATGGTGGGTGATTACTAGCCCACACCACCTCCCTGAACTGCTATGCTTTTCTACCCAGAGAGAGTCAAGCACTACAATGGGGTGCTTGTTTTCCAGTGAAGGTTAATTGTCGACCTACTACTTGTGCAGGCCTCAAATCCTGCACAACTTATAGCCTGGTTTGCTTACAGATGCTTGTTTTCATATGGACCCACTTACACCAGTACAAAAATATATTGCTGGCCTCCAATAATGCACTGGTTTGTAGCAAACTGTGCCATATGCAATGCATTCCTCTAATGGCCTATATGCAAAGAAGTCCCAAAGCAGGAAGGAGAGATTCCTTATGGATCCAGACTCAGAAGAGCATTTGATGGAGCTAGGTCCGGTTCGCCTTTGTTTATGGTGTGATTAGAGCTGTGATATTAGTGCTTATTTTTGGAATTTTGAGAAGATGGGAACAGGCGGGGTTGGTACAGGGGCAAGTTGAGCAGAGGTTTTTTTACACTTCCTCTATGCCACTCATGACATAAACAATGGCTGGTTCACCTTCCTCATTGCCGACTATGCTTTGTGGAACTAGGCCTGGGTGAAATTCTAAAAACACCAAAGTAATTGGAGTAATTTTATTATTTATGCATTACTCTTGGGATGCAAAATTACCAAAGTTATGGGATTATGCCAGTTTGAGTAATCAATAGTAATTTGAGGTAAACATCCTACCGCAGGAGCACAGGAACAAAGGTCTAAGATAGAGCAACTGGATGCTGGCTACTGCTGTTAATGATCTGTAGCACTTAGTGTTTTTTTCCTAGCACAAAATGCATCCTCTGGCCCACTTGGATGGAAGGGTGAATTTTGTACTAAGAAAGTGGTGCTTAATGCTGGATTACGCCACTAACGTAATTACACCTAATTACGAGTAATTACACAAGTGAGAATTACAATAGTTCCATGACCCACCCCTATGTGGAACCTTTCTAGGACCTTTTTTATCTAAACATAACAACCAGATGCTGCTCAGAATACAATGAGCCCAAAAGAACAATAACACGAAATATAAAGATAAAAAAGGAAAATGGGGGAAATATCTGCAGGGTCTTAAAGGCCTGTAACATTCAATACTTCCAGCAGACAGCTTTTATTAGTGGCAGAAAATAAGTTATAATCAACATTCAGATACACACATTGGTTAGACAAAAAGGCGGATTATCACATAGCTTGGTACTGAAAAAGGCGTAGAGAACAAAGACAAAATGGCCTCTTATCAAACATACACTAGTTTACTGTTTTCCAAAACAGTGGACAAACACATAGCTTGGCAAGCAAGAAAGTTTAGAGGATAAAGACAAAATGGGGGAAACAAACAACTACGGACCTACCTTGCTGCTCTGCTGACTGCGGGGCAGTGGCTCCACATTCCACAGCCACACGCCGTGAGGGGAACGGCAGGCGGACTGCGAACGCCGTGAGGGCAACGGCTGTAGTTCCCATCAGGGAACTACACTTCCCAGCACCACCCGGGGCCGGCCCACACCTCACATGCCATCAGCGCACCCGGAGGCGCTTCAAGAGGCTCGCGCTCCATGAGTCCTCGGGGAAACAAACAACTATGGACCTACTTTGCTGCTCTGCTGACTGCGGGGCAGTGGCTCCACATTCCACAGCCACACGCCGTGAGGGGAACGGCAGGCGGACCGCGAACGCCGTGAGGGCAACGGCTGTAGTTCCCATCGGGGAACTACACTTCCCAGCACCACCCGGGGCCGGCGCACACCTCACACGCCATCAGCGCGCCCGGAGGCGCTTCAAGAGGCTCGCTCTCCACGAGTCCTCGGGGGAAACAAACAACTTTGGACCTACCTTGCTGCTTTGCTGACTGCGGGGCAGTGGCTCCACATTCCACAGCCACACGCCGTGAGGGGAACGGCAGGTGGACCGCGAACGCCATGAGGGCAACAGCTGTAGTTCCCATCGGGGAACTACACTTCCCAGCACCACCCGGGGCCGGCGCACACCTCACACGCCATCAGCGCGCCCGGAGGCGCTTCAAGAGGCACACGCCCCTCTCACCCCGTGAGTCGTGCGTGGGAGCTGCCCGGGAGAAGCCCGGGACAAGGTTGGGCCGTCTGTGGCCGTCCGGGGCAGGAGGAGGCAGGGCTGGGCCATCCCCCTAAGTCTGCATTATGGGCAAAAGAAAAGGTACGGCGCACTCTGATCAGGGAGATAAGAAAACAAAAATTACCACTCAGTCTGAATCCATATTATCGTACCTCTCTTCAGCGGTGGGGGCCCTCTCTAAAGAAATAGCGCATGCCGAACCCGAACTGGGCCTACCATCCACCCCACCTTTGCCACAAACTTTTTCACCAGCTATGGTGCCACCAATCCCTCTGGACCCAGAGGTGCTGATTGTAAAGCCCACTACAGCTGTGACATCAGTGGGGCCCACCTCATCCACCAGTACCAAGGTCCCCTCTGTACCAGAGTCCTCCCCCCACAAGCAAAAGGCGCAAAGCACATCACGAAAAAGAGGAAGAAAACGGGGGGCATACTTTCTACACCTTCATTGACTGAGAGCCCACTGGGCGATCAATTAGAAACTCTGTTCACCTCACGCATTGAACCTTTAATTGTAGATATAGCTAAGGACATTGTGGAGACTCTTAACACCTGCCTATCTGGCCTATTGGCTAAATGTTCCTTAGTCGATAAGTTGGTTAAAGACTTTGCTACTATATCCTTACAGCTAACTGGGGGAACTGCTCTAAGGGACTTGGGACCATAAGATGCTATAGACACGGCAAACCCCTTACCTACTAGCGGCGGGAGCACCAAAGACTCGAATGGGGCTGGCCGACAAACAGCTAAAATAACTCTTTTAACCAACCCTAAGCAAGCTCCTCAGACAATTGATAGCAAACCTAAAGTGTCAGATGTGCATCGGGACAGACAGTCTGGCTACCCAACCACTGAACTACCTCCAGAAGCAGCCCCGCTTGTAGCGGTTTTTGTGGGCGTTCCTCCACAGTCAGAAGGGGTGGCGGAATCTTCATCGGCCCTTGTGAATAAGGCAAAATCATGGTGTGCCGGGACATGCAGTGGTGGGTCTGATATAGCTAATAATGTGAATTTTGCTCGCAGGGTAAGATGGATTGGGAAAAGGCATAAACACATCAAGGGTGATTGTGTCATTGTAAACTTTAACATCCCGATGTGGCCCACAGACTGTTCTGGGATGGTTCTAACATTACCAGCAAAGATTATCTAAGACCTATCCCTTTAGGTTACTTTTACCCACCCTCACTACCGGCCTTGGGACCAAGGTAATCACAGGGAGACCAGTCGCCCTTTGGTAGGCGGGTATAGGCCCAGGACACAGTCACACACCACCCCTGGGAGCATCCCGTCCCCATATATCACGCCGTCCGAGGCGCTTCAGCCTATGGAAAATGAGCCTTTGCCAGTGACCCAGACCAACCGTTATGCCCCTCCTTCAGACATAGAGGAAATTGACTGACAACCAGCCCTTACACAAAATATATGTCCTATGCCCAACACACCTATAGAAGCAGAGGCCTGCAAAATTATTAGTTGGAACATTGCAGGCCTAAGAGCTAAGAGGACAGACACATCCTGGTTGGAGTTTATTAAGGCACACGATATTATTGCATGCCAGGAAAAGTGGGATAGCTCCCCTGACTTCTGGGTGGATGGATTTATTACCTTTACCACACCTGCAGTCCCAAGTCGGTCAGGTAGAGCAAAGGGGGGTTTAATGTCCCTGTTTTCCCTCAAATTGAAGGGTAGTTTTAGGCAGATCCATTGTGACTCGCCAAACCTCTTAGTGGTAGAATGGGTAGTTTCACCAGTTTGCACTATCCTCCTTATTAACTTCTACAACGCTTGGGAGAGAATTAACGAAAGAGAACATTTGGTTGGGCTGGATAATTTTCTCTCACTGTTTAGTCTAAATAAATACACTAATTTCGAGTTGGTTTTACTAGGTGATTTTAATGTACATCTCTGTAATGAACTGTGTAGAAGAGATGAATTGGAAGACTTACAGTACAACCAGGTGCCACATTTTGAACATTCTAAAGGGTGGGAGGCTCTCGAGGAGCTAATGGCATCTCATAACTTGTTCGAAGCCAATATCACGGAGAGGGGCAACAGGACAGTTACCTTCCAGGTTACATCACCTGGTTCCATAGTAGACTAAATTTTTGTGTCGCCGGGTATATTAGCCAGAGTTAAGATACATAATGCACTCTTTGTAGTCTATAGCGATCATAGCCCTGTTTTACTTGTGGTACAGGGGGAGGATTGGCTGTATACTAAGCAACGGGGGATGTCCCGTGGCCAGCAGTACGTCCCATAGATCAAGGACGCAGATTAAAATGGGCAAACGTGGTTCCCGAGAATTTTATGCAGGAAATTTTACCCAAGATTGGGCCCCACATAGCGATCTGCCAGGAGGTAGGCACACCTGTACAAGCTATTATGAGTAGCTTTGAATTAATCTGCTCAGAGGTCTCAACTGCTCTAACTGTTAAATGCACCCAAGGTTCCCCCAAACGTCATAGGTGGTTCGACGACAGGTGTTCAAAAGCTCACAGGTCATTAATGAGGGCACTGAAAAGCAGCCCGAGAGATAGGGGTAAAATCTCAGAAGCCAGAAGGGTGTACAAAGCAACCATCACGGGGAGAAAGAAAGCGCTCAAAGAAGCAGCATGGGATAATCTAACTTCCTCAGCAGTTGTTCGGGATAGCTCACAGTTTTGGGCTACTGTGAACCAACCGTTTCTTTCAGAGTCAGATAACTGCTCCATGGACTGTGTGATACCTGATGACAAATGGTTAATCCACTTTGGCACAATCTATGGTCTTGGCGAGATGGCCAACCAAATTGAACCCTGGGAACCTTTAGTGTGCGCTCCATTGGTCTTTACTGCAGGAGAGGTGGAAAGGGCTATCCTAGAAACTTCTAAAAGGAAAGCCCCAGGCCCGGAAGGGGTTCCCGGTGATTTTTACTTGTTTGCTCCAAAACTGTGGGCTGGGGTCTTAAGTCAGGTTTTCACAGCGGCCAATAGCAATATTTTCCCCAAAAGTTGGGCAACCGCAGTCATCGGGCCAATTTTCAAAAAGGGCCAGCGCGACGACCCAGGTTGCTACAGGCCCATTTCCCTTCTGGACTCTGCGGTTAAGATTCTAGGCAGAGTCCTATTGTCCCAACTGAGAGAAAACATCAAGAAGGGGGAGGGGCTGTCAAACTTACAGTATGGATTCAGGGACAAGAGGGGAACCGTGGACCAATGTCTCAATCTGCAACTACTAATCTTCAAGGAGGGGTCTTTGTTCCTTGCATTCATGGACCTCTCCTCTGCTTTTGATATGGTTAATAGGGCTAAACTGTGGCCAGTCATGCTGGAGATGGGGGTGGATGGCTCTCTGGTGAACTTTATAGCCTCTTTACATCAGGATTTGTTTGCCAAAGTGAGAGTGACAAAAGAGGGCAGGTGCACCAGTTGTTTCAGATCGGTGAGAGGGGTACGGCAGGGCTGCATCCTGGCCCCCCTCCTCTTTACGATCTATATAAATGGGCTTGAAAAACATCTGATGGCCGTGGAGGGGGATGTTCCGCATGTAGGAGAGAGAAAAATACCAGCTCTCCTATACGCGGACGATGCTGTCCTGATAGCTCGCAAAGGGATGGGCCTCCAACGCCTGTTAGACTCATTTGGTAATTTTATGGACCAGTTATATCTTAAGATCAACACCAAGAAGTCCCACACCATGGTGGTGGCCCGAAAGTGTATAAAACTATGCCATTGCACTGTATAGGAGAGGTTGTGTCCCGAGTAACATTGTTCCCTTACCTGGGCGTTACTTTCGATGAGAAGGGCACCTGGGGTCCACAGATCAAGCTAAAAAAGCTGGCCATAACTAGAGCCGCTTCAGCTCTTGTGGGGTTTGCGAACAGGCTGGGAGCATGACCTATGGAGGCTCTTTTAGAAATATACAACCCAAAATGTATTGCAATAGCTACATATGGCGCACCTTTATGGGGGTACCTGTCCCACGATCTTCTACAAAGGGCAGAAAATAAATTTCTTCGACAACTACTCTCCGTCCCCCAATCTACCCCTACTTTTTCGTTGCATGGAGAGCCGGGTCTAGATTACATTTCAGACAAGCTGAGACTGGCTCCCTTAACGTGTTGGTTGAAGTTATGGCTCAACGAGGAATTATCTCTTAATCATGTTATCCTGGAGGACGTCATGTCTCTTGATCACAGGAAGAAAACCCCCTGGCTAGAATATGTTCGACTAGCATTTGAAAAACTTTGTCGCCCAGGATTATTTATTTTGCCATCTTCTATCAGGGTTGAGGATATCAAAAGGGTCAAAAAACATTTTATGGAGAAAGTAAGGCTGGCTCGGGAGGAACTCGAGCTGACAAAAACATCAGTAAGAGCACACTACATGTTGTTATCCTCCCCATCCTTAGAGCCCTACCTTACCTTCGTTACTAAACCTTTACATAGACACCTCCTAATTAAATTTAGATTTAATCAAATTCCCTACGTGCTGGGCTGCTTCCAGCAATGGAGCACGCCGGAATTAGGAGCCCCATGTAAATGTGGTGATTTTTCAACCCAGGACAGGTTGCACTTTATAATGTTTTGTAGTACCTTTAGGGAGCCAAGAAATAAATATTTAGTACCCGTTTTAAAAGAAGCCGGCTTTATACTATATATTTGTGGAGAAGTGTGGCTCACTGGTTAGAGGAGGCAGACCTGGAAGCAGAGGTCAGCCTGGGACCAGGGTTCAATTCCCGGCTGGCGGGGTCTTGAGTCCTAAAATGTCCATGGACTCGACAATTCTCGCTCCGGTGCCTACTGGATTCACGGGTTCACACTCTGCGACTCTGGGAAATAGCTTGCTTAATCTCCACAACGGCCCCTCGTGGTCGGATGCCTGGCTTTCGCCTTGCGGATACCCTGCCGGGGTCATCCCACAGGGGAATATCAGGACGGGTTCCCTAAGCAAGCGGTTGGTGATTTGCGCTATATAATTTTCTGTACATTTACATTTACATTTATACAAGTCAGGCCTGCCCTGTTATACTTACAGTCTTTAGGTAACATTTTCGTCACATATTCTGTGGCTAGTTTTTTAGTTGCAGCATTTAGAACCAAGTCAAGGCTCAACAAGGGTAACGCTGTAATATGAATGTTGATATATTTGTCCTGCTATTTATGATTGTTTAATGTGTCGCAAAATCTGAATATCTGTATGTATTCTTTTAAATTGTATATATTATTGTGTTTTTATTGGCTTTTATGATTTTAATCAAATCGAATAAAGTGTATTTTGACTGACTGACTGACAAAATGGGCACCTATCACTCTTCCACTGTTTTCACAAAATGGTGGACAAGTACATGATTTGGAAAGGAAGAAGGCATTTAGAATAGACAAAATGGCAGCCAACCAGACACACACATGATTTCATAAAATGGAGGAAATCACACGGCAAACGAAGAGGAGGCCGGGACAAACAAAGAGAAATTACCATCTTAGCCTTGATACCTTCCATCCCCACCACTAACAACAACATACAGCATTGCTAGGGAAGGATTTCAGAAATATATAACCAGGGGCAGATTTACAAGCCCCTTGCACCACTTTTGCGTCACTTTTAACATGGGAAAAGTGGCGCAAGGGGCTTGTAAATCTGCCCCTAGAATGTCGGTCATTTAGCACTAGTACAAGCAGCAGTAAAACTGTACAAAATCTATCGAAATAAAAAATTATATCGGCATAGCAACACTGACAATAAAATATTAAGTTGAAATTTAAAAATGCCCCAATCACAAACAGCTCCAGGGAAAAATAACCCAGTCCAAGAATAAAACAAAAGTGCAAAAAAGTCTCTTCATTCAACCATCTCACGCACACAAACACACAGAATGGTGAACAAGGACAAGGGAACGAAGGCCGCTGAGAACAGGGGCCCTGAATAACTGGGCCAGGGCTACGGGACCACCCCCTCCTGGACCACCCCCACCTCACAGTCACCAACAGACACATATAGAAAAAGATAACCTCATCTTAAAATGAATTCAAGGCCATCCGCAGGTTCTTAAAATATCATTAACATAAGCACAGTGAATATGTGAAAAACAAATGAAAACTACAGAAACAAGAAACACACTACCATAGAGAAGACTAGGCCCTAAACAGTATAACATCATATTATAATCAGAAAAAACAAGGGAAAGGAAGAAATATATTCCCACAACTCAAATACCTTAAAATGTCAATTGCCCTTACACTCTTAACCCTTAAATCTGCTCTACATCAATACATCCAAACCCCTCACCATTCACCAACAACCAAATAAAATAAAAATAGCAAATCCAAAAAGAGGAAAAACAGTGGTGCCTGCCCTCCCTCAAACATAAGTTAATCAAAAATATTTTGCAAAGTAGTGCACTGATTTGACTTGATTTTCCAAAGAAAAAAATGCATACAATCCAAGGGTGGATGAGCAGCAGAGATTATAAACAAAAGAAGACTAATACTTTTCCTCCAGAATCAAAAGCCAAAATGACCAAGAATTCAAAAATCCTTTAAACATTTTTAACATTGGGAAGTGTCATAGGTGCAGGTAGTGGATTTGGCTTTTGTATGTATCTATGCCATTTCCCTTGTGGTTTAATGGTCATTAAAACCCACAACTGTAACATGAAATATCTAAAAGTATGCACGATTACCCTGGAATTATACAAATTACTGGAATGTGCCTCATTACAGTGAGACACAGTACTCACTCCATCTCTTTCACCATAGGTGGCATACAATCTGAGGAATCGGATGGTGAAACACTGGCAAGTCCCACTAACTTAAAGGACACATCTGCGTCAATCACTGCAGTCTCCAAGAAAAGTAACTGCCAGCAAAGCCTGTGACATCCTGCTGGCCCATACAAGGACCAGTTCTTAAGTAGCAGGAAGTCTGATCTTGCTGGCCCATTCAAAGCACAAAGCCTACTATAGCATCATCAAGGGAAACACAAGCACTCATAAGAGAACTAGAGAAAAGACCATATGTCAAACATCAACTGCCACAAAGGTGCCCACAACTAAAAGTGCAATGGATGGAACAAGCATGGTAGCCACAACTAATGCTACAACCACATCTGCCTTTCCATCCAGTACCGCTGCCCCAAAGATACCATCAACTTGTAGAATCAGTGTGGAAAGCACCACTGTGTCACTACTACTATCAGCATTAATGTTATTGCTACTATAAGCATAGTTGCTACAACAACAGCAGATTTATCATTGGAGGGGGGGCTGTCTTCACTCACCTCACCTGTCACGGGTGCCTCAGCAAAACTCCCAAAGAACACCATGGTGGCTTAAGTTACTGGGACAACTAGAGTAGTTAGTTTCTACTTATATTTCTGTAGAGGTTGAGGTCCACATTAGGACCGAGATCTTGGTCTTGTTGACTTTGGAGTGTTTACAGAAGGTGCCTATGCAGGAATCATCCACTGAACCATGTCGCCCATCATAAAAGCTGGATGTTGAATGTTAACCATAATATACAACTGAACATGACTCTGTTGAAATCTCTGATACACAGGAAGGAAACCCTCACTGCCAATCCTAGCCCACCAACAATGTGCTCAGTGTATATGTAATTTGGAAAAAGGACAGTAGACTCTACTCAGCACATATGGCAAACAATCCAAAAGTCTGTCAGCCATCTCCCAGATCAGAGTTATCTTTCAGAGGGTTAAGGAGTCTACATGAGTCTCAAGGAAGCACCAAAGGCACCAAGCACTGTCCAGCACGTGCACGCTTATTCAGGCAACCACATCTGCTTAATTCAATGTACTCTAGATTCAAAAGCTTTCCTCCCTCTACTTGCGTTTGACCTGTTCAGGACCATTTATGGACTCACAGTGTTTTGATTGACTAAATTGTATTTTTCCACTTTCTTTTATTTTATTTTATTTTTTTATATTTTTTATTTTAGTTTTCAAAATACTTTATTGGTTTTCCCAAGGTATACAGAAGGCATATATTCGGTTAAGCGAGTGTGTCCTAGTTACATGTGCGTATAGGACTTTATGCGATTTATGGACACCAGTAGCCCAACCAGGTGTCCATTGGCAGAAGAGAAAGGGATAGGCTAAGGAAGAGGAAAAGGAAAGAAGAAGAAGTAGTGAAGAGAGGATGGGGTGCACAGTTAGACGTTGCATATTTTGATACGCTGGAGCATAAATGACAACTTTATATACTTAGACGTTCTGGTACACATAATAGGAACAATTTACTTACATACAATAATACAAGTGTAACAGCAGTGAAGTCACCAGTTAGGTTCTCTCAGGCAAGGGCTTTGTTCATGGGGGTTCATAAGAGTCTAGAAATGCGTCCAAGGAATTCCACATTGACCTGGAAGACGGCTTCCAGGGGGAGGTTTGTAGTGCTAGGTTGTCTGCCCCTCTGAGGTGGATGATCCAGTTTAGCCAGCCCTTGTATGCAGTCTTGCTTGTGTCCTTCCAGTTGGCAAGAACCATTTTCACTGCCAAGGTTAGTAGCAGGTCAAGTAGGTCTTTTTAAGAATCCTTTCTCAGGTTTGTGTTTATGCATGCCGTGGGGAAGTTGAAGGAGTCTCTGATCATATTATACTGAAAAACACCACTTATGAGGGCAAAGACTTTGTCCCAAAACGGTTTAAGTACAGTACACTGAAATAAGGTGGGTTAGATCCCCTGTCTCCTGATTGCAGTTTCAGCATGTTGCATACTTTCTAAGCCCTAGTGCAAATAACCGGTCGGGGGTACAAAATGCCTTGTTTAGTAGCCAGTATTTGGTCTGGCAGAGAACCGTAGAGATCTTATTACATGAGACGGATCTCCATATTGCAGGCCAGTCTTGTTCTTTTAGTGGCTCTGGGTGAAGTTGCTCCCAGAAGGCCATAACCTTACTATTGAGTCTAGAAGACTTTGTGCGAAGGAGTTTGTATATTTGCGAGACTTGGTGGCCCAGTTTGGTAATATTTGTCACAAATAAGGAGATTGACGGTTGGACGGTATTTAGTTTGGCTTTTGTAAGGCTGCTCTAATTTTTAAGAAGTTGTAGAACTTGATGTCCGCCAGGCCATACCTCTCCTGAAGGTTTGAGAATGTAATTGGTTATGTGTTGTCTTCTAGTTTATGGAAGAGTATGCCTTTCTTAATCCATGTGTCTAGGGTTAGGCTTTTGCCTTTGTATGTTATCTTGCTGTTGGCCCAGAGTGATTCCAGTTTAGACCCTTCAATGCTATGCCCCAGCTTTTCATCAATTTTAAGTAGTGCTGCTTTTGTTTTTTTAAAAAACTAAATCTATTTGTTGTTAGAAGTGCAAGGGGACTTAGATTGTCAAGAATGGCCCTCTCAACCTCGAACCATGTCGGGGTGTAGCCTGCAGGTGGGGTAATCCAGTATGAGCCTTGTTTCGCCAGGAAGGCCATCTGATATAGTCTGAAATCCACTAAGGTCCTCCTAGTGTTTTATCTAGTCTTACTAGCATAGTGGGTATTTTTCCACAAGTTTTTCTTTTTCTTCTTCTTTTCGGTATCAAGCACTCAATGGGAGAATGTGTGTTACGTTACTCCCTGTCATTTTTCCTCTTTATTGCCCCATGCTCTGTTTTCTCTCTCACCCCCTCCTCAATGCAGCTCGCCCTGCTTCTCATCATGCTGGTCTGTGACATTTTTAAATACATATTCTTTTTTGAAGGCTCAGTAGTTGTAAACTGTGGCAGGGCAACTCCCTTCCTTTATCCCTCCCCAAGGACGTTCCCTTTTCCAACACTGATGCTCCTCAACTTTCTCCCAAGGAAACGGGCCATGAAACTATTTTAATTCTAATTATTTCTTTGTGCTCCCGGCAGCTGGAAAGCGCTGTCTGGCTGCTCGCTATGTTGATCACTCTAAGGGGGAGATTCTTAAACATTTTGCACTGAGTTAGCGTCACAAATGCCTTTTCCCTCAGCGAAGGCTTCTCACTTGTGCCAATCTACCAGGTATAACCCAACATTCCACCCAGAAACCAGCCAACGCTCTGGTCAAGATTGATGCCTATCTCTCCATTAGTTTTAAATCCAGCTTTCTGCACACCAATATAGGAACAGTTTCATGATCCAACCAAGGGGAAATGATGTCCTTGTCATTGCAATGAGCATATTTACACCCTGCCCGCATACAGGAAAAATCGAAATCCCCGGTACTTCTAGCCTCAAACTAGCTCTAATCAATGGACAATATAAAGCAATACAGGACCATAATAGGACTTGGTTTATACGGTTACACTATGACCCTGAGTGTTATGCTGCTAGAAAGTTACTCAAAGGCTCACATATTTGCTGACCACAGAAATCACGGTGGACATCAAACTTCCTTATTCTTGCCACTCCTTTACCTCACTAGACTAAGATTCAGCAGTCCAAGACACATCCTCGATCATGATCTAACACTTACTGATGTTTTCTAACAAGAAAATAGCCCCAGGTAACTAGAACGTATGTAATGATGATCCTGTACCATGCACATGTCCTCATTACCAACTTCTCACACTAGATTTCTAGTAATTGGTCATGTACTCTATCCCAAAAAAGATCAATTCGGGTGACCTACCGATCAATTCCTGTTTTAAGTTATAAAGAACACCTTTCACCTAGCCAACCTATACACTATCTGTCTAAACCAAGGTGTAATTTCATTTATTCCGGCATAATCTTGAGTAATTTTTGACATTTCACATTATGGACGTGACGCATGATGTCGGAGATTAATCCAGCATGCCACATCATGTTAACAAAATTTCCATGCGAATAGAAATAGAAATCCTACTACGGGAGCATGGGAGTGGTGTGATCGAACTAATGCAAACAACTGTTGTATAAATTGGGTACCATTTTAATCATCTCAAAATTCTATTTTGATTTGACTTTTTACCTGAGTGATCCAGTTGGGTAACTTTTAGCACTAGGGTATAGATGCATCAAAGGAAAACCGGTCGCAAAGGGACAGATTCTCAGAATCTGCCCCTTTGCAACCAGTATTTTTGCATTTGGGATGCATCATCCCAAATGCAAAAATCGCAATTTAAGAAATCGCAAAATTGCGATTACTTAAATTGCGATTGCATTTAAGGAATCTCAAATTGAGATTCCTTAAATGCAATCCATCAAAATAAAAAAATATAGCGATTTCGCTAATAGGGGGAGCGAATTACCATGAAGTTGAACTTCATGGTAATTTGCAAAAACTTTGAAAAATGCACTAAAGTGCCTTTTTCAAAGTTCCATTTTACACACACACATGCCCTTGGGGCATGTGTGTGTGTAAGATGTTCTCATATGCAGATTTTAGGGGTGCAACAGGGTGTCCTTTTGACACCCTGGCAGCCTTGAAATTGCATTCTCAATTTGTGATTCTCTGATTGAGAATCGCAAATTGAGAATGTCTTCCTATTCATTCCTGTGGGCCTCTAGGCCCATATGAATGAATGGGGAGGTATTCCTTAATTGCGACTCGCAATTTGCAAGTCGCAATTAAGGAAGGTTTAGAAATCGCTATTTTTTTTGCGATTTCTACATGCATAGCCTTTTGCTATTTCTTATTAGCGAATCCTTGTTTTTCGCTAATAAGGAATCGCAAACGGCATTGTTGATGCATCTATACCTAAATTTGTTTTCTTATTTATGGTATTTATAGAGTGCATATTCATCCCTAAGGGGATATCCCGTGGTTGATTAAGATCTGTTACCAAAGAAGAGCAAAGCAGGAGGAAGGTGCAACTTCCCAGAACAGCCCAAATATAGAGCAAACTGACAGGTTTTAAATAATTCTGGAAAACCCACTAAATCAAAGGTTTGGCACAGATTAAGAGGGAGGGCATTTTAATGAGTGGACATCAAATAGAAGAAGAAGAATCCCCCAGACCAGAGATGATGGCCTGGTTTGATGATCTGAGAGCTCCAGAGGACTTATAGAGACAGATTCTGTTTCACAGAACCGCTGGACCATAAAAATAAACTGTCTGATGCACATGACAGAGTAATTTGAAGAAAGCTCATTTGAGAATGGGCAGTCAGTGAAGAGGGTTAAAAAAAGCCAATATAGAGACCATAGCTTGAAGGTTTCAGATCAAATGTGCAGCCATGTTTTGAATGGCTTGCAAGTGGGTGAAAAGATTATCAACCATCCCTACATAAAGAGCATTAGCATAATCAAGCCAACTAGTAATGTAGCCCGGACTACAGTTTTGCGCCAGTGACTCAGAATCCATTAAAAAGTCGACGACGTAAACGCAAAGCACCAAAACAGCTTCCACATACCACATTGGCCTGGTCTTTCATATCGAGTGAGTCCATCCAGAAGCTGAAAATCATCACTGCCTTTCTTATCTATTTGTAGAGGAAGTACCATAGAAAGTGAGACTACTACTGTATATGCAGTGTAAACATCCACTTCCTGTCCTGAAGACTCCTCTCTGCTCTTTGTTCAGCCCTTGGTCATCCAGGATTTGAGATCTGGAAGGAAAGCATCAGTCAACCTTTGCATGCACTCTCTGCAGCATCTTCCACCCTTGGAGTTTGCATCTAATCCAAACTTTTTTGATCAATTTGTTGTTAGTCTAGGGGTTCAATGTCCTCTTTCCCTCACTATTGGGTATTGAAGAACTGGCATGTGATCATCTGAGAGCTGTGAAATTATCTCCCAAATTGTATTTGCCATTGTCTTCCCGCGCACAACTCATATCTCCACCTTTTTCATTTTTTTCTTCTCAGAACTATAATGATGCTGCTGGGAAGCAGCACGTGGTGCCCCACAAATCTCAAATAAAACAAAAATATTTACATATGTAGCTTTTTATATCCCATCGCACCTCTTGTAAAGTTAGGGCTTGAGCACAGCCAATCTACCAACGGAGTACTGCACATATGCTGGAGAAGGTTATGATAGGGTCTGTAACATTAGGCCTTCAATTACGTTTCCAAAATTAGGCTTTGCCTTACACCCATGCATCAATCCCACAAAGAAATGTTGCAATGTGTTGTGTCACCTTAAGGATTTTTTGGGACCCCAGGACAAGATATATTTTAGGGAATCTTCTTCTGTAACAACTTTGACTTTATTACCCATTTTCTGCTAAGTGTAGCCCATAGGATGCAGGCAAAATTTCAGAAATGGGGGTCACACAAAACCAGATGAAATATGGGGGGGTCCAAAAAAATCCTTAAGATGACACTTGGCCAGAAGAGACAAAGTCAGAGAGCAAGGTCGGCATAGAGATGGAGAGAGGTTGGATATAGAACTAGACATAGGTGAGACAGAGAGAAAGTTCCCTTTCCCTTAAGGTGTCCTGGAAGATAGGGCCCCTAAATTACCCTGACAATTCCCCTCTTGGCCCATTCCTAAAAACATCTCTGGTTCTAGCAACAGAAGAGGAAAGAAGTAGCCGTGCAGGATAAAGGTGCCAGTGCTAAGCCGAACACCAGATACGAGTGTCTATTCCACATTGACCCCCTAATCACTTTTATTCTATCTCTTTATTGAATCGTGACATTTGTACATCAATATTACCATCAAGCTACCTAACATTCCATCAAAGAGCTGGGGCTCTGTTCAATAATATGTGTTAAAAACATAAGGAAATTATAACTAACTGGATTCACCTTACACAATGTTTCGCAAAGTCGTAAGCCATATGCCCAATTAGTGCATTTGCAGTGCAACGGTTAGAAATCATGTTTACAACAATAATAACAAAATAATGAAACACATTAAGCAAATGCTGGCAAGATCTTCAACCTGGAGAAAAAATAATGTATTTGCATCAAATATAAGAAGTATTTTTTTGTGTATTTATTGTAGGTCAAATAAATGCATAGGAATATGAGTGTGCACAGTAAGCACGAGTAATGACATTGAGACAGACATCATGTGCCCTATGAATTAAACTGCTATGGAAGTTCTGATTTAAGCTAGGCCTCTGCCATAGCAGCACTTTGTTTTACCACCTTAGGCAGTGGTAAATTATGGCGTATCGCAAAATGATGAGGCCTCCCTGCAGAATGTGGTGGGGGTCCCTGAAACTCTGCCACCTAACAGATATCATAGGCTTTCGGTCATCCCTGAGGGTAGGAAGGGGGGGACAGTATGTAGAAATCTGAGTTGTATTTATCTGGTTACTTATTCCTTGCTGCTCAGCCAGTGTGAATGTGATGCATGGAATGTTGATGTGAGAGTCTTGAATGGAATGTTTGGGTGCCTGGATGCTTGAGTGTGTCAGTTGGAGTATGGGCTGAGCAGCAGGCAGACTGCTCCTGGTGGAGCTGCATCTCTACAACTCAACTACTTGTAACTAACTCAATAAATATATCTCAAATACATCACAGCTACCTGGAGTCAGTTATTACTTACTGCACGGATGTATGATCCCACAACGCAAACTTTTACATCGCATACCTTAACATCGTCTTCTTTACATTGCAGGCACATTGCCATTAACTTCTATACCCATTCCCTTTCCTATTGGACCACTCTGGTCAACCTCTCCCTCTGTCATGGCTCCATTCCTGTAGGCAGGTCACCCTCTGCTTAAAAAACCGACTGCTGATGCGAATGACCTCAATAACTTCCGCCCCATCACTAATCTACCCTTTCTTGCGAAGATTACAGAAAGGTACTGTAGCGAAACAACTCTCTCGTCATATCAAGGACAATGATCTTCTTGACAATTGTCAGTCCGGCTTCATCCAAAATTGCAGCACTGTAACAGCCCTACTGCAAGTGGTTGATGACACGCTGAGGATACTCGATTCGTGGGGGGGGTCCTGTCTTCTAATTCTCCTAGACCTTTCTGCAGCCTTTGACACTGTCAATTACAACACCCTCCTCAACACTCTTCAACAGAGAATGAGCATGGAGGGCACTGTGCTTAAATGGTTTGCCTCCTTCCTCTCGGATAGATCCCAAATGATCAAAATAGCGAACAGTCTTTCACCTCCTGTGGTGGTAGGTCAAGGTGTTCCTCAAGGCTCTATACTTGCACCCACATTGTTCAATCTCTATTTAGAACCACTGGGAAATCTCCTAAGTAAATCCGGGATCCATTATCATCTCTATGCAGATGACACTCAAATCTACCTCAAGGTTGCCTCCACTCACGATCTCTCCATCCTAAGCTCGACTCCAGACTCCATTCAAAACAGGATGTCAACCAATCAACTGATTCTGAATCCCTCCAAAAAAAGAATTCCTCCTCCTCTCCTCCACACTGTCTCCTCCGCCGGTTAAATCATGGATGGATCAGATGAATCAACTTAACAATAAACCCATCATTGTCGACAGCGCAAAGTCCCTTGGTGTCATACTCGACAAAAAACTCAATCTAATCTCCCACATCAATTCCATTGCAAAGTCAGCTCGATACCAACTGCGCCTTCTTTGGGGAATTCGTCGTTTTTTCCCAGAGCAGGACCTTAAAACCCTGGTGCAATCGCTGGTCCTCTCCAGACTGGACTACTGCAATTCTCTTCTTAATGGCCCCCCCAAATCCCACTTGTCCCCCCTTAGATCTGTTCTCCATTCAGCAGCTGGTTTCATTTATGGGGCCGACCACATCACACCATTGTTATCCACCCTCCGCTGGCTTCCCATCGAGGCTAGAGCTACCTACAAGACTGCCTGTATCACCTACAAGCCTTGCAGTCCTCCTCTCCTCGCTACCTGGCGAATAAACTTAAACTCTCTGGAGGCTCTAGACCATCACGTAATGCGGAAAATCTACTGCTTGAACCTCCCAGTTTCAAGAAGGAAAGATCGATGGGCCAATCCTTTTCAGGCAACGCGGTGAGAATCTGGAACTCACTTCCGCCTCAGCTCTGGACCACCACCTCCTACCAGGCCTTCAAAACTGATCTCAAAGTTCTCCTCCTTCAAAGACACTTCCAAATTTAATTCATGCCCTCTCTATTATCTGAAGGAAGACCTCCCATTACTGAAAACTCTATTCTTCATGACTATGGAAGTGCCTTCCCAGTGTGTTCGTGTGGTTGGAGTGTATGCCATTTATTGCAGTATTATCCTTGTACCTGTGTTTGGTACTCTTTTGTAACATGCACGCGCCTCTTTTGTCTTGTAACACACTGTTTGCTACATCTCACATTTTGTTTGCTTTTGATACTTGCACAAGTGCCACCATTGCCTACGTAACGTTTGTTCTTGTGCCTCAGTGTCTAGCATATATTGCAGTATATTACCTCTAATTGTACTTTGTTTTCACTTGTAACCTGCACACTTGTCACTCTTTCCTCCTGTAATGCACTGTTTGCTACCTCATGTATTTTGCTTGCTCACAATTGTCACTTTTACCTCATGTAACTTATCGTCTGCTTTTGTAATTTGTTCATTTGTAATTTTCTGTTCCTATTGTGAAGCGCTCTGACCCCTTCAGGTAAAGAACGAGCTATATAAAAACGCATAAATAAAATAAAATAAATAAATAAATAACGTTTCACAACGCAAACCATTACTTCCCCATTGAAATGCATGCAAAAGATATTTAAAATGCACACAAACACCCTGCATGCTTTGACATCGCAATTGTTTCCCCGAAATAACCCCCAAACGAATACACTACCCCACAGAACACACATTTCACAACACTATCATACAGTACAAAAGAATATACTTCCCTAAACCCCAAGCCAGTGGTCCCCAAACTTTTTTCGGCGGGGGCCACATCAACTTTCCTTTCTGTGATGAGGGGCCGAGTTCAGTCTTATAACAGGAAATGATATGGGCCAAAGTGACAACCAGTATTATTGTGGAGATTATAATGACATTTTTTTTTTGCAGCTGCCCTTCGCTGGGCCTTGGCGCCACCTGTTGGTTTGCAAAAAAAGTAATAGAAAGTCTTCTCGTGTTTGTTTGAAGTACGACAGATACTCCTTTTATTTTATAGATTAGATTCGAAAATAAAAACACAAGCTGATGATCATTTTTTTGCCACACAGTGAAATAACATTAATACAGAATAATTGTAATAAACAGGCTGACTTTAGGGTGGTCCTGGAAGCATGCAGGCCCTTCAGAAATGGCAGACCTATTGGATTCATCTTGTCTATCAATAAACATTGTAGACAAAACAACATTAATTCCGAAGCTGAAGTCAAAAGCAGTTTTAGAAATGCTTAAAAAAATGATCAGCTAATCTTGGAGTCATGTTATAATGACCCTGGGAAACATAAGGTTAATTTTATAAGTGTTTCTTGGGGCTGCTTTATTACCCACAGTCACCCAGAACACTTACAAAATATGGTGGTGGTGCCCCTGTCTAGATTGAGGAACCACCATGTGTCAAAATATACTTTAATTAGTCCAGGAAGTGGATTATTGGACGCTACCTCCCAAAGCAAAGAATGATACATGAGCTGCTCTACCGTCCATTTATTATTCTTTTGCTTTTTTTATTATTATTTATGTGAGCGAGAAAATTACAGTTCTTTTTATTGGTTGGGCCTTGGGGGGTGTCCCAGGGTCCGGCAGCCTGCTGCCGGGCTAGCACCCATAGTGGGTGCCAGCAGAAGTCAGTTACTTTTTTTGGTGGGTGCCCCCCTGGCACTGTGGATCTGCGGCAATGCCAGTAAAAACATATTATGTTTTTGGCCCAGGCTTAGTGGGGGCTGGGTATTCCGTCCTTGCCCATTTATGTGCTTTTTTTCTTCTTTACACAGAACTGGGAACGAGTCTTAAAATGGCTGCCTCCACAACTTTGTTAATGTTGTGGCAGCCAATCAGATCATATTTTTTGATATTTTAAGTCCCTTGGTATTCCTCTGCCTGATTTATACATACATGTTCACCCTTAATTTCTCAAATTGAACAGATTTACATTAAATCACAAAAACCACGCTTTGTGGATCTAGAAGCCCTCCGTTATTACTCAGGCTTTGCAAAAGGATATAGCAGGGTGGGAGGTGAAGAAAAGTTGCACCACTATCACGGGGCAGTGAAGGGTCAGGGCCGTCACCCGAGAGGAAGGGGAAGGGAGAGTCAGTTATGCACCGCGTAGTGCCCGGCCCAGCCTTTTCTCCCTCAGGTCTCCCGCTCACTCCCACCTCCCGGTAGTGCAGGTCCCGATTTCCCCGGGCGCAGGAGTTGAGCATGTACCGCATGCTCTAGCCACGTTCCTCCGGGACCGTGGCGGGGAGGAACACGGGGTTGTTGGTCTCCAGACCGGTCCTCTGTAGCCTGCGGCGACTTGACAGGCAACGTCCTCTCCTTTGGTAGGATTTCTTTCGACTTGCAGCTTGGCTCTCGTTCCTCGTCTTCCGCCTTCCGGATCCTCATTGGATGCAGGCTCCTTTTCTTTTTCTGGCATCCCAGGTTCCCACCTCGAGGGGGCGTGGCCAGCATCGCTGCACAGGCACGATTCCGAGAGCTAAGGAAAAGAAGAGGGATCCACAGCGTCAACATGGTCAAGATGGTCAGGGTCACCAGGAAGATCCTGACAGTGGGCCACTCCAGTTGATTAGACGGCCGGATGTGGTCCGGGGGCCGTAGTTTGGGGACCCTTGCCCTAAGCCCTAACTCCTAAATTCTAAAACAGTACCCTACACTTCCCTAAACCCTACGCCATACTACACTACCCTACAGTAAGCCCCCCTGACATTACCATAAACCCTAAAGCTTAAACTCTAAAGCCTAGCACACTGCCCTACACTACGACCATCAGACACTGCCCTACCTAAACACTACACTCTAAGCACAATCCCCAGACACTGCCCTAAACCCTAAGCACTACACTCTAAACACCATCCCCCTTACCTCTCTCTCCTCGCATCGTCACAGTTGTCCTCCGCCTCTTTCCCGGTGCTCGTCCGTGCAGCCCGCCTTGCGCCCTTTACACCACATGCGATTTAAAACCGCACGCGTTTTAAATGCGCATGTAATGTAATGGTAAGCGGCGTAATGGTCTGTGTCGTATAGCCGCTTGTGTTGTAACGCTTGCGACGTAAACGCATGCGACGTAACGCATGCGTTGTTCTGGATTTCCCCCCACTGCACAGCAGGGGTGGCAAGGACCTGCCTTACGCCCCTGTAAGTTGTCACTGGAACTTTAAAGGGCCGTGGGGCATTTTGCTGGGAATGTAGGTATTTGTTGAAATTTTTCAAGTAAACGACAGACCCTCTCGCAGTAGCATGCACAAAGCAACCCTTAATTTATCTGAATAAAAAATAAGTATGAATGTTTTGAATATTTTAATAAATCAAGGCCATCATTAAACTTTACCAAAGCCTACTCTGTCCTCAGGTCACACAGCACTTTCATTGAAGGATTTACATGCCGGGCCAGCCCCATTTCAATCATAAACTTATTTAACCTCCCAATAGATGGCAAAACAGGATCCTGCCAAGGTGCAAAAGCATATTAATTAGAGATCCTAGGGCGAAGCAATCGCTTTGCTTCTTGAGAGAAAGCAGTTCATTTTATTCTGCAGCTGGCACACAGCTCCGAGGGAAGAAGTTTGCAGAATTTCAAAGAGTTTCCAATTTGGAAAGCAATCAAATATGTTTGAGTCTATTTTAAACAATTTCAATTGGAGTGTTATTGGCATGAATGATAATTGCTCGCTAAGCTGTTGTGAGTCTTAAGTGATAAGCCCTTTCTACAAGGTTTGAAGCTGGAGTGTGTAAATATGTTGTTATTTGGCAACAGTCCCCTTACAAAAAGAAAATTGAGTCTTTTCAATAGCTCTGCCAGCAGATTCAGAGGTACAAAGGGAACACGCATCGCAGGGAGGGTTTGAACAAGCCAGCTGAGGGGATTTGATGGTGAACCAGCAGCTGGTGAAAGAGCTCAGTTGGGGGGTTGCACCTCTTGCAGAAATGAGTGTGCTAACAGCAGGTTAAAGGGTTAAACGCTGCCATAGAGCGCTCTTGTTTTCTCCCTTCTAAGACTGAAAATAAGTTTCCTTTCTTACTTCTAGGACTGAAAATAACTTTCCGTTCTCCCTTCTAGGACTGAAAATAACTTTCCGTTCTCCCTTCTAGGACTGAAAATAAGTTACCTTGAGTTGATTCGACAGCACCGTGCAAATAGAAGTGAACATGAAGTAACCCTGAGCCAAATTCTAAATTAGCCCCGAAATACATCTTCAAGTAAACAACAGACAGAAAATGTTACATTTGAACTATTCATATTAAATAAATAAAACGGGACAGCGTAAATCTTCCTCTTATGGTTCCTGAAATGTTTTTAAGGAGAATTGATAAAAACTAAAAGACTGGGGAAGGGGTAGAAAAAAAATAATAGTGTCCTGTCACTGTTTTTTGTCTTTAGCTTCCAGGCATTGTGCTTGCCTCCCAACACTTTTTTAATCTTAATGATCCATACACAACAATACTTCCAATAAGATCAAAAACAAACCTGTTACTATCAAATATATATGGCAGCGAAATTAGCGGATCAATAAGCAGCAGCATAGACGCATCAAGCTAAATTGCGATCGCAATCGCTGCGAAACAGCGATTGCGATTGCAAATTCCCACTTCCGCAATGCATCAAGTACAAAAGCAGCAAATTGCGAATTCGCAAAACAAAGAATCGCTAGACCATTAGGAAACCCCCATTGTTAATCCTTAAAAGCGATTTCCCACATATTTAGCGAAATCCTTAGCGAATTCGCAAATAAATCGCTATTCCCATTCATCATCAATCGCACATAGCGAAAATACCATAAATCGCTAAATTCGAGTCACAATTTAAGGAGAAGCAAAACCATGGTAACCATGAAGTCAAATTGGCAAAAAAAAAAAAAAAATTTG
The DNA here is from genome assembly GCF_964263255.1 of Lissotriton vulgaris. Lineage (NCBI taxonomy): Eukaryota > Metazoa > Chordata > Amphibia > Caudata > Salamandridae > Lissotriton > Lissotriton vulgaris. The sequence goes on along the minus strand of NC_141697.1, from coordinate 90,280,007 downwards.
CAAACAACAAACAGGTGTTGGGTAAATCAAACACACTTAAGGAGACTGAGTAGGAGCATGAGGAAAGTCACAATGGCAGGTCTCTACATCGTGGCAAGGAGGCTGAGGCTCCAGGCTGCAGCCCAGAACCAACGCAGGATCCAGGAGCGCATCTTCCGGCTGCGCATTACACTACTGGGACAGACTGAAGAGGAGATCTACTCCAAATACAGGCTCAATGGGGCAATGATTAAGAAGTGGGTTAGTAGTGTATGCAGAAATCTGCCAATACATCCCCTGATTAGGCACTCCGGGGGTGATCAATGAATTGATTCATAACATAATTGAACGTTTGATGCTTTTATTCAGCGTTGATTAATCAGATGTATTCAGTATGATATTAGTTGCATATCAATAACAGCGTAAATCCATACAGGTTGTTCTATGAACATTAATCTCCAATGCATTTCGGGCGGGGATGCCCTTGGTCACGGAGCGCTGTGGAGGAAGGCAGAGTGGACTGGGTCAGCTGGTGTTCAACAAGTGGTGATTCCAGTCTTTCACCACACTCCAAGATGGCCGCCCCTGTACCGTTCCGGTATTAGTCCCTTGTTTATTTTTAGTAATCAGTCCCGCGTCATACCAACGCGCTACATTAACCAGCCCTCACTCACCTACACTCCCTGCAGCGTCTTCTACAACCGCACGGACGGCAAGCCCTGCCACCCGATACTATGAAGTAAGTCCCCGCGTTGCATCTTCACCCAACCTAGCTCGCTGCTGAGATGCGCGTTAATTTCCCTTCCACAACCCCCACCCTCACGTAGTACACCGAGCACTAGTTACTTCACCTGTACTACCCCGTGTCACACTACTTCACTTATAGCACTAGTAAGACTGTTATTGATATGCAACTAATATCATACTGAATACATCTGATTAATCAACGCTGAATAAAAGCATCAAACGTTCAATTATGTTATGAATCAATTCATTGATCACCCCCGGAGTGCCTAATCAGGGGATGTATGGGCAGATTTCTGCATACACTACTAACCCATGATAGAACGGTGCTTGGACGGATAACTCCACCCTGGCAGCGCACCCATAACTTTGTTTAAAAACCAATACCTCCCATTGAATTTACGCAGTGCACCACCCATTCTTTCAGCAATGATTAAGAAGCTCATCAGAGACCTTGACCCCCTGATGCAGCACCCAAAACGGAGGACCAATGCCGGGCCCACCCATGTCCAGGCCCTGTGCTGCATGCACCTCCTGGCCTCCGGCAGCTTCCAGGGGATAGTCGCATATGCAGGGGGTATATCCCAGAGTACACTGTCACGCTGCCTACAGAGTTTCCTGGACGCCATGCTGAGCCGGATACATCACTACATCACCTTCCCAACAACCCAACAGGACTTAATGCAAACTAAACTGGACTTCTATCACACCTCCCATTTCCCCCATGTAATTGGCTGCATCGACTGCACCCACATTCACATCTGTCCACCAGCAGAGACCGAATACATGTACCGTAACCGCAAGTCATACCACTCCCTCAACATTCAGATGGTCTGCAATGCGAAGGCCATCATTACAAACATTGTGGCACAATACCCAGGGCGCATGCATGATTCGTTTATCTTCCGAAACAGCGGCATACACACCCGCTGGGTCAGGGGTGAATTTGGCGAGGGACATCTCCTAGGTAAGTACACATGCCCACATACAGTATGTCAAGACCAATTTGCAGCGCACAATAGGCAATGACCCTCTGCTTATCCCTTCAGGTGACAGCGCCTACGCGAATATCTCCTCACCCCTTACCTCAACCCAGCAACACCACAGGAATGGAGGTACAATGCTGCGCATATACACACCAGAAATGTGATAGAGTGAACATTTGGCATGTCAAAGAGTCGATTCCGCATCCTCCACAAGACTGGCGGTGCCCTCAAATAGCGGCCCGAGATCTGCTGCCGCATCGTTGCCGTGTCCGCCATGCTGCACAATATTGCCACCAAGCGGAGGATACCTGTTGAGGTGCCTGGTAGTGAGTCGGAGGGGGACGACATGCCACCTGCAGATGTGCATCATGCACACAGGGAGAATATTCTCTACAGCAGATCACTTACTAAAATTTAGCAATTGAAAAATGTGAATGATGGATGATGCCTTCAAAATGTATCTCAAGCCATTCACTAAGATGCACACCATACATAATGAATATCAAAATACCAATATCCATTTTATATATGCCTTACTACCAAATAAACAAAGCAGCACTTACCACAACCTCTTAACCCCTTGGCTGCGGCGGTAATTCTGCTGCGGCGCTGGGGGGTCATGCGGCGCCGCCATGCTTGTGACAGAACTACCATCCCCTTTTGTTTCACTTTGTTTGCCCAAAGTTGGCAGGGTATGCTCAGACGTGAGTCCTTTGCTCACTTGGCCACTGGATCGAAGATAGCCTGGCTGATGAGGATTATGAATCCGAAACCGGTCCCAGGATGCTTGTTTCCGGTCCAGGGAAGACATGGCTTGGCAGTTCGGGCTGGACTGTTCCCATGAGACACAGGGTCAGATTGATTTGCATATGGCCATGTCTGAACTGGGGTGGCTGAGTGAGCTAAAGAATGGTGATGGATTAAACCCAGATCAGTTGACTGGGGGTGAGTGTTTGATTTGCTCAAACGCCCCGTCCATCATCCCCTTTTGTTCGCCTTTGTTTGCCCTAAGTTGGCAGGGTATGCTCAGACATGAGTCCCTTGCTCACTTGGCCACTGGATTCAAGATAGCCTGGCTGATGAGGATTATGAATCCGAAACCGGTCCCAGGATGCTTGTTTCCGGTCCAGGGAAGACATGGCTTGGCAGTTCGGGCTGGACTGTTCCCATGAGGCACAGGGTCAGACTGATTTGCATATGGCCATGTCTGAACTGGGGTGGCTGAGTGAGCTAAAGAATGGTGATGGATTAAACCCAGATCAGTTGACTGGAGGTGAGTGTTTGATTTGCTCAAACGCTCCGTCCATCATCCCCTTTTGTTTCGATGTGACAGAACCACTGCAACATGAGCCACAGACGGGCTGTGCTTATGATGGCGTGGTTCTGTCACGACTCCGTCCACTCACTAATTCGCCCGCCAAGGCGGGGAGTCAGTGCTGTGTGAGCGGAGCAGCCGCAGCATGATGGAACAACGCCATCATGAGCACACGCCACCTGTGGCTCATGACGGCGTGGTTCCATCACAAGCATGGAAGGGGTTAAACTATAATTACCATAAAACAAATATAGTGTCGGGATAATAGGTGTGCCTTAAGTATTGTAACTCATCCCAGCTTAGGAGGAACTGGACAAAAGCAAATTATTTTGGCATTGACTCTGTATCTAGACATCCCAGAGGGGGTAATAGGATCACTGTGTTACGCAGATTAGAATCTAAATTTATTATGAAAACCAGTCATCCTATTCCCCACGAATGAGCAATGACGAACTATACACACATTTGTAGATATGAGGTAGTAATTCCCATACTTACACAGTTTACTGTGACCTTTTTTGAACTACCACTATGTCACCCGTTGAAATGGTGAGTCATCCAAGAAAAACACCCAAAGGCCTAATTTTTTCCTTCTTCTCCCTAGTTTATTACACACAATAAAATAATGATAATACGGTGTTGTAAACAGAAGGGAGTCCCAAGCAGGAGATTTAAGTTTCTCTTTCTTTACAGGGCCTCCAGAGTTCATGTCTGCCAATACCCTCGACAGAAACAGAAATGCAGGTAAGAACTTATCCTTTTGGGAATTTTGTTTCTCCTTGTGGGGTTAGCAAAGGTGGTTGCTTTCCTTTTCTTTTTAGGAAATGCAGTTAGTGGCAGGAAGTAAGGGGGGTTTTAGGGCGACGACGGTTAAGGTATAGGGGAATTTGCCTCCTCTTATACTTCTTGATTTGTAAAGGAAAAGCAAGGATTTCCCAAAAAAGGGACACAAAAAACATATACAGTCTTCTTAGACTAATATTGAAAGCATTCAGTAGGTCTACTTAATTAGGGAATGTGGCATGTCTTGTTCATTCCCAGCCCTCCCTTCTATCCCTCTCCCACATACTGATCTCCGACCATTAATAAAGAGCCTGGCACACACCTGGTGAGGTCACGTCTCTCCAGAGGCGTGGCGTGGTTGGTGTAGTTCTGGGCAGACAGGTGACTCCTGTCCTCTTCCAGGCTCTTCAACCCCTACCTCAGGTGTCGCCGCTGTTTTGGTCACTCTCCGGGGTAGCTCCGCTTTCTCTGGGGTTGACCAGTCTGGGACTTCGTTCTTCCTCGCCTCTCTCACTATTTTTGTAAAACGAACAAAAGAGGAATAAGGGATTTCTAAAATGAATAAAAAATGTTGTTTTTAATATATAATTCATAGTGGATAAAATGCGAACAATTTACAGAATGTGGAAAAAAGACATTGTTGGTAGAATTATTTTGTTTATTTTAATTCCGGTGCATCCTGTGTGACGTGGTATTTATGTTTGTTGCCGAGATACTGTGGTCATGTGACCAAGACCGATGTAGGTTGAAACGCATCTTTTCGTTTGTGCCAAGGAAAAAAAAAGAAGGGGAAACTAAGCTCCTTTAGTGTGGTTGGCTATCTGTCTCTGCGCCGGGAAGCATTTAAGTATTTATTTACAAGGCAATGGCGACCACCGAACCAGCCGTCTGGTGAGACTCTTCCATTACACAACAAAGTTTGGGATGTATATAACTATATATATATATATATATACATATATATATATATATATATATATATATATATATATATATATATATATATATATATATATATATATATATATATATATATATATATATATATATATATATATATATATATATATATATATATATATATATATATATATATATATATATATATCAAAAACACCAGGTTGCCCAAGTGAGGAGCCACACACGTAAGGACACACACCACTCCGCAGGCGGCAGTGTGGTTTCTGTGTGACGTGGTATTTATGTTTGTTGCCGAGATACTGTGGTCATGTGACCAAGACCGATGTAGGTTGAAACGCATCTTTTCGTTTGTGCCAAGGAAAAAAAAAGAAGGGGAAACTAAGCTCCTTTAGTGTGGTTGGCTATCTGTCTCTGCGCCGGGAAGCATTTAAGTATTTATTTACAAGGCAATGGCGACCACCGAACCAGCCGTCTGGTGAGACTCTTCCATTACACAACAAAGTTTGGGATATATATAACTATATATATATATATATATCAAAAACACCAGGTTGCCCAAGTGAGGAGCCACACACGTAAGGACACACACCACTCCGCAGGCGGCAGTGTGGTTTTCCAAGCAGCACGCGTTCATTACAGCCATACGCGTTTCGAGCTATTGATGCTCTTGATCACTGGCAATGAAAGGCAGGAAGCGGAATGAAGAACTGCCATTTATTACAATGCAAAGTCCCGCCTCAGTGGGCGCTCATGGCATGCTGGTAGATGTTGTCATGCCTGCCGGTTACACTACGAGCAGAGTATGTGCCATAGATTCCAATCATAGACGAGTTACCCGCTATAATGGGTTCCGAGTATTGACTATGGCGTACCGTGGTTGGCAAAATTCGAGACTAGAGAAGTATGGCGCATGCGTCAGTATCGCGCATGCGCCAAGAGGTAGTGTTCCGGGTTTTAAACCCGCCCCAGTCCTGACGAAAGTGCTTCACGTTTAGCTAGTTTGGTTTCCTGTTCGTTCCGGGTTTCCAGCGGCGTCCGAGGAGCTAGGTGATCGTAGCGTTTTGCGGGATCATCGCTGTGCTTGTGAGTTAGAAGCGGCTTGCTTCATTACAGTCTTGTTTTGTTCTTGTTCTCCCCGATCCGTGCTACCGCTGTTGTATTGCGGTTTTCCTCAGTGCAGGAGATTTGCGTTCCTGGTTTAGTAACAGGGGCTTTTGGATTTCAAAGAGGTTTTATAGCGATAGTTTCCTCGTCTTTGAGACCTCATATGTGGACAGTTTCACAGAGCGATTATGGCATTATATTGGTGAGTGCCACAAGGACTACATATATACGTACCAATAAGAGAGCTTGTAATTTCATGGGCTATTATCTTTTGTCTAGAGTACAGAGTATATGTACAAGTCAGATCCAAGCAGTCTACAGAGATCCTGGCATCATTCTTATGTTCGTTATCATTTCTCCTAGTATTCCACAAGGTAACATATAGGACTTGACATTTACTACTGTGAGGTATTTGGGGGAGGGATTAGTTCTCACGTTTATCCTTTATGTTACACTACAGTGTTATTACCGAAGACAAAGAACACCCTTGAAGTGGAAGAGGACTTTGGATTGCCATTCTTTTGTTCCCCCTACCTACCCTTGTTTTGTTCCCCTGTGTTCTCCGTGGTCACTGTTCGGGGGTTAGTGTATACTACTGACTCCCGGGTAGTGGCAGGGGGAAAGCAGGGTGCATAGCTTCGTGACTCCAGGACACTTCCGAGACAAAAAGGTGCGTGCATGACAGATGTAGTCCCAAAATCCTGCCATCACTTGACTTTGAAGTTCACTCGCCAAGTGGCCTCACTCCTGCCCCTCAAATGATAATAAAGTTCCCTGTTGGGTGAAACGCTGTGTATGCTGGACTTCCCGCTGCCAATATCTCTGCGGGTGAGGCTCCTTACGTCCAAGGAGCGCTGATGCTGTTCAGCACTTCGGGTCCGCCATCCGGCGTCGGGGCTCCTCGCGGCCGGACACGCCGCTATATAACAAAAACACCAGGTTGCCCAAGTGAGGAGCCACACACGTAAGGACACACACCACTCCGCAGTCGGCAGTGTGGTTTTCCAAGCAGCATGCGTTCATTACAGCCATACGCGTTTCGAGCTATTGATGCTCTTGATCACTGGCAATGTAAGGCAGGAAGCGGAATGAAGAACTGCCATTTATTACAATGCAAAGTCCCGCCCCAGTGGGCGCTCATGGCATGCTGGTAGATGTAGTCCCAAAATCCTGCCATCACTTGACTTTGAAGTTCACTCGCCAAGTGGTCTCACTCCTGCCCCTCAAATGATAATAAAGTTCCCTGTTGGGTGAAACGCTGTGTATGCTGGACTTCCCGCTGCCAATATCTCTGCGGGTGAGGCTCCTTACGTCCAAGGAGCGCTGATGCTGTTCAGCACTTCGGGTCCGCCATCCGGCGTCGGGGCTCCTCGCGGCCGGACTCGCCTCTATATAACAAAAACACCAGGTTGCCGAAGTGAGGAGCCACACACGTAAGGACACACACCACTCCGCAGGCGGCAGTGTGGTTTTCCAAGCAGCACGCGTTCATTACAGCCATACGCTTTTCGAGCTATTGATGCTCTTGATCACTGGCAATGAAAGGCAGGAAGTGGAATGAAGAACTGCCATTTATTACAATGCAAAGTCCCGCCCCAGTGGGCGCTCACGGCATGCTGGTAGATGTAGTCCAAAAATCCTGCCATCACTTGACTTTGAAGTTCACTCGCCAAGTGGCCTCGCTCCTGCCCCTCAAATGATAATAAAGTTCCTTGTTGGGTGAAACGCTGTGTATGCTGGACTTCCCGCTGCCAATATCTCTGCGGGTGAGGCTCTTTACGTCCAAGGAGCGCTGATGTAGTGTATATACATATATATATATATATATATATATATATATATATATATATATATATATATATATACACTGAAAAAACCATAGGTTTCAGCCACTTTATAGTTAGGAATTAGCATTTAAAAAACCTTAGAAATTCACTGAAAAAACATAGGTTTCACCCATGTTATAGTTAGCTGAACATTTCTCTCATACAAAATCATTGAAAATTCCCCTGGTATAGTAAGTTCAGTTAACTATAACTCGTGCGCCCACAATGCACTGCTGATGACGTCACATATAACATCACTCATGACATGGTCAGTGAAATCACTCATGACATCACTGATGACATCTCAAATGACATCACTGATGATGTCATCCTTGTGAAAGAGTGGCCGACCTCCTCTCAGCGTAATATAAACTTTGATACACACATTCAAAAATAGAATCTAAAATTTTCAAAAAAATGGAGATACCAATACCAGTTACAACAACCTATTCAGTAAATGCTAATTCCTAACTATAACGTGGCTGAAACCTATGGTTTTTTCATTGAATGTCTAAGGTTTTTTAAATGCTAATTCCTAACTATAACATGCCTGAAACCTATGGTTTTTTCAGTGGATATATATATGCACTGGAAAACTAAACACCCACTTCCTTTACAAAGAAATGGAAAGTTTGCATCTCTGCAACCTCTCTAATTTTTCACCTTAGTCATCTTCCACTCAATCAACACAACAACCACAAATACACGCACCTACTTGCTACCATTCTTGCCTAGGCTTATCAATTATTATTCTTTAATTCAAATTCAAGGTGCAGGCCCTTTATTCAGCCTTCTTGGTAACTACTACCCGTGAATAGCAGTGGATAATTTGCACACTTCTGTCCTTTCTTGCGTCTTTTCTACCACACACTGAGGCAGGTTTACAAGCCCCTTGCGCCACTTTTGCATCATTTTTCCCACGACCTTGTAAATCTGCCCAACTGTGTGTACATTATGCACTAGCTTTCTTCCTTAGTTGTTGTACTAGTTTCACTTGCTCCCACTGCTGAATCCAACACCATTTCTGTGTAATGACCTGGAAATCCAAAGATCCACTTCACTGACAATGCAGTGGCTAGTTTGCATCTCCTTTCTTATTTTTCACGTTTTTCATCTTCCACTCAATCTACACATTATCCACACATACACACATCTGATTGCTGCATTCCTTAGCTGTGATTATCAACTATTCTTCTATTTTATATTCATATTCAAAGTGCAAGCCCTTTATCGAGCCTTTTTGTTGTAACTACTGTTCCAGGAATTCTGCTCATACACAGAACTGTGCATAAAGACTTAGGACCTCAGTCAATTAGGGTGTACCAAAACCCACCTTACTACACAAACCCCCTACCAAACTAGCAATCAGTGACTCATTGGTTCTTCGCCCTAGAGCAAAAACACCAATGACCAGTCAACCCAGAACATGCAACTTAAATTACATGAAGTAAAGTGGATAACAAAAACACTCTTTCAATATACTCTTACACCAGTCAAAAACAAGATGTAAATAAAGACACGTGCAACTTTTAAATGTTTACTTCTAACGCCATAATCTCATCCACAGTACCTTAGAAAATACAACCAAACATATTATCAGAAACAAGGTTGCTAGCATTGTTACTATTCTATGAAATACAAACGGGAAAAGCATCCTATGATGCTAAAGGTAAACACATTTAAAATATACCTACATTTCACCCTCCCTACCTAGCAGATTTGTTTATAACTACAGAAGGTCTCATAGGATTACATGGGCAGACCCATACCTCTAGTACTCAGCAGTATTGGATCACATTGAGTTCTGCACAAACTGTCAGGATACAAATGTTCTCCAACTGTGTGTAACTTTGCCTCCACAATGGATTATGAAACGCGCAAGTATCACAGGTGGCCACAGCTCCATATGTATTATGGCTAGAACATGCGAGGATCATTCTGAATAACAGACACAGTATTCAAGATAACCTTGATGTTCCGTGCTCTCACTATACACACAAAACTAGCGAGGCAGTTTACAAATCTAGCATACCAAATTATTCTCATATAAAGCAAAATACTCAGCCTTCTCTAAACAATATCACAAGTACGTGTCGTGTGCAAAGCAGAGCAGGAAAGCAAAAATAGCATGTAAGCTTCTAATAAACCCATACTAACTTAAAAGGGTGTGAGTGACACGCTCAGTCCCATGGCACCCCTTCTTAATCAAAGCACGTAATATAAACGTGGGCGAATTAGGAACGCAGAGTCCAAGCCTAAAAAGCAGAGTCAAGTTCACATTTCCAAAAAGAAGTTATTCGCTCTTTGATAGAAAGCAGTAACTAAATAATAAAGAATATGTAGAAAAATCAAAGTCTTAATCCAACAGTGTTTAAGCACAGTATGTAGCAACAGCCTCCAACAGGAAGTCATTGTTCTAATCTGAAAACATTTCAGCCATCCAATTCAATAGTGGGAATGAACATACATGTTCCTCTATCATCATCGGAGGAAAACTCGGGTCATCTTCAATGTAACTGCGTGCCAAGAACTAAGGCGCCGCTGCAAAAACATTCCAGCGTCCCATTATTCCATGTGTCGCTGCTAAAGCCATAATCCCGCCGCCAGAACAGAGCAAGTCATGAACCACTAAGGGTCTCATCAACTGGTCATAATCTGCGTTGGGAGACACCGTACTGCAGAGACACAAATCCAGGGCCCAGTCGAAATCGCAGCTCAGGCAATGGAACACAGGTTGAACGCATGTGAAAAAGGAGAATCAAAACGATAATCCATAAACTGCACTCAATTTTGCAAGAGGCAGCGCGCTCCATAGTAACTTAGCATTTGGTTGCGGAGCAGCAACAGGCGAGACATATTATTGTCTTCTGCAGGATGTGCATCCATATTTATGTAAACAAATTAATAAAAGCACACCGGCAACTAATGCGAGTATTAAGCACAATCCACCAAAGATGCTGGGAAAAAACGAATGAAAAAAGCCCAAAAAGACACCAAATATACTTTCTACAGAAGTCACAAGGCCACTGCTTCTAACTTTGAAAAAAATAAGGTAACCCCGTAGTAAAGGACACATTAAAGATACTCTAAATTAACTCCCCAAAATTCAAGAGCACGTCTATATTTAATAAATCATGAACTTCTGTGCGGGTGTTTGCTACATAAGGGACAAATGTTTCTGTACCAGATTTAAGAGCGACCTCTTTTTGAGACAATAGCGCTCTTATAGGACTCATTTGGTTGACTCTGTTTTCAAGGTCAAAATCGACCGCCAGATGGAAACATCCAGCTTCCCATGAAGAGGAGTTAACACAACTTTTTTTTTTCAAACCACACACTCAGTTACCGTAATCATGTAAGCGATACCTGCTAACATTGAAAAACAATCTCCATTATTTCAAAGTAAATAACTCCAGTTTCCAGTAAACAGAACGTTGTTATGATAGCAGGTGTCGGACTACCTTTCAAAACTCAGTCCAAATCAGGCGCATCTTCTATACAAGAGCCATGAAATTGTATGTGTCTAGAAATTAAGGATTGATGTGGTACTATTGTGCAATCCTTGCCATTCACATAGACTTCTTTTCCCTCCCTCAGACACCTATATGTAAATGGTAATAACCAAGCTTCATGGACATAAGCGCTGCAAAAACATCCATATCTGCCTATAGCATAGTATTTCATGCAAACCTCAAACTTAACCAGGTTAAAAAATAACGTTAATATACTGTGGATAAGCCACACACCTGAATTGGATCTACAATGAGTGACCACTTCTAACCATTCTCTCTTTTAAAAAAAAAAATATTTTTATTGTTCATCAACATCAAGAATACGTTTTCATTATATATTTCACCAAGATAAGAAAATAAGCAAAAATTAATTTCAACAAATTAATCCATATAATAAGCTCATTGCAAATTCTAACTATATTGATTCTTACTGACTCAAAGTCGTTCAAGTTATTAAGTATCTTGCTGCATACTTAAGCCTCCCCCAATCTTAGCTTCCATTCTATTATTGGAGCCCATATCCGTCTCGCAGCTTCTCTTCTTACCCTTCCCTTTTTTAAAATAGGGCTTGTTCCAACGTATATATCTCTAAAGCCCTAGAGACCCATTGTTGTAATGTCGGTGGTCTGGGGTCTTTCCATAACGACGCTATACATAATCTACTTAGTACCATGGCTATATACAAAAACTCGTAGTGAGGTACATCCAAGCCATCCTTTGTTACTCCTAAGATCATTACTTCATCTAACAATGGTATACTCATTCCCAACGAATTCTTGAAAAACTGCTCTAATTCTTGTTTATACTTATCTAAAGCAGGGCATGAAGCAAACATGTGAATAGTATCAGCTTGGGTAGATTGACATCTTGGACAGGTTATGCCTCTTGTTCCACCCCACTGTGCCACCCTGTGGGAAGTATGGTATAATTCAAACAATGTTTTATATTGCTGGGTTTGCACATTTGCTGCTCTCAGCACAGTATTTGACAGTTTTAACGATTTCTCAGCCTCATTCCTTGTCAGCCCCAATTTTGTTCCCCATTTCTCATACATTTTTTCAGAGTCCTCCTCCTTATATTTACATATTTCACCATATAATTGTGATATGGAGCATCCTGTTTCTTTTCTTATGTCTTCCATTAAATCTATTTTTTGCATATCAACACCCCCACCACGCTTCTTTGATAAGACAGACCTAACTTGTAGATATTTATAAATATCTCTATGCCTTAGATTATATAACCGTTGCGCATTCTCATAAGTGATTATTATCCCTGCCGCCCCTATTAGATCTCCTATAATTCTTACCCCTTGCCTATCCCAACCTTTCATTACAGAGTCATGAAATATTCCTGGGAGCGATGGGTTCCCATATAGCGGTGTATAGTAGTTCATTCTACCCAATTTTATCTTCCTCTTAATGATAGACCATATTGTTATTGCAGCCCCAAGGGTCTTGAAGCGTACCTTCTTATAATAGCTTTTCTCATCGTATTTAAGAAGCCATCTGTCCGAGTATTTGACCAGAAGTTCATACACATCTGGAATCACATCCCTCCCTCTCTATTTATCCGTTATATCCCCCCCAACATCCCTTTTATATATTGCAAAGCTGTAGCCCAATAATAGGCTTTGAAATCGGGAAGCATCAGCCCCCCACGTTCTCGGGGTAGCAACAAAAAATTTTGACTACGGCGTGTTCTTCCTCCTGCCAAGATGAACCTGTTTGTTACCCCTTCCAACTCCCTAAAGCACTTATTATCAAATAACAAGGGGATGGTCCTAAAAAGATATAGCACTTTGGGTAAAAATGAAATTTTTATCAGATTGCACCGGCCGATTGTAGTCAAATGTAGATTATTTAATCTATTGAAATCAAGCTTAGCCTTACTTATTATAGGTTGAATATTTTTTGCCACCACTGTCGAAATATCACAGGTGATTAAAACCCCTAAATATATCGCTGTTCCAGTAATTCTTTGATCTACCATAGTTATTTTTTGATTTATTACAACCTGCGTTTGTCTACATTTAACTTGTATCCTGATAGTTTTCCATATATAGCGGCCTCTTCTTCTATCGCCCGCAATGCCAATTCGGGATCACATGATGTGACCGCCAAATCGTCCGCATACCTGAGGTTCCGTGACGATCGTAAGTGGTGTTTTTGACTCGCACAAAAATGGTCGAGTCTGGTATCTATGAACCGCAAATGACGAGTTTAGTGGGTGTACGCAGTTTCGCTGTGCTAACCTAAACCGTTCGGTTGTTTCGTGGGTTTCTACATCCGAGCCCACGGGTTCCATCTTAGATACGGCATCCATTTTGTCTCTTGCCCTCAAGTAGCCAGCGAACGGACGCTGTCCGCTTCGCGACCCTGGGATTCCCAAGACTCTTGCGGAAGACACGTTTCCTTTGAAAGTGTCTTTATGATAAGGGGGATGATACTGTAAGGTAGATGGCCCCGCTCAAGGCTCATCTTGCCGTGCCGGTCTATTGTCTTAGCCGTGCATCTCATTAGGCGCGTCCCTTTGATGCTTGCAACTCGTGTTTCCCGATACCACCCTTTTACACCCTTTCCGATCTCCCCACTGTTTCTGCCTTCCTCTGCACCTGTTTTTGTTCTTCCTTCGATCTGTTTACTGCCAATTGGAATGTACTAATGGTGGGAAGATGGGTTTTTACAGTTGGGAACCACCAAATGTTTCCGTACTTATGTTCCGGGCCCTGAATACATGAAGGCAACCCCTCCTGGCGTTTATTATGGGAACCAAGTTGTAAACCTTTGTGTATCATGTTAATCTATGAGAGAAATGTGTATAAAAGGAGCGACCCACAGTAGCAATTTGAAGCAGACTCCTCGAACATACACACGCTGTACTTCTTGTGACTTCTGTGTTCCCTGCAGTAATAAACCTCGAATCTTTGACGCCGAAGGAAGTGTCCCGTGTCTCTGTCATTTGTACGCCGGAACAGGTTACCCACGAAGGTTTCAGGTGTTGTCCCCTGGCACCGCTGGGTCTTAGAATAACCCAGTCCTTCAGTTGGCGCCCTACGTGGGGCTGCATCAGTGGTACCGGTCCAAGCCCGACGATCGTGAGGAACTTCGTGTGAAATCTCCGAGGGAAGGTGCACCCCGCTTCATCGATCCTGTTGTCGAAATAAGTGGCCCGACGACTTTTCTCGCGAAGATTCCCGCCTCCTGACGGCTGCGACGGACTGCTGCCCTGACTGTAGACCTGTTTTGGCGCCTGGCGTAGACCTTGGTACAGCGAGACGATTGACGGGCCTTCCTGGTGACGCCATCGATCTTTGAGTTAAGTATTTGTGGGTCGCTCCCAGAGTCCTTAGTTGTGGTTGCTTAGTTGTTGCATGGTTCCATTGCATTTGTGGTTCTTAGTACTTGGTTCTTTGTTGTGATATTTGACGCCTGCAGACGCCAAAAACCGAGGGTTTTTGCTCTTCGCTGGGACTTGGTAAATCCCGTAACCCTTGAAGTTTGTGAAACTCAGCTAGTGTGCAAGATGCCTGGCCGTAGTACTTTGTTCAGTTGTTTTAGTCGTTGTGGTACGGATTACCGATTGGAGGACTCGTGTCCGATCCCTCCGGTTGGAACTTCAACATATGAGCTCTACAGCAAACACGGACTAGGTCCGATTACTTTTAATGAATATTGGATTCGCTATACTAAAAAAGACGGTGTCCTTAGTTGGCCACCTCATGGTAGTTTCGAGACCCCGATTTTAGATAACCTCGAGGCTAAATTGTTTAAGAAAAAATCAAGGCCGGCCATGTTTGATGCCTTTCGGTTGTGGCGTAAAGAAGCCAAACAGAGAGAAATCAGACTGTTCAAACGTAATCAGAGAGATGGAGTTACTACAACGGTAAGAAAAGCAGAGCAGTTTCAGCGAGATAAGGAGGAAAAGGAAAAGGAAGTTTTCGATAGATTGCAACGTATGTCTGTAGATAAGTGCTATCCCGCTTTACCGGCGGATACGGACAAAAAGGAGGAAGGTACCGAGGACCCCTTAATGTCTTATCTCATGAAGTCACCACCTCCGTATGTACAGGGTACCACCGCTCCTGTGGTTCCCCCTGTTCCTGCTCCCCAACCAGCTCCTGTCCCTGTACTTCCAGCTGTCCCCGCTCC
Source organism: Lissotriton vulgaris (assembly GCF_964263255.1). NCBI lineage: Eukaryota > Metazoa > Chordata > Amphibia > Caudata > Salamandridae > Lissotriton > Lissotriton vulgaris. Next base: position 90,264,686 of record NC_141697.1, on the reverse strand, counting down.
TCTACCTGCTTCTGTCCCTACTGCTCCTCCACTTGTACTTCCTCATACTCCTGCTCCCGCTGCCTCTACTGTTCTGGTTTCTCCTGCTGTTCCCTCTGTTTCTGGCACTTCTCTTGTTACCCCTTTGGGTTATTCTTTGTCTCCGTCTGTTCAACGTCATACTCCCTCTGTAGCTGCTAACTTCTTTAATTCTCTTGGACCTATTCTTGAGTCCGCTGGTTCGGACGGTCCTCAAAGATGAAGTCAGCTTCCTGGTGGTAGGGAGCGTGACTCATTGTATAATATGGCTATGGGTTGGATGAAATGCCCCGTTAGGAATCCTCCACGTTCGGTATTGAATACATTTGGTCAATTCAATATACCGACACAAAGATATGTTTTTGAAGAAATGTGCAAGGTTTTACGTGACCTAATATCGGCTGACGCATCTGATGATGTAATGACTGCCTTGACTAATCTACAGCTTCAGTTTTCGAGTGGAATGATAGTAGGTAGCAATGTTCGACGTGCAGTCGAGCAATTGCTGTCCCTTCGTCCTTCTATAATGCCTTGAGCATTGTTTGTAGAAGATATTGAAGGACCGCTAGGAGCACCTGGTCAGTATCCCATGCGTGAGGTTCCTCCAGTGTGGATGCCAGGTGACGCTAATGCCGTTCCTATCGTTCTGCCGCACTTTCAGAGAGTGTGGATCCATCTTCCATGGAAACGATCGGAAGTTCTTCAGGTGAAGCAATCTTTGCCTGACCCTCGTAAAAATCCTGCTGGGTATTATAAAGAATTATCGCAGCTCGTAGACGCTACGATAATGAATCTTGCTGATATCGACATGCTGTTTGGTAATGTCGTACCGCAACCGGTATGGACAAAGATTCGTCAAGAAAACCATGCGGTAGAATTAGGTGGTGATTGGGCTGCTCTTATCGCGGCAGACACACGACAAATTGGTGGGGCTAAACCTGAACAGCTCATTACCGATCTCCCTCAGAGAATCATTACCCTAATGAAAACGCTTATGCCAGCCATGAAGGTATATTGGGACAAACTGTCCGCTTGCAAACAAAAGAAGGATGAGAGCGTCTCTGATTTCTTTACGAGATTTGAGGAGGCTTTCATTGACCACAGTGGTCAAGACATGGGTACCGAAGGTGGTCAGAGGTTGTTTGTGGACAAATTTGTTTCAAATTTATTGCCTGACTTAAGCAACAAATTACGAAATTCTGAAAGTGCGTGGGCTGTTTCTACTTCTGCTCAAATATTGGCTACGGCTCAATATTATGAGAATAGGGAGAAAGAGGAGAACGATCGTGCTGACAAGAAAACGAAAGAGCTCAAAACTAAAGTGTTGTTGCAACAGGCGTACCCTCCGCGTTCGAATCAGAATGACTCGCAACAACGTAATCGATCGCAGTCTCAGTCAAATAGGTCACAATCACGTAATGATTTCTCTTCACAGAGATCGTCGTTAGGATACAATCAGTGTGCCTATTGTAGACAGGAGGGTCATTTGAAATTTGATTGTCCAGTCCTCAATGAGCGTAATAGTGGTAATTCGTCTAGAGGAGGTCGTGGTGGTTCTCAACAGACATCCCGGGGTAGAGGTCGCGGTGCTCAGAACGATCGTTCCACTAACACTTCTGTCTCCAATAATTGTTTTGATCAGCGTGGATCGTCGCAAGGGCGATCTGCTCAGTACAATGTAGATGATTATTACGTCGATCAGGATGCTGACGACGGTAATTACTAGGACAGCCATAGACAAGGAGAGGGAGTGGTATCAGTTCCGGTTGATCAGAGAGGGCCTTACGCCGCAGTTGCCACCTTGGGCGTCATTGAGCCTTTTCTGTTGGACACTGGTGCAGCGAAAAGTTCCATAATGCATTCGAAACTCCCTGGCGCACCTTTGTCTGGCTTAACAAATGTTTCCGTTGGATTCTCTGGCGGCCCTGTTAGCAATCCGGTTTCACGCCCTTTGCCTCTTACAATTGGGCCGCGTGAGCTCAAAGCTCCGTTGATTTTGACCACTGGGTGTGGTGAAAATCTCTTGGGCCTGGATTTGCTAAAACGTTTGTATGCGACTTTGTATTGTTCTCCTGCGGGAGTGAAGCTTAATTTGGGTGAGAGAGTTATCTCTCCAATGTACTTGTCTCTCGATAAGCTTCCACCGGAATTGAGTTCTCTTCCTGCATTTTTGTGGGCAACAGGTCCCAATGACGTGGGCCTGCTTGACATCTCCCCTTATGTTGTTCCCTTGAAATCTAATGTGCGTTTGCCACGTATTCCCCAATATCGTATCTCCCTTGATGGTGAACGAGCACTGTTAGCCATCATCTACGATTTGATTGAGAAAGATGTTATCGAGGAGACTCGGGGAAATGTGTGCAACAGTCCTGTGTTGCCCATTCTGAAACGTACTGATCCTTCGAAACCGCCTGTTTATCGTTTTGTTATCGATTTACGGGAGGTAAATAAAATTGTGATTCCTCAGTTCCCTGTTGTGCCTGACATCACGGTGCTACTGACTCTGATTCCAGCCTCGGCATCTTGGTTTTCAGTGATCGATCTGAAGAATGCGTTCTTCAGCATCCCGATTGCTGAAGAAAGCAGAGACCTTTTCGGTTTCTCTCTTGGTGGTCGCAGCTTCCGGTTTAAGCGTGCTCCTCAGGGCTACTGTGAAAGTCCATCGATATACAGTCCAGCCTTGAAGGGCCAACTAGATGTGTTTGTGTTGCCGGCTGGTGCAGCCTTGATCCAATATGTTGACGACTTATTGGTAGCTGCAGATACTCAGGATATTTGCAAAATTGCCACGGTATCGTTGTTGCAACATCTCTGTGACTTGCATCACAAGGTGTCTCCTTCTAAACTTCAATATTGTTGACAAGAAGTAACCTATTTAGGTCACTTATTGTCAAAGCAGGGAAGAAGGTTGACCCCAGAGAGAATTGCAGCGATTGCCCGAATGACTGTGCCAACAACTCAGAGAGATGTGCGTGCCTTTTTGGGCATCACGTCATACTGCAGACAGTGGATCCCAAATTTTTCACTGTTAGCGAAACCATTGGTGGCTCTTACGTGTAAGGATGTTCCAACTCCTTTACCATGGACAGAAGAATGTCAGAAAAGTTTTTCTGAATTGTGTGACGCGTTGTGTTCGGCTCCTGTGTTAGGCACCCCTGACTACAGTAAGCCGTTTACACTATACGTGCACGAGAGAGAAGGTTGTGCGTTGAGTATTTTGACGCAACCTTTTGGTGGTAAGCAGCGTCCATGTGCATATTTTTCCTCGACCTTGGACCCAGTAGCTAGAGCATTGCCGAGTTGTTTGAGAGCAACAGCGGCAGCTGCAGTGTCCATCCGACAGTCAGCAGGATTGGTCATGGATAATATGCTTACGGTGATGGTTCCGCACGCAGTTGACACTCTCTTAAATCGTACGAAAACTCAGCATTTGACGAGTGCAAGGTTGTCTGGGTACGAGTTGACGCTCTTGGCAAGTCAATTCAATTCAAGAATCTTTATTCGGTGATTAAAAAACACCATAAAAGCACATTCATATTTACATAGTAAAAAGTCATTAAACATTTCAGGATTCTTTGTACAATGAATTTACAAGACATAACTGCAACAGTATAGCCATATTAAACATTTTAAAATTAAAATAAAAAGATTTCAATCTTCACCTCTGGTGAGCCTTAATCGTAGTGCTACCTTAATAAAGTTCATAATGCTGCACAGTGTCAATGGGTCCTCAGCTTTCTGTAAGAAAACTAGTGCATCCCTAGCGTGAACCAGGTTAGCTTTATTCAAAATATTTACCAGGTATCTGCGTCTGGGCATTGAGTAAAAAGGGCAGAGTAAAACCAAATGAAGGGAGTCCTGCGGAGACCTGTTGTCGCAGCCGCAGGGCCCCTTCTGTTCTATTGATGTAACAAACCCCGCTGGTGATGCCAACATGAATGGGAGTAGGTTCAATCTGAAGCGGCACATAAGGAACCTATCCTGTACATTATGCATGAGAAACAAGTATGGCTCCATACCTTCCACGCTTTTTACTTTGTGATGGGCCCTCACAGTCTTTTTACACCCTTCAGCCTCATCTCTGCACAGGGTTTTCCGCTCTATGAAAACTCTCCCCACATGCTGTTTGTTCTGGGCTACAATCGATGCAGGATGAGAGAAGAGGTTCCCAAAACCTAACTCCTCTAAGGTATTCTTCACATAAAGGAGCCAAGGGATGCGCATACACTTGTCCCTCTTTAGGCAATCTGATAAGATTTCTCTGCTTAGTGTCGCCTCCGGGTTCACCCAAATTTTTAGCCAGGCGATAATAGGCCTCAATTTGATCAGATCTTCTATATAAGGTCTCCCTAACTCTCTATGGGCAATCAAACCAGCAGTACATTGTGGAACCCTCAGAAGTGATTTCAGGTATTTATTTTCTTCTCGTTGGATGCAAGTGGTATTAACAAAGCCCCATACTTCTGCCCCATAGATTACCTTGGAGCATGATACAGAGCTATACAGGTTTATCACCTGTTCCGGGGACCATCTTGCTAGCCTCCTGCCATAGCTAGCAATTGCCCCGTTAGATGCAACCATTTTACCACAGCGTTCCTCCACCAAGGTATCAAATCGCAGGGCACCATCAAATGTTACACCAAGGTAGGGAAACGTTTTAACCACTTCCAGAGTGTGGCTCCCTATTTTGTATGTGAATTTAGAGGTGTTTTTTTTCCCTGCCAGGAGCACATAGGATTTACTAAGATTTGCAGAGAGGTCCAAGGCACTCATAAAACTGACAAATCCGTCAATCAGGGTTTGTAGACTCCTCGGTGTGCGTGCAATCAGAACCGCGTCATCTGCATACAGCAGAACAGGAATGTGACGCGACCCCACCCTTGGGCAATCTGCCTTCAAACCTAGCAGGAACTGCTCTAAGTTGTTAATATAAAGGGAAAACAAAAAGGGAGCAAGAATGCAGCCTTGACGGACTCCACTCTTGCAGGGAAAAGAACTAGTCAGTCCCCCCTCCCTATTAAAGCGGACCTTGGCAGTGGTGTCACTATGCAGTTCTCTCAAGATGTTAATTAGACCGCTCTCTATCCCCATACTGAGCATCATGCCCCACAATTTGTCCCTGTTGACGTGGTCAAATGCTGCTGCCAAATCCATGAAACCCATATAAATGGTTTCGTCACTAGCTATGGTATACTTGGCAGTCAGCATATATAGGTTTAGGCACTGGTCACTAGTGGACCTCCCTGCCCTAAATCCATATTGAGTGTCCGAGAAGATGTTTCTTTCATCGGTCCACTCGGACAGTCTATTAAGGATTGCCCTCCCCAAAAGTTTTGCTGACACATCAATCAGGGAGATCGGGCGGTAGCACTTTGGGTCATCCCTATTACCCTTTTTGAAGATTGGCACAATTACTGCCATGGACCAGGACCGGGGCAGGCCGTAAATAATAGCAGTGTTTATTACCCTTGTCATAAGAGGGGCCCAGAGATCGATATTACTCAAAAACAAATCAGGGGGGATTCCATCAGGCCCCGGTGCTTTGTTTTTTGTCAGACCCTCAATCCCTGCAATAATTTCCTTGATGGAAAATTCCACCAGTGTGGCCTCACTTGAACTGCCCGGTAGGTCTACAGTGGAACCAGGCTCATGATTATACAGGCCCCTATAGTGGTTGACCCACTGCTCTGGGAGAATATTGGCCCCTATATCCGGGGAATCTTTTTCCTGGAAAGTTGGGTTATTAATTATTTTCCAGAAACCTGCTAAGTTCTTTCTTTCCCCCGCTTCACGTAAATCTGCCCATGCCTCCGCCTGCAAGGCAAGCGTCCTCCTCTTAATCTCCTTTTTGTAAACATCTCTGCACTCTTTAACTTTGTAGGGGACCCTTGGTTTGGTTTTAAGGCAGCTTTTCAACTCCCTCAGAGCTTTAGAGCAGTCTTTATCGAACCAACGGGGATTCCCGTTGTTCTTGAGTGGGACACTGGTCTTTAGTAAACCATCGACCAGCTTAGCAATCTGGTCGAAAGCTTCCATTACCCTCGGTCTGTGAACTTCAGTGTCCAGACAATCGTTAATAGCGAGTTTCCCTGCGTCCACCAGGCCCTTGTAAAACTTTTCCCCGTCTATTTTGGCCCATTTTAATCTCCTGCCCTGGTCTGTTGCTCTCTCATTGAAGGTAGGTTGGGCTCTAATTCTTGAACCTGTCACGTACCGCAGTTCCAGAACAAGAGGGTTGTGGTCGCTAAAACCACTCCACTCGATCCCTACTCTGGTTGTCTTATTAATTAATGCCCTAGAGACCAAAATATAATCTATATAGGAAGAGCATCCTCTACCCTTAAATGTAGGGGGGAGTGTACCGTCCTCCTGCGTCCCTACCATATTAATGGTGTGTTCAAGATCATAATTGAACCGTAATGTCCTGAGAGCTAGGCCCAGCGGCGTATGAGAGAAATGCGGTCCCTTCTCCATGGGGCATCGGGACCAGTCTATGTTTGTTTGGACCGGTGCCGGGCACAAATGGCAGTTAAAATCTCCCATGACCACCAACCCATATGGGAGCCCGTTTTTTTGACCTGTTATTACCTGGCCCAACCTGTTATCTAGTTTGGAGACAAGGGGGGTATTAGATCCCATATTCTCATTATTGTAGAGATTTACAGCGACAAATCTAAGGCCTTTTCCAGTGAACCTGACTGCCTGTATCCTATGGGAGTTACAATCAAGGCAGGCATAATTTCCCGGTAGGCTCAAGTCTGTATAAATAGCCAAACCTCCCATGGCCCTCCCTGATCTTGATTTTTGCGTAGGTACAAAGAAAGACTTATACCCTTGTAAATGGAAATTATTCTCCTGGGCCCAGGTCTCCTGCAAACATATTATATGGAAATTCCTAATGTATTCGAGCCACTCTTTGTTATTAACTTTACCAGCCAAACCGGCTATATTCCACGAAATGATTTTTAATGTGTCTCCCAACTGGACCACGCTTCGCTGCAGCCCACCTAGTGGTTCTCGCCCTTGTTCCCCCGGGGCCTGCCCTTGTGCCTCACCTATGCGTGCAATATCTGCGATCCTAGGTACATCCAACACCTGGCTCCGGGCACAACCTGCTGACACATGGCTGTGCTTCTCCTGCTCTGCATTTTGGGCACCCCTACCCCCAATAACCCACCTGCAATTTTCTGTTTGTCAGTCCACCCCCTCAAGACCATCCAGACAGTGGAACCGATTAAATGTGTGGAAGGGTGGTTCTGGGCGGTTAAATGATGGCCTGGGATTGAACTCATAATGAACACCCCTTCGGCCCACCCTTTCCCAGTTGTCATGAGGACGGGTCCCATGTGCACGAACCGGGGCCGGTGGGAAGAAAAAAGACACATGGAGTGTTTTGATTGTTGTCACCTGTGATCTATTCCTTCCCTGGCATATGTGAGCAACTGTTCCAGTATCCATGAAGCTCACCAATATGCAGTCCCCTATGATGGTTTTACGTGTTCTCCCTATCCAGGGTACCCTTCTGACCATTATTATCTCATTACTAAAATGTACAGGTAGGGGTCTATTCTGATTTAACCACTTAATCACCCTACTTTTTAAGGTGCAAAAATCCTCGGCTTCACCCTCCTTTAATGGGGGAACGCCCGCCATGACTACTGTGAAGTCATTCGCCTCTGGTGGTAAGTTGGGTCTGCGTGGCCTAGAGGGAGGCTTCATTAATGGGGTGGGTGCAACACTGTCTTTGGGCTGTGCTGGGAGAACGGTGTTTACAGTTGCAGGGGGGCTAGGTCCTGTAAAGTTAGATGGCTTATTTGGGGCAGGGTTATTCCTCTGGGTTAGTGGTGGGGCGGCCGCAGTCGCAGCCTGTGGGGGAGCATGATGTAGTACGCTTTTTGGGGCTTCTGGGGTGTCAGTAGGTTTAAGAGCTTTTTCGTGGGAATTGGCCGGGTTTTTCATGCTGCTTAGTGTGGCCTCGAGAATGGTTAATCTGATTTCCACTCTTTTGATACTTTCACTAATAGGTAGCAAAAGTGACCTGAGCAGGAATTCCAGGTTGCCTAGTGGAACAACCGAAAGGGGAGCATTAGTAATGTTACTAGCCGTCTCTTTAATCAGAATGGGGGCCACACCGTCCTGTGCCGTGGGTTTGGGGTGTGAATCACCCGCCACTGTCACAGTTGGTGTGGTATGTTTAGATGGCTTCCCAAAGTCCGAGTGCGAGATCTTGGGTTTATTTTTAGCCTGGGCACCCTTCGACTTCCTCCTGCGTTTGTTTGGGGGGGCCCAAATACCCCCTGCGCTGCAATTGGTTTAGGTTTGGCTTTTCTAGACTTTGATGGTGGGGGAGGTTGGGAAATTAAATCAATCGTCCCCCTACTTGGGCTTGTGCTCCTCACTGGGGTTGAAGTCATTGGTATCTCTGGGGGCGTTTTTGTGTCCTCCCTAAGCAGGATTGGGACGTCTTCAATCAGTGTTAGATCTGCGCTAGGTGTGGGAGGATAATCTCCTAGGGGTCTGCCTTTCATGTTGTCTATAGAACGTCTCCGCTCGGCTCTAAGCCGGCTTAATGTATTCTCCTTGTCCCCTTCTCCCCCCGCCCGAGGGAAGTAATTATCTAAGGTCATGTTTTTTGTTCCTGCCTGTCTTATGGGGGTGCTTTCCCTTGCCGGGGACGGCATGGTTTCCTGGGGTGCGATACTAGCTATGTGGTAGTTGATCGGCTTGTGTTCTTGGGGGTAGACAGCGGAACCAAGAGAGTAGGCCCAGCCCGGCCTACTCCGGCCTCTGACGGCCACAGACGGTCCCGCCCTTGTCCCGGGCTTCTCCCGGCACGCTCCCGCTCGCTCCCGCGAGGCGGTCGCCCTACTCAATCTTATACTCTGCCACGCCTACTTAGTGGCCAATAGGCGGGAGGCGTGGCCAGCGGGGAGAGCAGCCCAGGTGTAGCTGGTTGGGCGCGCAGGGGCTCCTGGACACTGGAGTCCCTGCTTCAATGCTCGCAGCCCCGCTGACTCGCTCGCCTGCCCCGCACTCCAGAAAGCTATCCCAGTCAGTAAAACAGCTGCTCCAAGGACAACAAAGCGCTGCGGGACCCGCGAAGCGGGTCCGGCGAGGCGCTGGCAGGTTCCTTACTTGACAGGGCGCGCAAACTCCACACAAAGCGCCAAGGTCCAAACGAAGGTCTCTACGATCAGCTGGAGAGTCCCGATGGGTCAAGGATTCAGACCGCCTTTAGCTTCGACGGCGGGGGGCGTGGCCAGCGGGGAGAGCAGCCCAGGTGTAGCTGGTTGGGCGCGCAGGGGCTCCTGGACACTGGAGTCCCTGCTTCAATGCTCGCAGCCCCGCTGACTCGCTCGCCTGCCCCACACTCCAGAAAGCTATCCCAGTCAGTAAAACAGCTGCTCCAAGGACAACAAAGCGCTGCGGGACCCGCGAAGCGGGTCCGGCGAGGCGCTGGCAGGTTCCTTACTTGACAGGGCGCGCAAACTCCACACAAAGCGCCAAGGTCCAAACGAAGGTCTCTACGATCAGCTGGAGGGTCCCGATGGGTCAAGGATTCAGACCGCCTTTAGCTTCGACGGCGGGGGGCGTGGCCAGCGGGGAGAGCAGCCCAGGTGTAGCTGGTTGGGCGCGCAGGGGCTCCTGGACACTGGAGTCCCTGCTTCAATGCTCGCAGCCCCGCTGACTCGCTCGCCTGCCCCGCACTCCAGAAAGCTATCCCAGTCAGTAAAACAGCTGCTCCAAGGACAACAAAGCGCTGCGGGACCCGCGAAGCGGGTCCGGCGAGGCGCTGGCAGGTTCCTTACTTGACAGGGCGCGCAAACTCCACACAAAGCGCCAAGGTCCAAACGAAGGTCTCTACGATCAGCTGGAGGGTCCCGATGGGTCAAGGATTCAGACCGCCTTTAGCTTCGACGGCGGGGGGCGTGGCCAGAGGGGAGAGCAGCCCAGGTGTAGCTGGTTGGGCGCGCAGGGGCTCCTGGACACTGGAGTCCCTGCTTAAATGCTCGCAGCCCCGCTGACTCGCTCGCCTGCCCCGCACTCCAGAAAGCTATCCCAGTCAGTAAAACAGCTGCTCCAAGGACAACAAAGCGCTGCGGGACCCGCGAAGCGGGTCCGGCGAGGCGCTGGCAGGTTCCTTACTTGACAGGGCGCGCAAACTCCACACAAAGCGCCAAGGTCCAAACGAAGGTCTCTACGATCAGCTGGAGGGTCCCGATGGGTCAAGGATTCAGACCGCCTTTAGCTTCGACGGCGGGGGGCGTGGCCAGCGGGGAGAGCAGCCCAGGTGTAGCTGGTTGGGCGCGCAGGGGCTCCTGGACACTGGAGTCCCTGCTTCAATGCTCGCAGCCCCGCTGACTCGCTCGCCTGCCCCGCACTCCAGAAAGCTATCCCAGTCAGTAAAACAGCTGCTCCAAGGACAACAAAGCGCTGCGGGACCCGCGAAGCGGGTCCGGCGAGGCTCTGGCAGGTTCCTTACTTGACATGGCGCGCAAACTCCACACAAAGCGCCAAGGTCCAAACGAAGGTCTCTACGATCAGCTGGAGGGTCCTATTCAGATAAAACGTTGTAATGTCCTGAACCCGGCGACTTTGTTACCCATTAGCATGGAATCAGACGAAGTAACCCCTCACGACTGCTATTTGCGGACTGAGGAGGAAACAAAAGGTCGTGTGGACCTTAAAAACACTCCTTTGGAAGATCCCGATGGGACTTTGTATGTGGATGGTTCATGTTTTAAATTGCCAAATGGTGATGTCACGACTGCGTATGCTGTGGTAACTTTGAATACTGTCGTGGAAGCTGCGAGATTGAATCAGAACTCTGCTCAAGCTGCAGAACTGATCGCTTTGACTAGAGCGTGTGTGTTGTCGAAAGGGAAACGGGTCAATTTGTTTACTGATAGCCAATATGCTTTTGGCGTTGCGCATAGCTTTGGACGATTGGGGAGAGAGAGAGGTTTTATGACATCGCATGGCACTAAGATTCAACATGGACAGCTTGTGAATGATCTTTTGGATGCACATACGTTACCTAAGCAGGTGGCGATTGTTAAATGTAGTGCGCATCGTAAGGTGACAGATGATGTTGGTCGTGGTAATGCGTTTGCGGATGAGACTGCTAAGGAGACTGCCCGGAACCTTAGCACTAGAATGTATGTGACGAGTTCGGTAAGGTGGCCTGCAGAGACTAGTATGTGCGAGGATACCATCGAGAGTGTGAAAACGATACAGAATGAGGCCACGGAGACTGAAAAGACGAAATGGAAAGAGAGTACGGGAAAGTTGGATGTGAATGGTTGTTGGATTGATTTGTCAGAGCACAAGAGGTGGATGTTGCCAGATGCATATGTATTAGCTGTTGTGACGATGGCACATGGGTTAGCGCATATTAGTGCGAAAGGTATCTGCAAGTTGTTGTCTCCTGTGTGGAAGAATGATGGTATCACGAAGTGTGCTGAGAGATTGGTGAAGAATTACATGATATGTATGATGTACAATCCTGGTAAGGGAACCCCTACACCTCCTGGCCATTTTGCTCCCCCTTCATGTCCGTTTGAAGTGATCCAGCTAGACTTCATCCATATGGAGCGATGCAATAACCTGAAATACGTTTTAGTTGTGGTTTGCGCATTCTCCCGATGGATTGAAGCCTACCCTCTTAAAGACAACACTGCTATGCCCACTGCGAAAATCCTACTGAAGGAATATTTTCCTCGGTGTGGAATGCCACGGATTGTATGGTCTGATAACGGAAGTGAGTTTGTAGGGAGTGTGATGAAGAGTGTGTGTAAGGGCCTTGGAATTACCCAAAAATTCCATAGCGCCAATCATCCCCAGTCAGCAGGTTTGGTTGAAGGGTATAATGGCACTCTTAAACTCAAACTAGCGAAGATTCAGGCTACGACTGGTCTTTCGTGGCCTGACGCTTTGCCTCTAGCTCTGTTGTCAACAAGGGCGACTGTACACTCCCGAGTAGGGCTCAGTCCCTATGAAATAGTGTTCGGCCGTCCTGCAAATGTTTGGGGGGTCCCTAGACCAAGTGTGTTTTCTGATCTTGAGTACCCAATGTTGATCGATTATCTGCATGATCTGACTGCTAAACTGAGGTTAATTCATCAACAGGTCTTTGAAGCACTGCCGACGCAGACGGAGGGTCCAGGCCACCAGCTCCAGCCCGGAGACTGGGTGGTGACGAGGAACTTTGGAAGAAAAAGAAACCTCGAGCCTCGTTTTACTGGACCCTTCCAGGTCCTCCTTGCCACGAGAACTGCTGTCCGTTTGGAAGGCCGAAAGAACTGGGTGCATGCCACCCACACCAAAAAGGTACCTATACCTTTACCGGCGGACTCGTGGGTGAGGAAAGGCATTGATTCATCTGAAACGGAAAGACTGCAGACCTTCGTACCCTTTAGCAACGCCGAACCTGTCGGAGAATCCTCAGTGCAGCAGAACGACCTTGTTGAACATTTGTCATCACAAAGCTCAAGATCTGAACAATTGACTGATCAACAGAACTCTGTCCCTTCATTGGACCCATTGTTCGACGAACAGACACGTCCTGGAAAGAGCCGATACTTTTTGCGATCTAACACCAAGGACAAATAAAATTGTTTTTGTTCCTCAACATCTACGTTACCCCATTGCCACTATCAGTCTAGACACTTGTATTTTGTAAATATTGAGTTTTTTCCATATCTGTGTTTTTGCTTCCACAGCTGAAAGACTTTGTGCATATTTGTGAAATTAAGATACCTTCCATCCAGGTGTACCGTAGGGCCGCGCGTGTACTTCCTTCTGGTTAGTAGGTCTTGACACTAGGTCAAAGACCGTCGGTTCCTGGGAACTCCTAGGGATTGACTACTGCTACACAGAACGAAGTGCGTCAAGAAACGTTGCGGACGGTTTTAGGGGATGGCGTTTTCAAAACTTGTGGACTTGGAAAAAGCTCAGGCGCAAAGATTCAAATTGCAACAAATTACCCGTACCAAATGCTTTATGTTTCAGGTGTTCCTTCTGTTTTTAATTGTTTCCTCGTTATTGGCGGGTGGGGTGTATTATATGATACAGTACTTCCTACCTTCTGCCATACCTACTCCTACTTCTGAACCTAAACTTACCACCACTGTGTCCCCTCATTCCTTTCACATCTTACCTCAACACGAGCAGGCTAGACGTGCAGAATTCAGAAATAATTCCTTTATTCAGCTTCTACATCAGCATCAGTTAGTCGTTAATACTACTAATTGCTGGGTGTGTGGGTTAATGCCACACACCACGGATAAGGGAATTCCATATCTGGTCCTTCCTTATAGTTCCCAGGGTTCAGCTCGAGCATTCCAAACAATGTTTCGAAGCGCACTAGATTCCTACCCCAATCGAGAGCCACGTCCTTCCCACTTTGGTCCTGGTCCGTATCACAAACCTTTGGCTATAGCGATCGCTGATTTAGATAGGGATATCTATGAGCCGTCGCTCATCCCAGAGGAAGAGGTGCGAGCCTATAGGGACCTGAGTGAGGTTGAGTATAGTGCGCTCGTGGGTGAAAGACAGCTTAGAAGCTCGTCTCCAATATGGATCGTACCCCACCTTGGTAATTTTTGTCTAAAAGGTCGTGGCCGAAGATCGAGAGCATATCTTGGGGAGAGTGCTTGCTCCGAGACGTATGTCTTGCCGATGCTCTCGTCCCCTGTGTTTCTGGCTGCCAAGGGTACGTACTTTGTCTGTCATGATCGTGCGTATACGTGGTTGCCCTCCGACTTTGCGGGCACATGTTATATCGCAAATTTGTTGCCTCCGACGTTCACCGTAGATGCAGACTGTCACAAGACTAGAATTGTGAGGGGCGTGATTAGCGAAGAGGACACTGCCGGTCAAGAGGCAGGAGACTTTTTCAAAGGTTTCTTTCCGTTTTGGGGGCCTATGGTCAATAGTAGGAACCTGAGACAGTTGACTCGAGTAGTGGAATCGACGGCTAATATCACTGCCAGTGCCCTTGGTAATATCACCGCAGAACTTCAGGCGGATAGGCTCATGACGTTACAAAACCGTATGGTTTTAGACGTTGTTTTAGCAGATCGAGGTGGAGTATGTAAGGTGATCCATTCGAGCTGCTGTATTTTCATTCCAGATAACGCTCCGACTGTCTATCAAGCCATCTCAAAGTTGCATAAAATCTCTGAGTCCATACACGTGGACGTAGGGGATTGGACGCTACTTGGGTGGTTTTGGGGCCTAATGTCGACTTGGGGTTGGAAGATTCTGATGATCATCGGAGTTGTTGCGGTGTTTCTGTTCACGTGTTGCCTTTGTGTGCAGTGTGGTCCTGCCTTATGTGGCCTCTGTGTACGACGTGTATAAGACAGCCGCCTGTTACCAAAGGAGCTCAGATGGATAGAATTATGCTGCAGCAACATCTAGATGGTCTGATGAATATCGAATATGATTCTGACTAGTGCTTGCCTACATGAGGGCAAAAGGAGCGTCTGAGGTTCCGTGACGATCGTAAGTGGTGTTTTTGACTCGCACAAAAATGGTCGAGTCTGGTATCTATGAACCGCAAATGACGAGTTTAGTGGGTGTACGCAGTTTCGCTGTGCTAACCTAAACCGTTCGGTTGTTTCGTGGGTTTCTACATCCGAGCCCACGGGTTCCATCTTAGATACGGCATCCATTTTGTCTCTTGCCCTCAAGTAGCCAGCGAACGGACGCTGTCCGCTTCGCGACCCTGGGATTCCCAAGACTCTTGCGGAAGACACGTTTCCTTTGAAAGTGTCTTTATGATAAGGGGGATGATACTGTAAGGCAGATGGCCCCGCTCAAGGCTCATTTTGCCGTGCCGGTCTATTGTCTTAGCCGTTATGTTATGTTATGTTATCTGTTTTGTAAAGCGCAAACAGCTGCCCCAGCAACGGGGCGTCCCGGCGCTAGAACCATAACACAACCAGCTGAGACAAGAAACGAGACCTACAAGGAGGGAAAGAGATGGGTTTTGGTCGCTCTGCGGAAAGCTAGCATATTGTCAATGCATCGGATGTGAAGGGGAAGGGAGTTCCATAACTTGGCCCCCAGTAGTTTGAAGGAACGCCCTCCGACGCGGCAGAGCTTTGTGTGGGGTACCATGGCTAGATGATGCCCCTTGGACCGGAGATTCCGTTTGGGATTATAGGGGGTCAACAGCGAACGGAGGAGCTCTGGACCTTCGTTCTTCAGGATTTTAAAGGCGAATATGAGGGCCTTGAATTGGATGCGGGCTTCGATGGGTAGCCAATGTAGTCTGTGGATGGTTGCTCTCGCCGAGCACCTTCTAAGGAGACCTACTATAGCCCTTGCAGCCGAATTCTGGATCCGTTGGAATCTCTTTATTTCAGATTTGTTTGCTCCTAACAGCAGGACACTCGCGTAGTCCAGCCTTGACAAGATGGTAGCTTGTACGATAAGTTGTCGCGTTTTGGAGTCAAAGTAGCCTAAGATGGGGTTCAGACTTCTCAGTAAACCAATACAAGTTGCGGCAACTTTTTTGGTGTGCGACTGGAAGCTAAGAGTAGAGTCCAGCCAAACTCCTAGATTTTTTGCTATAGTTTTCGGGGGGGGTGCTGGGCCCAGTGATTGGGGCCACCAGAGGTCATTCCAGTTGTCACAGTTTTTCCCCATTATCAGCACCTCGGTTTTGCCACCGTTGAGCTGGAGGCAGTTTGCTGTCATCCATTTCGCGACGGCAGTCAGTCCATCCCGGAATCTCGTGGCCTCGGGAGAGGGGGCCTCATTGAGGCTGATAACCAACTGAGTGTTGTCGGCGTACGATACTATTGTGAGGCCCCATGTCTTGGCAACCTCTGCCAAGGGTTGCATATATAGGTTAAACAAGGAGGGACTCAGGGCAGAGCCCTGTGGGACTCCTTGTCCTATGTCTTGGGGTTGGGAGATGAACGGAGGGGCAGATACCCTGAAAGATCTGTTGGTTAAAAATGATCGGAACCATTGAAGCGCCGAGTCTACGATCCCGATGTTTTCAAGGCGTTTTAGTAGGATGGCATGGGAGACAGTATCAAAGGCCGCGCTGAGATCGAGCAGTATCAGCGCTGCACTTTTACCGGTGTCCATGATTTCCCGTAGGTTTTCCGTGGAGGTAAGGAGCGCGGATTCCGTGCTATGGCCCGGCCTGAACCCGTGTTGGGAGGGGTCCAGGATGTTGTTTTTTGCCATGTGCTCACTGAGAATTTTGTTCGCGTGGGCTTCCGCTAGTTTCGCTACCCATGGGAGCAGTGAAACGGGGCGGTAGTTCTCCGGTTTAGAAGGGTCTAGGGAAGGTTTTTTTATTATCGGTGTTACCCATGCCTGTTTCCAGTAGGTAGGTACCGTGGCTGTGGTAAAAGAGAGGTTAAGGAGTGAGGTCAGGGATGGAAGGAAGAATTCCAAGGCTCCCAGGAAGTGAATTGGTCTCATCGGATCTGTGGGGGCACCAGATTTCACCTTTCTACAAAGTTTGGTGAGTTCTTCGCCTGAGATAGCGGGTATGCAAGTGAGCCTAGAGTCTCCAGAGGTGGCGTTGGGTGGGCTGATGTCGTCTGGACTATCCTGGGTGAAGGCGTTGTAAATTTTCTTCACTTTTTCCGTGAAGAAGGTGGCTAGGTCTTCGCATTGCTGCGTGGAGGTGATGTGAGAGGCTGGTTTGTCACCATTTTGCAATTTTTGCACAATTTGGAAGATAGTTTTCGTGGGGTTGGGGCTAGCTTTTATCTCATTAGCGTAGAAGGTAGCGCGGGCTACCCGGATTGCCTTGTGGTATATTCTGAGAATGTCCAAGTATGCGCTTTTGTCCTCCTGCTTGTATTCCTTCCTCCATTGCCGTTCCGCTTTTTACATTAGGCGCGTCCCTTTGATGCTTGCAACTCGTGTTTCCCGATACCACCCTTTTACACCCTTTCCGATCTCCCCACTGTTTCTGCCTTCCTCTGCACCTGTTTTTGTTCTTCCTTCGATCTGTTTACTGCCAATTGGAATGTACTAATGGTGGGAAGATGGGTTTTTACAGTTGGGAACCGCCAAATGTTTCCGTACTTATGTTCCGGGCCCTGAATACATGAAGGCAACCCCTCCTGGCGTTTATTATGGGAACCAAGTTGTAAACCTTTGTGTATCATGTTAATCTATGAGAGAAATGTGTATAAAAGGAGCGACCCACAGTAGCAATTTGAAGCAGACTCCTCGAACATACACACGCTGTACTTCTTGTGACTTCTGTGTTCCCTGCAGTAATAAACCTCGAATCTTTGACGCCGAAGGAAGTGTCCCGTGTCTCTGTCATTTGTACGCCGGAACAGGTTACCCACGAAGGTTTCAGGTGTTGTCCCCTGGCACCGCTGGGTCTTAGAATAACCCAGTCCTTCATACCCCAGAATTTTTGTTTCGTATCCGTTCAAAACAATTGGCCGTATGTCTATAGTCTGCTCTATTCTTCGTATAAATGCATCTATATATAGGGCAAAAAGGAGCGGAGAGCAAGGACACCCCTGTCTGGTTCCCCGCCCAATCGTTATTATATTGCTCATTTCACCCATGATTCTAGGTTTTATTCTTGGGTTAAAATATAATACCCTTACAGCTTTTATAAATATGCTCCCAAGGTTTACCTTTTCTAGCACTGCCCAGAGGAATCCCCACGAGACCCTATCAAATGCTTTTTCTGCATCTAATAGTATTAATGACATAGTGTCTCGTGAGGCTGCTGTTACATCAAACAGGGTTAATACTCTTCTGATATGCTCTGCAGTGCCTCTCCCAGGGATGAACCCATGTTGTCTGGGGGATACGATCTTACCTATTATACTCCCTAATCTATTTGCCAAAATTTTTGAGTAAATTTTCACATCGCTGTTCATTAAACTAATAGGTCTATATGACCCAGGATTAGTCGGAGTTTTTTTTTTTAATAAACACAATCATGACTGCTTCACTCCAAGACTCTGGGGCGGGTGACATTTTGAATATTAGTTATTAAATTGAAAAAATCCCCTTCTATTTCAGGAATAAAGGTTTTATAAAATTCTAATGGAATAGAATCCGGGCCAACAGCTTTTCCTGCTGAAAGATCCAAAATTGCTCCATGCATTTCCCCTCGATTAAACATTGTTTCCAGAGCCCCTTTATCAGCCGCATCCAGTTTTTCTAGGTTTGCTCCTTCAAGAAACTCCTCAATATCACGTATCTCACCCCCTTAATCAGGACTATAAAGTAGCTGATAAAACTCCTGAATCCTTGCACATATGTCCCTAGGTGCTGTTACTTTGCTACCATCTTGAAGCATGATCTCCGCAATATCCCTCTTTGTGGCCGCCTGCCTTGTTCGAATAGCTAGTATGCGGCCAATCTGTTCACTGTATTCATATTGTTCCTTCCTCCATGCCAGGTATTTCCCTGCTGCCTTAGATGCAAATATCTCCCCCACTGCTGCTTTTGCGACTGTTAGTCTCTGCGATATTACAATAATGTCTTGTTTGGACCTGATAGCGACACCAAGTTCTTCCTCAATATTAGCCACCATTCTTATTCTCTCTGCCACCTCCTCCCTTTCTGCCTTGTTTCGTCTGGTTGAGTAGCTAAGTGTCTCTCCCCTTATGCCTGCTTTCATTGTGTCCCAGACTATAGCGGGAGAAGCTGTTCCTCTGTTTACCTCAAAAAACCCTTTCATGCATTCTCTCATATGATCAATGTACTTAGCATCTTGTAAAAGGGCTCTCTCAAAAGTCCAATTTGAGGTCTGTTTATATTGCGTTGGAATTGCAATATCTAAAATCAGCGGGTTGTGATCCGACATGACCCGTGGGAGCCTGCTCACTTTGCCTATAGTTGCTATTGTAGGGGAGACCAAAAAATAATCTAACCTTGCTAATGTTTTGTGGGGTGCAGAAAAATATGTACTACCCCCACGAACATTGTGTTGCTGTTCCCATATGTCTATTAAGCCGTTATCTTCCATTAGCCTTATCAAAGCCATATGGCTTCTCTTTTTCCTCCCCACAAACTTTTTGGGATCATTCTTCCATAAACCGTTCAAGCCGTTAATATTTAAATCCCCACATACCACTAGGGGCTGGGGCCAATTAGCCAGTTGTGTATTCATAGCATTAATAATTTCAGGATCATCAACTGTCGGGGCATACAATGAGCATAAAGTAAAATTAAATCCCTGCACCTGGCATTCCATCAGCACCCAACTCCCATGTGAATCTACTTTTTGTCTTTTAACAACCACACCGCCGTGCCGCGCTAATATAGCCACCCCTCGTGTCCTCGTCCCTTGTGTCGTACAAGCAAGCAGTTGATAACCTAGCTG
The DNA here is from genome assembly GCF_964263255.1 of Lissotriton vulgaris. Taxonomy (NCBI): domain Eukaryota; kingdom Metazoa; phylum Chordata; class Amphibia; order Caudata; family Salamandridae; genus Lissotriton; species Lissotriton vulgaris. The sequence goes on along the minus strand of NC_141697.1, from coordinate 90,245,329 downwards.
CCCCAATGATCCCTTTTGAGCAACTTCTATATGGGTCTCCTGCAGACAGAGGAAGTCAACATGAATTATTTTTAAATACTCCCTCACCTCCCTTCGCTTCCTTCCGTCATTCAATCCACAAATATTCAATGTACCTATACGCATTGATATTCTTGTTTTATCCTCAAATCAACATTCAGCCTTTCTTCAACTCCCTCGTCTTTCAAAATTTGGTTTTTCTGATCCTCCCCTTGTTTTATCTTATCTTGATGTGATGATTTTCTTGTTTTTTCCCCTCCTTCCCCCTCCCCCCTTCCCCCCACCTGTTAGAGCAAGCAGGCCGCTGGCCTCTGTGATGGAGTCTGGTTATCGACTCCCCTTTGCCGACCTTTATAATTGCATTAAATCACCTGAATATGTTACTTCACTTTGATATCTCCTTCACATCTCCTTCATCCAAATCACCCGTGACTTTACCATTACCCTCATCATTAACATATCTTTTCACTGAGCAAAGGCGTTAATTAGAGAAAAAGTTGTCAAAGAAATCTTCAAGGTTTATCTCTAGCTTCACCGCTGTCTGTGCCACTGGCACGAATCATGTCCATATATTCCTTTGCTTGGATTTCAGAGAAAAAAACTGTAGTAGAATTCTTGTAGATTATTTTAAGTTTTGCCGGGTTCATTAGATAGGCCTGCAGACCCATCTTATGGCATGGACCCAGTAATTCTCTGAGTCTCCACCTTCTTTCGACAGTGCTATGGCAGTAATCTGGTGTTGAAAAGAAGGACTGACTCTCAAACGAGCGTTTGGCATTGGGGCGAGCTTTTGCATACACTTCTTCTCTCAATAAAAAGTTGCCAAAGTACACTAATATGGCTCTCGATCTTGATACCCCCTCTGTAGTAGAAGGCCCTTTCTTTTGGTCAAAGGGAATCTGTGCACTCTTTGAACTTCCCTGTCCCAGTCCCAATGGTTCAGTTCCGGGAAAGCTCCTTTGAACATTCTCAGGGCGTATGCCCTGATATCCCCGCCTTCTGCCTCTTCTTCTATACCCAGGATTCTGAGATTATTTCGTCTCTGGCGGTTCTCTAGGTCCTCTAGCTTCCACTGGGCATCCACCATCTGCTTTTCATATCCCATCAGTCTAGCCGAGTCTTTGACTTGTTGGTCTTCCATCATGGCCGTTCGATCTTCCAAGTGTGTTATCCTCGTATTTGTGGCTGTACAAATCTTGATCACCTTCTTTATAGCTCCTTGTAAATGCTTAGTTGCAAGGCAGTTTTTTTTCCCCTTGGCCTTTGTCGCATCCTGCAATTGTTTGATAGAGTTTAAAATTAGCTAAAGCGTGGGTTCCGCTGATGGTGTCTGTCCCTGTGCCCCCCCAGCAATAGGATCCTCCTTCTCATTCTCAATCTCATTATAAGTATGCTGTGTAGCTGAGTAATCCCAGTTTAAACCTGCTTCTGTTTCGGTGCTTGCCACACTGATTCGTCTACGGCTGCTACCGGCTTTCTCTTGTGACTGCGTACTTCTCTGTCGCCTGGACAATCTTTTTTTTCTTGGCTCATGACCTTTCCCCTTTGGTGAAGATCCCCTTCCCCCTTCCAAACTTATGGCCAAGCTTGAACCAGTGTTTGTCCCACCATTCTCTTCCAAGTTAGAATGTGTGTCCTTGGATGCATCAGACCCATCTGTCACTGAGTAGAAATTATCTACTGTATCTGCATTATCCTCTAGCCCGCTCAGGCCGCTATTTGCAGTTATTTTTTGTACCAGTAGTCCAGTTTGTTGCACTATAGTGGTTGTTGTCCCAGGAGTCCCACCTATGATTGTGTCCATATTAGTCGCCACTGCTGTTCCTTCAGTGTATCTTCCTCTATACTATCCACTATATCGTTGAGGTCCATGATGTTACTCCACTGAGTCTCTACTGAGGGAGTGCTGAGCAGCTCAGATGTATTGGCAGTGTCTAATTTAGCTGTGTTAGCTGTATTGGAGGTGGCAAAGTATCCGGCGATGTTTTTTAATTGTCCGTGCAGCATTTATTGCAGCCTGTTTTCTGGCTCTCGTTTTGCTCCAGGCAGCTGCTCCTTCCTCATTCAGAGCGCTGTGGGCATGGGCATGCAGGTCCTTATCTCCCCCTTTGTTTTTCATGACCTGCCCAGAAGGTTGTTTGCCAGGATTCTCGCCCCCCTCGGGCGCTTTCACTTTCCCCCCTCGAGTAGGTTTTGGTGCCATTTTGACCCCTCGGCAACCTCTGCCACCTCTACTACCTCTGTCACTGTTACTGAGTTACGATGTCGCTGAGAGACTCTCAGCCGTTCTGTACTAGGCAAGCTCCGATTCAGGCTCAGGCTCAAACATAGTATGTAGCTTATTGCAGTGCTCGCTACTCCCGCAGCCCTGCCTGTTGAAATTGTCAATGCTGGAGTCTCTCTCGTAGCCCCTCTTACCCCACGCGCTGCTTCTGTCTTACCCCTGATGCCGTGATCAGCTTCAGTCCTTGAGCGCAGTGGTCTGGGGTCCTCTCAAGCCGTCACCGTAAAAGTAACAGCGTAGCGATGTGCACAGCCGCCGCTTACACCACCTCCGTTGTCCTCATTTCAGCTGTCGTTTCAGCTGCCCTTGTGGTGTTTCAACTGGTACTCCGCTCTTCTGAGCTCCGCCGTGTCTCCTGCGCCGTTGGGTGCTGCAGGTTCTGAGAGCTCCGTGCTCCGCCCAGCCTGCACCACTAGGTTGTCGAGAACGCCGTGAGTATTGCACCTCAGCTGCTGCCGCCACTGCCACTGCCGCTGCCGCGGAGATCAGTCCCAAGATCTCTTCAATCCCCATTCAGGTATCGCTGGAGAATAACTTTGTATTCGGTAAAGCCTTTAGAATATCAAAGTATGTTTTCTGCTGTCAGCATCGTGTTCCATCCATGTTCCTCAAAACAAACAGGTCGGCATCGGAGCGTTCTCCTCTAGCAGCCTAGCCAGACGCCATCTTGCTCCGAACCTCCACAGCACTTCCATCCACTTCTAACCATTCTCATAGCACACCCTGTGCTCTGATTTGACAGTGAGAGAGTGATTGCACCATAGTTTGTGCTGCTAATCATTCTCAGCATACGCTACGAATGCGCTTCGAGGTTACGCATCACATCAAAGCCTCCGTGTGACGTCATGTACATCGCCCCGTACAAAAAAGACGCAAATGTTTTTAATTGTTTTAAAACACATATTCATGTATTTAATGAACATACTAACAGAAGACTTAATCTAGGATAATTATGGAATAATTTTTTTTTTTGTAATTTTTAAAAATCCTATATTACCTCTATTATGTATGAGTCCAGCTGCGTGCCCCTCCGCCTGGTACCCTAGATTCCACCACGCCCAAACCCGGTTCATAAACATGCGTGATTGTCACCACAAAACCATGAGCACGCATATTGCTTTTCCACACATGCTTTTACAACTAGTATGAATTTACCACACATGATAAATGCATAATCTTAACAAAGTTTTTTTGTTGACCAACACGTTTTGTAATGCCTGTGCCTTACGTCCTTCAAATTAGTTTCTAGGTATACGTGTGACCAACTCTCATAAGATCAGAGGCCCAGGACAAACACTGTGGTATCTGTGGCACTAAATCTCATCGATCACAGAGAAAATATACGCAGGGTAAAATGAAAGTAACAGGTATGATAAAAATAACGAAGGAAAACTACTAAAATGGCGGTTGGACAGAGTATGTAATCAACGTTTGGCGCCTCGACACTACATTTCAAATAAATATACATACAAAATGTTTATTAATATAGTACAAAAGTATAGAACCGGATAACACACATGACCTGGGAAAACAAAGCGGCAAATTTAATACCTAAAATGGTTTGCTTGGCGAACTTGAAGAAAAAGAAAAAAAAGTGCACTTGCAAACAAGGCTGCGCATGCGTACACAGTACAACTGATGCAGCAAAAAAAAAACTGAAAGTTTTACATACTGTCATAGAAATATAGCTCTAAAAATTACCCCCATAATTCCCCCCCCTGGGACCTAATAAATAAAACGGACTTCTAGGTTTTTTTCACCTTTTCCACCGTGTACAAGTACTACACGAGTACTCCGCCATTTTTTTTTTTTAAATAAAAATTTAGCTCAAAGATCCATGTACCACCCTCTGACCAAGACTATAGGGTCAGAATTTTTCTACCCTGCCCCCTTTCCTTATATCTCAACTTTGTTTTACTGTGTTCTTGTGACTCGGCTCTCGCGACAAACAAGATGACTGCCAACATTTCCTATTTTGGAGTATTGACAACCAATCAGCATGCAGCTCTTGCTCGTAATTGTACGTCTTTCCAAACGCATACGCTTCAATTTTCCTTTAAAAAAATAAAAATAAAAAATAGAGCCTAAACATCCATGTACGACCCCCTGAGCAACCCTAGACCGTCAGAATGTTCCTAGCTGTTGTATCCTCGTGCTTCTTGCTGAGCTCGCCTCGTCGCATGCTCTGGAATGTGGAATCCTATGCCTAGGTATTCCAGTGATTCCAGTGCAGCGGTTGGCGTGGGCTCTTGATGTCTCCATCTCGCTTTCCCAATAAATCCTCAATTACCACCTTATCCTGTTGTGATTACTTCTTTCCATGATGGATACTTCACTGGCGACTTGGTGAGAACGAACCTACGCAACTTGAGAGCCTGCAGCCCGGTAAGTTCCGCCTCTCCTTAGCAGTTCCTTTTCTCCCAACCATTCAGGGACCTTTCCTTCTAGTTCAAATTCACGTCACCCTCCTGTTTCCCACGTGCCCTTCAGCCCATTCCCATTCACTCCCCTCATTCGAGTTTTCCCCGTCTGAGGAAACCTCCTGTTTGGCACAAAGATTACGTTGTTGGCGAATAACTTTCTTTCTTCAAAATGTCCTCAATGTTATGAAATTGCATTCATTGTTTTGCTTGTATGTATTTTATGTTAAGGTTAATTCTTTTCTTTTCTAGAAAGGGGGATGTGTTGTATCCTCGTGCTTCTTGCTGAGCTCGCCTCGTCGCATGCTCTGGAATGTGGAATCCTATGCCTAGGTATTCCAGTGATTCCAGTGCAGCGGTTGGCGTGGGCTCTTGATGTCTCCATCTCGCTTTCCCAATAAATCCTCAATTACCACCTTATCCTGTTCTGATTACTTCTTTCCATGATGGATACTTCACTAGCCTACCCCCTTCCCTTATTTCTCAACTTTGCTTTACTGTTTTCTTGTGACTCGGTTCTAGCAAGGCACAAGATGGCCGCCAACACTTCCTGGTTTCAAGTGTTGACAGACAGTTCACAGCCAATCAGCATACAGCTCGCGGTCGTCATTGAACAGGTTTCAGTACGCGTGCTGAACTCCGTCTCTAGATATTGCTATGATTTTACTTGCATTTTCTCAAATACTACTGAACGGATTTACACCATTTAACAAAAAGCACAATCTGCGAACAGAACTCTACCTCTCTGCCAAATTTTGTGTAATTGCATGGGGACCCCCCTTTTTTGTCGGCCCCCGCTTGACGAATCCCCCCCAAACTTTCAGGGAAGGAGCGGAACCGAGCAGGCCATTTTCTTGGAGTAATTCACGAACATTCATCCACCGGCGCCAAAGTTATTCCAAATAGAAAGTTGAGGATTTCCTATGGAAAGAAGGTCCTAACTAAAACCACCTACTGGCGACCGCTAGTAGGTTTTATATATATATATATATATATATATATATATATATATCTATATCTATATCTATATCTATATATATTGACATATATATATATATATATATATATATATATATATATATATATATATATATATATATATATATATATATATATATATATATATATATATATATATATATATATATATATATATATATATATATATATATATTACCTACTGGCGGTCGCCAGTAGGTATATATAGTTAGGATTTTTTCTCTATGGGATTTTTGAAAATTCTATGTCTAATAACTTTGGCGTTTGTGGACGGAATCGGCTGACATTTTCAGGAAAATGGCACATTTTGTTTCTGAGCAGCCCCTGACAATTTGGGGGGTTTCGTCAAGGGGGGGCCGAGAAAAAAGGGGGGTCCCAAAACACGTTTTTCCCATGTTAATTTCCATAGGGCGGTTGGCCTCACTTTTAGCTCGAACGGCTGAATGGATTTGCACGAAACTTGGCAAAATTGTAGGGACTGTTAGCCCGATGTGCCTTTGCTAGGTCTCAATATATGTGCTCCAGTGGATTTTGAGTAATTTAGGTTCAAAAAAAGATATATATCTGGGCGGAGCCTAACCACACATCTGATCTGATTGGCTGTCAGCACTTCATCCAAGAAGTGTTGGCAGCCATCTTGGGACCAATATACATGATAGCACCTCATTAAAAAGCATTGAGGTTAATAGAGGGTTTTAGGACTTTAGTTACATTATAAATCATTTGTTGATGGTACCATACTCGTTTTAGGAATTGTGGTGGGTTCTAAGGTGATTTTACCATGTGAAAAAACCTTCTGCTGTGTTATCATGAATATTGTTTGAAAGAAAACTAATATCTCATGATTTTCCCACAGTGGTTTGGAAGGGGATCTATAAGCTAAACTGAAAGCATATTTTCTGTAAATTCACATTATCTTTCTCAGTCATGTGAAAATGAAGTCTGACATTCTCAGTAAAACATGTACATCCAACAAGGACAGAGATTGTCAGTTGATTCCTTTGTGTTCTACTGCAGCCTCCTAGAGTGTTCTAAAGAACAACTAGAGCGCTAACAGTCCTACTTATTACAAAGGTATGGCACACCTGAAGCCATCTTGATTGGAATAAAGTGGTAACTCTTAAAACATTTAATTTTAAAAGAAACAACATGAGGGGGTATATTTTGCCATAGAAAGTATGATTAGTGCTGCAGAATGAAAAATTAGGGCACATTTTGAGTGACTTCTCAAATCCTTTTCTATTTCATTAAAACATTCTGACATGCAGTCTCCCAAAATGGCCACCAGAGACAAAAGAGCCCAAATGTAGCCCAAATATCACCCAGATGTAGCCCAAGTATAGCCCAATGACAGAATGTCCCAGAGTGTTCTAAAGAACAACTAGAGCGCTAACAGTCCTACTTATTACAAAGGTATGGCACACCTGAAGCCATCTTGATTGGAGTAAAGTGGTAACTCTTAAAACATTTAATTTAAAAAGAAACAACATGAGGGGGTATATTTTGCCATAGAAAGTATGATTAGTGCTGCAGAATGAAAAATTAGGGCACATTTTGAGTGACTTCTCAAATCCTTTTCTATTTCATTAAAACATTCTGACATGCAGTCTCCCAAAATGGCCACCAGAGACAAAAGAGCCCAAATGTAGCCCAAATATCACCCAGATGTAGCCCAAGTATAGCCCAATGACAGAATGTCCCAGAGTGTTCTAAAGAACAACTAGAGCGCTAACAGTCCTACTTATTACAAAGGTATAGCACACCTGGAGCCATCGTGATGGGAATAAAGTGGTAACTCTTAAAACATTTAATTTAAAAAGGAACAAAATGAGGGGGTATATTATGCAATAGAAGGTATTATTAGTGCTGCAGAAAGAAAAATTAGGGCACATTTTGAGTGACTTTTCAAATCCTCTTCTATTTCATTAAAAAATTCTGACATGCAGTCTCCCAAAATGGCCACCAGAGACAAAAGAGCCCAAATGTAGCCCAAATATCACCCAGATGTAGCCCAAGTATAGCCCAATGACAGAATGTCCCAGAGTGTTCTAAAGAACAACTAGAGCGCTAACAGTCCTACTTATTACAAAGGTATGGCACACCTGAAGCCATCTTGATTGGAATAAAGTGGTAACTCTTAAAACATTTAATTTAAAAAGGAACAAAATGAGGGGGTATATTTTGCCATATGAATTATGATTAGTGATGCAGAAAGAAAAATTAGGGCACATTTTGAGTGACTTCTCAAACCCTCTTCAATTTCATTAAGAAATTCTGACATACAGTCTCCCAAGATGGCCACAAGAGACAAAAGAGCCTAAATGTAGCCCAAATATCACCCAGATGTACCCCAAGTATAGCCCAATGACAGAATGTCCCAGAGTGTTCTAAAGAACAACTAGAGCGCTAACAGTCTTACTTATGACAAAAGTATGGCACCCCAGAAGCCATGTTGATTGGAATGAAGTGGTAAGTCTGAAAACACTCAATTTAAAAAGGAACAACATGTTTTGGTTAATTTTGCCATAGAAAGTATGATTAGTGCTTCAGAAAGAAAAATTAGGGATCATTTTGAGTGACTTCTCAAATCCTCTTCTATTTCATAAAAGAAATTCTGACATGCAGACTGAAACATGCACTTTGAATACCAGCAGCAGACGTCCCTGGTGAGCAGTAGCTTTACTACAGTGATCTAATGTGCAACTAGAGTGCTAACATTCAGAATTTATGGCAAATGTGTGACACATCTGAATGCCTTCTTGATGGAACCAAAGTAAACAAGCATTGAAAATGCAATAGATCTCGCCCTCGTTTAAGTTAAAGCCATTCTGTTTGTAATGAGGTGGCATTTTAGCTTTGCTTTTATTAGTGTTTTTTCAACTTTCATGTAAATAACATGCATCTGTATGCATATAAGTATATGTATGCATGCATTTATGTTTGTATTTATATAGATATACAGATGATATATGTTTATATATGTATGTATATATATATATTCACTGAAAAAACTATAGGCTATAGACCATATATAGTTAGGAATTAGCATTTACAAAACCTTGAAAATTCACTGAAAAAACCATAGGTTATAGACCATATATAGTTAGGAATTAGCATTTACAAAACCTTGAAAATTCACTGAAAAAAACATAGGTTATAGACCATATATAGTTAGGAATTCGCATTTGCAAAACCTTATTTTACTCACACAAAACCATTGAAATTCCATATATAGTTAGTTGCACTAACTATATATTGCGCACCCGCAATCCACTGCTGATGATGTCACATATTACATCATTCATGACATGGTCAGTGACATCACTGATGACATCACTGATGACATCTCAAATGACATCACTGATGACATCACTGATGACAACATCCAGTGACTGTATGTTTCTGTAAAGTTAAAATATGTCTTACATATTGAAGAATGAGTGGATGTATAAGTGTCTGGATGAAGGATTTAGTAGGTGCATGACTGACTGTATGAGTGAGTGATTAAATGTGTCTCACTGAGTGCATGGGTTAGTGACTAAACTGTCTTAATTTGTGCATCATTATGTCTGTTGTTCTGTAAACTGTTGCATGTGTTGATAAGTAGCTATATGAGTAACTATATGGGTTATTGATTGGTTGCCCAAGTATTTGTATGGGAGACTGAGTGTGTGTGTGGGTGGCTGGGAGGTGTATGACTCTGTGCATAGATGTGTGAGCAGTTGATTCACTAGATGTATGGTTTCAAAAGTGCATGTGGAAACAGCTGTATGGGCGGTTGACTGTGTGCATGAGTGTATTGGTGAGTGAATGGATATCTCAGTGCTACATGTCAAAGTAAGTACATATGAAAAACACAGTACATGTGAGAGTTGACATATATAAATAACTGTGCATAAGAGCCAGTGAATGTGTGAGTGGCTGTATGGATCATTGTGAACTTGTATCAGGGATTGTATAAGAGAGTAAATATGTGTTAGTATATGTTTGAATAAGTAAAGTTTGTATAACTGTATAGTTGAGGAAATGGAGGTGTGATTGATTCTTTGCATGACTGACTAGGTGTGTGAGTAACTCCATGGATGAGTGACAGTCTGTGAGTGTCTGTTTACACTGATTGTATCTAAGGTTATATTAGAGTCTGAAGAGGTTCATCGTATTATCACATGAATGATATCATCAGTGATGTGATCAGTAATGTCAAATGAGATGTCATCAGTGATGTCATCAGTGATGTCATTTGAGATGTCATCAGTGATGTCATTTGAGATGTCATCAGTGATGTCATCAGTGATGTCACTGACCATGTCATGAATGATGTAATATGTGACATCATCAGCAGTGGATTGCGGGTGCGCGATATATAGTTAGTGCAACTAACTATATATGGAATTTCAATGGTTTTGTGTGAGTAAAATAAGGTTTTGCAAATGCGAATTCCTAACTATATATGGTCTATAACCTATGTTTTTTTCAGTGAATTTTCAAGGTTTTGTAAATGCTAATTCCTAACTATATATGGTCTATAACCTATGGTTTTTTCAGTGAATATATATATATATATATATATATATATATATATATATATATATATATATATATATATATATATATATATATATATATATATATATATATATATATATATATATATATATATATATATCTGGAACACTCCAAACTCTTTCATCCAAGTAAGGCACTGACTCCGTGAAATTTTAGTTGATTCCAAATAAATTTATTCTTTCATTAAGGCTGCTTGACGCGTTTCGGCGGTAAGCACCCGCCTTGTTCACAACATCATGACAGACTGTGGTTGTATTTATACCCCTTAGTCATTGCATTACATCATGCATGTTCCACTCCTGTTTCCACGCACATTTTAGCTTGTTTTTCACATTGCACACACTAGCCACACCCAGTTACCATGGTAATATGAGGCGTCGTCCACTTTAAACTGACATAAACAAGTTACTTTCATTTTCAGTGTTAATTGGTTACATAATCCGCCCACATGCTTTTTTTCGTTACTATAGAAACCCTCCTGCCACATGAGCCTAGTGATTTGCTCATTTCTCACTTGCCTGTCAGTCGCTATGTGTGAGCCTCGTTTATGCCTAATCTGGCCACTTTGCACGAGTCAAATCGACTTTGGAGAAAATTCCTCGGCGCTGGTGAGTTTTGTAAAACGACACCATTGAGTAATTATGTTGTTTATTTGTGTTTCCGAGGTGTTGGGCCAGCGGCGCTAAACTAATTACTCAGGCCGCGTGTAAAAACGGGGGCAGTTGGAGAATGCATTTGGGATAATATGTGCGCGTTGGTAACACACACAATGCGTTTTGATTTCAGAGGCGCGCGTTAGTTTTTACCGCCTCGTCTTCACATTACTGGGCCCTACTGTGAGCGGGCGCGGCAGGGAATGCTCTGGGGATATTACGAGCGCGTTGCTTCAAGTGATTGCTTTGCATGTCGGGCGCGCGTTAGTAAGCGCACCTCGCACTGTGATTCAAGGGCGCGCGGGGTTAGTGTGGTACAACTTATTCTTGCTGCAGGGTGCTAATGCATTTAACATAGCGCGTGTTCTATGTCACTTTAACCTAATCTCCCAGTGGACTTAGGTCACCCATTTCTGAGTTTAACTTGTCGAACAAACGACACGCATTGCATTGATACATCAATTCATTGGTACATCATTTCCCAGTGGACAAAACTTGGCATTTATAAAGTGCCTTGCGCTGATTAATATTGACATTTCTAGTAATACAATATGGCATTTGTAACGGTCATATTCCCTTTACATATTTGTATTACTTTACAGATGACAGCTATGCAACATTAGCAGTAAATCCCAATGTGTTTGACATGTGTGTGCTTGAAGTGATTTTTCTAAAATGCTGCTCTTGCAGGCTAAAACTGCTATAGGGGTCATGAACGTGCTCTTATATACAGTGATAGTGAGTTATTAAAACTGAACAATAGATGTTAATTGGATGGGAGGGGGGAACTTATTTTCGACAGGATACAGGGAGTTGTCATCAAGAACCATGTTACCATAGTTAGAGATGGACACTGAGTGCTTCATCTGAGTTGAGACCATTCGGTATTTTGGAATTGAGCATTATAATGTACCGTGATTCTAGTCTTCTCAAACTCTGCAGGCGATTACCTCCTCTAGGATTTTTTGGCACATTGTCAATGACGAAGTATGTTAATACTCCTACATCCCCTGCATGGGTTGTATTTATGTGCCTGGCCACAGGGTAGGCTGGGTCGTCATTGTTCACTGCGCGGAGGTGTTGGAGGACTCTGATATGTACAGGGTGGATGGTACTACCCACATATCTTTTACCACAAATACAATTTAGGACATACACCGCATGGTCCGTCTTGCAATTGTATTTGCCTCTGATCTTGTAAGGTCTCTTCCTAAAGGGTATATCCACTTTCGTGGTGTTTATCCCATGCTTACAGGCTTTGCATTTGCTGCATTTGCTGAAGCCTTTGATTTTTGACAACCAATCATCCTGTTTTTTAATGGCTGGTGCATTACAAACTAGGTGCTCCCTCATGGATTTAGCTTTTCTAAATGCTATCATTGGTCTATTACCACATAATTCTCCAATTACGGGGTCTCTTCTTACTAGCGGCCAATGTTTGGTCAATATTTTTCTTATATATATATATTACCTACTGGCTTTCGCCAGTAGGTATATATAGTTAGGATTTTTTCTCTATGGAACTTTTGAAAATTCTATGTCTAATAACTTTGGCGTTTGTGGACGGAATAGGCTGAAATTTTCAGGAAAATGGCACATTTTGTTTCTGAGCAGCCCCTTCCCATTCATTTTTCCATAGGGCCTTTGGCCTCACTTTTAGCTCGAACGGCTGAATGAATTTACACGAAACTTGGCAAAATTATAGGGACTGTTAGCCCGATGTGCCTTTGCTGGGTCTCAATATATGTGCTCCAGTGGATTTTGAGAAATTAACGTTTAAAAAAACAGATATATCTGTGACAGCATCCCAGATAGCGCACCAGATCGCATACTTTTCGCGTAACGGAGCTTTGCGTAGCGAAGCTGATTGGCTCTCCGGTGTCTGTCAACATTCTAAACAGTCCGGTGCGGCCGCCATCTTGTCTCTCGGTAGGATCGAGAGACAAGAGGAGGAGAAAAACGAAGGGGGAATTTAATGAAAGGGGGCAAGGTAGATCTTTCTTGACCCCCTAGGAATGATGTTGGGGTTATTAAAGGGTCCCGTGGGGCAAATAATAAAAATTTGATTTTTCGCGGTAGAAGCGCTTCTTGGTTCGCGAACCGGGTCGCAAACTGGTAGCGAAACGTGAATTCGCCATTTTGTGTTTCGATTTAATTAAATTACTAGGTATAAGGGGGTACGGGAGACGTATCCTGACTCCTTATGTTTTCTGAGGGTGGCTGAGGAGGCTCATATATGTTGATACATGTTTTCCAGCGGCTGTGCGTGAGCGTTTTTTTTTTTTGCTGCGTGACGTCTGTTAACGTTCGATTCGATGGAAATCAGGAACTGTTGACCGCCATTTTGTCACTGCGAGTAAATATTTTGTTAAAAATAATTGTTATAAATTAATCCTTATTGATAAACATTGTCTGCGCCATCTTGCATTTTTTGCAATGCCACACTTTTGTTGAGCACGGCAGCTATTTTAGATGTCTTGACCAGACCCACTCTCTGCACGCCGCCGATCCTCAGCATGGCTCCCCACCCTCGCAAGCATCTCCCCCACGCACTGGTCACCCCCGCTCTCTCTCTCATGCATGGGTCATAAACCTCCCCCCATCTGCGCTGCTCTTCCCTGAGAATCACACCCTGTGCCCGCCCGACACCTCCCTTTCACCCTATTCACTACCTCACCCTCTGACACTCCTCTTCCTCTGTGTCTGATTGTGCAGGCCGGTCCCAGGCTATCACTTAGCCCTGCAGATGTAGTTTATGGCTCCAGCTGTAGAGAATCACCCCTGTTCAAAGGAGTTACAGTAGATCAAGGCCCCCACCCAATGAGATCCGTCACACCACAGGCGTTCCTACTATCTGATAACCATCCTGTATTGTGCTTGGGGAGGGGATTCTCACTGTGAGGGTGTGTGGGTCAGAGCCTGAAGCGGAAGATTCCAGGGATGCCTTTTTGTACATCAAAGTCTTCACAATTATGTGTCACATTAAAAATATATAGCACTCGAACAAAGTTGTAGGATTATAACACTTTAATAACTTATAAATATATACAACGCTCCAACAAAGTAAACACGTTAAAAAAAACTTTTTAAACAACTATTTACATGACATTGCTTTAAGCAGGGTAGACAAAGAAATGACACATTGATGTAAAAGTTTCTGAAAGAAATGCCAAGAACGTCCCATGTGAAAGTGAATTTTATCTGGCAATTTTTTTCTTTTCCTTCTCATGAAAAGAAAGTTAATGCCAGGTTCGTTACCTGCCTCATCTGCCAAAAAAAAAACTCTCGAGAGGGACCGAAAAAAAATATAGCTATGGTAATCATATCATGCATTGGCAGATGGAGAGGTGGCACCCTTTTAATTATTCTAAAGCACAACTTCGAGATTTGGTGGATAATCCCCGACCTGCAAAAACATCCACCAATGACTTAGCAATAAGTGAGTCAGAGGCAAGGGAAACGGTTCCAAATCTGTAAAAGAACTTTAGGCAGATGAGATTGACTTGTGTAGCATGTGGAAATTTAATTTCATGCGGAGAGATGAGTATTACTTTAATAAATAGATCATATGAAAATCCTCAATGTCCAAAACGTCCTAGAAAGTAATTTTTGTCATTTTTGAGGAAGAGAGATAACCTACAGTGGTACGGGGTCGTTTTCGTTCGTACTAGGGGGGCCAGGTGACATTCGTTCGGGATGGCTTAGGGGCATTTAAAACAACTTCCCTGATACAGGTAGCATATAAAGTAGAGGCTAAATACCAGGATCTTTATCGATTGCTTCATGCTGTAGAAAAATTAAATATTTATCAAAAGGGGGAGAGTGATCAATGGATCAACGGACACTAATTACCACTTAAGAAGGTGGAAGGTCCAGTCACAGCTTGTGCCCGTATCTAGTACAAGTAATTCAACAAAAGGGGTGCTGCACTGTTCCTAAAAGGAGGGGAAAGGTAGGTAAAGCTGACGTGACCGAAGGTGTGGGTATTACACATTTGGGCATCCATTTTGTTGGATGTATTTGCCTCACACACCCAAAAGGGTGTCATGCTTCATCATTGGCGGTTGCTCCTCGTCGGGGGGGCGGTGCAATCCCCGACGGGCTCACCTCAAAGAGGGGCTCTTTAGCGGAGATCTTTTGTATCCAACTGCCCTATGGTGTAAAATATACCTACACCACATACATGACACTGGCATGTTGTTGAGTTCTTTTATTATTTTTTCACTCCTATAAGGTCCTGATGAATCGCAGGTGATTAACCTAATTGCGAGAAACATGTTGACCAATTGTTCTTCAAGGCTTTTCTAGGGTCACTCTACCTAACGTGGTGACACCTAGCGAGCCATTTTTCACGGTTTTTAATTGTAGTAGGGGGACCTCCAGAATAAAGTTGTTTCCGGCACCCCCTGCTGCATTTTAATCACTACACTAGGCTTACCTACTATCCTGCCCACACACCCGCACTTCACCATAGGGCAGTTGGATACAAAAGATCTCCGCTAAAGAGCCACTCTTTGAGGTGAGCCCGTCGGGGATTGCACCGCCCCCCGACGAGGAGCAACCGCCAATGATGAAGCATGACACCCTTTTGGGTGTGTGAGGCAAATACATCCAACAAAATGGATGCCCAAAGGTGTAATACCCACACCTTCGGTCACGTCAGCTTTACCTAACTTTCCCCTCCTTTTAGGAACAGTGCAGCACCCCTTTTGTTGAATTACTTGTAGAAAAATGAAAAACACACAACAAACTTGGACCATTCATATTTTCAATGTTTCTGCGTACTATACTTTTTAACCCTTAACTAATTGAGCTGCTTCATTTCACCTGCTTTTTTTTTAACAAAAAAAAAAATCGGAAACAGTGGCCATTTCTTCGAAACTTACCAATCTACACGTTACAACTACGTTTGCTTTTTCAAAAACCTTTAATAAAAATGTTGGTGCCCAAATACGGGCTTACAACCCCGTGGGCTGGCCACGGAGCAGGCTGGAACTGTAAATGGGGGGGGGGGGGTATTTATTTGTGGAAAACATAACAGAGAGTCAGTGGTCGTTGATTTCATAGTAAAAAGTGCGACAAGTGCAACAAAATCATATCGATAATTCATTGTGAGCAAGTACCAAAAGTGTCGACAATTCGAACCTTCAATAATAAATACAGTAATCAATGATGCATTAGAACTTAATATCAATTCATTGTTCGAACATGTAATCAGTCTTATCCCATATCAATTCATGTGCTAAAAACTGCATACATATCTCATGATATCAAGGCTGAGCAATCGGGGCACAACAAGGAGTTGAGAGTTTCATTTGTACCGGCGCCATTTTGGGTGAGGTCAGGAAGGTCCAAGTATAGTCAAAATGTCTCCACCAACTCGTGGTTGGACCGGGACCTCTTTCGGCAGTCCAAAAGTTTTCGTTGAAGGGTAGCAGAGGGGACTGGTGAAATGAACCATCAGCGAAAGTGGGGTGGGAGGAATCAATTTCTCCTACCGGGTCATACTGGTGTCCCACCGGAACTGATCAAGTTGGTAGTCTTGCAGGATTTTGGTGATTTCAAGACTGAGGCCGGCGCCGGCATGAGCGCGCCGACGTCCCGCGGCTACGTCGTGGTCGTTCCGTGGGTGATCATGGCAGTCATTCCCCATCGGGGGTCGGGGGCCCCCGTGGCTCTTATAGAATCTTCAAAGTTGAGGAGAAGGTTTCTGGACGCAGGATACTAGAAGCGTTGTTGCACCGCAACAGTGGACGAGACCCCCGCTGGGTGAGCGGAGCATCATTGCCTCGCAATAGTGGACGAGACCTTTTGTCGGGTGAGTGCAGCGCTGCTGCATCGCAAGAGTGGAGGAACCCTTGTCGGGTGAGTGGAGCGTTGGGGGTGCAGCTGAGGGGCCCCCACCTGGGGGGGTGGGAGAGGCTCATTCGCGCCGCCTCTCCCTCCCAGCGCACCCCACGCCGACACCTGGCGTTGATATCCGTGATGTCCGGACCAGGCGATAAGAGGGGGGGGGGTCGAAGGCAGAGGCAAGACATCCCCCCCGTGGCCTGCAAGGCGGCAGAAGAAGGGAATCGGGAGACCAGTACATTTTGGGCCTTCCACCCCACGGCTGATGGCGATTAGCCGGGCCCCGCCCTGCACGTGTCGAGGCCTCTTCTTCCGGATGGGCGTAACCGTGGTCCTGTTGCACTTCGGGAGTTTCCGGAATGGGGGTAGGTATCTGCTGATTTGTATCTATTTCATGTTACCGTTAATGGGCGTGGCGGGCGGTGAGACAGACATGCTTGGAGCAGTGGGGGGGTGGCGGAGCCTAGCTACCTCGTGGCTGCCGAAACGTCAAGCTTGGCTTTTTTCACCACTTCCATGTTTCTTAAGGTATTGGTGAAATTGTTTTTGATGGTAAAATGATGTGACTCCTGCAATGCGTCGCTTTTGCGGAACAGATATATGATGTAATTGTGTTGTTAATGTTACGGTGTACATGTAAAAAATGATGCATAAGTGTTGCACGGGCATTGTAGATACTCTCCTATGTGTGCTTAGCAATTTCAAGTCACTTCCTCTGGGTTCATGTGCCTTGTAAATACGTCCCCATGTGTGTCTGGTCATTTGAAGTCATTTTCCTTGTAGTGTAAGGCCCTTGTAAATAGGCCCCCATGTGTAAAATTAATTACTTTGCCCTTAAATGTTGCGTTTTCGGTGATTTTACCGAATCGGTAATTTTACCGATTCGGTAATTTTACCGATTCGGTAATTTTACCGAAAATGCAAGATTGAAATGTGGGTAGCCAATTTTCCATTGGCACATGGCTTTCAGAATCGGTATTTTACCATGGAATACAAATCCATGGTAAAATACTGATTCCTGTGTACATGCACATCTGTGCATGTACACATATGCCATGTGACAGATAGACGTGTCCTTAGGGCATGTCTGTGTGCCACACTGCACACATGCCCGTTTTGGGGGTGCTAGATGGTGTCAAAGTGATACCCCCTGCACCCTTGACAAATTCGGTATTTACCGATTCGGTAAATACTGAATCGGTATTTGAATTGAATCCTATGGGCTTCAAGGCCCATAGGATTCAATAGGAAATACCGATTCAGTATTTACCGAATCGGTAAATACCAAATTTTTAAGGAATCGGTAATAAATCAGATGTTGGTACTTACATCCCATTTACCGATTTTGAAATACCGAATCGGTAAAATTCGGTAATATTCGGTATTTCAAAATCGGTAAATGTGATTTACCTACATCTGGCCCTAGGTGTATTATTGTTTTACATAAAATGTTTTAAAACTTTGTTTGAAAATAAATGCATGCACACTTAGGGCCAGATGTAGGTGGTCGTTTCAGGCCATTTACCGACCGGTTACGGCCGTTTTCGGCCGTTTCCGATCGTTAAATGGCAAATCGGTATGTAGGGGCTTAAATCCAAGGCCACGTGTAGGTAAATCTACATTTACAGAATCGGAAAAATTATTTGTTCGTTAAAATACCGAATCGGTAATTTTACCGATTCTGTTAATTTGTTATGTAGGGGGGAGTCTTCTGAGTCCCAAAGGCCTTAACGAATCGGTATTTTAGCATGAAATCAAACTTCATGGTAAAATACCGATTCCGGTGTGCATGCACATGTGTGCTCGCACATCTATGTCATGTGAAAGGCAGACCTGCCCTTAGGGCTGGTTTGCTTGCTACATGGCACTTGTGCCTGTTTTGAGGGTGTCAGAGGGTGTCAAAGTGATACCCCCTGCATCCTTGTGCATACTTTTTTTTTTATAGCATTGTCGAATCTAGTTCTTACTGTTATTGATTTACTGTTTGGTAATAGTGGTTAATAACATTTTTTATTATATTTCACCACAGATTCAACTACAGATTATTTGGGAATTAGACAATGCCATCTAAGGATAGAATTCGAAAGGCTACAAAACGTCAAAGACAGCTTGACCCCGGGAGCCGGCCGCTTATGTCGGGTGCGATCTCAGGCTACACCAGTGCTATAAGACTTGGGGAAGGGGTTGGAGCCAAGCGTCTTCTCCGAGTCCGTGCCATCACACCGCCCCTCGGGGGCCTCCGTCAAGCTGTTTAGGGAGTTACCATATCACATTGTTTTGAAATGCAGTCAGGTCCACAAACGGCCCCCACTTACTTTGAGAATAGTGAAGCTGCAGCAGGTGCAAATAAGGTTTAGACAGTGTTACAAGCGCTGCTCAGAACTCAGAAGTATGGCACCCAACATCCAGGACTTATGCCATTTGTGCAAGGCAGTGACATCGAAGCAACTCAGGGACCAAAACCATGAACGAACACTCATGTATTAAAATTTTAGTATTGATGCTTGACTGAGGCCAAGGAGATCAGAGTGCATGAGTCTCATGCTCGATCGATTGAGCTAGCCGGATCGGGCAACAAAAAGTATAAAATAGTTATGTAAATAGTTATTTAATAAAATGTTTTACCCTGTTACTTTGCTGGTGTGTTGTATATATTTATAATATTTGCATAGGGTTTGTCGTTGTTTTGGGTGGGGTGGGTAGCGGAGCCGAGCTGTCTTGCAGCCATCATCGTGTGGAGCTCAGTTCATCTCACTAGTTTCGTATTTCTCATGAAGGGTTGTTCTTAATGTTTCTATTTTAGCTAGGTCAAAAAGAGATCACATTAGTGGCCTACTGATTTTACTCGATTCCTTTTGTTTTTTTACACGATTTTTCACTATCTGCAAAGACTAAACAGAGTATTGAGACTCTGTGCTTGTTTGTAAATAGAGAATGAACCAAAGAGAACCAATTCTCAAACAGTAAATGCTTGGATAACAATCAATCAAATGGAGAGAGAAGCAGACATGATGGATTAGAACGGCGGCAAAGGCCTGCGTTAACTACCCTTCACTATCTGCAAAGAGAGAGTACTACTAAGAGAAAAGAGGGGGGGGGGCAGCGTTCAAAGCACATCAGCGTGCATAAACACAAAAAAGTTTTGACCTATCACGTACTTGACATTTGACAGTTTTTGATATTTGCTATTAAAAACCATTGAAATTCACAGAAAAAACCATAGGTTTTAGACCATATATAGTTAGGGATCAGCATTTACAAAACCTTAATTTACTCGCACAAAACCATAGAAATTCGCATATATAGTTAGATGCAATAACTATATATCGCGCACCCGCAATCCACTGCTGATGATGTCACATATTACATCATTCATGACATGGTCAGTGACATCACTGATGACATCACTGATGACATCTGTAATGACATCACTGATGACATCACTGATGACATCTTAAATGATATCACTGATGACATCACTGATGACATTTCATTTGACATTACTGATCACATCACTGATGATATCATTTATGTGGTAATACAATGAACATCTTCAGACTCTAATATAACCTTAGATACAATCAGTGTAAACAGACACTCACAGACTGTCACTTATCCATGGAGTTACTCACACACCTAGTCAGTCATGCAAAGAATCAATCACACCTCCATTTCCTCAACTATACAGTTATACACACCTTACTTAATCAAACATATACTAACACATATTTACTCTCTTATACAATCCCTGATACAAGTTCACAATGATCCATACAGCCACTCACACATTCACTGGCTCTTATGCACAGTTATTTATATATGTCAGCTCTCACATGTACTGTGTTTTACATATGTACTTACTTTGACATGTAGCACTGAGAAATCCATTCAATCACCAATACACTTATGCAGACAGTCAACCGCCCATACAGCTGTTTCCACATGCACTTTTGAACCCATACATCTAGTGAATCAACTACTCACACATCTATGCACAGAGTCATACACCTCCAAGCCACCCACACACACACTCAGTCTCCCATACAAATACTTGGGCAAACAATCAATAACCCTTATAGTTACTCATATAGCTACTGATTAATATAAAAACGACAGTGGGCTGGGGAACACTTCAGGACATAAACATCGTGCTCCGTGTTACCTCTCCACCTGCTCTTCCTGTCCCTTAGTGCGCCTCCTCACCAGACGAGGCGCGGGTCCATATCATCATGGTCGGGCTTCTCTCCGACAGAGGCTGGCCGGTGTTACATCCAAAAGAAAGTTGCCCAAATTCAGAGAAGCCACTCACAGGAAGGTTGAAATGCTTTTAATGGAGCAGGCTGCAGAATGCTGTACAAAAAGGTTTGACCCCAGAGTTCAAAGAGCCTGACACGTTTCGTGCGGGATCGCACTTCATCAGAGGCATCACTCGTTCACTGCTCGTAACTTAGTCTTTTTTATGTGGCTGTGACCACGTGCACAAAGGGCGTAGGCGCACCTCGGGCATTATGGTCAAGGTAGTCCTTGTAGTTAAACTTCAGTGAGGTGCTTGCAGCAGGGAAATGGATCCAAATATAAAAACCACAGTCGGCTGGGGAAAACTTCAGGACATAACATCGTGCTCCGTGTTACCTCTCCACCTGCTCTTCCTGTCCCTTAGTGCGCCTCCTCACCAGACGAGGCGCGGGTCCATATCATCATGGTCGGGCTTCTCTCCGACCGAGGCTGGCCGGTGCTACATCCAAAAGAAAGTTGCCCAAATTCAGAGAAGCCACTCACAGGAAGGTTGAACTGCTTTAAATGGAGCAGGCTGCAGAAAGCTGTACAAAAAGGTTTGACCCCAGAGTTCAAAGAGCCTGACGCATTTCGTGTGGGATCGCACTTCTTCAGAGGCATCACTTGTTCCCTGCTCGTAACTTAGTCATTTTTATGTGGCTGTGTCCACGTGCACAAAGGGCGTAGGCGCACCCCGGGCATTATGGTCAAGGTAGTCCTTGTAGTTAAACTTCAGTGAGGTGCTTGCAGCAGGGAAATGGATCCAAATATAAAAACCACAGTCGGCTGGGGAACACTTCAGGACATAACATCGTGCTCCGTGTTACCTCTCCACCTGCTCTTCCTGTCCCTTAGTGCGCCTCCTCACCAGACGAGGCGCGGGTCCATATCATTATGGTCGGGCTTCTCTCCGACTGAGGCTGGCCGCTGTTACATCCAAAAGAAAGTTGCCCAAATTCAGAGAAGCCACTCACAGGAAGGTTGAACTGCTTTTAATGGAGCAGGCTGCAGATTGCTGTACAAAAAGGTTTGACCCCAGAGTTCAAAGAGCCTGACGCAATTCGTGCGGGATCGCACTTCATCAGAGGCATCACTCGTTCCCTGCTCGTAACTTAGTCTTTTTTATGTGGCTGTGACCACGTGCACAAAGGGCGTAGGCGCACCCCGGGCATTATGGTCAAGGTAGTCCTTGTAGGTAAACTTCAGTGAGGTGCTTGCAGCAGGGAAATGGATCCAAATATAAAAACCACAGTGGGCTGGGGAACACTTCAGGACATAACATCGTGCCCCGTGTTACCTCTCCACCTGCTCTTCCTGTCCCTTAGTGCGCCTCCTTACCAGACGAGGCGCGGGTCCATATCATCATGGTCGGGCTTCTCTCCGACCGAGGCTGGCCGGTGTTACATCCAAAAGAAAGTTGCCCAAATTCAGAGAAGCCACTCACAGGAAGGTTGAACTGCTTTTAATGGAGCAGGCTGCAGAATGCTATACAAAAAGGTTTGACCCCAGAGTTCAAAGAGCCTGACGCGTTTTGTGCGGGATCGCACTTCATCAGAGGCATCACTCGTTCCCTGCTCGTAACTTAGTCTTTTTTATGTGGCTGTGACCACGTGCACAAAGGGCGTCGGCACACCCCGGGCATTATGGTCAAGGTAGTCCTTGTAGTTAAACTTCAGTGAGGTGTTTGCAGCAGGGAAATGGATCCAAATATAAAAACCACAGTGGGCTGGGGAACACTTCAGGACATAACATCGTGCTCCGTGTTACCTCTCCACCTGCTCTTCCTGTCCCTTAGTGCGCCTCCTCACCAGACGAGGCGCGGGTCCATAGCATCATGGTCGGGCTTCTCTCCGACCGAGGCTGGCCGGTGTTACATCCAAAAGAAAGTTGCCCAAATTCAGAGAAGCCACTCACAGGAAGGTTGAACTGCTTTTAATGGAGCAGGCTGCAGAATGCTGTACAAAAAGGTTTGACCCCAGAGTTCAAAGAGCCTGACGCGTTTCGTGCGGGATCGCACTTCATCAGAGGCATCACTCGTTCCCTGCTCGTAACTTAGTCTTTTTTATGTGGCTGTGACCACGTGCACAAAGGGCGTAGGCGCACCCCGGGCATTATGGTCAAGGTAGTCCTTGTAGTTAAACTTCAGTGAGGTGCTTGCAGCAGGGAAATGGATCCAAATATAAAAACCACAGTCGGCTGGGGAACACTTCAGGACATAACATCGTGCTCCGTGTTACCTCTCCACCTGCTCTTCCTGTCCCTTAGTGCGCCTCCTCACCAGACGAGGCGCGGGTCCATATCATTATGGTCGGGCTTCTCTCCGACTGAGGCTGGCCGCTGTTACATCCAAAAGAAAGTTGCCCAAATTCAGAGAAGCCACTCACAGGAAGGTTGAACTGCTTTTAATGGAGCAGGCTGCAGATTGCTGTACAAAAAGGTTTGACCCCAGAGTTCAAAGAGCCTGACGCAATTCGTGCGGGATCGCACTTCATCAGAGGCATCACTCGTTCCCTGCTCGTAACTTAGTCTTTTTTATGTGGCTGTGACCACGTGCACAAAGGGCGTAGGCGCACCCCGGGCATTATGGTCAAGGTAGTCCTTGTAGTTAAACTTCAGTGAGGTGCTTGCAGCAGGAAAATGGATCCAAATATAAAAACCACAGTGGGCTGGGGAACACTTCAGGACATAACATCGTGCCCCGTGTTACCTCTCCACCTGCTCTTCCTGTCCCTTAGTGCGCCTCCTTACCAGACGAGGCGCGGGTCCATATCATCATGGTCGGGCTTCTCTCCGACCGAGGCTGGCCGGTGTTACATCCAAAAGAAAGTTGCCCAAATTCAGAGAAGCCACTCACAGGAAGGTTGAACTGCTTTTAATGGAGCAGGCTGCAGAATGCTGTACAAAAAGGTTTGACCCCAGAGTTCAAAGAGCCTGACGCGTTTCGTGCGGGATCGCACTTCATCAGAGGCATCACTCGTTCCCTGCTCGTAACTTAGTCTTTTTTATGTGGCTGTGACCACGTGCACAAAGGGCGTAGGCGCACCCCGGGCATTATGGTCAAGGTAGTCCTTGTAGTTAAACTTCAGTGAGGTGCTTGCAGCAGGGAAATGGATCCAAATATAAAAACCACAGTGGGCTGGGGAACACTTCAGGACATAACATTGTGCTCCGTGTTACTTCTCCACCTGCTCTTCCTGTCCCTTAGTGCGCCTCCTCACCAGACGAGGCGCAGGTTCATATCATCATGGTCGGGCTTCTCTCCGACCGAGGCTGGCCAGTGTTACATCCAAAAGAAAGTTGCCCAAATTCAGAGAATCCACTCACAGGAAGGTTGAACTGCTTTTAATGGAGCAGACTGCAGAATGCTGTACAAAAAGGTGTGACCCCAGAGTTCAAAGAGCCTGACGCGTTTCGTGCGGGATCGCACTTCATCAGAGGCATCACTCGTTCCCTGCTCGTAACTTAGTCTTTTTTATGTGGCTGTGACCACGTGCACAAAGGGCGTAGGCGCAGCCCGGGCATTATGGTCAAGGTAGTCCTTGTAGTTAAACTTCAGTGAGGTGCTTGCAGCAGGGAAATGGATCCAAATATAAAAACCACAGTGGGCTGGGGAACACTTCAGGACATAACATCGTGCTCCGTGTTACCTCTCCATCTGCTCTTCCTGTCCCTTAGTGCGCCTTCTCACCAGACGAGGCGCGGGTCCATATCATCATGGTCGGGCTTCTCTCCGACCAAGGCTGGCCGGTGTTACATCCAAAAGAAAGTTGCCCAAATTCAGAGAAGCCACTCACAGGAAGGTTGAACTGCTTTTAATGGAGCAGGCTGCAGAATGCTGTCCAAAAAGGTTTGACCCCGGAGTTTAAAGAGCCTGACGCGTTTCGTGCGGGATCGCACTTCATCAGAGGCATCACTCGTTCCCTGCTCGTAACTTAGTCTTTTTTATGTGGCTATGACCACGTGCACAAAGGGCGTAGGCGCACCCCGGTTATTATGGTCAAGGTAGTCCTTGTAGTTAAACTTCAGTGAGGTGCTTGCAGCAGGGAAATGGATCCAAATATAAAAACCACAGTGGGCTGGGGAACACTTCAGGACATAACATCATGCTCCGTGTTACCTCTCCACCTGCTCTTCCTGTCCCTTAGTGCGCCTCCTCACCAGACGAGGCGCGGGTCCATATCATCATGGTCGGGATTCTCTCCGACCGAGGCTGGCTGGTGTTACATCCAAAAGAAAGTTGCCCAAATTCAGAGAAGCCACTCACAGGAAGGTTGATCTGCTTTTAATGGAGCAGGCTGCAGAATGCTGTACAAAAAGGTTTGACCCCAGAGTTCAAAGAGCCTGACGCGTTTTGTGCGGGATCGCATTTCATCAGAGGCATCACTCGTTCCCTGCTCGTAACTTAGTCTTTTTTATGTGGCTGTGACCACGTGCACAAAGGGCGTAGGCGCAACCCGGGCATTATGGTCAAGGTAGTCCTTGTAGTTAAACTTCAGTGAGGTGCTTGCAGCAGGGAAATGGATCCAAATATAAAAACCACAGTGGGCTGGGGAACACTACAGGACATTACATCGTGCTCTGTGTTACCTCTCCACCTGCTCTTCCTGTCCCTTAGTGCGCCTCCTCACCAGACGAGGCGTGGGTCCATATCATCATGGTCGGGCTTCTCTCCGACTGAGGCTGGCCGGTGTTACATCCAAAAGAAAGTTGCCCAAATTCAGAGAAGCCACTCACAGGAAGGTTGAACTGCTTTTAATGGAGCAGGCTGCAGAATGCTGTACAAAAAGGTTTGACCCCAGAGTTCAAAGAGCCTGACGTGTTTTGTGCGGGATCGCACTTCATCAGAGGCATCACTCGTTCCCTGCTCGTAACTTAGTCTTTTTTATGTGGCTGTGACCACGTGCACAAAGGGCGTCGGCGCACCCCGGGCATTATGGTCAAGGTAGTCCTTGTAGTTAAACTTCAGTGAGGTGCTTGCCGCAGGGAAATGGATCCAAATATAAAAACCACAGTGGGCTGGGGAACACTTCAGGACATAACATCGTGCTCCGTGTTGCCTCTCCACCTGCTCTTCCTGTCCCTTAGTGCGCCTCCTCACCAGACGAGGCGCGGGTCCATATCATCATGGTCGGGCTTCTCTCTGATCGAGGCTGGCAGGTGTTACATCCAAAAGAAAGTTGCCCAAATTCAGAGAAGCCACTCACAGGAAGGTTGAACTGCTTTTAATGGAGCAGGCTGCAGAATGCTGTACAAAAAGGTTTGACCCCAGAGTTCAAAGAGCCTGACGTGTTTCGCACGGGATTGCACTTCATCAGAGGCATCACTCGTTCCCTGCTCGTAACTTAGTCTTTTTTATGTGGCTGTGACCACGTGCACAAAGGGCGTAGGCGCACCCCGGGAATTATGGTCAAGGTAGTCCTTGTAGTTAAACTTCAGTGAGGTGCTTGCAGCAGGGAAATGGATCCAAATATAAAAACCACAGTGGGCTGGGGAACACTTCAGGACATAACATCGTGCCCCGTGTTACCTCTCCACCTTCTCTTCCTGTCCCTTAGTGCGCCTCCTTACCAGACGAGGCGCGGGTCCATATCATCATGGTCGGGCTTCTCTCCGACCGAGGCTGGCCGGTGTTACATCCAAAAGAAAGTTGCCCAAATTCAGAGAAGCCACTCACAGGAAGGTTGAACTGCTTTTAATGGAGCAGGCTGCAGAATGCTGTACAAAAAGGTTTGACCCCAGAGTTCAAAGAGCCTGACGCGTTTTGTGCGGGATCGCACTTCATCAGAGGCATCACTCGTTCCCTGCTCGTAACTTAGTCTTTTTTATGTGGCTGTGACCACGTGCACAAAGGGCGTCGGCGCACCCCGGGCATTATGGTCAAGGTAGTCCTTGTAGTTAAACTTCAGGGAGGTGTTTGCAGCAGGGAAATGGATCCAAATATAAAAACCACAGTGGGCTGGGGAACACTTCAGGACATAACATCGTGCTCCGTGTTACCTCTCCACCTGCTCTTCCTGTCCCTTAGTGCGCCTCCTCACCAGACGAGGCGCGGGTCCATATCATCATGGTCGGGCTTCGCTCCGACCGAGGCTGGCCGGTGTTACATCCAAAAGAAAGTTGCCCAAATTCAGAGAAGCCACTCACAGGAAGGTTGAACTGCTTTTAATGGAGCAGGCTGCAGAATGCTGTACAAAAAGGTTTGACCCCAGAGTTCAAAGAGCCTGACGCGTTTCGTGCGGGATCGCACTTCATCAGAGGCATCACTCGTTCCCTGCTCGTAACTTAGTCTTTTTTATGTGGCTGTGACCACGTGCACAAAGGGCGTAGGCGCACCCCGGGCATTATGGTCAAGGTAGTCCTTTTAGTTAAACTTCAGTGAGGTGCTTGCAGCAGGGAAATGGATCCAAATATAAAAACCACTGTGGGCTGGGGAACACTTCAGGACATAACATCGTGCTCCGTGTTACTTCTCCACCTGCTCTTCCTGTCCCTTAGTGCGCCTCCTCACCAGACGAGGCGTGGGTCCATATCATCATGGTCGGGCTTCTCTCCGACCGAGGCTGGCCGGTGTTACATCCAAAAGAAAGTTGCCCAAATTCAGAGAAGCCACTCACAGGAAGGTTGAACTGCTTTTAATGGAGCAGGCTGCAGAACCCTGTACAAAAAGGTTTGACCCCCAGAGTTCAAAGAGCCTGACGCGTTTCGTGCGGGATCGCACTTCGTCAGAGGCATCACTCGTTCCCTGCTCGTAATTTAGTCTTTTTTATGTGGCTGTGACCACGTGCACAAAGGGCGTCGGCGCACCCCGGGCATTATGGTCAAGGTAGTCCTTGCAGTTAAACTTCAGTGAAGTGCTTGCAGCAGGGAAATGGATCCAAATATAAAAACCACAGTGGGCTGGGGAACACTTCAGGACATAACATCGTGCTCCGTGTTGCCTCTCCACCTGCTCTTCCTGTCCCTTAGTGCGCCTCCTCGCCAGACGAGGCGCGGGTCCATATCATCATGGTCGGGCTTCTCTCCGACCGAGGCTGGCCGGTGTTACATCCAAAAGAAAGTTGCCCAAATTCAGAGAAGCCACTAAAAGGAAGGTTGAACTGCTTTTAATGGAGCAGGCTGCAGAATGCTGTACAAAAAGGTTTGACCCCAGAGTTCAAAGAGCCTGACGCGTTTCGTGCGGGATTGCACTTCATCAGAGGCATCACTCGTTCCCTGCTCGTAACTTAGTCTTTTTTATGTGGCTGTGACCACGTGCACAAAGGGCGTAGGCGCACCCCGGGAATTATGGTCAAGGTAGTCCTTGTAGTTAAACTTCAGTGAGGTGCTTGCAGCAGGGAAATGGATCCAAATATAAAAACCACAGTGGGTTGGGGAACACTTCAGGACATAACATCGTGCTCCGTGTTACCTCTCCACCTGCTCTTCCTGTCCCTTAGTGCGCCTCCTCACCAGACGAGGCGCGGGTCCATATCATCATGGTCGTGCTTCTCTCCGACCGAGGCTGGCCGGTGTTACATCCAAAAGAAAGTTGCCCAAATTCAGAGAAGCCACTCACAGGAAGGTTGAACTGCTTTTAATGGAGCAGGCTGCAGAATGCTGTACAAAAAGGTTTGACCCCAGAGTTCAAAGAGCCTGACGCGTTTCGTGCGGGATCGCACTTCATCAGAGGCATCACTCGTTCCCTGCTCGTAACTTAGTCTTTTTTATCTGGCTGTGACCACATGCACAAAGGGCGTAGGCGCACCCCGGGAATTATGGTCAAGGTAGTCCTTGTAGTTAAACTTCAGTGAGGTGCTTGCAGCAGGGAAATGGATCCAAATATAAAAACCACAGTGGGCTGGGGAACACTTCAGGACATAACATCGTGCTCCGTGTTACCTCTCCACCTGCTCTTCCTGTCCCTTAGTGCGCCTCCTCACCAGACGAGGCGCGGGTCCATATCATCATGGTCGGGCTTCTCTCCGACCGAGGCTGGCCGGTGTTACATCCAAAAGAAAGTTGCCCAAATTCAGAGAAGCCACTCACAGGAAGGTTGAACTGCTTTTAATGGAGCAGGCTGCAGATTGCTGTACAAAAAGGTTTGACCCCAGAGTTCAAAGAGCCTGACGCGTTTCGTGCGGGATCGCACTTCATCAGAGGCATCACTCGTTCCCTGCTCGTAACTTAGTCTTTTTTATCTGGCTGTGACCACGTGCACAAAGGGCGTAGGCGCACCCCGGGCATTATGGTCAAGGTAGTCTTTGTAGTTAAACTTCAGTGAGGTGCTTGCAGCAGGGAAATGGATCCAAATATAAAAACCACAGTGGGCTGGGGAACACTTCAGGACATAACATCGTGCTCCGTGTTACCTCTCCACCTGCTCTTCCTGTCCCTATCATAAAGAAGTGTGTGAATTGTGAATTGTGTATATCTCTGGCCAAGAGAAATGTGTATGTGTTAGAGAGTGTCTTATAATAAATACTTATGTTTATAAATACACTGTGGGGTTCTCTTTCACTTAATCAACAACTATAAGATTATGTTCTGGTATTACCAGCTGCTTTACACTCCTTCTCGACTAAGCCTGAAGGCTGCACTCCATTTAGAGAGCTTCTAAGGTTGACTAATACCATTAAAATCACCATAAGGGTTGTCTGGATCATATACCAGGCCATCTTCTCACATGGACACATGTCAATACAAATGTCAACAAAGATATGCAATTCAACAGCCTCCATGTGTGGATAACCAAATATCTAATACTCACAGTCACCCACACAACAGACATCTCCAGAACACACAGGCGATGCAGCACACACACCACACTTCTACTCCTTCACCCTCCCAAACTCCACTCCCTTCTGAACATCCTGGCCATTTCCCCCATGAAGACGTCTTGTTTTGCTTTTGCTCTTGCCCTTTTCCGTGACATGCGATCCTCCTCCTCAGTAAAAAATAAAATCTTCTCCGAAACCATCCCTTCCACATCTCAATCCACCCCTGAAAACACCTGGTTCCCACCCCAGTAAACCCAGATATACCTGAAGAACTCAAAGAAAACCGCTCCCAAACACCAACCCACCACTTCCACATCCCAATCCACCCGAACATTGTGCTATGGTACAGAGTAAATAAATGGACTGGCTATTGGTCTTAGTTTTTATTATACATTTTATTCCATTTATTAAAAAGCCTCATACTTTGGCAGTCATTACTCCTGCCATTACTTTTCTTAATATTAGATGTTATTGTATAGTTATTGATGTGTGACTACGGTTTGTTTCATTCCTGATTGCTGATCCATTTGAATTGATTAGTATGATCTGACCCTGGACCCAGTGCTGGAGTCACACCAGACAACAATGCCAACAGTAGTTAGGGAACATCACTCCTTACATAAGGCCTGTTTGGTTCAATTGTCACCTACATCAAAAAACATGAGCAGATCTTTTACTTCACACAGCCATTTGCCTGCTCAAGACAGGAAACTTGGAGTGGACTGGACTCAGCTATGTTCCTGGTAAAAAGACAATGGGCATAGCACATCAGTGTGCACCTACTACCATACCTATACAAACAGTTTCCGGGTGAAGGCTTTCCAAGTGGACTGCTTCTGATGGGCATTGACCTGTATGGCTACAATAGCTGAATGCACAGATTATAACTGCAAGTCTTATGATATCTGTTCGGTTGACACACATTTTGTATACACCTAGCACAGGCATTAATCAATAGTTAACAAGCACTACAAAGACATGAATTCACACTTTCGTAGTTATCTGCTGACTAACATCTTTCTGCATTAGAAATCATCCTTAAGAATTGTTGACATATAAACACTGAAATCCTATTTAGGATATTTCCCCTGACGAAGGGAATATAATTTACCGAAATGCATTGGGCTACGCATCTCCTGAAACCAACAGGCATATGATAATACATGTTATGCAGTGTTTCCAGTTCATTTGATGTGGATGTATGACGGTACCACGCGTACTTTTAAAACGCGTACCGTAACCACGCTACTTTTACCACGCAAGTCGTTACAACGACTTGCGTGGAGGGGGGCTGGATAGTAAATTATTTAATTTACTATTCCAACTCCAGTCCCCGTGGACTCTAGGGAAAGGAGTTGGATAGTAAATTAAAGTATTTACTATCCTGGAACGCCCCCCAGCGCATTTCGTTGTAACGACCTGCGTGGTAAAAGTAGCGTGGTAACGGTACCGCGTTGTAAAATATGCGTGGTAACCGTTGTATACCATTTGATGTCGATGTAAATAGGATTTCAGTGTTTATATGTCAACAATTCTTAAGGATGATTTCTAATGCAGAAAGATATTTACAGTGTAGGATGATGACACGAACAGTTACAATGTAATAATTGTTAACATAAATGTGATTTTGCAACATTTAAGATTGACACGATCTGGATAAAAAATGGACTAATACAAATGAGAGCGTTTATTTTGATTCAATATTGAAAGATAGTTTTTTCCTTGGAACAGTGCACACTGCATGCAGGCCGCTGCCTGCATCTCTTTACAGTATTTACATTATGTAGCCAACTCAATTTGGTAGTGTAGCACCCATTGTTGAAATACAGGTTAGAGTGATTAGTAATTAATCAGAGAAAAAAGTGAGTGCGCCTCTACTCTATCTTTTTACTGCTACCGGGATGACATTCAACATACCATAGTATGTCTTGTTAGATTGGTTGATGGTAACCAAGCTGGTGATTCACATATCAAAAATTCTTTAGAGGTAACTAGCCCTCTGCACTTTTTATGTGTCACCTGTGCAATATGTCTATCCAATGCAAGTATTTCTTATGGACAAGTGACTAAGGGTAGGCGGAGTATGCGGAGTGGCAATCTGCGGAGTTCCACAGAGTTAAAAAGAACTCAGAGGAACTCCGCTCCACTCCATCCTTGCAAGTCCCACCCCCAATATATATTAAAAAACAAAAAAGAACACTTACCTGCTTGATCTTTGGCATCACAGGCTGCTTTCCTCACCGTGGTTTCTCCTCCTCGCCGCCAACCTCCTCGGCAAGGAGGAGAGACCACGGATAGGAGGAGGGCAGCCAGGAGAGGACAGAGATCAGGTAAGTGGGTGGTTTTGTTTTACTTTGGTCGTGGCGCAGGGGCTAACTCCGCTCCACTGCTCCAACACGGAGTCAAAATTTTGCCTGAACTCCGCATTCCCAATGGAGCGTGAAGCCGGCAAAACTCTGCAAACTCTGCTGGTGGAGCGGAGTTCGCCGCCCGGGGTTTCAAGAGATACCAGACCTGTAGGAGTTAGGAGCCTGTCACAAGTTAATAACACACATTGACAATGTGGGTCGATTGAGGGAAGTATCAGGTCAGGGGGTTACCTCAGTCACCATTCCTGGATCATCCAAGGATCTGCAGGTCTACAGGGACATTACTCTGTGCATCATTATTATTGAATGAATGAATGAATATAGCATTTCTTAAGCGAGTAGCTACCCGAGGGCAACCCTGCACTAGTGCTGCCACAGTAACTCTGGCCAAGCCTGGGCCTTTGCCCAGATTGGGCACAACTGATTGTCAGACATTGCTCTCTGCAGGTTTCCATTCTGATCCCACATGAACCTCACATTTCAAAAAGTTGAAAACATAAACGCACATCTTGTGGCCATCTAATAAGTGACCTCAAAGTAGTGTGGCACTCTGAAGGGGTCTCTGAGGTATAGTTAGCTCCCAGATACAAGTTTGGCTAGAGCTGATATGGGCTGAGTGAATTGTAGGCCAGTACACATCGCTAGCATCATCTCCATCTGCTTCTTACAGTATACGTACACAGTTCATGCAATAAACACTATGCATTTTGATGCACCTTTACCATGATTTGATTAGCATATCAATCATAGGTGCCATCAAAAATATACATGCATAGATGTGTGAAGGCACCACAAGTAGAATCTAGAGCTTAACACAGAACACATATCACAATGATGATGTTAAGTACACAAGGTACAGTAGACACACAAGTCACTACATGATTGTCCTATGTAGACATCAAAACGTATTAACAACAGTAATCATAATTAGGGCTCCCGGTTTTCCGTTTAAACGGATTTTTACATATAAATACAGACGGAAAACGAGTTTTCCTTTATCTGTATTTATATATAAAAAACGGGAAAATACTAGTACATTTTGCCACACTGCTGACCCCCAACCATCTGCTGTCTCCCCCTCCTTAGAGGCTTAAGAGGTGTCAGTCCCGGCAGAGCCAGCTTCCCGGGCTGCACCCGAGTACTTCACAGGTTTTTGAAAAACCATTTACATGTTAATGAGGCTTTGTTGTTCTTTCGCCCCTTCTGAGAGCCCCCACCAAATGTGGCTTCTAGTTGCGCCTCTGTAACCGGCTCCATACTAGCACTCAGAGGTACTGCTCCAGTGACCGGCGAAGGACGGTACGGACATGTATCACAGGTCAAATCTGAAATGTAGCGCCTTGATGATGCGCGATGCACGCCTGTCACTGGTGTGCAAGGATATGTAAGGGACACGCACACTCTGCTTCACTCAGAGATGTTACTGTGAAAGATGCACAGCGTCTTCAAGCTGGGGCCAGATGGCCATCTGCCGTGAGAGGCAAATCAGTGATTTCAAACCACTGGTACTCCTTTTACTAATCCACAGTGTCCCTCTGCTCACGAGTGTGCATCAGCACTGGGAACAGTGAATTTCTTTGTATATGGGTGAAAAGCTCAGGCCTGCTCCGGTGCGCCGCAGCATAAACTGGGATGTGTGTTGTTGCGTAATGGCACAACTGCTGACTACTCTCTGGTGGACAGAACCAGACAGTCAAGGTGGAAGTGATCTCCTATGAATCAATTGTACATTGACAGTGAGATGGGTTGTGTCTGGTAAAGACTCGCAAATAAAGCAGCCAGTGCTTGTATGGTTTACGAGGGTACATCTGCACGCAAACTGCATGCATGTAGCTCTCTTCGTACATTCCTAAACGGGTTGTAGATCAAAATGACAACTTCACAAATGCTTCTCATGATGGGCCATTTTGCAATCAGCAAAATGCCAACTTTGCCCAAGTAAAAGGTTAGCACACCTTTAATTAAATATGCACTTTGGCAAAGATGGGAATTTTGAATAGGCAGCACTTAATCATTTACATTAATAGCAATAAAAAATATTATAAAAAATGTAGAAATCTAAGTACGTATACTCAAAAAATCGTGAGTGAATCAATTCAACAATGAGACAAAGTCGGAAGTCGATAGTCAGATGCAGTGCCTGAGGAAAGCTCCTATTTTAGAAATGTTGGCAACCACCTGAACACCAAAGGGGATCCCAAAACGTTTTTACTGGCACAATTACATGCCCTTGATAGTAAGCAAGGAAGTGCTTGATGTTAACACCTTTTACACAATATAAATATGACAAGTATTGTAGTACATAACTGTTGTGTTGCATTCTGTGCTTTTGTGAAGTTTTATTTTTTGTACCGTTGTGTCATTGCTGTGGCTGTTATGTTTCATTATATTGTGTAATTGTTGCGGTGTAAAAAAAAAAAAATAAAGATGAACAGGGTCACTTTGCAAGCAGAGGCTGCGGGTTTCTCTCTCTCTCTCGTCTCTGTTGTCTCCCAGTGAATGGCGGCTAGGTGCAGGATTGAGACTGTTTACTGAGTGAGGACTCGGCTACTTCAGCATGGGCGACTTCTGTTTTGCCTAGTCCTCAGTGCTTCCGTAGACGAGGGAGAGAGACCCGCAGCCTTCACTGCTTGCAAACTGCCCCTGTGCATCTTTCACAGTAACATCTCTGAGTGAAGCAGAGTGTGTGCCCCTCACATGCCCTTGCACACCAGTGACAGGGGTGCATCGTGCATCATCAAGGCGCTATATTTCAGCATTGACCCGTAGTTCTTTTTCCTAGACCATCAGACACTCCAAAAGTACAAGGCTGTCCGTGATGTCTGGATATTCATTGTGACGACCGTGATATCAACATCCCAGCGTGGCCTAGGAGGTCCAAAGGAAAGGTGAAAAGGAAAAACAAATCCCACAATGTCTTTAACCCAAATTGGCAGGGCGAGCAGTCACCAACAATAAGGATTTCAGAATGTTTGATAATGTCTGATTGGGTCATGGTGACTCTTGTTTATTTCACCACCACATGGATTCATCCCCATAAAACGTGCTAGCATCTCTGTTCATCCATTCTCCATGCATACCCATCAAACACTGCGCTGGCCTCTCTGGTTATTTCACTCTCCACCCATAATTCACATCCATCCAACATTGGGTTTGCATCTGTTGTAATATTTCGTGCGTCTTGTTATTTCACTCCCACCTGTATTCATGCCCATTAGACACTGTGCCAGTGACTCTTCTTATCTCAACCTCCATCCACCATTCACCCTCATCGAACACTGTGCTGGGGCCTCTCGAAATTTCACCCTCTCCCTGCCATTCACTTCATCAAAGACTTTTCCTTTCATGTTAGCTTTTCAAGCAAAAACACTCATTGAATTTTGAATAATGAGTGTAAAAGCTTTAAGTTGTATTCCCTATGAGTGTTGGCTTTTTTCTAGTATGTTGTTACTTTTTTTCAGGCAGCATATTTCTGCAGTCTAGTGCATAATTCGAATTGAATTGCTTCCAGGTGTTTATAGCGGGACACAATTGAGTTGTAACTAAAGGCAGTGCGCGTTTCTCTCAGTGGGGCAGTATGGAGTTCAGTGGGGGAGAGGATGTGGCACTCTGCCGATGACCGAAACTGCAAGGTTCTGAGACAAATAGCTTGTTATAGCACTTTTAAGCATATTTGGGACATGCTACAAATGGCAAAGTTTTCAGATGAATGTATAGTGTTGACCTATAACAACCGAGCGCATGTGTGCATTTTCAATTTAAATAAATGTGGAAAATACTAGCTGTAGCCTCGTCTTTTTCTCGCGGCAAAAATAAATGTGGATGAATACAGAAAAAATGCCCCAAAAATAAATATGGATAAATACAGACGGAAATGGCAAAAAAATAAATACCATAAAACCGGGAGCCCTAATCATAATTCACTCTTGAACTCCGAGACACAATGTAGCATGTGGGAATGGAAAGGATGGAGTTAAACAGAGCAAAATATGCATGTGGGTTATTTATCTGCTCTTGTGCTGAGCAATAGAGGTGGCTATGTAGGAGAAGGACCTCTTCTACAAGTTTTTCCAGCTCCTCTGGAGAGAGGCTGGGGCCCTCTCACCTGCTTGATCTGTCACGATTGCTCCCAAAGGTGGCAAATAACAGCTAAAATGGAGGAGGTGTTGATAGCAGCAGTGTCAGGAGGCAAGTGAGTTATGTGGTTATCAGCATTGCCGCACACAGCCATTGGGCAACAACCAGATAAACAACAACATTAGCCTATGGCTGTGTCCACTGTGGGTGAAACCGCCCTCCGCGGAGTCGACTTCCACTGGAGGCGGTAGTTCAAAATGTCCTACATGTGAGGTGAGGCATCCGCCGTTTAGGTGGTTGGAAGTACTGTTACGTTTGTCACCACCATTACAAATGAGAACTCACCTGTGCTCACCTGTGGAAATACTCCCATGTAAATATCAGTACACAAATCATCTGTTCAGTGCATTACTGTGCATACAGGCAACATTTGCACATATACTATACAGCATGATTGATGGTTTTTGACCTTAAATTTTATGAAATCATCATTATTGTGCAACATTTAAATTTCTGAATGGATGATGTGCACACAAATATTATAGACACATGTGAAGGCCACTATGTGGATTTTATGTCGAACAGTAGAAAATGATCATGTGAAACGTGTAATGCTTTCTGAAGCAGTTATGTTTTGTCACATTGACTTACTGTATATATGTATATATAGTGTGTAACTCTGGACACTGTAACCAATGTTCTAAATTGCTTTCACTCTTCACATAGGTACCCTGGGAGAGGGAGGAGACAACAGCCTCCAGTGTATGCCCATTTGCAGATCTTCAAACAATGGATGAATGGCATATTATCAAGAAGCTTCTTTTTTACAGGCAAACAATACAGGATTTTTGTCATCAGTTGGAGCCTGATCTACTTCCGCAAATCACTTATCCTACATGTATTCCACCTATACTGAGACTTATGGCAGTATTACATTTTCTGGCCACAGTTGCCTTCCAGTACACTGTGGCTATATCTGGTGATATGTCACAACTAATGTTCAGTGGTGTACTCAAAGACATGCTTTCTGCAATGATGAAATGCATTGACAGCTACATTCAGTTACCCAGATGTAAGGGTTTAGTCCATGTGAAGGCGGATTTCTATGGATTTGGTCACCTCCCACATGTGATTGGAGCCATTGATGGCACCAAAATTTCATTAGTGTCAGCGCAAGCCGGGAACAAGTGTACAGTCACCGGAAGCACTTTCATTTTATCAATGTGCAAGTTGTCTGTTTACTGGATTTGTACATCTCAAACATCTGTGCCCAGTTCCCAGGATCAGCCCACGATTTCTTTGTACTGCAGAAAAGTGCCATACCCCAGCTGATGTCACAACTGCTACCCAAGAGGGCCTGACTTGTTCATAAGTTTGTCTGTCCTAACTTTGCATGGGTAATGTCAGGTAGAATAAACAGAAAGTGTATAACTTATTGTTGCACTTCTGGCTGTCTTCCTTCTAGGAGGCTCAGTGTATCCCAACCGTCCATGGTTGCTGGCACCGCTAAGGAATCCAACAACACAAAGGGAAGTCTGTTTCAGTGAGGCCCATTGAAAAACACTGCAGCCAGTGGAGCAGGCTTTTGGGTTCATGAAGGTCAGATTCAGATGTCTGGACAAGACTGGGGGAGCCCTCCTCTACTCACCCAGGAAGGTGTGTAACACCACAATTTCCTGCTACATGCTCCACATCCTCGCCCTGCAATAGGCTCCCAAGACTTGGTGGATGTCGACCTGGTTGTGAGTGGCCCCAGTGGGCTCCCTCAGTGGGCCCACACTTACCCACTAATAACCCATAACCGCACAGGACTGTGCCATTGGCCCAGGCGGCACCTTCCCAGTGGGTCCTGGTTCCTCAGTGAAGGGGTTAGTGATTCCCACCTCAGAATCCAGAACTGGGAGGCACAAGATGTTACTGACTGTGCTAGGTACATAGGTTGGAGGGGAAGAGGTTGACTGTTATTGTAGCTGGGGTGGGAGGTGTTGTTATGGGCACAGTGAGAGCCACTGTTGATGTCTTTCCAGGCTGACCAGACGTGCCAGGAAGGTCATCCACATCATCAGAAGTGTTGTTATCATTGATGGCTTGATCCTGGGCTGGAGTGGGAGTCTGCTCGGTGGGCAAGCTCTGGCCAGGTGCTGTGCCACACAGAATTATATATAAATAGAGAACATTGTTAATGGTGGGAATATGGATGTACATCCACATCGCTTGTGTCACAGTAAGCAGAGACCTAGGAAGAAACAAAATAGATAAAGATTACTATTGTGATCTATTTTAGTGGAACTGAACTTGTTACACAACATTTGGATACCTTCAATACGTGTAGTAGAATGAGCAGCTCATTAGATGAACAGATACGTTGGATACTTTACTAAGAAATGAACATGGCATCTACAGAACATTTTAGCCAACACAGTGTAGACATGAAATGTGTATTTGACCATTCCAAGGCCTAGATGTGTAGAATACAGGCAAACATACAGCTTGATTGTATATCTAGTAAGGGTGGGCGTAAAATCCGTTTCGCGGGCGAATTTGCGGATTTTCCGCGATTTCGCGATCCGCGAATCTCGCGAAATTGCGGTAAAATCCGCGAATCAGCGGGGACGAATTTTCAGCCAAGCAAGGGTTACAGCAGCAGGTGCAAAAGTTGAACCTAATTTCTTTGTAACCTTTTACAAAAGGGTTACAAACAAATTAACTTCAACTTGGACACCTGCTGCTAATTGCTTCCTGGCGCCTCGTTGCCTACTTGCAACTATTCTCTGACCCTGCTCTGACCCTTGAAGCAGGGTCAGAGAATAGTTACAAGTAGGCAACGAGGCACCTGTCCAAGGAATTAAACCTCATCAGGAAGCACTTACAGATATAAAAAACAGGAAGAAGGGAGAGGATGGCAAATACACCCATTTTGAGTTGTCAGGAGGGGTTAAACTAAAAGAGACCTTAACAGCACAATTTTCATATGCATTTTGCTAAAAATAAAAAGCTGTATGTTCTGTAGGGGCAACTCAGGAATCTGGCCCTTCAGAGATCTGGCCTCTCTTTCTTTCTCTCGTTCTCTCTCACCCTCTCTCTTTACCTCTCTTCCTCTCTCTTTCTATCTATTTATCTATCTATCTATCTCTCTCTCCCTCTCCCATAAACGACTGCATGGGTAACTTCGCTATGCAAGCGGCTCGCGAAGACACAAAAAGCCCCGTGAACACGCAAAAAACCCAGCGAACACGCAAAAAACCCCGGAAACACTCCAAAAAAAAAAATCCGCAAATTCGCGAATTTTGCGGATCGCGAATTCGCAGATCCCCAAATTGGCGGATCGCGGATTCGCAAAATTCGCCCATGCTTAATATCTAGCTTTAGTCAACATGTGAGCATTGCACAGTCAATGGGTCAGCTGCCACTTCTTATCAGCTGAGTTACCTTCTTGCCTTCCATATATTTGAGGTATACACGTGGTATGGTATCACTCATGCATCAATAGTTTCAGTTGAGGACACCAAGACAACATCAAGCAAAGTAGTTAGACATGTCTCTGATTAGAGCAGTGTATGTACATTTCACAGGCCATGATTGGTGAACCTTGGTTGTAACAGGTCAGAGTAGTGAGATTGGCCAAGATCACTATAGTACCAGAACCTCATGGTAGTTGTAGTAATTTCAATCAGAACTCCCCAACACTTAACAATTAGTAACCTGCATGATAAGTAAACATCAATTGTAGCAGCGCCTACTAGTGAGAATGGGCAATATCACTATTGCATCTTGTTTAGAGGTACAGTAACAGAGCCTCATGGTAGTTGTCGTCATTTCAATCAGAACTTCCCAACACGTGACAAATGGTAACCTGCATTATAAGCAAACATCAGTTGTAACAGGGCAGACTAGTGAGAATGGGCAAGATTACTGTTGAGGTATTGTGACAGTTTGTGAAGTGTAACTTACCAGACTGCTCTCCCCTAGATATTCCTATCAGGCCTTCGGAATGCAAGATGGCCAAGACCCTCTCATCCCATGGCAAATGTTGTAATGGGAGGCTGGGAGGACTACCGCCAGTCCTCTGGGTCTACAGGTGGTGCTTGAAGGGCACGGTATGCATACTGAACCTGAGATCTTTCTACATTTTCCTAATTTCAAGCTATGTAAGCAGAGTGGTAACAAAAGACTCATAATTGATGGACGGAATGCAGAACAAATCAAAGCATTCACCCCCATTCAAGAGATCTGGTTTAAACCCATCATTCTTTTGCTCACCATGCCACCCCAGTTTAGACCTGGCAATATGCAAATCAGTCTTGATCCTGTGCTTCATGGAAACAGCCCAGCCCAAACTGCCAAGCCATGTCCTCCCTGGACGGGAATCAAGCATCCCAGGACGGGTTTTGGGGTTTCACCCCTCATCAGCAGGATAGCCTAAATCCAGTGACACAGTGAGACTGAGACCCACGTCTAGGCATATCCGGCGCACATAGGGCAAGGAATCTAAAGACACACAATTGATGGAAGGAATGCAGAGAGAATCATAACATTCACCCGTAGTCAAGAATTCTGGGTTAAATCTGTAATTCTTTAGCTCACCATGCCACCCTAGTTTAGACCTGGCCATATGCAAATTCATCTTGACTAAGCCTGGGTGGTGAACTCTGCTCTGCTTGAGGAGTTTGCAGAGGTTTTCTCACTCCACGTTACGTGGAGCTCGGAGAGTTCCGAAACACTCTGCTCTATGGAGCAAGGTTTTTTTCCTTGTTCACGTTTGTCAATATCAAGTTGGCGAGCGCGGAAAATAAAACTCCCTGCGAGATTTCTCATCAACGCGCGGGGGGGGGGGGGTCAGGTTTCTCACTGCGAGGGGTTGTGTATGCTCACGACCGCTCGCGTGGAGAAACTGCCTGTTTCCGTTGAAAAAGCTGAGACACACACTATATTTTAATATTTAGCAAATCCCACTCTTATGCAGTTTTTCCTTATTAAAATGGTCAAAATAACCTTGTATTCACAATCAGATAGCTCCATATGAAAATGTAATTTTATCAACACAGTGGCAAACAGCACTGGGTAGCTGTTCACGGTAGAGACATACTCTCTTTATTATTTAGCAGCAACCACTTTTATACATTAAGCACTCAACACTGTGTGCTTATAGTGCACACTTAGGGGAGCCTTAGTTAATGTATAAAAGCATTGTTTCTACATGGCACAACACATTTCTCTGATGTTTTAGTGCATTGTATTACCCTGTAGTCAGCCAGGCTAAATTGTTCCACCTGGAGCTATAATTCTATAGTCATACATGTAGGCGCTGTAAATGTATATTAAAACCCACAAGAGCATTTACCTACCATGGCTTTACTGGAAAGTTAACTAACCCAGTTGGGTCTAAGAAATGTAACCTTATTTATAGGGACAGAACACATTCACTGTGGCACTAACTAAAGAAGTGATTTTTTCCACAGTAATGAACGATCTTGAAACACAGAAGTGAACTACTGATGAGATTATAAACTTTTATCGACAAATAAAATAATAAAGTAACAAAGGCATTCTATTTAACACATTTAAAAAATGCAAATTATCAGACACCAAATAACAGAAGACAACACAAAACCAATTAATACAGTTGACAGCTGCATGTAAATAAAAATTGGCAAAACCTAAATATCTGGCTTTAATGTTCTAATTCATGAAAGAATAGGCATTCTCAAAGATTGTTTGCATGTTTTACATGCACAAATACTGCTTAAGATATTAGGGTCACATTTATTTACTTTTCCAATATTGGAACAAAGGGAAACGAGGCCTGCAGAATACAGAAGAT
Source organism: Lissotriton vulgaris (assembly GCF_964263255.1). Classification (NCBI taxonomy): domain Eukaryota; kingdom Metazoa; phylum Chordata; class Amphibia; order Caudata; family Salamandridae; genus Lissotriton; species Lissotriton vulgaris. The sequence continues at coordinate 90,203,241 of NC_141697.1, read as the reverse complement.
TAAAAATAACTGAAAGTTGCAATCTGATGGATCATGGCTGCATGTACTTTTCAAATGCAAAGTACCGCTCTTGCATGCCAGAGGATGCACTTCCAGGAAGGTATAATGGTACGCTAAACAGCCAATAGCATGTGGTGAGATAGAAATACACCCCTGAATTTACCTAAAGCCTACCTTATATATACAGTAAAAGAACATGTACAATACATATTGCAGACAGCTGCACTTTCAGGCTAGACCCAAAATCGAGGACACACATTTTGACCCTAAGTTATACAATATAATTATGGAAAGAAAGGCTAAGAAACAGTCAAAAGTATGATAAACATGGATTTCAAGGTTTACGTGAATGTTCTAAAATCATTTTCTTTTTATTATGCAAAGGAAGGTCCTTTCCATAGGGCAAGGGATGGAACATTAGATGACGGCTTCAAGTTTCTAGATGTAAGGCACCTCATCACCGTCATAGCTTAGAGAAGCCAATTTTTTGGAATGGAGTCCATGAATGAAATGAGAAAGCATCTTTGAAAATACTTTTTGGTGCACTCTATTTGATTTATTGGCTGAAGACCAAGGAAAGAAGGTCGAAGACATTTTTCCAAAATAAATACCCGCAGTCAGCACTGTCCCTTCTCAGCTCCAATTTAGGAAAGAGTTGAAGTCTCCTCTTTTTAAAGAACACTACATCACAATCCAATGCCCATCCACAATCCAGCTGCCACTCACCCATTGACTTTATGCTTGTCTTTGACCCTGCAGAGCACTCCACTCTATAAAAATACCATATATTGACATACATACATGGTTAATTACAAGAACAAATCCAAATCTAGGATTTTGTAAATAATTTAATGTGCAAATTGAAATATAGGTAAAAATAAATGCTGCAGTTTAAAAAGAAGTTAGGATTCCTTCAACAAAGGTAGAGAACATGTATTGGTGGTTGTAAACATTTGAGTAAGTAGCGTGCCCCTGAATTGGGTGACGTCCCCTAGTCACACCAAAGTGTCATGTGACTAGGGGATGTCACCTAATTCAGGGGCACGCTACTTACTTATATTTTCAAGCAGTCACACGGAGAGTACATCCTAGAGCACGCGACAATTGATTACATTCTATGAACACTGAGTGCAAGTGGGATCACATAAGTTCCTTGGTTGTAAACATTTGCCATTGCTTTCTTATTTCCTCAGCTACTTTTCCATAAATGGTGCAGACTAGATGATTGACCAATCAAAAGGCCCTAACAGCCGGACTTAGCTCAGGAAAGCCAGTGAACAAAGAATACATTGAGAATTAAAAAAGGAGTCGCCAAGAGAAAAAGTAAAACTGCTTGGGTGAATGTCCCTCAGTTTATGGTGGCTCACACTCTCGCTTAGTTGCCCATTTAAAGCTGCCAGGAAAGACTGTATTTTATGATGACTCTAGCGGCTTATTTAGTTTTTGGCAGACAGGGTACTATGCCACAAATGTATCAGAAAAACCTGTCTGCCAAACCCTCGGTCCACCTGCTCTATTGAGCGTCATGAGAACAGGCATGTTTCCTCTGACAGAGCCATCTCTAACTCTGCTGACAAAAACTATACCAATGGCCCAATTGACATCCAACCATGTTCCTAAGTAACTCAGATCACCCTTCCTATTTGTGACAGATATACTTTTTTCCTGTTCAGAAGTACCAGGAAAAGTATGGCTGATCACATATTAAAAATGTAAGAATTATTTCCACATGCTCAGGAAAAAACTCCCAGGCTATGCAGGGTTATTAGTATGTTGCTTTTCAAAAACAAAGTCCAGTTTTGTGAGTTTGCTTTTAGAAAAGAAAAACTTGACTGACTTGCCTCATTGCCATTGTGGCCTTTCAGCAAGATATAATGATTACAGAGAAGCGGCCATGGTGGTAGATCCTCTAATAGCACAGTCATCTCCGTTAAGCAGACAGAGATGGCTAGATACAGTGGGTGGCCACCCACCAGGGTGGTAAAGATTGTGACCTTCGTCAACCTGGCGGGACAGCAGGTCAACAGTCAACCCCTAAATAAGCCTTAAAAACAAGAACATGAATCAAGTTATCCACACATTGACTTTGGCGAACTAATCATCTTTTTTTCAATTCTCTTTTCTTATTGTACTGTTTCCATAGGTCATTTCATCGTATACCTTTCATTATAGACAGAAAACACTCAAAAAGGAACTTTAAACTTGTTTTTCTTAGGTGTAAAAGACTGGAAAGAAGTGCAGCATGGACTCTTTAGGTCTGTGCACCATCATTATTTATCTGCCTTTCCTACCCCAATGACAGTTCTTTCCTACCTCTCTATACTAGATGTTTCGCCATTACTTTGTGCTCTCTCCCTACTTCCTCCTTGAGGATTTTGCAACACTCAAATCCTCCTTGCACAAGAACGGGCTTGCCCCATCTAATTTTGTCCAGACTTCCCTGCTCTGTCATCCCTACACTGGTGACAATTTTTAGCTAGCCCCTTTTCCCTAGCCATTGACCATTCTAACCCTAGTTTTCCTCAAACATTACTCACAGTTTTGCCCCAGCTATTAACTCTATTAGCAGGGGCCACTCATTTCCAGATTCTACAGTCTTACCAGGTTCCCTTTCACTCAAGCCTATCAGTCTGGCCTGACCTCTACTACTCTTAGATTTGTAAGAGTGCTTTCCCTTCCTATTTTCCATGGCCTTGACAGGCCTACCATTTCCAGTTCCGAAATGTTTACTGCTTGGCACCGCTCCCTTCAACTCAGCCTTTGACAGTTCAGACAGTCCTCCCAGATTTGTAACAATTATCAGTCCTGTCTGACACCAACCTCCCTACTACTTTTCTTGCCCTTCACATTTCATTAAGAATTTTATATTAAACTGAAAAAATGTGAAAGCGTACTTGATAAAACTGTGAAACAAGTAGCCATTTACTCAATATTTTCACTTGGGTACTCAGTACTCAAATCATCAAGTCATCAGTTTAATGGATATGTAAAGGAGAAACTTAAGACATTTTAGAAAATTACAAAGGCATTGTGCCACTGGAGCGTCACTTTTTCAGACGCTCAGGTGGCGCAATGCCCTGATGCATATTTACACGGGGGCGCTAAGCCACTTTGTATATCTTAATGCCGCCTTGTAAATATGGACCTCCTTGCTGAAGTTTTCTGTGACAAAGGCATGTGCAATGTTTGTTGCTTTGGGTGTTCTCACTGTATCTTAAGCACACCTGATACCCAAGGACAAACATTACTTCAATTACGTCCAGTAAAGAGATGTTAATGTATGTAGCAAACTTAATTTAAACTCACAGTAGAAGCTGGGTATCAAGGGAAGTATAGGCCCTAGTGCAGGCAGGTTTATTGTCCCAGCCTCTTGTTGTATAGCATTTTAGGACCCTAGTGTAATTTTCCCGATTCATGTCCTTATATAGGTATAAATCATCATATCCTTATATAGGCAAAGGAATCATAACCATATTTAGACATAGCTCATGCAGCCCAAATACGGCATGGCAAATTTCACTAGTTCTGAAAAACCACAACGATTTCTTGGAAAACTCGGATCCAGCAGCTAGGGACTTCCCCTTGCTTGAATATTGATTTGTCCAAGAACTCATGGAGTTTTCAAAGAACTGAGACTCTTTGATGACGTTATTACGTCCACCTTTACGTCAAACTCGGCACCTTCAAGGTATAAAAATGCCCACACTTGCCATAGCAAACACACTGTGGTTTGGAGCAGTTCGACTATCTACTTGCCCGACGCATCCTGCTACAGCAAGTGCCAAATGAAGCCGACCCTCTAGCAGACGCACTGAGAGAGACGCTGTCTTTTCTCTGGTCGAGAAATCCAGCTCCATTGTTTCCAAGCTACCCTTGCGGGTTGTTGGGAAATCGAGTCCTGAGACTGACCTTCTTCATTCTAAACCAAGGTACGGAGCTGATTAGACCCTAAGAGAAATCTTGGATAGATTCTTGGCAAAAGAATACAAAACTTATGCTACACCACACTTACTTCTTCCCTCGTACTAGACTTAGGTTAGGTACATCGGGTAGATGTATTTTATAAGCACCAGTTGAGTACTTTTTAGCCTTTGTTATTTATGTATGAATTTATTTATGGTCTAGGAACCATACAATGCTTTTACAGTATCATTTTATAATACTCTTCTTACTGTACACATTTTACTTTGCAACCAGTATCACGTATGTAGCAGTTAATTTCTTCTGCTTGAGAAAGAAGACTGTTCAATAAATACTTTTATTGACAAAGCCCGTCTCTCTATTTCTCTGTACCTCTGGAGAAACGAAGCATGCACGAATGACTGAGTAAAATATCTATCTATTGTTTCAGTTTTATCAGTTTTATCTTGGGGAAACAAAGTTGTCATGTTTATGCGGTTGTCAGAAACTAAATCCCTTCTTGTGAATTTGAGAAAGTTTCTAGTGACCTCTGAGCAAGCTGGCACACTCACAATTAAGTTGAATATATTCGATAGCGACCTAGTAGACATAAGTCCTATGTCACATCTATAGGATATATTATTCCAATGCGCAGAGCCTATTGGGAATATAGGAACTACACTACACTCATTTGCTAGGGAAGTATTAGACACCGCATTGTCACTGATGTTCAGTCGGCTCTTCTCACGCCTGGAGCTCGCTGCAATGCACCTGCTGCACAATTAGTAGTGGCGCACATGAGATTCCCCTCGAATAACTATTCTATTTTAGCCCAAAATCTTTTAGGAGGACACAGACATTCTCTGGGTTTTGGTTGCGAAACCTAGGTCCACCTCAGAATGTGCTAAACCTAGGGTTAGGGGGTGGCCGCACATGACTAAACCCGATGCACACAGTGGGGGGTCACGAAGGAATCAAAAACGTTGTTCAAGCATAGTATAATAAAACTGTGCCCACAACACATCACAAAAATTATGCAGTAGGTCAATCCCAAAAGCAACAAATATCCCGTTTCACAAGTTATATTTTCTTTTATGAAGCGAGCACCATAAATCCTTCTGACTTCATAGGACACAAAACTGGAATCTTGCCAAAATGAGCCCAAATAAAAAAAATACCTGAATTAATCACTTGAAAAACAATTTAGAACTGTCTAATTCATCCATAAATGACCAGCAAAGAAAACAGATGTGAAATGTAAACATGACTATTTAGATTATTGCACACAAAACTGTATTTTAGTACTATCTTCTGAATCTTCCAGAATGTCAAAGCCAGAACAAAATTGCAAGTAGTTTTCGATGAGAAAAGTGGCAGCCTTATTCTTCATTGACAAGATATCTTCTCTGTTGCTTGTTTATTCCATTCAGAATACAGGACCAGAAGTACCAGAATACAAAAAGACCATAACTGGAACTACTGGTGTGTTGATCATCCACAGCCAGAGTTCAGTGCTTTGTCGGATCTATTGTCTCCTTGCCAACCATTACACGAACTGACAGCTACCGGGCGCTTACGTTTTCTAGTTTCATAAATGTCTAGCTCATCAGGCCAGGGTTTCTTTGCATTCTGGGACTTGTAGTCCTGGATTTTATAATGTGCTAGACAGGACTGCAAGTCACAGAATGCAAGGTAAAAGCCTGGACTAGATGACCTTCTCGCTCATGGACATAGAAATTGTCAGCACTAGTTTAATCTGGATACTTTTGTTAGTTGTATTGAAATGAACAGGGCTGACAGCCGTAATCCTAACGATTGACCCATTCCTGTTACTTTTAACTGTTTGGGTGAGAATTTCGATCAGGAATAGGCGAATGGTGGTAGAATGTTACGCATTTCCCCTTACTAATATATTTTACAATGCGTTCACCTTTGGAATGATTTTCATTTACACTGTTGCTGTTATACTGTTCCGGTACCTCTGGGGGCTATTTGTGGAGGAGAACGCTTGAAATGTTTTGTAAATGACCTTCGGTGGGAGGAGCTGTCTCCAAGTTAAACAGTGTGAACAAATGCACGAGAGGTAAGGAAAACGTGTCAGTGCAGCGTTTAATGCTTCTGTCACAGAACGACCCTCCCTCCCAGTGAGATAGACTACAGTACAGCAGAAGTGTCCGCTGGACACTTCGTGGGGGACTAAGCCCCCTGCCTCTAGCTCAAGTAGTAGTGTCCAAGCCTTGAAACGCCTCCATGGTAACAGTTTCTACAGAGTGCGCTGCCATGGGAGCAGTACACAGGAGGCGGGACCTAGGGCTGAATGAACTAGACATGCATCTGTGTCGAGCTGTGTTTCACAGAGAGTGGGTGGTGGTCTCCACGCTTCTGTGGCACAGAGCAACTACCATAGTATCAAAGAAATTATGATGCACCAACAGATTCCACAACAGTACTCAGAAATGATGCAGTAATGGTGGTAGATTGGTATTTACAGCTCTGATTCAATGCTTTGGCATGGGGCAACATAGTTGAATGGGATGTAGCCCACGGATTTGGGTCCTTGTGGTTTGATGGCCCTAGCTTGCCACCTGTGAGCATGGTCGAAACGGAGCACCTCCAACTTGTCACCAGCTCGGAAGCCTAAGTCGCCATCTGTGCGTGCCTCCTAGCTGATCAGGGCTACATACATGTGCCCAGAGATAGACTGCCGGCGACCACCCGCTGGCCCGTCCACGGTCGTACTTTGAGATTTTTCTTCAGGGTTCCTCCTGTGTGGCTCGTTATTTGCACCGGCTGTATTTGCATGGTAGTTACGAATGGTAATGCCATTATCTGCGTATTTTTCCAAATTTTTAAATAAGCAGGCTAAACAGGGCTACAGCCAGCTGTAGTGCCTACGGAAGTAGTTGCCCACGCTGTTAACTCGTTCTCCTTGGGGATTCAGAGAGGGGAAAGGGTGCACAATTTATGCATACACAAGAGGAGCGGGGGAAGGGAATGCGGCAGTGAGGCGAACTCGCGCTGCTGCGTGTGCTGGCCACCATCTGGATTGGGCGGAGCAAAGGCAGGACATGCGCCCGCCTTTGTCCAATTACGTGCTGGCTTTTTTTTAAAAAAGCACTCGAAAGCCATTAGAGCCGCGGGAAGAAAAACCACACGTATAAGCGTGTGAGCAGCTTTACAAACCCCATACAAAAGGACTCTTGCTGCGCGAGCAGTGCTGCACACTGCAACTCAGAAAAGAGCCCTAAAAAGGAACACCATTGTTAGGGGTTTTCTTTAATAAGAAGAATTGGTTTCTACCCTGTTAGACCTGGCATCATTGGCGTTAATCTCCCTTCCATTTTGTCGGATTGCCTCCTCTGTTTTGATATGTTTTTGCTGGTTATATGCTTTAGGCACTGTGCAACTGCTATACAGTGCAAGTGCTCCCTATGTTAAATTGATGTACTAATTAGTGATTCCATGATTGGGTTATTGGATTTACCTGTCAGACCCGAGTACAGTGCACCATGTGTGCCCAGGTCAGAATGGGCAGTTAGAGTATTACATCTTATAATCCTAACTGACTCAGGGAACATGGTAGAAATTCGAATTTAGTATGCCTGAACTCAGAATGATAAAATACATCTTTTAGTGAAGTTGGATTTAACATTCTGTGTTTGAAAATACCACTTTTAGAAAGTAGGTATTTTCTTGTCTAACTATCCAAAGCCTGCCTCTGCTAGGTTGTGAATTCTTTGTCTGGAGTTTGAGTGACAGGGCTGGGGGATTCCTGGAGACTGAATGAGTCAGCCCAGTGGTGAATAGGTACATCTGCATCTAGATGAGAGGGAGGAGATGCTCCTGGGACCTGAATAGGGCTGGGCCTTCCCTCCACAATGCTGGCTCCACCCCCTGGGGTGCGGCTGATGTCTCTGCCCGGCACTGTGAAAGAAGAGAAGGAATCATGTCAACAAACTGCTCCAGGGCTGTGCTTTCCCTCCACAATGCTGGCTCCACCTCCTGTGGGGCGTCTGGTATTTCTACCATGCACTGTGAAAGGGAAGAAGAAGTCCTGTAAACAGAGTGCTTGGGAACTGGTTTGGACTATGCAGAGGCCTCTCTGCCTTCAAGGAACAAATAGAAAAGCAGTATAAATATTGGGACTCAGAACCAAAAACTTTAGATCACTTCTGGGAACAAGAAACCTTTTGCCAAGGAGAGGAACCAAGGAAGCTGCAGGGGTTTGGACTGCCCCTCTGCCAGTGTGCTGTTTGCTGCGTTGGCCTGCATTGGTTTCTTTATTGTCATGGGAAAAGAGAAGGAACTTTTAAAGGACTTTCATCATCTACAGAATATTCTCCAAGGGTTTGAATTCGTGCTTTCCTCCTGCTGAAATCTCAGGGACAAAAGACTTCATCGTCAGCTCCCCGCTAATTTTGCTTCCTGGGAATTCTAACTGCAGAAGCCTGCATGTTTCTGTTAGCTGGAAGCGCGACGCAATGAGAAGAAGCGTGTCACTGCCGCAGCTGAAATCATCGCACCACCGGAGACGCGTGACGCCCCCGCATCTCTCAGAAAACGTGTCTTCTTCGAAAGCTGTCTTCTGTCGCATCACCGGAGAAGCGTGACGCCATCGAAAGAGTCGCCATTGCATCACCATAGAAGCGTGTCGCAGGGCATGTCGCAGCTCCAAAGTACAGAGTCATCGCAAGGTTGGCAGGGCGCCTACGCATCGTCATCGCAGCGTCATCGCATCATCGCATCAAGGACTCCATCTGCTTGCATCGCACCAGGATTGTCGCATCGCATTGAGGCGCCATCTTGCGCATCGCAAACGGACCGCAAGCCGAGAATCTACGCATCAACCTTGCAACGGTAAGCATCACAACTCATCCCCTACTCTGCGCAAGCATTGAGGCTCTACGCATTTTTTCACCCGGATCACGGAACCGACGCATCTCCCCTTTTGCGAGCCTTTTGCTCACTTTGCATTACGCAGCCAGGTACTTTGTTGAGAACTTTTTCGCATTTATCATCAACTTGAACTAAGTACCTTTTACCATCTTTAAGTCAACTTTAAGTATAGTATTGTGGATTTTTGTCATTTGTGGTCTTGTGTTAAGTCTTTATAAAGAATACTTATTTTTATAAAACCTGTGTTGTGTCCATCTGTAGTGTTTTCACTGTATTACCGTGTATATTCGCAAATGCTTAACACACTGCCTCTGAGATAAGCCTATCTGCTCGTGCCAAGCTACCAAGGGGGTGAGCAGGGGATATTTAGGAGTGTAATCCCCTTATCCTGACTTAGATGCAAGGGTCCCTATTTGGACAAAGGTGAATACCATTGCCAACTAGAGACCCCCAGATCTAACATACCCAAATTTTCCTTTTTTGCAGTATTAGGATATAAAAAGACTAGGCAAAGAAACATATAGATCCAATATAGTCCTTGCAGTTGCAGCCCTGTGACGACAGTTAATTAATAGCTCATTTTTCTATATTAAGATTTTAATTCATAAACTGCAAGTAACAAAAGGATCTCTCTGACAAGAGCGGTAACCCCCTGACCTATTTATAATATATGCACTTTATGATCTGCATGGTACACATTCTCTGCAGCAGGCATATTAACCCTCTGCGCCACCTAAAGATGAGTCAAAACTTTCACTAGACAAAACTCAGGTCTCTCTCCAGGAAAAACATTAATCACTAGAGTTATCTTGACTCTTTTATTGAGGCCTGAAAATTGCTGGAGACAAGGAATGAGGCATCAGGTGCTGTTAAAACCATGAACATGGAGCCCCCTTCCCAAGTCGGCACCCGGTGCAGTGGCACCGATCGCACTGCCCTAGAGCCGGCCCTGCTGCCACATGGGATTCAGATCTGAGCAACAATTAATTTATCTCCAACCTGTAATGTGTTTAATTGGAAAACCTTCCCTGTAAAATGAATTGACACTGCTGTCACATTAGATCTCACTCAAACCATTCACAAAAGAAACCAAGGAGGGGCTCAGTCATTTGTTTTCAATCTTTTTATTGGTCACATGTATTCTGCTGCATCAGGCCTTTTAGAGCACTTTTTAAGTAACTCAACGTTTCGTATAGTTGCAGTGAAACAACAAATATTTTATGTCATTGTTTAGGGAGAGGGAGCTGTAAGAGAGACGTACAAGTTGCAATCTGAAACAGTAAAACAGTTGTATAAATGATACTTAGCAGAGCGAGCATTCATTCAGTAAGAAGTGGAAGAGAGGCTGTAGGTGCCTCCTGAGAGCAATGAGGCCAGAAAGCTGAAGGCTTTTCTAGGAGCCCATATAATAAAAAACAAAAGGGCCTCACAGGATGCAACAGGCATGTGTGCCAGATTTCTGTGCATTTGCTGCACTTTGGTATTGCTGAAGAGACCACAGAAACTTGTGCAGTCCGTTCTGTAACACAGATAACAATGGCACATATAGTGCTATCCTAAAGGGGGTATCCCTCATTAGCATGGGGGCATGGCCCCATGCAAATGAGAGAAACTCTTTGCCACTGCACCTGTGCCAAAATGGATACAGGTACAGAGGCAAAGATGCCTTCTGGAGGCTCACTGACTGTGCATCACAAAGAGGTATGGCACAATCAGTGCACCCCCAAGTGCGACATATGCAAGATAGTAAAGAGGGTCCCCTGGTCCCCAAAACATTGCATTACAGAAAGCTGCAGTTACTCACTGCACCTGCCTGCAGGTGGATCTTTTTCCCCCCTTTGAATTTTAAGGCTGTTGCCACCTCCAGTTGGAGCAGCTGCTTTAAACAGATGTGCTGCCTTTCACTAATGCACTCTTCCCAGGGCTTTCTTCGAGTTTGCCTCTGCTCTGGGGGTAGTAATTTATCTATAATAATCTGTATTGTCCATGTTTAAGCCTGTCACAGTTTGTTAAAAGTGAACAGAAGCGCACACATGGCCTGTATGTATGATAGGCCTCCTACATAAAGTGGCCCTTGGTAATATATATGACATTAATAAAGGAATACTTCTGAGTGAAATATATTCTGAACTTGGGGCCAGATGTAGGAAGGCTATTAACGACCGGTAATAGCCTTTTCAGATGTAGGTGGTATATTTACCGATTCGGTAAATAACGAATCGGTATTTACCAATTCGGTATTTACCGAATCATCATTTACCGATTTGGTATTTACAGAATGGGTAAATAAGATGCAGGAAGCACTTTAAAGAGTGCTTTTGTGCTTTAAGGATTTGTTTTTTACCACCAACTATTAGTTGGTGGTAAATAACGAATACCTGTGTAAATGCAAATCTGTGCATTTACACCTGTGCCATGTGACAGACATACATGCCCTTAGGGCATGTATGTGGGCCACATATCACACCAGCACTATTCAGGGGTGCAACAGGGTGTCAAAGTGACACCCTGCCACCCTTGACTCTTTCCCAATTTTACCGAATCGGCATTTACCGATTCAGTAATTGACATTCATTTCTATAAGCCTCCAGGCCCATAGGAATGAATGGCAATTACCGAATTGGTAAATACTGATTCGGTAAATACCGAATCTTAACAATTCAGTATTTTTTACCGACTTTTTATCTACATTGCATTTACTTATTCAAAAATACTGAATTGGTAAAATTCGGTATTTTCGAATCTGTAAATTACAATTACCTACATATGGCCCCTAGTGTCCTAAATTTGTAGAGCGTTTTGACTTCTGAGAACTTATAGTACACCAGATATGTTCACTTTTTACATCAATTTATTGGTAGCCATTGGAGCTCACAGAGTATGGTGGTACTGTGTTTACATTTTTCAGAGGCAATAATCAGGCTGACTGATAAATCGAGCGTTGTGTTGAGCAGTGCAAGAACTTATTTATAAACACCTGGTAGGATTTCATTACTTAATGCTCTTCTGAAAACAATGCGGTACAAAAACCACCCCCTTTTGTCCTGCTTCTGAAAACAATGACCTTCTTCAGCTATTTTCAAGTTATCTGGAGAAATAAGATGTTTGACTTTCTTGCAAGAGTGGAGGAATAGTTTTGCACATTTTGCTCTCATGATAACCTGTGTCATGAGACAGGGTCACGAGTAAAACCAACAGATTTTACCATCGGAGAAAGGTTCGAGTGGTCATCTAGTTTCAGGAGGTCCTGTATTGTGAGATCAAATATGAATGTGTTCATGGACATGGTATTTCTATAGCTCAAACCTGGCTAAAAGTCAGAAATGGTCTAAATGTTGTATACAGCAAAGATGCATGGTTGCTGGGATAGCTGACTTCTGAGAGAAGGAGTGAGCTGTTAATGCACAGTGATGCAGTATTTAATGTTTGGAAGAAATATGCAAAAAAAGAAAATATTGTGACACAAAAATATAGGGCCTCATTATGATGTTGGTGGGACTGGCGCCGACTGTCCCACTGACATTTAGGCCATCGGTCCGACCACCACATTATGATGCAGACGGTCAGACCACAGAGGTCAAGGGGATCGACCACCACCTCCGACAGGATCAAGGATCATGTTGGGGCGACGGTCGAACTCCTGTCTCTACCATGAGGGCAGTGCCCAGGCACTGCCATAGGGATTAGGATGTCCCTTTGCGTCTTCCTTTTTATGACGGTCCCACTGACATGGAAAGGCAGCCGGAAAGGGACTTTGGGTGCCCCAAGCGGGGCCCCACCCCTGTGGGCCACTGATGAGTGGCCTGGGGGCACATGTGGTGCCCCCCACACATCCTTGCACTGTGTGCCAGGCTTGTGCTGCTGCCCTTTTTCTCTGCTGCAGTGTCAGTTGAAGTAGAAGAAGGCACTTTCTAACCGCCTACACAATGGTCCTATTATGACAGGACAGGTGGAAGTGCTGAATTCTTTGTTGGACTGACAACTGCCCCCGGAGATGGCGGTTGAACGCTCGTCCGACCTCCATCATAATGAGACCTGTATTGTCAAGAATATCGGAATATAAAAAATATTGTCGAAATACAACACAAAGCATTTTGTTTTTAGTGTTGTTTTCATTTCGCTGTGGTGCGGCGGTTTGAAAGAGTGGGCGGGGCGCTCCGGCCAACAGACATGCGCAGCACTAGCAAGGTAGTGCTCGCGGCGGCCGATGGCTGACAGATATGTCGCACCCACGCAGTCCCGCCGGAGAGCAGAGCGTGCACAGTAAAAGGAAGGCACGTGCCCGCTTGGGGGTTATTTGCACCCACGATACAACTGGTGCGTGTGTCTAATTTGCATGCTCAGCATGCATTTTATTCAGCGTGTTGCTGGCCCATGCCGCAACGCTTACATTGGTGGCAAGGGGAGGAAGACTCACGCTCCCGCCCTTGCACACCGCCGAGAACTGTTCGGCGGTACAACACGGCCTTGACAACAGCCTGCACCAGCCTGCACCATGCTTCCTGCAGCCATGTGGTCACTGCCTGCCACAAGTCAGGCCTAACAAGGACCTTAACGTGCCTAAGCTGCAGCTGGACAAACACTCCACTTCTCCTAAATGCCAGTAAGGTGCAGCACCTGGCCATACAGAGACACCCACGCGCAGTAGCATCCACCTCACTGCCTGCCCATGTGGGCCCTGAGTACCCTGTGCATAGAGCCCAAGTTCAATAACCACAGTTGACCCAACAGTGGGCAAACCTAGCACCTGTACAGTGCTGCATGAGCCCAGAAGGGAGAGGTACGGGGCAACTGTGATTTGGACCACCGGGCCCACCCACGTCTTGCCATTCGGGCACCGAGATCCCAGGGGAGTGGACACAAGAAGCACCAGCACTGCCAGGCGCGAGCGCTGCCAACCAGCCACGCCATACTTACTGTAGTGGACATGGGGGATAATCCAGGTGGCCAGCCGGCGCAGGTCTTCGTCGTCACTCAGCACGCACTCACTGGAGTACTGCCCCTGTTCAGTGAAGCGGCTAACGCTACGACAACGTCACCACGATGAAAGACGTGGCTGGGCCGTCCAGAGAATTACTTTATAGCCACCAGGGAGACGGACGGGCCATCAAGTATTTGCTCCTGCTTCATTAGGTATGGGAAGAAATGTACTTACTATTCAAGCACCTCCCGGGCACTGGGGGGACAACTGACTATGACACATCAGTCACAGCTATCAACGTGCAATTTGACCTGAGGTTCCGTGACGATTTGAACCCGTGTTTTCAATATTGTCGGAAATACATAATTTTGGTATCAATGAACCGCAAATGATCCATTTAGCATATCCTGGTGTTTTCGCTATGCTACTAGCAAGAGTACTCCTGTTACAAACACATTTCCAATCTACCCATGGCATCCATCTTAGATCATGGCAGCCATTTTGTGTTTCTTGCCCTCACATACGCAATAACCTCTGATTACTTCATCTCGATTAAGGACACGTAGGCTTAGCCGGCGATTCACCTTTCCAATGACACGTGCACCTTAGAACAGAACACGCTGTAGCTGCATGACTCGACAAAGGCTACCTCCTCTGCCCGAGGCCAGTCCTGCTATACTGGTTCTTGTGTTCGTTGGCCTGATCATGATTAGGCGGCCGAAGCCGGTAGCCTTGCCCATTTACAACCCACAAACATCTCTTATCCTGCTTTTCTATCTTCTGCACCTGGCTCTGCTCCTTTCCTTCTGGGCCTTTATTAGGGGGAGGTAACGAAATTTACGATGAGGCGGTCCGGGTCTTGAATGAAAAGTTGACATGAGATTATGATGGAAAAGTGGGAACCCCTCGTCGTAATGTTTTGACATCAGATATTGTCGACGATTCCTGTGCAACGCCAAATATTTATTGTTTAGGACACAAAGGTTTGGGAATGTATTACATGTAAAGAATTTGCCTCAAGCTCAAATTTTAGTATACAAGGAGCAAACCTTTTTGTACAAATCGAACAGGCTCCTAGATTCTGCTCTGTGTAGTTTCTGTGACTTCTGTGTCCCTGCAGTAATAAACCTTTGGTCTTTGACGCCACCATCGAGAAGCCCGTGTTTCTGTTTATTTGTGCACCGAGACAGGTGGAACTCCGGGGTCTTCGGGTGTTATCCCTGACACCTCTGGACGGAACCAAAAAGTCCAGAACTCCAATTGGCGCCCAACGTGGGGCGCGACGTCATTCGGTACCAGTCCAAAAGCCTGAAGAGTTCGAGAAGCTTCGTGTGAAGATTCCTGAGGGAGGCGCCCCACTTCATCGATCCCGGCATATCGCAAAAGTGGCCCGACGTTCTCTTCCACGAGGGTTCCCGTTCAGGACGGCTGCAGTGGTCCGTTGCCTTGACCGTCGCCCTGTCTTGGACCCGAGGTGCAGTCCTTAGTACGGCGAAACGTGACGGGTTTCTCCTTGGTGACGTCTTCAGTGCCTCAGTTAAGTATTTAGTGGTTGACTTCGTAAGGGTTGTTAAAATCCTTTTAGTTCTTGGTTTGGTTTGGTTTCGTAAGATTATCACTGGTTGTTCTGGTTACGATAATCTATTGGTTTAGTTTGGGTATCGATACATTTGTTCGCTTTTGGTAGGCCTAAGTTCTTGGTTCGAGTGCACATTCCTGTTTGTGTTTGTTTGTTCTGTGTTCCGGATTATAAAATGGTAAGTCGGAAAAATTGTATGTTGTCGTGCTTTGGTTGCAACAGTGATTCCCGGTTGGAGGACTCATGTCTGGTTCCTCCGATCGGAACTCCCCTATATGATCTTTATTGTAAGTTTGGAGTGGGTCCTATATCTTATAATGAGGTGTGGGTCCGATACACTGAAAAAGATGGTGTCCTTAGTTGGCCACTACATGGTAGTTTTGAACCTGAAGTTCTTGACAATTTAGAAGTAAAATTGTTTAAGAAGAAAGCCGGGCCGGCAATGTTTGATTCTTTCCGTTACTGGCGAAAAGAATCTAAACAGAGAGAAATTAAAAGGTTGAAAAAAGAACAGAAAGAGCAAGAGTTAACTTTAGAACAAGCGGCTAAGCAGCTGCAAGACAACGAGTCTGAGAAAGCAATGGAGATAGCTACTAGAGAGCGTAACTTAGCGATAGATAAGTGCTATCCTGCCTTGCCATCGAGTACAACTAAGATAGTAGAGGACCCCGAAAATGATCCTCTGTTGTCTTACTTGTTACGGTCACCCCCACCGTATGCACAGGGTGCTACGGCTCCACCTGTACCGAATGTTCAATTGCCGGTTGCTGGACAACCTGGTATTCCTGCTCCTGCCCCTCAGAATCAAGCTCCTGTACCTCCTGTGGTTAATGTAAATGTTCCTACGGCACCTCCTCTTCCTGGGTTGCCGACTTCTTTGCCTATACCTATATTGCTTACACCTACTGCTTCACAAGCTATCTTACTTGATACCCCTACTGTCCCTGTACTATCTGTTCCAACTGCTACTGTGTTTTCTACATCTGCTAGTATTATGACTCCGCTTTCTGTTCGTCGAAGAAGCACTGATTCTATCTCTAACATTCTGTCTCCTTTCTATAAATCTTTAATTAAGACTCCTACTTCTGAGTCTGTGCAGAGACGTAGTCAGCTCCCAAGTACTGAGGAACGGGGAATATTAGATTCCACGGCTCTCCGATGGATTTCGAAGAGTAGGAGATATAGTACGAGAGATGTACTAGATACATTTATGCAGTGGAACGAACCAACACAACGATATGTATTCGACGAGATGTGCTCTCTTTTACGTGAGGAACTAGAAGAAGATGACTGTGAATCAAATTTAGAAGACTTGATTAAAGTTCAGAAAGAGTTTGCTGCAGGTATGATAGTAGGTCAAAATATAAAAGAAGCGATGGAACTGATTTTAAGTTATAGGAATGATCCATCACTTCGCTCACCGAGGGACTTAGAGAAAAGTAGTACGAAGCATAACCGCCAATATCCAATGAGGGAGGTTCCTCCAATTTGGCGTGAAGCTGTGCAAGCTGATGCAGCGAATGGTATTGCAGCTGCTCCGGCACAATTCCAGAGAGTGTGGATACACATTCCGTGGAAGCGAGCTGAGGTATTGGCAGTGAAACAGGCCTTGCCAGATCCGCGTAAAAACCCTGCCGGATATTATAAGGCGTTAGCACAAACAGTTGAGGCTTGTGTAATGAATCTAGCGGACATTGACATGTTATTTGGGAATGTAGTTCCGCAACCAATTTGGGCCAAAATTCGTAAAGAGAATCACCCAGTTGCTCTAGGTGGTGATTGGGCGGCTATCATTGCAGCAGACGGTCAGCAAATAGGTGGTTCCAAACCCGAACCTCTAATTGCTAATCTTCCAGGTAGGATAATCAACTTAATGAAGACTCTGATGCCAGCATTGCGTGTTAACTGGGACAAGTTGTCCGCATGCAGGCAAAAGAAAGACGAAAGTGTCTCCGACTTTTTCACGAGGTTCGAAGAGACTTTTGTAGATCACAGTGGTCAGGATATGAGCACAGAAGGAGGACAGAGATTGTTTGTCGATAAATTTGTACACAATTTGCTACCCGAGCTATGCAATAAATTAAAAGATTCCGAGAGTGCGTGGGCTGTCTCTACAACTGCGCAAATACTTGCAACTGCACAGTATTATGAAAACAGGGATAAAGAGGAGAAAGAGAAATCAGATAAGAAAACGAAAGACTTAAAAACTAAAGTTCTTCTGCAACAAGCATATCCGCCTCGCATGAATCAGACCAATACACAGACCAATACACAGCAAGGGTCGTATCAAAGGACAGATTATGGTTCTCAGAGACCACAATACCAGTGGCATCAGTGTGCGTATTGTAAGAAAGAGGGTCATTATAAAAATGAATGTCCAGTCTTAGCGCAAAATAACGCAGCAGCAGCGCAGAGAGGTCGTGGTGGTTTTGTGCAAAATTCTAGAGGTCGAGGACGAGGTGTAATGCCTCCACAAACAAATGATCGCCCTTCCAATCACTTTGATCAGCGAAATGGACAGTCTGCTCAACAGAATAGGTCGCAACAGTATCATGTCGAAGACTATTGTGAAAATGATGAGGGATTTCAACAAACTGAATACTAGGACAGCCTTGGACAGAGAGAGGGAGTAGTATCAGTTCCAGTGGATCAGAGTGGGCCTTATGTCGCAGTAGCAACATCAGGTGTAGTCGAACCGTTTCTGTTGGATACTGGTGCCGCAAAAAGTTCTATCATTCATGCGAAACTCCCTGGCGCACCTTTGTCCGGCTTAACAAATGTTTCTGTAGGTTTTTCAGGCGCCCCTGTTTACAACCCTGTATCTGGTCCTTTGTCTATTTCTGTTGGACCGTGTCAATTGAAAGCACCCCTGATTTTGACGACAGGTTGTAATGAAAATCTGCTTGGTTTAGACTTGTTAAAACGCCTACATGCGACATTGTACTGTTCTCCGGAAGGAGTACAGCTAACGTTGGGTAAAAGAATCACCTCTCCGATGTACTTGTCAATGGATGCACTCCCACCAGAGCTGCGTTCTCTCCCTGATACTCTTTGGGCGACTGGTCCTAACGATGTAGGCCTTTTAGAAATACCACCATATGTAGTCACTTTGAAAGCTAATGTCAAATTTCCACGAATTCCTCAATACAAGATTTCTAGTGAAGGTGAACGTGCACTTTTACTAATTGTACAAGATTTGATTAAGAAAGGTGTGGTAGAAGAGACTAGAGGAAATGTCTGTAACAGTCCTGTATTACCGATTTTGAAACGTACTGATCCTTCAAAACCTCCAGTATATAGATTTGTTATCGATCTCAGAGAGGTTAATAAGATTGTGGTTCCGCAGTTTCCTGTGGTTCCAGACATTACTGCCTTGTTAACATTGATTCCTGCTACAGCTACATGGTTTTCAGTCATCGACTTGAAGCATGCCTTTTTCAGCATTCCGATAGCCGAGGAAAGCAGAGATATTTTCGGCTTCTGTCTAGGAGGTCGAAGCTTCAGGTTTAAACGCGCTCCACAAGGCTATTGTGAGAGCCCATCCATTTACAGTCAGGCATTAAAAAGTCAGTTAGATTCCTTTGTACTTCCTCCAGGTTCTGCTCTAGTGCGTATGTAGATGACCTTCTAGTGGCTGCCGATGACAAGGAAACTTGCAAAGCAGCTACGATTTTGTTATTGCATCATTTATCTAATTTGAATCACAAGGTGTCACCTTCGAAAATGCAATACTGCTGCCAAGAAGTGACCTACCTAGGTCATCTCTTGTCAAAGGAGGGAAGGAAGTTGACCCCAGAGAGAATAAAAGCAATTACGCAGATGAGTGTTCCTCGTACACAGAGAGAAGTACGTGCCTTTCTAGGTATTACCTCGTACTGTAGGCAGTGGATCCCAAATTTTTCTCTTTTAGCAAAACCGTTGGTAGCTTTGACTGGGAAAAATGTTCCGAGTCCGGTGCCATGGTCTGCCGAATGTCAGGAGAGTTTTTCTGAGTTACGAAATGCACTGTGTTCAGCTCCTGTGTTGGGTACACCCGATTACAGTAAGCCATTCACGCTCTATGTTCACGAGAGAGAAGGTTGCGCATTGAGTGTTCTGACACAGAGATTCGGTGATAAACAACGCCCTTGTGCGTACTTTTCATCAACATTAGATCCGGTAGCTAGAGCGTTGCCTAGTTGTTTGAGAGCTACAGCAGCAGCTGCGGCTTCCATTCGACAATCTGCTGGTTTAGTGATGAATAACATGCTAGTGGTCATGGTTCCTCATGCTGTGGACACACTCATGAACCGAACCAAGACACAGCATCTTACCAGTGCTAGATTATCTGGCTACGAGCTGACACTGCTAGCGAGTCATATTCAGATCAAAAGATGCAATGTATTGAATCCAGCAACACTGTTGCCGGCTAATCAAGAGTCGAGTGATTCCGAGCCCCATGATTGCTGTTTCAGAACCGAAGAGGAGACAAAAGGACGAATTGATTTAAAAGACACCCCATTGTCAGATCCAGATGGCACGTTGTACGTTGATGGGTCATGCTTTAAATTGGAGAATGGTGATGTGACTGCTGCCTATGCAGTAACGACTTTGAGTACGATTGTGGAGACTGCAAGAGTGAGTCAGAATTCTGCCCAAGCTGCAGAATTAATCGCTCTAACGAGAGCGTGTGTTTTAGCTAAGGGAAAGAGAGTGAATGTGTTCACAGATAGTCAGTACGCATTCGGCGTGGCCCATAATTTTGGCCGTTTGTGGAAAGAAAGAGGTTTCATTACGTCCCATGGGACTAAGATTCAACATGGTCAGCTAGTTAACGACTTGTTGGAATCTCTAACCTTGCCGACTGAAGTTGCGATTGTGAAATGCAGTGCTCATAAAGCAATCACGGATGATGTTGGTCGTGGGAATGCTTTTGCGGATGAGACCGCTAAACAGACAGCTAGAGATATGATGAGTAGAATGTATGTTGCAACGTCTGCAAGATGGATTTCTGAGTCTGGAATGTGTGAGGATACAGTGGAAAGTGTGAAAAAGATTCAGAAAGAGGCGACTGAGGAGGAAAAGCGTGCATGGAAAGAAAGTACGGGCAAGTTGGATTCGAGTGGGTGTTGGATTGACTTGTCGGAACAACAGCGTTGGATGTTGCCTGATGCGTATGTGCTTGCAGTGGTGACAATGGCACATGGAGTAGCGCATATAAGTTCTAAGGGGATCTGTAAGATGTTGGCTCCAGTCTGGAAGAATGATGGGATTAGTAAATGTGCAGAGAGAGTGGTGAAAAATTGTATGGTATGCCTGATGCATAATCCTGGCAAGGGAATCCCTACTCCTGCTGGTCACTTCGCTCCTCCCTCTTGCCCTTTTGAAGTGATTCAGTTAGACTTCATTCACATGGATCGGTGCAATAACTTAAAGTACGTCCTGGTGGTAGTTTGTGCTTTCTCCAGATGGATCGAAGCATACCCACTGAAGGACAATACTGCCTTGTCCACTGCCAAAATCCTTCTCAAAGAATACTTCCCCAGATTTGGAATGCCACGGATTGTATGGTCAGATAATGGAAGTGAATTCGTAGGGAAAGTTATGCAGAGTGTGTGTGCCGGCTTAGGGATAAAACAGAAGTTCCACAGTGCGAATCATCCCCAGTCAGCTGGTTTAGTTGAGGGTTACAATGGCACCCTCAAACTGAAACTCGCTAAGATACAGGCATCCACGGGTTTATCCTGGCCAGATGCACTACCCTTGGCTTTATTATCAACGAGAGCGACTGTACATTCTAGAGTAGGGCTTAGTCCCTACGAGATAGTTTTCGGTCGTTCCGCTAACATTTGGGGAGTGCCTAGGCCAAAGGAATTTTGTTCTCTGGAATATCCAATGTTGATTGATTACCTTTACGACTTGACTGCTAAATTGAGTCTTATTCATCAACAGGTTTTCGATGCGTTGCCAAAGCCACCGGAGAGTCCAGGTCATCAGCTGAAACCAGGTGACCACGTTGTGGTGAGGAACTTCGCCAGGACAAAGAACCTTCAGCCCAGATTTGTTGGCCCCTACCAAGTACTACTAGCAACGAGAACTGCTGTTCGTGTGGCCGGACGCAAGCACTGGATCCATGCGACACATGTCAAACGTGTGCCCCTGCCATTACCTTATGACGACTGGGTTAAGAAGGGAATTGGTGCCTCTGAGTCCGAGCGAACACCCAAGTTTGTCCCTTTCAGCGATGCCGAATTGATAACTGACACATCGAACTCTGACTCTCCTCCTGAAACTACTCCTTTGAACTCTGAACATTTGTCATCTGCATCTGAAGAAACTCTGCCATCTGCGAACCTGAACATTGCAACATCCACTAATGATACCCTGTTTCCGGATCAAACAGTTCCTGCAAAACTAAGATACAATTTACGGTCTCGTAATATGGACAAATAAAGCAGGAAACTGCCTATTATGATATTTGAATTCTAACATTTTGCCTTCAGCCAGGAAGTTTGTTATTGATTTATTGTTTTTAAAATTGCCTTGCCGTCTGGGTAGCCGTAGGGTCGTGGCTGTGTGCCTAGTTGAATCTGCAGGGATCAGACACAAGGTCGATCTTTCTGTTGGTTCTGGGAACTCCCAGGGCTGATAGAGGCATTTTCATCTACGTACACATCATCAGTGGTCGCAAGCGGATTGTAGAAGATGGAGCTTCCTGCGCTGCAACGAGAAAATGTGATTTATGTTCGCAGAAACAGACTTTACAGATTTCTCCACAGCAAATGTTTTCTGATGCAATGTGCTATTACGTTTTTAATTGTTTTGATAACGTTGGTGGGTGGAATTGTCTTCGGTGTGAATTTGATTTTTGTGCCAGTAACTACAGTACCTCCCCTTGATCCTGCTACTTCTACTGTTTCTTCTATGCACTCTTTCCACTCATTTCCTGAACATGAGCAAGCTCGACGCTCAGAATTCATCAATAACACTTTCGTACAACTCTTGCGCCAACACCAACTGGTAGTTAACACTACAGACTGCTGGGTGTGTGGCTTGATACCCCACACTATGGATAAAGGCATTCCCTATCTGGTATTGCCTTTTAGCTATAATGGATCATTTCAGGCCCTTCAGACCATTTTTGCTTATGCCCTTGAAACCTATCCTCCGCGTCCACCACGTTCCACTAAATATAACTCTGCCAACAAAGCGTTAGTCCAGGGAATTATTGACATGATCAAGGATGTCAATAATACTCCATCTTACCCTAGAGATGAATTACGAGTATATTTGAGTTGGAATTCATCAGAGTATCGCCTTAGTTTGGGAGAAAGCAAGCATAAAAGCTCAACTCCAATCTGGGTCGTGCCTCACCGAGGTCAGGTCTGTTTGCAAGGAAATGGGAGAAATCCGAGAGCTCAGCTAGGGAGGAGTGAGTGCGTTGAGACTTACGTGTTTCCGTCTAACTCTTCCCCTGCTTTTCTTACTGCTAGGGGTACCTACTTCATCTGTCAAGACAGAGCGTATACATGGTTGCCTGCTGACTTTTCAGGTTCATGTTATATTGCTCGACTGTTGCCTCCAACGTACACTGCTTCATCTGATTATCACAAGACCAGAGTAGCAAGAGGTGTCTTCAGCAAGGAAGATACCGCTGGTCAGGAAGCTGGAGACTTCTTCAAAGGTTTCCTTCCGTTCTGGGGGCCTATGGCCAATAGTAGAAACATACGTCAGCTAACACGGGTAGTTGAATCTACTATTACCGAAACTGCTGGTGCCCTTAGCAACTTGACAGCTGAGCTTCAGGCGGATAGACTCATGACGTTGCAGAACCGTATGGTTCTAGACGTAATACTTGCAGATCGAGGTGGGGTATGCAGAATGATCCAATCAAGCTGCTGTGTTTTTATTCCCAATAATGCTCCAACTGTCTATGAGGCGATCTCTAAGCTACACAAGATTTCCGACTCTATACATGTAGACAAGGGAAACTGGTCCTTCATGGAGTGGTTTTGGACTCTGATATCAGCGTGGGGATGGAAGGTTCTGATGGTCATTGGTGTCATCTTAGTATTCCTGTTCTCGTGTTGCCTGATTATCCAGTGTGGTCCAGCTCTGTGTAGTCTTTGTGCTGCAACCTGTTTTAGAAAACCACCTGCGTTTGGAGAAAAGGCACGAGAAAGGATGATGATACAACAGCATGTCACTGACCTGATGAGCATAGAGTTAGATTCTGACATAGACTGAGTAATTGCCTATGTAAGGGCAAAAGGAGGGTCTGAGGTTCCGTGACGATTTGAGCCCGTGTTTTCAATATTGTCGGAAATACATAATTTTGGTATCAATGAACCGCAAATGATCCATTTAGCATATCCTGGTGTTTTCGCTATGCTACTAGCAAGAGTACTCCTGTTACAAACACATTTCCGATCTACCCATGGCATCCATCTTAGATCATGGCAGCCATTTTGTGTTTCTTGCCCTCACATACGCAATAACCTCTGATTACTTCATCTCGATTAAGGACACGTAGGCTTAGCCGGCGATTCACCTTTCCAATGACACGTGCACCTTAGAACAGAACACGCTGTAGCTGCATGACTCGACAAAGGCTACCTCCTCTGCCCGAGGCCAGTCCTGCTATACTGGTTCTTGTGTTCGTTGGCCTGATCATGATTAGGCGGCCGAAGCCGGTAGCCTTGCCCATTTACAACCCACAAACATCTCTTATCCTGCTTTTCTATCTTCTGCACCTGGCTCTGCTCCTTTCCTTCTGGGCCTTTATTAGGGGGAGGTAACGAAATTTACGATGAGGCGGTCCGGGTCTTGAATGAAAAGTTGACATGAGATTATGATGGAAAAGTGGGAACCCCTCGTCGTAATGTTTTGACATCAGATATTGTCGACGATTCCTGTGCAACGCCAAATATTTATTGTTTAGGACACAAAGGTTTGGGAATGTATTACATGTAAAGAATTTGCCTCAAGCTCAAATTTTAGTATATAAGGAGCAAACCTTTTTGTACAAATCGAACAGGCTCCTAGATTCTGCTCTGTGTAGTTTCTGTGACTTCTGTGTCCCTGCAGTAATAAACCTTTGGTCTTTGACGCCACCATCGAGAAGCCCGTGTTTCTGTTTATTTGTGCACCGAGACAGGTGGAACTCCGGGGTCTTCGGGTGTTATCCCTGACACCTCTGGACGGAACCAAAAAGTCCAGAACTCCAGACCCCCAAATGAATCCAGACCATGGGAGATTCAAATTGCGCCAAGCAAGACAACGGGAAGGGGAGTCCATCAATGCCTACCACATAAGAGTGAGGGAGTTGGCGAGTACGCACCTAGTTGACAATAGGGCAGCAGAGGAGATTTGAGCCCCGCTTATACAGGGGGTGCACAGCAAGATCCTACAAGGACTCATCCTGACTCAGCTGAACATACCCCTAAATGACATACTGCTCACGGCCCATTCACACTATTTGTCAGCTTCGCGGGCAGAGGAAATGGACCTAACACTGAAGCGCATGACCGAAATGAGCACTACCATCAAAACAGGGAGAGTTGACACCATCACGACGCAGGATAAAAGGAGCAGGCCATAGGACCACCCGCCCTCAGATTCCGAGAGGCCAGTGCGGGTTCTGTGGGCATGCGGAACATCCATCACACAAGTTCTGTGCCCAAGGGAAAACGTGCACCAACTGCAGAATTGCAAACCATTTTGCATCCGTGTGTCGGCAGAAGGGTCCACGAAAGGAGAACAGGGCAGCCAGGCCCATGCGCAAACTCGCGAGACAACTATCAAGCGTGTCTCTGGCGTCATACCAGGGAGGACGGAAGAACGAGCAAGCCACTTACCTGGTCGAAAACTCGTCCACTGAAGACGACGTAGGAGAAACGTACCTCATTTCATTCCCACAGGCACTGAAGAAACGCAGAAGGCCCCAGCCCACATGCACAGTGAAGATCGCCCGGTCAGAAGTAAGCACGGCAGTTGACACCAGCGCGTCAGTAAATGTCATGGGGATCCAACACTATAACCGGTTGAGGCCCAAAGCAGAGCTCCAACCAGCAAAGATGTAAATATTTGCATATGGGAGTGAATCACCCCTACCACACTGGGGTAAAATGACAGTGCTAATACAGTCGGAAGATAATAAAATCACGACCGACATTCACATCATCAACCAAGAAGCTGACACTCTACTGAGCAGCCATGCAGCGGAGGACCTGGGACTTGTAATGTTTGCAAGAAGAGAACAGGCAAACCAAACCAAAGAACTACTAGACCCATTTGCAGGTTTGTTCCAAGTCTTGGGTCGGATCAAGAAAGCACCCATCAAGTTACACATTGACCCGTCAGTCACACCAATAGCACTACAACACAGGAGGATTCCCTTCCACTAAGCATGGGCGAATTTTGCGAACCTCTCGTTCGCGAATTTTGCGAATTTGCAAACTCGCAATCCGCAAAATCCGCGAATTCTCGCGAATTTGCGGATTTTTTTTTTTGTGTGTTCGCGCGGGTTTCTGCCAGTTCGCGAGGGTTTTGTACAATTTCGCAAAACGCGAACTTACCTGTCGGGTCGCAAGTTTCGCGAACTTGTTGTTTCTACGTGTCCAGCCTGTTTGGGACACTCTTCTTCATCACTGCCACTCTCTGTCACCACTGCCACTCTCTGACTACTCATGCCACCCTCTGGCCCACCCATGCCACCCTCTGTTTCATCACAGCACCCTCTGGTTGTCCAGTCAGTGTACATTATTGTGGCAACGCAAGCACACCTTCCCTGCCTCAAGTGACCTGAATTAATTTGGGGCTGATTAATGTGTCACAGAATATTTCTTTAGCTGGCACCTGCTTCCTTAGTGCTTCCTGATTAGTGATCTTTTGCACTTGCTAAGTGCTTTCATTGTTGCAAAATTAGTTACAACACCTGCCCTGCCCCAACTGACAATAATGAATTAGGGGCTGATTAATGGATTTGAACTTCCAGCCTGGCTCCTGCTTGTCTCCCTTAGCTGTAATTCAGGACCTTTGTGGCATATGTATAACTATTCTGAGGTTCAGAGCAGGGTCACATAATAGTTGCAACTGGCAACTGAACTCTGGAGGGGCCCCTCAGGAAGCACTACAGGAAATGGCTACTAATGATGAGCCTGAACTTTTGAACCTGGTAAGTAGTTTCAGTTTTGCTAAAATCGTATTTCTGCAATTTAGCGCTTATTCGCGGGGCGCGAAGTTGTACTGGGAAGCCGCGAACTCAAGCGAGCTTTGCGAGCAAAATCCGCTGCTCGCGGATTTGCGGATTTTGCGGGAGATTCGCGAATCTCGCGGATTGCGAATTTACCAAAAATCCGCAAAATCCGCGAGCGAAACGGATTTTCCGCCCATGCTTACCTTCCACCTCAGACCCCTAGTGGAACAGTAACTGCAAAAACTAGAGGATCAAGGGGTCATCAACAACGTCTCTGGACCCACACCGTGGGTGTTCCCATGGTGATAGCCGAGAAACCCAGACTGCCAGGGAAGATCAAGCTATGCATAGATATGCGCCTACCCAACAAGGCTATAAAGTGTGAACGTCACATCACATCACACCAACAATGGATGACATAGTGGATGACGTCAACAGGTCCCGCTGGTTTTCTAAACTAGACCTGAACGCCAAATATCACCAGCTGGTCTTAGCCAAGGAGAGCCGCTACATAACCACGTTCAGTAACCACCTTGGGCTACGAAGATACAAACATCTACATTTTGGGATATCATCCGCAGCTAAGGTATTCCAGGACGCAGTGAGGGAGATCCTAACTGGCCTATTGGGGTGCTAAATGTGATTGATGATATCCTCATCCACTTGGAGACCCCTGATGAGCACTACCGCCATCTGAGGGCAACACTGAAGTGGCTTCAAGAACATGGCATCACTCCACACAAGGAAAAGTGCCTCTTCTTCCAGAAGCAAATTGAATTATTAGTCTACCTATTCAATCAGGAAGGCATCCAAGTGGACCCGCGGAAGTCCCAAACAATCAAGGATGCCCCAGCCCCAGTGACAGTGTCCGAGGTATGAAGCTTTCTGGGGATGGCCACATACTGTAGCTGGTTCATCCCTGATCTGGCCACCATCGGGGACCAACTCCGCAACCTCACCCGGGCCGACGCAATGTGGATGTGGGGAACTCTGGAAGAGACAGCATGCCTGAGGATCAAGAATGCCCTTCTCGACCGCACTACCGTGGTGTACTTAGATCCCACGAAGCAGCCAGAAATACTAGTGATGCCAGCCTATTGGGCCTCGGGCAGTACTAACCCAAGAACAAGGACCCGGATGATGGGCGGCCCCGGCATACGCAGTGACATCAACAATGTATTATTTACCTAAACTGCACAAAGATCAGAAAAAAACACCTGGCAGACCAATCCTGTCAGCAAAGGGATCTCTACTGGAACCACTAGCTAATTTCATAGATTACTTTCTGAGACCTTATATTGCCCAATTGAGCTCATATATACAAGATACAAGTGATCTATTAAGATTGTTGCAGAATACACCATGCCAGGCGACATACCAACTGATAACGATGGATGGCATATCACTTTATACAAACATTGGGAATGACATGGGGATGGAAGCGTGTAATTACTTCCTAAAGGAGAGAAACATGAAATACAGTAATCACAACAAGATGCTGTTGGACATGATATCTATCTGCCTTAATCAAAATGTCTTTGTATTTGGTGAAGAAACATTCCGTCAAAACAGTGGAACCGCAATGGGATTTTCCTTTAGTCCCAGTTACGCTTGTTTAGCCATAGGATGGTGGGAGCAGGAAAGAGCATGGAGTGTAATGAATGATCAAGCTGTGAATAAAATCGTCAGTTGGAAAAGGTTCATTTGGTGGTTTGCTGATAATCTGGGATGGCACAGCAGCAGAATTCCAGGAATATGTTGATGTTATCAATAACTGTACTAAAGATCTCAAATTCACTTACACAATGAGTAAGGAAAGAGTGGTCAGATCCAAACAACGCTACATAGAAAAGTGACAGAAACCAACGCCACCCTAGAAGCGACTAGCTTTCATCAAAACTCTTTAATCTCCAGAATCCCATATGGAGAATTCTTAAGGATCCGCAGGATTTGTAGTGAAGAGGAGGAATGGAGAATCCAAACAGAAAAAACAGCAAAACGATTCATAAGAAGAAAATAAAATCTGGGAGTGGTAACCAGATGTTGGGAAAGAACCAACCAAGGAACACAAGAGGACAGCCTAGCGGTAAAACAAATTGAGAGCAAGGAGAGAACTGAACAAATACGAATGACAATGGATTACGCACAAGAAAGTAATCAAATTGCAAAAATCCTAAGGAAGAACTGGAAAATTCTCCAACTAGACAGTACTGTGAAAGACATAGTGGGGAAATCATCCCACGGTGACCTACAGAAGAGCAGGGAACTTAAAAGATCATTTGATTCACAGACACTTCAAAGGGAAGAAAAAGGAAGATACATGGTTAAAAACAAAAGGGCTTTGTGAAGTGCCATTTGTTTAAGATATGCCAAAAAGCAAAACCAACCAATGGAGTAAAATTGGCTAACAACAGAGTATGTGAAATTCACCAATTTATCACTTGCAAGACACAATACACAGTGTATGTCGTAGAATGCCCATGTCCGCAGAGGTACGAGGGAAGTACCATCTGCGAACTGTAAAAAAGAATAATGGAACATGTAAGTGCAACCATACACAAAGACCGAACAAATGCAGTGTATAAATATAAGGAGCAATTCCATCAAGGAGACTGGAAGCAGCTGAAATTCTTTGGAATAGAGACAATCCCAAAAAAAGACGTGTCGGAGATCGAGAAAAGATACTGCGCCAGAAGGAATCATGCTATATCTTAAATTTGAGAAATCTAAGTCCACACGGCCTGAATTAATCGGAGGAAATGTACTTTCATTTGTAAGAGAAGAACTGTCCTCAATGATGCTGTAAAGATGGAGTGAATATTAGTGAAAATAACTAGCCCAACTGGTGGGGAGAAAAGTGGAAAAATCACAGTGACACAACAATATGAGAAATTCGTAAACCTAAAGGAAAAGGAGAAAAAAGCAGGAAATATCCTGTGGGAAAAGGAACTAATGAAGTTGTGAAATAAAAAGAAAAAATGATCATATGTAAATTGGTGTTATCTAAATCCGCGTGAACAGCAAAAGAATGGTTTGAGAATATTCACTCCTACAAAAACATTCCCTTCCTTGAAAAGCAGCTGGAGACTATATCTTCCAGAATGCAAAGGGCCGCTTAGAAGGAGAACAGGGAGTGACATCAAGTCAGTTTGAATATTTCAAGAGAGACTTATCGAGGGGTCAGTTAATCGTGAGCAAGGTTTCATGAGACATCGAAACGCGTTGATCAATCCCGCTATAATGCCCTTTCTAATGAAGGAGAAAATTCAATAAAAAGAGCAAAAGTACTTCGGGAGTGCGGCCCTTTATTTCTTCCTTTTGGGAAGATTTGTTTTTCAATATATATATATGGTGTCTATGTTTGCATTTAATGCTAATGTTTTGGAGGTTGTATTGTTGATATTTTAGATATATAAGTTTTTTGGGGTGAATAGTAAAGAATTTGTTAATGTCATCTATTTGTATTTAACTTAGATATGGGCATAACTAGTTCTAGTTATATTTGAAACAATTGTTCAATGTAAAAAGTGTTTTTTATCCATTTATTAATGTTTATTTAATTATTTTGGTAATGATGCAGTCAATGTTATTTAAATTGATTTTTTTTGATATCTTAAATGCTTTTTTTATAGGTCGGGAATTTTTGTTGTCGATATTTTAGTTTTCGATATAGGTAAAAAGCGACATTTTTGACAACGATATTTGTGTTCTCGATATTTGTGCTTTTTATATAGTTTATAGTTAAATATATGAGACAGATATATTTATATTCGAACTATAATTTATGATAGTTTTGTGTTTCGATAGGATACGCATCGATATTATGTCAGTGATCCACAGTATTCTATATAGAGATGTGTTTCTGCTCTTTTGCACACTTACCATAACCTTGATTAGTGGTTTGCTGTTGTAAACACACCAGTGAGTGCATGCTTAGATTCCAGTCTAGCTCAAAGTGAACATAGTGGCTTATTTGATTGATTTTGTTATCTATGGCTCTCAAATTCTGACTAAGATATTCAATTCTATAATGTAGCCACAGAGGAAAATTAAAGTTGTATTGTTTCCCACTGTTGCTATGTCTTAACTGGAAGTGCTTGATTCCCCTGTGTTCTCTGCCTCACTCGGGTCTCCAGTGACCCAAACAAAACAGTGGACTGGCTGTCTCACTCACCTTCTTACACCAGCCATCTGCCTGCATATAAAAAATGAGGTGGGAGAAAGTAAGCAGCAAACTACCTCCTCATACCACACATCCATTTTAGCTGACACACACTGACGATTAATTGAATGCTGCAGTGAATTTGATTGTAGAGAGCCTGTCAGTGCAGTGATGGCTCTTGGCTCCCTGGACAGCAGAGACTGCAGTTTCAATATCAAAGGGGAGGAAAGGACTTAAGGCAGTGGGATGGGTGGCAGGAGGTCATTTCATTTTATATTTAGGAGACAGTAGGACTTTTTTAAAGAGAGGCTAAGGTTGGTGGGTTAACACACACTAGTCTGTTTCTTATTTGGGTATGTGAGGGGAGGGTAAATGCTGAGAGTGGTTGTGGTGAATGGCTGAACAGCAGGTACATTTAAATGAACTTTTAGAATGGGGAGCAGTAGGTAATGCTGGCAGTGTTGGGGGTGGAAAAAAGGAGGCCCGGTATGTTTTTTAGTGAGTGAGGAGGGGTGATATGTGAAGAGTGTGGGGGGGGGGGTGAATGACAAAACACCTGGTCTAAAACGGGGCACAGAGCCCAAAAAGGTGAGGCAAAGTTTTGTACGGCTCCCTCTTGACTTTTCTTCCCATGAGCAGCTGAAAAGAACAGGAGGAGATCAAATGTGCGTGCCATTAAGGATAACTCTGGCTTTGCTCTCATTGGTGCTCATGCATCAAAATAGGCAATAGTGATTCTTTAATTGCGATTTTTAAGGAATCACAATTATGGAATTGAAATTGCCTATGCATGTAGGAATTTCAAAAAAAATTGTGAATCCTACACATTCCTTAATTGTGACTCGCAAATTGCAAGTCACAATTAAGGAATGACTTCCCATTCATTCCTATGGGCCAATGGGTATTCGCAAATTGCGCATGCAATTTCAAGGGTGCAAGGGTGCCAAAAGGACATCCTGTTGCACTCCTGAAAATTGCATTTTACTACATGTTGTGCACACACATGTACTAAATGCATGGGTGTGTAACATGGGACTTTGAAAAATGCACTTAAGTGCATTTTTCAAAGAATTTGCAAATTACCATCAACTTGAGAATGACGGTAATTTGCGATTCCTATATGCAAAATCGCAAATTTATTTTGGTTACTGCATTGCATTTAAGGAATCACAATTTGCGATTTCTTAGATGCAATTGCAATTTAAGTAATCACACATTTTGCGATTCCTTAAATTGCAATTTTTGCATTTGGGATGATGCATCCCAAATTTAATTAAATACCAGCATTTATAAAGTGCACAGCTACCTCCAGAGAGGTGTCCCGGCGCTGGGGTTCGTTGGGAAGATAAAGCAAGCTATTGCCCAGATTCACTTGGTACTGGACTAACCTGCCACTGGTGCCAGGCATTAAATTTTTAACCCTGAGTCGGAAACACATTGTGTGTTTGTCCCATTCAAAGATTTTGCTTTCTTCCTCAGTCTCTGAAATTAAAGTTGAAATGCTCCATCAGAACGAGGTTGCAGGCTGCATTTGGTGAAGTCTTCTCGAAGCTTGATAGCCACTGGATGAGTCCGACTAAAGTTGGTGTCAAAAGCTCTGAGGGGGAGAAATCCACATTTTTTGGCCCACAAAGTCCTCTCGTCAGGCAACTACTTGTGCCTTCACCTGGTCAAGCTTTCTAGCTTCGAACTTTGTCTTGTTCAGGGTATTCGAAATCCTGAAGCTGCAGCTAATGAAATTTCATGAAAATTGGACACCTTGGCCACAAAGTCCTGCTGAAGCCTTAGGTCTTGAAAGTCTAAAAATGTTTTAAAGTCTAGCTATTCATGGTCACTTCTAAGGTTCCCAGGACCTCATGGACCCAACTTAGGTGCCAGAACTCCCTCCAGCAGAGTCACCCCAGCAGGGTCCAGTCCAGTAACAGATGCTGTAGGTTGGATTGACAGCTCGGAAAAAGGCCTCTTAAAGTTTGTTGTATCCCTGTTGCCCCACTAAAAGTCAGACAGCTGAGCTTTTGAGTCCACTTCTTTGTCCTGGCTACAAGTGGGAGAAGATTCAGCCCTTCAGGTCCCCTCAGGGACCACGTACAGCATATACAACATACATTAAGACTTATATTTCGTCGTACATGTTCGGGGCAGCCCATCCGTGCTTTAGGCACCCCTGATGGTTCATGTCAATTTATATATTCTGTAGTCATCCCAGGACTCAGGATCCACATCACTTTACTTATAACCCAGTTTCACTTGCAACCGCTCTCTGTTTTTAAGTTCACAACAGAACAGATTAAGTTTCACATACTTGGCTGTGAACTCATACCTTTAGACGTCTTGGGCTCAAGTGTCTAGTTGCTTGCTTCTTACGTTACCCCGGAAGTAACCAGGTCTTTAGATTCCTCATCATGGGGTTCTGACCGTTTTCCTTGACCCTGTCATTTTGCCCGATATCATTAATAAATGTTGATTCAAAAAATTTTGCAAAAATATTGGCAAAGCGCATTGCACCCTTTATGACACAACTCGCCTCTGCCCAGCAACATGAATTTTTACCCAGCAGAGATACGACTGCGCATGTGAAGACCTCTATTGTTACCTTTAATGTTGCCTCTAAAACTAACTTGGACATAGGAATGATCATACTCGACTCAGAAAAGGCATTTGACTGTGTAACATGGGACTGTCTCTGGGCTACACTTACGGCATATTATATCCATGGCCTTTTTTATGATTGGGTAAGAGCCTTATATAGATGTCCAAGCACCTAATTAATCTATTTAGCCTATCAGTACACACCATTTAAGGTTCTGAGGTGCACTCGGCAAAGGTGCCCTCTATCACCCTTACCTTTTGCTTTATACATAGAACCATACATCAAATCTCTGCTATTCCGCCAGTTTTCCTAGGCTCTGAAGAACTGAAAATTCCGGCTTATGCCGATAATATTGCTGTATTCTCCAGAGACCCAGCAAGGACAATAGAAGCAATCCAATCCAAAGTAAGTATATTTGGACACGTTTCCGGATATAAGCTTAAAGTTAGTAAAACTCAGACTGTCCCTAACTTTCAATCAGGAAGGGCGATAACCGGGCCTTGTACGTCAACCACTTACTTAGGCATTCAGATTACTTCAGATATACAGCAGGTCATAAAACTGAACCACGATACCGTACTTAAATAATTGGTTTCTAAAATGAGGGATTGGCATAAGCTGACAGCTAGTATTATAGGAAGCTGCAATATTATAAAAATTATTGTACTGCCTAAATTTATTTATTTATTTAGGGCAAAACCTTTGAGAGTCCCAAACTATTTTTTTAAATACTTGAGGGGGTTATTACTAGTTTCATTTGGAGCTATAAACCGCAGAGACTTGCTAAAAGTATTTAAACTTCCTTATAGCAAGGGCGGACTCAAATTCTTGGACTTTACACCATATTTTTGGGCTTCTTTTGTAGGACATTTGTGAGATCTTGATTCTAGAAGACAACAATGCTGTTAAAATCTTGCCATTGGCAGTGACAGTACTATGTTCATGTATAGAATAACTGACCCAAATTATTTTAAGAGAGTGCGATTTAAGACTCTTAAGGATATAGCCTATATCGAAATCACAGTTAACTACTCTCTGCCTTTGATACATCTCAACATGCCATTATTGTGTAATCCTATGCTCCCTGATATCTTTCATGACACGCTAATTAAATCCTGGGATAGATTTGGTATTAAACAGCTTAACCATCTGTATAATGCTACCGGGTTTCATACATTTTTAGATCTGCAGACTTCATTCGGCCTCCCTAAAAATATGTTTTATAAATATTTACAGATAAGAGATTATTTACTGGGACATAGAGGTATAAAACAACCTATGGGATCAGATATACTGCAGTATATACATTCAGAATAAAAACTGACTATTAGTAAGGTGTAACAATTATTATCCCAAACTTGGGAGAATGATAATCTAAAGATAGCACTAAAATGGCCTGAGCTATTTGGCCAAGATGTTAGCCCAGCTGATATAGAAAAATCATTGGAGAGTTTAGATAGTGCGGTCCACTCTATCAATCTCATGTTGCAACAGTTTAAACAGTGTTTATGCTTTATAATACACCAGACCGTATAGTTAAATGTATAGATCCTAGCAATATAAATACGAATGATAAATGTAAATGCGCCAAATGTGGTAAGTTAACTGCAAATTGTCTACACATATTTGTCACCTGTTCAGACCTGGACGCTTGTTGGAAAGAGGTACAGGGCATCATAGATGATCATCTAAAAATGTATTTATATTTAGCAGAGAAAGAGACTAAGGGGTTGATTAGGATCGCGGACGGACTTGCGTCCGTCGGCGACCCCAGAGCAGGAGGGAACCTCCGCATGGCATGTGGAGTTCCCTCCTGTGCAATTAGGATGTGACCGCCACCCTGGCGGTCACATCCTCTATTTTTAACATTGCGGCGGGTGCAGCTTCAAGCTGCACCCGCGGCAATGGTAAAAATGCACGCATTGCATTTGCATGCAGAAAGTGGCAGGCACCGCGCGTCCCTGCCGCTTTCTGCATGCAAATGCAGGGGGGTACCATAGATACCCCCCATGTGCACCCCCCACCCTCCTTCACCTAGGGGGCCCGCAACGGGCCCCCGCAGTGAAGTTCCGTATGCTTTTCCACGGCGGAAAACCCGCCGCGGAAAAGCATAATTCACTGGCTATCCTAATATGGTGGACGGTGTCTGGAAGACACCGTCACCATATTAGAGCTTTTCCGCCGCGGTTGTAATCCGACCGCGGCGGAAAAGCTGCGGACGGAAACCAGGACCCACCAGCCATCCTAATGTGGCGGTGGGTCTTTGGTCAGTCCGCTGCGGTTTTTCCGCATCCTCGGGGCCGGCGGTGGCTTCCACCGGCCCCGAGGATGCGGAAAAAACGCAATCATAATGACCCCCTATGTTTGGC
Source organism: Lissotriton vulgaris (assembly GCF_964263255.1). Taxonomy (NCBI): domain Eukaryota; kingdom Metazoa; phylum Chordata; class Amphibia; order Caudata; family Salamandridae; genus Lissotriton; species Lissotriton vulgaris. The sequence continues at coordinate 90,167,648 of NC_141697.1, read as the reverse complement.
TATAAGACAGACGTATCCCTAGGATTAAGACCGTTAATATCAATTATGCTAGTAACAGCATGACTTTGCGCTGCTCGCGCTTGGATGTCTAAAACTCCGCCTAGAGCTTTTGAATGGTGGGCAATGCTAAGAGAGAGATGGCTATCGCTAAGAGCAGAAGCATTCAATCTGGGAAGAAGATTTCCCGAATTTGGGGACCCTTGCTAAATTAAGCAAAAATACTGCTTTTGAATACTTGTGGTTGTAGTTTCCACGCTATATACCATGGTCATTGAGATTTACACATGCCAATCAGCAATTAGCCAAAATGTATATTTTTTGGAGGACTGAGCACCTACACTGGGCAGTCTAACACCAGTAATACAATTCAGCAAAAAATTGTTGTGACCATACAAATAGGAGCACTTACTCACACTATATATTAGCAGAGGTTGTCATTTACACAAAGCTCATAGGATTCTAACAATTAGCACATGGCCATGATTCTTGCAGAGTTCAAATTGATTGCACATTGTACCTTCACCACAGAGTCATCTGCCAAACTGACATGTGCATGTGCACAAATGTCTGGCGCACCGCTCTTTAGTTGTTTACTATTTTTCCTAGAATTGACTTTGACTAGGAAGAATTTTGTTACCCCCCCAATTTCCAGGAATGCACACTTACCTCATGAGTAATGTGGTGCTTTCTTTTTTTTGCAGTAGCTGCCTACATGAAATATGAGTGCAATTAGCCTTACTTAACAACAAAAAGGTCATACATTTGTTACTGTACCTAGAAAATAGAAGTAGTCACAAACTAGGTGTAAGTAAGTTTATAGCTGCGGAGACTTCGTCTTCAGGCAGAGACCTCTTCACATAAATAGATAGGCCCGTCCTCTCATGTTTGTGTGCCGAGTTCTCCCCCTTCTCTGCAGCCAGTAACTTACTATTAACTCACAGTTTGTGAATGTATACGTTTACCTTTGTGAAACAGGCGCTCAGTGTTCCAACAAGTGATGTAATTATAAACAAGTTTTTAAAAAAAATAGGCATATTTAAATTTGAATTATTCAATTGTCATATATTTACTTTCTGAATAAGCCATTCAGGAGTATAGGTGGGCTTACTACTATCATAGCCAGGCACGTTCATGTGCATAGTTCTATTCTTTGAGCGCCTGTCCATAAGCTCTATCTGCATTTTACTTGCGTGTACACTAAGCTAGGGGCATAAAACAGGCCCCTACTGCCCCTCCATCACAAGGGAGGTGGACCCAACCCTTCAGAGGCCCAGAACCTACAGGAGACACCCCAAACCTAATGGGGCACCCTTTGAGCCAAATGCCAATGAATATCTGTGAGATAATAGAGACTCAGGGAGGGGCATTATTCTGAGTTATGCCACTTCACTAAGCTATGATTTATTTTAACAAGAGTGAAGGAATCCTCTTAAAGATTAGGGGCCATGTTGTGTTGTGCGCGAGTCAGCGCGAGTACATGCTTGGTGCGAGGTTTCCCTCGTGTATTCTCCACATGGACTCGCGCCGACTCGTCCTATTGTTTTCATTCAATTTGGTCTCGAGTGTTATTATTGTTCAATTGTGCATCACTCGAGACCATCCCCAGTTGGCTGTACATGTACTGTTTGCTCTTGGTCAGTTACCGGCGATCTTCTCAGAGATTGGAGCTGTATGCACGGAGTGCTTCATTTGTATGAATAAACTTGTTTCTACAACTTTTACTTGTTGATATTTACTCAACAAATTGGCGACGAGGGACGGAGCGTTGAACCTGTTCCAGAAGGAAGCACTTCCTGTCCGATTTTAATACTTATTTACGTATTTTTTTTTTCTCGCAACTTTAAAAAAAAGCATTTAAACGTTTTCACTGATGCTTTTACCTACATGGAAAGCGATGTACAGTCTCCTGAAGAACTGATTCTCTGAAGATAAACCCCTTTGAAAAGCTGAATTTACATCCGAGAAGCCGATCTCATTTCATTTGCGTGTGGATGTGCGCGTCTTCATTTCTTGATCGCGCTAGTGAATCCTTTCTTTACACGCATTGGCTGATGACAAAGCGGAACTAATTGCTACATTTCGTGCGCATTGGCTGATGATTAAACGGAACCAATTGCTGCATTCCCTATCAAAGTTTGAGACGCCGCTTTTCATTGGATTGCTAATTTGGGTGAAACTAACAAGGTGACTTCGTTTTTTCTCCCTCTACTAAAAAACGGGGAGATTTATTCAAATAACGGAGTGAAAACTTGAAGGGCAGAGAAACGGATGGTGATTACCAGAGAAATGGATGGTGATAAATGAACACAGGGAAATCTTCTTATTTTCCACGATTCGTTTGACTGTTTTTCTATCTCTACAACACCCAAGTATTTCTCTACTAAGACTAAGACTATTTTTTTTTATTTTTGGTTGTTATTCTATTTGCTATTGGTATTCAGTGTAAAATATCCTGTCTATGATATTTACTCAACAGGCCAGATGTATAACCTTTTATTGCGGCCACATACGGGAGATCTTCCTGTTTGCGACCACAAAAAAGGGTAATGGAATGTATAAATTCTATTTTGCGAGGCATAATAGCATTAGCAATTTTCGCTATTAGGAAGGGGCGTCCCTTCCTAATAGGGAGTCACCATGCCATATAATATTCTTTTGCAACTGTATTTGCAGCCGCAAAACACTCGCAGTTTACCACCTACTTCAAGTAGGTGGTAAACCACTCGCAAAAAGGAAGGGACCCCTTCCCCTTTGTGAGTATGCGAGAAAATATTTTTTAAGAGCAGGCAGTGGTCCCAGGGACCACTGCCTGTCCTTAAAATAATTAAACTGAAAAGTTTAATTTCTCTTTTTTAAATGCAGCCCGTTTTCTTTTAAGGGAAATGGACTGCATTTAAAAAAACAAAAACAGCTTTATTAAAGGAGCAGTCACAGATATGGTGGGCTGCTGACCCCAGCAGCCCACCATTCCTGTGAGTGCTAGCAATTCCTAGTGGGGGCGCAAATTGCGATTGCCACATTAATATTAATGAGGCATGCAATTTGCAACCCCAGCAGGAATCGCAAACAGTGTCCGAGACACTGTTGTGCATCCCACTTCGCAAGTCACAAATTGCAAATGAGATGCAATTTGCGAGTCGCAAATTGGTGGGTCGTACATCTGGCCCTAGGTGGACTAAGGGCCAGATTTATCGATGGTTGGTGTTGCACTTGTAAATCAATTTGTAACAGAGAAGGGGTACCCCTAATAACGTTTCCTATATCAAGGTAGACAGAATGCATGCAAATAAATCTATAGGAAACAGATCAAAAAGTGGACCAATAATACATTAAACAAAAAAGTACTAACCCAAATGCACACTAAAGAATAAATTCATAATTTATTAATACAAACATTGTTGTTACAAAAATGTATTTCCTTTCCTTTTTGTTTTTTATACAGATGTAGAAATGTGGGACAGTGACACCATATAAATGTAAATATGTCTGTTCAATCAATAAACTGCAATTAGTATCATAAATATTTAGTCAGTTTCTATTTAGCATCTTAATTTATTAAACTCATAGATCGCCAAATGTACAATGGTATACTTACACATTTAAAGAAATCATTCTATTATAAAAAGAGACACTAAAACACAACTAATACAATCAATTAACAGTAAACATTAAATCATCACAAAATTTCATGGCTAAAATAAAATATACTGTCTACGTGCGTTTCGGCTGAGCCTTCATCAGGTAGCCATGTATTTTTGGTATCTTTAACTTCGAAAGATACAGATCCGTGGTGGAGGGCGCCCTCCTATATGCTGTGTATGGGTTTATGTCAAATAAATCCCCCTGTGTAAAATCCTGAGGGCTTTAAGAGGTTCAATAGATACTGTCCCCAATGGTACACATCCTTATGCGGTGTATGATGGCGATTACGGTACTACCAACAACGTACACCGCTAGGTAGGGCGGCGTTGGCAGCCATATTCGGGACAGCGTTCACGTCCAAATCGCCCCGAAGTCCATGCTGAGGGACCTGGTCCGAAAAATGGGGACTGGCGTGTTCTGGGTGGGCCTTACGAAGGGTGTCAAGCAGTTTATTGATTGTACAGACATATTTATATTTATATGGTGTCACTTTCCCACATTTATACATCTATATAAAAAACAAAAAGGAAAGAAAATACATTTTTTGTTAAAAAAATGTTGTATTAATAAATTATGAATTTATACTTTAGTGTGCATTTGATGTTGCACTTGTTCCATGCAAGGGGAAGCTAGGGTGATGCAAAATCTAAGTGAAATTTATCAAGCAACACAAGGCCCCCTTGAGTGGCCCTGCATGGCTTAATAAATCTATAGTAACATAAAGTGGTGCCAACCTCTGCTTTTCATTACACTGCTTTGGAGAGGCGTTCCATGGGTGGAGTGTGGGTGTTCCCACGCATACACCCATGGATTTCGGTGCATTCCTAGATTTACCATTAGTGGCAGACTTGGGCATGTGTCACAATTCTCTGCCTCCCTAGGGGACTTCATTCTGCAGCACACATAGAATGAGTAAAATGCCTCTCAGGATTGTTTTACTACAGGAAGGTGTCCTTTCTTGCACATAAACAATCCTGGTGCACGGGTGCCTGCATTAGCGTTAGACACCCAAACGTGTACCAGCACAAGTAAAAGACAGGAATGCTCCATGGTATGTTAAATATGGCACATTCTTGACCTTTCCCTTTCAAGCAGCATAGCGCAGCAAGGAGGCTTGCTTTGTTGCGCTGCGTGAAAGAATGATAAATATGCCCCCTAAATTTGTTTTATTGTTTCACTGATATCTCTTCTGAGAGTTATAATCAAACTTGGATTACAGGAGATGATGTCGGCATCTTTTGATAGTAGCATTAGCATAAAGACACCTAGGGGCTCATTAGGATGTCAGTGGGAAAGACGCCAACCACAGGTCAAAGGCTTTCCCACCGACATCCATGGTTTAAAGTCTGATGCCTAATTCCGCGATCGTAGTTTAAAGTGTCTGGTCATTCCAGCTGGCTTCTGACGGGTTTAAGGAGCCAGTCGGAAACTGCCACATAATTCCTTACGTACGGCGTTTCAGCTGTGGTGATTATGGTGTCGATTTCATAAAGGCTTTCCATGTCAGGCTTTCCGACATGGAAAGCCTGATGGGGAGTGACTTAGGGTACCCCTAGCAGGGCCACTATCCCTCAGCAGCCTCCGGTTGGGAGCCTGGGCGGCACGGTGCAGTTATTTACACAAACTCCTATTTCTCTATGGGAGCCTGTGCTGGGGGCGGAAACCATGTGTGATCGCATCATATTAGGGTTTTCAGAACCGCCAACCTTCGGTCGGTCGGTTCTCACACCGAGTCCGTCCGACATTATCATTAGGGCCAAAGTGTTGTTTCATCTAGACTTAATAGAATTTACTGTATGTAATTATTTAAATTTCAAATTTCAAATTTAAGGTGGCCAATACAGGTTTATAAACCTAAAGAGAGTCTTTTTGTATGTATTTGTTATTCTTTTTTAAATAAGTCTACCTTTGTCTGAGTGTGAGGAATATAAATCAACTAAAATTACTCTTTAACAGAAAATTATTTTACTAATCTTTGGGATAAATACATCATATGCTTGTTTATGCTTGCCAACTGTTGAATGTGTTACTTTTATTGAGCAGTGCACACAATTTAAAAAGCGGAGAACAATTTGAAAATATTGTTCTCTATTTTTCAGTCTATTGCTGTGTAATGAGTTTATAGAATTTTTGATGGACTGAAATGAAAGCAAAAAAACAGACAGACCAGCAAAAAAGATCATTCGGTGGCAAAAAGTTTGGATGATAAATTATGTTTCCCAAACACCTAAGCTCTGTTTTAAAGGTACGCCTATCAAACATGCACAATCTGTTACGTAGAAGTTGATATATTGAAGAATCCTGGATAAAACATTGGGCAAAGGTACTAAACAGAGTTTCTAATTTGTATCCACCAGAAACAATATAGTGTGCATAGTGTTCATATTTATCCACATCTGCCCGAGTCATTCATTTACCATCATTGATTTATGTTGGTTGGTTGCTTTGACGTGATTCGATTGCAGGTAAATTCAAAACAGTAAGAAAATGAAATCCATACTGACGCAGTGGATAGGCAAAGTCCTATTTGTTGTTCAAGTTTTATTTTCCTCTCCAAATTGATCGTAACCTACATATCAAATCATTGATTTCTCGAGATGACAGCTTGAGTCACATTAATGTTTTGAGCGGATGGATTGACGGTCGGACAGAAGGACAATCCAAGAACATCTGCATCAATGAGGGATCCTATGTCAGATTAATAGAATGGGTTAATTCATTCCACAGAGAGGTTGGAGGAGACAAGTAGGGTGCAACAGTCGTCCTGACTGATTCTCTCTAAATGTTGATTAACCCAGGAGAGACCGTCAGCTGATCGCTGATTCAATGAGATCAGACAGTATTGAGACATAACATCTCTTTAGCAAGCCATGTAGAGGAGCAGTCTAATTCTTGCTTTGAATAAAATATTTGTCTTTTTTGGACCCTGTATTTGCTGGCATAAGGACTATTGTGCAACATGATAAGGCTGTTCTGTGATACAGTTTGTTTCACCCATTGACTTCTTTGACGTCTTTAGCTTTACTTTAAGGCCATGTTACATAGCACAGCAAAAAATCACCAATCACATGCAAGTTAAGTGTCATAAGGGGGCTACAGTCTGTACTTACAACACTCACATCTGACAGTACTATATGACTGTTAGGAGCACCTCTGCACTGTCTGGGGTGTAGTATAAAAGCACCGCAGTAAGACATGACAGGGAAAGTGCCTCTGCCATGTAAGAATCCTATTATTTATATATTAGATAAATTATCCCTAAAATGTGCTTTGCTAGCCAACACGTTTAGGTGCTTTATTTATACAAAAATCTAGGACATTGTATTTGAAAAGGCATGCCCCCATGACAAATAATTACCTTAAAGCTGTTTCCTCTGTGTGGGAAAAGCTAGCTTTTGAATGAACAGCCCTATGTGCAATTGATATTCTTATTTTATATCCCTCCTCTTGGGGAAAATTATGAAAATGCTAGAAAAATGTTGAAAGTTATTTCCACTTAGTTTCAAAAGTCAATGTTGAAAGTAGTTTTTTGATAACTTTAACCGAAAAATAACTTTTAAGAAGTGTACTTTGTGCTGCCTGAGAAGATATTAGTTCAAAACTAGTTTGGCATTCAGTACAACTCCAAAGTTAGCAAAGCTGCTCTTGGAGGATAAAGGATTGGTATTTCAGCTTAGGAAAGCAGAGGTGTTGCCAACAAGTGCCCACTTAATAGCGTGGAGCAGTTAAGGATTGCCTTAGCACTTCAAGTGGGGGTGGCAGGAGCTAATACTTTAGCTCCAAGGGAAAAACTCCCTTTTGTCCCTGACAGAGAGGAGGATGTCTCATGTGAATAGAAGGAGTGTCTGAGAGGAACCAGAGTGACTCCAGATAGAAAAGAAGTTAGTCATTATGGATTTAGGGCTTATGTGAATTTTTGCAGCAGACCAATGTGAAAGTGCTGGAAAATGGGGTGGAAAAGTGCAAGAGAGCAGATAGAATTGGGTGTAGGGATTTCATAAATCACTGGCTAAAGCATACTATCAGAATGACAACTCATCACAAGCTTCCCAGAATCCTCCTGGACCTTGAAAGACAACAGCCAAAGAAAGAAGACTGTGCTGGAAGAAAAGAACTCAAAGGTTCCTGACTCCTGCTGGCACTCAGGGACTCTTGATCACATTATTACATTGTTCCAATTTCCCAATAGCTTCAGATGTTATATCAAAGAGCAAGAGGGACATTGTGCAGTTTTCACGCGAATGCCCTAACAGGTGCATTTGGGATAATAAAAAGTCTACAAAAGGGGGTGGTGATGGACGGAGCATCTGAATCAATCAAACACTCACACCCAGTCAAAAGATCTGGGTTTAATCCATCACCGTTCTTTAGCCCACTCTGCCACCCCAGTTCAGACATGGCCATATGCAAATCAGTCTGACCCTGTGCCTCATGGGAACAGTCCAGCCCAAACTGCCAAGCCATGTCTTCCCTGGACCAGAAACAAGCTTCGAGGACTGGTTTCTGGCATTCCAGCCGTCTTCAACCCGGCTTGCTTGAATCCAGTGGCAAAGTGAGCAAGGGACTCACGTCTGAGCATACCCTGCCACACTTATGGTGGCCAAAAGCGGTACAAAAGGGGGTGGTGATGGACGGAGCATCTGAATCAATCAAACACTCAGGGAATGCTCAGACGTGAGTCCCTTGCTCACTTTGCCACTGGATTCAAGCAAGCCGGGCTGGGACGGAGCATCTGAATCAATCAAACACTCAGGGTATGCTCAGACGTGAGTCCCTTGCTCACTTTGCCACTGGATTCAAGCAAGCCGGGCTGAAGACGGCTGGAATGCCAGAAACCGGTCCTCGGAAGCTTGAGTCCTTTGTTAAAAGGAAGCATGCTTGGTCCATAATAAATGGTTACAAAAAAAGAGGCCTCAACAATATTTGAATACAGCTTGGTCTTGGAAAAAGAAAAATATATTCATGAAAGCACGATTCAGAATATTACCTGGAGACTCCCATGCATTATCATGGAAAAACTCGGAAAAAACACATTATGCCGGTTTGTATCACAGGAGAAGAAAACATTACACATCTACTGTGCCTCTGTCCAGAATTAAAACACAAAAGGCTAACATTGTTAAAAAGGCTATTGAACGGAAGAGCGATAAGGACTTGCAGACAAGCACTGCTTCAGTGTCTTTGCCCAGATGATGTATTCATTAATTCTGCTTTTTCAAAAATGTTAATATTTGACGGGAAAAAATGTGAGTTTTTATAATATTAACTGTCATACTGATTATCCTTTTCTCTCCCAAATTTAAAAAAACCATACAAACGTATTTTTTTAAAACAATTTTATAATGCATGTGTATTATCTGAAAGGTTTATTGCTTTTTTTAAGAAGGAAAACATTTTTTTTTACTGAATTAATGTAATTGAACTGTTATACTGTGTATTCACTTTTTTGTAAAGATTTTAAATGTTCAATAAATAAACATGGCATACACACAGTTTTCACTGTCTCTTACCACCAGTGTTTTCCTTGCAGTGACAGCCATCGAAAACTGAACTGATTCTCTGGCCATCTAAATTAGGTGGGTGGACATTGAGGTCACTCCCCCATGGTACTTGCTTCACCCAGGCTGTCTGAGACGTGTAACTTTAATGGTGATACCTGTGGTATGCTTACACATAAATCGGGAGGGTGAACTCTCATGTTGGTGATAAGGATACTCTGGCACCTTTGTGATGGAGCATCCTTACTATCAAAATATAAATCTGCCTCTTAATCTCTCCATGCAACTACCTTTCCACATGCCAGCCATACTCCAAATTATGCTTGCCCTCTTTGAGGACACTGGCATTACCAGTCATTCCTCTTATTCCGGAATACCCCAAAAATATTCCTTTCTCTTCCATATATTCTGCAAACTCAGATTGAGAGGGTTAAAATAGGGTAAAGGAGAGCTTGGACATTCATTTTACCAGACTCATGTTCAGTTTCAAATTGGTAACTCTGAAGTTTTGCAGCCAGTCTGGCAAATCTCATTCTCATCACTCTCCCCCATCCCAGGGCACGGATATTCCTTAAGGTCTTATGGTCAGTTCTCAATGTAATTCTGTCACCCTACAAAAACATTCAAAATATTCAGCACCTAAGTATTGAGGAGGAATTAATTCCCCAACCTAAAATGCGCCACAGGGCGTGTTTGCAGACATGTCATTTCAGGGCCCGCCCCCTTCCTTCACCATTGTGGAAATGCTCCCCCTGGCGAGTTGTAAGTTGGGGAATTAATTCCCCTTCAATACTGAGGGTCCCTGTGGGCCAACTAGCCCACCAGGTACCTCCTTTATGCACTAGGGAGCTGCATTGCAGAGAGGTGTTCAGAGGCCACGCCCCTTTTTACACCTCTGTGACGCTTACTGGAGGTACCTACTGGGCTAGTTTGACCCTAGGGACCCTCAGGATTCAAGGAGACTGAATCTTCCAATATACAATGGCCACAGGGAGGGGACGGGCCTGAGGTGACATGTGCAAACACGCCCTGTGGTGTGTTTTAAGTTGGGGAAATAATTCCCCTTCAATCCTGTGGGCCCCTGGGGGCAAACTAGCCCACCAGGTGCTTTAAGTAAGCACCACTGCGCTGAGTTGCAGAGAGGTGGTCCAGGCCATGCCACTTTTTACACCTCTCTGCAACAGCGCATACTGGAGGTACCTAATGGGTTAGTTCGACCCTAGGGACTCTCAGGATTCAAGCGGACTTAATCTCCCAACTTAAAACAGCCTTAGGGTGCATTTACACAGTGGTGAAAGGAGGGGATAGGGCCTGAGGTGACGTGGGCAAACACACCTGTGGCGAGTTTTAAGTTGGGGAAATAATTGCCCTTCAATCCTGAGGTCCACTGGGGGCTAGCTAGCCCACCAGGTGCTTTCAGTAAGGGATACTGCACTGCGTTGCAGAGAGGTGGTCCAGGCCGTGCCCTTTTTTACACCTCTCTGGAACGCAGCTCTGTGGCGCTTACTGGAGGTACCTAGTGGGCTAGTTGGACCTTAGGGACCCTCAGGATTCAAGGGGACTTATTCTCCCAACTTAAAATGGCCACAGGGTGCGTTTACACAGTGGTGAAGGGAGGGGATGGGCCTGAGGTGATGTGTGCAAACACGCCCTGTGCACTTGTATCCCCACAATGCACTGCTGATGACGTCACATATTACATCACTTATGACATAGTTATGGGTGTGCTGGTGTTTGCGGTGTGTGTGCTGGTGGTTGTGGGTGCAGTGGTGGTTGTGTGGTTGTGCTGGTAGCTGTGGGGTGTTTGGTGGTAGTTGTGGTGATTATGAGTGTGGTAATGGTTGTGGATGTGGTGGTGGTTGTGGTAATTGTGGTTATCATGGGGGTTGTAGGTTTTGTGCTTGTGGTGCCTGTGGGTGTAGTCTCAATACTGTGTATATGTTGTGTGTGTGTTACTTTGTGATTATTTGTGAGTGTGTCTGTGTGTGTGTGTGTGATTGTGCTGCTTGTGCTTGTTGTAGCGGGTGCCTACAAAGAAGTGAGTGTGCTTGGGATTTGGGTGGGAGTTTGGATTTGATTTGAGAAAGGGACCTGAGTTGGGGCAGAAGGATGGACTGACTGGGAGGCTGGAATTAGTGAGGAGGCCTTTTTACAACTAATTTCTCCATGCAAGACACTGAACTATGAATGGCATCCAGAAATGCAAATATTTGTTGCATTTGGCAGGCAAGGTCTTGGATGCCAATCACTATTGCAGTCTGGCCAACAGAGATGCTGAGTAAGAGATCAATAGCCTTCTCACTAAGCGCAGCCGGAGTGACGGGGCTGCAGGTGAGGTGCCTGTGGCAAAGGAGACCCCAACCCTTTTAGGGGGTCAGGTCGAGCCAACTGGGAGGAAAGCAAGAGAGAGGGTGGAGATTTGTCTCTAGGTGGTAGACTAATGAGGTCAATACAATTCCTGGAGGGTCCACCACAACTAGAGACTGATCACTTGTGGAGGCCTCTGAAAAAAATGATGAGGTTGTGGTCTCCAATCTAGTCCCATAACCTCAATGCGACTGTGTCAATCAGTAAAAAGAACAGATGATGGGCGGAATGCTGAACAAATCAAACATTGACCCCGAGTCACAGATCTGGGTTTAGTCCATCACTTTTTTGCTCACCACGTCACCCCTGTATGGACACAGCAATATGCAAATCCGTCTTTACCCTGCCTCCCATGGGAATTATCCAGCTCAATCTGGCAGGCCAGATCATCCCTGGTCCAGAAACAAGCATCGTGAGCATGGAGCCTATATCAGGGAATTAGGCCCGGGTGTAAAACTCAGCTCGCGAAGTTTGCGGAATTCGGGCATACAGCACTCCACAGAGGAGCGTCTTTCTGGCGCGGAGCAAAGTTTTTATTCCTATCTGCGTGCTCAAGGTTTGTTTTGGCCTCACTTGTGAGTGCCAAAATGCTCTTGGTCCACTTGCGAGTGTGCACAAGACTTCTCTCACCGCTAGTGGGCTCCCGCAAGAGTTTGTGCTCACTCACACTTCTTCCACCTGTGACAGCGCCAATCTAGTGCCGAACTCTAATGGAGTACTTGAGCAGCTTTAATGCTCGAGATGCAGCAGAGAGGTTTTTTGAGTGGATATTCTTCTCCAATTGGATGTTGGAGCTGTTTTGTTTGTGAAAGAAGCCTTTTTTAAACATTTGTTTTCCTACAGGAAGAAAGTGCCCTATAGACCTCAACTTCCGTTTCCTGTCTAGCAGGCTCCTCCCTGTGATTTGTCCCTCTCCTGGTCACTTTTCAATGGGATTTGTAACTGGAAGACCACTCTCCTGGTCTGCTTTATACGTATCATTGGATTTAAGGACTTTGTATTTGTGATTTCACAAGTAAGTTGAAAAACTCGTGATTGTGGGTATGGTTTGTTTGATTGGAGGCATGCACCTGGATTTAGTTGTACTTTTTTTTAGATTTAAAACATTCATTGTGTTGGGTGGCCTGCAGTTTTAGCAGGGGTCTAGTTATTTTTTTTGCATGTTATTTTTCTTCTTTTGTTACGGAAATATTTTACACAGTCCAGTACATTTTCTCCATGTTCTTTAATAAGCTTGCAATATTCATTTATTTCACTTAGTGGCCTAGTCTCCTGATTGGCCTTCTAGCCAATATTTATTATTTATGAGTTTTGTATAGCGCTAGCTGGACCCAGGAGTATCAGAGCGCTTCACAGCATATACAATAATGTGCAAACAGATGATACAGGAGAATCGTAGAACATGGGGGTTCGAGCAGGACAGGGAACAAGCATATGGGCAAAGGGGCAGAGGAGAGGAGGGTGAAAGCCAAATCTGATGATCATCCGAGCGTATTAGACATTCAAACCATTTATACACAAAAAGTTTTCTTGATCCGAGTCAGTGTCGTCAGAAGAAAGCTGACTTTTTGTTCTTAATGTGATTTTCGTACATCCTGCGGGCTGCTTGGAGTTGATCGCAGTGGAGGGCGGAGGGATTATTCCTCCAGATTCTTTCTGCAGCTCTTAGCTGTCTTCTTTCTTTGTTGATGTCAGTGGTGAACCATGATCTGGAGGGGATGTTCCTGGATTTCTTTAAGCATGGGCGAATTTTGTGAATTCGCGATCTGCGGATTTGCGGATTTGCGAATTCCCGATCCGCAGAAATTCGCGAATTTGTGCGAATTTGCGGATTTTTGTTTTTTTGCGTGTTCGATGGGGTTTTTAGCGTGTTCACGGGGTTTTTTGCGTGTTCGCTGGGATTTTTGCATCTTCGCGAGCCGCTTGCATAGCGAAGTTACCCATGCAGTCGTTTATGGGAGAGGGAGAGAGAGATAGATAGATAGATAGATAGATAGATAGATAGATAGATAGATAGATAGATAGAGAAAGAGAGGGAGAGAGAGAACGAGAGAAAGAAAGAGAGGCCGGATCTCTGAAGGGCCAGATTCCTGAGTTGCCCCTACAGAACATACAGCTTTTTATTTTTAGCAAAATGCATATGAAAATTGTGCTGTAAAGGTCTCTTTTAGTTTAACCCCTCCTGACAACTCAAAATGGGTGTATTTGCCATCCTCTCCCTTCTTCCTGTTTTTTATATCTGTAAGTGCTTCCTGATGAGGTTTAATTCCTTGGACAGGTGCCTCGTTGCCTACTTGTAACTATTCTCTGACCCTGCTTCAAGGGTCAGAGCAGGGTCAGAGAATAGTTTCAAGTAGGCAACGAGGCGCCAGGAAGCAATTAGCAGCAGGTGTCCAAGTTGAAGTTAATTTGTTTGTAACCCTTTTGTAAAAGGTTACAAAGAAATTAGGTTCAACTTTTGCACCTGCTGCTGTAACCCTTGCTTGGCTGAAAATTCGTCCCCGCTGATTCGCGGATTTTACCGCGATTTCGCGAGATTCACGGATCGCGAAATCGCAGAAAATCCGCAAATTCGCCCGCGAAACGGATTTTACGCCCACCTTTTCTTTAGCTTCAGGGGGGGGAATTTAATCCAGGGTGAGCGTCATATTGGAGTTGTAAAGAGAGGTGAGTTCGGCAGTTGAGAGGTGGTCAGTGGAGTAGGGGAGCAGCAAGCTAATTCTTTCTTCTAGGTCAGCTTGCGGAATCTAGGCTGTGTTCCTGACCGATTTGGGGGGTCTAGCCTGGGAATTAGATTGGTCAAGATTGCATGGTTGATGTTAAAGAAAACTATGTGATGATCGGACCAGTCAACAGGGAGGATGTGGTTGATGGAGATTGTACTGCTTTTGGATATAATTGCGTCAAGGATTACTCCTCAATGATTTCTTTTGAGCAGTGTTGGGTCAGATTGTTAACTAGTGTAAGGTTGTTTAGGGTTTGAATGAGCAGGTTCTTTGTTTCATTAACATCTTAGATTGAGGTCGCCCAGAATTATGTTGTTAGCGTTGCAGAGTGTAAAATGGGCAATCAGGTCAGAAAGGTGAACCCAGAATTCTGAGGAGTTGCCTGGGGGGTGGTATAGTAGATGGCAAAGTGTAGACCTGGTATCCTGTGTTTTGATGTTGACTGAGAGACATTCAACGGAGCTGTACACACAAGAGGAAGTTTCCGAGATGGAGAAGTTGTTCTTGTGGATGACTGCTATACCCCGCCTCTTTTCTCTTGACTGTCTTTGTTGATCATCGTGAATCCAGGAGATACCAGCATGTCCATGCTAGGGCAGGAGCCAGGTCTCTGTTATGAATGCTATGTCTATGTCATGGGAGAGGATGGCTTCCGCTAGTTCATGTTTGGAGGCTGATCTGCAGTTTAGGAGCATGCAATTGATGGGGGGTTCTTTTTTGCACCTGTACTCAATGGATTGTACTCTAGGTAGGAAGGCTAGGTGGGCAGGGGGTCTGGGGACTCTCGAAGGAGAGTGTTCACTTCGGAATCCCATAATTACTTGGATCGCGGCTTTAGGGGAGGAATTTGTCGAGGGTCCAGGGCGGAGGGACCATGTCTGGGGCAGCATTGCCCTTGAGGGAGGGGGATGGGTCCCTGACGTGATGGTATTTAAAGGAGGGTTGTGAGTACCGGTCCTGATGGTTATTGTAAGTGGTGCTGCCTGGATTGTTTTTGGTAGGACTCAAGGGCATAGGGAGTGCTGCCTCATGGCAGGTGACAGATCTGTTGTGGCGAGGTGATGGGGCTGTGAGTGGACTGAGCTAGAGGGTGATGCTCAATCCTGGATGTTAGGAGTGGAAAGGAGGGGGGCATGGGTGGGCGAGATGTCTGATAGAGGGGGAGTGGGTGGTATTAGGAGGAATAGAGTTACGATGAGGACCTCGGAGTGGGATCTCGAGGCAGCTGAGAGAGGAGTCCAATGCCTCCCCTGTCGTGGATTGCTCTCTGGAGGAGGGATGGGGGTGATCCGTATTGTCAGGTGATCATGGGGGCCTTTTTTAGTTAGAGGAAGAGGGAGTCGAAGACCTCAAGGTGAGCGCTCTTAGCCTGTATTAGGACTGTACCGTTCAAGAAGATGGTTATGGAGATATTGCCTCTCTTCGACTAGTGACGCAGGAGAGAGGTCGTCAGTTTGCAGCTGTGAGAGGTAGTGGTGGTTTTGGAGATGCTGAGATGCGTGTTGAGAACGATGTGCCGAAAGTCTGGTCTATCCGTGTGGAAGCAGTGATAAGTGTCTGCGAATAGCATTTTGGGATGTTGTCTGAGCAGTCTATGTTTGAAGAGCTTCTTTGCTTTACTAGAGAGTTTTGGGGGAAAGCGATTGCGAAGGAGTTTGGACCATGGGGAATCAGGAAGTTTGGTGTGTGTGGAGCAGCAACTTGTTGCGAGCCCGGTGGCATTTTTCAGTGTTGTGAGGGAGTCGGGTTGTGCGGAGTAGAGGGTGCTGTCTGGTCAGGCGGGGGAGGAGGGTGTTGGAGGTTGGGGGATTGCCTCTCATAGGGGGGAGCAGAGGGGGAGGGGGCATGCTGAGAAGGGCTACTCTGGACCTGGGATTGGGCGTTGGAGTTGGTCTGGTCTCTTGGTAATGGGGCCTGTGTCATTGGAGGTAATCTCAATAGGTGGCGGGGTACCACTGTCAAGTTGGGTTCATGGATAAGAGACTTAGGCCCGGAGTAAGTGTAGTGAGGGCACATATGTTATCCTAAGAGACCTAGGCCACGTTGGAGGGGCGTTGGATCAAGCCTTTTAGGAGACCAGTCCTTTATTGGACTCTAGTGGCCCATTAGGATCACTGACTACACTAACCTTTATTTCTTGTAGCCGTTGTCAGAGATATCGAGGTTGACAGAAGTCTTGTTGTGGCCTTATTGTTGGTTGCTATCTGTAATGATTCTGGGGTTGATGGCCATTCCTGGGTCAGGCATCTGGGACTTCTGATGTGTTGTGTCTTGGGGCTCTGTTCCTCTCTCGAGGTGGTCCGTGTCCTACAGGGTCTCTGCCTCTTAGTATATTTGTGTATCATATTTATAATGTACTAATGTATTGACTATTTATTACATGTGATTGGAGAGTCTTCAAATTTGTCTGTACTATGTTTGTTTCCTACGCTCAACAAAAAAGAATTAAAAAAGCACTGCATTGTGTTCTCCCCCCATATTTTAGCACCAGGGCTTAGAGAATTTGCCACTCTCCAAACCTCTTCGAAGAAGCCAGGGACATCTGTTTTGGGGCCACATATTGAGATGAGTCTGATCGGGTGTCAACACAGCAAGCTCGCTATCATGATATTTCTGCCCTTTTTATCGCTGATTGTTGCGCATGTGCGCCAGTACAACCCTTTTCTGTGTAGAACGGCTATGCCACAAGCACAGTTTGAGTAGCATTCAGTGTGTTTTACCCCCACTCGCAGCCGCACACACGTATTCTCAGTGAGGTAAAGTTCCTGGAGGTAGCAGATGTCTGCTTTATGGGAGTCCAATTGTGCAGCTACCATTCTTGTCTTTCGTGCATCATTTAGACCATGAACATTCCAAGTAACACACTTAACTCTGGTCATGTTGTCCTACTTGACTGTTTGCAGAATTATTGATTAGAGGTAAAGGATAGAAGTGAAGAGAGACGTTGTCTGTTGGAGAGGAACTGAACCTTTCTGCTGTATCATTAATGGCAGTTTCTTGCTAGTTCAGCATTGCAGTGCATTGCATTGCATTGCAGTGCATGTCTAATCATTGTCAATGGTGCAGATTTATTCTTCTGCGTCTTTGCTGGGCCAATCCGTCTTCTTGGCCAGATGCAAATCCTTTACGATTCTTGGGGACTGTGAAGAAGGTGGTCTTTCTAGCTTGGAATACTCAAAGTTTTGCAGGGTATATTAGGGAATATTTAACTTCCAGCTGTTGCAGGATGCATTTGATTGGCAAAAAGTCTCTTCTGGCTGCTTGTACTGCCAAGGTGAAGTCTGGGTAGCAGACCGGGGGACTTCTCCTCAGGTTGTATAGGCAGTTGGAATGGGCCTCAGGATGGTAATCCAGGTCCCGCCGCAATGCTTGCTGAAAGGCCTAATCTAGGCCTGCGTTTCCGCTAATCCCTTGCACCACGGGCAGTGCAGGGCAGGCTGGCCAGTTCATCTCGCGAGGAGGCCTGGGCACTTGTACCTGGTTCACAAGGGCTTGTCTCCTCTCTCGGATGGCGGCACGTCTTCCGGGTGGGCTCCGGGCAGTGGCCCCACTCCTCGCTGCAAGTTCTGTCCTCTGCGTCACCGTGTCCCACCTCCAGACCAGGCTGCAAGCTCACTGCTTCCGTTTTCTGCCAATAAGTCATTAATCTCGGGCCACTGGCAGAGATATTTACATCGCTTGGAGCTGCAGTCTCCCCAGACAGATCCATATCAGTTTGAGGCTGTAGTGACAATTGGGGAAACTGATTATCTGTCCCACCTTCGGAGCATCATTACAGAGCGGCCATCTTGGTTCCAGGCTCTCTACTGTCCCATGTCTTCTTTGTTGGGGCCATGCCTCCTTGATTGCTGTTTGACCACATGGTCAGTGGCCATTTGTGTAGGCAGCCAGTGTGCTTTTGCCATTGGACTGTATGTCTTCTTTGCTCCCCATGCCTTCTTGCTCAGTGTTGTTGTTGACCATGTAGCTGGCAGCCATTTTGTGTGGTGGATGCAGCAAGTGTGCTTTTGTCATAGGCCTACATGTCTTCGTTGTTGTGACCAGGTCTCCTTGCTGGTTGCTGTTGATGTTCACCATGTAGCTGGCAGCCATTTTGTATAGGCAGCCAGTGTATTTTTGCCATAAGCCCGCATGTCCTCTTTGTTGCACATGCCTTCTTGCTCAGTGTTGTTATTGATCATGAGCAAAAGGAACAAATGATGGATGGAATGCTGCACAATGCAAACATTCACCCCCAGTCACAAAGATTTGGGTTTATTCTATCATTGTTTTACTCAACACGCCACCATAGTTTGGACCCAGCAATATGCAAATCAGGCTTGATTCTGCTCCTCATGGGCATAGTCCAGCACGAACTGCCCAGTCAGGTTCTCACTGGACCAGAAACAAGCATCCTGGGACCGCTTTCTGGGCTACACCCCATATCAGCCAGGCTAACTTGAATCCTGTGGTGCAGTGAGCAATGGACCCACGCCTGGGTATACCCTACCCTCTTAGGGCTACAAAAGCATGGAGAACAAATGATGGAAGGAATGCTGGACAATGCAAACATTTATTTTATTTTATTTTTATATTTTGAATGTTTTGTATAGTGCGAACAAGACCCTTGTGGGTATCAGCGCACTTTATAGGCAATTGTGAGTACACGAGACAGGTATAGCAAAACTATAGATTTGCATAAACAGATATAATAAACTAGTACAAATCAACAAATAAAAGCACGGATACACCAATAGTTCAGGTGAATTTGGCCATAAGAATAGATTTCACTTCTTTTTCAATGATGCAGTGGAAGGGTTCCATCTCATTTCAGGGGGCAAGGCATTCCAAATCCATTCAATTAACTCTGAGTCACAATGATCTGGGTTTAATCCATCGTTCTTTTGTTCACCACATGACCCCAGTTTAGACCATTTCAGGTTGAACTGTTCCCATGGGGTCAAGCACATCTTTTCTTGCAGTCTCACGGAAAGTGCAACAAGCTAGATGGGGAGGTCGCTACTTCTCCTGGAATGCTGCCTCATTCTGGAACTCCCTGCCCCCCACGATGTGCAGCGAATATGATCTACAAAAGTTTCACAAACTTCTGAAAGCCTTTCTTTTCCACTAATTTGCACAACCTGAACGCTGTCCTTGCCCTCCCGCCCTAAGCGCTACAAGGCCTCAGGGTAGAAGTGTGCTTTATAAAACTAATTTTCCTTTCATTTGCTTATGGCTGGGTTTAAACTGGAATGGCATTGGGAGCAAAGAGTAATTGGATTTAAGCCCAGATTTTTGTACTGGGATGAATGTTTGATATTGTTCAACATGCTGTCCATCAATTGTTCTTTATGCATTTGCCACTGCAAGTGGGACAGGTATGCCCAGACGTGTTGCCATGCTCTCCATGTCACTGGCGTCAAGCTAGCCTGGCTGATGAATGGTAAACCCCAAAACCGGCTCCTTCATACTTGTTTCTGTTCTCGGGAGGACGTGGCTTGGCAGTTTGGGCTGGATTGTTACCATGGGGAGCAGGGTCAAGACTGATTTGCATATGACTCGGTTTAAACTATAATGGCCTGGGGAGCAAAAAACAAAGAATTTCGGCCCAGATCTCTGTACTTGGGTGAATGTTTGACATTGTTCAACATCTGTCCATTAATAGTTATTTTTCCATTTGTCACGCCGAGTGGAACGGGTATGCCCAGATGTGGGTCCCGTGCTCTACATACAACTGGAGTCAAGATAGCCTGGCTGATGAGAGGTGAAACCCGGAAACCGGTCCCAGGATCCTTGTTTTTGGTCCAGGGAGGACCTGGTGCGGCAGTTCATTCTGGACTGTTTCTAGGGGGAGCAGGGTCAAGACTAATTTGCATATGGCTTAGTTTAAACTTGAATGGCATGGGGAGCAAAATAAAATAGATTTAGGACCAAATCTCAGTACAGGGGTGAATGTTTGACATTTTTCAACATTCTGTCCATCAATTGTTCTTTTTACGTTTTCCAACCTGAGTGGGACAGGTATGCCCAGACATGGGTCTTGTGCTCTCCATGCAGTGGAGTCAAGGTAGCCTGCCTGATGAGGAGCAAACTGCGAACCCGATCCCAGGATACTTGTTTCCAGTCTAGGGAGCTCCTGGCCTGGCAGTTTGGGCTGGACTGTTCCCATAGGGAGCAGGGTCAGAACTGGTTTCATATGGCTGGGCATAAAATGGAATGCCATTCCAGTTTAAATAATGTTGTTTATTTGTACTACTAATTGTAATGCAACGATTTCTTCTTGCTTGTTTGCATTGAGGTACACAAGAGAAGAGACATCACCAACAGTACTTCCAGACACAAGGCCAGTTCACATTGTGATGCGTGACTGACTACTCAACATAGACATCTCTTCAGCTTGTGAAGGTAAGTGCCACTGTCAACTGACAGCTTCAAGATGGCCCCAAAGAAAGATGCGGCCAAGAGAGTGGCCGGTGGGAAGGAGAAGAAGCCGATTCCACTACTGAAGTGCCGACCAGAAACATTTTCAGCAAACTTGTGCCTGCCACACCAACTCCGATAAGTAAGCTGAGAGCATCACTCTATTGCAACGTAGTATAACATTGTTTCAGGAAACTGACCAAAGTGGACAGCAGCCGCAGCCAGCAATAGTACATTTGCCTGATATTGGAGCAGAACAGGAGGTTTGAGCTTCCTTCTGAGCAAGAAGCTCCTCTTTTAGAATTACTGGCTCCCAGATCTCCAGCAAGGAAAAAGAAGAAGAGGAACACTTTCTCCAAGCACCACTGCTGCTGATGATGATGATAGGAACATGGAGTGGACACCGGGAGAGTCCAGGAGACAACAGGAGAGGCAAGGGAAAAGAAAAGTTGACTCAGACTTTTGTAAGGGGATGATGACGACGAGACAGTCATGGTGGAAGGTGACACAGAGGAGTCTGACATTTCTATTTAACTTGCTCCGAGTTAAGTGGCACATGTAGCACCACCACCAGCTCCCATCAGGAGAAGCAGAGAAGCAATCAAAAACACACCCACCTACCTACAGTTCTTCATGAGGCATTGGCAGTGGCACAGTAAAAAAGTAGTCCTCTCCAGTTTGGGACTTCTTTACAGTTAGAAAATCAGGTGGGCACATTGCAGTATGCACCATTTACCATACGAATGTTCATTGAGGTAATCCTGGTATGCATTATGGTACTGGAGGCTAAAAGACCCATGTAAAAAAACAGCACACAATCAAATGGGGAGAGCACCTTAAAAAATGGCTGAACATGGTCATGGTGGTCAGGAGAGCCAGGTAACATCAGCTACAAGTCCAATCATGGTTGAATGTATTGATGAGGATGAAGAGGTTGACATCTTTACGCAAAGCAGCCCTGTCCCCAGATTCAATCACCCCCGCGACTTCACAATGGCACAAGATTAAGAGTCAGATGGAGACACCACAGCATACAGTGACTGCCCCACCACGATGGACATTGAGTCCACCACCACCTTCTACTTCTTGAAAGACTTCTATGCCAGTGGCCCCAGAAAATAAGAAAAAGAAGAAAATCCAGGCTACTATTATGAGCATGTATATGGAGGTAGTGAGATTCTTAGAATTTGTAGTAACCATCTGCCTGAAATGGAAGGTAACAAGTCTGACCTATTTTGCCAGAGTTCTTAGCATCAATGCACACTGGATCTCTTTTGTGGTGGTAATGCAAAAGATATCTGCTTGTCTTGGCCCTGAAGAAGGTTTTAAGAGAATTTGGCGGCATGTAGCAGTGGCCATATTCACCATGGAGAAATCATAAACAGCTGTAAACATCTGGAGGAATTTAACAGCAAGACGTATAAATTGCAGATCTCTTCCTGCTCACCCCTCCGACATCTGGTTATCACTTGACACCCATAAATGGGACATATTGTTTCTTACTGAAACATGGATTAAAGATTCTTCCAAACCAGACATTAACCTGGCTACTCCCCCAGGCTATTGTTTCGTTGGCATCAACCGAGACAACTCCAAGTCCGGAGGGGGTCTTGCAATAATTGCTAAATCTCATTTTAAACTTAATTTCACTAAAATTCCCGATCTCGGCCTCATTGAAGCCGCTTATTTTACGGTCACGGACACCGCTAGTACTATCTGTGCAGGCATACTGGTCTACAACCCCCCCGCTGCGACCTCCTCCTCTCTAAATGCTTTGACGCATTCTATAGGAGATTTTTCTCTCAAACACTCCTATTTTACCGTATTGGGAGATTTTAACCTCCACATTGATAATCCTTCTTGCTCACAAGCCTCTTCCCTGCTAGAAACTTTACATGGACTCACCCTGCCCCAATTAGTCATAGGCCCGACCCACATAGCAGGCCATACACTTGACCTCATCTTTTCCAATCATCTTGGCATCTCCACCCTTCCCCCGACTCCCATGACTTGGACTGATCACTTTCTTATTCCATTTACCATCACGGCCCCTTCCCCTCCTTCCCCCACCCCCCTTAACAGAGTCAGAGGTCGTAAATGGGCCAAAGTAACCTGTGATTCCTTGGAAGCCCATCTTCATTTTCAACTTAATCAGCTAGAAGATCTCGACACAGAGACTACTAGATTTAATTCGACCCTCCTCGCCGCTCTTGACTCTGTTGCCCCTCTTGTTCCACTTACTTCTTCCAAATCACGTCCCTCTGCCCCTTGGTTTTCCCCTCTGCTTCGTGAGGAAAAAAGCAAGTGTAAGCAGTTGGAACGCAAATGGAGACAGGATTATGACCCTCTAGCCAAACTGGCCTATAAATCGGCCCGGAACCATTTTCACAAATTGAAACGTTCCTCAATGAGAACTTACTTTTCCACTCTCATTCAACAGGCGCATAACTCCTCCAAAACTCTTTTCTCCATTGTGAAAGACTTTGTAAACCCCCCGGCCTCAAGATCCCAATGTATCCCCACTCAAGATCTGTGTAATGGACTCTCGGATTACTTTCAGGAGAAAATAGTCAAACTCTCCTCCTCCTTTGCTACGGCTCCTCCTAACCTCCTTGAAGACATTTCAGGTTCTATCCCCTGTTCTCTCAACTCCTTTAGTGAGCTGACTCCGGACCTAGCGTTGTCTCTGCTACACAACGTAAAGTCTGGTTCCCCTTTGGACCCAGTCCCGGCCAAAGTCATGGGCATTCTTGCCCCTATTCTAGTAAATCCGTTTCTCTCCATCTGGAATACCTCCCTGTCTTGCGGCCAGTTCCCCTCAGTGTGGAAGCAGGCCAGGCTAATCCCTATACTGAAAAAGCCTGGTGCTGACCCCCTGCAATTTAGCAACTATCGGCCCATATCGCTCTTGCCCAAACCTGCCAAGATTCTGGAGAAGGTGGTACAGAAACAGTTGGCGCAGTATCTAGAATCAAACCAGCTTCTACACGACTCCCAGTCCGGCTTCAGAACCGGCTACAGCACTGAGACGGCGCTGGTAGAAGTCTCTGAGATCATCAGGGAATCAGTGGATAGGGGCGAGGAGGCCATGTTGGTCCTCCTCGACCTATCCGCTGCATTTGATACTGTATCCCATAATATACTTGCCTCCCGTTTACAACAGCTAGGGGTAGGAGGGACAGTGCTGGCCTGGACTAAATCTTTTCTGTCCAGT
Source organism: Lissotriton vulgaris (assembly GCF_964263255.1). Lineage (NCBI taxonomy): Eukaryota > Metazoa > Chordata > Amphibia > Caudata > Salamandridae > Lissotriton > Lissotriton vulgaris. The sequence goes on along the minus strand of NC_141697.1, from coordinate 90,143,802 downwards.
CGATCTCAGAGGGTTACGTTCCACCCATTTGAATCTGAGGATAAACCCCTCCTGTGCGGAGTGCCCCAGGGTTCTGCCTTGAGCCCTTTACTGTTTAATGCCTATGTGGCCCCTCTTGCCAAGGTAGTTGAGTCTTGGGGTGTCAGGGTGGTCTCTTACGCTGATGATACTCAGCTTGTTTTCTCCTTTAGAGACCGCTCTGACTCCCTCTTTTCCAACTTTAGAAACTGCCTTGGCAATATTTGCACCTGGATGTCAGCCAATCACCTTGCTCTCAACACCGACAAATCGGAGGTTCTCTTTTTGAGCAAGAAATCCCCCCCCTGCAATTCTTTGGTGGCCTACCGTTTTGAATCCTCCCCCCTCTCCTGTACAAGCAGCCCGCAACCTTGGCTTCACCTTTGACAACTCTTTGTCTGGAAGTGTCCAAGTCAATAAAGTTGTAAGGGCCTGTTTTGCCAAATTGCGGATGATCAGGAAAATTTTCCCCTACCTCCCTCAATCATCCCGCAAAACAGTTGTCCAGGCACTCATTACCACCCATCTAGACTATGCGAATAGTCTATATGCAGGTGCCCCCCTATACCTAATTGACCGTCTGCAAATTGTCCAGAACGCGGCAGCTCGGCTCATTGGTAATATCCTTGCTCGTACCTCGGTCAGAGCCTACCGGGATGAGCTTCACTGGCTTCCTATAGCCCGACGCATTGATTTTAAAATACTGACCCTGACATTTCGAGCAATCCATGGAATCGGCCCACTCTATCTGAGAAAACGTCTCAAGATCTCTTCTTCAGTCAGACACCTGAGATCCAACAGTTTGCGTCTACTGACGGTGCCAAGATTTAGGCTCTCTCGTAGTGGCGGCAGATCTTTCACCGTCACTGCTGCCAAGCTCTGGAATAGCCTTCCTCTTGACCTCAGGTTCTCTGATTCCGAGCCAGCCTTTCGACGCAAACTCAAGACCTGGCTGTTCACTAATCATTAGGTCTGCAGCATTCTCAGGTCTTCAGTATTTCCTTTCCATCAGTGGGATGTACTCTTGGTTACTCTCTTTGGGGACTCTCATGTAATCTTAGCGCCGGGACACCTCCGCCGGAGGTAGCCGTGCGCTCTACAAGATTTTAAATAAATAAATAAATAAATAAATGGCTGCAACCCACAGGTCTCAGAATTGAATTTGTTGCCATGGACAATGGCTGTAACAAAGTTAAGGCCATTTCAGATGGAGGTTATTTCAGGGTGGCCCATTGCTAACCCTGGGTGGTGAACTCCGCTCACAGAGTTTGTGGAGTTTTCTGTACTCTGTGTTATGCGGAGCTCGTGGAGTTCCGAAAAACTCTGCTTCGCTATGCGGAGAGGAGTTTTTTTCCACGCCCGCGTTCGTCAACGTCAAGTTGTCAACCGCAAGCGAGGAAAATGAACACCCTGGTGAGATTTTTCCTTGTTCGCGATCATCAACATCAAGTTGGTGAGCGTGAACATGGAAAATCAACATCCCGGCGAGATTTCTCAATGCGGGGGCAGGTTTCTCATTGCGAGTGGTCGCATACGCTCGCAACAGCTCGCGTTGAGAAACTGCCTGTTTGCGTTGAGAAAGCTGCAGCTCAAGTGAAAATCTACTCGAGTGGCAGAAAAGGAAAGCAGGGACTGCTTGCACTGTGCATGGTGCCATTCGTAATGATTGCATAGTGCGGGCAAGTAACCGGCACTGTGCAATCACCGCAAACTGCATTTCTCTATCGTACTCCACGTAGTGCGGCAGAGGTTTTGTACTTCTCGGAGTTCCGCTGAGTGCAACTCCACAAACTCTGCCCAGGGTTACCCATTGCATCAACCTGGTGGTGCATAAATTCCTCAAAAAAGAAGACATGGTCAGCAACATATTGACCACCTGCAGTAGAATCTGCACTAATTTCAGCCATTCTTTTAAAGCCTGGAAGCAGTTTTGGATTATTCAGCGTGATAACAGAACACCAGTTAAAGCCCTGCTACAGGAGGTGCCAACTTGTTGGAATTCAACCTATTACATGTTGCAACGTTTGTTTGAGCAGAACAAACAGATATATGACTATGTCATTCTAAGAGGAGGGGGTGCATTTGGGAAAACAATTGCCGTGGATGCAGACAAATAGGGCCTAGGCAAATATTTGACACAGATGCTACTCCCTTTTGAGGTTTTCACACGGGAAGTTAGCAAGGTGAGATGTACGATGGGCCAAGCTATCCCACTGTTGCATCTCCTACAGCACCAGGTAAAGAAAGTGTCTGAAAAGTTTGCCCCGGCAGGTGTGAATGAAAACACAGAAGCGCATGCCTTAGTTAAGACCTTAATTATTTTCTTGGCTTGTAATACAAGGTTGCAAAATGACATCATCACATCCAAAGAGTATATCTGTGTCACATTACTTGATCCACTGTATAAAATAATTCTTCCCACGTTCATTTCTTTTTCTGAAGGGGTGCTTTAAAATACAAGCGTTGAATTGCAGAGCAAGCTGGAGACTTGGAAGAAGAATGGCTGAAACTTCAAGTCTCACCCCGCAGTTATGGGGTACAACCTTCAACTTCCAGGGAGGTCAGTCTTGTCTCACAGCAGCCAATAACACCATCAACCAGAACACTGGCAACAAATGCAACAGAAGGACTGGACCCAACCTCTGCATTGTATTGGTTTCAATTGGCAGGCCTAAAGTTAAGTGCAGAGGCAAAGGCAATTTAGGTTGAGCAAGTGGCAACACCAAATGGCCATCCACAGGATATTCCCGGAGCATAGGGATGATCCAAAAGAGGTCTATGTAGACCAAATCCATTGATGTATTGGTATGAGAAGATGTGCCAATAACCAAAGCTCATCAGGCTGGCAATAAAGTATTTGGCCTATCCTGTTGCCATTGTGTCTGCTGAGTGTGTGTTCAGTGCAGCTGGTAATCAATCAATCAATCAAGGCATTTATATAGCACACTACTCACCCAGAGGGTCTCAAGGCGCTAGGGGAGTGGGGTCCGCTACTGCTCGAACAGCCAGGTCATGAGCTGCTTCCTGAAGGCGAGGTGGTCCTGGGTCAGGTGTAGGTGGGTCGGGCGGGAGTTCCAAGTCTTGGCGGCGAGGTAGGAGAAGGACCTTCCCCCTGTGGTGGCTCTTCGGATGCGGGGGACGGCGGCGAGGGCATGGCCGGTCGATTGAAGCTGGCGTTTGGGAGCGTAGAAGTTGAGGTGGCTGTTGAGGTATCCTGGGCCTTGGTTGTGTAGGGCTTTGTGTGCGTGGGTGAGGAGACAGAAGGTGATTTTCTTGTTGACCGGGAGCCAGTGCAGGTCTCTCAGGTGTCCGGAGATGTGGTTGCGACAGGGGATGTTCAGGATGAGTCGTGCTGAGGTGTTCTGGATCCGCTGGAGCCTCTTCTGGAGTTTGGCGGTGGTTCCGGCGTAGAGGAAGTTGCCGTAGTCCAGGCGGCTGGTGATGAGGGCCTGGGTGACCGTCTTCCTGGTGTCGGTGGGGATCCACCGGAAGATCTTTCGTAGCATGCGCAGGATGTTGAAGCACGTCGAGGAGACGGCGTTGACTTGTCTGTTCATGGAGAGGGTTGTTACAGTGAGAGTGACCAGTCTCTAGCCTCCAAACGTGGGGAGATTGACTATAATCAAAATGAACCAACATTTTATACCACACAATTACACTGTTCCTAAAACAGCACTGGAGGAGGAGGAGGAGCTTGACTGGTCAGAAATTGAATCAAGAGTGTTAGCTAATAAATTTCTGGTAAACAACCTGAGTTTGAGGATGAACTCTTCATCCCAGACTACTTATGAACCATTAGAACTTTATATTTATTTTTTGTTGAAATTCTATCTTTGATCAAAAAAAAAGAAAGTGACTAGTGGACTAGTGGAACATTCATATTTTTGTGTCAGTTATCTGCTGCCCCATAGTTTTTTTAGTTACATATATTGCCAGATTGCAGTTGGACAAGTGTGCATTGAAGAAACCACCACAATTCCTTCATGACATTAGAGACAATGCCTACCCCCTCACATGCCTATTACCTATCCATTTTTGCATCACGTAGCACTAGAAGGTCTGCCCCAGAAGATCGTTGCCACCTCCCTGAGCCAGCACCCTCCTGCCAGCTCAGCGAAACCCAGCCAATGCCGCCGACAACTTCACAAAGTGGATCAGCAACTGCGCGGACGAACTCGCCCCACTGAGGACCCCGCCTAGCAGACCCGGCAGCAAGAAGGCCCCATGGTTCACCGACGAACTCAAGAGCTCCAAGAAGAACTGCCGAGCCCTCGAGAAAGTCTGGAGAAGGGAACCGACACCAAACAACAGGACCACCTTCAAACTTGCCACCCGGAAACACCACCAGCTGATCCGCGCCGCCAAGAAAACAGCATTCAAGGACCGGTTGGACAACAACGCACACAACTGCAAGGAACTCTTCAACATCGTGAAAGAGCTTTCCAACCCCAGCGCAGGAAACAACGACATCACCCCATCGCAAGACCTCTGCAACTCCCTCGCTTCATACTTCCACAACAAGATCGCGGACATACACAGCAGCTTCGACAACCAACCAACGCACACCATGACCGAACAACCACCCCCCACCACCACCCTCCACGCCTGGACCCCGATCAGCACCGAAGACACCATCCGCACGATGAACTCCATCCACTCCGGATCACCGACCGACCCCTGCCCTCACCACGTCTTCAACAAGGCCGACGCTGTCATCGCACCCCACCTGCGAGACATCATCAACACATCCTTCGACACCACCATCTTCCCTGAGAGCTGGAAACACGCCGAACTCAGCGCTCTACTCAAGAAACCAACAGCGGACCCCACCGACCTCAAGAATCACCGCCCCATCTCGCTCCTCCAGTTTCCAGCCAAAGTCATCGAGAAGACCGTCAACAAGCAGATGGCCGCCTTCCTCGAGACGAACGGATCCCTCGACCCCTCACAGTCCGGATTCCGAGCCAACCACAGCACCGAGACCGCCCTCATCGCCGCCACCGATGACATCCGAGCCCTGATGGACAATGGAGAAACAGCGGCCCTCATCCTCCTAGACCTCTCTGCGGCATTCGACACGGTCTGCCACCGCACCCTAGTACGGCGCCTCAGCAACATCGGAATCCAGGACAAGGCGCTGGAATGGATCATCTCCTTCCTCGACGGAAGAACATAGAGAGTCCGCCTACCACCGTACAAGTCAGAGGCCTCCGAAGTCATCTGCGGCGTCACCCAAGGATCATCTCTGAGCCCCACCCTCTTCAACGTCTACATGAGCCCCCTCGCGGCCATCGTACGCAAACACAACCTCAGCATAATCTCCTACGCCGACGACACCCAGCTGATCCTCTCCCTGACCAACGACCCCGCCGCCGCCAGAGCCAACCTGCACGAAGGGATGAAAGAGGTAGCCGAGTGGATGACAACCAGCCGCCTGAAACTGAACTCGGACAAGACGGAGGTCCTCATCCTGGGCTCCTCACCCTCCGCCTGGGACGACTCCTGGTGGCCTCCCGCCCTGGGCACCGCACCCAAACCGACAGACCATGCACGCAACCTGGGCTTCATCCTGGACTCCTCCCTCTCCATGACCAGGCAAGTCAACAACGTCTCCTCGGCGTGCTTCAACATCCTACGCATGCTACGGAAGATCTTCTGGTGGATCCCCACCGAGACCAGGAAGACCGTCACCCAGGGCCTCGTCACCAGCCGACTGGACTACGGCAACGCCCTCTACGCCGGTACCACCGCCAAGCTCCAGAAGAGACTCCAGCGGATCCAGAACGCCTCAGCCAGACTCATCCTCGACATCCCACGAACCAGCCACATCTCCGGACATCTGAGAGACCTTCACTGGCTCCCCATCAACAAAAGAATCACCTTCCGCCTCCTCACCCACGCACACAAAGCCCTACACGACCAAGGCCCGAGCTACCTCAACAGCCGAGTCAACTTCTACGCTCCCAAACGCCACCTCCGATCAGCCAACCACGCCCTCGCCGCCGCCCCCCGCATCCGAAGAGCGACTACAGGAGGAAGGTCCTTCTCCTACTTGGCCGCCAAGACCTGGAACTCCCTCCCAACCGACCTGCGCCTGACCCAAGACCACCTCTCCTTCAGGAAGAAGCTGAAGACCTGGCTATTCGAGCAGTAGCGGCACCCCCCCCCCCCCCCAGCGCCTTGAGACCCTACGGGTATGTAGCGCGCTTTATAAGTGTCACTGATTGATTGATTGATTGATTTGTAAGTGTGCCTGCCAATAACAAATTCCTATGTGTTGCCTGCTTCAAAGATGACTACCTAATACCTTAACTACCTGTGCTTTTATTGGAAGAGGTAAAACTACAACTATTGCAACAGTGAGTGAGTGAAGATGATCGCTGATGATTCATGCGGTGGCAGACAGTGAGAGAGGGTGTTGAACGGTAATATGGAAACTTGCCTAAGATGGTTGATTTGCAATGTTTGGGGCCTGAGTTTTGAGTAATAATTTTTCCCCTAGAGGTAATTTACCTTTACAAATTTAGGGGTCTATTAGGATGCCGGGCGGTGGTGTAGGCTCTGCGGGTTGGAATAACATAAACGGCAGTTTAGGCGTAGGACTGAGGTCGACTAGGTCTCTGCTGAATATATTAGACTTAATTAGGTATGCCAGCTAGCTCAGAGGTCACTCGAAAGTTCCTCGAATGGACAGGAAGGAGTTAACTTCCCTGATTAGACAAGAAGGGATTAGCTTCTGATAACCGCATAAACATGACAACTTTGCTCCCTCCAGAATAAGGAGTATATCTCCAGAGTCGTGTGAAAACAAAAGATGGCTATTTCACTCAATCAATCGTGCATATTTAGATTCACCAGAGTGCAGAGAAATAGAGAGACAGGCGTTTTCAATAAAAGGTGTTATTTATTGAGCAGTTTTCTTTCTCATTCAAGAGAAATGAATTGCCACAATTGCAATACTTGTCATAAAGTAAAGTGTGTATAGTAAAAGGAGTATTATGAAATGATACTGTAAAAGCATTGATTTTGTTTCTGAGTCATATGATACTTAAAATGGATAAAATATATACAATTACATACAATGATAAAAGTTGACAAAACGTACTCAACTGGTGCTTCTAAATACGCCTACCCCGGTGTACCTAACCTAAGCCTAGTACGTGGCAAGGAGTAAGGGAGTCGCAGTTTAAGTTAAGTAAGTTTTGCCAAGGATCTGAATCAAGAATTCTCTAAGGATCTAATCAGCTCCCTACCTTGGTTTTAGAATGAAGGAGGTCTTGTATCTTGTTCTCAGGACTCGATCTCCCAGTAACCCGCAAGGGTGACTGGAAACACTGGAGCTGGATTTTCTCGGCAGGAGAAAAGACAGCGTCTTTCTCAGTGCGTCAAATGGGAGGGACGGCTTCCTTCGGCACTCGCATCAGCTGGGCTTTGGGTAAGTAGATAGCCGCTCTGCTCCAAACCACCGTGTGTTGCTTAAGGCAAATGCTGGTATATTTATACCTGGAAGGTGCCGTGTTTGACATAAGGTTGGACATAAGACGTCAATAAGAACCGTCACTAGGAACTGGCAGTTCTTTCAGGACTCGCAGGAGTTCTAGGACAAATCAAAACAAAAGCATGGGGAATTCCCAGGTTACTGGAGGTTTGGTTTGTTTAAAGAACTCGTTGTACTTTCTAGGAGTCTAAGGAAGTAGCCTTGCCGTATATGGACTGCATTGGCTATTACTAAATATGGATATGATTCTTATGCCTTTTTAAGGATATGATTTGTTATAACCACATAAGGGCATAAATCGGGGATATTTAATTAGGGTCTTAGATACGTTTACAACAGTGGCACCACCGCGGTGCTGGCAAGGCGGAAAAACACCTTTTACCGCCCGCGAGCAGCGGAACTCACGTCCACCATATTAGTATAGCAAAACATAGGTCCTTTCCCGTCCGACACGGAGCGTCGCACACCGCCATCAAAGTGCGTCTGCCACCGCAGCGGTGGGAGCCAATGGAGACTCACCGCTGTGCGGAATGACGTCCGCAACGCTCCACAAATTAGGATGGCCCAAACAGGCAGACGCACCGCAGCGGAGACACCGCCCAACCAGACACCGTGGAAACTCAAAAGCGGAGCGCAATAGCACAGACTCGGTCGTCACCACCCGGTCATGAACGCCATGGACCCAGCCCTACATATGCATCCAGTCATGTACCTGCTACTGCACTACCATCAACTGGGCCGCGGCGGACAACCCCGCCGGTACGCTAATACACAAATACAACACACAACACATGGGCTAACACAGGGTCCAAGTCCACCACAGACACCCTGCTGGGGGTCACAACACATCCACAAGGGCACCCCTACATCACCCACCTGACAACAAGTCACCCCTCTGCATCCGGGACACACATTGACTGTGAACTAGCAGCAATTTCACGCTCATGGTCACGTCACCGCCACGGTCAACACATGCGTACAATGCCCAATGCAAGGCCACAACAAGACATGGGCAGGGCACAGACACCACAGGGACACACCACCCCCAACCACACATCAACACACCTCAGCAAGTCACGGGCCAGGTGCCCATCCTGGGCTCCACCATGCACAGCAACAAGCACAGGAACAAGCAAGCACAATGCACACCCTGCACCACACTACAGACAACCAGGGAGACAGACACTGCAGGAGTGGCTGACAAGGAACGCACAACAATTGTGCCTCACACACTGAAGGCTGACAATACTTCACAGCACATACGCACACAAACAAACACACACCATTGGTGTATCCACAAACATAACACACACACACAGGGTAGCCTGAACAGATGCCTGCACAAACCTACACACAAAAAACCACAGGAACACACACACAACCCCAACAGAAGCAGACATACCCTGCCAGCCAAACTGTGGAAAGATAATGGGAGTACAAACACAACATCACTGCACAACATCATCACTCACCAACAAAACCCACACAGCATACCACAAATCACACAATAATTGCACCTGCACAGAACTACACTGCCACATCGAACAAACCACACATGCACATGAAAGCACAAATCTACAAACACCACAGGATGCACATCAGGCAATGCCAAGCCCACATACCCACATACCCACAACACTGTATGCACAACAGGCAGTGTGTACACAACAAGCACAACAGCTACACACAGATATGACTGGCACAACCTCAACACACACACCACAAATCAGCACAGCACAAAAACAACAGCACACCCAGGAAGTGAGGATACACCACAGCCAACACACAGACACCCAACACAACAACAACAACAGGATGCACCACTCTGGGATACAAGAGCACAGCCAGCTACACTAGAGCACTGGGCAGCACACACAGCTCAAGTACACAAGGGCAATCCACACTGATGAGTAGCACAAGAACATCACACATAAAACAATGAGGCCATGTCCAAAGTGGACCAGCACTCTTGTCCCAAAAACTGATCCACAAGCCACAGTTTCACAAATGAATGGATGGCGAGGCACATACACATGTAAACAAAGGGGACAGCTGACATCAAAATCAATCAACTGACTTGCATGTCACCATTAGACATGTGAGGTGTCTACCATACACAAATAGAGGGAATGCAGAGCCACAATGGCTAGGCAAAAGTGGCACACATAGGGGATGGCATCACGCCAGACACCATGCCATACAGGAGGAGAAAAGGCACCATGTGCCTGCAGCGAAAGAGAAAGTCACACACAATGCCAGTGAGGAGACGCAGGGCCACACAGTCCACAGAAACACACACACCACATATTGTTGATCAAACAAACACAAGACTGATGTGCAAGTCACACACTTTGCACACTCATAAGTGACAAAAACAAAAATGAGGAGTCACACTGAACTGCATGGACACATCAACACAATGCACAGTGCACAACAGACAACTCACACAAGTGCATACAAGCATTTACACAGGGCAGGACAATCCAAACAACTCCCGGCTCACATGTGTGGCTATCATAATCCTGGGGCACACACACATCCACACCCACTACAAAGTCACACCCTTCACACTGCACACCTCCTCACCACCCAATAGCACACATCTCATGTATGCCAGGGGACCAGAACTAAGGGCCATCACAGGATGACCATACACATACACAGCTGGGAACATCTACAGGAATAACACACATACATCACGACAGTGCCCAGCCTGAATGCAAACCTGTGCACAGCATCACACCCTGTGCTGGCAGTCTACCCCAAAGTGACATGGCAAAAACGTAGCCAACAACACAAAACCACTCAAAAGAGAACTGTATGACAGGTAAAAGAGGCAGCACAGATAGCACAAGTATCAGTGTCTGAATGGACAGAAGACCCCGTTACCCCTGTTTAAAAATGTGATGCAGCCAAAGAGCATGGCAATGTTGAAGTGACACATGGAGCATGGGGCACAGACTACCAAATGCACACACAAAAGATCTTTAATTAGCAAGTACACTGACAAAACAGACAACAGGAGTAACAGTGTTTATTCACATATTGCACAGATGTGATAGTTGAACAAGCAAACTGTAAACAGGAATGCCAGTGGCCATGGCACAGGGGAGACTCCAACACAGCAGAGCAACAGGGGCAGTGTCCAGGGAAGGTGGCCCAGCAAGTACATGAGAGGCTGCACAGGGGAGACTCCAACATAGCAGAGCAACAGGGCCAGTGTCCAGGGCAGGTGGCCCAGCAAGTACATGAGAGGCTGCACAGGTGAGAGAACGACACAGCAGAGCAACAAGGCCAGTGTCCATGGCACATGTGAGACTACAACACAGCAGAGCAACATGGCCAGTGTCCAGGGCAGGTGGCCCAGCAAGTACATGTGAGGCTGCACAGGTGAGAGTACAACACAGCAGAGCAACAGGGCCAGTGTCCATGGCACCGGTGAGAGTACAACACAGCAGAGCAACAAGGCAGGTGTCCAGGGCAGGTGGCAGAGCAGGTACACGAGAGGCTGCACAGGCAAGGGGAGAGATGCAGTGAACAACAAGGCCAGTGGCCAGGGAGAAGTGCAGAGTCAGGGCATGAGAAGCTGCACAGGCAAGGCCAGAACAGCAGTGAACGACAAAGCCAGTGGGCATGGCAAAATGCAGAGTCAGGACATGAGAAGCTGCACAGGCAAGGCCAGAACAGCAGTGAACGACAAGGCCAGTGGGCATGGCAAAGTGCAGAGTCAGGACATGAGAAGCTGCACAGGCAAGGGGAGAGCTGCAGTGAACAACAAGGCCAGTGGTCAGGGAGAAGTGCAGAGTCAGGACATGAGAAGCTGCACAGGCAAGGGGAGAGCTGCAGTGAACAACAAGGCCAGTGGCCAGAGAGAAGTGCAGAATCAGGGCATGAGAAGCTGCACAGGCAAGGCCAGAACAGCAGTCAACGGCAAGGCCAATGGGCATGGCAAAGTGCAGAGTCAGGACATGAGAAGCTGCACAGGCAAGGGGAGAGCTGCAGTGAACAACAAGGCCAGTGGCCAGGGAGAAGTGCAGAGTCAGGACATGAGAAGCTGCACAGGCAAGGGGAGAGCAGCAGTGAATGACAAGGCCAGTGGCCAGGGAGAAGTGCAGAGTCAGGACATGAGAAGCTGCACCGTGAGTGTGTTTGACTGTACACTTCCATGGCCAGCAACACAACCAGGTTGCAAACAATGGTCAGGACTAGCACACCTCTATGAGAGACAGGTGTATGAGGGGGGTTGCCACTCACATCTGGCTGTGAGGTGGACTTGGAGCTGGCTGTGTGTCGGGGTCAGCAGTAACACTTGACTGGGGAGACAGAGAAACAGGTGATGTAGGGCTATCAGTCATCTGGCAAGCTGGAGGGCTGTTTGTACCAGGTGGTATAGTGGCACGTGGAGGTGGAGTCATGCAGACCTGGGACACAGTGTGGGTGGGAGAGGTTGGAGGGGTGCCCTTCCACTTTTTGGGAATACGAAATGTCTTCCCTGTCTTGGGGTTAATGGGAACTGGTGAGGAAACACCAGGTACACACGCCAACTGTTCCGCATCTGGTACAGACACTGGAATTCCCTCTGGTGATGTGCTGTATCCTGCAGAGCGCTTTGTTTGGCTACGCCTCTGGACCACCTTACCATGCTTGCCAGGTGTCCCACTTACAGTGCCCTCCTTTTCCCCTTTGCCAGGTGTCCCACCTACAGTGCCCTCCTTTGCCCCTTTGCCAGATGTCCCACCTACAGTGCCCTCCTTTGCCTCTTTGCCTGGAGTGGCCCATACAGTGTCCTCCTCCACCTGCTTCACTGGGCTTGGAATTGGAGTTGATGTGGTGGGGGGATGTGGGCCTGTGCCCTTCCTAGGTGTACCCTTGCTATACAACACCTCCGCAGTGGGCACAGACACTGCACGGCTAGCTCTGCATGAAGTTTTAGGGTCAGGAGGGTCCTTTGCTGGAGATGCCTCAGAGGTTTGTGAGGCTGATGTCAACCTTAATTGCTTTTTCGACCTTGCTCTTCCCTGACGAACTCTTGTCCTTGTTTTCTGGGGTGGCTCTGCTCTTCTGGGAGGGTGGTGTCTGTGGGCCGGACCGCTTGGGTTGTGTCTGCTGTGTGCTCCTTGTGCTGTATCATGTCTGTGACGCATGCAAACCGTGGTCACTGTCCTCTGATGTGGCCACTGACTGGGGGGTGGACAAAGGCACCTGAGCAGGAATGGGAGCATGTGCTTGTTGAAGGGCAGACGTTACTGCGGATGACAAAGATCAGACTGTACGGTGGAGCCCACCCATATCAGAGTGTATGCCCTCCATGTAGGAAACCACCTGCCCTAATTTCTTGTCATGGTCACTGAAGGCATTGAGCAGGGCGGTCTGCCCCACACAAAGCTGGCACAGGAGCTCTACACACTCAGCACTGAGGGCAGCAGGGGGGACAGGTGCAGGCTCAGTGGTGCTAGATATGAATGTAACTCGTCCCCTCCTACGGACACGGGAAGCACCAGAGGAAGTGGATGAGAGGTTGGGTACTGACCGTTGAGTGGTAGCTGATGTAGCAGAATCCCCATCCTCTGGGCCTGACAACATGGATGCTGTAGTACTTTGTGTCTCAGCCACAGATTCTTCATGAATACTCCTGTCCCCTTCAGATGCGCTGGTGAGTTCTGTGTCACTGGCCTCCGGTGCAGCTGTAGTGCTACTCTCGCCACCACTGGTTTCCGGCTCCTGTTCCTCTATGCCCACTGGCGATTCTGCATGAGAGAGAGATGCAGGGTTGTATAAATGACATCATTAGTCCAAAGCAAATTAAACCATGCATACAGGGATGCCCAAATCAACATGTTGACCACCACACCCTCATAAACATTGCAGCAACACACTACATACACCACAACAGTGCCGGCAACACTGACTACCTGCCATGTCTGAGCCATGTTAAGGCCACACAGCACAACACCTTGCCCGTGGATGAAGTGTACCACACACAACTTGACATTCCCACCCCTATCATGTCCCAACACTCATTGCCACTGACAGGCCTTCAGGGAACCTGATGGGAGAACTCACACACCTGTTAGGACATGTAAATGTAAATGTAAATGTACAAGTATTTATATAGCGCAAATCACTGACCGAGGTCTGTATCTAAGCGCTTGCTTAGGGAACCCGTCCTGGTATTCCCCTGTGAGATAACCCCGGCAGGGTATCCACAAGGTGAAAGCCAGGCATCCTGCCACGAGGGGCCGTTGTGGAGATTAAGCAAGCTATTTCCCAGAGTCGCAGACTGTGAACGCGTGAGTCGAGAAGGCACCGGAGCGAGAATTATCGAGTCCGTGGAATTTTTAGCCCAAGACCCGCCGAGGCGGGGAATTGAACCCTGGTCCAGGGCCGATCTTAGCTTCCGGGTCTGCCGCCTCTAACCCCTGAGCCACACTTCTCCACATGACAGTACACAATGCCAAGTATTCCATACCAAGCACCATGTGGTACTCTGGGGCACCTTGTTGTCAGACGTGTGACCCTCAACAATTATGGTGCATGCAAAGTCGGAATACATGAACTCACACTCAGACAGTGGACCCTTATGTTAACCCCCCTAATACATTTTCCACACCATCACAATGCAGAATGACCATGTGGATCCCAAAACACCTTGCTATGATAAAGCATGATAAAGCACATCAGGGATGATCAGCCAAGTAAGACCTGTTTGGCACAATGCCTGACACTAGCACACATCTCTGCACATCTCTGCAGCCACTCACATGACACATCACTGCACCACCCGCAAACATAACATGGCTCACCGCTGCCACTGGCTGTGTACACATGCATCCACTCCCAGGCAAAGTGACCCTCCCCAAATACTCACCCCTGCCTTGCTGGCGATGCTCCTTCAGACGTGCATCCAACTCCGAATTAGTCACTGCCAATATGCGCAACATCAGTGGTGTGAAGTTGCGCCGTGCCAGACGCCCAGTGCGCAGTTGCAGCCCCAAGGTCATCTCAGCCATGTTTTTTGCCAGCCGGCTGATGTCGTCCCACCTCTTGTGGCAGTGGGTGCGGTGTCTGTTGGATACCCCCAGGGCCCGTACCTTTGCAGCAATGGCCCTCCACATAGCCTTACGCTGGTGTACCTTGAGCTGCAGGTATGCGAGAAAAGTAGGGTAAGTGACAAGTTACACAGTGTCATGTACCAACATCTATCACAACAGAAGCAATATGCAGAGTCAGGACCAATTGAAATCCCCCTAATTCCCAAACTGGGGGACACCTCACAAGGGCACAAGGGTACTCTGCATGGCCCAAATAGTTATCATAGTGTTTGATCTGATTTAATCTGTTGCATAAAAAATTGTTTTTACACCCGACAGAACCACTGTTTTTCCTTAAATATCCATGCGCAGGTTCTGAGGGATACTGGGTTGCCCCATTGTGTATAAATGTGCTATGGTCACTGCCAGCACCCAGCCCCAGGCACCTGTGCACTCACCCAGGGCCCAATTCACAAAGGTAAACATAGTCTTCAGTCTGAGTTTACTACTTTTGGGTAGTCACAAAGATAAAGTTATGAATAGTAACTTTACAGGGGCGGAGCCTCTGCCCCAAGTGCAGAGATTATGCTCATGTGTGAAGACTCTTCCCCAAGTACAGCATCTTTGCTCTAGTAAATTTACTACTAGTAACTTTACTTTATGAATACCCAATAGTGGTAAACTTGACTAAATTCTACTTTTACCTTTGTGAATTGTGCCCTCATAGTCTCACCAGTTCAAATAACTTTATTTCAGCCTCCAGGGCCATGAAAGTGCAAATACAGATACAAAAAAACCATTATAAATAGATAAAACAGCACATTCCACCATAACAGATTCATAGTTAGGTGGATGCCAAAATTAATACAGTAAAAGATTAAAATACCAACTTGCATATACAAAGTATAAGAATGGTAGAAGGAGGGCCGTTTAGAGTGCAGACATATGAGTTGGGAGAACAGAGGTGAGACACAATCGTCAAAATTAAACATTAAAGGAGGGGGGGGGAGCACCTTGCTTTGAAGTATCCACATAGCGCCCAAGAATTTAGCTCCTGGGATGGCAAAAGTTGGGCTACAGTCCGACCTTAAAATATAAAGAGCAGCAGAGTGACTAAGCTCACCTAGGCATCTGCAAATGTGAGCTAGCCAAGTTCTGCGGGGATGGGCATAAGCTGGGCAGGCAAAGAAAATGTTTGCACTCTCCGCTGAAGAAGTACAAGCAGCATTTTACGTCAGTTGCCTAAACTGGAAGCATAACTTCCTGTCTATTGAAACAGTCACCTGAACCCAGTATGATCCATAACCCCTCAAACGCTTAAAGTCGAGGAAGTAGCTGCCCAGCTTAGAATAAGCAGCCTTTCTGGAGCCATTTTCCACCGTGGCTGCCCAATAGAGTATCTTCTATGAATTTCTAGGTAGGAAACAGGTGATAGCAGGGTGGTCACATAGGTCAGACAATCCAAGATATATGAAGTAAGCATGGGCGAATTTTACAAATTCGCGTTCCGCGAATTTGCGAACTCGCAATTTGCAAAATTCGCAAATTCATGCGAATTTGCTGTTTTTGCCAGTTCGCGAGGGTTTTGTACAAGTTCGGGAACGCGAACTTACTTGTGTGGTCGCAACAGTCGCGACCATGTTGTTTTTACGTGTCCAGCCTGTTTGCGACCCTGTGGTTCATCGCGGCCACTCTCCGGTTCATCACTGCCACCCTCTGGATCATCACTGTCCCCCTCTGGTTTATCACAGCACCCTCTGGTTCATCACTGCCACCATCTGGTTGATCACAGCCACCCTCTGGTTCATCAATGCCACCCTCTGGTTGATCGCTGCAATTTTCTGGTTCATTCCTGCCACCCTTTGGTTCATCACTGCCACCCTTTGGTTTGCCACTGCCACCCTCTGGATCATCACTGTCCCCCTCTGGTTCAAGGCTGCCACCCTCTGGTTCATTACTGCCATCCTCTGGTTCATCCCTGCCACCCTCTGGTTCATCACTGCCACCCTCTGGATCATCACTGTCCCCCTCTTGTTTATCACAGCACTCTCTGGTTCATCAATGCCACCCTCTGGTTGATCGCTGCCATCCTCTGGTTCATCCCTGCCACCCTTTGGTTCATCACTGCCACCCTCTATGTTTGCCACTGCCACCCTCTGGATCATCACTGTCCCCCTCTGGTTCAAGACTGCCACCCTCTGGTTCATCACTGCCATCCTCTGGTTCATCCCTGCCACCCTCTGGTTCATCACTGCCACCCTCTGGTTTGCCACTGCCATCTTCTGGTTCATCCCTGCCACCCTCTGGTTCAAGGCTGCCACCCTCTGGTTCATCCCTGCCACCCTCTGGTTCATCACTGCCACCCTCTGGTTTGCCACTGCCATCCTCTGGTTCATCCCTGCCACCCGCTGGTTCAAGGCTGCCACCCTCTGGTTCATCACTGCCACCCTCTGGATCATCACTGTCCCCCTCTTGTTTATCACAGCACTCTCTGGTTCATCAATGCCACCTTCTGGTTGATTGCTGCCATCCTCTGGTTCATCCCTGCCACCCTTTGGTTCATCACTGCCACCCTCTATGTTTGCCACTGCCACCCTCTGGATCATCACTGTCCCCCTCTGGTTCAAGGCTGCCACCCTCTGGTTCATCACTGCCATCCTCTGGTTCATCCCTGCCACCCTCTGGTTCATCACTGCCACCCTCTGGTTTGCCACTGCCATCTTCTGGTTCATCCCTGCCACCCTCTGGTTCAAGGCTGCCACCCTCTGGTTCATCACTACCACCCTCTGGATCATCACTGTCCCCCTCTGGTTTATCACAGCACCCTCTGGTTCATCAATGCCACCCTCTGGTTGATCGCTGCCATCCTCTGGTTCATCCCTGCCATCCTTTGATTCATCACTGCCACCCTCTGGTTTGCCACTGCCACCCTCTGGATCATCACTGTCCCTCTCTGGTTCAAGGTTGCCACCCTCTGGTTCATCACTGCCATCCTCTGGTTCATCACTGCCACCCTCTGTTTTGCCACTGCCACCCTCTGGATCCTCACTGCCCCCTCTGGTTTATCACAGCACCCTCTGGTTCACCACTACCACCCTCTTGTTGATCACTGCCACCCTCTGGTTCATCAATGCCACCCTCTGGTTGATCGCTGCCATCCTCTGATTCATCCCTGTCACCCTTTGGTTCATCACTGCCACCCTCTGGTTTGCCACTGCCACCCTCTGGATCATCACTGTCCCCCTCTGGTTCAAGGCTGCCACCCTCTGGTTCATCACTGCCATCCTCTGGTTTGCCACTGCCACCCTCTGGTTTGCCACTGCCACCCTCTGGATCCTCACTGTCTTATCTTATCTTATCTTATCTTAAGGGGCTCTTATATAGCGCACTGACACCAAAAGGTTTCCTGGCGCTGGCTGAGTGCTGTGAGATGGGGAGACGGGGGTCTAGCCAGTCTGTGTGAAGAGGTGAGTTTTCAGAAGTTTTCTAAATGCCAGGAGGGAGTTGGCAGATTTGAGAGGGAGGGGCAACTGATTCCAGAAGGCGGGGGCAAGGTAAGCAAATCTACGACCGCCAGTTTTTTTTTGTTTGGTAGAAGGGACAGCTAGCAATAGGCGGTGGGAGGAACGGAGATTGCGTACAGGCCGGTAAGGCACGACCAGTGATTTGAGAAAGGCAGGGGAGGTCCCGGACACAGCCTTGAAAGTCAGGCAGCCGATCTTAAATGCAGTACTCTGCTCCACCGGCAACCAGTGGAGTCTGTGAAGCAGTGGTCTTGCAGATTGCCACTTCGAGGTTTTATAGGCCAGTCTTGCTGCTTGGTTCTGTACAATCTGGAGCCTATTAAGGAGGAATTTGGGTAGGCTGTAGTACAGGGAGTTTGAAAAATCCAGGCGGGAGAGCACCAAGGCAATCAGGACTTGTATCAGGGCCTCCGGTGTCAGGAGGTGGGAAACTTTCCTGATTTTTCTGAGCTGGAACATGCATGATGACACAACCGCACCCACCTGAGGCTTAAGAGAGAGCTCCGAGTCGATTATGACCCCGAGACTCTTTGCTGACTTAGCCGGGACGGGCGGGGAGCCAAGCTCAGTCGGCCAGAACTGTGGGCCCCAGTGAGTAAGGTCTTCCCCGGGTTCAATTTAAGCTGGTGGGAGTTCATCCAGTGTTGGATGTGTAGCATCACTGCTTGGCAATCGAGGGCTGCATTGGGGGTGTTGGGCGGAAAGATGATTTGCAGTTGAATACGGTGACATTCCACCTCTTCAAGGAAAAAATAAGCGGCTGAAGGTAGAGATTAAAAAGCAGAGGGGACAGGGAGGATCCCTGAGGCACTCCGCAGATGGATGGGACCTGCGCGGCTGTGATGGGACCGAGCCGGACCGCCTGCGTTCCGCCCGACAAGAAGGATTTGAGCCAGGCAGAAGCCAGGCCTCGGATGCCGGCTTGCTCGGCACGGTGGATAAGGATGTTGTGGTCCACCGTGTCGAACGCAGCCAACAGATCCAGTAAGACGAGCGCCTGTGATGTCCCTTTATCGGCATTAGCCCTAAGCATGTCCATAACTGCCAGGATCACAGCCTCGGTGGAATGGGCTGGTCTGAACCCAGTCTGATTAGGTTCAAGAAAGTTGGAACACTCGATGAATTCAGATAGGCAGCTAGTAAAGTGTGCCTCCAGGAGTTTGGATAGATAGGGCAAGAGAGAGATAGGCCGTTAGTTGGCGAGATCGTCCGGGCCAGCTCCAGGCTTCTTCAGTAAGGGCACAAGAACAGCCTCCTTGAAGGAATTAGGCACTGCTCCTGCCTCCAATGAAGCATTTAATAAAGGCAAGATGTAGTCCGGTTAAGTACTTGTAACATCTCGTCTACCTCCATCCTTCCCTGCGACTGGTCGGATCACTCTATGATCTCATTCGCTATCCACTCGGGTCAAGCCGAAAAAGTCCCTCTGCCTAAAAACATTATGGCTTGAAGTTGGAACCAGACCGACCTCAATGCTCTCTCATCCTCCCTTACCTCATCTGCCCCTGACCTGACTGACCTATCCCTGGAAAGTCAGGCTGATGTCATCAGCACTTGGCTCTCTTCCTCCTGCGACCTGGTTGCCCCGCTCAAAAAGGTCAAATCTGTCCGCCCCTACGACGTGAACAAGTGGTTTACCAGCGACCTTAAAGCCCTTAAACTAGGTCTTAGGTGCTCGGAACGCCAATGGAGACGGAACTACTGCCCCATTCTCCGCCTCAAATACAAAACTCTTCTCAATGACTACAAAAAAACCATTTTAGCGGCCAAAACCAAATATTTCACCGAGAGTAGCCCTCTCTGCCAATAAATCCTGAGAAATCTTTTCATTAGTTCATAACCTCGCCACTTCCGATCGCACTTGTCCTTCTCTTGTTCCATCTCAAACTTTCTGCTCCTCACTGAACGACTATTTCATCGACAAGATCATTAACATTAAGGCCAACATCCCCATTGTGCCTCAACCTGAACTCTCTGACTCCCTTCCTCCGCTCTCTTCCTCTCTGGATCACTTTCAACCCATTTCTTCTGAGCTTTTTTTTTACTTGCTTATTAAGGTTAAGTCTGGTTCTCCGGCGGACTGCGCTCCCGCACGGATCCTCAGAACTCTCTATAATAGCTGCCCTGTCCCTCCCCTCACTTTCCTCAATGCTTCTCTGGCTTTGGGTTCTGTCCCATTTTCACTTAAATATGCTATAGTTCTTCCCATCGTTAAAAAATCTGGTCTTGACCCTTCTCTCCCATCTAATTTCAGGCCTATCTCTTTGCTCCCTTATCTAGGGAAGATCCTTGAAAGCCACGTAACATCTTGCCTATCCTCCTACATCGAGGAGAATCATCTTCTGGCCTCCTACCAGGCGGGTTTTCGTCCTGGCCACTCCACTGAGGGAGTGGTCCTTGCGGTCCTGGATGAACTCAAGGCGAAAGCTGATAGCAACCTCCCCCAAGCTCTGGTCCTTCTTGATTTGTCCGCTGCGTTTGACACGGTCGATCATGACATTCTTCTCGAACGTGTCAGCGCAGCGGGCATCCAGGGCACTGCCCTTTCTTGGATCGCGTCCTTCCTTCAAGGAAGATCGCAAGCGCTTCACCTCTCCGGTTTTTCCGCTCCCCCTTGTCCGGTCACCTGTGGGGTCCCTCAAGGCTCCTCCCTCTCCCCACTTCTCTTTAATCTTTATATCCGCCCTCTCATCTCTTCTCTTCTTGAGCTGGGGGTCTCTGTGTATAATTACGCGGATGACCCCCAGCTCATCTTTGATCTTTCGTCCCCTGCTGACTCTCTTCCTAAGTTCTGCTCCACCTTAGTTTTTATTTCTCAGTGGATGAGCTTCAATAATTTGAAGCTCAATCCGGATAAGACCGAGCTCGTCCTCACTGGTGGTCCCTCTAACCCCTGGTCCCCGGCACACTGGCCCCTCTCCTTTGGTCCCCCTCCCTCACCTGCTTCCTCTGTTCGGACCCTGAGCATCAAGGTCAGCGACGATCTGTCCATGCATGCCCAAATTAGTTCCGTTGTGTCTTCCTGTTTTTTGTCCCTTCGTTTAATCCGTAAGATTTCCCGTTTTTTTTCTGCAGATGTCCTCAAAACCATCGTCACGGCTCTCATCACCTCTCGCCTGGACTATGGGAATGGCCTGTACGTCGGCATCCCTGCCTACGAAACCCGCCGCCTCCAGGCCATCCAAAACCAGGCGGCCCGCCTCATCCTTCGTCTTCCCAAATCTTCTCACATCACCTCTGCACTCAAGTCCCTTCACTGGCTCCCGGTTCATTTCAGATCCTAACGGGTGCACGCTCGTTCCGCCCCACATTTCATCAATTCTCTAATCACTTCTCATGCCCCTAGGCGCACTCTCCGCTCTTCATCACTTTCTTTCCTCCACGTCCCCCGTTTCCGGAAATCACGCACAGGGGGCACCCGTTTCTCGGTTCTGGCTCCCCGGTTCTGGAACAGTCTTCCCCTTTCCATTCGTTCTATTCCTATCTACACCCCCTTCCGCAAGGCCCTCAAAACCTTCCTTTTTTCTCAGGCATTCCCCTGCTAATCCTCTTGGGTTCCATCTGTGAGTATTGTTGAGTCCTCAGCGCCAGGAAGCCGCTTGGCCGCAGTGCGCTTAACCAAGTTTTTTATTCACTCATTCACTCACAGGCAGATGTCACGAAAGACAGAGGGAGGGGAGCAATCGTTGGGCGAACCGGATTTGACCCGAGTAGCAGGTTTAGCCAGAGTACTGGGGTCGAGGGCAGGGAAAGAAAGCAAAGAGAGCAGGTTTTCATGGGGGGAGGCTGGCATGTCATCGGGAAGGACTGAAGGGATAGTATTCTTCATCTTGGCGATTTTTTCTATGAAGAAGCTATTTAAGGCTTGCAAGATTCTTGCGTCGGGGTCTAAGAGGGAAGAGTCCTTGCATCAGAAGTGAGCTCCCTCATGATTGAAAAGATCTCCTGAGGTTTGTTATGAGCAGTGAGTATCCTTTCTGAGATGTGAAGAGCTTTTGCTGCCATGATTGCATCTTTATATTTTTTTCTCGCAGCAACAAATAGCTCTCTATCGGTGGGCAGATAGTTGCGTCTCCACCTACGTTCCGTTTGGCGCAGTTCGAGTTGCTGAGCTTTCAAGGTGGAGTTAAACCACTTGTGGGACTTACTGTGCCGGGAACGAGGGAAACTGGAGGGAGGGGCAAAACGATCACTGGCTTTGATGATCCAGCCAGTAAGAACTTCCTCCAAAGTATGGACAGTCGCAGAGCTAGACAACGAAGGACGAGTCTCAGCCAAGAACGAGAAGAATGCCTGAGAGTCAAGAGAACTCCATTTACGGGCAGTCCCACCGGCCATGGGAGAGACCTTAGTGAAACCCCTGACTGTGATCACTGTATCGATCAAGTAATGGTCGGACCAGATACAAGGGGTGATCACAGGGTAGGAAGGAGTGAGATTGTAAGTCCAGATGTGATCTAAGATGTGGCACCCAGTATGGGTGGGTGAAGAAACGTGTTGGTTCATGTTGAAGCTGGTGAGGACTTCAAATAGCTCAGCCGCATTAGAACCAGCTTCATTATCATTATACCAATAGTTGAAGTCGCCGAAAATGGCGACTCGAGCAGATGAAATAAGTAGATTAGCTAGCTGTTCACTAAAGGCAGCAGGGAACGAAGGCATAGGGTAGGGAGGACGATAGAGGATGACAATGGTAAGAGCTCCCTCTCCAGTCTCTAGCTTAATGATGAGATTGTCCACGTCAGTAAGAGTGAAAGAGGACGTGGAGGTAAATTTAAGCTCCTTACGAGTTACAGCTGCCACCCCGCCGCCGGCACGACCAGAAGGTCGGTTCGTGGTGAGCAGGTAATAATCAGGGGGCAGAGCAGCTAAGATGTCAGGGAGAGATCATCAGTCAGCCAGGCCTCGGTAAGTAAAAGGATATCAGGCCTTCGTCAGTGAGAAGGAGGAAGAGATCAACCTGATGCCTGATGTCCCCCTCTGGTTTATCACAGCACCCTCTGGTTCACCACTACCACCCTCTGGTTGATCACTGTAGATTATGGGGGGAAAGCAAAGCACACCTTCCCAGCCGTAACTGAGATGAATTAATTTGGGGCTGGTTAATGTGTCACTGAATTTGTGCTTCAAGTCTGGCACCTGCTTCCTTAGCTGTAAGACCTTCCTGTTGCAGTAATTTTTTTTACAGGAGCATTGTGCCATACTTGTAACTATTCTCTGACCCTGCTTTGAGGGTCAGAGCAGGGTCAGAGAATAGTTGAAAGTAGGCAACTGAACTCTGGAGGGGCCCCTCAGGAAGCACTACAGGGAATGGTTACAAATTAGTTCGAACTTTTGCACCTGCTAAGTGCTTTCAGTTTTTCAAAATTTGTTTTTCTTCCATTTCGCGAGATTTGCGGGACACGAAATCGAACTTGCAATCCGAAAATTTGTGCGAATTTTCTGATTTCTCTTTTTTTTGCATGTTCGGGCGGTTTTTCTTTTTTTTGCGTGTTCGGGCAGTTTTTTGCTTATTTGCGGGCCGCTTGCAGCGCACCGACCCCGAGGTTGCCCATGAGGTCATGTACGGGCGCGGCCATCTTGTTTGCGTGACGTGTTTCCATTTCCGGGCGCTCGTTGCAAGTTTGCGTCATATGCGGCGCGCAATTACGTATTTGTGGGCGTTTTTGTGTTCTCGCGGGGGAAATATCGCGTAAACTTACCCACGCGGTCCACTATGAGCGCGGCCATCTTGTTTTTTATTTACTGCTATGGTTTTGAGCATACTACCTTTCTATCCACCTTACATCTTTGCAATCCTACGTTTTTCTGAACTTTTTTTTTTTTTTGCTTATTATCTCTCTCTTCAATTTCCTACATCTATATTTTGTGTTTTTTAAAACTTTTTGTTACTTTATTACCTACTTTATTTCTTTTGCTCTCTCTCTTATTTTTTTCACACCTATTCTTCTTTCCTTCTTCTTGTGCCCAGGACCATGGCTAAGGGAGGCGACAAGGGCAAGGGGAAGGGCCCAGCCCCACGTACCCGGCTTCCTTGCGGGCGTTGGAGGGGGGAGGAAGTGCAGCCCAGGGAGATCTTTTTTGCGGTGGAGGTGGCCGCCTTGCTGGTTTTTGTCCAGGTCCAATTCCCTAAGACCGTGGCAGCAGGTGGGCGGATTGCTTCCGGTTACGGCCTCCGGGAGCGTCGCCAGCTGTGGGAGAAGATGTGCCGGCGCAGGTATAAGGAGTCTGGGGTCCAGCGCACCTACCACCAAGTGATGCACCGGTGGAGTGACATCTTGGACCGGGAGCATGACATGGTCGACCTGCTTGGTGTGGAGATCCCTGGGCTTGGTAAGTAGCTATTTAACTACTTTTTTTCCTTCTGCTCTGTTATATTGCTAATCTATTTTTTTCCTGAAGAGTACGAATGCTGCTGATTAGATTACATTGCAGGTAAATTAATGTTTAAATAGCTTCTGTTATTACAGGTGCTCGCCTGGTTATTGGCGTTGCTACTAAGGATGGGCGTAAAATCCGTTTCGCGGGCGAATTTGCGGATTTTCCGCGATTTCGCGATCCGCGAATCTCGCGAAATCGCGGTAAAATCCGCGAATCAGCGGGGACGAATTTTCAGCCAAGCAAGGGTTACAGCAGCAGGTGCAAAAGTTGAACCTAATTTCTTTGTAACCTTTTACAAAAGGGTTACAAACAAATTAACTTCATCTTGGACACCTGCTGCTAATTGCTTCCTGGCGCCTTGTTGCCTACTTGCAACTATTCTCTGACCCCGCTCTGACCCTTGAAACAGGGTCAGAAAATAGTTACAAGTAGGCAACGAGGCACCTGTCCAAGGAATTAAACCTCATCAGGAAGCACTTACAGATATAAAAAACAGGAAGAAGGGAGAGGATGGCAAATACACCCATTTTGAGTTGTCAGGAGGGGTTAAACTAAAAGAGACCTTTACAGCACAATTTTCATATGCATTTTGCTAAAAATAAAAAGCTGTATGTTCTGTAGGGGCAACTCAGGAATCTGGCCCTTCAGAGATCCGGCCTCTCTTTCTTTCTCTCGTTCTCTCTCTCCCTCTCTCTTTCCCTCTCTTTCTCTCTGTTTCTATCTATCTATCTATCTATCTATCTATCTATCTATCTATCTATCTATCTATCTATCTATCTATCTATCTATCTATCTATCTCTCCCTCTCCCATAAATGACTTCATGGGTAACTTCGCTATGCAAGCGGCTCGTGAAGATGCAAAAAATCAAAAATCCGCAAATTCGCACAAATTTGCGAATTTTGCGGATCGCAAATTCGCAAATCTGCAAATTCGCGGATCGCGAATTTGCAAAATTCGCCCATGCTTATTAATTAGTGAACGGCAGTTGGTTGCTTGTGGTCTTGACAATATGATATATGAAAATGTAGATTTGCCGTATGTGGAAATCTCCATGTGCTGCAGTTTATGGCGTGCTGCAGGAATAGAAAGTTTTAATCATGACAGTAGAGAATCTCCTATGAGGATTCCTACCAGTGCGTTTACAAAGAATGAATACAGGTAATATATCGCCAGATTGATGCGATGATATTAACTCACTGTTGGGTTTATAATACAGATTTAATTGTTTTTTAGAAAGGCGCCATTTCGTAATGAAGTGATTTACACTGTGGAAGATTGGTCCTTGGCTAGGATTAACCTAGTATAGGTATGTTGCTGATTTTTCAGACAAATGAATGAGTGACTGGATGTATGTGTTTATTATATTATGTGCATTTATTCCAGTGCCAATTGGGTAGAATTTCACTATAGTTGTGAAAACAACCAATTAACTGGGTCCTTTTTGTATTAATTCAAAATGTATGTCATGGGTCTAATGTGATATATGGATTAATCCCAGTGCTAATTTGTTAGGATTATATTGTAACTGTGAAGATAAATATTGCACTGTGTTTTTTCTGGGGAATTTGATTTACATGTTTTTATATTAATGGTAGCGAAAAGAAGTTGTTTAACAGACACATAGTTTTATCGATGTAGGATGATAATTGATTTATAATATTGAGTATATATTTTGTGTTTTTATTTAGATATATGAAAATATTTTCTGTTTGTGAAAAAAACAGGCATCTGCATTAGCCTTGACAAAAGTGGTGCATATCTGGCTACACACCGAAATGCGTTGATGCCACAGTCTAAGTTAAATTCGGGATCTATTCTGTCAGCGTTCACCTATGGGATTCTGACGCATGTGCAATAGATTTTCACAAATGAACGTTTTGATGATTTTATAAAATATCACTTGATTTAGTCTCTTTCGCGTATATTTTTGTATGTTTTATTTAATGCAAAATTTTGGTTGAGGTTTTTAATGAATTGATTAGAAGTATAATGAGTATATATGAAATTTTAATGGTGTTACTTTAATATCAATTGATAATAAATGTATACTACTTGCAATAATTGGGTCTATTGATGAAATTACTGTGTTTGTATTGATAACTATGGGATTCCCCCTTTGTCGTACTGAGTATGGAGTGAGTGTGAATTGTTAATAATTAAGTGTGACTGAGGATTACATTGGTTCCAAGGGAATTGATTTTTACTTTGACTTTGTTGGTACCCTGTCCCTTGGATAGTTGGGCCACTCCCTTTTCTTTTTCATATCCATTAATATTGAGCCTGGATTGTATTAATGACCCTCCATGTGATCAATCATTTTCCTTCTGAGATCATAAGGGACATAAAGCCTGTGCAATTTCCACATTTATTCTGTCTCGTAAACTCCTCATTAAAGGAAGGCTGGGTTCCCTCAATCCGGGAACATGCTATTTTCAACCCACTCTTGATGCCACTTTATGGGCTAATTTCCAAAATATTTCCCTTCTGTCAATCCATGCTACAGTTCTGGAAAAGCATATCAATGGCCATCTCTCAACTAAGGGGTCGATTCCGATCCTGGAAAAAAAACGTGCATACGATTCGTATCCGGACCCCTCTCCGCACGAATCATAAACATGCCGTATGACCCGACGAGTACGATCCGGACCGGGGTATGAGGACGCGATTCTTACGGTCCACGTCAGGTAAGGGCGATTTGTACGGAAAAACAATCACATAACACCGTACACTCCGTACATCCCATGATCAGGGGATACGGTGCGTACCCCTGTGATCATGGGGTGTACGCATCGTACCCCTGCGATCGCAGGGTGTACGCACCATACACCCAGCGAACATGGGGTACGGTCCGTACACCCCATGATCGCAGGGGTACGGTGCGCATGGGGTGTACGCACCGTACACGGGGGGGCCGTTCCGTACCTGTTTCAGGGCGCACTCTGCTTTTAGGGCTGTTTTCAGCTCCCGTAGATAAAGGGTTGTACGGTGCGTACCCGACACGAATCGTACTTGCTGGGTCGGAAAAACCAGCCGAGAACCGCACAGATGTCGCATACAGCGGGTTCCGAGGGAGATTCGTACGGGGATTTGATTCGTACGGTCTTTGTACGATTCGTACGGAGTCCAGCTCCTGGTACGAATCGTACTTGGTCATACGTACAGGGGACGTTGCAGGGTATGATTCGTATGGGAAAAACACTCCGAACGGGTATTCGGAGCGGTTTTTCCAGAATCGGAATTGACCCCTAAGTGTGGGCCGAAAATTTGTTCTGCTAGCGGAATTTGCGGACTTTCCGCAATTTTGCGATCTGCGAATCTCGCGAAATTGCAGAAAAATCTGTGAATCCTTGAGCGAGACTTATTTTCCATGAAGCACTTACAGGGTTACAGCAGGTGCCTAAGTTGAAGCTAATTTCTTTGTAACCATTTACAAAATGGTTACAAAGAAATTTACTTCAACTTGGGCACCTGCTGTAACACTGTAAGTGCTTCCTGAGTGGCGCCTCCAGAGTTCGTTGCCTACTTGCAACTATTCTCTGACCCTGCTCTGACCCTCGAAGCAGGGTCAGAGAATAGTTACAAGTATGGCACGAGGCTCTTGTCACAAAAATTAAACCTCAACAGGAAGCACTTACAGATATGAATAAAGCAGGTGCCCGAGTTGAAGCTTAAATTCAGTAACGTTTTAATAAGCTCAAAACATTAGTGAGCACGGTCGAGGCTGGGCAAGTGTGCTTGCGTTTAACCCCGTCTCTGCCATCGAAAATTAGCTGTAATACTTCAGGGAGATCTTTGCATCCATGTGTTTCTCGAGCGTGATCCCCGTGTAGTTTCTGTGGCCAGAAAGCTGCTTTCTCCTCACCTGCTGCCCTGCTCGCTCTCTGACCCTTTATACACAAGAGGCATGTGAACACGCACAGCAGTCCCGCCCGTTCGGCCCTGCACCACACACTAGCAGTATCAAAAGTCTTCCCACCCTTTCCCAACTATGATGGACAGCTCACTCAAGGGACCTCAGCGCCTTTTGGTGCGGTGGCAAAGTTACAGGCACACACGGTCAATGGAGACAAATCTTCTGGCCCTTATCGTAGCTGCATTGTAGGAAAAGCACTATACATTAGTGAGCACGGTTGAGGCTGGCCAAGTGTGCTTTAACACCGTCCCTGCCGTCAAAAATTAGCTGTAATACTTCAGGGAGGTCTTTGCATCCATGAGTTTCTCGAGCGTGATCCCTGTGTTGTTCCTGTGGCCAGGAGGCTGCTTTCTCCTCACCTGCTGCCCTGCTCGCTCTCTGCCCCTTTATACACAAGAGGCATGTGAACACGCATAGCAGCCCCGCCCGTTCGGCCCCGCACCACACACTAGTGGTATCAAACGTCTTCCCACCCTTTCCCAACTATGATGGACAGCTCACTCAAGGATCTCGGCGCCTTTTGGCACGGTGGCAAAGTTACAGTCCACACAGGAACATGGCGACCCGGGAGTACGCGGCTTCTCTGCACTCGCACTCGCCAGATTTTCGGCATTTTGGTGTCTAACTAATTGAGTTTGTACCCGACTCCTGGCTTTTGATTCTGCTTGATGCCATCTTTAGAACTGAACTAAATTTTGCTAAGATTGTTCAACTCGTCACCTACATTTTTTGATGATTGCTCCACTCGTCACCTCCAATTTGTACTGCTACTCATCAATGTGATCTTCCGCTACGGAATACAGGGTGTGGAAGTCACTTCCCTGTTAATTTTCTGCCAAGGTTACGGGCCCGGCTGGGTCTGAAGTATCACCAGCTGAGCGACCTCCTGGTTCTGATACAGCCATATATAGCCCTGAGGTTTCGCATAGGCGATGAAACACGTGTCGGCTGGCTGTCTAACACAATAAAGGATTCCATCGGACTTCTCTCCCACTGGAGATCCCTACAATTTTCTGTTGCTTTGTTTCTATGTACATTTTTTCATGATTGTTACATAATGTTTAATTGATTTTTGTGAGTGCATAGGGTACTCCTGCAATTTCCTTAGGTTGGTAGTTCTTTCTACTAACTGTTGAGTGGTTCCAAGGGTTTTCCACTCACCCAGTTGCACCACCTCCATACAGCGCGCGACACACCAGTGCGTCCACATTTGGCAGTGCACCCTTTGCGTTTCTGACATCAAAAGCCTTTCAGGATTTTTTTACAGGCACACATGGTCAGTGTAGACGAATCTTCTGGCCCTTTATGCAGCTGCAGTGTAGGAAAAGCACTATACATTTACCAAATGAGGTAGCACTTACTGATTAGCCAGTAGAAAGTACTCCAGTTAAGTGTAGTGCAAATCGCAAAAAAATCAGCGCATTTCTCACGAGAAAATGCGCATGCGCGGCCGCCCGCGCATGCGCATTAGTAAAGAAGACGGAAGAATTAAGATGGCGAGCCCCGGGGACGCGGCGGGCAGCGGCGGGCAAGGTAAGTGCGTTTTAGTTATTTTACTCTTTTCATTTAAAGTATTTAGGGAGGGCGGGAGGGAGGCGGCTGGCGGCCAGTGGTGTTTGCGTAGTGGGGCTACGCGGAGTGCGGAGGTGGGCGTAGTTTCTCGCCCACTTCGCGTAGCTCCGCGAAGCTCCACTACGCCCACTACGCCCAGGGTTATTAGGAACACAGGCGTTTGACTTGACTTCAAGCTATCCATGGATCATCAAATATCTAAGATTGAAGCTTGTTGTTTTATGCTACGTTAAGGTCTCATAAAAATTAATCGGCTTCTTACTCCATCAGTTCAAAGAACCGCAGTGCAATCACTGATCATCTGTAGGCTAGATTATGGCAATGTGCTCTACTTAGAAGCGCCAAATAAATTGATGGAAAGACTTCAGATTGTACAAAACACTGCAGTGCAGTCGCTTTGCTATGTACCAAGTTGATCTATGGTTGCTTCTCATTTACAAACTCTTCATTATACCTGTAGTTAAGTGAGGTACATTTTAAACAGTGTTCTATATGCACAAGCCCTTGAACAGATGTGGCCCCACCATCCTCTGTTTGTTGGTTCATTTCTACTCTCCCAAGTGAGCTCTTTGATCTGGGAGTCAACTCCTAGATAATATACCTCGCTTTAAACTAGAAAGGCGGGGTGGTAGGTCCTTTGCTTTACTGGGTCAATCCTATGGAATTATCTCCCTCTAAAAATGTGGATTCTACCTCCTTCTTGGAGTTCTGTAAACTGTTAAAACGTGACTATCTTAAGGCCACTGTCTATCACTTCATTTTTATTAGAACTGGGGAAATTCCCACTGGGTAGCTATGCACTTTACATAAATTATGTAAACAGAAGAATTACTTTTTCTATGGCGTCTTAAGACCCTTGCTGTCTTTGCCATTCTGCGGTGTATCTTTTGGAAGATCTGTGCACGGGGTGTCAACGTGGACATCATTTGGAGGTAGGCAGGAGTCAAGCTGTGACCTCTAGCTTGCTCTCTGCTACTCCTGGCACTTCCTGTGTGCCCACTGGTCTCAGAGTGGGCAAAACTTTGACTACCTCCAAATGACGCCAATGGCTATCAGTGTGGACAACCTTCTTCTTTCTACAGGTTTGAAAGGGTGTTCAGCCTCATTACAAGACATGGTGATTTGTTAACCCCTTCCCTGCTGGCCCGTTTCCGCCGCTGTGCGGTAAACAAAAGAACAGGGGCGGGCCATGACGAACCCCAGCCGTCATCAGCACACGAGCACCGTAGTGCATGACGGCTGGGGTTCGTCATCAGCATGGAAGGGGTTAAAATGTCTATCTCTATAGAATGCAATGCGTTTCAGCACACATCAGATTAAAGGTCATCATCAGGAGAGAAAAAAGTCTGAGCATAATCAATATTAGGTGAAGGTGGGCAAACCAGGTCCTTCACTTGATGCACCTGGGAAGAACATTATAGGCACGTGACACTCAATTGCCAATTACAAGGTCACAAATAAAGAAGGCCTTCACCTAATTTTACTAATGCTCAAAAATGCACCCATCATAATATACAGGTCTGGAAATATAAGTCTGTGTTCAAACATTAGCTTCCTTGCAGTGTAACAGCATTTTAGAATGATCACATGTACAGATAGAAAGACGTGCTCTACAGCGCTAGGGTTAGTAGGCCTAGGGCCCCATTAGGATAGCAGGTGGAAAACCACCCCGACCGCCATGGAGGCGGGAAAAACCGCCCGCCGTGCCATGGGATAAACTGGCGGGCAAATTAGGATCAACCGCCAAAAAAGACCGACCGCGGCGGTAGCGGGCAAACCAAAACCACCTGGCCGGCTGGCCGTGACGTCCAAAAACCAACCACGACGGTCAGAAACGCTGCGGAAAAGCTACAATCCGCCGCAAGCAAAGCGGCGACACCGCACAGGAAATTAGTATATCCCCAATGTACGATCCGCTGTTTTTATTTTATTTATTTATTTATTTATTTTATATAGCGCAAACAGCTACCCAACAAAGGGTTTCCCGGCGCTTGTGATTCAGTGAAGTTTGTGATCTGTCTACGACCGCCGCGGTCACACACAGGAGTGAATGGGAGAGACAGCGGAAGAGCTGCAGCATAGCCACCGCAGCGGACGGTACATGAAAAACATGATGGTCGATGCTAAAACACCGCAACAATGCCAAACTTTGCACAAATCAAAGAAGCCATGCCCTCCGAATACACAACACATATACCAATGAAAAAGCAAATGTAAAAAAAAACATACACTTCCCAGGACAACACCCACAACACACCTGACAGCAAAATCCCATTTGACACACCCACACAGCTGAGTATAAAACCAGCCCCTTTACTGACCACAATCCTTTGCAACACTCCAGAAGAGAAGGTCATTCACCAGATCTGACAGGAGAGGCAAAAGAACACAGCACACACACACCACCACCACAACCACTACCACCACTACCACCATCACACCAGCACCAACAATCCCCCAGCACACAACACACCTCACATATCAACACCACACCCACCAAACACACCCCTGCACCCACAAACACTTCAAACACCACACACCATGGCAGAACAGAAAATGCACAAATTCACAGAGAGTGAGTTGACAGTCATGGCAAATGAGATAGTGAGAGTGGAACCACAACTGTTTGGTAGCCTGGTCCAACAGACACCATTAGCCACAAGGACACAAATGTGGGAAAGGATGGTTCAAATGGTCAATGCAGTAAGGACCACCCCGCGATCCAAGAAGGAGATCATGAAGCGGTGGCATGATCTGAAGAGGGTTGTCAAAGAGAGGAGGAGCAAGAACTGGGAGCTGGCTAACCAGACTGACAGTGGCCCTCCCATCCCACAGAAAACATTCACACCATAGAAAGAGAAGGTGCTTGCCATACTGCATCCTGAGAGTCTCACAGGAGTATCCGGGGGAATGGAGGCTCACCTAACAGGTAGGTAGCCATCTTGCTTGGGAGACTTGTTTGGGGGTGGGAGGCCTGTACCACGACTCCCACCATGCCCCCTGTCCCACACCTGAGCTTCATGGAGCCCTCCTCCACACCATCCAGAAGCACTTAGAAGCCAAAGCAGTACACCATACAAACTTACAGGTAGGTAGCCATCTTCCCTGTTCTGGCTGTTAGGGGGTGGGATGCCTGTACCACGACTCCCACCATGCCCCTTTCCTACACCCCTGCAGCATAGAGCACTCCCACACCCAGGAGCATGTGTCAGCCATTGCACTGTTCACCCTCACCTTACAGGTACGTGGCCATCTTGCTTGGGAGGCTTGTTTTGGGGTGGGAGACCTGTACCACGACTCCCACCTTGCCCCCTGTCCCACACCCCAGCAGTATGGAGCCCTCTCCCCCACACCACCCAGAAGCATTTGGAAGCCATTGCAGTACACCATACAAACTTACAGGTAGGTAGCCATCTTCACAGTGAGGGTGTTTGGGGGAAGGAGGCCTGCACTCCTACTCCCACCATGCCCCCTGTCCCACACCTGAGCAGGATAGAGGCCTCCCCCCTCCCAGGAGCACATGCCAACTTTGTAAATAAAATACCTTACACACTTCAATTGGTGCGGCTCTGTCTTTAGTGCAATATTTACTGTGTTGAAAATGCCCAAGATGTATCTAAAAGATGTACAGTATGTAGGCCTGGATAATTTTGAGGCACCTAGGGAGACACAACAGAACAACAGTCACTGGCGTTAGTGTGGCATCACAGGCATAACACTACACCAAACATCCACATATGTCTAGAGGCAGACAACACAATGTGCAACAAGTGTCAACAAACAGAGTTCTGTATACGTTCCCATGTGAAATGTCACTGCCACATTTCAACACACAGGTGACTCAACATGTGCCTGTCTGTACCATCAGCACATAGCCCTTCAGAACAACAGCAATCACAACAGACAATGTACAAGTTGTACCTCATCATCCACATTCAAGTGAAGTAGCGGGTGATGAGCTGTTAACGCATGTCAACTCCTTCCTCCTCTCCACTGTTCTCATCACTGGACTCAGGGCCCTGAACAGGCGGGGGCCTTGGGTCCTCACCATCATCCAGGAGCAGGGGAACCTACTTGTGAATGGCCATGTTGTGGAGCATACAGCATGTCAGAATTATCTTTCAGACCGTCCCAGGCGAGTATGACAGTGCACCTCCAGTCCTGTCAAGGCAGCAGAATCTTGACTTGAGCAGGCCAAAAGTCCGCTCAATAAAACGTCGGGTACTGCCATGGGCCTCATTGTACCTGACATCACCCTGGTTCCTGGGATTCCGTAGTGGTCTCAGCAGCCATGGACGGCTGGGATATGCAGAGTCACCTGTGAATGTCACTAGGAATACTCACCCACAATCCAAGCACACTCGGTAAGCAGATTTGCCATCATCCGGGGCACCATGCTGTTCCTCAGGATGTACAAGTCATGGGCTGAGTCGGGGAATCTTGCACACACATGTGACATGGTCGTGTCCGCAAGGCACACCACTTGCACATTGATCGAATGATAATGTTTGTGATTTCTAAAAATGTGCTCCCTCGCCTGTGGTGGCACCAGACCTACATGGGTGCAATCGATGGCACCAACAACATGGGGGATGTGCCCAAGGGAATAGAAGTCACCCTTCACACTGGCCAATTCTGCTCCCCTGGGGAAATGTATCTATTGATCCTTATATCTCATCATGGCTGCAAGAACATTCCTCAGCACCAGGCTGAACATGGGTTGCGACATCAGCAGCGCTGGCCACGGTCTTCTGGAAGGAACCAGTTGCAAAAAAGTGGAGGGCTGCCATCACTTTGTATGTGGGTGTGAATGCTGTTGGGTAAGGAGATCTTCATGATTGTGAAGGAGTTCACGTCTCCCACTTCTTATTCACCCCCGCCTGTATCACCTGATGCGTGGGCGCGTGATCTTGCCACCTTTTTCACCGACAAGATTAAGGCAATTCAGGCCTCCTTCTCGGAGAGCGCGGTGGAGGGTTGCTGTGATCTCATGGCAGGACTTGGAACATCAGCCATGCCTATGGCTATCCTGGAGGACTTTCCACCTGTCTCCAGTGACATGTCCCGGACTCTGTTAGCCAGTCTTAAATCTGGCTCCCCACTTGACCCCTGCCCCGCCAAATTTTTGGCCGGGATGGCGGCAGTGGTGAATCCCCTGGTCAACCCGATCCTCAATGCCTCCTTGAGGGAGGGGAGTGTCCCACGCACCTGGAAAAGGGTGATGGTGATCCCCCTCCTGAAAAAGCCTGGTCTTGATGCCGAGGTCTTGGCCAATTATAGGCCAATTTCACTTCTCCCGGCTTTGGCGAAGATCACTGAGAAACATGTTCATGGCGTCTTGTCGAACTTCCTAGAGTCCAACAATCTGCTCCATCCATCCCAATCCGGTTTCCGTCTGAATTTTAGTACGGAAACGGCGTTGGTGGAGGTCTCTGAGATCATCAGGGAGACCTTGGATGTGGGTGGCAAGGCCATGCTAGTCATGTTGGACCTGTCGGCGGCTTTCGACACCGTCCCCCATGAGGCGCTTCTCGCCAGGCTCTACGACATCGGCCTAAGGGGGACGGTGCTCAGATGGTTTACATCTTTTCTGGAGGGCCGCCGCCAGACGGTCTGGGTTTCCCAGAGCTCCGCCGAGATGCCGCCATTGGGAGTTGGGGTTCCACAGGGTTCTGTGTTGAGCCCGACATTGTTCAACATCTTTATGTCCCCCCTGGCGGCTGTGGTTGAGGCTTACGGAGCCCAGATCGTGTCCTACGCCGATGACACGCAACTCCTCTTTACTTGTGGAAAAGATCAGACATTTGATAGGGAGAGAATTCGGGACTGCCTGGACAGGGTCTTCGGCTGGTTCCAGCGGAATAGTCTGAAGGCCAACTCCAGTAAGTCGGAGGTTCTATTCTTCGGCTGTGCTTTCGATCCCAAGTGGCGGCAGTGGTGGCCGGCCGCCATGTGTCCTCCGGCACAATCCTCCTTGGTTGCCAAGAACCTGGGTGTTAAGCTTGATAACAAACTCTCTCTGAGAGCGCACGTCCTTGGCCTGTCCGGCACCTGTTTCGGCATCCTCAGAATGCTCCGCAAGTTCCTTCCTTTATTGTCTGCGGAGCACAGACGGATTACGGTGCAGGCGCTTATCGGATCTAGACTAGACTATGCCAATGCCCTTTTCTTAGGCCTTCCAGATTACTTGGTTCAGCGCTTGCAGGTGGCACAGAACTCTGCAGCCCGGGCAATCTTTGGTCTGCACAGACGAGCACGGGATTCTGGGCTGCTGCAGACGCTTCATTGGCTACCGATCCGGAAGCGGATTGTTTTCAAATCCCTGACGCTGGTGCACAAGGCTCTGTTTGGCTCAGGCGCAGGATATTTGAAGAAAAGATTGGCTTTCTATCGCCCTGCTCGCTCATTGCGTTCAGAATCCCTTTTCACTGCTGTGGTTCCACGCGTGAGGAAGGCCCGCATTGGGGGGCGCTCTTTCAGCCTCAAGGCCTCCCAGCTGTGGAACTCGCTTCCTCTGGCACTCCGTAGCACTCCCAATTTGCTTCAATTCAGGAAGAATTTGAAGACTTGGCTTTTTAATCATTCTGTTTAGGTGGGCTTTTTTTTCTTTCTCTTTTGGGTTCTGTTTTTCTTGTTATGTTGATTATACACTGTAGCTGCCTGTGGAAAGCGCCGGGACACTCTTTTAGAGTAGCCGAGCGCTATAAAAATGCACTTTAAAATGCACTTTAAAGGTGACGAGGCTGCAGGTGGGGCTCCAACAGATCACAAAGGGTCTTCAGTGTTGGTCTGTCGAGGCGGAATTTGCGAATGATCGCTATATCTTCCATGTCCTCCAGCACTGTCAGGTGACGTACGAGATTAGGCCTCCTCCTTGCTGAGATGTAAATGGACACATGTCAATGACAACCATCATGAGATGGCCACAGCACATTCTGTTAAGGATGTCACGGAAAAACAAAGACTGCCATGAGAGATGTGTGGCACACCAGGTTACATGGGTGGACATTTGAGACAGAGGGCACACCTCTCCATTTACAATACACAAGTGCCGCAAACAACACATAGGTCAATGTGAATGCACACATACTAAACCCCGCATTTCACATGTGCACGCCTTGTACCATACCATCCACCAATGTGTGTAAAATGACCATGACTTTCTCATACCCATCTGCTGTTCCTGTCACACCTCAATGAATCATGTGAACTTGGCACACATCCACAACCCAATGTTCACAGTAGCTGGAAAACTGTCACATGTGTGCATGAGCTGATATGAAAGCACAAGTAAGTAACATCGCCATGCAGTGAGACAAGCCTTGCCAATGTCAGCACTGACCCACAACACATTGATTGGTTACCCATTATTGACACCAGCTCAACACTGTCAAGCATCATCAACCATCAAATGCATGAGTAACATGGCAGGGACCACAGACCAATGTGTGTCACACATAACGTGCGTCCACCTATGGATTATATGGAATAATGGCATTGTGTGCTCAATGATGTGCCCTTAACCATGTTGCTGCTGTGTACTGATGCAGTGTTCATGATGGACATTGCCACTGCATGTGTCCCAAATCGCGATAGCTACCGCCTGGTCCCGGCAGTGTGACACCAGCACCACCCCCTTCACAAGTGCGGTAGCCATTGGCATGGAGACATGGGTAGATGGCGGTGGGCGTGCTCTGCCACCCAAATCGCGGGAGCTACCGCCTGGCCACGGCGGTGTGATACCAGCACCACCCCTTCACAAGTGCGGTAGCCATTGGCATGGAGACATGGATAGATGGCGGTGGGCATGCTCCGCCACACAAATTGCGGGAGCTACTGCCTGGCCACGGCGGTGTGACACTGCCATGGGGGCATTGCCTACAGCCAATGGGAGCGATGATTGCGGTGGCATGATGGAGTTTTGAAAATCGCAGAAGGCGTGCTCCGCCACCACGGAGGTGGTCAGCGTAAGCCTTTGAAAGATGCACTATCACGGTAGCGCACCCTTGGCCCCTGTGATGCATCACTGACATGGAGCATTGTCTACAGCCAATGGGAGCGATAATTGCGGTGGCATGATGCAGTTTTGAAAATCGCGGAAGGCGTGCTCCACCACCGCAGAGGCGGTCATTGGATGCCTTTGAAAGATGCACCTTTGCGATAACACACCCCGGGCCCCTGCGGTGCATCACCGCCATGGAGCATTGCCTACAGCCAATGGGAGCGATGATTGCGGTGGCATGATGCAGTTTTGAAAATCGAGGAAGGCGTGCTCCGCCACCGCGGAGGCGGTCATTGGATGCTTTTAAATGAGGCAGACCTGGACAACCAATTGTTGCAGATTTGCACCTTACAAACGACCCCAGGGGCCTATAAATCTGTGGGAGTGAGCCTCAAATTTCCACTGCTCACAGAGCCAGCTGCCTGGGACCGTCTCCTGCTGCTGCCTCCAGTGCCTGCTGCCTGGGACCCTCTCCTGCTGCTGCCTCAAGTGACTGTTGCCAGGGACCCCCTCACCACTCACTTCAACCACAGATGTTCCATGTCCACAGGGATGGCAAGGACAGAAAAGATTTTTGCCAGTCCATTCACAAGCGAGGAGCTGGAGGTCCTAGTGGACGAGGTGCTAGCACAGTACCCAAGGCTGTATGCTGGCCCCAGTGTAGTGGTAAGTCAACATTAAGGGAGCTGTAGGGCAGGGGGTGTCAGACTTGTAGTTGTGCTGCTGCAGTATATGCCTGAGGGTGTGGGGTTGTGTCATACACTGACAAACAAGCTGTCTCCAGGGCGAGTGAGTGTGTGTGTCCCAATGTCACTTTTTTCCCTGCCTGCAGTTGTATGTGTGAGCGGAGTGTGTTACATTGTCAGCCAAACAAAGCCACAGGATGTTGGACATGTAGGTGCCAGGACAGTAATTGCTCGGGTGAATGTTTCTGTGTGCCCCTATTGTCTGACTCAGTGTGAACCCAGAGAGTAGGCCCAGTGCCCGCCCACCCAAACGAGAACACATCACCGAACTTACATGGTTCTTTTTCCTGTTCATTCACACTGAAAAGAAGATATGCACCATCTCAGCCCTGTATAACTGCACACAAACATACTTCTGTAGATGGCTATTTTGTTGGTGAGTCCATGTGCCCCGAGGCCATACACATTACAAACACATATGTTCACAGGACATGCTCACGGAATTCTGCCCAGTCATGCACACAGTGCTTCTAGACACA
Organism: Lissotriton vulgaris; assembly: GCF_964263255.1. Classification (NCBI taxonomy): domain Eukaryota; kingdom Metazoa; phylum Chordata; class Amphibia; order Caudata; family Salamandridae; genus Lissotriton; species Lissotriton vulgaris. Next base: position 90,104,636 of record NC_141697.1, on the reverse strand, counting down.
GACACAGGTAGATATGTGATGTATGTAGTGGGCAGATATGCATGGGACTGGTGATGTCTGCAAGCCACTGAGGGTGTTCAGTGCAGTCAGCCTGCATGTGTGTGAGATTATCAGGGACCCTCTACGCCCTCATGTATGCATGCAAACACATCTGTTTGGCCCATGCAGAGTGCCCTTGTGAGGTGTCCCCCAGTTTGGGATGGAGGGACATTACAATAGGTCCTGAGTCTGTGTCTTGCTACTGTACTGATAGATGTTGGTACATGACACTGTGTCACTAGCCATTTACCCTTCTTTTCTCCCATACCTGCAGCTCAAGGTACACCAGCGTAAGGCCATGTGGAGGGCCATTGCAGTAAAGGTGCGAGCCCTGGGGGTATCCAACCGGCAACACACCCACTGCCACAAGAGGTGGGGCAACATCAGCCAGCTGGCAAAGAAAGTGGCACAGATGACATTGGAGCTGCTACCGCGCACTGGGCGTTTGACACTGTGCAATATAACACCACTGATGGGACGCATATTGGCAGTGACTCATCCAGAGCTGGATGCACGTCTGAAGGAGCATCGCCAGCAAGGCAGGGGTGAGTAAGTGGGGAGGGTGACTTTGGCTGTGAGAAGATGCATGTGTACAGGGCCTGTGGCAGGGGTGTCCCATGTGATGTTTGTGTGGTGGTGATGTGCTGTGTCATGTGAGTGGCTGCTGGGATGTGTGCTAGTGTCAGGCATTGGACCAAGTTGGCCTTACAAAGCTTTCTCATAGCCAAATGTGTTAGGATCTACATGGTCATTCAGCATTGGGATAGTGTGGGGAATCTATTAGGGGGTGAACAGCAGGGTCCACTATCTGAGTGTGACTTCATGTATGCCTACTTTGCATGCACCATGATCGGTGAGGCCCACACATCTGACAACAAGGTGCCTCAAAGTACCACATGCTGCTTGGTATGGCCTACTTGTCATTGTGGACTGTCATGTCCGAATAGGTGTGTGTGTTGTCCCCTCCTGTTCCCTGAAGGTCTGTCAGTGGCAATGAGTGTTGTCTCCACATCACTGGGTGTGGGCAGGGCAAGTTGTGTATCTGGTATACTTCATCCATGGGCAGGGTGTTGTGCTGTGTGGCCTCAACATGGCTCAGTCATTCAGGGTTGTTGTGGTCTATGTAGTGTGTTGCTGCAATGTGATTGCAGGTGTGGTGTTCACCATGTTGATTTGGGCATCTCCTGTACTGCATTGATTGGATTGCTTTGTCCTGATGATGACACTAACACAACCCTGCATCTGTCTCTCATGCAGAATCACCAGTGGACACGGAGGAAAGGGAGCCGGAAACCAGTGGTGGCGAGAGTAGCACCACAGCTGCACCAGAGGCCAGTGACACAGAGCTCACCAGCGCATCTGAGGGGGACCGTAGTATGCAGGAGGAATCTGTGGCTGAGACGCAGAGTACTACATCATCTGATGCCTGCGGTGATGCATCCATTGGCAGGCACAGGGGATGGGGAGTCTGCAACATCATCTACCACACAGCGGCCAGTGCCCAGCCTTTCATCCACTTCATCTGGTGCTGCCCGTGTCAGTAAGAGGGGACGAGTTACATTCACACCTGGCACCGCTGAGCATGCACCTTTCCCCCCTGCCGCCCTCAGTTCTGAGTCTGTAGATCTCCACGCCTGCTTTGTGTGGGCCAGACCACCCTGCTCAATGACTTTAGTGAACATGACAAGAAATGAGTCCAGGTGGTTGCCTACATGGAGGGCATACACTCTGACGTGGGTGGGCTACACCGTACAGACCAGGCTTTGTCATCTGCAGTGACGTCTGCCCTTCACCAGGCACAGTCTCCCATTTCTGCTCAGGTGCCTTTGTCCACCCCCCAGTCAGTGGCCACATCAGATGGCAGTGACCACGGTTCGCATGGATCACAGACACGATACAGCACAAGGAGCACACACTAGACACAGGCCAAAGTGGTCCCGCACACAGACACCATCCCCACAGAAGAGCAGAGCCAGCCCAGAATGCAAAGACAAGAGCCCGTCAGAGAAGTGCAAGGCCGAAAAAGCAATGAGGCTGCCATCAGGCTCACATGCCTCAGAGGCATCACCAGCAAATGACTCTACTGTCCCTAAAACGTAACGCAGAGCTAGGCGTGCAGTGTCTGTGCCCACTGAGGAGGTGTTGTATGGCAAGGATACACCTAGGATGGGCACATGGCCACATCCACCCACAACATCAACTCCAATTCCAAGCCCAGTGAAGCAGGTGGAGGAGGGCACTGTAGGGGCTAGCCCTGGCAAACAGGCTAAGGCGGGCACTGTCGGGGCCACCCCTGGCAAAGAGGCAAAGGAGGGCACTGTAAGTGGGATACCTGGCAAGCAGAGGAAGGTGGTCCAGAGGCGTAGCCAGACAAAGCGTTCCGCAGGATCCAGCACGTCACCAGAGGAAGTGCCAGTGTCTGCACCTGATGCAGGACAGTTAGTGTGTGTGCCTGTTGTGTCATCACCAGTTCCCATTAACCCCAATACAGGGAAGCCATTTCGTATTCCCAAGAAGTAGACGGGCACCCCTCCAACCTCACCCACCCACACTGTGTCACAGGTCTGCATGACTCCACCTCCACGTGCCACTAAACCACCTGGTCCAAACAGACCTCCAGCTTGCCAAACCACTGATAGCCCTATATGACCTGGGCCTCTGTCTCCCCAGTCAAGTGTTCCTGCTGTCCCCGACACACAGTCAGCTCCAAGTCCGCCTGACAGCCAAATGTGAGTGGCAGTCCCCCTCATACACATGTCTCTCATACATGCTTGTCCTGCCCATTGTTTGCCACCTGGGTGTGTTGCTGGTCATGGAAGGGTACAGACAAACACACTCACTGTGCAGCTTCTCATGTCCTGACTCCGCATTTCTCCCTGGCCACTGAAATTGTCATTCACTGCTGTGTTGCACTCTCCCCAGTGCAGCCTCTCATGTACTTGCTGTGCCATCTGCCATGGACACTGGCCCTGTTGCTCTGCTGTGTTGGAGCCCCCCCGTGTGCAGCCTCTCATGTACATGCTGTGCCACCTGCCATGGACCATGGCCCTGTTGCTCTGCTGTGTTGGACTCTCACCTGTGCCATGAACACTGGCCCAGTTGCTCTGCTGTGTTGGAGTCCCCCCTGTGCCATGGACACTGGCCCTGATGCTCTGCTGTGCTGTACTCTCACATGTGCCATGGACACTGACCTTGTTGCTCTGCTGTGTTGTACTCTCCCCTGTGCAGCCTCTCATGTACTTGCTGTGCCACCTGCCATAGACACTGGCCCTGTTTCTCTGCTGTGTTGTGCTCTCACCTGTGCCATGGACACTGGCCCTGTTGCTCTGCTGTGTTGTACTCTCCCCTCTGCAGCCTCTCATGTACTTGCTGTGCCACCTACCTTTATACACTGGCCCTGTTGCTCTGCAGTGTTGGACTCTCACCTGTGCCATGGACACTGGCCCGGTTGCTCTGCTGTGTTGTACTCTCCCCTTTGCCATGGACACTGGCCCTGTTGTTCTGCTGTGTTGTACTCTCCCCTGTGCCATAGACACTGGCCCTGTTGCTCTGCTGTGTTGTACTCTCCCCTGTTCAGCCTCTCATGTACTTGCTGTGCCACCTGCCATGGACACTGGCCCTGTTGCTCTGCTGTGTTGTACTCTCCCCTGTGCAGCCTCTCATGTACCTGCTGTGCCACCTGCCATGGACACTGGCCCTGTTACTCTGCTGTGTTGGACTCTCACCTGTGCCATGGACACTGGCCCAGTTACTCTGCTGTGTTGGAGTCCCCCCTGTGCCATGGACACTGGGCCTGTTGCTCTGCTGTGTTGTACTCTCACCTGTGCCATGGGGATCCCTGACAGAACATCGACAGACAAAATATTGAGATGCCAAAATATCGAGGATAAAATTTCGACTGACAGAATATCGACTTCCTATCTTCAAACAGGTAAGTACAAAAATATCGACTCCAAAATATCGAGAGTAAAAAATATAGAATGTCAAAATATCGAATTTTTTAAGTATGTTAAAAGTAACTTAAAAGTAATATAACAGTAAATTAAATTATTATAAACATGTATAAAATACTTAAATAAACGAAAAATTAAGAAATAATTAATGTAACTTAAAAAATAAATTATTAATACTTATATATATATATATACATATTATACCGTAGGATAGCGAGAGGGTTAAATGTACTCTAACGACTCCAGTGAGTGCAACAGTAGGGAAAATGTTGGATAGCGTAGGGGTAAAAATTACTACTCCAACTCCAATGAGTGTAACAGTAGGGTAAGCGTTGGATAGCGTAGAGGTAAAATTTACTATTCCAACTCCAGAGAGTGTAACAGTAGGGTAAGCGTTGGATAGCTTAGGGGTTTAAATTACTTTTCCTACTCCAGAGAGTGTAACAGTAGGGAAAGCGTTGGATAGCGTAGGGGTTAAAATTACTATTCCAACTCCAGTGACTGCAACAGTAGGGAAAGCGTTGGATAGCGTAGGGGTTAAAATTACCATTCCAACTCCAGAGAGTGTAACAGTAGGGAAAGCGTTGGATAGCGTAGGGGTTAAAATTACTATTCCAACTCCACTGAGTGCAACAGTAGGGAAAGCGTTGAATAGCGTAGGGGTTCAAATTACTATTCCAACTCCAGTGAGTGTAACAGTAGAGTAAGCGTTGGATAGCGTAGGGGTAAAATGTACTATACCAATTCCAGTGAGTGTAAAAGTAGGGTAAGCATTGGATAGCGTAGGGGTAAAATTTACTATTCCAACTCCAGTGAGTGTAACAGTAGGGTAAGCGTTGGATAGCGTAAGGGTAAAAATTACTATTCCAACTCCAGAGAGTGTAAGAGTAGGGAGAGCTTTGGATAGCGTAGGGGTTAAATTTACTATTCCAACTCCAATGAGTGCAACAGTAGGGAAAGCGTTGGATAGCGTAGGGGTAAAAATTACTATTACCACTCCAGAGAGTGCAACAGTAGTGAAAGAGTTGGATAGCGTAAGGGTAAAAATTACTATTCCCACTCCAGTGAGTGCAACAGTAAGGAACGCGTTGGATAGCGTAGGGGTTTAAATTACTATTCCAACTCCAGTGAGTGTAACAGTAGGGTAAGCTTGGATAGCGTAGGGGTAAAATTTATTATTCCAACTCCAGAGAGTGTAACAGTAGGGTAAGCGTTGGATAGCGTAGGGGTAAAATGTACTATTCCAACTCCAGAGAGTGTAACAGTAGGGAAAGCGTTGGATAGCGTAGGGGTTAAATTTACTATTCCAACTCCTGTGAGTGCAACAGTAGGGAGAGTAAATACTTCTTATATAAATATAAATAACATAAATAGTAAAATCTATTACAAAATATATTAAATATTTTAGAATAGTGTAAATTATATTAATTAATCTATTAAATTGTAAAATACAAATTATTTAATAATATAAATTACCTACTAATACTAATAATTTACCTATTAACAATCAATTAATTTAAATTTTAAAATTATTTTACAAAATAAACTCAATATATTTTTTAAAACAATGTAATTACTTACAATTAAATTAATTCCAAAACTAATCCTCTAAAAACACACAACCCAATACAAAATGAAATTATATCAATTAACATATTTATTAATTATTCATTTAAATGTATTTACCTATTATATTGTAATTAATTACCAATTATTATTTATTGAACAATTAATTCTAAATAAATAACTTTTAATTAATTTACATATTTAATTAATTATATTTCAATTACTTCCCACCCTATTCCCCTATAAACGCACAGCCCGCTAAATTATCAATGAATCAATAAAAATTAATTACCAATTATATTTTAATTACTTACCAATTAATAATTAATTAACAAATAATTTTAAATAATTAACAATTATTTAAATAACATATTTTATTAATTATAAGTAAATTACTTCCCACACTATTCCCATATAACACCAAAACCCGCTACAGAAAATAAATGACAAAAAATATAATATATATCACGTAATCATTTAAAATTTATTACCAATTATATGTTAATTAATTACCATTTAATAATTAATTATCAATTAATTCTAAATAAATACAAATTAATTAAATAACATATTTAATTAATTATATTTAAATTACTTCCCACCCTTTTCCCCTATAAACCCACAACCCGCTACAGAAAATAAATTACTAAAAATAATATATTTATCAATTAATCAATAAAAATTAATCAATTATATTTTAATTAATTACCAATTAATAATTAATTATCAATTAATTCTAAATAAATACAAATTAATTAAATAACATATTTAATTAATTATATTTAAATTACTTCCCACCCTATTCCCTTATAAACCCACAACCCGCTACAGAATTATATTACACAAAAATTACACATTAATATTAACTTACCTTAAATTCGATTTTTTTGTTGTCTATATTCTGTCTAGTCGATATTATGTCCATTCTATATTTTTTAATCAATATTATTGCTATTCTAGTCGATATTACATTTTTCTAGTCGATATTTTTGTAGTCGATAATATGTCTAGTCGATATTATGTCTAGTCGAAGTTAAAAACTCGATATTATATCTAGTCGAAATAAAAAACTCAATATTATGTCTACTTACCGTGCCATGGACACAGGCCTGGTTGCTCTGCTGTGTTGTACTCTCCCCTGTGCCATAGACACTAGCCTTCATGTTTGAAGTTTGCCTGTGCAGATTATCTTGCATATGATCTGCATTTTGTGCCTTGCTCTTGTCTACTGTTGTTCCACTGACACATCTGTGCAATATGTGAATAAGGACAGTTATTCCTGTTGTGTTTTGTCAGTGTCCTTGCTGATTAAAGTCCTTTTGGTGTGTGCATTTTGTTGCCTGTGCCCCATGCTCTATGAGTCACTTCTACATTGCCAGGCTCTTTACCCGCATCACATTTTTAGACAGGGGTGACAGTGTCTTCAGCCCATTCAGACACTGATACTAGTGTTACCTGTGATGGCTATTTTACCTGTCATGCAGTTCTCTCTTTAGTGGTTTTCTATTGTTGGCTACATTGTTGCCATGTCAGGTTGGGGGACACTGCCAACACAGGGTGTGATGCTGTGCACAGATTTGCATGCAGGCTGAGCAATGTCATGATGTATGTGTGTTATTCCAGTATATGTGCCCAGCTGTGTATGTGTATGGTCATTTTGTGTTGGCACTTAGTCCTGGTCCTCTGGCCTACATGAGATGTGTGCTCTTGGGTGGTGAAGAGGTGTGCAGTGTGAAGGGTGTGACTTTGTAGTGGGGGTGGATGTGTGTGTGCCCCTGGATTGTGATAGAAGCACATGTGTCACCTAGGAGTTGTGTGCCTGTTTTTTAGATTGTCCTGCCCTGTGTAAATGATTGTATGCACTTGTGTGAGTTGTCTGTTGTGCACTGAGCAGTGTGTTGGTGTGTCCATGCAGTTCTGTCTGACTCCTCCTTGATGTTTTGGTCACTTATGAGTCTGCAAAGTGTGTGACTTGCACATCAGTGTTGTGTCTGTGCGGGGGCGTGGCTTGGGCGCCGATGGCGATGGTCGCCTGAGAGCTCGGCTCCGGGACTGAGCCCGTGATTATCCTGTAAATCGGAGGCTGCGGGGCACCCCAAACCCCGCATTCTGCTGAACGAACCGACGAAGACCTGCCAGGGCCCCTGGCGAGGCTCGGACGAGTGGTGATCCGGCGTAAAACCGAAGTTTGCGGAGTTGCGGAGTGCGACCCAACATGGCGCCCGGACTTCATTGTCCCCCTGGCCGGATCCATTGAATTGGAGGAGCGTCGCGGGCGGCGTCTCGCCCCCGGCTTTGCCATCCCCTGCTGATCTGTGCACTAGATATCGGTCGGGTCGGACTTTCTACAACGAGAATGCACTTGGTTGGGTGACTGGGCGGATGCCCACGTTATAGTGGATCCAGTGAGCGGACGTCTGGTGAACCGGGCGGTGGCCCAACTCACGACACCGCACCTAGCTACGTTTTCCTGGCCAGTCCACTTCCATGGGAGGCGCGACACTCTGGCGCCACAAATCGTCCGGTGGAGTTGGTGACCCTCACCCCGGGACTTTAGCGGCTGTGCGGACCTGCCCGACCTGGCGGCGGTTATCTCCGCCCCCTCATCGGTGCCCTCGGACGCCGTGGTGGTGGCGCGAGCCGAAGCGGAGAAGTTCCCACAGGCCCTGGAGAAGGAGGTCTCCGATACTCGATTTGAGGTCCAGTAACCGGGAGGGTCGTGGTCGGCATCTGCACCCGGAGACGCCTGCTCCTGGACCATCACGGAGTGCCCCCGGCGACATGGGGAAACCTAGAGGAGCCAAGGGGACTACCCCAACCGCCTCAGACTCGGAGGCCCAGGACAAAGAGGAACATGGGGACCCAAAGAGTTCTGGTGGTGCATCGATGCAACAGCAGTTCGACCGCGTCCTGGAGGCGATAGCGACCACGCGATCGGCCCTTCAACAGGACATTGCCCAGGTGGCGACGAGCCTAGGTCTCCTTAGAGCGGACCACGGCAAACTTTCGGACCGGGTCAAGGAAGTGGAGAGCTCGGTGAAAACCTTGGAGCCGGCGCAGCGAACCTTGGCTGCGACTATGAAGGATGCTTTATCCCGGATTGCGACCCTAGAGCAGAGAGCGGAGGATGCGGAAGGCCGCAACAGGAGGAACAACATCCGTGTGGTGGGCCTTCCGGAAAAGATCGAGGATGGCGACATGGTGGCATACTTGGAGGCCTGGCTCCGTGACACGGTGGCCCCGGAGGGGCTATCCTCCTTCTACACCTTGGAGCGTGCCCACAGAGTCCCGGCGCGGCCACCGCAGCAGGGACGTGCCCCGAGACCAGTGGTGGCGCGGTTATTGCACTTTCGGGACAGAGACTTAATCCTCAATGCCGCCAGACATAATGGTCCATTCAAAGTGGCGAACAGTCAGGTGAACATCTTCCCGGATTACACCTACGAAACTCAACGCAGGCGGTTCTCCTTCCTGGCGGTCAAGCGCGAGCTCAGGAGCGAGGGCATCCAGTACTCGCTCCTCTATCCTGCAAGGCTCCGCATCATTGTCGATGACAAGACTCAATTCTTCGACACCCCGGAGGATGTCTGTGCCTGGCTCGAGCTTTACAGAGCAGGGAAAGATGGCTTCGGCTCCTCATCCCAACAGGCGGAGGAGCCGGAACAGAGACGGCGATCCAGGAGGATTAGGAATCGCCGAGGCCGCTCGGGGGGGCCCTCAACTGCAGAGACGTCGACGGAGCGGAGGGGAGTGCTCGAGGTGTTATCTGAGTTGTCTGGCGCACGGGACGATGCCATTGAAGAGGAAGCAGACCCGGGGGACGAGGGGGCACCATCGGACTCAGAGGACTCAGTGACTGATAGCGCCCATACACCGGTGATCACACCGAAATCGGTGGAAGACCTCCTGGATGGACAGGGGTAACGGGGTGAGCTACCTCATTTTGGGAGGGGGCCCGGCAGGGGGAGGCGGTTGCCGTTAATTGATGCTGACAACGAGAGCGGGGAGGGTGGGGTGTCCCTGTTTCTGCCCCGAGGGTCTTTGGCACTGTTTTGGGCTTGTTTTTAGTCCTGGTAGCCGGAGCGTCGAGGGCCCACTGCCTCCGCCCGGCCCGCACCTGGCCCTTAAGGCCTTCCTACGGTGGCGACCGCAGGATTAGTAGGGGTTATTGGGTTGTTGGAGGGCAAGGTTTGGATGGGATCTGGATGGTGCTGTTTGGGTCCTGTTCTGGGGAGGGTGGGTGGGGGTCTGATTCGTTCTTGGGGTGTTTGGTTTTGGTTGGGGAAAATGGCCGCCATCAGTGCTGGGATGAATGATGTCCTTTTTTTGTGGGGACCCGGATGGGGAGACTGTATGAGAACAATATGGGACAATGGCTGATGTTGCTAACTTGAAATGTGTCACTTGGAACGTGAGGGGGCTTCACACTATGTCCAGGCGCCACAAAGTCCACGCTTATTTAGTGCGTAGGGGAGTGCAAATGGCGCTGCTGCAGGAAACTCATCTGAACAAGGCGGAAGGGGCGGCGCTACAGCGTAGATGGAGGGGGCAGGTCTTTTACACATCGTACTCCGCGTATGCCAGAGGGGCGCTAATATGGGTTAGAGCTGGGGTTCCCTTCCAGGTCACGAAAACAGTGATAGATCCAGAGGGGCGTTACGTGGCCATTTCGGGCACTTTAGGAGGGAGGGACTTGAACGTTTGCTGTGTGTACGCTCCTAATATAGACCAGACTGCCTTCCTTTCTAGGTTGTCGGGCTCGTTGGCCCACTTCTTCTCCGGGCCCCTTCTGCTCGGGGGAGACTTTAACTCAGTAGTGGACGTAGACACTGACCGCTCGCATCCACCCCTTCCCGATTCTCCGGTTCGTCGCACGGCTAAGGGTCGTAAGGATTGGCAGACCCACTGGGATCTGACGGATATCTGGAGGGCGCACCACCCCGCATCTAGGGACTATTCGTACTTCTCGAGCCTCCATGAGTTGCATGTCAGACTGGACGGATTTCTGGGATCGCCCGAACTGGTTTTGGCAGCGGTCCGATCTGAGTACTTGTCCAGAACCATTTCAGACCATAACCCCCTCCTGCTGGACCTTTGCTGGTTCTCCGGGACGCCGGCGGTGCCCACCTGGAAGCTACGACCCGAGATTCTTGGGGACAGTGCTTTCAGAGCGGACCTGGGGGATAAGGTATCGGAATATTTTGCGTCCAACGGCGGCACCGCGAGTACAAGGGCGTTAGAGTGGGACGCTTTTAAGGTAGTGGTGAGGGGTTACTGCATTTCTAAAAAGGTGGGCATGAGGCGAGTTATCCTAGCTGACCTAGATGCAGCGGACCGGAAACTCCGCGAGCTGGAACTTCGCCGCCCCGGGCGCCCGGAATTACAGGTACACACGGCAGAGGCGAGGGAGAAGGTGGCGGCGGAGGTCGAACGGCTTCGCTGTTTTGACTACAAGGCCTATCCGGTCCGGTCCATCGCGGAGGGGGACAGATCGAGCGCGTTGCTGGCATGGCTGGCCAACCCTACGCGCCAGTCCTCATTGACGACAAGTATGCGTAAGGCAGACGGAACCGAGGTATACACTCAACCGGAGATTCTCAGCTGCTTCCGGCATTATTACGAACGTTTGTACCGCAGTCGCTCCGCACGAGACCCTGACCGGCTCGATAATTATCTGCGCCCACTGGAGCTCCGAACAGTGGAGCAAGAAGTGGCGAAAGCCCTGGGGTCCGACATAGAATTGGGGGAGATCCGCGGTGCCATTAAACGGATGGCGAGAAATAAGACCCCGGGCCTGGACGGCCTGCCCGTGGAGTTTTATGCAGCTTATGCGGACCTCCTAGCCCCTAGGTTATTGGTGGTCTACAAGGAGGCGAAGAGGCTGGGGCGACTCCCGAGCTCGATGTGTGAGGCGTTGGTGGTTCCTCTCCTCAAACCAGGAAGGGACTCGTCCGACCCGGGGTCTTACCGTCCCTTATCGATGCTGACGGTGGACTATAAAATACTGAGCAGTATCTTGGCCTCGAGGCTGCTGGGACACATGAGTTCCCTGGTACATGAGGACCAAGCTGGTTTTATCCCAAGGCGTAACACGACTATGAACATTCGCAGGTTGTTCCGTTTGCTAGGGGAACCGTTTGTGGATGCCCCGTCCCCGGTTGTCTTATCGGTGGACCTAGAGAAGGCTTTTGATAGCCTGGAGTGGGACTACCTCTGCACGGTGCTGCGGAGATTCGGCCTCGGTGAGGGCTTCATCAGATGGACCGCGGTTCTCTATGCCTCTGCATCGGCCAGGGTTCGGGCGGGACCACTGATTTCCTCACAATATCCGGTAGAACGAGGCACGAGGCAGGGGTGTTCGTTGTCCCCACTTCTCTTTGCGCTGGCGGTGGAACCACTCGCGCTGCACCTTCGATCGGGAGCCCACTATATGGGCCTGTGGACGCCTTCGGGCCCGCACTACGTTTCGCTGTATGCAGACGACCTGTTGCTCTTCCTAGAGGACCCGCTCGACGCTTTACATGGAGCGGCGACGGCGCTCACGGAGTTTGGGGAGGTTTCGGGCCTCCGGGTGAATTGGTCCAAGACCTGTCTTTTCCCGGTTCGTAAGGGTGCCCCCGCCCCTCCTTTAAGTAGGGAGATTAGATGGGAACCCGACTGCTTTAAGTACCTGGGGGTATTCGTCTATCACGACCCATCCGACCTCCTGGATGGGAACATTGCCCGCAGCACTCGAGCCCTTCGAGGCTGCATGGACTTTTGGGCCACGCTGCCGCTCTCGGTGGCGGGACGGATCGCTCTGCTTAAAATGGTGGCGCTTCCCCGACTATTGTATTACTTCCGGACACTACCGATCTGGGTCCCACCGGCCACGTTTCGATTATTACGATCTATGATGGTCGGATTCCTCTGGGGCTCGGGCCGCCGTCGGGTGGCCCTCAGGACCCTGATGAGGCCGAAAGATGAGGGGGGGCTCGCGGTGCCGGACTTTGAAAAGTATTACCTGGCAGCGCAGCTCCAGACCTTCACCCAGGAGATCGCCCGGGAATTCCGGGGCCCGGAAGACAGAAGGGGGACGGGCATGGCCAGGCATGTTCTCTCCTTCATAGCGCTGCGACAACGTTTGGCCCTGCGGGATTTATCGCTGGAGGAGCGGACTGTCCGCCTATGTTGGAATCGGGCTCACGCCCGAGGCCATCTAAGAACACCGTATGCGCCCGAAATACCTTTGGGGATGCTGACGGCCCTCCCCCATGGAGGCGATTGGTCACGATTGGCGGCCTGGGAGGACACCGGCTTACAGCTAGTTGGGGATCTGTATGAGGACGGGGCGCTCTTGCCCTTCCAGGATCTTATTGATCGCTTCGAGATCCCCCGTGGTGACTTTTTGTTGCACTCGGCCATTGTCCGAGCGATCCAGGCACACTGGAAGAGCGGGCAGGAGGAACCCGCCTTATCTCCGGTGTGCCAATACGTGATGATGTCTGCGGGCACGGTGAAGGCGGTCACTTGCCTTTACGGTAGATTGATCAACGAAGGGTTGGCTCCTCTCACTACTTTGAGAAACCGCTGGGAGGAGGACATTGGCAGGGAGATCCCGGAGACGACCTGGTCCCAGTTGGTGCGGCGAGCCTGGAAGGGCACACGCCACGCCCGTTTTCAGCTGGTCCACTATTACGTTCTCCATAGAGCATATCTGACCCCAGTGAAAATTAAGCGATATTTTGCCACGAATTCGGCGGATTGCCCTAGGTGCCCAGCTCAGGAGGCGGACCTCCTCCACATGTTATGGGCCTGCCCGGGATTAACATCCTACTGGGTGGAAGTGGAGAAAACCCTGGAGGAGGTGACGGGGAGATCCTTATCATTTGATGCGGCGATGGGACTCCTACACTGGTTCCCTCATACCCCCAAGAATAAAATTTCCAGCAAATTTATCGACCTAGGGCTCCTCCTTGCTAAGCGAGAGGTGACCAGGAACTGGAAGGCACGAGTTGGTCCGACAGGGAGCAGATGGCACAGCGAGCTCTTGAAGTGGGCGGCGGGGGAGAGCACACTGAGATACCAACTGGCTTGGAGGCAGCGTAATGAGAAGGCGCAGGAGGCAGCGTTGGAGTGGGAAATGTTAGTGCAGGCCCTCAGGGATTATTGCGCCCCCAGCGACTCTGAAGGTGAAGAAGCGACTCGCCCCGAGTCCCGATAAACATTTGCACTATTAGGTCTGTTGCTTTCCCCGTGGGTCCCATAGCAGATCCTGTTGCGGTTGCTCCCAGGCGCTGATGGCGGGGTTGGGTGGGGTTTACCTTGGTTAGTAGTATTTTGAGGGTGGGGGTTTTTCTTTTGGGTTTATAGGCTTGTTTGGAAAAGCAGATGACGGACAGTGGATCATCCGGACCAGCTCTAACATCCTGCTGAGCCCCCATTGAATTTCGCCGCCCGACCCCAGGGTTGTGGGCCGGATGGCTGTGTACGGAACTTACGGTGCGGGGACAGAGGGTTGTATTTCGCTGATATTGCTTGTGATACAATGCTGGTCGATTTTGTAACGATTTACTAATTCCTGCAATAAAAATATATTAAAAAAAAATAATAATAAATCAGTGTTGTGTCTGTTTAATCATCAATGTGTCTTGAGTGTGTTTGTGTAGAATGTGTGGCCCTGCTCCTCCTCACTGGCATTGTGTTTGTGTTTCTAATGCATTGCCGGCACATGGTGCCTTTTCTCCTCCTGTATGGCATGGTTTGTGTGTCATGGGGTGTGTGGTGTAATGCCATCTCCTATGTGTGCCACTTGTGCCTAGCCATTGTGGGTCTGCACTCCCTCTATTTGTGTATGGTACACCCCTTACATGTCTACTACTGACTTGCAAGTCAGTTGACTTTGATGTCAGCTGTCCCCTTGGTTTACATGTGTATGTGCCTCCCCATCACTTCATTTGTCACACTGCCTTGTGGTGCAGTTCTTGGGCCAAGGCTGATGTTCCACTCTGGACATTGCCCCAATGGTTTATGTGTGATGTTCCTGTGCTATTTATCAGTGAGGATTGCTCATGTGCACTTCAGCTGTGTGTGCTGCCCAGTGCTCTGGTGAAGATGGTTCTGCTCTTGTATCCCAGAGTGGTGCATCCTGTTGTTGTTGTGTTGGATGTATGTGTGTTGGCTGTGGTATTGCTTCACTTTCTAGGTGTGCTGTTGTATTTGTGCTGTGCTTATTTGTGGTGTGTGTGTTGAGGTTGTGTCAGTCATGTATGTGTGTGGCTGTTGTGCTTGGTGTGCACACACTGCTTGTTGTGCATACAGTGCTGTGTGTATGTGGCCTTGGCATTGCCTGATGTGCATCCCCTGATGGCCTGTGGTGTTTGTTGATTTTTAATTTCACGTGCATCTGTGGTTGGTTTGATGTGACAATGTAGTTCTGTGCAGGTGCACTTCTTGTGTGATTTGTGGTATGTTGTGTGTGTTTTGTTCCTGAGTGTTGATGTTGTGCACTTATGTTGCATTTGTGCTGCCATTGCCTTTCCACAGTTTGGCTGACAGGGTATTTCTGTATCTGTTGGGGTTCTGTGTGTGTTCCTGTAGTGTTTGTCTGTTGTTTTTGGGCAGGCATCTGTTCAGGCTTCCCTGTGTGTGTGTTATGTTTGTAGCTACACCCAGGGTGTGTGTTTGTTTGTGTGTGTATGTGCCGGCAAGGATTGTCAGCCTTCAGTGTGTGTGGCACTGGTGTTGTGTGTTCCTTGTCAGCCACTCCTGCAGTGGCTGTCTCCCTGGTTGTTTGTTGTGTGGTGCAGACTGTGGATTGTGATTGATTGTTGCTGTGCTTGTTGCTTGTTGCTGTGCATGGGGGTGCGCAGGATGGGCACATGGCCTGTGACTTGATGGAGTGTGTTGATGTGTGGTTGGGGGTGTTGTGTCCCTGTGGTCTTTGTGCCCTGCCAATGCCTTGTAGTGGCCCTGCCTTCTGCATTGTGCACATGTGTTGACCGCTGTGGTGACAAGACCGGGACCGGGACGTTGCTGCTAGTTCGCGGTCGATGTGTATCCAGGATGCAGTGGGCTGACTAAGGTGGTGTGGGTCATGTGGGGGTGCCCTTGTGGATGTATTGTTACTCCCAGCATGGTGTCTGTGGTGGAATTGCACCCTGTGTCAGCCTTTGTGTTGTGTGTTATATTTGTGTAGTTTCGTACCTGCGGCATCGTCCATGGCGGCCCATTTCATAATAGTGCTGTAGCAGGTACAGCACCGGAAGCACATGTAGAGCTAGGTCCATGGCGGTCGTGACCGGGTGGTGTGAACCGGGTCTCTGCTAACGCGCTCCGCTGTCGAGTTTCCGCTGTCTCTGGTTGGGCGGTGTCTCTGCTGCGGTGCGTCTGCCTGTTTGGGCCATCCTAATTTGTGGAGCGTGGCGGACATTATTCCGCACGGCGAAGAGTCTCCATTGGCTCCCACCGCCGTGGTGGTGGGCGCACTTTGATGGCGGTGCGCGTCGCTTCGCGGTGGACGGGAAATGACCTATGTTTTGCTATACTAAAATGGTGGACGTGAGTACCGCTGCTCGCGGGGGGAAAAAGGCGTTTTCCGCCCGCCAGCACTGCGGTGGTGCCACCGCCCGACATCCTAATGGACCCCCTAGTCTTTACTTTGCTAGTGTTTTTTTCTTTCCAATCTTTATCCTTCATTTTTTTGTAATGCTTGTGTACTCAAAATATGTTTTCAGATCACAGTAATTCAAAGTGAATATTACCTTTTCTTTTAGACTATAACAATCATATTTTTCTGTGATATGGGTTTTGTATTGTCCTACTGGCATCTGCCTGCAAGGAATCCTTACTTTTCTATGAAAATGATACCCCATGTTTAATTTCTTTTTTTTTTAATTGTAAATTTTTACTGCAAACAGTTATTTCTCACATTTAGGCGGCAGCTGGTTTTCTTTTTTCTCTTCTCTTCATTTTTGTGGTATATTCTTGCTATCTGTAGGTTTTGGGTTATTATGTGCTACTACGCCTGGCATTCCTTGCCACGACTAAGTGTGAGCGGGAAATCCGTTACGCTCGCGGATTTTGCGGATTTTTGGGAAATCCGCAATCCGCGAATTTTGCGGATTTCCCGCAAAATCCACAAAAAAAATCTGCGAACGTAACGGGTTCAAAAGTTGAACCCCCACTCATGCAACTATTTTACAATGGCGCCAGCAAGCTGCCAGCGCCGTTGTAAAATAGTTACAAAGTTAGCTTGCACAGGAACCACTAGATAAAACCAAGCAGGTGCTGCTTTATTTTATCTAAGTGCTTCCTGTGCAAGCTAACTTTGTAACTATTTTACAATGGCGCTGGCAGCTTGCTGGCGCCATTGTAAAATAGTTGCATGGCTGGGCACAGGTCTGCAGCTCATTCAAGGGACCCCTGCGCCCTTCGGGGCGATTGCATAGTAACACACAAATGGTCGCTCGAACTAGTTGATGCTCAAATTCAGTGACTCATTCATTAGCCCAAAAACAATCGTGAGCGTCGTCGAGGAAATCTACCGTGGAAAATCAGCTGTGATGCTGGATAGGCTTTACATCCTTGACTTTCACGAGCGCAATACCCGTGCTGTTCCTCACTCAAGGGACCCCTCCGACCTTCGGGGCGATTGCATAGTAACACACACATGGTCGCTCGAACTAGTTGATGCTCAAATTCAGTGACTCATTCATTAGCCCAAAAACAATCGTGAGTGTCGTCGAGGAAATCTACCGTGGAAAATCAGCTGTGATGCTGGATAGGCTTTGCATCCTTGACTTTCATGAGCGCAATACCCGTGCTGTTCCTGTGACCAGGTCAGAGCTTCTTTCTCTTCATCTGCTGAACTGATCTTTCTCTGACCTTTTATTTACACAAGAGGCACATACCCTACTGGGCACATTGTGTTTGCACGGGTTTCTGCAAGTTCGCACACGTTTTGTACAATTTCGCAATTTGCGAAATTGTACAAAACCCTCGCAAACTTGCAGAAACCCGTGCAAACATAAAAAAAAAAATCCGCAAATTCGCGGGAATTCGCGGATTTTGCGGATTGCGAGTTCGCAAATCCGCAAAATTCGCGAACGCGAGATTCGTAAAATTCGCCCATACTTAGTTGCTACTATGCTTACTTGTTTGCAACTTTTTAGTCATTTGAGAGCATTACTACGCAATGCTAGAGGCAGTAGACTCAAGTCTAGTCCTTCTTTTTACTCCTGCTGCTGCCACTTTGAAGAGATAGTGGTGGATTGATACTTTGAGTATACTATTTATTACTTGTTCTAGGACATTTGTTAGTGGTCTGCAATCATGATGACGGACTGTGTCTGTCACGCAACGTCTCGTGCTGCTGAGTGATGGCAGTCGTAGTAGAACCTTTTTGTTGTTGATGTAGTTAGTGAATTACATAACTTTCCTATTAGACGGTCTGTGAATCCTGCAATACTGTACTACTATCCTCTTAGTTGACCAGATCAGATGCAATTGATGTTAATTTGTTTCCCCAACATAATTTTAGATTGAGTACAAAGAAATCAAATATTTCCCAAAAAACAATCATCCATGTTGTGTTTCTTTATTTCATGATCACCAGCAACTCCCAGGGGCAAGGCGACGGCGGCGACAGAGACTCCGGTGGCAGAAGTTGGACAGGAGCAGTCCCTTCCAGGCTCTTCTGCTGGCCCCAGTAAGTTGTCTTATTGTTATCTTAATACTTATACTTCCCTAACTTTTACAGCTCCTATTTATTATCTTCTAATGTAGACTACTTTCTTCTACATTCTTATCCTGCCTATACCATCACTCTCTGTGCTACTACTATTTACAATTATGAGTCGGTCTGTGTAGGTAGCTAAGCTTGCCCATTCGGCAAACGGTGTGAAACAAAACTCTGATAAAGCAATAGCTCTAGGCACTGAGTGTAGTCCTCTGGGTTGCCCTAGCTGTCTATTCCAGTCTTCTTAATGTAAGTGCTTTGACAATTTGCAACAACAAAATGTAATTGTTTACACCAAGTAAAAGGTAGCAGTGTCCTTTTTGATTTGAGAGGAGCACATCCCATACCGCTAGTGTTTCAGGGACTATTCTGTAAGCACACAAAGAAGTATGAACAAGATGATAGGTGCAGTTCGTCTTTCGACATACCTCAGTCCGAACAGAAGCTGAACCCCCAATCCCCTGACCGACTTTCTAGAATGTCTGACCAATGATTTTACGACCCAGAAGAACAGAAGAAGACTACATCCGAGTCCCGGCCTATCTGAGTCACTGAAACATGACTGCCAAGTGCAGTAGTTCAAACCTTTCCGCTCACTCACTCGTAAACAAAAACCACACAGTGTTTGTTAGTTTTAAAGTTTTATTTTCAATTAAGAAATGAAAACACTATTTCTTTATTTTTAATAGCGTAGTCTTCTGATGGATGAAGATGACGTTAAAGTTGCAACAACATTCCCATGAATGAAATTAGTATGACTCAAAATTAATAATAGTTAACAGACACATGAAATTATTAGAATAACTGTGCAGGAGCCCCCACCTTCTTTAAAGTACTTAAAGTACTACTGGTGATGACTTACTAGTAGTTGGAGAATTGTCTGGCAGAAGGGCAATGGAATCTTCTTTCTGTAATGAGAAAAATGGTGCCCGTTAAGCAAGCATTCATCAGTTGTCATAAGAACAAGTGTAGCATTTAATGGAATAGCATATAAAAGGTTAGCACCCTCCCCATAACCGTTACTTTTTTTCAATCCCAGTAATAAAAAAAATGTGTTATGTAACATTTTCTTCCGTTACGAGACAAAATAGGGGGTTGTGTATGGCATCTGAAAATATGACATGTTTTTCCTTGACGTCACAACATCTGACGCGGCACAGATGACAACCAGTGCCGGGGCCAGCAGTGCGGAGGGGTCCACTCAGGATGCTGCAGCGCCAACAGGAGGAGCTGGGGGGAAGACTCAGCGGCGGCGGACGGTGGTAAGTTATTATACTCCTTACTTATTGAATTTTTTTTGAGTAGCCTCGCAAAGGAGTGGATGATGTATAAGCATGGGCGAATTTAGCGGATCTCGCGTTCGCGGATTTTGCGGATTTGCGAACTCACAATACGCAAAATCCACGAATTCTCGCTGATTTTTTTTTTTTATGTTCGCACGGGTTTCTGCAAGTTCGCGAGGGTTTTGTACAATTTCGCAAATTGCGAAATTGTACAAAACACGTGTGAACTTGCAGCAACCCGTGCGAACACAATAATATGAAGAGAAAGAAGCTCCTGGTCACAGGAACAGCACGGGGATTGCGCTCATGAAAGTCAAGGATGCAAAGGCCTCTACCCAGCATCACAGCTGATTTTCCACATTAGATTTGGGAAGAGGCACACCTGTCCCGCCTCGAAGAAGCTCATGATTGTTTTTGGGCTAATGAATGAGTCACTGATTTTGAGCATCAACTAGTTCGAGCGACCATGTGCGTGTTACTATGCAATCGCCCCGAAGGGCGCAGGGGTCCCTTGAGTGAGCTGTCCATCATTGTGGGTGAATGGCGGGAAGACGGTGCAAACCGCGAGTGTGTGGGCTGGGCCAAACGGGCAGGGCTACCATGTGAGTTCACACATGCTTTTAGTGTGTATAAAAGGTCAGAGAAAGATCAGTTCAGCAGATGAAGAGAAATAAGCTCCTGGTCACAGAAACAGCACGGGTATTGCGCTCGTGAAAGTCACGGATGCAAAAGCCTTTATCCAGCATCACAGCTGATTTTCCACGGTAGATTGTGAAGAAGTCACAGGAAGGGCATGGTAAATATTTTAGGATGGCGCCGGCAAGCTGCCAGCGCCATCCTAAAATAGTTACTAAATTAGCTTCAACAGGAAGCTCTAATAGATAAAATCGAGCACCTGCTTATTTTATCTATTAGAGCTTCCTGTTGAAGCTAACTTAGTAACTATTTTAGGATGGCGCTGGCAGCTTGCCGGCGCCATCCTAAAATATTTACCATGCCCTTCCTGTGACTTCTTCACAATCTACCGTGGAAAATCAGCTGTGATGCTGGATAAAGGCTTTTGCATCCGTGACTTTCACGAGCGCAATACCCGTGCTGTTTCTGTGACCAGGAGCTTATTTCTCTTCATCTGCTGAACTGATCTTTCTCTGACCTTTTATACACACTAAAAGCATGTGTGAACTCACATGGTAGCCCTGCCCGTTTGTCAACTCAGCTGGCAAATTTTTATTGTGATTTGTGAAGACAAGTCATATCAGATGAAGTTTAGGGATGTGACGAACGAAAAGTTAAAGAAGGGTGAAACGAAGGACGAGCGAGTCTTAATATTTATGACTGTAAAGAATGGTTTTGTTGAATGCAATTCAACATAAGAAGACAGCGCTTTCCAAAATATAATGAAAAGGGTGTTAGTTTGTTTTAAAAAAAAAAAAAAATGTTGGTACATTTGAGACAGCAAGAAGAATCATAGACGTACTTTCGAAGCCTGGATGTTATCTTCGTTATCCTCCTCGTCGATAGCAGAGGTGTATGATGTAGTAGAGCAGACGCTGAGTGGAAGAAGTATGGCCAGTGGCAGTGCCACCCCTATAGAAAAGTAAGACATTCAGATCTCCACTTGCATGTACTGCTTAAAGTATTGCGAGTCTGCATCATCATGGCCTGTGTCTGTATTTCTTGGGTGAAAGCAGAGTGAGCTGCCATTATGGCGGCGAGCACAAGTTCACGTACCAGTGATTTCTTTTGCAACCCAAGAGAAAAAAAGTTAAAAAAAAGGCCTTTTTTTAGTTCTCTCTGACTATGTATGTAGTAGTGAGTCCACCCATAGTGCTGCTAGTGGAATTCCTGAAACTCCCAGTAATGTCACATGCTTACAAAGACAGCGGATAGATACATGCCAAAATGTTATACTGTTACAGCAGGTATCTGTGCACACGTCGCCTTTTACAGAGTAAATGCTGTAGGTAATCAAACAACACAACCAATAGACAAACAATGTGGAAGTAGTCTTGACAGAAGTTTTTCTTCAATTCAGATTTTATCCTCCACGCCCAGCCAACACGTGTTTCGTCAGGGCTCCCGCGGGCAGCGGTTCCAAAGCTATTGCCACAATGGCTAGGTGCTCTCAGCCGCTTCCAATTCCGACCTGGCTACCGGGTACTGTGGAGGTTCTCGCTGATTCGTCTCAGCCGTCTCAGCTTTACAGCGTCTCCGCGTATAAACTGTAAATGACTTCCGCATTTACACTCGGAGACGCTGGAAAGCAGTACGGCTTAACCTGCGGCTGACACGGATACTCCTATGGTGTGTTGCATCTTTGGTATCAACCATCACACGGACGGCTGAGACGAATCAGCTAGAACCTCGACAGTACCCGGTAGCCACAATGGTGTTCTGTGTGGATCTTTTGAAGACTTCATCGCAAAGTAGGCGCTGTAATAATTTCTCCGCCAAATCAAAAGCTTCTTGCTTTTCTTCATCTTTTTGAAACGTAGAAGACACCGCCTTCAGTTGGTGCTCTAGCATGCGCAACAATGGGATAGCTTTTCCCAAATTACAGTCCTCCCTGCTGACTGCACGCGCGAAGACCTCAAAAGGACGAAGCATGTCTGTCAGGCTTTTAACTAGCTCCCATTGCTCCGCATGTAACTGCATGTAACTTCAGGTCCTTCACAGCTGTACCCAGTGTAAGGAAATACTGATCTACTACTGTATCAACTACCGTAAACTGCTCATACAGACGCTCAAGCATGTAGAAGGTTGAGTTCCAACGTTTTGCCACCTCCTGGATGAGTCGACGTTCATGTAGCAGGCCCCTCAGATGCTTCCGGGCCTTAAAAGAATGGCTGAAATGTGTGCACATTCTTCGGCAGGTGGTCAGTAACCCGCACGCTGGACTTTCTTCACTCAAGAATTTTTTAACAACCAGGTTTATACAGTGCGCCAAACACGGCACTCTGAAATAGTTACCCTTATCCATGGCCTTAACTACATTGGCGCCATTATCCATGGAAACATAACCAATCTTGCGTTTTTTTGGGGACAGCCATTGAAAGACCTTTGTGTTAAACTCCTGCAAAATGTCTTCTGCTGTATGACTTGACTCCATGCCAAATATGGCTAGTGTTGCATGTTTCCGAGCAGCTTTAAAAACGTTGTCCGGGTCAACACCTGCCCATAGCTTTGCTGTAACTCCTGAAAAAGAGACCCAGTGTGCAGTGATGCACATGTAATCAGTGCCTGCAACACTGGTCCACATGTCTGTTGTCAGATGTATAGTGTGAACAGCACTCTTCTTCAAAGCTGCCCCAATCGCCTCCAGCACAATCGCATGTAGTGCTGGAACTGCAACTCTTGCAAAATAGAACCGGCTAGGAACCTTCCATTTAGGGCAGAGCGTTGCCACTAATTCAAGAAAACCAACCCCTTCCACAAAAGAAAAAGGGAGAAGGTCCAGAGCCTGCATTTTAGCCAGCTTAGTGTTATACAGACACGTCATTGGGTGGTTGCGTTCAAATGGCGCATCTGAAAACAACATGCTTCTAATGGTGGGCTGGACCATGATTTTACGGGATGATGATGATGACTTCTTCGACCCAGTTACGCTCAGTGAACTTTTTCGCATTGGTGTCTCACTCTCTCCCACACTCTTAGTGTGGCTCACAGGGGGTGTGCTGCTGACAGGGGTACTGGGTGTAGGTGAAGAAATGTTTGACGCTTCTTCCTCCTCGTCATCATCAGATGAAACATCAACGGATACAGTTTGTTGACTTCCAATTCGGGCTTCCTTGATCTCCTTTAGGTGCGCATGCCATTGGACAGTGTGCTGTCTCTCAAGATGACCTCTCTGGCCTCCGGTACCATAGTTGGTACCAAGCTTACCACGACTAACTGCAAGCTTACAAATGCTACAAATGGCTATGTTTTCCCTTCTTTGCCAAACACTAAAGAAGTCCCAAATTGCGGACTTCAAATGTCTGTGGGGGGCGGAGGAGGCGCTACTGGTCGTGCTGCTAATGCCAGATGAAGTGGAGGATGTGTGTTGCCGAACTTTACTACGTTGTGCACTTGCACCACCACTAATTGAGGTCGGGGTGGATGGAGGTCCCTTCTGGCGAGAAAAAAATATGGAAGCGGTAGGTGGTGGTGTACTAGTTAACTCCAATGATGGTGGTCCCATTGCCTCCTCGTCGACCAGATCACTCTCAGCAGCTTTTCGGGCTAGGGTAAAAATATCTGTTTGCTGCATGCCCGCTGAGGCTGGAGTGGCGTGTATGTTGACTGCGTCGTCGTCGTGAGAGTCTTCATCAGCAGGAGTAGTATACGCCACTTCTTCAACGTCATCATCACACCCCATAACTATGAGTCTTTCGGTGACCTTCCTTTTACGCTTAGCTACCTTTGTCAGATCATGGTGTGCCTCACTCTCAGACGGCAGTGGTGGTTCCCAAGTTGGATCCATATCATCAGAAGGAAGGGGGCTTGAAGAAGATGTAGACACCATCCTTGATCTTTTCCTTGCTAGGGATGTGAAAGACAATGAATGATCAGGAGGAGTGGCTTCCTCAAATGATACCTCAGCTTGAATGTCGATTTCCTGATGTGCCCCTACTTCGGGAGGAACAACTATTGTGGGCACTTGTGCCCCTCCATGCACCTTGCGCATCTCCTTGCGCTGCCTCTCCTTCCACATGTACTTGGGCTTGCACTTGAACATGTGGTTGTTGTTGCGGCTTTGGTTGTTGAACACTCATCAGATTTGTTACAACAACCTGTGTTAATTGAGGGACATTGCTGCTACTTTCTTGCGATGAGCCAACATCACTGGTCGATGGTGATTGATTAACTAGACTAAGTGCCTCTGCAGCACTCAAGGGCTTGGACTTAAGTTGGCGTGGTGGTGGTGGCACTGAGCCCAATGGAGCAGGGGTGCTACTCCCAGCTTGGTTCCCAAAAAATATGGCGGGCGGCACACCAGTCTCCTTGGTAACTTGCTTCTTCTGCTCGTTACTGGCAACTTTCTTGCTAGAGGAGCTACGGGGAACTTTTTTTGGGGCCATCTTATTCAGATGTCAGAACAGCAGGCCACAGTTGCACGAGTTGCAGAGTTGTCTTGTCTGTGGCCACACATGACGTCGCGTGACGTTATGCTGCACACACACTGCTGCAGGACTTCTTCCTGGCACTGGTGGTTTTCTTGTGCACCTAAAAGCAATGGAAGACAGATGAACATCAGTTATACACCCCAAAAAGTCGAAAAACACACAAAAATCAGCACAATCCCATGCCATCCATGCCCTCCATGATGTTTAAATTCAAGACACCCCACAGAAAGACTAGGCCCATGCACCACTCACTACCCCTCGGCATAATGGATGGAAGCTAGGCAAAATGGGTGCAGGCCTGAGAACACTGCCTGCATTAAAAATGGCCCCTTGCCCCACAGCACATGGCCAGGGCCTGCCTGTACCAGCACTCAAAATGGCCCCCACCCACATGGCCAGCCCCCATCAACACCCCAAAAAATCGAAAAACACACAAAAATCACCACAATCCAATGCCATCCATGCCCTCCATGATGTTTACATTAAAGAGACCCCACAGAAAGACTCAGTCCATGCACCACTCACTACCCCTGGGCAAAAGGCCCCAATAGCAGCCCAAAAAATCGAAAAACACACAAAAATCAGCACAATCCCATGCCATCTATGCCCTCCATGATGTTTACATTAAAGAGACCCCACAGAAAGACTCAGTCCATCCACCACTGAGTACCCCTGGGCAAAAGGCCCCAACAACAGCCCAAAAATCGAAAATTCTAAAATTGTAGTTGCAGCAACTGTAATGCCCCAAACAAACTTACTTGTGAAATTTCTAATCCAAAAGTGATCCAAGGAAAGTCAAAAAGGCCTCAAATCCAAATATCCAGCGGCATCCACAAAAAGTAATCCTTCCAGGTCAAGAATCCAAATGAAAGTGACCAGCACATGAAGAAAGCACTGGGAGGAGCCTGCTGGACAGGAACAGGAAGTTGGAGACTGTGGGGCACTCCCCCCCCCCAAATGGACTCCTTGCAAAGAAAAGTGCAGGCAAATGTCAACCTGAGGAGTTATTCTGATAAAAATCATCATTTTCAGAAGGTTTATGCTGCTTCCTGGTGGATTTCTTGTGCAGAATTGCAAATTTTGCAATTTGCGAGTGCGAGATTGTTGCTGCCCGCCGCATCTACGTGTTCGCAATTGTTTACTCCCGCAATGCGTGATCACAAGCCATTATGACGTACTCGCGTTGACAAACTCTCGCTGTGCAAGGTTGCGGGCGCGATGAAGTAATCGCGGTCGGCAAAACTCCAGTGGGATCACGCAGCAAGATCCAAAATGGCGCAGCACACGTAAATATGGAGAAAAACAACTCTTCAAACGCTGAATGACGGTAAGTGAACGCTGCGCGCTGCAATATTGTATTTGTCCAAGCAAAAAAATCCGCTGTGTGCGAATTTGCGAATTTTCGGCAAATTCGCGAGAATTCGCGGATCGCGAATTTGCAGAAAATCCGTAAATTCCGCAAGCGGAACGGATTTTACGCCCATGACTCTTTGATATTCAAGAGCCAAGGGACGTTAGAAAGTTGGTCGGCTTCTATTACATCCTGGAGGGCTGTAACAAAGTGGGCAACTTTTGGGGTTGTCCAAAATGTGCGTCCAATATAACAGGGGGCGTAGACTGGTATTGCCGGTAAGACTTTTTACTTACATATCCAGGAAAAGCAGTTACAAGGGAGTGTTGGAGTGAAGAAAGGCGAGGTTGTGCAGGAATTTATTTTCAGCACTTTTTAATATCTCAAAGTTAGAGAAGCTCCACAGCTCTGCCCCATAAAGGACGGAATCCAGAGCCTAGACCTCATAGACACACGTGTGGCAGGGGCAATATTCATTGAGTATTGCCCTCGCTATTTGGTTAATCTTTAGGGAAACTTTATTAACCTGGGGTTTCCAGGACTGGCTTCCACGAAACATGACACCTAAGCAAGTAAAACAGTCCACCTTCTCAAGAGGTACCCCCTCAGAACTAAACTCTTCTTAAAAGATGTATAGGGGGTTGAATGACTTCAGCTTTGTTTTGGTGGTGTTGATCTCCAGACCGCGAGCATGGCAGAACTCCTCCAAACAATATAAGAGTTTGTGTATCCCGCTCGGCATCTTAGAGATCAGCAACGTGTTGTCAACAAATGAAAGAATCTGTGTTTTGAATCGAGCCAACAAGGGAGAGTTCACTTCATGCTGAGAAAAAATGGAGTAATGTGGAAATGTATAAAGAAAAAAGTGTGGGAGCCAATACACAACCCTGGCATACACCTCTGACGACTGGGATCCCATCAGTCAACTCATCTTATTTCTTCAATCTTATGTGTGCAAAGTTACCCTTGTAGAGGTGTATCACCAATGACAAGATATCCAGGGGTAATTTCATGTCTGTAAGAGCCTGCCAGAGGGTGGGACATGGGACCAAATCAAAGGCAGATCTAAGATCGACGCAGGCAACATGAAGGATGTCCTTGCTGATAATATTATTATTATTTTGAGATTTATAAAGCGCCTGGTGACCCGAAGGCATCCCCGCGCTATAATTCTGTAAATCCTGAACAGACGGGAACCAGTGACTATTTTGGGAAGAGGAGGGTTTTAAGTCTTTTGCGGAACAACGTGTGGCTGGGTTCCAAACGCAGCAGACGAGGGAGGGTGTTCCATGCGGCGGAGGCCTTGACCGAGAAACGTCGTCCACCAGTGCGCGACTTCTTGAATCTAGGTACTGTGGCCAGATGTTCGTTGTCAGAACGGAGGTTTCTGTGGGCTTTGTAAGGTGTGATCATATGGTTAAGGGTGGCAGGTCCAGCCCCGTTAATGAGTTTGTGCGTAATGCACAAGGCCTTAAACTCCACTCGCTGGCGGACCGGTAGCCAGTGCAGCGATTTGAGGGCCGGTGTGGTATGGGCTCTAGGGGGAAGTTTGAAAATAAGTCTCGCCGCGGCGTTTTGTACGCGCTGCAATTTGGTCAGGGTGGTTTCGGGAGCACCGAGAAATGTGGCGTTGCCGTAGTCCAGGCGTGATAGTATGAGGCCCTGCACCAGAAGTTTCCTGGACAGGGGGGGCAGGAGCGGGAGAATCTTCCGAATGGAGCGGAGAAGCCCGAAGCATGTGCCCGCGGTCTTAACTGCCTGAGTCTTTAAGGAAAGGTCCTGCTCCAACCAGAATCCCAGTGTTTTAATTTCAGTCTTGGGCGTGGGGATGTCACCGAAGGTGGATGGCCAGGCTGAAGGAGGGACAGAAGACCATTTGTTGCCCAACAGCATGATTTCTGTTTTTGTCCCGTTCAGTTTCAGCGCGGATTCACACATCCAGGTATGTATGTCTTGCAGACAGTTGAGTAAGATTTCCGGGTTCCTATCCAACTGGGACAGGGAGACGACGAGTTGTGTATCGTCGGCATAATTAACTATTTTTATCCCATATCGGGTGACCACGTCCTCCAACGGGGCCATGTAAACATTGAACAGGGTGGGACTAAACGAGGACCCCTGGGGTACACCACTCGTGAGCGGGAGGGGGTCTGATCGAGAGTTCCCGTCCCACACCTGAAATGTTCGTCCCGTGAGGAAGGATTTGATCCACGCATGTGCGGCACCCACAACTCCTGCCTTGGCCAGGCGATGGAGCAGTACACGGTGATCCACCGTGTCGAATGCGGCGCTGAGGTCCAGGAGGATCACTGCCACTGATCCTCCTGAGTCCAGGATACACCTGGCCTCCTCGATGACGGAGAGGAGGGCGGTGTCTGTGCCGTGGCCTGGCCGGAATCCCGTTTGTGACTGCCTTAGTATGTTATGCGACTCAAGAAATTGGGAGAGTCGCACATTGACCAATTTCTCCGCCAGCTTGCTGAAACAGGGGAGGAGCGAAATGGGTCTATAGTTGGCCAAGTCGTCTGGGTTGAGGTTGGGTTTTTTCAACAGGGCTTTGACGACAGCGCCCTTCCAAGAGGTAGGCACTATGCCTTGGGCAAGAGAGGTGTTTATAAGATCCCTAATAATAGGTGAGGTGCTGAGAGATACAGTTTTTAAAAATCTGACGGGTGCTGGGTCCAAGGGGGATCCACTTCTCATTTTAGCCAGCGTGTTGGTAACCTCGTCGAGGGAGACTTCTCTAAAGGAGGACAATCGCGGGCTGGAAGAGTGGGCGTCAGGCTCCACTGGGATGGGGAGACTGATTGGGGGAAGGGAAGGGAATAACAGAGCTTCAGTAGATATAAATGGAAAGACTGATCGATTATGGAAACTGTTCTCCAGAAGCCCACTTGGAAGGGACTGAGGATGTCCATCAAGCATCAAGTCCTAGATTTTAGCAAGCATGCAGCGGCAGAAGACTTTTTGGATTCAGTCAGTTAAACGTATAGGTCTATAGTTGTTTAGATGAGAACTGTCACCTTTTATGTGGATGGGTATTAGAGTGGCACCTTTCCAAGACTCAGGGATGGAAACCCCAGCAGCAATAGCGTTGGCAATGATTAAGATGTAGCGGTCCAAACCTTCATGTCAGATAGAAAAACCTGAGCCGAAATGCCATCTGTCCCTGCAGCCCTTCCCCTTGCAACAGATGAAAGAGACTGAACCACTTCCGAGATGTCAAAGAAAGATGTGAAATGGAATGGACAAGGTAGGACCAGAGTGGTGTCATTGGGGGTGCTTAGGAGGGTGGCTGGAAATAGATTTCTAAAGTAATTATCCCAGATAGAGGGAGCAATGTTATTTGCAGGTTTTGTTGCAACCACAGCACCATTGCGGGAAATAAACTGCCACAATAAAACAAAGTCTCTGTCTGCACATCTCTGCTTGTTCCACTTCTTATTAGCAAGAATAATGTCCATTTTATAGGATTTCAGAGCCAGGTGGGTGCGGGCATATCTCCAGTTTTAATACCTCTGACTAAAGAGCGCTGGGGATTGCAGTATCCTTTGTAGAACCACAGACAGGTATTGGAAATACTGCACTATTTGATGGTAACCAGACCAACTGAAGTGCCCTGATACGCATTCAAAAACAGCCTGCATGAGTAAGAATCATTTGGTCAGGGGTAAGTGTCCGGCCTTGATCCAGGCCATGACTTCATCGAGGTCAGCAGTGAGAGTTGATAGAATATCTGGGCAATCTGCCATTTGTCTCCACTTTAAACTGCACTTATTAGAGGTCAGTGCAAGGTCCTTGGTGAGAAGAGATGAGCGAGGAACTGGAGGGATAGTCAGTCAAAGTGCCTGCATAAACTGGGAAAGGTTATTATGGTCACATTCAGTCCTGTCAAGTAGGCACATATCAGTGACAGATGACCATGACCTGAGATCAATTAAAATACAATTGATTTTGCTGGTGTGAAGGGGTTTGTTAAATGTATGGCCCCCTGGTTTATCAGATTTTGGGCATCCATTGACAGCCGTAGGCTCAAACACAACAGTTAGGGCCTTCAGTTAAAGACCAACCTGTGACATATGTGAATTGTTGGAATATTCAACAGGGGAATGGCCCAAGCCACATCCTCGTTTTTTGTTAGATAAACATCATCATTATCCGCTGGCTCAAATGTGGTGGTGAGATTGCTCGCCAATATAAGATGTTGATTATCAGAGTGCTGATCAAGATGAATTTCTAGAGCTTGAAGGATGTGTGAGGTTGCCCCTCCTCTAGTCCCGCTCACATAGATGTTAAAAATGATTACCCTGAGTCGATACAAAGTTGACAAATTTGACAGTTGAAGGAGGACCTAACTAAGGTGACTAGGCCACCAGAGGCTCTACCCCTTTGGCTAGGGTTGGAAGGAATGAAAAAGTTTAGAAAAGCAGGTTTATGAATTGGTTTCAAGGACCATGTCTCTTGGAGTAGACATACATCATGCTCTTCCACAAAAGTGTTCTAGTTGGGCAATGCTAACTTGGACCTAAGTCCAGCCACCCTCCAAGAGATGACTCAGCTTGATAAGCTCAGGTTTTAAAAATGCCTTGCTAGATGTGCTAGGGTAGGAGATCCCGGTTGTGGTAAGAGGGAGAATACTATTAGAAGGTTGAGGGTCGACAAGACATGATGTTGTGGTGTTGGGTGTTAGTAACCACATAATTTAGGTTAAATTTGGGAGAGGCGTTGGAGGAGAAGGAGCAAATTACAGCAGGGGACTCCCCTCTAACCTCGGATGTATGGAGCTGACTAGGGTTTAGTGTCAGAGGCTGGGTTGAACGTGCACTATTTGACGTCACAAATAAATCAATGTCGCTAAGGGATGAAGGACAGCTATCCATCACGAGATTAGAGTGCATATTGATATAATGGGCTGGCCTGGACTATCTAAATTGGATGTTAGAATGACCTGATGGGCATATCCGTGTGTCTAGGGCTTCCAAATTGTTGGCCAGATCCATATTGCAAAGAGTTAGTTCTATCTTCTTGAATTTAGGGTTGGAGCTGCTTAATCTTTTGGCACTAATGATGTCATTGCGGATGACTGAGCGGCAGCCCCTGACATTCTGGAGCCAGTGAATCGCTTTATTTTTAAGAGAATCTTCCCCTTTGTCAATAGTGTAAGAGCTCAACTTGTGAACGTTAGTCCTCGTGATGGGACCAGAAGGGACATACCTACTCATGCTTGAGAGTGTAGTGGTTTTAGAAATTATGCAATATCCCCCCCTGTCAGCCTGAATACTGGCATGTTTTGTGGAATTGTCATCAATGCTCAAGTGCTAGGTATTGGAATTAACAGTATTTTGCATGTTCAGGGGAACAGCCCTCAATGCTTTGGGCCTGAGTGAAGGGCATTCATGTCTTTCCAGGGGAATGGCCCCAAGATAGTGGGGGCTGTCTGTGATAGAGATGAAATGACCAGGTGCCTTAGGAAAGATGTGGACAGGAGTTGAGGAGAGGTTACTGTAGAAACGCTACTGGAGTCTAACACTGGTTCACGGTAGGGATCAGAAAAGAAACCAATGATTTTAACACATCCAACTCCCCCTTCAGTTCTTGTACAAGTGAAATAAGAAAAGCCTTGCTTCAAGGGGAGGTGCCAGACACAACAGTCTCCACAGAGGGGTGCACAGAATTATTTCTATCAGGGCCAGAATCAATTACCTGACCGGATAAAATCCCGGACAAAGGAGCAAAACAATTGCTGCTGGAAAGGACACCGTCAGGAGAAACCTGAGTTGGAGAAATGGCAGGGGCAGCAGAGGATGGTACATGTGAGCCAATTGGAACAACAGTAATGGGTTCCTTCTCCTGCTTCATAGATGTTGTGCACATCCCAGGATTCTTTCTGATTCTGCATGTCTTTCTTGGTGGGGGAACTGAGGGAACTAAGGTGAGGAGGGGTTGGGGAGGGAACTGAAATGTGCTCACACGTGGACAGTACATTATATATCCCATCTAGAGCACAGTTATCCTCAGTGGAGTTTTGGGTTTTGTTGGGTTTCTTTGTGTTCGCTACCCTTTTCCCTCCCTGTGTGGCCTTTCTTTTCCCCATATTCAAGCACAAACAAGACAGAAAATAAAGTGCAACTGGACTTAGTAATCACAGGTAACATGGCTCATGAGCAGAAAGTCAAGTGGCAACCAGTTCTCCTCAGATGACTTGAGAACAAGTAAATAGGTGATGGTGCACACAGGAAACTAAGCAGTGATCAATAGAACTTTGGGGTGGGGAAGGCGTTTGAGGGATGGCCAATCTCAGCCTCCTCTGGACTCCGATGGGTGTGGACAGGCACCTTTCTTGGCCCAAGCTGTGCCCGGGTGTGTCAAACACTACGGAACTGCAGCACGCCTTAAGTAGCGCAGATGAGCCTCAGGTGATTTGCAGAGGGGGTTTTAGGACATGTAGACCCTAGCGGGAATGCCCATGGCAGCTCTCCTCAAGTGGTGCACGTGTCATTGGGGAGGCAGTGTCCTGTGTCTTTGGCAAGGCAGTGTAGATTCCCTCAGAGTGGCAGCCAAAAGAGCAATGAAGTCTCACCCCAAAAACAACTGTCAAAACAGAAAAACACAGTCCCCCCCCTTCGTTCGTACTTGCACAGCTCTCTCTAAATCATCACTCATTCATCGCTCTTTTATTCATACATGCACTCGCATTCATCCAGTCATCGGGCCTGTATTCACCTACTTAGACACGCATAAAAGCACTCACTTATTCAACCATGTACTCACTCATCCATGCATTCTTTCAATCAATTGATGCACTCGATTGCTCACCCTTTCATTCATCGCTTCTATCGGTTGCCCTCTATTCATTTATCCATGCATCCACTGATCTATCTACTTATCTACCCACCCAAAAACAAATATTCCCATTCATCTTTCTGATGGTGTTTCTACAACATCTGTTGCTGCTCAGAACCTTTTCTAAAAGACTGCTTCTAAGTTGCAAGCTGCATGTTTAGGTCTAAACCTTGTAACACGTGACCAGCAGTCAGACTTGTTGATTCATACCGAGAGGGAGCAGAACACATGAAGAGGCGGGGATCCTTAAATCTCAATCTTTTGGTAAAATCATCAACCGGAACCCCCAAAGGTTGTATGGACCTTTGATTGTCGACTTGCAGTGTGTGACAGGAACTAACATTAGCAATACATTTAAAATATCCATGAAACCTATATGGCTTAACAAATCAACAAAGCAGTGATAGCCATACCATGAAGGTTTATTAGCAAATTAGTCATATCACAAGTCAAATTAGTTGTAAAAAATGTAGGAGATATTAAAATGATCAAGCAATCTAAACTAAAGTGTTATAAAGAACAAATACTTAAACACAAAGTAAAGGAAGAAAACCCACATTAAGTGTTCCATAAAGGACCTTCCTTAAACTAAATAAATTAGTGAAAGTCATTGGGGAATTCCAAGAAAGGGAAAAAAAACAAAGGAGGTATCAGCATCATATAAGCCACGTATAAGGTCCAGACGCAATGTAAGAGTCTTCAATCATAAAGTATTTCCATTCTGGAAGCAAAATCAGAGGAGAGAAAGGTTCTGCTCTCCGCACAGTCAGGGTAGGATCTGCCTAAACTAACCCATGGACTACAAATTAAAAATACAGAAATTCTCCAAAAGCTTCTTACTTTTAAACTCACTATTGTCCCAGCCCCACACAATAAACCACTCATCTACTCGTACTTGAATGTATTATCTGTCTTGTCTGCCTGGTACAGGGGACTCTTCTCACCATCCCATCACCATTCCCACCTCCAAATCTTCATTACCACACCTCAGTCAGTCTAATACAAACAAAGGGCCCGATTCACAGAACTAACTTAAGACAAAATCATAAACTTACAACTTTTGGTATTCAAAGAAGTTAGGACTTTTGCTTAAGTTGGTTTTAAGACAAACTTAAGACAGGCTTAAGACAGACTTAAGACAGACCTAAGTTAGGATTTTGTCTTAAGACAGACTTAAGACAGACTTAAGTTAGGATTTTGTCTTAAGTGTGTCTTTAAGTGTGTCTTAAGACAAACTTAAGACAAAATCCTAACTTCTGTGAATACCAAAAGTAGTAAGTTTTGGATTTTGTCTTAAGTTAGTTGTATGAATCGGCCTCAATGGACCTTTCTCTGGCTAACGAGGAGTCTGAGAATGCATCTGCAGTGGAGAAAAAAACAAGACACTGCAAAACATTTTGAATGTGTAACGTGTAAACTCTGGCCTACCAGCTATATTAACACAAGATCTAAAATGGAAGTTAGGCAACTACATCAACATGAGTAAATGAAACAGTTCTAGTCGAGAAAGTATACATTTTCTGGTAATGTGAGTACCGTGCTTACAATTCACCTTAAAATGTTCGACAAATCACTCCTAGTTCTCTTAAAAGTGATCACCTTCTACAGATTATCATATTAAACCACACGTTAAATATATATATTTTGCATATAATTGACACACAAAGGATGGAGCTCTAATTTACACTGCTCAACCTACATTATGAATTTGCCTTTCAGCAGAAAATCTACTGCTTTGCAAACCATTCCATCAATTAGGAAGCCTTACTTTAAATGCTTTCAAGATCTAAGAGCAGTAGGACAAATACACAAACACCTTTGTAAATTTCATAAACCCAACAGTTGAAAACAAACAACTATATGGAAAAACATCAACATATTTGCAAAAATTACATGGTAATAACTGCAAGAGAAGATAAAACTAGAGGTAAAATGTAATGTATTTACAGAAGTGGTACTGCAGAGGATAATGAGAAAGTCCAGTTGAGTATATTGTGGGATCAGGATAAGCTATTAAGAAGGAGGAGTCAGTACAACAAGTTAATAAAGAGGTGATGCTCAGGATCAGTGAGAAAGAAGAGTAGAATATCTGGGGTAGAGATCTAGGGCCAGATGAACGACCATTGGAAATTGAGACTTGCAATTTGCGGTTGAATGCGAGTTGCAATTTCCAATGTAAAACAGTGCCCAAAATACTGTTTGCGATTCTCAATGGGGTTGCAAATTGCATGCCTTATGAATATTAATGAGCCTCTCGCCATTTGCGACCCCATTGGGAATGGCTGGCCCTCCCAGGTATGGTGGCCTGCTGGGCTCAGCAGACCTCCGTGTTTGGTACTGCTTTTAAATAAAGCAGTTTCTTTTTTTAATGCAGCCCGTTTTCTTTAAAGGAAAATGAGATGCATTTTTAAAAAATAAATGAAACGTTTTCGTTTCATTTTTTAAGGGCAGGTAGTGGTTCCTGGGACCACTGCCTGCCTTTAAAAAATATTTTCCCATGCATATCCAAAGGGGAGGGGTTCCCTTGGGGACCCCTTCCCATTTGCAACTCCAATACCACCCTCTTGAAGAGGGCGGTAAATTGTGAGTGTTTTGTGACTGCAATTGCAAAACATTTAGACATAGACCTGTGAGTCGTAATTAGGAAGGGATGCCCTTGGAACGCCCCTTCCTAATTGTGAGTGGCTAACCACTATTTTGCGAGTCACAATTTTTGCGATTTGCAAAATTGTGTTAGTACTTGGCCCACAGGGATTTTGCATGCACAATTGGGTAGCAAACCTGTTTGCGCATGCAAAATCCTGTCATACATCTGGCCCCTAGTGAGTTAATGTTAGGAAAAGGTGTACTTTCAGGTCTCTTTTGTTTCAGTAGAAGTTGCTCATCAGCCTTTTAACAGGATATCATTCCATATTTTGGAGCCTGGTCTGTGAAAGTCTGTCTCCAAAAGGAAGGATCAATCCATATCTTCCATCTATACCCCTAAATCTTTCTAAATCCTCAGTCTAATCTGCCCAATTTCGCAGGCAGATGTTTCCTTTTTGCGCCTAATGTTGGACACAAAAGATTTTAAGGGCTGTAGAATTTATCATATTTGCAATATTCATTCTATGATTTATTTATGCTCATCAGCCTATGAGAGATTCAACATCTCAATCTGAGCCAAAACAGTTTGAACATCTCAATCTGAGGAAAGGAACTGCTACCTCTTCTCATAGATTGAATATATCTCCTTTTGCACAACTGAATATAGCATTATTTGTAATGCAGAACAATTTTATTTATTTCAGACCAGCAAAAAAAAGTCTTTCAACTTGGCAGACATTAGATGCAGGCATGGATGTCAGCCCTTACAATCAACATCAGGTTTAAAAGAATGCTTGTATCGAATAAAAGCACCAGCATCCTTTGCATTTTAGGTCAGGTATGATAGCACTACTCTTGCCAGACCTTATGTATTCAATAGGAACAGAGCTTTATGAAAAATGATAAAGAGGCTTCAGCTCTTCCCAAAGTCTACAATCCTTGAGGACTGGTTTTGATTAAATAGGAGTGTGCTTCAGCTAAAACAAAGTGCTGAAATTGGTGCTTTTGCCTTGTGGAAAAGCTTATGCTAAACAGATAAGAAGTGAATTGGTTGGTGATGAGCCTTTGATCAAGGTTGGAGGCCTGATCTGTTTAATATGAAAAGTTATGACAAAGATAGCAGGCCTGGCTTGTTTGATATGAAAAGCATATGTAAAAACCAATAGACCTTCAAGGGTGGATTGTCATTACATTGTGTTAAAGCTTGTAGAAAGCTATTTTGTCGGAGGGGATATTACAGATTGTTGGAAGGGAGTTTAGTTCTGGTTACATTTTATGACAATCCCTGGAGGAAGAAGATGTGCACTTTGAGAACTTGTGTTATGCCATGGGTTTTATATTGTTTTGACAACAGAACTTTCATACATATTTTTATTTTATGACTTGTAAAAGAGTGGTTTTGACTTCACCCAAATGTTGATTGCTCGGAGTGCAGACTTTAATTGGATAGAGAATTGTGAGCTCAAGTGGAGAAAGAGTGCTTATATTGTACTTCTTGTCTTGTGAAAAAGTATTACTGGGTTGGTTATGGTGATAAATCATTGATAAAGGCTACTATAGCCAGATCTGCTTATTATGAAAAGATATGGTAAAAGCAGGAGTCCTGACTTGTTTATTGTGAAAAGGGTAAGTAAAAGTCGGTAGGCCTTTATAGATGGATTATCATTACACTGTATTAAAGTCTGTAAACAGGTATTGTTACAAGGACTCTCACATGGACTCTCACAGGTTACTCTAGCAGTAGTTTAGTGTTGGTAGCCCTCTGTGAAAATCTATAGGAGGTAGACAATTTGCTGTGCCAAGCATAGGAAGGGTTACATTATGCTTTGCCAACCATCATAGTAAGCCTATATATCAATTGTTGCCTTGTGCAAAAGCTTATGCTGAATATAGTACGCTTGAGTTGGTTATGATAACAAAACAAGTATTAAAGGCTATAGACCTGATTAGATCATTGGAAAATGGCATGTCATATTCCATAGCTCTACCCTCTTTAGTGTGAAAAAGTATTACCAATGCAGTAGGCCTGACTTATTTATTGTGAAAATAATATGTTAGATCCAACTATCTATTTTGTTTGTGTTGCAATTTTCTATTGATCAAAATTAAGGTATACAACATGAACACCTTATGTTATCCAGGAGGTAATAATTCTGTACAATGATAGACTATAAAGTGCAATGCAATTTACTGACAAGGGAAGGGTGAGGTATATGGATACATGATAATTGGCAGAATCCAAGAGAAGCTGACATCCAGTAGTGATAACCCGGGAGTGACCCACCTCCTCCGTACCAGTTTGTCCCTTAGAAGTCATATGCAGAGAGAGGCTAGTGGGCCAGGTGTACTGGAGTAGCAGAGTGTAAGGAGAGAGCTACTGGAAGGCGTTCCTTGTGGAGAGGAGTGGTGGTGCATTGGGTTGCATTTCCAGGTGCTCAGTGGTGCAGACAGCAGGGCTGGTGGGGAACTGGGACCATGTTGAAGGGGGAGAGAGCCCTCCGCTGTTGGTTTGTGTGGTTCCCACTTCCATTGCAAGGGGGATGGGTCGGCTCTTGGCGAAAGCTGGGACGGGTGGAACTGGGTGTAATGTTGGTTACCCTTGAGGAAGGAAGGAGTCCTGCCGCCCTGCAGGCCTGCATGCCCAGAGGAAGGGAGGTAAAGGAATGGTTAAAGGAGGGGGTGGGGAAGATGAGAAGAGCGAAGGGAAAAAGGTATAGGGACGATGGAAGGAAAGGATGTAGGAGAGGCTGGTGAGGAAGACATGTAGTTCACAAGGAGGGAAGGAGAAGGGAAGTTCAAGAGGAGGGAGGAAGAGGCGGCACTAGGGAGTGGGAAGAGATGCGGGTGGGGCAGGGTGAGTTGAGGGGGTGTCATCGATGCATGGGTGTCAAAGGGGACAGAGAGAGTAGGCGGTTGTTCGGTTATGCAGCAAGGGTCGGTTGTGCGATTTTAGGGGGTGGAGGTCCTGTGGCAGGGTGCCTGTCGGTTGTCTCATCCAGAGGATGGGGCCCACCACTGAATAAATAGTTCAGTCTGGTCCTGTAAGTTGTAAATGACACATTCGTCTAAGGCAGCTTGAATAATTGAGATGGGGGTACGGGCGACCACCACTGATGGAGAATCAATATCTTGGCTGTAGCCATGGCCGTGTGAAGGAGACGGAGTTGCGGGAAGGAGACTTCCGGTGAGTTCCCCACATCATGGAGGAGGATGACTGAGGGGGCAAGAGGGAGATGTAGCAGCATGGAAGCACTAAAGAACGTTCCAATATGAAACCAGAAGAGTTAATGTGTGCTATATCGCAGTGGGTGTTTGCGCACAGGTGGCAGTTGAGTGGGGGAGTAGTATTGCTCTGTTCAGTTTGGTTTGTTACCAATACCAGTCGGGTAGCATTATGAAAAGGCAAAATTTCTTGTGGGCCCCTCTCGTGCCCTTATCCAGAGCTTCCAGGAAGTCATCCCATTCTTCATCCTCATATGAGGCCTGTAAGCGGGTTTGCTATTTGGTGCGGAGAGTACGTGAAGAGGCTTTGAAAAGAAGTGACTTGAGAGCATGAGGTACCGACCCAACATCACTCTCTTGTAGAGCCCCCACATGTTCATATAAGTCACCACAGGTGAGGACTGTAGGGAACCGGGGCGAGGGCCCAAGCAGCACCTCAGACAGTGCTGCAGTTGCATGTGGGACCAGGTTTGCCCAGGTGGAGGCTGAATACATATCTCACCAGGTTGAACTGTTTTAGGTCACCGGTAAGCAGGATTTGGTCCAAGCTGTGTATGCCTGCTTCTCTCCAGTGTATCTAGCATAGGGAACAGTGGTCAAAGTATATACTATCATTGCCCCACATAGGTGCATGCACTTGTGGGTCCACCCGAGCAGGTAGTGGGTACGCATCCAGGCCTTGCGCACGGCGTGCAACACAGGATGCGAGATGTATGACTGATGGGCACGGCCTGTACAGAATGGAACGACCTTTGCCTTTAGAGATAAGCAATCATTCAATATGAACCCATTGCAGTGAGTCTGGAACACCAAGAAGAGGGCATGTCTGTTGGGAGAGCTGGAGGGGCAGGGTATAGCACTGTACAGACAAAAGGGGCAAGCATCCACATGAATGGCTTGCCATGAGTTTGGATGTGGCCAGTCAGCGTCTCGAAGTCCCCCATACAAAGGATTGGATTTAGGAGTCAATGAGGTGAAGTATGAACACAGATAGCTGTACAGGGGAGCATCTCGAGCATGCATGTAAAGCGTGGCAGTGTAACCATCCTTACTGCTTGAACCCTATTCCACATGGAGAACCCCAGATGTGATCATTTCGCAAAGATCAGTGTCATCTGGGCCAGTAAAGGATCCTGGTTGTCCAGGACCATCCCCTCCATGCCCCTATTAACCAGTATCCCTTGGTAATTGAGACAAAAGGCCTGCCAGCAAAAAGGGTATTCATGTATGGCCACTTTCGAGGTACTGGCCCAGATTGGGAGGGCCTAGCTCTAGTCCCAATTCACCTTATAGCCAGATAGGGCAGCAAAATCAGCAATGACTCCCGCTATGCTGGTGGAATGGTGAATGGTAGGGTCTAAGAAGAATATCCCCACAATTAACCTGGGCTGTTGGAGAGTCATACATTTGCCGCACCTTAGCAATACATTGGTCTCCCAGAACAAAACGTTCCATTGTGGCCAAAAGGATAGTCTCATTCAATGCGGTCGAACACCTTTTCAGTTTCCAAGGAGATGGCCATCGCATAAGTCAGGAGATCTTTGGCCATCCAGAGGGTGTGGGCCAGTGTGCGAAGGAGCATCCCAGCACAAAGCCTACCTGCGTGTGGTGAATCAGGGAAGGGATAACCTTGTACAGGCACATTGGCAATACACTGGCCAGAATTTTAATGTCACAGTTTAGCAAAGAGGTGGGCCTGTAGTTGCCATACAATAGTAGGTTTGGGTAGAAATGCAATCACTACCTTGTTGGAAAGGGATCCCAGGAAGGCTGTCTGCTTGGCCTCCCGGAAGGTGGCGTGCAGGGGTCAATCGTCTTCTCACCATCTGTAAAATTCTCCAAGGAAGCCATCCTCCCCCAGGACTTTATGATAGGACAGTTTGGATATAGCAAGATATTTGCTGATTTCACCCTTTAGGAGTTCCCTGCCCCTGTCCGAGAGACAGGAGAGGCCCACTACTCCCAGAAAGGTGGCCATACGGTCCATGTCAGCCGGTTCCTCTGGAGTGTACAGTTTTTTGCAGTATGAAGCAAACTTGTTTACAATGACCAGAGGGTGGGTGAAGACCTCCCCCTCACTGAGTTTATGGCAGGGATGCCCATGGCGGCTTCTCTTTGCAACAGTCGTCAGTGGTGGGGAAAGGTGGGCTGGGTGGAGTAGAGACCGGTGAGAGAAGTAATTTCCTCCTTTAGCTCCTTCTGGCGAGTAATCACCTGATTGCATTAGAGCAGCTCTCATAATTTGGAATCTAATAGTGGCTTTCGTGGTGGCCCAGAGTACTCTGCAAGAGTCCACTGAGTTATTTTCCAACAGATATGTGGAGACATGAGCTTTCATGGATTTGCCCTGAGGTGTGTGGTATGTGCATGCCTCATGGTATATGTCCACATCAAGGGACATCAAGGGTCAGGAGACCCAGGGAATGATTGGATAATGTCTCTTCTAGAATCCGAGTCTCCCAAAAAGTGCCTCTGTGTCTGGGATATGAGAAAGTAGTGTAGTCTGGAGAGCGTGTCATGGACCAGGGAGACATAAGTATTCTCTCTGTCTTTTGGGTGACTGAGGCACCAGTGGTCCACAAGTCCATTATCCGAGGCCACATCACTCAGTTGGGCCCTGTCTGCATCCATGCCATTAGCCAAAGTACCTATTCTTTCGAGAAGCGGGTCCTGTGCATGTTTCCAGGCTCCACCAATAATGTACTGCAAAGTCCTGATCCCTACTAGTAACTGGTTCAGGTGGAGGAGGAAGGACTGTTTCTCCCCAGCCAGTGCGTAGAAAGAACCCACGCAGAGGATACTGTCTCCTAGGTGTAGTTTGGCAAATGCATTTCCGCCATTAGGGTCAGACCATTTCTTCATAACAGTGACCGGCAGAAATTTCTGGATAAGGATTGTGACTCCGCATTTGTGGGGGTGGGGAGCCATCAGAGGGGGGGTTTGCTGCTACACTGCTGTGCATCACCCTGCAGACCTATTGTCAGGGCAATTTGTCAGACTCCAGGGCATTCAGGTGGGTGTCTTGTAACAGAGCCACATCTGCCCTTTTCGTCTGGAGATAAGAGAGTATTTTTTTCCTTTTGATATAGTGCGTGAAACCATTAACATTCCAAGAGAGGGCACGCAGTGGGTGGGAGACGTAAATGACTAAGGCAGGTGTGGGTGTCCCGGTATCCTGTATCCATGTGGGGTCACCAAGAGGGGGTTGGGTAGCCTGATGTGGGAGCAGAAGGAGAGAGAGTAGAGGATTATACTATGGCACAGGGGTATGAGGAGTAAGGTATGCTGTGAGGCAGCGCTGACAACTGGGGTGCAGAAATGGTAGAGCAAGAATAGGGATGGGATTGAGTCCAATTAGGAGAATGGGTGAAGGACGAAGGTGGTGGGAGCAGCAAGTATCGGGGAAGGAAGAGGGGGAGAGAGGGGAAGGAAAGCGAGGCGCCACACTGGTGGGGAGGGAAAGAGGAAAGGAAAGGAGGAGGTAAGAGGGGAAGGTAGAGGAAAATGGTGGGAGTGTCCACAGACACGCAGGGAAGGATGCCATGGAGCATCAGTCAGTGTGAGAGGGAGTATGGCTGCCGGTGCCTTGTATGTGGGTATCAGAAGATTATAAGGGAAAAACAAGGAGGAGGGGAATTGGTCAGAACTGCTGCTAGAAATAGCAGCACAGGGAACACTGATCTGTGTACAGTGGGTCTAAGCTTGCGGAGACAGCACGTTGAGAGGACACCATCAGGACGGCAGGACAGTGAAGATGATGATCAAGCAGAGGTAAGTAAGAATGGGCGGGCTATAGGGTGTCTGCAGAGGTCGTAGAGGTG
Organism: Lissotriton vulgaris; assembly: GCF_964263255.1. Taxonomy (NCBI): domain Eukaryota; kingdom Metazoa; phylum Chordata; class Amphibia; order Caudata; family Salamandridae; genus Lissotriton; species Lissotriton vulgaris. The sequence continues at coordinate 90,062,149 of NC_141697.1, read as the reverse complement.
GAAGAGCAGGGCAGGAGGGGTCCAGGTCAACACCTGAGGGGGTGGGGCAGACAGGCAGCTAGGGTCCTAGGTTCGGGTGGGGTGGAGAGGAAAGCATCTCCCTGGACCCCATGATTGTGGGGGCCCAAAGGAATTAGGTGAGGCGTGGGGGTCCAGTCTCCAGTAGACATCAGCTGGATTACAAGTAGAAGGTCTGAGCCTGCAGATGTGTCAGGGGCTGGGGGAGGTGGGGGTGACCTGTTGGTTATGTTATGTTATGTTATGTTACATAAATTTGTAATGCGCACTGCTGCCCCAGCTAAGGGGCGTCCAGGCGCACGGCAGGTAAAAATGCAACACCACAGGAAACAGGACAGAAGGGAGAGAGGTGAATTAATTAAAACAAAACGGTTTTCAGGGCTTTACGAAAAACCAGCAGATCGTCTAACAGTCGCAACTCTACAGGAAGAGAGTTCCAGAGCTCGGCTGCTCTGACCCGGAAGGAACGGCCACCAACCCGGCACAGCCTGTACCGGGGAACCACAGTAAGTGCCTGACCCAAGGATCTCAGGGGCCGAGTAGGCACATACCATGACAGAAGGTCCGCAAGAATGGGGGGACCTGCTCCCTTCAAAATCTTGAATGCCATACACAGCACTTTAAACTGAATTCTGGCCTTGATAGGCAACCAGTGCAGTGATCTCAAAGTGCTGGAGGCAGAGCAAGTACGGGGAAGGCCAACAATAGCTCTCGCCCCAGCGTTCTGGACGCGTTGGAGGCGGGTGACCTCAGCCACGTTGGACCCAACCAGAAGAGAGCTGGCATAGTCCAGGCGAGATAACACTGTAGCCTGGACTATCAACTGCCTGGTACGATGGTCAAAAAATTTCAAAACCGGGCGAAGCGATCGTATGATACCAAAGCAGCAGGCTGCAATTTTCTTCGTATGGCCAACATAGCTGAGGGAGGGATCCATCCATACTCCTAGGTTCTTTAATTCCGTGACCGGGAGGGGGGCCGGCCCCATCTCCGAAGGCCACCATCTGTCCCCCCAAAGCTCCGATCTCTTACCTACGATCATGATCTCTGTTTTCTTAGCGTTGAGCTGGAGACAGTTGTTCTTCATCCAGCTCGCCACCGCCCTAAGTCCGCTCTGAAACCTGGGGGCATCCCGGTCCGCATCCCCGCTGATCGTAACCGCTAGCTGAGTGTCGTCAGCATATGAGACCATAGTCATGCCCCATTGCTTGACGACCTCAGCCAGCGGTCTCACGTAGATATTAAACAACGTGGGACTCAGCGAGGATCCTTGCGGCACCCCCTGTTTCAAAGGATGGAATTGGGACTGGAACGGTGGGACAGCAACGCTAAAGAAACGATCGTCTAGAAAAGACCGGAACCACTGGAGGGCAGATCCACCCAGCCCAATCTCCTCCAGGCGATGCAACAGGATAGGATGCGAGACAGTATCAAACGCAGCGCTCAAGTCCAATAAGACGAGCGCTGCTGTCTGGCCCGCATCCATCACCGTGCGCAGATGTTCAGCCATGGAGAGGAGGGCGGTCTCCGTGCTGTGTCCAGCACGGAACCCATTCTGGGTGGGATCCAAGATGTTAGCATGGATAAGGTGAGCCGAAAGAGCTTTGTTGACATGGGCCTCCAACACTTTGGTCGGCCACGGAAGTAAGGAGATGGGCCGATAATTTTCAGGCTTGTCTGGATCCAGAGACGGCTTCTTCAAAATAGGAGAGACCACTGCCCGCTTCCAGCTAGCAGGTACCGTGCCTGATTCCAAAGAGATGTTAATCAGGGAGTGGACCACGGCCCGTCCCACAAACGACGGCTCCCTAAAGAGAGTCGCAGTAAGTGGATCAGCGGGGGACCCTGATTTGACCTGCAGAGCCAGAAGGTTAAACCCCTCAGGTGTCAGCGGGGGCAGCACGTGCAGGGTGGGATCACCATAGATGTTAGTCGGGGTCTCAACTGGAGGCTCTGTACAAGGGAACGTCCGATAGATGTTTTGGACCTTTTCCAAAAAGAAACAAGCAAGAGCCTCACAGTGAGTGGTGGAGCCAGTCGTAGTAGTACAGGCACGCTTTGCCAGGAGATCCTTCATCACTTTAAAGATGGTTTTAGAGGGGTTAGACCTTTGTAATCCACCCCCAGGCGTATCAAATGGAAGAGGTCAACAGCACCTCCTCAGGAGGAAAATGGTAGATTTAGAGTGGGTCTCAAAGCACACAGTGTGTATCAAACAGAAATAACAGGCTCAATAACAGTCAATGCAATCAAATACGCAAATGTTCAAGACAGGAAATTGGGATAATCAGCCATCCGGCGGGTGTCAGTCCCTTTGACCCTGTAACAATAGGTCAAGGTACTTCGTTGGACCCCAGCTGTGCAGTATGTGTCACTGTCACCATCCAAAACGGTAAATGGCTGCGGCGACCCACGGTGGGGCGGCAAAATGATGTGTGGGTTGTGGGCCCAGGCTCCGCTGCAGCCCGGTCTATTGGTAGCACAGTCAAAGCATTCAAACAGGACCCCATACATGGATACAGCTGGAGTAAAAATTAGAGGGGCGGGGAGCAGGGTGTTAGGTCCCAGCCTACCGGCAGTGGGATGGATCCAGTAGGCCTGGGCCCGTAAGCTGCAGTGATGCGGGCATTGTAGGCCCCGATGGGCTTCACCTCGTGTGCTCCAGGAACACCGGGTAAACAAACAGGGCTGGAGTCATTGGCGCCGATTGTGGCTGCAGATGGCATGCTGCGCTGTGGGTCTGCAGATCAAGGTGGTGTGTAAAGCTCAGTCCCATTGTGTCGCCTCCACCTCATTTCAGGACCTCCGGGAGGACAGGGCTGCCATCAGCCACGGAGGAGCAAGGCTGCAGTGCTGGGAGCCAAGGCTTCACTCCTGCCTCTAGGCCCAGCAGCCTCACACGGTGTCAGCAGAACCAGGGTGGGCTGGTGGCGGCAGCAGCTGCCGGAACACCAAAGCCAATCATCTGTGGGTGTGGGCAGGGTGGAGGAGCAGGGTAGCAGGCCTCCGCCATGCCTTGGATACCACTGTCTCCGTGCAGAGTCCGTCTTCATGGCCAGACCACACCTCCCAACTAGCTTATAAGTATGGATTGTTATTATATTGTTTTGAAGCCCGTAAACAGGTGTTGGGTTACATGGATTCCTACAGATCACTCTAGTCGTCGAGGGGATGTGGCTTTGTTCCTGTGTTCCTGCTATGACAAACCCTGCGTGTAGAAGGTTTGCCCTTATATGACCTTTGTGGATCCTCATAGGGGTGGTTGAATATTGTTTTTAAGACTACAATTCCATCTATATGTATAATTTTCTAATTGAATTGTCTTGTGAAAAAACTTCTTTAGAATTGATTAGGTCTGTTTTGGTTTGTTTGGGTGTGGTAACAAGCCAATGGTAAAGGGTATAAGGTTTATTGGTTCTTTGGAAAAATTTATTTTGGATGCCATAGGTCTGATATGTTCATTATAAAAAGGTACAACAAAGACCGTAAGCCTTTATCAATGTATTGTCAATTGTGTTTGTTAACAACATTAGGCTTTTATGGGTGAATTGTCATTACACTTTGTTAAAGGCTTTCGGCAGGTTATTTGGTACATGGAATTCCACATATTACCACAGTAGACAAGGGCTTTGGTGTTGTTTACTCCTTCTGACATACACTTGGAGTTGAAGATTTGCAATGTGATAATCATTGTTTTACCATTCCAAGATGGTCACCATGTTTAGAACCATTATGCTGACTATATTGGATTTGTACAACATTGATGAACTATACACTTTAGTATTCAGAGATGGTTGCCCACTGAGATATTTACTGAGAGGATATCTTTGAATAGCATTCTGCATAGTGTATCATTGTTTTCACTGCTCCGCAACCGTCAACTTACTGCTTCTAAATGTAGCAGCTATGTTGGATCTCCATAACAACAATACAGATACTATGAAGAATACCATTGCAAGATGGCCGCACTACACTACGTAAAAACATTTTATATTACAAGGATATGCTTGAAAAGTTTAAGTGGTGGCTTGTTTTCTTATGTTCTATTTTTAATGTTTTAATGCATCATCTATTTGCTTGCGGAAGCTTGTGTGTTCTATTGCAGATGGGTGAAGAAAAATTGCAAGAATAAGTCTTTGGGTGGATGACTAGATGGTTAAGTGTATCAACGAGGGATAGAGTGTACACAGGATGAGCTAGTGAGTGCCTAAACTCATCAGTAACTGAAGAGACACTTTATCTATAAGTCAGGATAATTTTGATTGCAAAATATTGTTTTTTAAATGTTCTGCTATTTATAGAGATTGTCTCCATATTTCTGCAAGAAGTTTTAAGTCGAATTGAGAAGTCACAGCTGTTTGCTTGATTGGAGACTTCTGGCAAATCTAATTGTTTCCTCAGTTGGTATGCAGCAGGCACATAGATGCAGACGCTGCTTTAGAAATAAACACTCAGAGCTCTGTTTTCAAGAGATTTTCTCCACAGGCATAAAATGAAGGAAGCTATTTTGCAAATTTAACGCCAAGGGTGTTTTTCAAAACATGGCTATCTTTTTTGTTAAAAGTATTTTAAAAACTACAATAATACTGCTTGCCCTCATTTCTACTAATTCGTTGTGTCTATGTAAAAGGCTTGAAGCAATTCTGCTATTAACATGTGACGTGCAAGAGAACTACTGAGTGGCCTCACTGAACACTGATGTGTATGTTCATTCTTGAATTTCTCCAGAGTCATATAGACTAAACTCAAAGTGCAGACTCTAGATCTGTTAATCAACATACTATAACATGCTTGGGTTTACGTGCACTTTATTTGTGTGAATGCATGTGTGTGTGTTTGCGTGGGGGGCGAAATTTCAGCTCACACAAGTCCATTTGCTGTTGAGAAAAGCACAAAACGACAGGATTTCTCTTTCTTCAGAGGAGTGCACTCTGATGCCAAACAAGGAACCAGGAACTGGGGAGGTGCATCTTTGGGTTCAGGGACTCAGTCCAGTAGAGACCAGCAGGGTTCAGGGAGGTCCAGTTGCAGGTCCAGGCAGGTCCAGTTACAGCAGGACAGCTAGCCATTTGTAGTGAGGCCTATGAGGCTTGTTGTGCGTCTGTAGCTCAGAACAGCAAGTCAGCCAGCTGACCCTTGGAGTCACTCTGCCAGAAATGAAGGGAGCAAGTCCTGTCTTCCTGGCTCAGATAGCAGGGCAGTCTCTAGAACCAGGCCATTCCTACTTCTGTAGTATCCACAGGTCCAAAAGTGTTGTTAAGAGTGGGTCTGAGGGTCCAATTTTTATAGCTGGTGCCAGCTTTGAAGTGAAAAAACTTCTGGAGTTTTACCTCCCACAAACAGATTTGGAATGTTCTACCTCTTTGCCCAGGCTTCACTAAGTCTGCGGTCTTAAAAGGCTAGTGTGAAGTTATTTGTCTGTGTGCTGAGGCATCTCCTTTGAAATGTAAGTAGGGCTGTGCACGGCTCTACCCCTTCATTCCTGTCAGATGGCCCACACTGCCAACATCTACTCCCCCTTTGTGTTACTGTCTGGGTCTGGGAGAAAAGCACAAAGGCCAACTGCTAGCTAAATGTATTCATGTGACCCGGGATACACACTGCAGGCACAAAATGATAGGGCAAAATAAATAATGCCAATTCTCTAAAAGTGGTATTTTCAGAATTGTGGCTTAGCAATTAAAGAGGGATTAAATTACATACTATAGACATCAACATTTTGATTTATAGCAAATCCCAAACAAACCTCATACCCTTATTAAATGTAACAAGGTAATCCAATGTTATTCTACAGGAGAGCTAGGCCTCACAGAAGTGAAACATTAATTTGTGAGGTTTTCATTACCAGGAAAACGTAAATGTACATTTTTAAATACAATGCACACCATCCTATGGGCTGCTTAGTGTCTACCTAAGGCGTGACTTATATGTATTAAAAATTAAGTTTTTGTCATGCAAAGCGGTTTATTTATCCAGGTCAAACAGGCAGTGTATAACTACACACAGGCTGCAATGGCCGGCCTTGGACCTGTTTAAGAGGCTACTTAAGTGGGTTGCACAATGAGTGCTGCTGCAGGCTCACTAGTAGCAGTTAGTTTGCCAGCCGTGGATACATAGTATACCACTTTACTAGGCAAATATAAATACATTAAATATGCAATCAGGTCTAAGCAAATTTTGGCATGTTTTCAGGAGTGAGTACAAGCACTTTAGCACTTCTTAGCAGTGTTAAAGTGCACAGAGTCCTAAGGCCAACAACATTCGAATTCAGCAAAACAGGTGGGGAGAAGACAAAAGGTTTGGGGGAAGACCATCCTAAGGCTGATAGGTGTAATAGTATTCATTGTGCAATACAGGCTAATGTTAGAAAGGTTCATCTGCATTCGGGAATGTGCGCATGCGTAGAGGTATGTTGACTACACTGCATATATTTAAAAAATATAGGATACATGTGGATTAATACTAAAGTGTGCATTTATTTGAAGTCACCCTTTTACAACTATGCAAATTAGGGGGAGGGCAGTCGTATGTCAGAAACTAAGACTTGGATGCCACTGCACGTAGTCTCACATGAGGGTAAGTAAGCCCTAAGGCAAACAAATACAATCAACTCCCACATCTCTGCATCCTTGCACTTAAGCTGCACTTTAATATAGAACCACTGTAGAACGTCAATTGTAAAGGCTGTATGTTGGCACTGTAACATATTGGTCTATGAGGAAACCGTCCCCACTGTGCTATGTGAAAGATATAGAAAAATTTGATGATAAACAGATTTTTAGGTGATCCTGTGGAAATGAAATTCGTTCAGTGGTGGGGAACTTTTGCAAAATAAAATTCAAAGTGTTGTAATATTTGTGTTTTTTTGTATTTATGAAAAGATTCAGAGTTTATATTAGCAATTGGATTACAAGCACATTTCATTCTATTTTCATCAAGAGGCTTCAGCTAGGCATATTTATAATTATGTCCTTAAATAGTTCGGAAAATTGAGGGAATTTTGTACTTCATGAAAATGTGCAAAGTTCCTGTAATTTGCGTGTCTGGCTCACTTAAGTTTGCACATATTATACACTCTGTCCTGCTCAATATGTAGGGTATGGCTGGCTGCAGGGATTTTTTATTTCCCTGCTGGGAGCTGAGTGACATTGCGGAAACACAAAGTCAGCTGCTTGGCTTTGCCCTTTCCTTCACTGACTCTGGAAGTCCAAACCTGAACATTGGGAAGCTGAGACTCCAGAAAGGCCATGGCATTGCAAGGAAAGAGGCAAGCGCCTGCTACCCCTGTTCCTGAAGCACAGTGAAGAGCTCCTTTTTCATGTTTTCTCTTTAAAAACTAAGGGGCATATTATCAAGGGGGTTTATCTCTGCTTTTTTGGCTTTAAAAGCCAAGAAAGCGGAGATAAAATTATCTCCCTATTACCTAGCAGTCGCTAACACCAGTTAGCGACAGCTAGTAGGAGATAGCGACCATCTTGGGCCCCGCTTTGCATGTCAGTGATATTTATCACTAATGACATGCAAAGTGGGCGTGCCAAGATGTTAGCGACTGGAAACAGTCGCTAACATCGCTATCTCCTATTACCAACTTTTGGAGATATTCGCGCTAAGCGCGAATATCTCCAAAAGCTAACACCTGCCCCAGACCAGTTCTTAGCCATGTTATCCAATGGTAGGTGGATAACATGGCTAAGAGCATTAGCTCGGTAATGCATGAATATCGCTGACTTTTCAGCGATATTCATGCATTTCGGCCGATTTTTATCGCATAGGAGATATACCTTGATAATAGCAAGGTTCCTAAGCGATAAAAATAGCGACCATCTTGGGCCCCGCTTTGCATGTCAGTGATATTTATCACTAATGACATGCAAAGTGGGCGTGCCAAGATGTTAGCGACTGGAAACAGTCGCTAACATCGCTATCTCCTATTACCAACTTTTGGAGATATTCGCGCTAAGCGCGAATATCTCCAAAAGCTAACACCTGCCCCAGAGCAGTTCTTAGCCATGTTATCCAATGGTAGGTGGATAACATTGCTAAGAGCATTAGCTCGGTAATGCATGAATATCGCTGACTTTTCAGCGATATTCATGCATTTCGGCCGATTTTTATCGCATAGGAGATATACCTTGATAATAGCAAGGTTCCTAAGCGATAAAAATCGCCGCAGTTCGGGGATAAAAAAATCGCTGCTACACCAACATAGCGATAATTATCGCTAGTTGTTGGTAATATGCCCCAAACACTTCATCAGTTCACACTTATTAGAGACGAGAAGCTTGTTTTAAAAGAATGTGTCTTATGGTGAGGAAATAGACAGATGCTTAACCACTAACCAATCCGGTGCTGTGTTAACAAGCAGCAGCTTGTGCTTGAAATGCTCCCTCCCAAAACAAAGGGGGAGTAACATACAAAAAATACATACATCTATACGTTAAAGACTTATGCCTATGATTTTTTTTCAAAAAGATTTTATTGGGTTTTCTAGAACAAAGCAAAGCAAAGCAAAGGAAAAGGAGAGTGTGACAAAGCATTATAACTGAATACATAATGTTCAGATAACATGAACAGAATCCGATGGCTGTCTGTAATTTCATACAAAAGAAAGAAGCAAAATGTGAGACGAATATACATAGCAGTGCAATAGTAATACAGAACAGACATACAAAATGGAAACACAAAAAAGACAGAGGAAGGAAATTATGGAGTGATTTACGAAAGGACTTCTTGCAGATGATTGTTTATGGTTCTAACGGCCGAGTACAGGGAGATTAGGGTCAGAAAATAGTACATTTACAAGTGACGAATATGTATAGCTGATCGAGTAATCCATCTTTGATGATAATAAGGGAACAGAGTAGGTCCACAGAATATAGGGGTGTGATGATAGAAAGTTAACCTAATATCTGGGACCTGAGATGACACCTGCCCAACGCACACAGAGGAAAGCCGCCACGATCCATGAAGGATCAGGGAGGTTTTGTCATAGCGAAGTAGGTGTCCAAAGATGTCCATATCCAGTTGTTTTGGGGTTTCCTAGGGGAATTCTGTAGAGAAATATTATCTGCACCTCTTAGGAAGGAAATCCAGTTGAGCCAGGCCTTAAAGGAGGAGGCTGTATTTTTCCAGTTGGCCAATATCGATTTACACGCCGACGTCAGTAGGATGTCCACAAGGAGTCTATCATTCTGGGAGTGGATTTGGGTGGTCTAGAAAACCTTGAACCAGTGAAGGAAATTCCTTACCAAGACGGACCCCACAGATAGTGTTGATAAAGTTAGACACACTGTCCCAAAAGTAAGAGACCGTACTGTAGAAATGGCAGAGGTCCCCGGTAGCTGCATTACAGTTCCAACATAAGGGGTTATCTTTAAGAGACATTTTGTTCAGCCGAGACAGTGTCCAAAAGGACCTGTGTAGGAGCCAGTACTTTGTTTGCGAAAGAGTGGGAGACCCTGTTGAAATATAATCTCAGTGACACTTTCACGAAAATGATGATGGCCTTATATAGTTCTTCCTCTGCTAGAGTACTTTTAGATGGTATCTTATGCTCAGCCTTCAATTTAGAGAGGGATACCCAACAGGGTTGCCTCCCTTCTCCATCACTCTTTATCTTGACACTTGACCGTTTACTTCTGAGGACCCGGATATAGCTGGAGTTTCTTTCAATAATATGAAAATAAAAGTTGCTGGATATGCGGATGAAATATTGATTTTGACTGAAGAAGCATCTCACTCATTCCCTACTGTGCTAAAATCAATAGAGGATTATTCCCGTATGTCTGGACATAAACTTAATAAAGACAAGTCTGAGGGGGCGTGGCTTGGACGCCGATCGGGATGGCGGCGTGAGCTTGCAGCTCCGCGCTGGGTCCCGCTAATTCTCCTGAAATCAGCACCCGGGGCGACCCCTGGTCGGTGCGACTGACCTACGCAGAGTTGGGGAGCAACTGGGCACCGACGGAAGGCACTTGGGGGCTTGCTGGCCCTGTGGAGACCCCGTATGGCGACGGCCGAAGTGTTGCTCGGGGTGTGAAGAAAATGGCGGCGGCGCGGGCCGATGGCTTCGGACACCGAAACTGAGCGGACATAGCCTCGGCTGGCGGGGTGGCCCGCTGCTGCGAGATCGGCGCTGTGGGGGCTGTGGATGCGGTCCTGACGGCGGGGAATTTGGAGCCCAGCATTGACCGGACATTGGGGGCGATCGCTCGTCTATACACCTTCTCCCCCTCCCCCTCTTCCTGGACCTAGCGGTAGTGAGGCGGACGGCGCTGGTTCTGGTGATCCTTGGAGTTGCGGCCATTGTGGTGGCACTCTATTGCGGTCACTGCTGAGACACACGTCCCGCTACACAGTGGCGGTTGGGACTTGGCGAGACCCTCTGCCCGTGACGGAGCACCCTAAGATGGCGGCTGCAGGGAGAGCCTCCACCATGGAGCGGGGACAGGAGGATGTGGCTCCACTATCCCAGGTTGGCGAGGCCCCCCCGCCGATGATGGACCAGGAACAGAGGCTGCATCAGCGCCTGGATGCCATACTGGATGCTATCACCTCGACCAAGGAGGCATTGCAGCAGGACATTGCGCAGGTCGCCACAGGGCTGGGGCTCCTGCGAGCGGATTATGCCAAACTGGCGGACAAGGTTAAGGACCATGATCAGCTCTTATTGGACCTGAAATCAGCGGTGGTGACCGCGGAACACAAAAAAACGGACATCCTGACCCGGTTGGACATGTTGGAATGACGGGCGGAGGATGCCGAAAGCCGCAACAGAAGGAACAACGTGAGGGTCGTAGGCCTGCCGGAACGAATTGAGGGGCAGGATGCGGTGGCCTACATGGAGGAATGGTTTCGGACTGTGGTGGCACCGGAGGGCCTTACTTCTTTCTTTACGCTGGAACGAGCTCACAGAGTGCCGGCTCGCCCGCCAGTGCTTGGCCGCCCCCCCCGACCGATGGTGGTGAGGCTCCTTCATTATAAGGACCGGGACCTCCTAATCCAGCGAGTCTGGGCTTCGGGCCCACATGAGGTGGAAAACAGCAGGGTCACGATCTTTCCGGACTACACTCAGGCGGTCCAGAAGAATAGAGCATCGTTTCTGGCAGTGAAAAAGGAACTGAGGGAGGAGGGCATCCAGTACTCCTTGCTCTTTCCGGCCAAGCTGCGGATAATCCTGGACGGGGCCACGCACTTTTTTCAGACCCCGGATGAAGTGTGGTTGTGGTTGGAATCGTACCGGGCTGGCACGGACAGGACCCACAAAAGTCGACGAGATCGGCCGAAACCGCCTCAGGTCCGGCAGTCACAAAGGATCCGCTCCCGCAATAGGCGTCAGCGGGAGAAACGGGAGGCCCAGATGGCTGCAGACAAGAGAGAGGCGCTTGCGGCGACGGCGGCCATTACGGGATCGCAACCGGAGACTGAACTGGCAGAGACGGACTCTGGCGACGAAGGCGGCAGGACCGGAGAGGAACTTTCGGAGGCGGAGAGCATGAAGGGGCCAGTGGTCACCCCCCAGACATCCAATGGGATTTTCCACGGCTGATTCTACATTGGGACTTGGACACGGTTCTTGGTAGGGTGGTATCCTGTTGGAGCTGGGCGGGTCGCCGTGTAGGGTGCCGCATCGGCATGATGGGATGGAGAGCGCGGGGCGCGGGCTCCGCTAGCTGGGGTCGGCGATAACTCACCCCCCCCTGGTCCCTTAAGGCCTTCTGTGGTGGCGACCACAGGTTAGTACGATGTGTGTATGGTTTAAGGTTTGGATCGGGGCTGACACTGGGTTTGTGGGCTCTGTCCTGGGGAGTGGGGGTTGGGGTGTTTTCTTTTCTAAAGCTTGTTTTGGGGGGGCAACTGCTATGGTGTGGGCATTGACTGGCTACATTTGAACTGGATCGCTTTATGCTGGCATGGGGACGTTACCTAACTTGAAATGCCTGACGTGGAATGTCCGAGGGCTGCGAACTATGGTCAAGCGCCACAAAGTACATGCGTATCTGGTGAGGAGGGGGGTTCGGGTTGCCATGTTGCAGGAGACTCATCTAACGAAAAAGGAATGTACCGCACTACAGAAAAGATGGCGGGGTCAGTTTTTGGCACCACTTATTCAGCGTTTGCTAGAGGGGTACTGATTTGGGTGAGAGCGGGGATACCGTTTCAGGTGCTGAATCAATTGGTGGATCCTGAGGGCAGATATGTGGCGGTGGAGGGGAGGTTGTATGGTCGGGATGTGGTTCTCTGCTGTGTATATGCACCAAATGTTGATCAGGCCTGCTTTTTCGATGGTTTATCTGGGTCCTTGGCCTCCTTCTTAGCGGGCCCGGTGATACTGGGGGGGGGACTTTAATTCGCTCACGGATGTGGCCTTAGACAGATCTCACCCTCCCCTTGTTGACTCCCCGGTCCGTAAGCTAGCCATGCATAGGAAGGATTGGCAGGATAGGTAGGGGCTACTGGATGTATGGCGGGAACAACACAGGGACGCTAGGGACTACTCCTTTTTCTCAGCACTCCACGCTCTACATGTGAGAATTGATTCGGTACTGTGTAGCGGGTCACTGGCCCCACTGGTTTCCCACTCGGAGTATCTGGCCAGAACCATCTCGGACCACAATCCTCTGCTGGTGCATGTCCAATGGCAGCGAGAGCGTTCTGCGATTCCAACATGGCGGCTCCGGCCCGACACGCTGGAGGATTCAGTGTTCAGTGAGGCAGTTCAACAGGGCATCGATCAGTATTTCAGTGAGAACGAGGGTACAGCTACATGTAGGTCCGCTGAATGGGATGCGATGAAAGTGGTGGTGAGAGGTGTGTGCCTGGGTAGGTTTTCGAATGCTCGTTTGTCAGTGCTGAATGCGCTTGCTAGTGCGGAGGAAAAACTGAGGGAGCTGGAGCGGCGCCGGCCGACCCGACCGGACTTGCAGGCCCGGTTGTTGGAGGCAAAGGAGGTGGTAGCCACCGAAACGGAACGGTTACGGAGCTATGACTACCGGCAATACGCCATTAGAGCGCATGCCGAAAGGGACAAGGTGGGTACGCTACTGGCCAGGCTTGCTAATCCTGAACTCCGAGGATGCCCGGTCCTTAGCATCAACAATGCACTGGGGGAAACGGTATACTCCCAGTCAGCGGTGCTGGAGTGCTTTCGGGCTTATTACGCGGAACTGTACGAGAGTCAGTTGGGAGTAGAGGCCCACGAAATCGCGGCATATCTGGAGACGAGGCAGCTTCCGGTCCTTGACGATGACGATGCGAAAACCTTAGGTGGACCGATCACGCTGGCCGAGATCAGGACGGCCATTAAGCACATGGCGCGGAATAAAACGCCCGGGGTGGATGGTTTACCGATAGAGTTCTATCAGAAGTACGTGGATAGCTTGGCGCCCAGACTGTTGGTGGTATATGCTGAGGCTTACAGGTTGGGGGGTCTGCCCGGATCAATGAGGGAAGCACTGATAGTGCCGTTGCTAAAACCCAGCAGGGAAGCGACGGATGTGCGGTCCTATAGAAGATTATCCATGCTGACGGTGGACTACAAGATATTGAGCCGGATCTTGGCCACCAGGTTGGCCCCACACATGACTGGCCTGGTGCACAGGGACCAGGCGGGGTTTATCCCCACGAGGAGCACGGCGTTAAATATCCGTCGCCTGGTTGGGATACTGGACAGTGTAGTGGATGCGGACGGTGCCCAGGCGGTGTTGTCTGTAGACATTGAGAAGGCTTTTGATAGTTTGGAATGGGTCTATCTGGATGAAGTGCTAGTGAGGTTTGGTATTGGTGAGGGGTTCCGCAGGTGGACGAAGGTGCTGTATTCCTCGGCAACGGCGCGAGTACGCCTGGGCAGTTTGGTGTCCGCGGCTTATCCGGTCGGTAGGGGAACGCGACAGGGGTGCTCCCTTTCCCCTCGTTTGTTCGCACTGGCGATGGAACCATTGGCGGTGCGTGCTAGGTCGGGAGACGAATATGCAGGGATCGCAAGCGGTGGGCGGCTGCACCACATCTCGCTGTACGCGGATGATCTGCTGCTGTATATGGAGGACACGGACCGGGCTTTGGAGGGGGCGATGGAAATGCTGTCTGAGTTTGGCCGGTTGTCGGGCCTCAGGGTTAACTGGGCGAAGATCTGTGTCTTTCTGCTTCAAGCGGATGCACCCTGCCCCACACGTGACTTGGGGGTGGTCTGGGAGCCATCTTGCTTTACTTATTTGGGAGTCCGTATCTACCGCGAGGCCGCGGACCTATTAGAGGGCAATTTTGGGCGGTGCGTGCGGGCGCTGAGAGGCTGTATGTCCTTTTGGACATCCCTTCCCCTGACGGTGCTGGGTAGGATGGCTCTGCTGAAAATGGTAGCGCTTCCACGACTCCTGTATTATTTCCGGACGCTGCCCATCTGGATTCCCCAGAGGATCTTTAGGGATTTGCGGACGATGGTTATTGATTTCCTTTGGGGGCATGGCCGCCGTAGAGTGGCACTGAACACGTTGCTAAGGTTGAGGGGGGGATGGCCATCCCCGACTTTGAGCTGTATTACTTGGCGGCGCAGCTTCAGGTTCTTACACAGCATGTAGCTAGGGTGTTCAGGGGGCCGGAGTGCGACCGAGAGTTGGGGATACAACGCCATGTGCTGGCCTATATAGGTATGCAGCAGAAACTGGAGTTGCGAGGCCTCACTATGGAGGAGCGGACGCTCAGGTTATGCTGGCAGAGGAGTCTGAGGAGGGCGAAGGCGACTCGACCGTATGCACCGGAGATACCGATCGGCATGTTGACAGCTCTGCCGCATGGGGGCGATTGGTCCCCACTGTTGGAATGGGAGGAGTCGGGACTGCAAGTGGTAGGGGACCTATATGTGGACGGGACCTTGGTGCCCTTCGAGGTACTACAGGAACAGTTTGGGCTGCCGGAGGGGGGCTTCCTCTTGCATGCGGCCGTGGTGGCGGCCATTCAGAAACACTGGAAGGGGGGACTCATCGAACCGGACACGACCATGGCATGCCAGTACGTAGTAATGGCCGCTGGCACATTTAAGGCGGTGACCTGCCTCCATAATAGGATGCTGCACGAGGGGCTAGCACCGCTCCTGGGGCTGAAAACGACCTGGGAGGCGAGCATAGGTAGGCCCATTCCGGACACGGTGTGGGGCCACATACTTAAGCGTACGTGGAAGGGCACGAGGAACGCGCGCTTCCAGAAGGGGGAATTCTTCGTATTGCATAGGGCCTACTTGACTCCGGAGAAGATCAGACGGTACTTCCAGGTGCAGGACGCACGGTGTCCGAGGTGCTCGGCGCCGGAGGCGGATATGGATCACCTTTTCTGGGGCTGTCCGAAACTGGAGGCCTACTGGGCGGAGGTAGGGGACCTTCTCAATGCAGTGACCGACAGGGAGGTGGAGTTTGATATGGTGGCGTGTCTTTTGCTCTGGTTCCCTCACACCAAACACACTAAGGTGACAAGTAAGTTTATCGACCTAGGGCTGATACTGGCACAGAGAGAGATCACCTGGCACTGGAAGTCCAGGGAAGGACCGTCTGTGAGGAGGTGGACGAATGACTTGCTGAGGTGGTCCGAGTGCGAGAGTGTGCTCCGAATGAGGCAGGCCGTCAAGCTTGATAATGCGCGCATGGGAACTGATAGTGCAGGCCTTACGTGATTCATTAGTGGAGGAAGAGGACTGAATGGACAGGGCTCGAGGACACCGCGAGGCTTATGAGTACAAGGATGTCATTTGATCTGTAGCGGGACCCATGCAAGAGTCAGGAACGGGGCACACACCATTGGCGGTTGCTGGGGGGGGGATCAGGGGTTGTTCAGGGGTTGTTCAGGGGTGGGATAGGAGCCGGGAGGCAGATTAGTCACTGTAGCGCTACTGGGTTGGACTGATGACTGGGTTTGTGGAGCGTGGGTAGATAGCGGGAGGCGGCAGGGGCGCCCGGGATGGGCATGATGAGGGCCTCGTAGGGTACGGGGAACGGGACGGTAGCGGCTCTGTGGCACCGGAATGTTAGCATAGGATGGCTGATGTTGGGGTCAGGTTATGGTTGGGGGGGTAAAATGCGGATACGCAAAAAGATTTCGACCATTGTCCCTCAGGGACGCTCACCATGATGTCTTGTTGCTAATTGGGACGCAGTGCCGCCCGGCCTCCGGGATGCGGGCTGAATGGCTGTGTATGATATACGCTCTTACGATTGATGCGGGGGGACACCATGAGTGGACTGGTTGAGCAATTGTATCCTATGGTTTCTAATTCTGCAATAAAAAAAAATTTAAAAAAAAAAAAAAAAAAAGACATGTCTGAAATCACGGGCTTGAACAACCTCTACACAATTGATCTGATGTGATGTGAATTGTGTACACCTGAGGCGGAAAGCCGGGTGTTAGGCTACCTGCATCACCTCATTTTAAAAACTGAAAATATTCGTTAAAACTTTGATTTGCGCCGTATTTTAAAGGCAATTCCTGCATTCCTGCATTCCCCACACTCTCAGACACATTGGTCACAGACCCTGACATAATAGCGGTTTTGTGGCGGCCATATTGAGGGAAGAAGGCAGTCCCAGCGCTCTAGCGCCTGAGACTACAAAAGGAGGTAACGCGAGAACTCGCGAGACTTTGTGAGTTGTGTACACCTGAGGCGGAAAGCCGGGTGTTAGGCTACCTGCATCACCTCGTTTTAAAAACTGGAAATATTCGTTAAAACTTTGATTTGCGCCGTATTTTAAAGGCAATTCTTGCATTCCTGCATTCCCCACACTCTCTGACACATTGGTAACAGACCCTGACATAATAGCGGTTTTGTGGCGGCCATATTGAGGTAAGAAGGCAGTCCCAGCACTCTAGCGCCTGAGACTACAAAAGGAGGTAACGCGAGAACTCGCGAGACTTTGTGAATTGTGTACACCTGAGGCGGAAAGCCGGGTGTTAGGCTACCTGCATCACCTCGTTTTAAAAACTGAAAATATTCGTTAAAACTTTGATTTGCACCGTATTTTAAAGGCAATTCCTGCATTCCTGCATTCCCCACACTCTCGGACACATTGGTCACAGACCCTGACATAATAGCGGTTTTGTGGCGGCCATATTGAGGGAAGAAGGCAGTCCCAGAGCTCTAGGGCCTGAGACTACAAAAGGAGGTAACGCGAGAACTCGCGAGACTTTGTGAATTGTGTACACCTGAGGCGGAAAGCCGGGTGTTAGGCTACCTGCATCACCTCGTTTTAAAAACTGAAAATATTCGTTAAAACTTTGATTTGCGTCGTATTTTAAAGGCAATTCCTGCATTCCCCACACTCTCGGACACATTGGTCACAGACCCTGACATAATAGCGGTTTTGTGGCGGCCATATTGAGGGAAGAAGGCAGTCCCAGCGCTCTAGCGCCTGAGACTACAAAAGTAGATGGGCACTCCTCCGCGCAGCGGACGCGGACAGCGGCGCCGTAGTGGCGCCGAAGTCAAGCCAAAGTCCTGCCCGTCTGCGCCGGTCCGCGCTGAGTCTGCGCTGAGTCCGGGCTTAGGGCCAGAAACTCTGTACCGATCACCACCTATATGTCACCAACCAAACAACATCTATTATCTTTGAATACTCATACTTCGCACTGTCCTCAAACCATCGCGGTAGACAAGTGGATGGGACCTATTAACTGCCCACAATGTAAACAAAATATTGTACCCTTCATGACACAACGACCCAAAAACGCAGATAGGACTCTCAAGGGAGGCCTCATAAATGCACGTTCCATGTGCAAGAATGCCCAACATGTATATGACCTTATTGCTGAAAAGGACCTCGATTGTCTAATGGTAACTGAGACGTGGCTCAAAGATTGGTCCAACCCGGATATAGTCAAAGCTCTACCCCCGGGCTTTCTAATACAGAGATTGGGCAGACCTCTTCAACGGGGAGGAGGACTAGCAATCATACATCACGATTCCCTTAAATGTTCCACCATGGAAATACCCGAAATAAAAGAAGCAGAATGCTTGAGTTTCAGTCTGCAAGCTCATGATTCTTTTACCTTTTCCGGCCTATTAGTATACCGACCCCCCGGACAAGCAACCCGGTTCTTAGAAAGTCTTGGGGAAGCACTTGCTAACTTAATTCTACGATCCACTAATTTCACCTTGCTAGGAGATATAAACCTACATCTGGACAATTCCAATGACCCTAACGTCGTATGCTTTAAAGATATCCTGCGCATACTGGGTCTGACAATTCAAACTGTGGAGCCAACTCATAATGCTGGGCACATATTCGACTGCATTTGCTCTAACATCAATACAATTACAGTAGAACCACCACTGACCCAAATATGGTCAGATCACAAGTTCATTAGCTTTAATCTAAAAATAGATAACAATAAAGAAACTAATTCAATTCTCCGCAATACAAGCTCAACCCCCTGCTGGAAAAAAATCACCGAACACCCGGACCTAATTAACTGGGTAGAGGCAGAAAAACCATCACCAGTGGGAAATGTGATCACTGATAATGAACACTACAAGGGTTGGATGAAAACTATTGGGAAAAGACTGACAACAAGAGGAACCAAATCAAAAAGGATACAAAGGAAAAAATCCGCTCCTTGGTACACCAACTCCCTAAAAGTTACACTAAGAGAAGTGAAGCTTTTAGAAAGAAAATGGCGACGCCAATACAAGAGTGAAGATAGGGAAAACTATAAAAAGGCCAGGAGGAATTACCATACCTCTATCAAACTTGCGAAAACCAACCATTATACAAACCTGATTGAGTGGACCAATAATAACCAAAAAGAGATATTCCAAATAGTCAACGGCTTTAGAAAACCCAAAATATTATCTCAGGAAATTCCACCGTCCCAAGATCTCTGTGACAAAATTGCGGAATATTTTGAACAGAAAATCACAAACTTTACAAAAGAGTTCCCACAGATCAATCAGCTAGCATTAAACACAGCTGACCCTACAATTCCAAAGGATGCACTTGGAACCACAACATGGGACAACTTTACCATGATCAACTCAGCCGAGTCCTCCCAAGCCATCTCAAAACTGAACTCAGGCTCTCCTCTTGATCCCTGTCCTCCTCTATTACTTAAGGCCATAAAAGATGAGGTTAACCCAATGATCAATTCAATATTGAACTCGTCACTGCAAACAGGAGATATCCCCACATGCTGGAAGGTCGCAGTAGTCAAACCTCTCCAAAAAAAAGCTATTCAGGATCCTACGACATTGTCAAATCTTAGACCCATATCACTTCTCCCAGCACTATGCAAACTTACAGAGACATGCGTAAACAAACAGCTCACCGCATATTTAGAGGACAATAACCTTCTCCATCCAAACCAAGTGGGCTTCCGCTCTCATCACTCCACTGAATCTGCCCTCATCTTTTTGACGGAAACAATCAGAGCCACTCTGGATCAGGGCAAAAGAGCAGTCCTGATCCTATTGGATTTATCCGCAGCATTCGACACGGTGTCCCACGATATTCTACTTCATTGCCTGAGTAGTGCAGGCATAGGGGGCACCGTGTTGAAATGGTTTACCAACTTCCTGAGACAAAGAAAACAGACCATCATCCTAGGGCCATACCACTCTGAGGCAAGGGAAGTCCAGTCTGGGGTACCTCAGGGCTCCAGCTTAAGCCCCATACTATTCAATTTATACATGGTCCCATTAATGAAACTCATCTCCTCCTTTGCTATTAGCTCAATAGCCTATGCCGATGACACTCAACTAGTCCTAATTCTAGATGAGGACGCGGCAATTGCCGAACGCTCCCTTAGAGATTGTCTGAAAGCCACTTTTGAGTGGATGAACACAAACAATTTGAGATGTAACACCGCAAAGACCGAAATCTTACCCTTCGGGAAAAACAATTTGTTCTCACCCCAGACCTGCTGGCCATCCAACGTAGAAGCCCCGCCGAGCACTATAAAGAGTGCCCGAAACTTAGGAATCAAATTCGATGAGGCATTGTCCTTTAAGCAACAGACAAGTGAAGTGGCTGGCTCTTGTTTCAATGTCATTAAGAGTCTTCGAAAATTCTTTGATTTCCTCCCCCTATCAGCCAGGAAAACGGTAGCGGTGGCATTAATCACATCCAGGCTGGACTATTGTAACAGTCTGTATGTAGGGGTCAACAAAGCCGCCCTACATAAGCTGCAAATGGTACAACATGCCGCAGCAAGATTAGTGCTAAAAATGCCAAGAAAGTCCTCGGCGTCTGCAGCACTTGACACTCTTCACTGGCTCCCCATACAAAAGAGAATCCTGTTCAAACTACTGATAATCACCTTTAGGGCTTTTCATAAAAGAGGCCCAACATACCTGCTCAACAATTTCAATCGCTATTACCCTGGACGTCATCTGAGATCTGCTATGGCCAACCTAATGATTATCCCAAAGTTCCGACTGGCCACTAGAGGGGGAAAGTCTCTAGCGGTCAAAGGCTCTAAAGCATGGAACAAACTCCCACCTCAAATTTGAGAAATCTCTTGCGAGAGTAAATTCAGGAAAACCATCAAAACCTGGATCTACAACCAAACAGACACTACCTGTAAAACCCTGGTTTAAAACTGAAACACCTTTATGGGTTACTACATCTCCCACCTTTCTGGAATACACAAGCCACAATAAGCGCCAAGATGCTCCTCGGAGTGATAGAGCGCTATACAAATTCCCAATCAAATCAAATCAAATCTGTTCAAATCCACGGGTCTAGCTTGGCGGCCCTATTACTTAAATATTTTGACCTAGAATTCAATGCAGACTTATTAGAATCACTCTGCCACAACAAAAATCGAACACAAAAAAAGAGTTGAAGCGCTACTGGAGGGTTGGAATCCCAAATGTATCAATGGTTTGGGTCGCATCGAAACTATCAAAATTATAATCACACTGATAGTAAACTATCTGATCATTATGGTACCCCTTGTCCTAACGGAGGAATTTCATCACAAGTTGCAAAAATGATTAACTAAATTCATCTGGCTAAACAAGCGGGCGAGAATATCTCTTAGGAAATTATGCTTACTAGTCCACTTAAGCGGAGTTACCTGGCAGACTTCAAAAAGTACTAAACTGCCTTCTAAGCCAGACAAGGCTCTCTTTGGCTTTCACCACCCTCTGACTATACTCCCAAAAAAGAATTACTCTGTGCATTTCACCCTATCACATTACCCCTTACCTCCAGAAAATACATCTCCAATACTAAAAGAACGCTCTAAATAATTGATGAACTCCTAGAGACCCCTCTCACACATTGTAATATAATGTTGCTATGGAAATACTCGAAGATCAAAATTAAAGGGAAAATCATATTCTGGAAATCATTGGCATTGAAAGGTATCCACTTCCCAAGACAACTGGGCTCCATGGGTTCCCCGCTCACCTTCAGAGAATTAAAACAGCAATACAACCTCTCAGACAAAGATTTTTATGACTTCCTTAAACTCAAAGCAAGCCTGTCCAATGGATAAAGATCCCTCCATCTTCAAGACAATGATGATATTTAACAAGTCAGGCCACCAAGTCTCAAATTCTACCACCTATTGTTAGCTAAATCTACATCCTCTCTAAAAACTGCCTTAGAAAAATGGAATAGCCATGATACCATCCCCCTGGATAACTGGAAACGTATTTGGAAATTAGTCGTATCTCATAAGATAACTCCCCCTCTTTCGTAAACAAAGTACTGGTTCCTTATGCCTATGATTTGAATACAATTATGGAGTTTTGGTGATTAATAAAATCCCAATAGAGTAATCCTGGAAATCTACAGAAATCTTAGGTTTTATATGCTTACTTAGGGTACACAATGTGTACTTCAGTGGATTCTTTACATGGCAAAATGTGTACTCCAGTAGATTCTCTACATGGAGAACAGTCTTCTAGAAAATAGATGGCAGAAATTTGTGAGGCAGATTTTTTTACAATTCTGTTTTTCTCTCTGGAGAAGTTCCTTCTCCTCCAGCCCAAAGAAATATGGTGATGTACCAGTTTCTTTCCCACACTGAAAAAGGACATAGGGGATCAATTTCAGCCCCTTTCAAGGATCTTTGCCTGTCTGGCTTGGATCTTTTTTTCAAAACTACAATCAGCTTTCATCAAAACTGTTTGCTGGACAGGCTGCTATTTCAATGCAGCACAAATATGCAGGGATCACCATGCACAGAGCATTCTTCCTATGTTGCTGGTTCATTGCTTGCTTTCCCTACCCAGGTACAGTGTGCATAGCGGACCAGGACAAGGGAAATATAAATTGGGAGGAGCAGCCTCTATAGGGTGGTCCTTTTATCCATCAATGACAACGGTCCTTTGGCAGATGGGTTGCTGCAATTGATTAAAAGAGATTGGAACAAGATGAGGCTTCATAAGCAGTCATTTGGTTGGTTTCCCACTACTAAATGGGACAGAGAGCCGCCTTTTTGGTGAAAAGAGAATTCCAGCAGTTTATAGTTGAGTTTAGGATACACTAAATTATACATTAGAAACTTAGGTGGTCATTATGATGGTAGAAGGACCACCACCGCTGGCCTGGCGGTGGAGGCCCTTCTGCCATCAAATGGTGATTTACCCCAGCCAAATTAGGATGGCGTTGGGTACCGTGGTGGAAGCAAAGTCTGTCCGCTGCTTCACCGCCAAAGGCCATCCCACCGTTTGACTGGCAGACGGTGCAGGGCCACTAATATGGTGGCAGTGCCTACTAGGCACTGTCCACCAACTTATGATGTGGGTTTTTAAAGGCCTTTCCATGGCGGTGATGCCGCCATTGGAAGGCTGGCGGTGATTAGATTTGGGGGCTCGTTGAGTGCACCCCTTATTTGTGAGGGGTGTCGCTGCACTGGGGGTACCCCCCTGCATTTCCATGCACAAAGTGGCAGGCACCACATGGTGTCTGCCATGAGGTGCAGGGAAATGCAGTGCACAGACTTTTAACATTGCAGACGGTGTTGCAGTCAGCAGCACTGTCCGCAATGTTAAAAGCCCAGGATGCGCCTGGGACTGCTGCATGGGACCGCTGCATGTCTGGTGGATGGTCCCAAACACCGCTATGATGGTGGTTGGACTTGGTCCGCCCGCCATCGTAATCATCCAGTTTTGAGCCTTATTTCGATGTTGGGTGGAAACTTCCGCCAGATACTGTCTTGGATTTTGAACCATCCGGCTCTTCGTCCACCCGACCAATTATGATGCGACCGAACACTGTTCCTATTGTTTCCTATGGGTGCCCGTGTTTCTACCGACAACCGTCTGTAAGCGGGCTCCTACAGGGAAATGGGGTGTGTGCGGAAAACCCTGCACCCTGCTACAGGCCCCCCTATTGTACCTATCCCCCAGTACAGAGTTTTACAGGGGGGCAAATTAGATACACCCTTGGCCCCCAACCGGTGCCCCTGCTAGGTGCCCTCCCAAAGTTACTTTCAATCAATCAATCAATCAATCAAGGTTTGTAGAGCACACTTCACACCAATGAGGGTCTGAGTGGTGTGATCAGCTCCGTTGGGCTCATTTGAAGAGCCGGTCCTTTCTGAACTGGTGCAGTGTCAGGCTTTGTCAGATGTGAAGGGGGTGTTCATTCCAGGACTTTCAGACAACGTTTTCATGTCGGTCAGGTCGACTTGGAAAAGCTGTTGGAAATCGACATCGTAATCGGTCGGTCAGAAAAGCTGGCCATTGAGGTGCACGACCGACTTGGATACTCCGAGAGCCAGTAGGAACCGATTGTGAATGACTGCGTGTTTCTTTCTCGACCGCGAACATCGTAATCAGTCAGGCGGATTGTAAACCGACCGAGTTGTTCGGAAGGGTTCCAACGCGGTTTAGAAAATTCCAAATTTCAGGCAGAGGCTTTCCACCCATGATCATAATGCGGCCCTTAATACTGCAGGAGTGCCTGTTGAGGGTGATGAAGAACATGCAAATACTTTTTTTAATAAATGCAGATTTTGTGGTGTTTTCAAACCATTGGGTTAAAAGACTCCCTGGAATCTGGCTTTTACTAACTCTGGTTGGACATTTACTGCACTTGACAACGCACAACTGACAAATTATCAGTTGATGTTATTCCCATATACAGGTGTAAGTGTCTGGAGGATTAAGGAATCTCCAACCACAGATTAAATTTTTGCATACAAGTCCAACATATCTGTGCAAAGGAGTTACAAAAGTTTTTTTCCTTACTTTGGAAAGTGCTACCTTTTAGTAATAATTACAGTTCAACTGTATACATCGGAGGAGGATACTTACAATGGAATCTACTGTGGTCATTTAAATCAGATTCAAAATGGTATGACCTCATTTGAAATGATGGCTAATTTGGACAGACAATGGTCTCTGAGGAGCCAAAGAAAAGAACATCTTCAAAAATCATTTCTGCCACATTGACCCAGCTATAGTTAATTGAATGAATCAGATGTCTGGGAGATAAAAATATGCATGAGTCATGTAGCACCTGTTGCATTTACGCTATTAGCGGGGCAGGAAAATGAGTTAAAGAACAGGCTTAGGTTACTGTCATTAATGAATTGAGTTACAAGTGTGGATCATTAATTGCTGTGATAATTTTTTTATATTACTTTACCTACTGTGGGTTTACATTGCTCCTTCGCACTGTAAATAACAGATGTTGTTATTACCTAATCAAATGCTGATCAATGCACTGACTTCAGAAGTTTGAAATGAGAGTACACTCCAGTAAGATTAAAACCTGTGACCTGTGGGTTGCACACTGATCTCAGCAGAAGCCACTTAATTGCCATACTGCAACTGAAACTTGCTCTTCAATTCAATAAGGGGAAGAGGTGCAAAGGAAACTCAAACCCCTATGCAAATGAGTTACTACCTCAAATTGGGAGTCAGTAACTTTTCAATAGTTTTAAACCAGGGCCGGACTGGCTAGCGGGCGTTTTGGTGTGCTGCAGAGCTGGGTGCTGATTTAATTGATGGGGACCTGCGTGTTCGAAGCACACGCAGGTTCTGATCAACGAACATCCACCCCCACCACAGTGAAATTAGCCCCCAGCTCGGCCGCATACCAAAACGCCTGGTGGCCAGTCCAGCCCTGTTTTCAACTGGAATTCTGATCTCAAAGAATTAATTCATCTGATTCTGATTTAGTATTAGGAAGGAATACCCACAACATTCACCATCTAAATACTGAATCAATATCTAGCAGTAATTGCATTTTAGGAATCAGTTAAACTTCACCAACTGCTAACTTGGTATTTTCACAAGAGCAAATACATTTTTACCAGTCTCAAATCTGAACCAGAGTGTTTGTGACTGCAAAAAAGGTTAGTACATCAGGTCCTTAGGTCTTAGTATATTATGGGTACATTAGAAATGAGAGCTCCTACACTGCCACTCTGCCAAAAAACTGGAGAACTCTCAACGGTAAACCAGTTTTAATACATGTTATTTTAGCTGACCTTGAACAAAAAAGCCTAAAATATGAAGGACAGGCATAAGCGTATAAAGAAAGGAGGGAAAAGTGTAACTTCATAGTAAATATTAGGAACGTTTATATGGCTCCACCTTGCAGGAATACCTACAGTTAGAATTAGAAGAAACTTTTAATCTCAAAAATCCCCAGCATGAGCAACTTGGACGCTGTGAGAAAGACTAAATTGGCCACACTAGGCCTAAAAGATCAGGCTTTAGAATTTGCACACTGGGACTTCAGCACATTTCTGGAGCTCAAGCCACATTATCAGGATACAGTCACAGGAGGTACTTGATAAAGTCTATTTTAGGCGAACTTGTTTTGCCTGGCAAAGCATGTTCAACACCATTTGGACACTTCCAGGACCTTTGACCAACCAGTTCCATTGTCTGAAGCTCAAGGTGGGCTCAACGGCATTGATATCAAGCTACTTTGCAGTGCAAAGATCAAGGTAAATGGTTTGAACATTTAAAAATCCAAAGGCCATGCAACCTAACTCCAAATGATCAGGAAATCTCCAGATACGTTTCATGTGACTCAGTCCTCTTGTTCCTGAGTTAATACTTCTGCTGGGACCAAGTTATCCAGCACACCAAGCGACAGTCATTTTTATGCTGAAACCAAGCACTCAAGACCTTGGGAATTAGGGTGTCCAGCATTGTCCAGCAATATAGTAGAAGCCAGTTCTGTCACACAATTGGCACTAGTCCACTCAGTATTCCCATCACTTACAGTTAACTCAGAATTGTTTACAAGCTTAACAGCTTCTCATAGAAGCTCATGAACATTTCAAGGTACATAGTATACCATGGTGCAGCCTCCAACAGGCAAAGAAGGTTCTACAAGAGACTGTGGTCTCACTGTGCCAAATTCGGAAGCTGACTATCCATGTTCAGCCCCAATGGATTAGAACTTTTCCAATGTTTCTCTGCATGTATATAATAATTCTTCATATCCAGAGCTATAAGTATCTTCCTTTTTTATCAGGGTCCATATCTATATTTGTGGAAAAATGGATGACCACTAAAATGTAAGTACATCTCTATTATACCATTGGTAGGGGAAATCTGCCCTGCACTGCACAAGTTGTATTATTCCTATATTCTAGTCAAGCAAACATATGATGCAATTTATGTTCTTGCAGAGTAACGTCTATTAAATACATTTTCTAAACCACTTTCAAAAGTGACTTTCATTATTGTGGAGGATCCAAACATTAGAGTATAGTCTCTTCAAAGGCAAAAACATTCCTTCATTTCTCACAGAGAAACAAAATACACTGTATAAGAGAAAAAAGGATTTCTTCATTGTATGAAAGTGCCTCTTTTTGCATAGACACTATAATTTGTATGGACTGATTCTGTCATTTTTGTAACTTTGTGCACTCGAGTACTGCTGTAAAATCTCCAGTGTATGTGCTTTGACCTCTAAAAAAAATTTCAAATGTCTAATCCCTGAATTTTTAACATTCCACTAAGGCTATTGTATATGATGTATGAAAAGACATCAATGGCATAGAAAATTCAATATCGTCTGTATACTGCAGCACATATTGCACTATTCAGTAGGCTGACAAGGAAAACATGACTTCAGACCTGCATTTGTAGCGTGGCTCCAGCACTTTTAAACCTGCAGACCTAACTGTCAAAATAAACAATTTGACAGGAAGGAAACCTTACTTTCAAGTATTTAGTAAGTCACTCCTAGGTAAACCATATAGCCCACAAGGGAGGATAGCTAGTATTTAAAAGTGAAAAATTTAAGAATTTGATGTTTTCATATTTTTTAAGTGACTGGGCCCCAAACCTTATTCACACTGCCAGGGCTGTAGTTGGTCCCATGATGAAAAGGCTAAAGTACAGATAATACATAAATTAAATATATTTGGTTTGGAACAATATATAGAGATGATATAACCACAGTTTTAAATATTTGTTAGGCACCCCATTTAATTGTGAAGTTGGATTTTAGATAAATATACAGGTAAATGAACGTTTCCAAAGGTTTGCTTTTTCTGCCTGCTGCCCCTGTATGCTATTTGACATTGGCCTGCCTGCAGTTGGCATGGCCAGGAGCTTTCCTACTATCAAATGGACCAAGGGGAGACCTGTAATACATATAATAGTCTAGTAATAAGGCAAGACTTGAGGAGCTGGCCCAAGATGCAGTTTTTAGTTGTAGAGTGGGAGGTAACTGCTCATCACCATAAAAACACCAGTAGATGTACCGTAACTACCTTCCATGGATAGAAAGACAGAAGAATTAATTAATTTGCCACCTGTATGGGTAGAGGGACATAGCAAGGTACAAGAGGCCATTTTCCTGGGAGAATTACCAGTGGACCAGTGTCAGTTCTTGGATGGGCATGCCTCAGTCCATCATGCACACAATAACCAAGAAATACTTCTGATCATTCCATCATGTACAACATGTGAAGGACCATGAAAAAGTAGGGGCATGGGAGCAAGCATTATCGTTGGTAAACATATTTTTCCATTTGGGCGTATCCATTTTCCCTCTTCTATTTGCCTATATCGTCCCCTTTTCCATTCTTCCTTTTCTTCCACCCTCCCCTTTTAGTGATATACTTTGGGTCATAATACATATCATCATCCTTTATCTTAATATCATGACATCATGTGGTGTAGAAGCAGTTTGAACCATTGTGTTCTCACAATCAGTTAAAGCTATTCCTTTCTTTCTTTTTTTCTTCATCAATGAAGGCTTTAGCTCGTCATACATAGTCCTTAGAGGAGGTGTGTGCAGCACATTCTACAATTGCAACTCTCTTTGGTGGCAACAGGCCTTGCAATAGTTGTGCTATTAATGGTGCATGGTATATGTTGGCCAGCTGAGGTGAGGAATCCCCTCATGGCCCACAGCTTGCCACAATCATGGGCTTCCTCATTAGCTGCCTGTGTAGATGTTCACTGTTCTTCCTTCAGCCAGTCTACATGCTCTTGTTAAAGCAACACGTTCGGCTGCTTGAGCACTCTTGGATGTTTTTCATCTTGCTCCCTTCCAGTACTTTTCTAGCCGTGCCCACTGTTTAAGAATTTTGCAGTGAGCCTGTGTTGTAGCTGAAGCATTAACTAGAATTAGAGCTATATCTCCATCGGGGAAAGGTGTGCCTCTTAGATCACGCTGAACATTTGCATACTTATCTGTAGCTAGCACACATGCATTACTCTTTACCAAACACTCCCTGTCTATGACCCATTGCTAGGTGAGAAATAAGTAGTGGTGCAATGTGTGGGCCAAATTGTCAAAATTATAGAACATATTTGCACCAGTGGAGCTTTCTAACCAGATATGAGAGGGTGAAAACCTTTATCATTAAGCACATGCATGCAAACATTTTGAAAACAGGAAACCTATTACACTCTGTAGGGAAATGAATGAGATAACCTAAAAAGTATATTATCTTCAAAAGCAAAAGAAGAATTAAAACATTGTACTATAGCTTGTCCCAACAGCAAACACAGATAGTTAGGCAAAACCCCGCCATAACTCAATATACCCAGTGCTATTCTATATGTGCTTTTGGGAATGGCCAGTTCCCTAACCTGACCAAATTGTGTGATCCTGGGCATTTAATCCCCCCCTTTTATATATGCATATATACACACACACACACACACATATAAATATAAACAGCACTTCTATTCACGGTGGCGAAGAGTGCATACAGCGTTATTGCAGTAGGCTGGAAGGTATAATAGCCTGCTATTGCTCTCTAAACGCACGGAACTGACTATGAACGAGGAAGACATTGACAGACGGCGGGAGGAAGCCGCATTATCTTTATTTGACGGGACTAACAGCCGTCCCGCCCAGGCACCAACACAAAGTGGAAATAACTTCACACAGACTAAAAACGTGAAACAATTGTTTAAAGATTTAGAAAAACTCCGCAAAACCGAGTGCACTAAATGGTGGGAACACAAATCCCTCAGTAAATATGAGGAAGTTGGGCGTGTCCCCCGTGGGCTGCGCATATTATTAGCACCAAGCTTCGATAATCCGGACCCCGCCATGTTACTTGAGTGGGGTGAAAGTAACCTGGCTGCGTCAATGAATCTTGTATGCATTCTCATCAAGTATGCAGCCAGTGACCGTCTTAAATTGCTGGAACAGATTAAAACGTTGGAACTTGAAATTAATGCCTGCCCAGATGTACAAGAGGTGAAGAAACTTAGAGACACCATGACTGAGCGTTTGCTTAAATATGAAGAGAAAATAAAAGAACGCAAGGCATCTAAATTCTCACGAGATGCAGAGGATTACAGTCAGGGTCGCATCTTCACATTTGCACGCAAGTATAACAACGCAAAAAGACAAGCATATTCCAAGAAAAATACTGGAGCGAATGTATGTGTTAATGCTTCAGCAGCCCCAAGTGCACCAGCAAGTACCTCCATTGCAACGGTTTCTGCTAATGATGACACCAGCAGCAACTCTACATCAGGGCAGAGTGAGTACAACAGTGATGCGTTATCTACATGCTCCTCCACTTCGGATTTAAATGCCATAGGACTTGCAAGGCTAAATCTACAGCAAGAGATGGATTTCGTAGTGGAGGAAAGATTGCAGACTCTGCGGTCTTGGCAGCCAAACCCACAAACAAACAAAGGCGGAACAAGCGCCGAAAAGCAAGGAGGCGCAAACGGAAACAGCACCGCAGTGCAACAACAGAAGAAGAAAAAGAAGCCATGGATGAAACGCAAGTAACTGATAATACTGTTATTAACCTATCCAATGTTACACTGGACAAAGCAGAGGAACAGTTATTATCCCTGGGCTTAAACTTTTCTCCCATTCAGAGTTTCAACTATGCCACAACTAGGGTGGATTTATTTTGTTTTATTAGAAAACTAAAATTAAAGAAACATTTCACTCTTAAATCCACCAAAGACAGGCGAGAAAATATCTCAACAATCTCTGAAGTCACTGCCAATGATGCTGATATTGCTTCATTAAATGCAGCAGATACGCATACATTTCTAGATGCCAATGATTTATTGAATGAGGGTAATGAAACTGACCAGGACCCTGATGAAGCCACTCAGACTAGGCTTCGCAGAATATCTATCCAACAAATTGGAGCGGGCCTCAGCCCTTTTCGGAGTAAATCTAAATACATCCCTATGATGCCCAGGGATGCAGTGGATGTGTTCCACGATTGTGTCGTCAACGATATAAAAAAACTTTATTCTAAATCCAACAATAAATATCGAAAAAAAGAAATACACAAAAAAAGAACATATGACAATCTAATGAAAAAATTGGGCAGTAATCCTGAGATAGTCATCAAGAAATCAGACAAGGGCGGCAACTTGGTGATCTGGCCCAAAACAGATTACATTAGTGAAGCTAAACGACAATTAGATGATCCCCTCTGCTATATGAGAACTACTACTAAAGAATATGAGGGTGCAAAAAACAAGTTGCACAAAATGTTGGCGCAATACAAGCGAGAAGGTCTGATATCCTCTGAAGAATCTAAATTTATGTGTGTGGACCACCCTATCTTACCATCTTTGTATTTAATACCTAAAATACACAAGGCTGTGGTTCCCATACCGGGCAGACCTATAGTATCTGCCATAGGAAGCGTGGGGGAGAAAGTGGGGGAATTTATTGACTATTTCCTCCAAGACTTTGTAAAAGAATTACCCAGCTTTGTGCGAGACACC
Organism: Lissotriton vulgaris; assembly: GCF_964263255.1. Taxonomy (NCBI): domain Eukaryota; kingdom Metazoa; phylum Chordata; class Amphibia; order Caudata; family Salamandridae; genus Lissotriton; species Lissotriton vulgaris. The sequence goes on along the minus strand of NC_141697.1, from coordinate 90,030,996 downwards.
AGTCACTTTTTAAGTAAAATTGATGGAATACAATGGGACTCTGATATGTGGTTAATCACCTTGGATGTCGAAGCGCTTTATACAAGCATTGACCACCAACAAGGGATGGCTGCTGTTCAACATTTTCTGTCTAAGCGCTCCATCATACACTATGAACATAATAAGGTCATTATTGGTCTCATGGATTGGTGTCTGCACAACAATTTCTTCAGCTTCGGGAAAGAGATATTCAGACAACTTCGGGGCGTGGCGATGGGGGCCTGTTTCTCCCCCAGCTATGCGTGTTTACACGTTGGCTGGTGGGAGGAGCAGGTCCTCATGGTACGCCACAAAATGTGGATGGACAATCATGTCGTATGCTTTTTACGTTACATTGACGACATCTTCATTGCCTGGCGAGGCAGTGAAGATGAAGCATTAGCATTTATTGATGACATCAGTAATAATCATCTCAATTTAAACTTTACTGCTCATGTGGACAAACATAAAATTCAATTTTTGGATGTTGAACTTTATATTGAGAACAACAAAATTAATACCACCTTGCATAGAAAATCCACGTCAGGCAATGCCACTTTGCATGCTACTAGTATGCATCCCAGACACACAATAGCAGGTATTCCCTATGGCGAGATGTTGAGATTAAAAAGAATCTGCAGCTCTGCATCTGATTTTGAATCTTGCCTTAGGGAACTTACTACACGCTTAAAAGCTAGGGGCTATTCTGAAGCGGTCATTAAATCTGCCTACACTAAATCTCTCTCTCGGCCGAGGGAGAGTCTGTTCACAGACAACATTCATGAAACATTGATCACTCCTACATCTGAGCTCCCCACTACTTGTCCACGCATGATCACTACTTACAGCAAGGAGGAAAGGAAGATTAGAGCCATCCTCAACAAAAATTGGCCCATTGTGCTGAGTGATCACGTGTTGAGTACTAAATTACCTGTAGCCCCATCTGTTACCTTCAGGAGAGCTAAAACAATGGGGAACTCACTTGACACACCTGCCCCTGAGCTGAAAGCCAAAGTACCCTGGTTAAGACCCACCAGAGGTTTCTTCAAATGTTCGAGTTGTAGGGCTTGTAACTTTGGCATTTCCACGACACGTTACAACACTCCTTTCAGCACTTTACCTAAAAACATCCAAGGTAATTTTTCATGTAAAACTGATTATGCAGTTTATGTTTTAACTTGCACCTGTGGGCTTAGGTACGTGGGCAGTACCAAGCTCCAGGTGCATGTCCGCATTTTACAACATTTGCGGGCTATACTGCATAATGATTCAACTTATCCAGTCGCAAGGCATTTTAATTTATTCCATAACAAAGACTTATCTTGCCTTAATTATTTCGTGATCGGATCTGTTCCAGTGTTGAGAAAAGGTGGCAATAGAGAGTTGGCACTTAGAAAGTTGGAATCACGGTTCATTTTAGAGCTCGATAGTCGTTGGCCCAACGGGCTCAACAACAGTGAAGAGATACATCATTTCCTAGAGTAACACATTAGAGCCCTTCCAACGCAAAGCCACCGGTCTACCTTCATTACATTAATATGTATTTGTACCACAGCAGCAGTTCGCAAGTTAGGTTCCCTATTTGCGATCTGCATCATTACAATGCTTTGGTCTTAGGAGTTTATGCTGATAGTAAATTTTCATAGTATGTTGTATCTTGCTGTCCTTTATCAATTTTGCTCTAAATGTTTTGTATGTTTCGTGTGTTTTTTGTATGGTGCCATATATGAATTTACATATGGGATATAATGCTTTTTAGATATATACCCATTTTTAATGTTTACATAGCAATTCTTTTTGATACTAGCTTTTATTATATGGGATTTTTACATCGTTACTATTTATGATATATATTGCTTACTAGCTCAGGGATCTGAGTTTAGGATGCATTTATATTCTGTTTAGTATATTCTAACCATATGATAATGCGCTTCTTCCTGCATAAGAGAAATATAATTCCTCGTATTCACTTTTTGCACTTTATATAATTATTTGCACTTTTTCGATCTATTGCTGCTATTTCAATTTTGCTATTTTGCACATGATAACTTAATTCCTTCTATTGTGATATGATGGTTTTTTGATCTTAAATCACTCCAACCTTCAGGCATTATGCTATTTTGCACTACTAGGATTTATTGACCTAATTTTACTTCTGGATTTTAACCTAGTTGTATTGTAGTGTGGTAAGAGTGTTTTTAGTCATTACTCTCATCATTGTTGGATTTTTAACCAAAAACTGTATTTTTCATGTGCATTATGCTTATTTTCTTATGTGTCAGCAATAGACTTTCCTCACTTTTTATTCTTGACACAATACTGGAGGTTACCACCAGGGGGTGGTAACGGAGGAGTAGTAATGCATAAAAAAAGACAGTGAATGTTTAGTTAGTCGCAGCGTGATCAAGGGTACTTGTACTCGAAACGCGTCGCTGATGGTTCCGTGAGAGACTAAATAAAACTACATCTTGCTGATTTCCTGTGGTCCGTTCCTTTTCTTTGTTGGCGTGGAGGCGTGGGTCCCGAGCGCAGAGCAAGCGAAGAAGGATATCGAGTGTTTTGCATATAAATATATATATACACGTATTTATATATATACATACATACATACAGACACATTTCTCAGTATCACATACAAGAAAATATATGCCTCAGCAACTTAGAAACTGACAACATCTTTCTGTATAATTGGACCCCAGGCCGCCCAGATCATTCATATCTTAGTTCAATATTTGCATTGTTGTCATGGTGGGGAGAGAGTCAATATGTTCAAATGCATACTTTAAAGAGTAGCACTTGAAACAGGAACAATACTTATCAATGCACTGAAATAACCTGATGTACAGAAATTAAGCAGCTCTCATGTCTTTAACATTTCTGCTGTAGACTGTTCTTCTGAAAGTGATGCTGTACAGGGCACTCTGGCTACCTCCCTTCAATTGCTTAACCTGACTGTTAAGCAGATGTTTCCCTCCTTACCCTAACTTCTCTCTTATTCCAGCATTTAATCGTTAGTGTAAACAGCACCCTTCTGCTATTCATGGGCCCAGATATGACCGGCAGGAGGGTCCTATGTTGTTGCATCCCATGGCGGAGGCCAGCCTAGAACACTGCCCTGAGCCATGGATTGCGAGTTGTGGAACGCAATAGAAAGACTACATTTCCCATGAACAATGGCCTGAGGCGCTTGTGACATCATCACGCCGCTGTGCAAGTTGTTGCCGAACTCAGCGCGGTGCCGTTGATTCTGTGTTGCTGCCGAAGAAGATTGGTGGGGGTGTTCGCACCATCATTTCTTTGTCCTAGGAGGGTAGATGTTGCTTGCATCTCCCCATTGTGCTCAAGTACCGTTACTATCTTCCAAGCCGTTGAGGGGGCAGTCCCATTGGCCGAAGCTCTCGTAGGTTCATGCGGGGCTGCTGCGTACAATCCTTGCTCTGACTGTTGTTGTGAAGTGCCGTTTTGAGGAAACTCCATGGTTCTAGCGGGACTGCATTATATAATCAATCAATCAATCAAAGCATTTATATAGCGCACTACTCACCCAGAGGGTCTCAAGGTGCTAGGGGGGGGGGGGTCCGCTACTGCTCGAACAGCCAGGTCTTGAGCTGCTTCCTAAAGGCGAGGTGGTCCTGGGTCAGGCGGAGGTGGGTCAAGAGGGAGTTCCATGTCTTGGCGGCGAGGTAGGAGAAGGACCGACCCCCTGTGGTGGCTCTTCGGATTCGGGGGACGGCGGCGAGGGCGTGGGCGGTCGATCAAAGCTGGCATTTGGGAGCGTAGAAGTTGAGGCGGCTGTTGAGGTATCCTGGTCCTTGGTTGTGTAGGGCTTTGTGAGCGTGGGTGAGGAGACGGAAGGAGAATCTCTTGTTGACCGGGAGCCAGTGCAGGTCTCTCAGGTGTTCGGAGATGTGGCTGCGACGGAGGATTTCCAGGATGAGTTGTGCTGAGGCGTTCTGGATCCGCTGAAGTCTCTTCTGGAGTTTGGCGGTGGTTCCTGCATAGAGGGAGTTGCCGTAGTCCAGACGGCTGGTGACGAGGGCCTGGGTGACCGTCTTCCTGGTCTCAGTGGGGATCCACCGGAAGATCTTGCGTAGCATGCGCAGGATGTTGAAGCACGACGAGGAGACGACGTTGACTTGTCTGGTCATGGAGAGGGAGGAGTCCAGGATGAAGCCTACGTTGCGTGCGTGGTCTGTTGGTTTGGGTGCGCTGCCTAGGGCGGGGGGCCACCAGGAGTCGTCCCAGGCGGAGGGTGAGGATCCCAGGATGAGGACTTCCGTCTTGTCCGAGTTCAGTTTCAGGCGGCTGTTCTTCATCCATTCAGCTACCTCTTTCATCCCTTCGTGGAGGTTGGCTCTGGCGGTGGCGGGGTCGTTGGTGAGGGAGAGGATCAGCTGGGTGTCGTTGGCGTAGGAGATGATGTTGAGGTTGTGCTGGCGTGCGATGTCTGCGAGGGGGCTCATGTAGACGTTGAAGAGGGTTGGACTGAGCGAGGAGCCTTGAGGAACGCCGCAGATGACTTCGGTGGCTTCAGATCTGAACGGGAGGAGGCAAACTCTCTGTGTCCTTCCGGCGAGGAAGGAGATGATCCACTCCAGTGCCTTCACCTGGATTCCGACGTTGCGGAGTTGCTGCACTAGTGTGCGGTGGCAGACCGTGTCGAAGGCCGGGGAGAGGTCTAGGAGGATGAGGGCTGCTGTTTCTCCGTTGTCAAACAGGGCTCGGATGTCATCGGTGGCTGCGATCCAGGCGGTCTCGGTGCTGTGGTTGGCCCGGAAGCCAGACTGCGAGAATGTCTAGGGATCCGTTCGTCTCGAGGAAGGCGGCCAGCTGCTTGTTGACGGTCTTCTCAATGACTTTTGCAGGGAACGGGAGCGGCGAGATGGGGCGGTAGTTCTTGAGGTCGGTGGGGTCGGCTCATGGCTTCTTTAGTAGAACGCTGAGTTCGGCGTGCTTCCAGCTCTCCGGGAAGGTAGCGGTGTCGAAGGAGGTTTTGATGATGTCCCGCAGGTAGGGTGCGATGACAGCATCGGCCTTGTTGAAGACGTGGTGAGGGCATGGGTCGGTCGGAGATCCGGAGTGGATGGAGTTCATTGTGCGGACGGTGTCTTCGGTGCTGATCTGGGTCCAGGCGCGGAGGGTGGTGGTGGGGGGCGCTGGTTCGGACGTGGCGTGCGTCGGTTGAGTGCTGAAGCTGTTGTGTATGTCCGCGATCTTGTTGTGGAAGTAGGAGTCGAGGGAGCTGCAGAGGTCTTGCGAAGGGGTGATGTCGTTGTTTCCGGCGTTGGGGTTGGAGAGCTCTTTAATGATGTTGAAGAGTTCCTTGGTGTTGTGTGCGTTGTTGTCCAGTCGTTCCATGAATGCAGTTTTCTTGGTTGCGTGGATGAGTTGGTGGTGTTTTCGGGTGGCGAGCTTGAGGGCCGTCATGGTGTCCGGTGTTGGGTCTCTGCGCAAGGTTCTCTCGAGGGCTCGGCAGTTCTTCTTGGAGCTCTTGAGTTCTTCGGTGAACCATGGGGCTTTCTTGCTGCCGGGTCTGCTAGGCGGGGTCCTCAGGGGGGCGAGGTCGTCAACGCAGGACGAATTCTGGTTGGAAGCTCGGGCGCATACTGCTGATTGCCTTATGAGGGTAAGAAGGTCATTTGAATATTTGGAACTTACCCCGAGTGTGACTTTGCTTAGAGATTACTGGGGTGCTATTTATTGAAAGCTGTTAGGAACTTGCATGCCTTTTTTCCCTGACTTCTGATGAACCTCCGAGTGGGAAAAGGCATCATAAGGATTTGTTGTGTTTTGCTCTACGATACAGCTTTGGTTTTGAGCACCACGGAGCACTTTTTATTCTATACTCCTTGGTGACGTGAAACCAGGAGGTCTGAAGTACCGCTGTTGTTTGATGCTATTATAACCTTCCCCAATTATTTTATTTTCATGCAGCAGGGGTTTGATTGAGCTATTGCCTGGCAGGCTTCGTTCTACAATCCCCCCTGTTGGAGAGATCATATCTAAACCTTTTGGTATGTCGGATTCATTTACATTAATTCTGTGTTCGTGAAACAATAGGGGTTGATTCTAATATACTGTTACTCTCATAGGTTACTATTGATTGCAATCTTCAGGATACCAGGTTGCCTTATATATATACATATATGTATATCAATGAATATCTATGCTAGATGTAATATATCTTTTTGTCTAATAGTGCCTTGTTCTCGTTACAGGTCTCCCTCCCTGCTGTCCCCTTCCTTTCCTTCCCTCGCCTGACCTCTCCTTCATGTCTGTTGTTTTACGCAGACCTAGGGGCTGTCAGGAGGTGGAAACCATTTAAGCATCGTACAATTCTGAGGACTCCAGGACCTGACATATGTTTCCACTGCTTTTTAAATAAGTAACTTTTTGCGTAATGTAATCTTTTGTTCTTTAAAACAGCAAATGTCTCCTGTGGTAAATGACTCTGGGAGATGGGAGATGGGGTGGAGGACCTGTGGATGCCATCACTCTGGCCCTCACATTGTCAATTGACAAGATACACAGCATGAAGCAAGTCACAAAACAAGATACGTACGACAAACATCTTTTCTCTGACACTCTTGCATCTGAAAATGTTGCACCAAAACTTATTAAAGTGCATATACACAAAATAACAATTCCCTTCATCAATCTTTAAATGAACTTTAAACAACTATAAATTGTAACAGTTATTCAATCCTATTTTGTTATTATACATTTAAGAATTTGCTTTGCCTTCCATTCTCTGCTGCGAAGAATACATTTCTTTTTTAACCAGTTCTGTTCATACCCACAGAAAACTGTTGTAGTGTGTAGTTTAGTCTTGGCGCAATGCCCAGAATCTGTGGTCAGAGCACGATCGTTATTTCAAAGCCAGTCCAAAAGATTTTTCTTTAACCCTTTAATGTATCATATTATCAAAGGCCGAGCTGGCCATTTCTAAGTAACTATTGTTTTTTTCACTCTTTGTACTCTACAAAATTATCAGGCGTTCCCTTCCACCTATTTGTCTCCCTTCCTGTCTCATTAGTTCTGTGTACCCTCTACTTTGTTCTACACGTAATTTCAGAAAGTCCTTGGTAAAGGACTTGAGATCTGCTCTGGACCATGGGACATGTTCAAATGCCACTTTATTTTCCTTTCCCCCAGGTGGAGGGGGCACATTTCTCACGGGGCACTATCAATGTGGTGCATTGTGGGCACTTGGAAAGAAATCAGGGAACATAAATTTGGCTACATCCTGACTATAATATGGAGGGGGGGCTGTTCCCGTATTCCCTGTTTGTCCTATGGCCATGGCTTGTGGCTCATAAGCACAGTGGGCCTCAGGACATTTGCCCATTAAGACGCGGTATTGTACTTTATTTTTCTGTGCATAATTTTAACAGCTCATTTTTCTTTCTGCAGAACTTGGAAGGTGCATAGGCTCCGTCCTGTCCCATTGTTACAAGAGAAGCAGTATTTGAAACATCCTGTAGAAAGTTCTATTTCGTTAACTTCCCCATATATGAGTTTGTGCACAAGAAATTTGCAAAAGGTCTGTTCATCATGGGACAGCTCGGTGTGTTGTGCCCCTGTGGTAGAGAATGCCAGTGCATACATATGCATTCGGCACGGGCAGATGTGACCTTTCCAAAAACACATTTACTTTGCACTGTAAGGGTAAACACACTACAGCACGCCCTCCACTTCCTCACAGAGAAGAAGTGTGCTCACTCATGTACATTAATCTAACTGAAGGGATGTGTCTATTTTAAGATAACGGAGCTGTTGATACTTCCTGGGAGCACAGCAAATGGATGTGTCACCCAGTCTAGCATGAAAACTAGGTGCCAAGCAGTTGTAAATGTTCCAGGCGAACACACAGGAACTATACCCTGAAACTAATTCTATCAACCACTTACGGATGATAGTCGGAGTGGGCCTGCCCGAAATTCGTTGTGCAAGCTCAGGGTCCAAGAGCTCTGTTGCTAGAGTATTACAAAACAAACCGATAGTTAGTGGCTGTTAGGACAGCCAGACCTTTTTCTGCCCAGGTTTCACACACAGACCACACTGCTTTATTGCTACTGGGAAGCCTGAACTTCCCCATTCCAACAGTTCTGTTATACTGGCCACGGCATAACAAAAGGTGGACTGGTAATCAGTCATTTGACATATAATTAGCATATGAAAGGTAAATCGCAAAATACCAAGAATCTCAATGAATCACAATACATATTGACAATCAAAGACAGCATATCAAAAATAAAAGCACTTCAAATAAATGCATACAATACAATAACAGCCCTTCAAATTAATGCATATAATGCAATACCAACACCCTCCATGTTGGGAGTAGGTGGACACTGTAGTGACCGGGTTTTTGGTTCTATTTCGGAGTGATGGTGACTTTAGCTTGCTACCATTCTAGATCCCTATTCATAGCTTGTTTTGGTCCTTTTCAGGCCTCTTTTCAGACATAGAAGCATAAACTAGAGGATAGCCGCTTTATATGATGATAGAGCCCTTATTTCTGACTCCGATCCATCTATTGCCTATTGGCTTTGACATAATTATGTGTCCTTTCATCATTTTCAGGCCTGAAGACCTATAGTAGAGGGTGGATCCTGTAGTCCTGACTTTATATTACTTATTGGTAGGGTTTGTGTATGTATATTGATAGAGCTATGTGTCTATTTCATCCTTTTCGGGCCTACAAGGCCCAGAACCAGAGAGACTCTGGCCCTTATCAGTAGACTGTATTTTTCTTTGTGTCGAAGACACCACAAAAGGCCGGCCGGCTGGGTGTGTGTCCTTGGTGCGGAGTAGTGCAGGGTTCTGATGGGCGGCAGGCTGCTGGCTGGAACTTTCCTCTAGGGGAGAGCATTTCATATTAGCGAAGTGCAAAAAAGTAGAGTTGTCAGAAGCAGTTGTGTTCAGATGGATCTTGTAGCGGTCAGATGAATCTTGGAATGGTAGAAGGCAGATGGTTTTTGGAGCTGAAGAAAGCAGTCAGAAGCAGTTACTTGTCAGAAGGAGTTGTGATCAGAGGGAGCTGGTCAGGATGAGATGCAGTCTGGAGAAGATGCAGTCAGAATAAGTTGCTTTGCAGTTGGAGTAAGATGCTTTGGAGACAGAATGAAGTTACATCATGAGAGATCAGTTGGAGCAGGCAGTTAACAGCTCGAGTTTGGAGTTATACCTTTTGGAAGAGACTGAAGTTATATTGTGGATTAGTCTGTGGGAACAGCTGGAGTGAGTTGGACATTGGAGCTGGAACAATCAGACAGAGTGAAGAAGCTAGTGGAGTGGATGGTTATCAGAGCGGCAGAAACTATATCATTAGACTGAAGTTGGAAGATAGTTTGTGGTAGAGAGGAATCCAGTGCAGAGTGATCCGCGCAGATGTGTGTCCAAGAGTGCAGGGGAGAATCTGAGATGAGCCAAGGCACAGACGAGAGAGGGACCCAGATGACAGCTAGAACAAGACTTCATAATAATCAGGTGATATCTGTCCTGTTACATTAGTGCCCATATATATACATATATATATATATTAATCCTTTCCTTTATTTCCTAGGCTACATTCCCTACTGTATTGTTGCACTGATTAATCCCTTTTCTTTCAGCGGTGTGCAGTCCTGTTATAATTCATTATTCAGCTATATGTGGATGTGTTAGTAATGAAGCTTTCTTGTTTTCATTTTAATAAAGAGACCCCGCAGATCTGTGCATTCCTTAGATGTACCTATTTCCCTTTACTTTTCAGGCTATGTCTAGATTGCTAGTTATTGTGATGTTATAAATTGCTATTGTGTAATGAAGGGAACAAAGCTGTGCAGGTGTTATTTCTTCATGACTAACCTTTCTTCTAGCCAGATGCTGTTATGTAACGGATGTGTTTCCCATCCAGGTAAGTGGTAACTGATCAAGGGAGCAAGGAGCGCCTAAATCAGGGAATAACCTTTGCATATAGTAATTACATTTGGTTGTCATCTTCTAGGACAGAGCCAACCCTTCTTTTTACCCAAATGCTGACATGAGAAGGATGTGACATTCCCTTCCCTGCAGATAATTGAGCATGGAAGATTGTGTGTAGATCAGGTCAGGAGATAACCTCTGAATGCTACAATTTGACCATTCTTGTGTGAGAGGATTGGATCTCCTATTCGCCACATAGGGGATAATATTGTTTATGCGACATCCCCAGTAGATATTAGATATATAGAGAAACTTCCCAACAGAGAGAGAGAGAGAGCTGAAGGTATTCATAGGACAGAGATTGAGTGGCATTAGTGAGAGCATTGATTGTGATCAATGTGTATACCTACAGGATTGTGGCTTGAGAGAGAGAGAGAGAGCACCGGGACGATACGGTGTGTATACCCACAGGATTGTGGCTCGAGAGAGAGAGAGAGAGCACTGGGAGGATACGGTGTGTATACCCACAGGATTGTGGTCAGTGTGTAATGGTAAGTAATCAGAACTGCCCCCTTCACTATGAAGAGGAGAGTAGCATAGTCTGGGCCTGAGTTGCCGTAAGACTTTAAGGTGAGATCATAGGATATGACATGGAATTCCTTATTAATTAGTGAGTATTCCTAGTAATCCTATAGATTTAGTGGTGTTTTTGATGATATGAGCTTTTATATTGCTAATTCCCCATCCCCAGGAAGGTACCTAGGTACTGTGGTAAGTAGGCTCTGGGGAGGGAGATGGTTACGTTTCGGCTAGATTGGTGGTGTTGTCATATAGCTACTTCTTTTCTACATTTTGTGTTAAGTTAGCATGAGTTTATTAAATGTTTGCACGCCGTTTTTCATTCTTGCTTCCCTTTTGCACACAACACATAATTGTTGTTTTTAGCTTTAAACCTAGAAGAACTTCGTGATTTACTAGAAAAATAATATGTTAATGCTCTGATATCAGTTTTGTTCTGCACTCTGTCTGCACACCGAGTGCTGAAGACTACACTGATAACTTAACCCAGTGCTGTTGTAAGGTCTGATCTTCGCACCCTTTTAGACATAATACACATGCTGCTGCCAAAATCGGGCTCTAGGCGAGTTTTATATTGTTATGCTGAACGCACAAAAACACACTTGATATGCTTCGCATGCAGAGAGCTGGTGGGAGGTGATGTGATTGTCCTGCCACTGAGATTTTAAGGTATGGGCCCGCCCTGCTAAAACCCAAATGAGACCTTCAGAGATATAATATACTATGCTAAATAGGGAGAGTGTGAATTAGACATTGTTAATTTCTATTCATTTCAGCATATTAGTATGCTCTCACCATTCGCCTTTTATGGACTGATAACTATGCTGATAACTTTGTTGCTTATAATATGTTTTCTAGTGTTATACAAGATGCTGCGTTTGAGAACCTTGCGTAAGTAAATAAATATTTCAAAAGTGCACATGTCCTCTTTTACTCCTCGTTCTGGTTTGTGATGATTATATAACGAAAGAGTGTTCATGTGTTCCACGATTCCTGGGGTACTCTAAGTTCATGTTCAGGTCTGTCTAAGCATTGGGAGTTTGTTATGACCAATGAGACACTGTAGCTAGCTCGGTAAGGGGATTTTGGGTACTGAGGTGAGTTTTGGGCCATTCTAATTCACCGAGGTTCCAGGTCTCTATGCACAGTTCTGTAGGAGAACGGAATTCCCGCTACATGACACCCATACGTTGTTGGCCTTATATCATGACACTCGAGTAGTATATCATTCAATCCCTAACCCCTTCACTGATGTTTCTGGTAAACGGTGGTGTCGGAAAAACCTACCTATTTTTGAAATAGGTCTTTTCAAGCTTGAATCTTTCTAAAAACGGTTTCCTTGAATTACTACCCAGTTGTGCTACAAAGTTTACTTTGTTTTTTCTCTTTCCTGTGCTGTCATGGCTGCCGTGGACATTCCGCTGCATAGTTGCATTGCGGTGCGAGATCATTTGCGGGCTTACAATGTTCCTCTTGAAGGCTTAGCTGTGATTATGGTGGTGAGTGCGGAACCTGCTTACCCATACGAACTCTTTTATTCGTGGGTGACATTTCCGGCAGTGGACGCAAATTCAGGCGTATTCCACACATACACTCCCATACCTGTACCTAATGAGTATACTCCGTACAGGGCACAGGAAGTTCCTATTGATGTTTGGCAGCATGGAGTTTAGTTTGGTGATGCCCTACCCCGTTCGTTAACCGCTCTGAGGTTAGGTCCTTTGTCCTTTCCAGGCGCTAGTTGGCCTGTTTTGGCTGGATTTACTCCTCATCCTCTACACGGCAATTGTAATGTGGGTGAACTGCGACGACTACATGTAGTCGCGATTGCCGTGATTAGAGCCTTAGTGCATTACATGGGCCGTAATTTTCCGGGTGGAGCCCCGGGGGGTGCGGCGCTTCCGGCAGGGCAGGGTGGTTTGAAAATCAGCCCTGTCATGGTCAATGCCGTAATGGGCAAGAAGCCCCAGGAGAAGGATGATTTTCCTTTCTGGCTTGCCGAGAAATTTGACCAGCTGGAAGCTGTATTTGCTAATACGACTCCTGGTGAAAAACACCGGATTCTTACGCTTAGTTTGCCGAAGGATTTGGCCCCTGAACTTCTTGACTGTGAGACATGGGGAAAGACTTTTGCGGTGGTCTATGCGCGGTGCTACAGCACCCCGTCTATGTCCGAGCTGTCTTCGGTCCTTAAACGTGTTCAAGATGATCACGGTCTGGAATCTGCGGTTGAGTTGAGTATGCGCCTGTGTGGCACCTTTGACGTAGTTTGCGATCTAAACCTTGCTAATGTCAAGGGAGATGCAGTGAACTTTCAGGTTGCTAACGCTTGCTGAGGCCGAGATCCCCGTCAGTTAGCGAGAATTATTGTTGCGGCTTATAAGACCGTTGGTCGCAATAGTAGGGGTGTTAAGCCTTTTTCTGCTAAAGATAAAAAGCAGCCTCAGGGACAAACTTCAGAGACTGAGTTTCAGCCCAAGTCCAATAAACAAAATTGGCCTAAAAAACAGAAACAGGGCAGGCAACCGCAACAACAACAAACACAGGTTTCACGCCCTGCGTCTCCATTACCTACGCAGTCGGAACGTGTTTATGACTTGTGCGACCGCGCGACGATTAAGACTCCTGATAGATTTCAGGCTTCTGACCAACGCTCTCCTCGTTCCTTTCAGGACTCATCGGCTCCAACGACCGGTGGTGGAGGGGGCGGCAGGGGTCGGGGTGGTCAGCAAGGACGTGACCAGCCCCGCCCGAGGAACGGTGCAGAAAAGCAGGAAGGATCTATGCCTAGGAGACCACAGTTTGCGAAGAAGAAAGTTGCAGCCTTAACAGCGCATCGATATGCCCCAGATAGTGAGAACGCGGCTTCGGAATCTGACGTGGGCTCTGACCTTGCTGGACAGCGAGGCGGAGATAACCATAGTGAGAGAGGCCCTCCGTCCACTACTGAAGGTGACAGCGACTGATACTTATGTTGTCATTGAAACAGCTGATGCAAGAGTTGCTCCCCCTGATAGACTTTTTGAAATTGTCTTGTTAATTGAAGGTGACATACAGCGAACCATAAAAGGGGTATTTTGGGAAAATCTTTCCTCTACATATGACATTTTGCTTTCGGAGGCTGACTTGGCCCCCACCTTTTGTGCTCGCAGCTCCGCGATTACCTCCTCCCCAGTTTCACAAACACAGTCTCGAAGGAGAATGCGCAGCATTTTGCAGAAGAGTGGGCTCTAGATCTGGCGCCGGCTGTGTACCGGAATCAACGTGGGTGGGATAAATTGTCCCCGCGCCACGAGATACCTTTACGGTCTGAGCCGCAGCCTCAACCTCAATATCCTATTAGACGTAAAGCGAAGGCTTCCGTCGCGGCGATCCTTGAACAATTGGAATATCAAGGTGTAATTGAAACGTGTGTGTCACCAATGAATAACCCTCTTTTTACTGTAAACAAGCCTGACGGTTCATTTCATTTGGTTTTGGATTACAGGCATTTAAACTTGCATTGCCGTAACTGTGCAGTACAGAATACACACAGCTCTGCTCTTGTGAATAGTCTTGTGCGTAAGCGGTTTAAAACCACGCTTGACATTTCTAATGGTTTCTATGTCCACCAATTGGATGCTATGAGTTCCCAATGGGCCAGTTTTACATGCGGCGAAGTCCAAATACACTTTCGGCGTCTCCCTATGGGCTATAAGAATAGTCCTGGGGTTTTTTCTGCACGCATTGTCTCTCTTTTGGAGAGAATCGACCCAGATGCTTGTTCGTATGTGGATGACATATATCTCACAGACGACGAACTTTGGGAGCATCTGTGTCGTGTAAACGGAATTATTTGTACCTTTGCAAATTTAGGATACAAATTCAACTTTGCAAAATTGCACATTGCTGAGTACACAGTGTTGGTTCTGGGCTACGAGCTTAACAATGAAGGAAAGGGATTGGCTCCTCACTTCCTGGAGAAATGCGCACAATTGAGCGCTCTGACAACACTGAAAAAATTACAATCTTTACTGGGCTTTTTAAATTTCGGGAGAACTTATATTCCGGAATATGCCCAGCGTATCAAGCCTTTGTATGCTTTGATACAACCATCTTTTTCCAAGTCATGCTGGCTGCCTGAGCATTCGGCTATACTGCAGTCTTTGCAGGCTGATCTGCTCGCTTCTAAATTCTTACTGACTCATGATAATCAGACCAACCTGGTGATAAGAATTATCCCTGGGACGGTAGGTTTCACCTACCTGACTTTTAATGAAGGAGACACAGTACCTATTGCTTACAAGTCACACTTGTACACTTCGGCTGAATTGCGTTTTTCCACTGTGGAGAAAGGTTTGACGGCTGTGCAGATGGCAATTCTTAAAGAATGTGCCCTGTCACAGGGAAAACGCATGTTGGTTGTTACCCTGTGTCCTGCCTTGGAGGCAGTCACAAAAGCCAGTGTACCTAATTCTAAAGCTTTGCACCCTCGGTGGATTCAATGGGCAGCGTCCTTGTCATCTCAGGATGCCACGTTTATTTTTGATGCCACATTAAGGTCGCAGGAGTACTGACAGTATGAATTCGTTCATCCTGCTCCTTTAGCAATGCGATCCCTGGAGGATTTCCATTGCATCATTTACACCGATGGTTCGGCGCAGGTTGCGCATGTCTCTAAAGACGCCTACGTTTCCGCATGCACCATTGTGGTCGGTGCCATGGTGAACGATGAGTTCAAGTCCAGTGTCGTGCACACGCAGACACTTGGAGACTGCACTGCACAATTGGCAGAGCTTCGTGCTTTAATGCTTGCATTGGAGTACGCAGATCCTAGGGTGACTACTCTTATTTTAAGTGATTCTTACTACTGTGTCCAGTCTTACAATGAAAATGTAATCTTTTGGATTCGGAATGAGTTTCGTGATTCCAAAGGTAGCACAATAAAACATAAGATGATCTGGGTCGGAGTGGCTGAGCTTTAAGAGCAGTTGCCACTTGTGTTCGTGATTCATACTCTCGCCCATCAGCGCGTGGAAGTCCACACTGTCGGTAATTCGCTTGCTGATGAAGCAGCGAAATCAGCAGTATCTAAATATTTAGTTGCAGCAGTTACACGGTCCAAAAGTAAAATAGATGATGACATCTTGGCGGCTGTTGCTGCCACTGAGAAGGGAGGTAAATATCCTGCGGGGTTCCCTTCGAAGTACATATACCCCTTAAGTCACGATAAGGTTCCTTACGTGAAAATTCCTGATGTTGGTAACGTTTAATTCCCAACTCGGATCGCAGAGCTACTTTGATTACAGCGGCTTATGAAGGTGTTGCGTCTGCGCATGCGGGCGTCTCGGCCACGGTAACTCAGCTACAACAGAGGTTCTGGTGGCGGGGACTGTACAAACAGACGCATGATTATGTCCTTCAATGTGACATTTGTCAGCAGATCCAGCCTACGACAGCTGCGCGTCCGCCACAGACACAGTTGAACATTTCTAATATTCCACTAGGATGCGTTTATTTAGATGACTGCGGTCCTTTTTCTTCTGATACTGCGTATAAGTACATCTTAGTAGCAGTTGATTCATGCACACGCTTTGTGTGGGTATGGCCCCATCGCAGCGCTGATTCACGGACTGTCATAAGAGATTTGCGTGTCTTTGTAGGGATTTTTACCTGTGGTACCTTCCATTCGGATCAGGGTCCAGCTTTTGCCTCTAAGGCGTATAAGGATGCTATGGTTTCGTTGGGGGTCCAAGTCAAGTTTTTGTCTCCGTACAGACCTGAGGGTAACAGTGTAGTGGAAGGAATGAACCGTGACTTAAAGCAATCTTTGACAGCTCAAGTTATAGGCACTGGCAGAAACTGGCTGGCCCATCTCAATGGCGTGCAGCGTGCTCTTAATAATCTCCCTAGAAGGTCTCTGGGTGGGCGGACCCCGTACGAAATGCTCTTTGGTATCAAGATGTACGTCCCTGACCTCGACGGTCTAGACTGCGTGGCTCAAGCCACGGCCTTTGACGTAGATGAACATTGTGCTGTTTTACAGGATCTACAAAAGTCGAGAGACAATCTTGCAAAAGAACATTTGCCCTCCACGTCGGATGCTGCCTTGCAGATCCGGGTAGTTGGCTGGCTACCCAAAGTTGGAGAACTGGTTCGAGAGAAGATCGACAACAAGAAAGAATTTGGTCCTTCCTATCGAGCACCGGTCCCCGTTCTTGGAGTGAAGGGCACAAGAACAGTCATTTTACCACCACTTCCAGGTCGTAAGGAAAACAGGTTTATCTCAAATGACAATGTCAAGATACACAGGGTGGCCGATTCTTCATAGTATGACACCGGCAGTCTCATATCCTTCAATTGTAAGAAATTCTGTTTTGGCCATTACTGCAGCTGCTGAGCCAGAAGTGGCCTTAGAGAAGCCTGTCATTTCCAATCCTATACTGAATACTTTCCCAGTTAATAACAATGATGACCTCAATTATTCCTTTCCTGCTGATTTATCGATGCCTGATTTACAAACACGTTTGGTCACAGCCTCTAGATTCTCATTTGACTCTGCTTCAGTGACTTCGACAAAACCCTCACGTTGTGCAATCTATGCCTCTTTATTCAAAAAACATTTTTTGGTTCCCCCTTGGACATATATTTGGCTAATGCTTTTTTCAGTATACCTTTTTATATCAATTGGTTTTGTGTTTTATTTTTTCCGCCTCATGGATGGACACTATGTCGAGGAGAGAACATGCATTCGGCATCTTAATGGAACTTTGGCCCCCTTATCCTCTTCACATTCTGCACACAGGCTGAAAAGAGACTTGAACTTTGTTAACATCACAGCATGGCCGGTTCTTGATGGGATTGTGTGGGATGCAGTTAAATTTCAAATTCATGGCCCAACTGAAGTGGTTAATGTCCCAAATGTACTTAGAGTGAACATGGGGGATGTGGTTAAACAAAACATACGTTCTGATGATTGGAATGTTCAGGCCGTAGAATCAGTATTTACTGATTTAAAATATTATGCTGCCTTTGATGCTGAAGATTTATATTTAGAATCTGCTAATTATGGTGACTTATCTTGTTTTCAACATTATGGTAATCATTTCCTGCATAAAACAGGTTCCAGAAGATGTTCTGTAAATTACACACAGTGGGTACATTGCCCAGCACCATTACATGGCAGCTCCAGTACATTTTTGAAGAAGTACACATACTTTACCGACTTTAATCAAACAAGTCCTGAGTCCTTTAATTTTAAGATGAGACAGAAACCCATGTCCAAAGTTAGACTTACAGATACTAAATTGTTGTATTCGAAGTCCTTTCTAGGCAAATTGGCTATAGAAGGCTATGAGCTATGGAAGGAAACCATTGACCTTAAATTGGTTTGGGGTTCTAAAAGTTTGCAGGTACAAGGCATTGAGGCTTTGCACCGTGCATGTCTCATCCCGAATCATATGTTGTTTTTGAATTCTACTATTTCTCAGACAACGTGCTTTGGATTGGCTACTTCAAAAAAGTTAAATACCCCTGCTGTCCCTGATTTGGAAGAATATCCTGGGTGGGATAATTACACAAAGGTTTCCATTAGAGAATTGCAGACATGACTAGGTAATGCATCCTTTAATGTGTCCAGTTTTGATCCAAAGGGTTGGCTGCTATGAAACAGAAGCTCTGACTCTTGCCAGCATCGCTTTCTGGGTTTAACTGAAGGTTTTACATGAATCAGGCCTGGTCCACGTTTTGATCCTGAACACACTGTCACAACATATTCAGTTGGCAAATTATGTCAAAATTGGTTACAACATTCTACTTTAGCTGCTGTTAAATTACATCTATCTAAGCTGACTGATGAGGTGGATATTAATGATTTCATTAAAGGCCCGGCAAGTGGTAGATCTAAACTTTGGATTTATGCTGCTTACAATGAAATTTGGAAGCTATCACAAATTGAGGCTCCTAAGCGCCTGAGAGCAATTGATCAAGCAAATTTAGAAAAGGTGCTTGAAGTTGTCGATAACAGTATTAACATGCTTTCTTCCCGCATATACACGTTGAATAACATTGTTTCTTCTGTAGTTGATATTGTAAATGATGAGGTGTCTGTTTTATACCATGGCCAAAATCAACTGCGTTCTGTGATGCAGTTTGCATGGACTATACAGACTCTCAAATCTGGCCGTGTGCCATGGAATTACATGAACGTTTCCTCCCTCTTTGCCCCATTTAATTTGACTGGCAAACAGCGCATGCTTTCAATGCGAGATGCATCATTTTCCATGTTACACATTGAGAGGTTGGAATCTTTACCGTTCTCTGTTGCTGAGGCCGCTGATGCAACATGGCTTATCCACGGATTAATTACATTACCATTCGCGTTGTACAAATTCACTAGTTGTATGCGACATGTTGCAAAAGGACGTTATGAACCGTTAGGAGGTGCCTTCCTCCATGAAGCATGGTCCCTTCCCTTCACATATAGGTGCCTGAAAGACGGCAGAGAAGTTTATCTGAATAGAGAAGAATACACAGAGTCCCCTGACCATTCATTAATATGCAGACACATTCAATTGCATGGTTCCTGCAACCAGGAACGGCCTAATCTGGCCTGAGTTTTGAAAGGGACTCCTGTACCCGCAATTGTTCCCACGTTTACACTTTTGGCAAATGGTAGTTATTTGCTGTTGATTAACGAGGAGTGTTGTGGTCTTATTGTCGGTATCGCTTATGTGGTAACTGTATCTGAGCGTGTTGTGTGCTGCAAAAATGTAATGTATTCCCCTACGCATGGGAATTCAGATGTTTCCATCTGGCCGCGCATCCCAACCTTGAAAGCAGAGTTCTATGGTATGACTAGAATAAGAGCCCTTTTGTCTCAGAAAGAGGTGGCGCTGAGTTCGGCCCGAGAAACATTCGTCCTTCACATAGCTAACACACGCACAGAAGTGCAAGCACTTTTAAATACTGATTTACCGTTACATTTCAGCGAGTTGGTTCATCAAATCTTTAATGCCTCCTCCACTTCCGGCCTGGCTCACTTTTTTAAATTAGTTTGCAGTGG
Organism: Lissotriton vulgaris; assembly: GCF_964263255.1. Lineage (NCBI taxonomy): Eukaryota > Metazoa > Chordata > Amphibia > Caudata > Salamandridae > Lissotriton > Lissotriton vulgaris. The sequence goes on along the minus strand of NC_141697.1, from coordinate 90,011,447 downwards.
TCTCGTGACTTCATTTGAAAAAATATTTGGGGTCATTCCTGCCTTTTTTCATTCTATTTTTTCGAGCTTGTTTGGAGGATTCCCTGTCTTGCTGGCTTTAGCTGCAGGCGTTTTGGTGATCTTTTGCTTTATTACAAATGGATGCCCATCCTGCATTAGGAGCAGAAGAGCCCTTCTGGTCACTGCTGCGCAACCAGATGCTTGATTACTATGGCACCCTGCCGCTTGCGACTTTAAGCACGGCGTTTGGATTATTGTTTAGATTTTCCTATATCACATGTGTCCAGCCTGTGTTTCATTGCCTGAGCTGCGATTTCCACCGGGCCCTTCATTTGTGTCTCTGCTTAACGGTGTCTCCTGAAGTCGACTTTAATCATCTGATGAGCCCCGTAGTTGCTCATGAGTTGGTTTGTTCTGGCGAAAGGATTATGGCCTTGGCAGCGATGCATGGACTAATGGGTCGTTGTAATGTAATCGCAGCAGCGCATGAGTTCTTGGCAAGGAGCTTTCTTGAGAACCCACTGAGTTGTCCTCTGATGTTAATAGAGGATCCAGTGACGGAGCAGCACGTATGTTCCTTCCCACTAATTAATTGGATGGCTGAACTGTTTTCGGATGATGACAGTGATTTCATATTGGAGGCTGTGGCTGCATATTTTGCATATTCGATTCTATCATGAGATGCCATAGAGTTTATTTTACTTATTTCGGCACATGCTTTTTATATTTTTGGACAGTGCCCTTTTCCCATGTGTGAACAATTTTTTTTATATATACGTACCAGACCTATAGACTTATATTTTCAAAGGTTGGATCAATTACATTTGGCCACTATAGGCCTGCATATATATACGTTTGGAGAATAGATTAGTTCATTATTATTGAACTCAGTTTTCAGGTTAAGCCCCTTCCAGGTTCTGCCTTTAGATGATTTTTTGACAGTGCTCTGATCATTGGGGGGGGTGCCATATAGCTACTTCTTTTCTACATATTGTGTTAAGTTAGCATGAGTTTAATAAATGTTTGCACGCCGTTTTTCATTCTTGCTTCACTTTTGCACACAACACATAATTGTTGTTTTTAGCTTTCAACCCAGAAGAGCTTCGTGATTTACTAGAGAATTAATATGTTATTCCTCTGATATCAGTTTTGTTCTGCACTCTGTCTGCACACCGAGTGCTGAAGGCTACACGGATAACTTAACCCAGTGTTGTTGGAAGGTCTGATCTTCGCACCCTTATAGACATAATACACATGCTGCTGCCAAAATCAGGCTCTAGGCGAGTTTTATATTGTGATGCTGAACGCACAAAAACACACTTGATATGCTTCGCATGCAGAGAGCTGGTGGGAGTTGATGTGATCGTCCTGCCACTGATATTTTAAGGTATGAGCCCGCCCTGCTAAAACCCAAATGAGACCTTCATAGATATAATATACTATGCTAAATAGGGAGAGTGTGAATTAGACATTGTTAATTTCTATTCATTTCAGCATATTAGTATGCTCTCACCATTCGCCTTTTATGGACTGATAACTATGCTGATAACTTTGTTGCTTATAATATGTTTGCTAGTGTTATACAAGATACTGCGTTTGAGAACCTTGCATAAGTAAATAAATATTTCAAAAGTGCATGTGTCCTCTTTTACTCCTCGTTCTGGTTTGTGATGATTATATTACGAAAGAGTGTTCATGTGTTCCACGATTCCTGAGGTACTCTAAGTTCATGTTCTGGTCTGTCTAAGCATTGGGAGTTTGTTATGACCAATGAGACACTGTAGCTAGCTCGGTAAGGGGATTTTGGGTACTGAGATGAGTTTTGGGCCATAATAATTTACCGAGGTTCCAGGTCTCTATGCACAGTTCTGTAGGAGAACGGAATTCCCGCTACAGTGTCTTGGTGAGCTGGTGATATCTCGTCTGAAAATCCGGTCGTTACAGACACCTATTCACATCTGGAGACCACCCTTGGTATCCAGCAGGAGGTAGTGCACAGAGCCAACTGCTCTCTGGCTACAACTTCCCAAAAACTAGTTCCACACCGTAATCTTCCATTCCCTTCCTTACAGGAGAATAATCACAGTCACAAGAAAGATATTGCAATCTAAACGAAACACAATATTCAGTCATATGTCATAATTGTATTCCCCATTTTCAATAGATTGGAATCAGCAATGCAGTTGTGTTACTTGAAAGGAACTCGTACCCCAATTATTGCTCTTTGTAAGTGTACGTGGGAAGGAGTCATCTGTCCCTCTTGCAGTAGACAAACTTACAGACACACTTCGGTACAGTGACACAGAAGGTAGTCAGCAGACTATTTCTGGCTGTTTATTCCTGAAGTGTGGGGGTAGGGGTAACAGATAATATAGATTGATAACAGATACTAATCATGCAGCAATCAAACAGCCAGCTGCGCATTGTTAAAATAAAGCAGAGCAAGCGCCCATCATCAGACAACGTGACATGAAATGGCATTTGCTACAAGTTCACCGAAAATATTCATAGATAGGAAGAAAAGAGATAGAGGTAGATTAAGATATTTTGTCCCCTGCCTTTCTCTCCGTGCCACGTAGACCCACAGAGGTGCTGCTGAATTAAATTTTTAGAGTCACATAAATGGTGAGACAAAAACAGGTGAACTCTGCACTTGCACAGGCACACACATATAACACAAATAGCCGGGGTCTATCCCTAGTTGGTGTGGATCTACACAAGCACCTGTTATCTAATCCCAAAATAGTGTGAGTGTAATGAGTGTAATCATAAGGAGAGCTGGAATCTGTCATATCATAAGTAGCAGTGCACAGACATAGGGTAATGTGCACTATTAAAACAATGTGAAAGTGTCTATTTGAGCTGTCTAGAAATATTATTGTATGAAAATGGCAACAGAAATCGGTGTCCTCGTGTTAAAGTCAGATCAGTCAAAAATGTAGATGTACAGTCAAATTTGATAACTGATGAACACAGGTATTAACAATAAAAATCATAAAACTTAAGAAACTTATTAAAGCAAATCAAGGAAAACAATAAATTACGTATCCTTCCCTGTGTGAAACAAGGCATTCACCCCCCTCCTTTTCTCAGCATCCAACACCTTCCACCCCTGGAGCCAGTGAGTGTCGCAGGAAAAACAGGAAACTGCAGAATTTCACCCTCCCTAAAACATCAGTAGTCTTGTGCTGCCTATTTTCAGGGAGTTACTGCATGATCAAGTAAAAAAGGTGAATATTTGCCCTCACCGAACCCCAGTGGTGAAGGGGACGGCACAGCAAGTATAATCCAAGTACAAAGCACATCATCAAGGAGCGAGGTGAACCCTGAATCATAGACAGCTATAGAATACCAGGGGAGTATCTGCAGTTACAACCCCTCACGACGCTGGGTGTGCTCAAACTGAGACAGTGCCCGTGGGCCCACTTCCGAGAATCCCCACTGAATTCTCCTGACCCTGCTCCCACCGAGCAGGGTCCCCGGACCTATCAGTCTTGATGGAGCACCACTGGCAGCCTAGAAACACAAATGTAACCCTAATCTAAATTCTGATTCAAGCACCAGCTGCAAATAGTTCACACCTCTAACTAGTATTGAAATCTGGAGGGGATGCTAATCACCAACCCTCCGCCAGTGCTTCTAACCAAGGTCCTAAAGGGAATCGTCAGCCCACTCATGACTGAGTTCCCTCAGAACTCTGGCTAGCCAATAGGGGTGTTCTAGCTTCGATGGCACCCTAATCTTCCCTTTTCTGTCCCCTCAGGAACAAACAGATGCAGGTCCCCTCTGGACCAAAAAAGAAAGCTTGGCAAAGAACGCCCACACACAGGGCAGTAAAGAGAATACACATAGCCACTGTGGAGACATGGGCAGCAGGTGAAGTGAACAGAGAAAAAATAGAAAATAGCGGAAAAATCTTACCAAGGAGTTGACCAGCCAGTGCTGAGTGCAGCATCCACCCCCCCTGCCTGCTTTGAGAGTTACCGCAGGCTGGAGGAGCAGCACTTTGCCCACTGTGAATCGTCCTCAGAGTGTCACTACAGGCTGAAACAGGGTGTGGGGGCAGAAATTCACCCTCTCTTATGAGGAGCCTGGAAGCGAAGGTTAGCAGCAGATGGCCAAGTCCCAAGGGACCCCAAAATCAAAGGGGCCTGTGACCCAACAGTCACCCAGTGGCAACGACAGCAGATTGAAAAAGAAAAGGAATAAAACAGAGGACAGCAGAAGCCGAGGATACACATGAGAGGAAACCCAAAACCCAAAACCGAGACCAAAACAAATACTCCTCCCCCTTGTAACTGGCCCACAGCCAGGGACAACCAAAGGGAAAGACGCAAGGAGACGACAACTGTGTCTGCCAGAAGCTAGAGGCAACATGATGGTGCAGCACTGGCCCAGTGCCAGAAGTGCACCCCAGACAGTGAGACACAGTCACCAACAGAGCCTCCATGGACAGCGGGGCGACCAACCCGAAAACACAAGAAAGGGAGGGGCCAATAGGTCAAGCAGCAGGGCAACCACAGAGATCACACAATGCAGAAAAATAAAACACGAAGAGTAGGGAAGGCAGAAGAAGAAAGAGCAAACAACAATAGGCACAACAGCCATCAAAGCTGGCCCACAAAGCTATCATCATGTGCTGAGAGAAACTGGGGAAACAGGGAGCAAGAGCAGCCCAGAGATGTGACAACTACTCAAGGCCAGCCGCAGCATCCAGCCCTGAGCGGTGGAAGAGAGAGAGACTTCGAAGGCAGGGAATTGTCGTGGTCGGACCTCAGACCTCCGCTCGAAGGGGAAGGCAGCAGCCCGCCACAGCAGAAGACATGCATTCTGGAGTCACATTCTCTCACCAAATGTAGAAACTAAAAAGATCTGTAGAACCCAAAATCATAACTCCATCACAACCACCTGAAAAAAAAAATTATTTAACCTGCACGGGAGCCTCAGAAGGGTGCTGAGTGCTCGAATAGCAGAAGTAAAACACAAGCATTTATAGACGCAGACCACAACATTTCATTATAATTTGTCTGCGTAACAGGTGATGTCTAGGCCCTCTTGTCTAGGCCCTCATGTCCTGGCAGGTGGTGAAGAAACATTTTGTGCTCGGAAACTTACAGTGCATTGTTACACAAGAATCTTATGGAAATCACCGTATGTGCACATGAAAAGTCCTGTGTATCTAAAGCCAGACAGTTAACTACTACATTTATGCCCAAATGCATCCACAATGGTCTACATTAGCTGTTGTGGCTGAATACACTTTTGAGGCCTACCGGGCTTGTTGCAAGCAAGCAGAAATGTAATAACATGGAAATGTAATCTTCGTGCAAGCCTTGCAATGTGTCATTTTATAGGCAGCTTGCTAAAAGCAAAGTTCTAATTCTTATTTAAGACTGTCACATGATATCAAGCAATTATTATATTTGTATATAATAATAAAAATCGTTGCCACCACTGTTATCTAAAATTAGCTTCCACACTTGAAGTCTTAGAAGTGGCCCCAGAAGATTTGGAGAGAATTTTAAATTTAGAACAATTTTGAACCTCCAAAATCTCCAGTGGTTCATCTTCCAGTTTGTCTACTGGAAACCTTTGAGCTCCAAAAAAAGACTAAGGGCCTGATTTATATGATTTATATTGTGACGGATCCCCAACATTCCATCATGAGGATGAAGTAAATAACTCTGTCCCCTTGACGAAGTGGCAGCCTGACAATGACTGCCAAAAACGCAGTCAGTTATAATGCATTGATAGGAAATGCCATCATGACGATCCCTGGCTTTGCATTTTGCTGTTTGGTGCAGAGCTGCATAAGTAAGATGCAGTCCGCGCTAAAACGTTTTCTTGTTTTATTTTCAAAAAGAAAATCCTGAAACTGGAATTATTTCAAAATAAAAAAAGGAATACTCTTCTCACCATGGACATCAGCTCCAATTGTGGGTGGAACATTATTTGCTTTTCACTGTTCCTCACCGCCTGGATTTGCTTGGCAAAGAAGGACAGTTAAAAAATGGCTACATATCTGCCCATTCTGTTTGGGTGGGCAGATATGTAGCCACAATGGAGCGGACATCTCCAAAAAGCTTTTGAGACTCTTACAATATATGCTAAATTACTGTATGCAAAAGGAAACAAAGTTGTTGTATCGTGGTTGGAGGATCAAATAAAGTGGGCACTTTTATTAAGCATGGCTGCTTAACCCAAAGATACAAACAAAATTGAATAGTGTTGAGGGATATCCTCCAGTGACAACAGGCAGCAAACTTCTCATGAGTAAACTCTCTCAGGACTCTGTGCACTTAACTTGGACATGTTATTTAAGTCACGTAAAAAGCTGCCGTATAAATACATACCGTGGTGTACACAGGTAAAAGAAGTGGAAAATACTAAAACTAATTAAAGCATCACTTAGGTCTTGCCTCACCTTAGGGGCAGTAAACAAGATGGCTGCCTTTTTGTGAGCTCTGTGCAATAGGAGGATTAATGATTTTATTTTTACTAAACATGGATGCATTTTACCTTCATCTGCAGCAGAGTTGCAGTCTAATTCGCCTCAACTTGTGCCTCTATAAATGATCAGGCATTCTGGACATCATTTAGTTTTCATGCCGGACACCAACTTATTAATGACTGTAAAGAACAGTGGTCTGGAGGATCTCACATACTGACAGGTTTTCAATCTTATCTCTATGAACTATGTTGCGCTACCTGGAGGCGGACCATAGACTAATGAAGCATGGTGGACGGCTGTAAGAGTTTTCCAATAAGAAGGAAGCTCAGTACATTTAAAAGTCTTTGTAGTACACTTTATTTAGGCTTGAATTGTTTTATTAATGTCCTCTAGTTTTTGTTCTTGTCTCCTTTTTCCACAGGGTCTTCTGTGTCAGTCCCTTCTGAGGAGTGTTCTTGGTCACAGTCATCCATCGGACAGAAGAAAGGCTCAGGTAAGTGTTTTGTGATGTATGGTTTTAGTAAGCGTGGGAGTCGGGGACAAAATTAAAAGGAGAAGAAGACAAAAGAAACGAAACGTGACGGAAGAGGAAAATGGAGGAAATAAAAAAACAAAAATGGTAGTGGAATGAACAAAGTTATCTCTTGTTCTGTTATTTTTCCCCCTTCATTATTCAGTGCCTTTCCGCTTCTCCCTCCCCACCCCTCATTTACTTTTGTTTATTTCCCTCTTAAATAGCCCGGAGACGCCGACGCACCTGGGAGAGCCATGTCCCTCCAGGGCCGTGGCGGGGTAATTCCGCTGTCTTCTGTTGCGCCTGGTCACCGGCTTCTTCGATTTGCACTTCTCTGCTGTAACTGGCTGTTTTTGTCTTGGGAAAGTTACGGTCTTCTCTAGGTTCGGTTAGTGTTGGTGTTGCCTCTTCCTCAGGTTTCCGATCCTGTGAGCGGTTATCGGACCCCGTTGTTCCCTTTCTTGACATTTCTTCTGGTGTTTCTCTCAGTCTCCATGGAACCAGAGAAGCAGGCAGTCCGTCGTGAAACAACAGGAAAAGAATCCCATAACATGAGGACATGACGTTAATGCCTCTGGTTCTACAACTTAAAGACTAATCGTAACCAGAGAAGTGAGCAGTCCTTTGCGGATTATTAGAGAAACGGAATCTAACTCTGCAAGGACAAGACTTAGGCGCCTCTGGATTTTAACATTGTAAAGAAGAGCAGCAACACACATTGAGGACAACAATTCTGAACTGACTGTATGCCCACGTACCTATATCAACAGGAGCACCATATTGGTAACACGACCCAGATATACAGTTTTAATAATTTGCGTCCAACAATGGAATAATATAGAAATCCAATTCAACCCCCGTATACGGACTCCAAGGGCAATTATATTGACCCCAATACCTCGACAGAAACTAAAAGGTGTCTTGATAAAGGTGGATAAAAATTTGGAAAACCACCGAAACGCGTCGACGCTTCACCCAGTATAATTCAGGATCTCGACATCTTTGCTGATATACTGTATTATAGTGCACATAGCTTAGGTGTTAACAATAGAGTCCAAATATACAATCAGTATTGCACAAATTCCATGTCTTTCAGTCTTTTCTGTCCTTGTGATTCAATATTGTTGGCCAAAATTGAATGTCAAAAAAACCTTTTATTGTTTTATTTGTGTTGAGTGGGTTCCACTTTGGACCACTCTCCTTTTAACATTTGTATTTTCAAATAAATTGTAAGAATTCTTTATATATACTTGTATTTTGTTATTGTTTTTCCTTGACCCTCTGGCTTCTCCTAATTATTTTACGCTCAAGGGAACACTTTATTTTACTGGTTAGTCAACCCTATTTCCTTTGACTCTAGTTAAGGGGTACCTCTCGTATTTACCCTCGTTTCTCCCGGTCTCTGCAGAACACTCTCATAAATCATGTGACTCCGGGTTCCCTTCATCATTGTTTAAAGGGACCGCTTCTTTGTACATCACCCTCTGTCTCCGGCCGATGGTCGTCGGGCCATCGAACGAAGGGGGGCTGTAAGTAAAGGAGGGGACATATGTATGAAGGGATCAGGTCATCGTATTCCTTCTCTTCTGCTCCCTCGGTTGAGTCAGGGCTTCCTGACAACAGCTTTTCTGTAGTATTTAATACCAAGGACAATGGACAATGTGTGCTTACATAATCCTCTCTCTAATGTATTGATCAATGTAATAAAATTGTGTTAGGAAAAATTGGATGAGTTCTGCAATCATTAATTATATTTCTTGAGAAGGGGTCATATTTGTATGTATTTTCAAAAATGTGAGAATGGATCTGTGTAAATTATATGAAATTATGTGTAGGTTTATCATTGTAATTGTATGTATATAGCACAACTCTTGAGTAGTTTTCTGAAGATAAGATAGTTACCCGTGAATCTTATGCATGGGGGTTACTAAATTCATAGTTTGGCTGCTTGAACAAAGAAAGATGTACAAATGGGGGTGGGATCGCACACTACTCACACACCGGCAGCCATCGGCAACCCCAGAACACGGCCTATCCCTGCTGACGAGGGGTGATACCCCGAAACACGTGTCCAGGGATGGCGAAGACAGCGAAGATAGCAGAATATCGAAAGATGATGCATCGCGAACACGTTACTACATTGACCAGAGTCCTTAGGGGCGACACCGCCGGTGTGTGAGTAGTGTGCGACCCCACCCCCATTTTTTAACATTAAAGCTCCCTTGAGCAGTTGGCTGACGAGCCTGGGATCCCGCACCTAAGCGCCTGAGTGGTACTATACCTGGCAGATATTTGGCAGCCATGGGCAACCCCAGAACACGGCCTATCCCTGCTGACGAGGGGTGATACCCCGAAACACGTGTCCAGGGATGGCGAAGACAGCGAAGATAGCAGAAGATCGAAAGATGATGCATCGCAAACAAGTTACTACATTGACCAGAGTCCTTAGAGGCAACACCGCCGGTATGTGATTAGTGTGCGACCCCACCCCGATTTGTAACATTAAAGCTCCCTTGAGCAGTTGGCTGACGAGCCTAGGGATCCCGCACCTACGCGCCTGAGTGGTACTATACCTGGCAGATATTTGGCAGCCATCTGCAACCCCAGAACACAGCCTATCCCTCCTGACAAGGGGTGATACCCCCAAACACGTGTCCAGGGATGGCGAAGACAGTGAAGATAGCAGAATATCGAAAGATGATGCATCGCGAACACGTTACTATATTGACCAGAGTCCTTAGGGACGACACCGCCGGTGTGTGAGTAGTGTGCAACCCCACCCCCATTTGTAACATTAAAGCTCCCTTGAGCAGTTGGCTGATGAGCCTGGGATCCCGCACCTACGCGCCTGAGTGGTACTATACCTGGCAGATATTTGGCAGCCATCGGCAACCCCTGAACACGGCCTATCCCTGCTGTCCAGGGGTGATACCCCGAAACACGTGTCCAGGGATGGCGAAGACAGCGAAGATAGCAGAAGATCGAAATATGATTCATCGCGAACACGTTACCACATTGACCAGAGTCCTTTTGGGTGACACCGCCGGTGTGTGAGTAGTGTGCGACCCCACCCCCATTTGTAACATTAAAGCTCCCTTGAGCAGTTGGCTGAAGAGCCTGGGACCCCTCACCTACGCGCCTTAGTGGTACTATACCTGGCAGATATTTGGCAGCCATCGGCAACCCCAGAACACAGCCTATCCCTGCTGACGAGGGGTGATACCCCGAAACACGTATCCAGGGATGGTGAAGACAGCGAACATAGCAGAAGATCGAAAGATGATGCATCGCGAACACGTTACTACATTGACCAGAGTCCTTAGGGGCAACACCGCCGGTGTGTGAGTAGTGTGCGACCCTACTGCCATTTGTAACATTAAAGGTCCCTTGAGCAGTTGGCTGACGAGCCTGGGATCCCGCACCTACACGCCTGAGTGGTACTATACCTGGCAGATATTTGGCAGCCATCGGCAACCCCAGAACACGGCCCATCCCTGCTGACGAGGGGTGATACCCCGAAACACGGGTCCAGGGATGGCGAAGACAGCGAAGATAGCAGACGATCGAAAGATGATGCATCGCGAACACATTACTACATTGACCAGAGTCCTTAGGGGCGACACCGCTGGTGTGTGAGTAGTGTGCGACCCCACCCCTATTTGTAACATTAAAGCTCCCTTGACCAGTTGGCTGACGAGCCTGGGATCCCTCACCTACGCGCCTGAGTGGTACTATACCTGCCAGATATTTGGCAGCCATCGGCAACCCCAGAACACGGCCTAGCCCTGCTGGCGAGGGGTGATACCCCGAAACACGTGTCCAGGGATGGCGAAGACAGCGAAGATAGCAGAAGATCGAAAGATGATGCATTGCGAACACGTTACTACATTGACCAGAGTCCTTAGGGACGACACCGCCGGCGTGTGAGTAGTGTGCGACCCCACCCCCATTTGTAACATTAAAGCTCCCTTGAGCAGTTGGCTGACGAGCCTGGTGTCCCGCACCTACGCGCCTGAGTGGTACTATACCTGGCAGATATTTGGCAGCCATCGGCAACCCCAGAACACAGCCTATCCCTGCTGACGAGGGGTGATACCCTGAAACACGTGTCCAGGGATGGGGAAGACAGCGAAGATAGCAGAAGATCGAAAGATGATGCATCGCGAACATGTTACTGCATTGACCAGAGTCCTTAGGGGCGACACCGCTGGTGTGTGAGTAGTGTGCGACCCCACCCCCATTTGTAACATTAAAGCTCCCTTGAGCAGTTGGCTGACGAGCCTGGGATCCCGCACCTACCCGCCTGAGTGGTACTATACCTGGCAGATATTTGGCAGCCATCGGCAACCCCAGAACACGGCCTATCCCTGCTGACGAGGGGTGATACCCCGAAACACGTGTCCAGGGATGGCGAAGACAGCAAAGATAAGAGGATCGAAAGATGATGCATCGCGAAAACACGTTACTACATTGACCAGAGTCCTTAAGGGTGACACCGCCGGTGTGTGAGTAGTGTGCGACCCCACCCCCATTTGTAAAAGAAAGATGTCCCCGCCATGTTTTTTGTCTTTGACACTGGCATTTTGGAGGGCGGTACCAAGCTGGAGCAGATGTTCCTTGCTTGTATATAGTTGGTGATTTTATTTCTGATGAAAAGTGATCCTGTTCTATCTATTGATTTGTGGGTAATACAAAGCAGCTTGAAGGTAAATCTTTAGGCATCCACTAACCTACATAGGGCTCTCAAGGCAAGGGAGAAGTACGCTTGTGACTTTACATGTAGGAGTAGCCTGGCAGCTGAGTTCTGAATTTATTGTTGTCTTTTCATAGTTGATAAAGATGATCCATGGTAGAGGCCATTGGCCAAATTACGTTTTGACAGTACAAGAGCGATAGTAGCATGGAGCTTGTGTGAAAATCCTAGGAGGAAGGAGATGTGTCACAGAGTTTTCATAGTAATGAAGCTTGATCTTGCTAATTTGTGCAGTTGGGCATAAATTGATAACTTGGAGTCCATGGTAATTCTAAGGTCGCTCACTTCCTTAGATACTTTAGGAGGTCGTCACAGATCGTCAGGCCAGGCGCAGAGTGGGTCATAATTCTTCCAGTCACCACATGGGAGTATTTCAGTTTTGGAAGCATTCCATTTGAGATGGCTTCATGTCATCCACTGATAAATGGCTCTGAGGCAACTGAAGATTTTTGAGTTTCCAATGTCTTTGAGGCTTTTAAGTTTAGAAGTATTTGTGTGTCATCTGCATAGTTATAGCAAGTAAGCTGAAATTCATTGTTCAGTGCCGATAATGAATTCATGTTAATGTTGAAAGCATGGGTGAGATAATAGAGCCTTGATAGACCCTGTTTTTTAGTATGATTTTGATAAGAAAGAGGGAGTGTGGATGACATTTATTCTGTTTAGAAGCTTGGATATGATCCAGTGGAGAGAAGTCTACTCTATGTCGCCTGCATAGGGTCTTTGGATTGCCATGGTCAGCTGTGTCAAAGGCAGCTGAAAGGACCACGAAGAGAAATATTGCAGCTACCCCATTCCGGTCTACTGTGTTTTTAAGGTCATCCCAAATGGGGATGCGGGCAGATTCTATGCCTCTACCTAGACGGAATCCTGTTTGGAAGTCAGAAAGTGTGGAGTTTGCTTCAATGAATTGCAACATCTGGGCGAATGCTGCTCTTTCTATCAGTTTGCCCAGGAAAGGTCTATTTGTAATTGGTCTGTAGTTGTTTGGATCATGTGGATCCAGATTTGTTTTAATTAATAATGGGCATATCTATGCCTTTTTTAAGTCAGCTTGAAAGATTCCTATAGTTAAAGAATGATTGATGGTTCTTCTTATTCATGTGGCAGCAGACGTAGTTAAAAGAAGATTTGTGGTGGGCCAGGGCCAGAAGGGCAGACCACAAAGATCCATAAATTCACTTTGTAATAGTTGTTTGAAAGAATGCGGCAGTTAGGTTTGCCTACCCTTGGAGGGGATTGTTGGAAATGGTTTGGTGCTGGTGGTTTTCCTTTGTATTAAGTAGGAGTCCTACGTGTCTTCATTGGTTGTGTAATGATTTGCTACTTTGTCAGTAACTTTTTGAGCAATGGGATGAGTTCCTTCTGTGAGTTTAGTGTTACGAAATTCAGTGGTAATTTTATAAAAACTCTGAAATTCCACTGCGTTCCACATGCATCGGAATGTCACCCAGTAAATATACATACAACTCACTATACATCTGATGGACCAGCCCCTAGGCTTGCAGCGCAGCCAGGAGGACCGCAGCTTTAAGGAGGCAAGACCAAGCTAAAACCTGGCTGAGCTAAAGGTTGTGTTTTGTTTGCAGTTGAGAAGCAGAGAAGCTAATGAAGCCATATAGTATGACCAGGTACAGCCATGGCTCTACATGTATTGCCAGACGTTTGATAATAAAATAGCATGCAGCAGGTAATAGTGCAAGATGTGACGTAGACACATGAAAAGAGCTGGCATCTCCTCATGCTATGAATGGAGCATTCGGAGAAACTGCCATATTCAGGTAGACACTAGGTAAAACAATAGGTACGGTGCACCCTTCAGAAAGCATTTAAAGACACTGTCACTCATGGTTTCCCCTTGCTTGCCTTCAGCTTTGGACCTCTCGCCTCTCTCTGTCACCTCGATTTCCTCCCCCAGGATTTTGCTTTCGTGAAGCTTCAGAACTGCTGTTTCTCTTACGTCATTTCTGGTACTCTTATTTTTTCGGTTTGAACTTGTACTGACCTAATGTTATCACAATGGCCGTAAGTTTGGGAATTGGAATACAGCATGGTAAGGTTTTTTGCCACATTGAGGAGTTTTTGAGGTGATTTTGAGGAGGAGGCCGTTTTGACAAGAGTAGAGCCTACTATAATACAAGTGGCAATGGATAATTGCAAAGCGTGCTGGTGAACTTCGCTTTGCCCGCGACTGGCAGAGTTTTTTTTGCATAACTTCACGCTACACTTGGAGTGCCTAAACTCCAGCTTTTTTGATTGCTGACTTGCATATTCTGTTAAGTTTGGTTAAGTTTGTCTTGATTGTTATTTGTTTTGAGCCAGGTGTGTTGCAGCTTTGCAATTTGTTGTTTTATCTTTTGCAGTTCTGCATTCCTCCAAGGGGCTTGTTTTCTTTTATGCTGCTTTTTTGTTCTTAGTGGTATTAGGATGTCAAAAGCTTCCAGGAGCCACTCATAAAGATTCTGGGCGCTTTTTATTTTGTCTAGATTTGTGTTGAATGTTAGTTGTGTTTCTAGCTATTCAAACTTGAGTTTAGTCCATGGTCGATAGGTGGATGCATGTAAGTTGGCCTTAGGTGTGTTTGTTTGTAGGGTTTTATGTTGGACAGCTACCAGATGGTGGTCTGACAATGTGACTGGAGTAATCCTTTTAAAGGTAATTAGTCGTGGATTTGCAAAAATATGACATCTAGGATGTGTTCAGCAATGTATGTGGTTTGTGGATGATCTGATGTAGGTTCAGTGTGTCTAGGCCAGTGATGATGGTTCCTGGATGGGGCATATTGGGATTGTTATCCAAATGTTTAAGTAACCAAGGATGCATAGGTTGGAGTGTAGTGTCATAAGGTTCCAAACTATGTCTAGAAATGTGTCTGGGAATGTTGCATTGCTAGGTGGTGGTCTGTAAAGAAGGAGGAAGTTATAGGAGGACGATGGTGTAGAGTTGCATCTTGTGATGATGGCCATCAAAACCTTGCATGGAAATGTTGTCAGGTTTGGTGAGACTCATTGTTTCCTTAAATAAAGCAGCTGGTCCACCTCCTCTTTTGTCTAAGCAGTTTTGCATGACCGCCTGGAGGAACAACTTCATTCAACACTGGAGCCATGTCATCTCCCAACCATGATTCTGGAATGAGGAGTACTCAGGTTATGTGTCAGTGAGTAGGGCATAGATGTGGTTCTTGTTTTTAGAGAGGGATCTAGCATCTTTTAGTAGGCAGTCTAGAGACTGTGTTTTGGTGGTGGTGTGACTTTTTTTCTAGAAGGCTGAGTAGTAGTCTTTGAACTTGTAGCGGTGTGTTATTAGTCTTGGAATTAACTCTATAAGAATAGCAATAGTCTTGTTGGTCTATATTTTAATCCTCGTCCAGTAGGCTCAGATAGACTTTTTGTTGGGTCTGCATTTGTAAATGGTGAAGATGCTGGTTGAGTGTGAGTTGGTGAGCTGTGTTCGTTTTGTAGAGTAATCCTGCTATGTAATAGACAAGGAGATGCAACGTTGTGAAGAGGGGCATGTTGTATTTTTTGTTTCTGTCTGTTTAAGGCAGAAGGTGTATGGGTTAAGTGTGGTAGTGGAGCATGTGGGTCATGTTTAAGGCTCTAAATTGTAAATTGGATGAGAGGCGGGTGAATGAGAGTTGTTGCATTGGGGTGTTTGTGGTATGTGTTAGTGAAGATAGAAAAATTGGGAGTAAGATTATTTTAGGATCTGTATTATTTGGTAGTCATGGGGTGGGAGCGGGTGTTTGTTTTGTGACAGAATATAGTATGAAATGGTGTGTGTCTGATTTTGATGTGCTGGTGTGTGTGTGTGTGTTATGTTTTGTTTTTGTGGAGTGGTGAGATGAGATATCAATGCAGTGGATTTCTGTGAAATATTTGGATGTAAAGTTATGTTGGTGGGTGGACTTTGAATTGTAAGGGGTGGTGATGTCCATTGGAGGAGAGTGTATGTAATGTGTAAAAGGGGATGAGCATGTTAGATTTGGTAGCAGGAAGAGGTAATATGTGTGGTGGAGTGAAGTATAAGGATTGTCTGGTTGTGAAAGAGGGGAAGGGTGATGTTGGTGGATGATATGAGAAAGGGTTGAGCATAGGGCTGGTGGTGATGAAAGGGGTATGCTAGTATTAGGTAGAGGGTAGAGCCGGTGCTTTTTATGAAGAGGGAGTTTGTGTTTGAAGGGATTAGGAGGAGTTTAATGTGGGTTTGTGTTATGTTGGTGATATGAGAATGTGGTTGTGGTATAGGGCAGAGTTGTGTTTTGTACGAGAGTGAAGGTGCCATTGTGTGGCAGTTGGGGTAGAATAATGTATATAAATGTGATTTGGTGGGTATTGTAGTGGTTTTGAGTAATTAAAATGTGAATAAAGTGTGTTTGTTGTGAGCAGTGTGCATTTTCAAATTTCAAATTCAAATTCAAATAACCTTATTCACATTTGATATATGCATAAAAGTACAGAAGAGGTCAAAAATTAAATAATAATTAATTTTAAGATATGTCCATTAAAATATCAATATTTACAAGTAGCTTTGTTGCAAAAATCCGCTTTAGTTCATTGTGAGGATTTGTTGCGGCATGCAATTAAAAAATACAACTCCCCCAGAGCAAATCCGATTAGCATATGTTAAACCATACAATAAAGCATTTTCCAGGCATGAGGCTTTTATCTATTTGGTCAATTAAAACAACACCCCTGTCTGTTGAACTTCTCCTTATACGAAGAACGGAATATAAAAAATTTGCAAGCATTAAACAAATATATGGTGTTTCTAAGGAGTTAAAAACTTTTAGAGCTGTAGAATGTGAAACTAAACTCAGTTTGATTATCAGGGGGTGGATACACTTTTTTCTTTCCATTTTGTAAAAAGGACAAAAAAATAAGGTTTGAGACATGGTTTGGGAAGACAAGCCATCACAAGGACATTGCAGCAGGTTATTTAGTGAGTATACATGTGCAGAGTATCCTACGAGCAAGGGGCAAAAATGTAACCTCATCCTTGTTAAAAGATATTGATGTGTATTGTTAGTAACAAAGGAGAGATAGGAGTCATGACACTTAGGGGTTCTAGGCAAGGTATGGTAATGAATAACCGTAGCTTTACTTTGGTTGCGTTGCCATCTTTCTAGATCACATTTTTAGAAGAAGGCCTCTTTCAGCTTAGTCTTGGAAAATGGCATGCATTTGTTTGGTGTTATATATAAGTCAGCTAAGCCCCGGTCTGCAGAGACCTTCTAACATATAATAGCCAAGGGATATTGTTGGCTTGATCTAAATTTACGACATCTTTTATTATGGTCTGATTTAATCCAACCGTATACATTTCCAGGTGCGCATCCATAAAATGAGTGTGGCCAATTTAATAGTGTCAGAAATAAAGGGGAGGGCAAGTTCTTTGTGGGCAATCAGATTCAAACAAGCCGATTTAACTGATAGTAATTTTTTGGCAAACTTGTCCTTGACTTTTTGCAAGGCACCCACTTGTACTATATCCCCATATTTCAGCTCCCTAGGTTGCTATAGCTATTGATTTAGTTTTATATATTTCAAGCATTTCAGTAGTTGATTTTTTCCCCACTTTGGAGGCGAATTCCCACAAGGCGGCTATACTTCTTTGCAGCATGTTAGTTCTATTTGCAATCATAGTCCCCCAATTAAGTTTTGAGTCAAAGAAGATCCTAAATACATAAATCACTCTACTCGTTCCGGCGAACCCCCATCTAGGTGAAATGGTAAAGATTTCTTCTTTCCCATCCCTGCAATCATGATATAGGTTTTCTATCTATTGACTATCAATCCCAGTTCGGCTATAAATGTTGAGTAGGAGCCCATCAGGCGTTGTAAGGCAAGGGGTGTCCTGGCCATCAGAACCGCATCATCTACAGCGTGCATTTACTTAAACTGTGTTATTACATTTCAGAATGTGGTTGGGTTAAGGTGGTGGGTAGTAAATAGTAAAAAGGGCAGCATTTCTGGCCCTATCAACCAACCACAACCCTGTTCATGGCAGCCAAACAGAGCTCAAAGCCTAAGCCCTAAGTATAATACAAGCCCTAGCTCTGGAACCAATCAGTGCACGGATGGAACAACCATAAATAAACTTATCTAGAGCATGCGACCTTAAACACAAACTGGTGTTCAGGGAGGCAAGGATGTGATCCTGGAGTCAGAATCTCCATGGAGACAGATAGTCACAATCCACACTTAGTAGTTCCTGTTCAAGCCTTGAGGAAAAGCCCAAATCTAAAGCCACTAAAACACTGCTTTTTGCACACTGAAACAAATCACTTATTCGGAGCTAAAAATGTGTGCTAGACACACTTTCCAAACACAATTTAAACAACAAAACAGGTTAATCAGACTCTTAAACACACTCTTGTTAGCCATAGGGGTTTATTTTGCCTTTTCAGCTTGTAAAAAAGGGGGAAGATGGGTGTCGCCTTCCAGAGACCTTAGCACTATTTAGGGGAAAACCAAGAGAGAAATGTAAACCGTCACACATAGAGGAAAACAGCAATTTTAAAAAACAAATTACACAGACAGGAAGAAGTACATTTAAACAGTCAGGGGTAGAGGAAAAGATAGGTTTTAAACGTATAAATTGCACAGAATGCAAGAGATAAATGTAAACAGTTGCAGGTAGAGGAAAGCAGCGTTTTCAAAGTACAAATTGCACAGAAACCAAGAGATAAATGTAAACAGTCACGTGTGAAGGAAAAGAGCAGGTTTTTTTTCGTTTTTTTTTTAAAACCTTTATTTCGAGAAAGCAATACAAATACAGACCTACAACCACAGGGGCCGGTCAGTAACAGCAAGCATCAAATTCCGTCAGTATTACACAGCTCATCAGCCGGCAACCCGGGGATCCAGCAGCGATAACGTACTCCCAGACGATATCCTTGAAGTGGAAAGAGGATAATTGAAAGGTTTCACATTTGTTATTTTTTAAAAACAAAACAAAACAACCTAATCCCGAGGTAATGTGTAAGGCGTGCGACTGTCCCAGATATCAGGGGGAGCGACTCAAGATGACAACTACAAAAAGATATGAAAAACAGAAGGGGGGGATTGAAGGGGTCAGGGTCAGACTACCAGGAGTAAAACAGTAGGACAGAGAGGTATGGAATGTACGGCCACGGGGACTGAGGGATGACATTCATTTCTACAAAGGGGGGGGGGGGGCACAGATGTCTCCACGATACGAGTTCCACTGACCCCATATCCTTCCCAATTTCTAAGGTCGTCCCCGGGCGATGTACACAGTTTTCTCTCGGAACATGCACCAATCCATGTTGTCCTACCACGCGGAAACCAGAGGTGCACGTGGAGACCCCCACAGCTGGGCAATGTCTCTCTTTGCAGTCATGTTGCCGAGGGAGGCCCATTGAGTCTGCGCTATGCTATAGTCATTCGGTTCCCACACATTCAACAGACATCTCCTGGCCTCTGGTAAAAGCGAAACACCCGTGACTTCTTCCATAACCTCATGCACCCGTTTCCAATGTGACCATGGGACCATGGTGTCATCCCTGTATTTCGGGCACTCCTTTGGTTCTCATAAAAGCGAGACTCCAAAACGTTATTCTGAAGAATTATTTAATCATTCATCCTTTGCTTTCATAATGCTTCATATATATCAGTTCAAATCATATCAATAGCGTTTTCCACAACATAAATACATCCAAATGCTCCAATGCATTTCGGGCAGAGAAAGCCCTTCATCGGGGAGCTTCTGTAATGAAACGAGACATAGCACTAAGGATGGGATTCCATCAAATAATCAAAACTACGTGTAATGTGGGTTGCATGCTGGTGATGATCCGATATCCATGACTATAAGTGAGGTCTGTGATCGCTATTAACGAATTCGGTGCTATTAACGTGGTCAAAGTGAAAGAAACGCGGAGAAATGCAGGTTGTGTCTAGTATTAAAACACTAAGTAAATTGAAGTGCAACTGAGTACATGCAGTGTACTAACGTGAAGAGACGAATACATGCAGGTCTATGCGAATCGTGTCGGGCAGTGAAAAGACACAGGACGTGTCTGATATTAGAACGCTAAGTGAACTAGAGTGCCAGAAAGTTACACGCGGGTCTACGCTAAGTGAACTAGAGTGCCAGAAAGTTACACGCGGGTCTACGTTAATCGTGGCACCATTTTATCCGGACACAATTTATACAGCTCTATCGGGAGACCATTCGGACCAGAGGCCTTCCCTGAACGAAGAGAGCGAATAGCAAGCGATATCTCATCAGTAGAAAAGTCTACCTCCATAAGCTCTCTATCGGACTCCGAGAGGCTAGGCAACGGAGCAAGTGTGAATCCTCCTAAGGCCTGTCGGAAACCGGCGAGTAAACCTTCTAAAAGTGCTGAGCAAACACCGCGACTATACCCTCCGGGTCCACGATTCGTTCACCGCCCTCATTTACCACCACAGGCACCACACGATTCAGCCTTTCTCTCTTATCCAGCCACGCAATCAACTTCCCAGCCTTATCTCCGACGTCATACAATCGCCCCTGTTGCTCCCGACTCATCATCCTCGCCGCATCCGTCACCAGCGCCTTGTAATCGGCCTGTTTAAGGGCCAAAACATGCAAACCCTCAGGTGTAACTTCAGAACCCAACTCCTCTTCCAACGATGCAATTTCAGTCTCCAATCTCACCACCTCTTCATTCTGACACTTTCTTGCGCTAGCAATCAGAGAAAGGGCTTGACCCTGGACAACAGTCTTAAAGGCCTCCCATAGGGACAACGAAGAGGACATCGACCCAGCATTCTCCACAAAGTAATGGTCTACACATTTCACCACCTCAGCCCTTGCTTTTGGGTGACGTAGATGCCAGGGGTTAATTGGGGCAATCCGGGCCCCGGCTTCCAATTGCACATCTATCGTAAGCCAGAGAGGCGAGTGATTCGAGATCCTCCGAGCAAGATGGCGAATTTCCCTCACAGATACCATCTGGGCCGCTGGCAATAGGATATAATCGAGCCTGGAGAGACTCCTGTGTGCCCCGAGTAGAAAGTATATTGTGCCTGCCCAGGGTTTGAGTTTGAGTTTGAGTTTAAAAATATTTCTAGAGCGCGCGTATACCGAGCAGTTTCATGGCGCTATGTAGTACTACCACCTAAGGAACGAGAAAGACTGGGGGCCAAGGGACGATTTAAGAGGGAAAGGCCTGGGTAAAAAGATAAGTTTTAAGGTCTATATGAAAAAGGGTGTACAGGGAGCAAGATCTCAGGTGAAATGGGAGGGAGTTCCAGAAGGCAGGAGCCAAAATAGAGAATTTGGATCCTCCCCATTTTTTTCGTTTAAAACGAGGGCCAATGAGGAGTAGATGAGTGGCAGAGCGCAGTTCTCTAGACGGGGTGTAGTCGTGGATTGCAGAGCCGATAAATGCAGGAGCGGAACCGGACCGGGCATTGAAAATGATGCAACCCAGCTTGAATAGGGCGCGTTGTTGGACGGGGAGCCAGTGTAATGATTTAAGAAGGGGCGTGACATGATGTGATTTGGGTAGGTTGAATACCAGGCGGGCCACCTGGTTCTGGACCAGCTGGAGACGCCTCATGAGGTACGCCGGCATGCCATGATAGAGGGCATTGCTGTAGTCCAAGCGGGACGTCACCATCGCCAGAAGAATGAGTTTGAGGGCGGGTGGGGAGAAAAACCGGGAAACTTTGCGAATTGTCCGAAGAGAGAGGAAAGCTGAAGAAATGACCGCACTAACTTGGGAATGAAGGGACAGTTGTTCGTTGAGTTTGAAGCCAAGGGTCTTAACAGAGGAGACGGGAGTGGGCAAGGAACCTAAAGAAAGGGGCCAAAAAAGAGAAGACCATGGACTGGAGCAACCACCCGTCAACACCAGTTCCGTTTTATCGGGATTGAGTTTCAGGTGGTTGCGGTTCATACAGTCCTGAATGAAGGTCATTACAGACTGAAAATTGGATATTGACGCAGAGGAAGAGGATAGAGAAAAGATAAGCTGGAGGTCATCTGCATAGTTGTAGACAGAGACCTCCAGCTGTTGTAAAGCAAAGATAAGAGGGGCAATGTAAAGATTAAATAGCAGTGGAGACAGAGAGGATCCTTGGGGGACCCCGCACTGAACAGGGCGAAAGTCAGCTGATTAATCACCCAAGCTAACTGCTTGAGTGCGGCCACTCAAGAAGGAGGATAGCCAGAGCAAGGCCGACCCCCCGATTCCCGCCGCCTCGACACGTGAGAGTAAGATGGCATGGTCTACCGTGTCAAACGCGGCGGAGAGATCGAGGAGGACCAAGGCCTGAGGCTGACTAGTGTCCATCCCCTCCCGGAGGTTATCCAGGACAGATATTACCACTGACTCTGTGGAGTGTGCGGGGCGGAAGCCTGCCTGCCTGGGGGCCAAGACACTGTTCCTTTCCACAAAGGAGCTCAGAGTTCTAACAACATGGCGTTCCAGTACCTTGGCCAGGAACGGCAGGAGTGAAATAGGGCGGTAGTTAGTTGAAACAGAAGGGTTAGCACCAGGTTTTTTTAAAATAGGTACAATCACCGCCGATTTAAGTGATGGAGTGACGATACCCTGGGAAAGTGAACTATTGAGGAGCGAGAGGGGGGGTGAGGGACAGAATGAATAAATCAGTTTCAGAATATAAGTAGGACAGGGATCCAGTGGGGAACCAGACTTGACCAGAGGGAGAAGGGAAAGGAAAGAGTCAACTGTGAGAAGAGGAATAGAGTCCAGACGTGCTGCGACTGGGGGACAGCGAGGATTAGTGAAGGAGGGGGACGGAAGAGGAATCTTGGCTCTGATCATGCTAATTTTGTCAAAGAAAAAAGAGTTGAGGGAATCGCAGAGGAATTGTGAGGGAGAGGGTTTAAGTGAGGCCCTGTCGGAGTAGGCTAAGTCTTGAACAATGGAAAAAATTTCTCTGGGCCGGTTCTCGGCTAACTGGATTTTAGATGAGAAATAGGCCTTCTTGGTTTCCAGAATGGATTTCTTATAGAGGGCCAGTATAATGAGTTCTTGAAATGGAACCGTAATCCCGCCGCCGGAGGCGCTCCGCTTGACGAAGATTGAGTTTTTGGATCTTCAATTTGTCGGTAAACCAAGAGTTGGCATCTTTGGAGCGCTTAGATGTAATGCGTTTTAAAGGGGCGACTGAGTCACAGCCAGCCCGTAACCAGCCATTGATGGATTCCACTTGTCCAAGTGATGACAGCCCTGAGAGATCAGGGCTGGAGGCGGAAAGTGTGGCAGACAGAGCAGCTACGTCTACGCGGTTCCATGATCGTACCCAGAAAATAAGAAAGTGGTCGGACCAAGTGCAGGGAGAGATAGATAGTGAAGTAACCGGGCAATCTCGGTACCAAATTTGATCGAGGATGTGGCCCAAACTGTGAGTGGGGGCGTGAACAGCAGAGGTGAAGTTGAGAGAGCGGAGAGATTCTGAAAACTCCTTGGAAGCTGTACACTCAGCAGGATCGGAGGGCCAGAAGTTGAAGTCCCCAAGAACAACGATGGACGAGTGGTTGACTGCCAAGGTAGCAACCAGATCTTGAAAACTTGGAAGATATAATAACGGGGAGGACGGGGGTTGGTAAATGAGGACACACGTGAGTAGGGGAGTAAGGGAAAGTGAGCGGGCCACTAAGCAATCTGATGAACCCAAAGGGGAAAACGCTAGAGGTTGAAAGATGATTTCTTTACGGGCGATCAGAGCAACTCCTCCGCCTGGCTTGCCGGGAGAGCGATCAGCTCGAAGGGCGTAGTAGGATGAGGGGAGTGTTGCCAGTAGGGAGGGAAGGGAGCTGTCGGAGAACCAAGTCTCGTGAGGAATAAAAGGTCGGGTTTGTGCAGATCCAGCAGCGTAAAGAGTTTGTGCTGATGCTTCACTGCCGATCTGGTATTGAGATACAGCCGTGAGGGAAGAACCAGTGGGTAACAGAGTAGAAGGGCGACCGGTCAAAGGCAAGGGCGGAGAGCGAGTGTGGGAGAGGGCATGAGGTGTAGAAAGGCCCAGCCTGGTGATTCGGGCTAATACAGTATCCTCTAGTGGCCACAGGCCTTGAAGACTGGTCAGCTGTGTAGATGAATATTGAATGAGAGGGGCCGAGTGACCAGCCCCTAGCCTCGGTGGGCCGCGGACTGGCGCAGACGGGCTTTCCTTAGGCGCGCCTTCGGCGCGCAAATTTCGCGCCCGCTGCACTTCCGAGGAAAGCACATGATTTATAGGAGGATGGACAGATGGGCGGTGGGCGTGGCCTCCAAAGGGGGCGTGGCCTGCGGGCTGAGCGAGGCGCTGGAGAAGCGTCCCACGCCAGGTAAGAAACAGCGATGAGTCCGTTTTTCAGCAGCGTGCTGAAGTGAAGGGGCAAGTAAGCTTTAAAACACAATGAATAGAGAAACACACAGTTTTAAAATAAGCAGCCTCCTGGCTTTTCGCCTCAGGAGTGTGGTACAAACAAAGGGCGGCGCTCGTATTCAGCGTCCCTTTGTAGTGATGGGCGGTGGGCGTGGCCTCCAAAGGGGGCGTGGCCTGCGGGCTGAGCGAGGCGCTGGAGAAGCGTCCCACGCCAGGTAAGAAACAGCGATGAGTCCGCTTTTCAGCGGCGTGCTGAAGTGAAGGGGCAAGCAAGCTTTAAAACACAATGAATAGAGAAACACACAGTTTTAAAATAAGCAGCCTACCGGCTTTTCGCCTCAGGAGTGTGGTACAAACAAAATGGGTGTAAGTACCTCCAGCAATCTACCAAACCCAATGCATTCAGGAATTCGCTCATCCATAACTGCGACCTCAAAAGAGTCCGTGGTGGGTGACGATCTGCGCTACCACAAACAACCAAGTTAAAATCTCCACCAACCACCATCATACCCAATGGGAAATTAAACACCACTCTACCCAGATCAGCAAAGGTGACAGACTGTAAACCCGGTGGGACATATACAGAAAAAAGAGTGATCGTCCTCCCTTCCCAGCGACCTGTAATGCCCGCGTACCGGCCTCTTTCATCTAGCACAGTATCATCTATCTCCAAGGGGAGGGAACTCCGAATCCTAACACCCGCCCCTTCGATCCAGTAGTGAATCCTGAATGCACCACCAAGCGGTATCCCCTTCTGTTCATTGCCTGGCAAGCATTTCCAATAAGATGCGTCTTCTGCAATAGTACTACATCAGGTGAAAAACATTTCAGATACTGTAAAACAACCCCCGCTTAATCCTGTCACCCAGACCGTTAACATTCCAACTCAGCACCCGTAGCCCCCTACCCCCCATTCCCAGAGCATGAGCAATGCCCCCCCCCCAAGGGAACAGACACAGTGATCGAGATATGCAGCAAAACAGACTCTCAGGATAATCAAATAAACAAAAAGCCCCCCCCCACCCCCCGGAAACCCCGCAAAACACCCACCCCCACCCTGCACCCCTGCGTTAGACCCGAAAGCCACCCCAACTTGCAGTGTGCCTGTTGCCCCATTAAACTAATCTACGAAAAGAGAGAAAAGACTCCTTAGAGGAGGAAGAATCCCGAGCCCTCCCGCCCCCTAGTAATCAATAGGTCAGACGAAAATAATAATCAAACCCTCGCTGAAAGTCTAGATAGGTGGGCCGCCGGTAAGGGCTCACTCCGCCCGTTCCTCCAGGCCGCCTTCGGCTCCCGCCGACCGATCTTGTCCATCACGACGTGTCGGCAAAGTGTCCAGCCAGTCACTTGCGACCTCAGGGCGGTCAAAGAAGAGCACACGCTCCTCGTACTGGATCCTCAAGCGCGCTGGGAAGAGCATGGCATATTTTAGTCCCATGTCCCTGAGGCGCCTTTTAACACCAGTGAAGCTCATACGCTGTTTCTGTACCGCCTGCGTGAAATCCGGGTAGAAGTTGATCGACGCAGTTTCAAATTTCGTAGGTCCATTGGTACGCGATGCTTGCAGGATTGCATCCCTATCGCGAAAATTGAAAATCCTGGCAATAATAGGCCTCAGTGGATGATGAGTCGAGAGCGAAACCGAAAGTACCACAGGGGCGACAGATGAATGCCAGCAGCCGCTGTTGTTCAATTGCCACCTGGGTACTTCAGAGACTCAAGGCCGCGGAGGTCCATTGGTGTAGGCCCCAGAAGTTCGAAGGTGCAGAGAGTCCGGTTCCCAGCGTCCAAATCAATTTCTGAAAAGCGATAGTAAATCAGCAGGGCATCAGCTACTATAACCTGTCGTCCGAATCAGGATATTTAGCAGGATAGATGCGGGAGGCGGAAAGGGTCTCGGGAGCCCTGTGCTCACGCGTCCATCTTGGATCCGCACGTAGCTCCTCCCTCGAAAAGAGCAGTTTTAAATTTCCAAACTACACAGTACAAAAGGGCATGTTTAAAATAAATAGCGCAGTGCTGCAAGCAATTCAGCAGCTCTGCTCCAAAAGGGTGCGTCGTATTCACAAGAATATGGTGCACCTCGGTGTTTTCACTTGTGCTGGTTCTGAAAAAAGCTGCCTAGCACCAACACAGACACCCTTGCGCAATGGTGCATGGGTGCCAGCATTGCAGGAGTCATCGCTGCAACGCAAGCACCCTTGAACCATAAGTGTTTTGCATAGGTGATATGCTCCTTCTATGTGTGCTGCTGAATGCGTTAAGCCATGCAAAGTGAAAAATATCGTGCAGGGCATTGCACCACTGGAGTGTCCTATAAAGTGGTGCTCCAGAGTGGCGCAATGCCTTGTAAATATGCCTCAGAGTCTGTATTCTTACAACATTCCCATGCCCTTACTCGCTAGGCATTTAGGGCTTAGAGAAGCTGGGGCTTCAAAATGGCAAAGACAAATGTATGTCAAATAATAATGAATTATGTGATTGTTGACTGAACGTTTTTTGCTTATTTAACCTTGCATAGAACCTTTAATTGTGTGTGAGATGTGCAGCTTTGACAGGTCTTGCACCCATTATCTGTCCATCAATGTGTGCCTAGACATGCATGAGCGTACAGTGCATAGAATTACTGACATCACAATGTGTTATTGGCTGTACATTTTATATCCTTCCTGCCTCACTGCTGTTTGGATAACTTTTAACTTTTTTTCACTTGTGTTATATTGATCATTGTTTGATAATTATTTATATTTAACCCATGACATGATAGCACCCACTTCTCGCATGATACTGGATTTAGAAAAATGGTATCCTACAACAGATTCCCATGGCATAAGCCTGATACTTGTATGAAAAGTTAATTCTTGTCATAATGTAGTACTCCAGAACATGATGATACCGACCCCCCCAGCCCCCATGCATGATGGTGGTATTTCATGGAACATGTGGGCATCCTTGACATCATCGAGCCGCTGGTCTCGATTAAGGAAGTCGCGGGCCAATGCTGGACAGATCATGCTTTGATCCACTTCTCCATTCTGCTACCAGCTGGATCGCTGAGCAATAGCGTCCCGGTCAAGCCTAAATTCAGGAGACAATGGGCTCGGCTACTTACGGGCTCCACTATACCCACATTACTGCCCAGGGCCTTTTCATTGGGCCAGAATGTGGAGGAGAGTTATTCAACTCTCTGTCATCAGCTCCTTGAATCACTTGATGATTCCAATGCGTAAGGTGAAAGATAAACCGCAGAAAGTCACTCCCTGGTTTTCTAGTGACCTTCTCCAGCAGAGACTTCATTGCAAACAGGCGAAACGGGTCTGGAGAAGACACTATTCAGAAACAGATAGACTGGTTTATAAAAAAACCCTCCAGGAGTATAAATCTCAGATTAGGTTGGCTAAAGCTAAGCTACTCGAGGCCACATTGGCCAAAGCTGGTAACAAGTCACAAACCTTGTTTAACTTGGTTAAAAACCTCTCCAACCCAGCCTGTGCTACATCTGCCATTCCGGCCTCACAGGAACTATGCGACTCATTAGCCCTGGCTTTTGAGGAAAAAATTAACACCATCTTGGCGGGACTCTCTGCCCCCGACCTATCTAGCAACACTGATTTGTGCTCCTTGGAATTAGTCAGCGGAGTAGCTCGGGAGGTGACTATGGAGGAAGCAGTACAGCCTCGGCTGACCGGCTTTCCTACTCCTTCCCTGGAGGATTTCTGTCTGTTGGCGAATGGTGTGTCATCCGGCTCCCCGTTAGACCCCTTGCCACACAATTTTTGGAAGGCGTTCCAGGCAGAGCTCTTCCCTCCGCTCCATTCCATCTGTTGCCAGTCATTGACCACGGCCACGGTCCCGGATAGCTGGAAATTGGCAGTAATTACCCCACTGCTAAAAAAAGTCACCTTGGACCCTTTATGTCTGACCAACTATAGGCCTATTTCACTCTTGCCTTTCTCAATAAAAATCGTAGAGAAATTGGTCACTAGGGTCCTGTCCAGCTTCCTTGAATCCAACGACCTTTTGGACGTGGTCCAATTTGGCTTTAGTCCGGCCCACGGTACGGAGTCTGCCTTGGTGGCCGTTTTGGACGACCTGCGCTACATGGGAGGAGCAGCGTTTCTGGTGTTGCTTGACATGTCGGCCGCGTTCGACACGGTTGACCATGCGGTTCTATTAAGCAGGTTCCTGGGAGTCCGGGGTAACTGGCTTAGCCTTGGACTGGCTGGAATCATACCTCTGTAACAGGCGACAATCTGTGGCTATGCCGCCGTTTCGTTCGGTGGTGAGAGAGGTAAAACAGGGAGTGCCGCAGGGCTCTGCAATTAGCCTGATTCTATTCAACTTATACCTTTGCCCTCTAATAAGTCTGATTAAGTCATTCGGCATGTCTGTCACCAATTATGCCGATGACACTCAGCTTATTTTTTCCATCGAGGGCAGGGATGCGGTCTCCCTGGAATCCTTTCACCAATGCATGTCGGCAGCTGCAGATTGGTTGCGTCAGAACTCGTTACAGTTTAATGGGGCAAAAACTGAAGTTCTCTACTGTTCGGTAGATGGTACGCCTCGCCCTCTGCCAGAGGGACTTTGGCCTTCTACCTTAGGCACAGTCGCAGCGGCAGACTCAGTCCGTAACCTAGGTGTCTTGCTCGGGCCTAGTCTCCAGCTGGACGCCTTCGTTAACAAAACCACGTCGACCTGCATGCTGCTGTTATGCATGTTGCGGAAGAATCTGCCACTACTTCCTCATTCAGCGAGGACGGAAGCAGTGCGGAGTATCATCCTCAGTAGGTTAGACTACTGCAACACACTGCTTCTGGGAGCCCCAGTACTCTAATTATGAAGCTACAGCGGGTACAGAATATGGCAGCTAAACTGGCGCTCTAGCGGCCATGGTCTGCTTCGTCCTCTCTTGCCCTTTCGGACCTACACTGGTTACCGGTGCAAAAACGGATCTGCTTTAAATCAGCTTGCTTGGTCTTTAGAGCCTTGCATGGGCTGGGTCCAGTGGTAGTGTGAGGTCTTTTTTCCTGGTACTCTGCTGCCAGACTTCTGAGATCCTCCTCAGCCTTCTTGGTGACTGTTCCTAAGATAAAAAGGGTGAGGATGGGCGGCCGCTCATTCAGCTTCACGGCCGCTAAGCTTTGGAACTCCCTACCTCTGGCCCTAAGGTGCAAGCAGGATCTCCTGTCTTTTAGAAAGGACCTTAAAACATACCTTTTTCCGAAGGCAGTGTAATTGACATCGGTAGGAATGTTCTGTGGTCAAAGCTCCAGGATGCCCTTTGGGTGACAGTCGCGCTATATAAGTATGCCTACATACATACATACATTGACTTGCTCGTGAACTCTCTTGGGTTAATGCTGACCCGGCAGCATCCATATCATGATCGTACTGTATTCTGGCAGAATGCTATCCCTAATGCAAAAAAAAGGTGATGGGAGGAATCCTTGTAATTAGTCTAAACCACTGCAATCACTCTAGGTGGCATTGCAAGTCATTGTATTTTGCCTACTGCACCATTCTAGCATATGCTCGCCTGTGCAAATTATAGCTGCATAGAACAGTCCATCCCGAAATGGCAGGCAAGACCCCCTTCAGAAGGGAACACAAGAAGAGATAAACTGCTTTCAGCTTTAATAACCCCTTAGCTGCGGCGGCTATTCCGCCGCAGTGCTAAGGGGGAGGGGGGGCCGTGTGGCGCTCCCGTGCTCGTGACGGAACCGCTCCATCACGAGCCTCGGGTGGGCTGTGCTTGTGATGGAACGGTTCCGTCATGGCCCCGCCTAATAGAACGCTCAGCGCAGGCGCGGAATTTGCGCCGCGCAGGTGTGGCGAGCGGGCCGTGACTGAACGATTCCGTCACCAGCTCAGCCCACCCGAGGCTCGTGATGGAACGGTTCCGTCACGAGCACGCAAGGGGTTAAGCCCCATCAGTGAGGTACAGTGTTGATCCTGTCATACAAGGAGGAAGGGATCCACATCTGAGCAAACGTTAGCCACTGAGGGCATTAAATGACACATTCAAAATGTGATGGGAGGAATGCTTGCAAATAGTCTAAACCACTGGCAATCTTATTGGGTAGCATTCCAACCCATCGTTTTTCATCCACTGTGGTACTCTAGCTAGAGGCCTGCCTTATACAAATCAGCACTGGTTATACTCTGCCTGGGAACATCAAGAAATGCTACGCATTGCCCTGTCCAGAAGGGAGTATTTGGAACTCTAGAATGATTTTGCCCTGATTAGGCCTCATTAGTGAGGTACAACTTGGATCATGTGGCACAGCGAGCAAGAGGCCTGCCTCTGGGCATACCCGTGGCCAATTAGGGTGTTTGACCAAACACACCAAATGAAGTCTATGTCAGCATCATGTTAGCTGTTCTTGGAATATTCTGAAGGCTAGTTAAGCTGCGTGCATTATTTATTTATTTATTTATATAGCGCACTACGACCCGAAGGCGTCTAGGCGTCTCTCTATTCATACAAAGCCATGCTCTGAGGTTATATCAACATTTCTAAAATACATGCAATAAATGATCGACTTAGCCATTCACTCACCCATGTATTCACTCACTGGCCTATTCATTCATCCATCTCTACACGCAATCACTCACCCATCTATGCACACACTCATTCATCCATTCTTCTGACCATTGAGTCACACTCACATTCATTCACTAACTCATCCTTACAAGCACACAAACACACTTTCCAACCCAAGAAGATTCCTTTCCCCTTATAACCCAGACCTACTGGCTTTGCCAAAGCTTGTTATCACTCTGATCACTTTCCTCCCTTTCCAATTTTCTTGGGTGAGCCGAGTCCCACTCGAACGTGCCAAGTGTCCTGCTGCTCATCGCGTTAATATTCATGCCCCACTGCTCATCTGATCTGAAGAGGTGCCTTGCTATCCGGGCTCGCATCTCGAGATGTCAGCTTCCAATAATTACTCATTAGTGCGCGCCCGAGCCCTGGATTCCACCAGGTAGCTCCTGCTGTCACAGTGCTCAGCTTCGACTCTGCCGAAGAGCTAAAGGGCAGCCATCGAGGGGGTGCCTGCTCTTAAGAGCGTAAAAGCAATTAAATCATACATTTACCTTTTGCAGCAGATGAATAAACGTGTTATTTAACCTTCTTGCCGGCTAGAAATGTTCACGCTGTTGGCGACTCACAAAAAAGCACATTACTGGCAGCAGTGTTACTCTCCATTTTCTCTTAAATGGTGAGGTCGCCCAATATTCTCCACAGTGCTAACGTTAACAAATTATCTATCAAGCGCTAATATCCATTAAATCAAGTATCAGGGAGTGATTTTGGCCTTAAATGTTTCTATATTATGTGGCTGCGGCCATTGCACATAAATATAGCCGCTAGTCATCTTGTGTCTCATGTGACACTTTCAGACAGTTTTGGCTTAAGTGTTTAGTAAACAGAACAATGCATTCTGGGTCTGGTAGTTTCACTTTTAACATTGTGGGTGTGACTTAAAATATCCCACCACGCAAAGTTCAGTTCTCTGACATGTCTGGGCTGGCAGAAGAAGTCACATAGATACGAGGGGCCTCATCTATGACTTTTTGCCGTAGGGCAGCGCCCCAGGCCTTCCTGCACTGCTGCCCAATGGCAAAAGAAAAGGGCAGGCATGTGCCGTATCTATCAGATACGGTGCTTTCAGGGCCGGCTCTAGGCTCATGGTGGCCCTGGGCAGGGAGCGTAGGTAGGGGGCCCAGAAGAGGAGGTCTGGGCGGGGCGGAGCGCGCAGGCCAGTAAAGAGGGGAGGGGGTAATGGAGTTTAGAAGTGGAACAGAGCCGGAGGCCGCCAAATCCCTGCCAGGGGCACCACGCAAATATGTATCCATCCTCAGAGGATTATTATATTAAGGAAATATATTGGTGTGGTGGCCCCTGGGGTTTGGTGGCCCTATGCAGGTGCACAGCTTGCACATGCCTAGAGCCGGCCCTGGTGCTTTCCTGTCCTTTAGCCTGCGCTGGCTCTCAATGGGATGCCGTGAGCTAACAGAAGCACATTTGCACCATGGTCAAGGGTGCCTGCATTGCTTGAATTATTATTTTGGTGCAGGAAGGGAAACCTTTCTGCACAAAAATAATCACAAGAGTCTTTTTTAAGCACACATAGAAAAAGGAAAAACGAGGAGAAATAAAGATATTTCTCCTTGTGGAGGCGTAGGTTTTTGGGGCTGCCTTAGAGTTACGATTTCTCATAAATCTAGATCAGTGTCAAAAAGCTGTGGTTGTTGCTGGGAACGTCCCCAGCAGCACCCATTGCACACCCCTTTAACTCAGAAAACTGTGTTAAAAGGAGGCACATTTACAAGGCAGCATTAAGCCAATAAATATGGTGCGGTCTCCTGGCCCATCGGAGCATCACAAAAAGTGAAGCACCAGTGGCGCAAGGTGCTTATAAATAAACCAAGAGGTTTCATGGAAAATATACCTTTCATTCGCTTTTATGTGATAATTGTGACTGAAAACTGACGTTCAAAGTACAATGTTTGTTTTATTGTGCACTGAATGCTTCAGACTCTGTTTCGGAAAGCATGCTCTCAATGTGGGTTTCCCACTAAACAATATGTGAATTAAACCACCATGTGGTGGGCCGCCTGGTCCCACTCCTCCCTCATGCTGCTTTCAAGCATTTCGGAACAAGGGGGCTTATTTACAAGCCCATTGCACAGCAGATGCGTCACTTTTTCCCCACATTAAGAGTGACGCACTGGCGTAAGCTTTTCAGTATCTTCCATAAACTGGCTTGCTTTCCTTCATGCTTCAATCGTGTTCGCTGGGCATCCCTTAAAGTTTCCCCCATGACTGCACACTTTCCCACATCCACATGTCAAGAAGCTGAATTTTGGTTCAACAAGTTAATAAAAGTTGTTGCTCTCCGAGAAGCGGGGCGAACACCTTTTTTGTGCTCCTCATTGTCACCCACGAAACCACAAATCACTGTCAAGTTGCTCTGCATTACACTGAATGTTTATTGGTCAGATTGCCACAAATACCTGTACTACTTGTCTCACAGTGGCAACGTCAATGGGTCTCCATTAAAATTGGCATTGCCCAATAAATAAATGCATTCAGTTTTAAGCCGGACCTATTGTCTTTGCCAGTGCTCACCTTAACCTGGGCGCTTGGCAGGTATACAACACCAATGGACACATGGAGAGAACTCTACATAAAACAGGAAGGTTTAGTAATGAGAAATACCGTGTTCAATTTTGCAACACAAAATACATGTTTGTTTATAATGTTGACATTATCACTTACTTTTGTTAACCATGTTTACGTTAATTTAATTCAGTCTGCAACTTGACAGTAAAGTAGCTGCAAGACAACATTGCAATGTTGCATACACCACACTCAGAACCCTTACTTATTTTTAGAAGGGAGTGAGTATAGAAGTAAATACTAGCTTTAGGCCAGGTTTAGCTGATCCTTTCTGTTTAATTATATGATTATTTTGGCTTTATGACACTGGCACAACAGTTGTCAAATGGGAATTTAGCCTAACAGTATATTAGCATTTAATTTAGCATTGGCGAACCCTTAAGGCCAGTGAGTACATTAATCGATGGAGAACCAATGAAATGACTGCTTGCCAACACATCTCTGGGGAAAACGCATAGGTAAGTAAGAAGGATGTATTCGTGCTCTGATGGAATTTGTGAATATGAAACTTTAGTCTATTAGTTTCACTGGCTGAAGACAGCAAAAAAAATGTATATATATATATAGCAGCAGGAAATATCTATGGAAGCCCTTTTTTCCCATTAGTAGATGTGCAATCTCAGGGATTAACAAAGTTAGGCCCAAAGCAAGCTCCAGGCAGTGCATTTTCATATTAAATCTGTGATAAATGAGGTCCTGGACAGCCAGCAGGGTCAAAGTCAATATCTAAAAAGAAACTGCGCATTTCTTATTTATAATTTAACCCGGGCATAGGTGCTTTCACTACAACAGTTATCTTTGCCTATGCAGCAAACCTGTGAGTCCTTTTGAGATGATACGAGGTTTAGGGACTGAAGTAGGAATTCTGTTATTTTGAGCTAAATACATATTCCCTCGAAAAACTTTATTGAGAATGCATTATTATTATTATTATTATTATTATTATTATTATGGATTTGTAGAGCGCATGGCTGCCCTAGGGCTTCCCAGTGCTGAGCAGTCAGGTACTGAGTATGGATAGGTTAAACCTTAAAGATATTGCAAAAAATAGCCAGGTTTTGATCTTTTTACGGAACTCTAGTTCTCCATCTATTCGCCTGTATTCCAGTGGTAATGAGTCCGATAGTTTGGGAGTAAGTTGGAAGAAAGATCTTCCTCCCCATTTTTCCCTTCTGACCTTTGTCTGCTTTAGCCGTTCTTCTATGCTAGATCGCAACTGCCTTTTTGGAGTATACGGGGAGATTAAACTCCTAAATTTTTTGGCCCTTCATTGTGCCGTGCTCTATGTGTAATGACCAATACCTTACATTTTCTTCTGGCCTCTACTGGAAGCCAGTGTAGTCGTAATAGATGTTACCCGAGCTCGGATATCACACAATAATCTTGCGGCAGCATTCTGGGCTATCTGCAATTTCTGGGTGACATATGTAGGTGCCCCCAGGAACAGTAAATTTCCATAGTCCAGTTGCGATGTTACCAACGAGTGGATCACTGTTTTCCTTAGTTGTGTGGGTATTCTGTCTAAAAAAATTCATAGACTTCTGAGAAGTTCAAAGCAGGTTCCTGAACCTTTTTGGCCTGTGAGCTCATATAGAGATCTGATTCTAGCTAGAACCCCAAGTCCCCAATGTCTAGGTAAACCCCAATGTTTACCTAGACATACGGGCCAGTCTATTATAGGCCTGGACTTTGCCTTATTTCCAATGAGCAATAGCTCAGTTTTGTCTCCATTCAGCTTTAAGCAGTTTGTCATCATCCATTCTTTTACTTTAACCAGGCAGAAGGATAGTATCTCACCATCCCTGCAGTTTTTCGGGACCAGGGAGATAATCAACTGCGTATCATCGGCGTATGAGGTCATGAATATATCAAATTCTAGTACGATTTTGGCAAGCGGTTCAATATAAACATTGAAGAGTGATGGATGCAGTGAGGAGTACTGTGGGACTCCACACTTCAGGGGCATGGTTTTGGAGAGAATGGTATTTTCCTATACTTGAAATGTACGATCACTCAAGAATGATGTCAGCCATTTGAGTGCCAAACCCCTTACTCCTTTGTCTCAGAGCCTTCTGCACAATATACAGTGATCCACCGAATCAAAAGCGGCGCTCAAATCTAATGAGAGCAATGCTGCTGTCTAGTGACTGTTTTAACTCCTCCGCTACCACCAGCAGAGCAGTTTCTGTACTGTGCTGTGCCCTGAAGCCCATTTGTGTGTGGTGGAGGCAGTGTTTGGCCTCTAGGAACTCGGACAAGTTTTTATTAACTTTTTTTCTAAAAGCTTACCAACATATGGTAGCAGGGAGATGGGGCGGTAGTTCCCTGGTTGGGATTGATCTGCGTTTGCTTTTTTCAGCAACAGTTTTATCACAGCATGTTTCCAGGCCACTGGAACTGTGCCTGTTTCTAGTGACTGATCCATGAACTTCATCAAGTTGGGTGTCATGATGGGTGCTACTATTTTGAGAGCGTGTGGGGAGTGCTGGGTCCAGGGGTGAGCCAGACTTCACTGTCTCAAATAAGGATTCTAGATCCTTTTGTTCCACCTTAGGGAAATTTGTGATAATCTGTTGTGGGGTAGCTATTACATGTTCTTCTTCCCCCTCTGTTATGTGGTCTTCTTCCGTTTTGAAGCAGCTATAAATGTCTGTCACCTTTAAGAGGAAATATGAGGCTAAATTATTACACCTCTCCTCTGAAGTTTCGGATGGACCACTGTCAATAGATGGATTAGACAGGGTTTTGATTATTGAGAACAGTTCCCTTGCTGAGTTCTGTACCCCCCTGATTTTCTCTTCGAAGAACTTGGCTTGACTTGTTTTAATATTATTGTGATACTTTCTAATAGCTGATTTATACTTTGTTTTGAGCTGGGGATTGTAACTTTTTCTCCACTCTCTTTCGATTTTTTTGCAATCTTGCTTTTGCTGCAGTAACTGGGGGTTAAACCATCCCTCAGCTCTGGTTCTGATTTTGGGCTTGTGGGCAGTCATAGGGGCTACTATGTCTAGAGAGTGCATGATTCAAGATTCCCGTTGTGTGTAGCCTTCTTCAGCTGACCCTGGTATCTCTGATTGAGAATTTACAGTGCTGAATAAGATTTCTCCCAATGCGCCTGGATTGATCTTATCCCACCGTCTTTTCATTATTGTACTCTTAAGAGTGGAGTCTCTGTGTTCATATCCTGATTTTCGTACCTTGAAAGGAATAATATAATGATCAGACCAAGGCACTTGAACACGAGTGGCCACTCTGAGGTCAGGGTCATTGGAGATTACCACATCCAAGGTGTGGCCTTTAATATGTGTGGCTGTTTCTACCAGCTGAGTCAGTTGGAGACTGTCTAGGTCTGATACTAGCCTTTTTACACTTGGCTGGCTTTTATCCTCTATGTGAAGATTCAAGTCTCCAAGTATCATAATATGGGTTTTCTTGAGTAGGAACCTAGCCATTGCATCGGGTAGTTCTTCTATCAACTCCCTATAGGGACCCTGTGGTCGATAATAGGCCTGATAGTGAAGTTGGGAGATAACCGTATTGAGAATAGGAGGCATTCACAGCTTTTCAGAGCCAATTGTTCTGTTGTGCATTGTACTCCTTTTTTAGGATAATGGTTAATCCCCCTCCTATCTGTCCCATCCTATCCAGTCTATGTATCTTGTAACCTGCCGGCACTGCTATAACTATATCAGGGGAGGAATGATTAGTGAGACATCTTTCCGTTACAAATAGGACATCTAATTTTGAGTCTTCTAAAAGTATTCGGAGTTCAATTGTGTGTCTGGGCAGTGATCTGCTGTTGATCAGTCTACAATTCCAGCTCTGACTTATTTCTAGCCTCATTATTGCCTTGTTTGTCTTCTCTGTGATGTGAGGAGTGAGCCATCTCTGTTTGCAGTGTTTACAGTCTCTCACTATGGGCATGCCTTGTGAAAAGTCCAATCCTGTTTCACAGACCTTTTCTTTAAATATGTTATGTCAGTAAAAATTCTCCCTGGAATATCTGATTCTCGTGATTTTTCCAGGGGTCCTGGCGCCTGGTCCCGGATGGGCGTGGACAGGCGCAGGCGGGCTTGCCTTAGGCGCGCCAGCGGTACACGTCTGCTGCGCGTCCGGGCCATCGTTGCTTTTATGCTCTTTTCCCTGAAGTGGCGAGCGAGCGGGCGGCTTTACCGCAACCCTTTACTCCCAAAATGGCCTCTGCTTTTTATTATAAATGCTCATCATGTTGATTGTATTTTTTTATTACATAATTCCCTTTTAAGTCTGATTTGTCCACAACTTGTACTTTAGTCTAATAACGAATGGTATAACTCACCCTTGAGGGTCTCCAACTTCATATTGTTGTAGATGCCCCTGTACTTGATCTTGGCTGAAGCAAACCAGGAAAGCACAAAGGTGATGGATGGGGGATGGGGGAATGCTCACTCAAGTAATCGCTTCTGGCCGAATTCAAGTCCATCATTTTTCACCCACAATGCAATTCTAAATAGAGAATAGCTATATTTAAATTGGTCATGGTCCTGATCCGATGGGAGCAATCTAAACCAGCAGTTCATAACCTGTAGTCTGGGGACCCCTGGGTGGTCTGCGAATCCCACTCGGAATGTCCGTGACTGCTTAGAAAATTATATAACATAAAAAAGTAATAAAGTGTATTTAATTAATGGAACAAAATGTAAAATTGAAAATATTGAAATGTTCTGTAAATGTGAAGAAATGTGAAATAAAAAATTAAGGAGCATATTTACAAGGAGAGTGCACCACTGGAACATCACTTTTTTTGGCGTTCCACTGGCGCAATGCCCTGAACCATATTTTTACAAAGTGGCGTTAAACCACTTTGCATGGTTTAACGCTGCTTTGTAAATATGATATTCTTTCACTCAGTTTTCTGCGTGAAAGGGGAGTGCAATGGGTGTTGCTGTGGGTGTTCCCAAGCAAAACCCATTGTTTTTTGATGTGCCCCAGATTTACAAGGATATGTAAATCTGAGGCAGCGCCAAAAACTAATGTCGTGCAAAAGCCGACTTTGGATCGGCGCAACAAGGAGCAATACTTATTTCTCCTTGATTTTGCTCTTTCCATGTGTGCTGCATTTTGCAGCACACGTAGAAAGAGCAAATCGCCTTTAAAGATTGCCTAAGTGCACATAAACAGTCATCCCTGCAATGCAGGCACCCTTGCACTATGTTGCCAGGGTTTCTGTGTTGGTGGTAGGCAGCTATTTTTAGCACCAGAACAAGGGAAAAAATAGGGGTGCACCATATTCTTGTTAATACGGTGCATCTCTGTAT
The DNA here is from genome assembly GCF_964263255.1 of Lissotriton vulgaris. Lineage (NCBI taxonomy): Eukaryota > Metazoa > Chordata > Amphibia > Caudata > Salamandridae > Lissotriton > Lissotriton vulgaris. Next base: position 89,972,883 of record NC_141697.1, on the reverse strand, counting down.
TTTTTAGGTGACGCAACGCAGCACTGGAAAATTGGTCGCAGCGCCATTTTCTTGTGAATATACTCCTAAAAGTTAACTTGGCGCCTGCGGAATGATTTGTGGGAGAAGTGCAAGTGCATCAAACAGAATATAGCATGGACGACAGGTGATTTTTTTCTGAATTTAGAAAAGCTCCAACCGTCCCACTAAAATTTTGATTTGTTTGTATATTTGTATATTTGTTTGTGAACTAAATATTTTATCATTTGTGCATTTCTTTAATGAATGCATGTTTCAGTATTTATGTGTATTATTCTGCATTCCAGATAATTGAAATTACTTCGGCCCGGGTCCACGAATTGCAATAATGACTCAGTGGGGGTACCCCCGATTCCAGTGATGATTAAATGGGGTCCACACAAATAAAAAAGTTAAGATCCATCATTCTAGATTGAAGTGCTATGTGGAAAATAAGAAAAATTGATGTACATAAGCGAAGTTCATTTCCCTTTTCCCACTCCTCTCCCTGCAAGCACCATGAACACCGTAAAATATTGACCGCATCACTCTGCCAGTAAAGGCCCGTACCCATATGTACATGACAGCCATTCTAGGCACCCTGGCATTTTGCCCGCTCATTAGAATCACCGGCTTTCCTTCTGCGCGTATCTGAACCCCCCCCTCTCTCACATGCATAGACTATGAAACCCTCTCCCTCTGCGCGACCCTGCCCTGAAAGGCAACCCTCCTGCTCGACCCACGCAAACCCCCCATTTCCTCTCGAAGAAGCATCCTTCGCCTCAGCTGACATAGCCCTCCCCAGCTGCACCTGACTGCCCCCGCTCTTTCATGCATGAGTCATAAGACCTCTCTCTCTGTGCGACTCTGTCCCTGTGCACACCCTGGCTCCCCCTCCCTTCTCCCTCACACGGGCAAGTCATAAACCTTCTTCTTCTGCAAAACCCTGTCCTTGGGAGTCACGGCCGCGCCTGACCAGCACCTCCTTTCCTTTCATGAATACCCCCCTCTGTTAGTAAACCCTCCCTCCGCGATTGACTGTCCACACATGTCTGAGGTCATCGCTTAAGCCAGGAGATACTGTTTACTGCTTATTGTATGGAATCACTCCTCTTCAAAGGACCCACTATTGATCCTGGCCACCCCACCCCCTGGGCTATGATCAGGCGCACACATCCTAAAAGTTGGCGGAACACTCAGCTGCGTGATTACCCTCCCCTCTTATCAGCAGGTCAAGGGTCCCTATTGTGAACATATGTGGGGTAGGATTGACACGAGGATCATGGGGATGTCTTTTCCGTGTTTCACAATGTCATGATTGTAATGCTAAGTGTTCTGTAAGGTATAAAAGACGATCTTTCAGCTCACTTGTTAGAGCACCTCCCGATGACACCTTGTTTCGTGTCGGAAATGACAGGCTCTCCTCATGAGTAATAAATCCTGTTCTTGTGATTCCTGCTCCCAGCGCCCGTCTCTTTATTTGGTAACTATTCAGAATGGGAACTAAGAGGCGACTTGCGCCAGCAGCCTGGGCATCGATAGTAATGCGGGCTCCTGTTCCACAATTGGCGTCCCAACGCGGGGCCCATCAGTGACATAAGGTCCAGTGAGAGAGATCCAGACGATGAGGTGAACATCTAAATGATCGGAGTATACCTGCCTTGAGAGGGCCCTCGTCCGGCTGCCGATTGAATGAACTTCACCAATTCTGAACGGACCTCTCTCGAGTGACCCATTGTCCTGACTGGGATCCCACAGGACTGCTGCGGTAAAATCATGGAGTAAGAGAACGATCGGGCGCTGGAAGGAGGAAGGCGAAGAACTGCCCACACGGTCCGGTCCGGGTAAGGTCGCGTAAATGCGACAAATTGTGAAATGATTGTTTGATTTGGATAATACTAGTATTACGCTTTGTTGATACCTCTGGAGATTCACCGTCTGCAAATGGAGAAACAACAGGCTCTCCCTTTGCAAGCAGTAAAGGATAGGTAACGCAGACTTTTGTCCCCGTTGTAATCCGTCGTGCCTATCTTCCTCCCCCACTGTTTCCCGAACTGTTGTTCGTGGATTATTGTCTGGAGATTCTCTGTCTGCAAACAGGGAAGAACAAGGTCTCTCTTTGCAGGTAGAGAAAGAGTGGGTAACGCAAAACTTTAGTCGTACCCACTTATTCTCCCCACTGATTGTTTGATTGACCGAACACTAATTGTTCGGTATTGGTTCTTTTGAGGTATTCACCGCCTTCAAACAACGGAGAATAGAAATATTCTGTCTAGTCTTTGCCCGCCGTGATAAGATAGGTAATGCAGACTTTTGTCCCCGTTGTAATCCGTCATGCCTATCTTCTCCCCACTGATTGGTAGCCTGTTTAGCCCGGACCGCTTATTAGAGATGAACCATCCAGCTCCACTGGAGGGCACACCTAATAAGGACATGTTCATTAAGTGTGGACTAGTCGCTATAGCTTATAATAGGTTATGGCATAAAAATACAAGAAAAAGAGTCGAGCGGAATCAGTAGGCCACTGATGAGCTTTCGACTTCACTAAAAATAAGAAAAAACATTAGAAATAGTTCGTAATAAGAAACATAAAAATGGCGAAGGCTTGACAGCAAGACAGCCACGAGGTAGCTAGGTTCCGCTGCCTACTCCTGCTCCAAACATATCTGCCTCATTGCTCACCACGCCCAAATAACGGTCACATGAAATAGATACAAATCAATAGGTACCTACCCCCATTCCGGAAGCTCCCGAAGTGCAACAGGTCCGCGGTTACGCCCATCCGGAGGGCGAGGCCTCGATGCATGCAGGGCTCGCCTGGCCGCAGTCGGGACGGGAGGCTGTGGGGCGGACGGCCCAAAGAATCGTAATGACCTCTCCTTCTCCCCTCTTCTGCTGCCCTGCAGGCCACGGGGGGGCTGTCTTGCCTCAGCCACCGACCACCCCCCCCCTCTCTCTCTCTCGCCTGATCCGGCCCACATCGAAGGCCGAAGCCAAGGCGAGGACGGCGGCGATTACAGGTAGTCCCGCCACATGTCAACGCCTGGGAGTGACAGGTAGTCCAGCCACACGGCAACGCCTGGACAATTGGAGGTAGTCCCGCCACATGTCAACCCCTGGATAGTTTCAGGTAGTCCCGCCACATGTCAAGGGGGGGGATGTCTTGCCTCAGCCACCGACCCCCCCCCCATCTTCAATAGCCGGCACGGCCAATACCGAAGCGGTGGAGCCGAGGAACGGCGCGGGGTCGCTGGAAGGGGGAGGCGGCGCGAACGAGCCTCCCCCACCTCCCTCCAGGTGGAGGCTTCCAGCGGCACCCCAACGCTCTTGCTTAAAGAGGGTCCACATCTAAAAGCGGTCTTTTGCCCGGGACGAGCGCACGCCCCATGCCTTCTCTCCTCAACTTTGAAGATTCTATGAGAGCCGGGGGGGCCCCCGACCCCTCTGCATGGGCGCCCCCGTCCCCCTCACTGGGACCCGCGACATCGACGCACTCCTGCCGGCGCCAGCCTCAGTTTGGAAATGGCTAAACACAGCCAAGGTACAGACTTGTTCAGTTCCGGTGGAACACCAGAATGACCCGGTAGGAAAATTGTTGCCGCCCTCCCCACTCTTTGACTGATGGTCCATATTGTTAGACTGTTACCACATTGCGAAAAACTTTTTGAACTACCAACGGAAGGTTCTGGTCCAACCACGAGTCATTGGAGACATTCTGACTATGCTGGAACCTGCCTGACCTCGCCCAAAATGGCGCCGATACACGAAACGAAACTTTCGAACTCCTTGTTCACCCGGATTGCTCGAATGTTGATGCTCTGAGATATGTATGCATTTTTGGACAATGAAAGTCGATAAGATGGATAGTGATTATGTGCTTAGAGAAGAAAGCAATACAGATATTGATCATATGTTTGGACAATGAACTGATTTAGGGTGGGTACTAATTATGATTGGGAACAATGAATTGGTGTAATTTAGGCACTGAATGAGCATTTGGATAATGAATTAATGAATTAATTGAAAAACTGAATTCTTGACATGCATCATGCTTGCTCTGTAGGAAAGTTCGATACGATTTTATTGCACTGCTGCACTTTATGCAATGAACTGCCACCAACTTCGTTCTTCTCATGTACAGTTCCAATCTGCTCCGTGGCCGGTCCACTGGGTTGTAGGCCTGTATTTATACACCAACACTTTTTATTAAAAGTATTTTGAAAAAGAAAGCATGGTTGTAGCGGTTGTATTAATGAGTTTTGAATGTTTTTCTACTGTGAGCGAAGAATAAGTATGATGAAAGCTGAAGGTTAAAAAGGACCAGATATTTAGCAGCTACATTATGTGTCACAGGCAGCCGGAAAAGTGTTTTAGACGCCCTTAAAACGACACCACAGAAATGCCGCCTGACCGCCACCCGTGCCCCCAACAAAAGGGGTCGCGACCAAGTAACTCATGTAGATACGCAGATCGTCAATGATTATCTATCTGACATTACTGGTCCCTCTGGGCTTAAACGCCGAGATGGTAAAGAAATGCAGTACGTGGAGATAGGTCGAGTATGTGGTAGGTAAAAACATTTTCGGACTACTGCATGCTGATGTGGTTTGAATGCTGCCCCCCCACCCCTTCTTTCTCCTCCCTTCTGCAGGTCGCGTCGGAACGTCGGCTGAAGTGTGGGAGAGCGATGATCGAACCACCGACGAAAAGGGAAGAAGGGAATATGTGCATAGTCCTTATGACGATAAGTTTTTAAAAGACGTAGACTTAAACATGACTGTTCCTCCTTAGAACGTAGCGACTGGGAGGATGGACTGACATAGAAACTTGACGGGTACTGTATGACGGAAATTGACTCGAATTAGCACGTTAGATAATGTAACTATGACGATTAATTAGATAGGGAAAGGTTAAAGAATAGTCCTGGGGTAAGGGTTCTCAGGCACCACCCGTCTGGGAAGTTAGAAATGTTGTTGATGTTCGAAATGTACCACCTCCTTCTCACACTCTTATAGATATAACCAAGCTGTCCGACTGTTCTCCTGATCAATACCCTCTGTTGCCTCGGCCTGGAGAACTTCCCGCCAAAAGGAGAAACTCAAAAGTGGTTTAAGATCCAACCATGGGCAATAGCCCGACCAGGTTAATTTCTGACCGGCTGACCGAGGTGTAAGTATTGGCAATCGAGAACGCTCGCAAGAATAGCAAACGAGAGGAAAAGGAGGAAAGGTAAAAAGAGCTCAGCACATAGATAAATAGGATGCTAAAGATGCGCAGCATGCAGAAAGATATTTTTGGCCAATAACTGTTTTATGTTTTGTCCTGAACCCTTTTTTCTTGTATGAGGTACATGTACTGTCCTTCTTCGAATGAGTTTGTGTGAATGTAATGTAAGGGTTTATGTCTTTCCTCTGTTTGCTTCTCTCTGTCACCTGACCCCTGCTGTTCTGTGTTGTGAGCGCACTAAATGACCTATTTTCGTACACGCCTCTATCTCTCTCTCTCTCTCTCTCTTTCCCTCTCTATCTATCTGTGTCTATCTCTCTATCTCTATTCTCTTTCTCTCTCTCTCTACATGTGATACGTGTACCAAATGGCTCGTTTAGGTTGCGGACGACTCTCACTCTCTACGAGAGTCCCCCTGTTCCATCTTCCTTTTTATGGTAAAATTGTGCCTCGCTGGCACCAGTCTGATTGGATACTTATTGAACGCGAAGGTGTTCAGCGAAATTGACAGAAACTAAAATGATTGTATCTCGCCATGTTACTACCTCTCCTTTCTGCAAAATGAATGAACTCGAATTGGCTAAGAAAGAAAGGACAGGTAAGACGACTACGGTCCCCAAATCTGGCCTTATATAGGGGAACTATATGTCAATGGCACCTTATTTTTCAGTTCGTTAGAGACAAGCGCCAACGTCTAGATTGACCCCCAATGCCCGGATTGCCCCACCCCCTTTTTTGCACCCAAGCGCGAATGCCCGAAGCGTCCCCACCCCACTTGATTGACCCCAGCTGCTGTCCCCGATATATACATGATGACCATGAGTAACTGTCGTCCCTCGAGAAAAACATGTTTTACCCTGACTCTCGATGATAGCACCCCCGCCCTGTTTGAAAGGATTAGCCAGCTTTGAAGGGAAATGTTAGACTGTTAAGGCTCAGGTTTGAAAGACAAGTCTCCGCTGGAGGTTCCGGAATGTTGAATTTGATGAAATGAACAGTTGATAGGAGTCTGATTTACTATGAATAAGCTTGGCATGAACTCAGTAGGAAAGCCGACATATGCACTGCTTAGTAATGAACTTCTGACTGTGACCGATGAGCATATCTCCAAAGTGCGTAGGATTGAGGGAGGAATTCACATGCATAAATGTCTTCTCCTGCCAGTTCTCTAAAACTTGTTTTGTACCTATTCAAAGATATATGATCCCCGGAGGAGAAGGGTCGGACGTGACGTACAGCCTGGCTGCAGAACTTGAGACACATGTGACCTCGACCAAAGGTGGAGCTGCAGAGCAACAAGATGCGGGACGAGACAGCAATTTCAAACGTGGAAAATGAAAAATGACGGGCTGCCCTGAAGTCCTCGGTCTGCTAACCCACGTGTGCCTGAAGTCTCCGTCCCCCTTTTTGGGCCCGATTTATGGGCCTGCCTGCTTGTTATCCTTTACTCCCTTGGTCCCTTTGGTGTGTCCCAGGAAATCTGACCCCACTCCGCCCTCTCTCCTATCGACTATTTGAACCACACACCCTCTTTTCCATGTGACTTTTTGCCAAAAGGAAGAACAGCATTCAGGTGGGAATAGGGTGTTGCCACGGAAATATAGGTGCCGAGCATAAGGCGCCACTAAACGGATTGGTTAGGGAACAGGACTGTGGTCTAACAGCAGAGGACTGACCGCACCCTGCAACGCGTAAGGATAAATCCGAGCTGGACCTATAGCTCCACCGCCGGTGCTCAACAGCGCCAACGAAAGAACACGGACTAGAGCCTACCAGTGATGGCTCACTGCTAAAAAGACACTGGGACGAAGAGATCTTGTGTATTGAACTGAATTCCTCCCTCGACTAATTGATCAAAATATTCATTGGTCACATTTTTGAGAAAGTCAGAAGTATTTATGCTATGTAGTGCGTTTAAATGTTAGGAACTCAACAAAATGCAATTTCCTATGTGCTGCATTCTGCCAATCACATCAACTGTCCATGATTATATGCCAAATGTTAGTATTGACAAATGCGAATTCTTTGACCGCACCTGTTTATATGTACCCCCATCAATTACGAAAATGAACTTTGCTATGTAAAAAGGGGCGACTGTGGAAAATAAGAAAAATTGATGTACATAAGCGAAGTTCATTTCCCTTTTCCCACTCCTCTCCCTGCAAGCACCATGAACACCGTAAAATATTGACCGCATCACTCTGCCAGTAAAGGCCCGTACCCATATGTACATGACAGCCATTCTAGGCACCCTGGCCTTTTGCCCGCTCATTAGAATCACCGGCTTTCCTTCTGCGCGTATCTGAACCCCCCCTCTCTCACATGCATAGACTATGAAACCCTCTCCCTCTGCACGACCCTGCCCTGAAAGGCAACCCTCCTGCTCGACCCACGCAAACCCCCCATTTCCTCTCGAAGAAGCATCCTTCGCCTCAGCTGACATAGCCCTCCCCAGCTGCACCTGACTGCCCCCGCTCTTTCATGCATGAGTCATTAGACCTCTCTCTCTGTGCGACTCTGTCCCTGTGCACACCCTGGCTCCCCCTCCCTTCTCCCTCACACAGGCAAGTCATAAACCTTCTTCTTCTGCAAGACCCTGTCCTTGGGAGTCACGGCCGCGCCTGACCAGCACCTCCTTTCCTTTCATGAATACCCCCCTCTGTTAGTAAACCCTCCCTCCGCGATTGACTGTCCACACATGTCTGAGGTCATCGCCTAAGCCAGGAGATACTGTTTACTGCTTATTGTATGGAATCACTCCTCTTCAAAGGACCCACTATTGATCCTGGCCACCCCACCCCCTGGGCTATGATCAGGCGCACACATCCTAAAAGTTGGCGGAACACTCAGCTGCGTGATTACCCTCCCCTCTTATCAGCAGGTCAAGGGTCCCTATTGTGAACATATGTGGGGTAGGATTGACACGAGGATCATGGGGATGTCTTTTCCGTGTTTCACAATGTCATGATTGTAATGCTAAGTGTTCTGTAAGGTATAAAAGACGATCTTTCAGCTCACTTGTTAGAGCACCTCCCGATGACACCTTGTTTCGTGTCGGAAATGACAGGCTCTCCTCATGAGTAATAAATCCTGTTCTTGTGATTCCTGCTCCCAGCGCCCGTCTCTTTATTTGGTAACTATTCAGAATGGGAACTAAGAGGCGACTTGCGCCAGCAGCCTGGGCATCGATAGTAATGCTGGTTGCAGTGTGATTATCGCTGGATTTCCAGCGATAATCACACTGTTTACAAGCTATCGCATGGATTCCTATCGCTTGGGAGATAAGCGTTGCTGATAGCAAGCTATCTCCACGATGGAATCCAGCGTTAGCCTGCGATAATTATCGCAGGACCTTGCTAATATGCCCCAGTGTCCACCAAAATTGCCACACCAGGTCCCCTCTGAACGAGAACACAAGTAAGCCCTGAGTAATCACCAGGGGCTAAGATTAACTCATTGACATATTGCCGTGTGGTCATCCAAACCATGAAGGACACTTCAACAAGTAATGAAGAAGGTGGCTCGCCCAGAGCACACACCAAGGCCCGGGTTCACAAAGGTAAACGTACGCTTTTGTATACGTTTTCACTATTTTAATGTTCACAAAAGTGCATTTTAATAGCAAGTTTACTAGTGCAGAAACTTAGCAGTTGGAGTGGAGAACTTTGCACATAAAGAGATAGGATAGCCCTAAATTCTCAACTACTGTAGTAGCATGTGGATAAGTGATTATCAAAGGGCAATAATGTAGCACCCTGATGAATATCAGTCATTAATAAATAGCTTGGAAAATGTTAGGGGGCAAATAAATGTTATGGTTAGAGGAATGATGTTCTTATATTAATTAGTGATTTCATTATTATCGAGGCAATTCATTCGGCCCTTTTCTCGTTTTTGACATCTCTGCAGTTTTTTTTATGAAGCTGTTGACTGTCTTAATATAGAAAAGCACAGCTAAATCAGGAATGTCTCCTTTTGGCTCCAGTTGTCTGAAGGACCCTCATTTCTTTCAAAAGCTAGAATAAGAAGTATGAAGAGAGTCATTGAATTTCCTGTGTTTTTCATGGTTTGGCATTGACTGGATGGTTCCATTGTTCCATTTGTGCTCCCATTATGTTTTAGTGACGAGGCTTTAAGTATTCTTTTTGTTAAACTACATTTGTAATATGACATGTAGTTCATAATCTGCAACAGAAAATGAGATACAGACCTGCTTAGACCCCTGTGTACACAAGGTGATCTTCATAAACTAATTAACTTGATCAGATACGTGGATCCTCTCTAACACAGCCTGTTATAATAATAATCATCCACATTTGTAAAGCGCACAATTAGGCGCTGGGGGCCGTCGGGAAGATTAAGCAAGCTATTGCCCAGAGTCACATGGTGCTGGGCTAATCTGCCGCCGGTGCAGGGATCGAACCACAATCCCCAGATTCCGGAGTCAGTCGCCCTGTCCGCAGCGCCACACCTCTTCCCCAGAGCAACAGACCACAATTCATCCAGAAACATACTCATTCAGATAGCCTGCTACACACAGAAAACGAAAATAACAAATCCAAAGCTCTTAATGTACATTATGTGGAGAAAGTGCGTTCTAACCTGCTTTAATTTACCAGCTTTTTTTCATTTTGGACCGCTTGTTTTTAAGATCGCTACCATTAGATGAGGCACCAAAATGAAGTCTCACCACAATAAGCAACAGCTTAAATGGTTTTGAGTGATAAACACCAGTGCTCTCCTTTTCAAACAGGGCTGCTATTGTGCAGCTATATAAAGAAGCTCTAGGCTGCTTATACGCAAGATGAACAGGGAAGACTACTATTTCACCCCGCTTCTTATCACGCCAATTGCAGATGTGACCCTGAATAAATTGTTATGGTCTGTGCAGGACATCATTCTGTTTGGCAAATGTGTAAGTCACTAATGCTTCAGTGAATTTATACTTAGTATGAAAATTGAGCAAACATACACTTTGGATTGGCTCATGTTTGACATGTTTGATTTTTTTATGGGCGGAGACTCCTCAGTCATAAAGGTACTACTAGTAAAATGCCTTTGCGAACAGCAAACAATCATACACTTACACAAAAGTGTAAGTTTACCTTTGTGAATCAGACCCTTAATTTTCTGTGTATAAAAGGGTCCCACACGACGTGCCGGCGAGTGATGGCGCTGCCTCCGTGAGCTCCGTGACGACGCGGGAATCTTAACTCTTTTCCTGATACTTTACCCGCATGCGGAGACCGGCAAATTGCATCCCTGCACGGCGGAACATGGTCCCCGTGTGTTGCGAGATGCAGCGGCGCTCCTAATTGCCGCTTTCATCGACTTTTACCGCTGCACCTTCCTCAGCTACTGCGGGACGCGAGCGGCCGCCATTTTGTGCCGCCGCGCTCGCGTCCCGTTTTTCTTTCTTATCTGCCGCCTCAACAGCCTGTTGTCCTCCTGCTGCAACAAATGGACATATTCTGATAAGGTATGTTGTAAGGGACACGCATCATGCTGCTACTCTGTCTCCATGACTTTTGGCGCCATAGCTCTCTTCATAGCTTCTAATTACGTTAATACTGCATAGCGGCGGCCATTTTGTGGTGCTTCCTGCGCAATGCTCAATTCCTTCCTCTCATCTGCTTACTATCCTCTGTGGAACATCAACTGATCCCCTAGGGTCTCATTTATTATGGACGCTTTGCTGTTTCTCTACTGCCATACTCCTGGATGGTTTTTCGACTGCGTTTTGAATTGATTCTCGCTCCATTTCGACGCATGTCCTGTGGATTTGAGGTATTGCTTCTCTGTTGCTCCTTATTACCTCTTACATGACCTCTTCCTTCCAGTGCCTCTTCTGGCTCTACATATAGGGTCTCAACTTTTTGGCTGTTGCGGTGTGGCTTTCATTCCTGTGGTCCTCCTAGTTTGCCCCTCTGTTGGCATCATGTCTCAGGACGCGGGTCATCCGAGATCGTCTGTCACCGGTACCAAACCGAAACGCCTTAAGAATGACCCTCCATCTCCAATTCGCACCTCTCCGAACCCTGTGCTGGATTCTATTCTAGAAGAGGTTCGTGGTTTACAACCTTTCATGTTGGCAACTAACGAGAAGCTCAAGCAGATAGAAGATAGATGGGTCGTCATGGAGAACAAGGTTCTGCAACTAGAACAACGCATCAGTGACGTCCAGGATGTATCTACGAAAATTCCTATTCTTGAAAAGGAGATACAGCAGTTGAAACTTCACACAGAGGACCTTGAAAATCGTAATAGGAGGAATAACCTCCGTATTTATGGTGTTCCGGAGTCCCTTGAGGGGGCCGACATGGTGTCCTTCGTCCGAAAATTCCTCTATGAACTTTTGGAACTCCAACCACAATCTACTCCTTTAAACATACAGCGTGCTCATCGTTTGGGCCGTCCAACGTCCAACCCGACCAAACCTAGAGGTATTATCCTGCTTTTTCTTGAATTCACCGAATTGATGACTGTTCTTAAAGCCGCAAGACTGAAACGTCGCCTCATTTGGTCGGGCCACACCATCTTTATTGCCCAGGACTTATCAAACGCCACGAATGCACGTCGCAAGGAGTTCCTTAATCTGCGACCACGTATGAGGGAATTGAACATTCAATAAGGGATCCTACATCCTTGTCTCTGCAAAATAACTCACAATGGTCGTTCCCGTACATTTGATGATCCTCTGAAGCTTCGAGAGTATCTCCAAACTGTTTCTCCCTCTACTTCCACGATGGACACCAATGACTGAAAATAATTCTTTTCTATTTCCTGCATTCAGGAACTTTACCCTAATCTCCTGAGGCGGAAGCCGGGAGCAACGCTTAGCATTTAAACTGAATTGTTCTTTTAAAAATTTGTGTGAATCAGTGCTTTTAACCCACTCTGCGCCCTCCCCCTGCACTCACCTGTATCATTGGAAAACAGCCGATCTGAAAGGCTGGGTGACACAGAAGCCACTCGCTCGCCGCCATTACTGGCCGCGAGGAGGCTAGGACACGCCCCCTTTGGGTGGCCACGCCCACTCCGGGAAAAAACAGATAAAAGCGCGCTCTGACTAAAAGAGTCGCACTTTACCCTAATCTCCTGAGGCGGAAGCCGGGAGCAATGCTTAGCATTTAAACTGAATTGTTCTTTTAAAAATGTGTGTGAATCAGTGCTTTTAACCCACTCTGCGCCCTCCCCCTGCACTCACCTGTATCATTGGAAAACAGCCGATCTGAAAGGCTGGGTGACACAGAAGCCACTCGCTCGCCGCCATTACTGGTCGCGAGGAGGCTAGGACACGCCCCCTTTGGGTGGCCACGCCCACTCCGGGAAAAAACAGATAAAAGCGCGCTCTGACTAAAAGAGTCGCACTTTACCCTAATCTCCTGAGGCGGAAGCCGGGAGCAACGCTTAGCATTTAAACTGAATTGTTCTTTTAAAAAAAATTTGTGAATCAGTGCTTTTAACCCACTCTGCGCACTCCCCCTGCACTCACCTGTATCATTGGAAAACAGCCGATCTGAAAGGCTGGGTGACACAGAAGCCACTCGCTCGCCGCCATTACCGGCCGCGAGGAGGCTAGGACACGCCCCCTTTGGGTGGCCACGCCCACTCCGGGAAAAAACAGATAAAAGCGCGCTCTGACTAAAAGAGTCGCACTTTACCCTAATCTCCTGAGGCGGAAGCCGGGAGCAACGCTTAGCATTTAAACTGAATTGTTCTTTTAAAAATGTGTGTGAATCAGTGCTTTTAACCCACTCTGCGCCCTCCCCCTGCACTCACCTGTATCATTGGAAAACAGCCGATCTGAAAGGCTGGGTGACACAGAAGCCACTCGCTCGCCGCCATTACCGGCCGCGAGGAGGCTAGGACACGCCCCCTTTGGGTGGCCACGCCCACTCCGGGACAACACCTCTTTCGCCTCTAAATAATGTGTCAGTTCAGGGAGCGCAGCGGGCGCGCCGTCAGCGCGCCGAAGGCGCGCCAAAGGCAAGCCCGTCTGGGCCCGTCCGGGCCCAGACGGTCCCAGGCCCAGTAACTCTGCCTGGTGGCCCTCAAGATCGAGTGATGTATACCGGAGATACATTACGCGCACTTCGACCTAAGAAAATCCTTGCCTGCTATCACACGCATATTGAAGGTAATACCTTCTCGAATTGCTCGCGCTGCAACCCGACCCCCCTGAAATCCACAAAAGCTGCTGTGAAGATGGGACTTCTTAACTGCCGCTCCCTCCCTAAACATGCGATCGAGTTAAATCTTTTAATTCAAGATCAGGATCTCGACCTACTATTCTTAACGGAAACATGGCTATCAGAGAGCACCGATGCGGACATCGTCACGGCCCTCCCCACGGGGTATCTCTGCCAAGCTTTACACAGACCCAAAGGGAGAGGAGGGGGGGTAGCTATAATCTTCAGGGAACAATTCACTTGTAGAACGTCCAACGCCGGTATTGAGGATTGCGAGAGCTGCCAATTCTCCATCCAAACCTCCCCAGCTCACTCCCTGGCAGGGCTGTTAATCTACCGCCCCCCAGGTGCCCCCGGGAACTTCATCAATGCTGTCATCGAAACAGCATCACAGCTAGCTTCGTCCACCTCCAACTTTCTTATGCTAGGTGACATAAACTTCCACTTTATGGACCCCTCGGATCGGGTAGCCTCTGACCTTCGGCAAGATCTAACAGCACTAAATATCCGATTGGTGAACAATGAGCCTACCCATGTGAAGGGCCACCTATTGGATCCCATCCTCACCAATATACCAACTATTACCACCAATTCACCTGTGACTCTCCCATGGACGGACCATTTTCTGGTCCCTATTTCCTGGGAAATTCCCACGCTGAACCCCCTAACCTCTAAAATTCAGGTAACTGACTGACGTTGGCGCAAACTCTTACCTGAGGAATGGGCCGTTGCCCTTGCACACTCCATCCCCGAGCTCTCCTCCGACCCCACCATGGCTGATAAACAGTTTAGTGAGTGGATTACTTCATCTCTAGATACTCTGCTCCCAAAAACTGCAATCCTCAAACATCCCAAAAGACTTTCTCCGGCGCTGTGGTACACTCCAGAGCTCAAAGCTCTGCGCCAGGAGTGCAAGAAAACAGAACGCTCTTGGAGACGAGACAAATCGGAAATTAACAAAAACATCTACTCTACTTCTCTTCTATCCTATAAAACCGCTATTCGAAAAGCCAAAAGCGTGTTTTTTCAGGAGAGAATAGAGAAAGCGGGATGCTCCAGCAAGGAATCATATGTTATCCTGAAAGAGCTGTTAAAAACCCCAGAACAGGGATCGGGATTCCTCTCCGACCCTAAAGCCGATCAAGAGAAATGCCAACAACTGGCTAATTTCTTCCATGATAAAATCCGAACAATTCTGGATTCAATTCCTCCCTCGAGCCCGTGTGAGGAAATCATTCTTCCATGCCCGTCATCTCCTACTTGTCTCTCCTCGTGGGGCCAAGTTACAATAGATGAAGTAGGAAACATGCTTAATTCCATGAAGAGCGGTTCCCCTAGGGACCCTGCTCCACTCCGGATCATCAAGGAGGTAGCTTCCACTATCATCCCCCCCCTCACTCATCTGATCAACGCCTCACTCCAACAAGGAGTTGTACCCCTGAGTTGGAAGACGGCTGTCGTAAAAGCCCTATTGAAGAAACCATCCCTTGACCCTGAGAATCTGGCCAATTACAGGCCTATCTCCCTTCTCCCAGGAGTCAGCAAAATTGCAGAAAAATTAGTCAATAGGATACTCTCACAGTTTCTGGAGGTCAATAGTAAACTAAAAAGCTCCCAGACGGGCTTCCGACCAGGGCAGGGCACTGACATCGCCCTCCTGGCAGCGGTAGAGGAGGCCAGAGCGCTATTGGATGGGGGAGGATCAGTGGCAGTGATCCTCCTCGACCTTAGTGCGGCGTTCGACACCGTTGACCACCAACTCCTCATTGAAAGACTTAAAAGAGTTGGCGTGGAAGGTACAGCCCTGTCCTGGCTTTCATCCTTTTTGGCCCAACGGACCTACCAGATCTGGGAGAAGAACGCCCGCTCCTCCGAAATGCCCCTCCAATGTGGTGTGCCTCAGGGCTCCTCCCTGAGCCCCACATTATTTAATATCTATATGTCCACATTGGAGAAGGTTATCACCCCATTCGGAGTGAGCGTCGTCAGCTACGCTGACGACACGCGACTAGTGGTGTCTTTGTCCCACCCCAGACAACACACAGCTGACCTATTCAACTGCCTTACGCAGGTCCACCGCTGGATGAATAGATCAGCCCTTGGGACGAAAACCGAGGTCCTTCTGCTTGGTCCAAAAGGAATCTCACTTTCCCCGGACATCTGGCCAGCCTGTCTGGGCCCTCCCCCTGAACCAAAAACAGAGGTAAAAAGTCTGGATATTTGGATCGACTCTGATCTTTCATTCAATATTCAAGCAAAGAAGGTAGCCGGGACCTGCGTTGGTCTCCTAAAAACTCTGAGGAAAGTCCTGCCCCTCCTACCCCTCAAGTCCCAAAAACTGTTAATCCAAGGCCTTATAATATCGAGGTTGGATTACAGTAATGCGATTTATCTGGGCGCTCCTGAAGCGACCCTCAACAAGCTTCAGAGAATCCAGAACACCGCTGCCCGGATTATCACAAACACCCCGGCCAGAACCTCGGCTAAACCTGCTCTCAAACTCCTCCATTGGCTCCCGATAAGGGAGCGAGTTAAATTCAAGGCCTTGTGCCTTGTCCACAAATCACTGCACAATCAAGGCCCCCAGTCCTTAGCAAATTCATCACCCCCTATAAATCTACAAGATCCCTCTGCTCAGACGCAGAAAACTTCATTAACACCCCAAGATTCAAGAAAGCCCGATCAGGAGGAAGACGTTTTTCGGTCCAGGCTGCACGTCTCTGGAATTCGCTCCCTCGTGACCTGCGACTTGAACCACAATATCTGCGCTTCAGGAAGCAGCTAAAGACTCATCTCTTTCCCTAATCATATTTGTTTGCCCTCTCCTTATTCTGAATCTTTGTCCCCCCCCCACCCCCACCTCCTTCTTTTTTTCTTGGTCCCTGGCCCACCGTACTTCAGAATTAGGGTCCCTAGCGCTGGGATACCTCCTGGTGACTACGCGCTTTACAAAAATAAAATAATAATAATAATAATAATAATTCACTTATCTTATGTCCTGACGACTGTTGTGGCCTTGTCATGGTCTCTTCCTTGTAATTCTTTGCTACGACTTTTCTTCTTTTTGATGATACCCTATCTATATTCCCGCGTTTTCCTAGCTCTGTGTGGTTGGCGCCTGCGCCGGCGTCTCCATGCTCCTACTGTCTTGGTATTCTCTTTTCTCTCAGATCTGGCTTCTTTGCCCTGATCTGTTTGTTATCTTTCTCCTTTTCTTTCTTTCTTCTCTTTTTCTTCTTTTCACAGGCCATGCATGTTTTCCCCTTGTTCATTTATGTTCCGTGCTCTTTTTTGTATACCTATCTTTCTTTCTTATTGTTACCTCCCGTACTTTTCATTGCTCCCCTTCTCTTTTCCTTATGCTTGAAATGCTCATTCGTCTACTGTTTCTCTATATTTATCCGATTTTCCTTGCCTTTGTTCATATTCTGTATTTGATTCTCATTTCTAACATGTTTGTCTCCACTGTCTCTCCTTGTAGTTGTTCACCCGCAGTGTATTGGACCCAGATGTTATCCTCTTACATTGCCTCCCATCATGTGTAATTTTGTAACGTGGAATGTTCGTGGTCTTGGAAACCCGGTTAAACGTCAAAAGGTACTGTCCCACTTATCCAAGTTAAATGCTCAGATTGCTTTTCTCCAAGAGACTCATTGTACAGATGTTGAATCGTTGAAACTTAAGAGGGCTTGGGTGGGTCAAGTTGTATTTTCTCCTGCTGTTGATAAAAAAGGTGGTGTTGCAATACTATTTCGTAAAGGTTTGGATGTTCAAATTCTCTCTTCTCAATCGGATGATGAAGGTCGCTGGGTTATGTCAAAAGTGGTTATACAAAACAAAACGATGGTGCTCCTAAATATTTATGGGCCTGTCCTACCAGATCCTAAATTTTGGACTGACGTCAAAATCCTCATCTCCTCCATTGACTGCCCTAACATTATCATAGCTGGTGACCTTAACCAATGGCTAGATCCCTTTTCAGATAGACTATCTTCCTCCAAATTCCAACCTGATAAGACACATAAATCCTTCCAATCAGCCATTGCCTCCCGTCCCCTTTTCGATGTGTGGAAAACATGCAATCCGAACTCACTAGAACATACGTTTTACTCCAATGTTCACCACACCCGGTCCAGAATCGATTATATTCTAGTCAGCAAATCCCTTCTCCCTGCGATTCAGAAGTCCGAAATTGGTTCTATTTTTTTGTCGGATCATGCACCTGTTTATGCCACTTTTGACCTGACCCAAACCTCCTCCTCTTTTAATCGATGGAAATTTAACACCTTCCTTCTCTCCGATTCTGTTTTTATGTCTAAAGTTAAAGATTTCATCTCTGAATACTTTTCCCTCAATTTACCTCATGACACGTCAGTTTCGAATAATTGGGATACCTTTAAAGCTGCTTTACGAGGTTTCACTATTTCTTATGTATCTAAAAAAAAGAAACTCAATCGTGCTAAATATACCGCCCAACTCTCCAACATCAAGACCCTAGAACACTCTTACTTTTCCTCCAAGAATCCTGACGCTCTCCTCCAACTTATCAAAGCCAAATCTGACCTCAATCAAATTGCCACAGTTGAAGCTTGTAACACCCTCTTGAAGATTAAATCTAAATTTCATGGGGGTCAGAATAAAGCTGGAAAAATGCTAGCAAATTATCTCAAAATTAAATCTGAACGAAAATCAATTGGCCCTATTCTCAACGAAGTAACCAACACACTGGTTTCTTCTGATGAGGATATTGCACAAGTATTCCATAACTACTATAAACTCCTTTATACTGATGATACGCACCCTGATGATGATCTCTCCCGCTTTTTCAAGACCTACCCCCTCCTCCATCTCTCCCTACTGAATTCCTTCAACTAGAAACTGAAATTACCCCTCAGGAAATTCTCAAGGCAATTACCTCCCTAAAGAAATCGAAAGCCCCTGGCCCAGACGGTCTCCCAATTGAATTTTACTCCACCATGCACTCTATTTTTGTCCCTCATCTCTTACAACTTTTCAACTCCTTTATTACTAATGCCAAAGCCTCTGGATCCTTTTTGGATGCTCTAATAATCATAATCCCCAAACCTGACAAAGACCATTCCCTTTGTAAAAACTTTTGTCCCATCTCCCTGATTAATTACGATTGTAAAATTTTTGCCAAAATTTTAGCTGCCCGCCTCGAATCCCTTATCCCTCTGCTAATCAGCACTGATCAAGTTGGTTTTGGGAAAGGTAGACTTGCTGCTGACAATGCCCGTGTTTTTGCCAATATTATTTCACAAAGTAAACGATTTAAAGCCCCCCTCGCTGCCCTATCTCTGGACGCTGAGAAAGCGTTTGACCGTATTAATTGGAATTTCATGTTTAAATCATTACAATGGTTTGGGTTTGGTCCCTCCTTCATTTATTTAGTTAAACTACTTTATTCTGCTCCTCGTGCAAGTGTTTTTGTCAATAATCAATTCTCAAAATTCTTCCCCTTATCCAGAGGAACGAGACAAGGCTGCCCTCTGTCCCCTTTACTTTTTATTCTTTGCCTTGAACCCTTCCTCATTAAAATCCGCTCTAACCCCCTAATTAATGGGTTCAAATTGTCATCGATTGAGACAAAAATTTCGGCCTATGCCGATGATGTCCTGGTTTACATGGCGAATCCTGTTTCTTCCCTCCCTCCATTTTTAGAGGAAGTCCGCTTATACTCCTCTGTTTCTGGATATAAGCTTAATCTCTCTAAAACGGAGGTCCTACCCCTAAACTCATCCTGTTACCAATATATGTTTGCATCAACTGATTTTGCCTGGTGTCCCTCTGTAGGAAGGGGGAGTCTCTAGTTGGCGCTGTGCAACACTAGCGACAAGCAGGGACTCTCCTCTTCCTCGTCAGGGCTGAGGGTTACCTTCCAGACAACCTCTGCTTACCCTCTAGGTAGTGTGGCTTAAGCAGTCGCAGGCTAATCTTTGGGGCATATAGGTTAAACACTTGCAATAGTACACCTTTACAACCAACCCACCACACAACGAGACCAGACTGTATTCTGTAAAAATATATATCTTTATATAGACTTTAAGCAGGCTTGTGAATACAGTCAACGTACTTTACGATAACGGATGCAAGTTACTCAGTTCAGGTTACCACAGTTCTTATAGCAGTGTTAAGCGTTCTCGTAAGGCCCTTAGGCCGGTGTCA
This sequence comes from Lissotriton vulgaris, assembly GCF_964263255.1. Lineage (NCBI taxonomy): Eukaryota > Metazoa > Chordata > Amphibia > Caudata > Salamandridae > Lissotriton > Lissotriton vulgaris. The sequence continues at coordinate 89,953,282 of NC_141697.1, read as the reverse complement.
ACCAAAGTTCTTGTGGAGCCGGCGGCTTCCAGGGGATCTGTCCCGCGTCGCGTTTCCTTCCCGGGGTCGCTGTTTGTTGCGGCTCTTCAGCCGAGCAGTTCACGGGTCATCCGGGGCAGCGGTGCTCTGTGGCGGCAGGGTCCTCTCCTCGTCGTCCGCTCCGACCCTGGAGGCGGCGGCTGTGCGGTGGCGGCAAGTGGCAGTACGGTCCCCAAGTGCAGGACGTACCCAGCCAAGTGCCGGTGTAGCTGTGCGCTCACAGCTGGGCTGTCGGGCAGGCTACCGACCTTGCGGATTCTCACAGGGCAACTGTCCATCTTTGCAGGTGGGTGGCTGCTCGTGGCGTAGTCACCTCGAGAGCTCGGACCGGACGGGTCCTCCTTTGCTTTGCTCTCGGGCTCCCGGTGCAGTTGCGGTCACGGTGTTCGGGCCAGCGGCGGCTGGTCCTCACTTTGCTTTCGCTGTTGCTTTGGGCCCCGGTCACGGTGGTCAGGTGGATGTCGTTGCCTTGGAGGAGATTCCTCCATCGGTGCTGCGGCGATGGTCAGCACCCGCAGTCGCTTTCTCTCAGGGGGTAGCGTCCACTGGTCCTGGGACGCTGGTCAGGGGGCAAGTTCAGTTGCAAGCCCTTGGAGATCTCTTTGGCAGAGTTTGGCACAAAGTAAAGCAAAAGTCTTCTCGTAGTCTTTTCTCCTTCCTCTCCTTCGGCAGCAAGGCACCAGACACAGGCAAGAGTCAGTACCCTTCCTTGTCTCTCACGGTCCTTCTCGTCGGGCAGAGTCCTTCTGTGGCCCAAACAGGATCTAATTTTCAAGGAGCAGGGCTCCTTCTTTTATAGGCCAATTTGTTTGTTCTTGCAGGCCAGGGGGGCCTTTGCATAGCCACTCTCAGTCCTTGAGTACCCTGGCGGGTGTACTCCGGCTTCTGCTTTCAGTGTGAGGGGCAGGCGCATCAGACGCCCCACAGGAGGTGGAGCCAGCATTGTGCGGACAGGGGCGGCCAGAGTACCTTGTTGATGGGGGCTTCGCCCTTCCTGGGCTAGGTGCCGGCCGAGTCATCCGCCGCTCCCCAGGAGGGTGGAGCCAGCATTGTGGTGGCCGAGCACAGCTACAGTTCGAGTCAAGAGGCACTCCTACCTCCCACTAAGGTGTAATCTGCGCATTCACCACCTGTCATTCTCCCAGCCCTGTCACTCACACGTCCCAGACAGTCGGATACACATACCAGCAGAGGCGGGCTGAAATGGTTAAGCAAGCAAATGCTAACTTTCTAAAAGTAGCATTTGCAAACCCAGGATATTAAAATAAACTTGACTACAAGAAATATTTTATCATCCTGAGTTCAGGCATACTAAACATGACTCGCTACCATGCTCCTTGAGCCTGCTGGGATTATAGGGTGTAATAATTCCAGCAGCTCAGTCTGGCCTAATGGAGCAGGTAGCCTTCAATAGTGAAATACGGTTTTGGTTGTAAGTCACTACTAGGACATGCCACACACATCAAGGCTTGTCCTACCTTACACCTACAACGCACCCTGCCCGCAGGCCTACCATAGGGGTGACTAATATGTAGTCAAGGGAAGGTTCGGGGGCTGGCAAGTGGGTGCACTTGCCCAGCTAGCGTGACAGTACGAGACCGCACGCGGGTTCTGCGGTCGCAGTTCCCTGACACATCTTTACGGCTGCTTCGGTGGGTGGCGCAACCAGCGCTGCAGGCCCACCAGCAGTATTGGCATCTACAAGCCCCGGCACTCTCTAGTGCGCGTTACTAGGGACTGACAGTAAATCCAATGCACCAATCATGGATACCAATGGCATGTACAATTTACAGTAGGGAGCACTTGCACTGCGGCACGGGTCAGCCGTGGCGCAGTGCCCTGAGTATCGGAAAACCAGCAAAACATCGGAGGCACATCAGCAAAAAGTGGAAGGGAGACTCACGCCAAGGTGCCAGGTCTAACATGTGTCCCCTCCAGCTGAAATGTGGGGGGAACTACCCTTCCCCAGGGAGTTCCACATCACTAAGGCGGAAAAATCTGGACAGACCGTCAGCGTTGGCGTGATCGGTGCCAGGGCGGTGTTCCACCGTAAAGTCCATACTCTGTAGAGAAATGGACCACCTCAACAGTTTCGGGTTCTCACCCCTCATTTGCATCAACCATCTGAGGGGCCTGTGGTCCGTCTGAACTCGGAAGTGAGACCCAAACAAGTAGGGTCTTAGCTTCTTCAGCGCCCAGACCACAGCAAATGCCTCACGCTCTATTGCACTCCACCTACTTTCCCGTGGAAGTAACCTCCTACTTATGAAGGCTACGGGTTGGTCAAAGCCCTCCTCAGTCATCTGTGAAAGAACAGCCCCTACACCATGCTCTGAAGCGTCTGTTTGCACTATGAATTCCTTGGAGAAATCAGGAGCCAGGAGCACGGGCGCCGTGCACATGGCAGTCTTCAGGGTGTCAAAAGCCTTCTGACAGGTGTCAGTCCAAATCACATTCCTGGGCTGCTTCTTCGAAGTCAGCTCTGTCAAGGGGGTCAGGATCGTGCCATAACCCTTGACAAACCTCCTGTAATACCCAGTGAGCCCCAGGAAGGCTCTCACTGCAGTCTGGGTCTTGGGGGGTTCCCAAGCCAGGATGGTCTCAATTTTGGGCTGCAAGGGCGCTACCTTGCCACTCCCAACTTGGTGTCCCAAGTACACCACGGAACCCTGCCCAATCTGGCACTTGCTTGCCTTGATTGTGAGGCCTGCTCTGCGCAGGGCCATCAACACTTCCCAGAGGTGTCGCAGGTGTTCTGGCCAGGTGCCACTGAACACCGCGATGTCATCCAGGTAGGCGGCACTGAACTCATCCAGCCCAGCCAGCACCTGGTTGACCAATCTCTGAAAGGTGGCCGGGGCATTCTTCATTCCAAATGGCATAACCCGGAACTGGAAATGCCCATCTGGTGTAGAGAATGCTGACCTCTCCTTTGCCCCATCGGTCAAGGCGATCTGCCAGTACCCAGACGTTAAATCAAACGTGCTGAGGAACCGGGCAGCCCCTAGCCGATCAATGAGTTCATCAGCTCTGGGGATGGGGTGTGCGTCAGTCTTGGTGACTGAATTGAGTCCTCTGTAGTCCACACAGAACCGGAGTTCGGGTGTGGCTCCCGGCGCAGCAGCCTTCGGGACCAAGACCACGGGGCTGGACCAAGGACTGCTGGAAGACTCAACCACCCCGAGGGCAAGCATCTTGGAGACCTCCTCCTTGATGCAGGCCCGGACCCTGTCAGTTACCCTGTAAGCCTTATGCTTCACAGGTAAGCTGTCTCCAGTGTCCACATCATGGACGCACCAATCTGTGACACTCGGAACCAGGGAGAACAGATCTGGAAACTGCCCCAGCAACTGGCGGCAGTCCTCCTGTTGTTCGGCGGTCAGGGTGGGTGAGAGGTTAACTCCATCCACTGACCCATCTTTCTCACAGGCCACCAAGAGGTCAGGAAGAGGCTCCGACTCCTCCTCCATTCCGTCATCAGTTGGCAACAACATGCCCACTTCGAACCTTCGCAACTGGGGCTTGAGGCGGTTGACATGTAGGACCCGCAAAGGGTTCCTGGGCGTCTTCATGTCCACCAAGTATGTCACGGGGCTCTTGCGCTCCACAACCTCAAATGGACCTGTCCACTTATCTTGAAGGGCACAGGGCTCCACTGGGGCCAGGACATACACCTCTTGTCCAGGTTGAAGCTCGACCAGAGTGGCATTCTGATCGTACCACCGCTTCATTTCCTCCTGGCTTGCTTCCAGATTTGCCTCGGCAAGTTGTCTGAAGCGTCTGGTCTGGTTTCTGAAGGCCAGCATGTAGCTATATACATTCTGGGGAGGTTTCCTGGGAGATTGCTCCCAGCCTTCCTTTACCAAACTCAGCGGTCCTCTCACGGGGTGGCCGTACAGTAGTTCAAAGGGACTGAACCCTAGGGACTTCTGTGGCACCTCGCGATATGCAAAGAGCAGGCATGGTAAGAGGACGTCCCACTTACGCCTCATCGGACCTTCTAGGCCCATGATCATGCCTTTTAGGGTTCGGTTGAATCTTTCAACCAACCCGTTACCTTGGGGATGGTAAGGCGTGGTGAACTTATACGTTACGCCACACTCTTGCCAAAGGGACTTCATATACTTGGATATGAAATTGGTCCCCCTGTTGCTCACCACCTCTAGAGGGAATCCCACTCGTGAGAAAATTCCCATCAGTGCACGTCCCACCACGGGGGCCGTCACTGTCCTCAGAGGGATGGCTTCAGGGTACCGGGTGGCATGATCCACCAAGACCAGGATGAACCTGTTGCCCATGGCTGTCTTGGGGTCCAGAGGCCCAACGATGTCAATACCCACTCGCTGGAATGGCGTACCGACCACAGGGAAGGGTTGGAGGGGAGCCTTGTTCTTCCCTCCCGTCTTCCCACTTGCCTGGCAAGTCGGACAGGTTCTGCAATGAGCATCTGAACTCTTATGCATTTGGGGCCAGTAAAAGTGGGTGACAAGCCTGTCATAGGTCTTGTCCATCCCCAAATGTCCTGCTAAAGGTACATCATGAGCCAGACCCAGTAGGAAGGCTCTGAACTTCTGGGGTACCACCAGCACACGGGCTGACCCAGGTTCAGCAGCCTTAGGCTCTGAGTACAGGAGGTCGTTCTCCCAGTACACGTAATGTGTTTTGGCCTGAACACCATTGGCCTGGTCTGCAGCCTGCTGCCGCATACCCACGAGAGAAGGGCATTCTTTCTGCTCCTTGCAGAATTCCTCCCTGGAGGGTCCTCCTTCTTGCTGCCAATGGGTCAGCTCAGGCAGGTCCCCCAGTTCGGCGATCTGTTCCCCTGTAGGCTCCAGGGCATCCCCCTCAAGGTCTGCTTCCTCCTGGACCGTGGGAACCTCAGGAGCCGGTTTCCCGCGCCCCCTGCGCCTTCTCCCTAAGGCCGGTTCCTGGGCCTCTCCTTCAGGCCCCAGGACCTCTTGATCACCCCTACTGGCTGCCATCGACTGGGTGGTCACGCACGCCCAGTCAGGCAGACCCACCATCCGCAGGTGAGTCGTCTTTTCCACCTTTTCCCAAGGGGAGTGCTCCAAGTCGTTCCCTAGCAAACAGTCAACAGGCATGGTTTTTCTCACACAGACCTGTAGAGTACCAGAGACCCCCCCCCCCACTCGAAGGGAACTTGAGCCATCGGACACTGACTCTCAGAATTATCAGCGTTGATAACCCTACAGTAGGCATGGGGTACAACCTGCTCTTGAGACACCAGGTGCTGCCTCACTGCAGTCACACTGGCTCCTGTATCTCTAAGAGCCTCAGCTTCCTTACCATTGATGATCACCACCTGCCCATATTTCTTAGTGTTAGAGGGCAGGTAGTTCGTAGGGATCATCTCACTGTCTCCTAGCGAGACTAGGGTCATGTGAACGGGATCTCCACCCCCGGGACCATCATTTCTTCTCCCAGGTGAACGCTAGTCACTTGTCGGGGCGGAGCACCAGTGGGTGCGGGTTTTCCAAACAGGCGACACTTGGGGTCACTGGATATGTGCCCAGGCTCGCCACATTTGAAACAATTGAAGGGCCCCTTTGGAACAGGTTTACCTGTCGGGCCCCATTCTGCTTTGGGGGTGGGGGAGGCTGAGAACCCTGCTGCGGGCTCCCCTGGGAACTACTTTGGGGGCCTTTTTGGAACCCTTTCTGTTTTCCCCCCTTGTCCCCCCCACTCTTCTGCTGGGGACCCTGCCCACTCTTGGCGGAGTCTCCCACGGGACCCTTGTGGACCCTGGTGCTGAGCCAGCGGTCAGCCTCCTCAGCAAGCTTCCTCGGGTTGGACAGCTTGCTATCGATCAGGTGTTGGCGTAACTCTGGAAAACAGTGATCAGACAAGTGCTCCCATGCAATCAAATCAAAGAGACCTTGAAAATCATTAACTTTGTTACCTTTCACCCAACCATCCAGTGCTCTGCAAAAGTAAGTCACATACTCCACATACGTATTCCCAGGCCGCTTAGTACATCCCCTAAACTTCTGTCTATACATTTCAGGGGTGAGCCCGTACCTGTTCATTAAAGCTTCTTTCATGTGGGCATAGGATCTCTGATTTTCAACGGGCAAATCTAGCAAGGTATCTCGCCCTTCGCTAAGGAACCTTCCCCACAACCCCGCTCCCCAATCCTTGTCAGGGACCCGGTGGGAGGACATGGCTACCTCGTATGCCCTAAACCACTGTCCTATGTCATCCCCCTTAAAGAACTCTTTAACTACGTCCTTAGGGATGTGCACTCTTGACCTGCACTGGCGATGTGCTGCCACCAGAGGGAGGATGATCCAAACCTCTCTCCTTCAGACTCATCTCCCTCATTTTCACTTCGTAATCCATTTGGTGCTTTCGCTCTTCCAGCGCCATTCTTTTGGTTTCCAGCTCCAGTTGGATCTTTAATTCTGCCAGCTTTCTTTCGTGATTCCTTGTTTCCTTCCTGTCTGCCAGCTCCTCTGGCGACAGGCCTTTACCAAAGCTGTGCACGGTGTCTTGCCTTTCGAGATCCACCAGATCCCCAAGTGCATTCTGCTCCTCTGTTGCAACTTGCTCCGCGAGAGCGTCTTGATCCTCCGGGGCCTTTCTGGACTCTATCCAGGCTTTCAGGGCCTTGTAGAGCTCTGGCTTGTTCTTGCAACCAGCGTGCGGAACCTTTAGTTTTTACAGAAAAACTTCAGTTCATTCTTTGAGTATTTATCCAGCTTCGCGGCGTCCCACTCCACCTCCAACATCTCAGAGGTCGTGGACTCCGCTCCATCCAGGCTCTTCGTGCCCGGCATGGTTCTCACACTCGGAATCTTCTTTTCGGCAAAATTCAAAAGTAAAGTCTGTGGCTAAGTAACTGGACCGTAATCCTTGTGTAGTGGTCAGAAGCTCAGGTATAGATATCGCAAGTGTAAATTCGAAAATCCTCACCGCTGCGTCCAATGTAGGAAGGGGGAGTCTCTAGTTGGCGCTGTGCAACACTAGCTACAAGCAGGGACTCTCCTCTTCCTCGTCAGGGCTGAGGGTTACCTTCCAGACAACCTCTGCTTACCCTCTAGGTAGTGTGGCTTAAGCAGTCGCAGGCTAATCTTTGGGGCATATAGGTTAAACACTTGCAATAGTACACCTTTACAACCAACCCACCACACAACGAGACCAGACTGTATTCTGTAAAAATATATATCTTTATATAGACTTTAAGCAGGTTTGTGAATACAGTCAACGTACTTTACGATAACGGATGCAAGTTACTCAGTTCAGGTTACCACAGTTCTTATAGCAGTGTTAAGCGTTCTCGTAAGGCCCTTAGGCCGGTGTCAACCAAAGTTCTTGTGGAGCCGGCGGCTTCCAGGGGATCTGTCCCGCGTCGCGTTTCCTTCCCGGGGTCGCTGTTCGTTGCGGCTCTTCAGCCGAGCAGTTCACGGGTCATCCGGGGCAGCGGTGCTCTGTGGCGGCAGGGTCCTCTCCTCGTCGTCCGCTCCAACCCTGGAGGCGGCGGCTGTGCGGTGGCGGCAAGTGGCAGTACGGTCCCCAAGTGCAGGACGTACCCAGCCAAGTGCCGGTGTAGCTGTGCGCTCACAGCTGGGCTGTCGGGCAGGCTACCGACCTTGCGGATTCTCACAGGGCAACTGTCCGTCTTTGCAGGTGGGTGGCTGCTCGTGGCGCAGTCACCTCGAGAGCTCGGACCGGACGGGTCCTCCTTTGCTTTGCTCTCGGGCTCCCGGTGCAGTTGCGGTCACGGTGTTCGGGCCAGCGGCGGCTGGTCCTCACTTTGCTTTCGCTGTTGCTTTGGGCCCCGGTCACGGTGGTCAGGTGGATGTCGTTGCCTTGGAGGAGATTCCTCCGTCGGTGCTGCGGCGATGGTCAGCACCCGCAGTCGCTTTCTCTCAGGGGGTAGCGTCCACTGGTCCTGGGACGCTGGTCAGGGGGCAAGTTCAGTTGCAAGCCCTTGGAGATCTCTTTGGCAGAGTTTGGCACAAAGTAAAGCAAAAGTCTTCTCGTAGTCTTTTCTCCTTCCTCTCCTTCGGCAGCAAGGCACCAGACACAGGCAAGAGTCAGCACCCTTCCTTGTCTCTCACGGTCCTTCTCGTCGGGCAGAGTCCTTCTGTGGCCCAAACAGGATCTAATTTTCAAGGAGCAGGGCTCCTTCTTTTATAGGCCAATTCGTTTGTTCTTGCAGGCCAGGGGGGCCTTTGCATAGCCACTCTCAGTCCTTGAGTACCCTGGCGGGTGTACTCCGGCTTCTGCTTTCAGTGTGAGGGGCAGGCGCATCAGACGCCCCACAGGAGGTGGAGCCAGCATTGTGCGGACAGGGGCGGCCAGAGTACCTTGTTGATGGGGGCTTCGCCCTTCCTGGGCTAGGTGCCGGCCGAGTCATCCGCCGCTCCCCAGGAGGGTGGAGCCAGCATTGTGGTGGCCGAGCACAGCTACAGTTCGAGTCAAGAGGCACTCCTACCTCCCACTAAGGTGTAATCTGCGCATTCACCACCTGTCATCCTCCCAGCCCTGTCACTCACACGTCCCAGACAGTCGGATACACATACCAGCAGAGGCGGGCTGAAATGGTTAAGCAAGCAAATGCTAACTTTCTAAAAGTAGCATTTGCAAACCCAGGATATTAAAATAAACTTGACTACAAGAAATATTTTATCATCCTGAGTTCAGGCATACTAAACATGACTCGCTACCATGCTCCTTGAGCCTGCTGGGATTATAGGGTGTAATAATTCCAGCAGCTCAGTCTGGCCTAATGGAGCAGGTAGCCTTCAATAGTGAAATACGGTTTTGGTTGTAAGTCACTACTAGGACATGCCACACACATCAAGGCTTGTCCTACCTTACACCTACAACGCACCCTGCCCGCAGGCCTACCATAGGGGTGACTAATATGTAGTCAAGGGAAGGTTCGGGGGCTGGCAAGTGGGTGCACTTGCCCAGCTAGCGTGACAGTACGAGACCGCACGCGGGTTCTGCGGTCGCAGTTCCCTGACACATCTTTACGGCTGCTTCGGTGGGTGGCGCAACCAGCGCTGCAGGCCCACCAGCAGTATTGGCATCTACAAGCCCCGGCACTCTCTAGTGCGCGTTACTAGGGACTGACAGTAAATCCAATGCACCAATCATGGATACCAATGGCATGTACAATTTACAGTAGGGAGCACTTGCACTGCGGCACGGGTCAGCCGTGGCGCAGTGCCCTGAGTATCGGAAAACCAGCAAAACATCGGAGGCACATCAGCAAAAAGTGGAAGGGAGACTCACGCCAAGGTGCCAGGTCTAACATGTGTCCCCTCCAGCTGAAATGTGGGGGGAACTACCCTTCCCCAGGGAGTTCCACATCACTAAGGCGGAAAAATCTGGACAGACCGTCAGCGTTGGCGTGATCGGTGCCAGGGCGGTGTTCCACCGTAAAGTCCATACTCTGTAGAGAAATGGACCACCTCAACAGTTTCGGGTTCTCACCCCTCATTTGCATCAACCATCTGAGGGGCCTGTGGTCCGTCTGAACTCGGAAGTGAGACCCAAACAAGTAGGGTCTTAGCTTCTTCAGCGCCCAGACCACAGCAAATGCCTCACGCTCTATTGCACTCCACCTACTTTCCCGTGGAAGTAACCTCCTACTTATGAAGGCTACGGGTTGGTCAAAGCCCTCCTCAGTCATCTGTGAAAGAACAGCCCCTACACCATGCTCTGAAGCGTCTGTTTGCACTATGAATTCCTTGGAGAAATCAGGAGCCAGGAGCACGGGCGCCGTGCACATGGCAGTCTTCAGGGTGTCAAAAGCCTTCTGACAGGTGTCAGTCCAAATCACATTCCTGGGCTGCTTCTTCGAAGTCAGCTCTGTCAAGGGGGTCACGATCGTGCCATAACCCTTGACAAACCTCCTGTAATACCCAGTGAGCCCCAGGAAGGCTCTCACTGCAGTCTGGGTCTTGGGGGGTTCCCAAGCCAGGATGGTCTCAATTTTGGGCTGCAAGGGCGCTACCTTGCCACTCCCAACTTGGTGTCCCAAGTACACCACGGAACCCTGCCCAATCTGGCACTTGCTTGCCTTGATTGTGAGGCCTGCTCTGCGCAGGGCCATCAACACTTCCCAGAGGTGTTGCAGGTGTTCTGGCCAGGTGCCACTGAACACCGCGATGTCATCCAGGTAGGCGGCACTGAACTCATCCAGCCCAGCCAGCACCTGGTTGACCAATCTCTGAAAGGTGGCCGGGGCATTCTTCATTCCAAATGGCATAACCCGGAACTGGAAATGCCCATCTGGTGTAGAGAATGCTGACCTCTCCTTTGCCCCATCGGTCAAGGCGATCTGCCAGTACCCAGACGTTAAATCAAACGTGCTGAGGAACCGGGCAGCCCCTAGCCGATCAATGAGTTCATCAGCTCTGGGGATGGGGTGTGCGTCAGTCTTGGTGACTGAATTGAGTCCTCTGTAGTCCACACAGAACCGGAGTTCGGGTGTGGCTCCCGGCGCAGCAGCCTTCGGGACCAAGACCACGGGGCTGGACCAAGGACTGCTGGAAGACTCAACCACCCCGAGGGCAAGCATCTTGGAGACCTCCTCCTTGATGCAGGCCCGGACCCTGTCAGTTACCCTGTAAGCCTTATGCTTCACAGGTAAGCTGTCTCCAGTGTCCACATCATGGACGCACCAATCTGTGACACTCGGAACCAGGGAGAACAGATCTGGAAACTGCCCCAGCAACTGGCGGCAGTCCTCCTGTTGTTCGGCGGTCAGGGTGGGTGAGAGGTTAACTCCATCCACTGACCCATCTTTCTCACAGGCCACCAAGAGGTCAGGAGTCAAGTCAAGTCAAGTCAAATCCACTTTATTCGATTTAGTTAAAAATCATAAAAGCATTCTACAATCACATCACAAAAGGCGGAACAAATTCATATGCAAATACAAGAGCGTCAATCAGTAATAATTTCATAAAAATACATGATATGAGGAAACAACATAGTAATTAATCAATATACATGGTAAAAATACATCTAAAAAGAGAGAATACTCAGTAAAATAGACATTTAAAAATGAGAACAACATCCATTTCATTTATCTTCACAAGACACTAATATTTACATCTTTAAGTCTTTTCCTCCTGATCCTAACCGCAGCAACAAGATAATTGGCCACGCTAAACATGGCCAACGTAGAATCCATTAATTGGAGGTACAGGAGAGCAGGTTTTGCCTGAAGAAAAGCTTTTTCCTTCAATAATGGTACAAGGTATTTCTGTCTGGGCTCAATGAAGAAATTACAAAATAGCATAAAGTGCATATTGTTTTGAGCAGAAAAACTATCACAATTACAGACAGGAGCATCCTCCTCCTTAAACCAACCGTGACTGTCACACAAAACTGTATAAATCTGGTTAAACCGAAGTTTAACCAGGAGCCACCTATGAAAGGGGATAGTGACTATAGTAAGGTACGGTTGGATGGTAAGACGCGTAATAGTCAGATAATGGGCTCTGACCGTGGGCTTAAGTAGTTGGCATTCTTCCCTCTCCACATTTTTCCTATTTATAAAATTGGCCTTCACCCAGACTAAGTCTGATTTCTTAAGGCCCTGAGGAGTAAGAAAAATATCAGGGCGACCCAGATCCAAGGAACACTTTTTTATGTGTGAAAGCCAGTTAATACTTTTATAGTTATCCAGTTTTAAACAGTCCGCCAGTATTTTATGATTAAGACCCAAGTTTTTATTGGTCCAAAGCCTTATCCATAATAGGATAGGAGCCATAAGAAGGGTGTCCGATATATAACCACACCCAACTTCCTGGTGGATTGAAAACGTGGCTGTAGATTGAGGGAGCCCTAAGGTGGAACGCAGGAATTTGTTTTCTTCCCTTTGAATTGATTCGCTATTTACATAGCCCCACAGACCAGAGCCGTACCTGGCTATTGCCACTGATTTTGCCCTGTACAAATTAAGTAAGGCACCTGTTGGCTTCCCGCCCAGTCTCCTGGAAAAACGTAGGATAGCAGTGGCTGAGCTTCTAACCGCTTTAGTTTTAGCTACAATTTGCGGAGCCCAGCTCCCCTTGGTGTCAAAAATTACGCCCAAATAAGTAAAAACTTTAACATTGGTGATCACATCGCCATTGCAATAAAACTGTCTGGAGTTGTTTTTACCAGCCCCAAATGCCATGACGTGTGATTTGGAGTTGTTAATCACTAAGTCTAATGATAGCATAAAATCATTAAAAGCATTTAAAAGTTTTTGAAGACCTATGGGAGTTCGAGCTATTAAAGCGGCATCATCCGCGTACAGGAGAACCGGGATACGAGTTTCCCCTGCACGCGGAGTATCCAAGGTCGCAGATAAAAGAGTTTCCTCAAGTGAATTTATATACAAGGTGAATAGCATGGGCGCAAGAATGCAGCCCTGCCGCACTCCCCTGCTGGATTTGAACCAGGCGGTACGATTCCAATCCTGGTCCATTCTGATTGAAGCTTTCAGGTCTTTGTGTAATTCTGCCAAAAAATATACAAGAGGGGGGTCCAAACCCAGCTTTAACAACATAGTCCACAGCCGAGCTCTATTCACCAAATCGAAAGCTGTAGATAGGTCCATAAATGCAGCATAAATTGACCCCTTTTTGGCAGTTGTGTATTTCGAGATTAACAAATGAAGATTTAGGCATTGGTCCTCAGTCCCCCTCCCTGCACGGAACCCATATTGGGCATCTACTAGAATGTTATTTTTTACGGACCAGGTGTTAATTCTAGCAAGCAGTACTTTACCCAAAATCTTCATTGAGGAATCCAATAACGAAATTGGCCGAAAACACTTTGGGTCACTTCTTGAGCCCTTTTTAAAAATAGGTACTATAATGGCACAGGACCATGATTTTGGCAACCCCCCCTCATGCACACAATTAAAAACATTAGCTAAAATCTCAGCCCACAGCCCTGGGTTAAATTTGTATAGGTCTGGGGGAACCCCATCCGGGCCCGGGGCTTTATTTGCAGCTGAGCCTAAAATAGCCAGCTCTACTTCTGATTTGGTGAAATCTAAACTGGTTTGAAAAGCAGGGGGGTAAGGAATTTTAAACACCTCAACAATTTCATTGGTACCATATATGTTGGAGAAATGATTAATCCAATCAGCTTCAGATATATTGATTTCAACATCCTGATTAGATGTGTGAGAGAACAAGGGATTATTAATTATAGCCCAAAATTTGGAACTATGTTTAAGGGTTATGGGATCCATCAAAGAGTCCCAGGCTTCATCTTTGATGGCTTTTTTTCGAAGTTTGACTGCCAAAGCGTATTGTCTTCTTAGATCTGCCACCAAAGTCCTGTCTCTGGGCGATTGTTTAAGACCTTTCAGCAGAGCTGCATGTGCCTGTGAGCAGGAATGATCAAACCATCTGTACAGTGGGACCGAACCCCTCGCTGGTTTGGCTCTAAGATCTTTATCCACTCTAGCACAAATAGCTTCAAAGGCACTCACAACTTCCCCTCCCCTCCTCTCTATATTCATACATATCCCAAATTCATCTCCCATGTCCTGCATAATATGATCATGAAAATCCTCTGGGCAGACTTTGCACCATTTGAGGCGTCTACCTTGGTCTTTACTCCTCACATCCCTTATAGAGGTAGACCTTACTACTCCTTTATATAAACCAGAGAGAGTATCTAAAACCAATAACACAGGGTTGTGGTCACTAAATCCACTGACAATTGCGTTATAAAACAATACATAACGAAGGAGCCCTGGGGACATAAAAAAATAGTCTATAATCGATTCACTGCCCCTTGCGTTATACGTGACCACACGGTTTATTGTGTCTGAGAACCCTGGTTCGTATAGATCATTTGATGAAAGCAAGTTTTCCAACGCCACACCCTTTGGACTATGTTCGAAGTGTGGCGGTGAAGTGTAATCAGGACCGTTTTCATCAATAATCTGACAATGGGACTCACACAAGTGAACATTAAAATCACCCATCATTATACACTGGACAAAAGTGGTTTGTTTTGACATGTATTTAGTTAAAAAGTCTGATAGACCATCTAAAACAAAATTTGGGGGTCCCCCCTGCAAGGAGTTATAACAGTTTATTAATACAATCTTGTTCTTATCTGCCAAACAAATTTCCACCATTTGGAAATAGTGAGAAGAGCTAGGGATTTCTCTAACATTACCAGCAATTTTAACTGAAACAAGGAATAGCAAACCCCCTCTGTCCCTACCCGATGTCGAACTCAGGGCATCAACAAAGAAAGACATATATCCTTCTACCCAGAAACCTTTATCTTTCGTCCAGGTTTCTTGTAGTGCGACAATATCATGGTTCTTCACTGATTTTAACCAGATAAAGTCATCTTGTTTTGCCCGTAGGCCCGCGATGTTCCATGATAGTAGCCGTATGTGCCCTTCCCCTAACTGTAATGGGTCATTAATAACAGGATCGACTCTGACAACAGGTGGGGCCACATCAGTATTAACTGGGGGTTGGCAAATCAAGGTATCCTGTTCCGGTGCAAGTGCTAGTCATTCAATATCTACTCTGTCAGCTAGAGCTGAAAACATATTTGACAATGGTAGATTGTTAGAGAATGTATTCCTGGCAACATTTACTACCCCACTAGCTTTAGTTGGCTTAGTCATCCATGCATTAGAAGGCATAGGAGAGATAAGGATGTCCTCTGCCCAAGTGTTGTCAATAAACTGTAACTTGGTGTTCTCATTTACGACTATCCTGTGTGGACGAGGATAAAAGAAACCCAGAGGCATTGCCCGAACCCCTTTACTTACGGGATCTAGAGGAGAGTCATCCCAGAAAAGTCGACTCGCGACATTCTTTGATTTAAAATTTACGATGACGCAGTCTCCACAAACCTCTTTCTTGGTTTTACCCACCCAGTTTACCCGTCTGCTTGTTACAATATTATCTGCGATGTTACTTTCTCCCGTGCAGTTGGCATTACACCACTTTTTAACGTGCCTTAACAGAGACTCATGTTGTTCTATCGCTCCGTCTTCTAGTTTAGGCACGTTAACCAGGATTGCAACAAAGGGTGTTGCATCCGGAGGTAAATTTATTGGAGGTATCCTTTTTTCCGGGGCCCCCCACTGGCCTCTAGGCTTTGTGGAGCAACTTGCACCAGGGCCAACCTCTGTCGTGGGGATGTATATTCCATTGTCTACTTTCCCTTTAGGTGGCACAGGTAAGAGAGGGATATTAACTGGTCTGGTTACAGGTGGGCCACCAACTTTAGGAGTAGTGACCTTTACAACTGAGGGGCATGGAGCCAAAGGCATAGAAAATGCAGGGGCCCGGGCGTTAAGAACATCATTTATACGATCACATTTTGATATAAGGTTCTTAACACAGTCCTTCAGAGTTTCATTAATGTCCGAGGCAATCTGGATTAAAGCAGTCTCAAGTCTATCTGTAAACAGTTTTTCCAATAATGCCATAATGACTTCCTCCGTCAGAGGGGCTGGCAGGGTAGAACCAGCCATAGTTGAATCCGACCTTCCGGCAACCCCGGGGTTCAAAGGGGGGTTAGGTAACACGAATTCAGGAATGGCCGGGCAAGGAAGAACTGTAGCAGGAAGTGACAAAGTGGGTCTACAGGCCTCAATAATGACCCGAGGCTCCAGTGGTATACAGTTTATGGGGGAGGAGTTAGAAGTATCAACAGACCCAGGACTAGGAGCAAGGCCCAGTTCACGCTCGGACTCAGCAATCTGAGATGATAGTTCCCCCACCTTAGTAGTTAAATATGTAAGTATACTAGTAGTATACTTGGGCACCTTTGCTTTAGCTTCATCCGCCGCTGGTGTAGCCAATTTGCGCTTACCCATTGTAGGATGTTAAGGACGTGGCCCGTCCCGTCCCTGGTCGTCCTTGGACGGCCTTAGACGGCCCGCCCTCTGCCCGGGCTCCGCCCGGCGTCCCCCGCGCGCGTCCGCGACGCGGAGGGGTTGGCTGTGCTTTCTAGCGCCTCCGGGCGCGAAGCCGGTGTCAGGCAGGAAGTCCACGCAAAGCCCGCTGGGAGCTGTAGTCTCCAGCCGCTCCAAGGTGGACGATGGCGGCGAGACCAACAGCGTTACCAACCCAGGGGCAGGAGCTGCGTGCTGGCGTGCAGGTCCGGTGAGTGCGCAGGCTGGAACGAGACCCCCGCTCCACCGAGGGGTGGGCTGTGCTTTCTAGCGCCTCCGGGCGCGAAGCCGGTGTCAGGCAGGAAGTCCACGCAAAGCCCGCTGGGAGCTGTAGTCTCCAGCCGCTCCAAGGTGGACGATGGCGGCGAGACCAACAGCGTTACCAACCCAGGGGCAGGAGCTGCGTGCTGGCGTGCAGGTCCGGTGAGTGCGCAGGCTGGAATGAGACCCCCGCTCCACCGAGGGGTGGGCTGTGCTTTCTAGCGCCTCCGGGCGCGAAGCCGGTGTCAGGCAGGAAGTCCACGCAAAGCCCGCTGGGAGCTGTAGTCTCCAGCCGCTCCAAGGTGGACGATGGCGGCGAGACCAACAGCGTTACCAACCCAGGGGCAGGAGCTGCGTGCTGGCGTGCAGGTCCGGTGAGTGCGCAGGCTGGAATGAGGCAGGAAGAGGCTCCGACTCCTCCTCCATTCCGTCATCAGTTGGCAACAACATGCCCACTTCGAACCTTCGCAACTGGGGCTTGAGGCGGTTGACATGTAGGACCCGCAAAGGGTTCCTGGGCGTCTTCATGTCCACCAAGTATGTCACGGGGCTCTTGCGCTCCACAACCTCAAATGGGCCTGTCCACTTATCTTGAAGGGCACAGGGCTCCACTGGGGCCAGGACATACACCTCTTGTCCAGGTTGAAGCTCGACCAGAGTGGCATTCTGATCGTACCACCGCTTCATTTCCTCCTGGCTTGCTTCCAGATTTGCCTCGGCAAGTTGTCTGAAGCGTCTGGTCTGGTTTCTGAAGGCCAGCATGTAGCTATATACATTCTGGGGAGGTTTCCTGGGAGATTGCTCCCAGCCTTCCTTTACCAAACTCAGCGGTCCTCTCACGGGGTGGCCGTACAGTAGTTCAAAGGGACTGAACCCTAGGGACTTCTGTGGCACCTCGCGATATGCAAAGAGCAGGCATGGTAAGAGGACGTCCCACTTACGCCTCATCGGACCTTCTAGGCCCATGATCATGCCTTTTAGGGTTCGGTTGAATCTTTCAACCAACCCGTTACCTTGGGGATGGTAAGGCGTGGTGAACTTATACGTTACGCCACACTCTTGCCAAAGGGACTTCATATACTTGGATATGAAATTGGTCCCCCTGTCGCTCACCACCTCTAGAGGGAATCCCACTCGTGAGAAAATTCCCATCAGTGCACGTCCCACCACGGGGGCCATCACTGTCCTCAGAGGGATGGCTTCAGGGTACCGGGTGGCATGATCCACCAAGACCAGGATGAACCTGTTGCCCATGGCTGTCTTGGGGTCCAGAGGCCCAACGATGTCAATACCCACTCGCTGGAATGGCGTACCGACCACAGGGAAGGGTTGGAGGGGAGCCTTGTTCTTCCCTCCCGTCTTCCCACTTGCCTGGCAAGTCGGACAGGTTCTGCAATGAGCATCTGAACTCTTATGCATTTGGGGCCAGTAAAAGTGGGTGACAAGCCTGTCATAGGTCTTGTCCATCCCCAAATGTCCTGCTAAAGGTACATCATGAGCCAGACCCAGTAGGAAGGCTCTGAACTTCTGGGGTACCACCAGCACACGGGCTGACCCAGGTTCAGCAGCCTTAGGCTCTGAGTACAGGAGGTCGTTCTCCCAGTACACGTAATGTGTTTTGGCCTGAACACCATTGGCCTGGTCTGCAGCCTGCTGCCGCATACCCACGAGAGAAGGGCATTCTTTCTGCTCCTTGCAGAATTCCTCCCTGGAGGGTCCTCCTTCTTGCTGCCAATGGGTCAGCTCAGGCAGGTCCCCCAGTTCGGCGATCTGTTCCCCTGTAGGCTCCAGGGCATCCCCCTCAAGGTCTGCTTCCTCCTGGACCGTGGGAACCTCAGGAGCCGGTTTCCCGCGCCCCCTGCGCCTTCCCCCTAAGGCCAGTTCCTGGGCCTCTCCTTCAGGCCCCAGGACCTCTTGATCACCCCTACTGGCTGCCATCGACTGGGTGGTCACGCACGCCCAGTCAGGCAGACCCACCATCCGCAGGTGAGTCGTCTTTTCCACCTTTTCCCAAGGGGAGTGCTCCAAGTCGTTCCCTAGCAAACAGTCAACAGGCATGGTTTTTCTCACACAGACCTGTAGAGTACCAGAGACCCCCCCCCCCCACTCGAAGGGAACTTGAGCCATCGGACACTGACTCTCAGAATTATCAGCGTTGATAACCCTACAGTAGGCATGGGGTACAACCTGCTCTTGAGACACCAGGTGCTGCCTCACTGCAGTCACACTGGCTCCTGTATCTCTAAGAGCCTCAGCTTCCTTACCATTGATGATCACCACCTGCCCATATTTCTTAGTGTTAGAGGGCAGGTAGTTCGTAGGGATCATCTCACTGTCTCCTAGCGAGACTAGGGTCATGTGAACGGGATCTCCACTCCCCGGGACCATCATTTCTTCTCCCAGGTGAACGCTAGTCACTTGTCGGGGCGGAGCACCAGTGGGTGCGGGTTTTCCAAACAGGCGACACTTGGGGTCACTGGATATGTGCCCAGGCTCGCCACATTTGAAACAATTGAAGGGCCCCTTTGGAACAGGTTTACCTGTCGGGGCCCCATTCTGCTTTGGGGGTGGGGGAGGCTGAGAACCCTGCTGCGGGCTCCCCTGGGAACTACTTTGGGGGCCTTTTTGGAACCCTTTCTGTTTTCCCCCCTTGTCCCCCCCACTCTTCTGCTGGGGACCCTGCCCACTCTTGGCGGAGTCTCCCACGGGACCCTTGTGGACCCTGGTGCTGAGCCAGCGGTCAGCCTCCTCAGCAAGCTTCCTCGGGTTGGACAGCTTGCTATCGATCAGGTGTTGGCGTAACTCAGGAAAACAGTGATCAGACAAGTGCTCCCATGCAATCAAATCAAAGAGACCTTGAAAATCATTAACTTTGTTACCTTTCACCCAACCATCCAGTGCTCTGCAAAAGTAAGTCACATACTCCACATACGTATTCCCAGGCCGCTTAGTACATCCCCTAAACTTCTGTCTATACATTTCAGGGGTAAGCCCGTACCTGTTCATTAAAGCTTCTTTCATGTGGGCATAGGATCTCTGATTTTCAACGGGCAAATCTAGCAAGGTATCTCGCCCTTCGCTAAGGAACCTTCCCCACAACCCCGCTCCCCAATCCTTGTCAGGGACCCGGTGGGAGGACATGGCTACCTCGTATGCCCTAAACCACTGTCCTATGTCATCCCCCTTAAAGAACTCTTTAACTACGTCCTTAGGGATGTGCACTCTTGACCTGCACTGGCGATGTGCTGCCACCAGAGGGAGGATGATCCAAACCTCTCTCTTTCAGACTCATCTCCCTCATTTTCACTTCGTAATCCATTTGGTGCTTTCGCTCTTCCAGCGCCATTCTTTTGGTTTCCAGCTCCAGTTGGATCTTTAATTCTGCCAGCTTTCTTTCGTGATTCCTTGTTTCCTTCCTGTCTGCCAGCTCCTCTGGCGACAGGCCTTTACCAAAGCTGTGCACGGTGTCTTGCCTTTCGAGATCCACCAGATCCCCAAGTGCATTCTGCTCCTCTGTTGCAACTTGCTCCGCGAGAGCGTCTTGATCCTCCGGGGCCTTTCTGGACTCTATCCAGGCTTTCAGGGCCTTGTAGAGCTCTGGCTTGTTCTTGCAACCAGCGTGCGGAACCTTTAGTTTTTACAGAAAAACTTCAGTTCATTCTTTGAGTATTTATCCAGCTTCGCGGCGTCCCACTCCACCTCCAACATCTCAGAGGTCGTGGACTCCGCTCCATCCAGGCTCTTCGTGCCCGGCATGGTTCTCACACTCGGAATCTTCTTTTCGGCAAAATTCAAAAGTAAAGTCTGTGGCTAAGTAACTGGACCGTAATCCTTGTGTAGTGGTCAGAAGCTCAGGTATAGATATCGCAAGTGTAAATTCGAAAATCCTCACCGCTGCGTCCAATGTAGGAAGGGGGAGTCTCTAGTTGGCGCTGTGCAACACTAGCTACAAGCAGGGACTCTCCTCTTCCTCGTCAGGGCTGAGGGTTACCTTCCAGACAACCTCTGCTTACCCTCTAGGTAGTGTGGCTTAAGCAGTCGCAGGCTAATCTTTGGGGCATATACGTTAAACACTTGCAATAGTACACCTTTACAACCAACCCACCACACAACGAGACCAGACTGTATTCTGTAAAAATATATATCTTTATATAGACTTTAAGCAGGTTTGTGAATACAGTCAACGTACTTTACGATAACGGATGCAAGTTACTCAGTTCAGGTTACCACAGTTCTTATAGCAGTGTTAAGCGTTCTCGTAAGGCCCTTAGGCCGGTGTCAACCAAAGTTCTTGTGGAGCCGGCGGCTTCCAGGGGATCTGTCCCGCGTCGCGTTGCCTTCCCGGGGTCGCTGTTCGTTGCGGCTCTTCAGCCGAGCAGTTCACGGGTCATCCGGGGCAGCGGTGCTCTGTGGCGGCAGGGTCCTCTCCTCGTCGTCCGCTCCAACCCTGGAGGCGGCGGCTGTGCGGTGGCGGCAAGTGGCAGTACGGTCCCCAAGTGCAGGACGGACCCAGCCAAGTGCCGGTGTAGCTGTGCGCTCACAGCTGGGCTGTCGGGCAGGCTACCGACCTTGCGGATTCTCACAGGGCAACTGTCCGTCTTTGCAGGTGGGTGGCTGCTCGTGGCGCAGTCACCTCGAGAGCTCGGACCGGACGGGTCCTCCTTTGCTTTGCTCTCGGGCTCCCGGTGCAGTTGCGGTCACGGTGTTCGGGCCAGCGGCGGCTGGTCCTCACTTTGCTTTCGCTGTTGCTTTGGGCCCCGGTCACGGTGGTCAGGTGGATGTCGTTGCCATGGAGGAGATTCCTCCGTCGGTGCTGCGGCGATGGTCAGCACCCGCAGTCGCTTTCTCTCAGGGGGTAGCGTCCACTGGTCCTGGGACGCTGGTCAGGGGGCAAGTTCAGTTGCAAGCCCTTGGAGATCTCTTTGGCAGAGTTTGGCACAAAGTAAAGCAAAAGTCTTCTCGTAGTCTTTTCTCCTTCCTCTCCTTCGGCAGCAAGGCACCAGACACAGGCAAGAGTCAGCACCCTTCCTTGTCTCTCACGGTCCTTCTCGTCGGGCAGAGTCCTTCTGTGGCCCAAACAGGATCTAATTTTCAAGGAGCATGGCTCCTTCTTTTATAGGCCAATTCTTTTGTTCTTGCAGGCCAGGGGGGCCTTTGCATAGCCACTCTCAGTCCTTGAGTACCCTGGCGGGTGTACTCCGGCTTCTGCTTTCAGTGTGAGGGGCAGGCGCATCAGACGCCCCACAGGAGGTGGAGCCAGCATTGTGCGGACAGGGGCGGCCAGAGTACCTTGTTGATGGGGGCTTCGCCCTTCCTGGGCTAGGTGCCGGCCGAGTCATCCGCCGCTCCCCAGGAGGGTGGAGCCAGCATTGTGGTGGCCAAGCACAGCTACAGTTCGAGTCAAGAGGCACTCCTACCTCCCACTAAGGTGTAATCTGCGCATTCACCACCTGTCATCCTCCCAGCCCTGTCACTCACACGTCCCAGACAGTCGGATACACATACCAGCAGAGGCGGGCTGAAATGGTTAAGCAAGCAAATGCTAACTTTCTAAAAGTAGCATTTGCAAACCCAGGATATTAAAATAAACTTGACTACAAGAAATATTTTATCATCCTGAGTTCAGGCATACTAAACATGACTCGCTACCATGCTCCTTGAGCCTGCTGGGATTATAGGGTGTAATAATTCCAGCAGCTCAGTCTGGCCTAATGGAGCAGGTAGCCTTCAATAGTGAAATACAGTTTTGGTTGTAAGTCACTACTAGGACATGCCACACACATCAAGGCTTGTCCTACCTTACACCTACAACGCACCCTGCCCGCAGGCCTACCATAGGGGTGACTAATATGTAGTCAAGGGAAGGTTCGGGGGCTGGCAAGTGGGTGCACTTGCCCAGCTAGCGTGACAGTACGAGACCGCACGCGGGTTCTGCGGTCGCAGTTCCCTGACACATCTTTACGGCTGCTTCGGTGGGTGGCGCAACCAGCGCTGCAGGCCCACCAGCAGTATTGGCATCTACAAGCCCCGGCACTCTCTAGTGCGCGTTACTAGGGACTGACAGTAAATCCAATGCACCAATCATGGATACCAATGGCATGTACAATTTACAGTAGGGAGCACTTGCACTGCGGCACGGGTCAGCCGTGGCGCAGTGCCCTGAGTATCGGAAAACCAGCAAAACATCGGAGGCACATCAGCAAAAAGTGGAAGGGAGACTCACGCCAAGGTGCCAGGTCTAACACCCTCCAAGATCAAATACTTGGGTATTTGGTTCTCCTCTACCTTAGGTGAAACACTTAAACTGACCTTTACCTCTCTTACTCAAAAAATTCAATCACTTCTTCAATCATGGTCTCCCCTTTTCCTTTCATGGTGGGGTCGTTTAGACACCATTAAAATGATGATTTCCCCACATATTTTATATACTGTCTCCATGCTTCCTGTGAAAATCCCTAAATTATATTTTAACCGGCTGAACTCCATCTGCTCCAAATTTCTGTGGAATAATAAAAGACCTCGTATTGCCTTACATAAACTTATACGCCCAAAATCCGAAGGTGGGGTTCGCTTTCCTGACTTTCAATCATACCACTCTGCCTTTTTAATAAAACAAGCTTTCTCATTGGCTTTCAATTTCAATGATACCCCTCTGCCCAGATGGATTGCAATCGAACGGTCCTTGTTAAAAGATTTTACTTTCCAACAATCTCTTTTTATGTCAAATTGTTCATTTTTGACTACCCACCCTGTACTGAAATACTCACATACTCTGCTGCACACTGTATTCTCGAAAGATTCATCCCCCTTACAATGTTTTCTTTCCTCTAGTGTATGGTATAACAAATATCTTAAGTACAAGGGTAAATCTTTTTATTTCAAGTATTGGAAATAAAAGGATATTATGTTTGTATACCAGTTTTTCTCTGATTCCTCCATTATTTCATTTTCTGTAATGCAAACCATGTTTGATTTACCTGTACATTTTCGCAAAGAATATGACATTATTACTTCTGCCATTTTATCTCACTTATCTACCCTTCCTACTTTTGATCTCATTCCTTCCCTTACTCCTTCCACTCCTCTATATCCTATGTTTACTCAACAAATCCCCAAAGCTGCTCTAATTTACAAACTGTTATTAGATAATGTTGGTCTTAGACCTAAAACCATTACTGAAATTGTTTGGGAAACTGATTTATCTTTCTCGTTATCTGTTGATGTTTGGGATCGTTTCTGGTGTAAATTGTTTAAGACTTCGATTTCAGCTCGTATTACTCAGTCACTTTTTTTTCTATACCATAGAGCTCTTATTACCCCTGTAAGCATAACAAAATTCTCCCCTTCATCCTCCCCCCTTTGTTGGTCCTGTTCCTCTCACCCTGGCACACTCAAACACCTCTTGTTTGATTGCCCTTCTGTTCTAACTTTTTGGAGCTCAGTTTGGGATTTTTGCATGCGCATTTTTCATTTTTCTGACCCATTCTCAGCGTTGCACATTTTTTTAGGTTCCCTATCTGATGTTTTAGACTTACATTCATATAATGCTAAATTATTTGATCTTTTCATTGCAACTGCTTTCAAAGTAATTTTGTCTTGCTGGAAGGATAATTCCAAATTGTCTGTGCATACATGGTGGAATTTCATATGTGATGAGCACAGAATTGCAATTGCTTCTTCTTCTTCTGTTACTTTAAAAATTAAGTCTGATCTTACCTGGCTGCCTTTCTCTACCTTCTTATCCTCTTCTCCCCCTCCCTAACCCTCCCTTCCTCTTTCTCTGTCCCCCTCTTTTTTCCTTTCTTTTCTTCTCTCTCTTTCTTTCTTCCATTTTCTTCCTTTTCATATTTTATCTGAACCATTTTTCCTCTCCATTTAGCTCTCATTGTTTTCTCATATTGGTTCTGATTTTTATCATGCTGTTGTATAATGCTGTACTATTTTTCTTAAACAAAATAAAACTTTACTAAACTAAAAAAAAAAAAAAAAGGGTCCCACACATACAATATTAATTTGCCCATATTTGTATTCCTTCATGTATTGTGGTTTTTGCAGTATTTTCTTGAGCCAGCAATAATGAGATTCAGGTTTTAAACTACCCTGCAGGTCCAATGTCAGCATACATCATTTCACATGCGCTGTTTCTTTTATTCCAGTAATGCATTCATTTTCCAGTCAACATATACAAATTCAAAGCCAGATCCTCTGGCTTTGTCAATGATTGGTCTTTCTTTATTCTCACCTGCAAACCTCTCCATGTCCCCATCTGTAGACAAATTTAAATCTCACTCAGTTTAATCAATTTAGATGTAATTACCAATTTAAACTGTGTTTTGTAGTTTATTTAAACATTCTTCATCTGGCATCATGTCACTACTATCAAGATGAATTGTGTAAACAGATTAAATGTGCATTCTCTTCATTTCCAGGGCTTTGTGAAACCTACTGACTGTAGAAAGAATTTCAACCTTGTTGCTTTCGAAATTTGAGTTGATTGAAGGGGACATATCTTTAATATTTTGCACATCTTATGAAGAAGTGATGCAACTTCTTGGCATTAAGGATTCATAATTAACTTCCCATATCACTAACCTCAGGGTCTGCTTAAGATTTGCAAAATAATTGTATTCATAAATCATCTTTACAAAAAGTAGGTCATTGTTTCATTTCAGGATTTAATGTATGTGTTGCAAAACAATATTTCTCGCCCTTCTAACGAGTGCATTTGAATTTTGGGCCACGTTTTTGTGTTTGTATGCTTTCTCCCTTTCTCACTGTTGTCTTATCTTTCTCAACATCCTTCTGTCTACCTCTCCCACTCGTACTGAGGGCCTGATAATGAAAAATAAGTCCTGGACCTAAAACATAAGTGCTGTAAATGTTGGGGCCCACCATCTACAACCACCTGTACAAAATTAGCACTAAACAGAAGTCAGGGGAAAAAGTAGACACACACACAACCACCTCCCATATCAATGTGAGACAGCAGTAGCAGTTTGGTAACTGTCAAGACTGGCAACTAAAATTGACAATTTTAACAGTCACCTGTGTCACATGCACAGTGTAAAAATAGAAGAAGGACTCAAAACATCCAGGAAACAAATACTTGTTTTGTTGTAACTGACAAAATAACTTACATGATTTATGAAATACTATCAAACAATAGTATTGTGTCATGTTATGACGTTGACATATAGTATCACATTTGCTGATCAATTAGCATGGACCTTCATTCACCAAAATGCCAGAAGGAATTGGAAGAGACATCACACACGCTTTGACCTGTATTGTCATCACTAGAAGTGATTTCATATGGACTTTGGCTCTTATTTTGTGTCATTGTTTTTATTTAGATTTTTTTCAAAACAGATAAGTACATCAGTAGTTGCCCCAAGAATGGTGATTAGTTTTCATGAGAGAATCAAGCATAAGCATAAAACTTTTGCATAATAAGCACACAAGTATTCTCAGCTAAGAAAACAGCAGACCATAAAATAGGCTAAGACCTCTTATGAATAGATGTCTAAGAAACTCAGTAAAGAGTCTCCTCTCAGACAGCCGGGGAAAAAGGGATACACCTACTGCTCTCAGTCTAAGGAAAACACACACCAGTATAAATAAACATTTTCTAAGTTGCAACATTATTTTTCTTTCTTCATCCTGTTGACCAAAAAGGTTTCAGCAAGCTCCTCGGAACAGGTTTACTTCCAATCTTCTCACCAGAGAACAATTGTGTTTCAGCCATGTGATTTTGAATGTTGTGACACATCTTTCTTGTTTTATCCAAAAACTCCTTTCCATCAATCATCCTCCCTGTTGTCTGCTTCTTCTGCGGTGAAAACCTTACTAACATTTATTTAATACAAAGTGAGGTCTATTCACCAGTAGCTTTCTGAAATTGCAAAATCTGCAGGAAAGAGAAGAAGCCATCTTGCTCAACGGTTGTTCAATGCGAAAAACAAGTCTTTCAATATTAATGGACTTTCTTATTTAACGTGGCATTGTCAGTTATGTCAGCTTAAGAATCCATGGGCCTTATTTATGGTGCCGCGGATGGACGAATAGGTCCCAGGAGGAACCAGGCCGAACTACTCGTGAGTAACCCTCTAATCCTGCAATTGGGGTAAGCACCTTCTCTCCCTACAGGTTAGAAAGCCTTGCATATCTCGTTTTTATCCCTACAGGGGCTCTTTCTCTGCCAGGCGACCCATGAGGCTTTTTACATAGAAATAACAGAGTGAGGATCTAGTACCAATACTTTCCTGTACCTCACCTTGTGATTTCGTTTTTAGCCCACCACCCCTCACTAACGGTTTAATATACCCTCACTAGCTCCATGGAGCCCCCATGAGCTCACCATAGCCGCATATAGGTCGAACACCACCTTATAAGCCGGCAAAAAGTGGTTCTTTTACTTTATGCAACCCTAACATGACTCTTCCTTGTACGTCTTGTCTTTGTCCTATGTGTTCTGTGTAGAAAAGCTTGAGGGAATCCCCCTCTAACAGTTACAGCGCCTTAGCGTGCGCGACACATAGAGAAAATAACAAACACTCACTTAAAATATAGTTTATTATAATTTTGCACTTTTCACTCTTCTCTTTGGTCCTGAGGAAAGCCAGCTTACAACAAAAGGCACTGGCTGAAACATGTAGACCACACTGGACGCTGGAGGTCATTGTAACTCTCCCTTAAAACGTCCTATTGCCTTTTTAACCTGCTAACAGAGGCCCAGTTTATTAAATATTGCTAAACCCTCGGGTGCTGGGACCTCCTGGATAGCATTTTAATTACTCACCTTCACATCCCTTCACTGCACACTCAGCAAAATACCAGCTCCGCAGTCACCTGGCGTTGTAGCACACCCGGGGCACATTCGGTGCCACTGTGGTGGGCCCGATGATGAAGCATGCCACCGACTAGGTCGGTGGGTGAGGGCTTTCAAAGGAAAACAGTGTTTTTTCCACATATTGTTACTGCTGACGTACCTGAGTCTCCAAAATACCTCCCTTAAACTAGCTAGCCTTTATTGATTGATATATATAAACTGGGGATACAGGCTAGCTTATCTAGTCCTCTCTCTCTTGTTGATCTGTATACCACTAAGCAGCGCGCAGCTGTGAGAGCTCCCTTCCCTCCAACATGGCCGAAAATATGGGCCTTACTTACACTGCTGAGGATATCAGCGAGATTCTAGCTGACCCCTCACTCCTGGCAGACTTCAATATCCCTGCCACTGTAGCACAAACAACGGACTGGGATTCACTTACGGAGAAAAAGAGGAACAGGATCCGGACTGTTCTGCATGGGGTCATTCTGGCACAATACTTACGCACAAATACAGCTCCTACCGGCCTTCTAGTCGCGGGCGCCGCGGATGGACGAATAGGTCCCAGGAGGAACCAGGCCGAACTACTCGTGAGTAACCCTCTAATCCTGCAATTGGGGTAAGCACCTTCTCTCCCTACAGGTTAGAAAGCCTTGCATATCTCGTTTTTATCCCTACAGGGTCTCTTTCTCTGCCAGGCGACCCATGAGGCTTTTTACATAGAAATAACAGAGTGAGGATCTAGTACCAATACTTTCCTGTACCTCACCTTGTGGTTTCGTTTTTAGCCCACCACCCCTCACTAACGGTTTAATATACCCTCACTAGCTCCATGGAGCCCCCATGAGCTCACCATAGCCGCATATAGGTCGAACACCACCTTATAAGCCGGCAAAAAGTGGTTCTTTTACTTTATGCAACCCTAACATGACTCTTCCTTGTACGTCTTGTCTTTGTCCTATGTGTTCTGTGTAGAAAAGCTTGAGGGAATCCCCCTCTAACAGTTACAGCGCCTTAGCGTGCGCGACACATAGAGAAAATAACAAACACTCACTTAAAATATAGTTTATTATAATTTTGCACTTTTCACTCTTCTCTTTGGTCCTGAGGAAAGCCAGCTTACAACAAAAGGCACTGGCTGAAACATGTAGACCACACTGGACGCTGGAGGTCATTGTAACTCTCCCTTAAAACGTCCTATTGCCTTTTTAACCTGCTAACAGAGGCCCAGTTTATTAAATATTGCTAAACCCTCGGGTGCTGGGACCTCCTGGATAGCATTTTAATTACTCACCTTCACATCCCTTCACTGCACACTCAGCAAAATACCAGCTCCGCAGTCACCTGGCGTTGTAGCACACCCGGGGCACATTCGGTGCCACTGTGGTGGGCCCGATGATGAAGCATGCCACCGACTAGGTCGGTGGGTGAGGGCTTTCAAAGGAAAACAGTGTTTTTTCCACATATTGTTACTGCTGACGTACCTGAGTCTCCAAAATACCTCCCTTAAACTAGCTAGCCTTTATTGATTGATATATATAAACTGGGGATACAGGCTAGCTTATCTAGTCCTCTCTCTCTTGTTGATCTGTATACCTTATTTATGAAGGCCTTGCGTCAGTTTTGCGCCGCCGGTGCGTCACTTTTTGTGACGCACCAGCAGTGTAAAAAATGCACCTTGTTGCGCCATATTTAAAAAGTGACGCATCTAGGTAGATGCGTCACTTTTTAAACCCCTGCACCACATTATACATGCGTCAGGTATAATGTATGCAGAGGGGGCGTTCCCCCGCAAAAAGCCTCGTAATAGTGACGCAGTAAAATCTATGAGATTTCACTGCGTCACTTTTAGGACGCTGTTGCGTTAAAATCTTGCGCCTGCCTCACAGCAGGCGTGAGACTGAGGCAAGCCCTTTCACATGGGGCTTTCCCCATGTGAAAGGACGCATTGCTGGAGTTGCGTCACTTTTGTGACACACTCCAGCAATGCGTCACTTTTGCGCTTACGGATACGTAAGAAATACTGACGTCTCTGTAACTCCTTGAGACATAATGCATCATACATTAAATATGACGCATCAGGAATGTCCTAAGGAGTGCGCAGTGAAAAGTGACGCATCACTGTTTTCACGCAGCAATGCGTCACTTTTCATAAATGAGGCCCCATGTATCATCTCTATGTTACAGGCCTATAGTATTTAAGTGTGATTGCCTACTACAAACTTTGCATTTAACACATTTCATTTTAAATTGTATTCTCTGCACGTAACTTTTACTACATTTTTTTGCAAAAACTAAATTTGCAGCAGCATGCTTTTACTGTTCACAAGCTCTCCAGTTACCTCCTTCTTGGAGATGCAGCCAGGGCTGATGCATGACATATGTGTGCAGGTGTCTTGCTCCTGCTGCATCAGCTTCTGACATGTTAGGGCCATGACAGCCACCTCATTGAGAACTTGTAGACCTTGAAGATTTAAATTGCTGCCTCCCTCGGTCAGAAGGAACGCTGGTGTGGCAGGTGCTGCCTCTGTACTGATTTTGATCTTCTGGAAGACTCTGGCAGTTGCTGCCTCTTGGCCGATTCGGGCACTCACCGGGGGATTGGTGGAGCTGGCGTCTCCGATATCAACAGCGGCAGCACCAGTCTCTTAGTCACAGTGTGCTGCCAATGCCACTCAATTGTTGAATTGTGCAGAAGGCTTGATGCAGTTCATAAGCAGCAGGACCGGACTGGCTACCGGTCATTTTGGCATTCTGCAGAGCTGGGGGCTGATTTCGTTGATGGGGACCTGCGTGTGCAAAACGAAATTCGTTTTGCATTGTTGATTTCAAAGCACAGGCAGGTCTCCATCTACGAAATTAGCCCCCACCGCAGTGACATCAGCCCCCCGCTCTGCAGAATGCCAAAATGCCCAGTAGCCAGTCCGGCCCTGATAACCAGAACCATGTGCTGGCTCCAAGCAAGAGAATCCAAAAGGATAGCAAAATGAAGTCTGAAATCTGTGCACCTGGCTGGAATGAGCCTTTCTGAAGCAGTCAGGGGCATACAAAAGGACCAACACTGGCTAGAAACATCGTCATCATAAACAACAAAAATTGCAGTACCACCCCTCACCCCTGCAATCTACCAAATGGCTGTGCTCAGAAGAACTAATCAGCTTCCCTTTGCTAACAATGATCAAATTTCATTTGTAAGTGGGGGATAATCGCTATACTCCTTTAGTTCCGTGTTTAGGTCTTCACATTCTACCAAAACAGGTGCATTAAGTACATTTCCACTGTCTGCTGAAGTTAACTCAAAATATATCCCACTGGTCCCAGTACTCTCACCACACATGGAGTGTTACTGCGGAACATGTGCAAAATACTTACTACATATACATGCACACTGTATGCACATTGATTGTCAGTGCAAGGATGTTTATATTAAAGGGATCAGAAAAAAATACTCTCCCTGACACAAAAAAAAATGTGAGGTCACACTACTGATTTACAAAACTTGGGGGTCAATTATGATTGCGGTGAATCCGCATCCTCCGGCCCGGTGGAAGACACCGCCGGCCCGGAGGATGCGGATTCACCACCGCGGTCAGAGAAAACACCCACCGCCAGATTATGATGGCGGTGGGAAAAGCGGCAGACGGCAGGTCCGTCCGCCGCTGATCCACGGGGTGTTGACCGCAATTTGGTGGCAGTGTCTTGAAGACACTGTCAGCCAAATTAGGATGTCTGTGTAAACATGCTTTTCCGCGGCGGCTTATCTGCCGTGGAAAAGCATGGGGACCTTTGCTTCTGGGGGCCCCTTGCAGACCCCCAAGGTGAAGGGGGTGGGGTTTAATTATTTATTTATTTATTAATGACATTTGTAGAGCGCGTGGGGGGTACCTACGATACCCCCCTGCATTTGCATGCACAAAGCGGCAGGCACCGCGCGGTGCCTGCCGCTTTGTGCATGTAAATGCAAAGCATGCATATTTAACCTTGCGGCGGGTGCTGCTTCAAGCAGCACCCGCCGCAATGTTAAAGTTATGGGATGTGACCGCCAGGGTGGCGGTCACATCCTAATTGGTATGGAGGGAACGCCGCTGCCCCTGCGGACGGTCCCTCCCCACTGCGTCCGTCCGCCATCAGAATCGACCTCTTGGTGTGCTGCCACTACTCCTTTTTATGTCTTATACTGGACATGGACAGTAGTTCTATACCTACTATGAGAGCTTGCATTTTTTACCCTTCAAGGTTTCAGAACAGGTTCAGGGCCTCACATTTACCAGGGAAAG
The DNA here is from genome assembly GCF_964263255.1 of Lissotriton vulgaris. Taxonomy (NCBI): domain Eukaryota; kingdom Metazoa; phylum Chordata; class Amphibia; order Caudata; family Salamandridae; genus Lissotriton; species Lissotriton vulgaris. Next base: position 89,921,961 of record NC_141697.1, on the reverse strand, counting down.
GCATGGGTCTTTGCAGATTAGCAATTAATGGCATTACATTGCCATGCAAAGCATCTCCAATTACAATGTCCTTACTGTCATATGCTGACGCTGAAGTAAATAATTACAGAGACACCAGAATGGAGAAAACAAAAGGAATTATTAAAATCCCAGTTAAAATAAAGAAGCTATGAAGAAGATGCAAAGACAGAATATAAAATCAAACAATGTTAGAAATGAACCTTTGAATTATAGAGAACTGGACACTGCTCTAATTTACCTAATTTGTGAAATGTTCACAATAGGCACATAAAATAAAAGGAATCATTGAAAAAGAAGGTAATTGAATATGATGAGGACTCAAAGGGCCTCATTTACAGCACTGGGCAGCACTGCAAGTCTTTTTGATGCACTGCCAAACGCCAATTTGAAAGGCCAGGAATGTACCTTATTTATGAGATACATGCATCCCTGTCCTTTCTGTCTGCGCCACCACATAAATTGGTGCCTAGCGCCAATGGAAGCACTCTTGCACCATGGTGCAAGGGAGTCTGCATTGCATGCAAGATTGTTTTTATGCAGGAAGGTGCACCTTACCCTACTTTGCATTACTAGATGTCTAAGAAGCCATGCGAAGACACGCAAGTTCACTTTGTGTTGCCCTATAGATATGATTGAGAAGCCTGCGCAACCGGAGTAGCAAGAAAAGTGACGCTCCGGTTGTACAGGCCTCTTATAAATAAGACTCACTGTGTTTACAAATCCTAAATGACTGCTTATTAAAAAAGGAAAGAATTTAAGAACAGGACTATGGAAGAGGGACCGAGCAGCAAATCCTTTTTGTACTGGATGAACTGCGCATACATCTTAAATAAAGATTTGGTACACCAGCTGCAGACTAGCAAAAAAAATAAAGCTACAACATTTTGCAACATATGAGAAAAAGCAATGTATATATGAGATTAAATGTTCGTGTGTCTATTACTATATTAGAATAATGGAACAGGTTGTAAAACTTGTTGTCGTAAGCATCACTGTAATTTCCATATTAAGAAGGAATATAACTAATCACAAATCATATTTCTGGTAGCTGATACAAATGAGGACAAAAGGGAGAGAAATACAAAAGGAAAACTGTTGAAATAGAAAATCTTGTAGATGTAATTAGTGAAAGCATTTGAGGAATGTGGTTTAAATCAAGCACAACATCTAAGCTGCAATTTATCAAATGGGTGTCACCAAATTGGAGGTGAATGGTATAATGTCATTAGCTTTATAATTCTAACTAAATGGAAAAAAAACTTTCAAGACTACACACAAGTGGATACATAACAAGCATTGGAAATGCAATAGGTCTCGCATTAGGAAAGTTTGAGCAATTGGTATTGTAAAGGACACTTTTTTTATTTATGTGTTGGTTTTGAAAATAGCAAAAGTAATAGCTTTGTCAGTTACAATGTCAATAGTTTTAACTTTCGCAAATGTGACACCTATAGCATTTGTAATGCAATGTGTGTTGTCTTTACGTGACTTAGATGTATTGATATTGCAAATAACAATGGCTTTTAATTTTGTAAATAATTAATACTTAAATAAAATTTATTGTAATTTATAATGGCAATAGCTTAAACGTTTGTAAATTAATTTTGTGAAGATTATGTTCAGTGTATTTTATTGTGACGAAAATCCAAGAACATTGCATTTGCACCTGGTGGTGGATGTGGTGGTGGTGGGTGTGGTGGTTGTGGTGGTGGATGTGGTGGATGTGGGTGTGGTGGATGTGGGTGTGGTGGATGTGGGTGTGGTGGATGTGGGTGTGGTGGATGTGGTGGTGGATGTGGTGGTGGATGTGGTGGTGGATGTGGTGGTGGTGGGTGTGGTAGTGGATGTGGTGGGGGATGTGGTGGTGGATGTGGTGGTGGATGCGTTGGACATAGGGGGTGAGGTGAAACCCAGGGATAGGGCAGGGATAAAAGAAACATCAGTATGCACATGCGTGCACGGTCCACTCGCGCAAGCCACCTTCTGTGTGCACGGAGGTGACGTGCGCATGAACGCGCCTCAGAGAAATAGGAGGCCTCTCGGCTCCTGTACTTTGACGTCATTTATCGCATCCTTGCATATTTAGAGTGGAGGTAAGAAACCCCCTGCAGCGGCGCAGAAAGCTATTATTTCGCATATAAACGTGATCTGAAACAGGCCACACGGCGACCTGAATCAAATACGCAGTGGTTCCCACCAGGGAAGAAACCAAAGAGGGCTCCAGCTGGAAAATGTTTATTAAATGATGAGTTAACTCAGAGGGTTGAGTGTCTGCAGCAGAGAACTGTGTGCAATAGTAAACACTATGGGAGTTTGGGGAAGCATCGAGCCAGCTCGTAGCTACCGCGGCAATAAAATACAGCAGCCGAAAGGGCAACAACTTTTAGTGTCATGCCAAGCATGTCAGTTTTACATATGACTGAACACATTAAGGTCTAAGCTGGGCATATACCCTCAACAGAGGGCAGGAAAAGGTGCAGAATCGAGTAAATGGCGCATGGGGACACAGCACACAAACCTTACAATGAGCACTAACACACCACATCCATCTGCAGAGCCGAATGGGCGCGTTGTGATTTTATGCATATGTGTGTGAAGGAAGTACATAGTTGTCAAAATATTGACAAGGCTAAAGTAAAATAAAATGCAGTTTTTACACATGAGTGAGTGTGTTGTGTTAGGGTGGGGGTGAAGGGAAGGAGATGCCAGAAGGTGTATTCAGGATAGAATGAAAAGAGGGGGCTGAAGAGGAAAGAGATGAGTTGTAAGATATGCAAACGGAGGAGATATGGAGAGGAAAAGGGCATACATGTAACAGAGTGAACATAACCAGAGTGAGTGAGACACTCTGAAGTCCACACCCCCTTCCACTGGCCTCAGTAATATTGAACTCTCAATGTCACTATTTCAGAATTGAAACATTTTTGATATTAATTACTGCCAACAAAATTATTGCTGTTACTCAACAGAAAACGACCATTGAGAAAGCCAAACTCCCCACCTGGCACATACCCCCTCATTTCAGGTCATGACCCCGATTGTTACATGACACTCAGGAGAGCTACTAGGACCCTCTGTCTCAATTTTATAAATATATATTATGTAGCTGTGCAGCCTTGATCGCTCCAATTTTACTTAATATGTAATCTTGAGTGAATATGTAATTTGTTAATCTGTAACTCACGTCACGAGTAACTGCTGTACATATAAGTAGTGTTGTCTACTACCATGTCACTTTTTCCTTATGTAATTTACTTCGCTCTAGTCTAAAGCGCTCTGACAACTCTGGGTAAAGTACGCGCCAAACACCTTTTGGAGACCCCCTCCCCCAAACACCTTTGCATCCCACTTATAGCCCAGTGACGAACAGTATTGGGAGGGGTGATCTGTTGGAATTGGAAAGGAGGGGGAATTTGTGAGGGAGAGCGAAAAAGAGCTGTAAAGGGAAGTGATGGGAAATTAGGGGGAGAGTAATTGAGCTGGGAGAAGTTCAAAGGGAGGCGAAAGAAGTGTGCGAGAAAGAGAGGGGGGGGAGGAGGGAGGGGGCTGTCTGAGGCGAGGTGGCGTCGGTGCGGTGAGAGGCGGATGTGGGGCGACACAACAACAAAGAAGCAGTGAAAACAAAGCAACATATGGCTGGGGAGTTGCAAAGACCGTAAATTAATTATAAAGGGAGATGAGATAATAAGAGCACGTGCTCAGTCCCCTTGAAGGGGAGGGGGCAATGGCGGGCGCGAGGCAGAGACTGCAGAGTGATGCGAGGCTCCGGCGGGGTGGAGTGTGCGCGAGAGAGATTGAAGGGGAGGGGGCAATGGAGGGCGCGAGGCAGAGACTGCAGAGTGATGCGAGGCTCCGGCGGGGTGGAGTGTGCGCGAGAGAGGAGAGGGGCTAAAGAGATTGATGTGTGTACATATAGGCTGGTAAGACCACCGGCCTAGAAAAGGACCAGAGATGCTCAAGCAGGTGGACAAACAGACAGGCAAGGAGCTCTTCGGCAGCCATTTTGTGACCACCGGAAAATTAGAAAGCCTTGGGAGGGGAGAAGAAGTCGCAATCGCACCACTGGCGCCCTGCTTGTTCCTTTTGATGCCTGAGGCGTTGAACTGTTATAAGAGTCCTGATAATGTTTTGCTGCATCTCTGTGCACTCGTCACAGAGTGCTCTGAAGCTGTGGTTGGCCGTCATCTTGGCACTATAAACACGTAAACAGGCGATACTGCGTGGACATAGGACATAGGTCACAGAGTGCTCTGAAGCTGTGGTTGGCCGTCATCTTGGCACTATAAACACGTAAACAGGCGATACTGCGTGGACATAGGACATAGGTTAAACAAGCTTCTGTGTTCTGCGACACGGCGGGCAGGGGAGGGGGCGGAGCGGGGAGAGGGGAGAGGTGCGACACGGCAGGCAGGGGAGGAGAGTAGGAGGAGGAGGGGGGAGGAGAGTAGGGGAGGCACGGCCTAGCGGCCGTGCAATCAAGAAGTGAGGGGGCGGAGCTGGGGGAGGCTGTGAGAGAGAAAGTGGGCAAGGCAGGCGGCTGGGGGCATGTGCACGCGCTTTTAAGCTCAATGCGCATGCGCATTGAGCTTAAATTTCTCGTGCACTGCAGGGAATCGCCACGATTCCTTGCAAGTTGGTTAAAGAGTGTTTAAGCCCCCATAGTCTCGCAAGCTCGATGCGCATGCGCATCGACAGGTAAGACCTAAAAACAACAGAAATGAGGCAGCCAGCGTAATTGATGAACACAAAGAGATAACATCAATAGGTGATGACACAAAATTTGACCTTATAGAGCGAGTCATTTCATATTGGGAGTACCTTTACATTGTGGTTCCTTTACATTATTAGTGTCTTTACTTCGCAGGTAGGGCTGCAGGTATTAATTCTATCCTCATTCACACAAAATTCAAATATGTACAATGGTAAAGAAATATATATATTCTTAGATGCACACACACACACACACACACATATATACATAAATATATATATATATACATATATATATGTATATATATATATAGATATTGATATATATAGATATATAGATATATATGGATATAGATATATAACATCTCTATATATGTATATATATGTGTATATATAAAGGGACTAGGCCTTTTGCCATTTTTATAGCAAAGTCTTTAAACAAAGGATTAGCACAGTGCTATCCATGCGGAGCTGCAAAATGACCAAATACTTTTACCACTCCAGGCACAGTATTACAGCTTTGTATTGGTAAAATACCATCCAAACCAATCTGAAATACATAAAAACAACTCCTGTCACTAGTTTCTCTCTCATTAGAGCTCTTCAGTGAGGTATAGCTTTGTCCAAACACAAGGGAGCACCCAGTATAAGTAAAAAAAATACCCTTTCAGGCATAGAGTGATGAATACATTATGCAAAAAACAGAGGCAGAACACTCTGGGTAGTTCTCAAGTTTAGGTGGGAAGCAGCTCCTGTATAGAGCACTCTCAGCAACACACTAAATTTTCTCACCTCAAATGTCTTCTTTTCTATCAAAGACTTTGAGCATAGGATTAGCAAAGTGCCATCCATGAGGAGATAGAAAGGGACAAAGTATTTTGCCATTTCTACAGCAAAGTCTTAAGCATAGGATTAGCACAGTGCTATCCATGCTGAGCTGTAAAATGACCAAAGCCTTTTACCACTCCAGGCACAGTATTACAGCTTTGGATTAGTATAATACCATCCGTGCTAACCTGAAATTAATAAAAGCAACCGCTGATATGTGTTTAGCTCTCATTAGAGCTCTTTAGAGAGGTATAGCTTTGTCCAAACACAGGGAAGCACCCAGTACAAGTAAAAACAATACCCTTATAGGCATAGAGTGACAAAACAATTATTTTAAAAAAGAAGCAGAGAACTCTGGGTAGTTCTCAGGTCTAGGTGGAAAGCAGCTCCTGTATAGAGCACTCTCAACAACAGCGACACTCTAAATTTGCTCACCTCATTAGAGCTCTTCGGCCGCAGTTTCGGCGGTTGGTGCAATCCCCGCGGTTTTGGCTACTGCGTAATACATAAGGGTTCACATTGCCAGAAGCTTTAGGATGCACTCTCCATTTGTTCAAATAAGGCTGCAGCGTTCTCCGCCAACCACAGGTAAAGTATAATGCCTGACGCGTTTCGAACAAAGTAGTTCTTCCTCATAGGCAGATTAGACTTTTTTAAATCAGGAGGCAAAGACCGCTGCTTGACATATAACCCATCACTTTATTGGCCCCCAGGTGGAGCCTTGTAGAACTTTTGCTTTGCATGTTGGGATCAGCAGTCCATGCATATAAACCTTAAGGATCATCAGCTTCTAAAAAGTCAATCAAAATGTACATAGTTACAATAATGCCATTAGTGGGCCATCCGTGCAAGGCAGATGACGCTGCAAATCATCTAGCGCCAACAAAATGGATCCAAAACAGCCCCAACATCAAGGGCCGTCGGCCGCAGTTTCGGCGGTTGGTGCAATCCCCGCGGTTTTGGCTACTGCGTAATACATAAGGGTTCACATTGCCAGAAGCTTTAGGATGCACTCTCCATTTGTTCAAATAAGGCTGCAGCGTTCTCCGCCAACCACAGGTAAAGTATAATGCCTGACGCGTTTCGAACAAAGTAGTTCTTCCTCATAGGCAGATTAGACTTTTTAAATCAGGAGGCAAAGACCGCTGCTTGACATATAACCCATCACTTTATTGGCCCCCAGGTGGAGCCTTGTAGAACTTTTGCTTTGCATGTTGGGATCAGCAGTCCATGCATATAAACCTTGAAGATCATCAGCTTCTAAAAAGTCAATCAAAATGTACATAGTTACAATAATGCCATTAGTGGGCCATCCGTGCAAGGCAGATGACGCTGCAAATCATCTAGCGCCAACAAAATGGATCCAAAACAGCCCCAACATCAAGGGCCGTCGGCCGCAGTTTCGGCGGTTGGTGCAATCCCCGCGGTTTTGGCTACCGCGTAATACATAAGGGTTCACATTGCCAGAAGCTTTAGGATGCACTCTCCATTTGTTCAAATAAGGCTGCAGAGTTCTCCGCCAACCACAGGTAAAGTATAATGCCTGACGCGTTTCGAACAAAGTAGTTCTTCCTCATAGGCAGATTAGACTTTTTTAAATCAGGAGGCAAAGACCGCTGCTTGACATATAACCCATCACTTTATTGGCCCCCAGGTGGAGCCTTGTAGAACTTTTGCTTTGCATGTTGGGATCAGCAGTCCATGCATATAAACCTTGAAGATCATCAGCTTCTAAAAAGTCAATCAAAATGTACATAGTTACAATAATGCCATTAGTGGGCCATCCGTGCAAGGCAGATGACGCTGCAAATCATCTAGCCCCAACAAAATGGATCCAAAACAGCCCCAACATCAAGGGCCGCCGGCCGCAGTTTCGGCGGTTGGTGCAATCCCCGCGGTTTTGGCTACCGCGTAATACATAAGGGTTCACATTGCCAGAAGCTTTAGGATGCACTCTCCATTTGTTCAAATAAGGCTGCAGCGTTCTCCGCCAACCACAGGTAAAGTATAATGCCTGACGCGTTTCGAACAAAGTAGTTCTTCCTCATAGGCAGATTAGACTTTTTTAAATCAGGAGGCAAGGACCGCTGCTTGACATATAACCCATCACTTTATTGGCCCCCAGGTGGATCCTTGTAGAACTTTTGCTTTGCATGTTAGGATCAGCAGTCCATGCATATAAACCTTGAAGATCGTCAGCTTCTAAAAAGTCAATCAAAATGTACATAGTTACAATAATGCCATCAGTGAGCCATCCGTGCAAGGCAGATGACGCTGCAAATCATCTAGCGCCAACAAAATGGATCCAAAACAGCCCCAACATCAAGGGCCGTCGGCCGCAATTTCGGCGGTTGGTGCAATCCCCGCGGTTTTGGCTACCGCGTAATACATAAGGGTTCACATTGCCAGAAGCTTTAGGATGCACTCTCCATTTGTTCAAATAAGGCTGCAGCGTTCTCCGCCAACCACAGGTAAAGTATAATGCCTGACGCGTTTCGAACAAAGTAGTTCTTCCTCATAGGCAGATTAGACTTTTTTAAATCAGGAGGCAAAGACCGCTGCTTGACATATAACCCATCACTTTATTGGCCCCCAGGTGGAGCCTTGTAGAACTTTTGCTTTGCATGTTGGGATCAGCAGTCCACGCATATAAACCTTGAAGATCATCAGCTTCTAAAAAGTCAATCAAAATGTACATAGTTACAATAATGCCATTAGTGGGCCATCCGTGCAAGGCAGATGACGCTGCAAATCATCTAGCCCCAACAAAATGGATCCAAAACAGCCCCAACATCAAGGGCCGCCGGCCGCAGTTTCGGCGGTTGGTGCAATCCCCGCGGTTTTGGCTACCGCGTAATACATAAGGGTTCACATTGCCAGAAGCTTTAGGATGCACTCTCCATTTGTTCAAATAAGGCTGCAGCGTTCTCCGCCAACCACAGGTAAAGTATAATGCCTGACGCGTTTCGAACAAAGTAGTTCTTCCTCATAGGCAGATTAGACTTTTTTAAATCAGGAGGCAAAGACCGCGCCTTGACATATAACCCATCACTTTATTGGCCCCCAGGTGGAGCCTTGTAGAACTTTTGCTTTGCATGTTGGGATCAGCAGTCCATGCATATAAACCTTGAAGATCATCAGCTTCTAAAAAGTCAATCAAAATGTACATAGTTACAATAATGCCATTAGTGGGCCATCCGTGCAAGGCAGATGACGCTGCAAATCATCTAGCCCCAACAAAATGGATCCAAAACAGCCCCAACATCAAGGGCCGTCGGCCGCAGTTTCGGCGGTTGGTGCAATCCCCGCGGTTTTGGCTACCGCGTAATACATAAGGGTTCACATTGCCAGAAGCTTTAGGATGCACTCTCCATTTGTTCAAATAAGGCTGCAGCGTTCTCCGCCAACCACAGGTAAAGTATAATGCCTGACGCGATTCGAACAAAGTAGTTCTTCCTCATAGAACCTCATGACCTTATAGAGCGAGTCATTTCATATTGGGAGTACCTTTACATTGTGGTTCCTTTACATTATTAGTGTCTTTACTTCGCAGGTAGGGCTGCAGGTATTAATTCTATCCTCATTCACACAAAATTCAAATATGTACAATGGTAAAGAAATATATATATTCTTAGATGCACACACACACACACACACACATATATACATAAATATATATATATATACATATATATATGTATATATATATATAGATATTGATATATATAGATATATAGATATATATGGATATAGATATATAACATCTCTATATATGTATATATATGTGTATATATAAAGGGACTAGGCCTTTTGCCATTTTTATAGCAAAGTCTTTAAACAAAGGATTAGCACAGTGCTATCCATGCGGAGCTGCAAAATGACCAAATACTTTTACCACTCCAGGCACAGTATTACAGCTTTGTATTGGTAAAATACCATCCAAACCAATCTGAAATACATAAAAACAACTCCTGTCACTAGTTTCTCTCTCATTAGAGCTCTTCAGTGAGGTATAGCTTTGTCCAAACACAAGGGAGCACCCAGTATAAGTAAAAAAAATACCCTTTCAGGCATAGAGTGATGAATACATTATGCAAAAAACAGAGGCAGAACACTCTGGGTAGTTCTCAAGTTTAGGTGGGAAGCAGCTCCTGTATAGAGCACTCTCAGCAACACACTAAATTTTCTCACCTCAAATGTCTTCTTTTCTATCAAAGACTTTGAGCATAGGATTAGCAAAGTGCCATCCATGAGGAGATAGAAAGGGACAAAGTATTTTGCCATTTCTACAGCAAAGTCTTAAGCATAGGATTAGCACAGTGCTATCCATGCTGAGCTGTAAAATGACCAAAGCCTTTTACCACTCCAGGCACAGTATTACAGCTTTGGATTAGTATAATACCATCCGTGCTAACCTGAAATTAATAAAAGCAACCGCTGATATGTGTTTAGCTCTCATTAGAGCTCTTTAGAGAGGTATAGCTTTGTCCAAACACAGGGAAGCACCCAGTACAAGTCAAAACAATACCCTTATAGGCATAGAGTGACAAAACAATTATTTTAAAAAAGAAGCAGAGAACTCTGGGTAGTTCTCAGGTCTAGGTGGAAAGCAGCTCCTGTATAGAGCACTCTCAACAACAGCGACACTCTAAATTTGCTCACCTCATTAGAGCTCTTCGGAGAGGTATAGCTTTGTGCAGACTTAAGGGAGCACCCAGTATAAGTCAAAACAATACCTATTCAGGCATAGAGTGAGGAATAAGTAATGCAATAAAGAAGCAGAGCACTCTGGGTAGTTCTCAAGCTAAGGTGGGAAGCAGCTCCTGTATAGAGCACTCTCAAAACCAGTGACACGCTAAATTTGCTCATCTGAAATGTCAGCTTTTCTATCAAAGTCTTTAAACATAGGATTAGCACAGTCCCATCCACGCCGAGATAGAAAGGGACAAAGTCTTTTGCCATTTCACAGCAAAGTCTTTAAACATAGGATTAGCACAGTGCTATCCATGCCGAGCTGCAAACGACCAAAGCCTTTTACCACTCCAGGCACAGTATTACTGATTTGGATTGGTTAAATACCATCCAAGCCAACCTGCAATAAATAAAAGCAACTCCTGTCACATGTTTAGCTCCCATTAGAGCTTTTCAGAGGGGTATAGCTTTGTCCAAACACAAGGGAGCACCCAGTACAAGTCAAAACAATACCCTTTTAGGCATAAAGTGACAAATAAATTATGTAAAAAAAAGGAGCAGAGAACTCTGGGTAGTTCTCAAGTTTAGGTGGAAAGCAGCTCCTGTATAGAGCACTCTCAACAACAGGGACACTCTTTTCTATACATTTGAGATGAGCAAATTTAGAGTGTTGCTGGTGTTGAGGGTGCTCCATACAGGAGCTGCTGTCCAGCTACAATTGAGAACTTCCCAGAGTTCTCCTTCTTGTTTGCATATATATATATATATATATATGGATACCAAGTCCTTCAATGAGCAAACGAGAACTTCCACGTGGCTTCACCATCAGGAACGGACTACCACAAAGGTAATTTTATAAAGTGCTATTTATTCCTTTTAGATCACAACATGACGCGTTTCGACCAGGTTGCCCCGGCCTTGATCACATGACATGTCAGGAAAACCCACGCCCTTAAATCTCATGAGGCATGCTCTGGTCACTCCCATTCTAATCATAGACAGTGAAGAAAGACACAATACAAACAAGTGCAAAGTGCATTCAGGATATTCAACTCGCAATGAGCAAAAACATTGTAGTTTCACAATTTAAACATTTCATTGTTGAAACCGCCTATATTAGGTAATATATATATATATATATATATATATATATATATATATATATATATATATATATATATATATATAGAGAGAGAGAGAGAGAGAGAGAGAGAGAGAGAGGCTTTGCCGAATAAAATAACACGCTAAAAAAAGTCTGGGCTGTGTCGCTGTTGTTATTGTGACAACACTTGGTTGGATTAAGCGGGGTCCACGACCCTGTCACAGCCTGCCATCGCCTAAGAGGATTCAGTGCTTTGTGACTAACTTTGTGGGATATATATAAAAATGTATACATATATATATATATAAGGGTTCACATTGCCAGAAGCTTTAGGATGCACTCTCCATTTGTTCAAATAAGGCTGCAGCGTTCTCCGCCAACCACAGGTAAAGTATAATGCCTGACGCGTTTCGAACAAAGTAGTTCTTCCTCATAGGCAGATTAGACTTTTTTAAATCAGGAGGCAAAGACCGCTGCTTGACATATAACCCATCACTTTATTGGCCCCCAGGTGGAGCCTTGTAGAACTTTTGCTTTGCATGTTGGGATCAGCAGTCCATGCATATAAACCTTGAAGATCATCAGCTTCTAAAAAGTCAATCAAAATGTACATAGTTACAATAATGCCATTAGTGGGCCATCCGTGCAAGGCAGATGACGCTGCAAATCATCTAGCGCCAACAAAATGGATCCAAAACAGCCCCAACATCAAGGGCCGTCGGCCGCAGTTTCGGCGGTTGGTGCAATCCCCGCGGTTTTGGCTACTGCGTAATACATAAGGGTTCACATTGCCAGAAGCTTTAGGATGCACTCTCCATTTGTTCAAATAAGGCTGCAGCATTCTCCGCCAACCACAGGTAAAGTATAATGCCTGACGCGTTTCGAACAAAGTAGTTCTTCCTCATAGGCAGATTAGACTTTTTTAAATCAGGAGGCAAAGACCGCTGCTTGACATATAACCCATCACTTTATTGGCCCCCAGGTGGAGCCTTGTAGAACTTTTGCTTTGCATGTTGGGATCAGCAGTCCATGCATATAAACCTTGAAGATCATCAGCTTCTAAAAAGTCAATCAAAATGTACATAGTTACAATAATGCCATTAGTGGGCCATCCGTGCAAGGCAGATGACGCTGCAAATCATCTAGCGCCAACAAAATGGATCCAAAACAGCCCCAACATCAAGGGCCGTCGGCCGCAGTTTCGGCGGTTGGTGCAATCCCCGCGGTTTTGGCTACCGCGTAATACATAAGGGTTCACATTGCCAGAAGCTTTAGGATGCACTCTCCATTTGTTCAAATAAGGCTGCAGCGTTCTCCGCCAACCACAGGTAAAGTATAATGCCTGACGCGTTTCGAACAAAGTAGTTCTTCCTCATAGGCAGATTAGACTTTTTTAAATCAGGAGGCAAGGACCGCTGCTTGACATATAACCCATCACTTTATTGGCCCCCAGGTGGATCCTTGTAGAACTTTTGCTTTGCATGTTAGGATCAGCAGTCCATGCATATAAACCTTGAAGATTGTCAGCTTCTAAAAAGTCAATCAAAATGTACATAGTTACAATAATGCCATCAGTGGGCCATCCGTGCAAGGCAGATGACGCTGCAAATCATCTAGCGCCAACAAAATGGATCCAAAACAGCCCCAACAACAAGGGCCGTCGGCCGCAATTTCGGCGGTTGGTGCAATCCCCGCGGTTTTGGCTACCGCGTAATACATAGGGGTTCACATTGCCAGAAGCTTTAGGATGCACTCTCCATTTGTTCAAATAAGGCTGCAGCGTTCTCCGCCAACCACAGGTAAAGTATAATGCCTGACGCGTTTCGAACAAAGTAGTTCTTCCTCATAGGCAGATTAGACTTTTTTAAATCAGGAGGCAAAGACCGCTGCTTGACATATAACCCATCACTTTATTGGCCCCCAGGTGGAGCCTTGTAGAACTTTTGCTTTGCATGTTGGGATCAGCAGTCCATGCATATAAACCTTGAAGATCATCAGCTTCTAAAAAGTCAATCAAAATGTACATAGTTACAATAATGCCATTAGTGGGCCATCCGTGCAAGGCAGATGACGCTGCAAATCATCTAGCGCCAACAAAATGGATCCAAAACAGCCCCAACATCAAGGGCCGTCGGCCGCAGTTTCGGCGGTTGGTGCAATCCCCGCGGTTTTGGCTACCGCGTAATACATAAGGGTTCACATTGCCAGAAGCTTTAGGATGCACTCTCCATTTGTTCAAATAAGGCTGCAGCGTTCTCCGCCAACCACAGGTAAAGTATAATGCCTGACGCGTTTCGAACAAAGTAGTTCTTCCTCATAGGCAGATTAGACTTTTTTAAATCAGGAGGCAAAGACCGCGCCTTGACATATAACCCATCACTTTATTGGCCCCCAGGTGGAGCCTTGTAGAACTTTTGCTTTGCATGTTGGGATCAGCAGTCCATGCATATAAACCTTGAAGATCATCAGCTTCTAAAAAGTCAATCAAAATGTACATAATTACAATAATGCCATTAGTGGGCCATCCGTGCAAGGCAGATGACGCTGCAAATCATCTAGCCCCAACAAAATGGATCCAAAACAGCCCCAACATCAAGGGCCGTCGGCCGCAGTTTCGGCGGTTGGTGCAATCCCCGCGGTTTTGGCTACCGCGTAATACATAAGGGTTCACATTGCCAGAAGCTTTAGGATGCACTCTCCATTTGTTCAAATAAGGCTGCAGCGTTCTCCGCCAACCACAGGTAAAGTATAATGCCTGACGCGATTCGAACAAAGTAGTTCTTCCTCATAGGCAGATTAGACTTTTTTAAATCAGGAGGCAAAGACCGCTGCTTGACATATAACCCATCACTTTATTGGCCCCCAGGTGGAGCCTTGTAGAACTTTTGCTTTGCATGTTGGGATCAGCAGTCCATGCATATAAACCTTGAAGATCATCAGCTTCTAAAAAGTCAATCAAAATGTACATAGTTACAATAATGCCATTAGTGGGCCATCCGTGCAAGGCAGATGACGCTGCAAATCATCTAGCCCCAACAAAATGGATCCAAAACAGCCCCAACATCAAGGGCCGTCGGCCGCAGTTTCGGTGGTTGGTGCAATCCCCGCGGTTTTGGCTACCGCGTAATACATAAGGGTTCACATTGCCAGAAGCTTTAGGATGCACTCTCCATTTGTTCAAATAAGGCTGCAGCGTTCTCCGCCAACCACAGGTAAAGTATAATGCCTGACGCGTTTCGAACAAAGTAGTTCTTCCTCATAGGCAGATTAGACTTTTTTAAATCAGGAGGCAAAGACCGCTGCTTGACATATAACCCATCACTTTATTGGCCCCCAGGTGGAGCCTTGTAGAACTTTTGCTTTGCATGTTGGGATCAGCAGTCCATGCATATAAACCTTGAAGATCGTCAGCTTCTAAAAAGTCAATCAAAATGTACATAGTTACAATAATGCCATTAGTGGGCCATCCGTGCAAGGCAGATGACGCTGCAAATCATCTAGTGCCAACAAAATGGATCCAAAACAGCCCCAACATCAAGGGCCGTCGGCCGCAATTTCGGCGGTTGGTGCACTCCCCGCGGTTTTGGCTACCGCGTAATACATAAGGGTTCACATTGCCAGAAGCTTTAGGATGCACTCTCCATTTGTTCAAATAAGGCTGCAGCGTTCTCCGCCAACCACAGGTAAAGTATAATGCCTGACGCGTTTCGAACAAAGTAGTTCTTCCTCATAGGCAGATTAGACTTTTTTAAATCAGGAGGCAAAGACCGCTGCTTGACATATAACCCATCACTTTATTGGCCCCCAGGTGGAGCCTTGTAGAACTTTTGCTTTGCATGTTGGGATCAGCAGTCCATGCATATAAACCTTGAAGATCATCAGCTTCTAAAAAGTCAATCAAAATGTACATAGTTACAATAATGCCATTAGTGGGCCATCCGTGCAAGGCAGATGACGCTGCAAATCATCTAGCGCCAACAAAATGGATCCAAAACAGCCCCAACATCAAGGGCCGTCGGCCGCAGTTTCGGCGGTTGGTGCAATCCCCGCGGTTTTGGCTACCGCGTAATACATAAGGGTTCACATTGCCAGAAGCTTTAGGATGCACTCTCCATTTGTTCAAATAAGGCTGCAGCGTTCTCCGCCAACCACAGGTAAAGTATAATGCCTGACGCGTTTCGAACAAAGTAGTTCTTCCTCATAGGCAGATTAGACTTTTTTAAATCAGGAGGCAAAGACCGCTGCTTGACATATAACCCATCACTTTATTGGCCCCCAGGTGGAGCCTTGTAGAACTTTTGCTTTGCATGTTGGGATCAGCAGTCCATGCATATAAACCTTGAAGATCATCAGCTTCTAAAAAGTCAATCAAAATGTACATAGTTACAATAATGCCATTAGTGGGCCATCCGTGCAAGGCAGATGACGCTGCAAATCATCTAGCCCCAACAAAATGGATCCAAAACAGCCCCAACATCAAGGGCCGTCGGCCGCAGTTTCGGCGGTTGGTGCAATCCCCGCGGTTTTGGCTACCGCGTAATACATAAGGGTTCACATTGCCAGAAGCTTTAGGATGCACTCTCCATTTGTTCAAATAAGGCTGCAGCGTTCTCCGCCAACCACAGGTAAAGTATAATGCCTGACGCGTTTCGAACAAAGTAGTTCTTCCTCATAGGCAGATTAGACTTTTTGTAAATCAGGAGGCAAAGACCGCTGCTTGACATATAACCCATCACTTTATTGGCCCCCAGGTGGAGCCTTGTAGAACTTTTTTGGTTATATTTCAAGCAGCAGTCTTTGCCTCCTGATTTAAAAAAGTTCAATCTGCCTATGAGGAAGAACTACTTTGTTCGAAACGCGTCAGGCATCATACTTTACCTGTGGTTGGCGGAGAACGCTGCAGCCTTATTTGAACAAATGGAGAGTGCATCCGAAAGCTTCTGGCAATGTGAACCCTTATATATATATATATATATATATATATATATATATATATATATATATATATATATATATATATATATATATATATATATATATATATATATATATATATATATATATATATATAATATATATATATAAAAATACACTTATATATACATATATATATATATACAGATTTAATTCAATATAAACCTATATTTCCATGGATATATGTACATGTGTGTATTTTTAATGCTAAATACTAATTTCTTTTTTATCTAATAATAATAAATAAATATGCTACTAACATTATTTTGATGTATATTTATTTATTTTTTAATAATCAATTTTTTGACTTAATAGATTAATGATCTAATTTTAAATTACAAATCCCAAAATTCTAAAACGTCCTTAACATATTCACTACCCACCTTTGAACCCTAGAAATCCTTAGTCTCTCTTAACACTGCCCCTCATTAAACCCTAAAATCATTTCCCCCTTAATCCTATCCATTCCTGAACCCTAAACACTCCAAATCCCCCCAATTGCTACCCATTTCTGAACCCTAAAACCCTTACTACCCTTAAAAACTTTACCTTAAAATTAAAAAAAACAAAATATACATTTATGTTTTCAAATACATAGTTTATCATGATATTAATTCATACTTATAATTAATGTCTAATTAATAAATGTTCCCATATTTTCATTTCATTGTAGTTTATATATCACAAGTGAGCAAGACTCTGTGGAGTCCGAACAAGTCATTTTTGTCTGCCAATTATCAATACTTGAGGCATGTCTGTTCCCGGTATGGCTTGCATTTCTCAGATGGTGAGAAGGAACTTTGCGACATTTTAAGTGGGGGACCAGATCCATACAACTGCAGCCTCCACAACAAGCTGGGTATAGCTTAAGTTTTGGCCTTTACAAGATATATATATATATATATATATATATATATATATATATATATATATTGTTTGACGCTCACTTCAGCCACTGTCTTTAATATTTTGGGTTTCTACATTAAGTGGGGGCCGAGAAAAAGGGGGTCCCAAAACGCGTGTCACTTTGGAAGTTTATTCAGAAAAGGGGGTGGTGATGGACAGAGTATCTGAATTAAACAGAACACTCATACCCAGTCAACAGATCAGGGCTTGATCCATCACCGTTTTTTAGCTCACTGCACCATCTCAGCTCAGAACCTGGCTACATGCAAGTTAGTCTGTCCCTGGCCCAGTGCATCATGGGAACAGGGCAGACCAAACTACCAAGCCAATTCTTATACTGGGAAGGAAACAAGCTTCCGGGGACCGGTTTCTGGCATTACAGCCGTTTTCGGCCCGGCTTGCTTGAATCCTGATGGTGCAATGAGCAAGGGACTCACATCTGAGTATACCCTTCCACGCTTATGGTGGACAAAACGATTCAGAAAAGGGGGTGGTGATGGACAGAGTATCTGAATTAAACAGAACACTCATACCCAGTCAACAGATCAGGGCTTGATCCATCACCGTTTTTTAGCTCACTGCACCATCCCAGCTCAGAACCTGGCTACATGCAAGTTAGTCTGTCCCTGGCCCAGTGCATCATGGGAACAGGGCAGACCAAACTACCAAGCCAATTCTTATACTGGGAAGGAAACAAGCTTCCGGGGACCGGTTTCTGGCATTACAGCCGTCTTCGGCCCGGCTTGCTTGAATCCTGATGGTGCAGTGAGCAAGGGACTCACATCTGAGTATACCCTTCCACGCTTATGGTGGACAAAACGATTCAGAAAAGGGGGTGGTGATGGACAGAGTATCTGAATTAAGCAGAACACTCATACCCAGTCAACAGATAAGGGCTTCATCCATCACCGTTTTTTAGCTCACTGCACCATCCCAGCTCAGAACCTGGCTACATGCAAGTTAGTCTGTCCCTGGCCCAGTGCATCATGGGAACAGGGCAGACCAAACTACCAAGCCAATTCTTATACTGGGAAGGAAACAAGCTTCCGGGGACTGGTTTCTGGCATTACAGCCGTCTTCGGCCCGGCTTGCTTGAATCCTGATGGTACAATGAGCAAGGGACTCACATCTGAGTATACCCTTCCACGCTTATGGTGGACAAAACGATTCAGAAAAGGGGGTGGTGATGGACAGAGTATCTGAATTAAACAGAACACTCATACCCAGTCAACAGATCAGGGCTTGATCCATCACCGTTTTTTAGCTCACTGCACCATCCCAGCTCAGAACCTGGCTACATGCAAGTTAGTCTGTCCCTGGCCCAGTGCATCATGGGAACAGGGCAGACCAAACTACCAAGCCAATTCTTATACTGGGAAGGAAACAAGCTTCCGGGGACCGGTTTCTGGCATTACAGCCGTCTTCGGCCCGGCTTGCTTGAATCCTGATGGTGCAATGAGCAAGGGACTCACATCTGAGTATACCCTTCCACGCTTATGGTGGACAAAACGATTCAGAAAAGGGGGTGGTGATGGACAGAGTATCTGAATTAAACAGAACACTCATACCCAGTCAACAGATCAGGGCTTGATCCATCACCGTTTTTTAGCTCACTGCACCATCCCAGCTCAGAACCTGGCTACATGCAAGTTAGTCTGTCCCTGGCCCAGTGCATCATGGGAACAGGGCAGACCAAACTACCAAGCCAATTCTTATACTGGGAAGGAAACAAGCTTCCGGGGACCGGTTTCTGGCATTACAGCCGTCTTCGGCCCGGCTTGCTTGAATCCTGATGGTGCAATGAGCAAGGGACTCACATATGAGTATACCCTTCAACGCTTATGGTGGACAAAACGATTCAGAAAAGGGGGTGGTGATGGACAGAGTATCTGAATTAAACAGTACACTCATACCCAGTCAACAGATCAGGGCTTGATCCATCACCGTTTTTTAGCTCACTGCACCATCCCAGCTCAGAACCTGGCTACATGCAAGTTAGTCTGTCCCTGGCCCAGTGCATCATGGGAACAGGGCAGACCAAAATATCCAAGCCAATTCTTATACTGGGAAGGAAATAAGCTTCCGGGGACCGGTTTTTGGCATTACAGCCGTCTTCGGCCCGGCTTGCTTGAATCCTGATGGTGCAATGAGCAAGGGACTCACATCTGAGTATACCCTTCCACGCTTATGGTGGACAAAACAATTCAGAAAAGGGGGTGGTGATGGACAGAGTATCTGAATTAAACAGAACACTCATACCCAGTCAACAGATCAGGGCTTGATCCATCATCGTTTTTTAGCTCACTGCACCATCCCAGCTCAGAACCTGGCTACATGCAAGTTAGTCTGTCCCTCGCCCAGTGCATCATGGGAACAGGGCAGACCAAACTACCAAGCCAATTCTTATACTGGGAAGGAAACAAGCTTCCGGGGACCGGTTTCTGGCATTACAGCCGTCTTCGGCCCAGCTTGCTTGAATCCTGATGGTGCAATGAGCAAGGGACTCACGTATGAGTATACCCTTCCACGCTTATGG
Source organism: Lissotriton vulgaris (assembly GCF_964263255.1). Taxonomy (NCBI): domain Eukaryota; kingdom Metazoa; phylum Chordata; class Amphibia; order Caudata; family Salamandridae; genus Lissotriton; species Lissotriton vulgaris. Next base: position 89,902,192 of record NC_141697.1, on the reverse strand, counting down.
TGGACAAAACGATTCAGAAAAGGGGGTGGTGATGGACAGAGTATCTGAATTAAACAGAACACTCATACCCAGTCAACAGATCAGGGCTTGATTCATCACTGTTTTTTAGCTCACTGCACCATCCCAGCTCAGAACCTGGCTACATGCAAGTTAGTCTGTCCCTGGCCCAGTGCATCATGGGAACAGGGCAGACCAAACTACCAAGCCAATTCTTATACTGGGAAGTAAAACAAGCTTCCGGGGACCGGTTTCTGGCATTACAGCTGTCTTCGGCCCGGCTTGCTTGAATCCTGATGGTGCAATGAGCAAGGGACTCACATATGAGTATACCTTTCCACGCTTATGGTGGACAAAACGATTCAGAAAAGGGGGTGGTGATGGACAGAGTATCTGAATTAAACAGAACACTCATACCCAGTCAACAGATCAGGGCTTGATCCATAACCGTTTTTTAGCTGACTGCACCATCCCAGCTCAGAACCTGGCTACATGCAAGTTAGTCTGTCCCTGGCCCAGTGCATCATGGGAACAGGGCAGACCAAACTACCAAGCCAATTCTTATACTGGGAAGGAAACAAGCTTCCGGGGACCGGTTTCTGGCATTACAGCCGTCTTCGGCCCGGCTTGCTTGAATTCTGATGGTGCAATGAGCAAGGGACTCACATCTGAGTATACCCTTCCACGCTTATGGTGGACAAAACGATTCAGAAAAGGGGGTGGTGATGGACAGAGTATCTGAATTAAACAGAACACTCATACCCAGTCAACAGATCAGGGCTTGATCCATCACCGTTTTTTAGCTCACTGCACCATCCCAGCTCAGAACCTGGCTACATGCAAGTTAGTCTGTCCCTGGCCCAGTGCATCAATGGAACAGGGCAGACCAAAGTACCAAGCCTATTCTTATACTGGGAAGGAAACAAGCTTCCGGGGACCGGTTTCTGGCATTACAGCCGTCTTCGGCCCGGCTTGCTTGAATCCTGATGGTGCAATGAGCAAGGGACTCACATCTGAGTATACCCTTCCACGCTTATGGTGGACAAAACGATTCAGAAAAGGGGGTGGTGATGGACAGAGTATCTGAATTAAACAGAACACTCATACCCAGTCAACAGATCAGGGCTTGATCCATCACCGTTTTTTAGCTCACTGCACCATCCCAGCTCAGAACCTGGCTACATGCAAGTTAGTCTGTCCCTGGCCCAGTGCATCATGGGAACAGGGCAGACCAATGTACCAAGCCAATTCTTATACTGGGAAGGAAACAAGCTTCCGGGGACCGGTTTCTGGCATTACAGCCGTCTTCGGCCCGGCTTGCTTGAATCCTGATGGTGCAATGAGCAAGGGACTCACATCTGAGTATACCCTTCCACGCTTATGGTGGACAAAACGATTCAGAAAAGGGGGTGGTGATTGCCAGAGTATCTGAATTAAACAGAACACTCATACCCAGTCAACAGATCAGGGCTTGATCATCACCGTTTTTTAGCTCACTGCACCATCCCAGCTCAGAACCTGGCTACATGCAAGTTAGTCTGTCCCTGGCCCAGTGCATCATGGGAACAGGGCAGACCAAAGTACCAAGCCAATTCTTATACTGGGAAGGAAACAAGCTTCCGGGGACGGTTTCTGGCATTACAGCCGTCTTCGGCCCGGCTTGCTTGAATCCTGATGGTGCAATGAGCAAGGGACTCACATCTGAGTATACCCTTCCACGCTTATGGTGGACAAAACGATTCAGAAAAGGGGGTGGTGATGGACAGAGTATCTGAATTAAACAGAACACTCATACCCAGTCAACAGATCAGGGCTTGATCCATCACCGTTTTTTAGCTCACTGCACCATCCCAGCTCAGAACCTGGCTACATGCAAGTTAGTCTGTCCCTGGCCCAGTGCATCATGGGAACAGGGCAGACCAAACTACCAAGCCAATTCTTATACTGGGAAGGAAACAAGCTTCCGGGGACCGGTTTCTGGCATTACAGCTATCTTCGGCCCGGCTTGCTTGAATCCTGATGGTGCAATGAGCAAGGGACTCACATCTGAGTATACCCTTCCACGCTTATGGTGGACAAAACGATTCAGAAAAGGGGGTGGTGATGGACAGAGTATCTGAATTAAACAGAACACTCATACCCAGTCAACAGATCAGGGCTTGATCCATCACCGTTTTTTAGCTCACTGCACCATCCCAGCTCAGAACCTGGCTACATGCAAGTTAGTCTGTCCCTGGCCCAGTGCATTTGGAAGTTTAGACATGGCTACAGTCCAAACTGCTGAAGGGAATTACACCAAAGTTGGCAGAAAGGTAGCTGTTGGTCCAGAAAGCAACCTTTTTTATTAATTGGTGTCAATCCGTTCAGTAGTTGAAGAGTAATTTAAAGATATTTCCAGTTGTACATATAGGGACGCAGCAGGTTCGCAACACTTCCCGGTCTTTTGCTGAGATCTGATTGGTTGCCAACACTTAAAACCAGAAAGTGTTGGCAGCCATCTTGTGACTCTTCTTCAACCAAGACACACTATAAAACGTTAAAGAAAAATAAAAGGAGACAGGGAAGAAATTTCATAGGCCTCTTGGTACGGTCCCACAGGGACTCTACACAGTCCAAAAAAGGGTTTTAAAAAAAACATTTTTGGCTGGATCTGCAGATCCCACTGAAAATGTGAAAAAATAACTATGTGCATGCTCCCGTACTTTGTTACTAATAAACCCCTGCCTAGGCCAGGTCCTGGGACATTTAAATATTAAAGGAGGGGGCATACGGGCCCCCCATTGGAGCTTATTGAAGTCCATATGGCCTCCCTCACTGTTAGGGGAACCACCACCTCCCCGGGGCTCACCTATTTTGTACATGGGACCCCCCAGACCCAGGGACCACCACCTACCCAGAGCTTTATGTTCACAGAATGACTCGCCGGCCTTTAATTTTAATTCATGTGAAGGCCACGTGGACCCCCTCTCCCACAGCCCTGGGGACTAACACCTCTCTGGGGCAATAGATGGCCCTGGGGACCACACCCCCCTCAGGCCGGCCTTTGTGGTGCCCACCTCTGGGACATAGCTGCTATGGCTTGGACCAGAGTTTTACCACTCCCGCCAAGCCATTGCAATCTGTGCTGTGCTTTCAGCAAGCAAGAGCATTCTTAATGCTCTTGCTTGCTGAAACCAGAGCACAATTTATTTTACAGAGAGGGAGCTGCATGTTAACAGCTCCTTTTTCGTAAAAGCAATGCCTGCTTCCTGGGAAGCCAGCAGGGACTATGGGGGCCTTGAGGCTCCCCCTGCGGTCTCCAATAGGGTGGACCAAGGCACCCACAATTGCAGTTGGTCACAGGGGATGGGGCATGAGGGGAGAAAATTGGCCCAGGAGAGGGGCAACATGACCCTCTCCTATTGTTCTTTAAAAAAATTAAAAAAAGAGGCAGAGACCCAGGGGATGGGTCCTCAGGACTGAAATCAGCACAGGAGGGGGGCCGCTCAGGTCCATCTCTTTACATTTTTATAAAACATTTAAAAAACAGGCCAGACCCCAGGGGGATGGGGTCCAATGCAGCCCCTCCCATAAAAAAATGTGACCCACAAAAAGACAGAGAGTACTCCCTCTTTCACCACCACTCTATAAACATGCCTCCTGAAGCACAAAAAACAGACCAGACCCCAGGGGGATGGGATCCAATGCAGCCCCTTCCATAAAAAAATGTGACCCACAAAAAGACAGAGAGTACTCCCTCTTTCACCACCACTCTGTAAACATGCCTCCTGAAGCACAACTAGTTGGGGGATGAAGTCCCCTTGGCTGCAGAGGGTCCTTGGGGGGCAACAAGCCCTACTGTTAACTCCAGTAGGACCAAAACAGTGGGATTGCTAAGAGGGCTTTGGAGGCCACATCCCCTTTCTCCACCACTCTGCAAACATGATTCCTAATGCACTGTTGGTTGGGGGATGATGCCCCCTGTCTCCAGAGGGTCCTTGGGGGCAAACAAGCCCTCCTGCTACCTCCAATAAGTGCCACACTACGGGATTGCTGAGAGGACTTCGGAGGCTCCGCCTATTTTCTCTACCACTCTGCAATGCACTTTCTAGTGCACTGCTGGTTGGTGAATGAAGTCCCCTTGGCTGTAGATTGTCCTTGGGTGCCAACAAGGACACTGCTACCTCCGGTAAGTTCCACACAGCAGAATTGCTGTGAAATGGTCAGAGGTCCACCCGCTTTCTACGGCACTCTACAAACGCAGCTACTATTGAAAAAAACCTAGAAATTCACTTAAAAAAACAAAGGTTACAGAGACGTTATAGTTAGAAAATAAAATGTCAAAAATCTTAGAAATTCACTTAGAAATCCAAAGGTTACAGTGTTGTTATAGTTAGGAAATATATATTTTTTTAAACTTAGAAATTCACTGAAAAAAACTAAGGTTACAGGTACGTTATAGTTACGCTCAGATTTCACCCACTAAAACCAGTGAAATTCAGCAGTTATAGTTACCTGAGTTAACTATGAATTCAGCCCCAGCAATACACTGCTTATAACCTCCCATATTACATTTGATAATTAAATTATTTGATTCCTATATCTGAACAATCTTATTGAAAACATAATGCATTTTTTTCTTAAGTATTGTCTAGTATATCAGCTGGGCACTAGTCACTTTATTGAGACTGTTTTCACTTTATCAGGACTATGAATGAAAAGAGGAGAGAGTATAGAATATACAAGCATTTTTAGTGGCAACTGCTTAGAAAATAGTTAATTCATAATAAGAACGAGAATTTATCATTAGACATATAAGCACATTACTCTTTAACTGGTATTGTGAATTCACATTACAGGGTAAAGTGGTTGTTATTGCATTCAGTATTTGATGAGTTTTATTTATAAACCAGCACTTTATTTGAATTGGACATGTTGTCCTGAATGATTTATACATTTCAGGAAATGGGATGCCACTTTACTTTTAACTTTGAACTTTGGACAGATTGTGTGTACTTTATGTTGCTTTATCCATGAACATCAATAGGATTAGGTGAAAATAGACCTTAAAAGTTGTGGAAAATGAGTTGAACACCCAAAACCTTTTAGTGCATATGCACCAAGTCACATAATGGTGATTTGTTGCATTTAACATAATTGAGACAGAAATTATTAACACAGATGTAGATTGATTTGCAGGAGTGTATGACTTAGAGGGTGATGTAGTAAAAAATGTATACTTTACAATAATTGTGTTCATAAATCAAAAATATAAAATAATAAAATAATAAAAATACCCTATGATTCAGAAATTAGTTTTAGGAAGCCAATGCTGCATTGGAGTAGGTACTTTACATGAATGGCAGATACATTTGGATATAATGATCTACATTGTTGTTATAGTTGAAACAGAAAAACAATTTAAGATAGTAAATTGTATTAAAGAATATAAATAATGAAATAAGAACACCGTAAAAATGTATATGTTGATTTCAAGCCGCACATTGAGAGATGTATATATGTATGCATGAATAATTGTTACTCTTTTATATGGTGGAGGTAAGAAGTCAGGACAGTGCCTTTTAAGAGACATCCTATGGCCCAGTTAATGGCTTTGGCCAAAACGCAGAGGCCTTTTGTCATCCAGCGCTTTATTATTGAGATGAGAAATCTAAAACAATAAATAAATCTTGATAGAAATGCACCGACCTGTGCCAATCTTCCTGCTTTCCCTGTTGGATCTTGGGAGTTGGTGTTTGAAATGTTCATAGAATATATATATATATATATTCACTGAAAAAACCATAGGTTATAGACCATATATAGTTAGGAATTAGCATTCACAAAACCTTGAAAATTCACTGAAAAAACCATAGGTTATAGATCATATATAGTTAGGGATTAGCATTTACAAAACCTTATTTTACTCGCATAAAACCATTGAAATTCGCAGATATAGTTAGTTGCGCTAACTATATATCGCGCACCCGCAATCCACTGCTGATGATGTCACATATTACATCATTCATGACATGGTCAGTGACATCACTGATGACATCACTGATGACATCTCTAATGACATCACTGATGACAACATCCAGTGACTGTATGTTTCTGTAAAGTCAAAATATATCTTACATATTGAAGAATGAGTGGATGTATAAGTGTCTGGATGAAGGATTTAGTAGGTGCATGACTGACTGTATGAGAGAGTGATTAAATGTGTCTCACTGAGTGCATGGGTTAGTGACTAAACTGTCTTAATGTGTGCATCATTATGTCTGTTGTTCTGTAAACTGCTGCATGTGTTGATCAGTAGCTATATGAGTAACTATATGGGTTATTGATTGGTTGTCCAAGTATTTGTATGGGAGAGTGAGTGTGTGTGTGTGGGGGGGTGGCTGGGAGGTGTGTGACTCTGTGCATACATGTGTAAGCAGTTGATTCACTAGATCTATGGATTCAAAAGTGCATGTGGAAACAGCTGTATGGGCGGTTGACTGTGTGCATGAGTGTATTGGTGAGTGAATGGATATCTCAGTGCTACATGTCAAAGTAAGTACATATGTAAAACACAGTACATGTGAGAGTTGACATATATAAATTACTGTGCATAAGAGCCAGTGAATGTGTGAGTGGCTGCATGGATCATTGAAAACTTGTATCAGTGATTGTATAAGAGAGTAAATATGTGTTAGAATATGTTTGAATAAGTAAGGTGTGTATAACTGTATAGTTGAGCAAATGGAGGTGTGATTGATTCTTTGCATGACTGGCTAGGTGTGTGAGTAATTCCATGGATGAGTGGCAGTCTGTGAGTGTCTGTTTACTCTGAGTGTATCTAAGGTTATATTAGAGTCTGAAGAGGTTAATCGTATTATCACATGAATGATGTCATCATTGATGTGATCAGTAATGTCAAATAAGATGTCATCAGTGATGTTATCAGTGATATCATTTGAGATGTCATCAGTGATGTCATCAGTGATGTCATTTGAGATGTCATCAGTGATGTCATCAGTGATGTCATTAGAGATGGCATCAGTGATGTCATCAGTGATGTCACTGACCATGTCATGAATGATGTAATATGTGACATCATCAGCAGTGGATTGCGGGTGACCGATATATAGTTAGCGCAACTAACTATATATGCGAATTTCAATGGTTTTATGCGAGTAAAATAAGGTTTTGTAAATGCTAATCCCTAACTATATATGATCTATAACCTATGGTTTTTTCAGTGAATTTTCAAGGTTTTGTAAATGCTAATTCCTAACTATTTATGGTCTATAACCTATGGTTTTTTCAGTGAATTTCAATGGTTTTTTAATAGCAAATATCAAATGCTGTCAAATGTCAAGTACATGACAGCTTTGAACGCTGCCCCCCCTTCCCCCCCTCTTTTCTCTTAGCAGTACTCTCTCTTTGCAGATAGTGAAGGGTAGTTAACGCAGGCCTTTGCCCCCGTTGTAATCCGTCGTGCCTGCTTCTCTCTCTATTTGATTGATTGCTATCCAAGCATTTACTGTTTTAGAATTTGTTCTCTTTGGTTCATTCTGTATTTACAAACAAGCACAGAGTCGCAATACTCTGTTTAGTCTTTGCACATAGTGAAAAATAGTTTAAAAAAACAAAAGGAATCGAGCAAAATCAGTAGGCCACTAATGGGATCTGTTTTTGACCTCGCTAAAATAGAAACATTAAGAACAACCCCTCATGAGAAATACGAAACTAGTAAGATGAACTTAGCTCCACACCATGATGGCTGCAAGACAGCTCGACTCTGCCGCCCACCCCACCCCACCCAAAATAACGACAAACCCTATGCAAATATTATAAATATATACAACACACCAGCAAAGTAACAGGGTAAAACATTTTATTAAATAACTATTTACATAACTATTTTATACTTTTTGTTGCTCGATCCGGCAAGCTCAATCGATCGAGCATGAAACTCATGCACTCTGATAGCAAGCGTTGCTGCTGATGCTATGCAGACCAAAACTGGTTTTCAGTTTGTACATTCTTCTAGATTTTTCCATCCAAGGCTGGTTGAGTTTGTAGAACGATGGCTTCAGATTTTCAACATACGGTGTGGTGGCGCGGACTGGGAGGGGGCGCTTGGCTCCTGCCCCCTCCCCAAGTAAGATTTTCGTACGAGAGTGTACGTTCATGGTTTTGGTCCCTGAGTTGCTTCGATGTCACTGCCATGCTCAAATGGCATAAGTCCTGGATGTTGGGTGCCATAGTTCAGAGTTCTGAGCAGCGCTTGTAACACTGTCTGAAGCTTATTTGCACCTACTGCAGCTTCACTATTCTCAAAGTAAGTGAGGGCCGTTTGTGGACCTGACTGCATTGTTAAACAATGTGATGCGGTGCCTCCCTGAACCGCTTGACGGAGGCCCCTGAGGGGCGGTGAGATGGCACTTAGCTCCTGCCTCCTCCCCAAGTCGTGTTGCCCTGGTGTGGCCTGAGATGGCCCCCAACATAGGCGGCCGGCTCCCGGGGTCCGGCGGAACTTTTTGCCTTCAGATTTGGGCGTGGTCCACTAAAATGGCCCTGGGACACCTTGGAACTCGGACGCTTGCCTGATAGGGCTTGGGTCCCATTCTCGAAAGCGCCCCCTCAGCCTTGAAGATTCTACAAAAGTCTTTGGGGCCCCTGACTCCCGCAGGCTTCTGGTGGGGAGCGGCTGCCATGATTGCTCGTGGAATGGCCACGACTGAGCTACGAGATTGTGGTGCTCTCATGCTGACGCCAGCTTCAGTCTGAAACATCCAGAAACACTGTAGACTACCAATTCGATCAGTTCCGGTAGCGCCCCAACATGACCCGGTAGAGAAGAACTTGCCCTCCCCTCTTTGACTGATGGTTCTTGTTGCCTGTCCCTTCTGTTGTCATTTAACAGAACTTTTTAGACTGCTGAAAGGGGTTGTGTTCCGAACGCTGGTTGGTGGAGACATTTTGACTATATTCTGGACCTACGTTGTCGCGTAATGCGTTGTATGACACGCCGCGTTAGCGCACCCGGAAGTGCTCCGGTGCGCGAAGCGCAGCTTCCCGGAAGCGATCCGGGGCGCGCAGCGCAGCGCGTAACGTAAGCATAACAGGTCATGTGACTTGTTAATAAAACTTTTCATTGGTTCATTTTATTTTTGTTATTTTAATGATGAAAAGCTTGGTCATATGACCTAAAAATTACGCTTTTTATTAGTTTCGAACATTATTTTTTCTTAAACATATATGTTATAATGTTCCAGGCTAATGTACTTTCCCGGAAAATTTACAACTGTCCTGCAAGTAAAATATATTCCTTTTTCGAGAAAAAGGGCGTTTCTTCGTCCCATGACGGAGCAGTTGAGTAAAAGAGGCTCGGCCTGCTGTCTTAGTCGCCGATACGCCTGATTATCAGATTCTTATCGATCACTTTATGTTGCAGGAGTGGAAAACACAACTGCCCTTGACCATTTATCTTTACTGCGTTCCTGCGTATTATACCTTTTATCCGTCATGTAATTGGACTGCTTTATTTCACTTGCCTTTTACTGATTCGAAAACAGTGACTAAAATTAAAAACTTTACCAATGTAAATACTACTACCATGTTTTGTTTTAAAAACCTTTATTGTGAAAATGTCAGTATACAAATACGGGCCTATAACCACGTGAGCAAACTGAAATCGTATATGATGAGGAGACATTTACATTGTAGAGGAACGTAACGAGCGGGCCATTAGGTTGCAAGAACTAAGGTGTCTAACAGTTGCGGAATCGGTGGACGTACATTTTGTAATTAAAATACGACAGGGCCACTTTCAATAAAATTATCTAGATATACATTTGCGGGCAAGTACCATGGGTGACGTTAATTCGAACTTTCAATAGTACACTAATCAATAACACATCAGAACTTAATATCAATAGGGATGTCGAAATATTCAATCAATTCTCGTCCCCACCCGCCATGAGCATCAAAACTGCATTCATATCTCGTGATATCAAGGTTGTTCAACCAGTACACAACAAGGAGTTACGAGTCCCATTTATACCGGCGCCATTTTGGGCGAGGCCGGGCAGGTCCAGGATATAGTCAAAATGTCTCCACCAACCATCGGCCAGACCAGAACCCCTTTCGGCCCTTTATGCTACAAGATGGTGTCTTCCATTCAGAAAATATTGTTGGCAGCATTTTGAAAGGAAAGATAAACAGCCGTTCTCCTAGTGAGTCTCACATTGTTACATTTAGGAAGAATGTTGAAGAGTAGTATGTTGAAAATCTGAAGCCATTGTTCTACAAACTCTCAACCAGCCTTGGATGGAAAAAAAATCCTGAAGAATGTACAAACTGAAAACCAATTTTTGTCTGTATAGCATCAACAGCAACGCTTGACTCAGCTTTGTGTGAAGCCGCCATTTTGATTCAATCAATAACGTCCCCCTGCACACATTCAGGGACCTGGTCGTGTCTTCAGGTCAAACGGATTGTGGGACAAGATGCAGAAAGGAAAAGGAAAAAAGTTCCGCCGGACCCCGGGAGCCGGCCGCCTATGTCATGGGCGATCTTTGGCCACACCAGGGCGACAGTGAAGCTGCAGCAGGTGCAAATAAGCTTCAGACAGTGTTACAAGCACTGCTCAGAACTCTCAACTATGACACCACCTCGGTGCCATCCGGATCTTGGCGCCTTGTGCTGGTTCCGGCCTATTCACACATCGGTCCGCTACTGACACCACCTCACAGGCCAACGGGGCACCCCACGCCGACTTTTGGCGCAGCATTGTAGGATGGCCACACCAGAGCAGCAACTTGCTAAACACCACCTCGGTGCCATCCAGATCTTGGCGCGTTGTGCTGCCTTCGGCCTACTGTAGCCGCAAGTGCGGACGCAACTCAACTGGATAGCGAGTGAAACACCAAGGGGCGCCCCACTGCAGCCGAGGAGCCTCCATCTTGGGGGCGACGCACAGCATCACCAATGCAGTCAGATCCTCAAACAGCCCCCACTGACTGACGCGACCTTACAGGCCAACGGGGCGCCCCACGCCGACTTTCGGCGCAGCATTGTAGGATGGCCACACCAGTGCAGCAACTTGCTGGACACCACCTCGGTGCCATCCGGATCTCGGCGCGTTCGAGTCACTGTACCGCAAGAGTGACCGCAACTCAGCTGGACACGCCGTCTTTCGGCGCAGAATTGTAGGATGGCCACACCAGTGCGGCAACTTGCTGGACACCACCTCGGTGCCATCCAGATCTCGGCGCGCTGTGCTGCCTTCGGCCTACTGTAGCCGCAAGTGCGGACGCAACTCAGTTGGACGGCGAGTGAAACGCTAAGGGGCGCCCCACAGCAGCCGAGGAGCCTCCATCTTGGGTGAGACGCACAGCCCCCACTGACTGACGCGACCTCACAGGCCAACGGGGCACCCCACGCCGACTTTCGGCGCAGCATTGTAGGATAGCCATACCAGTGCAGCAACTTGCTGGACACCACCTCGGTGCCATCCGGATCTCGGCGCGTTGTGCTGCCTTCGGCCTATTCGCACATCGGTCCGCTACTGACGCCGCCTCACGTGCCAACAGATTTTCTACGCTTTTTATAGCCCTATGCCGCATAACAGGTCATGTGACTTGTTTATAAAACTTTTCATTGGTTCATTTTACTTTTGGTTTCCTAATGATGGAAGGCTTGGTCATATGACCTAAAAATAACACTTTTCATTGGTTTAGAGCATTTTTTTTTCCCAAACGATGAAAGTCCCACCTTGTTTCTGGATGTTTCAGACTGAAGCTGGCGTCAGCATGAAAGCACCAACATCTCGTGGCTCCATCGTGGTCATTCCGCGAGCAATCATGGCAGCCGCTCCCCACCGGAAGCCTGCAGGAGTCGAGGGCCCCCAAGACTTTTGTAGAATCTTCACGGCTGAGGGGACGCTTTCGAGAATGGGGTCCAAGACCTAGCAGACAAGCGTGCGAGTTCCAAGGTGTCCCAGGGCCATTTTAGTGGACCAGGCCCAAAAAGGAAAGAGCCTGCTGCCATTTTGAGAGTCCTGTGGCAGCCGCCTATCGCTGCACCGCAAGAGTGGGCGCAACTCAACTACATGGTGAGCGAGATGCTGTAGCCGCAAGAGCGGGCGATAACCAGCTGAATGGAGGATGAGGCACAGTGTAGCAAAAGCGAGCAGAATGGCAACTGAAATGGTAAAGGGGCGCCCCAGTACAGCCGACGAGCCTCCACCTGGGGAGGCCCGTTCACGCCGCCTCCCCCCCCCCCGGGGCGCCCCACGCCGTTTTTCCGAGCAGCATTGTAGGATGCCAAAACCAGTGCGGCAACTTACTGGACATCACCTGGTTGCCATCCACATCTCAGCGCGTTCTGCTGCCTTGGGACTATTCGCACAACAGACCGCTACTGACGAGGCCTCCCCCCGCACCACCCGGGATGCCCCACGCCGTTTTTCGGAGCTGCATTGTAGGATACCAAAAACCAGTGCGGCACCCAGGTAACATCACCTGGGTGCCGTCCAGAACTCAGCACGTTGTGCTGCCTTGGGACTATTCGCACAAAACACAGCTACTGACCATTGTTGCTTCTTTTTTTAAAAAATGTTTAAATGTATTTACTGTTTTTGTTGCGTTGTATATATTTATAAGTTATTCAAATGTTATAATCCTACTACTTTGTTGGAGTGCTATATATTTTTAATGTGACACATAATTGTGAAGACTTTGATGTACAAAAAGGCATCCCTGGAATCTTCCGCTTCAGGCTCGGACCCACACACCCTCACAGTGAGAATCCCCTCCCCAAGCACAATACAGGATGGTTATCAGATAGTAGGAACGCGTGTGGTGTGACGGATCTCATGGGGTGGGGGCCTTCATCTACTGTAACTCCTTTGAAGAGGGATGATTCTCATACATGCCAACATTTCAGAAGAGCAAAGTGGGAGATTTTTTTTTTAAAAATCGGGAGAATGGGGCCTTGAATCGGGTTATTGTCATGTGTGGGCTTTGGAAGTGTGCTGCTGCAGGATCGGACATTTCAAACTCAAATGCACGTTCTTTTTCTTACCTTTCCGAAGCATGGAGCGCAATAGCAGGCAGAGAAAGGGTGATGCAAGTGTTGAACACTGCCTGGCCTGGAAAGTTGCTGGCAGTGCCCCCCCCCACCCGCCCCCCGCCCGCTCCTGAAACAGGGCACACACACGCCGCCCCGAGTACTTCACACATCTTTAAAAGACCATGCGCTTGTTAATGAGGCTTAAATGGTTTATCACCCCTTCTAGAGCCCCTGCATCGGCCCTCTGACATTTCCTGGAAGAATTAGCACGTAACACAATACCAAGCCCTGTCAGCTGAAACCCCCGAGGAATCAGGTTTTTGCTAGCAGGAATCGGGAGGCGGGAGACTAGCACTGAAATCGGTAGTCTCACGCCTGAATCGGGAGGGTTGGCATGTCTGGATTCTCTACAGCTGGGGCCATAAACTACATCCGCAGGGCTAGGTGATAGCCTGGGACCGGCCTGGACAATCGGACACAGAGGAAGAGGAGTGTCTGAGGGTGCGGTAGTGAATAGGGTGAAAGGGAGGTGTCGGGCGGGCACGGGGTGTGATTCTCAGGGAAGAGCAGCGCAGATGGGGGGAGGTTTATGGCCCATGCATGAGAGAGATAGCGGGGGTGACCAGTGCGTGGGGGAGATGCTTGCGAGGGTGGGGAGCCGTGCTGAGAATCGACGGCGTGCAGAGAGTGGGTCTGGTCAAGGCATCTAAAATGGCTGCCGTGCACGACAAAATTGTGGCATTGGAAAAAAGGCAAGATGGCGCAGACAATGTTTATCAATAAGGATTAATTTATAACAAAATATTTTATCGCAGTGACAAAATGGCGGTCAACACTTCCTGATTTCCATCGAATCGAACGTTAACAGACGTCACGCAGCAAAAAAAAATAAAACGCTCACGCACAGCCGCTGGAAGACATGTATCAACATATATGAGCCTCCTCAGCCACCCTCAGAAAACATAAGGGATCAGGATACGTCTCCCGTACCCCCTTATACCTAGTAATTTAATTAAATCGAAACACAAAATGGCGAATTCCCGTTTCGCTACCAGTTTGCGGCCCGGTTTGCGATCCGGGAAGCGCTTCTACCGTGAAAAATCAATTTTTTTTATTTTCCCCATGGGACCCTTTAATAACCCCAACATCATTCCTAGGGGGTCAAGAGGGGTCTACCTTGCCCCCTTTCATTAAATTCCCCCTTCGTTTTTCACCTCTTCTTGTCTCTCGATCCTACCGAGAGACAAGATGGCGGCCGCACCAGACTGTTTAGAATGTTGACAGACACCGGAGAGCCAATCAGCATCGCTTTGCAAAGCCCCGTGACGCGAAAAGTACGCGATCTGGAGCGCTATCTGGGACGCTGTCACAGATATATACATTTTTTAAAACGTTAATTTCTCAAAATCCACTGGAGCACATATATTGAGACCCAGCAAAGGCACATCGGGCTAACAGTCCCTACAATTTTGCCAAGTTTCGTGTTAATCCATTCAGCCGTTCGAGCTAAAAGTGAGGCCAAACGCCCTAGGGAAATTAACATGGGAAAAATGCGTTTTGGGACCCCCTTTTTTCTCAGCCCCCCCTTAACGAACCCCCCCCAAATTTTCAAGGGCTGCTCAGAAACAAAATGTGTCATTTTCCTGAAAATTTCAGCTGATTCCGTCCACAAACGCCAAAGTTATTAGACATAGAATTTTCAAAAGTTCCATAGGAAAAAAATCCTAACTATATATACCTACTGGCGATAGCCAGTAGGTAATAATAGCAGCCCGCCCCGACGTTGTCCGGGTATGAATTGCTGCCGGGCAGTAGTATATTGTTTTGTAGGATTTCGTTTTGATAGCATTTCTTATCTGTGACAGGCCTGTGAAATGCTCCGATTCACAGTGCACTGCTGATGCACTTAAGAGTGCGCGTTCAGTAGTGTATGAACTCGAGTTTCCCTACTTTATTTTTCCTTGCAATATTATATAGCGCAAACTCGACAACATGGCATGAGCACAATTTACATTACAGAAGAACACATTCATTTGTGGTAGGCACGGGGAGACAAAGCGATTTGCCTGGAGTCACAGGATGTTGAGCTGATGCCGAGATTCGAACGTAGCTCCCCAGCTCTAAAGTTCGCAATTCTAGAACTTGTGGCGGGAGGTGTGTCTAAAAGTGTATGTCGGTGCTGGCCATCAATGAGAGAGACCTGTGCATTTTTCAAATGGGTGGTGAAAAAATATGAGTATGTTGCTTGCGATGCGGCCCTCCGTGCCACCAATGTACTTCCCGGGGGAGGGTAAAAACCCATCATTCCGCAAATTTCTTTCCGCATACCATCACTCCGCATACTTTCATTACGAAAGTACCATGACTCCGCAATGCCATTATAAAGCATGGCATTACATTTTATATGCTTTTGCCACGCATACATTTACAACGAAATTCGTTGTAAAAGCATGAATGATAAAAGCATGTTTTTTTTTTAAAGTTTGGATAAGGTAAGTATGGGTATAGGGGTATATGTTTTGGGGTACTGAGGTATATGTTTTGAGGTCTTTGGGTATTTTAAGGGTTCAGATATAGTTATAGGTTTTGGGGTACAGGGGTATTTTTAGGGTTCAGGGCTAGGTTTGGGTTTTGTGGTATAAGGGTATTTTTAGGGTTCAGGGGTAGGTTTGGGTTTTGGGGTACAGGGGTATTTTAAGTGTTCAGGGCTAGGTTTGGGTTTTGGGGTACAGGGGTATTTTTAGGGTTCAGGTCTAGGTTTGGGTTTTGGGGTACAGGGGTAGGTTGGGGTTTTGGGGTACAGGGTTATTTTTAGGGTTCAGGGCTAGGTTTGGGTTTTGGGGCACAGGAGTATTTTTAGGGTTCAGGGATGGGTTTGGGTGTTGGAGTACAGGGGTATTTTATGGTTCAGGGCTAGGTTTGGGTTTTGGGCTACAGGGGTATTTTTAGGGTTTATGGATAGGTTTGGGTTTTGGAGGACAGGGTATATTTATAGGGTTAAGATGGGTTAGTGTTTAAGGGTGTTGGGGTATTTTAAGGAGTAAGGGTGGGTTATGATTATGTGGTGCAGGAGTATTTAAAGGGAGCAGGGTGGGATTAGCACACGATATGAGACATGGCATGAAGGGCCGAATGTACCACACGCCGCCAGTGTTTGTCATGCCCCCAGCACACGCCCACAGTACAACACAGACACGCCCACAAGGGACTACTTTGCTGGCACTGTTCTATTACCTTTTAAATGTATATGGTGGGCGTCTGCATAGCCTATGTCCTTCTGCTGCAACTGCCCTTTCCAATGCTGTATTGGGTGTTGTGATTGGCGCGTTGGTTCCTGAGATTACCCGCCTCAAAGGTTTGGGCTCTCTCTTTATTATATTAGTATGGATGTATATATATATATATTACCTACTGGCGGTCGCCAGTAGGTATATATAGTTAGGACCTAGTTACCATAGGAAATTCCGAACATTCTATTGGGAATAACTTTGGCGCCGATTGAGGGATCTGCCTGTAATTTTCCTTAAATTTGTCTCGCTGTGCTCCGCTCCTTCCCTGGAAGTTTCGGGGGGATTCGTCAAGCGGGGGCCAAGAAAAAAGGGGGGTCCCAAAACATGTTTTTCCCATGTTAATTTCCATAGGGACATTCTGACAAGGTTACAGCTCGAACGGCTGAACGGAATTATGCCAGATTTGGCAAAATGGTAGGGACTGGTATGCAGCAGTGCCTTTTGTCTGTTTGGTGTAAATCCCTCCAGTAGTTCTTGAGAAAATTGAATTTGAAATTTTTCAAATGGCCTTTTCTATGGGACGTTTAGACACGGCTACAGCCCGAACGGCTGAACGGAATTACACCAAACTTGGCAAAATGGTAGGGACATGTCTGCAGTAGTGCCTTTTCTATATTTGGTGAAAATCCTTCCAGTAGTTGTTGAGAAAATGAATTTGAGCAAATTATATATCTATATGCGCTCAACATTCTATTAGGAATAACTTTGGCGCCGATTGAGGAATCTGTGTGTAATTTTCCAGAATTTTGGCCAGCTCCGCTCCGCTCCTTCCCTGAAAGTTTTGGGGGAATTCGTCAAGCGGGGGCCAAAAGGGGGGTCCCAAAATGTGTTTTCCCCATGTTCATTTCCATAGGGACCTTTAGACACGGCTACAGCCCGAACGGCTGAATGGAATTACACCAAACTTGGCAAAATGGTAGGGCCTGGTATGCAGATGTGCCTTTGCTATGTTTGGTGAAAATCCCTCCAGTACTTCTTGAGAAAATTGAATTTGAATTTTTTCAAATGGCATTTTCTATGGGACCTTTAGTCACGGCTACAGCCCGAACGGCTGAACGGAATTACACCAAACTTGGCAAAATGGTAGGGACAGGTATGCAGCAGTGTCATTTCTATATTTGGTGAAAATCCCTCCAGTAGTTGTTGAGAAAATTGAATTTTATCAAATTATATATCTATATGCGCTCACCGTACGCGCACCGTACGCGTACGGTACACGTACAGTACGCGTATGTGCGCGTACCCTTCCATGCGCGAGCGAGTTTCTGATTGGCTGGCAGTCGACTGTCAACATTCCAAACTGTCCAAACCAGGAAGTGTTGGCCACCATCTTGTTTTTCAGGAGAACTGATGCACAAGAGAGCCCAAAACAAGAGTGGAAAACACGAAAATGGGGCATGGTAGAGACCCCACAACCTTTCAGCCCTTCTCAGGGGGTCCCAAAAGACCCCCAAAAGCAAAAACAAAAAAATCACAGGGTACGGGCACTGTACGCGTAGGATATGCGAACCATGCGCGTAAAAATGTTTGCACTTGGTGGTCCTTCTGGGACCCCCTGAGAAGGGCTAGGGGGTCAGGGGGTCTCAACCCTGTCTCCTTTTTGCGTTTTCCACTCTTGTTTTGTGCTCTCTTGTGCCTCACTTCTCCTGAGAAACAAGATGGCTGCTCAGGTGGTCCCAGAAGGATAATAACATATATAAACGTTATCCGCTAATAGAATTAGCATTTACAAAACCTTTGAAATTAATTGAAAAAAAATATAGGTTTCACACCTGATATAGTTAGGAATTAGCATTTAAAAAACCTTGTAAATTCACTGAAAAAACCATAGGTTTCAAGCCTTTTATAGTTAGGAATTAGCATTTAAAAAACCTTGCAAATTCACTTAAAAAACCATAGGTTTCAGGACTTATATAGTTAGGAATTAGCATTTAAAAAACCTTGCAAATTCACTTAAAAAACCGTGCCGAGGGGGAGACCGGGTGATGCTGGCTTAAGGAGAAGTGTGGGCTGGTGCGGGGCTCCCGTGTGCTGGAGGGAGCCCCGGGAGAAGAGGAGACGCCTTGGGAGAGCAGTGGCGTAGGTAGGTTGGTGTGGGGTGCGGGGTGCGGGGTGCGGGGGGTGGTGGCACCATTATTGAGGCGGCCGCGCGGTGCTTGTGTGCTCCAATCATTTTCGTGTGTGCATCGGCAGTGCAGCGCCCTGCGGAATTAATATTTACTAGTGTTGGTAAAACACTTTTGGCTGTAATCAGAATCTGCCTGTACTAATGAGTCACACTGCATAGGCGATTACGTACATTTACAAGTACGTAAACGTGTCGAATTTTTAATATGGCTGAGATACCCGCCACCCCCTCTCAACACAATCCCCAAAAGGAGGGAAACCGGAAACAGTTCTTGAAGTTTTTGGAAGAGGGAGGGAGTGACCCTCCCCGGCCGTATTTATTAAAACAAAAAATTAAACGTTAAACAGTTCATATTAATGTACAATTTCATAACCACATTGCGATGTTTGGCTAACCTTAACAGATTCTCTAATACAGAGGTTCTCCTAGCCGAACTACCAACCTGCAAAACATTTTCTTGAAATAATGAAATTGTACATCCTAACGTTTAAGGGCCAACGGCAAGGTCGTAACCGGTGTCAAGATCCCTAACCAGAAATACCCCCCCCACTTGGGAGGGGCGACAGCACTGAGGCGTACCCCACGTGCAACTACCAATTTCCCTTTGACTTGTCGGGGGCCCCAATAAACTCGACGCCACTTAAAGGTCGTTCGAGGACTCGTGTGAGTATCTAGAAGGTAGCGTAGACCTCCCCCCAAACCCCACACACTTACCACATCTGCCGTCGCAGACGTCACTGGCCCCGGGAAATTCCCCAGGAGGGGGCTGTAACCCCTCCTACAC
Organism: Lissotriton vulgaris; assembly: GCF_964263255.1. Classification (NCBI taxonomy): domain Eukaryota; kingdom Metazoa; phylum Chordata; class Amphibia; order Caudata; family Salamandridae; genus Lissotriton; species Lissotriton vulgaris. The sequence goes on along the minus strand of NC_141697.1, from coordinate 89,882,949 downwards.
AGGAAGGGGCCTTGACCGCCTTTCCTTTCCTTCCGGCGGCCTCTCCTTAGACAGGACCGCCTCCCCGTTGAGGGGCGAATGGCCACCTCTCCCGAGCGCTCCCATCCGTGTTGGGTGACGCCCACTCATAGGGATCTTCCAATTACTGCTCACCGATCATGACCTTACCGCCTACCAAATAAATACGACAATGCTACCTAAACCAACAATCCATTGGCCACTATGACCCGAATAGGCATGCTTATAACGGACAAAAAACAGAAAATCTTTAATCCCAGAACATCAAAACTTCGTCCAACTTTATTACATACTCAATATCAACATGATAATACCAACGGACACAAAACAGAAAATCTTTAATCTCAGAACATACATAAACGGCCAACTTTATTACACACTCAATATCAACATGCTAATGCCACAACCTGTAAACGAAAAATTAGAAGTATCGAACCATCTTAAAACAACTAGCTGTCCTCAGGGGCTGGTGGGTGGGTCAAAATTGGCTCTTCGTTCCGTCTCGAGCTCACGTGCAGCGAGGAGGTGCAGCTTCAGAGCACAGGAACAAGAGGATGTCTTCCGGTCTTGCGTCCCTTTTTATCCGTCTTCAGGGCGGGCGTAAACCCGCCCCTGCCTGCCCCGAGGGCGTGGCCAGCTGCGTCAGTGTCTAGGCCAGCCCACTCCAGGGCGGGAAAGAGCGCGCCCCGGCTACGCCGCTACGGGCATACCAGCCGAGCCGCGCCTCCCGCCCAAAATGGCTTCCCGGGGGGATCGAGGTACTCTGCCATAAGTTCGGGGCGACCGAGTGGTCGCCCCTTTCCATATGGCTGAGATACCCGCCACCCCCTCTCAACACAATCCCCAAAAGGAGGGAAACCGGAAACAGTTCTTGAAGTTTTTGGAAGAGGGAGGGAGTGACCCTCCCCGGCCGTATTTATTAAAACAAAAAATTAAACGTTAAACAGTTCATATTAATGTACAATTTCATAACCACATTGCGATGTTTGGCTAACCTTAACAGATTCTCTAATACAGAGGTTCTCCTAGCCGAACTACCAACCTGCAAAACATTTTCTTGAAATAATGAAATTGTACATCCTAACGTTTAAGGGCCAACGGCAAGGTCGTAACCGGTGTCAAGATCCCTAACCAGAAATACCCCCCCCACTTGGGAGGGGCGACAGCACTGAGGCGTACCCCACGTGCAACTACCAATTTCCCTTTGACTTGTCGGGGGCCCCAATAAACTCGACGCCACTTAAAGGTCGTTCGAGGACTCGTGTGAGTATCTAGAAGGTAGCGTAGACCTCCCCCCAAACCCCACACACTTACCACATCTGCCGTCGCAGACGTCACTGGCCCCGGGAAATTCCCCAGGAGGGGGCTGTAACCCCTCCTACACAGGAAGGGGCCTTGACCGCCTTTCCTTTCCTTCCGGCGGCCTCTCCTTAGACAGGACCGCCTCCCCGTTGAGGGGCGAATGGCCACCTCTCCCGAGCGCTCCCATCCGTGTTGGGTGACGCCCACTCATAGGGATCTTCCAATTACTGCTCACCGATCATGACCTTACCGCCTACCAAATAAATACGACAATGCTACCTAAACCAACAATCCATTGGCCACTATGACCCGAATAGGCATGCTTATAACGGACAAAAAACAGAAAATCTTTAATCCCAGAACATCAAAACTTCGTCCAACTTTATTACATACTCAATATCAACATGATAATACCAACGGACACAAAACAGAAAATCTTTAATCTCAGAACATACATAAACGGCCAACTTTATTACACACTCAATATCAACATGCTAATGCCACAACCTGTAAACGAAAAATTAGAAGTATCGAACCATCTTAAAACAACTAGCTGTCCTCAGGGGCTGGTGGGTGGGTCAAAATTGGCTCTTCGTTCCGTCTCGAGCTCACGTGCAGCGAGGAGGTGCAGCTTCAGAGCACAGGAACAAGAGGATGTCTTCCGGTCTTGCGTCCCTTTTTATCCGTCTTCAGGGCGGGCGTAAACCCGCCCCTGCCTGCCCCGAGGGCGTGGCCAGCTGCGTCAGTGTCTAGGCCAGCCCACTCCAGGGCGGGAAAGAGCGCGCCCCGGCTACGCCGCTACGGGCATACCAGCCGAGCCGCGCCTCCCGCCCAAAATGGCTTCCCGGGGGGATCGAGGTACTCTGCCATAAGTTCGGGGGGACCGAGTGGTCGCCCCTTTCCATATGGCTGAGATACCCGCCACCCCCTCTCAACACAATCCCCAAAAGGAGGGAAACCGGAAACAGTTCTTGAAGTTTTTGGAAGAGGGAGGGAGTGACCCTCCCCGGCCGTATTTATTAAAACAAAAAATTAAACGTTAAACAGTTCATATTAATGTACAATTTCATAACCACATTGCGATGTTTGGCTAACCTTAACAGATTCTCTAATACAGAGGTTCTCCTAGCCGAACTACCAACCTGCAAAACATTTTCTTGAAATAATGAAATTGTACATCCTAACGTTTAAGGGCCAACGGCAAGGTCGTAACCGGTGTCAAGATCCCTAACCAGAAATACCCCCCCCACTTGGGAGGGGCGACAGCACTGAGGCGTACCCCACGTGCAACTACCAATTTCCCTTTGACTTGTCGGGGGCCCCAATAAACTCGACGCCACTTAAAGGTCGTTCGAGGACTCGTGTGAGTATCTAGAAGGTAGCGTAGACCTCCCCCCAAACCCCACACACTTACCACATCTGCCGTCGCAGACGTCACTGGCCCCGGGAAATTCCCCAGGAGGGGGCTGTAACCCCTCCTACACAGGAAGGGGCCTTGACCGCCTTTCCTTTCCTTCCGGCGGCCTCTCCTTAGACAGGACCGCCTCCCCGTTGAGGGGCGAATGGCCACCTCTCCCGAGCGCTCCCATCCGTGTTGGGTGACGCCCACTCATAGGGATCTTCCAATTACTGCTCACCGATCATGACCTTACCGCCACAGGTCCGGATAGTTGACCGGCTATCCGGACCCCCCACAAAGCTCCTACCTAAAGGTCATGCTTCAACGTTTTTAACCATGCTAAGAAGTCTCCTATGAGTAACTCATTTCCCACCCGAGACAAATGCACACCATCCCCCGAATACATACTGTCATCATTAATACATCCATGCGAAATAGAATGCAATGTCCCGGAACGAAACAACCTACTCACTTTGTTATTAAGCTTCCTAACAGAGTGATTCAAAGCAGGAATAGAAATAGCCCCCCGCCATACCTTTCGTGGGATCATATGGGACCACGCAATTGTGCACCCCGGAACTCTCCTCGCCAACCAACTTACAGTGGAAAGCATTGCCTCAAGGAGAAGTCGTCTACCGGTGGTGACCAAATCATTGCCCCCTAGATGCACTATGACTATAGACGGCGGTGACCTCGTCCGCCCTAACAAATCTTCACAATATGCTTGAAACTGGTCAATACAGAGACCGCCTATTCCGTAGAAGGACACCCTGTACCCGTATTCCCCAGCTACGTGAATCATGTCACCTGCTTTGAATACGTCCGCGGCACGCCTCACGTATGAGTGGCCCACGACCCACACCTCCTTTTTCACAGCCGGTGATGTCTGACCGCTGTCCCGGTGTTGGGTCGACTGCAAAGTCCGCCTCGCCTCGTAGGCTTGCGCAACTGAAAACCAAACAAAAACAAGAGGCGTGAGCACATCATTACAGCTTTACAACATGTGTAACCGTACATACCTCTTATAACAATTGGAGGACCAACGCCCCACTCGTTTCACTTGTTCAACATTAAGACCCCTGGCTGTAGCTTCTGTAGCAGCCCCTATCCGAAAGGAATGGGTCCCAAACTCGCCCGGGTTCAAGCCCGCAGCGGCAATTGACATCGCAAGCACCCGCTGAAACTGAAACCTCGTCAGTGGGGTGGCGTCCGCGTGTCTCAACAAGGTCCCCCCCCATACTGCCACCCTTCGTGCTAGGTAATCTTCTAAACACTTTACCGGGCATATGGAGGACCCGGGAATCCTGCGTATGATTATGCAGTCACCCATCCCATCTTGATCGGTCTTGGATTTGACAAAGGAGACCGTCATTGCCTCTCTTCTGATCTGAACGTGTTCTTGGCACAAACCCCCCGCCACATCCTGTTTATTCCTTGCCACCAGTTCGCTTACTCGCATCGCCCCGTGAAATGCTAGCGTGAAAGCGGCTCGGAACAACACCGCCTCAAACGGAGATGAACATGTGGCAGGGAGTGTAGCCAACAACTGGGCCAACCTATCCAAACCTATCGGGCGCCTCTCATCTACACTGCGACCCTCAAGGCGTTGCCACCCACGCAGCGCTTTTTGTACAACGAAAGACGCTGTCGGGTCCTGGATACTATGAGCCCTGGCAACAAAGGAAATAGCAGCACGATGCCTCTGAGCCGTAGCCACAGATTTCCCAGCCCTACGTAAGGACATCAGGAAATTCACCACCCATTCCTCATGGCCCCAAAGCTTCTCTCTATCAGTCCCCAAGAAGGTTAAATAGGACCTAAACGCCCCTTCATATGCCTTCCTCGTCCGTGGTGCTAGACTCTCTCCCACGAGGTGACGAAGTTCGGGGCACCGAGAGACCAGAGAGCTTCGGGGAAGGGTGCCGGCTCTGGGTCCGCTGAGGGAAGGAAGCCCGAGAAAGCCTGCATATGAAAACGAGACAGTGCATCAGCCGCCTGATTCTGTACCCCTGGGACATGTTTTGCTCTGAACAGCACATTCAGTTGCATGCACAACAAAACAATCTCTTTGAGTAGTCTTAAAATCAGCTTACATCGTGCTGCCTGACTATTGATGCACTCAACCACAGTCATATTGCCGGACCAAAATATCACAGAGTGATCCTTGAACCCTTCTGGCCAGGTTCTCAAGGCCACCAAAATGGGAAAAAGTTCCAAGAAAGCAATATTACTTGTCAGACCATTGTCGTGCCACCACGTCGGCCACCTTTGTGCTGACCATTTTGTGCCGAAGATGGCCCCAAAACCTATGCTACCTGCAGAATCTGTCCACAGCCCCAGCTCTTCAGAAGATACGGCTGGTTTGTTCCATATGACTCAACCATTAAAGTCCGCCAGAAATGCTAACCAAATACGCACGTCCTGGCGGACCTCAGCCGATAGTCTCGTGCGGTGGTGGCCCTCCTGTAAGCCGACCATAGCTTGTGCAATTGAACGAGAAAAGGGGCGGGCCATTGGTATAACTCTTAGGGCAAAATTCAACTGTCCCACCAACTGTTGCAACTGATGCAGCGTAATTTTTGACCCATTTAGACACTCTTGCAGGGTTGCCCTGAACTTTAACACTTTGTCAGCTGGCAAACGAAAACAACCTTCTCTGGAGTCTAACTCAATCCCCAGAAACTCGAGGCGAGTCGCAGGACCCACCGTCTTACCTGGTGCCAATGGCACACCAAACTGTTTCATTAACAAACAAAATTCGGCCAAGGCCCGGCCACATTCAAGATCCCCGGCTGCCCCAAGGAACAGAAAATCATCCAGGTAATGCATTACATGTTGGAAACCCGTCTTCTTTGTGAAGACCCATTGCAGAAAACTACTGAATTTCTCGAAATAGGCACAAGATATAGAGCACCCCATCGGCATACACTTATCCATGTAAAAACAACCCTGAAAATTAAAACCTAGGAGACGCTGATCGTCCGGGTGTACCGGGAGCAACCGGAACGCTGACTCGATATCTGACTTCGCCATCAGCGCCCCGGGCCCCAGGCGATTCAAAATGGCTACGGCCTCATCGAAGGATGCGTACCGCACCGAACACACTTCAGGGTCTATTGCATCGTTTACAGAAAGACCACGTGGAGCTGACAAATTATGAATCAATCGAAACTCACCCGGGTCCTTCTTGGGGACCACCCCTAAAGGAGAACAAACAAAATCCTGTACCGGGGGTGCAGTAAACGGGCCGGAGACACGACCTCGGATAACCTCTTTCCGGATCTTCTCCTGTACTACAGTCGTATGCTGCAGGACGGAAAGTTGATTTTTGCATATCCCGACACCCTGAAAGTCCCCCACCGGAATGCGGAAACCATATGAAAAACCGTTTCGCAGCAATCCAGCAGAAGTACGATCTGGGTATTCACTGAGCCAGGGAATCATCGCCAAGGTATCAATCGGGGTTGGTAAAGGCGCCCCTCGGACTATGTTAGACCTGTTTGGCGCCTCCCCTACCCCCATTCTCACCCGTTCTGGCTCTGCACGAGGACTCAGGATGGGACGAACCGCAACCACTACATTCGTGCTTGAATTTACACGATCCCTGTGGCCTAGTACATTTACCTTTGTTGAAATTGAAGCAGAAACCCTTTTTCCCTGAATTACTGGCAGATCTCGAGTAATCGTCGGTACTTGTACCTGACCGAAAGGGCGTCCCCGCATATTGGCGGGAGGACTCGCCAACATTGCTCCCCAAAAACGGCATTTTCAACATTCCTGACTCTTTCATTTTATCCCATGTCAAAGAATCATAACAGTCCCAGGTTAAACTTTTGTTATGCTCCTTCGCCTTCCTAAAGAGATTATCATAACAGAACCAGTGGTTACCCTGGTGAGACGTCGAGTACCCCATAATTCGTGACTGATAGATTGGTAGCTCAGAAAGCAATTCAGGCCTACGTTCCCCTAAGATCGACGTAAAAATCCCCCAAGCATTGCCCCAATTGCCAATATTCTCATTTACTTTAAAGGCGGCCATTTTTGCGCGCCAAACACTCGGATGCATCAAATCCTTCTGACCTTTAACATGCTCCACCTCATAATGGTCGACAAGCAAGGAGAAAATGTTCACATATTCCCCCGCCCAAATCTTTTCCTTTATTGCCAAAGGAACATGTTGCCCCAACTTTTCTCTACGAGAGGGTGCTGACTCGTCCCTCGCGATCGGCAATGGCCGCTTACCTGCACCGGACGTTGCTTCTGTGGTCGCAACCGGGGCCTGCGGCTTGTCTATCACTGCCGCCGGCGCGGGCACCTTGGCTGCATCTCGCTTCTCGCGCAACTGTTTGATCAGCGCTTGTGCCTCGGCAGCCGTGGCGCCCTCGCTACTGTCGCCCAACCACGCTGCTAGCTGTGCCGCCAGCTCGGGGGGCATATCCTCAGTGGATGTCGGGGTGACCACGACGGGAATCGGATTCCCCTCCACCGGTACCGGGGTTGGCGCCTCGAGCGGGGTACAGGGAACAGGGACGTCTCCCCCGGCTGGTCCCCTTCTAGGCCTCTTGGCTCTCCCTCCAGGGGTTGCTCCAGCCGATGGACGCTCCGATCCCCCCTCCCCATCTCGCTTCGCCACCTGCTTTCTCAGTTCGGACATCTCCTTCATGAGGACCTGAACCATCTGATCCGTCGTCATTCTCTTCGCGCCTTTTTTGGGCATTGTTTCCGACCAAGTATCTAGAAGACAAAAAAGAAAGATTAAAACGCTCAAAATTGGCTCTTCGTTCCGTCTCGAGCTCACGTGCAGCGAGGAGGTGCAGCTTCAGAGCACAGGAACAAGAGGATGTCTTCCGGTCTTGCGTCCCTTTTTATCCGTCTTCAGGGCGGGCGTAAACCCGCCCCTGCCTGCCCCGAGGGCGTGGCCAGCTGCGTCAGTGTCTAGGCCAGCCCACTCCAGGGCGGGAAAGAGCGCGCCCCGGCTACGCCGCTACGGGCATACCAGCCGAGCCGCGCCTCCCGCCCAAAATGGCTTCCCGGGGGGATCGAGGTACTCTGCCATAAGTTCGGGGGGACCGAGTGGTCGCCCCTTTCCAATAGTCTTTTAGATGTGCTACATTAGGTCGTATCCGTTTCGCCAGAGTTTCATGATATCGCACAAAAAACAATATTTGTGCTTTGTATGTAGATAAATACAAAAAACTCAATCACAAAATGTGATGCTGAGAATGATGGCGCTAAAGAGGAACCCCGGCGAATTTAGCACCAGTTTTGTAATTTAGGTAATCGGACTCCAAACCCAGGAGGTCTGCCAAAAGATGCTGTGTGCAGACAGGCCCAGTACCGGATTAAACCTTCTGGAAAACCCTAGGCAGTCGAAATTTATTGTCCCCCCCTCGCACATTACCTCCTAATAAGTTTTTAATTTGACCAACTATCAATTTTATTAAACAAATGTTATTAAACAAAACTAAACATTAACCATAATGAATGCTATTTAACAAATATATTTTTTTCGTTTTAATAGACCAATAAAACTTTAAATATTCAATGGGTACATTACGTGAATACAGTATTTTCTCTATGAAAAACTATCACATGTATTAATATATACAATTGCACAACAAGAGAGGGGTGGCGACAGAGAACGTCAGTTAAGGCGTATGGAGTCAAGATTCATTATTGACTTCGATACCTTGATCCCTAACGGTTTGAATTCCAGTGAGGAGATGACTGCACAGCTGTAAAGAATTATTTGAACCTTAGTTTCAAGCTGATTTTCTGATGATAAGTGTTTTCATCTTGATACAATAATTTTAAAAATATCTGAATTAGTGAATGAAATTCTCAGATTGGTGTGAGTAGCAAGAAGTAAAAAATATGTTTTTCTTTCTTTTTTTATCGCCTTTTAGTGTTGAAGAATATTAAATTGTGCTTCTTCAAGTTGGTACAGAGCTGTGCAGCACGTCTGTTACTTCATCTTTCATGCTCATGCCTTTGGTCACCTCCGTTCTCTAAACTGGCTGCTTATGGAGCACCACATTCTTTTCAAGAGCCCAAGTATTTGTTTTGAGGCTCTGCATGATGTAGATTCAGGTTTCATTCAACAGCTGTTCACCCGGTGTGTTCCAGCTAGAACATTGCAATATTCATCCACTTGCCATTAGCACTTTTAAGAGGGCATGCCGGAGGGGCAGGGGGTTAGATCATTTGCTTACCAAGTAACTACTAAATGGAGCTTAGTTCAATATTATTTTAGAAGTGAAACCCCTCTGATATTCTTTAGGAAACACATGAAAACAAGTGTGTTTCATAAGTAATTGTTCATGGTAACTATAATTATTGGATCTTCTGCTTAGTGACATGACATAGTTAGATAATCCTATGCTTTACAAATACTGAATATAAAATAACAAAATAAATAACATGTATTATAACTCGCAGAACAAGATAACGGCAGAGATAATAACCCCCCATTCTGAGGTTAGCAGGCATTACTTTTACATAGGGGAATAAGTCACAATGTGGGGCTTTCACTAAATGCTAAATAATAATAAATATATATATATATATATATATATATATATATATATATATATATATATATATATATATATATATATATTCACTGAAAAAACCATAGGTTTCACACCAGTTATAGTTAGCTGGAAATTTTACTGATATAAAGCCATTGAAATTCCCACGTTATAGTTAGTCGGACTCACTATAACTTGCGCGTGCAATGCACTGCTGATGACATCACATATTACATCACTCATGACATGGTCAGTGACATCACTCATGACATCACTGATGACACCATCCAGTGAATATGTGTCTTTCTGAAAAATAAATATTAGTGAGTTATGTTTAAATATTTAAATACATATATTAGTGTTTCACTTTGTGTATAAGTGACTACATGTGTTGATAAGTAGCTACATGCGTATGTATATGGGTTATTTGATATTTTTATTAGTATCACTATGAGTGTCTATATGGTTTGGTGGGGGTATTACTTAGCACATAGATGCATGAGTGACTGACTCTTTGTTTGTATGTGTTTTGAAGACAGCATATGTACAGGACTGTATGGGTGGATTAGTGTCTATATGTGTTTGTTAGTGAGTGAATGACTGTCTCACTAGTGTCTTTATCAGTAACTACATATGTTTTAATCTAGTATATATGAATATTGATGTATATAAGTGAGTATATGTGAGAGTAAGAGATTGTAAGATTTCCTGTTTAAATAAGTATGTGTTTCTATAAGTGATTGTTTAAGAGAATAAATATGTGTAATTTTCAATAAAAGTAAGGTGGAAGTGTGTGTATAACTCTATATTCAAATAAATGGTTGTTCAATAGTTTATTTGCACGTGTGAATATGTGTGTGAGTAACTTTTGGATGAATGTCGGTGTGTAACAGGATGTATAGGTGTATCTCTTCATATGATGAGTGAGTATATGTATGAGTGACTATATAGAACTGTTGGTGAATGAGTGGATGTGTATATAGATAGTGGAAGTACAGAATTGCTTGTTGTAACTGATATAGGTATGTCCATTTTTTAAAAATTTCAGTTTCTATTTTTGAATATGTGTCTCAAGGGTTACTTTACACTGAGAGGAGGTCTGTGACTGTGTCACAAGGATGGTGTCATCAGTGATGTCATGAGTGATGTCACTGACCATGTCATGAGTGATGTAATATGTGATGTCATCAGCAGTGCATTGCACGCGCAAGTTATAGTGAGTCCGACTAACTATAACGTGGGAATTTCAATGGTTTTATATCAGTAAAATTTCCAGCTAACTATAACTGGTGTGAAACCTATGGTTTTTTCAGTGAATTTAATAGGTTTTTTAAATGCTAATTCCTAACTATAACTGGTGTGAAACCTATGGTTTTTTCAGTGAATTTCAAAGGTTTTTTTAATGCTAATTCCTAACTATAAGTTTCACTTTATAAATAAGACTGTTAGCACTCTAGTTGTTCTTTTTAACACTCTGGTACATTTTCTCATTGGGCTACAGTTGGGCTACATCTAGTTGAATTTTGGGCTACATTTTCAATTTTTGATCTCTGGTGGCCATCTTTGGGCTACATTGGGCTACTTTGGGCTACATTTGGGCTACATTTTGGCTCTAACATATATTAAGCCCAATGTAGCACAATACATATTTTTCTAAAGTTAATGTTTTTTACAAACCACTTCAGAATAGAGCTACCTGTCCCTACAATTTTCCCAATTTTTTTTAAAAAAATTATTTTGGGGAGCGCTCCCGGAGCGCGCCCCGGGGAGCGCCCCGAAAAGCGTATTTTTACAAAGCGCCCCGGGGCGCGCTCCGGGGAGCGTCCCGTGAGCGCCAATATCGCAAACGAAAACATGATCGTGACGTATCGCGTAGCCGCGACCGCGTGATACGCACGGCGTAAGCGCACCCGGAAGTACTCGAGCGAATACGATCGCACAACGTAAACTTCCGACGCGCTTACGCTGCGCGACCCGGGGCGCGCCCCCGGGCGCGCCCCGGGCGCGTAGCGTAAGCGCGTCGGGTCATGTGAGCAGAAAATAACACTTTTCATTGGTTCATAACAGTTTTGGTTTCATAATGATGAAGCCCCTGGTCTTGTGACCTGAAAATAACACTTCTCATTGGTTCAGGACAGTTTTTTTTTCTAAATGATGAAAGACCCCACCTTTTTTCCTTATTCTGACTTTGTCCTTTGACTGAGGAAGACCTGTTTGTTGCTCTGTCTACTTTTTTGCTCTTTGAGTAATATTTTGTACTATAAAATGGCTTCATTAGTAGCATCAGCTGGTGCATCTGCCCCACCACCACCACCACAACCACCAAGAGGACCAGCTCCAAATTATGTTGGTGGTCAAGAACAGGAGGAGGAAGAGGAAGAGGAAGAGGAGGAGGGGAGAAGAAGATGGCTGCCTGAAGAAAACACACCTTATAAACCCAAACCACACTTCATTTGGGAGTTTTTTTCAATTCCAGAGGGGAAAAAAAAGGTGAATGCGCCCAAAGTCACTTGCCTCATCTGCAATGATGAACTTTCACGGGGCAACCCAAATAAGAAATATTCTTTTGGTAACTATACCATGATTCGGCACATGACAAGAAAGCATCCAAACAACTACTCTCGTGCAGAGTTCCGGGAACTGGCCAGTAACCTCCCCCATTCATCAAGGACCCCCTCCCAAAGAAACCAACCCACTTCCTCGCAACCAGAAACATCTGAGGTGATGCCTTGCATTCAGCCGAGGTTTGCTGATTTTAAAATTACTTGCAAAGCTTGTGGCAAACTTATCTCCTATGGGGAACAAAGTGTGAAACTCATCGTCCTTGCAGGTGATAATCACAAGTGCCCCAAAAAGAAGTAATTTTTTGGTTTTTTTGTTTTTTTGCTCCAGTTGAGCCAGTTTCAATTCCCTTTTTTTGTTTCTCCCCCAAAAAAATACAAAAAAATATATAAAACTGTTTTGAAAAGCCAAAAAAAGTACAAAAAGTTCAAAAAACACAAAAAAAATATAAAACAACAAAAAGAAGAAAAAAAAAAGTTCTTTTTAGAACTACCTCCAATTTCTAAATCAAAACTTCATTTTTTAAACACTCTGTCACCTTTTTTCATCATAGTGCGCTCCCAGGGCCGCTCCCCGGTGCGCGCACCGTGCGCTTCCCCCGCGCAAAACGAAAAAAAAAAAAAATTTTAAATGCCCCGCGGGGCCCTTTTATAGCCCCCACATCAAACCTAGGGGGTCAAGGGGGGTCTACTCTGCCCCCTTATGGTCATTTCCCTCTTTGTTTTAGCCACCTCTTATGTCTCGATTTTACCGAGACACAAGATGGCGACCGCTCTGGACTGTTTCGAATGTTTACAGACACCCGAGAGCCAATCAGCTTTCCATGCGCACCTCGCGTGGCGCGCCTGGAGCGCTCCCCGGTGCGCGCACCAGTGCGCTGCTATAGATATATATATTTTTTTGAACCTAAATTACTCAAAATCCACTGGAGCACATATCTTGAGACATAGCAAAGGCACATCGGGCTACCAGTCCCTACAATTTTGCCAAGTTTGGTGGAAATCCATTCAGCCGTTCGGGCTAAAAGTGAAATCGACCGCCCTATGGAAATTAACATGGGGAAAACGCGTTTTGGGACCCCCCTTTTATCTCGGCCCCCGCTTGACGAATCCCCCCCAAACTTTCAGGGAAGGACCGGACCGCCATGAGACCATTTTCCTGAAAATTTCAGACAGATTCGTCAACCGGCGCCAAAGTTATTCAAAATAGAATGTTGAGATTTAACATTGAAAAAAATCCTAACTATAACTACCTACTGGCGACCGCCAGTAGGTTATATATATATATATATATATATATATATATATATATATATATATATATATATATTCACTGAAAAAACCATAGGTTTTAGCCCATATATAGTTAGGGATTAGCATTTACAAAACCTTAATTTACTCGCACAAAACCATAGAAATTCGCATATATAGTTAGATGCAATAACTATATATCGCGCACCCGCAACCCACTGCTGATGATGTCACATATTACATCATTCATGACATGGTCAGTGACATCACTGATGACATCACTGATGACATCTCAAATGACATCACTGATGACATCTCAAATGACAACATAATGCTAGGATAACAATCAATCAAATGGAGAGGGAAGCAGGCATGACGGATTACAACGGGGGCAAAGGCCTGTGTTACCTACCCTTCACCATCTGCAAAGAGAGAATACTCCTAAAAGAAAAGAGGAGGGAGGGCAGCGTTCAAAGCACATCAGCGTGCATAAATACGAAAATGCTTTTACCTACCACGTACTTGACATTTTACAGCTTTTGATATTTGCTATTAAAAAAACATTGAAATTCACTGAAAAAACCATAGGTTATAGACCATATATAGTTAGGAATTAGCATTTACAAAACCTTGAAAATTCACTGAAAAAACCATAGGTTATAGACCATATATAGTTAGGGATTAGCATTTACAAAACCTTAATTTACTCGCACAAAACCATTGAAATTCGCATATATAGTTAGTTGCACTAACTATATATCGCGCACCCGCAATCCACTGCTGATGATGTCACATATTACATCATTCATGACATGGTCAGTGACATCACTGATGACATCACTGATGACATCTCAAATGACACCGACGCGAAAAATCAAATTTTTATTATTTGCCCCACGGGACCCTTTAATAACCCCAACATCATTCCTAGGGGGTCAAGAAGGATCTACCTTGCCCCCTTTCATTAAATTCCCCCTTCGTTTTTCTCCTCCTCTTGTCTCTCGATCCTACCGAGAGACAAGATGGCGGCCGCACCGGACTGTTTAGAATGTTGACAGACACCGGAGAGCCAATCAGCTTCGCTACGCAAAGCTCCGTTACGCGAAAAGTACGCGATCTGGTGCGCTATCTGGGACGCTGTCACAGATATATCTGTTTTTTTAAATGTTAATTTCTCAAAATCCACTGGAGCACATATATTGAGACCCAGCAAAGGCACATCGGGCTAACAGTCCCTATCATTTTGCTAAGTTTCGTGTAAATCCATTCAGCCGTTCGAGCTAAAAGTGAGGCCAAAGGCCCTATGGAAAAATGAATGGGAAAAACGCGTTTTGGGACCCCCTTTTTTCTCGGCCCCCCCTTGACAGAACCCCCCAAAATTTTCGGGGGCTGCTCAGAAACAAAATGTGCCATTTTCCTGAAAATTTCAGCCGATACCGTCCACAAACGCCAAAGTTATTAGACATAGAATTTTCAAAAGTTCCATAGAGAAAAAATCCTAACTATATATGCCTACTGGCGACCGCCAGTAGGTAATATATATATATATATATATATATATATCAGCAAACAAAAGAGGCGGCACAATCAGGAAATGTTTTAAGCCTTTTTAATCAAGACTTCACCCCACCAACTCGTTTCAGCCACAACTGGCCTTGCTCACGGTTGGTTAGTCCCTCCACAGTGTTGTTATTTGTACTATCCCATGTCTAGCCATTTAGGAAGCATTATGGGAATTGTAGTTACATTACTTTTAGTGAACATAAAATAAAAGAAAGACAATGTGTGCTTTTAAATTACTGCACATATGTGACTGATAGTTCACTGTGGCTTTACAATAAAGTAGAAACAATTTCTGGGTATAGTACCCAAGTCTTTCATTCGTGTTCCTCATTGTTTCAGTCATGTTTTCAAATTAAGGGTATAGTACCCAATGTCATGTTGAGAACATTTCATTCCAGATGGATATGCAGATCCTCTCCAAAATTCATCCCTTTCGGGTGTTTTGTTCTGAGTTTGATTATCATACGTGACTCCAGTTGCCGCAGTCTTCGAACCACATCTCCACCTCTCTCCATTCTGTCCAGCATTTTTGCCCCATAAAATTCCATTTGTCTCCAATCTCCATTTTGGCATGTACTCATGTGTTTTGCTGTGGCATATTGCATATTAGAGTTTTTCACCGCCCGGATATGTTCTAAAATCAGTTTTTTTAACATACAAGTTGTGCATCCCACATACTTCATTCCACATTTGCATTCTATAATATATACAACGTTTTTTGAAGTGCATGAGATTTGTTGCTCAATTCTCATTGATTTTCCATCAGGTTCTTCGATCACTTTCATACTTTTGCCAATCTTACAAGCTTTGCAAGAATTACATGGTTGAAACCCTTTTCGTTGGTTTTGCAGCCAGTTTGGTTTCGGTTTTTCCTGAAAGTAACTTTTGACCAACAAATCTTTGAGAGATGTGTTCTTTTTGTATGTTATTGATGGTGCTTCACCGAGGGTTGTTCCAATGTCAGGGTCCCCTGACAGTAGATGCCAATATTTTTTCATTATGCGGGCAATATTTCCACTTTCTTTGCTGAAAGTCGTTATGAATCTAGGAGGTGTGTGAGTTTCCGTTTTTTTAGGCTGTTCCATTAATGTTTGAGTCCTCGTTTTCAAATCAATTTTTCTTTTGCAATTTGTCAATACTCTTTCTTTATAGCCTCTTGCTCTGAATCTGCATTTACTCTCCTGTATTACTCTCTCCGCATCCTCAGGTACCGAACAGTTTCTTTTGAGGCGTGTAAATTCTCCATACGGTATACTTCGTAGAAGGGGTGTGGGATGAAAACTCGTTCCGTGGAGCACACTGTTTGTTGCTGTTTTTTTTGCGAAATAGAGTAGATTCAAGCTTGTCATCAGACACATATATTTTAGTGTCCAAAAAGTCTATTTCTTTTGTGCTAGTATTGCATGTAAACTGTAGGCCCAATTCATTATCATTCAGTTTGATAAAATAGGTTTGAAACTGACCATCCGTGCCATGCCAAATAATAAACAGGTCGTCGATATAACGCACCCACAATATTATTTGTTCCAGATCTTGTTGGTTGTCCTCATTCCACGCTATAGTCTTCTCCCGCCACCCCATTGTGATATTTGCGTAGTTGGGAGATAGAGAAATGCCTTAGCAGTGCCACAGATTTGTTTAAATAGTTGTTGGTCAAAAATAAATACGTTATTCCTCAGGCATAAGTCAATCATCTTAATTAGCATTTTTGAGTGATCCAGATATATGATGTTACGCTGCTTCAGATAATATTCACATGCTTGCATCCCGATCTCATGACGGATTGAAGTGTAGAGTTAGACTACATCAATGGTAGCTAACAGGTATTCTGAGTTCCAGTTTACATTCATTAGTATTCTTAAAAAGTCACCGGTATCTTTAATGTATGAGGGAAGACTCTGGGCAATAGGGGCTAAAAATTTGTCAACATAGTTGGAGATATTTTCATATAGTGAGCCACACGAGGAGACAATTGGTCTTCCTGGAGGGTGATTTAAAGTCTTGTGAATCTTTGGGAGAAAATATATACAAGGTGTTATTGGATGGTCAATGGTTAGATATTTCTTTTCATCTTCATCTATTAAACCTTTTGTATACCAAATTTCTAGGTACTCTTGCAGTTCTCTCTTCATATTCACATATGGATTAGTTTCCATTCTCTGATAATTGTTCTCTTGATTTAGTTGTCTCATCGCCTCACATATGTAGTCTGATGTCCTCATTAACACAATATTGCCTCCCTTGTCCGCTGGCTTTATGGTAACTTTACCATTGTTCATCAGTGTTTTAATGGCTTCACGCTCAGTTTTTGAAAGATGTTCACGTGTCTTGTTTCTCACTTTAGATAGATTGTCAAGTTCCTTTATTATTGCTTCTGAGAAGAGATCTATTTTGTTACCAGGTGATAGTATCGGATAATATCTTGATTTTCTCTTTAATCCGGTAGCTGGTCTCTCATCCGTTGGAATGTTTAGCTCTTCGAACAATTCCGCATCTGATATTGATGTGCCATTCAGGTCAAACAGTGATTCAAAACTATTTCTCAAGTCTGGTATGTCTGCAATAGTATTGAACAGAACATCGTCTGTATTTTCTTCCACAGTATTCGCAGGCTCAGTTTGTTTTCCAGCATGTACTTTCGCTAATTTCAGCTTTCTGATATACTTGTACAAGTCTATTCGTGTTTCTGTGTAATCAAAATGAGCTTCAGGACAGAATGACAATCCTTTATTCAAAACACATTTTTCTATTTCTGTTAGTTGATGATCTGAAAGATTCACTATTAGGTTTGTCTCGGATTGCGATTGTGGAGGGGGTACTGTCGTTTTTCTTCGTTTGGCCCTACGGGTTTTTCTGTGGCTGGTGCGGGGGTTGTCTGGTTTTGCAGCCCCCTGCCTCTTCCTCTGTGTCTTTGGTTGGGGTATGGTCGCCTTCCCCTTCCTCTTCCCCTTCCTCCGCCTCTCGCAATACTCTTTTGCAAGTTGACCAATTCGACCTCCTCTAAAACAGACCAGTTTTTTGTCTGGTAAGTGCTGCGTGTTGAGCCATTATCACTGATACTTGATTCACTTGCACTTGATGTTAATTTTTGCATAGGATAATTCTTTTTCAAATTGTCATATTTTCTGGCAAATGTGAGAATTCTGCCATGAATATAGTCCTGTTCATCTCGTTGAAATTTACGCTCTTTTCGCTCCTCAATCTCACTTTCATAGGAATCCAGTTTCGTTTCCATGTCTTTGCGTAGTTTGGCGACTTCCTCTTGATTGGTCTCATTTGATATTTTGTCTTCCAATTCTTTTATTTTTTGTGTGATCTCATCCACCTCAATGCGTGCATGTTTCACTAGAATGCGCATCATGTTTAGCGAGCATTGTGTGTTGTTATCAATCCATTCTTCAATCAATTCCTTCTTCACTTCTGAATGCGTGGGCATCGTGAAGATTCTCAGGCCACGAGGAATGCGTTTTACTTCCAAGTATTTCTCCAGGGCAATGGCTTCCCAACTTTTGTTAATCTCTTTTTTATACAACTTTTCCAGAGCATTCAGCTGTTGCTTCACAGTATTATCGGATGCTGTGGGTGTTGTAGAGGTCACTGGAGTTTCATCTGGTTTAGTCCCAGTCTTAAACATCATTGTCACTTTGGAGGCTCTCTTAGCTACCCGAGCTTCCATAATTTAAATAGATTTGCGTGCTGCACACTTTAACCTTAAAGGGTGAGAAACCATTCCTAAGTGTCTGTTGCTTTAAGGCTGTTTGTTCCTGATCTGACAAAACTCCGCAAAGCCGCCCGTGTTGTTCACGGTGTCGACGTTTGATTTGCGAAGAATACGTCAGCCACTTCAAGTTCCTGCCATGCATTCACGGGAGATTCATACTCCGCTTACCTTATGCGGGACTTCTCTGATGTCGGAGGTTATGTTTCACAGCTCCTGCGTACGTCCGGCAAAGGTAATCACTCGCACGCTGATTTTCAGTGCAGGAAGTTGGGCGCTTCTCTCGTATGTGGGATGCACAACTTGTATGTTAAAAAAACGGATTTTAGAACATATGCGGGTGGTGAAAAACTCTAATATGTAATATGCCACAGCAAAACACATGAGTACATGCCAAAATGGAGATTGGAGACAAATGCAATTTTATGGGGCAGAAATGCTGGACAGAATGGAGAGAGGTGGAGATGTGGTTCGAAGACTGCGGCAAATGGAGTCACGTATGATAATCAAACTCAGAACAAAACACCCAAAAGGGATGAATTTTGGAGAGGATCTGCATATCCATCTGGAATGAAATGTTCTCAACATGACATTGGGTACTATACCCTTAATTTGAAAACATGACTGAAACAATGAGGAACACGAATGAAAGACTTGGGTACTATACCCAGAAATAGTTTCTACTTTATTGTAAAGCCACAGTGAACTATCAGTCACATATGTGCAGTAATTTAAAAGCACACATTGTCTTTCTTTTATTTTATTTTCACTAAAAGTAATGTAACTACAATTCCCATAATGCTTCCTAAATGGCTAGACATGGGATAGTACAAATAACAACACTGTGGAGGGACTAACCAACCGTGAGCAAGGCCAGTTGTGGCTGAAACGCGTTGGTGGGGTGAAGTCTTGATTAAAAAGGCTTAAAACATTTCCTGATTGTGCCGCCTCTTTTGTTTGCTGAAATTTTCCTGGGTCAGGATCCGACCCCTGGGTGGAGCACACACTGCTGAGCGCTCTCGTGTGGCCTTAGGATCACTTTGTGGAAAGATATATATATATATATATATATATATATATATATATATATATATATATATATACATATATATATATATATATATATATATATATATATATATATATATATTCCACAAACATCTCAAACTTCCATAAGTAAGAGAGCTAGCACTCAAAGGCAGAAAGAATGTATACCTTTTTAATTTATCTGGCCTCTCCGTTCACAACAAAAAGTAAAAGAGACGGGTTGCAGCTGTTCAACAGCCTTTCCCAACATAAAAAGTGTAATTTTGGTGCTCAATTTATAAATTCAAAACAGCTCCACGCCCTGAGAGAGCTGCTGTTTGTACCTGGGCCAAGAAAAGAGCAAGGCATTTTCATCTATGAACCTAGCACACAGCCATGCCACAGCAGAGGAAACACAGGGGGAACCACAGAATACAAAACTCACAATGTGAGAGGAAAGAAACATACACCTATGTAATACAGGATTTATGAACTCGCAGAACAAGATAACGGCAGAGATAATAACCCCCCATTCTGAGGTTAGCAGGCATTACTTTTACATAGGGGAATAAGTCACAATGTGAGGCTTTCACTAATTGCTAAATAATAATAACTATATATATATATATATATATATATTCCACAAACATCCCAAACTTCCATAAGTAAGAGAGCTAGCACTCGAAGGCAGAAAGAATGTATACCTTTTTAATTTATCTGGCCTCTCCGTTCACAACAAAAAGTAAAAGAGACGGGTTGCAACTGTTCATCAGCCTTTCTCAATATAAAAAGTGTCATTTTGGTGCTCAATTTATAAATTCAAAACAATAGTCCTTGATAATGTACTTTACAAATAAAAGAAGATTTAATAATTTTATTAATTGTTCTATGCCAAATAATGTTTGCTCTTGTGGTTCTACTATTAGATGGGATGCAATACAGCTGCCGGCGGAGAGGAGAAGGCGAGCCACAGGAGAAGAGCCCAGCCGCACCTGAGGAGTGCCTCCTCTGTACCGGTGAGTGCGGGAAAGTGCTGTGTGGCCCAGCTGGTCTAGCAGGGTTTCCAGGGACGCTGCAAAGTGAGTGCCCTAGGGCTGGGCCGGTCCAAAAATTGGATCCCGAGGGCTGCTCAGGTGGTCCCACAAGGGTATTAACATATTTAAACGTTATCCGCTAATAGAATTAGCATTTTAAAAACCTTGCAAATTCAATGAAAAAAACATAGGTTTCAGGCGTTATTTCGTTAGGAATTAGCATTTAAAAAACCCTGCAAATTCACTGAAAAAAACATAGGTTTCAGGCCTTATATAGTTAGGAATTAGCATTTAAAAAACCTTTGAAATTCACTGAAAAAACCATGGGGCATATTATCAAGGGGGTTTATCTCCGCTTTTTTGGCTTTAAAAGCCAAGAAAACGGAGATAAAATTATCTCCCTATTACCAAGCTGTTGCTAACACCAGTTAGTGACAGCTAAAAGGAGATAGCGACCATCTTGGGCTCCGCTTTGCATGTCAGTGATATTTATCACTAATGACATGCAAAGTGGGCGTGCCAAGATGTTAGCGACTGGAAACAGTCCCTAATATCGCTATCTCCTATTACCAACTTTTAGAGATATTCGCGCTAAGCGCGAATATCTCCAAAAGCTAACACCTGCCCTGAGCAGTTCTTAGCCATGTTATCCAATGGGAGGTGGATAACATGGTTAAGAGCATTTGCTCGATAATGCATGAATATCGCTGACTTTTCAGCGATATTCATGCATTGCGGCCGTTTTTTATCGCATTTGCGATAAACCTTGCTAATAGCAAGGTTTATCTGCGATAAAAATCGCCGATGTTAGAGACAAAAATTATCGCTAGTTGTTGGTAATATGCCCCCATAGGTTTCAGGCGTTATTTCGTTAGGAATTAGCATTTAAAAAACCCTGCAAATTCACTGAAAAAAACATAGGTTTCAGGCCTTATATAGTTAGGAATTAGCATTTAAAAAACCTTTGAAATTCACTGAAAAAACCATGGGGCATATTATCAAGGGGGTTTATCTCCGCTTTTTTGGCTTTAAAAGCCAAGAAAACGGAGATAAAATTATCTCCCTATTACCAAGCTGTTGCTAACACCAGTTAGTGACAGCTAAAAGGAGATAGCGACCATCTTGGGCTCCGCTTTGCATGTCAGTGATATTTATCACTAATGACATGCAAAGTGGGCGTGCCAAGATGTTAGCGACTGGAAACAGTCCCTAATATCGCTATCTCCTATTACCAACTTTTAGAGATATTCGCGCTAAGCGCGAATATCTCCAAAAGCTAACACCTGCCCTGAGCAGTTCTTAGCCATGTTATCCAATGGGAGGTGGATAACATGGTTAAGAGCATTTGCTCGATAATGCATGAATATCGCTGACTTTTCAGCGATATTCATGCATTGCGGCCGTTTTTTATCGCATTTGCGATAAACCTTGCTAATAGCAAGGTTTATCTGCGATAAAAATCGCCGATGTTAGAGACAAAAATTATCGCTAGTTGTTGGTAATATGCCCCCATAGGTTTCAGGCCTTATATAGTTAGGAATTAACATATAAAAAACCATTGAAATTCCCCCTATATAGTTAGTTGAACTAACTATATATGGCGCACCCGCAATCCACTGCTGATGATGTCACATATTACATCATTCATGACATGGTCAGTGACATCACTGATGACATCTCAAATGACATCACTGATGACATCACTGATGACATCTCATTTGACATCACTGATGACATCACTGATTACATCATTCATGTGATAATACGATGCACCTCCTCACACTCTAATATAACCTTTGATAGACCCAGTGTTAAATACAGACTACCATTCCTGAAACCATTGACACACCAATACCAGTTACTACATAGGCAATCACTGATTCCTAGGTCTACACACACATCCACTCATTCACCCATACAATCACTCATACATACAGTCACTCATCAATGCAACACTATCATATGCACTCATACACCTATGCAGACACTCACACACTGCCACTTATCCATGGAGTTACTCACACACCTAGTCATTCATGTAAAGAATTAATCACACTTCCATTTCCTCATCTATATAGTTATACACACAACACCTTACTTATTCAAACATATACTAATACATACTTACTCTCTTATACAATCACTGATACAAGTACACATTGATCTGCACAGTCACACACCTCCCAGCCAGCCACACACACACTCAGTCTCCCATACAAATACTTGGGCAACCAATCAATAACCCATATAGGCACTCATATAGCTACTGATCAACACATGCAGCAGCTTACACAACAACAGACATACTGATGCACACATTCACACAGTTTAGTCACTAACCTATGCATTCAGTAAGACACATTTAATCACTCACTCATACAGTCAGTCACGCACCTACTAAATCCTTCATCCAGACACTTATACATCCACTCATTCTTCAATATGTAAAACATATTTAAACTTTACAGAAAAACACAGTCACTGGATGATATCATCAGTGATGTCATCAGTGATGTCAAATGAGATGTCATCAGTGATGTCATCAGTGATGTCATTTGAGATGTCATCAGTGATGTCATCAGTGAAGTCACTGACCATGTCATGAATGATGTAATATGTGACATCATCAGCAGTGGATTGCCGGTGCGCCATATATAGTTAGTTCAAGTAACTATATAGGGGGAATTTCAATAGTTTTTTATATGTTAATTCCTAACTATATAAGGCCTGAAACCTATGGTTTTTTCAGTGAATATATGTATATATGATTGGGGCTGCAATCAGTGCAACTGCTGCTCCGGTTATTACTGATTCAGATGCGGCTTCTCTCACTTCCAACAGCGACTCGCATGATAATATACCGGGTACATCTTTAGATCCAAATGAGTTGATGAGTTTCACTGTTGTAGATGAACTTAACTTTGTAAACGAGGACCGGAGGTATTCCCTGCGCCACCGCAATCCTCTGCTGAAGCAAGGAAGTGTTCCAACAGGAAACGGCACATCAGGAGGCGCAAGCACAAACAAAGGTATAACGCGAGGCAATGCGCGAAGAAATTGGAAAAGGTAACTACAATGGAGGAGAACACAGTGATTAACTTGACAGACGTTGTACTTTCCAAAGCAGAAGAGCAGCTCCTTTCACCAGGACTCACATTCTGTCATAGGAATAATTTCTCCTACAATCAGGCACGCATAGATGTTTTTAAATTCATTCGGAAGATTAAATTAATCAAATACTTCCAACTACATCCTGTGCTGAAAACAAATGAGCCCGCTGCAACATCAACTGAAAGTACTACTATTCCTTTGCAAGTTAGGAATCTGGGGGGCTTACAATCTCTCCTTGACCTTGCTCACGAAGATGGCACACAAAGTGCTCCCACGGTCAGTCAAGTTATCATTGTAAATAAATCAGCTCCCAGTCCGTTCCGACCAAAATCGACTTTTTGGCCAATCATGCCAGAGGAAGCTGTTGACGTCTTTAGCGATAGAGTTATTGCAGAACTCAAGGTACTCAACAGAACAATATTGGGGAAATCGAAACAGGCCAGCTACAACAATAATCAATATCATCTTTTGATTAAAAAATTACAGAGTAACCCGGATGTCATCGTAAAAAACTCTGATAAAGGTGGCAACACTGTCTTATGGTAATAGAGGATTATTTAAAGGAGGCTGAAAAACATCTGTTGGATCCTAACTGTTACATCAAGGCAACCAAAATCACCGTGAGAAAAAGTGAAGACACTATTCGGAAGAAAATCCATCATTGGGAGAGGAAGGGACTATTATCGAAGGAAGAAGCTAAATTCTTGAGTGTTGAATATCCAATCCCTCCGGTCTTCTACCTACTGCCAAAAATACACAAACTTGTTACTCCTGTTCCAGGCCGCCCTATTATATCAGCCCAAGGCAGTATGAATGAGAATCTGTTGAAATAAGTTGATTTCTTTCTCCAACCCCACATGACCAATCTGCCATCATACCTCAAGGACACTACTGATTTTCTTGTTAAAGTAAAGGATGTGAATTGGTGTTCTGATTATTCTTTTGTTGTCATGGACATAGAGTCACTATATACCCGTATACATCACTGGTAGGGTATTAAAGCAACCAAGTACTTTTTAGACAACCGAGTAGCTGTGTTAAGGGAACATAATTCAATGCTTCTTGAAATGACGGAAATCTGTCTGCATAATAACTTTTTTCAATTCCAAAATGATATTTTCATCAACAACGTGGGGTGGCTATGGGCTCGTGCTTCTCCCCCAGCTATTCATGCTTGCATGTTGGCTGGTGGGAGGAGCACGTTCTGGGCAAAACCCATCGACAGTGGAGAACATACATGGTTCACTACTGGCGTTCCATTGACGACATCTGTATCATTTGGAGTGGTATCAAGGAGCAAGCACAGGCTTTCGTTTGTGAAATTAACAGCAATGATCGTAATTTGAGATTTACTGCTTCGGTCACCAATGATTCAGCTGAATTTTTGCATGTTCTCTTGTATATTGAGGAGGGTAGACTCCATACTAAACTCCATAGGAAGTCCACTGCGGGCAATTCGATCCTTCACACCCGGAGTGCATACCCTACCCATACTCTTAACAGTATACCATACGGAGAATTCATCCGCATTCGACGTATTTGTAGTGACACAGTAACATCCAATAAGTGGTTAGCTGAATCTGTTCAAAGGTTCCTCCAACGGGGATATAAAAGCAAATTACTAGATCCGGCACTATCCAAAGCAACATTAAAATCGAGGAATGAGTTGCTCAAACCTAAGGCTGTCAAAATTATTGATCCCAATGCAGTAAGATCTATTCGCCTCATTACTACTTTCTGTACGCAAGAGAAGACCATCAGGCGTATCATATACTCCGAATGGCCGATTGTCTTGACTGACAACATTTTAGGCCCCATCATGCCAAGTCAGCCCGCTATTACTTTTAGAAGGGCGCCCTCTATGAGGGATGCACTTGACAGATCCATGCCTGAAAATGCACCCAAACGTACCTGGCTATCTAAAATGGGCTTTTTTAAATGCACTTCCTGTCGTGCTTGCACGTTTGCTAAAAATGGCACGCACTGTCAATCTGCTTTTAGTGAAAAACAGATTGCCATTCAGGAGTATCTGACCTGTCGGTCGGAACATGTAATATACAAACTTAAATGCACTTGTAGTTTGGAGTACACAGGAAGTACGAAGCTCCCAGTTAATAAGCGCATCCTGCAACACGTAAGAGCCATCATTAATTCGGATATTAATTATCCGGTGGCTTGGCATTTTAAGTCCATCCATGATAATAAACTAAAAGATTTTGAGTTCACTGTTCTAGGCTCAGCTCCCAATCCCGGACGGGGTGGGAACCGTGACAAATTGCTTAGACAGAGGGAAACCCATTTAATCTTGCTATTAGATACCAGGGTTCCGAATTGGTTAAACACCAATGAAGATGTGCATAATTTTCTGTAGATCTCTAGGGTATTAATTTGTTGGTACAGGGGCAGATTGATCCAGTTATATATTAATTGTGTTGGTTCATTTTCATTTCCATGAGCATTTATATAAGCATCGCTGTAATGTAACTAAATTTCCTCTATTCATTTTAGGTTCCTAACATTGAGCCTCTGTTTTTCTGCTAGTGTTTTTTTACATAACTGATGCTTTATCTGCATATCACTATTTTGCACTTTAATCGACCTATGTGGCCTGATTTTGCTTGATTTGGCATTGTAATGCATTATTATTCTGGCATTATCATTTTTAGAGGTTCAGGTTATGAGTATATGCACTTTAGTATTGTGCACTTTTACTTTATTTGATACTGCGGCTGTCACATAATAATACTCCATTTATGGGGCTAGAGGATTTTTTGCACACGCACTTTTAGTCCTTGACATACCGAAAATAGTTGCTTATTTGTAGCTATTCCTTAAGGTCATTTTTAATGTAAATGATCGTTGTGATTTTAGGGGCACTTGCCAACATTATCATCATTGAGGAGTAATATAATTTATCAACTGTGCATTAATCCTTTACTATATTCTGTGAACCTCTTGTAAATGTATAAACTTATTTGCCACTCTTTGTCGTTATGTCATATACTTTGCACTTTGTTGCCCTTCAGCCGATTCTTTACGGTTGTTTGAGCTCTTTACAAGCACTTTAAATTTGCTCAGCCTGCTGGGGCGCGTCATGTGATCAAGCTCCTTTTAGGGAGCAAAACGCGTCATGGGGGACATTCGTCCCAAGAAAATGCAAATAAATTAATACTGCTCACACAATTTAGTGTGTTGGTGGCTCGTCATTGTATGTGAAACTTCTGGGGAAGAGGTCCGTACCTGCTTGGTTCCGCCTAAGAATTGGCGGTCAGGAATTGCACTTCGATATATATATATATATATATATATATATATATATATATATATATATATATATATATACATATATATATATATATATATATATATATATATATATATATATATATATATATATATATATATCCTGCAAAGATACGTGCACCATTTGTCATGCAATCCAGGCCACACCATCAGTTCTTTAAAAGTTTCTCTTTATTAAAAAGGTTAGTAGGCATGACGCGTTTCGAGTCCAAGACTCTTTCTCAAATGCCATTTACTGCGCAACTGTGGGTTCGTTCAGATTTAAATAACGGGACTTTTAAACATTGAAAAGGAACCAAGTCCATTTCCTCCAGATTTAAAGGAACAGTTAGTTGTCGAGTCTTTTATGGTTTTTACGCTGTATTTACAATCCTGACAGCAAAGTTGAGTACCATTTCTTGCTTTAAGTTGTCTTTTAACCCCCAAGTGGTAATGAAATGCAGGTTACTTTGCTCTGTTATCAGATTTCATTTTCCGTTTTCACATCTTGGACTACAGGCCCCATAATGCTCCACAACTGGTTTCAAAAGCAGATAACGGTAAAAACATACTGTTTGCATCTTGTACTGACCAAGTTCATTTCTTCCAGATTTAAAGGAACAGTTAGTTGTCGAGTCTTTTATGGTTTTTATGCTGTATTTACAATCCTGACAGCAAAGTTGAGTATATATATATATATATATATATATATATATATATATATATATATATATATATATATATATATATATATATTAGATTTGTAAAGCACTGCTTATCATCCCTTAGAGTATCCATGTCCTGGGGGTTGCTTGGATGAAATATTCGAGAGCCAGGGCTTTAGGTCCTTCCTGAACTCCTGCAGTACTTTGGCTGGAAATGGCAGTAGGGAGATGGGTCTGTAGTTTTTGAGGTCTTTGGGGTCCTCTGTGGGTTTGTTGAGGACCAGTTTGATATCCACGTGTTTCAATCCTTTGGGGAAGGAGGCCAAGGCAGTGGATGCATTGATAATGGTGGTGAGTTACTTGCTGATGGTGTTTTTTCCCAGGTTGAACATGTGGAAAGGGGCGACCACTCGGTCCCCCCGAACGTATGGTTGGGTGCCCCGATCCTCCCGGGAAACCATTTTGGGCGGGGGGCGTGTCTCGGCTGGTATGCAAGAAGCGGCGTAGCCGGGGCGCGCCTTTTCCCGCCCAAGAGGGGATGTCCTAGACACCTACACCGATGGCCACGCCCAGTAGGGGTACCGGAGGAGGATTGGTGACGTTACAACGCAGGCTATTACAACGCCTTCTGGTACAACGCGGTTTTTACATCGCATACCATTACAACGCATAGTGCTTTTAAGCGCTGGATAGTCAATTATTTAATTTACTATTCCAACTCCAGTCCCCGTGGATAGTAGGGAAGGTGTTGGATAGTAAATTAAATATATTCCCTATCCTAGAGAGCCCCCCAGCGCAATGCGTTGTAATGGTTTGCGTTGTAATGGTTGCGTTGTAATGGTAGTGCGTTGTAATAAATGCGTTGTAAGTGATGTTTCCCACCGGAGGAGGGTACACGCCCTCCCGCAGAAGAATAAATACAGCGGGAATCCGAAGAAGCATCCTCTTGTTCCTGTGCTCTGAAGGCTGCACCCACTCGTTGCTCGTGAGCCCTCGACGGAACAAGCAGCAATTTTGAGAACTTGTAATTCTTGTATTTTTCTTTCAGTTACTCAAAGGCGAAGAGTCCAGGACCTCGTTGATCGTCTAAGGGGCCGATAATCGAAACCATGGCTGGCAAGAAAGCAGGAAAGGGTTCCGAGACGGATAAGGTGCTACGCCTGTTGATGAACTGAATGGCTGGCATGGAGCGGAAACTCGGACAAGTCCCATCGATCGGTCGAGGTTTGGCGGACGTCAAAAAACAACTGACTGCACTGAGCAATCCTGGTAACCCTAAGAAGGTAATAGGCCCGGCCTTGCCGGGAATCGTCCCCGAGGGCAGAGGGAAGCGGGTCAAGAAGAGGGCGGTTTCAGGGGAGGTTCCGGTCCCAGAGGTACCCCCGGCCACCCCTGTCACACCGGCAGACAACCCGATACCAATCCCAGACGCGGGTCAACCGATCCCGGCAGTGATTACCCCGCTAACGATGAGGATATGCCTCCTGAATTGGCCACCCAGTTGGCCGCATGGCTCAACAATAAAGCAGGGGGTGCCAAGGCGCCCGGAGACACGGCCGAAGAGGCCAAGCTACTAATCCAGCAATTGCGGCAGTCGAGAGATGCCGCGAAGGCGAATCTTCCTCTTGTTTCCCCACAGGTGACACCGGTAGGACCTGCAGTTGGTCTCGAGAAAACGGCAGGAACAACGACCGAACTGGGTAAGCTCGCTTTGTCAATGGCGGGGGAGGGCTCATTACCCTCAAGGCGGGAGAGGGTGGCACAGCACATCCCTATGGCCACAAAAGAGTTAATATGGGGAGACAAATATATCAATATGTTTTCTTTATTAACTGACCATCGCGAGATGGAATATGCTAAAACCCAGAAAGATTTGTGGCACCCGAGTGTATGGCGCGCAAAAATGGCGGAATTCAGGGTGGATGAAACGATAACGAATTGGGCGAAGGCCTTTGCAATATTTACTGCAGTTATGGGGGAACGTAAACCCGAGGTGTTAACTGAACTGTCTTGCTATCAAACTCGTATTATGGATTTTTATGCAATGTATGAGGGAGAGGAATGGAAAGGTTATGACATGAAATTCCGAAAAGCGAAAGAATATGATGCCTCTCTGACATGGGACTGCCTCGACTCGGTCTCATGGCATAAGCAGCTCCTGCCGGGGGTGGCAGGTACATCCTCGCCGGGCGGGAGTGGGTCGGGGGTCTTCCGCCAAAAGCCCGCGGTGCCCTTTCGAGCAGGCGCCGGTGGCGATCACCAGCCGAAAACCGGCGGGAATGGTGGAAAGCGGGGGGTCTGTTGGGGCTTCAATCGAGGCAACTGTAACAGACCGCAAGGAACATGTAGGTTCAAGCATGTGTGTGCGGGCTGTGGGAATTCCTCACACCCGGAGAGTTCATGTAGATCGAAAAATAACGGGGCGGGAGGAAAGGGAGGGTCCAAGCAGGAGTAAGGTAGAATGTTGTGACCAATTGCCTACACCCGTTGATCTCATGGCTATGACTCCTTGGTTAAACAAATACTCTGATCATGTCTCCGCTGGGGTGTTGAGGAAAGGATTCTTGCACGGCTTCCACATCCCGGCGGGGGATTTTCGAGGGGACTCCTTTTGTAAAAACCAGTTATCGGCGCAACATAATCCAAGTGTGGTAGAGAGAAAAATTGCAAAAGAAGTCAGCTTAGGGCGAGTGGCAGGGCCTTTTCATCGCCCATCGGTGGCGGATTTCATCTGTTCCCCGTTAGGGGTTGTCCCGAAGAAAGACCCTGGGGAGTTTAGGCTTATTCATAACCTGTCTGCTCCAAGGGGTTCCTCGGTGAACGAGACCATTGACCCAGAAGTCTGCTCGGTGCGGCATGCATCATTCGATGAGTCCGTGGCCATGCTGAATCGCCTGGGCCCTGGGGCGCTGATGGCGAAATCAGATATCGAGTCGGCGTTCCGGTTGCTCCCGGTACACCCGCAGGATCAGCGTTTGCTAGGTTTTGCATCCCAAGGGAGTTATTACATGGATAAATGCATGCCTATGGGTTGCTCCATTTCTTGTGCCTATTTTGAAATGTTCAGTTGTTTTTTAGAGTGGGCATTCACCAAGGCCACAGGGCATAGTCATGTTATGCATTATCTCGATGACTTCCTGTTTTTGGGGGCAGCCGGCGATACGAAATGTGCGCAGGCGCTTCACGATTTCTGCATCCTCATGAGGGAGTTTGGAGTCCCATTGGCGCCAGGTAAGACGGTTGGACCATCTACTTCACTGGAGTTTCTGGGAATTGAGCTCGATTCCGTGGAGGGATGTTTCCGTTTGCCGATGGGTAAGGTGGCCAAATTTAGGGCTTCCCTGAAGATATGCCTTGGTAAGGAAAAAGTGACCCTGCACCAGTTGCAGCAAACAGTGGGTCAGCTTAACTTTGCCTTGAGAGTGATACCTATGGCCCGCCCCTTCTCATGCTCTATCGCACAGGCGATGGTTGGTCTCAAAGAAGGACACCACCGTACGAGACTGTCTGCAGAGGTTCGCCAGGATATGGGCATTTGGTTGGCATTTCTGGCGGACTTCAACGGTCGAGTAGTGTGGAACAAGCCGCCAGCGTCTTCAGATGAGCTAGGTCTGTGGACTGACTCGGCGGGGAGCGTGGGATTAGGCGCCATTTTTGGTAATCGATGGTCGGCGCAAACATGGCCGGCGTGGTGGCACTCCAGTGGTCTCACAAGCAACATTGGGTTCCTGGAGCTATTCCCCATTTTGGTTGCTCTGATGGCATGGCCAGACGATTTCAGAGACCGCTCAGTGGTGTTTTGGTCTGATAATATGACTGTTGTCGAATGCATTAACCAGCAGGCAGCACGCTGCAAATGGATCTTGAGATTGCTGAAAGAAGTTGTGCTGCTTTGCATGAGACTGAATGTACAGTTCAGGGCGAAACATGTGCCGGGTGTACTGAATCATGCGGCTGATGCACTCTCTCGTTCACATATGCAGGCGTTCAGGGGTTATCTACCTACGGCGGACCTAGTGGCAGCACCATTCCCCGAAGCACTTTGGCTAATCGGTGCCCCGGATTACAAGACCTCGTGGCAGCAAGCTTAGCCCCCAGGACAAGGAAGGCATACAAAGGAGCGTTTCGTTCCTATTGCACATTTTTGGGTCCGACAGGGAATCAGAGCTGGGGTCAGGAGGAATCCTTCCTGGGGTTCCTTGTAGCACTGCACAGGGAAGGCCGATCAGCGTCAACGGCCAATAGGCATAGGGCGGCCATTTCATTCATGGCGCAGGCGCATGGCATAAAAGACCCAACGGGTTCCTTTTTGGTAAGAAAAGCCCTTCGCGGCTGGCAGCGCCTTGAGGGTCGCAAGCAAGATGAAAGGCGCCCGATTGGCTTAGATAGGCTGTCCCTACTCATAGCGAAACTAGACGAGACATGCTCCTCCCAATTCGAAGCAGTTCTGTTCCGGGCAGCTTTCGCATTAGCGTTCCATGGGGCTGTGCGGGTGAGCGAACTGGTCGCAAGGAATAAGAAAGACGTTGAGGGAGGCTTGTGCAGGGATCACGTCCAAATTAGGGGTGATTCGATGGTGGTCACGATAGCCAGGTCCAAGACCGACCAAGGGGCTATGGGAGATAGTGTTGTTGTGCAGCGAGCGCGAGGGTCCCCCACGTGCCCGATAATGTGTATAGAGGAATACTTGGCACTAAGGGCGGCTACATGGGGGGGGGGAGTTTGCTGAGGCACAAGGATGGCACCCCACTGAAGAGGTTTCAGTTCCAGAGGGTGCTAGCACTGACGATCGCTGTGGCGGGCATGGACCCGTGCGATTTTGGGACCCACTCCTTTAGGATAGGGGCTGCTACAGAGGCTACAGCCAGGGGTCAGAGTGCGGACGAAGTGAAACAGTTGGGGCGATGGTCCTCGAATTGCTTCAAAAGGTATGTGCGATTGCACATGTTGTAAAGATCAATTGACATGCACTCATGCTTCTTGTCTTTTGTTTTAATTACAGTTTCGCGAGCCTGTCACGCGAGGCGGAATTTGCAGTCGACCCAGTACCAGGAGAGCAGCGGTCATGGATCACCGTCTAGAGAGAGAGTGGTATGGGCCGTGGGCCACTTATACGTGAGGCGCGCCGGGGACGTATTCAAATCAGGTGACGCGACTTGCGCAGCTGGGGAATACGGGTACAGAGTGGCCTTCCATGGGAAGGGCGGGCTCTGTTTTGACCAATTCGAGTCATTTGTTGAGGGTTTCGTAGGGCGGCAAAGGTCACCGCCATCTGTAGTCATAGTACACCTGGGGGGCAATGACTTGGTGACACTGGGTAGACGAGTGTTGTTTGAACAAGTTTTGTCTGCTGTTAGCTGGTTGGCAAAAAGAATCCTGGGGTGCACGATTGCCTGGCCCCACATGATTCCCAGGAAAGTATGGCGGGGGGGCCTTTCGGTGTCAGCACTGAACCATTCGGTGAAGAGGGTAAACAATAAAATTGGTAGATTGTTTCGCTCTGCGCAGTTGCATAGCATTCCTCACGGGTGTATTCGGGGTTATCACATGTATCTGAATGATGGGGTTCACCTGTCCCGGGAGGGGAATGTTTTACTCATAGGAGACTTCATAGCATGGCTAAGGGGTTTGAGGAAGCATGACCTTGGTGAACTATCCGGCCTGTGGCTGTAAGGTCATGATCGGTGAGCAGTTATTTCAAGGTCCCTAGAGAGGGGCGCCACCCAGAATGGATGGGAGCGCCCGGGGGGAGGTGTCCATTGGCCCCTCCCACGGGGAGGCGGCACCCATTACGGATGGGTCGCCTAAGGGGAGACGGCTATAGGCCCCTCCCAGGGGAGGAGGCGGATATATGCCCCTCCTACTAATTTCCCGGGGGCCGGATATCCGCGACGGCGGATAGAGAGTGTGGGGATGGGGGGGAGTCCACGCTGTCCTTCCTACAGATACCTCACACGGGAACTCGGACGACCTTTAAGGTGGCGTCGAGTGGAAAGGGGGCCCCCACCACGACAAGGGAAATTACAGTTGGCTATGAGGGTACAGTCCTCTGCGCATCGCCACTCACACCGTGAGGGCGAGAGTTTTGGTAGTAGGGATCTGACACCGGTTAAGACCTTGCCGTTGGCCCTTAATGCTAGGATGTACAATTTTAATTTAGAATGTATGCATTTGCAGGATGTTAGACTCGGCTAGGAAACCTTTGTATTAGAGATCTGTTAAGGTTAGCCAAAGAACATGTCTTCATCGAAATGTAATAAATGTAAAATTGTACATGATTATGAAACTTTTATTTAATGTTTTAAATTTTGTTTCATATTTTAATAAATACGGCCGGGAGGGTGACTCCCTCCCGCCTTCCAAAAGTTCAAGCCTGCGTCCGTCTTCCCATCCTTGGGGATTGTGTTGGGAGGGGGTGACGGGCATCCCGGCCATATGGTGGAAGCAGGGATCCTTGAGAGCTCCTGATTGGATGGAGACTATGATGGTGGCAGTTGTGGTTGCAAGGACAATGTGTTTAGTTAGGTTGTGTGGGCGTGGTCCGGGAAGTCTGTAGGCAAGGGTACCTCTGACTATAGTTTTGCTGTTGATCTGAAAGTTCAGGTGTTCCATAATAGGGGTTGTGGTGTCGGTGGTTGCTGTGCATTTGAGGGACTCTTTGTGGAAGATGGCTATTCCAACACTGTGCTTGTTGGTGCAGTTCAGGTAAATTATCTTGTATCCGTTAGGTGAGGCAGTGACAATGTCGGGGCTGATGCCGGGTTCAGGCATGTTTCTGTGAGGAAGACTATGCTGGGCATGAGAGAGATGATGGTGTCCCAGACCTCGCTGGCGTGCTTGTGGAGTGATCAGGTGTGGCTCACCAGGCATTGGAGTTGACCCGTTTTTGTGGTGGTGGCCCACGGACTCTGGAGCGAAAGGCTCTGTTTTGCAGTGGAAGGGGCAGTGACAGAAGGAAAAAGGTCCTGTTGTTGATCATGGGAAGGCACGGTTGAATTTGTTGTGTTGTCTGGGGTTGAGGGCTGAAAGTTTGATACTGGTGTACCTGTGGATGGGTGGGGGGGCAAGGAGTCCTGACTGGAGAGAGGCAGATGGGATTGCCTTAGGCGCACCAGTGGTGCACCCATTGTTTAAGTCCATGCATGGTGGCTCTGCAGCCTCCATTAAGTAGGTTTCACGTGAGGGGGCAGGGTGCTGGGCGGGGTCAGTGGGAGGCGAGAAACAGATGGGAGAGGTAGGACAAGAGAGAGCTGTGAGGGAAAAAGCAGGAAAATATGTTAGCCTGGAGGAAAAGTGATCGAGGATTATGGGGGGAAAACTATTAAGGAGTAAAAAATGCGGTTAGAAGGAGTAACATGCAGTTAGGAGTAAAATCGGAGTTCGAGGAAAACACTATTTGGGAGAAAAATGCAATTTAGAAGGAGTAAAAACGAAATTAATGGAGAAATAATAGGGGAGAAAAACGATGATTAGGAGGCGATACAGGTAAGTCAGGGAACCTGTGGGTGTGTGTGTATATATATATATATTCCAAAATCCTTTCTCGCGTTCACAAAACGGGGCGTTTGTCTTTAAAATAAAATCACGTTGATGGAACTGGGCTTAAGATTGTTTTTGTGAACACACGAAAGGATTTTGGAATTTTAAGGAGGATCGATACCTCACTTAAGCCCGCCATCGACAAAGTGGCAGGGAAACCGGCGAACTATATATATATATTTATGTGCAAGTCCCCCGCAAATAAATCATTTGTGGTTACCACGACCTCCTTGAGTGCTGTACATTTCTTTTGAATCGGAAAGAAAAGACTGAGCGCCATATATATATGTATATATATATATATATATATATATATATCCAAAACTTCCCCCTCACAAAGGAAAAACGAGTCGCACAACTTGACTTATCGTTTGCAGGTAATTTATTTCTTTGTTACACAGCATGTGGCTTTTCTCCTAATGCATTTCGTTCGTTCCTCGAACTTCCTCAGAGGTGAGCCAACACCCAACACGCCGCCAGCAATCACTGCCAAAATGCCTTCAAATCAGTTACTTTTTTCGGTCCCCAGATGAACTTTTTATACCTGTTGCATTGTGGGGCTTGTGGTGCTTAAGTGGCATGTCCAATTAAAAAACCCTCCAATGGGCGGTGTCTTTAAACATGCTGCTGCGGATTATCGCTCTCCATAATTATTCATATTGTTCTCGCACAAAGTCAATTGTTATCCTTCCCATTTTCAAGGCTGGATACCAAGCCCTTACCAAAGACAGTCCTTGGTGGCACCTCGTTGCTCTTTGTGTTTCCACGGAGCCACAGTTCGGTTCAAGCGTGCAACGTTGTGGCGCTCTTTGGGTGGTGCGTTCACTCTACGGCGGAACCAAGCCGTTACATATCTCCAAAACTTCCCCCTCACGAAGGAAAAACGAGTCGCACAACTTGACTTATCGTTTGCAGGTAATTTATTTATTTGTTACACAGCATGTGGCTTTTTTCCTAATGCATTTCATTCGTTCCTCGAACTTCCTCAGAGGTGAGCCAACACCCAACACGCCGCCAGCAATCACTGCCAAAATGCCTTCAAATCAGTTACTTTTTTCGGTCCCCAGATGGACTTTTTATACCTGTTGCATTGTGGGGCTTGTGGTGCTTAAGTGGCATGTCCAATTAAAAAACCCTCCAATGGGCGGTGTCTTTAAACATGCTGCTGCGGATTATCGCTCTCCATAATTATTCATATTGTTCTCGCACAAAGTGAATTGTTATCCTTCCCATTTTCAAGGCTGGATACCAAGCCCTTACCAAAGACAGTCCTTGGTGGCACCTCGTTGCTCTTTGTGTTTCCACGGAGCCACAGTTCGGCTCAAGCGTGCAACGTTGTGGCGCTCTTTGGGTGGTGCATTCACTCTACGGCGGAACCAAGCCGTTACATATCTCCAAAACTTCCCCCTCACGAAGGAAAAACGAGTCGCACAACTTGACTTATCGTTTGCAGGCAATTTATTTATTTGTTACACAGCATGTGGCTTTTTTCCTAATGCATTTCGTTCGTTCCTCGAACTTCCTCAGAGGTGAGCCAACACCCAAAATGCCGCCAGCAATCACTGCCAAAATGCCTTCAAATCAGTTACTTTTTTCGGTCCCCAGATAGACTTTTTATACCTGTTGCATTGTGGGGCTTGTGGTGCTTAAGTGGCATGTCCAATTAAAAAACCCTCCAATGGGCGGTGTCTTTAAACACGCTGCTGCGGATTATCGCTCTCCATAATTATTCATATTGTTCTCGCACAAAGTCAGGGAACCTGTGGGTGTGTGTGTGTATATATATATATATATTCCAAAATCCTTTCTCGCGTTCACAAAACGGGGCGTTTGTTTGCTATTTTGTCTTTAAAATAAAATCACGTTGATGGAACTGGGCTTAAGATTGTTTTTGTGAACACACGAAAGGATTTTGGAATTTTAAGGAGGATCGATACCTCACTTAAGCCCGTCATTGACAAAGTGGCAGGGAAACCGGTGAACTATATATAAATATATATATATATATATATATATATATATATATATATATATATATATATATATATATATATATATATATATATATATATATATATATATATATATATATGTGCAAGTCCCCCGCAA
The DNA here is from genome assembly GCF_964263255.1 of Lissotriton vulgaris. Classification (NCBI taxonomy): domain Eukaryota; kingdom Metazoa; phylum Chordata; class Amphibia; order Caudata; family Salamandridae; genus Lissotriton; species Lissotriton vulgaris. Next base: position 89,845,841 of record NC_141697.1, on the reverse strand, counting down.
ATAAATCATTTGTGGTTACCACGACCTCCTTGAGTGCTGTACATTTCTTTTGAATCGGAAAGAAAAGACTGAGCGCCATATATATATATATATACATACACACATATATTGCAGCGCTGCATGCCTTATTCTAATGCCTTAGGGAGTGGTCATTGTTATGTTTATTCCAACTTGTGGCATTCTTTTTGTCTTTAGTTCTCTCATTTGCCTTGTACATGAAGGCTTAGGTGAGGCGGTTTTCTTCTAGTAGCAAAATTGATTTAGAAACAATAAAAAACATACTGCAAACTTTGTAGAAACAAACATCAGCAAGGCCACCCTTCTCTAATTATCCTCCCAGGCACAGCTACACTTTGCAGTCAAATACATATAGCAGTCCCAGATGTGTTCACAAAAACACTAACATTCATAGAGCAACTGGGTGTAAATGTACCGAACAGCATTGATATTCATAACTTCAAATCTTAATTGCGAGCGGAGAACTGCTGGGGCACATCTCTCCCCTCGTAGGAGGCAGCATGAATTCATTAAGCACCAGGGAATATTGCTCAGCAGGCCGCTGCAGCTGTTCCCACTCCATTATTTCTAATTGTGCAAAATTATTTTTTTACAGGCTTCTTCTGAGATTGCCACTTTATGTTTTGAGCTGCGTGCATGCATGCAGTTCAGACTAATTAGCCACAGTTTTGTTTCACCTAGGTGTTGCTTTTAAAATAAAAGTCAGCAGTTGGGAAAATCAAAGGTTTCCAACTACACTTAACATTTATTGGAGATTTTCTCAGATTAAAGCTACAGTGTTAATTAAATACATTTTCTGCTTCCGAACCTTTGTGTTTTACATTTCAACACATTTAAAAGAAATGGAAATCTCGCCTGACATCCTCTGTCCTTAATCACTTTGGTCATCCTTCTCCTAAAATCCTGTTCATCCGACATCCCTCTTCCCTCCAACCACGAATTCTCAGTATTATTCAAGTTTGTTTTAAAAATTGATTTTGACCTCACCTAAAATATACAATCCTCATCGACAAAGCAAGATAGGATTACCGAACAAGTAATTGATTAAAAGCAATACATGGTTAAGAATATTCTCTTTTCCTTTAAAATACAGTTAAAAAGCATTTATCACTTTAAAGCAGATTTGTTCATTAGGAGGGTTCCTAGTCGAGTGCATCAGGGCTTGATAAGTATGTTGGTCCATCTTATAGCCTATGTTTTATTAGAATTAAGTATCCTGATCCAACCTGTCTTAATGCTGAGCATAAATCCGGCACATGAAGCAAATTTTGGGTGCCTTGTTGTTACAAAGATCAACGAGAGGAGATGTTAAGGATTAGTACTCCATTTCGCCATCAAAATATTTAATGGAACATTCCCTATATGAAGAGACATAAGGCTAATACTTAAGGAAAGGAAGGAAATTTTCCTGACCAAGAGAAATATCTATACACACTGGGGCATATTCTCAAGGACTTATTGCCGATTTATCAGCACTTAAGCATTGCAAAAGTGTCAATAGATTTTTCACCCTATTCTCAATCTGGTGCAAACTGCCAATATTGCCAGTTTTCCAGCAAAAGCTAAAGCAAAAAACATCGCCACTGATGAGAGCGACAACTATCGCTAATGATATGCAGAGTAGGTGTTCCGGTGCAGAAAACACACGAAAACACCACTTCACGATATTCTCAATGACCAGCCAGATCTGCGATGTGATCCAAAAACAGGCGATGAGGCGTGTTAGCAGCAGGGATTTAACACCAGCCTTTTACTGGTGTTAAGCAGGACGACAACCTGCAGTATGAAAGGTGGCACAGCCCAGAGCCACAACTGAAGACCAACACATGTCATGGAGCCACTGATCTTGCGGCTCGGAGACCCAAGAGGGCCACAACACCCACAGCCACCACCCCCAGGACCCCCGGACTCCCACCCGCCCGAACTACCACTGAGGAAGTGCAGAACAAGACAGTTGACCTTCAGAAAACGGCATGGCCCCTCAGCCAAACATTGCAGAATGTGGGGAGAGGTGGGAACCAAGAATGTGTGACTCCTTGGTCCCAAGCTGTTCCTTTGTGGGGTTTGTGGGGTTCTGTTGTCCTCTGTACTTGCTTCGGCTACCTCCATGGCTTCGCAGTTGTTTGTGTTTTGTTTGTGTTTTTTGTTGCCACTTTTATAGTGATTTTTCCCGCCTGACTTGTGGGACTTGCAGGCCTGGCGCTGCTTATCACTGAATTTTTTTCGCAGTTAGGCCATTGCAACTTTTTCCACATTCGGGTTTAGATTTTTATCGCCGTTCTGGTGATTTTATTGCAGACATTTTACGTGTTATCGGGAAACTATTGCATGTTACCGCCGTGTTGTGAATATGACGTTAACACAGAGTTATTTTCCCGCAATAGACGGCAATATGAAAATTTGCGTTAACCTATTTTGGCGATGAGTATCGCATGTTCTTGAGAATATCTCCTCTGAATTATACAAATTCAGGGATGTACAGAGGCCCAAAACCCATGACTTAATCGCAAAGACTGGGAACTAAGGAATATTGCGAGATGTCCCCGTGACCATACACTGAGCACACACATGTTACACTCGAAATACTCTGATGTGGTGTTACATTTTTTTTCTTGAAGATCATGTTATTACTAGAATCTTGAATTAACTCTTCCTTAAGAGAGACTTCAAAGAGGAGCTATGAGCTTTGAGAAATTTGTACCCCAATGAATTATACTGGCAACGGCCTGACACAAACTGCAACCCACCCGAGTTCCCATCTAAGCAATTGTACCAGAATCGCAGAGCCTAGACAATTTTTCTTTACATTTTCCCGTCACAATCATTTAAAAATGACCAAGATCTCCATGGGGTATGGGTATACTCTAAATCATAAAATAGTATAGCTTAAATGTTGATCGTATGTATTGGGAATAAACAATCTAAATCTCCTCTCCACAGGGATTATAGAAGTGCTGCAATAACAAACGTGTATTTGTAAAGCACAAGTTCACCCAAGGGTATCTTGGTGCTGAATAACAGATGTTTATTTTTACCCAACTCAATGGTACTTATTTTTATCAACCTCAGGAGAATGTAAGCCTCAGTGGACCCGCCGGGATTTGAACTGGTGACCAGCTTCATTACCTTATAACAACAGAAACACAACTTTTCTTTTTTTGTTTTCAGCTGTGTCGGTGCGTTTATTTCAACTGAAATGAAAAACAGCGCACAGGTCTCAAATTTCCCAGTTCCATGCATTGTTTGAGAAGTTCATCTGGTCCAGGTTTTACTTTTGCATTCTGGGACTTGTTGTCCTGTTTAGCCCATTATAAACCCAGGACTACAAGTCGCAGGATACAAAGTTAAAAAATTGGACTGGATAGGCTACTTATGCAAGGACCCTGGGGAACATAGGCACTCTGCAAGCTGGGTTGCTCCATCTCTTGTGCGTATTTTGAGAAATTCAGTTGTTTTCTGCAATGGGCGTTCACCAGTGCTACGGGCTATACACAGGTTATGCACTACCTAGATGATTTTTTGTTCTTGGGGCCAGCCGGTGACACGGAATGTGCACAGGCTTTACTGGAATTTTGCAAACTCATGAAACAGTTCGGCATGCCATTGGCACCAGGGAAGACAGTGGGGCCATCTACTTCACTCGAGTTTCTTGGAATTGAGCTCGATTCAGTGGAGGGATGCTTCCGTTTGCCCAGGGACAAAGTATTGAAATTTAGGGCCTCGCTAGAAGTGTGCATTAGCAAAGAAAAAGTAACTCTCCATCAGTTGCAACAAGCGGTGGGCCAGCTTAACTTTGCCCTTAGAGTGATACCAATGGCCCGCCCCTTTTCCCGCTCTATTGCACAAGCCATGGTCGGTCTCAAAGACGGACACCACCGCACGAGACTGTCTGCAGAGGTTCGCCAGGATATGCGCATATGGTTGGCATTTCTGGCGGATTTCAACGGTCAAGTAGTGTGGAGCAAGCCACCAGCATCCTCGGATGAGCTTGGTTTGTGGACCGACTCAGCAGGGAGCGTAGGATTTGGCGCCATCTTTGGTAATCGATGGTCGGCGCAAACATGGCCGACGTGGTGGCACACCAGTGGGCTCACAGGTAACATTGGGTTTCTTGAGTTGTTCCCCATTTTTGTGGCTTTGAAGGCTGGCTGGATGAGTTTCGTGATCGCTCAGTGGTGTTTTGGTCCGACAACATGACCGTAGTTGAATGCATAAATAGCCAGGCAGCACGCTGCAAGTGGATTTTGAGATTATTGAAGGAAATTGTTCTACTTTGCATGAGACTGAACGTTCAGTTTAGGGCGAGGCACGTGCCGGGTGTGCTGAACCAGGCGGCTGATGCACTCTCTCGTTCCCACATGCAGGCCTTCAGGGGTTATCTACCTTCCGCGGACCTAGTGGCGGCACCATTTCCCGAAGCTCTCTGGTTACTCGGTGCCCCGGATTACAGGACCTCGTGGGAGCAAGCCTAGCCCCAGGACATGGAAGGCGTACGAAGGAGCGTTTCGTTCCTATTGTGCATTTTTGGGTCCAGCAGGAGGGGATAATTGGGGGCAGGAGGAGTATGTTCTAAAGTTTTTAGTAGCATTCCACAAGGCAGGCCGATCGGCAGCAACGGCCAATAGGCAACGGGCCGCCATTGCATTCATGGCACAGGCGCATGGCATCAAGGACCCCACATCGTCCTTTTTGGTAAAGAAGGCACTGCGTGGGTGGCAACGCCTCGAGGGTCATAGAGTAGACGAAAGGCACCCGATTGGGTTAGAAAGGTTGTCCCTGTTGATGTCGGCACTCCCCGCGACATGTTCCTCACAGTCCGAGGCAGTGCTATTCCGGGCCGCTTTCGCATTAGCATTCCATGGGGCTATGTGGGTGAGCGAGCTGGTGGCAAAAAATAAGAAGGATTTGGGGGGAGGTCTGTGTCGGGAACACGTGCTGATCAAGAGTGATTCAATGGTAATCACAATAGCCAGGTCTACGACCGATCAGGGTGCGATGGGGGACAGTATTGTGGTCCAGCGCATGCGAGGGTCCCCCATGTGCCCGGTGCAATGCGTTGAGGAATATTTAGCGCAAAGGGCGGTATCATGGGGGGGAGCTTGCTGAGACACACCGACGCCACCCCACTGACAAGGTTTCAGTTTCAGCGGGTGCTAACAATGGCAATCGCGGCAGCGGGCTTGGACCCGGGCGATTTTGGGACCCATTCCTTTAGGATAGGGGCTGCTACAGAGGCTACAGCCAGGGGTCAGAGTGTGGAAATGGTGAAACAATTCGGACGATGGTCCTCGAACTGTTATAAAAGGTATGTGCGGTTGCACATGTTGTGAAGCCGATGTCATGCACTCACGCTTCTTGTCTTCTGTTTGGTTTACAGTTTCGCGAGCATGCGATGCGGGGCGGACTGTGCAGTCGACCCGACACCTGGGGACCAGCGGTCAAAGACCAACGGCTGAGGAAAGAGTGGTGTGGGTCGTGGGCCACTCATACGTGAGGCGTGCCGGGGACGTATTCAAAGCAGGTGACATGATTCACGCAGCTGGGGAATACGGGTGCAGGGTGACCTTCCACGGAAGGGGCGGGCTCTGTTTTGACCAATTTCAATGTTTTGTTGAGGGACTTTTAGGGCGGACAAGGTCACCGCCGTCTATAATCATAGTACACCTGGGAGGCAATGATTTGGTGACGCTCGGTCGGCGAGTACTCCTCGAGCGGGTTCTATCCACTGTTAGCTGGTTGGCAAGAGGGATTCCGGGGTGCACGATAGCATGGTCCCACATCATTCCCAGGAAGGTGTGGCGGGGGGCCCTCTCTGTATCAGCTTTGAATCATTCAGTAAAGAAAGTCAATAACAAGCTGGGTAGGTTGTTTCGTTCGGCACAGTTGCACAGTATTCCGCATGGATGTATTCGGGGGATATCACATGTATCTCGAAGATGGGGTCCATTTGACCCGGGAAGGGAATGTCTTACTCATAGGAGACTTCATAGCATGGTTAAGGGGTTTGTATAAACATGACCTTTAGTAGGAGTGTGGGGGGTCCGGATAGCCGGTCAACTATCCGGCCTGTGGCGGTAAGGTCATGATCGGTGAGCAGTAATTTCAAGGTCCCTAGAGGGGGGGCGCCACCCATTATGGATGGGAGCGCCCGGGGGGAGGCGGCAATTGGCCCCTCACACGGGGAGGCGGCACCCACTAAGTATGGGGTCGCCTAAGGGAAGGCGGTCATAGGCCCCTCCTACGAATTTCCCGGGGCCAGGATATCCGCGACGGCGGATGTGATAAACAGTGTGGGGTGGGAGGGGGGTCCACGCTACCTTCTAGACACCTCACACGAGTCCTCGGACGACCATTAAGATGGCGTCGAGTTAAATAAGGGGCCCCCGCTAAGCAAGGGAAATTGGAAGTTGGCACAGAGGTACAGTCCTCTGTGCGCCCGCCCCTCACACCGTGAGGGGGGAGTTCTGGTAGTAGGGATCTGACACCGGTTACGACCTTGCTGTTGGCCCGTAATGTTAGGATGTACAATTTTTATTTAGAAAGTATGCATTTGCAGGATGTTTAGACTCGGCTAGGAGAACCTTTGTATTAGAGATTTGTTAAGGTTAGCCAATAAACGTGTCTGCATCGTAATGTTATAAATGAAAAATTGTACATGATATGAAACTGTTATTTTAATGTTTTTAATTTTGTTTCATATTTTAATAAATACGGCCGGGAGGGTAACTCCCTCCCGCCTTCCAAAAGTTCAGAACTGCGTCCGTCTTCCCATCCTTGGGGATTGTGTTGGGAGGGGGTGACAGGCATCCCGGCCATATGCAAGGACCCTGGGGAACATAGGCACTCTGCAAGCTTACTATGTGCAGAATACTCCGATTTGGTATTTGAAAACACTGGAAAGGAGGTATTCTAATAGCATGATGTTAGCTGACACTCTATTTAGGGTGACCACATCCCTCCAGGTACTAATTACAGGCAGTGTTTACAGTCCCCAGCTCTTGCATTCTGGATTCCATAGTTTTTTTTCTTTGATTGAATTAACTAGACTAACACATTTTGAAACCCTTGCTGTGAAGGTGAAAAGTCATGGACTGGCGAAAGAGTCCTTAATGACCTGGAGAGAGGTAATCACCCTAGAAAGAGCAGAGCCAGGTCCAAACGTTTATAAATATGTGATTGCTATTTGTCTCAATAATAATTTAGTATAACGTTTGACTATTTAATCCTCACCATCAACCTTACTTTCTAATATCCCAACTACACCTGCCCACCTCTCTCTAGAGTGAACCCTCTCACATATCAATCTTTGCACCTTTATAAAGCCCTGGCACTCCCTTTAATGATGTGTCAATGGATGGTAATTACATGGGTCGAATCTATGAACAAATTACTCAGGTGAGAAAAAAGTAGGGGACTAGAATGTGATGAACTGATTCCAAATTTACCAGTCTAATTCCAAGGATGACACCCTCCTGGCATAAAAGACTCCTTAGAAATCAGAAACCACAGGGTAACACAATGTTTTATCGTCAATAGCCTCCTAACCCAGCAGCAATTACTCAAACTTCAACTCTGCTTCTCCACGCAAAAATAATCTAAAGAATCACTATTGTGCCCGAACCATGGTCCCACCCTTTTTTGCATACCACCTAATGGGTATCAACAGCCTTAACTAGCTCCTCACATATGTGCCATATGCTGCTATACGATGTCACCATATGCAGACGTCATTCCCGCCCCCTCCTTCAGCCGCACGCAGCTGACCATACTAAAAATATTATTGCACCACCTAAGTTTTTAATTGACTGTTAAGGAAATTGAGATTTTAGTTGAGATGGGTGAAAGCCCCACTCAAATAATAAACACAATCCTTGTCAGGGTGAATCACAAAAAGTAATTAATTAACTTTTTCTTAACCCTTTGGTAGTGTGGCACACAGCAGTCAGGCTTAACTTAGCGGAAATGTGTAAAGTAGTTATACAGCACACAAAGATTAAGAAAGTAAAAACAAAATACAAAAAACATTTCATACCAATTTCAAAAAGTTGAGTGCATTTTAATAAATAAAATGACACAAAAATAAATAAATCCAAGCAGTAGAACCGCAGTTATGATTTTAAAAAGTTTTTAGTGAAAAATGGTCCCAAAAAGACAAAATTCTAGCCTCAGGTAACTGTTTATATGAGAGTGGGACAAAGCTAAAAGTTAAGGCTGACTGATGAGTGTCTAAAAAAGTTTCAGCGCTCCGTCCATCATCTCCTTGTGTTTGCTTTGTACACCGTAAGTTGGCAGGGTATGCCCAGACATTGGTCCCTTGCACACTTTGCCACTGGATTCAAGCTAGTCTGGCTGATTACGGCTGTTAGCCAGAAACCGGTCCCAGGATGCTTGTTTCCGGTCAAGGGAAGACATGGCTCGGCAGTTTGGACTGGACTGTTCCCATGAGGCACAGGGTCAAGACTGATTTGCATATAGCTGTGTCTGAACTGGTGTGGCAAAGTGAGCTAAAGAACGATGGTGGATTCAACCCAGATCTGTGACTGGAGATGAGTGTCTGAAAAGTTTCAGCGCTCCGTCCATCATCTCCTTGTGTTTGTTTTGCATTGGCGCTAGGCAGCACATTGTGCTCCAGTGCTGGGAAATCAGGAATGTTAAATTCAGTGCATTCTTACCTTTTCCTTGGCACGCAACGCAGGTGACTTGCTACGCTGAACTGTTCTGCCCTGTGTGAATTTTGGTATATATGCCCCCAAGTCTGTTAACAAGTGAAAGCCACACTCGCTCTTTCCTTCAAGGATTGTTACTCTCCTTTCTGCCTTGTAGTCCCTCATTCCAGATCTGCCTTATACAGTGGCATATTTGTCACTGTCTTCAATACCAATAAAGTAAAATGGCTTAGATCCGGGGGAAGCATGGCCATTGCCGAAGGGACAAACTCAGCTCATTGCTTGCATTGTATTTGCAACTGAGAACTGGCTGTTAGACTTTGATGGAGGGGAAATCCCATTTCATTTGTAGGGTTGCATCATAATCATGTGTAGAACGCACCTGCATATAATCTTGTAACTCCATTAACGTGAAGTGTTAAAATTGTGAAATGTATTAAGATAACTACTGATCTATTTTAGGTTATTGGCAATTATTATGGGGAATTAACATAGAAAACTAATGTAACTAGCAGAAACCCTTAAAATGAAGATATTGTGTTGTGAAACTGACAAATATTCATTTACTAAGTGCGCTTATTAACTGTGACATTTCATTCATAGGTAAATGCATTAGTTGAAAATGTATTAATGTTTGCGTGACTTCGCCAAAGCTTATTATATGCATTTTTATGTTAGCTGAATTGTAGGCCTTAAATGCAAGTCCCTAACAACTCTCGCTTTAGAATTAATAGTTGAATTATATGTTTGCTGTGGAATCTCTTCTTTCTAATGTTTTGTATTGCAAGTGACATAGCGCTCTTTTAGACAGAATAATATCTTTGTTTTATTAGCTAGGCAAGGAGAGAAGAAGTTACAATCGTGTGACTTGCTCCAATAAAGGAAGGGCGATACGATTCACACAGGAGAAAGCCTGGGAAACAAGGACAAATTGTTGCAAGAAAGGTGCATGGACGACACTATGGAAAAGTACATGCACGATTGTACCCAGAGTGTTTGGCATGGCCAAAGTGTATTGTGGGATTTCTACCTGTGTATAACTGATTGTGAACCTAGGGAAAGAGCCCCACATCTTTCTTGCCTTCAGAAAGAGAGACCCCCGGAACAAACTCCTTATTTGTAATGGTTTCTTTATACGACTTGACCCATTGATGGCAGAGAGGCGTCTTAGGAAGCCTCCACGCACTGACACCTTTCTTCCTTCCTCTTGAAAATGCTTCTGCAGGGATGTCATCTTAGCTTTAGAGTAGGGATAGATTTAATGCTTTCACTCATCAACCCTCGATGCAGGGAAAATTGGGCTCATGCTTTTTGATTTTCTGTATTCTACTCCTTGAATGAATAGTTTTGTTTATACTGGGGGTGGCAGTGCGTGCCTGCGAGGCGAGGTCCCGGCGGGGCATGTGTAGAATCAATGTTTGTCATGTGGTCAGTAAATCATCATAGGTGTCGTGATGCATGTTGCGGGTGTGTTCCATTAGGGCGTGGTAATTTATGTCTGCCAATCTTACCGGATACTTCTGGTTGTTAGCTCGTGTTTTCATTAGTGTACATTATTGGTAGTTTGTAGTGTGACCTGGGGCAAGGTGAGGGAGTCGGTTTTAGATTGAGTCTCATCACTATCATTTTCTCCTTCCGATGAGAAAAGGTGGGGGCACCGTCTATGTCTTCCCCCGGTGGAGTAGTCCCCAAATCTGTCACCGCCTGTGGGGCCTTGCGCTGCTCCTGCATGATTTGCTCCAGATCCGGGGATTCCAGGATGCAACGCTCTGTTAACTCTCTCCTTCCCTGCAGTCTCTGTGTCTGTGATTGTTGTCTGTTGCGCTGCCTGTTGCGTGGTGCTTTTTATGTCCACTCCCGCGAGGCCTCTTCTGTGGAGTTCTGTATGCAGTGGTGGTCTGCCCAGTCGCATGCTTCTATGGCATTGGAGAAGTGAGTGGTCCCAGCATGGATGATTTTTAGGTGGGCTGGGAATAGTAATGGGTGGAGTGGTGTGGCTCATTAGTTAGAGGCGGCAGACCCGGAAGCAGAGGACGGCCCGGGACCAGGGTTCAATCCCCGAAGAGGCAGGGTCATGAACCAGGGTCAGCGGACTCGATAATTCTCGCCTCGGTGCCTACTCTAACCAGGGATCACACTCGGCAACTCTGGGCATTAGCTTGCCTCATCTCCACAACGAACCCCCACAAACGCCGGGGATGCCTGGTTTCACCTTGGAGATACCCAGGAGGGAACATCTCACAGGGAAAGCCAGGACGGGTTCCCCAGCGGTCTATAGCGCCAGGACGCCTCCGGGTAGCAGTGCGCTTTACAAGACACACACATTTACATTCACATTTATTGTATGTTGTTGGCCCGCAGTCAGCATTTCACCTCCAGGAACAATGACCTTTGCTTCTGCACCCCCCGTGCATCAGGAAATACCATGATGTGTTTGTTTTCCACCTGTAGGGGGCCTGTATTTCTGGTGGCCCTGAGCACCACAACGCAGTCCTGGAAGTGCAGAAATTTAGCGAGCATGGGCCGGGGTGGACCTCCAGGTTGCAGTTTACAGGCTCGTTCTATTGAGAAGAAAGCTGTGCGATCCATGGTTGGGGTGAAAGATTTAACCCAGGCTTCCATGTATTCCTTCGACTCCCTTCGGAAGGCCCAGGACGCGGATGTTGCAGCGTCGCGAGCACCCCTCCAAATCATCCATACATTCTTCCACGCTGGCTAGGAGGTCCAGTACAGATCTGAGTGTTTTTTGTTGTGCATTGACGGTGGGTTGTATATCTGCTATGGACTTCTCACCATCCTTTACCTTGTCGGATAGTTTTCTATGATCGTCTCTGATGAGACTAACATCTGTGGTTAGGGTGCCGATTTGTTCCTCCATGGTGGAGTGGTGTGGCTCACTGGTTAGAGGCGGCAGACCCGGGAGCAGAAGTCGGCCGGGACCAGGGTTCAATTCCCGACGCAGCAGGGTCGTGGACTTGGGTCAGCGGACTCGATAATTCTCGCTTCGGTGCCTACTCTAATCAGGGGTCTCACTCGGCAACTCTGGGCATTAGCTTGCCTAATCTCCACAATGGCCACATCAACGCTGGGGATGCCTGGCTCCACCTTGGGGACTCCCAGCAGGGACCATCCCACAGGGAAAGCCAGGATGGGTTCCCCAGCGGTACACAGCGCCAGGAAACCTATGGGTAGCAGTGCGCTTTACAAGCTCAAACATAATAATAATAATGGAGACTCTAAAGAGTTAGATGGCCGCTAGCACTTGGTCCAGCTTGTCTGAGATGGTCGGTTCCGGTTGGGTTGTGAACTGCTTGGCCAGTGTATGAGTACGTGGCAGGTTCTCAGGTGCGGTTTCTGGGACCGTCGTCTGTTGCGTAGCTCTGGGCTTCCCCATGCTGAAGTTTGGGGTGAGGTTCTTTATGTCCTGCGCTGTCATCGGCGGGGGCGGAGTCGATCTGGTGCCACTATGTGGCCCAGTTATCTTCTGTGTCGACCGTTTGGTGCAAGGGGCGTAGTGTGTCCACAGGTCATCCCCGCCCCAGTGGGGCCCTCCCCGCCAAGCCACCAGTCACGCTTGTGGTGGGCACCTTCAGCGACAATCGTGCTCCGCCTGGATAATTACATGTGTCCTAGCACGTGTGGTGTGTTCTTATCTGGGCTCTCCGGTTATTTCAGTTTTTCAGTTTTCAGGTTATTTCCAACGGACCACGCACGTAACCTGAGCTTCATCCTGGACTCCTCCGTCTCGATGACCAGACAAGTCAACGCCGTCTCATCATCTTGCTTCAACATCCTACGTATGCTCAAAAAAATCTTCTGTTGGATCCCCACCGAAACAAGAAAGACGACTGGACTACGGAAACACCCTTTACGCCGGAACCACAGCCAAACTACAGAAAAAACTCCAACGCATCCAAAACACCTCAGCCAGACTCATCCTAGACATTCCCCGCCAAGCTCACATTTCCGGTCACCTGAAAGACCTCCACTGGCTCCCAGTCAACAAGAGAATAACGTTCCGTCTCCTCACCCACGCACACAAAGCCCTCTATGACCTAGGACCTGAATACCTCAACACACGCCTGTCCTTTTACACCCCCACCCGCCAACTACGATCGTCCAATCAAGCCCTCACCGCAATTCCATGCATCAAAAGATCCACCATGGGAGGAAGATCCTTCTCCTACTTAGCGGCCAAGACCTGTAATTCTCTCCCCACCCACCTCCGCCTTACACAGAACCACCTCTCCTTCAGAAAACAACTAAAAACTTGGATATTCAATAAGTAAAGTTCCCTCCCTCCCTCAAGCACCTTGAGACCATCTGGGTGAGTAGTGCGCTATACAAATTTAAACTTGACTTGACTTCAGCTGTAGTCTCTCCTGATTGGAGTCCCTATCCCAGCAGCCCACACGGGGTATGGTGTTCAGAGAGACACTGTGCACTTAAGGCAGCTCTGGTAGTCTCTGGCGGTTTTGTGTGCTGCTGTCAGCACAGAATCTAGGGCTAGCGCCGATGGTGTTTCAGGTTCCTGTCCACTATTGTTGTGGGTAAAGCTTCAGTGTGCACACATGGCCCAGTGTACCCCTAAAGCCTCCATGTTAAAGTCAGGCAGGGGTAGTCTCTGTATATGGCCAGCTCTTGGGCGCTGCAGTGGGTGGGGGTTTCACTTTACCAACGCCAGTGTGGTCCAGTCCCTGCCACAGCGTCACTCGTAGATCTCCCTGGGATATCCTCCTAGTGGTCCGTAGTGCCTCACTTCGCCTGCGCCATTTTGGAGTCAGGCTGACTCGGAGCAAAAACGCTCCAAGTGAAGCCCCGGGGCAGGGGGCCCCAACTAATCTTCTCCTGGCAGCCGCACGCCGGCGGAGGCAAAGGCCTGCTTGGCAGCCACACTCGGTGCCTCCCTGGTATTCTGCTCCTCTGCTGAGGTCACACTATCACAGGCGCCGGCTGCCACTGATTTTCCCCGCCTCCCCCCCCGCAGCCTGCGGTATATGTTGCGGCTAGTGGGGGCAATCTCATGCGAGGGAGCGCCGCCTTGTCCGGTCGTTGACTGGGGTAGCAGCTATTTACCCCCGGGCTGGGGGACGTGCTTTACTGTAATCCGGTCACAGCAACAGTCAAGGTCAAGTGTCGGGCAGAAGCCATCTTGCAGTTGGGCCCCGTGGGGAAAGAACTTCAGCAATCACAACGTGCTCCGCAGTATTCAGGAGGTCGTTGGCACCATTACGCACATCTTCTGTTCCGACACCTGTGGAGGTGACTAGGTGTCAGATTTGACGATGTGGTGTCGCCTGGTTGTCTGCCCGGTCGCGGAGCCTCAGCAGAGCGCGTCTGCCATCACAGCCTGCTTGGCCACGCCCCCCAAAAGAACGATGGATTTAACTCAAATCTTTTGACTAGGGGAGAATGTTTGCATTGTCAGCATTCCGTCCATCAGTTGTTTGTTGTAACACTTGAAAATTAACCAGATCAATTGTTGCTGACTGCTTTTAACACTGATGATGAGGACTGTCTTCAACGCTGATAAATTCAAACACTGCTGACCAAAACTGTATAAATGATCCAGTCACTACTGCTCATACATTCAAATACCACAGACATAAGTCATGTTTACTTCAGGGGGCAGCCGGTGTGCTGCATTCGTGGTAGAAATGTTATGCTCAGTTGTTAGGTGTGCACATTGCGCACCTGGAGATTCTTGCAAATTGTTTATTTCTGGATCTCTCAATTGCAAAAGCTATACTATACCTATTATGTAAAAATTATAATATTCAAGTAATATATTTTCTGGGTTTTGCTTTTTATTCCTATGGATTTCAATTATACTTCAAAATGGCACACGAAACCATAGTTATAACATTTGTTCCAATAACTTTTCATGCTTTACTTAAGCACTAGACTTCTAAATGTACAGTATACTATTTCCATACATTTTTCATTAGCTATTATAAGTTTTAATATTTTCTTTATGTTACAGTCCATGTCCTTATTGCTAATGGACCTTCTTGTTTTTCATCAGCCAATGAATCTGTTGGCCTATCTCAGCCAAAGTTTTAAGCCTGTTTTGTTTTCTTCAGATTTACAGTACATTTATTTGCCCCTCTGCATGCAATGGTGTCAGGCTTTTTCCACCATCCTTGTCATTGCAGGGACAACCTACAAGGAGCATGGGTACTCAGCTGGCTTTGCAGAGTCATCCTCACAATCAACATCTTCAGCTCTCTGTGGCATCATAGGCTTAGTTGAAATGAGGTTGTGTAATGGCTGAGAGTAGATTGAGGATAAATTATATATCACAGCTAAAATATAGGGGAGTGGTAATTTGCACAAGAAGAAACACATTCAATAATATGAACTGAAATGTGTAGAGTGATTATAGTAACCGAACTATCAGATAGATAGATAGATAGATAGATAGATAGATAGATAGATAGATAGATAGATAGATAGATAGATAGATAGATAGATAGATAGATAGATAGATAGATAAATAAATAAAGCAGCAACGTAAAACATCTAACATGCCAGATCAGATAAAGCAACAAAGTATAATAACAATTTACATGCAGTTTAAACATTGGGCAACTAAGCTACAAACAATTAGGGCTATTCAACTGTGAGTAATTCACATGTGTAATTTACTCTTTCACTGTTAAGTAACTTTTCTACTCCAGGCTATTCACTTATTCTGAGTGTAAACTTACTCAAAAGCCTTACATGTCGCCATCCCCTAAAAAAGGTTATGGAACCACATTTATGTGTGATTTACTACTGCTAAAAAAGAAACAGTAATAAGCCGGTCAACGCAAAAGGTGTACCACTGATACTGCAACACACTCCCACAGAAAGGAATGAGCGGTAGGGACTTAAAATAAAACCCCATAGGAAATAAAGTAAAACTAAATGATTTTTTGTACCATGTAAAATATTATTATATAATGTTAAAAATCTAAAAATAAAACAAATATATTATGTAATTATGAAATATTTAAACAATGTGTTTGGATTTACAAGTAAATGCAATATTATATTTTATTAACATATAATAAAATTACTTAATTTATTCTACAATCACTTTTAATATTTAGTAATGCATAATAAAAGAAATATGCTATAGTTTGTAATTTAATTTATTTTTTATTTAAACTTCGGAAAATATATCTTTTTTTCAATGTATAACATATTTAAATTAAGGAAAGATTTAAGTCAAAATTAAGTTAACAGTGCTGTAGCATTATTTGTATTTTGCTCTACATTTATAATAAAACTATAAAATCAATTTACATTAATAAATATTTGCATACATTCATTATAGAATGTAATACACTTTTTACATTTTCCCTATACTCTGCCATAGGGAGGTCTCAAAGTTCAACTGTATATATATATAGTCACTGAAAGCACCAAAGGTTAAAGTGACACCATATTTCTGTGTTGAAATGCAATAGGAGCTAACATTTAAAAAACAAAACAACTGAAAGCAGCAGTATTAGTTTAGTGAACTAACTATAACATGGCCCTTGTCATACAATGTGTAGTAAAGGAAGATACACAGTCCAGCTGTATAAGTAGATAATCCTTTATTGTAGATTCCTTCTAGGATAGGTAAGTAGGAGAAGATAGGAAGCATAGATAAAACCCCACCAGGAGGAAGCTCCAAGCAGCTCAGCCTGAGTTGACCAACTATCACTGTGAGCACAGAGAGACACCTAGGCATTCCCTGATGTCATGGTACATTCTATATAGTGGGGAACAGTAGAGAAGTAATTTACTACACATCCTCCTTCCTTAGGGAATGGCAGCAGAAATAGGGAGAAAGATAAGTAAAATACCTCAAATATAACAGGCTAGCCGGGGCGTTACCTTTGGGTTTGTTTCAATTGACGTTTTGAAAATCCTTTAGTCCTTTAGTTCCTTGGTTCCTTAGTTGTCCTTTCTCCTTACTCCACACGTCGGTTCAAGATCGTCGCCAAGTTGTACTAAAGGAAGATACACAGTCCAGCTGTATAAGTAGATAATCCTTTATTGTAGATTCCTTCTAGGATAAGTAAGTAGGAGAAGATAGGAAGTCATATGCAGCATAGACTTACTATGTGCATATAGGTAGGTGCGTGGAATAGAAAAGAAAAAAAGACCCGAAGGCAGGTATGGTTGTGCATGTTGTGCATCAGGGTGTGCAAGTGGGGTTGTTCAAGTAGTACTCTATGTCACTTTAACCTTGTTTTTTTATCAGTGAATTTATGAGTTTTTCTTTATGGAAGCTATGATCACATTACCATATGTAACTTGAATGTTACTTTAACCTTTGTTTTTCAGTAAATTTCAGTTTTGTACTGTAGTCAAAGTTAAGCATATGCCCAACCCCAATCAGCTATCCTGTGGCTAACTCCTCACTGGTGCTCAATCCCACGAGGCACGACCTTTGCCCCTGCGCAACAGCGAAGACAGGCCTGGTAGCCAACACTCACCAATGTAAGAAAGTGTGTTATTATTAGGAATAAGTCCACAACCCTCCGTCTACTGGGTACCAAGTACCCCATTGTAGCACTTGACTCTCTCAAGATAGTGAGGCAGAGCAATTCATGGCCTGCATAGTGGAGGTGGAATGGACTAGTACCCCAGTCTACAGCTACAAAATGAATAAAACCAAATACTTAATTTCCCTTCTTTTACTCATAACGAAGAAAAAGTGCCTCATTATCCACAAGCATGTTCCTGCAATGTTTGTTGATGACCCCTGCTAAAGGAACTGCCGCTCGAGTTCAAAGCACGGCCGCTTGTGTGCTAAAATTTCTCCTCAAATGGAGGTCTGATTATGCCAAATGTTTTGATTGTGTAATCTTGGTAATTTATGTAAACTCCATTAATCAAAATTACCAAAATAATGGCAATCACACTGTTGTAAATAGCATTTCACCAAGGCCTACTTCCAACCATTTCTCAGCCATATTTTTCTGAATTGGATAGCAAAGTTTCAAATGGAAGTTAACATGGAGTATTGCATTTTTGGGATCCCTTCTTTCTTACCTCCTGCTTAACAGATCAGTGTGAAACTTTCCGTTCAGTAGTCAAAGTGGATGAACGTTCTCTTAGAAATGTTTCAGGCAGATTCATAAAATAGCTCTAAAGTTATTAACAAAACAAAAAACTATTTTCCTATTGAAAGTCTGACCTAACTTTAACTACACAGTGCGACCGTAGATGTGGAATTAAGAATGGTAAATATTTAATTCCCTCCACAATATAATATTTCCTAATATTTTTGCTACTTGTATCGGTCAATTTTCAGATATTCAACACTGCTCCATATCCTTTGGAGATTAAGGGTGGGCGTAAAATCCGTTTCGCGGGCGAATTTGCGGATTTTCTGCGATTTTGCGATCCGCAAAACTCGCGAAATCGCGGTAAAATCCGCGAGTCAGCAGGGACGAATTTTCAGCCAAGCAAGGGTTACAGCAGCAGGTGCAAAAGTTGAACCTAATTTCTTTGTAACCTTTTACAAAAGGGTTACAAACAAATTAACTTCAACTTGGACACCTGCTGCTAATTGCTTCCCGGTGCCTCGTTGCCTACTTGCAAATATTCTCTGACCCTGCTCTGACCCTTGAAGCAGGGTCAGAGAATAGTTACAAGTAGGCAACGAGGCACCTGTCCAAGGAATTAAACCTCATCAGGAAGCACTTACAGATATAAAAAGCAGGAAGAAGGGAGAGGATGGCAAATACACCCATTTTGAGTTGTCAGGAGGGGTTAAACTAAAAGAGACCTTTACAGCACAATTTTCATATGCATTTTGCTAAAAATAAAAAGCTGTATGTTCTGTAGGGGCAACTCAGGAATCTGGCCCTTCAGAGATCCGGCCTCTCTTTCTTTCTCTCGTTCTCTCTCTCCCTCTCTCTTTCCCTCTCTTTCTCTCTCTTTCTATCTATCTATCTATCTATCTATCTATCTATCTATCTATCTATCTATCTATCTATGTCTCTCTCCCTCTACCATAAACGACTGCATGGGTAGCTACGCTATGCAAGCGGCTCGCGAAGACGCAAAAATCCCCGCGAACACGCAAAAAACCCAGCGAACACGCAAAAAACCCAGCGAACACGCAAAAAACCCCAAAAATCCGCAAATTCGCATAAATTCGCGAATTTTGCGGATCGCGAATTCGCAAATTCGCGGATCGCAAATTCGCAAAATTCGCCCATGCTTAATGGGGATTAATCTCAGTAATAAAGGGGACAAATAGTGGTCTGACAGTCAGGATTATTAATGCTTGAGCCCAAAGACAAGGGGACACAATAGGACTATTCAGGACCTAGTTGGCTTAGATACAAACAAGCTGAATGCTGTACATCTAATCAGAAATACTGGCTGATATGACCAGCAAGTGAGTTGATAATTGATCGTTCTTGGACAGTCTCCCTGTCAGATATGGGATTATTAATTTGGGAGGAGGGAACCCCCTACCAGCTGCGTACATCAACATTGAATGGGTCAAAGAAGCTCTGAACAACTCTGGTAGGTATAGCAAAAGCTGCAGTTCAAACAGTACTAACAATTAAAAGTAAAGAACACAGCACAATAAATTTCACAAAGCAGTTTAGAAAAAAGAGAGGAATGTAATGAGGGAAAATACAACAAGATAATCAAACCAAGTTAAGGGGAACTAGGGATATGGATTTTCAAACAATTATGGAACAGTGCACCTAGAAAAGTTAAAGCGCCAATTGAAATTGGGGAGAGGAGTTGGCCTAATGGCTAGGGCGGTCGACCTCAAATATGTGGAATTGAGTTTGAGTCTCAGAAATGACGCGGAACATCCTGTGATTCTGGGCAAATCACTTAATCTCCCCATGCCTAGCAAAAATACAAAAACAAATGTGTCCTCATGTAATGCAACTGGTGCTATGTAAAGCGCTCTAATACCCAATTCGGGTCAAGTTTGTGCTATATAAAACTCTGTAAAAAAAGTCACTGTTCTCCATTGACAAGGACCAAGTCACAATTTCAGGCTGACTGTGATGAAATGGAGGTTAGATACACCAAACAGATTATCCCAGGCAAAGTTTTTACCTTCTTAATCTTTTTTATGGAAGGTGAAATCTTCCATCAAGGTAAGGTCCAAGACTGAAGCTAAGGAAGTTGCTGCAACAGCAGATTATTCATTGTTGAGTTCCCACAAAACCGTTGAAGTGAGAAAACCTCAATTGCATACCCAGTGAGGGCTTTTTGTTGGTCATATAGATGTTCTGCCTTGCCTTTACCTTTGTGCTTGGTCACTTTTTTGGGAGATTTAAATACACCAGCAAGGCAAGGCCAGATAACATAGGAGGCAGGGATTTATGAGGCCAGATACCTTCACTTCTAGGTACCTCTGAACCACTTTTCAGGGCAGCAACAAGCTCCAAGTGTGACAAACCTTGATTTCTTGCACAACTTGGGTGCAACCTCCCTGGGCACACTTTGGTACTTTTTACCAGTTCTCTTGAGGTCAAAGAATGACTCTGGCTCAGCTTTCCTAAACTTCTGTGAAAGCTGCTCCTGGTCAGTCCCTCAGGACAGGCTTTTAGGTCCCATTCAAGGCCCCAGTTTTTCTCAGCCAAATATAATGCAGGGTCCAGTCCTTAGAGGGCATATGGGCCAACTTGGAATTAAGGGTCCCTCTGCTTTTTATGTACCTGAAACATGAAGAAGGCAAACAGGGAGCCAACAAATTGACCATTGGAGAGCAGGAACTAGGAGTCCTGCTAGGAGTCAGGATTTTTCTTCTAGCATGGTCTTCTTCTTCAGATGGAGTCTTCCGAGGTCCAGGAATGTACTAAGAAGGTGGTGTTGTAGGAGCCAAAGTTACCCTGTGCACTAGCCAGTGATTAGAGAAATCAGATGACCCAATCTTAACTGATTTCTTGAAGCCCCCAAACCTCTTTTTGTAGCACTTTCTCTTTGCTTTGTTGTAAAATTACTCAGACACCTCTATTTCTGGATTGTGAAGCCCAGCAGCCACCAGGCAGCTCCCAAGCCACTCCCCAATCAGAAAAACTCCCCATCCACCTGACATTGTTAAATCTGGTATTTCCTTGCACTGAAACTGGAACTCCGCTGTCTGGAAGGTTCCTGAGAATGAATAGAAGAAACCCTCCCTCACATCACCAAGTCAAAAGAGGATAGAGCTTACTGTGCTCAATGCTGCCAACTTTTCCTGTCGACTCATGGATAGCTTATCCCTGCTAGGTGGTCAAAAGTTAACAGCCTTAGGCCATTCCTGGCCTCAGAGTGAGGCCACTGACCTCTGAGCCACGGTGATTAACTCTCCTGGCCAGGGACGTCTATACAAGCTTTGAAAGTCTAATGAGTGGCAGAACTGGTTAAGCAAGCTCTTGGAGCCTAAATAACATTTGTGTAAAGTTCATTTTCTGCATACGTTATCAAAAATCTGATTTTTCCAATACATTTCATTTCAAAAACGGTGCAGGAAACAACTTTGAAACATTTTTGTAGCATTTTCCTATGCAGCGGTTTGAGAATTAAGATTTTAATCTCACTTTAGTGTATTTAGGGAAATGTCTACAAGGTCTACATAGTGAACTAGCTTTTGCCTATTAATTCTTCATTACATTTTATTTAAAAAACCAAGCAGGAACTAACTTTGAAACATTTTTGTAGCCTTTTCCTATGCAGAGATTGAGAATTAAGATTGTATTACCACTGTAGTGCATTTGAGGACAATTCTACAGGGTCTTCATGGTAAAATAGCTTTTTATTTCGGTGAGGACATGCGTGCCTCAATGTGTAGATTGCCAAATGTTAATATATTGGCACCCTGCCCTGCAAGCATGCAAGGCACAGTTTAATGATGATTTTTTAATCTAGCCTTTTTCTACATACAAAAGGCATTTTCCCTCCCATATGACACTGAAGTGCACTGAAACTGCAACCCAGCCAGATCACAGTGGTGCCTTAGCAGACTTGGGTCTCGGGACCAAGTCAAAGGCTGACTTCAGGTCCACGAAGGCAGCAAAAATAGTACCTCTCCCCAGAGTTACAGTGCGCCAGTAAATGAGAATGAACCTTAAAACCTGGTTGACCGTACTGGTACATTGCTGAAACCCTGCTTGGAGATCAGAGAGGATATGGCATTCCTCCATCCAAGCTTGCATTCTACCTAGCACCACCCTTGCCGATACCTTTTGAATGCACTCAACCAGGCTTATCGGCCTTTAATTTCCCGTATTTGAACGATCCCCTTTTTTAAAAATAGGAAAAATTACTGCTCCAGCCCAGGTACTGGGCATCTTTGCTCCCTTAGCGATTGCATTCATTAGGAGCTAAATGTACAATGCCCAGGAATCGAGATCATGGAGAAACAGATCTGCGGGGATACAGTCAAGCCCAGGAGCCCTACCTTTAGTGACCTGGAGAAGGGCATTTTCCACTTCTTGCTTAGTTATACATAATGCTGGAACAGAGGGCGGCATTACAAAAATATCTTGAACAATTGAATCATAGGAGAACTGGCCTTTGTAGTGACAAACTCACTACTCTGGCTCCACATAATTATTGGGAACTTTCCTGCTTCCCCACATCACCAGATGCCAAAAGGCCGTCATATCTCTCCCAGAGCATGCATTACGTAAATCAACCCAGTGATCTTCATCCCAGTCCCTTTTAGCCTGGGATTGCACTGCCTTGTATGCCAACCTCTTCTCTACTATAGTGTCCCGATCTTTGGTCCTAATTTCTGCCGCAAGGGTTCTATAATCCACGCGACAGGAGGAGTTGTACCAAACTGCAGCCTTATGACATGGGGATTCAGGCACTTTTTTATTTCTAACTACAAAGAAACTTTTAAGCCCATTAAAATCGTGCTTGTGAGCCTGACCGACTCTATCTGGGTATGCCTTGTGTGCAACATCGGCCTGGAAAATAGATAGAGCATTATCTACCAATTTTCTCATTTGATTCACCTTCTCTGCATTGAGGGCCACTTTAGCCCATTTAAGGCGTCGTGTTCCGTTTGATAAATGACCTTCTACGAAGTCTACACATGAAGTAGGCCCATCTGCATGGTTTGAATACAGATGGCCCAGGGAAAGGAGCAAAGGGTTGTGGTCACTTTCCGGTCGGTCATAGACCAGCATGTCTAGCAAATAGGGCCAAAACTCCTTATTAAGAATAAAATAGTCAATACGACTATTACTTTGCCCACTAATGTATGTCGGCATCCCAGTCTTATCCGATCTTGTATGCCCATTGGCTGCTTTCAACCCGTGTTCTAGGCAAAATACTTTTAGTTGTAGTGCTGCACGAGTCCACTTTTTTATAGGAGGAAGATCCGGGGGGTGGTGGGGATAGACCACTGTTCATCCTCCTCAGCACTAAAATTCAAATCCTGGAAATCCAGGGGTTCATACGTACAGTTAAAATCTCCAGCTATTAATATATTGTTCTGGCCTCTTTGTGTGGTTAAAAAAGCATCAAGAAGGGCTACAATATTTGAGGCCTTGCAAGCCCCTAGAATAAACATTGACAAGTAAGAGATCTGGGAAATTACCCAGGGATAACCTAACAATAAGAATATCCCTAGTATCAATATGGATCTCCTCTAACTTGTAATGTTGGTGCTGCCTGACACATGTAATCAATCCCCCTTTGGGTCTGCCCTGATCACCCAGTTCAGCGGTTTTAGCAAAGTTAATATACCTGGGCGAAAAACCTGATCCACTGCCCATGTCTCTTGAAAAAATGTATCTTGTTCCTCAATAAATGAGGACCATTCTGTGGAGGCAGTTTTGTTTATAACCCCTGCAATATTCCATAAGGCTAGTTTTAGGCCAGCTCAGTCGCCATTGGGAACAGTAGTTCTTGGATGCAGGCATGAACCACACCCTGTCCCCTGGGAATCAATGATTTTAGTATAGGAGTTTCCTTTTAAAACCAAACCATATTCGGGTACCCTACTGCTTCCCGGGGAGTCAAGATTTATACTCTGCATTATCCCATGGGTTGCATAACTGGATAATCCCTGGCTTTTGATGGAGCCTACTACATGATCATCCGCATCTATCTCAGCCACTGGAGAAAAGGACTTTTCAGGTGGAGATAAAGAACTCAGTCAGCCTATAGCCTCCAGATTTGTGAAAGACTCGAAACGGTTGTAAATCGGCACATTATACTCATACATTGCCTGAGCTTGTATTGTAGCCCTGTGATCAGCTATAGGTGTTGAAACATTTCGATAAAAAAAAACAAAGGTAGGATATTAATACCTTCCCTACTCAGATGTCTTGTACTGGCCCTGTCAAGAATCGTTTTCACTATTAATGGGGACCCAAACTTCAACACTACACAATCACCTCTACTAGTTTTTGTTGATTTCCCTATCCAAGGAATTCTACGAATCATTTTGAATTCCTGGAATATGTACCAACCCAATTCTGTTTTAGTGTTAAGTAGGTGAAGGGCCCTGTTCCTAAGCGTAGCCCAGTGTTCCTCAGTGCCAGATTGTAAGTGAGGGACATTAGAGAGAACAATAGCATATGGCGTGGCATCTGGGGGTAGATTGAGGTAACCATTTCCGTTATCGCTAACCAGGCCACCCCCGGTCTTCCCTTTGAATTTCCCCCCAGATGGTTCCTCCCTGGGGCTGGCCTTCGACTGTGAAGCAAGCATACTACCAGTTTTATCAAGGGGAACCTGTGCAGCTGCAGCAGTGCCAGCGCCAACAACAATAGAGGGCAGATTTGATACAGGGACTGTTGATGAAGTAGTATCTGTAGGACCACTGGCCGTTCCATTCGATGGAATAGGTTTCGAAGAGGAAAGCTGATGTTCAATATTACTCAATCTTGTATCAATATATGTGAATTTGGTTAATAGAGGTTTTAGCATTGCCAACAGCTTTTCCTCAAATTTAACTGAAATGCAATCTTCCGGATCACCTGACACCTGCCTAGAACAGGCCTATGAACTAGTATCTCTTGGGCTAAATATACTTGTAGCTGTGACCTCTTGCGTACAGCCTTTCTAACCACGAACCGCCCCTCTGGACTTTGCTAGCTTGGCGTGTAGTGAGTGGCAAACCGCCCACTTTCCTTTTCTTGGGTATAGCAGTGGCATTGCCTTCCTTTCCTTTACCTGAGTTAACCGTTGCTGTCGAGTAAGAATCTTGGGTGGGGGGAATGAGTCGGAGAAGGGACGCTAACTGTATTAAGATAATATTCTAATAGTGCTACTGGTTACATGGAAACCGGTTGTGACATACATACATTCAGCAGATGAATCCGGAATTTGTAAGGGACCTGCAGGGGGAACTTTCGTGGATAAGAACAGATTCTTTCCTCAAAAGTAATGCATCAAGTGTTCCTACGACCCCTGGACCCCTAGCCCACTTACGATTGCCCTTACTCATAGTTAACAGTTGACAGTACAATTAGTTGCTGAAAAATATATCAAACGGGCAACAATTAGAATTATAATTCAATGTCACTAACCAAGTCCTTGGAAACACGAGTAGTTCAATGGAAAAAAGGGGGTGGCCCAGCCCTGCCTCCTCCTGGCTTCGACGGGCGTGGATAGACCCGGCCTTGGCACTGGCTTCGCCGGGCACGCCCGCATACGTCCCGCGCTGCGGAAGGCTCAGAGTTGATTTGACGCAGATGGAATGCGCCGAAGGAGGGTGCCGGGAGTTATGGTCCTGGACCGCCCACGTCCGAACCAGCGGGACCAGCAGGACGGCCGTCTGGGCAGAAGACGTGTGGCTTCGTTGTGGACCTCAAAGTCCGATATTTGGTAGGTCGGGTCCCGGGAGGAGAAATGACCAGCTGTAGAAGGAGAATAGATTTATAGGGATATTAAAGACAAAAATAGGGAGTTCCAATGTACAGCACGTTATCGAGGGGAAGCATACGTGCTTTACTTCTGTTTAGCAGTGGCAAAGTACACAGAGTCCTAGAACCAGCACAAATAGGGTGCAGAAAAAAGCAAAACTTATTGGATGACCATGAGTCCTTTCTGATGTTTAAAATCCTTATTATAAAACGAATCTAGCTAATGTTCAAGAACATTAACATTAACATTCTTTAAAGTAATAAGCTTGAACATTTTCTGTGTATATAAAGTCACTATACTTAACCCCTTCCACGCTGATGACGAGCTGGGCTCGTCATGGCGTAGCCTCCTCGCACGCTGATGACGAGCCCAGCTCGTCACGTAACATGCGATTTAAAAAATCTCAGCGTGCGAGCGGAATTCCGCTAGCGCACATGAGGTTAATCTACTCAGGTAGAACACCAGGTTTCATCACCGGGTGCAGTTACTACACCCTAAAACCTACCATCAAACGCAGTTGCGAACGAGCATTTGTGTAATGTGGTTGATGGGTAACCCTTCAAGATCAAAGGATGCAGAGACACATTAGGAGTGTCTTTACACTTAGGCACACTCTGGGTATCCCTAAATAGCATTAGATTTGTAATGGGGCTCTGCATAGGATTAAAGGTCTGTTCAGTTGTGTACAAAAAGAAAACTGGACAAGGAAATCCATGACAAAAAAGAAACATAGTATGAACGGCAAAGCCTACTAGGTAGCCTGGAACTTTTCCCCTTTCAGATCCTTAATTTAAAAAAATTAAATATTTGTTTTGATGACTCAATCAATTAATGAATGAATAATGAATGCTTTAGGGAGGAACTTTGTATGAATGAACGTATGGGAGACAGATAAATGAGTGAACAAATAGACAAACATAGAATCGACGGAACAGACACATGAAGGAAGGCTCTGATGAATGATTGAATGGGTTTAGGAGACATTTCTTTAACTCAGCTTTGGTAGTTACATTGCCAGATGCCTTTCAGTGACTCAAGGAGTAGGCGCACATGGGTTCAGAACAGCTGTGGATAGGTGGTTTGTCTTCCTGCTAACATCAGCAAATTGTGTGTTGTACGATTTCATTTGGAAACATTTTCATTTCGAGACATGTTGTCTCAATTTTCATTTCCAGTAAAAGTCCAAGAAGTATTTGTTGTGTGCTTGCAATATTGCGTTTTAACTTTAAAAGGCTATTCTAGCCATTTTCTACATAGAAAAGGCATGTTGCCTCCCATATGACACTGCAGTGCACTGAAACTGCAACCCAGCCAGATCACAGTGGTGCCCTAGCAGACATATATTCTTGTCTGAAGATGGTGTAGACACACGTTGCAGCCCACGTGTGATTTTTAACTTTCCATGTCTTATCTACACTTTAGACCCAATTTGCAATAGATTTATAGGGATATTAAAGACGCAAATTGGGAGTTCCAATGTACAGCACAAATAGGGTGCAGAAAAAGGCAAAACTTATTGGATGACCATGAGACCTTTCTGATGTTTAAAATCCTTATTGTGAAACTAATCTAGCTAATGTTCAAGAACATTAATATTCGTTAAAGTAATAAGCTTGAACATTTCCTGTGTATATAAGTTCACTATACTTAATCTACTCAGGTAGAACACTAGGTTTCACCATCGGGTGCATTTACTACACCCTAAAACGTGCCATCAAATGCAGTTGCGATCGAGCACTTAAGTGATGTTGATGGGTAACCCTTCAAGATCAAAGGATGCAGAGACCCATTAGGAGTGTCTTTAGCTTTAGACACACTCTGGATATCCCTAAATAGCATTAGATTTGTAATGGGACTCTGTATAGGATTAAAGGTCTGTTCAGTTGTGTACAAAAAGAAAACTGGACAAGGAAACCCAAGACAAAAAGAAACATAGTATGGACGGCAAAGCCTACTAGGTAGCCTGGGACGTTTTCCCTTTCAGACCCTTAATTGCTAAAATGTAAATATGTGTTTGAATGACTCAATCTAATAGGTGAATGAAAAATGAATGCTTTAGAATTGAACAGACAAATGAAGGAAGTCTCTGATGAATGATTGAATGATTGAATTAGTTTAGGAAGACATTTCTTTAACTCAGCTTTGGTAGTTACATTGCCAGATGCCTATCAGTGACTCAAGGAGTAGGCGCACATGGATTCAGAACAGCTGTGGATAGGTGGTTTATCTTCCTGCTGACATCAGCAAGTTGTATGTTGTACAATTTCATTTGGAAACATTTTCTTTCGAGACATTATGTCTCAATGTTCATTTTCAGTAAAGGTCCAAGAAGTATTTGTTGTGTGCTTGCAATATTGTGTTTTAACTTTAAAAGACTGTAAACAGCAAATACCAGTCTGTTTAGAGATTGTAATTCAGAAATACTGTAATATAAGGTGGTCCACTGGCCATTGCATTAACTATGGAGATAGAGTGAATCCAATCTTGTTTACCTTTTTACATTTCATTGATTTGGCTGATGATGGGTGATGCCCCAAAACCGGTTCCAGGATGGTTTTTTCTGGTCCAGGGAGGACCTAGCTTGGCAGTTAAGGCTGGACTGTTCCCATGAGGCACAGGCTCCAGACATATTTGCACAT
Source organism: Lissotriton vulgaris (assembly GCF_964263255.1). Lineage (NCBI taxonomy): Eukaryota > Metazoa > Chordata > Amphibia > Caudata > Salamandridae > Lissotriton > Lissotriton vulgaris. Next base: position 89,817,688 of record NC_141697.1, on the reverse strand, counting down.
GGCTGGGTCTAAACTGGGGTGCCATGGTAAGCAAAAGAACAATGGATTTAACCAAGAACTCTTGACTGGGGTGAATGTTTGATTTCTTCTGCATTCCATCCATCATCTGAGTGTCTTTTGCTTTTTCGCCCTAAGTGTGCCGGGTATGCCCAGACGTAGGTCCCGGGCTCTCTGTGCCACTGGATTCAAGCTAGCATAGCAGATGTGGGGTGATGCCCCAAAACAGGTTCCAGGATGTCTGCTTTTGGTCCTGGCAGGACCTGCCTTGGCAGTTCAGGCTGAACTGTTCCCATGAGACACAGGGTCCAGACTGATTTGCATGTGGCTGGGTCTAAACTGGGGTGGCATGGTGAGCAAAAGACCAATGGATTTAACCCAGATCTCTTGACTGGGGGTGAATGTTTGATTTGTTCTGCATTCCGTCCATCATCTGTGTGTCTTTTGCTTAAATATTGCCTGGCCAGCTGCTTTCACGCTGCGATGCTGCTTATGAGCGCCTGGAGCTAATCAAAGAGAAACTGTTCTACAAATCAAATGCTACATATTTTGTTTTCAATAGAGGAGAGAAATTACAATATTATGAGAGTTTAATAAGAAGTGTCTTACATCCATTTGCAGCATGCACTCTCTAGCACTGAGGATGTGAGGATTCTACTAGCCAAGATCTTTACAAAGCTGAGTACCTTCAAGCACTGAAACTAAGTGGAGAGGGACCTGAGCTGGCACAAACCAACAATCCCATCAATACTGCTACACTTCAAGAAGAAAACATTTAAAAACCCATGTTCCTAACAGATGGAAATACACTTAATTCTTTGCTTTCTTGCTGCTTACAGTTTTCCTTCCTTTTCCTCCCCTCCCCTCCTCTCCCCTCTTCTCTCCTCCCCTCTCCTTTCCTCTCCTCTCCTCCATTCCCCTCTTCTCTCTTTTTCACTCGTCTCTTCCCTCCTCTCCCTCCGCTCCCTTTCCGTCTCCGCTCCACTCCGCTCCTCTCCTTTCATACTCTCCCTTCTCCTTCCCATTCTTCTCTTCTCTTCTTCCACTCCACTCCACTCCCCTCGCCCTAGCCCTCCTCTCCTCTCATCACCTCTCCTCTCTTTCTATTAGACAAATAACACCTTTCTTTTAGAATAGGATTGACGTCATTGCAGTCCTTTCATATGATTGGCGAATACCAATCCTTTGTAATCTGCCAGCTGCACTGGAAATTACAATTACAATTAAAAATATGAAAGGTGTGACTTCCTAATAAGATATGTGATTTGAAAGCCTGCATTAAGTAATCATCAGAATGACTGAACAGCAATACACAATTATCATGTAATTACTCCAATGTGGACAGCATAAACAGCAGTAATTAGAAACACTTAGATATGCCTATTTCTGTAATTTATTGAAGGCAAATTAATAATCTTGAGAGTTCAGGCACACTTAGCAAATCTATTCACAGCACCTCAAAACCCAGCGTTCCTTTTGTTCATCTTTCTCAGGCAGTCCGAGGCCTTTTGTCACAATCCTGGGGCCTGAGAGGCATGTGTCTGGGCTCTGAAGAGAAATAAAAAGATACATTTGAAAAGCCTGTCTTAAAGCTGAAGGGCTTGACTTTCTACAGCCAACACAACACAATTTAAATTCTAATCAGTCTTTTACTCCATCTTGTGATTCCTTATTTTGTTACAGAACATCTTGTACTTTTTCAAATATGATTTGACTTATTTATAAATGTGCACACGTCTGTGCTTTGACATACCCACTCTAATGTCACTCGGGAAATCATACCAGTAGATTTTTGATTCCTACTAAAACACAACTTGTAACTCCCTGACCACTAATCATTGAAGCATATGCTGGATACACAGTGTGACTTAACTTGGTTACTTATCCACCTGCAGTAAGTACAAAACAGCTGATCCTTTTTCACCCCAGGTGAGTCAGCATCTTTCCAATCCTGCTTTGTTGGTCAAAGCAACAGTATTGACTTTAAGCAATTACTCGCATACTTTTTCTTTTTCCATAAAGGTCAGATGTAAACCACATGTGTCCCTCTCACGCTTTGCATAACCTAAACCCATCCGCAGAGGCCTGCAAACTCTACCCCCAGAAATGGCCTCCTTCATGGGTTGTGAGTGCCTAACTGAGCAATTCAGTGGCAAATCCTTAAATCTCATTCACCAGATAGCTCCACCTACACACAATCCTATAGAACACAAAGAAAGCACCAATGTAATAGCAAAATATTAACTGTATCAACCAATGAGCCTGCCAATCCCAAGAAACTGAACACTTGAAAATAAAAACCTCACACACCTTTCATCTCAAAGACATTTACTTTCTGGAATGAGAACTCAGTGCACTTTGCCACTGCTAAACAGCATTAAAGTGTCTCTGCTCCCACTCAAATACATGTGCTATACATTGGAACTCTCTAATTGGCCTATTTAACTTCCCTATAAGTCTGCTGTACATGCTGCCTTAAGTGCACATAAGGTACGAGCAGTTAAATGCCATTTGTGAGCTGCAGTGTGCATTTCTACCCCACTCACATATATTACAACAATATATGTCTACCAGGAGCCCCACTGTGCTCTACCTGTGATGCAGTGTAAAAGGACTGCAGTGACACATAGCTGGGACAATACCATTGGCATGTGGAAAAGCGCCCATTTTTATATATTCATAAGTCATCCCTAATGGAAGCCCAGAGAACAGTAAATGTATGTCTAAAATAGGACATAATACATATTTGGGCAGTGTTCCCTCACAGTGAAATAAAACCTAAAAGCTGACATACGTGAGATAAAAATTAGGAGTTGGTGATAAAGTGCGTGTGTTGTAAAGATGACTGGTGAACAGATGGTAAGTTAACTCGTCTTTATTGTTGTCACCCTGCTCTCCACACTGACAGGAATATGTCACATTCCAGGGATGACTGGGGGGAAGATACAAAGTGGCTGGGGCAGGGAGGGGGGAATGGATTGTACCACTTTATTAAACATGCGTAGGTTACAACACATCTCCCTTTGAACCAACAAAGCATTTACAATCCCAGCATAAGTTACAACACATCTCCCTTGAACCAAAAGGGAAAGAAGGATGGAAAGGAGGGGCAGGGGAAAGGGAAGACAGAGAGGGGAAATGCTGGCACTTAATAACAGTAAAAAAACACAGGGATGAGGAACCTAAAAACACAGCACCTCGAAGGGCGGTTGGAAAGGCAATGGAGGGTCATTACCCTGGTCAACAAGACAAGGACCTCCCCACCCCCATTACAATCTGTATGCAATGTACCTCACCCTAGAACAGGTAGAAAAAGGTTATTAGAACACGTAGTTTGGATCCTGTACCTCTTCGTTATGTACCACACTTACTTGACTCCTCTCCCCTTCCTTACACACCCTTGCGAAGCGGCCCCTTCTGTTACACTTCATACAAATAGAATTTCGTGCAGTACAATGTACACTATTAGCAAGATGATTGTTGCTTCCACACCTGAAGCATTTCAACCCTTCTGTGACACTAAAGGGCTTATCACTCTTTACCTCTTTAGATTTGATCTTGTAACCTTCTCATTCTCTTTTATCTTCCAACACCAACCCTTTGATTTTATTCACACAACCCATGGATTCTTTAGGTTGGTCCATCTCCTGGATGAACTTTGCGGTGTGCTCAATGGAGTGGGCGATGGCCACCGCTTCCCTCAATGAGGGATCCTTTGCCAGAAGTTTTTCTTTTATCTTAGGGTTGTGGGTGCACCTCACCAACTGATCCCTAATGAGGGAATCGTTCAACTCCCCAAACTCACACAGCTGTGTGAGACCTCGGAGAGCGGCAATGTAATTAGTTATGGATTCACTCTTTGCCTGCACTCGTGAAAAGAACTTATGACGCTCAAGCACAACGTTAACCTTGTCCCCAAAATGAGTCTCTAGTTTAATCATTGTAATTTTGAAGACATCTGAATCTAACTCGTCGTCTTCCAATGCTGGGTCTGGGAGAGTGTCATATATTTTCCTCCATTGCACTCCTAGATTATGAAGCAAAACATGTTGCTTCCGCACAGCTGAGAATTTCCCACCCCCCAATGGCTATTAGATATGAGTCAAACAAGTTGATCCAATCCTTCCAGTGTATGTCTGGATCGCCGATGTCATTTAGGAAGGAGGGGGGGGGGGATTCATAGATGAAGCCGCCATGTGAAAGGTTGCAGCTAGAAGCACCAATGCACTAGGAAGAAGTGAAGGGGAAACCTTTCTAGGTCCTTACGGATGCTCAGATATTAGAAATAATTACTTGCAGGAGACAGGGAACCAAGTTATGTAGAGGAAAAATCGTCACCAAGAAGTGGTAAGTGAACTTCCTGGGACAAGGTGAATGAACAATACTAAAGGTAAGGGAATACAGCTTTATGACCTAGGACACTGAGCAAAAATTACTTGTCACACCTTAAGCTAGGAAAACTGCAGATGTCCTTACACAGTACCCGGAAGCTGTATGGAGAAATTCCCCAATGCCTACACTGCTTCGTGGAAAGTCACAAAAGTCAACATTTAATTAAACTGGGTTACTAACGCACGGTTGTCACCATTACCATGTTGACCCCCTAAACCCATACATGAACTGATTTTATCTGCTACCTCTGTACCCCTCTCTGCAGACAGGAAATAGTACATATAACTCTGATATGACTGTTTTGCAAATGGACAATCTCACACCTATCACGCATGTACCATGTATACACTGTTAGAACATTGCACGGTGCACTATAGAATTTACGGTAGTACCCTTTATCCCCCTAGTATTACACTGCATGGAAGAGTAGCCAATGCACTTCAGGAAATGGTAGGTTAGAGCTACTTAAAAAAAAACCTTGAATTTTACCTATTGTGGAAAACACTAGTGATTGGTCACACAAGATAATACCATGACTCTTGCTGTGGGTTTCTCCTGAAAGGTACACAGCAACTCATGCGAAGGAATGAAATTCACTCTTTACAATTACATCTATTTGCTTGAAAGGAGTTCAAATAATATTTCCATATGCAGAACAGTTCACTGGGTACCTGACGGAAATTACTTGAACAAAAGTACTTTACTTTGAGTCTTGACGGTGGCCGTAATCCTTTGACCCCCAGTAATAGAGTACCTTTGTTCAATCGACGTCTAGTCTGGATGTATGAATCTTCCACAATGGATCACGAGTGAAGCAACAGTCCCCAATGCCGAATACTGGAAGAGTCACTCACGTTGCACAGTTTCCTTGGTCAGGGCCCAGGAAATAGAACAGGTGCTGAGGCGGCTGAGCGCCGTGAACTTTTAGAGGAATGGACTGTAGAGTTGTCCTGACAACCTCTTGAAGATTACTGCACTGCCCCCTTGAGGATCAACCACGTGATCTGGTGCACTGACAAGGGCGCTCTGAGAAGGCGGACTGAAAACGCTCCTTCACTGGACTTCTGACGTACAGTGCGTGCCGTAGCACTGACTAGGGCGCTCTGTGGAGAAACTGACAGGAATCCCTGACGTACGGAAACGGCGCCCTGAAGGGAATGGCGGCAGGCTTGTGAAGGCACTGACTTGACAGGGTACAGGGTGAACGAGGAACTGGCATACGGCACTTTCAGGCAAGGAAAAAAAACGCCGCCTCCCGCTCACGGCCAAACTTGCAGCGCGGGGGCGATCACCTCAGCTTACTCTTTAGTTTCCACTGGACTCCGGACACCAAGGAAGAGATGCTCCTTCACCAAGCACAGCTGGCACAGGCTCACCAGAACACCAGCCGCTTAAGATGAGGGCTAGGCAATGACCACCATGCTATCCTTCACGTGCATGCAGCGCGGATGGACCTACCATCTGGTCCGCGACCATCCGGGACACGACCCAGGGTCACCCAACGTTGGGAAAAGGTACAGCACAGGCAGGGAAATGCCACCGGTGTGATTTCTCTTCCCTTCCTGTTTCATACGATCACGATGGATGACTGCCCTCGTGCTCCCACAGCCTGACGAAAGTTTATTTTTATTATGCCCTCTAATCTTCACCTCCCACTAACTTGGCACTGCTCACCGAACTTCCTCTGTCCACTTTCACGTCACAAACTTCTCCTCTTCATCAAGTACACCAGCTTCACCTTCATCACGGAGCACCTCGGAGATAGCACTGAAAGGGGAGATGACAGCTCACTTCTCAGTCTAAGCGCCCTCTGCCTCCGCTGGAATGGATTCCTCAATTAATTCCTTAAGTACCCAGCAGCTCAGGATTAAGGGCTATATTAGAAGTAAAACTTCCTCAGCTCGACATGGATGTGATGATAACAGACCTAGAGTCTTTAGTCTGAAGTCCGTCGAGCAGAGGTCCCACTTTTGTACTTTTCACCTCATAAGCACGCAGCACGATTTTCACAATTCAAGCACAGGTTGGAGAGAGCACAGAGAGGGGAGGTGACAGCAAGGCCCCCTGCGCCGGGTTGTTCGCCTCTTCGCCAGTGTTGTAAAGATGACTTGTGAACAGATGGTAAGTTAACTTGTCTTTATTGTTGTCACCCTGCTCTCCACACTGACAGGAATATGTCACATTCCAGGGATGACTGGGGGGAAGATACCAAGTGGCTGGGGCAGGGAGGGGGGAATGGATTGTACCACTTTATTAAACATGCATAGGTTACAACAGTGTGTTTTGCTTTTAACCCGGAGTTCCTGCCAAACCTTGTTAACAGCTGTGTGGCTGAGATTTTTCACGTGTGGCTAGCCAACAGTAAGTTGGTGAGAGTGAGGGAAAATTAGCATTCCCTACCACCATTTTCAGGTGCTAGGACGACACCCCACAAGGTTTTTCTCAACACATGCAGTTGCGACCCTTTGCATGAGAAAGCTGCCGCTTCAATAGAAAATCTAGTTGCACGCCAGCAAAGAAGCAGGGCCCCCCTTGGCACTCTGCATGTTGCAGGTTGTAGTAGTTGGTGGTTTAGTGGCCAACTCATGTGCTCCCACCACATCCGCAGGCCAGGCGTGGCCTGCGGGGTTAAATAAAAGGAGTGCGGCCGCTGGTGGTCGTCACTTCCGACCTAGAGTCTTGAGTGGCCTCTGTGTGTCTCATTGCACGCTCCTGCCCCCGTGCTATAACCTTAGCCCAATCCATGTGTAAAATCACACCCCCAGGGCAAGACACCACACTGGCGACGAGTGGAGGGTCCCAACCCCATCTCTCACCACACGCTGCTCTGCACCGCGGCTGCCCCAGGGGAGTTCCGACGCGGCCGCGAGCTGCACGAGACACAGATGGCCGGGCATCTACAGCATGTGCGCGCCCCACCCCCACCTCAGCAACAGAGGTGGAAAGCATCGAGGGAGCCTGTGTGCATACGGGGCGCCCCACTACGACAAGCCCAGGCCCCGCTGGATGAGCAGGCCACGCCCCTACTGAGTAACGAATCTCTGGGCCCAACCGGAGTGACAGGCTGCCTAAGGACTCACCTGGCAAAGCAGGGACAACTGGAACAAAGACTCTGAGGCTACGCCAGTCCACACCAGGAATCCCCCCCCCCCAAAAAAAAGGAGAAAGAGGGGGAACATCTAGGCACCAGGCAGCAGAGGAGGTGAAGAGACACTGCTGAACACAGGGGTACCGGGCTATAGAGGGCCAAGAGGAAGAGACTGGCCTTATGCAGAGCACCACGTGGGCCACCCTGCGCGATCCTCCCCTAGGCCCTGCTAGAGCACGTGGCGCACCACCGGCCTGAACACATTTAGCAGCACTCACAGATAAACGCCATGGGAGACGGCGACCAAGCTGCTGCGCCAGCTCGCACGCCATTCCAACACGCAGCATCAGGAGTCCTACCCCCCTTCAATGAGTTGGAAGATCCCGCATCAGCCTTTCCCCCGTTGGAAAATATGGATCGAACGCTTCAACAACTATTTCGTCGTAACCAGGGAGACAGACGGCACAGTAAAGAGGTACTTGCTGTTACACTATGCGGGGGACGAGATTTTCAAGCTCTTCAAGCATCTATCCAACACAGGGGCCGCAAATGACTACGATGCGGCAGTGACAGCGCTAAATGGTCATTTTGATCCGCAACTAAACCCTGATTTTGAACTCTTCAAGCTCAGACAAGGCCGCCAGAGGGAAGGAGAATCCATGGACATGTTCTACGCGCGACTCCGGGAGCTTGCCAGCACGTGCACTGAATAGGATCTGCCAAAAGAGATCAGAGCGCAACTAATTCAGGGGTGCCGCGACAAGACCTCAAGAGGACTCATACTGCGCAAACCAAGAATCGAGCTTGAAGACATGCTGATACTAGCAAGGTCACATGACCTGTCCACGGCAGGAGCAAACAAGATGGATCAAGCCCTAAGCAAGCTCCACAGGAAGTCTGACTCCATCAAGATGGAACGTGCCGACGCCATTCAGACCAAACCCAGAGGAGATACACTCAGAAGACCGAAGGTATACGCCTCAAAATCAAGATGTGGATACTGCGGCATGAACTGCATGCCGCCAAAGACTGTCCGGCCCAGGAGAAGACTTGCACCAACTGTGGGATTCCCAATCACTTTGCATCTGTCTGCAGAAGGCGCAACAAGAACTGGTATTTTCCGCGGACAGAAGCCCCTAACGCGAGCCGTTCAACAGTTATCAGTGACAGACGCTGTGTCACCTGAACACACACATAGAAGGCCCATGAAACACCTGCCGACGGTTGAAGATTCCTCAGAGGACGAGGAAGAAGAGGTATACCTGGTATCCTTCACAAGATAACTCCAACAACACTGCCGACCACAACCAACATGCATGGTTCACGTCGCAGGGACAGAAGTGAAAGCCGTCATCGACACGGGAGCGACAGTGAACGTAATGGGGCTCCAACAGTACCGACGCCTGCAACCTCGCTCTCCTGTGGTGCCATCAAAAACCTGGATCTACGCATACGGAGCCGACACGCCCCTCCCACTGAAGGGGAAGATATCAGTACCCATCAAAGCAGATGATCTCGAGGTAATGGCAACCATCCATGTCTTTGACAGAGAAGCGGACACCCTTCTGAGCAGTCACACTGCAGAAGATATCAGACTTATCTCGTTCGCAAGAAGGATCCAGACGATCCAAATAGAAGAATTACTCAACCAATTCCCCGAACTCTTCCAAGGGCTGGGGTATATCAAGTGTGACCGAATCAAGCTTCACATAGTCAAGTCGGTCGCCCCGGTCGCTTTGCGGCACAGGAGAGTCCAACCTACAGCTGCTGGTGGAGAAGGTGCTAAAGGCCCTAGAGGAGCAGGGAGTCATCGAGAAAGTATCCGGGCCCACACCATGGTTGTCCCCGATGGTTATCTCTGAGAAGTCGAAACAGCCTGGAGCCATACGCCTCTGCATTGACGTGAGACTTCCAAATAAAGCTATCCGCAGAGAGCGCCACATAACACAGACCATGGACAACATCATCGCAGAAGTTAATGGCTCCAAGTGGTTCTCAAAAATTGACTTGAACCCCGGGTACCACCAGCTGCCCCTATCTGAAGAAAGCAGGTACATCACCACGTTCAGAACCCGCCTAGGGCTGAGGAAATACAAGCGCCTGAACTTCGGGATATCCTCAGCCGCTGAGGTATTCATGAACACCATACAAGAGCTGCTGCCAGGACTACCCGGGGTGTTGAATGTGAGCAATGATATCCTCATCCACTCAGCGACGGCCGCTGATCACCAGAAACACCTTCGCAACACTAAAACGCCTCAGCGAGTATGGAGCGACGCTACATAAGGACAAATGCCAGTTTTTCCAACCATCCCTTGAATTCTTCGGCTACGTATTCCACCAAGAAGGCATCCAAGTGGACCCAAGGAAGTCGCAGGCGATCAAGGATGCCCCCGCACTGACGACACCAACAGAAGTACGGAGCTTCCTGGGTATGGCCACGTATTGCGGGAGGTTTATACGAGGTCTGGCCACCCGGGCAGAGCCGCTGTGGGCCCTTACAAAAGCGGATGCAACCTGGCACTGGGGTGCAAGGGAGGAAGAGGCTTTCCAAGGAATAAAGGATGCCCTCCTAGGAGAAGTCACACTGGCCTACTTTGATCCCGCAAAGCGAACGGAAGTACTGGTCGATGCGAGCCCCGTAGGACTTGGGGCAGTACTGGCCCAAGAACACGAACGGGGCCACTGGGCTGCCTTAGCGTTTGCCAGCAAGCCCCTCACACCGACAGAAACAAGGTACGCTCAGATTGAGCGAGAGGCTCTAGCCATCAAGTGGGCCTGCAACCACTTTCATCTGTACCTCAAGGGACAACCATTTACCATGATTACCGACCATCAGCCTCTTGTCCCCCTTTTTAAAGGAACAGCAACTTACCCATCTCCACGCATCGACCGGTGGGCCGTTCAGCTGCAACCATATGAAATGGAGGTGGTATATCATCCAGGATTCAAGAACCCGGCTGACATCCTTTCGAGACACCCCGTTCAGCTGGAGAAACAAGAAGAAGCCCCAATATGTTGAACAATATGCCCATCTGGTATCTCTCGTAGCATGCCCCCAGAGCATGTCCCTAGACGATGTGAGAGAGGCTGCTGCCGCCGACGCCGTCTACACTAGGACATTGCGCGCTGTGCAAGAAGGGTCGTGGACAAATTACCTTCGTCAGGCCAACTTGTGGGCCCTGGAAGATCGTGACACCCTAACGAAGATTTGACTGCGACATCCTGCTGAGAGGATCCAGGCTGGTGATCCCGCAGAGCCTCAAACATGGGGCAGTCCAATTAGCCCACAGAGAACATCAAGGGGTAACCAAAATGAAAGCATGAATGCGAGAGAAAGTCTGGTTTCCGGAACTAGAGTACATGGTGGAGGAGTACGTCCGTGCCAGCTGACAAGCGGCCCCGAGAAACCAATCCCCGTCATCACTGAGGAGGCCTGGACAGACCCGTGGTCCAAAGTGAGTGTAGATTTTGGGAGTTTCCTGAGAGGAAGACACACACTTGTGGTCAGAGATGCATACTCAAAGTACCCCATAGTAGAACCTGCCATGTCTACGGTGTTCAACCACGTCCGACCAGTGTTGGAGAAGATCTTCGCCATGTTTGGTTTTCCCCAAGAAGTATGCAGTGATAATGATCCGCCTTTTCCAAAGGTTAAAGTTCGCCACGTTCGTCAAGCAACAAAGCATATCTCACCTCCGTATCACCCCTCAGTGGCCCCAGGTTAACGGGGACATCGAGCGCTTTATGCGCAACTTGAACAAGATGTTCTGCAGAGCGGTCGTGGAGCAAGCATATCCAGAACAGAGACTCCACGAGTTTCTAAGGGAATAGCGAAGCACACCTCACTGTACGACCCAGCCGAGCCCATGGGACCTCATGCTCTATGGACCCCGCCGAGACCTACTCCCTACCTGCCCAGGGTGGTCATCACCTTCGCTAGAGGCCGATGAGGTGCAAGAGAGAAGGACACGATACAACCAGGACGCGAGCATGCGCCGCCGCACACCACCACAAAAACGATAAGCCCTGGGGCGGCAGTCATCCCCCAGAGACCTCAAGTGATCAAGCAAGTTCCATGACCACCGACCCCCCTCGAAGTCTGGGAGGAAGAAGTGGGAAGGGGTGGAGTCGGTGAGACCCGAGAGGCAGGCCCTTCACCTCAGCATGCTGTTCGCTTCGAGGGCCCTGGCCTGGACAGCATGAACATGCGCACCGGCGCCCAAAGATACAGCCTGATGACAAACCCCCGCTCAAGCCAACATCTGAGGGACTATGCCTGCTGAGGGTGTTCGGACACCGCCGATTGAGGCTCATGCAAGTACTGAGAATATACATATCAGACCTGTTGACCTGTTTAGGACATTGTGTTTGTTGTCAGAAAAAAAAACGAGTTGAATAGGGATGTAGTAGTTGGTGGTCTAGTGGTCAGCTCATGTGCTTCCACCACATCCGCAGGCCAGGCATGGCCTGCGGGGTTAAATAAAAGGAGAGCTGCCGCTCGTGGTCGTCACTTCCGATCTAGAGTCTTGAGTGTCCTCTGTGTGTCTCATTACGTGCTCTTGCCCCCACGCTATAACCTTAACCCAATCCATGTGTAAAATCACACCCCAGGGCAAGACACCACACAGGTCAGGCTGATTTTGCTACACAGAACAAGCTCCTGGAGCTAAAAATCAGCACGAGCTGAAGGATGTGCCAATTTCTGCCCTCTGGCTGAACACAGTGAAATCTCGTGGTGTTTTCATGTAACACTACGGAATTCCACAGAGTGAGACTCCACGAGTTCCGCCTACCACTGATAAAAATATTATTTTCGTCTCTACTTATCAAAGGGTCTGAAAAATGCTTCAAAGTTATTTCCTGCATAGTTTTCAAAATCTGACTAAACTGTGAAATTAGGTTGTTGATACCCTAAACAGAAAAGTAACTAAACAAATGCACTTTAGGCTGCCCGAGCCAGAATTGTCTGAAAACCAGTTTTGGTTTTGGTACCGTGACCCCACCCCCTAAAATGAGAGACGCACCTGAGATTTCTTAGGCCCTCATTGCACACCTTCAGAGAAAAGGAAAACAGACAGGCATCTCCCATTGCGCTCTAAAACCGGTTATGATCAGCCAGATCTACAGTGGTATGGGTCAGACACCCCTATCAGAGATGCCCTTATCTGCTGGAGTTATTTGTAGTAGTGTGGACCCTCACCCTAATTCCTGAAAACAGTAGACACACCCAGCAATTGGTCTTTATAATGATGTGTTATTTGTAATGTATAATCAATACACAAACGTTATGCATCAGAATCGCAAAAACGTATTGTTATCGCAGCTGCCATCAAATAAAACAAGATGAAAATAGGAAAACTCCAAAGCAACTTATATTGTGCATACTGGCTAACTGCAAATATTAGTCTAACCCAAACCTAACTTTTAGACCTACATTACCATTAACCTTCTTATTATAATATTAACTCAATGAGTAAAACATTCCCTTATGACTTAATGCAAAGTTGTGTATGAGCCTCTAAGAAGCTTTCAGGCCTACAGTCAGATATCAGCTCTCCAGTGTTTTCCCCAAGCAACAAGTCTTCTTGTTCACCCCTCCCAAATGCATGTCTCTTTTACATTCCCCCTCAATAATTCTCTATAGAGATGGGAAGGGTGCAGCTACTTACATTTGTCTTGGTGTGAGAACTCTACCTTAGCGAGGGAGATATCTGAAAGGCAATAATTTGTGTCAAAGCATGCTTCCTTCCCAGGGCCGGAGTGGGAACCAAAACCGGCCCTGGCAAAGTGCTAGGCCGGCCCCCTTCCCCCCCAGGGGATAAGAGGGGGGTTGTGGGTGCCGTCAAACTCTTTGCCAGGGCCGGTGTTCTGCAAAAACGGCCCCAAATCGGCCCCACCCGTGCAACCCACCGCGGGATTGCCCGGTGCCTGCTACAGTCAGTCTGGCCCTGTTCCTTCCACGTCAGGTCCAAGTTCAGTTGGACAACCTTGCAATATTGCTCACTACAGGCTTTCTGAACATTAGAATTAAAAATGCCCTTTTTCCAGGCGGGGCCCGTGCAGATAAGAGTTGTGGTTGGAGGGGGGTGGGCATGGTGGGAAATCTAAATTAAAAAAAGAAGGAAAATCTGTTTTTCTATTTTTTTTTATTTAAGTTTCCATCATCATTGTATATTCAAATACCCCCACCCAGCCACCCTGCCCCTTTGCCTCCCCGCTCAGACCTGCACCAGCTGCACCTGTCTTTTTCAATTATTTTTGTTGGTGCAAGTAATGTTAGCATATTCATAAGATGATATGGGGATCTTGCACATTACTATTACCTTTCCAGGCCCTAAGCATTTTACATATACAAGGTAAAAGATTAGTGTTGTCATGTTCATCATGTAATTAGTCCTGATTTGCATGTAACATGCATGTATTACTAGAAAAGACCTGTCACATATGTCACCTATATTTTGTGTTAGGATCCACAGATAATCTCCATCTTGTATACTTTGCTCGTATTTATTAACAACAAACCTTTTGTTAGGTTTATGAAGACATTATAATCCATCTAAATGGGAAATCCTACTATGTGTATGTATTATAGCTATATGATAATAGACAGGCTCTAAGAGCCATAGGAGAGCTCAGTGGGTATGCATCAGTATTCAATGCTCCAGACCACTTCACTTTATAGTGTTGTTGTTCAGTGGGTAAGAAAAGCACTAAGTTTCTTCCTTAAATATTGATTCACTTATCATCATAACCATAAAAGAACATTGCATCACAATACATACAGAACATACATAAGAACAGTATACACACAAGATAAAACATACACGTTGCAAATAGAATTATAAAATCAATGAAAAAAAGCCCCGTAAAAACAGCAACCCCAAAATCACATAAATAAATTCATCCAGTAGCAGCAACAGAATCAATCAAGTCTGGAGTGCCTCAATCTCATTGCAGATCTTAAACAGCAAGAGACTTTAAAAATGATGTGTTCATTAGATAGAAGCTGGAGGAACATAAGAGCAGGTTGACCTTGCTTAAAATTCAGGGATTTCGATAAAGGCATAATAAACATTCTCATGGGTACACTAAAATAGCTACAAAATATCATAAAATGTAGAGTATCCTGCAAAGACAAATTGTCGCAGCCGCAAGGATCCAATGAGCCAGACGAGCTCCAACCATTGTGAGAAGCCAGGAGATAAAGCAGCATGTTACATCGAAATTTGGGAAACTAAAACCTAACCCTGTCGCATTGTACACTAAATAAATATTATTCCATGCTCAGAACTGTTTTCAACAATATACGCCCCTGTATCATGGGTTTCATCATTTTAGTCTGCTCTCTATATAGTGATGTATGTTCCAAGAAATGGTGCCTCATCCACTTCATATCGGAGATAGGCAGAGACTGGGGACTATAAAATAATCCCTGTCCACCCAGTCTGTTAAAAGCGTCCTTAACATATATGATCATGGGGATCTTATCCGCATGTTCAAGAGACAAGCAATCCTTAGCCCCTTCAATGCTGCTGACGGAACGGTTCCGTCATGCACGTCGGGTGAGCTGTGCGGATGACGGAACCGTTCCGTCATGACTCCGCCCGCGCAAGGCGGAGTCAGCATGGGCGGGGAATTCGCGCCGCACGGAAGCGGTTAAGTATCAGTCTATTCAACTGGGATTCCTCCCTGGTCCAAGCCTCAATCCAGCATAACAGTGGCCTGAGATCAATCATATCTCCTATGTATTTTACGGATCACTGACATAATATCGATGTCATAAATATCGATGTAGCAAAATATCGAGTACAAAATATAGAATACCAAATTATCAACTTCCTATCCCCAAACAGGTAATTACAAAAATATCGAATCAAAAATATCGATGTAAAAAATATGAGGGCCGATTAGGATCACGGACGAACCTGCATCTGTCCACGACACCCGAGGTGGAGGGAACGTCCGCAAGGGCTGCGGCGTTCCCTCCAGTGCAATTAGGATTTCCACTCCAGTGAGTGCAACAGTAGAGAAAGCGTTGGATAGCATAGGGGTAAAAATTACTATTCCCACTCAAGAGAATGCAACAGTAGAGAAAGCGTTGGATAGCGGTAGGGTAAAAATTACTATTCCCACTCCAGAGAGTGCAACAGTAGGGAAAGCGTTGGATAGCGGTAGGGTAAAAATTACTATTCCCACTCCAGAGAGTACAACAGTAGGGAAAGCGTTGGATAGCGTAGGGGTAAAGATTACTATTCCCACTCCAGAAATTGCAACAGTAGGGAAAGCGTTGGATAGCGTAGGGGTAAAAATTAATATTCCCACTCCAAAGAGTGCAACAGAAGGGAAAGTGTTGGATAGCGTAGGGGTAAAAATTACTATTCCCACTCCAAAGAGTGGAACAGTAGGGAAAGCATTGGATAGCGTAGGGGTAAAAATTACTATTCCAACTCCAGTGAGTGCAACAGTAGGAAAAGCGTTGGATAGTGTAGGGGTAAACATTGCTATTCACACTCCATACAACAGTAGGGAAAGTAAATACTTCACATATGAATAAAAATACATTAAATATTAATACCAAATATAATTTAATTAAACGTAATTAACAATTTTATATAATATAATAATTCATCAATTAAAAATACAAAAAAATTATTACAAATAATTACCTATTAATACAAATTATTTACCAATAACAATTAATTAATTAACAATTAAAAAATTATTAAAAATTTCAACAAAACAAAACCAATAAATGAATTAAAATATTTAATGAATTACAATGAAATTACTTCTCACCCTATTCCCCTATACACCCACAAACCTCTACAGAAAATAAATGAATAACATTAACATAATTATCAATATTTTAATTATTTATTAATTAACAATTAATTCAAAATAAATACCAATAAATACATTTAAATATTTAATTAATTATAATTAAATTACTTACCACCCTATTCCCCTATAAACCCACAACCCGCTACAGAAAATACATTAGGAAAATTTACATAATTATCATTAATCCATTAATTAAAATGATTACCAATTGTATTTTAATTAATTACCAATTATTTATTAATTAACAATTAATTCAAAATAAATACCAATAAATAAATTAACATATTTAATTAATTATAATTAAATTACTTCTCACCCTATTCCCCTATAAACCCACAACCCGCTACAGAATTATATTACGCAAAAATTAAATACTATAAAATTAATTAATTAAAATAAATTATAAAATAAATATACACTTTCACACATATACTAACATTAAAAATACTTTAAAGAATTAATATTAAATTACTTACCTCAAATTCGATATGTTTGTTGTCTATATTCTGTCCATTCTATATTTTTGTTGCCTATATTCTGGCCATTCGATATATTTGTTGTCTATATTCTGGTCATTCGATATTTTGTCCATTCTATATTTTTGATTCCATATTAATTCTATTCTATTCAATATTTTTGTAGTCTATATTCTGTCCATTCGATATTAAAAACTCGATATTTTGAGTGTTTACCGTATATTACCCCTAGCTCATCATGCACACGGAATGCCGGAGGGCTTCAGGGAACCTGCAGCACTTGCCTTAAGAACATATTTTCCATGGTCTGTGTGTTCATCGTAGGGGCACTGAGTTTCAATCTCCATATATTTTCAGGCAGACAACTCTCATTTAAAAGCATTTCAACCCTGGCATGATAAGTGCATTTTTGCTATAGGCAAACCTTTTTCTTTCAGTGGCGACATACCCACACTTTGAATGCCTTCTTTTCACCACTGAATCTGCAAATTCTCTTCATCATAAAGATCTCAAACAATGTAATTGTACACATTATCAATATAAGAGCCAATCCTGTGAAAAGGTTTGAAAATATATACCCTGATATATGTAAAACTGACCCTAATGTTTAAATTGAATAATCCTAACATATTTATCCCTGGTGTTTTCACATGTATTAGTATACATGTTGTCTTAGACATGTGAAATATGATGTGTAATCCTACTATAAATAGATGTGGATACTTACTAATTGTTATTTTATTTGCAGTATGTGCAACCTGAGTTTGAAAATAAGACGTTATTTTATTCCAGACCTAGATCTTGGTTTGTGGTTATGCTTATGGTTATGCATATTCAAATTTGCATAATAGCCAATGGAGTGCTGTTATCAGTTCTGTGGGGGCAGGTATTATGTATGTAAAAAATTGATTACTTTTTTTAAGTGATAAAAACATTGTTTGAACCCATGATGTGAGAACCATTTTTCATTGTTTCTAAAATGACTATGATTTTTGCTTGAGGTGAAACCTTCAATTTGTAAATATTTATAACTGTATTTGTGCTACATTCATCATAAGAAAATATTATATAATGGACTTGAACAGTCTTTTACATTTAAAAATACAGATTGTATTTCAAGTAATTGAACATGGAATTTTCAATGTATTACTCAAAATGGAGTATGTCTATTTTAAGTAATACATTGGAAAGTTTTATATTTTAATAAGGGAAATTGAGTGTGCTAAAAAATGAATTTTTACAAACTTTTTTTAAGACTCAGCAGTTGTCCTTGGGACAATTGCCTACTCTAAAAGAAATGTTTTGTCAAAATTTACAAAGGGGAAACAAATCCTTAACAGCCCCTTCCTATTTGCAAATGGGGTAGCACTCTCTTTATTTAGTCAAGGAACTACTAATGTTTTGTGACCCGGTTACGTTTGCAAAACATTAATACATTCCATTGGGAAATGCTATTTGGAACGGACGCCCTAAACATGCCCCTCCCAAAAAGCCATTTAGTGTGTACTCTTAAACCCAAATTGAAATTTGATAAAATGTTACTGGATTGCAATTTGAGTTTTGTAAATCCAAAAGATTATTTTGTGGTCACAATGATAGGATTCTGCAGAGCAACAGCAGAAGAAAAGGAAAAGTTCTTAAGTGAATTTCTCTTTAGCTTTATAGTTTTGGTGTCATTACAGTGGGTCACTGTCAGGCGTGCGCGGTCTACAAAGGGCAGTCAACAAACTCAGTGCCTCTATCCCCAACCACATCATCAAGACATTTCAGCCCTCTCAAACGATGTCCAAGAGAAGGCTCTGATCCAATATAATGACTAATTTAATGAGGTATGTAAAGGCAATTCGCCTCCTTCTAAAAACAAGAATTAATTCCTGAAACAAGACACCCACCAAATCCTATGAGAGGGGAAATCCCGCGTGAATACAAGCTCTTGCAAGATCGAGCGGCCATCTTGGATGTAGACTGTTATTTAAACTGCACCCAAGGCATTGGAAACCGCGTGTCATTCAGAATACTTACCAGAGAGGATCTCCATGCAACGTTGGGCTTTGGTTCCAGAGAGGATTCCTTCATGGCTGCAGGCTCTGGTTTCCTGGTGTGGTCAACTCGAAGAAGGAAAAAGTGAATCAAAAATGACAAGAATCTTTTCAGGATCTGAGGTTAAGGCAGCAATGCGCCACCTTCGCACAAATATTGTTGCGTTCTAATCAGAGACATTGAGTGATTAACCAAGTGTACTAATCAGAGACAATGAATGACTGTTAGTGTAAAAGTACTAGAGACATTGCATTATAATCTGAGGTTTATACAAATGTGTGCGCAATATGGAATCAATTCAATACCTGTTTGTTTTAACCTGTTGTTAAAGAAAACAAATCAAAAGAAAACAAATCAATACGTGTTTGTGTGTGACCAGTTGTGTAAGAAGCAAATCCAAACTCCTATAGCAGCTAACAGTAACTGAGGTCCATAGAAATCAAGAAGTGCCCATTTAAGAATGATATGAGACTCTCAACGCCTGGGTCAGACATGGGTAAAATCCACCTGTAAACCTGTGTCTAGAGCCCGCCAGCGTGATCTGCCCTCTCAACCGTGGTACTCGCTTATGCTAAAAAATCTGAAGCTGAACTGTAAGAAGTTGGAACGGCTATGGAGGGCGGGTTACTGCCCGCAAGCCAAATCTAAGCTTCGCTCATCTCAGAGAATATACTACACTGCGGTGAGGAAAGCAAAAAGCGAGTACTATGCGTCTAGAATCATGAAGGCTGGCAACAATGGCAAAGAGATCTTTGCCATAGTGCAAAGCTTTATGTCACCTCAAGCTGAGCGAAAGTCTATCTCCGCCTCCACAGGCTAATGTGAGGAACTTTCGTCCTTCTTTATCAATAAGATCAAACTTATTGAAAAAAGCCTAGCTCTGTCTGCCACCCCCTCACACCCTCCACCTGACTCTACGACCTGCTCTCCCCTCAGCAGGTGTTTCTCACAGTTCAATCTGGTAGAACTCCCAGATATTCTCACCATACTCAAATCATTAAAATCAGGATCCCCCTCAGATCCCTTCCCTGCCAGGAGTGGCTGATACCATTGGCATAGAAGTCACAGACATGGTTAACAGGTCGTTGCAGTCCGCAACGGTGCCGAGACTATGGAAGCAGGCTAAGCTCCTTCCACTGTTAAAAAAACCATCGGCTGATCCACTTATAACGGCTAACTACCGGCCTATTTCCTTGCTACCAGCATTGGCTAAAGTCTGCGAGAAGGTGGCCTTTCGCCAACTGAATGCTTTTGTTGAGGATTCGGGGGCTCTCCACCCAGCACAGTCAGGCTGTAGATCATCTTATAGTATGGAGACTGACCTTGTTGAGGTAACAGAGGCCATCAGGGAATGCTTGGACAAGAGCGGCAGAGCGGCTCTGATTTTATTGGAACTCTCTGCCGCCGTTGATACGGTACCTCACCAACTTCTCCTGGTGCGCCTATCACAAATCGCCTCTCCGGGTCAGTGTGGTCATGGCTGGAATCCTTTCTGAATTCCCGCTCCTAGCAAGTCTGGATGCCCCCTTATTCTTCTTCGGCCAGAGAGATTCAGACGGGGGTCCCTCATGGCAGGACACTGAGCCCGCTTCTTTTTAACATATATATGGCCCCCCTGATCTTCCTGGACGAAGAACTGGGCGCCAAGATTATGGCTTACGCCGATGACACTCATCTTCTGTTTACCTGAGACGACTTGAACGCCGGTACAGAAGCGGCGCAAAGATGCTTAGCTGCAAAATTCAAATGTAATGAGGGGAAATCAGAAATCTTATTATATGGGAAATTTCCCTCTCAGTTTACAGAAGCTTTGAATTTGAATTTGAATTTTGAGCTATTTGTAAAGCGCACATTCACTTGGCAGTTTCTTGGCGCTATAGGATTTCAAACTGTGGAGAAGGAAGGGAACTATGGGCTGAAAGCTTGCTGAAACAAAAAGGTCTTGAGGTCTTTACGAAACTCCATGTAAGAGGGTGAAGATCTAAGAAGGGGGGAAGGGAGTTCCAGAAGGTGGGAGCCAGTACCGAAAATTTCTGACCACCGGATCGTTTCTTCTTGAACCGGGGGATAACTAACAGGGATTTGGAAGAGGATCGTAAGTCTCTGACGGGACTATAATTGATAATGGGAGAATTAATAAAGGCGTGGGCAGTGCCTGCCCGAGCCTGAAAGGTGAGACATCCAAGTTTAAAAAGGGCTCTTTGCTTAATTGGAAGCCAATGAAGGGCCATTAGAAGAGGGGAGGAGTGATGAAATTTTGGTAGGCCATGCACCATCTGGAGGCGTTGAAGTGCATAGGCGGGGGCACCGTTGTAGATGATGTTCCCGTAATCGATCTTAGATAAGATCATGGGCCATAACAATCAATTTAAGAGCAGAAGGAGAGAAAAACCGGGATACTTTCCTAATGATGCGTGAAGTAAAAAAAACAGGAAGAGACAACAGAACTTATATGGGTGTGACGTGTCAAGTGATGATTAAGCATAATTCCAAGGGTCTTGACAGAATAAGAAGGAGGGGGGGGCAAAAGAGGTGGGCCAAAAGGAAGGTGACCAGGGATTGCCTCAGCCTCCAGTCAGAATCAACTCTGTCTTATCCGGGTTGAGTTTAAGATGGTTTGCATTCATCCAAGCCCGGATAAACAGTAGGACTGACTGGAAGCTAGAGGCGTCTGGTGAGGAAGAGGAAAAATTAAAAATAAGTTGGAGGTCATCAGCATAGTTGTAGACTGTGACCTCCATTTGTTGGAGTGCAAATATAAGAGGAAGAATATAGAGGTTAAATAAAAGGGGGGAAAGAGAAGAGCCCTGGGGAACCCCGCATTTCACCCTGCTAGGTGAGGCTGAGAATTCAGCCAAATGAACCGCCTGTGTGCGCCTCTCCAGGAAGGATCCAATCCAGGCGAAAGCCTGTCCCCCTATGCCCGCCGCCTTGACACGGGACAGAAGGATGGAGTGGTCTACCGTGTCAAAGGCGGCGGATAGGTCCAGGAGGACCAGGGCCTGAGGGGTAAAAGTTACGAGTCCTTCCCTTAGTTGGTCCATAACTGAGATGACCACCTTCTCTGTGGAATACCGGGGGCGAAAGCCCGCCTGGCAGGGTGCAAGATAATTGCTGCTCTCTATAAATGAGCTGACCACCTGGGTGACATGGGACTGTGTGGCCCCCTGATTTTCCCCGTCCCATATCTGAGGGCGGCCTAGCCAAGAATCTAGGTATCTGGTTTGGTGAAGACCTTAGGTTCACAGAGCACATAAAAAGACTCACGGGCATCTGCTTCGGGACCCTCAAGTCCTTAGGCAGATTCTTTCCTTTGCTCCCTCAACCAGCTAAGGATATGGTTGCCCGGGCACTTATCTTGTCCCGCCTGGACTATGCCAATGCACTCTTTCTTGGCATTCTGGCATACCTGGTCAATAAGCTACAACTTATTCAGAATGCTGCAGCAAGACTTCTTCTCGGCATCTCTAAACGAACCAGTATAAGATCACAAATGTGCTTGCTCCATTGGCTGCCGGTGGTCCAGAGCGTACAATTTAAGGCTCTTGTCCTAATACACAGAGCCTTACACAACTTTGGCCCCTCCTACATCAAGAAGAGAGTGGCCTTCTACATCCCTCGACGATCTCTAAGGTCAGTTGCCCAGAGACTAATGGTAATCCCCTACTTCTGTCGAGCTAGGATGGGCGGCCAGTCTCTTTCAGTTAAAGCAGCCATTCTCTGGAATGCCCTCCCTATAGCACTGCGTCACACTCAGGACCTAAGATGTTTTAAAAAGCTCCTTAAAACTCACCTTTTCAATCAGGCCTATTAATTCACTTTTCTCGCCATCTGTCTATTACTGCTTCGCGCCAGGATACTCAAGAGTAGTTGTGCGCGCTACAAATGCCAATATATCATAACATAACATAACATAACATAACATAACATAACTCTCACTCCTCCTAACTTTGTGGTGTGTACATTGTTTCTCAAAAGAACAACATTAAAAGAGTTTGAGAATGCAGCTATTGGCATGCTAGTAACCATAATTCTTGTCTTTAAGGTATGACCTTATATGATCCCCACTGGTAAAGTCAACAAGTTGAACAAGAGGAAAAGAGGGAATGTTAAGGTAAATTACATGCGTCTTGGGGAACAGGTGTTAGATTAGGGAAAGGTATTACATTTAGTTGATGCTTACATTATTCCTTTCACAGAACTGTTAACAGTAGGCATTTGCCAGTCCTCACGAAGAGAACAGTAAAAGGTGCAGAGTAACCAGAGCAGTATATTTCACATACCATTCACCTTTCCACTATTAGGTTGAAGCGTCCTCTGAATACTTACGTTCCAGGAAGTTCAAACCCAGTGGAAGACTTCGGACCTAGCAGCTTGGACTTCAACACACTTCTGCAGGAATGCCCAGGCTAGGGCATAACAGTTATATGTAAAAACACAATTTAGGCATAAATCTAGAAGGGTCAGACAGCACTTTAAAAAAATCACCCCATTTGTTGTTGACTGATGCTACTGTTTCTGAACTGTTCTCAATGGCCATTGCAGTCCAAGACCCAGTGTATGTGCCCTGACCCCTAAACCATAACAGAATTAGTTATTGTGTACGTTTAGGGAAGTACAGAGAACTGTGGCTCAATGGTTAGAGCGGCAGACCCTGATGCAGAGGTCTAGCCGAGTGGAGTGGTGTGGCTCACCAGTTAGAGGCGGCAGAAGTCGGCCGGGACCAGGGTTCGATTCCCGACGCGGCAGGGTCGCGGACTTGGGTCAGCGGACTCGATAATTCTCGCTTATATACTACTCTAATCTGGGGTCACACTCGCGAACTCTGGGCTTCAGCTTGCCTAATCTCCACAACCCCCCCCCCCCAACGCCGGGGATGCCTGGCTCCACCCTGGGGACTCCCAGCAGGGACCATCCCACAGGGAAAGCCAGGACGGGTTCCCCAGCGTTGCACAGCGCCAGGAAACCTCTGGGTAGCAGCGCGCTTTACAAGTGCAAACATAATAATAATAATAGCCAGGCTTCAATTCCCGCCTCGGCGGGTCTTGGGCTCAATTTCCACGGACCTGATAATTCATGCCTTGGTGCCTATTCTAATCATGGGTCCCACTCTGCAACTCTAGGCAATAGCTTGCTTAATCTCCACAAGGGCCCCAACAACGCTAGGATGCCTGGCTTCACCTTGGGGGTGCCCAGGAGTGGGCACTTCACAGGGAAAAGCCAGGAAGGGTTCCACAGCGGTATGCGTACAAGCTCCTGAGATACCCCTTCAGGGGTCGATTCGGTGCGCTATACAAATACTACTACATTTACATTTACATTTACATCAATAATATGGAAAAGTTAAATGTCACCTGTAGACTACAGCACATGTTATGCCACCCACTAGGTTGGCCAAGCAAACATGGCTGCAAGCCTGCCTGTATGACCTGACTACTTTAACTGTTATACCGCAAGGGTACCTGTCAAAATAACCCTTTTTGATAGGAAAGAACCAAACTTTGAAATAACTAATACGTTACCCCTAAGTAGGTTTTGTAGTGCACAAGGTAGTGCCTAATATTTAAAAATGGTACTTGCAAGCAATTAGCTGACCTCCACCTAAACTCTAATTTCATTGTAAAAATGATGTAGCAGTAATATAAGGAAACCTTAAGTCCAAATAATATAATTACTCTGCTATCTTGGATTTGGGCCAAAATACTGGAACAATTCAACCTCTATTGTTTATTAATTGGTAACATTTGTTTTTTTAAATAAATATCCAGGAAAAGGAACTTTTAAAAGATAGACTTTTTCTAGCTGAACCTCCGGTTGTCTGATTAGCATAAGCCTGCTAGCAGCCGACCCATGCCAGTGCTTCCTCTTAACAAGGTTTGAAAACTGCTCCCATAGCAGAAATAATAGCTTTACCAAGGCCCGGACGCTGATCTCGCAACTGCTCGGTACTCCAAAGACAATGTGCAATTACACTCGACAACTGGTACATTCAGGAAAAAAACATTTGGTAGCACAGTACTCAATTATTTAGATAGACATGAAGTCCAAATAGCAATGATTCAGGAAACAGACCTTGATCCAGGATCCCCACCTGGGTTTGCTGGGAAATCGGCTACGCACAGGGGCTTTGTCGCATACTCGACCTATTCAAGGGGCTCCGCTATACTCATCCAAGCTGGAATTAGTTATAATCCCGCAGGCGTGATCCAGGACCCCCTGGGAAGGTATTGCATGATGTGGGGAGTGACTGTCAGGACAGTCTGTGAAATTTTGTAATTGCTACGCGCCAAATGTCGATGATGAGCAGTTCTTTAACACGCTTTGGGGCCGCATATTAGAAGTAAACTCAACACATATAGTGTGGGGGGGAGACTTTAACCTTGCCCTGCACCCGCATATTGACCGCTCTTCTGGCACCATTGAATCTCACTAAGGCAATGCAACATTTGGACACTATTATTACAGAGAACCATATGCTAGACGCATGGAGAGTTCTGAACCCTAAACGTAGAGAGGGTACTTTCTATTCCTCTGTGCACGCCAGTTGGTCAAGAATTGATTATTAGCTATTGTCAGCTGGACTTTTTACATGGCTAAAGGAGACAGAACATCTCACTTGCATGTGCTCAGACCACTCCCCTGTACTGCTCTGCCCTCCAACTAACCTCTCTCCATATCGTTCATGGAGACTCCAACCCACGGCCTTCTTGGATGTCAGTTTTCGGGAGCAACTGCATCAGGAGATCCAAGATTTCTTCCCAGACAATGTGGGCAGTGTGCAGACCCTGGCAAATGTATCGGAAAGTTTTAAAGTTACTGTCAGGGGAATTTGCATCTCCAAAACTGGGGGAATTTTGCGGGATATTAGGGGCACACTGAAAAAGCTGGAACAAAAT
Organism: Lissotriton vulgaris; assembly: GCF_964263255.1. Lineage (NCBI taxonomy): Eukaryota > Metazoa > Chordata > Amphibia > Caudata > Salamandridae > Lissotriton > Lissotriton vulgaris. The sequence goes on along the minus strand of NC_141697.1, from coordinate 89,791,955 downwards.
ATTAAAGAAGCAGAGACTGCCATAGCAATTGCAAGCACAACTGAAGGAATTATTAATGGAATATACGGCCATGGCTGAGCAACAAATCCTATTTCGCTCGAAATACACTCAAGCCCGAGAATGTGGAGAGGGCGAGAGACCTGGTAGGGCTCTCGCAGTGACATTAAAAGCCCCCAAGCTCATAAATAACATATTCAGTGTAGAAAAAGAGGCAGGCGAAATGCACACCGACCCTATAGCAATCCTGAATACCTTCACTTCCCATTATAAACATCTATACAATTTGCAAAGAACTGGGCAGATCGATTTGGCAGCATACTTTGAAGACACTGCACTAGGGTGGATCAGTGACAATCGCAGAGAGTTTCTTGAGGCAGATATCGAGGAGGATGAGGTGCGTGAGGCCATCATGCAACTACGATCTGGCAAAGCCCCAGGCCCTGATGGCTTATCAGTTGACTTTTTATAAATTTTATGTAGATAAGCTGGTACCCATTCTCAAAAAGGTATATGTGGAGGCCAGAGAGATGGGGGTTCTCTCTCTGTCCATGCGACAAGCCTTTGATCATATGGCTCCTTAAGCTAGGTAATGGATGCTACCAAATGTCACGCTTTCAGACTTGTATCCTTAATAAATTGTGACTCAAAAATGTTAGCCAAAATATTAGCCAACAGGCTTAGTTTGGTGATGGAGGGGCTGGTATTGCCCGATCAAGCAGGGTTTATACCTGGGAGAGCAACATCGCATAACGTATGCACCATTTTTGTGCTTCTACAGGACATTGACCCTGAATCCAATGCAGTAGCTGTATACCTGGATGCAACAAAAGCATTCGATTCACTGGAATGGGACTACCAACTCGCAACTTGCTACCAGTAACATTTCTTAGCTGGATAGCTTTATTGTATAACCAACCCACAGCTGTTGCATAAGTGAATGGCTTTTTTTCTGCCCCTTTCTGGATATCTAGAGGCATCCGACAGGAGTGTACCCTATCACCTTTATTATTTGCTCTCACGGTTGAGTCACTGGCTGCCAAACTTCATCAACACCACAGCGAATATGCCATACCATACCCCTCGAGACAAATCCTAGTGTTGGAATATGCAGACTACATCACCTTATATCTCCTGGAACCGAGTATCAGTCTGCACCCTGTCCTCCTGGATTTCATCCATTTTGGGGACATCTCGGGGATACAAATTAACAGGAGTAAATCTCAGGTCTTCCCACTGACTCCGTCCACTCATGAATTCCCTTTAGACTTTCCACTAACATGTTGTGACTCAGAAGTAAAATACCTGGGAGTGAGGATTGCCCCAGATAGGGGTGAGATGCTGAAGGCAAATTATGGAACTGCTTTAGACGTCATCACAACTTCAATTACTCACTGGATATCTATGCCGATATCTCTTGCAGGCAGGATATCACTAATGAAAATTATTATCCTGCCAAATCTGCTCTAATTATTTATCAATGTACTATACCATCCAGGCCACTCCTTCTTCAATGTGATTAAATCCCAACTCATCAGGCTTGCATGGGGAGGTAAGAAGCCCCGAATCAGCTGACAGACACTGCAACTTCCATATTCACGTGGGGGGTTTGAGGCACCCCACATAGAGCTTTACTTTCTGTGCGCTCAGGCGCATCATGCCATTTATTAGCTCCATCCGCCACCCTTCATGCCTTACTTGCCCATTGAATAGGGGTATATGATTCAACTGCCTCTGACTGCCTTCCTTGGAGAAAGCGTCCCAGAATGGAGCACTAAATACTCCACTGTAGCATGCACAAACTTAGCATGGAAACGTATAGCCCAAAAAGTGGGAAATCCATTTCTGTACTCTCCATTGATGCCTCTTCCATACCTACACCTTGACCCAGTCACCCAGGGGACAACCTGTAGAAAAATGCTTAGAGCGCTCAACCTGAATACCCTGGAAGATCTATATCAAGATGAGACATTCAAAAATAAACATACACTACTGGGGGGGAGATAGAGGCACGCTGTTAGAGACCTTTATATATCAGACTGTGCCACGAGATCAGAGCCAATACGCCTGCGTTCACACGGGAACCTTTAAAATGCAACACACTACACACTATCCTTCAAATGAATGGGGCAATACATGTAGTGTCTTTATTATATTGAATGGCTCTACTGGAACGCCCATACACACAGTCAGAGGCAAGAAGGGTTTGGTAGCTGGAGATGGAATCCACGCTCACAGACAAGCAGTGGGAATGCTGCTGTAAGCAAACAGAAGCTATCACGGAGAGCAGCCCGTTAAAAATTATACACCTCCAAATTTATTCAGTGAGTTTACTATACTCCTATGCGTCTACACAGGTATAAGCTACGGGATAATGATCGCTGTGACAGATGTAAAAACGAGGGAGCAGGATTCCTACACTTAGCATGGCAGTGCAAAAAAATACAGGAATATTGGGTGATGGAGTGATGTGAGCAATATCCAACAGGACTGGAATACACATTACATCGTCCCCTATAGTAACATTACTAGGATACACAGAAGAATTGCCACTGACGTTCAGGAAGATCTGTGCTCTGGGTAGGCTACTGGCAAAGAGGCGGTGGCATGCAGGTGGGGTCGGGGATGTGCTCCCAAGTTTATGAAATGGTTTACTGATTTAATATAAATATTTCCTATTTCCACCTCAAGATTAAAAACCTCTACGACAACTTCATCATCCATCAACCAGGTCCACCAACGCCCCTCCCACCCCGCCCCCCGAAACACCAGCCAGCCCACCATCTCCAACTGGACACCAATCACAGCTGACGACGCCGCCTTGACCATGAAAAGCATCCACTAGGGGGCCTCCACTGACCCCTGCCATCTTACATCTACCACAGAGCTCCTACCACCACTGCACCCAAAATACAACTCACCATCAACACCACCTTCAAAACAGGCACCTTCCCAGAATACTGAAAGCGCGCAGAAGTCAGACCACCGATCTTCCGACCTTGCACTGGCTGAAACCCCGCTCATCCACAGAGCCAGAGCAGGTGGAAGATCCTTCTCTCACATTGCAGCCAAGACCTGGAATGAGCTACCAGCAGACATCAGATGCACCCCCTCACTGAACACCTTCCAGAAGACTCTCAAGACCTGGCTCTTCGGCTAACCAGATCTGCAGACCCCCCTCAGCACCTTGAGACCCTCACAGGTGAGTAGAGCACTTAGAATTCCCTGACTTATTGATTGGTATACTGCAAAGCTCAGCTCACCACCAATGCAGAGGTCCTACCTCCTTCATCACGTCCCAGGGAAATCTGGAAACCTCTATTGTCATACTTGCGCACTCAGTCCGACTAAGGACTAACAGGGTATTCCGATGTCAACCTCAGTACTAGCACTGTAGATGGATATGTTGGAAGTAGGTAATGCACCACCCCTCTGAAGCTGAATAATGCTGATGAACCAGTGTCGTAGACACTGTCCTCCTGAGGCGGTGACAAGTAGAGGACAGGGGGAAACTTAATTGAAACCTTAGCGATGTATTGTGGACACTCTTTATTGCATTGTACCATGGTAAACGAACTGTTAAGCTAAAGTGGGCACGACAACTGATGCACATCATCTTCTTGTGACTATGTGGTTATACATGCTGTATTTTGTAAGCTCCTAAGACAATGTGCTGTACTGCTATTTATACTTAACTAGCAGCACGTCCCGACCTTGTCCGGGAGCAATCAGGCTTCCCCAACCCCCGCCTGCCCTGACATTGGCCATCAGCCTGGGCCCCCGTCCACCCCATCCCCCGGCTGCCCCGACCCCCGCCTGCCCTGACATTGTCCTCCGGAGGCTTACCTCTCACAATTATGCCAGAGGCCCAGTGTTGCAGTGGTGGCCAGCAGCAGTGCCTGAGGCCCTGGGGAGCTTTCTGGGTAAGTGGGGCTCTGGCGCTCTGTTTGCAGGGAGGCGAGGATGAGCAGAGGTTGCAGGTATGAGAGTAGGAGTTCACAGAGTATGGAGCGGCCGGCGGGAGTCGGTAGCTTGAGCACAATTATGCCAGAGGGTCTTCCACCTGTCCCGACCCCCGCCTGCCCTGACATTGTCCCCCGGAGCCTTTGTGTTGTAACTCCCCGTCCCCCACGTGCCCGACCCCCGCCTGCCCCGACATTGTCCCCCGGAGCTTTACCTCAGCCGCCGCTCCTCAGTTCAGTGCTCCTCGCCCCTCCGCCGGTCCGCTGCTGCTCACCGCCTGTGTGCTGCTCGTCAGTGCTCCTCCCCCGCGCCATGTCCGCTGCTCAGCTGCCGCTCCTCAGTTCAGTGCACCTCGCTGCTCCGCCGGTCTGCTGCTGCTCACAGCCTGTGTGCCGCTCGTCAGTGCTCATCCCCCGCGCCATGTCTGCTGCTCCTCCTCGCGTTCCTCACGCTCCTGGACGACGTCAGCACGCAGGTCGCGGCCGGCGCTACTTCGAGGGGACTACTTTTTTTAAATGTAAATGTTTTAAATATAACGTATTTTTTACATTTATATAGCCTATGTCCATCTGCACACCCTGAGGATTCCAACGATGTATCGGGTGTGTGGTTTGGCGCTGTGGTTCCCGAGTTTACCCGCCTCAAAACCTCTAAGTTCTTCTTTTATAATAGTAGTATAGATAGAATTCAATAAAAAATAAATAAATAAAAACATTTGGTAGCATGAAGCCAAAAAGGCAGGAAAAAGGCAACTGGTGGCAAAGTTGAGGTTGATAGACAGGCTGGGGTCTTCAATGAAGGCTTGAAAATAATCCAAATAAGAAACCTCCTGAAACGCTACAGGGGAAAACTTTAGATAAGAAACTGAAGTGGGCAACAAACGCGATGAACAATGTTTCACTGATGGCATATCCAACACACAAATATCGTGTGGACAGAATATTGTGTCAAAAATATTGAGGACAAGAAATATAAAATTACTATTCTTAACTCCAGATCTATGTACCTTGAAGATATATATATATCATCAAAGTACATATATGTGAAGTTATATATAGAAAACTTTACATACCCATAATAAATGACCTGCACGATATTCTTGTCCTTGACATTTTTGACTTGAAAGTGGCCTAGCCCCCTAATAAGCTGCTAGGACTCTGACATGCAACAATGAGGAGTGGTGTTCCTTTATAACATTTTTAATCATGCAATACAGGAATTCAAGCGATCAAATTCATAAATCATTCATTTTTACATTTCATTTCACATTGTTTCAATAATGCGAGTATTTTATATATGACCATTCACATTTCAATAAATGACCCAATGCATTTCGGAACAAATTGGTCCTTCGTCAGGGGTTCTGTTGAAAATAAAATAAAGGGAACGTATTAAAACAAAGCCATTGTCTATTAATCGTTTATAGGAGATTACTGGATATTCAAATGCTCATTTTAAGGATCAAATTCTTTTAGCTAATGATTTTTACATCACGAAACAATCGCTCATGTGATACTCAAGTACAACTTTCTAATTTAACATGCCTGGTAGAAAGTACTTGTATTGACCTGGTTCGTTTCTGGAAATTTCGAGAATGATTGTCTTACCTAGTTTGAAAATTTTTGGTTTTCAAGGACACGCAAAATGCCAAATGACAAATCCGACACTGTCAGAATCTGTATATGAATGAAGATATACAGCGATTTAACACAGTGTTTGGTATAGATGTACTTAGTAATTTCCCAATATACTTGGGCTTACCTGTCGAAACAGATATTTGGAGTACGGGGATTATGATGGCAACCTAAGGGTTTAGATGAAGTATGTTCAAATATCAAGCTTTTAAATATGGTTGTAAGTTAACAACAATAATACGCTCTATGTAACTCACCTGCGTGAGCTTAAAAGATGTTCGGGATATTCATATTGTGGTAGCGTGATCCCGCGAACACGATAGCTGAAAATGAAAGACGACCAATTTAAACTTATCAGAATCAAACGGATTACTGAGTTTGGCAGTACTGATCCGGCTGGAAACAACTTACCCGTGGGTACGGGAGTTTCCGAAAAAACAGCGTTGCCTCCTTCGTGTGCAGACACGTCAGGAGAGTCTCTTTTCTTTGTTTATTTAACACGGTCAATATCAGTAAACACTGACAGAGGACTAATTGAATTATCGATGCAGACCGGGGTTGCGAAAACTGAGGATGGACTGAAAGTAGACTGACTGGTGTCATACTTTTCTTGATTTTTTCTGTCTTAAATCTTTAAAAATGTATATCTTCAGTTTTCTTATTGGATTTTAGTTGTTTTGGTGTCATTTTTAGGGGCGGGCGTAACTTGCATAGTTTCACTCTGTGGAATTCCTCTGAATTACATATAAATGATGTGAGATTCCGTGGAGTTCTGTGAACTGCGGAATTGGCTAGTCGTGCTGATTTTCAGTGCTGGGAGCTTGTTTAGTGCCGGGAAATGTTCTCAATGAGGGCAGTCATGGGTTGCGACTTCCTACCTTGAGAAAATCCTGGTGGGTGCTGTTCTTGCGCCTGAAAATCTCGCTAGGGGACACCAACACTCACTCGCCAACTGAACATTGGTGAGCCATTTGCAAGCCGTGTGAAAGAAAAAACTCTGTTACTCTGGCAGAGCTGAATTTATCGTCCACTGCTAATCTTTTTTCAGATTACCTTTTTGCTAATTTTAACAAATTGGTTGTGGGAATTTCATTGCATTATGGTTTTACTTTTTAATTGTTTTAGTACTGATAAATATATGACACACTTTTCATTAATTGATCCGGCAAGCTCTATGCTATGGCAACCAGGGGTTGAGCCATGCTTTATTTATTGAACTTGTATGTTAGACCTAAAAGGATTTGGGATGTAGTGCTTGTAAAGGACTCATGTGCTCCCCAACTAATATTCCATTTTGGTACAAGTATCTTTTGTCTTTTGAATGGATTACCCACTGTTTTCCCAGAGTACCTTCTGGGAAAACAGGTTAACCATGGGACAAATAGACTGGATAATAAGAGCAGGCATGGCAACCTGCAAAGATAATATAAAATGTATAAGTGTCACAGCCATAAGACATGAAAGACACTAAAGGAAAAGCAAAAGAAGATTTAAATTAGGATCGCAAACATAAAATATTCAGAATAGATGAAGGTGAAAAATTAAGGAAACTATCTAACCATGGGTCCTAAAGCTAGATACACTTTTTCCTTGCATTGGCAGCATTAGACATGTCTTGAGTGATATAAATATTGTGATTTTTTCTCTAGCAACTCTAAAAACGTTAAATAGGTCTGTATAGTCTAAGAACAAGATTATGATTGCAGAAGTTTTTAATGATATAGGATTTCCTTTTCAAAGTCAATTAGGTCTTTGTAAGTTGTATTTTTAAATTGTATCATTCCTTCATTATTATCAGACACATGTGTCTGTCATTTTCTCATTGTGATGCTACTCCTGCACCATTGTAGGCCAATCTTGCTGATTTCTTTTTTAAAGAAATTATTTATATATGTATTTGGTATGACTTACATAAATACCATATATTAAAATATATGCATTTTGTTGTTCATGAATATCTTTTCATTACCATTCCCCTTTGAGATATGTCTTTGAATCTAAAATCTGGAACAATACATTTTAAAATCCTTGTGATAGATTCTTTTACTGGAAGCACTGAAAAGTACAGTGTTGTTTTTGGATAATCCAAATATTGGGTGGCTCCTCTATTGTACAATTTACAGTATATGTGTTTACCTCCTAATGCTTTTGTTGCAGAGTGTATGCTGTTAATTACCCTCCCATATAATTATTTATCTCTGTACTTAAGGTTACTCTAACATATTTATATTCTACCGACAGGTTTCCATACCCTGATCGGAAATAGTAACATACCATAGGATGCTGTCACTTATAAATCATTTCACCAGCCAAGTGTAATCAGAACTAAATTGTAACTTGTACTATTATGAAAACATGACATGCAGAATGAATTCGATATCTAATCCTGCAAGAAGATGTGACGTAAACTACTCAAAACATCTAAGTCTGCAACTATTAGTCAATCATTATTTTTGATCTTTACATAGGTTATTTTTTACTCCAAATCATATTTCTATGTTTGATAATTCATTTTTTAAATTTATCGTGGTTTTGAAAAGGTGAAGAATCTGCAATGTTCCATTTGATTGTTAAAAATTTAATTTATTTTGGAAATTAGTATGGTCCAACTGTTCCAGCATTTTCCAATATAATATTCTCTGGTTCATTATAACCTTCCATCAATGATTGTCCTTATAATGTTGAGTTGTTGGGAAGAGGTGTGGCACAGCAGCCAGGGTGGCTAACTCCAGAACACGGGGCTCACGGCTGAATCCCTAGCGCTGGTGGCAGATTAGCCCGGCACCATGTGAGTCTGGGCAATAGCTCTCTTAATCTTTCTAACATCTCGCAGCGCCTTAAGACCCTTAGGGGTGATTAGTTTGTGCTTTACAAATACCGGGTTATTATTATTAATCTATATATTTTTATTGCTTTTAGTCAGAAAACATCTTTACAAAGGGTTTTATATTTGATAACTATAGACTCGAAACGGCTTGTGCTAATGATCTCAAAAACAAAATAAAGAGTGATATTGTAAGGTTGTTTTTATCAATTTTCTGTCTATTTCTTTGATTGCTTAAGTTTGCTTGCTGCTTTTATTGTTCTTCTTTCAATCTTTTTCTCTCTTCTCTTTCCTTTTCTCTTCATTCTAATTAACTAATATTGTATATCGTTGTAGGATCTACTAGGCTGCATATCTGTTTTAATACTTTAATAAAGCTGTATTAAGCTTAACAAAAATATTCCTAGAGATCAGTAATAATGTCAAGGATTGTTCTTCTAAATTAATAACCTCTCCATCTCACACCCAGGCTCTTGGATGCATGGGGCTACATATGACTCCTGTGGTAGCAAACTCTAAAGTTGGGAAAGGGCAGAGAAATCTTTGGACTAGGACTCAGAATGCTGGAATGACAGAAACATAGGAGTGATTGAATGGAGAAACCCTGAACTTTCCCCCTCATCTGTATTTTTCAGCAGATTTGAGCTTGCCACAAGGACTTCATTTTAATTCAGATCTTCCACCAACTCTATGTGAGTTTGTTTGGGTGGAGAAAGGAAGGACTAGTCTTTGCAAATAAGTGCCTTCTCTCACTAAGGGCCTGATTACGAGTTTTGTGATGCAGGAGTGTCCGACATGTCTGGTGGGCTTTTTTGGGCAGGGCCTCTGAAAATTGGCACTGCAATGGGAACATCAAAATAATTTCCTGCACAGCATGGACTTTAAAGTACATGCCATGCAGGAACTTGGGTGCTTTCCCCCAGAGACACAAGGGGCTTTGTTTCCTCTCTGTCACGGTTTTCATGGAGGAGGTACTGCCATGAAAACCTTGGCAGAGAAGAAACTATTATTATGATTGGCAGGACCATGATGGTCGCCTCAAGCATATTTCTGCTTCCACTACAACTCCGCGCTACCGCCAGTTCCCTGCAGCGGCGGTGGTCCCATGGTGATCCAACCTCCCTAGTTGAAATAGAGCAGTCGAAGCACCTGTGCGGTGGTGGCTGGAGTGCCTCCGATGTGCCTCTGCGAGTCTAGCGGTCCTTGGACCACCAAACTCGTAATTGAGCCCTAGGTGACTAATTACATATAAGGCTCACTATCCCTTTTTGCTCTGTGATACACTGTAACTAGATATAAACCTGCAGACAGGGACACTACACTTTATTACACAAAAATACTGATGTTCGCAGCACAAATGGAGACTCTAACAGTTCAAGCCTCCACTAATGAGAGCACAATAGAAAAAGACTTGGCCACAATTTGAAACCATCATTCACTAGAGGTGGATCTTTCACTATCAGAGGAGTGTGTTGCCTATGGGGTCCCTCTCTTCCTCATGCCCCACTCCTTAGGGGTGCCCGCTTGGTCACATGGACTGCGACCCCTCTATCTGGTGCCCTGATATTGAACTTACCAGCAACATGTTTCCCTCTGTGCTTACATCTGTAATACAGAACAGGTGCAATGTCATAGTGTTTCCTTGTTTTTGTTCGGCCATGAACCCATTCAAATTTTGCGCTTTCCAGGGCAAAATGTATGCCAGTGTGAATCTAATTATATAAGGGACTGTACAAGCATCAATGGCTTGCCGCATTACACCAAGTGCCCTGAGGAACAAGAAGTGGGCGCAAATGCCTTTTCAGCTTCGGCCACCTTCTGTAATATGACCCTACGAGTACCAATCCCATCAGGGGGTAGTTAACTCTGTGTAGTTACAATCAGTAAACCAGAGCAGGGTATTCAAGAATCCAACCTTCTAGAGCTGGGCACTGAGCAACCAACAATTCCCTCGGCAAGATGGAAAACCCATTTTAAGGAGACCTACTCAAGAATCATGTGTTCCTTTCCATCTCCTTGTCTCATCAACAGACACCACACTGCAGCAAGTTTGAGCATATGTTTACAGGCTAGAGCATCCTTTTTCATTCACTCTTATGCTGAATGGTCCTATAAAAAACCTTATTGTTTTCCATAACATCCTAAACACAAGATAAAAAGGCTTTCAGTAATTGACTCTAGCATTCGGGTAATCATGTAGTGGCTTTTCAACCACATAAGAAACTAGAGTATTAGTTGAGAGGGTCAGGACCCTCCATCAAATAATAATCACTGTCTTTGTCAGGGTGAACTCTTGAGTCTCTAAATTAACTTGCGCTCAACCCTTTGTTGGCTATGGCACAGAACAAAAATTCTTAACTTAGAGGTAATGTGTAAAGTATTTATGCAGTACTCAAATGGTAATAAGATGAAAACATGACAGAAAAAAAAACTTATTTAGAAAAATCAAGAGCATTTTTTTAAATGACATCATAATGACATAAAATCAATAAGTAGAACTGTGGTTTTTATTTAAAAATAGGGCCAAAAAGCACTAAACCCCTACCACGGACCGTGAAGGAGATGTGTCCTTCAGAAGTACAGAGTTCATACTGGTCACATAGCTACCTTCTTACTGAGAAACTGTTCTGGAGGTAAAAATTCATCAGCAGAGCCAGAAAACCAACTGTATCAAAGGAAGGGCTCGATGAAGATAGGGAGCTGCTGTGGGAGGTCTTGGAGTCAATCAAAGCCTGTTCGGCGCAAGTCCATTGAAGGTGTCGATTGAGTGCTGGTTGGCATTGAGTCCAGTGAAGCTGTTTTTATTTTTTTTATTCTTTTTATTTTTCAAGAGATCAAAAAACACATAAATAATACATGTACCTCTTGAGACCCAAATAACAGTTTGTCAAGAAACGCCTGTCTACAATGATGTAGCATCTGACGATACAAATATGACAAGTGATCAGGTAGCTCCAGCGATTTCGAATAATCCTGATGCAATCCCTACAATTGAAAGAACTGTTTCTGGCTACTTCATTAACTTTGATACGTTTTCCGAGGATACCAGTGAGCCTGAAACAACACCAGCAAATGAGACTTTCAAAGAACAAGCAACAGAACTTTTTCATCAGCTGGAAAAGACTTATCTGGTTTCACCATGGGTTGAACTTTGGATTGTGCTAGGCGTATTTTTTCTCCTACTTTGGCTGACTCTTGTACTAACTCTGGGAATGCTAATAAATGGAAGGTATAGTAAAATGGACACAGCAAGTAGGAACAACAACTTACACCTTAAGCCACACAAATCATCTCATCGTGAACAAAGAGACTTGTCATCAGTGAACATCACAGCCATTCCTATACCTGGTGGTATAGCTTGGGACAGAACTGATTATGACATCTTTGGTCCTGCAGAGCTGTTGAAGATTCCACATCAATTCAAGGTTTCCTTGAGTGACTTTGTTTCACCCAGCACATTTTCTGATGATTGGGACTTTGAGACTGTTAATAATATGATATCAGACTTAGAGATGTCTGCAAAATGTACAAAACATGAATACTTAGAAGGTTCATCAGATTATGAACAAATGTACTGTTATAATCACTATGGTCATCATTATTTGCAAAAATCTGCAAACCCTAGAAATGTTTATACTTGTCTTATAATCAATGGGAACATTGTCCAACGCCACCAAAGGGTAGCTCAAAAACATTCTATGAAAAATGTCCATACTTCTCAGGTTCTAAGGTCTCAAATTCAGTAACATTTTACTTTAAAAATGTTTATAAGACAGGAATGAAAATATATTGACTAATACTAATCAAATTTATTCTGTGGCCTTTTATGCTCAGCTGTCCACATTAGTTTTTGACTTTTGGAAGGACAACATTGAGACAAAAACTGTCTGGGTCACAAAAGACTGGCAGGTGCAAGGACTAGAAGCTTTATTTAGAGCCTGCATCATTCCTGAACAAATAATGCTTTTAAATGACACTGTTCAACAGACATCTTGTCTTGGCTTAGCTAAGATAAAAGATTTAAACAGATCGTCCATACCTACACCTACACCTAATAGTAAGAACACTTCAGAGAGGGTAATGGAGGTAAAAACTATTTTACTTAAAAACAGAACTGATCCTGATTGGAAGACATTTTTAATCTGGTCCACAGACACAAACAACTGTCAAGATAGATTACTGAACAAGACACAGGGGTTTACATTCACTGGCCAGATCCAAGATATGTCCAGAGACAACAGCCAGGGATAGTAACAACATACAGTGTAGGAAAACTGTGCCTTGAGTGGCTACAAAAGTCCACACTTACAGAGGTAAAACAACTCTTATCTTTACTTAAAGATGGCGTTGATTTAAGGGACTTTCTAAAAGGTCCTGCAAAACTGCATCATAAACGTTTTATATACGCTGGTATTCCTGCCATTTATATGAAGCTTGGTAAGCAACGCAAGCAGAGACTGCAGAACGAATACAAGAAATTGATCGTATTCATTTGGAGAAATCACTCTCTGTAGTTGACAATGGGTTAACAACTCTGTCATCTAGAATTTATTCTTTGGACATCATAGTATCCTCTGCAGTTGATATAATGGAAAAGGACTTGCTCATGTTACAGCATGGACAGTCACAATTGCGTTCTATAATGCTTTTAGGCTGGATGTTACAAAATCTTCGTTCTGGCTATGTGCCATGCCATCTAATCAACACCACGTCATTGTTTTCTGAATTTAACCTTACAGATAAACAAATCACTTTGGCACAAAGAGGAACAGAATATACGGTACTGAGCATTGAGAAACTGGAAAGATTACCATTACTGTTTCTGAAAAGCCAGCAACAGAATGAATAATATACAGAACTATCACTCTCCCTGTGACGATTTTCCAATTTCAGTATTGCTTACAACATATACAAGCAGGCGCATATGAAAGGTTGGGTAAAGAATACATTGAGTCAACCTGGGAACTACCATTCACACACTGATGTTGGAGTGGGGGAAAAGTAGTATTTCTTAGTGGTAAAAACTGCAAAAGGGCACTAAGCGGTACACTTTTATGTCAGGGTATTAACTTACAAGAAGCCTGTGATGGTTCTTCGACCAACTTATGCTGCCACCTGCAAGGTTCTCCAGCTGCAGTGATAGATACAATTTTTAGGCAGTTTTCGAATGGAAGCTATATTATGTTGAATGATCACAGCTACTGTGGCATGTTGCCAGGAATAGCCTATCTCGTAACTGTGTCAGCCAGGGACACTTGTTGTATGCAAGTAATGTTTCCAAAAACTAAGACAGACGGGGAGTCGCCGTTATGGACCTCACTGAACATCTCTTCTATACAAATTGATACTTTAAGAAGAATTAAAGCCATTCTTTTACAAAAAACTGTGCCACTGACCTCGTCCAAAGAGACGTATGAACTACAAATTGCAAGGTCTTCAGCAGAGATTCATGCCCTTTTATCCACAAACTGCCCTATACATTTCGTAGAAATGTTAGGTTGTATTTTAAACATATCTGGTACCAGTCGTATTGTACATGTATTTAAGTTTTTACGGGACTGTTGGCACCCTTTGAATCAGTCCTCAGCATATTTCCAAACTTTGTGCACTCTGTGTTCGGCGGCCTGCCTCTCATTTTGGGACTCGTAGCAGGAATACTATTTTTGTTCCTTCTGCTCCGATATGGCAAGTCCTATCACCAGCGACACCCAGATTACCCTAGAGAACACTCTCCTGGCAATGAAGTGTTGTGAGCGCATGATACAGATTCTGGGCATGGCTTGTTTAAGAGATCTGAATACCATGTGGTTTATATCATTCCGACCAATCTGGCAAGATTGCATCTTACCTGTTCTACGATGCCTGTTATGTCGGGAAGAATCCGTGTTGGATATCTGTCTGACACTCCCATCAGTCCTGCCAACGGATATTGAAACTTTGCTTGGTTCGGTAACTGTCCATGCATCGTGTTGCCCCCGCGGCTACCAATCCTGATGACGGCATTCATTGAGGTCTCACAGATGCAAACTGCTGACGGTGAGATACGTAGATCGACAGGCACACAGGTACGATCTCCATCTCCTTTGAACATTGCTTATGTGGTTAACGCTGGCGGCGATGCTTCACATTTCTGTGCAATCGGTCTACTTAACAAAGAAGTCTAACTTTCACCTACTGTGGTAGACAAATTATTTACCAGCTTAGAAAATTTGATGCTTTCTCCAAACAATGAGACTGACTTTTAAAATTAGCCCACAGCATTCCACGGGCTCTGTATTCGACCTTTAATTAAAAAAAACAAAAAACTAAACGTCTAACTTTAGAACTCGATTTTCTGATTTTCTACAATTTGACTTTCCAAAATATTCTTTTTTTTTTTTTGCAAAAAGGTAATCTGCTTAAAGTAGAACTATTCATAGAGAACAAGGATTCTGTGAAAACTTTCAAAGAGACAATATTTTACCTTGTCCACAGCCTACAGAATTTATTTATTTTCTGTTATGGAATGGTCTCGACTTTTTCTTCTGTATTTAAGAACCATTTCATAAATGTATTTTCATGATTCATTCGGATAGCGTTTTCAAATTTCATACTATATGCTTTAAATGAAAACATTAGTTTTAAAATGCGTACAACACAAATGCTCATTTTCGTGTATAACCATTTTGAATGCATTTTATGTATTTTGGGTGGGGTTAGTAACACATCATGCTTTAGATATGTTTTAAATGCTTCGAATTTAGTAATGTCGAACATATTAAAGTGGAGTGGGTGTTGTATGGTGTTTTAGGATCTGAACGCAATTTTCCCAAATCATGCCCTTATATAGGTACAATTCACATTGCCCTAATATAGGCAGGGAAATCATACCCATATTTAGACATTACCCATGCAGTCCAAATACAGGCATGGCTACTTCCACCCATACTTGGAAAATTGGCTTAAGCAGTCAGGGACATCCCTTTGCTTGAATATTGATTTGTCCAAGAACTCATGGAGTTTACCAAGAACTACCACTCCCGTGGGGTTCTTTACTGACGTTATTGTGCCAGTCAAACTAGGCACCTTCAAGGTATAAATATGCCTTCACTTGCTCTGGCAAACACACTGTGGTTTGGAGCAGTTCGACTATCTACTTGCCCGACACAGCTCGCTACAGCAAGTGCCGAAGGAAGCCGACCCTCCAGCTGACGCACTGATCAAGAAGCTGTCTCTTCTCTCTGAGAATCCATCTCCAATGTTTCCAAGCTCCCCTTGCAGGGTGTTGGGAAATCAAGTCTGAGACAGAGATACCAGACCTCTAAGGTATGGAGCTGATTAGACCCTAAGAGAAATGTTGGATAGATTCTTGGCAAAGAAACTAAACCTATACTACACAATACTTACTTCTTCCCGCGTACTAGACTTAGGTTAGGTACATTGGGGTAGGCGTATTTTAGAAGCACCAGTTGAGTACTTTTAGCCATTGTTATCTATGTATGTATTCTTATGGCTTAGAAACCATGCAATGCTTTTACAGTATTATTTTATAATACTCTTCTTGCTGTACGCATTAAACTTTACAGCCTGCATTACGATTGTAGCAGTTCATTTCCTCTGCATGAGAAAGAAGACTGTTCAATAAATCCTTTTATTGAAAACGCCCATCTCTCTATTTTCTCTACATCTCTGATGAAACGAAGCATGCATGATTGACTGAGTGAAATTCTTATCTATTGTTTCCCAGGACTCGGAAGATACGTTTATTCTTAAGAAAACAAAGTTGTCATGTTTATGCGGTTGTCAGAAACTAATCCCTTCTTGTTTATTTGAGAAAGTTTCTAGGGACCTCTGAACTAGCTGGCACTCACTATTAAGTTTAATATATTCGATAGAGACCTAGTTGACCTCAGTCCTACGTCTAAACTATAGGATATATTATTCCAATGTGAGGAGCTTATTGGGCACATAGGAGCTACACTACAATACGAATTTTAGCCATCATCCCTATATTGATAAACAATATCAAATTTCTCCATTAAGTATATTAGATTGCTATTGAACACAAACATCATCTCCATTTTTCCTAAGCAGATACAAACATCATGACATGTATTTAAACATAAACAGTTTAGTCTTTGCTAAGTCCCCCAACTCGTTCTATCCCCTCCTCCCCTGACCCCCTCCCTCTTCCCTTCCCCCTTTGTACCCCACCACACCCTTCATTGGTGACTGGACCCAACAGGCCCAGTGATGAAGAGGCAGGCCCTCCATGTATTCGCCAGACCCAAGGAAAAAATAAAAGAGGAAACGAGAACAAAAGAGAACAAAAGTGATAAAAAGCAAAATTACTTTAGCCATTAATAGCCAGGAAGAAGAAACCAGATTTACAAGAAAGACAAAACATCACAGCAAACCAGACAAAAGAAAAAAGACCCTAAAGAAAAGCCGGCAATACAGTGAGCTCCTTTCCACCTACATTTGATTTTACTCAAGGGATTGAAGAAACTCCTTACCTAAGATCTTTGAGGAGAAAAAAGGAGGGGGTTCCCTCCATAATACTTTTAGCTTTGCTGGATTAAAAAAAAACACCTGAGATCCCTTATTTTTAAACGGCTGAATGAGCTGACGAATTTGCCAGCAGCGTTCTACTGACGAGTACCAATAGTCAGGTTTTACAAAGAACGTATGTTTACTAAATGATCGTTCTCGGTTCGGCTGGGCTATATCACAAATTGCTTGCCACAGGAGAAAGTTCCCAACATAAATCAGAATAGCACGAGGCTTATTCTCTGTTGATGACTAAGATTTCCTTTGCTTAATCGAAAACCTGTGAGCTCGCTGGATTTCTTGTGCCCAATCATAATTTCCCAACTCAGGCAGTGCACTTTTCAGAAGCTTGACAGTAAATTTTAGAATATTTCCTCCCTCTGTCCCGTCTGGATTGCCCAAATACCTCAGATTGTTACGCTTCATACGATTTTTTAATTCCTCCAGTTTCAAACAAGTATCTGTCATTTGCTTTTCGAGCGACCCTGTCATTTCTTGATGGGCAGGGGCTTCATTGTCCAGAACATTAACTCTGCTTTCTACCTCCTCCATTCTTCCAAGAAAATCGGAGCATGTTTTGGAGACCATCTTCCTGCAAGGCTGTCTGGATCCTCCGGCTCTCAATATGTGTTTCATCTCTATGGGTCATGATGCTTTGATAGATAGAGTCAAGTGAGGCAGGTTCAGCTTCACCTGAATTGCCCCACATGTGGCCATGTTGCCTTCTAAATCTGAAGAGACAAGTAGTCCCATAGAAGACCCCAGGTTTTTTCCCCTTTTTTTATAGGAGCTCTGCCATATTTTCACTGTGGAGACTTTAGTCAGGGTTTCATTATGCTCTTCTTGGTAGTTACTAAAATCCGAGCCCTGACCCTGGCTTTCTGAATCAGACTAGTCCGAGATGTTCGACAGGGAAAAAAACGTATCAGTGGTTTCTGCCTCTCCCTATTGGTTAATAGCAGCTTCTTCCTTTGGCCCCATCTGTTCATCATTACTACCAGTTGAGTGAGAGATTTCATTGTCTGCTCCTACTAAGCCGACTTCATTTTGTTGTGGAAATGGCCTTCTGTTAACGTTAGAACTCTCTAAGACCGGCCCTGCCACTTGCCCCTCTACTTTGTCAGATATCAGACTTTGGCTCACCTCAGACCCCGGGGGTACTGCCTGTATCTGTGTCTGTGTTCCAGAAGGAGCGTCTTCCATCAGTTGTAGACTGCTGGCAACGGTTTTTTGTGATTGTAAGGCTGGGCTTCTGGGGGAGGACTGGTCAGCCACCGTCATAGCTTTTCTTTTTTGGAATAGCCGATTCGGTATTTACCGATTTGGTATTTACGGGATCGGTAATTACCATTCATTCCTATGGACTGAAGTCCCATAACAAAAGAAAGGAAATTACTGATTCGGAAAATACCGATTCGGTAAATACCGAATCGATAAATACCGAATGGGTGATAACGAATTTTACCGATTCGGTAATATTTAACAAATTTTTGCCTACATCCCATTTACCGATTCTAAAATACTGAATCGGTAAAACTTGGTATTTTAGAATCGGTAAATCTGGATTACCTACATCTGGCCTCATATCTTTTTTTCAGAAACATAGGTGTAGCTTGTCCTTATAGACATTGGTTGGGGCTCCACTCTATTTGTATTCTGACAATTTTTTATTATACTAACAGTAGATTTTACACACACACAAGCATATATATGTTTGTATATATCTTTTGTTTGGTAGCTCAAGTCGTGTTGGGGTTTTGGCGCCTCTTTCTGCGGTGCAATCCTCCACGGCGGAGCCAAACAGTATAATATTCGTCCAGCCTCTTTTTACAAGAAGAAACGGAGTCGCACTCACGAGCACTTTCCAAGTGTTCTCATTTATTTTTCAAAGTTTTAAGGTCTTCGCACAACCAACGCGTTTCAGTGTCCCCTGACACCTTGATCAAGGTGTCAGGGGACACTGAATTGCGTTGGTTGTGCTGAGTTTCGCTACTAATTGTAGTCCGTGACTGCACAGAAGGACAAGGCTCACTGCAGTCTAATCCCCAATCCTGCAAAATCCTGGTGCTTGCGGTGAGACGTCGATGGGGATCAGGGAGAGAAACCTCTGGCTATATGGACACTGGGCTATTCAAAAACTGCACCCCACATGCCTTTTTACCGATCAACAGCACTCACTACGAGCTTTCATGAGGCAACAAAAAACGCTTAACTGAGGGCCGGGATGGTGCCTTCTGGGAGCCGTAGCCTGCCGATGGAGACTACAAGAGGGGGTTCCAACCATTAATTGCCTTGCTGGGTTTCCACCAATGGAAGCCAAATGGATCAATTAAAAGAGCGGCGGTGACAGTTTACAGTGTATAGGCATCTGAAGAAGACATTATGTTGAAACGTGTCATGCCTGCTTTGTGGAATTAAAGGTGTTCTTCTTGGTCCCCTGTTGAGTCCCTTTCGTTTTTTTTGGAATGGTGAGAAGCCCTTCTGTGGATATTTTGCACGCCAACCCTGGGCGTGCAGGAGGAACCCGTCTGGCTTGTGGCCTCAGCAACAAGGGTAAAGGCTGTGCTCACGTGCAATCACTGTGGTGTTTAACCAAGGTATTGGTATTCTGTGGCGCCCGCTTCTAGGAACTGCCGAGTTTCGCAACTAATTGTAGTCCGTGACTGCACGGAAGGACAAGGCTCACTGCAGTTTAATCCCCGATCCTGCAAAATCCTGGCGCTTGTGTTGAGACATCGATGGGGGCCAGGGAGAGAAACCTCTGACTATATGGACACTGAGCTATTCAAAAACTGCATCACACACACCTTTTTACCGATCAACAGCACTCACTATGAGCTTTCATGAGGCAACAAGAAACGCTTACCTGAGGGCCGGGATGGTGCCTTCTAGGAGCAGTAGCCTGCCGATGGAGACTACGAGAGGGCGTTTCAACCATCAATTGCCTTGCTGGGTTTCCACCACGCGTCATGCCTGCTGTGTGGAATTAAAGGTGTTCTTCCTAGTCCCCTGTTGTGTCCCTTCACTTTCTTTTGGATTGGTGAGAAGCCCTTCTGTGGAATATATATATATTCGCTCAATATTCTCCTAATCCAGAAAGAAATATGCAGCACTCGCGGGGTTGGTTGCAGCAGCAGCGGTTTTCACAGACGCGTTTCGGTAGATTACCTTTGTCAGTGTGTTTACAGTGAAAATGTCACAGAACGCCATTTATTCAAAAGAACATTCTCTGGAAATGGAAGAAGGACTGGCGCCCCAGTGTCAGTCAAAAACACGCGCCATCTTAGAATGGTCAAAATTACGACCAACGAAGCATGCCCACTTATGTTAACAGTACATGTAAACAAAGCTCTATTAAGAGACACATTATGCAAACAATATAATTGCAAAGACAGGCTCTTTAGATGGCAAGTAACCAACGTTGAACAATCTTGCTGTGAATCGGCCTGGGCAACCTATATTGCCGGTTGCTGGCAAATTCTCACATTTCCAAAATCAAGCCGTGTATCGGCAACCATTTAGTTTATCTATATGTTTATATCTATTCCAGATATTCAGACAACAAGTACAGTTCATAACTCAATAGCTCTACACAATATATAAACAGTTTATAGTGACAGTAAAGATTCATCAACTCAAATGGACCGTTAATTCTTCCCCTGAATTCAAACGATTCGGGGATTTAGTTTGTAAGTCTATCATGTAGCGAGACTCCAATCTCCTGAGTCTCAACACTCTGTCACCTCCTCTGGCATTGTTGGGTATGCAGTCAATGCTAAAATATCGTAACAGGTCCCTGTTACCCCATGTTTGATGGCGAAGTGCCAGGCTACTGGATAATTCAGATCCCTTTTACCGATGGCCCGCATATGTTCTAACACTCTGATTTTGACGCTATGGATAGTGCTCCCTATGTAGCGAAGACCACAGGGGCAGACCAAACAGTACACAGCGTGAGTGGTAAGGCAGGTCATGAATTTGGTTATCTTTTTATCTAATGATAACCCATTGATATGATATGAGAGAACTCTTCTGCTAAAGGCACAAGCCTTGCACTTTCCGCAAGGAAAGAATCCCCTCATGTCACTCAAGGTACCTTGTCTAGGAGAAGGGTCAGCCAGATGACTATGTATGAGACTATCTTTCAGGGAACGGGCTTTCCGAAAAGTTATTAGTGGTCCCGTGGAAATATCGGACCCAATGATGTTGTCTGTCCCCAAGATATGCCAGTTTCTCTTCATTATAGATCTTAACAAATTGGCATCTTCTGAAAAGGAAGTAATCATTCTAAATTGTTTGGTCTCATTACTAGATTTCACTGGTTTTAGTAAATCTTCTCTGGATCTGGTTCTAGCTCTTTGTGAAGCACTTTGCAACAGTTTAGCATCATAACCCCTAGCCAGGAATCGATTGGTGCTCTCTCTCGCTGCCAATTCAAAGTCTCTGTCTCTGGAGCAATTCCGTTTTAGCCTAAGAAATTCCCCGTATGGGATGCTCTTTACTAATTTCTTAGGATGACCACTAGACGCATGAAGCATGCTGTTACCAGCGGTCGGTTTTCTGAAGAGAGCTGTGGTAATTTTACCGTCTATGATCTCTACTTTAAGATCTAGATAGTTCGCTGCCACCGAACTAATCTCCCCACTAAAGTGTTAGTTTAGTGTGTTGTCATTTAGCGGCCTCGCTTTCACTGCCATTCCAAATAAGGAACAGGTCGTCTATGTACCTGCTCCAAGACACAATCTTTTCAGAGCATTTTGCATTAGCCGGAGACCAGACCACCTGCTCCTCCCACCAGCCAACTAACAAGTTCGCATAGCTGGGGGCGAAGCAGGTGCCAATCGCGGTCCCCGAGGTTTGTCTGAATAGTTCCCCCTGAAAGATAAAAATATTGTTAAACAGACAGAACTCAGCGAATTCCAAAAGCATAGTGTTATGGATGGCAAACTTAAGCGGTCTTTTCTTCAAAAAATACTCCATAGCATAGAGACCTTGTTGGTGATCTATGCTTGTGTAGAGGCTAGTAATGTCTAATGCCAACAAACAATAGGATGGTTGCCAGGTTACAGATTCAATGTGATTTATGAAGTTAGTAGTGTATTTGATGTAGGACTTCAATGTCAGCACAGCTTCAAACAGATAGTGGTCTAGAAATGTTGACAGGTTTTCGGTTAGACTCCCCATTGAGGAGACAATGGGTCTCCCTGGTGGTTTAAGCTGATCCTTATGCACCTTGGGGAGGTGATAGAAGGTCGGCAAAATGGGATTCGTAGTTTGAAGAAATAAGTGTTCATCACTGTCCAACATCCGTTTTCCAAACCACCTGTTGATATATATATCATTTTCCCTATTAGTGTAATTAAAAATGGAATTCAGTTAGCTGTAATATGACCTTCCCTGGCATCTGAGGTAAGTAAAAAATGTTTTTATATGTATGTTGTGTGCGTGCTTTTAGGTGTGTGTGTGTTTCTATATGAGAGAGAGATAGTGTAAGTGCAAATGTATGTGAAAGCATTTGTGTGATTGAAAGTGAAGGTCAAATTGCGGGTGATGTCACTTCTGCTACCCGTGGCTATTTGGTGAATAGACGTGCATGGTGACTCTACCCACTTTCCAGCACGTCCTGGGGGCAGTTCCCATCTCAGCACAGGGGAGCTATCCCCTGCAAGGTAACAATTGGAATACTTACAGAAAGGCCTATAGAAGCTTTCAGCAGCAAAGTGCTAACTTTCTAAAAGTGCCCTTTGCTCATTTGTTAGGCAGTATTCTAATAATTTGGATTTTGCATTGTTATTAAAATGACTCTTTTAAATATTTTTGTAGCTGCTTCCAACCCATAATTATCATCATAATGCATTAAAATGTAAGCTTCCTCTAGGCAGCTAACCGGCCCATAGTAAAAAGGACTTTTGGATCAGGGTGTGTGTAACTATAATTTCTTCATGTCCTACCTTTAAATACCATGCTCCATGCCTTATTGGGAAATATGGGTACTTAAGAGTTGACTAAATATTTTAAAAGGAAATGTTATGCCTGTCAATAGGGTGATTTTGAGAGTTTGAATGGGCAGTTGAAAAACTGCACAGCCAGGCTGCAACTCTGGCCTGGAGACATACTTTACAGTACTACTGTAGTGTGTGGCACATGGAGTGCTGCAACCAACTAGTAGGATTTACTTTACAGCTCCTTGTCCTTGATACATGTAATACGCTATACTAGGGACTTAAAAGTAAATAAAATGTGGCAATTAGGTGCATCTGAATTTAAACAAATTTTAAAGCTAATAAAAACCCTGCTGGCAAAAAACCTGAGTGCATGCATGCAACTAATTGTCATTTCCAACACAGCCATGCTGTGGTGAATGTGGTTACTCCTCTATGATGGTGCAATTGACAGAGATAACACAATAAAATTTCAATTCATTGCTTGCCGCAACTCTAAGGGCATCATTACTAGTTCTTAGAAGTTCTTTGCAGGATTTCACTAAACATATTTTTTCTAAATTGGGCCCAGAGTCTGGCTTCCTAAAAGAAATCTGATTTGAAAGCAAGTGATGAGTAATCATCCTGCTGACTGAACAACAAACAATACAGAATGATCATGTAATTACTATAATGTGGAATGCAAAAACATCATAACTGGAAACAATTAAATATCTCTGTTTTACTATTTATTCTAGGCAAATTTATATACGGTTACATCTATTTATACAGCACCTCAAAAATCAGCTTAATTAGTTGATCTTCAAATCCTAATCACATTCCGTTTCTAATTTAACCAGTATAATGTGGATGAGTTTGCAAGGTGGAACAGGAGAGGACAAGTGATAAACCCATCAAAATGTGAATAGCTTGATATTTCCGAGCCGATAAAAGAAAATTAGAACTGGATTCCTCATATTATTGCACTTCGCTGCATCTCAAGGCTGCTGTTTGTCTGATCTCAGACTTGCAAAGAGAAACATTACGTCACTTATTTAAAGATGATGAAAACAGGACAAATATGTCGCCTACATTTTCTTGTGGGCTTTGTGTGTTATCATTTAAAATCTGAGGACTTAGCTCACTTTTTGCAATATTGTTGCAGATAGCGTTAGATGTCTGTGACAAGCAGCATTGTAATGTAAACTTTAGCATATACTTAAAGTGGACTTTGAGCCTGCTTCTTGTCATGACTGGATGGCTTTGTCTATTTCAATCACCTGTTCCTGAGGAAATAGCTTTCCTCCCGTTACTTCTGTTTATTTCACCCCTCGTGGGTGACTGTCTGCATCCTGGCACTGCTGAAGTCTAGAAACTATTTTTAGGGCTCGCCTGCTGATGCGCTTGCGCATAGCTGGCAAAGTTCTATAGTGGCTTATCCAGAGTTTAACCACTGGCGATTCCATGCAGTGCATGTGCGCTTTTTAGGTCATTGCGCAAGCGCAAGCCCTAAAAGGCGCGTGCACAATGCCACCAGCCGCCTGCCTGCCTGCCTCGCATTGCCACATCAAAGGCAGTCCAGCCTCCCTCCCACAAGCTTCTCAGCGTGCGCTCTGCATTTCTCCTCCCAGCGCATTTCTCATACCCTAATTATTCACGGCCGGCCGGCCGTACTTTCAGTTTCACGGCCGCCAGGACGTGTCTCCTTTTATCCAGCGCATTTCATACGGGTCTAAAACTTTTTTATGCTGGGTTTGCCCTGGCGGATCATATGTTAGTGACTTCCCCCTACCTGGCACCACCTCATTGTCGCATGTCTTTTACAAATGCGGTACCGGCACTTTTGTTTTAAACATCCTAATCAAAAGCGTGGGTGCCGCATTGCTTTCAATATAAAGAAATAGAAAAATAAAATTCAATGGAAAAGGGACTTGGGTCGGAGACTTGCCGTTATCTTATGGGAGACACTAAAACAGCGTTTAAATACAACTCGATAACCTGTTCTTTCATGGTCCTTATGTGCACATTTTATCTCTCCCTGACCTGGTCACTCCAGCTCAGCTCCTTGGAGGGTCTCTGTACAGCTTCACTCACAGTGCTCCAGCGCACAGAAACATGGCTCCACCTCTAGGGAAATAATGTGGTTATCAAGCTGTGGCGGATATGGCAGTGCGGGGACGGGTGACCATTTCATCCGCACTGAGCCGGTGGTGCCCTAAGAACATCCAAAGGGGGAGCATGGTCTTTCACCACTATCATGCACCGCGCAGGCCCAGATGGAGAATAAAACATGCATGGCTTACCCACAGCCCTGAAAATGATTGCACTCATTTACCATAAACACAGAAAGCGCATTCAGCCAAGTCACCACCCATCATGGTGACACACGTTTGCATACTGATTAAGTTTACAGATAGAGACAATGGCTCTGATATCATTAACAGTGGTGGGGGGTTTGCGATGCGAACAGCGCAAGATAAATAGCGCCATCATTTTACATTAGGCAGCCTAACACTTCCACTGCACATCACGGGGGCTCGGCTTCGCTGCAATTCAAGGCTGCTGTTTGTCTGATCTCAGACTTGCAAAGAGAAACATTACGTCACTTATTTAAAGATGATGAAAACAGGACAAATATGTCGCCTACATTTTCTTGTGGGCAGGAATAGCTTGCAATGAAAGGTAGTAGGCAGGATGAAGTGTGTTTTAGGAAGATGGGAATAAGTGTTTTCTCCTCCCCTAATTATTCACTGCCCACGGCCGGCCGGCACATCAAAGGCTGCTGCTCCCCGTGAGTCTCGTCACCCTTACTCTCCCCTATTCTACCCTAAACTATTTCTGCTTCTGCACAAATGCATCGTCAAGCCTTTGCTTTCAGGACAAGCTCATTTTACCGAGCTTCACATATAATTTCGGCTCAAACTTCTTAATCGAGGGAGACCGCAGAAAACATTAATATTATTTCACAGTCTCATCAATCCAGAACGGAAGTATTGTCAATACTATATGCCACAAAGCGAATATTGTTGCTTATTTATCTTATGCAACTAACAGCCCTTGACAAAGCCAATAACGCTAGCTTGTTGTAGGTAAACTTACTTTTTGTATTATAAATCTAGATGCAATCACAGAGGCAGCAAAATGCCAGTCAGGCGGCACTCTATGATCTGCACAGGTTTTTAGCTGGGGTGTTTTAAGCCACACTCTTAACTGCATCGGCCACGTCCCTTTGAGAGACACCCCCTCCCCCCAGGTCTGATGGGGAGGGGAGCCTCTGAACTATCACAGCTCCGCTGGTACATCTTACCATGAATAAATGTTATTCATTAGCAATGTGTTCATCGGACGAATGTCATACTAGTACTCAAAGGTGAAGTGGAAAGGAGGAGGGGCGAGTGAAAAAGCACTGCTTGCACCAGCAGTGGCAATTCAGATCATCTACTCTAGTCCAGGTGGTGATACCCCCAGCTGGTGAGCCGTGCACGGTCACAGCGTGCGCCGTACATATGGGGGTGGTGTATGACGCCATGGCCCCAAGCGGCCTTTCACTCTCAACCTTGTGACTTTCCTTTTAGGGGAGGCTCGTTTTATTTGTGTATCCAACAGCTCGGGGACCCCTTTACAGCCCCCTGAAGGCACTGCATGATTAGAACTCAGATTATCAGCTTCCGGTCGAAGGTTCATTGAAAAGACAGGCAGAGGCTGCAGTTTATCCACAGCGCTCAGACTCGAGTCACCCCAGCTGCAAACGTGAGATAACCATGCGGAGGTTCAAGTATCTTTAAAGGCAGCAAAATAAATAAAACTGCAAGATTAAAGACGCGAGATGGAGAGGCACCTCAACTCATGACTTGTCCGAGCCTGTTACTCCCGATTAAAGATCTGATTCACATAGAAAGATGAAAATATATAACATAAGAAATAAGTCTAATATTCTTATTGAATTCCATTTGGGGACTTCTAAAATAATAATTACACACAAAATCTAAATACCCTCTCCCTCTGACTCCCCTCTCCCCTCTCCTCACTCTCCAATCCCTCTCTCCCCTCCCTCTCTTTCCCCTCTCTTCACCTCTCTTCTCCTATCTACTCTCTACCCTCTTACCTCTCTCCTCTCCTCTTGTCCCGCTCCCCTCAGCACCACCACAGCATCACTCAGGGGCACCACAACATCACTATGCGCCACTACAGCATCACTGAACGCCACAGCATTACTCATCGCCACCACAGCATCACTCACCACCACCTCAAAATCACTCAGCACCACTCACCATCACCACATCATCACTCAGCATCACCCCAGCATCACTCAGCACCACCCCAGCACCACTCATTATCACCACATCATCACTCAACAACACCACATTATCACTCAGCACCACCACATTATCACTCAGCGCCACCCCAGCATTACTCAGTGCCACCCCAGCATCACTCAGCACCACCACAGCATCACTCAGCGCAACCACAGTATCACTCAGCGCAACCACAGCATCACTCAGCGCAACCACAGCATCACTCAGCGCAGCCACAGCATCACTTAGCACCACCACAGCATCACTCAGTACCACCACAGCACCACCCCAGCATCACTCAGCACCACCCCAGCATCACTCAGCACCACCCCAGTATCACTCAGCACCACCACAGTACCACTCAGCACCACCCCAGCATCACTCAGCACCACCCCAGCATCACTCAGCACCACCCCAGTATCACCACAGCATCAATCAGCACCACCCCAGGATCACTCAGCACCACCCCAGCATCACTCAGCACCACCCCAGCATCACCACAGCATCACTCAGCACCACCAGAGCATAACTCAGCACCACTCAGCATCACGACAGCACCACCACAGCATCACTCAGTGCAACCACAGCATCACTCAGCGCAACCACAGCATCACTCAGCGCAACCACAGCATCACTGGTTCAAATATGTTCTTTCAATGTTTCAAGCTGTTTTCAAGCTTTCACGCTTTATTACAAATCACAAAAAGATGTTAATATTTCAATTCTGTTCTTGGATTTTCGTCACAATAAAAAACACTGAACATAATATTCACAAAAGTTATTTACAAATGTTTAAGCTATTGCCATTACAAATTAAATAAATCATTTAAGTATTAATTATTTAAAAAAATAAAAGCCATTGTTATTTGTAATATCAATACATCTAAGTCACGTAAATACAAAACATGTTGCATTACAAATGCTATAGGTGTTCTACCTGTATTTAAACCCTACTGCTTCAGGTGGTAGACTCATCATAAA
Organism: Lissotriton vulgaris; assembly: GCF_964263255.1. NCBI lineage: Eukaryota > Metazoa > Chordata > Amphibia > Caudata > Salamandridae > Lissotriton > Lissotriton vulgaris. Next base: position 89,763,811 of record NC_141697.1, on the reverse strand, counting down.
CCTGAAAATAAGAGACTATGAGGCCCGTTATGATGTCGGGCGGATTGCCTCTGCCAGGCTGGCGGTGGCCATCGCCTGCCTGGCGGAGGCAATCCGCCCAACATCCATGTCCTGATTCCCCTCCGCCAGATTAGGAGGGCGGAGGGGACAGCAGCGGACGGAAAGACCGTCCGCCGCTTTACCGCCGCGGTCGCCTTGCGACCGAGGTGGTAATAGATCAATATGGTGGCGGTGTCCAATGGACACCGCCAGCCGTATTACAATGGCTATATGCAGAGGCCTTTCCGCGGCGGCAATGCCGCCACGGAAAGGCAGGCGGCAATTGCTGCGGGGGGGTCCCCTGCGGGGCCCCCAGGTGATGACAGAGGTGGAGGGGAACATGGGGGGTACCTATGGTACCCCCCACATTTGCATATGCAAGGCAGCAGGCACCGTGCGGTGCCTGCCGCTTTGCATATGCAAATGCGCAAAAGCATTTTTAGCATTGTGGCGGGCGGTGCAGAGTGCACCGCCTGCCACAATGCTTAAACTACAGGATGTGCCCGCTACAGTGGCGGGCACATCCTAATTCCCCCCACGGGACCCCCGCCCTTATGGCGGGCGGTCCCGTTCTCCGATCGGGTGACGGGCGGACGATGTCCGCCCGTAATCCTAATGGGGCCCTAAGTATTTTCTTTCATTGACTTCTTGTAAAACTCAGTATTTCCTATGTCAGTGGGTGCATGGCCAGCAGCAGAATCGGAATATGTAATTTAGGTGTGGTGTTTTGTAAGAATCTCTCCTTCAACCCACAAGCAACCAACTACCAGCATCACTCAGCGCAACCACAGCATCACTCAGCGCAACCACAGCACCACTCAGCACCACCACAGCATCACTGGTTCAAATATGTTCTTTCAATGTTTCAAGCTGTTTTCAAGCATTCACGCTTGATTACAAATCACAAAAAGATGTTAATATTTCACTTCTGTTCTTGGATTTTCGTCACAATAAAAAACACTGAACATAATCTTCACAAAAGTTCTTTACAAAAATGTAAGCTATTGTCATTACAAATTAAATAATTATTTAAGTATTAATTATTTAAAAAAATTAAAAGCATTGTTATTTGTAATATCAATTCATCTAAGTCACGTCAATACAAAACATGTTGCATTACAAATGCTATATGTGTCACATTTGCGAAAGTTATAACTATTGCCATTGTAAATGACAAAGCTATTAATTTAACCAGTTGACTGCTAGTGGTTTTCCCCTCCTGTGCTGGAAAGCAAGATTTATCATTGTTCATGACAAGGTCAGCTCGTCATAAGCACAGCTCCACTGTGCCTCATGATGAGCTGAGCTCGTCATGAGCAGGGAAGGGGTTAACTATTTGTAAAAATAACACATAAATTAAAAAAAACATTTATAAGACCAATAGCTCAAACGTTCCTAATGCGAGCCCTATTGCATTTACAATGCTTGTTTTCTATTTCTTTGGGTGATAGTTTTGATTTAGCACTTGATGGGAGGTCATGTACTCTCTCTTTCCCTTTCTCCCTCAACCCACATGATCTCTCCAAGAGCTTCTCTCGCTCTCTTTCTCACTCTCTCTAGCTCTCTCTCCTGTTCTGTCTGTCCCCCTGCAGGCCATTAATGTCCTCTTTCTTCCCATTTGCCCCACTCATCTTTGATTTCCCTTCCCCCTTTCTCTTCCCCAGCACTGAGCACTGGCGGCTCCTCTGTTGGAGCAGAGGAGCGTTGCCTCACTTAAATGTCCACCAAAGCCCCAGAGATGAAAAACAAAATGGTAATTTATTACTATTTTATTTTTCATCCACCCGTCCTGATCAGAGCTTCAAGACGGTGTTTGGCCTGCTGAATGACAGCCGACTGGATGAAGAACAGCCGCCTGAAACTGAACTCAGACATGACGGAAGTCCTCATCCTGGGATCATCACCCTCCGCCTGGGACGACTCCTGATGGCCCCCTGCCCTGGGCACCGCTCCCAAGCCAACGGACCACGCACGCAACCTGGACTTCATCCTGGACTCCTCCCTCTCGATGACTAGACAAGTCAACGCCGTTTCCTCATCATGCTTCAACACCCTGCGCATGCTCCGCAAGATCTTCAGATGGATCCCCACTGAACCAGGAAGACCGTTACCCAGGCACTCGTCACCAGCCGACTGGACTACGGGAACACCCTCTACGCCGGAACCACAGCCAAACTTCAAAAAAGACTCCAACGCATCCAGAACGGCTCCGCACGACTCATCCTGGACATCACTGGCTCCCTGTCAGCAAGAGGATCACATTCAGACTCCTCACCCACACACACAAGGCTCTCCACGACCTGGGTCCCAAGTACCTCAACGACCGCATGACCTTCTACACGCCCACCCGCCAGCTACGATCGACCAGCCACGCCCTCGCCACCGTACCACGCATCTGCAGAGCCACCGCCGGAGAAAGATCCTTCTCCTACCTGGCAGCCAAGACTTGGAACTCCCTCCCCACCCATCTTCGGCGAACCCAAGTCCATCTCTCCTTCAGGAAGCAGCTCAAGACCTGGCTGTTCGAGCAGTAACATACCCCTCTACCCCAGCGCCTTGAGACCCTCCCGGGTGAGTAGCGCGCTTTACAAATGCTGTGATTGATTGATTGATTGAGGGAGGAGGGTGGGGTGTCTGTGCTCTGTTTAAAGTGAGGATTTCCATTTGGCCGGACGCCTTGATGCAGCCAGCCATTCATTCACACATTAAACCTCTCAACACCGCTGTCCTATGACAGCTGCGTTGAGAGTAAGCACAGGCCTCCAGCGCACTGTGGATCACAGAGACAGGCTGCACCCTCCAATCAGTGCGTCGCTCTTATGCTGTGAACAGTGCCAGGATTGGTCAAGGGAGTTGCAGCATCCAGCTCCAGTTGCTGAACCGAAAAACGAGTTTTGGAGTGAATGACATTGTGTTGGTTAGTGTTTTTGTTTTTAATATTATTTTTTGCACATGTCCGCCTCCCCTCTCTATACATGTCAGCCACCACGGTAGTAGCACTCCCCCACCTCTGTCTCCGTGGCTGCTGCCTGCAAACTCCAGCTTGCTGCTATTTACAATGCTATCGCTTGTAAAATTGCATTGCCAGTGGGCAAGCCAATGGCAACTGCAAGTCATCTTTCTTGGAATATTATTTTATGTACTAAAAAGATGGTCAACATGTTATATGTATCTGCAACGTGATAGCCATCTTGGAATTATATAAGAATAACTATCCAAGACAGGAGATGCAGCTTTTGGTTTTGCCATGGCTTGTGATGCAATTGTGTATGCATGGCTAAAGTCAATAGCTACGGCTAGACATCTTGGAAGGTTATTTTTTATGCTTCCAAGTTGGTTGCCAAGTGTCATCCAGATGCAACGTGGCAGTCATCTTAACAGTATAGAAAATAATGTTCCAAGTTCGCAGAACATTATTTTCAATTCTTTCAAGATGGCCACCACATTGCATCTACAGGAAATGTTGTGGCTGTCCTGAAAGTATGAAGAATAATATTCCAAGATGACTAGTAAAGCTATCGGCTTTGCCAATGTTTATGCTGCATTGGCAAAACCAATACGTAAAGTGAGACCCTTTGGCTTTGCCACTGCTAGCTTTGCTAAGGACCAAAATATAGTTAAGGGGGTTAAAGCATCTGTTTTGACTAGTTTGACCGCTAGTGAGATTTCTCCTCCTAATATCCAGTCTTTGCTGAGAAAATGAATACCACTATGTTAGGTAATAAAATAATTTATTACAGATCCATATGGTTTCACATTTGTCATAACATGACCCAGAACACTCTAGATAGGCCATTCTGCTGCTTCCACTTGAAGGCAAAGTCAGCAGATGCTAGACTCATGTTTAGTGCCATTGAAATCAAACACACAAGCAGGGTTTCTATCATGCTCCAAGTAGGCAGGACTCCATGCTTCCAGTTCACAGCTTTCATTGAACAACTCAATGCATTCTCGAATTTGAAGTTTGCTTGGACCTTGGACTACTTGTTCTAACACACCTGATGACAGACTTGTTTGGTATAAATACCTAAGACTAAAAACATGGCATCTAGATTACATGGCAAGATCTATAATTTCACATAATGCCACTATGTTTGAGACGATATTGGCTCTCTTCCCGCTGTCACAAGGTCAACAGCTCAGATCACCACAGACAAAGTGACCTGAAACCCACTTCACAGAGTAGGTTTCCAGGTCCTGCACTGAGGCTCTGCAGAGCAGATGTCCATCACAGGTTGCAAAATCCCCATAACCTTTTGTAGTTGGTGCAGCAGAGTCAAGTCAAGTCATAAAATTTGTATAGCGCACTACATACCCAGAGGGTTTCAAGGCGCTTAGGAAGGGGAGGGGGATTATTTGTCAAATATCCACGTTTTAAGCTGCTTTCTGAACGCTAGGTGATTCTGGGTGAGGCGAAGGTAAGCGGGGAGTGAGTTCCATGTTTTGGCAGCCAGGTATGAAAAGGATCTGCCTCCCATGGTGGTCTTGTTGATGCGAGGTACAGTGGCGAAGGCTTGACTGGAGGAGCGAAGTTGGCGGGAGGGGGTGTAGAAGGACAGTCGAGAGTTGAGGCAATCTGGTCCGATGTCGTAGAGTGATTTGTGTGCGTGGGTAAGCAGTCGGAAAGTGATCCTCTTATTGACGGGTAGCCAGTGGAGGTCTTTAAGGTGACCAGAAATGTGTTTGTTGCGTGGGATGTCTAGTATGAGCCTGGCTGAGGCGTTTTGGATTCGTTGTAGTTTCTTCTGGAGTTTAGCGGTGGTGCCTGCGTATAGGGTGTTTCCGTAGTCCAGTCGGCTCGTGACTAGAGCGTGGGTGACTGTTTTTCTTGTTTCAGAGGGGATCCAGCGAAATGTTTTTCTGAGCATGCGAAGAATGTTAAAGCAGGAAGAGGATACGGCGTTGACTTGTCTGTTCATGGAGAGTGAGGAGTCCAGGATGACGCCAAGGTTCCGTGCGTGGTTTGTCGGGATGGGTGCTTTTCCGAGGGCTTCCGGCCACCAGGAGTCGTCCCATGCAGAGGGGGATGTACCTAAGATGAGGACTTCTGTTTTGTCTGAATTCAGTTTCAGACGGCTTTGTTTCATCCATTCGGCGACTTCTTTCATTCCTTCGTGTAGGTTAGTTTTGGCGGTGCTGGGGTCCTTGGTGAGAGAGAGGATCAGTTGAGTGTCGTCCGCGTAGGAGATGATGTTCAGGTTGTGTTGGCGGGCGATGGTCGCTAGGGGGCTCATGTATACGTTGAAGAGGGTGGGACTGAGTGAGGATCCTTGAGGTACGCCACAAATGATTTCAGAGGCCTCGGACTTGAATGGTGGGAGGCGGACTCTCTGGGTTCTTCCGGTGAGGAACGAGGTGATCCATTCCAGTGCTTTTCCTTGGATACCGATGTTTCTGAGGCGTTGTAAAAGGGTGCTGTGGCAGACAGTGTCGAAGGCTGCAGAGAGGTCGAGGAGGATGAGGGCGACTGTGTCTCCATTGTCCAGTAGAGTTCGAATGTCGTCTGTTGCTGCGATGAGGGCGGTCTCAGTGCTGTGTTTGGCTCGGAAGCCAGATTGTGAGGGGTCGAGTGATTTGTTGGCTTCGAGGAAGGCGGCGAGTTGGTTGTTGACAGCTTTCTCGATGACTTTGGCCGGGAATGGGAGAAGCGAGATGGGGCGGTAGTTTTTGAGTTCGGTGGGGTCTGCTGTTGGTTTTTTCAGAAGGGCGGTGAGTTCAGCGTGTTTCCAGTCTTCTGGGAAGGTAGCGGAGTTGAAGGAGCAGTTGATGATGTCTCGGAGGTGCGGGGCTATGACGGAGTCTGCTTTGTTGAAGATGTGGTGAGGGCATGGGTCTGTGGGGGATCCGGAGTGGATGGAATTCATCAGGCGGATGGTGTCCTCAGTGGAGATAAGGTTCCAGGCGTTAAGGGTGTTTACGGGGGGAAGATGGTCAGCAGATGGTAGGGTGGGTTGGCTTCCGGGTTGGTTGTCAAAGCTGTTGTGGATGTCAGCAATCTTGTTGTGGAAAAAAGAGGCTAGGGAGTCGCAGAGGGTTTGAGATGGGGTGATGTCGTTGGAGTTGGCCGCAGGGTTGGAAAATTCCTTGACGATGTTGAATAGTTCCTTGCTGTTGTGGGCGTTGCTGTCAAGTCGATCCTTGAATGCTGTTTTCTTGGCTTTTCGGATCAGTTGGTGGTGGGTGCGGGTGGCGCTTTTGAAGGCGTCCTTGGTGCTGGTGGATGGGTCTTTTTTCCAGGCCTTTTCAAGGGAGCGGCACAGTTTCTTGGACTTCTTGAGATCATCGTTGAACCATGAGGCCTTCTTGTTGAGTGACTCGCTGGTGTCTCCATAGACCATCCCAATCAGAGACCAACCATGGCTGGCCAGACATTAATGAGCTTGAGGACCCTTTCCAAACCCTACCCTTAACTGTTCCTCTTAGAGTGCACAGTAGAGGGTAAGAGAAGAATGTTTTAACTGGTACTGCGAGAGTGTGCAGTAGAGTATGAGGGTAAGGAACCTGTCCCTGGTCCTGTGAGGGTGTGCAGTACAAAAGGTACACAGCCGATGGGCCCCTGAGTCTGCCAGAGAGTGTGCAGTAGAGGTTGTGTGTATTGAGTACATTCTCATCTTCCTAGTCTTGATTGTATTAAGTAGAAGATAAGCTTGAATGCCTGGCCCGCATTAGTGCACAGAAGTGGATTTATTTTATTTATTTAAGAAATGTATTGAGCGCACAACTTCCCGTGGGTGTCTCAGCGCTGTGGGTATGCTAACAGCAATGCTTAATTATTGATTGAAGAGCCAAGTTTTTATTTGCTTTTGAAATGTTAGTAAAGATGTGCTAGTCTTAATTTGGGATGGAAGGCTATTCCAGAGTTTGATGGTCGTAACTATGAAAGACCTGTCACCCATAAGACTTTTTTTGTTCTTGGAACTTTCAAGAGGCTTCCTGTAGAGGAGCGAAATGATCTTCCCGGGATGTAGGGACATAAGGAGTGTTTTAAAAATGCAGGTCCAGAAGCATGAATTGCCCTATAGGCAGTACATAAAGCTTTAAATGTTGTTCTGTTTCTTACCGATAACAAGTGAAGCTGCCTGATGGTATTAGAGATCGGTTTGAATTTGGGGGTCCCTGTGAGCAATCTGGCGGCCGCATTCTGCATCAACTGCAGTTTATTCAGGACTCTTTCTTGAGCATTAATAAAGAGCCCATTACAGTAATCGATGCGAGACATAACCAGTGTGCTGACTAGCGTTTTAGCTGCGTCATGGGAAGATATGGGAGAAGTTTCTTGATCGTTCTTATAGTAAAAAATGAGGACGAGACCACCGCATTTGCTTGATGCATAAATGACAGTTTACTGTCAAAAATGACCCCCAGGTTTCTTACTTTGGCAACTGGGGAGGGGGGAGATCCAAGGTCTGCTGGCCACCATGTGGGGGAACGTGCCGGAGAAAGATTGCCGAAAATCATCACCTCCGTTTTATCGGAGTTTAACTTAAGGCAATTTTCTGTCATCCAAGCACTTATTGCAAGCATTCCCAGTTGAAAACTGTGGGCCACTTTATCTCCGTTATTTTTGATAGCCAACACAAGTTGAGTGTCATCTGCGTATGATGTTAAGGCCAGGTGATGGAATTTAATGACCCTCGCCAAATCCAACACATAGATGGTAAAAAGTGTCGGACTTAGCGAGGATCCCTGGGGGACACCACAGGGCAAGTTGAAAGGTGGCGAGTTGAATTTGCCAAAGGAGACAGATTGGGCACGGTTGGAGAGAAAGGAGGAGAGAAGGGTTCTGGCTCCATTTGTGATCCCCGCTGCCGAGACACGGTCGATCAGTGTCACGTGATTGACCTTATCAAAGGCAGCAGGGTAGTCCAACAGTATCAGAACCGCAGCCCCCCCATCCAATATCTTCCTAATTTCATTGGAGGCTTTAAAAAGCGCGGTTTCTGTCCCATGGCCTCTCCTAAACCCAAATTGCGAATGATCCAGACAGTTGTTTTGATCAATGAAATCAGATATCTGGGCGTTCATAATCTTTTCTACAATTTTAACTGGGAAGGGAAGACAGGCTATGGGTCTGTAGCTGGTGACATTAGTCGGGTCCAAGGTACTCTTTTTAATGAGGGGTTTAATGATAGTTTTCTTCCAAATGGAAGGAAATATACCTGATTTAAACATAGCATTGAAAATCTCAGCGAGTTTGAGACCTATGATCTCAGGGAATAACTTGATGGTAGAAGGAGGACAGAGATTGTCCGGAGAGCCAGAACTCATGGTAGTGAGAAGATGTGATACCAATTCTGGAGAGACCTGGGTGGAGTCATGAAAGGACGGGGCAGCTTTAGAATCAGATGGAGAGGTGTCAGTGACACACAAGTCTTTAGAATCTTTTAGTGGAATTGATGATGGGAAATCACTAGTTATGTGTGTCTGAAAGTGCTTGTAAATGTCACTGACTTTTCCTTGAAAGTGCTCAGCCAAGGAGTCACAGAGGTCTTGGGTGGCAACTGTGGGGATGGATGTGCCTTGTCCAGATAGACGTGTGACGACCTGAAAAAAGTGTTTCACTAAGCCATGCGCAAGTTCAATTTGAGTACTGCAGAATTTACTTTTTTCTATAATGACGAGCTGTTTATATCTCGACATCCTTTGTTTATAACATAATTTCTGAGCTGCATCGTAGTCTAATCGCCATTTACGTTCTTTCCGTCTACTGATTTGTTTTTCATGCCTAAGGGTTTCATTAAATCAAGGGGCTGACTTAGAGGCCCTGTTAGAGGAATTTTCCTTTATTGTTACCGTCACATTAACTATTTCCTGAATCCAATTGGTATAGTTAATGGCTGCCATCTCGGGGCCGGAGGCAGTTAGCGGCGGAGAGGCAAGCAGTTTGGATTTAAATTCGGCGAAATCAACACTTTTCCATGCTTTAAAGTAGTTAGGGAGCAATGAGTTAGTTGGCACAACAAAACTTGCCCTCGTTGTAATGTCAAAAAGGACTGCAAAGTGGTCCGTCCATGGCAGAGGGAGAGTCTCTCCTAACATGAGTTACCTATGGTTAGAGAAAAGGCCATCCAATGTGTGGCCCGCTGTATGAGTAGGAGCTGAAACTAGTTGATTAAGGCCTATTGTTTCTATCTCTGACAGGAGGGCCGCAGTGTCAGGATTGTCGTGAGCCTCTAGGTGAAAGTTAAAATCACCCAGTAAGGTGTAGTTATTTTCCCCTGCCAGAGGTTCAAGAAGACATCCCGTGGACGTAAGGAATGCCTTTCGAGGGCCTGGAGAGCGATAAAGAAGAATGTCTTTAAAAGGAATAGAGTGGGGAATTGAGATAGAGAAGCTAGTTGCCTCACATATCGCAGCAGGAACAGGTTCTGTCCGCACTGTGAAATTGTCGCGGTGTATAATAGCATGACCTCCTTCTTTTTTTGGGGGGGCTCTATCGAATCTAATATCCGTAAGGCCCTCAGGGGTAGCTGTGGTGAAATCTGGGCCACAGGAGAAGTCACCCCAAGTTTCAGTCAGAAAAAGAAGGTCCAAATTACGGTCTTCAATAAAGTTTACAATTTCATATTTATGTTTAGGCAAAGTTCTTACATTTATTAGGGCCGCCCGAATGGATTTCGGCGCTGGCTCTTTACTATAGGGTTTGCAGGCCTGTGAGGAATGGTAATCCTTTAGCGTAAAGGAGCAGGTAGGGCAGTCATAGGAGGAGAGATGTAGTTGTTCTGTAAGATTAACACACATACAGGTGTGAAGAGGTCTATTTAATAATTTGAGTTGCTCAAATTTATAAATGATTACGGTAGGGCAGGCATTTTGGATGAGTGTATGACTCTAGACCTGCATGCTTGCGTGTGTGGTAGAAGAGGATTCCGTCCTGGTTCTTGGGTAAGTGTTCAGTAGAGGTGGTTGCTGGTTATATAGCCTTGTTGCTGCATGTGTACAGTAGAAGGTGGTCGTGGATGTGTCCCCAGTCTAGTGTGCAGTAAGGGTGAATTAGGTGTTCTCCAGTCCTTCCAGTGACAGAGGAGTGTAGTTATTGTCATGTTTTTATTTGGGTGGGAAACACAAGGAGATGATGGATTTAGCACTGAAACTTTTCAGACACTCACCCCCAGTCACAGATATGGGTTGAATCCATCATTGTTCTTTAGCTCACTTCGCCACCCCAGTTCAGACACACCTATATGCAAATCAGTCTTGACCCTGTGTCTTTATTTGGATGGGATCTGTGTACATTTCACCTCTATTCCCCAAGCTATCACTTGCTTATAGTTCTGCTTCGTGTTTTAAGATCACATTAGGAAAGTAGATTTGACATGCTCTTTTGTCTCTGTTATGCCTTCCCTTCTATACTCAGCCAATCAGCCAAGCCTATAGGGCCATAGATTTTTGGGGCCTTATTTATGAAGGCCTTGCGCCGCCGGTGCGTCACTTTTTCCCATTTTAAAAGTGGCGCACCGGCGGCGCAAGGCCTTCATAAATAAGGCCCTTGGTGTTTCACTGTGTGGTGCAGTTGGTAGTTTGAGAGAGTGGACTCAGCAGGAATGGGGAATGCTGTTCTGAAAGACGGTTCTACAGTGTAACCTATATCCAACTTTTTACAATATATCTGCGTATCCTATTTTGAGAATTTGACATAGTCATACCTCCCTTTAAAAATCCCAGAAGAATGTACAGGAATCAGTGGAACATTTCTGAGATGGTTTGAGCCATATCTTGAGAATCCCTCCCAAAAAATTGTGAATTTGTATATTTCTCTGTGTATTTCCACGCTCTTCCGCTATGAGTACCTCTAGCTATCAACCTCTGCCTGATGTTTTTTAATCTGTATATGAAATACCTCAGATCTCTCCTGAGATAATCTGACATCACTTTTCATCAATATTCTAATGACCCCCCTGATGGTAAACATCCTTTACCACGCAGATTTTACTACGCGTGACCTTTACAACGCGTCCATTACAACACAAGTCGTTACCACGACTTGCGCTGGAGGGCGCTAAAGGATTAAAAATAGTAAATTTACTATCCCAACACCTTCCCTAGGGTCCACGGGGCCGGTGTTAGAATAGTAAATTATACTATTCGAAATCCGCGCCCCCAACGCAAGTCGTGGCAAGCCCAGGTGAGAGAACATTTAGAAAGGGATTGTTGGTGCCTAGGGGAAAATGCCTACCTTAAGACACAACCTACACTCATGTAGGTCTGGTGGGAAATATTCAAAAGGATCTGATTTCTGTAGTAGAGGAAAGGAAACATAGAAGGAGGCAAGATTAAATCAGAGCGCGCCAGAAGGGCAGAGAGAAGAAGAAGCACCAAGGAAAAGTCTGTAGAGTACGAGAGTTTATATGCACTATTTATCTTCGCCTCTGTAATAGCTTATGAAATACATTAGTATGACTGAATGTATGGCTAGTATCAAATAGGCATGTGTACCTGTCAAATTACTCTCACCATGCGGGATTGTAATTAAATCTCCGTCATAGACGTGCACACATGTTAATGGCAAAAGAGGGAACATATACTGGAGAAGTTTCAAAGGGTTCCCGGTGCATTGACAGTTTAAGAACAAAAATAGTCAAATAGATACGGGGTATATCTCTGTGGTGAGCCCAAATATCTGCCAAGTATTGACGTGTTGTAAGAGTCACAACTCACCGTCAATCGGAGTAACAGAGGTTTGATTCTTGCCTTCAAAGTGAAATATTAGTGAAACTTTAGCGATCATGAGCACATAGGGTCAAAGTGCTATACGAGTCGTGCTAAAAGGAAAGGAAAACCGAATGTTACAGTATTTCAGATTTGCTACATGAGTCAGCTTATGGTGCAACATTTATTATCTCTCTCCCACACAAAGTTGTAAATTAAGTACCTTAATAAGTGTGCATATTAAACCTACAACCGGGAGGGGATCCACAATCGGGTTCCAGATCACGCGGCTACAGCTTGAATCGTGGAATTATCTGCCGGAAAGAAGGGGGGCGGGGTGACAACAGCCGGCATTAATGGTGATATAGGCTTGGATCAACCATTTCGTATGCGGTCATATTCTCCAAATACTACTCGTGTGAAGCTATGTTTGCGGTACTTACCACCAGCGTGGCATCCCTCCTCCTTTGGTTCCCGGTCGCCGTTTTCCAACAACGGACACGTGACCGGAAGGAGGAAGCGTATTTGAACGATTGTTCGTAGAGAGACTGGACCATGGCTGTCAATAGTGAACGCCGCCATGGTTGGGATCCAGAGTTACCTCGTATCGAATCCCCCGGCGACCAGGACCAGAAAATTATTAAAAAGGGAATTGTATCTTATCCAATTCCGATCTAATGAATTAGTAATCCTGATAGAAGGTTTAGAATAAAATAGGCGGAAGTGTATCAAAAACAGTTATAAGATCGCGAGTGAGCGAGTGATTAGATGTGGAAGAGAAGCTTCGGGTGTGTCACCTGAAATGTAAAGTCAACCCCCCCCTAGTGGTTTCCGGGACTTTCAAATGTCAATATAAATAACATTACACTGTCGCACGATACATTGTACAATAGCTTACCATCACTGTTCCAATTGAAAACTTTCATAGTCTGAATGGTGAATACAGTACAAGACCTGGTTAATACAGTTACAATTCAAAAGCAGTGTAATTCCTTATAATATCACAAGTTGAAAAAACGGGACATGAATTGCGAACAAAACTATGAACTGATTTTGAGATGTCACTCATACTTTAGGTTCTGGTTGATGTTTGTACTAAATCTTGCAAGAGTCTATATTGTACATCAAGGACCCCTTCATGCAGATAACATCAAGTTTCAGTCACCCAAGAAAAATTTTAATTCCGGGTCAAAGTTAAGCCCGTGTTCAATGCAATGTAGGCGCATGATCCACATGGCTTCTTTTCGTCTTAGTGTGAGTTCGCGATTGCCGCCTCTGATATTCAGTGGAATCACATCAATACCATAGACACACACTTTGATTTCATCCTCCATAGGTTGGCATTCTGCAATGTGTAAAGCCACTGGATATTTGGGGTCTCTTTTTTGTATGGCTCTCATATGTTCTGCCATTCTGTCCTTAAGAGCCCTGACTACATAATATTTGCTGAAAATGTATGTACTGTTTAAATCTACACATTCTCTTACAATTTCTAAAATCAGTCAATAACATGTTGATACATGGTATTGGATGAATCCAAAAACAAAAGCATTGTAATGAAACTGAGTATGATCTGGAACGTGCTTCTCAAAGGCTCTTATTTACATTTTATTATTGGTGTCAGGTAGATTTCGGTGCTCAGCACACAAGTTGTTTCAAAAAAAATTCTTTCTATTTACTTCCAAGGTGGTGGTTGATCTATAGGCCTATTTTTTCTCATGTTTTCCACTTTTCATTGCTTCTCTTGACCTAGAAATAAGCCCATCATCTAGATATAGTCGATGTTTCCAACAGTGTCTCCAGTATTATGTTGAACTGTTATCCAGTGATGTCAACTATTTAGTTAATTTGCTGCATTGAGTAACAATAAGTTAAAATTGTTATAATCATTATTACAGACTGCTGATTCAATGTTTCATGTTTTTTCACAGTGTCCCTGAAGAAGGGAGTTTCCCGAAATGCATTGGGCCTTCTTTAAGTTGTGTTTCATCAGTTCATAATTGTTGAATCTTTACATTTAATCAATTCAGTATGACAGTTTTATGATAATGGTTTTACAACAGTTTCATTACAATGCTTTTGTTTTTGGATTCATCCAATACCATGTATCAACATTTTATTGACTGATTTTCGAAATTGTAAGAGAATGTATAGATTTAAACAGTACATACATTTTCACAAAATGTGTTTCTCTGAGTGATTACTTGGAAGTTCAAGCAGTAACAGATAAAAGTTTTATCATTGTTATACTTTAAATCATGTTGTGCGTTTGGTATACTAGTGGAGTTTCCACCAGATGTTGATCTTCAATTGGGCTGGCTGCCTTCCAACCAAACAGCACACACACTTGGTTCAAAAAGTTTTCTACATTTAGAGTACTAGGCATTGAAAAAGGGTGTGCGCAGGCAATAACTTTCTGTTCCTACATAATATTTGCCACATGGGCATTCTATAATGTAGACAACAAATTTGGTCAGACATGTAATGTTCTGTTTGATGTTGTACGTTATTTTATCGAATCCTGTAAACGTTCTAGTCCCATGTTTCCCCCATCTGCACATAGAGCAAAAGCCACATCTAAAGAAGCCTGTGCTATGTTTCGTCCTCCAATTCTGGGCAGCAGTGTTACGGGGAAGAGTGGGACTAAGTCTACTCCTTAGTGTTTGTCCTTTCTTGTAGGTTAATGCTGGCGTGTCAGGAATCCATTCTTTTAAAGTGGAATCTGCTTTCAACAGGTTCCAGTGTTTGTTAAAACTCTTCCTCACAGTTTGGTGTAATGCGTTGTACTCTGTGAATAGTCTCACCCTATTGTTAGAGGACTTAGGCTCTGTGCGTTTCCTGAGGCAATCTGGTCTTTTGGTTTGTCTTACTCTCTTTTCAGCTCTTTTTATGGTCACCTCTGAGTATCCTCTTCTTGAAAACCTGTCATTCATGTTCGCGATACAGTTATTGAATTCAGTTTGCTAGCTACAATTGCACCTGGCTCGGAGAAATTCGCCATATGGGATCAATCGTATTTGGTGTAGTCGATGCGAGCTGGATGCGTGGAGAATGGCATTGCAAGAGGTAGCTTTCCTGTAGAGTTTGCTATGCAGTGTGTTATTTTTAACATAAAATTCCAGGTCTAGGAATTCTATATTGCTCTTGCTGTTTTGCATCGTGAATCTAATCTCCCATGTATTGCTGTTGAGGTATTCAAAGAAGCATTGTAATGATTCATCTGAACCTGACCACAATAGAATACAATCATCAATATATCGACCCCAAAAAATAATGGAGTCGATATATTGTGATCCCTTAGTTCCCCAAATGAGGTCCGACTCCAGTGCTCCCATGAAGAGGTTGGCAAAGGAGGGGGAAAATTTAGACCCCATGGCTACACCCTTTTTTGTTGGTACCATTTGCGGTCAAACATGAAAAAATTGTTGGTGAGGATAAGGTCCATCATGGCTAGTAGCATGTTGGTATGGGCCCAAAATGAGGCAGGTCTATTTGATAGTATTTTGTTCATGGCTTCCATACCTAACTTGGGGTT
Organism: Lissotriton vulgaris; assembly: GCF_964263255.1. Lineage (NCBI taxonomy): Eukaryota > Metazoa > Chordata > Amphibia > Caudata > Salamandridae > Lissotriton > Lissotriton vulgaris. The sequence goes on along the minus strand of NC_141697.1, from coordinate 89,748,588 downwards.
GATACTAGTGTATAGCGACACCACATCCATTGTAACCAATGTGGTGCCCTGTTGCCACTCCATGTCTGTCATTATGCTTAGTATGTGTTTTGAATCTTGTATGTATGAGGGTAAATTTCTCACAAGTGGTCCCAGGAAAAGGTCCACATATTCTGCTAGCCTTTCCGTGGGACCCCCTATCCCTGAGACTATAGGTCTGCCCGGGGGGAAGGGGAGATCTTTATGTATCTTGGGTAGTGTGTATAACCAGGGGAAGGATGGTCTGGATACCTTGAGGTAAAGATACTCATCATTGTTCAAAAGCCCAGATTGTTTCCAATTTTGTAATTTTTCATTGATTAGCAATGTCAAAGGACCCATGGGGTTCTGAGCTAGTTGCTCATAACATGAGTCATCGCTCAATTGGCTCAAAATCTCATCATTGTAGTCCATGAGTCATCACCACGATGTTGCCCCCGTTGTCTGATTCTCTAATGATGATGTTGGGGTTATTGCTCAAAATTGAAAGTGCTATGCGTTCGCCTTTGGTGAGGTTGTCTTTATATTTAAAAGTTGCATCTAGATTCTTAGTGTTTGCTTTATTGAGATCCTCTAGAATATGTCTATGAAAGTTATCTATGGCGTTACCCCCTGGTAGTGTGGGGGTCCATTTGGATTTACATTTCAAACCACTGGCCAGCCCATAAACAGTCTCAACATCAAGCTCCTCACGAAGTCTCTCCATGTCATAAGGACTTTCCTCCCGATCAGCCAAGGAAAGAAGCAAATGTGTTGATTGCACATCTTTTATTGTCAGAAGCTCATCATCAAAAACATTAGGAATATTCTTCAAGTGTCTCATGGTTTCATTTTGTCCTGCAAAGTGTTTTTTAAGTTTCAGGTTGCGTACAAATTTGAAAACATCTATTTTCGTTTGGCAAACATCACCTGTGGCATAGGGATTGAAACTAAGGCCCTTACTAAGTAGGGAGATCATATCCGCAGTTAATGGAAAAGAGGAAAGGTTGATAACCTGTACTTCTTGGCTTGCTGTGATCAATTCCTCATTGTCCCTGACCTCAATTTCTTGCGGTAATCTTCGTTGGCTCCTACGCCTGCCCCTCCGGGTTTTGGGTCTTGTGCGTTTCTTGGGGGTTGTATCTTGTTGCCTTTCCTGATGCGCTGCATTTCTAATACAAAAGCTGAGCGTGTGGTATCAGTGCTCTCTGTTATTTCAGTCTCTGGCTCGCTGAGTCTTGTTGTGCTTAGAGATGTGGTGCTGGATGTAGTGGAGCTATTAGTGATGGATCTGCCTGCTTGTGATCCTTGTTTGTTACCAGGGATCATGGAATCATATTTGCGTGCGTAGGTAAAGACCCTACCGTCCCTATTATCAGCCTCATCCCTTTTTATTTGGCGTGCCTTTCTATTCTTGATCTCTGCTTGATGTTTCAAAAGGTTCTCATCAAGTAAGGTGTAATTTTTGACTGTGGCCTCAGGTAGATTGAGGTCTTTGGTCTCCTGCTCTAAGATGGAAATTTCAGTCTATAGTTTTGCAGTCTTTCGATCTGCACTTTCAATTAAGATATCCATTAATACCATAGAATTGTGATTAAGATAGTCTTCCCATTTAATCCTAAGGTCCGTATCAAGGTCGTCGTATGTAGGGAAGACTTGGGAACGCAGTCCCCTGGGTATTTGTTTGAGCCGTATATATTGTTTCAAGGTGGTTCCATCCCACCAGCAAGAGTTTTCTTGTTTTTTAAGTTTCTCAAGCTTAATAAACTTATCTCTGAGACCTTCTTTACGTGGCTGACCCGTACTAGCTGATGCCTAATGAGTGGGCATGTCCTTGGCCAAGTTCTCAAAAGGTTCTGCTGCTGCCTTGGCTCTATCCATGGGTGAATCCAACAAGGTAAACATAAAGGGATGTGTATGGAATATTGAGTTACATACATTTTATATGCGTTGAATGTAACTCAATATTCCATACACATCCCTTTATGTTTTTTTCCTAGCCCTGAAGAGTTGTTGTGAGTTGTTCCCACACGACGAAACATGTGTCGGCTGGTTGTGGAATCATTAAACTACCCATCTTCCAAGAATTTATACGAGAATTGCAACTGTCATTTATTTGGCTATATATTTACAATGCTTCCTTTTGCGTAACTACTATTGTTATACCTTGCTTGTTGTGTGCGAGAGCTTTACTGTTTATATTGTCTCGAAGGTCTGTCTTCAGACCTTTTTTTGAACGGTTAAGGGGTCTTTTCCGCTCGCTCTTCCGCACCACGCCATTACTTAGCCTAAGATACACACCAAACATTAACACTAGGTAGCGCGCCTTTCCTCTCTGAGAACTCTAAAAACCCCACAAGCTGTACCTCACCTTTTGACTCAGATAGGGCGCCTCCACGTTTGTCTCCATAAATTTAGCTTCTTGGATTTGTCGTACAAACACAACCTTGTTGGATTCACACATGGATAGAGCCAAGGCAGCTGCAGAACTTTTTGAGAACTTGGCCAAGGGCATGCCCACTCATTAGGCATCAGCTAGTATGGGTCCGCCACGTAAAGAAGGTCTCAGAGATAAGTTTATTAAGCTTGAGAAACTTAAAAAACAAGAAAACTCTCGCTGGTGGGATGGAACCACCTTGAAACAATATATACGGCTCAAACAAATACCCAGGGGTCTGCGTTCCCAAGTCTTCCCTACATACGACGACCTTGATACGGACCTCATGATTAAATGGGAAGACTTTCTTAATCACAATTCTATGGTATTAATGGATATCTTAATTGAAAGTGCAGATCGAAAGACAGCAAAACTACAGACTGAAATTTCCATCTTAGAGCAGGAGATTAAAGACCTCAATCTACCTGAGGCCACAGTCAAAAATTACACCTTACTTGATGAGATCCTTTTGAAACATCAAGCAGAGATCAAGAATAGAAAGGCACGCCAAATAAAAAGGGATGAGACTGATTATAGGGACGGTAGGGTCTTTACCTACGCACGCAAATATGATTCCATGATCCCTGGTAACAAACAAGGATCACAAGTAGGGAGATGCACCACTAATAGCTCCACTACATCCAGCACCAGATCTCTAAGCACAACAAGACTCAGCAAGCCAGAGACTGAAATAACAAGGAGCACTGACATCACACGCTCAGCTTTTGTATTAGAAATGCAGCGCATCAGGAAAGGCAACAAGATACAACCCCCAAGAAACGCACAAGACCCAAAACCCACAGGGGTAGGCGTAGGAGCCAACAAAGATTACCGCAAGAAATTGAGGTCAGGGACAATGAGGAATTGATCACAGCAAGCCAAGAAGTACAGGTTATCAACCTTTCCTCTTTTCCATTAACTGCGAATATGATCTCCCTACTTAGTAAGGGCCTTAGTTTCAATCCCTATGCCACAGGTGATATTTGCCAAACGAAAATAGATGTTTTCAAATTTGTGCGCAACCTGAAACCTAAAAAACACTTTGCAGGACAAAAAGAAACCATGAGACACTTGAAGAATATTCCTAATGTTTTTGATGATGAGATTCTGACAATAAAAGATGTGCAATCAACACATTTGCTTCTTTCCTTGGCTGATCGGGAGGAAAGTCCTTATGACATGGAGAGACTTCTTGAGGAGCTTGATGTTGAGAGTCATTATGGGCTGGCCAGTGGTTTGAAATGTAAATCCAAATGGACCCCCACAGTACCAGGGGGTAACGCCATAGATAACTTTCATAGACATATTCTAGAGGATCTCAATAAAGCAAACAATAAGAATCTAGATGCAACTTTCCAATATAATGACAACCTCACCAAGGGCGAACGTATAGCACTATCAATTTTGAGCAATAACCCCAACATCATCATTAGATAAGCAGACAAAGGGGGCAACATCGTGGTGATGAATCTCCTAGACTACAATGATGAGATTTTGAGCCAATTGAGCGATGACTCATGTTATGAGCAACTCGCTCAGAACTCCATGGGTCCTTTGACATTGCTAATCAATGAAAAATTACTAAATTGGAAACAATCTGGGCTTTTGAACAATGATGAGTATCTTTACCTCAAGGTATCCAGACCATCCTTCCCCTGGTTATACACACTACCCAAGATACATAAAGATCTCCCCTTCCCCCCGGGCAGACCTATAGTCTCAGGGATAGGGGGGTCCCACGGGAAGGCTAGTAGAATATGTGGACCTTTTCCTGGGACCACTTGTGAGAAATTTACCCTCATACATACAAGATTCAAAACACATACTAAGCATAATGACAGACATGGAGTGGCAACAGGGCACCACATTGGTTACAATGGATGTGGTGTCGCTATACACTAGTATCAACCCCAAGTTAGGTATGGAAGCCATGAACAAAATACTATCAAATAGACCTGCCTCATTTTGGGCCCATACCAACATGCTACTAGCCATGATGGACCTTATCCTCACCAACAATTTTTTCATGTTTGACCACAAATGGTACCAACAAAAAAGGGGTGTAGCCATGGGGTATAAATATTCCCCCTCCTTTGCCAACCTCTTAATGGGAGCACTGGAGTCGGACCTCATTTAGGGAACTAAGGGATCACAATATATCGACTCCATTATTTTTTGGGGTCGATATATTGATGATTGTATTCTATTGTGGTCAGGTTCGGATGAATCATTACAATACTTTTTTAAATACCTCAACAGCAATACGTGGGAGATTAGATTCACGATGCAACACAGCAAGAGTAATATAGAATTCCTAGACCTGGAATTTTATGTTAAAAATAACACACTGCATAGCAAACTCTACAGGAAACCTACCTCTTGCAATTCCATTCTCCACGCATCCAGCTCGCATCCACTGCACCAAATACGATCGATCCCATATGGCGAATTTCTCCGAGCCAGGTGCAATTGTAGCCAGTAAACTGAATTCAATAACTGTATCGCAAATATGAATGACAGGTTTTCAAGAAGAGGATACTCAGAGGTGACCATAAAAAGAGCTGAAAAGAGAGTAAGACAAACCAAAAGACCAGATTGTCTCAGGAAAGGCACGGAGCCTAAGTCCTCTAACAATAGGGTGAGACTAATCACAGAGTACAATGCATTACACCAAACTGTACGGAAGAGTTTTCACAAACACTGGAACCTGTTGAAAGCAAATTCCACTTTAAAAGAATGGATTCCTGACACGCCAGCAATAACCTACAAGAAAGGACAAACACTAAGGAGTAGACTTAGCCCCAATTTTCCCCATAACACTGCTGCCCAAAATTGGATGACGAAACATAGCACAGGCTTCTTTAGATGTGGCTTTTGCTCTATGTGCAGATGGGGGAAACATGGGACTAGAACGTTAACAGGATTCAATAAAATAACCTACAACATCAAACAGAACATTACATGTCTGACCAAATTTGTTGTCTACATTATAGAATGCCCATGTGGCAAATATTATGTAGGCAGCACTATCAGGGCTCTTAAGGACAGAATGGCAGAACATATGAGAGCCATACAAAAAAGAGACCCCAAATATCCAGTGGCTTTACACATTGCAGAATGCCAACCTATGGAGGATGAAATCAAAGTGCGTTTCTATGGTATTGATGTGATTCCACTGAATATCAGAGGCGGCAAACGCGAACTCACACTAAGCCGAAAAGAAGCCATGTGGATCATGCGCCTACATTGCATTGAACACGGGCTTAACTTTGACCCGGAATTACTATTTTTCTTGCGTGACTGAAACTTGATGTTATCTACATGAGGGGGTCCTTGATGTACAATATAGACTCTTGCAAGATTTAGTACAAACATCAACCAGAACCTAAAGTATGAGTGACATCTCAAATCAGTTCATAGTTTTGTCCGCAATACATGTCCCGTTTTTTCAACTTGTAATATTATAAGGAATTACACTGCTTTTGAATTGTAACTGTATTAACCAGGTCTTGTACTGTATTCACCTTTCAGACAATGAAAGTTTTCAATTGGAACAGTGATGTTAAGCTATTGTACATTGTATCGTGCGACAGTGTAATGTTATTTATATTGACATTTGAAAGTCACGGAAATTACTAGGGGGTGGGTTGACTTTACATTTCAGGTGACACACCCGAAGCTTCTCTTCAACATCTAATCACTCGCTCACTCGCGATCTTATAACTGTTTTTGATACACTTCCGCCCATTTTATTCTAAACCTTCTATCAGGATTACTAATTCATTAGATCGGAATTGGATAAAATAAAATTCTCTTTTTAATAATTTTCTGGTCCTGGTCGCCGGGGGATTAGATACAAGGTAACTCGGGATCCCAACCATGGCGGCGTTCACTATTGACAGCCACGGTCCAGTCTTTCTACGAACAATCGTTCAAATACGCTTCCTCCTTCCGGTCACGTGTCCGTTGTTGGAAAACGGTGACCGGGAACCAAAGGAGGGGGGATGCCACGCTGGTGGTAAGTACCGCAAACATAGCTTCAAACGAGTAGTATTTGAAGAATATGACCGTATACGAAATGCTTGATCCAAGCCTATATCACCATTAATGCCGGCTGTTGTCGGTTCCCCCCGCCCCCCTTCTTTCAGGCAGAAAATTCCACGATTCAAGCTGTACCCGCGTGATCTGGAACCCGATTGTGGATCCCCTCCCGGTTGTAGGCTTAATATGCACACTTATTAAGGTACTTAATTTACAACTTTGTGTGGGAGAGAGACAATAAATGTTGCACCATAAGCTGACTCGTGTAGCAAATCTGAAATACCGTAACTTTCGGTGTTCCTTTCCTTTTAGCACGACTAGTATAGCACTTTGACCCTATGTGCTCATGATCACTAAAGTTTCACTAATATTCCACTTTGAAGACAAGAATCAAACCTCTGTTACTCCGATTGACGGTGAGTTGTGACTCTTTCAACACGTCAATACTTGGCAGATATTTGGGCTCACCACAGAGATATGCCCCGTATCTGTTTGACTATTTTTGTTCTTAAACTGTCAATGCACCGGAAACCCTTTGAAACTTCTCCAGTATATGTTCCCTCTTTTGCCATTAACATGTGTGCACGTCTATGACGGAGATTAAATTACAATCCCGCATGGTGAGAGTAATTTGACAGGTACACATGCCTATTTGATACTAGCCATACATTCAGTCATACTGATGTATTTCATAAGCTATTACAGAGACGAAGATAAATAGTGCATATAAACTCTCGTACTCTCCAGACTTTTCCTTGGTGCTTCTTCTTCTCTCTGCCCTTCTGGCGCTCTCCGATTTAATCTTGCCCCCTTTAATGTTTCTTTTCCTCTACTACAGAAATCAGATCCATTTGAATATTCCCCACCAGACCTACATGAGTGTAGGTTGTGTCTTAAGGTAGGCATTTTCCCCTAGGCACCAACAATCCCTTTCTAAATGTTCACTCACCTGGGCTTGCATGTACTCACTCCACAAATGAGTTACTACTATTTTACACGCTACTAACCACCCTCTCGCATGAGACCTTTGAGTGACTGACTTGTCTCGCTTTTGTATCAGATCATGACTTCTATGATAAAAGGCAACTCCACAATTCCCACAATAATAATGTTGACCATTGTGTCTTGTAAGGAGAAATAATATGTTTGGACACATATCATTTTTTCACCATCAGTTTCTTTTCTTCTAACCACCACTCTGATCACGTTTGCTAAATCATTTCCACTCATGGTTCGTGGGAATCGGTTGCTTTATTCGTGACCACGACACCCTGTTCACTATGCAAATTCACCTCGGTCCACCAGTGCATGAATCAGATTCGACAATGTTTTTTTTATATGCGCTTAATGTCACTCAATATTCCATACACATCCCTTTATGTTTTTTTCCCGGCCCTGAAGAGTCGTTGTGAGTTGTTCCCACACGCCGAAACATGTGTCAACTGGTTGTGGAATCATTAAACTACCCATCGTCCAAGAATTCATACGAGAATTGCAACTGTCATTTATTTGGCTATATATTTACAATGCTTCCTTTTGCGTACCTACTATTGTTATACCTTGCTTGTTGTATGCGCAAGCTTTGCTGTTTATAGTGGGTGGCTAATACCGTCTGTTACAGAGGATTAACATTTACTACACTGAGAATGATTTGTTGGTTCAGAACTTGGGCAGGGCACTGAGATCCCTGAAGGCTCAGACTGCCTTCTGGACATTGCTATCATTCACTGTACCCAGCCAAGTTGCAATTGCAAAAATGGTGATCAATTGTATCATTTCGCTAACCTCTTTATGCTAGTACCATTGCAGTTTTTTAAGCAGATAGATTCCCATTTGATCGACTTTCTTTGGGGCAGCTGCTAAGTGTAGCCAAGCTACGACTGCCACAGAGCAGAGATGGCCTAGGTGCCCCTGATTTCCATTGTGACTTCTTTGCAGGCCAACTTCAACAAGTGACCTACTGGATGGAGGGGCATCACCTGAATGAAACTTAATTGACTAGTGAGTATATCCACATTGGTGATCTCTACAGAATACTTTTCCTGGGCACACAACTCCCATAGGAGCTACCAGCATTGGTACGGATGGTGGCCCTGACATTGTGGCGTTGTCTGCAATATACACACTTAATTTCCTCATATGCACCAGAATTCCCAAACAAGGTCTTACACACTATCACTGACTCGTTGTCTGTCAGTGAGTTAACTTACAAGGAAGCAGCGAGCATCCTCATTGTGAGCGACATGTATGCCGATGGGGCCCCTGAGGATCTCCATACCATGACTGGCACACGTGGCCAGGGAGGTAGTCAATTTCTGCTGTATGGTTAAAATATTTTAACAAAATGGGGTAACCCTGTGTCCCTCAGAACCTGGGTATATGCGATTGACAAAAAATGTGGTTCTGTCGGGTATTATGCAATCTCTTTGGGTTAGGCTGCAGACAGCTCTAAAACACAAACAAGCAAAACTCTCTGATATCCAAAGTTTTTATATATATTAAAAACAAAAACCAATGAACCAGTAAAATGGAATTACTTCATTCCACTACATTATTATCAAACAAAAGTGCAGTGACTGTAGTGAATTCAGTGACAAAAGTGAAATACGTAGTGACACTTATATACAAGGACGTATTGAATTAATACACTTTACAAAAAAGGAGAAGGGGCAAGGGGGAAGGATAGCACGATATGTTCTTTTATCGTTTTGTGGCCAGTTTCATCCTAGTAAAAGTTCCAAGGAAAGCAAGGAATTATTGTCCATATTCCTGGAATTATCTTGGCCAAAAGGAAAAAGCGTCGACGTTTCGACCCTGGTTGCGCCCCAGTTGGTGGTCGCGGCGGGTCTTTATCAAGACAGGGGGGGGCTGGAAAAGAAGGGAAACCTGTATCAGAGAGATGCATTGTAATGACCGTCATAAATGACGAGAATATCTCCAGGTTACTTACATGGGAATTGTTCAACAATTAATGTAATCCAGAAGGTAGCCCGTTGGTCAACCTGGAACAAAGTATATAAACGGGATTTCAGGACCAACTGGTGTGGGATTCAGTACACTCATAGTTTAAAGTGCCTAAGTGACAACATCAGTTAATCTGCCCTGAATAGTGTACGTGTGAAATAGCCTATTGATTATAACTTTTATCAAAAACGCTCCCCAGGTGGTTAAGAGGGAATCCTAATTAAGATCAATGGTGGGCATCCATGATTAGAAGGGAGCACTATAGTGAGTGCGCCGGCAAAGACATGCCGTCCTTTAACATGCTATTGTTTGCCAGGGTGATTGGGTATCTTAGCCGGAGTGCCTGCGTGATATTGTAGAAACAGTGAATTTTTTACTTTGACTGGGAAGGGCAGTCAGGAATTGCCGTCTGGACTTACCCTCAATCTATCGACATCAGCGTCAGTGCTTCCCTGATGTGGAAAAAGCAGCCGTGAAAGCCAGCACCGAGCTCTCTGGGTGAAACCGCTCGTACTGAGCGGCTTGTCTCAGGGCGGTAAATGTAATCGTTTCCAGGCAACGTGGAGCCGGAACGAGATTGGCCAATCAGGTAATGCGTCAGCGAGGGAGGCGGAAGGCCTTTCGCCTCGAGGACGCAGTGAACGTCCGTTGCTAAGCAATAGTTGGACGCTTTGGAAGCGCACAGTGATCGTCCGTTGTTAGGCAACTGTGAGACTCGCAAAGTATCAACTTGATGAGTGTTTGGTCAAACAAGTACATCCCTGTTCATCTGACATCCTTTCCCCATGAACATGGGAGCTCTTTCAAATGCCCGTGGTTGTCCAATTTAGAACCCTCCGTGACCGCGCGCAGCGCGACTAGGCGTCTCACAATTGCCTAACAACGGACGATCACTGTGCGCTTCCAAAGCGTCCAACTATTGCTTAGCAACGGACGTTCACTGCGTCCTCGAGGCGAAAGGCCTTCCGCCTCCCTCGCTGACGCATTACCTGATTGGCCAATCTCGTTCCGGCTCCACGTTGCCTGGAAACGATTACATTTACCGCCCTGAGACAAGCCGCTCAGTACGAGCGGTTTCACCCAGAGAGCTCGGTGCTGGCTTTCACGGCTGCTTTTTCCACATCAGGGAAGCACTGACGCTGATGTCGATAGATTGAGGGTAAGTCCAGACGGCAATTCCTGACTGCCCTTCCCAGTCAAAGTAAAAAATTCACTGTTTCTACAATATCACGCAGGCACTCCGGCTAAGATACCCAATCACCCTGGCAAACAATAGCATGTTAAAGGACGGCATGTCTTTGCCGGCGCACTCACTATAGTGCTCCCTTCTAATCATGGATGCCCACCATTGATCTTAATTAGGATTCCCTCTTAACCACCTGGGGAGCGTTTTTGATAAAAGTTATAATCAATAGGCTATTTCACACGTACACTATTCAGGGCAGATTAACTGATGTTGTCACTTAGGCACTTTAAACTATGAGTGTACTGAATCCCACACCAGTTGGTCCTGAAATCCCGTTTATATACTTTGTTCCAGGTTGACCAACGGGCTACCTTCTGGATTACATTAATTGTTGAACAATTCCCATGTAAGTAACCTGGAGATATTCTCGTCATTTATGACGGTCATTACAATGCATCTCTCTGATACAGGTTTCCCTTCTTTTCCAGCCCCCCCCTGTCTTGATAAAGACCCGCCGCGACCACCAACTGGGGCGCAACCAGGGTCGAAACGTCGACGCTTTTTCCTTTTGGCCAAGATAATTCCAGGAATATGGACAATAATTCCTTGCTTTCCTTGGAACTTTTACTAGGATGAAACTGGCCACAAAACGATAAAAGAACATATTGTGCTATCCTTCCCCCTTGCCCCTTCTCCTTTTTTGTAAAGTGTATTAATTCAATACGTCCTTGTATATAAGTGTCACTACGTATTTCACTTTTGTCACTGAATTCACTACAGTCACTGCACTTTTGTTTGATAATAATGTAGTGGAATGAAGTAATTCCATTTTACTGGTTCATTGGTTTTTGTTTTTAATATATATAAAAACTTTGGATATCAGAGAGTTTTGCTTGTTTGTGTTTTAGAGCTGTCTGCAGCCTAACCCAAAGAGATTGTATGGTTAAAATATGCACACGCTCATGGGGCGATGGAATGCAGATGGAACAGAACCTTACACACAGTGCACATGATGGTGAATTGGCACAGATTAATCATGTGACTCTACAAAACTAGCCTTAGACATACTGGAGTATCATGACAGCCCCTTGGAGAATATTGGGAAGAATGCTCATTGTGAATGATGGAGAGCCCTGGAATACCCCTAGAAGGTATCCAGAAATGCCCACTTTAAATTTATGAAATGTAACATATTACATAGAGCCTATCTAACACCCTGTAAGCTCAGATCTTTCTTTGCACACCCACGGCCTGTACGAGATGGCAGGTGAACTGTGCTAAACTATGCCACCCGATAGGGTCTTTAAATAATCTTTGGGACGAGGTAACTCATTCCATAGTCACACTAACCGCTAGGCCATGCCTCATTAGTAAATACTGGAATGCACATGTACAGACCTAAAAAGTGATGGAAAAGATGACATTCAGTGAAAGTAAGCAGCATCTCTCTTAGTGGAGACCCATGTATTCTGCCCCCCAGCTGCCTGTCATGTCCCAAGGTCGCAGGCGCATGGTGTGTGCGGCGCTGAGATTGCAAGAACACTCGGGACACTGTTTCTTGGTTAACCGCGTGGTCCGGACTGCCCGCCGGCCACGCCTGCTTTATTTTATATGCAAGCGCGTTACGTCACGCGCTCGCGTATGCGCACCTCTTGGTGCGCGGCTAACTAGACCGCTGACTCGCAGCCACGAACATTACATTCCTTTTAACCTTTATTTAAACAAACAAAAATAGGCATACTGTCATTAGTCTTAATAACTGGAAAAACGGGGCCGTCCGGCCAATTACCAGCCTGATGAGTAGGCAGTTCATGATCAGCCCACTGCAAAGTCCGCCAGCTGGGATGATGGAGCTGGATTCCTTCTCAGACCATACCCAGCCGCTTCTCCCCGGGCGAGGGCCCTCCGAGGGGCCGCTTGAGGGGACTCTCGGGTGCCCCGGGGCTCACCTGAGGCACGGGGGGCTGAGCCTGGGAGTGCTGGATGGTGGTGAGCTTGTGTCTCCGGTTCTGTCTGGGGTGGTACGCTCGTTTTCCTCTGCCCTGCTGGGTACCTCGGGTTGGCTGGAGACTTCTCCCTCCGGTTCTGGCTCTTGGGGGCTGGTATTGTCCGGGTGAGCTTTCTTAAAGGAAGATACATTACGGGTGACTGTTTCATGCCCTCGTTGAGCCGTTACCATTGTGCCCATGAAATGAAATGAAATGAAATTGCACTTGTATAGCGCATAGCTACCCGGAGGCCTCGCAGCGCTTGCGGTGGGTGACAGTCCATGGTCGAGGTTCAAACTGGAGTCGGAATTTGCTCCCCGGATACCTGTCCTTCACTTGAACACGGTCTCTCTCGTGGATCTCCGGCTCTTTGGCCTTCTGCCTGAAACTGGCATAGGTGTTGGATCGAGTTCTGTTGGAGAGAGCCCTTTGCGGGTCTACCTGGCTCGCAGCCCAGTTGGGGTGACTGGGGATGGTGTCTCTGACCACTCGTCCTAGGGTTGATGGGTCTGGAACTGCTTCGGTGGTTCTGTGGGGTGTGAGGTGGTATTCCCTCAGGAAACTGTAGATTGCCTTTTCCATAGATACTTCTTCTGCATGGGCTATTCTGATGACTTTATTCAGCGTGCGCATGAATCTTTCTACCTCCCTGTTGGCTTGAGGCCAGCGGGGGGTCACTTTCTTGTGATGGATTCCCCAGCTCTTCAGATATTCAGTGAACTCCTGCCCTTAGAAGGGTGGCCCATTATCTGTTTTGACGCTCTCGAAGATACCATCTGTCGCTATGGTCTTTTCAAACTTTGTGATGAATTCCTTGGCAGTGAGGGTTGTTACCACTTCCACTTCTGTGTATTTAGTGAAGTCATCAACGATGACAAGTACGTATCTTCCATCAGGGAGGTGCCCGAAGTCTGCACTGACACACTCCCACGGCCTCTGTGGGTTGTCCTCTGTGATGACCGGGGGTGGTCTCTCAGGCTGTCCTGCTGCCTGACACCATTGGCACGCCCGGACTGTTCTCTCCACCTTATTGTCCATCTCCGGGAACCACACTTTGGCGCGGAGCTGCTCTTGGTTTTGACCATGCCTTGGTGTCCTCGGTGGGCTTGCTCCACCGCTTGCTGGGTCAGGCTCTCAGGCATTACGATCCTCGGACCTCTTAGCAAACATCCCTGGTTGTCAAACGACAACTCCTCCTTCACTCTCAGAAACGCTTCGTTGGATGTTCTGGCTTGTGGTGCCCGTTTGCTCAGTGAAGCCTGGACCGCCCTCCAGTCATTTGATTGAATGGCACTCACCACCACCTGTAGCACATCGTCATTCCGCATGGCTCCAATGATCATCTCGAGACTCATGGGTAGGGGTCTCGACATTTCCAGCACGACCTCGACGTACTCCTCGGTATCCTCCGCGTCCTCTCTCTCTCCTTGTGTTGCAGCTAGGGGGTGTCTGGACAGATAGTTTGCTGGGTTTGTCGCTCCTGGTCGGTACTCCACTTTGTAGTCGTACTCCTGTAGTTGGAGGATCCATTTTTCAATTCTGGGAGGTGGCTTGGACACCGTCCCTCGGAATAGTGGGATCAGCGGCTTGTGATCTGTCGACACAGAGAACGGGTGTCCGTACACGTATACGTGGAAATGACGGCAGGCCCAATGGATTGCTATAGCCTCCCATTCTATTTGGGAGTATCTTTGCTCCGTGTCTGTCAATGACCGACTGGCGTAGGCGATGGGGGTCCATTCATCCTCTCCTTGACGTTTTGTTAGAACCGCTCCTAAACCGTACGGGCTGGCATCAACTGTTATGTTGGTGAGTTTAGCCGGGTCAAAGTACGATAGGGTTCACACCGCTTTGGTGTCTCTGAATGCAGCCTCCTGTTGTTCACCCCATTGCCAGGGGGTTGCCATCTTGGTAAGCTCCCGGAGAGGTCGGGTGGGGTTTGATAAGTCAGGTATGAACCTTCCACAGAAGTTCACCATGCCTAGGAAGCTCCTCACCTTCGATATGTTGGAGGGGGCTGGCGCATTCTGCACGTCTTTCACCTTGTCCGGGTCCGGTGCTATCCCTTGGTCGGAGAAGGTATATCCAAAGAAAGTGATCTTGTTCTGGAGGAATTGGCACTTCTCCCTGTGAAGAGTCAGACCTGATTCCTTGATCCTTTGCAACACTCCCCTTAGTCTCCAGTGGTGTTCCTCGATGGAGTCCGCATAGATCACAAGATTATCACTGACGTTCAGGACGCCTGGGAGTCCACTCAAGACCTCCCGGATAGTGTTCTGGAAGACTTCTGCGGCGCTGGATATGCCAAAGTTGAGACGTCTGTAGCGTCTGAGGCCTATGTGGGTAGAGAACGTGGTAATGTAGCGGGAGTCCGGGTGGAGGGGTAGTTGGTGCTAGCCTGACCGGAAGTCCATTTTGGAGAACCACCGCGCCCCATTCAGCTCTCCGAGGATGTCATCGATTGTTGGAGTGAGGTGCCTCTCCCTCTTAACTGCAGCTTTGAGCAGGTGCATGTCCACACATATGCGGACATGCCCAGGTTGTTTCAGTTTTCGCGCTACCACAATTGGGGACACCCATGGGGTCGGTCCGCTGACCTTTTCGATGATGCCTCGTCGTTCAAGGGCTTCCAGCTCCTCCTCCACCTTTTTCCTGAGGTGGAAGGCTATTCTTCGGTGCCTGAGTGCGACAGGTTGGATCGACTGGTCGATGTGGAGGGATACCTCTTTCCCTTTCAGGCACCCGATGCCCCGGAATGTATCCTCGAACTCCTCCAATATTGTGTCCAACTCTTCTGTCAGCACCGCCATGGCGAAAGATATCAGTCGTAGTTCTTCCGCTGCCTGCCCGCTGAGAAGCATGCCGCTGCCTTCTTTGGTGACATATATGGTCGTCGGGGTCTTCAACTCCTGGTGCTGCAGCTCCGTCCGGAAACAGCCTATCAGTGGAATCGGTGTCTTCTG
This sequence comes from Lissotriton vulgaris, assembly GCF_964263255.1. Taxonomy (NCBI): domain Eukaryota; kingdom Metazoa; phylum Chordata; class Amphibia; order Caudata; family Salamandridae; genus Lissotriton; species Lissotriton vulgaris. Next base: position 89,733,012 of record NC_141697.1, on the reverse strand, counting down.
CCCAAATGCGAACACCCTGATCTTTGCAGCTTGCAGTGGCGGTTTGGTTCTCAGCTGATTGTATACATCCGCCGCCATGAGTTCTATTGATGCTCCGGTGTCAATGGTGGCTCTCACTTCTTGGTTGTGTATCTTGATGCAACACTTTGGAAGGCGCCTCTTCTTCCGCTGGGGTTGGTCGATGGCGAAAACGTAATGGACCGGATAGTCATTAGTTTCATCGTCCATGTCTTCGCTGTCATGGCTTTCTTTGATGGTGTGAGCTGCCTCTTTCTTGGACTTGGTCGACCTGCATACTGCTGCGAAGTGGTTCATCCACCCACACGAGCTGCATCTTTTCCCTCGCGCCGGGCAATCTTGGATGCGGTGTAGTTGACCTCCGCAGTATCCGCAGTCTATGCGTTTTTCTTGCGGCTTCTTTCCTCCATACTGGCGTGTCTTGGGTCGGACAACATTGACGTGTTCTGCTGCATTGACCTGCTCTGTCTTGACTGGTCGGTGGAGAGCCGCCTCCATGTGCGACGCCCTAGCTAGGGATAGTTCTTTGAAGCGCCCCAGCTTCAGGATATTCGCCAACAGTTTTCCATCTTCTTGTAATATTGTCACCCTCAGCTTTGAGGAGTAGCACCCCTGTATTATCTGTCCCCATATTTCCTCTTGCTCGTCGAGGGAACCCGCACGTGCCGGCTAGTTCTTTGAGTCGGCCGTGTAAGGCATCGAGTAACTCTTCGGCCTCCTGCTTTGCTTGTCGGAAGATGAACCTTTCATAGTCTTTGCTAGCCATGGGTTCGAAGTGTGCGGTAAGAGCATTGAGGGAGCGTTATATATGTCTTCGGGGTGGCCTCCACGATGGTTTGGTGAATCCTATGTATGTCTTTCCCGCCCAGATGCAGGAGTAGGCCCTGCGGCGTTCCCTTGTTGTCCCTACGCCTTCAAAATAGATCTGTAGGCGATCTGTCCAATCTTTCCAGCGGGGCGCCAGGGATGCTCAGTCTACCACAAAAGGTTCAATGGCGGAAATTGACGCCATATTGGAAAGTGGATGGGCCTAGCACGTGGCCTGGATTATTCTTGGTTGTGATACTCTGGTTTTGGCCCGGCACGGCCGTGCCACGTGTGTTGGGGTGAGGCAGGTGGCCCGTTCCTTAATTCGTGGGCCTGTCTGGGCTGCCCTTGTGCTGACAGTGACCTGCCACCTTTGTGGCTTGCTGTCCGTCTGCTCCCTCGGGCTGTGATGCTAGGGTGTGCTGCCCAGACTTCCCTTTCCTTTCCCCTTTGATGTTACTCTTCCATAGAGGGATTGGTGGCCTCAAAACTTCATAATTGCCCTCCGGGCCTTAGCTCCGCACTTGGAGGATGGGCGGCTGTATGGCAGTGTCGTGACAATGCCTCCTCTCCAACCTGGAGCCACTCGTGGAGCCATGGCTCTGCTGGCGTAGTACGTGCTGGGCCCACCGCTGGATCGGGTTAGCACACGGCCATACGCTCCCATTTGCGGCCAAATGAACGTCGCCCAGGGGCTTAGCACGGGTCCTCAGACCCTCATCGCCAGTGTCATGTCCCAAGGTCGCAGGCGCATGGTGTGTGCGGCACCGCGATTGCAAGAACACTCGGGACACTGTTTCTTGGTTAACGGCGTTGTCCGGACTGCCCACGGCCACGCCTGCTTTATTTTATAGGCGAGCGCGTTAAGTCACGAGTTCGCGTATGCGCACCTCTCGGAGCGTGGCTAACTAGACCGCTGACTCGCGGCCACGAACATTACACTGCCCAGTTTGAGCTGCAGGAAACCCCTTCTCCGGGATCACAACATAGCCGTGTACCGATGGCTCACCTAGATCGCTCTCCTTGTTAATCTCTGGTATTCCACACCACCACACAGCAGTGCTAGGGGTGAGCGGTGAACTCCTCTCCGCTAGCGATGTTTTGCCAACTTCGCTCTCTGCTGGGAGCGTGGAGTTCAGCAAAGAATTTAGATTCCAGCGCTTGGCGGAGTGTGCCCCCGGTGCTCACCCCTGTTAGAATGCACTCAGAGTCAGCAATCCCCTGCAGGGGGAGACTGCCTTGGAAGTTGGGAGGGCTGTGCCATTAGCAGTGTGCTGCAACACTGTTGAAAGTGTGCCATCAGTGGAGAGGGCAGTACCCTGCAAATGGGAGAATGCCTCATAAGCAAGGGAATGCAGTGGGGAGGGCAGTGTGTAGAAGTTTGAGAATATCCATCAGTGTCAGGAATGCCTGACAGCGAAGAAACTGTCCCGCCAGTGATGAGGGAAATACCCTGCAAGTCTCAAAATGTCTTATCAGAGGAGGGGTGCCATGGTAATGATGAGGGGAATGCCCTGCGAGTGTGAAAATGCCTGTCCGCAATATCTTGCAAGTGCGGGAATGCCTTGTCAATGGGGAGAGCAATGCCTTACAATCAAGAGAATGTCCCTGTGTCATCTGTGGCCCATCAGTGCCAGGAATGCCTTTCAGCGTGGAGACTGCCCCCCTGCAAGCGAAGGTGAGGGGGCCCCGGCAATGCCGATGCACTCAAGCTGACAACCTTTATGTATAGAAGACTGGGGGCCCCCTGCACCGCGGGGCTGCAGGGGTGCCCCTTACGCCTCCTGACCTGCCCTCGCAGTTTGGGCTGAACTGTAGACCAGAGGCTAGTAGTCCCTAGCCTCTGACTAGAACAGCACTGTGATTGAAAAACGATGGACTGGAATGCTTTCTGAACAATCCCTAGCATCCAAAATTAACCAGAGCCAGTTTTCCATCACTTTAATATTGTTCCAAGGAGCCGCAGAGCACTTTGCAAAAAGCGCATGTATTGCCTCAGCAGCCTCTGAAACATGAGGTGCTGTGCAACAAACCGTACTTTGTGCGTGAGGGAGTTTATGTTTTCAGTGAATTGCAGAGTCTTCACATATCAACTCTTAGGGCACAGTGATCTGCCGACAATCACACAATTCATTGGTGAAGTGTGACTATTCAGGGACCAAGAAAAGTAACTCACCCACGAGACGTCGTCGACCTCCATGGCCCAGATGTACATGCATGTGTGGGAATCAATCTGAATTTTAAGTGTAGGCCACATTGACCCTCGACACCATATTTTGCTTGAGGGTTACATGTGAAAAGAATGTGCAGGAATGTTTTCACCTGAGCCCGTCTATCTATAACTCCAGCTCGGTTCAAGATTCTGACAACAGCCACAAGAAGTAGGTCATTTTCATGTGTACATTGACAGGAAACTCCCTTCTGATAATCCGCCTCTCTGGGGAAGCCGCAGCCTGGCTCCTCCGCTGCGCATGATCTGACGGCCGGAAGGATGCAGACAGCTTCAGGGCGGCCCGTCCCGGTTTCATCCGAGCCGGCTCCGTATTTAGAATCTGCACCTTTGACACGCGCACGTGCTGCTCCAAACCATCCTAGAACCCAGATCCTAAAGTATGGATAACGCGGTACATATAAAGAGGTGCCGAGATATAGGTGAGAACGCAAAGGTACTGTCCGCTTTGCAAAATAGATCAAGTAAATATAAAGTCACTGGGCATCCTTTGATTTCTACAGCTCAGTGATTGAGGGCAACACTTCAAGTATCTATGTTGCTCAAGTGCAAATGTTTACATGCCCTGTAAATTTCATTTTGGGAGTGGCTTTGATGAGCGGTGGTGTTCCAATTCTGGAAAATCCCGCTCAGGTAGAGAACCACTACTCTCAAGACCTGGGTTTAAGTGCTGCTGATAATCTGATAAAGTGCTCCAATTACCACATTCCTCGCAGGGGTCCGTGGAGCTGAATGAAGCTATGAAAGGGGAAAACATTTTAAAATGAAAATAAAAACAATTGCAGAAGTAAAATAAAATGTAAATAACCAAATAAAAAGTCCCCTAGCTCTAAACCCTAAGCACTGGAAATAATTAAGTACATGGATTTATTAACCAACAGCTCATTCAACTAAGTCATAGGAGACAATGTAACACACAACTACATACATTAAAGCAATACCACAGAGATCTCAGAAAATGATCCATCATTACATTTTTCATCCTCAAAAAAGTATATATATATTACAAACAACCTATTACCATACAATCTTCTTAGTTTCTAGATTAAAAAGTCACTTCCTGGTATCCCTCTTTTTGCAACCTCATTTGTCATTAAAATGGAACGTAATTATTTCCCCTAATTTCACCAAAAATAGATTTGCTAAATCAAAATGCTTTAACTAAAAAGTTATTGCCACAAAACTAACTATTATGGAGCAAAGCTTGTGGGAGCAAATCTCTAACGCCACTTAAGAAGTACTCGTCCCTCTTGATAGTGTGGTCGCACTAGACCTGGAAAGTTCTCAGTATACAATGGTGGTGCAGTGTAAAGTTGCCCACTCTTTACACATCCCAAACATCCCCATTTGACCAATTCATGACACACCAAATCAAAGCGCATTTTGCACATGAGAGTTACGTGTCTTTATGAATCTTACACATGTTAAATCTGATACTGCTGATGCGGAGTCTTCATTTTAGCATATTATATTAACTCACTTAGAATGTACACTAAGCTTTGAAGAAAATAGTTTGAAAAATTATTGAAGCTTTACACCTAATGTCTAAACAGGTGCAATTTTGTCTATGACTATTTGACTGCTATAAATGTCGTTCTTATCTTTTAATGATCCTTGTATGTGCTTTATTCTAAATTAGGTCGAAAGATAAAAGTTTATTAATGTATGCTTTTATGTTACAAATATATATTTATGAAAGTACTTCTACAGCATATTCACTGTTTACTCAACAACTCTCTTATGTCAGGGACAGTACCTAGCAGCTTCAAACAGGCCTTACTGATTCCCCTTACCAAGAAGCCCGGCATCGACCCGCTCGACCTTGCGAACTATCGGCCCATATCACTGCTACCTTTTCTATCGAAGATGCTGGAGGCACATGTCACCAACTGCCTCTCTAACTTCGTGGAGGAAACAGAATACCTCCAACCCAACCAGGCGGGCTTCCGACCTGGTCACTCCACTGAAGCGGTAATATTAGCAGTCCAAAACACCCTGAGGTCCAACGCCGATAACAACCTTCATCAAGCCTTAGTACTTCTCGACTTATCCGCGGCATTCGACACGGTTGACTATTCCATTCTGGTCAACCGTGTCGAACAGGCGGGCCTCAGAGACTCTGCCCTAGCCTGGTTAAAATCGTTCATCTCTGAACGTACCCAATCGGTTCGCTTAGGCTCCTTTTCTGCCGCCAAGGTCAAGTCTCTCTGTGGGGTGCCCCAGGGCTCCTCACTATCCCCCTTGTTGTTCAACCTATACATGCGGCCCCTCCTCTTTGCCCTAAGTAAGCATAAAGTCACTGCATACAACTATGCAGATGACTTACAACTTATCTTTGTCCTCAACTCTCCTAACGCGGTGGAGGACTTCCAAGCCACCATGACCCTAATTCAGAGCTGGATGTCCTCAAACCACCTCAAACTAAACCCAGGGAAAACTGAGTTGATCCTGCCCGGCAAGAGCGAAATTAGTTGGAGCCCTAACTTCTGGCCATCGGACATGGGCCTCCCCCCTAAAAAATCTTCCACTGTGAAAAGCCTAGGGATAACCATCAACGAGGACCTCTCGCTAAAATCCCAAATTGGCACCGTGGTCTCCTCTGGATTTTTCCAATTAAGGAAAATCAGGAAAATCGCCCATTTCCTCACTCCTTCCGCCTTAATCCAGGTGGTCATGGCCCTGGTACTCTCCCATATTGACTTTTCCAACAGTCTATACCTAGGCCTACCCGTAGGACAACTCAAGAGACTACAGTACCTGCAGAATCAGGCCGCCAGGCTGATCTGCAAAGTACCCAAATGGGAACCTATCAAACCAGGCCTCGAGAGTTTGCACTGGCTCCCCGTGGCTCAAAGAACCGAATTTAAAGCCGGATGCATTATCTTTAAGGCTCTGCAAGGCAAAGGACCCCTATTTATCAGACAGCTGATCGGTAGATACGTCCCCCCACGGAACCTAAGATCTGCCCACAAAGATCTTCTAGAAGTTCCTCGTTTCAAGAAAAAACGACAAGGCGGCAGCTGCTTTCACTTCCTTGCAGCCACCCTATGGAACTCTTTACCTCTTGCTCTCAGACAGAGTAGAGACCTTCTTGCCTTCAGAAAGGCTTTTAAAACACATCTCTTCACACAAGCTTACCCGAAATAACTCCTCCGCCAGACTCTCCTCCTGTTATGTTTTTTATCTTACCAGCGCCAAGAAGCCCTCGGGCGTACGCGCGCTTTATAAGTTGCCAATAACATAACATAACATAACAATTTCATTGCTCACTGTGTGAATTATTAGATTAAAGTATTAATAAGCAATTTTATTTTGCATAGGTGTTTTAAATGTGCACACACATAGATTAGAGTGCACTATAGATTTAATACTTTAAAGTTAGCTGTTTTATATTGAAGGCCTAAAGTCTGTTCTCATGAGAATGCATTTCGTTCTTGCATTTTGCTGATTTGCTATGTTGCAAGAGTCCTCACCAACTGTTAGTTGAATGGATACTTTTCTTGTAACAAGTATTAGATAAACGCCTGTGTGATAATCCTGGGAGGAGTTACCCCGCTAGAGTGTAACACCCAGGAGGACACCCACAGTCTTATGAGTAAAGCAACCCATTGGTGAAGTCAAAGTGCTTGGTGTCGGTTTGACCTGGCAAATTAAATTAAATTAAATGATCATGGCTCAACGGGTGCAGTGGGTGGGCTACTCCCCCAAAAACTTGAGTGGGGATTGTGTGGTCCTGAATATAGACCCTGGGATCGTCTGTTTTTTGCTGACTCAGCTAGCTAACCAACCTCGCCAACAACTCAAAATTCATGCATTACCATTGGGCTTCTTCTACCATCCCCCCCCTTGCTAGCCGGAACAAAAATCATCAAGTTATGGCATCTCTGTCGCCAGTGCTGACCAGTATTCATTTCCCCCCTCTACAAAGTTTATCTGATATTGACTGATGGTTGCTGAATCTCAGCTTAGCATGCCCTCCGTCTTCCGGCTCTTCATGCCAGCTGACACTAACCCCTTACTCTCACGCCCATTCTTGTGGGTTTGTGAGACAGTTGCAACTGCAGTTGGTCTTTCAGTTTTTATCACTGAATATTGCTGGGATAGGACAGAAATTAAGTAACTAGCACTGGATACCTTTCATACGAGACTTTATAATTTGCCATCAAGAGACTTGGGCCATTAATCCTCTACACATGAAGGGTTTCAAATCTTTTTGTTGGCCCACCATTCTATCAGTAGCAGGAAGGGGGGAGGCAGGCCTAAATATTTAAATTTCAAATGCTGCTAGGAAGTTGAGTGTCAAAGTTCTGTGCACTAGTCTGTGTCATCAGATTTTAACATTGAGTCAGTCAAATTCAGTAAGCATAATTTTGATTCATTTTTATTATGATTTTCTCACGGCCCAACCAGTGGGTATAATAGATGAGTTGGAAGCTACAATTGCTCCTTGTTTGTCTAGTGGAAAGAATCAAAATTCTCTTATGTGGGCAGGTGATTTTAACCTCAGTAAATGCCTCCACAGTGAAAATTGGGTTTGCGGTGTCAAAGATGGAGTGAGTGTAAAAACTGGCAATTTTCACGGCACAATATGGGGAAGCCCTGAATCAGCTAGTACTAATCCATAGTTTATCCTTTTCATCAGACCTACATGGACCTAATTTAATTGGCCCCCTACAGATGTAGGCACGATCAGTGGAAGCGTGATTGATTTTATCCTCCTTTCGGAGGATTTGTTTCTCAAATTAGGGAGCTATGAGGTATGTGCCTCACATTTAGTGAGCACAACCCAATTATTATTAATCTTTCCTTCCACCTCCTACTTAGAAGTAGATCATGGAATAATCCGACTTTGTCTTACACTACCAACGGGATGGGGGAATCGTATGAAATGTGAATATATTGGCACTAACACATTTTACACAGAAGGTATTAATAATAGCTACAAGGAATTTTTATGCTGTCTCTCAGAAGAGAAAAAAGAACAGATGATAGACGGAATGCTGAATAATGCAAACATTTACCCCCAGTCACAGATCTGGGTCTAATCCATCATTGTTTTGCTCACCAGGCCGCCCCAGTTTGGACCCGACCATAAGCTTGATTTTACTCAATCATCTGGGCCGAGGCTACCTTAAGGATGGTGTGCATTTGGCCCCCATTTTACTTTGGATCAAAATATGATCTACCCCTGAGATGAGTTTCTCATGCAAGGTAATAGGGGACTTTCTTAATCTAAGCAATATGTCAGCTATCCCCTGACTGTCATACGTTAAGAACTCTCTCGGTGAGCTAGGTTTAAGTAAATTTTTTGACACCCCATGTATTATTGTTAGTCATTACAAGGAGGTGGTAAAACGTAGGTTTTCCGCTGGAGGGAGAAAGAGAGAATGATAAAGCCCCGTGTTATAGTTTTCAACGCCCAATATGTACCCCTATCAACTACCCCGGACATGGAATCATTTCATTTTTCGATTGAGAAACCGGAATTCAGATTTAACCTCACTCGTTTGAGATTAATCACAATTAACATTCAAGTTGCCTTCCCACCAAACAGGCATCTGTTTTTCTCCTTGCCATGTTGCTAATGTGATGAAGTATCCATTCAATCAATAAAGCACATTATGCTATTTTGCACGCTGTATACCGCTATAAGATCCTACTTTTTATGCCCCATGTTTGGTGCGATGGATTTTAACAAACATCAAGAAGGCTTAGATTTTTGACAACATCTGAATTCACCTGTTTGATGTTCTTTGGTTTTAAATTACTTTTTATCTGCTTTAAAAATGGGGAACAAATAAGCAAATATAGTATGAAATATAAATAACCTGTAGCAGGATATCACACATATATGTTTTTAACTTGTATTTATCATTTTATCAGAAACTGATTCAGATACATTTTGTTTTAAAGCTCTTTTTTCGATTGCTATAGGTCTTTTTTTAAAGTTCTATTTGTGTAATATGATCAGTATTTGACTGAATAAAGAATTTTGACTGACTGACTGAATCAAATGTCTAACTTTTAATAAAACCCTTAAAATTGGCAGCAGATTCCTGGTCCTCATTTGTATCTAATCAGCACCACTGTTAATTCATTGATCGGACAAATGATGCTAACTCTCTATCTCTTCAATGAGACACAAAAAGTACCATCAGAGGAACAGGGGCATATTCTTAAGAACGGGGTTAAAATTCACATCAGAACCCGGGCTTCTATGGGAATCCACATGGGCCTATTATCAAGCTCATTATTGCCGCTTTAGCAGCAGTTTCCTGATGCTAAAGCGGCGATAATTTTAAGACCGTTCATGATAATATGCCCCCAAGTTAGCAAGTAAGTAAAGCAGAGTTAATGATCAAGCCAAAGAGTAAGTTAGAAGTAGAAAAGGGATAATAGGGCTTAGTTCACGGAGTTTAAATCCGCTGGAATAGTGGCATGAACTGTTTTAACTTTTATACAGGAGTGGTTCATTTGATACATTTAATTAAATCATGTCCCATACATTCAAATCCTCTTTTTTCTTTGACCCAGGAATAAATCCACCCATTTTACGATAAACCAGATAATAATGTCTCAAACAAGACATGATGTTCCCACCCTCTCTAGACACCACCCAGGAGAGCACAAAGATTACTCCTCCTCCCCAGTCCTTCTTACATGCACAATTAATGATTTCCTTTTAGACATAACTGCACCATAGTAAGCCCCGTTTCGAGAAAAGCAAACCCTGGACCATAGTGCATTGTGCATTGTGGAAGGCCAAATTGCCATACGAGATACTAATTCTCCAATTGGAGGAAATGACTTCAGCCACCCAGTAATTCTAGTGCATACAAAATTAAAGGGGCAATTGATTGTCTAAAAATAGGCTTGAGTAAGGGCTGCTGAAAAATGTTCTCTATAACACCAATCAAAATAGATAAATCATTTTAGAGGCTGTAGAGCAGTAGCGAGCTGTCATTATTCCTGTGCGCATTCCAGCTAAAAGCATTATTCACAACAGCCTTAATTAGACATATTTGTCCATTATTTGTAACATTTAGTTGTAATACTATCAGGACCCTGCTGCTAGTATTATTCTCCTAAATACCAGGATTTTCGTTTTATCAGTGTTTACTACTACAGCATTTAAAGGATAGTACATCCCAACTGCTCATGGCTACCTTTACAGAGCAATTGGCTTGTAGACGATCATCATCAAGTCGTCAGGGTACAGTGGGGAGCGCAGCCTTTTGCTGCTGACTTTTTGTTGAAAAGAATCTAGCTATTTGATGTGCAATAGAAGATCAACTATATACAGAAAAATCAGGGTTGGTGCAAGCCTTGATTTAGGTGAGAAGTGAGAACACAATTTATTAACTTGGAGTAAAGACCTGGAAGTATACCAAAATAGTAGCTTTGACCAGAGGAGAGCACTGGTAAACATTGTTAACTTACTTACGGTAACAGAGAAATCAGCAAAATAGTTACACAACTTGCCAATTTCTTTAGTTGATGTCAGTGCTGTAAGCCACAGGGCAAGTTCTGATCTGAGGTGAGAAAATCTGTCCTGAGCCCTGTCTGTTCAAGGAGCAAAAGTGATCTGTTGTATATTATTTCTACCTTTGTTTCCATGCTTTCTCTTGTATTAGCCCTATGTCATTTATTCTAGAATGTAGGTGGCCCTGACTCATCCTAGGATTCTGGGATGAGACAGTTTGTGCCTGGCCAGCTAGCGTTGAAGATACCTTCTGTTATGCTCCAGCAATAAACCTGCTGTTACTCACCGGAAGCTTCAGAGTGACTTACTACAATTTTGGCGACAATTGCAGCTGGTCAGTTGTAGTCTTGGTGGCTTCTGATGATTCCTAGATGATTTTCTTTTCATCATGGTGAAATCATGTGGTGAGAGCGAACCTGACAGCTAAGGTTCTTCAAAAGAACCCATCGGGTGCAGTGTGCCTTCCCTCGTATGCCGCAGAGTACATGTATTTTGATTTTAAGGACGTTTCAGAGTGACTTACTACATGATCCCTCCTCAATCCCACCTCTAGTCCCTCCTGGGAACAGTTTATACTTTCTCTGGAGTGGGGAAGACACCAGACAGTTCCTGACTTTACAGGGAGCAGGTGGCTTCACATTTCTTCGACTCAACAAAGGTTAATGTGGGCCAACACTGTGGAGATTGATGATGCAAGGGAGGCAGGGTGGCTTCTCTGCCTCGCTTAGCACCTTTCACTAAATCGGTCAGACAAACCTTTTTCCTGCTTGCCGTGTGGTTGTGTAGAGTAGTGCCACAGAAGAAGACTTTCTCTTCTGCGGCCTCAGGGTAGAATTAGGGATGCAGGAAGCAGGTGAACTCCTTTGTCTGTTTTTGTACTGGTGTCAATGGAGCAGAAACTGTTGTCCTAACCGTCTCCCTTGGTGCGGCCAGTGCCACCTTACAAGGTGACATCAGAGGGCTGGAGTACCTATTCTGTGGCACAAAGCAACCCCCATCAAGCCCATGGTTGAGGAAGCAGGCTGGGTCCAGTCCTCTTCATCGCCAGGGTTATGTTGGGTGTGACCAACATAAGAAAAACTCAGGCACTGTGTGTAGAATGACAAATAGAGTCAGGAAGCAAACACCAAACTCCCTTTTTGTAAGCAATGCAAGCTGGTCACTTGTGTGAGGGATGGGTGTAAACAAGAGGGGGCTATGCTGACAACATGTCCTCATTGACAATGCACTGGCCTCAACATACAAACATCCCAAACTTCATTCTGTTTTATCTCAGCATGATGTGAAATGTATAGTTTTCTTAATTCTGATATCAAGACTGAAGAGAACTTAGCATGGATGTTTTATCCAGCTGTTTAATCAGCATGACTGGATTAATAATGAGCACAGTTGTAAATGATGATATACATTATAACACACATAAAGGGCTATTTAGGCGGCGAGGAGGCATCAACCATTGCGGTAAGGGACGACGGTGGCAGCTTCTCCTGACCCCGCTTGGCGCCTGCTAGCTATTTAGAGCGGATGCTCTGTAGAATTAATGCTGAACTGTATTTACATTTGTAAACGCACTTGTTTTAAAATTGATTAATAATTTTAGAAACCATTTTAAAAAAACCTCAGCACATTGCACTTTGCTCTAGCAGCGGATAGCTGTTGGGATTGATTATTATTTCCAACTGCATTTCACCTGTGTTGCCATCTGCACTCTGCTAAGGGTTACACCGCATTAGGCAGCAGTCTGTGCTCGATATTCCAGCCTGCCCGCCCCGGTCCGACTCGGTAGCCAATACCGTAGTGCGGAGGGCGGGGCAGGCAAGAGCCAGACACCCACAGGAAGTCGAGCAGTCAGCGTTCTAGCTGCTCACTTCTGAGGGCTATTTAGGCGGCGAGGAGGCATCAACCATTGCGGTAAGGGACGACGGTGGCAGCTTCTCCTGACCCCGCTTGGCGCCTGCTAGCTATTTAGAGCGGATGCTCTGTAGAATTCATGCTGAACTGTCTTTACATTTTTAAACGCACTTGTTTTAAAATTGATTAATAATTTTAGAAACCATTTTAAAAAAACCTCAGCACATTGCACTTTGCTCTAGCAGCGGATAGCTGTTGGGATTGATTATTATTTCCAACTGCATTTCACCTGTGTTGCCATCTGCACTCTGCTAAGGGTTACACCGCATTAGGCAGCAGTCTGTGCTCGATATTCCAGCCTGCCCGCCCCGGTCCGACTCGGTAGCCAATACCGTAGTGCGGAGGGCGGGGCAGGCAAGAGCCAGACACCCACAGGAAGTCGAGCAGTCAGCGTTCTAGCTGCTCACTTCTGAGGGCTATTTAGCCCCTCGTCGGATCTGGCGCGCAGCGACTGCGCGCAGCGGGGCGCCTTTGGCGGCGCCGAAGACAAGCCAAAGACCTGCCCTCCGCGCCCGTCCGCGCCAGAACGCCGCCAGGTGCCAGAGACTATGCTCAATAAAACCACCCGCCAGAAAATAATCTGTTACTCTGCCTCAGATCTGTTGGCTTTGAAACCTGTTCATTCCCCATTTTGCACTAATGAGAACTGGCCTTTCCCTGAAGGCCCTTTCTCTTGCAAAAAATGTCACTTTCAAACCAGTATCCATCCTCGCCATGACTTCAATATACCCGAGGCAAGAAAACATGCAAGTAGATTACAATGTATCCTGCTAAACGTACGATCAATGCCCAAACACCAGCTTCAGATATGGGATTTACTACACACATATCAGCCAGATCTGTGTTTTCTCACAGAAACTTGGCTGAAACCCCATACAACGCCCGCTATTACAATAGCAATTCCCCCAGGGTACAAGTTTTTACATATGGACCGACCTATTAAGACAGGAGGCGGGCTAGCCATTATTGTTAAAGAACATCTGAAAGTCACCATTCTTGAGGAAAAATGTAGCCCTACCCTGGAAATCATAACTTTCCGTATTAATCTATCTACCATAATAGCCATGAAAGGTGCACTCATATACCGCCCACCTGGACCATGCGCAGGATTCTCCCTCTCTCTCATGGAATTATTAGCCCTTTACCTCCGAGCCAAAGAAAACTTTGTTCTCCTAGGCGATTTTAATATTCACGCAGACAATCTGGAACTTACAGAAACTAAAGCTTTGCTTGCAGATATGTCTACGATAGGGCTCCAACTTCACAATTCCGACCCCACCCATGAAGGGGGACACCTTCTAGACTTACTTTTCTCAAACAGTCCCACCCTGCCCTGCAAAACTATCTCTCAACTGAACTGGACAGACCACTACCTGTTAGATTTTGACCTCCCCATATCACACAAAAAGACATCAAACAAAAATCTTCCTCCAATATGGCGACGTCAGTGGCATAAAATTACTATAGAAGGACTACAGACGACCTGGAAAATACCCATAGTCCAGGAAACAGATAAGGTTGAAGACATGCTCGCGAAATTCAATGACTCTCTAATGGAAGCAATAGACAAACTAGCTCCGCTAAAACTTCACAAACAATTCCCCACCCACAAAAAGGAGAAATGGTACACAGAAATTCTGAGAACTGAGAAGCAAGGGTGCAGAAGACTGGAAAAAAAATGGAGGAGGTCGCACCTAGCAGAGGATAAGAAGGCCTACGTAGAAGCCCGATCGATATATTATAAAAACATTAGAAAGGCTCGCAAAAACTGTCTGGCCCAGCAACTGTCAGAGGCAGGCAATTCCTCGAAAGAACTATACAAAATACTGGAATCCTTTGTAAAACCCACAGCTTGTGTAAGCTCGGATGATTTTTCATTACCACTGTGTAATGAGATATCCCTGTTTTTTGAGAGCAAAATCAATACGATTTATGATAAAATCCTGAAAACCACCAGTACCAACTGTGGAAACCCTGTCCCCTTGGCACCGCAACAAAAAAAATCATCATCCTTACTTTCCTTCCCCCCAGTGTCCAACACCGATCTCCCTCCCCTAACTAACCACATAAAATCCGGCTCCACCTAATGATCTCATAGCAGCGAAAATGATGGCCCCTCTAAACTCTCTCTTAGGTCCATCCATACAAGCTATCATAAATCAATCTCTTAGTGAAGGACAGGTACCTACTGAATGGAAACAAGCAGTAGTCAATCCTATTCGGAAAAATACCGCACTACCTTGGTCTGACCTATCAAACCTCAGACCCATCTCCCTCCTACCCTACCTCAGTAAACTCACAGAGAAGCATGTCAACACACACCTGTCGAAATATATCGAAGCAGCGGAAGGCCTGGACCCATCCCAATCTGGTTTTAGGCCTAATCAAAGCACTGAATCAGCCCTCCTCTCCGTGACCGACAACATCAGGATGTCACTGGACAGGGGGGAATCTGTGATTCTAGTGCTGTTAGATTTATCCGCTGCTTTCGACAAGGTATCACATGAACTTCTCCTCGAAAGACTGAGTGATGCGGGAGTAGGAGGAACGGCTCTCTCATGGCTGCAAAGCTTTCTTTCTGGCCGCACCCAAGGGGTCAGACTGGGCTCTCACTTCTCTCTATCAAGAGTGCTAACTAAGGGTGTGCCACAGGGCTCATGCCTTAGCCCTACGCTTTTTAACATTTATGTGGCCCCCTTAGCAAATATGATAAGATCCTTCGGATTCACTCCGGTGTCATACGCTGATGACACCCAACTTCTGTTTCCCTTTCAAACTCTCAATCCTGCAATTCTATCATCATTTGCTAATGGGATGAGAACGGTAGCACACTGGATGGCAAAAAAATGTCTTCAATGCAACGTGACCAAAACCGAGGTCATGTTGTTTGGAGGGGCGACTCTTCTCTGGTCACCAGAATGGTGGCCTCTGGAGCTAGGCCCTGTCCCTAACCCTAAACCCATAGCGAAAAACCTTGGCGTCAAGCTAGACCAGGCGCTCCTGCTCGAAGAGCACACCACACAGGTGGCAGGTGCCTGCCTCCATGTAGTGGGGCTTTTAAGACGTGTCTTTCCATTTCTGCCAGATAACCACAGAAAGACCCTTATCCAAACTCTAATAATAGGCAGAATGGACTACTGCAACGGACTATACCTATCTGCGAATGAAGAACAACTAGATAAACTTCAGGTTGTCCAAAATACAGCAGCCAGACTGGCCCTCAATGCCCCCCCCAGAACGCCATCCCGCCCTTTACTTCGCCAACTTCACTGGCTTCCTGTAAAGCAGCGCATCAAATTTAAAATCTGTAACATTATACACAGATGCTTGTATGGTACCAGCCCCAAATATCTAAGAGAAAAATTTGTACCATACATCCCTAGACGCGCACTTCGCTCTAGTAACCATCTGCTGCTACAAGTCCCAAAGATAAGAAGAGCTAGACAGGGAGGCCGAGCCCTGTCTTACAAAGGACCCGTACTCTGGAACTCCCTACCCACCGAACTGAAACAGATCAGGAACTTAGTATTATTCAGGAAAAAATTGAAAACTTACCTTTTCACCAGGCCATAGTTTTTCATCCTCCTTCCTCAGCTTCAACTCACAAAGTAATCTGCCCTAAATTGCAAGCAACAGCGCAGAGATATCCCTTCGGGAATTGACTCAGGCGCTTTACAAGCAAATAAATAAATAAATAAATAAAGTTTCCCTGGTATGAGAGAATTGATGCATTTTAATTTTGAACACAAATCTTTCAATTTCTCATCCGATACAACACACGTAAGGAATTTTATTTGGCTACCACTCTAAGGTTGAGCCCCAGGACGACCAACTTTCCTGACTTGCATCTCTAAACAGGTCAGTGTTGGTCAGAACGTGTAGTTAACAAGTGCTTCACAGGACTGGAGCCACCCAATGGAGTCACCAGAACTTTATGGGAAATGAAATTAGGATCCGGGACATCCAAAGTCTTTAATATTCAGTAACACAAGAACCGTAAGGGCTAGGGAATGGCACCAATAATGAGTGGATCGGTGTGACTGAATGCAGCCAACATGACACTGCCCTAAAATATGGGAAGAATAATAACAAGCATTTGCAATGCAATAGGTCTCGCGGCATTAAAGTTTGAGTTATTGGCATTGTGCATGACAATGCCAATAGCTATAACATTTGCAAATGTGACACCTATAGCATTTGTAATGCAATATGAGTTGTATTTACATGACTTAGATGTATTGATATTACAAATAACAATGGTTTTTCATTTTTTTAATACTTAAATAAAAGTTATTGTAATTGAGTTGGTGGAAGGGTGAAGTGGGTCGTGTCCCCGAGTGATGTGGTGGTGTCCCGAGTGATGTGGTGGTGTCCCCGAGTGATGCCCCCGAGTGATGTGGTGGTGTCCCCGATTGGCGAGTGGTGCCCCTGAGTGATGTGGTGGTGACCCAGAGTGGTGTGGTGGTGTCCCCGAGTGAAGTGGTGGTGTCCCCGAGTAATTACCACACCCTATAAATACTGAAAACCTCCGTTGTGGTTTTTATTGTCTGCTATGACTGCTACATTCAAGGGTGGCAGACTCCAAACAAAGGTCCTCAGTATAAGAGGCCTCTTAATTCCTATGGGGCCGGTACCGGCTTCATTTGAATCACGTTTTTATGTCACCCAGAGTTTTGAGTTGCTAAAAGGAGCCAACAAGCCTGGTGAAAGTCCAACAAAAATGAGAATTTACCATGGAAAAGACACCCAGATTCACTGATTCCTGTGGGTATTCCTCATTTCTTAAGCTCTCATTATGAGTGGCCTGCTAAATGGCCTAGATTTTAATTAAAACCACACATGTCAAAATGCAATCAGATGCCAAGTGGTCCCATCTCATTTGTAGCCCCTTAAGATTAAGACAGCCCTGGCTTCTAGGCATTTGCATTTTTGCATTCTTCAGCTTGCAAGTCTAACTTTGCATACTATCGTGCAGCTTTACACGTTTCCGCATGAAATGGCCGCTGGCCAAAAAGTCAGGGCTTCTTTGAGCCTGCCAGACATGAAATCCTGCGATATGACAACCAACTATGATGTTGCACAACATAAATTAGAAATACGTAGGAGAATGTGACATTGTGATAAATTCACAGCTGGCACGGCGGACTTCACCCCCAGTTCCCCAGAAGGGAAATGCATCGGCTCCTTTCTGCATGTAGCAGCAAGTATTCTGCTTGGAAGACGCAGCACTGAACGTGATACCACTTCCGCTTCCCACATTACGCTTTACGCGCGCACGCTGACAGCGGCTTCTAAGAAGTTACACAGGTGCAGCCACTCACCCACAGATTGCGAAGGCCGACGTCACGGACATATCTTTAACCGGATGGAACGCATTCCCTACTTTAATTTAAGTGTTAATTATAAAAAAAACAATTGTTATTTGTAATATCAATATATCTAAGTCACGTAAATACAACACATATTGCATTACAAATGCTATAGGTGTCACATTTGTGAAAGTTATGACTATTGGCTTTGTAAATGACAAAGTTATTAATTTCTTGACTTTCAAAACCAACACATAAATAAAAAATGTGTCATTTACAATACCAATAGCTCAAACTTTCCTAATGCGAGACCTATTGCATTGCAAATGCTTGTTTTAAAGAAGTTGCACCGGGGTGTCATGATAGTCTACCTTTAACACGCTAACACGCAGCAGGATCTCGAAGGTGTGTTTAGAATGCCTTTGGGCTTTACCTCTAGTGTGTAGAGAAATAGATAACACACTCTACACAGATAGCGCTGTGTTTGTGACGCTAATTCCACATACACTTTGTCTTGATGCAGGGTTGAAGTGAGAACCTATCTTTATGGCACATACTAATGACAGGCGCGTCATTTGTAAGCTCCAAATATTACTGTATGAAGATTTGTCATTCAGGAGGACTTCATGCTATGAGCATACAAAAGCGACAGGGGTGTTTATTAAACGGTTACTTTATCATTTTTTAACTAAAATTAGGAATACATACATACTCTTATGACCAAAAATGTTCTTTCAAAGTTGTTCTCCTGCTCGATGCTGTTGTAATCTGGTTCACACATAGAGATTTAAAAATCCTGACATGAAACATGTTGACAAAGAACCGGCGGTTTATACTGGGCAGCAAGAGCGAAAGCACCAAACTCATATTACATTAAGGAAACGCTAGAAACCCAATTTTGCAAGAGGGAGGGCGTTGCAAAGGGAGGGTAAATTAAATTAAGATGTGCCGCCTGCTCGCCCTTTGCTTCTTTTCCGAGGCTACCGCCAAAGTGCAGCACGGCTGCATACGTCACCCATAGCTCTCTCCTGTGGAATGGGCGTGGCTCATGGGGACACTTGCGCTTTCTGATTGTATTTATATAGCGCTTACCTAATTGTGTCGCACTTAGGTGTTTAATAACCCCATGCCTTCAGTGATGTAACACTGATCGCTGCAGTGTAGCACTCCACTCTGCCAACTGTTCCAGACCCCCTGTCCGGAGGTCGTGGGGTCTCCCACCCCACTTTTCAAGGGGCACTTGAAGATAAAGTCAGGAATCCCGTGTTCAGGGCGCAAGGGGCGAGGCTTCCTCGCCTCACCTGGGCCCACAGCGCGCGCCTCCAATTAAATCCGCTGTCAGTGTAAAGGTGGCCCTTTACGCTGACAAGTGGCGCTCATCCCGGGCCAGAAATACTGGGTTGATAATGCCCAGCGCTTCCAATCAGGGCCCTCTGTGCGCACTAACCACTCCGCAGCCTCCCCCAGGGCCCGGCGCTTTCCTCCCTTTCTTGTCCTCCTTCCCGGCCATCCCCGCTCCCTCCTTCCCGCAAATTACCGCACAAAGCGTGCGGCCGGCGCGGGCTTGGCGGCCTGTCGGCCCTAATGAGGCAATGCAAGTTTGCGCCTCTCTGCTAAATTCTCTCTTGATTGGTAGCTGCTCGAGAGCCGCGCTCACAGAAAACCTCTCCGTACACCCCGGAATCCCGCCGAGGCCACCCCGGAAGTCAGGCACGGTCGCCTATGACGGGGGCGGGGCCACGTCCAGACCGGAAGAGGAGGCAGGCGGAGGCAGGCGAAGTCAATGCGTCTCGCGGCCCGGGGCTCCTGTGAGCGGTGTGGAGCCCCGGGGCCGCGCTAGCAGGAGGTTGGGCGCCGCGTGCTGAGAGAAGAGTCCCCGACATTGGCCAGGTAAGTTCCAAAGGCTGGGGGGGCTTGGTGCACTTGTGTGTGTGTGTGTGTGTGTGCGTGTATGCTTGTGTGTGTATGTATGTGTGCGACGGTGACGGCGGGGGAGGGGGGGCCTCGGTGCACTTGTGTGTGTGCGCGCGTGTGTGTATGTGTCAGGGGGGGTGTCTCTGTATGTATGTATGTGCGTGCGTGCATGGGCGCTTGTGTGTATGTATGCGCATGCGTGTGTGGTGCTTGAGCTTCCCAGGAGACAGCGCCTGGCCACAGCGCGCGTTCCCGTTTCAAATCGTCTCCAAGGATGCGCGAGGCCGGGACTGTCTCCTGGGAAGCACAGTCGCTAACAAAAGATCTCTAGCGAGACACAGCGCTGACGCGCTGTGTTTTCACTACGAGACCTAAAAAACTTTGTGTACCTCTTGAGATTAAATGTTAAGTTCTGACCAGCTGGGTTGCACTCTGGCCATCTCACTTCCCAGAAATGATCTCTACCCATGATTCACTTCCACTGAGCTGTGCTTCTTACCAGATATCTTCTTGATCATATCATTAGACAGGTGAGCTCAGAAATAATGTTTTATGTCTTGAAATGGCTTATGCCTTTTTATAGTAGAAGGTCACATGTAATTTTTTCTTTCTCCTGTTTCACGATGCCTTGGAGGATAATGTAGTGCCTAAGAAGTTCCTACCTTCCTTCCTACCTTCCTTCCTTACTTTCTTCCTTCTTGCCTTCCTTCCTTAACCCTTTCGCTGCGGCGGCTATTCCGCCGCAGCGCTAAGTGGGCGGGGCGGCCGCATGCTGGTGACAGAACCGCTCCGTCACCAGCCGAGGTTGAGCTGTGCTGGTGACGGAGCGGTTCCGTCATGACCCGCCCCGCTCATTAAAACTGCCGCGCAGGCGCAAAATCAGCGCCGCGCAGGCGCGGCGGCTGGGCCGTGACGGAACCGCTCCGTCATCAGCAGCGCCCAACCGTAGCTGATGACGGAGCGGTTCCGTCATCAGCAGGGGAGGGGTTAAATCTTGCCTTCCTTCCTTTCCACCCTCTCTATCTCTTGCCCTCCCTCCCTCGTTTCCTTCTTTCCTCCCTTCCTAACATCTTGCCTTCTTTCCTTTCTTCCCTCCCTCCCTCCCTTCCTTCCTTCCTTTCTTACCTCCCTCCCTCCCTTCCTTCCTTCCTTCCTTGCCTCCCTCCCTCTTTCCCTCCCTTCCTTCCTCCTTGCTTCCTTTCGTCCTTTCTCTCCATATCAATCTTCTTATAGAGCTCTGACTTATAGAGTTCCACAAGAGTCAGTTGAAGTCCCCCAACCTAAAAGTGGCCACTTGGCCTCTAAAACTCATTCTTTTGGCTATAGCTTTTGTTTCTGCTCTGATGACACACAAAGTATTCATTGACTGGATGCTGACAATAACACGAAAATCCCTTAGTTACATGCCTGTTTGCCATTGGTAGCCTCTTCTAATAGATTCAATTCACTGAAGTAGAATGTAAAGACAATTTAAGTCATGATGTAGGTGGGCATCCTGGCATCTAGACTGATGACTGGGATTATGTGTCTGTGCTGGTGACAAATGGGTGGAATTGTAGGACTACGAGCTAGGACAGTCAGTGAGTGTCCTACTAGATTGCCCAAATAAAGGTGACTCCTCCCAGTAACCAAAGTAAAACGTGACACAGAAAAATGTGACTGCCAACAAATGTCTGCTTTAGAGGTCACAGCTTTGGGGAAAAACCCATAAATGGAACAAAACTCCTTATGAAATCTTAGGGATTCTTGACTGAAGATGATAGTGTTGATGAAAACAGAAAGATGCGTAACTCCTCTTAAACATCAGATAGGAGGAAAGAGCCAAGCAGAACAAACAAAGCCACCTAATCATCCACACGGAAAATGGTCTCACTTACTAGAAGAAAAAATGATGGAACAAAATGTGCAGCAAATGCACATTGAAAGTCTCATTTATTAGACGCTTGCGTCATATTTGCACCACGCTACGTGGCACATGCGTGACACAAACTTCTAAGTCAGCTTTTTGAAACCATGCTCCAGCAAAGGAATAGATCAAAAAACCTGCTCACTCCAGCTATTGGATGATTTGACTGACTGCATCTTGTAGTAATTGAATCCAAGCGCAGGTTTGGAGAAACAGCTTTTAATGTAGAAATGACAACTTGACATACACAAGTAGAAGCAGGCAGTTAACACAGGAGCAGGTCACAGCAGAATGAGCTCAAGACCTGGCAGCATTCTAAATGACATCAATGGTTCTAGAGATGACATCAAATAGGAATACTACACACCTCCCACCGAAAAACAAAAACAAAAAAAAAAACAATAAACCCTACAACAGAAAGAGAAAGGAAAGGAAAAAAAAAAAAAAACATTAAGAGCAAACGTAATCCTTAAGCTTTACAGGAACATGCTTTACACGAGAACTACTGCGTAAACTGGCAGGCTGGGGTGAACACGCCTGAGAAACAGAATTTTGAGGAACAACATCAAAAGTATTTTGAGAAACAGTATCATGAGAATTTTGAGACCCAACATCATGAGTGTCGGACAGGACAGTCTGAAAAGGAACATTGTTAGGACAAATTCGGGGAAGGGGAACTTGGGAAAAATGCAGATTATCAAAAGCTTCATGGGAACCATGAAAACCAGAATCAGATGGATTGGGGTCAAAATGGACGAGCTTCTCATTTATGACATTCGACCTGCAAACAGAGACACGCCTAAAGTTCCAAATCTTACCACCCTCAACCCTGACAGCTTTACTGAAAACTTCCGTAACCTTGACAGGCGAAGACCACCTGGAAATGCCTTTAGGGATGATGCTGCCAAACTTCACTCTGACTAAGTCACCAACTGAAATTTTGGGAGAAACAAATTTGGGGGAAGAGTTCCTAACCATTTTGTTTTGGTATTTACCAACACGGTCTCTAATTCTATTCATATCCAATTCTAAATACCCAGAGTCCTTTGACTTTAACCACCAAGGAAAAATTTTGGTACCAGGTTTCCTGCAACGCAACATTTCAAAAGGGGACAAGCCAGTAACAGAGTTGGGGGACATACGATAGGTAAACAAAGTGGCTTGTAGAGCTTTTTTCCATTTTAAACCACTCCGTAGAGCCAACTGGCAGGACTCCTTAATTACTCTGTTAAAGCGTTCTACCTGGCCATTAGATTGGGGAGAATAATTAGAAACTCTTTTGTGGAGAATGCCACAAGTATCAAGAAAAGCAGAAAAAACTTTGCTGATAAACTGCGGTCCATTGTCAGAAACAATTTCTTCAGGTAGACCTTCTCTACAGAATACTTCGTTTAGAAATTCAACAATGACTTCAGAATTAACTTTATCAACAATTTTGAGTTCGGGCCATTTGGAGAAGTAATCCACAAGTACTACAGCAAACATATCTTTTCCTGACTGGTAATTAAAAGGACCGATGATGTCAATACCTAACTTCCTCCAAGGTCCACAAACAAATTCGATGGGAGAGAACCCAGAAGAAATGGGTTTCACAGATTTGTCGCTTAAAGAACATGGAGAGCAATTCCTTACCCACCTATCCACCATGGCGTCTAAACTGGGCCACCAATAATACTCTCGGATTCTTCTTTTAGTGGTGGACATCCCCATGTGACCTTCATGGGCCAACCTACAAATGGATTCGCGGACGTCAAGGGGCGGGACAATTTTGTCATCTCTGTAGACCATGTCATCGATTACTGACAGTTCATCCTTTACTTTGAAGAAAGAAGCTAAATCACCACACAACTTCCGCTCTTCAGGCCAACCAGCACTCAAGAAAGACTTAACCTTGGTAAGAACCTCATCGTTACGCATGGCATCAGACCAAACACTTTCAGTGATGGAATTTTCTAAACCCTTACCACAAATTAGATTAACATCAGAGAGAGAAAAAGCAACATCACATTCATCAGGAATAACCGTATTGGGAGTTTCTTTGACAGGAAGGCGTGACATGCAGTCTGCATGTACATTAAGCCGTCCTGGAACATAGACAACTTCACACTGGTACTCCTGCAGTTTAGCAGCGAGGCGAGCCAAACGGGCGGTGAGAGTTCTACCACCCCCAGCAGACAACATGTTGACAAGGGGTTTGTGGTCAGTCCTCAAGGTGAATTTCGTACCCCAAATAAATTGTCGAAAATGCTGAGTAGCCCAAGTACAAGCAAGGAGCTCCTTTTCTATAGTAGAGTAATTAAACTCGGCATCTCTTAGAGTCCTAGAAGCATAGGAAACAACATATTCACCAAAACGATCTCTTTGCATCAAAACGGCACCGAGCCCTACATTACTGGCATCTACGCAAACAATGCAATCTTTGTGAACAGAGAAGGGTTTGAGGAAAGGGGCATTTACAATTTTGCTTTTCAACGAATCAAAGGAGATTTGTTGTTCTGTACCCCACACGAACTTGACTTGTTTCTTTAGCAAAGAGCGTAAAGGATGTACAATGGTAGAGTAGTCTTTCACAAATTTACCATAAAATTCGGTAAGTCCTAAGAAGGATAATAGTTGTTCCTTCGAAAGAGGGATGGGAGCATCAGTGATACTTTTTACATGATTTAGTTTAGGTTTTATGCCATCACTGGAAATTTCATGCCCTAAGTACTCAACTTTGGATTGTCGGAATTTGCATTTGTTAAACTTTAGAGTAAGACCTTTCTTTTGCACATTGGACAGTACGCAATGCAAATTGTGATCGTGTTCCTCGACATCTACACCAAAAATTAAAATATCGTCTTGGAACGCAATAGCCCCTTTACAATTAAGAAGAACCTCTTTCATCAGGCGTTGGAAGACAGAAGCAGCACTTGCGAGACCGAAAGGCATTCGCAAATACTGGAACATGCCTTCCGGAGTGACAAAAGCTGTAAGTTTCTTAGAATCTTGGTGTAACTCCACCTGATGGTAGGCACTAGCTAAATCGATAGTTGAAAAGACGGTAGCGCCTGTGAGGGAGGAAATTAATTCATGGATGTTGGGGAGAGGATGCTTGTCTACCCAGATCTCCTTATTCAAACTGCGGAGATCCACACATAGACGAAGCTCGCCAGAACTTTTGAGTGATAAAACAATGGGGGAAACCCAAGGGGACGATTCTATAGGTTCAATAATTTGTTTAGATACAAGATCACTCAAAATGTCTTTTAACTTCTCCCGATAGGCCAATGGAACATTCCTGACCCTGTGTCTGACAGGAATAGCATTGTCATTAAGTATTATTTTATGCTGAAAGTCAACAAATTTACCCAAAGTGTCTTTAAAAACATCAGGAAAACATTTTTTTGTGTTCTCTACAAACAAAGAATTATCTTCAGCATCGCAAATACTTAAAACATATGGTTCTCCCAAGTAGACTGGAGGATTTGCATTGGGGTCAAGTTTAATGCCGAGTAGACGTTGATGTGGCCAACTAAAAATAGCAACACCTTTGGTGGCAACATAAACTTTCCCCTTGGCAAAACGATCAGCAACTTGAAAATCAGCCCAAAAGAAACCTTCGATATTTATCCTCTTACCAGTGTAACCCCCTGGAGATATGTCTGAGGTCAATAATTTCCTATCCCCCCAGAGACTTTTAAACAGATTCAAACCAATGAAGGAGTACCATGAACAAGAATCCATCATTAAAAGAATGGGCTGGTTATCAACTAAGATGGTAAAGGAAGGAAATTCTTTCTGTTCTGAGTCATCAACAGATAGAATACAATTAAAACTTTGTAAAACTTCTTCTTCTTCTTGGGAGATGTAATTGACTCTTTGGGAAGAACGACAAACGCTAGCAAAATGTCCTTTCCTTTTACATTTCACACAAACTCTATCCCAAGCTGGGCATCCTCTATAATTTCCAACATGGTTAGAGCTACCGCACCTGTAACAATAAATATTTTTCCTGTAGGAGAATTTATTTTCAGCAATAGTTTTATTCTCAACTACTTTCTTCTCATTGTCTTTTCTAGGAAGTGACCTGTTGGAACTGGATGAAAAATTTTGATTTCTTACTAATGCAACTTCAGTTTCAGTGACTTGAGACTTGGGTGGTTGGCCTCTGATTTCTGAAACGAACAATTCGGATTGCTCAATGCCTTTGGCAATGTTGATGACAGAGCTTAAAGAAGATTCTGTACCTAACCAGAGTCTTTCTTGGATTTTCTTGCTCTTGGTGCGCATCATAATCTGATCTCTGAGCACTTGTTCGTAAGAAATGGTCTCAAAAGCACAAGAACAAGCTAGAGATCTTAAGGCAGAGACATAATCCTCAATAGATTCATCCTGTTTCTGAATTCGAGAATAAAATTTAAAACGTTCCATTACAGTATTTATCTTCCTTCCAAAACGAATTTTCATTTGAGCACAGGCTTTCTCAAACACATCCAAGTCTCCAGCATCATCAAGTGATGGAAGATTGTCGAATTCTTTAATGCCAGCTCCACCAAGACAGTGTCTGAGAAGAGCTAATTTGCGTTTAGCGGAGCACCCATCTTTCTCTAAAACCTCAACATAGGCTAAGAACATTGGATGCCATAAATCCCACTCAATATTGGGATCACCAGCATTTTGTAAGAAATGAGGTGGCGCAGCAATATTGGACATGCTAAAATAATTTTTTTTGTGGCTAGGATAGTCTGGAAAATAATAGTAAAAATGAGTGAAAAAGAGAAAAAAAAAAAAATAAATGTAAGAGTATATTCCAGTACCTTAATGTCAGTAAACTGCTGGGAAATGAATCCGCTTGAAAAACGAGGCAAAATGAAGGAGATATGAAGGAAAGAAGAGCGTCTTCGTGAGCACTGTTTTCCGATGTGAAATGTAAATAAACAAAATGGCGGCACGTCGTGACGTCAGACGTCTGAAAGTTGAAAGGTGATACCCACAATGCAGCGGAGTTCCGGGAAGAGGAGATCAGAGAACGAAGATGGAAGCTCTTTAGCGTTGCTAGGCGCTTCTGAGTTGCCTAGATGCTGCAGGTGCAGACAGAGCGGGTGCAGAGATTCCACGCGATTCGAAAAATGCGTGTAACGGAATCCAACACCCGGTAAGGAAAATATTCGCCAAAAGTGAAGAATAAATTATAAGACTCACGGGTGGCGTTTCAGCATCGGAGGATGGCAACATCAAAAGCCGAATTCAGCAGTATAGACTGAAGGCAGGAAACAAGCTTTTCAGTAGTAAAAGTGAACGTTGTCATTCCAAAAGTCCTTTTCTTGAAAGTAGAAGCTGTAGGTACCCAGTCGTCGCCAGAAATTATGTAGTAATTGAATCCAAGCGCAGGTTTGGAGAAACAGCTTTTAATGTAGAAATGACAACTTGACATACACAAGTAGAAGCAGGCAGTTAACACAGGAGCAGGTCACAGCAGAATGAGCTCAAGACCTGGCAGCATTCTAAATGACATCAATGGTTCTAGAGATGACATCAAATAGGAATACTACACATCTACCTTGGTCATGCGTGCATACACCTAAAAAAATGGTCCCAATTCACAAAAGTAATCTGAGACAAAATCCTAACTTTATGACTTTCGGTATTAACACAAGGCATTTAGGAGAATTAACGATAGGAGTTTGTCTCAGTTCCAATTAAGTTTTGGTCTTCAGTTAAACTTAAGACAAACTTAAGTTTAACTGAGACAACACCCTATCATAAAGTAAGGATTTTGTCTCAGGTTACTTTTGTGAATCGGGCCCATAGTTCCCCAAAAATAGAAGCTGTTAGACTCTTAGGACTTCCCAATACTGGCAGTCCCTATGTATAGTTGGGTTACATCAACTATGTTCAGAATTTACATTTATTGTAATTGCAATGCTCGTTCCTCACTATAAACCAGCGTTTGTATATTTATCCTCCTGAAAATTAGCACTTCATTAGAGTAACTAGAGTGTATATGCAGATTTGTAGTTTGAAGCCACACCACCACAGCATAGTGATTGCCATTTCAACCACTTGTCTCTCGTCATTCTCCCCTGGTGGAGCTTCAAAAGGCTACAGTAACACATCTAGCCTCTAGAGAGAGTGTCAATAAAGAATAAGGATGCATTAATACTCTCAAGCCTAGAAGAAGCTTCACAGGACTGCACTAACGTCACATGCTTGCTAGCTCACCCAGAGCGTTACCTGCGCGCTTCGTGTTGTTCCTGACGTTATAGCGGCCATTCGTGAGATTTTAAAGCTCCCAGTTTTGCATTTGTGTTTTTATTTTTATTTGGGCATTATCCCTTGTTTTTAATCTCCAGTCCACCACTTGCACCATAATTGTTTAAAACCCACCGCTGTTGGGCGGGCCCTCTTCCCGGTTCGCATTGACTCCGTGGCGGCCATATTGGGTGTACTCGGGGACGCCTGCCGGCGCCATTTGGCAGCTCTGACGTTCTAGTCGTCATAAGGACGCTAGACGTCTTGAAAAGGAGGGAAAATTAGGTGCTCAGTCTTGCTAGCTCACCCAGAGCATTACCTGCGCGCTGCGTGTTGTTCCTGACGTTATAGCGGCCATTCGTGAGATTTTAAAGCTCCCAGTTTTGCATTTGCGTTTTTATTTTTATTTGGGCATTATCCCTTGTTTTTAATCTCCAGTCCACCACTTGCACCATAATTGTTTAAAACCCACCGCTGTTGGGCGGGCCCTCTTCCCGGTTCGCATTGACTCCGTGGCGGCCATATTGGGTGTACTCGGGGACGCCTGCCGGTGCCATTTGGCAGCTCTGACGTTCTAGTCGTCATAAGGACGCTAGACGTCTTACAAAGGAGGTCATGCAGACGCGCAGGAGTTACGCCTGAGTTCAGCCCGTCTGCGCCCGTCCGCGCTGAGGACGGGCTGGACGCAGGACCCCTTGTTCTTCACCTCAGGTAACTTGTGGTTACACCTCCCGGGAGATACTGGCTCTTAAACCGTCCCCTTTGCCCTGTCATCATAGATTTTCGCCGGAAGGTATATTACACTCCTCCCTTTGCCACACCTGTAAGTCGGCCCTTTTATCCCCCGCTGCCTCTAAGAGCAGTCCTCAGAACTCGTCGATGTCACATGGGGCCATTCCCTCTAGAAAGGGCTTTCTGGATAATGCTAGGTCCCTCATTAAAAATAACATCACCTTTCACGAGTTCGTGTTGGATAGACAACCCGATTGGGTGTTTGTGACGGAAACATGGGCTTCTGAGTCGTCAGGCCATGATCTATTGTTGGCAATTCCTGAGGGTTGTAAATTGCTTAGACAGGATAGATTCAAACGCAGAGGGGGGGGTTGGCTGTTCTCTGTAAAGACTCTCTGCCTTGTACCATAAAAGCTCTGTCTGAGGCCTCGGATCCTTTTGAGGCATTGTACTTTTCTATCTTATGTGCTTCCTCGGTATCTTTTACCGATATTCTCATTTATAGACCTCCTGGTCCGAGAGCCGGTTTTAGCTTTGATCTTCTGAGAATTCTTGAACTTTATTTTGGTAAACCCCACCTCACCATCTTAGGGGACCTCAATTTCCATTTGGATAATTTGGGGGACAATGGCACCGCTATGCTGGTGGACTCACTTGTAGCTTGTGAGTTTACCCAGCTGGTGCATAGCCCCACCCATCGAGTGGGTCACATCTCAGATGGGGTGTTCACTAATGACCCTAGATTTTCAGTTGGTCCTCCGGTGCCTTTAGCTTGGACAGATCACTTGGCGGTGCCCCTTGAATTAGCATCTGCCTCGGCGGAGACGCCTGCCCCGGCTGCTATTAACAGAGGTCCTAAAAGGAGTTATAAGAATATCACCAATGAAGCCCTTGCTCCTTACATAAAGATCACCGAGCACTCTTGTCTGAGAGAAGCGGATGAGGCAGCCTATGAGTCCGACCCTATTCAACATCTATGTGGCTCCCCTCGCTAGGTTAGTAAAATCGCAGGGGATGGAGGTTGTGTCATACGCTGATGACACCCAAATTATGGTGTCCCTGGCTCACTCCGTTACGACCTCCGCCGTCAACTTTAGGAACTGTATGCAGACAGTCTCGGAGTGGATGATCCAGAACTCCCTAAAGTTGAACGGCGACAAAACAGAGATCCTGGTCTTTGGCAAGGACCAGGACATCTGGTCTAGCGAGTGGTGGCCTCCATCTTTGGGAACTTGTCCATCTCCTTCCCAATCGGCCAGAAATCTCGGCGTTATATTTCACACATCACTGTCCATGACTCTACAGGTCAACAGAACAGTGGCTACTTGCTGGGGGGTCATTAAGATTCTTAAAAGAATCATGCACTACCTCTCCCCCCAAGCACGCAAGCAGACTGTGGTGGCATTAGTGGGCTCCAGGTTGGACTATTGTAATGCTCTTTATGCAGACTCCAACAAGGGCCTCATTCAGCGTCTTCAGGTCATTCAGAACGCGGCTGCGAGATTTGTCTTGGCTCTACCCATTACATCCTCAGCCACAATGGCCAGAAAGAGCCTGCATTGGCTTCCTATACAACAGAGGATCTCATTTAAGATCTTGTGCCTGGCTTACAGAGCTCTCGCAGCTGGTCCTGTGGACCCTTTGGGTTCCCTTCTAACTTGCCATGTGCCCAGTAGGACCCTCAGATCGAAGCAGATGAATCTGCTTGTTGTTCCCCGCATTAGGAAGGTCCGTTGGGGTAGCAGAGCATTTTCCATCGTTACCCCTCGGCTGTGGAATTCTCTCCCATTGGAGATTAAGGCCCAACCGTCTCTGTCCCTCTTCAAAAAAGCGCTCAAAACTTGGTGCTTCATCAAGGCCTACCAGTAAGAGAGTATATTTGCTCCAGCTAGCTTCTTTTTGGTTAGGCGCCTTGACGCCCATTGGGCATAGTAGCGCTATATAAATTTGTTTTAATTTAATTTCATTTCATTCATTTCATTTTCATTTTATTTCATTCATGCCCCTAGGGGAAGAACAAAGAAATAATGGCAAGCTCTCATGTGAAGCATGTGAGATTTTCCTGTCGGCAAAACTTAAACAACCAAAATAAACTATTTAATCATGTTGTACTTACCAGTGAGTAAATGTTCCAATAAATAGTAGGTTGTGATCAAATGCTTAAAAAGAAATCAAGAAATGTATTGACATCTGTAATTCAGACTCATTTTTATGAACCAACGTCAGCAAATAATTAATCCTATGGAAAACAAGAGCAAGTGCTTGAAATAGCAAACATGTATATGCAAGTTTATGTACTAAAGCCATACGGTCATTCTTCACAAGGGTGTAGTAACAGCAATCTCACCTAGAAAAAACGTCAAAACGCTGCTGTAAAGAAGGGTTACCAGGTTGCAGTAACACCACTCTCCAATAGAAGAAGTGTCAATAAGGCTGTATGAAGACCATTTACCCATAGAGAAAATTTCACAAGGCTGTACTAACACCATTTGTTCCTAAAAGAAGAGTTAAAAAATAATAGCAAACCCTTCTGTGAAGCCTGTGACTCTTCCTTGTCACCAAAACAAAATGTAATTGTGTTGTTCTTACCAGTGAATAGAAGTTCCTATAACTAATAGGACCTGATCACAAGCTGTTAAAAAGTCAATAAATGTACTGCAATCTGGAATTTTGACTCATTTGTTGAACCAGCTTTGGCAAATAATCCTATGGAAAACAAGCATGACTGATTGAAATAGCAAAAGAGTGTACGCAAATGTACATACTAAAGGCACACCCTCTCAGCATGATGCAGGTAATTCATCACAAGGCTGTAGTAGCAGCATTCTTCCCTAGAGGAAGCTTCAAAAGGCTGCAGTGAAGAAGTGTTACAAGTCTGCAGTAACACCACTCATCCCTTGAAGAATTGTCAAGAAGGCTGTATTAGCACCATTTTCCCAAGCCAAGAGCTTCAGAAGGCTGTACTAACAACTTGTCCCTATTAATTAATAGCAAACTATCATGTGAAGCACGTGAAAATTTTCACATCACCCAAACCTAAACAAACAAAATAAGACTATTGAATAGTGTTGAACTCACTAATGAACAAGAGTTCCTATGAAGAGTAAGGTGTGATCAAAACATTTTTTTCAAATCAATAAATGTATTGAGACCTGTAATTTGGACTCATTAATATGAACCAGCTTTGGCAACTATGACTCCCCTTGAAAACAAGCACAACTGGTTAAAACAAATAGCAAAAGTGTGCATGCAAATGTGTAGGCTAAAGTCACACACCCTTGGCATGAAGCAGTTGCTTCTGACCCGAGCTGAAACTATTAACAAGTTGAAATGCAGCTTTATGAACATATTTCAATGCTTTTGCATTTGAGTATGAGGGGGCAGTTAGTTACGATTTGTGGAACTGCATCTTAATATATGGATTGCAATGCATTTCCATTCCCCTTTTGTGGGACACTAAAGGGTCTATTAGGATGGTGGACGGATGGCCACTGCCGGGCCGGCTGCAAACATCCGCCCGCAATCGCAACCCGGTAAACCGCCGGTCCCATTAGCATGCCACCTTTCATGTTTCCCCATGGCCCTGAGGCACCAGGGGCACCTGTAGGACCCCCTTAGTGTCCTCACTGCCACAGTTTTCACAGAGGGCTCACTGGCATCAAAACTGTGGTGGTGAGGAAACTCGTAATAAGCAGCACTGCCAGCATATTGCAAGTCTCAGACCACAGGAGGACCATCAGGGATGGCGGATCCCTGGCGGTAGCAGTGGTCCCATGGCAGTCTGAGCACCAAACTCGTATTAGGGTGATTGGAGCTTTGATGCAGCAGTACCTGCACCACAACCATGGTACGGCAGTCCATTGGACTGCTGTAATCATAATCAGGCCCTCATTTACACTAGAGCACAGAGATGGCTTTGCTGGATGGTAACATGTATGGGGACCCTTATGGGCCTCATTACAAGTGCCTGATACCCAACTCAGTAGGTTGCCTCCCCCCCCATAAGTACAATTACTGGGGGTCCAGGTAACTCTGGGGGTGCATGGTTGGCATGTATTCCCTAAGTAGGACCCTGAGGCTCCATTGAGGAAGGCATAAGTAGTAGGTGAATTGGTAAGTCAAGGTATGATTCACTGGACATTCCCCCATTTCTCTGTTCAGTTTCCCCTGGAGTTTTCTGCTGTTTTGAACATCCAGAAACTCAGAAGCAAACAAGATTGCAATGCAGCACAGTGTTTCCAAGAACCTCTTAATTCCAATGATCCCGGTAGCTCACCTTACCCAGCCCTTCAGAATGAACAAGCCTCTAGTAATGAGCGAGATCCTCACACGTGCAAGTTTACTACCTAGTAATAAAAATAGGAGGGACTACGGGGGCTGGCTGCAAAAAAAGAGGGCTTACTAGTAAATAGAAAAGTTTGTAGTTAAAAAATATAAATAAACACAATTACATTTAAAAAATATTATAAAATATTAATATTTATTTACAAAATATTTCAACAAACGTTTGGATGTATACATTAATGGAACATCCTTTTCAATTAAAATTTATTAAAATTAGCAAGTATTTAATTCTATACATCACCTTTTGCATAATATAATTAAGTATATTTTTTACATTGGGAGGGAATTTATTTTTTTGATTTAAATTTCAGAAAAATGCTTTTTATTTAACGTAAGATATTTAAATACTATAAAGATGAATTCAAAATAAAATTCATAGTGTTGTGCATTGATTTTATTTTGCTCCACAGTTAAAATAAATATTTACATTAACTTAGATTAATATTTAGCATACAATATTTTTTCTATTTTCACAATTTGTTTTGAGTTCAATAAGCTTTTTGACTTTTCCATGTAGGTCACCATAGGGAGACTCTGGGGGTGATCACTACTGCAACGTTCTGGACACTTGGAGCTCTTCCATGTTTGATCACTACTGCAATGTTCTGGATACTTGGAGCTCATCCAGGATTAGCATATTTGATATACTGCCCAGTAAGCAAATGGTACTGGTGGGCCAACAGCACTGATTATGCCACCCACATGAGTAGCCCTGCAAACATGTCTCAGATCTTCCACTGAAGTGTCTGTGAGTGCAGTTTTAAAATGACAATTTCGACCTGGCAAGTGCCCCACTTGCCAGGTCTAAACCCTTCCCTTTCCCTACATGCAAGTCGCCACTAAGGTAGGCCCAAAGCATCCCCTAGGGTAGGGTGCGGTGTATTTAAAAGCTAGGACATGCACTGGTGTGTTTTACATGCTCTAATAATGAAATACTGCTAATTTCGTTTTTCACTATTGCAAGCACTATCTCTCCCATAGTGTAACATGGGGATTCCCTTGAAATATCTTTTACGTGTAATTTCTCATTGGGAGCAGATAGAGATTTGGGGTTTGGAGTCTCGGACCTCACAATTTAAAAATACATTTTTTGGTGAAGTTGGCTTTTAAATTGCTTGTTTGAAAATGGCATATTTAGAAAGTGGGCATTTTCTTACTTAGCAATTCTGTGCCTCTACCTGTCTGTAGAAGCCACGTCTGGGTTAGGCTGACAGTTGGGCTCTTGCGTGTTCGCTCTAGACAGTCACACAGAGTGGGCTGAGGTGTTTCTCATGTGCTGATGGGCCATAACCAGGCTGATGGGTCTTCCTGAGCTAGTGTGGTGGGAGGAGCTGTCACCGACACCTGAATAGGGCTGTGCCTGTCCTCACACAGATCTGTCTCCACCCCTATAGTGTGTCTGGAGCCTGGTCAGGGGAAGGCAGACTTTCCTTTGCAGTTTGTTTACTTCAAAGACAGAAACTGGTATAAGCACTGGAGCTGTGACCCCATTACTTCAGAACACTTTTGGACTAAAGGTCATTCTGCCAGGAAGAAGAGCTGATTGCAGTTGGAGGGACTGACACTGCCTATCACTTTGTTGTGCTGGTCTGCTGCTTGCTGCTTTTGTCCTGTGAGTGAAGGGACTGTGCTTTGCTTTTTACATCCTGCTTCCAAGGTTCTCCAAGGGCTTGTGCGTGCTTGCCTCCGGTTAAGAAGTCTTGGGGCCATAAAATGCTTTACCTATGAGTGCCTGGGCTCTTCTGCTGAGAGCCCTGACCTTCCAAGTGGTGCTAATTCCAGTTTCTGGCCCTCTGAATTGCAAATTGGTGATAAAATCCATGCATCGACTCTCAGCTTTTTCTTGACACAGCTCCGCCGTGCGGCTGAAAAATTGACTCATCATCACTGTGCGGATGAATAATCGATGTATTGCTTGCTATGTGGCTGTGAAAACGAAGCAGCACCTGCATTGCCACCGCCACATCGACACAGCAGGACTGGGTTTCCAATGCATTGTACTTCAATTCTGTCTCTTCATCAACATTTGCCCAGCTGTAAAGAACCGGGGGCACGTGTCCGGAGATCAAGGCATCACCTCCCCTACCAGCAAATAATCAACGCATCACCTCCCCGGTCAGCAAGAAATCGACGCATCACCTCCCCTGACAGCAAGGAATCAATGTACCACCACCCCTGCCTAGTAGTAAGGAACTGGTGTATTACCTCCTCCATGTTGTAAGGAACCTCCCCTGCCAGTACAGAATTGACACATCACCTCCTCTGTGTAGTAAGAAACCGATGCATTCCTTTGCTTTTCGGGCATCTCACCTCCCCTGCGCCTGTTTTTGTCTTTGATTTTCATGCATCTTAGGTACTTTGTGCTAAAGCAACCACATCCATAGGTTCCCATGTACTGAACTTACTTAACCTTTGAAAAGTGATCCCTATACCTGTGTATATTGGATTTTTGTCATTTTGGTCTTGTTTTATTCAGATAAATATTGGCTTTTTTTGTCTAAACTGATGTAGACTAATTTTGTAGTGTTTTCACTGGGTTACTCTGTGTATAGGTACACATGTACACATTGTCTCTGAGATAAGCCTGACTGCTCAGGCTAAGCTACCAATGGGGTGAGCAGGGGTTATCTTAGCTGTGTGATCCTCTTACCCTGACAGGAGTGAGGGTTCCTACTTGGCAGGGCACAAACCAACTCCCAACTAGAACCCATTTCTAACACTTAAAGAAACTCTTATTCTCTCTCTCAAACATGAATAAGTTCAAGAGCTATCTAATCAAGGCTCTAAGTCAGAATATGGGTGGTTTGTAGGATCAATATCTTTATTCGATTGTAGATTTTACAATCATAAAAGTTCATTTTTTAAAATCACATAATTAAAACAATTACAATTCATTATCAAAGGCAATTAAAGACACAATAAACAGTACAATATGACAGGCAATGAAGCAGGGAAGTATATAGTTAAAAATATAAATAACTGTAAGTTTAAAAACCAACACGCATTTTCACATCATGATTAGCCGTCCATGCTTTTCCTAAAGCAGATGGCTTTTTTAAAAAAATTACAAATAAACAGGGTACAGTCAATATTCAGTAGTTGTAAAAAATAAAGTGCAGGTTTGATTTGTGTGAAGCTCAATTTTTTAAGGCATGGTTTAAGGTAAAGATTCCGTGGGGTATCGTAGTATGGGCAGATAAAAAGGAAGTGTGCCAGGTCTTGAGGAGACTTCCCGTCGCAGCCACAAGCTGGCAACACTTCGCCCCGCTGAGCACCACTTGGGAATGCCAGTAAAAGATGGTAAAGGTCAAAACGGAACCGTATTAAAAGGAACCGTTCATAACTGGACATAGGCCATGTCAGATAAGGTTCTATTTGCAAGCATGTTTTTAGCA
The DNA here is from genome assembly GCF_964263255.1 of Lissotriton vulgaris. Taxonomy (NCBI): domain Eukaryota; kingdom Metazoa; phylum Chordata; class Amphibia; order Caudata; family Salamandridae; genus Lissotriton; species Lissotriton vulgaris. The sequence goes on along the minus strand of NC_141697.1, from coordinate 89,696,729 downwards.
ATAGATGTTTCCTGACACTGACCTTCTGAGTCTCAACTGCTTCCCTATCAGTGCATCTTAACAGAGTTATGGCATTCTTGACCAGGTTCACATCTTGTTTTCTGATTGTAATTGGGTCATGAAACAAATCACACCGGCCTATAGCCGTTAAACTGTCCTTTATAAACTTTACCCACGGTACCTTGAATCTCCCGTCTAACTGTAAAATTTCTTTCAGTAGGGCATGTGTTAATGGAATTTCGCTGTTTAGCCAACATTTCAGCCAGCATAAAACTGGGCTTATTGCTATTCTGTCACCTAAAAAGGGGACCCCCAGCTCCTCATGTACTGAAAAATTCCCAATACCCCTGGGCAATCTTAAGATCTTTTTTAGGAAGTTGTTTTCTGCGACCTCTAGGTCATTAACCTTGCGGTAGCCCCAGAGCTCGCTCCCATAACAGGCAATAGCAACGCTTTTTGCCTGGTACAATTTAAGCAGCGCAGCCAGCGGGCAATTGCCAATCTTTTTGGAAAAACCGAGAATGGCCGCATTGACCCGGGTTGTCTCACCCTTCTTTTTGGAGACTGCTGGCCCCCAAGATAACTTTTGATCTATCAGAACTCCGAGGTAAGAGAAGGAGTTGGTTGAAGGGATTTTTTCCCCATTTAAACTAAAGTGACCAGGCTTTAGGATGCCCTTACCTGCTTTCATAACGAAAGACTTGGAGTTGTTAATACTTAAACCACGTAACTCCATGAATTTGTGGAAGGAGTTTAAAAGTTTCTGGAGGCCGTTCGCTGTTCTCGAAATAAGAACAGCATCGTCGGCGTAAAGTAGGACAGGTACCCCTCTGCGCTCAACTAAGGGGTAATCTGCTTCTACCCCTAAGAGTGATTCCTCCAGTTCATTAATATATAAGTTAAATAAAAATGGGGCCAAAATGCATCCCTGGCGGACACCCCGATTAATTTTAAATTCGTCCGTTACCTTAAGGTCTTGGGAGTAGCGGACATTCGCTCTAGTGTCTGTATGTAAATCAGCAAGGAAGTTAACAAGATCCCTCTCTACACCCATTCTCAGCAAGGTGGCCCATAGTAGGCTTCTGTCTACACAGTCGAACGCGGACGACAAGTCCATGAAGGCCATGTAGACAGTGCCTTGTCTTGCCAATGTGTACTTGCTCAGAATAAGGTAAAGGTTCAGACACTGCGTGATAGTTGAGTGATCCGGTCTAAACCCATATTGTATGGGAGAAAGGATTTTATTTTCCTTGGCCCAAAAAGATAACCTATTAAGGATTACTCCCCCCACCACTTTAACTACTGAGTTCAGTAAAGAAATTGGCCTGTAACACAACGGACTGCTGCGATCGCCCTTCTTAAAAATGGGTACTATGGTCGAGAGACCCCAAGTTCTTGGGCAACCAGTTGTCACCGCTGCATTTATTACAGCCGTAAGAACTGGTGCCCAAAACGGGATACTGGACTTGAACAGATCCGGTGGTAAACCATCCGGTCCCGGGGCCTTGTTGGTGGTAAGGCCCTGTATACCCATAACAATCTCTTCTACTGAGAAGCATAAAGGGGACGCAGTTGGAGTTAAAAAATCAGTAGCTTCCCATTGCTCATTGCTCCTAAATATTGCACTAAAATGGGACACCCACTCCCCCTCGGGAATGTTTGTGCCAATAGCTGTGTCATTTGGATTTTCAAACAAGGGTTTATTAATTAATTGCCAAAACTTGCTGCTATTCCCCACCACAGATGGGTCCAAGAGGGATTCGATGACATTTGCTTTAATTTCCTTCTTTCTATTGGCTATTGTTTTCCTGTATACCATACGAAGATTTTTTATCAGTTCGTGATCTCTTGGTTTAGTTTTTAGTGCCGATTTCAAGTCCCTGCTTGCCTTTGAGCAATTATGGTTAAACCATTTTGAGTTATTCTCCCTATGACCCTTTAATGGCGCTGTGAGCATGGAGCCAATTTTGGCAACCAACCCCTCGAACCTAAACAAAATGGTCGCAGGGATTGACTCAGATGATAAACACACAGACAGCTCCTCCTCACATGCGCTGGTTATGTTAGAATACAAGGTGTCTTGGTTTACCATTGTCCATTTGATGCGACGCCTGCCATTTACACACTTTAACATACCATGATCGGGGCATGACTGGCGTTTGGCAAAAAGTGGACCACTCAAGTTTACGACGAGAGGGTTATGATCACTGTACGTACTTGTAAGAATAGAGAAGTACAAAACCCATTGAGCAGCATCTGGGGATAATAGTATGTGGTCAATATAAGAGCCCTGCCCATGCCCTTTGAAGGTTGGGGTGTCAAAATTTTTTGTATCGGGGACAAGCGACATAGCTACAATCAAATTGTGCTCGTTCATTAAATCATTTAAGTGCTTGCCACCCCTACTATGAGAAAAATGAAATCCTTCCTCGATATGACACCCTAAAGACCCCATTGGCGTACTAGCTGGGTTACCACATGGTTGCACATTAAAGTCACCTGCTATCAACAGATGCCGTGATACATTATACACAGTGTTGCTCAAGATGTCATTCATAGAGGCAATATGGCACAATTCATTATTACTATTGGCATTATAGAAATTAATCAATGTCATCACAGACTTCCCATTTTTTAAATCAATCTTCTGCAGGTTCAAATTTACACTATGGAAATTTCTTACATTGCATTGCAATTCTTGGCTAATAAAAATTGCCAAACCACCCTTGGCTCTACCCCTGATCGAGGCAGCTGCTGGGGTGATAAAACTTAAGAAACCCTCTATATAGACATTATTTTCTTCTAACCAGGTCTCTTGGAGGCACACAATGCTAAATTTCCTAATAAACGATAGCCACGCTACATCTCGCAACTTATTTGCCAAACCGGCAATATTCCAGGAAATTAATTTTACACTGACATCCAGTGCAGGACAAACAACAAGCTCTGTAGTTAGTTTTGATGTTATTAGAGAAGGCGACGATACAGTTGCCACCATCGGTCCCACATTACACACTGCATCCGGCTCCCCGGGTCCAGATACAACACTAGTAGCTACCTCTGTATCTGAGGGTGGAGCAGAGTGCACCGCATTTTCCCCTACTAGCTCTATGAGTGGTGTTATAGGGGGACTACTGTTTTTATCAGCGATGATTTGGGTAGTATATGTGTTTGTATTTGTAGCGTGACACCAATCCCCTGATTTCTCAGATGACCTTGAGTTACATGATGCACTTACCCTGCCCCCCATGGCTTCTGCATTCCTTAACCATCAATCACAGTCCTCTAGGCTATTAAAAACCGAGAACCTGTTGGTAAGCTCTAACGGCGTGAAGGGTAGCAGGCTTAACATGTTCCCATTTGAGCCAGTTATGTGGTTAAAGGGTATAGTATTCCACCCAGGTATGACTGATGGTGGTGCCAGAGGGTGCATATATGCAGGATTTAAAGCCGACTCGTTGTTGGGAAACTGAGAAAAAGAGAGGGCATTACCATTGTAGTATTGTGGGGGAAAGACAGTGGTTCTGGGATAAAAATATGTTAGGGGGCGTGGTACTATGCAATTCTTTTCATTTCCGTAGGGCCAATTCAGAATATGTTGTACGGCTCTCCTATCTCTGAAATTTATTACCACAACATCACCACCAATGTCCTTTGCTCTGCCCCCCAGCCAGGACAGACGCCGAACGTGGACTATCTCACCATTAATCGCAATGGGTTTGGGTCTATATAGAGAGAGCCAATGCGTTATTTTATTTTTTAACTGAGAATAACCCTCTCTTTTACCATTGGGCAATTCAGGTACCCCGGTAAGTATAACCACGTAAGGTAATGCTTCTGGGGGAAGTTCTGTTGGTGGAATTCTAGATGGGCCCCCTCTTCCCCAATTATTCTCCTTTCCTTCGAGTCTAGGTTCTTTAGGTGGAATATTAGCGGGAATAGTTGGTAATATGATGGTTGGTTTACCCTGTACATCAGAGGGAATTGTAGTTAAAGGGTTTTTACTGGTGTTGCCAACAATTACTTTTGATACCGTGTTTAAGGAGTTGGGAGTGGCTGGAGTTACAGCAACAGCCTGGCTGATGCTTGTGCTAGGTTTAGGCAGAGCGGGACACGCAGTATTTTTTATGGGGGGTTGGGTTGTTTTAATACCTTGTTGGTGCTGTGCTTTAGATTTGCCTTGCAGGCGTACAAGGTTCCCTAACTCAGACAGGTCCCCCTCAATTTTTCCTAGACGGGCCTCCATCCCTTTAAATCTGTCTGACAAAGCAAGCATGTAACTACGTATAATCAATTCAATATTGTCTAGAAGCGATTTAGGGGTGGCGGATTGCAAATCCTCCTCCATCTGGACAATAGTGGAGTCAGAGTCTGTAGTTACTTGAGGTAGAGACGACGGTAGGTTAGGGCTCACTGTTGTAGTTTGACTTGTGACAGATGATCCCATAGAAGGTAAGGTAGCAATGTTCTTCTTTTTGCCGAAGTCAGTATGACTTGTTTTGGGCTTGTTAGCTGTTATAGTTTTCCTTCTTCTTTTCGGAGGAGGTGGCCCATGCATTTTAACTGTCACTGGCCTTGAACTTTTACCTCGTACGACTTTACCAGGCCTTATTGTGGGGGATATTAGAATCTTGGAAGTATTATTCTGATCAGTGGCCACTATAGGGGCAATTTCTTGCAAGTGAGTGGGTGACAGAGCCGGGGCTAGACATTCTTGTAGGAGCAAAGGAATGCTACAAGTCAGTAAGGTGTTATCCGCTGGGGCGCTACTTAGATCATCAAGTAGGGAAACAGACATTGTAGGTTCAGAGAATGTTCTGTTTTTTATACGCTCAATGGAGCGTCGGCGGTCTGCCCTCCTCTCGGCTAACGAAAGCTCCTTATTACCGTTGGTTGATGGCTTGAGAAAATAGTCGTCTAATGTCCGACTGATGTTATTTTTGTCCGGCCCCACTGGTGCAGGGCTTATTGCCGCCGCGGCCATACAATAGTTGGAAATAATCACAAGGTGGACACTCAGCAAAGTAGGTACTTACATATACCAGGGTCTCTGGCCCAGCCCAGCCTCCTCTGGCCGATGAGGGCCGTAGAGGGCCCGCCCTTTGCCCGGCCTTCGCCCGGGCGCTCCCGCGCGCGACTCGCGGGGCGAGAGGCACTCCTCCCTCTTAAGGGGCGCTCCGGTGATGTCACGTTGGTCGCGCCACAACCGCCGGGGCAGCTGGGGATTGTAGTCCCTGCGGCGGTAGTGGCTGGCTGCGACTTCGGTGGCCGTTCCCCTCACGGCGGCGTCGTTACCCCTGCTGCGGCACTCCCACAAGAAAAGCAAAAGCCGTTTCCCTCACGGCAGCGTTTGTGGGCAACTCGGGTGGTTTGTTCCGCGTTCTCAGCGCTCGCTCGGCGCTCCTCCCTCTTAAGGGGCGCTCCGGTGATGTCACGTTGGTCGCGCCACAACCGCCGGGGCAGCTGGGGATTGTAGTCCCTGCGGCGGTAGTGGCTGGCTGCGACTTCGGTGGCCGTTCCCCTCACGGCGGCGTCGTTACCCCTGCTGCGGCACTCCCACAAGAAAAGCAAAAGCCGTTTCCCTCACGGCAGCGTTTGTGGGCAACTCGGGTGGTTTGTTCCGCGTTCTCCGTTTTCGCGTGGTTTGTAGAATAGGGTCTCAGGGGGATTCAGAAATATGTGAAGGTATCAGCATAGTGAAGACCCCAGTAGAAGTCTTCCAGAATTGAAATAAGTGTTTAGCCTGAAACTTTACATTTGCAAGAATAAATAAAGGAAGCAGAGAGGTCATTACGCCACAAAGTCTAAGGGAATCTGTTCTATCTTCTAACAAGGACCACTAATTAAATCAAACAGAAACTTCTTCAACAATCGCATCTCTTTCCACCTCACTAGGAGCCAATTGTCTCCATCCTCATGATGTGTATTTGCAACATTACCAGACGTTCCCAACCCACAGAACTTAGACAGATGCTGCAACATTGAACATATCTTTGTTCCTGGTAATCGATGAATAGGAGGCTTCATCTGCTCGTTAGGTCTTTACGTTTCTTGCCAAGATTTCTCTCCTCAGACTTTACTACCAAGAAACTAGTACAAACAACAGTACTCATTTTCTCAAACTAAGGAAACCTTGAGAATGCACCTGCAAAAAAAAGAACAAGCTAACCAAGCAAAGCATATTTCAGAATCACAAGGTCTTTTGTCAGGCTAACTTCATTAACATTTAAACCTGCACTTCAAATACATGGTTATACTTGTGCACATATACCCCAAAAACACATGCAAACATGAATAAAAGTATACACAATTACATGTTAAAATATGACTTTCAGAGCATATGCAAATGTGACTTAAAGCATAAATGCAGCATGAATACAGAATACATATTCATGTTAAATTGAACATTAGTGCACACGTTTGTTAAGATTTCGGTTCTCAATGGCTATGTTTCATTAAAGCTGTAATATGTTCACACACATTAATCTTATTAAGTCACACAGTGGATATAATGTCAAATATAAATGCAAATTGCGCATTGCTGATATATAAGGGAGGAGTCCACGTTGTGCTCCTCTCAACCCCCTTCCATTCCTTTTGTGCTTCCCCATCACCCATCAAACCAGTGTCATTCATTGTCATTTATTAATTCTTTGGTTCTCTCTATGTGAAGGAAGCGAATGAGACCAATAAAGTAATAGATGAAGTGTGCGGCACAGGAGCAACCAATGTATGCAGCCCGCGGTTGTCCCCAAAAAGTTTCGACGGGTGTGGGGTAAATGGCTTAGGGCGATAGAGGAATGAACTTTCCTGAGGCTTCCGTATGGACATGGTTGTGGACATTGTTGCTTACTATATCTAGCTGGATTCATGTATGTGTGGGTATTATTTCCCTATTTTAGTCATTGCTTTTTTAAGGTAGTTAGCAGTCTAGTAGTTGGCTGGGCGGAGTTAGGTTGGGACCAGGGGAAGAGGAGGAGCGCAGGCAGGAAAGGGGCAGATAGAACAGGGACATGAATGGAGAAGGATTCAAGGAATAAAGATCCTTATAAAATATATACATCGTGTCTGTCTTCCTTGAGTCAGGACACGACAACTGGCAACGAGGGTGGTATAAGCAACTTGCTCTCTCCGTAAGCCCAGAAACAGCATCCTGTCCCAGGGACACTGCTGAAGAACCGTTGCGGCTGTGACGTGTGCGTGTGCCCCGAAGGAGTTGCCGCCTAAAGAAGAGGCCAGCAGCGAATGTCCCCGCTCCGCGATGCAGTGATCGCGTGGAGCCGTGTGAAGGGAGCACGGTCGAGCGCCAAAGAAGATTTTGAACCCGGCGCCATTTCGCGCCCAAAAAGTGAGTGCGAGTTCGGAGGTCGTGCGGGATGAAAGACGAAGTCGGGAGCCCACCCCGGACTTCCTGAGGAGTCCTGGAGGCCACCACTGTCTGCAGTGGTGTGGAGAGCCGTGGGGACGTGTGGGGAAGTCGAGTACCCCGTGCCGAGAGCGCTGAGCGTCGGAGCTCACCCCTGATGCGTGGGGTTTGGCAAGCTACAGATCAGGAGCTGATCTCGAGCTTACCTGCAGGTGCATGAAGGCGAGAGGCACGAAGGCGACCAAGAGAGGCCTGTTGCCTGCCAGGAAAGCTGCCAGTGAGTGCCGCATGAGCCCTGTGGGCCTGAAGAGTGGATGCAGCCTCGATCCTCGTGGTGTCTGAGAGTTCCACAGAGGCGGCCATCTTGAAGTCAGGCTGTTGAAAGGGACACCCCTGTGCAGTTTGGGAGCGGCCATTTTGAAGTCAGGCGTGTCAGTTGGTGAACAAGCAGTGACACGCAGAGACTGCTGAAAGTACAAACAAGCACGAGTTACTGCAAGACACTGATGCTAAGCAAGCACGAGCAACTGTAACAGTTCAAACAAGCACGAGTTAATGCAAGACACGGGTGCTAAACAAGCACAAGCAAACGTAACGGTACAAACAAGCACAAGTTAATGCAAAGCAGAAATAATGAGCAAGGCGAAACCGATCAGTTTGAGCACCTGCGAAGAAGGAACAATAAGTTAATCAGAGTCAAAAAAAAGAGCGTAAAGTACGTAATATCACGATGGTGACCCCAGACACCTCCCCGCAACGAAATGAAGTCAACCGATCATCATGGGAGTGTCGCATCTGCGGCCACCGGAACCTTTAACACTGACCACGGGTGGGAGCATGGGCCCCAGGTGGCAAGAGTGGCTTGAGGACTTTGAAGATTACATTAAGGGGTCCAAGGTAACCATTGATGAAGAGAAATTGATTGCCCTCCTTAATTTAGCGGGCCGAGAAATCAGTACGATAATCAAAGACTTTCCTCCTGCAGATGTAGGAACCTACGACAATGTGCGTGAGGCCCTGAACAAAAAATTCCTTCACAAAGGAATGTTGACTATGAACAGCATGCATTTCATCAAGCGCGCCAGGGAAAAGATGAAGCAATGAGCACATTCATCACTCGGCTACGGCGATTGTCGAGACACTGCAAGTTTGACACCTTCTCGACAGATGCTGACATAAAATCACAAATCATAGATGGATGCCACTCGGAAACACTCCGGAGGCGGCTTCTGAGAAAACCTCATGAACTAGATGACATTGAAGAAATGACTTGTGTTTATGACCAGGCGGAAGAACACGCTACTAACATTGAATCTGGACGCAATGTAAGCCATGAACAAGTATGTCGAGTTCAAGCCAGCGGCGGCAGCCGTCGAAATTAAAAAGAAAAGCAATGGAGACCTAGGCCATCATCTCGTCAGCGACACACTGAGCACCGGAGGCGAGACCCTTGGTGAAAGGAAAGGAGGCCGGAGAGGACAAAAAGATGCTATAGGTGTGGATATGACTACCCACATGTCGACGCCTGCCCTGCCATGGGCCAGCGATGCAGAAGATGTGGGCGGACAAACCACTTTGAAGTGATGTGTGGGGAATATCAAAAGGAGAGGCGGAGCAGAACCATGAGATCATCTCGCTCTGACACCAGAAAACATCACATAAGAGCAGCACAGGACAAGCCTTTGTCATCTGGCTCATCACACTCCAGCCGGGAGTCACGAAGATCTAGATGGGAGCGGAGATCACCATCCAGAGATTCTAGATCATCGTCCAGAGAGTCTGAATACACAGTGGAATACGTGAACATGATTGCCGATCCTGACCAACTCAAGAAATATCCACGTCTGGACATATGTGTAGGAAACCACGAGACCAAATTTGTGCTGGACAGCGGAGCTTCGTTAAATTCTATTCCAGTCACAGAATATGAGAGGATGAAGCCTCAACCATCACTGACCCCTGCACATGTCCGAATCTTCAGTTGGATGGCCAAGAAGCCACTCCCTTGCTTAGGTAAATTTCCAACAACTCTCACGCATAAAACTGTGACCATACCAGCGTTCATACATGTCATCCAAGGGCCGGAAGCAGACTGCCTCCTCAGTCTCCCAACGGCAGAACGCCTCCGACTTGTTGAAATTCTCTTTAAGGTCAGTGATGACCCAGACATTATCTGTAAGTTTCCCAGATTATTGCAAGGACTAGGGAAGATGAAAGGGTGCCAAATCCGTCTTCACATTAATGAACAGGTCAGACCAGTAGCACAACACCCTCGACGCGTCCCATTTCACCTCCAGCAAGCTGTGGAGGATGAACTTCAGGAACTCCTGTCAGCAGACATCATTGAAAGGACGGACGGTCCGACTCCATGGGTGTCGCCGGTAGTCATTGTACCGAAGAAAGGCACTCCTAGCAAAGTGAGGCTGTGTGTTGACATGCGACTACCCAACACGGCTATAGAAAGGGAGCGTCATCCTGGGCCACATCTTAGTGACATGATCTCTGCACTTAATGGAGCGAGGGTGTTCTCGAAGCTTGATTTAAGCAAAGGCTACCACCAGTTGGAGCTGGATGCCAAGTCTCGCTACATCACGACATTCGCGACCCATCTTGGACTATTCAGATACAAGCGATTGATTTTTGGTGTCTCCTCGGCTGCAGAAATCTTTCAGGAGGCAATTCGACAAGTTATTTGTCACATCCCCAACACCTTAAATTATAGTGACGAAATTCTTGTGTATGGGTCGGACATTCGTGAGCATGACAAGGCTCTGGATCGAACATGTCAGGCCCTGCTGGAAGCTAACTTGACACTGAACAAAGACAAGTGTGAGTTCCAGCAGTCCACTTTGAAAATTTTCGGTCACATTTTCTCGGGTGCAGGGATGAAACTCGATCCGGACAAGATATCTGCTCTGAATGAGACCAAGAGCCCACAAGATGTCAGTGAAGTAAGATCATTTCTGGGCATGGCCAGCTACTGTACTCGCTACATCAAAGACTATGCGACCATCAGCCACCCACTTCGAGCTCTCACAAAACAGGGTCAGCCGTTTGACTGGTCCTCTCAGTGTGAACAGGCGTTCAGGGAGATTTAGCAGGCGGTGGAATCTGCCGATAACCTCTCATACTTTAGTCCTCGCCGGAAAACAGAGATCACAGTGGATGCCAGCCCGGGGGGGTTGGGGGCGATTCTGGAGCAATATGACAATGACTCTGATCAGAGACGAATAGTTGCTTATGCCAGTCGCAGTCTGTCAGACCCTGAAAAGCATATTCGCAACCTGAAAAGGAGAGTCTTGCAGTGGTATGGGCGTGCGAATATTTTCACGTCTTTATTTATGGCAAGCATTTTACCCTGATCACTGATCACCAGCAGTTGGTCACCATTTATGGTAACCCGAGATCCAAGATGCCTCCGAGAATTGAACGATGGGGTCTGAGATTACAGGAATATACTTTCACAATCGTCCACAAACCGGGGAAGTCTGAGAACCCGGCAGACTACATGTCACGTCACCCACACACATCGTCTGAGTCCAAGCCCTCCATTGCAGAGGAGTACATCCATTTCGTGGCTGATCATGCACTGCCACCTGCCATTCCGTTGGAAGCCATCCGGGAGGCCACTGCGCAAGACGTCGTCTTGCAGAAGGTGCTACGCCGGATTCAGAATAACCGATGGAGACATGACTGTGACGATGATGCAAGTGACCCGACTGCCAAGCAGGAAATGCAAGCCTTCCGACACGTGTGTGACGAACTGTCTGCCACCACAGATGGGTTGATACTGCGAGGTCAGCGGATTGTTATTCCCAAACAACTACGGCAAGGCGTCATCAACCTCACCCATGAAGGTCACAGGGGCATAGTGTCAACAAAACGAGCTCTCTGGGAACGGGTGTGGTTTCCTCTTCTCAATCAGATGGTGGAGTCAACTCTGGAAGACTGCCATCAGTGTCAGTTGGTCAACCGGGGGGATCCTCCTGCTCCATTGCAAATGACCACACTACCCAGCGGTGTGTGGCAAGAGCTCGCCATGGATTTTTACGGACCTTTACAATCTGGAAAATATGTTGTGGCCATAATTGATGAGTACTCACGATTCCCCATTGCTCAATTTGTGCCATCCACAAGTACCTCCAGCACTCTCAAAGTGTTGGATGAAGTGTTTGCAGCATGGGGTGTTCCCAAAGTGTTGAAAACAGACAATGGACCTCCGTTCAATGGATACGAATTTAGTGCCTTTGCCAAGCATTTAGATTTTAAACATAGGAAAGTCACACCTCTATGGCCGTAGGCAAATGGCAACATTGAACGATTTATGGCCACTCTTAAAAAGACGTTCCAACAAGCCACTGCCGAAAAAAGGGATCGGCAAGCAGCACTAAACGAGGTCCTTAGAGCATATAGAACAACCCCTCACGCGACTACTGGAAAGTGTCCTGCAACATTAATGCTAGGGCGTCCCATAAGGAATCGCTTCCCGACGTGGGACGGAGCCCTGCGAGCGGTGTCGCCCCTCCGCAGTCATCAAGAGGTGGTGGCGACTGACAGCCGAAACAAGGACAAGATGAAATCATATGCAGACACAAAGAGGAGAGCGAGGTCACCGTCCGTGCGTGAAGGAGATTATGTCATTGTCAAACAAGAACAACAAAGAAAAACTGACTGTCACTTTCGAGCTGAACCTTTGCTGGTCACCCAGCATAAGGGCACGATGATAACAGCAGAATCTGATCAACGGCGGATCACGAGGAATGTCTCGCACTTTAAAAGTTGCTCTCCGGACATGAAAGAGGCCTTAACACAAATGACTGGAGTGTCCGCTCCCGAGGAACATGATCACCCTGACCAAGAAAGCGGGAGTCAGGTCAGAGACCCTCCAGGGGATGCCATGACTGAAGCCGAAACTATGTCTACGGCCCCGCCGAGATATTTAACGACCAAAAAGACTCATTGAAGAAATCTGAACCAGTTTACTGTTTTGTCGTTTTGTCAAGAAGGGGGGAGATGTAATGTAGTTAGCAGTCTAGTAGTTAGGTGGGCAGAGTATGGTGGGGACCAGGGGAAGAGGAGGAGCGTAGGCAGGAAAGGGGCAGATAGAACAGGGACATGAATGGAGAACTATGCAAGGAATAAAGATCCTTATAAAATATATACATCGTGTCTGTCTTCCTTGAGTCAGGACACAACAGCTTTGTACTGATCACTGTGCGAAAAGCTGGCTTTGTTTTTCTTGCTGCAATTGTGTTAACTTAAAAATCAATTAAATTGATTATAAAAAAAAACTAATAGATGAAGCCTTGTTGAACAAAACCCTTCGATGTATGTATATCATGTATGATCTCTTGGGAAAAACAAGATAGCTAAAGCAGTCCCAAAGGCCAGACCTAAAAAGAAATCTATACATTTGCCAGTGCCTTTGCACGTGTCAGTGTATCCCTCCTTTAAATCAACAATATTGTTAAGAGGCATGTGCGCTGTGTACCTATAATTCAGATTTTGCATTTTGAGTAACTATGTTTTTTATTTATTAAATGGAGTTATCCTACTCTTATTTATTTTTGTAGCATTTAGATTTTCAATAGTCATTGCAATGCGAATTAGCAAAAGCGCTGCGAAGCCATGCTGTGTAAGCGACATGGGCGCATAGCTTCGCTCACTGTTGTACACTTTAATGGGATTACCTCGGTTCACTTATTTGCACTTTAGCTCACAAAAGATGCAAATAATAACGTTCGGATTTGCAGCTGCTGTGACGTGGTGAAGTCATCTGGAAATCTCGCTCGGCGCGCGGGCGCCATCTGCTCTGAAGATGGGCTCCGAGGCAACTGTCAGGCCCTTCACTCTGCTGCTCGCTTCTGGGTAACTAACTGCGCCGCTCTGATTGAAAATGAAGAAGACACCAATTAATCCATTCGCTCAAACGTGCAGTAAGCAATAATTAATTTTTTGGTTTCTTTTATTTTTTATAATATCTGCTTTCAACACAAGGGTGCATTCAGTATCAGGAAATACAACGGAGCAGCAACAAAATCCTCTTGTTTAACCCGTGCATCACATGCTTTAAACAAACTATTTGCATTCTGTAATTCCTAGCATTGTAAACTATAAACTATACAATCTTTGTATGCTATACACCCAATTATTGCATGCTGTTAGATCACTTATACTATTTATTTATTTATTTTATTTTCAGAGTTTTGTATAGCGCGAACATGATCCTTACAGATATCAGAGCGCTTTACATATGAAAGGAAGAAAAAAGACAGAAAAACTTGAAGAGGCAGATTGTGCAAAAATGCGAACCAACTATGCTATTAATCGGATCATTGCATGCTACAAGTCAGGTCATGCGGTGGGCAGAACTCGCAAAATTCGACTGCGTAGAATTCTGCAGAGTCACATAAAAACTCTGCGAGATTTCACAGAGTCTCGCCAATGGGCGATGTGATTTAGCGCAGGGAGTGCATTCCGCGCTGAAAAATCAGCACAAAGGACACCTCGCGGCATGCCGGAGGGTGCAACTATTCGAGTTGAATTTGCTGATGTTTGAATGGATTTTGTTCTTGAGTGGCAGCCTTCTTACCACGAATAGTTGCAACGGCCCTCATTAGAAATACTTATTGAATGTCTTCCTAGCGACCGGAAGTCGTGCTTGGGGATGCCATATCTTGTTCAAGTTCGCCATCTTTCCGTTCACGAGCCGCGTGTGAGAAGAAATTCTGGCAAGCGGCAAGTAGTGAAATTTGACTGGAACTCCATGTTACAATAGTAACGCAAAGTCGCCCAATTTCTGCTAATTCTGCCAGTGGAATGGAATATTTGGCCCACCCCTATTTATTTCATGCTATAATCTCGAATATTTTAAACCACAAACTCGATCATTGTAAATGATCAATCCTCTGTGCGCTATATCCCCAGTAAATGTATGTCGTTAACCTGCTCATTTCACACTATAAGCTCAGTCATCTTACACTGTGAACCTCATCATTGCTTTAAGTCTGTTCATCATATGCTACATTCATGATGGCTCTATGATATAACCCCGATCATCGTATGCTATAAACTGATTATTGCATTTTGTTAACACACCCAATGAATGCTATCAAGAGCGAGCTAAACGAAATATCATTGCATGCTGTTAACATAGTCAAAGTTTGATATAAGCCCACTCACCATTATGATATAAGCTTCATAATTATGTGGTATGAGCCTGCTCATCATCTTACTCTGCTGAACTTGTTTTTGTTGGCAATAGGACTCCAGGCACCACACCCCTCCTAATCAGTGCTAACATGCTTGTGCTCTCCAGGGTCAAGTTGGCTTACATGGCAACTAGGCAGATCCCTACCGGCTGGTCTGACAGAGCAGTGTGTTTGCAGTTTTTTTGGCTGGTGGTGGGCTGGTTTTATAGCCTGGTGGGCCCGTTTTTACTGTTGATTTTCCTGATATTACCAAAAACATTTCCTGCAGCAAACACAAATGCATGCAGTCGCTCATACCTTGCAAAATACCCATAGAGCGTGTCTTTACAAGTTCAAAAGAAGCCTGATTAGCCAAAGGGGGGGGCACTTTTATCTTGGTGCCTGGGCCTATTTTGTGGTCGAGTCTCACCCTGGTGTACGCACCTTAAAATATGGTAAAATTGGACTACACCTAGTTTACATATTTAATTTACTTATAAGTCCCCAGTAAAGGTAGTACATGTACCCTGTAAATTAAATGTCGCTAGTGAGCTGCAGCACTCCTTGTGCCATCCACTAAAGTAGCCTTTTAAAACAAGTTTCATGCCTGCCACTGCAGCCTGTACTGTAGTGCAGTGTTAAACTGCCATTTCAACCTGGCAAAATACATCTTTTGCCAGGCCAAAACCTTTCATTTGAAAACTTAGAAGTCACCCACAAAGTTCGCTCTAACCACCTTTAAGGCAGAGTGCCTGGTATTTATAATTTAGAAAGGGTGTTTAAATGTAGCATGTCCTAATGGTGAAAAACTCCTAAAGTTGTTTTTCACAGGTGTAAGACTTATCTGTCCTATAGACTAATACTGCCTACCTTATTACTGCTAACTTCAGATAGGGAGCAGATAGAGAAATTGTGTTTACTCTCAAAGGAATTGTAATTTAAAATCTTTAATGGTGGAGTTGGGTTTTATGAGAAAGTCAGCGTTTTTCTGCTCAAACCAGAAGTGCCTTTCTGCCAGTGTCCAGGGTCACATGACGGTGAGTGACCCGTATGTTGTGGATGGTAATTTGCTGGAAGACAGTGAGACAAATCAAGCCTAGGATGGCTGGGGAGGAGCTGTCCCATGCCCTGATTACACTTCAGCCATGCCTGCCGCACATACAAAGGAACCTGACCCCAGGCCTGCCCTTCATTTTGGCACCCTAGAAACTATGGAGCCAGGACCAGGAGAAAGGGAAGCTGATGAGAACTAGCTTTGAGGTTAGGTCAGGGAATTCCCTCACACAAAGGCTGACACCAGATATAAAAGTGGGATCTTCAGAACATCTCATCAGACCACTCCAGGACTCATGGCATGTTCAGAAGGAATGCCCTGCTGTCTGAGGTAAAGGGACTGCCATGCTGACTGAAGAAGAAAGATTGGGGCTGCTTGTCTTGCAACCTTGCTACCCAGAGTGACTCCAAGGGTCAGTTGGTTGACCAATGTGAGCTACAGGACACAACAAGCTTCTGTGGCCTCCCTGCAACTGCCCAACTGACCAGCACCAACTGGACCTGCCAGCTACTGCCTGAGCCCTGCTGCTAGCCTCTGCTGGAGTGAAACCTGGTAACCAGGTGGTGCCCACCAGGTCCTGACCCATAACTGGCATCAGCATGAACTCCTCCTAAAAAAAAGGTGAAAATCTTGAAGTTGGCCTCCTTGTGACCATGAAGTGACTTCTTCATACTGAGAATCAAATGCCCAAGAAGACCACCAACACAAAGCTCAAGCGAGACCTACTTTTCACGCTGACCATCTATGACTGGCAGTGTAAGATCTGCACTTTGTGCTGACAGCAAACATCCATGACTATCAACCAATTCAAAGCTCCAGCAGTGACCGGTTCTTTGCGGTAGAGAAACAACCATGTACGACTCTCAACCTGCTTGTTGCGCCTACATCTGCCACCTCATGTCTTTCCAACATTAATAGTATTCTTTGTGCCAGACTTGAGAAGGTAAAACACTTTATTTAAGGTTTTGTTGTGATTAAGCATGGGCGAATTTTGCGAATCTCGCGTTCGCAAATTTTGCGGATTTGCGAACTCGCAATCCGCAAAATCCGCGAATTCTCGCGAATTTGCAGATTTTTTTTTGTGTGTTTGCGCGGGTTTCTGCCAGTTCGCGAGGGTTTTGTACAATGTCACAAATTGCGAACTTACCTGTCGGGTCGCAAGTTTCGCGAACTTGTTGTTTCTACGTGTCCAGCCTGTTTGGGACACTCTTCTTCATCACTGCCACTCTCTGTCACCACTGCCACTCTCTGACTACTCATGCCACCCTCTGGCCCACCCATGCCACCCTCTGTTTCATCACAGCACCCTCTGGTTGTCCAGTCAGTGTACATTATTGTGGCAACGCAAGCACACCTTCCCTGCCTCAAGTGACCTGAATTAATTTGAGGCTGATTAATGTGTCACAGAATATTTTTTTAGCTGGCACCTGCTTCCTTAGTGCTTCCTGATTAGTGATCTTTTGCACTGGCTAAGTGCTTTCATTGTTGCAAAATTAGTTACAACACCTGCCCTGCCCCAACTGACAATAATGAATTAGGGGCTGATTAATGGATTTGAACTTCCAGCCTGGCTCTTGCTTGTCTCCCTTAGCTGTAATTCAGGACCTTTGTGGCAAATGTGTAACTATTCTGAGGTTCAGAGCAGGGTCACATAATAGTTGCAACTGGCAACTGAACTCTGGAGGGGCCCCTCAGGAAGCACTACAGGAAATGGCTACTAATGATGAGCCTGAACTTTTGAACCTGGTAAGTAGTTTCAGTTTTGCTAAGATCGTATTTCTGCAATTTTGCACTTATTCGCGGGGCGCGAAGTTGTACTGGGAAGCCGCGAACTCACGCGAACAGTGCGAGCAGTGCGAGAAAAATCCGCTGCTCGCGGATTTGCGGATTTTGCGGGAGATTCGCGAATCTCGCGGATTGCGAATTTACCGAAAATCCGCAAAATCCGCGAGCGAAACGGATTTTCCGCCCATGCTTAGTTGTGATCCAGAGTGGCTATATTCGAGAAAAGTATTATCAATATAATACCCGCAATACAGGGCATAATCAATCAATCAATTAAACAGTTCTTATCAAGCGCAGCTAATCACCCAAAAGGGTATCCAGGCACTGCAAACTCTGTGCATAAGGAGGATTTGGCTGAAACAGCCAGGTCTTGAGCCTTTTCCTGATATCCAGCAGAGAGGAAGAGGTCCAGAGGTGAAGGGGGAGGTCATTCCAGGAGTTCACAGGGAGGTAGGAGAAGGAGCTGTAACGACCGGATTTTCGGACCAGATAGAATCAGACTAGAACACCACTAACCCAGCCGAAACGTAACCACCTCCCTCCTCAGGACCCATTTATCGAGGCACCTGGGTACCTACCTGAGGATGGGGAATTAGCAATATAAAAGTTCATATCATCAAAAACACCACTAAATCTATAGGGTTACTAGGAATACTCACTGATTACTAAGGACGTCCATGCTCTACACCACACTCATACCTTATAGTCTCGCGGCAACAGGCGCCCAGACTAGACTACCCTGAGGCAGTTCCGATTATCTACCATTACACACTGATCACCATCAGTGCTCTCACTATTTCATACAGACACAAGCCACAATCCTGTGGGTATAGACATTGACCGCAGTCAATGCTCTCATTAACGCCACTCTCCCTAGAGGCGATCTCATTACACACTGACCACACTCAGTGCTCTCACTATTTCATACATACACAAGCCACAATCCGGTGGGTATACACATTGACCATAATCAATGCTCTCATTAACGCCACTTTCCCTAGCGGCGATCTCATTACACACTGACCACACTCAGTGCTCTCACTAATGCCACTCTCTCTCTAGTGGCAATCCCTGTCTTATGAATACCTTCAGCTCTCTCTCTCTCTGTTGGGAAGTTTCTCTCATACATCTAATATCTACTGGGGATGTAATTGTTATATTTTATGTGGTACACAAGAATGGCCAAATCACAATATGCAAAGGTTATTATCAAATACAATTTCTCCTCTACTCCCTTACTCAGTTACCATTTACCTGGACGGGAGTCGCATCCGTTCACATAACAGCTTCTGGCTAGAAGAAAGGTTAACCTTATTATAAATAATAATGCCTTCACAATGGTTCACTAAGAACTGGGGTTCCTTTATTCACTAATAACATCAATAATAAAACACTACAATATCACACATAGCCTGAAAAGTAAAAGGGGAATAGACACATACACAGATCTGCGGGGTCTCTTTATTATAATGGAAAGCTTTATTACTATAACACATCCACATGTAACTGACAGGGACTGTAGATAGCTAAAAAGGGAATGGATTATCACACAGCTGAAAGAAAAAGGATTAGCAATACAGTAGGGAATCTAACCTAGGAAATAAAAGCCAAGATTAATGTATATGGGCACTAATATAACAGGACAGATATCACCTGATTAGTATGAAGTCTTGTTCTAGCTGTCATCTGGGTTCCTCTCTCGTCTGTGCCTTGGCTCATCTCAGATTCTCCCCTGCACTCTTGGACACACATCTGCGCTGATCACTCTGCACTGGATTCCTCTCCCCCACGAACTGTCTTCACCTTTCAGCTTCAGTCTAATGATATAGTTTCTGCCGCTCTGATAACCGTCTGCTCCACTAGTTTCTTCACTCTGTCTGATTAGCCCAGCTCCAATGTCCAACTCACTCCAGCTGCTCCCACAGACTAATCCACAATATAACTTCAGTCTCTTCCAAAAGGCATCACTCCAGACTCCAGCTGTTAACTGCCTGCTCCAGCTGATAATAACTCCTTCTGATAAGTAACTGCTTCTGACTGCTTTCTCCAGCTCCAGCAATCATCTGCCTTCTCTCTCCATTCCTAAGACCAATTGAACTGAACTGTTCCAAAGACCAACTGACCACTCTCTGTTCCAAACACCAACTGACTGACTTCTCTCATTCCAAGAACCGACTGACTGCTCTCTGTTCCAAACACCAACTCACTGACTTCTCTCTGTTCCAAACACCAACTGACTGCTCCGCCTCTTCTGCACTTCGCTAATATGGAATGCTCTCTCCTCATGGAAAGTTCCAGTCATCAGCCTGCCCTGCACCACTCCACGTCAAGGACACACACCCAGCCGGCCGGCCTTTTGTGGTGTCTTCGACACAAAGAATAATACAGTCTACTGATAAGGGCTGGCCCAGGCCGGTTCTCTCCAAGTGAACAACACCTCATAACTAAAACATCACCTTTACCCTGCAAGCATCTCAATCTGCAGAGGCAGGAAGCAAAATGGAGTCTCTCTGGTTCTGGGCCTTGTAGGCCCGAAAAGGACTTAACTCTATCAGAATACATACACAAACCATACCAATATGTAATAAAAAGTCAGGACTACAGGATCCACCCTCTACTATAGGTAGGATGATGAAAGGACACATAATTATGTCAATTCAGAAAACGGGGTGGTGATGAACAGAGTGTCTGAATTAAGCAGACCACTCTTACCCAGTCCAAAGATCAGGGCTTGATCCATCACCCTTATTTATCTCACTGCACCATCCCAGCTCCGAACCTGGCTATATGCAAATCAGTCTGTCCCTGGCCCAGTGCATCATGGGGTAGGGCAGACTAAACTACCAAGCCAATTCTTCACCAGAAAGGAGACAAGCTACCGGGGACCGGTTTCTGGCATTTCAGCCGTCTTCGGCCCGGCTTGCTTGAATCCTGATGGTGCAGTGAGAAAGGGACTCATGTCTGAGTATACCCTGCCACACCTATAGTGGCCAAAATCGATTCAGAAAAGGGGGTGGTGATGAACAGAGTGTCTGAATTAAGCAGACCACTCTTACCCAGTCCAAAGATCAGGGCTTGATCCATCAACGTTATTTATCTCACTGCACCATCCCAGCTCAGAACCTGGCTATATGCAAATCAGTCTGTCCCTGGCCCAGTGCATCATGGGAACAGAGCAGACTAAACTACCAAGCCAATTCTTCACCAGAAAGGAGACAAGCTACCGGGGACCGGTTTCTGGCATTTCAGCCGTCTTCGGCCCGGCTTGCTTGAATCCTGATGGTGCAGTGAGAAAGGGACTCATGTCTGAGTATACCCTGCCACACCTATAGTGGCCAAAATCGATTCAGAAAAGGGGGTGGTGATGAACAGAGTGTCTGAGTTAAGCAGACCACTCTTACCCAGTCCAAAGATCAGGGCTTGATCCATCGCCGTTATTTATCTCACTGCACCATCCCAGCTCAGAACCTGGCTATATGCAAACCGGTCTGTCCCTGGCCCAGTGCATTTTGGGAACAGGGCAGACTAAACTACCAAGCCAATTCTTCACCAGAAAGGAGACAAGCTACCGGGGATCGGTTTCTGGCATTGAATTGGCTTGGTAGTTTCGTTTGCCCTGTTCCCATGATGTACTGGGCCAGGGACAGACTCATTTGCATATAGCCAGGTTCTGAGCTGGGATGGTGCAGTGAGCTAAAAAACGGTGATGGATCAAGCCCTGATCTTTGGACTGGGTAGGAGTGTTCTGCTTAATTCAGATACTCTGTCCATCACCAACCCCTTTTCTGAATCATTTTGTCCACCATAAGCGTGGAAGGGTATACTCAGATGTGAGTCCCTTGCTCGCTGCACCATCAGGATTCAAGCAAGCCGGGCCGAAGACGGCTGAAATGCCAGAAACCGGTTCCCGGAAGCTTGTTTCCTTCCCAGTATAAGAATTGGCTTGGTAGTTTGGTTTGCCCTGTTCCCATGATGCACTGGGCCAGGGACAGACTAATTTGCATATAGCCAGGTTCTGAGCTGGGATGGTGCAGTGAGCTAAAAAACGGTGATGGATCAAGCCCTGATCTTTGGACTGGGTAGGAGTGTTCTGCTTAATTCAGATACTCTGTCCATCACCACCCCCTTTTCTGAAACATAATTATGTCAAAGCCAATAGGCAATAGATGGATTAGAGTCAAGAATAAGGGATCTATCATCATATAAAGCAGCTATCCTCTAGTTTATGCTTCTAGGTCTGAAAAGAAGCCTAAAAGGACCAAAACAAGCTAAGAATAGGGATCCAGGATGGTAGCAAGCTTAAAGTCACCATCACTCATAAATAGAGCCAAAAACACGGTCAGAACAGGAGCATCCTCCACTGTCGCTTCAGCAGATGCGGGGAGGGTAAGCGAGGGAAAAGGAGGCGGAGCACATGTTTCTGGAGGGTTGGTGGAAGTTCAGGAGGTGGTTGATGTATGCTGGTCCTTGGTTGTGTAGGACTTTGAAGGTGTGGATCAGCATTTTAATTGATATCTCTTCTGGATGGGGAGCCAGTGGAGCTTCTTGAGGTAGAGGGTGATGTGGGTTCACTTTGGGAGATCAATCCTGAGTCTGGCTGCTGACTTCTGTATGGTCTGCAGTCTCTTCAGGTGGTACAAGGGGATTAGGTAAAGTGTGCTGCCATATTCCAGCCAGCTGGTTTCTAGGGCTTGAGTGGCGGTCTTATCTAGTGTTGAGAGGGAACCATTTGAAGATCTTACGGAGCATGTGAAGCGTGAAGAAGCAGGTGGAGGAGACTGTGTTGATCTGGCTTTTCATGGAAAGTTTGCTGTCCAGGATGATGCCAAGATTGCGGACGTGGTCTGTTGGAAAGGGTTCTAGTTCGGAAAGCTACCAGTCGTCGTTCCACAGGGATGTGTTGTTCCAGAAGATCAGCACAGTCTGTGTTGAGTTTTAGTTGTCTTTATCTAGTCGGTGACGCTCGTCATGTACCTGCGGAAGTTGGTCATTGTAATGGAGGGGTCTTCTGATAGCTAGAAGATGAGCTGGGTGTCATCAGCATAGAATATGGTATTTAGTCCATGACAATGTTGGTTCAGGGGGTCATGTAGATGTTAAAAGTGTGGGTCTGAGGGACAAGCCTTGAGGGATGCTGCAGATGATGTTCTTAGGTTGCAAGCGAAAGGTGGTAGTTTTATTTTGTGAGTTCTACCTGAAAGGAAAGAGACAATCCATTTGAGGGTGTCTACTTGAATGCCAATGTGGTGAACTGATAAGGGTGTGGTGGGATATGGTGTTGAATGCTGCTGAGAGGTCAAGGAGTATGATACTACAGTGCATATAATGGAGGGCATCACAGCACAGTCTCAATTACACAGGGCAATTAGTCTTCAACCAAGGATAATCATATACCAGAGTTCAGACTAAATAGGACCATCTTTATTATTGTAAGAGCCACTTTCAGATGTTTGATTCATCCCAGGCGAGACCTCTGCAAGAGGTCAGGCATGATGGTAGCTGGGTTAACCCAGTCCCTCTCCCTCTTGACATACGTTTTAAACAGTGACCAGATTCAGTCAAACTTGAACATTCTGTCACTGATTACAGTGGTCATCGGCCACATGGAGTAGATATGCCAGACCTTGGACCACCACATTCTAAGGCTCAGAGGGTAGCGGGTTCCTCCAAGTGTGGCAGGTCTACCACGCAAATTAGACAGATCTGCTGTAGAACTTTCACCAGAATCGCTTCACTTGTGTGCACTGTCACCACTTGTGGAAAAAGGAAATCCCCCCCCCCCACATCCTCAAAGTGTTTGTCCATTGTACCCAGCTGGAACTCCGGGTTTGGTACCATGGGGAGTTGAGAGGGGTTTGTGAACACCACATGGTGGTCGTGTATCTTATCCCAGTACCTCAGGACCGTGGTTGTAGCATATAGGGGCATCTGAGGAGGCAGAAAGTGGTCTTGGGGTTTTAACACAGGATGTAATGAAGGGGGAAAGGTGAACTGCCCTGTTTACATAAAAAAGGTTACATATAATGTAAATTGTGCCAATATAGGGCTGATTGCAATTGAGAAGCTCTTCTGTAGTGCAGCATGATAGGAAACCCCAGCCCTCCATCAGTTGTTTTATTATATATTGTAGCTCTGGGCATCCCTGGCACTGCATTATCAAACATAAATTGAAGTAGCTATTTTTGTGCCAAGTGGATTGTCTTCTTAGCAATCCACAAAGGAAGGATTGGTGTTACATATAGCAATTCGGGTAGGTAGTTCATTTTACTGCTGTTGATTCAGCCCAACCACAAATTTTCAAGTCTACCCCAGCAATAGAGATCCTTAAGCAGAGTCTAGAGTACAGCTGGCATGTTGCATTCATATAAATTACTGATAGAACTTGTGAGAAAGACACCTAGATACAGTATAGACGTGTCTGGCCATTGCCACGGCTTAAGTGGAAAGCAAGCGTTGGATGTATTGTTGGGGTCTGCCACACCCATACCTCTAGGCTTTGTGTTATTGATGCTAAACTCTGAAGCAGCTTCAAATCGCTTCGATTTGTCTAAGACACAAGGGAGAGATTTGTCAGGGCCTGTCAGGAAATACGGTATATCATCAGCAAACACAGCCAGTTTCTACTGTTCCCTATCTACCTTGATGTGATGGAGCAAGGATTCGCACGTTAAGCGACTTGCTTGTATTCATGAACGTTAATAAAATAACCAACATGTTGGTTTGACTAATTTTGCACATTTTCCATTATACGGGGCGACCGAGTTAAGCTTGCTTATGTGTTTATTAACCTTAATATGCTTGCAACCTAAAATGGCCGCTGCTACGCGGGAATCTAGACTGCGCATGCGTTGGTCATACCCATGTGACATGACGTATTCAATGTCATGGTGGGAAAATAGTTGCACATGCGCAATAAAGCTAAGCTGGCTGCTCTGTGTTCTCACATGCTCGAAGCTTGCTATTGCTGCTTTCGCTAAGCTGTTCGTTCTACTTAATCCTAATGCTTTAGTTTTCATAAAGTAATAGGAGTAGTATAGAAGTTCATGATATACAGTGAAATAATTTTTTCTACGTTTATCCATTTTATGTACACTTCGAAAACTTGGCCTAATGTAGCCCTGTGCTCCATCTTGAATGAAACTGAGTCTGCGCGAGATCCGCAAATCTCCAGAGCAGATGACCTTTGAATTTCCGCCAAGGAGCTGATTGACTGAAGAGATGCTCCTGGGAACCTGAACTTCAACCAAGCTGGAAGAAGCTGAACTGTACTACAGTTGTAACAAATGTATACAATGTTGTATTCACCATTGTTAACCGAAAAGCATATGTCATGAGAATCTGGAATTTAAGGGGCAGGTACAGAAATTGAATATTAAGCCTGAGAATGTTTAGAAAATAGGTGGTGTTGTTAGACCTGGCACCTTGGCCTGAGTCTCCCTTCCACTTTTTGCTGATGTGTCTCAGATGTTTTTGCAGGTGTTCGCTGCTCAGGGCACTGCGCCACGGCCAATCCATGCCGCTGTGCAAATGCTCCCAATGTAAAATGTATATGTGACTGATTTCCAGGATTGGCTCATTGGATGTACTGTCAGTCCCCAGTAAAGTGCACCAGGAGTGCCAGGGCTTGTAAATGCCAATACTGCTAGTGGGCCTGCAGTGCTGGTTGCGCCACCCACAGAGGCAGCCTTTTAAAATGTGTCTAGGGTCTGCCATTGCAGAACCTGTGTGCAGTCTTGTACTGTCATGCTTGCTGGGCAAGTGCACACACTTGCCAGCCTCAAAACCTTCCCTTTGCTTCATATTAGTCACCCCTATGGTAGGCCCTAGGGCAGGGTGCATTGTAAGTGTAAGGTAGGACAAGCCCTGATGTGTGTGGCATGTCCTAATAGTGAATTACAGCCAATTACATTTTTCACTATTTTAAGGCTACCTGCTCTCTTAGGCCAAGATGGGCTGCTGGAAATGTTACACCCTATAATCCCAGCAGATTAAGGGAACATGGTAGAAAGTCAAGTTTAGTATGTCTGAACTCAGAATAATAAAATACTTATTTTAGTAAAGTTTATTTTAATATCCTGGGTTTGTAAATGCTACTTTTAGAAAGCTAGCATTTGCTTGCCTAACCATTTCAACCCGCCTCTGCTAGGATGTGTATCTGCTGTCTGGGTTGTGTGAGTGACAGGGCTGGGGGATGACAGGTGGTGAATGCAAGGATTACACCTTAGTGGGAGGTAGGAGTGCTCCTGGACTCTGAATAGGGCTGTGCTCTGCCCCCACAATGCTGGCTCCACCTCCTGGGGAGCGACTGATGACTCAGCCCGACCCCTGACCCAGGAAGAGGGAGGACTGTCAACAGAGTACTCCTGGCTGCCTCTGTCATCACAATTCTGGCTCCACCTCCTGCGGAGCGTCTGATGTGCCTGCCCCTCACACTGAAAGGAAAAGCCCAGAACAGCACAACAGAGTGCTTCAAACTGAATTAGGCTATGCAAAGGCCCCCCTTGCCTGAAAGAACAAAAGAAACTGAGTATAAGTATAGGAGCCCTGCTCCCAAGAAACTAGATCTTGTTTCCCACAACGAACCTCTGCCCAACTAGGAGGAAGAAGAAGAAGCTGGAAGGACTGACCTGCTGTCTGCCTTGCTGAGGAAGGAGAGGAGAAGACTTACTAAAAATAATTTGCAGACTTGTGCTTGAAACTTTCTCCAAGGGCTTGATTGAGCTTGCCCCCTGAATGGAACCCCAGGACCAGTGGGTTTCCCTATGCCTTGGCTCGTCTGCAACTGAGCCGTGTGATTCCTCCCACCGGAGGCAGAACTGCACCCCCCTCGCCCCTTCCTAGAGTTGTGGCACTCGGGAGCAGCCCGCCCTTTTACCCGTTGAGAGCCTCGCTCTGCTAAGAGTCGCTCTCTGCCCCTCGGGTCAGGCTGCCCCTGCTCGTTAACTGGAGTGCTTGGTGTGCTTATCTGCCCCCTCCCACCGGAATCCCGGTCCCGAGAGCACTCCTCAAGCCTGGATGGCCGCCCGTGCACTGCGAGTGCATCCGGCCGCCCGCTGTGCTCTCTGACCTGTGGAGAGGGCGCGCCGCACAAGAAGGAATCCGCCCCCAGTACGGACCGTACTGGAGGCCTCCGTGCCGTTCCATGCCTTCAGGAATCCTCCTGCTACTTGTAAACCCCAAGGTAGGTGCTTGAAGCGCACCTACACGAACCAGCACACTACGGGCTCGGGGCCCGCAACGTTTTATTTCCCCGTGATCCCTGTGTTTCTCAACCGTGCCCAGTACGCTCCCAGCTGCCCGCCTGGACCGCTGACCGCATTCGCGCGTACCCAGTCTGAAAAGCTCCCCCTTCGCATCAGAGTGCGAGTCGCACCAGAACCGTACGACTCGTACCCTGCCTTTGAGCTCAGCAGCGCCGTACGCGGCGCACCGCGAGAAACATGGGAGTCGGCAGGACTCCGCTTCTCTGCCCGTACGACGCGCAGAGGAGTGCTACGAAGCGCACAGCCACCCCGACCCATGCCCCAGTGCTGGAAATTGTACCCAAAGAAGTAACAGAAGTATTTTAAGTAAAAAGGACTAATAAGAAGTATCTTACAACCAAAAAGAACCCTTGCCATTATCTGATATCTTGTGGCCCAAGGTAAGAAACGTCATATTGGTCTTGTGATAAGTCACTGCCTGCATAGATATATTTTTACATAAAGAAGAAGTATTTTTACAGAACCACAGACTGGTGTCCATTTGTGTGGGGATTAATGTATTTACTGTGTGTACCTACAAATGCTTAACCATAACGCCTGAAGTTTAGCCTTGGCTGCTCACGCCACGCACCTAGAGGGTGAGCAAGGGTAATTCTGAAGGGGTCATCCTGCACCCTGACTTAGAGGAGACGGTCCCTGCTTGTCACAAGTGCATTCTTGCGCCAACCAGAGACCCCCAAATCTAACAGGTGTGATGACCTGTCCTCCTCCTTTATCCAATCAAAATTGGTGATCCTTACACTTGCAACATTGAAGGGTGGTACACTGACCTGAAAAACAGTATAACTAGCGTAGGTTTAGCTAGAGAAATTGTCCGACTTGTTCAAATAGCTGACCTGTCACTGACTCAACGCACTCAATGGGTGACTGAAAGCAGAGAGCTGTGAAGCACTTTTCTAGGAGGTTCGAGAAAAACCCATTTAGGGTTTTGGGAATTTAAAGGGCTGGCAAATCACTTTGCTGGGAGGTTCAAAAATCCAGTCGGGTTTTGGCAGATTCCTTGCAGAGAGGGAGTAGGGTAGGCGTTGCAACCGAAGCTGCGGGTGTTGATCGTACCCTTTGGTGAACCCGGTCCTGATCCAAATTCTGGGGTTATCCTGTCCTGACTGTCCATGAGCTGCACCTGCTTGCCTACTGGCACCTAAGTCCTTGGGGTTTCTTCCCGTCTTTTCCAACTGACTCGTGGCTAGGCTTGGTCTTCACTCTATCCTAGGTAAATATAAAGTCTGTGTGGGTGATTGCCTTTTCTAAATTTGCGTTTCCTTTTCTAAATTATCGAATATTGCAAAGCAATTGCATATGCTCATTTTGTCCCAGTCCCTTTGTAAAAGAGATATTCATGTATTACTGACCTCAGCATGTTCCACATTTCCCCCCACCTATAGTCATTGCTGAATCGTTTCTATTTTAGTATATGTTCCTTTTTTCACCCTCCCTTTCTAGGAGATAAGCTGAATTTAATAGTATGTTCCAAATCTTACCTTCCCTATAGTTGATGTTAAACTCTAAATCTCGGATTGCTATAGGTTTTCCCTAAACTGTCATTTGAATATATGAAAATCATTGGGTTTAGTATGTTCCCTTTCTTTACCCACCTTTAATCAAAGTTGCGAAAGATTGTTATCTAAATATAGTATGTTTCTTGTTCTTCCCTTCCCTTCCAGTTTAAATGCTTAGCATACTCTATCTCTTGCATAGCTATATGTTGTTTATGATTTTGATAATAGATATTCTAATCTGTTTTAACCTTATGCTCATGACATATGATGATGAAGATGATTAGATAAAACTTTGAACCTACCCAAAGTCTGTTGTTATTTCATATTTTACAAATGTTATGAATGTTTCTTAAGTACCTTACTTATAATTCAACTCCCTGATCCAATGTGTTTATGTTCTTGTATCTACATTGCTAGGTTATAGATATAGGAATTAGTAGTGTAGAAATCCCAAATTATACTGATAGTAGTGTGTGAGTTACCTAAGAAATATAGAGGTGTATAAAAATTATGGGCCCAGGTGAGTATTAGCGAAAAGTTTCCTAGCTGGATGACCTACGCGCTCTCTCAGATGAACCGGATAGCTGGGTTGATTTCTAAGCGGTGAATCAGGGGTTCCATCATTAACACATATATTAAGGGGAACAGGAGGCACCCCAGTATATTGCCCCTACTGAGAGGAATCACGGAGGAAAGGCCACTATTTACTTAGATTCACATCACCAGGGTGACATGGCTGGCCAACATGTATGCCGTCACATGGAGTCCAAGCCAGGTTTTGAGAGGACAGCTCAAAGATATTGCCAATTCACTCAATCAAAGGCTTTCACTGTGTCTAGTAAAAGAAGGATGGTCTTGGCGTTGATCCTTTCTGCAAAATCAGCAATGTAGGAAGCTACCGCCATATTCATGAAAATCGGCATTTGCGATTCTGAAATAGCGAAAAATAGCGATTCGCTATTCAGAAATCGCAAATCCGAATTCATGAATAATTGCGATTAAAAAAAGCGATTCGCACGCGATCGCAAAATCCGATAGCAATCCGATTGAAATTGCGATTAATCGCAGATTAATCGCTATTTCCGCCTACCTGCGCCTGGACTGCGATCTCGCAAATAGCGATATCGCTATTTGCGATATCGCTATTTGCGATATCGCAAACTCGCGAGATCGGGAAAACGGGAAGTCGCATTTCGAGCCCAGTGATGACATCACAACCAGGAAGCTGCCGGTTCCCACCACCATTTTGCACATTGAGGCACAGAGAGAGGGAGCACATTGGAGAGCTGCAGCACATCTTGGCAAGTACACAGATCCACAGATCCACAACCCTATACCATGGCTGAGGAAGCTGCACCTGGGACCAGCAGCTCGTCTGGGAGAAAGAGAAAACTCAAATTCTCTGAGCAGGAGCTGGAACACCTAATTGAGGGGGTTGTGGCCAACCACGACCAACTGTTTGGCGCTAATTCACGGAGGGTCCCAGAAATGGAGAAGCGGCGCATATGGCAGGGGATAGCCTCAGCAGTGAACTCGGTGGGAGTGGCGGCCAGGTCCCTGGAAGAACTCAAAAAGCGGTGGTACGACCTCCGAGGCCGTGCCAAGGAGAAGGTGGCGGCGCGCCTTGGGGAGTCCTCGGGCACAGGAGGAGGAGGACCAACGGTACCACCAAACACCGCCATGGAGGACCAGGTTGAGAACACCCTGGAGAGGGAGGCCTGTGTGGGTTTCACTCCACTGGACTCATCCCGCCCCACCCAAGACACCCAAGGTAAGTGGCATGCGACTGCGACCCGGCCCCCGATGGATGTCCATGACCAAATAGGCTCCCCCAATGTCCCATAGGCATGCCATAGTTGCACATCAAGGAATGTCCTGAAGCATTGTGGGAGATGTAGTCTGGCCACAATGTTGTAGTACCACAATGCAGCCAGTCAGGTCCCAATGCACACAAAGCCACTGCCATTCAGGGAATGTCACCCAGCATGCATGTAGCAACTGCACGTCTGCCAGATGCATGCAACTAATGGTCCACCACTTACCCCCACAGGTGGCGATACCAGTGACAGCGACAGGCTGGAGATCGATGAGGGTGTCCCGGAGGTGGAGGTGCCAACACCTACCCAGGCACCAGCCCCTGCCGCTGCATCTGCACCAGCAGCAACTACCACCAGCAGCGTCCCCCCTGCAACTGGTGCAGCGCCCACATCCGCTGGCATGGCAGCCCCCATTGTGCCTCCTGCCACCGCTGCTCCTCCCAGAGCCGCAGCCAGGGCAGTCACTCCTGTGCCCCCCGTATCAACTGCTACTGCCACACCAGCAGGCACACCCCCTGCGACTAGCTCACCTGCAACACCGGCGGCCTTACCCCCAGCAGCTGTCGCCTCAACATCCGGGGCTGCGCCACTGTCCACTCAGCGGCCAGCCTCACAATCAGGCCAGCAGGGCAGGCGAGGCAGGTCACGCCAGCGCTCCACAGCAGCTACCAGGCGGGCCAATGCTGATGGACTGGCGCGGCTCAGCATCGAGAGACGGATGCTGCGCATTCACCAGCGCCAGGCTCAGCAGCAGGGAGCTATACAGCTCCAACTACACAATATTGGCCGCAACGTGGCATCTGTTGCAGGCCACATTGAAGGCATGAGGGCCGACCTGGCAGGTGTGGGAGATGGAATGGCCCGCATTGCTGCAGCCGTGGAGGCCAACACCCGTGCCATGTTGAGAGTGCGCAGTGGGCAACGCCGGCACCACCGCCAACTATTGACCCGGCTTGGCACTTACAGCAGGGCAAGCTATGTGTCGGCAAATGCGACATCTCTTTTGGCGCGGCGCAGTCTGACCCAGCAGCACGCTATCATCCAGTGCAGTGAGGACATGACGAGGGTGCTGGAGACCCTCACCACGGCCGTCGTAGCTCTTCACCCTCCACCTATTCCATCTGTTGTGGGGGGTGATGATGCGAGTTAGAGGGCGTCCAGCCTCAGCTCACAATCTGCTTCACAGGCCCCACTACCCACCCGCAGCACCAGGACCCCCCCATTGCCTGAAGCCCCGGAGGAGAATGCCCCTCAGAGGCGCTATGGAGGAACGCGCACTAGCCCCATCTAGAGAACTGCACTTCACCAATGGCACAGGCTGAGGTCAAGCCTGCCATGCAGTCATGCACAGCAGTATGGCGTAATACTGTTTGTTGGACTAATTTGGACAGTAACCTTATATTTCATTTTGTGAATTTAACAAATACTTTTTATTTGCTATTTGGACAGAAACCTTATATTTCATTTTGTGAATTTAACAAATACATTTATTTTGCTATTTGGACAGAAACCTTATATTTCATTTTGTGAATTTAACAAATACATTTATTTTCCTACACACATTAGCGTTGTGTCATCATTACATTTTGCATGCATTGTTGATTTGTGGGGTGATGGAAGTGGTTGTACTAGAAACTGTTCACTGTGATGTGGTTGCGACGTCTGTGCCCTTCTGCTGTGTTCTCCCCTTGTGCATGGCGCGCATGTGCAGGTGGCCGGTTGTCCCCCTCAGATTCACTGCCAGAGATGTCAACAGGTATCCGGCGCTTGGTTGCAATGTTATGTAGTATTGCGCAGACAGCCACTATGCGGCAGCACTTTTCAGGACTGTAATACATGGCCCCACCTGTCTTGTGCAGTATGCGGAACCTGCTCTTGAGCAGGCCAAATGTCCTTTCTATGCAATTCCTTGTCCGTATGTGTGCAATATTGTAGCGCCGTTGCTGGGGTGTAGCAGGGTTGAGGTATGGGGTCAGGAGGTATTCACGGAGGGCGTAGCCACTGTCACCTGAATGAGAGGAGCAGATGGTGATTGCCTGTGCTGCGCTGTTACATCT
The DNA here is from genome assembly GCF_964263255.1 of Lissotriton vulgaris. Classification (NCBI taxonomy): domain Eukaryota; kingdom Metazoa; phylum Chordata; class Amphibia; order Caudata; family Salamandridae; genus Lissotriton; species Lissotriton vulgaris. The sequence goes on along the minus strand of NC_141697.1, from coordinate 89,664,698 downwards.
TTGCAATGTGACATTTCAATCAAAGTGTACCTACCAAGTAGGTGTCCTTCCCCAAACTCTCCCCTGACCAGTCGTGTGTGGAGTCCGCTGTGCCGGAAAATGAAGGAGTCATGGGTACTCCCTGGGTACCGTGCGACGATTTCAGTGATGTATGTCTTGGCATTGCAGACCATCTGGATGTTGAGGGAGTGGTAGCACTTTCTATTGCGGAACATATACTCCATGCCAGCTGGTGGGCAGATGGTGACGTGGGTACAGTCTATACATCCAAGCACATGTGGAAAATGGGCTACATTGTAGAATTGTAGCTTTGTCATGTCCAATTCCTGTTGGCTGGCGGGGAATTTGATGTGACGGTGTAGCTGGGTGAGCATGGCGTCAACAAAAGTGTGGAGGCAGCGTGACATGGTGGGCTGGGATATTCCCCCAGCAGCCGCTACTACCCCCTGGAAACTTCCGGAGGCCAGGAGGTGCAGGCTACACAATACCTGCACATGTGTAGGCACAGCATTGGTACGGCTTGTTGGGTGCTGCATCAGGGGGTCAAGGTCCTGTATTAGCTGCATTATCATTTTCCCATTCAGCCTGTATTTAGCATATATCTGCTCTCTGGTTTGGCCCAGCAAGGTGACCCGCTGGCGGAATATCCTGTCCTGGATCCTGCGTCTCCTCGTGCTAATCACTGTAGCCTGCGACGCCTCACCACCATGCACATTCCTGGCATTGTGGGACTCCTAATGCTGCTGATGATGATGGTCCTTATGTGTGATTGGTCAGGCCAGTGCCTGTTGGTGATAGGACAACGGTTTTTTGAAAGTTTTTTTCCATGGCTTTCATGGTTACCACCTGCTTTGAGTTGTCCTTATTTTGCGCGGTGCAAAATGCGATTTTTGGGTTTTTCGCTAATTGCGATTTTTCTTGAATACCGATTGCGATTATTTTGCGAATTTGCTATTATTTTCGCAGATTCCGTGGTGTGTCGCTATTTCCGAATCGCTAATGCTCAGCGGCAGGGATTCTGCGAATATATTAGCGAATTCGCAAATATGTGTTTGCGAATTCGCTATTTTGTTGTTGAATGCCGATTACGGAAATTGCGCCCGCATTTGCGTTTTCGCAGCGATTGCGGGCGCAATTTCACTTCATGAATCAGGCTGCTCGTTCTTTAAATAGTATACCAAAAAGAGGTATACACTACAAAAATTCCAGGTATTTCCCTATGAGTGGACAGAGGCTGCATTTGTATGGTCAGTCCCAGGTCTGTGCTCCACTATAAAGTCCATCCCCTGTTGGGAAATGGACCACCTAAACAGTTTGGGGTTTTCACCTTTCATTTGCATTTGCATCAGCCATCAGAGAGGCCAGTTGTTAGTTTAAACAAGGAAGTGAGAGACAAACAAGTATGGCCTCAACTTCTTCAGGGACCAAACCAAAGCAAAGGCTTCCCTCTCAATGGTACTCTAACACTGCTCTCTGGGGAGCAACTTCCTGCTAAAAAAAACAGCAGGTTGGTCATGGCCTGTCGCGTCCCACGGAGGTGGGCAGTCTCGAACACTGCCTTGAGACGTTTCCGTGTTCATGAAAACTACAGTTCCCATGATTCTAGGTACTGCGTGCGACGCCTCTGGCCGATGACGTCACACGCGGAAGCCTCAATACAGAGCGGAGAACGAGAGCGCCTTGCCGTTGATTCTGATTACGAATCGAAGACACGGTAGGAGTTCTCCCCTCGAGTATCCAGCGTATCCTTTGAGTGTGATTATTTCTGTGCTTTGTCCCCTTGAGAGCTCAGCTCGAGCGATCCGATCTTTGCAACGGAGCTTGGTTAGAGCTCAGAGGAGCCCTCGGCTGAGGCTCCGTTCGCGAGTCTCCTCGGAGACTTAGTTCAGTGACTGCTTTCTTGGGCATTTACAGCAGGACACTCCTGTTGTGAGTGCAATATAGTATCTGGGTGGATTTTCTTCCCGGATTAGTATCAGAGACTTTGTTATGGCGATTGTTATGATTTATCTGCAAAGTTGAGACTCTTTTGCCGAATATCCCTCTGACCAGTGGGGGTATTGACTATATGGAATCTGCTTATTAGAAGATACAGTGCTTATTATTTTCAGAGTGACTTTGAGTACATGAAAAGTGCTCAATCTGGACAACGGTGTCAAACAAGTTATACTGAAGAAGTATTCAGCATTCTTTGTTCGTTGGGCTCCAGTATATGTAAAGACATGTGTTCATCAGTTGGAGCTTACAATTTATTTCGCTACCAGTATTAGTCCACAGGTGATGTTAAACCAGAGGTCTAATACAGTGGGTATTGGAGACTAACTATTGTTTTCTATCTTGTGAATATTACAACAGGGGTTAATGAGCTTCGTCTGGCTGGCTACTTACTATTTGCCCTCTGTTGAAGCCTTAGCTGTCATTACATTTGGTACATGTATGTCATACAGATGTTTGTTAAGCAATGTGCATCAGATTCAAAAGATAACCTCAAGGTTCTTGTATTCTAGATCAGTGATACATGTTCTACAATTCTGATTGCCAGGCAAAGCCAACCTTTCCTCCCTCCAGGTAAAAAAGCCTTCAGATACCTCTAGCTGGTGGGGCTGTACATTGTGTTACCTACCTGTGTGTAATACATCTAAAGTGTGTGCTTGACTCATAGTGCCTTGTTCTCGTTTCAGCATCCTCTCCCTGCTGCTCCCTTCCTACCCTTCCTGATATCCTTCGCTTGACCACTTCTGCGTGTCTGTTCTCATTCAGACCCAGGGGCTGTCGAAAGGTGGAACCCATTTAGCATCGTACGATCCTGAGGACACCGGGACCTGACATGGCCATCGTCGTTAGTTTGGGAGAGGAACGCTCCTATCTCTTGTTCAGAGGCATCTGTCTGCACTATGAACTGCATAGAACAATCTGGACCTTTTAGAGTGGGTGCTGAGCACATCTCTTCCTTTAGAGTGTTGAACATCTTTGTCAGCTCACTGTTTGTTTTACTTTCTTTGGCATTTTCTTGGGGGTCAGTTTTGTTAGGGGGGCCACAATGGACCCATATCCCTTCCCAAACCTCTTGTAAAATCTAGTCAAGCAAAGGAATGCCCTGACTTGAGTCAGGGTGGTTGGAGCAATTCAGTCCACACTTGTCTGGATATTGGGTTTTAAGGGTGGAACTTAGCAATTAGTTAATCGCTATTCCTAATGTATGAAACTCCATGAGTTTCATTTAGCGATTCATAGTGGGTCTGAAATTGACCTACCTCATTATTACTAATGAGGTAGGGCACAATTTGTGATTCATTGGCAATCTCTAAAATCATGGGGAGGTGACCTGATGGGGTCAGCAGACCGCCATGTCTGTGATTGCTTTTAAATAAACCAATAACTTTTTTTAAATGTAGCCAGTTTCCCTTAAAGAAAAACATTTTAGGTTTAAAAAATAAAAATAAAAAGTGGGACCACTACCTGCTCTGAAATTTTTTTTGTACTACCATTCACAAAGTGGAAGGGGTCCTTTGGGGACCCCTTCCAATTTGCGAAGGGTTACCACAAACTTGAAAATGGTGTTAAAATGCGAATGTTTTGCGACTACATTTCACTTGCAAAATATTCTTACCTACCGCTACGATTCTGAATTAGGAAGGGACGCCCTGAACACACCCCTTCCTAACACCAAATCGCAGACACTATTCACAATTCTGTAACCTATTACCAAATCGCAAATAGTTATTGGTACTTCAGAAAATGCTTTTTTCCTGGCCTCAAATGGCCCGATTTGTTTGCGAGCAGTAATACGCTTCTTACATCTGGCCCTAGGTGTATTTGTTAGATATCCTGCAGGTAAGAAATTCTCACTGTATGCCCCGTTTAACAAGCAGGAATTGCTGCACTTAAAAAGGCATTTGGTGCTACATTTGTATTAGATAAAGGTAAATCATAAAATCATGAATGCTCATTTGACTGCCAAGCTCATTTTATGTCTCTGTTGCAAAGGATTACAAGCTATATTTTTTCTGGAATATATTTTTTGCTGACTGTGAAATGACAAACCATAAATCATTCTCTCTACAGAGACAGGTTTTTTTTTAGGTTGCCTCAGTTCTCTTTTCAACTCAATGCAAATTTGCACTTTTGGTTAAGCTGAGATGACCAACAGTTCCTCATGCACTGTAATGCAATCACTAGTAGCGGAGTGATTCACCAAATACTCAGTACTATGAGCTGAGAGAAAGTTACTCCTCTGGGTGGAGCCAAACCCTACTATTTATATTTTAAAGAAATGGCAACAAAAGCATGGGCGTCAACTCAATGAAATGCCTGGGGCAGTGGAAGTGACATCACACGTCCTTTAACCTCTACTTTCACTCACACACACATACGTACACGCAAATTCACACGTATACACTCTCTCACACATAAACACACTCTCAGCCGAAAGCATGCACACAACATACATTTAAACACATTTTTTACTTACCTCAACTGCCACGAAAAAGCATATTACAGCTTATAGTACTGCATTTTTATGTTATTTTATGTTATATGACTTTAAGATAGCGCAAATCACCTTCAGGTCTCTAAGCGTTTCTAGAGCAGAGTGAGCAAGTCACTGGGGCAGAAATGGAAGGGCAGCGGCGGTGGCAGAAATTACGTGGTTGTTAACGCCTCTTTGAATAGGAACATTTTTAAAAGCTTCTAGTGAATAATATATTGTATTTATTCCCTAACTAGCAGCCCGTCCCAACGTTGTCTGGGTATGAATTGCTGCCGGCCAGTAGTATATTGTTTTGTAGGATTTCGTTTTGATAGCATTTCTTATCTGTGACAGGCCTGTGAAATGCTCCGATTCACAGTGCACTGCTGATGCACTTAAGAGTGCGCGTTCAGTAGTGTGTCAACTCGAGTTTCCCTACTTTATTTTTCCTTGTAATATTATATAGCACGAACTCAACAACATGGCATGAGCACAATTTACATTACAGAAGAACACATTCATTTGTGGTAGGCACGGGGAGACAAAGCGATTTGCCTGGAATCACAGGATTTTGAGCTGATGCCGAGATTCGAACGTAGCTCCCCAGCTCTAAAGTTTGCAATTCTAGAACTTGTGGCGAGAGGTGTGTCTAAAAGTGTATGTCGGTGCTGGCCATCAATGAGAGAGACCTATGCATTTTTCAAATTGAAGGTGAAAAAATATGAGTATGTTGCTGGAGATGTGGGCCGCCGTGCCACCAATGTACTTACCGGGGGAGGGTAAACACCCATTATTCCGCAACTTTCTTTCCGCATACCATCACTCCGCATACTTTCATTACGAAAGTACCATGACTCCGCACTGCCATTATAACGCATGGCATTACATTTTATATGCTTTTACCACGCATACATTTACAATGAAATTCGTTGTAAATGCATGAATGGTAAAAGCATGTTTTTTTTTTTAATGTTTGGATAAGGTAAGTATGGGTATAGGGGTATATGTTTTGGGGTACAGAGGTATATGTTTTGGGGTGTTTGTGTATTTTAAGAGTTCAGATATAGTTTTGGGTTATGGGGTACAGAGGTAGTTTTAGGGTTTAGGGATAGGTATGGGTTTTGGGGTACAGGGGTATTTTTAGGGTTCAGGGCTAGGTTTGGGGGTATAGGGGTATTTTTGGGGTTCAGGGGTAGGTTTTGGTCTTGGGGTACAGGGGTATTTTAGCGTTCAGGGGTAGTTTTGGGTTTTGGGGTAGAGGGGTATTTTTAGGGTTCAGGGCTAGGTTTGGGTTTTGGGGTAGAGAGGTATTTTTAGGGTTCAGGGGTAGGCTTGGGTTTTGAGGTACAGGGGTATTTATAGGGTTCAGGGCTAGGTTTGTGTTTTGGGGTACAGGGGTATTTTTAGGCTTTAGGGATAGGTTTGGGTTTTGGGGTACAGGGTATATTTATAGGGTTAAGATGGGTTAGTGTTTTAGGGTGTTGGGGTATTTTAAGGAGTAAGGGTGGGTTATGATTATGGGGTGCAGGGGTATTTAAAGGGAGCAGGATGGACACCTGGAGCTGGAATGTACAGAACCTGGGAATAAAAAACAATAAAATATTGGGCACAACGCTCGCTTTTTTCCCGTAATCCCGTGGCCGCACATGCCCACGCCCCCACCACACACCCACAGCGCACGATATGAGACATGGCATGGAGGGCGGAATGTACCACACGCCCCTAGCGTTTGTTACGCCCCCAGCACACGCCCACAGCACAACGCAGACACGCCCACAAGGGACTACTTTGCTGGCACGGTTCTTTTACCTTTTAAATGTATATGCTATCCTTCTGCTGCAACTGCCCTTTCCAACGCTGTATTGGGTGTTGTGATTGGTGCTGTGGTTCCTGAGATTGCCCGCCTCAAAGGTTTGGGCTCTCTCTTTATTATATTAGTATAGATAGTGTAATAAAAAATAGGCAGAAAATAAAGAGAGGGGAGCCCCAGTGGCTCCTGTCTTCCTGGCACTGAATTTACCACCTCTTTGGCAAGGGGCCGCAAATGCAGTGTTAGGGATACCACAGGGCAAGCCAGGGGTAAATAATGCGACCCCTAGCGACCCCTAAATGATGTCCATGAACACAAGGTGACGATAGCTCTGAACCAGAGCTATAAATCTTTAAGACGCCACAGTATCTAGCTGAAACCATTATTTTGTTTATTTATTTTTTTTATATATTTTTATTGCAGGAATTAGCCAAAGTTACATGATAGATCAGCGACATAACTTCAGTGGGAAAGGAAAACAACAGATCCCCCGTGAGGAAACACCTTCCATACACAGCCATTCAGCCCACAACCCAAGGGTCGGGCGGTGTCAGCTACAAGGTCACATATGGGGATCCGGCATATTGCCGGGGTTGATCCATATAAATGAGCAACCTTCATTTGCTTTTCTAAATCATCCTAAAAGAAAACCCCCCAACACCCATTCAACCCAATCCCTCCCCCGCCCAGCCCCGCCATCAGTGTGGTGTACATGTAAGAAGAGCTCGTGGAAAGAGACCTTAATCAACTGCATAGAGATCAGTGGTATGGGCACCTAACGGGACTCAGGTCGTGCTGCGTCATCACTCTCGGAATCGCTGGAAGCGCTGTAATCTCGCACGGCCTGCACTAACGTCTCCCTTTCCAATGCAACTTCCAGCGTCCTCTCATTCTGCTGTCGCCTCGCCAGCTGGTATCGCAGGGTGCTCTCCCCCGTGGCCCACTTCAGGAGTTCGTTGTGCCATTTAGCGCCTGTTGGACCAACTCGTGCCTTCCAATGCCTGGCTATCTCTCTCTTTGCGAGAATGAGCCCCAGGTCGATAAATTTACTAGAGATCTTGTTTTTAGGGGTATGAGGGAACCAATGTAGGATCCCCACCGCCGCGTCAAAAGTCAAGGCTCTCCCAGTGACCCCATTGAGGGTGTCCCCTATCAGGAGCCAGTAGGAGGACAGCGCTGGGCAGGACCACAGCATATGTATGAGGTCCGCCGCGGGTGCTCGGCATCTGGGACAAGCCGCCGTGTCCGTGGCGAAGTATTGTTGGATTTTCGCCCGAGTCAGGTAGGCCCTGTGGAGTACATAAAAGTGGACTAATTGAAACCGGGCGTGGCGCGTGCCTTTCCAGGCCCGACGCATTAGTTGTGCCCACGTCGTTTCCGGTATATATTTCCCTATGTCAGCTTCCCACCGGTTCCGTAGTACGTCGAGCGGGGGCAGACCCTCATTAATTAACCTATTGTATAAACACGTGACCGCCTTGACCGTACCCGATGACATCATAACATATTGACACACCGATGATGTTGGTGGCTCCTCCATACCCCTCTTCCAGTGCGTCTGAATTGCTCTAATAATAGCTGTATGAAGGAGGAAGTCGCCTCGGGGAACGTCAAAGCGGTCCAGAAGCTCCTGGAAGGGCAGTAGCACTCCATCCTCATAAAGATCTCCCACTAACTGCAACCCTGCATCTTCCCAGTGCCTCAAGCGCGACCAGTCTCCACCGTGCGGCAAGGCAGTCAACATCCCCAACGGAATCTCCGGAGCATATGGGAGTTTCATCTCCCCTCGGACGTGGGCGCGATTCCAGCACAGCCGTATAGTCCGTTCCTCTAGCGTAAGGTCTTTCAGAGCTAAGCGTTGGCATAATGCAATGTAGGAGATAACGTGTCTGGGCATTCCCCTGCCTCTCCCATCCTCCGGGCCTCGGAACTCTCTCGCTATCTCCTGGGTGAAGGTTTGCAATTGAGCCGCTAAATAGTATTTTTCGAAATCCGGCACCGCTAGGCCGCCCTCCGATTTCGGTCTCATCAGGGTCTTGAGCGCCACCCTTCGGCGGCCTGACCCCCAGAGGAACCCCACCACTATAGATCTCAAGAGCCGGAAGGTGGCCGGCGGAACCCAAATCGGGAGCGCTCGAAAATAATATATCAGCCGGGGTAATGCCACCATTTTCAGCAGTGCTATACGCCCAGCCACCGAAAGCGGTAAGGTGGCCCAGAAGTCCATGCTGCCTCGCAGCTCGCGAATACAGCGGGCTATATTGCCATCCAAAAGATCGGCAGGGTCATGGTACACATACACCCCCTGGTACTTGAAGCAGCGAGGTTCCCATCTAATCTCTCTAGCGGTGTCGGGCCTGGGCTCCCCCTTTCGAACCGGGAATAGGTAAGTCTTCGCCCAATTCACCTTAAGGCCCGAGATTTCTCCGAATGCCGTGAGAGCCTCTGCAGCCCCATTCAGAGCATTGCTCGAGTCCTCAAGGAAGAGCAGCAGGTCATCGGCATAAAGAGAGATGTATTGTTGACCTGATAAAGTCCGTAGTCCGCCGAAGTAGGCTCCAGTCCGGACCGATAACGCTAGTGGTTCCACCGCGAGCGCGAAGAGCAGGGGGGATAATGAGCATCCTTGTCTCGTGCCTCGCTCCACTGGGTATTGTTGGGAGACCAGCGGGCCCGCCCTCACCCTGGCTGCCGCCGAGGCATAGTGTACCATGGTCCACCTGACAAATCCCTCTCCCAGACCGAAACGCAGTAGTACTCTACGTAAATATTCCCATTCCAGGCTGTCAAAGGCCTTTTCCAGGTCAACCGAAAGGACCAAGGGGCACAGTGCCTCCGTGTGAGGTTCCTCCAGTAAACGGAATAAGCGACGAATATTCATGGTTGTATTGCGTTTAGGGATAAATCCTGCCTGATCCTCATGCACTAAGGAACGCATGTGCCCCAACAGTCTCGACGCCAGGACGCTGCTCAGAATCTTATAATCGACCGTTAACATTGATAACGGTCGATAGGACGCCGGGTCATCGGACTCCCTACCAGGTTTGAGGAGGGGGACTACCAAGGCTTCACACATCGAGCCGGGGAGGCGTCCCAGTCGTTTCGCTTCCCTGTAGACTACTAATAGCCGAGGTGCCAAGAGATCCACGTAGGTGGAGTAGAATTCCACAGGGAGCCCATCGAGGCCCGGGGTTTTGTTTCTCGCCATCCCTTTTATGGCGCTACGGATTTCCCCAATTTCTATATCTGTACCCAAGGCCTTCGCTGTTTCAGGTTCCAGTGCGGGAATCTCCAAGGATCGTAAATAGTCGTCAATCAGGGCAGGATCACGGGTCAGTCTACTACGGTACAGCCTTTCATAGTACCGCAAATAACAATCGAGTATTTCCGGTTGGGTATGCACCTCAATTCCCTCCGCGGTGCGCATGGACACCGTCGGGGAGGCCCGACGCATGGGGTTGGCCAGCCAAGCCAAGAGCGCGCCCGACTTTTCCCCTTCTGCGAGCGATCTGGTGACATAGGCCTTATAATCAAAACATCGCAATCGTTCGACCTCCGTCGCCACTGCCTCTCTCGCTGCAGCGGTACGTTCCTGAAGTTCTGCGTGGCCGGGGCGGCGATGCTCCATCTCGTGGAGCTTCCGGTCCGCGTTGGCCAGGTCATCCAGGATGACACGTCCCATTCCCACTTTTTTGGATATACAAAAGCCCCTGATCACCACCTTAAAAGCATCCCACTCAGAGGCCCTCGACCCAGCAGTGCCCCCATTGGTCGTATAATAGTCAGTAATTTTATCCTCTAGGTCCACCTTGAAGACTGTATCCTCCAATATCTCGGGGCGCAGTTTCCAAGTGGGTACGCTGGGAACCCCCGGAAACCATCTGAAATCCACTAACAGGGGGTTGTGATCCGAGATGGTCCTAGCCAAATATTCAGAACGCGCAGCCGCAGACACCAGTTCCTTCGACCCCAGAAACTCATCCAGTCTTACATGTAATTTGTGCATACCAGAAAAGTACGAATAATCTCTAACATAGGGGTGTTGCGCACGCCAAATGTCTGTCAGCCCCCATTGAGCCTGCCATTCCTTCCTGCCTTTAGCTATCCGTCGGACCGGGGAGACAGAAGGGGGGGGTGTGAACGATCGATGTCGACATCCACCACCAAATTAAAATCTCCTCCCAGCAGGAGGGTCCCTGACAGGAAATGGGCCAAGGTGCCCGACAACCCGGTCAGGAAGGAGAGCTGGTCCACGTTAGGTGCGTAAATGCAACAAATACTCAGAGCCCTACCCCCCAATGTGCCAGAGATAGCCACGTATCGTCCCCCCGGATCCACCACAGATTTGGAAACCTGTAGGGGTATCCCAGCTCTTATCCAGATCAACACCCCTCTCGCAGAAGCTGAATATGTGGTGTAGTAAACCTGCCCTCTCCATCTACGCTGTAGCGCCGCCCCTTCCGCCTTAGTAAGATGTGTCTCCTGTAGTAACGCTATCTGCACCCCTCTACGCACTAGATAAGCGTGAATTTTGTGCCGTCTGGACATAGTGTGAAGGCCCGCACATTCCAAGTGACGCATTTTACATTAGTGATCTCAGCCATTGTCCCAAATTGCCACATCCAGGTTCTCCCAGCAATGCTCAGTCATAGATCGTTCAATAGTCGATTCAACACCAATAGCGGCTACCCCCCCAAAAACAACAGAACTTCCCCTTGAACGAAACCCCCTCCCACCCACCCCAGAACAGGACCTAAATATCACCATCCAGTTCCCATCCAAACCGTACCCTCAGTAAACTCCCTTTTCCCAACTAATCCTACGGTAGCCACCGTAGGTGTGCCTTAAGGGCTAAGTGCGGGCCGGGCGACAGCAACGGGCCATCGAGTCTCAGGCTACCGAGACTAGACCGAGCATCACATCATAAGTATCAGGCCGAGCAAGGCCCCCCAATCCCCCCGGTTATTCATGGTCCAGCAACAACTCCCACAACCTCCTCACCCCCGCCACATTCCCCCGCCCAAATGGAGTCAGCTCACCCGAGTTCATCCCTGCCCATCCAGCATGCCCTCTGCCGAGTCCGGAGTAACCACAGGTAAATTTACACTATCAGTCTCCGAGTCCTCAGGGTCCGAATGGGCCCTCTCTCCGCCAGGTTCCGATTCCTCGACAATGGGACCACCCTGGGAGCCAGATAAGTTGGAAACCATTTCCAACACTCCTCGCCGCTCGGCCAAAGTCTCTGCCGTCGAGGGCTTGCCCGGTTTACCGCGGCGGCTCCGAAGTCTTTTGGATCGCCGTTGCTGTCCAGTCTCCGACGTCGCCTGGAAGGAGGATCCGAAGCCATCTTTGCCAGCCCTGTACAGTTCAAGCCAATTGCAAACGTCCTCCGGGGTTTCGAAAAATTTAGTCGTATCATCAAGGATGATGCGGAGTTTCGCTGGAAAGAGCAGGGAGTACTGAATTCCCTCGCTCCGCAGTCCACGTTTGACCGCTAGGAAGGAGGTCCGCTTACGTTGTGTCTCATAAGTATAGTCCGGGAAAATGTTCACTTGGCTGTTCTCCACCTGGTACGGGCCATTGTGTCTGGCGGCATTGAGGAGAAGATCCCTGTCTCGGAAGTGCAATAATCGCGCCACCACCGGGCGTGGGGAGCGGCCTTGTTGAGGAGGTCTGGCCGGTACCCTGTGTGCTCGCTCCAGGGTATAGAAGGAGGACAGACCCTCCGGCGCCACTAAAGTTCGGAGCCAAGATTCTAGATAGGCCACCATGTCGCCATTTTCAATTTTCTCCGGTAGGCCCACTACACGAATATTGTTCCTCCTATTACGCCCTTTAGCGTCCTCTGCCCTTCTCTCCAAGTCACCGATCTGGGTCAGGGCATCCTTCATCGCAGCGGCTAAAGTTTTTTGCACCGGCTCTAGGACCTTCACCGAGCTCTCTACTTCTTTGACTCTGTCCGAGAGCTTACCATGGTCCGCTCCGAGGAGGCCCAGGCTCGTCGCAACCTGGGCGATGACTTGTTGTAGGGCCGATCGTGTATCTGCGATCGCCTCCAGGAACTGTTGCTGTAGGTGAGGGCCTCCAGAACTCTCCGGGTCATGCCGATCATCCTTATCCGGTGCCTCCGTGTCCGAGGCGGCCGGAGTGGTCCTTTTAGGTCCCCTTGGTTTCCCCATGGCGGACGTGCCCTGCAGTATGAAGCTCGGCAGGCGACCCGCCAGATATGGGCGTCGGCTGTTGATCTCACGGCGGTCGGCCGCGGTGGTACGGGCCTTCAATCGTTCTCAGCGCAGTGGCGCAGAGTTCTGCCACTACTCCGATCCCTCGGGATGAACCGCCACAGAGTCCCCAGAGGCCATTAGGGGGGAAGTGGGGGGCGATCATCGCCAATCGACGTGGACCCGTCGGATCGTGTGAGGTCTCGGTCTGCGGTCACCAATAAAGCCGGGTCTCCCACAAGGCAATGTTATGGTGTCGCCTATGAGGTTCCTCGGGACCCGATGATTACAGGATCACAGTGGAATACAGCTGATCGTCTCGGGCGGCTCCGCTTTTTGAGCCAAGGCCTCCGGCCGCCAGGGTCCACTCAACGCCGAGAAAAGAAAGGAAAGACTATCAATCTTCCGGGGATGACTACGGTGTCCGGACACTCCCAGGTCGTCGGGCAGATTGTCGTCTCTCCGAAAGAGGAGACGTGGAGGAGGCACTTGCAACGCCGGCGGGCAGTCCCGGGCCGAGGGTCTCGGCAGGGCTATCGAACAGGTCCGGGCGCCATCTTGAGCTCCGCTCCCTCCGCAACTTCACTTTTCGACAAGAGCAGTCGATTTTCGGGTTTACTCAGGTGCCTCACCAAGTCGGCCTCAACTCGATCTTCGATTGTGGGGATCGGGGCGCCCAAAAACCCTCGGAATTCAGGATAAATGCGGGCTCAGTCTCGGAGCCGAGCTCTCAGGCGACCATCGCCATCGGCGTCCAAGCCACGCCCCCGTATCTAGCTGAAACCATAGTATGCAAACATCTATATTGTGAAGATTCTTTGTTCTCTTTGCCTACAGGAAGGACGTCTACTAAAATAATTGCAGAGCACTGCTAAAATTCTCACCTATTCGCACCATAACTGTTGGTTCTCCTCCAACTTAAAGTCTATATAAACAGTAACTAAAAAATTAAATTAATTGGGAAACATTTGCTATCTTTGATACTTTTCACATTTGTGACTGCATCACTAAATAGATCTCATTTTGTTTCTGTATATTTCCATCCAGTGAGTTATGCGACAAATTAAATATTTTCTTTATAGACAAATATAAGATGATTTGGCAATCTGTGACCTTTACTACTAAATGCCCCAGCTCTTGAAAGGAAGCTTTCAGGTTGCATAAATCCCCCCCCCCCCCTGAGATCTTCAACTGCTTTTCCACTCAATGAAGCACCTTCTGTTTTATTGAGTTATTTATCTCTTAGCCAAATTAAAACCCACAGATTCACCACAGACCAGTGCTTAATTTGAGCCGATGGTTACATGTGAAGCCACTGGCACTCTTTTTTTAGGGACAAGCACTTATTTTTCTAGCGGAAAGCACACAAAGGAGGAAGAGAAACATGGAAAAATCCTCACAAAGGGAGAGAGCAGGAACCAGCAAGAGTGAGTTAAAGAGGCAGGGAGTGCCTGGTAGTAGAATAAAGGGGAATTACATGGAATAAAGCTATGCAGCCATGGTATTTGGTGCATTGACAGATATCATTGCTGGCAGCGCGCTTCTGAGCAGAGATTTTGGACACTGGCACTCATTTCTTTATCAATTAGGCACCGCAGAAAATTCATCCGTTGACCCAGAACTTCTTAAATCCCCCCTTATGTCTTGTGGCAGACAAGCTTACTCTATACAAGCTCCCTGACTCAGGAATGCAGTAATTCTGGTGCTTGCTGTCACTGGCTATCTTTAGGAAGAAGCCAACGACAGCCTGTTTAGGTAAGCGGTAAGCTCATCGTAGACTAGTACCAAGAAACCAAGACATGGTGCGTGTTCTACATAAATATCTGTTTGTTAACTGAAAATTCCAACATGGTTAAATTGTTTAGCAGGGTATATACTTTTTTTTAAACATTTCCACAAAATTTGTGATAAAGAGTTTTAGCCAGATAGATACTTGCTCTGTGGCAAGTGCCAAATGACGTAGGGTTCTCCTTGGCTCAGGCATGTATTCTTTCTTTTACCCTTAGTATTGCCCACAATTTGCACTTTTGTTTGTGGCCTCAGTAGTGAAGTCATTAATGTCTATGATGTTGTGCTTCTCAGTGACCTTTATGTGACAATTGCAAACCCTTCAAGAACTGCAAACACATTTTCAGTTCTTCAGACAAAAACTGCATGTTTCCTACTGTATTGTTCCCCACAACCTGAAAATATGTTTCTGGACCTTCTGTAGTAATTTGATGCCACTGTAAAGTTGCTGCCTTTCAACTCCTTGATGAAACACTGACCCTGTACTCACTGATGCACATTTTTTTAAATGTTGATCTTGTCCTTGAGGTGTACATTTTCGAGCAATATTACTGCAGTATCTTATGCCCAAACCAAAATTCTCCCACTAAGTTCCAAAATGTGTCTATAAGTTGTTTACTGCACTATGTGTTGTGTACTATGGGCCTTATTCTGATGTGGTTCGGAAAGCTTCCTGACCGAATGGGTTTCGGAATGGTTTCCAACCGAATCGGATCTGGAGAGTCCAACCGACCGAGTATGATGCATCCGGATGCTTCCAGATACGATTTGGTTTTAGTCCCATTGACTTCAATGGGGGCCTTTGTTCCGACCGAATGTACAGGCTCCCATCGAAGAAAGGGGTGGCAAGGGAAATTCGGGCACCCTGTGGTGGGCATGGCAGGTAAGGGGGGACCCATGAGTACCCTCACTGGCCCGATTGGGAAGGCTCCACGTGAAGGGGGCCCACTAAGGGCCCCAAAAATTATGATTCCGACTGCTGATTCGGACGGCAAGATTCGTAAAGGCTGTCCAAAACCAGCATCATACTCAGTCGTTCGGAAATGCGGCCCCTTGAGACATACAATTGGGCTCCGTATGGCTCGGTCATTCCAATTACCGTTGGGTTCGGATTGGGATATTCCTAACGCCTAACTCGCATCGAACTCAGTTAATTGGAAATCTTTCTGATTCGGTTGGAAGGACATGTTCCCGATCTGATTTGGACAGAGCAAATGCTGTTAGGAGGCCTTTGTAACCATATCAGAATCAGGTCCTCTGTCTTATATTATGGGGCAGATTCCGATGCAATCGGAAACGGCTCCAACCGTCAGTTGGAGCTGTTCCAACCACTTTGGAAGTGGCTGATCGGATTCCTTTCTGACCTACCCATTTTGATGGGGTTGTCAGAAAGGAATCCAAACCCGATTTCTGAATGGCTTGCGCCGGGCTCAGAGAGCCCAACTGCTATTCAGAAATCCTCCATTAAGCCCTCGGGTGGCTCTTTGCAGCAGAGGAATTCTGATGGGAGATTCCCACAGCCATTCTGGGCAGGCCTTTCTAACACAGAAAGGCTGTTGAAAGCCTACTTCAGGGGGCACCAGCAAGGCCACCTTTGGTTCAAGCCCTCTGAATGGAGACATAGGGGCACCTATGGTGCCCCCATGTGGATCTCTGCACCCGGTGGCAGGCACCTTTGGGTGCCTGCCAACAGGTGCAGGGATGAACTGCACCTCTGCTCTTTGCAATGAGAGCATGCAGTCCATTTGGAATGCATGCTCCCATTTTAAAGTATAGGATTTTGAACGAAAAGGGTTCGGTTGCATCTTACTTCCGGGCTGGAACGGACAACAGGAGGTCATTAGGGTTCCAGTTCCCAACTGATGTAGGACGAACTGTGGTCCATCCGACATCGGATTCGTGCCCAGAGTCTTATGCAAGGCAAAAACAATGTGGAACCTATGACTTGTGAAATCGTCAATGAAAATATATGTGCTTTGCTCAGTATTCTGTTTGTAGTATCTATAAAAAAAACAGGACTTGTAAACATAGGGCCAATTTCAGCGACTGTGTTCTGTATTACTTAAATAGTGTTGTTGTAGTACCACTTACCAAATAAAAAATTTAATTAACAAACCTAGAAGTGCAAATCTGTGTATCCATATCAGTCACTATCTGAGTTTCTAGATATGTTCTAACTTTTCTATTAATTTTTATACATACAATTTTCTGTATTTTTTGTATGAAAGTGAAAGTGTGAAATTGTATAGCTTACCTTATGTCACTCAATAAGTGCATTACAAGCACAGTTTAATCCCACTAATATTGATCCAGTAGATCTTTATATTCTTCGTAATGCTTGTCTTTGGCAGGTATTTTAATACACACTGACACTATTTGTAAACATTTATAATATTTTTCTGCATAGTTTAATCTTCACAACTTCTCTGATCAAATGACAACTAGTGTTGTTTCGTTTCATAATCTTTATTCGAATTCCAAGAATTCATAAAAGCACATGCATAATTTACACAATTATCATAAAATCCATATAAAATTAATTAAGTTACAAGGGCTCAAAAAAACATTCGGCCATTATCCATCATTTTACGGGCTTGGACAGCAATTCTCAAAAAAGTGCAAGTGCGACAAATTATCTCTTCATTGTCCAAGGAAAGCAGCAATCGATATAATCCCTCCAAAGTAATTGGTCAAATTTTTTTTTAAAAGGGGAATTAAAAGCCATTTTACATATTTCAAATAAAACTTACAAGTGAAGAAGAAGTGCAGATAATTTTGTTTGCTCACTCCTTCACAAGGACAACTCGTGTAATCGACAATCGAATGATGGCCCAGAGGAAAATTTAGCAAGAATCTAACAGTTCCTTAGTCGAAACAAAAGACTTCTTTCCCAGCTTGACATGGGCACAGTTAGATATAATAGTAGAGGATATCTATATAATTCCATACCCATGTAAGTGGTGACTGTGGTTTTCTCGTGTTCTTTCCTGATTCTGTCCGTGTCATAAAGTGCATAAAGTGCTTTCTTCAAATCATTCTTATGTACCAATTTAACTTACCTGGGTCAGTGAAGATGCTACCTTGTTCAATACTACGCAAACATTTATAAACCCCAGAGAGCCAGGGGATGTCCATTCCCCTTTCACATTTTAAGCAGTCAGTTATGATTTCTTGGGTCAGGGTCGCTAGTTGGTTCCTCCACACAGAGTGCCAAAATAACACGGATCGAGCACTAATACAATCAGAAATAAAATGTAGATTTAATTCCTTGTGCAAGATATATGTAGAAGTAGAGATCGGTACTCCTAACAACTTTCTGCAGAACCAATTTTCCTCATACTGTATGCACTAATTCTTCACCGCACCCCATGTTTCTGCCCCGTAAGTGGCTTCAGGGATGCATTGTGACTTAAAAATCTTTGTGATTGCTTCAATAGCACCTAATTTCTTAGGTTGGGGGATACTTAAAATCGAACTGATGGCCTTTGAGAATTTGCTCGTCGACTGGGCCAAATGCCCAGTCCATGAGCCATTCGCAGCAAAGACCATCCCTAAATATGGGAAGTTATGGGTGCAAGTAAGTCTATTGTCCCCTACTAGTATGGAATTAAGCTGACGTTTCCCTGCGCCACATGACATAATAAATGACTTATTAAAATTCACCCGTAACTCCAATCCATCCATGTATTCGGTAAAACTTTTTACTAAAATACGCAAAGCATTTGGGGTGCGGCCTATTAGGACCGCATCGTCTGTGTAAAGAAGTACGGGTAAGGATTTGTAATTTATTATCGGGACGTCTGGGGTAGACTTTACTAGATGGTTACTTATACCATTAATATAAATAATGAAAAGCAGGGGTGCTAAAACGCATCCCTGTCTTACTCCCCTACCTATCTTAATTGGTCCTGATAATTCCCCTCCCATTCCTATCCTCACTCTTGCTTTGAGGTTTGTGTGTATAAATGCTAAAAAATGGACCAAATATTGGTCCAGACCATAACTCAATAAAATAGACCAAAGTTTGGACCTGTTAACTAAGTCAAAAGCGAAGGACAGGTCCATATACGCTAAATAAATAGGGGCAGAAGGGGCAATGTTATATTTATCAATAACCAGTTTAAGGTTTAAACATTGTTCGACCTTGCCGGCCCTACTTCTAAAACCCAATTGACACGGGGATAAAATGCTGCTTTCCTCTGTCCATTCTAAAATCCTGTTATAGATAATACGGCCCAGAATCTATCTTTAGAGTATTGTCGAGTAGAGAGATCGGTCTGTAGTTAACAGGGTCCGATCTATCACCCTTTTTATATATAGGGACAATTATGCTGGTTCAACTAGTGTGTGCTACAGATCAGAGAGTAAGGGACCTATTGGCAACACAAATGTGGTCCTCTGCCATTCATCTGTGAGTTAAGTTTATGACATTATTACAGGTACCACTAACTTCAGGAATTTCTTATTTTTACCCTTTAACATTTCAATCAAATGTCTGTGCACTGATTAATGTCAGAAAAATCTAGTATACCAATAATATATGTTACTGCTTCTATAACTTTCATATACAAATTTACCATCAATGTAGTCATGCATATAAAAATTTGAATGGCAAAATTGTCTTTAAGCTGCTGGAACTAGGGACGCATCTGCAACTGACTTGCAGGACCCAGATTCAGCAGCTGATAGCTAAGAGTCTCTCCACAAAGGAAGCATCTGTGGCAAAAGTAGGTAGGATTTTAATTTACAATATTTATTGAGCTATGAAAAATTCTATAGTATCCACCAACACATTTTTAGATTGAAATGTATTGTGTATACATGATAAAATGCCATACTTTTATCCAAAATAATGCCTAGTGATTTTTAAAATGTGCGCAATCAAATATTGATAATACTCTTTTACTTTTAGCTCTTAGGAATGAAGAAATTCACGATGATGCAGTACCAACACATGAATAACCTATCCTGCTCCCAGATGCTGTGTCTGTAACCCCCACAGTTCCAGATGAGGAGAGAGAGGATGAGGAGGAGCTTGTTGGTCCCCCCTAGAAAACATCTCTGAAAAGACCCCATTACCAGCCATACATTTTCCCCTTAGACAACTTCTGAGGCTTGTTTAAGTCCCCTGGCAACACCTACTAATGCATGGATGCTTGCACTGGCTATGCATAACTCTCCTAAAGCCACATTTCCGCCTACAG
Source organism: Lissotriton vulgaris (assembly GCF_964263255.1). NCBI lineage: Eukaryota > Metazoa > Chordata > Amphibia > Caudata > Salamandridae > Lissotriton > Lissotriton vulgaris. The sequence goes on along the minus strand of NC_141697.1, from coordinate 89,645,207 downwards.
ATACTCCACTTGACTACTCTGCTCAGAGCTCCAAAGCAGTGCAACTCTGGACTTCTCTGCATCTATTGAGGAAGAAGAAACCCATGGTGAGGAGGACCTCCTCTATTCAAAAGTCTCCTTTCCACAACCTCCCAGTTTTCAACCCTCAACATAATTGACAATATTTGCTGTTGTTAGATTGCCACACAATGTATAGCGGCAAATCCAGTCTTTTCAGAAGATACATTTTTCCAACAATTGCTTTGTGGGACGATATTCATCAAATAGGAAAGGACCTTTGGAACATCAAATGTCACCAGGAAAAATTAATTAAATTGTTGGAGAGACCTTCTCCAAGTCTTGGAAGCAATTAAAAAATATCCTTAAATCATGTGAAAATTGCTCTTTGAATATATTTGTTTTCCCGAAGAAAGAGGAAACAAAGTCGCATGCTTCTCCATGCAGATGATGTAGGGTATATCACACAAGCCTGTGCTATTCTCTGGAGCCAAGGCATATTCTTCAGTCAACTGGGGCACATCAACAACCAGTAAGGCCCTCTCCTTTCATTAACCCTATCAACAATATAATGCCACCTCCCACATACCCACCTGCTCCAGTTACTACATGCACAACATTCAGATGGCTTATCTGTCCATGAATGTGGACAGATGGATAACATGAGCCAAGCCAATACACTCTTGTGCTGGGAGGATGCTAAATGACTAAGCGCTTTGTCTCTTACCCTCGCATGTGCAGGGTGCCCATGATGGGTAGGTTTGGAGTTACAACCCTAGTATTGTTCTTCCGGCTGGTGGTCATCCACATTTGGGAGTCTTCAAAAGCTTTAGAAGGACTTTGTTAGAGAACCCCTACTCAAAAAGAAGGCTTTCGTAGGCCAACGATTTGGCTTCCTTTGGGAGTAAGTGGAATTTCGGCTTTTTAAAGATGTTTTAAAAAAAAAAATTATTGATGGTTTCAAATTATAGAGGTGCATTGCCACTGAACATCCATCGCATTAGGATTAGCAGGGAGTGGTGTCAGACACGAAGAATCTCAAACGTACAGCAAAGGTTAAAGAATCCTACAGTTCAGGACTAATGGACAGTTCCTGTAGCAGTGAGATAGAATAACATCTGGACTGGTGAATGGAAAAACATTGTCTTTAAAATTGATTGCAAACTAGAAAAATAACTTATCGCTGTAGCACCTGGTGTGCCGGGTGCTGCATCCTCAAAAACATTCTCACCACAGTGGTCATCACACACAACATGAAAATACTTCCCAGTCTACATGCTGTATCTTGCTATTGATGCTGGTAAGCACTTCAAGTGCCCTTCATATGAGAAGCGTACGCTAAACAAATGCTAAAAGTCAATACAATACATTACAACTGTCCCTTGGGCCTTCACAGAGGTATTTACACATACTGAGTAAAGCATTGCTTCTGATGGGTGCCTCTAGTTTTGGAGCTTTAGCAGCTGCAAATAGGACATTGGGACAGGACCAGTATCACAACAATTTCCTTAACTCCAGCAAGATAAAGGCATTTTGCAATCAATAAACACACACAGCTATTTACAAGAGTAAGTTACACTTATAATTTACAAATATATATGTTTCTATCAATTTTGAGTACCTTTCCTACTTGTAGCTATTCATAAAATCCAAGTGTAAATCTACACGAAAGAGTAGATTTACATTGTCTCCGCTATATTAAAAAGTGGGTTGAATCAAATTTAAGTTACTACTAAAAAAAGCAATATTAAATCTATCACCATAAATGGCCAATTCATGGTGGTGAGACATAATCCCAAAGAAAATAATGGAAGCAGAGACTTAAATATTTACTTGATAGGAAATAATGTTAATTTAAATGAGATTATTTTGAATAGCTACAAATATTTTAATAGGTATAAAATATAAAAATGCTACATATTCTTGAATCATTAGTTAAATATTTCCCCAAAATAATGTAACAATAAGTGTACTTAATTATTATTAAATTACTTTAAAATCATTCTATAAATCACTTTTAATATTTATTAGTGCATAATAAAAAAGATTTGTTTATATTGTTAACTATTTAAATTAATTTAATTTAACATTATTTCCTTTGAGGCTTTATTTTTAGCTCCTAACTCAATTGATTTCTATGGGAGACCATTGCAGTACCAGTGGTTGGCCATGTTTGGTATTGAACTTACTCCACCTCAGATCAGGAGTACTTTACTACCATTTCCGATCCTTTTATGGCTGTCGTAACTTTAGAAACGCAGTTTGTGAATAAGGATGGACTTACCCTTTTATGGGTAGGTAGACTTCCTTCCCTAAACTCCTCCATGACCCCGCATTAACAGCTCCTTACTCCTCCCTATTTTCTCCACTTCAGTAGTAAATATTCCCCATTTACCAGCCACTCCCTGTGTCTGTCCAATATTTCCTTGTGAAATGTTTACGAATGTGTGTGGAGACTCTGCACTCGGGAGGAGATCTCCACACAGAGAAAGATAGGAGAGGCGGAGGCATAAATTCAGCACATAGGCTTGTAAATAGCATGTTGTAGTATTCTTTTGTAGTACTACAAAATGCAGTGCCTGTATGAAATGGATGTAAGAGCACCGGTCAACAGTAGCCTGGTGTTCAGTTTAGTGTAAACTCGCGCCACTCTTAAGAACCTGAGGAACAAGAGCCTCCATTTGATGTGCTGTGTGACTATATCCTTACAACATTTCTTTTGTGCCTTCTCTCATATCCCTGTTCCCCGTCTTTCCTCTATGCAACCAGTATCAAGTGAATTCATGGACATGTTGGATTTGTCGACACCAAAGGAGACTGATTGCCACATCAACACTCAGTGCGACAGGGTAGTTTTGGATTTTATGACCACCAACCCTTTGTCCTCTGATGCAAACAGTTGGCCTTTCAGGGAAGGTTCACACTCCTTCTGAGTGACATACTAGGAGGAGCAACAACAGGAGAATAAGGGTGGGTCAGGAGGCTACAAAGTTCACAATCTAGATCAGTGGGCACCCCTCTCTATTAGCCTTGTCTATACCAAAACCTCTGAGACATCTGAGAGAGTGCCCACTGACCAGTAAATGCCAGCCTCATGGTCACTTGGAAAGCAGTCATGCAAACATACTCTGTCACTGAGGGTGTGGCAACACGTGAGGCCCCGGGGTGTCTGAGGTGAACATTACCCTCTGTTGCTAATTTCTGTTTGGGCACATAAAGGAGAAGAAGGGGTAGCAGGCTATGCAGCTGGAGGCCAAATTGTTGGGTGGGCCTGTTGACTGAAGGAGGAGCTTCCCCAAGGCCTCTGGCAGAAATGCTTGCTCCAGGGACATCACCGAACTTAGTCTGCTCCTAAGTTTTGTTGATTGGAAGAGAGTGACTGTCCAGGCAGGCGCACTCTCCCTGGTAGTGGGCTGCCCCTTCTCTTTTCTGGTGGCCCTGGAGGGTGTGCAGACATAATATTGAGTTTTTAATATTAACTGGCAGAAATATCAACAGCAAGAATATCATGGTGAAGATTATCTACTTAAGGTAAGTAATATCTATTTTAAAAATATCGAAGTGTTTAATATTGTTTGCAAAAATGTAGTTGTTAAAATACCGATTATTTAATTATTGTTATGTATTTTAGTATATATTTTACATGTATGTGATTTTCTTTGTATAAGAATTGTTTATCGTTTTTAATACATGTGTTACATTTATAGTAGTTATAAAATTTTTTAGTTTTAATTTTAAGTTTTTTAGTTCCGTAGCGGGTTATGGGTTTATTGGGGAATAGGGTGGGAAATAATTTAAATATATTAAATTAATTGATTATTTTTTATGTATAATTATTCAATTAATTGAGATGTTATAGTGTTAAATGTGTAACATAATGTGTTAATAATTAATTAATAATTGGTTGTTCATTAATATGAATTAATTGGTGATTAGTTATGGTAAATTTATAATACATTTTAGGTGTGTGTTTTAGTATGCATAGGTGTAAATTGTGGGAAGTAATTTTTTGTTAATTGAAGAATTAATAATTGGTTGTTAATTAATATTCATTCATTAATTGATAAATAATTATGGTAATTGTGTAAATAATTTTAGGTGCTGGTTTTGGTATATTTAGGTGTAAGGGTTGGGAAGTTTTTATTAATAGTTATTTGTTATTTGATGTTAATTTATCTAATAAAAAAGTAATTATTGCAATTGTGTAATTAATTTTAGGTGTGTTGTGGTGTTTATAGGGTTAAAGGGCAGGACGTAATTTGTATTTAATTAATTAATATAGCGTTATTAATTAATGTTAATTATTCGATATTTATTTTGGGTAATGATTTAGGTTTTTTTGTTTTGTTGTTTTTACTTTTGAAGGGGTAAAGGGTGGGTTTTAAATACATTTTAATTACTTACACAGTTGGCTTCTCTTTAACAAGATCCCATGTGCCTAAACAATATTAAAATAATAAACAGAAGAAATAAAAATATGTATCAAAATGACATTAATTCAACAACTCATTTTACAGAACAACATATAGTACAGACAAAATGGATTTAAAAAGACATATAAAACATGAGATGTAACAGGACAACACTATCAAACCATACATGCAATCGCATATACAGAGCATGTAGTAATGAAGTGCATGGCCAGGATGTAGTTTCGAGTAGGTCTATTAAGTTGTAGTTACAAGTTATTGAGTTGATGTGATGCAGCCCCACCAAAAGCAGGCTGCCTGCTGCTCAACCCACCCTTCAACTGTCACACTCAAGTATCCAGGCACCCAAACATTTTATTAATGTCCATCACACCAACATTCCATGCATCACCTTCACACTGGCTGAGCAGCTAGGAACAAAGCAACACTATAAATACAATACAGATTACTACAGACCATGATCAGACTTACTACCTTGCTGTGGCTCATGTGCCTCCAGCTGAGCATGGATGTTAGGCCAGGCTTTTTATCAGACCCTCCTGTGCAAAAAGGAGAACATAGGGAACAAGATATGTGGCTAGAAGGATACTCAATGCACATCCTGCTGCCTGCAGCTCTGCCTAGCACAAGAGGGTCTCCCAGTGCTTGAGGCACTACCTGTATTTATCGTTGTGAACACCCATTGCACTGCAGTGCATGATGTACAGTCAGATTTCGATTTGCATTGCATTACTTAGCAGACTGTCTGGCCCTCCATAATGGCTCAAGATACTTTTAGAGGACACCCCCCACTATAATATCTGAATCATCTGTGTAAAACTGAAGGCTCTCTCTTCTTAATTCTCAGCCATCTTGGGGGAATAAACAGCAAAGGGAGTAGCACGGTGGAGGTGGTATATGTTTTAGTCAATGGATGGTTCAGAAATGACCTACTTTCTTGTCCTGTATGACATGTCCTGTGTGTCATAGTTGGCAGGCAACCCTACCCATAAAACTGAGATATCTGCCTCCATCTTTAATTTTCCAGTGAAGTCTGCTATGTAGATAGAATAAATGGAAAGCATTTTTAAAATTAAGGATAAAGTATAGGGCTTTGAGTACATTCTTAACGGTATCAAACTGCAATTACAATGCCAATACTCTGATTGATATGAGAATATTGATAGTAATATCGGTGGTGTACTCCTGAGTGAGTCATTCTGCACACACTACATATTGCATGTGCTGACATGAATGTAGTTTTCAAATATGGGTGAATAAAGTATGCTGTTGTAAAAGGGAGTACGTAGAAAATTAACAGAGGTCTATGAGGCTACACTATATTATTTTGAATGCCAGTTTGATTGTGACATCAGTGTGCTGAAACAGTAAAGCCTCAGGATGGTACAAATGGATGGTATCACTAACTCAACATTGCACAACACTGTGATTCGGCAACCATAACTTCTGTTCCGTGTCCCACCCCGAGAACCTGAACATGAACGTAGTACAGGGTGTTGGGTCTATATGTAAGCCCCTTTCAATGGTAATGTTGCTACTCTAAACTTAGACACTCTTTCTGGAGAGTACTCAAGCCAACCCTCTCCCTTCCCATAAGGTCACAACTTCTCATACATAGTATTAAGGATATCAAAAGTACATGCAGTGATGGCTTGAATATGTATGTGCATCCTATTGTACCTCAATTAAGCAGGAGTTTGGGCATTTGATGGAGGTAGGAGATGGAAAGTAGGTATTCCTGGCATAATATGCAGTAAAGACTCTTGTATGGCGGCAGTCCCGCACATACAATCAAGATGCAACCGCCACTGTGGCTGTCGCGTCTTGCATCTTCACTATTGCTGCGGGTGCTGCTGGCTGCAGCACCCCCACAATGTGTGAAAAGCATGTAGTGCGTTTCCCTGCACTATGTGGCAGGCACCAGGTGGTGCCTGCCACGTAGTGCAGGGAAATGTAGCAGGGTACCATGGGTACCCACTCAGTGCACCACCACCTCCCCAACACCACAGGGCCCACAACGGTCCTCCAAAACCAATCCCTGCCAGCTTTTCAATGGCTGTTTTGCCACCATGGAAAGGCTGGCTAAAGCCAGCATTGTAATTTGGCGGACGGTGTCTGCTAGGCACAGGCACTGCCACCATTTTAGGCATGCTGACCATTCCACCAAGCAATCAGTACAATTGCCTGTGGCAGATCCGTGGCGGGTGGCCTTTGCCGCCATGGTTGGAAAGTGATTCCCCCGGCATCCTAATTTGGTGGGGGGAAAAGTGTTGTAAGATGGCGAAGGGCCGGCTACCCCATGGCTGGTGGTGGCGGACTCTCCACCATCGTAATCCCCCCTCAGTTTTTTAATATAGTTTTACTGAAACAACACTCATTCTACACATGCATGTATTCAATGTTAATGTCAGGAGTTGTTGGGATTCAGTTAGAATCAAAACACTGCGCCAGGGCACTTACTTACAGACCTGTTCCTGAAGATGAATTTACCGGGTGCTGGGGAAATGAAGACTGTGGAAACCGGTTATTTACTCATTATATGATCTGCTCTTAGTAGGTATGCTGAGAAAAATGTTATTCTGCACCTCTTGTAGTAGTTTTTGAAGGAGAATGGAGTTCATTAGAATGAGGACTATAGTGTAATGTGTTGGCATTGCTTTGAAAGGATTGTGCTTCAATATTATCACAGCAGTAGAAAATCATAATCCCACACAAGCAGAACGGTGGAAAAAATATGTTCTGAAATATCAAGTGACGTAATGCTTATGCTAATTGAAGTAGAGAGCACGATGGAGAATTTTACAAAGGATATAGCGCTACCTAAACAAGATAGTGAATCTATACCTTGAGAAATGCACATACAAAACAGTGACATTTTGGAACAAGTAATAGATAAATATCAAGAAGAGCTCAAAAATATGAAGAAATCCAAATTTCAAAAAGACGAGAGAGACCATAGGTTTGTTTGCATCTATTCTTTTTCCAGAAAATGTGATGCTGCATTTAATAACCAAGAACCAATTGAGAGCACAGTATCAGTGGATAGTGTGGCATCTTCCAGTGCATCCAGTGTAGAGAGACAATTGGCAACAGTGGGAATCAGAATTATTCTAGTGCTTTCTTTTTTAGACAAATTAAAAAGGTTGCACCTTGCAAACACAAACCAGAGCAGCGAACAAAGAAATGTACTAGCTCAGGAAAATCAAGAAGGAAAAGAGGTGGAGCAAAGTGCTCAAGGAGACGAAACAGCATCCAGGGTCAGAGCCCATTTTCAGGTGTGAAACTACAAAAAAATCCCCTTCCAAGGAAGCACATCTACATCACCTCATGACTCTGAAGCCTCTAAGCAAGATTTAAATATAGTAGCAAACTTATCAGGTAGAATTCTCACCAAATATGAAATGGATGTTCTCAACAAAGGACTGTCTTTTGCCCCTTCACGTCCTGCAGACAAATTTGAACTGAAAAGTGATTTATATTAATTCACTAGGATCTTACACTGAAATAAAATGTGCAACCAAACCTAAACCTCTAATTGAAGGTAAACTTACTCCTAAAGTTTCAAACATGACCATTCAGGACTTATGTCACACTCAGATGCTATTGAGCTTATCTAAACCAATTACATCTGATGGTGAAAAGGTGATCCAAAAAAATAGGAATTTAGTAGGATATAATACATGGCAGCAGTCTGTGTAACAAATTCAGTTTTGTCCTAGCTTTGATCTCACCCTGCTGGCCCATAATATCTTGAATAGGATCAGTGACAAAAAGAATGACAGAATATGTTGATCTGCTTTGATCCGGTCAGTACAAATCTAGAGTCTTATTTGAAAGACACAAAAGACTTACTACAAAAACTACAAGGTATTCCCTGGGATAATGAATCCTGGTTGGTAACTATGGATGGCAAATGTCTATATATAATTATTGGACTCCAAGATAGCATTGGAACATTGGAAAAATTATTTGCAAGTAAATCTGCCAGCTTCTTTAGCCATGTGAAAATGATCATTGAATTTGTGAAATGTGTTTTTTTAATTAACTATTTTGTATATCAAGATGTACATTATCATCAGATATGTGGCATGGCCATGGGGGCTAGGTTTGCTCCCTCTTATGCCAACTTATTTATGGTTTGCTATGCGAGGGAGCATGCCAGGAATGAGGACAAGCATGCAGGAAACAGACATGTACTGATGTGGGTCCGGTATATTGACAACATTGTCATGATATGGGACAGTACTAAAGAAGAACTATTGACTTACCATACATATTAGGATAAAACTGAAGTAAATGGACATTTTTCCTTTGGAATATATACACAATAGAGTGATACTAAATTATCTTTATGTTGTAACCATGGATATTTGCTACCTGTTTTAATACCAGAACGAATGTGCAATTTATAGAGAAGAATATATAGTTTATACATCAAAGTTCTATATTTCAAATAAAAGGAGTGAACCTTACAGATGTACTTTGGATTATTCTATACATCTAACAAACATTGTTACTATTACTTTTAGATATCTTGCATGGGGATCAATATTCTTTACTACAGCTGAATTTCCTGTGATGGTTGCACTTCCATTTTACATGAGGCAGCAATAGTACAAAACGCCACTCTTTGCCTGAGACCATTGTGAGTTAGTAGCTTTGTATCTCTCATCATTATGTTTGCAATGTCTACCCTGTGTTATGCACCTTTCTTGTTTTGCTGCTCATTTGTTAATGGGCTTCCTTTGTTTGTTCTCTCTCTCTTCCCCGTCCCTAGTTATGCTTACTCCTGAGTCCTGCTTTAACTTTGAAGTCCTATGGAGCTGTTCCTCAGACCACAGTGCCAATCTGGCTTTTGGAGGGTGAACTCTTGTTTATTTTTTTGTATTCCAAACACTCCGCAGTCAAACCACTACTCAAAAAATTATCCACCGACTCCAGCGAGCTCAAAAACTACCGGCCGATGTGCCTATTCCTATTCCCAGACAAGGTAGTAGAAAAGATCATCAGCAAACAGCTCATGACACATCTGGAGCAGAACCAGATACTTGATGGCTGCTGCAGCAATCACAGCACCCAAACAGTTCTGATCGCAGCCAGCATCCTTGAACGAGGAGAAACAGCAGCTCTGAACATCCTCGACCTCTCAATTGATCCTCTGTTTCCTGCAAGAGCCTGGATACCATATTGGGTGATTACCATGCTTTTTAAATCCTGATTGATTAATTAAATGATTGAACCTATTCTTTATTAGTTACATTTTCCTAGTTTCCCACCATTTTGTGTCGGATTTCCTCTGCACCCAACACTTCCCTCTATTATCTTTTTCTGTTGTGTTTCCCCAAGCACCCTATTTATTAGTGCAGGATCTAACGCATTGCTGGCCATTGTGGTCTTGGGGGATTGCTGGGCTGAGCAGCGATTTTGGTTTGTATACAGTCCTTGTGTTGTGTAAACTACCTCTTTGGTGTAGTTCTGCAAGATTTGCTTTTCCACCACAGGTCTCATCAGTGAACTAATTTTATTGCACCATCGCTGAATGTGAAAGATGTTATTTTAGCCCTAAAAACCTTATCCAAACACACAGTTATTGTTTTTGGGTTACTAACAATCCCTATAAAGGAATCAGGGGCATTGTTTCAACTAAAACAAACCTATTTAATTAGTCACTATGGCATTGAGACAAATATCAAGTGGGAAATGTTGAATTTAAGGTACAAAATATTGTTCTAAAAATATATATGTCATTAACATTGTTTGCAAAAATATAGTTGTTTAAATTATTAATTTTTTTAATTAGTGTATGTATTTTAGTTTATAGTTTAAATGTGTTTGACCTTCCGGAAACTCAAGTGACTGGGAAATAGTGGGAACCAAACAATTTTCCGTAACCATGCCATTTTCAAGTGAGAAGTGGTATCTAGAGATGAGTGCAAGGCACAGACATATTCACTGTTTTTCACTGGTCTGCAGCTTTCTTTTCCATTCTCTCTTGGATTTTGTGGAAAGTCTCTGTGGAGATCCATTCTTTATGCTAGTGTTTCTTGGGACCCATTACCCCCGTAGTTCTTGCAGGACCTGAAACCTGTTACTAAGGGTGACTTAAGTATTCACTCCATTTCTGTGCATCTATGTGGAAGGTGCTGTTATATCACTGTTGTTAGTTTATCAGCCACATCTATGTTTTCTACAGCTTTAGCCTACCTACAACAAGGCGATGGTCTGATGTCACATCCCCTCCTCTCATCAGTCTCACATCCTGAAGGGACCACTGGACCTTCTTGGCAATGCAGACATGGTCTGATTCTTTGTTGGATGGTCTGGTGATACCCATGTTGCCTTGATTATTAACTTGTGTGGCAATACACTACAAGGCTGTTCAGGCCACAGAGATCAGCAAGCCTTTCACCATTCTCGTTAATGTCACCAAGGCCATGGTTGACCATGACATCTTCGTACCCAGTGTTGTGGCTTCAAATCTTGGCATTAAGGTCTCCCATCAATATGGTGATCTCTCTCTCTCAATGACCTTCTCCAGGATGAACTAAAGTCTATTGCAAATCTGTTCTTTTCCTTCTTCTTTGCTGTCATTTGTAGGTGCGTAGCACTGGATAACATTCATGTGGACCCTCTTTTTCAATTTGTAGAAGGTCACTGTGATGCTTCTGACACGTGGACTTCCTATCCAATCAGAGCGCTGTTGACTTCTGGAACTACCATCAATGCTACTCACTCAGTATGTAGGGCATTCTCTTCCTCATGACCAGAATACAGCATCATTCCTCCTGGAGCCAGTCTTTTCTGTCCGAACTGTGTCCATCTAGTCTCGCTGATACCAAGCAGGTCAAAGCTGTATTTGTTCATCTCCGCTGCCACTTGGACAGTCTTGCCTGTCGCTTACATGATCCAAGCGTTCCATGTCCTGATGGTGATGATCTGGGTTGAAAGCAGGTGGATACGCTTTGTGGCTTCCAGGGATTTCTGGCTTTCACCACAAGGAGTCATAGCTCTCCATGAAGGAGATTTCTCTCCACAAGTCTGGAATGTCTTTTTTTTATGTTTCTGTAGCTATAATCTTTTACATGGTGGGGTAGCTAGACCCACACAAAACCCTCCTCCTTTCACAGCTGGGCTTGGGACTGGTCTTGGCAGAGTTAGAATATTCATCGATGGTCTTACCACAGAAACCCAGGAAGCATCAAGCCACTAAAACTTGAAAAGAACTCCACGACATAACAAGGAATTCTCTGGCAGAAACAGCAAGCCAGAATGACCAGTTAGAGACAGAGCTGAGAAGACAATCATGGCTAACAAAGGCCAACAACAAAGATGGGTGGAGCACTTTGAAGAACTGCTGAACCAGCCCATGCTACAGCCTCCACCAGACTTACAACCAGCTGACAAGGACTTACCAATTGACTAAAGCAGACCAACCAAGAATGAAATACGGCAATCAATCAAACATCTGAGAATGGGAAGGCAGTGGGAACTGATAACATTCCTGCAGATGCACTGAAGGTAGACTTTGAAATATCAATAGACATGCTTGACTCCATATTCTTAAGGATCTGGGAAGAGGAAAAACTGCTGTCATACTGAAAAGATGAATATCCCATCAAGATCCCCAAGAAAGGTGACCTGAGTAACTGTGCAAACATCCTGAAAAGAATAAAGCAACAGGTCAATGCTCAGTTGTGAGACCAGCAAACTGGCTTCAACAAAGATAGATATCCCACAGACCAGATTGCAACACTGTGTATCATCATTGAGCAGTGGATAGAATGGAACTCATTCATCTGTGCCAACTTCATCAACTATGAGAAGACATTCAACAGCGGGGAAAAGACAGAGAGACCCTTTGGAAACTCCTCCACCACTACGGTATGCCACATAAACTCATAGGAATGATCAAGCACTCTTACGAGAGAATGGCATACAAGATAGTGGATGCAGGATGTTAAGAGTTCTTGTGCAGCTGTCTGCTAAATCCATCTTCTTTGTCACAATTTTTATAACTGAAATCATGTATATTATCATTTTTTCCTAAGATGTGGATTCCAGGCATCATGTGCATATGTAAGTTTGTATACAGCCCTGTTGTTTGCTAAGTCATGTTTTTTCTGGCGGTTACATTTGCCAATGCTTGTTGGTTTAAACTAAAATCTTGCCTCCATCGAAATCCTCACGTGGAGTAACCGTCTAACGGTATCGTCTATTCCACGTGAGGCGCATGTAAATGAGAGTGCCACGCCGCCGTAATAAGCATCACTGAAGCTATAAAAGAAAACGCTCGAAACGTGACGGTGCTTCGCTTTCTTGCACAGCGTCACTACGAGCGTTCCGGACTTCTCCGACTCTGCCTTGAAGCCGCCTTTGTTTTCAGTGCCTTCATTCCCCTCAGCTCCAAACCCTCTCGTTTTCCTCGTTCCCCAACAACCTTCTGCCCAGCAAAAACCTTCACTTACCTGCCCTTCAAGACTCCCGGTTTCCCTCCAGGCGATCGGCTGACTCCGCTCTTCATTCCGGTCTCTTCGTCATCGGACTTCCAGTTTGCTGCAGTCGACTGCGATGATCTACAAAAAGGAAAGTAAGGATTTTAGGTTGCTAGGCAACCAAATATAAGTTGCTTCAAAAGCCTTAAGAACTTTCTAAGACTCACTATTGTAGGAATGCAAAATACAATTGAGGACACTTGGATTTAAGAATATTTGAGACTACAGGATTAAGATTTGGACATTGAAAAGACAATAACGTGCAAACAAGCATTGCAAAGACAAATATTAATAGAGAGCTTGAGAAGCAATTGAACATGTGTTAGGTTGTCTAAGTAAATGTGTTATACATATTGTTCACGTAGAACGAGTTTTGAGACATTATTGCAAGTAAATTCAATACTTGTGCAAGTTATCTTTTGGTATTGTTCTCCTTTAAATATCTTTACAGAACAGAACCCAAAGAGAAGATCTCCACCCAGAGCTAGCAGGTATGGCCTCTCGACTGGGTTTTGAGTACTTATTTACTGACCTTTACTAAACCTATTAACCAGTGGTTTAATTCCAGTGGTTCACGTGTGGGAGCATAAATCTAACCTTCACAAATTTAAAATATTGTCTTATGTTATTTAAGGCTTTAAGGTCTAAATCAAGGATCAGATTCTACCTGAAAACAGTTGAAATTTTTGCATGGGCCTTCAAACAAGTGGTATGTAAGAATATAATTGTGTGATTATTTACTTGAAATTACTCGTAAGAAAGAGTGAAGGTTCATTTCAATCTGTATTTGTTATTACAAAGAAGAAGACGCCGGCTGGCAGAATATTCAAAAAAGGCCCAGAGAATTTCAGTAAGAGAAACTCACATCTGGATCCCTCGAGACGATAGCCCAGTGTTTGTCTTGTTTCTCTCCCCACTTGCTCTTTCCCTTGGGGACAAGATGGTTCGTCAAGTGTTACCTTCCTTGCTGACTAGCTGGTTCACAGGGGAATTGGAATCTTACAACATCCAGAAGGAAACAACCGGTACGCCGTGTGTGATTGTGCAACACAGGACCGGAGTCCACCAGGGTTGTTTGCGCTTGCCTTTTCTCTTCCTGGTGGCCATGACTAGATCATGAAGACTTTCAAAGCAAGGAGAAGTAGTGGGATGCAGTGGACTCCTTGGTTGCAGCTAAATGACCTGGACTGTGTCAATAACCTGGCCCAACTCTCCAGTACCCATCTGCAGATGCAAGAAAAGACTGACAATGTGGCAGCCACATCGGAACAATTTGGCCTCAACATTCACAGGAGAAAACTAAGATCCTCAAGGCTAACACTGCCAGCACAACTGCAGTCACTCTTGCAGGTGATGCATCGGAAGAGGCTCAGACCTTCACCAACAATGGCAGTCTCATAGACAAGCAGGGTGGCACAGATGCTGATGTCAAGGCAAAAATCAGCAAAGCATGGGCTATTTTCATTGAGCTAAAGAGGATCTTGAGCTAATGCTGGAAACCAAGATCAGGTTTTATAACACCAATGTAAAACAGTCATTCTGTATGGAGCAGACACTTGGAAAACAACAGTGACCACTACCAATCAAAGTTCAGACCTTCATGAACACTTGTCTGAGGAAAAACCTCCAAATCCGCTGACCAAACACCATCAGCAACAACGACGTATGGCAGCAGACTGTCCAAATCCCTCCTCATGAAGAAATCAGGGAAAGAGATGCTGGGGCTGGATTGGTTACCCCATCGCCAGGCCAACATCAAATACCACTAGGCAAGCCCTGACTAAGGGTCAGCGCAAAATCCGTTCCGCTCGCGGATTTCGCGGATTTTCGGTAAATCCGCAATCCGCGAACTCCAGCAAATTTACCGAAAATCCGCGAAATTCGCGAGCGGCGGATTTGGGGGGCAAAAGTTCAAGCCTGTTGAACTTGTAACTATTTTAGGATGGTGCCGGCAAGCTGCCAGCGCCATCCTAAAATAGTTACTAGTTAGCTTCAACAGGAAGCACTAATAGATAAAATAAAGCAGGTGCTCGAGCACCTGCTTTATTTTATCTATTAGTGCTTCCTGATGGAGCTAATTTAGTAACTATTTTAGGATGGCGCTGGCAGCTTGCCGGCGCCATCCTAAAATAGTTACAGGATGATTGGCACTGGCAGGCAGCTCACTCAAGGGACCCCTGCGCTCTTCGGTGTGATGGCAAAATTAATCAGCCCCCCAAAAATGTGAGTTTTGTTGAGGCTGGGCAGGTGTGCGTTCTCCCCATATCTATCGTCGAAAATTAGCTTTGATGCTTGATGGAGGCCTTTGCATTATTGACTTTCACAAGCTCAATCCCTGTGCAGTTCCTGTGACCACAAGCTTCTCTGATCCGTGCCTGTCCTTTTATGCACACAAGAGGCATGTGAACTCTCATATAAGCCTCGCCCGTTTGGCCCTGCCCCTTACACTAGTGATGTGCACCGTTTTCCCGCCCTTTACCCACTATGATCCGCAAAATCCGCGAATCCGCAAATTCGCGGATTTTGCGGATCTGCAAATCCGCAAATTCGCGGATCGTGGATCCGCGAGATTTGCCCATGCTTAGCCCTGACCTGGTGCCCTCAAGTGAAAAGGAAAAGAGGTAGACCAAGAAACACCTTCTGCTGAGGCCTCAATGATGACTGAAAAAGGATGGGTCACACCTGGAGTCAGACAGAAAGAAAAGGCCAGGACAGAGATGGCTGAGAAGTCCTGCTTGATGACCTATACCCAAGGAAGGGTAGTAGGCATAAATAAGTATGTGATTCTTTCTTATGTGGGTAGCTTCTCTATCTAGGTGATGCTATAGTGAGTATCACCTGTTGATGGGTGAGTGCTGACTGTTTACTCCAACCCCCTTTCAATAGCAATTGTTTAATGTCACTATGCATGTACTTGTAACTATACTTAGTGTTGAGTTTTCTAAAGTTTAATAATAAAAAATGTTTAATATTTAAAAAAAAAAAAATTATTCTCCTATGATTGTCAGTGTGTGGTGCATGACTTACTCCAGGGTTTGGCTGAAGTACATTTTACCTATTTTGTCCGTAGAACAATTGAAGTAGATGTAGGTATAACATTTAAGAATAGTAAGTGGCTTACAGCCTGATTCATCACGCTGAATTGCGCTTGCAAAGGGCCAGATTCTGAGAATCTGGCCCTTTGCGAGTGCGATTTTTGCATTTGGGATTTATCATCCCAAATGCAAAAATCGGTAATAGTGATTTCGCTATTTTGCGAGGAATCACATTTAAGGAATCTCTATTTGAGATTCCTTAAATGCAATTCATCATCCATTTATAAATAGCGAATTCGCAATTTCGGCCCGCTATTTACCGCAAGGTCAAACCTCGTGGTAAATAGTGAAAACTTAGAAAAATGCTTTTAAAAGCATTTTTCTAAGTTGCATGCTGCACACACACATGTCCTTTGGACATGTGTGTGCGCAACACCTGTTTAAATTTGCATTTAATGGGGTGCTACAGGGTGTCCTTTGGACACCCCTGGCACCCTTTAAATCGCTATCCTATTTGCGATTAGCAAATTGCTAATCGCAAATAAGGAATACTCCCCATTCATTCCTATGGGCCTTTTGGCCCATAGGAATGAATGGGGAGTTATTCCTTATTTGCGATTAGCAACTTGCTAATCGCAAATAAGGATTATGTAGGAATCGCAATTTTTTTTGCCATTCCTACATGAATCCCGTTTTGCGAGCCTGTAATAGCGATTCCTTATGAATCGCTATTATAGACTTGCAAAACGGGTCGTTGATGAATCAGGCTGTTAATCTTTTATAGGGTATGTTTTAGTATTTGCAGGTGCCTCCCTATAACCTTTCTTAATTTTCCCTTAACTCCATCCAGTTTATAGTACATATTTCCCAATTTCCTATCACTTTCCACACCTTTATAACATAACGTAAAATGTGTATTTGTAAAGCGCACATTCACCCCTAATGGCACTGAATAACAGATATTTATTGTTACCCAACTCAATAGCACTCATTTTATCGACCTCAGATAGATGAAAGGATGAGTGGTCCCACCAGGATTTGAACCTGCGACCATGACTTGAAACACAGGTCTCTGCAGTGGCTGCATTAGTCCACTGAGCCACCAGACCCGGCGTCCACTGAGCCGCAAGACCCGGCTAACTAATACGTGCACCTCCACATGCTTGTGACTTCCCCCAAACTAATGGCAGATCACTCCGCAGGTATTGCCAGATTATATCCACCTGGAGATTTTTAAATAGCATGTTTTAGAACGTATAGCAGTACTCAATTGGGGATACCATTTAGTGGAAACAATTTGAGTCATTTGCTGTGAACCTCCAAACTGTTGCCATTGTGCATTAATTGAAAGTTTATGTTGGACTAGCATTTCAATATAGACTGACCCTTTGCTCAACTTTGGACAGTTAGGGAATATTCAATGTATGTGTGTAGTGTGGCTCACTGGTTAGAGGCGGCAGACCCGAGAGCAGAGGACGGCCCGGGACCAGGGTTCGATTCCCGGCGCGGCAGGTTTCTGGACCAGGGTCAGCGGACTCGATAATTCTCTCGCCTCGGTGCCCACTCTGATCAGCGATCACACTCGGCAACTCTGGGCATTAGCTTGCCTCATCCTCACTAACGGCCCCACCAGACCGCCGGGGATGCCTGGTCTCACCCTGGAGATACCAATTAAGGGACCATCTCTCAGGGAAGCCAGGAAGGGTTTCGCAGCGGTCGAACGCCTTGGGACCCTCCGGGTAAGTAGTGCGCTATATAAATGCCTATACATACATACATACATATACATATTTGTGTATGTATACATGCAAGCCGCAGGTTAGAATACTACAGCATCTCAGTACGATCATTAATAATGATCCCGCATACTCAGTAGCATGGCATTTTAAGATGACACATAATAATGAGGATAACTGTCTCACGTACTATGTGATCAATGCCATTTTCAGACTCCGCAGGGGTGGGAATAGGAAACAACAATTGAGACATTTAGACACACGCTTGATTCTGGAATTTGGTAGTAAAGCACCAAACAGGCTCAATAATACTGAAGATATGCACAATTTCCTATAAAAGTAAAAAGAATCAGCCAAGATATAAAGGCATGTATATAATTTGTGGATATGTTGGCAGGAACCTTATATCATGAAGTAATGATTTTAGGCTTTTAACACCATCAGTGCTGCAGCAATTCCCCCTCTGTGCTGCAGATCCTTCTTTCCCATTGTTCATGACGAGCTCAGCTTGTCATGAGCACACGAGCAGTGTACTGCATGACGAGCTGAGCTCATCATGAGCATCGAAGGGGTTAAGCGCTGCCCATGATTTTCAATTTGATGATTTTAGTAGATAGATGTTTTAACTTCCCTAATTGTATCAACTGAACTAACATTTTTACTGTTATCTTAGTACGCTTACATTTTTCACAAACACAATTGGGCACTTTAGCATAAGCACTTTTTTGCACATTTTTGCTTATTTAGGTTGGCTGCTAAACACTAAGGCACTTTAATACAATAAATTGGGAATAATAACAAAAAAACACAATACAGTCTGTAAGATTCATTGATAAAAGGGTAAAAAATGTATCCTTCAATTGTTAAAAGGTTAAAATGACATCACTTTGAGATTAGTTTGCAACATTTATAAAAGATTCTTACCACTAAGCCATGGATAAGGCGATAATGGCAAACCCGAGCATTTGTTTTTTAAATTTATTTATAAAACTTACTGAGCGCACGATTACCCGAGGGTGTCTTGGCACTAGACAGAAGATCGTAATGGAGCTAGATTTATCAGTGGTTAGCTTGGACTATTGATTAAATAACCAGGTTTTTAGTTGTTTCCTGAAAAGAACTAGTGTGGGAGTGCTCTTAAGTTGATTAGGAAGGGCATTCCATAGTTTGGTTGTGGCAATTGAGAAGGATCTGTCTCCCCATTTAGCTTTTCTTGTTTTGGCTTTCTCCAGAATATTTGCGTTGGCGGGTCTAAGAGTGCGAAGTGGCCTGTATGGGCAGAGGGAATGTTTTAGAAAGAGTGGACCTTTTTCATGAATGGATTTGAAGGCTATGCACAAAGCCTTGAATTTTATTCTTTGCCTCACAGGTAACCAGTGAAGTTTTCGAATGACATTTGAAATGGGTTTAAACTTAGGTGTTCCGGTGGCAAGTCTGGCGGCTGCATTCTGTACCAGCTGAAGTTTGTTTAACACCTGTTCTTGTGCATTAAGCAGAAGGGCATTACAGTAGTCAACTCGGGACATAAGTAAAGTGGAAATCAAGGTATTTATGGTGTTTACGGGGAGGTAGGGTTGTAGTTTTTTGATCATTTTTAACGTGAAAAAAGAAGCCGAAACTATGGAATTTGCTTGATATATATATGAAAGTTTGTTTTCGAAGATCACTCCCAGGTTCCTGACCTTGGTGGCAGGGACAGGTTGAGGTCCTAGATCTTGAGGCCACCAAGTGGGGGACCAACTGGAGTGAGCTTGCCAAACACCATGACTTCGGTTTTGTCCGAATTGAGCTTTAAACAATTTTTACTCATCCAGTTACTGATGGCATACATTCCCCGTTGGGAGTTATTAGCTACTTCCAGTCCATTGTTATTAATAGCCAGGACAAGCTGCGTATCGTCAGCATAAGATGTAACTGCTAGGAGATGAGCTTTTATGATAATCGCTAAGTCCGCCACATAGATGTTAAAAAGTGTTGGACTCAGCGAGGATCCCTGGGGGACACTACAGGGAAGGGAAAAGGAGCAGGAGGAGTATCCGCCCATGGACACAGATTGTTCCTGGTTGGCTAGAAAGGAGTAGAGAAGGGAGATGGCGTTCCTGGAGACTCCAGATTTTTTGACACAGTCGATCAAGGTGGAGGGATCGACCGTGTCGAATGCTGCGGAAAGATCAAGCATTATAAGCACCGCTGCACCTCCTCTGTCCAAGATCATTCTGATCTAATCTGAAGCTTTTATTAGTGCCGTCTCCGTGCCATGACCTTTTCTGAATCCAAACTGCGAGTCGTCAAGACAGTTGTTATTGTCTATGAATTCAGAGATCTGGCTGTTCATGATTTTTTCTATGATCTTGGAAGGAAAGGGAAGACATGCTATTGGCCTATACCTTGTGACCTTGGAAGGATCTAGAGTGTTTCTTTTAAGTAGAGTTTTGATTACTGTTCTTTTCCATATTGAAGGGTAAATGCCTGAGGTGAGCATGGCGTTATAGATGTCAGAGAGTGTTTGACAGATAATAGCAGGAGCCAGTTTAAGTATTGAGGGAGGACAAGGATCATTGGGAGAGCCTGAATTGATGGTCATCATGAGTTTGTGAACTAATTCTGGTGAACCTTGATCAAAGGAAAAAGTGGGTAAGTTATTAGAAATGGGGTCCGAGATAATGTGGGAAATTGTAATGTCATTGTTGAGATTGTTAAATTTTGAATAAATGTCACAAACTTTATCTTGAAAGTAAGTTGACAAGGCATCGCTCATGGATTGAGACGCTCTTTATAAGTAGATTCATCCTGACCTGTAAGATGAGAGATAACCTGGTAGAGTTGTTTAACCGAGTCTGGTGCTGACTCAATTTGATTGTTAAAAAATATACTTTACTGAGTAATGATCATATGTTTGTATTTAATTAATTTCTCTTTATAACAGATCTTTTCATGAGGGTCGTATTTTCTACGCCACTTACGTTCTTGTCGTCTACAACTTTATTTTTCCAGCCTAAGACACTCATTGAACCAGGAGGCTGAGTTAGATGTTCTATTAGTGGATCTTTTTTTAGTGGGAACAGTGGTGTCAACTAGGCTTTGAAGGCAATTGGTGTAGATGGTGACTGCAATTTCGGGATTATAAGTGTTAATATCCTGCATTGTGTGTAGTTTGTTCTTAAAGCCGTCAATATTAATACTTTTCCATGATTTGAAAGTGTTGGTATTTCAAGATTTGATGGGAGGGGGACTGGGAGGGCAAATATTTAAACATACAGCTGAATGGTCGGTCCACGTGAGGGGCAGTGTTTTCTCTATGGAGAGGGATGTAAGATTGGAGAAGATTCCGTCTAGTGTATGTCCTGCAGAGTGCGTTGGGGAGTGGACGAGTTGACTTAGGCCTACTGCATCCATTTCGGTAAGGAGGGCGATCGTATGTGGATCACCACAAAGATCGAGCTGAAAGTTAAAATCACCTATAATGGTGAAGTTATTTTCCCCTGCTACGGGCTCCAAGAAATGACTCAGAGAGGATAAGAATGCTGAGCGAGAACCAGGAGGGCGGTAAAGCAAAACACCTCTAAAGGAGCTAGAGTATGGAGTAAAAAATGTGAAGTTCATTGCTTCACATGTGCTAGTAATTATGGGCTCCATTGAGGGACGAAAGTATTGTGATGTATTATCACTATGCCACCACCTTTTTTTAAAGGTCTGTCATGTCTGATATTTGCAAAGCCCTCCGGCGAGGCCGTGGTGAAGTCAGGGTCAGAGGCCTGGTCACCACAGGTTTCGGTAAGGAATAAAATATCTAGGATTTTAACTTTACTTTTTACATTTGTGTAACTGTGTAATTTAAATTGTGCCTTCTATCACATACCTCCCTTTCCTGAGGAGCTGTATCTCCGCTCAGGGCTTTCCCGCGCAGCAGACTACTTAGCTGCAGCGGGCTCCAACTTGATCGCCGCCATCCTCCCGAGGCCACGCCCGCCTTCATTAGGCCACGCCCCACACCGAGGGCTTAAAATCGCGCTGAATACGAGCACCATTAGAAGCAAACCCCTACTCCTGAGGCGGAAAGCCGGGAGACGCTAGGATTTTAACTTTACTTTTTAAATTTGTGTAACTGTGTAATTTAAATTGTGCTTTCTATCACATACCTCCCTTTCCTGAGGATCTGTATCACCGCTCAGGGCTTTCCCGCACAGCAGACTACTTAGCTGCAGCGGGCTCCAACTTGATCGTCGCCATCCTCCCGAGGCAACGCCCCCTTCATTAGGCCACGCCCCCTGCAGCCT
Organism: Lissotriton vulgaris; assembly: GCF_964263255.1. Lineage (NCBI taxonomy): Eukaryota > Metazoa > Chordata > Amphibia > Caudata > Salamandridae > Lissotriton > Lissotriton vulgaris. Next base: position 89,623,240 of record NC_141697.1, on the reverse strand, counting down.
TATCTCCCTATAAATAATGTGCTTTCCCCGTACGCGCAGCGGACGGGCGCAGCGGGCGCGTTGAAGGCGCGCCAAAGGCAAGCCCATCCGCGACCGACAGGGACCTGGGGACTCGGACTCTGGCCCAATCCTCACTTATACCCCAGTCCAACTTTTCCCCTTAAACACAGCACAGCCCATCACCACGTCTTTGTCCATGCATGTGGCGGCCTTGGGCATCTCTGCTCCCTCTACTCCCTCGCCTGAATCCGCACTGCTATCTTCCCCATTACAGATTTCCCCTCCCCTCACTCCCCTCTCTTTCCCCACACCCACCATGGCCACTGCCTGCCTGTTAAACACCAGATCAGCAGGCAAGCACAAATATGAGCTCTGTAACTTACTGGATACTGAAGCTCCGGACTTTTAGTTTCTTACCGAGACGTGGTTTTCTGCTGATTCCCTTCCTGATCTGTTGTCCGCTCTCCCCGACTCGTACTATGCTCTTAGGGCGGATCGCCCAGCCGGTAGGGCCGGCGGGGGTGTGGCGATGATCATTCGTTCCCATCTCCAGTTTCAGATTCTTCCCCAACTTCCTATACTTGATATAGATTTCCTGGTTGCTCACTCACTGAACCTCTTAGCCCCCCCACAATAATCTTAATGTATCGTCCCCCTCAGAACATGACTACTTTTGTACCTGTTTTACAAGAATTATTGGCCACTCTTGTGGTCAATAACTCTTCACTTCTCCTTCTCTGAGATTTTAATTACTGGCCAGGTGATTCTAGGGAGGACCTGTCCTCCAAAGATTTTTCAGCTACTCTCCAGTGTCTTAATTTTCTTCCTCACCTTCATTCCCCTACCCAAATTCATGGCCACACCTTAGATCAGATATGGTCAGCCAGTTGTACTGTTACTTCCCCTACAATCGTCCCCTGTACCTGGTCCGACCACTTTTTGATCTCATTTCTTATTGAGCTCGGAGCCCAAACAAAAACCCCTTTGACTAAAAATATCACAGCTCGCAATTGGAATCGGGTTGATCTTAACCTCCTTTGCTCCTCTCTTGCTGCTTCTTCTCCTGACCCAGGTGCCCTCTCCATTGATCTTCAAGCAGACGCTGTTAATCAGTGGCTGTCTTCCACTTGTGATCGCGTTGCCCCTCTTAGAAAAGTCAAGACCTGTCGCCCCCATGACGCCCAAAAATGGTACACAGACGAATTGAAAGCTCTCAAACTGGACCTTAGGTGCTCTGAACGCCATTGTAGACGTAACTACTGCCCTCTTCTGCGATCCAAATATAAACTCCTCCTGAATAATTACAAGAAGGCTATTCTTTTAGCCAAAACTCAGTATTTTTCGGAAAAGATATCTCAATCAGCTAACAAACCGAAGGAAATCTTTTCCATAGTCCACAACTTAGTCGCCTCGGACAGAGCTAACTCCAATCCTGTCCCCTCCCAAGATCTTTGCTTGTCCCTTAACGACTTCTTTTTAGACAAAATTGCGAAGATCAAATCCAACATTCCCTCAACACCCCTTGTCTCCTTTCCCTCCCTGTCACTCCCCCCCCCCCTCTTCGCTCCATGATCAGTTTCCACTCATCACTCTAAACCCCTTTTTGGCACTACTTCAAAAAGTGAAGTCAGGTTCCCCAGCTGACTGTGCTCCTGCACACATTCTGAAAGAGCTCTTCACTCACTGTCCTGATCTCCCCCTCTTTCGCTTCTTAACTCTTCTATTTCCTCAGGCCTAGTTCCCAAATGTTTCAAATCCGCAATAGTTCGCCCCATACTAAAAAAGCCCGGTGCAGACCCTTCCCTTCCTTCCAACTTTAGACCTATTTCACTTCTTCCCTGCCTTGGGAAAATATTAGAGAGCCACATTACCTCCTGCCTCTCCTACTACATTGAGGACAGCCATCTCTTGGCCTCCCACCAAGCGGGTTTTCGCCCAGCTCACTCTACTGAGTCAGTGGTCCTGTCCGTCCTGGACGAGCTGAAGAGCAAGGCAGATTCCAACTTGCCACAAGCTTTGGTGCTTCTTGATCTGTCCGCTGCATTTGACACGGTCGACCATTCCATCCTTCTTGACCGGGTCAACGCAGCGGGCGTTCAGGGTACCGCGCTCTCTTGGCTCGCCTCCTTTCTTAATGGACGGACTCAGGCAGTCCATCTGTCTGGCCACATTGCCCCTACCCGCCTGGTCCCCTGCGGGGACCCCCAAGGTTCGTCCCTGTCCCCCCTTCTCTTTAATCTTTACATTTGTCCCCTTATTCTTTCTCTCCTTGATATGGGGGTCTCCGTATATAACTATGCGGATGACCTCCAGCTTGTTCTTGATCTTTCCTCTCCTTTGCATTCCCTACCTAAGTTTCACTCCACTCTTGTCTTCATCTCAGAGTGGATGAATTGTAACCAACTTAAGCTCAATCTGAACAAGACGGAGTTGGTCCTGACTGGCCATTCCATCTCCTCTTGGTCATCTGCTTTTTGGCCCCCTATCTTTGGCCCTCCGCCCATACCATCGGCCTCTGCTAAACCCTGGGCATTAAAGTCAGTGGGGACCTCTCCATGCATGCCCAGATTAGCTCGGTTGTTTCTTCTTGTTTTCTCTCCCTCCGTATCATTCGGAAAGTGTCCCACTTTTTCTCCTCCGATACCCTTAAACTTATCATGCTAGCAATGATTCTCTCCCGTCTTGACTACGGGAATAGTCTCTACGCGGGAATCCCGGCTTACAAACTGCGCCGATTCCAGGCCATCCAGAACCAAGCTGCTCGAATCATTCATCACGTGCCTAAATCTTCTCACATCACGCCTGTCCTGAAATCCCTACACTGGCTTCCCATCTGCCAAAGGTCCCTTTTCAAGATGGGCTGCCTGGCTTTCATGGCCCGTATTCGCATGGCCCCAGCCTTCATCAATTCACTCATCATCCCTACACTCCCACCCGTGCCCTCCGTTCTTCCAACCAATTAATCCTCAATGTTCCGCGGTTTCGCAAATCTAAAATGGGTGGCACCAGATTCTCGGTATTGGCTCCCCGTTTCTGGAATAGCCTCCTCCTGTCAATTAGGTCTATCCCATCCTACCCCCTATTCCGCAAAGCCCTCAAGACACATCTGTTTTCCATAGTGTACTCCGGCTGAATCACATCTCTGCCCTAGCCTTCTACCTCAGCGCCAGGAAGCCGCTTGGTCGCAGTGCGCTCTATTAAGAACTTTCTCCATTTCTCCATTTCTCCATTTCTCCAAATTCCAGTTTTCAATGAAGTTGGCTATTTCGTACCTATGTTTGGGGAGAGATCTAACATTAAGAAGTGCTCCTTTAATTGTTTTAGTAGACTTATTATGAGTTGAGTTGGGGGAACCCAGTAAATGAGGGTTATCCATAATTTGGAAGGAGCAGTTAGGACAGGTGTAAGGAGAGCCATTTAAAAGACGCAAGTCTATGGGAATGCAGGTATTACTAGTAGTATTAAGCGTCTTAAGATAAGCAGCTTCATGCTGGATTCTAGAGGAAGAAAGGCATGAGATGTGAGGGCCAGGGGGGGTGGCCCTAGGCCCTGTTCCGGCGCGGATGGGCGCAGACGGGCGCAGACGGGCTCGCCTTTGGCGACCCTTCGGCGTGACGCCGGCACGTCCGCAGTGCCCGTCTGCTGCGCGTCCGGGAGAGGGGTGTCATTTTATGTTGATGAGGGTGGGTGGGCCGAGCAATTGGTCTGCTCGCCCTCTGACTCACCCAAGAAGGCGTCGAGAATGATTTGCTCCGATGCAGCGCCTAATCAGCTGCTGTTGGCCACAAATTGAGATACAGGCGTGCGTGCGAGTATTGAAGTGGGTAAGTAAGTGCCAGGGTAAAGAGTTAAAAATACAAAATACAGTTATTAAATCGCTAATCACAACGTTCCTGGCTTCCGCCTCAGGAACCTAAACACTGTCTGTCAGTATTTCTGCAGGAAGACGAATATATTAATAGATATTTAACACTATTGAAGTAATCTGGCTTAACGATATGGAGATAGAAGGGCAAAAAAACATATTAGCAAGGTTGTAAACATATTGAGCTCAGTTACATGTATATTATGTTTTTAATGCATGTTCATGCCTCATATATTTATTAAGCCATTTGTGCTTTTAACATTTTATCTATTTATTGAAATGCTTCTCCATGACTCCCAGCACGGCTTCAGGTCGGGCCACAGCACCGAGTCGGCCCTTATCGAAATGGCTGACTCGGTGAGATGGACGCTTGACTGAGGGTCGAGGGCGGTGTTAGTGCTGCTGGATCTTTCAGCAGCATTCGACACCGTCTCTCATAATATCTTGCTGAAAAGGCTGGAGGACCTAGGGTTGGGCGGCGCTGTTCTGAAATGGTTCTCATCCTATCTCTCAGACCGCACACAGCAGGTCTTCACTCCTCCCTACACTTCCCCCGCCAGATCACTCGAATGGGGAGTCCCACAGGGTTCTTCCCTGAGCCCGCTCCTTTTTAATGTGTATTTCACCCCCTTGTCCAAGCTGATCGCCCAGACTGGGATCAAATCCACCTCCTACGCTGATGATATTTAGCTTCTCTTCACTTTCGATTCCCCCTCCGCCTCAGCTTTTGATCCACTGAAATCCTGCCTTAGGGACATTTCGAGTTGGATTGATGCCAACTCCCTCCGACTCAATGCTGGAAAAATGGAGATCTTGTTTTTCAACTCAACATCCCCTTTGGATTCTAGTCTGTGGTGGCCAGAAGATTTGAGCCTAGCCCCCACCCCCAAAGACTCGGTGAGAAACCTAGGAGTACGCTGGGATAACCAACTCAGCTTTAACAATCAGGTACAAAGAGTAGCAGCCTCCTGCTTCGCAAAGATCAGAACTATTAAACGGCTTATCAATTACTTGCCGGCAGACTGCCGTAAGACTGTGATCCAGGCACTAATAACATCCCATCTTGATTACGCCAATGCCCTCTACCTTGGTATCACAGCAGGCCTCTGCCATAAACTTCAGACGGTCCAAAACGCCGCCGCCCGGCTGGTGGAGAGAATCCCTGCTAGACATCACATTTCTCCACACCTCCGTAAACTGCACTGGCTACCCATAGCTAAAAGATGCGTTTTCAAGGCCATGCCACTGGCCTTCCGAGCATCAAAAGTTAGTGGGTCGGCACACTTGAAAAACACCCTGCGACCGTATGTGAACTCCAGGACATTACGCTCCAATTCCCTACATTTCCTGGAACCCCCCGATTTAAACGCTCTCGTGCAGGTGGAAAAACCTTTGAGGTCTGTACTACTCAGCGTTGGAACAAGCTCCCACTAGCCTTACGCACCTGCCAGACAGAATCAGCATTCCGCAAATCCCTGAAGACCCATCTCTTCTCCTCTTAAACTGGATATCTGACCCCATGGCCTCTATTTTCAGACTTCTCAGCGTCGGGACGCCCCGTTGGGGCCGCTGTGCGCTCTACAAAACACACAAAATAAAATAAATAAATAAAATGTGATATATTTAATATTTTACATTTTGTACTTATATTCTTTAGTGTTTTCTCAGAAAAATGACAATAACAAAGGATACATAATGTTCTTTTATTGAGGGTAAAGGGTTGTCCTCAGATTGGAGAAGCACACACTGGTTGGTTTTGTTCATCCTTTAATGGAGGCTGGTGCGAAATAAGTAGAAGACATCCAGATCCATTCACAACTACATGCCCATGATCACAGGCATCTTTGGAGTCTCCTACTTGTTTTGCAACAGCCTCCATTAAAGGATTAACAAAACCCACCAGTGTGCACCCAAAAAAAGAGGGGACCACCACTTCCCCGGGGCTTTGCATAAGTTGAAAGAGGGGCCATGTGGCCCCCTTCCTGGAGCCCTGCTTGGCCCGGCGAACCACCAGCCCCCAGGGCTGGCTCCAGCAATGTGCCAGCGTGCCCACCCCTGGGACATTGCAGTGTGAAGAGTGGTGTAAAAATGGGGCGTGGCCTCAGACCACTCTCAGCAATCCAGCTGTGTGGGGCTTACTGGAGGTACCTTGTGGGCTAGTTGGCCCCCAGGGACCCTCAGGATTCAAGGGGACTTAATCCCCCAACCTAGAATGCACCAGGAGGTGCGATTGCAGAGTGGTGGAGAAAGGTGTTATGGCCTGTGTCCACCTGTCAGCAAGCCCACTATCTGAGAGATACTGGAGGTATCAGGTAGGCTAGTTGGCCCCTCAGGACGACCATCAGCAAAGGGGACTTTAATACCCATCCGAGATTGCGCCAGGAAGTGCGTTTGCAAAGTGGCAGGGAAAGAGGGTGTGGCCTGCTATGAGAACTATGCAATCCTGCTGTGTGAGACTTACTGGAGCTAATAGGAGGGGTAGTTGGCCTCCAAGGTTGACCTCGGGCCAACTACCCCTCCTGCTAACTTCCATAAGTCCCACACAGTGGGATTGCTAAGAGGTCTTTGGATGCCAGCTCACCGTTCTCCACCACTCTGCAAATGCACCTCCTGGCACAGTACTGGTTGGGGGATGAAGTCCACTTTACTCCTGAGGGACTTTGGCGGCCAAGTAGCCTTCCTGGTTCCTCCTGTAAGTCCTACACAGCAGAATTCACTCAAAAAACCCGTAGATTTCAGGCACGTTATAGTTAGAAATTAACATTTAAAAAACCTTAGAAATTCACTGAAAAAACCTTAGGTTTCAGAGACATTATAGTTAGAAAGTAGTATTTAAAAAACCCTTGATATTCACTGAAAAAAGCACAGGTTTCAGGGACATTATAGTTAGTTGGATATTTCACTTGTGTAAATCAGAGAAATTCGGCCATTATAGTTAGTTGAGCTAACTATAACTTGCGCCCCGCAAAGCACTGCTGATGACGTCACATATTACATCACTCATGACTTGGTCAGTGACATCACTGATGACATCTTAAATGACATCACTGATGACATCATCCTGTAACAGTGTTTTTATAAAGGTTAAAAATGTTATATATATATATTCACTGAAAAAACCATAGGTTATAGACCATATATAGTTAGGAATTAGCATTTACAAAACCTTATTTTACTCACACAAAACCATTGAAATTCGCATATATAGTTAGTTGCACTAACTATATATCGCGCACCCGCAATCCACTGCTGATGATGTCACATATTACATCATTCATGACATGGTCAGTGACATCACTGATGACATCACTGATGATATCTCAAATGACATCACTGATGACATCACTGATGACAACATCCAGTTACTGTATGTTTCTGTAAAGTTAAAATATGTCTTACATATTGAAGAATGAGTGGATGTATAAGTGTCTGGATGAAGGATTTAGTAGGTGCATGACTGACTGTATGAGCGAGTGATTAAATGTGTCTCACTGAGTGCATGGGTTAGTGACTAAACTGTCTTAATTTGTGCATCATTATGTCTGTTGATCTGTAAACTGCTGCATGTGTTGATCAGTAGCTATATGAGTAACTATATGGGTTATTGATTGGTTGCCCAAGTATTTGTATGGGAGACTGAGTGTGTGTGTGGGTGGCTGGGAGGTGTATGACTCTGTGCATTGATGTGTGAGCAGTTGATTCACTAGATGTATGGGTTCAAAAGTGCATGTGGAAACAGCTGTATGGGCAGTTGACTGTGTGCATGAGTGTATTGGTGAGTGAATGGATATCTCAATGCTACATGTCAAAGTAAGTACATATGTAAAACACAGTACATGTGAGAGTTGACATATATAAATAACTGTGCATAAGAGCCAGTGAATGTGTGAGTGGCTGTATGGATCATTGTGAACTTGTATCAGGGATAGTATAAGAGAGTAAATATGTGTTAGTATATGTTTGAATAAGTAAGGTGTGTATAACTGTATAGTTGAGAAAATGGAGGTGTGATTGATTCTTTGCATGACTGACTAGGTGTGTGAGTAACTCCATGGATGAGTGACAGTCTGTGAGTGTCTGTTTACACTGATTGTATCTAAGGTTATATTAGAGTCTGAAGAGGTTCATCGTATTATCACATGAATGATATCATCAGTGATGTGATCAGTAATGTCAAATGAGATGTCATCAGTGATGTCATCAGTGATGTCATTTGAGATGTCATCAGTGATGTCATCAGTGATGTCACTGACCATGTCATGAATGATGTAATATGTGACATCATCAGCAGTGGATTGCGGGTGCGCGATATATAGTTAGTGCAACTAACTATATATGCGAATTTCAATGGTTTTGTGTGAGTAAAATAAGGTTTTGTAAATGCTAATTCCTAACTATATATGGTCTATAACCTATGGTTTTTTCAGCGAATTTTCAAGGTTTTGTAAATGCTAATTCCTAACTATAGATGGTCTATAACCTATGTTTTTTTTAGTGAATTTCAATGGTTTTTTAATTGCCAATATCAAAAGCTGTATAATGTATTCTTCTTTTAAAGGAAAAATATATTTTTTATGTATTTAATATAATTTTTTGATGTATATAATAATTTTTTTTTTTTCGCTACCGGTCCGCGCAGCGGGTAGATTCCCGTTAGCTCAATTTGATGCCGCGACCCGGGAAACGTTCCGTTAGCGCAACTGCCGCATTCGAAAACAACATTGTGACGCGTCACGTAAGCGCGACGTATCGCGTTGCCGCGTAATGCGTCTTATGACGCGCCGCGTTAGCGCACTCGGAAGTGCTCCGGAGCGCGACCCGAGGCGCGAAGCGCAGCACCCCGGAAGCGCTCCGGGCGCGGAGTGAGACACGTAACGTAAGCGTAACAGGTCATGTGACCTGAAAATAACACTTTTCATTGGTTTAGAACATTTTTTTTTCCCAAATGATGAAAGCCCCCACCTTTTTTCCTCACTCTGACTTTCATCTTTGTGAGAGGAAGACCTGTTTCTGCTTGTTCAGTCATGGCATCTGTAGTAGCTGCAGCTGGTGGACCCCCACCACCACCACAACCACCTAGGAAGGAAGGACTACCTGCAAAGTTCCTTCCAAACCCAGAGGAAGAAGAAGAGGAAGAGGAGGTAGAGCCGAGGCAGTTCTTGCATGAAGAGCCCCGGCAATCCCACCGCTTAGACCATTTTATATGGCAATTTTTTTCTTACCCTCGAGGGCAAAAAAAGGTCAATGCCCAGCTGGTGACATGCCTCATTGCGATGCAGTTCTGTCCCGAGGCACAGACAAAAAGTATAGTTTTGGAAACTATACTATGCACCGCCACATGCAGAGGTGGCATCCAATCAATTATAGCGTTGCTGAGGTGCGTCACCTCCAGGATAACCCACCAATATTATTTTACTGTTTCCCTTGGTTTTCCCCTTGTTACGCTTTCCGGAACGCTACCCGGTGCGCGGACCAGGCACTAACCGTGCAAAAATTTGAAAAAAAAAGGCTGTTTTTTTTTTACATATATGGGCCTCCTCAGCCACCCTCAGAAAACCTAGGGGGTAAGGATATGTCTCCCGTGCCCCCTTATACCCATTCCCAACACTGTTTATCCTCCGTCTTGTGACTAAATTTGTCGGAAACACAAGATGGCGGACTCCCGTTACGCTACCGGTGAGCTACCAGGTTAGCGTACCGGGTAGCTCTTCCACCGCGAAAAGTCGAATTTTTTTTTTTTTTTGCGCGGGGCCCTTTAATAGCCCCCACATCAATCCTAGGAGGTCAGGAGGGGTCTACCTTGCCCCCTTTCATTCATTTCCCCCTTCATTTATTTCCACCTCTTGTCTCTCGATCCTACCGACAGACAAGATGGCGGTCGCTCCGGACTGTTCAGAATGTTGACAGTCACCGGCGAGCCAATCCGCTTCTCCTCGCGAAGTTCCGTTACGCGTCTGGTACGCGAACCGGGGCGCTAACCGGGACACTGTCACAGATATATATATTTTTTTGAACGTTAATTTCTCAAAATCCACTGGAGCACATATTTTGAGACCTAGCAAAGGCACATCGGGCAAACAGTCTCTACAATTTTGCCAAGTTTCATAGAAATCCATTCAGCCGTTCGAGCTAAAAGTGAGTCCAACCGCCCTATGGAAAACTCAATGTTAAAAACACGTTTTGGGACCCCCCTTTTTTCTCAGCCCCCGCTTGACGAAACCCCCCAAACTTCCAGGGAATGCTCAGAAACAAAATGTGCCATTTTCCTGAAAATTTCAGCCAATTCCGTCCATGAACGCCAAAGTTATTCAACATAGAATTTTCAGAAATCCCTATTAAAAAAAATCCTAACTATATATACCTACTGGCGACCGCCAGTAGGTAATATATATATATATATATATCATTTCTATGGCAAAATGAAACCCCTCATTTTGTTCCTTTTCAAATTAAATGTATTAAGTGTTACCACTTTATTCCAATCAAGTTTACTTCAGGTGTGCCATACTTTTGTCATAAGTAAGACTGTTAGCGTTCTAGTTGTTCTTTAGAACACTCTGGGACATTCTGTCATTGGGCTATAGTTGGGCTACATCTGGCTGATATTTGGGCGACATTTGGGCTCTTTTGTCTCTGGTGGCCATCTTGGGAGACTGCATATCAGATTTTTTTAAATAAAATATAACAGGATTTGAGAAGTCACTCAAAATGTGCCCTAATTTTTCTTTCTTCAGCAATAATCATAATTTCTATGGCAAAATGAACCCCCTCATTTTGTTCCTCTGCAAATTAAATGTTTTAAGTGTTAACACTTTATTCCAATCAAGATGACTTCAGGTGTGCCATACTTTTGTCATAAGTAAGACTGTTAGCGCTCTAGTTGTTCTTTAGGACCCTCTGGGACATTCTGTCATTGGGCTATAGTTGGGCTACATCTGGCTGATATTTGGGCTACATTTGTTTTTTTTGTCTCTGGTGGCCATCTTTGGGCTACATTGGGCTACATTGGGCTACATTTGGGCTCTAACATATATATAGCCTAATGTAGCCCAATATTTATTTTTCAAAGTTAATTTTCGGAAAAACCACTGGAGCATATATCTTGAGACATAGCAAAGGCACATCGGGGTACCATTCCCTACAATTTTGCCATGTTTGGTGGAAATCCATTCAGCCGTTCGGGCTAAAAGTGAGTCCAACCGCCCTATGGAAAACTCAATATTAAAAACAAGTTTTGGGACCCCTCCCGCTTGACGAAACCTCCCCAAACTCTCAGGGGATGCTCAGAAACAAAATGTGCCATTTTCCTGAAAATTTCAGCCAATTCCGTCCATCAACGCCAAAGTTATTCAACATAGAATTTTCAGAAATCCCTATTCAAAAAAATCCTAACTATATATACCTACTGGCGACCGCCAGTAGGTAATATATATATATACATTTATATATACAAATATATACGTCATGGTGTATTGAAGAGTGAGTGGGTTTATGAGCGTCTGAATGGATGATTTAATGGGTGTGTGACTGACTGTGTAAGTGAGTGATTAAACGTGTCTTAGTGAATGCATGGGGGAATTACATCTGTGTGAATGTGTCAGTCTGTCAGTTTATTTTATTTTTATTTTATATTCTTGCATAGCGCAAGAATCGACCCCTTACGAGGTATCTCCGCGCTTTGCTCGCAGGATGGAATGGCTGCTGTAAACCAGAAATTGAGGTTGTAGACTGATGTATGGGATGTTTATTCTTCCTGGAATAAGACGGTTTTTAGTTTCTTCCTGAAAGAGGAATGGTTAAGAGTTTGTCTTAGGCCAATTGGAAGATTATTCCAGAGCTTGGGCCCTACCAGGGAGAAGGCTCTGCCACCTTGTCTGGTTTTTTTGACAAGAGGGGTTTTAAGTAGCAGTTGGTTACTTGACCGTAAGGCTCTGTCAGGTTTATAGAAGGGTAGCTTTTTGGACAGATAGTTAGGGCCTTTCCCGAACAGGCATTTGTGAACAATGCAACAGATCTTGAACTTGGTGCGTTGTCGTATTGGCAACCAATGCAGTTCTCGCAGCAGGGGTTTGGAGGGGGTTCTGGGGGGGGCATTCAAGACCAATCTTGCTGCTGTATTTTGGACTACCTGGAGGCGATTAATAGCGCTCTCGTTGGCTTGTATGAGGAGTCCGTTGCAGTAGTCAATTTTACTTATCACCATAGTCTGCACTAGGGTCTTTCTATAGTTGTCTGAGAGGTAAGGGAAGACTCTTCTTAACAGACCGATAGTGTGAAAGCATGCCCCAGTGACTGCGTTCACATGTTCCTTCAAGGTAAGATTTTGATCCAGCTTCACCCCCAGATTTTTTACTGTTAGTTTTGGGGTGGGTACTGGTCCCAGGTCTAAGGGCCACCAGTCGGGGGACCATAGTAAGGACGCTTTTCCAAAGAGCATTAGCTCAGTTTTTCCAACGTTGCATTGGAGGCGATTGGCAGCCATCCAGTTGGAGATGGCCCTCATGCCTTCCGCGAAGTTGTCCCTGATATTGGAGTTGAAGGAATGGAAAGGGTAAAGAAGTTGGGTGTCGTCAGCGTAGGACACCGGGGTGAATCCATATTTTCTCACAATCTCAGCAAGGGGGGCCACGTACACATTAAACAATGTGGGGCTTAGGCATGAGCCCTGTGGCACCCCCTTCGTGAGCATCCTGGAAGAGGAGCGGTATGGTCCCAGGCTGACGGATTGTGAGCGCCCGGACAGAAAACTCTCCAGCCAGGAGAGGGCTTGACCTCCTATGCCCACTCCCTGTAAACGGCTCATGAGGATCTTATGGGACACAGTATCAAATGCGGCCGACAGGTCTAACAGCACCAGAATCATTGAGCCTCCTCTATCCTGTGCCATCTTGATGTTATCGGTCACGGAGAGGAGAGCTGATTCGGTGCTGTAGTTGGGCCTGAACCCGGATTGGGAGTGGTCCAGGCCCCCTGTCGCCTCTATGAACCTGGACAAGTGGATGTTAACATGCTTCTCGGACAGTTTACTCAGGAGCGGCAGCAGAGAGATGGGACGGAGGTTAGAGAGCTCTGTCCATGGGGAGGTGGCATTTTTCCGAATAGGATTCACCACTGCCTCTTTCCATTGCTGGGGGAGTTTACCTTCTGTATAAGAAAGGTTCAAAACTTTTTGGATAGAGGGGCAGAGGTCAGTGCAGAGCATGTTCATCACTCTCGGGGGGAGGAGATCAAGGGGAGACCCTGTTTTCGTGGAATTTAGTAAAGATTTTACCTCGTCCTTAGAAATTTCAGGAATGTCAGTGAAAGTTTCGGAATTGGTTTGTGAACAGAGAACGTCAACCGTCTCTGAATTGTTGGGGTGTTTGGCCAGTATTTTATTGTAGATGGTATCAATTTTGTCCTCGAAGTATAATGATATTTTGTTACACAGATCCTGCGAAAAAGTGTCAGGACTTTCGCAGGCTGTAGGATTTGTGAAGCTTCTTAGAATCTTATAAAGTTCTCTGGTAGAGTTGTCTGCTTCATCTATTTGGGACTGTAAGCTAGTTTTCCTTGCCTTTTTTATATTATTATAATAAGAGGAGACAGCTTGTTGATAGAGCTCTTTGCTTTCACTGGAGTGGTTCTTCCTCCATCGTTTTTCTAGTTTTCTACACTTTTGTTTTTCAGTTTTTAGAGCTTCAGTGTACCAGATTTCTTTTTTGTTATTAGTCGTAGGTAGTTTGACCAATTTTTGAGGGGCTAAGAGGTTTATTGTATCGAGGAGAGTGTTGTTAAGTTTGGCCAGGGCCGAATCAGGGTTATCAGAGTCGGAAAAGGTTGGTGTTTTCCAAGTTTCTATAAATGCTTTCGGGGAAATCTTGTGCCATGGTCTACGTTTAATGCTCCTGGTAGCAGAGGGTTCGGGAGGTTTAGTTAGTTGCATGAAGGAAAATTCCAGCATGCTGTGGTCAGACCAGTATACTGATTTGGGGGGATGACAGTAAATTGATGGATCGTTAGTGAAAATGAGGTCTAAGGTATGGCCACCTCTGTGGGTAGGACCACTATTTCGTAGATGTAGGCCAAGTAGGGCAAGGTCCTCCAGTAGGAGCTTGGTATCAGGATCCTCTGGTGTATCTGCATGGAAATTAAAGTCACCAAGTAGGATGAAATGTTCTTTAGCTTTCATGTGAGGAGCAAGAATTTAGTGAGAGCCAGGGTGAAACTAGTATCGGTGCCAGGAGGGCGGTAGACTAAAGTGCCCTTCCAGTGGTGTTTGTTACTAGTATTTATTTTAAAGATCATAATTTCCATAGAGGGAAGTAGAGCTTGTTCTAATATGGTGATGCGGAAACTGTCTTTATGTATTATGGCAGTGCCGCCACCAGTTTTTATCGGGCGGTCTTGCCTCAGGATTTTATATCCTGTAGGGATTCCTGTCATAACAGATGGGATAGTGTGGGGCTTTAGCCAGGTTTCCGTTAGGAAACATATTTCCGGTTTGTGGCAGCGAATGGTGTCCCATATTTCGATGCTGTGACGTGGAAGGGATCGAACATTAAGCAGGAAGCTTTTCCAGCCTTTATGTGTGGCTTTAGGAGTAGAAGAATGCCCTGGTATGATTGTATTGAAAGTGGTTTGGAAACCGCACTGACGACACGAGAAAGGTCCTTCTGGGTAGGGCCAGCCACTATCTAAACATTGGTGGTGATCCTGTGGACGAAGCGATCGTAGGAAATCAGAAGAGTACCTGATTAGGGAGTCTGTAGAGGAGACCAGGACGGGGGAGGGATGGGAGGACATGTGGGCAGGGAGGGTGGCCGCTGGTCCCGTCCAGTCGCGGACGGGCGCAGACGGGCTACTCTTTGGCTACTCTTCGGCGTAGCTTCGGCTCCACTGCGCGTGATCGCTGCGCGCTCGGGGGAAGGCGAGGGCTAAGTAGCCCCGAGAGACCCAGCTGCTAGAGCGCTAACCGCCCAGCAGTTTGGGAACAGGAAGTGGTGTCCTCCCTCTAGCTCCGCGGGAAGACGAATCAGAGAGCGCGTCCTCTGACGGCTTGCACCAATCAATAGGGTGTTGTGGTGGTGAGTGTGGGCAATGCGGAAATCCAATTTTAAGTTTAAAATTCCGTTTTAGGTACAGATGAGTAAAACAAGATTAAAATATTGCAGTCACAACATAAATCAAAAGCGCAGGCTCAGCGCTATAGCCTGGGCGAGCAAGCGGTTCCAAGGTACTGCCACTACCTCTTACCGCAGCGCCAGGAAGTCAGGCTCCGCCTAAGTAGCCCCGAGAGACCCAGCTGCTAGAGCGCTAACCGCCCAGCAGTTTGGGAACAGGAAGTGGTGTCCTCCCTCTAGCTCCGCGGGAAGACAAATCAGAGAGCGTGTCCTCTGACGGCTTGCACTAATCAATAGGGTGTTGTGGTGGTGAGTGTGGGCAATGCGGAAATCCAATTTTAAGTTTAAAATTCCGTTTTAGGTACAGATGAGTAAAACAAGATTAAAATATTGCAGTCACAACATAAATCAAAAGCGCAGGCTCAGCGCTATAGCCTGGGCGAGCAAGCGGTTCCAAGGTACTGCCACTACCTCTTACCTCAGAGCCAGGAAGTCAGGCTCCGCCTAAGTAGCCCCGAGAGACCCAGCTGCTAGAGTGCTAACCGCCCAGCAGTTTGGGAACAGGAAGTGGTGTCCTCCCTCTAGCTCCGCGGGAAGACGAATCAGAGAGCGTGTCCTCTGACGGCTTGCACCAATCAATAGGGTGTTGTGGTGGTGAGTGTGGGCAATGCGGAAATCCAATTTTAAGTTTAAAATTCCGTTTCAGGTACAGATGAGTAAAACAAGATTAAAATATTGCAGTCACAACATAAATCAAAAGCGCAGGCTCATCGCTATAGCCTGGGCGAGCAAGCGGTTCCAAGGTACTGCCACTACCTCTTACCGCAGCGCCAGGAAGTCAGGCTCCGCCTAAGTAGCCCCGAGAGACCCAGCTGCTAGAGCGCTAACCGCCCAGCAGTTTGGGAACAGGAAGTGGTGTCCTCCCTCTAGCTCCGCGGGAAGACGAATCAGAGAGCGTGTCCTCTGACGGCTTGCACCAATCAATAGGGTGTTGTGGTGGTGAGTGTGGGCAATGCGGAAATCCAATTTTAAGTTTAAAATTCCGTTTTAGGTACAGATGAGTAAAACAAGATTAAAATATTGCAGTCACAACATAAATCAAAAGCGCAGGCTCAGCGCTATAGCCTGGGCGAGCAAGCGGTTCCAAGGTACTGCCACTACCTCTTACCGCAGCGCCAGGAAGTCAGGCTCCGCCTAAGTAGCCCCGAGAGACCCAGCTGCTAGAGCGCTAACCGCCCAGCAGTTTGGGAACAGGAAGTGGTGTCCTCCCTCTAGCTCCGCGGGAAGACGAATCAGAGAGCGTGTCCTCTGACGGCTTGCACCAATCAATAGGGTGTTGTGGTGGTGAGTGTGGGCAATGCGGAAATCCAATTTTAAGTTTAAAATTCCGTTTTAGGTACAGATGAGTAAAACAAGATTAAAATATTGCAGTCACAACATAAATCAAAAGCGCAGGCTCAGCGCTATAGCCTGGGCGAGCAAGCGGTTCCAAGGTACTGCCACTACCTCTTACCTCTTAGTTGGTGTGTAAGTGGTTGCATGGGTTCGTGTGTAGCTACAAGAGTGTCTATATGGGTTAATGATTGGTTGTCTGAGTACTTGTATGGGTGCCTGAGTGTCTGTGTTGGAGGGTGGGGGGTAGGTGACTACCTGCGGGGCGCGAGTTATAGTTAGCTCAACTAACTATAACAGCCGAATTTCTAGGGTTTTGTACGAGTGAAATATCCAACTAACTATAACGTCCCTGAAACCTGTGTTTTTTTTCAGTGAAATATACACTGCTCCCATAGTAGTGGCCATAGATCAAATACCGGCGGATCCATTACCAGCTTTGAATAACATGTTGGGTCAGAGGTTGCCTTGTAACTAAGACAACGATAAATCATGTTAGTTGACTATTTGCACTGTGCAATTGAGATATTACTAAGTGCTTTACCCGTAACATCATTGGTATTCATGCATAGAGAACTTGAATACTCTACATAGGGTTTACATTGTGGTTTTGTGCTTGATAGTATGCTCTTTAGGTCTACCAATGCCTCAAGTGGGATGGACAATATGGACTGTTGTTGCAATGGCACCAACCAGATTGATAAAGGTTTCTAGTAAGCTGAAACACGTCTATCTCATCTTGGGTTCAAGAGTGACCTGAGAAAATAAAATATGCCATATCCTGACAGCATGCACACAAGGACTATTTGGGTTAAGGCCTTTTAATTAGATAAAGCCTCCTCCGACCCAGCACAAAGATACGCATTTCAGCTGATGCAGCAGCCTTCCTCAGTCTAATTTGCGCCATTGTGGTATCAGCCTATATACATTCATTTTTTTATTTCTTTTATTTTTTATTGGTTCAGTTCAAAGCCATATATACAAAACATTAAATCATAGCCGGACATCATATATACGGACTTATGGTGCAGATATACACGAAAACAAGAAAAACAATAAAGAAACAATACAGGGAGCAATACCATCATATACAGTCAAACAAAGGTCATTCCAACGGTTTATCATTGCCTGCCAAATTTTACACCCCCTTTGCATTTTCCTAAGTGATTTAATACGATAAAGGTTATATTCTAAATAAAAAACATTATAGAACTTTTCCCGCCACATTTCATATACAGGTGCTTCTGGTTTCAACCACATTGAAGAAATACATAAGCGAGCTACGACCATAGCCATAAATAAAAGATATCTATTTTCATGATAACCTAGAAAGAGATCGCCTATATACATTCTTGAAGTCATAAACATAGAAGAGTTAATGATGGCTAAAATTGCACAGTCTTTAAAATTAGTGAATAAATACTCAACGTTTCATATATATCATGTACATGATAGCTGTTGTTTTTTGGCAACCATACATTGCATAGTGCAATGACCAAAAATTGTACATTTGGTTGTATTTAAACACTGTAAATTTAAAAAGTAAGTGCCTTCATGATAATTAGAACCTTCAAATCACCATAGGCCATTATAAAAAACCATTGCGCTGATCACATGGTAGAAATTGTATAAACATCTCGCTGCTTTATATATATATCGGGTCCAACTCCCACTCGGTTAGGAACGGGTCCAACACAGCCAGGTGAAGTAAACAGACTTAAATGTCATAATGACTGGCAATTTACATGCAGATGATACAGTGGTGAAACACCGGGCATACGCTTTTAAGCCTTACAGCTTTCCTCAGTGCCAGTTCCACCTTATGCCATGAAGTTTCCACCCGGAGGAAGGGTTAAATCCAGGAGCATCCACTCCCATTAGAGTACGTTGATCTGCCCATCCTCCAAACACACGGGTCAGCGCTCCTCCCACAGCTAGTCCATGCCGGGTTTCACACAATCCGCTGCAAGTGTAATATAAGTAATTAAATACTCATACGCCAAGTAACGTCCCAACACTTATGGCCACGGTAATTGTATTCGCACTGCAGATTGCTATGGGGGACCTTGCTCGTAAGTCTCTGTTTAGTCACCTTTAGCAGTAAAATACTGTGACCTCTCTCCCAAAGCCCCAATAAGATCACAATGAGCATCCCATCGTGTCGGCGCGATGCTCTATATTTACATACACAGTCCAAAAGGTACAGCCCAAGCGTGTTGCTTCAGACCGAGAGTCCATGCCGGCAAACGGTGCCTGCCATCGGTAACACATCCGGTCCAACTCCCACTCGGTTAGGAATGGGTCCACCACAGCCAGGTGAAGTAAACAGACTTTAATGCCATAATGACAGGCACATTACATGCAGATGATACAGTGGTGAAACGCCGGGCATTCGCGTTTCGGCCTTATGGCTTTCCTCAGTAAAAGTTCCACCTTGCGCAATGATGTTTTCACCCGGAGGTAGGCTTAAATCTAGGAAGATCCACTCCCATTGGAGTACGCTGTTCTGCACATCCTCCAAACTCACGGTTTGGAGCTCCTCACACACAGTATAATGTGCTTCACAGTGGAGAAGTGTGGCTCAAGTGGTTGGAGCGGCAGACCCTGATGCAGAGGTCTGGCCCGGACCAGGGTTCAGTTCCCCGCCTCGGCGGGTCTTGGGCTCAAAATTTCCCCGGACCTGACAATTCTTGCCTCGGTGCCTATTTCAATCATGGAGTCTCACTCTGTAACTCTGGGCAATAGCTTGCTTAATCTCCACAACGGCCCCTCGCAGCGGGATGCCTGGCTTTCACCTTGGGGATGCCCAGTAATGGGTTATCTCGCAGGGGAATACCAGGACGGGTTCCCTAAGCAAGCGCTGGGACGCTTTCGGGCAGCCATGCGCTCTATAAATCAAATTTCATTTCATTTCATTTCATTTCACATCAAAGTAAATGTGTCATCAGTTGTGGAGGGTCCACATTACAATGACTGTTTGCCAATGTACCTTCCATCATAGGTAATAACCAAACATGATGCAATATAAAGGAGAAAATATTCATGCGCTTTAGGCGGATAAAAAAACTAAAATAAAGAGAGGAATATATTCACAGGAAAACGTGCCACTTTCAAAATACGAAAAGGCAATCATAATAACAGTCATTAGTTATAGTCATTAGTTATATATTCACAGTGTAGAAATATAGCACGTATTGTGCATCGTTGCATGACTCAGTCTCTGGCCTAACTAAATATTCCCAAATTTGATGTTGTTGTTACGTATGTTAGCACACAATACAAGAAAGCTGTCATCGTCGTCAAGAAATGTCATATCATCCCTCGAAAACGTTATCTCGCAGGAACGTAAATACAAATTGCTGGCATTGTACTAGGGTGACCGCGCCCACTAGACATGGATAGATTAAACACAAAATGTATCCACTTGCACATCAAACAAGGTAAGCACTTTCACAGAAATCAGTCCTAAAGCCATGCTGATGGTCATAGGCAGCTAACCCCAGTATAGATAGGTGACTTCTCAATTACAGGGGACAATCCATTCTCAGTAAATGGGGGGACTAGCAGGCCGAGATTTACATTCTTGGGCAAGTGCGATTATCAACAGTGGGTATCGGACGAAGGAAGGGATCAAATACATTTCACCCTCTCTGTGTGACTGTGGGATGTGTTCTACAGCATAATAGTTCAACAAAGCACTATTAGAATAATGATGTTCCTGGAAATGGCACGCAACTGGGTAGTGTGGTACTGCCAATATACATGAGCTTGCACGGGCATTCCAACACATAAATGACGAAAGGTGTACTACATGTCAGGAAATGTGTAATTGTCTTTTTAATACCATGTCCTGTGGTCGATTCCTTTCTCATCCAGATGTTCCTACATGCCTTGCAGTGACCACAAGAAAAAATGCCCATCACTCCCAGATCTTTAATGGTACTGTAATGAGTAATGTCACTGTGGACTAAAGTATCTCTGAACCTACTTCCCTTTCTGTACATAATACTGGGTTTTTCTTTAACTGTGTGACTGATAACTGGATCACTGGTCAGAAAATCCCAGTTTCTCGTGAGAATGCTCTTTATCTCTTTGGCATTTTCGATGTACTTGAGAAAGAGCCTTGTGTCAGTGTTCTGATCTTCAATTTCACTAGTTGTCTGTGTAAAGAGGATATCCTTTCACTGTACATTGCCCACTTTATTGATGGCTTTGTTGAGTACCCACTGGGGGTAACCCCTCCCTAAAGATCTAGCAGTCATAATCTCAGCTTCTTCCTTGAATGCTAGATCAGTACTGCAATTATGCTTGGCCCTCAGTAGTTCCAGGTGAGGAATACTCCATTTAAGGGGATCAGGGTTACTGCTGAGGACGTGTAGCAAACTATTGCCAGATGTGTCTTTGCGGTAAAGTTTGGTGTAGATAGCATCACCCCTGGTCTCAAGTCTAACATCCAAAAAGTATAGTCGTGTTGCTCGCAAGTACAATTTGCTCAGGCACTCCCCGCTATTTTTGAAGATGTATTCTTCCCTTTGCCCCAAAATCAAGTTAGCAAAGCTTGGGGCAAAACATGTCTCCATAGCGATCCCCAAGAGCTTCTTGTGTAGGGTATTGTTGACCAAAAAAATATTGCTCATGAGGCAATGTTTGATCATGTCTAAGACCATGGTAGTGTGTGCCTTAAATCTAATATGTCTAGTCTGTAAGAAATGTTGATATGCTTTAATGCCTAGGTCATGATCAATAATGGTGTACAGAGAGTTAATATCTAATGTGACCAGGAAGAAGTCATTCTCCCAATGTATACCTTCTAGTTTCCCTGGGAAGTCCTTAGTGTCCATTACATGTGAAGGAACGTTACTGACGTATTCACATAAGAAGTGGTCCACATATTTCAAAATGTTCTCTGTAGCACTACCCCTGGAGGAAACAATGGGTCGCCCTGGGGGATTGACCGGATCCTTGTGTATTATGGGTAAGAGATACATAACTGGGAGTATGGGGTGATTTTTATTTAAATACCCGTATTCCTCCCATTCTAAGATCCCTTTGTCCCTCCAGTTTCTGAGTTTGTCTGATATAGTTTGTACACTTTGTGCGTCAACCTCCTCAGTTACAGCAAAATAGAAACAATTGTCCATAAGCTGGCGATTAGATTCCATTATATACATCTCCCTACAAAGGATATTAATGTTCACTCTTTTATTGGCAGGGCGTATAGCAATTTTTTCATCTTCAGCTAGGGATTTGAGGGATTGTCTTTGTTGGTAATTAAGGTTTTGGGGGGCTTGGTCTCTAAACCATTTCTTGTGATAGAACTTAATCAGATTTTTTCGTGACTGTGTCATCATAGGTGCCTATGTTGTCATGCGTGAGTACGGGAAAGAAGACAGAGCGAAGTTTAAAAGACGTTTTTGCGGTATCAACATAAGTAATATTCAAATCATCTAATATCCTTTCTGTAGCTGTGTCGCCACTGGTGTAAAGTAACAAGAGTGTCAATATCAATGATGTTAAGATCAAGGTCCATTTCTTTGGTCAACTCCTTAGTTCACCCCCTGGCGCTAATATTTCGAACTATGCATCTCGTTCAAACCCGGGTTTCAGATCATTATTAGGCGCTAATGCGCTCTGAACTACATTTCCCAAAATTCCTTGCACCACGTGACCGCAACTGGTCACGTGATGCCCCGGGAGCAAGATACGATTCTACAAAGAAGCTACGCGACTCATCGCCGGTGCCCCCCCAAGCAGTACTGAGGACTGCCCGGAGACACCGACGGAAAGGTAAGCGTGCCATCGCGCTCCGCGCTTCGCTTACTGACACGCCTACACGGAGAAGCCATCGCTTCTAATGGGCTCTCCGCTGTTCACAGACAAAAGACTCTGCGCTCATCGCGGCGCCTACTGAAAAGCCTGCTAATATTCATACAGAGTAGTTACCCGCTTTTCTGAGATAAAAGGTGCTACATATCACATGGCGGTAGCAGAGATGGCATACATCTATCAATATTCAATCGTGGCATTTCAACAGAGTGCAGACTCGTTTTCGAGTTACATCGTAAAGCCACGCAGCTTTTTGTTTACCCAACGCATTGGTCATTATATAAATTGGCAGACCCTTTATGCACTTACATCCAGTACTTGCCCTCTCTGACCTTGCTGGACTACAGCAGGGTGCCTACAAGTTAACCATCAAATGATGCACCGGAGGTTCACACTACCTCTTGTCTCCATGTACACTCTATTTTATTTCTCCTAATGAAACCGCTTTATAATTATTTTATGATTATCTTTAGAGCGGTGCTCCTTTTACCTGCGCTGCAGCCAGGTGGGGTGAAGCCTCTCAACCAACATACATGGGTGAGTGTTCACTAGAGACCGTGTCCTAGTATGAATGAACATATTGCAGTTTCAGTATGTCTAGAGACAAGAACTACTTGAGTAATTATTCATGCTCATTTGTTTCTTTGTTTATTTGTGTGTTTGTCATTCGTTTTGGATCCAATGCCACTATGCATTAACAGTATACGGTTGAGCACGCCTGGGATCCCCAGGTGATATTTTTTCATTATTTATAATTGACAAAGCAGTAGTGTATTTCCAACTAGGTCCTGAAGAATGCATTAGAAACTTTTTTCTTTTGAATGCAGAAACATGTCGACCACTTTGAAGTGCGGTTATTATTTAAAACCTGCACCCACACCTGCCTTTTAATCTTAGGGATTGGGAGATATTAATACATTTCTTTTTCTACCCAGTTCACCTAATTTTATTATTACCCCTCACTTGTTCACTCTTATCACTATACACTGCTTTTTCATTAGCCATCTATTCTTTCCTGTACTTCCCACACACCACATTCCGGTCACGGTAACATCTTACTGGCCGGTTTGTCTCCTGGGTAAGGAGAACCCAAATGATGACAACGAGGGCGGTACAGTGTGGCTTCTGATGGGAACTATTTTTCTCCATATACTCCTGGGCCTTGACCAGACCAGTAGTTACCAACTTTCTCTCACTGGTGTTATTTTGCATAGTTTGGTATAGTGATCCCATCTGTCTGACTCACTCACTTGCGTGTAGACCCCCAGGTATTAATTGTTGTTGTAGATTGTGTTCGGGGCACATATCTGGCCGGTCGGTAAACTTGCCCTTGGACCCTTTTTCAATTGTTTGTTGGATGTGTTGCAAGGACAGCCGAGGCTGTGGGTCCTTTTAACACTGGTTGATCATTTTGGTCGCCAGCACAATAGAGTTTACTGCGAGAATTTTTCTTGGTAGTGTGCCTTTGCTGTGTTTAGCATTCAGATGATGGCAACCAATTGGGGCTTAGCCTTTGAGAGTGCGGAGGTACAAAATATTCTGGATGAAAATCCTAGTCTGCTAGACAGTGTTCCGGCTCCATCTCAGGTAACAAATAATGATGATGGTTGGAGTAAGGTCTTAATCCTAAAAAAGTCCCACTCTAGAACATCTGTCCATGGTATGATCATGGCCCAATACCTGCGAGGTAACTGTGCACCCTCAGGCCTCATTGTCAATAACGCACCACTCCTATTTCTTGATGATAAAGAATTTCTCAAGGATTGGTCAATGATAGCCTGGAGGTGCACAAGGGACTGGTTATTCCTGATTATCAAAACCGCGAAAAGAGTGGCGGACACCATACTTATTGAAATTCAGGTACTCGAAGGCCAGATTAAAACCACTCTAAAAAGTGGATTATTCAAAAAAGGACAAGATGATACCGATAAGAGTAATAAGGACTTTAAGGAATCTATTCTATTCACGAAATTAGAGAAGTTTAAGAAAGATCTAGCGAATTTCTCCATGGAGAAAGTATATCCATACACTAGCGACACGTATACAGCGCCTGTATTCAATCGAGGTGGCAAAAAGGGTGGCTCCAATTATGGCACATCCAGTTCAGATGGAGCCTCTAGTGATTCAGACACATCACAAACTGGACCTTCGAACCAAACTCCTAGGGGCCGAGGTAATAAAAGAAATTGGAGAAACCAGCCGCAGAACTTCAACAACTTCCAACCTTGGTGGCCAGTTAACCCTTGGATGATGGGACCTAATTGTCCTCCTCAAATGGGTCCTCCCTTCTGTCCACCCCAGATGCAACAAGGCCCGGGTACCTTTCCTTTTTTAGGTTTTGGCCAGAGACGAGGCAGGGGCAGGAGGAGACAAGGGACTATGCCACAACAAGTCCAATGGAACACAGACACGAACAATCCACCACAATCGAGGATGGATCTACGCAGCGGGAAGAAAGTCCCACAAGACACGGCAGGGACAAGCAACCAGACAGCCTCGTGATGAACCTTAGTTCACACACACTCTCCACCAATGAAGAGCGCCTTTTGAATAAAGGTTTGGGCTTTGTAGCAACCCAGAAAGGTGATCCCTTCCAGGCTCAAATTGAACTAGCAAAGTTCTTTAGAAAAATAAGATTACATTACTTTTTTTCTAAACCAACAAACTTGGAGACCTCCACTAGAGACAATAACACTGGACTAAAGAAACCTTCTTCATTCAATCCACCGAGCGCTGTCTTACCTCCCAAGGTTTTGACTTTTGAAACAGCAGTGGAAAATGATGTCGCACACCTCTATAGAACAGAGATCAAACCCTTCATGAATCTCTCAAGAGATGAACAGATGGCCTTACGCTCACTATCATCCAACGATAAGATTATCATCAAGCCGGCCGATAAAGGCGGAGCCACTGTTATCTTAGACACCGAGACATACAGAAACGAATGCCTTCGGCAACTAAGTGATCGGAAATCCTATCTACCTCTGAGAGTAGATCCAACTGAAGGATTGCAACTCAAAATCAGTACCTTAGTAGAGGAAGCTACAACTGAGGGCTGGATAACATCACAGGAAGGACAGTACCTGGTCACCAAACACCCCACGATTCCATACTTTTACTGCCTTCCCAAAGTGCACAAACCTCAGAGGCCGCCCCCTGGCAGGCCAGTCATCTCAGGGATTGGGTCGGCTTTGGAACCCCTCTCGACCTTTGTCGATTACTTTCTTAACCCAATGGTTAAAGCAATGCCCACATTCTTACAGGACATGAAAGATGTTTTAAGACTCCTTCCAACAATACAATATAACATCGAAACTGACATCTTAGTATCGTTTGATGTTGAGTCTTTATACACATCAATCCCGCAAACCGAGACCCTGGAGGTAGTAGGCACATTGTTGGAGCAAAATAACCGTCAATCCATTACTCCAACACATTTTATCATGCATCTGGCGGAGATTGCTATGAAAGAGAACTACTTTCGCTTTGAGGATACGATTTACTTGCAAACATCTGGGACCAGTATGGGCAGTGTTTTTGCGCCGAGCCTGGCGAACCTGTACGTCCACGACTTTGAGCAACAAGATGTCCTAGTACCCACCAATCCATACTTACCATCTCTACATGTATGGAAACGTTACATTGACGACATCCTGGTGGTGTGGCGTGGCACGGAAGAAGATCTAGTGTCTTTTCATAGATGGTTGAATAGTAAGAACACCTACCTCAAGTTCACCATTGAATACAGCAGAACATCTCTGGCCTTTTTGGACCTGAGGTTACATGCCACTCCGACTGGTATCGAATCGGAGTTATATCGTAAACCAATGGCTAGAAATGCACTATTGCGGTATGACAGTTGCCACCCGCGAGCCCTGAGGGAGAACTTACCATTTGGTTAGTTCCTCAGGGTTCAGAGAAATTGCTCCAACAAGGAATCTTTTGAGATTCACTCGAAGAACCTGGAGGCCCAACTGAAAGAGAAAAACTATCCCAAGAAAATCATCCGCCAGTCCAAAAAGAGGGCGTCCAATAACAACAGGGATGCTCTATTGGAAATCCTTCCACCCAAAGAAAAGACCGATCGCATTGCTTTCGTAAACACCTTCAACAGTTGGTCGAACCAGATGCAAAAGATCGTAAAAAAACACTGGTCGATCCTGAAAACCGGAGGTGATGACATCGCCTTGCCCATTTTTGCCTATAAGAGAGGACCAAATCTGAAAGACCAGCTAGTCCACACACGCCCACACAACAAGGAAGTGAGGCAAGTGGGTACCCTATGGGACTTACCACCTGTGGTTGGACACCATCCGTGCGGGACTTGTACCGTCTGCCCCCAGACCTGCAAGTCTACCGAGGTCGACATAGGAACCAACCGCCCATGGAAACAAAACAAGTTCACGAACTGCAACAGCAGTAATCTTATCTACTTGATAACGTGTCCTTGTCCATTACGATACGTGGGCATGACGACCAGGAAAATACGGACACGCATCCAAGAACACAAAAGTACAGTGCGCTGTCGGAAACAAGCCACTCGCCTAACAGCACATTTTTTGGAGAAAGGTCATAGTCCTGAGGATTTTTGTTGGACCGTCCTGGAACAACCGCATATTCCTGACTCATGTGCAGATGTCAGTCGTTTCCTGTTTAAAATTGAACAAAAATGGGTGTACCGACTGAATAGCGACAAGGAGGGCCTCAACGAGCCAATACCCTGGATGTCCCTCTGATTGATAGTGTCATCTGCCACCACTCGAAAATATCTAAACGAGTTTAGTTGTTAGCTACCCATCGAATTATTGTCTTTATTGTATCTACCCTTTAATAATCTCACTAGCATCAAATGAGTATCAGTAATACACATGAGAGGGTATTGCTCCTAACCACACAGATACATCGTGTATTAGTCAGGTAGTGTACCCCCTGGCGCTAATATTTCGAACTATGCATCTCGTTCAAACCCGGGTTTCAGATCATTATTAGGCGCTAATGCGCTCTGAACTACATTTCCCAAAATTCCTTGCACCACGTGACCGCAACTGGTCACGTGATGCCCCGGGAGCAAGATACGATTCTACAAAGAAGCTACGCGACTCATCGCCGGTGCCCCCCCAAGCAGTACTGAGGACTGCCCGGAGACACCGACGGAAAGGTAAGCGTGCCATCGCGCTCCGCGCTTCGCTTACTGACACGCCTACACGGAGAAGCCATCGCTTCTAATGGGCTCTCCGCTGTTCACAGACAAAAGACTCTGCGCTCATCGCGGCGCCTACTGAAAAGCCTGCTAATATTCATACAGAGTAGTTACCCGCTTTTCTGAGATAAAAGGTGCTACATATCACATGGCGGTAGCAGAGATGGCATACATCTATCAATATTCAATCGTGGCATTTCAACAGAGTGCAGACTCATTTTCGAGTTACATCGTAAAGCCACGCAGCTTTTTGTTTACCCAACGCATTGGTCATTATATAAATTGGCAGACCCTTTATGCACTTACATCCAGTACTTGCCCTCTCTGACCTTGCTGGACTACAGCAGGGTGCCTACAAGTTAACCATCAAATGATGCACCGGAGGTTCACACTACCTCTTGTCTCCATGTACACTCTATTTTATTTCTCCTAATGAAACCGCTTTATAATTATTTTATGATTATCTTTAGAGCGGTGCTCCTTTTACCTGCGCTGCAGCCAGGTGGGGTGAAGCCTCTCAACCAACATACATGGGTGAGTGTTCACTAGAGACCGTGTCCTAGTATGAATGAACATATTGCAGTTTCAGTATGTCTAGAGACAAGAACTACTTGAGTAATTATTCATGCTCATTTGTTTCTTTGTTTATTTGTGTGTTTGTCATTCGTTTTGGATCCAATGCCACTATGCATTAACAGTATACGGTTGAGCACGCCTGGGATCCCCAGGTGATATTTTTTCATTATTTATAATTGACAAAGCAGTAGTGTATTTCCAACTAGGTCCTGAAGAATGCATTAGAAACTTTTTTCTTTTGAATGCAGAAACATGTCGACCACTTTGAAGTGCGGTTATTATTTAAAACCTGCACCCACACCTGCCTTTTAATCTTAGGGATTGGGAGATATTAATAAATTTCTTTTTCTACCCAGTTCACCTAATTTTATTATTACCCCTCACTTGTTCACTCTTATCACTATACACTGCTTTTTCATTAGCCATCTATTCTTTCCTGTACTTCCCACACACCACAATCCGGTCACGGTAACATCTTACTGGCCGGTTTGTCTCCTGGGTAAGGAGAACCCAAATGATGACAACGAGGGCGGTACAGTGTGGCTTCTGATGGGAACTATTTTTCTCCATATACTCCTGGGCCTTGACCAGACCAGTAGTTACCAACTTTCTCTCACTGGTGTTATTTTGCATAGTTTGGTATAGTGATCCCATCTGTCTGACTCACTCACTTGCGTGTAGACCCCCAGGTATTAATTGTTGTTGTAGATTGTGTTCGGGGCACATATCTGGCCGGTCGGTAAACTTGCCCTTGGACCCTTTTTCAATTGTTTGTTGGATGTGCAATTCCTTAGTTCTACTGACATTGGAA
Organism: Lissotriton vulgaris; assembly: GCF_964263255.1. Classification (NCBI taxonomy): domain Eukaryota; kingdom Metazoa; phylum Chordata; class Amphibia; order Caudata; family Salamandridae; genus Lissotriton; species Lissotriton vulgaris. The sequence goes on along the minus strand of NC_141697.1, from coordinate 89,594,468 downwards.
TCGATTTTCAGTAGCTGGCACTTTCTTCATTTCAATTTTCTAATACATTTGAAGAGGTCAATATGAGTAGTTAAAAGGTAGAGTGGGACAAAAGGATAGGCCTAAGCATAATGTTCTCTTATCTGCTTCACTCAATTGACTATTCAATAAATTTATGATAATTTTATTCACTGTCTCTTTGTCCATCATGATGTTGTGTTGGAGCTTCTGGTATACATTCCCATGCGCCCCCTCCCCTTGCCTCTTCTTCCACCTTTGTCTGATTCTTTTTCTTATCTCATCGTCACCTTGCACCCTTGGCCCCTTGGGCTTCGCGGTCGATATCCCTCTCGATGTTTGGCAGCCCTGTCAAAGGAGCCTGTACTTGTCTAAAAAAGTTACTGGTTTATTGCTTAGATCACTTTTGGACATGTGGCTTCTTGAATTTGCCGAATTATTGGTTTCACTCCCACTGATTTTCACATTTTCAGCTGTTGAACTCTCCGATGTTCTTGCTTGTGGTCCAGTGCCAGGCATATGTGATTTAAAGACGTAGTCGAACTTCCTGCTGAATGTTAGGATTCTCCTGTGTTCATAATCCCCTAATCTCTATGGAGTTTCTGTTGTTTTCTTGCTTTAATATCTTCCTCATGGTTCTTAAGTCTTGTTTTCATCCCTTGCAATTCCTTGTTATGGAACTCTTGTTCCATGTTTTTCTCCAGATCATCTTTCAGAATGTTAATGTTCTGCAATAACACTTCACTATCTTTCCAAGCATATTTAACCAGGATCTATAACATCCGTCTAGAGCTTGCGGCCAAATTATCTACCCACTCTTCAAGCATCTTTGGATTCGGTGTTTCGTAGGAGGGAATTGTATAAATACGCAAGCCTCTTGGTACCATACCTGTTCTGATGTGGGGGGGAAAAAATAAGTGACACGGTAGTAGTGCTTTACATTTTAACCCAGTTTCAAGATCCTTTTATTCCTGCTAACCCTAATGCCACATTTAGGATATTTATTTTAGTATGTTTTTTGGGCTACGTTTTTGACTGGATTGCCCCTGATCATCCATAGTTGCAGTCACTTGAGTGATATGTCAGGTCACTCACCTACGGGTAGCGTGATAGAGGGGAGGGCAGGTAGGCACTCATGGGTGGGTGGGGAGGTGCTTAGTGGATGTCTGTGATTGGTGGGGCTCTAGGTGCAGGGGGGTTGTGTGAGGGAACAGGGGCACTTCAGGTCATGAAAATTCAGGTAAAAAAGTTTGGAAGCATTCTGTTGTGCAACAAATCGACAAGGAGCTGCAGCAAGATTGCTGTCGTTTGGGGTCTCAAAGAGGTTTGGGGTAAAGACGTTCAAGTTTTCATGAGCTTAGTAACCATTAATTCTATGTATTTAGGATTGTATCCTGTAATGCCAATGGTATCAATAACAAGACCAAATTTAGGTCTATTTTGGCGAGGCTCAATATATCTAAAGCTCAGTTTATTCTTTTTCAAGAGGCTCATCTTAAAGTCTCAGCTAAACAACCCCAGGATTTATCTCACCTGCATATTTAGCATCCACTAGTGCAGCAGTTAGGGGGTGGCAGTCTTGATCTCACAAAATCTACCATGCGAGGTGCAATAGGTACGAAGAGATCAAGGTGAATTTTGGTGAGTCTTAAGATCCACGATCAGCTTATCTATCTTATTAGCTATTATGGCCCTATTGAAGATGACAGTTCCTCCCTTAATGAAGTGTATAATCTTGTTCTACCACTAAATGAACTTGTGGTACTGGAGGGGATTTTAATATCATCCAGGTAATCAGACTTGTTTGTATTAACAAGCAGCAAAATAAGCCGAAGTCATCACACGTTTTAGCTAAACCGAGCAGTGATCTTGCTTTGATAGATCCTTGGTGGGCAGATCATGCCCAAGAATACACTTGTTTCTCAAAGCTTTATAACTCTGGCTCCTGAATTGACTTTTTTTTGGTGTCCCATAAGTGGTGCAGAAATAGATCAGATATTTTATCGACCCCTTTTCTGACCACTTAGTCTCTTTTTTGAAGAATCATTAAGGGATCAGAGGGCTGAATGGCCTTGGTAAATCATTGTTAACAGATGAAAACTGGGTCACATCTATGCATCTAGCTATAGATAAATTCTTCTTAAAAAATATAGGCACAGCTTCATCGTTTACAGGTTAGGGTGCATTCAAAGCCTTTATTCAGGGGGAGGTGATCTTCTCTACGGCACAAATGAATAAACTAAGGAGGGAACATTCTTTGGCCCTATAGTGCAAATTTTATCTGGCCATGCATGCATACTCCACACTTTATACATTGACTACTAAAGCCAGGGCCATACTAGCATGTAAACAATGTGAAGATCATTACAAGTTCAGAGAAATAGTTCATCAAAGTCCATGGTTTCAGGAATACTATGAGGAAAGTGAGCCAGATGGGTGCCAGCTGGCATGGTCAGTGAAGAAACAAAGGAATAATGAAACTATATAAACCATTTTTGGTGAGGTGAAGAGCCAAATGGTTACTCAGCCCGATGTAATTGGCAAAGTATTCCTTCACCATTATATAGGGCTATATGCTCTAACCAATAGCTTTGTACCTGAGCTCATTAAGGAATTCTTGCATTCAATTAGGCTATCTGTTCTAACTAGCATTATTCAAGCCACCGCCACAGCTCTCATGTCATTGGCTGAGGTAAAAGATGCAATAAAGTCATCCTCCAATGCTTGTGGGAGTGATGGCCTTCTGGTTGAAATATATAAATTGTTCGAAACCCAAGTAGTTATGTTTTTAGTCATCCTCTTTCATGAAATATTGAAAGGATGTGATTTACCTAGTTCATTTACTGAAGCAGTGATTATTACCTTTCTTAAAAAGGATAAACCTACTGAAAAATCAGGCTCATACCACCAAATCAGACTTCCAAACGCAACTATATAATCTTTACAAAAATAATTGTGGCTAGGTTAACCTCTTTAGCACAATCTTTTGACCACTCAGACCAAAGTGGATTTTCAACTGAAAGGTTGATTCCATCCAAACACCAACTTTTTGCTTCAGGCCACTGATTATTACTCAAGTAACACTACTACCATGGCTATCATCATGCTTGATACCAAAATGGCATTCAACGTATTAGAATGGGAGGTCCTGTTTCCCATATTAGCGCATTTTGGTGTCCTCGCAAAATTGGTCCATTTACTAGAAAGTCTATATAAGAGGGCTGAGGCTAAAATCAAATTAAATTCTTAAATGGTGGAGTGCTTCTCCATCAAAAGAGGCAAAAGACAAGGGTGCCCCATGAGTCCTGTTCTTTTTTCTCTCTTCTTTGAGCCTCTAGCCCCCACATCAAGCAAGATCCACAGGTTTTGGGCTCTCATCCAAGGGGCTTCCAAGATAAAACTCTGTGGATGATATGATTTTATATTTGGCCACCGAGGAGCAAAATACCCTTAATGCGCTCACCAAAATTCAGGAACTGACACACATTGGGGGCTGCAAAATTAATTATGCCTAATCTGAAGGTCTTTTATTTAACAGTACTTCCTCAGTTTTACCCATTGAAATGAGACTACATTACTCCACTACTCGCGTCATCAGATCCCTTGGAATTCATGTCTCACAGAATATTGCTGATCCTTTTAGATTAAACTATACCACCGCCATTAACCCCTTCCACGCTGCTGACGCTCGTCATGGCGTAGCCTCCTCGCACGCTGATGACGAGCCCAGCTCGTCACGTAACATGCGTTTTTAAAAATCTCAGCGCAGGAGCGGAATTCCGCTAGCGCGCATGAGGTTAACAAGGTGTGTGGGTTACTACTCCAGTGGCATTCCTTACCTCTGACTATCATAGGAACGTATAGCTTTAGTTAAGATGGATATTCTTCCATTAATAATTTTTATTTTTTTCAAATGTCATGATTAAAGCGCATCAAACTATTTTTATTGAAATTGATCAAATGCCAATGCATGCTTTGTTACTTAAATTAGGCCCTATCTAGTCTATCTATCCGGCTGCTTGTATTTGGGCCTACCCCCTTTGATATAATACAACTGCATTTTTTATGTCAGTGGAACAACGCCTGCACTGATTTGTTGACACTACACTTAAATGTTTACGGCGGAGAGCTAGCTCATCCCACACAACAAAATGTATTATCAAGCCACCTTCCTTGACTGGTTTGTTCATGCAGAAACACTGAACAACCAGCTAGATTGTTTTTATCTTCAACAGATTTTCCCTGTTTTTTTCAAAATAACAAAACTGCCTCAACTTACTAGATACAAGCTACCTCATATTTTATTTTTTATATATATGAAACTAAAAGATAAATTCCAGTTTCCCCAGTTTCACCTCTGCATCTATATAAGAGAGCACTCACAGTTAGGAATACAATTAGAGACAGCAGGTGTTAAGGGATGGGGAAGGGCAGGATGTCACAGCCTACCGGATTTTATGCTGACCGAGGCAGTGAAGTCATGGGAACAAATGATCTCGCCAGCCCCCCAAATTAGCATTCTCCTATTTGCAAATTAGTCATTTTTAAGAAATAATCAACACACATTTAATACACTTACCGGGGATATTAGCAAATCCTACTTGGTGACCTGTCTCACTGGAATAGTCATCTTGTATCGTCTACTACACCATAAATTACCCAAGGCAGTGGTCCCATCATTTTTTACCAAAGTTATTGCCTCCACAGGAGGTAAGTTTGACCCACAGACATGGGCCTGGTGCAATCAAATGGCCCACCAAGCCATTAGTGGATGAAATTATAAAAAGGATAGCTTTTTACTCCAATTGGATGATGTATCACACTCCCTATCATTTGCAGAAAAGGTACTCCACCAATTCAGATGTGGTCACAGTGAGGTCGACTGATTACATATTTGTTTTACATGCCCAGCTCTGCCGTTTTTAGGTTAAAATATTTCAGTTTATCAGTGACATGCTGCAGGTTCACATTAGCCCAGCCAACTTTGGCGCCCTATTTGGCATGTGTGTTCCACACAGGCAAATTACTCCACGGCAGCAGCAATTTTTTTTTATCACCACCCTGATTGCGAAATCTCTAATTTTACAAAAATTGAGAATTCTTGAGGTTTTTGATTTTAACCTATGGCTAGGCAAAATTAAATGAGTTAATCAACTTGAAGAGCTGCACAAGCAGAGAATAGGCACTATCAAAAAATGTAGGGGGATCTGGTACGATATGTTACATTGAGCCACAAGAATATATATTTAAGCATGTAACTGTTATTTTAGCTGTGTGGGGTTATCAACTCCGTTTGCAGACTTTTGTGCGCAGCGATGATTACCCTTTAATGGGATGGTAGCTGTTCTTTTTTTTATGTATGTCTGATGTAAATGTATATAAAACAAACCCAAAAATGTGTGTATGAACATATTTATGTAGTTTTGAATTATGATGGCAAATTGTGATCATCCTTTGTGCTTCATTGATTAAATTTTTTTTTTCTCAAAGTTTCTTTTTCGGGCTTCATTGCTACTCAGTAGTATTGAGCTACAATATATCATTAAGTTGTTGTCCCTCATTACCGCATAACCACTTTATAACATCACGTACAATTGCAAAACAAAAATTGTCTACCTACTTTTATGCACATTGCTGTGAAATGTCATTACAATCCGTTCAGCTGCTATGTGAAATGCAAAGGTCTATGGGCCTGATTAGTAGTTTGGCGGTGTGTTAGCTTCTCCTGGTCTGGTGGCCAGGGCTTTGGCGGTCCCACCGCAGTGCCGCGCTAGGGCTCGTATGGGAGCCTGCGCACGGTATTGCCGTGGGTCCGCCAAAGCAAGTTCCTGAGTGTCATGGACTGGTGCAGGTCATGCCGTGCAGGAACAGAGGTGCATACAGACAGGGAGGGCACAGCACGCGCCCCTCTGCTTGCACCCCAATACACAGGGGCTACTATGGGCACTGTCTGGCCCCTTTAGTTTCCCGACCGCCACACATTTCATGGCAGCCTCACCGCCATAAAAAATGTGGAGGTCTGGAAATTCAGAATATGCTTGGCGGTACCACAGTGGCACTGTCAGCATTTGCTACCCCACACTGTCATGCTATCGCCGAGAGAAACCAGGGTGGTTGAGGCGGTCCTATGGCGGTCTGACCGCCCAACTCTAATATGGCTATTGGACCGCTGGTGCAGCGATGCCCGCACCGCCACCGTGGCCTTGTCATAATTAAGTCCTATGTAAAATGCATTGGATTTCAAGTGTGTTTTGGGCCCCTCTTTTTTATTTGAACCCCTATACCAAACACCCGGAAAATTTCAGTCCTCCAAAAATGTAATGGGTGCAACAGGTTTGCAAAGTTTCAAAGAGATCCGTCAAATGATGCAAAGGTAATATGGGACAAAAATCCAAGTAAACCCCTGTCTGGTAACCCTAACTATAGCTGCAGAGTGGCTACCAGCACTCTTCAACATCAAGAGGATATTTATTTGCCTGGAGTCCTTGTTACAACAAATGATAAGAAATAAACAGGACAGAAGGAACAATAGGGTCAATTGGAGGCACTGCTACAGACATCTTCAATCAATGCCTCAACAACTACAATTGTACTCGAGTAGAAAAGTGGTCACAACTACTTGACATGTAGTCTTCAAATACCAGCTCATGTATTAATTATGCAAAACTTCAACAGCAAGGCTTAAAAAAGATCCCCGTATCAGCCTCCTGTCATATCATAAGGAAAAACTGAAATAGAGCCCTAAGATCGTCCAACAGGCACACGAAGAATTCAGAGCGATGGCCATTCTCTACAAAATAAACAAAGTATATGGGAATATGGTTTGGGAGGAGAAAATAACAGCACCGCAAAATCTCTGGGCAAAATCCATGTACCTAAGCAAAAACAGGAACTCAAGAGGCTTTTGGAAGATGGTGAACAACCTAACTAGGGCTCCGACGGCTGTTCCGAGTTCAGACTTGACAGAAGTAAACTGGGTCAGCTTTTTAACTAACTAAACGCTTCACTCGTCCCTCAGTGGAATTGGCACCCACTACTCAAGCGCAGGCAAATAACATCGCTGCTTTGCCACCTTCCAATCCAGTCACTTCTTCGCTGCATTTCACCTCACAGCAAATTTGAACTGTAATTCACAATAGCAGACGGAATAGAGAACCGGGCCCAAATGGAATAACACAAGTGCAGCACAATACAAGCCCTGGTTTCTGGGTCTCCAATTTGTTGATGGTCTTTAACAGCACCCTTCAAATAGCGTAGATTTCAGACTCGTGGATGGGATCAGTATCAACCACATTTTTAAAGGGGCGACCACCAGTGCCCGGAAAATTAGCATCTCATAACATTACTAGACACTAAGTCCAAACACTTTGCAGGTCTTCTCCTATCAGATCTACAGTTGTGGGTAGAAAAAAAACCAAATCATACCCCCAAATCAAACTGGGTTTATGCAGGTAAGGGGTACAGCAACTAATCTCATATCATTATCAGCCATCGTAGATACACAGAAGTTAAACAAACAACCAATCATTTTTTGTTTTGTAGATTTTAACATCTGGAAAGGGGCGACCGAATCGGTCCCCCCGAACTTATGGCCGAGTGCCTCGATCCCCCCGGGAAGCCATTTTGGGCGGGAGGCGCGTCTCAGCTGGTATGCCCGAAGCGGCGTAGCTGGGGCGCGCTCGTTCCCGCCCTAGAGTGGGCTGGCCTAGACACCGACGCAGCCAGCCACGCCCTCAGGGGCAGGCAGGGGCGGGTATACGCCCGCCCTGAAGACGGATAAAAAGGGACGCAAGACCAGAAGACATCCTCTTGTTCTTGTGCTCTGAAGCTGCACCTCCTCGCTGCACGTGAGCTCGGGACAGAACGAAGAGCCAATTTTGAGCGTTTTAATCTTTTTCTTTGTCTTTTAGATACTTCGTCGAAAGGATGCCCAAGAAAGGAACAAAGAGAATGTCGACTGACCAGTTGGTTCGGGCACTCATGAAGGATATGTCCGAAATTAAGAAGCGGTTGGCGGAGCGAGACGGCGAGGAGGGATCGGGGCGTCCACCGGCCGGAGGGAAGCCAAAGAGGCCGAGAAGGGGGCCGGTCGGGGGAGACGTCCCGGTTCCCTGTTCTCCGCTCGAGGCGCCAGCCCCGGTACCGGCCCCGGTACCGGATGAGGGGAATCCGATTCCCGTGATAGTTACCCCGACGTCTGCCGGAGATATGCCTCCTGTGTTGGCGGCACAGTTAGCAGCATGGTTGGGGGACAGCAATGGGGGCGCCATGGCTACCGAAGCGCAAGCTCTCATAAAGCAGTTGCGCGAGAAACGTGATACAGCCAAGGTGCCCGCGCCGGATGCGGCGATAGACAAGCCACGAGGGACGGAAGCAGCGTCCGGTGCAGGTAAGCGGCCATTGCCGATTGCAAGGGATGAGTCAACACCCTCTCGTAGAGAAAGACTGGGGCAACATGTTCCTTTGCCAATAAAGGAAAAGATTTGGGCGGGGGAATACGTTAACATTTTCTCCCTGCTCGTTGATCACTATGAGGTCGAAACTGTTAAAGGTCAAAAGGATCTGATGCATCCGAGTGTTTGGCGCGCAAAAATGGCCGCCTTTAAAGTGAATGAAAATATTGGTAACTGGGGTAATGCTTGGGGAATTTTCACGGCAATTTTGGGGGAACGTAGGCCTGATTTACTCCCTGAATTTCCAGTATATCAGTCACGAATTATGGGGTACTCAACATCACATCAAGGTAACCAATGGTTCTGTTATGACAACCTTTTCAGGAAAGCGATGGAGCATAACAAAAGTTTAACCTGGGACTGTTACGATTCTTTAACGTGGAATAAGATGAAAGAGTCCGGAATGTTGAAAGTGCCATTGGTGGGGAGTGCTGTTAGTGAGTCCTCCCGCCAAAATGGGGGGACGCCCTTTCGGTCGGGTACGGGTACAGACGATTACCCGAGACCCGCCGGCAATACAGGGAAGAGGGGGTTCTGTTTCAATTTCAACAGAAGCAAATGTACTAGGCCCCCGGGGTCTTGTAAGTTCAAACACGAATGTAGTGGTTGTGGGGCACCCCATCCTGAGTCCTCGTGCAGAGCCAAATCGGGTGAAAATGGGGGTAGAGGAGGCGCTAAACAGGTCTAATATAGTCCGAGGGGCGCCTTTACCAACCCCGATTGATACCCTGGCGATGATTCCCTGGCTCAGCGAATACCCTGATCGTACTTCTGCTGGGGTGCTACGAAACGGTTTTTCATATGGTTTCCGCATCCCGGTGGGTAGCTTTCAGGGTGTCGGGTCGTGCAAAAATCAACTTTCCGTCTTGCAGCATACAACTGTAGTGCAGGATAAGATCCGGAAAGAGGTTACCCGAGGTCGGGTTGCCGGCCCGTTTCCTGTCCCCCCGGTACCGAACTTTGTTTGTTCTCCTTTAGGGGTGGTCCCCAAGAAGGACCCGGGTGAGTTTCGATTGATTCACAATTTATCAGCCCCTCATGGCCTTTCTGTAAACGATGCAATTAATCCAGAAATGTGTTCGGTGCGGTACGCATCATTCGATGAGGCCGTCGCCATTTTGAATCGCCTGGGGCCCGGGACGCTGATGGCGAAATCAGATATCGAGTCAGCGTTCCGTTTGCTCCCGGTATACCCGGATGATCAACGTTTGTTGGGATTCATGTTTCAAGGTTTGTATTACATGGACAGGTGTATGCCAATGGGGTGCTCGATATCTTGTGCTTATTTCGAGAAATTCAGTAGTTTTCTGCAATGGGTTTACACGAAGAAAACAGGTTTTCGGAACGTGATGCATTACCTCGATGATTTTCTGTTCCTTGGGGCCGCTGGGGATGATGAATGTGCCCGGGCCTTGACTGAATTTTGTGTTTTAATGAATCAATTTGGCGTGCCGTTGGCACCAGGTAAAACTGTGGGTCCCACGACTTGCCTCGAGTTCCTCGGGATCGAGTTGGACTCTAGTGAGGGTTGTTTTCGTTTACCAGCTTCCAAAGTATCGAAATTCAAGACAGCCCTGCAAATGTGTATCACTGCACCTAAAGTTACGCTGCATCAATTGCAGCAATTGGTGGGGAAGTTGAATTTTGCCTTAAGGGTGATCCCGATGGCACGCCCCTTCTCCCGTTCGATTGCACAGGCGATGGTCGGCCTAAAAGAGGGCCACCATCGCACGAGGTTATCGGCCGAGGTCCGCCAAGACATGCGTATTTGGTTAGCATTCTTGGCGGATTTCAATGGTCGAGTCGTCTGGAACAAACCGGCCTTGTCCTCTGAAGAGCTGGGTCTGTGGACGGATTCAGCGGGAAGCATGGGTTTCGGCGCCATCTTCGGCACAAAATGGTCGGCACAAAAGTGGCCAACATGGTGGCACGATGAGGGGCTGACGAGTAATATTGCTTTCCTTGAGCTGTTTCCTATTTTGGTGGCCCTCAGATCCTGGCCCGATGGTTTCAAAAATCATTCTGTCATATTTTGGTCTGACAATATGACCGTTGTAGAATGCATTAATAGTCAGGCAGCACGTTGTAAAATGATTTTGAGGCTGCTTAAAGAGATTGTTTTACTGTGTATGCAACTGAACGTGGTATTCAGAGCAAAGCATGTCCCGGGGGTGATGAATCAGGCTGCTGATGCACTGTCTCGTTTTCAAATGCAGGCTTTCTCGGGTTTCCTTCCCTCAGCGGACCCCGAGCCAGCACCCTTTCCCGAAGCTCTCTGGTCTCTCGGTGCCCCGAACTTCGTTACCTCGTGGGAGAGAGTCTAGCACCAAGGACGAGGAAGGCATACGAAGGGGCGTTTCGGGCTTATTTGGCCTTTTTGGGGACTGAGAGAGGGGGACTTTGGGGGCATGAGGATTGGGTAGTACATTTTCTGATGTCCTTGCGTAAGACTGGGAAGTCGGTGGCTACAGCCCAGAGGCATCGTGCTGCCATCTCCTTTGTTGCCAGGGCTCATAATATCCAGGACCCGACAGCGTCTTTTGCTGTACAGAAAGCGCTGCGTGGGTGGCAACGCCTTGAGGGTCGCAGAGTAGATGAGAGGCGCCCGATAGGTCTGGATAGGTTGTCCCAGTTGCTGGCCACACTCCCCGACATATGCTCGTCTCAGTTCGAGGCCTGTTTGTTCCGAGCCGCCTTTACGCTTGCATTTCACGGGGCTATGAGGATAAGTGAGCTGGTGGCAAGGAGCAAGCGGGATGTGGCGGGGGGTTTGTGCCGGGAACACGTTCAGATCAGGGGTGAGACTATGACGGTATCCTTTGTCAAGTCGAAAACCGATCAAAATGGGGTGGGAGACTGCATAGTCATTCGCAGGATTCCAGGGTCCTCCATGTGTCCGGTGAGGTGTTTAGAGGATTACCTAGCACAAAGGGTGGCATCATGGGGGGGGACAATGTTGAGACACGCGGACGCCACCCCACTGACAAAGGTTCAGTTTCAGCGGGTGCTCGCGATGTCAATTGCCGCAGCAGGCTTGGACCCAGGTGAGTTTGGGACCCACTCCTTTCAGATAGGGGCTGCCACCGAAGCTGCAGCCAGGGGTCTTAATGTGGAACAAGTAAAACGAGTGGGGCGTTGGTCCTCCAATTGTTATAAGAGGTATGTGCGGTTGCACATGTTGTGAAGCTGTAACAATGTACTCACGCTTCTTGTCTTTTGTTTGGTTTTCAGTTACGCAAGCCTTCGAGGCGGGGCGGACTATGCAGTCGACCCAACACCGGGCCAGCGGTCAGACATCACCGGCTGTGAGAAAGGAGGTGTGGGTCGTGGGCCACTCATACATGAGGCGTGCCGCAGACGTATTCAAAGCAGGTGACATGATTCACGTAGCTGGGGAATACGGGTACAGGATGTCCTTCTACGGAAGGGGCGGTCTCTGTATTGACCAGTTTCAAGCTTACTTTGAGGGTTTGTTAGGGCGGATGAGGTCACCGCCGTCAATAGTCATAGTACATTTAGGGGGCAATGATTTGGTCACCACCGGTAGACGACTTCTCCTGGAGGCAATGCTTTCCACCGTAAGTTGGTTGGCGAGGAGAGTTCCGGGGTGCATAATTGCGTGGTCTCATATGATCCCACGAAAAGTGTGGCGGGGGGGCTATTTCGATCCCTGCTTTGAACCATTCTGTTAGGAAACTTAATAACAAAATGAGTAGGTTGTTCCGTTCCAGGACATTGCATTCTATCTCGCACGGTTGTATTAATGATGACAGTATGTATATGGGGGATGGTGTGCATTTGTCTCGGGTGGGAAATGAGTTACTCATAGGAGACTTCTTAGCATGGTTAAAAACGTTGGAACATGACCTTTAGCTAGGAGTTGGTGGGGGGCCCGGATAGCCGGTCAACTATCCGGGCCTGTGGCGGTAAGGTCATGATCGGTGAGCACTAATTAGTAGATCCCTATGAGTGGGCGTCACCCAACACGGATGGGAGCGCTCGGGAGAGGTGGCCATTGGCCCCTCAATGGGGAGGCGGTCCCTTCTAAGGATGGGTCGCCGGAAGTAAAGGAAAGGCGGTCAAGGCCCCTTCCTTTGTAGGAGGGGTTACAGCCCCCTCTTGGGGAATTTCCCGGGGCCAGTGACATCTGCGACGGCAGATGCGGTAAGTTGTGTGGGGTTGGGATAAGGGCCACGATACCTTCTAGATACCTCACACGAGTATTCGAACGACCTTTAACTGGCGTCGAGTTTTAGGTGCCCCCGTCAAGACAAGGGAAATTGGTAGTAGTTGCACTTGAGGTACGCCTCCGTGCTGTCGCCCATCCCAAGTGGGAGGGGTAAGTCCGGTTAGGGATCTTGACACCGGTTATGACCTTGCTGTTGGCCCTTAAACGTTAGGTTGTACAATTTCAATATGTCAAGAAATGTTTTGTAGGTTGCTAGTTCGGCTAGGAGAACCTCTGTATTAGAGAATCTGTTAAGGTTAGCCAAACATCGCAATATGGTAATGAAATTGTACATAACATGAAACGTTTAATGTTTTAATTTTTGTTTTAATAAATACGGCCGGGATGGTCACTCCATCCCACTTCCAAAAACTTCAAGAACTGTTTCCGGTTTCACTCCTTTCGGGGATTGTGTTGAGAGGGGGTGGCGGGTATCTCGGCTATATGGAAAGGGGCGACCGAATCGGTCCCCCCGAACTTATGGCCGAGTGCCTCGATCCCCCCGGGAAGCCATTTTGGGCGGGAGGCGCGTCTCAGCTGGTATGCCCGAAGCGGCGTAGCTGGGGCGCGCTCGTTCCCGCCCTAGAGTGGGCTGGCCTAGACACCGACGCAGCCAGCCACGCCCTCAGGGGCAGGCAGGGGCGGGTATACGCCCGCCCTGAAGACGGATAAAAAGGGACGCAAGACCAGAAGACATCCTCTTGTTCTTGTGCTCTGAAGCTGCACCTCCTCGCTGCACGTGAGCTCGGGACAGAACGAAGAGCCAATTTTGACCCACCCACCAGCCCCTGAAGACAGCCAGTTGTGTATAATAAAGTTGATTAATTTTGTTTTTGTTTTCGTTTCCAGGTTGTAGTGCCATGTTGATTTTGAGTTAATAAAGAATGTTCGTTTTGAGTATGTTTGCCATTAAAGATATTCAGTTAGTTTCGAATTTTGATGTATGCTCTTTCGGTCATAGTGGCCAATGTATTCTTAGGTTAATTTGCACTGTCGTATTTATTTTGGTAGGCGGTAAGGTCATGATCGGTGAGCACTAATTAGTAGATCCCTATGAGTGGGCGTCACCCAACACGGATGGGAGCGCTCGGGAGAGGTGGCCATTGGCCCCTCAATGGGGAGGCGGTCCCTTCTAAGGATGGGTCGCCGGAAGTAAAGGAAAGGCGGTCAAGGCCCCTTCCTTTGTAGGAGGGGTTACAGCCCCCTCCTGGGGAATTTCCCGGGGCCAGTGACATCTGCGACGGCAGATGCGGTAAGTTGTGTGGGGTTGGGATAAGGGCCACGATACCTTCTAGATACCTCACACGAGTATTCGAACGACCTTTAACTGGCGTCGAGTTTTAGGTGCCCCCGTCAAGACAAGGGAAATTGGTAGTAGTTGCACTTGAGGTACGCCTCCGTGCTGTCGCCCATCCCAAGTGGGAGGGGTAAGTCCGGTTAGGGATCTTGACACCGGTTATGACCTTGCTGTTGGCCCTTAAACGTTAGGTTGTACAATTTCAATATGTCAAGAAATGTTTTGTAGGTTGCTAGTTCGGCTAGGAGAACCTCTGTATTAGAGAATCTGTTAAGGTTAGCCAAACATCGCAATATGGTAATGAAATTGTACATAACATGAAACGTTTAATGTTTTAATTTTTGTTTTAATAAATACGGCCGGGATGGTCACTCCATCCCACTTCCAAAAACTTCAAGAACTGTTTCCGGTTTCACTCCTTTCGGGGATTGTGTTGAGAGGGGGTGGCGGGTATCTCGGCTATATGCATCCGACTGCATGCAGCGCAATCTTCTCTGGAAAAAGTTGGGCCATTGAAGCATCCCGGTTAATCTATTGAAAGCAATACAGATCCCATATTCAGGAACCTGGGGGAGGGTGAACAGGTGATGTCTCTGCCTTGTCTAGGAAAATAACGAGCACCCAGGGGTGTCATCAAGAATGTGTGTTTGAATTGAACCATACTTGTTTAACCTCTTCTTGGCCTAACTTTTACTAGCCTTGAATGAAGTAAATGCTCATCCCCCAAGATTATATGACACTTATCTTTCGAAACTTACATATGCAGATGATGTTATACTTTTAAGTCAAACGAATATTGGTCTGTAGCAACTTATGAATACTTTTTCCCACTACTCATCTGCCAATGGAATGACCATAAATGAGAGAAAAAAACGGAGTTGATGGAAATAAATAACCGGAAACGGAAACCCTAAACCTGGATTTTACAAGGTCGTCAATTGAAAAAGGTTAAAAGCTACAAATATGTTGGGGTCCACTTTAATGATAAGGCTTCTTTCCTCCAACACAAGCAGGACCAGCAGAGGAAGGGCAACAATTTACTACCAGCATTCTGCACCTTGCAGAGATGTCTCGGAGGCCCCAGCTATATGCTACTACTAAAAGTAAATGCAGCAAAGCTCCCGGCGGCTGTAGCTTATGGGGGAGAGGCTTTACGAGGCAGAGATGCACTCACTTTAAATACTATCATTGCAAAAAGTGTCAGGTGTCTCTTCCAACTTCTGTGTAACGCTTCAGCGGCCCAGATAAGACTAGAATTTGGTTTATTAAACCAAACAGTAGCACATTGTTGAATACCTAGCTATGTCAAGTTCCCTGGCCTGCAGTACAGAAAAACCAACGCTCGCCTGCCTGGCAGTATTTGGACCAGGCAATTGCCGACCTGGCTCTTTGTCTGTTGTGGGAAAGTACACTGCCTCCAGAATCATTTAAAACGGAAGTTAACAGCATGTTGCAAAAAGCCTCTATGGTAAGAGATAAAGAGGCCTTCTTAACTAGATCTCGTGCATGGACAACTTTATATTTTAATATAAGGGTCTCAAGCCGCAGCCCTACTTGCAAGGTGGGTGGCCAGTGGCCGCGGCTACGATTCTACGCCTGTGCTGCACATTCCGATCTGGGTGCGGTCATGACGGCCGGGAGCCGTCATCAGCACACGAGCACTGTGTGCCATGACAGCTCCCGGCCAAAATCAGCATGGAAGGGGCTAGAAGGGCTCTTTTTGAGACGTCATTTTGGCTTCCTCCCAGGCCTTATTCACACTGCGCCTAGGCTCAGGACTCCAGCGATGTATGCTGCAGACTGTGTTAGGTTGGCGAGGAAGACATTATTCACATAACATGCCGGTGCCCTGGTCTGTTGACGGAAAGAAGGAGACTACTAAGGCCCTTGTTTAACCACTTTGCATACTCTCATGCAGACAGGTGGTCATTGTCTCCTTTGCTGCATCAGTCTCTATTTTGAACTCTAATTTT
The DNA here is from genome assembly GCF_964263255.1 of Lissotriton vulgaris. Classification (NCBI taxonomy): domain Eukaryota; kingdom Metazoa; phylum Chordata; class Amphibia; order Caudata; family Salamandridae; genus Lissotriton; species Lissotriton vulgaris. The sequence continues at coordinate 89,578,520 of NC_141697.1, read as the reverse complement.
ACCATTTAAAAAAAAAAATACTATTGTAAAGGTATATCTTTAACATAGCTCCTCTCCCTGTTTATCAAAAACCCTTGCAAGGGTGTCTCTTGATGCATGCTGGCGGTTTTAGTCTCCTTGTATTTGATTTTTTAAACATGATATTGCTAAGAGGTAAATAGGCATTGCACTGGTAAAACACTGTTTAACAGCTATCCCGAAACAATAACCTCTGAGGTACACCTCGGCAGAGTCCCATTGGCCTTCTTACACTAAAAACGACTTGGAAAGCACATTCCTGGTTTCAAGATCCAAGTGGCCTCTTTATAGTTATCTTCATCTGCACTTTAATTAGCACTTTAGTAGCACCTTACTTCGTCGCTTTGGGAGTGGCTCCTTAATACTAATATTCATCTGCACTTCAACCTATATTTTAGTAGCACTCCACTCTGTCAATTCTGTAACGCATCACATGGACATATTTGTGCAGTTACCGGAAAATATATGAACGTTCTCAGCCCAATCCCTTTATAACAGATGTACTTTAACTTGTATGAGTTAAGCAATCTTGGTATTTTAAGGCTCACATGTTTATGGTAAGTGTAATGGATGTTTTATTAAGTTTGGGTTTTTAAGTATAATCTCAACAAAAACGTTGTTATGTTGTTTGCACTTTAATACACTTAAGTGTCTAAATAAACTAACTACTACATTATGTAATACATGCATGGATGCATGTGGTAGCTATAGAGTGCAACCCTAGCCAAAAGGCAGCAGAGCACTACATCATTCTTCCCGTTTTTTGCTTTTTATTTGCAGGACATGAAAGGATTTAATTTTCATTTCATTGTTCCCGTTTTTTTTTTTATTTGTTTGCCCCTTCCAGGTGTGTCTACCACAAAAAGAGTGTTGCTTGCATTAACAAAACTTCCTCTGTGGTGATCTTCATTAGCAATTGCTTTCACAATGCTGCACTGTATTCCTTTTCATCCCCATAGGGACGTGTCATAAAATGATGCCTCAAAGGTGTGTTGCCTTCTTCCCAGTACACCATTACCTATATTTCTGCTCCCCTTCAATTATTGTTCTGGGATAAGCTCCATGAATTACCTCCCATTTTCCTCCCATTATATATTGTCCTGGGTATGTGCTATATGAGTTATTGATGTAGACTGTTGTCAAACCTTTGCACCCATGTTTATTATGCAGTTCCTGTGAATTATTTCAATAAAACTGTGACTAACTTGGCAGTCTACATGCTGCATTCCTTCTCGTTGGTTTATCCTTTTTATACTTTTCTACAGGTTTCTTCCCTGCACAGAAATGTTGTTGCTGACAGTGTTTATGCCTGGAGCCAAACCTCTCTTCTTCATTACCATGAACCAGCAGCTCACAGACAGTAACTCTATATAGTAACAATAAAAGAAGTCAGCCCTACTCAACAAGTAAATTTGCACATGTAGATGTACTCAAGTGTAAATTTACTTTTGCACCTAGGAATAGCCTTATTACTTTTCACTGTTTCACTATTCACAATTTCCAAGTGTAGACTTCCACCTAAGAGTAGGCTTGCATTTATCTGTGTGAACATCCAAACCTCAATTAGGAAACTTGGCTAACACTGTCTAGTTTAGATCGCGTGCCCGCACCGCTTCAACACATAAGCACATAGCAGGGCTAACATAAATCGTAAAAAGGGAATTCTGAGGAGCTCAACTATCGTCTGTTGTGTGAACTATTCATCAGAGTGACCAGAGTGTTGTGTTCTCAGGCTTGCAGCTGTGTTTCAAGGTTGAATCCACAGTGGGAAGAATGTTTCTCGTTAGCATTATCAACTATGCCATGATGAGTTCTCGCATATTACTAATGAATGCTTTATTGTTTCTGTGTATGACCTGTCTGGAAGTTGCCATGCAACAAGGGAATATCTGCCGATGATAAGTGATGAACTGTTAGACGTGCAGTAGCCGAGGATGGCTTAAGATGTCTGATCAGCTGGAACAATCACTTCACTCTCAAAGGGTCTTCAGCTTCAGACTGTTTATTTGAATGCATTTTCATATCCATCCCTGAAACCAAAGGGTGGATACATCTAAGTCTGAATTTACAAGTGTAATGTTACTACTGGTAACTTTTCAACCATGGGCAGAGGTCTCCATCACTGGGGAGGTTGTCTCCCAGTGGGAAAGTATAGGGAAAAATATTACATCTTTATTCTTCCTTAAACAAAAAAAATTCTAATGGAAAATGAAAATGTAACTCAAATTGAAATTATTATTATTAACCTAGAAGTAATCAAATCAGTTTTTACAGCACATTGTCCCCTCACAAATGTAAATGTTATTAAACCATTTTATAATTAAAACCTATAAACATAATGAATAAATACACCATGACTAGCTTTTTAATAATTTATTTTTTTAGTGAATTTAAGTAAACATTACGTTTTTAATTAATCATAAATAATTTTAAAATTTGTGTTGAATGTTGAAAACCAATAGTAAAAAATAAGTCAAATATTAACTTTTATTATTAAATAAAAGTAAAACAAGTGCATATATATTTGCTTTAAAAGTTCTAATTTTTAAGTCAAAATAATTAATTATTTTAAAATATGTTCTATGAATTATTTTAAGTCCCTCACTTTATTTGTTTTCTTTGGGAGTGATTTGCAGTACCTCTGAATGGCCATGTGTGATGCTAAACTTACTCCAAGGCAGCCCTGGAGTATATTTATGATTGTTTTCTGTCCTTTTGGTTTCAAGTAACTTTTGAAGTGTAGTTTGTGGTTGGCAATAGTCTTACTATATTGTAGGTAGGTGTTTGTATTAGCATATCTCTCCTTGCCTCTACATAACTGCCTCCTATTTTGTAATACATATTTCTTATCTTCAAGCCACTCCCTCTGGTTCTTCCCAAATCTACTACTGCGTTCTCCTGCAAATACTTTCTTCACTGCATCCAACCCAATCCCAGTACCTGCCCGAATACTTTCTCCATTGCATCCAGCACAGTCCGAGTACATGCCCCTCCTTCAGCATCCAACGTGTCAGCAAGTCTCAGCAGCATGAACAACATGGGGCGCCGCCTCAAAATAAATTCCACAGTAACTGCTTCTACTCATAGTGCAGTTGCAACAACTTCAGATAGGTGCATTTGTGCCACTGAGATATAAAGGTTACACCAGGGTGCACTAAACTTACAACTATGGTCTGATGGTCCCCTATTGAAAAATCAAATTTCGGTACTTACGAAGAACACTATCGTAATGGCATTCTAATGTTTACAGCTAATCCTAAAATTGTGTAATGCCCACTATTGTTGATGCAAGTATGTGGTGACTTGTTGGTTCTTGAAAATGTTTATCATGTTCCTAGACTGCTGAGCAATATTTAACATCGTTAACATACCCAGATGATTGGGTATGTTTTGTAGTAACATTCACCATGGTCTCTCAAATTGAGTTGAATTGCGCAATATCTGTGTAGGCTTTCCAGCATTTGTAGTTATACCTTTGAGGCTTCCTTCTCGTATGCCTTTAATAACAGAAAAGTGCTCAAATGTTCCAGTAGCCTCAATTGCATGGACTGGCCAGTGTCAGGTAGGCTGTGATGTCTAGTTGTTTAACTTGTGTAAATAGATTAAATAGGGTTTTCATCCTGTATTCATTGGTATTCATAATCATCACTGTGCATATGCATATGGATTGCAGCCGCCTAAATATCTTTCCCTGAATACTGCTTCACCATTTGGATTGGGAAAAGATATAGCATCTCTGGTTGTAGTAGGGTCCCCCGGAACACAGCTTTTCAAAAGATTGTTTTGTTTTATAGCAAAATAAACCGAGAACTTGCCAAATAAGGCAAGATTCAGTTTTGCTTTTTACAGTTGATTAATCAGTTAGCATATTTGGCTTAGTTTCACAAAATTCCAGTATATCGAATAAAATCTAACCTTTGGGGGAACTAGGATTCAAGTAAGTTCATTGTAATCACCTTACTAGAATAAATACTCTTTTTCTAGAGACCCCTCACCCACCCAGGTTTCCCCTAGGTGGCATGATTCATCATTGCGATTCCTCTCAATCCTCTACGGATTGAGGCGTGCTGCAACTTGCGAACTACGTAGTAGCACTTAGTTATGGACTATGTGAGGTGCTGTGATGTGGAGTGGAAGCAAGATAAGTCTTAAAAATACTTAACTAGCGAGCTACTTTTTTATTCCCGCCCCTAGCTGGTATGGTTAAAATTAGGGGTTAATTATAGGGAGAATCCTGACCTTAATGAGTTTGGTTCCCCTAGTATTGCGTCTGTGTCAACATGTTTTGAGCTGTCCCCTACAAGTTCTTTATCAGGACTACACAGGGTCCAGCTCCTTGCGTACCACTCCTAATAAATCCTATAATGATGATACAGTGAAGTGCACACCTAATGTGTAAAAACAAAATGCATATGGTTATTTATTGATACTCCGTATTTCTATCTAGGCAATACTAATGCCTCATGGTCAACAACAGGGGTAGAGGGGCTTGTAGTCAGACCTTCATCAAAGCACGCATCTCGGTTTGTTACGTACTTCTGTCCCTGGAGTCCTATGCAGTGTCTCCCCTTTTCAATGGTACGCCTCACTAGTGAATCCCTGGTTGAGGATCGCCCACAGGAGGACGATCCCCAACCAGGTATCCACCCACCAGACACCAGGGAGGGTGAGCAGCCCCTTAGGCAGGACCTTTGCTCCCCCCATAAAATATTTGCCAAATTCAGTCTTGCTGCCCCCGTAGGGGACAGATAGGGGCAGTAGCCCTCAACCTGCGCCCGGGGTGGGTGTTAGAAATCCCACTAGATATCAGGGATTTTTTCCCTCATTATTATTAGGGGGGGCTGACTAATATAGGGATGCCTATGCCCCACCCCACAAAATTACTGTCTTCCTGCCCCCCGGGGCAGATGAGGGCAGTAGCTCCTAATCTGCCCCCAGGGGCGGCAGCAAGCCCACTAGATGCCAGGGTTTTTATTTCCGTTGCATTTAGGGGTAGGGTGCTGCCCAAGATAGGCATGCCAATGTCCCCACCCTCTCAGCAAAATTTCTGTCTTTATGCCACCCCAGGGGGGCAGGAAGCCCATAAGGCATCAGAGAATATATTTCTTTCAAAATTCAGGGGTGGGGCAGCCAAGAAGGGAGGGGTGGGGCAGCCAAGAAGGGACATGGCAATGCCCTGACCCCAACAAAGCCACAGTATGTGTGCCCACCCCAGGAGGCACATGGGGCAGTAGCTCCTGATTTTCCCCCCTGGGGGGCGGCAGAGAGTCCACTAGGTGCCAGCGTTTATGCTGGCTTTTTTATACATGGGGATGGGGGCCGCCCAGAATGGACACAGTCTTTCTAGCCTCCTTGGGATCAGGGCAATTCGCTAATTATCCTCCCCGCTCCAGGGTGGCAGAAAGCTTACTAGGCGCTTACTTTTTTGTCGCAATGTGCCTACCTGTGGATTTTGGGCCCAAGCGCAGTCGGCACCTAGGGAAATGTAGCAAACCTCAATATTTTCAAAAAACAGGCACCAAGGGGAATCCAGGATGATGTGACATGTGTGCCTCTCCTCAGGTTCTGTGGGGCAGCCAAGAAGGGACATGGCAATGCCCTGACCTCAAAAAAGCCACAGTATGTGTGCCCACCCCAGGAGGCACACGGGGCAGTAGCTCCTGATTTGCCCCCCTGGGGGGCGGCAGAGAGTCCACTAGGTGCCAGCGTTTATGCTGGCTTTTTTATACATGGGGATGGGGGCCGCCCAGAATGGACACAGTCTTTCTAGCCTCCTTGGGATCAGGGCAATTCCCTAATTATCCTCCCCGCTCTAGGGTGGCAGAAAGCTTACTAGGCGCTTACTTTTTTGTCGCAATGTGCCTACCTGTGGATTTTGGGCCCAAGGGCAGTCGGCACCTAGGGAAATGTAGCAAACCTCAATATTTTCAAAAACCAGACACCAAGGGGAATCCAGGATGATGTGACATGTGTGCCTCTCCTCAGGTTCTGTTACACAGAATACTTTGCAAACCTCAAACTTATTTAAAAAAAAGACACAGTTTCCTCATATTTCTGTGATGGAAAGTTCGGGGATCTGCATTGATCCACAAATTTCCATGCACCCCGCATTCCCCAAAGTCCTCAGATAATATTAATACCTCACTTTTGTAGGTAGGTCAACTGCCCACAACAGGAAATGGCCCAAAACGCAACTTGGATACACCACATTTTACTGTGAAAACTGATCCTTTTTTTGCAAAGTGCCTAGCTGTAGATTTTGAACCCTAGCTCTGCCGGCACCTAGGGAACCCTAAACCGATAATTTTTTTAAAAACTAGACACCCAGGGGATACCAGGATGGGGGGATTTATAGGTCTCTCACCAGGTTTTGCTACCCAGAATATTTTGCAGACCTCAAACTTTGTAAAAAAAAACACATTCTCCAAATATTTCTGTGACGTAAAGTTCTAGAATTTGCGTAGGTCCACAAAATTCCACCCGCACTGCATTCCCCAAAGTTTTCCTATAAAAATGGTAACTCACTTATGTGGATAGGCCTAGTGCCTGAAACAGGAAACTGCTCAAAACACAACGTGGATACCACATTTGTACAGTGAAAACTGACCTCTTTTTTGGAAAGTGCCTAGCTGTGGATTTTGAACCCTAGCTCTGCTAGCACCTAGGAAAACCTAGAAAACGTATACATTTTTTTTAAACTAGACACCCCGGAAAATCAATGATGGGGTGACTTGTCTGGCTCTCACTAGGTTTTGTAACCCAGAATCCTTTGCAAACCTCAAACTTTGTAAAAAAAAATAAAAAAACACATTTTCCTCACATTTCTGTGATGCAAATTTCTAGAATCTGCTTGGATCCACAAAATTCAACCTACCCTGCATTCCTCAAAGTCTTTTGAGAAAAATAATACCAAACTTGTGTGGGTAGGCCGAGTGCCCGCAACAGGAAATGGTCGAAAACGCAACGTGGACACACCACATTTTTACAGTGAAAACTGATCCTTTTTTTGCAAAGTGCCAAGCTGTAGATTTTGAACCCTAGCTCTCCCAGCACCTAGGGAAACCTAGCATACCAATACATTTTTGAAAACTGGACACCGAGGGGAATCCAGTTGGGGTACCTTGTCTGGCTTTCACCAGGTTCTGTTACCCAGAATCTCTTGCAAACCTCAAACTTTGTAAAAAAAAATACATTTTCCTCACATTTCTGTGGTGGAAAGTTCTGGAATCTGCATGGATCCACAAATTTCCTACCACCCAGAGTTCCCCCACGTCTCCGGATAAAAATGGTACCTCCCTCATGCGGGTGGGTCAAGTACCTGCGACAGGCAAGTTCCCAACACATATTGAGGAGATGTCAAAACTACTTATCACAAAACAACCATTTTTTTGCAAGGGGTGGTCACCTGGGTTTTGGCCCCAGGCTCAGCGGCCATATTGAGAAACCTACCAAACCCACACATTTCTGAAAACTAGACACCCAAGGGAGTCCAGCGAGGTATGACTTGCATGGACTCCCAACGTTTTCATACCCAGAATCCCCTGCAAACCTCAAATTTAGCTGAAAACCACATTTTCCACATATTTGTTTGTGGAATCGCCATGCCGGCACAAATGTCCTACCCCTTTGCGTTCCCCTCAGTCACCTGAGTAAAATGATACCTCACTTGTGTGAGTGGGACAAAGGCCTGTCTGACTCGCCCCTTGTTTTCCAGACGACCTGAACTATAGTTAATCCTTGTTTACAGATGATTCCTGATTCTTAAGCAGGGTTTCTGTCTAGCCAAACCCTTGTTTCCAGAGTAGCTGGGCTATAGTTAATCCTTCTTTCATGAAGGTTCCTGAACTATAGCTAATTTATAGTTCTTTGAATCCTTCTTGAGCTATAGTTAATCATTGTTTCTTGGAGAATCCTGATTCCTGCACTGTAGCTAATTGTTTGTTCCTTCAACCAGCACTGCCTGCAGTCCTGTATTGATTCTTGGTCTACCACTATTTAGTGCATCTGTGCTCTTTGAATCCTCCTGATTCCTAAACCAGCACTATTCTAATTTTATTTTATGTTTCTAGAATCCTGATTTCAGAGCACACACTATGCTATTACATTTTATGTCCTTGATTCCCGATTCCTGAGCCAGTCTTATTTTAGTGTGTCCTTCATCCTTGAACATCCACTCTTTTTTATAGGTACCCATTTCTAGTTCCAATTTCTACTTTGCTACCTTCCTATTCCTGCTATCTTCGTTTCCAGTTTTCTTTGTTTTCAGCCAAGTGTGCCCTTTGTGTTTCCTTCTTTTCTGTTAAGCGCTTTTTCTTGCTAGCTCCTTGTCTATGGTGGCTGTGTATTTTAGTTCTCCACTCTTGCTGTTACCATCTTGCACATTCCTGCTTGATCACCAGGATTCATGAGCACAGCTAAGAACCTTTGTGGTGTTTACCACCCACTGTGAGCATTGTTTGTATGCTACTTTTGTATCAGCTCCAGAGACTGTGCCTTTGCAAGGTCTCTGGAGCTGATACCCTTTATGTGGATATTTTCAGTCAACACCTGAAACAGAAATTGTGGGAGAGGAACTTACTGAGCTTCAGTCTTGCAGTGTGGAGTTCTTGAATACTTTACTCAACATTCTCATATTGATAATGTTGTTATATGTATATTTTGCTCTGTCATAGGTGTTAGTTATTCCACGTTAAGAATTGCCTCTTGAGTGCAATTCCTTGTGAGCTTCGAAGTTATTGTTCTTTTGTGCAGAGCTTCCCTACTACATAACTTTTCTCCTATGACATCATGCATGATCTTGGGCCACTCTGTAGCCAATATCATGTTTATTTTGTCTAGCCTTCCATTAGTGCTTGCAGGTTCTCTGACAAAGACTCCTCTGACAAGTTTCAGTCCCTCTGCCACCCTTAGACTACTGTGCCAGAACCAGATTGTGCCTGCTATCACTCAGAGGCTTGAATGTAACACCCCTTGCTTTCTATTCACTTTGCAGGTTCTGAATTTTTAGCAAATACTTACCAGCCTATATGTGGGCTACTAGAAGGTGGGGGTTGATAGCATAAGGAGCATTAATAAGAACTGGTTACAAATGGGATATCCTAATACGCGTAGCTTAGAATCACATGTGTCCTCCTGCTCCTAGTTTTCTTCCTAACCCTCCAGGTCCTTCTATGTCTTTTGATGTTGGTCCTTTTTTGGGTCCTTTTTTAAAGTCCTCTTTTTATTGTTCTGTACCCTTATACTGGTCCAACTACTCATTTTCACCCTGATATTGGTTTCATAAATATGGTGCTCCTAGTTCTAGTCCTGTCTGGACTTCATTTTCCTGGCCCTTACCTTTCTTTGTATTAACTGTTACTGGGCTTCCTCATCCTGGTACTACTGACCTCACCCTGATCATACTGGGCCCTTCTCTAATTAAATATGTTGACCTGGTTCTCATACATATGGTGCTCCTAGAGTTCCTGATTTGGGTAATCCTGATTCTCCTTGTCCTGGTCCCTGACTATGTGGTTTACCTGGTACTTCACCTGGTACTTTGTCAATGGGTCCTAGTCTTACTTATTAGATCCTCTTTGCTGGGCCTTGAAGGACTGGGTTTTGCTAAGACCCAGCGGTGCCAGGGACAACACCTGAAACCTTCGTGGGTTACCTGTTCCGGCGTACAAATGACAGAGACAAGGGACACTTCCTTCGGCGTCAAAGATTCGAGGTTTATTTACTGCAGGGAACACAGAAGTCACAAGAAGTACATAGCATGTAGGTTCAAGGAGACTGCTTCGAATTGTATCTGTGGATCACTCCTTTTATACAGTTTTTCGTCATACGACAACATGGCAAACAAAAGGTTACAACCCGGTTCCCACAGTAAATTTCATAGGGGGTCGCTTTCATGTATTCAGGGTCCCGGAACATAATTACAGTAGCATCGCCGGTTCCCAACTGTAAAAGTACATCTTCTCACCATTAGTGCATTCCATTCTGGCAGTAAACAAATCAAGGAAGAGTCAGAAACAGGTGCAGAGGAAGACGAGGATAGCGAACAGATTGAAAAGAGTGTAAGGGGGTGCTATCGGAAACACGATTGCTGGGATCAAAGGAGACGTGCCTAATGAATGCACAACTGAGACAATAGACCGGCACGGCAAGATGAGCCTCGAGCGGGGCCTTCTGCCTTGCAGTGTCATCCCCCTCGTCATAAAGACACCCTCAAAGGAACACGTGTCTTCCGCAAGAGTTTGGGAATCCCAGGGTCATGAAGCGGACAGTGTCCGTTCGCTGGCTACTTGAGGGCAAGAAACAAAATGGATGCCATATCTAAAATGGAACCCGTGGGTTCAGATGAAGAAACCCACGAAACAGACGAACGGTTTAGGTTAGCACAGCGAAAACGCGTACACCCACTAAACTCGTCATTTGCGGTTCATAGATACCAGACTCGACCATATTCGGGCGAGGCGAAAACACCACTTACAATTGTCATGGAACCTCAGATGCTCCTTTTGCCCTCATGTAGGCAAGCACTAGTCGGAATCAGAATCGATCTCGATATTCATCAGACCATCCAGATGTTGCTGCAACATTATTCTATCCATCAGTGCTTCCTTGGTAACAGGTGGCCGTCTTATACACGTCGTAGCACAGAGGCCACATAAGGCGGGACCACACTGCACACAAAGACAACACGTGAACAGAAATGCTACAATAACCCCAATGATCATCAGAATTTTCCAACCCCACGTCGACATCAGGCCCCAAAACCACCCTAGTAGCGTCCAATCCCCTACGTCCACGTGTATGGACTCGGAGATCTTATGCAACTTTGAGATGGCTTGATAGACAGTTGGAGCGTTGTCAGGAATGAAAATGCAGCAACTCGAATGGATCACCTTACATACTCCACCTCTATCTGCAAGGACAACGTCTAAAACCATACAATTTTGTAACGTCATAAGCCTGTCAGCCTGAAGCTCTGCTGTAATATTACCAAGGGCGCTCGCAGTGATATTAGCGGTCGATTCCACCACTCAAGTCAATTGTCTCAGGTTCCTACTATTGATCATAGGTCCCTAAAACGGCAAGAAACCCTTAAAGAAGTCTCCTGCTTCTTGACCGGCAGTGTCCTCTTCGCTAATCACGCCTCTCACAACTCTGGTCTTGTGATAATCCGACCCAACAGTAAAGGTCAGCGGCAACAAATTCGCAATATAACATGCGCCTGAGAAGTCACGAGGCAACCATGTATATGCGCGGTCGTAACAAACAAAGTAAGTACCCTTGGCAGTCAGAAGAACAGGGGAAGAGGCCGTCGGCAAAACATACGTTTCAGTACAGGCACTCCTCCCAAGCTGAGCTCGCGGGCTTCGGCCAAGGCCTTTCAGACAGAAATTACCGAGATGGGGTACGATCCAGATCAGAGACGAGCTTTTAAGCTGCCGATCACCCACTGACATGCTATACTCAGCCTCACTCAGATCTCTGTATGCTCACACCTCTTCCTCTGGGATAAGCGATGCGTCAAAGATATCCCTATCTAAATCGGCAATCGCTCTTGCCAAAGGCTTGTGGTACGGGCCAGGACCATGATCTGCAGTGCGTGGCTCTCGATGGGGGTAGGAATCCAGTGCGCTACGAAACATTGTTTGGAATGCTCGAGCTGAACCCTGGGAACTGTAAGGAAGGACCAAGTACGGAATTCCCCTATCCGTGGTATGTGGCATTAACCCACACACCCAACAGTTGGTAGTGTTCATCACCAACTGATGTTGATGAAGGAGCTGAACGAAGGAATTGTTCATAAATTCCGAACGTCTAACCTGCTCGTGTTGGGGTAAGATGTGAAAGGAATGAGGAGAAACAGTGGAAGTAGGTTTTGGTTCAGAGGAAGGGGTAGGTGAAGCAGAAGGCAATAATGATTGTATCGCATAGTATACTCCACCCACCAGTAACAAAGAAACAGTTAGGAACAGTAGGAACACCTGAAACATAAAGCATTTGGTACGTACAACCCTATGCAGTTCGAATCTTTGCGCTTGAGTCTTCTCCACTTCTGACAACTTTGAGAATGCCATCCTCTAAAACCGTCCGCAACGTTCTTGACGCACTTTGTTCTGTGTAGCAATGGTCAATCCCCAGGAGTTCCTAGGAATCAACGGCCTCCGACCTAGTGTCAGGACCTACTAAACAGAAGGAAGTACCCGCACGGCCCTACGGTCAACCCGGATGTAAGGTTCTTTTAATCAAACAATATATACAAAATCTCCTAGCTGTGGAAAAAAACACACATATGTGGAAAAGAACTCAGAATTTGATAAAAACCACAGTTTGTTCAAAAATGTTCAGAGTGATAATGGGGTAACGTGAATTTCAAAAAGGAAAAAAAGCAAAAATCATTTATTTGTCTCTGGTATTGGAACGAAGAAAATATCTGCTTCTTCCAGGACGAGTCTGTTCTTCAAACAATTGGTCGGGTTGTGGAACAGAGTCCTGTCGGTCAGACGATAGTTCAGATCTTGAATTCTCCAATGACAAAGGTTCAACAGAGTTATCTGGCTGCACTGAAGTATCTCCCACAGGCTGAGCGTCACTGAACGGCACAAAGTTCGGCAAAGCTTCTAGTTCAGTTGCGGTGATGCCAGTCCTCACCCACGAGTCCGCTGGTAAAGGTATTGGTACCTTTTTGGTGTGGGTGGCGTGCACCCAATGTTTGCGGCCCTCCAAACGAACAGCGGTTCTCGTGGCGAGTAGCACTTGGAAGGGTCCAACAAACCTCGGCTCGAGGTTTCGCTTCCGGCCAAAATTTCTGGTTACCACCCAGTCTCCGGGTTGGAGCTGGTGGCCTGGACCCTCCGTCTGCCCCGGCAGTGCTTCAAAGACCTGTTGATGAATTAACCTCAGTTTAGCAGTCAGATCATGAAGGTAATCAATTAGCATTGGATATTCAAGATTTGTAAATGAACTAGGTCTAGGAACCCCCCAAATATTTGCAGGACGGCCGAATACAATCTCATATGGGCTGAGCCCTACTCGAGAGTGTACAGTCGCCCTAGTTGACAAAAAAGCCAAAGGCAAAGCATCGGGCCACAAGAGACCAGTCGTAGCCTGAATCTTTGCAAGTTTTAGCTTTAGAGTACCATTGTACCCCTCAACCAAACCTGCTGACTGGGGATGATTGGCGCTGTGGAATTTTTGTGTAATTCCAAGGCCCTTACACACACTCTTCATCACACTCCCCACAAACTCACTTCCGTTATCAGACCATACAATCCGTGGCATTCCATACTGAGGAAAGTACTCCTTCAGTAGGACTTTTGCTGTGGACAGGGCAGTATTGTCTTTGAGAGGATAGGCTTCAATCCATCGGGAGAATGCGCAAACCACAACTAAAACGTATTTCAGGTTATTACATCGCTCCATATGGATGAAGTCCTGCTGGATGACCTCAAAGGGACATGTAGGAGGAGCAAAGTGGCCGGGGGGTGTAGAAGTGCCCTTGCCAGGATTGTACATCATACATACCATGCAATTCTTGACCAATCTCTCAGCACACTTAGCGATACCATCATTCTTCCATACAGGGGACAGCAACTTACAGATACCTTTCGCACTAATATGTGACAAACCGTGTGCCTTGGTCACAACAGCTAGCACATATGCATCCGGCAACATCCATCTTTGATTCTCCGACAAATCAATCCAACATCCATTCGCATCCAACTTTCCTGTGCTCTCCTTCCACTTGGTCTTTTCAGTTTCGGTGGCCTCATTCTGAATCGCTTTCACACTTTCGACAGTATCCTCACACATACCAGTGTCTGCAGGCCACCTTACCGAACTCGTCACATACATTCTAGTTGCAAGGTTTCTCGCAGTCTCCTTAGCGATCTCATCAGCAAACGCATTACCACGACCAACATCATCCGTCACCTTACGGTGCGCACTGCATTTAATAATCGCCACCTGCTTGGGCAATGTGAGTGAGTCTAAAAGATCATTCACAAGCTGTCCATGCTGGATCTTCGTACCATGCGATGTCATAAAACCTCTCTCTCGCCACAATCGTCCAAAGCTATGAGCGACGCCAAAGGCATACTGGCTGTCGGTAAACACATTCACCCGCTTTCCTTTCGACAAAACACACGCTCTCGTCAATGCAATTAACTCTGCCACCTGAGCAGAATTCTGATTCAGTTTCGCAGTTTCAACAACCGTACTCAACGTTACCACAGCATACGCAGTCGTCACATCACCATTCGGCAACTTAAAACATGAACCGTCCACATACAAAGTACCGTCGGGGTCTTCCAATGGAGTGTTTTTTAGGTCAACACGACCCTTCGTTTCTTCCTCAGTTCGCAAATAACAATCATGTGGTAATACCTCGTCTGATTCCATATTGATAGGCAACAACGTCGCCGGGTTTAGAACATTGCAGTGCTTTTTTTGGATGTGACTTGTCAAAAGCGTCAACTCGTAACCGGACAACCTTGCGCTCGTCAAATGTTGGGTTTTCGTACGATTCAAGAGAGTGTCAACTGCATGCGGAACCATCACCATAAGCATATTATCCATGACCAATCCCGCAGATTGTCGGATGGACACCGCAGCTGCCGCTGTTGCTCTTAAACAACTCGGCAATGCTCTAGCTACTGGGTCCAAGTTCGAGAAAAAATATGCACATGGACGCTGTTTACCGCCAAATTGCTGCGTCAAAACACTCAACACACAACCTTCCCTCTCGTGAACGTATAGTGTGAACGGCTTACTGTAGTCAGGAGTACCTAACACAGGGGCCGAACACAACGCATCACGCAGTTCAGAAAAACTTTTCTGACACTCTTCCGTCCATGGCAAAGGAGATGGAACATCTTTGCACGTGAGGGCTACCAATGGTTTCGCTAGCAATGAAAAATTTGTAATCCATTGCCTGCAGTATGACGTGATACCTAGAAAGGCACGCACATCTCTCTGAGTTGTTGGCACAGTCATTCGAGCGATCGCTGCAATTCTCTCTGGGGTCAACCTTCTTCCCTCCTTTGACAATAAGTAACCTAGATAGGTTACTTCTTGGCAACAATATTGCAGTTTAGAAGGTGACACCTTGTGATGCAAGTCACAGAGATGTTACAACAAAGACACCGTAGCGGTTTTGCAAATTTCTCGCGTGTCCGCAGCCACCAATAAGTCATCGACATATTGGATCAAAGCCGCACCAGCCGGTAACACAAACGCGCCAAGTTGACTCTTCACGGCTTGGCTGTATATCGATGGACTCTCACAATAGCCCTGAGGAGCGCGTTTAAACCTAAAGCTGCGGCCACCTAACGGGAAA
Organism: Lissotriton vulgaris; assembly: GCF_964263255.1. NCBI lineage: Eukaryota > Metazoa > Chordata > Amphibia > Caudata > Salamandridae > Lissotriton > Lissotriton vulgaris. Next base: position 89,563,171 of record NC_141697.1, on the reverse strand, counting down.
CCGAATAGATCCCTGTTTTCCTCAGCAATCGGAATGCTAAAGAAAGCATTCTTCAGGTCGATCACTGAGAAACAGGAAGCAGATGCTGGAATCAGAGTCAGTAAAGCCGTAATGTCAGGCACCACAGGGAACTGAGGAACCACAATTTTGTTCACCTCCCGTAAATCAATGACAAAACGATAAACAGGAGGCTTAGATGGATCAGTGCGTTTCAGAATAGGTAACACAGGGCTATTACACACGTTTCCCCGAGTCTCCTCGATAACATCTTTCTCGATCAAGTCATAGATGATCGCTAACAATGCTCGCTCACCATCAAGGGAGATACGATACTGGGGAATACGTGGTAATCGCACATTTGATTTCAATTGGACAACATAAGGGGAGATGTCAAGCAGGCCCACATCATTGGGACCCGTTGCCCACAAAGAGGCAGGAAGAGAACTCAATTCCGATGGGAGCTTATCAGTTGACAAATACATAGGAGAGATCACTCTCTGACCCAATGTAAGCTCCACTCCCGCAGGAGAACAATACAAAGTCGCATACAATCGTTTCAGCAAATCCAGGCCCAAAAGATTTTCACCACAACCAGTAGTCAAAATCAAAGGAGCTTTCAGCTCACGAGACCCAATTGTAAGGGGCAAAGGGCGAGAAACCGGATTGCTAACAGGGGCGCCAGAGAATGCAACGGAAACATTTGTTAAGCCAGACAAAGGTGCGCCAGGGAGTTTCGAATGCATGATGGAACTTTTCGTTGCACCAGGTTCCAACAGAAAAGGCTCAACTACGCCCGATGTGGCAACTGCAACGTAAGGCCCTCTCTGATCAACTGGAACTGATACTACTCCCTCTCCTTGTCTATGGCTGTCCTAGTAATTACCGTCATCTGTACCCTGATCGACATAAAAGTCGTCCACATGGTACTGCGCGGATCTACCTGATGATGAACCACGCTGATCAAAACAATTATTAGAATCCGATGAGTTGTTAGAACGTTCATTTTGATTCTGAGTAACACCACGACCTCTACCTCGTGAAGCTTGTTGAGGACCACTACGACCCCCTCTAGATGAATTGCCATTATTCCGATCGCGCAGAACCGGACAATCAAATTTCAAATGACCCTCACCTCTACAATAGGCACATTGATTGCATCCAAGCATAGATCTCTGCGAAGAAGAGTCATTCCGCGACTGCGACCTAGCGGGCTGCTATTGCGATCTATTCCGCTGTTGAGAATCGTTTTGATTTGAGCGCGGAGGATACGCTTGTTGTAACAAAACTTTCGTTTTGAGCTCTTTCGTCTTTTTATCCGCACGATCATTTTCCTCCTTCTCTCTATTTTCATAATATTGAGCCGTGGCCAATATCTGAGCAGAGGTAGAAACAGCCCACGCACTTTCTGAATTTTTCAATTTGTTGCTAAGTTCAGGCAACAAATTCGATACAAACTTATCCACAAACAACCTCTGACCTCCCTCAGTGCTCATATCTTGACCACTGTGATCGATGAATGCCTCCTCAAATCTCGTAAAGAAATCGGAGACACTCTCGTCCTTCTTTTGCTTACAGGCAGACAGTTTATCCCAGTTAACTTTCATTGCTGGCATAAGTGTCTTCATCAATGTAATTATTCTCTGGGGTAGATTAGTAATGAGTTGTTCAGGCTTAGCCCCACCAACTTGTCGTACGTCAGCCGCTGTAAGCGCAGCCCAATCACCACCTAATTCAGCTGCATGATCTTCTTGACGTATCTTCGCCCATGCCGGTTGCGGTACGACATTGCCGAACAACATGTCAATGTCGGCAAGGTTCATGATCGTAGCATCCACTAGTTGGGACAATTCTTTATAGTACCCTGCAGGATTTTTGCGAGGGTCAGGCAAAGTTTGCTTAACCTGCAAAACTTCCGATCGTTTCCATGGGAGGTGTATCCACACTCTCTGGAAGTGTGGCAAAATGGGAGGAACTTGAGCAGCATCACCCGGCATCCACACTGGTGGAACTTCACGCATGGGATACTGGCCAGGCGTTGCCATCCATTCCTCAGATTCATCTTTAAACAATGCTCGGGGCATCACAGTAGGACGGAAAGATAGAAGATGCTCAACAGCACGTCGAACATTGCTACCCACAATCATACCATTCGAAAACTGAAGCTGAAGTTCAGTTACAGCGGCCAGTACATCATCTGCCGCGTCAACTGATATCTCATCGCGTAAGAATTTGCACATTTCTTCAAACACGAATCTCTGTGTTGGCTCATTAAATTGAGAGAAAGTCTCAACAACTATGCGTGGAGGATTCTTAAGGGGATACCTAATCCAATTTTTCGCCATTTTAATTAGCGTATCACGTTCCCTACCACCAGGAAGCTGACTTCGTCGTTGGGGAGCATCAGAATCAGCAGACCCAAGACTCGGTCCAAGAGGAGAGTAAAAGTTAGCAACAATATTAGGAATACGTCGCCGAACAGACGGGGAAGAGGAGAGAAGTAAAGGGGTAACAACAGAAGGACCAAAAACAGGAGGAGCAGGAGCAGTAGGAGTAGCCACAAGAGTGGAAGTAGCGGGAACAGTAGCTTGAGAAGGTATAGACGGTGGAGCAGTGGGGACAGTAGCAGGTAGAGGAATAGAGACAGAAGGATTCGCAAGGACAGGACCAGCGACAGGCTGATTAACAGCTGCCGGAACAGCAGGTTGAGGAACAGGAGGAACCACGGGAGCTGTGGTATCCTGTGCATATGGAGGTGGCGACTTCAGTAGATAGGACAACAAAGGGTCCTCTACTGCTTCCTCTCCTTTCTTATCCATACCCGTCGGTAAAACGGGATAACATTTATCCACAGTCATACGTTGTAATCTATCAAACATTTCCTTTTCCTTCTCTTCTTTGTCTCGCTGAAACTGCTCTGCATTTCTCATCGTTGTAACGATACCTTCTCTCTTATTACGTTTAAGCTGTTTGATTTCTTTTTGCTTGGATTCTTTACGCCATAACCGAAAGGAATCAAACATGGCCGGCCTTGCTTTTCTTTGGTACAATTTAGCTTCAAGATTGTCTAAAATTGGGGTCTCAAATCTACCATGAGGTGGCCAACTAAGGACACCGTTATCTTTATTGTAACGAACCCAATAATCATTGAATGTGATAGGACCCATACCATGTCGACTATATAATTCATAAATTGGAGTTCCAACCGGAGGTATCGGACATGAGTCCTCCAATTCGGAATCCGCACCACAACCTCTAAAACAACTGAACAAAGTACTACGGCCAGGCATCGTGCACACTAACCGAGTTTCACAAACGTCAAGGGTTATTGGATTACAATGTCCCCGCAAAAGTGCAAAAACCCTCGGTTTTTGGCGACTGCAGTCGTCAAATAGAACAACTAAGAGCAAAATACGAAGGACCACAAATGCAATGGAACCATGCAACAACTAAGCACCCACAACAACTAAGGATTCTGGGGAGCGACCACAAATACTTAACTCAAAGAACAATGGCGTCACCAGGAAGGCCCGTCAATCGTCTCGCTGTACCAAGGTCTACGCCAGGCGCCAAAACAGGTCGACAGTCAGGGCAGCAGTCCGTCGCAGCCGTCAGGAGGCGGGGATCTTCGCGGGAAAAGTCTTCGGGCCACTTGTTTCGACAACAGGATCGATGAAGCGGGGTACACCTTCCCTCGGAGATTTCACACGAAGTTCCTCACGATCATCGGGCTTTGGACCGGTACCGCTGATGCCGCCCCACGTTGGGCGCCAATTGAAGGACTGGGTTTTGCTAAGACCCAGCGGTGAAAGGGACAACACCTGAAACCTTCGTGGGTTACCTGTTCCGGCGTACAAATGACAGAGACACGGGACACTTCCTTCGGCGTCAAAGATTCGAGGTTTATTTACTGCAGGGAACACAGAAGTCACAAGAAGTACATAGCATGTAGGTTCAAGGAGACTGCTTCGAATTGTATCTGTGGATCGCTCCTTTTATACAGTTTTTCGTCATACGACAACATGGCAAACAAAAGGTTACAACCCGGTTCCCACAGTAAATTTCATAGGGGGTCGCTTTCATGTATTCAGGGTCCCGGAACATAATTACAGTAGCATCGCCGGTTCCCAACTGTAAAAGTACATCTTCTCACCATTAGTGCATTCCATTCCGGCAGTAAACGAATCAAGGAAGAGTCAGAAACAGGTGCAGAGGAAGACGAGGATAGCGAACAGATTGAAAAGAGTGTAAGGGGGTGCTATCGGAAACACGATTGCTGGGATCAAAGAAGACCTGCCTAATGAACGCACAACTGAGACAATAGACCGGCACGGCAAGATGAGCCTCGAGCGGGGCCATCTGCCTTGCAGTGTCATCCCCCTCGTCATAAACACACCCTCAAAGAAACACGTGTCTTCCGCAAGAGTTTTGGGAATCCCAGGGTCACGAAGCGGACAGTGTCCGCTCGCTGGCTACTTGAGGGCAAGAAACAAAATGGATGCCATATCTAAAATGGAACCCGTGGGTTCAGATGAAGAAACCCACGAAACAGACGAACGGTTTAGGTTAGCACAGCGAAAACGCGTACACCCACTAAACTCGTCATTTACGGTTCATAGATACCAGACTCGACCATATTCGGGCGAGTCGAAAACACCACTTACAATTGTCACGGAACCTCAGCCTGTTCATTTTGATCCTTGTGCCTTTGGTTGTCCTGCTCACCCTGATCCTCACCAGCCTGGTCCTGATACCTCAGTTCCTGGTCCTCTTGCTCTACTTGGTTCCCTTGGCTGTGACCCCTCTGATTCTCCTAGTCCTGTTCCGGGTTGTTCTGATCTCTCTAGTCTATCTAACTTTCCCCATATGGTCCCTAGTTTTTATGGCTGTTGCCCACCTGTTCCAACCCTGACTAGTTTACAAGTCTTCCTCCAACTTGTTGTGATACTCCTGGCCCTGGTCGTCCTGCTCTTTGTCATCCTTTTCCCCACCTAACTTGTCCACTTAGTCCTGATTCACCTTGCTGAGGTTTTGTATGCCCATTTCTCTTTGTCTTGGTCTTCATAGCCATCCTCGACCCCCTTCTACTAGTTCATCCTATTCCTCTTGGCCCCTTTACCCAGTCCTTCTGACCCTGGTATACCAGCTCCTAGTCCCCTCAGTCCTCCTAGCTTTGTTGTATCCTGGTCCTTCTGAGCCTCCCCATTTTGAGCCTGATGTTTCTGTGATCCTAGTCCAGTGCCCTTTATCTTATTGTCTCTGGCTATTATGATCCTCTTGATCTTCCTCACCTTGGTCCTGCTATGGCTTGTTCTCTGTCCTCTTTGTCCTGATCCTTCTAATCCTAATTGCTAGCCCTTCTGGCTCAGGTCCACCTGGTATCCTTGGTAATGCCCCATCACTTTCCTTTCTTATTCTGATCCCTTGGTCTCACTGGTAACAATCCCCATAATCCTAATCTTCCTAGTTTTATTGGTTCTGATCCTGATCCTCCTGGCCATGATCTTACTTTTACAGGTTCTCATAGTTATATACCAGCTGCCCATGGTCCTATTTGTTCTGGTCCTCCAGGTCATCTTTGCTATGGTCATCCCGGTGTAGTGTAGTTCCTATATTGCCAATAGGCGCTGCGCATTGGAATAACATAAACAGTAGTTTAGACGTAGTACTGAGGTCGACTAGGTCTCTACTGAATATGTTAGATTTAATTAGGTATGCCAGATAGCTCAGAGGTCACTAGAAACTTTCTCGAATGAACAGGAAGGAGTTAGCGTTCCTGATTAGACAAGAAGGGATTTGTTTCTGACAACCCCATAAACATGACAACTTTGCTCCCTCCAGAATAAGGAGTATATCTCCAGAGTCGTGTGAAAACAATAGATAGCTATTTCACTCAGTCAATCATGCATGCTTAGTTTCACCAGAGTACAGAGAAATAGAGAGACGGGCGTTTTCAATAAAAGGTGTTATTTATTGAGCAGTCTTCTTTCTCATGCAAGAGAAGTGAATTGCCACAATTGCAATACTTGTCATAAAGTAAAGTGCGTACAGTAAAAGGAGTATTATGAAATAATACTGTAAAAGCATTTATATTGTTTCTGAGCCATATGATACTTAAAACGGATAAAATATATGCAGTTACATACAATGATAAAAGTTGACTAAACGTACTCAACTGGTGCTTCTAAAATACGCCTACCCCGGTGTACCTAACCTAAGCCTAGTACGTGGGAAGGAGTAAGTGAGCTGCAGTTTAAGTGAAGTTAGTTTTGTCAAGAATCTGAATCAAGAATTCTCTAAGGGTCTAATCAGCTCCGTACCTTGGTTTTAGAATGAAGGAGGTCTTGTATCTCTTTCTCAGGACTTGATCTCCCAGCAACCCGCAAGGGTGACTGGAAACACTGGAGCTGGATTTCGCGGCAGGAGAAAAGACAGCGTCTTTCGCAGTGCGTCAAATGGGAGGGTCGGCTTCCTTCGGCACTCGCATCAGCTGGGCTTTGGGTAAGTAGATAGCCACTCTGCTCCAAACCACTGTGTGCTGCTTAAGGCAAATGCTGGTATATTTATACCTGGAAGGTGCCGTGTTTGACGTAAGGTTGGACATAAGACGTCACTAAGAACTGTCACTAAGAACTGGCAGTTCTTTCAGGACTCTCAGGAGTTCTAGGACAAATCAAAACAAAAGCACAGGGAATTCCCGGGCTGCTAGAGGTTTGGTTTGTTTAAAGAATGCGTTGTACTTTCTAGAAGTCTAGGGAAGTAGCCTTGCCGTATTTGGATTGCATTGGCTATGACTAAATATGGATATGATTCTTATGCCTTTATAAGGATATGATTTGTTATAACCACATAAGAGCATAAATCGGGAATATTTAATTAGGGTCCTTGATACGCTCACAACACCGGTCTTCATGGCCCTGGTACTGATCTTTATTTTCCTCCTCACCCTGGTCTTTCTAATTTTGGTACCATTCCCAAGATATATTGTGCAGATGACTAAACTTCTGTATGGCTGAAGAGGCCACTCATGACATGGAACCAATAAACAATATGAGTGAAACTCAATCTTCTAGGTGAATAGTATGAAAAAGTGTGTTTATTCACAGGCAGATGAGTGAACTCTTCCTGTGTCGCACTACTTACCTGTCTCCTCCTTTCACTTCCACATTCCACAGAAGCTCCATGTGTTGATAAAGAACTGCAACACCAACTCTACAGGGTTTTCTGATGGTTTTTCCAAGAGAATAGACAGATGATACCGCTACAGTAAGAGCCCAGCAGCAAAGGATAGCTCACACTGGGCTCATACGATGTGGTAGACAATCCCTAAAAATTATCTGAACCCCAATATTTGATCAACCCAATATTTACCAAAATAATTCAGCTCCAATGTCTTCAGCTGAACTAATGGTTAGAGACTGCGCTTCTCATCAGGAAAACACAATATAGCAGAGTAAAACAACAAAAAAATATTGAAAGTGGTTGGCGTTCTAGATCAAAAATAGGACAAAAAGTGAATTTTAATTACAGAATATTCAAAAATGCTATGGAGACAAAAGCAGGAAATACCGTGAAGGCACAGTTACAGAATTACAGAAAATGAAAGATCATAAAACTAATAATCTCTACAGGCAGAATTTAAGTAAGATCTTCCAAGTGTCAAATTCAAAAGGAATACTGACCATCAGCCAGTTTTAAGGCAAAAATGAACACAGTCTTGGAGGAACCCTAAGTCAAACACCCTACGTCCCAACATTAAAAAAGCCCTAAGCCTAAACCCCCCGAAAGGCAAAAGCCCAGATGTTCTATAGACAAATCACACAAATTATTAATAAATTATGCTAATTCATCATAACTTGATCATGGTATGGTTCAAATTGGCAAATCAGAATCAACAATGTAATATTCTATCTTTAGTACTAATCCGTTTCTTAAGGTAAGAGACATCTTCCATCTGGTCCCTCAGCAACTGCACCTCGAAGATGTACAACGCAAGTGAAACATTTCTTGAACAGTGGCTCATAAAGTTAGCACATCCATACTAACATTTCCAGGGGAAGTCCTCAAAATGCTACTTTGCATACACAGTTGAAGGTCCATTCACAATGCATGTTTTCTAACAATGTTTTACTTTGCTAACACATTGACAACATTCACTTGATCTCTGCGGAAACGAGGGAAGAGATGGCTTTTCAGTGGGACACTGATTTGGAGAGGGAATGAGATGCAGCAAGTTGGACAGAACATGAGAAACTGCATCCATTTAAAAAATAATGGTGCACTACACGGAATTGTGGCATAAATATTAATTACATTATTCTAATTTCTAAGTGGCCAAGGCTAACTTGTTCACACATACATTGTAGGAACGGGGATGCAATTCCAGAGAGGCCCAACATGTGCCCACCTGCATGTACCCCCGGTCCCCCTGTTAGGGCCCATTTACTTCTATGTCTGCCACAATTTTCATGATGGGCTCGAAATGAAACCCGGAATATGCTTGGCGGGGCTGTAGTGGCACCACCAGCATATTCCTGCTAATTTCCAGACTGCCGCGCAGCAGGATCTTTGATTCCGGTGGAGCTGGCAGTCTTATGATGCTAAATCACCAATAATTAAGTGATTGTGCTTGCTCACATAATTAAGAGTAATATAGGGTTCAAAAATGCGACAGCAAGAGCAAATTTAGCAACTTTAAGCAGCCACCCATGCTTACTATTTGTGTTCTGCTGCATTTAGAGCTATTTCTTAACGCAGAATACTTCCTTGCTTCTATTTTGGGAACATGGGTGCATTTGGCACTAGATGTCGGCAGTAAGTTGGGGAAATTTTACCCTACCAGCACATTTAGTGCTATTTCTTAGCACAAAATGCCTTCTCGTGCCCCTTTTGGATGCGAGGGATGCATTTTGCAATCAGAAAAGAGCCAGAAATGGCAGGGGTAAGTTGGAGGAAAATGCTACCCCAACAGCGCATTAGTGATAGTGAGCAGCCCATTTTGGATGTGGGAAGGCATTTTTCATAAAGAAATAGCACTAATTACCCTTCTCACATAATTATGCAGAATCTCGTGAATATTCCGTTAATTCCATGTGATTGTGCCACCCCAAGTTTCTTTCCGAACTTAGGGGCCCATTAGGATCTCGGGCGGATCGCCACCGCCCGCATGGCGGTGGCGATCCTCCCGAGATCCGTCCCCGCCAGCCACCCATTTCCCCCCGCCATAATACTTCCCATGGCGGGGGGACCGCAGTGGATGGAAAGACCGTCCACCGCTTTTCCCCCCAGTCAACAAGTCGACCGGCCAGAAAAAAGTTTAATGTGGTGGCGATGTCTGTTAGACACCGGCAGCCATATTATCATGGGGGTGGAAACATGCCTTTCCGTGGAGGCATTGCCGCCATGGAAAGGCTTGCGGGAATTGCTTGTGGGGGCCCGTTGCGGGCCCCTAGGGACTCTGGGGGGTGCACCTGGGGGGTACCTATGGTACCCCCCTACAGTTCCATGCACAACATGACAGGCACCGCGCAGTGACTGTCATGTTGTGCCTGGAAGTGCATGACATGCCTTCTTGGCATTGTGGCAGGCGGTGCTGAGTGCACCGCCCGCCACAATGTCAGGTATGCAGGATTCGCCCACCACTGTGGCGGGCACATCCTAATGGCACCCACGGGACCCCCGCCCTTATAGCGGGCAGTCCCATATCTCGATAGGATGGCGGGCGGACATCCCAATGACCCCCTTAGGCTCTCACTTGATCTTGTATTCTGTTGAGGTTTCTTTTTTCAGCTTTTCTACTGCTAATTTTCTTTTTCCAGCGCTTTCAAATCTGATTTTTATTAAGCTAATCATTTTGATCAGAGTCTACTTCTTCATGCTACCACTCATGCTTAGCTCTTTTGCATTGCAATGACTCTTTACTCTGATCACTTAGCAAAAGGACTTTTAGAGTTTTAAGCTCTTCCTCACAACTCTCTCTCACTTGAAACTGTCACTTTAAATTACTCTTTGAATTTTTGATCTTGATCTTCACCAGTTGCAGAAGAAGCTTCAGTCCCTCTGGACAGTCACTCAGACTGTCACCTTGATCATCAGCTTCTGCATCTTCCACTGCTTTAGCTTCTCTAACTTTCTTTGTATGATAAGTGTGGATCCATTGAGGCACCCCGCACATTTAACTGCACTATTGACGATCAAGATAACTTGTTAAGGGCCATTCCACCTTTCATCTAAACACCCCTTGCAGACAATGCAAGGGGTGCTCAAATGAAAATCCCCATGCATTTAGGCTGTGGCAGGGCGTATCTATGTAGACTTCTGTGACTGCAACCACCTGATGAAAGAAAGATTTTACCACAGCCAGACCTGTATATTAATCCAGAACCATCAATTATTGACAGTAATGCAGCTGAAGGAACATGTATGTGTCTCAATGCTCTGCCCATGATGACTTCATAGAGAGATAAACCTGCCTTCCTGTTTGGAGTACCACTCATGTTCATTAACACAAGGGGAGGTGCAGCAGGCCATTTCTAGCCTGTTGAGGTACAGAATTTTGCAGTTTATTTTTGAGAGTACCATTTATCCTCTCCACCACATCAGAGAATTGTGGTTAATACCTGCAGTGGAATCTTTATTTGATCACAAATGCTGTGCATATTATCTGCAGCACGTCATACTTGAAGTGCATGTCACAATGACTTTTAACAGAAGACAGGAGCTCAAATCGTGGTATCCACTCACTCAACCACAAATTTAGCTACTGCAAGGTTATCTGCTGTCCTTGTGGGAACTGCCTCAACAAATATAGAGAAAAAATAGACTGCTACCAAGATATAGGTAAGGCCATTGCAAAGTGACATCTAAATAAAGTCTGCTTGCCATCTCGTAAATGTGCCCTCTGATTTGCCAATGTGATTCATGACAGTAGCAGTATTTTTACCTTCATTGTTTGGGCAACAGCGGTCACATACATCCTCAGTAACATGCCAAATTCCAGTATTTTCCCAATACTTTTTGAATACCTTGATCAGGCTATCTCTTACTGCATGTGTTTGATTCCGTGGGGTTCAGGATACTACTCCTTACAGTCAAAATGTTTTCCTCTCCAAGTATCACTTGTTCATAACATGTCTACCTGCTGTTTGTAATACGCTGTTTTTTCATTCTCCTCAAAAGGATTTCAACAGGTTGTGGAGCATAGACAGCCAAAGTATGGCCATAACAATTTCTTTACTTTGCTCTATTGCCAGACAAACTGCTGCAACCAATTTCAGACACCCTGTGAGACTTACAGCAACTGGATTTAACATTCCTGAAAAATAAACAATTGGACGCATGAGCCTCCATGTTTCTGAGCAAGAATTGAGAGTACACACCCACCTTTTTTGTGGCAGAACAAATACAAAATCTTATTGTAGTCAGTCATCCCGAGTGCAGGCGCATGACACAAACTTTTTTTCAATTTTTAAATGACTCAAGGCACTTATCATCAATGGGACCGGATCATGAACAACACTCTTTGTCAGCCATACTAAAGGCTTTGCAATCTGGTAAAAATGTGGAATCCACTGACGACAATACCAAACGATTCCCAAAAATATCCGAACCTCCCTCTAAGTGGTCAGGGTATTTAATTTTAGAATTGCAGAAACACGTTCTTTTGAGCCTTTTTGGACACCCTTTCCCATATGGTGTCCTTGATAGATAGCTTCCTTCTCACATTACTTCATTTTTGTAGGGGAGACTTTATGCACAATTTCTCTCAAAGTATGCAACATTGTAATGGTATCAGTTTTACAATCTTTTTTAATTTATGTATTGTACTAGGAATTAACTATATACTTTCTAAAACCTTTTTGGGAATTTGGGAGAAAATGTAAAGACTTTCTGTATACCCTTGTGGTATTCTATACCATGCAAGAATTGTGTTCAAACTTGAAATGTGAAGAACTGCAAATTCTCAGGCAATGATATTGAAAAGAATGTGTGTCAGAAGTTGATAACTGTGTATCATTTTGCCTCTGCTGGAATTTAAAAGAGTATTGCTGCTGGATTCAGTACCACAGGACAGCACTGACCCACAGTTTTAATAATATTTTAGAGGTCTTGAATAACTCTCTATTTCCCACTCAGTTTTTTAATTCCCATTATAGGAGAATTGCATGTACTGCCAAGATTGTCTTGATGAATTCCCTTCAGAATTATGTTCTCAATCACTAGTTTAATTCCCTCTTCAGCCTCTTTAGTTAGTCTGTAATGTGTAGTACTGGGGAATATTGCATCTGGTTTAACCTTTATTTTCACTGGTTCTGCTGTTTTAATCATTTAAATTTATTTCTCTGAAAAATCACACACCTTCCCTCTGACAGTGAATCTTACATCTGGAGTGAGGTCCTTTAATGTCAAAACTGGGTACGACTCAACTTTGGAGTTCTCTGCATCAATTTAGAAAAGTGAACCCTCATCTGCAATGCCATCCAATGGGCAAAAAACAACACAATTCATCGGTAAATATTAATTCGAAGCACGTTTACTGGGTTTGAATCACATAGAACAAATTAATGTTTATTCCACACTTGTCCTATTTTGACCGGAACATCTACTGAAACTTGATTAACAAATTGTTTATGGCTGATTCCTACAACTTGGACAGATTCGGAACTTTCAGAAAACGAACTGTAGAATGCGTAGCCCCTCTATCAGTCAGAAATGAAACAGGATGGCCATTAACTTTTCCGTCAATGTAATGTGCCACAATTGGTGTATCTCCTCCTCCCCTCTCAGGTATCGTCATTGCGAACTGGTGTCTGCTATCTCATCAGTGATGATCATGGAATTCTGTTGGTAACCTGAATTATATGGCATTTAATTTATCATGTTATGCTGCATAACTGGCATTCCAAACACTTATTGACTCTGCAAGCTCTGCTTCATATTCTGCATGTTATCCTGAACTCTTTCCGAATTCTGTGTACATTTTTGCTTCCAATGGCAATATTTGAACCTATCTGACTCCTTTACAATTGCTTTATACGAACAATCATCCTTCATTCTTTCAGTTTTTTTCTATTTCTTTTCAAAATAGTCACTACTGTTTTAACCAATTTCAAAATCTCAATAATGCTCACCTACAATTCGAAAGTCATTTGCTGCTGGCGTCCTCCACAACTTGTTTTTATGCATCTATTAATGACTAATTTTAAATCGCTCTGTGTTATCCTAGATAGGTTTTCACCTAAGAAAGTTTTAAAGATACATTGAACTTGAGCTATATCACCATCCAAATATAATTTGGGCATTGAGTTGTGTGCCCTTTTGATTTTTATCAATAATAGATTCTGAAAGCCCATAATAGTCACTTCCAATGAATTGCAGCAGGGGTAGTCAATTAAAATCATGACCTGCTTTAATGTATTTATCATTGCTTAAACAATTTACTTAAGCTCATATTTGTTGACAGTTTGTGTCTGACACATTGGATTCATTATCTATATTGTAATTGTGGTTGCATTTACGAAGAGCGAACTGCCCCTGACGTTGCGTTGAAGCACTTAATGGCAAGTAACAGGCTGCTCCAGAACCCAATGTTAGGGGTTAACCCGTGAGGTAAATGTTGATTATTGGGATTGGCCTTATGCATGCGTTTTCTCAAGTTACTTTCTGATAAATTATATTAATGCTAATTCGGTGTGATCATTATTGGGGGTAATGTGGTTTCAGGTGAATGGTTGGTGATATAGATGGGCTTTGGGGAGATTAGGTAATTTAGTTTACAGGGATAGGATTTTATAGCAGGCGAGGTTGAGATCTATGAAATTAGGTGTCAGCCTTTTGCAGAATGATAAGAAGAGAGAATAAGATATGCAGGCTTAAGACGGAGAGAAGGCTATGGTCAGAAATAGAAAGAATGCTGAGGATGGAAGGTAAGACGATGATTACTCTGAAGAAAGAAAGGCGACAAATCAAGCCTAAAGGTATCAAGTGAAATTAAGTCAGGTTCAGTTTCTTCATGCAGGGTTTTAGGAGTATTGTGAAAGGCTGGTTTCTGAGATAACATGCAGTCTAAGGATGTAAGCTGTAGCAAGTAATCTGAGTACCTAAGTGTAAAAAGAAAACATTACACGTGGTGCTTCATATCCAGGGCAGACAGTTTAAAATATGCACGTTTGTGTGTATACATGACTTAAACAATGAGAGTTTAGCCTGGTGTGTTCGAGCTGTATACTCAATACACAAGAAGGTTCTATTATTCACAGTGGGATTTGTGGACTGTGTTTGTGGACTTGTGTTGCCCTCCACATCTTGGAGGTTAACTACAGGCCATTTTAGAGTTTGGAGGGAACTGAAAGTCATTGACATTATAGAGGACATTGTAAATAAAGAGTAGAATCCATCATCTGAATTTCTTCTGCCCTAGAATTACTGCTTTGGAGCAATTTCACCAAGTGGATTAGAGTTTGCGAAACGGGCACATTTTCAGTTCCCTCCAAACTATAAATGAATCTTTAATGAGTGTTATGCATAGGCTAATAGCAGCCACTCAATTGTGAGACATGGCGCTGCTGACATCAGAACTTACTGCACCATTGCGCACACAGATGGAGGAGTGCATGTCTGAAGAAGGGCTTTAGAGGGTCTATCTAGAGAAATGTAATGGATTGATTTTAGGGCCGTATTGGGAACACAGAGAAGCAATGGGGGGAGTGGGAGTGCAAGTGGGAAGCACTGCTGCTTTTGTCACTGAGGGCCAATACAGCAGCACCGTACAAAACCGGCCCCCAGCAACAAAACTGGCCTCCACTCTTCCAGCTTCCTGGGGAAATGCCTGATGCCCGTTATGGCCAGCCTGGCCCTGATTAATTCTAACTCCAGTGCTTAATTTGATTCTGTGGTTGCCAGTGGAGCCCACCAGCACTGATTTCTGTGGACCTATACTTATATTTCCTCATCAGACATTGACCGAGAGTAAACAAAAAAAAAGAACACAGGGACAGGAAGGAGGAAGAGAAAGACAGAAAAATCATAACAAAGAGGGAAAGCAGAAACCTGCAAGAGTGAGATACAGGGACAATGGGTGTCTGTTGTGGATTAAAGAGGCATGGGGCATTTAGTAGCAGCCACCATGGGCTCTGAACTGAGCTTTGGGCACTGGCACTCTGACAAATTAAGCAGTGTCTAACAGAGTTAAAGGTAATACTAGGCAGAGACAGAGAGAGGTTTAGATAGAGAAATAAAATACACAGAGGTCAAATAGAGAGTAAGTTCAGTTTTCCAAGGCACCTTGAAAGGCGAGGGCCCTCGCAATAGGCCTCTTTGCCATGCTTTAACATGTCTCTGCGGGAGGTAGGGGTTGTTAGCACAAACCCCGGTGTATGCTTTTGTAATCAAGTGGCATACAAGTTTTCTTATCACACCTGGGGACACACCCACACAAGGATTTTCCGCATGGCCATGCTTTGCATGTACATCATACATTGCATGCCAGCAATGCAACTTATGCTATTGTCATTCAGTAGCACACTGCTTTTCTTTATAGACTGCACACCATTTCTCGTGTGTAGTTTCATCGAGAAAGATTTGCATATTTGGTGCGATTTGTTGCTGCTGAATATTTACTGCAAACCTTTTGCAATTCGTATGCAAATTTAGGAACTAAAGTATGTTTGTAACTTTGATTCTATCGGTTAAAAGTTATTAATTAGTACATATCGTACTCTGCAAAATATATACTATCCAATATAATGCATGCCTGGTTTGCTTCCTGTGGGTGTTACAGATTCAAAATGTGCTAATTATTATGCAAATCAAAGTGAAGCTAAATGGAGCTTTTTAGTACCAAGGAGCAAGGGAGTACACTATTAAATGTTTTAATATTCACCTAGTGCTTTCAAATAAGTTCCTACAGGGTGGCATATGAGCATTTAAAACAAGAATTTACTTACATTTTATGGTATATTTGGCAGCCGTAATAAATGAGACTTTTTAAACGATAGATACGCTGGGATGTCCAATGTAATGATATATTGTAAATTAACGTTTCTCAAATGACAGACAAGGCATTAACATTTCTCAAATTGCAAGTAAGGCTATTCGGATACACTGTAATTTTCTTTCATGGATTTTTTCTCAATCAGGAAGTTAGTCTGCTCACACGATAAAGATAATTCTTCAAGTGTTAGAAAGTTACATTTGCATGTTGGTGTCCTTGAAAAAAAGAGTTGTCACACTTAAGGATTACATACACTGTACCTGAAGCTAAAGAAGCTAAACTAATATGTCTGGCTACTTTAGGCATGAAAGTGCTGATGCACTGATTGGCAATCTTGTTTATCCGATTGTGTGGATGGTGTAAGCACTGAACAAATTAGTTAACCGTTGGATGAATGTGTGGTGTAATGGATGGGTGATTGAGTGAGTCAATTGGTGCCTTGGTAATTAATGGATCCTGACTGAGTGCCTGTAGAGATGGATAACGGGGAAGTGCATGGATGAATTGTTCAAGAAGTGAGTGCATTCATGGTCAAATGAATACACAAATGGGTGAGCGAGTGTACAGTTTGATCCAAGTAGTTTACACCAACTTTGTATGCTTAGGCCACAGACGGTAACAGTGATAATGTTATAAAAATGACACAAATTACCTATAAGCACTGCATGATTTTTCCAGGACTGTGTACCATCATGTCAAGATTAACCACCATATACAAAAAAAACACCACCATTATGCTAGTGCAATCATTGCAGCAGGGTGGGGGGGGGGGCATCATTGTGCGGAGAGTAGCCCGCAACACTTATGGTATTATACCACATCTGCACCACCATGCGTCAGTCCATGGTACATACTTTCACCATCACTCACTAATTCTAATGATCGTTCTGTTTTGCCCCATCACTGGGTAATCATTAGTGCATGTCTTAATTTGCACCACTAATGAACCCTAAGAAGACAACCAGATTTCCATCACACAGTGATAATCAGCACATGCTAATATCTGCACTAAGCCATTGCTAGGTTTTGACCGTTACTGAGGAATCATCACTGCGTTCCCATTTTCCATCACTGCTTATTAATTATTTGTGCAAGTTGAGATGTACCTCGTGGCTCAGTCACTATTGGTTCAAAGAGATGAGAAGGAAAACAAGAGCTATAGTAGGTGTTTGGACAAAAAGATCGATGTAAAAATATTGAGACACAAATAACGGAAATTAAATGACATACAGATATCATGATTCATAAATATTGTTGACAAGAATGTAATCTTTTGAGGTAAGTAATATCGTTTTAACAAATGTCAATTTTCAAAAATATTGTTTTCAATAACATAGTGGTTAAAAATATAGTTTTTAGATTATTTTGATGTGTTCTGGTTGATACACTAATTTTCCATGTTACTATTGTTTATGTGAAAGTTATTAGCTTTTTCAAATATCACTTATAATGTTAAGTGATTTTGAAGAAGGTTGCTGTGTTTCTAGGAGTTAGGATGAGAAGTCGATTAGGTAATAATTAATTATGAATTATTTAATACATTTTATTTAATTATATGTTTGATATGTATTATGTAAATTATGTGATATAGATTTTTTTAATAGATGTTATTTGTGGGCTGCTAAGGGTAAAAGTTAATTAATTAAAATGATCAATTAACTATACATTAATAATTAAGGGATCTATTAGGATGACAGGCAGACTATCCGCCCGCCACCCTAGTGGTGCAGGGACCAGCACCAGTGGTGCGTGGGTCCTGCACCGGCATCCCCCATCCACAACATTGCTCACAGCACTGCCCGCCACAATGCAGTGGATGCACCTTTTGCATTTGCATGGACAACGTGGCAGGCACCACTCGGTGCCTGCTACATTGTGCATGCAAGTGCAGGGGGGTACCATAGGTACCCCGATGTGCACACCCCACCAACACCCTGGGGGCCCGCAACGGACCCCCACAATCAGGGACCCCATGCCCCGTCATGGAAAGGCACATCTCCCCCTAAATTGTAATATTGATGGCGGTGACACCGCCACCATATTCAGCCCCTTTTCTGTCCAGTCGACTCGTCCCCCCCCGCCATCGTAATTTGGCTGGGGGGAAATGGGAGGCGGGCAGTAGTTAATGGCGGGCGGATCGCCACCACCATATGGGCGATGGCGATTCGCCCGCTATTACCCCTTAGTATTTATTTGATTTTTAATTATGTAATTTATGGAATATTTATTTCACTTATATTCTAGTTGCAGTCTGCTAGGCTTGTAGAGGTCTAGGGTGAGAAGTTAACTAAGTAATAATTAACAATGTATCATTAATTGCTGAATAATTATTTCAAAGATTTTTTAAGTATATAAAATATGGTATAATTATAATTATTTTACTTATATATAAGCTGTGGAATACTAGGGTTGTAGGGACATTCGGTGGAAAGGTAATGAATTAACAATACATTAACTATTACTTATTAAGTGTAAATTAATTATTTAATTGACTTTTAAACATGTAGATTATGGAATACTTTTTTATTTTAATTGAATTTTAGTTGTGAGCTGTTAGGTTTCTAGGGTTCTAGGCTGAGAAGTTAATTACGCTATAACTTATTAACATTCATTTGTTAATTAGTTATTTCATTGATTTTAAAATATCTAAATTCAGGAATACTTTTTTGTAGTTATATTATTTTTTATATTCTATGTAAGGGCTGCTAGGTTTGTAGGTGTATAAAGTGGGAAGTTAACTCATTAATAATTGAATAACAATTATTTATTGAAAATTAATCATTTTATTGAATAGTAATTATGTGAATTGATTGTTTTCAGTTTATATATGTGTATGTATGTGTGTGTGTGTATATACATATATATATATATATATATATATATATATATATATATATATAAAAAAATAAATATGTTGAAATTCAGCTTTTATTTAAATTTAAATTTGAGTGGATTCTTAAAAGGTATTGCAAAGAAAAAAAACATAATGGTCATTGTAACTGAAAAAAATGATGATATTAACCTGTGGAAACCTTAGTATTTTTACCATGTTTATACTTAGCCCCCACATGTGACCAAGTCTACACCAATCACTGGCGCTTTAAAAGAACGTTTCATTATTGTGGACACTGTCATGTGAACAAGGCTCCTCGGAGCCGAAACATCACGCGGCTAACTTGCACTAAATAAAAGAGATTAGCACCTCAATTGGTCTGTGTCAGCGTGATCTGTGGCGTGGAGGATTCCTAGCGCATGGAGAATAAACGCTGGTACTTGGATATATAGGTCGGGTAGTTTCCGAACCGACCGACACACGAGACCCTCTTGGTTAATTGGTCGACGCCTCACTCGGAACATTTCTTGGAGTTACTTCCTGGACTTTTCAAACTACGGAAGGAGTAAGGCGTTACTGACCCCCAACAACCTTGAAAGTTAATTTAGAACAACTTGGAGTGCACGAGCACACGAGGTGGTGAGCCTGAATAACGAGGAACCAGCAATTACCGACTCAACACACCAGTTAGCAAACGCAGCATTTTTTCATTGGGAAAAGAGTAGAGTGCACAGGCGCGTTGCTATCCATCCACTCGAATTGGGGCAATTAAGACGCCTAATAACAGCTGATAGTATTGCAAGCATGTCGGCTGACAGTGTTCGAGACCGGGAGGCATTGGCATTGACAATGTTTTCCGATAGTTCCCCTCTCCCAAGCAACACCTGGGAGGGATCTGATAATGTTGCCAGTAGTAGCAGCAGCACTACACTACAAGACCTATTTAAAACACTGGAGAAAAAATCTCGCAGTGAACACCCAAAATGGTGGGAGTCCAAATCGTTACAAAGGTATGTGGAGGTAAACCGCATTCCACGCGGTTTACATATATTAACAGCACCCACGTATGATGACCCTAACCCCGATCTGATGAAGGAATGGGCGGAATTCAACCTGGAAGCGTCTCACCGCCAAGTTCAAATTCTGATTAAATATGCAGACATCGATTGGGCTAAACTGTTAACTGAGATTGAAGCCATTAATGAGCAAATAGCGAGTTTGGGCGAAGCTGAGGAAAAAGAACAACTCTTAAAGGCGATGAATGAATGCTTAAAGAAGGAAGAAGCAAAAATCATAGAAAGGAAAACGTACAGATTCCAACGAGATCGCAATGATTACGATCTAGGACAGATATTTACGTTTTCAAGAAAATACAAATCATTGCGGAGTGGAACTAATAAACCTCAGCCGAAGCCCAAAGTGAATCGACAAACTAAAGGACAAACTGACACAACTAATTCTACCTTCAGTTCGGATATCGACTCTGAATCGGAAACAGAACGCCGAAACCAGGCACAGGCAGCAGGCATCCCAAAACCCTCACCGGGACAAGAAATTGTTTTTTATGTCAGGAAAGACTGCAAACCCTGAGATCAAGCACGCAGCAAAAACACGTAAACAGCGGGCAAACTTCAGGAGGCGCCAGAGGCACAGGGCTTGCAAGAGGAGGATATCAAAAAAGGAAGAGAGGGATCTGGGTCTGCAGCCCAGCAGAATTAATCAGAGGTAAGAATCAAACGATTATAAACTTAACCCCCTTTAAGTTAACATCTAAAGAGGAAGAAATATTAAAATTGGGGTTATCTTTTGCTCCACAGTGTAACTTCAATTATCCTGCTACTAGATGTGACATGTATAAAGCAGTAAGAAAACTCAATCTGCGCAAGTTATATGCCTTGAAAGCCAAACAAAAAGATATATCACCTTTGAGTGGAAATGATGAGAATATGAATGCTCTATCTCAAGGTACTCGAACCATCACGGAACTAAGGGAGACAGAGGGGGTTGGTTATGAAGGAAATACACAAAAGACAGGAAATATATGTGAATTTGACGATTTTGGTAACCGGTCATCGGTCACTACTCTATTCAGACCCCCCCTCAACTTTTACTCCGGTACTCCCTAGAGATGCCATTGACATCTTTCACGGGAATGTGGTGGGACAGTTAAAAGAACTGAAATGCAACGTGTCTAAAACTAAATGGAAATTCGACAGATAATCACAAGGATACTGAGCACTCACGACCCGCCTAGCGAAGGAAAAAGAAAATATTGTCAGAGGAAGTGACAAAGGCGGAAACATAGTTTTAATGACTAAAGCAAACTATGACAGAGAGGCTTTTTGTCAATTAAACAACAGAGAATGCTATGAACGTATTAAATCGCAAACTGTGACGTCCATAAAGATGGAATACCACCAAAAAGTAGCTCACTGGAAAACAAACAAAATTGATCAGTGATGCAGAATATAAATATCTCAAAGTGGACAATCCAGTAACACCCATTATGTACTTTATCCCCAAGGTGCACAAAGATCCATTGAATCCCCCTGGCAGACCGATTATTTCGGCCAGAGGCAGCCTACTTGAGCGAACTTCTATATATAGAGGCTATTTTTTACAGGGCTATGTGCAGAAATTGGATTCTTATGTGTGAGTCACTGATGATTTCCTAATGAAAATAAGAAACATTGATTGGGTATCAGGGGATTGGTTGATAGCGATGGATGTCACCTCGCTATACACCAGTATAACACATACACATGGATTGGCAGCAGTAAAATATTACCTTTCTAGACGAACAGCAGTATTTGATGCGCATAATTTGATGTTGTTGGACATGTGGATTTTTGTTTGTGGAGTAACATTTTCATGTACAGTAATTTGTTGTACCGGCAACTACAGGGAGTGGCGATAGAAGCCAGCTTCTCCCCGAGCTTCTCATGTTTGCACATGGGAGCTTGGGAGGAGCTGGTACTCAGGACCACACATCAAAAGGTCATCTATAATAATGTGATTGCCTGGTATCGTTTTATTGACGATTTGTTGGTTGTTTGGAGGGGCAGTAAAGAAGCAGCATTGACTTTCATTGATAACATCAATCAGAATAAATTAAATCTTAAATTTACTGCCACGCTTAGTCAGGATTCAGTCACTTTTTTGGACACGGAGCTGTATATTCAAAATAACCAACTGGAGTCTAGAATTTTCCGCAAATCTACTGCGGGGAATAGCAGTTTACATGCGGCCAGCGCACATCCTATGCACCTTATATCCCTTATGGAGAGATGCTTAGGATGAGGCGTGTATGTAGCAATCCTGCAGAATTAAAGAAAGCCCAACTGGAGAGCAAGGAGCGTTTCCTTGAAAGAGGCTATTCTGTTCAGACAATTGAAATCCATGACAATAACCAGGGATGAACTCCTAGAGGGTGGCACCAGTAAGACAAAAACAGGAATATGTGATACAGGAGAAGCTACCAACTTTAGAATTATCACTGGCTTCAGTAGACAATATCGGGATATCTATAGAATTGTCAACAAACACTGGCCCTTAGTCAGAAGTGACCCCATTATTGAATTACCAAAGAGAGTGTCTTTAACATATAGCAGGGCACCCTCTTTAAAAGACCAAATAGTAGACACCAATCCTGAACGTGTCATGAAAAGTACCTGGTGGCAGACCAACAAGGGGTTCTTCAAATGCAAGACTTGCAAAGCTTGCAATCATCAAATTAGCACTAAAACATACATGGACGGCTTCAGCAAGATACAACATCAAATATCACAGGTTTTAACCTGCAAAACTGAATACGCCATTTATGTTTTGCAGTGTCCGTGTCCTCTGAAATACGTTGGGAGCACGAAACTCCCTGTGCACCAACGTATTCTTCAACATTTGAGGGCTATTATCAATGTGGATAATACTGTTCCTGTGGCTAGACACTTTCGTGATCACCACCAGAGCAATAATAACTCGCTCAAATATTATGTGATAGACACGATCAATGCCAGCAGACGTGGTGGTGACAGAGAGGCTAGGCTAAGAAGATTAGAAACTAGATATATCCTCTTACTTGACACTAAGGCACCTGCAGGATTAAATGTTACAGAAGACATGTACACATGTCTGCCATAAGCCGGTTGGTTATCATATACCACCTCACCATAAATCAGTTCCCAATCATGATATTATACCCGGCTGGGATATATCACGACAGGAAGTAGTAAGAAACAAAGTATGTATACAGGTTGACGTTGTGTTATGGCTGCTGCTATCTGATTAGACAATTTAAACACACCATAAGGGCACATAATATCTGATTAAACCAAATGGGTCCAAACACCCAAATAGTTGATATTCAGAGTATGAGTTGCAAATTTATTATTATTTTTATTCACTATAACACCACATGTTTTGGTAAATCTAAGGTTATCCAAATTATACAAAACAAATTCCCAGTTATCACAAGGCCATGATAGAATTCAGCTGATTTAATCATGTATATAGAGAAGTAACTGTGATAGGATCAAATGTTATTATTCAAGATAATCAAATATTCGGTGAGTAGAGGTGTGATACTTCATAATGCTATGTTTACACTTAGGCGCTTTTTGCACAATTAGTATAATAGGAATGACATATCCTAAATAATTGCAATTTGCACAAATGCGTAGTTTGCACATTGAATTAGGCACTAGCACTTTGACACTAGCACTTTGGATCTATATATTATGAAGTATTAATAGACATATTATTATTGCCTATATTCATTTATAACATCACACGATTTGAACCGATATTATTATTATTATTAATGTATATTTAAATATGTATAAATTTCAGGTATTTAACCGCGATTTAAAATGTTGAAATTCAGCTTTTATTTAAATTTAAATATGAGTGGATTCTTAAAAGGTATTGCAAAGAAAAAAGCATAGTGGTCATTGTACCTGAAAAAAACGATGATATTAACCTGTGGAAACCTTAGTATTTTTACCATGTTTATACTTAGCCCCCACATGTGACCAAGTCTACACCAATCACTGGCGCTTTAAAAGAACGTTTCATTATTGTGGACACTGTCATGTGAACAAGGCTCCTCGGAGCCGAAACGTCATGCGGCTAACTTGCACTAAATAAAAGAGATTAGCACCTCAATTGGTCCGTGTCTGCGTGATCTGTGGCGTGGAGGATTCCTAGCGCATGGAGAAGAAACACTGGTACTTGTATATATATATATATATATATATATATATATATATATATATATATAATATATATGTATGTATATATTGTATATACATTACCAACTGGGGGTCGCTAGTAGGTAGTTATGGTTAAGATGTATTTTCCATAGGAAGAGCTTTTTTTTTTATTTGTCAATAACTTTGGCGTCATTTGATCAATCCTCACAAAACTTTCTACAAAAATGGGTCAGTCTCTACTGGTTTCAACATTTTGAAGTGGTCTGTCAAGCGGGGGCTGAGAGAAAGGGGGCATCCTAAAATGCCTTTTCTCCATGTTAATTTCCATAGGAAAATTTAGACACTACTACAACCCGAAATGCTGAACGGAATGACACCAAATTTGGTAGAAAGGTAGATCTTGGTCCCGAAAGCGCACTTTTTGATACATGTTGTAAATGTGTTCAGTAGTTGCTGAGATATGGAAAGATATCTCATATACAATTGTGGCTGTGGTGGATTTGCGACCTCTCTGTCTTGTGCCTGAGATCTGATTGGCTGCCAACACCTAAAACCACAAAGTGTTGGCAGCCATCTTGTGACTCGGTTGAACTGACTCACACATTTTTTTTTTATAAAAAAGAGAAGGGAGCAGGGTAAAAACACCCTGACTCTGACCTTGGGGGGAGGGCTCCCACAGTGACCCCCAGGGCCAAAAAAGCATTTTATTTGTCAATTTGGATTTGCAACTCCCGCTGACATTAAGGGCCCTGGGTGGGCCAGTTTCCACAGGCATTTCAAAATATAGGAGAGGACACATGGGGCCACCTCCTCAGGGTAGTCATATAATTATATGCATGGAGCTTCACAGCTTCTCTGCTATTCCGGGCACTGTCACCTTGGCAGGGCACATACATTCTTCAAAAAAAAGTGCAAGGGAGGCCGTGCAGCCTCTCTGTGTTGCGATCGTCCTCAGACGAAGAAAACACCGTGCAAAGGTGTCATTCGCGAATGCGAGAAATGGATGGAAAAACTACGTGTCCCAGAAGGCCATGGGCCGCGGGATGTAAGGGGAGTGTCGTCTTGTATTTAAGCGCCTCCCCCGAACAGGGAAGTGCTTGACAATCCGGATATGGTTTCAAGCCTAGTCGGGAGGTGCGTCCAGAGGAGCCAGAAAGTAGTCTACGCCAATCAAGAGCCTGCGTGGTCAGTGGGTCTGTCTTCGAAGGTCTACCCCGATCAAGAGCCTGCGTGGTCAGTCTGTATCTACGCCCTTCCTCTTGAATTTACCGGAGTATCGCAAGTACTTTAGGCCCGCCTCCCTTCTACTTGATTTCCTGTTTTTGTTTTGTTTTCATTTGTCCGACTTAGAATTCTATACCTTGTTTTCCGGGGAAAATATACTATTTAATTCGGTCTGAATAACAGTGCTTTGAACTCCTTACTTCAGCCCTTAGTCTCCAATGTTGTAATTGGTAGACGTGGAGAGTCCTGGCCTTATCGATTGGGAGTTCTGGTGAGTCGGGGGTGCAGAGTCGGGGGGAAGGGTGGACGTCACAGTGAGTGTTTCTAATGGTAGTGTTCTTGTCTTCCTGTCCTGCAGCACTCCAACTCCTGCCACCGCCCTGCTGTGCATCTGACCATTCTTTGTGGGAAGTGCAGATCTTTTCGCTCCCTTCTTTCTTTGTTCTCTCCCTTTTTTCCCAGGGCACAGGTTCAAGCAGTGAGTACTTTCATTGCCGGGAATTGTGTCAGGGGGAGGAAGGGGGAATATCATTGGCCATCGTCTCTGCTGGTTACCCGTTTAAGGTTAGTGGCGTTTTGTTTGTTCTTGTGCCGCTTACAATCCCGACACTCTGCTGCTCCGGCAACCATCACCTCCCTGGGCACTTTACATTAAGAATGCCGTGGGGCCTGCCCAGGCCTCACCTGCAACCCTAAGGGCTGCCAGCTCTCCGGAGATAACATAAATATTAATGTGTGGGGGGCTCTGCCTCCCTCATGCAGCCCGGTGGACCACCACCTCCCCGGGGCTTACTAAGCAAGGGAGGGGGGGTTTCACTGCACCCCTCATGGAGCATTACATGGCCACTGGGACTGCCACCTCCCAGAGCTGGCTCTTGCAGTATCCCAGGGTGCCCACACACAGGACATTGCAGTTTGCTATGACATACCAAACTCAGCTACAAAGGTTACAGGGACGATATAGTTAGGGTCAAATTTTACTCATACATAACAGGAGAAATTTGTCCATTATAGTTACCAGAGTTAACCATAACTTGCGGCCCCTTGATTCACTGCTTTTGGCCTCACATATATCACTCATGACATGGTCAGTGACATCACTGATGACATCACTGATGCCATCTCAATGAATTTCTCTGGTTTTGTATGAGTAAACTCTGACCCTCAAAATAACATTTCTGTAACCTTTGGTTTTTTGGGGGAATTTCCAAGGTTTTTTAAATTCTATTTGCTCAATATATCATCCTTTTAACCTTTGCTTCTTTCAGTGAATTTCTACGCTTTTTTTAATTCTAATTCTTAACTATTATGTCCCTGTAACCTTTGTTTTTGTGTGTGAATTTCTAAGGTTTTTTTTAACTAGCTGTCATGTTTGCAGAGTGGTGGAGAAAGGGGGCTGTGCCTCCCAATAGCTCTCAGGAATTCCACTGTGTAGGACTCACAGGAGGTCTCCACCACTGTGCAAGAACACCTCCTGACTCACCACTAGTAGGGGGGTTAAGCCCCCTTGACTCTTGAGGGTCCTTGGGGCCAACTAGCCCTCCTGTTACATCCAGTATGCCCTGCACAGCTGGATTGCTGAGAGTTGGTCAGAGGCCACACCCCCTATCTCCACCATTCTGCAAGAGCCCCTCCTGGTCCACTGCTGCTTGAGGGATGAAATCCACTTTAGTTTTAAGGCCCTCAGGAGGCATGGGGACAACCCCCCCCCCCCACTAGCAGTGCACCAAGAGGTGCATTTAATGAGTGGTAGAGAAAGGGTTTTGGCCTGTGGCCACCTCTCAGCAATAACACTGTATGGGGCTTACTAGAGGTAACAGGTGGGCGTGTTGGCCCCTAAAGACCTATAGTAGCGAAGGGAACTTCATCCCCCAACCAAGAGTATGTCAGGGGGTGTATTTGCATAGGAGGGGAGAAAGGGGCAGGGGGTGTATTTGCATAGGAGGGGAGAAAGGGGGCAGGCTTCTGATGAGTTGCCGGCTTTGGATTTTTTTTCATTTTAGGAAAGGGGGCTGTGTGGCTCCCTTCCATTGACCGATTTGGGCCCGGTGGACCACCTCTCCCAGGGCCTGAGCGATTTTTTTCTATTTTGATTCACTTAAATAGGAGGTGGGCATGCGGTCCCCCTCCCCAGGCTGATTTTGGCCCTGGGTACCCCATCCCCTGGGGCCCGGCCATTTCTTTTCTTTTTATTTATTTCAAGGTAGGGGGCTGAGCAGCCCTTCTCCCAGGCCATATTTGGCCATGGGGACCCCATCCTCCTGGACCTGGCCATCTTGTTGAGGAGTGCGGGGTCAGCCTGAAGTCCCGGCTGGCTCCTGCGGGAGCTGGCCGTGCTTTTTACACCTGGGGAGCTGCTAACATGCAGCTCCTTGGGTGTAAAAAGCAAAGTGTATTCTTTGAACAAGCGAGAGCAAAATGCTCTTGCTTGTTCAAAGTGGAGCACACTTGCTTGTCATGGCATGGCAGGAGCAGTGCTCCTGCCATGCCATAGCAAACTGCAGCGTCACAAGGTGGGAACCTCGGGACATTGTTGAGCCTGTGCTGGGGGGTGGCAGTCCCGAGGGCTATTTACAGCTCTGGGGGGCCACGCCTTCCTCTCCCCATCCTGAAAATAGCCCCAGGGAGGTGGTGGTCCCTGGGGCTGTGTGTGGGGCCTGGCCCAGCCCGTGCATCTTATTTGAGTATTGCCCCGGGAAGGTGGTGGTCCCCAGGGCTGCAGGGGCTGCATGGGCCCCCCACCCTAGTAGATTAGCCAAGGGGGTTGCAGTGGCCCCCGCATTTCAATTATTTACCCCTGGGGAGGTGGTGGTTCCCCAGGCCGCAGAGGCCTGCGCCTGCCCTGGATTATTTGTAAGTGCCCCCGGGACCTGGCCCATCCATAAGCCTAACCAAACAAAGCGTGGCAGCCCGCGCTTCATTTTTTTAATAAATGTATGCGGGATTCAAGGATCCAACTCGACTTCTGCCTTCATTTTGTTTAAAAAAGTGCTTTTTGGGCCCCAGGGACCTGTCAAAAGGCCCATGGGGTCAATGCGTTTCTACCCTACCACCTTTTCTTTTCTAACATTTTGTCTTGTGACTTAGTTTAACCGAGTCACAAGATGGCTGCCAACACTTCCTGATTCAAAGTATTGTCAAGCACTCAGATCTCAGGTATGAGATCAGGAGGGTTCACGGATCCACCGCAGCCACAGTTGATTATCTGATAAATGTTTACATTTCTCAGGAACTACTGAGTGGATTTTTCACCATTTAACAAAATGAGTGCTTTCTGGACCAAGAGCTACTTTTCTGCCAAATTTGGTGAAAATCAGTTTAGCACTTCGGGCTGTAGCCTGTCAAACGTTTCATATGGAAATTAACATCGAGAAAAAAGGTTTTTAGGACCCCCCTTTTTCTTGGCCCCACTAGACGAAGCACTCTGAAATTGCAGCTGATGTGACTGAACTATTAGTTTTGAAAGTTTTGTGAAGATTCATCAAACAGCACCAAAGTTATTGGCTCATCAAAAAACGCTTTTCCTATAGAAGCCAGGTCCCAACTATAACTACCTATTGGCGACTGCCTATGTTATAGGTAATATATATATATTAGTCGTAACGTCCTTAAAGGGTGGAGCACCAAGCTCAATGAGATAACCAGCGAAAATGTCACACATCACCAACTTCTCTAAATGACGGCCAGCAATGGCCAAAACGCATCTTTCTATGGAGTAAAGCTGTTTTGTTAATATAGGCAATCTTCAGGGAAAATCCTCTTCCTGTGAGCAAGAGAAGTTGGTTTGTGTGATATAGCACTAGAGATGCACTCCTCATCAGGAAAAGTTGACAAATTAAATATTGGAAGCGTAAAAGACTGAGGTCCCTTATTATGACATCACCAGTCGGTCCCCCAAACCACTGACGCTGTGGTCATGAGAACACTGCCAAGGCTGTGGTGTTCAAACTGCCATATTCTGAGATGACCGGCAGGCCGGCAGTTCGTGGTCGGCGGTCACACTGAGCAAGCATGGCTTGGCCATTGAGAAGGTCCAGAGCAGACACCAGGGCACTGCAGTGCCTTCTGCACGTCTGTGCGCTGTGTCCCCTGCACCATGTTGTGCATGCCACACAGTGCACGCATCACAGTGCATGCAGAGGGGGGTCCCAAAGTGTGCCTCATACACTACTCTCTTGATGAAACTGCTGGGGGCCCTGTTTGGGGCCTTTTCCTTCCCTTCCGCCATATTTTTCATGGCGGGTTTCCTGCTATGAAAAGGCTGTGGAAATGAGAACTTGTAATCACGACGGTGGTGCCTGCCTCAGCACCTCTGGCATTCTCTTCCACCTTCGCCTCCACTGCACCATTGGGTTCTAAGATCTTGGCAGTATTGGCACTGTAGAAGCTGACTGATGGTGGTCTGACCACCAAAACTTTAATCTGGGGGTCAGACCGCAACCACGGGTACAGTGGCGTCACTAGGGTTGGTTTCACCCAGTGAGGGTAACTCATGGTGTCACCCCCTCACGACTTTCCGCATGGACCTCCGAGTCCGCCAGTGGACACAGATGGCAAGAGGTTCCAGCCTGAAGGGCTGGTGGACAAAGATGGACAAACAGGGAGGCTGCCAACCATGTGGCATATATGTGAGACTGCTGGGCAGGGCACTTAACTGGCAGGGATGATGGAAAACAGGTAGAAAAAAACAACCGGCTTGAAACACCCTACCTACAGTCCCAGCCCATGAAGGAGCCATGTAGGACAACTGGTATCACAGAACAAGAACACTCAGTCTTCATTGCTGTTTCTGTGCCTTCTTTCAAGAAAAAGAACAGAAAGGTTATTGCGAATATACAAAATATTTTACTGGTGTTGATGAATCCGTTTTTTTCACCTAGAGGTCTGTAAAGGAGTAGCACTGCTAGACTTAGCCCTTTTCTTGGGCGTTATCCGGTCATCAACGCTGGGTACAAACTATCTTTAGATCAACAAGGCACATAGTGTCATCCTGGTAAAACACATCTCAAAATCCAGGGGGACAAGGTAGTCACCCCCACACATCTCACTATTCATGTGCCTGCAACACCCGGATCAACCCACTCCCAGCTTAACAGGATATGAATACTTGCCTCTGGATCTGTTAATGACCACCTGACCAGGACTTTAAGCCTTCTCATTGATACCACAGGGTGCCAATTAAGATAGAACCGCAACAAATTCAACCACCCCAATCACACAACTTACCCAGGCAAGAACAAGTGACTTACATGAAGAGTTCAACCCTAGCTGCAGAAACACAATATCAACCCTAGCTGCAGAAACACACTATGTTTCTTGCAGGGAGGAAGTTAAAGATTATGGAAAGGAGTGACAGAATGGTCACTAGGTTCCTTGGTGCTACCTTTCCTCCTTACCCCTGCGCATACCACCATGCAA
Source organism: Lissotriton vulgaris (assembly GCF_964263255.1). Taxonomy (NCBI): domain Eukaryota; kingdom Metazoa; phylum Chordata; class Amphibia; order Caudata; family Salamandridae; genus Lissotriton; species Lissotriton vulgaris. Next base: position 89,532,501 of record NC_141697.1, on the reverse strand, counting down.
TCCACTAAGCAATACTGCAATTGCAGGACAGCCCATTCTCACAAGCACCCTCCATGGCTTTAACCACAGAGCACCTCTCAAACCCCAGAATTCCCTAACCCACCAGCCCAGCTCTAACTCAGGGCACAAGCAAAGTATAATGTGTATCCTGGTCAGTGAGCAGCATATATCTACACATTGTACTTTACTTCATTTTACTCAATGCTAGGTATTCTTATACTGTAAGGGAGATGCCAGCCTAGCCCTTTCCAACCTCTCTGACAAACGATAGAACCAACTTTTTTCAAACTCACTACAGGACGGCACTGGACCGAGTGCAATGAGGACTCAGTGCCCTGCTTGCCGACCGAGGGAAGGAGCTTCCCGTGGCGCGCAATTTTCCATTGGGCGGAATCATTCTGACGTGTAGACTGACAATAGATGTCTTTCCTGTGATATTCCCCGAATCCCCGGGTCTAAAAAATAACCCTGGGTGGGCAGAGTACACTGGGCCCGGCCCGGGTATAAAGAAAGTTTCTGGCTCTGACAGTGACTGTCCTCGGGCGGACGGGGGGCCTGGCCTCGTCGGGGGCAGTCACGTGTTACCTGGGTTCTGAGGATGCGTGCTGGCAGGTGCCCAGGAGGAGTAAAAAGAAGACAGACACAGCAACACACATAAATAATGTAGCGAACAACACCAGTTCTTGAAATGAATCCTGATTTGATGATTGCTCCTTGACACGTCTCTTTAAAGCTCTCCTTTGCCACTGCACTCCCACATTTCTAATTCTACCTTCATTCAATTAATTTATAAATGATATTCTCAGTCTCTCACCTCTGCCTCCGGACCCTTCACCCAAGAAGTGAGTCTGAGTCAGTCCCAAATTTGACGACTGTCACGTCGGGCCAGGCGCTCGCGATATATCAAAGAAGATGGTGGCTGGTGATGATTTCTTTAGTCTAGTGCAGCGCACCACACGCACTCCCCTGCGCTGCAGTCTCGTCTCCTCCCTGGCGCGTGACTGCCGCAACGCGTCAGAGCAGAGGAGCACAGCGAGCGGGGGCTGTCCCAGGGCCGTCATTGGTAGCGCTAAGATTGACGGCCCTGTGACCCACAAACTGGGTACGCCGCACATCCGCATCGCACCAGCATCATCACCACCAGTGCATGCGCGGCGACGTGCAGTATACTGTATTTTAATTTGTAAGCAGGTGCGCAACAGCAACTACGCACCACTACAAATAAAATAAAGCAGCACTGGTAGCAGAGAGGTGAGGGCGAGGCTGAGGCTCAGGCTGCACTCCACTGTGCAGTGCAGAGCGAGACAGCCAGTGTAACTAACCAGATTGGTGTCACCCCATGATGAGGTGACACCCGGTGGGATCCACACCCCTGCACCCCCTAGTGACGCCACTGCACGGGTATAGCGGTCCTGGGACACTGTACTCATAATAGGCCCCTGAGTTGTAGATCAGAAATAAGGCTTATATCCTATGTCCCAGCATTCAAAAAGACCTAAGCCTAAAACCCCAAAAGGCAGTAACCAAGAGTTTTTATTATATTCTGCAAATGTATTACTGTATGATCATTGTTAGGTTTGCATTGGCAGACCAGATTCAACAATGTAATAATATAAAGCTTTAGTACTAACCCATTTCTTAGGATGAGAGAAATTTTTTATTTGCTCCCTCAGCAACTGCACCCAGGAGATGTACGACACAAGTGAAACATTTGTTGAACAATGACTCAGAGAATCAGCACATCCGCATCCACACTAACACTCCCAGCGGATGCTCTTGAAAATGATACCTTGGGTACACAGTGGAATATCCATGCTTTCCAACAATATTGGACTTTGCTAGTACATTGACATCATTCACTTGAGAGAAGAGATGACTTTTCAGTGGGAAGGTGTCTGGGAGGGGGAATGAGCAGGAGCGTGTCGAAGAGAGCACCAGAATCTGTATCCATTTAAAAAGTATTGGCGTACTCCACGAAAATGTGGCATAATTATCCATGACATTATCCACACTTCAAAGTGCCCTTCTTAACTTGTTCCAAGTGCAACATCATTAATTCATCGGTTATGACTCTGTGCATAGTTAAAAACATTAACTACACGAAATAAGTTTAACTTGATAATTGCCCATTCTGCATATTTTTGAAAATGCTACAACATAAGTTAACACTTAAATGTTCTCTTATAGAATACACTGTCCAACAGTATGGGTGAACAGAATGGTATAAAATCACACACCGTACAGATCTAAGATACATATGGATAAAGAGTAATATACCACATTCCAAACTGTGTCCCACTCAATTTACTTCCTGCATGGTCTCAAAATACTGTGCTCCCAGGTATCCCTAGCCTTTCTGAGGCTATAATACCACCTATCTCTCAGCATTCCCTTTTTGATGCTGCTTTTCAGCTTCTACTATGTTGCCAGGTATGAAATACCTATCAAGCACAATCCTTTTTTGAAAATAAATGCGTAATGATAGTACAAACCCTCCTGTAAGAATCACCAAAAATAGCCTAGCCCTCAAAAACACATCATAAGCATGATCATTAACATTAAAACACAATGCATTCTCATGTTTGAATAACACATTTATGTAACATTTTTTTAAAACATAGTGAATATTGTTGGTGTACAGTGAAATTCTCTTAGGCTGCAGCACAAAACATCTGTGTGCCACATGCTGAAACTCCTGGAACATAAGTTTGATTTCCACAAGAACCTTATCTTAATTCATGCTCTTTCCTTTGTGCAATCTATTGTGCATTGGTATATGCACTTTTAAATGCTTCACACATTTTGCATCTACATTAAATGATAGTCACCATCCTACCAGCGCTTGGAGTCCCTTTAAAAAAAACTTTATTTAAGATGATTGGAGGACGGCATAGGGCTGTGAAGTATATTATGGCACATCCATTTAGCAAGGTACAGTGAGAGGGATCCTTGTATGTTTTATTTTAACTACTGGGGTGTTGCTGAACAGTGAATATTGGGGCATATTACCAACAAGTAGTGATATTTATCACTAAATAGGCTTAGCGACGATTTTTTTTTATCACTGCCTATCGCTGAATATGTTAGCGGAGAAAACATGCTATTAGCAACGGTTTTCTCCATTGTGCTAAAATCTCCAGCGATAGCGGCTAAATGTGTGAATATCGCTGAGAATACAGTGATATTCACGCATTAGCGACGAAATGCTCTTAGCCATGTTATTCACCTCCATTGGATTCCATGGCTAAGAACTGGTCCGGGCAGGTGTTAGTATTTGGAGGTATTCGCCCTTAGCGCAAATATTTCCAACGCTACGCCTGCCTTGCTAATAGGCGATAGCGACGTTAGCGACTGCTTTCAGTCGCTAACTTGTTGGGTACGCCCACTTTGCATGTCATTAGCGATATACATCGCTGACATGCAAAGCGGGCCCCAAACCGCTCGCTATCGCCTAAAATCTGTCGCTAACATCAGTTAGCGACGGCTTGCTGATAGGGTGATTGAATTATCGTAGCTTAGCGGCCGATAAAGGCCGCTAAATCTGCGATAATTGCCTATCGCCCCCCTTGGTAATATGCCCAATTGTTTTTAGCTTTTCTGCCTGCAATTGAGTGTCACTAGCAGAAAGTGTCTTCTACAATTTGGAAGACACTTGCTGCTAATTTCTTCAACAATTTAGTTTTATGCATCTATTAGTGACTGGTTCTAATTCGCTGTGTGTTATCCTATATTGGTTTTCACCTAAGAAAGTAATAATGATACTTCTAACTTGAGCTATATCACCATTCAAATATAATTTGCGTATTGAATTGTGTGCCCATTAGATTTTTATGAATAATAGATTACGAAGGCCCATAATAGTCATTTTCAATGAATTGCAGTGGTTGTCAATTAAAATCATGCCCTGCTTCAAGGTGATTATCATTGCTTTAACAATTTACTTAAGCACATATTTGTTGAGTTGGTGCAGGCCTGACAATACAGTTCTTGCATGACACATTGGATTCATTATCTATATTGTAATTGTAGTTGCATTTATAAAGCTCTTACTACCCTGGCGAGGCGTTGTAGCACACTGCTCCTGAAGCCAAGGTGAGTGGTAAATCCAGTAGTTAATTGTTGGTTATTGGAATAAGCCATGCACTCTCAAGAAAAAAGGCTGCATGCATTTACTCATATTACTTTCTGATAGATTATATTAATACCAATTAGGTGTGATCATTAACGGGGGCAATGTGGTTTCAGGTGAATGATTGTTGAGAGACATAGGCTGGTGGATATTAGGTAATGTTAGGTTGCAGGGATGGGGTTTAAAAGCAGGAGAGATTGTGATTAATGAAATGTGGTGTTAGCCTATTGCAGAATGACAATAAGAGAGAGTAAGGTAGACATACATGCATGAGTCTGCGAGAAGGCTATAGTCAGAAATAGAAAGCATGGGATAATGGAAGGAAGGAAGATGGTCACTCTGAACAAAGAAAGGTGATGAATCAAGCCTAAAGGTATCAAGTGAAAGTAAGCCAGGTTTTGTTTTTTCATGCAAGGTTTAAGGAGTATAGTGGAAGATGGGTTTTTGAGATAACAAGCAATCTAAGGATGTAAGCTGTCAATAGCAATCTGAGGATCTAAGCTGTAAAAAGAAAACATTATACCTGGTTCTCCATATCCAGGGCAGACAGTTTAACCCGTTAACCGCCGCGGTAATTCCGCCGCGGTGCGGGCGTTTCCATGCGCGGGCGGGGCCGGGTCGGCGATTGGCCGATGGCAGCACTGGGGAGGTAGTGCTGCCGTCGGCCAATGGCCAATGGCTGACGGCAGCAATTAAAGGGTTAAAACATGCCAGTATGTGTGTACACATCACTTAAACATTGAGAGTCTATCCTGCTGTGTTCAACCTGTATACTCAATACACAGGAATGTTCTATTGTTCAAAATGGGATTTGTGGGTTGTGGACTTGTGTTGCACTCCATTTCTTGGAGGTTAAATATGGGCTTCTTTTGAGTTAGGAGGGAACTGAAAATCGTCTATGTTGTGGAAGAAGTTGTAAATAAAGAGTAGAATCCACCATCTGAATTTCCTCCACCATAGAATTACTGCTGTGTAACGAATTCATCAGGTGGATTAGAGGTTGAGAAACTGGCAGATTTTCAGTTACCCCCCAAACTCTTAATGAAGCCCTAATGGCTGTTATGCATAGGCTCATAACTTTCACTCAATTGGGAGACCTGCACTGCCTGTAATATCAAAACTTCCTGCACTGCAATGACATAGCTGGAGGAGTGTATGTCTCAAGAAGTGCTTTGGAGTGCCTATTTAGAGAAAGTTAATGGAATAATTCCTGGGTTGGACTGGGAACTCAAAGCAGCTCTTTTAATTTTGTCGGATCAGCAGTCCCATAACAAAAGCGTGCGTGGTTTGGTGCAGCTGAATATTTAATACAAACCTTTTGCAATTATTCTGCAAATAGGGGGCATATTATCAAGAACGGCATTAGCATTATCGCTGATTTAGCGGCAGACAACTGCAGCTAAAGCGGCGATAATGGGCTTGATAATACGCTCTTGAGAATTCCCATAGAAGCCCATGTTCTGTTGTGAACCTGGGCTTCTATGGGAATTCTCTACGGCATATTATCAAGCCCATTATCGCTGATTTAGCTGGAGTTTTCTGCCGCTAAAGCGGCGATAATATTAACGCCGTGCTTGATAATATGTCCCTATGTCTTTAGCTATGATTTTATTTATTATAGGTTATTCATTTGTACATTTGGTACTCATCAAAATGTACTATACAATATAATACATGCCTGGTTTGATTCCTGTGGGTGTTACAGATTTAAAATGTGCTAATTATTATGTCAATCAAAGTGAAGCTAAATGGAGATTTTTTATACCATGGAGCAAGGGAGAACCCTATAAATGTGTTAATATACACGTAATGCTTTCAAATAAGTTCCTACAGAGGGTCATATAAGCATTTAAAAAAGATTTTTACTTATATTTTATAGTAATTTAGGCAGCTGTAATAAATAAGGATTTTTAAACGACATATCCGCAGGTATGTCCAATATAATGATATATTCTAAATTAATTAACATTTCTCTAAAGACAGACAAGGCATTAACATTTTTTAAATTGCATGTAGGGCTGTGATGATTCACTGTAATTTAATTTCATGGATTTTTTTCGCAATCAGGAAGTTAGTCTGCTCACACGCCAAAGGTAATTCTTAGAGAGTTCGAAAGCTACATTTGCATTTTGGTGTCTTTGAAAAATAGAGTTGGCACACTTAAGGATTACATATGCTGTGCCACTGTACCCGAAAACTAAAGAAGCTAAGCTAATATATCTGGCTATATACTAATGTACTAAATTGGCAATCTTGATTATCTGATTGTCTGGATGGTGTAAGGACTGTAAAAATGAGTAAAAGTTTGGAAGGATGTGCAAAGTAATGGATAGAGGATTGAGTGAGTCAATTGGTGCATTGGTAATTAATGGATGACTGAATGCCTGAAGCGATGGATGAAGGGGAAATGCATGGATGAATCATTGTAAATGTAAATGTAAATGTATTGCGATTTATATAGCGCACGTATCACCCGAAGGCATCAAGGCGCTTGCTTAGGGAACCCGTCCTGGTATTCCCCTGTGAGATACCCCAGCAGGGTATCCGCAAGGTGAAAGCCAGGCATCCCACTGCGAGGGGCCGTTGTGGAGATTAAGCAAGCTATTGCCCAGAGTCGCAGAGTGTGAACCCGTGAATCGAGTAGGCACCGGAGCGAGAATTGTCGAGTCCATGGACATTTTTTTTTTAGGACTCAAGACCCCGCCGAGCCGGGTATTGAACCCTGGTCCTGGGCTGACCTCTGCTTCCAGGTCTGCCTCCTCTAACTAGTGAGGCACACTTCTCCACAACATTCAATATATGAGACCACTCATGGTCAAATGAGTGGGTGTATGGATTGATCCAGATAGTTTACTTCAATGTTGCATGCTTAGGCCACAGATGACAACAGTGATAATATTATAAAAATGCCACAACTGTTACGATATAAAGCCACTACGTGCTTTTCCAGGACTGTGCACCATCATGCCAAGAATAACCACCATATACAAAAAAACACCAATGTTATGCTAGGGCAATTATTGCAGCAGGTGGGGGGTCTTATTGTGCAGAGAGGCCCCCACAACACTATGGAATAATACTGCGTCTGTACCACCATCAGCCGCGGCCCGTGGAGGGAGTTCGATAGGGCAGGGAAGCGGTGCGGGAGAGGGGCAGGGTGGGGGGTGGTAAACAACGGAATATGGATAATTGCAGCTAATGAAACAATTTAATAAATAAAACGAATTTCGTAGCGCACCCTGCCCACCAGTGTGGCGGGCGCATCCTAATTCGTTTTGCGGGATCGCCGCACCTATGTTGGGCGGTCCCTTTTCCACTAACGATGCAGGGCCCCCACTAAACCATTAATGAAAATTCAAAAGAGGGTCGGAGCCACCCTTAGGTATGCGATCGGTGAGCTCTCCGTTCTTTCCATATATGATTTGGGCGAAGTTATGTTTATGCAGTCTTTTCAAAATATGACATAAGTACAGGGCGCTTCCAAGTCTAATAGAATAACCCATAATTTCTCCCTGGGGACTAAATCGAAAACCGATTTTAGGTCCACAAAGATCATATAGAGGCTGCCACCCTCTAAGATTACTGTTTTTCAGTGCAAAAATTGCAGCATGAAAACTTGGGCGATTGTGGACATTTTTGCTCTAAAATCGGCCTGATGGGGACTTAGAAAATAAAATTCCTCTAACCAGTTCTGTTAACGGTCCAGGTGCACTCAAGCAAAAATGTTCTCTGCGACATCAATGAGGCTAATGGGCCGATAATTCGGAGGATAGAGGTGATTCCTTTTTAAAAATCGGGATGATTTCCGCCCCTAACCATATTGTGGGAATCTCCATATCCTGGAGAATAGCATTGAATATGGTCCATAAGTACGGAGACCAGATACTAGGCTCAGTACGATAGAGATATCCAGGGAGCTTATCTAAGCCCGAAGCCTTTGCGGTTGCTGCTTACCCTGAATCGTCCCCCACCCTGGAATAAAGTGACTGAAAGTGAACCTTCCAAACCTCAGCCCCTAGATTCGGTTCAAGTGCTGGTGTGTCTTCCTTGGACTCTGTATTTATTAGTTTCCAGAAGGTCCTCATGTCCTTAATATATAGAGCGTGTCTCAAACTCTCCCATTTTTCTACTTCCCAATTTTCTTTAGTTAGCTTAATTGTGTTTTTATAGGATAGCCTATTGGCCTTTATTGCCAGCTTATCATTGGATTTAATAACTAATACCAGAGTTTCCTTTGCCTTACGGCAGTTGCCATTGTACCAGCAATTCCTGGGTGCGCTGCCTTCCTTTGATCATGATACATAGGAAAAGTTATCAGCCAGGTCCGCCATATGCCTAGGTAGTTTTCTGCAATTTCACTGTGTGGACAGGTGGAATCAGCAAGCTCACTCAGTTGATTTGCAACCACCAGATAAGGCAAAATTGTTCGATAGAGCAAAGCCAATCTATCTTGAGATTGGCATAGGGTACCCCATTTTACTCTCCTCCTGCAGCTACTTAGGGTAGGCCCTAGGTTGTTCAAAGAGTTGTCCTTTGATATTTATTTCACTTACATTCTATTTGCAGGCTGCTAGGCTTGTAGGGGTCCATGGCGGGAAGTTAACTAGGCAATAATTAAATAACAAGTAATCATTAATAGTTGATTAATTATTCAAGTGATTTTTATTTATATAAAATGTGGAATACTTGTTTATTTTGCTTATATATGACGTGTTGTATACTTGATTTGTAGGGATATAGGGAGAGAAGTTAATAAAGTAATAATAAATTACCTAATACTTACTATTTGTAGAGTAAATATTTAATTGAATTCTAAATATGTAAATAATGGAATACTTATTTATTTTAATTGCATTTTATTTGCGAGCTGTTAGGTTTGTAGGAGTCTAGGGTAGGAAATTAATGAAGCAATAACTAATCAACACTGAATTAATGTTAATTAGTTATTTAATTGATTTTTAATATGTAAATTAAGGAATGGTTATCTTTTTAGTTATATTTTAGGTAAGGGCTGCTAGATTTGTAGGGGTACAATGTGGAAGTAAACTAATGAACAATTGAATAACAATTATTTATTAATTTAATAATTATTTTGTTGAATAGTATTTATTTAATTGTATCATTGTTTTCATGTTTATATATATATATATATATATATATATAAAAAATATTTATTTAATGTTAATTAGTAAATTAAATGTGTTTGAAATTAAGTAATTTCCCAACTCTTGTTCAGACTGAAGTAGGCATTGTAAAATTAACCTCTACGCAGTTCAACACTTTCCCTCCTGTTGCATTGTTTGGAGTGGGAATATAACATTTTGCCCCACCCAAATCCAAATATTTCCCTAGTGTTGCACAGACTGGAGTGGAAATAGTACATTTACCCCTGCAATTTCCAATACTTTCCCCACTGTTGCACTGTTTGGAATGGGAATAGTAAATTTTACTCTTCAGAAATCCAGCACGTTTCCTACTGTTGCCTTATTTGGAATAGTACATTTAACCTCTCTGATTTCCAACACTTCCCCTACTGTTGTGTTATTTGGAGTGGGGATAAAAAATGTATCCCCTCCGAAGCTCAACCCTTTCCCTATTGTTGCACAGATTAGTGCCGGAATAATAAATGTAACCCCTCCAAAGTCCAATGGATTCCCTTCTGTTGCACAGACTGCAGTGGGAATAATAAGCTTACCCCTTCGAAGTCCAACACTTTCCACACTGTTGCGTTGTTTGGAGTGGGAGAAATAATGATAAACCCTCAGAAGGCCAACATTTTCTCTACTGCTGGACTGTTTGAAGTGGAAATAGTCAGTTTAACCCATCTTAAGTCCAGCACTTTCCCTACTGTTGTTTATTCTGGAATCGGGATAGTAAATGTAATCCCTCCAAAGTGAAATGCTTTCCCTTCCGCTGTGCTATTTGGAGTGGTTTTGCGGTTGCTGGAGTAAAAATAGTAAATCTAACCCCTCCAAAGTCCAACACTTTCCCTACTGTTGTATAAACTATAATGAGAATAGTACATTTAATATTCTTAGCCTTCAATAGTTTTCATAAAATTGGTAACATAGATTTTATAGCATTTTTGTTTAATAAATATTATATATTATTTGTTTGAATTGTTAAATGAATTTAATGTTTACATTCCTTTAAGTAAGCAAACAAATATTTAATTGGTTATACTTTTATGGTTCTATTGTGTATGGAATATTAATCCCTTAAACTATATGCATTCGACAGAGGTGTGAAAGAACACGAAAACGCTTTTGAAACCGTTGCTCGCCCACACAGCTGGAATGTATTTGTATGTATATCTGTATGTTTCGTTGATGATTTATACATATGCCTATGCACAACACGCCATATAAGAATGAAATTGCTCACAAGTGTCAAAGTGGTGTATTTATAAAAATAATGCAGATTACTGCTGATAAGTCTTGTGAGAAAAAGTTGCCTTATATTCTAACAGAATACTTAATGGTTTAAACCATTGGGTCCCAAATAATTGTGGGTAATAATTGTGGTAATGGCAATACACACAGGCCCTCATGTAAGCTGGCATTAAATCTATGCATCCTGGCATAGTGTATCCACTCAGATTCATGCAGTGTTGGTGATGTGCTGAGTTTAATTTGGTAAAGTTACTTAAATATGGAATGTGTTTTCATCTATTTAACTTAAAACTGAATGCAAATGACACTTGTCTTCATTCTTTTTGATTTTGCACTGCTTAAATTTCCCCTTGTTTAAAAGGCGCCATGATTAAAATCTACCGAAATGTTTCACGGTCACTGAATCCTCTTTCCATGTGTATTGTTAATGTGTGCATGTATTAATTGAAGACTGGAGTGTCCTCCTCCTGACCCATAAGCAAGGAGACAGAGGTCTCCAAAATGTGTTGGGAGTGTACTTGTGTTTCTGTATCCTAAAGGAACCGTTTAGACAGCAGAGGAGACTTATGGATTATTGGTGTGCGACGTGGCATCCATTACCTGTTGGCATGTTTTCGGAATCACACGCCGAACCACAGTCCATTGTTTCAATATACTGTGCAAAATATTTAACCCCTTCGCTGCTCATGACGAGCTCAGCTCGTCATGAGGCACGGTTGAGCTGTGCTTATGATGAGCTGAGCTCGTCATGAACAATGGGGTTCACTAAGGATCAGCACAGGAGGGGAAAACCATTAGCAGCCAAGGTGTTAATAAACATATTTATGGTACATTATGTTAATTTTCTTACTATGTTAAATGTATTGCTATGAAAATATGCATATATATATATATATTCACTGAAAAAACCATAGGTTATAGACCATATATAGTTAGGGATTAGCATTTACAAAACCTTATTTTACTCACACAAAACCATTGAAATTCGCATATATAGTTAGTTGCACTAACTATATATCGCGCACCCGCAATCCACTGCTGATGATGTCACATATTACATCATTCATGACATGGTCAGTGACATCACTGATGACATCACTGATGACAACTCAAATGACATCACTGATAACATCACTGATGACATCATTCATGTAATAACCTCCCCGACGAATGGACCAGAGCTGCCATCTAGCCTCCATGCCGCCACCTTGACCGGGTTTCAGGAATTTCAGCGCCATGATGCTCCCTCCAGAGCGAATGCTGCGCTTTAGAAATACCCCCTCAAATATCAAATATCAAATATCAAATAATACGATGAACCTCTTCAGACTCTAATATAACCTTAGATACACTCAGTGTTAACAGACACTCACAGATTGTCACTCATCCATGGAGTTACTCATACACCTAGTCAGTCATGCAAAGAATCAATCACACCTCCATTTCCTCAACTATACAGTTATACACACCTTACTTATTCAAACATATTCTAACACATATTTACTCTCTTATACAATCACTGATACAAGTTTTAAATGATCCATGCAGCCACTCACACATTCACTGGCTCTTATACACAGTAATTTATATATGCCAACTCTCACTTGTACTGTGTTTTACAAATGTACTTACTTTGACATGTAGCACTGACATATCCATTCACTCACCAATACACTCATGTACACAGACAACCACCCATACAGCTGTTTTCACATGCAGTTTTGAACCCATACATCTAGTGAATCAACTGTTCCGAGGAGCTTGTTAACACGGACCTTGCTGCTGGGAAGCTGCCTTTACTTTCTTTGAATCCTGACCACGGACCTTGCTGCTGGGAAGCCGCCTTTGCAGAGGTGACGCTGCACCAGGGGATCTCCTTGAGGACGGGACTGCGAGCCCCACCAGGCTGTGCGAGGATCATCAGACACACCTGCCGCCTCTTCCCGTAACCCCTCCCCTTTAGCTAACTTCCTGCATATAACCAGCTGCCGCTACGCGTGAGAGGGACGCGTGTGCGGGACTTATCCCGGGACAAAGCCCGGACTAAGGGCGGACCCTCTGAGACCATCAGAGAACCGAGGAGACTGGACTGGGCTCGTCCCCTTGATCGACAGGTACTGCTTATTATTGAAGTTGTCTATAACCCGGTTTGACCTGTTAGCCTTGTTGGACCTTTTTTATAAATGTCTTCTAAAAATTCTGACCAGCTGGTGACAGACAAACAGGGTGTACTGTTAAATGGAACCCTCGACAACTATTTTACCAAATCCTCCCCTGACATCTCCAGGGAAATTGCTATGGCGGAGCGGCGTGCGGAACGCCGCCGTTCCATAGAAAGTATAAAGAATAGGTCAGTTTCACTGGCATTGCTTCCCGCCACTTGCTCTACCGATACTGACATTGATGTAATAGCTAATGAGTTGGTAAATATTTTGGATAGCCAGCCCTTGGACGGGAGTGTGATAGCGCTCACAACAATTACCCTGCCAAAGACGGATACGAATGGTTTACCCTCAACTCTTCATATTAGTAGTCAAAGTATAACGAAGGGAAATGCTTTGCCTCCTGCGAAACTACTCCGTAACAGGGTAAAAAAACCCACACCCCTGCCAAAAAACTATGGTCCGCCGCCGAATAAAAAACGGCGGAAAAGGGGGGACCTGCTACAATCTAAGTTGAGTTGCTCTGATTTTGGGAAAAAAGCCACTAATACTGTGAAGAAACCCAGTATTCCACAAGCAGATATGGAGGGGACTCATGTCACATCTTCACCCTTACAAAAATTGTTAGCTGACAAAGAGGACAGTATGGACGTTAGTGTGGCTGTTAAAGTGCCTATTGAGGATAAGGGCCTTGTCACATTACTTAACATAGAGAGTCTGATTAAATCTTATTCTGCATCTATTCTGGAGAGGTTGATGGAAGTAGAATGTAGACTGTGTAAAATTGAGTATGCATTGGGAAGTAAGGACATTGTACTTAATAAAGGTTTAAACAATGCAACTAGTTTATTAACAAATAATGCATCACCAAATAGATTAGCACCGGTCCAACCACCCTTAACTATCCCTATCGCCATTCCTTCCACATCAGCATCCACCTCCAAACCCATGGGGAATACAATCATAGCGTCTGCACAACCTAATCTACCCCCTAAACTGACCCAACAAAAAATCCAAGAACAACAGCCGGTTAATGTTGCAAACAAAACCACTGATAATACCTCTAACAGTCTCCCAGGGAATTCATCAAGGGAGGTGGGGGAAACCAGACACACCTGGGGGAAACCTAGAAAGACACCCTTGCCTGAACTCCCGCCAGAGGCAGTACCCTATGTGGTCGTCCTAACAGGGGTGCCTGTGCTGGGACAAAATAAGAGAGAGGGTTTCGCACAACTAAAGAATAAGATTATGCATTGGCTGAGTTTATATAGGCCAATTGCGAATCATATTAATGGTGAGATTGTACATGTTCGACGTCTCCAATGGCTGGGGGGTAGACCTAAAGATATTAACGGTGATGTGGTGGTCGTGAACTTTAGGGATCCTAATGCTGTCCAATTTATACTAAACTGGCAGCCAGGTAGCTCAAATAACACACTAATCCCTAAACCACTAACATACTTTTACCCAAGATCAGTGGTGTTCCCATCTCAGCACCATCCATCCCAGCACCAACCATTACAGTATATAACCCAAACTCAGCCAATTAATCATCCGATTGTAAAGAATGCTGAAAACAACCAATATGCCCTGTACCCCCCTATATTACAGAACACAAGGAACTTGTACTATGCTCCCTGCCCTGTGACAGCCCCAGACTCCATGGGATGGAACTACGTACCGGCCAAAATACACAACTCCCAGAAAGGAAGGATGGACCACTTAAAACCCTTCACACCTCTAGAAACTTCTAATAGGTTTGATATTTTTAGCGGTCTAGATGATTGCGACTGATGTTTCTTGATTCGGGGGGGTGAGGGGTCAGAATCTATGAGCCTTGGTGATGTGGGTGCTGTCAACATACCTGATGTACTGGTGAATCCTGTGTCTTCTTGGTTGGATAAAACTGTACCCCATGATGTAAACATTCTAGAAGAACTGGTATTACCCACAACCATTTCGAGCAAAAAGACATTCTTAGAGGTAACACCATTGGTAATACAACCTGTGATTCCCATTAGCTATGAAGAGACGCCAAGGGCTTTCCCTGAGAGGCCATGTCCTCCTGAGATGCCGGTTAAATTGGTTTGTTGGAATATTGCTGGAATTGCAAAAAACTTGAGGGACCCGGAGTGGGCGAACTATATAGAGTCTTTTGACCTCTGTTTATTACAGGAAACCTGGGCAGTGGAGACGCCCCATAGGGTGGGGTACAAGACCTACGGAATTGGTGTGATCCCCTCTAGAAGCGGAAGGCCATCAGGGGGACTTTTGATCTGGGTGAAAATAAACTTAAGGGCAAAAATTGAGGAGATAGCTACAAATTCTGTAGATATACTAGCTCTAAAGATCACAGTTTGTAACGAGAAGAACTTATTTCTAGTAAATGTCTACAATAGGCCCTTACCCTCTTCAAAAGAATCACCAACCCTCTCAAAATTAGATTGCTTTCTGAGTGGATTAGACCCCAGGGAGGATTTTGTTATCCTGGCTGGTGATTTAAACTGCAATTTTGAGCCAGTATTGGGTGTTAGCGAAATCTTCGATGAGGAAGACCAGGCGAACAAAATCCCCACTCTGGAGAATGTTAAATCGGTTAAATGTTCAACACTGGGTCTCCAGCTGATTAGTTTATGCACGGAACACTTTCTTAGGGCTTGTAACGGACGGTTACCATCCGATAGCTCAAAGAAACCAACATTCACTAGGAATAATTACAAAAATAATTTAGATTTTGTGTTGGCTTCCATACTCCTCTGGCCACATCTTTTGGACCTTGAAGTAATGGAACGGTTCGAAAGCGATCATTTCCCCTTAAACTTGACTTTAGATGCTTCACTGTTTAACAATATGGTTCAGCCATTTCCACCTGAGGAAAGTGGTGTCGATAATTCCGAGATCCATATTAGTAACAACAGAAGATCTCTTAAATGGCCATTTATATTGGATCACAGTGACATCCTCAGTGAAATATATTCACTTTTTGCTGGGACATTCCGACCTTACTTAGCCGTAACGCCTGAGGATGAAACCAAACTGTCTTTTTGTCAATACACCAGAAATTTTTTGCTGACCTAAGATTACTAGTCACCAAAATGCCCAAAAAAATCCAGCAAAAGACCCAGAATCTGTCCCATAGTAAGCCATGGTATGATAGATCCTGCAGAGAGTCAAAGAGGCAATTATTAATTGCATTAAAGACCAAGTCTCCAATAGATGTACAAAAAGCAAGGAATAACTACAAGTCTGTCCAAAGGGCCTCAAAGATAGCATGGGAGGAAGAGAAATGGGCTAATTTGTTGCTAGCCGCCAGATCGCGTGATAATGTGGCTTTCTGGAGGCTGGTCGCAAATGGGAACCATGTAGGCAGGGTGGTAAAAGATGTTTTTCTGGATGAGCAAACTTGGGTTACCCATTTTATGAATTTATATAAAAAATATGACGACCCACATATGGACATTAAAGTGGCAAGCCACGAACCCCCAGCAGACCAATTGGTCTTTACCTTAGGGGAAACAGAGCTGGCAATAACCCAAATTAAATCTGGGAAAGCCCCAGGTCTGGACAAGATCCCGGGGGACCTATATAAGCATGACCTAAAAGTATGGGCACCATATATTAATTATTTGTGCAACAAACTATCTTGCACTTTAGAATTCCCTGAAAGTTGGAAGGGAGCGGAAATTGTTTTAATTTTTAAAAAAGGAGATAGGATGGACCCCTGTAATTATCGGCCAATAAGTCTAATGGACATCCTACAGAAAATCTACTCACGACATATTTTACTACGTGTGAGCGATTGGCTGGAGGAAAATACAATTTTAACCAAATTCCAAGCCGGATTCAGATCAAAAGTCAGCACAATAGACCAGATCTTTAGATTCTGCTGCCTCTATTGGAAGTACGTAATGATCAAAAGGTGCCACCTATATGTTGCCTTTGTTGATTTAAGGGCAGCATTTGATCTGGTGCCTCGCAACTTCTTATGGAAAACTTTGAGTGCAGCAGGCATGCCAAATAACCTTGTCGTTCAGATTAAAGAGTTACACGAAGGGAATTTTGCGAGAATTAGATGGGGTCCAAACGGCGAACTAACCAAAAAAATTCCCATCGAACGTGGAGTCCGCCAGGGCTGCGTTCTGGCTCCTACGCTCTTTTCCCTTTTTGTAAACGACATCCCCTCATTTTTAGAGGGATGTAAAAATGACTCCCCTAAATTGAACGGCGAAAAGGTAACCTCCTTATTATTTGCTGACGATACTATTCTGACCCATTGATTTCCCAAACAAAAAATGGTTTACAGAAATTATTGGACACCTTCAGCGAATATTGTAGCCAAAAGGGGTTGGAGATCAATGGGAAGAAGACCAAATGTATGGCCCTAAATCCGATTAAACCGGACAAGGGCTGCTTAACACTGAAAGGAGTTAAGTTGGAATCAGTGCCCCATTTCTCATATTTAGGGGTGACACTAGATTCAAACTTTACTTGGAAAGCCCAAATGGATAAAAGTAACTAATCTTTGCCCAGAATGTTAAACCAATTCTCAGGGAGCAAAGCCTGAGCACCAGTAAAGCGGTGTCCCCAGTGATGGAACTATTTAAATTCAAGGTCCAATCATCAGTCCTTTACGGTGCAGAAATATGGGGCCCTGGGTCCAAGGAGTCTTTCAGTGTCCTAGACAACAACTTTATGCAAAGTTTGGTAAGGGTTCCGAGAGGTACCCCACTAGTACCCTTGGAATTGGACCTAAACTTCAAAAGAACTGACCACCAAGTTCTGATTCGACCTTTAATGCTGTGGGTTAGATTATGGCATGTCCCCGAACTCCAAGATTATAGAGACGGGCTAAAAGAAATCATGGCACTTGACAGCCAGACCGCTATCCCATGGCTGCGGCACGTTAAGGCTTGGTTCAGTAATATAGGATTGAAACACTTCTGGGAGAACCCCGAGCAATTACCCGCCAACCCCAAACTAATTTTAAAAAGGGCCTTTTGGACCTTTATAGTAAATAGGACTGTAAGCAACACAACTAGTGGGACCCTAGTCTCAAAGTTCTTAAATTTCAAGGACGAACCTCTTTACGAGATTTTTATGGATGAAATAGAGCCCCCACTTGCCAAAACTTTATTTTTAAAATTCAGATATGGAAACCTTTTAATTAAAACAACTTTGGCTCGTTGGGCTAGGAATCGTGATCCATCGTCCTTAGCAATGGACGAAATTTGCCCTATGTGTGAACATAACCAGATTGAAAATGAGCAGCACATTCTCCTTTTCTGCCCTTTTTATGCCCAGGCCAAAAAGAGACGGATCAAACCAATATGCTTACTGCTAGGCCTGAGGTCATGTTCACAGGCTCTGAGAATCCTAACAACAAATACATCGCAACAGATAACATTTAGTGTCAGTAGATTTTTACTTTCTATTTTCTTCCAAAGGAAAAAAATGGGGCATCAATTGTAACTGAACTGATCTGCTTGGAGCCGATGTGATGGTCCATCCTATGATTTATGATTGTATCCTTTCCGCTCCAATCATCTTCCAACATGAATTGTATTCTTTTAATCAATGTTTTTATTATGCAGTAAAATGTTTTATCCAATGAAATGTAATGTAATATATGCACTGTTCTTTTATGGCATTTAAGCCGAAATAAAGAATTTGAATTGAATTGAACTGTTCACACATCTATGCACAGAGTCACACACCTCCCAGCCACCCACACACACACACTCACTCTCCCATACAAATACTTGGGCAACCAATTAATAACCCATATAGTTACTCATATAGGTACTGATCAACACATGCAGCACTTTACAGAACAACAGATATAATGATGCATAAATTAAGACAGTTTAGTCACTAACCCATGCACTCAGTGAGACACATTTAATCACTCTCTCATACAGTCAGTCATGCACCTACTAAATCCTTCATCCAGACATTTATACTTCCACTCATTCTTCAATATGTAAGACATATTTTAACTTTACAGAAACATACAGTCACTGGATGTTGTCATCAGTGATGTCATTTGAGTTGTCATCAGTGATGAATGATGTAATATGTGACATCATCAGCAGTGGATTGCGGGTGCGCGATATATAGTTAGTGCAACTAACTATATATGCGAATTTCAATGGTTTTTTGTGAGTAAAATAAGGTTTTGTAAATGCTAATCCCTAACTATATATGGTCTATAACCTATGGTTTTTTCAGTGAATTTTCAAGGTTTTGTAAATGCTAATCCCTAACTATATATGGTCTATAACCTATGGTTTTTTCAGTGAATTTCAATGGTTTTTTAATAGCAAATATCAAAAGCTGTAAAATGTATTATTCTTTTAAAGGAAAAATATATTTTATATGTTTTTAATATAATTTTTTTATGCATCTGCCAAACCCTGACCTCTTAATAGTGCACTGTGGTGGAAATGATTTGAGCACTATGACTGGGGTTGGTCTGGAAATGCTTTTAAAGGACACCTTTCATCAATTGATGACACTTTTTCCCCAAACTGCCTTGGTATATTCCAATATATGCCAAAGACAGAAATGGAATTGGTCCAACCAATTTTGTCCACAATTTGAGAAATCACAGAAACATGTGAATAAATCTGTTTCTGCTTACATGAGAGACTTTAAAATGGGTTCCATATTCAACAATAACTTGCGTTACAACATGCAAGACATCTACAGAGGAGATGGTGTGCACTTGTCAGATGAGGGGAATAGAATATTCCTCATGAATTTAGGACTGCATTGGAACCTACTTGTAGGTGCCTAAATCTGCCACAGAACCCAATAGCTCTTTTCAGAGCTACCCTACCTCTGATCATTCTAAACGTTTATCTTTTTCTAAGTTTTTTCACTATTTTTCACCAAAGTACGCTCCCCGGTACGCTTACTGGTGCGCGTACCGGGCGCTCTCCGTGCATTTTTTTTGCCTATATGAATGTCCTAAGCCCCCCTCAGATAACCTAGAGGGTCAGGAAGTGTCTACCGTGCCCCCTTCTACCCATTCCGAACATTGTTTGCCCTCCATCTTGTGTCTCAATACTACCGAAACACAAAATGGAGAACTCCCGTAACGCTGCCGGTACGCGTACCGGGGCGCGCACCGGTAAGCGCTTGATAAAAAAAGGTGGGAAAGTAATTTACAGAAAAACCACTGGAGACACTTTCTTCAAATATAGAATAGGCCCTGCTACATAGCAGTCCCTACCATTTACCCAAATTTGATGGAATTCCATTGAGACATTTATGCTGTAGGCCTGACTAAATATCCTGAGGTAAATTACATGACAAAAACACATATTAAGTGTTAGAATTGACAACCAATTAAAATGTTACTTTCATTATCTACTATTATTTCATGACATTTGATTGGTTATGTACCTGAATATATATAAAGAAAGAGAGAGAAACACAGCCATTTTGACTACTACTTCCTGAAGTACATTTCAAGAGCATTTTCACTGACAACTTAAACTTCTTTTTGAAAGGTAAGATGTTATTTTAAAAATTTGAAAGGAAACTATGTTATGCTAATTTAGGAAAACGTTTTCAGATAGTTATATACTGTCCCTCTATAAGAGTTAGAGATTGAGATAGGCTTCTCTGTTATAATTATGGATTGAGTTATGCTTCTCTGGTATAATTATGAATTTACTTAGGCTTCATCACAGGCACTTTTTAATAGTTCTACTTCCTGCCTGAAACCATACAGTGCCCAAAGATAACTTCACTGTTAAAAACTCACAAGTACCTGTTTGAACTTAAACCCAACAGTGTCCTACCTCTACTGATATATTTATTTTTTATGCAATTTACAGCAAGAAAATGGAAGCACAACAGAAAGAAAATAATATTTCCTTTCGAATTAAGATTGAAAACACTCCTAAGGAAGAAAATGCAGATATTGAGTT
Source organism: Lissotriton vulgaris (assembly GCF_964263255.1). Taxonomy (NCBI): domain Eukaryota; kingdom Metazoa; phylum Chordata; class Amphibia; order Caudata; family Salamandridae; genus Lissotriton; species Lissotriton vulgaris. The sequence continues at coordinate 89,511,881 of NC_141697.1, read as the reverse complement.
TTTGGATGACACTTTAGACCAAGACTTAATTAAATGTGTTGAAGAATGTGAATCATGGAATGAAAAGGAGGACATTCCAGATGAATTAATGTTACAAATTCTTTTAGATTTTGAAAAATCAGAACAATAAATGTAATTTTTAAAAGTTAAAATTGTTTGACACATTATTCTTTTTTATATGAAAATTATGAAATAGTACCCAAAAACATATAATATAAAGTGAGACTTAAAATATACTGTGCAACTTTTTTGTGTAACATAGTAAATTTGCTCATAGTTACTTCCTTTCTCCAACTATATTATCTCCAATGTGTATTTAACATCTCTTTATCATCTCCTGCCTCCATATTGTTTCTGCTTTCCTGACAGACTATGGTATGAATTCCATATACCACAATAACTTCTGAAACAACATGCAAGATATCTTCAAAGGAGACGGTGTATATCAATTTTTAGACTCTGCATTGGTACCTACATGTTACTACTTAAATAAAATAAAACAAAAAAAAAACAACAAAAAGAACAATCAATAAACATACAACATTTGAAAAGTCTATCATTCTTTTTTCCCCATAGAACGCTCCCCGGACTGCTTCCCGGTGCGCGTACCGGGCGCTCCCCCCGCAAAAAAACGAATTTATTTTTTTATTTTTTTTGCCCCACGGGGCCTTTTTAAAGCCCCCACATCAAACCTAGGGGTCAGGGAGGATCTACACTGCCCCCTTATGGTCATTTCCCCCTTTGTTTTGGCCGCCTCTTGTGTCTCGATCCTACCGAGACACAAGATGGCGGCCGCTTCGGACTGTTTAGAATGTTTACAGACACCGGGGAGCCGATCATCTTTCCGCGCGCAAGTCGCGTACCGCGCCCGGAGCGCTCCCCGGTGCGCGTACCGGGGCGCGCTTACAGATATATATATTTTTTTGAACCTAAATTACTCAAAATCCACTATTGCACATATCTTGAGACCTAGCAAAGGCACATCGGGCTACCAGTCCCTACAATTTTGCCAAGTTCCATAGAAATCCATTCAGCCGTTCGAGCTAAAAGTGAGTCCAATCGCCCTATGGAAAACTCAATGTTAAAAACACGTTTTGGGACCCCCTTTTTTCTCGGCCCCCACTTCACAAAACCCCCCCAAACTTTCAGAGGACGCACAGAAACAAAATGTGCCATTTTCCTGAAAATTTCAGCCAATTCCGTCCATCAACGCCAAAGTTATTCAACATAGAATTTTCAGAAATCCCTATTCAAAAAAATCCTAACTATATATACCTATAGGTAATATATATATATATATATATATATATATATATATATATATATATATGTATATATATATATATATATATATATATATATATATTCATAGTACATTTAAAATATTTAAAATATAATATAATTTAAAATAAATATTTGTATTTATCATATTACACTATCTATATATATTTATACAAAAATAAACACACATTTATGAGTGTTTGTGTGTTTATATGAGTAAATATTTGATACATAGTGTTAAGTATAGGTGGAATTAATTTTATTTACATTATATTAAATTCATATTTAAAAAAATGTCATGTTTACTACTTTAAACTCTTTCCAAATTCAAAAAATATTTTTGTGGTAATAATATTACTTTATTTTTATTGGGTTTTATAAAAACCTTTACAATGTAAAACTGCATGTGCAATTGGTAACATGGGAAAATTCATACAACTAGTAACAAATGTGCAATTGGTAACACGGGAAAATTCATACAAGTTACGAAGATGTAGAATTTATACAAAAAAACAATGGGGCATATTATCAAGGGATTTATCTCCGCTTTTTTGGCTTTAAAAGCCAAGAAAGCGGAGATAAAATGATCTCCTTATCAGCAACAGGGTGCTAACACGCAAATTCGCATGTTAGCACCCTTTTTCTCTACGCTTCCCCTTGCATCTCTAATGAGATGCAAAGGGGGCGTTCCAGAGAAAAATAATAGGAGAAATGTTGTTAAGCGACATTTCTCCTATTATCAAGGATTTCGCTAACCCTGTTAGTGATAAAAAAAAGCAGCGCTAACCGCGGTTAGCACTGCTTTTTTTACACCTGGTATTTTCCTGACTTAGTCATGCTATCCTATGGAAGGTGGATATCATGGCTAAGTTTGTGAGCCCCTATCATCAAGCTAACTCCAAACTTCGAGAGATTATCGTTGGTTTTCCAGCCATAATCTCTCAATTGGCAGTTAGCGTGAGGATTTTTATCACTTCTGAGGTAAACCTTGCTAATAGCAAGTACATCTCTGCAATAATTTCCGGCGATGCTTAGCGTTAAAAAATTTGTTGCTAAGCATCGTTAGCGGAAAATATCGCTAAACGTTTGTAATATGCCCCTCGTTGCTAAGCATCGTTAGCGATAAATATCGCTTAACATTGGTAGTATGCCCCAATGTCAGCTAGTACTGCAATGGTCATATTAATTAGCTGCAAAGGGGTGTCCACTGGTAATTTCTCATTTGAAAAAGTACAGAATCGAATTCATGTGTATTAAGCAAAGTTCGAGTTCATACTTATTAAAACAATGTACTCAGCAATAAAAAGAAAGCATGCTAAAATTGCCACATTGGTCAGTTGCATAGAGATGTCAGGTATGTCAGGCATGTAAAGCAGCCAAATAAATTAGATAAAGTGCAGGTGCATTGGAATGACAGTCCCTTGTTACCACATTGGTCAGCTACGTAGGAAAGCAGCAGGTTATTCGTCAATTAAAGCAGCACAGATATTCAGTACAGTGCAGGTTCATTAAGGCAGCCATTTTTGCAAAAGGTAGTGTGGTGGATCGGGATCAACCAATAAATGAACTATCTGAGAGCATCTGCTAAATGTACCTCGCTAGGAAACAACACAAGGTGCAGTTCCAATGCCTTGGACATGTCCCATCTGGCAGGCCTGCGCGAGAATAGCAATGTGTGGCTGCTCATTGTAAATGTAAATGTATAGGCATTTATATAGCGCACTACTTACCCGTAGGGTCCCAAGGCGCTTCGACCGCTGCGAAACCCTTCCTGGCTTCCCTGAGAGATGGTCCATTAATGGGTATCTCCAGGGTGAGACCAGGCATCCCCGGCGGTCTGGTGGGGCCGTTAGTGAAGATGAGGCAAGCTAATGCCCAGAGTTGCCGAGTGTGATCGCTGATCAGAGTGGGCACCGAGGCGAGAGAATTATCGAGTCCGCTGACCCTGGTCCAGAAACCTGCCGCGCCGGGAATCGAACCCTGGTCCCGGGCCGTCCTCTGCTCTCGGGTCTGCCGCCTCTAACCAGTGAGTCACACTACTTCTCTAACCAGTGAGCCACACTATTGGCAATGGAGCACAGGTCTTTAAAATGCGGTTGCAATAATACAACTTTAACAGCAGCAAGGTAATCCCAGCGCTAGCACTCTCGATTTTGCAACCTTTGGAGGACAGATTTGATTTATTTGTAGTCAGATGCGGCTGGCCACTTGTAGCCATTCAGTCAGGAGGTGCACGAGGACCTGGTCTGTGGACGTCGCGCTGATTAAACATGGTGGATGTGGTGGTAACAAACCTAGTCAGGAAGATGTCCAGCAATGTGTTGTTGGGGTCTAATGAGGCTATAATTGCCTGCCGACAGGTGCGAACTCCCCTATTTTGCATATTTTTGGACAATATTAGTGACACTGATATTTTTTCCCAATATTGTAGCACTTACCATTATAAACATAGGAGCACAATATTGTGGTACATGATCATTTTGACACTTTTTCTTCGTCAACTATATTTTTTAACACAATATGTGTCAGTTTTCCCTATAGTATGAGACACAAATAGGGAAGTGAAAGATGGGCAACAGAAGGAAATGCTGCAGTTTGAGAAGCAAATGGATAAAAGGGAAAGGATGTGTGAAGGACTTCAGCAGAGAGCACTTGGAAAGTCTAGGTAAAGTCCAGGGGCCTCATTTATGAGAAATGCCGCATCGCTGCGTGAAAGCAGCGATGCGTCACTTCTCACTGCGCACTCCTTGCGACATAACTGATGGATGTTCATAGAAGACATTAGGTGTAATTGAAAGATGTTCATAGAAGGCTGCAGACATCATGGATTGGTTCTCACAAAAGGCAGCAGGTGCCACTGTTGAGTGTCCATTAACAGCACCAGGCTTCATTGATGGGTGTTCATAGAAGGCGTGAAGTGACATTGGTTGGTGTCCATAGAAGGCAGCATGTATCGCTGATTAGTTCATACAACGCACCATGTATCACTGATGGATGTTCAAACAAGGCAGCAGTGACCACGGAAGGGTGTTCATAGAAACCAGCAGGTATTACTGGTGAGAGTTTCTAGGAGACTGCAGGTGTAGTTCATGGGTGTTCATATTATCCAGCAGTAATTACTGGTGAGTGGGTGTTCCTAGAAGACAACAGGTGTCATTGATGGGTGTTTATAGAAACTAGTAGTTATAAATGGCGAGTGTTCACAGAAGACAATTTTTGTTGTTGATGGGTGTTCATATTATCCAACAGGTATTACAGATGAGTGTCGACAGAGGACACCAGCGGCCTTATTTATGAAGGACTTGCGCCGCCGGTGCGTCACTTTTAACATGGGAAAAAGTGACGCATCGGTGGCGCAAGTGCTTCATAAATAAGGCCCCAGGTGTCATTCATTATCCTGCAGGTATTACTGGTGAGAGTTCACAGAAGACAACAGGTGTTGTTGATGGGTGTTTATAGAAACCAGGAGGTATTACTGGTGAGCGATCACAGAGACAAAAGGTATTGTTAATGGGTGTTCATATTATTTAGCAGGTATTACTGGTGAGTGTTCCTAGAAGACAACAGGTGTCATTGATAGGTGCTTATAGAAACCAGCAGGCATTACTGGTGAGTGTTCCGAGAGGACAAAAGGTTTTGTTGATGGGTGTTTTAAAAACCAGCAGGTATTACTGGTGAGTGTTCATAGAAGACCACAAGTGTCGTTTATGGGTGTTCATATTACCCAGCAGGTACTAATGGTGAGTGTTCCCAAAAGACCACAGGCGTCGTTGAAGGGTGTTTATAGAAATGAGCAGTTGTTAGAGGTGAGTGTTCACAGAAGACAACATGTGTCGTTGATGGGTGTTCATATTATCCAGCAGGTGTTACTGGTGAGTGTTCCTAGAAGACAATAGTTGTCGTTCAAGGGTGCTTATAGAAACCAGCAGGTATTACTGAAAAGTGTTCACAGAAGACAACAGTTGTTGTTGATGGGTGTTCATATTATTCAGCAGGTACTAATGGTGAGGTTTCACAAAAGACAACAGGTTTTGTAGAAGGATGTTTATAGAAGCTAGCAGGTATTATTGGTGATTGTTCACAGATGACAACAGGTGTCGTTGATGGGTTTTCATATTATCCAGCAGGTACTGCTGGTGAGTGTTCAAAGAGTGTTCCCTGTCTATCCAGTTTGCTGAGCTGTGAGGGATGACGGCGGCAGCAGGTAGGATGGCTATGCTTTTTTTTCTACAGAGGCCATTCAGGTTCTTTCTGAGGTGCCGAAGAGGGTCCAAGTCACCAGAGGCTTACTAGATGCTTGCTTACTGTGACATTGAGAAGTGAGAAGGGTATGATCGCCTCTGATGGGAGACTCTCCTGCCAAACTGCAAAGACCTGAGAGTAGTTGTTCGCCAGCTACTGGTGAGGTTTGCAGACATTGGCTGTCATGCTGCTGCTGGGTGGAGAGTCACACTCCCACCCCCGGTCGTGGCTGAGGCGCTATGGAGGAGCCCTGGGTAGTGTGTCGTCTGAGGCCGCCTCAGAGACATCAGAGCGGATCGGGGTAGAGGGGCTGCTCTCATCCGTGGCCAGGGACTGCATGTACTGGTGTATTCCAAAGTGGGAAGGAGCCCTACTGTGGACTTCACCTGGTACTGGTAGGTGCAGTACGGGTACACTTATTGCCCCGCCATGTGGGAGAGCCACGCTGACTTCCGGCAGGGGACTGACAGTCGCTGTAAACAACATGGCAAAGAGGAGCCATACTATGGACCTCGCTTGCTGCATGTGGAGTGCTCTGAACATCACCAGTTTAGGGATCCCTCCAGGCCCAAGATCACTGCCTGTGAGTGTAACAACATCCTGAAGGCCTGTCTGAAAGCAAGAACCCAAACAAGATCATGTTGTGTAAATATATATTTTATATTTGTCCAACCTTAACCACTTCAGCTTTCATTAAAATGTAATCTGAAGTTAACTTACAACTTGCATGTTTGTAACTCTAATCACTAGTATCTGTGGTAGACTTATGTACTCACTACCTTTCTTATGAATGAATGACGTAGCATCCTGGATGAGCAGCAGCTGTCTGAAGCGTAACTCAGAGAAGACAGAAGTCCTCGTCCTCAGACCCACCCCCTCAGCATGGTCAACATCTGGTGTCCCTCTGCCCTCGGCAGCCCCCCTAATCCCACGGACCATGTCTGCAACCTCGGGATCATACTCAACTCCTCCCTCACCATGACCCGACAGATCAACGCTGTCTCCTCCTTGTACTACAACACTCTCCGCATCCTTCGCAAGACCATCAAGTGGATCCCGGCCGAATCCAGAAAGACATCACCCACGCACTCATAACTAGCTGACTAGACTATGGAAACGCCCTCTACGCCAGAATCAACAGATATCTGCTGCAGAAACTCCAGACTATCCAGAACACCGCTGCCAAGCTCATCCTTGGCATCCCACGACATGAACACATCACCCAGCACCTACGACACCGCCACTGGCTCCCCGTTGAGAAGAGAGTAACCTTCAAGCTCCTCACTCATGCCTACAAATCTCCCCACAATACCAGACCCCAATAAATCAATGAAAAAGTCTGCTTCCACGAACCCAAGAGAAACCTCTGCTCCGTCAACCTCACCCTTGCCGAAACCCCACGCATACGCAGAGCCAGAATGGGTGGAAGAGCCTACTGCTACAGCACTGCAAAGACCTGGAATGAGCTTCCACTCAACATCAGACATTTCCCCAATCTGCACACCTTCAGGTAGAGCCTCAAGACCTGGCTCTCCGACTGAATCAGAGCTACATGACCTTCCCCATCCCCTCCCTCCCACCACTAGCACCTTGAGACCCTTGCGGGTGAGTAGCGAGCTTCACAAATCCCTAATTGATTGATATGTGAATTTAGAGTTTATCTGTTTGTATCTTTTCCCAGTTAACTTGCAATTGTACATATGTAACTCTAACCACTAGTATCTGTAGTAGTATTATGTACTTACTACCATTCTTATGTGAATTTAGAGTTTTTCTGTTTGTATCTTTCATGTAACTCATATTTTCTGAAGTCCTTATGTAATGTAACTTGTTCTTTTGTAAAGCGCTCTGACACCTTCGGGTAAAGTTCACGCTATATAAAAACGCATTAAACAAAATAAAATGAAACAGGTGTCGTGTAAATAGGTGTTTAGAGAAACCAGCAGGTACTACTGGTGAGTGTTCACAGACGACAGCAGCTGTCATTGATGGGTGTTCATATTATACAGGAGGTACAACTGGTAAGTGTTCAGAGAAGACAGAGTTGTTGTTGATGGGTGTTTATAGAAACCAGCAGGTATGAAAGGTGAGTGTTCAAAGAAGACAGCAGGCGTTGTTGAATGGTGTTTATAGAAACCTGCAGGTACTACTGCTGAGTGTTCACAGAAGACAACAGGTGTCGTTGAAGGGGGTTTATAGAAACCTGCAGGTACTACTGGTGAGTGTTCACAGAAGACAACGGGTGTCGTTGAAGGGTGTTTATAGAAACCAGGAGGTATTACTGCTGAGTCAGCCCCTGACATCCTCGCAGCGATCCCTGCGGATACTACATCATGCAAGCCAACCGGCCCGCTGGGAAGTCGGGAGGCGGGGTGGCGGACATTATCCGGTCTGAACATAAATTTTCAGAGCTCACCGTGACATCTATTCCCAAAACTGAATGCCTCGCTCTTAAATTTTCCTCTGCCAAGTCCTCCTTTGTTTGTGTTCTCGCTTACAGGCCCCCTGAATACATGCCTCTCTTCCCCCAACTATTCAGCGATTCCATCTCTCAACTCGCGATCAATCATGCTAATATCATGATTGTCGGCGACTTCAACTATTGGCCATCTGACGCCCGCGAAAGCCAATCTTCCTCGGAATTTACTGATCTCTTAACTAGTATGAATTTTCACCAGCACGTTCACACCCCTACCCACCATAAAGGCCATATCCTGGACCAGGTCAGGACGTCCAATCTCGACATTTCTCCCCCCGTTGTCCTCCCCTGCTCATGGTCTGACCATTGCCTCATTTCCTTTCATCTTCATCTTCATACTTCTTGCCCCCCCCCCCCCTCGTAAAGAATCTCTTAGCCCGCAACTGGAAAAGGGCAAATCTGGCTGACTTCCATGCCATATTGGCCTCCACCTCACCTACCCCCGCGATCTCGTTAGCGGATCAGGCTGATCATCTCGATGAATGGCTACTTCGCGCAAGCGACAAAGTGGCCCCTTTTAAAACAATCAAAGCTAAGCGCCCTCATGACGTTCAACGATGGTTCTCTGACCAACTTAAAGCTGACAAACTTGCCCTTCGGCAAGCTGAACATCGTTGGAGGCGCAACTACGACCCGCAGCTCAGACTCGTTTATGTTGACTCTCTAAAGTCTTATAAAAAATCGATCTTGACAGCGAAAACTGCCTACTTTGCCCAAAAGATAATGAACTCCAATAACAAAGCTAAGGATATCTTTTCAATCGTCAACGAGCTTTCCCTGCCTGAGAGGGTCACTCCCTAACCCCAGCCAACCCAAACCCTGTGTGATTCTTTAAACTCTTATTTTATCGATAAAATCCCAACCATAAAAAATAATATCCCCACCCCTTCATCCCCTCTTCCTCCCCCCTCCCCCCAGAAACACCAGCCTCTTGACAGAGTTTCCGCCAATCTCTTTAAAAGAATTCTCTTCACTACTTCTTAAAGTCAGTTCAGGTTCTCCTAATGACTGCTGCCCCCCCTCCCCAGATCTTGAGGGAGGCCTTTCTGGCCTGTCCGGACCCCCCACTAGCTCTGCTTAACAACTCTCTTGCCACAGGGGAGGTCCCCCGCTCTTTCAAACAGGCAGCCGTCCTACCCATCTTAAAAAAATCCAACGCGGACCCCACAATCCTAAGTAATTATCGACCCATTTCCCTCCTCCCTTACTTAGGAAAGATCTTGGAGACTTATGTCACCCGCTGCCTGAGCTCCTTCATAGAGAAATCCTCCTTCCTGGATGCCCAACAAGCTGGCTTTAGACCCCTCCATTCTACCGAGGCGGTCATAGCAGCAGTCATGGATGCCCTCAGGCAAGGTGCCGACAAAAACATCTCTCATGCCCTTGTCCTCTTAGACCTTTCGGCAGCATTCGACACGGTCGATCATGCCATCTTGATCGACCGTGTCCACAATGCTGGCATCCAGGGGGTGGCCCTCGACTGGCTTAGATCATTCCTTGACCAGCGATCACAAGCAGTCGACCTGTCTACCTTTTCTGCACCCTACACATCCTTAACCTGCGGGGTCCCTCGGGGCTCTGCACTATCTCCCCTTTTATTTAATTTGTATTTACAACCCCTCTTAGCTTCCCTCCGTAATACCCCGGTTACAATCTTCAACTACGCTGACGATCTTCAGTTAATTTTTCCCATTGATTCCCTTCCTTCCTCCTGTCTTAATTTTCAGTCCATTATGATGGCCATCGCATAGTGGATGTATCATAGCCAACTGAAATTGAACCCCACAAAAACTGAGCTAGTACTCGTGGGGGGCCCCACTAACCCGTGGAATACCACCTTTTGGCCATCATCCTTAGGGACGGCACCCACTCCAGTGAGCACAGTGAAGAGCCTGGGGGTGATAATTTCTGAAGACCTTTCGATGAGACCACAAATTAACTCAGTTACCTCATCCTGTTTTTTCCATCTTAGGCGGATCCGCAAAATCAATAGGTTTCTCACTAGAGACGCCCTGATTCAAGTCATCATCGCTCTTATCACCTCCAGGCTCGACTACGCCAACTTGCTATATGTGGGGATCCCTGCATGCCACCTCCATCGGCTGCAACTGGTGCAGAATCAGGCTGCCCGCCTGATTTTCCGCCAGCCTAAACATCAGCACATTACCCCCCTCCTGCGAAGTCTTCACTGGCTCCCTGCCCCTAAGCGCTGTACATTCAAGCTGGGATGTACAGTGTTCAAGGCCCTCTCTGATGCAGCCCCTGCCTTCATTTCATCTGGTCTGACACGCTACCTCCCCCACAGAGCTCTCCGCTCAACATCTCTCAACTACCTTGTGGTCCCCAAATTCAGACGAAAAAAGCACGGTGGTTTGAGTTTCTCTGTTCTGGCCCCCTCCACCTGGAACTCCCTGCCATCCACACTTCGTCTCTGTCCCAGTTACGACTGCTTCCGCAGACTGTAAAAAACCCTGTTATTCCAGTCTGCATACGAGTAACTCCCTTACTCTTGATCACTGTACTTTGTCAAGAGCGCCATGAAACCGTTGGTGAAAGTGCGCGGTACAAATATTTTTAACGTAACGTAACGTGAGTGTTCACAGAAGACAACAGGTGTCGTTGAAGGGTGTCTATAGAAACCAGGCGGTATTACTGGTGTATGTTCACAGAAGACAACAGGTGTCGTTGAAGGATGTTTATAGAATCCTGCAGGTACTACTGGTGAGTGTTTACTGAAGGCAGCAGGTGTCATTGATGGGTGTTCATATTTTCCAGGCGGTACTACTGGCGAGTGTTCAGAGAAGACAACCGGTGTCGTTGATGGGTGTTAATAGAAACCAGAAGGTATTAAAGGTGAGTGTTCACAGAAGACAATAGGTGTTGTTGAAGGGTATTTATAGAAACCTGCAGGTACAACTGAGTGTTCACCGAAGACAACAGGTGTCGTTGAAGGTGTTTATAGAAACCAGCAGGTATTAAAGGAGAGTGTTCACAGAAGATAACTGGTGTCGTTGAAGGGTGTTTATAGAAACCACCAGGTATTAAAGGAGATTGTTCACAGAAGACAACCGGTGTCGCTGAAGAGTTTTTATAGAAACCAGCAGGTATTAAAGTTGAGTGTTCACAGAAGACAAACACGTGTCGTTGAAGGGTGTTTATAGAAACCTGCAGGTACTACTGAGTGTTCACAGAAGACAACAGGTGTCGTTGAAGGGTGTTTATAGAAACCTGCAGGTACTACTGGTAAGTGTTCACAGAAGGCAGCCAGTAAGTCAGCTCCTGGTGAGTGTTCACAGAGGACAAACACATGTCGTTGAAGGGTTTTTATAGAAACCAGCAGGTATTAAAGGTGAGTTTTCACAGAAGACAGCAGGTGTCGTTGAAGGGTGTTTATAGAAACCAGCAGGTATCAAAGGAGAGTGTTCACAGAAGACAACAGGTGTCGTTGAAGGGTGTATATAGAAACCAGCAGGTATCAAAGGAGAGTGTTCACAGAAGACAACAGGTGTCGTTGAAGGGTGTTTATAGAAACCAGCAGGTATTAAAGGAGAGTGTTCACAGAAGACAACAGGTGTCGTTGAAGGGTGTATATAGAAACCAGCAGGTATCAAAGGAGAGTGTTCACAGAAGACAACAGGTGTCGTTGAAGGGTGTTTATAGAAACCAGCAGGTATTAAAGGAGAGTGTTCACAGAAGACAACAGGTGTCGTTGAAGGGTGTTTATAGAAATCAGAGGGTATAAAAGGTGAGTGTTCACAGAAGACAAACACGTGTCTTTGAAGGGTGTTTGTAGAAATCTGCAGGTACTACTGAGTGTTCACAGAAGACAACAGGTGTTGAAGTTTGTTTATAGAAACCTGCAGGCACTACTGGTAAGTGTTCACAGAAGGCAGCCAGTAAGTCAGCTCCTGGTGAGTGTTCACAGAAGACAACAGGTGTCGTTGAAGGGTGTTTATAGAAACCTGCAGGTACTACTGGTGAGTGTTCACAGAAGGCAGCCTGTAAGCCACAGCATTGCATCTCGCTGGATCAGCTCCTAGGGTACACCCCCCAGGCAGTTTCATTTCACGTCTGCCTTCTCTGGAATGACATATTCTGCAGCACGGAGCGCACTCATGTGAGATATGTGAATTAATCACTGTCTGCTCCTTTCTTCAGCTCATGGGCCCTGCTGTGCACTGCTTTTGTGCGTTATGAACACTAAACGCTACAAAGGATTTGAAACTTGTCTATTTTACTGGTATTAGACTTCATTTCCTGTTGTGGCAACGCTTCAAGTGCAAAGAGGCATCTGACACTCTGAATGTGAACGAAGATGCAGTGTACATCCGGGTACCACCACTCACATTAATATATAGCCAATGGGCGAATGTCAACAAGAGTGATACCTCTAGGAGCTCAATTGACAAGCATCAAATTCTATTTTCTCCTCACCATTCACAAGCTCATGGTGCCTGAAGCGGGATATAAATCTTCTGTCTGCCCCACCCTCCTGTAGCCACATTTTCAGATCCCGTACAAGCTTAAGCGCATGCACAAAAACACAAATGCACATCCACACAAAAGTAAAAAAAAAATACAAGCATTAGCCCCCCAATCACTCTCACACACAAACTAACATGTCTTTTTCTGAAGGCAGATCACACTTTGCTGGTATCACGCAGGGAACCTGCAGTCACTGTGATTCTTTCCGTAAAGTGGTTCCCGCCAAGCTGGGAGAAGCCTCTCTGGAGTAAAATGCCCACACGAAGGATTAAGAATTCAGAATGTGGCCATCGAAATCCACATGGCAGAGGTGGTACCTCTAGTGCACGAGTTATTCAACGACCAGCCTGCAGCAAACACTAAATCAGGCTCTAAGACTCAAATTTGTGACATGTATATTGAAACTTCACTTCCGATTTTTATCAAGAGGCAGTTCAGCTGACAAGGTTTGCACTGCAAACCCTAACCATGAATGGTGACTGACTATGGGCACTGAATCTTTATTTTAATTATGTTGTGTTTGAGACATACTTTGGCACTGACGCATCATTATATGTAAATAGTCTTTCAACTTAGATCTCCTTATGTTATCATAGTAAAGAATGAATTAGCTTGACATGTTATGGGTTATTTATTACACCCCCAGGAGCTAACAGACAAGGTCCATGGGTACAATATGGCACTATCAGAGATGACTCAAAGAGGCTCAGGTAGGAAAAAGGAAAGTTTTCAGAGCTCATATAAATGTATGAGGATCATCAATGGTTCATGCTGAATGGTAGAACAATCTACAGAATACCTGTCTGTATTTGTACTTCACATTTTTTTAAATCTCAAGTTTTCAAACTGGTATACAATATAGACTTACATTTTCTCCAGGGAGAACAGAACCGTTTTCATGGCACCCAACTTTTTGACAGGTTACTGGTCTAAGAACCCAACACCTTAAATGTGGTTGATTGGTGAGTCTATTGCCCATGTAAATCTGTCCCTATGAGTGCCATGCTGAACTACAATCTTGAAGAATAAAACAGGGCGCAGACATAGGAGGCACAGCATGAGACCACGATGCAGAACCACATCATTGTCAGTGTGCATTTTTCCCATTTCTCCATGTCTGTGTTTACATGCATGAGCATAAAAACCTAGATGTATTACATTTGTGCAGCTGTTGGACTTGGCCCTCACTGCAGGATCACCCCAAAACCTTTTGCCTTCACCCCACCTATTTTTGCTAAGTTCGTTTTTGCTGGCCTTAGAACTGTGCTCACTTTACCACTCCTAACCAGTGCTAAAGTGCTTGTGCTCTCTCCTCTCAAAATGGTAACCTTGCCTTACACCTGATTGGCATATTTAATTTACTTATAAGTCCCTTGGAAAGTGGTATAGCATGTACCCAGGGCCTGTAAAGTAAATGCTATTATGGGGTCTGGAGCACTTATTGTGCCACCCACTTTAGTAGGCCCTTAAAACATGGCCCAGGTTCTCCATTGCAGCCTGAATTAACTATTAAACTGGCAATTAGACTTGTCAATACAACCCCATTGCCACACCTTAAATTCCACTTTTATTGCATATAAGTTTCCCTTTAAGTAGGCCCTAGGGAGCTTGCAGAGCAGGGTTCACTTCAAATAAATGGATGGACAAACATTTTTAAGTTTTACATGTCCTGGTAGGGAAAAACTCTTAAATTCGTTTTTCACTACTTTGAGGCCTGCCTATGCCATAGGATAACATTGGGTTGCCATATTCCATTTAATAACGACTAACTTTCCATTGTGATCAGGTAAGCATTTTGTGTTTGGTGTCTGAGAGATTGCAATTAAAAATCATCTTTAATGGTAAAGTTGGATTTAAAGTTACAATTATAAAAATGCCTCTTTTAGAAATTTGCCGTTTTCCAGTCCTAAACTATTCAGTGCCTGAAGTCCCCCGGGTCACATGATTGGGTGTAGTTGACAGTTTGACTTCATTAATTACTCTCAGACATCCACACAATAGAGAGACTAGGTGAGCCCAAATGGACCATCAGCTGGCAGGATGGGGGCGGAGCTGAGTAGAGCACCACTTCCAACTGAATAGGCTGTGCTCTGCCTTCACAAAAAGGACTTGTCACCCCTGCATTGTTCATGAAGACATGGCAAGGGCATCAGGAAACCTTAAGCATCACAAAGAGAATTATCTCGAACCTTCTCCTACTTCAAAGAAGGCACTATATATAAAAAGGGGACCCTCAGACCCACTCCATTTCACTTTCTGGAACTGCGGAAGAACTCTCAGAAGGACTGCATGCTGATGTGATGTGCTGTTTACTCGACAAGACTTCTTTGCTGCACCTGGAAGGACTCCTTAACTGCCTGGAACTGCTTTGAACCCCTAGAGACCTGACCTGCTGCTTGAGCCCTACCTCATCACTTAAAAACAGGACTAACAAGGTTCACTACAAGCACAAGTTTGCTGAACTCCTGTTTAGAGCATCAAGGACAGAAAAGGCTCCCTCCATCTTAAACCCACATATGTCCAGCCTGAGTGAGTCCTAACCCCACAAATGATGCCCCCCAGTCTTGGATCCTTGGTTTCAGTTAGGACTTAGGGAACATTCTTGACTAAAAACTGCACTGAAGATCTAGGGAAGATCTGGCCCAACCAGCTTGTCTATCTGCCCTCGGTGCATCGCCAGTAGACCTGACTTCACTACAGCTCCTGATACGTTCTTCTCCATGACAGAAAATCCTGTTCAGCACTTCTTATCCAAAAGGGCACCAGGCCCCCTGGAACTCTTGTTGGCTATAGCCACCTGCCTTATTCTGTTGTCGACTTTCGACTTCCAAAAAAGTGACTAGTCTGAACGTAGAAATCTTCACTTTAAATGTGTCAAGTGGCTCCCTGACGGCAACTCTCCCTCCTTGGATACTGACTGTAGCCTTGCCCCACTGAAATTTACCTACTCAGAACATTTTCTTCAAAATTTCTTCTAAGTTAGAAAATGAACTGGGATCACCGTGCCCAATTCACTCTTTTTATCTGACCCGCGTTCCATCGCCGTTGGCCATATTTTTTTACTTTGACCCAGTCTTGTGCGACTAGATGTCCTTGGTTCGAGATTTAATCTCTTAGGCAATAATTATTACCTTAAACATTAAAAATGAATAACTCCGGTTCTACTGATTGGATTTGTGAAATTTTGGTGTCAAGTAATGTATTACAATTGAATCTGACAGAAGAAATCCAACATGTTACCTTCCGATCTTGCCATTGGATTCCTCTGTCAAAATCCTTGGCAGGGGTATTCTTCAGAAATTGAAGGCATGGGAAGAAGACAGGAGCTTCCTTTCTAACGTGCAGTTTGGCTTTTGACCAGATATGGGCACAGTAGAACTGTCCCTCAACCTGCTCCTAATCACGGGGACGTACTTCAAGGCCAAGGGAGGCTCAATTACACCCTACCTTCATGGACCTTTCCAGTGCATGCGACCTCGTAGACAGGGGCAGGCTGCAGGGCCTAATGGGCCAAGCTGGGGTAAACATCTGCTTGATGGAACTCCTCAAGAGTTTACATTGGGATACTGTATCTCAGGTGTGGTTTGACCCTGATGGGGAGTGTACGCCCACTTTTAAGGTTGATAAGGGGGTCAGACAGGGGTTAATTGTATCCCCATTTTATATTAACTCCCTTGCTCAAACCTTAAGGTACGAGAAGAAAGACCTGCCCATGATAGGGCATAGGCCACTGCCTGTACTCTTGTACACCGATGTTGGTGTGCTACTGTCGCTTACTGCCAACGGGTTGCAGCTTCTGCTGGATTCTTTAAACAATTTTATGCCAGACCTGATTCTAGGGGTCAATTATAAAAAATCATTTATCATGACCTATGGCCTATGGCCCTAGAAACACCCATTCATGCAGGTTCACAATTGATGGCACCTCTATCACAAACGTTTTAAATCTTAACTATTTAGGAATTTTGCTGGATACTCATTTTTAATGGGACAAGATCCTGACTCAGAGAGGACTTGAAATGGACAACACAGCTGACTCATTTTTCAAATTTTCCAGGAAACTCAAACAAAAAACAATCAAAGATCTAATTTCTCTCTATAAAGCAAAATGTCTTTTCTTGGGGTGGAAGTCTTGTGTTGCACAAATTGTGGCTGCTTACAAACAGACAGAAACACATTTCGATCCAGATTGCTGGCTACTCTCAAAAGCACAGCCACCATCATCATCCACTCTGAGGTTGGTCTTTCGTACGTTGAAGGCAATCAAACTGGCACCACTCCTATTATGCGTAAAACTCTGAAGTTCCCCACTCACTAATTTCTCCCATCTTGTTTTAGCTGATTGTATTAACTTAGTTCATGTTAAGAACATTTTTGGCTAGCTTGTATCAGAAAATCTTTTCTATTCCCTGGTGTCTCAAATATTTGTTATTTTCCTAATTAGATTGATAGCAACACAAAGACCTTAATTCACTCTCTTTTGCAAATCAATAGGGATTTAAAGAGGTGTAATAAGTCTCAGGCGATAAGCACCATGTGCTACCATATGGAGATCTCTTCCTCTGAATGTTCGAACCATATTTGGTCTGGATTACCAACCAACAGCAGATTTTATTTAACATGCTTCAGGATGTTCATTGTTCACTTCCTGGTTGCTTTCCCACAACAGGGCAGCTGATTTACTTCTTTACCCTGTTGTCTCTGACAATACTAGCCTGCAATCCATTATGCATTTTATATTTGTTTATAGCTATAATACAGCTCCCAAAATCCAATTTATACACCCCAAATAGTTACGCTATATAGTTGCATCGGCAAGTCAAAGCTTTAAACTTTTGCAGAGCCTGATAAGTGAGCATGTCTGCCATGCTGGTATTAGTTTAATACATTATTCT
Source organism: Lissotriton vulgaris (assembly GCF_964263255.1). Taxonomy (NCBI): domain Eukaryota; kingdom Metazoa; phylum Chordata; class Amphibia; order Caudata; family Salamandridae; genus Lissotriton; species Lissotriton vulgaris. The sequence continues at coordinate 89,494,499 of NC_141697.1, read as the reverse complement.
CTTAGGATCAGAAGAGACATAAGGATACTTGCAAACTGCTAGTGCTGAACTGTTTGTATTGCATTTTATTATACTGTCTGTATCCAAATTGCTATTAACTAGGGGTGGGCGGAATTTGCATAGTCGAGCTACGCAAAGCTCCGCGAAACAGTAAAAAATCTCCGCGAGCGCGCAAAAGTTCAGAGAACACGCAGAATTGCTTGTTCCGCCCGTTCGCAATGCTTTTTTCCTGTTCGCGAACACTGTTTGCATGCTTGGGTAAAAATATCTTGCGAACACGCATTTTGAAAGCGTGAGCAAGCAAAAAATTCTGCGAAGCTGCGGACGGCAGAATTTTTGGCAATTCCGCGTTCTTAACAGAACGCAAAATTACCCAAATTCTGCAAGCGGAACTGAATTCAGCACCCAGGCCTACTATTAACCTTATGATTTTTGCCGCTACGTGTTTGCCAAGCTGTTATCAGTGTTATATGCCATCCTCTTAGGATTAGACTAGTCATACTAATACCGCCAAATTACTGTCCTTGACCTGTTTTTATTGCATTTTACCATATTGCCTGTTTCTAAACTGATTTTAACTGTATGCCTATTGCTGCTACTCTTTTATCGCTACCTTACCCGAATAAAGCTTTTACTGACTGACTGACTGAATTTACTCTATTTTTCTATATTGATGTGGTATTTTTCTTGGATGTTTTCACTTTATTTCTGTTTGTATCCTGCATGAATACTTTACATAATGCTCTAATTTGAGCCTTACTGGTTTTGTGCTGAGCTACTAGAGGATTAAGCACAGGTTAGTTTAATTAATTCTGTGGTTCACCCTGATGGAGCTGGTGGATGTTGCTGAAACAGGGGTTCACATGGCCACTTCAACCAACAACCCAATTTCTCACAGCAGGCTTGTTTCAGGCAGTGACTACATCACAGTTACCTTGGAAGAATGAATGATAAACAGAGGTTTTCATGTTTTGGCATAAAGAGATAGGAACAGCCTTTCAGGCTACCATGAGGAAACAGAATGAACGTATTAAACAGAAGTGAATTAGACACTAAACAGTAAGATTCATTATAAAAACGTAATACAAAATCAATCTATATAAAAGTTGGAAGACAATTCAATTTTGGGACAGCACATAAGTTATGTTATTATGTTATGTTATTATGAACTTCTAGAGCGCATAATCACCCAGGGGTATCTAAGTGCTATCCACGGACACACACCACCGGTGAGAAACACAGAACCACCAGCTCAGAGTGGCCCCCAAGCCTCTAAGAAAAGCACAGTCTTCAAATTCTTCCTAAAAGGGAGGAGATTAGTTTCCTTCCGGAGTTTCACTGTAAGGCGGTTCCAGGCTTGGGGGATGGTACTGGAAAAGGCTCTGCCGCCCATAGACGCAAGGTTGAACCGGGGACAGACCAAATTGCATGCCTCAGCCGACCGAAGGGCCCTCCTTGGCACATAGTTAATCAGTCGGTCCTTGATATAACTAGGAGCTGATCCATAGATGACCTTATGTGCTATGCAGAGGCTTTTAAACTTAGTTCTCTGGATAATTGGAAGCCAGTGTAAATCCTGAAGTACACCTGGACTTTATGTAGATTAATCTGGCAGTGTCGTTCATTACAACCTGAGGCCTAGCCAGAAGATGTTTGGGTAGGCCATAGTATAGAGAGTTGCCATAGTCAAGACGTGCCAGAATCAGGGCAGACACCGCCAGTCTAAGAGTAGAGAAAGACAGCAGTGAGGATATTTTCCTGAGCTGGCGCAGCAGGCTAACACATGTACCCACCACAGCCGACACCTGCTGTGTCATAGATAGCAGGGCATCAATTCTGATACCCAAACTTTTTACTGCCACTGCAGATTCCCGAAAAGGCCCCAGCTCTGATGGCCAGAATAGATGACTCCACAGATTTGAAGCTGTGGTGACTGCTAGGACTTCGGTTTTATCCGGGTTTATTTTTAGTGAGTTAGCCGACATCCAGTTAATAGTAAACTTGAGAACGTCTTGCATTCTCAAGTAAGCCATGGATGACAGGTGAATCTGGATCAGAATTTGTGTGTCGTCGGCGTAATTATAGACCCTACAGTCCATCTGGATCAAAGCTGCAATCAGAGGCTGCAAATAGATGTTGAAGAGCAGAGGTGATAGCGCCGAGCCCTGGGGTACTCCTTGAGTCAGCCCGGCTGATTCAGACACTAGATCCGCGAGTTGAACTCGCTGAGAACGATCTGTAAGAAAAGAAGTCAGCCTGGCCAAAACCGTGTCCTGTATCCCTTGGTCTTTAATCCGCAATAGTAAACAGCCATGACTAACGGTGTCAAACGCCGCGGATAAATCCAATAGGACTAGGGCACACAGAGTTTTCTTGTCAGCTCTAAGTCTCAAGTCATCCAGCACTGAAAGCATGACCAATTCAGTGCTGTGATGAGCTCTGAAACCCGCCTGATTAGACTCGAGGCAGAGATTACACTCTAGAAAATTATACCCAGAAAGGGCAGCTGAGAAATAGGCCTAAAGTTCTTTAAATATTTGGGATCTGCACCTGGTTTCTTTAACAGAGGGACCACCCGTGCTTCCTTAAAATTAGAAGGGACCAGACCCGTCTCCAAGGAATGGATCAGAAGGGCGAGTACTTTATCCTCCATCCCTGACCATCCCAACTTGAAAATTTTAGGGGGGCACGGGTCTGCTGGAGATCCTGATTTCACCCGGCCCACTATGGTGGCAAGAGACTCCTTAGTGAGGGTGTTATATTTAAAGGGTTGACCCAACGGCACTGGGACCTGGGTAATTCAATGTTACATATATAGGGGTCCCAGTTGGAACAAATTCTAATACACAGAGACATATATAGGGGTCCCAGTTGGAACAAATTCTAATACACAGAGTATATATATAGGGGTCCCAGTTGGAATAAATTCTAATACACAGAGAACATATATAGGGGTCCCAGTTGGAACAAATTCTAATACACAGAGGCATATATAGGGGTCCCAGTTGGAACAAATTCTAATACACAGAGTACATATATAGGGGTCCCAGTTGGAAGTACATATATAGGGGTCCCAGTTGGAATACATATATAGGGGTCCCAGTAACAGCGAGGTCTTCGGTTCTGACCTTTCCACACGAGGTGCGCATTGAATGATACTGCCCAGTAATCCGTGATTCGTGCTTGGATACCGGCCTTAGTCAAAAACAGCCGTGAGAGTGTGTCAATACAACGGTTGAATATACCAACAAGATGAAGGATGCCATCTAGGGTCGTCCCCTCGGGTTGACGCTCTCCTTGTCTCCTGGAGCCTTCGGGCCCTCCACACGTTCTAAGACGGGGCCACACCTCTACAGGTGGCCTATAGGTGCACGCCCACATCCCCCACCACCCTGTCCTCACTGGTCCTGATGAAGACCCCGTAGTAGGGCAAGAATCAGCCTACAACATTGGGGTCGAAACGTCGACATTCCACTACTGTTACCTAGCCAATAACAACAGCTCATTGTTTGGTTGTTTTTAATATGTTGGTATAGGAATATGAATGTTTAGAGTAATTACTTGATTGGCAATGTGAATATGCCTTTGTGGTATCATTTTCAAAACGTATGAATGACCACTTATGATTCCTTTTGCAACTTGTCTATACCCACACTACCTTCACTACTTTCCCCCCTGTCCCCCTGTCCCTCTTTCACCCTGCCCCTTCTCCTTTGGGCAACAAGTACACTTTTACTGCTTTGAGAAATGTATATGTAACCAATCTACACTAGAGGATGTGAATTAAAAACATCTCTCTGTAAATACAGTGCTGAAAATTGTGATTTTTTTCAAAAAATGTTTTCGTTAGTGAGGGTGGGCAGCCTAGTCAGGACATTTGTTATCAGCCTAGAAGGAATGGGAGGAGGATCAATTGAACAAGGAAAATATGGGGTATGACTTATTTCTGTCATCAGATCTTTTATCTTATCCCCAAAGAAGGTTTTAAAGTCTTGGCAGCCCTTTTGATTAAAAGTCGGGTTAGGCACCCTAACCGTCTGCAGATCATTTAAGACCCTGAACACTTCTTTCTGCGGATTGGCAGCCTCAGAAATTGTTGCCTCATAAAATTCGGCCTTCCTCAGACAGATGGCTTTCTTATATGTAGCGAACTTCTGTTTATATGCTGCCAAATCACTAGGCTCATGAGACTTACGCCATGCTCTCTCGCATTGGTGGAGGGCTTGTTTTTGTTCCCTAAGAGCATTATTAAACCATGGTGTCCCCTTGCCCTTATCTATCAGTCTGATTTTATGGGCCGGTGCTACTACCTCAATGGAGTATTTGTATTTGTATTTGTATTTGTATCTGGGTTTTATATCGCGCCAACTCACCGACAGGTCTCAAAGCGCTTCTGACCAAGTACAGCAACAAGAAACAGGGTAGAAGGAATTCAAGAAATGTGAAAATGCGGGCCTATCTTACGGGGATGTAAACGCGTCCTTGAAAAGTAGAGTCTTCAGGGATTTCCTAAAGCGGAGAAGATTGGATTCTCTACGAAGCACCTCCGGTAGCTTGTTCCAGATGGTGGGGGCTTGGACTGAAAAGGATCTGCCACCTTTGGTTGCCATTTTAAAACGTGGGCAGGATAGCAGAAGGGAGTCGGAGGATCGCAGAGCGCGCTTGGGTTCGTACACTTCAAGCCTATCTTTTATATAGGCTGGCGCCTGTCCATAGATTGCTTTATGGCAAATGCACAGGCTCTTAAATTCAACCCTTTGCTTTATAGGGAGCCAGTGTAGCCTATAAAGTAGAGGAGAGGCATGGGTCCGCCTAGGTAATCCAAAAATTAGTCGGGCTGCGTCGTTCAAGATGACCTGTAGACGATTAATAGAATTTTTTGGAAGACCTAGGTATAGTGCGTTCCCGTAATCAATTCTGGAAACTATTGTGGCTGAAACAATGGTTCGAAGCATATTCGTTGAGAGTAAAGGGACAAGTTTATGTAGCTGCCTAATCAGGTTGGTACATGAGCCAACCACAGCGGATACTTGGTTGGTCATCGAGAGTTCCTGATCGATTTTCATACCGAGGCTCTTTACACTAGGACACGGCTTTGGGGTAGGTCCAAGTTCTTGGGGCCAGAACAGATCGTTCCAGGGGGAAGCAGAGGTTGAAACTACAAGGACCTCCGTTTTGTCTGGATTAATTTTTAATAGGTTGGACGTCATCCAATTTACTGTGAACCGTAGTATATTTTGGGCCATGGACTGAGCCGGTGTTGTATTATCGATACTCAGCAGCAGATGAGTATCATCGGCGTAGTTAAAGACTTTACAGCCCATGTTTGCCAAGGAGTCTATCAGTGGCTGCAGGTATAAATTAAATAAAAGTGGTGAGAGTGCGGACCCTTGCGGGACTCCACATACCAAGGCGCCCACGTCGGAAACCTGATCTGCTAGCTGGATCCTCTGCGTCCTCCCTAGCAGAAAGGCCGTTAGCCATTGGAGAGCTTGTTCTTTTATCCCGGACATGGCTAGTCTGTCCAGGAGCAGTGCATGGCTGACAGTATCAAACGCCGCTGAAAGGTCTAATAATATCAGGGCGCTTGGCTTTTTACTGTCAGCCATGCATCTGAGCTCGTCCAGCACCGACAGCATTACTAGTTCCGTGCTATGGTGGGCACGAAAACCAGCTTGCCGCTCCTGGAGTAGATGGTGTGATTCCAGGAGGGGTGACAAAGATTTTAACACATGCTGTTCTAGAATTTTTGACAGAAACGGCAGCTGGGAGATTGGCCTGTAGTTCTTCAGGCTAGTTGGGTCCGCCCCAGGTTTTTTTATCAGGGGTCTGACGCGTGCCTCTTTAAAGGTAGTTGGTAATGATCCAGGAGCTAATGAATTATTTAGGAGGTTTAGGATCTGGTCCTCCAGGATAGGAATTGCTAGCCGAAAAATTTCGGGAGGGCAGGGGTCGGCAGGGGAACCTGACTTGGTTGATGCTGCTAGTTGTCTAAGGGTAGTGGAGTCAATATTAGGAAATCTAGTAATAATAGGGGTTGAGGGGTTTTGAGGGGGCAATGACGTGGTGTGTATAGTTGAGCTGTCTTTCTTGATGTCTGACAGGATAGTCGCTACTTTTTCAAGAAAGTATCCTTGGAAGGTGTTACAGTCAATCAGTGTATCTACCTTTTCTTCCTTTTTGCTTAGTTCTTTCAGTATTTGGAAGGTTTCTTTCTGGACATTTACGGCGTTGTTCATACGGGTTTCATAATAGTCCTTCTTGGTTGATACAATAAGCTTTTTATACAGTTGAAAGGATGTTCTATATAGTTCTCGGTCAATATCCTTTTTAGATTTCCTCCAGCATCTTTCAAGATGATGGAGCTTTCTTTTTTGATCTCTCAGGCTTTGAGTAAACCAGGGGGCTCCTTTTTCCGCACCCTTTATTTTTTGTGTCTTTTCTGGGGCTATCTCATCGATTGATTGCCTGAGGGTGGCTACTATAGTATCATAATTTAAATCTAGGTCTACGCCATCTGATGGGATCATAGGTTTCTGTATACGTTTGGACAGGACATCAGTTAGGGTTCCTGGATCAACTTTTTTCCATTGGTGCACTTTTTTGGTTTTTAGCGGAAGTTTTACCTGAGGATTGTTTTGTGGTATATCACACAGGATTAGGTGGTGGTCCGACCAGATGCAAGGTGTGATATTTGTGAGAGCCACTTTTGGCATAGAAGATCAGATGAGATCGAGAATGTGGCCTTTTATGTGGGTTGGGGCTTCCACTAATTGTACCAGGCCTAATGCGGTCATGGAAGTCTGTAGTTTCCGAGTTGGTAGATCTTTGTCTGTTTTGTCCCAGTGAACATTAAAGTCACCTGTCACCAAAATATTTTTGTAGCGTGTGCATAAATCCGATATTATGGGGAAAAAGAGATCATTAAACATTGATGTACATTGGGGTGGACAATAAACCGTCAAGATGATAAGGCAGGAATTGTTCATGGTTATTTTTATCCCCAGTAGGTCAACGGAATTTATAGTCTCAGTTAAAATTTTAGTCACCGTAAGCTGTTTTTTAAAGATCGTTGCTACGCCACCACCTCGAGCACCTTCTGGCCGGTTATGCCAAATCATGTCATACGCACTAGGAAGGGCGGCTATGATGTCCGGGGAGGAGATATCGCTCAACCAGGTTTCAGTGAGTGTCAGTATGTCAATGGTCTCGTCCTGTAAAAGGGTGAAAATTTCCAGATGGTGTTTCTGTAATGACCTAGTGTTTAAGGTAGCTAGCTTTAAAGGGGGTGAAAGGCTAAAATTCCTATGGCTGGGGAGACAAAGGATATTATTTTCCTTGAGGACGGAACACGTGATGGGATTAAGACTATACCTGTCAGAATTCAGTGCTAGGAGATCATTTGCAGTGTAGGAGATGCAAGTGCCAGAGTTCCTGATCCCTGAGCCCGATCGTGCGCGGACGGGCGCAGACGGGCAGGACTCTGGCACGACTCCGGCGCAGGTCCGGCGCGTCCGCTGTTCGCGTCCGCAGCGCGGAGCCATCCCTGTCTGTTTTTATAACGCTGCCAATCGCGTCACCAGCCCAACCCGACCCAAGATGGCCGCCAAAACCGGAGCCCTGCCCTCGAGATTAAGATTAGACAACAGAGTAGCACTTTCAGTCTCCACATCGTCCTTCATGGACGAAGGGTAATCAGAGTGTAATAGAATGGCTGTTAGGTCAATCGCTTTGACCTGTTTCCAACTGCGAACAGATTTCCATTCTGGTTTCGCTTTAGCTCTTCTGATCAATAGCGGATAGTGGCCTTCAATCCGAAAGTGGTCTGACCAAGAACATGGGGAGACCACTAATGGAGCTGTAAGAGGGCGAGATAACCACACCAAATCCAGAGTGTGGCGCCTTTCATGCGTGGGCCCGCCAACCATCTGACTGAGTCCAAAAGACATTAGCGCCTCTTCTAATTGTTTTGTCTGCCTGGCCTTTGGGGTTATCTCCCAGTGAAAGTTAAAATCCCCGAGCACCACCAGTCCTTCATAGCGAGTGCGGAAATCATGGACCAATTTCAAAAAAGGTTCCATGAACCTAGTTGTAGAGTTAGGTGGACGGTACACTAATAGAAATACCATGCAGTCTGTAGGGGAACAGAGCCTAACTCCCTATACATCAGCACCTTCGATGCATTCAGAACAGAGTGTTTTCCGATTTCAGTGTGTCCTTGAGCAGGAAGGCAACGCCACCCCCCCTCATATTATCAGGTCTATTTGCAAAAATAGCAGTAAAATTCGGGGGCAGTGCCGCCACCAAATCCGGCAAAGATGATTCATTAAGCCAAGATTCAGTGACACAGAGGAGGTCGAGATTGTCCTCTTGCAAAAGCGAGAAGACCTCAAGGCAATGCCTCTGTAGTGAGCGGGTGTTGAGCAGTGAGAACCTACACCCTTGACCGTTCGACTTCTTTGGAGTGAAAACCGGTGCAAGGGTGCCGGCTACCTTCCTAGCAGTGGTAAGGGGTCTCAACAGCCCCTCCCGCTCAACTTTAAGTGTCACTCTGTCAGATAGTGAACAGACTCCAGACTTCAAGCACAACAACGCCTGTTATGAATATATCAAAGGGGGACCAGGGGTTCTGGCCCCTCGGCCAGGTCTGGCTCAGATGGGCACAGACGGGCCTTTGAGCGGGTGCAGACGGGCAGACGTGACTTCGGCGCGCTCGCGGTGCACCCGCTGCGCGCGTCCGCTGCGCACCAGGGCCGGCATTCCCAGATGTAGACAGGGGAAGGCCCGCCTGCTCCAACCCCGAAAGTAGTGACTCCGAGGGGGAGCCCGGCTATTGGTCCAAGACCTCTCCACTCAAGCGGCACAAGCTGTGGTAGACCGGGGTTAATGACCACAAATAGCAGCAGGAAGGGATGCGGAGTGAATTACAACCCAAACAGCACACTGAATAAAAACGAGTTTAAAAGAGAAGAAACTCAGGTTAGTTTAAAATTAATATCAGCGCCTGTGCAAATACCAGCGATGGCTCTGGTCAAATTAAAATTAATATATCAACTGTGCATATTAGCAAAGGCAGGGAGCTCGTAAAAAAGCAGCTAGCTCCTCATCAGGAAGCGCGTCCGCTGCGCGCCAGGGCCTACATTCCCAGATGTAGACATGGGAAGGCTCGCCTGCTCCAACCCCGGAAGTACGTGACTCCGAGAGGGAGCCCAGCTATTGGTCCAAGAGCCCTCCACTCAAGCGGCACAAGCCATGGTGGACCGGGGCTAATGACCACAAATAGCAGCAGGAAGGGATGCCGAGTAAATTACAACCCAAACAGCACACTGAATAAAAACGAGTTTAAAAGAGAAGAAACTCAGGTTAGTTTAAAATTAATATCAGCGCCTGTGCAAATACCAGCGATGGCTCTGGTAAAATTAAAATTAATATATCAACTGTGCAAATTAGCAAAGGCAGGGAGCTCGTAAAAAAGCAGCTAGCTCCTCACCAGGAAGCGCATCCACCATAATCAATTGATCCATATGCTGACATTAGAGAATAAAACGAGGCAGGTGTTAATGGAGACCAATATTCCTGCAGACCCACGGAAACAGACTACACTAACTGTACTCCATGATCTCAAGACACTAGAAGAGATACCTAGTAGGCTAATGCAACTGATAAAACACTTTGCTTCCACTTCCATATCAGACCAACCCTAACATACATTGAGGAAGGATGGTCCCCAACAAAGGTACCGGCTAGCATAAGAAGCAAAGATTCCTAATGGGTCTGAGGTTGATCAATTTAAATGTTGCTTATAACTTTTGTTTGTAAATGCTTTAAAACCACCAGTTGCAAGCTTCATACCTGCTTCAAAGGCTAAAATCTAAAGTTGTACCAATTGTAATTAATGCAGACATGTTTCAAATCCTACTCCTTTATTGATTCTACTCTTACATTGTTTCGAAATGTACTAATAAAATTGAAAGGTTGCTCTACATAATCCAGAGTTTTGTTGGAGATACAGTTTGGTTTTAGGGAATGAAAATAAATCACAGAACATTGTTGAATGTGTTTCTAAGAATGTCTAAATGCATGACTACAAAGGGTGCCTCTCTATTTTTGGCTGAGCGAGGAGCTGCAGTCATCAGAAGTAAGCTCTGGTACATCACAGGGGAGATGAGTATTGAGAAACCTATCCTGGATACTAATACTGTGCTCAATACCTGTTCTCTCCAAACCTCGGGTACAGAGCAGGTGAAGAGCTGCTTTCCACCAATCCACTTGTGGAGTTATGGAGGGGTGCTTTTCAGCACCTTTACACATCACCCTATTTATTATTAGCTTAGCAAATAACGTATTGACATGGGCTCTCAAAGAGTAAGATCCTTTTCCTTTGTATGCCAATGGCGTGATCCTTCTCAGACACTTCCGATGCGGGCCAAGAGCAAGCATTATGTGAAGTATTTTTTGAGTATCGTTCTAAATGTTCTAACATAAGTGGAGAGAAGATATAAAAATCTACACAAACTCCAAATGTCATAGGTCGGTGGCCTATGGTTAAATTTGGTACTTGTGACGGGAATAGAGCTAAATTCGAGTGTTTGTGATATACATAGCAAAATACTGTGCAATTGCAGGATATGCTAGTTCAGGGGTGCTGGTGATAAAGTCTTTGTGTCCTTGAGACTGCAGAACAGGAGGCAAGCTCTACTTCAAGCCCTTGGAGATCTTCTTCAAGCAGGATGAACAGCACACAGTATAGTCTATGTACTCTGCTTGGCAGAAACAGCCACTGCAGGCCAATCCCAGAAAGCACACAGCAAATGGGACAGTACTTCTCCTTCAGGTTTCCTAGCTCTTCTCTTTGGTAGAGGTTCCTCTTCAGTCCAGAATTATTCTACGGTTCTGGGGTATGGTCCCCAATATGTACACTCAATTTCTCTTTGTTCTATTGTGTCAGAGAGGCTCTGTGCTCAGTCAAAACCAGTTCTCGCCTTCCTGGTTGAGCTTCTTGGCAGGAGGTGGAGACAGCATTGTGTAAAGCATACCAGGCCCATTCAGGTGCAAGGAAAACTCCTCCCACTACTGTAAATGCAGCCCAGCCCTGACCCATTAATGAAAGGCAGGATACACCACAACTCTCCAGTGGCTGTCTGAAGAGAATGCACATCCCTAGCCCCTGTCACTCCAAAGCCAGAAAGTCAATCCACAAACAAGTAGAGGTACACAGGATGGCTAAGCAAGAAAATACCCACTTTCTAAAAGGTGGAATTTTCAAACACATAATATGAAAAGCATATTTACTAAAATATGCCTTTTCATATTCTGAGTTCAGGTATTCTCAACTCCATCTTCCCATCTTGTCCCAATGAGAAGTTGTATTTATACGATGTTAAAAATTAACTCCCATTTTATCCTATGGGACAGATAGCCTTTCAATAGCGAAAAACGAAATACACTGTATCTCACTATTAGGTCATGTCACACACAGCAGTACCTATCCTACCTTTCACATCCACTGCACCTTGCCCACAGGGGTACCCTGTGCCTACCTTAGGGGTTATTTACATGTAATAAAAGGAACGGTTGACATGACAGCAATGTCTGCACGCAGACACTGCTGTGGCAGGTCTGAGACCCCTTGGAAAGGCTGCTTGTGTGGGTGGCACCATCAATGCTGCAGGCCCACTAGCAGCATTTGACTTACAGGCCCTGGGCACACACAGTACACTGTACTAAGGTCTTAGTATTAAGTCAAACAAGCCAATCATGGAAACACTAATCCATATTCACAATTTATAGAGGGAGCACTTGCACTTTGGAACTGATCAGCAGTGGCAAAGTGCCCAAAGCATCTAGACCAGCAACAATGAAATCCAGCACACAGCAAAAATAAAGGAGGCAAAGGCAAAAAGACAGGGGAAAACAATGCCAAATATGCCGGGTGTAGCAGGCCTTGAATATATGTTTGAGACAAGTGCACTAACCGGTCTGTTAGTGTCGACTTTTACACAGTCAAATTACCCCATGCTCCCCTTGCAAACAAAATTCTCAAGACGTAATTCCTGAGCACTTTATCTTACATGTCAACTGAGAAAAATAAACACAACTACTATGTACTTTGAATGAACTTTAGAGGTTGAGCTGGTATGCCCTCATAATTAAAATGTCTTGAGAGTAAAGAAAATAGTTGTCCAAATTCTATATTAACACTCAATCTGGGAAGTAGTTTGCTGGAGCAAGGGGTACATTATTTTTAAAATGGGAAGAATGTTTGGAACAAGTGGTAAAACAGTGGCTACAAGATGACCATTTTGAAAGTGAATGCTGACCATGGTGGACAGCTTTGACTGTGCAGGGGCAACTGCTGGCATTTGAGGGAGAAGACAGAAGTCACATGGGTTAATTTGGCCAGATTGGCCATATCAGGCATTTCCCTGGGAGACTGGAAGGGTGAGGGGCTGCTTTTGTTACTGGGGCCGTTTTTGTACAAGTGCAGCAGTTTTAGAAGCACTGCAGAGTTCCTTGAATATCTAACAGCTTTCAGGCAATGTTAAAAGTACCAATATAACTCTGTTGATTAATGTACCTGCTGGAGAGAGCGCTATGTTTTGTTTAGTTGCAGTTTTTGATTCATTCAAGGTAGCACAGAGGGTTAATGTGCCTGCTGCAAAGAGCATGTACTATGTAGATCACAGAACAGTAGTTTATGTGCATTGCTCATTGGTTTACTGTTTTTTTCACAGAGATCATTTTGTTACTGTGCAGTTCATAAATTACAATCGTAATCTGGGTTAGAAAGTTATGTTTGTTTGTCTCAGTCTTTCATTATTCTAATTGTGCTAAAAAAGGTTTGTTTGGGTGGAAACAAATTCTTTTTAGTAAATGTAGTGTTGTGTGAGCATGTAATGACCAAACATTTGTGGTTCCTAATTAATTCTGTGATTCACCCTGATGGAGCTGGTGGATGTTGCTTAAACTGGGGTTCACATGGCCACTTCAACCAACAACCCAATTTCTCACAGCAGGCTTGTTTCAGGCAGTGACTACATCACAGTTACCTTGGAAGAATGAATGAGAAACAGAGGTTTTCATGTTTTGGCATAAAGAGATAGGAACAGCCTTTCAGGCTACCATGAGGAAACAGAATGAACGTATTAAACAGCAGTGAATTAGACACTAAACAGTAAGATTCATTATCACAACGTAATACAAAATCAATCTATATAAAAGTTGGAAGACAATTCAATTTTGGGACAGCACATAAGTTTTGTTATTATGTTATGTTATTATGAACTTCTAGAGCACATAATCACCCAGGGGTATCTAAGCGCTATCCACGGACACACACCACCGGTGAGAAACACAGAACCACCAGCTCAGAAGGGCACCCAAGCCTCTAAGAAAAGCACAGTCTTCAAATTCTTCCTAAAAGGGAGGAGATTAGTTTCCTTCCGGAGTTTCACTGTAAGGCGGTTCCAGGCTTGGGGGATGGTACTGGAAAAGGCTCTGCCGCCCATAGACGCAAGGTTGAACCGGGGACAGACCAAATTGCATGCCTCAGCCGACCGAAGGGCCCTCCTTGGCACATAGTTAATCAGTCGGTCCTTGATATAACTAGGAGCTGATCCATAGATGACCTTATGTGCTATGCAGAGGCTTTTAAACTTAGTTCTCTGGATAATTGGAAGCCAGTGTAAATCCTGAAGTAAGGGCGTGGCCTGAGTACACCTGGACTTTATGTAGATTAATCTGGCAATGTCGTTCATTACAACCTGAGGCCTAGCCAGAAGAGGTTTGGGTAGGCCATAGTATAGAGAGTTGCCATAGTCAAGACGTGCCAGAATCAGGGCAGACACCGCCAGTCTAAGAGTAGAGAAAGACAGCAGTGAGGATATTTTCCTGAGCGCAGCAGGCTAACACATGTACCCACCACAGCCGACAACTGCTGTGTCATAGATAGCAGGGCATCAATTCTGATACCCAAACTTTTTACTGCCACTGCAGATTCCGGAAAAGGCCCCAGCTCTGATGGACAGAATAGATGACTCCACGGATTTGAAGCTGTGGTGACTGCTAGGACTTCGGTTTTATCCGGGTTTATTTTTAGTGAGTTAGCCAACATCCAGTTAATAGTAAACTTGAGAACGTCTTGCATTCTCAAGTAAGCCATGGATGACTGGTCAATCTGGATCAGAATTTGTGTGTCGTCGGGGTAATTATAGACCCTACAGTCCATCTGGATCAAAGCTGCAATCAGAGGCTGCAAATAGTTGTTGAAGAGCAGAGGTGATAGCGCCGAGCCCTGAGGTACTCCTTGAGTCAGCCCGGCTGATTCGGACACTAGATCCGCGAGTTGAACTCGCTGAGAACGATCTGTAAGAAAAGAAGTCAGCCTGGCCAAAACCGTGCCCTGTATCCCTTGGTCCTTAATCCGCGATGGTAAACGGCCATGACTAACAGTGTCAAACGCCGCAGATAAATCCAATAGGACTAGGGCACACAGAGTTTTCTTGTCAGCTCTAAGTCTCAGGTCATCCAGCACTGAAAGCATGACCAATTCAGTGCTGTGATGAGCTCTGAAACCCGTCTGATTAGACTCGAGGCGGTGATTGCACTCTAGAAAATTGGTCAAAGAATGTAAGACATGCTGCTCTAAAATTTTATCCAGAAAAGGCAGCTGAGAAATAGGCCTAAAGTTCTTTAAATGGTTGGGATCTGCACCTGGTCTCTTTAACAGAGGGACCACCCATGCTTCCTTAAAATTAGAAGGGACCAGACCCGTCGCCAAGGAATCGTTCAGAGGGGCGAGTACTTTATCCTCCATCCCTGACCATCCCAACTTGAAAATTTTAGGGGGGCAAGGGTCTGCTGGAGATCCTGATTTCACCCGGCCCACTATGGTGGCAAGAGACTCCTTAGTGAGGGTGGGCAGCCTAGTCAGGACATTTGTTATCAGCCTAGGAGGAATGGGAGGAGGATCAATTGAACAATGAAAATATGGGGTATGACTGATTTCCATCATCAGATCTTTTATCTTATCTCCAAAGAAGGTTTGAAAGTCTTGGCAGCCCATTTGATTAAAAGTCGGGTTAGGCACCCTAACCGTCTGCAGATCATTTAAGACCCTGAACACTTCTTTCTGCGGATTGGCAGCCTCAGAAATTGTTGCCTCATAAAATTCGGCCTTCCTCAGACAGATGGCTTTCTTATATGTAGCGAACTTCTGTTTATATGCTGCAAAATCACTAGGCTCATGAGACTTACGCCATGCTCTCTCGCATTGGCAGAGGGCTTCTTTTTGTTCCCTAAGAGCATTATTAAACCATGGTGTCCCCTTGCCCTTATCTATCAGTTTGATTTTATGGGCCGGTGCTACTACCTCAATGGAGTCCTTAAGTACAGACAACAGGGTAGCACTTTCAGTCTCCACATCGTCCTTCATGGACGAAGGGTAATCAGAGTGTAAAAGAATGGCTGTTAGGTCAATCGCTTTGACCTGTTTCCAACTGCGAACAGATTTTCATTCTGGTTTAGCTTTAGCTCTTCTGGTCAATAGCGGATAGTGGCCTTCAATCCGATAGTGGTCTGACCAAGAACATGGGTAGACCACTAATGGAGCTGTAAGAGGGCGAGATAACCACACCAAATCCAGAGTGTGGCCCCTTTCATGCGTGAGCCCGCCAACCATCTGACTGAGTCCCAAAGATGTTAGCGCCTCTTCTAATTGTTTTGTCTGCCCGGCCTTTGGGGTTATCTCCCAGTGAAAGCTAAAATCCCCGAGCACCACCAGTCCTTCATAGCGAGTGCGGAAATCATGGACCAATTTCAAAAAAGGTTCCATGAACCTAGTTGTAGTGTTAGGTGGAGGGTGCACTAATAGAAATACCATGCAGTCTGTAGGGGAACAGAGCCTAACTCCCAATACATCAGCACCTTCGATGCATTCAGAACAGAGTGTTCCGATTTCAGTGTGTCCTTGAGCAGGAAGGCAACGCCACCCCCCCCTCATATTATCAGGTCTATTTGCAAAAATAGCAGTAAAATTCGGGGGCAGTGCCGCCACCAAATCCGGCAAAGATGATTCATTAAGCCAAGATTCAGTGACACAGAGGAGGTCGAGATTGTCCTCTTGCAAAAGCGAGAAGACCTCAAGGCAATGCCTCTTTAGTGAGCGGGAGTTGAGCAGTGAGAACCTACACCCTTGACCGTTCGACTTTTTTGGAGTGAAAACCGGTGCAAGGGCGCCGGCTACCTTCCTAGCAGTGGTAAGGGGTCTAACAGCCCCTCCCGCTCAACTTTAAGTGTCACTCTGTCAGATAGTGAGCAGACTCCAGACTTCAAGGACAACAACACCTGTTTTGAATTTACCAAAGGGGGACCAGGGGTTCTGGCCCCTGGGCCCGGTCTGGCTCAGATGGGCACAGAAGGGCCTTCGAGCGGGCGCAGACGGGCAGACGAGACTTTGTCGCGCTCGCGGCGTAAACGCTGCGCGCGTCCGCTGCACGCCAGGGCCAGCATTCCCAGATGTTGACAGGGGAAGGCCCGCCTGCTCCAACCCCGAAAGTACGTGACTCCGAGGGGGAGCCCGGCTATTGAACCAAGACCTCTCCACTCAAGCGGCACAAGCTGTGGTGGACCGGGGTTAATGACCACAAATAGCAGCAGGAAGGGATGCGGAGTGAATTACAACCCAAACAGCACACTGAATAAAAACGAGTTTAAAAGAGAAGAAACTCAGGTTAGTTTAAAATTAATATCAGCGCCTGTGCAAATACCAGATATGGTTCTGGTCAAATTAAAATTAATATATCAACTGTGCAAATTAGCAAAGGCAGGGAGCTCGTAAAAAAGCAGCTAGCTCCTCACCAAGAAGCGCATCCACCATAATCAATTGATCCATATGCTGACATTAGAGAATAAAACGAGGCAGGTGTTAATGGAGACCAATATTGCTGCAGACCCACGGAAACAGACTACATACTAACTGTACTCCATGATCTCAAGACACCAGAAGAGATACCTAGCAGGCTAATGCAACTGATAAAACACTTTGCTTCCACTTCCATACCAGACCAACCCTAACATACATTGAGGAAGGATGGTCCCCAACAAAGGTACCGGCTAGCATAAGAAGCAAAGATTCCTAATGGGTCTGAGGTTGATCAATTTAAATGTTGCTTATAACTTTTGTTTGTAAATGCTTTAAAACCACCAGTTGCAAGCTTCATACCTGCTTCAAAGGCTAAAATCTAAAGTTGTACCAATTGTAATTAATGCAGACATGTTTCAAATCCTACTCCTTTATTGATTCTACTCTTACATTGTTTCGAAATGTACTATTAAAATTGAAAGGTTGCTCTACATAATCCAGAGTTTTGTTGGAGATACAGTTTGGTTTTAGGGAATGAAAATAAATCACAGAACATTGTTGAATGTGTTTCTAAGAATGTCTAAATGCATGACTACAAAGGGTGCCTCTCTATTTTTGGCTGAGCGAGGAGCTGCAGTCATCAGAAGTAAGCTCTGGTACATCACAGGGGAGATGAGTATTGAGAAACCTATCCTGGATACTAATACTGTGCTCAATACCTGTTCTCTCCAAACCTCGGGTACAGAGCAGGTGAAGAGCTGCTTTCCACCAATCCACTTGTGGAGTTATGGAGGGGTGCTTTTCAGCACCTTTGCACATTACCCTATGTATTATTAGCTTAGCAAACAACGTATTGACATGGGCTCTCAAAGAGTAAGATCCTTTTCCTTTGTATGCCAATGGCGTGATCCTTCTCTGACACTTCTGATGGGGGCCAAGAGCAAGCATTATGTGAAGTATTTTTTGAGTATCGTTCTAAATGTTCTAACATAAGTGGAGAGAAGATATAAAAATCTACTCAAACTCCATATGTCATAGGTCGATGGCCTATGGTTACATTTGGTACTTGTGAATATAGCTAAAATCGAGTGTTTGTGATATACATAGCAAAATAATGTGCAATTGCAACATATGCTAGTGATGTATGGGGTAGTGCTGACCCTTTTATTTATTCAGATGGGGTATCGTTTCTTAGATCTCTATTGGGGTTAGTCATGTCTGCATTTTTTACCCTCTTAGAATTAGGCCTTGTTAGAAATGGGGGTCTCTGGTTGGCAATGGTTTGCACACTTGTCCAATTAGGGACCCTTGCTTCTAGTCAGGGTAAGGGAGTTACACCCTTAGACAACCCCTGCTCACACCCTTGTTAGCTTGGCACAAGCAGACAGGCTTATCTCAGAGGCAATGTGTAAAGCATTTGTGCACACATACAGTCATACAGTGAAAACACTACAAATGGACACCACACCAGTTTAGAAAAATAAATACTCTTTATCTAAACCAAACAAGATCAAAATGACAGAAATCCAACATACACTTATCACGATATGACTTTTAAATGGGAAAAAAGTTCTGTCCATAGCAAACAATAGATGCGACACTTTCAACACAAAGTACCTCGAAAGCTTCAAAAATCATAAACAAAAACAGCTGCAGGGAAGGTAATGCGTCGGTTCCTTATGCAAAGGGAAGGTGATGCGTCGGTTCCTTGCTTCAGGGCTTGTGATGCATCAGATCCTTACTGCAACGCACAGGTGTTGATGCGTTGGTTTCTTACTGTGCGGGGAGGTGAAATTTCGGTTTCTTATTGCGGCCTGGCGTTGTTGTAGACTTGGTGCCCGATGCAATGCATGGGGATTCAGAGATGCGCTGTGTCAACAGCGCTGCGATGATCTCTTCAGCCGTAGTCCCAAAATGCGTTGGTTCCATGCAGTCATAAAGCAGGGCCTGCGTCAGAGTCAGTGTGGTGATCTCGAACTTCGTAGATCGGTGCATTTGACTCTGCATGCAACAATTTCTCCAGCCGCTGGCAGGCGATGTGTTGGTTTCTTCAGTGGCACTTCAGCGATGCGTCAAAATTCTTCCCGCATAGTAGTGTTGGGTCGGGAAACAGGTGCGGATGCGTCACTCTTCTTTAGTTGCTTCTCTTTTCCCAGCTTCCAGCAGCGGGAACAACCTCTAGTGGCCTAACACAAGAACAGGCACAACTTGGCAGTTTAGAACTCCCAGAAAAGAAGTTCAGGGGAGCTGGTGGTGAAGTCGTTGTGTCCTTGAGACTGCAGACAGGAGGCAAGCTCTACTTTAAGCCCTTGGAGATCTTCTTCAAGCAGGATGAACAGCACACAGCAAAGTCTTTGCACTTTTACTTGGCAGAAACAGTCACTGCAGGCCAATCCCAGAAAGCACACAGCAAAGAGGCAGTACTTCTCCTTCAGCTTTCCTAGCTCTTCTCCATGGTAGAGGTTCCTCTTCAGTCCCGAATTATTCTAAGGTTCTGGGCCCCAATATGTACACTCAATTTCTCTTTGTTGTCCTGTGTCAGAGAGGCTCTGTGCTCAGTCAAAACCAGTTCTCGCCTCCCTGGTCGAGCTTCTTGGCAGGAGGTGGAGACAGCATTGTGTAAGGCATACCGGGCCCTTTCAGGTGCAAGGAAATCTCCTCCCACTACTGTAAATGCAGCCCAGGTCTAATCTCCCCAGCCGTGACTCATTCAGGAAAGGCAGGATACACCTCAACTCCCCAGTGACTGCCTGAAGAGAATGCACATCCCCAGCCCTTGTCACTCCAAAGCCTGAAAGTCAATGCACAAACCAGTAGAGGTACACAGGATGGCTAAGCAAGAAAATACCCACTTGCTAAAAGGTGGTATTTTCAAACACACAATATGAAAAGCATCTTTACTAAAATATGCATTTTCATATTCTGAGTTCAGGTATTCTCAACTCCATCTTTCCATCTTGTCCCAATGAGAAGTTGTATTTATGAGATGTTAAAAATTAACTCCCTTATGGGACAGATAGCCTTTCAATAGCGAAAAACGAAATACACTGTATCTCACTATTAGGTCATGTCACACACAGCAGTACCTATCCTACCTTTCACATACACTGCACCTTGCCCACAGGGGTACCCTGGGCCTACCTTAGGGGTGATTGACATGTAATAAAAGGGAAGGTTGACATGACAACAGTGACTGCGGGCAGACACTGCAGTGGCAGGTCAGAGACCCCTTGGAAAGGCTGTTTGTGTGGGTGGCACCATCATTGCTTCCCGTTTGTGCGGAGGGAAATACTGGGGTACTTTCGGGCCTCCCACACAGCTGCCATCTTAGGATTGGGCGAAACAGCTGGGGACGCGCTCTAACTCTCTCCACATCCAGGCACAGCCTATTTAGCCACATGCTCCGTTGAACGCGCAGCGGACGCGCCAAAGGCGCGCCAAAGGCAAGCCCGTCTGCAACCATCCGCGTCGGACCCGCGCCCAGTGCCCAAACCCATGCCCATTTTGCCCTAAATGGATATTCTAGAGACAAGCTACTTCGACTAGAGCCAAAAGCATGTAAACATCCTACTGGGCTATACAATAATGGCATCTTCAATACCTCCAACTGCCCCTCTTGTGGGTACCGGATCTATAGAGCACCCCTGAATCTTCCCCATAGGTTGCAAAACTCATACAGGGATAAGAATAAGCCTAACACTGTTAATGATCACCCGCTGCCCACCAATAGACAGGTGTGTATGGTTAGCCACCCTGACAGGAGGAAAAGAACCTTAAAGAATATTCTCATAAATGTTAGGTCAATGTCTAAACATAAAAATGAGCTCGAAGCACTTATCACGGACCATGCTGCTGATCTTGTGTTTCTTACAGAAACATGGGCGTCTGAAACGACAGGGCCTGATTGGAATATTGCAGTTACCGAAGGCTACTCAGTAGCACATGTTAACAGGATGGGCTCAACAGGAGGTGGAATTGCGATAATACATAAGTCCCACTTCAAAATATTTACTCTCCCTCAACTAGATTTGGAGGCTGAAACCATGAGTTTTAACATTAAAGATAAAAATCAATTAGTGTTCTCTCGTCTACTGGTGTACAGGCCCCCAGGACCTAGAGCCCCTTTTACTAAAACACTGCATACTTTCCTGGAATCCACTTTGGATTCAATCACCTACACTGCCCTGGGTGATTTTAACTTTCACCTTGAGGAAAATAATGACTCTGAAGCAGCGACGCTAATCGATAACTGTCTTAGTTTTGGGATGAATCAACTAGTCTCTAAACCCACACACGCAGCTGGCCACACCCTTGACAGGTTCTTTACCAACAATGATCATATAAAAGTAACAGCGGTTCTGCCTGTTCCCTGGTCTGACCATGCGGCCATCCTTTTTAATTTGCAAACAAATCTCTCTATTTCATGGCGCAGAGACTTCTTGCCACCTGAAAAAATACGCCCCTGGAGGAAGCTTGAACCCCCCCAACTAGACAACACACTATCTAGAAACCCTCCATTGCCTGAAACCTACAACAGTGAGACTGGGGCGACCCACTTTCACAATTGGATTAGTCATGCAATGGACGAGCTAGCCCCAGTGGAATTAAAAAAACCTAGGAAATGGACAGCCACCGCCCAATGGTACACCACGGATGTCAAATTAATCAAACTTAAATGCCGATGCTATGAGCGAATCTGGCGTTCGGACTATAGTCATCTTAACAGGATAGAATACACTAGAGTCTTGCATGAGTATAAGACAAAGATAGCACAGGCCAAATCAGCCTTTTTTACCAAAAAAATTTCAAGATGCCTCCAACTCCCCTAGGGAATTGTTTAAAGCAGTCGCCCACCTGACAAAGAGTCCCCGCGACACCATCTTTGTACCTGATTAGAATTTTGTTGAGAACATAGCAACTTTTTTTCAACAAAAAGTCCAGGCAGTTTATGATGACCTTCACATCTTAGTAGTAGGTAAATCTGCCACCTATCCAGAACATATAACATCAGCTGTCACCAATTACTCACACTTTCCACCCCTAGAAGAGGCACAGGTCAGCAATTTACTTACTCAGATGAAATCAGGATCACCTCTGGACCCTTGATCCCCCATATATATTACACATGATTCCCGATACAATAAACGCAGCTCTGCAACCTCTGCTAAATGAGGTCATCTGCTCGGGTAAAATCCCTCGCAGCTGGAAAAAAGCTTGCATTAGGCCCATCCTGAAAAAAGATTCCCTGGATCCGGCGGAACCAAAGCATTATCGACCTATATCTTGCTTACCTCTGCAAGCTAAGATCCTAGAAAATGCTATAAACCAAGTACTAATGAGGTATGTCAATCATAACAACCTACTAGACCCCTCACAACACGGGTTTCGACCCTACCATTCAACAGAATCTGCACTAATCATGGCAACTGAGGATATCAGCAGGACTATGGACGAAGGTGGCAGAACGGCCCTGATCCTTTTGGATCTAACAGCGGCGTTCAACGCCGTGAATCATGAGGTCTTACTGAATAGACTGAGGGCCCTGGGAATTACAGACACTGCTCTAACCCTTCTCACATCCTTCTTAGATGCTCGAATTCAGCAAGTCCATTGGGGAGGTCTTCAATCTGATGAATTCTCCCTCCCAGGGGGGGTACCCCAAGGCTCGGCCCTGTCACCGACACTCTTTAACCTATTCGTGACGCCTCTTGCCGCACTTATAAAATCTCATGGTCTGCACTTAGTATCGTACGCCGACGACATGCAAATTGTAGTGTCACTCTCTCAGTCGGTGGAAACAACAGCAGAATGCTTCAGGAATTGCCTCCTAGTTGTTAAAAATTGGATGAGCCATAACTTTTTAAAGTTAAACACAGAAAAGACGGAGGTAATAGAGTTTGGCCAGGAATCATCTATCTGGAATCACCTTTGGTGGCCTCCGGAGGCGGGCACCTGTCCTATCCCAGCAGATAAGGTCAGAAATCTTGGCTTCATGTTTGATAAAGATCTTTCCTGTACGGCACAAATAAATCAGGTAACATCAGCTTGTTTCTACACCATCAAGGTGCTCAGAAAAATCCTACCGTACATCCCATCCACTTTAAGAAAGACGGTGATGGAAGCCCTTGTGATGTCACGGGTGGATTACTGCAACTCTCTCTATTTGGGCATGGGGGAGAAACAACTGGCAAAACTACAGGCTATTCAAAATGCAGCCGCTAGAGTTCTAATGAATCTGCGTAAACGTCATCCTACATCCAAAACTATACGCAAACTTCACCCGCTCCCGGTTAGGCGCAGAATCCAATTCAAGGGCCTCTGCCTAGTCCATAAATCCCAATATGGGAATGGGCCAGTAGACCTCGCCAAACTCTTCCCACGCTACACCCCACAGCGTACACTAAGATCAGCCAGCCAAAACCTGGTGTGCCTGCCTAGAATACGAAGAGCTCGCTGGGGTAGGAAATCCTTTTCCATCAGGCCTCTAAATTATGGAATTCTCTGCCCACCGCGCTGTGGTCTGACAAATCCAAAATGAGCTTCAGGAAAGCATTAAAAACGTGGCTCTTTTCTCTGCCCTAACTCAGCTCTGCACTTTTTTCTGTTCTATAGCGCCAAGACGCCTCGGCATAAGAGCGCTTTAAAAATGTTTCATTCAGTCAGTCAGGCCCACTAGCAGCATTTGACTTACAGGCCTTGGGCACACACAGTGCACTGTACTAAGGTCTTAGTAGTAAGTCAAACAAGCCAATCATGGAAACACTAATCCATTTTCACAATTTATAGTGAGAGCACTTGCACTTTGGAACTGATCAGCAGTGGCAAAGTGCCCAAAGCATCTAGACCAGCAACAATGAAATCCAGCACACAGCATAAATAAAGTAGGCAAAGGCAAAAAGACAGGGGAAAACCATGCCAAGTGTGCTAGGTGTAGCAGGCCTCGAATATATGTTTGAGACAAGTGCACTAACCGATCTGTTTGTGTCGACTTTTACATAGTCAAATTACCCCAAGCTCCCCTTGCAAACAAATACTCAAGACGTAATTCCTGAGCACTTTATCTTACATGTAAACTGAGAAAAATAAACACAACTACTATGTACTTTGAATGAACTTTAGAGGTTGAGCTGGCATGCCCTCATAAAAAAAATGTCTTGAGAGTAAAGAAAATAGTTGTCCATATTCTATATTAACAGTCAATCTGGGATGTAGTTTGCTGGAGCAAGGGGTACATTTTTTTAAGATGGGCAGAATGTTTGGAACAAGTGGTAAAACAGTGGCTACAAGGTGACCATTTTGAAAGCGAATGCTCACCATGGTGGACAGCTTTGACTGTGCAGGGGCAACTGCTGGCATTTGAGGGAGAAAACAGAAGTCACATGGGTTGATTTAGCCAGACTGGCCATATGGGGCATTTCCCTGGGAGACTGGAAGGGTGAGAGCTGCTTTTGTTACTGGGGCAATTTTTGTACAAGTGCAGCAGTTTTACAAGCACTGCAGAGTTCCTTGAATATCTAACAGCTTTCAGGCAATGTTAAAAGTACCAAGATAACTCTGTTGATTAATGTACCTGCTGGAGAGAGCGCTATGTTTTGTCTAGTTGCAGTTTTGGTTCATCCAAGGTAGCACAGAGGGTTAATGTGCCTGCTGCAAAGAGCATGTACTATGTAGATCACAGAACAGTAGTTTATGTGCATTGGTCATTGGTTTACTGTTTTTTTTCACAGAGATCATTTTGTTACTGTGAAGTTCATAAGTTACAATCGTAATCTGGGTTAGAAAGTTATGTTTGTTTGTTTCAGTCTTTCATTATCCTAATTTTGCTAAAAAGGGTTTGTTTGGGTGGAAAGAAATTCTTTTTAGTAAATGTAGTGTTGTGTGAGCATGTAATGACGAAACATTTGTCGTTCCTGATGGACTCCATAGAACTGTGATGTAAGCATTAAAGCAAAGTGAATTTAAAGCAGGTATGGAATGTTGAGTTTGAGGTTGCATGAAGAAGAAAAAAGATGTGTTATACTAAGCTCTGTGTGCGGTTTAGTCAGTGGCGTATGTGTAGTCAAAGTGCAGCCCCAGTTGTGTGAAAATGATTTGATGCTAATGAAAGCATTGCTGAAAAGTTTACACATCAGTGGCTGAGAACCTGCTGGGAAGGCCAGACAAAGAGGTACAGAGCTACTCCGCAATGCATATGGAGTGACAAACCTATAGGTTGAAGCAACCAGGTGTCGGACAACAGAAAGAGACATGTAAATGCAAAGTGATAAAAAAACAATCATCTACTTATCAGTCCTCAGTGAAGAGAGCCTTTGTCCCACTGCTCTGGGGAGAAGAAACACCAGAGAAAGCACCCTTGGGCTTATGCTTGTGGAGCTGTCCATACCTGAAGCGGCACGCCATCAAAGCTGCTGGGTGGTGGCTCAGAAGAACTCCAGAGGTCTCCTAAAAGCAAAGCGCTCCCATGAGTACCAAGAGTGAGGTCGTAGTTCCATCAGGCCTTAGAGATAGTGTAGATGAAGCAGGTCCTAGCGGACTGCAGATGGTGTCAAAGGGAACTCCACCCTCAGTGTCAGCCAATCTTGTAAATGATTACAATGCTGCCATCTTCTTGAAACCACCACCGCCATTCAATTCCTCTAAAGAGTTGAATATTGGTGATAGATGGACTGCCTGGATAGAGACATTTGATGATTTCATTGATGTGATTGAAGAAGCAGATAACAAGAAAATTATCATGTACCTTAAGTATCCTGCTGGTGAAGGCATGAAAGAAGTCATAAAGAAAATGCCACAATTTAAATCAAACCAGCCTTGACTCTCAAATTCGATCTAATGCCAAATGTAGATTACGAAAGATACATCTTCACTCAAGAAAGAAAGAAAGCTGGTGAGACCATCGACAAATTTGTTGAGAGACTGAATTCGCTCATCAAAGACTGTAAGTTCAATTAATTTATTGATGAGGAATGAGTGATTGACAGATGCTTGTCAGTTTTGTTTAGACAACGAATGAAGAGAGAAACCCTTAGGGCCCTATTTTGAGTCTGTTAGTCTGAAGACCACCAGAATCATAGTGGTGCAGTGGTGGAAGATCCAGCCACCGCTGCACCAGCGGTCCAACCGCCTGATTAGGACTTGGGCAGTCGGACCACCCTTGGACCGTCGGCTCCACAAGGGAACCACCATTTCCTGGCATAGGCGCGGCTGTCAGAGGCCGCAATATGGTTAGCGGTACCACCACAGTCCCGCCAAGCATATTAAAAGTTTCATCTCCATCAGGGTTTTCAAGGAGGTTCCACTGCATTAAACATATATGGGTGCGCACAGGGGGGCATAACATGTGCCCCCCTGTGTGCATGCACATAGGATCCTGCACTGCATGGACTTTCAAGTCCATCGCATGTAGGAACCTTGTAGTACATTCCCATTACGGTGCCTCTTTTAATGGCACCACCGCCTTCAAAAGAGGCACTGCCATGGGACCGCCACGTTGCCTGCCTGTCAGACTACTAAAAAGTTGTAATCTGGTGAGTGGCATGACCTTTGACAGAGCAGTGGTGCAGTGATTTGCACAACCACACCACTTGTAATAGGCCACTAAATCTGGTGACAGCGCTCATGGCTACGAGAGCTAAAGAGTATGCTGATCGACAAACAGCTGACATATAGGCCGGAGGGGTCCAGAATGAATTAATCATGCATGAAAGAAACAAGTCAAAGCACAAAGCCAAGGGACACAGAGTGAATTCTCAACAGAAAAAGAAGTTGGGTTTCAGGTGTGGATTTTTGTTTCCGAACGAAGGTAAATGTTCCGCCATTGGGCAGGTCTGTGGAAAGGAGAACCATTCTTTGATGGTGTCAAGGTGAAAGAAAAAGTAGATGCATCATGGCACAAAGGCAAAATGGCCGCTCGAACTATCCCGAAGCAACGTTCTCCACATGCTCAGGCAAATCGACACCAAACAAAGTCAATTGCATCTAAATTAAGTATGGGCGAATTTTGCGAATCTCGCGTTCGCGAATTTTGCGGATTTGCGAATTCGCAATCCGCAAAATCCGCGAATTCTCGCGAATTTGCGGATTTTTTTTTTTTTGTGTTCGCAAGTGTTTCTGCCAGTTCGCGAGGATTTGGTACTAGTTCGCAATTGCGAACTTACTTGTCGGCTCGCAACGGTCACGACTATGTTGTTTCTACGTCTGGTTCATCATCACAGCCTCCCAGCACCCTCTGTTTCACCACTGGCACCCTCTCTTTGACCCATGCCACCCTCTGTTACATCAATGCCACCCTCTGGTTCATCATCACTGTAGAAGATGGGGGGGAAAAGCAAGCCCACCTGCCCTGCTTGAACTGACATGAATTAATTTGGGGTTAGTTTATTAACAACACCTGCCCTGCCCCAACTGACAATAATGAATTAGGGGCTAATTAATGTGTCACTGAATTTGAAGTTCCAGCCTGGCACCTGCTTGTCTGCTCCCTTAGCTGTAAATCAGGACCTTTGTGGCATACAGTTAAGGTCAGAGCAGGGTCACACAATAGTTGCAAGCAGGCAACCGAATTCTGGAGGGCCCCCTCAGGAAGCACTACAGGGAATCGTTACAAATCATGAGGTTGACCTTTTGCACCTGCTCATTGCTTTTGCTTTTGCAAAAATCGTTTTTCGGTTTTTTCGCGCTATTCGCGGAGCGCGGCGTCGTGCGAAACCGACCGCGGAAGCCGCCAATTCATGCGAATGAGCTTTTTATTTTTTTGCGGCTTGTTGTTTCGCGAGTTTTTTTGCAGTATTCGTGAGCCGCTTGCAGCGCAACACGCGAATTTACCCCAAGGTCGAGTACGGGCGCGGCCATTTTGTTTGCGTGACGTATTTCCGTTTCCGCCCGCTATGTATAATCTCGCGCAGTAAGCGCATTGCGAGTAGAAGTTCGCACGAGATCGCGAGGAAAATCTCGCGCAAACTTACTTTCGCGCTCGTGAACGGGCGCCGGCCATCTTGTTTTTCATTCATTTCCTGTGTCTGGGCATGGTGTTTAATCCTCTTGCTATCTTTGCCATCCTTTGCTTGTTTTCAGATTTTTTTTAACGATGTTGCTTCTTATCTATCCCTCTCTTTTCCTAGCTGTATATTTTTGTCTTTTCAGCTATTTTTCTTTACTTTTAAACTACTTTTTAAACTCTTTTCTTTTCTTCTTCCCTATCCTATTCCTTCTTAATTTTCTACTTCCTACCTTACCTGCCCAGACCATGGTGAAGCCAGGCGCCGTGAAGCTGTCCAGGCACTTGAGGGCGGCAGCGGCGGCGGGGAGGAGGAGTCCTGGACCCCGTGCCAGGACACCATGGGGTCGATTGAGGGGGGAGCAGGTGATGCGACGGGAGATCTTCAGCCCGGAGGAAGTGGGCGCGCTGGTCTACTTCGTCCAGCGCCGCCTGCCCAGGACCATCGCGGGAGGCGGCAGGATCGCGGCCGGCGGCTACAACATGCGGGAGCGCCGGAAGCGGTGGGAGAAGGTGTGCTGGGCCATATGCCACCTCTATGGGGTCCAGCGCACCTACAGCCAGGTCAACCATCGCTGGACGGGCCTCCTGGACCGGGAGCGCGACCTGCTGGACCAGCTCGGCTTGGAGATCCCCGGGCTTGGTGAGTAGTAGTAGCCATTTCATCACTCACTACTATGATGTTTTCTCCTGCTCTGTGTTGTTGTATTGCAAATATTTGTTTTTTACATGGAGCAAGCCAATAATGCCGCTGATGACGATTACATTGTAGTTAAAGTATATTTTCAAAATCTTCTGTGCATTTCAGGTGCACTGCTCTCCTTCTCAGTGGCGTTGCTACTATGCTTATTTGTTTTCTATTTTGTGGTCTCATTGGCCTGAGTAACTATTATGTATGAGTGTACTTTACAGAACTGCGTAATGCTAGACACTAGGGGGCAGATTACATTTACAAGCCCCTTGCGCCACGTTTACGTTGCCTTGCGTGACCCAACAGCGGCGTAAACGTGCCGCATCCCTGCGAGTCATTTACAGCATGACGCATCTAGGGAGATGCGTCACGTTATAAAGCCATGGGCCTGCACCACAATGGGTGCGTTCCTAGTACGCAGGGTGGGCGGTCCGGCGGCTGTGCGCCTCGCAAAATTGCCTGCGTGAAATTTACAAGATTTAACGCAGGCACTTCTGCGACGCTGCTACGTCAATTCAATTCCTTATGCCTGCTTGAAGCAGGCGAAAGGACTGACACAGCATGTTAAGTATTGGGTGGCCCTGAGCATTACTGGAGTTGCATTGCGTTGGCGACGTGACTCCAGCGATGCGCCGCTCTTACGTGACGAGATGCGTCACGCAAGTGCCTACCCTTGCGCCAGGGCGCGCCGCATTGTAAATGAGGCGCATCTGATGGTCGCAAGGGTAGTTTTGCGTGACGCATTTGATCTGGCGCATCTCTGGAGATGCGCCAGAACGCGTAAGTAAGTATGCCCCTAAGGGGCAGAATTGCAATTACCGTCGCATCCGTGCAAAGTAGCAGGGATGCGCCATTAATTGTGCGGCCCGCTACCACCACCAAACATGGTGCGCCGTATTTGCAATGCGGCGCACCATGGGCCCAAAACGTCACCGAAGCTTTACTGCTGGAGTTGCGTCGCAACGATGGCGCAGCTCCAGCAATGCTCTGGGGTACCCTATCTCCCCAATGCTGGGTCAAGCCGTACGTCTGCTTCAAGCAGGTGCAGGGTTTGTGTGACGCATCATTGTCCTAAAGGTGACTGATTGAAATTTTGTAGATTTCCCTCAGCCACTTTTAGGATGTGTTCCAGCGCAGGAATGCCCTCCCTTGCGCCGGAACGCCCCCTGATGGCGCAGGGCTTTATAACGGGATGCATCTCCCAAATGCGTGACGTTGTTATAATATTATACGCCGCACCATGGCGCCTCTTTTGTTTAGCTGCTGCGTCACAAAAGTCACGCAAGAACGGAGCAAAAGAGCCGCAAGGGGCTTAAATCTGCCCCTTCCTTTGTACCCCTGACAATAAGAAAAATAGTGGCGGTGGATTGATAGTTTGACTATTGAAATGACTGGTTATGTAGCAGGCAACTGTTAGTGTTGTCACTGATCTGACTGAAATCACAATGGAGTTTGTCTGTCACTTTGCGTCTTGCCTGCGGACTGCTGCCTGCCAGTCCTAGGTGAACCTTTCAGTACATTGTTTAGTGAGTTACGTGACTTTAGAAGTCGCAGGTCCACAAATCAATGAAAACTAACCCTAATCAATGTAATTTCGCGGAAATATTTTGTTATTGTTGTTTTGAAATGTTTGATTTGGTTGACATTGACAAGCAACAATCATCCATGTTTTCTGTTCTTTCTTTCATGTTGTACGTCAGCTCCCCCCAGGGGCGAGGGGAGGACACAGGAGCAGCATGCGGCGGATGCTGTTGAACAGGGCCAGGATCGGGCAGGCGAGGGCTCCTTTGCTGGCCCCAGTAAGTTTTCATTTTAGACTAGTACCTATTTTTCCTAGCGTTCCTCATTTGATTTTTTCAAAATCGTCTTTGATCTACTTGTAGACTGTATCTAAATTCTTATCCTGCCTCTACTATGACTCCCTGTGGTATTACTAGATTATTCTTATTAGTCTGTCTGTGTAGCTAACTAAGATTGCACGGTTGGCGAAACTCCCATTCTAGTCAGCAATAGCTCTATCAACTTAGTGCAGTCCTCTGGGATTGTCCATATTGTCTTTTGAAGTGTTCTATCTGGACTCATGCTTGCAAAAATTGCAAAACCTTTCGCTCAGTCACTCTAGTCTGGACAAAAAAACACTGAGTCTATTTAAGTTTAAAAGCTTTATTAAAAGTAAACACATTTATTAAAATTAAGTCATAATAAAACTAAACGTTTAACTGATAATGGAAAAGTGGTTAGTGCTGACGATTAATTGAAGACATTTCTTGTGGTCGAGCCGAGCTCTCACCTGGTTTCAACTTGATCTTGTTGTTAGAAGTCCATCTTCTGTCTGTGTGGAGAAAAATGGTGCGTGTTAAAAAACCAGCCTTCATCAGTTGTGCCAAAAAGTGCAGCAAGACAACCTTCCCTGGAAAAAGGGACATTTTTTTTAACTTTAAAGTAGACAGTCACAAATTACATTGTTTTCACATGTCTTCATTCCTAGACCAAATACTAGTGAGTGCTTTATTCTAACATTCTTACATGTACTTTGTAGGTGGAACGTCTGGTGGCGGGGCCAGCGTGGAGGTGGTGGTGCTCGACACGGAGGCGGAGGGCAATTCTTCAGGGGAGGAGGCGGCGGCTGTGAGAGTTGAGACGGTGGTGGTGGCGGCCAGAGGTAAGCTCTTATATATTCCTTACTTATTGAGATTGAAGACGTGGCTGCGAAGGCAAGAATATGAGATGCATGGCTGGGCGAATGATGAAGCAATGATGGGTGGAAGGACAACAGCCTGGGTGGGTGACACAGAAACTGTATGTGTCCATATACCTGGATCATGCTACTATCTGACTCTTAGATAGCATATGTGTATCTAGAGCAGGGGTACTCATAGTACGGCCCGCGTGCCGGTGGTGGCCCGGCAAGCCTTCCTTGGCGGTGTGCAGACCTTGCAGACAATCACTGCTCCCCCGGCCCCCACAGAGCAGAGGCTTTGTTGTATTTCACCTGTTAGCGCCCCTGCATCTCCACTCTGACAATCACTGCTCCCCCGGCCCCCACAGAGCAGAGTGGAGATGCAGGGCCACAAAGAGGTGAAATAGAACAAAGCCTCTGCTCTGTGGGGCCGGGCAAGCAGTGATTGTCAGGGTGGAGATGCAGGGGCGCTACAACAAACAAAGCCTCAATAATATGTTAATGGTCTTTTAAAGACATGTTAAGTACTTTGGTGTGGTTGTCTGTGTGTGCGCGTTGAGGAAGCGGTCTCAGCCCGGGCTGAAGGCTGACACAGACAGACACACACACAGTGAGATGACAGAGGGGGAGGGAGAGGGAGGGCAGGAGGGAGAGCAGGAGGGAGCGAGATGTATGTAAATGCTGGGTCTGGTGGCTCAGTGGATGAAGGCATCTGCTGCAGGGACCTGTGTGCAACCTCATGGTCACAAGTTTTCGTTTTGCCTTAGCCCCGCCCCCTCTGACTCCGCCCCCACCAGTGCGGCCCTCGGCCACAAACTACACTGTAAATTTAGCCCCTGAGAGAAAGTTTGTGAGTACCCATGATCTAGAGAGAGTAGACGGTCAGTGGATGAACTAAGTGTAACTTTGAAGAGCATGTAACACTGCACCCGCACGTCCGTTCCAGTGTAGGAAAGGCAAGGAAAAGAAGTTTTAATTTTGTCCAAATACAACCATCAATAGTAGCAGTAGTTTGTATTGCAAGCACAGCATAGATCTGCTTATTACGGTGGCCACTCCCTACCTCTCTTAATAAGTTTAGTAGTACTCAGTCATTTATGTGTGGATGTATCACTGGTCACTCACTAAAAAGCAAAGCACCTAAAGTCATCCCATATATAAGCAAAAACATCCCATGTGAAGTGAAAGATAATCAGATTATTTATCTTCTTCAATTTTCCATTTCTAGTACTCATTTGCACTGTAGGGTGAAAGTTAAAATAATTAAGCAGTAGCCCTTGTAACAGAGTATTCTCAGTGCCACCCGTAATAGAAAAGTAAGAGCTTCACCACCTGCATGTACTGGACGGGTACAGTAACGCAACGCAAGTCTAGGTCACTCATCATGGCGTGCGTCTCTTTTTCTCGGGTGCAAGTTCACTGCGCTGGCATTATGCCGGCTTGCAGAAGATAACGTACCAATTTTCCTAAACAAGAGACAAGAAGAAGAATAAGACTGGTGTACTTTCATAGTCGACTCCAATGGAAGTCCATAGTGCTCGTAGAATTTGTTCCTTAAACTCCCACTAATGTTAGAGCAAGGATGAAGAAGTGGGAGGTTAGATAGATACTGGCCTCAATAGTTATGTAATGCGCTTGCAAGTTGCTAGTTGTACTGCAACACAAATTTCTGCTGAATGATTGAGTTAATCTTAAAGAGCATTGGTTACAGACTATGTCTTTCTTTCTTCATATAGATGCTCCTTCCAAACGAACAAGGAGGAAGGAGCTGGCTAGAGCGGCCCGGCAACGGAGGATCGAGGCCACTGTTGCGGAATATCGGCGGCTGGTGGCCCTGGAGGACGAAGAAAGTGTGCAGTCGACCACAACAACGTCGTCTGCATCGGCCTCCGTGGCCCCACGGGCTGCCACCCAGCACAGTGGTCCACCCAGACTGAGCCGGGCTGCCAAAGGCAAACGCCACCGCCGAGCAGCAAGGACAACAGCTGCCTCTCACAGGCATTGCACCTGCAAGGCAGTGAAGGCACGCCTGCGCCGCAGTACCCTTATGGTGTCCCGCCTTCAGCAGGAGCTCGCCTTGCTCCGTGAGGAGCATGATGCCCTGGCCCAAAAAGTAAACAGCATCCACCCATAGTGTCCCTTGCCCCTTTTTTAGAGACTTTTGGGGGGTGGGAATTGGGAGTTGGGTTTTTGGGGACTTTTGAAGGACAATCGTTGGGGTTAGGGAGGGTCTTGCGGGACATTATTTTGTTAGGGATATAAATATACTTTTTCAAACTTTATCTGAGCATACCTGTTTTTTACTGCTTGCCTGGTGGGTGGGGGTTTAACAGTGACTTTGTTTTCCTGAAAGTTTAGTTCCATTTTCTTCCTTTAAGTGGTAAATGCCCAAATGTTTTCAACACTAAGTGCCTCTCACACAGTAAGTGAAGTGAATTCAAGAGTCCTAGGACTTTAGTAGTACTACCGTCAGTCTCTCGTCTCTCCTAATACTCCATTATACTCCCAAACCACCAAACGCTTATCTTACCTGTAATTTGTGTTTGAAAGTAGGGCTAGACCCAGGGCTGGCTCCACGGGAAACAGCGAATAAGGTTGGCAATCCTGGGCGGATAAAATTTCCTCATAGCGGTGGTACTAGTGGTGTGACACAGTGGCAGTTGCATGCGTATGAAAAAAAAGAAAATTAAATCTGGTTTGTCCTCCTGAGCAATTCAACGGTACAATATAGAATATAGCAGGTGACAGAAGTACACTAGAACAGTGCCACATTGTAGCCTAACAAATGGTAAAGTATAACTACTAATTCGGTTGAAGTTCTTTGACATTAGCCATGGGTCTTTGTCAAGCAGAGTAAGAATATATCCTCGGATTTCTTCACCAGCCTGTTGCTATCACCTTATCCTCCCCAGCAAGTGTGTGGATTTATTGCTGTAATTTAGTCACACATCAATCAAAACCACACAGCCCGGGGGAAGAGGGTTAGGGTTTGAAAAATGGATGGGTACGGGGGTTTTTGGGAAAGGTTTTGGGAGACAAGAAAAAATAGCACAGCATGGACAAACAATTGTGAACATAAACAAATCTTTGGGTACAAACCTACCCATCAATCTTTGAAAGTGCATGCACTACTGCATGCATGTCAGTGAAAAGTAAGTAGTACTTTCGACAACTGTGGAAGAAAGAATGCGACAGTACAGGGCGTGTGTGGAATTATTGATAACTATATTCAACACAAGGTCTCTGTTGTCAGATACCTGAGAGCCTTGCTGGTCACTATAAATCCATTCACCACACTCAATGGGGTTGGTCTGGAAGGTATAGTAGATAGAAAAGGAGAAATTGCTCTTTTTCTAGGTGTCCCCTCACTCACCAGGGTTGCCCCTTGGTGACATGCTTCATCATTGGGGCCATCCCAGTCCTCTATCGGGCTGGGGCGTGCTGCGACTTGCGAATTACGTAGGAGCACTTACAAATGACTATGTGTGGTGCAGATGTGATTGTGGAGTGGACTAAGTGATGTGTTAAGGGATCAATTTAGAAGCAGAGAGAGATCCAAGAAATGCAGTCACAGTCAGAGAAAAACACAATGGATACTGTATCTCTATGTTGTTGTAGTTGTCCTGTTGAAAGTGGTAAGTAAGTTGCCTGCAGAAAAAAAATCCTCTTATTAGCGGCACTCCTCCATTTCAGCTGACGCTTCGTCCATCGATGTTGGTCACCAGAAGACACCCTGTAAAAAAAGCACAGCATGGACAAACAATTGAACATAAACAAATCTTTGGGTACAAACCTATCCATCAATCTTTGAAAGTGCATGCACTACTGGATGCATGTCAGTGAAAAGTAAGTAGTACTTTCGACAACTGTGGAAGAAAGAATGCGACAGTACAGGGCGTGTGTGGAATTATTGATAACTATATTCAACATAAGGTCTCTGTTGCCAGATACCTGAGAGCCTTGCTGGTCACTATAAATCCATTCACAACACTCAATGGGGTTGGTCTGGAAGGTATAGTAGATAGAAAAGGAGAAATTGCTCTTTTTCTAGGTGTCCCCTCACTCACCAGGGTTGCCCCTTGGTGACATGCTTCATCATTGGGGCCATCCCAGTCCTCTACGGGCTGGGGCGTGCTGCGACTTGCGGATTACGTAGGAGCACTTACAAATGACTATGTGTGGTGCAGATGTGATAGTGGAGTGGACTAAGTGATGTGTTAAGGGATCAATTTAGAAGCAGAGAGAGATCCAAGAAATGCAGTCACAGTCAGAGAAAAAGACAAAGGATACTGTATCTCTATGTTGTTGTAGTTGTCCTGTTGAATTTGGTAAGTAAGTTGCCTGCAGAAAAAAAATCCTCTTATTAGCGGCACTCCTCCATTGCAGCTGACGCTTCGTCCATCGATGTTGGTCACCAGAAGACACCCTGTCCACTGCCTAGCTGATGCTGAATTGTGGCTCGCTAATGTGAAGCCTGACTCCATCCTTTTTTCCCCATTGCACAGACTGAAACCCGGCCTGTAATTATTCAACGAAAAACAGGAAGTGATATAATATTACAACACCACTGATAAATAAATATAAGGTATGTAGGCTGTGGAGTGCAAAAAGTCACACTTTGATTTTCCTAGTAGACAGTACAATATTTTTGAAAGTGCGTACTCTGTCAGAGTCACCTTTTAAAGGATAAATAAGTATGGGCAAATTAATGTAGCGCATCTTTCCCCTCAAGCTAGGTGTCCTGTAAACTGTGTTTTAGAACAAAATTAGATCTTCCCAGCAGTGCTCCACCACCCAGACCCTTACTAAAGCCAGTCGCAAAAATGTAGAAGACCCCAAATCAAATCTCAAAAAACTAGGCCTAGCAGAAAACTGGTGACAAAACGTACTTTGAAAGTAAAAGTAGGCCCAAGTACCCCCTTACCCACCGTGGATTGCATTCAAACCACTTGCAAGCAACCAAGCAAAAGTATCCATAGCCAGCATCGCTCCAAGACTCGAAAACTCCCCCACCCAAACACATGCAATAGAAATACTGCTAACCCTAACGAACCCTAAGTTAAGAATAGTGGCAAAGGCTTTCTTTAACTATGCCAAATCCCCCCTTTCCCACCATGGATTTTCTTCAAATGACTTGCAACCAAAATTACACATTCTCACGAGTGCTCTAAGACCCCAGAACTCAGTTGCAAAAATCTAGAACACTCCGAAAGACATGTAATCCTGCTGCTAGGGCTAACCCTAACGAACCCTAAGTTACAAAAAGTGCCAAAAGGCTTTTCGGCGTGGATTTTGTCCCAACCACTTCTACCCGGTATTAGACCTTCCCAGGAATGCCCCAAGACCCGCCAACCCACCCGCCAAGAAGCATAACACCCCCAAACAGGCCAAAAGCAAAATCTCATACTTGCAATATTTCTCGGCCTTCGGTCCAAACGCGCTGCGTAGCTAGGCCATAAGTCGGGGTTGCCACCACGGATTTCCTGAAAAGCAAATGCAATCAAGATTAGAGTGTCCCAGCAGTGCTCCCAGACCCCGAAACTCACCCACAAGCACCAGGAAGCCCCACTAACAGGCCCCCGAAAACGCTACATTGAGCAAAAAGTCAGAAATAGCAACAAACAAAAAATCGGCCTGGATTTTGTCCCAACCACTTCTACCCGGTATTAGACCTTCCCAGGAATGGCCCCAGAGCCGTCAACCCAGGAGAAAACTAGTAAAAGACCCCCAAACAGCCAAAAAGCAAAAGTACAAAAATGGGGACTTAGTCATTTTCTTTCCAATTTCCCAAAACACTCCGCGCGCGCTCTGCAGCTAGGCCCTAACTCCCCTCTGCCACCATGGATTTGCTTCAAACCTCTTGCAAAGTAAAGTATCCATAGCCAGCAGTGCTCCCAGACCCCGAAACCCACCCACAAACACCAGGAAGCCCCACAAACAGGCCCCCGAAAACGCTACATTGAGCAAAATGTCAGAAATAGCAAAAAAAAAATCGGCCTGGATTTTGTCCCAACCACTTCTACCCGGTATTAGACCTTGCCAGGAATGCCCCAAGACCCGCCAACACACCCACCAGGAAGCATAACACCCCCAAACAGGCCAAAAGCAAAATCTCATACTTGCAATATTTCTCGGCCTTCGGT
The DNA here is from genome assembly GCF_964263255.1 of Lissotriton vulgaris. Taxonomy (NCBI): domain Eukaryota; kingdom Metazoa; phylum Chordata; class Amphibia; order Caudata; family Salamandridae; genus Lissotriton; species Lissotriton vulgaris. Next base: position 89,457,128 of record NC_141697.1, on the reverse strand, counting down.
CCAAACGCGCTGCGTAGCTAGGCCATAAGTCGGGGTTGCCACCACGGATTTCCTGAAAAGCAAATGCAATCAAGATTAGAGTGTCCCAGCAGTGCTCCCAGACCCCGAAACTCACCCACAAACACCAGGAAGCCCCACAAACAGGCCCCCGAAAACGCTACATTGAGCAAAATGTCAGAAATAGCAACAACAAAAAAATCGGCCTGGATTTTGTCCCAACCACTTCTACCCGGTATTAGACCTTCCCAGGAATGCCCCAAGACCCGCCAACCCACCCACCAAGAAGCATAACACCCCCAAACAGGCCAAAAGCAAAATCTCATACTTGCAATATTTCTCGGCCTTCGGTCCAAACGCGCTGCGTAGCTAGGCCATAAGTCGGGGTTGCCACCACGGATTTCCTGAAAAGCAAATGCAATCAAGATTAGAGTGTCCCAGCAGTGCTCCCAGACCCCGAAGCTCACCCACAAACACCAGGAAGCCCCACAAACAGGCCCCCGAAAACGCTACATTGAGCAAAATGTCAGAAATAGCAAAAAAAAAATCGGCCTGGATTTTGTCCCAACCACTTCTACCCGGTATTAGACCTTCCCAGGAATGCCCCAAGACCCGCCAACACACCCGCCAAGAAGCATAACACCCCCAAACAGGCCAAAAGCAAAATCTCATACTTGCAATATTTCTCGGCCTTCGGTCCAAACGCGCTGCGTGGCTAGGCCATAAGTCGAGGTTGCCACCACGGATTTCCTGAAAAGCAAATGCAATCAAGATTAGAGTGTCCCAGCAGTGCTCCCAGACCACGAAACTCACCCACAAACAGACGGAACCCCCCCTAAGAGCACCTAAAAGGCAAGCAAGTCATCAAAAACACAAAAAAAATTCCGCCTGGGATTTGGTCCAAACCACTTTTATCCGGTATTAGAGCTTCCCAACAATGGTCCCAGAGCCGTCAACTCACCTGCAAAGAGGTACAACAACACCCCCACAAGTGCTGAGTCTTTCTTCATTGGGCGTAAACCAGCCCTCTGGTTTGATGGAAATAGGAGTCTGGAGGAGGAGGATAGAGGAGCATGTTCTTCTGAACTTGTGAACCTGAGGAATGCAGACTGCGGCAACTTCAAATCAATTAGCAAACCAGTGAAGACAGTTCTGCTGATGGGCTTGATTTTGTGATTATCTGATTAAAGTTTGAAATATATTAACTGTGCACAACAAAGAAAGACAGACACACAGGAATAAAAGTGAATAAGGACGAAAAAGAAAGTTATTGATTCGTTGTCTCATTTTCAGGGCTCGGTATCACGGTCCAGGAATAAGAATAAGGCTTCGTCATCATACTCTGCGAATTCAGGCAGGGTGAGCTCAGTGTCACCTGACAGAGTAGAAATTCCCTCATCTATGTTGCTGGCCACCTCCTCTTCATCCGGCACGCTTTCTCGTACTCTGAAATCTGGTGGTATGAGGTGCTGATTCATCTTGATCATTGTTAACCTCTCCACATTTTTGGGCTAGAGGCGGCTCCATTTGGGAGTTACAATGCCACCAGCAGCACTGAAAACCCGTTCAGAAGACATGCTTGCAAGTGGGCAAGACAAGTAGTTTAAAGCCAGGTTGGTGAGCTGTGGCCACAATTCTTTTTTCCCATGCCAATACGCCAATGGGTCAGAATTAACATAGACCTCTGTTGAGTCATTCAGATAGTCCTTCACCATCGACTCAAGGTCCTCATCCAAGGTTCCTCCACTTTGCTTAGCTCTTGCTGTGCCTCTGACCTTTTGAGAACCAAACCCACGCAGAGCTAGCCAATCCTCTTCAGCCTCCAATGTTTCTGTTGTGTCTCGTGCAGATGATCCGGTTGCCGGTGTCTTTAACGGCTGAGAGGTCACTTGTGCCACAGCCACAGGTGCAGAAGTGGATTGTTTTGACTGGGGATGGCCTGCTGATGTACTGCCATTTCCTTTAATTTTCAGCCGTTCTCTTTCAAACCTCTTGGCTGACAAGGCTAGCCAATGTTTGTACTTTGGAACATGTTCATCATCAAAAGGAAAGAATGCTTGGCCTGCCAGCGCCTTTTTGTAGCGTGGATCCAGAATAGTAGCACAAATGTAATGCTCTTCTGAGTGGATCTTTTTAAGACGTTCATCACCTTGTAGGAGCTCTAATAATTTCTCAGCCAGAAGCAAAGAGTCTTGGTTTTTTTCATCTTTTTCAAACACAGAACACACCTCCTTCAGTTGGTCCTCCAGCATGTACAACAATGGGATAGCTTTTCCCAAATTAGAGTCCTCCTTGCTGACTGCACGCGTGAAGAACTCAAAAGGACGAAGCATGCGTGTCAGGCTTTGAACTATGTTCCATTGCGCCGCACCCATCCTCAGCTCCTCTGTACCCTCTGTAAGGAAATATTGATCGAGTTCCGTATACTGCTCATACAGACGCTCAAGCATGTAGAAGGTTGAGTTCCAACGTGTTACCACCTCCTGGATGAGTGCTTTCACTGGCATTTGACGTTGATATAGCAGGCTCCTCAGCTGCTTCCGGGCCTTAAAAGAATGGCTGAAATGCTTGCACATTTTTCGGCAGGTGTCCAATACACTGTACGCTGCACTGCCTTTATTACCCAAGAATTTTTGGACAACCAGGTTTATACAGTGCGCCAAACACGGCACTCTGAAATAGTGACCGTCCCTCATGGCCTTAACTATATTGGAGCCATTGTCCGTGGAAACATAACCAACCTGGCGTTTTAGTGGGGACAGCCAGTTAAGGACCTTTGTGTTAAAGACATCCAAAATGTTTTCTGCTGTGTGACGTTTCTCCAAACCAAACATGGCTAGTGTTGCATGTTTCCGAGCAGCTTTAAAAACAATGTCTGTGTCAACACCTGTGTTTAGCTTTGCTTTAGCCCCTGAAAAAGAGACCCAGTGTGCAGTGATGCACATGCAATCAGCGCCTGCGCCACTGGTCCACATGTCTGTTGTCATATGTATAGTGTGAACAGCACTCTTCTGCAAAGCCGCCCCAATCACCTTCAGAACATCTTCATGTAGTGCTGGAACCGCAACTCGGGCAAAATAGAACCGGCTAGGAACCTTCCATTTAGGGCAGAGCGCTGCCACTAATTCTAGAAAACCAACCCCTTCTACAAAAGAAAAAGGGAGAAGGTCCAGAGCTAGCATTTTAGCCAGCTTAGTGTTATACAGACGCGTCAGTGGGTGGTTGCGTTCATATTGCGCTTCTGTAAACAACATCTTTTTAATGTTGCCCTGGACCAAAGATTTACGGGATGATGATGATATCTTCGACCCAGTTACGCTCGCTGATGAACTTTTTCGCAATGGTGTATCACTCTCTCCCACACTCTTAGTGTGGCTCACATGGGGTGTGCTGCTGACAGGGGTACTGGGTGTAAGTGAAGGGTTTGACACGTCTTCTTCCTCCTCGTCATCATCAGATGAAACAGCATTACGTGCAATTCGGGCTTCCTTGATCGCCTGTAGGTGCGCAAACCATTTGACAGCGTGCTTTCTTTCAAGATGACCTCTCTGACCTCCGGTACCATAGTTGGAACCCAACTTACCACGACTAACTCGAAGCTTACACATGCTACAAATGGCTACGGTTTCATTTTTTGGGCAAACACTAAAGAAGTCCCAAACTGCAGACTTGAAATGTCTTTGGGGGCCGGAGGAGGCGGCGATACTGGTGGTGGTGGTCCTGCTGCTAATGCCAGATGAAGTGGAGGATGTGGATTGCCGAACTTCAGTACGTTTTGCACTTTCACCACCACGAATTGAGGTCGAGGTGGATGTAGGTCCCTTCTTGCGAGTTAGAAATATGGAAGCGGTAGGTGTTGGAGTACTACTTAACTCCAAATCTAATGATTGTTGTGTTTCCATTTCCATTGCCTCCTCGTCGACATCATCATCACGCTCAGCAGCTTCTCGGGATAGGGTCGAAATGTCTCTTTGCTGCATGCCCGGTGGGGCTGCAGTGACCTTTGTGATGACTGGCTCGTCGTCATCGTGAGAGGCTTCATCACCAGCAGTATCTGTCACTTCTTGTTGAGCCTCATCACACTCCATAGGTATGAGTTTTTCGACGACCTTCCTTTTACGCTTAGGTACCTTTGTCAGATCATGGTGTGCCTCACTCTCAGACCGCAGTGGTGGTTTCCAAGCTTGATCCGTATCATCAGAAGGAGGTGGGCTTGAAGAAGATGTAGACACCCCCCTTGATCTTTTCCTTGCTAGGGATGTGGAAGACAATGAATGATCATCAGGAGGAGTGGCTTCCAATGATACCTCGGCTTCATTGTCGATTTCCTGATGTGCCCCTACTTCGGGAGGAACAACTATTGTGGGCACTTGTGACCCTCCACGCACCTCTGCTTGCGCATCTCCTTTTGCTGCCTCTCCTTCCACATGTACTTGGGCGTGTACTTGCACATGGTGTTGTTGTTGCGGCTGTTGTTGTTCAACACTTGTCAGATGAGTTACAACAACCTGTGTTGATTCAGGAACATTGCTGCTACTTTCTTGCGATGAGCCAACATCACTGGTCGATGGTGATTGGAGAAGTGCACTGACTGCCTCTGAAGCACTCAAGGGCTTTGACTTAAGTTGGCGTGGTGGTGGAGGCACTGAACCCAATGGAGCAGGGGTGCTGCTCCCAGCTTGGTCCCCAGCAGATCCTGCTGCTGCTGCAGGCGTACTTTTTTTTTTGCTCCCAAAAAACGTGGCGGTTGGCACACCAGCCTCCTTGGTAACTTGCTTCTTCTGCTCCTTACTAGCAACTTTCTTGCTAGAGGAGCTACGGAGAACTTTTTTTGGGGCCATCTTCTTCAGAGCAGGTCAGACAGCAGGCCGCAGTTGCACGAATTGTAGAGTTGTCTGAGGCCAGACGTGACGTCGCGTGACGTTATGCTGCACACACACACACCGCTGCAGGACTTCTTCCTGGCACTGGTGGTTCTCTTGAGTCTTGTGCACCTAAAAACAATGGAAGACAGAGGAACATCAGTTCAGTTATACACCACAAAAAAAATCAGAAAAAAAACAGAAAAATCAGCACAATCCCATTCCATCCATGCCCTCCATGATGTTTAAGTTCAAGACAGCCCACAGAAAGACTAGGCCCATGCTAGACTCAAATACCCCTGGTGAAAAGGCCACAAGTACAGCCCCAAAAAACGAAAATCACTGGAAAATCAGCACAATCCCAATCGATCCATGCCCTCCATGATGTTTAAATTCAAGACAACCCACAGAAAGACTAGGCCCATGCAAGACTCACTACCCCTGGGCATAAAGGTTGAAAAGTAGGCAAAATGGTTGCAGGCCTAACAACAAAGCCTGCATTCAAAATGGCCACTTGCCTCCCAGCACATGGCCAGTGCCTGTAGCAGCACTCAAAATGGCCACCAGCCACACGGCCTGTCCCTCCCCATGAACACCCCCAAAAATCGAAAAACACTGCAAAATCAGCACAATCCCATTCCATCCATGCCCTCCATGATGTTTAAGTTCAAGACAGCCCACAGAAAGACTAGGCCCATGCTAGACTCAAATACCCCTGGTGAAAAGGCCACAAGTACAGCCCCAAAAAACGAAAATCACTGAAAAATCAGCACAATCCCAATCCATCCATGCCCTCCATGATGTTTAAATTCAAGACAACCCACAGAAAGACTAGGCCCATGCTAGACTCAAATACCCCTGGTGAAAAGGCCACAAGTACAGCCCCAAAAAACGAAAATCACTGAAAAATCAGCACAATCCCAATCCATCTATGCCCTCCATGATGTTTAAATTCAAGACAACCCACAGAAAGACTAGGCCCATGCAAGACTCACTACCCCTGGGCATAAAGGTTGAAAAGTAGGCAAAATGGTTGCAGGCCTAACAACAAAGCCTGCATTCAAAATGGCCACTTGCCTCCCAGCACATGGCCAGTGCCTGTAGCAGCACTCAAAATGGCCACCAGCCACATGGCCTTTCCCTCCCCATGAACACCCCCAAAAATCGAAAAACACTGCAAAATCAGCACAATCCCATTCTATCCATGCCCTCCATGATGTTTAAATTTCAAGACAACCCACAGAAAGACTAGGCCCATGCTAGACTCAAATACCCCTGGTGAAAAGGCCACAAGTACAGCCCCAAAAAACGAAAATCACTGAAAAATCAGCACAATCCCAATCCATCCATGCCCTCCATGATGTTTAAATTCAAGACAACCCACAGAAAGACTAGGCCCATGCTAGACTCAAATACCCCTGGTGAAAAGGCCACAAGTACAGCCCCAAAAAACGAAAATCACTGAAAAATCAGCACAATCCCAATCCATCCATGCCCTCCATGATGTTTAAATTCAAGACAACCCACAGAAAGACTAGGCCCATGCAGGACTCACTACCCCTGGGCATAAAGGTTGAAAAGTAGGCAAAATGGCTGCAGGCCTAACAACAAAGCCTGCATTCAAAATGGCCACTTGCCTCCCAGCACATGGCCAGTGCCTGTAGCAGCACTCAAAATGGCCACCAACCACATGGCCTGTCCCTCCCCATGAACACCCCCAAAAATCGAAAAACACTGCAAAATCAGCACAATCCCATTCCATCCATGCCCTCCATGATGTTTAAGTTCAAGACAGCCCACAGAAAGACTAGGCCCATGCTAGACTCAAATACCCCTGGTGAAAAGGCCACAAGTATAGCCCCAAAAAACGAAAATCACTGGAAAATCAGCACAATCCCAATCCATCTATGCCCTCCATGATGTTTAAATTCAAGACAACCCACAGAAAGACTAGGCCCATGCTAGACTCAAATACCTCTGGTGAAAAGGCCACAAGTACAGCCCCAAAAAACGAAAATCGCTGAAAAATCAGCACAATCCCAATCCATCCATGCCCTCCATGATGTTTAAATTCAAGACAACCCACAGAAAGACGAGGCCCATGCAAGACTCACTACCCCTGGGCATAAAGGTTGAAAAGTAGGCAAAATGGTTGCAGGCCTAACAACAAAGCCTGCATTCAAAATGGCCACTTGCCTGCCAGCACATGGCCAGTGCCTGTAGCAGCACTCAAAATGGCCACCAGCCACATGGCCTGTCCCTCCCCATGAACACCCCCAAAAATCGAAAAACACTGCAAAATCAGCACAATCCCATTCCATCCATGGCCTCCATGATGTTTAAGTTCAAGACAGCCCACAGAAAGACTAGGCCCATGCTAGACTCAAATACCCCTGGTGAAAAGGCCACAAGTACAGCCCCAAAAAACGAAAATCACTGAAAAATCAGCACAATCCCATTCCATCCATGGCCTCCATGATGTTTAAGTTCAAGACAGCCCACAGAAAGACTAGGCCCATGCTAGACTCAAATACCCCTGGTGAAAAGGCCACAAGTACAGCCCCAAAAAACGAAAATCACTGAAAAATCAGCACAATCCCAATCCATCCATGCCCTCCATGATGTTTAAGTTCAAGACAACCCACAGAAAGACTCAGTCCACCCACCACTGAGTACCCCTGGGCAAAAGGCCCCAAAACAGCCCAAAAATCGAAAATTCCAAAATTTTAGTTGCAGCAACTGTAATGCCCCAAACAAACTTACTTGTAAAATTTCTAATCCAACAGTGATCCAAAGAAAGTCAAAAAGGCCTCAAATCCAAAGATCCAGCAGCATCCACAAAAAGTAATCCTTCCAGCTCCAGATCCAAATGAAAAGTGACCAGGAGATGGACAAAGCACTGGGAGGAGCCTGCTGAACAGGAACAGGAAGTTGAAGACTGTGGGGCACTTCCTTCCTCCCACCCCCCTCCCCCCCTCCCCAAAATAGACTCCTCGCTAAAAAAGTGCAGGCAAATGTCAACCTAAGGAGTTATTCAGATAAAAATCATCATTTCAAGAAGGTTTATGCTGCTTGCTGGTGGATTTCTTGTGCAGAATTGCAAATTTTATATTTTCGCTTGTGCGAGATTCTTGCTGCTCGCCGCATCTCAAATCTCGCAATTGCGAAGTACCGCGAGACGTGATCTCGCCGTACTCGCGTTGACAAACTATCGCTGGCAAGCCGCGATGACGTAATCGCGCTCGCCAATTCCCGCGGGATCACACAGCAAGATCCAAAATGGCGCAGCACTCGCAAACTATCGAGAAAAACAACTCGGCAAACGATGATAAACGCCGCGCGCCGCAAAAATTGTATCACCAACGCCGCGTGCCGCAAAAAAAATCTGCTGCGTGCGAATTTGCGGATTTTGCGGGAAATTCGCAAATCTAGCGGATTGCGAATTTCCCGAAAATCCGCAAAATCCGCGAGCATAACGGATTTTCCGCCCATGCTTAATCTAAATCTTTGTCAAATTATTCTTCTGTGTCAATATCAAGTGAAAATGAAGAAGATGGGTGTGCCAGGTCGATGTTCACCTCAGAGATGTTTGCTCATGTTGGAGTGGCTGCCTGTGAGGAAAAACATCAGCCCAAGAGAAGCCAACATGACAAAGCACCAAAGTCACTCAAACATCATCTGAAGATCACACAAAAGGTCAATGGTTGTACAATACCTTTCATTATCAATAGTGTAGGCTTGCCCAATGTGCTTACAAACAAAACAGTTCAATTACAAACATCACAGTATTGATCTGAAGACATTTACAAATTGTAACACGAACTGTGTCATCTTTTGTATCACTTGCCCATGTGGCCTCGCCTACATAGGACAAACACAGCAAAAAGTCAAAGCACGTATCCTCCAGCACCAGAGCAGGATTAGATGCAAGGTCATTGGGGCACCGCTAGTAGACCACTACAGAAGGGTTGGTCACACGGTAGAAGAGATACAATGGGTGGTCCTAGAAAAAGTCTCTCTGGGGCCCAGGGGTGGCAGCATTGGCTCTGTCCTTAATTTAAGGGAAAGTAAATGGATGACCCGTTTGGACACTATACAACATGGGCTAAATGAGCAGGACAATAGTTACGCTCAGTTAGCATGTCTACATTAAGTGCTTACATGAATTGGGGTTTTCCTGAATGAGTCCGTTTTCTTGCAGGTTCCGTACAGATGAACAGAACGACAATGTTTACTACATGTGTTGGCATTTATAAGACTGTGATTAATGAACTGTACTGTGGTGATTCTGTTTCTCTCTGATGAAAATGAGCGTACAACTAACCCCAGTGAATTAATTAATTCAATGAATCTTTAGCATCCATAGGATTGGGATCAATGAATTGTACTGCTTCGTTTTCCTTGTAATCGTTTTTGTTAAGGTGGGCATACATTCTCCCCCAGCAAATTAAATTGACTGTGATAGATGATATTCAATGAAGTATCAATTTGATGTGCCACTCACTGTGTAGTAACCATGACTACGGTCCAATTCTCTACCATATGTACCTAAATGGATGTTATATTCCCCTTTCCATACTGTTGAATTGATCCACACGTTTCTGTGTAAAAAATCCCAAACATGATGTCCAAAACGTTAACGGTAAAAAATCCCTAACAAGATGCCCAACCGATCGTATGTATGTATCAGGTCCCTAAGACGGATTCTCCGAGTGGAATTAATTTATTTGTCATCATATCTCTTTGAGCTTCATTAACTATAAAACATCGACCCATTTTTTATGATTATGGCTGAAATAGCTTTAATATTTAAAACACGGGCGGAAATTAATCGAGTTTTTGATTTCCCTGAGTTTTCAATTTCCCTGAGCTATCATTAAACAAACGGTGGGTTTTGCGCCTTATTCCTTGTACCCTGCAATGGGCTTAATTTCAACCGGTCTTAAACTACAACGGAGTAGTCTGTCTTCTAACCTCAACTGGATTGCCATTGGCTAAAGGAATAGCAGGCATTTAGCTGCTGCATTGAGACGCACACGCTACCTTTCACCGTTAAATAACAAAGGTGTTGTGCACGGGCTGTTACTCGTGTTGAGATGCCCGCGAGAGCACACAGCCGCGTCCTCCCTGATTAAAGCTCGGAACCGGCAAGGAATATCACCGCCAGGTTTGCGGTGAGTCATGTATATATTAGTAGTGTGCTATAACCTAGACAGCAATCTAGTCACGAGGCCATTTAATTAAAACAAATCCACCCATTCTTCCTTTTTTAGGCCATTAAATAATAATTGAAACACATCACGGAAAGGATAGATTTCGAATGTCGCCATATGAAGTTCAACCTTAGCCTGTGAACTTTGGGTAATTATGAATTTATGTATTTATATTTGCTGACATTTCTGCCGAAGTAAGTCAATTCAAAATAGTCTTTATTCGATATTTTTCAATCATAAAAAGACATTTACAAAATTGACCCCCCACACCCAGCAAAACACAAGATCCACGAAAAATCATTTCAGTTTTATCTAAAATTATCAGACTAGCTCTTCACTATTTACAAAAGTATTAAATATATTATATTAAAAAGGTTAAAAACAGTTATTAAAAAACGAAATTCATCATTTGCAAAATATATCAGTTGCTTAATACAGTGTGCAAAATCAGATAGCAGCATGTAACAACTGGTCCTGGGTTATTCCAAACTCATTTTGCGAGCCCGAATTATCCACATCCAGTGAAGAAATTTCGACATGGCTATGACAACTGGCTGGGAGGTATCAGTTCGTAAAATCCTAAGCGCCTCACTAGCAGTTTTAAGGCCCAACTGGGCGCAAATCGGTTTTAGCCATGATCGCCTGGGTGCGTTATATTTTGGGCAAGCAAACAACACATCCCCAATATTTTCCTTTTGATCAGGGCAGAAAGGACACCCCGAAGTTTGGTTCTCATACCATTTTACAGTTACGGCATTAAATGGTAGTGTCCCCACCCTCAATTGATGATACCTCTTCCGGTCCCCTGGGACAGTAATCCAATCCCAATAAAGTTCTAGGGCCGGTGCATGCTTGAGTTCTAGGAAGTCTGTAGTGAATGATCGTTCGATGCGACATCCAAAACACTTAACCTCAACCATGCTCCAATAGAGATCGCGTAATACTTTCTTAGGGGGGAAGACATTCCTTACAGGGTCCTCCCATAATAAAGATAAGCCCATCGCCATATAGATTGTTTTTACCTCTCTCATCCATGAAATTTTATGAGCTTTGTCCAAAACTCTGACCTCGAGGAAACCCTGGGCATACTGGGAGAGTTCTGGGGTGACCCATAGTCTCCTCCAGTAGGCTACTGATCTGTATTTGGCTATGTCCTCAAAGCTATGAATTCCCAAATCATAGTGGAGAGGTATTAGAGGAGTTGATATTGGTAAGCCAGTAATATTCACTTGTGATAGGGGCGGATCATTCGACGGCATACAGATCAGGGATTGCCTTGGTGCGGTCTTTGAGTGGTTCAGGTGTAATGGCTTAAAGTGCAATTCCGATAAGTCGGAACTGCTCTTTTTTGGATGCGCCCTTGAACCAGACTGGAAATCTTGGTGGCCACTAGATATGTTTCCCCCTGACAATGTGTCTCTCAAGGCTAAAAACTTGGGAGTGATTGTGGACAGTGAACTGTCCTTTGGGCCACATATTTCGTGCCTTTCAGGTAAATGCTTCGGCATTTTACGGATGTTGAGGAAGTATCTTCCTTTAGTGTCTTTCCAGCATAGGAAGATAATTGTTCAGGCCTTGATTGGATCTCGACTGGACTATGCAAACGTTCTCTTCTTGGGTCTACCAAAATATCTTTTGACCCGTTTGCAAGTAGTCCAGAACTCGGCAGCCCGTGCTATCTATGGGCTCCCGAAAAGAGCAGGTGCCACTGTCCTACTGAACACCTTACACTGGTTACCGATCGCAAAGAGAATTCTTTTCAAAAGCCTGACTTTTGCCTTCAAAGCTTTACAAGGCACTGGCCCCAAGTACATAAGGAAACGTCTTTCCCGATATGTACCTAGCAGGACTTTGAGATCATCTTGTTTATCCAAGATGACAGTCCCGGCTATCAGGCGTGCAAGGATGGGAGGCCGGTCATTCCGCTACCTAGCTCCGAAGGCTTGGAATGAACTACCACTCTCCCTTAGACAGGCTCCCAGTCTCCTTGCTTTTAGAAAAGATCTTAAAACGTGGCTTTTTACCAAATAATTTCTTTCCCTTTCTTCTGTCTGCTTTTTAGTTGTTATGTTGTTGCTTTACCTGCTGATACTCTTCGCCAAAGCGCCGGGATGCTCCTTGGAGTAGCCGAGCGCTATAGAAGAAATAAATTAACATAACATAACATAACATATTGCGAAGAAATTTATTTTGGGCTACCGTCAACTTTCTAAGCTACTGGTCCCCCAGAGTTCAGCCCTATAGAGGACCGCTGCTCCAACTTTTGCATTATAAATCTTTAAAACCGGAGTAATAGGTCTAGTATGTGAGGAGAATAATTCCTTGGTAAGTGCTCCTGCCAATTGTGCCTGCCTCGTAACCAGCTGGTTGGTGTGCTGTTTCCAATCTAATTTGTATGACAGGGTGATACCCAAGTAATTAAAAACATGGGTCTGTTCTAGTTGCACCCCGTCCATGATAACCTTCCCTCTGATGTGTTTCCGTTTGTGCAGAACCATGTAAATGTATTGCGATTTATATAGCGCACGTATCACCCGAAGGCATCAAGGCGCTTGGCTTGGGAACCCGTCCTGGTATTCCCCTGTGAGATAACCCCAGCAGGGTATCCACAAGGTGAAAGCCAGGCATCCCGCCGCGAGGGGCCGTAGTGGAGATTAAGCAAGCTATTGCCCAGAGTCGCAGAGTGTGAACCCGTGAGTCGAGTAGGCACCGGAACGAGAATTATCGAGACCGTGGAATGTTTGAGCCCAAGACCCGCCGAGGCGGGGAATTGAACCCTGGTCCAGGACCAATCTCAGCTTCCGGGTCTGCCGCCTCTAACCCCTGAGCCACACTTCTCCACAATATGAATTTTGTTTTAGTTGTATTAATAACAAGACCATGGTCTGCACAAAACGCTTCGAAGACTCCAACGGCCTTCTGAAGTCCCTGTTGGGTCTTTGATATTAGTAGGGTATCATCCGCAAACATCAACAGGGGGATCAGTTTTACGGCCAACTTAGGTGCGTTGGTCGGTTGTTGTTCAAAGTACCTGATCACCCTGTTGATGTATAGTGAGAAAAGAGTTGGGGCTAGCACACATCCTTGGCGTACTCCCCTTGCTACTCCACTTGCGCAAAATTGTTCTAGTGTAATCTAATTAGTAAGGACAAAACTTCATTTGGGATGCCCTGTTCTTGTAGCGCAGTCCACAACTTAGCACGAGGAACCAGGTCAAATGCTATTTTAAATCAACAAAGGCTGCAAAGAGCATTCCCCCCCCAAGAAGCACTACACGCCAATATAATAAAACAAATCTAAAAACGTGATCAATGGTACTAGTGTGACTACGGAACCCTGCCTGTAAGGGTGACAATATGTCCTGTTCATCTATCCAACCATGGATTCGCTGCAGTACAAGCCTTGCCAATACTTTTTGTATGCATGCGATGAGGCTGATAGGCCTATAATTACCTGGATCCGAGCATGCCCCCTTTTTAAGATTGGGATAATCTCGGCACCTTTCCAAGTCTCCAGGATAGGCGAGCCCTTCGCAATACCATTGGCTAGCAACTGGATGTAGGAAGCCCAAAGATCTTTGTCATGCATAAATAGATCTGCAGGGACAGAATCCAAGCCTGGAGCCCTCCCTTTTGGGATGTTATTCAAGATTTTTAGGACATCAGCTTTGGTAAAAGATAGGTAGCTAGCACTCACAGTTGTATTTATAAGTACTTCGCACCATTCTTCATCTCCATCCTCAGGAGCGAACTGGGACGCATAATGGGAAACCCATGCGTCTGGAGACACATGGTTCGTGGGTTCACCTCTTTTGGCCCCCCTTCCCCATTTGACGATGTTCCAGAAGGAGGTCATAGATCGTTCTTTACTTGCACCTAATAGATCTCCAGTACCCTTCCTCCCATTCCCCCTTAGCCCTGGTTTGGGTTCTTTTATACATGACTCGGGCTTCCCTTATCTCAATTATGTCTTTTGTCTTTACTGCGTCAGACAGGGCCCTGTAGGCAGCCCTACAGGATTTATCGTACCATTGATCCTCCTTTCTCATTGCCCTACACTGTTTTTTAGCAGCTTTTTTGACAAAGAAGAATTTCAATTTGTTAAAAAAGACATCATGGATCGTACTAGCATCAAATTCCGGAGTCTCCATAGTGGAGTTTCTCCTTAAGTCTATGATAGCCTTGGTTGTTAGATCCCTCATCGCTGTTATGCTTTCCTCATTAGTTGCACAGTTGGACCATCTAATACGTCTATTATCTTTTGAAAGAGTTATTTGAACGTTATCCCTCAATTCATTATTTTTCAATAAATCAAACAATTTAAATGAGAGAATTAATGGGTCGTGGTCACTTTCAGCCCTTGACTCTATCCCCATATCAACGATATTGGACCAGTTCTCCTTATTAGTGAGGATGTAGTCGATACGGCTTTGTGATTTGCCATTGTTAAAAGTAGGGGCACCCTGTTTATCAGAACTCGTTCTTCCATTAGTGGCCCGTAGCCCATGCTCCATACATAGAACTTTTAGTTGTAATGCGGCCTCTGTCCACTTTTTAATAGGTATTAGAGACAGCTGACACGTGTTTTGTCTGCAGGACAATGCCTGTGACTCTTCAGGGAGGAGAGAAGAGCCCTGCCAGGACCCGGATCCCTAAGGTCTTGGCCGAACACAGATTTACCCGCCTGTGTTCAATCTCCTATCCCTTCCTGCCCTACCCGTGGCTGTCTTCAAACCCGTTGACCTGGTCGGAATTATCACCGGTAATTCGATCCGCCTTTCATGCCACTTCAGCCCTGAAGAGTTGTGTGTACTAATCAGTTGTAAAAACTGAACGGTAAAAAATAAAATAAAACGGTGATAAATAAGTATGTCGGTTATTTACTAGAAAAACTGTGAAAGTTAGTTTCGAACCCCAGTTAAAGGGAGCTCATGGAATCAGTATCCTGGCTTAGCATGGTGTGCTATCTCTGAAGTGTCCAACTGATGTGAATTCTAATGGGTATGTGTGGTATCTAATATTTACACAGTGATACCAACATTGCATTTCGGGAGCAAAATCATAAGTAACATGCAAATTCTATTCTGTCGTTTAAACCGTTAGGTTTCTGAGTACATAATCTGTAAATCCAATAATTTTCCCTTTGTAGAAGGTGTTTAGTATTGTCCCTTCCTTCTAGTTTGTTGACATTTTCCAAAATAAGGAATTTTAGTTGAGCGATGTTATGGTGTTCTTCCATGAAGTGCGTTGCCACCGTAGATTTTGTATTTTTCATTCGTATGTTAGATTTGTGTTCTGTGACTCTGGTCTTGATTCGTCGTTCTGTCTTTCCAATATAAAGTTTGCCGCATGGGCATTTTAGTGCATATATCACGTTGGATGTATTACATGTTGCATTCACTTTTAATTTTATTTCCTGGCCTTTCATCGGATGATTTATTTTATTTCCATGTGAGATGTTGTTGCAGTGTCCACAATTGTGGCATGGTTTTGTGCCTTTGAAAATTTCCACTGTGTGGTTTTGAGGTCGTATCATTTCTCCCAGAATTTTAGTTCTGGTGAAGGCAAACAAAGGGGGGTCTTTAAAGCAATTGTTGAAATCGGGTTCCAAGGTGAGCATTTGCCAATGTTTAAGTATGATCTTTTTGAATTTGATACTGGACGTTGAGAATTTTGATATTGCTACAATTCTTGTTTGCTCTTTTTTGGTACTTGGTTGTAGTAGTGTCTCCCTGTTGATTTGGATGAGTTTAGTTCTGGTTTCCTTTATAATGTCATCTGGATACCCTCTTTGGACGAATTTGTTTTCCATTTCTCTCATTCTTGTTTCCATGGTGGTTTGATCAGATACAATTCTTTTTACTCTGGTCATTTGGGAGAATGGTAAAAATCTCTTGAGATTCTGTTCATGAAAACTAGAGTAGTGTAGCATGTTGTTTCTGTCTGTTTTCTTCACATGTAGATCAGTTTCAAAACCATTGTTCTTTAAAATCACCCTGACATCAAGGAATGAAATGGAAGTGTCTGATATTTCCCACGTCAATTGTATTCGCTCATCTATTCCATTGAATTCTGTCAAAGCTGTGAGTAGTTCTTCTTTGGAACTTGTCCAAATTATGAAAATGTCATCAATATATCTAATGAATAGTTTTACATTCTTCTGCCATTTTGATTTAGAAAGTATGTGTCTTTCTTCATAGTATTTCATGAACAGGTTCGCATATACCGGTGCTGCCGAATTGCCCATGGCAGTGCCAACAAGTTGTAGATGCCATTTATCTTTGTATTTGAAATAACTTTGATATAATGAGAACAACATTAATTCCATAAAAAATGGTTGAAAGTCAACATCTAAGTTTGTATCCATCAGAGCTTTTTCTATGGCCTCTATACCCAAGGAGTGTGGTATGCTGGTATATAATGAACATACGTCTGCGGTGCATAGTATTATTTGTTCATCCGATTGAATATGAATGTTTTCCAATTTTTGTATGAAATCGGTGGTATCTTTCACATAAGTTTTCATATTTCTGACAGATGGTTGTAAATATTTGTCAAGCAGTTGTCCTATGGGTTCAAGTAGACTACCTTTTGTTGATACGATTGGTCATAGTGGTGGATTGTTTACGTTTTTGTGGATCTTAGGGACCATATGTATTGTGGGACTCTTAGGATTGTCTCTTGTAAGGAATTTCTTTGTTTTGTCATTGATGACACCCATTTCATATGCTTTTTCTATAATTGATTTCAAAGTTTGTTTGAATTCCATGGTTGGATTTAGATCTAGTCTCATATATGTGTTGGTATCGTTGATTTGTTCTAATACTTTTTGTTCATACATGTCACGGTTCATAATGACGATTGAACCGCCTTTGTCTGCTTTGGTGCAGATAATTTTTTCGTTGTTGGATAATCTCTTTAGGGTGTCCAAATCTTTTTGGGTCATGTTTTTCTTCCCATGTCGATATGGTTTTATTTTGTTTAAGTCCTGTTTCACCATTTTTTCAAAAATGTCTATTGTTTTGTGGCTTATTGGTGCCTGAAATGAGCTTGTCGTGCGTAGACCCTGCAGTTGGTCTATTTCTTGTGTTGTAGGTTTGGGTACTATGTTGTCGAAAAAATGACGTAAGCGGAGTTTCCGCATCAATTTGAAAAAGCTTACTTCCAGCTCTAAATTATCCGTTGTATGTGTGGGTACGAATAAACAATAAAGAATTGCCATGCTGGAGAGTCTGCAACAACAGATAATTGAAGTGGCTCATGAAGGACATTGTAAAATTGTTGCCACCAAACGAGCTCTCCGAGACTGAGCCTGGTTTCCACATCTCGATGAGAGCGTTGAAAAAGAATGAAAGGCCTGTCACCTATGTAACTGTCTGATATCGAAAACCACTCAACAAGCGTTAAGCATGTCAGAGTTGGCAAGGCATGCATGCGAAAGAATTGTGTGGACTTCTTCAGTCCTCTTAAATCGGATATCACCTGATGGTGATTGTTGATGAACATTCCTATTTTCCATTGTCAAAGACCTCCCATTTATTACTCAAGAACATGTCATTGAGAGATTAGGCAGCATCTTCACGGCCTGGGATGTTCCTGTGATACTAAAGTCTGATAATGGTCCCCCTTTCGACGGTCAGAAATTCACAACTTTCTCAGTCATCTTAATATGAAGCAGCAGAAGAGCACTCCTCTGTGGCCACAGACCGATGGCCTTGTCAAATGTTTCATGAGTACTTTGAAGAAAGTTGTCCAGTGTGTTGTCTTAGAAAACTCGACCTTAAAGCTGTTCTAAATTCCTCTCGTTAAGCTTCCTGTTCAACCCCTCACTCGATCACATGTGAAAGCCCTGACACTATGAGAGCCATGAAGACCAAGTTACCTCAATGGACCAACGGAAGAGCACATACCAAGGAACAAACACGCCTGAAGAATTGGCTCATAAGAAGAAACGAAAGCCTACACAGACAAGCGTCGATATGCACAAGATGTCACCTTCACGAAAGAAGATCGAGCTCTTGTGCGTCAGTGCAAAAAACTAAAGTATGATGCTCCTTTCTATGATGAACCATTTCATGTTGTGACCAGCAAAGGACACACAGTGAGTCCTGGGAAGTCCCTTACGTTAGATTCCTCGCATGTCAGACATGTAGCTCATCACTCATCAGGCACTGATGTCATTGTAGAGACTGGGTCTGAAAAGACAAGTGAAAACCCCTGACTGCTGCTGTTTCTCCATCACAGCAGTCCACAGTTTCCGCAGACATGGTTGGGTCGTGTAATCCATGCGCCATAAAGGCTCATTGAAGAACTCTAACTGTAAATATTTGTAAAAAATGTGTGGTCATTGGTGAATATCCGGGCAGAACAGGACTTTACAGTACAGTCAACCCTAATCACTGTGTTACGTTCTGAATCCTGAGTTAACGCTTTCCAAGACCAAGCAATCTTAAAAAATGCTTACCAGTAGGGATGACATGTGAATCCTACAACTTGTAGTCCCCTTTGTCCTATGTAACATTTTCTATACACTAATTTACACATGTAGGATTCATTGTTTCTGTTTGTGTGTGCGACCCACTACACTGCTATGAGAAGTGCTATAAAACAAACAAAAAACATGTGAGAGGGGGGCTATGGAGAGATGAGAGGCCCTGTTGGAGGGTCATAGTGAGGGAATCATTGAAGCGCCCCAACAAAGATTGCAGTATCCTGGGGCACTGTAAGGTCATCATTTACTATGCTTTGCAAACTAATACAATTGAATATTTAACGAAAAAATGTGTTGTAAAATGCAACATTTTTGCCATTTTTTTCATATTTTCTTGGGGGGAGAAGCCCCACCCAGCCCCTAAGCCCCTTGTTGTGGTCAGTCTCGCCTGTACGCTATGCACCATATGGGGCTGGTCTGATAAAATTTTCCAGGGCTGTTATGGTTTTCCAGTCCGGCCCTGTTCTGTTTGTCCCTTTTATAGTGCATAATGTTTTGGACCATGCTGCCCTTCTCCCTTTGAGAGGTTGCAAACTACCAAAATGGACTTCTGCAAGTCCCCAATGTCCTGTTCTCAATGTGTCAATTTTTGGGGGGAAGCAACCAGAGGTCGAAGTGGGCAGGTGAATAAATAATGATGTTTCCAGGCTTTATTAATTTGATCAAAACAGTTTATATACTATTTATTTAAAAAATAACAATTATTGAACAGTTGAGTTCTCACAGGTTGAAATGGGAGAATGGTGGTCTCCTTTATCATGAAGTGAGAGAAGGGAAAGTAAAAACAGCCTTCTTTGCAGGGTACCTGCTGCCTCAGAGAAATGTAAATGTTTGCACTTGATTAATTGTAAATCTAAAGGATGTTTGGGGGTCAGTGTAGGCTTTAATTAATAGAATCTAGAATGTGTTCTTTTAAAGGAACCCTACACAAATGGTTTCTACAAACCTGCCAACTCACGTGGTGCCACCTTATCACACACGATATCGGCCCCCATCACACAGTGTCCCGGTGAGGAGCCGATATCATACAAAAGGGAATGATGGACGGAACGTTTGAGCAAATCAAACACTCACCCCCAGGCAACTGATCTGGGTTTAATCCATCACCATTCTTTAGCTCACTCAGCCACCCCAGTTCAGACATGGCCATGTGCAAATCAGTCTGACCCTGTGCCTCATGGGAACAGTCCAGCCCAAACTGCCAAGCCATGTCTTCCCTGGACCGGAAACAAGCATCCTGGGACCGGTTTCGGATTCATAATCCTCATCAGCCAGGCTATCTTGAATCCAGTGGTCACGTCTGAGCATACCCTGCCAGCTAAGGGCGAACAAAGCGATACAAAAGGGGATGATGGACGGAGCGTTTGAGCAAATCAAACACTCACCCCCAGTCAAGTGATCTGGGTTTAATCCATCACACGGTGGCAGGGAAAACAAGCTGAACACCACTGTAAATAGTGGTTTTCCAGCTCGTTTTCTGAGGCTTTGAACTGTTGACGTCCATTGAGGGAAACACCAGCCTCAGCTAACTTTTTTATTTTTGGGGGAAAAGGGTTCTGGGGCCGGGGTGGGGTTCAAAGGTGCCTCTAGGTACTTTTCGGCACAAGCCCCCCTCCCCTTTCAAGGCCCTCCTCACATGATGAGATTATTTTTTTAGTTGGCAGGATATTTTCTTTATTAGGTACAATCAGCGTAATACAAAAAACAAAACTCTTGAAAGCACTGTAAACATTTAAACAAAATCTTTTTACACATTTTGAGACAGCCTATGTGGAACCTGTCTTTTACTTTGTGCAATACATGTTTTAAATAATGACTTACCAAGTCACTGACTAGGACTCAAAACAGTGACCGTCCAGGTACACCCAGGTGCCCGCATTAACCAACCAAACTTTCCTATATGCAAAATATGTTTCCCCAGATAAATCTAAGTTGCATTTATTTTTCATTTAAGGTGTAGGTAAAGAGTAACAAAATAGTTACAAAATATTTGGTTTTTTTAGCCATATCTATGACTGCACCCCCAAACTTACTGACCACGCCCCCATTGCACTCAGGTTTATAGTATCTTACATCTCTACATACACTTCGACTGCTGACTGCAACCACTGTCGCTTTAAGCAAATACAGAGACGGAGCAATGTGGTCCCTCGCAGGCCGCCATCCTTCCATTAACTGCTATTCACAATAAGTAGCAGAAAGAAATCTAAACATAAATAAGTACATCTCAGACACAGTGTAGGCAGAGCACAATGGCCCAACCAGCTGGTACATGCACGCCTCTAAATCATATCCTATGGAAGTCAGGTACATGTATAGTAAGTGGTGAGAGAGTCGCCCCCTGAATTACTCATAGTAGCGTGTAAGAATCACCCGGTTCATACAAACTCAGTCATCTTATGCACGCCAGGGCCCAGTGCGTGGAAATTGGTAAACTAGTGACCCGGGTGGACTGCGCGCTCTATCAGTAATTATCTGGTAGCAGAAGATGGTTAGGACTAGTTAAAATAGGTAGACAAGATAGTTAACAAATAAACCGAGAAAATAAAATGTGGTGCTGAAACTTCCATGCTGCTATATTGGTTACATTGTTTCAATTAATGCGCAAAGTTTTTTCGTTGAAAAAGGTTTTATATATATTTGATCGCTTTGCATTGCTGCTATATGTAATATTAACAGAATTGTCCGTAAATTGTTGTATGTTGTCTGAAAACCCCGGGGAAATTGTATAGCGGGTGGTAAGTAGAATCCATCTCGCACAGAGGTCGCTTGTCAGGAGAAAAAAAATTAGTGCAGGGTTAGGTAGAACTGGAAGCGCTAATTAGGATCTTTTGTAATTTTGAATAAATGATAGCTACGAGTCCTATTGTGTAAAACTTCCATTGTGATATCACCTAGTAAGGGTCACAGGAGGAAGGGGTCATAAGGTATCCGAAGCTTGTATGGTAAGCAAGGTAGTCCGCTGGTGAAAGCCTGACTTAGTATATATCCCGGAAATAAGTGGATAAGTCAGAGGAGTAACGGGTTCTATATTGCTCGTGTGAAAGGTTAGGCAGTGAAGTCTATCCGAAGTGAATGAAAAGTAGACTGAAGTGGTTTGCTTGTAGCGGGAGAAAAACTTTCTTTCTTTTTAGGACACTCCGACACAGCGGCGAACGTTATATATTGTCAATTAAAATCAGCATTTGCACTTTAAGAAAAGTTCAAAGTTTCCGTTACCTTGTGAAGGAGGGAGTCAGTCAGAAGGCTGCTCTGACGTCACTCCGTGCCGCGCTGGTATTGGTCAAGACAGCGGGCGTGTAGTGAAGCTGAAATTGTAAGGGAGGGGTGAGTGCCGGAGCGTGAGACCGCGTCTCGCGAAAGGCCGTGCACCCATTGGACAAGGGCTTTTGTAATCACTGTGTTGATTGGTTGTCGCGAATTAAAAGTCGCGCTAGCATTGGAAGCACAAAGGTAAACAAAATTAATCAAGCCGAGTTAGAAGCTAGTCTGGAAAGGTGTATGTGGTATCCTGAATTCTTGCCTAATCCTCAGAATCTAGGTTTTTATAAGGAGCAGATGCTAAGAGGTAGACCTTACAATATGTACGGAGGAAAGAGAAAATTGTCATTTGCCGAAAAGATTAAAAACTATTTCAAGAAAGACAAGCCCATACGAACCAGGGAGGGTGTGATCATTCCACCACCAAATACTCCCCCCTCCTTCATGATGTTTGATGAAGGGTACCATACCTGTGTGTGGTTGGAGAATTGGGTGAGGTACACGGAAGACGATGGGGTCTTAGCATTTCCCCTTAATGGTACCTTTAATGGTAGGATCCTGTTTAACTTAAGAACCCGAATGAATGAATTGCATCCCCGACCTAGATTAACCCTTTCGATGCTGATGACGAGCTCAGCTCGTCATCACCCACGGGTGTCGTGTGCTGATGACGAGCTGAGCTCGTCATGGTGCCACTAAAATGGCATTTTCCAGCACAGGGGGGGGAAAACGGCCAGCAGCCATGTGGTTAACTCAATATGAAGCATTAGAGGAGTGGGAAATTGAAGCTCTAGAACGAGACAGACCCCGAATGGATAAGGGAGTGAGTAAGTGGTATCCAAAGGTCCAAAAAGAAACTAAAGAGAAAAAGATGCAACAGTGGAGACAGAATATGATGGTTGAGGGACTGTTTCCAATGTTTGGGGTACTCGAAGAGGGGAAAGGGAAGTGTACGGAGAAATGCCGACACCTCATGGCTATGGGGGACTCAGAAGATGAGCACCTAGAGGATTTATTGATGAAAAACCCACCTCCCTATGTTGCAGAACCAGACTCCTTGAGTTCCCAAAACCCGTTTTCTAAATATCCTCGATGTCGGAGGGCCAGTGAGACAGATGTAACTGGAACTGAGAGTAAAGCCAGTGATAGCGATGGGTTCTGTAGACCTAGTTCCACGGTCCCAAATTATCGTCCTTTTGGGGAAGACCGACCAAGTTTGGTCCTTCCAACTGCCCCAAATATTTACCCTACGTTGGTACCCCAAGTGATGCATGACAATTCTTGAGCGAGAAAAGGAAGCCCTGAACAGACAGCGAATTGATTTAATTCAGACCATAGCCCAGATAAATCCCAGTCCGGATTCACTGACTATCCCAGTAACTATTGGTCCTGCTATACCTCTTTATGGGGATAGAATGGCTAGTCCAAGAACTCCTATTATTACTCCAATTGTACCTCCCCCAAGAAAGGAGCCGCTCATAGTCGATGATCAAGAAAGTGAGTGTGAGTCTGTAATCTCTTTAATGGATCTGCCCATAAGGGAACCTGGAACAAGTGCGCCAAGGGCAAGGAGTCAAGCTAGGGCAAAAGAGGTCCTGATTGAAACCACGTCAGGGGTTAGGAGTGCCACTGTAGTAACTCCAGAAGAATTGGATAGATGGACCAAAGAATTAGAAAAAGACACCCCGAAAGACACACCTCAACCCAAACCTTTAGAGATCTATAGACTAAGAATAGAGATCGAGGAACTCATGGCCGGTAATGTGGGATTGGATAGATTGAACACCCTTAGTGAGGAAGAATTGGTGTTTATCAGCAAAAGCCTTACCCGGAACACCAGAGTGCTCCATGAGAGATTAATGGACACTGCCGCTGACATGGGAATAGATGTTAGTCGTTCCAAAGTCCTTCAGAAACCTTACAGAGCGGACTTTTCTGACAAAGACTTGGAAAACATGAATGTGTCAGGAAAACAAACCCAAATAAAAGAATTACTGAAAATCCTACAGAAATGGGGAGATGTAGAAAAATGGAGAACCCGGTGGGCAAAGAAAAAGGAAGATAGTAGGGTTAAACCCACGGCTTCAGAATACGTACTAAAAGAAGTAGGGCCAGCAGAAAAATTATGTCCCATGAGAGAAGTACCTGGGGGAAAATATGTCCATGTCCCTTGGTCCAGACAAGATATTGTGTCATTTACGAATGACTTTCCAAAACTGCGGGAGAAACCAGTCGACTGGTACAGACAGGTCGAACGTTTCATAAAGGTTCAGAAATGTCTTCTGAAAGACCTGGATGAGTTTTTCGACATCGTGGTGCCCGTAGATTTGTGGACCGAATGCAAAATTGAAATTAATTGGCCCAATGATGAATATGAGAGAGACTCCAAAACCGGAGCTCCCTCACCCGAGGTAATGAGGAAGTATGATCAAGTCATACAATACCTGAAGAAAAAGGTGCCCGCAAAGGAAACTGATTGGACCCGAATAGATAGAACTACCCAAGAGCGCGATGAAACCGTCCACTCCTTTTATGAAAGGTTACTGCAGGTGTTCAAAACTTACAGTGGAATCGATAATGTGGACATGAAGGATATGACCCATTTCAGTTACCGATTCGTGCTAGGATTAAGACCTGAAATATCCCAGTGGATTCGAGATAATAAAATCAGTTGGCAAGGTAAGCCCATAGATGATGTCCTCAAGTATGCCAAGTACTGCGAGGATGACATAGAGAACAAGAAGAAAGCCCTCAAGGAGAAAGTCATGTGGGCACAAGTGAAATTGGCGGAACAGCAAGAAAAACAGTTAAGTAAATTGAATAATAATAATGCACAAAATCCCACTGCTGGGGGAGGAGGGAAACCCCGGGTAAAAATGAGTCGGGAAGAGGCTATGAAAAAATTCCCCTGTCACGGGTGTGGTCAGATAGGGCATTGGAGAGACGAGTGTCCACATTTGCAGGCTGGTAATGCCCCCGTAAATGGTTTAAATCCACAGGTGCAGAAAGAGGGGACACGAAAGAATCAACAACAGGTAAAGCTGCCTCCATTTCCTAGCGCTCCTAGACAGAATTATAGAAATCAGTCTCAGCAGAATGAAAGGGCCGAGGTATGGGAAGGAGAGAATGAGAGAAATGCCGCAAATCCGCAGTTTTTGTTAAATGATTCTTTCCTCTGTGATGATCAAGATTGACTGGGCCTGAGGGGGGAGGACAAGGAGTGCGTACTTGGTGCCTCCTTACCGGTAGACCAGACTGGACCATACATTGAAGGAAAGGTTGAGGGAAAAGACATCACCTTTTTGTTGGACACTGGTGCTACCCATTCCACTGTGAGAACAGTGGATGTTCCTAACCTACCCCTCTCTGGAGAAGCCATCCAAGTAGTAGGTGTTTCAAATCAGATAATCAGTACTCCGGTAACTGAACCAATGGAGGTTTCTATAGGGAATTTCAAAGAAATGCACAGATTTGTGGTCTGTGACTCCAGTCCCGTGAACCTATTAGGACGAGATTTGTTGTGCAAAATGAACTGTACCATCTTTTGCACACCAAACGGCGTCGAAATTCAGACCCCAGATGAAGATAGCCTGTACAAATTGATGTTACTAAAACCAGACACAGAAATTAAACTCCTGTCCATTAAAGACTTACCTGAAGAACTACAGCTAAAAGTGGTACCTGAAGTGTGGGATTTCACTGGGAGAGATGTAGGCTTAATGGCAAATGTAGACCCAGTTAAAATAGCAATAAAAACAAATGCTGTTTACCCCAGAACAAGACAGTACAAAATGAGTGCAGAAGTAAAAGCGGGAGTCGCAATTGAAGTAAACAGGTTGCTCGAAGCAAACATCATACAGGAAGTAATGAGCAGTCCCTGTAATTCGCCCATAATTGGAATTAAAAAGCCTAGCGGAAAGTACCGGGTAGTGCAGGACCTGCGCAAGGTAAACCAAATTGTTGTACCTTGCTGTCCCATTGTGCCCAACCCCGCAGTGATACTGTATCAGATTCCTTGGAATGCGGAATGGTTCACTGTCATTGACTTGTGTCATGCATTCTTTTCCATCCCATTGCATCCCGAAAGCAAATTTCTTTTTAGTTTTGAATTTGACAGCCATGTCTATGTCTGGAATCGTGTCCCCCAGGGGTACACCGAAAGTCCTTCGATTTTCAACCAAATCCTAAAGAAATGCCTTGAATCTTTAGTACTGCCAAAGGAGTCTGTTTTGGTACAGTACATAGATGACCTTCTGGTGGCGTCCAAAAGTCAAACCGACTGTGTCATTGATACCATTGCCTTGTTGAATCACCTAGGCAAGGGGGGACATAAAGTGTCGCCAGACAAATTACAGTTCTGTAAAAACTCAGTGAAATATCTGGGGCACCAGATAGAGAAAGGGATCCGGAAAGTTACTACAGAGAGGATCAAAATAATTCGAGCGATGGAACTACCCAGAACCCAGAAAGAAGTAAGAATGTTCCTAGGAGTTGTAGGGTACTGCAGGCAATGGATTGTGGGATTCGCAGCTCTAGCCAAACCTTTGATAAAAATGACCAAGAAGGGAGTGGAAGATCCAGTTAGTTGGGACGATGAAAGCATGAATGCTTGGGTAAAATTGCGAAATTGTCTGTGCTCAGCCCCTGCCTTAGGGATGCCTGATTATTCCAAGAACTTCGAACTGTTCTGTGATACAAGAGACAATTGTGCACTCTCAGTCCTAACACAGGAACATGGACTGAATAGGCGTCCCGTGGCCTACTTTTCGGCCACTCTGGATCCAGTGGCTGCTGGATTACCCGGATGCCTGAAAGCAGTAGCTGCTACTTGTGCAAGTCTAGAACAAAGTGAAAACATTGTTATGGGACATCCAGTCACTGTATATGTTCCGCATTCAGTTGTGATCTTACTGACCCGAACAAAGACCCAGTATCTCACCCCTAGTCGGCTGACTAAGTACGAGAGAATTCTTATAGGTGCTGAGAATGTAATCATCTCCCGGTGTAATATTTTGAACCCCGCAACACTGTTGCCCATTCCCCTAGATATAGAAGAAGATGAGGTTGAGCATAACTGCATGGACCTAACTGAATTTAGCACTAAGCCACGTCCTGATATCAAAGAAATAGCCTTACTTGATGAGGATCTTATGATGTTTGTAGATGGCTCATGTTTAAGGCATGAGGATGGAGGTCTGAGTGCTGCCTATGCTGTAGTTACATTGGAGACAATCTTGGAAGCATCTTACCTGTGCGACGTAAAATCTGCACAAGTAGCAGAGTTAATCGCATTGACAAGAGCTTGTAAACTGGGGAAAGGCAAAAGGGAAACTGTTTATACTGACAGCCAGTACTGTTATGGGGTTGTTCATGACTTCGGCCAACTATGGTTACAAAGAGAATTCATGACTTCCTCAGGTACCCCTATCAGAAATGGAAAGGTGGTACAGAACTTACTGGAAGCAATCCAATTGCCCCAAGAATTGGCTGTGGTCAAGTGTGCGGCTCACAGGTCTGGAAATGATGATGTGACGGCCGGAAACCGATACGCTGACCAAATCGCCCAACACTGTTCCCGATACAAAATGTCCCTTCAAATCAAATTATGAGGAGGTGGAAGCAGCTGCCAACTTATGGTGTTTGAAAGTGTGTCTACCTGGGAGGAATTGAGAGACATACAACAGGCAACAGACAGGGAAGAAAAAGACAGGTGGGAAAGGGATGAATGTACACCGAGAGATGAGGATGGTGTCATGGTTTACAAAACTGGTGTGCCTGTATTACCAGACAGTCTGGTAGCCCCAATGGCTAGGATCATACATGAGGACACACATATTGGGAGAGATGCCATGTGCCGTATGTTTGACAAGGTGTTCCGTAACTCAAAGTTCAGGAACATAGCAGAAAAACTTTGCCAGAGGTGTTTAGTGTGCCAACAATTCAACGCAGGAAAGAGGACAGTAGTGGAGCAAAGTACGATTGGGAAGGCAGAAGGTCCCTTTGTCAGGATGCAGGCGGATTTTATCCAATTGCCCATGTGCAAGGGATACAAATATGTCCTAGTTATAGTTTGCCTGTTTTCTAGATGGGTGGAGGCCTACCCAGCAAAGAAAAATGATGCCATAACTGTAGCCAAATTATTACTTAGAGAGTTGATACCTAGATTTGGAATTCCAGAGACTATTGAAACAGACAGAGGTGGGCATTTTTCCAACGAAATCCTAAAAGAACTCTGTACAGCATTTAAGATCGAACAGAAATTGCACTGTGCATATCATCCAGAGGCTTCTGGAATAGTTGAACAAGTGAATGGCACCATCAAGTCCAGACTGGCGAAAGTGTGTGATTCCACCAAAATGAACTGGATAGAAGCTTTGCCCCAGGTGCTGATGAGTTTGAGAAGTGTTCCGAACCGAAAAACAGGCCTAAGTCCCCATGAAGTGCTAATGGGAAGAGTAATGCGACAGGCATGGGTACCTGGACACAAACTGCTAAGTATTTCTGATGATTTAGTGCTAGAATACTGCAGGCAGCTGGGTGACCAAGTGCGTTCTATCTCTCACCAGATTGGAGAGACTGCTGTCGAATGGCCTACAACTCCAGCACATAAACTGAGACCTGGTGATTGGGTGGTGTTAAAGAAACACACCCGGAAGAGTTGCCTTAAACCAAAGTGGGGAAAGCCGAGGCAAGTGATCCTTGTAACCACAACTGCTGTGAAGTGTGCGGGCGTACCGAAGTGGATCCATGCCAGCCATACGAAGCCAGTAACAGGAGAAAACGCGTCTGAAGCTGAAGGTAGCGCAGCTGAGGAGACTCCAGAAGAGGGTCCAGATCTCACTGACATCGAACTACCGAGCTCAAGTCAGGACGTTGAGTGGTTCTCTGCCGACGACGAAGTTCTTGATCCAATAAGAACCCGAAAATATTCTTACCTAGATAGTGAGTGGGATAGTGAAGGTGAGACAGAATTAGAGGACGAATGTCAGGTCATCGAAACTCACAACAACCCTGATCAGGAAATAGGCCAAGTAGGGACAGACCAAGTTATCGACACTCCTCCTGAAACTTCAGAAACTGGAAAGGGACAGATAGTGATTAAAGCTGAGGTTCATGCGGAAGAAAATAAAGGGGTCGAAGTGCATGAACAGGAACAGATAGAAATAGACGAACGCGTTCAGGAAACAGAATCACAACTGCCTGAAAATAGAAATAGAACACAAATAAAACCTGAACAAGGCCAGCTTAGAAACCAGGCAGAAGAAACTAATGAAAGACCTGGAACTAGTCAGACAGGAAGGGAAATAGACACTGATGAAACAATAGTGCCACAACAAAGCGAAAACAAGAGAGTTCACGAGGAAGGCCAAGTTTCCTCGACCACTAAAGGGCTCAAGAAGAAGAATGAACCCCGATACATAAAAAGACTGAGACTAAGGATAAAGACAGTTGAAGAAAAACTAGAAGACCGAAAAAGGGCTGCCAGTGAAAGAAAAGAAGCCCGAGACCAGTACAAACGACGGAGTGCACGAGTAAAGAAACAAAACAAACTGTATCGGAGCCCTGAATGGACTTACTTGGTATTGGAAGAAATTGATGAGCCTGAAACCAGTGGCAAAAGTGACGAAGAGTCAATTACTGATCGGAGTTCTGACGAAGACCCTCCTTGAGGAAAACCTGAGAGAACCTTCGGTGAAAAGAAACAAAGAGGGGTTGGAAAACCACCTGTAAGCCACTATGTCTGATTCGAATGTAAATGGAAGATCCAAATTTAGCTGTTGTAAAACCTGCTGTAAAATATGTTTTTGTAGTATAGCCGTACTGATAATAATATGGATAGGACTAACAGTTTTTATACCTATTATGATAAGTAAAGACCCTAACTTGTACCCCACTAACCCAGAGACTCTAGACACAGAAACTGTACAGACTGAAGAAACACCACAAAGTGTAGAAAGACGTGACAACTCTGCAGTACTAAAACAAAAACAAACCGACTTAGATGCATCAGATGAGGGTGGACTACATTTTCACAAAATGAAAAACAGAACTCAGTTAAATGTCTTCGCTAATCTTTTAGTGCACTATGTAGAAGCTATGGAAATAGAAGATTGTTACGTATGTATGAAGCTACCTACTTCTGTAGCTGAGAGCGTGACATATCACCATTTACCCCTGACCTACGGAATTTCCTGTAGTATATTAGCAAGCTTATTCTATAGAAGCACCTTACAGTACTACTACTCAAACACTGACGTAATCTTTTCAGAACTTCCTGGTTGAGGAAATCTGAACATTGTACATATTAGAAGCGAGGTAACCCGTTATATGGGAGAATATTTCCTGACCATAGGTGACATAGACTTAAATGAAGCTAGAGAAAATAATCTGACCTGTTCCTTACAAGAGCAGGAAAAGATGTTCCTGAAAATGGCAGAAAAAAGGAGGGAGAAATTTCAGAAAAAGGCCAATGATGAGAAAGATAGAATCCCTAGATGGGCAGAGAATATGGAAAGCACCTCAGAAGGCGAAGCTAGTCCTGCATTGTTTCTGGATTTTGAACGGAAAGGGAAACTCTGTCTTCATAGAGAAAAGACTAGTTATTATAACAATGTATTCATCGGTTCCAGCGAGTGTGAACATAATTACAAGGTAATTGGAGGTTGGGGTTTCAAAAATGGGTCAGAACCTGTGTTTCCCGGAATTTATTATATATGTGGGAACAAGGCTTATTTCAAATTACCGGATCACTGGTATGGGAGCTGCTACTTTGGCATTGTTTTCCCAAGAATATACCATGTGAACAATGCTGCTGGAAGCAATGAAGAAACTAATGGCTTAGCGCGTAGTAGACGTGAAAGTGTAGGAGAAATTATAGGTGATATATTTAGTGCACTGATACCTGGAATGGGGGTAGTTCTGAATACTCACCGTATCTGCAAATTGTCTACAGTAGTGGATCGGTTATCAACTGACACTGCTGCTGGATTCCTGCTTGTCAATACTGAAATGGTTGCGATCAGATCAATGGTTTTACAGAATCGCCTTGCTCTTGACACCCTATTGGCAAAAGAGGGCGGA
This sequence comes from Lissotriton vulgaris, assembly GCF_964263255.1. Classification (NCBI taxonomy): domain Eukaryota; kingdom Metazoa; phylum Chordata; class Amphibia; order Caudata; family Salamandridae; genus Lissotriton; species Lissotriton vulgaris. Next base: position 89,426,224 of record NC_141697.1, on the reverse strand, counting down.
GTCTGCCGAATGTTGAAGGCGCAACATTGTTGCACTTACATTCCTGATAAAAGCATTGAAATAAAGAAATATGTGAGAAACATAACTAGTTTGGAAAAAGAACTCAAACCATTGGAGGTTGATAGTGCCTGGACGAGACTGACTGATGGTCTCTCCTCTGTAGGTAGTTGGTTCTCTAACTTGGGTAAAAATCTTCTATGGAAAATACTGATGCCAATAGCTGGAATAGGTGTGGTTGTACTGATTATATTTATCTGCTGCAAATGTCAAAAATGCAAAAAGAAATATTCCGTGAACAAAAGAGGAGTGAAGCGTAATGTTGATGAGCTAGAATTAGAAGAATTGAAAAACGAAATTTACAAGGGAGCTAAAAACTCTCACCCTAATAAGGATGCAGGGAGAAAGCTCAACAACAAGTTTGTGGAAATTGAGATGAATGATATGCAAGAATGAAGTTGGCATCTGTTTCCATTTATAGTGATGATAGTAAATATCATCAAAGAGGGGATTGATGGAGCAAGGATTCGCACGTAAAGCGACTTGCTCTCATTCATGAACCTCGTCTAACCTTTAATAAGCATTAACCAATCCTGTCCGTCTTAATTTTCACCTTTTCCAATACACGCGGGTGCCCGAGAGAAGCTCGCATCTGTGTTTATTAATTGTAATGATGCTTGCACTACGGAATGGCCGCTTCGCAGAAATCCAGTCTGCGCATGCGTCGGTCATACCCACGTGATGTGACGCACTCGCAATTTGGAGGGATGTTTTCGCTCATGCGCATTATTGCTAAATATGGCCGCTTGTCTTTAACCATGCTCTCTGCTAGCTCATGCTGCTTTTGCATATCTGTCTTTCCCGCATTAACCCTCAATGCTATAGATATTACAAAGTAAGGGGTGCAGTGAAGCTTTTCATGGTATACAGTGTATTCATTTTTTTCTGTGTTTCTAATTTGTTTTCGCTTACTTTTCATGTACCGCGTATCTGGGGGCCTGGGAGTTGGGGAGCTGCGCCATTTTAGAAGCCCATGTGGACCTGGTCACCTGACAAGAGGACTGGGCCTTGCATCTGTGGAAATCAGCCAGCTGGCTACCGAAGCTGAGATGCTCCTGGGAACCTGCCCCATAACCCAGAGAGGAGAAGCTGAATTTCACCTGAAATGCTACATTTGTTTCTTTCTACTGTATGCTCTATTGTCCTCTTCTACACGTATGCCTGGGAACAGGAATTTAAGGGGTCGGTACTGTCATTTGCATATTAAAACATGGGAACGCAAAATTTAGGAGGTGACAATGACCTAACCACCTCTCTTGACCAATCGAAAGATGAGACCTTGTCACTTGCAACATTTGTGGGTGGTCTGGGTGTCCAAATAGAGTATAACTAGCCTAGTTTAGTTAAAGAAAATTGTCCGACTTGTCCGAGTAGCTGACCTGTCACTGACCCTACGAACTCTATAGGTGATTGATACAGAGCGCTGCGGAGCACTCTGTCCGTATTTTCCACAAACTCCAAGGGGTGGAAATAGTCTTAAGTGCTGGCGAAGCACTTTGTCTGGGAGATTCGAAAACCCAATCGGGGTTACTGGCGGATTCCATGCAGAGAGGGAGTAACGCAGGCGTTGCATCCGAAGCTGCAGGTGTTGGTCGTGCCCTTTGATGAGCCCAGTCCTGACCCAAAACCTGAGGGGTATCCTGTCCTGATTGTCCTGAGCTGTACCTGCTCGCCTACTGGCATTCCGAATCCTTGAGGGTCCTTGTCTCCGCCTATTCCCAAACTGACCCGTGGCCAGGGTTAGTCCTCATTCTGTCCTAGGTAAATATATGTGTGGGTGTCTGTCTAACTATACTCTTACTTTTCCTCTTCTTAATAAAGTACTCTTGCCTGTGGTATTCGTCTATCACCTTTTCGAAAGTGACTTTTATGAAATTGTTTATTAGTAATGGTCCACTTTTTCCCCTACCTATAGGAGATTATTAAAACGGATTGCATATTGTAGCTTGTTCCATTATCCTTTCCCTTTAGTATGGTTGCTGTGAATTTAGTGAAGATAGCTTAGAATTAGTAATTAGAACACGATTAATTAAGTACCCATATTATCCCTATTCATTCACTCTGCCTTAGTTTAAAATTCATACTGATCAGCATGTTCCCAAATGCGCATACCCTGTAGTATTCCTTAGTACTCTATGGTGCTTGCCTTAATCCATAGCTACATTTTGGTTTTGATCTTGATCATTGATGTTCTGATTTGTATTTGCCTGTTACTCATGGCATATTCATTCTAAACTTACTTCATATAAAAAATGTTAAACCCCATCAGGTGTCTGGGGTCATTACATATCACCAAGTGTCGTTAAATGTACTGAACGTGTAAGGGTATTTTAATTCATTTTAGGAATCTTGTCACCTGTTCACTGCTAGCTCCTGATCCATCAGGAGTAATGTGCCTGTGGTAAGTCAGGTACATGTATAGTAAGTGGTGAGAGAGTCGCCCCCTGAATTACTCATAGTAGCGTGTAAGAATCACCCGGTTCATGCAAACTCAGTCATCTTATGCACGCCAGGGCCCAGTGCGTGGAAATTGGTAAACTAGTGACCCGGGTGGACTGCGAGCTCTATCATTACCACTGTTTTTTGGAAAATTGTGGGTTGCCAGTCCTCCCTCATTTAGGTCCTTACTAGTTTAGCCACATCAGTGCCAGCACGTGAAGCAATGCTACATGCACCAACAGACCACCTTTAAAGCAGACATCTGTCCATTTTCAGCTCGTGGGATTAATTAAGGGTTTTAAAAAAAATCTGCCTCCAAAAGTCTGTCTTGTAAACGCAGAAATGCATTTTCAGTTTGCCTCCTTTGCAAGATGGATGGACCAGAGGCACTGGGATGATTTAAGTCTACATCCAATTAGCAGCCTGGACAGGGAAATAGATTTGCTTCAATGCAAGAACCCATTTGCCACGGGCAACCGGCTCGCGCTTCTCAAGGTCACGAGACGCGCGAAGATGCTGCGAGGTGATAACGCAGATTGGAAAAGGCTAAGCCTCTCTGCCATGGGATGTTCAAGAAAGATAAATTATTGTCAAGGTGTTGTTGGGTGCAGTGTGTGCAGGGAGGGCCAGGATCGATGGCCCTCTGTGTTAATTTACCAATTGCAGATGTTGGAAATTTATATTGTTGAGAAATATGCAGTGAAAGCAGGAAATATAAAGTGTCAAACACGTGTCAAATGGCATGTCCTACTAGGCTGGTATGTATTTGATAAAACATTGTTAGCCTGGTTTTGAGCGAAAACATTGTGCAGCTGATAAAAGACGAGAAACGATGTGCTTTCTTTCTGGTCGGAGTTCCAAATGATTTAACACGTAATCGAATGTTCAAGGCCTCCCTAAATTTCCCACGGCCCTGCAATCACGAAGAAAGAAGACGACCCACGCGCCAGAGGCCAGCAAAATCAGTCACCACGCTAAAGCGCCGCGGTCACGTACAAGTAAAATGAATTACCGCCGGGGAATGAATTATGCAAATGGCTCTTAAAGTTCAGATTTCCACAGCATTACGCGCATGGCGCACGGAGCAGGCAATCCATAGCAAGCAGGAAAGAGTCACAGGTGTGAAATACATTCATTCTGTCGCTTGCGCTCTCTTCTAGTCGTATAGCTCTACGCATCAGTCTACTCCTTCTAGGCACCATATGGGCACATTGTGGCAAGGGTGCGTACGGAGGCTCTGCTTAAGGGTGAGCCTGAGATGGGTCCTCATTTACCCCTTACTGGAGGGCTCACTTCTGCATCATGAGTAGGGGGCGTAAAGAATTGTGAAAGTTTCTCTTGCGTGATATGCTCAAAGGATTATGGATAGGGCATGAAATGCACCTGGTTATTATCTTTCAGAGCGTTGTATGTAGGATACGCCTGATATCAGGCATTACCTCAGAGTTTGCTTGTGTAGTAAAACTTTACTTAGATTTATTCTTGAGGGATGCTGCCAACCAGGGCTGACCCTAAACCAGTTTGACTGGGACAACGCCCTGGGCGGAAAGAAAAATTGGTGTTTGTTGTAGGGACACTGGGTCATTGTGGTGTGCTGGCAGGAGGTGTGAGGAAGATGGGAGTAGGGCAGGGGGTTGGTGGGGCGCTAACAATTACGCTGCGGTACATTAAGTGCTGATTACAAAGTCTTTAACGGGACCCGATAGAGACCAAGTGGGATGGGTAAGCTGCTATTTGACATTAAGTCAAGCAGCTCCCTGCTGCGCCACTCGGAATATTGGAGCCCCGGGCATGTGCCCTGCTCACCCATGCTTAACCCCTTCCATCCAATTCTTGTGCTCATGGCGGAGTGGTTCTGTCATGCCACAGCCACTACGCCCACGCAGCACTGATTCCCCGGTGCAGGCGAATTAGTGAGTGGGCGGAGCTGTGACGGAACCACTCCGTCATAAGCACAGCACGCCCGTGGCTCGTAACGGAGTTGTTCTGTCACAAGCATGGCAGCGCCGCGCAACCTCAGCGGAATTACTGCCGCAGCCAAAGGGGTTAAGGCCCGCCCTGCACCTAACTACTTTCCGTTAACTGAGATGTCCAGAAGTGTGCTTTAGGAAGCGCCCAGTGCCCTGGGACACCTTAGGGGTGCCAATAATATAGCTCCTGTGTTTGCCTTCTCTGTTCTCACATGGCACCCAACTATAACCATCATATTCACAATAAAAAGATTATGTGATGTAGGTGGTATCAAGGACTTTTTCCCAACATTGTGCAGCGGTGTCAAAAATAAATATAAAGCTAAATAAAGGTACAATGACGCACACCATGTCATTGCTGTGGCGGGCATAATTGGTCCTCCACATCAGAAGATGTGTAAGTAAGTTTATGAATTCAGCAAGGTGCACTCCATTGACAGCAACTCTCAACTGACTCAATAGGAGTTCCAGTACATCCCTAACATTCCACTGCCTGCAAGATTTACAAATACAGCATATCTCCTTTCCTTATAAACAAATATATACACACACACACACTTATATTACCCGGTTCGGTTACGTCCATGGCTGCAGTGCTGGTGTGCCATGGATGTAACAGTTATGTCCATTGCACACCAACGCAGAATCCCACTGCTATTTTCAGCAGAAGGTTTCCTTCTGTTTTTTTTGGCCACAGGAGGAGGGAAATAGCTTCCCCAAGCTCCAGAGGCATTTCTTTTTATATGTAATTGCGATCGCACGCATGGCGCGCTGACGTCATTACACATGAAACTGAAACTGAAATGAGCCGATCGGCTCATTTCAGTTTTCGGTGCTTTGGTGCTCTTGGGGCTATCTCAGCCCCCAAAGCACCAAAACACACATGAGAGGTACCATCGGAATGGGGAGAATCTCTCCTCTCTAATGCTACCCCTTCTAAGGGATCGCCGCAGGAGGGTGATCCCCAAACAGGGACCCAACCTCTAGGCATCAGGGAGGGGGGAGCAGCCCCTTGCTCAAGGGCCTTTGCTTCCCCCATAGTAAACTGGGCAAAGTCAGTCTTTCTGCCCCCTAGAGAGGCAGGGGTGTTTAGGGATGGAGACTGCCATAAATGGGCACAATAAATGCCCCAACCCTGCCAAGAATGAGCAACAGTCTTTCTGCCCCCCCCCCGGGTGCAGATGGGGGTAATAACTAATAGCCCTGAACTGCCCCCTAGGTGGGGCAGGAAGTCCACTAGGCACCCTGGATTTTTTTTTGTAAAAAAGGAGAGGGGGCTGCCCACAATGGGCATGCCAATGGCCCCATCCCAACACAAAAGGGACAGTCTTTCTGCCCCCACACCCCCAGGAGGCAGATGGGGGTTATTACCCCTGATCTGCCTCCCAGGGGAGAAGACAGCCCACTAGACACCGGGAATTATTGTTTATTTGATACTTAGGCGTGGTGGCTGCCCACAAAATAATGGGCACAATAATGCCCCCACCCCTCCCAATAATATTTGCCACAGTCTTTCAGCCCCCCCCCAGTGGTACAGATGGGGCAATAGCCCCAATCCCAGCCCAGAGGGCAGAAACCCAACTAGGCCCAGGGATGTTTTTATTTTTTTCCGAAAGAGGTGTGGGGTCTGCCCACAATGGGCATACCAATGCCCTCACCCCTAACACAAAAGATATAGTCTTTCTGCCCCCCAGGAGGCAGAAAGCACACTAGGCACCAGGGATGTTTTAAAAAAAAAAAAATTAGGAGGGGTGGGGGCTGGCCGTAATGGGCATACCAGTAGTGGAGAGGTGTGGTGCAGCTGACAGGGCAGCTGACTTCGGAGCACAGGGTTCACAGTTTGATACCCGGCTCCGGTGGCAGCTCAGCTCAGTGCCATGTGACTCTGGGCAATAGCTCACTTAATTTCCACGACGGCCCCCAGTGCGGTGAGACCTGTAAAGGTGAGTAGTTCACTCTTTACAAATACAGATTCACATTTTTATTTACCACTGCCCCCACCACTAACACAAAAGGGATAGTCTTTCTGCCCCCCCCCCCCCCTGGAAGGCAGATGGGGGTTATCACCCCCGATTTACTCCCCGGGGGGCAAAAAGCACACCAGACCCAAGGGATTTTTTTTTTGTGAAAATGTAGGGGTGGGGCCTGGCCTAAATGGGCGTTATAAGGCCACCGTCTTTCCCAAAAATTAGCACAGTCTTTCTGCCCCCCCTGGGGGGCAGATGGGTGCAATAGCCCCCGGTTTGCCCCCCGGGGGGGCAGAAAGTCCACAAAGCACCAGATATATGTTTCTGAGCATGTCAGGGAGCATCCCTTTAGGTAAGGGTTGCTCCCTCTTTTTTTGTGAACACATTTTGGCTGCTTCTGCCCCCCATGGAGCGGATCAGCGATATTTTCATGCACACCTGCACCCAAGGGGGACAGAAAACCACTAGACACTAGCAAAAGTTTGTGTGTGTGTGTGTGAGAAATGGAGTTTGAGTGACATTCTCAGTTTACTGGCGTTTGGCTGGCTGTGTGTGAACCTGCATTTTACTGGTGTTGCGTGTAGACGTGCTTAGCTGGCAGTGTGTGTGGACATGCGCTTGGCAGGCAGTGTGCGTGGACTGTTGCTTGGCTAGCAGTCTGCAAGGAAGTCACATGTCTGGCCTGTGCTTAGACTGTCGCTTGGTTGGCGATGTGCTTGGATGGTATTTGGCTAATGGTGTGCGTGGATGCTGTTTGGCTGGTGGTATGCATGGATGGCGCCAGGCTGTTGGTATGCATGGATGGCACTTGGCTGGTGGCATGCATGGATGGAACTAGGCTGGCAGTGTGGCTTGCATGGATCCTCCAGTGTTTTATTACCCAGAATCCCCTGCAAACCTCAAATTTAGCTAACAATTCACACTTTCCTCACATTTCGGTGTGGAAAATTTGTCGGATCACTATGCCAGCATAAATTTCACACCACCCAGCGTTTCCCTCGGTCTCCTGAAAAAAATGATTCCTCACTTGTGTGGGTGCCCAAAGCAGGGAACCTAAAATCTTATAAAATTAAAAACTGAGGGAATCCAAAGTGGGTCCACAAGGGTAGTTGTTTTTCATACGTTTTTAGGATGACACTGCTTTGGGCACCCTCATGAGTGAGGTATAATTCTTATTGAGATACTGAGGGGAATGCTGAGTGGTGAAAATGTTTTGCCAACGTGGCGATCTCACAACCTTCCCACACAGAAATGTGAGGAAAATTTGACCTTTTAGCTAATTTTGAGGTTTGCAAGGGATTCTGCAAAAGAAAACATTGGGGGATTCACATAAGCCACACACCATTGGACTCCCCTGGGTGGCTAGTTTTCAGAAAGGTCAAGGTTTGGTAGGTTTCCCTAAATAGGCGCCAAGCCCCGGCCAAAAACACTGGTGCCCTCTACCTGTGACAAAACCACCTGTTTTTGCAAGGGGGCACCTGCGTTTTTGGTCTCGGTCTAGGCGGCCATCTAGGGAATCCTACCAAACCAAGACATTTCTAAAAACAAGATACCCGGGGAAGTCGAGGTAGGTGTAGCTTGCATGGATTCACCAATGTTTTCTTACCCAGAATCCCCTGCAAACCTCATATTTAGCTTAAAAAATAAAATCATTTTTATCACATTTTTGTGTGGTAAAGTTGTGGGATCACCAGCCCAGCACAAATTTCCTACCACCCAGCATTCCCCCAGGTCTTCCAATAAAAATAGTACCTCACTTGTGTGGGTGGGCCAAATACCTGCGACAGGGAAGGGCCCAAAACATATTGTGGATACAACAAAATTACGCATCACAAAACAACCAGGTTTTGCAAGGGGGGCTAGGCGGCCATCTAAGGATACCTACCAAACCCAGACATTTGTGAAACTAGACACCCAGAGGAGTCCAAGAATGTGTGGCCTGCGTGGATTCTCCAACATTTTCCTACGCTGAATCCCCAGAAAACCTCAAATTTGGCAAAATAAATCTATGTTTCCCACATTTGTGTGTGGGAGAGTTGTGAAATCATTTGGCCAGCACAAATTTCCTATCACTTAGTGTTCCCCCAAGTCTCCAGATAAAAATGGTACCTCACTTGTGTTGGTTGGACTAGTGCCGTGACAGGAAATGGCCCAAAACATATTCTGGAGGCATCAAAAATGATCAATCACAAAACAACCTGTTTTTTTTGCTAGGGGTTACCTGCATATTTGGCCCCAGCTCGTCGGCCATGTAGGGAAACCTACTAAACTCAGACATTTCTGAAAACTAGACACCCGGGGGAGTCCAAAGATGTGTGGCTTGCGTCTATCTCCCAACAATTTCTTACCCAGAATCCCCTGTAAACCTCAAATTCTGCAAAAAAAATTGAATTTTTCTCACATTTCTGCGGGGGGAGGGGAATTGTTGTGCTGGCACAAATTTCATACCACGCAGCGTTCCCCTTGGTCGCCAGAGTAAAATGATACCTCACTTGTGAGGCTGTCCAATGCGGAATCGGCTAAAACGAGTTAAAAAAAATGTAGGGCTTAGAATTCGCTGTGCAATGCACTCAATCCCTATGTTTTTGGCCCTTCCCAGTCACAGACCCTTGGCCCACCCATACAAGGGAGGTATCAGTGCACAGCAATGTCCCCCCAAAAATATGAGAACATTTTTATTTTTTAGCAAAATTTGATATGACCTCAATTGGACATTTGCAATCAGTCTGGGAGCCTCAAAATTAACATGCATATAGGGAAGGAGGCTAAAGGTAAGAAGAAGATTGAATGAGATGTCAGTGTGTAAACTAAGCTTGCAGCACAGAATTTTTAGATCAGTTTTGAATATAATTACTAATGTAAGCAGGGAAGGCAGCTCTCTATTGGACACATATGCCTAAACTTTGATTTCTTTTGACTATTCTGCTCTTGAGATTCTGCAGGGTGCATATCATAATATAGCTTCCAAAATACTGTGCTACCAAAATAATGTGGTCAAAACATTAAGGACGAAAATATCAAGAATAAAAGTGCATTACTGCTGTATGTCAGTGGAAAGCCTAGCAAGAGATAAAGCATACTAAAAACTATCCAATTCTCTTTCCGGAAAAGGATCCCGGCTAGAGCCCTATACTTGCACAACGCGACATTTTAGCAGTTATTACATATTGCTGCCCATGCACCATCCTGGTGGTAGATTTGTTCAAAAGAGGAATTTGCGAAGTTGCTTGGAGTGTCATGTGATTACTTATATCAATCAGTACTGTGCCACTAGACCGACTGTACGCTTGCTTTAGGAGGCACGCTCCATCATTTTGATGAAGCGCCAGGGGTAGCTTAGCAGAGAGAGAAATGCATTGTTCCTGGAGCACATCCCCAGACAGACTAGAAGGGATTAGGTGGCTCTGTGTCCACAAACTATCAGAGATAAGGCTGTGGAGATAAAGTCAATTAAGCAGTGAAGGGGCAATGCACACAGACACTTCAGCAATTCGAGGAGAAGAGGTATTGCACTAAGTATGGCTTTTGGGGATTTGCTATATCTAATAATAGAAACAAATAGCTCCAGTTCATGCTTGATGCTCTGTACCCCAGGCGCAAGCAGTATTCGATATCTTTGAAATGTAGTTATTCGCACTGTTATCAGCATTGTGTGATGCCACAGATGGATTCCAAGATGGTGTGGATGCTGGAAAAATACTCCTGCCTGTCTACCACTAGCGTCCGGTCTTATACCAGTAGAGAGAGTACTCAGCTTGTGTGGGTCACAATTGAAATACACGTGCCATATCAAACAAGATATGTATGTGCTTTCCTAGCTTATGGGAAAAAGAGGCCAGGTGCATCAAAAGCTTGGTTACGAAATATAGTTGCAAAATGTGCAGCAGAAGGGGTCACACAAAAACGGATATATGATGTTAGCACGCACACTTTTACCACGCATACCATTACCACGCATTTTTTACAACGCGATACCTTTACAACGCATAGTGCTTTGGGTGCTGGATAGTGAATAGTTTAATTTACTATTCCAACACCAGTCCCCGTGGACACTAGGGAAGGTTATTGGATAGTAAATTAACCTATTCACTAGCCATTCCCTAAGTCAGATCGCCTCAAAGCGCTATGCGTTGTAATGGTATGCGTTGTAACAGATGCGTGGTAATGGTAGTGCGTGCTAAAAGATGCGTGCTAAAGGTTGTATACCCACAAAAACCTGTTTACTGAATATTAATTAGGCAGGTCTCTGTTTGAGACCCCCTGTAATTAGCTACAAACATATGGGTTGATGGCATCGAAGAAAAGCAGGCGACCATCCAGCCGCGGTCGCGCAGGTAACAGCGGTGGGCCGGTGGGGCCGGTAAGGGGGATTTTGAAGGACTATGCTGAGGGAAAATTAATTATTCATTTACTTTTCCCTCTGCATCGTCCCTCAAAATCCCCCCTCACACGGCCCCACCGCTGTTACCAGCACGGACCGAGGCTGCGAACATACCTGTGTTTGCATTCTCAAGCGGCAAACTTTTTTTTTTACATTCTGTGCAGCTTAAGGAACTCGTCCTGATTAAAAGAAAGAGTTTCCAATTTTGGGAAGTCCTCAGGGGGAGCAGACAGTGGCCTCCTGGACAGCTGCCTACTCCCACCCAACACAATCACAAAAGGATAGTGTCTCTAAAAGACATCTTTAACTTTGAAAATCAGCTAACACCTCCTTTAAGGTGCTGTTAACTGATCGACCGATTACAACCACAACTTCAGTCTCAAACCATTATTACATGAAAAATCGAATCACAATTATGTAGAGATTGCCTTTTCACTTCTCGCTAGACTCATTTTGCAAGTCAGAAAGGTTTTAATGACACGCAAAATGGGTTTAATTTGCACCTAAAAGCCATTTTGTGGTCACAAGCCCTGTAATTTTGTCATTTGAAGGGTGTGCAATCTCAAAATGCCTTTCTACGATGTTCCTAAAATAAACTATATTGAAACTTGATATAGTTATTTAATTAATTTTGTTTTTCTCCAGGCTTTGTAAATACTACTTCCGCTGGTTGAGAGACCATATGTATATATATGATTGAGCTTACAGAAACCAAAGATGTATGACGTTATAACGCATGCTTTTACCACGCATGCCTTTACAACGTGGTTTTCGTTGATAGTAGGGAAGGTGTTGGACAGTAAATTAAGCCTGTTCCCTATCCTAGAGCGCCCCCCAGCGCAATGCGTTGTAATGGTTTGCGTTGTAAAAGTTGCGTCGTAATGGTAGTGCGTTGTAAAAGTTTCGTTGTAAAGGTTGTTTACCATATATATATATATATATATATAGCCATGTGTTTTTTAAGTAGGCCAGGGTGTAAAATTCCGCTCTGCTCACGGAGCTTGCAGAGTTTTTTCCCACTCCATTGTACAGTGCGGAGTTCTGAAAAACTCTGCATAGCGACATGTAGTGGAGTTTTTTCTTTTCCTTGGCTCGCGATTGTTGACTTGAGAATGTTAGATTACACCCAGATCCTTGTGACTAGGGGTAAATAGTTGCATTGTCCAGCATTCCGTCCTGGGACCGAGTGAAACCGGTCCCAGGATCCAACCCGGACCCGGACTTCCGGGTCCGGGACGCCAGTATAGCGAGGGTGATTCGACCCCATGAATCAAAATACCACACGTATCCATGTGGTTATTTGCGGAGTAACGCTTACGTTTTATGGCATTGAACTTTTGAACACGTGTGGGAATACTGGTGTCTACTACATTGTGATAAGAAAATATCGGATAGACTTTACCCCATCACCTTCTCATTATATGGTTACCCTGCCGGGTTGGAATTAACACTGGACGTGGGCCCTAATAAATAAGGATCCAGCCATCGAGCCCTGAAGAGTTATAGCATCTGTGATTGTACAGAACTATAACGAAACACGTGTCGGCTGGCTGTAAAATTACCACTGATGTGATGATCTAATAAAAGGAGATATACATCAAACTCCAGGAATCAACGTTGGACATTTGTCTCTTTCAAATTACATTTAGCAGTATTCTACTTGTTATATTGAATTTGAGTGCGCAGGATTTTGTGTTTAAGTCTTAGGTGTGAATCTTTTCACATTTAAATTGAGGGGTTCTTTGGGTCCCCCCTCCCTGCCAGCACCAGTAACTTTGACAACTGTAATATTTACGCTAATACTGTCTGCGCGCCCATACTTCCTGTATACTGAATACCCTTTCTCTGTTGTATGCCCAGACGTGGGTCTCATGCTCACTACACCACTGGATTCAAGCTAGCCTGGCTGATGAAGGGTGATGCCCTGGAACCAGTCCCAAGAGGCTTGTTTCCGGTCCAGAAAGGGCCTGGCTTGGCAGTTTGGGCTGGACTGTTCCAATAAGGAACAGGGTCACAACTGATTTGCAAATTGCAGGGTCCTAACTGGGGAGATGTGGTGAGTAAAAGAATGATGGATTAAACCCAGATCCTTATGACTGGGGGTGAATGTTTGCACTGTCCAGCATTTCGTCCATCAATTAGTTCTTTTGCATATGTCACCCTAGGTGGGACGAGTATGCCCAGACGTGGGGTCTCATGCTCACTACACCACTGGATTCAAGCTAGCCTGGCTGATGATGGGTGAAGCCCTGAAACAGGTGCCAGGATGCTTGTTTCCGTTCCAGGGAGGAGCTGGCTTGGCAGTTGGGCTGGACTGTTCCCATTAAGACCAGGGTCAAGACTGATTTGCATATGACTGGGTCCAAACTGGGGTGGTGAGCAAAAGAATGATGGATTAGTGGAGGAGGAGCTTCGCGGGCAAGCAAGATGGCCGCGTAAGCTCGGAGCTCCGGAGACCCTCCGACCCTCCGCATAAATCCTGATCGAAATCCTGTTCCACGATGGTGGATTCTTGTTGGTGACTGGTCGTAGAGACGGGATCTGCTGTCCGATCCAAAATCCGACACTCATTGACGAAGATACGTCGTGTCGAAGTTCCGTGCCAGGGGCGGACCATTGTCTCGGTGATGGCCGACGGCTGCGACACTGAAGTGCATGACCGATATGCCGAGTGAGTGACTCCTGTTTCAGCCGGCGGAGTAAGCGGAGTTGCGGAGTGGCCTATCGCTGACTGAACATCTGCGGCTGCTACGCTCCGCACTTGCTTGGGTATTAGTAGGGGTTTCGTTGTGCCACCCTTTGTTCTGTCCCGGCTCCAACATGGCGGGCAAGGGCGACCCAGACAGAACGGCGAACCGGGTCAGCAGGAAGACGGTTCAATCCCAGACCAACAAGATTGACCGCTACGCTCAACAGAGGACCTCGCCAATTGTGGCCGCTCATTCAAAAGACACTCTACGTGCGGGCTCACCTGATGAGTCGGAGCCGACACTCCGGGACATCATGGGGGCTATAGCTGGCATCAGAACGGAGATGCACAAGCAACACGAGGTCCTGACGCACAAAGTCGACACCCTGGCGATCGACCTCAACCTGCTCAGAGCCGATCTTGGCAAAACCAATGATAGAGTGAAATCGCTGGATATTAAAACTGGGAGCCTCACGACTGATGTCTCGGACCTGCAGACGGAGGTCCGGAATTTGAGGTCGGTCAACGACCTATTCTCAAAGCGGCTGGAAGACTTTGAAGGACGTGCCAGGCGGCAGAACGTTCGAATCATTGGGGTTCCGGAGGGTGCAGAGGACTCGGCCACCGACCTCTTCGTCAATGACCTGATAAAGACTCATCTGGCCCCTGCATTTCTTCTCGGTCGCGAGGGCCCACAGAATGCCGGGTGGTCCGCCGAAGTCGGGTGCCACATCGCGACCCATCATTGCCCGCCTGTTCAATTTCAGGGACCGTGATGTGATCCTACAGGCCTCAAGACGGCATGGGCCCCTCAAGTTCCAGAACGCGGATGTCAACTTTTACCCGGACTTTCCAGGGCTGTTCAGAGACAGCGTCAAAGTTTTGCGGGAGTGAAGCGCCGTCTCAGAGACTTGGGAATGAAATACTCAATGATGTTCCCCGCTAGACTGCGCATTGAGCACGATGGTCGTGCTGTATTTTTCGACATGCCCGAGAATGTAAGTGACTGGCTGGACACCTTGCCGCACAGCCGCGAGGAACGAGAGGAACACTCGGAGGGTGCCTCGGGAGGTCCCGATCGTCAGGAGTAGTACCCATTTCACTAACTTTGTCGGTCGGTGTTCCTGTTGACTATGACCTACAAGCCCTACTGTAGCACTTTATTGTGAATATCCTTGTTTTTAACATGGAGGGTGGCGGGGGGACTGCGTGATCTCCTTTCTCCTCTAGGGTCTTCTTGTAGTTTAATTCATGGGGCGACAGGCACACTGCTGGTTGGGGGGGCTCACTAGTCTGCTGCAGGGGTGCAGGGTGGGGGGTGGTGTTTGGGTTGGTTTTGTTTGCTTTCTTTGTTTCTTCTTTCCTTTCTTAAGGCAATGCAACGTCTGCTCTAATTCTTTTACTGTATTTATGAGGCCTACTGGGGTCGGCGGTGGCCCGGGATTTAACGATGGGGGGTAGGAAATTAAAAGTTCTTTGTTGGAATGTTAATGGCTTGGGTGACCGCATCAAGAGAGGGGTGGTTTTGCAATTGTTTAAAAGAAGTATGCCTGATGTTATTTTGTTACAGGAGGCACACCTGGTGGGGAATACGTGTCGTGCGCTCAACAGGAAGGGTTTCAAGATGGTGGCACATTCAGGGTTCTCTTCGGGGTCCCGGGGGGCAGGGATTATGGTGCGCACGTCTCTCCCATTTGAGATTGACTCCAGTGTCGTGGATGAGAGGGGGCAGTACGCTGCCGTCACAGGGAAATGGGAGGGGTGGTCCCTGACTCTGGTTTCAGTTTATGTTCCCCCAGGGTTACAGAACAACACTTTTCAGGACCTTGGGGGCGCCATTTTGAGCCTGCCCGAGGGGTTGCTTATTGTGCTTATTGTGGGTGGTGATTTCAACTCAGTCTGCTCTGTGACCTTGGACAGACATCCGCCTAGAGATCTCCGCAGTTCGCAATCCTGGTTGCCCGATTTCCTTGACACCATGGGACTGATCGATTGCTGGAGACTTATGCATCCCACCCAGAGTCAATATTCGTTTCATTCTGGGGCGCACGGTAGCCTTTCTAGAATAGATTATGTCCTGGCCTTGGCGGCCCACGCGCCGGCGATTTCGAAGCCCGCATGCTGGCGCGGGGCATCTCGGACCACTCCCCGGTGTGGGTGTCTTTTGACTTCGACATTGTGGTTACCGAGCGGCCTGTAGTAGTCAACCCGTGGTATTTTCGAAACCCGAAGACGCGCGGACTCCTTGCCGGAGCCATTGAGCTCTACCTTACTGAGAATACTGGGTCGGTAGCGTCAGCCGCCACCTTATGGGAGACGTTTAAGACGGTTCTGCGCGGTGAGGCTCTCGCCCTCATAGCGGACGTCCGCAGGCACAGGGATGCCGACATGGTGCGCATCGAAGCAGAGATTATGGAGCTGGACTCCCAATTGGAAGCGGGCCCGACGCCTGAGTTGCTCCATGCCCTCTCTCTTAAGCAATCCGAATATCGTGATCTTGCCTCCGATGCTGCCACCGTCATGGGTAGGGAACAGCAGGGTAGAATTTATGATGTCAGAGATAAGGCGGGCAAGCTCCTTGCTTGGCTTGATAAGAAAGAGAGAGCTGGCCGCGTAGTTCCGGAGGTGTTGGGGGACGATGGCCTGCTCGTCACTGATCCGAGGGCAATAGTTGAATCATTCTCGGACTACTTTCAGGGCATTTACACTTCGGTCACGGACCGGTCTGAGGCCGACTCCTGTGCTCTTCTGGCGGACATAGATCTCCTGTGCCTGCCGGAGACAGATCGTACTGACCTGGACAGGGACATTACTGTGGACGAGATAGCCCTTGCCATTCGTTCCCTCAGGTCTGGTAAGGCACCCGGCCCCAATGGTATTCCAGTGGAACTGTATAAAATCAAGCCAGATGTCGTTTCTCCGCCCCTACGGAACATGTTCCTGGAGGCGCGAGAGACGGGCATGCTTCCCCACGACCAGAGGCTGGCCACCATTGTGGTTATCCATAAGGAAGGGAAACCAAGAGATTTGTGCCGATCGTATCGTCCCATCTCTCTGTTGAATGCGGAGCCTAAGATTCTTGCCAAATTGTTGGCCAACCGCTTGATTGGCGCAATCGGCGACTTAGTACACCCGGACCAGTCGGGCTTTATTCCACACCGCAACACTGCCGTTAACCTTCGTAGACTCCACGGAGCCCTGGCTAGGGCCCACACCCTTGAGGAGCCAGCTGTTCTGGCGTTGTTGGATGCCACAATCGCGTTTGACTCCCTGGAATGGAACTACCTGTGGGCAGTGTTGGCAAAGCTCGGCTTTGGCCCGGAATTTGTAGGGTGGGTTAAACTTCTGTACGCTAGTCCGCTGGCCAATGTGACGGTCAATGGTCGAGTTTCCGCGTCCTTTGCTCTTCAGAGGGGCACCAGGCAGGGCTGTCCTCTGTCGCCCCTCCTGTTTGCACTTGCACTCGAACCACTGGCAGCCTGGATACGTAACCACCCTAACATTCACGGCATTCGCTGGTCCCCTGAATTCGAGGACCGAGTGTCATTATATTCAGATGACATCCTTCTGTATATCACCTCCCCTTGCAAGTCTCTCATCGTGGCCTGTGACGTGCTTCGACTCTTTGGTCACTACTCTGGCCTGGTTATTAATTGGTCGAAGTCGCACTTATACGTTCTGAGAGGGGGGACACCTCGTCTTCCGAGGGACTGTGGCATACAGGTGGCTAGACAGGGGTTCAAATACCTGGGGATTTATATCTCCACTGACCCCAAAGCACGCTATGAGAACAATTTGCTTCCCCCTCTTCTTCGTCTCCGGCGTGATGTGGAGGGGTGGCGTAAACTTCCTCTCTCTCTGCTTGGGCGCGCGGCGTTATTTAAGATGATGTCCTTGCCCAGATTCCTGTATGCCCTGCAAAATACATAAGACCCGGTCCCGGCCAGATACTTTAGCTAAATCGAGAGCTTGCAACGTGCCCTGCTCTGGGATGGCCGGCCACGCATAGCTATCACGAAGCTCACGCTCCCGTGGTGTGATGGGGAAATAGCTTTACCCGATGTGCGGAGATACTATTGGGCCTCCCAGTTGGCGGCCATTAATCATGGCCTATACGGACCGGCAGATAGTCCGGGGTACGCCATGGATCGGTGGCTCCTGGATGGAGGGAAATATCATAGGGCGCTGTATACGAGGTCTCTTGATAGGCGGATGTCTGGGCCAATGAAAACCGCTGTGCACATCTGGAGAACGATCACAAAGGCACAGGGGTGGAAGGACAAACTTACAATGGCAACTCCACTTTACGACTCTGAAATTCTGGGTAAACTGTGGCACACTAAGGGGTTGGATAAGTGGGACATGATTGGGATCTCTAAGGTGGAGGACATGATGTTGCGTGGGGAGGTGAAGTCTTTTGCCCAACTACAGACGGAGTTCCAGCTGGGTGGAACGGAATATTTTCGGTACGCCCAGCTGCGAGATGCACTCCTTTCCGCCAGGCCGGAGGGTGCGGCAGTCCCCAAAAGCTCTCCCTTGGAGGACCGGGTACTGGACGGCCACATGCAGGACAGCGCTATCTCTCTGACATATAAAAAACTCATTAATGTCCGCACGGATCTTCTCCTGGGGGTAAGAGAGCAGTGGGTGCGGGACGGGATAGAGATCGACGATGAGGACTGGCAATGTGCTGTGTCATCCCCTAAGGAGGTCGCTATCCCTGCCCGTCTTCGATTGGTGCAACTAAAGATCCTGCACAGAGTCTACGTCACTGGCCCCAGATTAATACATATGGGACTTTCGGTTGATGGCCTCTGTCGGCGTGGCTGTGGCGCTCTCGCCACCTTTATGCACATTATTTGGGAATGCAACGTGATAGCTTCCTACTGGAGGCGGGTGCACATGATCATGAGTGAGGTGACCGGGGTAGAAGTACACGCAGAGGCCCGGAGATGCCTCTTAAATATCTGGGGCCCAACAGATCACAACACTGCTCAAACCCAGTGGGTAACCCTTGGGAACATGGTCGCAAAGCGGGACATTGCACAGATGTGGGGGGCAACAACAGCCCCGAAAGTGGTACAGTGGAAGGCCAATATGGATTGGTGTATGTTCCGAGAGAAGACTGTGTATGTGGCCAGGGGTAAACCTAAAAAATGGCAGAAGTTGTGGGGGCCTTGGAACAAGTATAGGGGTGACATCTGCATACCACCGGACTCCGTTCCACTGGAGGAACACTTGTCCCCATAGCCATAAATCCAACTGACGATTCTATGTCTTTATTATCCTGTGCTTCCTTCCCCCATCGGATCTTTGTATCTATATTGTTTTGCATATAATTGTTATCATTGTGCCTAGCTGACTCCTCGATTAGGCCTCATAGCATAATGGGTTAATTGCCTTCTTTCTTAGCGCTAGTTTTGGCGCCTCTTTCTGTACTTGTTCCTTTTTCTTATAAAATATAAAAAATGAAAAATTATAACCTTCACTCGTTCTGGTACCGTGTTTCTTGCACTCTGATTTGCTGTTGCTGGAATTGCTGCCTAGCCTCCAGGATGTAAGGCTGAATAGCCGTGTGCACTATTTGACAATAAAGGTGTTTAAAACTTAAAAAAAAAAAAGAATGATGGATTAAACCCAGATCCTTGTGACTGGGGGTGAATGTTTGCATTGTCCAGCATTCCTCCCATCAATTGTTTCTTTTGCACTTTTAAAAAGTTAGCATTTTCTTACTTCAGCCATTTGGTACCTGATGACTGTCTGATCACACATGTCTAGGGTAGGTGACAGCTGGGCTATATATATTCCCCCTAGATAGCCACACAGAATGGGAGCTTAGGTGTGAATTGATGGGTCATCCTGGCAGCACGGCAGTCAGGAGTGGAACACACTTACATCTGAATTGGCTGTGTCCTGTCCCCACACTAAGGGCTTCATACCCCCTTTAGTGAGTCTGGAGCTAGGGCAGGAACTCTGTGCACTTCAAAGGCCTTTCTTTAACGTCTCCCCCACTTCAAAGGCCCAACTGGGTATAAGTACCGGCCCGACACATCGCCTAAAGAGCCACCACTGCGCAATGCTCTTCCTGGTGCAAGTCTTCACATCCCCATCTACAACATCCTTAGCACCTTGCGTCCTCATGACGAGCTCAGCTCGTCATGAGGCAAGGTGGCACTGTGCTCATGACGAGCTGAGCTTGTCATGACCGCCACGGCACTCACACGCGGGGATAATTCCCCTGCTGTACTGAGCGTTTTACAGAAATGGGCGTGGTAATGACGAGCTCAGCTCGTCATGAGCACAGCGCCACCGTTCTGCGTGACAAGCCGAGCTCGTCATGAGCACCCCGGAGCCGCGCGCGGCCCCCCTTCCCGCAGCACCGTGGGGGAATTACCCCCGCGGCAAAGGAGTTAACAACAAATCTCCGCTTCGCAGCTCTTCTATTTTCGGAGCTGACCCATCGCCACTACTGCTCGGATCAGGGCAGGTGCATCGCTGCCACTGCGTTTATCATCACCGATGCATCATTTCAGTAGCACCCTGCAACTATTATGGCAACACAGACAGGAATTAAGGCACTTTTGTTCAGCGGGCCTCACTGGGTCCCTGTATCCGGCCCGCACTCCATTGTGGTTGGCCTGAACTTTTGAATTTGTATGGGTCTGGGGCGACCAGATATCCCAAGTAAGCATTTATTGCTATTAAGTGCTATTTTACAGTTTTCTTTTAAAATGTATATCGCAAGTTCTACTTACTGGATTTTCGTCCCTTTGGTCTTGTGTTATTCTTGTGTTATTTATTCAAATAGGAGCTATTTTTCTAACCTGGTGTGGAATCTTTTTTACGGTGTTTTCACTGATTTACTGTTTGAAGTGTTGCACAAATACTTTACACATTGCCTTTAGGTTAATCCTGACTGATCTGCGTTAAGTTACCAGAGGGTGAGCACAGGTCATTTCAGGGTTTGCCTGCTTCTTACCCTGACTAGGATTGTGGTTGATTAGGGCTCACACCCCAGTGAACCTACAACCCAATCTATAACATTGGTGGCGGTGATGGGATAGGACTTGCTATTGTGCAGTGCCATTAAGTAACTTGGTGTACACTACCCATCCACATTTAAGACCAATTCGAATTTTAAATTGTCCCTAATTGGCATTTTTGATTTTACTCCAATATCATGTCTCCGGCTTCTGGTTCTACATCTGTAAACATGGAATTTGAGCTGGCCAACCTAGAAACCTATACAATGGCCCAACTCAAAGACTTTTGCAAGGAGGTTGGGCTTCCTGCCAAGTGTGTCACCAAGAAGGTGGATCTACAAAAGGCACTGAGGGCCTGGGCAGAATCCCACTCTGAGGAGGATGATGGATTGGGGGAGCATCGGAATGGCTGAGGAACCACCTGCAGTGGCTGCATGTGAAAACCCTGAATTGAATCCCTGTCAGGGCAGGGAGCAATGTCTCTTCCCGTGGCCTATCACCAGAGGAACTGGTAGAGGAGAGGAGAGAGAACTCAAACTGCAAATGGTGAAATAAAAAATGGAGGAAAGAAAGTCGTCAACGGAGAAGAAAAAGGCTGAAACGGCATTGGAAGAGAAGAGTTTACTGCTGGCTCATGAGAGGAGCATAAAAGAGCTGGATATCAAGGCCAGACAGGCAGCTTCCAGCAGTTATGGTGGTGGCATACCTGCAGTACTTGAAGGAAAGAAAAGGGTTTGCATACTCAAGAGTTATGTGGTGAGAGATGACATTCACAAATGGTTTTCTGCTTATGAAGCTGCCCTGAGGGTTCACAGGGTTCCAAAGGAGCACTGGGGAGGGGTGCTCCGAGGACACACATCCCTACTCTGGGAAGGGACACACTTCTTACACTAGAGGTTGTGGGCCAAACCAAGTATACTCCTATGAAAGCTGATTTAATTGTCAATTTTGGGCAGTCAGATGCTCCTCAACGAGTCCTGGGTAGATTTTGTGGGTACTCCAGATAGGCACTGAATGGTAGAGTGCAGGGCAGAAAAGCAGATGAATATGTTGAGTTGTCCAATTTAATCATGATAGAGCACATGCCCAGTATCTGTTTTACAGAGTTGTGCCAGCACCTTGTTGACAGTAAGCTGCCTGACTCCAGGAAGCTTTCAGAGGAAGCAGACTTCTGGGCTAGCACCAGTACCAGAGTGTCAAAAAGGTACCTGGGAATGACTCCAAGAAGGGTGGGTCAGGCTCCCCCCAGCAGAGAGAGAGGGACATTAAAGATGACCCAGGCAAGTCCCAGAATAAGGGTGGAGGAAAGGGTTCCCACACACTATCCAAGAAAGGGGGGTGGTTGTAGTGGGTGGTTGCACAGGGCACCCTATTTGCACCCCGCTGCTTAGAGTGCTCCCAGCTAGGACACAAGCAAGGAGCCTCTGTCTGTCCAAAGAAACCACCCACTGGTGCGACCTCTACAGGGGTAGCTAATATGCCCTTAGTGGTTAGCAGCCCCAAGGGGCAGGTTATAGACCCTGCCATGATGTCCATTAGTTAGAAGATAGACTCAGAGTATGAGCTGGAGATCCCTGAGGGAGGGAGTTGCAACTTCTGCCAGGTGAAAGTGAATAGGGCCCCAGCCACTGCTCTGAGGGACACTGGGGCTAGCCAGACTTTGGTAGTGGAAAAGCTAGTTACCCCAGAGCAGTACACCAGCCCCAAGGCTAGAAGAGAGGCCTTCCCAATAGCCCTGTTTAGAGCCTCCATCTAGAAGTGGATGACTTGGCATCTGGCTCCTGACACAGACAGCTATCAGTGGCCCCTGTTGGTTGCTATCCTTATGGACAGAGTTTTCCTCGGGTTGGGGACAGAAGTCTCATCCATGTGGTGGAATGGGCCACATCACTTTGTTGGCCATGGTGGTACTGTCTTCCTACTAGGATGCATTTTTGAGCAAGTTAAAGTTAGTTGTTGCACTGATGGGGTCCGCAGTTGAGAAGAAGAATTCCCATGGGTCAGCCCAGTGGCTCTAGGGAGCATAGACAGAGGGATCCAACTGAATTCAAAAAGGTATAGAACTGACGAGTGCTTCTTCAGTAGTGGGCCATTGTCCATGTTCTGTCGCCCTGCGCAGGGAAGCCCATCAAGGGATTGATTAGTCTACCCTGGCAACAAGGGGTTGCGCAACCAAGCACTGGTCCTGGCTGCCACTAGCATTAAACCCCCGCTCCTAACAGGCACCTCCCTGAAGACACAGGGCATGCACACCAACGCATGTCCAATGAGCAGGTGAAATTCTTAAACAAAGCCGGAACCATATAGACCCTGAAAATCATGACTTGGAACGTTGCAGGTTTCAAAAAGCTGATACATAATCAAGCTGCGGTGACTTTTCCGGAGGAGGCGGATATAATTTGTATACAAGAATCTTGGCTGATTAACCCACTCTCATTAAGAGGATACGCAGAATACGGCAAAGCAGCAACAAAGACCAACATATTTGGAAGACCATCAGGTGGGACATGCATCTACATAAAGCATTCGCTTAAACTAGAATTCATGGAAATAAACAACCTACCAAATACGTTACAGGCGGGTATTCTGAAAGGCCTCTACCCGTCACATGGAATAACTTCAATTCTAGTAATTAACATCTATCACAACCCGTACGGGCACACTGCAATCCTGCCCATGCTAATGAACCATCTAGAGTCTTTGTTGATACAATTTCCGGCATTAGATTGCACTATCCTTGGTGACCTCAACATTCACAACATAGGGGTCTTGAGCATACAAAACCATCAGTCTGGTGCTACTAAGGCAATGAACGAACTATTAAAATCGTACAAACTGGCCACAGCACAGTCAGTCCATATAAAGAACAATCCAGGGGTTTTTGTCGCCCCCACGTATAACAACCAGACGACGATCGATTACATCATTTTAAGCGACAAATTGCAACCCCTAATGTCAGATTATACAGTCCACCCGCGTAGTGACAGCGACCATGCCGCCCTAACAATCACTCTGAACCTGACAGCAGAAATACGCCACAGGCTGCAATGCATGGGGGCAGCTGACGGAGACAAACTGATAAAGCTCCCCAGAAGAATTAAGTGGGGGCGTGCAGCGACCTCCAAATTTAATAACTGGATAAACTCGTGGGCGGGCTGGCCACAGAGTGAACAGAAGAAGGGCGCTATAATAACATGGGATGGCATC
Source organism: Lissotriton vulgaris (assembly GCF_964263255.1). Taxonomy (NCBI): domain Eukaryota; kingdom Metazoa; phylum Chordata; class Amphibia; order Caudata; family Salamandridae; genus Lissotriton; species Lissotriton vulgaris. Next base: position 89,402,531 of record NC_141697.1, on the reverse strand, counting down.
ACTGGGACACTAGCGGGGATACTTCGAGAGGACTCAAACAGGACTCCCCATTGGCACCCACCAGCTGCATTCGGATTCAACCGGGCAATCAAAAATAGTGCTAAACATTTGAATAAGAAACGAAAAGCTTTCCGTAAAAATGGCACAGCTTCAGATAAAAAACAACTACAAGAGGCTGTAAAAAGCCATTCCAAGAAAGTGTGGGCTGCAAAACGGGAATACTGCGATGGACAATGGCTGAAGATCTTTGGCCTGCTAAGCCCCGGGAAAACACAAGAGTTCTGGAGCTATTTAAGTAATCTTGGACGAGGCATTAATCATAGAGAAAATTCCCTTGAGGCCTCAACCTGGGTAGCCCATGTAAAAGCTCTATACAAGGAAGACAAACCGGCCTCCCAGTCAAATAATTGACCGATAGTAAGAGACGAGCCATACTCCACCACTGACAAGAAGGCCTCGCCTTGTAAATTGCTAGTCTCAAAAATCCTAAAAAAATCAGGAAAAATGGCGCACCAGGCCCAAATGGTCTACCTGGTCAATTGTTTAAAGCGAACATCAAATTCTGGTCTGAAAATCTGTCCCACCTATATGACGAATGCTGGCTCTTGGGGGACGTACCAGATTCCTGGAGAGGCTCGCTTTTACACCCAATCCATAAGAAGGGGCCCAAATCAGAACCGTCTAATTATAGACTGATTGCCCTCTTGGACATCGAGGGCAAAGCATATGCTAGTGCAATATTGACGGATCTTGCAGATTGGGCGTGTGAAGAAGGTCTTCTGCCTTTCTGCCAAACTGGCTTCAGACCCGGGTCTTCGACCGTGGATAACATCACTGCACTCTCCTATTTGGCCTATAAAGCTCGGTCGCGTAAAACCCTCCCTTTATTCGCCTGCTTCATCGATTACTCTGCCGCTTTCGATGGGGTAGACCGCGCAATTTTATGGAGAAAGCTGGCACAATGGAACATCAATCCGACCCTGCTAAGAGCAATTCAGTCACTCTATCAAAAAACATGGGTTAGAATTAAACTCTCGAGTGATTCCGCATCTGAGAAGATCGACACGGACCGAGGTCTAAAGCAAGGGTGCGTGTTAGCGCCACTGCTATTTAATCTGTATACAGCAGATATGGAGACAGCCTTGTTGGGGGCAGCCCTAGCAACCCCAAGGATTGGGGGGACCAAAATCCAGTTTATGCAGTTCGTTGATGATCTGGTACTCCTGGACCACACTAAAATTGGACTACAAAAGATGCTGACCACCCTGGCAACATACAACAACGAAAACAGGTTGGTGGCAAATTCCTCCAAGTCTAAAATAGTTATTTTTGGGCATCACCCGCATAAAAAACGAGCAAAATGGAAACTTGGTCATCTCTCCTTGGAAAGCACACAGCGATATACCTACCTGGGAGTCTGTTACCACGAGTCAGGTCTCTCTGGCTCCCAGTTAAAGAAAATCCAAGGCAAAGGGAAAACCATCACTTATGCACTCTGCAAACTACAAGCTTCCTTATATAGCCCATCTACAACGGCTATTCGAAGAGTCTTAAAGGCTAAACTAATGCCGGCCCTCAACTACGCTCAGCAAGCATACCCGGGGAAACTCAACAAGGAACTTGAAAAAAATCATTGCAGAGCATACAAGAGAATATTTCATCTACCGAAGTGCACTAGAAACACCCTTATCCGCCTAGAATTCTCACTCAACCAACAAAATCTGGAAGAGATGGCGGCCTTAAGCAAATACTATTACCTTGCTACAGCTGCAAAAGATAAGACACGTAAGGCAGTTTTGAAATATATCTTTATGGAACCCGGGAATCCATGGTCAGCTACCCTTACCGCGGCAAAAGTTTGCCTCAACTTGGCTACTGAGCTTTAGGACCCCGAACTAGTCAACTACACGGCGATCAAAAACGCAATCAAGAAACAAGTTCGGGCTCGCTCCCGCGAATTGGACTTGGAGTCATTAGCGACAAGAGACCTGCACGAGACCCTATGCCTGCCGCACACTGTGTATAATCCCAAATACCATCTTACACAGGCCGTGGGCCGCACAGCTCTCCATAAGATTCTAGCCTACAGACTACACCCTCTGCCCCTTAAAGAACTATATGCAGTTGATCGGGCAGAACTGGGTGCATTGGAATGGAGGCTCTGCAATTACAAACGCGAGTCCCATGCTCATCTGCTATTTTGCTGCCCGGCCCTGCGTGCAGCACGCAGTCTTTACCTTAGGCCCATCTTAAGACAAGCGGGGACCCGCACCGCAAAGGAGGCGGTCTACCATTTATATACACTGCACACAGTAAAAGACATGGCCTCGCTTGGCAAGTTCTTTCAAGAGACACGGTCTAAGTTGATGGCCACTCAGGGCTTAAATGAATAGAGACTTTGTTGAAGCATAGACTATTTTGCTAAACACATTTCCTGTTTTAACTTTTGTAATTTTTTATACGTTTGTTTTAATGTAATGGTTTTGAGTAACCAAACAATAAAGTTATTCATTCATTCATTCATAGTCTACCCTGGCTTTAGGCTGGAAGGGAGTTGTGTTGGAAAATGTACCTCTCTGCAGGGTCACCCACAATCTTTTTGCCTTCCTCCTCCACTTTTTTGACCTCGTTTTAAGGGTATTAGGACTTTGGGCGCTTTATCACTGCTAACCAGTGCTAAAGTGCATTTGCCCTCTCTTCTAAAACACGGTAACATTGGCTCAGACCCAATTAGCATATTTAATTTACTTATAAGTCTTTGGTAAAGTGCACTACATGTGCCCAGGGCCTGAAAATTAAATGCTACTAGTGGCCCTGCAGCACTGCTTAGGCCCCACGCTGAAGTAGCCCTCTAACCATGTCTCAGGCCTGGCATTGCAGAGCCTGTCTGCGCAGTCTACACTGCCGTTTGGACCTGGCAATATGAACATTTTGCCATGCCCAAACCTTCCCTTATTATACATATATGTCACCCCTAAGATAGGCCGTGGACAACCCAGAGGGCAGAGTGCAATATATTTAGAAGGCTGGCCATGTGCTTTTAAGTTTTATATATCCTGGTGTTAGACCTCAGCACGTTACCACTGCTAACCAGTGCTAAAGTGCATGTGCTATTTATTCTAAACATGGTAGCATTGGCTTATCCACAATTGGCATATTAAATTTACTTATAAACCCCTAGCAAAGTGTTCTAAATGTACCCAGGGCCTGAAAACTAAATGCTACTAAGGGGCCTGCAGCAGTGATTGTGCCACCCACTTCAGTTGCCCTTTAAACATGGCTCAAGCCAGCCACTGCAGAGCCTGCCACTGCAGTTTAAATTGCCATTTCAACCCGGCAAGTTAACCTTTTTGCCAGGCACAAACCTTCCTTTTTATTACATATCTCACCGCTAAGGTAGGCCTTGGGCAGAGTGGAGTGTATTGAAAAGTAGGATCTTGAAGCAGGTTAATGGAGAAGAGACAGCCCTGCAGCCAAGTTGGTGAATACACTTTATTCACTTTGTAGGATTTCCCCTAGTGACATCCAGTAGTTGTTCCACTGCCGTTGTGGCATAAACTGACTTCAGCGGAACTACACCGCACTCCCAGGAATCTGGAACCCAATACTGGATTCCACATTCCTACCTCATACAAATGCTACACAAGTATAACATAGGACATATACTTTCAAGTTTTACATCTCCTGGTAGTTAACTGCTTGTAAAATCATGTTTCATTATTGCAAGGCCTATCTCTCCCATAGGTTAACATGGGACTGCTTATAACATTTTATGAGTGTAGTCCCCCATTGGGACAAGAAAGGAAGATCAAATGTAGTGTTTCTGGACTCACACTTTAAAAACACATCTTATGGTGAAGTTGCTTTTCAAATTGCAGTTCTGAAAATGCCACTTTGAGAAAGTTGGAATTTTCTTACTTAAGCTATTTGGTGCCTTCTGCCTTTCCCTGGAATACATGTCTTGGGTGGGTGTCAGCTGGTCTTTCTGCATTCCCCCTAGACAGCCACACACAAAGGCACAGTAGTGGTGACTGAGCAGCCATCTGCATGAGGCAAGATGAAAGGGAGGAGCTGACCCTCGTCCCCGGATAGGGCTGTGCCTTTTATTACATGAAGGCTTGCATACCCACATATGATGAGTCTGGAGACAGGAAAGGAAAGGCAGAGCCTTGTGCACTTCAAATAATCTCGTTGAAGTCTCCCTACTTCAAAGAGCAAATGGGGTATAAGTACGGGACCTCTGACACCCTGTTTTCAGAACACTTCTGGATCTAAGGACATTCTGCTATGAAGAAAACCTGCTGAGCTGCAGGAGGGACTGCCACTTTGCTAACTGCTTTGCTGTGTTAGTCTGCTGCCTGCTGATTAGTGTGCTGTAGGAGGGGCTGCCATTTGCTACCTGCTTTGCTGTGCTGGCCTGCTGCCTGCTGCCTCTTTCCTGGGAGTGAGAAGGACTGGACCTGCTCTCTACATCTTTGAGCCCAAGTTCTCCTAAGGCTTGCCGGCTTGCCTCCTGTTTTGAAGTCCCAGGGCCATCAAAGACTTCCTTCAGCCCAGCTTCAGCTTCAGCTGCTGGACTCTGCTAACTGTGAGTCGTGCCCTGCCAAGAGGTGCCAATCCAGTCCTGTGCCTTGAAAGTGAGTTTTGCAGCTGTTCTTCTCCAAAAATCTAGGCAGTGATGACTTTGCACCAATCAGAAATGCCGTAGTGCCCGTCAATGCAGCGGCGATTTGAGGACATCTCTGCGCAGCTCGATGACAATGTGGGACCTGACTGCGAGGCTCGACGACACAGCATCTGCATTGTAAGCGGTTCAACAAAGATGCAGGAACTGACCTTAAGGCTTGTTGAGGATGCATCGCCTACATCAAAAGGGGCTTGGCGATGATGTGGGCCCTGATTGGGAGGCTCAATACAGACTCATCTACCCGACTGCATTGATCAGAACCGACACATCGAGTTTCAACACCGTCGCTTGCTCCATCCAAGGTACTTTTTCTGCTGGCCCTTTGTAGGTTATGTAGCTTGCCTGGTCTCCATTGTGGTTGGCCTGAACATTGGATTTACCCCAGTTGAGCCCGACCTCATGTAACCCCTAAGCGCTATTGGCTTTTAAGAACTATGTTGCAGTTTATTCTTTGAAAATTCATATCTCTTGTTCTACTCATTGTGATTTTTGTCATTTTTGACTTGTTTTACTAAGATAAATATTCTCTATTGTTCTAGACTGTGATGTTTTAATTGTATATCTGAAATGTAAGTGTTGCACAAAAACTTTGCACGTTACCTCTTAAATGAAGCCTGACTGCTCAGTGTCAAGCTACCAGAGGGTGAGCACAGGTTTATTTAGGTTGTGTATCTGACTTACCCTGACTAGGATTGTGGACCCTACTTGCACAAGGTGCAAGTCTTTTCCAACTGGAGACCCCATTTTGAAACTCTGCAAATGCAAGGCCTATCTCTCTCATAGAATTACATTGGAATTACCTTATTACAGTTTTAAGTGTAATTCCAAATTATGAAGAGATGGACTTTTCGAGTTCGGTGTTTCTGGAATCATAATTTAAAATTAAAAATTATGGTGAAGTTGGATTTTAAATTGCAATTCTGAAAATGCTACTTTTAGAAAGTTATGAAAAAAATAAACTAGCTGCTCATTTAAATGCTGTTAATCCTTTCACAGACTGGAACAAAGATATTGAATACTTTGATCAAATGATTTAATCATTGCATTATTTTAAAGATTTTTGTTTTATCCACAAAAATTATTTTGCTGCTGCGCCTTTAAACTGCCATTTGGAGCTGGAAAATAGAAATCGGCTCACGAAGTGCGGAGCCTCAATATTGAAAATATTGAGACGGCTGGAGACATCGCCCGCTGCTTTGCCTTCATCGTTTGCACAATTGATTTTGAAACAATAATTTGACAATTAATTTACATACATGAAGGCACACCATGTGAGCATGAAGTAGTGGTCTGCCAGGTGGGTTGTACATTTGCCAACAAATAATTGCAGACTACATCAATTCCAAACATCAGGTCATCTATTCAGCAAATGAGCCCTCCGAATAAACTTGAAGAAACCCAGTCACGGACCTGAGGAGAAGCCCTTGACTTATAAGTGCTTCAAGAAGCTTTAGAATTATAAAAGCAACTGAAGAAATTTGGTTAAATCATGTTGCTCATAAATTAAATCCCCGTTGGATGGTAGCCCTGAATAATTACAGCTTATGGGCTCCCCGTGCTGATTTTTTGCTCATGACTGGTAGCAGTGTATATTTGTATATATTCGTTATTGTATGTTGATGTGGAAGGTCATTCATGTCCTTTTCTGTGTAATGTTTTGTTTTGGTTGTAATTCATTTCTGTTTAATTGTGTACAAAGTATAATGAGTTACTTGTATAGGCTTTGTAAATAGTGAGAAGTGTGTAGTGTTGTCATTTGTCTGGCAGCAAAATACTTTTGTGGATGAAACAAAAGTCTTTAAAATAATGAAATGATTAAATCATTTGACCAAAGTATTCAGTATATTGGTTACAGTCTGTTAAAAGATTAACAGCATTTAACACCTTGACAAACCTGCCTTGCTGTTTGGATTGCCCGTGGATTCCTTGCATCTCCACCAACGCCTCGCGGAACCCGCTGCGCGGGTCCCGCTTCGCCGAGGGGCGCTCTCCTTCGTGGGCTGTTAGCTGCTGCTGGGGTAAGACAGGGGCTAGGGCTGCGAGCAAGAGGGCTGGGACTACATTTCCCAGGAGTCCCAGTAACCCCGCCCGTTCCACCTGGGCTGCTCTCCCTCCCCGCCCCGCCCCCAACGACCGGGTGATCAAATACCGGCTTGCCCTGCACTTAGTGGGACACCTTGACAAACCTGCCTTGCTGTTTGAATTGCCCGTGGATTCCTTGCATCTCCACCAACGCCTCGCGGAACCCGCTGCGCGGGTCCCGCTTCGCAGAGGGGCGCTCTCCTTCGTGGGCTGTTAGCTGCTGCTGGGGTAAGACAGGGGCTGAGGGCTGCGAGCAAGAGGGCTGGGACTACATTTCCCAGGAGTCCCAGTAACCCCGCCCGTTCCACCTGGGCTGCTCTCCCTCCCCGCCCCGCCCCCAACGACCGGGTGATCAAATACCGGCTTGCCCTGCACTTCGTGGGACACCTTGACAAACCTGCCTTGCTGTTTGGATTGCCCGTGGATTCCTTGCATCTCCACCAACGCCTCGCGGAACCCGCTGCGCGGGTCCCGCTTCGCAGAGGGGCGCTCTCCTTCGTGGGCTGTTAGCTGCTGCTGGGGTAAGACAGGGGCTGAGGGCTGCGAGCAAGAGGGCTGGGACTACATTTCCCAGGAGTCCCAGTAACCCCGCCCGTTCCACCTGGGCTGCTCTCCCTCCCCGCCCCGCCCCATACGACCGGGTGATCAAATACCGGCTTGCCCTGCACTTCGTGGGACACCTTGACAAACCTGCCTTGCTGTTTGGATTGCCTGTGGATTCCTTGCATCTCCACCAACGCCTCGCGGACCCTCCCCGCCCCGCCCCCAACGACCGGGTGATCAAATACCGGCTTGCCCTGCACTTCGTGGGACACCTTGACAAACCTGCCTTGCTGTTTGGATTGCCCGTAGATTCCTTGCATCTCCACCAACGCCTCGCGGAACCCGCTGCGCGGGTCCCGCTTCGCAGAGGGGCGCTCTCCTTCGTGGGCTGTTAGCTGCTGCTGGGGTAAGACAGGGGCTGAGGGCTGCGAGCAAGAGGGCTGGGACTACATTTCCCAGGAGTCCCAGTAACCCCGCCCGTTCCACCTGGGCTGCTCTCCCTCCCCGCCCCGCCCCCAACGACCGGGTGATCAAATACCGGCTTGCCCTGCACTTCGTGGGACACCTTGACAAACCTGCCTTGCTGTTTGGATTGCCCGTGGATTCCTTGCATCTCCACCAACGCCTCGCGGAACCCGCTGCGCGGGTCCCGCTTCGCAGAGGGGCGCTCTCCTTCGTGGGCTGTTAGCTGCTGCTGGGGTAAGACAGGGGCTGAGGGCTGCGAGCAAGAGGGCTGGGACTACATTTCCCAGGAGTCCCAGTAACCCCGCCCGTTCCACCTGGGCTGCTCTCCCTCCCCGCCCCGCCCCCAACGACCGGGTGATCAAATACCGGCTTGCCCTGCACTTCGTGGGACACCTTGACAAACCTGCCTTGCTGTTTGGATTGCCCGTGGATTCCTTGCATCTCCACCAACGCCTCGCGGAACCCGCTGCGCGGGTCCCGCTTCGCCGAGGGGCGCTCTCCTTCGTGGGCTGTTAGCTCCTGCTGGGGTAAGACAGGGGCTGAGGGCTGCGAGCAAGAGGGCTGGGACTACATTTCCCAGGAGTCCCAGTAACGCCGCCCGTTCCACCTGGGCTGCTCTCCCTCCCCGCCCCGCCCCCAACGACCGGGTGATCAAATACCGGCTTGCCCTGCACTTCGTGGGACACCTTGACAAACCTGCCTTGCTGTTTGAATTGCACGTGGATTCCTTGCATCTCCACCAACGCCTCGCGGAGGGGCGCTCTCCTTCGTGGGCTGTTAGCTGCTGCTGGGGTAAGACAGGGGCTGAGGGCTGCGAGCAAGAGGGCTGGGACTACATTTCCCAGGAGTCCCAGTAACCCCGCCCGTTCCACCTGGGCTGCTCTCCCTCCCCGCCCCGCCCCCAATGACCGGGTGATCAAATACCGGCTTGCCCTGCACTTCGTGGGACACCTTGACAAACCTGCCTTGCTGTTTGGATTGCCCGTGGATTCCTTGCATCTCCACCAACGCCTCGCGGAACCCGCTGCGCGGGTCCCGCTTCGCAGAGGGGCGCTCTCCTTCGTGGGCTGTTAGCTGCTGCTGGGGTAAGACAGGGGCTGAGGGCTGCGAGCAAGAGGGCTGGGACTACATTTCCCAGGAGTCCCAGTAACCCCGCCCGTTCCACCTGGGCAGCTCTCCCTCCCCGCCCCGCCCCCAACGACCGGGTGATCAAATACTGGCTTGCCCTGCACTTCGTGGGACACCTTGACAAACCTGCCTTGCTGTTTGGATTGCCCGTGGATTCCTTGCATCTCCACCAACGCCTCGCGGAACCCGCTGCGCGGGTCCCGCTTCGCAGAGGGGCGCTCTCCTTCGTGGGCTGTTAGCTGCTGCTGGGGTAAGACAGGGGCTGAGGCCTGCGAGCAAGAGGGCTGGGACTACATTTCCCAGGAGTCCCAGTAACCCCGCCCGTTCCACCTGGGCTGCTCTCCCTCCCCGCCCCGCCCCGCCCCCAACGACCGGGTGATCACCGTAAGAGCCATAAATTAACGTGTGAATACCGCTGCGCGGGAGCGCGCGGGAGCTCGCCGGGAGAAGCCCGGGACAAGGGCGGGACCGTCTGTGGCCGTCAGGGGCCAAAGGGGGCCGGGCTGGGCCATCCCCCTGACAAGTACTCCACGGTTCCTTCTCCAGTAAGTGAAATCTGATATACTGTATCCTATTGGTGTGAAGTAGGGCAATGTCTGCCTCAACAAGTATTGCCAGCGCCCGTTCGACTACTCCACCGGTTGAGACTGGTCCACTGGCAATTGGCCCTTTGGATAAATTCTTTTTTAATCGTTCATCTTCAATTGACAAAGAGTTATCCTTGGCCGAGAGGCGCGCAGAGCGCAGACTATCAATTGAACTACTTAAAAATTCTACGGACAAGCACCTAACTCTAACGTATCCCACCCTGGTAACTCCATTATCTTCTGTAAATCTTCCAGTTGCCAACGAACAACCTGAAGGACAGGCACAAATAATAAATAAGGAAATTGTTACAGAATTGAACAATTCCAGTGGGAGTTATATTCACCCTACATTGCTCCCTGACTCAGGTGCCCAGGTTATCCTGGCTCAACCTAAGCTTGGGTCCAAAAGGAAAAGACCTTACAGCCCCACCGAGAAAATGTAAAATTGTGGCCAAACCCCCTCAAAAGCATAGGAAGCTACACAAAACTGTGATTACCAGAGAGGCTGTTATTGAAGAAAACCATAGCATAGAAAGTGTTCCGAACGCAAACCTTGCTCCTTCGGATAGCCCAGACTCTCAAGAGAAAATTTGCCCTGAGTCTGCCTTACCAATTAACGATAAGTTGCTATCACTTGCAAATCTGCTCCCTGAGCTAGAAAAATTACTTAGACTAATACTTACCCCGATAGAGGATAGAATTGCCAAGCTTTCTGATAGGTTAAACCACTTTGAGCAGGCAACATTAGATAACTTTTATTCTACAAAATCTTTGATTAAAGCTAATGCTAGGGTGGATGTAAGTACAAAGCCCCACGGCAATATTAACCTTGTCACTCAAGATAAGGGAAGAAGGCCTCAAAACAACCCCCCTTTACCCTCTAAGTCAAGTAACACCACTGTCAACACAGCTACCAAATCTACTGATTTGGTACACTCAGGCCCTGTTCAACTTCAGCCTAACACTACAAATCCATCTCAGTCTATGGTACTCCAGTCACATAATTCATCTCCTGTTGCTGGTCTAGGGGTTACCGTATGCCCCCTAGCGGGTAAAGTTCCAGTACCTACAAAAGTAACCAACAAGCAGATAGTTCCAAACAATCTTGCGGTCGGGAAAGGGGCTAATGTATGTCCTCCAGCGGGTAAAGTTCTAGTACCAACCCAACCAACTAATAACCAGTTGGTGTTGAAACCTGCACCCCGTCCTGTTCCTACAGTTTCCAAATCAATCCCACCTCCCTTGACAAAGCCACCACACAGAAAACCCCCAGTTAATCTTACTCCGGATTCCTTCCCCTATGTAGCAGTCCTTATAAATGTTCCACCATTACCTATAGGGCAGAGAGAAACCTTCCAGATGCTCAAAAATAAGATCATGCACTGGTTAAGGGAGAATCGACCTCTCCCAGGAGACATCGATGGGTTAATCATAGGGGTAAGGAGAATAGACTGGATAGGGTATACACCGAAAAGTCTGGGTGGGGACTGTATTGTGGTCAACTTCCAAGATCCAAGGGTGGCGGGATGGATAACTAGGCAGGGATGGGGTACAAACAAGGGAGGTATTGGAATTGTAGATCTTACCTTTTTCTACCCCCGCCCAACCAGTGTACTGACTAGCCTGCTTAATGAACCCCTAAACCTCCCTACTGCACCATGGCCAATCACTTCCACACCAGCTCCACTATTTGGTCAGAACTATACCACATGTACAAATTATAATCCTCATGCTGGATGGCAGGACCCGGGATGGGGATGTTGACAAATCACTAGAGAGTTGAACAGTAGTAATGGAGGGAACAATAATGAGTCCAAGGGGGCCTGTGAAGATCATGTTGGTACTACTGTTACAATCTTAACCGTTGGTTACACAGAGAAGGGGAGTTTTGTTGCAGAGGGAGGTACTGGGATGGAAAATATAAATGCTAGTACTGTGAAATTACCCTTAACAACAGCTAATATGATTGTTGACCCCACTGATGATCCTGGGAAGGTCGTCAACAACATCGAAAGCCCAATGATTTCCCAAGTGTCCTCTAATATTAACAATCATGATGGGACTGAGTCTAGCTTTGGTACGCTTCTATCCTGGAATGTTGCAGGGTTGGGTAGTAAGTTAGACTCCCAATCTTGGGTGGAATATATCTGTGGGTTTGATGTTTGTTGTTTCCAAGAAACCTGGGCTTGTGACCCCCTCTTTTGTTTCGGTTATTTAAACTTTTCGATACCAGCATCGAAAGGTGGAAGGGGTCGGCCTATGGGAGGCCTTACTGTATGGATAAAACAGGACTTGGACATTACCATCAAAATGTTGGACCTGGGAACTAGCGATTTACAACTGCTAAGAATCTCCACAGATAAGGGTTCGTCAATGGATTTGTACAACGTTTATGTAAGAGGCAGTAATACAACCAATTCTTCCACCTTAGAGCTGTTGTCTGCCTGCTTAGAGACCAAGTCCCAAGATAGCAGGGTAATAATAGCCGGGGATCTTAATAGGACTTTTGAACCTTTAGACTGCACAAATGATCCCTTAGGGAAGGATGAGGACAATCTTTGGGGAGTACCATCTTTATGTTTAAACCCCGTCCCACGGTGGACAAAAGACATCCTATTACTAAATGCTATTTGTATGGAACATGGTCTAAGAGCACTGAACGGGAGAACCCCAGGGGATAAGGAGGGTAGTTGTACCTTTGATAACGGTAACAGCAGGAGCAGAATTGATTATATAATATGTAGTCTCCAGTTGTGGCAGGGGGTTATTGATATGGCCATTAGGCCTAGAGTAGAAAGTGATCATAACCCCCTTTGTGTGACCCATAGGTGGTGGAATGTTGGAGTGGGAAACTTGCACCTAAGGAATGATCAGATTCCAGTCATGAGCAACGACGAACGTAGGCTAAAATGGCCAAGGGTATTGGCTAACGAGGAAACCATGACCTATATCAACCATGAGGTTGATAGTGCAATTACCGCAATGGAGGCGGCAGATCCAATAGTTCCTGGGGCAAGGGATATCACTGATATCCACAACAAGTTATTTTCCCTCCTCAAACCATGTTTTTTGACCAAGAGTAAGAAAGGGAGGAAAACCCAGGATGTTGGAAGGTGGTTCAATCGCCAATGTAGATCTGCACGACTAGAATTGGGACAAGCTATTAGGAACAGGGACCGTGCTGCAATAAAAGAGACAAGGAAACTGTAGAAATTGGCCATTTTTCAAGCCAAAAGGAAATGGGACGAAGACCACTGGGCCGAGCTAAAAGAGGCTTCTAGTAATAAGGACTCCAGGACCTTTTGGAAAATTATTAAGTGGGGTAGAGGAGGTGGCCCAGCAAAGCCTGATAATAATGTAGCTGAAGATGCCTGGGTTGACTACTTCAGACCACAATATGCCGAAGTCATGCACCCCGGGGTAGGTGAGGGCATAACGCCAGTCTATGCTATTGACAATTTGTTCTCCCCCAAAGAAGTAGAAATCGCGATTAGTTCCGTGAAATGTGGGAGAGCGCCAGGGCTAGATGGGATACCCCAGGATATCTTCAAGTATGATATGACGAGATGGGTGAGGTATATCTTTTTAGTAGCAAATGCCCTAGCCAAGGGGGGGGTGGTCCCCGACCTTTGGAAAGGTGCAATTATTATTCCCATTCACAAGAAGGGAGATCGCTCACTGCCTGCCAACTTTAGGCCCATAAGCCTAATAGCAACCATGCAAAAAGTAGTGGGGAGAATGGTTGCAAACCAGCTTATGGACTGGGTTGACGACAACAACGCCCTTTACCCATATCAAGCTGGATTTAGGCGAGCAACCAGCACCATTGACCAGGTCTTCCGCTTTACCATACTGCGGTGGAAGACGGTTTTACTAGGAAGAGGCTGCCTGTATGTCGCGTTTGTCGACCTGCGGGCGGCATTTGATCTAGTCCCCAGGTTTAAGCTATGGTTGGTTTTGCAAAAGCTGGGAATTCCTGTTGATTTGCTCACACTAATTATGCGTCTACATGAATCCAATTTTGCAAGAGTACAGTGGGGTGGGAATGGCGAGTCAACTTCGGACTTCCCCGTGGAAAGGGGTGTTCGACAAGGCTGTTCCATGGCTCCCTTACTCTTCTCATTATTTATTAATGGGATTGTCAAGCGAATGTTGGAAGCAAGCGTAGACGCTCCTTCGTTAGCGGACGTCAGGGTCCCGATCCTGATGTTCGCTGACGATACCCTTATCTTGTCTAAAACCTCTGCAGGGCTGCAACGTGCATTAAATATTTTTGATATTTTTTGCACAGAGCACGGGCTTGAAGTAAACGTGGGGAAAACGAAACTAATGGCCTTTACCCCACGCCGTAGAATCTATCCCAAGGTAACCCTAAATAATTGCAAGTTAGACACTGTTAAGGAGTTTACATATTTAGGGGTACAGATAGCAGAGGGCGCTGGCTGGTCGCATCATTTGGAAAAAGTGGCCATAAAACATCAACAGCTTTCAGGTGCTTTGAGGGGAGAACACCGCAAATCCAAGACAAAACCGATTAAACCCGCACTTATAGTGTACGATGCAAAGGTCTTAGGTGCCACTTTATATGGTGCGGAGTTATGGGCTTGGGACAATCTTGCGGCCCTACAGACATCTGAGAACAAGTTCCTCAGAGGGATTACAGGACTTCCACAGAGCACCCCCCTAATACCACTGTTCCTGGAGCTGGGTAGACGCCCAATTACCGATAGAGCGCGATTGCGCCCTGTTCTCTACTGGAGAACTCCAGAGATCAGACAATATGCAGAGGGTTTTCTTTGGATAATTAAGGAAGACATCTTCCACAAGATAAAATGGCTTAAAAATCTAAGGGCCATGCTAATTAACCTGGGGTTTTCCAATCTTTGGAATAACCCAGTGGAAGAGGAGTTCCCAAGCAAAGAAGCCCTCAAATCACATTATTGGGATTGGGTGGGTGGTAATCTGCTGAAAGACGTTAGGTCTGACTCTATGGCTGGTCGTTTCTTGGAGACAAAATTTTTTCCTATCTTAGAAAATTATTGGGATACTATTACGGTACCAATGGATAGGAAGCTAGTCTTCCAGCTAAGATCCGGATCTATTCCCCTAAAAAAACTAACGGCAGGTTGGCATAGGTCGACTAGTAGGTTATGCCCAGTTTGTGAAAATGCTGAGGAGAGTGTAGGCCACTTTCTATTTGTATGTAAAGCCTACTCATCACCCAGGAGATTATGGCTCACACCTGTATGCAAAAACCTGGGGACACGTGACAGTGCAGTGGCTTTAAGAATTTTGTGTACAACAACTCATGAATCGATAGTCATTGGGGTAGCTAAATACTTGGGATGGGCCTGGGCAATCAGGCGACGATTTTTGGGGGGGATCAGTTAATCAGGTTTTCCTTTTATCTTTATTGTCTAAAAATGTGAAACTACTTTGTCACATGTAAATTTTTTACGCTAATATTGTATGAGCTGCACAGAATGCCTATATGAATTTATATTTGTAAATGTTATGTTTTTATTCTGTAATGTTCAATTTTATGCTGTGCTTTTATGAGAAATAATCTCGAATAAAGCTTGTACAACCCCGCATATAATTGAGCAGCTAGTTTATTTTTTTCATAATTTCTAATACTGACCCATTCTAGTGGAACGATACAGGGTCTTTCCTGTCTAGCATATACTTTTAGAAAGTTGGCATTCTCTTACTTTAGCCAATGTGGTACCTGCTGCCTGTCTCTGATCATATGTCCGAGGTGGGTGACAGCTGAGCTTTGTGTATTCCACCTAGATAGCCACACACAATGAGAGATTAGTTGTGACGTGATGGGCCATCCTGGCAAGTTTGGAGGCAGTAGCTGGACCCAGCCTCCCTTATACCTGAATAGGTGTGTCCTGTACCCATACATAGGACTACATACACCCCTGTAGTGAGTCTGGAACCAGAGCAGAAAGGGCAGGACCTCTGTGCACTTCAAAGACCTGTCTTTGAAGTCTCCCCTTCTTCAAAGGCGCAACTGTGTATAAGTACTGGACCTCTGACACCACCATTTCAAAATTGCTATGTAATAACATGCGGGGTGTCTGTATGCGATGTAACTGTATTTCACATGCATGCCTATACGAATGCGACGTAATGGTATGCAATGTGATTACTCACAATGTAAGGGCACATGCGATGTATCAATTGTCTATGTAAAGGCATGCAATGTGAGTGTTTGTGATGTATCATCATACATCCGCGTAGAGTGGCATGGCATAGAATGTAGAGTCATACAGCTGACTGTGGTAATTGAAACAGATAAAACTTGAAAGTGTGTTAACTGATGTAAATGTAATGTGGCAGGAAAATATTTTATTTGGTGCAAGGGGTCATTTTTGGGGAAAAGCATGAGCAGTTTTAAAGTTATCATTTTTAAATTATTAATTATATATTGTGCTGTGGTGTACCGCAGTTTGTTTGCGGTAAGTAACAGTAAGGGATATGTGATTTGGTAATGACTGTGCTTACCAAAGGTACAAGGCAGCCATGTCGTTTTCAGCACATTTTGTCTGCATTTTGTGTTTGTCTGCGTTCTGGGTTAAGGTCTTAGATATAGGTAAGTAGTAGTTTTTATTGTTTTAGGCAGTCATTAGCCAATCACATAATGGCTTGTCATTACTATGTACCATGGTACGTCTGCGAAATACTTCAAAAGTTCATAAAAATACTGCTGCTATAGCTATCACTAAGTTAAAATAGTGTATAACTTAACAAATGCTTACCGTACTTTCCTGTAGTGCTCAAAAGGATCCTCTCCACTGCCAAATTTCATTAAAATCTGTCCAGCTGTTTTAGCGCTACATCTGTCTACAAATATATCTATATATATTTATATATTCACTGACAAAAACATAGGTTAAAGTGATGGTATATTTAGGTTAAATGTTCACAAACAATGTACAAACCATGGAAATTCGTCAGTTACAGTTATAGGTATTTCAAGTAACTATAACTTGTGCTCGAAAGGCAGCTATAACTCACCTCTGCAGCAGGCACACTTTTCTCATCAATAATTTCACTGCAAATGCTGCGGTGATATTATCAATGATGTGACAGCAGATGTCATGAGTAATGTAAAATGTGAGATAATTAGCAGTGAATGGCGAGGTCGAGAGTTATAATTACATTAGGGCATGAGTTACAGTTACTTGAGATAATTATAACTATAATTGGTGAATTCTTGTGTTTTAAGAGGTTAAAACTTTAAAGGTACTGAACAATTCACCTAACTGTAACATTACTTTAACCTTTGTTTTTTTTCAGTGAATTTCTATTTTTTCCCAACCTAAAGTAATAGTTGATTACAATACGTAAATCAACCCCCGCTGCGCATGGTGAAAGGTGGAAGGCCCTGCAGCCAATGCCATGCTGCGCATAACCTTCATCTGTGTCAAGGCCCTGTGGCCAACCCCTCCAAAGACAACCAACCCCATACTACTTTCAGCCGTGCACTGTAGCTGGTTG
Organism: Lissotriton vulgaris; assembly: GCF_964263255.1. Taxonomy (NCBI): domain Eukaryota; kingdom Metazoa; phylum Chordata; class Amphibia; order Caudata; family Salamandridae; genus Lissotriton; species Lissotriton vulgaris. The sequence goes on along the minus strand of NC_141697.1, from coordinate 89,385,530 downwards.
GCGACAGGGCCTGCCCCTTTGGACCCTATCTCGCGGGTACTGGCATGATATTTATTGGGGGAGATGCATGCAGCCCCCCTCCCTGGGCCAATTTCAGCCCCGGGCATTCCACCCCGTGGCCTGGAGCAATTATTAAGGTGATGGGGGTCATGCAGCTCCCCTCACTGGGACTTACTGTGGTGGGCCACAGGGCTTGGCCCTGAGGTCCCCATCCCCCCGGGTTGGCACCATGTAGAAGGGGGAGGAGGGCAGATTTCTCCCATTTGACCCAATCCGCTGGGGTCCAGCAACAGACTGAAGAGGGCGGACATGCAGCACCCCTCCCCAGGCCCTGCATAAGAAAAGGTCATAGGGGTCCCAAGGCATCCACGGCCCCAGCCAGCTCCATGCATCCAGCAGGAGCCAGCAGTGCTCCCACCTGCAGGTAGCACCTAATAACATTGCTCCCTGTCGATGGGAGAAATATTTAAATCTGTTTCCCTGGCAGAATCACTGGGGGCAGAGAAACTGAAAAGTAAAACAAAGAGGTTTCCCTATGGGGAGTATTATTTCCTGCTTCTAAATCAGGACTCAAACTGACAAACACCAATCACACCATTCGTTTTGTGGAGCTGGAGAACACTTACCAAAAAGGAACATGCCCAACCCAGTTAGTGATTAAAAAAGTATACAATTTATTATAAAAGAATATACAAAGATATCAATGAATTGTCAATAAAAACATGTACATCACAAATAAAAAACACAGTTAAAACCACCTAATGTGGACGTGGAGAAATTACTCAAAGGAGACACTAATATCTGTCTTTGTCATATCATTTCGGACCCTCGTTTGTCAACAATAGGAGGAATATTATTCCTTTAAACCAGATTAGTTGTTGGCAACGCCGAATATGACTTAGGGATTGGCGTCGACGCGTTTCGGAAGCATCAAATGATAATGGCTTCCTTCCTCAGGACAGTTTATATATGTATTCTCCACACGTTAAGTATCAAACCTAATGCACAAAATAAAATACAATGCAATACAACTATTAGATCCACATATGGCTTTGATGTCAATACCACATTTTATTCAAATTTCTTAAAATTCTCCTTATTATCACAAGAAATCCTATTTCTCCCCTCTCTAAAAATATCATCATGAGGTATAATAACCGAAGCCAGCTATGTATGCCCACAGACCATCTATTGGTATTCCACAATTATATATACTTTTATTAAACCTCAACGGGGGCCTATTTGTAATCACAAGCGGGGCCTATTTGTAATCACAAGGGGTATTATGTACATGGATCGGTTTCTTTTTCTAGGCATTGTATAGCATTATCACATTATCACATTATCTATCAATATATCGTTGGGGAGAATTCTTACACCCAGAAACAGCATGTTCCATATTTCTGTTATTGAGGCTTCTAAAAAGCACATATTGTCCCCAAAGGTGTCAGTCAGAAATCTTGTAACATCAAAACTTTTTTATTGCCAATATTTCTAAAACTCTGTTCTAATTATACCAAAACATTCTGACAAGTGTTGACCTTTTGGTTAGTGTTGTCCACATTCTCTTCTCGTATATACACCCACACCATTCAGATATCACTCATACATTTTAATATATATGATTACTAACCGTGATGGTTATATTGCCAGTGGTGATCTATCGGATTTGTAGTATTCCTCTGGCTTTCGCCTGTGGTAACATCAGGCTTCCACAATTCTATCTGCAATTAGGAGGGATATATTATTAAATATTTGGGTATTGTTTGCCCTGACCTTATTAATTTATTATTGCGCGCCGTGTTTATTACCTCGATATATAAGAGAAGGCGCTTATTATTTCACAACTAGTCTGTTTGTAGATAGATCCAAAACGGAATTGCACAATCCTGCATAAATTACAGAAAGTCAATTAATTGTTTGCCTCTCACTTATTAGTCGATGGCTGCATGGGTTTCGTGGATGTAATATCCAGTTTGTATCAAAAGGAAATTACCTTATTTATTGCACGAATGGGCGGGATAGATTTAGTGCCTCCCTTTTGTTCTTAGCACTGTGCGTTGCTGCAACAATATTTAAAAAAAAAAACGGTTCGTTTGGTTAAAAGAATGCATCATCTAAATCTTATTCCTCAACTGTGTTTTGTGCTAATTGTTAGTTCTTACCAAAAGTTGCGGATCCGATTTCCGAAATAGGGGTTCTGTTTTGCAGCCGGGTAGTGTAATACACGTGGCTGCGTAAGAAATATACAAAAGCGTAATCGCTTGGTTATTTTGTATACTTAAATTGCAATATCTAGTTAATCTGTTCGCAGCACGATTGTGGCTTGGTAAGGTAATAACCAAGCTTTCTATTAATAATAATAGCGCGGTTCCCGTGGTCGGTCTCTTACCTAATGTAGGCACACGGCTGGTTTTCCCGGGACTGCTCTGCGTGGCGTCTTTTCAATCACCGCTTCGTTTGTTGATATGTCGACTACCCTCGTTCAAGTCGTCGCTTTTAAAACTCGTCATGCGGTCACGTGGTTTATCGAAGAATCTTTACAACGGACCCGGACCGCTAGGTTGTTTTTATATTTTGTGAGTTTAAAGTGGCAATCGAAAACTTTATTGTTCACCTTACAAAGCGGGCATTATTTATCCCCTATTTCTGTTGTTTATTCCGCGTTTGTAGATCTAAATGATCATTAGATACCCTGTTTAGACAAGGATACCGAGTGCAAGCAAAAACACTTTAAACATTAAATTTTAGAAACTTTATTGTTCACTTGTCAAACATCATTCTTTGACTTTCCTAAGTCCTATAGGGATTTTTTTTAATTTTTATGTAAAGCCCAAAGAGTTATTTTTAGGTATATGCCTATTTTGAATGGAATTTACCAAAATCTTCAAATTGATAAATGTCCATACAAATAATGATCCAACCCGGAAGCGAATGTATCCCGTATTGATCCAATCAGATGATATAATACCGGGACATGCTTTGACTGTTTCTATAACCTTCGTGCTCTTACTGTAATTTTAATGGGGGGTTTTGGAGCTTTCTAGTTTACAGTGCTGGTGTGACCATAAGTCCTTCATGTTGGGTGTTGGTATAGTCCAACGGGTAAATCTATGGCACTATTCTCATCCAGTCCTCTTTGGTATTGAGTCCACGGTTGACCGTGTCTAGCGTGGAAATATACCACTGCTCCCTGTTTTTGCGTTTGGTATCCAGGTTGCCTCCTCTTTTTGAAACAGTGATTTTTTCGATAACAAACCAAGAGAACTCTGTATGTTTATGTTGTAGTTGTTTAAAATGATCAACCATGGGGGCATTTTCTTTGTTGGTTTTCAGAGCGGACCTATGTTCCAGAAGGCGTAATCTTATCTCCCTGCTAGTCTCTCCTACATAGGCTAGGTTGCAGGGACACAAAATTATATAAACAAGGTTGCTACTTCTGCAGTCATTCAGAGTTTTTGAGGTTATGGTGTAATTGTTGTAAGTTAGGGATTTACCGATGATGCAGTTTTCGCATATCGAGCAATTACTGCACTTATGGTTTCCTACTGCTTTGTTGCCATTTAATGTCAATTGATTATTTTGGTTCTGTTCTCTATATGTATGAACCAAATTTTGACGAATGTTTTCATTACGTCTAAATGCAAAGATAGGTTTAGCCGAACTCTTTACCATCATTTAGGATGTGCCAGCTTGAATGAATTACATTTTTTAGCCTATTGCTGATATTTGAAAATTGGCTAACAAAGATTAGTTTTGAGTCATTTGCCGATTTTTTCTTTGTAGCCGGGTCTGGGTGTATCATGGTGTCGCGGTTGTAAAATCGCGCCCTTTTACAAGAATTCCTGATCAGTTTTTTGGGGTATCCCCTATCTTGTAATTTCTCACTAAGTTTGTTTGCGTGTTTTGAGTAGTCTTCTAAAGTGGAACAATTCCTTCGGAGTCGAAGGAATTGTCCGAATGGGACATTGTCCCTTTGGGAGCGAGGATGATAACTGCTATAATGCAGTAAGGTGTTTTTATCTGTAGGTTTGGAATACAATTCCACCTCCAGCCTACCCTCGATACTTTTTATGGTGATATCTAAAAAGTTTACTGCTTCTCTGTCAAACACTGCTGAGAATCGGAGGTTCTCATCCCCCAAGTTCAACCACTCGAGAAATTCCTCCAGGGTGTCAATCTCTCTTTCCCAAATAAAGAAGATGTCGTCAATGAAGCGTCGCCATAATGAGATGTTCTCAAAAAATGGCGACGCTTCATTGAACACATGCCTCTCCTCGAACTTGGCAACGTATAAACATGCCAAGCTCGGCGCACAAGTGGCCCCCATACTGGTGCCCTTGCGTTGCAGAAATAGCTCGTCTCTAAATAGGAATATGTTGCTTTTCAAAACTAGAGTTATGCATTGCATTATGAACTCCAGGTTAGCACCTCTAAGGTCTGCATTGCCTAGTATTTCTTCTACCACATTGATCGTATCATTTTGCGGTATGTTTGTGTACAATGCCTCTATGTCGAGGGTCACCATGATCTGGTTTTTGGGATTGTACACTAAGCCTTCCACTATGGAGATCATATGTGCCGAGTCTCGCACATAGGAGTCTTGTTTTAATACAAGGGGTTTTAGGAAAGTGTCAGCATATTGGCTCAGTGGCTCAAGGCGTGAGCCAATGCAACTCACAATAGGTGTCATGGGGGGATTTTCCACACTCTTATGAATTTTGGGGAGACCATATATCGCCGGTGTTCTTGCATCTTTACTATATAAAAATTCAAATTCCGCTTTGCAAATCAGATTTTTATCGAAAGCATTTTTCACTGTTTCCCAAACCTTTTTATTCAAAGACTCCAAGGTGGAAAATGGAACTCTTTGGTAGTGTTCTTTAACCTCTAATAGATCCAGCATTTTCCTATTGTAATCCTCAGTATTAAAGACAACTACACCTCCGCCCTTGTCGGCAGGTTTAATGGTTAGCTGGAGGTTGTTTTTTAAGCCTGTCATTGCTGTTCTATGCTCCTTAGACATGTTATTCTTGTCAGGGTATGTGTGTTCCAGGATCTTTTTTATTTTAGATTCTACTACTTTTTCGAACACTTCCACATTTTTACCCACTTGGGAGATGGCTGGGGTGAAGGTTGACTTTTGTTTAAGTCCAGAGATATTATTAGGGGGATTGTAGTCTCTCTCTTCAAAAAATTCCCTCAATCTAATTTTGCGAAAGAATGCTTTAAGGTCTTTCTCTAGGTTAAATTTATTAACATTGGCAGTAGGGACAAAGGTGAATCCTTTTTCCAAGACTTCCATTTCAACTTTATTTAGGGGATAATCAGAGAGGTTGATTATTGGAAATTTATTTGAATTATTTGTCACTATTGGCGGTATCGCTGACTCCTTGTGTTGGGATATTCCTGAGGGGCCTGGTTGTGTTGGTATTTTGTCCTGTAGCCCCCCCTCTGGGTCTGATATGGTTTCCTCTGGTATTGTCCCCTGTATGGGTATGTTTTCCCGCCCCTTCTTTGGCGGTTCTCTAAAAAACGATTGCCTCCGTTTTGTTCGTTATTGTAACCACTGTTCTCATGCATGGATCCCTCATCTTCGCTGCTTGAACCAGAGGTTTCAGAAAATGTAACACTTTTCTTAGCTCCTCTATTATATATCGGTCTATTCTCAACATTCCTTTCCTCTCTTGGTTGTTGGAAATAATCCTTATTAATGTATGGGTATACTAACTCTATGCTGTATTTGTTCACGTCTTTTTTGAGTTTGATGTTCTTTTTATTTAACAAATAATCTTTGTACCCATCCATTTCTGCATTTATTTCTTCTAACCTTTTCTTGGCATCATCTACCGCTGACATTTCTTGAAGAGCCTGCTCTAGTTTTTCTATTTCTTTCCGTTCTAATATTACCCTATCCTGTGCGGTCTCAATTATTAGGAGGATCCAATCCCGACTGCACCTATTTGCAATGTGTGTCCAGGTTTCTAAAAACTTTATATTATCCGTAAAGAGCCCTGGTTCATTGCGGACTTGTAGTCCCATAGGTATAACTCCTGTTCTTGCATATTGTATTAAGAACTCTGCATGGAGTTCGGTCCTCACTGCCTTTTTTTTAAGGTTCAGTATATTACCCCATTTATCATTATTACCAGTAACGACCACAATCTTGTTAGTATTGTTCGTTGAGGAGCCAACTATTTTGGTAAATTGGTCTTCTGTAAACGCAAAAGTCTTGAAGGGGTCCATATTAAAGTTCTACAATATAGTTATAGTGTTAGTCGCTTAAAAGCGATCTGAGATATCTCTCCAGCACCAGGCTGTACCGAGTCGGTATAAAAGGAAGAGAGGGGCTCTTAATAACCCAAAGGGAAATGGAGCTCCAATATACTGAAAAGTAAAACAAAGAGGTTTCCCTATGGGGAGTATTATTTCCTGCTTCTAAATCAGGACTCAAACTGACAAACACCAATCACACCATTCGTTTTGTGGAGCTGGAGAACACTTACCAAAAAGGAACATGCCCAACCCAGTTAGTGATTAAAAAGGTATACAATTTATTATAAAAGAATATACAAAGATATCAATGAATTGTCAATAAAAACATGTACATCACAAATAAAAAACACAGTTAAAACCACCTAATGTGGACGTGGAGAAATTACTCAAAGGAGACACTAATATCTGTCTTTGTCATATCATTTCGGACCCTCGTTTGTCAACAATAGGAGGAATATTATTCCTTTAAACCAGATTAGTTGTTGGCAACGCCGAATATGACTTAGGGATTGGCGTCGACGCGTTTCGGAAGCATCAAATGATAATGGCTTCCTTCCTCAGGACAGTTTATATATGTATTCTCCACACGTTAAGTATCAAACCTAATGCACAAAATAAAATACAATGCAATACAACTATTAGATCCACATATGGCTTTGATGTCAATACCACATTTTATTCAAATTTCTTAAAATTCTCCTTATTATCACAAGAAATCCTATTTCTCCCCTCTCTAAAAATATCATCATGAGGTATAATAACCGAATCCAGCTATGTATGCCCACAGACCATCTATTGGTATTCCACAATTATATATACTTTTATTAAACCTCAACGGGGGCCTATTTGTAATCACAAGCGGGGCCTATTTGTAATCACAAGGGGTATTATGTACATGGATCGGTTTCTTTTTCTAGGCATTGTATAGCATTATCACATTATCACATTATCTATCAATATATCGTTGGGGAGAATTCTTACACCCAGAAACAGCATGTCCCATATTTCTGTTATTGAGGCTTCTAAAAAGCACATATTGTCCCCAAAGGTGTCAGTCAGAAATCTTGTAACATCAAAACTTTTTTATTGCCAATATTTCTAAAACTCTGTTCTAATTATACCAAAACATTCTGACAAGTGTTGACCTTTTGGTTAGTGTTGTCCACATTCTCTTCTCGTATATACACCCACACCACTCAGATATCACTCATACATTTTAATATATATGATTACTAAACGTAATGGTTATATTGCCAGTGGTGATCTATCGGATGTGTAGTATTCCTCTGGCTTTCGCCTGTGGTAACATCAGGCTTCCACAATCCTATCTGCAATTAGGAGGGATATATTATTAAATATTTGGGTATTGTTTGCCCTGACCTTATTAATTTATTATTGCGCGCCGTGTTTATTACCTCGATATATAAGAGAAGGCGCTTATTATTTCACAACTAGTCTGTTTGTAGATAGATCCAAAACGGACTTTGCACAATCCTGCATAAATTACAGAAAGTCAATTAATTGTTTGCCTCTCACTTATTAGTCGATGGCTGCATGGGTTTCGTGAATGTAATATCCAGTTTGTATCAAAAGGAAATTAGCTTATTTATTGCACGAATGGGCGGGATAGATTTAGTGCCTCCCTTTTGTTCTTAGCACTGTGCGTTGCTGCAACAATATTTAAAAAAAAACGTTTCGTTTGGTTAAAAGAATGCATCATCTAAATCTTATTCCTCAACTGTGTTTTGTGCTAATTGTTAGTTCTTACCAAAAGTTGCGGATCCGATTTCCGAAATAGGGGTTCTGTTTTGCAGCCGGGTAGTGTAATACACGTGGCTGCGTAAGAAATATACAAAAGCGTAATCGCTTGGTTATTTTGTATACTTAAATTGCAATATCTAGTTAATCTGTTCGCAGCACGATTGTGGCTTGGTAAGGTAATAACCAAGCTTTCTATTAATAATAATAGCGCGGTTCCTGTGGTCGGTCTCTTAACTAATGTAGGCACACGGCTGGTTTTCCCGGGACTGCTCTGCGTGGCGTCTTTTCAATCACCGCTTCGTTTGTTGATATGTCGACTACCCTCGTTCAAGTCGTCGCTTTTAAAACTCGTCATGCGGTCACGTGGTTTATCGAAGAATCTTTACAACGGACCCGGACCGCTAGGTTGTTTTTATATTTTGTGAGTTTAAAGTGGCAATCGAAAACTTTATTGTTCACCTTACAAAGCGGGCATTATTTATCCCCTATTTCTGTTGTTTATTCCGCGTTTGTAGATCTAAATGATCATTAGATACCCTGTTTAGACAAGGATACCGAGTGCAAGCAAAAACACTTTAAACATTAAATTTTAGAAACTTTATTGTTCACTTGTCAAACATCATTCTTTGACTTTCCTAAGTCCTATAGGGATTTTTTTAATTTTTATGTAAAGCCCAAAGAGTTATTTTTAGGTATATGCCTATTTTGAATGGAATTTACCAAAATCTTCAAATTGATAAATGTCCATACAAATAATGATCCAACCCGGAAGCGAATGTATCCCGTATTGATCCAATCAGATGATATAATACCGGGACATGCTTTGACTGTTTCTATAACCTTCGTGCTCTTACTGTAATTTTAATGGGGGGTTTTGGAGCTTTCTAGTTTACAGTGCTGGTGTGACCATAAGTCCTTCATGTTGGGTGTTGGTATAGTCCAACGGGTAAATCTATGGCACTATTCTCATCCAGTCCTCTTTGGTATTGAGTCCACGGTTGACCGTGTCTGGCGTGGAAATATACCACTGCTCCCTGTTTTTGCGTTCGGTATCCAGGTTGCCTCCTCTTTTTGAAACAGTGATTTTTTCGATAACAAACCAAGAGAACTCTGTATGTTTATGTTGTAGTTGTTTAAAATGGTCAACCATGGGGGCATTTTCTTTGTTGGTTTTCAGAGCGGACCTATGTTCCAGAAGGCGTAATCTTATCTCCCTGCTAGTCTCTCCTACATAGGCTAGGTTGCAGGGACACAAAATTATATAAACAAGGTTGCTACTTCTGCAGTTATTCAGAGTTTTTGAGGTTATGGTGTAATTGTTGTAAGTTAGGGATTTACCGATGATGCAGTTTTCGCATATCGAGCAATTACTGCACTTATGGTTTCCTACTGCTTTGTTGCCATTTAATGTCAATTGATTATTTTGGTTCTGTTCTCTATATGTATGAACCAAATTTTGACGAATGTTTTCATTACGTCTAAATGCAAAGATAGGTTTAGCCAATTTGGCCTCTTTACCATCATTTAGGATGTGCCAGCTTGAATGAATTACATTTTTTAGCCTATTGCTGATATTTGAAAATTGGCTAACAAAGATTAGTTTTGAGTCATTTGCCGATTTTTTCTTTGTAGCCGGGTCTGGGTGTATCATGGTGTCGCGGTTGTAAAATTGCGCCCTTTTACAAGAATTCCTGATCAGTTTTTTGGGGTATCCCCTATCTTGTAATTTCTCACTAAGTTTGTTTGCGTGTTTTGAGTAGTCTTCTAAAGTGGAACAATTCCTTCGGAGTCGAAGGAATTGTCCGAATGGGACATTGTCCCTTTGGGAGCGAGGATGATAACTGCTATAATGCAGTAAGGTGTTTTTATCTGTAGGTTTGGAATACAATTCCACCTCCAGCCTACCCTCGATACTTTTTATGGTGATATCTAAAAAGTTTACTGCTTCTCTGTCAAACACTGCTGAGAATCGGAGGTTCTCATCCCCCCAGTTCAACCACTCGAGAAATTCCTCCAGGGTGTCAATCTCTCCTTCCCAAATAAAGAAGATGTCTTCAATGAAGCGTCGCCATAATGAGATGTTCTCAAAAAATGGCGACGCTTCATTGAACACATGCCTCTCCTCGAACTTGGCAACGTATAAACATGCCAAGCTCGGCGCACAAGTGGCCCCCATACTGGTGCCCTTGCGTTGCAGAAATAGCTTGTCTCTAAATAGGAATATGTTGCTTTTCAAAACTAGAGTTATGCATTGCATTATGAACTCCAGGTTAGCACCTCTAAGGTCTGCATTGCCTAGTATTTCTTCTACCACATTGATCGTATCATTTTGCGGTATGTTTGTGTACAATGCCTCTATGTCGAGGGTCACCATGATCTGTTTTTTGGGATTGTACACTAAGCCTTCCACTATGGAGATCATATGTGCCGAGTCTCGCACATAGGAGTCTTGTTTTAATACAAGGGGTTTTAGGAAAGTGTCAGCATATTGGCTCAGTGGCTCAAGGCGTGAGCCAATGCAACTCACAATAGGTCTCATGGGGGGATTTTCCACACTCTTATGAATTTTGGGGAGACCATATATCGCCGGTGTTCTTTCATCTTTACTATATAAAAATTAAAATTCCGCTTTGCAAATCAGATTTTTATCGAAAGCATTTTTCACTGTTTCCCAAACCTTTTTATTCAAAGACTCCAAGGTGGAAAATGGAACTCTTTGGTAGTGTTCTTTAACCTCTAATAGATCCAGCATTTTCCTATTGTAATCCTCAGTATTAAAGACAACTACACCTCCGCCCTTGTCGGCAGGTTTAATGGTTAGCTGGAGGTTGTTTTTTAAGCCTGTCATTGCTGTTCTATGCTCCTTAGACATGTTATTCTTGTCAGGGTATGTGTGTTCCAGGATCTTTTTTATTTTAGATTCTACTACTTTTTCGAACACTTCCACATTTTTACCCACTTGGGAGATGGCTGGGGTGAAGGTTGACTTTTGTTTAAGTCCAGAGATATTATTAGGGGGATTGTAGTCTCTCTCTTCAAAAAATTCCCTCAATCTAATTTTGCGAAAGAATGCTTTAAGGTCTTTCTCTAGGTTAAATTTATTAACATTGGCAGTAGGGACAAAGGTGAATCCTTTTTCCAAGACTTCCATTTCAACTTTATTTAGGGGATAATCAGAGAGGTTGATTATTGGAAATTTATTTGAATTATTTGTCACTATTGGCGGTATCGCTGACTCCTTGTGTTGGGATATTCCTGAGGGGCCTGGTTGTGTTGGTAATTTGTCCTGTAGCCCCCCCTCTGGGTCTGATATGGTTTCCTCTGGTATTGTCCCCTGTATGGGTATGTTTTCCCGCCCCTTCTTTGGCGGTTCTCTAAAAAACGATTGCCTCCGTTTTGTTCGTTATTGTAACCACTGTTCTCATGCATGGATCCCTCATCTTCGCTGCTTGAACCAGAGGTTTCAGAAAATGTAACACTTTTCTTAGCTCCTCTATTATATATCGGTCTATTCTCAACATTCCTTTCCTCTCTTGGTTGTTGGAAATAATCCTTATTAATGTATGGGTATACTAACTCTATGCTGTATTTGTTCACGTCTTTTTTGAGTTTGATGTTCTTTTTATTTAACAAATAATCTTTGTACCCATCCATTTCTGCATTTATTTCATCTAACCTTTTCTTGGCATCATCTACCGCTGACATTTCTTGAAGAGCCTGCTCTAGTTTTTCTATTTCTTTCCGTTCTAATATTACCCTATCCTGTGCGGTCTCAATTATTAGGAGGATCCAATCCCGACTGCACCTATTTGCAATGTGTGTCCAGGTTTCTAAAAACTTTATATTATCCGTAAAGAGCCCTGGTTCATTGCGGACTTGTAGTCCCATAGGTATAACTCCTGTTCTTGCATATTGTATTAAGAACTCTGCATGGAGTTCGGTCCTCACTGCCTTTTTTTTAAGGTTCAGTATGTTACCCCATTTATCATTATTACCAGTAACGACCACAATCTTGTTAGTATTGTTCGTTGAGAAGCCAACTATTTTGGTAAATTGGTCTTCTGTAAACGCAAAAGTCTTGAAGGGGTCCATATTAAAGTTCTACAATATAGTTATAGTGTTAGTCGCTTAAAAGCGATCTGAGATATCTCTCCAGCACCAGGCTGTACCGAGTCGGTATAAAAGGAAGAGAGGGGCTCTTAATAACCCAAAGGGAAATGGAGCTCCAATATACTGAAAAGTAAAACAAAGAGGTTTCCCTATGGGGAGTATTATTTCCTGCTTCTAAATCAGGACTCAAACTGACAAACACCAATCACACCATTCGTTTTGTGGAGCTGGAGAACACTTACCAAAAAGGAACATGCCCAACCCAGTTAGTGATTAAAAAAGTATACAATTTATTATAAAAGAATATACAAAGATATCAATGAATTGTCAATAAAAACATGTACATCACAAATAAAAAACACAGTTAAAACCACCTAATGTGGACGTGGAGAAATTACTCAAAGGAGACACTAATATCTGTCTTTGTCATATCATTTCGGACCCTCGTTTGTCAACAATAGGAGGAATATTATTCCTTTAAACCAGATTAGTTGTTGGCAACGCCGAATATGACTTAGGGATTGGCGTCGACGCGTTTCGGAAGCATCAAATGATAATGGCTTCCTTCCTCAGGACAGTTTATATATGTATTCTCCACACGTTAAGTATCAAACCTAATGCACAAAATAAAATACAATGCAATACAACTATTAGATCCACATATGGCTTTGATGTCAATACCACATTTTATTCAAATTTCTTAAAATTCTCCTTATTATCACAAGAAATCCTATTTCTCCCCTCTCTAAAAATATCATCATGAGGTATAATAACCGAAGCCAGCTATGTATGCCCACAGACCATCTATTGGTATTCCACAATTATATATACTTTTATTAAACCTCCATGGGGGCCTATTTGTAATCACAAGCGGGCCTATTTGTAATCACAAGGGGTATTATGTACATGGATCGGTTTCTTTTTCTAGGCATTGTATAGCATTATCACATTATCACATTATCTATCAATATATCGTTGGGGAGAATTCTTACACCCAGAAACAGCATGTCCCATATTTCTGTTATTGAGGCTTCTGAAACCTCTGGTTCAAGCAGCGAAGATGAGGGATCCATGCATGAGAACAGTGGTTACAATAACGAACAAAACGGAGGCAATTGTTTTTTAGAGAACCGCCAAAGAAGGGGCGGGAAAACATACCCATACAGGGGACAATACCAGAGGAAACCATATCAGACCCAGAGGGGGGGCTACAGGACAAATTACCAACACAACCAGGCCCCTCAGGAATATCCCAACACAAGGAGTCAGCGATACCGCCAATAGTGACAAATAATTCAAATAAATTTCCAATAATCAACCTCTCTGATTATCCCCTAAATAAAGTTGAAATGGAAGTCTTGGAAAAAGGATTCACCTTTGTCCCTACTGCCAATGTTAATAAATTTAACCTAGAGAAAGACCTTAAAGCATTCTTTCGCAAAATTAGATTGAGGGAATTTTTTGAAGAGAGAGACTACAATCCCCCTAATAATATCTCTGGACTTAAACAAAAGTCAACCTTCACCCCAGCCATCTCCCAAGTGGGTAAAAATGTGGAAGTGTTCGAAAAAGTAGTAGAATCTAAAATAAAAAAGATCCTGGAACACACATACCCTGACAAGAATAACATGTCTAAGGAGCATAGAACAGCAATGACAGGCTTAAAAAACAACCTCCAGCTAACCATTAAACCTGCCGACAAGGGCGGAGGTGTAGTTGTCTTTAATACTGAGGATTACAATAGGAAAATGCTGGATCTATTAGAGGTTAAAGAACACTACCAAAGAGTTCCATTTTCCACCTTGGAGTCTTTGAATAAAAAGGTTTGGGAAACAGTGAAAAATGCTTTCGATAAAAATCTGATTTGCAAAGCGGAATTTGAATTTTTATATAGTAAAGATGCAAGAACACCGGCGATATATGGTCTCCCCAAAATTCATAAGAGTGTGGAAAATCCCCCCATGAGACCTATTGTGAGTTGCATTGGCTCACGCCTTGAGCCACTGAGCCAATATGCTGACACTTTCCTAAAACCCCTTGTATTAAAACAAGACTCCTATGTGCGAGACTCGGCACATATGATCTCCATAGTGGAAGGCTTAGTGTACAATCCCAAAAACCAGATCATGGTGACCCTCGACATAGAGGCATTGTACACAAACATACCGCAAAATGATACAATCAATGTGGTAGAAGAAATACTAGGCAATGCAGACCTTAGAGGTGCTAACCTGGAGTTCATAATGCAATGCATAACTCTAGTTTTGAAAAGCAACATATTCCTATTTAGAGACGAGCTATTTCTGCAACGCAAGGGCACCAGTATGGGGGCCACTTGTGCGCCGAGCTTGGCATGTTTATACGTTGCCAAGTTCGAGGAGAGGCATGTGTTCAATGAAGCGTCGCCATTTTTTGAGAACATCTCATTATGGCGACGCTTCATTGACGACATCTTCTTTATTTGGGAGGAAGGAGAGATTGACACCCTGGAGGAATTTCTCGAGTGGTTGAACTTGGGGGATGAGAACCTCCGATTCTCAGCAGTGTTTGACAGAGAAGCAGTAAACTTTTTAGATATCACCATAAAAAGTATCGAGGGTAGGCTGGAGGTGGAATTGTATTCCAAACCTACAGATAAAAACACCTTACTGCATTATAGCAGTTATCATCCTCGCTCCCAAAGGGACAATGTCCCATTCGGACAATTCCTTCGACTCCGAAGGAATTGTTCCACTTTAGAAGACTACTCAAAACACGCAAACAAACTTAGTGAGAAATTACAAGATAGGGGATACCCCAAAAAACTGATCAGGAATTCTTGTAAAAGGGCGCGATTTTACAACCGCGACACCATGATACACCCAGACCCGGCTACAAAGAAAAAATCGGCAAATGACTCAAAACTAATCTTTGTTAGCCAATTTTCAAATATCAGCAATAGGCTAAAAAATGCAATTCATTCAAGCTGGCACATCCTAAATGATGGTAAAGAGGCCAAATTGGCTAAACCTATCTTTGCATTTAGACGTAATGAAAACATTCGTCAAAATTTGGTTCATACATATAGAGAACAGAACCAAAATAATCAATTGACATTAAATGGCAACAAAGCAGTAGGAAACCATAAGTGCAGTAATTGCTCGATATGCGAAAACTGCATCATCGGTAAATCCCTCACTTACAACAATTACACCATAACCTCAAAAACTCTGAATAACTGCAGAAGTAGCAACCTTGTTTATATAATTTTGTGTCCCTGCAACCTAGCCTATGTAGGAGAGACTAGCAGGGAGATAAGATTACGCCTTCTGGAACATAGGTCCGCTCTGAAAACCAACAAAGAAAATGCCCCCATGGTTGATCATTTTAAACAACTACAACATAAACATACAGAGTTCTCTTGGTTTGTTATCGAAAAAATCACTGTTTCAAAAAGAGGAGGCAACCTGGATACCAAACGCAAAAACAGGGAGCAGTGGTATATTTCCATGCTAGACACGGTCAACCGTGGACTCAATACCAAAGAGGACTGGATGAGAATAGTGCCATAGATTTACCCGTTGGACTATACCAACACCCAACATGAAGGACTTATGGTCACACCAGCACTGTAAACTAGAAAGCTCCAAAACCCCCCATTAAAATTACAGTAAGAGCACGAAGGTTATAGAAACAGTCAAAGCATGTCCCGGTATTATATCATCTGATTGGATCAATACGGGATACATTCGCTTCCGGGTTGGATCATTATTTGTATGGACATTTATCAATTTGAAGATTTTGGTAAATTCCATTCAAAATAGGCATATACCTAAAAATAACTCTTTGAGCTTTACATAAAAATTAAAAAAATCCCTATAGGACTTAGGAAAGCCAAAGAATGATGTTTGACAAGTGAACAATAAAGTTTCTAAAATTTAATGTTTAAAGTGTTTTTGCTTGCACTCGGTATCCTTGTCTAAACAGGGTATCTAATGATCATTTAGATCTACAAACGCGGAATAAACAACAGAAATAGGGGATAAATAATGCCCGCTTTGTAAGGTGAACAATAAAGTTTTCGATTGCCACTTTAAACTCACAAAATATAAAAACAACCTAGCGGTCCGGGTCCGTTGTAAAGATTCTTCGATAAACCACGTGACCGCATGACGAGTTTTAAAAGCGACGACTTGAACGAGGGTAGTCGACATATCAACAAACGAAGCGGTGATTGAAAAGACGCCACGCAGAGCAGTCCCGGGAAAACCAGCCGTGTGCCTACATTAGGTAAGAGACCGACCACGGGAACCGCGCTATTATTATTAATAGAAAGCTTGGTTATTACCTTACCAAGCCACAATCGTGCTGCGAACAGATTAACTAGATATTGCAATTTAAGTATACAAAATAACCAAGCGATTACGCTTTTGTATATTTCTTACGCAGCCACGTGTATTACACTACCCGGCTGCAAAACAGAACCCCTATTTCGGAAATCGGATCCGCAACTTTTGGTAAGAACTAACAATTAGCACAAAACACAGTTGAGGAATAAGATTTAGATGATGCATTCTTTTAACCAAACGAAACGTTTTTTTAAAAATATTGTTGCAGCAACGCACAGTGCTAAGAACAAAAGGGAAGCACTAAATCTATCCCGCCCATTCGTGCAATAAATAAGGTAATTTCCTTTTGATACAAACTGGATATTACATCCACGAAACCCATGCAGCCATCGACTAATAAGTGAGAGGCAAACAATTAATTGACTTTCTGTAATTTATGCAGGATTGTGCAAAGTCCGTTTTGGATCTATCTACAAACAGACTAGTTGTGAAATAATAAGCGCCTTCTCTTATATATCGAGGTAATAAACACGGCGCGCAATAATAAATTAATAAGGTCAGGGCAAACAATACCCAAATATTTAATAATATATCCCTCCTAATTGCAGATAGGATTGTGGAAGCCTGATGTTACCACAGGCGAAAGCCAGAGGAATACTACACATCCGATAGATCACCACTGGCAATATAACCATCACGGTTAGTAATCATATATATTAAAATGTATGAGTGATATCTGAGTGGTGTGGGTGTATATACGAGAAGAGAATGTGGACAACACTAACCAAAAGGTCAACACTTGTCAGAATGTTTTGGTATAATTAGAACAGAGTTTTAGAAATATTGGCAATAAAAAAGTTTTGATGTTACAAGATTTCTGACTGACACCTTTGGGGACAATATGTGCTTTTTAGAAGCCTCAATAACAGAAAAATGGGACATGCTGTTTCTGGGTGTAAGAATTCTCCCCAACGATATATTGATAGATAATGTGATAATGTGATAATGCTATACAATGCCTAGAAAAAGAAACCGATCCATGTACATAATACCCCTTGTGATTACAAATAGGCCCCGCTTGTGATTACAAATAGGCCCCCGTTGAGGTTTAATAAAAGTATATATAATTGTGGAATACCAATAGATGGTCTTTGGGCATACATAGCTGGCTTCGGTTATTATACCTCATGATGATATTTTTAGAGAGGGGAGAAATAGGATTTCTTGTGATAATAAGGAGAATTTTAAGAAATTTGAATAAAATGTGGTATTGACATCAAAGCCATATGTGGATCTAATAGTTGTATTGCATTGTATTTTATTTTGTGCATTAGGTTTGATACTTAACGTGTGGAGAATACATATATAAACTGTCCTGAGGCAGGAAGCCATTATCATTTGATGCTTCCGAAACGCGTCGACGCCAATCCCTAAGTCATATTCGGCGTTGCCAACAACTAATCTGGTTTAAAGGAATAATATTCCTCCTATTGTTGACAAATGAGGGTCCGAAATGATATGACAAAGACAGATATTAGTGTCTCCTTTGAGTAATTTCTCCACGTCCACATTAGGTGGTTTTAACTGTGTTTTTTATTTGTGATGTACATGTTTTTATTGACAATTCATTGATATCTTTGTATATTCTTTTATAATAAATTGTATACTTTTTTAATCACTAACTGGGTTGGGCATGTTCCTTTTTGGTAAGTGTTCTCCAGCTCCACAAAACGAATGGTGTGATTGGTGTTTGTCAGTTTGAGTCCTGATTTAGAAGCAGGAAATAATACTCCCCATAGGGAAACCTCTTTGTTTTACTTTTCAGTATATTGGAGCTCCATTTCCCTTTGGGTTATTAAGAGCCCCTCTCTTCCTTTTATACCGACTCGGTACAGCCTGGTGCTGGAGAGATATCTTAGATCGCTTTTAAGCGACTAACACTATAACTATATTGTAGAACTTCAATATGGACCCCTTCAAGACTTTTGCGTTTACAGAAGACCAATTTACCAAAATAGTTGGCTCCTCAACGAACAATACTAACAAGATTGTGGTCGTTACTGGTAATAATGATAAATGGGGTAACATACTGAACCTTAAAAAAAAGGCAGTGAGGACCGAACTCCATGCAGAGTTCCTAATACAATATGCAAGAACAGGAGTTATACCTATGGGACTACAAGTCCGCAATGAACCAGGGCTCTTTACGGATAATATAAAGTTTTTAGAAACCTGGACACACATTGCAAATAGGTGCAGTCGGGATTGGATCCTCCTAATAATTGAGACCGCACAGGATAGGGTAATATTAGAACGGAAAGAAATAGAAAAACTAGAGCAGGCTCTTCAAGAAATGTCAGCGGTAGATGATGCCAAGAAAAGGTTAGATGAAATAAATGCAGAAATGGATGGGTACAAAGATTATTTGTTAAATAAAAAGAACATCAAACTCAAAAAAGACGTGAACAAATACAGCATAGAGTTAGTATACCCATACATTAATAAGGATTATTTCCAACAACCAAGAGAGGAAAGGAATGTTGAGAATAGACCGATATATAATAGAGGAGCTAAGAAAAGTGTTACATTTTCTGAAACCTCTGGTTCAAGCAGCGAAGATGAGGGATCCATGCATGAGAACAGTGGTTACAATAACGAACAAAACGGAGGCAATCGTTTTTTAGAGAACCGCCAAAGAAGGGGCGGGAAAACATACCCATACAGGGGACAATACCAGAGGAAACCATATCAGACCCAGAGGGGGGGCTACAGGACAAATTACCAACACAACCAGGCCCCTCTGGAATATCCCAACACAAGGAGTCAGCGATACCGCCAATAGTGACAAATAATTCAAATAAATTTCCAATAATCAACCTCTCTGATTATCCCCTAAATAAAGTTGAAATGGAAGTCTTGGAAAAAGGATTCACCTTTGTCCCTACTGCCAATGTTAATAAATTTAACCTAGAGAAAGACCTTAAAGCATTCTTTCGCAAAATTAGATTGAGGGAATTTTTTGAAGAGAGAGACTACAATCCCCCTAATAATATCTCTGGACTTAAACAAAAGTCAACCTTCACCCCAGCCATCTCCCAAGTGGGTAAAAATGTGGAAGTGTTCGAAAAAGTAGTAGAATCTAAAATAAAAAAGATCCTGGAACACACATACCCTGACAATAATAACATGTCTAAGGAGCATAGAACAGCAATGACAGGCTTAAAAAACAACCTCCAGCTAACCATTAAACCTGCCGACAAGGGCGGAGGTGTAGTTGTCTTTAATACTGAGGATTACAATAGGAAAATGCTGGATCTATTAGAGGTTAAAGAACACTACCAAAGAGTTCCATTTTCCACCTTGGTGTCTTTGAATAAAAAGGTTTGGGAAACAGTGAAAAATGCTTTCGATAAAAATCTGATTTGCAAAGCGGAATTTGAATTTTTATATAGTAAAGATGAAAGAACACCGGCGATATATGGTCTCCCCAAAATTCATAAGAGTGTGGAAAATCCCCCCATGAGACCTATTGTGAGTTGCATTGGCTCACGCCTTGAGCCACTGAGCCAATATGCTGACACTTTCCTAAAACCCCTTGTATTAAAAAAAGACTCCTATGTGCGAGACTCGGCACATATGATCTCCATAGTGGAAAGCTTAGTGTACAATCCCAAAAACCAGATCATGGTGACCCTCGACATAGAGGCATTGTACACAAACATACCGCAAAATGATACAATCAATGTGGTAGAAGAAATACTAGGCAATGCAGACCTTAGAGGTGCTAACCTGGAGTTCATAATGCAATGCATAACTCTAGTTTTGAAAAGCAACATATTCCTATTTAGAGACGAGCTATTTCTGCAACGCAAGGGCACCAGTATGGGGGCCACTTGTGCGCCGAGCTTGGCATGTTTATACGTTGCCAAGTTCGAGGAGAGGCATGTGTTCAATGAAGCGTTGCCATTTTTTGAGAACATCTCATTATGGCGACGCTTCATTGACGACATCTTCTTTATTTGGGAAGGAGAGATTGACACCCTGGAGGAATTTCTCGAGTGGTTGAACTTGGGGGATGAGAACCTCCGATTCTCAGCAGTGTTTGACAGAGAAGCAGTAAACTTTTTAGATATCACCATAAAAAGTATCGAGGGTAGGCTGGAGGTGGAATTGTATTCCAAACCTACAGATAAAAACACCTTACTGCATTATAGCAGTTATCATCCTCGCTCCCAAAGGGACAATGTCCCAGTCGGACAATTCCTTCGACTCCGAAGGAATTGTTTCACTTTAGAAGACTACTCAAAACACGCAAACAAACTTAGTGAGAAATTACAAGATAGGGGATACCCCAAAAAACTGATCAGGAATTCTTGTAAAAGGGCGCGATTTTACAACCGCGACACCATGATACACCCAGACCCGGCTACAAAGAAAAAATCGGCAAATGACTCAAAACTAATCTTTGTTAGCCAATTTTCAAATATCAGCAATAGGCTAAAAAATGTAATTCATTCAAGCTGGCACATCCTAAATGATGGTAAAGAGGCCAAATTGGCTAAACCTATCTTTGCATTTAGACGTAATGAAAACATTCGTCAAAATTTGGTTCATACATATAGAGAACAGAACCAAAATAATCAATTGACATTAAATGGCAACAAAGCAGTAGGAAACCATAAGTGCAGTAATTGCTCGATATGCGAAAACTGCATCATCGGTAAATCCCTAACTTACAACAATTACACCATAACCTCAAAAACTCTGAATAACTGCAGAAGTAGCAACCTTGTTTATATAATTTTGTGTCCCTGCAACCTAGCCTATGTAGGAGAGACTAGCAGGGAGATAAGATTACGCCTTCTGGAACATAGGTCCGCTCTGAAAACCAACAAAGAAAATGCCCCCATGGTTGATCATTTTAAACAACTACAACATAAACATACAGAGTTCTCTTGGTTTGTTATCGAAAAAATCACTGTTTCAAAAAGAGGAGGCAACCTGGATACCAAACACAAAAACAGGGAGCAGTGGTATATTTCCACGCTAGACACGGTCAACCGTGGACTCAATACCAAAGAGGACTGGATGAGAATAGTGCCATAGATTTACCCGTTGGACTATACCAACACCCAACATGAAGGACTTATGGTCACACCAGCACTGTAAACTAGAAAGCTCCAAAACCCCCCATTAAAATTACAGTAAGAGCACGAAGGTTATAGAAACAGTCAAAGCATGTCCCGGTATTATATCATCTGATTGGATCAATACGGGATACATTCGCTTCCGGGTTGGATCATTATTTGTATGGACATTTATCAATTTGAAGATTTTGGTAAATTCCATTCAAAATAGGCATATACCTAAAAATAACTCTTTGGGCTTTACATAAAAATTAAAAAAATCCCTATAGGACTTAGGAAAGTCAAAGAATGATGTTTGACAAGTGAACAATAAAGTTTCTAAAATTTAATGTTTAAAGTGTTTTTGCTTGCACTCGGTATCCTTGTCTAAACAGGGTATCTAATGATCATTTAGATCTACAAACACGGAATAAACAACAGAAATAGGGGATAAATAATGCCCGCTTTGTAAGGTGAACAATAAAGTTTTCGATTGCCACTTTAAACTCACAAAATATAAAAACAACCTAGCGGTCCGGGTCCGTTGTAAAGATTCTTCGATAAACCACGTGACCGCATGACGAGTTTTAAAAGCGACGACTTGAACGAGGGTAGTCGACATATCAACAAACGAAGAGGTGATTGAAAAGACGCCACGCAGAGCAGTCCCGGGAAAACCAGCCGTGTGCCTACATTAGGTAAGAGACCGACCACGGGAACCGCGCTATTATTATTAATAGAAAGCTTGGTTATTACCTTACCAAGCCACAATCGTGCTGCGAACAGATTAACTAGATATTGCAATTTAAGTATACAAAATAACCAAGCGATTACGCTTTTGTATATTTCTTACGCAGCCACGTGTATTACACTACCCGGCTGCAAAACAGAACCCCTATTTCGGAAATCGGATCCGCAACTTTTGGTAAGAACTAACAATTAGCACAAAACACAGTTGAGGAATAAGATTTAGATGATGCATTCTTTTAACCAAACGAAACGTTTTTTTAAAAATATTGTTGCAGCAACGCACAGTGCTAAGAACAAAAGGGAGGCACTAAATCTATCCCGCCCATTCGTGCAATAAATAAGGTAATTTCCTTTTGATCCAAACTGGATATTACATCCACGAAACCCATGCAGCCATCGACTAATAAGTGAGAGGCAAACAATTAATTGACTTTCTGTAATTTATGCAGGATTGTGCAAAGTCCGTTTTGGATCTATCTACAAACAGACTAGTTGTGAAATAATAAGCGCCTTCTCTTATATATCGAGGTAATAAACACGGCGCGCAATAATAAATTAATAAGGTCAGGGCAAACAATACCCAAATATTTAATATTATATCCCTCCTAATTGCAGATAGGATTGTGGAAGCCTGATGTTACCACAGGCGAAAACCAGAGGAATACTACACATCCGATAGATCACCACTGGCAATATAACCATCACGGTTAGTAATCATATATATTAAAATGTATGAGTGATATCTGAGTGGTGTGGGTGTATATACGAGAAGAGAATGTGGACAACACTAACCAAAAGGTCAACACTTGTCAGAATGTTTTGGTATAATTAGAACAGAGTTTTAGAAATATTGGCAATAAAAAAGTTTTGATGTTACAAGATTTCTGACTGACACCTTTGGGGACAATATGTGCTTTTTAGAAGCCTCAATAACAGAAATATGGGACATGCTGTTTCTGGGTGTAAGAATTCTCCCCAACGATATATTGATAGATAATGTGATAATGTGATAATGCTATACAATGCCTAGAAAAAGAAACCGATCCATGTACATAATACCCCTTGTGATTACAAATAGGCCCCGCTTGTGATTACAAATAGGCCCCCGTTGAGGTTTAATAAAAGTATATATAATTGTGGAATACCAATAGATGGTCTGTGGGCATACATAGCTGGCTTCGGTTATTATACCTCATGATGATATTTTTAGAGAGGGGAGAAATAGGATTTCTTGTGATAATAAGGAGAATTTTAAGAAATTTGAATAAAATGTGGTATTGACATCAAAGCCATATGTGGATCTAATAGTTGTATTGCATTGTATTTTACTTTGTGCATTAGGTTTGATACTTAACGTGTGGAGAATACATATATAAACTGTCCTGAGGAAGTAAGCCATTATCATTTGATGCTTCCGAAACGCGTCGACGCCAATCCCTAAGTCATATTCGGCGTTGCCAACAACTAATCCGGTTTAAAGGAATAATATTCCTCCTATTGTTGACAAACGAGGGTCCGAAATGATATGACAAAGACAGATATTAGTGTCTCCTTTGAGTAATTTCTCCAAGTCCACATTAGGTGGTTTTAACTGTGTTTTTTATTTGTGATGTACATGTTTTTATTGACAATTCATTGATATCTTTGTATATTCTTTTATAATAAATTGTATACTTTTTTAATCACTAACTGGGTTGGGCATGTTCCTTTTTGGTAAGTGTTCTCCAGCTCCACAAAACGAATGGTGTGATTGGTGTTTGTCAGTTTGAGTCCTGATTTAGAAGCAGGAAATAATACTCCCCATAGGGAAACCTCTTTGTTATACTTTTCAGTATATTGGAGCTCCATTTCCCTTTGGGTTATTAAGAGCCCCTCTCTTCCTTTTATACCGGCAGAGAAACTGATCCAAAGACTGCTTCCAGTAGTTAGTAGCATTTTTTAGGCTCTCACCAGCTGGAAGCGGAATTGGTGTTTGCTCCTGCTTGACAAGAAAATTGTGAATTGCTCCCATCAAGCAAGGGCAAACACAGGTTTCCCTGCACGCACCTGCACAGGTAGGAACATCCTATATACTGAATGTGGACTCCTCGTGACATAGCTCATGAGACGACTGAGAAATGATGTCCCCAGGGTCAATAATGGCTCAAGTTGGGGGTTCGCAAAGATCCCTTCTCTTTTTCTTGATTTTGATGCCCTGGCCGATAGGGTTCCTGTGGCATTTAGAGGCTTGGGGAGAGGGGCTGTGTGCCTCTTCCCTCTTTAGAAATGAAACTGGGTTCAGGGGATGAGGTCCTTGAGGCCAAAATTGGCCCAGAGACAGGGGGCTAGTGCCACTCCCTTAAAACATGTGGCAGGTCCAGGAGGAAGGCATCCCTGAGGCTAAAAAATGACCCGAGGAGGGTAGACCATGTATCCCCTCACCTTTAGAAATGCGTCCGAATGGTGCCACCAGGGACAAAATTGGCTTGGGGAGGGGGGCATGCATGCCCCCTCACTCTTAAGACAAACATCTCTTCTGCCCTGGGATCTGGCACACCCCAGAGGGCTTAATAACCAAGTGCAGAGACCACACTTGTTTTTCATATTTTTTATTTTGCTCAAATTTCTGGCAAAATTGAAAAAAAATGTCTTTGGCCCCAGGAGACCTCCCTCAGGGACCGCTCAATCAGACCTAGAGTGTCAGGGTATTCCTACCCTGCCCCCTTGTGTCTTTTTTTTATTTTTATTTTTTAAGACTAAGATAGCTGCCACCACTTTCTGGTCGAGGTGGTGGCAGTCAATCCGAACTCTGATCCATAGACCCTCTGTGTACCTAGATATACAATGTTTTTGACTAGTAATTGCTCAAAAACTACTGAACAGATTTCCACCAAAACACAAAAAGTCAATCAAACAAACAGGGGAATTGTAAGCGCACGACTCACCCATGAGGGTCTCAAGGCGCTGGGGGGGGGGGGGGTAGGTAGGTTGGGGCGGGGGAGGGTGTGCATATCTTTTTGAACCAAGACCTAGCTTTCTGCCAAATTTGTTGTAAATCTGTTCAGAGGTTTAGGATCCTATGGGAAAATGAATTGGAAAACCACATTGTGGGACCCCCCTTTGTCTTGGCCCCTGTCCGATGGATCACCCCGAAACTTTCCCTGAGAAAATAAGGCACTAAAGAGCAACTAAAATGGCGCCAAAGTTACTAGCAACGCAAAAAATGCATTTTCTATGGAAACACCATACTAACTATAACAACTCAGTGGAGGCCTGCCACTGAATAATACATCAGACTTTTGATTGGAAGAGTGTTTTTTTGTTCGCTAATAACTTTGGCACCATTTGATGGGAAAAGTTTGTCCACCTCAACTCTTTCCTGGAAAGTTTAGGAAGTGGTACGTCAAGCCAGGACCATGAAAAATAGGGGGTTCCAAAACTCAATTTCTGTATGCAGTTTCCTTAGGGAATTTTAGACATGACCACAGCCCGAACCGCTGAACGGAATTACACCAAATTTGGCAGAAAGCTAGATCTTGGCCCAGAAAGAGTGCTTTTTGTAATTTGGTATACATCTGTTCAGTAGTTTTGGAGTTATTAAAGAAAAACGATTTATGCATATCTAGAGATGCAGATCCACTGTGAATTCACTGCAGTGGATCCCCAGATACATGGGCCAACAGCAATACTGTGATTGGCTGGCCGCAACCTGGAAGAAAAGTTGTGCCTGCCTGTTTGTCAATCACAACACAGTACCGGGGGGAAACAATGTCTAAATAGAATATAATGGGTTGGGACAGAGGTACCCTGACCCCATGGGACTGATGGAGGGGTCTGTTAGGAAACCCCTCATGGGAAAGACATTTTTCGCAAACCTTTTTTGGTGCGTGCAAAAATCCACACATCCACAGCAGTGCTCAGCGTGGCCCCCATGCAAATCTGTGACAGATCCATGGATCCTGATCCCAATTTTTTTTTAAATACACCCACCCACTCACAAACCCACTCACACACTCACTCACACACACACTTGCACACCCACACAACCACTCACACATCTCTCACACATCCATATAGCCACTCACAGACCCACTCTCAGACCCAAAACACCACTCACACACCCACTCACACCCATACAGCCGCTCACACTCCCACTCAGAGACCCAGAGAACCAATTAAACACCTACTTACAGACCCACTCATAGACCCACAAAACAACTCATACACACTCTCACAGACCCACACAGCCAGCCAAACAAGCACTCACACACTCACCGCCCCACTTGCACACCCACAAAAACACTCACACCTGTACATCTACTAATGCACCCACTCAGAGAACCAGAAATTCACTCACACAACGACTTGCACACTCATACAGACACTCAAACACTCACTCAGACCCAAAGAACCACTGACATGCCTACTCAGAGACCCACACAGCAACTCACTGTCCACTCAAAGACCCACACAGCCAGTTGCACATGTACTGACACACCTACCACACACTGACACTCTCACGTACAGAACCGCTCACACACCCACTCACACACCCAGGTTACAGTGATGTCATAGCAGTGAAAGCCATGGAAATTCACTGAAAAAAACAAAGGTTGCAGAGATGTTCTAGTTGGGGAATAGCATTAAAAAAACATAAAAATTCACAGAGTAAGCCAACGGTTAAAGGGACATCATAGTTTGGAATAAGAATATAAAAAACCTTAGAAATTCTGTAAAAAATGATTAAAGCGATGTTGTAGTTATGCTAAGATTTTACACACATAAAACCATAGAAATTCCGCAGTTATAAGTCAGAGTTATCTCAAGCATCTATAATTTGTATTCTAAGGTAAGTATAACGCATGCCCTTGCCATGCACTGCTAATTACCCCACATATTACATCACTCCTGACATCTTCTATGACATCATTGATAATATCACTGCAACATTTGCAGTGAAATTATTGATCAGAAAACTGTACATGGCGAGGCCACAAGTTTTAGTTACCTTAGGGTACAAGTTATAGTTACTTAAGATAACTATAACTGCTGAATTTCTATGGTTTTGTGTGCATCGAATCTGAACCTAACTATAGCGTCCCTAAAACGCTTTTTTGGGGGGGGTTGTCAATGGGGTCCCAGTAGATGCATTTAAATCTTGCACAGCTTTGTGGCCCAATTTTGACATAGGGATTTAATGCAGCGGCTTAAGGGCCTGTCCTACCTACCTGACCGATTCCATAAAGGTCCTTATCTTTTAAAAGTCCTACCGTCCGATTTCACTCTTAGATTTAACTGCAAAATTAATGGGGGAGGATTATCCTGATTAGACCAGATACTTGGGTAGCTGTGAATCATGTGTTAACAGACTCTCAGTGAGGTTATAGGAAGGATATTGCACATGGGAGCAGTGTATCAATCTCCATCTTTTAATCAGTAAATACATTGTAGTCAAGCACTGACATATCTGTCTCTGCTTTGCAGACCTCAGCATCACCTTTGATTTAGTCAACCACTCTAAATTGTACAAGACCTTGATTAAAATGGGTGACCCAGAAGACATTTATCTTTCTTGTCCCAAATGTATGCCTCAATGACCACACAAGTGAGGTTTGGGTTAGAGGGTGATTGTACGTCAAGTTTTAGGATAACCCGAAACATGAGGAACAGTTGTTTCTTAGCCCTCTCCTATTCTCTCTCTATATTAACGAGGTTGATAAGAAGTTACAGGAAATAGATGCAAATGCACCCAGAGTAGGTTCCCATCCCATCACTGTGCTCCTGTATTCTGATGATGAGGTTCTGATTTCCAAAACGGCAAATGGTCTACAACAGCTAATCAATGGGTTTGTCACATATGTGAAGCGGAAACATCTCAAATGAAACCGAGTAAAAACATTTACTATGTTGTGTAGGAGGGGGACAGTAAAGAAAAAATCTCACTTTGTCGGGTGCCCAAACAAATTGGAAGAAGTTGAAAGTTTTTCCTACTTAGGCATTCTCTTTTCAAATTCTGGACTCTGCAGGTCACATATAGCTCTAGTAAACATCAAATTTAAAAGGTCAATTTACGCTTTGTTTAGATTTGCTAGGTAAATAGGTAGCAAACAAATAGGTGAGATATTGCAGCTATACAGGATTAAATGTATACCCTCAGATATTTATGGGGCAACCCTCCGGGGTATGGCGAGGCACACAACTGTGAAAGTGCAGCAAATTATTTCTTATGTAGACTCTTGGATGTTCCTCATAAAATGCCTTTCTATATTATTCACAAAGAATTGAACATTTCCTACCTTAAAGATATATTTGACCGGAGTGCTTTAATTGGTTGGTATAATATCTGGTGCAAAGCAGGAACAATATTTAATAGTGAAGTAGCTAGCAACCACCTTGCTCTCAGATATTATGATAAAATATCCTGGTTGGCACATGTGGGTGGGCTTTTCAAGGAGACTGATTATCACATGTCCATTGAAAGCCCAGATAGTATCCTGCAGTACAGCTGGAAAGATTTTAAGTTGATTTCTGCAATAAATGAATCCTAGAGAAAGAAAAAAACTCAAGTACTTGAAAGGCCCTGTACAACAAGGTTTGCAAAGCTATCCGGTATTGGTAACAGATGTACAAAAGAGATTTTATCTCACAAGTTTACGGTTGGGTATCCTACATCATCTTGTTGCAATCCCAAAAAGAGATGCATGGAGTAGAACATTACCTAAGTGCCTGTGTGACAGGAAAGAGGCACAATCTATAACACACTTTAATTTGTTCTATAATAATAATAATATTAGGAAATGCTTTCTAAGTCCTTTATTTTTTACAAGAGAGATGTTTATGATATCAGGAAGCTTTTACATTTTTATGTAATTTTAAGTCAGTTAATGCAGTCATCAGTGCCATTTTAAATCATCTCCAGGGAGGGTGCCAGGCCCTGATTGGATTCCTGTGGACATTTTCAGACACAACCTGTCACTTTGGGCGCCCCTGTAGACTAATGCTTTCTAAAAAGATGAAGTTGGAGGTCTCAAGCACCTGGAAGGAATCAATATAGGTTCCCATCTTTAAGAAAGGCAGCAGAACCAACTCTCCTGCTATAGGCCCATTTCACTCCTAGATTCCCTTATCATGATCTTAGGGTGAGTCATTCTCCAACTTTTAGTAGACTCGGCCTCGGATAATAAGCAGCCACGGTTCGTGCAGGTAACAGCGGTGGGGCCGCATGGGGGGTATTTCGAGGGAGGATGCATAGGGAAAATTGAATAAATAATTAATTTTCCCTGTTCATCGTCCCTCGCAATACCCCCCATGCGTCCCCACCGCCCCGCCACTGTTACTTGCACGGACCGCAGCTGATAATATGTTATTTTCCGAGGCTCGGTATGGTTTCGGCCCGGGAGAAGGAACCATTGAACAAACATTGAACCTACTTATGATCGGGGTAAATATGTCCAGGCCAGAGGCGGGACACTCCATATGGCCTACATGGACCTGTTGATTGTCCTCGAACTAGTGGACAGGGGCGAGCTATGGATTATGAATGGGGAAGGCTGGTATTAACCCTGCCTTGGTTGACCTACTAAAACGCTTGCATTGGGGCACTAAAGTGTGGGTGCATTATAATGTAAATGGAGATTGCACCCGTGCTTTTAGCTCCAACAAAGGTGTCGGGCAGGGCTGCATAGCAGTCCCCTTTTTATTTTTTTTTCATATTAACACCCTTGAGAAGAAGTTAGTGTCAAGAGGAAAAGACCTTCCTAGATTCTGTATCTGTGTCATCTTGGTTTTATTATGCGCGGGGACGCAGTTTTAATTGTCCGAACAGCAAATGACCTCCAGATTTTGTTTGATATTTTTAATGATTTTATAGGGGGCTCAACCTGAAAATACATCAAAAGAAATCTTTTATTATGACATGTGGTCCCAAGAATATGCTCGTCCATTCCATTGCAGGGATCCCCATAGCTAAAGTAACCAATTTTTATTATTTAAGGATTTTGATATCTTCAGATCTTAGCTGGGGTAACCTTTTGTCCCAGAGAGCAGGCAAATTCAAAGGGGCAAATAATGCAATTATTAGGTCTTCAAAAAGACTTGGAAACAAATCCATTAGAGAAATTATTTCTCTTTATAAGAGTAAGTGCATTTCCACGGGGACTTATGGGGCTAGCATTTTGGGCGACTCTCTGGTGGGCAACCTTCAAACAATGTAAAATCAGTTGCCTCTGTAGGTTACTCATCGTGCCGAGGAGTATGGCTATTTTTGTTACTCATTTGGAAGTTCAGCTAGCATTTTTGGAGTATCTAGTTCAGTTGCTCTGCTGCTGCTATGATTGAAGATTTGGCAGTCACATCACACATCGTTCAGTCAAAGGATTCTTGCTGACTGTCTTAAACTAAATCATGCGACTGCAAACTCCGGGCTTGCTTATGCCCAAAAGACATTTATAACTATAGGACTGTTTTCACAAACAACAAGAAACCAATAGAAGTGCGAAAATATTGGTACAATCTTCTTTCACTTCCAAAAGACGTTATTCCAGGCTTGTAAAACATCAGTCTGTGACCTCAGTCATCCGTTATTTATATTAAAGAAGACTGAGGGTGAGGAACGCTACCTTACCTGGGTTACAAATTTGGAAAGCAGATTTTATCTGACTCGTTTTAGATTGGGTACTTTGTATTTCCTGGTAGCCCACAATAAGCAGGGACCGTTGTTCTCCCTGTCGCTGCAACGGGTTTTCCACGCAAACCTTGGCCCATTTTATACTTTTTGGCAGTTTTTATTCTAGACCAGTGGTGAATTATTATGCCCATATTGTGCTTGGTTGGTTCTAGTTATTTTTCTGTCTGTTTGCTCCATCACCAGCTGCTTGAGTCTGACTGTTGTTGTGCATCAGTATTACGTTATATTCATCAAGCTGTGACCTCTTTTAACAATTTTTTACAACTATTGCCGTGTTTATTCACTTGGATTTATTGATGGAATTTGATAATGGTATTGTGAGGGGCTTGAGATCCGACTATAATGTTCCATTTATTTGAACAACATGTATGTATGGGATGTATGAGGATACAACGCGATCATTTAGATCGCAGTACATTACATCGCTGTTTTTACAATGCAAGTCGTTACAACAACTTGCGCTTGAGGGCGCTGGACTTAGGAATAGTGTGTTTTACTATTCCAACTCCAGTCTACGTACGGTAGGGAAGGTGTTGGAATAGTAAATCACACTAAGCCTTAGTCTAGAGCACCCTCTAGTTCAAGTTGTTATAACAACTTGCATTGTAAAAACAGCTATGTCAACGTATTGCAGCGTTGTAGAGGTCATTTTCTGTATGTATGATATTTATTCTACAATGGCCTTGTGCCAAATAAAGTTTTTTTTTTATCAGAGTCAGTTACTACTTGTTGTGCTGTCTCTGCTTTCATTTCATTTGCTGTCATTAGAAGGAAGTTGCCCTCAGTATTTGACAGCTTGGCCTGTGAGAGAGGTTAATGATACAGTAATGGCTTGAGGTTTTGCAACTTGTTGTATATAAACCTTAACTATTAATCTTAGAAAGTATATATGAGATGCGATTTTAAAACCTGAACGTACTTCATACTGATGTAAATCTTGACATTTAAACATTTATAGCTTTATTACACTCGACTAGTAATCATTATTTTCAGCAAAATGACTTCACTGTACCGAAAATGTGGAATTATTAAGTCTTCGGTCTTATAGTTTATTGAGGAATTAATTGCTAATTGCAAATTCATGTTTGTCCCCCTCCCATGGCCAATTCCGGCCCCGGGGACCACGTTCCTCAGAGCATGGCAACATTTTTTTTGTTTTACGGAGGGGGCTGCATGGACCCCCTCCTGAGGCCTCTTTTGGCCCTGGGGACCCCCTCCCCCAGGTCCATTTATTTTTAAATTTGATGAAGGGGCCATGTGGCCCCCTCCCGGGCCACTTCTGGCCCTGGGGACCCCATCCCCCGGGGTCCCCATCCCCTCTCCTTTGGTGACCATAGGGGGAGCCCCAATTCCCCCACGGTCCCATCGGCTCCCCGCGTCCTGCAGGAGCCGGCATTGCTTTTCCACATGGGGAGCTGCTAACATGCAGCTCCCCTTGTGGAAAAGCAATCTTCTTTGCTTATTGAAGCGAGAACAGGTTTCCCTGTTCTCGCTTCAATGAAGCAAAGCAGTTTCCAATGTCATTGCAAACAGCAGTCTCCCGGGGGTGGGCACCCCGGGACACTGCAGGAGCCGGGCCTGGTGGTGGCAGTCCCCAGGGCCATCAAGGGCTCCTGGAGAGGGGCCACACGGCCCCCCTCCCAAAATCTGCACAGCCCCGGGGAGGTGATGGTCCCTGGGGCTTAGGGGTCTCTTACAGACCGCCAAATTTGAATATTAGTGTCCTGGGGAGGTGGTGGTACAAATGGCTTGTGGGGGGGTTTAAGCCCCCCACACAGGTGTATGATTAAAAAAATAAAAGCCCTGTAGCAGCGGGGGTGCATGTGTCCCTCGATTATAATTAATATAAGCCCC
Organism: Lissotriton vulgaris; assembly: GCF_964263255.1. Classification (NCBI taxonomy): domain Eukaryota; kingdom Metazoa; phylum Chordata; class Amphibia; order Caudata; family Salamandridae; genus Lissotriton; species Lissotriton vulgaris. The sequence continues at coordinate 89,352,660 of NC_141697.1, read as the reverse complement.
GGTGCTTGGGAGGGCCTTGGAGGCCCCCCACAATATAAAAATAAGAAGCCCCTGGGGCAGCGGTCCCTGTGGCTATGGGGGCCTCCCTGGGCCCCCGCAATTATATTATTGAATGCCCCGGGGACTTGGCCCACCCGGGGGCTAAATAATAATGAAGCGCAGGAGCCCGAGCTTCATTTTTTTTTTTACATTTTCGGCCGAAATTCACACTGGGTGCGCGAATCTCGCCTATTTCTTTTTAAAATGCTTTTTCTGGCCCTGGGGCTCCTTGTGGGACCCCCTGTGCAGGCCTAGGGAGTCAGGGTGTTTCTAACCTGCCCCCTTTTCTGTTTTTTCACCTTTCTTTCCCTGTTTTCTTGTGCCTCGGTTACCGAGGCTCAAGATGGCTGGCAACACTTCCTGGTTTGGAGTGTTGATAGCCAATTTGAATAAAGCTCCTGAAAAAATTGCAGTCTCTTGAGTGCACTCTGCTGTACTGAGCACCCTCTTCTGATATATCTCAAATGACATCACTGATGACATCATCCAGTGAATGTGTGTTTCTTTAAAGTTTAAATATGTTTTATATATATTTATGCCAAGGTGTATTGAAGAATGAGTGGGTGTATAACTGTCTGAATGGATGATTTAGTAGGTGCGTGACTGATTGTATAAGTGACTGATTAAGCGTATCTTACTGAATGCATGGGTTAGTGAGTAAACTGTGTATATGTCTGTATCAGTCTGTCAGTTGGTGTATAAGCGGCTGCATCAGTTGGGGAGTAGCTACATGACTGTCTAAGTGGGTTATTAATTGGTTCTCCGAGTATCTGTATGGGTGCCTGAGTGTCTTTGTGAGTGGGTGTGGGTGAATGACTCTGTGCATAGATGTCTGAGTGGGTGCATCACTGGCTGTGTGGGTTCAAGAGTGCATCTGTAAAGGGCTGTATGGGTGGGTGAGTGTGTCTATGAGTGTGTTGGTGAGTGAATAGATGTCCCAGTGGTATATGTGTGAGTAACTACGTATTTGAAAGGCAGTATATGTGAGTTTTGGGGTACATAAATGACTATACGTGAGAGTGAGTGATTGTGAGAGTGGCTCTATGGATGAGTGTCTGCTTGTATGAGTGATTATATGAGAGATTAACTATGTGTTAGTATTTGTATATTAAAGTGAGGTGGTCTGTGTATAACTATATAGGTGAGTACATGGGTGTGCTTGATTCTTTGCATGACTGAGGAGGTGTGTGAGTAAGTCTATGGATGAGTGGAGGGTTTGAGTGTATGTATAGGTGTATGAGCACATATGAAAGTGCTGTATTGATGAGTTCAAGTTCAAGTTCGAGCATTTATATAGCGCACTACTCACCCAGAGGGTCTCAAGGCGCTTGGGGAAGGGGTTCATTATTTGTCGAATAGCCAGGTTTTAAGTTCTTTTCTGAAGGAGATGTGGTTTTGAGTAAGGCGGAGGTGAGTGGGGAGTGAGTTCCAGGTCTTGGCAGCCAGGAAGGAGAAGGATCTGCCACCCATGGTGGATTTTCGGATGCGCGGGACTGCAGCGAGGGCTTGATTGGACGATCTTAGTTGGCGTGTGGGTTTGTAGAAGGACAGTCGAGTGTTGAGGCATTCGGGTCCTAGATTGTAGAGGGCCTTGTGTGCATGGGTGAGAAGACGGAACGTAATTCTTTTGTTGACGGGAAGCCAGTGGAGGTCTTTTAGGTGTCCGGTGATGTGATCTTGGCGAGGGATGTCCAATATGAGTCTCGCTGATGCGTTTTGGATGCGTTGGAGTTTTTTCTGTAATTTTGCTGTGATTCCGGCGTATAGTGTGTTACCATAATCCAGTCGACTCGTGACCAGTGCGTGGGTGACAGTCTTTCTTGTCTCGAGGGGGATCCAGCGGAAGATCTTTTTGAGAATGCGAAATACGTTGAAGCAGGAGGATGAGACTGCGTTGACTTGTCTGGACATCGAGAGAGAGAGGAGTCTAGGATCAAGCCAAGGTTACGTGCGTGGTCTGTGGGTGTGGGTGCTGTGCCCAGAGCGGAAGGCCACCAAGAGTCGTCCCAGGCAGAGGGGGAAGATCCTAAGATGAGCACCTCCGTTTTGTCTGAGTTGAGTTTTAGGTGGCTATGTTTCATCCATTCGGCTACTTCTTTCATGCCTTCGTGAAGATTGGTTTTGGCGGTGTTAGGGTCTTTGGTGAGGGAAAGGATTAATTGGGTGTTGTCGGCGTAAGAGATGATGTTGAGGTTGTGTTGGCCCGCGATGGATGCGAGTGGGCTCATGTAAACGTTGAAGAGGGTGGGACTGAGTGATGATCCTTGTGGTACTCCACAGATGACTTCAGTGGCCTCTGAGTTGAATGGGGGGAGTCGGACTCTTTGAGTTCTCCCAGAGAGGAATGAGATGATCCAGCCCAAGGCTTTTCCTTGTATGCCGATGTTGCTGAGGCGTTGTATAAGGGTGCTGTGGCAGACTGTGTCGAAAGCGCCGGAGAGGTCGAGTAGAATGAGGGCCGCTGTCTCTCCGTTATCCAGTAGTGTTCGGATGTCATCTGTCGCTGCAATGAGGGCGGTTTCGGTGCTGAGTTTGGCTCGAAATCCGGATTGAGATGGATCGAGGGAGTTGTTGGATTCAAGGAAGGCGGCGAGCTGGCTGTTGACAGCTTTCTCAATGACTTTGGCGGGGAAAGGGAGGAGGGATATGGGTCGGTAGTTTTTAAGTTCAGAGGGGTCCGCTGTGGGTTTCTTCAAGAGGGCGCTGAGTTCGGCGTGCTTCCAGCTCTCCGGGAAGGTGGCGGAGTCGAACGAGCAGTTGATGGGGTGCGATGATGGAGTCAGCCTTGTTGAAGATGTGGTGGGGGCAGGGGTCGGTTGGCGAGCCAGAGTGGATTGAGTTCATTAGGCGGATGGTGTCTTCAGTGGTGATTGGGTTCCAGGTGCTAAGGTAGATAGTTGGCGGAGTAGGATCTGAAGGGGGTGGGGAGGGTTGATCGCTGGGAGTGTTCTCGAAGCTGTTGTGGATGTCGGCAATTTTGTTGTAGAAAAAGGAGGATAACGCATCGCAGAGGTCTTGAGAGGGAGTGATGTTGTTAGATGCTGCGGTACTGTATGGGTGAATGAGTGGATGTGTGTAAACCTAAGAATCAGTGAGTGCATATGTAGTAACTGGTATTGGTGTGTCTATGGTTTCGAAAATCGTAATCTGTATTTTAGAGTGGGTATATCAAAGGTTATATTAGGGTGTGAGGAGGTGCATCAGATTATCACATGGAAGATGTCATCAGTGATATCATTTGAGATGTCATCAGTGATGCCACTGATCATGTCATCAGTGATGTAATATGTGACATCATCAGCAGTGCATTGCGGGGGCGTGAGTTATAGTTAGCTCTACTAACTATAACTGACAAATTTCTCTGGTTTTGCACGAGTGAAATGCCCAACTAACTATAACGTCCCTGAAACCTATGGTTTAATCAGTGAATTTCTAAGGTTTATTAAATGCTAATTTCTAACTATAACGTCCCTGAAACCTATTTTGTTTTCAGTGAATTTCAAAGGTTTTTCAAATGTTAATTTCTAATTATAATGTTAAGTAATCTATGTTTTTTTTAGTCATTTTTAATTTTTTTTGGTGATATTTTGTAACTTTAATATGTTAAAAATAGTTTTTGTAATTTTTTGTGTTTGTTAAGAGTATAATGTCTTCTTTTGTATTAAATACTAAAATATATATATATATATATTTTTTAAAGTGGAGTTGTGCACCCATCATGTATTTATCTCAGTGGGTGTGCGGATTCAAACCGCCATATTGGTGAAGTCGTGAAGGACATGTGTTTCAGCCAGCCCACTCCGCTTACGCTTATAGGTGAGGTACGAAAATGCTACATGTCCCAGGTGTTCCCCTGTAGTGATCTGCTGATCACAGGTCTAGTTGTCAGCATGCCACAGCCACTCCCTCATGCCTGATTTACACCCACACAACACCCATGCAGCACAGGCATCACAGGACATGTCACCCTGCCACAAAAAAGGGCTGGGCGCACGTGCTTGATGCCATTTTCATTCTCTCCCATGACTTGAAGTACAGAGAGGTGGTGGCAGCTGAGGACCTTTGTCCGACATGGACCTCCCGCCACGTGGTGATGACTTGAGTTCACTGAGTTAGTGCCACCAGAACTGAGCGGGTGTGCAGCCTGCGATGATGGCTAGGCCTTAATACACCATCCTGTCAATCAAGACCCGATTTGAATTGTGAGCTTGGCTGGACAGTGCGTACGCCACACAAAGAACACTCCTTGGCGCGGTGCATTGATATGTTCTCGGCCATTATTTATATATTTTATTTATTTGGTGTTTTCTATGGCGCGAACATGACCCTGAGTGGGGTATCACAGTGCTTCACATTTGCATAACAATAAACTCCTTCGAGGGTTCGAACTCCTGAGGTTTTCCTTAAGGGAAGCTCACAGTTATCTATTAACCAGTATGATCTGCTACAGACCCCCAGGAGGACCTAACTCTAAGTGCTCTGCCTTGATTGATGTTGTGTGTAACCTGGCATTGGCACACTCTAAACTGATCATCCTGGGTGATTTCAACTTGTGGGCTGATGGCCCGCTGGACACGGCGTTTAAGGAATTGTCGGAAGCTTCGCAAGCTTTGATATGCCTCAGCTGGTATTGCAACCTACGCACCAGGGTGGACATATATTAGATCTACTGTTTGATAATTCCAACATGGCTACAATCACAGATGTTCTACCACTGTGTTGGACTGATCATAGTCTGGTAAATTTTAGGCTTACTCTGCCTAATGTGTGTTGTCAAATTTATCATCAGAGGCAATGTCGGCTGGGCAGAGAATGGACCACATTAAGTAAGCTTGAAAATCCCTTGCATTGGAATGACTTAGACAGCCTGGACCCTAGTAGGTCGGTGGACTGGAATTCCCAATTCCACTGTGTGCAGATCCGAGACAGGCTTGATAAGCTAATTTCTGCAAAGAAGCTAAAAAAGAGAGAGAAACCCTCAGCCCCCTGGTTTAATGAGGAATTGCGAGCACTCAGGATGGGTTGTAAAGTGGCCGAAAAAACCTGGAGAAAAGGATATAGTGATTCAGATAAAAATGCTTTTACAAATCAACTTAATCTGTACAAAAACACTATAGCGAAAACTACGAATATTTTGCTAATACCATTCTACTAGCAGCTAATAGCACCAAAGCTATATTCAGCTAAGTAAAGAGTCTGTCTAAACCTGACTGTGCTAATAACAAAATTCCAGTCACTCTAGCTTTATGCGATGAGTTAGTTTCCTATCTGGAGGATAAAATCAACAAGATAGTTAGGGATTTTGATCCACCAACAGTGGTGGAAAAACCTGATCCTCATTTGTCCAATGCTGAGCAGTGTTCTCTGCCATCACCAGACTCTAAGCCCAGCAACCCTACCATTTTAAAACATGGCCAGCATTCTCTGGATTGCTTTCGCATTCCGGACGAGGAAACATTTGATACCTTAGCTAGGGGTATCACCTCTGGGTCCCCCCCTTGACCCCCTTCCCCACAGAATTTGGAAGGAATAAGGGCCGAGCTCTTTCCCTATTTACAACAGATCTGTGGTCTATCTTTGAGTACGGGGGAGGTCCCTAAAAACTGAAAGGAAGCAGTTGTTACCCCTCTTCTAAAAAAAAACACGCTTGACCCTGGGTGTGTGGCCAACTATCGGCCAATTTCTTTATTGCCATATCCTGTTAAAATTCTGGAAAGCATAGTCAGTAAGTCTCTAACCCAGTATATTGAGGAGTATTCGCTCCTTGACGAGATGCAATTCGGCTTTCGGCCCAAGCACGGTACTGAAACAGCACTTGTTACCGTGCTTGATGGTATGAGGATGCGGGCGAACAGTGGCCAGTCAGTGATCTTCGTGCTGTTGGACATGTCAGCGTCTTTTGACACTGTAAACCACAGTATACTGTTGGAGAGACTTAAAGATTAGGGTGTGACCGGTCGCGCCCTTGACTGGCTTTGCTCTTATCTAACAGACAGGACACAAATAGTGTGCCTTCAGCCGTTCTCCGCTAACAAGTCTTCCTTACGACAGAGGGGTCCCGCAGGGCTCGGGGATTAGTCCTGTGCTCTTTAACATCAATTTGCAGTCTCTCATTCCGCTTATTAGATCTTTTGGAGTGGAGGTGGTGAACTATGCAGATGACACCTAGCTCGTGTTTTCCTTGGAAGGGAATGATTCCATTTCCCTGGAAAGATTTCACGAGTGTATGACTAGCACCACGAAGTGGCTTAAGAAGAACTGGTTACAGTTAGCAGCTCTAAAATGGAAGTGGTCCTGTGTTCTTCCAGAAGATCTGATCAGCCTGTTGTACCCATCTTTCAGTTGTCCCCTACTGGCGCACCTATTACCCCTTCTAGCACAGTACGCAATCCGGGGGGGATGGTGATCAGGGCCTCCAACTGAATTCTCAGGTTAACAAAATGGTTGGCACTTGCTTCTCGCTAATCCAAGTGCTGAGAAAGATCCTCCCGTTTTTGCCTAACTCTGCTAGAACGCAGGTTCTGAGATGCGTAATTCTCAGCAGACTTGATTACTGCAACTCTCTATATCTGGGTGTGCCTAACACCCTTATCGGGAAGCTGTACAGAATACAAGCCATTGCAGCGAAACTCGCTTTAAATAGGCAACAAGGGACCTCAACCACATTAACCTTGCGAGATTTGCATTGGCTGCCGATCCACCAGCAAATTCAATTCAAAGCTCTATGCACTGTCTTTAGGGCAGCTCATGGAATGGGCCCTATGAACCTGCAAAGAAAATTCATCTGGTATTCTCCAACTAAAACCTTTGTTCTGCTTCTGCATTTCTGATGAATGTAGTTGAAGGACTGGGTTCTGCTAAGACCCAGCGGTGCCAGGGATAACACCTGAAACCTTCGTGGGTTACCTGTTCCGGCGTACAAATGACAGAGACACGGGACACTTCCTTTGGCGTCAAAGATTCGAGGTTTATTTACTGCAGGGAACACAGAAGTCACGAGAAGTACATAGCATGTAGGTTCTGAGAGACTGCTTCAAATTGTATCTGCGGATCGCTCTTTTTATGTAGTTTTTTGTCATAAGATAACATAGCGAACAAAAGTTTACAACCCGGTTCCCACAGTACATTTCATAGGGGGTCGCTTTCATGTATTCAGGGCCCGGAACATAATTAAAGTAACATTTGGCGGTTCCCAACTGTAAAAGTACATCCTCCCACCATTAGTGCATTCCGTTTGACTGTAAACGAATCAAGGAAGAGACAGAAACAGGTGCAGAGGAAGACGAGGATAGCGAACAGATCGAAGAGAGTGTAAAAGGGGTGGTATCAGGAAACACGATTGCAGGGATCAAAGGAGACGTGCCTAATGAATGCACAACTGAGACAATAGACCGGCACGGCAAGATGAGCCTCGAGCGGGGCCCTCTGCCTTACAGTATCATCCCCCTCATCATAAAGACACCCTCAAAGGAACGCGTGTCTTCCGCAAGAGTCTGGGAATCCCAGGGTCATGAAGCGGACAGCGTCCGTTCGCTGGCTACTTGAGGGCAAGAAACAAAATGGATGCCGTATCTAAAATGGAACCCGTGGGTTCAGATGAAGAAACCCACGAAACAAACGAACGGTTTAGGCTAGCACAGTGAAAACGCGTACACCCACTAAACTCGTCATTTGCGGTTCATAGATACCAGACTCGCCCATATTCGGGCGAGGCAAAAACACCACTTACAATTGTCACGGAACCTCAGACGCTCCTTTTGCCCTCATGTAGGCAAGCACTAGTCGTAATCGGAATCGATTTCGATATTCATCAGACCATCCAGATGCTGCTGCAACATAATTCTATCCATCAGCGTTCCTTTGGTAACAGGCGGCCGCCTTATACACGTCGTGGCACAGAGGCCACATAAGGCAGGACCACACTGCACACAAAGACAACACGTGAATAGAAATGCTACAACAACCCCAATGATCATCAGAATCTTCCAACCCCACGTCGACATCAGGCCCCAAAACCACCCTAGTAGCGTCCAATCCCCTACGTCCACGTGTATGGACTCGGAGATCTTATGCAACTTCGAGATGGCTTGATAGACAGTTGGAGCGTTGTCAGGAATGAAAATACAGCAGCTCGAATGGATCACCTTACATACTCCACCTCTATCTGCTAAAACGACGTCTAAAACCATACGATTTTGTAACGTCATAAGCCTGTCCGCCTGAAGCTCTGCTGTGATATTGCCAAGGGCGCTCGCAGTGATATTAGCGGTCAATTCCACCACTCGAGTCAACTTTCTCAGGTTCCTACTATTGATCATAGGTCCCCAAAACGGCAAGAAACCCTTAAAGAAGTCTCCTGCTTCTTGACCGGCAGTGTCCTCTTCGCTAATCACGCCTCTCACAACTCTGGTCTTGTGATAATCCGACCCAACAGTAAAGGTCGGCGGCAACAAATTTGCAATATAACATGTGCCTGAGAAGTCACGAGGCAGCCATGTATATGCACGATCATAACAAACAAAGTAAGTACCCTTGGCAGTCAGAAGAACAGGGGAAGAGGTCGTCGGCAAAACATACGTCTCGGTACAGGCACTCCTCCCAAGCTGAGCTTGCGGGCTTCGGCCTAGGCCTTTCAGACAGAAATTACCGAGGTGGGGTACGATCCAGATCGGAGACGAGCTTTTAAGCTGCCGATCACCCACTGACATGCTATACTCAGCCTCACTCAGATCTCGGTATGCTCGCACCTCTTCCTCTGGGATAAGCGATGCGTCAAAGATATCCCTATCTAAATCGGCAATCGCTCTTGCCAAAGGCTTGTGGTACGGGCCAGGACCATGATCTGCAGTGCGTGGCTCTCGATGGGGGTAGGAATCTAGTGCACTACGAAACATTGTTTGGAATGCTCGAGCAGAACCCTGGGAACTGTAAGGGAGAACCAAGTACGGAATTCCCCTATCGGTGGTATGTGGCATTAACCCACACACCCAACAATTGGTAGTGTTCATCACCAACTGATGCTGATGAAGGAGCTGAATGAAGGAATTGTTCATGAATTCCGCACGTCTAACCTGCTCGTGTTGGGGTAAGATGTGGAAGGAATGAGGAGAAACAGTGGAGGTAGGTTTAGGTTCAGAAGAAGGGGTAGGTGAGGCAAAAGGCAACAACGACTGTATCATATAATACACCCCACCCACCAATAACGAAGAAACAGTTAAGAATAGAAGGAACACCTGAAACATGAAGCATTTTGTACGTACAATCCTATGCAGTTCGAATCTTTGAGCTTGAGCCTTTTCCGATTCTGACAGCTTCGAGAAGGCCATCCTCTAAAACCGTCTGCAACGTTCTTGACGCACTTCGTTCTGTGAAGAAATAGTCAATCCCCAGGAGTTCCTAGGAACCGACGGCCTCCGACCTAGTGTCAGGACCTACTAACCAGAAGGAAGTACCCGCACGGCCCTACGGTCCACCCGGATGTAAGGTACTTTAATTAAACAGTATATACAAAATCTCCTAGCTGTGGAAACAAATACATATGCAGAAAAAGACTCAAAATTTACAAAATCACAGTTATTCAAAAATGTTCAAAGTGGTAATGGGGTAACGTGAATGTCAGGGGAGGAAGCAAAAATATTTTTTATTAGTCTCTAGTGTTGGAGCGGAGAAAATATCTGCTCCTCCCAGGACGTGTCTGATCTTCAAACAGTTGGTCCGATGATGAAACAGAATCCTGTCGACCAGACAATTGTTCAGATCTTGAGTTCTTTGATGACAAATGTTCAACAGTATCGTCCGGCTGCACTGAGGTATCTCCAACAGGCTGAGCGTCGCTGAATGAGACAAAGTTTGGTACAACCTCAGCTTCAGACGAGGCGATGCCCTTCCTCACCCACGAGTCCGCTGGCAAAGGTATAGGTACCTTCTTGGTGTGGGTGGCATGCACCCAGTGCTTGCGCCCCTCCAAACGAACAGCAGTCCTCGTGGCAAGGAGCACCTGGTAGGGTCCAATGAACCTTGGCTCAAGATTTCGTTTTCGGCCAAAGTTCCTCGTAACTACCCAGTCTCCGGGCTGGAGCTGGTGGCCTGGACCCTCCGTCTGCGTTGGCAGTGCTTCATAGACCTGTTGGTGAATTAACCTCAGTTTAGCAGTCAGATCATGAAGATAATCGATCAACATTGGGTACTCAAGATCAGCGAGCACACTGGGTCTAGGGACCCCCCAAACATTGGCAGGACGGCCAAACACAATCTCATATGGGCTAAGCCCTACTCGAGAGTGTACAGTCGCCCTAGTTGACAGAAGAGCTAAGGGCAAAGCGTCAGGCCACGAGAGACCAGTCGTGGCCTGAATCTTTGCGAGTTTCAATTTGAGAGTTCCATTGTATCCCTCAACCAAACCTGCTGACTGGGGATGGTTGGCGCTGTGGAATTTTTGTGTAATTCCAAGGCCCTTACACACACTCTTCATCACACTCCCTACAAACTCACTTCCGTTATCAGACCATACAATTCGTGGCATTCCGTACCGAGGAAAGTATTCCTTCAGTAGGACTTTGGCGGTGGACAGGGCAGTATTGTCTTTAAGAGGATAGGCTTCGATCCATCGGGAGAATGCGCAAACCACATCCAAAACATATTTTAGGTTATTGCATCGCTCCATATGGATAAAATCCAACTGAATCACTTCGAAGGGACATGAAGGGGGAGCAAAATGGCCAGGGGGTGTAGGAGTTCCCTTACCAGGATTGTACATCATACATATCATGCAACTCTTGACCAATCTCTCAGCGCACTTAGCAATACCATCATTCTTCCATACAGGGGACAACAACTTGCAAATACCTTTCCCACTAATATGTGACAAGCCGTGTGCCATCGTCACAACAGCTAGCACATACGCATCCGGCAACATCCACCTCTTATTCTCCGACAAATCAATCCAACAGCCATTCGCATCCAGCTTTCCCGTACTCTCTTTCCATTTAATCTTTTCAGTCTCGGTGGCCTCATTCTGAATCGCTTTCACACTCTCAATAGTGTCCTCGCACATACCAGTTTCTGTAGGCCACCTTACCGAACTCGTCACATACATTCTAGTTGTAAGATTTCTTGCAGTCTCTTTCGCAATCTCATCAGCTAACGCATTACCACGACCAACATCATCCGTCACCTTACGGTGTGCACTACATTTAATAATTGCCACCTGCTTGGGCAATGTAAGTGCATCCAAAAGATCATTCACAAGCTGTCCATGCTGAATCTTTGTACCATGCGATGTCATAAAAGCTCTCTCTCTCCACAAACGTCCAAAACTATGCGCAACACCGAACGCATACTGACTATCTGTAAACACATTCACCCGTTTCCCTTTCGACAACACACACGCTCTGGTTAAGGCAATTAGCTCTGCCGCCTGTGCAGAGTTCTGATTCAATCTCGCAGTCTCCACAACCGTACTCAACGTCACCACAGCATACGCAGTCGTCACATCACCATTCGGCAACTTAAAACATGAACCATCCACATATAAAGTACCATCGGGGTTTTCCAATGGAGTGTTTTTCAGGTCCACACGACCTTTTGTTTCCTCCTCAGTTCGTAAGTAACAGTCGTGCGGTGCTACCTCGTCTGATTCCATATTAGTTGGCAACAAAGTCGCCGGGTTTAGGACGTTACAGCGCTTTATTTGAATGTGACTTGCCAAAAGCGTCAACTCATAACCAGACAACCTTGCGCTCGTCAAGTGTTGGGTTTTCGTACGATTCAAGAGAGTGTCAACTGCGTGCGGAACCATCACCGTAAGCATATTATCCATGACCAATCCTGCAGATTGTCGGATGGACACCGCAGCTGCCGCTGTTGCTCTCAAACAACTCGGCAATGCTCTAACTACTGGGTCCAAGGTTGAGGAAAAATATGCACATGGACGCTGCTTACCACCGAATTGTTGCGTCAAAACACTCAACGCACAACCTTCCCTCTCGTGAACGTATAGTGTAAACGGCTTACTGTAGTCAGGAGTACCTAACACAGGGGCCGAACACAACGCATCACGTAGTTCAGAAAAACTTTTCTGACATTCTTCCGTCCATGGTAAAGGAGTTGGAACATCCTTGCACGTAAGAGCTACCAATGGTTTCGCTAGCAATGAAAAATTTGGAATCCATTGCCTGCAGTATGACGTGATACCTAAAAAGGCACGCACATCTCTCTGAGTTGTTGGCACAGTCATTCGAGCGATCGCTGCAATTCTCTCTAGGGTCAACCTTCTTCCCTCCTTTGACAATAAGTGACCTAAATAGGTGACTTCTTGGCAACAATATTGTAGTTTAGAAGGTGACACCTTGTGATGTAAATCACAGAGATGTTGCAGCAACGACACCGTAGCAATTTTGCAAATGTCCTGTGTATCCGCAGCCACCAATAAGTCATCGACATATTGAATCAAGGCCGCACCAGGCGGCAACACAAACGCGTCAAGTTGGCTCTTCAGGGCTTGGCTGTATATCGATGGACTCTCACAGTAGCCCTGAGGAGCGCGTTTAAACCTAAAGCTGCGGCCACCTAAAGAGAAACCGAAAAGGTCCCTGCTCTCTTCAGCAATCGGAATGCTAAAGAAAGCATTCTTTAGATCGATCACTGAGAACCAGGACGCGGATGCTGGAATCAGAGTCAGTAAAGCCGTAATGTCGGGCACCACAGGGAACTGAAGAATCACAATTTTGTTCACCTCCCGTAAATCAATGACAAAACGATAAACAGGAGGCTTAGATGGATCAGTGCGTTTCAGAATGGGTAGCACAGGGCTATTACACACGTTCCCCGTGTCTCCTCGATAACATCTTTCTCGATCAAATCGTAGATGATCGCTAACAATGCTCGTTCACCATCAAGGGAGATACGATACTGGGGAATACGTGGTAAACGCACATTCGATTTCAGCTGAACAACATAAGGAGAGATATCAAGCAGGCCCACGTCATTGGGACCTGTTGCCCACAAAGATGCAGGAAGAGAACTCAATTCCGGTGGGAGCTTATCAATGGACAAATACATAGGAGAGATTACTCTCTCACCCAACATAAGCTTTACTCCCGCAGGAGAACAATACAAAGTCGCATACAGACGTTTCAGCAAATCCAGATCCAAAAGATTTTCACCACAACCAGTAGTTAAAATCAAAGGAGCTTTTAGCTCACGAGGCCCAATTGTAAGGGGCAAAGGGCGAGAAACCAGATTGCTAACAGGGGCGCCAGAGAATCCAACGGAAACATTTGTTAAGCCAGACAAAGGTGCGCCAGGGAGTTTCGAATGCATGATGGAACTTTTCGCTGCACCAGTGTCCAACAGAAAAGGCTCAAATACGCCTGAGGTGGCAACTGCGACGTAAGGCCCTCTCTGATCAACCGGAACTGATACTACTCCCTCTCCTTGTCTATGGCTGTCCTAGTAATTACCGTCGTCAGCACCCTGATCGGCGAATAATCATCCACATTGTACTGTGCGGATGATCCACGCTGATCGAAACAATTATTAGAATCAGAAGAATTATTAGAACGATCATTTTGCACACCACGACCTCTACCTCGTGAGGCCTGTTGAGGACCACTACGGCCTCCTCTAGATGAATTACCGCTATTCCGATCACGCAAAACTGGACAATCGAATTTCAGATGACCCTCACCCCTACAATAGGCACACTGATTATACCCAAGCATAGATCTCTGCGAAGAAGAGTCATTCCGCGATTGTGACCTATTCGTCTGAGACTGCGATCGATTCCGTTGCTGCGAATCATTCGGATTCGAGCACGGAGGATACGCTTGTTGCAACAACACTTTCGTTTTAAGCTCTTTCGTCTTTTTGTCCGCACGATCATTTTCCTCTTTCTCTCTATTCTCATAATATTGGGCCGTAGCCAATATCTGAGCAGAAGTGGAAACAGCCCACGCACTCTCTGAATTCTTTAATTTGTTGCTTAGATCCGGCAACAAATTCGACACAAATTTGTCCACAAACAATCTCTGACCTCCCTCAGTGCCCATATCTTGACCACACCGATCAATGAATGCCTCCTCAAATCTCGTAAAGAAATCAGAGACACTCTCATCCTTCTTTTGCTTGCAAGCGGACAATTTGTCCCAATTTACTTTCATAGCTGGCATAAGCGTTTTCATAAGAGTAATTATTCTCTGAGGCAGATCGGTAATGAGCTGTTCAGGCTTAGCCTCACCAACTTGTCGGGTATCAGCCGCCACAAGAGCAGGCCAATCACCGCCTAACTCAGCCACATGGTTTTCCTGACGAATTTTCGCCCACACCGGTTGTGGTACGACATTGCCAAACAGCATATCGATGTCGGCAAGATTCATTATCGTAGCATCCACTAGCTGCGACAATTCTTTATAATACCCTGCAGGATTTTTGCGAGGGTCAGGCAAAGATTGCTTTACCTGCAAAACTTCCGATCGCTTCCATGGGAGGTGTATCCAAACTCTCTGAAAGAATGGCAGGACTGGAGGATTAGCACCAGGGTTACCTGGCATATACACTGGTGGAACTTCACGCATGGGAAACTGTCCAGGCGCTGATATCCATTCCTCAGTTTCGTCTTTAAACAATGCTTGAGGCTTTATGGCAGGACGAAAAGATAGCAACTGCTCGACAGCACGTCGAACATTGCTACCCACCATTATTCCGCTCGCAAACTGAAGCTGAAGGTCAGTTAGGGCAGCCAATACATCATCAGCCGCATCTACTGATATCTCATCACGTAAGAGTTTGCACATTTCTTCAAACACGAATCTTTGTGTCGGCTCATTGAATTGAGAAAACGTATCAACAACCACACGTGGAGGATTCCTAAGGGGATATCTAATCCAATTTGTCGCCATATTATATAGCGTGTCACGTTCCCTACCACCAGGAAGCTGACTTCGTCTTTGGGGAGCATCAGAACCAGCGGACCCAAGAATTGGTCCAAGAGAAGTGAAGAAGTTAGCAGCAACAGTAGGAACACGACGTCGAGCAGATGGGGTAGAAGAGTAAAGCAAAGGGGTAACAAGAGAAGTGTCAGAAACAGAAGGGACAGCAGGGGTAACCACAACCGTGGAAGTAGCGGGAACAGGAGTATGAGAAGGTATAGACGGAGGAGCAGTAGGAACAGGAGCAGGTAGAGGAACAGGAACAAGAGGAACAGCTGCCGGAACAGCGGGTTGAGGAACCGGGGGAACCACGGGAACTGCGGTATCCTGTGCGTAGGGAGGAGGCAACTTCAGTAGATAAGACAACAAAGGGTCCTCTACTGCTTCCTCTCCCTTCTTATCCGTACCCGTCGGTAAAGCGGGGTAACATTTATCCACTGTCATGCGTTGCAATCTATCAAAAAATTCCTTTTCCTTCTCCTCTTTGTCTCGCTGAAACTGCTCTGCATTTCTCATCGTTGTAACGATACCTTCTCTCTTATTACGTTTAAGCTGCTTGATTTCTTTCTGCTTGGCTTCTTTACGCCACAACCGAAAGGAATCAAACATGGCCGGCCTTGCTTTTCTTTGGAATAATTTAGCTTCAAGATTATCTAAAATCGGGGTCTCAAAACTACCATGAGGTGGCCAACTAAGGACACCGTCTTCTTTAGTGTAACGAACCCAGCAATCATTGAACGTAATAGGACCCACACCATGTCGACTATATAATTCATAAATTGGAGTCCCAACCGGAGGTTTTGGACACGAGTCCTCCAGCCGGGAATCCGCACCACAACCTCTGAAGCAACTGAACAAAGTACTACGGCCAGGCATCGTGCACACTAACCGAGTTTCACAAACGTCAAGGGTTATAGGATTACAATGTCCCTGCAAAAGTGCAAAAACCCTCGGTTTTTGGCGACTGCAGACGTCAAATAGTACAACAAAGAACAAATTACCAAGAACCACAAATGCAATGGAACCATGCAACAACTAAGCACCCACAACAACAAAGGACTCTGGGAAGCGACCCACAAATACTTAACTCAAGGATCAATGGCGTCACCAGGAAGGCCCGTCAATCGTCTCGCTGTACCAAGGTCTACGCCAGGCGCCAAAACAGGTCCACAGTCAGGGCAGCAGTCCGTCGCAGCCGTCAGGAGGCGGGGATCTTCGCGGGAAAAGTCGTCGGGCCACTTGTTTCTACAACTGGATCGATGAAGCGGGGTGCACCTTCCCTCGGAGATTTCACACGAAGTTCCTCACGATCGTCGGGCTTTGGACCGGTACCACTGATGCAGCCCCACGTTTGGGGGCCAACTGAAGGACTGGGTTCTGCTAAGACCCAGCGGTGCCAGGGATAACACCTGAAACCTTCGTGGGTTACCTGTTCCGGCGTACAAATGACAGAGACACGGGACACTTCCTTCGGCGTCAAAGATTCGAGGTTTATTTACTGCAGGGAACACAGAAGTCACGAGAAGTACATAGCATGTAGGTTCTGAGAGACTGCTTCAAATTGTATCTGCGGATCGCTCTTTTTATGTAGTTTTTCGTCATAAGATAACATAGCGAACAAAAGTTTACAACCCGGTTCCCACAGTACATTTCATAGGGGGTCGCTTTCATGTATTCAGGGCCCGGAACATAATTAAAGTAACATTTGGCGGTTCCCAACTGTAAAAGTACATCCTCCCACCATTAGTGCATTCCGTTTGACTGTAAACGAATCAAGGAAGAGACAGAAACAGGTGCAGAGGAAGACGAGGATAGCGAACAGATCGAAGAGAGTGTAAAAGGGGTGGTATCAGGAAACACAATTGCAGGGATCAAAGGAGACGTGCCTAATGAATGCACAACTGAGACAATAGACCGGCACGGCAAGATGAGCCTCGAGCGGGGCCCTCTGCCTTACAGTATCATCCCCCTCATCATAAAGACACCCTCAAAGGAACGCGTGTCTTCCGCAAGAGTCTGGGAATCCCAGGGTCATTAAGCGGACAGCGACCGTTCGCTGGCTACTTGAGGGCAAGAAACAAAATGGATGCCGTATCTAAAATGGAACCCGTGGGTTCAGATGAAGAAACCCACGAAACAAACGAACGGTTTAGGCTAGCACAGTGAAAACGCGTACACCCACTAAACTCGTCATTTGCGGTTCATAGATACCAGACTCGGCCATATTCGGGCGAGGCGAAAACACCACTTACAATTGTCACGGAACCTCATAGTCAGGTTCAGGTGGTCGAGAACAGGTGGCAGATCCTTCTCTGCCATTGCTTCTCGGCTATGGAACACTTTCCCTTTGGATCTACGTCAGGTCCAAAGTCTTATGGATTTCAGGAAAAAGTTGAAAACGTTTTTATTCCCTATGCTGGAGTAATTTTTCCTTCTGATATGCTCTCTTTTTCTCCCTTACTGTATCACACCTCGGCTGCCCCTATTAACTTTTGGTGGAGACTCTCTTTTTTTAAGCGCCAGGATACCTGTCGGGTGATAGAGCGCTATATAAGCACCTCATTACGTTACATTACATAAACAGTCATTAGTAGTTGTACAATGATTTTGAGAAAAACATTAACGCTTAATAAACATATATACAATACCCCAAAGAGGTTAATGTTCGATTT
This sequence comes from Lissotriton vulgaris, assembly GCF_964263255.1. Taxonomy (NCBI): domain Eukaryota; kingdom Metazoa; phylum Chordata; class Amphibia; order Caudata; family Salamandridae; genus Lissotriton; species Lissotriton vulgaris. The sequence goes on along the minus strand of NC_141697.1, from coordinate 89,335,022 downwards.
GAGGTAGCATACGTATAATCGCGGTGGAACAATGAAAGAGGCAAGTCTGCTGTGATTATGGGAGATATTTACTCATGTAAAAAGACTTGGCTTCATTTTTTAAAGCAGAAATTGACGAAACTCTTCAAATGTTGGGGGGGGGGGGGAGCGTTCCAAATTCTGGGCGCTGCGCCAGAGAATGCTCGGTCATAAGTTATTTTCTTGCGGAATCTGGCCGGTTTTAGTAATATATCTTCATGGCTCCGGGAGACACGGCATTCTCCTGATAGTGTGATTTGATTTTCTGGGCTAGGTACACTGGTGTTATGTAGTGTATCACATTGTGGGTAATGCATGCCATTTTTAGTTGTATTCTCGCTTCGTAAGGCAGCCAGTTAGGAGCTTTCAGATGAGGGGTGATGTGGTCGAATTTCCTGGAGCCAGTTATAAGTCTTGTGGCCGCATTGAGACAGGCTTTCAGCAGGGCTGTTGAAATCTTGGGGAGACCACCTAGGATTGTGCAACTGTACTCAATCCTTGATATTACCTGTGCCTGGACTGCTGTTTTAAGGTCTGACTTATTTAAGAAGGGTTTCAGTTTTCTAAGGTAGCTTAAGTGGAATCTGGCATTTTTTGCTATTGGGTTAATATGAGATAGCATATTCAGGTTTTTGTCTAGTATGATCCCCAGGAATTTGGGAGAGTCAACAATCTTCGGTGAACAGTTCAGTGCCGTGATCAGATTGGTCCACTCTAGGATGTTCGTAGCACTTTTCTGTGGGGAAATCAACAGGAATTCTGTTTTCTGGGGGTTAAGCTTCAAGTGATTGCTGGTTAGCCAATGGATGGTACTCTTTGGTGCTTGGTTCATGATATCTATCTCTTCTGTCGATGTAATCTTGATGTAAAGCTGTGTGTCATCTGCGTACATTTGGAAGGAGATGTTTGCTTGTTGTAAGGTTTCTGTGAATGGCTCTACGTACAGATTGAATAGTGCCGGGGATAGTGTTGAGCCCTGAGGAACTCCTTTATATTTCTGGAGGAAGCTTATAATGTTTGGTTGACTGTGAATTTTTGGGTTCTATTCGATATTCCATTGTGACATCACATTCCGCCAGCCCGGAGGTGACTTGATGGCATTCGCACGACGTTACCCAATCAGAGGGTCCGTGACCTTTGGGGCACAGACTTGGTGGCACCTGATACACTGCGGCCGGCACAGGCACGTCGCCATGGAACGGTGACTTTCGGTCCACTGAGGTAGGGGCACCGTGAGTGGATCTGCAGCATGCAATGATGCCCCGTACCCGGCGGTCCGGACAGCTCAGGTTTTGTGTGCCCTGCTGGACCGCAGTGGAGTCCTGAGCCATCTCTGACAGCGGGGACCTACTGCCATGTGGCGTGGCCTTGCTGGGCACAGAGTTAATGGAACTGCAAGTGCTGAGCGGGTTTGCAGCCTGCGATGATGCCAGGTGCACTGGTATGTCCTCTGCCAAGGCGAAATCAAGACCCAGCACCAAATGTGAGACCTGGTGGCCTACGAAGCGGGGCTTCATGATGTGGAGGGTGCACTGTCTGTGGGCCCTGGGCTTGGGGCTTGCTGCGACACATAGTGCGCCCTCTTTTCTACACGGAGGTGGCAGAAAGTGAGCAGTGAGGCCTGGGTGCGCAGGGGCGGGCAGACACCTCTGGGTGGTGGGAGTGGATGGTGTGTAGCAGCCTGGGTGCGCAGGGGCAGGCAGACACCTCTTGGCGGTGGGAGAGGATGGTGTGCAGCAGCCTGGGTGCACAGGGGCAGAAAGACACCTCTGGGCGGCAGGAGTGGATAGGCTGCAGCAGCTGGGGTGCGCGTGGCGGGACAGCGATGAAGGCGTGTGCAGTTGTACGTACTCTGCCATTACTGATTCTATACTATGTTTCAGATGAGTGAGCTTGAGGGCTGCAGTATTTCCCGGCACGTTGTTGGAGACACACTGGTGTCGGAAAGGTTATCAGTGAGGCCTGGGTGCGCAGGGGCAGACAATTACCTCTGGGCGGTGGGAGTGGATGGTGTGCAGCAGCCTGGGTGCGCAGGGTCGGGCAGACACCTCTAGGCGTTGGGAGTGGATGGTGTGCAGCAGCCTGGGTGCACAGGGCAGGCAGTCACATCTGTGCAGTTGGAGTGGATGGGGTGCAGCAGCCTGAGTGCACAGGGGCACCACAGTGATGAAGGCGTGTGCTGTTGCATGTACTCTGCCATTGCTGATTCTATACTATGTTTCAAATGAGTGAGCTTGAGGGCTGCAGTATGTACAGGCACATGGTTGGAGACACACCAGTGGCAGAAAGGTGATCTGTGAGGGTTTTGTCCGCAGTATCTGCACTCACTTTCCCTCTCCCTCTCCTTCTCTTCCTTTCTCTCTCTCACACTCTTTCTCTCTCTCTTCCTCTCTCTCTCACTCTTTCTGTCTCTCTTCTTCTCCTCTCTCACACTCTTTCTCCCTTTCTCTCTCTCTCTTCCTCTCTCTCCCTCTTCCTCTCTCTTCCTTTCTCACTCTTTCTCTCTCTCTCCTTTGATGGGCGCATGACGCAGAATCTTATCTTGCTTTTTGTCTTGCAGGTTGTAATTCACAGATTTCAGAAAGATGACACGCCATGGTTGTACCTACTTTTATTTTGTTGTTTTGTGTAAATAAAATCTTTTAAATGTAAATCCATAGATGACTGTGATTCTTATTTGTCCAACCTCACATGGTTCTTCATTGTTATAATTGTGCGACATCAGCCGATTTGTTACGTTCCAGATTTCGGAAGGTTGCTGTCACATTTGCTTGTAGTGGGGGTGGGGTCAGGGGAAGATGGCGGACAAGAGGGTGGTGGCGGTGGGTGTCTGGGCACTCTTGGGTGTCCGAGCTGCATGATTGGAGGCTCCATGGCATCTGTTGTCGTTCAGTTGTGGGTGTGGGCTGGGCTCCCTTTCATATTGCAGGTTGTAGTCTGACTTTACACCAGGTCAGAGCAGGTGTAAATTCCTGGTGCTAACGCACCTTATCATCTGTTTAGTGTTTTCTTCGCCGATCTTGCTGGTAGTTGAGAATGTTGCGAAGTGGTGTGTTTGCTCCTTTTTGCACGGGAACGCCTACTCTGCATCTCATTAGTGATATTTGCAGGAGTCATCCGTAATGATGTTTGTTGAGGCTGCTATCGCTGTTAAACTGGTGATATGGGCTGTTTGCAACAGCTTGTGAATATTGCATTACATTTATCACCATTTTGGCTGCAATAAAGTGCTATTAACTCAGTGATATTTCCTTGAGAATATGTCCCTCGGTGTTTTAAACACCTGAGAAGTACTCGAGTGCAGCGCTGAGAGCCGCAGATTCTTCGTATTCACACTTGGGGGCCGCGTTAAGAGCCACACACCCTTCATGTTCACACTAGAGAGCTGCTCACCCATCGCATTCACACTAGGGGGCCGCACTGAGATCTGCGTACCCTTCGTGTTCACACTAGGGGGGTGGCGCTGAAAGCCGAGCTAGGGATGGGAGTCCAATTTTTTTTCTTTTTAAACGTTCACTTTCATTAATTTACATTTGTCTCGGGGACCCCATCCCCGAGGCATGCCCACAGCTACAATTTTTTTTTTTAAAGGTGAGGGGGGCTGCGTGGCGCTTCTACCAGACCACTTCTGACCCCGGGACCCTATCCCCAGGGTCTGGCCTCTCGGTTGGGGACTGTGGTGGAGCCCCAATGCCCCCAGGGTCCTGCTGGCTCCCCACCTCCTGCAGGAGCCAGCATTAATTTTGGGCAATGGGATCTGCTAACATGCAGCTTCCCTTGCCCAAAAGCAATGCTCCTTTCCTTTATTGAAGCGAGAGGAGGTTTTCCTCCTCTCGCTTCAATGAAGCAAATCAGGGTTTGCCATCACAGGGTGAAAGCCATGCTCCTGTCCTGTCATAGCAAACCGCAATGTCCCGGGGGAGGACACCCCGGGACATTGCAGAAGCCAGCTCTCCAAGAAGGGGGCCGCGCTGAGTTGAGTGGTAGTGGTCCCCGAGGCTTTGAAAGGGCTGTGTGCCCTCCTACACCTAATTTACATAGCCCTGAGGAGGTGGTGGTATAATTATATGATTGCCCCCGGGACCTGGGCCACCTGGGGGCTCATTTAAATGAAGTGCAGGTGCCCCTGCTTCATTTTTAAAAAAAATGTTTCATCCGGATTCGCAAACCCAGCGCGCATTTGGACATTTAAAATTTTTTTTTATAGGGGGGTCCTTGTGGGACCCCTGTGCAGGGCCAGGGTGTTTCTACCCTGCCCCCTTTTCTTCACTTATAACTTTGTTTTACTGATTTCTTGTGACTCGGTTCTACTGAGTCACAAGATGGTGCCAACGCTTCCTGGTTTGGAGGGTTGGCAGCCAATCACAGTTAAGCTCGTGGTCAGGAGGGTTCGCAAACCTAACGTGTCCCTAGATAGCGAAACTTTTATTTTTTTAATTTCTCAGCAATTACTGAACGGATTTACACCATTTAAAAAAAATCTGAACCAAGGGCTACCTTTTTGCCAAATGTGGTGTAATACCGTTCAACAATTCGGGCTGTAGCCATGTCTAAAGTTTCCTATGTAAAAAACCATGGGGAAAACATGTTTTGGGACCCCCCCTTTTTTCTTAGTCCCCGCTTGGCGAATCACCCCAAGACTTTCAAGACAGGAGCTGACCTGAGCTGATCACAAGTGTTGAAAATTTTGCGACGATTTGTCAACCAGCGCTAAAGTTATTGGAAAAACAAAAACTGCTTTCCCTCTGGAAACTAGGTCCTAACTATAACTACCTACTGGCAACCGCCAGTAGGTAATACATATGTATATATACAGGATTGCGAAACGGGTGGCCAGGAGGTTACCTTGCATATGGAACATAGTGGGGATCATTGGCGCTCTTCAACCCTTTTTAACAACTTTGCAGGAAAAAGGTACTTTGCGGCAGGCATCCCACTTGGGAGGTATATGTCCTGGACTACTGGTTCCATGATTCAATGGGGTTCCCTTGAGCCAGACTTCCTGTTTAATTAAACTAAAAGATGAACTAATTTCCTGTATAATTAAAATAAAAGGTGGACTAAAATGTAGCCCAATTGTTTGCCGCATTTGTTTCCTGGGATCCATGATTAAGGGACATCTTTCCCGAAACGTGTCGGAACAATGTTTTGGAAGGGGGCATGCATTGACCTCCACTTACCTGGCAGGGCCCTGTATCCTATCTGCCTGGAAGTGCTAGCCATGTGGGTGTTTCTTTATTGCATTAATATGTGGCTCTAACCAGGCCACGGCGAGCACCGCTGCTGGACCCTTGCGGATCCACCCCTGATCACATGATGGGATTGCCGAACGGGTGGTCTGGAGGTTACCTTGCAGATGGAACATAGTGGGATCACTGGCGCACTTCAACCCTTTTTAACAACTTTGCAGGAAAAGGTACTTTGAGTCAGGCATCCCACTTGGGAGATATATGACCTGGGCTACTGGTTCCATGATTCAACGGGGCTCACTTGAGCCAGACTTCCTGTTTAATTAAACTAAAAGATGGACTAAAATGTAGCCCAGTTGTTTGCCGCATTTGTTTCCTGGGATCCAGGATAAAGGGACATCTTTCCCGAAACGTGTCGGATCAATGCTTTGGAAGGGGGCATGCATTGACCTCCACTTACCTGGCAGGGCCCTGTATCCTATCTGCCTGGGAGTGCTATCCATGTGGGTTTTTATATATATATATATCATTTGGAAGGCAGGAAGGCAGGGCAGGGCTCTAGTCGCTGGCTGCCTCCTGCCCTCCCGGACGTTATAAAAACGCCGGGTAGCCAGACCACATTGACCTAAGGGTGTTGGTCACGCTGGGGGTTACTAAAAATTATTTGCTCACATTGAAATCTATTTTAAAGCTTACTTGCCATTTTGCACATTGTGTAACGTGTTTTTATAAAATTTGTACTATTGCTGAATCTAACTTTTAAATTGTGCAGGACCTTTGTGCACTCTCCCTCTAGCGCTCATAGAGCTTACCTCTGCCTTGCTCACACCGTTCTCTCTCGCCCAGCCTATTCAGGTGCTGGGGCGATAGCCGGCCGCCATCTTGGAGGAAGGCAGGGCAGCGCTCTAGTCGCTGGCTGCCTCCTACCCTCCTCAGCCGCCTATAAATGTGCACCAATACTAGACGCCGCAGCGGGCTGGCGCAGCGGGCGCGCCGGATGCGCGCCGAAGTCGCGCCAAAGTCCAGCCCGTCTGCGCCCGTCTGCGCCCGTCTGCGCCCGTCCGTGCCAGACCCGTGCCTCCTGCCACACCCCCTGCCCAAATATCAAGACTGGTCTATGCCCCTTCATCCCTAAGAGCACTTCGTCCTTCAGGAAGTAAGTGTTGTCACAGACATGATCCATATACTCACTGTCATGCGCCCTCTCTCTTTATCTGCCCGCACTGCACCTCTAAGATACCGATTCTCAACACCAAGATCAACACTTCGATTAATGTGACCTCTCCCGCTGCTACTTTTCATTTAGCGCTCATTAATGCCCGCTCCATGTGCAAACATAGGCAGGAAATCGCAGATTTAATAACAGATTTTGACCTGGACGCACTGTTCATTACGGAAACATGGACGGATGGTGCATCTGACCCAGACCTGGTCATAGCGGTCCCGAGTGGGTACACGATACATAGGCAGGATAGAATAGGCCAGCGGGGAGGTGGGCTTGCCATTATCACCAGAGATAATTTGCCGATCAGGACTTCCCCGATACCATCCACCTCATGCGAAGCTATAATGTTCAGTATCAAGTTCACTGCCCTTTTCAATTTTAAAGGTGTGCTGATATATCGTCCACCAGGAGCCCGTGCCCCTTTTTTACTCAGTTTGGGGTCGATACTAGAATCCATTGCACTTGAAGACTCCTTTATGGGGATAGGGGATTTTAATTTCCATCTCGAATCAGGCAGTGACGTCGACACAACATGTCTTATAGCTGACATGGAAACGTTAGGTCTGCAACAACTAGTTTCCGCCCCTACTCATGAGGCTGGTCATACATTGGATGGCATATTTACCAATACTGAGACGCTACACATCTCAGCTATTCTCCCCATGCCATGGACTGATCACCATGCCATTTTAAGTAAGTTAGTTATTCCTGACAGCTCCAAGACGAGACTCCTTGACCATACCCCTAAATCGGTGAAAGCTTGGAATGACTTAAACGAGGGGGAACTGAAAACACTTCTGGAAAGAACACTGCCTTCGTTGTCAGACGACCCCATCCTTGCGACAATCAGTTCCATAATTGGCTTAGTCAGGCCACACACCAGTTAGTTCCCTTAAAATCTATTTCCCAGAACCGAATTTCCCCCAGTGCACCGTGGTTCTCCGAGGAATTAAAAAAGCAGAAACAACTTAATAAACATAGGGAAAGACATTGGCAAAAGCTGTACGACACCGAGAGTAAAATAATATGGTATAGAGACAAAATATCGACTCCAAAATATCGACTGGATATAATATCGAGTTTTAAATATAGACTGGACAAAATATCGACTGGACATAATATCGACTACAAAAATATCGTTTTTCAGGTAAGTGAAGTAATATCGACTGTAGAAAATATAGATAGCAAAAATATCGATTTTTTAATAATATATAATATTTTATAGTGTATTTTTATGTAATAATATGTGTGAATAGTGTGTATTAATGTTAAAAAATATTTTATTACATGAATTTTGTTTTGATAATAATTGCGTAATGTAATTCTGTAGCGGGTTGTGGGTTTATAGGGGAATAGGGTGGGAAGTAATTTAATAATAATTAATTAATTAATATATGTTTGTTAATATTTTTAATTAATAATTAATTGATAATTAATTAATATTAATTAGTTAATTAATTAATATAATTTTGAATATATTTTGTATTAGTAAATAATTGTTAATTAATTAATTGTAATTAGTTAATTACATTAATTAGAGTAAATTTTTTATATATATAATTTAGTGTTATTTTTAAGTAATTAATTTTGAAAATATAATATTAATTATTAAAATAATTACACCTTATGTTCTAATATATTTACTTTATTGTTATTGTTAATTAATAAGTAATTGGTAATTAAATAATATTGATAAATTTTGGGTAAAGGAGCATTTTTAGGGTTCTGGGTCAGTTTTCAGTTCATGGGTAAAGGGGTATTTTTAGGGTTCAGGGTCAGTTTTCAGTTCATGGGTAAAGGGGTATTTCTAGGGTTCAGGGTCAGTTTTCAGTTCATGGGTAAAGGGGTATTTTTAGGGTTCAGGGTCAGTTTTCAGGTCATGGGTAAAGGGGTTATTTTAGGGTTCAGGGTCAGTTTTCAGTTCATGGGTAAAGGGGTATTTTTAGGGTTCAGGGTCAGTTTTCAGGTCATGGGTAAAGGGGTATTTTTAGGGTTTAGGGTCAGTTTTCAGGTCATGGGTAAAGGGGTATTTTTAGGGTTCAGGGTCAGTTTTCAGGTCATGGGTAAAGGGGTATTTTTAGGGTTCAGGGTCAGTTTTGGGTTTTTGGGTAAAGGGGTATTTTTAGGGTTCAGGGTCAGTTTTGGGTTTTTGGGTAAAGGGGTATTTTTAGGGTTCAGGGTCAAAAAATAAGATTTTAAAAAATTATTTTTATTATTTTCATTTATTATTTTATTATTATAATTTAATTTAAGTCGTTTTAAGTATATTTTAGTAATTAAAATTTAATATTAATTTAATTTAACACTGTTTTTAATAAAGTCGATATTTTTTACATCTATATTTTTGTTAACGATATTTTGTACTCGATATTTTTGTACTTACCTGTTTGTAGATACAAACTTGATATTTTGACTGTCGATATTTTGTCCACGATATTTTGGCAAGTCGATATTTTGTCAGTCGATATTATTTCAGTGATCCAAATAATATACAAGGAATCACTCGCTCGGTATAAACAGATGATTGCAGAGGCGAAAAGAACTTATTACGCCGAACAAATTGAAAAGGCAAAAAACTCAAGTAAAGAGTTATTTGACATTACTAAGCTCCTCTCTGGCAGCATGCAGGATCTCACACCTCCCCCCTCACAACATCTTTGCGATGCCCTATCTAATTTTTTCTTCACGAAAGTAAACGACATTTATCAGGCTTTTGCCTCGAACACTAAAACCGGTCATCGGTCTCCCTCCCTTCCCCCGCTGGATAATTCGTTGACACGCTTTGCCGATCTCTCTATGGATCAGACGAAGATCATTATCTCCAGGATTAAAACCGGGTCAGCACTGGACCCTTGCCCGCTTAAAGTTCTCGCCCCAGTTATGGACACATTGATTGCGGCCATTACTTCGGTCTGTAACGCCATGTTCAGTTCCGGGATTTTCCCCGACTCACTGAAACATACGCTGGTTAAACCTTTATTAAAAAAAGTCAACCTTAACAAAGACGACTTAAAAAACTACCGGCCTATAGCCAGTCTCCCGTTTTTGGCCAAAGTCGTAGAAAAAGCTATGAATCAGCAGCTTTCGGACTTTGTAGAGCAACATCAGCTGCTCAATGACACCCAGTTTGGATTCCGTAAATGCCACGGCACGGAAACCGCCCTCCTAAAAGCGGCTGATGACATCAGAGCCATACGGGATCAGGGGGGACAGCAGTTCTGGTCATGCCGGACCTCTCTGCGGCCTTCGACACGGTCGACCATAAGATCTTGGCCGACCGTGTCGGACGGATGGGGGTCCAGAAAACTGCGCTAGACCTACTTGTGTCGTTTCTGGCTGACAGAACGCAGGCGGTATCCCTAGGACCATACCAATCCTCTAAGGTGTCCCTGCCTTGTGGGGTTCCGCAAGGCTCATTCCTAAGTCCGACACTGTTTAATATCTATGTGCCGGACCTTGCTATTGTCATCAAAGCATTTGGGATGAGCCTAACCTCCTATGCCGATGACACCCAATTGGTATTGGCCATTAAAGGGGATGGTGAGGAGGTGGCCACTCGTTTCACAAGAGGGATGGTAGCCATAGGTGACTGGATGGCCACGAACTGTCTAAAGCTTAATTCAGAAAAGACTGAAGTGGTCATTTTCGGTCACCTTTCTCCTGGCTGGTCATCAGTTTGGTGGCCAACATCGTTTGGAACGTCTCCTAGACCAGCTCTCAAAGTTAGGAATCTGGGCGTCACCTTCGATGTGGGTCTTAATTTCATGGCGCATGCTAACAAAATGGCTGCCACGGCTCACATGAAACTTAAAATGATAAGGAAAATTCTACCTTTTCTACCGGATTCAGCCAGGAAAACTCTGATCAGTTCATTGGTGTTGTCCGCCTTGGATTATTGTAACGCCCTCTTCCTACATGCCCAAACTCGAGTGACAAACAAGATGCAGTCAATTCAAAACGCAGCAGCCCGGCTGCTTTCGGGACTTCCCAAGTTTGCACCTGTTTCCAACACCATCAGGAAACTTCATTGGCTCCCGATACGCAGCCGAATTAAGTTTAAATCGCTGTGTATTGTCTACAAGGCACTCAACAATCAAGGCCCCACTTTCTCAAACATAACCTTTTCCGTTACATACCAACTTGTTCCCTCCGCTCCACCCATCACAATCATCTAGTAGTACCACGCACTAGAACAGTCACCTGGGGCGATAGGCGCTTTTTGGTTGCCGCCCCAAAACTCTGGAATTCCCTACCTTCTCACATCAGGACCAGTCCATCCCTGCTAATATTTCGTAAACAACTTAAGACTTGGTTGTTTGATCAATAGTTAGGAAGGTTCCGTTGGTTCTCCTGGATGTTGACCTATGCCCTCAGCCAGCGCCGAGACGCCTACGGGTATTCGCCGCGCTTTAAAAATGACAATAAATAAATAAATAAATAAATAAATTTGTGTTTTTTTTTTCACAAAGGAGCCTCAAGTTCAACTTCTCAATCAGTGAACAGTAAATGAAAAGTGAAGTCAACCATCATTATACAGCATGCATTTATTCCATTATGATAATTGGCTGAGCCGTGTGATCAAGGTACATTGAAGAGCCGAAACACATAAGGTAAAGGGCACGCTGCCATTTGCTGATTGATGGAATAAAACGCTGGTGGTCAATGAAACTGGTCTTCAGCGCTCTTTTGGTGTATGACTGTTGTTCACTGGGTGCTCGGTCCCTTTTATGCTTGAAGCCGTCCTGCAGGGTTGGGGGATTCCAGTTTGGAGGTAGCCACTGGCGTAACGAAAAGTGAGGGGGCCTCCCTGCATGGTACTTAGAGGGGCCCTCTCCGGGTTCAATCAGGAGCTCTCCAGCCAGAGTGCAGTGCCGAGGGGGCCCCTTTGGAGCTATAGCCCCCCCGCACAGCGGGGGCTGCGAGGGCCTGTGTTACGCCCATGGAGGTAGCTGTCTGATTTTGATGTTGGGAGCATGCCCGCTTGCCTTAGTGAAAGCACAGGACTCAGCCTGGTACTCCTAAGCATGAATGTTGAAGCAAGGGATGCGGGAGGGATACTCTTTTCCCCTCTCAACTTTTTCGGACCTGGGCACTTCCAAACACTCATTTTGACTAATGGCCCTGCGCGGAGGAGGTCAGCGCTTTAACTCACTTGTCATTTACTGTTCACTGGTTGAGAGGGTGAACTCGAAGCTGTTTTGAAATGACACATTGGCACGAGGAACCTTTCAAGAATGTACTATGTTCATTGAAATTAAGAATTTAATTGCAGTTTATGAGCACAATGTATTCTGTATGTGGAACCTTGACTGCAGTTCACACGATTATTGGATTACTTTTACAGTGCAATCTGGGATTTCTATGATTTTAACATTGAACTACCAGCCTCGTTATACAGCACACATTTATTCCATTATGTTATTTGGCTCACCTGTGATCAAGGAAAATTAAAAAAAAAATATACATATATATATACATTTACGAGCAGGAAGTTCTGTGCCTGCTACATTGAAGCCGCCTTATTAAGTATGTGGCCTTTTTCACGGAACATTTTGTGGTGATTTATATATATATATATATATATATATATATATATATATATATATATATATATATATATATATATATATATATATATATATGTATATGTATGTATGTATGTATGTATGTATGTATGTATGTATGTATGTATATATATATATATATATATATATATATATATATATATATATATATATATATATATATATATATATATATATATATATATATATATATATATATATATATATATATATTCTTCCAAGACACTTTCACCACCAATGTCCACCGAACTCAGGAGGGGTGCTACCGAATCGAGGGGGTGGCACTCGTGTGTTACATAACTCCAAAAGAGAGGTACGGAGCACTCGCTGGTTTATCTCAACATCTCAACATTTAATACAGCAATTATCTGCAGACACGTTTCAGAGTTTAGCCTTCATCTTTGTTTTAAAAATAGCTAATGCAGAGTTACAAAGTGGATGATAGGTTTACAACATGTGTCCTTCATCCTCATTGGTGGATTACGGGCCAATGGGAGGCTGCAAAGGATTAAATGTCATAATGTTAATCTTCATACAGTTGAAATTAGCAATTTAATCAGCGATCAAATAAGTCATGATAACGGCCAAAATGTCCCAATTCCAATTTTTCTCCATGACGGCCTGGCTCTGATATTGGTCACGATATCCGCAGTCTGCAATCAGCCATGTTGTTCATGCAGCCCTTCCACTCCAACTCTTTGTACCTATTTGACCTAGGTTCCTAGGTTGACCAACTGGCATGAGTGCAAATTCAGGACGGTAAGTGTAAAATTTCAGGACAAAGGGTCAAAATTCAGGACAAAAATCCAGGACAGAAGGACAAAATTCAGGACAAAACTTTGGGACAAAGGCAAGCTTTACAGGCAGAAGAAGTTGCGCGATTGTATAAAAGTGTGTAAATAGACAACCGCTTAAGTAAAAGTAAAAACAAATAAAGATTATATTAAATTGAGACAATAGTATGTGCGCCTCTTTGAGCAACTGTGCATGTCTTGGGGTATTTCATATGATAATAATCTATTTATATGGTTACTGCACAGGAGTGTATAATACTTTATTTGAGTGATTAATAAAAATCAATACAAAAGAGAGCAGCTAGTATAAAAAAGAGCTGCACTAGGTTGTCCAGTCTGATATTTTGCTTACAATTCCTGGTCCTACACAGGCATGTTTGGTGAGAGAAACGGTCAGGAAGATCTGCTCGGATAGACTTTGTTACTAGCATCTCATATCTGCCTGGCATTGTGAGATGTAAAGCAGCATGAATGGGTGAACTAAAGGGAGGATTGCTGTGACGAACCCACTAAAGGAAATGCATTATGGGTGCTACAGCAAGAGGAACTTAAAATATGGAATCTGACTGTGCTTATGGGGGCTTTACAGAGAGTTGCACTAGCTGACGGAAGTCACAAACGTGCTTTTCCCTACAGCTTTCTTAAAGAAGGTGCTGTTGATACACTATCACATAGTTTATTTTTGACGCCTTGCCCATTGCTACAAACACAATATACATCTCAAGCACAGCTCATGGCACTATGAGGCTGTCCCTAAAACCTTACACCTGAAACAAACAATGCAAACATTTATAATTACGAGTGTAAAATTCGGGTAGTAGTTGGGTGTGACTCAAAATGTCATATGCATGATGTATAGATCCCACACGTAAGCACACAGCAAATACAGAATAGGAACACATAAGGAGTAGCCAGAAAATGTAAATACCTCCCACTTTGAAATAAAGCTCTTATGGCACCAAGAAAGCAAAGTAAGTCATCACAACCCTCCCCAGAAGAGATCTCTTGTCTAAGGATCTAGCCATTCATCCTTCCATCAAACCCCTGATATCCACCATTTCAAATGTGCATTCTGTCATCTATTAACTCTTTCATCCATCATTCAGTCTCTATTCTGTCCTTCCGTTTGTTTGCCCATTCATATCAAACCTATTCAACCATTTGCAAACCTATCCATCATCTATCCTTCCATCCACCCTTTCACTCATTCATCCATCCACCCTTTCACCGAATCCATCCTTCCACTCTTCCACCCATCCATCCTTCCACTCTTCCACCCATCCATCCATTCACTCTTCCATCCATCCAGCCATTTTTCCTTTCACCCAAGACATCCTTTCACTCCTCCATCCACTTGTCTACCCATCCATCCATTCAGTCATCCATCCAACCATTTATATCCAGCCATCCTTTCACTTTCTCATCCATCTACCCAGTCAGTCATCCGTCCACTCATTAAACCTTTACCTCATCCATCCTTTCTTCAGGCTCTTCACCCTCCCTTTCACTCATGTGTGCATTCTTTCACTCATCCATCTTTACATTCTTCTTTTCTCTCATCCATGCACCCATTCACCCATCCATTCTGCCAATCATTCACCAATGCATTTACTCATCCATCCATCCATTCTCCCATTCTCTCTCCATTCCCCTTCCACTTAGCCACCCATCCTTCCATCCACCCTTTACCCATCCACACACTCATCCATTTATTCATCCACTCATGAATCCATCCATTGACCCCATCCCTCATCCATTCTTCCACACATGCATCCATCCCTTCTCTCATCCATCCACCCTTTCAATCATCTATCCATCCTTTTGTCCACCTACCCTGTCATCCATCCTTATAACCACCCTTCACTCATCCATCCATACATCCTTTCACTTATCAATTCATCAATCCATCCATCATTTCTCTAAACCATCCACTCGCCCATCATCCATCGTTTCACTCATCCATCCATCCTTTCACTGATCCAACCACCCTTTTAACCATCCATCTACCCTTCCACCCATACATCCATCGATATACCCCCATCCATCCTTCCACTCACTCACTCATCCATCCATCCTCTCATTATCCATCCATTCTCCCTTTCACTCATTCATTCAGAGAGAAGTGGAGAAGTGTGGCTCAGGGGTTAGAGGCGGCAGACCCGGAAGCTGAGATCGGCCCTGGACCAGGGTTCAATTCCCCGCCTCGGCGGGTCTTGAGCTCAAAAAATTCCATGCACTCGATAATTCTCGCTCCGGTGCCTTCTCAACTCACGGGTTCACACTCTGCGACTCTGGGCAATAGCTTGCTTAATCTCCACAACGGCCCCTCGCGGCGGGATGCCTGGCTTTCACCTTGTGGATACCCTGCCAGGGTTATCTCACAGGGGAATACCAGGACGGGTTCCCTAAGCAAGCGCCGGGAAACCCTTTGTGGGTAGCTATGCGCTATATAAGCTCAAATACATTTACATTTACATTTACATTCATCCTTTCACTAATCGATCCAGCCATTTACCAATTCCTTCACTTACTCACCCACCTTTTCACATTAATTATGAGCTGAACCTTTGTCTGAGGCGTTGCAGACAGAAGAAGCCCATCAAGAACTTCACCCCTGCTGTAGTTCCTAAAGCAAGAGGTGCGGTGGGATGGGGGTGGGTTCACTATTCCCCTGCACATAGGCAATCTGAAAACTGTCATGAGTTTGCAAATTCCGCCCTAAGTGCGCTGGGGATGCTCAGACGTGGGTCCCAGGCACTCCACACCACTGGAGTCAAGCTAGCCGGGCTGATGAGAGGTGTTACCTCGAAACCGGTCCGGTCCTCGGATGCTTGATTCCGTTCTGGGAAGGACATGGCTTTTGTAGTTCGGACTGGACTGTTCCCATGGGGCACAGGGTCAGAGCTGAGTTGCATATCGCCATTGTCTAACCCAGGGTGGGGTGGAGTGCAAAAAAACGATGGATTTGGGCCCAGATCTTTGGACTGGGGTGAATGTGTGACATTGATCCACATTCTGTCCATCACCTGTTTTGTTTGCAAATTCCGCCCTAAGTGCGCTGGGGATGCTCAGACGTGGGTCCCAGGCACTCCACACCACTTGAGTCAAGCTAGCCGGGCTGATGAGAGGTGTTACCTCGAAACCGGTCCGGTCCTCGGATGCTTGATTCCGTTCTGGGAAGGACATGGCTTTTGTAGTTCGGACTCGACTATTCCCATGGGGCACAGGGTCAGAGCTGATTTGCATATCGCCATTGTCTAACCCAGGGTGGTGTGGAGTGCAAAAAAACGATGGATTTGGGCCCAGATCTTTGGACTGGGGTGAATGTGTGACATTGATCCACATTCTGTCCATCACCTGTTTTGTTTGCAAATTCCGCCCTAAGTGCGCTGGGGATGCCCAGACGTGGGTCCCAGGCACTCCACACCACTGGAGTCAAGCTAGCCGGGCTGATGAGAGGTGTTACCTCGAAACCGGTCCGGTCCTCGGATGCTTGATTCCATTCTGGGAAGGACATGGCTTTTGTAGTTCGGACTGGACTGTTCCCATGGGGCACAGGGTCAGAGCTGATTTGCATATCGCCATTGTCTAACCCAGGGCGGTGTGGAGTGCAAAAAAACGATGGATTTGGGCCCAGATCTTTGGACTGGGGTGAATGTGTGACATTGATCCACATTCTGTCCATCACCTGTTTTGTTTGCAAATGAGTTATGCATGAGGCACAGTGCCAGGACATGAGGCAACTGTGACATGGGGTTGTTTCCAGCACTTTAAGTGGGAATAGTACACTGCATATATGCATTTATAAAGGGAGTTGGGCCTTGAAACATTCAATGATCTACTTATACCCATAGACGATTGGCTAGGTTCCCGTTAATAGATCGCTGAATTAATTTGACCTACGGGACAACTATGTTTGTTCTCTACACAGACACTTTACAGAAGACTACGCTGAAAAGACATCTTCAAGTCTGGTTACAGAGGCCTGTTTGTGTCACCATTTTTTCAACTCGGCGTGCTTTTAAACCTCCTGATGAATATTCTAGGCTGTTTTCAGACATGGACATGATCATGTTACTACGTTAGTGTCTCGGAAACTATTTCCTACTTAACTGTTAACAAACTTGTTGTTAACAGTTAGTTATTAATTCAAGATACATTGAAAACAGCTATTACCTGCAGCTCAAGCCATTCTTATAACGTCGGGGGCCTAAAATATCCAAATTCTCACAATTGCAGAGTGTGATGGATAGTAGATGCGTTGTTATTATCACCGGCAGCAATGCGGGGTGTGAGCTTGCAGACGCCTCCTAAAGAGAGCACTGGCACTCATTTTTTTTTTTTACAAATTGAGAAGGTGTGGGTTTCATTTGCTTAACGGTTTAAACGCGCCTTGAAAGCCTCTGATTTCTCATTATCATGTGCAGGCCGAGTTCCGAGAGTGGGAGGGGCAGGAGAGCCCTCAAGCCCACTCACGGTCCTTTCAGAAGTGCAAATGCCTCTCTGCTTATTTCTAAATGCTTCAAATGGGACAGCAGCCCCACTCTCTGCCTAATATTCATGATAAATAATGCGGCTTTGGTAGACTTTGAGATCCTGTGGACAGCTTTGAGCACAGCAGGAATGGAAGGCGATATTAGCCGTCCAAACTGCCCCATTGTCATTCTGTTTGTGGCAATCAGCCTCATACAGAATGGAATGGGCGGGTGGGGCTGCTCTAGTGCTCCGAGGTGGAGTGCGAGGCGGCCCCATCAGGGAGCTGAGGCCTCTCACAGGGAACAGCTCTGTTCCCCGCAAGGCCAAAATTATGGACAAAAGGCGCCGTAAAAAGGATCCTCACGGACAACGGACGTGAGGTCCAATTTACGGACTGTCAGTGAAATTTACGGACGGTTGGTCACCCTAATTTCACCCCTCACCACAGCCGCTGGATAATAACAAACCATGAGGTACCCATGGAAGTCAGACAAATGACTAGGCTGTCCTGAGTTTGAGTAACTCACGACCTTTCTTGGTCGACTGGTAAAATCAGGCAGCGGCAGTTCTGGTGATACGACAATTAGCTTCCAAGACAGTTTCACCACCAATGTCCACCAAACTCAGAAAGGATGCTGCTGAATCACGAGGGTGGCATTCGCGTGTTACACAACAACTCCAAAAGAAAGGTACAGAGAACTTTCTGGCTTATGTCAACATTTAATACAGCAATTATCTGCAGACGCTTTTCAGCGTTTAGCCTTCATCCGTGTTTTAAAATAGTTAATGCAGAGGTACAAAGTGGCTGATAGGTTTAAAACGAATAGGACTCGTTACTACGCAAACTTGTATAACACATGCCTTTACAACGCAGTTTTTACATCGCAACATCCATTACAACGCATGATTTTACAACGCATGCCATCACAACGCATTTTTAGAAACTACACTTACGACACATTCCATTACAATGCATACATTACAATGCATAATACTTTTAAGGCAACACTCCAGTGAGTGCAACAGTAGGGTAAGTGTTGGATATGGTAGGGGTAAAAATTACTATTCTCACTCCAGTAGGTGCAACAGTAGGGTTAGTGTTGGATAGTGTAGAGGTAAAAATTACTATTCCCAGTCCAGTGAGTGCAACAGTAGGGTAAGTGTTGGATAGTGTATGGGGTAAAAATTACTATTTCCCATTACTTACCTTATAATGCTTTGTAATGGCATGCGTTGAAGTGGAATGCGTTGTAATGGCATGCGTTGTCGTGATATGCATTTTAATGGCTGAGTTGTAATGGCATGCTATGTAAAGGATGTTGCGTTGTAATGACTGCATTGTAAAGGTAGTGTGTTGTAATGACTGAGTTGTAATGGCTGTTTCCCGTTTAAAACATGTGTCCTTCATCATCATTGGTGGATTATGGTCAAACGGGAGGGCTGCAAAGGATTAATTTTCCTAATGTTAATCTTCATGCTGTTGAAATTTGCAACTTAATCGGCGATCAAATAAGTCATAATAACGGCTAAAATGTCCCAATTCCAATTTTTCCCTACGATGGGCTGACTCTGATATCGGTCACAATATCCGCAGCATGCAATCAGCCATGTTGTTCATGCAGCCCCTCCACTCCCTCTGTTTGTACCTTTTTGACCCCTCGCCACAGCCGCTGGATAACAAACCATGAGGTACCCGTGGAAGCCTGACAAATGACTAGGCTGTCCCGAGTTTGAATAACTCAAGACTTTCCTTGGTCGACAGGTAGAATAAGGCAGCGGAGGTTCTGGTGATACAACAATTAGCTTCCAAGACGGTTTCACCACCAATGTTCACCAAACTCAGGACGGGTGCTACCGACACAACAACTCCACAAGAAAGGTTGCGAGCACTTGCGGGGTTATCTCAACATTTAATACAGCAATTATCCGCAGACGCGTTTCGGCCTTTAGCCTTCATCCGTGCTTTAAAAATTGCTAATACAGAGGTACAAAGTGGCTGAAAGGTTAAAACATGTTTATCCTTCATCCTCATTGGTGGATTATGGGCCAGCAGGAGGGAAGCAAAGGATTAACTGTCATAATGTTAATCTTCATACTGTTGAAATACTGTTGAAATTCGCAACTTAATCAGCGATCAAATAAGTCACAAAGCAGAAGGTAAAGAGCACGCTGTCATTTCCTGATTGATGGAATAAAACTACGGTGGTCACAAAAACTGGGCTTCCACACTTTTTTGGTATGTGAATATACATATATATATATATATATATATATATATATATATATATATATATATATATATGAACATACAGCAATTTGACCATGACCACATTGAGTGAGGAGGAAAGAAAAACATGGGTCTTTCTTACAGCCCTGTAGAGACTTAGATTACGCACAAACGCAAATTGATCTATACAAATTTGTGCGCAAAATGAAATTACGTAAATACAATCAAATTCAAGGACCACACAATCATGACACTGCAGCAACAGTGTCTAGAGAAACAAGTGCCAACCCAACACTGACAGCTGGGGATTTGGATCTTTTGAGGGATATGCAGCAATTGTTTGATGAACAAAATACAACTATGAGTCCAGAGTCCTTGCAATTGGGGGCAACAATTCAAACACGTTTTAGACCTAAATAACCCTTTTGACCGATAATGCTGCGACTGCGAGACAATGTGGATGTTTTCATGAAAAAGTCACTTATGTATTGAAAAAACTTTATTGTTCCACTATGAGATCCCCAAAGAAAGACACTAAACAAGATCACATCTATTCCCAATTGATCAAGAAATTGCAGGGTGATAACAGTCCAACAGTCAGACAAGGATGTTAATGTGGTGATGTGGCCACAAGACTTGTATATGGAGGAGGCAGTAAAGCAATGGAATGACAGGAACTGCTATAAAAGAAGTACCATACTAGCAGTAAAATGTGCATGGAGTGACTTTAACAGTAAACTACTGGCGTCGAAATCTGCTGGCCTGTTAAGTATGGAAGAATTCAAATTCTTAAAAGTAGACCATCTCATTATACTGCCCATTTACTTTATCCCCAAAATTCATAAAGATGTGCATAAACCTCCGGGGAGGCCCATTATATCGGCTCAGGGCAGTCAGATGAAAAATATATCAAATATGTAGACTTCTTCCTTCAAGGGCATGTGAAGAAGCTCCCATCGTACATCCAAGATACTGGAGATTTCCTTCGCAAAATACAAAATGTAAAATGGGAAGTTTACTGTGTACTCATCTCATTAGATGTTATATCATTGTACAAAAGTACACATAACCGTGATGGCTTGATGGCAATTGGATTTTATTTGAACACCAGACCTATGCAGTTAAATGTTATTAGCCATGATTTCTACATTCTTAGAGAATAATTTCTTTCTCTTTCTCAATCAAATCTTCCAGCAAGTCAGGGGGGTTGCCATGGGGCCTGCTTTTCTCCCAGTTATGCCTGCCTGCATATGGGCATGTGGGAGGAGCAGGTCATCATGGCAACACATGGTGAGACCCTTTCTAGACATGTACTTTGCTGGTATAGATACATTGATTATTTATTTTTGTTTTGGAAAGGCAGTGAAATTGATGCTAAACATTTTGTATCAGAACTTAACAATAACAGTTTGAACTTGCAGTTTACAGCCCAGATGAGCAAATAAATAGTTTTTTTAGATGTGGAGGTATACTTGGCAAATAACAAGCTAGAAACAAGTCTTCACAGAAAACCATCTGCAGGCAACGCGGTGCTGCATGCTTCCAGTCATCATCCCTCCCATTTGATCAACTGCATTCCTTACGGGGAAATGCTGCGGATCAGGAGGATATGCAGCACAGATCGCAGTCAGGCACAGAGGGCGAGTAAGGGGAGTTCTTAGCCAGAGGTTATTCTGAGGAGGTGGTCAGGACAGCCATAAACAAGGCCAATAAGCTACAACGTTCTGAAGTGTTAACAACCAAAGTCACTAGGGACAATAGCACCTCCAAATCTATTGATCAGCCCACTCGTTTGTTGCTAAATTTTAACCGTCAACACAAAACCTTACCGAGAATGGTGAACAAAAACTGGCCCTTGATACTTAATGATCCAATATTAGGTGGTCGATTGACATCAACTTTTAGCATCACCTACAGGAAGGCTCACTCCATGAGTAATGCATTGGTAAGGAGCAGTCCTGAGGTCACTTATACCAAAATTTGACTTAATAACAGAATAGGTTTTTACACATGTTCAACTTGTAGAGCCTGCAAATATGGCTGTAATACCAAGTCATATACCACCCCATTCAAATCAAAGCCATTTGCCATAACAAAATCTCTCAACTGCAAAACTGAATTCGCGGTGTATGTGATGGAGTGTCCATGTGGCCTGCACTATGTGGGCAGCACCAAGTTGCAGGTCCACAAATTGATACTCCAGCACATGAAAGCTATTACCAACAATGATACCGCTTATCCAGTGGCAAGGCATTTCAAAGAACATCCCGACAGTGAGTTACAGTATTTAAAATACTTTGCCATTGATACTGTCTTGTCTCTTAGAAGGAGTGGTAACCGGGAACACCCCCTAAGGAAGTTGGAAATCAGATATATTTTGGAGTTGGACTGTAAGACACCTCAAGGTCTCAACGCTAGTGAGGATTTTTTATGTGCCTATGAAATATCTGTCTTATACATTTGTTCTCTTGTAGCTGACATCAGTACCGCCTCACAGTAGGTTTTTATAAATGTATTTATTGTACAGTTTTACCCATTTTACACTTTAAATTACGGCTGTGATTTAATAGGGTGTTAGCACTTTTAAATAATAGCACCAGCACTTTATACTAGAAGAATTTTCATGGTCATGGGCCCACTTGGGCAGGACTCGAAAATCCATTTCTTTTCTGCATTTGAATTTATGTGCATCTTTGGTTATGACACAAAATTGAGCAACCGGTATTTTACTGATATTTGTCATCTGCAGACGAGCTATTATAATGTTTGGATTTTTACATGATATTAGAAGTGTATTTATGCTTCTTAGTATACTATAGATATATATATATATATATATATATATATATATATATATATATATATATATATATATATATATATATATATATATATCCAAAGCAAAGCACTGGGTCCTGCTGGGATTCTTCTCCCGGGCCAGGTGGCGCATAGAAATCGGCGGACCACAGAGAGCCGATATCATATAATCCAACGATCGCCTCACAGCAACAAACATATGCGCACTCAGGAATCCATATTTAGCATCAAAGGTTTATTCTCAGGTTAACACGCTACGCGTTTCGACACAAATATATATATATATATATATATATATATATATATATATATATCTATAGTATACTAAGAAGCATAAATACACTTCTAATATCATGTAAAAATCCAAACTGTTAGCTCCAAGATTGCACCGAGTCCTTGCACTCACGGGCGGGTGGTCCCCAGCGGATGGTGCCCTCCGCAATATACTCGCTCCAAAGTTCCCGCGGCGTACCTCACAAAGAAGACAAGCACTCAGGGTGGCGAGCTCTAAAGTTTAATTTCTGAGCTCATGACATTCCCCAATACTTTTTACATATACGTCTCTCTTTACTCTAGCATAAGACTCAACGGTATTCAATTGTCTTAATGCTTCTTTATTGTATATCTCCACCGTCTGCAATACAATATTTCCCCCCTTTGTCAGAAGGTTTCACAATTAATAAAGGGTAATTTGTCAAATCTTCAATTGCCTTGTATTGTTCTCCCGTAAAATTACAATCACTCTTCCCTCTGTTATTACAGTCACGCCTTTGCATCAGGTCCTTAGTGACCCTTTCCACAAAAGTATCAACAATGTCATTTGGCATCTGAGGAACAAAAGTGGATTCTGGCCTGAAGTTCGTTAGGGCACTCCTTTGTTCTATACCAGCAAATCCGGCCGGAATTGCTTCTTCTTCTTCCCCATGTAGTTCCTCAAGTACCTGTATCGCTGATATGTCCCGTACTGTTAAGATGTCTGTGTCTTGTGGGATCTTTTTCCTGTCATGCCCTTCCATTTTCTTAGGGCGTAATTTAAAGAATTTATGCAACTTTAGTTTCCTGGCAAATTTAAAAAGATCGATACGTGTTTGCGTATATTCAATTTTCTTCTTGGGGCAGAAGGTCAATCCCAACTGTAGTACATCCTCCTCAGTTTTCGTAAGAACACGTGGGGTCAGATTGATGATTGTCAGGTTATCGGAAGCATCTCCGCTCACCGTCACCTGTTGAATTTATTTTTGCTCCTGGTCATCATCGGGGAACGTACTCCTTCTGTTCCCGTACCCCCCTCTCCTGGTTTTCCTGCGTTTCTTTGTTCCGGGGGTTTCCCCCTTGCATTGTGTTGCCATGATTGTCGGATTATTTGAAACTCGTCCTGAAAAATATCTTGTTTCTTTCCTCCGCTTCTCCCTTGTTGGTTCTCTTCGTCAGATTGCTCAGATATATTTGCATCTGACTCACTTGTTGCCGGTTCAACAACTGTTTGTGATGTTGCTTTATTACGCAGTGCTTTTCTTGGTGCATCATACTTTTTAGCGAATGTCAGTATCCTTCATGATGCATAATTGTGCTCGTCCCGCTCAAACTTCTCTTGCTTGCGGGTACGGATTTTTCCTTCATAGATCTTAAGACGTTTTCTCATCCCTTCTCTTAGGGTGTCTTGCTTGGCTGCATCAGTGTCCAGGCTTATTTCGTTCTCCAGTTTTTCTATCATTTCACGTACTTTTTTGTGGTCGCTCCAGGCAAACTCTATGAGTATCAACAACATCCCTTTACATGAATTCACAGTGTGTTCCGACCATTTCTCAAGGAGAAGCGGGTCAGGGTTCTCGTAAGCGGGAACTGTGTATATTCTGAGGCCCCGTGGGACCCATCCACCTCCACATAATTTTGCAGAGATGTTCCTTCCCACCACTTACAAATTTCGCATTCGTAGAGCCGCTCCAGAGTCGCGAACTGGCTTGTCAGGGTAGTGGGTTTCTCCTTGCCTTCTCGGGGTAAACCTCCCCCGGTTGATGGTGCTTTCTTTTTGAAAACTTCCAAGGCCGTTTCATCATGATCCACGTCACAATACATTTTCGGTGTATCGCATTCACCGGTTATCCCCAAAGTTTGTTTCTGGGAGACAAGACGGAGGTCCTCATCCTGGGCTCTTCACCCTCCGCCTGGGACGACTCCTGGTGGCCTCCCGCCCTGGGCACGGCACCCAAACCGACAGACCATGCACGCAACCTGGGCTTCATCCTGGACTCCTCCCTCTCCATGACCAGGCAAGTCAACAACGTCTCCTCGGCGTGCTTCAACATCCTACGCATGCTACGGAAGATCTTCTGGTGGATCCCCACCGAGACCAGGAAGACCGTCACCCAGGCCCTCGTCACCAGCCGACTGGACTACGGCAACGCCCTCTACGCCGGTACCACCGCCAAGCTCCAGAAGAGACTCCAGCGGATCCAGAACGCCTCAGCCAGACTCATCCTCGACATCCCACGAACCAGCCACATCTCCGGACATCTGAGAGACCTTCACTGGCTCCCCGTCAACAAAAGAATCACCTTCCGCCTCCTCACCCACGCACACAAAGCCCTACACGACCAAGGCCCGAGCTACCTCAACAGCCGGATCAACTTCTACGCTCCCAAACGCCACCTCCGATCAGCCAACCACGCCCTCGCCGCCGTCCCCCGCATCCGAAGAGCGACTACAGGAGGAAGGTCCTTCTCCTACCTGGCCGCCAAGACCTGGAACTCCCTCCCGGCCGACCTGCGCCTGACCCAAGACCACCTCTCCTTCAGGAAGAAGCTGAAGACCTGGCTGTTCGAGCAGTAGCGGCACCCCCCCTCCCCCAGCGCCTTGAGACCCTACGGGTATGTAGCGCGCTCTATAAGTGTCACTGATTGATTGATTGATTGATTCAACCACCTTGCCCTACCAACGGCTTGCTATCGTCGAGACCGTCACCCTGCGGGTCCATGTCGTCTCTCCATCCAATTCTATGAGTAGGATTGCAAGGAGAGAGAGAGCTCAACATGATATAGGCCCATTCATGGGCTAGATGATGATAATGATGTTGGAAGCAAAGGACATGTTGTCTAGTACTTTCGATAGCCCATCGGTAGGCAGTATTTGCGGGCAATATAGATGCGCGAGTTTGGCTAAGTGTGCACATTATGATGAATTGTGTCCTGATTATAAATAAGATGCCACTAATGATGAGTATGTATGTCGATCTACAACGTCTCCATGCATTATGTAAACTGACTGTTTGCATGTTCCAAGATGGCGACCAGGAATTGGTGATGTGGTCCGTTAACAGTGTCAATGAATTGTAAACATAAAAAACGGCCGTTTCGACACCGCCATGTTACCATCGACGAAGGCGAATGCCGAAACGCGTCTGGACACCGTGAACTCAGAAATAAAACTTTAGAGCTCGCCACCCGGAGTGCTTGTCTTCTTTGCGGGATACACCGCGGGAACTTTGTAGCGAGTATATATGTATATATATATATATATATATATATATATATATATATATTACCTACTGGCGGTCGCCAGTAGGTATATATAGTTAGGATTTTTTCTCTATGGGATTTTTGAAAATTCTATGTCTAATAACTTTGGCGTTTGTGGATGGAATTGGCTGAAATTTTCCGGAAAATGGCACATTTTGTTTCTGAGCAGCCCCTGAAAATTTGGGGGGGTCGTCAAGGGGGGGCCGAGAAAAAAGGGGGGTCCCAAAACGCGTTTTTCCCATGTTAATTTCCATAGGGCGGTTGGCCTCACTTTTAGCTCGAACGGCTGAATGGATTTGCATGAAACTTGGCAAAATTGTAGGGACTGTTAGCCCGATGTGCCTTTGCTAGGTCTCAATATATGTGCTCCAGTGGATTTTGATAAATTAAGGTTCAAAAAAATATATATATCTGTGACAGCGCTCCGGGTAGCGCTCCGGTTCGCGTACTTGACGCGTAACGGAACTTCGCAAAGCGTAGCTGATTGGCTCTCCGGTGTCTGTCAACATTCTAAACAGTCCGGAGCGGCCGCCATCTTGTCTCTCGGTAGGATCGAGAGACAAGAGGAGGCCAAAACGAAGGGGGAAATGACCATAAGGGGGCATAGTAGATCCTCCCTGACCCCCTAGGTTTGATGTGGAGGCTTTAAAAGGGCCCCGCGGGGCAAAAAAAAAAAAGAAAGAAAATAATCGGGTTTTTTTGCGTGGGGAGCGCCCGGTACGCTTTTGTGCAATGGGCGGTGGTAATCTAAATGATGAGGAGGGGGGGGGGGGGGGGGGGGAAAGCGTTCAAAGCACATCAGAGTGCATAAACACGAAAATGTTTTTATCTACCACGTACTTGACTTATCTCTCTGAGATGCATTCCCTTGTGTTTCGGCAATGGTAGTTTGTTCATTACATAGATCGCCCGAGGGCGGTAGTACAGACCGCGCGTAGGAAAGGGTCAAAAGCCAAGGGTATAGGAGTATGTAACAAGCAAGCCATTTAATTGAAAAAACTAAACGTGACAAACGGTTGCAGGATCAGTGAAGGTTGATTTTATAATTGAAAGTATAACAGGATCAGTTACAATAAAATCGTCCATACGCACACCATGGGCAAGTATCATGGGTAACATTATTTCGAAGCTTTATTAATACAATAATCAATCATGAAAAATCGACATCAATAGGGTTGTCCGTATTCCCAGTCAGTACCCTTCCCCGCCCGCCATGTGCACAAAGCACAAAGACCGCATACATCCCCCATAACGTCAAGGCTAAGTAACTAGAACGTCATAAGGAGTTGCAAGTCGCTCCCATACTGGCGCCATTTTGGTCGAGGCCAGGCAGGTTCAGAGTATAGTTCAATGTCTCCAATAAGTAGCGGCAGGACCAGAATCCCTTTCGGCAGTTCTGGCTTCGTCATTACGAGCACTAGAAAACAAGACATTCTGGGCAATACCACCCTTGACGCAGCCCTTTATTCTACAAGATGGTATCTTTCAAAAGCCAGGAGTATAGGAGTATGTAACAAGCGAGCCATTTAATTGAAAAAACTAAACATGACAAACGGTTGCAGGATCAGTGAAGGTTGATTTTTTAATTGAAAGTATAACAGGATCAGTTACAATAAAATCGTCCATACGCACACCATGGGCGAGTATCATGGGTAACATTACTTCAAAGCTTTATTAATACAATAATCAATAATGAAAAATCGACATCAATAGGGTTGTCCGTATTCCCAGTCAGTACCCTTCCCCGCCTGCCATGTGCACAAAGACAGCATACATCCCCCATAACGTCAAGGCTAAGTAACTAGAACGTCATAAGGAGTTGCAAGTCGCTCCCATACTGGCGCCATTTTGGTCGAGGCCAGGCAGGTCCAGAGTATAGTTCAATGTCTTCAATAAGTAGCGGCAGGACTAGAATCCCTTTCGGCATTTCTGGCTTCGTCATTACGAGCACTAGAAAACAAGACATTCTGGGCAATACCACCCTTGACGCAGCCCTTTATGCTACAAGATGGTGTCTTCCATTCAGAAAATATTGTTGGCAGCATTTTGAAAGGAAAGATAAATGGCCGTTCTCCTAGTGAGTCTCACATTGTTACATTTATGAAGAATGTTGAAGAGTAGTATGTTGAAAATCTGAAGCCATCGTTCTACAAACTCTCAACCAGCCTTGGATGGAAAAATCCTGAAGAATGTACAAACTGAAAACCAGTTTTTGTCTGCATAGCATCAGCAGCAACACTTGAGTCAGCTTTGTGTGAAGCCGCCATCTTGATCCAATCAATACCGTCCCCCTGCACACATTCAGGGACCAGGCCGCAGGACGTGTCTTCAGGTCAAACGGATTGTGGGACAAGGTCCAGAATGGAAGAGTCACCAAAAGGCAAAAAGTTCCGCCGGACCCCGGGAGCTGGCCGCCTATGTCGGGGGCGATCTCAGGCCACACCAGGGCAACAAGACTTGGGGTGGGGGCAGGAGCCAAGCGCCCCCTCCCAGTCCGCGCCACCACACCGCCCCTCGGGGGCCTCCGTCAAGCGGTTCAGGGAGGCACCTCAGGCAGCGGTTCTTCAGATCAGTGGCTCTCACCGGCAAGGCTCCCCTCCGTTAGCAGCGATCGTTGGCGCTGTGGTTGCGGCCGGAGGCCCCGCCTAGTCAACGCCCCGGCCTCTCCATGTCGTAGGCCGCAAGAGTGGGCGCAACTCAGCTGGCCGAGCGAGGAATACCGTCCCCCTGCACACATTCAGGGACCAGGCTGCATTGCGAGGGCACCGCAGGACGTGTCTTCAGGTCAAACGGATTGTGGGACAAGGTCCAGAATGGAAGAGTCACCAAAAGGCAAAAAGTTCCGCCGGACCCCGGGAGCCGGCCGCCTATGTCGGGGGCGATCTGAGGCCACACCAGGGCAACAAGACTTGGGGAGGGGGCAGGAGCCAAGCGCCCCCTCCCAGTCCGCGCCACCACACCACCCCTCGGGGTCCTCCGTCAAGCTGTTCAGGGAGGCACCGCAGGCAGCGGTTCTTCAGATCAGTGGCTCTCACCGGCAAGGCTCCCCTCCGTCAGCAGCGATCGTTGGCACTGTGGTTGCGGCCGGAGGCCCCACCTAGTCAACGCCCCAGTCTCTCCATGTCGTAGGCCGCAAGAGTGGGCGCAACTCAGCTGGCCGAGCGAGACTTGGGGAGGGGGCAGGAGCTAAGCGCCCCCTCCCAGTCCGCGCCACCACACCGCCCCTCGGGGGCCTCCGTCAAGCGGTTCAGGGAGGCACCGCAGGCAGCGGTTCTTCAGATCAGTGACTCTCACCGGCAAGGCTCCCCTCCGTCAGCAGCAATCGTTGGCGCTGTGGTTGCGGCTTGAGGCCCCGCCTAGTCAACGCCCCGGCCTCTCCATGTCGTAGGCCGCAAGAGTGGTCGCAACTCAGCTGGCCGAGCGAGACTTGGGGAGGGGGCAGGAGCCAAGCGCCCCCTCCCAGTCCGCGCCACCACACCACCGCTCGGGGGCCTCCGTCAAGCGGCTCAGGGAGGCACCGCAGGCAGCGGTTCTTCATGTCACAACAGAGTCTCATGCTCGATCGATTGAGCTGGCCGTATCAGGCAACAAGAAGGTGTGGGGGGGGGCACCTCTTGCTTAACCACCACCTTCAGGAGGTGGTACTCTCTTCCTAGGAGGTGGTGGTGGTGGTGGGGATGCACCAGCTGAAGCTACAACACTTGCTATTGCTAAGTGATGAAAAAAGGTCTTCCTCTCACAAAGATGAAAGTCAGAGTGAGGAAACAAGGAGGGGTTTTCATCATTTGGGACAAAAAATAGTTCTAAACCAATGAAAAGTGTTATTTTTAGGTCACATGACCTAGCCTTACATCATTAGGAACCCAAAAGTGAAATGAACCAATGAAAAGTTTTATTAACAAGTCACATGACCTGTTATGCTTACGTTACGCGCTCCGCGCCGCACCCCGGATCGCTTCCGGGAAGCTGCGCTTCGCGCCTCGCGCACCGGAGCACTTCCGGGTGTGCTAACGCGGCGCGTCATATGACGCATTACGCAACAACGCGATACGTCGCAGTTACGCGACGCGTCACGATGTTGTTTTCTAACGCGGCAGTTGCGCAGACAGAACGTTTATCGGCCGGGCATATGGAATACATACACATTCATACCATACAATCAGGGCATGTACACACAGTCGCACCACACGTTCCCAGTGATGGTCTGCACTCCATGCAATATCTCACAGCGCTTGTCTATGTCTTTCCTTACATGGAGCATGGTGCGGTCCATGTCCACTCCATTCTTCAGTCGGAACTCCGATGTAACCTACAGAGGAGAAAAGAAAGGGGGGGATACAGCATTCAGAGGATGTCAGCGCGCGCAAACACGAAAAAGCTTCTACTTACCATGTATCAGACTAGCTGCAGGAACGTGTGATACAACAGATCTTGGCTATCCCTTTCGCATTATTTTTCTGTGTAACATATCCTCCCCTTCTTATGATGCCAAAAAATGTTTCATTTTGTTTGTCTCTAAATTCGAGTTCCCTCTTCGTGTATTTGTTTCTCAATTAGTCTTATTTTATGGGACAAAATACCACACCTTACATTCGGCAGATACCTTAAGCTACGGTCGACCATTTTCTAACAATTCTGGAAAAAGGGCTGGTGTGACGGATACAAATTTCAATCAATCCAAAATTCAGGCAAAGGGTCTGCATTATCTGTCTTCTATTGTTTGGGAATAACAGCCATTATTCTAAAACCCTACCAACCTAGACGATTGTTATGACGCTGATTCCATACTTCCTTCGAAAACTCTTTTTTGCAAAAATGTCAGTATACAAATACGGGCCTACAACCACGTGGGCCGGCCACGGAGCAAACTGGAATCGTATATGATGAGGGGACCTTTACACTGTAGAAAAACGTAACGGGCGGGCCATTAGGTTGCAGGAATTAAGATGTCTAACAGTTACAATGAAATTATCTAGATATACATTTGCGGGCAAGTACCATGAGTAACGTTAATTCGAACTTTCAATAGTACAGTAATGAATAATACATCAGAACTTAATATCAATAGGGATGTCCAAATGTTCATTCAGTACCCGTCCCCGCCCGCCATGTGCTCCAAAACTGCATACATATCTCGTGATATCAAGGCTGAGCAACCAGTACACATCAAGGAGTTGCAAGTCTCATTTATACCGACGCCATTTTGGGCGAGGCCGGGCAGGTCCAGAATATAGTCAAAATGTCTCCACCAACCAGCGGTCGGAACAGAACCCCTTTCAGCAGTCCAAAAAGTTCTGTTAAATGACAACAGAAGGGACAGGCAACAAGAATCATCAGTCAAAGAGGGGAGGGCAAGTTCTTCTCTACCGGGTCACGTTGGGGCTCCACCGGAACTGATCGAATTGGTAGTCTACAGTGTTTCTGGATGTTTCAGACTGAAGCTGGCGCCAGCATGAGAGCATTCCGTGGCTACGTCGTGGCCATTCCGCGAGCAATCATGGCAGTCGCTCCCCAGCGGAAGTCTGCGGGAGTCGGGGGCCCCGGTGACTCTTGTAGAATCTTCAAGGCTGAGGGGACGCTTTTGGGAATGGGGCCCATGCCCTAGCAGTCAAGCGTCCGAGTTCCAGGGTTGCCCAGAGCCATCCTTGCAGGCCAGGCCCAAGTCTGTGGAGCCGACCGCCATTTCGTGAGCTCCGTGGCAGCCGCCTGTCGCTGTACTGCAAGAGTGGGTGCAATTCAGCCGGATGGCGGGTGAGACGCTGTAATAGCAAGAGCAGGCGCAATTCAGCTGGCCGAGCGAGGCACTGTGCCGCAAGAGCGGGCGCAACTCAGCTGGCCGAGTGAAGCGCTGGGGTGTAGCTGAAAAACCTCCACCTGGGGAGGTGGTGGGGGCTTGTTCGCGCCGCCTTTCCCTTCCAGTGCACCCCACGCCGTCTCCTGGCACAGGCATATGTGATGGTCCTTCAAAGGAAATTAAATGTCTTCCAAGAATATTGTGTGTTAAAGTCCCTAACTGTAAATGTGGATAAAACTAAAATCTTATGTTTTGGAAAAAGAGATTTAGGTTTTAGTTGGTATCTAGGCCCCTTAAAATTGGAGGTAGTAAAGGAATATAGATACCTTGGGGTCTGCTTTGAAAATTGCTTAAAGTGGCAAGCTCATTTGACAGCCCAGAAATCAAAGGCTTTCATTTCAGTGTGTGGGCTGATAACTTTTTAATAGTTAGTATGGTGACATGTCTCATAGACCGGTGCTACAGGCGTTTAACGCAATTATCCCTCCTCAAGTCCTGAATGTTCAGAAGTACTTTGTCTTGGCGGCAAAGATAACTGGGATGCAGAGGAGGGTAAATGCCTGAAATCTCTACTCTCGCTTCCCAGCTCAGAAATGATCCAGGCAATCAGATTAGCGTTAGGTACATCTTTGTGAAGCGTACAGGCCCAAGTAAATTTATTAAGGCTGGTGGAGACGACAGCCCCCGGGGGAGGGGGTGCAGAAGGTCTCCCTCTGGTGTAGGAAGGAGATTGAATCAAGGGATTTAAAATGGGCCAAAGAGATAAGAATGAAATTGATTAAGGTTGCAGAGAACTTAAAGGTGAGATTTTGCAAACAGTAACTCCAGGCTGAATTTTCCAAGAAGGAGCTCAGGACTCAAGGCTTTGAGCTGTCTAGAACAATTGATCAAGGCTATTTGAGCTGGAAATCATCAGTTCAATTTATGACTGCAGCCTGGCAACATGAGTCTTGGTACCCTTACTTGGACACCCTTCCGAATAAGGGGCTCAGATGTGAAATTTTAAGAGTTAGGATAGGCATTAACCCCTGGCGGTCAAATCAGAGGGAGAAGGTTATTAGGCTTCACCCGGATGGGAATTTTAAATGTTTGCTAGGCAACAAGGGTGATATGCTGCATATTTTGTTAGATTGTATGGCGCTTATACCTCAGCGTAAATTGCATTTGAGACCTGTTTTTGTAAAATATGAAATAAGGTCTCTTGCTCAGGCGGTTGACCTACTCACAGAAATGCCTAACCTCGAGATTGCAATCGCAATCGGAAATTATATGAAGTCTGTAAAAAGCTCTTAGCAAAAGATTGTAATATTTTTAGAATTATATTGGATTTTAGTGATTTTATGATGAGTATTTATAAATGTTAACTTAATATGAACTACATTTTTCTTTCCCTGTGTTATAGGGGTAGAATTTTAATGAGTAAGCACATTTTGTATCTACTTTGTGAGTCCCAGATTGAATTTGGTCATCAAAAAGCATATCCAGGAATAAGAATGTATTGATGAATATGTTGTTTCTTATTGTTTGTTATTGAATACGTATGTTTCTCTGTTTTTAATGTTTATATTGTTGGGTATTGCAGTTTAAAGACTAAAGTCTGAATAAACATTGCTTTTGACTGACTGACTGACTGAATGTGTGTGTGGTTCGGTGGTGGGTGTGTGACTGCCCAAAGATGTGTCAATAGTTGATTCAGTAAGTATATGACGTTAAGACTCCATGTTATAATAGTTGTTTGGGTGAATGAATATGTATATGGTTGTGCTGAAGTGCAAATATATCTCTCAATGGTACATGTCCAACAAACTAGAATAATAAAAGGCAGTGTTTGTGACATTTGTTGTATATAAAAAAGTATACATAAGACTCAGTGATTGCATGAGTGACTGTATGGATAACTGTATACTCGTAATAGTGATTTTATAACACACTAAGTATGAGTTACTATCTATATGAATAAATGAAGTGGTGTTTGTATAAGTGTGTAGTTGAGTAAATATAAGTATGATCCATGCATAAGTGAGTAGGAGGACTGCATAAGTAAATAGGATGTGTGCTGGTGTGTAATGTCAATATAGGTGTATAGGTATATTTGATATTGTTCTATTTATCATGATTGAATGACTGAGTGGGTTTTTAGATACTTGTATTGCTGTGTCAATGGATTAAAATATGGTACTCTGTATTTTACAGTGACTGATGAAAGATTACAGTAGTGTATAATGAGGTGTATCTGATTGTCACGTGAATGATTTCATCAGTGATGTCATTTGACATGTTATCAGTGATGTCATCAGTGATGTCACTGACCATGTCATGAATGATGTAATATAAGCTCAATTACATGTGACATCATCACCAGTGGATTGCAGGCGCCAGAGTTACAGTTAGTACAACTAACTATAACTGAGGAATAACAATGGTTTTGTATGAGTGAAATGTCCAGCTATCTATAACACCCCTAAAACCTATGGTTTTTTCAGTGAATTTCTAAGGTTTTTTTTAAATGCTAATTCCTAACTATAACCTGCCTGAAACCTATAGTTTTTCAGTGAATTTCAAAGGTTTTTTAAATGCTAATTCCTAACTACAACCTGCCTGAAACCTACAGTTTTTTCAGTGAATTTCAAAGGTTTTTTAAACGACAATTCCTACTTATAATGTTGACCCCTTCCCCATATTCTCAAGAAGAAACTGAATCTGCAATGCCACCTAAAAAATCAGGAAATAGTTCCACTTACCACTAACAAATTAACATCAACATTTAAGTACTGTAAGAATGTTGAATATCTACTGCGCGAATTACATTCAACTCACACCCATGTTTAGAGAGCAATTTGTGATAGAGGTTCTAAATATACACTTCCGACACCCAACAAAATCACAATACCCTGCGCCACGATCACCACAACCATCCCCACGGACATCTACCCGCTACTATCTCAGAGGCAGCGCAAAACAGGATAACGGACCTTTCCAAAATAATATATCCCCTCAACAGTACTTTAGCTTAATCTACAGAGATGTGGCAACCAAGTATGTAATAATAACATAAAGCGTTCCCTTTAGTTTAGGAACGACCCTCTGGGCGCTGCTGTTTCGGATCGATGCTGCGATCTGTTTGGTTCTTAGATCATGTATGACCAATAAATAATCAATCCATTGTTATTGGGTCATCTTCCAATTTATTTTCGTTTCTCAAATGTTGAAATTCACATATTGAAGTATGTCATGATTATACATCCATAAATTCATAAATCCATTTGAATAGATAAGGCATTTCCCAATGCATTTCGTACCTCTGATAGGTACTTCATCAGGGGAATCTGTAAAAATAATATATACTAATGAGGGTCCATCACTCTTTTCTGTAGCAAACATATGTTTAAATTGCATACACATATACAATACATCGTTCCACATGATTGATGCTAAACCAAGTATGTATAAGGGAAAGAACTCGAACATCAACAATAATGTACACAACTCTAGGACTACCAGTGAAATAATATACACAATTCACTATAGAAATCAAAAACTTTTCAGTGTTTAGATATACCATTGATACGTGTAGTGTACTTAATAGTGGACGCAACCATATTATCTCAGACACTGGGGAATATTTCGGTCATGTAGCTGTGTTCACTCCCCCCCCTTTGAAACCGAAGCGGAGTGGGCTAGTCCAACTTAAACAACGTCAACGTAAGACTATAAATAATTAGGCTACGCCTTGGGCGTGGTTCACTTCTGCAAAGAGAAGGGACTGCGCCGCAGCGAAGGTCCGTACCCTGCCACATGACTGCCGCCATGACCGCGTGTCTCCTGGATATAGGCCCATTGCGAGCTCAGCACCACACCACTGCAGACTTATGTCTGTATCGACGAGTTCTTTCCATTGACACTGCCGACAGCAGGGTTCACAACTTGAATTCAACTTTTGATCTAAATGTGTCATTGGTATCTGTGCTGAGTACTGCCTTTAATCTACACTGTGGTCAGTAGAATTGACAACTTGATACCAGTTGGGCATTAGTACTACAGAAAACATTGAATTTAGTCTTGATTTATTTAAAGCAGAGACAATTGTACTATGTCCTCAGATTTTGTTAAAGTTTAAACAGTAGGAAATTCAGCCTTCATTTATTTAATACAGAGACAATTACGGACAACATTCAAGTAAGCCTTGATTTATGATACATCGATGATATTTTTATGACATGGAAAGGCAGTGAGGAAGATCTTGAAAAATTTCATGAATGGTTAAACTCTAGAACACAAGAAATAAAATTCAGTTTGAGCCTTTCTAAAATAAAGATGGCATTTTTGGACGTGGAAGTGTATCCGACGGATGAAGGCTTAGACACCACCCTCTTTAAGAAGAAGACAGACCGAAATAAAGCTCTTCACTTCCGTAGTAATCATCCACGCAACTTAAGAGAAAATTTACCCTTTGGACAATACCTTTGAATAAAAAGAAATTGCCACTTCAAAGATGAATACTTACTACACGCGAACAACCTCACTGAAAACTTGTTAGCAAGAGGATACCCGAAAAAACTACTCAAAAAGACAATGAAGCGAGCCTGGTGGGTCCCCAGGGAGACGCTTTTAGAAAAAAGAGAAAAACCATCACTCAATAGAGTGGTTTATGTATCTACCTTTTGTCCCAACTCCAATTAGCTTAAAAAAGCAATACTACAAAACTGGCATCTTGTGGAAAACGTTGACCAATCTTTCAGAGAGAAACTACTATTCGCATATAAAAAAGATCAATGTGTGGGAAACCATCTAGTGAGAGCAGCTATGAAAAAGAAAGATCATCTAACAGTTGGTGCTTACGTGGGTTTACCGCCAATACAAGGGCACCACAAGTGTGGATCATGTATTTGCTGCCCCAGCACGGACGAAGGTTCACTCTTCCAACACAAAGAGGTGTTTTGGAGACATGAGAAATTTTCAAATTGTAAATCAAAATATGTGATTTATGGTGTGAAGTGCCCATGCAACAAACTTTATATTGGAAAGATGAGCCAGGAAGTGAGATGTCGTATCACGCAGCATAAATCGTGAATTAAAAACAAAGTGATTACTGCACCATTGGTTAACCATTGGCACATCAATAACCATACACTGGATGATCTAAGATGGACAGTGATTGCCAAGATTGAGAAAGACCCCCGTGGTGGGGACATTGAAGATAAATTAGCTCGCAGCGAAGCAATGCTAATTATCACATTTAATTCAGCCGTGGACGGCTTGAATGAAATGTCGGAACTCTACCGACTACAACAATAAGTCTGCTGTTCCATATTAACTGATCACTGATTCTCCGCAGTGGAAATTGAGGCTAGGGCTAACACCAGGCTCGATATACCATAATGCATCACAATGGCATCACTATGACTGCACTTCCCCCTTTGACTTGGCCACTACACGTGTTACCCCATCAACATGTCACAGTCCAACATGCGCTCGTGTAACAAAAATAAGTACATCTCGCTGCAGCAAGACTACAAATCCCATAATTCCTACAAACCGGAAACAAGCTAGCGTCAACATACATACGGCGAACCCAGCGGCTCAGCTGGCAGTCTTCTGTTAACTAGAATGGAGGAATACTGTGCAAGCAAATGAAGAATCTCTCCTTGGCTCTAACACAGACAAACGCGGGTAAGAATATTCCGGCGCTACTGGTAGCCTGCTGCCGCTCGACTTTTTTCTAAACCCCGGACCGCCCTGAACTAATGCAGATTCTTTCGATCCCCACAGGAAAATCATACCACCTGCTTCCATCCTCCCGGCGTGATCCACTGATACGCCATAATACAAGTAAGCCGTTCGTGTCTCATTTCTTCCATCGTCTAGCAAACTATTAAATCCCCTCCGATTCTGACCCATGCTTCTTTCATTAAACAGATCGTACACTCCATAAGACACGTCAGTTGCGAATGAAAACATGTGAGTACCTGTTTTTGAATTGTTGTCCACGTTGTAGCCTCTAGCCAGCTGCTTTTTCCGTGAATAATAGCAAATAGATATAGTTCTGAGTCGGGTTGTTATTTGTCTGTTTCACAATTCCTGATTTAAGAAAATGAGCACCATTGAGGTAGGACTAGTTTTCCTCCCCCCCCTTAAGTGACACAGCTATGGTCATCTCTCGAGACTGACTTTTGTCTGTCTTCTCATTCACAGCTACGTGGTCCTGAAGAGAATTCCCTTGAAGAAAGGGTTTTCGAAACGCGTAGACCTTTGTATAGAACACTAGGACGTTCTTAAAACCCTAAATTGTTCATAACTATTGATCTGATTTCCTGTGTTGTTTGTTTTTTGTAATTATTTTGTAAATACACTATGCAATAATTCATGTCAATTGATTCTATGTGTGTTATAATGTGTATGTATGGTTGAATGTTAGTATCGAGTGCAAGTAGTGTCGTCGTGAATGAATGTGGAGTGAAATAAGCAATGTTTATAAATATGTGAATTTTCTATGAAATATGTTTTGACTTAAAAATTGAAATTAAAATAACTGATTTATTCTGGACCAAATAATTTGTCTCAAGACTTACTGTTTAATTGAGTAGGTTGTGTGGCCACCCCGAGGCCCCCATATCAAGTAATAGGCAATATTGGTGCTTGTTTTGATTTTTGCATTTAGTGAGGCTTGTTCTTATTGCCCGTGAGCCCAGACCCAGTGTTGGTTACAGTTGATTTATGAAAGGCAGATTAAATTTTGTTAATGAATGCCACAAAAAACGTTCATTTATGTCTGTACTAAGTACTACCTTCAAGTGTACACTGCGATCAACAGAGTTTACCACCTGATACCAAAAGAGGAGAAGCACTACAGACAACATTGAATTAATTCTCGATTTATTGAAGGCAGAGACAATTCAACTGTGTCGTTAGATTTTGTTAACGTATGTGACAAAAAAGCATTTGTCGATGTTGGACTACTGTCAAAATTTACTCTGCAGACAGCAGGGTTCACAACTTGAATTCAGCTTTCCATCTACACTACGGACAGAAGGGAATTCAGCCTTGATTTATGTAATGCAGAGACAATTCTACTGTATGTGTTCAGATTATTTTTACATAAGTCACAAAAATCATTCGTCGATATCTATGCTGACAACTGCCTTCGATCTACATTGTGAGGGCTCACGATTCAGGTGGAATGGCGATTGCACATGACGCATTCCAATAGCCAAGAGACATTATACCAGTGCGACCCGCTCGAACCACGAATCATCGCTGGGTGCGCACACGCTGAGTTCTTCAGGTACCACTAACTCACTGCACCACAAGTCATCTCCCCATGGCCTTATTAAGACAGAATTCACTAGGCAAAAAACAATACTCCCTGTGCGGCCTGCCCAGACTACGCATCATCGCAGGTTACATACACGCTCAGTGCCAAAGGTACTAGTAACTCACTGCACCCTAATTCATCGTCACGTGGCCTTATTCAATCAGAATTCAATAGAGAAAAGACATTGGTCACAATGCGATCCCCCTTTACCACTCATTATCGCAGGGTACGTGCAAGCTCAGCGCCAAAGGTACTACTAAATCAGTGCACCAAAAATCATCGCCAAGTGACCGTATTGAGTCAGATGTCTTATTTAGAAGAAAATATATCATAGTTGTTGGAGATCTACTTTAACTTGCTCCTGTGAATGGACACCAATATTTATTAAAAAACTTGATTTTAAAGACTTTGCTACCAGTGCATCCTGCTCGGAGAAAGCATCATCGAAAGCTCCACAGAACTTTGTTGCTTCAGATGCCACTAACTCTTTGCACCACTTATCATCGCTGCCTGCACACACACTAAATTACCAATACTGTGCAGCTCTAATCAATGCCACGTAGTTGTGGGCTCTTGTTAACCACTGCCTCCTGCCTACACTGCCGTCACCAGAGCTCACAATTAATTACACTGTTGATTTATTATTTGCAGACTACAATACCAAAACTAAGTATAACATTTAACAAAACCTATACATTATCCCTTTATTATGCTTCCTTTAACAACTTTTTTTATATCACATATAGATTTACTTGAATAATTAATTTCACGCTGCAAGTGCAAAGGTACACTTAATGATAGTCTACACTGTGGATAGCATAGGTCACAATTTGAACCTTACTTTTTCTTCTTTGGTAACCCAAATTACTTTTTTGGAGACAAAAATTGCTACACCACTGAAAGAATCATCTGATTCTGATAATTGTGTTGCTGAAGAATTCATAACCATCAGTAGCACTTTCCCCCCCCCTCAAAATACATACAGTCCAGTATGCAACATTCAATTCTTTGAGTGCAGGCTGTTTAGACCACGCACCCTCGCAGGGTGAGCCCACGCTAAAAACCAGACATACCACTAACTCAGTACACCATAAATCATCACCACGAGCCATGGGTGCACTTCGGAGGGAGTCTTTGGGCTGCAGCAGACTGAATACAAAAAAGCGACGCAGCGTTTTAGGCGTACGCAGTCCTATATAGCGTATCTTATTGCATGTATATATTTTTTTTCCAATAGCAGGAACGTTTTTATAAGCGGTCAAACGACCAGAAAAAAAACTGTACAAATAGTTATTTTTAAATGCGAGAGGGAAGGTGTGTGAAAGGGCGATGTTTTTGTGCTCTGCATTAAAATAGTAACAAATATCAATCATAACATCTTTCTTTTACTATCTTTTAGATGTAGAGCTTCAGGGTGCATTATGACCCGGCACGTGGTGAAAAACAAACCGGCGACAAAATGTTGAGCAACGAATATTCTTTTCAGTCACTCTCTCACTTCCTCTCTCCTTTCATAAACAAATGACGCACAATATTAACTTCCTTTTTATCTTACAGGTAGTGTTTCAAAAATTGGTGTCACCCCCCCCCAAAACCTACAAAGCTCTATGTTCGTGTATTCTGCGATGATGTGTGGCCATTGTAACAACGTCTGAGAAGCCTGCTTTCAAACGTAGTGCACCCTCTTTGAATCACGCCAATGGCACTAGGTGAGCAAAGAAGCTTGTTTCTGAAACAACAAGTTATCTGTGAAAGGAGAGAGTGGGTAGTGTGCAGCAGCTTCACTGCGTAGGAATATACAATTACCTCCGAGCAGTGAGAATAGATAGGTTACAACAGTCTCAGGAGCAGATCTACAACCTCCTTGCGCCACTTTTGTGTCACTTTTAACATGAGAAAAGTGGTGCAAGGAGCTTCTAAATCTGCCTCTGACTTCCCAAGAAAAAAATTCACCTCCGGACTCTGCGAGTCAATGGGGTGCGACAGTGTAGATACGCAATATTGAGAACTCACCGCTATGCAGTGGGAGTGCATGGGATATACTACTTTAGAAAAAAACAGCACACAGACACCTCCTTACAGTCGAACTTGATAAATACATTATCCTGAGTGTAAAAAAATGAGGCAAAAATATACGTGTGCAGTTGTATGTACTATGCTATTACTAACTCTTTATACTGTCTTTCAGATCACTAAACTGAAGGGTGCACAGTAAACCAGCACGTGTTTGGACACACAACGGAGGCAAAAGGTGAGCTACGAGTATTTTCTCCAGTATTAACTGCTCCATCTATAACTTTCTCTCTCTCACAGTTTTAATGTCGTTTTTCTCTCTTTCTCACTCTCTCTCACATCGTTTCTCTTTCTCTTTTAACGTTATGGACGCTGCTGTCCACTCTGCCGTGTAGAACCAAAGATGAGTTCAAGTTGTAAATTCTGCTGGTCACAGTGTTTAGACAAGGTAAGCAGGGCGGCCTAGATATACAATGCCTCAAATTAAATACATTAGAAATAAAAGAGCTTATTTACAAGCCCCTGCCTACTTTTGCGTCACTTTCAACATGGGAAAAGTAATTAAAAGTGGCACAAGGGGTTTGTAAATAAGCCCCAGAGAATATTGTCCTGCATAATGACTTGATCTCTCACCTAATTCTGTCTCATCTCTGAATCATTTTAAAGACCTGTTGGTCCATACTGTAAATCTGACGCAGTAGGCACTTCCGTAAAGACACCTCTTGAACGTGGGCCTATAAGAGAGGTGGAATGTATCAGGTACACTGCATATGTACAAATGAAGAAATATTACAAAGTATTACCTTAACTTGTAATGTTTGACCTCATTTAGTCACAGCGATCTAATTTTGAACACTTATTTTCATTTTTGTTTTGCAGATTACCTAACCTTCTTCTATTGGAGTCCATATCACATTTTGTTTATTATATTGTTTTGTTAAAGTTATGTTTCTAGTTATTTATTATATTGTTATATTAAAGTTACGTTTCTAGTTATTTATTGTTGTTTTAATAAAAGTTAATTTTAAAAAAGAATAAATGTCTT
This sequence comes from Lissotriton vulgaris, assembly GCF_964263255.1. Classification (NCBI taxonomy): domain Eukaryota; kingdom Metazoa; phylum Chordata; class Amphibia; order Caudata; family Salamandridae; genus Lissotriton; species Lissotriton vulgaris. The sequence goes on along the minus strand of NC_141697.1, from coordinate 89,293,012 downwards.
CTTATTTTGGGGGGTGGCGATCCCCAATAGAAATGATATTGATAATTTGAAGTATAATTCTGAGACAAACTCTTTACCAGATATTTACCAGAGTCTATTGCTATGACTAACTGTTCCTATGGAAAAGTTTTAAAACTCCAGCACAGTAACTTTTTCCATTAGCAACATAGTGTGGTGAACTTCTAACCTCTGAGCTCATGTAAGTGTTCCATGAACTGTTACTATGGTAACAGGCAGAAAGCTGTTTGGAGGTAGGGTTGAAAGTTACTGGCTGTACAGAAACCATTATATTTACACTGGATCCTCTACATTACAGAAAGGAAAGCAAAGTAAAACAAAACACTGTGTACCAGATTTACAACCCCCTTGCACCACTTTTGTGTCCAAGGCCCCCCCTGCAAAATTAGAAGTGTGTGGGCCTCAACGACGCCCCTCAAGCCCCGGGACCCACCACCCACCGGGGATTCGTGTATAGTGGGAGGCAGGCTGCGTGGCACTCCGCCTGGAGCCCTCGAGGCCCCTGGGGACCCCCACGCCCAGGGCCGGCTCCTGCAGTGTCCTGGGATGCCTATCCCCGAGACACTGCTGTTTGCTATGAGAGGGCGGAAGTCTCACGCCTTCCACCCTCCCATTTCAAACTTAGTTTGGATTTTGAAAGACACAGCAGTGAAATCCATTCTTACTTTCAAAATCCAAACCAGATTGCACTTCCACATGCAAGTTAGCATCTGCCCATGCGGAAAAGCAATGCCGGCTCCCGAAGAACGTGTGAAGCCGACTGGACCGAGGGGGCATTGTGGCTCCCCCCACGGTCCCCAACATTTTGTATAAGACCCGGGGTATACGGTGCCCGGGAATATTAGAAATTACTGATATTTTTTTACGGTGAAAGTAAAACTTGCGCACCCAGGGCAGCGCTCAGTGCGGCCCCCTGGTATCAAGTCAAGTCAAGTCAAGTCATAAAATTTATATAGCGCACTACATACCCAGAGGGTTTCAAGGCGCTTAGGAAGGGGAGGAGGATTATTTGTCAAAAATCCACGTTTTAAGCTGCTTTCTGAACACTAGGTGATTCTGGGTGAGGCGAAGGTAAGCGGGGAGTGAGTTCCATGTTTTGGCAGCCAGGTATGAGAAGGATCTGCCTCCCATGGTGGTCTTGTTGATGCGAGGTACAGTGGCGAGGGCTTGGCTGGAAGAGCGAAGTTGGCGGGAGGGGGTGTAGAAGGACAGTCGAGAGTTGAGGCAATCTGGTCCGATGTCGTAGAGTGATTTGTGTGCGTGGGTAAGCAGACGGAAAGTAATCCTCTTATTGACGGGTAGCCAGTGGAGGTCTTTAAGGTGACTAGAGATGTGTTCGTTGCGTGGGATGTCTAATATGAGCCTGGCTGAGGCGTTTTGGATTCGTTGTAGTTTCTTCTGGAGTTTAGCGGTGGTACCTGCGTAGAGGGTGTTTCCGTAGTCCAGTCGGCTCGTGACTAGAGCGTGGGTGACTGTTTTCCTTGTTTCGGAGGGGATCCAGCGAAATGTTTTTCTGAGCATGCGAAGAATGTTAAAGCAAGAAGAGGATACGGCGTTGACTTGTCTGTTCATTGAGAGTGAAGAATCCAGGATGACGCCAAGGTTCCGTGCGTGGTCTGTCGGGATGGGTGCATTTCCGAGGGCTTCCGGCCACCAGGAGTCGTCCCATGCAGAGGGGGATTTACCTAAGATGAGGACTTCTGTTTTGTCTGAGTTCAGTTTCAGACGGCTTTGTTTCATCCATTCAGCGACTTCTTTCATTCCTTCGTGTAGGTTAGTTTTGGCGGTGCTGGGGTCCTTGGTGAGAGATAGGATCAGTTGAGTGTCATCCGCGTAAGAGATGATGTTGAGGTTGTGTTGGCGGGCGATGGCCGCGAGGGGGCTCATGTATACGTTGAAGAGGGTGGGACTGAGTGAGGATCCTTGTGGTACGCCGCAGATGATTTCAGAGGCCTCGGACTTGAATGGTGGGAGGCGGACTCTCTGGGTTCTTCCGGTGAGGAACGAGGTGATCCATTCCAGTGCCTTTCCTTGGATTCCGATGTTTCTGAGGCGTTGTAAAAGGGTGCTGTGGCAGACTGTGTCGAAGGCTGCAGAGAGGTCGAGAAGGATGAGGGCGACTGTGTCTCCATTGTCCAGTAGAGTTCGAATGTCGTCTGTTGCTGCGATGAGGGCGGTCTCAGTGCTGTGTTTGGCTCGGAAGCCAGATTGTGAGGGGTCGAGTGATTTGTTGGCTTCGAGGAAGGCGGCGAGCTGGTTGTTGACAGCTTTCTCGATGACTTTGGCCGGGAATGGAAGAAGCGAGATGGGGCGGTAGTTTTTGAGTTCGGTGGGGTCTGCTGTTGGTTTTTTCAGAAGGGCGGTGAGTTCAGCGTGTTTCCAGTCTTCTGGGAAGGTAGCGGAGTTGAAGGAGCAGTTGATGACGTCTCGGAGGTGCGGAGCTATGATGGAGTCTGCTTTGTTGAAGATGTGGTGAGGGCATGGGTCTGTGGGGGATCCAGAGTGGATGGAATTCATCAGGCGGATGGTGTCCTCAGTGGAGATTGGGTTCCAGGCGTTAAGGGTGTTAACGAGGGGAAGATGGTCAGCTGATGGTAGGGTGGGTTGGCTTCCGGGTTGGTTGTCAAAGCTGTTATGGATGGCAGCAATCTTGTTGTGGAAAAAAGAGGCTAGGGAATCGCAGAGGGTTTGAGAGGGGGTGATGTCGTTGGAGTTGGCCGAGGGGTTGGAAAATTCCTTGACGATGTTGAAAAGTTCCTTGCTGTTGTGGGCGTTGTTGTCAAGTCGATCCTTGAGTGCTGTTTTCTTGGCTTTTCGGATCAGTTGGTGGTGAGTACGGATGGCGCTTTTGAAGGCGTCCTTGGTGCTGGTGGATGGGTCTTTTTTCCAGGCCTTTTCAAGGGAGCGGCACAGTTTCTTGGACTTCTTGAGGTCATCGTTGAACCATGAAGCCTTCTTGATGCCAAGTTTGTGTTGACGTTTTTTCAGTGGTGCTAAGGTGTCGGCTGGATGCTTGACGCATAATCTGTAGGGTGCGCGACTCCAGCACCTTTGGTGCACACCTTCTACGCGTTTGGGAGCCGGCATTACTTTTCCACATGGGGAGCTACAGCTCCCCATGTGGAAAAGCAATCTGATTTAGATTTTGAAAGAGAGAACAGATTTCCTTGCTATAGGGAGGGCAGGATGGGCACCCCGGAACACTGCAGGAGCCGGCTCTCCCACAAAACATAAAGCCCCAGCCATGTTTTTTTTTTTAGCCCCGGGGGTAACGGGCCATCGAGTGCTCCAGGAGGGGGGCCATGCAGACCCCTCCCATAATACATAAAGCCCTGGGGGGTGGTGGTCCCCGTGGCTTTGAGGACCTTTGACCCCTCCCCCCACCATTGTTTTCTTTTGAGCCCCGTGGGGTGACAATCCCCGAGGGACTAATTATTAAAAAAACTCTGTTTTCATTTATTTATTTTACGGCACAGTCCGTGCACCCTTTACGCACCTGCCGCGATTTAAACAAAACAATTTGTGGGCCCTGGGGGTCCTTCTGGGACCCCTAAGCAGGTCTAGAGGGTAACATTATTTCTACCCTGCCCCCTTTCTCCGTTTTGCACACATATTCCACTGACTTCCTCATCCTCGCTTCTCCCGAGGCACAAAATAGCTGCCAACAGTTCCTGGTTTCGAATGTTGACAACCACTTTACAGCCAATTAGCATTCAGCGTGTGATCAGAAGGGTGCGCTTATGGTACGATGACAATCCTCACACACTCCGCGGATCCACCGCACCCATTGATATATAAATGACTTTAACTGTAATTTTCTCAGGAACTACTGAACTGATTGACACCATATAAGCAAAAGGCACAATTCTGAACTGAGGACTACCTCTTTGCCAAATTTGCGTAATTCCATTCAGCCGTTCGGCTGTAGCTGTGTCTAAGGGTCCTATGGGAAATTGCATGGGGATAAAAAAAATGTTGGGACCCCACTTGACAAATCACCTCCAAACCTTCAGGGAAGGAGCAGGACTGAGCTGTCCAATGTTCGGAAAATTTCACAAAGATTCATCAATCGGCGCCAAAGTTATTGGGAATAGAATGTTGCGGATTTTCTGTGTATAATAGGTCCTAACTATAACTACCTACTGGTGTACGCCAGTAGGTAACATATTTATATATATATTCACTTAAAAAACCATAGGTTTCAGGCCTTATATAGTTAGGAATTAGCATTTAAAAAAACCATTGAAATTGCTCCTATATAGTTAGTTGTACTAACTATATTTCGCGCACCCGCAATCCACTGCTGATGATATCGCATATTACATCATTCATGACATGGTCAGTGACATCACTGATGACATCACTGATGACATCTCAAATGACATCACTGATGCCATCACTGATGACATCTCATTTGACATCACTAATGACATCACTGATGACATCATCCAGTTCCTGTGTGTTTCTGTAAAGTTTAAATATGTTTTACATATTGAAGAATGAGTGGATGTATAAGTGTCTGGAGGAAGGATTTAGTAGGTGCCTGACTGACTGTATGAGTGAGTGATTAAATGTGTCTTAGTAAATGCATGGGTTAGTGACTAAACTGTCTGAATGTGTGCATCAGTATGTCTGTTGTAGTGTAAGCTGCTGCATGTGCTGATCAGTAGCTATATGAGTGGCTATATGGGTTATTGATTGGTTGCCCACGTATTTGAATGGGAGAGTGCGGGTGGCTGGGAGGTGTGTGACTCTGTGCATAGATGTGTGAGCAGTTGATTCACTAGGTGTATGAGTTCAAGAGTGCATGTGGAAACAGCTATATGGGCGGTTGACTGTGTGCATGGGTGTGTTGGTGAGTGAATGGATATCTCAGTGCTACATGTCCAAGTAAAAATATATATAAAACACAGTGCATGTGAGAGTTGGCATATATAAATGATTATACATGAGAGCCAGTGAATGTGCGAGTGGCTGTATGGATCATTGTGTACTTTTATCAGTGATTGTATAAGAGAGTAAGTATGTGTTAGTATATGTTTGAATAAGTAAGGTGTTGTGTGTATAACTGTATAGTTGAGGAAATAGAAGTGTGATTGATTCTTTGCATGACTGACTAGGTGTGTGAGTAACTCCATGGATGAGTGGCAGTGTGTGAGTGTCTGTATAGGTGTATGAGTGCATATGATAGTGTTGTATTGATGAGTGACTGTATGTATGAGTGATTCTATGGGTGAATGAGTGAATGTGTGTTTAGACCTAGGAATCAGTGAGTGCGTGTGTAGTAACTGGTATTGGTGTGCCAATGGTTTCAAGAATGGTAGTCTGTATTTAACTCTGGGTGTATCAAAGGTTATATTATAGTGTGAGGAGGTGCATCGTATTATCACATGAATGATATCATCAGTGATGTGATCAGTGATGTCAAATGAGATTTCATCAGTGATGTCATCAGTGATGTCATTTGAGATGTCATCAGTGATGTCATCAGTGATGTCACTGACTATGTCATGAATGATGTAATATGTGACATCATCAGCAGTGGATTGCGGGTGCGCGAAATATAGTTAGTACAACTAACTATATAGGAGCAATTTCAATGGTTTTTTAAATGCTAATTCCTAACTATATAAGGCCTAAAACCTATGGTTTTTTAAGTGAATTTGCAAGGTTTTTAAAATGCTAAATCCTAACTATATGAGGCCTGAAACCTATAGTTTTTTAAGTGAATTTGCAAGGTTTTTTAAATGCTAATTCCTAACTATATAAGGCCTGAAACCTATGTTTTTTTAAGTGAATTTGCAAGGTTTTTTAAATGCTAATTCCTAACTATGTAAGGCTTGAAACCTATGGTTTTTTCAGTGAATTTGCAAGGTTTTTAAAATGCTAATTCCTAACTATATCAGGCGTGAAACCTATATTTTTTTCAATAAATTTCAAAGGTTTTGTAAATGCTAATTCTATTAGCGGATAACGTTTATATATGTTATTATCCTTCTGGGACCACCTGAGCAGCCATCTTGTTTCTCAGGAGAAGTGAGGCACAAGAGAGCACAAAACAAGAGTGGAAAATGCAAAAAGGGGGCAGGGTTGAGACCCCCTAACCCCCTAGCCCTTCTCAGGGGTTCCCAGAAGGACCACCAAGTGCAAAACATTTTTTATATTCTTTTAAAATCGTGGGGTACGCGCACAGTACGTGTACCGTATGCGTACGGTGCGCGTACCCCCTGATTTTTTTTTTTTGCCCTTGGGGGTCTTTTTGGGACCCCCCTGAGAAGGGCTAGAGGGTTGGGGGATCTCTACCCTGCCCCCTTTTCGTGTTTTCCACTCTTGTTTTGGGCTCTCTTGTGCCTCAGTTCTCCTGAAAAACAAGATGGTGGCCAACACTTCCTGGTTTGGACAGTTTGAACTATTGACAGTCGACTGCCAGCCAATCAGAAACTCGCTCGCGCACGTAAGGGTACGCGCACGTACGCGTACGGTACGCGTACCGTACGCTTACGGTGCGCGTACGGTGAGCGCATATAGATATATAATTTGCTCAAATTCAATTTTCTCAACAACTACTGGAGGGATTTTCACCAAATATAGAAAAGGCACTACTGCATACCTGTCCCTACCATTTTGCCAAGTCTGGTGTAATTCCGTTCAGCCGTTCGGGCTGTAGCCGTGTCTATTTAGGTCCCATAGAAAATACCATTTGAAAATTTTCAAATTCAATTTTCTCAAGAGCTACCGGAGGGATTTTCACCAAACATAGCAAAGGCACATCTGCATACCAGGCCCTACCATTTTGCCAAGTTTGGTGTAATTCCATTCAGCCGTTCGGGCTGTAGCCGTGTCTAAAGGTCCCTATGGAAATTAACATGGGGAATATTTGTTTTGGGACCCCCCTTTTTTCTCGGCCCACGCTTGACGTATCCCCCCGAAACTTTCAGGGAAGGAGCGGAGCGGAGCTAAGCAATTTTAAGGAGAATTACAAGCAGATTCCTAAATTGGCGCCAAAGTTATTCCCAATAGAATGTTGGGGATTTCCTATGGTAACTAGGTCCTAACTATGTATACCTACTGGCGACCGCCAGTAGGTAATATATATATATATATATATATATATATATATATATATATATATATATATATATATATATATATATATATATATATATATATATATATATATATATATATATATATTCACACGATCTTCAAACCTCCACACGCAGCGGCGAAAGAAGAGGCAGACCCCACGTTATCCGGGCAAGATGTTATTTATTTCAAATGCCTTTCAAAAATGCAACGTTTCGAGTACTGACAGAGTTTTATAAAGCGCGAACAGCTACCTCACGAGGAGGTGTCCCGGCGCTATAGCAACAGTGTTGTGCCCGTTTAGGTAGAAGAGCTGGAGTCTAACGTGGTGCCTAGCGTGGTTGGGCAAACAGCCAGGTTTTCAGTAGTCGCTTAAAACATGCTTCAGATGGAGCCTGTTGGAGAGCAGGGGGTAGCGAATTCCATAGTACCGCCACATTGGCCGAGAAGGTGCGTCCACCTAACCTGGCTCTTTTTGCTCTAGGGGCTGTAATGCGAACACTGTTGTTGGATCTAAGGGACCGGGCTTGGGTGTATCTTGGTAGTCTAGCTTTCAGGTAATTTGGGCAGTTGCCGAACAGAGATCTAAAAGCCAGGGTGAGTGCTTTAAATTTTATTCTGCTTGCCACTGGTAACCAGTGAAGGGAAATGAGATGCGGAGAGATAGAGTGTTTGTAAGGAATCCTCATTAAAAGTCTCGCAGCCGCATTTTGGAAGATTTGGAGTTGTCGTATAAGATACTTTGGTAAGCCCAGATACAAGCCATTGGCGTAATCCAGCCTTGAAGTAACTGTGGCATGGATTACAGTTTTTCAGCAGCTAGTTGGTAAAAGTCGGAGAATCTTGCGAAGATTTCTCAATTTGCTCATGCAGCAACCTGCCACTTGCTGGATGTGTGAAGCAAAGGACAGCTTGTCGTCCCACCGGACTCCAAGGTTTCTTGCTGAGTGGATGGGAGAGGGGGCGTGTCCCATCTCTGCCGGCCACCATAGTTCAGATGGTGGAGGGGGCTTTTTCCGAAAAAGATCACCTCTGTCTTGCTGGCATTGAGTTTTAGTTTATTGGTGTTCATCCAGCAGGCCACGTCTTGTAGGCACCCCTTCAGACTCAGAAAGGATGTCTCTGACACCTCTGAATATGGAAACACCAGCTGGGTGTCATCGGCGTATGAAATTGCCTTGATCCCCCAGTTGGCAATTAGCGTGAAGAGTGGAGCAAGGTAAACATTAAATAGGAGTGGGCTCAGGGCCGAACCCTGGGGGACACCACAGCTGAGGGCTTTTGGAGAAGAGGAGACATTCTTTAGAGCCACCTTCTGAGTCCTTTGAGTCAGGTATGATTGTATCCACTCCAAAGCCTGGCTCTGGATGCCTAGCTTCGCCAGTCGCAACAGCAGAATATTGTGGTCGACCGTATCAAAGGCGGCCGACAGATCCAGGAGCACCAATATAGCTGAGTCTCCCGAATCCATCGACCACCTCACTGACTCGGCCACCTCAATTAGTGCTGTTTCAGTGCTAAAACCGGGTCTAAAGCCTGATTGTGTCTCGTGTAATATATTGTTTTGCTCAATAAATTGATTCAATTGGCGCTGGATAACTTTCTCAAGCATTTTGCCTGGCGCTGCCAGGAGGGAGATCGGGCGGAGATTGTTGAGGTCCTTGGGGTCCCCATTTGGTTTCTTCTTTAGAGGGAGTAAAGTAGCATGTTTCCAGATATTCGGGAATGTCCCCGAAGAGATGGATGAATTCCATATATGCTGAATAGTGGGGGCCACGAAGTCGGCTATGCGACTCCAAAGTTTGGGAGGGCATGGGTCGTCCGGCGAGCCCGATTTGCATCGGCTGAGTTCTAGCTTAACTGTACTCAGGTCTATCGGAGCAAATTGTGTCAAGATAACGCGGTCCGATGTAGTGCCAGCCAGATCGTTTTTTTCCGTGATCTTCTCTGGGCCAAAGGACTCATAGACTTTCTTTATTTTAGAATCAAAGAAGTCAGAGATGCTGTTACAGAATGAGACCGATGGGAGGACATCCCTCTCAACACTCATAGGTTTAAAGAAAGACTACTATTTTGAAAGTTTCCCTACTTGGGTGTTCAGCTTGCTGAATAGAGTTCGCATAGAACTGTTTTTTTGCTTTTCTAATAGCTCTATGCAATTTTTTGGATGCTTCCTTATAGTAAGTCTTCTGTAGAGGTTCATAGTTTTTCCTCCATAAGCGTTCCAGTTTTTTGCAATCTGATTTTTGTAGTCTAAGCTCCTGAGAGAACCCGGGAGCAGATGGAGAGTCTCGTTTAGATATAGCGGCCGTCGCCGGGGCAATATCTGTTACCATATTGCCAATCCAGTCATTGAGTAGTCGGGCATCCGTCTCCACATTGGAGGTGAGGGTCGGAGGGTTCTGGGCAAGAACTGGACCCATGATATCGGGGACTAGTTTGCTCCACTGTCTTTTCATAAAAGAGCACTTGCTTTGCGCCGGTTTATCAACTGTTACTTTGATTAGGAATGGTATCAGAAAATGATCTGACCAAATTAGAGGTAGCGGTATATTTGCCGACACGTTTGGAATGTTGGTTATTATTAGGTCAAGCGTGTGGCCCGCTCTGTGTGTGGGGGCCTTATTAACGAGTCTGAGGTTAGCTGAGATCAATGTAGATCTCAATAAATTTGCTGAAGGACAATCTGCCCTGTCCATGTGAACGTTGAAGTCACCGACAACAAGAAACTGAGGGTGAAGGAGGGAGCTTTGTATGATCATATCCATCAGAGTAGTGAGGTTGGATTCTTTCCCCCCTGGAGGCCTGTAGATAGCTAGTCCTGCTAGGGATAGCTGAGATCCCACCTGGAAGCAGAAGTGTAGTCCCTCTAGACCCTGGGTGTATATGGGGGCGGAGGAGGTGAGTGTGAGCTGTTCTTTAAATATAACTGCCACTCCCCCCCCCTCTTTTATCACCTAGTCGATTGGAGAAACAAATTTTAAATCCAGAGGGGATAGCCAGTGCAATGGCAGTCATGTTATCATCGTTAAGCCAGGTTTCTGTTAGAAACAATATGTCCCATTGGTGACCTTCCAACAGCAGCCATATATCATCTGCATGCTTTGCAAGGGATCTACAGTTCACAAGTCCCGCGCTAAGGTTTTTACTAATTGGTTTAAGTTCGGAAACTTCTTTTATTTATGCAGTTCTGACCCACCCTATAGGGCCACACCTACCACACGTGGGTCACATGGTTCTACCTGCTGCTAGGTTCAAGCAATTTAAAGTTACAGTACATATATTAGCTATGTCTTTGATCTATTATTACATCAAAAAGACCAAAAAACTTGTTAAGAAATGCTTAATATCGATTTTGTCACAATCACTGACAATCCATGTCAATTACTGTATAAATACTCAAAACATGTGTGTGAATGTCATATAACTGCATGAATGCAATGATGTTGCTGTGCATCAACACATAGCTAGAGTGATATGCATGAATGCATAATACAACTCTCAATTAATTGAAAAAACAGCACTAGACCGTTCACTGAATATACACATAACAAGAAATGTTTTGATATTACAAATAATAGCAGTACCGTTGTAAATTGCTACACAACTTGGCAGGACCTTATGAAAAGACAAAAATATATCACCCAAAAAAGCACCTCAGTGTAAAAACCACAGTTTCGAGCTACAGTCCTGTATACTTATTTAAAATTTATACATTTCAAAGTTTATATGACATAAATATTGAGGACTATTTACAAAAAAGGTTATATATATCAAAAAAAGTGCGTAAGTAAATTCACAGTGCAACAAAACCACCTAAAAAAATTATTTCCCAATAATTATTTAAAAGACTGCGCTGCCCAGAAACCTGAACAGATGGCTTAGATTCAGAAATAGGACTACAGAATCCATAAAACAGGTGCTTAAATGTGAAATTCATATATTTACAAGACATGTGTGATTCATCATTTTAGCTTAGATAGCCTAACAACAGAACCATGATTGTAATGTGTGTATACTGAATACAGAGTGTGTAAGCTGGATCAATACTCCTACAGAAAATTGTGCATGTCCTCTGTCGCGTTTAACCCATTAGGTTGTTTGCTGTCGAGCTTAATGATATACTGCGTTTCCAATCGGCGTAATAATTTATCATGGTCGCCGCCACACCTTAAGGGAGCAACAGCATTGATGACATAGTAAGTAAGACACGACAGATCCCTGTTGTGCCTGCTGTTGAAATGGCGTGCCACCGGGTACGCCCCGTCGTGATTAACAATGGCACGAAGGTGCTGCAGTATTCTAACATGCACCTGTGCGCCGGTACTGCCCACATAGCATAAACCGCAGGTGCATGTTAGGACGTAAACCGCGAACTCCGTGCGGCAGTTGTAATTGCCGCGAATCGGATATTCAGTTTCAGAAAACGGAGTGCGGTAATGGGTGGTGTTCTGTCCAAATTTACATGCTCGACACGAGGAGCATTTGTGGAAGCCTTTACCTCCAAACCATTGAGTGACTATGGGTAATTCAGGGCTAGATTTTACTAGATTGCTGCGCATACTGAATGCACGCCTGAATGTAATCACGGGTCTATCGGGAGTCATATCTCGTAAGACACCATCAGTTTTTAAGACTGCCCAGTGTTTGTTAATTATGGATTTGATCTTGCGGTGCTGTCTACTGTACGTAGTTATTAGCCTGGTGGTGTCCGACATGGCATCATTGTCAGGGGGTTTAGGTACTAATAAAGAGTCTCTAGATCTTTCTTTACTCTTTTGTAGTGCATTGGCTAGACAGGTTTTGCTATATCCTCTTGCCTGTAATCTATCCAGCATTGCACTCGCCCCCTCCTCAAACTTCTCCTGAGTGTTGCAGATTCTCTTTAAACGCAACAATTCGCCAAGCGGAATACTCATGATGACGTGTTTGGGATGGCCACTGCTGGCATGTAATATACTATTGCCAGCAGTGGATTTCCTGTGTAGGGAAGTAACAATCTTAGTACCTTTGATATTGATGGAAACATCAAGAAACTCAGCCGATGTGGTACTAATGTTGGAGGTGAAAAATAAATTGAACTGGTTCGTGTTGAGTGTGTTTACAAAGGTTTGAGCACTCATAACATCCCCCTCCCATACACAGAAAATATCGTCAATAAAACGCATCCAATACTTGATGCGTTCAAAACCAGAAATGCCTGGTAAATCCTGCTCCTCCCACAGCCCGACGTGCAAGCACGCGTAGCTGGGGGAGAAGCAGGATCCCATGGCTACACCGCGTATTTGTCTCCAAATGTCTTTTCCAAACAGAAAATAATTGTTATCTAGGCACCATTGTACCAAATTGCAAATCATTTTGTTGTGACTGTAGTACATGCAAGATTTATGTCCCAAAAAATGTCTTATACCTTCAATTCCTTTCGCGTGTTCGATACAAGTGTATAAGGACTCAATGTCCAAAGTGATGATACACCAGTTCTTTTGCCATGGTATGGCCTCTAATTTGGATAAAAAATCACCTGTATCCTTGATATAGCTAGGCAGCGATTGGACATGCTCCTGTAAGTAAAAGTCGATGTATAGTGAAATGTTCTCACCCATACTCTTGATCGCCAAGATAATGGGTCTCCCCGGTGTTGGATCTTGCATTTTGTGCACCTTTGGGATTAGGTACATATGTGGTATGACTGGATGTTCTATCAATAGAAAAGCACATTCAGTAGCTGTGATTACATTTTCTCTTTTGTAGGATAACAACAGCTTTTTAATGTTCTCCTTTGCGTGCTTGTATTGAGTGCCATTACTCCTTATGTAACAGTTGGCGTTTTCCAATTGTCGTTTGGCTTCTGAGATATATTGTTCTTTTTGCCACAAGACAATATTGCCCCCTTTGTCAGAAGGACTCACGATAATCTCTTGATTTTTGGACAATTTGGCCATTAGATTATTGTACTGCTTGGTTTGGAAACTCGACATGTCTTTATTAGTGTGGATTTGTTTGTTAAGTTTTTTTAAATCCTCGATGATGCAATCATGGTAAATGTCCACCGCATCCTTTGGCATGACGGGGACAAATTTGCTTTTGGGTTTAAAAGGGCTTTCACCAGCACCCTTCTGTGGAATATCGATCTCACGTAACTCACTCTGAGTGTCATGAACATCCGTGTCGGTATTTGGTGGTGCTGTTGCGCTGTTACGTTTACAAAGTGTTATGAGGGTTCTTGCATCATTTGCTGGAACTAAAGAAGGACCATTGACTTCATCAGCCCCCTTAGTTGGATCAGTTGAATTCACATTAGGTTTGGATTTGATTGCATGAAATTTCTTAAGTTTCAACTTCCTAATGTATAGATAGACATCAGCCCTGGTGCTGGTATAGTTGAACGAGCTCTCAGGACAAAAGTTCAGGCCCAATTTAAGAATTTGTTGTTCGGCTGTAGTTAGTGTCTATATACTATATATATACTACTATAATAAAGGAAGAACTTTCAGCCTTTGAGGTGGGTAAACTCGGGAACCACAGTGCCAATCCACACATCCGATACACCGTTGGAATCGTCAGGGTGTGTAGATGGTTATAGGCTATATAAATAAAAATAAAAAACGTTATTTAAAAAATTTACAGTAAAAAAAAAAGTAGTCCCTCCGAAGTAGCGCCGGCCGCGACGTGCGTGCTCACGTCAGGAGCGCGGGGAGGAGCGGTGAACATGGGACGGGGGAGGAGCGGTGATGTGAGGAGCAGCGGACAAGTCAGCGGCGGTGCGAGCAGCGGACAGGCTGGAGTAGCGGCAGTTGAGGTAAGGGAGCGGCGGACATGGCGCGGGGGAGGAGCGGTGACGTGAGAAGCAGCGGACAGGCCAGCGGTGGTGCGAGCAGCGGACAGGTGGGAGGAGCGGCGGCTGAGGTAAGGGGACCCATGTCGGGGTAGGCGGGGGACGGGCTGGGCGGGGGCCCGGGCTGCAGGAGAAAAAAGAATGATCCTGTGTTTTTATGGTGAAACAGCAATCATTAACACACCTCTAGGCCAAAAAGATTAGCTATGATGTAAGCTTTCCCAGCCAATGTACACTCTGTAGAACGGATTGGTCAGCTGTACACCTCTGCAAAGAAGAACAGACATATTTAAAGCAGTATATCAGCAGCGGACAGGCGGGAGGAGCGGCGGCTGAGGTAAGGGGACCCATGTCGGGGCAGGCGGGGGTCGGGGCAGGCGGGGGACAGGGCAAGCGGGGGACAGGCCGGGTGGGGGCCCGGGCTGCTGGACAATGTCGGGGCGGGCGGGGGCGGGGAAGCCTGTTGCTCCCGGACAAGGTTGGGATGGGCTGCTAGTTATATATATATACATATATATATATATATAAATATATATGGAAAGATGTCTCCAAAACCTTTTTTGATAAAGGAGCCGGCACTCGTCATCGTGGGGTTTTACCTGTTTATTGTGTCAGTCACATCAGACACTGGAAGTAAAATCGGTACAAGAGGGACGCGTTTCGGCAGACACGCTGCCCTTCTCCACCTAAAATACGCCATATTGGTGCTTCTTTATAAAGCTTCCACAACACTAAAAATCAAAGATGCACTCACAATTGCGACAACGTCTGATGTGACGGACACAATAAACAGGTGACACCCCACGATGACGAGTGCCGGCTCCTTTATAAAAAAAGGTTTTGGAGACATCTTTCCGCATTTATAGCGCTACCTTGTGTGCACCACCAGCGATCAGGCAGCACGCCTGTGTAAAACCGCAACTTTTCATTTGATATATATATATATATATATATATATATATATATATATATATATATATATATATCTCAAATGAAAAGTGGCAGCCGTGTGAAACCTTTGAGAAAGCTCACGAAGACACGAGCGAAACATGTTAGGACGACGGGGCTGCCCTTGAAATAAATTGATGCAGGCTTCATCGCGGTGTGCGGCTACTTACTTTCCTGTCTTGGAAGGTGTTGGGGAGAATGTTTAACGGCATGGTTCAGCCGTATGCGACGCACCGCCACAAGAGCGCCATAGCCTGACCGAAACTGAACCTCTTTTCTTGGGATGCGCAAGCAACAGGTCAGGCGGGTGCCGCCAGAGACTGTCTCAGGTATTGGCTCTCGGACAATTTTGAAAATGAATTGTTGGGGACACGATGGACTGTGCATCAAGCCAGGTATGAGCCACATACCCACTGGAGGCTTTTAAAAAATGAAAACAAGAAACTACATAGACCACAATACAAAGCGAGGGAATGACAACGCCCACTAAAAAAGAAACAAATAAAGAAGTGATGTAGTTCCTCGCCATACCAGATTTGAATGGCAGCGGTGTGAAACCTTTGAGAAAGCTCACGAAGACACGAGCGAAACATGTTAGGACGACGGGGCTGCCCTTGAAATAAATTGATGCGGGCTTCATCGCGGTGTGCGGCTACTTACTTTCCTGTCTTGGAAGGTGTTGGGGAGAATATATATATATATATATATATATATATATATATATATATATATATATATATATATATATATATCTCCCCATATTCTCATCACGGCAGTACTTCAAACACCACAAGGCACTGCGGTCATCCAGGGGCGTGCCTCGAACTATAAGAAGGGTGTTCCCTGCCACTACCCTGCATACCATTCGTCATCCTCTGAAGAAGAAGGCTCCGCCTTCGAAACGCGTCAGGAAACTACACGAAGCAGGAATTCATTTGAACTCTGTTCCGGTTTGCAGCCACTGAGCAACTTGTGCTGAATAAAGCCTTACCTGGTAACCCCGCGAGTGTGGCTGGTGTCCTTTCACCTGAGCGAACATATTTGGAAGGTCCCATCACCTTCCTTTAGCTGCACCCGCCTTGGAAGAGTGAACGGCGTCTTGATGGGGTGGAGCGAGGTAGTAAAACTGCAATTTCGCCGAGCACCGCCACGCAGCTTGATGCAACGGGTCCATGATGGCGAGCATCCCGCTTGTGGGGTCTAGATCATACACTTCTCCCCAACTCGATCACCACTTTGCTGCCTGGTTGGCGAGGGGTTCCAAGGAGGAGGCCACTTCATTACATATGCAAACCCCGAACTTTGTCGCAACTCTGCGAGTAGGCATCACGGCAGGACTTCAAACACCACAAGGCACTGCGGTCATCCAGGGGCGTGCCTCGAACTATAAGAAGGGTGTTCCCTGCCACTACCCTGCATACCATTCGTCATCCTCTGAAGAAGAAGGCTCCGCCTTCGAAACGCGTCAGGAAACTACACGAAGCAGGAATTCATTTGAACTCTGTTCCGGTTTGCAGCCACTGAGCAACTTGTGCTGAATAAAGCCTTACCTGGTAACCCCGCGAGTGTGGCTGGTGTCCTTTCACCTGAGCGAACATATTTGGAAGGTCCCATCACCTTCCTTTAGCTGCACCCGCCTTGGAAGAGTGAACGGCGTCTTGATGGGGTGGAGCGTGGTAGTAAAACTGCAATTTCGCCGAGCACCGCCACGCAGCTTGATGCAACGGGTCCATGATGGCGAGCATCCCGCTTGTGGGGTCTAGATCATACACTTCTCCCCAACTCGATCACCACTTTGCTGCCTGGTTGGCGAGGGGTTCCAAGGAGGAGGCCACTTCATTACATATGCAAACCCCGAACTTTGTCGCAACTCTGCGAGTAGGCATCACGGCAGGACTTCAAACACCACAAGGCACTGCGGTCATCCAGGGGCGTGCCTCGAACTATAAGAAGGGTGTTCCCTGCCACTACCCTGCATACCATTCGTCATCCTCTGAAGAAGAAGGCTCCGCCTTCGAAACGCGTCAGGAAACTACACGAAGCAGGAATTCATTTGAACTCTGTTCCGGTTTGCAGCCACTGAGCAACTTGTGCTGAATAAAGCCTTACCTGGTAACCCCGCGAGTGTGGCTGGTGTCCTTTCACCTGAGCGAACATATTTGGAAGGTCCCATCACCTTCCTTTAGCTGCACCCGCCTTGGAAGAGTGAACGGCGTCTTGATGGGGTGGAGCGTGGTAGTAAAACTGCAATTTCGCCGAGCACCGCCACGCAGCTTGATGCAACGGGTCCATGATGGCGAGCATCCCGCTTGTGGGGTCTAGATCATACACTTCTCCCCAACTCGATCACCACTTTGCTGCCTGGTTGGCGAGGGGTTCCAAGGAGGAGGCCACTTCATTACATATGCAAACCCCGAACTTTGTCGCAACTCTGCGAGTAGGCATCACGGCAGGACTTCAAACACCACAAGGCACTGCGGTCATCCAGGGGCGTGCCTCGAACTATAAGAAGGGTGTTCCCTGCCACTACCCTGCATACCATTCGTCATCCTCTGAAGAAGAAGGCTCCGCCTTCGAAACGCGTCAGGAAACTACACGAAGCAGGAATTCATTTGAACTCTGTTCCGGTTTGCAGCCACTGAGCAACTTGTGCTGAATAAAGCCTTACCTGGTAACCCCGCGAGTGTGGCTGGTGTCCTTTCACCTGAGCGAACATATTTGGAAGGTCCCATCACCTTCCTTTAGCTGCACCCGCCTTGGAAGAGTGAACGGCGTCTTGATGGGGTGGAGCGTGGTAGTAAAACTGCAATTTCGCCGAGCACCGCCATGCAGCTTGATGCAACGGGTCCATGATGGCGAGCATCCCGCTTGTGGGGTCTAGATCATACACTTCTCCCCAACTCGATCACCACTTTGCTGCCTGGTTGGCGAGGGGTTCCAAGGAGGAGGCCACTTCATTACATATGCAAACCCCGAACTTTGTCGCAACTCTGCGAGTAGGCATCACGGCAGGACTTCAAACACCACAAGGCACTGCGGTCATCCAGGGGCGTGCCTCGAACTATAAGAAGGGTGTTCCCTGCCACTACCCTGCATACCATTCGTCATCCTCTGAAGAAGAAGGCTCCGCCTTCGAAACGCGTCAGGAAACTACACGAAGCAGGAATTCATTTGAACTCTGTTCCGGTTTGCAGCCACTGAGCAACTTGTGCTGAATAAAGCCTTACCTGGTAACCCCGCGAGTGTGGCTGGTGTCCTTTCACCTGAGCGAACATATTTGGAAGGTCCCATCACCTTCCTTTAGCTGCACCCGCCTTGGAAGAGTGAACGGCGTCTTGATGGGGTGGAGCGTGGTAGTAAAACTGCAATTTCGCCGAGCACCGCCACGCAGCTTGATGCAACGGGTCCATGATGGCGAGCATCCCGCTTGTGGGGTCTAGATCATACACTTCTCCCCAACTCGATCACCACTTTGCTGCCTGGTTGGCGAGGGGTTCCAAGGAGGATGCCACTTCATTACATATGCAAACCCCGAACTTTGTCGCAACTCTGCGAGTAGGCATCACGGCAGGACTTCAAACACCACAAGGCACTGCGGTCATCCAGGGGCGTGCCTCGAACTATAAGAAGGGTGTTCCCTGCCACTACCCTGCATACCATTCGTCATCCTCTGAAGAAGAAGGCTCCGCCTTCGAAACGCGTCAGGAAACTACACGAAGCAGGAATTCATTTGAACTCTGTTCCGGTTTGCAGCCACTGAGCAACTTGTGCTGAATAAAGCCTTACCTGGTAACCCCGCGAGTGTGGCTGGTGTCCTTTCACCTGAGCGAACATATTTGGAAGGTCCCATCACCTTCCTTTAGCTGCACCCGCCTTGGAAGAGTGAACGGCGTCTTGATGGGGTGGAGCGTGGTAGTAAAACTGCAATTTCGCCGAGCACCGCCACGCAGCTTGATGCAACGGGTCCATGATGGCGAGCATCCCGCTTGTGGGGTCTAGATCATACACTTCTCCCCAACTCGATCACCACTTTGCTGCCTGGTTCGCGAGGGGTTCCAAGGAGGAGGCCACTTCATTACATATGCAAACCCCGAACTTTTTCGCAACTCTGCGAGTAGGCATCACGGCAGGACTTCAAACACCACAAGGCACTGCGGTCATCCAGGGGCGTGCCTCGAACTATAAGAAGGGTGTTCCCTGCCACTACCCTGCATACCATTCGTCATCCTCTGAAGAAGAAGGCTCCGCCTTCGAAACGCGTCAGGAAACTACACGAAGCAGGAATTCATTTGAACTCTGTTCCGGTTTGCAGCCACTGAGCAACTTGTGCTGAATAAAGCCTTACCTGGTAACCCCGCGAGTGTGGCTGGTGTCCTTTCACCTGAGCGAACATATATATATATATATAAACACGGATAAAACACCTTCTTCCATCGAAGTAAACAAGGGGACACAGTGGGGCTTAGTAAAACTATTTATTTAAAAAGTTTGGCATGACGTGTCTCGGCGATAGCTTTTTTCAAATGCCACTGGTGCTTAAGGTTTCCAGGTAACTTCCTTTATATTGCCCCATCCTCTAACGTAGTGTGGGGCACACCTGAGCCACGTTTCACAGAAAGCACTTGCGCAGTTCGGTCTTTAGAGACTGAAAATCCCATCATGCTGCTCTTTCATGTCGCAAATGAGTATTTCTCTTCAGGCAGACTTGTTTTGATACTCCAGATAGGAGGCTGACCTGAGACGTGGTTAGGTTGGAAATCGTAGCACTGTGCTGGACAACAAATAGTCCCTAAGCACTCACTTCCAACCTCGCATTCCCGCTGGTCACAAGTCCGGAGGCACCGTTCCAGTAACCTTGTCTCTCCATGTGGTCATGGACAGTCCTTTTGAACAGCAGATCCTCTGCTTCCTTTGGGAGGAGCGGCGGCCCACGTAAGAGCCATTGAACCCAGGACTCTTATGGAAGGGTCACCCTTGCGTGTCACTGGCTACACGTAATACATCTGAAAAGCATCTTCTTCCGTCGAAGTAAACAAGTGGACACGGCGGGGCTTAGCAAAACTATTTATTTAAAATGTTTGGCATGACGCGCTTCGTCGATAGCCTTTTTCAAATGCCACTGGTGCTTAAGGTTTCCAGGTAACTTCCTTTATATTGGCCCATTCTCTAAAGTAGTGTGGTGCGCACCTGAGCCATGTTTCACAGAGAACACTTGAGGAGTTTGGTATTTAGAGACTGCAAATCCCATCATGCAGATTGTTCGTGTCGCAAATAAGTGTTTCTGTCCAGCCAGACTTTTTTTAATACTCCAAATAGGAGGCTGACCTGAGACGTGGTCAGGTTGGAAATCGTAGCGCTGTGCTGGGCAACAAATAGTCTCTAAGCACTCACTTCCAACCTCGCATTCCCGCTGGTCGCTACTCCGGAGACGCCGTTCAAGTAACCTTGTCTCTCCATGTAGTCATGGACTGTCCTTTTGAACAGCCAATCCTCTGCAACCTTTGGGCTGAGCGGCGGTCCAGGTAAGAGCCATTGAACCCAGGGCTCTTATGGAAGGCTCACCATCACGTGTCACTGGCTACACGCTATATATCAGTAAAACATCTTCTTCCGTTGGAGTAAACAAGGGGACATGGTGGGTGTAAGTAATGGGGTTACCCAAATCTCCAAGGGGGTAGCATTGAACCAAGCGGGCAGGCCAAACTTCGGAGGACATGTGAAGCACTCACGCAGTACCCACAGACAACACACCAGGCATACCACAAAAGAGGCAGGACACCAGTTTGAGTTGGAAAATTAGTAAGTAGTTTAGTATCTCCAACCTGAAAGGCAAAAATGCATCAACAGTGGTATCACAACACGGCGCCAACTGGCACCAGAGCCAAGTGTAACAAGGGGGATTATTTACATGGGAAGTAAGGGCTGAGTCTTTAAGTCCGTGGCTGAAATAAAGAAGGTGATTAAACTTGTCATTAAACATGGGGTCACTATGGCGGGGCCAACTCAGGCTCTCATCCTTAGCAGTAGACTGTAACTACAAAGTACAACATTAGCATCAGGATACCCCATGCAGAATAACTCCAACACGACCCCTGTAAAGGAAAACTTCATGGCATCACAGCAAATCCCAACAGACAGGAGCACCTGTAATAAAGCAGCAGGTTTTCTCATAAACATGGGATGTAAACCGGGGCCTGGAATGACATGTCAGGCCAGCACAGGGGCAGGACACCTGCAGTAAAGTGGCACATCAACATTAGACATCGGTCTCATCACCTTAGACCAGGGAGATGACCATCTCATCAGGGTAGTAGGCACCTTGTATGCAATAGAACCGTAGGCATACACATTACGCTGTGACATTAGGCATTTAACCATAAGCATATCAGCACTGGCGCATTATTCCGGAGCAATACCTGGGCATCCAACACATTGCGCACCTCACCAGTGCGTACATTTGGCTCACTTAGGCAGGTAAATAACATCCGCAGGGGCCCACAAACTTATTTGTTTAACCGCCTGGAATCAGCCTAGGATCACCTAACAGGCGTGAAACATCAATATACATTGGCATCAGTAACGGTAATAACCGGTCACAACCAATCAAACATTTCCTATAACCGGGTCACTGGGCAGGAATAAACATTTCATTAGGGCAACCCTAAAGGTCTCCTCAGGCGAATAACATATGGGGGGTGCCTTCCATTAACAGGGGCATTAACACCAGGCCATAACACACTGGGTGCGAAACCATCGGCCTGAACCTCAACCCTGCATTAACCTAGGTCCTGGCCCTAGCTCTTGGGCTTTTAATGATTCCTTGGGGGACCCAGGGGCACAGCATTGACAACCAGACTACACCAGTTCGCACTTCAGGCTGTTGTCCAGTTCAGGGTATGTGTACCATCCAAGGTCTCTAATGTTACAAGTCATGGGGGGGGGGGAAGGACACCGACCCTGTGCCCCGTTGCCCTCTCCACCCCCTCACACAGTTTGAATAGGGCCCCACTCACCGGGCTACTCCGGGGCTCCTCCCTTTGCGGTAGGCCAGGCACCCTTCTGGTAATTATTTTAAACACACCATAAGTGCGCCTACACGCGGGGTGGGCTCCCACGGCGCTATTCACTCCGCAAAAGGGCGCAAACACATGGGGTAGGCACCCACAGCGCTATTCACGGCGCCCAGCTCCTCTCTCGGGCCACACAGCTTTCAGGGCCTTGTGGCTCAAAGGGCCAGCAGCACTTCTCCAGCGCTTTGAAGTTATAGCGCTTAACAGGCAGCTCCTCACAGCACAGCTCCTTGGGGGTACAATCCTCCCCATACAGCGCTTCTGCAGCACAGCGCTTTCCAGATTATAGCGCTTGGCAGGCAATCAGCAGGGCAGTCTTGGTCACAGCACTCTGGGGACACAAGCAGTCTTCTGCAGGCCAGCGCTTCCAGGCACATAGCGCAAGGGGGGGCGGACAGTCCCAGTAACACGTCCAGGGGTCCCAGGCTAACTCTTCTCACCTCCTGGGGGGTCCAGTCCACAACACTCCTTCCCTTCTCTTCTCTGCGCTTCTTGGCGCAGCGCTTGCGTAGCGCAGGGTCCCGGCAGCTCCAGAGACCTAGGGGGGCCCTCCTTCCTCAGGGGACCGGGGGACAGAGCAGTAGCACCACTGGGCCACGTCAGCAGGTAGTGGGGGCATCATCAAAGCAGGGTGGTAGGCTTTCACCATCCCCACTGCAGCATGGCCCTCCTCCCACACGGCAGCCTGAACTCCTGAAGTAGGGCTTTACAAGCCCTGGGGACAGTAGAGGGGTTTTAGATAGGTGCAGGGTCCAGCACACAGGCCCAAGTGGCGGTATCCCCTTGCAGCAGGTCCCCTCACATTCCTGTCCCAGCTCTGTCTCTGCTCATCACATCTCTACTGCTCTCCCTGTACCAGAAAGGCTGGAAGCTTCTAGAAGGTCCCTCCAAATGCTGGTATTGCTGGGTACCAGACAACTAGACCGCTAACCCACCTCAGACAGGCAAAGTAGTTCTAACTGGCTCAGAGGGAGGAATAGAGCACCCTGGGTGCCAGGCTTTCTCTCCAAATGCAGGGGTGGCTGGGTAACTAATAACTAGACTGCTAACCTCCTGCAGCCAGGTTGCACAACGCACAGCCATTGCAGCCATTTTAAAAACGCAACATTTTACAATGGGGGAAATTGACAAGTTCTCACACCATTGCATGACATTACATTTTTAAAACAGGGTAACTCCTACCACACATGGCCTATACAGGTTTACTACCATGGGGGAGACATCCTAGTCAAGGGGGTCAAAAGCAAAAAATTTCAGGGGAGAAGGCCAAGTCCAACAGTGGGGCTTAGTAAAACTATTTATTTAACAATTTGGTATGACGCTTTTTAGCGATAACCTTTTTCAAATGCCACTGGTGCTTAAGGGTTCCAGCTAACTTCCTTTATATATATATATATATATTTACTCAACCACAATTCCCCAATCTTGGAATCTTGGAAACTCATTTGAGATGTCATCAGTGATGTCATGAATGATGTCACTGACCATGACCATGACCATGAGTGTAATATGTGACTTCATCAGCAGTGCATTGCGGGCTCACGAGTTATAGTTAGCTGAACTAACTATAACGGGGGAATTTCAATGGATTTGTATGAGTGAAATGTCCAGCTAACTATAACATGTGTGAAACCTATGTTTTTTTTGTGAATTTCTAAAGTTTTTTAAATACTAATTCCTAACTATAACGTGTGTGAAACCTATGGTTTTTTCAGTGAATTTCTAAGGTTTTTTAAATGCTAATTCCTAACTATAACGTGGCTGAAACCTATGGTTTTTTCAGTGAATTTCAAAGGTTTTGTAAATGTTCAATTTTAAATGCATAAATTGTTATATTTTTTATACTGATTTACTACATTATTTTAAATTATTTATTTTTAGATATTTAATTTTTTTAATTACATTACATATTTTTAATATAAATTGAAAAACAAATGTTTTTTAAAATATTGAAATTGTAATTTTTTTTATTTAATATTTTTTTAATTAATATATATTTTATATATCAGGCAATGATATCCTATGGAAGGAAATTCAAGTTACTGGTAAGTACAGTTAAATTTACTTTTCAGGAATAGTAGTGAGCTAGATTGGGGAATTAATTCCTCTTCAATCCTGAGGTCCCCTTTGAGCCAACTAGCCCACCAGTTACCTCCAGTATGCGCCAGGCAGCTGTGTTTTGGAGAGAGGTGTTCAAAGGGCAGGCCCCCTTTTTACAACATTCTGCAACACAGCTCTGTGGCACTTACTAGAGATACCTGTTGGACTAGTTGCCCCCTAGCGGACCTCTGAATTGAACAGGAATTCATTCCCCAACTTAAAACGCGCCACAGGGCATGTTTGCACTCACATCACCTCAAGCCCCGCCCCCTACCTTCACCACTGTGCAAACGCACCCTGTAGAGTGTTCTAAGTTGGGAATGAAGTCCCCTTTGCATATTGGGGGTCCCTGGAGACCAACTAGCCCACCAGGAACCTCCAGTATGCGCCAGAAGGCTGCATTGCAGAGAGATGTAATGAGGCCACGCCCCTTTTACACCTCTCTGCAACGCAGCCCCGGGCCCCGGGTGCGTTTTCAGAGGGGGAACTAATTCCCCTTGCATACTGGGGTTCCAAGGGGGCCAACTAGCCCACCAGGAATCTCCAGTATGCGCCAGGGGGCTGCATTGCAGAGAGGTGTAATGAGGCAACGCCCCTTTTTACACCTCTCTGCAACGCAGCCCTGGGGCGCGTTTGCAGAGGGGAAACTAATTCCCCTTGATTACTGGGGGTCCATGGAGGCCAACTAGCCCACCAGGAACCTCCAGTATGCGCCAGGGGCCTGCATTGCAGAGAGGTGTAATAAGGCCATGCCCCTTTTTACACCTCTCTCCTTGTGGGACCACCTGAGCAGGCCTAGGGGGTCAGGGTGTTTCTACCCTGCCCCCTTTTTGCGTTCTATACGTTTGTTTTCCACTTTCTTGTACCTCGGTCTACCAAGCACAAGATGGCTGCCAACACTTCCTGGTTTAGAGTGTTCACAGCCAATGAGCATGCAGCTCGTGCTCGGAAAGGTACGCATACTACGCGTATGGTATGCGCACCTGTACGCGTACGTACATGGGCCCGGCCGTATCTGGACTTGTACGCATACGGTAAGCGCCTATAGATACACTTATGATTTTACTTATGATTTTCTCAGGAACTACTGAACAGTTTTACACCATTTAACAAAAAGCATGATCTGCGAACCAAACTCTTCTGTTTTTCCAAATTTGGTGTAATTCCGTTCAGCCGTTCGGGCTGTAGCCCTGGCTAAAGGTCCTAAGGATAATTGCCTGGGAAAAACACGTTTTGGGACCCCCTTTTTTCTCGGCCCCTTCTTCACGAATCACCCGCAAATTTTCAGGGAAGGAGCGGAGCGGAGCAGGCCATTTTCTTGAAGAAATTCTCCAAGATTCGTCCACCGGCGCCAAAGTTATTCCAAATAGAATGTTCCAGATTTCCTATGGAAACTAGGTCCTAACTATAACTACCTACCGGCGACCGCCAGTAGGTAATATATATATATATATTATATATATATTCCGCAACATTCTATTGGGAATAACTTTGGCACCGGTGGACGATTCTTCGCGAATTTCTCACAGAAGGTGGCCCGCTCCGCTCCTTCCCTGAAAATGTGGGGGGGATTGGTCAAGCGGGGGCTGAGATAAAAGGGGGGTCCCAAAACGTGTTTTCCCCATGTTAATTTCCATAGGGTGGTAGAAACTCACTTTTAGCCCGAACGGATGAATAGATTTCCACCAAACTTGGCAAAATTGTAGGGATGGTAGCCCGATGTGCCTTTGCTATGTCTTAAGATATGTGCTCCAGTGGATTTTGAGTAATTTAGGTTAAATAAAAAATATATAGACCCCCTCTGACCCCTAGGTTTGATGTGGAGGACATAAAAATATATATTTTTTATTTAACCTAAATTACTCAAAATCCACTGGAGCACATATCTTGAGACATAGCAAAGGCACATCGGGCTACGAGTCCCTACAATTTTGCCAAGTTTGGTGTAAATCCATTCAGCCGTTCTGGCTAAAAGTGAGTTCGACCGCCCTATGGAAATTAACATGGGGAAAACGCGTTTTGGGACCCCCCTTTTATCTCGGACCCCGCTTGACGAATCCCCCCCAAACTTTCAGGGAAGGACCGGAGCTCGACGAGGCAAATTTGAGGAAATTTTCAGGCAGATTCGTCAACCGGCGCCAAAGTTATTCCAAATAGAATTTTGAGATTTTGCATTGAAAAAAATCCTAACTATAACTACCTACTGGCGACCGCCAGTAGGTAATATATATGTATGCCAAACACGGGCATCCTTCTTCCAGAAACCTTGAATGGAAAGCACACACAGGAGCAATTGAATTCAAGTATAAAATACTCTTTATTCACTGCAGACCCCCTATATATATATATATACACGTTTTTTTAGTGGGAAAAACAAATGTTAATGTAATGTTATAGTTATGTGAAATGTTCAGTAGCAAAGTAACATTTTACACTCATAAAACCGCAGAAATTCACCAGTTATAGCTATAATTATGTCAAGTAGCTATAACTCATGCACTAAGCTGACTATAACACGCACACCCTGCGCAGCCAAAACGTGTCCTGTATGTCTAAAGTGACCATTGAACAGATTTGATTTACCTCTGCCCTGGAGTGCCGCCTCTTTTACTGAAGTGGGAAGATGTTTTTTGTATGCATTAACATGCACTTGTGGTATTGCTCTATCAGGCACCACCAGCGTTTTGGCAGCACGCTGGCATAACTGCAAACTTTTGGAAGTAATATATATATATATATATATATATATATATATATATATATATATATATATATATATATATATATATATATATATATATATATATATATATATATATATATATATATATATATATATATATATATGTATATATATAAATGTATGCATATATATATATATACATATATATATATATATATATATATATATATATATATATATATACATATATACACACACACACACACATATATATGTACCTGTCTATATATCTCTCTCTCTCTCTCTCTCTCTCTATATATATATATATATATATATATATATATATATACATTGCATAGTTATGCAAATTTCGCATTATGCTTGTTGCAATAAATTCTCACACCATTATGCCACATGGCGCAACTAGGAGTAGGAGAATGAAAACAACGCGAATGACCAGAGTGCATACGGCTGTTGTTCATGAAGTTTCTTTTTTTTGTGCTATCTGTTTAGCACAAAAAGCATCCTCAAGTCCAAAATGGATGCAAGGAGGCAGTTTGCTCTAAAATATAGTGATAATATGCATGTTCATAATCTTTTTAAATTACCAGAAAGCAAATTACACAAATTTCGCACACCCCTAACCCATGTACATTTAGGGTGATGAGATTTCGTGTGTTCATTCTGATGCCCTGGCTCCGGTGACATTAAATATTCATTATGAACTGTGGCCAGCCATCTTCTTTTCAGTTGCACACAAGACCCACCTCTCCACTTCCTTTTCTCCTTAGGTCTTTTCAACAACCTCCTTATCAGCCTGGAAATCCTGCCTTTTATAATTATTTGCCACAGTGTTCCTCTAATCAGTGCCCTGAGATCTCTTCTGCCTTTGTCTGCTTTGTTGCCTGACCCATTATTCTACATTTATCTCCGGTGACACACATTAACTATCTATTAGGCCAGGCCTGGGATCTCACCCCCTATCTGACTCCTGTTTTCTTCTATTGGCAGCTAAATGACTTCCATTTATCTTCAGACCTTGCCTATGTCTCGGTTGCACCACATTAGTGTCTGTAGGAGACTTCTGACACTTTCATTTTATTGGGATTAATGAAGATAGTATGACCTCTGTCTTCTGCTAAAGACCACGCGTGGTACTCCTGGTACGCTGAGTCGCAAAATCCTCATCTCTGTTAAATGGAGGGTCTCACACTTCAGGCTAACCTTAAGAAAGCACAACAGGTATTCCAGATGTATATTTGAATGTAAGTGTGAGAGAGAACTAGAAGATTGGGAGCAAATTTGTATTTTTTGTTCTAATGCAAGACAAGATTATAGTATACTAAAATGTTCCTGCTTTTCTTGAGGGGTGGGTTAGGTTATCATTACAGGTGGGGAGTCCTTCAGAGTTCCCATATATTGGTCAAAATCTTCCCATGCTCACTTGCCACACACTTGGGTAGTTTTGTCTTGAGGGTGTTAGCAGCACTAACCAAAGTGTTATTTTGCCACCACTCCTGTTCACAAAAGGAGGCATAGTTTTCTGCAGAAAATAGCAATCCACCCTATTTCTGTCCACATAACTCCATCTCTTCCCGCATACCTTCACCTACTAATGACTGCTCAGGCCGTATTGGTTAGCAACACAAGCAAGCGCAGCCGATGCAGGTAAGAGCGGTGAGGTAGGGCGGTGGGGCGGGGGGCAAAGTCAGCATTGCGGCGAGCACAAGGTAAGTGGTTTTATTTATTTATTTTATTTTCCCTATTCCGTTGTCTATCGACTTCCACATCCCTACCTCCCCCCCACCGCTTCTACCTGCACTGGTCAAACCTGACCACAAGGCTATCTTTTCTGATTCTTAGTGGAAGCTTCATGCAAAAATATAAAGAGCCATAGTTTTCTCGCCATTCCAAATAATTAGAGGTAAATTGTCCTCCCAAGACCCCATGTGATACATCCCCAAGAGTGTGCAGAAACAGAAATGATATAGTCAGCCCTGTTTAAACACTTTGGCCCTGATTCACAAAGAGCCTCCGCCCTCGGGGCAGAAACTCCACAGCTGTGGCAAGGATCTCCGCAATAGGAAACTGCAGTGCAGAGATCACGCCACGAGCGCGGAGATCCCACTTCGACTGCGAAGCTACGCCCCATGAGCAGAGGCTCTTTGTGAATGAGCGCCAGAGTCAGATGTGTCCTCCCAAGAAACAGAGCTCTAAGGGCCCGATGTAGGAGCCCTAATAACTGTCGGAAACGGCCGATTTCGGCCGTTTCCGACCGGTATTAGGGTTTACTAATGTAGGAGTATGCTTTTACAGAATCGGTATTTTACCGAATCTGTATTTACAGATTCGGTAAAATTACCGAATCGGTAAATACAGACTCGGTAAAAATACCGATTCTGTAAAAGCACATGTAGGTAGCACATTTTTGATTGCCACAGGCCTTTCAGATTCGGTATTTTACCACCCAATCCAATTGGGAGGTAAAATACCGAATCCAGGTGTGCATGCACATCTGTGCATGCACACCTGTGCAATGTGACACACAGACATGCCCTTAGGGCATGTCTGTGTGCCACATGGCACACAAGTCCGGAATTGGGGTGCCAGAGGGTGTCAAAGTGACACCCCCTGCACCCTTGCAAACATCGGAATTTACAGAATCGGTAAATACCGATTCGGTATTCACCATTGATTCCTATGGGCTTCAAGGCCCATAGGAATCAATGGGGGATACCGATTCTGTATTTACCGAATCGGTAAATACCGAATCTTACAGATTCGGTATTTACCGATTCTGAAATACCTACATGTGCCCCCTTCTATTTTACCACTTTTTAAATACCGAATCAGTAAAATTCGGTATTTTAGAAGTGGTAAAATAGAATTACCTACATCTAGCCCTAAGACTTTAGAACTGATTTACCACAGGGGGAGGCCAGAACCATCATGTGCTCTCACTCAAACAGGCATCCCCAAGCGTCGTCACTCAGGGGATCACAAACATAGATTGACCTTACCTACAATATGCTCCTGCATGAGGGACAGTGATGAGAGATATCATATTTTAGAAAACTCAGAAAAAGTCATTTTTGGTGAGATTTCCCAGCAAACCAATCAGCTTGAGGCAGCAGTTCTGCTACCTACCAAGAGATCCTATAAGTTATGCAGCTTTTTCAAACATATATATTAGATTGGTTTTACTGTGGCACAGCAGCTCATACATGCAACAAAAATTCAGCGGAGCCCAAACCTAGCGTGACTCATAATTTTATTTTGTAAATGGCCACACTGTGCATGGTTTAGCCGCTGTGGACGCACAAGCACGTTGAAAACCGATGTCTGCCTATTGCCCTAGGTTGATGTTTAGAACAAATATTCAGAGGCTCTTCCAAATCGGATGAGCTGCACTTTTGGCAGGGGAGCTGGTGCAACAACTGGGCACCACAGACTTTGGACAAGGTCAATGGGGATAGGTTGGCCGGGGCGCGCACCATGGAAGCAGTAGAGTGCTTCTGGGGTCATTTCCTGCAACGCTGGCAGTCCTCTCCTTTTAAAAGGTGCAGCGAGGATGCAGGCAGGTCTCTTTTCTGCTTGCTGCCTCAGACACAATGGGAGCAGAGGCCAGATGTACGACCCTAAATTGCATGCGCAAACTGGTGTGCGACCCATTTGCGCATGCAAAAGGTCAGAGAGCCATGTACACATCCTAAATAGCAAGTTGCAATGTATTTGCGACTCACTATTTAGGAATTGTAAGTCGCTATTAGGAAGGGGCGTTCCCTTCCTAATATCGTCCCCAAAGCCATGTATGCCAATAGTAGGAAACACGTTTTTTCGCCTGTGTTTAAGGAGCGAATACTCTCCGATTGTAAATCAGAGAGTATTCTGCGCGCTATAGAAAACAATGAATAAATAAATAAAATAAATAAATGAACGTTTTGCAACCGCAATTGCTGTCGTAAAAAAAACCTCGCAAATTACAATGCACTCGCAAAAGGGAAGGGGACCACTTCCCCTTTGCAAATACAGGGGAAAATATTTTTTAGGGGCAGGCAGTGGTCCCCGGGACCACTGCCTGCCATTAAAAAATTAAACAAAATAGTTTTGTTGTTTTTTTAATGCATCCCGTTTTCCTTTAAGGAAAATGGGATGCATTTTTTTCTTAAACCTGCTCTATTGAAAAGCAGTCCCGGACATGGTGGTCTGCTGAGCCCAGCAGGCCACAATCCTTGGGAGGGCCAGTCTTTCCCGATGGGCTCACAAATTGCAAGTGGCTCATTAATATTCATGAGCCTCACATTTTGGGACCTCATTGGGAATCGCTTACAGTGTCTGAGACATTGTTGTTCATTGTGAATTGCAATTCGCAAATTGTGACTCGCAATTTGTCGTAATTTGCGTCTCGCAAATCACAATGGTCGTACATTTGGCCCCAAGCCGCTCTTAGACTTCCCTGCACGTCTTCTGGAAACGCCACACTCTGCTGGTGCTGTGACCCTTTAGCTATATGCCTCGTCCTGATTGGTGCCCCCAGGAGTCTCAAGTGTTAGAGGGCCCGACCCGAGTTGCATACTAGGTCTCCTGCACTCGGTGGCTGCTCCTGTGGATGCATAAGGGCTGGGGCGTTGCGGGGGGCCAAGGAGGCAGGGGTCTTGTGTGGTTATGATGGGCATTGTTCCATGTAGGCTTATATTTTTATGGACCATATTTCCATGGTGTTCTTTGGACTTGGCCATTTAGCTGATTCTGCTGCACAAAAATTGCACGAGTCAAGTTTGATTAGAAGCTGGAAATCTCACGCAGCGTGAGTGTTGCTGAATAGAATGTTTGAAGACATAGAAGGTTTATTGGTCTTACCTACCCGGGCTCACTGCCAATAAAAGTCTGGCCTGCTGTGTACAGTTTGCCCGCAATTCGGATAGCGGCCTCTGGTGCACTAAATGCTGAGATGACTAATTAATTTTCATTTGGTTACCTCTTTCCCAGATGAAGATATTCTTGAAGTGGCAATCTTCTCTCGTTGTTTTCAGGTGCGTGATAATACTGCAATACAAAATAGAATGGAGGTGGAAGTTCGCACCCAAGCACTCCGGTAAATCACAAACTATGCAAACTTAAAGGCCCTGAATGTGGTGGTTCAAGGGCTGGGAGAGAGGACTGCAATGAAGATGTGCATTTTGTTACCTGGAATAGCACCAACTTAGTAATGCCTGCTCCCTGAAGGGCTGTAGTGTTATACGTCTCTGGAATCTGTTCCCGGATGTACTTTGCTCTACATTTAAGTTTTAGCGGCAGATTCGAGCATATTATTCTTATTAATGTTACTTCACAGTATTACTCCTGGATTTGGAGCGATTTGTGAATATATTTTGAATAACTTAGGCTCAGACTATTAGATGGCATACAAAGTGCACTTGTCCCCCACCACCATTCACCCTCTCATTGAAACACCTGAGTCAGTTTTGGCCTTCACAGTGTAAACGTTTATTAACTTACAGGTCCGGCCAATTACTCCATTGGCCTCTCTTACTAATTTGTGACCATCCTTTAATATGATTTGATTCAAAAACACCACAGCACTCTAAATAACTGTCATATTATACATTGCCATTGTATTTACAACTCGCTCTCCACTGGTCCTCTTTGCTTGACCTTCGGGCTATGCCAGCAGGCCACAACCAAGATACCCTGTTCTCCTTATGCTGACCGCCCCCCCCGGGGCAACAGAGCCGCAGGTAAATAATCTGCCACCACTTGTGACAACCACAGGATTCCTGGGTAGAGCCAGAGAGTCCGGAGCCACCAGTAGGTCAGCCCCCTCTCTCGCCATCCCGGAGCCCCGATAGACTTCAAGACCTGTTCTGGGGCCCAAACTGGCACCGACCAACGGAGTCCATGTCATTTCTCTTGCCCAGGACCCCTCCACAGGGCGAGGCGCTCACTGGCGGACTCGACCCCCCCCGCAATCTAACACTTCAGCGATGGCTCCCACCACTGTCTGTATGAACAACTCGCTACCCGCCTTGGACAAATGTACCCTGCGCCCATACTTGCCGTGGTATAACTTCGGATCATAGCAATATCGCATTGGGTAACATATTCCTATCCGCTGCCAGAACCGAGAACAGAGCTTCCTTCACACCCCTCCTTCCAGCCGGAATCATATCATTGCCCCTGAATGTAACACTAGTAGATCAGGAATAGGCATGCCCCTGGCTATGGCCCCCCGCAAGTCGCTAGGGACCTCCGCTAAACGTTGTCCGCCTATTTCCACCCAATGGTGGTCAATTCCCTTTGCTCCCTGTGTTCTCTCCTCACGTGAGTTCTTGAAGGCAAGCCCTGCCCTGCGAATAAAAGAGTGTCCACACCAGCATATTTGGGCCCTCTGGGACGGAGCACCTAGAGCAAATTGAAGATGAAAATAATCAACGTAAGGCGATAGAAAACGGGCAGAACACTGAGATACTTAAACTAACTGGGGGCGTACATACCGCTCAAAGCATGTTGATTTCCAATGATCCATCCTCTTAATCGTTTCCTCTGGGAGGCCTAAGACTGCTGCAGTCGTGGCTGCACCGATGCGGAATGAATGGGATGTGAAATGAGTTGTGTCTACCCCCAGGCCTGCCAGAGCAAGCTTGCACACCCTAATGAACTGAAATCTAGTGAGGGGCTTGCCGTTGCTATGCAGTAGTACTCTATTGTTGCCTCCCTGTGGCCTGATTTGCAGAAACTTCTTTGCCAAGCTTACCGGGCAACATGTTGCCCCTACAATTGCTCCTAACTGGATCCAGATCCCCTTGCCCAATGGATCGGTTTTTGATCTCCACACCCTGACCTGAAGAGTTTCCCCAGACAGAATTAAATCCTCGCATCGTATGCCCCCTTCTCCCCCAACTCTGAAATTCTGAATGCCCCGAAAAAGGCTAGCGCGTATGCTACTCTAAATAATTGTGTCTCGTAAGGTGTGAAGCAAATCCTGTGCAGTATCTCAAGCATATTTGCTAACCTGCTCCCGTCTATGGGTCTTCTACTTTCCTTTACCCCTGGTGTCAAACGCTCCCAACCCTTCATAGCTCTTTTCACCCTCGGATCCTTTGTCGGGTCTGCCACTCCCCCTAACCTGGCATAGAATGCTATTGTCGACAGTTGCCTTCTCATCATTGCTGCTGACTTCCCACTAGCTTTCTGATGGACTATAAATTCCAAGACACTTACCGGCGCGAACCCCTCAACTATCCTTGCCCCTTTTAAACAAGCCTGATATAACTGCCATGACCTCTCATACATACTCTTGGTCTTGGGGGCCAGTGATGCTGTTATCAACTCAGGGGTTGTGGGGCACCAAGCTTCCATAGCCCCGCCGGGAAGTCTCTCTGTCTGCCTGCGGCCATCTGATGCGAAACTCCGCCAACTTAAAACAGGACAAAGAGTCAGCGGCTACGTTTTCTACCCCTAGTACATGTCTGGCAGTAAAATGTACATTGTGCCGTAGACATTGCAACACTAGCTCCTTCAAAAGGCCCAGTACCCAGGTGCATTTCACCCTCTGATTATTCATTGTCATGACTACTGACATGCTGTCGGACCAGAATACAATATGCTTGTTTGCCAAAATGTCCCCCCACAAATGCAAAGCCACAATGATTGGGAACAGTTCTAAAAACGTAATATTCTGTGTGAGACCTGACAGCGCCCATTCCTCCGGCCAGTGCTGCATGCACCACTTGTGCCCCAACACCGCCCCAAAACCCACACTGCCTGCTGCGTCTGTGAACAATTCCAACTCTGCATTGGAGCAACTCGGCTTTTGCCAGACCACTGTCCCATTAAGGTTTTCCAAGAAGTCTTTCCAAAGTCGTTCCTTACCTCCGCTGACAGCCTAGTATGATGATGTTTGGCGCACAGCCCTGACATTGCCCTAGCTATACTCCTGGAGAAGGCCCTGCCCATCGGTATAACTCTCAATGCGAAATTCAACTGCCCCACCAGAACTTGTAATTGGTGCAGTGTCACCTTCCGGGTCAGCAAACAGGCATCGATGGCTGACTTGAAAGCTGTCACCTTATCCTGAGGGAGCCTACATACCACTTCTCTAGTATCTATCTCAATGCCTAGGAATGTTAAGCGAGTAGTTGGCCCCTCCGTCTTTTCCGCGGCTAACTGCACGCCCAGAGCTCTTGCCAGATGCTGGAAGCCCAGCAGGGCCTTCCTGCATGCCCGGGAGCCCTGCGGTTCCAAGAACAAGAAATCATCTAGGTAGTGCACCACCTCATCTGATGTGACAGACATTAGGAATTGCTGCACTGCCCACTCCAGGAACCTGCTGAAAGTCTCAAATACTGCGCACGCGATTGAACACCCCATGGGCATGCAAAGGTCAATGAAATACTCCCTTTTGAAGGTGAAACCCAAGAACTTGGTGTCCTCAGGGTGTACTGGCAAGAGTCGAAAGGCTGCTTCAATATCTTAGCCATCAAAGCTCCTTCACCCAGCGCCTGCAACTTCTGGATTGCAGTGTCAAATGTAGTGTACCGCACTGTGCACAGATCTGGGTCCAGTTTGTCATTGACAGATAAACCTGGTGGGCTTGATAAATTGTGAATCAGACGAAACTTCCCTTTCTCTTTTTCAGGGACCAAACCTAATGGTGAACATACCAAGTCTGGCCTTGGCAACTGTTTGAAGGGTCCCGCCACCCTCCCCAGCGCAACTTCCCTCGTGATTTTTTGTTCTGCCACTTCCATGTTCTGATGTGGGGGAGAAATGGAGGGGGTAGCTGAAGATGGGATGCGAAAGCCGGACAGAAAGCCATTATGTAAAAACAGGGCATCTTGCAATTTGTTATACTTGCTAAGGATGTGTGTCAGCACGTGTAGTTTTAATCGGTGTCGGCAAGCCCCTAGGGTGCTTGAGGAGGCCGTCATTTGGCTGGAGTATGGGCCGGCTGCTCTTTTGGCCCCCCCCAATTTTTTTAAACATCTAATTTCTGGGTGTGCCGTTCCACCACAAAAGGAGCAACAGTGCTTGAATCTGCATGCTGTACCCCGGGTGTACTCGTTCTTGTTGTACTGCCAGCAGGCCAGTTTCTTATCTCCTGACCCCCTGTCACCAAGGACTGATTGGGAGAGGGGTGGCTAGTCTTATTCACTGGTACCGTTGAATAAAATACTGCATGCCATGCATTAATTTCGCGCTGGTCCCATGCCACCTCAGGGTGCACTGCCTTCATTTGCCTAAACTTGGTGTCATATTGCAGCCATCCTGTCCCTGGGAATTCAGATGCCGCCCCATGAATTAAGGATATGTAGCTAATTAATTGAGGTGCCACTGTGGGGTACTTCTCTGCAATCATAGCCGCGTAGATTACAAATCCCGTAATCCAGTTCTTGATTGACCAGTCTACCCATACCTTCCTCTGCTTATATTCCCCCTCCTTTCCTACCCTGGCTTTACCCGGGACCACCCTGGCATTTATGAGATCAAAAACGTCTATATACTCTCCTTTCAAGATCTTCTACTTGGTCTCCAACGGCACATGCCATGTGATTCCCGCCGAGGGCAATAGCGCCTTGGACGCGGACCCATAGATTAATGGGCTGAATGCTAATGAAGGCTGCCCCATCACCACAGGCCCCACCGTCCCTGGAAAAGAATTAACAGGGGCCCCTACGCCTGCTGCGCAATTGCTGAGCGTTTGCCCTTGCGACGTCGCTGCTACCACCATTGGGGTTGTCCCATAACTACTGGCCCTAAAGCCCCAGGGTAGGCCGTTGCTGGAACCACTGAACCTACTGCACAATTACTAAGTGCCTGCCCTTGGGACGTTGCTGCAACAACACCTGGGGATTGTGCCACCCCCCCTGACTGGACCCACACTTGCGCTATGCCACTGCCTGGATGTGCGACCACTGGTGGCGTGGCTATCTGCGTCGAAGGCGTTTCCGTATTAGAGACGGGTGCCACCCCCACCTGAGAACCATTATTTTGTGTGTTGGTTTCTCCTTTTGAACTCATCGGTGGGACATTCCTTTCTTGCAATATGTCCAACCCCAAGTTTGTTGTCTCAAGCACCCCTACCTCACCTGAGGATGCTGCCTGAGAGTCACACACTCTGGGTCGCTTTCCGGTTGGAGCCTCTTTAAACCTTTCCGGTGTGCACCGTGCCCACTTGCCCCGCACTGTTTCCTCTTGTGGATTCGTTCCAGCCCCTTCCTTCAATGTCTTTAGCGCCCACTCCACTCCTTTCTCCTTCGTAACCTCCAAGAGCTCAGTCAATGCCAGATATTCGTCCTTTTTAGCCTGGGCCCCTTTGTCCTTTTGTGCGCGTCTTGGTGGCATTCTGAACTTAATAAAAACAGAAAAGAGTTAGGCCTTCACACTTTAAAGCCTCTATCCACTGTAACCCAGAACATGCGCCCCCCCCCCTCTCTGCCCGTAATTGAGCTGGTCATCTATCCGTGCCCCTTCGCGCCCTCCGTAGTCCGACCCGCGTTATCCCTGCTATACTCTCTCTCTTAAATTACATTTGCTCTCAGCGAGAACTTTAAACATCTCATAGAATTGATCGCAATTTAATCCACAGTCAAAAGCTATATAATCTGTAACCTGCACTAGAGTTTCTCAATGCTTCTTGACCCTACATGAGCATGCATATTAAAATTAATGTCAAGACACTTGCTCTCTGAGACTTCTGCATCTTTTCATTATTGGAGACTGTTACCACGAATGATAAAGGAATTCATATTGGACGCATACGAGCTACGCGCCCCAAGGTGCTCACAAACGCTTGCCCCATCTTCTCTCCGGTAGCGTGTTAATCGCGTACTCATGCGCTTCCATCCCCGCTCACGTATCACCTACTACGGTTCGCCCCCACCTCCAGGAAGAAGCAGGAGGCGCCTAAAACTGTGTTATCCTGCTGCCCTATGGATTTTAAGACCTTCACCCCGGCCGCCCTACGCTTCGTCTTTTAGGCGCGTACCTTCCTTGGATCCCCACACATTCTCCGGCACATAAACGCGACCGCCCTGGACCGCACCATACGTTGCGCACGCGCTCGTAACTCTTAAACCGACCCAGCGACTCGCACGGTTTTAACTTAACGCTGCGTACGCCGTGACCTCCCCTAACTCGCACCCCGCTCACCAGGCATCAATACATTACGCCCCTTGTTGTCTCAACTCGTGCCCAGTGACTCGCACCACATGTGCACGCTGATACCCCCTCATTCACACAATTAATCACTCCACCCCATAACAACACTGTGAGGCCTGCTCACCTGCCACTAGAGTCACACAAACGTTTCTCGCTTTGTCCCCCGGATCCGATGCCGCACGCGGTCAATCAATCAATCAATCAATCAATCAGAGCACTTGTATAGTGCGCTACTCACCCGGAAGGGTCTCAAGGCGCTTGGGGGAAGGGGGCCACTACTGCTCGAACAGCCAGGTCTTGAGCTGTCTTCTGAAGGTGAGGTGGTCCTGGGTCAGCCGAAGGTGGATGGGGAGGGAGTTCCATGTCTTGGCCGCCAGGTAGGAGAAGGATCTGCCTCCGGCGGTGGTTCTTCGGATGCGTGGTACGGTGGCGAGGGCGAGGCTGGCGGACCGTAGCTGGCGGGTGGGTGTGTGGAAGGTCAGGCGGTCGTTGAGGTACTTGGCTTGCAGATAGCTACTACCATCACCGCCCCAGTAACTGATCTCATTAATTCATCTTTTAGGCAGGGGGTGGTGCCATCCAGTTGGAAAAAAGCAGTAGTGAAGGCCCTTCTGAAAAAGCCTGGTCTAGATCCATCTGACCTGGCAAATATCAGACCGATTTCTCTGCTTCCTGGGCTCGGTAAGATCGCGGAGAGACTGGTGAACAGGCGACTGTCATATTTCCTGGAGTCTAATGGCTTGCTGCGAAAATCCCAAACGGGATTTAGGCCGGGCCAGGGCACTGACACTGCCCTTCTGGCAGTCGTGGAAGAAGCCAGGAGCATTTTGGATTCAGGAGGATCGGTGGCAGAGATCCTCCTGGACCTCAGTGCGGCCTTTGACACTGTGAACCATCAGGTTCTGCTCCAGCGTCTGTCAGAGGTAGGCCTTACAGGGATGGCCTTGAAGTGGCTCGCGTCTTTCCTGAACCTTCGAACTTACCAAGTCTGGGAAGGTGGTGCACAGTCAGCTTCGATCCCCCTCCAGTGTGGTGTGCCTCAGTGCTCCTCCATGAGCCCCACATTGTTTAATGTCTATATGGCCCCACTGGAGGATGTGGTGGCACCATTCGGTATTAAAACCATCAGTTATGCTGATGACACCCAGCTGATGGTGGCCCTTTCCCAGCTGGTGAATCAACCTGACTTACTTCACTCCTGCTTATCCAAGGTGCACACATGGATGTGAAACTCAGCATTAAAACTGAATGGCTCCAAAACAGAGATGATGCTGTTGGGCCATTTGGTGCCCTCCTTGCCGCCAGGCAGCTGGCCTAGTTGTCTTGGCGATCCCCCAAGCTCTAAAAAGGAGATCAAGAGCCTGGGGGTGTGGCTGGAACAGGACTTATCTTTTAAGACCCATGCCAAAAAAAACGCTGGAGTCTGTTTCGGTCTGCTTCGGTCAGCCCGTAAGATCCTGCCTCTTCTTCCACCGGTCTCTAGGAAACTACTCATCCAGGGATTAATTGTATCGAGGCTGGACTACAGTAATGCGATTATTTGGGTGCTCCGGAAGCAACGCTCAATAAACTTCAACAAGTGCAAAACGCAGCCGCAAGGATGCTGATGAACATTCCTAGGAGGCAGTCAGCAAAACCGGCTTTAAGAGCGCTGCACTGGCTTCCGGTGCGGGAGCGGAGAAAATTTAAATCCCTCTGCACTGCTCATAAAATCCTTCGGGGGAAGGGACCTCCCATTTTGGGCAGTATGGTGCTCCCCTATAAGGCTACTAGAGCCCTACGCTCGGATCATAAATATTTGTTACAAACGGTCAGAGTGAAAAAAGCCCGGACGGGTGGCAGAAGATTCTCAGTGAATGCGGCCAACTTGTGGAATGCGCTTCCTTTGAATCTACGTGCAGAGACTTGTACTATGCCATTCCGGAAGCTACTCAAGACCCACCTGTTCCCCGCTTAATGTTTCTCTTCCATTCTAGCCCCGGAGTTCTGAACAAGCGCTGGGATGCCCGAGGGTAACCGTGCGCTATACAAAATTCCAAATAATAATAATAATAACTTGGGGCCCAGGTCGTGGAGGGACTTGTGTGCGTGGGTGAGGAGCCTGAACGTGATCCTCTTGTTGACGGGGAGCCAGTGCAGGTTCTTCAGGTGGATGGAGATGTGGCTGCGTCGAGGGATGTCCAGGATGAGTCGGGCTGAGGCGTTCTGGATGCGTTGTATTCTTTTCTGTAGCTTGGCTGTGGTTCCGGCTTAGAGGGTGTTTCCGTAGTCCAGCCGGCTGGTGACGAGGGCCTGGGTGACCGACTTCCTGGTTTCGTTCCTGGTCCTGCGGTAACTTCCGATGTGACCTCCGACCCTGAGCAGGAGAGTGGACAAAGAGGGCGCAGCTACCACCCTAATGCCTTTTAAACCCCCCGCCAACGCTAATTACTTCCTGGGTCATCTTGCCTCCCTGACTCACTTCCGGTCTAAGGTTGGTGCCCACCCCTTCCGGGTCTCTGGACTCGGAAGGGATTCCTACTCTGCCTGGCCCTTTGCTGCCACTAACGGCACCACGCCCCTTAGGTGGGGTGGCGCCCTTCATTCCACACGTTTTTCAGCATGCACATGCAGTTGGTTACCTTTACCCTATTCCTGGCGGTTATGTGATACAATATTGCTGTTGGATACTGCATCCCACAGTCTGTATTAATAGCAGCAAAGTGCAAGACATGGGTTAATTGCATCCGCCAAATTGAGAGCGTTTGCGTTGAATCAAACACACTGCGTATGACTGTGGGGTAGTCAGGTAACCATGACTAATTTAAATTGTTTATGAAGCTTCTCACTCCTGTCCTCATCTTTAAGCAGCCCCAACTTGGAATCCAGTCGAGTTTGCCATTGGCTCATCCCACTGCAAAGATTAGCCTTGTATACCTGAAGTGTTTTCGATTCGAAGCAACAGTGCTATTGAGGAAGTACTGGTAATCATGGAATCCTTACATTGCAAAGGGTTACCAGCTTGACTGATGTGGTAACTGTGAGCGACATGATTGCAAGTTGTGGAAGATGTGCATGTTCAGTCTCACCCTTAGGACCTGTCGCTGCATGTATTGAGCGCCTCAAATAGTCAGCGGGAATGCAGTTTACCCTTTATGCAATGTGGACCATCATCAGCACAACTCTCAGAGGCTGTAGGGTGTAGGTTTCCATTATAGTGCTATAAACTAGATAGTTTTGTATTTCTAACTACTGTTGGCAGGGCGAGATGCCTGTGCACTCTGTCCACCCCGCAAAAGGTGTAGTTATGCCCCTTTTTTTGCAGCAAGCGTTGCACAGCAGATCTTGGTGCTATATTAGCAACAAACTGCGATAAATATTGCAGAGCGTGCTTAGCGCAAATTTTTTTATCACCAGCTATCGCTGGAATATATCCCCGCGCTAACGCTGTATTAGCAAAAATTAGCGCTATGTTGATAAATATTCCAGTGATAGCTGGAGGGAAGGGCCAACATCGCGATAAAAACAGCGATATTGCATGGGGAAGGACGAAAACCTTGCTGATACGACCATGTGGTCGTATCAGCATAATCCACCCCCCATGTTAGGTATGGCTAGGTCAGGAAAATAGCAGGTGTTTAAAAACCGGCAATGACCCGGTTAGCGAGACTTTTCACGTCGCTAACCAGGGCCAGGGCCACCTTGCTAATAGGCGATAGGTCTGTTAGCGGCTGTTTACCAGGTCTGTTGGTTGGGAAAGCCTACTTTGCATGTCATTAGCGATAATTATCGCTGACATGCAAAGCAGCACCCAAACCGGTCGCTGTCAGAAATCTGTCGCTAACTGCTGTTAGCGACAGCTTGCTGATAGGGTGATAGAATTATCACCGCTTTAGCAGGAAAAGGTCCTGCTAAAGCGGCGATATTGCCCTTGCTAATATGCCCTAAAGTTCTTTATCTCATTAACGCCGCAACTGCAATCCTGTGCCATTAGCACACCTTCCTGGAGGTTTGACTGCTGTCCTTGTAGGCCTGATCTATGTTTCAGGAGTAGGTATGATTCTTCTTGGCTCGACAATCTTGCTCAGTTGACATCTGTACAGCATGGTATAGGTACGCAAAAGGGGTATTATCTTCAACAGCATCTGTGGAGTGTTTTGGGCTGGGAAGGATAGGGTAGAACTATAGTAAAGTGGAGCAAGTAATATGTTGCCATTCCTGGTTAACAGTCTCTCTTAGCACACAAAGCAGGAAGGAAGTTGCAGGAAGCATGGGGGCTACACCCATCAGAGAGTAAAAATCCTTGGAGATTTGAGACCACATTCTCTGTTCATGCTTCAAACAGCAAGGGTACATAAGAAGTGCTGTGGAACCCTGTGTTACTAGGGTGCAAGGGATCCCTGTTTAATAATTAAAGGAAACGAGGGACGGGGCAGCTATCTCACAAATGCATTTATGTGATGTTAGCAGTCTTATGTAGGGTCATGTCAGGGCCCCCTTTGTTTTTTCAGGCCCTTTAAAGCCACAACAACTATCAGTAATTTGCTATGGTGGGGTGGCATCCCTCAGTTGCAAGTGATTGAAAGAGTAATAATGCTGCTTTGGTTTCGTTTCAGAGTGGCCCGACCATTTTCAGGGAACATAGGATGCTACCAGCGCGAGCCGACAGGATATTACGTAGCAATTCAATGAATTTATTGTGGGGTTAGGATCCATATGTATATTGTACTCTCTCACCAGTTGCTAGATGGCTTGGGTGCCAGCTAGACGGACGACGTATAAGGTGCTTGCTTACTGACGACTGAAATCTTATTCCCGGGCAAATGGTTGAGGACAATAGCTTGACTCTGAGAATGAAGTAACTGGGAATCGATGTGGCCGGAATGCAGCAAAACCAGAGTTCCTCTTCAAGTTTGTAGAGACCATTGCCTCAAAGTGCATTACCGGGCCAGCTGTAGGTAATTTAAAGGAAAAGACTGGGGTCACAGTTGCGGGTGTTTTTTTACTGTGCCTTATAATGGAGTAGTTAAGCCTCTGCCGCATTTGGCCTTTGGAGTTCAACCCAAAATCCTGTAGAGTGGGTGGCATTTACCATGTTCAACAGAATGAGTATAGCTTTGCCTGAACCATATGTACGAATAGTTAGATTGTGGCAGTGCCCCTGCCATTAGAGACCTCGGCAAGGGAGGTCAGTGGGAATATAGTGCTGCATGATGCTGCAGTATGAGCATTATGGCCAAGAATTATGCGCTTTTGCATAGCAAGACGAAGCCTACATCTGAGCTGGGTAGCAGCCCGAGAGCCATGCTTCCCCTGTTGAAATGCGGGAATGCCGTTTCAGCCCTTGTCGGGAGCACCCCTGGTGCTAAAAAGGCTTGTGGACCATCTACGTCTAGTGGCTGGCCTGGACTCAATGGTGGGCATCTCTAGCCTCCCCCAAAAGAATGGCATGGCTTTCTCGCAGCTGTTGGGGAACTGCCTGGTGTCCAGGAAAGTGACTCATCATCAGTTGTGGGTGGTTGTGGGGCATTTTAATTTTGCTCTACATATCACTTCCTTGGGTTGCCAATTTTTTGGTCAATCGCACAAGACATGCCTGGTTGGAAGCTGAGGCACCACCATACTGAGTTCGGCTTTGAGGGAGCATAGGGTTTTTGGGGCCATTCTGGGACCTCTTGGTGAGCGTATCGTTGGCCACCAAGCGGTGTGGCGGCTTAGGTTTTTGGTGGCAAATCATCAGTTTTTCTGGACCTCTGTGCCAATTTGGTGGCCCCTATGCTCAGGACTTATCAGATGGGGGAGGGGCAACAGCATATCCGTGGCATAGGGCCCAGGAAGTAAATGCCGTCTCCTGGGGAATTTGGAGGCATTTTTTGGATCACTAAGCTTAGGCCAGTGGGTTCTCCCTTTTGGTGCCTGACACTGTGATGCCATCCTGGGTTTCAGTTCTGTATGGTGCTGACCAGTGCCTTGAGGGTGTCAGGTTCAGACCGTGCTTCATGGCTCTCGCTCATTTAGAATTGGGGCTGCCACTGCTGGGCTAGATGGGCTAGCTGGGCTGGTGGTGCAAAGGTCTGGCGAGGGAGATCTAACTGCTACAAGTACTATGTTAAGTCTTTCATAGGTCTACCTCTAACTCCTCTCTTTTGCATTTTCCAGTTGACGCAGGTGGAAGGCGTAGGGAGTTGAAACAGCAGCTGGATACCTCATCACCTCCTGCCGACGCATACCTAGTCTTGCTCTTCTTACTCGTGGTACCATCAACTTGCGTTTTGTGCTCGAGCGAAGAGATCTCGAGGGGTAATTTGGTATTGGACAAGGGGTTCTAAGAGGGAGGGTAATGATCTTACTTGGGACGATGTTTTGTGATGGATGCACAGGAATAATCTCAGTCATGGTTTAGGTTACTCTGATGGACTAGCGACTAATTGTGTTTCTTTTATTATATATATCCATGGGATCGTGTGAGACCTGATTTATTAAAGAAAGCCATACCTTCACATCTTCGAGTACGTGCCTTCTTCTTTGCTGGAGTGGGGTGGAGTATGTATGTATATATATATATATAAATATGTATGTGTGTGTATATATATGTATATATATATATATATATATATATATATATATATATATATATAAAGCTCCAAGACATCCTACAGGAATAGCGCGTTTCGGCGTATAGCCTTCGTCAATTGTTTAAACAATTGACGAAGGCTATACGCCGAAACGCGTCTTGTTGATGTGCTGAAGGTTTCCAATTAAACAACTTTTGTGAAACCACCCCTACGAGTGCTGCTGTCTATTACAGGCTATTCCTGTAGGATGTCTTGGAGCTTTATATGAATAACGGGTACACCCCCGCTAAGCAGGCACCCGCTCGAAGTTGCGGCATATTTACAACAAGGGGTGGTGAGGGACAGAGTCTCTGAATTAAGCAGAAAGCTCTCACCCAGTCAAGAGATCAGGGCTAGATCCAACACCGTTTTTTAGCTCACTGCACCATCCTAGTTTCAGAACCTGGCTGTATGCAAATTAGTCTGTTCCTGTC
Source organism: Lissotriton vulgaris (assembly GCF_964263255.1). Taxonomy (NCBI): domain Eukaryota; kingdom Metazoa; phylum Chordata; class Amphibia; order Caudata; family Salamandridae; genus Lissotriton; species Lissotriton vulgaris. The sequence continues at coordinate 89,248,085 of NC_141697.1, read as the reverse complement.
CCAGTGCATGATGGGAACAGGGCAAACCAAACTACAAAAGCCAATTCTTACACTGGGAAGGAAACAAGCTCCCGGGGACCGGTTTCTGGCATTACAGCCGTCTTCGGCCCGGTTTGCTTGAATCCTGATGGTGCAATGAGCAAGGGTCTCACATCTGAGAATACCCTTCCACGCTTAGGGTGGACAAAAATATTTACAACAAGGGGTGGTGAGGGACAGAGTCTCTGAATTAAGCAGAAAGCTCTCACCCAGTCAAGAGATCAGGGCTAGATCCAACACCGTTTTTTAGCTCACTGCACCATCCCAGTTTCAGAACCTGGCTGTATGCAAATTAGTCTGTTCCTGTCCCAGTGCATGATGGGAACAGGGCAAACCAAACTACAAAAGCCAATTCTTACACTGGGAAGGAAACAAGCTCCCGGGGACCGGTTTCTGGCATTACAGCCGTCTTCGGCCCGGTTTGCTTGAATCCTGATGGTGCAATGAGCAAGGGTCTCACATCTGAGAATACCCTTCCACGCTTAGGGTGGACAAAAATATTTACAACAAGGGGTGGTGAGGGACAGAGTCTCTGAATTAAGCAGAAAGCTCTCACCCAGTCAAGAGATCAGGGCTAGATCCAACACCGTTTTTTAGCTCACTGCACCATCCCAGTTTCAGAACCTGGCTGTATGCAAATTAGTCTGTTCCTGTCCCAGTGCATGATGGGAACAGGGCAAACCAAACTACAAAAGCCAATTCTTACACTGGGAAGGAAACAAGCTCCCGGGGACCGGTTTCTGGCATTACAGCCGTCTTCGGCCCGGTTTGCTTGAATCCTGATGGTGCAATGAGCAAGGGTCTCACATCTGAGAATACCCTTCCACGCTTAGGGTGGACAAAAATATTTACAACAAGGGGTGGTGAGGGACAGAGTCTCTGAATTAAGCAGAAAGCTCTCACCCAGTCAAGAGATCAGGGCTAGATCCAACACCGTTTTTTAGCTCACTGCACCATCCCAGTTTCAGAACCTGGCTGTATGCAAATTAGTCTGTTCCTGTCCCAGTGCATGATGGGAAAAGGGCAAACCAAACTACAAAAGCCAATTCTTACACTGGGAAGGAAACAAGCTCCCGGGGACCGGTTTCTGGCATTACAGCCGTCTTCGGCCCGGTTTGCTTGAATCCTGATGGTGCAATGAGCAAGGGTCTCACATCTGAGAATACCCTTCCACGCTTAGGGTGGACAAAAATATTTACAACAAGGGGTGGTGAGGGACAGAGTCTCTGAATTAAGCAGAAAGCTCTCACCCAGTCAAGAGATCAGGGCTAGATCCAACACCGTTTTTTAGCTCACTGCACCATCCCAGTTTCAGAACCTGGCTGTATGCAAATTAGTCTGTTCCTGTCCCAGTGCATGATGGGAACAGGGCAAACCAAACTACAAAAGCCAATTCTTACACTGGGAAGGAAACAAGCTCCCGGGGACCGGTTTCTGGCATTACAGCCGTCTTCGGCCCGGTTTGCTTGAATCCTGATGGTGCATTGAGCAAGGGTCTCACATCTGAGAATACCCTTCCACGCTTAGGGTGGACAAAAATATTTACAACAAGGGGTGGTGAGGGACAGAGTCTCTGAATTAAGCAGAAAGCTCTCACCCAGTCAAGAGATCAGGGCTAGATCCAACACCGTTTTTTAGCTCACTGTACCATCCCAGTTTCAGAACCTGGCTGTATGCAAATTAGTCTGTTCCTGTCCCAGTGCATGATGGGAACAGGGCAAACCAAACTACAAAAGCCAATTCTTACACTGGGAAGGAAACAAGCTCCCGGGGACCGGTTTCTGGCATTACAGCCATCTTCGGCCCGGTTTGCTTGAATCCTGATGGTGCAATGAGCAAGGGTCTCACATCTGAGAATACCCTTCCACGCTTAGGGTGGACAAAAATATTTACAACAAGGGGTGGTGAGGGACAGAGTCTCTGAATTAAGCAGAAAGCTCTCACCCAGTCAAGAGATCAGGGCTAGATCCAACACCGTTTTTTAGCTCACTGCACCATCCCAGTTTCAGAACCTGGCTGTATGCAAATTAGTCTGTTCCTGTCCCAGTGCATGATGGGAACAGGGCAAACCAAACTACAAAAGCCAATTCTTACACTGGGAAGGAAACAAGCTCCCGGGGACCGGTTTCTGGCATTACAGCCGTCTTCGGCCCGGTTTGCTTGAATCCTGATGGTGCAATGAGCAAGGGTCTCACATCTGAGAATACCCTTCCACGCTTAGGGTGGACAAAAATATTTACAACAAGGGGTGGTGAGGGACAGAGTCTCTGAATTAAGCAGAAAGCTCTCACCCAGTCAAGAGATCAGGGCTAGATCCAACACCGTTTTTTAGCTCACTGCACCATCCCAGTTTCAGAACCTGGCTGTATGCAAATTAGTCTGTTCCTGTCCCAGTGCATGATGGGAACAGGGCAAACCAAACTACAAAAGCCAATTCTTACACTGGGAAGGAAACAAGCTCCCGGGGACCGGTTTCTGGCATTACAGCCGTCTTCGGCCCGGTTTGCTTGAATCCTGATGGTGCAATGAGCAAGGGTCTCACATCTGAGAATACCCTTCCACGCTTAGGGTGGACAAAAATATTTACAACAAGGGGTGGTGAGGGACAGAGTCTCTGAATTAAGCAGAAAGCTCTCACCCAGTCAAGAGATCAGGGCTAGATCCAACACCGTTTTTTAGCTCACTGCACCATCCCAGTTTCAGAACCTGGCTGTATGCAAATTAGTCTGTTCCTGTCCCAGTGCATGATGGGAACAGGGCAAACCAAACTACAAAAGCCAATTCTTACACTGGGAAGGAAACAAGCTCCCGGGACCGGTTTCTGGCATTACAGCCGTCTTCGGCCCGGTTTGCTTGAATCCTGATGGTGCAATGAGCAAGGGTCTCACATCTGAGAATACCCTTCCACGCTTAGGGTGGACAAAAATATTTACAACAAGGGGTGGTGAGGGACAGAGTGTCTGAATTAAGCAGAAAGCTCTCACCCAGTCAAGAGATCAGGGCTAGATCCAACACCGTTTTTTAGCTCACTGCACCATCCCAGTTTCAGAACCTGGCTGTATGCAAATTAGTCTGTTCCTGTCCCAGTGCATGATGGGAACAGGGCAAACCAAACTACAAAAGCCAATTCTTACACTGGGAAGGAAACAAGCTCCCGGGGACCGGTTTCTGGCATTACAGCCGTCTTCGGCCCGGTTTGCTTGAATCCTGATGGTGCAATGAGCAAGGGTCTCACATCTGAGAATACCCTTCCACGCTTAGGGTGGACAAAAATATTTACAACAAGGGGTGGTGAGGGACAGAGTCTCTGAATTAAGCAGAAAGCTCTCACCCAGTCAAGAGATCAGGGCTAGATCCAACACCGTTTTTTAGCTCACTGCACCATCCCAGTTTCAGAACCTGGCTGTATGCAAATTAGTCTGTTCCTGTCCCAGTGCATGATGGGAACAGGGCAAACCAAACTACAAAAGCCAATTCTTACACTGGGAAGGAAACAAGCTCCCGGGGACCGGTTTCTGGCATTACAGCCGTCTTCGGCCCGGTTTGCTTGAATCCTGATGGTGCAATGAGCAAGGGTCTCACATCTGAGAATACCCTTCCACGCTTAGGGTGGACAAAAATATTTACAACAAGGGGTGGTGAGGGACAGAGTCTCTGAATTAAGCAGAAAGCTCTCACCCAGTCAAGAGATCAGGGCTAGATCCAACACCGTTTTTTAGCTCACTGCACCATCCCAGTTTCAGAACCTGGCTGTATGCAAATTAGTCTGTTCCTGTCCCAGTGCATGATGGGAACAGGGCAAACCAAACTACAAAAGCCAATTCTTACACTGGGAAGGAAACAAGCTCCCGGGGAACCGGTTTCTGGCATTACAGCCGTCTTCGGCCCGGTTTGCTTGAATCCTGATGGTGCAATGAGCAAGGGTCTCACATCTGAGAATACCCTTCCACGCTTAGGGTGGACAAAAATATTTACAACAAGGGGTGGTGAGGGACAGAGTCTCTGAATTAAGCAGAAAGCTCTCACCCAGTCAAGAGATCAGGGCTAGATCCAACACCGTTTTTTAGCTCACTGCACCATCCCAGTTTCAGAACCTGGCTGTATGCAAATTAGTCTGTTCCTGTCCCAGTGCATGATGGGAACAGGGCAAACCAAACTACAAAAGCCAATTCTTACACTGGGAAGGAAACAAGCTCCCGGGGACCGGTTTCTGGCATTACAGCCGTCTTCGGCCCGGTTTGCTTGAATCCTGATGGTGCAATGAGCAAGGGTCTCACATCTGAGAATACCCTTCCACGCTTAGGGTGGACAAAAATATTTACAACAAGGGGTGGTGAGGGACAGAGTCTCTGAATTAAGCAGAAAGCTCTCACCCAGTCAAGAGATCAGGGCTAGATCCAACACCGTTTTTTAGCTCACTGCACCATCCCAGTTTCAGAACCTGGCTGTATGCAAATTAGTCTGTTCCTGTCCCAGTGCATGATGGGAACAGGGCAAACCAAACTACAAAAGCCAATTCTTACACTGGGAAGGAAACAAGCTCCCGGGGACCGGTTTCTGGCATTACAGCCGTCTTCGGCCCGGTTTGCTTGAATCCTGATGGTGCAATGAGCAAGGGTCTCACATCTGAGAATACCCTTCCACGCTTAGGGTGGACAAAAATATTTACAACAAGGGGTGGTGAGGGACAGAGTCTCTGAATTAAGCAGAAAGCTCTCACCCAGTCAAGAGATCAGGGCTAGATCCAACACCGTTTTTTAGCTCACTGCACCATCCCAGTTTCAGAACCTGGCTGTATGCAAATTAGTCTGATCCTGTCCCAGTGCATGATGGGAACAGGGCAAACCAAACTACAAAAGCCAATTCTTACACTGGGAAGGAAACAAGCTCCCGGGGACCGGTTTCTGGCATTACAGCCGTCTTCGGCCCGGTTTGCTTGAATCCTGATGGTGCAATGAGCAAGGGTCTCACATCTGAGAATACCCTTCCACGCTTAGGGTGGACAAAAATATTTACAACAAGGGGTGGTGAGGGACAGAGTCTCTGAATTAAGCAGAAAGCTCTCACCCAGTCAAGAGATCAGGGCTAGATCCAACACCGTTTTTTAGCTCACTGCACCATCCCAGTTTCAGAACCTGGCTGTATGCAAATTAGTCTGTTCCTGTCCCAGTGCATGATGGGAACAGGGCAAACCAAACTACAAAAGCCAATTCTTACACTGGGAAGGAAACAAGCTCCCGGGGACCGGTTTCTGGCATTACAGCCGTCTTGGATCAAGCCCTGATCTTTGGACTGGGTAAGAGTGGTCTGTTTAACTCAGACACTCTGTTCATCACCACCCCCTTTTGCGGCAGGCTGGTGTTTTGGAGCTGTAATATATATATATATATAAATAGATCCTGTTAATTCCAAGGAATCTGGTGTCCGGCGCGCCTCTATTTGATTAGAAGCTGTTGTTGGATGTTTATGGAGGTGTCCGCCCCCTGCGCCATGACTGCCTTGTTGTGGTTTATTCTCCATGCGGACGTCTTTTGGTGGATTTAGGTGAAAGGAGAATGACCCGCCAGCAGTTTTTCAACTAATATGGCACGGAGTTCCAACCAAAAGGTTTAAGAAAATACTGCTGGCAAAGGACTTTTGAAAGACACCCGTCTTTCTTATGCGGATTCTAGGACATGCAGGTAATGAATTATAAATGGCAGCTGTGCAAACACTGAGCATAAAAGAACGGACTTTGAAAGAACTCGTGCATATTTACAAAGAAGTGAACATTGAGCTTTCAACAATGACGAAAATGGCTTTCAAAGTGCATGATGGGATTTGTAGGATGTTGGTGACTATGAGAAATATTGTAGTCTGACAAGGGCGTATAAATCACGTGTCTGCGCCACAAACCCATCAATGATGGCTCACCTGTGAACAAGGCTACCGATGTAGCTGAAACGCGTCAGGAAAAGCGTGTTTAGGGTGTCATTTCAGAAAATAAAGATCGTGTTAATTCCAACGAATCTGGTGTCCGGCGCGCCTCTATTTGATTAGAAGCTGTTGTTGGATATGTATATATATATATATATGTTTTAATAAATACAGCTGGGGTGTTCATGGTCACTGACATTGGTGTGAAGGTAGGTGGGGCCTTTGGGGAGGTGGGATTTACCAAGGGATGTCGGTGACTTCCTGACCACAAGCACCCGTACTCGCTAGACTGAGGGAAAAATGTGGCAGTTCTGTTCAGTCTCCTGGTGAGTCAGCAAGAGCGATGGAGACCTGCCTTCCCACTGTCAGATTTCTTATGATGTGGAGATGCTGAATAGTTTTCATACATTTCCATTGCCCAGCTGTTGAGATTGGTAGCCCAAGTACAGGTGACCCTAAATAGCAACTCATCTGGACTTCCTTATGCAATTCCAATATGCACTGTTTTTCGTTTAGTCCATGCAATGATCAAAGCCATTGAAAATATACCCATCATACACTGCAAACTTTGGGCTGGCATGTTTCTCTATGAGAAAGCTAGAAATGCGAATTTTTTTACAACTTCATGAACAAAAGATTTGGAAAGTTCACCTGGCAAGCCAATCAGGAGTGGGCAAGTATGCCTCACACCAAGAGATCCCATGTTCAGTTTTACGAAATATGGTGCTTTAGTGTTTCTATTTGTTTTTGGGGTTGAAATCACTCAGCAGATAAATATTCATTAACCAATGACTGTACCACAATTAACAGACATCGCAAAACACGGAAAACATTATGGGGCATAACCTCAAGGAGCTATCACCGAGTTAACAGCCCTTTATTGCAGCTAAAATCGCAATAAATGTATCGCCCCATTCACAAACTGGTGCTAACAGCCCATAGCACCAGTTTACCTGCGATAGCAGCTGCAAAAAACATCGCCACAGATGACCCCGCAACTATCGCTAATGAGATGCAGAGTAGGCGTTCCAGAGCAAAAAGCCGCAACAACACCACTCCGCAACATTCTCAATGACCAGCCAGATCGGCGATAAGATCTCAAAACATGCGATAAGGCGTGTTAGCAGCAGGAAACTAACACCTGCTCTGACCTGGTGTAAAGTCAGACCACAGCGTGCACCACAAACGGGAGCCCAGCCCAGAGCCACACTTGAAGAACAACAGATGCCATGGAGCCACTGATCATGCAGCCCGGACATCCAAGAGGGCCACAACACCCACCAACAACACCTACATGACCCCCCCTCCCCGGACCCCCCCCCACCCCGGACAAAGACATGCCACATCAACTACACAGAATCATGTACCAAATATCCCGCCAGATTGCACAATCACATCTGGTTATATGCATGTGTCGACCCAAAAATGAGAATCACACATTCACCTTCAAAGCAACAAATGAAAATGTATTAAAACAAACACAGAACAGAAATGAAGACACATGCCGGCACCCCTCGGGACACTCCATAGGTCACAGCCTGCAAGACAAAAATCATGATGAGAAGGTGTGTCCTGCACACATCAAGGGACAGAGAGAGCGAAGGAGAGAGAGATAGGGATAGAGAGATAGATGGACAGAGAGGGAGAGAGAGAGATAGACAGAGAGGGGGAGAGAGAGAGAGAGACAAACAGAGAGGGGAAGAGAGAGATAGACAGACACAGAGGGGGAGAGAGAGATAGACAGAGAGGGGGAGAGAGAGATAGACAGACAGAGAGAGGGAGAGAGAGATAGATGGACAGAGAGGGGGAGAGAGAGCTAAATGGACAGAGAGAAAGCGAAGGAGAGAGAGAGAAAGAGAAAGAGAGGGAGAGAGAGATAGGCAGACAGAGAGGGGGAGAGAGACACAGATAACATTAGAAATGGACAGGGAGAGAGATTGCCGAAACTGTGCACTCAGGCCACACAGCTCACCTGCTGCCACTGGTGTTTTATCCAACCACATGCCGGTATGTAGTGTAGTTCACCAGATCCCACATCTGAGAGAGACCCGTCATCTGAAACAGAGTCCAAATACAGGAATGGCAAAGTACATACAAATGCACCTGACATCATTGCATGTCCACCCCTGAGCACCAAGGCAGCTGCACCCCAGCCCCCCGCCACACAGCGGTGCATGTCTGCCCCTGCTCACCCAAGCAGCTGCACCCCAGCCCCTCCTGCCACCCAGCGGTGCATGGCCGCCCCTATGCACCCAGGCCTCACTGCTCACCTTCCGCCACTGGCATGTAGAAGAGAGGGCTCACCATGTGTCACTGGAAGCCACAAGCTCGGGGCCCGCAGACATGGCACCCTCCACATCATGCAGCCCCGCTGCGCAAGCCACCAGGTCTCACATTTGGTGCTGGGTCTAGATTTCGCCATGGCAGAGGACATACCAGTGGACCCAGCATCATTGCAGGCTGCACACCCACTCAGCCTCATAGGTGCCACTAACTCTGTGATCCAGGAGGTGACGTGACATGGCGGTAGGGCCGTGCTGCCCACTGGCTCAGGCCTACACTGTGGTCCAGCAGGGCGCACAAAACCTGAGCCGTCTGGACCGCTGGGACGAGGCATCATTGCGGGCTGCACACCCGCTCAGCACTTAAGGTGCCCCTACCTCAGTTCACCGAAAGTCACTGTCCCTTGGGGGTATGCTGGCCGCAGTGTATCCGGTGCCACCAAGTCTGTGCCCCGTTAGTCATGGATCCTCTATGATAGGGTATTGTGGTGCGGACGCCAACATGTCAACTCTGGGCATTCGGAATGTGATGTCGCAGGACCCTGGGCCCCCATGCCTACATGCACACCACACGGATACACCTAGAGAGAGGTTGGAAATGGTGTCATGCACGTGCACTCGGCCGTTTTTATTGGCAGTGTCACAGGTCCTGTGACGCGTGTGCTAGATGGGTGTGGGTGGGTGCATACCAGCCTTGTGGGAGTGGCTGTGGCATGCTGACAACTAGACCTGTGATCAGCAGATCACTACAGGGAAGTCCTGGCACATGTAGCATTTTAGTCCCCCCCTGGAGTGTAAGCGTAGTGGGCTGGCCTGGCGTATGTCAGTCCAGCGTAAGGGTTTGAACAATGACCCCGGGGCTCTGGGCGTGGTTCCGTACAGGGCTGGACAAGGAAGTAACAAATGCGTGTGTGTTGCTGTTGTTGCGTTGGTGCCACCCAAACAACATTCGGCAATGTGTGACTCTGTGACCCAAGTCCAAATACATGAGCCACATGGACGTAGGGGGAATTCATTGACCCTACATTCATCAATACTACCACACATGAAAGACCATAGACACAACACATCTGTGTGATTCAGAATGTTTCATGCACATTCAGTGGAATGTTGCATCTGGAGCAGTATAGGGCCATGCAAACCCCACTTTACAATGTTGGCCCATGGAGGACCAGTCAGAGTCTTTCAGGGAATGACAAATCCAAAGGAAGAGGAAGAGTTCAGTCCGCAGTCTGTTTGCTGTGTCATTGGTGATCAAACAGAATTTGGCAGTCCATTGTGAGGCCCCAGGTGAGTGTCGCAGAGTGTATCGGGGAACAGTGGAAGGTGATGTTGCAGAGGTCAGAACCAAGCTGAAACTGGCCAGAGGGCAGAGATGAATGCTACTGCGTCTTTCTTATCACGGTGGCGCTTTCATCCGCCTCTTCGTTCTCTGCTGTTCCATGTGCCTCACGTGTGGATGGTTCTGTCCTTTCTCCAGCACTGTGTGGCAGTGACACCTCAGGGGCCGGAGGTGTAATGTCTGCCGCACTTTGTGGCACTGACACTTTAGTGTGCAGAGATGTGGATGTAGTGGTAGCAGCAGCATGCATCAGTGCCAAGCCTAGTGGCAGCAATGCCATGAAAATGGTTTTGAGGTCATTGAGGAACCCAGCTACCACTCGCTGGTGTGCAGCTGTGGCAGCCGGTCTTTCCGCATTGGCCCGCTCCATGGTCTCCATGAGCTTCCGCATGTTTCCCACCTCCCGGGCGAGCTCGCTGGAACCACTCTGACTAGTCAGTCATTCTTGTCTCTGAGTCAGGACTCTGGCGATGTCAGCCATGGTTCGTTGGAGAGCATGGAGTGGACTGTGGGTATCCGTTAGGGACTGTGAGTGGTCCCTGATGGGACTTAGACACCCATGTATGGCATCTAGTTCGGCTGCCATGTGGTCGAACCCCACCCCCACCTGTTCAGCCAGCTGCTGCTGGCATCCCAACACATGGTGTTGGAAGGCCATGTGTTTTTCGTGGGGGTCCTGGGAGGCAGCCGTGGTGGTGGGTGCTGCCTGCTGTGTTGTCTGTGCAGGGGGTGGGACCTCCTCATTGCAGCTGGGCTGCCCTGCTCCTGGAGGTGTGCTGCAGAGGCTGTCAACGAACTCTTGGAGGGCGTCGGAGTCAAAGCTATGGTGGTCCTCTTCGTCCTCAGAGAATGGAGGGTTGTGCAGCTCTGCAGGAGATGTTGCTAGTCCCTCTGCAATGTGAAGGGGAGATGCAGTTTAACAATTTGTTCACATGTGTGTTGTTGCATTGTACATGTTTACATACAGACTGCATGACTGTGTACATCGTGGCTGTTTGGGAGAAGCTGCCTATTTGATGGGGACAGTGGACATTTCAACAACAGATGGGTGTGTGTTTGTACTTGTACATTGTCATCTCACATTTCCCTGCAATTCCGCTTTTGATTGTCCAGGGTCTACACCCAGTCAGCACCAGTTGTGTCCTGTGTTCTGGTGTGGACGTGTTGCAGTTTGTGCCACACTGTTGTCTGTGATGCTGTGCTCTGCATGTTATGTGTGTGTGTGTGCTGCATTTTGGGGGTGTGGCCCCTACTACTCTGGTTTGCTGCCCCTTATCCCTTTTCTGTGATGTGCCTTTGCCTTCTGTGCCTATACAGTGCTGAGATGTTGCATACATGGGTACATTGGTCTCTTGGTGGGAGTTGGGGTCTGGTTTGTCCGCAGATGTGCTTAGCTCAATTGTGCATGTATACCATTGTGGCCCTCTCCCCCCGTCCTCAGTCCCTGGTCATTAATCACCCTGTTGCTGTTGTATCCAGTCATGTTGAGCAGTGCCTGGTCCCCCGACTCCAGTCACCGTCTCTCCACTGATGACTGTGGACACCATTTTCCCCATATCATCCAGCTCCTCCTGTGGTGCAGGGCTCCCACCTCAAGTCTGCATTGCTGCCTTCCGGTTGTTGGCGAGTTTCAGCTTGGATTTGCGCTTGACATCATTCCAGCACCTCTTGACCTCTTCCATTGTCCTCTTCAGCACTCCCACTGCATTCATCTTGTCCATGATGGAGTACCATAGTCCATTTTTGGTTGCCAATGACACAGTGAAGGTGACAAACAGTTGTTGATGGTGTTCGACCACCTCCGTTATCAGGATCCTGTTTTCCTGTGGACTGAAGCGCTTCTTTCTACTCACCTTATCTGACCCCGAGGTCCCAAGCAGGCCCTCCAGGGGCTTGTGGGGTTTTGGTTCTCCTCCGTACTTACTCCGGCAACATCCATTGTGTTTCGTTGTTGTTTGGCATTTGTTTGTCAGTTTTTTCCTACTTTTATGGTGATTTTTCACACAAGACGCGTGTGGATTGCGGGCCTGTAGCTGGTTTTCGCTGATTTTAGTATCGCGTTTTTTTTACATTCGCGTTTCGCATTTTTGCAGCGTGTCGTTGATTTTGACCTGGTCGGTTGGCGTGTTATCTGGAGACTATCGCATGGTACCACCGTCTTGAGGATGCTTGGTTAACACGAAGTAATTTTCCTGTGATACACAGCGATGTTGGAAGTTGCATTAAGTTACTATGTGGGGAAGCAGTACTCAGCTTCTAAGAAAACATATTGTTACTGGGTTTGTTAAAACCTAACCCTTTGTAAAACTGGATAAAATTTAACAAAGAAAAAGAATATGCTATTTATTGAGACATGCAGATTTTGGTACCGTACGCAGCATGTTATTCCCAAAAACCTCAGAATAGGTGCCATTTATTACACCTGATAATTTCCAAAAACTAGGGTATCAGGTTTAATTGGGAGCCACGAATAGCACCATCAGTCCAATAAACTTGGACGAAGGCCCTTCGTATTATATCTTCAGTGCATAAACATATATGCGAACATCAAATGCACCAATAAATTGCACTGAATGTGCCAAAAAACTAAAATATTTCAACGTGAAAGAACATAAAATGTTTCAACGTGCCATTTAGAGATTGTTTGAAAAGAGCTCTCCTTCCTTCTATGCCTGGACCACTGTATTCTACGTTTTGCTAATTCTGGCCCACTATTATGTCTTGCTACCCACCTATTTGTTGTGTATTTAGTGCCTGGAAGTCACCTAGTGGCATAGGACTCGCCGACATCAAAGATATTTCTGGGCGGTGCATCTAGTACCAATTAATCAATGCATATATAGAACCAATGATGACCCCGTTTACAGAATGAACAGATGGCTTCTCCCGAATTAGTGCTCTATGCTAACCCGGCAAAAATGAAATCAACAGGCCCGACCAAACATGCAGTACAAATATGGCATACCGTGAATAAGAGTATGGGATGGGAAGGGAAGAGAAAGCAAGCGACCCCCCCCCCCCCTATGGGACGCAGAAAAATTAGACAAATTGAGTAACTTAAGGGGCTTTTTTGTCTGGGATTTGATCGGGATCTCCTGTGTGGGCGATCTATGGAGAAAAGGTGGGGTGATTCCCTTTACCCAGTTGCAAAAAAGGAATGAAATGGCCGAGACAGAAACATTTTGATACTTGCAGGTGCAACACACACTTCAAGCGGACATTCCAAAATGTCAGTCGCTTCCCGAGTCCTCCCTTCTCGAAGATAGGACCCTAGAGGAATATATGCCCAGAAAAGCGATCTCAATAGTATATAGGAAATTGATCAATACCTTACCTAACCCCCTCCTACAGCTTCGTAGCCAATGGGAGAAAGATACTGCTGTGTTGGTGGATGACGAGTGGTAAGTGATATATAGAAATATAGAGATGTTATGTAAGACCCATTGTAACCTCATTGTCATAAGCATTGTTTGGAATTGCATTTGGAGTGTATGTAAGATGTCATCAATAAAAAGAATTATAAAAAAAGGAAGCATGGGGACTGCAGGGGTGTAGCAGCTCCCCCCAAGAAAGTTTACAAAGGACTGACCCTATTTGCGCAGGGACATAGAAACAGGACCCCTCTGGAATTTTTCAGAATGTTTCAAAGCACTCTCAGGGCTAGAGCTTTGGCTCTACAGTTGGTAGTGAAATGTCCTTTATGTGTTTGTCTTATGCCTGCATTTATTGTGGCTGAATATGTTCATAGACGGTACATGTTGTGCAGTGCCCTTTAGTGGCCAAGTCTATGGTTGCACGTTATGTGATCAAAAAATGAAGCCCTCCTGTGGTTGTTTTTATGATAGCATTTTCAAGGTTTGGAGTTATATAAAAACACAAAGATACATATTATGTTCATTTTTTGATGCTTTATTGATTTATTAATGCTGACAGTGATTTCTGATCAGGGTGTATATACGTTATTAACACTAGTGCATTTACACATGATTATTATTGATGATTGCATTTATATGCAAAATAATGATGTCTTTATCATGTGGTTTGTTGTTCCAGAATCCTTGACCAAGCCAACAGACTTACCTTATATGTTCGTATGACCCTTTAAGGGGTCAAAGATGATCTTGCAATGTTCTCTAAGGTAGTTTCCATCTGCCTAATGTACATATTGTAAATTACTGCACAATATGTAGTAGTCTGTGTAGTAAATATACTTTTCCTTTTTCTAAAGCACTGACTGGACAATCATTTATTGAGTGTTATTATTGTGGCTGAGTGAACGGTGATTACTAGCTCACACCACCTACCCTGAGTAGGTCTTGAACTGTTCTGCTTCGCTACCATATGAGAGTCTAGCACTACAATTGGGTGCTTGGCTCCCAGTAAGAAAAAAATTGAAAATATTACTAGTGCAGGCCACACAACTAATAACCCTATTTCCTACACCTGTTTTCTGCAGGTTTTATTATGTGTTTTGTTCGATGGGACACAGTCCTGTTATACACGTGTTCTTGTTCCTCTTCCCTTCACACCTAGCTTAGTTTGTGGATTATGATAATGTAACAATTTCATCACAGTATTGACTGAATGGACCATGCTGGAATTATGTTCAATAATCTTTACAAAAACATTGTTAAGTGATAAATAAAAAAGAATGCATGATGTATCATAATATGTTCTGTTTATAAGAGAAAATAAAACGAATTGAACATCAGGCAAAAAATACAAGGTCAGACATACTACTACAAGGACAGACACAATGAATTGGTGGTCTCACCATAGCTTGAACACTCTAACCAACTCTTAGTCGAAAAAACTGAAAAGTAGAAGCCATCAACATGTCCGCCCCCTCCTAAAAAGTCTCCACTGGCTGCCGGTTTCTGCCCGCTGCAAATTTAAGCTTGGTTGTATCATTTCTAAATCCCTTACAGGCCATAGCCCCCTTTTTATCTCCTCCCTACTTCACCCATATGTCCCTCCCCGCACCCTTCGGTCATCTCAAATGGCCCTGCTATCTATTCTCAGAATCAAGCGGAAGAAACACGGTGGCCTTAGGTTTTCATTTTTAGCCCCGTCATTTTGGAATTCCTTACCCCTTTCTCTTAGGTTGTCTTCTCCTTACTCCAGGTTTAGATCCTCCCTCAAAACGTATCTCTTCACTGAAGCTTATAATTAGCTGGTCACCATTGTTATGTTATTTCCTGTCTCTTCTCCCTGCTCTCTCTGTATAGCGCCAAGGAACCTAATGGTGTTAGTGCGCTCAAAAAGTTCATTTAACATAACATAACATAACATAACAACAAGGTTGTGCCTCTTTCCATGGAGGTTCAGCAGGTCGCTCAATTCAATCAAGTGGATGCTTTAGAACAGTCTGAAGATTTCACATGTATTATAATAATCATGTAAACTTTCAGAACATACCTGAGGTCATTAAGGCTGCCATCTAAGACTCCAGTATACTTTTTATAGCTGGATTGGGGTTTCCACAACTTATCTTCTAGGCCTATACAAAATACTCAATTCTAATGGTCCACTAGAATTCAACCAAAAAACATCGGTTTCCTTTGTCTCAACATCATTTCCACCTTCCAGTCTCAGGAAGGAATTTCCAAAGGGGTATGCAGACTTATCACCATCCAAAGATGTGTTACCTCATTTTTTTCATATATGTCCAGTCCTTTATTGTAGAGGCCCAATTTGGAGTTGCTCCTGGATACTCAATGTAAAGCTCTCAGTTGAACTACTGTGCAGTCCTCAACTCTGTAATTGTGATGCCACATTTGTGGGGCCTCAGGGTATCCATGGTCTATTGACCTCACTCATAGAGGTGGAGGTAGTTTGCCAATGGTGTCAGGACTGCCTTTTTATGCAAACTGGGTCAAGTACAACTCTTTCAGTATTTGACTCCCAGCGTAGAGAGGGAGAACAGTTACAGATTTCCCATGGAGACAGTGTGTGGGGGAGGCAGCACAAGCTCAGAATTCAACAATCAACCAACAGACACAATAATTTTAATATTCAGCCCATTGTGTGTCTTTCTCAGCAATAAAATGAATGTGTTATAGCAGTACTCCATACTACATGATTCAATCTGGTGTACAGTGAAGTGAAGCTGGTCACAACTCCCTCATCTCCCTCTGTGCTCTCTTTTCATATCACCCCCTTTGACCCCAGCTGAAACTGACACCCATGAAAGTTCTCTACTTCAGATTTTAACACATTGTAAGTCACTTGAGCATTCGGTTTGCTTGTTTGCTTGAGTTCTTACCCCTGCTTAAAAGAAATGAATTTTCTTAGTCCTTCAAGCTCAATTAGCATGAACTCTACAGCTTGATTCCACCACAGACAGAGGCCAACAGTGACTGGATGAAGTCAATCAGTGGGCATCAAAAGATTGTGCATGAATTAGTCAGATGTCTTACAGGAAGTTGCATTGGGATGTCTCCAAACTAAAGTGTTCACAATCTGTCTACAATGAAGTTTGACATTTCTGCATCTGGCTGTCCTCAACCTGCCTAAAGCAGTAATCAAATATAGATGAAAGGGCAAGCCTGACTGGGACATTTCTCACAGACTACAGAAACTGCAGTACCTTCCTTCACCCCTACCATCCATCAAATAGCAGTACTCAGGAAGAACAAATCAGCAGGTAACCCTGTCTCCATCCTTAACATTTCAGTGTTTGGATCTCCACCCTGCATTCATAGGAATGCAGGCAATACACTTTCACTGTTCTGAGCAAGCTGTCCTCATCCTACATCTTGTGCTAACGCTATACCAGCCCACAACAAGGGCGAAATCAGCCCTGGGTTGATTCTGTTCTGGTTCAGGAGGGGCCTGGATTGGCAGTTCAGGCTGGACTGTTCCCATTGGAGAAGGGTCAAGACTGATATGCATATAGCTGGGCCCGAACTGAGATGGTAAGGTGTACAAAACAATGATGGCTTGGGATGAGGCCCTGAGTAACTACCAGTGCCTGAGATTAATTCATCCATCACTTTAGTGTTGCCCTAAGTGAAGCAGGTATGCCCAGATGTGAGTCCTGTGCACATTGTGTAATTATAAACAAGCTATTTCCGGCTGCTGAGCCCATAATAGGGGAGAAACCAGTGATGGGTTGCTTGTGTTACAATTCAGGGAGGACCTGGCTTGGCAGTTTAGTCCAGATTGTTCCCAGTGGAGCAGGATTAAGACTGATTTGCAAATTGCTGGGTCGAAACTGAGGTGGCACGGTGTGCTAAATAACAATAGATTGGGATGCGGCATGAGTAATTACCAGTGGCTGAGATTAATTCAAACATTCTGTCGATCACTTTTTGTAGGCTTTAGTACGCTGAAGACAAGTAGTCTCTGTCTTGATTAAATCTATAGTCCAGCTGTGTCTAAATCGAGCAGACTGGCAGACCATTACCGTGGCAGAATAGATACTCTGTCACCATTGCAACTGAGTAGCTAAACCTCCAAGATGTAAATCAGCTCTGAAATCCTCAATGATTTGTTGATTCCTCAGTTGGGAAGAGATCTCCTCTAGCTCCCACCTCCATTCCTCTCCAACCGAGGCCAGCCTCCTATCTTCAAAGAAAGTCTACTCTGCTGTATCAGCAATAGGTCCAGCGACATACAAAGATGGCTCCTCTCAATCCACAGTGCCTCACTTCAGTCTACAGAAAAGGCATACAGATTCTATTCACTCACAGGTGTCATACCTGACAGGCTATAGGGTGATCATCCCACCCAATGTGTGGATCTAATAGCCAAACCTTTGAAGTGAAATCTGGAGAACAGTGTTATTTTTTTAGAAAGAGGTTGTTGGTTAGAGAAGAAGGGGCCCTGAGGAAGCTTATCGCTCGTCTTTAGGCTATGATGAAAACTGCTCCATCCACGGAGCCTTATATTTTATGGGTCAAAAGTAGATATGATTGCTTTTTATTAACTAGGTTTCGGCTGGACCTTTTTGTTTTCCTTTTAGCTTACCCCCGAGGGGCAAACAGGCGGTACATTCTTTTGCCCTCTGGCTGTGACAGAAAGTCTCCACAGGACATAGTTAATATTATAATGTTTGGCAGATTTTATGTGTTACCCAGGAAGCTATATATCCTTCTCATCTTAAAAAGGGCCAGGTTTACTTAGGTCCACCCGCCCCTAATTTACTTACAAATGCTTTTCGGAGATATTGTACTTAATGTTCTTGGATTTTTTTAAGTGCTGTCAGGCTTAGAAATAGTTGTGATTAATAAATAGCCATGGGTGTATAGGTGAACACCTCTTTCTGTAATGCCTTCTTTAGGAATTTTCTTAATAATGGCATTTGCGGTTTTTAAAATTATTTTTTTATATTTGTTTCTTATCTATTTCTTGAACCACATTTGCTATAACATTTTGAGGTCGGCTTTTTAACTGATGTATATATAATGATTGTTTGCACTTTTATGGTTTTTATCTCTAAAGCTGAGTAAAGTTTATATTGGTTGATTGATTGAACAGTGTCATCAAAAGTTATGAATTAAGTGCAATACCAGGAACAAATGTGTGTACCTTTGGAGCATTCCAATCTAAACTTACTAACTCAATGTCACATTGCATGTTATTTGAGAGCTATGTCCTGCAGGAAAGGCTCATGGGAAAACAGACAATCTAAAATCACATGTCGATCCAGATCTACTAAAGGTTTGCCCGGGCCCTTCATGGCAGAGTGGTGCAAATCACAGCTAATAGCAGCACCAACCAACGTTTGTGTGCAAATTATATTTTGCACTGAATTCCTGAGCTTGTCTGGTACAGAACGCAAATGATGTTTTGAAGTGAGCCAAGATCTTCTAAAGGAGGATGTTCTGAGGTTGTGTCAAATCCTACTTTGGAGTCAAACCCAGCACAAGCAAGGGATCAAGCATTATATTGCGTAACAAGCCTATGTATATAAATGTCCTTTACACTAAGACACACGTCTGAAGTGTCTGCATGGCTGAACATCATGTTGGACAGCCATTTTTAGCACAGGCGATGGCATCATTGACATAAAACTTCTGCTAAATCTGGTTCTCATTTTTGTGCTTCACACAATGCTGCGCAGAACTTTGTCCTGCAGTGCTCTATTGAATGAAGGACAGTACATCTGAGGCCACATTAGAGTGTGCGGGGTGCAAAGGGTCAGCTTTCTGCACCTCCAGGGCACTGCTGTATTATAGAAGGAACATAAGAAACTTGTACAACCCCTTCTGTAACACTGACAGCGCTGGTGCACTGAAAAGGTGGCATTCAGCCAATGTGTCCCCTGAAGGCAGCACTTGGGGGGGGGGGGGTGAAGGGGTCCCTTGGGAACACCGGACCGGTCACCACTCTGCAGGCGGGTGTAGTCACTCACCTGCAGGGAGGTCTCCATACCCATTTGTTAAGCACATGGCATTGACACCTGCAGAGAAAAATGGGGGGGCTGCTTCAATCAGCTGCTCCGTCTTTCACTAACGCGCTGCCCCGGGGGCAGGCAGGAGTTTGACCTGAGAGCAGTGCATTGATGGTAATATGGTCCACTGCCCCGGTCTGCGACAGGCGCACTTTTAACAAGGCGCAGACAGGTGCAGTTCACCCCCACCATAATACAGGCCGAGGACCGTTAAGCATTTGAATTCGGTGTGTTCCTGCTTTCCCTGTACTCTGTGCAGGGGTCAGCTGCCTTTCCAGACTGACAGCTATTGCAGGTTTAAAATACCTATGCGATAGTAGCAAGGAAGTGGCGGAGATAGGCGTTAGCCTTCTTGGTTTTACACCTCTATCCGCCACTTTGGAAACACAAAGCTGCACTATATTATCAAGGATGTGGTGCAGCCTTGCGTCCCCTCCTGGGATGGCGCTAAGTTTTACAACTTAGCGCCAACACAGGCCCCTTTGCACCAGATCGCATGGGTGTCTGCGAGCAGAGAGGTTTGTTTATGTACAGGAAGGTGTCCCTTGCTAAGCATTAACAAACATAAAAT
The DNA here is from genome assembly GCF_964263255.1 of Lissotriton vulgaris. Lineage (NCBI taxonomy): Eukaryota > Metazoa > Chordata > Amphibia > Caudata > Salamandridae > Lissotriton > Lissotriton vulgaris. The sequence continues at coordinate 89,228,538 of NC_141697.1, read as the reverse complement.
TCCAGTCTGTACCTTACGTGTCTGCTGCTTCATGCAGCACACCTGTAAGTTACGAAATTCTATTTTTTTAAAAAGGTTTGATTATGTACAGGAAGGGGCACCTTCCTGAACATAAACAAGCCATGGCATGTCGCTTTTTCCACGTGTGCTGTACAAGGCAGCACACATGGAAAAAGCAAAAAAGAGGAAAAATAAGGCATTTCTCCTCTTTTCGCCATCTTAAGACCAGGATTTTCCTGGTCTTAAGTTTGGCGCTGCCATCTATTATCGCCAACCTTGATAATAGGTGGCAGCGTCAACTTCAGTGGGTGTTGTGATGGAACGCCCACCGCAACACCCATTGTACGCCCCCTTTCATGCTAAGTTTAGCATGAAAGGGGCACTATTATCAAGGCAGCATTAAGCCACGTTAGGTGGCTTAACGCTGCCTTGATGATAGGGAGCTGACCCTATTGCCACCACAATGTCATAAAAAGTGACGTTGTGGTGGCGATAGGGGCTTGATAATATGCCCCTAGCCTTTTAAACAGAGCCATGTGGATAGGCTTGATTAAGCATGCTGCAGATACTGGGCATTTAAATGAGGGCAACGCAGTAAAAACAAAAAAAAGGATTTGCTTCAACTCTATCGGCTCATTAGCCTGTGTGAAATTGTGCATGTAACTTTCTGCAAGTCTGATTGTCTACCTATCTACCTCTCTGTTTGTTTTCTGGTATATAAATGTCTTTCTATCTTCTTTCTATGTGTTATCTCTATATATAGAGAGTCATTATGTTTAATAGTCATCTATATAGATTTGCAAATCTGTTGGTCACTGATTTTTGTTTCTCTCTACCAATCCATTGATCAATGTATCTGCCTGTGACCTAGTAAATAACTAGTCAGCCATCTGTCTATCTGTCTGATTGTCTGTAATTCTGACAATCCATCTATCTCTTGGTCTACATCTGTCACCTACAGATCTATGGCTCACACCATTACCTAAACCTTTCAATCTAGCTGTCCTCTTACACTCAAGATGTAGTGTGGATTAAATCAATCTACTCAGCTTTATTCATCCTGCCAAAAGCTTTGTGGACAAAAATAGACATGAACATTTTTGCTTAGCAAGCACATTCTGGATAAATAATGTAAAGTATATTTTGCCTTGTGCCTGCATGCCCATTTATTATTCAAAAAAGAAGAAATTGATAATGTCTTTGGATATAAAATAATTTCTCAAGATACCTGCTGAATCTTCGTGGGAACCTCAAATAGCAAGCACCCCAAAAATAATTTCTGTAAAATTCCCTAAGTCCTTAACTGCTGAGTTCTTTATCTTTCTTTGAGCGATAGGTGTCCCAGCAGGCTTCCAGCCCAATGTATCTGAAGGAAAGGCATAATGTACAACTAAAGTGATTACTTTGGCCCGCATGGATTGTAGAGTTTACTTGGAAGCACTCAAATATTTAATAATGGAATGGCACAGAAGTACAGAAACAAATTTGTTTTATATAATGAGGTTTGAATAACTTAATGGTACTGTGTGTTTTATGTAATTGCTGAGATTTAATTAAATTGTACATAGACTTCGGAAGCACGTGTATAATATATACTGAGCTACAAAAGCCAATAATATATAAAATCTTAGTTCACGTTTCATTTTTGCAGATTCTGTGACAATATTTTATTTTCATTTTTTGGGATAGCTGTAGAGTGTTCATGCTGAAAATACCAATTTGCCTCGAAGTGCTGGTGTTACAATATTTTGGTAGGACGTGACGAGTGACTTCACATATGTACCGGAAGTGTGAAAAGAAGAAGAAGGTAAGGGTCGAAGAGCAGGGGAGATCACTTATTGGCTGATTCGAGCATGTGTAAGAGTGGGCAACTAACTCTGGATGCCAAATCCTAGATTCACCTACTACAACAAGCATGAGATAAATACCAAGAGGTGGGTTTTGAATTATTAAAAAAAATCTAAATGTTTGGATCAGTCGGGCAGCTTGGGTTCCAAAGAACAGAGGCGTTGTAGGAAAAGAAATACCCACCAGTACAGCAGCAACAGAAACTTGGAAAGATCAGGAGGGTACTACTATTCAGCACAAACGTACTACACAGATACAACGGTCCATGTGCATGTTTTGAAAGCATGTTGCATATTACTTTGAAAGCAATAGATTTTTTTCAAAGGAAGCGCTTGGTTGCTGGAAGGATGAAGAGCAACAGTCTTGCAGTAATTATTAGAGAGCAGTAGACAGGCACAGATGTTCAGATTGATGTATAGTGGAGAAGGATCCTTATGAAGACCCAAAACAACAGACCAAACATGAGGGGATTGCTGTCAGGATAACCAAATATTTACCTTCAGAATAGGTATAGGGCAGACATTTGCTTAGGAAGACACATTTAGTCACCTTTGGAATGAAGGACAAAGGGGCATATTACCAACAGTTAGCGATATTTATCGCTAACTGAGCTTAGCGTTAGTTTTTTTAACGCCGCACTTCGCCCAATATTATCGTTGAGATAACGTCATATTACCAACGTTTATCTCAAAAGAGATAATATTGCAGGCGTTAGCGTGAATATCGATGGAAAACCAGCGGTGTTCACGCATTAGCGTGCAAATGCTGTTAGCCATGTTATCCACCTCCCATTGGATAACGTGGCTAAGTACTGGTATTTGCAGGCGCTAGCGTTTGGCGATATTCACGCTTAGCGCGAATATTTCCATTGCTTCGCCTTTCTTGGTAATAGGTGATAGCGATGTTAGCAACTGCTGTCAGTCGCTAAGGGCTTGGGTACGCCCACTTTGCATGTCATTAGCGATAAATATCGCTGACATGCAAAGCAGGCCCCAAACCGCTCGCTATCGCCTACAAGCTGTTGCTAACTGGTGTTAGCGACAGCTTGGTAATAGTGCGATGGAATTATCGTCGCTTAGCGGACGAAAACGGACACTAAAGCGGCGATAAATCAATATCGCCACCCTTGGTAATATGCCCCCAAGATTCTTCAGAAACAACCTCCAAGCAAGGCTGTGTCCTGGCCCCCATGCTTTTTAACCTATTCCTAGGTGACCTTGTCCCAATACTAAATGGCTGCAATTCCCACGCCCCTAAACTAGGAGGGCTCCAGCTACCTTGTCTACTATGCGCAGACGATATCGTCTTAATAAGCCACACTAAGGTAGGACTTCAACATCTTTTAGACGCAACACAAAGGTACTCAAGTAAGAACGATCTTACAATAAATCTGGGGAAAACCCAAACAATGACCATTAGCAGGAAAAAAAGGAAACCAACATCATGGCATTGGAACACGACAAGAATCGAAGAAACTCCGACATACAAATACCTAGGAGTGAAGATCGATAACGGTGGGCAGTTCTCGGTTCAGAGATCAAGCATACGAGGGAAAGGTCTTTCGTTAGCGATTTCGTTGAAGGCGCTAAATCACAAACTCTCCGGCCCATCCCTGTTACCCCTGACGCAAGTAATTCGTGCTAAACTTCTACCAACAATTACTTACGGGAGTGAGGCACTCAGAGGAAGGGATGCTAAGATTCTTGATAACACTATAACAGCAGCTTACAGAACTATTTTCAGTCTACCCAAGTAAACCTCACCCGCTCAAATCAGGCTCGAATTTGGCATCGACCAACAACTCCTGGCAAGGCAGGGAGCCTACGTGATAGCCTGGGACAAAGTGAGGAAATCAAAACAAGGAACCCTGAATGAACACCTGTGGAAGGAGTTAGAACAGCATCCTTCCTCAGCAGCAGCTAAGTACCTCACGGCTAGCCTGACGAATACAGGTCTAGAACAGCTCTGGAACACTCCAACAAGTCATACAAATTTCAAAAAACTGGTAAAAAAATCAATCAAATTACAATCATGGTTGCAAGACAAGGAAACCCTCTCGAAGAGAACACACGGCTGGTTGACTCTGAATTCGTACACAACTAAAGCACAACAGCGCTATCTGGCCGAGGGTAATTCCAAAAGTGTCAAGATGTGCTTTCTAAGGCACAGGTTGGGCCTGCTACCTTGTACTCAAAACCTCCCACGCTGGCTCAAAATCAAAGCTGACCCCCTCTGTCGGCTATGCGGCTTGGCACAGGAGGACATGCTGCATTTGATATGCTCTTGTGAAAAACTACGAGACGAACGGAAACGCTGGCTAAAACATTACTTCAATCGGCAAGGGATCCGCACTAGAAGGGCGGCGGTCCTTGCATGTTTTCATCCTAATGACCCTGGCTTGAACTGCAGCTTTGTAAAATACCTGAAGGCAGTTGGGAAAAAGATGCCAAAAAACTCAATCCATAACTGCCCCAATCCAACCGACTTTACATCACTTCGCTGACTGTTTCACTGACCTTATGAGCTCATGAGGACACTGAGCAATAACTTACAAATATTAAGTCCAATTACAAGCACATCGGTCATAAGGAAATGTGAACATTTTAAATTTTAAATTTGTGAGTCTTTTAAAACTGTAGTTTTATCCTTTCTGTTCTTAAATCATTTTTACACTGCAATGGTTTTAAGTAACTATGCTAAATAAAGATTACACAGATCATACACAGATCATACACCTCCAAGTTGCAAACCTTAGCGATGTGGGGACTTATGTGAAAGGACATCAAGCAGAGGGCAAGGTGTATGGAGGTCCACATAACATGAGTACCACTGGTTTGGAGAGTGGTAAACGAATCAACTCAGATGCCTTTAAGTAGGATAAGAAATTGAATATTATCAGCAAACACAAATCTAAAAAGATCTAATAATTGCAGCTTAAGAAGCAACTAATAATTAAATAATAAAACAGTGGGAGCCTTGTGTGGTTTTTTTGATTGCATGGGAGAGATAGCTTAAATTCACAGCGGTCTCGTCCTGGCAACATTGTGGCTCAATGGTCAATGCAAGAGCAAGACATTAACCAGCGGATCCTCAGCTGGCTACACCATCAGAAACACAGGACCTGCCAGGTCACAGGAGCAGTAACAATGTTTAGATTTTAGCTGCCTGGTTTGCCATGCGCCCAAAGAAGAAGTCACCAAAGGAATGTTTGAATTAATCTTGCCCAATGGGGAGTGCGTGGTGCGATATACCAGACCATTGTATTTCACCCACCATGCCACTCTAGATTGAGACCATCCGTTTTCAAATCAGTTTTGGCCCTGCTCTAATAGCAGGGGCGCCTTAGGCATGTGCAAGCTGTGCACCTGCACAGGGCCACCAAACCCCAGGGGCCACCGCGCCAATATATATCCTTAATATAATAATCCTCTGAGAATGGATACACATTTGTGTGGGGGCCCTTGGCAGGGATTTGGTGGCCTCTGGCTCTGTTCCACTTCCAAACACCCTGACCCCACCCTCTTCATTGGCCTCTGCGCTCTGCCCCGCCTGGACCCCCTCTTCCGGGGCCCCCTACTTACCCTCCCTGCCCAGGGCCGCCATGAGCCTAGAGCCGCCCCTGCCAATAGGGACAGTCTAGTCCGAATCACCCAGGCCAGGTCCACTCCAGATGGGAACACGAGTCACCCCAGACCGGGTTTGGCCTCATCTGTGAGGTGTAGCATGAGTCCTGTGGCACACTTTGATCACACCATGAAGATGTCTTGAGCATCCCTGTTTTCATTGAAACACCTCAAACGTTTCGTAATGCAATCAGACTTCCATTCCATACTCCACACCACAGTCATCTGACAACAGAAATTCATTCTGTGCTACACAAATCACACCGGTGCCACTAAAAGCCCCTTTTCACTTTGCTGCATATTTGACAACGGGTAATAACAGCTTTCATCACATAACAGCTGTGCTGAGACTGGCACTGGTTACTGATAGTGGCAAGGATCATATTCAAACTCATCTGTACGACATGTAAAGCCCTAACACTCAAATATCCCATCTAAATACACTCTAAATACACTCTTCACGTCTCAGGTGGGATGAATTAAGAAGTATATCAGTTAAGAAACCTTTAAGCCTCAAATACAAAAATACAAATCGACCTTTACTGCTTTTGGATCCTGTTCTGGTGCTGCCCCTTTTAATGGCGCTCTTCCAGAGACCATCATACGTCAAGGGGACACAATTTGGCACTTTCCAAATGTAACCAAAAGTGTAGTTTTTACCCTACATCTAAATGTCTAAACTACTGTCTCTTCCTCCCGCAGAAAAGTACTGACTTTGTTATTATGTTATATGTCTTGTTTTCCATACTTCTTCTCTCCTCTTTTGTTCTACATCCTTCCTCTAAGCATTAAACACTTTTAATTCATACATTTTCTCTTAGGTAATTGTTGTTGCAGTGAAATGTACTCCTGCAGCCCTCTCTCAGGATAGATTGTGTCATTATAGAGCATTCTGACAACCTGTGGAGATGAATCAGTGCTCTTTGGCAAGCCTGAAATAAAATAAATAAATAAATACATAAATGAATAAGTGCAACTGGAATGCGCAAACTTGGTCCTATGTTTGGTTAGCCAAACGACAAACTGTTCTGGGCTGGCATGCGTTCCCATCTGGAGGATACTTGGCCTAACAGTTCGGGCTAGACTGTTCCTACTGGAGGAGGACCAAGGATAATTTACATATGGCCGGTCTTTTCCTAGAATGGCACAGTGGTGAAATACGATGGACTAGAATGTGCCCTGAGCAATCTCCAGTGGTTGAGAATAATTCAGCATTCCTTCCATCATTTGTTGTTCATCACAATAGAGCGTCTGATATGTGAGGCGTGGCGAAGCTGGGTAAATGATATATCAATTACTGCTCACATGCAGGGAGTAAACCCTATGTGCATTAGAGCCACTGTGTTTTTTGTTGTTGTTTGTTTTACTGTAAAACTCCTGCTTTGGGAGTTTGTTTCAGTAAAACAAAAATTAAGGCAAGGCAGGTGAAAGTAAAATGGGGGACCTGTACAGCATTCAACTCTTCATTATTAGAAATGGGTGTCTCAGGTTGGCAGTGGTATACACCCTGTCCAAGTAAGGACCCTTCCTTCTAATCAGAGTAAGGGAGTTTCACAACCTGCTCACTCCCTTGGTAGCTTTTCACCAGATGTCAGGCCTATCTCAGAGGCAATGTGTAAAGTATTCCTACATAAGACACACAGTAACACAGGGAAAATACTACATTAGACACCACACCAATTTAGAAAAATAAGCAATCTTTATATAAATCAAACAAAACCAAAACGACAAAAATCCAACACATAGAACTCAAAATGTGACTTTTTGAAGGTTTCAAACAATTCTGTCCATAGAACTCTATGAAATGCGGTGATTTTACACAAACTACCTTAGTTGTGTCAAAATCCACACAAAAAACAGCAAAAGGAGCAAAAACCAGAAGGGACACACAAACCATATATAGTGAGGTCTGCTTCCTCCTTTCCTTCCGTGCCATTGAGATGACTTATGCATGCACAATTCATGGGGATAATTATTGCAAGACATTCAACCAGAATATTTAGAAATGTATTTGTTGTTTCTTAATTCCAATTTGTGATTGTTTACCGTTTATCTTTCGAGCTGGGGCTATCTGCTTGAGTTGTTTGTATATTCACCATCAAACTGAATATAACCTGCATTATACATTATATATTAATGGAAATATTGAGTGAAATTTATGTATCTACATAGATTTTTAGTGATAGTATATTACTCTCAACTTTTATTGATCCTCAATGTTGGATGAGCTTTTTTTTTATCTATGTGAAGTTAAGTATTAATGGTAATGGTGACAAAACTATAACTTGCATTTTAAATCAGATATTATTGGAAATGTTCTGAATGTTACATATCTACATAGATTCATCAAGTAATATTATTTTAAACATGATAAGTAGCTGATCACCCGATCCTGTGATATTCTGTCATTCATTCAGTATTCCTTTCATCTGCTGACTTAAAGGTACTTTACTTTAGTATACTTCATACAAAGTATCACACATGATGACAGCTGCTAACATGTCGTAGCCTGCACCATTTCTAAATTAACTAGGTGAATCCAATGTACTGTGGAAGGAATGGAGAAATATATTTGAGTCCTACTTTATAGCCACTGCGGGCAAAAAGTTCACTGTCTAAGAAAATAACATATTCTACTCTACAATTTAGGCACAAATGGCAGGAACATTTTTGAAACATTGCCAGAACCAGAGATGCCTCAAGATGAGGAAGATGATGATGAAACAAATGGGTATAAAACTACTGTATTTAAATTAAAAAAGCAATTTGACAACATAATCAACATGGTACTTGAACACCATAAATTCTTCAGTATTGTCAGGCTCATTTGTTCTTGTCTTCGGAATTGTGCTGAAGATAAATAGGTTCCACCTCCCGACGTCCCCGGTGTCTAGCTGAAAGCATACAGATCACCAAGGCAGTCGAGCGAGGGAGGGAAAGGAAGGGGACAGCGGGGAGGGAGTGCTGTAACAACAATACAAGTGCACTAAGTATACATACAATGGGTGGTACACATGGCATCAGACTTTCCTTCCTTTACCTCTACCCTAGAATATGACTATGATCCTACCTGGAAGGAGAGAAGGTGGTAGCCTCAAATACCAGAAGAGATAAAGGAAATACCAGGGACCAGACCTATCCTAAGGAAACAAAGAACAGATTGAGAACACTAAAGTGGTAACAGTATAACATACATCAAGTGTCTTTGTATCATACCAGCATCATCAGGTACAGTTCTTTGGTCCGTGGCTTCCCTGAATCCCTTGTGAACTCTCTTCTAAGGTTTGAGACAAAATCAAAAGATTGTGGAGACAAAAACGATGAATCGGGCAACAGGATCAATCAATACATCTTAATCCGATCTGTCCCCTATAGTTGTATACGTTCCTTGTACATATACAGTGTTTATGTTGCAGGACGAATTGTACCTGGAAGCTAGGGAACCAGCTATCATCACAGTCGCTAAAACTGACAATAATCAAGTTGAGCTCCCACACACAGTCTTCCTGGCCTTTCGAAGGAATAACGCCCAAAAGAAAAGAATACCAAAAGAACTCAATCCTCCCAGGTTCAGGATAGTATCACCCTGAAATAGTCTCTCACGAAATTGGAGATTCCTGACTGTAGCAAGCAGAAAATGCAGGGACCAAGACAAGGAGATAACTTCTCACCTCGTGTTAGTCCAAATACAACAGAAGATTGTACCCAACCCAACACAGGGTACAAAAGAATGCGAGTCTATCACAGTCTTACGCACTCACCAACCGTAGCTGAAGACTTCTCATCCACTTTGGAACACGGCGAGAATAATCGCGGCGTCTGCGTCCATCGCGGTTTATTTGTTTCCTGGTTGAGCACGATGACGTTTGTTACGCTCCTGACGTCCCGGGCATGTCGGGAAATGTAGTCTCTGATCCCGCTTTACACGGGGAATAACGTAAACAGAGTCAAAGTCAGCGTCACACAACAGAAAACGTGACAAGTATAGTCCAAGGCAAACGAGAAGGTGTAACCAATTAGATTGCGATTCTGAGATGTTTGAGTAAATTGTGTGAGTTCAGGGACTCAAATGACTCCCTAATAAGTGACCAATTAGTGCATTGAACAAATAACTGCAAGATACAAGAGAAATTATTACAAAAACAACCAAACTTACATGAGGCTATTGAAATTGCGAAGTCTACTGAACACACAGCCATGTGCTCAAAAGGGCTAAAAACTCCTATCTGATCCAAACAGATCTCAGAAATAGAGGAAGAGGAATCTAAGGGGCTGATTCACAGAACTAACTAACGACAAAATCCTAAACTTACTACTTTTGGTATTCACAGAAGTTAGGATTTTGTCTTACGACAGACTTAAGACAGAAGCCTGTCTTAAGTCTGTCTTAAGACAAAATCCTAACTTCTGTGAATACCAAAAGTAGTAAGTTTAGGATTTTGTCTTAAATTAGTTCTGTGAATCAGGCCCATAATCTGTGGTCTGCAAAATAAAGACAAAACATTATTAAAAAATGGTTACTGACAAAAAAGTGAATCTGAAAATAGTAAACTAAAGTGTTATCTCTGCTGCTGCAGCAACCATTTAATAATGACCAATTGCCAGGCTAAATTAGCCACTTTCAGGGACTGAAATAAGAATGGTTACTTAACCAGGGTGTGCAGATACATTTTGAGAAATAACAAAGCAGAAGATAGAAGAACATCAGAAGAAGGACCCAAAACAGTTAAAAATATAGTTATACAAATAAAAAACAGAAACTCGATTAATCAGATTTATCAATGGCAAACCCATAAATATGTTTGTTGATTCATGTTCCCCATTTACTCTAGTCAAGTGTCTACAAACTCCTGATATGTCACAGAGCAAAAACACGAAAGATCCCATTCCCCTCAGAAGGGTGGTTAAAACAACCATTACATTCAAATATCGTTCAACTATATGGAATGTGTACATGCTAGCAGAAGGTTCCAACCTTCTGGGATGGCAACATCAAAAGGCGTTGGGGATCAAATTGGATACCAACAACCCAGAACAAGTCTTAACCATAAATCAATCAATCACAGGCGACCAAATATGCCATGAGTTCCCTGAAATATTTTCTGAAAAAATAGGAGTTCTAAAAGACTCCAACACCAGATCAAATTGATATCCAATGCAAAGCCGGTAATCCACAAAACCAGACCCGAACCACATCTCATGAGAAAACCTTTAGAGAAAGAGCTCACAGGATTAACAGAATTAGGCATCATGCAACCCATAGAAGGTTCTAGTTGAGTAGCTATTGTCATAGTTGTCATAGCTAAGAAATCTCAGGGACAAGGTATTAGGTTATGTGTAAACTTATGTGACTTTACAAAAACATATGGATCGAAAGGTATCCTTTACCTTGCATCCATGAAATGCTTAGCACTATGAGAGAAGCAACATGCTTCAGTGTTCTAGACCTGTCAATGGCTTACCTTCAGTTAGAGTTACCTCCCGGGGCTAACAGCGTTTACCACACCAACGGGTACTTTCATGTTTCTTAGGATGCTGTTTGGACATATTGGGAGGTGTAGCTAAAACATTATGTTTTCAGGACAATATCCTTATATACGGGGCCACAGTCGAAGAACATAGCACGTAATTGAGAAACTGTACTTACCAAACTCAAAGACGCTGGTCTAAAGTTAATGAAGGACAAGTGTCAAATCGGAGTTGGCGTCATGGAATGCCTGGGTCACACCATCTATAAAGAAGGGTTCAAATCCAAGGTATGTCTACTTGAAGTGGTTAAGAAAGGTCCAGTCCCTGAAACCAAATATGAGCTTAAGTCTTTCATAGGGCTTGCTAATATATGCCGAAAATTAGTAAAAACTTTAAAAGTTTATCAAGCAATTTGAGGGAACTCATAAAATCCATACTGTTAGATTTGGGGGTCTCTAGTTGGCACAGGTAGGTACTCGTGACAAATAGGGACCCTTGCCTCTAGTCAGAGTAAGGGGGTACACTCCTAAAATAACCCCTGCTCATCCCCTTGGTAGCTTGGCACGAGCAGACAAGCTTATCTCAGAGGCAGTGTGTAAAGCATTTGTGACCACATACAGTAATCCAGTGACAACACTGCAGATGGACACCGCACAGTTGTATATTAAAAATAAGTATTCTTTATATAGACTTAACACAAGACCACAAACGACAAAAATCCACAATACTATACTTAAGATGGTAGTTTTAGCTTAGTTCTGTTCAGTTCTTAAAATGCGATACTTTAAGTCAATGTACCTTTCGATGCGTGACACTTCCACAACAAGCAATGTTGCAGCGATGGAAATGCGGCAAAGTTCCTGTGCAAAGAAATGAAGACGTGAAGATCTTACAGATGCAGCACGCTTCTCTGATGATGCGAGAAGTCTCGATTCGACGTGTCGGCTGCAGCAGCGACACCCTGGTTCTGCGATGCGACAGCAACAGCATCGGCTGCTACACTCTTCTCCCACGTTTGCGAGAGGCTTCTGCACAATGCGCCAACTACAGCGGCGACATCTAAGATGCGACGGCAACAGCTCCGATGGCGGCGCACTTATCCGTGGATGCGAGGCGTTTTTTCTTGATGCGCTGCAATACGACAGCTACAGCGGCGACATCCACGATACGATGGCAGCAGAAGCGATGGCTACACTCTTCTTCATCTTTGCAAGACACTTCTCTCGATGCGGTGCAATACGACAGCTACAGCGGCGACATCCAAGATGCGATGGCAGTGACAGTGACAGGCTTCTTCCTCTTGAGTCACTCTTCCAGCTCCTTGCAACACTTTCACAGTGCAGGGCAGAGACATCAGGCGTACCACAGGAGGTGGAGCCAGCATTGTGGAAGGCAGCCACAGCCCTATTCAGGTCCCAGGTGCAACTCTTCCCACCCATCTAGATGCAGATCTCTCTATTCATCACTGGGCTGACTCATTCTGTCTCCTGGAATCCCCCAGCCCTGTCACTCAAACTCCAGACAAAGAATACACAACCTAGCAGAGGCAGGCTTTGGATAGTTAGAAAAGAAAATAACTACTTTCTAAAAGTGGTATTTTCAAACACGGAATGGTAAAACCAACTTCCCTAAAAGATGCATTTTATCATTCTGAGTCCAGGTATACTGAACTCGAATTTCTACCATGTTTCCTGAGTCAGTTAGGATTATAAAATGTAATAATCTAACTGCCCATTCTGGCCTATGGAGAACATACAGCCTTGCAATAGTTAAAAAGAAAATGGCTGTAATTCACTATTAGGACATGCCACACACACCAGGGCATGTCCTATCTTATACGTACAATCCACCCTGCTCTTGGGTCTACCATAGGTGTGTCTGATAAGAAGAAAAGGGAAGGTTTAGGGACTGGCAAGTGGGTGCACTTGCCCAGTCAGCATGACAGTACCTGACTGCATACAGGCTCTGGAATGGCAGACCTTAGACACAGGATGGAATGCTCGTGTATGCTGCGCAGGCAAAAGGACAGAAATGAGGGCGTGATCAGAAAGAGAGCGGGGAGTAGTTGCAGAGGAATGGAGGCTAGGCATGAGTGAGGTAGAGGCCAAAAAATTGTCGAGGCGCACATATGTTTTATGCACCGCTGAGTAATATGTATAGAGGGTGCTGAACCCACCATACATCATGCAGACCACTATCTACCAGCCATTCCCTCTCTGCCAGTGAAAGAGCCCTAGCTTGGTGCGTCCGCTGCCCTGACCTGTCCAGCCCTGCATCCATCACCAGATTCAATTCTCCTCCCACAAGAATCGCAGTATCTGGGGAAGTTAGAACCTCCAACAAGGCTGAGAGAAGGAAGGGTTCTTATTTCTCATTTGGGGTGTATAGTGACCCAATAGTAAGGTGTGTCTCCCCCCTTTGTACCCTTATGACCAACAACTGCCCCTTTATTTCTGCCACAGTCGATATTATCTTGCATGGGCAAAGGGCTCCTAATAAGATAGCCACCCCATTTTTCTTGGACGGCCCTGCTGACCATACTTGTTGTGGGAACCGCCTATCACGCATGCGCATGACATCTTTGGAGAGCAGATGCGTCTCTTGGAGTAGGCATGTGTCACTATCTGTGTTTTCAAGGAGGGAGAGCACTGCAGCACATTTTACCGGAATATTATATTTAGCCCACAAACATTCAGGCTTACCACATTAAGATCCCTGGCTATGAATCAACCAAGAATGTGCTCTGTATGGCGGTCGCCGGTGTCTGACCATCATGTGAATCCTACCATAGACCCTGATTCACCCTTTGACAGGTCGCCCTAGTGCAAGAACTGGTGCGGAGGACCCCAACTTCAGCCATAACAAACTTCAACCCCAAAAAAACAAAAACAGTATGGCACTAAAAGGAAAAAAATTTAACAAGATAATCATGACCAAAGTTTGTCACAGTAGATAAAAGCCAGGGGATTGTGGCTGTGATAAAAGTGTCCACCTCGATGGTGAAGAGCCGTCAGTACGATGTACCGGACACTGCTTTACGCCCCTCTGACGCCCCTCTGTGAACCAACCCCTGCGCCATCAGTTGTGATGTTCACGGGGTGACAGGGTGCTCAGTAGCCTGCGATAGGGAGGAAAGTACCACCTCTTTCTCTCTGTCTCTCGTGTCCTGGTCAGAATTCTTAATTGGTGATGATCTGCCCACTATCTGTCATCCTGAGGCGCAACGTGCACGCTGAGAATTGGGTCTTTCTGCGCCTTCCGTGGGAGTGGTATGTTCCAGACCAAGGATGCCCAACGCTTCCTCCAGCGATCTGATCAGCAGCAACTTGCCCTGATGTTTGAATCACAGACAAATGGATGGCACCATGAGTAAGGAACATTGTTCTCTCGCAGGTGCGTGGTCACAGGTTTGAACGCCTGTCTCTTAATAAGCATGGAAGCTGCCAAGTCCTGGAAGATAGCTGGTTGGTGTCCGTGGAAGTGTATGGGTTGGGCCTCAGGTGCTTTCTGAATATTGCACTCTTTTAATTGAAAGTCATGTACGCACACTAGTATATCAAGAGAGGCGCTTTATTACCTCGAGGGAGGCCCTCACGATGGACCCGGTCCATTTGAATGTCTGAGATCTCCTCATCCCCTAGGATTTGCTGGAATAGCGCACTAACATATACCCTGAGATTGTCTCAATTCTCCTTCCATGGAACTGCCCTGATTCTCACATTATTCCACCTGGAGTGGTTCTCCAGGTCCTCTGCATGGGCCTGGAGATCAATGTTCTGCTCTCTGTCTTGCTGTAAGCGGTGGAGGTCACCACCCGCTCCCCAATCTCATCCACATCGTGACACACCTCTTTTAAATCCGAGGCCTTAGGTCTTGTATGTTTTCTTTTATGGCTGTGAAGAGATCCACCGTAAAGGATTTGGTCGCTGGGGATTTGTCCCCACCCCCTTTATCCCCTTGGGTCGTGGAATGTCCTGACTGTTTCAGTAGGAGCTCCTTTTAGCGATTTTTCTTTAGCAGATCGTGCTGCTGCCATGGCGCGCACCTCCCTCCCGTTGCCGAGCAGATCTCAGCAGCCACCCATAGTATCAGAGATGGTGCAGTCTGCACTGGCTCTGTGCGCCTTCCAGACAGTGAATCCCTGTGTGCCCCTCGGCGCAGAACCTCTCCAAGACCGACGGTCTGCCGAATTGCGGACCGGTAAGGCTTCACTCCAGGCCCAAACTTTCAGGCTTTCACTCGGCGTCGCTTCCCACCCGTTCGGACCTCTGCTCATGTGTCACCCACTTCAATCTCCCGGTAGGCCACCTTGTCAGTACCGTCAGCGCAGGCCCAACAAGGATAGGGGTGGCAGAACCGCTCCTCTGCCGACACGTTACTTAGCCAAGTCGTGTCCCCATAGCTTGTGAACTGCCACCCTCCAGGTAGGCCCTGTCCGCCGATCCGCAGACCGCCGCACTCCCGCCTAGGCCCGCAACCCACTCCACACCATATGCCTCGTCTGCCGACGCACAGACCGCCAGGGTCTCACCTTAGGCCCACTTCCTCCACTGCTAGGTGTGCTAGGACACACATGGCCACCATGTTCACTCACCAGCTCCTCTGCTCTCTACCCCGGGGTCAGCCGTCTTTTCGACACTCGGGAGCAGAACACGCACCATGCAGAGCTCCAGGATGTAGCGTCCGACGGGACCGCAGACCAGGCGCGCGCTGTCTTGTTGGAATATAAAATTATATAATCATGATTGTCCCACTATGTACCATATAACCGTATATACGTATTCATGATCGTGAATAAAGCAATATTGTATGATAGCCTAATGATAGGTTATAAAGGTTCGTTTTGTCCTACTAATGTAGTTAGGACTACTTTGTTTCGTCTACTTTCCTCTATCTATAAAGTCTTAGATATTACATGGTATAACGCAGGATACGAAAACAGGTTAAATCGCTTAGTCTGCCTCTCTCCCATTTGAACATGGCTCAGGGAAACCCAAGGTCATACTTGCTCTTCTCATAGGACGCATATATTCTAGCAGGGTCCGTTTCTGTACTCCACGGGTCTAAGATAGGCAGGAAGGGCACCTCACTGACCTACCCTTGGAATAGCTTTTAGCTTAGCCATTGACAAATGTGTAAGAACCTTAAATGGGTGTTCCTGTAGACTAACGGACAACTTGTGTACTTCCTTTTTAGGTGTTAACCAGAATGTGTAAAAGGTATATATACTTTGTGGTATGTGTATTTCGTTAGTCTCCTCTGCGCACCTCCATGGGTCGTGTAGACCGAGGCTCCCCTGTCAGGGCTTGTATTTTGATTCAATAAATGATTCGACCTTCTCCATTGCCGACTGCCTTGTTATTCTTTGATTATAGACATATTAATATATATCCTTGGACTATTGGTAAGTATAGTCCGGCATTAAGAAATTTGGATCCTTCAGTTGGTGACTCCGCCGGGACTCCGCGTTAGGGTCGTCCCCTCCTGTAATCAGGAGCAGAAGGGACAGGGAGGAGTTCTGGCCGAGTGGGTGGACAAGAAGTATTTATTTAAAGACCCCGTTAGTGGAGAGTCTGCCCTCTAACCCAGTATCCCTCCCGGCAGCTGGAGACCCTACGCCGGAGTCCTACGGGCTTAACCCGAGAGAAACACAGACTGTGTCGGTCTGTCTAGAAATCGGCAGTGGAGAAGTCGGGATCGACCTGAGTGCACCAGGTGAGTGAATCTTCTGATTGGAATCGGACACTTGAAGGGAGTGTCCATTTGGAAATTGTAAACTGTTGGTTTGTCGGTGGCCGGGGAAGCCGGACCACGAGGGAATCAGGAAAAAGGGTCTGGCGTTGCGGTGCAGGGGATGCACGGGCAGATACCTTCTGGGATTTGTATTCACTTTGTGAAATTGCACTTGGTACCTTGTGAAACACGGGGTGTTCGCTCGGCCAAACTCACTCAGGAAAAGCCCTGGGAGCAGCTGGGTAAGCTAGGGTTCTGGAGCCTTGTGCCCCGAAACACCGGCCCAACCAGAATATGACCAGGGGATATCTAAGACGTGAGTTTGTGGTCTTCCTACCAAGAGGTTTTATTGTGGTTGTTGGAATTCTTTGGAATTTGATTCCCCGAACAGGAGTTGACGGGCTCCGTTCGTATTAAAAGACATGTCATTTGTGTTTGATTTTGTATAAGAGCTCATTTCTGAAACCCTGACGCAGTTCTTGTGGCATCTTGTATGAGAACAAAAGAGGAAGAGTAAAAGAAAGTGAATGGTAAAGATGATTGACAAATTCGTAACATTTGTAATATTATTGTTAATATGCCTTCTTTTACTAAACTATGTTTTGGGTGCTGCTGTGGGAGAGGTACTCGGCTGGAAGAAAGACAGCCTGCCCCTCCCGAAGGGAGCCCCAGTTTTGATATGTATGTTAAACATGGTCTTACTCCAATTTTATTTAATACATTATGGAATAGGTATACAAGAGATAATGCTGAATTGCGATGGCCCCTTACAGGGTCGTTTAATGAAAACAAAATAACGTATTTGCAAAATAAAATGTTTATGAAGAAAAGTCGCCAGTCTATGTTTGACTCCTTGAACCTATGGCTGAAGGAGGCTAAACGACAGCGAATAAGGGAAGAGAAATTGGGAAGGATTAAAGCTGGACAGACCATAACTCAAAAGGCTGAAGCTTATGATAGGGGAAAATTGGAGGAAAATATTGCTCAAATGGATAGACAGTTCCGTTTAGAAACAGACAAAAGTTATGTAACTCGACCCGATACGGGGGATGAATTAGAGGGGTTCTTAGAAGCCCGTCCGCCTCCTCCTTATGCCCCATAGGGTCTATACCCAGCAGTGCCATTTGTTCACCAAGCGCCTGCGCCTGCGCCTGCACCTGCGCCTCTGCCGGCGCCCCCACTACCACCAGCACCTCCCATACGAAATCTTGTAGGAGCAATGGCTACGGCCCCATCCGACGGACCTGTACGGGACGCGCTGCTTCCCCCTCCTTCGCTCCGACCCTCTATTACACCCCTGGTTACATTACAACCGGATTCGGTTGTACCGTCTATATCAAGTGCAATATTTATCCCCCCTCTGGCTCGAAGTATTATAGATCCTCGAGCTTTAGCTACCCTAGACACGACCCCTAAACGATTGAGATCGGATCTGAGTGACTCACGGGTTTATACCAGATCTGCGCTAGGAATGGAAGAACGACAAACTATAGTAAATCATGCGTCCCAATGGATGTGGAATGCTATTTATACACTAGAGGATATTTGGAGTACCATGAAAGATTACCAGCCTGTTGCCCAACAATTAGCTTTTGAAAATATGGCGATTTGTTTGATTTCGCTGTGGGAACAGTGTTTTGAGGAAGGGTATGTACCACAAATTATAAAAGATATCAGAGACAGAGCCCACAAATTCCACCTACAGGCCGATGAAGTATATCAGAACGTGGCAACTCTCTTGCAGTATCGTGAGCGAATGCATCGGAGATGTACTGATTGGGGAACACAGAATCCTATGAGAGAGGTACATCCTCTTTTTGTCCCAGAATTACCTGAACCTAAGGATGTCGGGGGCAATGTAACTAGAGCTAGGGTGGACGCAAAGCTTCAGGAACAATGGGTTTATTTCCCTTGGAAACAAAGTGAGGTCATTGCATTAAAAGCTCAGCTCCCTGACCCGCGTAAGAATCCCACTGCTTATTACAAAGAACTGGGCGAAGCTGCTAACTCTGCAATCATGACTATAGCAGACATTGAACTGTTCTTTGGCCTCTTGATCCCGGTCGATATCTGGAGACAGATACATGATACGGATCATATTCTCGAGTTAGGAGCAGCGTGGTATCAATTGAAAGATTGGGATAAAGAACGGAAGCCTGGGGAAAAACCCCGAGATGAAATATTGGCAGTACCAGACAAAATAATTACGTACATGCAAACACTCCTGCCTCCTAAGAAGATAGATTGGGATAAGTTAGCTGCTTGTAAACAGAAGAAGGACGAGAGTGTCTAAATTTCTTCACTAGATTCGAGAAAACATTTATAGATTTTAGTGGGCAGGATTTATCCACGGATGGGGGAATACGATTGTTTGTAAATAGATTTGTGACAAATTTGTTACCGGAAATTATGACACGCCTTCAGGTGGACGAAAGTACATGGACTACGTCCACCCCATCTGTGATCCTTAGTATGGCTCAGTATTATGAGCACCGAGAGAATGAAAACAAGCAAAGGACGGAGAAGAAAACGAAAGATTTGAAGACTAGAGTCTTGATGCAACAAGTCAGTAGAGGACAGAATTCAGGATGATGTGGGCGCGGTTCCTTCCAAAGAAGGGCCGGCAGAGGACGAGGAGGTCCCCCGAATGTTGGTTTGAATCAATGCTCGTATTGTAAACAAGAGGGGCATTGGAGAGCGGATTGCCCATTGTTAATGGCCAGAAATGTTCCCAATAGGGGACGAGGCCGGGGCAGGGGAAACATTGACCGAAATAGCATGAGAAGCCCTAATTGCAGCCACCGACAACATCAGAACCCTGATCGACAACGGGGAAACAGCGGCCCTCATCCTCCTGGACCTCTCAGCGGCATTCGACACTGTCTGCCACCGCACCCTAGTGAAGCGCCTCAACAACATCGGAATCCGAGAGAAAGCGCTGGAGTGGATCATCTCGTTCCTCACCGGAAGAACCCAGAGAGTCCGCCTCCCTCCGTTCAGATCCGAGGCCACCAAAGTCATCTGCGGCGTACCACAAGGATCCTCACTCAGCCCCACCCCCTTCAATGTCTACATGAGCCCCCTCGCAGCCATCGCACGCCAACACAACCTCAACATCATCTCCTACGCCGACGACACCCAGCTCATCCTCTCCCTCACCAACGACCCCACCACCGCCAGAGCCAAGCTACACGAAGGGATGAAAGACGTCGCCGACTGGATGAGGAACAGCCACCTCAAACTGAACTCAGACAAGATAGAAGTCCTCATCCTGGGATCATCACCCTCCGCCTGGGACGACTCCTGGTGGCCCCCGGCCCTGGACATCACTCCCAACCAACGGACCACGCACGCAACCTGGGCCTCATCCTGGACTCCTCCCTGTCAATGACCAGACAAGTCAATGCTGTCTCATCCTCGTGCTTCAACACCCTGCGCATGCTCCGCAAGATCTTCAGATGGATCCCCACCGAAACCAGGAAGACCGTCACCCAGGCTCTCGTCACCAGCCGACTGGACTACGGGAACACCCTCTACGCCGGAACCACAGCCACACTTCAAAAAAGACTCCAACGCATCCAGAACGCCTCCGCACGACTCATCCTGGACATCCCCCGACACAGCCACATCACCGGACACCTGAGAGACCTGCACTGGCTCCCCGTCAGCAAGAGAATCATGTTCAGACTCCTCACCCACGCACACAAGGCTCTCCACGACCTGGGCCCCAAGTACCTCAACAACCGCATGACCTTCTACACGCCCACCCGCAAGCTACGATCGACCAGCCACGCACTCGCCACAGTACCACGCATCCGCAGAGCCACCGCCGGAGGAAGATCCTTCTCCTACCTGGCAGCCAAGACTTGGAACTCCCTCCCCACCCACCTTCGGCGAACCCAAGACCATCTCTCCTTCAGGAAGCAGCTCAAGACCTGGCTGTTCGAGCAGTAACATACCCCTCTCCCCCAGCGCCTTGAGTAGCGTGCTTTACAAATGCCGTAATTGATTGATTGATTGATGGTGATTCTCGGAAAATTTATTTTGATAATTCACAGAACAGGCAGTACTATAATGAGAATTTCGTAGATGACAATTACGATGAACAGTATTATGCATGAGACAGCCAAGGACAGAGAGGGGGCCACATTACAGTACCAATTGACCAAGAGGGACCTTATGTACAGGGAAAACTGTTGGGTGCATCAGGAAAATTCCTAGTGGATACTGGAGCAATGAATAGTTCGATTGCTCATACCATGGTCCCAGAGGCAGCTCTGTCTGGCCACAAAAATGTATCAGTAGGGTTCTCTGGAATACCAGTAGTGAGCCCTATTTCTAAGCCTCTGCCCTTCACTATAGGACCTATTTCTATACAGTCACCCTTTTTGTTAACATCTAACTGTGGTGAGAACCTTTTGGGTTTAGATATCTTTAAAAAATTGCATGCTCGAATTTACTGTTCACCGGATGGTGTATATTTGACAATGCAGAAACCTTCTTTGAAAGATTCACAATACTTTGCAAGGAACGAGCACTTACCCTATGAATTTTCTACCATTCCTCAGACTTTGTGGGCGACAGGGGACTCTAATATAGGTCTGTTAAAGATAGCCCCCGTGTCCATTACTCTGAAACCTAAAGCACAGCTGCCTCGCATTCCACAATATAAGATTTCACCTGAAGGTGAATGGGCTATGTTAGAAATAATTCGGGACCTTATTCAAAAGGGGATGGTAGAAGAAACATCAGCTAATATCTGTAATCGCCCGATTTTGCCGATTTTGAAGAAGACACCAGTTGATGGTGCTCCAGATTATAAGAACACTTATCGTTTTGTGATTGACCTTCGTGCAGTTAATAAAATAGTGGTTCCACAGTATCCCGTGGTACCGGATATAACAGCTATTTTAACAATGATTCCTCCCACGGCCAAATATTTTTCGGTAATTGATCTGAAGAATGCCTTCTTCAGCATCCCAATTCATCCAGATAGTAGGCATATCTTCGGATTCTCATTGGCTGGCTGAAGTTTCAGATTTACACGCGCTCCTCAAGGCTATACTGAAAGTCCCAGTATTTATAGTCAGGCTTTAAAAGCAGTCCTAGATGAATTAATTCTGCCTGCCGGAAATTCTATTATTCAGTATGTGGATGATATACTAGTGGCTTCCGATACTAAGGAGGGATGCAAGGAGGCCACAGGAAAATTGTTACAACATTTGGCCAAGAAAGGAAATAAAGTGTCCCTTTCCAAATTTCAATATTGTCGACAGGAAGTGACCTACTTAGGTCATTTTCTGTCGAAAGCGGGGAGATGATTGACTCCAGAGCGAATATCTGTAATAACTAACATGTCTGTTCCTCGTACACAACGTGATGTTCATGCTTTTCTTGGCATAACCTCTTACTGTCGCCAGTTGATTCCTAACTATTCCCTTCTCTCTAAACCCTTGTTGCAATTGACAACCAAAGATGTGCATGAACCCTTGCCCTGGACGGATGAATGTCAAGAAGCCTTTGTATCTTTAAAGTCTGCTCTTTGTTCTGCACCTGTGTTGGGAACCCCAGATTACCGGAAGCCTTTTTCACTTTATGTGCACGAGGTGGACGGTTGTTCATTATCAGTGTTAACACAGACTTTTGGGGAGAAACAGAGACCTTGTGCATATTTCTCTTCGATTTTGGATATTGTAGCACGAGCCCTCCCGAGCTGTCTGAGGGCCACTGCTGGAGTAGCACTGGCCATCCGACAGTCGGAAGGAATAGTCCTTAACACTGATCTTACAGTCATGGTACCGCATGCTGTGGATATTCTTTTAAACAGGACCAAAACGCAACACCTCACGAGTGCTAAATTGACACAATATGAATTGACATTGTTTGCCCCCATATTACGATTAAGAAATGCACTACTTTGAATCCTGCTACGTTATTACCTCTCCCTGACAAAGATGAAAGAGTTGATGTCCATGATTGCGTGTTTAGAACAGAAGAAGAAACAAAAGGACGTGTAGATTTAACTGACACTCCTGTACTTGAACCAGATGGAGAATTATATGTTGATGGCTCTTGTTTCAAGTTGCCAGATGGCACTACGACAGCTGCATATGCCATCACTACTCTAAAAACCATAGTAGAAACCGCAAGGATTCCACATCATTCAGCTCAGGCAGCTGAACTAATAGCCTTGTTGAGAGCCTGTGAAATGTGTGAAGGTCTAGAAGTAAATATTTTTACAGACAGCCAGTACGCCTTTGGAGTCGCCCATAGTTTCGGAAGGCTATGGAGGGAGCGGGGTTTCTTTACTACTCATGGCCAGAAAATACAGCATGGTCCCTTGATTGATCGATTGTTATTTGCCTTAACATTACCAAAGAAGTTAGCCATCATTAAGTGTAGTGCACATAAGAAGGTTGTAGACTCGATTGGAAAAGGGAATGCTTTTGCCGATTCAGTAGCAAAAGAGACTGCTCAGAGTAAAGAAAGTCCTATGTTTTCTAGGGCATCTACCTGATGGCCCATTGAAACATCTCTTTTTGATGATACCCTTGAAAGTGTAAAAAAATTACTGAAAGAAGCAACTCCAGAAGAAATACAGAAGTGGGAACAGAACATTGGGAAATTAGATGAGAATGGGTGCTGGATAGATCGATCTGAAAAACAGCGATGGTTGCTTCCAAATGCAATGGTATATGCAGTAGTTATAATGGTACATGGCCCGGCCCATATTAGTGCAAAAGGAATTAGCACAGTACTAGATCTGGTGTGGTATAACACTAATATTGCAAAAACAGCAGCCCACATTGTGAAATATTGTCCGGTGTGTTTACGACATAATCCTGGAGGTAGAGAATCTGGTTTGAGTGGCAACTTTGCTCCGCCATCCTTACCCTTTGAAGATTTATAGATAGATTTCATACAAATGGAACGTGTAAACACTTTAAAATATGTCTTGGTGGTGGTGTGTGCTTTTAGTAAATGGGTTGAAGCCTACCCCACCAAGGATGCAACTGCCATTACCACTGCAAAAGTACTGATCAAAGAGTTCTTTCCTCGGTATTGTTTGCCTCGAATTATCTGGTCAGACAATGGACCCCACTTTAATGCTACCCTTGTACAATGTGTTTGTGATGGCCTGCAGATCAGACAAAAGTTTCATGCCGCTAGGCACCCACAATCTGCAGGACTGGTTGAAAAATATAACGGCATACTGAAACTCAAAATGGCCAAAGTCTGTGCAGACACTAGACTGAAGTGGCCTGATGCCCTCCCAATAGCTCTGCTATCTCTTAGAACAACTCCTCATTCAAGGACAGGCCTGTCCCCTTATGAGATCACATTTGGCCGGCCTGCAAATGTATGGGGAGTCCCTAGACCTAGATCCTTTAGAGATATTTATTATCCGTTGATGACAGATTACCTTTATGAGTTGACTAAAGATCTGCGTTCTATTCATCAACAGGTATCGGACACATTGCAGCCACTACCGGAGGGTCCTGGACATCGATTGGAGCCTGGCCAGTGGATACTGGTGAAAAACTATCAGCGAACATCGAGTTTGGAGCCCAAGTGAACGGGCCCTTACCAGATATTGTTGGTAACGAGGACATCCGTGAAAGTGCATGGCCGCAAGCACTGGATTCACGCCAGTCACGTCAAGAGCCTCCCGTTACCACTGCCCTCTGATCGACAGAACAAAGACGGAGTGCCGAGTCAGGAAGGAGAACTGATTCGGAGTTTTGTGCCTTTTTCGGATGCTCAAGAGAAAGAGCGATCAAGTGCTGTGTTGCCTGAAGGGGAAGGTGAAATAGCTGAGTCAAAAGCAACTACTAATCCCGAGGCAGCACAAGAGGTGACCAGGCCTGTTACGCATGCACTGAATTGTTTTCTGACCAGGAGCAACCTGGCCGTTGTCGCTACGATCTGCGGCCCAAAAACAGCGCGGTACCCCACTCGCTAATGAAGGAAAATAGAACGAGACATTGTCATCTACAATATTAAGTAGAGCGAATGGGGTGCTGAGCGAGACACTGGACTGAACTCGTAGAGAGCTGGGAACTTTGTGTAAAAGCTCTGTTCAGAAAGAAGAGAGAAAAGGGCCGCGATTGTGCTTTTGGAATTTGAAAGTTTGCTTTTTCCTTTGGATAAAGGGAGAAGAGCCTGCCTGTGAGGCTCTAAGGGAAGAACGACGGACACAGGGAGAAGATCCCTCACAGGGAAGAAGAAACCCTCTGGTGGTTGGCGTGCTTTGTGGATACATAGATCAGATTTGGACTTTTAGCAAGGGACCGAGATAGATTTGGACTTTTAGAGAGTATGTTTCCCTTTGGTCGAATTATGATGGAGGATGAAAGACCACTGGCCCCTCGGCGCCAGATTCGTGATATGCAATTGTTTTCTGGATGGCCCACCAGAGTGAAGGTGGCATTCTTTGTTTTAATTGCTTTGATTACCGTAATTATGATGTGTGTGTTTGTATATTTAGAATTTCAATATCCAGTTCGTAAATTATTGAAGACTACTCCTGCTACCGAGGAACATCAATTTTATTCTCTACCCCCGCATAAGGCTAGACATAGGGAGACTTATTCGAAAAATGTATTTATAGAGATGTTACACCAGACTCACAGTACCACAAACAAAACAAACTGCTGGGTTTGTGGGTTATTACCATCAGTAATGCATCAACATGAATTATTTATATCTCTCCCTCTATCGTATTTAGCTAGTAGTGAGGCATGGTGGCAACTGTTATCATTGATGTATTCCCATTATATTGTGAATCCCAAAATACATTCTGAAAGAGACTATAAAGATATTTTAAAATATATAGAGAGACACCAAGGATTTGATGCAGAAGGAGATAAAGGTTGGGGTTCTCTAGATCCAAATGCTTGCATGAATATATATACAGATTCTAAAAATGATACCTTGTTACAAGAAGAGATGCAAGGCTTCGAACTTTTTAATTCCACGTTGTATTTTCAACATTTTAAGGAACGCAATGTTACAAATGATAGAGCACTGCCAGTCCCCATTATAAATTCCACTTTTTTGTTTTGTATTAGGGGGCGAGGTCACATTAAGGTAGGGAGTAGTACCTGTAATTACACCTACACGTTGCAAACTGATAGTACTCCTCCGATGATCACCCCCCCTAATGTGTATTTCGTTTGTGGGGAAAATGCTTATACTTGGCTTTCCCGGGGATGGGCAGGACGGTGTTATCTGTCTTTCCTTTACCCTCCTGTTTATGTTGCCCCTTCCAATTACCATAAGACTCATCAGCTGATGAAAAGAGATTTAGAAACCAATAGGACAATAAGAAGCTATAATACTGATAAGACTGACCTGACAGATACTTCACTACAACAGTTTGAAGATATTTCAAAGGGACTAGTTCCATTTTGGGGACCAATCTTCAACAGTCGTAACATAAGGGCGACTGTCTAGAATTGTGGAAAATGTGGTCCAAACAACAACTGAAATATTAGCTAATCTCACTGTAGAGCTTCAGGCTACGAGACTTGTTTCTCTTCAAAATCGGATGGTGTTAGACGTCATCCTGGCAGATAGGGGCAGAGCTTGTCGTGTGATCGGCAGCTCTTGTTGTGTCTACATGCCTGATTCGGCCCCTACTATACATCTCGCTATTAAAAAATTGCACCTATTAGCTAATGAATTACATGAAGAAAATGGTACCTGGTCCCTCAGTGGGTGGTTCTGGAGTCTTTTAGCTACATGGGGATGGAAGGTATTTATGATTTTAGTAGGAATATTTGGAAATCATTTTCACTTGTTGCTTATGCCTTCATTGTGGCCCAGCATGTTGTACTTTTTGTGCGACCAAAATAACGTCTTCTTTGACCCAGGCCCGACAAAAGAAGATAGAAAAACAAATGATCCAGAAGGAAGTAGCAGATCTTATGCAGATAGATGAAGGGGTATTCGTATTAGAGTAGCGTAGTTATATTGGCCATAGTGGGCCAAAAGGGCCGTCTGTTGGAATATAAAATTATATAATCATGATTGTCCCACTATGTACCATATAACCGTATATACGTATTCATGATCGTGAATAAAGCAATATTGTATGATAGCCTAATGATAGGTTATAAAGGTTTGTTTTGTCCTACTAATGTAGTTAGGACTACTTTGTTTCGTCTACTTTCCTTAGATATTACATGGTATAACGCAAGATACGAAAACAGGTTAAGTCGCTTAGTCTGCCTCTCTCCCATTTGAACATGGCTCAGGCAAACCCAAGGTCATACTTGCTCTTCTCATAGGATGCATATATTCTAGCAGGGTCCGTTTCTGTACTCCACTGGTCTAAGATAGGCAGAAAGGGCACCTCACTGACCTACCCTTGGAATAGCTTTCAGCTTAGCCATTGACAAATGTGTAAGAACCTTAAATGGGTGTTCCTGTAGACTAACAGACAACTTGTGTACTTCCTTTTTAGGTGTTAACCAGAATGTGTAAAACGTATATATACTTTGTGCTATGTGTATTTCGTCTCCTCTGCGCACCTCCATGGGTCGTGTAGACCGAGGCTCCCCTGTCAGGGCTTGTATTTTGATTCAATAAACGATTCGATCTTCTCCATTGCCGACTGCCTTGTTATTCTTTGATTATAGATATATTAATATATATCCTTGGACTATTGGTAAGTATAGTCCGGCCTTAAGAAATTTAGATCCTTCAGTCTGCCGATCCGCGGCAGACCAGGCCCACCCCCCAGCCTTACTCTTGTGTGCCCTCTCCTCTGCTGCACACCGCTGGTGCCCTCAGTTGGGAGCGCTCTTTACAGGGCTGCCGCCCAGATCTTGTACCTCCTGAGGGAATCCTGGCCCTCAGGAGGATCCAGGCATTCTTCGGGAGAGCAAGGCCCATGAACCCTGCAGTATGCGCTGTGCCACCGGACAGTGTGCTTGCTGTTCGCGTTGATCCCGGGCCATAGGACAGGCCAAGTCGCTGGACTCCGTTGCACGTGGAATCTAAACTGAGGGGGAGCCTCTTCCTCACACCGCTGACCAGGCACTCTATGCGAGTAGGCCCCAAGCGGCCCGCGGGGGGCACAGCAGCAAACACACAGCGGGGTGGACCTCCAGCAACAGCGTCTCAGAACATCTGGCACTCAATCGCCCTGACAGCACCACCCTCATGCGTCCTCCGTCTGCCGACCCATGGACCGGGTGTGCCCCTACAAGGCTGTTCCATGCAGCATTAAAGGCCCACTCACCTCGGTCTCGTAGGCGGTCCAGACAGAGCACGGCGTTTCAGCTGCTCCTGGGCCGACAGGGGTCACCGCAGCGCTCCGCAGCGGGGGAATCGAGCGAGTCCAGTCCCCTCACACTGCACGGGCACCAGAGCTCCACTGTCACAGCCCACCCAACAGCTGGGCGAGGCCACCCATTCCCCCGGGATCAGCATCAGGGGAGCCACAAAATGGAACCGGCTCAGTCAGCTTCACAACAGTGCGGGCTGCGTCGCCGACTCACCTTGCCGGTCAGCTTGCGGATGGGCACCTCACGTGGTAGCGCCCTCTTTCGCCCCTGCAGATTGACACTTCCAGGTTGCGCCATCAACCACGGGATCTTCCACGGAGCCGCGCAAACTCGCAGGCTCGGTAGGCCACTGCCCCACACCGCCACAGAGGCCCGCAGATAGTAGGCTTCTGCTGGGGTGATTCGGTCCGCTAATGCAGGACAGGGTGTCCCATAGCCTCAGCATCAGGGGAGCCACAAAATGGAACCGGCTCAGTCAGCTTCACAACAGTGCGGGCTGCGTCGCCGACTCACCTTGCCGGTCAGCTTGCGGATGGGCACCTCACGTGGTAGCGCCCTCTTTCGCCCCTGCAGATTGACACTTCCAGGTTGCGCCATCAACCACAGGATCTTCCACGGAGCCGCGCAAACTCGCAGGCTCGGTAGGCCACTGCCCCACACCGCCACAGAGGCCCGCAGATAGTAGGCTTCTGCTGGGGTGATTCGGTCCGCTAATGCAGGACAGGGTGTCCCATAGCCTCCGAAGACTGTCGGATGGCACCAGAGGTGGTTGATTACACAAAGCTAAAACTGGAGGAACAGGATTCCACATTCTATCTCGCCGCCATCTTAGCCACGCCCCCTCAGGTGCCGCTTTTTGAAATGCATATGCAATTTAGAATGCACTACCTATATACAGTGCCTGTAAAGGAAGTCTGGTGGGAGCATGTTATGTCTGCAAAATTGGGCTTTGATAGCACTACTCACTTTAGACATTCCAAGTAGTTTATGTTCCTTATACGTAGGCTCATGTGCCTATTAGAAAATGCTGAGGCCCCCACGGGTACCATGTGTACAGTCTGTGTTTACAGCTTTGATCTATGTGAGCACTAGTCACCTCAGATACTTTAGGTATTGTATACCTTGTATATACCTTAGACCCCTAGCTGTTAGAAAACCCATTTGGGGCTCTATGCACAGCACAAGTCACTTTATGCACTTTATGTACTTTAGATGCAACTCTGATAGCTGCTAAGGTATCTCTAACTGGAGGGTCGTTAACCATGTCAAGATGCCAGATATGCAGAGTATGAGTGTAATAATCTCTTTATGCCTTAGAGACCTGTTTGTCTATTGTGTCTGCAATCAAGAGCACAAGTCAATTTATATTACCCTTGCGATTGAGGTATCTACCTGGAAAGGTGTTGGCTATACCTCCGAGCTAGGCTCATTCTTATCGCTGTTTGAGAGGCCAGGGCATATACGTTTACAGCACCTTATGCTTAGAACAAAGGGGTCCATTCTCAGCTTTAGTACTAGTTGGTAATAAGTAGAAAATACTTTACTGTACTCTCTTTTAATGCCAATGGACTTTATAACTAGCGTAAGGCCCAGGCAATAGAAAGCTGGCTCAGAAGTCACAATACGGACATTATTTTTCTACAAGAAACCCATTTCCGGAATGCATTGGATGCGAGCAAGATCTTGAAGAAGTTGGCTGGCTTTAATTGTTTGGCAAGCGCGGGGAGTGTACAGAAGGGGGTGGGAATATACGTAGGTAAACATGTTCGATTCCAAGTAAAAATACGCAGATGTACTCAGGGGGCAGATGGGTTCTCGCACATGGTAAACTGAATCCGCTGAATCTCACCTTGGCTACAATTCATTCAGCAGTTCATGATAACCGTCTACCCCTAAAAAAAAATGTTTAAGTTATTTCTGGCAAAGAAAGAATTGTTGCCTTTGCCTCATGTACCATCATAAAATAAGCTAAATTACTCTGTGGTCCAAAAGGAAGCCCTTGCATGCTTGTGGGCTGTAAAGCACTTCAAATTCTTCTTGTGGGGCTTACAGTTCAAAATACACACTCATCATAATATTCTCACATACATGTTTACTACCAAAGGTTCTACTAATAGCACTGCCCGTATTGCTAGATGAGTGTTAGGCATAAAAAGTTTAAGCTTCAAAGTGGAATATGTTCCAGGTAACCAAACCTCAGCAGCTGTTTTTTAGCTAGAGCTCCTTTAAATAGGGAAGAAGAAAATTAAACCCTGGAGTTTCCTATATTAGAAGTTAGTTCGCCGGCTATCACTCCCAAAGAATGGATAGAAAACACTGCTGAGTGTGAATCTTTACAATGACTCAAAACATACTTATTACAAGATGGCCCTAATCTAGCAAAGAGGTGGAGGATGACATCAAAGGGTTTTGGGAAGTTCGTCATGAGATCAACATAAACAAGAATTTAATATTAAGAAATGATGAGGTAATACCTCAGGTGAACTTAAGAGACAAAATTATAGATCTGGTACATGAAGGCCACTAACTAAATCGAGGCTTAGAGAATGTTACTAGTTCCCCAATATGGATTCCATGGCCAAGCACAATGTAAACACATTGTACCATTTGAGCTAACAGTGATAAATCCAAATTAGTTCGGAAAATTCCTTTGTCCCCAGTATCTGTCCCAGATAAACCATGGGAGAAACTTGCACAAGAAGTAATTGGCCCTATAAACCACAAAGGTGTTATAAAGAGATTTGCCTTTGTGTTGGTCGACTACCAGTCCCACTGGGTTGTCATAAGGATGGTGAATCAAATAACTTCAGAAAATATCATAAACGTTTTAAGAGACACATTTAGTACCAAAGGCATACCATCTGTCATTGTCACTGACAACGGGGTACAGTTAACTACAACAGCTATGTCTCATTTCCTGAAGAAATTAAACATCACACACCAGGACACTGCTCTATCTTACCTAAGTGCTAACGTATGTGTTCATCTTGCAAGTATCAATCACCTCCGAGTAGAAAGAGCAACACAAGACATGGTTAGAGCATACCATACCACTTTCAACCAAGTTACTGGTATATCACTGTTTTCATCTCTCAAGGGAAGGAAACTGTTGTAAATAAAAGATAGTCCTGTAGCCAAGTCAAGTATAAGTACATTGTAGGTTTATTCACAGATATAGCTTCAGATAAGTTACTGGAAGATGTATAGTCCAGGTAATGCCCCACCAGGAGCAGCCTCTCTGCTGCTCAGCCTGCTCACTCCAACTGACACTCCCAAATGGTTGATACACCTTTGTAACACCAACCTCACCAGGCAACCATGCATTCCACGACATCATCAATCACCCAACATTCCAGACATCTCCAAGCACACCAACACTCATTCTGGCTGAGCAGTAGGGAAGAGATACACAAATAAGGGGAACGGCAAACAGTAGATTATAACACATCCCCTTCCTAGGGAAACCAAAACACAAGTAAATGCAATTGGAAATACATAAAGCAATCAAAAAAGAAAATACGCTAGATTAGAAAAATGGTTGAAAGAAACATTGAGCAAATGAATCAAGAACATATCAAACTAATGAAATGCATTACAATTCATTAAGCAAACAAATTCACATACCAAACATCAATAATGAAAGAGTTTCAAGAAAAGCATCAAGCTTTAACAATACTACAATCTTCAAGAATCTCATTAAACACTTCAAGGGTAAAACCAGAGAGGCTTCGTAAGAAGGTGTCTTCTCTTAACACAGTCCAAACAGGAAAAAACCTTTCACCTACACAGTCCAAACAGGGAAAAACCTTTCACGCACAGTCCAAACAGTGAGGGAAACCGACAAACTCATGACAACCAATAATCGCAAATCAGTGGTAACGCAGAGAAGCTTCATAAGAAGGTGTCTTCTCTTAACGCAGTCCACACAATGAGGGAAACCTTTCACTCACACAGGTGACACACTAATGTCAACTAATAACCATAAATCAGTTGTAAACCAAAAGCTAAGGCAAACAGTGAGTTAAACCAACAAACTCATGTCAACCAATAACCACAAATCAGTGGTAACGCAGAGAAGCGTCAGAAGAAAGTGTCTTTTCTTAACGCAGTCCAAACAGTGAGAGAAACCTTTCACTCACACAGGTGACACACTAATGTCAACCAATAACCATAAATCAGTGGTAAACAAAAACCTAAGGGAAACACTAGGGGTGAATACTCTACCCCTAAACTCAGAGAACTACTCAAGTCACGCACAACTTAAAGGGTAATATCACAACTACGCACACTAGGGTGACTAGTGACACTACACACTCACCCCCTCTACTCTATACAGTAGCAGAAGCAAAGACATTACGCACATCCCCTAAGGAAACTGATCTCACCATGGTAAGACACAACATCCCCAAACCAGGGTACATCATAGGCTAAACGCCCCACAACCTCATACAGTGTCACTAAAAGATCAACATAAAAGGGTACACACTTCCCCCCCACCAAAACAGTGTTTAAAAGTAAAAACTAAATTAAAGTCTTTCACTCCGGGTCTTTACCAAATCTGTCCAAAAGGTGCTAGTAGCTGTCATATTCCGATGAGCCATTGCGGAGTGACTTCAACCTAGGAAAGTAAAAGCCAGATGTGACGTGACCTGCAGAAGTGGAACCGAAGTCTCCATTAAGGACCGGAAGGCTGTCCCATGAGTGCGCCAAAAGTTGAGTCAAGGTCCTTAGTAGATGGGTACCTGTAGTTGCACCCGTGGGAAATGTGGACGAAGCAGTGCTCCCTTGCTGCGATTCCATTGCGACACTGCAGGGTTCCCAAAACTTTATTGGTGAGAACAACGTGGTTGGAAGAGGTCTTTGTGTGGAGAAAGCTGCACCAGACTTGAAGGGACACACCAATCGCAAGATGGCTGTGCTTTCAGGAGACGCATGCCGAGTGACTCCAGGCGCGCTCGTGCACCAAAACGTCTGGAGGCAGTAAAGCAGCAAATAACGAAGAGAAAAGTTGTAGAGGGCTCGCAGGATGATGCGTGTGATGAGGTGAGAGGGGCGCGCCCTGTATGAAATTTTTATTGGCTGCAAGGCTGTTTTCTCCTTAACTGTAATATAGGCAAAACCACTTACTTGTGATAGCAAGCCCACTCCTATACCCAAAATCGTCGTCTCATAGTCACAGTCGAGAGAATACACGCTGAGCAAGTTGGCCCCAACTCACCAAACAATACTCGGTCACCGTAATAAAAACAGGGGTGCCTTTTCAAATGCGCAGGTGATATCAAACTAAGTGCCACTGGCAATGAATTGTGGCTCTTATGAAGTACGGGGCACTGCCAGCGCTCAGAGTACCTTCCTGAGCATAGACACACAAAGCGCTCGTGGGAAAAACCGTGCCCGCACTGTAGAAAGTTCAAACCTGTCCCACGGTGGATGTAGACAATGCTTGCTGTCAGGGTCCAAACACAACAGAGAAAAACAGGAGGGTGATAAGGCCAGCTGCATCTCTGTGAAGCTTGTGGCTGGAGATGGTGAACCTCCAGGTGACAGTAGTGTGCCAGTAGGCTCCTTGATGAAAAGCAAACCTTGCACACAAGGGCTGCATACGGGAACAGTGAGTCTTCTGCCCTCTCTGTGTGCGATAGACTCACCATTCACTCTTGGGCACTCTCCTCCTGGCTGTACTTACTCGTCAAACGCCCTGGTCTGCAGGCTGTCCTGTTGACAAAGGACACCGCCGGTGGGGCTGACCAAAGCATATCTGTAGGAATCCTTTTTCTTGGGCATTCTTTTTCTTGGGGTACCAGTTCATAAGTTTAAATTCCTTTGGTTAGTCAAATCCTCAGTTCCAGGAGCAGGGTATTCCTTCATCAACAGGTAGGTTCTTTTAACCCCTTAAGTGCTGCCTCGGTGCATTGGCCGACGGCAGCACTACCTCCCCAGTGCTGCGCACGACCATTGGACGTCCATTCAGCACTAGTTCCAATGGACAGCGCAGCACTGGGGAGGAATGTTTAATAGCATCTATGAGGTTAAAATCGTCATTAGTGTTGTAAATAAGTGATAGTCCTGTAACCAAGTCAAGTATAAGTACGTTGTAGGTTTATTCACAGATATAGCTTCAGATAAGTTACTGGAAGATGTAAAGTCCAGGTGATGTCCCGCCATGAGCAGCTTCCCTGCTGCTCAGCCTGTTCACTCCAACTGACACTTCCAACCTCACCAGGCACCAATGCATTCCACGACATCATCAATAATCCAACATTCCAGACATCTCCAAGCACACCAACACTCATTCTGGTTGAGCAGTAGGGAAGAGGTACATAGGCAAGGGTAAAGGGAAAGAGTAGATTATAACAGGAACCTAGGACAAAATGATTCCTAAATTGGTTAGGAGGAGATGAGAGAGAGAGAATAGAGTGTAATATGCCTGAGACTAGAAATAAAATTACAAAACACCAACTTAGATACAAACGGTACCAAACTACTGAAAGACTGGGGATATGTCAAAAAACCTGTGGGTAGAAATGACAGTGACTCCAAATTCTTTGAGCCAATGTGCATTGTAGATATCTTTCATAATGTAGAAGTAATGGACAATGGCCTGAAAGGGAGCATGGACAGGTTACTAATTATACTCCACTGGATGACAACACAAGTAGTGACCAAACCTTCATAAAGAATACATCAAAATCTGGACTCTAGCGGCTCCAGTAGAAATAGACTAATAAATCCTCCGAAATAGCATAAATAATATATCATGAGAAAATGATTTTTCGTGCGCGTTTGGCATTGACTTATCTTCTTGTTTTCAATTTGTCGGGGGAAGTGTTATAATGTCAGTTACTTTCATTGTATGTGTAATCACAATTATTTGTTCCCTTTCTGCTCCCCTTCCCTTGAATACTGTTGGTATAATCCTACAGTGGGCAATGCGGCTTGTCTTGGAATGTTGTGAATGCTAGGTTCTGATCTGTCACTGAGGGAGTGGAGAAGGTGTATGATGGAGAGTGGGTACGCTAATAAAGACAAGAGTTAATTACTTAGGGGCATATATATCAAATACCCTTATTGCGATTCTCAAATAGCAATTTTTAGAGAATAGCAGTTTGAGAATCGCAAAACAGGATGTAATAAAAAATTGGCAAATATTTTGCGATTCCTCGGCATTCCTTAATTGCGATTTGGAAATTGCGAATCGCAATTAAATGAGCATGTATGCACATGCGGCACACATACGTGCCCTAAGAGCATGTATGCGCACCACGTGGCACTTTGAAAAATGCCACAAAGTAAATTTTTCTAAGAAATTGCAAATTACCACCAACTTGAAGTTGGTGGTAATCTGCGATTTCTTAAGGAGAAATCACACAACTTAGGTGCTTTCTATATCGTATTTAATGAATCACAATTTACGATTCCTTAAATGCATTCGCAAAATGGTGAATAGCAAAATTTTGCGAGGACCCTTTCGGATCCTTAAAGGCTTTTTCCCGTTCGCAAACGGGCCGACTCTGAGAATCGGCCCGTTTGCGAACGGGAAATGTGCTTCATACATATGCCCCCAGGTTTCTCGTCATCTTTATAGCAGTCGCTGATGCTGAAAACCTTGATTTGTACTTTGGGGAACACAGTATTGTAGAGCAGCATATTTCATCTGTTGCTATTACTAAACGTTCCCTGGTTACAAGGACATAGAGAGAAGAAAAAATTCTGTCTCGACTTAAGTTGCAAACAATCTTTCATATTGAAATTGTGTAGGAGAGATGATTGTTTATGAAGATCACCGGAGGCAGCAGCAACGAGGGAGCGGTTTCTTTCCAATGTTTGTAAAAGTGCTTTCAGCACTTTTGAGATTAGCTTTTATTGCAGTGTTCCATTTGAGTTTCCCTGTAATGCTGATTCTTCATATAATTATCCTGTTTGGTGGAAAAAATTGCTTTCAAATTATAGGTAAATAGTTGTTGAATTTTCTTTCCTGTAACAGTCCAGCAGTAGTTTATTTAAGTACGGTACATACAGTACTGCATCTCTCAACAGAGGCGGACTGGAAACCCAAAGGACCCTTGGCAATGAACTTCAACCAGCTCCTGGGGAAGCATGGCCCGATTCACAGAACTAACTTAAGACAAAATCCAAAACTTACTCATTTTGGTATTCACAGATGGCACTTACTCATTACAAAATGAGTAAGTGTCTTCTGTGAATACCAAAATGAGGAAGTGCCTTCTGTGAATACCAAAATGGTAGTAAGTTTAGGATGTTGTCTTAAGTTAGTCCTGTGAATTGGGCCCACAGTGTCTGGCCCCGGGAGGCTGAAAACACTTTCTTGCTGCTTTTGTTACTGGGGGCAGATATTGCTGCACTGCTGCAAAACCAGTCCCCAGTAGCAAAACAGGCCCCCATCATTCCAAAATCGGTTCCTACCATTACAGCTTTGCAGGTAAATGCCAGATGCCCAGTACAGCCAACCTGGCTCTGTCTCTCAAGCTCAGCTGTTCAATTCATCTATTCTACTTGGATCCTGGCACCCTGTGTAATCATGAGGGGGTTTGTGATTGGTTGGAATTAAGGAAAGCGATAGGTAAGCTCCATGCAGCCCGCAGAATGGAGAAACAAGTGGTGCACTCGCTTTTTTTCAGAATGAGATGAGCTTGTGATTCATTGGATGGATGCAGAATTAGTCATCCAATTACAAACCAACTCAGCTCAAGCAAGTGCTGAGCGGCTCAAGCAAGTGCTGAGGTGCCGCTCAGAGACAGCAAGGCAAAGCACTCCCACAATAGTAGGGAACAGTTCCAACTGGAAGTACAGATTTTAAGAAAAGAAATGCAAAGTACATACGGGAAGAAGAAAGGTATATTGACAGAAGGGAAGAAATTATGGGCCTGATTTATTATAGTTTTGCGTCGCCCTTGCAAGTTGACACAGGGCGACGCAAAACCTAGATTCAGATTTAGCCAGTGACACGAGTCCCCCCACCCCCCGGCTGGCGCTGTGTTGCTTGGTAAATCTGTTATCACACAAGGCAGCACAAGTTGCTGCCTTGCATTAGAGTGCGTGGTAGAGGTGATGCATAGTGGAGCGTGGGTGTTCCCACGCATCCCACCATGCATCCTGATGCATTCCTGTAATGTTGTAAGTTCACCCCCAATAGAGGACAAAGAGATGCCAGGTACTTCTGTCAAGTTCTTTTATTAACTCAGAACTTCGCTATGCAAAAGAGCGCAGAGCGTCTAAACACGACTGGCTCCGGTCGCATCTGCCGCTCTCTATTCTTCGCGCGCTTTCCCTAGACTTCCTGCGCGTGCGCAAGTGTTCCGCTCTCCCTCCGGCGCACTGCGCCATCACGCTGAGGCATCAGAAGCTAGAGCGCAACACTACATATCTCCTCTTTTCCAACACACAATAAACGTTATGAGTCCTCAAGATCACTAGTCCTTTACTTCAAAGTCTTTAAATCGAGTGGGTCGGACTACTATCCTCCCAGCTCGGGTGCGTCTTACCGGAGTAGATTCTTCCCTGATTCCTTCACATGCGGGACTCTCCACCTTCCTCGGTGTCCCGGTCTCATTCTCTGTGACGGTGGTTTTGTTTGCGGTCACACTCTCCCTTTCACTTACTTCCTCGCACTCTTCATTCTCTACTTGCAAATGTCCTTCCTCTTGACTTTCTCTTCCTGCTAATATCTCTTCAGTCCCACTGGATTGACTCTGGTCTCTTAGGTCTTTCTCCTGACCGGCGGGCCACTGCATGATCCTGTTGATTTTCGCCATGCCGTCTTGGGACCACACTCTGCCATCACTCAGTAGAGCAGCTCTTCCATACACTTCCTCCACTTGCAGGGGTTGGCTGTATTTGCTTTCTCCTTTTCTTCTGAGGGTGGCAAGTTTGACTCTCACCCATTCCCCTCTCTCTAGATTGGTGTCTTTAGTATTTCGCCTCCTATTGTAATGATCTGTGTACACCTTTTGGGCTCTTTCCAGGTTGTGTTGTACCACCGCTGGT
The DNA here is from genome assembly GCF_964263255.1 of Lissotriton vulgaris. Lineage (NCBI taxonomy): Eukaryota > Metazoa > Chordata > Amphibia > Caudata > Salamandridae > Lissotriton > Lissotriton vulgaris. The sequence goes on along the minus strand of NC_141697.1, from coordinate 89,190,566 downwards.
GAATTTGAATTTAAAAACATTTATTCAGCGCTCTTTTACCCAGCGGTTTCATGGCGCTATGAGTGATGCAGTGGACGGCAGCAGCTGGAAGAGTTTAGGCAGTGTAAGCTTGCGTAAATAGGAAGGTTTTGAGATCCTTCCGAAACTGAAGGTAAGAAGGTGATGTACGGAGGGCAGCAGGGAGGGAGTTCCAGAAAGCTGGAGCAAGAACAGCGAACCTCGCTCCACCAGTCTTCTGTTTTTTAAAACGGGGGGTAACTAGAAGGGCCAGATGAGTGGAGCGAAGTTCTCTGCCTGGAAGGTAGGGCTTGATAGCAGAACATATGAACTCGGGGGCAGTGCCCGACCTAGCCTGGTAAGTGAGGCAGCCCAGTTTGAAAAGGGCGCGCTCTCTCACTGGAAGCCAATGTAGTGCTTTGAGCAGTGGGGTGGCCCGATGGTATTTAGGTAGGCCGTGAATCAGGCGGGCAGCCTGATTCTGCACCAGCTGCAAGCGGTGGATCGCATAGGCAGGAGCCCCATTATAGATTATGTTGCCATAATCTATGCGAGATAGTACCATGGCCAGCACGATGATTTTTAAAGCAGAGGGGGAAAAGAAACGGGAGACTTTCCTGATTATTCTGAGGGAAAAGAAACAAGAAGAGGTCACTGAACCGACTTGTGAATGAACAGAAAGTTGTGAATTTAAAAGGATCCCAAGAGTTTTAACTTTGGGTACAGGGAGTGTAGGGACACCAAGGGACGGGGGCCAAAAGGAGGGGGACCACGGACTGCAACCACCTCCGGTCAGGACCAGCTCGGTCTTGTCCGGGTTGAGTTTGAGGTGGTTGCAGTTCATCCAGTCCTGAATGAACGTCATAACTGTCTGGACATTCTGGGCGGATGATGATGAGTGGGAGAGGTTGAAGATTAGCTGGAGGTCATCGGCGTAATTGAACACCGTGACCTCCAGCTGTTGTAACATAAAAATGAGGGGGTAGATGTATAAATTAAACAAAAGAGGGGAAAGTGATGAGCCCTGGGGGACCCCGCACTCTACCTTGCGGGAGGCCGCGGCGAAGCCAGCCAGATGGACCGCTTGAGCTCTCCCGGCTAGGAAGGACTCGAGCCATGAGAAGGCCAAGCCCTCTATGCCCGCCGCCCTGACACGGTTGAGGAGGATGGAGTGGTCCACCGTGTCAAAAGCGGCGGACAAGTCCAGGAGGATCAGGGCTTGCGGAAGGTTGATGTCGATACCTTCACGCAGTTTGTCCATTACTGAAATCACCACCTTCTCCGTAGAGTGCAGGGGACGGAAACCGGCTTGACAGGGGGAGAGGCAATGATGTGGGTGCTCAGAGTGGTCGTGACATGGGTTTCAAGAACTTTTGCTAAGTAGGGCAGGAGGGAAATAGGGCGGTAGTTGGAGGGGGAAGATGAGTCGGTGTCAGGTTTTTTTATGATTGGAATGACAACCGCTGATTTATGTGGGCTGGGGACAGTGCCATGTGTGAGCGAGTCATTAAGAAGGGTCAGGGGTGGTGTGGGGCAGGCTGAATAGATTTCCCTAAGGATGTGAGCTGGGGCAAAATCCAGGGGGGAACCTGATTTAACCCGATGAAGCAGTGGGAGGAGTGTGTCATTGGTTAGCAACGGAATAGTGGTCAATTTAAGGGCAGTGGGGGGTGGGGAAGGGTTGACAAATGTAGGGGAAGGCAGGGGGATGTTGTGTTTAATTTTGGCAACTTTGTCAATGAAAAACTCATTGAGCGAGTTGCAAAGGGACTGGGAAGGGGGAATGGTGGCCGTAGCTCTGCTGGATGATGCCAGTTCATGGACGGTAGAGAAAATTTCCTTCGAGTGGGACTCTGCTGCCATTATCCTGCTTGTATAGAACTCAGTTTTGGCTTCGAGAATGCCCTTTTTGTAGGTTTGTAGAACGGACAGATAGTTTGTCTTTTGCGCGGGGCTGTAAGTTCGGCCCTTCTTGCAGCTAATTTCTTTTCTTTAAGGTCTGGGGTAAACCACCGATTGGCTGCATGGGCCCGCTTGACTGTAAGCCGCCTTAGGGGGGTGAATTCGTCACCCGCCAGGGTAAGCCAGTTGTTAATAGCGGCCAGCTGGGAAGTAGCTGCAAGGCCTGAAAGGTCAGGGCTGGTTTTGGCCAGGGTTGAGTAGAGAGAAGGCATATCGGTTTTGCCCCATTTCCGGACCCAGGTGTTCTTGGGGAGCTGGGGTTTGGCCAAAGGCGCAAGCGCAAGGGAAAAGGTGATAGTGGAATGATCTGACCAGGAGCACGGGGATATTGTAGGGGATGTGACCACTTGCTCGTTATTGTCTTCTCTCTCCAGACAACGTTGTCTCTCGTAAAGGGGTGTCTACCCCTCAAAATCTGGAAGGGACTGTAACCTATCGAGGTCGGGTGATTCTGTAGGCCCACCGCATGCTCTGTATCTCCACTTCCCAATCTTTGCCCTGCATTATTGCGTCTTGTATGGACCCCATCAGGACACGGTTGAACAGTTCCACTTGTCCGTTGCTCGCGGGATGGTACACGGCAGTGTGCTTGGACTTAATCCCGTTCCTCTCCATGTATCTGGACCATTTTTCCGAAGTAAATTGTGGCCCATTGTCACTTAGGATTGTCCTTGGTATTCCTTCACGTAGAAACACCGAAGTGAGAAATTTCAACACGGCATCGGAGTCCATGACCTCCTGCACATCTACCTCTGGGCACTTGGAATATTTATCTACAACGACACACAGGTACTTGGCTGTTCCTCTGGTGTCTAGCACTGGTCCCTAGATGTCTACTGCTATGTCTTCCCATGGGTTGCGAGGTTGTTCGAAAGTACCCAAAGCAGGCCTCATGGGTTTCAAGATCTTGTCCGCTCCTTGGCACTGGTGACACTCTCTCACTTGTCTCGCTATTTGAATGTCCATGCCAGGCCACCAATACATTTGTTTCACACGCATCTTCGTCTTTACGATGCCGAGGTGCCCCTCGTGTAGCTGGTTCAACAGTAGTGGGATCAATGTCGTGGGGGGGACCACCTTGTCCCCGCGGTACATGAAGATTCCTGAATCGCTCATTGATAGTTCCTCTCGCACTTCGTAATATTTCCACTGGGTTTCTTTAAGCTTTTTCTTCTCTGGCCACCCTGCAATTAGATAGTGTTTGATGTCCTTCATCTCACTGTCATTTTCTTGGCTTGCGCCCACTCCTGCCTGCTAATGGTTCTTTCTGAGTCTGCCATTGCAGCCACCATTTTGTCCGTCCCTGGCGAGGCTTCTGGTGCCTCTTCCATGGCTGAGGCCCAGCTAAGATAATCCGCTACCTTATTGCGTGTCCCTGGTAAGTACTCAACGTCATAGGTGTAGTCCAATAACTTGAGAGTCATTTTTGCTATGCGAGGTGTTGCTGTATCATGCCTGCTTGAGGTAAGCACTTTGACCAGTGGTTTGTGGTCCGTTTGCAGTTTGAAGTGGGTGCCCCACAGGAACTGCCTGAATTTGCCCATGGCCCAAGGGACAGCAAGCATCTCTTTTTCGATGACACTGAATTTTTGTTCTGTGGGAGACAACGCCCGGGAGGCGAAGCTTAGTGTTTCCACTGTGTCATTATCCCTCTCCTGGGCTAGCACCGCTCCCAAGCCTCTTTCATTGGCGTCGGTAGTCAAGATTGTGCGCCCCGCGGGGTCATATCCATGCAGAAGTACCGCCTGACTTATGTTGAGTTTCAGTTCTTCAAATTCACTTTGGGCTTCTCCATCCCATTGGAACGTCGTCTTGTCTCTTATAAGTTGTCGGAGCCTGTGAGACTTGGTGGCGAAATGTCTGACAAATTTACTATAATACTCTGCCATTCCTAGGAATGACCTCACTTCATCTTTATTGGCTGAGGCCCTGGCGGCACAAATGGCTTTCACATTTTGCCTTTTTGGTGTGATTCCTTGACTCCCTATCTCATGTCCGAGATAGGTAACCGCCGACATGCCCAGCCTACACTTGTTCCACTCAGCGGTGAGGCCTTTCTCTTGTAGTACCGTCAACACCTTGGTCAGTTTCTTATCGTGGTCTTCTCGGTTTGTCCCCATTATCAGGATGTCGTCCTGAAAGTATTGGACACCATCTAGATCCTTGAACAGACGGTTCATCAGTTTTTGGAAAACAGCAGCTGCGGACGCCAGTCCGAACGGCATGCGGCGAAACTGATAACACCCGAAGGGTGTGATGAAAGAGGTGAGCCTCCTACTGGCAGGGTGTAAGTCTATTTGATGGTACGCTGAGGTGAGGTCGATGGTGGAAAACCACGTCACCCCTCTCGTTTTTGCCAACATTTCTTCAATCCTTGGTAATGGAGATTTTTCAACTAGCAGGCATTTGTTGAGTTTGCGCAGGTCCACGCATAGGCGTACCTTGCCGTTGGGTTTTCTGGCCACTACCAAGGGGGCCAACCATTCTGAGCTGTTGATTGATTCAATTATCAATTATACCTTGCTCTTCCAGTCGCTGTAGCTCCTGCTGGACGGCTTCCTTAACTGCAATGGGAATGTTTCTGACTTTGTGGGACACCGGGCTCACATTTTCTTTGAGCTGTATTTTGTGCACAAATTTCTCAAGTTTGCCGACCGTGCCTCCGAACACTTTTGGAAAGACTTGTTTCAATTTCTCCAGGTCCGGCCAACCACTTTCTTCCGTTAGTAGTATTTGTTCCTTGCCTCCTGGGTCTAATTTTATTCCAAGGTCACCCTGGTCTCTCCAACCCAGTACCGAGGGACCCCACTCCGCCACATACAGCTTGCATAGTGCCGACCTCCCTCTGAACTCGAATTTCAGGGTGCGGTATCCTACCATGGGGATTATGTTGTTGATGTACGAAATCGGTCGTATGTCTGGCGGGTTTAATTGCGGGCCAAGACTGGGCCTGAATTCTCCCTCCCATACTGATCTCTGCACAATGGAGTATGGCGACCCAGAGTCTATCGCTATGCGAATTTTCACCCCTCCAATCAGCATGTCCGTTCGTGGTTTGTCTGAGCGTTTGCCCGTTATCTCCAATACTTGTTCTTCGACACATAGGACCATGTCATTGTCCTCCAGGTCTTCTTCCGCTGGGTCCTCTGACTGGGATTGCGCTATGCATTTCACCATGGGCTTCTTCCCCTTCTTGCGGCACACCTTCTCGTAATGTCCGACCAGCCCACAGAACAAGCATCTGGCGCGAAATTGTCCTGGGCCGTGTGTGCTGTGCTTCCACATCTGTAGCATGAGAATCTGCTGTCCGTGGACTGTTTCCCTGGTTGTCCCGGCTTGCCTGCCCACTTGGGCTCGTGTTTCCCCTCTCCAGTGGCTTTTCTCTGCCTGTCTGGGGTTCGAGCTTCATCAATTTTGTTGACCATTTGTCTTTGTGTGTTCTCTTTTTTCGCCACTTCAGCGCAACGTTTGGAGAGTTCAGCCTTCTTTACCATTGCGATCACTTCTTTGAGTGTTGCCTCTCCTTGTGCCCACAATTTGTCTTGGACTGATCTGTTTGTGGTGTGCATAACAATCTGATCCTTGATGAATTCGTCTTGAAGTTGTCCATATTGGCACGTGATCGCTAATCGTCGCAACGCGGCGACATAATCGTCTATGGACTCACCCTCTTCTTGCTTCTGTTGTTGGAAGTTGAACCGATCAATGGAGACACACACCGCCGGACGATAGTGATTATCTAGGTCTTCCAGAGCATGCTTGAAGACATCGTCGTCCGCTGCTGGTCTCGTCGCGGGGACAATGTTGGCAAACACTCTTACGCCTTCTGGGCCTAGGTTGTGTAACAGCAATCGTTTCTTCCTGGCACTGGGAAACAGTTCCCCATTTTCGTCTTCCAAGGCTTCCACGTAGTTTTTGAAGTATTCCCTCCAATCCTCCCATTTCATCAGGGGTTTGCCTGGTCTTGGTAGGAATGGAATAGGTGCAGTGAGGGTTGTCGCTTGGTTGCTCATCTTGGGTATTACTTCAGGTCCTTCACCTCGGTTCCCGGGGCTGCCTGGGGCACTGTTGGTTTCAGCTCGGTCCGAGTTTCCTCCCTGGCTCCTGGGGCTGCCGGGTGTACTGGAATTTCCGTCTTGTGACCTGCTGGGGAGGTGCCCTTTTTCATCCCCCGTGCCACTGTCTCCTTTTTCTGCCAGTGTTTCAGTTGCGTGTCGTCACAGCTCCCTTTTGGTGCCTTGGAGACGTTCAGTGGTAGGGCTCTGGGCCTCGTGGCGCCGTCGTTTCTGGGGTTGTGCGCTGCTGCCGCGCTCTCTTGCGAATAGCGTGCTCTCGCCCTGTGGCGTGCTCTCTCTACTAGTGTCCCCTCAACGCTGTCTGACCTTGGCGCGTGGCTGGCGTCGCCGTTGCAGCAGTTCCGATCGTTGTTTTTTCTGGGGTGAAGTTGGTGGGGATCCCACTCCTCGTCGCCACTGTAATGTTGTAAATTCACCCCCCAATAGAGGTCAAAGAGATGGCAGGTACTTCTGTCAAGATCTTTTATTAACTCAGAACTTCGCTATGCAAAAGAGCGCCGAGCGTCTAAACACGACTGGCTCCGGTCTCTTCTTCGCGCGCTTTCCCTAGACATCCTGCGCGTGCGCAAGTGTTCCGCTCTCCCTCCGGCGCACTGCGTCATCACGCTGAGGCATCGGAAGCTAGAGCGCAACACTACAATTCCCAGATTTTCCAACGCTGGTAGACCTGGAAATGCATCAAAATGGTGCACCTTTTCACCAGAGGCACAGCAAGCAAAATATCTTTATTTCTCCTCATTGTTTCCTCTTTCTAACCGTTCTGCATTCTGCAGCACACTTAGGGATTAATTTACAAGTCCTTAACGGCGCCGGTACATCACTTTTCTCATATTAAAAGTGACGCACCAGCGGTGCAAGGGGCTTGTAAATAAGCCCCTTAGAAAGAGGAAAATGCCCGTGAAGATTGTTTCTGTGCAGGCAAGATCCCTTTCCTGCACAAAAACAATCTTGCCTACAACGCAGGCACCCTTGCCCTATGGTGCATGGGTGCCTGCATTGCTGCAAAGCAGCACATTGTGAATCATCACAGATGAAGAACAGGATTGCACCATATATTAGAACATAAGGCATATTCCTGCCCTCTCCATTTCACACAGCATGGCAGAGCAAGTTGTTTTGCTGCGTTGCGTGTCGTGAATCTATACTAAATTGCCACTATCTATTTTTTTCTTGTCTTTTTAATAGCACCCGCCTGTCACCTTTCCACCACATCAATGTCTCCATGCACAAAAAGATAGGTCATTTTATATGCAGAGACTCCGCACTCATAAAGATGCTGCTCGTAAATCCCTTTGTGAATAGCAAACAATCTTAAACTTACACAAAAGTGTAAGTTTACCTATGTGAATCAGGTCCATAGTTTTCTGCTCCTTGAAGGGCTCGATTTTAAATTAATTGGAAAGAACTATTGTGAGACTCAATTGCAGTGCAGATAATTACATGCTATTTGAAAGTCAATGGAAGCGTTTAGTTTAATTTGTGCTTTTAAATGAAAAAAAAAATTCTGTTGATTTAAAAAAACAATATGGCACATTAAACAACATAACAACACAACATGTTATACTAGCTTATGAACAGGAGGAGTATTTAGCACATTTTTGTTAATGAAACTTGTGATTAATTGAGCTCAATGTAAATGAACTAAATAATAATAGTAATAGTAATAATAGTTAGAATAATAATACTAAGCAGAAAAGAGAACCCTTAAGTCTACAGAAAAAATTGAAAAGACAAGCACGAATGTCACTGCAGACTATAAAAAGTCCTTGGCAAATACTTTACTACACATTCCGGATCTCTGAAGCAACACTACCAAGCATAAAAAGAATCAAAATCATTGCTGAGCTCATACAGAATGGATCACTTGTGGTACCATCCACCCTTAAGAGATCTCTGACACATGGATAGCCCACTTCATCTCTCAATCAATCAATCAAAGACATTTATAGAGCGCACTACTTACCCGTAGGGTCTCAAGACGCTGGGGGGAGGGGGGTGCCGTTACTGCTCGAACAGCCAGGTCTTCAGCTTCTTCCTGAAGGAGAGGTGGTCTTGGGTCAGGCGCAGGTCGGTCGGGAGGGAGTTCCAGGTCTTGGCGGCCAGGTAGGAGAAGGACCTTCCTCCTGGATGCGGGGGACGGCGGCGAGGGCGTGGTTGGCTGATCGGAGGTGGCGTTTGGGAGCGTAGAAATTGATTCAGTTGTTGAGGTAGCTCGGGCCTTGGTCGTGTAGGGCTTTGTGTGCGTGGGTGAGGAGGCGGAAGGTGATTCTTTTGTTGACGGGGAGCCAATGCAGGTCTCTCAGATGTCCGTGTCTAAAACCACAACTCTGGATACCTACCTCCAGAACAAGTCCTACATTAAACTACTGCCTCCACCACACCCCCACCACTCACAACTCATACACCAGTCTACACATGCTGTTCTCCTCCTTTGATCTCACCGTGGACTATCTCATATATTGCTCCTACACGTGTTCAATCATTTCATCTCTCTGTCTCACAGTACTCTTGGACAGGCCCATCATCAACCACTTCCTATCCCCAAGGCAAGTTTCTAAGAGATCTCAGGACCAAAGACTTGTAGCCTAGGAGCCCTTCTGGCGTAAAATCATTGGAAAAACAGACTTTGATCAGCTCAATTCCTCCATAATAGGCCCCCATAATCCATTATCCTAAACACCAGGAAAGACCTCAAGTCAACCTTTTTTCTACCACCTTCAACATCTCCCCACCTAGCTACAGAGATTAAGTGATCTCGGAATTCAAGGTGCCACCAGTTATTAGATATCACTGTATATAACAAAACTATCTATTTATCTATAATGCCCCTTGCTCATCTGCTGCTTGCCTTCCATATGACTTCAGTATTCCATCTCCCTTGGACATGTATACCTCAGACCTGTTACTGGCCTCATCAAATCCTTCAATGTAATCTGCTGCAATCACTCCAATGACTGCCAAATCATCCTTTTACGTGGATATCTGAATCTTCGAATCCAAACAACAAATTGAATGCCAGACCTGGCATCTTTTGACAAGTTTCCCTAGTCTTTTTCCTTTATGACCTCCTGGTTTTGACTCTGCTTTTGCTGGTTTAGTGTCTCTACACACTTTCTCCCTTCTGTTCAGCGTTAAAGTGCAAGTGTGCCTACTATAAATGATGTTATGGATGGATGTTTCCATGATTGCCATGTTTGATTTACTGGTAAGTCCCTAGTAAAGTGCACAGAGAGTGCCAGGACCTGTACATCAAATGCTACTAGTGGGCCTACAGAACTGATTCTGCCACCCACAGGCCCTGTAAAGGTATCTCAGACATGCCACTGCAGTGTCTGCATTGAGTTGTTACTGCCTTATCGACTTGGCAAGTGCACCCACTTGCCAAACCATAACCTTCCTTTTTATTACATGTAAGTCACCCTTAAGGTAGGCCCAAGGTACATCTATAGGCAGGGTGCAGTGTGTGTGACTGTCCCATTGGATAGAATGGGAGATGATTTGCAACATCTTACAAGTATAACTTCCCACTTGGGCAAGATAGAGAAATTGAGTTTAGTATGCCTAAACTCAGAATGTAAAAATGCATCTTTTAGTAAGGATGATTTTTATGTTGTGTGTTTGAAAATACCACTTTTAGAAAGTGGGTATTTTCTTGCTTAGCGGTCCTATGTGCCTCTGCTGAGTTGTGAAATGACTGTCTGGCTTTGGAGCGACAGGCGCTGGGGATGTTCATCCTCTTCCAACGGCCACTGGGGGTGGTGAGGTGTGTCCTGCTTCTCCTAGATGAGTCAGGGATGGGCTGAATAGACCGTGGCTGCATTTATAGAAGTGGGAGGAAATTTACTTGCACCTGAATAGACCTGGTCTGAAATGCTGTCTCCACCTCCTGCCAGAACGCTGAACCAGAGAGGACAGAACTGGTTTGGGCTGAGCACAAACACTCTCTGACACAAGAGAACAAATGGAAATGTGGTATAAATATTGGGGCCCAGACCCCAGAATTCTAGAACTCTTTTGGACTCAGAAACCTGCCAAGAAGAAGGAAAGAACTACCACTGTGCTCCGTGCTTTGCTGTGTTGGCCTACAGTGGCTGCTTCTGTCTTGGGCAGAGAAAGGACTGGAGTGAACTTTTCTGCGACTTGTTTATTTGAGGTTCTCCAAGGTCTTGAGGTAGAGCATGCCGCCTGTTCAAGAAGTCTCAGGCCAAAAACCAGAGGAAGCTACCCCTATAAGTTTTACAGGGAGGGGGTATATACAAACTTCAGAAAGACCTAGTCCCTGTCGTGTTATATTCTACAATCAATAATTTTTTAAAAGACAAAAAGATCACCTGTTCCATGTTACAACTTGTAAAGACTTCCGGGTTAATCGTTGGAGCAGGGAGGCCGCTAAATAACGAGGAGAGATTGAAGTCTAAATTGATAAATAAACCATTCCCAATCAGAATATACCACATAAAGAAACTATATTAACCGGACATAAAACCGCGTTGAAAACCTGACCATCAATATACTATAACACGGTGGCTCCAACGTAAACCAAGAAGTGAGGTCCTACAAAATAAGGCATACACTTCCACAGTACCAGGGAAGTGACTCATTGAAGTGCATCTAGGACTATGAAATTAACTAGACATAGCCTACTAAATTAAATAAGATTGCAATAAAGAAATTGTAAAGTCCTGATGAAGGTGGAAACAAATGTACACTGAAACGCCGCGTCAACTGTTTTTTAATTACTTTTTTTAAATTTTGAAAGGATTTTCTGTATGGACTGTACTCAAATGTTTTTAATTTTGTATTAGATTGTAACCATTAGGGAGGCCCCTGACACAAGGTTCATTTTTATGAATAAAACGTTTTTAACAAAAGTTCTAGAAGTGATTGCAATATGTATAGTGACCCTAGGATTGATGTCTAAGACTACTTGCCTTTTTGCCCAAGCGCTAGCGAGCCTGTTGTAACATGGAACAGGTGATCTTTTTGTCTTTTAAAAAATTATTTATTGTAGAAAAGAACACGACAGGGACTAGGTCTTTCTCAAGAAGTCTCCGGAACAGCAAAGACTTGCCCTTCCTCTAGGTACCGCCTCTGGGAATGCATGTCTTAGTTGCCATAGAGGGAACCTTCAACCTGACTCCCCAACCAAGACAGCCAAGGTTCCGTGACCTGAAGGTACCAGAGAAGTAACCGCTGCATTTCGCACCACAACCCTGGTCTCACCACCGTCGCCGCCACTAAGCCACTGCTTGCACTGCGACCTGAGGGCATAGCATTCTGCACGCCTTGCTTCACCCTGAGGACCTGCTATCACCAACGACACCGTGGCCAGCTGATATGGCAGTAGTGGTCTGCACTGTGGTCTGGGGTCACCGCTTGTAAGCTACACGAAGCACAGCCCCATACCACGCTGCAGCCCACCGACCCCAGCCCCATCGACCCCAGCCCCATCGACCGCTGATCTTCTGCGGATGCCGCACTATGCACGGAGAACCTCAGCACTGTGACAAGCACCGCACTGCTTCGCACCACAGCCCTGGTCTCACCGACACCGCTGGATGACCACCACTGAGCTGCTGCCTGCACCGTGGCCTGAGGGCGCCGCAGGCCACTTCACACCACAGTCTCCATGACTGCCCCTGCTGGCCCATGCTGCTACAGTCAGTCAGAACAAAAGGCACCATTTACAAGCCTTCTGACACCGCTGCTGGTCCGCACCAACGCTGTCTGGTTTTAAGCACCACTGTAGCACCGGACGGAGCTACTGACTGCAAGGAACTGCATTTTTAAGGTTATTCTTGCAAAGTGTACATTTTGATTATTGTATGTTGGATTATTATCATTTTGGTCTTGTTTTACCGAGATAAATATTGGATATTTTTCTAAACTGGTGTGGTTTCCTTTTGTAGTGTTTTTAACTGTATTACTGTATGTTATGTGCAAATGCTTTACACACTGCCTCCGAGATAAGCCCGAATGCTCATGCCAAGCTACCAAGGGGGTGAGCAGGGGTTATTTCAGTAGTGTATCTCCCTTATCTGGACTAGGAAGAAGGGCCTCTACTTGGACAGGGTAACAACCTGCCAACTAGAGACCCCCATTTCTAACACTTCACATTTGTAGGACTTTTTTTTACTTCTCTGGAGATTATGTGGGATCCACAATGAAGGCAAATTTTTCTTAGCATCTCTGACCATATCACCAGCCTTTCAAACTCTCCACCTTCTGCCTATGGCTACCTGTATTTCATTTAGAGCTTTCTTCATCATCACTGGTCCACCGGGCCTTCCATGACACTTGACTGATCGCCTTACAACTTGTGCTTATCTCCAAAGAATGACCCTCAGATCCAGAGTAGCCCACTTCTGACCATCCCTGTGAAGGATCCAGGTTCCATGAGAATCGGGATACAAAAGATTATTGAGCCGACATCCAGATTCCCCTTCATCGGAAGTCCATGGGTATAAAGCATTAGAGCTAACATGACAGCCTTACATGCTATTTCCCAAATGCAAGATCAGTTAAGGTGTCAGCGTTTAAAGTCTTCCTAAAATGTCTCTACATATCAGTTGGGTCAAGTAGCATAAAGCTAAAGAGCTCGTTCTAAGATGCTCTCTCTCTCAAGGCAAGGCAGAAGTCTCCCTGGGCACTTTCCCTAGTTATGATACATCAATACCACAGGTAGTCTTCCAGAGTGATTTGCAAAATTGCGCCATCCAGCCAGACCACCTCCTCATAGGCACCTTTCCATTAGGCAGCGATGCTCCCAAGCTTTGGCGAGATGACCTTGATTCCCAGGCTTGCTCTGATAAGAAAGTACAACCGCTTGCCACTATCAGCATCAACGCTTAATGCATTCTATTCGCCCTAAGCCTAACTCCTAAAATAAAGACATTATTATAACTAACAAGGATGATTCTTCTTCCTGCAACAGAGACGTGAGAAAGAACAAATCCAACATGCACATGAAATTCAACTATTAAATCTAATGCGAGAGCTTCTAGGGAAAATGCATTTCAGGCCGACAGAAATTGGCCAACATAAGAAAATAGCACACAGGCTTTATGAAAGTACATATAAATGAACAGTCTTTACTCTGCACTTCTATATTAATAACACATTACATAAGCACATCGAATATGGGAATAATTATCAGCAGCATACACTCATTCTGCACGTTAATGTTTCCGACTAAACAAATCTAGTTTCAACATTTATTTCTTCAGTTTTACTTTGACATTTCCCTAATACAGCACAATTCAGGTTATTACAGTTCACATTATACTATCCCAGGTTAATGCAACAAAGGAATATATGCAGGTGCAGACTACTCGTGATTATGATGCACCCCTACAATGAAAAAATTAATTTTGCGCTCCATCACCTTCATTTAAAAGCTTTTGCATTGGCAGTACTCTCCCCAGAGATGGTCAAGCTCTGGAACTTTAACCCATCAAGGATATTATTCCTGTATAACCACTTTCACCATGCAGCCTAGTACAGAATTGACCTCCTCTTCCTTATATGGGACTAAAGGAACAAGGTATTTAAGAAGGTAATTAGAGCACAGAGGTGCCTTTTACCTTTACTGCCTGACTTCATGCCCAAGCACAGCTATATGTCTCCCCGGACAAGAGTGAAGTAACGCCTACATGCAACCCACCAATGCTTCCCGGAGAGGGCACAGCTTTATCATGCACAACAAAATGGGTGTGGCCGTTCAAGACAGCAGTGGTATAAAGTGATGTACAAATGCTAATATGCAATGCAAAACTATAGTATTACCTGTTATACCTACTTGCAGTCGCCATCAGAACCGTACAAAATAAACACTAACACCCAGAAACCATTTACAGGTTATATTATATTCTACTGTGTATTATATTAATTTTGCTGTGTATAACACATTTCAGATTACCTTAGATTTTGACAGGTGTCATTTTTCTTTGAAGGATAGTGCAAAAACTCTCATATATGAACAGAGCTTTCAACATGGCTACTTTTTAAAACTGAAGTGTGACCTGCCTATTTGACTGAAAAGATAAGCACCGGCTCTCCGCTAAGGTTGTGCAAAGTGCGGACACTGATTGCAAAGTTTAAAATGGAAGGTTGGGACAGTGGGTGGAAAGTGATTGTTTGGAGGCAGGCTCAATTCCCTATACACCAGGCCAAATACCTAGCCCCCACACACTACCATAACCCCTGCCTGCCTTTTCGTGCACTATACCCACCTAAGCTGTCTCCTACCATGACCCCAATCACCCTCATCAGCACACTGCCTTCTTCACTCTTCCTGTGCCTCCTTCTAGTGCAGGAAGGATGCAGGCTGCCAGGAATGTCACCTGAATATCTGATGCAGGATGCCACACCCACAGCACTTCCCTCACAAGGAACATTTGATCTGCAGGGTTGTGCGCAAAATTAAATGCACCTTGGGTGGTTTAAAACTTTCCCAAAGTTTGCCAAGGCAAAAAGTTTCCCGGCTTTGCATTACTTGGCAGATTAGTGAAAACTCAGGGCCTCATTATGAGAAAGTCACGCAGTTCAGCAAGTCACCTTGCTCCGCTCTACTGCATGGCATGGAAAGGGCAGGAATGTGCCATATTTTTTCTTTACACTGGCAAACTTTGAGCACCCTAGTGCCACCGCAGGCACCCTGCCTGAGTTGCATGCAGTATTGTTTTTGTGCAGATAGGGGCACCTTTATTTACAAAAATAATCCTGGGAGAGATATTCCTCTATGTGTGCTGCAGAATTCTCCCAGGAAGGTGGATGATTTTGTTGCAGTCCCAGCTTTACAAGTTCTTGTAAATCTGCAGATGCTTTCAAAATCAATGGTTGTTGCATGGGAACCCCCATACAATGCCCATGGAACACTTTCCCAGGGCGGAGTAATACAACGCAGTGATTTGTGGTGCGTTGCGTTGCTCCAGATTTTTGAAGCTACTCAGAGTGGTGTGGCCCTCTCATAAATATGCCCCTTAGTGTCTTCGCCATCTTACCTCTATGCACATGTAAAAATGTACTTTTGCAAATCCACTCCTTAGGAGATAGCAAAGGTTCAAACAGTGCATCTCTCTGTTCCACTTCATGTATCACCTAAATCAAGGCAGAAGGGAAGGAAGGGTTTATTAAGATTCTCAAAGCAACTAAAGCATGGGCTTACAATATTCTCAGGGGTACTCACAATTCCCTCTTCAGCATGGAAATTTTGCAGCTGCGCTCAGCATGTGCTCATCTCCAAGGACTTCATCCATGCAGAGAGAAATTGTTCAGCTCAATCTCAGCACATTAAAGAAGAGAGTAATTATAAATCAAAGAAGATGCAGGGCTCAAACAGTGTATGGGAGCCTGCGGTTGAGCAGCTTCCATGATCACAGGCTTATTCTGTTCCCTTTGCTTTAAATATAGTTTAGTGATGAGCTGAAATTTACAATTTGAGAGTTTCGAGCAGGAGAAAATATTACATTTGTGATTACTTCTTTACCATATTTTTCCTACTCTTTCCTTTAAATAGTGTACCTGCGGTGGTGGCTCCTCGGTAATGGCGTAGGAGCGTCGCCCCACTGCCCAAAGGCAGCAGATGACAAATAAAATGATAATAACATAACTTTATTATAATTGTATTTATTGCTGCTTGAAATGGTAATGATTATTGGGTGAGGCGGTCCGGCATGGCAGGGAAAAGTGTGCACTAAGCTGGCCAAACTGACAGGCGCACTTAATGCTTCTCCAATCCGGTTGCATTGCACAGCCAGGTTGGAGAAAAGCTACAGGCTCCAATGCACTGTCTGAGTGGCAAACAAGGCTGCCCAAACCAATCCTGGTGCTGCTCTCATGCTTGACAGCAGCATCCCAAATTCAGTGGGGAGCGTGTGCCTTGAGGCCCCATCCTGTTCTGGTCCAATGAAAGGAGCAGTGAGGTTGCCGGTGTCGTCAGCGGGAGCAGGGCAGCAGGTAAGTATTTTTTATTTTCATTTCATCAACCCAAACCCTCATTGTGTGTGTGTGTGCGTGTGTGTGTGTGTGTGCGTGTGTGTGTGTGTGTGTGTGTGTGTAGGTGTTGAGTGTGTTGTGTGTGTGCAGATGTTGTGTGTGTTACATGTGTGTTTTTGTGCGTGTTGTGTGTGTGCTGTGTGTGTGTTTTGTCTGAAATAAATAAAATAAATCCTTTACTCACACAAATGTACATCGGTGGTGGTGGTAGATTGTTTCAGGAAGCAGGCCACAATCAGCCTAAACATACCACCGCTGTTCACAGGAGGCTGACTGAATTATCCAGTGCTGCAGTACTTCCTGCTATGTCCAAGGACCATTCCAGTGCCTCCACCATGGGTTATGAATATGAAATTACTGTGATGTTATTTTATGCCTCAAATGTGGCTGTTCAGTGTGAAAGTAATGTAATGTGTGCCTGTTGTTTACGTAATAGAGAATGTGGTACTTTCTCTGTGGACACAGTTAGTGGCTGCAAAGGCTAAAAAGAGTAAGAAGACGTGGAAAATAACAGTTGGAAACAAGATTTAAAAAAGTAGCCTAGTCATGGTTGAACACTTCCTGGATTTCATCGGCTTGTTTCTATCCCCTTGCTCCCACCTCGGGTATTGTCTGGTTCCACCTCGGGTACATCATGTGGAATCTCTAAACAGGAAAGCAGAAGTCTGGATTGATGCATGTTTCTGTCTTTGACAAACATAGTCAAGTCTTTTTCATTTTGACATAAAGCAGGTGAAATACAGAACCTTAGATACATAAGCTTGGGCTACAAGCAAACATGTTGCCCTCTTGTGCCTGGGCTTGGAACCCTTGAACCTGCAACTTAATGAGCCCTTGTGCTGGCGGTTCAAAAGTATACAAAAGTGATGGGTGGAATATTTGAATTAATCTCAGTCATTGGTAATTTTGTAAGAGAAATAGGAGCACTGTCAGTATATACGCACCACTCTTGTGATGGTAAATTACCAAAAGTATGTGAACACGCCAGATTGAGTTAATTAAGAGTCATTTGGAGCACAAATCCTAACACAGGAGCACAGAAACAATGAGCTAAGAGTGAATGGCGGCTGGCTTCTGTTGTTTGTGTCCTGTAGCATTTAATGTTATTTTCTTAGCGCAAAATGAATCCTATAGCCCATTTTGTTTGCGAATGTGCATTAATTTCGCCTTAGTTACAGCTCGTCAGCCAGTTATTACTTGATATTAGTGACGGGGTACATAAGACCCACTTTTGGGCATACCCTTCCCAATTAGGGTGAAACCAGTGATGGGTTGGTTGCTTGTATTCCTGTTCATGGAGGACCAGACCTGGCAGTTTGGACTGGACTGCAACCATTGGAGCAGGGTCAAGACTGATTTACATATAACTGGGTCCAAACTGAGGCGGCACGGTGTGCAAAATAATGATGGCTTGGGATGTGGCTCTAAGAAATTACCAGTGGCTGAGATTGATTCAAACATTTCATCCATCACTATTTAATATACTTTAATGTATCCCCCTAATGGGACGGTTATGCCTAAAGTGAGCTGCATGTCCATTGTGTCACTGAAACCAAATTATACCTGGCTGATGAGCCCTAACTAGGGTGAATCCGGCCCTGGGTTGAATGTATTCTGGTTCAGGGAGGACCTGGTCTGGCGGTTGGGGCTGGGCTGTACAAATTGAAGCAGGGTTTAGGCTGACTTACATAAAGTTGGGTCCAAACTGAAGTCGCATGGTGTGTAAAATAACGATGGACTCGATGCGACCCTGAATAATTACCAGTAGCTGAGATTAATTAAAGGATTCCATCCTTCACTTTGTGTATGTTAGTGTTTTCAAGCATGATTCTGAATATTGTAAGTTCCCTCCTAATTGAATACAAGCCTAAACACCACTACTGTAGCTCTGCAAGCATGCCCTGCTGTTACTGACCTTGACTGCACCAAAGGCCGAGCCAACCCAAGCAGATACAGCATATTGAAACAATCAATATCTCTCACCGGATACCTGAAGAGATGTGCCCATGAAAACAACTGCTAAAAGTGCAGGTGAGCTTAGTGATGACAGTACTTCATAGGCCCCCTCCCTTTCTGCACCATCCCTATTTTTCTTCTTCACTGAGCATGTTGGATAGCTGGATAGCTGGATTGAAGGAGTCCTGTGGGCCTGGAAGCACACCCTTTGAATCTGGAGTGCTCACATCTTGATTGTAGTTCACTCTTCATTTTGCCCCTTATGATCATGATTGATCACCCCGTATTTAGAAACTGCTGACTGAAGCCTCTATGGTCCACATGTACAGAAACATTACCATTTTGTGTAGAGAAACATTACCATTTTGTGTGACCGACACCACCAACCTTAAACCCATCAGGTATACTTACCTTCCTGCAGCCAGGTGACTCAATTTCCAAACTTCTTTTCCCTTGCAGATTACAATATGCACTTTCTGCCATTTGCATCTGATATACATTTGCTTTTGCAACACACCTGGCAGGTGGGAAAAATCAACATAAAAGTAGAAAAAATACACAAACACAAACTGACCAACACACTAGGCCCATGTAGGCTGCCGGAGCAGGCGCAGAGGACGAGCGCAACCCCACAATCACCCCAGATGACCAGCCAGGGACCTCGGGGACAGGTAAGGACAAGAACAAGAAGAAGAGGAAGACGAAATTCAGTTTGCAGGCGTACAGGATCATAGTCACAGAGGTGATGGAACACCATCAACAACTGTTCGTCACCTCCAACGTATCATTGGGCACCAAAAATGGAATGTGGCAGGACATAGTGGACAAGATGAATGCCGTCAGGGAGCACAAGAGGACAATGGACGAGGTTAAGAGGCGATGGAATTACATCAAGCGGCGGTCCAAGGAGAAACTCTACGCCAATCGGAGGGCCGCAACGCAGACTGGAGGTTGGGGGTCAGCTCCACACCTCGAGCTGGATGACATGGAGGAGCTGGTGTCGACAGTCCTCAGTGTGGAAACTGTGGCTGAAGTTGGGGGATCGGACACTGCTCGACAGGACACAACACAACCGCAAGAGGGTGAGTGACCACCAGGTACTGGGGGGAAGGGAGGAGATGGGCACAATGGCACACATGCACAATTAAGCACAGCACAGTGCACACCCACAATGACTCTGGGTCCTCGCCCAGATCTACAGACTGTCACAATGTACAATGCCATGCTGTCTGAATGTCAACATGCACCATGCATCTACATACATGTGGACAATTTGTAATTTACCCAATCTCCCTTTCACATCGCAGGGGCACCGTCAAAACCACCTGCAGAGCAGTCCCAGCCACTCTTCACTGATGACGAGGAGGACAACACCACCATCGTCACCCAAGCCATCCAAGACTTCATGGACCTCATCGGCAACTCACCTCCAGGATCAGGGCAGGCCTGCTTCATCAGGAAGACCCCACCCACTACCCTAACCACCCAGCAGGAGGCACCCACAGCCCCGGCACCCCTCCAAAACTCCCAGGAACAACACATGGCCTTCCAACGCCGTGTGCTGGAGGGCCAGAGGGACACCGCAGAGCAGGTGCGGTTCGACCTAATGGCTACCAAACTTGACACCATCCTTGGGTGTGTAGCCCCGCTCCATGGTATCCAATGACCCCTGACTGACATCGCTGGACTTATGATGCAGAGAGAAGAACACATGTCCGCTCAAAGTGGCTCCAGCTATACCAGCTGTGAGCTGGCACACATGCGGAGGCTCATGGAGGACAGGGTGTGGATGGAGGCGGAAAGGATGGCAGCCACCGCTGTACATCAGCGGAATGTAGCAGGGTTCTACCATTCCCTGCAGATCCTCACCATGGCATTGCTGCCACGAGGCATGGTGATGTTGAATGCTGCTGCCCCCACACCATCCACATCTCCGCACCCTGGTGTGGTTATGCCTCCCTGTGTTGCAGGCCAAACCACTCCGGCACCTGAGGTGACAGTGCCACACAGTGTGGCAGAAAGACCACCTCCGGCACCTGAGGTGTCAGTGCCACACAGTGCCGCAGCCGGTACAGCAACACCCCCAGGTGGAGCAGGGCACATATCCGGGGGCGAGGACGTGGATGGGCCTGTGTTCAGAAGGGCTCAGTAGCAGTCATTTCAGCCACCTGACCTGTTCCTGGTTGGTCCTGTACATGGCCTCATGACCTTCCACTGACCCCCGATTCACTCTGATGAACTCACCTTGGACAGCGACATAGACCACCACTTCCTGTTTGATGACCAATGACACAGCGACCAGACTGCGGACTGCACCCCTCTTCTTCCGCAGTACTTGTCTTCCACGGATGGACACTGGCTGGCCCTCCACGGACCCATATAGTGTGGTGCATTCGGCAGTGCCCTGTGACGCTCCAGCTGCGGAAAAGCCCTGTTTTGTGCAATAAACATCCAGTCACGCACTGCTGTGTCATGTCTTTCCTCAATCATGTATGTATGTGTGGATAAATGTAGGGACAGTGATTTCACTTGTGTCAATGATGCACATCCTGTGGGATGGCAGTCAGAGGGGGTATAATGGCAATTTGTGTCAGGGGTCCCGTGGACACCACAACAGGGACACATGCAGCAGCCACTTTCTAGTCTGGCCATGGACTGACCCAAGCCCAGTACCCACAAGTCATTTTCTCAAGCCCTGCCCTGTTTCGGTGTATGGCAGGCCAGACAACTCCACTCATGCTCTGGGGGGGAGGGGCTCATTGCTACCCATTGCTGGGGTACTCGCTGGTGTTGCGCAGGTCACTGGTCTAGTTGTTAGCATGTTACAGCCACTACCTGAGCGCAGGTTTGTACACACACCACACCTACCCGGCACAGGCGTCACAGGCCATGTGACCCCGCAAATATAAGCATCCGACGACGTCACATACACCTCTGCCGGGGTGACTGGATATCAGACCCGAGGCCTTGCGGCCGGCACAGGTCTACCACCAAGTGGCGCTGACTGGGGGTGGACAGGGTTTGTGCCAGTTGCTGCGTTTCAGCCTGCACAGGCCTATCACCACGTGGCGATGACTGGGGTTGGACAGGGTTTGTGGCAGATGCTGCATTGTGGCCGGCGCAGGCACTCCACCACAGGACAGTGACTTAGGGTGCACTGAGTTATTGCCACCTTGAGCTGCTAAGCGGGTGAGCAGCCTGCGATGATGGCCCGTCCTGGCAGTCCGGACTGCCCGAGATTTGAGTGCCTTGCTAGACCGCAGTGTAGGCTGCGCCAGCGTCCTGCGCTGGCCTACCACAACGTGGCCACACTTCCGAGGTCACAGAGTTAGTGGCACCCAGTGGGCTGAGCGGCTCTGCAGGCTGCGATGTTACAGGGTGACCTGGTACATAGCATACCATGGTGCAATATGATCCCAGCACCAGACATGTTACCTGGTGGCCAGCGCAACGTGGCTGCATGGTACAGAAGGTGCCATGTCTGCGGGCCCGGCCTTGTGGCTTACAGCGGCACGTGGTGGGACCTGCAGTCTACATGCCGGTGGCGGAAGGTGAGCAGTGAGGCCTGTGTGTGCATGGGTGGGAATGCTCCGATGTGCGGCAGGAGGGCCTGGGATGCCTCTGCCTGGGTGTGCAGGGGCAGGCATGCTCAAATCGGCGGCGGGAGGGGCTGGGATGCCTCTGCCTTGGGGTGCATGGGCGGGCGGGCGATGTTGTCTTGTGTAAGTGTGTGTACTGTGCCAGTCATGTTTCTGGACACTGTTTCAGATGACGCTGTCTCAGATATGGGACCTGGTGGTGGTTGGAGACACACCGGTGGCAGCAGGTGAGCAGTGTGGCCTGGGTGCACAGGGTCAGCTCTCTCTCCCTCCCCCTCTCTTCTTCTGTCTCTCTCTCTTGTCCAGTCTTATTCTCTCTCTCCCCCTCTCTTCTCTCTCTTTCTCTATCCCTCTCTCCTTCTCTCTTCTTCTCTCTCGCCCCATCTCTTCTTCCTTCTCTCTTTCTCTTCTTCTCTCTTCTTCTCTTCTTCTTCTCTCTCTCTCTCTCTCTCTCTACCCCTCTCTTCTTCTCTCTCTCTCTCTCTCCCCCTCTCTTCTCTCCCTCTCTCTCTGTCCTTTGATGTGCGCAGGTCATTCCTTCTCATCATGTTTTTTGTCTTGCAGGCTGCGACCTATGGAAAGTGTCAACGGGAACCGCCCTGTGCCTTATTGTGATTTCTGTGTTGTTTCAATAAAGTTTAATTGTTTGCTTCAATAGTGAATGTGTGATGGTCATTTCTGTGCCAACACATGCATGTCACCAGTTGTGATTGTGCGACATCAGGCGGATTATTTGGTACATGTTTAGGTGTATCTTGAGAAGCATGTCTTTACCTGGGGGGCCAGAGGGGGGTCCTGGGTGTGGTGTTGGTGTGTGTTGTGGCCCTCTTGGGTGTCCCGTGGGCATAATCAGTAGCTCCATGGCATAGGTTGTTCTTCTGGTGCGGCTCTGAGCTGGGGCCCTATTGTGGTGCAAACTGTGGTCCGACTTTACACCAGGTCGGAGCAGGTCTAAAATTCCTGCTGTTTTGTGTTCTTACTGTCGATCCGTCTGGTTGTTGTGAATGTTGAGGTGTGGTGCTGTCGCAGGTTTTTGCACAGGAACGCCTACTCTGCATCTCATTTGTGATAGTTTCGGGGGTCCTCTGTGGTGATGTTTTTTGGGTTGCTATCGCGGGTTAACTGATGCTGTGGGCTGTTAGCACCTGCTTGTGAATGGTGGGGTAAAATTACCACAACTTTGGCTGCGATAAAGTGACATTAATTCGATGATAGCTCCTAGTGAATATGGCCCTGAGTTACATCACCAGAGCCCAATTCATGGTAAAGCCACTCTGAGATGGAGAGACGTAAACATCAAACCATCTTTGCCTAATGGCATCAAGGCGAAGACACTGCTATCTTCTGCCATCAGCAGAAAATTTGTAAGTACAGCTACCAAAACTGCCTCCACTCTCAGCGCACAAATCAAGCTAGTTGATTGTTGCCTACATACATTCCATATTCCCAGGGCATATTTGATAATTTTGTTACGATGTTTAGCCTATTGTGACATCATTCACTGGATGTCCCGTTAATGCAGGTAAGACAGGAACTGTCATTTGCAGCGAGAGTGAGGAGGAAAGAGTGTGTGAGGGTGAGAGAGAATGCGAGATGGGATATAGAAAATAGGACATATTGGAGCCTTATCTGGCTCAGACCCAAAGCTTTTAGCACTGATGGAGGATGGAGGCGAAAAGCCTTCTTGCATTAATTCCCCACAAATCGTCATTAATTCTTCCTTACTCTCTCCCGACATACAGGAATTCATTTTATTATACCTTCAAAGTTGCTTTGCTTGGGCATGGAGCTGTATGTACTAGCACCTGCAGACAATCCAGAATGCTGAAACTTGTCTTTGGGACGTTGAACAAAAGTGCCTCTCTCTACTGAATGTTGAAAAGTGTGTTTTTTGGGACAGTAAAGGCAATCATAATCATCATCAGGAAGTGTCCCTTACTGTGTATGGTGTGCCAGAAGACACAACCTAGTTTATGCTTAATTAGAGACCAAGGGCAAACACATTCTCGTCACATTTGTGGTCATCAACATGCCCCTCTCTCACTCATGATGGACACTTACTTAATAAAAACCATCAATCTAAATAATGACTGAAATTTTATTTTATGTACTTGTATAACAGCGAAATAGCAATTTGATAAGACATGTTGTACAGGAGGCTAGTTAGCTAATAGGGACAGAAAATACACTAGTAAATTAAATTGGCTCCATGAGGATAAATTACTTCCCTTCGGTGACGCCTTATCTGATAGAGACATGATCCAGCCACATATTCCTTACCCTTGAATTTCCCTGCGGTCAGACAGGTTCCGGAAGATTTTTCTTTGAGCAATACCCTTGTGCGCTGGTAGGTGGCGTCAGTCGGCTTCACGGCATGTAGTCGTGTCTTCTTCGCTGTTGTGACATCTGCGCCACCTATATAGGCACCTCCTCGGCGCACTGACCTCAGTTACTTTTCACAACTTCCCATGCCAGGAGTGTGGAGCCATGAACAACTTGGCCCTGACAGAGATCAGCCCTGACCTTAAAATCCTGCCAATACTGAGGGAAGCAGGGGTGGGTCGGTAAGGAATCTGTGACTCTCACAGATGAGGCGTTACCGAGGGTAAGTAGCTTGTCCATCTGATAGAGACATCTAGCCGCAGCATCCCCACTTTTAAATAGATACCCAATCAATACAATCCCCAGAGATGGGACTGCGGACAAGTTTGGAGCAGGAAGTGCTGCAGAAAGGCCGTCCCTGTGGACTTGACTGTCTAGGCAGATGTGATTGGTGAACACGTGCAGTGATGCCCACGTTGTTGCCTAACAGATGCCAAGGACTGGAACTCCACATTGCAACGCCGTGGTAGAAGCCTTCATTTTGGTGGAATGAGCCTTAAGCCTTCGGGAGGCTGGTTTTTTAACAGAGCATAGCAAATTTTGATACAGGAGATGACCCATCACAAGATAGTCCTCCTCTGTACCGCACAAACTTTCTTTGATCCAACTTACCCCATAAAGAGTTGGTCATCCATCCCAAACTCTTTAGTGGGGTCTAGGTAGAACAACAACACTCTCTTTGGGTCCAGAATATTCTTTACAGGAGTGCAGAGGAGTGTAGAAAGTGGGCAAGGTGACTGATTGCCACCACTTTCGGTAAGAAAGAGGCCCTAGAGCGAAGCTGACATAGCCTGCAATCTTCTCACCCTCCTGGTAGAAGTTATTGCCACTAAAACAGCTGTTTTGATGGTAAGCAGTCAGTGGGGGCAGTTTTGTATAGGTTTGAACGGAACAGACATCAGTAAGATTTGAACCAAAATAAGGTCCCAGTGAGCTATGATGAAAGGGGCAGGTGGGAACATATGTAAATGTTGCTTAAGAAATCTATTTACAATAGGTGATTTAAGTAAGAGAGTTGGCCTGGCTTCCTCAAGTAGGCAGATATGACCGAATGGTAACCTTTGAGATTGCCAAGAGCAGAGCCCTGCTGAGCAAGGGTTAAAATAAACAGAAGAACTTGAGAGAGTTAAGCAGAATGAAGTTCAATAGATTATAGATAGATTTTGTATAATATTTTACAAATTTGTTCCAGCAGCAGGTCTACACAGTCTTAGTAAAGGGACTCCTGGCTGCCAAATTAATATAACAGACTTTGGGAGAGAGGTTGAGTGCTATCAACTGCCACCGCTCAATCTCCATGCGAGAAGGTGTAGAGTTGACAGGTTCAGGTGGAGCAAACTCCCCTGCTGCTGTGACAGAAAATCATTCCAAAGGGGCAACCTGATCAATGATCAATGCTTAATTGGAGAAGCTCAGGATACCACACTCTCTATGCCCAGTCTGGAGCCACCAGAATGACACGGACCCAGTCGCTCCTGATCTTCTTGAGCACTCTGAGCAGGAGTGGTATGGGCCGAAAGGTGAACAGTAGGCCTGAGCTTCACACAAGACAAAAAGTGTCTCCTAGGGAGAGCCACATTGGAAACCCCAGCGTGCAAAACTGCTGGCATTGCATGTTCTCAGTTGAGGCGAACAGATCTGACCAAGGCTCTCCCCAGTGTTAAAAGATACCTTACATTACCTCCAGGTGAAGACGCCATTCGTGATCAGCTGGCCATCGATGGCTGAGTTTGTCCACCCTGGTGTTCAGAGAACCTGCTAGGTGTTGAACCACCAGGGATGTGCCCTGCTGTTCCAGCCATTTAGAGAGACGCAGGGCCTCTTGACAAAGGCCCATGACACCACCCCACCCTGTTTGTTGCAGTACCACATGGCAGTGGTGCTCACCGTGAACACTTGAACCAGCTTTGCCTTGGTGGAAGGAATAAAGGCTTTCAATGCCAGCGAATCGCCACATTGAGCTCCAGCAAATTGAGTCCGGATTCCCACAGAGACAAGAGTCCTCTGATCTCCACCTCTCTCAGATGGCCACCCCAGCAGTGATGCATCTGTCACTACTGTGAATTCTCGGTGGGAAAGGAAGAGGGGTCTGCCTCTGACCCAATTGGTGTTGGTCAGCCACCACTGCAGGTCCTGCACAATTCTCTACAAGATATGGGCCTTGTCAGAAATATTCCCCTGATGCTGCGCCCATTGGAACTTCAGGTCCCACTAACGAGCCCTGCATATTCTATCTAGCATGTGTCACAACCAGGATGCAGGAGGTCATGAGACCCAGCAGCATCCGAGTCATTTTTCACCAAAATCCAAGATAGAGGCTGAAACATCGGGATCATAGCATGGATATCCTGGCCTCGCCCCTCGGGAGGATGGGCCTGAAACTTCTCTGTGTCCAGAACAGGTCCGATGAAATGGAGCATCTGAGAAAGAGTCAGGTGTGACTTTGGCATGTTGGTAGTAATCCCCAGCAAATGTAGAAGGTTCACTGAAGTCTGGAGGTGGGAGCTTGCCTTCAAAAGCCATTCGTCAAGCTGGGGAAGACTTTTTTGAGGAAACAGTTGAGGGCTCACAGATCTAGGATAGGGTGCAGGCCCTTTTTGTTTTTTGAGACTAAAAGTAGCAGGAATAACAACCAGAGCCTAATTCTGGTGCCAGCATCCTTTCTATGACTCCCTTGGTCAAAT
Source organism: Lissotriton vulgaris (assembly GCF_964263255.1). Lineage (NCBI taxonomy): Eukaryota > Metazoa > Chordata > Amphibia > Caudata > Salamandridae > Lissotriton > Lissotriton vulgaris. The sequence goes on along the minus strand of NC_141697.1, from coordinate 89,163,914 downwards.
GAGTCTTGACTTCCTCCTGAAGAAAAATCAGGTGATTCTCTATCAGCCGGTCATAAGTTGGAGGCATGGATGGACCGGTAGTCTTGAAGTTGACAGAGTAATTCCTTCAGACTATCTGAATAACTCACCTGTCCGACATGATGTTTTATCACTGGTAGATGTGATGGCTGGTCTAACCCTGGGCAGAGACTTTCGCTCCGCCCGCGAAGTGTGCAGAGATTTGCCTACTCCACGTTCTGTGGAAAACGTGGAGTAGGCAAATCTCTGCACCACCACAGCGGAGCCGAGTTGGCCAGCCTCTGCCACCACCCCCCATTAAACAAATAATTATACTACTTTAAACCAAGTAAATTAAAACCACTTTCCTGTCCTGCGGTGTCCACAGGCTGCCCTCCTCCTCTTCCTCACCGTCTCCCGAAATCCTTGGGAAAACTGTGCATGCGTGCACGCCCGTGCATGCGCATTTTGTGTGAGAGGGCCATGTCTGCTTTGTCTTTGAAGAGACATGTCAAAGAGCATGTCCATGAGAGAAGCCTGGACATCCCCAGAAAAGCCAGAAGTTCTTAGCCAGGCATGGTGTCGAACACCCACTGTTGATAGCATTGCTCTGACTTCTTTATAGAATGAAGTGATTGAAGGGATCAGTCTGATTTCAGGGGGCAGGAAGTTCCAGATTCTAGGGGCCAATCTGGAGAAGGCTCGGTTATAGCTCTTGCTGTGGATTCATCCGTCCTAAACTTCGTCTTCTGATCTCCTTCAACTGCTTCACATCATCATCCACAGATGCAGCTGCTCCTCGGAGTTCCGACATGCCGTCTCCTAGGAAACCAAAACAAACAGGAAGAAAACTAAAAACCAAGATAGAGAGTGTGTCTTGCATTCTACTCTGACCTAGAGATACATTTTAGTTTTATTGTATTGCGCAGAGATGCTTTTTTTCACAATGTGGTCAAAAACTCCTATTTTATATTACCAACAGATTCAGAGGTATATTTATTTTTTGTGTGGCACACAGCTGCTTCTTTAGCAAAAACATGGTTAAAGTGGCTAAAGACTGTTCTTTACTTCGTCATTTAATTTACATTGCGTTATGTGCCTTCTATGTATTAAGACGCAATAACTGTTTCATCCATCCACTCAAGAGAGACCATCATTAATCCTTTTCAATCTAACCAGCTGAGGAAATCTTGTATGTACTGCAAGGAGCAATCGCATCTTCCAGCAGACATTTCATCCTGTAACACTTCCCTAGGAACTACTTTATTTGCACATGCAAGACCTCTGACGTGGCCAGGGACTCTGCCCTTCGCCCAAGCAGCTCCGATGTTGTGCCGCTGCCCCCTACACCTCTCCAAGTAGGTAGGTGTTCAAGGCCCTTCTCTATCTGCAGGCTCCTGCCTGTGCCTCCTCCCTGGTGGTCTAATGGGAGAGCCTTACTCTTCTGCTGTTCCACTCTTGTCCGTCTTTGTGTCTGTGCCCATTTTTCTGTTCTTTGTCTTGTCTACTTGTTTTTGTGCCTTGTAATTGTTTTTGTACCTTGTAATTGTTTTGTCCCTTGTAATTGCTTTTGTGTATTGTAATTGTTTTTGTGCCTTGTAAGTGTTATTTGCTGTCTATTTTGATTAAGTTGCCTGTTTTTTTGTTTTACTGCACCTGTGCCCTTGTTGGGTCCTCCGCACCCGTCTCGTAGCCCTTTCCGACAGCTGCTGCCCCCACGGCCCCTCCCCCTGCTGGTTCCCGCTTCCCCCTCTCAGCTGTGCTTCCCTCCCCCTTCCTTATTTAATGGCGGCCGCTGCACGGGCACTCAGCTGGTGCACCAAAGGCAAGCCTGTTTGTGCCCATGTGCAACCCGACTGCGATCAACACCAGAGACCCTGGCTCTCCAACCACCCACTGATACGACTCAGCTACCCTCATTGCACTCAACCACCCAAAGTAACAACTACTGCCAGCTGCTACGCCGAACACCACCCATGGCCAGTTCTCCTGCCAACGTTGCGACAATCTCTCACCATCCTCCGCACCCCCTCGGCCACCATATCGATGCTGAACATCAGCACCACCAAAGCCCTGGAGTGCATCCACCTCAACGTGCGCTCAGTGCACAGACATGCTATAGAGATCTGGGAACTCTTCAACACCCTCTTGCCAAATGTCACTTTCTTCATGGAAACATGGACCAACCCCACCTCCGCCCGACATTGCCACATCCATGGACGATGGATACAAGATTCAGAGGAAGGACCGCCCCAACTACCCGGGAGGAGGACTCGCCATCGCGCACAAGAACTCCCTCCATCTCGCCACCTCCAGCATGAGCAACTCCCCGTCCACCACTGAACACCTCCATTTTCAGATCCAGACCAGCCGCAGGACGACCCTACGAGGCACCCTCATCTATAGACCTCCCGGACCTCGAACCACATTCACCACTTCCATCACTGACCTCATCGGGCCCCACACCATAGCCTCCATGGACTACTTACTCATTGGAGACCTCAACTTCCACCTGGACAACCTCAGCATCCGAGCTGCAAAGTCAGAGAAGGTGCAGGTCTTCATTCCTGAGACAAATGATCCGGTGCAGTTGTTTTTCTCTTATTTCTCTCCTCCAATTCCACCTCCCCTTGAGACCTATCTGGGCACCAGTGTTTCTTTGTACTTTGTTGCCAGATAAGGTTGCAGGTGGCGTGGGTTCTCTGATCTCTCCCCAAAGGAACAACCTAGAATTCAGGTGAGTGGCTGACGCAAGAGAAGGAAAAGCAAGAAAAACATAAGTTCCTTTTGGGAGACATGGATCATTCCCACATTGACACCAGGGCTTTGGCTCAGGCCCTTGATGAAGACACATCTGATAACAATAGTCTAGAAAGACATGCAGGTATAAATGCTAAGATTAAAAGCAGAAAATTAGGAATTACGGAATGGGTTGGTCCGGTATCGACCCAGAGATAATCCATAGGGAGACTTTGGTGGAACTTCTAAGCGACAGTTTGCCTTTAATTCCAAAATAGGGGCACCTTCAGCCCCTGTCACTTCACATTCAGAGCCAGAGAACACAACCCCTCTGCAGGTAACCTTAGCAGTACCCACGCATGTACCCTTGGCTAACCCAGAGCTTTTTTTCGGGGATAGCTTCAAGTTTGCCGTATTTGTATGTATGTATGTATGTATGTATGTATGTTTTTATATAGCGCTCGACTTACCCTAGGGCATCTCGGCGCTTGCCTTGGGAGATAACCCGTACTGGGCATCCCCAAGGTGAAAGCCAGGCATCCCGCCGCGGGGGGCTGTTGTGGAGATTAAGCAAGCTAATGCCCAGAGTTGCAGAGTGTGAACCCGTGATTAGAGTGGGCACCGAAGCGAGAATTATCGAGTCCATGGACAATTGGGCTCAAGACCCTGCCGCGTCGGGAATTGAACCCTGGTCCAGGGTCTTACCTCTGCTTCAGGGTATGCCTCCTCTAACCAGTGAGTCACACTTCTCCACTGTAAGTCAATATCAGTTGCACTTTTCGTGCAAGCCCCAGGCATTTCCCACTGATGCTTCCAAAGTTGCAGTTGTTCTTTCCTATCTTGGTGGGATGGCAGCAAACTGGTGAATCCCACTTATTGACAATGATAATCCTTTATTGTATAATTGGCCTGCTTTTAAAGTAGCAATGTCTAAATTATTTGCTACTATAAATCATGAGTGGGGGGAAAAAGAAGTAGCAATGATCCATTCAGCTTCCTTAGTAATATTTAAAAATCAATCGGAAATGGATCACTTGTACCTGCTGCCCGGGTTCAGGTGGTTCTACCTGTCATTGCTTAAAAACCCTCATGCATGTAGGCAGTTTGGTAGGCGGTATATCTTGGTTCTCCACCTTAGTCAGATACGTGACAGCATCATCATTGAGTTTCTTTTATGCTTCCTCCTGACCTTTAATTCAAAAACTTTGGATTTGGATATTTTCCAGGGGCACCTAAAGGGCCTGAAACATGTTGACCATCTTTCTGGACTGACGAGTGCAGCGGACTCATTACATGTCCAACTATGCACAACACTGTTTTTAATTTTACCAGGCCCCAAACTGAATAACGTCTTAGTGACCACTCTGCATCCAACTGCTGAGGTCGCTCCCACCAAGCTCCTCCAAGCCTCCGGTGGTATCGTTGCTTGCTTGCTCCCACGCTTTCTGCTACGCTTGCCTGCATTGGAACCTCACGCTAGCGCTATTGTGCCTGAGCCTAATTTAACCAATTCGATTATAACGCCAGCGCTATTGTACCCAGGCTGAATTAAGTGACGCTAGCGCTATTGACATTGTTAGCATTGTTGTTGTGTATCCTCGTTCAGGGCGCATATTTCTTTTTTGCTGGCTTGGCTGTGTACGCTACTGACTAGACCGGCGACCCTGCTCACCCCAGCCCCGTCGTCCTCACTTCCGCTTTGCCTGCCATTTTGTTGTTATTGTTTTGGCCCAGCCTGCAGCTCCACCCCGCATCCCGCCTCCCAGCTGACCACCCCTCGCCCCTCCCCCTCCTCTAACTACTTATGGTAGTTCCTCTAACGCGCAGCGTTCACGCGCAGCGACCGCGCCCAATCCGCGCCGAAGGTGCGCCAAAGGTAAGCCCGTCTACGCCCGTCCGCGCCTGGCCCGCGCCCAGCGCCAGACTCCCTGCCCCTCGCGCTGCGCTGCCCTCCCGCATCACCTACGACGCCGCCACCCTCCTAGCCCTCAACCCCGGTCGCGCCCCCAACTGCATCCAAGCCGCTCCCGGACACACTCATGGACCTTTCTCCTGCTACTCCTGCAAATTCAGCGGCACCAACTGCATCTCCGCTACGACCACTCCACAGACTCCCGACCCCAACCACCTACAATGCATCCTTCTCAACACCCGCTCGGTCCACAGACACGCCATTGACCTATGGAACCTACTAGACACCATCTCTCCAGACGTCGCCTTCCTAACAGAAACATGGATGAACGCCTCCTCCGCCCCAGACATCACCATCGCCATCCCTGAAGACTATAAGATCACACGCAAGGACCGTACCGGCCACACAGGAGGAGGAATCGCTATCGTCCATAAGAAATCAATCCGCATCTCAACCAGCTCTGACACCAACCTCGCCAACTCCGAACACCTTCACTTCCAAATACACATCAACCCCAAGACCACACTCAGAGGCACCCTCCTCTACAGACCACCAGGACCCCGCGCAAAATTCAGTGAAGACATCACGGACTTCGTCACTCCACACGCGCTCCCCTCCAAAGACTACATCCTTCTGGGAGACCTCAACTTTCACCTTGAAAAGATCAACGACCGCAACACCACCACCCTCTTGGACAACCTCGCCAACCTCGGACTTAAACAACTAGTCACTACCCCCACCCACATCGCAGGTCACACACTCGACCCCATCTTCACCTCCAGCAATCATGTCTCCTTCAGCCACACTACGGATCTCCTCTGGACTGACCACAGCTGCGTTCACTTCACCTACAACAAGCCAAAACCCACCAACCACCTCCAACCAACTCTGCAAAGAAACTGGAACAAAATCACCACCGACCAGATCTCCGCATCGCTCCTTCTAAACACCCCAGCCCACTCTTCTAACCCAAACCAAGCCGCCGCCAACCTCACCCTATGGTTATCCAACACCGCCGACACCTTAGCACCACTGAGAAAACGTCAAAGCAAACCTGGCAGCAAGAAGGCCTCATGGTTCAACGATGATCTTAAGAAGTCCAAGAAACTCTGCCGATCCCTTGAAAAGGCCTGGAAAAAAGACCCAACCACTAGCACCAAGGACGCCTTCAAAAACGCCACCCGCACTCACCACCAACTAATCCGAAAGGCCAAGAAAATAGCATTCAAGGATCGACTTGACAACAACGCCCACAACAGCAAGGAACTTTTCAACATCGTCAAGGAATTTTCCAACCCCTCGGCCAACTCCAACGACATCACCCCCTCTCAAGCCCTCTGCGACTACCTAGCCTCATTCTTCCACAACAAGATTGCAGACATCCACAACAGCTTCGACAACCAACCCGAAGACCAACCCACCCAACCATTTGCTGAACATTCTCCCCCCGTGAACACCCTTAACGACTGGAACCCAATCTCCACTGAGGACACAATCCGCCTGATGAATTCCATCCACTCAGGATCCCCCACAGACCCATGTCCTCATCATATCTTCAACAAAGCAGACTCCGTCATAGCACCGCACCTCCGAGACGTCATCAACTGCTCCTTCAACTCCGCCACCTTCCCGGAACACTGGAAACACGCTGAACTCACCGCCCTTCTGAAAAAACCCACAGCGGACCCCACCAAACTCAAAAATTACTGCCCCATTTCGCTCCTTCCATTCCCGGCCAAAGTCATCGAGAAAGCCGTCAACAACCAGCTCGCCGATTTCCTCGAAGCCAACAAATCCCTCGACCCCTCACAATCTGGCTTCCGAGCAAAACACAGCACTGAAACTGCCCTCATCGCAGCAACAGACGACATTCGAACTCTACTGGACAATGGAGACACAGTCGCCCTCATCCTCCTCGACCTCTCTGCAGCCTTCGACACAGTCTGCCACAGCACCCTGTTAAAACGCCTCAATAACATCGGAATACAAGGAAAAGCACTTGAATGGATTACCTCGTTCCTCACCGGAAGAACCCAGAGAGTCCGCCTCCCGCCATTCAAGTCCGAGGCCACTGAAGTCATCTGTGGCGTACCACAAGGATCCTCACTCAGCCCCACCCTCTTCAACGTATACATGAGCCCCCTCGCGGCCATCGCCCGCCAACACAACCTCAACATCATCTCTTACGCGGATGACACTCAACTAATCCTTTCTCTCACCAATGACCCCAGCACCGCCAAAACTAACCTACACGAAGGAATGAAAGAAGTTGCCGAATGGATGAAACAAAGCCGTCTGAAACTGAACTCAGACAAAACAGAAGTCCTCATCTTAGGTACATCCCCCTCTGCATGGGACGACTCTTGGTGGCCGGAAGCCCTTGGAAAAGCACCCATCCCGACAGACCACACACGGAACCTAGGCGTCATCCTGGATTCTTCACTCTCAATGAGCAGACAAGTCAGTGCCGTATCCTCATCCTGCTTCAACATTCTTCGCATGCTCAGGAAGACATTTCGCTGGATCCCCACCGAAACAAGGAAAACAGTCACCCATGCTCTAGTCACGAGCCGACTGGACTACGGAAACACCCTCTACGCAGGTACTACCGCTAAACTCCAGAAGAAACTCCAACGAATCCAAAACGCCTCAGCCAGGATCATATTAGACATCCCGCGCAACGAACACATCTCTGGTCACCTGAAAGACCTCCACTGGCTACCCGTCAATAAGAGAATCACTTTCCGACTGCTACCCACGCACACAAATCACTCTACGACATCGGACCAGAATGCCTCAACTCACGACTGTCCTTCTACACCCCCTCCCGCCAACTACGTTCTTCCAGCCAAGCCCTCGCCACTGTACCTCGCATCAACAAGACCACCATGGGAGGCAGATCCTTCTCATACCTGGCTGCTAAAACATGGAACTCACTCCCCGCTTACCTTCGCCTCACCCAGAACCACCTAGCATTCAGAAAGCAACTTAAAACGTGGATATTTGACAAGTAATCCTCCTCCCCTTACTAAGCGCCTTGAGACCCTCTGGGTAGGTAGTGCGCTATATAAATTCTCTGACTTGACTTGACTTGACTTAGTTTAGGTGGCATGTGGACTCCTTTTTTAATTCACTCCACACAAGCACCCTCACTTCTTAATTTTGATTTCTATTCCCTACTGTAATAACCAGTGGTTCCCTCCAGGTGGAAGAAGCATAAAAGAAACCCAATGATGATGCTGTCACATATCTGACTAAGGCGGAGAATGAGGGTTTTTTAAAGCAATGACGGGTAGAACCACCTGAACCCTGGTAGCAGGTACAAGTGATCCATTCCCGATTGATTTTGAAATAAATTATTTGCTAAACATGTTTTCGTGCAGTAGAGTGACAATGAACTGTTTAACCTGTGCCAAGGAACAAAAGATTTGTTGTCATACATCACTACTTTTAATTGTCTCCTTGGTGAAACAAGATGGCCTGAAAAAAGAGGACTTCTCTTATCTATCCTGAGATGAAAGACGATCTTAAAGACTCACTTTCCCTCATTGTTGATTTACCACAAGAGTATACTGAGTTTGTCGATTTAGGGGTAAAATTAGTTCATCAATTAGGGGAACGTAAAGGAGAACGTTTAAGATCTGATGCAAAAGTAAGTGTATTAAAACAAGATCGGAAAGAAGTTGACTCTAAGTTCCCTAAGCATAACCAATGCAGATAGGTGGGTGTTGAGGGCCGCTCACAGCAGAAAAAGAGCGAAGGCATAATATGCAATAATGTCTGTATTGTGGTAAAGCTAGTTATTTTGCCAAAGAATGTCCTGTATGACCAAAAAAACGCGAAAGGTGGCTGCAGGGTTAAAAGCTAGAGAACCAGAGGAAAACAAAGTCTCTCAACTAGTAAGGAGATCTCTGTGACGAGAGAGTACCCACAGATCTCCCGTTTTCTAGCTAACGCAGTCTCAAGTGTTCCACAACATTTTACTATTCATGTTACCATCATTTTCGGGTTTCAGGTACAACACACATTTCCTATTCTGCTTAATTCAGGAGCGACAGGGAATTTCTTTGACATTAGTTGAGCCAAATGTTTAGGAATCTCCAAAATATTAAAAACAGAACCAGAGGCAGTGTGTGCTGCGGAGAGGTATGAGTTGTCTTCCGGCCTCAACAACTTCCACACACCAACATTAGTCCTTGTCGTAACAATGGTCATACTGAAAACATGATCTTTGACCTTATTGACACGCTAACTTTCAGGGTTATTATGGGGGTCCTTGCTTAACCTGTCATAATCCCAAGATTGATTGGGTTCTCAGAACTGTAACACTGGATTCTTTCTATTGCCGACAGATGTGTTATCAAGAAGCCACTCTAGATTGGGTGGCTCCGTTACATTGTGCTGCCACTGCAGAAAAATCTACACACCTTGCCAGGTATCTATTATGCATACCATGATGTTTTTGACCCAGTCCAAGCAAAAGAATTGCCTCCTCACAGATCATTTGATTGGAGGATTGACTTTTTCCTGGAGCTGTTTTACCCAGTAGCAGAATCTATGCCCTTACTGAGGCAGAAACAAAAGTCAATACTTAGATGAATTGCTTCAGCTTGGGTTTATTCGTCATTCCACATCCCCAGTAACCTCTGTACTCTTTTTTGTCCCAAAACGAGATGGAGGTCTTAGGGCTTGCATTGATTATCGTACGTTAAATAAAGCCACTATTAAGAACAAATAACCTCTGCCTTTGATTCTGGTTCTTTTAGATCAACTAAGAAGCTCCACCATCTACACAAAATTAGACCTCTGTGGGGCATACCACCTTGTTCGAGTTAAAGCAGGAGATGAGTGGAAAACAGCATTCCACAAGAAATTCAGGCTATTAAGTATACAGCAATGTCCTTTGGGCTATGCAATGCCCCAGCGGCCTTTCAATTTTTTTAAAATGAAGTCTTGCAAGACTTCTTGTACATTTCCATCATCGTCTATAGTGACAATATTCTTATCTACTCAAAAAATGAAGAAGAACATGTGCAACAAGTCATGGCCATCTTGCAAAGCTTACGCGACAACAGCTTGTATGGTAAACTAGAAAAATGTGTCTTTCACGCCCACACAGTTGACTTTCTAGGGTACAATTTTATCTCCTGCAGGAATCACTATGGACCTTAAAAAAGTAGAAGCAATACTCTCCGGGTCAGAACCATCACATGGAAAAGAACTTCAAAGAGTGTTAGGGTTTGCAAATTTTACAGACAATGTATCTGAAACTTTTCAGAAATAGTTGCCCTTATTACTCAGTTGTTACGCAAGAGACAAAAGTTCCTGTGGACAGAAGCTGCAGCACAAGCTTTTAAAGATTTACTACAGCACTCATTTTATTCCATCCAGATCCTGATCAGACTTTTCTTTGTGGAGGACAACTCCTCCCACATAGCAATAGGAAGAGTTTTGTCCCAGAAAGACCCTATTATGGGTCAACTTCACCCTGTCGTCTTTTATTCCCAAAAACTGCTTCCAGCAGGAACAAGTGACACTGTGGCTGCACGTGAACTGTTGGCAATAAAATGAGTATTTGAATAATAGGAGCAAAACACTTAGTGACCATCCTCACTGATCACAACATTCTGCAGTGCTTTGGTTCCATCAAGGCCCTTACCCCACCCCACGTCAGATGCAATGGTTTCACTTTTTTAGCGTTTTGATTTTGTCATAACTTGCTGCCCAGGCACTAAACAAATACAATCTGACATATTATCACACTTGGTCATGTCACTGATACAGCGGAAAATAATGACAATTCTAACATCATTCCCATAGAGAAACTTATTGCAACTAATATTGAGGATGACTTTTTTTCCAACTTCAGACTGTGTGTAAGCAAGCTGACACAAAGAACTGGCTATCTAAACCTAGACATTGTTTGCAAAATGGCTTTCTTTTTCTTAACAACCTATTATATCTCCCCACTGACACCCTCAGAAAGTTAGTGTTGATATGGAATTATGATTCTCCTCTTGCTGGTCATCCAGGAGTCCAAAAGACATTGGCAAATTGCAAGAAGCATTTTTGATGGGAACAAATGTCTAGAGATATAACTGAGTATGTTTCCACCTGCCCCATTTGTGCTTGACAAAAGAGTGGTCATCAAGTCCTGGCATGTCTTTTACAACCATTGCCCATACCACCAAGTCTGTTTAATACAATAAGTATAGATGTTGTGACTGACTTAACCCCGGCTCATGGTTATACCACTATTCTGGCAGTTGTTGATCTCTTATCCAAAATGGCTCATTTTGTTCCTTCACGCAAGTTACCATCATCCAGTGAATTCAGTAATATTTTTATTCAACACATTGTACGCTTACATGACCTCCCATCTAAAGTCATTTCTGATAATGAGTGTCAATTTGTGTCATGTTTTTGGGAAGGACTACGTAATGCACCTAGTATTGAAGTTGCTCTTTCTTCTGCCTATCATCCAGAATCAGATGGTCAAACGGACAGAGTCAGTCAAACTATCAAACAAATCCTCTGTTGTCTCTTAGCTACGACCAGCAGTGAATGGGACTTAGCCTTGCCACTAACAGAATTTGTTTAGAATATAATACACATTCAGTAACACATTGTACACCCTTTTACTTTCTTACTGGATATCACCCTAGAGCTATTCATGTACCATTAGACAGATCACTGTCCCTGCAGTAAAAGATCGGCTATACCAGTTACACACCATTCAGGAAAGGGCAAAGATATGCCTAAGAAGAGCCTAAGACACCATGAAAACACAGGCAGATAAACACAGATCTCAGATGTTTGTTTATAAAAAAGGAGATCAAGTCTGGCTATCAACAAAAAAACCTGAAATTGGAAGGTCCTCGTAAATTATACCCATTTATGATTGTCAATGTACTCAATCCAGTTTCCATGAAATTAGAATTGCCACCTGAATATCCCAACCAACCAGTCTTTCATGTATACTTATTAAAGCCTTATACCCGAGCCACAACGAATGAGACACCACCACCTCCTATACCAATAGCTGGACACCTGGAATATGAGGTTCAGCTCATCCTTGACTCAAAGAGGTTACAGGGACAGTTATATTATCTCATTGCCTGAAAAGGCTATGATGCGTCAAATAATTCCTGGGAACCTGCTTCATTTGTCCATGCTCCTCGCTTAGTAAGGAGATTCCATATGCTGCATCCTAACAAACCCCGTCCTGTAAGGTGGTTGTTGGTGGAGGTGACTGTTATGAACCACCGTCGTCTCCATAGTACGACATGCCACAGTTCCTAAGTGGGAAATTCTCTCACATACTTAATGTGTAATGCATGTGTTTTCTGATGGCAGAATGTTAACTTAGATCCATGTATGATAAGTCCGTATTGATTATTGTTTAGTTCATGTTTTCTTTATGTTCTATTTTAGTTATTTTACTAAACATGTTTACTCAATTTACTTGTCTTACTGCTACTTAATACTACACATGTTACCCTGCTAAATCATTGCCATGCCCATCCTCAGCCTTTGTGACAGCGCTCCCCTGCTGAGTATCACCACGCCCTCCCTTCATCATAGACAGCTCTCCTGCTTACACGTGGGTGGCTCATCTTCCTTGCACCTGTCAGTACATGTGACTCATTTTCCGTGCACCTGTCATTAAAAGAGTGTAGCAGGCCCCTGAGAGACACACCCTCATGTGCAATATTCCAGCAAGTCCTCATAGCTCTCGCTTTGCCTCTTTGCTGCAACACTTATCTGGATTCCAGTGCACCTTTATTTATTGATCATGTTTTATACATAGCGTGAACTTGACCCTAGAAGTGTATCAGAGCACTTTACAAATAGTCCAATAAGTAGAAAATAGATAACCAAGAAACATAAACGCTGACAATGTCCTTTGCAAATCATGAATGGGACAGTGAGTTATAAACCTGAACTGCATCATATCAGTATCCAGAGAATGAGTCAGTGGGTTCAGGGTAGGGATTTGTTCATTAAAAGCACTTTGACTTATTTTTTGAATGAGGTGATTGAAGGGATCAGTCTGATTTCAGGGGGCGGGATGGTTCTGATTCTAGGGGCCAATCTGGAGACGGCTTGGTTGCAGCTCCTGCTCCGGATTCTTCTGTCCTCGACTTCGTCTTCTGATCTCCTTCAACTGCTTCACGTCATCGTTCGAAGCTGCTGCTCATCTGGATTTGCAGCTGCTCCTCAGATCTCTGACGTGCCGTCTCCTAGGAAACCAAAACAAACAGGAAGACAACTATAAAACAAGATAGAGAAAGTGTGACTTGCATTCTACTCTGACCTTGACCTAGAGGTACATTTTAGTTTTATTGAATTGCCCAGCCATGCTTTTTTCGCAACGTGGTCAAAAACTCCTAATTTATATTATCAACAGATTCAGAGGCACATTTATTTTTTGTTTGGCGCAGAACTGCTTCTTTAGCAAAAACATGGTTAGAGTGGTCAAAGACTGTTATTTTCATTGTCATTTAATTTACATTGTTTTATGTGCCTGTATAAAGTAACTGTTTCATCCATCCGCTCATTAACCCTTTCTAATCTACCCAGCTGAGGAATTCTTGTATGTACTGCAAGGAGCAGTTGCATCTTCCAGCACACATTTCATCCTTAAACCCTTCCCAGGGAATTCCTTTGTCTCCACATGTTAATATAGTAAGTACATCTGTGTAGTGTATTGAGATTATTGACGAATAAGTGTCATGTGATTGCAGGTGTCAGCTTTCATTTATCAGTACTTATTAGTGACTCTTTTGTCCCATCTAATAGAAGTTGCAGTATTCATTCCCTGCCAAAATCCAGAGTATAGTCCTACCCTGTCCCAAGCTGCAAAATCAGAGAAGGTGCAGGTTTCATTCCAGAGGCACACTGATGCAGATTGTGTTGGAGGTGGCATGGGTTCTCTCATCTCTCCCCAAAGGAATAACCTGGAATTCAGGTGAGTGGACAGGAGTAGGAGGCTTTGGAGGATGAGGTTGCAGGGGGTGTGGTGAACTGACCTGACCGATGGCCACCCAACCCACTGGGTCAGAATGAGCCATGCCCGTGGGTGTGCAGAGGTCGCTGAACCTGCATGGCCTTTTGAATGGCATGGCCGAAAGCCCCTTCTGTAGCCACGCAAGGGGCGAAAAGCAGAATGGAGGATGTCTGGCCACTGAATGTCCAAGAACTTGCCCATAGCCCGTGAGTCCTAAAGTGCTCCAGGGCCATGTCTGCGTTGTCTTTGAAGAGGGCATGTCAAAGGGCATGTCCATGAGAGAAGCCTGGACATCCCTAGAAAAGCCAAAAGTTCTCATCCAGGCATGGTGTCGAACAGCCACTGTCGATAATATTGCTCTGCCCATCGAGTTGGTTGTGTCAAGCCCACAACAAATGGTGAACTTTGCTGCATTTCTCCCATCCAATTCAATAATGCTTGGGCCTTCTCCAGCACCTGTGGCAGCATTTGCCCCACCGTGTCCTACAGCGAGTAGGATGAACGGCCCAATAGGCATGCAGTGTTCACCGACCTCAATGCAAGGTTGACAGAAGAAAACATTTTCTTACCCCAACTATCTAGCCCCTTGGATTCCCAGTCTGGGGATGTTGAAGGGAACATGCCTTGCGAGGTGGAGGCTTGGATCACAAAAGATCTCTGGGGGAGGGCGGTTTAGAAGGAAATGTTGGTCTCCCAGTGCAGAGCAATGGTGGCGGGTGATTTTCCTATTCACCGGAGCTCCTGTACTGGGTGTAGATCAGTTCCCAGGCCTGCGGATTAAGGCCTCGTTGAATGGCAAAAGGGGTTCCGAGGAGGAGAAACCCGGCTGCAGGACCTCTGCTTTCCTCCAAAAAGAGCTGAAGGTCCAGGAATTAAGATGCCTTTCGCACCACAATAACATATGAAGCTCCCTCCTCCCTTCCGTGCCCAGGCTGGTCTAGTAAAGTGTCCAGCGAACCCTCCCAGTCTTCCTCCATTCCTTACCATTCAAAATAAGGCTCAGGAACCGACCTAGGACTCAAGGGGGCTGTCAGCACCAAAATTGGTGCCAGTAGGCGCTGATCCGACTCCGGATCACCAGGGATAAGAATGGAGCTGGCACCGCAGGGGAGTGCAGGCGGTGTTCGGAGTCTTGGCAATGGGGCCAGCACTGCGGAAGGTCTTAGTGGCGCGACCAATGTCAGTCTGGATCTATCACTGGATCTATGGGGGGGCATCGGTGTTGGGGCCAGAGCTTATGGGTACAACCCAATTGAGCTCCCTCTGCGCCTCTGGCTCCCAAAGGGGCAGCAGGAGGGCCCGGCTGCCAAAATATGAGGCAAATGGTATCATAAGATTCTTTGAGCTGGGGGGTTGCTCTGGCACCTGGGAAGGCAGGGGAGTGTGGAGTCGCCCCAGGTGTAGGTTCCGCAGAACGAGGCCTACAGCACTGAGACTCCTCCATCACATTGACCGACAGACAGGAAGAAGTCTAAGCATGCTCAAATTCTTGTGTTTCCTGTGCCTCTTACCTGACCTACCTGACGACTTTGAGTGGAAGGACTTAGGACTCCCGGAGCAGATCCCTGACCTTCTTCTCGACCGGTACTAAGAATGAGACCTTCGGGGTAAATTACACAGTGCAGAGTGCTCGGGCCACAGGCAGCTTTAGGGACCGCTCTCTCTAAGGTTTCAGTGCCATGGCCCAGCAGTCAGAGCATGACTTCGAGTTGTGGCCGCTCTCCATGCACCAAAGACAGATTAAGTGTAGATCTGTCACTGATATAGCATGGTGCCATGCGACGCATGCTTTGACTTGTTTGAAAAAAACCTACATACCAACATTTTTTAGACAAAGCATCAAATAAAGCCTGGCAAAAAGAGACAGAGGGTAGCTCTCTTCACGGATTTGCGCTGTCTGGCTTGGAAGGAAAAGAACTGACTTCAGAGCACCAGGTGGCGCCAATATAGGTGACGTGGATGTCACAACGGCGGAGAGGATGCCTATGACGTCACGCAAAGCCAACCGACACCACCTACCTGCACGCAAGGGTATTGCTCAAAGAAAAGTCTTTCAGATCCAGTCTGACGCCTGTGAAATTTAAAGGTAAGGTCTCTGTGGCTAGATGTCTCTATCAGATTTCTTGTTTTCTTGATCCGTTGTTCTCTTTGTTGGCCACTGTAGTCTAATCAGCATCCTGTAAATGCACCCACTGCCTCCTCAACAACTGTATGTCCGCTTCTATCTTTGTTCACAAGGCTAATGAAAGTCATTGTAGGTCTTCTGTGTGGGGGATACTCTCTGGTAAATGCGATCTATCATTGTGTCTTTTACCTTATTACCTTATGTGCAAATCCTAAAAATCTGGTATTAACCAAGCATTCCTGGACCTACATTGGACTTTCTCGGTGTTGAGGTCAGTGATTTGTGTAAATCATTTATAGGATCAGTCTCTCGTACGCACATACAATAACCATCAGAAGAAAAAGAATGAGGGAAAGTTCTTTATTAAATAAGCCAATCTTAGACTCTTTTGTCTGACTTGATGTAGGCTATTCAAAGAACAGCAAGTCTAATATGAATAGTCCCAGGTGGTTATGCTAATGAACTTCTAAACTGCACATGCAAGTGAGGTGGCCCTCTTGCAGTTTTCTATAAACACCCTGAAATTCGTCGACCCCCACTTTTAATTACTTTTGTACCTAATTTGTTTTATCAATAAACCTTTGAAAGAAGGAAAAGAGCCATTTTGCATTTTCTGTCCAATATTCTAAGTAACTATTGTCCGGGAGCCCCCCCCCCACCCCATTTCATTGATGGGGCTGTCAATATTTGGATTGATAACACCAAGACACAGATATTACAGAGGTTATGGACATCTTAGAATCCTGTAGATGAATATCTCACATTGCCGCAACTAATAGATGAGTAATTGTCTTGATATCACCTTGATTAGGCTTCCCAAATGTGTTTTAAGGACACTATACTAATGGTATGGTCATGCCAAGATTAGAGACATTGTTCTTTCCCAGTTTTTAAACCAAGAGGCATCCGGTGGTGGTGAACAGACACATTTCAGACCTTGCAAAGTCAGTTGTTACCATGGACACCTTTCATGTATTTAATGTTTGTGGACCATTGATGGGCATCCCTGCTCTAGCAGTACAGAAATATAATGTTAGGGACTCAATCATGTCAATTAGACCCAAAGAAAAACTAAGATGTAACAAAAAGAGGGATTCTGTTGCTGCCATGATGCTCTCTTTTTGAGTCCATGGTAACTCTTGCAGTAAGATGTCTCAGCTTGAACTGGAGCTTAGCAAATTCAATATGTCTCCACAGTGAAATATATAGGATTTACCAATGCTTTTATTTGGGTAAGATAGCTGCTCTGAATGTGTATGGTTTCGCTGTGGCCATCATGGAACCGGTTTTTTAAGAATATTACAAATGCATTGAAGTATGGGCTCCATGAAGGCACAGATATGCATGGCGACCGTCTTTGATTGTTTTGTTTTATTTAAAAAAATATTTTATGAAAATGACTGCCGTGGAAGTGTGGGCTTACATAATGCCCTATTTGAGTGTATTTCTAAAACTTTAATAAATCCAGGTCAAAAGTGGCCACGGTGGATGCACATGTTTTTGCAGCAGACATCTTTGAATGGTTTGTTAAAATAATACAAACCTGCTCCTAGATGCCAGCTGTACGTGCATGCAAATGCAAATTTACAGTGGTCCATCTTGAAATGCTCAAAAAGAGTTTTTAAGGTGAATGCCCGCCGATAGTGCAAAAGCCGCCAACAACTAAAAACACGCACTGGTAAACGCATTAGGTTTCGCCTCCGTGATTAATATTACATTTGTGTTTGTTGTTGTAAGATTTAGCTTGGTGGGCAGTTGTACAATATAAGTTAGTGAAACTCCCTTAAAGTGTTATGGCTTGTTTATTATTGAAATGACTTATAACATTGAGAAAATCAATATATGGTGCAGAGGTCGAGTGTGAGCTACACAGACCCTTTTCTGCGAGGCGCACAAAGGGACTGTTGTATTTGGAATCAGAATGGTCAGTCACTGACAGGCGCGCAACACCCATTGAACTCACCGGGCTTCAGCCCCCCCCGTCGTGTGTGGGAGCCCGGGATGAGACAAATCCCGGGCACACACACAGCCGCACCCGAACGTTTCACAGGTCTTTAAAAGACTATTTGAATGTTAATTAGACCTTGCAGTTGTTTCACCCCTTCTAAGAGCCCCTGCAGCTCCACTCTGCCTACTGATTAAAGGTTCAGCCCCCCCCCCCCGAAATTTTTTCTTAGCCCCCCCGAAATTTGGCTCTAGTTGCGCCTCTGGTCACTGTCACCCTCGGATCTGCCTGCTCTTCCAGGGAAGGGTTGAAAACTACAGCCTGTTTAACATCACGTGCTGCAGAACCTTTTGACGGAAGCGAACTTTACAAGATAAGCGACAGCTTATAGGCGATAGCTACAGGTTTGGGGGCCCGCTTTGCATGTCGGCGATATTTATCGCTAATGACATGCAAAGTGGGCGTACCTATACTGTTAGCGACTGAAAACAGTCACTAACACACTGAAAACAGTCACTAACACAGCTATTAGCAAGGCAAGGCAGGCGAAGCGATATAAAAAAAATCCTGCTAAGCGCGATTATCGCCAGAACCTAACACCTGCAATAGGATGACTTAACCTGTTTATCCAATGGGAGGTGGATATTCAGGTTAAGTCCCCATTAGCATTAATACCTGAATATTGCTGAATTTCCAGCAATATTCACGCATTGAACCGCTATCGCCGGATATTTTATCGCATTGGAGATAAACGTGGCTAATAGCATGTTATCTCTGCGATAATATCTGGCGATAGGCAGCGATACAATAAAATGCGCTAATCGCATTTAGCGATAAATATCGATATTTGTTGATAATATGCCCCATAGTTATACTAGAAACTGCACAGATTTTAGTTTTAATCTGAAAAAAGTATTTTGGAAGACTAGCAAGTAGATGAAATAGTTATTTGTATATTAGATAACAAATTAAAAAACACATCATTTGCATTGCAATAGGTCCCCCATTCATGAGAGTTTGAGCTATTGGCATTGTAAATGACAATGCCTTTTATTTATGTGTTTTGAAAACCTGCAAGTGTTAAGCACTGTGGGCCTCATTTATAAAAAGTGATGCATCGCTGCTAGAAAACAGCTATGCGTCACTTTTCCTTGCGCCCTCCACGGGGGGCCAATGATGCATCATATTTACAGTATGACGCATCATGTCGCAAGGAGTTACAGATACGTCAGTATTTCTGACATATCTGTAGGTGCAAAAAAGACGCATTGCTGGAGTGTGTCACAAAAGTGATTTTGGCTACCCTAGTCGCCAATATGACCGTGAACACCTTATAGTCCGTGTTCAAAAGGGATATAAGCCTGTAAGATTCGGCATCAAGCGGGTCCTTATTTGGTTTTAAAATTGAAACTATCCTAGCCTCTGCCCATGATGCCGGGGGATCCTCCCCATCCCTCAATATGCTGTCAAAAAGTTCCTTAACACTGATATTAGGTTCTCCTCTAACACTAAGTATAACTCTATCGGTAGGCCATCTGGGCCCGCCACTTTTCCTCTTGCCATCCTTCTCCACTGTAGGCTAATTTCTTCCTCAGTTATTCCAGAAGCTAAAATAAGACTCTGATCATCATTTAGAGATGGAAGCTCCACACTTTCCAAGAAATCCTTGATTTTTGCCACCCCGGGCTCAATCTCCTCACTATATAATTTGGCCATATATCCCGGTACTTCCGCTCCAATTTCAGCATTAGTGTCTAAAATCTGACCAGTAGAGTTCCCTCTCAGGTTGCTAATTTGATTTTGGACTCTATCCGTTTTAGCCTTCTAGGCTAAAAGCCTGCCCCTCCTCTCCCCATATGAAAAATTCTGAAGTTTGCTAACCTTCCATCTGCTTATTAAGATTAAGTATGGGCGACTTTTGCAGATCTGCGGTCCGCGAATTCGCAAAAAAATCTGCGAATTCGCTGATTTTCTCGTGAAATCGCAGATTTTTTTGCGATTTGCACCATACTTAACTAGAGTACTTTCTACTGGCTAATCAGTAAGTGCTACCTCGTTGGATAAATGTATAGTGCTTTTCCTACACTGCAGCTGCGTAAAGGGCCAGATGATCTGTCCCCAGTGACCATATGTGCCTGTAAGTTTGCCACCGCGCCAAAAGGCGCTGAGGTCCCTTGAGTGAGCTGTCCATCATAGTTGGGAAAGGGCGGGAAAAACATTTGATACTGCTTGTGTGTGGTGCGGGGCTTCTATGCGTGTGCACATGCCTCTTGTGCAAAGGGTCAGAGAACGAGCAGGGCAGCAGGTGAGGAGAAAGCAGCCTCCTGGCCACAGGAACTACAAGGGGATCGTGCTCGAGAATCTCATGGATGCAAAGACATCCCTCGAGTATTACAGCTAATTTCCGACAGCAGGAATGGGGTTAAAGCACACTTGCCCAGCCTCGACCGTGCTCACTAATGTTTTGGGCTGATTAAAACGTTACTGAATTTGAGCTTCAACTCGGGCACCTGCTTTATTTATCTGTAAGTGCTTCCTGTTGAGGTTTAATTTTTGTGACAGGAGCCTCCTTGTGCCATACTTGTAACTATTCTCTGACCCTGCTTCGAGGGTCAGAGAAGGGTCAGAGAATAGTTGCAAGTAGGAAACGAGGCGCCCCTCAGGAAGCACTTGCAGCGTTACAGCAGGTGCCCAAGTTGAAGTTAATTTCTTTGTAACCATTTTGTAAATGGTTACAAAGAAATTCGCTTCAACTTGGGCACCTGCTGTAACCCTGTAAGTGCTTCCTGAAGAAAATTCATCCCGCTCACGGATTCGCGGATCTTCCCGCAATTTTTCGAGATTCGCGGATCGTAAAATTGCGGAAAATCTGCAAATTTCGCGAGCGGAACGAATTTTCGGCCCATAGTTAATTAAGATATTATCCAGCCCGCTCTTATATTCTGCTTGAAGACTCTCCAATTCCTTAGTAAGGTGTGGTACTCTACAGAAAGACTCTAAAGAAGACCTTTGTAATTCCTGCTCCTTACTTCGAATATTTTCAAGACGGTCCTTCTCTCTCTTCCTAGAACTGCGATTCTTCCCAATCATGGCAGATGTAATCTCAGCACTTAAAAATGTCTTAAAGGCATCCCAGATAACCTGGATCTTCGCTGAACCCATATTGGCCTGGAAGAAAATCATAGCCTCCTCCCGCATTTTTGATTGAACTACTTCATCGAGTAAGATTGTTCGATCCAATATCCATCTTGTAACTCCTCGAAAATAAAACAGCAGAATGATCAAAGAGGATAGCAGGCAAATGATCAACCCTTTCAACTTCTCCATATAAACACTGATCAATTAAAAAGTAGTCTATGCAGGAGTGATGGCCATATTTTTTGCTATAATAAGTGTATCCCTTATCGAGATCCTCAATGTTGGCACAACAGGATCTTGCATGGCAGCCTCGCCACATCTCGCAACCGAAGCTTCACTTTGGCTGTGCGACGCTACTTTGTCTCAAATTCACTCAACACTCCGCAACCAGAAATGTAACTCCTTTATTCAGAGGGCCTAACTTGGTCCCTGTAACCGGCCCACACTCCATTGCCGTCAGCCTCAACTTGTGACTTTGATCGGCTCCAGTACAACCAGATATCTCTTGTTGGCGCATTGTGCTTTTTGGCACTATATAAACTTAAAACTTTCAGATTCAATATTTTCCGTTTTACAGATTGTATTTGTCTGTTTTTTGCCTTGTTCATTTAATAAAAGTCACTCTATTCTTCTAAACATGTTGTGGGATGTTTTTGAGTAGTGTTTTTACCGGTCTTAGTGTTTGAAGTGTTGCTAAAATACTTTAAACGTTGCTACAAAGTTGACCGAGACTGCTCTTTAACTCTTTAAAAAGCTACCAGAGGGTGAGCACTGGTTAATTTGGTGGGGGTTGGGAGCACACTGCCTCACAGTCACAGCACAGCTCGCCCCTTTGCATCCTAGTAAATGAGCTACACAGTTCAAACTTACTTCAAAATTAGCTGGAGTTTTTCACCAAAGTTGGTGCAGACATTGCTGTATATCTCTAGACATGTGTTTCTGAGTTGAGCCCTTCATCAGTAGAGAGCAGCAGTTTTAGAGAGCAAAGAAAAATCATGTTGTCGAGGGTGGAGCTATAAGCCCTAAAGCCGGTCTGTGTGGGAGGGAGAATGCCATTCTTGTCCACCCAGTCCTCCAGATCCCTGAGAAGAAGGCGGGCGTATATCTTTGCTTCTATGTCGAGGAGAGCTAAAAGCCTGTAATTGGCCGGGTTCGTATGATCCCCCTTTTTATGGATAGGGAATAGAATTGAGCCTTTCCAAGAACTTGGCAAAATTGCAGTTGGCAAAAGAGTGGTTGAATAAGGGGGTGAGTCTAGATGCAAAAAAGGCTGAGGCAGTTTTCAGGACCTGGGCCGGAATCCCATTTGGGCCCGGAGCGCCATTGGTTCTAATAGCCTTGATGCACTTTAGGACCTCCACCTCTTTAAACTTTCCGAGCCAGGTAAAATTTTGGCCTTCTGTCGTGGAACTTTCGGGTTTGATAATTTCCGCCGCCACCTTAGACCACTCAAGGCTTCCTGGGGTGGGCCGGTTTGACACACAGGTGTACAGCCCCTTGGCATACTGTTCCCACACTTTCCCTGCAACACTGCTTTCCTTTTGCACTCCTCTGGGGGTCAGACTGTTAATAAAGCGCCAAAGCTTGCTGTTGTCATTTCCTTTAATTAAGGAGAACACGGTCAGCCAATTCTGTTCGGTCTGCAGTTTTTTGTGTTCCCAGACTTTCTTTTTATAATCATTTCGCAAAGCGGCAATGGAGTGCCTCCCTGACAAATGAGTGCCTTTCTTTTGTGCCCTAATTGCCTTGTTAAGAGCACGCTTACTCTATGTCAGGGACCGCGATTTTGAACAGGGAGGCCCAGTGTGGAATTGGCAACTTCTTAAATGGTGGTTAATGCCCAGACATTCCAATAGGTCGGAGGTCAGAGTTTCCCAGAGGTAGATGATGTTCACAGTGTGGACTGGGTTAGGATCTTCCTCCCTTCTGGCTACATAATCTAGCAGTCTATGGCTGAGATTGGTTGACCATTTTATTCTTTTAAGGACTTTATGATGTTCTTCCCCCGTGGTAGTTCCAATGACTACTTGTGATTCTGCTTGTACCCGCGCCAGGTTGAAGTGGCGCGGAGGGGCCTATGATCGCTTTCATCTCTGTCGTCCACTATAAAGTTGCAAAGATTGTGGGCCAGTCCTTCGTTGATGAAGATGTAGTCTATGGTGGAGACATTTCTAAAGGTCGGATTAGCGGTCCATTCTGGGTGGGTCTTTTTTTGTATTCTGTGGGTGGAGTGCAGCTTAAAATTTGCGAGAAATTCAATCAATAGGGCTGACTTCTTGCTTGATGGTGCCTCCGAGATTAGACCCAAGCCTCTGTGATTGAAGTCGCCCGCAATTATTACAACTTGGTCCTCCCAATTTATTAAAAGGTCTTCCAATATTGTAATAAGTGATTCCATGGCCTGGGAGGATTGATACCTAATTGGGTTGAGATAGCAATTAATTAGTAGAAGTGGGTGGAATTTTTGACCCAATGACAACCCATCGATTAAGATGGCTTGAAGGTCAGGAGACCCCAGATTTAGTTCAGTTGTATTAATTTTACACGCATGACTAACATAGATGGAAAGGCCCCCTGACGTGCGACCAAAGATTGTCCTTTTGGTCGCTGGTTTTAAATGTTCGTAAAAGCCACCAATGGTGGTCGTTGCCCTTGCCCAGGTTTCCTGAATACACAATATGTCCCCCTGTGCAAGGTAATCAAGTGTAGCAGTGTCCCTAAAAATGTTACTCAACCTGGCAATATTCCATGAAATAATAGTTAGCTTGCGAACTAGACCCCTGAGTGGGTTTGAACGGGCATTATTCACATGGCTGTTTATTAGGTTAGGGACACTGTCTCCATGTGGCCTCCGGGTGATCTGATACCTGCTGAGGCCGCTGCACACTCCGTTGCCAGTCGTTTTGCTGGATTTTGATTTTTAGCAGGGTTTTTGCCCGCCCTGATTTCGCCCCCATATCTGGGCGGGTGGGCCTTATGCCTTTGAGAACGGATGCCGGTTCATGTTTGTCGTGCTGCGGCATCAGGACATGTGGGTATTTCAGTGCCCTTGGCGCAACGACTTCAATGCCCCATTCAGCGAATAGTGTTGCTTCCTTAAGGACGGCCTGTTGGGCTTGCTGGCTCACAAATCCGATTATGGTGGAGTCGTCGTGGGTGTCTGTCTCCAGTCTCTTGAATTTCACCCATTCAATATTTTCTGAGGTGATTTGTGCCAGCGAGTCAATGTGGCCAAAGAGGCGGACAATATTAGACCTATTCAAGATGTCATATGAGCCTTTGGCTGTGTACTTTGGGGTTAACTGCAGCTCGTAGGTGATTAATTTATTTTTGTGTGCGATGGAGCACCAACTCACCCCTTCTCCTGGGAGCTTTGGCCTCTGGTTACTTAAATTTGATGGGTTTTTGTGAGTGGTTTCTGGCCGCTGCCCATTTGGCGCCATGCTTGATTGGCCATCCGCACGCGGCAATCCTTGCCACTCCCCCTGGTCTGATGTCAAATTTAGGTAATTTTTGATTAGGACTCCTGGTTGCTGATTACCTTGCCCCTCAGTTAGTAGACCTACCACACTAGGCAGTTCTGGCTGGACGCCCTGTTGTAGTTTAGGATTTGTTACAGTCTCATGTTGAAAAACCCAGCCGAAAGGGCTGGCGGCACTTAATGGTGCGGCGACTGCCACCTGTGAAGGCCTTTGTTGGAGATCCTCGTTGGTTTGACCCTCCATGAGAGGGGTTTGTTGTCTTTGGGCCTCGCCACAAACAAGGGATGGGTCACGTGACTTACCGATTTTGGATGCCTGCTTGGGTATGAAAATGGGAAAGAGTGGTTTGGGGATGCTTTTAGTTACAGTGGCGCCAAGGGTTAATACCGTCGGTGATATATTTCTGCTTCTGGCTTTGGACTTCTTAAGTTGTTTTTTAAGTCTTTTTTTGGCTCTCCTTGATAACGGAGCTTTGGCGCTTACTAGTGCTCCTTCGGCCTTCTCCACCTGAGAGGTAATAACAGACAGGTCGTCACTTACGGTATCGAGATCCGAGACCTCGGGGTCACCATTCCCTTGTTCAGCCAAAGTGACATTATTGTGGGGCCCTATTAGAAGTTCCTTTGTGGCACTGATGCCCGCTGTGCTAAGGGATGTCGTTTCGGCATGCTCTGTCGTCAGTACTGGTAGTTTTTGTGCAGCTTGTTCTAGCGTGGTTGTCTCGCCCTGACCCTTGGCTAATGCAAGCATCTTTTTTAGGACTTCTGGAAGGCTTGCCCATTTATCAATTATGGCGGCACAGGAATTAATGCTGGCGGCATGAGCGTGTTGGACGTTAAATTGGGCTTCCAGCTTTGCCAGCTTATCATCTTGGCACGCCAAGTGCTCGGCTATTGACTGCAAGAGATCGATTTGGACTTCCCTCTTTGTGGACTGCCCTAGCAGTGCCCTAGCCATTGTGTCCTGGACTTCTCTTATTGCTGACAGTTAAAGTCTTTGAAGGTGGGTTCTTCAATTGGGTCAGTTAGGTCTTGGTGATGAGTTCTGCTCAGCGGACTCTATCCCTCCGTTTGTGTAATTCGCGGGACATTAGCTCTTCCTAAATTAATAGGTGTTGTTTCAAGTGTACGTTCAATTGTCTGTTCCAATTTTAATAAAAACAAAGTTGTTGGAACCTCCCTTCCCAGGGGGTTTGGCCTCTGTGTTTCCCGAGATGTCGCAGTTGCATTCAGAACCTTGCCTATGCTCTTTGGAGAGGAGGATGCGACAGCCTCGCTTGGCCTCTCAGTGTCTGAGTCCGCATTCACCCCCAGAGTTTGCCTGTCGTGAATGTCGGCAGTGATCCTAATCGGGCTCTTTGTCCTGGCGACTGGCTGAGAACGTGCTTCAGGACTCCCAAATGTCTCGAAGTTAGCTGACTCACAGGAGTGAGAGTCCCTTTGGGCCAGGTGAGTCTTTGGGGTCCCCGGTGTGGCTCTGTTCACAGGACCTTGTGAAGTTTCTTCCAAAGGTGAGGGGCAGTTTGAGGCCTGAAAGAATTGAGTGATGAGGCCTTGAGGAAGGTAATTGCCAGTGCCAGTGACTAGGTCCTGGGATTTGTGAGAACTTATGCTTCTGGTTACCCTTCTTAGTGCTAAACTCTCAGGGTTCACTTCCGCCTCATCCTCCGTGCAAGATTTAGTCTTCCTCAGCGTCATCTTTCTTTTGCGCCGTTGGCTGGGGCTGGGGCTAGGGCTGGGGCTGGGACTGGGGCTGGGGCCCAATGAGCAGTGCCCAGAGTCTATCAGCCCGATTCATCATTCAAAGGCCCATAGGAATGAATGGGGAGTTATTCCTTATTTGTGATTAGCAATTTGCTAATGGCAAATAAGGAATGTGTAGGAATCGCAATTTATTTTGCGATTCCTACATGAATCCCGTTTTGCGAGTCTGTAATAGCGATTCCTTATTATTCGCTATTACAGACTCGCAAAACATGCCTAAAGGCCCATAGGAATGAATGGGGAGTTATTCCTTATTTGCGATTAGCAATTTGCTAATCGCAAATAAGGATGCGATTTCAAGGGTGCTAGGGGTGTCCACAGGACACCCTGTAGCACCCCTGAAATGTAAATTTTGACTTATGTTGCGCACACACATGTCCAAAGGACATGTGTGTGTGTAACATACAACTGAGAAAAATGTTTTCGCTATTTACCACGAAGTCTGACTTCGAGGTAAATAGCTGCAATAAATAGCGAATTCACAATTTTTTATTGGGTCATGAATAGCATTTAAGGAATCTCAAATTGAGATTCCTTAAATGCGATCGCAATTTGAAAAATCGAATTTTTTTGCGATTTCGCAAATTGCGAGTACATGACCCAATGATGAATTTCAAATGTCATTTTTGCGGGCGCAAACGGGCGAATTCTGCGATTCGCACCGATTGCGCACGCAAAAATGCTTCATGAATCTAGCTGTATGTGTCTCTGTGTCTCTGAGCCCTGTATTGAGCTGTGATTCTTGAGGGCAAAGAGGGGGGGAGGGGTGAGCAAGCGGTGCGCGCGGGGGGGCCGCAAGCTGGAGACCTAGTCTAGCAGCCCCTCAGGCCACACCCTCGGGCTCTTACTTCGCGGCGGCCTCTAACGGCTGCCGTGCTCGCCACCACCTCTTACCTCCTGTCTCCCACATCGACAGCTGCGCTTGACACTCTGTGATGCTCCGGGCGCCCCAGGTGCTCAAGGTACTCCGAATACTGCTCGTTGCCCAGTCTGCGGCAAGACACAGCACACCACTCGCCTCCGCCGTCGCCCAAGCTCTTCTCTCGACTGCTCTGCGCTCTCTGCCCTCTTCAGGTGTGGTTTGATTTGGTTTACTTTTGGTTGCGCAGTCCGCAGTCCACAGTCCACAGTCTGATCCTGAAGGTGACCAAGAGGCTAGAGTGACAAGCCACCTCCTCTGCTGGGCGGTGTTGTTTTCACAGCGCTTAGGCAGCGCTCACACTGACCAGCAGCAAGCAGCACTCAGCAGCACTCTACAGCAACTTGGGCTCCTTGGGCTCCTTTCCCAGTGGAAGTTTATATAGTAGGTGATTGATAAGAACTGTGGTCCACTTAAAGTAGTTATATCATACAAATGAAATGGTCAGTTGGCTGATTATATGCTCCGTGCAGTTAGTTAGAAGAGTTCTTTATCAGCTGCATAGAAAACAGAAATTGCTATCCTACTGGAACAACTTTGACGAATAGCCACGTACCTGGGTCAGTTAATATGTTCTGCCACGTCCTAGGTACCCTTTCAGGCAACAGTCCCAGCTGGCCAAACCTCTGCCCCCGTGGCTCCCGTCCGGGGGGGGGAGGGCCCAGGGCACCTCTCGTGTCAGCCTCTGCCCTCAGCACGCAGAGGACTCGCACTGGTCCAACCACTCCCAAGTCACTGCTCGCTATTCTTGCTAACGTTTGTAGAGAGTCCAGGCACAATTGCTACCGTGACCTGGGCTACTGCCACATCCGGGAATATCACTCGGCTCCAGCCATTCCCAGGACCGGCCACCCCCAATACTCCACTCGCGGACCTTCCGCTGGCGGTCAAGATGCTTTTAGCGTCCTGGGAATAGCTCAAGGCGGGGTGGGCTCTAAGATCAGCCCTGCTTGTTCTGCTTGCCTTTTAGTTCAGGTGCAGACTTCTCCCCGCTTTTCGGCGCCGCTTTTCCGTGCCGAGAGCCAGGAGCTGCAGCCGGCGTCTTCCTCGTTTTTACTCGTTTGAACTGTGTACTGCATTTACCAGGATGCAAAGGGGCAAACTGTGCTGGGACTGTGAGGCAGTGTGCTCTCAACCCCCATACAGGTTAATTTGGTGTTCACTTGGGCTTTACCCTGACTAGAATTGTGGTTACTGCTTGATGAGTGCCCACACCCCTATCAATCAGGAACCCAATCATTAACACCCAGGATTTCAGACATGCCCCGTTACTGAGATCATCAGGCTTTATATCTTTCAGATGTATCCCTTAGAAGGAACCTGCCCAGGTCTCCCCACTTTACTATTTACATTGGATTAGGAGAATAGATGATTACCCAAGGTCAAGGTCAGAGAGAAGGCCCAGGCATCACCTTCACTGACTGTACAGTTTGTGCTTTGGTGGGTGCCAACCTCAGACCACATAAGTTTTGAAAATACAGGTTTGCTGCAGTAAACTCACAATGAAGTATGTCTAGCAGCAGGGAGCTCTGAGTAGTTATCTGGGTACAGTGTACCTTTTTGGGCACTGAGATTGCCAGGGCCCCATTCACTTCCCATCACACCCTCTTTTATTCACTCATCCCGCCTCACTCTAATTTATTCTTCAGTCATTATCACACTTCCATTCATTCGCCCACCCATTTACTCATTTACAGGCTCTCATTCATTCCTCTGTTTTAACACTCATATACTCCCATTCCATTCACCCCTCCATCACTCTGCCCATCCAGCTTTAAAACTGCCATTCATTCACCCACTCATGATCTACACTTTCATTCATTTACCTATCCATGCCTCTATTCATCCTCTGTATCCCGTGCATCCATCCTTATATTAAGACAGAGATGTAGGATTATCCAATGTTTTTCAACAAGGTATCCCTTGCAGTGAGGTGAACAGAACGTTCCATCCCAATTATAATTAAGACCTAGATAATTATCTGGGACTTTTCTTTTTTATTTGGAACTAGCTTACCCGTCGTGCGTTGCTGCAATCTCAGAAGAAAGGAAATTTAAGGAAACTTGTTATGATAACATTCAATTATTATTTTTTTTTGCCAGAAACCTTTGCGGGAGTGTACTCAACAACTTTTAACCAATTTTTTTCATTTTTTTACATTTTTTTTATTTATTTTTTTAGTAATGCATAAAGGACAAACAGACATACTTTCGTTTTTTTATATATATAGATTGTGAGCCTCATTCGTCCAGCTGCAGGGTAGATCAGTATGCGGCCTGCTGACCTATCTGTGCACGCTGTCCACAGGCACACATTATCCATTCAAGTGACTTCCTGTATCCGTTTCATATGCTATAAAATAGACATGAAAATTAACTTCTTAAAGGTGCAATAATAGAACAAAACACAATGGCTAAAAACCCATGATTCTACTAATCCCCTTCGATTTCTATCTCATGAAATAGGCAGGCCTGAGAGCCGACCCTTTGACCTTGAGGTGACAGTAACCCCCTGAGACCTCGCACCTGCGCGTGAATAAGCTTTCGAGGCAGAGCTAAATAAGTCCATTTAACCACCCATGAATGCATTCATGGAAAATAAAATAAAACCAGTCTTTGCAGAGCCGATTGTCCGCCAAGATTACGTTCAATCCCACAAGGGAAACAAAATGTATATACTCACACGACTAAATTACAAGCCTCGCTCCGGCTGATGTGCGGTCCTCCAGCTGGAATCAGAAGCCCCATCATCTCTGATCACGTTACTACAGTGAGATATAGGCTGACAGCTGGATAAGGTCAAACCAAAGAACACTGAAATTAAAATAAGGAACACTAGCAATTTTTGCAAGATTCATGCTGGCATCCTGGGTTGCCTCTGGCAACTCCGAGCAATTCATCAAAGCAGGCTGGCACGATGCATTCTCTGATGTACTAATATTTCATACATATTCTCTCCTGCAGCGGCAGTCCCACAATGCGATTTAAGAGATAGAATGTATAATGTATATCAATGTGTACAGTTAGAAATATATATGTATGTGTGTGTGTATATATATAAAAAATATATACACATATATATGAAAACATTTCTCTCATGTTCTCTCTCGTCTCGTCTCCCTATCTCTATTTATATATATACATATATATATATATGTATACATATATATCTATAGAGAGAGAGAACTTAGTACACTTACATACATATATATGTGTATACACACACACACAGATATAGAGTGCGAGAGAACATAGTACACTTAATACACACACACACACATATATATATATATATATATATATACATAAAGAGAGAGAGAGGGAGAATAGAATGGGTATACATTTGCTGAGACTGCTGATATGTAGGTCAATGTGTTGAAAAATGTCGGCTTTTTTGGTGTATTTGTTTTAATGTGTTGATATGTATTATTATTCATATTTTAAAAGCAAGAAGCATTGTAAGGAAATTGGAAGCGTATTTTAAAATGTACTGTTATTTTGAAATATATCAACACTACTTCATAGGTTTCACAAGACATCTTTAAAGGAAGAAATTAAAGTGCAATGTCGGACAGTGTGACGTTTAGCTGGCAGGGTTCTTTGTTTACAATGTTTATTTTGAAATGAAATTAAATGAAAAATTGGTATTTGTAAGGGGCACGGCTACTCACAAAGGGCCATATTATCAAGAAAGGGCGATACATTAGCGCCGCTTTTATCGGCAGGAAAGCGGCGATAATGGGCTTGATAATATGCCCTTGTGAATTCCCATAGAAGCCCAGGTTCTGGTGTTAACCTGGGCTTCTATGGGAATTCACAAGGGTATATTATCAAGCCCATTCTCGCCGCTTTAGCAGCAGTTTCCTGCTGATAAAAGCGGTGATAATATATCGCCCTTTCTTGATAATATGGCCCATAGAGTGTCCTGGTGCTTTTCACACATTTAAGAGGATTCATTGGTAGATGCTTATGGCCTGTTCCAGGGTGATCTTGTGAATGGTGCATTGTTCAGATGCTCCGAAAGTAGCACTGTTGTTGTAAAGGTGTTTTTTTTATTAACACTGATAGACAAGTGCTATATTAACCGCTCATTTAACTTTTCATTTGTTTAGGGAAGCTTAATATCCTGAAAAATAATTTTCACAGCAAATTACTGCAAATAATTCACAGTTAAGATCTATTTTCTTTGATAGATGGGCTTTGAAAAAGTGCCAAATATTCAAGAAGAAAGTTTACCCAAGTAATGTAATTATATTTTCTCTGAAAGACCACTGGTAATGGTTAGATTGCAGTCAGGTTGTGAATTAGAAAAAAAAAAAAAACTATCCACAATTCATAACTCACACAGGAGCCATGCAAATAATAACTCCCGCATGAAATGAAGTGCTCACGACCTCACCAATGCTGTCACAGGTACATTCACAAATGTTGTACACATTATATTACACTTCACAATATGCAAAGAGATGACGGAATATATGATTAATTAATGGTTTGAGTATGTGCTTTATTTAAGTACATTGGGCTTTTAGGTGCTGTTATTCATTGCTATAAATATTGTGAGATCATAAACATGGCATTCAATTTGCACTACAACTTTGGTTTTTCAGCTAACCCCTTTTGGCCAGACTATGGGGTATATTCACAAGAACGTGTGCTAAACATCACCAAAAAATGCTAACGCAACTTTACATATCGCAGCCTTTCGTGTACCTCGACGTAGATAAAAACACAAACCTCAATGCGGAAAAACATGCGATGGGCCAAAGCGTAATGAGAAAATCAGCGATGAGCAGCACCAGGCCTGAAACACACACATGGCAGGACTGAAAAATCATTATAAAAGCAGAAAAAACACTCAAACACAAACTGACCAACACCCAAGCACCATGGAGGCAGCCAGAGCAGGTGCAGAGGACGAGCGCAGCCCCACAAGCACCCCGGACGACCAGCCTGGGAACTCAGTAACAGGGAAGGGCAAGGACAAGAGGGAGAGGAAGACGAAGTTCAGTCTGCAGGAAAACAGGATCCTATTCATGGAGGTGATGGAACACCATTAGCAACTGTTCGTCACCTCCATCATGTCATTGGGCACAAAAAATGAAATATGGCGGGACATCGTGGACAAGGTGAATGCCGTCGGATAGCCCAAGAGGTCAATGGACGAGGCCAAGAGGCGATGGAGTGACATCAAGCGCAAGACCAAGGAGAAACCTGCAGCCAACCAGAAGGTAGCAATGCAGACTGTAGGTGCAAGCCCAGTGCCACAGCTCGTGCTGGATGACATGGAGGAGCTGCTGTCGACACTCATCAGTGTGGAGACTGTGGCCGGAGTCGGGGGACAGGACACTGCTTGACAGGACACAAAACAACTGCAACAGGTTGAGTGACCACCAGGTACTGGGGGGACGGGTGGAGATGGCCACAATGGCACACATGCACAATCAAGCTGAGCACAGTGCACACCCATAATTACTCTGGGTCATGGCCCATATCTACAGACTGTCACAATGTAAAATGCCATGCTGCCTGAATGTCAACATGTACCATGCAGCTCCATACATGTGGACACATTGTAATACACCATCTCCTCTTCACATTGCAGGGGCACAGTCAACACCTCCTGCAGAGCAGTCCCAGTCACTCTTCACTGATGATGAGGAGGACACCCCTAGCATCGACACCCAAGCCCTCCAAGACATCATTGACATCATCCACAACTCACCTCCAGGATCAGGGCAGCCCAGCTACATCGAGGGGACCCCACCCACTACCCAAACCACCCAGCAGGAGGAACCCACAGACCTGGCAGTCTCCCAAGACCCCCAGGAACAACACATGGCCTTCCAACGCCGTGTGCTGGAGGGCCAGAGGGAGACGGCTGAGCAGCTGTGGGTGGGGTTCAACCTCATGGTTACCAAACTGGACACCATCCATGGGTGGCTAGGTCCCATCAGGGACCAGCTCCAGTCCATAACGGACACCCACAGCCAGCTCCATGGTCTCCAATGAGCCCCAACTGACATCGCTGGAGTCATGACGTAGTGAGAAGGACACCTGTTTACTCAGAGTGGCTCCAGCGATCCCAGCAATGAGCTGGCACACATGCGGAGGCTCATGGAGGACATAGTGCGGATGGAAGCAGAAAGGATGGCAGCCACGCCTGCACATCAACAAACTGTAGCTGGGATCTACCATGCCCTGCAGATCCTCATCATTGCATTGCTGCCACAATGTGTGGTGCTGATGAATGCTGCTGCCCCCCACCATCCACATCTCTGCCCCCTGGTGTGTCAGTGCCTCACAGTGCAGCAGGCGTATCCACTCCGGCATCTGATGTGTCGCTGCCACACAGTGCGGCCGACAATCCTCCTCTGGCCCCTGATGTGTCAGTGGCACACAGTGCTGCAACCGGTACTGCAACACCCACAGGTGGGGCAGAACACACATCCGAGGACGAGGACATGGATGGGATTGAGGTCAGAAGGAGGCACTAGCATTCATTTCTGCCACCTGGCCTGTTTCTGCTTGGTGCCGCAAATGGCCCCATGACCTTCCACTAGCCCCTGATACACTCCGCTGCACTCACCTTGGACCACGACAAGGACTGCCATATCCTGTTTGATGACCAATGAGATGGCAACCAGGATGTGAACTGTACCCTTCCTCTTCCGCAGTTCTTGTCATCCCCAGATGGACTCTTGCTGGCCCTCCACAGGCCGATATTGTACAGTGTGCTTGTAGAATGGCCCTATACTGCTCCAGCTGCAAAACTCCACTGGATGTGCAATAAACATCCAGTAACACACTGCTGTGTCATGTCTTTCATCATTCATGTATGAATGTGTGGAGAACAGTATTTCCCTTACAGCAATGATGCTCATCTAGTGGGATGCCGGTCACAGTTTGCTACATTGCCTATTGTGTTCCGGGTGCTGTGGACACTACAACAGGGACACAGGCTTTAGTCACTTCCTTGTCCGAACATGGACTGAACCACGCCCAGAGCCCAGAGTCATTGTTGCAAGCCCAGCGCTGGTCCAGCATACGCTGGGCCAGACCACTCCACTTATGATCCGAGGGGGGGCCCACATAGCTACCTGTCGCAGGCGTACTCGCTGGTGGTGTAGAGGTCACTGGTCTAGTTGTCAGAATGTCACGGCCACTCCTTGAGGGCAGGTTTGCACATACACCACACCCATCCGGCACAGGCGTCACAGGCCACATGACCCCGCAAAAATAAGGGGCCGACAATGTCACATTCCCCTCTGCCATTGGTGACTGGATGACAGACGCTCCATGGTTTTCAAGGATAAAGTGCCCATGAGTTGTTGCGCACAGGGTTAGTGGCACCCGAAGCCTTGCAGCCGTCACGGGCCTACCACCATGTGGCGCTGACTGGCGTTTCACAGTGTTATTGGCACCTGAAGCCTTGCAGCCGTCAGGGGGCCTACCAACATTGTGGGGCTGACTGGTGTTGCACAGGGTTAGTGTCACCGATATAGCTGAGCAGGTGTGCAGCCTGCTCTGACGATGTGTGCACTGATGTGGTCGTCCTGATTTCTTCAGAAGCGGTCGCTCCTCACGCTGCTCCCTGCCCTGCATGCCAAATTGGTATCGTAGCGCCCACTGCCAGACTACTGCCTGCTTTGGTTACTAATTGAATACTTTCGTAGCGCTAGATCGCCATATTGCACTTTAAATATCTGCTCAATTGTGCTACAGTGCGGCCGACAATCCTCCTCTGGCCCCTGATGTGTCAGTGGCACACAGTGCTGCAACCGGTACTGCAACACCCACAGGTGGGGCAGAACACACATCCGAGGACGAGGACATGGATGGGATTGAGGTCAGAAGGAGGCACTAGCATTCATTTCTGCCACCTGGCCTGTTTCTGCTTGGTGCCGCAAATGGCCCCATGACCTTCCACTAGCCCCTGATACACTCCGCTGCACTCACCTTGGACCACGACATGGACTGCCATATCCTGTTTGATGACCAATGAGATGGCAACCAGGATGTGAACTGTAACCTTCCTCTTCCGCAGTTCTTGTCATCCCCAGATGGACTCTTGCTGGCCCTCCACAGGCCGATATTGTACAGTGTGCTTGTAGAATGGCCCTATACTGCTCCAGCTGCAAAACTCCACTGGATGTGCAATAAACATCCAGTAACACACTGCTGTGTCATGTCTTTCATCATTCATGTATGAATGTGTGGAGAACAGTATTTCCCTTACAGCAATGATGCTCATCTAGTGGGATGCCGGTCACAGTTTGCTACATTGCCTATTGTGTTCCGGGTGCTGTGGACACTACAACAGGGACACAGGCTTTAGTCACTTCCTTGTCCGAACATGGACTGAACCACGCCCAGAGCCCAGAGTCATTGTTGCAAGCCCAGCGCTGGTCCAGCATACGCTGGGCCAGACCACTCCACTTATGATCCGAGGGGGGCCCACATAGCTACCTGTCGCAGGCGTACTCGCTGGTGGTGTAGAGGTCACTGGTCTAGTTGTCAGAATGTCACGGCCACTCCTTGAGGGTAGGTTTGCACATACACCACGCCCATCCGGCACAGGCGTCACAGGCCACATGACCCCGCAAAAATAAGGGGCCGACAATGTCACATTCCCCTCTGCCATTGGTGACTGGATGACAGACGCTCCATGGTTTTCAAGGATAAAGTGCCCATGAGTTGTTGCGCACAGGGTTAGTGGCACCCGAAGCCTTGCAGCCGTCACGGGCCTACCACCATGTGGCGCTGACTGGCGTTTCACAGTGTTATTGGCACCCGAAGCCTTGCAGCTGTCAGGGGGCCTACCACCACGTGGGGCTGACTGGCGTTGCACAGGGTTAGTGTCACCGATATAGCTGAGCAGGTGTGCAGCCTGCTCTGACGATGTGTGCACTGATGTGGTCGTCCTGATTTCTTCAGAAGCGGTCGCTCCTCACGCTGCTCCCTGCCCTGCATGCCGAATTGGTATGGTAGCGCCCACTGCCAGACTACTGCCTGCTTTGATTACCAATTGAATACTTTCGTAGCGCTAGATCGCCATATTGCACTTTAAATATCTGCTCAATTGTGCTACGCTGCCTTGTCTATTTCTCAATTGCTAATTTGCATATTATGGTAGCGCCAGTCTGCCAAAGTGCGCTGCAACGCTCTGCTCAATTGTACTGTGCTGCCTGTATTTTGGTTTTGTGCCTGATTGTGCCTTGTGCCAGTTCCACTGCCATTCACATCGCGTTTCTTACATATTGTGCCCCAACCCTGTTTTGCTTTTGGCTTACTGCCATTTTGTTTTGGTTGTTGTTGTTGTGCCTCCCTGCCCGGCTCTCCACCCCGCTCCCGCCTCCCAGCTGCTCCTCCCTCCCCCCTCTCCTCCACTATCCGCATATGACAGATTCATTCACGCGCAGCGTTCACGCGCAGCGGTCGCGCCCCATGCTGCCGAAGGTGCGCCAAAGGTAAGCCCGTCTACGCCCGTCCGCGCCTGGACCGTGCCCAGCGCCAGACCCCCTGGCCCCCGCAATTCCCATTCCACCTGCATAACATATGACGCCGCAACCCTCTCAGCCCTCAACCCCGGCCGACCACCTAACTGCTACCAAGCCGCCCCAGGACACACCCAGGGACCCTTCACCTGCCACTCCTGCAAGTTCGACTGCATCAGGACCCACACCAAATCCACAAACTCCAAACAGAGCCCCGACACTAACCACCTAAAATGCTTCCTGCTCAACACCCGCTCAGTCCACAGACACTCAATCGAACTCTGGAACCTACTCGACACTACATCGCAGGACGTCGCCTTCCTTACAGAAACATGGATGAACGCCTCATCAGCTCCCGACATCGCCATAGCCATCCCGGACACCTACAAGATCATCCGAAAAGATCGCACCAACCAAACAGCAGGAGGCCATCGTCCATAAGAACACCATCCGCATCACGACTAATTCCGATGATAACCTCGCTTCCGCCGAACACCTTCACTTCCAGATTCACACCGACCACAAAACCACACTCAGAGGCACCCTCATCTACAGACCACCAGGACCCCGCACACAATTCAGTGAAGACATCGCTGACTTCATCAGCCCACATGCCCTCCCCTCCGAGAACTACATTCTACTGGGAGACTTCAACTTCCACCTGGAAAAGAAAAACGACAACAACACCACTACCCTCCTGGATAACCTGGCCAATCTAGGACTCAATCAACTTGTTGACACCCCCACTCACTACGCCGGACACACACTCGACCCTATCTTCACCTCCAGCAAGCACATCTCCTTTGATCACACCACAGCTCTCCATTGGATGGACCACAGCTGCGTTCACTTCAATTACAAAAACTCCACGACCCACAACACCCCACAACCTATTCCTTGAAGAAATTGGAACAAAATCACCACCAAACAACTCGTCTTCACATCGCTTCACCAAAACCCCCCCCACCAAATCATCGCACCCAAACCAAGCAGCCACTAACCTCACCCAATGGATCACCCATAGCGCCGACGAACTTGCACCTTTGAAAAACCATCGAATCAAGCAAGGTAGCAAAAAAGCCCCCTGGTTCAACGATGACCTTAAGAAATCCAAGAAGCTCTGTTGTACTCTCAAGAAAACCTGGAGAAAAAACCCAACCACAGAAAGACCCTAGACACCTTCAAGAACGCCACCCGCAAACACCACCAACTAATCCGATCCACCAAGAAATCAGCATTCAAGGATCGACTTGACAACAATGCCCAAAACAGCAAGGAACTATTCAACATCGACAAAGAATTTACTAACCCCACCGCCGGCACCAACGACATTTCTCCCTCCCAAGACCTCTGCGATTCTCTATCCTCATTCTTCCACAACAAAATCGCCGAAATACATAACAGCTTTGAAAACCAGTCCGAAGGTATGTCCACTCCACCCATTTCCGAACCAACACCGCCCTCTAACAACCTTTGCGCCGGGAACCCCATCACCACGAAGACACCATCCACCTGATGAACTCCATCCACTCAGGATCGCCAACCGACCCATGTCCCCACCACATTTTCAACAAGGCAAGCTCCATCATCGCACCCCTTCTCCGCGATGTCATCAACTGCTCCTTCAACTCCGCAACCTTCCCGGAAATCTGGAAACATGCCGAACTCAGCGCCCTTCTAAAGAAACCCACAGCAGACCCCACCGAACTTAAGAACTACCGCCCCATCTCGCTCCTCCCATTCCCCGCCAAAGTCATTGAGAAAGCCGTCAACAGTCAGCTCACCGCCTTCCTCGAATCCAACAAATCCCTCGACCCCTGACAATCCGGCTTCCGAGCCAAACACAGCACTGAAACCACCCTCATCGCGGCAACAGACGACAGCCGAACACTACTGGACAATGGAGAAACAGTTGCCCTCATCTTACTTGACCTCTCAGCAGCCTTCGACACAGTCTCTCATAGCACCCTCATGCAACATTGGAATACAAGGAAAAGCATTGGAATGGATCATATCGTTCCTGGCCGGAAGAACCCAGAGAGTCCGCCTCCCCCCCTTCAAATCAGAGGCCACCGAAGTCATCTGCGGCGTACCACAAGGATCATCACTCAGTCCCACCCTCTTCAACGTATACATGAGTCCCCTCGCATCCATCGCACGCAAACTCAACCTCAACATCATCTCCTACGCAGACGACACTCAGCTGATCCTCTTCCTCACCAAAGACCCAAACACCGCCAAAACCAACTTACACCAAGGAATGAAAGAAGTAGCCGAGTGGATGAAGAATAGTCGTTTAAAACTCAACTCGGACAAAACGGAAGTCCTCATCTTAGGGTCATCCACCTCTGCCTGGGACAACTCATGGTGGCCACCGGCCCTGGGAACCGCACCCACACCTACGGACCACACACGTAACCTGGGCTTCATCCTGGACTCCTCCCTCTCGATGACCAGACAAGTCAATGCCGTCTCATCATCATGCTTCAACATCCTACGCATGCTTAAAAAAATCTTCCGATGGATCCCCACCGAAACAAGAAAGACAGTCACTCAGGCACTGGTCACAAGCCGATTGGACTACGGAAACACCCTTTACGCAGGTACCACAGCCAAACTACAGAAAAACTCCAACGCATCCAAAACGCCTCAGCCAGACTCATACTGGACATCCCTCGACAAGCTCACATTTCCGGCCACCTGAAGGATCTCCATTGGCTCCCTGTCAACAAGAGAATAACGTTCCGTCTCCTCACCCACGCACACAAAGCCCTCTACGACCTAGGTCCCGAATGCCTCAACACGCGACAATCCTTTTACACCCCCTCCCGCCAGCTACGATCGTCCAATCAAGCCCTCGCTGCAATTCTGGGAATTCACAGATCCACCATGGGAGGAAGATCCTTCTCCTACTTGGCGGCCAAGACCTGGAACTCTCTCCCCACCCACCTCCGCCTTACACAGAACCACCTCTCCTTCAGAAAGCGACTAAAAACTTGGATATTTGATAAGTAAAGCACCTCCCTCAAGCGCCTTGAGAGCCTTTGGGTGAGTAGTGCGCTATACAAATTTTGGAACTTGAACTTGGTCTCCGCCATTGAAGACCCAGGACTCAGCATCATGTGTGGCACCTGCTGGGCCGTGGGCCGCATGATGTGGACCATGACATGGTGGCGGGACCGGAGGATGTTGTGGCCCCCATGGGTATCGGAGCTGCATGATCATTGTCTCCATGGCAGGTGTGGCTCTTGGCTGGGCTCCCTTTCATGCTGAGGGTAGTTGTCCTGTTTAGCACCAGCAGAAGTCAGATGTTAAATCCATGGTGCTATCGCGGCTTATCGCCTGTTTTTGCTGCGCTTTGCAGATCTGGCAGTTCGTTGTGAAAGTGGTGTTGTGTTTTTTTGTGTGTTTTGTCACTGGAACACCTACTCTGCATCTCATTAGGGTTAGTTCTCAGTGCCCACCGTGGAAATAAATTTGGGGGCAGTTATTGCGGGAATACTGGCAATGTCTGCAGTTTTCACCAGCTTGTGAATGTGGTGTTAAATCTATCTCCACTTTTGATGCGTTAAGGTGGGGATAAAACAGAGATAAGGCCTTGTGAATATCTCCCCATGTTTTTAAAAAGAAAGTTTATAGGGTAAGCTGACCCTATTATAGTGTTTGCAGACCCTTGACAAGTTTCCTAGCCATGGTCTGCAAGCAAATGGCAAACTTCAAGGCCTTGTGTTGCGCCTCCCCCCAGGATGTGTAGGCCTGGTTTCAGAATTCCTAATGCCAAGAAATGAATGCATCAGCCCATGAAGCTTGACAGGGGTTTGTGATTCTCTCACATGACATTTGTGCTGTGTTTGTTAACCTTTGCCAGAACTCGCAGGTAATAGGGCCACGCTGGGGGTGCACAAACCCAGCCCCAGTGTCCTTGAACCCTACTGTAAAATCAGAATTTGTGTATTATTTATTTGGTGGGATGGCTTTGGAGTTAGAGTGTACTCAACATGCCTCCTTTATGTGCCCGTTATATTGTTTTCCAGATGTGGGGACCACAACATTTTTCTTTGAGTTTCAGCAAGACAATGAGGGAAGTTCAGTTTGCGGACCTATCTTCAGGGTTACTAGAGCTTAATGAGATGATGGGAGAGAAAACTCTCTCATTCAATTAGATTTGAGTATGTTTTAACTTTGGGTCCATGGAGGTCTGTGAAACCAGGTCAGCGGATGTCGGCTGATTCACAATTCTACTGCTTCAAACCAATAAAAATGTCAATGAATTTCATCAATCTAGCAGAAGCACTTCCTTGAGTAAAATTTTATTTTGATTCCAAGTTTAGTATAATTCCATTCAGCTGTTTTTTTCTGTATCTTTGAGCAAAGAATTAGATGTGAGTTGAAATGTGAAATGTCAAGTCTTTGACCCTCCCCCCCATCCTTTTTGCCCTCTCTTCTAAGTTTAGGACTCCTAAATAGCTTCTGTGAATACCGAAATTCTTAAAGTTAGGATTTCTCTCAGTTTAGGAGTAGTAAAGTTAGGACTCCTAACTTTAGGACTCCCATAATGACTTATGTGAATACCGAAATGACTCAGGGGCATAATACCAAGGCAGGCGAAATGAAATTATCGCCGCTTTTGCAGCCGTTTTCAGTCGAAAAGCAGCAATAATTTCATCGCCTTATTAGCAAGCTGTCGCTAACATCATTTAGCGACAGCTTTTAGGTGATAGCGAGCGGTTTGGGGCCCGCTTTGCATGTCAGCGATATTTATCGCTAATGACATGCAAAGTGGGCGTACCCAACCTGTTAGCAACTGAAAGCAGTCGCTAACATCACTATCGCCTATTAGCAAGGTAGGCGGAGCGATAAAAAAATTCGTGCTAAGCGCGTATATCGCTGAAAATTAACACCTGCTCAGACCAGTTCTTAACCTGTATATCCAATGGGAGTTGGATATTCAGGTTAAGACCCTATTGGCGTTAATGCCTGAATATCGCTGGATTCCCAGCGATATTCACGCATTTCGCCGCTATCGCCAGATATTTTATCGCATTGGATATAAACGTTACTAATAGCACGTTATCTCTGCGATAAAATCCGGCGATGCTTGGCGATAAAAAAAAATTTGCTAAGCTTCTTTAGCGATAAATATCGCTAGTTGTTGATAATATGCCCCTAAGTGCCTTCTGTGAACACCAAAATGAGTAAGTGCCTTCTGTGAATACCAAAATGGTAGTTCGTTTAGGATATTGCCTTAAGTTAGTTCTGTGAATCTGGTTCACTCTGGAGTCAAACTCCTGGGACCTTATATTTTTAACAGAACTCTGGTTGAAGGAGAGCTCTAACCACGACCTGATGTTGGCGATACCTGAGGGTTTTTGGATGTCTTATGCCAACTTGGGTGGTAACAAGTTCGGAGGTGGTGTAACTATTATCATGAGTGGTGGCTGGGAGATCTCCTGTAGAAGAATCGAGCATGTAGGGATTATTGAGGCCCGGTTCTACTGCATCAGAATCTCGTCCTCCTCATCGATGGCTGGGATCTTGGTTATATAGACCACCTGATACCACATCTTGCCATCTATTAGAGCTATACAACACCATCCCGATTTTTCACTGAAGTACACCTATTTTACAGTCCTTGGCGACTTCAATGTCCCAATGAACAATGAACAATGTAAAATGTTCTAAGGCCTCTCAGTTGGCAGATATCCTTAAGGGTCTAAACATGACGCAAAGGCTGTTGGCCCCTAACCAAATAGCAGGCCATATGTTGGACCTTATCTTTTGAAATGATCCCAACCTGAGAGTAGAGGCCCCACTACCACTGACCTGGTCTGACCATCTGTTAGTCCCATTCAGTTTTATATGCAAATCCTCAAGCTGTAGTTCCAGGCCAATCTCTGACAAAAAGAGAAACAGGAGGATGGTCTCCCCTGAAACTATGGGACTCTGGCTCAAAAACGGACCATCCCAGCTGACGGGTGACCCAAGCAGTGATGCATCCAGTTTCAACTGCTGGGTCACCTCCGCCTTAGACAGAGTGGCCCCTCTTAGACCAGTGATATCTTCCAGGTAAAAACCCTCAGCCCCTTGTTCTCCATGGAATTACGAGTAGAAAAAAGTATTTGCAAGAAACTTGAACGCTCCTGGAGAAAATCCTACAATCTGGTAGCAGAATGCTCCTACAGAGCGTCTTTAAAAAATGTCCACAGGCTGAAGCATAACACCATGAGGGATTACTTTGCTAACCTAATCAAACTATCTGACAACTCGGCCAAAGAAGAATTTAAAATTGTCCAATGTTTTACCAAGCCCATAGCTTTAGACAGCACAGTTTGCCCCTCGGCTAACATCTGTGCTGACCTATCGGACTTCTTTCAGGAGAAACTCCAACTGATCTACTTCTCCTTTCCCCAGCTATGTCCTCTTCTAGGTTAAATCCTACCTCTGAACTCCATGGCACCTGGTCTGAATTTTGCCCACTTCTACCGGAGGCATCTCTCAGAGAGCTGCACAAATGTAAATCAGGTTCTCCAGGTGACCCCTGCCCTGCTCAGTTTTTTAAACTACTTGCCCCATGGTTCAATATGCAGCTGAACCAGATCCGGAATCCTCCCTGACAATTGGTATTTATCCTGCTGCCTGGAAACAAGCTTACCTACTGCACATCTTAATAAACCAGATGCTGATCCAGCAGAACACAGGAATTTGAGGCCTATGTCTCTTCTGCCAGTGCTGGCCAAAATTCTTGAAAAAGGAATTTCAGGAGAAATTTTTGATTTCCTTGAATTCATCAATCGTTTCCATGATTCTCAATCGGGTTTAAGATTGGGCTACAGCATGGACACAGCACTCTTGGAAGTTGCCGAAACAGTTTGTGAAGTTGTTGACCAGGGCAGCTCTGCAATGCTTGTGCTGTTGGATCTCTCCACAGCATCTGACATGGTGTCTCATCAGATTTTTTGGAGAGACTCAGACACTTGAAAGTGTGCAGAACTACGTTGTCTTGGTTCCAGTCGTTCTTAGAGAACTGTTCTCAACAGGTATTTCTCCTTGTTTTTGGGGTTCCCCAGGGCTCAGGTCTGAGCCCTCAACTGCTCAATGTTTATTCGACCCCCCTCATGACCCTGGTCAAGAAATGGGGAGTGAGAGTAGTCTACTACGCTGATGACACTCAGCTGGTGTTCTCTTTCAAAAGGCCATTGCCAACTTTAAACAATGCCTGAATAACATCTCGCCCATGATGACTCAGAATTGCTTACAATTAAACACTGAGGAAACAGAGGTTCTGTTCTTCAATCAATCAGCACCCCCTCCGCCAGAGTTCTGGTGGCCCTCAGCCAGAAATTTGGGGTTTAAATTCGATAATAACATAACTTGAAGGGCCCAGATATGCCAGGTCTTCTGGAAGCTGAGAGCCCTATGAAAATTACTTCCCTTCCTTCCAATAGATTGCAGGAAGACAGTGGTCCATGCACTGGTCACGTCCCAGTTAAATAATTTTATATAGCCTTTATATTGGATTACCAGCCTATCTGGTCTGCATGCTGCAAATAACTCAAAATGCCGTT
Source organism: Lissotriton vulgaris (assembly GCF_964263255.1). NCBI lineage: Eukaryota > Metazoa > Chordata > Amphibia > Caudata > Salamandridae > Lissotriton > Lissotriton vulgaris. Next base: position 89,119,823 of record NC_141697.1, on the reverse strand, counting down.
GGTAGATTAAATTGCCATTCCGCCACCATATTTCCCCTTATTTGCAGAGCCTTCATTGGCTGCCCATCAATAGGAGGATTGAGTATAAGACACATACCCTCGCCTACAGAGCCACTTGAGATCAGGGCCCGGGTTATTTGAGACATAGACTGCCAAACTACCATCAAGATCGGGTTCTGAGATCTAATCACCTTACACTGCTCAGGATTACTCTCTTCTTTAAGGATAGGATAGGCGGCAGAGCATTCTCGGTGAGAGCTGAGTTACTCCGGAATTGCATGCATTTCCATCTCCGTATGATTGAGTCAGAATTGGCCTTCAGAAAAGCACTGAAAACATGGCTTGTTAACCTCCCGTAGTTCACCCCTTTCCCTCCTCACTGTGAATCTGCAACTCAGCGTCGGGACACCTCCGTTGGAGGTAGCCGTGAGCTCTATAAATCTCTCTTATTATTGTTATGGTCTAACAGAAACAATTTTTAGCCCCTGGGAATTTCCATTGGGAGCTGGTTGCCAATCAGAATGCTCCCTTTGGGGGGCTTTTGCTCTTCTAATGGGCCCACAAAAGTGTATGCTCTGGTGCCAGAAACCCCCATGTCCCTAGCTTGACCTGTAGCCCCCACGTGGGCTCCAACACCCTAATGGCAAGAACTGGTCAAAAAAGGGCACGTTGTTCTGAAGGAACGTGTTGAGACACAGCTGTCTGAGCATTGACTTTTCTTTAGAGGGAAGCAACATCAGCTAAAGAGAAGTAAAAATAAATAACACAAAAATAAACTCACCTGGTTTACATGCTTTACCTTTCGATATGCTGTGGGTTGTGTGGTGTGTGTGTTTGTGCATGTGTGCGCACGCAAATAGTGGTAATATGAAGTCTTGTTAGGTAGCTAAAGAGGCTTTAACAACAGCTAAAAATAAAGGAGGGTGCTATCAAAACAGAGTGTCCCACTCGACTAAGAAGGAAGTGTGAAATTAGAATCACTGAGCTCCCAATCGAACTGACCCGCTGAGCCTCACCTTTGTAGAAGATATCCTGTATGAGGAAATGTGCCCCTGAATAGATTAGGATGGTAAGATAGTGAATTAAGTAAACCTGCTTGATTCAGATATAATTTAAAAATCTGATTATCACAGAAGACAAATATGGCTATCAGTCAAAATAATCTCAAATTCGGGTAATTAGCAATTTAAGTATGAGACAGACAGGCATGGAACTTCTATGTAGGAAAGAGGCAACCTACTCTGGCTCACCTCCAAAATGAGCCCTCTTTTGATCAAAATACGAAGTAAAAATCATACACTCAGCATGAGGTGAGCTAAAAGATGCATAAACTGGACAGATCAAAATACAGGCTAAAATGGAACAATAACTAATAACATCCGCTGAATAAATAATAATTTGTCCCCATTCGCCCTAATGTTATGGAATGTGACAGTACACATCTTGTTACACATAAAATAATGACAGATGTATGCAGTGGCGGTTGGTGACTTTTGAAAGTGGTTGGGTGTAAGCCTTTGGTATGAATTTCATGTAGTGAGCGCCGCAAGAAAGGTTAATGGGCAAATGTGGGGACCAGGCTGGGTCCTCCTCTTGAGAATTGTTTTGGGCAAATGGTGCATTTTAAGGCAGGTAATGTAATGATAAAGAAAAGCTTATAAAGCAGTAGGAATATATAGTCTTGAAATATTAAACACATTAAAAACTGCCCTATATCTTACTGCAACAGTTATTGTAATGTGCAAATTTTACAATGTGACAACTTCAATCTTTTAAAGTGTGCGCTTGCCTAGTGTCTTGCACTGCATGCAGCATCAACTTTGGAAAAAAAGGCTCTAACCAGGCTTCAGGAAGGACACATAATTCCCATTTTGCAGACAGAATGTGTGATGTATTTATGGACGCGGAGAAACTGCCCAGAGCAGCGCCAGAGACCAGGGGGCATATTATCAAGGACAGGCGATACATTATCGCCACTTTTATCGGCAGGAAACTGCAGATAAAGCAGCGATAATGGCCTTGATAATATGCTCTATGAATTCCAATCAAAGCCCATGTTAGATGTGAACACATCTAACATGGGCTTCGATTGGAATTCATAGAGCATATTATCAAGGCCATTATCGCCGCTTTATCTGAATTTCCTGCCGATAAAAGCGGCGATAATGTATCGCCCGTCCTTGATAATTTGCCCCCGAGAGCCTAACCAAGGATCCCCACGAAGGAGTGCTGACCCCCATAAGCCTGCCTGCCTGCAGCCTGCAGTGTCCCCCTCCCGCCGCCGCTTTTGAGTAAGACCTGCGGCCGCCGAGCGGAGGGGGACTCTAAAACTACACCCCCCAGCAGGCCTAGCGGCGCCAGCCGCCTCCTCATCGCACCAGGCGGCGCATAAAGGAAGCGTCACCCCCGCATCGCGGGAGCGCACGGGAGTGCCCGGGGCTAAGCCCGGGCAAAGGGCGGGCCCTCTGTGGCCCTCAGGGGCCTGAAGTGGCCGGGTCGGGCCACCTCCCCAAGATCGCCCGGCAGGATTAGCAAGCTAAAGCCATCATAAGAAACAGACGGAGTGTGGGGCATTAAAAACTGCATAAGGATGAGCAAAACATTGAAAACACCGATGGCAACAAGATCTACCAGCAGATTAAAAACCATGAGTACACCTTTGCCAACCATAGCTGCAATAGACATAATGCTGCAAAAAACTATTAGTGTCGTGGCGGATGCCATTCAGGACACAGAGAGGTGACTCTCTTTGACACCAGACTTATGCTTTCCAAACTTGTCCTCGCACACTACTAACAACACCCAAAATATGGATGATACTGCTTCATCACAGGAGTCTTTATTGATGCAATCATTCTCAGATTTACCAAGATCACACGTTAAAGATAACACATCTAAATCTTTGTTCACTGACCCAACAATGATCAATCTGGACAATAGCCTCTTGATTCTAACTAACCATGTAAGCAATAAAAATCACGAAAATGCTACATCTCCAGCTTTGGTTGCCCACTCAGAGGAGAGAAAACCATTGGCCACTGACTTAACAGAGTCTCAAATCCCTAAACAAACCAATGTTCACAAGGGCACTCGGAAAAAACGAAAAATAAAGCACCCTATGAGGAAAACTCATCTCCTATCAGGTAAACCCAAACGCTCTATTAAAGACATGTGACAGCAAACAACTTTGGGGAAACCCACTGAACCAACACGTGGGGGGCCCTCCCTAATATCTTTACAGGATTATGATGCACACGGAAATGATAAGAACAACACAGGGAGTTCTCTGGTCAACGAGGAAACAGGCCACATAGATAAGAATCGTACCACGAACATACCATCCATGAGTGAGATTGAAAACCTGATTAAATCACTCTTGCAACCTATTAGCCATCAGATCGCTAATATCGAAAAGGCTTTGAGTAAGTTCGAGAGGGCTCAAAATGATATATCATCTAGTATTCTCAAACTCCTCAAATTACCCAATACACTCCCCACTTTTGTTCCAGCCTCTACAACCCTCAACGTCAAAAATCCAAAAACCGCAAAAAAGTCAAGTGATCCATCAAGAGACACAGATAAACAGAAAAAGCCACAGCATCAGAGTCCCCCCACTATTGATTTGGCATTAAACCCACAAACAGCTCATCCTACTGATAAGTCCACAGTTACACCTATAGATAATACGCAAAATATCCAGGTATGTGAGGATGACGATGATAGTGAGTGGGCAACAGAGGGTTATCCTTCTAATATAAAGACAGGCACTGCGGACAATATAAGACACCCAGCTCCATCAAATGCTAACATCCCTACTAAAGCAACAGGAGCACAGCAACCTAGACCCTCCACAATACGAATACCATCATATATAAATTTACCACCACAGTCTAACCCTTATACAATAGTTATGATTGGGGTACCTAAAGCAGATGAAAACAGGGAGGAAACACATGAGGAATTAAAAAACAAAGTGATGCAATGGCTAACTATACACAGGCCACTTCCCTCCTATATAATAGGAACCATCATGCATGTTAAGAGAGTAGAGTGGGTGGGTACACGTTTTAAGTCCACAGAGGGCAACTGCATTGTGGTCACCTTTAAATACGTAGGAGTGGCGAAATTCATTGCAGACTGGAGGAGCCCTTTGACAAATAGTCTGATTCGTACAATGGGTCTTAGTTACTTTTATCCTGTTCGCTCCAATAGCCAAAGGAATAAATATAAACATCACTATGCTCAAGAAGGACCCTATACCTCGCAGCTATATCCTCAACCCTGGTCGGCCCATCTTGTTCCCTCTCAAGGCATGCCAGTGGGCTTTGAACCATACCCATATGCTCACCCTTGGGAAAGTAAAACATATAACTATCAACCCTCAGCAACATCTGAGAGAGCAGGGCCCACTCATCATCGAGCCCATAATTACCCTAACTTTCAACATAATAACTACGGGCTCTCAACGTCAAATAGATATGATGTACTCTATAACTACGACCAACTGGACGAGGTTGATTGACTGCCATCTGACTTGCCCTTTGTTTACTGCCCTGACAGGGTGTATAACCCCGTAGTATCCAAGATCAATTCATTAATAACCTCTAACCTTTCTGAGGTTAACTTAGTCAATACTGCCACAATGATGAGCTCTATCCACCCAGTTAGCTCTTCCCCAGAACACATCCCTACCCCTTCGTTACCTGAAGCATGCAGCCTTCCTACCCTTATAGTCTCTCAATCCTCAGCCACTATCAAATTAACCCCTGCATTATCATTAGATCATAATGACTTCAACCCAATTAAAATACTGACATGGAATATCGCAGGACTGGCTTCTAAAACTAATGACCCGATGTGGGTATCTTTTGTTAAAAATTACACCATATTATGTTTCCAGGAAACCTGGTTAGTAGACAGTAATGTTTTCATTGAGGGATTCCAAAGTTTCTTTGTCCATGCATCCCCCTCACCCAGTGGCAGGGCAAAAGGGGGATTAGCAACATTTATTAGTCTGTCCTTTAAATCTGAGATAAACCATTTGCAGTTGGACAGTAGAAACATCCAGATCCTGGACCTTAGAAAGGGGAAGAAAGGAATAACCCTGGTCAATTTCTATAATTCTGTTTCTTCACCGGGCGAATGTAACATCGTCACTCTTCAAAATCATCTAAGTGAAAGCCAGAAAAAATTGTCCCAGGATAAAATAATTGTTGGCGATTACAACACACACTCTGGGCTCTTTGGGATGTGGAAACAAAGCAGGTCCTCACTTTGCTCATTGCCATTGTGGAACAAGATTGAACACTTTAATGGACGCCCTGAACCTGACTATGGCATTATCTCTGAAGGTCGACTCCTTTACCTTTAAAAATCCAACTTATAAAGGTTCAGAGTCAGGTTCTTTTATAGATCACATCCTTCTCTCAGCTGGTGTGGTTAATCAGGTTCTCAACTTTGATATACTCGAAAGTATTTACAGTGACCACAACCCTCTTTATCTTGAGCTACAACGTGGTCCCTTTGCACTTCGGAAAAATATTAAGGACCCGGGAGTGCTAAAACCGGTTAATAACAACCGCCGCTTGAAATGGAACTTGATAAATAGCGACAATTTGCACGAGTCCGTTGTAAAGCACTGTGAACCTGAACTCAACCTCTGTGGCTCAAACTCCACTCCCCCGGAGTCCATCCTATCTACCTTCACAGTGGTGACAAAAAAGATTGATCAATTGCTCTCTGTACCCGTAAAGGGAACTTTCGCCCAACAACCACGCTGGTTTGATCACGCCTGTTCCTTAGTTAATCGAAAACTAAAAGCTGCCCTCAAGAACAAGCCAAGAGACTCTGCACTTATCAAGGCTCTACGCGCAGAATATAAAAACACCCTTGCATCTCGCAAAAAGACTATAAAAACTAAAATCTGGGAGTCTCTGCTAGATCCTTCAATTCTGGGCAATAGCTCGAAATTCTGGAGCATAATCAACAAGCCACTCTTTGATGACCCGAATGCTGACAGCCTCGGAACCGTCATACCTGAGAACGATTGGATCTCTCATTTCAGATCCATCTTTATGAGTGACGCCCCACAGACAATGCTAACTCTCAAACTTCCTGAAAACACACCTCTGCACTTTACTATCAAAGAAGTTGAACTAGGGATCCATGGTCTTACTAGTAACAAAGCCCCGGGCCCAGACGGTCTTCCACCTGATTTATTTAAATCCAACATTCCCTTTTGGGCCCCTATCCTCACAGCTGTCATCAATGCGGGGATCGAAATTGGGGTTCCTAAGTCTTGGGGAGCATCCACTATCGTCCCTGTATATAAAAAGGGCGACAGAACAAAAGCGGCTTGTTATAGACCAATTTCCCTGATAAATTCAGTTGCAAAGGTAGTGGGAGCGATTTTCTTAAACCGGTTGAACGCGTGGGCCAAACAAAACAGCATAATGGCTCCTGCCCAGTATGGATTAAGACCAGGGCATTCTACAACTACCCAATGCGTGAACTTATATTTAATCAGTGGCAAATATACCCAAGCCAGAAAAGGAACATTATATATGGCCTTCATGGGCCTTTCTTCGGCCTTTGATTGTGTCGATAGAAGTAAACTTTGGGTAGTCCTGCAGAACATGGGCATTGAAAACAACTTGATCAACTTTCTGGCTGACCTCCATAATGATACACGTGCCAATGTCCGTTACACTAAAGATCTGAAAGTAACGAGAGACTTTAAAATCAACCGGGGGGTCAGGCAGGGCTGTATTTTAGCACCTTTTCTTTTTAATCTATATATAAATGGACTCGAGGAACATCTTTTAAAAATTGATACGGACTATCCTCGCATTGGAAAAAAGGGCGTGCCTGTTCTGCTATATGCAGATGACGCCGTCCTTTTATCCAGAACTGCACTTGGACTTCAAAAATTATTGGATTCCTTTCTCCAATTTATGACCTTACGTGGCCTGAATATCAACAACTCCAAATCATTTGTTATGATGGTAGGTTCAGGATCAAAAAAACAGTTCCCCTTCTTAGTCAATGGGGAAAAAATACCATCTACAAAAACCTTTTCATACCTTGGAGTACTGTTTGATTATAAACTATCATGGGGCCCCGCCATAAACAAAAAGAAAGGTGAAATGCTAAGGACCAACGCCGGAATAATGGACTTTGCACGTAAAATGGGTAACACACCAGTGTCCGCCATAATGAAGTTATACCAAGCGAAAAGCATCGCGGTTGCCTGTTACGGAAGCGAACTCTGGGGCTTCGCTCCAGTGGATGCCCTTACAATTCTTGAAAATAACTTCCTAAAACAGGTCCTGTGTTTACCAAAAAGTACTGCTAATTTTTCTGTCCATGAGGAACTCGGCACACCACATTTAGGAGATAAAATTGCTGTAAATCCTCTGCTCTGCTGGTTGAACTGTTGGATGAATGACTCAATACCATTAACTCACAATATCCTTCTTGAAGCCCTCACCTGGGAAGGGCAACTCAAGATACCCTGGCTGAAATATATTAGAAACTGCCTTAAAGATCTGGGCAGGTTGGACCTCTATTCAACACCTCAGCATATATCCAAGAAAGACGCTAATTATGTAAAGGATACTTTTTTATTAAATCGACAACTGGATAGGGAAGAAATTGAGTTGAAGAAGGGTAGTGTAATGAGCCATATTTTAACTAAGACTTGTATACGCTCTGAACCATATCTATCCTGGCATATATCAAGACATGAGCGTTTCCTGTTGAGCAGATTCCGTTTTGGTTTATATCACCTGTTGTTAGCTGTGCCGAGCGGAGCCCATAGAGGTCAAGTGTTGCCACCTTGCGGCTGCGACAATAAGTCTCCGCAAGACCTGGCTCACTTTTTATTCTTGTGCACTTTTTACTCGAGACCACGGAATATATTTTTAAAACCTCTGCTTAAAAAACTGAACTTTGTGCAAATCAAGCCAGCTCTACTATACCTTCAAATGCTGCACTGTGATAGCACTTTTTTTACTTGTAACTTTTTAAAAACAGCCCTGAAATTCAGACAAAGTATGGAAGGTTGACCCCCAGCTGAACTGTTTTTACCCTAGTAATTAAGTCTCTAATAAGTATACTTACATTGGATCGTGTCATTATTTAATCTATTTGTAATCATCTGTTTATATTTTTCTTGTTGCACTTTTCGATAATGAACTGTATATATATGTACTTTTACTTGCTTTTATGACTGCATTTTAGACAGTCGAATAAAGAATTTTGAATTGAATTGAATTGTGTAATGTATGTGTGTGTGTGTGCGCGTGCGTCTGAGTAGACAGTAAGAATGAAAACATGGTCACCTTTCGTATTTCAAACTGGATGTAGGTCCTAACCTGACCAATTTAAGAAAACATACCTCTGTCCTATGCAATTCATTTGTTCAAATAATAATTAGTTGTGCTACAAACTATTCATTGTTTGTTAATTAGAAATATGCTATAAGACGTTCATTTTCTGGGAAGTCTAGCCCGTGTTTTTTAAATTCTTTCATTTCCTTGCTTCCACCCTGAGTATCCTCCTTCTAACAGAAGGCTTTCTTAGGAAGCATTAAACATACGAATATCCCACCTAAGGCCACAGGTGTGGTACATAGAAGAAAAGAGTGACAGAGGGAAACAGGGGGGTGATAACCCGAGTGGGCACAGTAGCTCCACACAACTAATGCGAGGAAGGAAAAACATGCTTTTTTTATGTATACCCCTCACACAATATAGTAGTGTCATGCTCCATCATTTGGTTCACCCTGACTCCTAAAGGTCAGGGTGGGCTCGACCGCATTCCAGGGAGCACTTATAAGGACGACCAGTGGGCTTAACTAGAGATTAAAAATCTCTCAACTTATCCAAGGTATTAGCGGAGAATGTGGGGACAGTAAAAACAATGGGGCATATTACCAAGGGCATTATCGCCGCATTAGCGGGACTTTTTCCCGCTAATGCGGTGATAATTTTATCGCCCTATTACCAAGCTGTCGCTAACACCAGTTAGCAACAGCTTGTAGGTGATAGCGGGCATTTAGGGGCCCACTTTGCATGTCAGCGATAATTATCGCTAATGACATGCAAAGTGGGCGTGCAAAGATGTTAGCGACTGAAAACAGTCGCTAATATCTCTAACTCCTATTAACAACTTTTGGAAATATTTGCGCTAAGCGCGAATATCTCCAAAAGCTAACGCCTGCTAAAAGTAGTTGTTAGCCATGTTATCCAATGGAAGGTGAATAACATGGCTAATAGCATTGTCACGATAATGCATGAATATCACTGATTTTTCAGCGATATTCATGCCTTTCGCAGGATTTTTACCACTTTTGAGATAAGCCTTGATAATATCAAGGTATCTCAGCAGTAAAAATCCTCGGTGCTCTGCGAAATTTTTTTCCCGCTAACCAAGCAATAGCGATAATTATCGCTATTGCTTGGTAATATGCCCCAATATCTCGTGGGTAATCTGGACTATTATGTTTCAGCCCTATCTAAATCCCAAAGAGGTCCGGGGCTTTCAACAGGGTAATGTAATGAAACCTCCCTGGGTTAATAGTAACCTTAATATGTGGGTAATTTGCGCCAAATAAGGTGAGATGGTACAGTGATAATATTTGCCCTCAAGTAGTCTTGGTGAAGTTTCACCTAAAACGAGGGCAAACAATAATCCATATTTTAGTGTTTGTTCATTTCGCATTTTTACTACGGGCAAAGAATGTGCACAACCAACATAGTATTAAGCAAAAAGTATCAACATCAGCATGCATCTCCCAATGCATGCATATCGTATAGTGTTAAGTGAGACATATTGTACTCACTGCCATCTCTGTATTATCAGAGGGTTATTATATTGTGATGAAACAGGATGCATCTATTTCACTCAGTGCCTCCCCTGAGATAAATGACACCCGACAACTGTGGGTGAGTGATACCCAATGCAGTAATTTATTTTATTCTATTTGTTTTGACCTTTGCCACTTAAAATGAAATAATGCGGAACTCAAAGGATGGATGCATAAAAAGATTGTCGCTAGCTGTTTGAATGGGGATGTGAGAACCTTTTCACATCCGCGAAATACTCACGATATATATCATTTTCTCTCAAGGATAACTAATTCGTGATTCTAAAAGCAAACATGCGATTTACATGCACAATGAATTTAGATTATTGGTGAGCATGAAGAAAGGGCCTGTGTGTACTTTAACCCCTTCGCTGCTCATGACGAGCTCAGCTCATCATGCAGTACACTGGTCGTGTGCTTATGACGAGCTGAGCTCGTCATGAACAATGGGGATCATGTGCATGCAGCACAGGAGGGGAAAACCTCTAGCAGCCAAGGTGTTAAGGAACCCTCACAGAGGCACTAAGCAACATTCTCAGAACCACCAATGATCTGACCAGCATGACCGTGCTTTGCAAACTGAAGTCAGAAGTGAAGTAGTGTGGCTCACTGGTTAGAGGCGGCAGACCCGAGAGCAGAGGACGGCCCGGGACCAGGGTTCGATTCCCGGCGCGGCAGGTGTCTGGACCAGGGTCAGCGGACTCGATAATTCTCTCGCCTCGGTGCCCACTCTGATCAGTGATCACACTCGGCAACTCTGGGCATTAGCTTGCCTCATCTTCACTAACGGCCCCACCAGACTGCCGGGGATGCCTGGTCTCACCCTGGAGATACCCATTAAGGGACCATCTCTCAGGGAAGCCAGGAAGGGTTTCGCAGCGGTCGAAGCGCCTTGGGACCCTACGGGTAAGTAGTGCGCTATATAAATGCCAATACACATACACAAGACTAGTGGTGCCCAGCCACAGTGTGACCCCGCTTTGACCTTTTACAGCAAATGGCGAGTGTGCAGCCACAACCAAAGTGTTTCTCCCTCCCCTTCCAAAGAGTTTGGAGAGGAATTTGTCTGCATGTTCCTGCCCCAGCCCTAACAGCACCAGCAAGTTTAAAGCCTGCTGAAGTTGAAATCCACCTGAACAACATTTTAGATGCCTCGTGTTCTAAAGATAGGAGAACTGGAGGAGAGATAATTGTTTTTGTTATTTCGCTTGCTACCTCCAGGGCAACTGAACAGGCTCCATGGATGGTTTTGCTAGTAAGGAAACAAGACTGAAGTAGGGTTGCTACTCGTACAGAATTTGTTTGCCAAACAATATTGCCTGTGTGTAATCTCATGCCTCAATGTTAGGCCATTATAGTGGCAAGCACCCTCTTCAAAATTAACTAGATGCTCTTTCACTTGTTTTATGTTTTTGTTTAATCCCATTTAGTAAACCATATGAGATCTCTCCAACACTTTGTGATGGATTTCTCATCAAACTGAAACTTGTCAACAGCTATAAGTAACAATTACCGTCTGCCCACTTACTTCTGAGATGTTTCCATTTTGGCAGACCCTGCGTAGACTGTGAGTTGATGGAAGGGAGGGAGGGGGCACCATGGAGTATATGGAAGGCACCAACGTTTGCTGTCTCCACCGCTAACTTCTGTGCGAATCTCTGGGTATTATTGAACCCTGGGCGTAAAACTCGGCTCCGACTTTTGAATTTGAGATTTCACAAGTAAGTTTGAAAATTGGTGTTGTTTGTTTGATTGTGGCATTGCGCCTACATTTTTTTGTGCTTTTCATCCTTTTTTTTTTACAATTATTGTGGTGGGTGGCCTGTAGTTTCACTAGAGGCCTAATTGTTTGTTTGCAAGTAATTTTCTTCTTTTAAAAAGGAAACATGTTGCACAGTTCACTACATTCTCTCCAACTTTTGAAATCATTTTGCAATATTTATTTAATTCACTAGCCCAGTAGTCTGCCAATAGGCCTTTCAGCCAGTATGCCCAGAGCTAATCATGGGTGCATGAAACAACTGTTTATGTGGTGTCTGTTGAATTTAAACATCAGTTAGGGCATGGATGGCATTGGATTGAAATGCAAAATGTGTTTTTTTGGTATTTCACTTTTTTTCATGTGTGTTAAATAAATGTCTTTGTTGGATTTGTGTGGGTGTTGTGTAATTTGCAAACGTTTTTTAGCCCTGTGTATTTTCTTTGTTGGAATTGTTGCATTAAAAGTTTGTGTTGTTTAGCATGCCTCCTTTGTCTGGCCAGTGTATGTGTGTTTGTAATAGTGGGCCACCATTTACCTTGGCTGAGCCTCCCCATGTGGCCAGGGGCCATTTTATAAAGTTTGTGTCAATATAGGCCTGCTTGAGTTAACTGTTTACTAGGCCTCCTGCTTCTTGTTATTGTGAGGGATCATGTGGCTGGCGGCCATTTTGTGGTGGTGGTAGTTAGTGTGCTTTTGCCATAGACCTGCTTGTCTTCTTTTCTTTGTTCCTCTTGGCTTCCTGTTATGGTAGCCTGGCCATGTGGCTGGCAGCCATTTTGTGAAGGCAGCCAGTGTACCTTTGCCATAGGTCTGCATTGTCTCTCTTCCCTTTCTTGTTGTGGCCTGCCTGGCCATGTGACTGGCGGACATTTTGTGAAGGCAGCCAGTGTGCTTTTGCCATAGGCCTGCATTGTCTGTCTTCCCTTTCTTGTTATTGTGGCCTGGCCTTCTGCCTGATGGCCATTTAGTTAAGACAGCCAGAGAGCTATTTACATAGACCTGCATTGTCTGCCTTCCTTTTGTTGTTGTTGTGGCCTGGCCATGTGGCTGGCGGACATTTTGTGAAGGCAGCCAGTGTGCTTTTGCCACAGACCTGCATTGTCTGTCTTCCCTTTGTTGTTGTTGTGCCCTGGCCATGTGGTTGGTGACCATTTTGTGAAGGGGCAGCCAGTGTGCTTCTGCATTAGACCTGCAAGCCTTCTTTGTGGTGGCACTGCCTTATTGCTGGTTGTTGTTTTGAATGCAATTTTTTCTTCTTTTATCCAGCAAAAAATGTAGCACGGTTCACTACATTTTCTAATAAATTTGCAATAATATTGATTTGAATTGATTCACTATGTGGCCTAGTCTGCCAGTAGGTTTGCCAAACAATAGGCCCAGAGTTACTCATGGGTGCATAAAACAACTATTTCTGTGGTGTCTGTTGAATTTAAACATCACTTAGGACATGGATGTCATTGGATTGAAATGCAAAATGTTTTTTTTAATATTTCAAATTTTTTCATGTGTTTTAAATAAATTCCTTTGTTGGATGTGTGTGGTTGTCGTAACTTGTGAATCTTTTTTAGCCCTGTGGATTTTTGGTTTTGGCATTGTTGCATTAAAGCTGTGTTGTTTAGCCGCCTCCTTTGCCTGGCCAGTGTGTGAGTGTGTTTGTAATAGTGGGTCTTGTCAACAAAAGGAGGCCTCGGTCAGTACGCTACCTAGATTGGACCACTTAAAATTTGTATTCATGCATTGTATCTAAATAGCATAGTTTAAACAAACTTCTACAAAAAACGAGCCTTTGTCCTTAATTCAGAAGCCTGTGTGATTTATTTCACTTTTCTTTCTCTACTTTAAGAAAACCGAGATAAATGCATTTTGATCATGTCATTGTGTCGGCCAACACTTCTTTTTACAACATGTATAAAAACCACAGGAGAAAAGTACATAACAAACAAATCACTGTACTAAACTGTAGACAAGTGTAACGTGATTCTGTTTCCTCACCCATTCTTGAGTCGGGCCGCGTGCTTTCTCCTTCACAACAGCCGTTGCACGACCTCACGTCTCCTGAATAGCAACGTGTGCGCGCACGCATCCTGTGCAGATGAGAAAACAAGAGTAGCCCTGATACCTGCAGCAGCGGAGTCCGGGGAGCAAGCTGGGAGCAGCATACCCGCATGAGTTGACGCACCCACCAACCTATGCCCAAGCCCATGTCCGTTGCAGAGGCAACCAGTTTAATCACCAGTCCAACACTGACGAGCCTTGATGTTGAAATTGACTTATCATTGTCACAAAGTAGTACCCAATCAAGGCAGGAAACTCAGATAAGTGGGCAACAATAGCCGCAACCACCCCCAATAGTAGTTGTTCCTCCCAAAGTGGGGCAGTTCAGGAGATCGAGCTTCCTGTAGACGAAGACGAAGAGTAAGCCACTCTTTCAGATGATCCATTGTCTTCCAGATCCCCAGCAAGGAAAAGGAGGGTAGTCCATCAACTTCTTCTCAAATCCCCCTTCTAATGATGTAGACACCACCTGGATCCCGCTTCAGTCTGAGTTGGAGACACACCATGCCCACGAGACAAGGCTAGGGAAAAGGAAGGTTCTAGAAAGCCTTAGAATTATGGAGGTAGATGTAGAAGAGGTGGATGATGACAAGGCAGTCATCTTGGACATTAGTCCCACCCCAGTGGAGACCGACATTACCCCATCCCAAATTACCGTGAGGGATGTGGCACGGATACCACCAACACAGATGATACCACCAACACCATCTCCAGCTTCCATATTTCACTGGCAGTGACCTCACTAGAAGTAGGTACTGCACAAAGTCAAACTTCATGGCCACCTACCAGCTCATCAGACATTGCGAGCAGTACCAGCAGCTCCAGAAAGTTAACCTCCCCAGTTTGGGACTTCTTTTCGGTTACCAGGAAGGAGGTGACCATTGCTATATACTCCATTTGTGGACAAGGTGTTAGTCCGGGTAAACTTGGTGCAAACTATGGTACCGGAGACCAAACAACCCATCTGAGAAAACACCTCTTGATCCAGTTGGAGGTGCACCTTAGCGGCCCAAAAACTACATGTGTTGTTGGTGGAGGGAATGAAGAAGAAGATCCGATCACGGTGGAAGGTGAACAGGAGGGAGACATTTTCTCTGTTACACAAAGCAGCCCTGTCCCCAGCAGTGCAGTGGAACCGCCCACATCATCAACAGTAACATTGCAATGGCACAAGAGTCAGGCTGAGAAACCAAGGGGTCCCAGGCAAGAGAGTACTACAACAAAAAAGTGCATTGAGCCTAAAATCTAGCGTCAAGAAATCCCCTGCATCAGTGGAACCAAAAAAGAAAATAATCCAGGATACCATTCTCAGCATGTTGAGATCGGAGGGGCAGTAGGAACGCAACCACCCAACTGCACTTTTGTACAATGCTGAGCTAGGTAAAATGTTAGTGCTGGACCTCCTCCCTTTTTCTTTTGTGGAAAGGGTGGGTTTTCTTGAATTTGTGGCAGCCATCTGCGAAATGGAAGGTTCCCAGCCAGTCCTATTTTGCCAGAGTTGCTGTTCCAGCTCTACATCACAACGTGCTGGAATTGCTTGGACAAGCTTTGCAGCAGAGTGCTTTTCACACTATCCACCTGACAACAGACAAGTGGACCAGTTACCAAGCCACTGATTACATGTGTTCACTGCACACTGGATTTCTTTTGTAGGGGTTAGAGAAAAGGTAACTGCAGCAGCTGTTGTTGACACTGCTGAGATTTTTATCCCAATCGGAAACATGTAACTGCAGCCATATTCGCCACGGAGAAATCTCATACTGCTGCAAACATTTTGAAAGACTTTGACAGCAAGGTCTTTTAATGGCTGCAACCAATAGGGCATAACATTGGTTTCATTGCCACGGACAATGGCAGTAATATAGTTAAGGCCATGGCAGATGGTGGCTATTTCAGGGTCCTGTGTTTGGCGCACTGCATTAACATCATTGTTAAAGACTTTCTGGAAAAAGAAGACCAAGTCAGCAACTTACTGACCACCTGAAGAAGAATCTGTACACATTTCAGCCATTCTTTTAAAGCCCGGAAGCAGATGAGGATCATTCAAAGTGATAATAGAATGCCAGTTAAAGCACTCATCCAGGAGGTGCCTACACGTTGGAACTCAACTTGTTACATGCTTGAACGTCTGTTTTAGCAGTACAGATCAATCAATGAATATGTCATGCAAAGAAGGGATGCTACTATGAAAGGCATGAGCATTGAGATGGACCAATGGGGCCTAGTTAAATGCCTGAGAGAGATGCTACTTCCTTTCGAGCTCTTCACACGTGAAGTCAGCAAGGAGGACTGTACTATGGGCCAAGCTATCCCATTGTTGCTCATGCTACAGGAACAGCTGAAGGGGGCGTCTCCAATGTACAAAGGTGTGGAGGAAAGAAAGCATATGAGTTGGTGGAGAGCTTAACCACTCGCTTATCTAGTCGAAGTACCTTTATCCGATTCAAAGAATCATCAAATAATTTAATAAAATCTTTCAAAAAACATTTCACAAAAATCCTGTCAGGTACAAACATTGGGTACAGTCCTCACCAAGGGATAAACTGCAAAAAAAGTATGCAAATTAAGATTTCCAATTTATCACATGAATATCAATGAGATGCATATATATCAATGAGATGCATTCTTGCTAAATTGCCTCTAATTGAACTGAACTGGATCAGAAAATTCATAATTTATACATTAAAAGACAAAAAATCAGGCCTAAGTCTAATATCTACGTTAATATTTTAGCCCTCTCTTTATTTCCTCATATAGCTGTAAGCCAAAAAAATCTACTGGCGCTGATTACAATGAGTTGTGAGCTATCTGATTTTAGTATTCTCAGCATCTCAATATAGTTCCTGATATTCAAACTTCTATATAGCGGCTTTATCCATTTTCATCTGGACATTACATATGCTGTGCAAAAAATACAACGTGCAATGTCTTTGTTTGCACCTAATGAAAATAAATTGCACTTAGAGTCCTCTTCCTTAGGCTTGGACGTGGCCCATTTCGGTGTAATGGCATTTATCTGGAGTATCTCATATCTAAATTTCAGATATAATGTATTTGCAAGTTGAGGTTCAATTTCATCCAGAAATGGCTCAAAGCTTGGGGTTGTTTTAAATGATAAAAATTGTGTAGGAAGCCTCCCTGATGTACTACTTAAAGTGACTTTGTGCAAAATAAAATTCCAATAGATGTTCTTGATCTCGCTCTTTGATTCGGGCATCAGCAGGCTGGGATTCGCCCAAACCTACTCAGACCTAAGTCATGAAGCCATTTTTGGATGCGGGCCAATCAAGGAAAAGCAACATGAACATCCAATTCCAGAAACTCACTCAGGGTTTGCCTATAGGTTTCTAATTCCACAGATGTCCAATTTCTAACCCAATCTGACAGTGTTCTCCATACGGCTAGATGTTCTAGTCTTTTTATGCCAATGTCATGTGTTAGTGGAATCACTGGGGTATATTGGGGTAGAGACGTAAACATTCTCAAGATTTTGTTTCCCCCAACAATTAACCCCTTCCATGCTCATGACGAGCTCATTTTCCCCATCCGATATTTTAGCTTAGCCAAAATTTGTTTACCATAAACTTTTTGCAGAATGTCTATCAAGTTTATAGGCCTGTAATTTGCGGGGTCATCCCTGCTGCCCTTTTTATGAATAGGAACTATCTCTGCCCCCTTCCAGGATTCTGGAATGGGCTGTCCCCTGGTTACTGCATTGCATAGCAAGTTTATGTATGACACCCACACTTCTGCGGCTTGTTTTAGAAGGTCCCCTGGTATCTTATCCGGGCTGGGCGCCTTTGATGACTTAATAGTAGCAAGGGCCCCTCAGTAACAATAGAAGGGTCTAGGTCGAACGCATTGGGGGAGGCATATAAATTAGAGATGAGCCTCTGCCAAGTACAAGGGTCTAAAAAGTGATCAGTGGCCGTCTTGTTCGATTTGCTACCATGGGCTATTATTCTCCAGAACATTGACTGGTCCCAGGATTTTGTGGCTACTATAATATCACTCTAGCTATCATCTTCCCAATTCCTTAGTGCTGCCTTCTGTGCTTTTCTGTATTCTGCTCTTTCATGTCTAATCTGAAGGATGTTTTTGGCCTTTAAGGCCCAAAGAAGCCGTCGTTTAGCTAAGGCACTTCTTTATCAAACCAAGAGTTCAAAGACTGGGTCTTAACCCTGGATTTACTGATTTCCGTCTGCGTTTTTACTTAGATACATTTTTATATTCTCTACCAGTCTTTGATGAATTTGTGTTATAGGTATAGCCTCTGGGCCTAACTCCACATGAGGAGTTAAGAGTTCGCTAAAAGGATTGTATATATTGGTGAGAGGCTCAACTTGGTCCATTATAGCGGGGCACCTAACTAATCTCCGGTTATTGCTTACTAATGGTTGCATGATCTTTTCCCCCAAGTCAGTTGGAAGAGTTGGGTGGGCGGAAATCCACCTCCCATTCAAGTCTAGACATAGTGGGAAATGATCACTCTCTCCTCTTTTGTCTACCTTAAAGTCATGTACATAAGCCCAGTGTGCTATGCTTATCATCACGTAATCTATTCGTGATGTAGAATTTCCTCTGCAGAAAGTATTTGAACATTCAATATCTGAGGGAAATCGGCCACTACATGCCCTTAGACCTTTTTCAATAGTGAGATGGACTAATTGCATTGCTGAGATGGAATACCTCACCTTGGTATTTATAGCAAGGAGGGGGATTCCCCTGGCCAGATCTTCCTCCTCAAAAATAATATCTATTCCTGTCATTGGTTCATAACAACAATTGAAATTGCCCCCCACTAGAACAACTCAATTAGATTCAATATATTCAAGGAGTGCTTGATTATCAGTGATTCTTTTGATCGCTCCCTCTGTCTTATATATATATATATATATATATATATATATATATATATATATATATATATATACTAGCAGCCCGCCCCAGCGTTGCCTGGGGCAGAAGGGGGCTGGGGGCAGCATTTCAGGCTTGCGTGCACTCCCGCCCCCGCCCGCTACAACATTGTCTGTATGTGTCTGGGGCGGGAGTGCACGCAAGCCTGAAATGCTGCCCCCCAGAGCCTGAGCCTTACCTCAGCCGCATTTGTTCAGGGCCAACCTCCCGCACCGGCTCCCTCACGCCCTGACATTTCCCTTGTCCCAGAGCCTTACCTGAGCCGCCGCTCCTCCCCGCGCTCCTCACTTCCTCGTCGCTCCTCCTCGTCATGACGCACCTGAGCTGCCCCTCATCCCGGCGCTCCTCACTTCAACGCCGCTCCTTCTCGTCATCACGTACGTTGCGGACAGCGCTACTTTGCGGCCAGCGCAGCGTCGCGGCCGGCCCTACTTTCAGGGCACTACTTTTTCTTTTAAGTTATATTTTTAAATGTACGTTTTTAAAAAAAATTTCTATAGCCTATGTCCATCTGCACACCCTGAGGATTACAACAATGTGTTGGGTGTGTGGATTGGCGCTGTCGTTCCCGAGTTTACCTTGCCTAAAGATTTGTGTTCTCTCTTTATAATAGTAGTATAGATATATATATATATGCTTGCACCAATGTTGCACCGAAGTCGCGAGCGAGTGCCTTTAAGCGGGTGGTGCCCCCGCATCCATGACGTCTCCCAAATCCGTAGTTTGCGCTACAAAACCCAAACACTCACGGTGGCGAGCTCTAAGATTTTATTTGCGAGCTCACGGTGTCCAGACGCGTTTCGGCATTCGCCTTTGTCGATGGTAATATGGCGTCGCCGAAACGGCCGTTTTTTATGTTTACAGATTACAGTGCATGGACATAGTAAAGGGACCAAACATTCACTGCTATGACCGCCATCTTAAACGGTGCAAATATTATACATCATATGACAATAATCTCCCTGCGCGCCACAGCGTCAATCAAAATAGGCACCAGTCTTATTCACAAATAAAGCCCATCGATGGGCTTGCTCTTAAATGTTCCACGTGAGTACATCAATTACATTTGTGTAAATAATGCCCATAGATGGGCTTACTCAAAATGTTCATCATACTGCCCTTCATGAGTTCCCAGTACCCGCATATGAATAACGCTCATAGATGAGCTTATGCACGTTTGTGTCCATAGTGTCCATACTATCCCACTAAACCATCTGACAGAATTCCAATAATCCCACATTAGAAAATAAAACAAAACAGAACACCCATTATCTGCAGTCACATTAATACAAATTCCAATTCCAGTTACAAACTACATTAGTCATTCCCCTAGATGCACAGCCAGTTCCTCATGTGAATTAAGTCCTCCAGGTGTCTTCGTATTAAGATTGATAATGTACCTGGACTCTAGCCTCCTAAGAGTCATCAGTATGTCACCCCCCACCCCCTCGGATTCAGGGGTACATGATCCAGGCAGAAGTATGTTAGGAGATTTCTATCTCCTTTGTGCAGTGCCTTGAAGTGCCTTGAAGTGGCGTGCCACAGGATATGTTAAATCCCCATTATTTATGGCCCTAGCATGTTCTAGTACCCTGATTTTAGCTTGGTGGATAGTGCTTCCCACATATATTAGCCCGCACGGGCACTGCAGGCAGTACACTGTGTATGGAGTAGTGCAGGTCAGAAATTTTGTTATTGCTTTAGGCTGCCTCATTCCAGGTACTTGATATGTTGCAACTTTATTACTCCCCACACAAGCTGCATGCTGATTGGCTGCCAAGGTCTGTCAACACTCCAAAACAGAAATTGTTGGCAGCCATCTTGTGCCTCGGTAGACTGAGGCACAAGAAAGCAGAAAAACAAACGTGTAGAACTCAAAAAGGGGGCAGGGTAGAAACACCCTGACCCCCTATGCCTGTTAAGGTGTTCCCACAAGGACCCCCAAGGCCAATTTTTTTTTTTTTTAAACCCGGTATGTTTTTTTAAAAATTACCCCCCAGGGGGACCAAATGGTGGGGGCATAGTGATAAAGAAGTGTGGGGGGGTGCCCAATCCCCTCCACACTGCCCCAGGGACTGCCGCCCTCTGGAGCAAAGCAATACAGCCCCCTGGCACATACTGGAGGCTCCTGGTGGGCTAGTTGGCCCCCAGGGACCCCCAGTATGCAAGGGGAATTAGTTCCCCCTCTTCAAACATGCACGGGGCTGCGTTGCAGAGAGGTGTAAAAAAGGGAGGTGGCCTCATTACACCTCTCTGCAATGCAGCCCCCTGGCGCATACTGGAGGCTCCTGGTGGGCTAGTTGTCCCCCAGGGACCCCCAGTATGCAAGGGAATTAGTTCCCCCTCTGCAAACGTGCCAGGGGGCTGCGTTACAGAGAGGTGTAAAAAGGGGCATAGCCTCATTACACCTCTGTGCAATGCAGTACCCTGGCGCATACTGGAGATTTCTGGTGGGCTTTCAGGTCTTATATGGTTAGGAATTAGCATTAAAAAACCTTTGAAATTCACTGAAAAAAACATAGGTTTCCGGCCTTATATAGTTAGGAATTAGCATTTAAAATCCTTTAAAATTCACTCAAAAAACTATAAGTTTTAGGGGTGTTATAGTTAGCTGTACATTTCACTCATACAAAACCATTGAAATTGCTCCTATATAGTTAGTTGTACTAACTATATTTTGCGCACCCGCAATCCACTTGATGCGGCCAAAGCATTTGACTAGAATGGGATACTTATTTCAAATATTACAGCGAATGGGGTTTCCAGCCAGCATTATCACTTGGATACGACTTTTATACTCTGACCCCACAGCACGGATCTGTGTGGAAGGCAATAACTCAGACCCTATACAAATTAGAAAAGGGACCAGGCAGAGCTTCTCCCTATCACCGCTCCTTTGTGGTAGTATTGGAGCCACTGGCTTGTATCATTAGGCAATGACATGGTGCGGCTGCATTACGTTTTGCCCACCGCCCTGTGAGCATATCCCTTTATGCGGACAACATGCTGCTGTTTATTAGGGAGCTGCACACTTTTATGGCGCCAATATTGAGGGAATATATTAGATTCTGATTATTTTCAGGTCTCGCTATAAACTGGTCCAAATAAGTTGTGGTCCTATTAACCAAGACCACTACTCCCCACAATCTCGAATACCCTTTGATATGGTCAGTGGACCCTGTACAATATCTAGGGGTATAGGTCCATTGAGATTCTGAAATAGTTATCCGCGAAAAATGACGGCACAGCATATGCGAAGTTAGAGCAACAAGTAGACAGTTGGATACGGCCGTCTCTGCCACTTGCTGACCGTATGGCCCTCATAAAAATGGTTGTGTTGCTCATATTTCTGTTCCTCTTTAGTAATATACCTATCTCACTGCCATTGTTTTTAACCTCATCGCTGCGGCGGGTATTCCGCCGCATCGCTAAGGGGGCGGGGTGGCCGCGCGGCGGCCCATGCTGTTGACGGAACCGCTCCGTCACCAGCCGCGGTTGAGCTGTGGTCATGACAGAGCGGTTCCGTCATGGCCCCGCCCGCTTAATAGAATGCGCCGTGCAAGCACGAAATCAGCGCCGCGCAGGCGCGTCGGGCGGTCCATGACGGAACCACTCCGTCATCAGCACAGCGCCACCGCTGCTGATGACGGAGCGGTTCCGTCATCAGCACGGAAAGGGTTAAATAAAAGCTAAGGTCGGTGCTGCAGAGGCTCATATGGGGTGGCAAACAAGCCCGAGTGAGCTGGGCGACCCTAACATTGGACTTTAGCAAAGGGGGATTCAGTGTAACTGATATGTACCTATACTATCTCTGCGCCCACGCAGAGTATGCCCACGACTGATACACCACTCACAATTTCATTCCACACGTCACAGTAGAGGATGGCGATGCACACCCCCTCCCTTTTGAGATCCATACTAACATATCCATATTAACACACACCCGTAGAGGTACACCAAAAACTGAAATGAACCCAATAGATAATACAATAGCAGCCTGGCAGGTGCTTGGCCGCACAGAGGCAAAACTGCTTATCCACTCCCCCCTGTTGCCTATCGCCTATCACGCAGCAGCATTGGTCACGCAGGAACCGGGTGCAGTGCACGTCTTGACTCTTGCTGGGATTAACAAAATGCAGGACATCTTCCCCAATGGTGCATTTCTCACAGAAAATAATTTAAGCTACATACTGAATTAAACACCAATGTTCATTTCTTTTTTACACAGACGGAAGAGGGCGATACGGACATACTATCAATCAATCAATCAATCATGGTATTTGTAAAGTGCGCTACTCACCCGTGAGGGTCTCAAAGCACTGAGAGGGGGGTGGGGGGGGACTATGCTACATTTCCGACCGAACCCCCAACATTGCCTTCTTTGCACGCTCTGCTTGTTAGTCCCACCAGACATAAACTAAGCACCGAGCTGGATAGAGCTGCTAGAGGAGAAATGACCACCCCACACCAAGAGCATGGAGCAATGGAATGCAAAACTCAACCCACAGCCCACACAGAAGGAGAGGGAACACTGCTGCCAACGTACTAGTGCACTCAAATCTAACGGAAACTTGTGCATAATTCACTTCAAATACCTACAACAGATCTATCACACGCCTCACAAACTGTTTAAACATAGTCTCAGAGACAATGACTCATGAAAACGGTGCGGGCCCATGGGCGCCGATTTCTGGCATCTGGCTCAGGACTGTGGGCAGGTGGCAACATTCTGGGCAGATATAATACACAAGCTGCAGGACATAATTCACACCAAGCTACAATGCTATCCACATACATGCTTGCTGGGCCTGGTATTGTTCCTGAAAGGTGGCATGGGTAGATTGGTAAGAATTGCTCTTCTGCTCGCTAAACGATGGATAGAAATGGAAAGGGGCGACCACTCGGTCCCCCCGAACGTATGGTGGAGTGCCCCGATCCCCCCGGGAAGCCATTTTGGGCGGGAGGCGAGTCACGGCTGGTATGCCCGAAGCGGCGTAGCCGGGGCGCGCCTTTTCCCGCCCAAGAGGGGGTTGTCCTAGACACCTACACCGCTGGCCACGCCCCGGAGGCAGATTGGAGGAGGGTCCACGCCCGCCCGAAGAAGGATAAAAGGAGCAACAAGCCAAGGAAGCATCCTCTTGTTCCTGTGCTCTGAAGCTGCACCTCCCCGTTGCACGTGAGCTCGAGACGGAACGAAGAGCCAATTTTGAAGGATTTAATTTGTGTGTTTCTTCTTTCAGTGAGTTCGGAGCTTCCTGACCTAGGACCTTGAGGATTATCCGTGGACGATGCCTGGCAAGAGGGTTGGAAAGAGGGTTGGGACCGATCAGATGCTTCGTATGCTGGTGAAAGATATGGCGGACATGAAGAAGCAGATGGCGGCAATGAATGGTGCAGGGGGACAAAAGAGAATCGTCGGACCAGCATTGCCGGGAGTGGTCCCTAACGGGAGAGGTAGAAGGGCCAAGAGGGGAGCATCGGGTGGGGAGGCACCGGTTCCCGAATCACCTCCAGCGCACCCGGTCGCCCCGATCGAGGCCCCAGTTCCGGTCCCGAACGCGGGGCAACCGATCCCTGTGGTGGTCACTCCTGTGAGCGGGGAAGATATGCCTCCTGAGCTGGCTGCCCAGTTGGCGGCATGGTTGGGCAGAGAGGATGGGGGGGCCACGGCTGAAGAAGCCAGGTCGATAATGAAGCAGTTGCGGCAATCGAAAGATGCTGCGAAGGCACCATGTCCTCTTGTTTCCCCGCAGGCTTCCGTGGAACAACCAGTATCGGGCGTTGGTTCGGCAGCGACAACGGTTACAGCTACCGGTTCAGGTAAGCAGTCATTGCCGATGGCGGGGGAGGGATCGGTACCCTCTAGGAGGGAAAGAGTTGTTCAACATATCCCGATTGATGTGAAGGAAAGGATATGGGCGGATAAATATGTGAACATGTTTTCCTTGTTGACCGATCACTATGAGATTGAGCATGTGAAAAACCAGAAAGAGTTTTTGCATCCTAGTGTATGGCGCGCAAAGATGGCCGGTTTCAGGGTAGATGAATCGATAGCCAATTGGGCCAGAGCGTTTGGAATGTTCACTGCAATTATGGGGGAACGTAGGCCCGAATTATTGCTGGAATTAGCCGTTTATCAGACGCGTATCATGGAATTTTATGAAACATATGGGGGTAATCAATGGTTTTGTTACGATAGCATATTTCGTAAGTCCAAGGAGCACGACTCATCCCTGACGTGGGATTGTTTCGACTCCATTTCCTGGCAAAAAATTGAAAAATCGAGCACGGCGAAGTCGCCATCTTTAGGTGGGAACGGGGTTGAGCCTTCCCGCCATTCGATTGGGGCGCCCTTTCGGGCAGGTACAAGCAGTGATCAGAACACGAGGAATAATGGTAACTCAGGTAAAAAAGGGGTCTGCTGGAGCTTTAACAGAGGCAAGTGTTCTAGGCCACAGGGGTCTTGCAGGTTCAGGCATGAGTGTGCAGGGTGCGGACAGTCCTCGCAATCCGAGAGTACGTGCAGATCCAAGTCTGGTGATACGGGAAGTAGAGGAGGCGCCAAACAGGTCTGAAGTAGTCCGAGGGGCGCCTTTACCTACCCCGGTTGATATCATGGCACTGATCCCTTGGCTGAACGAATACCCTGATCATATCTCCGACGGGGTGTTGCGAGACGGTTTCTCGTATGGTTTCCGCATCCCGGCGGGGGATTTTCAGGGGGAAGCACAATGTAAGAACCAACTATCGGTTCAACAGAATACGGCGGTGGTACAAACAAAGATTGGGAAAGAGGTGGCCCGAGGTCGGGTTGCTGGACCATACGACATGCCGCCAGTTGGCAATTTTGTTTGTTCACCTCTAGGAGTGGTCCCCAAAAAGGAACCGGGTGAGTTCAGGTTGATACATAATTTGTCAGCTCCAAGGGGCCTTTCGGTAAACGATGCAATTGACCCGGGAGTCTGTTCGGTGCGGTACGCATCTTTTGATGAGGCCGTCGCCATTTTGAATCGCCTGGGGCCCGGAGCGTTGATGGCTAAATCAGACATCGAGTCAGCATTCCGGTTGCTCCCGGTACACCCAGATGATCAGCGTCTCCTAGGTTTTATGTTTCAGGGACGCTATTACATGGATAAATGTATGCCAATGGGTTGCTCCATCTCTTGTGTGTATTTTGAGAAATTCAGTAGTTTTTTGCAATGGGCGTTCACAAGAGCCACGGGCTTTACACATGTTATGCATTATCTTGATGACTTTCTGTTTCTGGGGGCAGCCGGGGACACAGAATGTGCACAGGCTTTGAGGGAATTCTGTAATCTGATGGAGGAGTTTGGCGTGCCGCTGGCACCAGGTAAGACGGTAGGGCCATCTACCACACTCGATTCTGTGGAGGGGTGCTTCCGCTTGCCCAAAGAGAAGGTGACGAAGTTCAGGGCCTCGCTAGAAACATGTCTTGACGAAAGGAAGGTAACTCTCCATCAGTTACAGCAGGCTGTGGGTCAGCTGAATTTTGCCCTGAGAGTTATACCGATGGCTCGCCCCTTTTCCCGTTCTATTGCACAAGCCATGGTGGGCCTCAGGGAAGGGCACCACCGCACAAGACTGTCAGCAGAGGTTCACCAGGATATGCACATATGGCTGGCATTTCTGGCGGATTTCAACGGTCGTGTGGTCTGGACCGAGCCACCTGTTTCCTCGGAAGAACTGGGGTTGTGGACTGACTCGGCGGGGAGTGTAGGTTTTGGCGCCATATTCGGCAATCGATGGTCGGCACGGACCTGGCCAGAGTGGTGGCACAATGATGGACTCACTGGTAATATTGGGTTTCTGGAGCTGTTTCCCATTCTGGTGGCCTTGGAAACCTGGCCTGAGGGGTTTCGTGATCGCTCTGTGGTGTTCTGGTCTGATAATATGACCGTGGTTGAGTGTATCAATAGTCAGGCAGCTCGCTGCAAATGGATCTTGAGATACCTGAAGGAAATTGTCCTACTGTGTATGAGACTAAACGTCCACTTTAGGGCAAGACACGTGCCAGGGGTACTAAATCAGGCAGCTGATGCGCTTTCTCGTTCCCATATGCAGGCCTTCTGGGGTTTTCTGCCCTCAGCGGACCCGGTAGCGGCACCATTTCCAGAAGCTCTCTGGTCTCTCGGTGCCCCGGACTACAAAACCTCGTGGGAGAGAGTCTAGCACCCAGGACAAGGAAGGCATATGAAGGGGCGTTCCGTTCTTATTGGTCCTTTTTGGGTTCAGCTAGGGGGAGCTTTGGGGCCAAGAGGAGTATGTCCTGAACTTTCTGTTATCTTTACATCAGGCAGGCAAATCAGGCACCGGGCCGCCATTTCTTTCATGGCACGGGCTCATGGCATCCAGGACCCCACATCGTCTTTTCTAGTACAAAAGGCACTGCGTGGGTGGCAACGCCTTGAGGGTCGCAGAGTGGATGAAAGGCACCCGATAGGTCTGGAAAGGTTGGCCCAGTTACTGTCCGTACTCCCTGCGACATGTTCATCTCAATCAGAGACAGTGCTATTCCGGGCCGCTTTTGCATTAGCATTCCATGGGGCTATGCGGGTTGGCGAACTGGTAGCAAGGAACAAGCAGGATACGGGGGGAGGTCTGTGCCGAGAGCACATTCAAATTAAGGGAGAGACAATGGTAGTCTCATTGGCCAGGTCCAAGACCGATCAGGGTGCGATCGGGGACAGTGTGGTAGTCCAGCGGATTCCGGGATCTCCCATGTGCCCGGTAACATGCGTTGAGGAGTATTTAGCGCAGAGGTCGGCATCATGGGGGGGAAGCTTGCTGAGGCACGCCAACGCCACCCCACTGACTAGGTTTCAGTTCCAGCGGGTGCTAACAATGGCAATCGCAGCTGCGGGCTTGAACTCGTGCGATTTTGGGACCCATTCTTTCCGGATAGGGGCTGCTACAGAGGCTACAGCCAGGGGTTTGAGTGTGGAAAAAGTGAAACGGTTGGGGCGTTGGTCCTCAAATTGTTATAAAAGGTATGTGCGGTTGCACATGTTGTGAAGCTAATGTCATGCACTCACGCTTCTTGTCTTTTGTTTGGTTTACAGTTTTGCGAGCTTACGAGGCGGGGCGGACTGTGCAGTCGACCCGACACCTGGGAACCAGCGGTCAAAGATCACCGGCTGAGGAAAGAGTGGTGTGGGTCGTGGGCCACTCATACGTGAGGCGTGCCGCAGACGTATTCAAAGCAGGTGACATGGTTCACATGGCTGGGGAATACAGGTACAGGGTGACCTTCCACGGAAGGGGCGGGCTCTGTATTGACCAGTTTCAAACTTTTATGGAGGGTTTGTTAGGGCGGACAAGGTCACCGCCATCTGTAATCATAGTGCATCTTGGGGGCAATGATTTGGTGACCACTGGTCGACGAGTACTTCTCGAATTGATATTATCCACAGTAAGTTGGTTGGCGAGAAGGGTCCCGGGGTGCACGATTGCATGGTCCCATATGATTCCACGGAAGGTATGGCGGGGGGCTAATTCTGTGTCAGCCTTAAACCATTCGGTGAAGAAAGTGAATAACAAACTTGGTAGGTTGTTCTGTACAAGTACATTGCATTCTATTCCTCATGGATGTATCAAGGGGGACCAGATGTATCTGGAGGATGGGGTCCATTTGTCCCGAGTGAGGAATACTTTACTCATAGGAGACTTTGTAGCTTGGTTAAAGAGTTTGTGCAGCCATGACCTTTAAGTAGGAGTTTTTGTGGGGGGTCCGGATAGCCGGTCAACTATCCGGCCTGTGGCGGTAAGGTCATGATCGGTGAGCAGTAATTGGAAGATCCCTAGAGGTGGGGCGTCACCCATTATGGATGGGAGCGCCCGGGGGGAGGCGGCCATTGGCCCCTCAAACGGGGAGGCGGTCCCCTCTAAGGATGGGGACGCCGAAAGGGAAGGCGGTCATAGGCCCCTCCCTGGGGAGGAGGGGAGGAGGGCCCCTCCTGGGAATTTCCCGGGGCCAGGACATCTGCGACGGCAGATGTGGTAAGTAGTGTGGGGTGGGAGGGGGGTCTACGCTACCTTCTAGACACCTCACACGAGTCCTCGGACGACCATTAAGATGGCGTTGAGTTAACAGGGGCCCCCGCTAAGACAAGGGAAATTGGAAGTTGGCACAGAGGTACAGTCCTCTGTGCGCCCGCCCCTCACAAGTGAGGGTGGAGTTCTGGTATTAGGGATCTGACACCGGTTACGACCTTGCCGTTGGCCCGTAATGTTAGGATGTACAATTTCAATTTTGAGAAATGCATTTACAGGATGTTTAGTATCGGCTAGGAGAACCTTTGTATTAGAGATGTGTTAAGGTCAGCCAAGAACATCGTAATGTGTAAATTAAATTGTACATGATATGAAACTGTTATTTTAATGTTTTAATTTTTGTTTCATATTTTAATAAATACGGCCGGGAGGGTAACTCCCTCCCGCCTTCCAAAAGTTCAGAACCGTTTCCGTCTTCCCATTCTTGGGGATTGTGTTGAGAGAGGGTGGCGGGTATCTCAGCCATATGGAAAGGGGCGACCACTCGGTCCCCCCGAACGTATGGTGGAGTGCCCCGATTCCCCCGGGAAGCCATTTTGGGCGGGAGGCGAGTCTCGGCTGGTATGCCCGAAGCGGCGTAGCTGGGGCGCGCCTTTTCCCGCCCAAGAGGGGGTTGTCCTAGACACCTACACCGCTGGCCACGCCCCGGAGGCGGATTGGAGGAGGGTCCACGCCCGCCCGAAGAAGGATAAAAGGAGCAACAAGCCAAGGAAGCATCCTTTTGTTCCTGTGCTCTGAAGCTGCACCTCCCCGTTGCACGTGAGCTCGAGACGGAACGAAGAGCCAATTTTGACCCACCCACCAGCCCCTGATGACAGCGATTTGTTTGAATAAAGTCGAGTGACGTGATATTGTTTCTTTTACAGGTTGTTGTGAATAAAAGTGTAATTGGTATGTAATAAAGTTGTTACTTTTTCAGCATGTTGTTTCAGCTAAGTAGTTGCACCAGAGTTGAACAGTGATGCTTTGTAGAAGTTATACTTTGAATTGCTTAGTATAATTGCCTTTTCTCCCCTTTAGCTTAAATTGTCGTATTTATTTTGGTTGGGCGGTAAGGTCATGATCGGTGAGCAGTAATTGGAAGATCCCTAGAGGTGGGGCGTCACCCATTATGGATGGGAGCGCCCGGGGGGAGGCGGCCATTGGCCCCTCAAACGGGGAGGCGGTCCCCTCTAAGGATGGGGACGCCGAAAGGGAAGGCGGTCATAGGCCCCTCCCTGGGGAGGAGGGGCTACGGGCCCCTCCTGGGAATTTCCCGGGGCCAGGACATCTGCGACGGCAGATGTGGTAAGTAGTGTAGGGTGGGAGGGGGGTCTACGCTACCTTCTAGACACCTCACACGAGTCCTCGGACGACCATTAAGATGGCGTCGAGTTAACAGAGGCCCCCGCTAAGACAAGGGAAATTGGAAGTTGGCACAGAGGTACAGTCCTCTGTGCGCCCGCCCCTCACAAGTGAGGGTGGAGTTCTGGTATTAGGGATCTGACACCGGTTACGACCTTGCCGTTGGCCCGTAATGTTAGGATGTACAATTTCAATTTTGAGAAATGCATTTACAGGATGTTTAGTATCGGCTAGGAGAACCTTTGTATTAGAGATGTGTTAAGGTCAGCCAAGAACATCGTAATGTGTAAATGAAATTGTACATGATATGAAACTGTTATTTTAATGTTTTAATTTTTGTTTCATATTTTAATAAATACGGCCGGGAGGGTAACTCCCTCCCGCCTTCCAAAAGTTCAGAACCGTTTCCGTCTTCCCATTCTTGGGGATTGTGTTGAGAGGGGGTGGCGGGTATCTCAGCCATATGACCTGGGAGAGCAAAGCCAGCCCCTCT
This sequence comes from Lissotriton vulgaris, assembly GCF_964263255.1. Classification (NCBI taxonomy): domain Eukaryota; kingdom Metazoa; phylum Chordata; class Amphibia; order Caudata; family Salamandridae; genus Lissotriton; species Lissotriton vulgaris. The sequence goes on along the minus strand of NC_141697.1, from coordinate 89,089,313 downwards.
TCAGATCAGTGACTGAAGGATATGGTATATTATCGTGAAAATGTGTTATTATTTGTGGAAGGGTTACTGGCCCCTTCCAAACCTAAAGACATTTGGGAACCCTTATTGCAATATCTAAGGTCCATTTTGCAAGACATATCACCTGAACCTGACGATAATTAGTATTGTAGAAGCCAGCCTTAGTTATGACATTGCACTGTACTTCACAACTGAGACGTCTGAAGATGTATCGTTCTTTTTCATGTACAATATGAAATGAAATACCAGCATTTGTAAAGCGCACAGCTACCTCCAGAGAGGTGTCCCGGCGATGGGGGCCGTCGGGAAGATTAAGCGAGCTATTGCCCAGAGTCAAATGGTGCTGGGCTTACCTGCCACCGGTGCCAGAGATTGAACAGTGAACCCCGTGGCCCGGAGTGAGGCACCCTAGCCGCTGTGCCACACCTCTTCCACAATAGCCACAGGTTGTTTATGTTGTCATACAGATTAATGCGAATGTTGATGCTTTGTATGTAACATGCATAATATCTAAAACATTTTAATTTTTAAAACTTGCAAACAAGCCGAGCATCTGTCTAGAAGAATAACAATCACATAATAGAAGATTTTTAAATGTAACTTACTTACCTGCATGTAAACAGCAGCAGCATTCCTGCTATTTGGGAAAAATAATATTCCCAATAACACAGAACAGAACACACAATGGTAATATAATTAGGGCTCCCGGTTTTATGGTATTTTTTTTTAACATTTCTGTCTGTATTTATCCATATTTATTTTTTGCCATTTTATCTGTATTTATCCATATTTATTTAGCGTTTTGCGTATAAATAAAGTTGTAATATTGTACATTTCCATATTTATTTAACTGATAGACGTACACTCATACTTTGATACCTGTCGTGTTTTAGCTATTCAACCTGTCAAATATTACATAACAATACATCCACTGGTAAATACTAGCATTATACATGTATGGTGAAATATGCAGTTATTTAAAGAAATGACATCCTTGTTTTTTAACTTCCAATTCTGTCCATCTGCTCAGCTGCTGGCCTATAATTCATGAAAGACAGCACAGAGAGTCACTTAAAAGAAGCACAATTTTCTGTATTTATCCACTTTTAAAAATACCTTTGAGAGGTATACTACACCCCTTTTGGATTACCCCCACGCACCTGCCACACAATTTTTGTTATCCCACTTAAAGCCCTGATTAAATGAATCTGCGCTCGATTGACACAGCAGTGAGCAGTGGATTGGTGAATAAAACACAACAAGAGGTGGACTTAAGCCATGCACCTATAAACTCCACATACAGCCTTTCTACATTATAATTTGATGCGTAGAGAGAATAACTCATTTCTCCAGAATTGTAAGGATATTTGAGCCATGTCAAATCCAAGACTAGAACTGAGTTCTCCAAACTTCAGTGTAGCAATTTTGCAACAGGACCACATTTTTGTACATTTTGTTTCACTGTAAAGGAGTTTTTTATGTCAAACAGACGGAGCCTAGGAGGACAACAGAGCACTTTACAAGCAACAGGGCGGTTGTCACCTATGATGACTAAATATCTTTATATCTTTAGAGTATTTTTATTTTTAATTGTTCACAGACAACAAAATGGTATGAATTTATACTAGATTCCCGCACATAATACAGGACCTGCCACAGTGCACGCCAGTATAGCTTTCTACAATCACACTGCATTGCTAAAGTCATAACATGGATAATACTCTTCTAACCTTTCTCTGCTGAGCTAAAATACTAATTAAGCCACTTTATAACTTCACTAATGTACTGCAATTCTACTGTGGCAGTTCAGAGAGGATTTTACCAATTAATTACAGTGTGAGACCTCAGCAGCGCATTACCATTCTCTATTATCCTGAGATTTGCATAGCTCTGTGACTCCAAAAGCATATTCATTTTTAAGGTGTTATTCTCAATTACTGCATGTTATGGGCATTCTAAAGAAGACAGTTTCCTTTGCAGCTTTGAAAACAACTGTATTCATTACACTGGTAATGTATTCGCAGAAGCACAAGTGGCATCTCAGCTTAGCTGTTTTTTTCATGGAACGACAAAAGGGCTCGTATGGGGGAGGGTACGAGAGTTGTAATCCTATCTTTAAACCATTGCCTATGTAGACTGTCTGAAGATTTAACATTCTATAACGTGTTTCTTGTTCTTTGCAGTATGTTGGTGCAGAAACAAAAGGGCCACTGAAGTAGGAGAGGCAGACCATTTGCACCTGCACAGGGGCACCTAACATTTTCACAAGCCAAGCCACATCTCCTCAACCCCATAAACACACATCAAAACATACAGTTTTATTCCATATCCCATACACTCCACATCCCCAAGGGCTGTACATGTTCCAATGAAGAGCTAAACACCCAGTGGCGGCTGGTGCTTTATGGAAGTGGTGAGCACAAAATCACAATCCAGCACTCTGGCTCGGGCCTTGCTGACCCCCATGTGAAATACAGGTAGTGGGCCCCTCTTCTGCTGGCAAGGTAATATTGCAGCTTTCACATACAAACAAACAATCTATGAGATTATTGGTTTTCTCATAAAAGCTGTACTGTGCCGCGCAGTTTTGGCAACGTGTCGACCTCATGGCGCCCTAGGGGTAGCCACTAATGTACACACCACTTTCTCTTTCCACAGATAACACCAACTACGAGAGCACCATGAAGTAATTTTCTGCTACCCCAGTCTCAGTGGCCCACTCCATGTACCAGTGCCCTTAGATTTACTTTCCTTTTCGCAAAGAAGCACTATGTGATTTACAGAGCCATCTTGTGCGAGCAAGAGAAAACACCCAGCATTAGAGTCACTCTCTGTCAAGAATCAGGCTAGGCACAGATTAAGCATAGGGTGCACATGGGCTGGAGGCTGTGGAGAGCAGGTCAGTGGAAACTAATGTGATGGGGATTCGGGAACACTAGACTGCTACCTGACTGATAACCCACACTTAAAGGCCTTTAGAACTATAGCTGCATTTAAGTCCCATTCCAGACATGGGAAACAATCTTTACAACGCAGTCATTACATCGGACAACATTTACAATGCAGTCATTACATCGCAATATCCTTTCAACGCATGGCACTACAAAGCAGCCATTACATTGCATGTCACTACAACGCATGACACTACAACGCATGTCACTACAATGCAAGCATTACATTGCATGTCATTATAACGCATACCATTACAACGCATAGTACCCCTACACTATCCAACACTTACCCTAATGTTGCACTGCCTGGAGTTAGAATAGTAATTTTTACCCCTACACTATCCAACACTTACCCTACTGATGCACCCCCTGGAGTTAGAATAGTATTTTTTAGTCCTACACTATCCAACACTTACCTTAAATGCAATGTAATGGTATACGTTGTAAAGGTATAATGCGATGTAATGGCATGCGTTGTAAATGTAGTTAAAAAAATTGTTGTAAAGGCATGCGTTGTAAATGGGAAACAACCTTTACAACGCAACTTTTACAACGCATTACCATTACAAAAAACTTTTACAACTCAGCATCCATTACAACGCATGCATTTACAACGCAACCATTACAACGCATGACACTACAACGCACACCACTACAACGCATGCCATTACAAAGCAGTCATTACAACGCATACCATTACGACGCATAGCATTACAACACTTAGTACCCTTACACTATCCAACACTTACCCTACTGTTGCACCCCCTCGAGTTAGAATAGTAATTTTACCCCTACACTATCCAGCACTTACCCTACTGTTGCACCCCTTGGAGTTAGAATAGTAATTTTAACCCATACACTATCCAACACTTACCGTACTGTTGCACCCCTTGGAGTTAGGATAGTAATTTTACCCCTACACTATCCAATACTTACCTTACATGCAATGTAATGTTATGCGTTGTAATGGTATGCGTTGTAAATGTAGTATGCGTTGTAGTGGAATGTATTGTAAAGGTAGTTTCAAAGTATTCGTTGTAATGGTATGCGTTGTAATGGTACGCGTTGTAATGGATGTTGCGGTGTAAAAAATGCGTTGTAAAGGTAGGCGTTGTAAAAGTATGCGTAGTAACATCATACATCCGTTGTAAATGTTTGGATTGTAACGTCATACATTCGTTTTGTTCTTCTCATTCAGTTCTCTACTGGCATATTTCCTATTACTCTTCTCTTTCTCCAATGTGCTGTGCTTGGTCTATACTGTCAGAATTCCATCATCCAGTTACTAAGTGATGCTCGTGTAGGCCCTGTGGAGCGCTGTCTTTAGACCCGACCATGTTGGTACTCAATCAGGGACACTGTTCACATTGCTCCACATTATATTCCTGTCCTGGCTTTCATTTACCACCTGGTGCATTGTTGTACTCGTAGAGTCTTTTGCTGTAAACCATGTCCTGGTGGTGGTTCTCGGCCTAGCATCCTGGTCCCTGACTGCTACAGATACTGTGCCTCTTTCAGGGTTTATTCCTCAACTTGTCGCACTTTACTCCATTCTGATCTCTGTTCCTGGTTTCCATGTTTCCCTTTGTGTCTGCTGGCTTTCCCAGTCTTGCTTTCCCTGTACCTGCATAGCATTCCCTTCATTGGTGGTTCCCTCATTTCCACACCTGGATTGCTTTCTGCACCTGTGCTCTGCCCTTCAGCTTCAAGCTATTTAATATCTGTGAGCACAGTGTGCAGCAGCTTGCAATAGGCTTTTCCACCAAGGCCCCTCCTTGGTTTACCTTAATTTCTTTCTCTCGACTTCATGCATTGTGTTGGGACATAAAAGTACTGTGCATGGTTAACGATGTGAACCCTTGCCCTGAGTGCCCAACTGTACTGTTGACTGGATCCCTAATGCTGATTTTTTTGTCATAAGCAAATGTAGATCATGCATGTGACACATGACTCAGGCCTGTCTCATGGGTTGCAGTCTACTTGGACTGGGAGGGGAGCCCAAAGCACTGACCTCATAGTGGTCGAAGGCTACCCACATCACCAGCAGTTAAGCAACACGAGTGCGGTAGTGATCAGTAGTAATGAAGAGGTCATTTTTACCCTGTGCTATTGAAGTGAGGCCTACAGGCTCTCTTATCTTTTTAAAGGTTTAGCTGCTGCGTACTTGGCCTAGATTGGATAGAGCAGTGACTCTGCACTAGCTGTATGTGTGCCTGGGAAGGGTATAGTACAGAGATAAAGCAGTGCTGTGCAGTATATGTATGGAGTGCATATCCTGAGTGTATGTATGCCCCCTGGCAATATGTTAAATGATTGGAAACTGTTGGAACAATGTAGGCTTAGCCATGCGTGTCCGACCAACGCAAGCGTAACCACATTTCCCTTAACCACGCGCATGTGTGGTTAAGGCAATGCGTGGTTTAGTGGCCCAGTGGATGGGCAGAAGAGGAAGAAAGGAAGAGGAAGGATGATCGTCAATCGGAAGAGGATATAGTGAGGTAAGTGGGTCTTGGGGGGGTTGTATTTTGGGGTGGGGGTAGGTTTTAGGACTCAGGAGGGGTTCGGGGTTGTTTGTAGGGCCGGGAGCAGTTTTAGGGCTCAGGGCATGGGGGGCTAGGGTTAGAGTAGTTAGCAGCTGTAGTGGACAGATTTTAGGGCTCAGGGTGGAGGGGCTGGGGTCGGGGTAGTTTTTAGGGTGGTGGGACAGTTTTTAGGGCTAAGGGCAGGGTGGGGGAAAGGGTAAGTTTACAGGGCAGGGTCAGTTTTAGGCATCAGGGCGAGAGGTTCCGGGTCAGGGTAGTTCATGAATGTATGGGAAGATTTTAGAACTCAGGGCGGGGGGAAATGGGACAGGTTAGAGAGCAGGGGCAATTTTAGACCTCAGGGCGGGGGGAGGGTCGTTATAGTTTAGGCATGTAGGGGACAGTTTTTAGGGCTCAGTCGTGTGGACCTGGGGTCGGGGTATTTTGTGGGGCATTGGTTTAATGTTTAGGGAAACAAGAAAACAGAGGAACCAGGAGTAGTTTGGCCAGGTCTAGCACACGTACTCCCTTGTAATAGTTCAAATGCGTGGGTATGCTGTTCCTAAGGGTATTCGTGCAGTTCAGGTCTCTGGGAGAACCTCCAAATGGAGGAAGTGCCCTCACACACCCCGAGAGGCGTCATGCTTCATTATTGGGTGTGCTCCTCATCAGGCCAGCACTGCAATGCCCGACGGGCACCTGAGAAGGGGTTCTTCGGCGGAGTTCTTTTTATGAAGCCGTTAGGTGAGTGAAGGATGTTGAGTGGAGCAGTGAAGTGTGTGGAGAAAGTTAAAATAGGTTTAGTGAGACACTAATGAAATAGACTTTATTAATCCTGGCTCGCTCAACTAAGTAAACTAAGTAAAAAGAATGTTGCTCATATCGGGGGCAATACACCTATGAGCCTTTTGAAGCACATATCACTGCGACAGACACCCAGGTGTGAACTCTTGTCACTCCCATGAATTATGTTGTGGGACAGTCAGCTTTGGAGTCCTGCCTGCAGTGACTGACATTCTTTCATGAGGAAAAAAGAAAAAGAGAAGTGTCTACTTCAAAAGAAGCAGGACCCCGAGGTAAAACCTCAAAGACTCAGATTTTGAATTACATTGTGGTGTCTTGAAATGGATTATATGAAGGGGAGATTGAGACCCCAAATGTTATCTGCCAAGCATTCAGTTGGGCTGTGTGAACAGGGGAAGCTCTATTGGACTTCTACCCGTGACCAGAACTGGGGCCCAAGGCTTGCTAGTCTCCCTGCTGGGTAAGGGAACCTCACCCAGGGAAAACAAACTCACCAGCTCTGGACACTGAAGCACCTGCACCTTCCTGCTTGTGGAGCCCAGTGTGCCTTGTGAGGAAGAGGAAAGCTGGTTGGAAGGAGCGAGGTTCAGTGGGGAGTCCAATAAAGAAGATACCCTGAGCGAAGTCTGAGAAGAATGGCTGCACACGGATCAGGCATAACGATCCAGTGACCCCCCTGTATACCAGGAGAGGGCCACCATGATCTAAGCCAGCATTTCCCAAACTGTGGTCCGTGGACCCCCAGGGGTCCGTGAGATATTCCCAGGGGGTCTGCAGGACTCGAGTGCTTGTCCTAGTGAAAAATGAAACGCCCATGCGTCCTCACAGCACACAACAATACAATCGGGAGGTGAGGGCAGCGAATAGGCAGTGGGCAATCAGGGGGGCGGGGCCACAGGGGACACAGCAGCAGGGGAAATAAGTGGAACAGAAGGCAAAAGGGGCAAAAAAACTGGGAAAAAAACGAGTGGCACAGAAGGCAGAAGGGCACAAAGAAATGAGTGGAACAGAGGGCAGAAGGGCACAAAAACAAGGGGAAAACGGGTGGAACAGAGGGCAGAAAGGCACAAAAAATGAGTGGAACAGAGGGCAGAAGGCCACAAAAAACGAGGGGAAAAAGAAGTGGAACAGAGGGCAGAAAGGCACAAAAAACGAGTGGAACAGAGGGCAGAAGGGCACAAAAAAACGAGGGAAAACGAGTGGAACAGAGGGCAGAAAGGCACAAAACACGAGTGGAACAGAGGGCAGAAAGGCACAAAAAATGAGGGAAAAATGAGTGGAACAGAAGGCAAAAGGGGCACAAAAACGAGGGAAGAACGAGTGGCACAGAGGCAAAATACAGAATACAGAAATATAGGGGCAGGTAAGAACAGAAGGCAGAATGGGCAGAGAGTCACGGGGCAGTGAGGAGAACAGAAGGGAAAACCGGGCAGAGACACGTGCAGCGAGGGGTACAGAAGGAAAGACCGGGCAGAGAGAGCAGGGGGAAGCGAGGGGAACAGAGGGAAGAAAAAGGGGCACGGACCACATACAGGCAGCGGGGGAAGACAGACAACAGCAGTCACAGACACAACAATGAAAATACAGGCAATACAATAAAAGCAATAAAACGTTGACCACAAGCCCTTGGGTACCACTAAATAATACACTGCTGTATGCATACATGTCCATGCCAATATACCCAATTCAGCCTGTCTCCCTCTTGAAATTGCCTCTGCTTCAAAAGGCGTTTTTAAAAAGAAATTGAAATTGTACAAATTGCTTGGGGGTCCCCGGCTTCCAGTAATGATTCAATGGGGGTACTCAGGAGTCAAAAGTTTGGGAACTACTGATCTAAGCCATGTGAAGAGTGGTGTGTAGGAAGTGTCAGGCCAGAATTGCCACGCTGCAGTGACCCTGTATGCCAGAGGGGGCCACTGTTGAACTTATTTTGGCCAGGAACATGAGACTTGTATCCCCGGAGATCGGTGACAGGAGGGGCGATTGTAGTGAAGGTGATCACACCGGAGGAGTCTGTGCCCGATTGTGAGTAACGCGTCAACCCTGTATGCCAGGATGGGCTGCCAGTACAAATGTGGTCAAGGGTTCTGGTTGTGGTCCCAAAGAGAGGATTGCTGCTGTGACTGGAGGGTCAAGCCCTCCTACTGCACCTCACTGCTTCCTCGAGGATCGCAGGACCCTGCTGAAGACATCGCACCCTCACTGCAGCTTCAGTCAGGAGCTGGAGAATCCCTTTCCCCATTAGGAGAACAGTGACTTACGTTGTGTTGGTCGAGCGGGAGTATCTACCACTGCTGGACGAGCCAGCAATGCTGTTTGGAGGAGAAAGCCTACTCTTTTGGGCGCTGCCTTGTGAACTGTGCATGGCTTGTTTTTGCCGAACAGGATATCGACTTAGGGGGCGCCCTTGTAGTGGGCTCCCACTGCATCACTGAACACTTTCATAACACTGAGCGGGTAGGACCAGAACTGGACCTGTGGGGCTCCAGGGAACTCACTGCAAATATTTCTGCAGCACCATAGACACTTTTGACTAATAACTAAGAAGTAAAATGGGAACTCTTGAGTATGGCCTACTAGTACCCATTCCCTGAATGCGGACATTGTGCAAGGGGAATAACCCCAACCATGTTACAAGGTGGGAGGTGAGACAGGGATTTGCTGGACAACTTAGAGAGCCCCAACCACAAGGAGAGTGTGTTATTGCACATAAGGAACGTTGGTCCTTTGTATGTGTAGAGTTAGAAATAAGATACTTATTTTACTTATAAAAATATGTATTGGACTAAACATTGATTTATTGTTTGTACTGCATTCACTTTGAGTTATGAGTTGTGCTCACTTACCTGCATCTATACTTCTCCAGAGGGTACTTGGCCTAGTTGCTCACAATCCATAGAAGGTTGGGCCCCTGGACATCAGGTGTTAAAGCCTCAACCAACATTGTTTGGCCTAGTAACCTCTGCAAGCCCCATTGTCTTGTGAAAGGGGTTCTGACAATCTGACAATTGTCAGTAAGTGGTGGGGCACCAAACTGTTAGAAGCCAAGGATACAGAGATGACATTGGCCATTTCCATTCTATGCCGGTATTGCAATAAGTACAGTTTTTGTTTCTTTTACGCACAAAGGCAACACACATAGGTAATAGAGTACACAGGTTTGGGAACTGACCTCAGCACCATGTCCATAGATCATATGAAGAATTTCCATAGGGACTGAGGATGAAGGATTCCCAGGAGTAGGTACAGAGTGGTCCGTACTAATTTTATTACAGACCAGTTTGAAATCCTGGGTGAAAGGGATGAGGCTTTAGTTGACTATTGGGAGGGAACCATTGTAGGAACCCAGGAGGAAAGTATTTTGGATTCAGGTTCCAGGATCCCCTTAGCACAGATATATCCTAGACAAATGCTAAGTGTGTCCCCTAATACATTTTCCACAATTTCACCAAGACTCTCACCAGCCTTATTTTGGATAATATCTCAGGTGTCCAAATCACCTTGAATTTAGGGTACTGCCTTCACCACTTCCAGGATTAGTCTCTTGGAGGGTTGAGTCTATCGGAGACTCTGAGCTTGCTGTTAGCCCTTCTGAAAGCTATGACTGAGCAAGATGAGAAAGACAAAGAGTTTGAGAGGGAAACGTTAAGACTAGCTCTCCAGGACCAAGAGGAGAGGAGTTGGAAGAGACAGGTAGAGTCGGCCCAATGAGAGAAGTTGTGAAAGAAAGAAGAAAAACAGAGAGAAATGGAGAAGAAACAGAGAGTGGGTGGTGAAACAAAAAAAAAAGGAAAGAGAGCTTGAGAGGGCAATGACAACCTTTGAGGGTGAGGAACTTAGGATAGCAGCAATGACAACTCCATCTGGGATAAGTGTCTCTACATCCAGTTCCGGCAAGGCTATGGGCAAGGTTCCAAAAGGCAGGACAATCAGGGCAAAATACAAAATGAAAAAATATACCTATGTCGATATTTTAGATTGGTTTGTGAGCTTTGAGGCTGCTTGTTAAGTGTAAGCCCTAAATGAGGTGTCTAAGCAGCTGCCTTAACCTCATCTGTGCTCATGACGAGCTGAGCTCGTCATGAGGCACGGTTGCGCTGTTCTCATGATGAGCTGAGCTCGTCATGACCCGCGCGGCACTCACACGCGGGGATAATTCCGCCGCTGTGCTGAGCGTTCTCTTGAAATGGGCGTGGTCATGATGAGCTCAGCTCGTCATGAGCACAGCGCCACCATGCTGCGTGATGAGCTAAGCTCGTCACAAGCACCAGGGCACTGTGCGGGCCCCCCCCTCTCCCAGCACAGCGGGGAATTAGCCCCGCAGGGATGGGGTTAATGGGGCGATTGCTTTAGAAGGGACAGTCATCATTGGAAGGATGCCTGTGGTAGGCAAGATGGTCTATGAGTGAACAAATGACTGCTGTAGAGTGGATGGAGTTGCGTTTGAGATTTGGATTCATGGTATTTTGCATGATTGGAAGAGGATTGTAAGAGGGATGGAGGGCAAAGATTTGTAGCCCCTTAACCAGTTGATGGTGAATCAGGATTTCTCTACCACAGGCAATTACTGTCTGATCTGAAAGAAAGGGTCCAAAAAACTTGCAGTGATAGCTGATAAAAGGGTTTACAAAGGCCTAGAGCAGCCCAGTTCTAAGCTAAAGGGGGAGAAGAACGCTCCACAGACCAGATCCAAACCAAAGGATAAGGGGCAGGGTAAATCTCATGGGACTCAAAGATAGCCCAAAAAACATGGGAAGAGCAATGATGTATCTGTAAAGAAACACAATAAGAAGGCACAGAAGCCCTTCTAAGTCCAAAGTGGTGACTTGTTTTGAGCACCATATGGTAGGACATTACAATAGAGATTGTCAAGAGAAGGAACTTGACCCAACAACACCTGTGATAGGAAGCGTGCTGCATGTAGGTAATGGTATCCAAGAGGGACCAGTTGCACTTCCGCTAGTAGCATTTGAGAGAGGGGCCCAGATGGTCTGCTGCTCTTCCATCCTATTACAGTGGGATTTGTGCACAAATTGAGTATCAATGGGAGGGGAGTGCCTGCCCTGAGGGATACTGGAGCCTTCTGCACTATGATTGAGAGGAAGTACCTTAAGCCTGAGGAGATACTGCCTGGAGCCAAGGATGCAGGATTGGTAGCCAGTGGAAAGGGCATGGAGCTTCCTTTTGCCAATGTTGAGATTGAACTCAACGGCAAGGCGACCATGATTGATGTCAAGGTGAGGAAAAAGGAAGGAGCTGGATGTCTCATGGGCAATGATTTGATTGCCCCTGACTGTGTGCCAGGACCAGAAGCCTTTATGGCTTGGACAACGTTAACTGTGTTAAGGAGAGCACAAACTGCACATCAGTCTTGTGATAAGACTGGGATCATTTCTTAATTGTAAGAACCAGGGCAAAGTAGTTTTGCAAAAATGGGCAGACTCCAGGAAGGCAGTGGCCGTGACGGTCATTGCTTCTGTTCCAGCGGGAAGGCCGGATTAGGCTCTTGATGCGGACCATTTGCTGGAGTCTAAGTCAATTTCAGAGCTGCAGGGTTTGTTAGCTGCTAGAGGGCCAACCCGGTAAGATTTCTACAAGGCACAGGGGAAGTGTCCTGTGCTTGTGGGAGTTCGGAAGGAAGCCCAGGATTTGATCTAAAAAGGAGCGGTCAGAAAACACTAACGGGCCAATTGCAATGTCGGTCAATGTCGCCTTTTTGACCGAGTTAGAGGCTTTTCGACCGACGCTGTAGGTTTGCGGTCCGACCCCTGAATTACTATTTAGAAAGTCAGAGTGTAAACCGGCCCCGTGTAAATCCCTGCACTGTGTGGTTGGCACCATGGGGTGCCTGCCAGAGTGTGCAGGGTTTTCGACAGGGTTTTCGACACCCCCCATTTCCCTACGGCAACTTGTGTCATGGCCGGTGTAACACCATAATGAGGCCCTATATTGGCCCGGAGGATGGCTTACTTTATAGTGAACTGATAAATCCTGAGTCAGTAACTAAAACAAGGCTAGTGGTTCCATTAGTGCACAGGAAGCTTCTGTTATGTTATGTTATGTTAAAATTTGTTAAAGCGCACAGCTGCCCCAGCTAAGGGGCGTCCCGGTGCTGACCGTCTAATTGTACCAGATAACAGGGAAGGCTGAAAAAAAAATGGAAACCATATCTATTGTCACTGTCCCGTGAAGTACCCTTAGTAGGACACTTAAGGATTAGAGAAACCCAGGATAGGTTTGAGCCTCTGTTCTACAGGCTAGGGATGTGCTGAGACACAGAGAGGTTCTGTAGTAGATGAGTGGTAGGACAGGAGGGAAGACTAAGGCTCAGTTAGTAACTCTAACCGTTATAGGTGTTTCATTTGAGCAGGTGGGAATGGACAGGTGTGCCACAAAGGAACCCAAGTGAGTGTTTCCATGTGAACAGGTTGAAGCCTTACCTTCAGAGTGACAACAAAGTGAATGTCATGGATATGGCAGAGGAGGTTGAGGAAGACAGTGAGCCTCTTCCTGACTTGCTTCCATAGTGACATGAAGGATGGCACTGTGGAAGGGGATTTAGTTAACCCTTGACTTATAATCTGAGCAGCAGAGAGAGTGTAAAGAGGTGCTTGGACTGTTTACTAACCTCTTCTCACTGTCTTATGGGTTAACACCTGTCAGTGTGCATGACATAAACATGAGTGACAGTCTGCTGGCTTGGGTCTCTGTGTTGACTACCAAGCACTCAAGAAGGGTATACAGTCAAAATATCAAGTAAAAAATATACAATTGCAGTAATATCGAGTTAAAAATATAGAATGGACACAATATCGAATGGACAGACTATAGACAACAAAAATATTGAATAGAATAGCAATAATATCGAATCAAAAATATATAATGGACACAATATAGAATAAACAGAATATAGACAACAAAAATATCAAATTTGAGGTAAGTAAGTTGATATCGATTTTTTATTAATATCGAATTTTTTTAAGTGTTTTTTGTGTTAGTATATGTGGGAAAAGTGTATATTTATCTTATAATTTATTTTAAGTAATTAATTTTATGGTATTTAATGTTTGCGTAATTTAATTCTGTAGCGGGGTGTAGGTTTATAGAGGAATAGGGTGGGTAGTAATTTAATTATAATTACTTAAATATTTTAATTTATTTATTGGTATTTATTTTGAATTAATTGTTAATTAATTTTTAATTGGTAATTAATTAAAATATAATTGGTAATTAATTTTTATTAATTTATTAATTGATAATTATGTTACTTTTATTAATTTATTTTCTGTAGCGGGTTGTGTGTTTATAGGGGAATAGGGTGGGAAGTAATTTAATTCTAATCAATTAAATGTTTTAATTTATTTATTAGTATTTATCTTGAATCAATTGTTAATTAGTTCTAATTGGTAATTAATTAAAATATAATTGGTAATTAATTTTTATTAATTGATTGATTGATAATCATGTTAATTTTATTAATTTATTTTCTGTTGTGGGTTGTGGGTTTATACGGGAAAAGGGTGGGAAGTAATTTAATTCTAATTAATTGAAATATTTTTATTTTTAATTGATTAATTATTATACTATATTAAATTATTGATTACTTTTAATTAATTTGTAATTGGTATTTATATTTAATTTATTTTTATTCATATATGAAGTATTCACTTCCCCTACTGTTTCACTCACTGGAGTGGGAATAGTAATTTTTACTCCTACGCTATCCGACGCTTTTTCTACTGTTACACTCTCTGGAGTGGGAATAGTAATTTTTACTCCTAGGCTATCCAACGCCTTCCCTACTGTTGCACTCAATGGAGTGGGAATAGTAATTTTTACCCCTACGCTATCCAACGCTTTCCCTACTGTTGCACTCACTGGAGTGGGAAAAGTAATTTTTACCCCTGCGCTATCCAACGCTTTCCCGACTTTTGCACTCACTGGAGTGGGAATAGTAATTTTTACCCCTACGCTATCCAACGCTTTCCATACTGTTGCACTCACTGGAGTGGGAATAGGAATTTTTACCCCTACGCTATCAAACGCTTTCCCTACTGTTGCACTCACTGGAGTGGGAATAGTAATTTTTACCCCTATGCTATCCAACGCTTTCCCATACTTTTGCACTCACTGGAGTGGGAATAGTAATTTTTACCCCTACGATGTCCAACGCTTTCCCTACTGTTGCTCTCACTGGAGTGGGAATAGTATTTTTTACCGCTACGCTATCCAACGCTTTCCCTACCGTTGCACTCTCTGGAGTGGGAATGGTAATTTTTTCCCTCCCGCTATCCAACTCTTTCCCTACTGTTACACTCACTGGAGTGGGAATAGTAATTTTTACTCTTACGCTATCCAACACTTTCCTTACTATTGCACTCACTGGAGTGAGAATAGTAATTTTTACCCCTATGCTATCCAACGCTTTCCCTACAGTTGCATTCTCTGGAGTGGGAATAGTAATGTTTACCCTCCCGCTATCCAACGCTTTCCCTACTGTTACACTCACTGGAGTGAGAATAGTAATTTTTTCTCCTATGCTATCCAACGCTTTCCCTACTGTTGCACTCTCTGGAGTCGGAATAGTAATTTTTACTCCTACGCTATCCAATGCTTTCCCTACTGTTGCACTCTCTGGAGTGGGAATAGTAATTTTTACCCTCTCGCTATCCAACGCTTTCCCAACTGTTGCACTCACTGGAGTCGGAATAGTAATTTTTACCCCTACGCTTTCCAATGCTTTGCCTACTGTGGCACTCACTGGAGTTGGAATAGTAATTTTTACCCCTACGCTATCCAACGCTGTCCCTACTGTTGCACTCACTGGAGTGGGAATAGTAATTTATACCATTACACTATCCAACACTTTCCCTACTGTTGCACTCACTGGATTGGGAATAGTCATTTTTATGCATACGCTATCCAACGCTTTCCCTACTGTTGCACTCACTGGAGTGGGAATAGTCATTTTTACCCTCCAGCTATCCAACGCTTTCCCTACTGTTGCACTCTTTGGAGTGGGAATAGTAAGTTTTTACCCCTACGCTATCCAACGGTATATTTTTTTGTTAATATTATGTTAAAAAATTAAATTGTATTTTTTTTTTAACTTACATTAATTATTTATTAATTTTAAGGTTATTTAAGTATTTTAAGTGTGTTTAAGTTAATTATATTTATTATTTCAATAATTTTCAATTACTTTTAAGACATAAAAAAAATTCTATATTTTGACTAACTATATTTTTTACAACGATATTTTTGATTCGATATTTTTGTACTTACCAGTTTGGAGATAGGGATTCGATATTTTTGCATTCTATATTTTTTCTTCGATATTATGGTAAGTCTATATTTGTGTCATCGAAATTCTTTCAGTGATCCCTCAAGAAGGTAACCAAAACCGTTGAACATCCAATCACCCAATCTGATGAGTGTGTGGATCGATTTGGTGTTGATCGATTAGGAGTTGCAAAATACTTGAGCACCTTGGATCTGACCAGTGATTATTGGCAGATCACTTTGGCAGCGAATGCTACGTAGAATACTGCATTTTGTGCCTCAGAGGGCCTGTATGAGTTTTAGTTGATACCCTCTGGGTTGCAAGATGCTCCTTCGACTTTTCAGCGCCTGGTGAACCATGTTCTTGTATGGTTCGAAGAGTTGTATGTGACATTTTTGAATGACATTGTGGGGTTCAGCAATTCATGGAAGGAGTGTCTGAGGTACCTTTAACAAGTGTTGGCTAGGATACAGGAGGTAAAACTGACCATCAAGGCAACTAAATGTCAGGTGGGGCAGTCATCAGCAGTCTACCTTGGGCATGTGGTGGTGAACAGGAAGATTTACCATTTGAATGCCAAGATTCATTTTGTTATGGAATGTGAGGTGCCCACTACCCAGATTGAAGTGAGGGCCTGTTTAGGTTTCAACAGGTAATACAGGAACTTTGTGGTGCACTATGGAAATATACTTGTCCCATTGACAGCCCAGGAAAGGAATATGGACTGCAGAGTCCTAAATACTCATTGTCAGGAATGCTGACAGACCTTCCTGATGGTTTTACCGATATGACCACCCAATCCTCCAGGTTAGGAGTTGGTTTTGGGAGTTCTGATCAGAGGGGGGGGTTGGGCTTGTTGGGACAGAAAAGTCCTTGGCATGGTTAAAGATGTGCTCTCCTGCCCTGAGTGCCCCATTGTACTATTGTCTAAATGCCTAAATCAGATTTTTTGTCTTAACAAACACAGATCATACATGTGCACCATGACATAGGTCTGTCTCATGGATTGTGGTCGTCTTGGCCTGGGAGGGCAGTCAAGAGTGCTACTGTTTTAGTAATGGAAGGCTACCACATTCACAACGAGTTAAGCAGCAGGAGGGTTGTGGTGGCAGCATACCATGTAGTGATCAATAGTAGTGAACAGGTCCTTTTTACCCTGTGTCACTGGAGTGAGGCCTACAGGCTCACTCGCCTTTTAAAAAGTTCCACTGCTGTGGGCTTAACTCACCCTTCGCCTACACCAGGTAGTTGTGGAGTGCTGGGCAGCAAAGGAGTAGTGACTCTGCACGGGTTGTATGGGTGCCTGGGAAGGGTACAGTAGAGGGATAAAGCAATACTGTGAAGTGTATGTATAAAGTTCACATACTGAGTGTATGTATACCTGTTGGGAAAGCACTATATGAGAGATGTAGTGCTGTGCATTTCTCGCACAATGAAAGCATGTACTGGGTGTATGTTAGGGGAGGGCAGAAGTCACAGAATTTCACTCCACAGAATGCCACAGAGTTCCCTAAAAAACCAGCAAGATTCCGCTGAGTTCCGCAAATGGCTGAATTTGGCAAGTTGTGCTTCCTGCACTTATTTTTAGTGCCGCCCCTCTCTGTAAAAACTGCGGCACGCCAGAGGGCGCTGCTTCATTCAGCCACTCAAATAGATTTTCTAGTCGAGTGGCAGCTTTCTCAATGCGAACTGTAGTGACCTGCCCCGACCGCCTGTGTTGAGAATTCTCACCAGGAAGCAATCTAGCAATAGAAAATTGCACTAGGGGACGTAAATCCCTGCTCGCTCTGGCCGACCTAATGTTGGTGAACTGATAGCGGGGAAAAACTCTGCATAATAAAAGCTGTAAGCATCACAAACACCTTCTCTTGCACTGAACTCTCAGGTTTCAATTATAACATTACATCGTCTGCATATAATTTAATTTTGGACATTTGAGATAAAGGTACCTTAATGCCTACATCTTGTTTGTTAGTCTTAGCTGAGGGTTCAATGAAATAGGTGAAAAGAACAGGCGAGATGGGGCAGCCCTGCCTGGTCCCTCGCTGGACCTTGAAAAACCAGCTTTGGCTGCATTCAAAATGAAGTTTGCCTCGGCATTGAAATACATTATTTTTATAAATGCCGTGGTCTGAGACAAAAAGACAAATTGCTCAAGGATCCTAAAGAGCATTTACCATACCACAATATCAAATGCCTTTTCAGCGTCCAAATCAAAAATTGTGGCCAGGACCTGTTCAGTTACATGTATGTCAATGGCCTCAATTAAATATTTAGTGTTGGTGTAAAGCTGTCGCCCCGCAACAAACCCATTCTGGTCCTCATGTATCAGCTTAGAAGCCAGTTAATTAACCCTATTAGTGAATTTCTTCACTATAATGTTACAGTTTGTATTAAGAAGTGTAATAAGGCGATCAAAATTAGGGTCTAAAGCATCTTTACATTTTTTTAGGAAGCATAACACATTGCTTGAGTCAAAAGAGAGGGAGGAATGACCCACCTTTCAATGTAAAGTTAGCCACCTCCTATAGCAAAGGGTTTCAGAGATCTTTAAACATCTTATAAAATTCAGATGGAAATCCATCTGGCCTAGCCACTTTTGCCCTTGGCGTACTCTTCGCTACTTCTTCCAATTCTTGGAGGATGAATAATTTATCTAGAACATATAGAGAGTAAGGAATTTCGTCCTTGGATGCTGGACGGGGAATACTCCTGATCCCCTGGTCAAGAATTTATAAAGAACAAATGGAGGGGTATTACCCGATGAGGGAGATGAAGGCTTTTCCAGACTAGGAAACACTGTTCCTTTGTTAGTAAACCCCTTACTCACCACCTAGTGGTGACTTGCTTCATCATCGGGGCCCACCCAAGTGGCCTAGCGTCACTTGGGTGTGCTTCAACACCTGAGTTACAGTGGAGCAGGTAGTGAGGTGTGGGTTGCAGACAAAAAAAGTGTGAGTGTTAAAATTGTCCTGGTTAATACTTCGTATAGACTTTAATAAAAAGGTAACTGGACAATATTAAAACGTAACGATGAGATACTGGGAGGGGAGTTACGACCTACGTATCTCTGCTATGTGTTGGTCAACATGTTTCTACCATTTGGGGTGATCCCCGGTATTCTTCAGGACCAAAACAAGGAAGTGGGAGGTGTGGGTCCCCTAGAAGACGCACCCTGTCCTAAATCCTTTGTCATCCAGATGAAAAAAATTTCCTCTGGGAACACACTTCTATAGTATAGAGTGCGAACAAAAAACCTAAGGAAGGAAGAGAAGCAAAGGAAGTAATTACTATCCTGTAACGAAGTGCAGAAATTAGGTGCAAAAGACGTGCAGTTATGCTTGCTTTCCACGGTGGTGAATGGAAAAAGTGCCTTCTTAAGTAGAGGGCGTGTCTACTTATGGGGTGGGAGCGTGCTCATATCGTGAGAGTGTACGCTACAGCATGGTATACCTAGGGGTATTCAACAGGTAAAGAAATCGGCGTCCTTTGTGCGTGCCTGAATCAGCATGCTCCGACGTAAAATTGAGTTCACTGGGCTTGAGTGCTCATATCATTATCAGCGTGAATTGCACTACGCCAGATGGTTGCCTTACATTGCATTGTGGGCTCAAAGATATCCTAATGAGGATGAGTGGTGTACACAAAAGACAAACTAGACTCACACAAACATATAACATGGAGTAGGTCACGGAACGTGACATGTCAGAAAAAGGGCTTACTGGAGTAATACTCTAGGTGGACTTCAGCGAGCAGGGGGTAGGTGCTTCACTGGTATCAACATATTCTATGTGGAAAGGCAAATGTCACATTAATAAGTTAATGGAAGCTCGCCTACGTGCTGGCTCGTGCGGTCAGGCCTTGGGTGGAACCTGTATGGAGGGAAAATCTACTTACAGTTGGTAGTCATGAGGAAAGGCTAGTCACCTACGTCTACCTTCCGCCGCTCGGTTGCAGTGAATGGGCGAGCGCGGTGTGGATATAACTGCTAGCATACTTCCGGGGTAGGTCACGTGGACGCTACGGTGGCACGTAAGGGAGTGGCATGGAGATCATTCGAAGCTGCGCATGCGCATTGGCATGGAGATCATTAGAAGCAGCGCATGCGCATGGGCGCTGCGGAAGCCAGTGAGGGAGTGGGTTGGCATGGGGATCATTAGAAGCTGCGCAGTGGGATAGGAATAGGGTTGCTGCGCAAATGTGCTTAGATGCGAACAGCGTATTGGGGAAAGAGACTATACCCAAACACTGATTCTATTTGAGTAAGGGGATCGGAAGGGGAAATGTCACAAAGACCTCTATGTTAAAGTAGGTCGGTGTACAGTGCGCTACGTTGCGAGGGTCTGTTATGGTAGTGGGTGGTAATGGACGCCAAAGTGCTGCGCATGCATGGTATGGGATTAAAGGCCATAGATGTTAAATGCATATCAATTATATGCGCGGCTGGGCTTGCTGAGGGGTGACGGATGTTTAGCAGGCAGTGATGCTATTTAAATACAGAGTTCCACGGGATATTGTCATTAAGACCCCGTTTATGTGTAGAAAGTCTGTATATCCATCTCTGTTCTTTTTCGAATAGACGGGCTTGGATGTTGGGCCCTGGTGGCAACTGTTCAATGACTGTCCACCTCATGTCATTGGTGGTGTGATGGGCAGTTAAAAAATGATCCGTGAGTTTTGTCATATTCTTTTTGCATCTTATTGTGCTTCTGTGTTCGCAAATGCGTTGTTTGATTTTGCGTGTCGTCATGCCCACGTAGGGTTTTCCACAGGTGCAGGTGATAAGGTAGATGACATTATTGCTATTGCAGTTGGTGTGTGATCTCTGCTCCCATATTTTTCCAGGTTCCAAGACTATAGTCTTGGTGTTTTCTGTCAGGTGACAAACACTACAGTCCCCACATCGTGAATGTCCAGTTACTGGTGGGAGACCCCAAATCTGTGTTAAGGTTGGGTCATTGGAGTTCGTGTTGTTTCTGGGTCTTGTGTTGACCAAGGTGTTTTTCAGACTTGGCACTTTTTTATATGAGAAAAGAGGTTTTTCCCAGTTGAAGGTTCCAGAGTTGACTATTGACCAATGCTTCCTGATGCTTTTGCTAACCTCATTGGAAATCACATTGTATGTAGTCACACATGTAAGGGGTATGTTTTCATTATCTTTAGATGTCTCTTCCAACAGTGCTTGGCGCGGTTGTTTTTTGGCTCGTTTTTGGCATTTCTTTGTGATCTTTGTTGGGTAGCCACGTTGTATGAGTTTCCCCGTCAGGTCTTCAGCCTGTTCTTTGTAGTCGGTGAGTTTGCTGCAGTTCCTGCGTAATCTTAAGTATTGGCCGTAGGGGAGGTTTTCCCTCAGTGGTCGTGGGTGAAAGCTCTTAAATCTTAAGAGGTTGTTTTTAGCTGTGGGCTTAAAGTGTGTTTTGGTAGTCAAAACTTCTTGTTCTCTTTTGATCTCAATGTCTAGGAAGACCATTTCGTTCTTGTCCACGTTATGGGTAAAGTGAAGGTGTTGATCGCAAGTATTGAGCCAAGTAATAAATGTTGTTAGAATTTCTTGTGGGCCCTTCCAGATTGCTAGCACATCATTAATATATCTGTGCCAGAACATGATGTTTTCCAGGTATGGGTTGGTGGGTGAGAGGATGTACTTTTTCTCGAAGTCAAATATATACAACCCCGCTACGCTCAGCGCGAAAACGCTGCCCATAGACGTGCCCCCTATTTGTAAATATAGGGACCCTTCAAACTCAAAGAAATTTCTTTTAAGGGCCAAGGTTGCACACTTGATTATGAATTCCTTTGGTGTTCTGTGTTCCCATGTGGTTTGTTCTAGGGTTTCTTTTAGAACGTTGATGGTGGCATCCTGAGGGATGTTGGTATAAAGGCTTTCTATATCAAAGCTAACCAAGATCATATCATCGTCCATTTTGATGGTTTCCAAGAGTGTTAGGAGGCTTTTAGTGTCTTTTAAGTAGGTGCTGGTTCCTTGCACAATTGGTTTTAAGAAATAGTCACAGAACCTAGACAGGGGTTCAAGGAGTGAGCCTATACCAGATACTATAGGTCTACCCGGTGGTGGTACTCTGTTCTTGTGCATCTTTGGGACCTCATAAAAATATGGTATTTTTGCCTCTGTTTTTGTTAGGTAATCAGCTTCTTGTTTGGAGATGTCACCTAGATGCTCTGCTTCTTCAACCAGATCCACAATTTCTCGTCTTAGGTCATCAGTGGGGTCGCCGGTGAGAGGAAGATAGTTTTTTCGATCCTCAAGTAACCGTTTGCATTCTTGTTGGTAGTCTGTTAGGTTCATAACCACTATGCCTCCGCCCTTGTCTGCTGGTTTGATGATGATGGTTTCATCTCCTTTGAGGTCCGATAGGGCCTTTTTCTCGGCTCTGCTGATGTTCTGGTATCGTGTAGGGGTAGTGGTGGATTCTATGTCGTTGAATACCGCCTGTTCAAATGTATTTATTTCCACTGGGATAGTGTGTGGTGGAGGGACAAAAGTGGATTTTGTTCTTAGTCCAGTTTCGTTAGGCACTTCCTCATTGTTATCCGTGTCTGTTTTTTCAAAAAAAGCTTTGAGTTTCAGTTTTCTGAAAAAGGCTGCTAGTTCGCAGTGTAGTTTGAACTTGTCCAGATTTGCTGTGGGGACAAAGCCCAGTCCTTTGTTGAGGACTTTCTTTTCTGTGTCTGTTAGGACGTGTGACGATAGGTTTGTCACTAGGTCCTCATGTTGCTGGGGCCTGCTCTGTTGGATGCGGTTTTGTTCCTGGTGTTGCTGCTCACCATCTCTTCTTCTTAAACGGGGTCTTAATGACAATATCCCGTGGAACTCTGTATTTAAATAGCATCACTGCCTGCTAAACATCCGTCACCCCTCAGCAAGCCCAGCCGCGCATATAATTGATATGCATTTAACATCTATGGCCTTTAATCCCATACCATGCATGCGCAGCACTTTGGCGTCCATTACCACCCGCTACCATAACAGACCCTCGCAACGTAGCGCACTGTACACCGACCTACTATAAACATAGAGGTCTTTGTGACATTTCCCCTTCCGATCCCCTTACTCAAATAGAATCAGTGTTTGGGTATAGTCTCTTTCCCCGATACGCTGTTCGCATCTAAGCACATTTGCGCAGCAACCCTATTCCTATCCCACTGCGCATGCGCAGCTTCTAATGATCCCCATGCCAACCCACTCCCTCACTGGCTTCCGCAGCGCCCATGCGCATGCGCTGCTTCTAATGATCTCCATGCCAATGCGCATGCGCAGCTTCGAATGATCTCCATGCCACTCCCTTACGGGCCACTGTAGCGTCCACGTGACCTACCCCGGAAGTATGCTAGCAGTTATATCCACACCGCGCTCGCCCATTCACTGCAACCGAGCGGCGGAAGGTAGACGTCGGTGACTAGCCTTTCCTCATGACTACCAACTGTAAGTAGATTTTCCCTCCATACAGGTTCCACCCAAGGCCTGACCGCACGAGCCAGCACGTAGGCGAGCTTCCATTAACTTATTAATGTGATATTTGCCTTTCTACATAGAATATGTTGATACGAGTGAAGCACCTACCCCCTGCTCGCTGAAGTCCACCTAGAGTATTACTCCAGTAAGCCCTTTTTCTGACATGTCACGTTCCGTGACCTACTCCATGTTATATGTTTGTGTGAGTCTAGTTTGTCTTTTGTGTACACCACTCATCCTCATTAGGATATCTTTGAGCCCACAATGCAATGTAAGGCAACCATCTGGCGTAGTGCAATTCACGCTGATAATGATATGAGCACTCAAGCCCAGTGAACTCAATTTTACGTTGGAGCATGCTGATTCAGGCACGCACAAAGGACGCCGATTTCTTTACCTGTTGAATAACCCTAGGTATACCATGCTGTAGCGTACACTCTCACGATATGAGCACGCTCCCACCCCATAAGTAGACACGCCCTCTACTTAAGAAGGCACTTTTTCCATTCACCACCGTGGAAAGCAAGCATAACTGCACGTCTTTTGCACCTAATTTCTGCACTTCGTTACAGGATAGTAATTACTTCCTTTGCTTCTCTTCCTTCCTTAGGTTTTTTGTTCGCACTCTATACTATAGAAGTGTGTTCCCGGAGGAAAATTTTTTCATCTGGATGACCAAGGATTTAGGACAGGGTGCGTCTTCTAGGGGACCCACACCTCCCACTTCCTTGTTTTGGTCCTGAAGAATACCGGGGATCACCCCAAATGGTAGAAACATGTTGACCAACACATAGCAGAGATACGTAGGTCGTAACTCCCCTCCCAGTATCTCATCGTTACGTTTTAATATTGTCCAGTTACCTTTTTAATAAAGTCTATACGAAGTATTAACCAGGACAATTTTAACACTCACACTTTTTTTGTCTGCAACCCACACCTCACTACCTGCTCCACTGTAACTCAGGTGTTGAAGCACACCCAAGTGACGCTAGGCCACTTGGGTGGGCCCCGATGATGAAGCAAGTCACCACTAGGTGGTGAGTGAAAGATGAATAATTTATCCATAAAAGCTTGATCGTCTTCTGACAAAACTTGAATAAAAATATCCTTTAAAAAATAATCCTGCTCCCTTGATCTACGTTGACATCGGTGCCATAAAAATTCGAAATATGCTCCCAAAAAATCTCCCTAATTTCCCCATCAGAGGTGATAATAGCACCTGTTTTAGGGCACTCCCAGTTTGCCATGCCATGAATCTTCCTCAATGAAGCTGCTGCAGGTAAGTAGAGTTATGCATGTATTTGTTTGCGTAGTAATGTACTGATGCTCTGATTTTGACTCATCCGGAGTCTTCCTGTTTTCTCTAGACCCCAACCTATGGAATTTCAGGTATTTTTTATTAATTCAGTTTATAAGGCAGATTTGCTCTGCTTTAGAGATTTTAATCATAATATATCTTTGGCGATCGAAAGCTGTTTCTATATTTTTCTCCAGGAAATTCTCAATCTCAATTCTGCAATTGCCCAGCTAATTCTCATCTTCTAACTAAACCTTTATAGAGATCAACCTCTTGGACATAGGCTTTGATTCACTCCCTCTAAACTTCCAACTCTACTGTTGAATATTTCAGAAACCATTAGGCAGCATACTCAGCTGTTTAACCTTAAGTGCATTGCATATGACCCACATGTGACCATTTTAAAGTGCTATAAGTGCTGACAAATATATTTGACCATATTGTCATACACAATAAATACCCAACTTTTCCCCATGTGCATCCATAAAGTGCATTACAAATCTGCCACATCTATCCATCATAAAGTGCAGTGAGTGTTGTTAGCACTAACAATATCTTGTCCTGAATATCATGCTTGAGCCCTACTCTCTTCAACGTTTATTTGGCCCCATTGGCTAAGATTGTGCGACGCTACGGGTTTGAGGTCGTCTCATATGCAGACGACACTCAACTGATCTTTCCCATTGGGTCAAATTTAAAAGAAGAGAAAGTGCGCTTCTCGGCGGGAATGTTGGCTATCTTAAATTGGATGGCAGAATCATGCCTCCAACTAAATCCTGAGAAAACTGAGTTGATGTTTCTGGGGAAAGTGCAGTACCTAAACCTGGCTGACTGGTGGCCTTCCCAGTTAGGCATGGCACCCACCCCTTCAACATAAGTAAAAAGCCTAGGAATACAAATGGATGACAATTTGACCATGAAGGACAACGTTAGAAACATTATAAGCTTGTGCTACTATAGCCTCCGATTACTACGTAGAACCATATTTACCACTGAAACATCGTAGAGCGGTGGTCCAGGCGATAGTGGTGAGCCGTTTGGATTATGGAAATGCCTTATTGGCAGAAGTAGGTGAGACCTTGATAGCAAAACTCCAAGTCATCCAAATTACGGCTGCCCGGATGGTATTAAATCATCCTCCGGGCTCGCCATCTCTTCCTCTGTTGAGAGAGCTTCACTGGCTCACAGTGAAAAAGAGATCTTTTTTTAAGATGTGCTGCCTTACCTTCAGAGCTATTAATGGAATACGCCCTAAATACTTGCAAAATAAACTCTGCAAACAGACTGCCTGTCGCAACTTAAGATCGAATGTAAAGGCTCTGCTGATGATCCCACGTATTTGGCTGTCACGTTCAAATAGCAAAGCCTTCTCGTATGTTGCCCCCAAGTATTGGAACTCTCTGCCAGAAGCCTTGCGTAGGTCCACTTCCTACCTGGTTTTTAGGAAACTCTTGAAAGCTTACTTGTTTTAATATCTCATAAGCTTTGGTATCCAATCTTTCCCTCTTTCAGGTGTGTCTAGTTGGCGATGAGATGCCCCCGGATGAGTCATGTGCTGTATTAGAGACCCTTAACATTCAATAACATAACATTCCTGATTGCACTCATTCAGCTCAATCTAATCCATGATTCACACCTTCTTAACCTTATTCTTAAACTTCCAGTTAATACTGCATTCCATGCACCTCCTTTTTACCTGCCATTCCCCATGCCCCATGCCCCATACCCTCAGAACCCCAATCATACTCCCTCCCACAACTCCTAACTCCCTAATATCCTCGCCTCCTGCCCCCTTGGTACCCCACCAGCCCATCCCCATTCCCCACCAAAGTGCCCAGTCCCCGACAACAAGACCCTCCACCATGCCACATATTGTAGTTGGTATATTTTTGCACCCATGAAGATTTAGGCTAGCTCCTCATTCTGCAATTTCACTACATACTGTCTGAGGCTCCCTGAAGATAAAAGGCTAACCTACAACATTAGAGTAGTAACTTCAAGCCCTGCCCACTTTCATCAGGAAATCTCTGGCTGCCTCTACCTCTGAAAAGACCAAAAATCTGCACTCCCACAGAATGTTTAAAATTGTTGGTTGAACCAACTGAACCTGCAGCCCCTTAGCTTTAAATCAGAAAATGTCAGAAAAGCGAAGTCTTGCTCCGCTTTTACACATTTCATCTGAATGGCCTTCCACAATATTCCTTCACGGATCCCTAAATCCTGAAAGTATACTAGTATAGTTTGAGGCCTTTAACTGTCTCCGAGTAATTTGCCAAAGGGTACTCTATGTGCTCTAGTAATTGTCAAATCTGAAACCGGTTATTCAAGTACATGAGTTGCAGTCAGGTTTGCAACTGCCTCTGTCATTTTGTAATCTGGTTTTCAGTTCTCTGGAACAACAACTAAGCACAGATTAAACCTGCGAGAGCGATCTTCTAAATTCTCAAGCTTCCACTTCTGACCATATCCTCAACGTCTGACACCCTATTCTCAGCTGTTATTGTACAGGAGCCTACATCTGAAATTGTGGCTTCTATTGCCTCTAGCCTCATTTCCAATATGCTCACAAGGTCAGTTTTGGCTGTTTCAATACCCAGCACTTCCATAAAGTCTAGATGGAGCAGATCCAGTTTTTATTTTCCCTTCCGAATCTTGGAGACTTTTCAAAAACAGCACATTATCCAAGCCTGATAGAAATGGGGGGGGTGTTGGCTGTGGCAAACTCGCTGGCTTGGACCACAGATGCGATTGTGTCAAATCTTCATTAGTGGTTCCCCTAAACTAGCTTACTGCATGCGGTCCACTCCAACCTTTTCCGACACAACATTTTGACGATGTATATGCTGCAGTAGAGAAAGACTCTCTCCTTCCACAGAGATAGCCCTTTGTTCTTTACATCTAGGGCAGTCCTGTTTACATTTTTCAGCTTGAATGTCCTGTGCAGCACGGATTTGTTGCGGTGAACATAGCGGAAGATCTTCCCTTCCCCTTTTCCAGCCCTTAGAAAAACTGGATATTGAGTCGCACTCTGTGAAACAGCCTTCTCAGTCTTGTAGCGCTCCTTCAATGAGAGCGATGAGGGTTTGTTCCTAATATCATACACTGCTGGGTTCTTTTTCCCAAGCTGCAGATCATTTCTTTCATCTGGAAAGACCCCCTTCTCAATTACTTGTGAACTTGAGTCTGTATCTTTTGTGCACTCAAAGAGAGGATGCATGGCCACCATTTTCATCTGTCCTGCTGTTTCCATCTGTCACCTATAGAGGCATGTCTCTCTCCCTGCCCCTAGCTGGGTTACTATCAGCGGACTCTGCTCCCCCAGAAAGTTTTCATTTCGTGTCCCTGCAAGGAGCAAAGCCTGTTTATCTGACTGATTTAGTTCCAGCAAGATTTGACTTTTTCATTCTGGAGAGGGGACCCACTTGATATGGCTTTGTGTTTTTCATGGAGGGTTTCCCCTTCAACATCTCTGATGCAAGTGAAATGGGCGCAGAAAAAAAAATCCACACAGAGGTACACCTTACGCCAGATATACCTGGGGAGGCGGAGACAAAAACCAGAGCAAGCTCAATGTAAGCCCCCAAAACAGTGGCTGAGTCCAGCATACAACCGGCAAACAGACCAAATATTCAATCCAGAAAGAAAGAAAGAGAGAAAGAGAGAAAGAAAGAAAGAAAGAAAGAGAGAAAGAGAAGAGGGAGGTAGTATTCTTCTTTGGTCACTCACAGGTCTGGGCTGCAACATCAGATCATCAGGGAAAGGAGTGATATGTAACACTTTAAACACCAATAGCAAACAGCGGATCTGAGCATATACAAATCATTTACCATGGTTTCTTCATCACACGCAGCTCAGGGTTGTCTTTTATAAACCTTGGCACCGTCTTGTGAACTTAAGTTCCTGCGTTTTATATTCCACTAGCTCAGTTTGATGGCGCGTGGAACCTGAATTGTCTGACCACAAATGCTTGCCAACTTTGTAATTACTAGGATGAAACTCTCGAGCACATTACAAGCATTTGCCCATTCTCTTTGAATTGAGGGGGAAATATCTGAAACCTTTGTTTATTGCCAATAACAATATGTAATGTTGTAATAATCCAGGAAAAAGGTATGTCCAAAAGAGATTTATTTCTCAGCAGAGCATAAGGACTTAGTACAACAGCATCAGGATACAACTGACAATTCAGAGCAGAATGTTACATGAGGAAAGCTCTGTTCAGAACATAGAATACATGAGAAAACATAACAAGTCGCATGCACTTAAAGGAGAAGGAGAATAAGGATAATGTGACTAGAATGTAACACATCTCACTTATATATAAAATAAGAAAAATTAAAAAAAATGAAGATTACACATAGTCTTGCAAAGAATTAGGTCTTCTTCTGATACGTACATCATCTTTAACCCTTGATGCAACAGTGTCAGGAACCTGTTCAGACACAAAGCCTTCATTCGAAAAGTCACCTTGACATTGATTGCTTCTTAATTGAGCATCTTGAAAAGAAGGACATTTGGCTACCTTACTCACATTCCAAACCTTGCCATCCTGAGTGACAACAGTATTATTAAAAACTTTCTTAATCTGAATAGGCCTTCCATACTTACTCATTCCTTTGCTTACCATAAATGGTTTCAAAATCCTGACCCAATCACCAATTTCAAATTCATGCACCCTTGTTTTCCACTTATTGTTATACCACAAAGCTGACTTATTTTGCTTGTCCCAAATTTTGTTAGCAACACTACGAATGTCAATCCTATTATCAGTCAAATCCCTACACTTCTCCTTAAACCACCAAGGACAAATCGAAGAAGCGGGATCTCTTCCTTTGAGCAATCTAAAAGGACTAATCTCTGTAGTGGTGTGAGGTGTGATCCGGTAACACCAAAGCTTTTCCCTGAGTGTATTTAACCAATTACCTTTTTTCCTTTATAGAATCTGTAACAAAACCTTTTAGAACCCTATTAAACCTTTCTACTTGGCCATTTTCATGTGGCTCATAGAGAGATGTTTGAATGTGCCTGATGTTGCAATTCTTCAAAAAGGACTTCATTTCTGATGAAACTAACTGCACACCGTTATCGGATACCAAAACATAAGGGCACCCTTCTCTAGAGAATACTTCCTTAAAAAATGTAATGACAGCCTCAGAGGTAGCTTTTGCCACAAACTTAACTTCTGGCCATTTTGAATGATAGTCTATGATGACCAAAGCAAACGTGAAGTTTCCGGAAGAATATAGAATGGACCTGAGATATCAAATGCAATTTTATTACAAGGTAATTCAGGCCATTTCACTGTCCTGAGAGGAGGAACATGTAATTTAAGCATTTTATCATTAGAACAACACTCAGTACACTCCCTGACAGTACGATCCACATATCTGTCCATGCCTGGCCACCAAAAATGTAATCTAATTAAACGCTTCATAGCTGATATACCTGGATGAGTTTTATGTGCCAGTTTCAATATCAACTCCTGTACTCCACTAGGTGGAACACACTTACCAGCCTTGAAAATCAAATCCCCTTCACAACCTAATTCCTCCATAACCTTATAAAATGGAAGCAAATCATCCTTGACACAGTCTTTATTAGGCCAACCCTCTAGAATGAATTTTTTCAGCAAAACAAATTTTCCATCCTCATTCTGACACTTCAACCAAAACTCTTCAGAAATATCCTGATAATGAGGAGAAACAACATCAGAAAGGCTTAAAACACAATCAGCCTCTACAAGTCCATTTACACTATTCTGGCTATCCACACAAGGAAGACGTGACAGGCAATCTGCAGTAACATTTTTTTTTCCAGGTATGTATTCCACTGTGAAATTGTATTCCTGTAACCTAGATGCAAGGCGTGCAATTCTTGCTGTGGAGTTCCAGCCCCCTCCAGCTGAAAGAATGTTCAAGAGGGGTTTATGATCTGTTCGCAGAATGAATTTGCTACCCAATATGTAAATTCTATAGTGTTCAATAGCCCAAACACATGAAAGCAACTCACGCTCAATGACCGCATACCTGCGCTCAGTCTCATTCAACGTTCTAGAGGAAAACGCAACATTCCATTCCAATCTGCCATCTGTTTGGGATAACACACAACCCAAACCATACATACATGCATCTGTGGTGATGATGCATTTCCTGCCAATCCTAAAAGGCTTTAACGTTGGGGAATTTGCAATATCTTTTTTTATCTCCATAAAAGCCTTTTCCCGTTCATCTTCCCATTTAAATACATTATTTTGCCTCAGTAATTTTCTCAATGGCTCCATTTTAGTAGCAAAATTCACCACAAATTTACTTTAGTACTCGCACATTCCTGAAAAGGAAAGAAGTTGATCCTTATTTACCGGAGGTGGAGCATTAAGAATAGCCTCAACATTCGATTTTTTTGGAATAAGGCCTTCCCCAGATAACGTATGGCCCAAATATTCTACAGATTTCTGAAACAATTTGCATTTATGTCCTTTAAGAGTAAGGACATACTGTTCAAGCCTTTACAGACTGCATCCAAATGCACTACATGGTCAATATCATTCTTAGAGAAAATTAATATGTCGTCTTGAAAACATTTGACGAAAGAATCAAGGTCCCTGAAAATCTGGAACATAACTCGCTGAAATACAGAAGCAGCAGAAGCTAGCCCAAAAGGCATTCTTATGCACTGGAATAAACCCATGGGAGTGATGAAAGCTGTATATTTTTTAGATTCTTCTGCAAGTTCAATTTGATGATACGCCGACCTAAGATCTAAAGTAGAAAATATCTGCGCACCATCAAAAAGAGAGACAAGCTCATTAATGTTAGGAAGAGGGTGGCAGTCAATAACAATGTTAGCATTGAGAGCTCCTAAATCAATGCAGACCCTCAATTTTTGGTCAGGTTTACGCACAAGAACTATGGGCGAAACCCATTCAGAGGACTCAATGGCTTCTATAATGTTCTCACTCAACAATTCATTCAACATTTCTTTTAACTCATCTCTAACATTAAGAGGAACACCTCTTAATTTCTGTTTAACTGGAAGCGCTCCATCCTTAAGCACAATTTTATGTGGGAAATTCTTCAATTTACCTAACTGATCACAAAACACTTTGTCAAATTTCTTGCTCCAAAAGGACATATTCTTCTTCTCTTCAAAACCAGGAGAGATAACATTAATCATCTCTTGTTCACTATTTAGCATATCCTGTTCACTACATAATGACACTGGATCTTTAGCACGTGGATTTAGTGTGATGCCAAGCTCCCATTGATCATGCCACCCAAGAACATTTACACCTTTGGTAGCAATGTACAATTTGATATGAGCCATTCTGCCTCTGAAAACTAACGGTACTCTAAAGTACCCTTCTATATTAATCCTAGCACCATTAAAATCATCTGCAAAAATATCCGGTAATTCCATATTAGCCATATCACATACAGCAAGTAATTTTCCTTTAAAATATTCCTTGGTAATAATGGTCCAGGGGGACCCTGAATCCATCATAAGTTCTACTTGAATAGCGAAAATATTAAAGATACATTTAGGTGATTTCTTACAAGTAAGCATTACACAGCCTGAATGTACAATGGAGACAACATAACCTCTATCTAAAACTTGTGTATCTTCTTCTGTATTTGTGATAGAGGAGACTTTTGCAGGAGTAAAGTTACTAGTAGATGGTCGTGATTGTCCCATTCGAGATTGATTATTGAAGCGTTTTTCCCTGCAAACATTGCCAAAATGTCCAATCCTCCCACAAACATTACATTCTTTATTCATAGCAGGACACCCCTGAAATGAAGGAATATGGGATTTGCTCCCACACCTAAAACAGACCAAATTATCATTAAACTCTGTTTTCCTATTGGTCCCCATGTAGAAATTTCTATTCCCTTTTTGAGCAGGAGGAAAACTTTTGTTGTCTCCTTTTGGCTTGACAACGCATACTTCTTCTTCCGTAGTAGTCTTATTAGAAGAAGAACTTTGTTTGACAACAATATCCATCCATATTTCAGATAACTCGCTAGATTTAGCAATAGCAATTGTTTCTTCTAAATTAGGATCACCCAAACACCACAGTTTATCTTGAGTCTTTTTGTTCTTAACATGAACAATTATTTGGTCTCGAATCATTTCGTCAGTCATTGCTCCAAAATTACAATGTATGGATAATGCTCTTAATGCAGTCAAAAAATCATCAAAAGATTCTTCCTGTTTTTGTGCCCTAGTATAGAATTTAAAACGATTTAGGGCAATGTTAGCAGTAGGTTTGAATCTTTTTTCAAGTCTATTTAAGGCCTCAACGTAAACATTCAAAGTATCTCCACTTCCAGTAGGAACTGTCAATTGCGGTAAATTTCTGAAAATTTCTTGCCCCTCAGAACCAATGCAATGTAAAAGAATACTTTTCTTTCTCTCAGCACCCATGCGTTCCCCATCTATAGCACGCATGTAATTAAAAAATTCTTCCTTCCATCTGGACCAAGGTACAGGAGGATCACCCTTGGTTTGAAGAAATTTAGATGGAGGGTCAAATTGCATTGTGGAAAATAATTGTAATGTTTAAAATAAAGAAAGTAACAATGAACTAAAATAAATAAATAAAATATGTCAAATATCCAACCTTTAAAAGTATTTTACATTACCACTTCCATAGTTTTGTGTATTTTCCTGGAGGAAACAACTTCAAATGTCGAGGAGAAAGGAACAAAGAAAAATTAAGTAAATATACTCCAAATTTGAGATACGGGCGTTACTGTTGGAGAATAAGTTTAAAATGTGAATGCTGGTGAGTACTCGGAAACGTAGTTTCAGAAAGAAATACTTCAGTGTGAATACTTGCAAACGTCGCTCTCAGCCGCTTGTTTAGTGTGATCGTTGCTGTGAATATTTGCAAACGTCGCTCTCAGCCGCAGCAACGCGTAATGCCGATTCTGACTTCTGTTGTCAGGAAGCGAGCAACGCGTAATGGCGCTTGTGGCTTTCCGTTGCTAGGCAAACAAAAGACGCACTTGCGTAAGGACGCAGTCTCTTGTTTTCAACGGAGGGTCTATTGGTAAACACGTCAGTAAGGATTTATGACGTGAGAAGATTCCAGGAAGAGCAGCTCCGTTCGTGAAGATTCGAGGCAGCGCGGCTTCGTGAAGGTAGACTCAAAACTTTGAAAGATGCAAAGCGGCAAGAATCACAAGTAAAAGGCAAAATACAATAAAATCCACATTTACATCCAGGAAAAGTCGTAGTGAAGTAAAAAAATCGGTTCCAAAGAAACGAAAAATAAAAAGAGTAGACAAATCCAAATTTGTTCTCAGAATAATGAGAAAATTAATAAAAATGGGTCCAAACTCCGCTCCTCTGCTGGTAATGGCAGGAGTAAATAAGCCTCGTCGCCAAAATGTTCTGTTTTTTTAACAAAGATCTGCAAAGTAATAGGAAGAATAGCAACGTTTTTAGATCTTACATATTGCCTTTTACGTCAGATTAGTGGTGAGAACGTTTGATAACATATATATATATATATATATATATATATATATATATATATATATATATATATATATATATATATAGATATATAGATATATATATTTACACTGATTTTTGTTCAGTATATGTCTTGTTTGTATAATTTAGTTTTTGCAAGAATGACCTAGTTCAGTCCTGCAGTCCTGATCCCAATTTGTTCCAGCCCATAGATTCGACCCTGTCCTTTGGAACTTTGTGGCATTGTCTTTGTGTATTTAAACCCCTCCTCCAAAATTACATCATAATTGCCAAGGACAAGCTCTCCTTGATAAATCATTTAGTCCTGATCACTGCTGAGCCCCGACAGAAACACCTGGGTATCTTTCTCTCAATGACCTCCTTAGCTGCAGACTGGCTGAATTTGTGGTGGCATCCTCGGGCTTTCAGTTGGTAACCAGGGGGCATATTTACAAGGGCATTGTGCCACCAGAGCGTCACATTTTAGGATGATCCGGTGGTGTAATCCCCTGCTCCATATGCACAAAGTTGCTGTAAGCCAATTTGAGTGGCTTAACAATGCATTTTTATATACTTTACCATTTCACACAGGTATGCGGCCGGTAGTGGGAGTACTTGCTGGGCGGTGACGTGGGGAGGGTGAGGGGCAGGTTGGGGGGTAGTGATGTATGGATTACGAATTTCGTTGCGCGCACTGCATCGCATTTGGTGATGCAGTGCACTCGAAGAAATTTGTTTTATTTATTTATATGTTTACTTACCTGTTAAGGTCCATAATCCATACATTACTATGAAAACCTTTCCCACCTGTGTAGGTATTCTGGGACTGCAGCGGCCTTTAGTGGATTTGAACATCAAAAACCTGACACCTCCCAACAAAATTGCCTTGAGTCAACTTTCAGTGCAAAAACGCTTTTGCGAGTGAAAGTTAATTGTCACAGCAGTTTGCACCACTTTCTGTCACACCAATGCAAACCTTTAGTACATCTTGCCCAAAATGTGCTTTTATCCATGTATAACAATACTTGCAGAACTTTCTGACTACCAGAAACATTATTTTGATTTTTTCATGAGCAATATTCTCAGTACACTCATTATGTCATATATTTTTTTTGCATATGGGTTTTTTTCCTGAGGGGGGGGGGGGTTCATTTGTACAACTCCCCTCTCTTCGTCCCATCCACGTTGTGAGATCTGGTTTTCTGTTCTATGTTCCTCTCTATTCTTATTTTTATGTTTTTATTCACCTACCTCAAAATACCTGATGCCTCTAATCCAAAACACACACTTCAAAACACACTTGCTAATCTTTTTCCACAACCCAAAACTACTAAAAACCCCACCTCACAATTCTAAGATCTCCCTAAAATTAAGCACTACATAGCCATATTTCACCTTCAGCCGTGCTCCATCACTATCGCCATTAAATGCTGCAAGTTCTGCAAATCCAAAAAGCTCCGGCCTTCCTATCACAGGTAACCATAACATAACCATGCAAGTGGTTACATTTCCCTGAAATACTTTAATTCACTTGTATGCTGTGAATTATACCCTTCTGATGCCGTTTAAACTCATGCTTCTTTTCATTGTGCCAGACATCCCCCTCTTCTGGATTTACCCTAAGACCCATGACATCCATCAAGTACAGGGCATGGAGAGAACCCTATTCCAATCCGAAATTATTTTAAAACTAGCAGCCCGCCCCAGCGTTGCCTGGGGTAGAAGTGGGCTGGGGGCTGCATTTCAGGTTTGCGTGCTCTCCCGCCAGGCCCCCGCCCGCCACAACATTGTCTGTGTCCCGGACAATGTTGTGGCGGGCGGGGGCCGGGGCGGGAGAGCACGCAAACCTGAAATGCTGGCTTCCCTCACCCCGCCTGCCCTGACATTCCCCAGCAGCCCGTGCTCCGCCCGCCCGCCCCGACCCTGGCTGCCCCGGATTCTTACCTTGCCTCAGCTGCTCACACCGCCGGTCCATATTTCTCCGCTCCGCCGCTCTGCCACTCACCACCTGTCTGCCGCCGATCCTCCCCGCGCCATATCCGCCTCCCCGCTCCGCTCCGCCGCTGGCCTCACTTCACCGCTCCTCCCCTGCGCGCCATGTCCGCCGCTCCTGGGACGCTGCTCCTCCCCTGCTCCTGACGTGACGACGCACAGTCGCGGCCGGCGCTACTTTGGGGGAACTACTTTTTGTAAAAATGTAACTTTTTATATAACGTTTATTTTTAAAAATTTTAAAGCCTATGACCATCTACACACCTTGCCGATTTCAACGGTGTATCGGGTGTGTAGATTGGCGCTGTGGTTCCCGAGTTTACCTTGCCTAAAGGTGTAAGTTCTCTCATTATAATAGTACTATAGATATAGATAGATAGATAATAGTAGTATAGATATAGATTGTCCATGCTGCATGCTTGCTGTACTGCATCGCCAAAAGGGTGAGACCTGCTTGTTTCGCCAATGCTTGTTAATACGCATCTCTAAAGTGCAGTCAAGCAAGGGTGGTTCCTATGCATTTTTGTGTCGTTTGTTTTCTTTGTATCCTGAATCTAATTGTTTACTGCTAGGTTTTCAGTAGGTGACAAATTGAATTATACAGAGTATAAAAGGGGAAGGATGCCAAATGGCCTAATGGTTGCCTTTGCAAATGCATGTAAATTTGAAGATGAAACCATATCATCACCCTCTATTTTATTAACTTTACTCGCCATATTTGCACAATATACATTTACATTTTAGGCTCATGTTTTTAATTTTTCTTATAAATGTCAAAGCTGCGCTCTCATATTTCTCTGCTGCTTTTCCACGAACTGAATTTTAAAGTAAAGTAGTGTTTTTAAAGTTGCATATACACACACACACCTATCGCTGTTAGGAAGTCACCTAAAATTGAAAGTTGTTTGAAATCGAAGCGTCACCCGATGCCCAGTGTAGCTCTGTTCTTACAGTTCTGTTCATAACAAACAGAAGTCTTTGGAGCGCAGACACGTATACTGACTGATCTGTGCATGGCATGTGCAAAGATTGATCCGGTGGCAGTGTGCAAAAGTTAGAATAGTACTGCTAAATCTGTTCCTTGGCGTCCGCAATAATTTGCTACATTTTCGTTTTTGAATTGTAGTTTAATTCTTACAGGGTAGGAAGGTGGGCGCCTTTTCATCCCGGTTAATGTGATTTCGGCAAGGCATTACTTTCATTCAATCTTAAAATCAGGAATGTCAGGCAGCAACATCCCAGTGGTCCTGCTGTAGGCACACGGCTGTTTATCGATCTGTTAAAGATTCTCAGCTACTCTTTCGTACAGATGCATACTACATAATGAAGAGGCGTGCAGTTCTATGTGGGGAAGTACTGGACAGCTGTGTTCATGCTTGCATTCTGGGGTCGGGTTCGCGCTATATAAATCTCTCAAATAATAACTCACATTTTGCAAGCACACATCCGCTGCTCCGCTCCTCTGACGCTGGTCTGACGTCGCTCCTCGACGTGAGCACGCACGTCCCGGCCGGCGCTACTTTGGGGGGACTACTTTATTTTTAAAATACATTTTTTAAATAAGGTTTATTTTTGAACTTTATATAGCCTATAACCATCTACACTCCCTGACGTTTTGTACGGTGTATCGGGTGTGTAGATTGGCGCAGTGGTTCCCGAGTTTACCTGCCTCAAAGCCTGAAAGTTTCTCCTTTATAATAGTAGTATAGATGACCATATCATTCCTTAACTTACTTTATCCACTGGAATGCCTCCAGGATTGACCAACATTTTGCTTTATTTATATAGCACAAACCTAAGAAGAAACCAATGGAGCACAGCACAGTAGGAGGGGTAAAAGGCAGGACAACTAGAAGATGCTTACAAATGGGAGGGTTCACTTTTTGGCATCCTTGTGGGTCTTTATAAATTGAACAATCAAAGAGAATATGTCTGGAGAAGATTTCCTTTGAAGACAATGGTCCCTAGCTTCTTCTTGAATTGGAAAAGTGAAGGGGTTTGTCAGATATACGGTTGGATGGAGTTCCAGATCCTCTTTGAATGGCAAGTGAAGGCCTCTCTTTTGCCTTTCATGCATTCCATGTGAAAAAGCCTAGATGCTCACTACCAGAGATCTTCCTCTTTTTTTGCTAGCTTTAGTTATGTATTGGAGAGTACAAATAATCAAAAATGCGTGTAGGAGCCACAGTGTTTTCATCTACTTGTAGACATTTGCCTGCATCATTGTTTAATTTTTATATATATGTGCATAAACATATGGGGGCTATTCTTAAAGGTAGCTTACACTTGTGAATAATTCACACATATAAATTACTCTAACATCTTTGAGTATATTTACCACTTAAGGTTCTTCCAAAAATCCGAGTGCAAAATTACTCAGTATAGACTGAAACGTCTCCATCCTTGAAAAATAAAAATATATTTCAATTACTTTTATTTATTAATTCTGTACATCATTTTTAGTAACTATTAATGCATAATAAAATATTTTTATTTTAGGTGGGAATGTATTTTTTATTTAATCTTTAGCAAAATATTTATAAGTTAATTTAATATATTTAAATTAAATACATTTTAATTAAAATTTAGGGTTCCGGTGACATTTTGTCTGCCTCCCTGCACTTAAAATACATATATAACATTATTTTACATTAATATTTAACATAAAATATTTGTACTCATTTTTTCCAAATGTAATAACTTTTTACATGTCCCCAGTCTAAAAAATTGAAAAAGTAATAATTTCCTTCATTTGTTTAAAGCATCCCAAAATATAATATCATGGGTAAAGTTTTGATGGGAACCCAAACTTAGAGGACATGTTCACACAATTCTCCTTGAGCCTTTCGACCCTCTTCCACACATTGCTGTAGTTAACAGAAACCATCATCTTATTTCCTTTGATTGCACCTTGACTTAGTATTATTGAGGTTTTCCATTTAGTCAGTCATATTTTTCTTTATTTCACAGGTTACTCTGGGAACTTTCCTGTGGCATTAGTACTTTTATTTTCATTTTCAATTCCAATGTCATAACAGTTGACCTACATCTCATGATTATTTAATTCCAAAATTGACAAGAATTGTCTTACGTTTCTTCACCACAACATCTGATCTTTTTTATTTAAATAGCTTTACATAATATGTCTTAATCTACTGATTTGGGCATTCAGAATACATTGTGTATACGACAGAATACTAAAATGATATTTATATGTAAGACTCATAAAACCAAGGTCAGGTCTTGTTGCAGCTCTAAACGAGCCTTTTGGTAAACGTAACCCCTATTCCCAAAAATAATTAGCATCTGTTGGAGGTTTGGAAAATATTGTCAATGATACTTTTAATGTAATAGAGGAATAAACTCAACATTTTCTCATAATAGGTTAACAAGTACATTTCTGTAAATGGGTGTCCTATTGCCGCATTCACATTAAACAAGACTCCTGGTATAATTTTAGCTATAGTTAATATTAAATCTACATGTCTTTTAAATGGCTAATTATATGTAATAGTCACACCCAGTGATAGCTTAATATAAATTCTAATTCCAATGTGATAGCTTGTAATTTCCATTCTAATTGGTTTCTGATTAGTCCCTTTTCAAATATCATTGCCTTTGTTTTTTCGCTACTGATCTTTAAAAAGTTAGATTTACATTTTATAGTGTAAATGTGCTTCAAATCGGTTGGTGTTAAATTGATCAAAATTCCATCCTCTGCTTGAGTAAGTCTCTGTAAGAGCCACAGAAGCAGGTTAAGCGGAAAGAAATGGCTATGAGCTTTTGGCTCTCTGCTGTACATGTTTAAAAACGGTAGAGGTACTAATGCACAATCCTCTCTTAAGCCATTAGGGGGTCATTATTTTCTTGTAAGGTACTCCACTTCCCCTCACTTGTGTCCATGACACAGTATGAAGTTCTGGCTGAGAGGCAGTGCTAGTTTTTTGAAGGTTTAAAACAAAATGGTGTGATCTTGCTTGTGCATAAAAGAGGAGTCAGCAACTGAGGGACTTAACTGGGGGTGGAATTCAACTGGCATCCAAGATGGCCGCTTAATCCTAGAGCTCCTAAGACTGAGGAAAGATCACCTTGCAAAAATGCAACAGGAGGGGTGAAAACACACTGTCAAAGCCCAATAAGGACTCATCCAGTCCCATGGTCCAGAATATTGCCATTACTGACCTGTGGATCAGCAAAATAGTTTCTCTGGAGATCTGGCCACCTGTTCTTTAGGAAACAGGGGACCCCTATGAATAAACTAGCTATAACATAGGGAATGTAACAAGTGGAAGAAAGTTATAGCTAGAGCGGGTACTGAATGATAATACAACAAAAGGAATACCCAATTATGTCTTAAATATAGACATGTGTGAAATGGACACTCTATAAGATCCCAAAAAGCAAAATAACGATTAGTATATATCCTTTATTATAAATAGTTTGTTTAGATTATTTTTACTTGTTTTGCTTCATAAACAGTCTATATAAGAATAACTAATACAATGACATAATAGTGCATTTGAAAACCAAAAAGCTCAATAACCTGTGAATAAATGTATACACCATAGACAGATATGTATAACTCATGCGATAGACGAGAGCGTTGACTTAGGCAGTGCGGCAGATGTCTTACAACGCACGTTTCGGCATACATGCCTTCATCAGGTAGCCGTCCACTATTCTAGAAAAACATATAACATCAATGTAAATAATATAAAATGAGTGTCTCTCTGATAATACAAACTGATACGGGCAGGTATTCACTGAAAACAACATTATTGCATAAATATCTACACTTGCACTATAGGTAACCAAATATCTTACATGTAAAGAAAACACAGCCTTCGAGTTCATAATACATCACTTCACGTAGTAAAAGATTAGAGAAATATAAAGAGGAAAATACAAATTTGTTTATATATACAAAAAACTGTACATTTAAATACATGTGTGTTAGAAAAAAATACAAAAATACATTCTTATCTACATATATTTACACCAGAATCTAACATTTCCTATGTACAGTGACTGGTTCAATCATAATAGTTGTTATACCTATTCCTTAACCTTTATTTAAACAGTTCGCTGCTTAATTTAAAATGGTATGTGAAATAATAGTTCTTACCACAGTAGCGATGGAACGCTCAGATATAATGTGGTTTCTGCTTCGATGACAATTCAAGGTAATTGTGATGGAGCTCTGTAGGTTCGCATGAAGATAATATCTATAAATAAGAGTACGCCTATTTATAGGAGTGGTCATATAGAAGGAGCCGATTAAATAGACAACAAGCCTTAATATGCCACTAATCCGACCTATGTCTATAGATGGATGCCTTATGCTTAATTTTTATATTAAAAGTTTAGACAAAAAGAAGTCTGGGTAGCGAGTCGAACGATACAATCTATTCTTGCTCTTGAAAAAGCCTACGTTTGGCGGAGGGATGTTATTTATGAGAAGCTAGGAAGCGGCATCGAACAGTGGTTATAGGCTGTGATACACTACTGCTCTACTCTTTATTCAGTAAGGGCCACCTGTGCAACCCAGAGGTCTCAAGATGGCAGCCGACACTCGCCGGGGTCCGTCACTTGAGAGCCGCCAGCAGGACTTTACAGATGGCCGGTGGGGGACAGACATCACTCATGGCTGCAAGAGCACTTGCTGTGACTGAAATCGCGTTGTGCGCCATGGAAAAATATTGGAAGACTCATCAAATTCAGGGATGGAAACTTTATTTCTGAATTGGCATTAGAAAATTAAGATTTCTAGTGCAGAGGTTCAGTTGCGTAATTCTACCCGGACTTTAAACTCACCGTACATGAGATCTGAAGAGCATTCACAACTGTGAAGAAAAAACTTCAGCAGCTGGAGATCCTCTATGCAATGCTGCATCCCACGATTCCATGGATCACTCACAAATGAAAACCAAAGATATTCACAGAACCGCATCAGGCTACTGTGTTCATTAAGTCTCTTAGGGAGCATCACATGCACCCATCAGCGGCCAGCAACAACCACCTTTCATCACCGCTGGGGGACAAGTGCCCTTAAAAGAGAAATAGGGCGAGACATAATGGTAAACAGCAACACTATCACCCGGAGCAG
The DNA here is from genome assembly GCF_964263255.1 of Lissotriton vulgaris. Taxonomy (NCBI): domain Eukaryota; kingdom Metazoa; phylum Chordata; class Amphibia; order Caudata; family Salamandridae; genus Lissotriton; species Lissotriton vulgaris. The sequence continues at coordinate 89,047,386 of NC_141697.1, read as the reverse complement.
TTAAAAATATAGGGCTGAGGTTCCGTGACGGTTCCGTGACGACTTGAACCCGTGTTTTTAAGTTTGTCGGAAATACATAAAAATGGTATCAGTGAACCGCAAATGATCCATTTAGTATATCCTAGTGTTTTCGCTACGCTACGAGCAAGAGCACTCCTTCCACTGACACATTTCTGATATACACACGGCATCCATCTTAGATCGTGGCCGCCATTTTGTGTTTCCTTGCCCTCACATATGCAATAGCCTCTGATCACTTCATTCACTCCACTTTGATTAAGGACACGTAGCCTTAGCCGGAGATTCACCTCTTACGTGACACGTGCACCTTAAACCAGATCACGCTGTAGCTGCATGACTCGACAAAGGCTGCCTCCTCTGCCCGAGGCCAGTCCTGCCAAACTGGTCTTCGTGTCCATTGTACCTGATCATGATTAGGCGGCCGAAGCCGGTAGCCTTGCCCATTTACAACCCACAAACATCTCTTATCCCGCTTTTCTATCTCCTGCACCTGGCTCTACTCCTTTCCTTCTGGGCCTTTATTAGGGGGAGGTAACGAACTTTACGATGAGGCGGTCCGGCTCTTGAATACAATATTGACAAGGGATTGTGATGGACTGGTGGGAACCCCTCTTCGTGATGTTTGGTATCAGATATTATCGACAGTTCCTGTGTAACGCCAAATATTTATTGTTTAGAGACACAAAAGGTTTGGGAATGTACCGACATGTGAAATATTTGCCTAGAGCACAATTTTTAGTATATAAGGAGCAACCCACTTTGTACAAATCGAACAGTCTCCTGAATTCTGCCCGTGTGTAGATTCTGTGACTTCTGTGTCCCTGCAGTAATAAACCTTTCGTCTTTGACGCCACCATCGAGAAGCCCGTGTTTCTGTTCATTTGTGCACCAAGGCAGGTGGAACTCCGGGGTCTTTGGGTGTTGTACCCTGACACCTCTGGACGGAACCAAAAAAGTCCAGAACTCCAATTGGCGCCCAACGTGGGGCGACGTCATTCGGTACCGGTCCAAAAGCCTGAAGAGTTCGAGAAGCTTCGTGTGAAGATTCCTGAGGGAGGCGCCCCACTTCATCGATCCCGGCATATCGCAAAAGTGGCCCTGAAGTTCTCTTCCACGAGGGTTCCCGTTCAGGACGGCTGCAGTGGGCCGTTGCCTTGACCGTCGCCCTGTCTTGGACCCGAAGTGGTGCAGTCCTTAGTACGGCGAAACGTGACGGGTTTCTCCTTGGTGACGTCTTCAGTGACTCAGTTAAGTATTTAGTGATAGCTAGCTGGTTATTTTTGTGAGGATTGTTAAAAATCCTTGATCGGTTCTTGGTTTGGTTTGGTTTTGTAAGATTATCTTTGGTTGTTCTAGTTACGATAATCTATTTGGTTCAGTTTGGGTATCGATACATCAGTTCGTTTTTGGTAGGCCTAAGTTCTTGGTTCAAGTGCACAAATTTGTTTCGTGTTTGTTTGTTTTGTGTTCCGGACTGAAAATGGTAAGTCGGAAAATGTTGTCTTGTTTTAGTTGCAACAGTGACTCACAATTAGAGGACTCTTGTCTGGTTCCTCCGATTGGGACTCCCCTATATGATTTATACTGTAAGTATGGTGTGGGTCCTATAACTTATAATGAGATATGGGTCCGTTATTGTAAGAAGGATGGTGTCCTTAGTTGGCCACTGCATGGTAGTTTTGAACAAGAGATTCTCGACAACTTAGAAGCGGAATTGTTTAGGAAGAAAGCCCGGCCGGCAATGTTTGACTCTTTTCGTTATTGGCGGAAAGAATCCAAACAGAGAGAAATGAAAAGGTTGAAGAAAGAGCAAAAAGAACAAGAAGAGTTAACTCTAGAGCAAGCGACTAAACAGTTGCAGGCTAACGAGTGTGAGAAGGCCATAGATGTAGCCATTAGAGAGCATAACTTAGCGATTGACAAGTGCTATCCTGCCTTGCCATCGAAAATGGCTAAGATACTGGAGGATTCCGAAAACGATCCTCTGCTATCTTATCTGTTACGGTCGCCTCCACCGTATGCACAAGGTGCTACGGCTCCACTGATCCCGAATGTTCAATTGCCGGTTGCTGGACAACCTGGTGTTCCTGTTCCTCAGAATCAAGTTCCTATACTTCCCGTGGTGAATGTAAATGTTCCTACAGCTCCTCCTCTTCCCGCACTGCCAGCTCCTATACCTACCACTGTACCTACTGTTCCTCAAACTATTTTTCTCGATACTCCTATTGTTTCGTCATCTATTCCTACCTCTACTGCATTCTCTATGTCTGCGAGTGTACTAACTCCACTTTCTGTTCGTCGAAGAATCACTGATTCTGTTACTAATATGCTGTCTCCTATATATAAAACCTTGATTAAGACTCCTACTCCTGACTCTGTTCAGAGACGGAGTCAGCTACCAAGTACTGAAGAACGGGGAGTTTTAGACTCCACGGCTCTCAGATGGATTACGAAAGTTAGAAGATATAGTACGAGAGATGTGTTAGAGACATTTATGCAATGGGGAGAGCCAACGCAACGGTACGTCTTTGATGAGATGTGCTCGTTGTTACGTGAGGAAATAGAAGAAGACGATGTCGAATCAGATTTGGAAGATTTAATTAAAGTTCAAAAGGAGTTTGCGGCAGGAATGATAGTGGGTGATAAAATACAGGAAGCGATGGAACTCATTTTGAGTTTTAGGAATGATCCATCTCTTCGTTCACCGAGAGATTTAGAAAAAGGTAAAGTGAAGCTAAGTCGCCAATATCCTATGAGGGAGGTTCCTCCAATTTGGCGCGAAGCCGTGCAAGCTGATGCGGTTGCGGGCATTGCAGCTGCTCCAGCACAGTTCCAAAGAGTATGGATACATATTCCATGGAAGCGAGCAGAAGTGTTAGCAGTGAAACAGGCCTTGCCAGATCCACGTAAGAATCCAGCCGGATATTACAAGGAATTGACACAGACAGTTGAGGCTTGTATAATGAACTTAGCCGACATTGATATGTTGTTTGGTAATGTAGTTCCACAACCAGTGTGGGCTAAAATTCGTAGAGAGGATCATCAGGCTGCTTTAGGTGGTGATTGGGCAGCTATCACTGCAGCAGATGCTCAACAAATAGGTGGTGCGAAACCCGAACCTTTGATTGCTAATCTGCCAGGTAGAATAATTGATTTAATGAAGACTCTGATGCCAGCATTGCGTGTTAATTGGGACAAGTTGTCAGCGTGTAGACAGAAGAAAGACGAAAGTGTCTCGGACTTCTTCACGAGGTTCGAAGAGACTTTTGTAGACCATAGTGGTCAGGACATGAGCACTGAAGGGGGACAGAGATTGTTTGTCGATAAATTTGTGCATAATTTGTTACCTGAATTATGCAATAAATTGAAAGACTCAGAAAGTGCGTGGGCTGTATCTACAACTGCGCAAATACTTGCGACTGCACAGTACTATGAAAATAGGGATAAAGAGGAAAAGGAGAAATCAGAGAAGAAAACGAAAGATTTAAAAACTAAAGTTCTTTTGCAGCAGGCGTATCCGCCTCGTACGAATCAGACTAATACGCAGCAAAACTCATATCAAAGGACAGATTATAATACATCAAGGCCTCAATATCAGTGGAATCAGTGCGCGTACTGTAAGAAAGAGGGTCACTATAAAAATGAATGTCCGATCTTAGCGCAAAATAATGCAGCAGCAGCTCAGAGAGGTCGTGGTGGTTATGCGCAGAATTCTAGAGGACGAGGACGAGGTGCTATGCCTCCACAAACAAATGATCGTCCCTCCAATCACTTTGATCAAAGAAATGTACAGTCAGCTCAACAAAATAGGTCTCAGCAATATCTTGTTGAGGATTATTGTGAAGTTGAAGAGGGATTTCAACAAAATGGGTACTAGGACAGCCATGGGCAGAGAGAGGGAGTAGTATCAGTTCCAGTGGATCAGAGTGGGCCTTATGTCGCAGTAGCAACATCAGGTGTAGTCGAACCGTTTCTGTTGGATACTGGTGCCGCGAAAAGTTCTATCATGCATGCGAAACTCCCTGGCGCACCTTTGTCTGGCTCAACAAATGTTTCCGTAGGTTTTTCAGGCGCCCCTGTGTACAACCCGATATCTGGTCCTTTGTCTATTTCTGTTGGACCGTGTCACTTGAAAGCACCCCTGATTTTGACTACAGGTTGTAATGAAAATCTGCTTGGTTTAGATTTGTTAAAACGACTATATGCGACATTGTACTGTTCTCCGGAAGGAGTACAGCTTACTTTGGGTAAAAGACTCACCTCTCCGATGTACTTGTCAATGGACGCACTCCCGCCGGAGCTACGTTCACTCCCTGATTCTCTTTGGGCGACTGGTCCCAATGATGTAGGTCTACTAGAAATTCCACCATATGTAGTAACTTTGAAAGCGAATGTAAAATTTCCAAGAATTCCTCAATATAAAATATCGAGTGAAGGTGAACGTGCACTCTTATTGATTGTGCAAGATTTGATTAAGAAAGATGTGGTTGAAGAAACGCGAGGAAATGTCTGTAACAGTCCTGTCTTACCGATTCTGAAGCGAACTGATCCTACAAAGCCTCCAGTTTATAGGTTTGTCATAGACCTTAGAGAAGTTAATAAGATTGTAATTCCGCAGTTTCCTGTAGTGCCAGACATTACTGCCTTATTAACATTGATTCCTGCTACAGCTACGTGGTTCTCAGTTATAGATCTCAAGAATGCATTTTTCAGCATTCCGATAGCTGAAGAAAGTAGGGATATTTTCGGCTTCTGTTTAGGAGGTCGCAGTTTCAGATTTAAACGCGCTCCACAAGGCTATTGTGAAAGTCCATCCATTTACAGTCAAGCTTTAAAAAGTCAGCTAGATTCTTTTGTCCTTCCTCCAGGCTCTGCCCTAGTACAGTACGTAGACGATCTTTTAGTGGCTGCCGATGACAAGGAAACTTGCAAAGCAGCTACAATTTCACTATTGCATCATTTGTCTAATTTGAATCATAAGGTGTCACCTTCCAAAATGCAATATTGCTGCCAAGAAGTAACCTACCTAGGTCACCTCTTATCAAAGGAGGGAAGGAAGTTGACCCCAGAAAGAATAAAAGCAATTATGCAGATGAGTGTTCCACGCACACAGAGGGAAGTACGTGCCTTTCTAGGTATTACCTCCTACTGTAGGCAGTGGATTCCAAATTTTTCACTTTTAGCGAAGCCATTGGTAGCTTTGACTGGGAAAAATGTTCCGAGTCAGGTGCCATGGTCTGATGAATGTCAAGAGAGTTTTATTGAGTTACGAAAAGCACTGTGTTCAGCTCCTGTATTGGGTACACCTGATTATAGCAAGCCATTCACGCTCTACGTTCACGAAAGAGAAGGTTGCGCGTTGAGTGTTCTGACACAGAAGTTTGGTGACAAACAACGCCCTTGTGCGTATTTCTCATCAACATTAGATCCGGTAGCTAGAGCATTGCCGAGTTGTTTGAGGGCTACAGCGGCAGCTGCAGCTTCCATTCGACAATCTGCTGGTTTGGTGATGAACAATATGCTAGTGGTCATGGTTCCTCATGCAGTGGATACACTCATGAACCGAACGAAGACACAACACCTTACTAGTGCGAGATTATCTGGTTACGAGCTGACGTTATTAGCAAATCATATTCAGATCAAAAGATGCAATGTATTGAATCCAGCAACATTGTTGCCGACTGATCAAGAGTCGAGTGATTCTGAGCCACATGACTGTTATTTCAAAACGGAGGAAGAGACAAAAGGTCGCATCGACTTGAGGGATACTCCCCTATCCGACCCGGATGGTACGCTGTATGTGGACGGGTCATGTTTTAAATTAGAGAATGGTGATGTGACTGCTGCCTACGCGGTAACGACTTTGAAGACGATTGTGGAGACTGCAAGAGTGAGTCAGAATTCTGCCCAAGCAGCAGAATTAATAGCTCTTACGAGAGCGTGTGTTTTAGCTGAGGGAAAGAGAGTGAATGTGTTTACAGATAGTCAGTACGCATTTGGCGTGGCCCATAGTTTTGGCCGTTTGTGGAGAGAAAGGGGTTTCATTACGTCCCATGGGACTAAGATTCAACATGGTCAGCTAGTTAACGACTTGTTGGAATCTCTAACCTTACCGACTGAAGTTGCGATTGTGAAGTGCAGTGCTCATAAAGCAATCACGGATGATGTTGGTCGGGGAAATGCCTTTGCTGATGAAACCGCTAAACAAACAGCTAGAGACATGATGAGTAGAATGTATGTTGCTACGTCTGCAAGATGGATTGCTGAGTCTGGAATGTGTGAGGACACTATGGAAAGTGTGAAAGAGATTCAGAAAGAAGCGACTGAGGAAGAGAAACGCGTATGGAGAGAAAGTACGGGCAAATTGGACTCGAATGGATGTTGGATCGATTTGACAGAACAGCAGCGTTGGATGTTGCCTGATGCGTATGTGCTTGCAGTAGTGACGATGGCGCATGGAGTGGCGCACATAAGTTCTAAAGGGATATGTAAGATGTTAGCTCCGGTCTGGAAGAATGAGGGAATCAGTAAATGTGCGGAGAGAGTGGTGAAAAATTGTATGGTGTGCTTGATGCATAATCCTGGCAAGGGAACTCCAACTCCAGCTGGTCATTTTGCTCCTCCTTCCTGTCCCTTTGAAGTAATTCAATTAGACTTCATTCACATGGAACGCTGCAACAATTTAAAATACGTCCTGGTGGTAGTTTGTGCTTTTTCCAGGTGGATAGAAGCATACCCACTAAAGGACAACACTGCTCTATCTACTGCCAAAATTCTTCTAAAAGAATTTTTCCCTAGGTACGGAATGCCACGGATTGTATGGTCAGATAACGGAAGTGAGTTTATAGGGAAAGTTATGCAGAGTGTGTGTGCTGGTCTAGGATTGAAACAAAAATTTCATAGTGCGAACCATCCCCAGTCAGCTGGTTTAGTCGAGGGTTACAATGGCACCCTCAAGCTTAAAATAGCCAAAATACAAGCATCCACAGGTTTGGCTTGGCCAGACGCACTTCCCTTGGCTTTGTTATCAACGAGAGCAACAGTGCATTCTAGAATAGGGCTTTCTCCATATGAGATTGTGTTTGGCCGCCCGGCAAATGTCTGGGGTGTGCCAAGGCCTAAACAATTTTGCTCCATTGAATATCCTATGTTGATAGACTACCTTTACGACTTGACTGCTAAATTAAGTCTTATTCATCAACAGGTTTTTGATGCACTACCAAAGCCTCCGGAGAGTCCAGGGCATCAACTGAAACCGGGTGACTTCATTGTGGTCCGGAACTTCGCGAGGACAAAGAATCTTCAGCCTCGCTACATCGGCCCCTTCCAAATCCTACTGGCAACGAGGACAGCTGTACGTGTTGCTGGCCGCAAGCACTGGATCCACGCTTCTCACGTAAAGCGTGTTCCACTGCCGCTGCCCTACGACGACTGGGTGAAGAAGGGAATTGGTGCCTCCGAATCTGAAATAACTCCGAAATTTGTCCCTTTCAGCGATGCCGATTTGATTATTGACACTTTGAAACGTGACTCTCCTCCTGAAAAGACTGCTTTGAACATTGAACATTTGTCTCCAGCATCAAAAGAAACTTTGCCATCTGCGAACTTAAACTCTACAACAACTGCTAGTGATACACTATTTTCCGATCAGACAGTACCAGCAAAGAAGAGATACAACCTTAGAAGCCATAAAACGAACTAATAAAGCAGGCAACTGCATATTGTGATTTTGACATATATATATATATATATATTGAACTTTTGCTTTTCAGCCAGGAAGTTTGCTATTGTATATTGTTTTTTTTTAAAAATTGCCTTGCCGTCTGGGTAGCCGTAGGGTCGTGGCTGTGTGCCTAGTTTGAATTTGCAGGGGTCTGACACAAGGTCGATCTTTCTGTTAGTTTTGGGAACTCCCAGGGCTGACAGAGGCATTTTCATCTACGTACACATCATCAGTGGTCGCGAGCGGATTGTAGAAGATGGAACTTCCTGCGCTGCAACGAGAAAATGTGATTTACGTTCGCAGAAACAAACTTAATAGAATTCTTCACAGCAAATGTTTCTTGATGCAATGTGCCATTACATTTTTGATTGTTTTAGCAACATTGGTGGGTGGAATTGTCTTTAGCATAAATTTGATTTTTGTGCCAGTTTCTACAGTGCCTCCCCTTGATCCAGCTATTTCTACTGTTTCTTCTATACACTCTTTTCACTCATTTCCAGAACATGAGCAAGCTCGACGCTCAGAATTCATTAATAATACTTTTGTACAGCTCTTGCATCAACTCCAATCTGGGTCGTACCTCACCGAGGTCAGGTCTGTCTGCAAGGTAATGGGAGAAATCCGAGAGCTCAGCTAGGGAGAAGTGAGTGCGTAGAGACTTATGTGTTTCCGGCTAACTCCTCCCCTGCCTTCCTCACTGCTAGGGGTACCTACTTCATTTGTCGAGACAGAGCTTATACATGGTTGCCTGCCGACTTCTCAGGATCATGTTACATTGCTCGATTGTTGCCTCCGACATACACTGCTTCACCGGATTACCACAGAACAAGAGTAGCAAGAGGTGTTTTCAGCAAGGAAGATACCGCTGGTCAGGAAGCTGGAGACTTCTTCAAAGGCTTCCTTCCATTCTGGGGGCCTATGGCCAATAGTAGAAACATACGTCAGCTAACACGGGTAGTTGAATCTACTATTACCGAAACTGCTGGTGCCCTTAGCAATCTGACAGCTGAGCTTCAGGCGGATAGGCTCATGACATTACAGAACCGTATGGTTCTAGATGTTATACTTGCAGATCGAGGTGGGGTATGCAGAATGATCCAATCGAGCTGCTGTGTCTTTATTCCTAATAATGCTCCAACAGTTTACGAGGCGATCTCTAAGTTGCACAAGATTTCGGACTCCATACATGTAGACAAGGGAAACTGGTCCTTCATGGAGTGGGTTTGGACTCTGATTTCAGCGTGGGGATGGAAGGTTCTAATGGTCATTGGTGTCATCTTAGTATTCCTATTCTCATGTTGTCTGATTATCCAGTGTGGTCCTGCTCTGTGTAGTCTTTGTGCTGCAACTTGTCTCAGAAAACCACCTGCGTTTGGAGAAAAGACACGAGAAAGGATGATGATACAACAGCATGTCACTGACCTGATGAACATAGAACTAGATTCAGACATAGATTGAGTAATTGCCTATGTAAGGGCAAAAGGAGGGTCTGAGGTTCCGTGACGGTTCCGTGACGACTTGAACCCGTGTTTTTAAGTTTGTCGGAAATACATAAAAATGGTATCAGTGAACCGCAAATGATCCATTTAGTATATCCTAGTGTTTTCGCTACGCTACGAGCAAGAGCACTCCTTCCACTGACACATTTCTGATATACACACGGCATCCATCTTAGATCGTGGCCGCCATTTTGTGTTTCCTTGCCCTCACATATGCAATAGCCTCTGATCACTTCATTCACTCCACTTTGATTAAGGACACGTAGCCTTAGCCGGAGATTCACCTCTTACGTGACACGTGCACCTTAAACCAGATCACGCTGTAGCTGCATGACTCGACAAAGGCTGCCTCCTCTGCCCGAGGCCAGTCCTGCCAAACTGGTCTTCGTGTCCATTGTACCTGATCATGATTAGGCGGCCGAAGCCGGTAGCCTTGCCCATTTACAACCCACAAACATCTCTTATCCCGCTTTTCTATCTCCTGCACCTGGCTCTACTCCTTTCCTTCTGGGCCTTTATTAGGGGGAGGTAACGAACTTTACGATGAGGCGGTCCGGCTCTTGAATACAATATTGACAAGGGATTGTGATGGACTGGTGGGAACCCCTCTTCGTGATGTTTGGTATCAGATATTATCGACAGTTCCTGTGTAACGCCAAATATTTATTGTTTAGAGACACAAAAGGTTTGGGAATGTACCGACATGTGAAATATTTGCCTAGAGCACAATTTTTAGTATATAAGGAGCAACCCACTTTGTACAAATCGAACAGTCTCCTGAATTCTGCCCGTGTGTAGATTCTGTGACTTCTGTGTCCCTGCAGTAATAAACCTTTCGTCTTTGACGCCACCATCGAGAAGCCCGTGTTTCTGTTCATTTGTGCACCAAGGCAGGTGGAACTCCGGGGTCTTTGGGTGTTGTACCCTGACACCTCTGGACGGAACCAAAAAAGTCCAGAACTCCAGGGCACACAGTAAGGGTGATACTAGACAAAGCAAATAGTTGGAAGATGGCACAAGGTGTTACCCTGCAGCGTGGCGCGGGGTGCCACAACTGCATCATGATATCAAAGTATGCTCCTCAGCTTTTAGAGCGACAAAAGACTATGATCCATGGGATGATAGCCAACTGCCTCCGATGGTAAAACCCTGGGTATATTAAGGTTAAGTAGTCATTAATGCATTGCTTTAGGTATTAAAGTTGAAGAAAAGTTGAAGGGGAAGGTACATAGGGAGATATCTTAAATTCATTGGCTATGTTGAAGCGCTGGTGTGAGAGGATGGAGGGCTTTGTTTTGTTAAAAACGTGCCCTCCTTTCATGTGACATTGGCACTGTGATCTATCAACTCTACCTAATAACTATCACTGTATACACCATCTTAAGCATCTTAAGCAAAGATTGAATTAGGCTGCAAATAAAGGGCTCCCATTTTTTGTGATCACCACCATTTATTTTAATTTATGCTATTGGTTTTTGGACTCTGTAAACTGATATCTTGCTAGCCAGAACCCTGTGCTATGATTAGACTCCTACAAATGTGTCAAATTGGTTAAAAACCCTGATTGGCACATCTAGGTTATCTAGAAGTCCCTAGTATATGGAATCCAGTGTGTCCAGGGCCTGTAAATTCAATCTCACTTGTGGACTACAGCACCTATTATTATGCTCAACCATCCCCTTGGCTGGACATTTAAGGCAGACCAAGAAGAAGGACAGGTTGTTCAACAACTAATACTGGCCCCATTGTCTGAGAAGTTGAAGGACTTCTGTCGCTCCCGCACCACATGTCAAGCCAATGGCAAGAGGGGAGGGCAACAAAAGGCTTCCTTAATTCCACTGTCTGTGGTTCGTGTGTCTTTTGAGACAGTTCAGATTGACATTGTTGGTCCTCTGGACCCACCAGCTGCTTCAAGAAAAAGGGTAATTTTTAACCCTGGGCAAAGCACTACGCTACGCTCGCGTAGTTTGCGAAGTTTGCACTACTTCGCACTACCTGAACTGCACGTAGCGCAGTGCAAACACGCGTAGCATAGTGCAGCGGTCATTTTTTGCTTGCTTGCAGTCCTCAACGTCAAGTTGGCGACCGCAAGCAAGCAAAATGACATCCCGGCGAGACTTTTTCCTCGTTCATGATCAGCAACATCAAGTTGCCGATCGCAAGTGTGGAAAATAAACCTCCCTGCGAGATTCTCAATGTGGGGAGGTCAGGTTTCTCATTGCAAGTGGACGCGACCATACGCGACCACTCGCAATGAGAAACTACCAGTCTGCGTTGAGAAAGCTGCAGCTTGAGTAAAACTCTACTTGAGCAGCAGAAAACTACAGCTTGCTCTGTGCAAGATGCCGTTTTCAATGATTGCACAGTGCCGGATGCTTGTCCGCACTGTGCAATCAGAACAGGGTACTACGCAGTTCGTGTAGTGCTACGCGTAGCTTGGGTAGTGCGAAGTGCACTTCGTGTAGCTACGCGTAGCGCTACTTCGCAAACTACGCGCAGCCCTGTATCATTTTAGTGGTGGTGGGCAAAACAACAAGGTATCGTGAAGAAACACCTGTGAGGACAGTGACTGCACCCTCAGTTGCCAGGGCCCTACTAGGTATCTTCAACAGAGTAGAGTTTCCCAAATAGGCAATATCCGACAGGGGCACAAACTTCATGTCAGCATATTGGAAGGCTATGTGGGATGAGAGTGGGGTCACTTTCATGTATACCAACCCATATCATTCCCCCAATAATGGTCTTGTGGAGACATTCAACAAGTCCTTAAAAGGCAGGATTAAGGCCTGGGGTTGTCTGAGAAAGTCTATAAGACTTGGGATGTCCTACTGCCAGGCCTTTAATTTGCCTAGAGGGAGGTACCAGAAAAGTGAGTGTGCTTCAGCACCTGGAATTATTTAATGAGCACCCTGTTAGAGGTCATTGAAGTCTAGTCCGAGAAGGGTGGGAGAAACCTCTCAAGAAACTCAAACATGACATATTAGATTATGTGCTAGGCCTGTGCTCTCTCATGGCAGAGTTGATGAGGAAGGCCAACCAGAAGGGAAAAGCCCACCAGGAGCTTGTAAAGTACTGGTATGATCAAAAGGCTTCCTTGGTAGAATACCAGCCTGGTCAAAAGTTCGGGTGGAGAGCCTCTGGCTCCCAGGGACCTCCAGAAAAGTGGCCAGGGCACACCATGGTGCTGGAAAACATGGAGAAGGTCACCTTCTTTGTGGATCATGGCACCTCATGGCACCCCTACATGGTGGCCCATTTTAACTGGTTAAAACCACAGTTTTACAAGGCAGACATTGACTATGCTCATGGTGATTGATGAAGGGGTGGAAGAGGAGGAGAGTGAACCTCTAACAGACCTCTTATCCAATAATACCAAGGATGGCTCATTGGCATGATTAGTCATTTCTCCAACACTGACTGAACAGCAACAGAAGGACTGTCAGCAGTTACTGGAACAGTTTGCTTGACTGTTTTCCCTGATGCCTAGCCAGTCCCAGTGGTGCATACATGACAGTCACTGGTGACAGTCCACCTGTCGAAAACTAAATCTATAGGCAGTCAGACAAGGTCAAGACCAGCAATAAGACAGATATTGCCAAAATGTTGAACCTGGGGTAATTAATCATCCTGCAGATCCTGGGCCAGCTTAGTGGTGCTGCTGCCTAAGGCCAACATGCACGACAGGACCCTAAAACTCAGGTTCTGCGTGGACTACAGAGGAATCAATGCTGCCACCAAAACTGATGCACACCCCTTCCCTCAAGCTGATGATGTCATGATGTCATTGACAAGTAGGGTCTGCCAAGTACCTCAGTACTTCTGACCTCACCTTTGGGTGTTTGCAGATTTTCTCTACTGAGGAAAAAAAGGAGAGGGCAGTATTTTCTGTTCCGGGGAGCCACTTTCAGCTTAACGTGATGCCTTTTGGCCGGAAGAACGGCCCAGCCACCTGCAAAAGGCTGGTAAAATAGATACTTTCTGAGTTGGAGACCTTTAGTACAGCATATCTTGATGCTATATCACCTTTATCACTATCTGGCATGACCACTTGACCTCAGGGAAGTGATTTAGTCCCTGCAACAAGCAGAGCTAACTGTCAAGGCCAGCAGGTGCCATGTATGACAGGGATCTGTGATACCTAGGCCATCTCCAACTCAACATCCAAATCATCATGGCTTAAAAGCCCCCACAATACAGACTCAGGTCGAAGCCTTCCTGAGTCTGACTTGGTACTACAGGAAGTATGTGTGGGGATGTGGCCCCATTGATGGCCCCCAGATAGAACGCACCTCAAAGAAATATCCTAGGAAAGTAATTTGGACTACCAGAAGGCATTTGACACCCTGAAAGAGGCCCTGTGCAAGCACTGTACTTATAGCAACTGACCTTAGCTGAGAGTATGTGGGCCAAACAGATGATTCAGAAATTGGGATTCGGAAAGTGTTGTCACAGCTCAATAACGAGGACCATGATCAACTAGTGGTCTTTATTAGCAGGAACTGCTCCTCAGAGAGCAGCCTTGGAGAGCCATTGAGAGGAAAGCCTTTGCTGTGGTTTTCTCCCTAAAGACATTTAGACCTAACCTGATTGGACCTCACTCCAAGGTTCAAACTGTCCATGGGTCTCTAAGATGGCTAATGCAGATGAGCGGGGAAACCCCAAACTGTTAAGATGGTCCACCTCCCTTCAGGAAATTGACTTTACTGTGGAACATGGACCTGGGATAAACCATGCCAATGCAGATGGCATTTCCACATTCCTACTCTTAGGTGATGAGAACTAGCAAGAGAATGGTTAAGTTTTTCATCACCTTTCATCCGGAGGGGACCATTTAAGAAAATGTGATTGCATGATCACCCCCATTTTTTTAACTGAAGATGTTGGTTTTTGGACGTTTCACACTGGGACCCTGCTAACCAGGCCCTAATACAGACCCTAATACATGTGCTTTGACCACTAAAAACGTGTCTAATTGGTCAAAAAACCTTCTTGGCACACTTAACTTACCTCGAAGTCGCTAGTATATGGTACCAAGTGCACCCAAGGCCAGTAAGTTAAACGTTACTTATGGACTAGAGTCCTATTGTGCCACCATTAAAGTGGCAATGTAAGCATATTTTTAGTTCCGCGCCATGCAGTCTGAGTGTGCAATTATAAAATGGAAAATTCAATCTAGCAAAATAAACCTTTTAAAAGACCTAAACCTTCCTTTATCCTACTTATAAGTCACCCCAAGGGTAGGATATAGAGGCCCATTGGGCAGGATGCACAGTATTCAGAAGTAGAAGATGTGTACTTGAGTTTTACATGTCCTGGTAGTGAAGAATCTTGAAAGTCTTTTTTTACTGTGGCAAGTCTGGATTTCCCATTGAAAAGCACTAGGTTAAATTCCCATTTCTAACACCTTGTAATGTATAACCTCGGTTTGGGAATACTTGGAACCATTATTCAAGGAGTCAAATTCATAGTAATTTATAATCCAATCTAACTGTCAAATCAGATTATAGATTGCTATTTTGAAAATGCCACTATTAGAAAGTTATATTAAAAAACAACAAGATGATGGCTGGAATGCTTGAATTAATCTCAGCCACTGGGAATCACTCAGGACCACATCCCTATCCATTGTTTTTTGCCAACCATGATACCTTAGTTTGGGCCCAGCCATCTGCAAATCTGTCTTGACCATGTTCCTCATGGGACCAGTCCAGCCCGAACTGCCAGGCCAGGTCATTCCTGAGCCGGAATACAAGCAACCGAGGAGCAGTTGCACCCTAGTTTATGGTTTAGGGGTGTTTATGGACCCTAATAAGGAACTGTATTGCCTATGTGCACAGGCTAACTTTGCATGCTATTGGATCAAACCACAGCGCTACATGACCATCTAGCCATATGAAAAATTTAGCAGATCCCACCTCATTTTCTCTTCCCTTGAATTTCTACTTTGTTTGGTTTTCCCTCTCTTGCTCTAGGTAAATAAACTGAAGCAGAAAAATAGGGGCCCAGCTCAAATTAAGGACTGGGCACTCCCCTTTCCCAAGAAACATGGGAATACTGCTTCTCACAGACAGGAGAACTATAGCCTATCTGTAGAATACAATTGATGAACTACAGATACCTCCCCAGAATATACTACTCGCAACTCACGCTGCAAAAATGGAATCTGAGAGAGGGCTATCGGTGGGAACGATGTATTCTGTTTTTTATTCCTTGTATTTCCTTGCATTGTTGTACACTTGGTTTCTCTGCCCGCTCTGCTCTCTCATTTCCCTTCCGCTGCGTCCCCTGCAGCCCGCACCCCGCTCGCCCATTAGTCCCGCTCCTGCCTCCCAGCTGTTCCTCCCTCACACCTCCCCTAGGGTAAGCCCGTCTGCACCCATCCGCGCCTGGACTACGCCCAATGCCAGATCCCATGGCCTCCGCGAATGCCATTGATAAGAGTGGCTCAAAGCCTTGAAATTCAGGTGGTAATGGGTCATCCTTAGAAAAACACTGTAATGGGCGGGCGACATTCGGGCCCAAAGTAAGGTACACGCCATCTGGGGAACAATAGATGGTGGCGTGCAACCTTTTCAATAGATCTAAGCCCAACAAATTTTCTCCACAATTCGATGTCAATAGAAACGGTGAATCAACAGTGAAAGGGCCAATCGTCAACGTGAGAGGTTTAGAAATGGGGCTAATCACCGGGGTACCCGCAAAACCCACAGAGATGTTATTCTTGCCAGACAGAGCCGCCCCTGGGACCCGAGAATGAGCCACTGAACTTTTCATTGCACCCGTATCCACTAGAAATTTTTGTTGAGACCCCAATAAGTCTGCCTCGACATAGGGTCCCCTCTGATCAACTTCCACAGGTACTGGTCCCATGCTCTGTCCTACGCTGTCCTAGTTGTGGGAGAACCCTGTCAGATCCTCCACTGAGTAATCATCGTTATAGTACTGACCACCGCCCCTCTGCAGCTGTTGCCTGTCTGCACTGTTGTCGAAGTAATTACCACCCGGTCTCCCACTTCCATCCGACCGTGCGGTCTGTCTCCCAAAATCACCACTACCTCTGCCTCGTCCTCGCCCTGGGCCGGCATTTAATTGAAGCAGTGGGCAATCCCTCCACCAATGCCCCTCCTGCTTGCACTTCGCACACTGATTCGGTCCCAACCTTTCCCTACTCTCACCCCTTCCAAAACCGCCACCACGACCCGGCGCTGCACCTCTTCCTCGTCCCCTTGCCACTTGCTGCAACAAAACCCTTGTCTTCAAATCCTTAGCCTTCTTTTCCTTCTTGTCCTTACTCTCATTTCTCTGTGCTCATAATACTGTGCCATACTAAGGATGCCAGAGGGAGAGGATGTGGTCCATGTGCTCTCCGACGCTTGCAATCTCGCTGAAATTTCGGGCAATAAGTTCATAACAAACCTATTTACAAAAAGTCGCAACCCTCCATCCTGTGACACATCTTGCCCACTAAAATCTATGAACGTTTCCTCAAACCTCGTAAAGAAGTCCGAGACTGCCTCATCCTTTTTCTGCTTACAAGCCGTCAACTTGTCCCAATCTACCTTCTTCGGGGGAATAAGAGAATGCATGTATTTTATTATGCGCCCCGGTAAAGCTAGAATCTCAGCCTTCGGCTTCTCCCCTGGCTTACGTTCCTTATCCCAATCCTGCAACTCCTGCCACGTACCTCCTAACTCTTCCGAATGATCTGTACCTTTCACTTGCCGCCACACATCAACCGGGACCAGAAGCCCAAAAAACAATTCAACATCAGCCAAAGTCATTACAGTGGAAGACGCCGCTTCTGTAAGCTCTTTGTAGTAGGCGGTCGGGTTCTTTCTAGAATCTGGCAGCTGAGCCTTCAATGATAATACCTCACTTCTCTTCCATGGCGTATACACCCATTGCTCCTGGAAATGCGCATCTATCCTATTCCTGGTGACAGCTCTCGTGACTGGATCTACCAACTCGGGGATCTCGGGATGAAAAATAGGGTGCACCTCGCGCATTGGATGTAGACCTGGAAAATGGGGCGTGCCTGCAGAGGGCAATTCATTTCTGTATTGTAATAGAGCACGTAAACTACTCATCACCTCCTTCATTCCAGTGTTCGTTTTATAGGCTCCGTTCTGTATATCTCGTAAAGTCGCTGGAGCCACACCTCCATACCCCTGCTCCCATAGCGGTATCAATACATTTGACATATGCCACAAAGCGTGCTGTTGAATCAAAGGCTCAAAATCTTTCATAGTGGACCAAATATCCTCAAACGAATAGATATTGTTCCTGGCCCACTGACATGCCTGATTAGCCACCATACTCTTCTCATCTAAACCAACTGTAGAACGCGTAAGCAACTTCCGTACCTGCGAGAGTAATCCGCTACCTGCGCCCCGACTCGGCGTTAACATCTCCTGACTGGGGGTGGTACTAGCTGAAACAGTAGGGAGTGCTAAAGAAAATTGGGAGGGTGCAGGTGAAGTGGTCTGGAGTAAAGAAACGAGGGGTGTCGAGGGCGAGGATTGCTGGGGAGCACTCGCTGAAGGACCCGGAGCTCCACTAATGGGGGCCGGAACTGGCAAGGAGGGGTACAAGAGCTGTGGGGCATAAGGGGGAGGGGGTCGGGTATTCAAAATGTCTTCCATCTCATCTGGGTCATCCTCACGCACTACATAACTTTTATTCTCTTTCAACCTGCAAAGCCTATCTGCGCGCTCCAAACGCAGCGCATTCTCATTCCCAACCTGTTCTCTCGCTTTCTGCGCCATAGTCTGCGTGAACTTTTTATAAACCTCTTTCTCATCTCTCAACTTACGTTTTCTGGCTTCCTTCTGCCACACTTTCAAAGAATCAAACATGCTCTGACGGCTACGCCTGGCAAACAATTTGTCCTGCAAATAATCCAATTTAGCTTCGTCGAAAGAACCCGTCAAAGGCCATTGTAAATCCACATTATCAGCAGTGTACCGGTGCCACAAAGTACCAAACAAAAGCGGGACCAATCCATGCTTGACATACATATCAAAGCTTGGAGTGCCTTCAGGGGGTGCAGGTTGGCTCTCGGCCAGTCTAGTATCTGAGGGTCGACAACAACATCGAAAACATCGTAATTTGCTAAAACACGGCATTATTCAACAAAGTTCGTTACCTTGAATCACTTAGCTCGAGCTCGTTTATACACACATGTAATTATGCATTGGGAAATCGCACACACATATACTATACCTCCGAACACGTGTTACCAAAATGGGACAAGGCCCGTCGACCAAGTCCTGGGGAACCTGGACTCTACCGCAGACCGAACAGTACGCTAACTGTTCTGAGGATGGGGAAACAAATCCGCTCCCCGTGCGGCACTACGGATCACTGCGCACTTTACCACGGGAGACCCAGGACTCACCTCCACTGAACCACCACTCTAGGAGTTCAGGGCAAGCACCGGAGTCTACCCGCGATGAGCCACGCCTTCACCACAGTGCCACCCGGTCGGATCACTACGAACAATATATCTAGATATTCCCGAAACTTCGTCAAGTCTGTCAGAGCGCCTGCTCGCACTCTGAGTTCCCCGGAGCACACTAGCCCCAGGAGCACACCGGCTCCTCAAACCACTGGAGACACCCTAGCCTCCCGGAACACTCCAGTTCCTGAAACAATCACAGGTGGACCACTCACCTTCCGTAGGCGGCACCGACCTCTACCGTTCTCCACCTCCGGCTGCCAGGACCAACACGGTCAGCTTCGAGTTCCGCCTTCTGGACCCCGGCGTAAGATCCGAACCGGGACCTCTCCCGATCAGCAGGGTGGGGCAGCGCTGCGAGAACCAAGCTCGGCATCAGATGGGTACCCGGGCCCACCGTGCCAACCAGCGGGTCCCCGGTCTTCTGCTACCCACCTACGGGTGAGAAAGATCCTTATCGCGGGGTCCCTATTCGGGCGCCATCTGATAAGAGTGGCTCAAATCCACCCGAGTGACTTACCGCACTCACCTATAGTCACTATATAGGAAGTCAGCCGGACAGTGGAGAGGAATGAACAAAAGCTTTTATTAGGCCAAACAACACTCATATGAGAGGGCCCTGTCCGACCTCACTCCTAGGAGTGCGAACGAGAGGACTGACTCCCTGCATCACAGCAATACATTATAATGCAATACAATTTGTTAAGGTACGCCCCTTCTGGAAAATTACTGAAACCCAGACCAGTGAACAATGCCATCATACAGCAGGCATCTGCACCTGCAAGAGAAACATTGCTATCTCTACTCAAGGCCATGGAGCTAGGCTTCAGCGCCTCTGGGGCATGAGAACATTACTGATAAAGAGACTTGTTAGTTTCGGCCACAGTAAGCCGAGAAACGAAAACTGCTGTCTTAGTAGAATTCTCTATTCCTGCGGGAGGGGCAGATGAGCGAATGAGGCTCTCGCGGACACAGAGGAATATACAAAATGGCAGCACACAGGCTAAGCTAAGGATTTAATGCAATCACACGTACATTTGTATAATAAAGTAGCAAATCGGAATAATTCAACAGAGGTGCATATACGAATTCATTAGTTAGCCATATGATGCTAACTTACAAATAAAAGGGAAATGATTAGGGCATCGAAAAGTGAATTCTATCACCATGACACCCGACGTCACTACGACGCCAGCACCCTCCACACTCTCAACGCCGGCCGATCACACAGCTGCTTCCAGGCCACCCGAGGCAGACCCATGGACCCTTCTCCTGCCGGAACTGCCACTACACCAGCCTCCAAACCACCACCACGCCCACCAAAGTAGGTCGCAACAGCCTCCGATGCCTTCTACTCAACACTCGCTCCTCCCGCAAACACGCCATCGAACTATGGGACCTACTCGACTCCACCTCCCCAGACGTCGCCTTCCTGACGGAGACCTGGAGACCTGGATGAACCCCTCCTCAGCACCAGACATCACCATAGCCATCCCTGACAACTACAAGATCACCCGCAGGGGCCGCACCAATGGAACAGGAGGAGGAATCGCCATTGTCCACAGAAACAGAATCTTGACCAGCACCGACGACATGCTTGTCACCGCCGAACACCTGCACTTCCAGATCCACACCAACCCAAACACCACCCTTAGAGGTACCCTTATCTACAGACCACCCGGCCCCCAGCTGCAGTTCAACTACTCCATCACCGACTTCATCCGCATGCACGCCCTTGCGTCCACAGACTACATCCTCCTCGGAGAACTTCCACCTCGAGAACACTGATGACAGCAACTCCACCACCTTGCTTGACAACCTTGACAACCTCGGACTCAAACAGCTTGTCACTACTCCCACCCACTCTGCCGGACACACGCTCGACCCCATCTTCTCAGCCAGCAACCACATCACCTTCAGCCACACCACTGAACTCCACTGGACCAACCACCGTTGCGTCCATTTCACCATCGAGAAGCCCACCAGGCACCACCGCACACAACAGACCCCCACCGCAGCTGGAGCACCAGCTAATCACCACCCTCGCCCGAAATCCACCAACGGATACTACAGACACTGACTCCACTGCCCTCAACCTCAGGCAATGGATCGATGACTGCGCCAACACTCTCACCCCGATCAAGAAACCCTCGAACAGGCGCACCGACAGAAAAGCCATCTGGTTCACCGCTGACCTCCAGGCATCCAAGGAGGCCTGCCGTAGGCTCGAGAAGAAGTGGCCACTAGACAGCAACACAGCCTAAAAGAGCACCATCGGCAGACACCACCGACTGATCCGTACCGCCAAAAGGACTTCCTTCAAAGAGCGCAATGACAACAATGCACACAACAGCAAAGAGCTCTTCGACATCGTGAAGGAACTCTCCAACCCCAGCTCCAACTCCAACAACATCCCTCCATCACAAGACCTCTGCGACTCCCTAGCCACCTTCTTCCACCGTGAGATTGCCATCCACAACAGCTTCAGCAACCATTCCCCCCGACAGACACAGACACCTCAGACTCACCGCCCCTCAGCCACATTGAGCCCCTGCTTTCTTGGACCCCGTCAATGACAAAATCATGAACACCATCCACTCCAGTTCACCATCCGATCCCTGCCTGCACCACATCTTCAACAAAGCAAGCTCCACCATCGCACCCCATCTCTGCAAGATCATCAACAGCTCCTTCGAGACCGCCACCTTACCGGAGAGCTGGAAGCACGTAGAGATCAACGCCCTACTCAAGAAACCCAAAGCTGACCCCAAGGACCTCAAGAACTTCTGGCCCATCTCCCGCCTGCCGTTCCCAGCAAAAGTCATAGGGAAGATCCTCAACAGGCAACTGACCGCCTTCCTCAAAAAGAACAACATCCTGGACCCATCCCAATCCGGTTTCAGCAGCAACCACAGCACCGAAACAGCCCTCATCACCGCAACCAATGACATCAGGGCCATGATGGACAATGGCGAAACCTCAGCCCTCATCCTCCTGGACCTCTCAGCCGCCTTCGACACCGTCTGCCACCACCCCCTCCGCACACGCCTCCGCAATGCAGGGATCCATGACAAAGCACTGGACTGTATCACCTCCTTCCTCACCGGTAGAACCCAGAGTGTCCGCCTTCCCCCATTCCGCTCTAAAGACACCAAGATCATCTGCAGCATACCCCAAGGATCGTCCCTCAGCCCAACACTCTTCAACATCTACATGGCGACGCTCGCCAACATCTCCAAATCGCATGACCTCAACATCATCTCATACGCCGATGACACCCAGCTGATCCTCTCCCTCACCAAGGCCCACACCACCGCCAAATCCAACCTCCACGAAAGAATGAAGGCCATCACCAAATGGATGATGATCACCCGCCTGAAACTGAACTTGGACAAGACGGAGGTCCTCATCTTTGGATCCACCCCCTCCGCCTGGGACGTGTCATGGTGGCCGGCCGCACTGGGAGATGCACTGACGCCCACTAACCACGCACGCAACCTGGGAGTCATCCTGGACTCCACATTGTCAATGACCGAGCAAGTGAACGCCGTCTCCTCCTCCTGCTTCAACACCCTCCGCATGCTCCGCAAGATCTACAGATGGATCCCCACTGGTACCAGAAGGACAGTCACCCAGGCCCTCGTCAGCAGCAGACTGGACTTTGGCATAAGCATGGGCGAATTTTGCGAATCTCGCGTTCGCGAATTTTGCGGATTTGCGAACTCGCAATCCGCAAAATCCGCGAATTCTCGCGAATTTGCGGTTTTTTTTTGTGTTCGCGCGGGTTTCTGCCAGTTCGCGAGGGTTTTGTACAATTTCGCAAACGCGAACTTACCTGTCGGGTCGCAAGTTTTGCGAACTTGTTGTTTCTACGTGTCCAGCCTGTTTGGGACACTCTTCTTCATCACTGCCACTCTCTGTCACCACTGCCACTCTCTGACTACTCATGCCACCCTCTGGCCCACCCATGCCACCCTCTGTTTCATCACAGCACCCTCTGGTCGTCCAGTGTACATTATTGTGGCAAAGCAAAGCACACCTTCCCTGCCTCAAGTGACCTGAATTAATTTGGGGCTGATTAATGTGTCACAGAATATTTTTTTAGCTGGCACCTGCTTCCTTAGTGCTTCCTGATTAGTGATCTTTTGCACCTGCCCTGCCCCAACTGACAATAATGAATTAGGGGCTGATTAATGTGTCACTGGATTTGAACTTCCAGCCTGGCTCCTGCTTGTCTGCCTTAGCTGTAATTCAGGACCTTTGTGTAACTATTCTGAGGGTCAGAGCAGGGTCACATAATAGTTGCAAGTAGGCAACTGAACTCTGGAGGGGCCCCTCAGGAAGCACTACAGGAAATGGCTACTAATGATGAGCTTGAACTTTTGAACCTGATAAGTAGTTTCAGTTTTGCTAAGATCGTATTTCTGCAATTTAGCGCTTATTCGCTGGGCGCGAAGTTGAACTGGGAAGCCGCGAACTCACGCGAACAGTGCGAGCAAGCCATAAAATCCGCTGCTCGCGGATTTGCGGATTTTGCGGGAAATTCGCGAATCTCGCGGATTGCGAATTTACCAAAAATCCGCAAAATCCACGAGCGTAACGGATTTTCCGCCCATGCTTACTTTGGCAACGCTCTCTACGCAGGAACATCAGCCAAACTCCAGAAATGACTACAAGGCATATAGAACGCCTCTGCACGCCTCATCCTCGACAGACCCTGCCACAGCCACATCACAGCCCACCTGAAAGACCTACACTGGCTCCCTGTCAACAAGAGGATCACCTTCAAGCTCCTCACCCATGCTCACAAAGCTCTCCACAACACCGGACTAGCGTGCCTCAACGAATGACTCACCTTCTACACACCGAACCACCAGCTTCGCTCCGCTGACCTCGCCCTAGCCTCCGTCCCCCGTATCTGTCGAGCGACCGCTGTTGGCAGATCGTTCTCCCACCTCGCCGCAAAAACCTGGAACACCCTCCCCATCTGCCTACGACAGACCCAGGACCTGCTGGCCTTCAGGAGACTTCTCAAGACCTGGCTGTTCGAGCAGTAGCAGCATCTTGCACCCTCACACCCCCCAGCTCCTTGAGACTCTCACGGGTGAGTTGTGCGCTCTACAATTGCACTGATTGATTGGTTGATTGATTTCTCCGGTGTCCTGCTGGCTGCTTGGTCAAGGTGGGTCTCTCAAAGAAGGCTTTCAGTCCCGCTACAAGAGCTCATCAGCTCTCAGCTTCCAACTGCTGCCCCGTCTCATCCTTTCCTCCCAGTAACCTCCTCAGGGGGCATGCCGGCTGTAAAATCAGCATTCCCAAAGCTGTTGTGCCGGCATGTGCCTGTTCGCAGGTGGTTCACGGATGAGCGATTACTGCCAAACGCCCTCAAAATGAACCCAAAAGGTAGGTGCATTAAGACTTTTATTCCAAGCATTTCCCTAGAGACACATTTTGGTACTTGCTGCCTTTGTCAATTTTGCTTTGTAAAAATTGCCATTTTGATTGCAAAGTTATAGCTCATACCCATCTATTGACATGGAGGAAATACTTTCCGTTTGTTAAAGAAACCATGGCCTTGATAAGAAATGTAATTCTTTTTCAAATCTCCATGATTTCACCTTAAGAATGTCAAATATTTGGGGGCGTGGCTTAGCCGACTACAAAATGGCCGCACTCCAAGTGGGCTCTGCCGGCCAAGCCGATAATCCATCAGGAATCCTGCAGACATTCTCATCGCTGCTTCTCGGCGCCACATAATTTTGACTCACCTCACCCCGGGGCACAGTCTGATCCCACTTTGGCCCTCCTCCGGTGCGGCTACGCTGGGATCTGCTGTTGGCCCTGGGCCCGGGCTCTGGGCCCTTCTGCTGCCGGGACCTGGCTTCACTGGCGCCTCTCTTCTGCGTCCCTCCTGCGACTGGATCATTGCTTCGGGCTCTGCCTCCAGACCTTCGCCTCCGGAGCCAGTGAGTGTTGCCGTTGTGGGGTGTCTTCTGGCAGAGTTGGGAGCACGCGGGCCATACCGCCAGGCCCTGGGCGTCTCACAGCGCGGGCGCCATCTTCCAGCTCCTGGCACCCACTGTAACGTTCTGCACCTACCGGGCCTCGGGACGCAGATAGCGCGGTCCTCGCAACTCCCCACTGCTTGCTGCCCTCCTCTGACGTGACCTCACGACTGCAAAAACCACAGTTGATGGACAGAATGCATAACAATGTCATACATTCACCCCAGTACAGAGATCGGGCCTAAATCCATCCTTTTTTTGCACTCCACACCACCCCAGTTCAGACATGGCCATATGCAAATCAGCCTTGACCCTGTGCCTCATTGGAACAGTCCAGCCCGAACTTCCAAGCATTGTCTTTCCTGGACCGGACTCAAGCATCCTAGGACCGGTTTCTGGCTATCAGTCGTCTTCAGCCAGGATTGCTGGACTCCAGTGGTGTGGAGAGCATGGGACTCACGTCTGAGCATACCCATCCCACTCGGGGTGACAAATGCAAAAACCACAGTAGATGTACAGAATGCAGAACAATGTCATACATTCACCCCAGTACAGAGATCTGGGCCTAAAACCATCGTTTTTATGCATTCCACAACACCCCAGTTCAGACATGGCCATATGCAAATCAGCCTTGACCCTGTGCCTCATGGGAACAGTCCAGCCCGAACTGCCAAGCCATGTCTTTCCTGGACCGGAACCAAGCATCCTAGGACCGGTTTCTGGCTATCAGCGGTCTTCAGCCAGAATAGCTTTACTCCAGTGGTGTGGTGAGCATGGGACTTAAGCCTGAGCATACCCATCCCACTCGGGGTGACAAATGCAAAAACCACAGTTGATGGACAGAATGCAGAACAATGTCATACATTCACCCCAGTACAGAGACCTGGGCCTAAATCCATACTTTTTTTGCACTCCACACCACCTCAGTTCAGACATGGCCATATACAAATCAGCCTTGACCCTGTACCTCATGGGAACAGTCCAGCCTGAACTGCCATGTCTTTCCTGGACCGGAATCAAGCATCCTAGTACCGTTTTTTGGCTATCAGCCGTCTTCAGCCAGGATAGCTTGACTCCAGTGGTGTGGAGAGCATGGGACTCACGTCTGAGCATACCCATCCCACTCAGGGTGACAAATGCAAAAACCACAGTTGATGGACAGAATGCAGAACAATGTCATACATTCACCCTAGTACGGAGATCTGGGCCTAAATCCATCGTTTTCTTGCACTCCACACCACCCCAGTTCAGACATGGCCATATGCAAATCAGCCTTGACCCTGTGCCTCATGGGAACAGTCCAGCCCGAACTGCCAAGCCATGTCTTTCCTGGACCGGAATCAAGCATCCTAGGACCGGTTTCTGGCTATCAGCCGTCTTCAGCCAGGATAGCTTGACTCCAGTGGTGTGGAGAGCATGGGACTCACGTCTGAGCATACCCATCCCACTCGGGGTGACAAATGCAAAAACCAGTTGATGGACAGAATGCAGAACAATGTCATACATTCACCCCAGTACAGAGATCGGGCCTAAATCCATCAATTTTTTGCACTCCACACCACCCCAGTTCAGAGATGGCCATATGCAAATCAGCCTTGACCCTGTGCCTCATGGGAACAGTCCAGCCCGAACTGCCAAGCCATGTCTTTCCTGGACCTGAACCAAGCATCCTAGGACCGGTTTCTGGTTATCAGCCGTCTTCAGCCAGGATAGCTTGACTCCAGTGGTGTGGAGAGCATGGGACTCACGTCTGAGCATACCCATCCCACTCGGGGTGACAAATGCAAAAACCACAGTTGATGGACAGAATGCAGAACAATGTCATACATTCACCCCAGTACAGAGATCTGGGCCTAAATCCATTGTTTTTTTGCACTCGACACCACCCCAGTTCAGACATGGCCATATGCAAATCAACCCTGAGTCGGTGGGTTTGGTCTCTCAACCTGATTGGGGGGTTGGTGTGGGTGGGGAAGGGTTGTTTCCTCTCCTTCGAGGCTTGTTGTTTTTGCAATTTCTTTTGCAGCATGTTCTTCATCGCATCGTCCTTTCTGCTGTGCATCCCTTCACAATTATGACTCCATCTGTGCATCACCCCATATCCATCATTCCTCTTCCTGGCATAATACCATGACAGCCCTTACACTCTGGACCTGGAATGTCCGCAATCTCAATGACCACCGCAAGGCCCGCCTTGTGCATGCTCACCTCCTCTGTCATAAAGTTGGCATATGTTTCATCCAGGAAACTCATCTACTACCCGCCACTGCCGACAGGCTTTGCTCACGTCACTGGGGTGAAACTCTCTCCTCCTTCTACTCTTGCTATTGTCGTGGGGTTTCCCTTCTCATGCTTAAGGGGCTCCCATGGCACACAACTCAAGTTCTTACAGACCCTGAAGGGCGCTTTCTTATCCTGCACGGCACTCTCCTGGCGCAACCTCTGACCCTTGCAGCGATTTATGGCCCCAACATCAATGACCTGATTTCTTTGCTCAGAATTGGCGACACATCTCCTCTATGGGCCCTTCAGCTCTGCTGTGGGGGGGAGACTTCAACATCATGCCCTCATCCACCCTTGACCGATCTGGGTCCCATGTCTCGCACCCACACAGCACATCTCTCTTTCGTGCCATACTATCTGACAATTCGCTGCTCGATACATGGAGGCACACTCGCCCAGATGCGCGTGAAGGTACATGTATATCGGGACTGCTGGCTGATGGTCCTGCCTGGTCTCTGGATTTCCACCCGGGACACCTTTTCGTGGGTCACTTCCGTTGAACACATGGTGCACACTTTTTCTGGCCATGTTCCTGGTGGCTGCCCTCTAATGCGCTCCGCGATTCCGTTTTTTGTGACCAAATCTAAACTGCAATCTCGATTGCTGGCTTGGTGGACTCTCCTTCCACCTTATGGGAGGGTTTCAAAGTAGTGATCCGTGGCGAATGCATCTCTAAGCAGGCTGGCGTCCTGTGCTCCATTCATGGCACCCTGGATCACCTGAAAGGGGAAATCAAACTTCTGGACTCCTTCTATTCACTCGACCCCTCTCCCTATACCCACGCGCAACTCCAGGGCAAGCTATCTGAATTTAATAATGAGGCCGACAGGGAACTGTCCTTTCTAGGTAGAGAGGTGAGGGCGCGTAGGTACGGTGAGGGGGACCGTCTGGGTAAAACCTTAGCCAACCTTCTACGGCCGCCCCACGCGGCTAATTATATTACTGCGCTTTGCGATGGGGCTCTGAGCGGGTCACCTCCCCTTCTGAGGTGGCGTCTAGGTTCACCACCATTTATTCACAACTCTACACTGTGGGGTTTGCTCATTCTCACGATATCCTGGCTCAATATTTTGGTACTCTTGAGCCCCTCTGGCTCGGTAACTGCCATAGGGAATATCTGGACGAACATTTTTCCAAAGAGGAGATTCTGGCGGCCATAAATAGTTTGCCTGGTGATAAGGTTCCGGGTTCTGATGGGCTACCCGCCCCTTTTTACAAGATGTTCACGTCCCTCCTCATTCCGCACCTTGGTGCCATGTATAATGACTCCTTCAAATGCAGTCACTTTCCTCCATCGTTCCATGAGGCCCTGCTGAAACTCCTCTTGAAACCGGACAAGTCCCCTGAGCTTCTCGATTCTTACTGCCCACTGCCACTCATTAACACTGATAATATAAATATTTGCCAAGTTATTAGCTTCCCGCCTCCTACCCCTCATGCCTTTGATTGCTCCCCCACCAGTCTGGTTTCATCCCTCGTCGGGCCACATCGCATAATCTTCGCACCATATTTGCTGTTCTCGACCAGATAAACCCTGCTCTCCCAATCGTTACGGCCCTTCTGAATGCAACTAAAGCCTTTGATACTCTAGAGTGGCCCTTCCTCTTTTAT
This sequence comes from Lissotriton vulgaris, assembly GCF_964263255.1. NCBI lineage: Eukaryota > Metazoa > Chordata > Amphibia > Caudata > Salamandridae > Lissotriton > Lissotriton vulgaris. The sequence continues at coordinate 89,018,787 of NC_141697.1, read as the reverse complement.
CTCCTTCCCCCCTTAGGCTTCAGCCCAATATTTCAGCGTAAAGTTCACCTCCTATGATGTCTAGGCTGGGATGTCCACTCTCACCTATGATTTTCACTGTGGCTATGGAGCCTCTGCCGCCCGGCTCCGGCAGCACCAGACTCAAAGGGACCTTGGATTTGCGGCCCGAGCGCTGGTTGTCTCCATGTATGTGGATGATGTCACACTCTATGTTCGCAACCCCCAGGAAAATTTCTGTACCATGGTCCGCGAGGTGGTGCGATTTGGGGGTCTGTCTAGGGTGCAGGTCAACTGGGGCAAATCCATTCTCTTCCCGTTGACATATGCCACTATTCCCTTCACCCCATATTACCCATTTATATGGGCCTCTGGGCCTACTTGGTATTTGGGTGACTGGCTCAGCAGATACATAGACGAACTTTGGCCGCGCGGTCGACTGGTTGGAGACTAAGGGGCGATTACGATGGTGGTAAATCCCCTACCGCCGAGCCGGCGGTGAGGTCCGCCAGCCCGGCGGTTGTGGAGTTACCACCATCACCCTTAAAATTCCCACCGCCAAATTAGGATGGCGGTAAGAAGGGGAAAGGTACCTCGGCGGATGGAAAGACTATCCGCCGTGGTTCCGCAAGGCGGGCCTTTTCTGCCTGCCTTGCGGGACCAGGTACAATGGGACAATGGAGGCGGTGCCATGCAGGCACCGCTGTGGGTATTAGGATGCCTGTCTTTTGCGGCGGAGTTTCCGCCACAAAAAAGACAAGCGGAAAATGCCTTCGGGGGCCCGTTGCGGGCCCCCAGGAGGGCGGGGTGCTGCATGTGGGGGGTACCTATGGTAGCCCCCTACATTTGCAACTACAAGGTGGCAGGCACCGTATGGTGCCTGCCACGTTGTACATGCAAATGTGAAACATGTATTTTTACATTGTGGCGGGTGCTGCCACCCCCCACAATGTAAACATACAGGATGAGCCCGCCAGTGTGGCGGGCGCATCCTAATTCGATTTGCGGGACTGCCGCACCTATGGCGGGCAGCCCCTTTTGCCCCAACGATGGGGGGCGGAGTAATCGGTGGTGGTGCTCCTGAAGATCCTGTACATATTCCTTAATATCCCCATCCCACTCACAGCTCACTTTTACTGCACATTTTGCTCTCTCATAATTTCTCTTGTCTGGGCGTCAGCCCAGAATCGCATACTAACTTCTCACACTTCCCTTAACATGTGGCGGGCTGGGCACCCCGGATTTTTAACTGTATGCCCTTAGTGCCCAAGCCAGTTTTCTTCACTTTTAGTTGCATCCGACGACCTTCCAACCTCATGTAGCGGTCGAGGCAGATCTCTTGGCCCCTTTGCCGCTCCAGACGGCAGTCTTTGCCCCTGCAAAACCTCTGTGCCTAGAGATAGATACGGTTGAGACCCTGCACTGGGCCTGGAACAGCCTTCGGAAGTTCTCCGGTTCCAGCTCGCTCTCCTCTAATTCTATGCCCATTGCCTTTCATCCTGCATTCCCATCCCTGCATTCTGCCGGAATGTCAAAACGGGAGACTAGCCTGAGGCTCTCCACGTTATTGGATCTTTACCCTGCTGGGAACTTCTTCTCTCTTCCAGCTAATCACATCGCTCTGGACCTGAAATCACTTAACTGGATTCCATATGAGGTGAGGATTCATTTGTATATTGCCTGCATGACACATTAAGCACTACATTTCAACACTGTGAGGTACCTTGCAAAAACACTAGAGATGTCTGGGGGCATCAGAGCATCCAGAAACATTAGTTCCCTTTTGCTGAAACATCAGATTCTCAGGCCTGGCCTGAGAATCTGGAACGCCCTTCCCCCTGAAATCAACGCCCTCTTTCATGAAAGAAGTCAAAAGATTACTGATGAACAAATCTATGCCGGTGGTGCATATGAACTATACTACGAAACTTGATCCATCCCTTGCCTGGATGCATGCTTATTTCTTGCAAAGTATATTCTTACTGAGTTTAACTGGTCGATGTCCACCTGGAGAAAAAGAGCAGAGAAAAAGGGGGGTCCCAAAATGCATTTTCTCAATTCAATTTCCCCTAGTGACTTTAGACACAGCTACAGCCTGATTCACTGAATGAAATTACATCAAATTTGGCAGAAATTTAGCTGTTAGTCCAGAGAAGTGCCATTTTCTGATTTGGTGGAAATCCGTTCAGTAGTTGCGGAGTTATTAAAAAGAAATTCAAATTTGTATATATAAGGACATTGATCCTCCGTGGCGCTGACAGTCTAAGTGCTGTAATCTGATTGGCCATCATTAAAAAAAGAGAAGGAGATAGGGTAGGGATATGCTAACACCCTAGGCCTCTTTTTTGGTCTTAAATGTCTGCGGTAGTCGCACTGGAGCCAAGGCTTCCAAGAACAAATTAAAAAGAAGCGCAGGCTCCTGCACTTCTCTATTATTTAGACCCCAGGTGGGCCAGGTCCGAGGGACATGCAGGCTTAAATAAAATGATAAAGAAGGGGGGCACACAGGGCCACCCTCCTTGTGCACCTGGGACTGCCACCTCACCGGGCCTAATTTCAAAGAAATGGGAGGTCTCTCAGACTGTCATGTCCCGGTAACTGCCACCTCCCGGGGCTATTACGAAGTTAATCAGAGGGGTCCTTGCAGACCCCATCATGCCCCAGGGACCACCTACTACCCGGGGCTATTTTCTTTGTAATGGGAGGGTCTCACAGACTCCCCGACCTTAGGCACCTCACCTCCCAGGGCCAAATCGTATTTTTAAAATGAGAACGGGGCTGCAAAGCTCCCCTCCTGGACTGTTCTCTGGGACCCCCACCTCCCCAGGGAAGGCACAACTACATCAAAGGAGGGAGCTCGCATTCCCCTGGGCCAGCTCCTGCTATGTCTCGGCGTGCTCACCCCAGGGGCATTGCTTTTGCTGTGGCTTGGTTGGAGATTTAACCACTCAGCCAAGCCATAGCAAACACCATTTATCTGCTTCTCTGCCCACTGTCAAGCGAGGGAAACAGACAATTTGCTTTCACACACAGGGGGCTGCATGTTTAGCAGCTCCCTGTGTGAGAAAGCAAAGCTGTCTTCTGCAAGAGGGGAGGAGCAGGTAGGGATCATGGGGACAATCAGGTTCCCCTGTGGTTCCAGTGCTGACTGGGTGCCCTGGAGGTACCCAGGAAACCATGGCCAGACCCCAGGGGCGAAATCGGTCTGGGAAGGTGGGTCCAAAAATCCCCTTCCCCTTCCCCTTCTGAAAAATAAATTATTTAAAAGGCCGAGCCCCGGTCAATGTGGTCCCTGGTGACAAAATTGGCCCAATGAGGGGTGCGGCCTGGCCTCCCTCCACATAGTATAATGTGTGGGCCCCCGGGGAAACGGTTCCCCGGGCGAAAACTCCCCCTTTGAAAATTCATTATTTAAAAGGCTGACCCTTGGAGGACCTTGCCTCTTTCTGCTCATTTGTCACCTTCATTTTGCCTCTTTCTGCTCATTTCCCACTTTTATTTTGCCTTGTTCTGTAATTTCTGACCTTTATTCTGCCTCTTGCTTCGCCTCCTTCTGGTCTTTTGCCCTGGACCACGGGGGCCCCCAGGGTCCCTGCCAGCTTCCCACCTCCTGTGAGAGCTGGCATTACTGTCACAGATAAGGAGCTACTAAACATGCAGATCCCTGTCTGTGAGCGCGATCATTTAATCTGTTTTCCTGCCCGCTTGACAGTGGGCAGGAAAACAGACGAAACCTCAGCTTCCAGCAAGCGAGAGCATTTTGTCAGCTCTGAGTTGGCGATAGCTGTCAAAGCTCCTTTCAATGTCACAGCAAACAGCTATGTCCTGGAACCGATCCCCCTGGGACACAGCAGGAGCAGACCCTGGGGGGGTGGCGGTCCCCAGGACCATTTTTGGCTTCAGGAAGGGGACTGTGGGGCCCCCCTTCTTTCACTTTCATGGGCCTGCCCCAGGGAGGTGGTGGTCCTCGGGCAGAGAATGGCCTGGAAAAGTGCCACCTTCTTTTAAAAAAAAAAGCAAGCCCCAGGGAGGTTGTGGTCCCTGGGGCATGGTGCTCCACGCAGCCACCTGCGCCATATTTAAGTTAGCCCCAGCGAGGTGGTGGTCCCCAGGACTTAGGGGGTCTCCACGCCCACCCTAAGAATTTTATTTTAAGCCCCAAGGAAGTGGTGGTCCCCCGGGGTCCGGTGGGGTCTGACTGGCCTGCTGCTTCTTTATATAATTAGATCCGAGGAAATGGTGTTCACTGGGACATTTTTTTATTCTTTGGAGGGAGGGCCCCATGCTTCCCCCTCTATTTCTTGAATAATCCCTGTATCCCCCCGGGACCTGGCCCATCCGGGGTCTACAATTAAAACAAATGCTGGAGCCTGTGCTTGGTTTCTTTTTTAATTTATGGCAATATTTGCAAATATTTCCAAAAATCGCCTTATATATATATTTTATGCTGTGGCAGAGTTCGAGGGGAACCCCAAAACCAAGGCTTTGGGGTCAGGGTATTCCTACACTGCCCACTTTTTTTTCCTCTTTTAAAGCCAAGTCCCAGGATGGCTGTCAACACTTTCTGATTGAAGTGTTAGCAGCCAGTCAGAGGTCTGCAGTTCCGTGCACAAGCTCATTATTATTCACAAAGTCATAGTGATCGCATATTTTCAAAGCGGTGTTAAGCTATGCAAAGAGGCTTAAATTTCTCAACAGCTACTGAACGGATATACATCGGATAACTGAAAACGTGATCTGCAAATCAAAAGCTATTGTAGTCGTGTTCAAAGCTCCTTTGGGAATTAATATGGAAAACACACATTTTTTACCCCAACCCCCCCCCCCCGTTCTCCCCCCCCCCCCCCCCCCCCCCCCACCACCTTTTGTTTGCAGCAAGACTCACTATGACACTTTTTGGGGGATAAATCTCATGAAGATTCGTCAAACAAAGGCCTTTCTGGCTCTTTCATTTTTTTTTAGGGTGATGCAACAGAGACAGAATTTGGATCTGCAAATGGTCTGCAAACTGGGGTTTGCCTGCTCTGTATTTTATATTTTCTAATGTCCTTCAACTAGTTTTACAGCTCCAAAGAATTTCAAGAATTCCTGAGATAAAAATCCTAGTTTCATAACAAGCATTGTGTAATTCTGCTCAGCTGTTGTTCCTGTAAAGGCTAGCAAAGAACCATCAGGCAGATAAATCGCAAAATGTCAATTTTTGCCTCCCCCTCTTTTTGTGCCCGCACTTGATGGATCTACACAAAATTTGCAATGCCAAACCCAAATTGGATAATTTCTTTTAAAACATTTAGTGCTGATTCATCAAACTGCATCAAGATTATGAGAACTAAGAAATGCAAATTTCCTGTGTAATCTAAAATGTTTAAATTAGTTGTAAACTAACACACATTTAGACCAAATTCCACAATTCAACATCACATACTTTCAATGCAGTCACTGAGCATAGACACCAAGGGGCAAATGTACAAGGGAATTGCGCCATCAAAACTTTTTTTGATGTTCCTGTGGAGCAATGCACTGCACCATATTTACATAGCGTTGTTAAGCCTCTTTGCATAGCTTAACACCACTTTATAAATGTGGTACACTTTCAAGCCAAGCAGGTCTCTGCGTGAAAGTGGCATGCAATGGGTGTTGCTGTGGGCGTTCCACCCCGACACACATTGCTTTTTGATGTGTCCCAGATTTACAAGGATGTGTAAATCTGAGGCAGTGCCACAGACAAACGCCATGCAAAAGCAGGCGTTAGATTGGCACAACGAGGAGAAATACTTTTATTTCTCCTCGGTTTTTCTTTTTCTATATGTGCCTCATTCTACAACACACATAGAAAGAGCAAAATGCCATTGTTGATTGTTTATGTGCAGGACAGGCTCCCTTGCACTTTGGCGCAAGGGTGTCTGTGTTGGCGCAAGGCAGCAGGGAAAACACAGGGGTGTGCCGTGTTCTTGTACATGCCTTATTCAAATTCCCCCAAGTTGCATACACATTCCATGTAGGGTAACCCCGAATCATTGGCAAAAAACTTGTGTTTGAACAAGACAAACAATTTTGGGAATTTTTCAATGCTTTGATTTTACTAAAAAAGGAAACTTGGGCAACCATCGAGACAATATGAACAAAATACTCAATAGATTAGGATGGGCACGTTTTGAACTGCACACATTATACAAAATACATTGAGACACAGTGATAATATAAACTTGGGCAGTTTGCACGTTTGCATCTGATTTAGGTAAATATTGAAGGAATTAATCAAAATTCTATCTGCACCACTGTGATGGCTCCTCTGTACCTCCAGGGGCACAGCCAATCAGCGCTGCTCCCAGAGAGGCCCAGTGATGTACCAAGATTGTCCTGGCCCATGGTGCAAGCAAGGAAAAAGTGTCTCCAACTCCTGGTTGTATCTTTAAAGACAGCAGCAAAGTTTGGGTGCAGAGGTCCCTTAAAACCCCTGATGCCCCTGTTGATCACCCTTCACTTCTGCAACCACTACGGATCTAATGAACTGATCTCGGAGCCAGGGCCAGACTGAGAACACAAATCAGTCCTGGCACTTTTATTGGACCAGCCCCATGGGTGGGATGGGAAGGGTGTGAGCGAGGGTGCAAGTGTGAAGCACTGCTGCTTAACTAAACCGTCCCCCGGCACTGCTGCTTTTGTTACTGGGAGCCCATATTGCAGCACTGCTCCAAAACTGCCACCCCACACTTTGAGCCTCCCAGGGAAACTCTTGATACCCGCTATGACCAGTCGAGCCCTGATGTGAAGGCTTCCCACTGGCCGGATGTTACAATTAGGAATTGTAAAACTTAGCCAGAGAATGCAACCGCACATTTATGAGGGGCATTTTTTCTCCTTGCAAACATGTGTCCTCATATTCGTGAATCAGGTCCTTCACCTACATATATATTATATGACTGTATTATCAGACCTCCGGAGTGCTGCCGTCGGCCATTCAACGTTCCAACTGCACCTGCGCAATGGAACGTCCAGCACTGGAGCTGGACGTTCCATAGCTGCTAAAGTGTTAAGTAAATCAATAGCTTGTTTACAATCAAGAGGACATGGAGGATGACACTTAAGTGATGCCTCTTTCATTTTCCTGTGCAAGAAAAACAATTGATGGACAGAATGCAGAACAATGTCATACATTCACCCCAGTACGCAGATCTGGGCCTAAATCCATCGTTTTTTTGCTCACCATGCCATTCCAGTTTGGACCCAGCCATATGCAAATCAGTCTTGCCCTGCGCCCAATTGGCATTTTCCTGGGCAATAAATGAAACTGTTGCTTTCACTTTTATTTAAACTGCAAGACAGCATTTCTGGAAAGTTCAAAATGGTGTAAATGTTGGATCTACATCCCAATTGAACATTTAATTTGCTTATTACCTCGTTTAAATTGTTTTCTAAACAAGTGACAAAAATGTATAACTCTTCACCCTTATGTTGACACATATGTTAGTGTAAATATGCACATTTTTGGCATTCTCAAAGAACCCATTACTCATAGGAATCCAAGGCAATCACAGGCTTGAAGGAGTAGTCTCAAGCATACGCATACCACATTCCTATCTTTGATATGGATTTACTTCTGGAAGCAGAACATCTATGTCAGTACCAGGAAGGGAGTGGGTCATAGAAAAGGTTTTGAAAACTAAGAAATGTAAACGTCTATGGGTTATGATCAAATCCCCATGACGTTATGTCACTGTGATGCACTTCACTCCTTCCAGGAATCAGAATTACTATCACGTCATGTTACCAATAAACAGATCATCAAAAAAAAAAATTGTTTAAGAGTAAACAAAACATTTCCACATGAGACTGAAATGTTGAAAACAGTTTTACAATCAATTAACAAGAAAGGAGTGCTAAATAGTATGCTGTGCCTTTATTGACTTTTAAATAGCAAAGAGTTTGACTTGAAATATAATTTAAATTCCATAATTTTGAATTCAATGAAAATTTATTTTGACACAACTTTCTGTTAGAAATTAATTTTGAATTTGTTAACTTTGGCATTGTAGCAAACAGAAGTGTTTATGTATGTATGTATGTATTTGAGCTTATATAGCGCACAGCTACCCGCAGTGGGTTTCCCGGCGCTTGCTTAGGGAACCCGTCCTGGTATTCCCCTGTGAGATAACCCAGGCAGGGTATCCACAAGGTGAAAGCCAGGCATCCCGCCGCGAGGGGCCGTTGTGGAGATTAAGCAAGCTATTGCCCAGAGTCGCAGAGTGTGAACCCGTGAGTCAAGAAGGCACCGGAGCGAGAATTATCGAGTCCGTGGAATTTTTAGCCCAAGACCCGCCGAGGCGGGGAATTGAACCCTGGTCCAGGGCCGATCTCAGCTTCCGGGTCTGCCGCCTCTAACCCCTGAGCCACACTTCTCCACATGCCTGAACAACTTGCTTTTCTTTTTTCACAAAAGCATTAATCAAGCATAGTGATCATAATTCGGCATAATGTGGCCATAAAAGACAATCAAGCATAATAAAACATCCGTTTAAAACATTCAAAAATTCTAAAAGCCAAGTAAAATCGATACAATACATGATCAATCAACCTGTTTCACATAGTATAGCAGCTTTGTTACAAGATAAAACTCAAAATAAAAATCAAGCAGTCAGACATCCTGTAAACATTTCATTGGGAATGGTTTGTTTGTAATAATATGAGAGAGCAAGCCACACCCAGGGGTCTAAACTTCCACAGATTTCCTACATCTCACGGCAGCTTTGAGAAACAAACTGACCCTGAAGCATACATCATGGCATCATGATTCAAAGGTAATGCCGGCCACGTGTGGGCATTTAAATGAATCAATGTATGCCCTGCTCGTTCGAGTAGCGAGGTCATAGAGTCTAGACGAGTATGTCCCAGGCTCTAACAAGGACCTCAAAAAAGGAAGGAGCGAACTGGTGTGTGCGGGCGTCAAGCGTTCTGAGTCCAGGTGGCGGACTCAGAACGCTTGACGCCCGCACACGTGGCCGGCATTACCTTTAAACCGACCACCACGCTTTTGACTACTCCCAGGTTTTACAGCCCTGATGAGTCACATCTCCTTCACGGTGTGACGAAACACGTGTCGTCTGGATATTATCATATGTACTGACTTAAATTGACTCATAAATCCTTTTCACACACGAACATTTGGTGTGTGACTTTCATTTCATCATCCAGAAAATTTGCTCCAAACATTTGAGTCCTGACTTCAGGACCACTTATTGTTTAAGCGTGTGCACAGGATTTGTTTCTCATATTTACCAAGCAGATGTCCCCCTCCAAATTTTCCCCTGACAAGACGGGTGTGAATGCCACTTTGCCTGAATATATAGGAATCATGTGTACTGCCTGGAAATTGCGCCACAATGTCAGTTATTATGTATCTGGCATTACAGACAACCTGAATATTGAGGGAATTATAACATTTCCTATTCCTATATAAATATTCCTGTGCTGCAGGGGGACATATTGCCACATGGGTGTAATCAATACAACCCAAAATATGTGGGAAGCAAGCAATCTGGTAAAACTCCTGTTTAGTTTTAGCAAACTCATGCGCTGTGGTAGGGCAATTGATGTGTGAGCCTATCCGGACCATCATGGCATCAAGGAATGCTTTGAATATTCTTGAAAGTGCGCTTTGCGACACACCTCCAGCTGCTGCAATGACTCCCTGAAAACTGCCTGACGCCAGTAGATCTAGGCAACATAGGACCGGCACATGCGTTGGGATGGCATTGGTCCTACGTGTCTATTGTTGCAGGATGGGGTCCAATTCATTGATGAGGTCATGGATCATTGCTGCATTTAGTCTATACTTATCGTATATCTCATCCTCTTGCTGTACTATCAAAGTTTTGCGGACTCTGAAAATGCACTCATTTATTTGCCTCCGTCTGTGTCCAGCAGCCTGCAGCCTCATCCTCCTCGCCATCAGGTAAAGCCCTGCCATTGTGACTTGCGGTAGCTCATTATGCGTGTGTTTAAATAAGTTTAAGTTGATTTGCAGCTGTATGTGGTTTGCACTCAGGAATACCACCTGTTTGTGTTCCTTCTTATTTTGCGATTGCAATTTTCAATGAAATCGCAATTTGCGATTTTTCATGCATGTCATTTGCGAATCCTTATTTGTGATTCTCTATTTGGGAAGCGCCAATATAGAATCGCAAATATTTTCTTCAAATTGTTTGTGATTTTTTATATTTGCGAAAATCAGTGTTTTTTGCAAATATACCGTTGATGCATTGCTATACAGTATTTTGCAATCGCAAATGCCATTTTTTTGCAATTCGCAAATTTCTACGATTTCTTAAACGCTTGATTCATGTGCCTGTTAGAGATGAGCATGTACTCTGCTATCGCAAATAAACTGTTTTTCATGTTAAAACAGACTTACTGCATATATAGTGTGTTGTTGGATTTAGAACAAGCTTCCACGGCTCACTCTGCAGCATCATGAACCAACAGCCATGATTAATCATGCCGGTGCGCACGTCGGGTAAATCTGTTACAGCGCCACAGCTGTGCTGGGGACGGGGAGCTCAGAACAATATGCGAAAGGTTTATTGTTGAAAGTGATCGTGTGTGGTGAAATACGCATACGCCTGATGCGTGATACTTGGCAGGACTGTGTTTTTCTTTTTGGGATCCATTTCACAGAGAAGCAAAAAACAGAAAGGAGGAAAGAGAAGTTAATGCCTGGCTGTTCTTTATGTAATTGCAAAAAACACAGTTGATGGACAGAATGTAGAACAATGTCATACATTCACCCCAGTACAAGGATCTGGGCCTAAATCCATCGTTTTTTTGCACTCCACACCACCCTGGGTTAGACACTGGCTATATGCAAATCAGCTCTGACCCTGTGCCTCATGGGAACAGTCCAGTCCAAACTACAAAGCCATGTCTTTCCCAGACCGGAATCAAGCATCCAAGGACCGGTTTCTGGCTATCAGCCTTCATCAGCCTGCATAGCTCGACTCCAGTGGTGTGCAGAGCCTGGGACTCATGTCTGAGTATACCCAGCACACTCGGGTGAAAATTGCAAAAAACACAGTTGATGGACAGAATGTAGAACAATGTCATACATTCACCCCAGTGCAAGGATCTGGGCCTAAATCCATCATTTTTTTGCACTCCACACCACCCTGGGTTAGACACTGGCTATATGCAAATCAGCTCTGACCCTGTGCCTCGTGGGAACAGTCCAGTCTGAACTACAAAGCCATGTCTTTCCCAGACCGGAATCAAGCATCCAAGGACCGGTTTCTGGCTATCAGCCTTCATCAGCCTGGATAGCTCGACTCCAGTGGTGTGGAGAGCCTGGGACACACGTCTGAGTATACCCAGCACACTCGGGGTGAAAATTGCAAAAAACACAGTTGATGGACAGAATGTAGAACAATGTCATACATTCACCCCAGTACAAGGATCTGGGCCTAAATCCATCGTTTTTTTGCACTCCACACCACCCTGTGTTAGACACTGGCTATATGCAAATCAGCTCTGACCCTGTGCCTCATGGGAACAGTCCAGTCCGAACTACAAAGCCATGTCTTTCCCAGACCGGAATCAAGCATCCAAGGACCGGTTTCTGGCTATCAGCCTTCATCAGCCTGGATAGCTCGACTCCAGTGGTGTGGAGAGCCTGGGACTCACGTCTGAGTATACCCAGCACACTCGGGTGAAAATTGCAAAAAACACAGTTGATGGACAGAATGTAGAACAATGTCATACATTCACCATAGTACAAGGATCTGGGCCTAAATCCATCGTTTTTTTGCACTCCACACCACCCTGGGTTAGACACTGGCTATATGCAAATCAGCTCTGACCCTGTGCCTCATGGGAACAGTCCAGTCCGAACTACAAAGCCATGTCTTTCCCAGACCGGAATCAAGCATCCAAGGACCGGTTTCTGGCTATCAGCCTTCATCAGCCTGAATAGCTCCTTCCCAGTATAAGAATTGGCTTGGTAGTTTGGTTTGCCCTGTTCCCATCATGCACTGGGACAGGAACAGACTAATTTGCATATAGCCAGGTTCTGAAGCTGGGATGGTGCAGTGAGCTAAAAAACGATGATGGATCAAGCCCTGATCTCTTGACTGGGTAGGAGTATTCTGCATCATTCAGAAACTCTGTCCATCACCTTTTCCAAAATTGATTTTATCCACACTATGTGTGGGAGGGTATACTCAGACGTGAGTCCCTAGCTCATTGCACCATCAGGATTCAAGCAAGCCGGGCCGACGACGGCTGAAATGCCAGAAACCGGTCCCCGGTAGCTTGTTTCCTTCCCAGTATAAGAATTGGCTTGCTAGTTTGGTTTGCCCTGTTCCCATCATGCACTGGGACAGGAACAGACTAATTTGCATATAGCCAGGTTCTGAAGCTGGGATGGTGCAGTGAGCTAAAAAACGGTGATGGATCAAGCCCTGATCTCTTGACTGTGTAGGAGTATTCTGCATCATTCAGAAACTCTGTCCATCACCTTTTCCAAAATTGATTTTATCCACACTATGTGTGGGAGGGTATACTCAGACGTGAGTCCCTAGCTCATTGCACCATCAGGATTCAAGCAAGCCGGGCCGACGATGGCTGAAATGCCAGAAACCGGTCCCCGGTAGCTTGTCTCCTTCCCAGTATAAGAATTGGCTTGGTAGTTTGGCTTGCCCTGTTCCCATCATGCACTGGGGCAGGAACAGACTAATTTGCATATAGCCAGGTTCTGAAGCTGGGATGGTGCAGTGAGCTAAAAAACGGTGATGGATCAAGCCCTGATCTCTTGACTGGGTAGGAGTATTCTGCATCATTCAGAAACTCTGTCCATCACCTTTTCCAAAATTGATTTTATCCACACTATGTGTGGGAGGGTATACTCAGACGTGAGTCCCTAGCTCATTGCACCATCAGGATTCAAGCAAGCCGGGCCGACGACGGCTGAAATGCCAGATACCGGTCCCCGGTAGCTTGTCTCCTTCCCAGTATAAGAATTGGCTTGGTAGTTTGGTTTGCCCTGTTCCCATCATGCACTGGGACAGGAACAGACTAATTTGCATATAGCCAGGTTCTCAAGCTGGGATGGTGCAGTGAGCTAAAAAACGGTGATGGATCAAGCCCTGATCTCTTGACTGGGTAGGAGTATTCTGCATCATTCAGAAACTCTGTCCATCACCTTTTCCAAAATTGATTTTATCCACACTATGTGTGGGAGGGTATACTCAGACGTGAGTCCCTAGCTCATTGCACCATCAGGATTCAAGCAAGCCGGGCCGACGACGGCTGAAATGCCAGAAACCGGTCCCCGGTAGCTTGTCTCCTTCCCAGTATAAGAATTGGCTTGGTAGTTTGGTTTGCCCTGTTCCCATCATGCACTGGGACAGGAACAGACTAATTTGCATATAGCCAGGTTCTGAAGCTGGGATGGTGCAGTGAGCTAAAAAACGGTGATGGATCAAGCCCTGATCTCTTGACTGGGTAGGAGTATTCTGCATCATTCAGAAACTCTGTCCATCACCTTTTCCAAAATTGATTTTATCCACACTATGTGTGGGAGGGTATACTCAGACGTGAGTCCCTAGCTCATTGCACCATCAGGATTCAAGCAAGCCGGGCCGACGACGGCTGAAATGCCAGAAACCGGTCCCCGGTAGCTTGTCTCCTTCCCAGTATAAGAATTGGCTTGGTAGTTTGGCTTGCCCTGTTCCCATCATGCACTGGGACAGGAACAGACTAATTTGCATATAGCCAGGTTCTGAAGCTGGGATGGTGCAGTGAGCTAAAAAACGGTGATGGACCAAGCCCTGATCTCTTGACTGGGTAGGAGTATTCTGCATCATTCAGAAACTCTGTCCATCACCTTTTCCAAAATTGATTTTATCCACACTATGTGTGGGAGGGTATACTCAGACGTGAGTCCCTAGCTCATTGCACCATCAGGATTCAAGCAAGCCGGGCCGACAACGGCTGAAATGCCAGATACCGGTCCCCGGTAGCTTGTCTCCTTCCCAGTATAAGAATTGGCTTGGTAGTTTGGTTTGCCCTGTTCCCATCATGCACTGGGACAGGAACAGACTAATTTGCATATAGCCAGGTTCTGAAGCTGGGATGGTGCAGTGAGCTAAAAAACGGTGATGGATCAAGCCCTGATCTCTTGACTGGGTAGGAGTATTCTGCATCATTCAGAAACTCTGTCCATCATCTTTTCCAAAATTGATTTTATCCACACTATGTGTGGGAGGGTATACTCAGACGTGAGTCCCTAGCTCATTGCACCATCAGGATTCAAGCAAGCCGGGCCGACGACGGCTGAAATGCCAGAAACCGGTCCCCGGTAGCTTGTCTCCTTCCCAGTATAAGAATTGGCTTGGTAGTTTGGTTTGCCCTGTTCCCATCATGCACTGGGACAGGAACAGACTAATTTGCATATAGCCAGGTTCTGAAGCTGGGATGGTGCAGTGAGCTAAAAAACGGTGATGGATCAAGCCCTGATCTCTTGACTGGGTAGGAGTATTCTGCATCATTCAGAATCTCTGTCCATCACCTTTTCCAAAATTGTTCTTTATGTAATGACAGTCTCAGACACACACAGGGGTTGGTTCCACACGGCCAAATCGGCCCCAGCAATAGAACCGGCCCCCTGTCACAAAACCGGACCCCACCCCCCTCCAGCCTACCGGGGGATTGCCCGGTGCCCGGACTTACCAGTCCGGCCCGGCTCCGAACTTTCTTTCTGCTGATGGAGATTCAGCGAGAGGCCCATTCCATCAGGGAATCTTGCATTTGAGTGTTAGGCCAGAGCTGGAAAATACAATGGTAATAAAGTTGACCTATTATGTCTTATTTTTCAGCAACCGACCTGTCCTGAATGACAAAACGGGGTGGGTAGAGCACTGCAGAGAGGCAGCAGGAAGCTGTGCGCTTTAAAATGTGCATGTCTCTTTAGCCGGCCAGCCAGATATACACATTTTAAAACTTTTCTAACCCAACTGTCTCAGATAAATGGCAGGAGAAAGTGCAGGCCTTTAGTGATCTTGAGAGTGCTGAGTGAGGCTGTTCGCTCCAATCCTGGCATTGCTCGCATGCTGGTGAGAGCAGCGGCAGGATTAGTTCGTGCAGTTTCCTGTTCCCGCATTAGTGCCTGCCAGGAAGAGAGACAACTGGTGGAGAAGGGCATTGTGTCGCACCTCAAAGTTGGTGTTTTATTATTTATTTATTTATTGTGTCCCCTCTGCTCCTTGCCCCCACTGCCCTCGGTACATGGCATCTGCCACTGTATTCCAGTGCGGCATATGCAGTCACATGCAACCCTCTTTGTGCCACAGATTGTAACCAGACCACACCGAGCCAGGTTCTCTCTTCGAGCAAGGCTGGCCGCATCAGTGGTAGAAGAGCACAAACAAATTATGGCAAAAATGATGCTGAGCAAAATGGGGGCAGGGATTTGGGGTGGGTTCAGAGACGATGTTAAAATGAACAAAAACATATGTATCATTTTCGGCCTTCAAACTACAGAAAACAGCACAGTACATATAATACACAGACCTCAAATGAAAAATAAACGCAAAGTAAACTAATCTGTGGGAGATTCGTTCATTCAGTAGGCAAGGTCAGTTGGTTATTGTGTTCACTTCAGATGCCTATGAGTATAAGCAGAGCCTCACTGATTTGAATTCTGGTTCAAATGGGATAGTGACATTAATTTAGAGTGCTATGAGGTCCCAGTTGAGTCGGAAAGCACTGTGAATTCCTTATTTTACAAAATGCATTACACCTTATATACAATAGGCTGCTGTGGTGTTCTTCACCTTCTTTGCAAGCCACGGATTCCAGAACCTGGAATGCGATGAAGGTTGCCTAGCACTGCTTGAACTGAAGAGGCAGTTACTCCTGACTAACTTGGGAACTTCTCTCTGGGAAGCGTCAGTTGTGTTGTATTTTGTTTGAAATGCAAACAATTAATTTACAAAATTAGTCACCCAATGTCCCATTTCGGAACTTGTGCAGCTTCTTTAGCAAATGAAATGTTTGCATTCAATTGTAAAATTCAATTAATTATGCTGATGTTACTGAGAGCCAGGTAAGAGCGCCTCATGTACAACAAGGCAAGCCGGGGAGGCAGGGGGAGCTGGTGGCACAATGCCATGGCCTCCCAGCAGAGCCTGCGGTTGGGGAAACAATGAGGAGAACTCCGATTGAGTTCATTGCGGATTAGCAAATACAACCCAAGACGTTCAGAAGGCTCATGATGCCAGGAATCTAATCAAGACAAATTATGCAAATGGCATTTTCAAGTGAAATACCGCTGTAGGTACATTGTAACCTATACTACAGACACATAATCATTTTTGTAAATACATACCTTTGTTTTTACATTGAAATACGTGAGTAAGGTGGGGAAGTTGTGCACCCCGTCCTGAAGAAGGAGCTTAGCCTCCGAAACATGTCGACGCACACATGAGGTTTTGTCCATAATTACGACAATCTTACCTCGCACTTCACTTCTTTTACAAGTACCAGCCCGGGGACCTAATTAAAGTTTTTTCTAGTGTCCCACGAGCCAGGCACTTTTTAATCTCACTCATCCCACCTTTAACTCACTGCACTGTTAAATACCCTCACATGCACCATACATAGTCACTATTATAAGTGCTCCCGCGTAGTCGTAGGTCGTAGCACGCCGCATTCCTTAGAGGGGTGTGAAGACCCCGAATATGAAGCATGACAACAAGGGTCCTTTTGGTGTGTGAGGGGTATTTTAAAAGACACGAAGTGCTCCACACCACTGTGGGATCACTTTTTCTATTTGGTGGATTCTTGTTGTTTATGTAATTTAATTAGGGAGTACGAATCCATCAGTGGAACTCTCTTTCCCCCCCCCCACTGTTTTCTCACAATGCCATGGCTCCCACCTGCAGCCTATTTAGCCCTGCCACCCTGTGTGACTGCACTAAGGTCCCTCACAGCTGTGTGAATGTTCAGGGCTTTAGATGATCAATTCATTACAGATCATTTTATGCTCCGCTGGAGACTAGGTAACTCCCAGAAAAACTCCAGCTAAATGGGGATCTGACAATTGAGAATACTTACCTACTACTAATAAAGTTTGAACATGCTAGTACGTTTAAATGTAAAAACATAATGAGGTGGTCTGCAATAGTGTAACCATTCTTTGAAACCTTGTGGTGACAGTGACAGAGTACTGTTTCACAAGCTCCTGAGAGGTGGCAAGGATTCCCAGGAAATTAAGCTGGCCTGGCCAAGGATGAGCATGTCCTGCTGCATTGTAAGAATGAACACAAAAAACAACAGGTGCAGATATTGGAATGTACGCTGGGAAGTAGCAGAATTTGTCACAGATAGAATGCTTGTAGATGATGATGATAAAAATAATACTTATGATATAATTCAGTAGCTTGGCGGGTAACTATCCTAAGTGATTGGGCAACAGATGTGCCCTGGTATCTGAGGAATGTGAGAAAGATGCAGTAGAATGGGGCCACCTTGATTCAGTCTGCTGACATCAGATTGTGACATTGTTTTAAGCATTGCATAGAACGTTCATGTAGAACCACTTTGTACATTCCATGTAGAACGTTTATTTAAAAAATGATGTAGTGAATTCTATTCTAGACAGTTAAGTTTTGGCTGTTGATGGCTGAGGTGATTAAATCCTACGTGCCTCTTACCTCTGAGTGTTCCTGCTTCTTCATTTCTGGTTGAGGACACCACACATATTTTGTTGGTATTCACTGCCCCACAGTAGTACTGACATATATCAATTATGCCCTTTGGCCTGATTTAGAGTTTGATTGAAGGGGCAGTCCATAACAAACATAGCAGATGTCCCAAGCGACATCTGTGAGCTTCCCCAGATCTATTTATAGTTGAGAGAACCTCCATGCTTTCCGACCTTGGAACCTATATTGGCCAAGATGTACGCTCTGCTGAGAACACAAAGATCTCTGTCAGCCTGGTGGTGGTTGGGTTTCTGCTAGGCCAGGGGAGTACATCTATTCTCTGATCTGGCGAACAGACAACCTGGCCACCATACTCTGACTAAGGGCCCTGAGGCCTTATTTAGACCTGTGAGGATGACCTGTCAATCTACCCGAAAGGGACGAAGTCTTGACCTCCGACACACTTGAAGAAGACCGCCATCCAATGCTGTCTCCTCCTCCTGCTACAACACCCTCCGCATGCTCCGGAGGTTCTACAAGTGGATCCCGACCGAAACAAGAAGAACGTTGACACAGGCCCTCGTCAGCAGCAGACTGGACTACGGCAACGCACTCTACGCAGGAATCCCAGCCAAACACCTACAAAGACTAAAACGCATCCAAAACGCCTACGCCCGACTGGTCATCAACATCCCCCGCCGCAGCCACATCACCCCCCACCTGAGAGACCTACACTGGCTCCCCGTGGACAAGAGGATCACCTTCAAGCTGCTCACCCACGCACACAATAGCACTCCACAACGCCGGACCAGCCTACCTGAACAGCAGACTTAGCTTCTACACCCCCACCCACCGGCTCCGCTCCACCAGCCTTGCCCTCGCCGCTGTCCCCCGCATCCAACGAACAACCTCCGGCAGCAGATCCTTCTCCTACCTCGCCGCCAAGACCTGGCACACCCTCCCTACCCACATACGGCAGACCCAAGACCTACTCACCTTCAGAAGACTCCTCAAGACCTGGCCTTTCTAGCAGTAGTGGCACCCCCTCCCCTCAGCGCCTTGAGACCCTCACGGGTAAGTAGGGCGCTTTACAAGTACTCTGATTGATTGATTGATTGATTTATAGATCGCCACCTCCCACTCACTCTTATTCTGCACCTCGTTTGTAATCCTATAATTTTTTCCCTTTTTTGTTTTCTCTCAGTTTCCCCTTTGTGTTACTGACTTATCTGTGCTGGTTTGTTGTTGTGGTGTGCTATGCTCCGGCTTCTTTCCTGCTTAGTGTTTGCTGTGCTTTGGATTGTTGGGTACATTTTCAGTAACCATGTTGGTCCCTGGACACTCTACCGCCACCTCCACCCTAGTGATCAGTAAGCCACCAGAGTGATTTGGGAGGGATTGGGACTCTGTTGGCAACACTGAAACTTTCCTCAACACTTGACAGATTGCTTCTCCTCTGTGTTAATTCATTACTTTATTGTTCAAATAAGGTATTTTCTCGGCCCCTTTGAAACTGGACATAGGACTTGCTTTTGATAATGATATCTTTTTTTTTTTTGGTTCGTAAGACTTTATTGTTAGTTGCCAAATGCACATTACATTCCACTTGCAACCCGGAGGCCGGCTGTCATACACGTGATAATTCAACTTCATTATTACACAGCTCTTTAGCCGACAACCTTCCGGTCCGGCAGCAGTTTATTGACAAATTTGCAAAAGGCATGTCGATGACTTTGAAGGAATCTGAAGCGTCCTACTTTTTTTTTTTTTTAAACTCTTAACTCAACTTTCGACTCAATAGGATTAGTTATCAAATTACAACAATATCAATGTATATTCAGTTTCCCCGCTAGTGGGCTTTCCCCGCTAGTGGGCGTTCATCATGTCCCCTCTTAGTCCCCAGGTTCTTCAGTTTCGACCAATCATGCTTGTGTTCCTAAACCCGCTCCCAGCCCGTCCTGGTGAGCTTCTAGTGGATCATTCATCCATCTCTTCCTCGTCCCCGGAACTATCAATGTCTTCCTCAGGTAGAGGCTCACACAGATCCCCCCGATAACTGTTCCAGGGCTGCCAGATCTTATTCCATTTGCGAGGGTTAGCTCTCAAGGATCAAAATAAGCTTTATTCGGCTTTTGAGTTTAAAACCATAAAAGCAGCAAAATGAAGTACATTTCATACAAGAATATCTCAGCATAACATTTCATAATTAAACAGCATAACATTTCATAATTAAAAAAGGAATTGATTTGAACCCAACTAAAATCATTTAACAAACAAATCTACTATTCAAAGTAATAACCCAAGATACACAGAATCCCCCCTATTTCACCCGGTATAAAGGTGATTCGGTGCTCGGGGACCAGGATAGAAATCGTGCAGGTCCCAGATACAGATGGAACCATCTCCAAGTTTGGGTTTGGTAGATCTCAAATAGGGGGCAATGTTTCTGTATTTAAATTTAATTAAGATCAAGTCCCCCGAAACATTTTTGGGTAAATGACCAAGCCACCCCACCCTTCTGACGCTCATTATCCCGCCGTCTAGCGTAGGTGGTAAGGATCTATTGTTTTTGAGCCAAAAGATGGCTTTGTTCAGTAGGTCCTGGTGTAGCTCACGTTTGCCCGGACTGAGAGGAGGGACCCCAGAGAGAACAGTGACGTATGGGGCGGCTTCGGGGGGTAGGTCAATACGATGTCTTCTTTCTAGGGGGATCATATGAGCTCTATGTGATGGATGTTCAGGATTACAAGTAGCTTTTTCCCCAGTATGAGTGGGTAGTGTCAGAGGGGGGTTGCAAGTTTGAAATGTCCTGGGAGCATTGATCATAGACCTTTCTCGGGTGTTATGGTGGATGTTAGAGGGGGTAGAACGTGTGGGTTTAACAGTATTTCCAGTTAATGGATATGTCCCAATTACAGTTTTTTCGATCCTGGTCAGCCTGTCCCCCAAGTCATTTATTTTTGCTACCAGTGGAGATAGAGCAGTGATGAGCAGTCGCTCAATTTGGGCCAAAAGGGTCACTTGAAGGGGGGATACAGAGTCATTAGGTCGAGTCTCGGCTTTTTCCAACTTAAATGAGGCTGGGTTGGGGGGAAGTAGAGAGGAGCTGCAGTTATTGAATGGAGGGAGGGTTATATCGGGAGATGCCTGGGGGGAGAAATGTACAAGATCAGTGTCTCTGGCCACTATGGGGGGGGGTTGATGTGTCCGGGATATAGTTTGTGCCACACAGGGCGTTCAGCTCTTCCCAGACTGACATAATAGTTTGTAGTCTGGATCCGGAAGGCAACGGTAATTAGTTCAAAGCGGTAGAGGTTAATAGGATAGAACCTGACTGTACCTTATCCTATGTTGGAGCCAAGAATGGTGGCCCGTCCCGTCCTCTTTGTGCCTCTGAGGGCCACAGAGGGCCCGCCCTTGTCCCGGGCTTAGCCCGGCGCCGCCCGCGCGCGTCCCGCGAGGCGGTAGGGACCTCTGCCTTTAGTGCGCCTCCGTGCGCGATTCCCGGTGGGCGTGTCACCGCCAAGGATGCTGGGGGCTGTAGTCTCTCTCACGGCTGCCGCGTGGTGGAGGAAGCGGCGGCCGGAGACCAACAGCAGCAGGAGTGTAGCGTGACCCCCGGTGAGTTCTCCAAGTGCCCCCGTCAGCCCTCGGGACCCCCGCTCGTCCGCAGGGACCCCCGCCTTTAGTGCGCCTCCGTGCGCGATTCCCGGTGGGCGTGTCACCGCCAAGGATGCTGGGGGCTGTAGTCTCTCTCACGGCTGCCGCGTGGTGGAGGAAGCGGCGGCCGGAGACCAACAGCAGCAGGAGTGTAGCGTGACCCCCGGTGAGTTCTCCAAGTGCCCCCGTCAGCCCTCGGGACCCCCGCTCGTCCGCAGGGACCCCCGCCTTTAGTGCGCCTCCGTGCGCGATTCCCGGTGGGCGTGTCACCGCCAAGGATGCTGGGGGCTGTAGTCTCTCTCACGGCTGCCGCGTGGTGGAGGAAGCGGCGGCCGGAGACCAACAGCAGCAGGAGTGTAGCGTGACCCCCGGTGTGTTCTCCAAGTGCCCCCGTCAGCCCTCAGGACCCCCGCTCGTCCGCAGGGACCCCCGCCTTTAGTGCGCCTCCGTGCGCGATTCCCGGTGGGCGTGTCACTGCCAAGGATGCTGGGGGCTGTAGTCTCTCTCACGGCTGCCGCGTGGTGGAGGAAGCGGCGGCCGGAGACCAACAGCAGCAGGAGTGTAGCGTGACCCCCGGTGTGTTCTCCAAGTGCCCCCGTCAGCCCTCAGGACCCCCGCTCGTCCGCAGGGACCCCCGCCTTTAGTGCGCCTCCGTGCGCGATTCCCGGTGGGCGTGTCACCGCCAAGGATGCTGGGGGCTGTAGTCTCTCTCACGGCTGCCGCGTGGTGGAGGACGCGGCGGCCGGAGACCAACAGCAGCAGGAGTGTAGCGTGACCCCCGGTGAGTTCTCCAAGTGCCCCCGTCAGCCCTCGGGACCCCCGCTCGTCCGCAGGGACCCCCGCCTTTAGTGCGCCTCCGTGCGCGATTCCCGGTGGGCGTGTCACCGCCAAGGATGCTGGGGGCTGTAGTCTCTCTCACGGCTGCCGCGTGGTGGAGGAAGCGGCGGCCGGAGACCAACAGCAGCAGGAGTGTAGCGTGACCCCCGGTGTGTTCTCCAAGTGCCCCCGTCAGCCCTCAGGACCCCCGCTCGTCCGCAGGGACCCCCGCCTTTAGTGCGCCTCCGTGCGCGATTCCCGGTGGGCGTGTCACCGCCAAGGATGCTGGGGGCTGTAGTCTCTCTCACGGCTGCCGCGTGGTGGAGGACGCGGCGGCCGGAGACCAACAGCAGCAGGAGTGTAGCGTGACCCCCCGGTGAGTTCTCCAAGTGCCCCCGTCAGCCCTCGGGACCCCCGCTCGTCCGCAGGGACCCCCGCCTTTAGTGCGCCTCCGTGCGCGATTCCCGGTGGGCGTGTCACCGCCAAGGATGCTGGGGGCTGTAGTCTCTCTCATGGCTGCCGCGTGGTGGAGGAAGCGGCGGCCGGAGACCAACAGCAGCAGGAGTGTAGTGTGACCCCCGGTGAGTTCTCCAAGTGCCCCCGTCAGCCCTCGGGACCCCCGCTCGTCCGCAGGGACCCCCGCCTTTAGTGCACCTCCGTGCGCGATTCCCGGTGGGCGTGTCACCGCCAAGGATGCTGGGGGCTGTAGTCTCTCTCACGGCTGCCGCGTGGTGGAGGAAGCGGCGGCCGGAGACCAACAGCAGCAGGAGTGTAGCGTGACCCCCGGTGAGTTCTCCAAATGCCCCCGTCAGCCCTCAGGACCCCGCTCGTCCGCAGGGACCCCCGCCTTTAGTGCGCCTCCGTGCGCGATTCCCGGTGGGCGTGTCACCGCCAAGGATGCTGGGGGCTGTAGTCTCTCTCACGGCTGCCGCGTGGTGGAGGAAGCGGCGGCCGGAGACCAACAGCAGCAGGAGTGTAGCGTGACCCCCGGTGAGTTCTCCAAGTGCCCCCGTCAGACCTCGGGAGGGTTAGCTCTCATTTTGTATACTGCTCGCTCAACCACCATAAGTCTATCCATGGTCCTGCACCACTGTGCCAAAGTCGGTGTTTCTGCCACCCCCCACTTCTGTGCTATATCTCGTTTGGCAACCATGACACCCACTATTACCCACTGCTGCCCCTGGCGCGTCAGATCATTTTTCCCCCACACATTCAGCAAGCACACACGCGGGTCAGGTGTAAGTGATATCTCTAGAGTTTGGGAAATGGTGCGCATGATTTGTCGCCAATAGTCAGTAATAATCGGGCAGTCTCAGAGTGTGTGCAGCAATGTCCCTTCCCCTCCACTGCCTCTGAGGCAGTTCGGGTGTTCCGCCCTGCGTAGTTTGTGTAGGGTGGTTCTGGTATAGTAAACCCTGTGCAATATCTTAAATTGCACCAACCGGAATCGAGCCGATACGCCTGCTTCCCTCGGGGATGCCATTGCGGCATTCCAATCTGTCTCATCCATAGCACCCAGTTCACCCTCCCATTTCTCCCTTAATTTAACCAGAGGGTCCGGCAGGTTATTCATTAGTTTTCGGTATGTGAGGGACGTGGCGCCGGTTTGCATAAAGTCAGTGAGCAGACGATCCTCCATTGGGGAAGATTCCGGGACCTTCGTTCCTGGTCCAATGGCTGTCATCAGTGCATGTCGTATCTGTATGTATCAGTAGGTCTCGTTAGGACCTAGATCGTACTGCTGTTGTAGGTGCGAGAAAGGGACCACTCCGCTGTTTGTCCATAAGTCTCCTACCGTGGTGATTCCTATGTTATCCCATTGAGTAAATCCCTTGCCATGTCTCAAGCAGCCTAGCCCTTTAGTGCCCCACAAAGGTGTAAGTTTCGTTATAACACCTCCCCATTTGAGTCTCGCCTGTGCCCTATGCCATAGTGCCACAGTGTGCTTGGTCGGGCCCGTTAGTTTCACCATAAGACCCTTGTTATACAGCGGGGCCAGCAGGCTGTGTGTCCCTAATTGTGCTCTGTCTGCTAGATAAGCCGGGTCGTCTTGTGGGGCGTGGAGCCATTGGTTTATCACTTTAAGTTGTGACGCCCAATAATATAATTGTATATTCGGCAGGGCTATCCCACCGTCATACCAACCTCGATTGAGTTTCAAATATGCTACCCAAGCCGGGTGTTCCCCCCATAATAGGCCTGTCACCACCGCCGTCACTTTCTGGAAGTATGAGGGTGGTACCAAGGTTGGTGTATTTTCTAATACATAAAGAAGACGTGGCAGCGCCATCATTTTAAACAGCGCCACTCACCCCAGCAGCGTCAGAGGGAGGGCCTTCCAGTGTCTCACGTCCGCTTTCAGACGAGTGAGTGGCGGTATTAAGTTCTGTTCGAGAAATACCGCAGCATCACGAGTAACGTAGACTACCAGGTACTTAAACGAGGTGTCTGCTACCGTTAGTGGGCAGTCGCTGGGAAGGTTTGGAGAAGGACCCTTCAATTCGTAGATGACCGATTTTTTCCAGTTGATCGTATATCCAGAGTGTAGCCCGTGTGTATCACATAGTGCCAACAGTACCGGGATGCCGTTCTCTGGGTCTGATAAATAAATTAACATGTCATCGGCATAGAGGGAAACTCTATCTTCCCAGTTGTCCCCCCAGTGCAACCTCCTAATACCGGGGTAGTTCTAATGACAGTGGCTAGTGGTTCTAGGACTAAGGCGAATAATAGGGGGGAGAGCGGGCAACCCTGCCGCGTCCCCCTAGCCAGTGAAATCTCTCGGGAGATGTGGCTGTTTGCCGCTACATGTGCCACTGGATTCGTGTATAGAAGTCTTATCCAGGAAATAAACTTAGGGCTGAAGCCCATGTGGGCTAGCACCGCAAACAGATATTGCCATTCCACCATGTCAAACGCCATTCTGGCATCTAACGATAGTATGGCTGCCTGTCAGCAAGGGGGCTCGCGCCAGTGCCCCGTGCACTCGTCAAAGGTTCAACGCCGTGCTTCTATGCGGCATAAAGCCCGACTGATCCGGGTGAATCAGTTGTGTGAGGTGGGGCATCAGTCTGGTAGCCAGTATTTTTGCCAAGATTTTAGCTTCGGCATTAAGAAGAGAGATCGGGCAGTATGATGCACACTCAGTGGGTGACTTGCCCGGTTTTGGAATGGCCACAATGGTCGCCATCCGTTGATCCAGAGGTAGGGTTCCCCCCACTTGACTTTCGTTATACATGGCTAGCAGGGGTTTGCTCAGCGTGTCTGCCATTGTCTGAAACCATTCAATAGGGATCCCATTGGGGCCCAGCGCCTTACCGGTATGAAGCGCATTGATGGCTATTCGTATCTCCTCCATCGATAGGTCTGCCTCTAACTCATCTACCGCATCCTGTGGCAGAGTCGGAGTCGTAACATTCCGGAGCGCCGTCATTGCCGCTTCCGCCGTGACTTCTACTTCTGGGGTGTACACCCCTTGAAAGTGGTCAGCTAGGACTTCTATTATCTCCGAAGGGCATGAGTGGAGCATCCCCTCTGAGTCTCTCAATTGTAATATGTTTCTGTGTCCTTTCTTCTTTTTATCTAGCCAGGCCAGCAGTTTACTGGCTTTGTCCCCTACATCGTATACCCTGTGTGCTGTCGCCTCCACGTTCTCAACTGTCCGTCGTCTAAGGTGGTGGTCATGTAGTTGCTGGCAGAGGTGAAGCGTGTGCAGTGTGTCCACCGTTGGGTTTGCCATATGGGCCGCGTTTGCCGCTTCGAGTTTTAACTCTAGGTCTAGCAGTTCCTTTTTATGCATGCCCCTGTGTCCCGTTATTGTCGTAATTGCCTGTCCTCTTAGCACCGTTTTATAGGCCTCCCATAGGGTCGTGGGGGATGGTACAGAAGCTGTATTTTCTGCAAAGTAATATCGGGTCATCTTTTTCAATTCCTTACGGATGTGCGGTACCTTAAGATATCCTGGGAAAATTGGATAAACTCTCTTGCGGGCTCTCTCCGAGCACGACAAGCTCAGTGTTAGAGGAGAGTGGTCTGAGATACCTCTGGGCCTAATCTTCATGTCACTTATAGTAAGGTGGCCATCGCCTAGTGTAAGAAAATAGTCAATACGGGACAGGCTATTATGGGTTGTGGGGAATAGTAGGTGTACTGCTGGCCCTCAGGGTTAAGATGTCGCCAGATGTCTATCAGTCCCTGTGCCTCCAAGAATTCACCGAAGCGGGATGGGCCAGGAGTCTGCGTCCGGACCGGGAATCTATCCTGTATGTTATGAGCCACTGCATTAAAGTCTCCCCCCACCACAAGGTTGCCCTCCGGGAGTTCTAACAGGAATTTCCCCAGGTCAGGAAGGGCGGTCGCATGCAGCGCCGGTGGAATATACACAGACACTACGTTCAATGGTTTCCCTTCCCATTGTCCACAAGCTGCTGCAAAGCGGCCATGATCATCAGTTTTGGTGGTTTGTACTATGACTCGGGATGCCTTCCGCATCAAAATGCCCGTCCCACGGGACCCTGAAGTAAAGTCTGAATGTACTATCATGCGGTAGCCCCGTCTGTCTAGTGCCCTGCTAGCCGTGCCCACTAGGTGCGTTTCCTGAAGAAGGATCAGATCAGGACTTATTCTTCTGACACCCTGCAAAACCAACCCCCGCTTAATCTTGTCTCCCAGTCCCCGCACATTCCAGGACATCAACGGTAGTGGAGTCACCGGCCCCGAGTGAGGTCTCCCATCTAGGGTATCAGTCTGTATGTCTTGTGCCATTTCTTGCCTGTAGTGACGGACATGTTTGCATTATGGATTGGCGCCGTTGCGCCCGGTGTATGCCCGTTTGCGTGTTGGTACCTTCGTGACATATACTATCCTTAAGAGTCAAACTAATCAAACAATTAAAAACACCCTTACTCTGAACTCCCCCCCTCCCTGCCCCCCTGCTATACGGACATAGAACCGCCCGCCCCCTCAACTTAGCAGAGTGCTTATCCCATTCCCCACACCAAATGCTTGCTCGTAGGGGTTGAGGACTCTCCGGAGCCGGTGGCCCCTCTTACTCTCCTCGGATGCCCTCAGCCCAGTGTCCTGCAGCAGTCCGTCAGGCAGTTCACAATGTTGTGTTTAAGTCTCTTGTATTCACCGGACGGCTAATGTTCCTTGTTGGCATCGTCAACCATAGTGTCTCTGACCGGCGAGAGGTCCTCTTCCGTCCTCCTAGATGTCTGCGAGTCCGAATGAGCTCCTGTGCCTTGGTTCTTATGTGTCCTATTCGAGCGGCGGGGCTGATTGGCCGGTCTCCAGCCCTCCAGCCAGTCCTGGGCTATTTCGGGAGTGTCGAAGAACCAAGTCTTGTTTTCTGCTACCACCCTTAATCTGGCTGGAAATAACATTGAATACGGAATCTCTTGCGCTCTCAGCTATCTCTTTACATCCAAGAATGTCCGCCGGCGGCGAGCGACCTCCGCGGTGTAGTCCGGAAAGAAGGCCAGCGTGGAGTTGTGGATCTTGACGGGAGGGGACACCCTTGCCGCCTGTAAAATAGCATCTCTGTCCCGAAAATTAAACAGACGGGTAAGGATAGGTCGCGGTGCTGCACCCGGTTTGGGCCGGAACTCGGTGCGCTCTCTCCACCGAAAAGAAGGTGGACAATCCTTTAGGCTGGAGCTCTTGTTTGATCAGTTCCTCCACATATAAGTCCGTTGCTCTGGTGCCTTCAGATTCTGGAACGCCAAGGATTCTTATGTTGTTCCTCCTCGAGCGCCCTTCCTGATCATCCAGTTTTTCCCGCAACGTCTTGTTCTCCACCGACATCCGTTCCATCGCCGTTTGGAGCTCCGGCACGTCTTCCACCAGCGATTTTGTGACCACCTCCATTGAGTTCACCTTCTCAGACATTTTGTGAAAGTCAGCCCTAATCAGAGTGATTTCCGTTGAGTTTGAGCCCACTGTTGCCTGCACTTGTGTCAGTGCCCGCATGATGTCGTCCAGTGTCGTCTTCTGTGCGCCCGCTCCGTCCGCAGTTTTACCGGCTGGGGTTTTGCCGTCCACCGGGGAGGAGGATCCCCCTCCGCTGGCATATCTATCAATACGGGTTTGTGTAGTACCGCCTTTCGAGCCTTTGCCAGCCATTCCTGCTGTTTTCGTGCCGCAGGCTTCTCGTCGAAGTTTCCCTTCCTCTCGTGTGGCAACGTGGATGAGGATATGTGAAGGGTCACTGCCTGCTCCTTGTATCACACGGGAAGCTTCTTACTCCCAGTTGCACTTTTTGTCAAGGTGCACCCACTGGTCATACAACTGATTTCTTGTCGTCTCTGTAGTGCTCCACTTAGGCCTTGTGTTGTTTTTATGCTTTAACGCCTGCCCGATGGGGGCCTTCGTCGTCGCAATCCTTAATCTTGTGTATTGTGCAGTCTCAGTTTTATATCCCTCTATGCCAAGTGGCCAGTGTTCCTGGACATGTATTCCTTTCTTGTACCACTGTTAACAGGAACGCAATCCTTCCTCGTTGTTCCAGAAGATATGGGGCTCAATTTTCAACAGCAGTCGTGGCTGAAGAACCCTCGGGTCCCCTTTTTTCCAATCGCACGCAGCCTGCTTGCAACCTCGTGTACCGAGACCATTGATTTAATGGCAAGTCCTTTTTACGGCCAAAGTGTAAGGTAGCTCCCACCTGGTCTCTTAGTCCCACCCAATCTCAGGGGTCTTGTCTCGGGCTGTTCTGCTTGTTCTTCATAGCCCGTATGTTCTCTCCCGAAATCAGTCGCTACCGCTTCTTACTTCCGCTCAGGTCTAAGTATTAGGCCAACGCTCCCCGTCGTCGGAGGGTCCCGGCAGGCATCCAATCTCCGCAGCTCCCGGGTCGGACCCCGGGGTAGCTGGCGGCAGCTGTTTCTCGGCCGCAGCTTCAGTCTCCAGGTCTCGGCTCGCCGCCCTCCGTGATCGTTACTCGCCGCTCTTACTCCCTGATTCTGCCGTGACGTGTGAATATGGCGGCCCGAGTCTTTGTCCAGCCGCACTTTCGATCTCCTGTGCCCACAGTCCGGCTGTCTTTTTCTGCAGTGGTTTTTGCGCTCTTCCTCCACAATCACTGGTACCCCTCCAGGCAACTCCGGCCAGTCGATTCAAGTGTCGGCAGGGTCTCCGCCGGCTTAAACTGTAGTGGTAGATCGTTTCCGGTGGTTTTCTCCCGGGTCGCCTCTACTTCCGGCCGGATTGTCGGATGGGATAGGTCCCGGCTCTTCGCTGTGGTGTAGGCCACAGAACCGCCTCGGTATAAGTCTTGCCTCCGGTGTCGAACAATGTTCAAAATTGCTGCCCTGGGTCCCGCTCGGTCCTGGGCGTCGGGTCCCTCCGCTAGAGCACCTTTGCTGTATGGATATTAGGAGAGGCCGCCTGAACTACGGAGCTCTTCCTTTAGGCTGCCGCCATGCTCGGCTGCTGGCCACGCCCCCCGATAATGATATCTTTTGACCTAGAAATGCCATCCTATGTTTGGCCTCTTTATTATTTTCGACTCCTGCTAAAATCATGGAATAAAGAAAAGTCAAACACATATCTAATATTATGTAGAGCTCTTTCATTCTCGATACTGGAGGATTTTTTGACATTTTGGAGGCACGGGCTCAACCATAGTTGCAATACTTGGTTAACTGTTTAACATATTTAATGGGAGCATTGAAGATATTGCATCTATTTTTGTTTCTAACATCATCCACCACTCAATTTTCCAGTTGCGTCATTGCTCAACACA
The DNA here is from genome assembly GCF_964263255.1 of Lissotriton vulgaris. Lineage (NCBI taxonomy): Eukaryota > Metazoa > Chordata > Amphibia > Caudata > Salamandridae > Lissotriton > Lissotriton vulgaris. The sequence goes on along the minus strand of NC_141697.1, from coordinate 88,988,877 downwards.
TTTTGGCGGAGTAGCATTAAAATGGATTTCATCTTTTTAGTCAGACTGCCATCAAATAGTATTAGTGTTTCCTGGTAGATCAGTTTATCTCTCCTGCATATCGGTTGCCACTGTCACTTTTGATTAGAAAGTACGTAGAATACAACAATGCAGGTCATAATGGCACCACCCTGAAACTAATGGGATTACTGAGAGGGATAACAAGACACATATGGTTGTAATGTCTCAGCAGCCTCGGGATGCTGGTTGGCTGAATCAAGCTAAGAGAGTAAAACCATAACATGCACCTCCACATCTGCAGATTCTTTTGGGCTAGCAGCAAAAGCATTAACTCTTACTAAAGTTTTGGGGCTGGATAGGCAGGATACATAGAGTGCTGTTTGAGGGGGCTGCCAAGAGACAGCATGTGAGGTGCAGGAGAATCACTTTTAAAGACAGGTTTATTGAAAGCAAAGATGAATATCATGAAGGTGGATCTGGTCCTTTGAAATTACAGGGATCACTAAGCAACATGTAGTACAAAGTGGCTGGCTCCATTAGAGTGAATATGAGGAGGTGGACGATTCTGGAATCTGAATTTCTCTGTAAACAAAAAGAGTTAGACTGGAAGCATTAAAGGTTTACTTGTAGAAGTGTGTGGAGGTTTTTTGCACTGTGGGTAAAAGTGCAATCGTGAACAATTTTCAGACACATATAATACAGCCAAAAACTTTTTAAGGGCATCATTTGTTTGTTTTGGTTATTTACAATTTTGTTTTTGTCTTTTTGTAAGGTGTGGAACTGGGAGTTACATAGAAATTGAGCTTGTGTATGCCTCTGTGCTCATCACGATGCTTGAGCGTGAGGTGCATTCACACAAGTGATTGTGGAAAGTGGCATTCGATGAAAGTGAAAAAAAGAGAACTTCCAATCTTGTCCTAGTGACATGTTCTACCCGGTAGTTCGATAAAAATTAGGAAATTTGTGGTGGGATCCACAGCATATTTCAAAATGTTGCATTTGAATAAAAGAGCTCTAAATAGTCAAACATATTTGAGGTAACTAGGCAACGTAGTCCCTGTATGCTTCATTTCCTGAGCACAGGTCATAACCCAGCATGTGATTAGGTACCGCCATGATGTAGAGTATTGTCTACTCATATTTGTTGCAGCAAAACTAAATGTAATTTTACTTGGACATACTGTTAGAAACTCTAGGCACTTATGCTACAAAATAATGAGTGGTATGAAAAAAAATGATGGTCGGAATGCTGAATAAATCACATATTCACCTCAGTCAAGAGATCTGGGTTAAACCCATCGTTCTTTTCCTCACCATGCCACCCCAGTTTAGACCCAGCCATATGCAAATCAGTCTTGAGCCTGTGCCTCATGGGAACAGTCCAGACCGAACCTCCAAGCCAGGTCCTCCCTGGACAGGAAACAAGCACCCTGGGACCGGTTTATAGGTATTACCCTTCATCAGCCAGGCTGGCTTGAATCCAGTGACAAAGTGAGCAAGGGACCCACGTCTGGGCATACCCATCCCACTTAGGGTGAAAAGTGCTCTGCAAACAAATGATGGACAGAATGCTGAATTTGCAAATGGCTGGGTCCAAACTGGGGTGGCATAGTGGGCAAAATAATGAAAGTTTTAACCCAGATCTCTTGAATGGGGGAGAATGTTTGAATTATTCAGCATTTCGTCCATCATTTGTTGCAGTTAGACTTTTCGCCCTAAGTTGGATGGGTATGCCCAAACGTGGGTCCTTGCTCACTCTGCCACTGGATTCAAGCTAGCCTGGCTGATGAAGGGTGACATACACTGAAACCGGTCCCAGGATGCTTGTTTCCAGTCTAGGGCGGACCTGGCTTGGCAGTTCGGTCTGGACTGTTCCCATGAGGCACAGGATCAAGATTGATTTGCATATAGCTGGGTCCAAACTGGTGTGGTGTAGTGGGCAAATGAACGATGGATTTAACCCCAATCTCTTGACTAGGGGAGAATGTTTGAATCATTCAGCATACCGTCCATCATTTGTTACAGTTACACTAAATAATGAAGCACATAAAGATTGATAGAATTTTTAGTATTCTGCACCTATTTTCATAGTGAACTTGAAATGCTCGAAACTTTATTACCACCCCGGGAACGCTGGAACTTAACCCTCAATAAATATGGAGCCAAAACGCCACATCCTCCCTCTCTCAGTGAACTCACATATCATTCTTACTGATGCCAATCTACTTTATACAGACCCTGTGTTGCATTTTTAGAAAAATATATTTTACTTATTTTTGCATTATACCAGTCCTTATACTTACATCTTAGTACATTACAGGACTTTCCTTTGCATTGCTATCTTGTCTAATACATAGTCGTTCCGAAGCCCCCCCTTGCCTATTGCAGGTGTCCTCATATCTGAGTGTACATGTTCAAACTCCCTCCCCAACTCCCCCTCCCCACCACACTGCAGATCATGAAAATAAAAAGGTTTTCCTCTGTTGCTTGTCGCTTTCCCTCGCTAATCACGGATTTACAAAATCCTCTTCGTGTTCACACCTCCTTATCTTATCTTGCTCAGTTTTTCTTGCTAGTCTTATGAGTGAGTCTCCCTGGGTTCCAGCACTGCGGCAGTTTCTGGATCTTGTCTCTGGGGGCTCCCCAGTCTAGAAGCCACTGTTGGGGTAGTGTTGCCGGATCCCTGGTCATTGCTTTTCATCTCTTCCACCAGTTCCTCCCACGCCTGGGCCCTCTCTATTTTGCCTACTCCTTGTCTCGCATTCCTCATCAGAACTCTACTCTTGCAGCCCACCCACTTCTCTAGTTCTCGCTTCCACCTAGTGATGCTAGGGCTGTTTGCTACTTTCCACCTACTGGTGATTTCCCTCTTGGCTAGGAAGAAGGCCTGGTCCTGAAACCTGGCAGAGCCTTTGGTCTTAGCTGTATGTGGGAACAGATTGAGCAAGCAGTGCACTGGCATATATGGCACAACCCTATCAATGATCCGGGCCGTTTCCGTTGTCACCTCCTACCAGTATTGTGCCAGTGCCCGGCAGCTCCACATCATATGGGTGAAATTTGCTCCTACTACCCTGCATCTAAGACACTCTGCGTCTTTCCTGTGGAAGTATAATTATTCGTTCCAGGGTAAGGTACACCCGGTGTAATGTGTATAATCTTATCAGTCTGAATCGTGCATTTCTGGATACCTTCAAGGCCTTTTGCAATGTGCTTTCCCAATCCTTATCCTCAAGGGGGCATCCTAGATCCTTCTGCCAACGGTTCCTTATCTCCTCTAGCGGCTTAGCAGAATCCCTCCCTATCGCCCTGTATAGGCATGTGACAGCCTTTATAACGCCCCTGGCTATCCCCACGTATTCACATGTGGCGTGTGGAGGTGGTTCTATAGTGCCCATCTGCCAGTGCTGTAGTATCGCCCCAGTGACCGCTCCATGCAGCAAAAATGGCTCTGCGGGATGTCCCAGTCAGAGCTGAATTCGTCGAATGGGAGCAGTTCCCCATTTCTGTACAGATCTCCTATCTTCGGCGCCCCGTCTGTGTCTAGTCATCTAGGCCTCCCCAGTGTCCCTGTGTCGCAGGGCCCTGAATATTATTAATGACCGCTCCGGTAACTATTACAGACCCTGTGTTACATGCAAACAGGGAAGCCTATTTTATTTATTTTAAGCTTAGGGACACATTTTGTGAAAAATAGTGCAATGCAGTGTAGCAACGGGAGTGTGTGTGCTGCATTGCACTAATAGGCGAGAGTATGGCAGCGAAATAACCACTAAAATATGCTTTACTAGTGGTAGCGCACAAATAGGCCGCTGAGTGCCATGCACACACCTTGACTCCAAAGTGCCATAGTACACACGGTGTCTAGCATAGGTTTTGTAATTGAAGGACACCCTACATGACGAATGCAGCACACAAGCAATGTGGGAAAAATTAGGAGAAATTACAAACCTTTTCCTTATTTTTCGCCCCTGTGTACCAATTTTATAAGATAGGGCTTTGCATCAAAAATCAAGGGCGTTTGTATCAGATCACCATGGGGCAGATTTACAAGCCCCTTGTGCCTCTTTTACGCCACTGTTGCGTCACTTTTGTGACGCAGAGGCGGCGTAAAAGAGTTGCCATGGTGCGGGGTATTTACAACTGACGCCTCTAGGAGATGCGTCTGTTGTAAAGCCCTCATCTCCGCCAGAAGTAGGCGTTCCTACGCAAGGGGGGAGGGGTGCGTTCCGACACAGGAACGCCTCCCAAAAGTGGCTGAATAAAATCTACAACATTTCACTCAGTCTCTTTTGAGCCCATGCTGCGTCAAAACCCTGCACCTGCTTGAAGCAGGTGTAAGGATTGAAGGAGCATTGTACAGATAGGGCCCCCCAGAGCATTGCTGGGGCTGCGTCGCGCTTGCGACGCAACTCCAGCAATGCGCCGCCTTTACGGCACAGATGCGTGAGGCATCTTTGCAGTTTTTGCCCCATGGTGCGCCGCATTGTAAATGCGGCACATCCATGGTGGTGGAGCTGCGGAGCACAATAACTGGGGCATCCGTGCTGATATGCAGGGATGTGCCAGTTATTGTAAATCTGCCCCCATGTACCTACCACCCATGGAACACCCCCAGGATGCAAAGTAGCAAAAAGCATCACAAGGCACTATGGGGTATATTATCAAGAACTGCAATAAAATTATCGCTGCTTTAGCGGCAGGTAACTGCCGCTAAAACGGCGATAATGGGCTTGATAATTGGCCCTTGTGAATTCCCATAGCAGCCTTGGTTAACACCAGAACCTGGGCTGCTATGGGAATACACAAGGACATATTATCAAGCCCATTATCGCTGTTTCAGCGGCAGTTTCCTGCCGCTAAAGCGGTGATAATTTTATCGCAGTTCTTGATAATATGCCCCCCCATCTGATCTACTTCAAAGGCTACTTTATAAAGCAAAATAAGAATTACGTTGGAAAGCAGATACTTTATAAACCCTTCATGTCACTTTGCCTCATTTTACGCGACTTTGCGACAGCGCCAAGTGTTGATAATCTGCTCCTTAGTTTTACATTTTTATTCTTTTTTGCTAAAATCAGTTGACGATTAGACCAGGGTTGCGGCTCGCACGCAACAGACTTGTATTAAATGTCAATTCTGTTTTCTCGCAATCTCTCCTAGCATCTTGATTCATTCATTATTTATGTGTGATATGTGGGTGGGATTGCGTGTGTTTCTGTGTCATGTTGGGTGCAAACAGGGTCAGAAAGCATCTTTCAGGAACTATTCTCAAACACCTGACTCTTTCACAACCCTCTTCCAAAGCTTAAATTATGAACTATTAGCATCCTTGCCGTTATTAATGTGCATCATATTATTATTACTTGATCTTCCCGATAACTCATTTTCCTATTTTCTTGTTCTTGTTGCTTTTCTGTATTTTTATTTTTTTTATTTTTGAATTGCTTCTTCTGCTGCTCTTAGTTTACGAGTAGACTCTGGATGATTTACATTAAAATCTCAGCAGACGATGCCGTAACTCATCAGGATTGTGCTATTATAGTGAGAAGACGTCTCTCGTCGGCGTGTAGAGTAGTTAATGCTACGAGGCAGAGGGAAACAGCATCACGCCGCCCTCATTCCTCCCGCGAGACTGCCTGGGACGCGTCTCTCCTGGTAAGCTCGTCCTGATATATGCTTCGGCGGATGTTATTGTGTCTTCAGGTCCTCATCAGAACAATTCGCCGGCCCCATTTGCATTTTTTAGATGAACTACAGAAGACAATAATGCACCACTGAAATATGTTGAGCCTTATCTTTTAATATGATGCATTATTATTTTATGTTTCCCTGTATTGCCATGAAATATTTATAACATGCCAAGGTACAATGTATCCAGGATACTTCAAAGGGTTAGTAATAAAAATATGTCTTTTTTATTGTATCAAAAACGCTGACAATGAAATGACATAAACAATTTATTTAGGATGTGTAGAAAAGTAACACAGCAGCAAAACCCTTCTCAGAAGTCACCGCTAAGCAGCCTGCTGGGGATGATCGACTCAGTGCTGCTGAGCTGAAGAAGGGTGCAAGAGAGGGCAGAGACACAGGGCAGGCAACCAAGGGGCCAGGCAATGTAGGGGCAAAGGACAGTAAGTGATTTGGAATGTGTTGAACAGCCTTTTGAACTAAACTTGCTTTTCATAACTGTACTGTTCGTTGGCAGTGCTGTTACACATATCACCTTGTATCTTTTCTCTTTGTATTGACTTGATGCTGTGGACTAACAAAGGTGAACTTTTTTGCCTGAAGAGAGGTCTTGAAATTAAGCCTGGGCGTAGTTCGCGTAGTGGGACTACGCGGAGCTACGCAAAGTGGGCACAAAGCTACGCCCACCCGCACACTCCGCGTAGCCCCACTACGCGCCACCCGCCTCCCTCCCGCCCTCTCTAAATCCCCCCCTTAAAGTGTAAAATGGCATAAAAGTAAGTTTAAATCACTTACCTGTTCCGCGACGCGTCCCGGGGCTCCCTCTTCTATTTTGCTGTACGTCGTCAATCCCAATGCGCATGCGCGGCAGCCCGCGCATGCGCATTTGTCACGAGAAATGCGCATGCGCGGGCGGCCGCGCATGAGCATTGGGATTGACGACGTGCAGCAAAACAGAAGAGGGAGCCCAGGGACGCGCTGCAGACCAGGTAAGTGATTTAAACTTACTTTTATGCCATTTTACACTTTAAGAGGTGGATTTAGAGAGGGTGGGAGGGAGGCGGGTGACGGCCAGCTACGCACCGTCTGTGGAGCGTGGGTAGTGCTGGCAGATACGCATGCTACGCAAAATGCGTAGGAACCAGCACTACGCGCACTCTGTGCACGGAGCGTAGCTGCCCGCCCAGGGTTACTTAAACACGGCAAAAACAAAGTTTATGGTCCTTAATGGCCTCATTTCACAAGGGCCTGCTAAACCTTACAGAGGAGTGATGTATATGAATGGCGCCCCGCTGGAGTGGGTTGACGCCTTCACTTATCTGGGGGTCACACTCCAGAGAGATTTGGGGTGGACTAGCCAACTAGACATTGCAGTCTTAAAACACCCCCAGCAGGCTGGCATTCTTCTGAAAAAGTTTAGCTTATCAACAACAAAGCCCATTAGCCCACTATTGGAAATTTATGGGATGAAGGTGCTAAGCTCGACATTGTATGATGCCGAGCTATGGGGATTTCAGAATTTGAGAAATTTGACGCTAGCAGAAAATGAATTTTTGCGTAAAGCCACTGGCGTCCCTAGAAGTACCCCTCTAACACCTTTAATGTGGGATCTTGGAAAAAAAAGCGGTCCAGGACCTTGCCTTTCTACTGCCCTTGTTGTATTGGCGACGACTTTGGACCACAGAGGAACTCCAACATTATGCTCAGGGACTAAGGGAGATTATGATCAAAGATGGCGGCCGAAAAATTCACTGGCTGAAGTCCATTCGGTCCCTACTATTTAGGTTGGGATTGAGAGATCTATGGGACGACCCGATAAAAGCTGCATTCCCATCCAAGAAAATTCTGAAAGAAAGCTATTGGAAGATGGTAAATGCCAAAGCATGTATAAGGGGTTCTTCATCACACCTAACAGGCAGTTTCCTAGAGTTTAAGGCCCAACCGAAACTGGAAATATACTGGGATGCTATTGAAAAAAATCAGGATCGCAAACTCTACTTTCAATTTAGAGTAGGCTCCCTTCCAGTTAGGTGCTTTACAGCTAAATGTGCAGGGGAAAACGGAAAGGATAAATGCCCTAAATGCGGGGAAGAACGAGAGACAATAAGCCATCTCCTCTTCTTTTGTCCCTTATACTCCGCACCTAGAGCTTTGTGGGTTAAGCCTATTTGCAGAGCAATTGGCATACGCAGGCATGCAGAGGCCTTAAGAATTTTATGTACTGACCCCAGCCCTTTAATTGCCATAGCTATGGCTAAATTCTTGAAATGGGCTTGGGTAATCCGTATGCGGCAGGGCTATGATTATTAATTAATTGTTACTGTTGATCAGGTGTAAATACGTGGGCTTATTCATTTTATATAACCTATTTGCAATACCCCCTCTTCTGTTTAAAAAATGATGGACTTTGTCTTATGATTTTAGATTTTATGAAATTGAAATAATTGATATTCGGCAATAGTCTAAATTAGTTTAATCTATTCTTAGATATTTATTGAACTGTTTTATTGGATTTTATATAGAAAAATTGTGTTTTTTTACGTATGTTTTATGAATGCTTTTATGACTTAATTGTCAAATAAAGTTATGAAATGGACTAACAAAGGTGACCTAAGGAATTGATGCCCACCGCTATAGCAGCTTATGAACCATACTAACAAAGGTGACCCAAGGACTTGATGCCCACTGCTATAGCAGCTTATGATCCACACTAACAAAGGTGACCTAAGGATTTGATGCCCACCGCTTCAGCAGCTTATGATTCATTCTAAGAAATGTAACCCAAGGAATTGATGCCCACTGCTCTAGCAGTTTATGATCCACACTAACAAAGGTGACCCAAGGAATTGATGCCCATCGCTATAGCAGCTTATGATCCACACTCTATTCTCGAGACTCTTCCACCCACCAATTCAACAGCATTTGTGTAAGACTTCAGCTCAGACACAGATGCGCATCTCACACAGCTTATGTGTCAATTTCCGTACCTAGCACACATCTCCCCATCTCAATTTAAGCAATATGCCCATACTCTCTTCAGGTCGTGCTGATTGCCATATTCAACCAGAGGGATATATAAAGAATTTTACGAAATTATATGAAGATTTGACTCAACTGGAGGTTGATGGTGTTTGGGAGAGGCTTAGTAAGAGTTTCTTCTCTGTAGGTAAATGTTTTTCGACCATTGGAAGTAGTTTATTAGGGAAAATAATAATGCCAATTGTTTCAGTAGCCACAGTAGCTTCAGTAATAATAACAACATATAAATGTTGTAAGAGGAAGAGTGGAAGAAAAGAAGTGACAGAATCAATGAAGAGCAAGAAAGAGAAAAAGATGAGAGATAGAATTAAAAGAAATGAAAGGAGAATGCTATGAGATGCTGAAAGATTTAGACAAGGGTGCCATAAAAAGAGAGAAGAGTACTGAGTTTTAAATGAAAATCGTACTCGGAATGTTAGGTATGCTCGAATGAATACCCACATAATACGTACTAACAGTAAGTAGTAATAGAACATTACATAAACACAAGAGAAATTGTTTGAACTAACACAAAATAATAAATGAAAGAGTTAAAACTGTAATAACATGTGTGCATTGAAAGAAACGAGAAATATTGCACAACTAGGCTACATGTGCATCAGTTGCTTGCATGTTGCATTTTGCTTTGAAATAATAAATAATGTCACTTGTGCTTCAAGCTATGCTAGAAAAGACGATAAACAGTGAAAAGTGAATTAGCATATAATTAATAAACGTCTGTATTCCTTTTTGCTATATAGAGCTGGGTGAAATCCCTATCTTCCTAAAATTGGCCACAGAAGGGATGGGTCAGAAAGAGGACTGAAAATACCATGACAGAGCAGTCAGAAGTGCTGAATGCTGCTATGGGCCGGGATGCCCGCCACCCCCTCCCAACACCAATTCCCCATGGGAGGAGACAGACACAAGTTTGAACTTTTGGAAGGCGGGGGGGAGTCACCCCCCCGGCCGTATTTATTAAAATATGAAACAAAATTTAAAACTTTAAATTAAAACGTTTCATGAATCATGTACAATTTTACTTCAATTACATTTTGATGAAGACAAGTTCTTTGGCTAATCTTAACAAATCTCTAATACAAAGGTTTCCTAGCCGAGTCTAGCATCCTGAAAATGCATAACATTCTAAAATAAAATTGTACATCCTAGCATTAAGGGCCAACGGCAAGGTCTTAACCGGTGTCAGATCCCTACTACCAAATTCCCGCCCTCACGGTGTGAGTGGCGCATGCGCAGAGGACTTTACCCTTGCTGCCAACTGTAACTTCCCTTGTCGTGGGGGCCCCCTTTCACTCGACGCCATCTTAAAGGTCGTCCGAGTGCTCGTGCGAGGCATCCGTAAGAAGGACAGCGTGGACTCCATTCCCTTCCCCACACTCTCTTCCGCTGGAGCGGATATCCGGCCCCCGGGAAATTCGTAGGAGGGGCATATAGCCGTCTCCCCCTGGGAGGAGCCTATGGCTGTCTCCCCCTAGGCGACCCATCCGTAGTGGGTGCCGCCTCCCCGTGGGACGGGCCAATGGCCACCTCCCCCCTGGCGCTCCCATCTGTACTGGGTGGCGCCCCCCCTAGGGACCTTGAAATCACTGCTCACCGATCATGACCTTACCGCCCAACGAAAAATAAATACGACAGTTGTTTTACCTACTAAGGAAGTAAATATGCCTAATCTGCAACAGCTTGATAATTCATCAACTTTGACATTGCTACAAAGGGAAAAAAGTCCTAAAGCACAAGACAATTATTGCTTGATCCATCACTCTCCGTTTCTACAAAGGAAAAAAGTCCTACCAACATTTATTCAATCAAAGGCATACATCCATGATGCAAAAATGTACTGTATCTTTTTAATACATTCGAATATCTCCAACAATTACTTTATTCAAAAAACATTGCAAAAAAGGGGGTGGTGGGTGGGTCAAAATTGCCGCTTGTTCCTTCGAGGGCTCACGAGCGACGAGTGGTGCAGCCTTCAGAGCACTGGAACAAGAGGATGCTTCGTTGGATTCCCGCTCTATTTATCCATCTGCGGGAGGGCGGGGGCCCGCCTCAGGTACGCCCCTCCGTACGCGGACTTCCGGGCGGGTGTCTAGGACAACCCCTTCTGGGCGGGAAAGGGCGTGCTCCGGCTACGCCGCTTTGGGCATACCATCCGAGACACGCCCCCCGCCCACAACGGTTTCCCGGGGGGATCGGGGCACCCATCCATACGTTCGGGGGGACCGAGTGGTCTTCCCTTTCCATATGGGCCGGGATGCCCGCTACCCCCTCCCAACACCAATTCACCATGGGAGGAGACAGACACAAGTTTGAACTTTTGGAAGGCGGGGGGGAGTCACCCCCCGGCCGTATTTATTAAAATATGAAACAAAATTTAAAACTTTAAATTAAAACGTTTCATGAATCATGTACAATTTTACTTCAATTACATTTTGATGAAGACAAGTTCTTTGGCTAACCTTAACAAATCTCTAATACAAAGGTTTCCTAGCCGAGTCTAGCATCCTGAAAATGCATAACATTCTAAAATAAAATTGTACATCCTAGCATTAAGGGCCAACGGCAAGTTCTTAACCGGTGTCAGATCCCTACTACCAAATTCCCGCCCTCACGGTGTGAGTGGCGCATGCGCAGAGGACTTTACCCTTGCTGCCAACTGTAACTTCCCTTGTCGTGGGGGCCCCCTTTCACTCGACGCCATCTTAAAGGTCGTCCGAGTTCTCGTGCGAGGTATCCGTAAGAAGGACAGCGTGGACTCCCCTCCCTTCCCCACACTCTCTTCCGCCGGAGCGGATAACCGGCCCCCGGGAAATTCGTAGGAGGGGCATATAGCCGTCTCCCCCTGGGAGGGGCCTATGGCCGTCTCCTCCTAGAGGGCCCATCCGTAGTGGGTGCCGCCTCCCCGTGGGAGGGGCCAATGGCCACTTCCCCCCGGGCGCTCCCATCCGTACTGGGTGGCGCCCCCCCTAGGGACCTTGAAATCACTGCTCACCGATCATGACCTTACCGCCACAGGCCGGATAGTTGACCGACTATCCGGCCCCCACACCTCCTAAAGGTCATGTCTCCTCAATGCCACTAGCCATGCTATGAAGTCTCCTATGAGTAAATCATTCCCAGCCCTGGACAGGTGAACCCCATCATTCAAGTAACAGTGATCACCCCGAATACAGCCATGGGGAATGCTTTGCAAATGCGTGGAGCGAAACAATTTCTCAATTTTGTTGTTGACCCTCATTACTGAGTGGTTCAACGCTGTCACAGAGATACCCCCGCCAGATTTTTCTGGGGATCATGTGGGACCATGCAATCGTACACCCCGGGAGCCTCCTAGCCAACCAGCTGACTGCCGACAATATGTGTTCAACTAACACCCGTCTTCCCAGTCTTACCAAGTCATTGCCCCCCAGGTGCACTATGATTACAGATGGCGGTGACCTTTGCCTCCCTAAGAGTTCCTCCACAAAGGTTTGAAATTGGTCAAAACAGAGGCCTCCTTTCCCATGGAAGGTCACTCTAAACCCGTATTCCCCAGATGCGTGAATCGCGTCACCTGCCTTGAATACGTCCCCGGCACGCCTCACGTATGAGGGGCCCACGACCCATACCACTTGATCTCCAGTCGGTGATCCTTGACTGCTGGCCCTCTGATGTTGGGTCGATCCCAATTTCCGCCCCGCGTCACAGGCTCGCGAAACTGTAATCCAAACAAAAGACAACAAGCGTGAGTGCATTTCATCAGTCTTTTACAACATGTGCAGTAGCACATACCTCTTGAAACAGTTCGAGGACCAACGGCCTAATTGCTTCACTTCCTCAGCACCCAGACCCCGAGCCGTAGCCTCAGTAGCGGCCCCTATTCTGAATGAGTGGGTCCCAAAATCGCACGGGTTCAAGCCCGCCGCAGCAATCGTAATTGCCAGCACCCTCCGCAACTGAAATCTCGTCAGCGGGGTGCCATCCTTGTGTCTAAGCAGGGTCCCCCCCCATGTTGTCTACCTCTGAGTCAGGTAGTCCTCTAAGTACCTTATGGGACAACAGGAGCTTCTTTGGGCACGCTGCAAAACCACACTATTCGCCAAAGCCTCCTGGTCTGTCTTGGACCTGGCTATCGAGATCAGCAGAGAATCACCTCGTACTTGAACATGATCCCTGCATAGACCTCCCTCAACATCCTTCTTGTTCCTTGCTACGAGTTCACTTACCCGCATGGCCCCGTGGAATGCCAATGCGAAAGCCGCTCGGAACAGAATTACCTCGCAGGGCGAGGAGCATGTCTCATCCAGCTTTGCTAGTAGCAGGGACAACCTGTCTAGCCCAATCGGGTGCCTTGTATCTTGTCTGTGACCTTCCAGGCGCTGCCAACTGCGGAGCGCTTTCCTGACTACGAAGGAACCCGTTGGGTCCCGTATCCCATGGAGTTGCGCCATGAATGATATGGCTGCCCTATATCTTTTGGCAGTTGCCGCCGATCGGCCTTCCTTATGAAGTGCCACCAAAAACCAGAGGAAGGATTCTTCCCGCCCCCAGCTATGGCTCCCCACCGGCCCTAAAGAGGCGCAGTATGAACAAAACGCTCCCTCATAAGCTTTCCTCGTCCTGGGCGCTAAGCTGGCTGCCACGAGGTCTTGTAATCCGGGGCACCGATCTGCCATAGTGCTTCGGGGAATGGTGCCGCTACTAGTTCCGCTGTGGGTAGATAACCCCTGAAAGCCTGCATGTGTGAACGAGAGAGTGCATGAGCTGCATTATTTAGTACACCCGGCACATGTTTTGCCCTGAATTGTACATTCAATCTCATGCATCGCAATACAATTTCCTTCAACAATCTCAATAACCACTTGCAGCGTGCTGCCTGGTGATTAATGCACTCGACCACCGTCATGTTGTCTGACCAAAACACCACTGAGCAGTTCCTAAAGTCTTCCGCCATGCCAGCAGAGCCACCCAGATGGGGAATAGCTCCAAGAACCCAATGTTACCTGTTAGGCCACTTGAGTGCCACCACGTCGGCCATGTTTGCGCCGACCACCGGTTACCAAAAATTGCGCCAAATCCCATGCTCCCAGCCGAGTCGGTCCACAAACCCAATTCGTCAGACAATGCTGGGGGTTTGTTCCACGCCACCCGACCGTTGAAATCCGCCAGGAATGCCAACCAAATTCGCATGTCCTGGCAAACCTCTGCCGACAGTCTAGTGCGGTGGTGACCTTCCTTGAGGCCTACCATAGCTTGCGCAATGGAACGTGAGAACGGACGAGCCATCGGTATCACTTTCAAGGCAAAATTAAGCTGACCCACTGTCTGTTGCAACTGGTGTAGGGTCACCTTGTCCTTACTGAGACATTGTATCAAGGAAGCCCTGAACTTGGCCACCTTTTCAATTGGCAGACGGAAACATCCTTCCACTGAGTCGAGCTCAATCCCCAAAAACTCTAGTGCGGTAGATGGCCGCACCGTCTTACCTGGCGCTAATGGGACCCCAAACTTGCGCATGAGTGTGCAGAAGTCCCGTAGTGTTTGCGCATATTCCGCAGTGTCCGCCGGACCTAGAAAAAGGAAGTCATCAAGATAATGCATCACCCGTCTATGCCCCGTGGCCTCGGTGAACGCCCATTCCAAAAAGGAGCTGAACATCTCAAAATAGGCACATGAAATTGAACAACCCATGGGCATACATTTATCCATGAAATACTTCCCTTGAAACGTGAATCCCAACAACCGCTGGTCCTGAGGATGTACCGGGAGCAACCTGAATGCCGATTCGATGTCTGATTTTGCCAACAGTGCACCGGGGCGCAGACGATTCAGCAGAACGACGGCATCATCGAACGATGCGTATCGAACTGAGCACACTTCAGGGTCAATGGCCTCATTCACCTAGGCCCCCTTCGGGGCCGACAGATTGTGAATGAGTCTATACTCCCCCGGGTCCTTCTTCGGGAACACACAAATTCAGCCACTGGCGGGCAGGCAAATGGCCCTGCCACCCGTCCCAAGCTGAACTCTTTCGCTATTTTCTTGGCGGCCACCGCCGGGTTATGTTGAATAGACAGTTGGTTCCTACAGAAGAGGCTCCCCCGAAAATTTCCCGCCGGGATTCTGAAGCCATACAGAAAGCCATTCCTCAAAATCCCAGCGGATACATGATCTGGGTATCGGTTCAGCCAGGGGGTCAAAGCCAAGATATTGATGGGCGAAGATGTTTGCTTCCAAGGCACCACCTCAATCCTGCTTGGATCCCCCCCTTCCTCCCACCCCATTGGACTTGGAGCGGCAGCTAGTTTCAGGGTGTGAGGAATTCCCACAGCCCGAACAAGCGTGCCGGAACCTACACGTTCCTTGAGGCCTGGTACAGGTTCCTTTGTTGAATCCCCAACAAACCCCCCGCTTGCCTCCATTCCCGCCGGACCTGGGATGCGGCTCCCCCCCGGCGTTCGTCCGAAAGGGGTGTGCCGGCTTCTGTTGTAATGTCCCAGAGACGCTCGTGCTCGGCACTGACGTTCCCGCGGGTCCCGGCAACAGCTGATTATGCCAGGACACCGTGTCCAGACAATCCCATGTTAAAGCCTCGTTAAAACCCTTCGCCTTTCTAAAATAACGTCATATCCCTTCCATTCGTTTCCCCCGTACATTGCATAGAAATTCATGACCCTGTTCTGATAACATGTTCAGTCGGGCAACACTTCAGGTCTACGCTCCCCCATAACTGCAGTGAAAACAGAAAAGGCCCTGACCCAGTTCACCATGGTCTCGTCGACCCTGAATTCCGCCATCTTGGCCCGCCATACGCTGGGGTGCCATAAATCCTTCTGGGTCTTTGCATATTCCATCTCTCGATGGTCAGTCAAAAGGGAAAACATATTGATGTATTTGTCTCCCCATATCATTTCCTTCGTGGCCGCCGGAATGTGCTGAGACAAACGTTCCCGCCTCGAAGGCACTGAACTCTCCCCTGCCAATGGCAATGGTCTCTTACCGGGTTCAGCCGCCGTGTCCGTTGTCTTCGTTCGACCACCATCCGTCGTGACCCCCGTCGCTACCTGTGGGGAAATACAAGGTACATTCGCTGTCCCGGCATCCCTTGACTGCCGCAACTGCTCAATTATTAGTCTGGCTTCCTCCGCCGGATCACTCGCAGCCACTGTTCCCCCAGCTCCCTTCTTTAGCCAAGGTAGTACTGCCGCTAACTGAAGGGCCAATTCTGGGGGCATTTGGTCATCCCCGACAGGCGTTATTACTACGGGGATTGGTAAACCCACATCCGGACCTGGTACCGGGCTATCCACCGGCGCGACTGGGCTCGGTGGAGGCATTTCTGGGACTGGGACCTTCCTAGAACCTGCCCTCCCCTTGCTTTTCTTACCCTTACCCTTCGGGGCGACATCCGGCAATGCCGGCCCTATTACCTTTTTTGGCCGTCCTGAGGGAGTGTTCTGGGCTGCCAACTGCTTCTTGACGTCCGCTAAGCCTCGACCGATTACGTCCACTTTACCCATTTTTCGGTCCATCACCGCTACCCGGTTTACCAAGGTGCGTAGCATCTTCTCCATCTCGGAGCTCTTTCCCGCTTTCTTGACAGACATGCTCTCGGTCTAGATCTTCCACACGCCTGACACTGAAAAAGAAACAAGAAAGATTACAAGTTCTCAAAATTGCCGCTTGTTCCTTCGAGGGCTCATGAGCGACGAGTGGTGCAGCCTTCAGAGCACTGGAACAAGAGGATGCTTCGTTGGATTCCCGCTCTATTTATCCATCTGCGGGAGGGCGGGGGTCCGCCTCAGGTACGCCCCTCCGTGCGCGGTCTTCCGGGCGGGTGTCTAGGACAACCCCTTCTGGGCGGGAAAGGGTGTGCTCCGGCTACACCGCTTTGGGCATACCAGCCGAGACACGCCCCCGCCCACAACGGTTTCCCGGGGGGATCGGGGCACCCATCTATACGTTCGGGGGGACCGAGTGGTCTTCCCTTTCCAAAAGTACTGTTGTGTTTATATCTAGGACCCTAATTCAATATTCCCGATTTATGCCCTTGTGAGGTTATAATCAATAATATCCTAATAAAGGCATAAGAATCAGATCCATATTCAGTAATAGCCCATGCAGTCCAAAGCACAGCACGGCTACTCCCATCGACTCCTAGAAAGCACAACATGTTCTTTAAACAAACCAAGCCTCCAGCAGCCCGGGAAAATCTCCCCTGATTTTGTTTCGATTTGAACAAGAACTCCTGAAGTCCAGAAAGAACTGTTAGTTCTTAGTCAATCAATCACAGACATTTATATAGCGCACTACTTACCCGGAGGGTCTCAAGGCGCTAGGGGGGGGGGGGAGTGCTGCTACTGCTCGAATAGCCAGGTCTTGAGCTTCTTCCTGAAGGAGAGATGGTCTTGGGTCAGGCGCAGGTCGGTCGGTAGGGAGTTCCAGGTCTTGGCGGCCAGGTAGGAGAAGGACCTTCCTCCTGTTGTCGTTCTCCGGATGCGGGGGACGGTGGCGAGGGCGTGGCTGGCTGATCGGAGGTGTCGTTTGGGAACGTGGAAGTTGATGCGGTTGTTGAGGTAGCTAGGTCCTTGATCGTGTAGGGCTTTGTGTGCGTGGGTGAGGAGGCGGAAGGTGATTTTTTTGCTGACGGGGAGCCAATGCAGGTCTCTCAGATGTCCGGAGATGTGGCTGTGTCGTGGGATGTCGAGGATGAGTCTGGCTGAGGCGTTCTGGATCCGCTGGAGTCTCTTCTGGAGCTTGGCGGTGGTTCCGGCGTAGAGGGCGTTGCCGTAGTCCAGTCGGCTGGTGTCGAGGGCCTGGGTGACCGTCTTCCTTGTCTCGGTGGGGATCCACCGGAAGATCTTCCGTAGCATGCGCAGGATGTTGAAGCATGACGAGGAGACGGCGTTGACTTGTCTGGTCATGGTGAGGGAGGAGTCCAAGATAAAGCCCAGGTTGTGTGCGTGGTCTGTCGGTTTGGGTGCGCTGCCCAGGGCGGGGGGCCACCAGGAGTCGTCCCAGGCGGAGGGCGAGGAACCCAGGATGAGGACTTCCGTCTTGTCTGAGTTCAGTTTCAGGCGGCTGGTCGTCATCCATTCGGCTACGTCTTTCATCCCTTCGTGAAGGTTGGCTCTGGCGGCGGCGGCGGCTCGTTGGTCAGGGAGAGGATCAGCTGGGTGTCGTCAGCGTAGGAGATGATGTTGAGGTTGTGTTGGCGTGCGATGGCTGCGAGGGGGCTCATGTATACGTTGAAGAGGGTGGGGCTCAGCGAGGATCCTTGAGGGACGCCGCAGATGACTTCGGTGGCCTCTGACTTGTACGGTGGTAGGCGGACTCTCTGTGTTCTTCCGTTGAGGAAGGAGATGATCCATTCCAGTGACTTCTCCTGGATTCCGACGTTGCTGAGACGCTGCACTAGGGTGAGGTGGCAGACAGTGTCGAAAGCCGCGGAGAGGTCTAGGAGGATGAGGGCCGCTGTTTCTCCGTTGTCCATCAGGGCTCGGATGTCATCGGTGGCAGCGATGAGGGCGGTCTTGGTGCTGTGGTTGGCTCTGAAGCCAGACTGTGAGGGGTCGAGGGATCCATTCGTCTCGAGGAAGGCGGCCAGCTGCTTGTTGACGGTCTTCTCGATGACCTTGGCTGGGAACGGGAGGAGCGAGATGGGGCGGTAATTCTTGAGTTCGGTGGGGTCCGCTGTAGGTTTCTTTAGTAGTCCAGCTCTCCGGGAAGGTGGCGGTGTCGAAGGAGGTGTTAATGATGTCCCGCAGGTGGGGTGCGATTACCGCGTCGGCCTTGTTGAAGATGTGGTGAGGGCAGGGGTCGGTCGGAGATCCGGAGTGGATGGAGTTCATCATGTGAATGGTGTCTTCGGTGATGATCGGAGTCCAGGTGCGGAGGGTGGTGGTGGGGGGCGGTGGTTCGGTTGTGGCGTGCGTCGGTTGAGTGCTGAAGCTGTTGTGTATTTCCGCGATTTTGTTGTGGAAGTAGGAGGCGAGGGAGTTGCAGAGGTCTTGCGATGGGGTGATGTCGTTGTTTCCGGCGTTGGGGTTGGAGAGCTCTTTCACGATGTTGAAGAGTTCCTTGCTATTGTGTGCGTTGTTGTCCAGCCGGTCCTTGAATGCAGTTTTCTTGGTGGCGCGGATCAGTTGGTGGTGCTTCCGGGTGGCAAGCTTGAGGGCGGTCATGTTGTCCGGTGTTGGTTCCCTTCTCCAGGTTTTCTCGAGGGCTCGGCAGTTCTTCTTGGAGCTCTTGAGTTCGTCGGTGAACCAAGGGGCCTTCTTGCTGCCGGGTCTGCTAGGCGGGGTCCTCAGTGGGGCGAGTTCGTCCGCGCAGTTGTTGATCCACTTCGTGAGGTTGTCGGCGCCCTGGCTGGGGTTCGTTGAGCTGGCGGGGGGGTGCTGGCTCAGGGAAGCAGCGAGCTGGTCGGCTGTGATCTTGTTCCAGCTTCTTCGAGCAACCGGTTGCTGGTGGTGGTGGATCGTCGTTCTTCTGAAGGTGAAGTGAACGCAGCTGTGGTCCGTCCAGTGGAGTCCAGTGGCGTGGCTGAAGGCGATGTCTTTGCTGGATGAGAAGACGGCGTCGAGTGTGTGTCCGGCGAGGTGGGAGGGGGTGGATACCAGCTGCTTGAGTCCGAGGTTGGCGAGGTTGTCGAGCAGGGTGATGGTGTTGCGGTCGTTGTTGTTCTCCAGGTGGAAGTTGAGGTCCCCCAGGAGGATGTAGTCGGCGGAGGGGAGGGCATGCGGGCTGACGAAGTCGGCGATGTCCTCGCTGAATTGTGTGCGTGGTCCCGGGGGTCAGTAGATCAGGGTGCCTCTGAGGGTGGTCCTCGGGTCGGTGCGGATCTGGAAGTGTAGGTGTTCGGCGGTTTTCAGGGTGTCGTCGGTGTTGGTCGTGATGTGGATGGTGTCCCTGTGGATGATGGCGATGCCTCCTCCAGTCTGTTTGACGCGGTCCCTCCGGGTGATCTTGTATCCGTCCGGGATGGCGATGGCGATGTCGGGCGCTGAGGAGTCGTTCATCCAGGTTTCCGTGAGGAAGGCGACGTCAGGAGCTGTGGTGTCGAGGAGGTTCCAGAGTTCGATGGCGTGCCTGTGGACGGAGCGGGTGTTGATCAGGATGCACTTGAGGTGGTTGCTGCTGGTGTTCGGCTTGGCGGGTGCTGGAGTGGGGCAGGTCCAGATGCAGGTGAACTTGCAGGCGTGGCAGCTGAAGGGTCCGTGGGTGCGCCTCGGGGTGGCTCGGTAGCACCCAGGGATCTCGCCGGTGTTGAGAGCGATGAGTTCGGTGGCGTTGTACGAGAGTCGGGTCGTCTTCCGTCGGTGGGGGCCAGGGGTCCTGGCGCTGGGCGCGGTCCAGGCGCGGACGGGCGCAGACGGGCTTACCTTTGGCGCGCCTTCGGCGCTCAATCGGCGCGCCCGCTGCGCGTGACCGCTGCCCGTTCTCACGGTCGCCATATATGGCGAAGTGCGAGGGAGGGCAGGGCAGCTGGGAGGCGGGAGCGGGGAGGGTACAGAAAGGAAAAAGGGGGCGTGGTCAGCGGCGGTGGCGGGAAGCGGGAGGCGGGTAGAGGGAGACGGGGGCAAAACAGGCAAGCAGGCACGAATTGACAACAGTTAATCAAAGAGTACTATACAACAAAATACAAAATACTAACAGTGCAGAGGGGCACACGACGAGATAGGGGGTACAGGCGAGCACAGCGCTACGCCGTGGTAGACCACGCCGCTCGGAGGCAGGGGGCGTGGTCACACGGCGGCGGCCAGGGCAGCGAGGCAGGCAGGCGGGAGGCACACGCAGCAGCTGGTGGCCGTGCGGTGCGGGAGGTGTCCTAAACTAGGTCACACTCACCTGCGTCGCACGGTCGCCATATATGGCCAAGTGCGAGGGAGGGCGGGGCAGCTGGGAGGCGGGAGCGGGGAGGGTACAGAAAGGAAAAAAGGGCGTGGTCAGCGGCGGTGGCGGGAAGCGGGAGGCGGGTAGAGGGAGACGGGGGCAAAACAGGCAAGCAGGCAAGAATTGACAACAGTTAAACAAAAAGTACTATACAACAAAATATAAAATACTAACAGTGCAGAGGGGCACACGACGAGATAGGGGGTACAGGCGAGCACAGCGCTACGCCGTGGGAGACCACGCCGCTCGGAGGCAGGGGGCGTGATCACACGGCGGCGGCCGGGGCAGCGAGGCAGGCAGGCGGGAGGCACACGCAGCAGCTGGTGGCCGTGCGGCGCGGGAGGTGTCCTAAACTTAGTGATGCCTTATGTCCAACCTTACATCAAACCCGGAACCTTCCAGGTATAAAATACCAACAGTTGCCTTAAGCAAACACACGGGGTTTGGAGCAGAGCGGCCATCTACTTGCCCGAGAGCCCAGCTGATGCGAGAGCCCACGGAAGCCGCCCCTCCTGTTTGACGCACTGAGAGAGACGCTGTCTTTTTCTCAAGCCGAGAAAATCCAGCTCTGGTGTTTCCAGCCTACCCTTGCAGGTTGCTGGGAGATCGAGTCCTGAGGAAAGAGATACCAGACCTCCCACATTCTATTACCAAGGTACGGAGCTGACTAAACCCTTAAGAGAATTCTTGATGCAGATTCTTGGCAAAACAATCTTAAACAACTTAACTTAAACTGCTACTTACTAATCCCTTCCCAAGTATTAGGCTTAGGTCAGGTACACTGGGGTAGGCTTAGTTAGAAGCACCAGTTGAGTAAGTTAGTCAATGTATTTATGTATGTATATATTTTATCCATTTTAAAGTATCATATGGCTAAGAAACCATATCAATGCTTTTACTGTATTATTTCATAATACTTCTTTTACTGTACGCACTTTACTTTACTTTAAGTATTGCAATTGTGGCAATTCATTTCTCTTGCATGAGGAAGAAGACTGCTCAATAAATAACACCTTTTATTGAAAACGCCCGTCTCTCTATTTCTCTGCACTCTGGTGAAACTAAGTATGCACGGTTGACTGAGCAAAATAGCTGTCTATTGTTTTCACACGATTCTAGAGATACACTCTTATTCTGAGGGAGCAAAGTTGTCATGTTTATGCGGTTGTCAGAAACTGAATCCCTTCTTGTCTGAGCCAGGGAAGTTTATCCCTCCCTATTCATTCAAGAAAGTTTCCAGTGACCTCTGAGCTTGCTGGTGCAAACCTAAATTAAGTTTAACATATTCAGTAGAGACCTAGATGACCTCAGTCCTACGTCTACACTGCTGTTTATGTTATTCCAATGCGCAGAGCCTATTAGGAAAATAGGAACTACACTACATGGCGCCCAACGTTTGGTAAGGCGATAATCTAACGCAAGACATTAGAGTAACTCAGTCGTGCTTTTTCACACAGAACCTCTTTTTCCCGTAAAAACTCCAGAAGACGTTGGAGTGGGTGAAAGGTTAATACCCGCCGGAACTTAGTAGGATGAGAATCCTATGTATTAGTGTTTGGTTTGATCAACGTTGAAGGATACAGTGTTCCAATATATTGTGCACCTAATCTTTGTTTCCTTGAAACTCGATCTGCAACAGAAAACTTTCAGTCAGTAAAATGTCAGAAAGTGACGAAGAGAGAGAAAGTGAAGCCTTAGCAGCTCGACTCTTAGAGGAAGACACAACCCTCCAAGAAAATGACCTGAGTGTTATAATCATTCCGGTCAATATAAGAAGAACTATAACTCTTAAACTTATAGAAAATGAACTGACACCACGAGGTGGTACAGTCATATTTGTGGTAGGGGCACATGAATATCGGCAGACAGAGGTATTCTATTCATGGATACATTTTCCAGCAGCACACACTGTGACAAAAGACTTCCACTAATACAAAATAGAGGAACCTCCGGATGAATACACTCCTTTCGAGGAGGTTGAAATCCCACTAAATTTCCAAGAGCACCTGCTCTGGTTTAATGGCGCCCTAAAACATAATAATCACAACGCCAGGCTCGGTCCACTAGGTAGACCAGGAGCAATGTGGCCGGTTCTAGCCAGCTACACACCACATCCAGACATTGATAAAATGTCAGTTCCTGAACTTTTAGCTCAGCTAAAACTCTTAATTAAAATACATAGACAATTGGTCCAATATGTCATGCAGACTTCAATAGTCCAACCGACAATTAATATTCCAAATCAGACCCCTCACCAGGGGAACACAAACAAAATCACACCACAGAACATACAATCATGTCTTGGTAAAGTACCCATAAAACGGGAACAAATTCCATTCTGGTTAGCACAAAAAATTACTCAAATAGAGGCAGTATTTCCAGATACTACTCCTACTGAGAAACACAGAATTCTGACTATTTGTCTTCCAATGGGGATCGCCCCACATGTGGAAGACTGTGACTCTTGGGGCACAGTGTTTGCTTCGATCTACACAAAAACACATGGTGTCCCGTCTACGGCAGTGATACCAGATGTACTAAGACAGATTCAAAATGAATACGGTCCAGAACCTGCTTTAACGCTGGGTATGAAATTACTGAAAGACTTCAAGCAGGTCTCGGCTATATTATTAGCCAACATAAAAGGAGAAGCAGCATCTGTGGCGATCCGCCAAAAATTGAAGGAAACAGATATAGCAGACTAACCATTTGAATAAGCATGGGCGAATTTTGCGAATCTGGCGTTCGCGAATTTTGCGAATTTGCGAACTCGCAATCCGCAAAATCCGCGAATTCTTGCGAATTTGCGGATTTTTTTTGTGTTTGCAAGGATTTCTGCCAGTTCGCAAGGATTTTTGCCAGTTCGCGATGGTTTTGTACCAGTTCGCAATTGCGAACTTACATGTCGGCTCACAACGGTCACGATTATGTTGTTTCTACGTCTGGTTCATCATCACAGGTTCCCAGCACCCTCTGTTTCACCACTGCCACGCTCTGTTTCACCCATGCCACCCTCTGGTACATCAATGCCACCCTCTGGTTCATCATCATTGTAGATTATGGGGGGAAAAAGCAAGCACACCTGCCTGCTTCAACTGACATGAATTAATTTGGGGTTGATTTATTAATGTGTCACTGTTTTAAAATTCCAGTCTGGCACCTGCTTCCTTATCTGTAATTTGCTTTCTGTTGCAGTGCAATTTTTTTTTCCAGGACCTTTGTGGCCTACTTGTAGCTATTCTATGAGCCTGCTGTGAGGGTCAGAGCAGGGTCATACAATTGTTGCAACTAGCAACTGAACTCTGGAGGGGCCCTTGTCAGGAAGCACTACAGGGAATGGTTACTAATGATGAGTTTGAACTTTTGAACCTGCTGAATGCTTTCACTTTAGCAAAACTCGTTTTTCTGCAGAACAGCATTACAGCAACTGTAATGCCCCAAACAAGCTTATATGAGAAAGTTGATTTCTAATCCAAAAGTTATCCAAAGAAAATCAAAAGGCCTCAAATCCAAAAAAGTGCAGGCAAATGTCAACCTGAGGAGTTATTCTGATAAAAATCATCATTTTCAGAAGGTCTATGCTGCTTGCTAGTAGATTTCTTGTGCAGAATTGCAATTTTTGTAATTTCGCGAGTGCGAGATTGTTGCTGCCTGCCACACCTACATGTTCGCAATTGCGAACTTACACCGCACGCCGCAAAATTGTATCACCAAGAAAAAAAAATCTGCTGCGTGCGAATTTGCGGATTTTCGGTAAATTCGCGAGCGTTCGCGGATTGCAAATTTACCAAAAATCCGCAAAATCTGCGAGCGGAACGGATTTTCCGCCCATGCTTACATTTGAACTTGCCAGAATCATAGAAAAATCCTATGAAGAGCTAGGAAGAGATAGTTTGGGTGGGAAACCGGTAAAACCCCAACTGACTGAAAATCCTGAAACAATATTTATTAAAAATAATTTAAGAACTCCAAAAAAGAGCTGGGATGGTAATAAACAATCCACTCCCAGGGAAAAGCGATTCCAGAAGAAGGTCTCCTCAGCGGAGAGAGAGATCGCCAGGCCGAGAAGACAAGTCTCCTCAAAGGGAGCCCTCTGAAAAAAAGATACAACCTTAGAGATAGGGATAAAATAAGAAAACCTGACAGATACACGTCCCTCTCGATCCTTCTCACTCAATCTTTCTCGATCTTCCTCACAGAAATCGGAAAGAAGAGGATGGTCAGAACACAGAGAAGAGCACGTCAAGTCCAAAGACAAGGAACCTGCTCATCAAAGTAAAAAATTACAAAGTTCCCAGAAAGAAGGTAGTAAGTATTAAAATTAAACATGCCGAGAATTTGGAGGACACAACTGAAAAACGGAGAGTGGGCACAGACAATGCTAGACAGCGCAGCGGAAGTGACCATAGCTCGCAAGATCCTGATGAATCGTCTGGAGACAGTGGACACGAATGAATAAATTCAGGTGGAAACTGCAGACACACGAGTTAGTGTGCCCCATAAACTATATGAAATAACATTACGTATAGAGGGAGATAAAACTAGGAAAATAAAAGGTCTCTTTTGGGAAAAACTTTCTAAAGGCTATGACATCCTGTTAGCTGAGAAAGACTGGCCACCAGAGTTTGTCAGGCAGTGCCCTCATGGCGAAGAAATGCCTGCCTTCTCAAATCATATTCCGATTCATAAAAAATACACATTGGCAAGAAAATGGGCAGTGACCCAAGCTCCTGCTTTATACAAAAATCATGTGGGATGGGATGAGGATTCACCTCACCACAAAATCAAGTTAAAAAATCAGCCCACTGCACAAAGGAAGTACCCAGTTAAACAAGAAGCTAAAAAGCAAGTCAGGGAGGTCTTAGATCAACGTGAATATCAAGGGGTGATCGAAACATGCACCTTTCAAATGAACAATCCTTTGTTTCCTGTCTCCAAGCCAGACGATTCATATCATCTAGTTTTGGACTACAGACACCTTACCTCCTGTAGTAAAACATTTGCAGTACAAAACTCACATAGTGCAGCACTAATGAATACCATTGTGCGCAAAAAATATAAAACGACATTAGATATCTCTAATGGATTCTTCTGTCAGAACATTGCACCTGAAAGCAGGTATTTGACCGCTTTCTCAATAATGGGATCGCAAAAAACTTTTTGCCAACTTCCACAGGGATTCAAGAATAGCCCAGGATTATTCTCAGCAAGGGTAACATAGTTACTACAGATATACTACAGATATATGATGATGAGGCATTATCCTATGTCGATGACCTGGAGACTCACTTAAAAAGGGTGAACACCATAATACTTGAGTTTGCGTCAGAGGGTTACAAATTCAACTTCAAAAAGTCACGAATTGCCCATCTAACTGTCCTATTTTTAGGATATGAATTATCAAGTGAAGGCAAAAGCCTGGCAGACAATTTCTTAGAGAAATGTGCTGTACTCCAAGCGCCAAAAACGCTGAAGAATTTACAATCAATACTAGGTTTCCTGAATTTCGGAAGAACATACATTCTAAATTATGCAGAAAGGGTTAAACCTCTCTATGAATTGATAAGACCAGATTTCAAACAAATCAATTGGACTCAGAAACACACAGAGATTTTGAGATCATTGCAAACCGACATATTAGCTAAAACAAAATTCCAAACTCGCAAAAACATACGCAATCTGGTAATCCGAGTCATCCCAGGAAGATGCAGATTCACATACCTGACCTCTAATGAGGGAGAAACGGTACCTATAGCTTACAAATCACATTTGTACACTGAAGCTGAAATGAAATTCAGCTCTACAGAAAAAATTCTGACTGCGGTTCAAACTGCTGTAGCAAAAGAAAGAGCCCTAGCCCTAGCCCTAGCACAAGGTAGATGAATAGCTGTTTTCTCATCAGAACCAGCCTTTGAGGCGTTAACAAGTCCACATAATCTGATTAAAATGGTCTTAGATCCAAAATGGAAAGAATGGGAACATTCCTTTGCTACAGAAGACGTGAAATACTATTTTGACCAAAAACTGAAAAAACTAGATGATCTAGTATATGAACGAGAATATCCTCTGCCAGCTGAAATTCTGCCTGTAGAACAAT
Organism: Lissotriton vulgaris; assembly: GCF_964263255.1. Taxonomy (NCBI): domain Eukaryota; kingdom Metazoa; phylum Chordata; class Amphibia; order Caudata; family Salamandridae; genus Lissotriton; species Lissotriton vulgaris. The sequence goes on along the minus strand of NC_141697.1, from coordinate 88,962,179 downwards.
ACACTTGCGTAATCTATATGGACAGATTCGCACAACACTACGATGTAGAGAAGAAATCCTACAATGCATCGTGCACGATTGTTAAAGGTCGCTGGCGCTCTGGTAAATTCAAACCAATGATTACCAAAACTGAATCACTCAGGAAATGTTCAGCTCAGCGAGCTGAAATAAGATCTTTAAAGATGGCGCTTGAAAATGCCGATCGCGAATTCTCCACACTAATAGTGTGTTATTCGTATTTCTGCGTCAAGTCATGCAACAGTGACATGCAGACATGGAGTAAAAACGGTTACAAAGATGACACAGGTGCCACAATCAAGCATAAAAAGCTTTGGGAACAAGTAGTTCTTGTAAAGAAAGAAAGAAAGAACTACGAAAGACTCACGTGATACATCAACGTGATGGCGTTCACGTTGCAGGGAATTCATTGGCTAACACAGCCATAGCGGAAGCGGTTCAACCGGCTTCCGTAGCCACTGAAAAGCGTTCAGAAAAACAAATAGATGGAGAAACCATGCTGGCAGAAAAAGCCTCATTAAAAGGCGATTATGCAGCATTACCTCTCAACTATCCACTCAGTAATACATACATAATTGATGCAAACTCCGTTCCGTTTGCTCGAATCCCTGGAGTGGGGATAGGGTAATTCCAAACACGAACCAGAGAATCTTCTTATTACAAGAAACACATATGGGATTGGGTCTGAGGGACCAAGAGATCCTGAAATCTCTGATGGAACTACAATCAGAGTACTGGTGGCCGGGAATGAGCGTAGTTATCTACAAATTTGCAAAAAAATGTGAGGACTGCAACAGAGATCGCAGTTGTGAACCGGACCAGCCTGTAGCCCAGATACCACTATTAGATAGCATCAGGCTATCTATAGCGCAGAAATCCAGTCGGAGAAATGCGTCCCATAATTAATAAAGACTTAATTCACTTAAAAATGTGGCCCCAGCACTCGGCTAACTCCAGAACTGTTATAAAAGATTTGTGCGTCTTTATCGGCACATACGCAATTGGCATGCTACACTCTGATCAGGGTCCTGCGTTTAGCTCTCGAGCTTACAAAGAGGCCATGAACAGCATGGGCATCGCATTGCGGTACCCTTCTCCCTTCCATCCTGAGGGAAAGGCAGTTGTGGAAAGAAAAAAACGGGACATAAAGCAATCTATAACGGCAAGGGTATTAGGTTCGGGTGATGGGTCGGTCAAACATTTAACAAGTGTCCAACGTAGTCTTAATAATCTGCCAAGAAATTCTCTAAAAGGTCTCACTCCATACGAACTATTGTTCGGAACTAGAATGCTTATTCAGGATCTTGATAGTCATACTTCAGTGGTAGAAGAAAAATCCTTTGATATCAAAGGCCGTTTGGCTGTTTTACAGGATTTAAATGAAACAAGAAAAAACCGGAGTAACATAAAGTGGAAACAACAGCCGACAGCCACTGAAGAAAAAACACCTGTCCCAGCAAGACCTGTCTGGATTTCAAAGATTGGGGTTCTGGTCAGAGAAAAGATCGCGGTAAAGAAGGAATTTGGGCCTTCTTACTGAAAAGCAGTACCTGTCTTAGCTATCAGCGGAACAAGATCAGTTGTACTACCCCCCCTTGCTGGTAAAAAGGAGAACAGAGTTGTATCCATCGACCTGGTAAAACCACAATCATGTGGCCAATAATAAGTAGTAAGACTAATTACATTTGATAAACCTGCAGTGAATAACAAAGCACTATGCAATAATGCCATGGAACTAGTGCCTCTTGAAACCCAAATTACAACAGTTCGTCAAGAAACACCAGTCTACAATCATGTAGCCTCTGACTATGCTAATGAAAGAATGAAAAATGCAAAAGCAAATGAAAATCTGGAAAAAATTCCAACAATTGACAGAACTGCATCTGGCTACTTCGATGACTTCTCTGAAGATCCAAGCGAGCATGAAGAAACGCCTCTGACAAAAATTTTCAAAGAAAAAATTATTGAACTTTTTCACCATAACATATCTGATTTCACCATGGATTGAATTTTGGATTGTGTTAGGTGTACTTACTCTCCTGCTTTGGCTCATCATGGTTCTCTGTTTGGGAAAATTCATTGAAAATTTAGTACAATGGACACAGCAAGTCAGAACATCAACTTGGTCCTAAAGCCTCACGCATCCTCCCACGTCGAGAAAAGAGAACTGTCATCTGTGAACATCTCAGCCAATCCAATACCCGGTGGGGTAGCATGGGACAGAACTGATTATGACATTTTTGGCCCGGTTGAGCTCTTGAAATATCCACATCAGTCCAAGGTTTCATTAAGTGACATTGTGACACCAAGTACATTTCCAGATGATTGGGACTTTGAAAACGTTAATAATATGATATCAGATTTAGTAATGTCAGCAAAATTCACAGAACATGATTACTTACAGGGTTCATCGAATTATGAAAAGTTATACTGTTATAACCATTATGGTGACCACTATTTGCATAAAACTGCTCAGCCTAGAAATTTTTATCTTACAACCAGTGGGAACACTGCCCAACTCCACCAAAGGGCAGTTCGATAACATTTTATGAGAAATTCCAGCACTTCTCAGGGTTTAATAACAGTGATCCAGAAACGTTTTTTTTTAAATGTTAAGTAGGACAGGAATGAAAACAATGTTGACAAATACTAAACTGATTTATTCTGAAAGATTTTATGACAAAATGTCTACATTTGGTTTCGATGTACACCATTGAAACAAAAACGATCTGGGGTTCCAAAGAATGGCAAGTACAAGGCCTAGAAGCATTATTTAGGGCCTGCATGATCCCAGTACAAATGATATTCTTGAATGGCGCAATTCAACAAACTACTTGTCTTGGCCTAGCTAAGATAAAAGATTTAAATACACCGTCTATTCCGAAACCCATAACTGATAGTGACAGCACTACAGATGTGGAGATAGACCTATCCCATATTTTACACCAAAACAGAACACATCCTGATTGGAAAAAGTGGTTGATCTGGCCAACAGACACGAATAACTGTCAAGATAGATTCCTGAACAAAACACAGGGGTTCAAAATGACCAGACCAGACCCTAGATACTCCCAGAGACAACATCCAGGGATAGTTACAACATACAGTGTAGTGTGGAATTTTAGTTTGCGAGCTAAACATCATCTGCGCCAGCTTGTCACCCACGTACAACATGCACAACAGCCATTTTAGGTATCATGGTCTCCTTGTCCACAATCGATCACCAGCGCGCCCCTCTGACCCAGCAAGCATCCTCTGCGCACCCTGGCTCCCCCTCCCTCCCCCTCATGAGCATAACCCTTCTGCATGACCCTGTCCTTGGGAGTCACGCCTGCGCCTGACCAGCATCTCCTCTCCTCCCATGAATGCCCCTCTGTTGATAAACCTTCCCTCCGCGCTCGATTGTCCACGCGGCATGAATACCACTCCTTTGATGACCCCTTCCCCGTGTCCAGCTGTCCACACAGGTCCGAGGCCATCGCCTAAGCCGGGAGATATCATTTACTGCCCCTTATTGTATGAGGTCGCTCTCCTTCAAAGGACCCTCTATTGATCCAGGCCTCCCCACCCCCTGTGATATGATCAGGCGCACACATCCTAAGACTCGACGGAACACTCAGCTGCGTGATGACCCCCTCCTCTTATCAGCAGGTTGAGGACCTCTATTGTGGCGGTATATGGGGGTGGGATTGACACGAGGATTACGGGGATGTCTTTTTTCTGGCGTCACAATGTTCTGATTATAATAAAGAAAGGTCACATGCCATAAAGCAGTGTATAAGAGGCCAGGCCTCCGAGAGGCTGTTAGAGCACCTCGAGACGATACCTTGTTGTCTGATCTGATGTGTTCTGCTCCGTCGGAATAAACTTCTGTTTCCTGTCTTCTGATCTCCGGCGCCTGCCTCATTGCTTGGTAATTTGAATGGTACAAGGGCGGTTAGCGCCGGGCAAATCTTGAGAAAGGTCCTAGCCCTACCTTTTTCTACAATTGGCGTCCCAAAGCGTGGGGCCCATCAGCGACACGTGGATCCAGTGGGAGAGGTCCCGATGACAGAGTGAACGACTGCAACGATCGGGAAGAGCTCGTGTCCGATAGACCCTCGTCTGACAGCCGATCATCCGACCTTCACTAGTTCTGAACAGACCTCTCTCGAGTGATCTACGGTCCTGACTGGGAACCATCAGGAGTGCCACGGGCATCACGAAGGAGAGAGGACGATCGGGCGCTGGATCCAGAAGACAGGAAACCGTCCATGCGGTCCGGGTAAGGTCGTGTAAACACGACGAATCGAGAAAAGATTGTTTTGTTTGGATAATACTAGTATTACGCTTTGTTGAAACCTCTGGAGATTCACTGTCTGCAAACGGAGAAAAAACAACAGGCTCTCTCTTTGCAAGCAGTGAAGGATAGGTAACGCAGACTTTTGTCCCCATTGTAATCCGTCGTGCCTATTTTTCTCCCCCACTGTTTCCCGAACTATCGTTCGTGGATTATTGTCTGGAGATTCTTTGTCTGCAAACAGGGAAGAAAAAGGTCTCTCTTTGCAGGTAGAGAAAGAGTGGGTAACGATAACTTTTCGTGCCCACTTATTCTCCCCACTGAATTGTTTTGATTGACCGATTATTCGGTATTGGTTCGTTTGAGGTATTCACCGCCGGCAAACAACGGAGAATAGAAATATTCTGTCTAGTCTTTGCCCGCCGTGATAAGATAGGTAGTGCAGACTTTTGTCCCCGTTGTAATCCGTCATGCCTATCTTCTCCCCACTGGTTGGTAGCCTGTTTAGCCCGGACCGCTTATTAGAGATGAACCATCCAGCTCCACTGGAGGGCACCCCTAATAAGGACATGTTCACTAAGCATGGACTAGTCGCTATAGCTTATACTAAGTTATGGCATAAATATACAAAAAAGAACCCTGAAAGTCAGTGGCCACTGATAGGTTCCTTTAATGAAAATAAAATAAAAACATTAGAAATAGCGCTCCAGAAGAATAAGACCACGCCCACTATGCTCGACAGTATCGGCATGTGGCGCAAAGAAACGGAACAACGAAAGAAAAGAGAAGAAGCAAAAATAGGGAAAGAATTACGAAAGGCAGCCCACCTAGCCGCAAAGCAACTAGAAGAGGAAAGAAAGGAAAGAAAGGAAGCTACACAAAACCAAGAATCAGGGTCGACAGGCCAATGTCCTGTTAGGACCCCCTCTGCACTCTACCCTGAATTGCCCTCCAAACAACGGGCGAACGATGAGTTACTGCTAGGTCCCCCAATCATCTACATGCCCCCTCCATATGCCCCCTGCCGACGAAGCTTTCAAGCTCCGAGTGCGAGCGAAAGTGACCTTAGTGCTAGTGCACCATCCCTCACGGCCTGTGCACCAGCCACATTAACAACATCGTCAGACGACCCCGAGGCTAGTAAACAACCACCAGCCAGACCAAATAGGTTGAGCAAAGATGAGCGGGATGGGCTCGACAAAATAGCAAAGACATTAGTAGAACGAAGGGAGAGCGAAGATTACACAATGAGCGTATATAATTCACATGCCGACAGCCACAGACGGCATTTCATCTTGCGATTCAGCTACCACACCCTGAACGCATATGAAGATAGGTATCGAAGTAAGGGCCCCGCTAAACTAACAACACTGTATAGGAAGATTGATGTTGGAGATGGGACTGAATGTGAGGCGACGGAGCTCTTCATGCAGATGCTTGAGGTCTTCCGCCACCTCACGGAACAAAAACCAGAAACCAAGGTTACAGTCCCTGAAACAACCTCAGTAGCAGTAGCCAATACTATGATGCCCATCAGAGAAGCGGCCCCTTACTGGATCCCGCCACGGGGCCAGGGAACAAGCGATGATATTAATAATGAAGATGCAAAAGGGAGGGTTGTGTACAATTGGGTTTACCAACCATGGGACCGACAAGATATCCTAACCTTCAAACAAACCCTGCCCGATTTAAGAAAGAACCCGACAGCATTTTATACTGAATTAGGCACAGCCTTGGGTTCGACAATAATGACTTTAGCAGACATTGACTTGTTCTTTGGGTTATGCCTGCCAGCTGACGTGTGGAAGCAAATCCGGAAGGCTGACCACACGGATCTGTTTGGACATACCTGGGACCAACTCGGTAAACTAGATAGACAGCGAGAGCCAGGAAGGAAACCAGTGAAGGACATACTGGAACTCCCAGACAAACTAGTTCAGAAGTTAAAGACACTGATCCCGGAAAGAAAGGTAGACTGGTCGATAGTCACGGCCTGTCGACAGAAACCCCAGGAAGATGTGTCAGAATACTTCTCCCGATTCGAGACAGTGTTCTCCGACTACAGTGGCCAAGACATGACCACCGCAACCGGACAGCACCTGTTTGTACAAAATTATGTAAAGGGCCTAACACAAGAAGTCTCCCAAAAACTGCTGACGAGTGAGAGTAGTTGGGGGGCCTCCAAACCCGCAGCTATCCTTCAGATGGCTCAGTATTATGAGCACCAAAAGAATGAGAATGATAGGGCGTCCGAGAAAAAGAAGAAAGATTTAAAGGAAAGGGTAATGATAGCCCAGATACAGGGTATAGCGGTAGGACGGGAACACCAAAGAGGGAACTACCAATCAACCACCCCCAGAGATCTACCTTCTAAAGATCACACCCCATCACCTCACACTGGACGTAGAGACATTAGCAATGACCAATGCGCCTTCTGCAAAGGGTTCGGCCATTGGAAATCCCAGTGTCCGGTTCTACTAGAGATGAATAGAAATAGGGACTCCAGGGATGCGGCAGGAGGGCCGAGAAATAGAGTACAAGGACGAGGGCACACTAACGACACCAACAATGACAGATCAGGGAGATTGAACACATTTGACCGTCCCCGACAGAACCAATATCAGCTGTCCGAAGGTGAAAATGCCCCCGACTTTGCATAGGACTGCCAGGGGCAAGGGAGGGATCCAGTCGAGCTCTGTGTTGACCAGCAAGGTCCTTATGTCACTGCTAAGGTCCTGGGTACAGAGTCTCCATTCTTGGTAGACACTGGGGCGACACGTAGTGTGTTATCAAAACGACTGATTCCAAGGGCACCCTTGTCTGGCTCACACATAACGTCAATAGGTTTTGATGGACACCCTCCACTAACCCCCTGTCCGTACCTATTACCTTTGACCTGGAAAACAACACCACTGACGCGACATTCCTGCTTTCCTCCAACTCCCCTGACGCCATTATGGGCATTGACTTACTGAAACATTTTCGAGCTACCATTAGGTGTTCCCCAGATGGAATACGAGTCATCCTGTACGACAACCCAGACTTGCCCAGATCCCGTCCCCCACGACACATGTGCTCCATAACTGACGCTGACATGTCCTTGCTTGACACCCTGCCTCCGTACCTATGGGCCAAAAATGACTCTGATGTGGGGCGAATGATGATTGATCCTATTCACATAACTGTACGACAGGACGCTATGCTCCCGAAACTCCCACAATATCGGATATCCCCAGAGGGTGAGAAGGCACTGGTAGCGATCATTCAGTCTCTGGTAGATGCAGGAGTGGTTGAAGAGGTGGTTAGCAACGTCTGCAACAGCCCAATCCTACCTATTGTCAAGAAGCAAGGTGAAGGAGATGAGAAAGCGTACCGCTTCATCATCGACTTACGAGAGATTAACAAAGTGGTTGTACCCCAATATCCTGTAGTCTCCGATATCACCACCATTCTGACCCTCATCCCGTCTACTGCTACCACCTTCACTGTTATCGACCTTAAGAACGCGTTTTTCTCTATCCCCATTCATCCAGACAGCCGTTATCTCTTCGGCTTCACTTTAAAATCCCGCTCGTACCGATTTTGTAGAGCTCCCCAGGGGTACACTGAAAGTCCCAGCATTTACAGCCAGGCCCTCAAAAGACAGCTGGATGCCTTCCAGCTACCAGAGGGAGTGGTGTTGATCCAATATGTCGATGATATCCTTTTGGCGGCCGACACCACCCCGCTTGCGACGACAGCCACCGTCCAACTCCTACACTTTCTTGCAGAAAATGGCCATAAAGTCTCCAAAAAGAAGTTACAGTTCTGCCAGCCACAAGTGACTTACCTAGGCCATCTTCTGTCCAAAGAAGGGAGGAAACTTACACCCGACCGAATCCAAACCATCCTAGACACCCCCATCCCAAAAACACAAAAGCAGGTCCGCTCTTTGGTTGGCCTAACCTCTTTTTGCAGACAGTGGTTGCCTAATTACAGCCTCATTGTGAAACCATTACTTGCCCTGCTGACCAAAGATGTCCCCTCCCCGCTTCCTTGGACCACTGAGTGTCAAGCCTCCTTTAAGGAATTACGGGATGCACTCTGCTCAGCACCCGTCCTCGGAACGCCGGATTACTCCAAACCCTTCTCCCTCTTCACCCACGAAAGGGAGGGATGCGCATTGTCTGTCCTAACTCAATCGATTGGTCCTAAGCAGCGCCCTTGTGCCTACTTCTCCGCCACTCTTGATCCTGTAGCCAGAGCTTTGCCTGCCTGCCTTCGAGCAGTAGCTGCCGCTGCTGTCTCTATCCGTCAGAGCGAGGGAATCGTACTTTCCAACTCCCTCACCGTGCTAGTACCCCATGCTGTCGACACCCTCCTGAACCAAACCAAGACTCAACACCTGACTAGCGCACGACTGACAGGGTACGAACTGACGCTACTTGCACCCCACATCACACTAAAGAGATGCACAACTTTGAATCCTGCCACGTTGCTGCCCCTGCCTGAAAATGACCCCGACATTCCTCCCATCCACGACTGTGTGACCCTCACGGACGAACAAACTAGGAGTAGGGTTGACCTCCGAGACACTGCTTTTACTGACCCCGATGGAGAGCTATGGGTAGACGGCTCATGCATCAAACTCCCAGATGGCACCACTTCAGCTGCCTATGCAGTAACGACAGCCCGAACAGTAGTTGAAACAGCCTGCATCGCACAACGATCTGCCCAGGCAGCAGAGCTGATAGCCCTCACCCGAGCATGCATCATAGCCGCAGGGACCACCGCGAACGTATATACGGACAGCCAGTATGCCTTCGGAGTGGTCCACCATTTCGGGCTCCTGTGGAGGGAGAGGGGATTCCTGACGTCCCACGGCACCCCAATCCTCCACGGAGATCTAGTTTCCGCTCTGATTGAAGCAGTTCTCCTCCCCAAACGATTAGCGGTGATCAAATGTCAGGCACACAAAAGGGTAACAGACTTAGTCGGACAAGGGAATGCATTGGCCGACATCACTGCACGAACCACAGCTGAGAATAGGACGGCAACACGCATGTATGTGACCAGGTCACAAGCAGAGAGATGGACGGACGCAAGGGAAATGATCAGAGACATCCAGTCGGCCAGCACCCCTCACGAACTGACTAAGTGGGCAGGGGTGGGTTTGAATGACGAAGAGGGCTGCTGGCGAACAAAAGATGCAAACAGATGGTTGCTACCCGACTCATACCTGATCCCCATACTGACAATGGCTCATTCCCCCGCACACATAGGATCCGCACCCATGATCGAACTCATTTCCAAAGTCTGGCACAACGACAAAATCCCCGACTCAGCCAGACGCCTAGTTCAGCAGTGCCTTATCTGTCTGCAACACAACCCCGGGAAAGGAACTGTGGTACCCCGGGGAGGGTTTGGGACCCCCAATCACCCCTTTGAGGTCCTTCAGATGGACTACATCCAACTAGAGAGATGCCAAAGCTTGAAGTATGTACTAGTCATTGTATGTGCCTTCAGCAAATGGGTAGAAGCTTATCCAACCCGTGGCAACACTGCCATGACTACTGCCAAAGTACTACTGAAAGAATTTTTCCCTCGCTATGGCCTTTGTCGAATTTTATGGAGCGACAATGGCCCCCACTTCATAGCTGAAGTTATCCAATTAATCCTAAAGGGGTTGGGGGTGAAGCAAAGGTTTCATGCGGTCTTCCACCCCCAATCCGCCGGTCTGGTGGAGCGCCACAATGCCACATTGAAGTTGAAATTGTCAAAAATAGTGGCAACCACCGGACTTAAATGGCCAGACGCTCTCCCTTTGGCCTTGCTATCAATGCGCTCCACTCCCACTAAACACCATTTGACCCCCTATGAGGTCGTATTCGGGCGACCGATGAACCTCTGGACCGCTCCCAAACCGACCTCCATTCATGACGTCCCGGACGTCCTACTGTCTGATTATTTGTGCAAATTAACTAAGACGTTGTCTGTCATTCATCAACAGGTGCAGCAGGCCATCCCCGATGCTTCCAGGGGCCCCGGCCATGACATCCAACCGGGAGATTTCGTGTTGATACGAAATTTCCAGCGGACCAAGAGTCTGGAACCGCGGTGGACGGGCCCCTGGCAAGTGCTGATTACCACCCGAACGGCGCTTCGAGTGGAGGGGAAGAAGCACTGGCTGCACGCACATCATTGCCGGAAGGTCTCTGCGAACCTGGCCACGACAGAAAACGTCAGCACCCAAGAAGAGCTCCTGAGCAAAGACCGACCGATATTGGACTGTTATCCCGATACTGAGGCACTCGAACTTGCAAAATTCTCTGATCCCACTGTGCCATCCAGAGAAGGGTATTTCCTGCGTCGAAAGGAGGGAGTTTCGGCTAAGTAGGCCACGGACTAAGTTAAATCTCAGAACGTTGACCTAAACACAATCAAGGGTTACCGGGAGAGAAGCTAAACGAAGTCTGTGGTTCTGCCCACTACCGAGCCCCTTGAAGGTGATGGAAGCGCCAGATAAGAAGATGATGGAAGCGCCAGATAATAAGATGATGGAAGCAACAGGAAATACCCAGTATAGAAATCCAAAGACTAACAACTTGCACAAATCAAAGACAATCTCACTCTTCATTGTCTTCCTCTTCTGCCTCCTCCTCATGACCTCCTTCTGGATTCTGGAGGAAAGCACGCCGGCTCATGAGGCACTACTACCTATTGCACAACCGACACCCCTGAAAGAGCATCACCTAATCTCTCTGTCGCCTCAGCTCCGAGAAAGGCGCAGGGAATTTTGGAACAATTCCTTCATGCAACTGTTGCACCAACACAACCTCGCTGCAAATGCTACGAACTGTTGGATCTGCGGGTTGCTCCCGCATGCCACTGGACACTCCATCCCCTTCATCCCTTCACCTTTCTCAGTTCACGGCTCTTGCCTCGCCTGGTTGATACTCATGCAAGAGAGCCACAAGGACAACGCCACCTCCAGCCGGACAGTGTCGCACTTCTACTCTGGGTTCTGGCTGAACAAAACCGAAAAGACCTCTGCTGCTCTATGTCCTGCGCTCACGGGCGCCACCTTCCTTAAAGACATTCCTGCCAAAGAACGAGTCGAAGTACAGGTGCTCCACAATCCAGCCAGGACCACCTTCTCTCATCTGCAAAAACAAACTACCGCTACTCTGACTGTGGCCCTGTCTGTTATCAATGTCACAGGTCTTGTGTGTCTCGAAGGCCATGGAACGCAGCTGGTGGGTCACAGCGCCTGCCGAATCACCAGAACATTGGACTCAGCTGACCCCCCTTCCTTTGTTGCTTCTCCGAATATGTACTTTGTGTGTGGCACCAAAGCTTACACCTGGCTCCCGAGAGGTTGGAAAGGCGCCTGTTACATTGCCTTCGTTCTTCCACCCACATATGTAGCCCCTGCCAACCACCACCGGCAGAGGCGTGCAGATGACATTGGACAAGCCGACTCCACCGGAGCACAGTTCCTGGATGCAGCAAAGGGACTTGTTCCCCTGTGGGGCCCAATGGCAAACAGCCGTGCTATCCGACACCTGACCCAGGCAGTAGAAACAACGATCAACATCACGGCTGGCATCCTCGCCAACAACACTGCGGAGCTTCAGGCGGTCCGCCTTGTGACCCTTCAAAATCGTCTTGTCCTAGACGTGGTCCTAGCCGACCGAGGAGGAGCATGCCGCATCATCGGATCCAGCTGCTGCACCTACGTGCCAGACAACTCGCCTTCAGTCTACAAAGCCATTGAACACCTCCACAGACTTTCCTCAGAGGTTCACCAAGAACAGGAAGGATGGTCGCTTGGGAGCTGGTTTTGGGACGCTTTGAAGAACTGGGGTTGGAAGTTGTTTTCCTTCGTGCTGATACCTGTTGTGATATTATGTGGGTGTTGCTTAGGTATCCAATGTCTGCCACCTTTGTGCGGCCTTGTTTCTAACTGTATGTGCCCAAAGACTTTGGACTTCCGAAATGAGCACATGAGTCCCCTCTATGAAGTAGAAATACGTGGCCTTATGGGGATAAATCCAAACTGACAAGTTGGCGAGACATGTTAAAAGGGAGGACTGTGGAATTTTAGTTTGCGAGCTAAACGTCATCTGCGCCAGCTTGTCACCCACGTACAACATGCACAACAGCCATTTTAGGTATCATGGTCTCCTTGTCCACAATCGATCACCAGCGCGCCCCTCTGACCCAGCAAGCATCCTCTGCGCACCCTGGCTCCCCCTCCCTCCCCCTCATGAGCATAACCCTTCTGCATGACCCTGTCCTTGGGAGTCACGCCTGCGCCTGACCAGCATCTCCTCTCCTCCCATGAATGCCCCTCTGTTGATAAACCTTCCCTCCGCGCTCGATTGTCCACGCGGCATGAATACCACTCCTTTGATGACCCCTTCCCCCGTGTCCAGCTGTCCACACAGGTCCGAGGCCATCGCCTAAGCCGGGAGATATCATTTACTGCTCCTTATTGTATGAGGTCGCTCTCCTTCAAAGGACCCTCTATTGATCCAGGCCTCCCCACCCCCTGTGATATGATCAGGCGCACACATCCTAAGACTCGACGGAACACTCAGCTGCGTGATGACCCCCTCCTCTTATCAGCAGGTTGAGGACCTCTATTGTGGAGGTATATGGGGGTGGGATTGACACGAGGATTACGGGGATGTCTTTTTCCTGGCGTCACAATGTTCTGATTATAATAAAGAAAGGTCACATGCCATAAAGCAGTGTATAAGAGGCCAGGCCTCCGAGAGGCTGTTAGAGCACCTCGAGACGATACCTTGTTGTCTGATCTGATGTGTTCTGCTCCGTCGGAATAAACTTCTGTTTCCTGTCTTCTGATCTCCGGCGCCTGCCTCATTGCTTGGTAATTTGAATGGTACAAGGGCGGTTAGCGCCGGGCAAATCTTGAGAAAGGTCCTAGCCCTACCTTTTTCTACAGTAGGGAAACTATGCCTTGAGTGGCTAGAGAAATCCACACTGGCTGAAATTAAGCAACATTTGACTTTACTTAAAGACGGTGCTGACTTGCGTGATTTCATATTGGGACCACGCAAACAGCGTCAAAAACGTTTCATAGCGGCCGGTATATACGCTGCGTATAACGAAGCTTGGAAAGTAATGCAAATTGAGACAGCAGAAAAAATACGAGAAATTGATCGTATAAATTTGGAAAAATCACTTTCTGTTGTGGACAATGGGTTGACGACTCTGTCCTCCAGAATATATTCACTGGACAGCATTGTATCATACTAATGTTACAACATGGTCAGTCTCAATTACGTTCTATTGTACAGCTTGGTTGGACGTTGCAAAATCTGCGTTCAGGCTACGTACCATGGCGTTTAATCAACACTGGACAGTACTGCCAAATCAGCTGAGTTGTTGGGTGGAATGGGAGGGGGTTGTATTGTTAATTCATTATGTCATAGGATAATTCGTTGGTACGGTAATTGCTGGAAACAACAGAGGATTTAATACTATGAATATGACTCTCAAGTCTTGCTACAATTTCCATAGAGATATACATTAGAGCTCTGCGGGATAGATTATAATACAGGAATGTGTCATGTACAACATATTTTTTGTGATTACAGTATGGGACGGCGAGTGCCGAGATGTATGATGGTACCATGTATACAATAATGTACCAGGTTGTTGTTATGTTATAAAATGCAATAAAATATGTTGGGAAAAATATAATTGAGAAAATTATTAACTTTATCATTTCATTTCAATATTTTTATTCGACTATCAACAGGTAGTCTCAAAAGTACAATCATATTACATTTAAAACATATAACAGATAAGATCACAGTTAATAAAATTCAATTTCTTGAGGTATGACCATACACAATCTCATTTCAGGACGTCAAAGAAAAGAGACATAAAATTTTTGTTACATAGCGAAAAAATCAGCTATAGATGTGATAGAATCATATCAGTTCCATTCTGTAGCATTTGATTTTTTCCTCAAATTGATTGCTTTCAGGATGAACAGGTTGACACTATAACAAGTCAGGGGGTCACCTAATCTCACCAAAAATGTCATAGCAGCTTTGTGTGACCAAATATTGTGTGTGACAAACAATGGTTTTAAATAAAAACATCAAAGATTTTGATAAAATTAGCAAAACAACATAAAGTGCTTTGTTTGCTTTTATTATCGCACAGGCATAAAAACTCTTCAGTCGGATGAGACCTCATTTTAGGGAAGGCTACGATATGGTGAACTATGCCATATCTCAGTCTAATTAGCACAAAGTGGTGCTGAGGATAAGACACATATGTCAAATAGTTACTAGTACTTGCATCTAAGCTGTATGATATAGACAGGGCGACAGTAGATTTATCTTTCTCAGCCTTAGATCTCAAGTCCAACCTATGTTGTAAAAAAGTATCCCTAATCTCCTTCTTGGTATAGGACAAGGTTTTTGATGTTTCAGACCAAACCGATGTTCTATTCAGATTTTCTAGGTCAGAATTAATATGTATAAAAGGAAGAGAGGGGCTCTTAATAACCCATAGGGAAATGGAGCGCCAATATACTGAAAAGTAAAACAAAGAGTTTTCCCTGTGGGAAGTATTATTTCCTGCTCCTAGATCAGGACTCAAACTGACAGACAAATCACACCATTCGTTTTGTGGAACTGGAGAACACTTACCAGAAAGGAACACACCCAATCTAATTTTAATTAAAAAAGTTTACAATTTATTGTAAAAAAATACAAAGATATCAATGAATTATCAATTAAAAACATGTAAATCACAAATAAAATACACAGTTAAAACCACCTAATGTGGACGTGGAGAAATTAATCAAAAGAGACACTAATATCTGTCTTTGTCATATCATTTCGGGCCCTCGTTTGTCAACAATGGGAGGATTATTATTCCTTTAGACCAGATTGATTGTTGGCAACGCCGAATATGACTTAGGGATTGGCGTCGACGCGTTTCGGAAGCATCAAATGATAATGGCTTCCTTCCTCAGGACAGTTTGTATATATATTCTCCACAGGTTAAATGTCAAACCGTAATGGTTATATTTCCAGTGGTAATCTACCAAATGTGTAGTATTCCTCTGGTGTTCGCCTGTAGTAGTATCAAGCTTCTGCAATCCTACCTCGATGTATAAGGAAGCGCTTTTATTCCAAAACCAGTCTGTTTGAAAATTAATCCAAGACGGACTTTGCACAATCCTTATTTATTGTACAAACGGGCGTAATCAATTTGGTGCCTCCCATTTATTCTTCGCGCTTAGTTTTGCTAGAGTAGTGGGTCAGATTGCCGAAATGGGGTTTCTATTTTGCAGCCGGGTAGTATCATACACGTGGCTAATGTGGGCACACGGCTAGTTTTCCCGGAGCTGCTCTGCGTGGTGTCTCTTCAATCACCGCTTCGTTTACTGATATGTCCTGTGACAATCTGACCCACTACTCTAGCAAAACTAAGCGCGAAGAATAAATGGGAGGCACCAAATTGATTACGCCCGTTTGTAGAACCACTGGAAATATAACCATTACGGTTTCACATTTAACCTGTGGAGAATATATATACAAACTGTCCTGAGGAAGGAAGCCATTATCATTTGATGCTTCCGAAACGCGTCGACGCCAATCCCTAAGTCATATTCGGCGTTGCCAACAATCAATCTGGTCTAAAGGAATAATAATCCTCCCATTGTTGACAAATGAGGGCCCGAAATGATATGACAAAGACAGATATTAGTGTCTCTTTTGATTAATTTCTCCACGTCCACATTAGGTGGTTTTAACTGTGTATTTTATTTGTGATTTACATGTTTTTAATTGATAATTCATTGATATCTTTGTATTTTTTTACAATAAATTGTACACTTTTTTAATTAAAATTAGATTGGGTGTGTTCCTTTCTGGTAAGTGTTCTCCAGTTCCACAAAACGAATGGTGTGATTTGTCTGTCAGTTTGAGTCCTGATCTAGGAGCAGGAAATAATACTTCCCACAGGGAAAACTCTTTGTTTTACTTTTCAGAATTAATATGTAACAACCATGGTATTTTAAGTGCGTTGTGCAATTTACGACACTCTAAAACAATCTATTTAGTAAAATCAGTTTCTTCCCTTTTTCAAATAGAGTACCATAGTGACAGTGGTCTGGCCAGTAGGAGGTATTCTAAAAACTGAAGACTCACCTCATAATGTGCAATAGTATGCGAAGGAAAATATTTTCAAGTGTTTGCAGGTCCTGACTTATTACATGGCCCTAAAGCCATGCCCCATACGGGGCTAGACTTACTCCTTTAGCTTTGTATAGGACCACCATCTCATTCGTTGGCCTGTTCCCCATTTTGGAAGAGAATTAAAAAATTCCCTGAGTTGCCCTGCTCATTTTTGCTCTAGTATTTGAAATGTGTTGTGTCCAAGAGCCATTATCCATGAAAGAAATACCAAGATAGCAAAAGGAATTAACAGTCTTAATGGGGCTTTTTGCAATAAAAAAAAGTTTTAAGAGGTTTTGCTTTGGGCCCACAATTCATAGTGTAAGTTTTGGATTTGTTTATAACCATTTTCCGTTGTATCATAAAGGCAGAAAATGTGTCCATTAATCTCTGGAGACCTATCTGAGTACTTGCTAGAAGTACGGCGTTGTCTGCATATAATAAAACAGGTATTGGTGGCATGCCACCATAGGAGCATCAGACTGTATCTTCTGCAGATATTCATCTATCACATTAAAAAATAGGGAGAATATTGGTGCTAGGACTCATCCTTGCCGTATCCCCCGTCCCACTTTAAATTTAGATGTGCATTCCCCCTGTGGGCCGAAGCGAACTTGGCTAAATAAATTCTCATGCAGACTGGAGAGAAACCCAATAATAGCTCTTGGTGCTCCCATCGAGATTAAAGTTGACCAGAGTAAATCATGGTCCACCATATCAAAAGCACTACTTAAATCGGCAAAAAATAGATATAGCGAGCCTGTCTTTGCACTGGTATACTTGCAGATAAGTAGTGCTAAGTTTGTGCATTGCTCAATGGTCCCTATTCACTTTCTGAACCCATATTGCACTGGGGTTAAAACGGAGTATTCAATTGCCCATTCCTCCAGTCTTAAAAATAAGACCCTACTCATCACTTTCAGGACAGTATCTTAAAGCGATATTGGACGATAATTTCTAGGGTCCACTTTGTCCCCCTTTTTAGGGCTCGGGCCTCCGCGTCACCACGAAGTGGTGGGCGGAGCTTCCGAGATCCTAATGTTAAAGAAAAAAAAAGGATATCTAGGGCTCTGGCCAGACAAATTCCTTACATTCCTTAGTGTTTTATGGCATCTGCCTAGTGATTCGTCTTCGCTGTGCAGTCTATGTAGTAGCCTTGATGTGATAGGCTATATTTACTTTTCGTCCGTCATTGATGTTAGTTTCATGGCATATTCTGTCCGTGAACGAGCACAGAGAGTGATTAATCTTAATTAGGAGCTGTCAGAGTGCCCGTGTAATGCAATCCAGATGATGCGAGCGCGTTCACCATTGCATTGCATGTGCACGGCAGTCCATTCATTTTAATTAGGAGCTGTCAGGGTGCTGCGTTCACGGCGGAGATAATGGAAAGAAGTGCGGCCTTCTTCCTGTTGTCCTCCGCAGCTCTTTAATATTAATCCCATTCCACACGAGTTCCCCTCCAAGCAGAGTTTGCCTAAAGCACAGCATACAAATGGCTTTGCTCTGCTGATTGAAAATGCTCGCTTATTTGCTTCTAAGTTCACTTTACAAGGACCACCCGTGAAGGCAACAACATGCTGTCCATTAATAAATTAGTAACAGTAAATAACTGTCTCTGTATTGTCACTACTTCCTGTGTCTACAGAGAGCCACTTACATGTCTAAACATTTTCGAGGACTCTGTGGGGGACTCTTTATGATGCGAAGAGACTGTTCCTTCCTCAGTGCACTTTGCCTAAAGCCCAGCATGACAAATACCTTTGCTCTGCTGGTGTAAAATGCTCGCTTATTTGCTCGTAACTTTACTTTACAAGGACCACCGGTGAAGGCAACATGCTGTTCATTCATAATTTAAATAACTGTCTCTGTATTGTCACTACTTTTTGCGTCTACAGAGAGCCACTTAAATGTCTAAACATTTTCGAAGACTGTGTGGGGGACTAGTTATGTGTAGAGTGATCTAGGATTTGAGTATGCCTTCTATCTCAGCCAACAGAAATGCTTATTGCCTGCAGAGTCCACTCTTAACAGTTAGTCCGGGAAAATGGTGCGGGATTGTTAAAATGCCTGCCTCATTTCACTACTTTACTGTGTCTCTACAATGCATCTACAATGAAGGCAACCTTTGTTCACTCCTACAGTAGGTATGGAAGGGTACACACACTACACACAGACATATAGGCACACCCATATGCATTTAAGGTAGCAGCATTGTTGGTATTTCCACCAAAAGTATTCTCCTTTTATCCACATCAAAAGGATGAAATGCTGAGCTAGTCCCCGCTTTCATTCAAAACGGCGAAGTGAAGCTATCACGCTGCACTCACAACCTGCCACACGCGACTGCAGCAGGCGCACGCTGCCACTGAGCTATACGAGGAGAGCGGGAAATTAAAGGAGGCGCTTCAGGGTGTTGTGGCAAAACAGAGAATATTCGTGCAGTCTGCACTATTTTCAATATTAGCATTACTGCTTAAACTCGGTGCTTTTATTGTCAATGTCTTGTGTATTTGCGTCGGAGTGTGGTGAGCCTGGACTCAGGAGTAAATATAATATTTTTCAAAAAGTGATGTAGAGGACACTGTGCGGTGCTTATGGCGCTTTACTGGCCGTTGTTGGTATTTCCACCAAAAGTATTCTCCTTTTATCCACATCAAAAGGATGAAATGCTGAGCCAGTCCCCTATCCACATCAAAAGGATGAAATGCTGAGCTAGTCCCCGCTTTCATTCAAAACGGCGAAGTGAAGCTATCACGCTGCACTCACAACCTGCCACACGCGACTGCAGCAGGCGCACGCTGCCACTGAGCTATACGAGGAGAGCGGGAAATTAAAGGAGGCGCTTCAGGGTGTTCTGGCAAAACAGAGAATATTCGTGCAGTCTGCACTATTTTTAAAATTAGCATTACTGCTTAAACTCGGTGCAGATGTGCAAGCTTCTCACACTCGCAAGAAAGACATCATAAGCAGCTGTGGTGCTAGGCAGTGGCTTTTGCAGGCGCAAGAAGGATGAAGACACAGAGCAGCCCTGCAGATTACATTAGCACAGATCAGGCTTCAGTGCCAGGCTTGGTTGTTTGCATACTCAAGAAGGATGATGAGACAGAGGAGCCCTGCAGAATAGATCAGGCAGCAGCACTGTAAACTTCTCACATCCACTAGGAGACCACAGGCAGCTGAGATGCCATCTTCTCCCACTCACAAGAAGCACATCACAAGCAGCAGTGGTGCAAGCTTCTCACACTCACAAGAACGACATCACAAACAGCAGCAGTGCAAGCTTCTCACAATCACAAGAAGGACATCACAGGCAGCAGCTGTGAAAGATTCGTACACTCACAAGGAGACCGCTGGCAGTTGAGGTGCAATATTCTCCCACTCACAAGAAGGACATAACAGCCAGCATCTGTGCAAGCTTTTTACACTCACAAGGAGACCACAGGAAGCAGCAGTGCAAGCTTCTCACATTCACAAAGAAACCACAGGCAGCAGATGTGCAAGCTTCTCACACTCGCAAGAAAGACATCATAAGCAGCTGTGGTGCTAGGCAGTGGCTTTTGCAGGCGCAAGAAGGATGAAGACACAGAGCAGCCCTGCAGATTACATTAGCACAGATCAGGCTTCAGTGCCAGGCTTGGTTGTTTGAATACTCAAGAAGGATGATGAGACAGAGGAGCCCTGCAGAATAGATCAGGCAGCAGCACTGTAAACTTCTCACATCCACTAGGAGACCACAGGCAGCTGAGATGCCATCTTCTCCCACTCACAAGAAGCACATCACAAGCAGCAGTGGTGCAAGCTTCTCACACTCACAAGAACGACATCACAAACAGCAGCAGTGCAAGCTTCTGACAATCACAAGGAGACTACAGGCAGCAGAGGTGCAAACGTCTCACACGCGCAACAACGAAAAACAAGAATAGCACAGAGATGCACAATGCTATATTCTCATACTCGCAGGCAGCAGCTGTGCAAGCTTCTCACACTCACAAGAAGGAGATCACAGCCAGCAGCTGTGCAAGCATCTTACACTCACAAGGAGACCACAGGCAGGTGAGGTGCAAGCTTCTCCCACTCACAAGAAGGACATGACAAAATGTAGTGGTGCAAGCTTCTCACACTCACAAGAAGGACATCACAGGCAGCAGCTGTGAAAGCTTCTTACACTCACAAGGAGACCGCTGGCAGTTGAGGTGCAATATTCTCCCACTCACAAGAAGGACATGACAGCCAGCATCTGTGCAAGCTTTTTACACTCACAAGGAGACCACAGGAAGCAGCAGTGCAAGCTTCTCACATTCACAAAGAAACCACAGGCAGCAGATGTGCAAGCTTCTCACACTCGCAAGAAAGACATCATAAGCAGCTGTGGTGCTAGGCAGTGGCTTTTGCAGGCGCAAGAAGGATGAAGACACAGAGCAGCCCTGCAGATTACATTAGCACAGATCAGGCTTCAGTGCCAGGCTTGGTTGTTTGCATACTCAAGAAGGATGATGAGACAGAGGAGCCCTGCAGAATAGATCAGGCAGCAGCACTGCAAACTTCTCACATCCACTAGGAGACCACAGGCAGCTGAGATGCCATCTTCTCCCACTCACAAGAAGCACATCACAAGCAGCAGTGGTGCAAGCTTCTCACACTCACAAGAACGACATCACAAACAGCAGCAGTGCAAGCTTCTCACAATCACAAGGAGACTACAGACAGCAGAGGTGCAAACTTCTCACACGCGCAACAACGAAAAACAGGAATAGCACAGAGATGCACAATGCTATATTCTCATACTCGCAGGCAGCAGCTGTGCAAGCTTCTCACACTCACAAGAAGGAGATCACAGCCAGCAGCTGTGCAAGCATCTTACACTCACAAGGAGACCACAGGCAGGTGAGGTGCAAGCTTCTCCCACTCACAAGAAGGACATGACAAACTGTAGTGGTGCAAGCTTCTCACACTCACAAGAAGGACATCACAGGCAGCAGCTGTGAAAGCTTCTTACACTCACAAGGAGACCGCAGGCAGTTGAGGTGCAAGCTTCTCCCACTCACAAGAAGGACATGACAGCCAGCATCTGTGCAAGCTTTTTACACTCACAAGGAGACCACAGAAAGCAGCAGTGCAAGCTTCTCACATTCACAAAGAAACCACAGGCAGCAGATGTGCAAGCTTCTCACACTCGCAAGAAAGACATCATAAGCAGCTGTGGTGCTAGGCAGTGGCTTTTGCAGGCGCAAGAAGGATGAAGACACAGAGTAGCCCTGCAGATTACATTAGCACAGATCAGGCTTCAGTGCCAGGCAGCGGCTGCTTGCATACCCAAGAAGGATGAAGACACAGAGCAGCCCTGCAGATTAAATGAGCACAGATCAGGCTTCAGTGCCATGCAGTGGCTGCTTGCAGACCCAAGAAGGAAAAAGACACAGAGCAGCCCTGCAGATTAAATGAGCACAGATCTGGCTTCAGTGCCAGGCAGCGGCTGCTCTCAGACCCAAGAAGTATTACGGGCAGCAGTACCACTACCACCAATGCTACTGCTACCAGTACCACCACCACCAGTACTCCCGCTACCAGTACCACCACCACCAGTACCACCACTACCAGTACTACCACCAGCAGTACTACCACTACCAGTACCACCACCTCCAGTACTACCACTACCAGTACCACTACCTCCAGTACTACCACTACCAGTACCACCACCACCAGTACTACCACTACCTGTACCACCACCATCACCAGTACTACCAGTACTACCACCATCAATACTACCAGTACTACCACCACCAGTACTACAACTACTACAGCCACCAGTACTACCACTACTACAGCCACTAGTACTACCACTACCACCACCAACAGTATTACCACCACCGCCAGTACTACCAATACCAGTACTACTACCACCACCAGTACCACTACCACCAGTACTACCACTACCAGTATTACAGCCAGCAGTACCACCACCACCAATGCTACTGCATGCAGACCCAAGAAGGATGAAGTCACAGAGCAGCCCTGCATATTACATCAGCACAGATCAGGCTTCAGTGCCAGGCAGCGGCTGCTTGCAGACCCAAGAAGGATAAAGACACAGAGCAGCCCTGCAGATTACATAAGCACAGGCTGCTTGCAGACCCAAGAAGGATAAAGACACAGAGCAGCCCTGCAGATTAAATGAGCACAGATCAGGCTTCAGTGCCAGGCAGTGGCTGCTTGCATACCCAAGAAGGATAAAGACACAGAGCAGCCCTGCAGATTAGATCAGCACAGATCAGGCTTCAGTGCCAGGCAGCGGCTGCTTGCAGACCCAAGAAGGATAAAGACACAGAGCAGCCCTGCAGATTAAATGAGCACAGGCTGCTTGCATACCCAAGAAGGATAAAGACACAGAGCAGCCCTGCAGATTAGATCAGCACAGATCAGGCTTCAGTGCCAGGCAGCGGCTGTTTGCAGACCCAAGAAGGATGAAGACACAGAGCAGCCCTGCAGATTACATGAGCACAGGCTGCTTGCAGACCCAAGAAGGATAAAGACACAGAGCAGCCCTGCAGATTAAATGAGCACAGACCAGGCTTCAGTGCCATGCAGCGGCTGCTTGCAGACCCAAGAAGGATAAAGACACAGAGCAGCCCTGCAGATTAAATGAGCACAGATCTGGCTTCAGTGCCAGGCAGCGGCTGCTCTCAGACCCAAGAAGTATTACGGGCAGCAGTACCACTACCACCAATGCTACTGCTACCAGTACCACCACCACCAGTACTCCCGCTACCAGTAACACCACCACCAGTACCACCACTACCAGTACTACCACCAGCAGTACTACCACCAACAGTACTACCACTACCAGTACCACCACCTCCAGTACTACCACTACCAGTACCACCACCTCCAGTACTACCACTACCAGTACCACCACCACCAGTACTACCACTACCAGTACCACCACCATCACCAGTACTACCAGTACTACCACCATCAATACTACCAGTACTACCACCACCAGTACTACAACTACTACAGCCACCAGTACTACCACTAATACAGCCACTAGTACTACCACTGCCACCACCAACAGTATTACCACCACCGCCAGTACTACCAATACCAGTACTACCATAATCAGTACCACTACCACCACCAGTACCACTACCACCAGTACTACCACTATTACGGCCAGCAGTACCACCACCACCAATGCTACTGCATGCAGACCCAAGAAGGATGAAGTCACAGAGCAGCCCTGCATATTACATCAGCACAGATCAGGCTTCAGTGCCAGGCAGCGGCTGCTTGCAGACCCAAGAAGGATAAAGACACAGAGCAGCCCTGCAGATTACATAAGCACAGGCTGCTTGCAGACCCAAGAAGGATAAAGACACAGAGCAGCCCTGCAGATTAAATGAGCACAGATCAGGCTTCAGTGCCAGGCAGCGGCTGCTTGCATACCCAAGAAGGATAAAGACACAGAGCAGCCCTGCAGATTAGATCAGCACAGATCAGGCTTCAGTGCCAGGCAGCGGCTGCTTGCAGACCCAAGAAGGATAAAGACACAGAGCAGCCCTGCAGATTAAATGAGCACAGGCTGCTTGCATACCCAAGAAGGATAAAGACACAGAGCAGCCCTGCAGATTAGATCAGCACAGATCAGGCTTCAGTGCCAGGCAGCGGCTGTTTGCAGACCCAAGAAGGATGAAGACACAGAGCAGCCCTGCAGATTAAATGAGCACAGATCAGGCTTCAGTGCCAGGCAGCGGCTGCTTGCAGACCGAAGAAGGATAAAGACACAGAGCAGCCCTGCAGATTACATGAGCACAGGCTGCTTGCAGACCCAAGAAGGATAAAGACACAGAGCAGCCCTGCAGATTAAATGAGCACAGATCAGGCTTCAGTGCCAGGCAGCGGCTGCTTGCATACCCAAGAAGGATGAAGACACAGAGCAGCCCTGCAGATTAAATGAGCACAGATCAGGCTTCAGTGCCATGCAGTGGCTGCTTGCAGACCCAAGAAGGATAAAGACACAGAGCAGCCCTGCAGATTAAATGAGCACAGATCTGGCTTCAGTGCCAGGCAGCGGCTGCTCTCAGACCCAAGAAGTATTACGGGCAGCAGTACCACTACCACCAATGCTACTGCTACCAGTACCACCACCACCAGTACTCCCGCTACCAGTACCACCACCACCAGTACCACCACTACCAGTACTACCACCAGCAGTACTACCACCAACAGTACTACCACTACCAGTACCACCACCTCCAGTACTACCACTACCACCAGTACTACCACTTCCAGTACCACCACCATCACCAGTACTACCAGTACTACCACCATCAGTACTACCACCACCAGTACTACAACTACTACAGCCACCAGTACTACCACTACTACAGCCACTAGTACTACCACTACCACCACCAACAGTACTACCACCACCGCCAGTACTACCAATACCAGTACTACCATAATCAGTACCACTACCACCACCAGTACCACTACCCCCAGTACTACCACTACCAGTATTACGGCCAGCAGTACCACCACCACCAATGCTACTGCATGCAGACCCAAGAAGGATGAAGTCACAGAACAGCCCTGCATATTACATCAACACAGATCAGGCTTCAGTGCCAGTCAGCGGCTGCATGCAGACCCAAGAAGGATAAAGACACAGAGCAGCCCTGCAGATTACATGAGCACAGACTGCTTGCAGACCCAAGAAGGATAAAGACACAGAGCAGCCCTGCAGAATAAATGAGCACAGATCAGGCTTCAGTGCCATGCAGTGGCGCTTGCAGACCCAATAAGGATAAAGACACAGAGCAGCCCTGCAGATTAAATGAGCACAGGCTGCTTGCATACCCAAGAAGGATAAAGCACAGAGCAGCCCTGCAGATTAAATGAGCACAGATCAGGCTTCAGTGCCAGGCAGCGCCTGCTCTCAGACCCAAGAAGGATGAAGACACAGAGCAGCCCTGCATATTACATCAGCACATATCAGGCTTCAGTGCCAGGCAGCGGCTGCTTGCAGACCCAAGAAGGATAAAGACACAGAGCAGCCCTGCAGATTACATGAGCACAGACTGCTTGCAGACCCAAGAAGGATAAAGACACAGAGCAGCCCTGCAGAATAAATGAGCACAGATCAGGCTTCAGTGCCATGCAGTGGCGCTTGCAGACCCAATAAGGATAAAGACACAGAGCAGCCCTGCAGATTAAATGAGCACAGGCTGCTTGCATACCCAAGAAGGATAAAGCACAGAGCAGCCCTGCAGATTAAATGAGCACAGATCAGGCTTCAGTGCCAGGCAGCGACTGCTTGCATACCCAAGAAGGATGAAGACACAGAGCAGCCCTGCAGATTAAATGAGCACAGATAAGGCTTCAGTGCCATGCAGCGGCTGCTTGCAGACCCAAGAAGGATAAAGACACAGAGCAGCCCTGCAGATTAAATGAGCACAGATCTGGCTTCAGTGCCAGGCAGCGGCTGCTCTCAGACCCAAGAAGTATTACGGGCAGCAGTACCACTACCATCAATGCTACTGCTACCAGTACCACCACCACCAGTACTCCCGCTACCAGTACCACCACCACCAGTACCACCACTACCAGTACTACCACCAGCAGTACTACCACCAGCAGTACTACCACCAACAGTACTACCACCAACAGTACTACCACTACCAGTACCACCACCTCCAGTACTACCACTACCACCAGTACTACCACTTCCAGTACCACCACCATCACCAGTACTACCAGTACTACCACCATCAGTACTACCAGTACTACCACCACCAGTACTACAACTACTACAGCCACCAGTACTACCACTACTACAGCCACTAGTACTACCACTACCACCACCAACAGTACTACCACCACCGCCAGTACTACCAATACCAGTACTACCATAATCAGTACCACTACCACCACCAGTACCACTACCCCCAGTACTACCACTACCAGTATTACGGCCAGCAGTACCAACACCACCAATGCTACTGCATGCAGACCCAAGAAGGATGAAGTCACAGAGCAGCCCTGCATATTACATCAGCACAGATCAGGCTTCAGTGCCAGTCAGTGGCTACATGCAGACCCAAGAAGGATGAAGACACAGAGCAGCCCTGCATATTACATCAGCACAGATCAGGCTTCAGTGCCAGGCAGCAGCTGCTCTCAGACCCAAGAAGGATGAAGACACAGAGCAGCCCTGCATATTACATCAGCACAGATCAGGCTTCAGTGCCAGGCAGCGGCTGCTTGCATACCCAAGAAGGATGAAGACACAGAGCAGCCCACTCGAATTTATAAAAATAGGTAATATTTTTATCTTTTAAATGACACCAAAACGAAAATAATCCACTGTAGGGAACTAGAGATATGAATTTTTAAAGATTAGTCACTTTCTAGTGCTTAGAAACCAACAGTGCCCCTTTAAGTCATTTTGTTTTCTCTGGCAGGGACACACCTTGATAAATTGTTCTGAAGAATTCTCACCACTGTAGTGGGCCGCCTTCTTCAGCAAGCGGGGTCCAGTTAGAACACCTTCCTGGCGTTCTGCTTGCAGGTACCAAAGTATCAAACACACAATCCAAGGTTCTGGAATCTCCAAGAGGGTCCTTGAAAGTGTGAAACTTCAATTCCGCAATCCAGTTTAACAAAACGCTTACAAATCCACACTGGTACTCCAGGCTTTGAATTCTTTGTGGGGCTGTTCAGGTGAGCTCTGTTAACCTGTAGCTTGCAGGGAGTTTCCACTCTTGAGTCTTTTGGCAGCAAGGTAATCCACAGGGCTGTAGTTTCGGTGCAGTCTTCATAGGTCATGCCTTAGAGTTCCTTGCACACAGCAAAACCTTCAGCAGGGCACTTCTTGCTTCATTCAGTTTCAAGCAGCAGATCTGGAGGGCTCTGCCCCTCTCAGATACGTATTCAAAATTCTCTTGGTGAAGCACCAGGTCACTGCTGACCAATGAGAGCAGGGCAACTCCTCCTAGTTATGACCACTTCCGGTGGAGTGTGGCATTTAGTTTGTCCCAGAGTTCATCATCCTTCCAAATCCATAATGGCTGATTTTCCAGCAAGGAGGTAAGAGCTGGCTAAACACACCCCCTGGGATATCTCATTTCCATGGATCCTCCCAGTAACATCTGCAAATTCCTTTCTTAAGCCTAGTCCTGACTCTGGGTCACTACTGTCAAAGTGGACTAAAACCCAGGCCTCCCCTCTTGCCTTTGAAGAGCGTAGTTTACGACGCCACCTCCTGGCCTGGAATTCCTATAGAACAGATCACTGCCTTCCCAGCAGCCTGGCTAATCCACGTAACTGACCAATCAGGGCAGACCACTGAAAGGCTGAATTTGGACTTACAAACAAGAAAGTCTCTTAACTTATTGTATGTACACTTTAGGAGAAATTCAACAATATAATATCGTTGGATTTAATATGACCATTCTGGGAAGTCTTTGAATGGTCCGGCTAGTCCTCTCCTATCAATATTTATTGATCAATCACTTACTACCATGTTAACCTATGGGCCATGGGGTTTGCAATGGGGAAAATGACTTGCGCCACTTTTGTAGCACCAGGGCTTATAAAACCATATTTTATAAGTATTTCCCTAATTTCTACCGGACCACCACCCCCTGTGCAACTAGGGGAGACTTCAGGGGTTTTGAATCTGCAGAAATATTGCAGATCACCCTTACCCAATTCTTCCAGCATCAAAGTCGAATTTGAGCACCTCTTTAAGACAATGTGGGGAGTGAAATGTAAAATTTCACTTTACCCAGGCTTCTAAAAACTCATTTTATAAGGGCGCTGCTTATAGATAACTGACCCCCCAACCCCTGGAATACCTAAGGGTGACCCTGGGGGTCCCTAATATGCAAAAACATGGTAGGTTTTTAATTTTTAAGGGCCCCTACCCCCAAAGTCGAGTTTGGGCACAATTTAAGGTTTAAAAACTGTCCTGGCCACCAGTGCAGCTTTTAAACTGACCTCAGGCTTCAGCGCTGCACACATGCTGGTGCAGAGAATCTGCTGGCCTCTAAACTGCCATGCCCCAGGATACTGGAGACGTCTAGGTAGTTTCAATCCCCTGATTGTTAACGCATCCACAATTAACTATTGTAGCAATCGCTGTATGGTACTCTTTACTTTTAAACATATTCATCTAAAACACAGCATGCCACCATTGGTAAAATTACAATCTAACCCACATAATTCCACTACACACCACATGCACACACTCCATAACACATGGCGAAAACACATTGGCATTTACAATGCCATTAGCTCAAACTCAAATAAATCCGAGCCCGATTGCATTTCTAATGCTTGTTGAATATTGGAATAATAATAAAATCTCCCCATGTCTTCGGGATTATATCTGTGTCAGCTGCATTAAACACGCAAGTTAGGATGGGTCCCAATAAATTAGGGGCAGATTTGAACACATCCACTGGGACACCATCCGGCCCTGGTGCCCGACCCCCGGCGCTTGCATGAATTGCCTGAATGACTTCCTCATTAGTGATGTTCAGTGGGAGGCTTCTTCCCTTTTCTAACATCACTTCCTGCGTCTCCATTGTGTCCCCCTTACTATTAAAAATTTCAGAGAAGTGGTTCACTCATTTATCTGTTGAGACAAAAGACCAGAATTCTGGGATATTGTCACTTTTCAGGAATGGGGCATTTACTGTTTTCCAAAAGAGTTTGTTATTTTTAGTTTATGCAGCAATAACCAAGTTTTCCCATGCTTCATCCTTAATTGTCTTCTTCCGGGCAGAAAAAGCTAATTTATACTCGCACCGTAGGTATTGAATATGTAATAGGTCTTGCAGCGATTTAGACATGCTTCAAGACCCGAAGGGCTTTCATGCAGGCGCTGTCAAACCACCCCCTCTTTTTATTACATGGATGCCCAGGGATCTTTGTTAAAATTGATTTTATTGATTTTGTAATGGTGAAAACATACTCTACCACTAACAGTGGGGTAATTTAGTCTTGGAGACAGTATGCAATTTCCCATTGATGAGAGACTTCTATTTTTCTCATTATCAAACCTGGGTCAACTCCCGGGCCATTAATTCTGACCCCGTTTGTCCCAGCCGGGTTTATATAATTTGCTGTATCAAATAAGTTATTCCTTCTGTTCCAATAGAAAAAGGATAATTTTAGCAAATTATGATCACTAAATAAAGAGGGTACAACACTAAGATTGCCACATAGACAGACAATGGGATGTGAATTTCTTCCTATGAAAGTCGGATTAAGAGCCCCATTTGGACCACAGCCTCCCCCCCCCCGCCCTCCCCCTCCCCCGAAGTTGGAAATCATATTTGGCAATCATCTGGTTGAGTGCCTCCCCATAATCATTGTGACAAAAAAAATGGTCTGTTTCCTCTCCCTCATTTATATGACAAGAAAGCTTCAGATTGGGTGCTCCACACGTCTGTAAATTAACCCCTTGCATGCGGCCGCAATTCTGCGCCTGTGCAGCAAAATCGCAAGTAGGCGGGTTTATGATGGCCCCCAGCCATCATCAGCACATGGATACAGAAAAGGGGGTGGTGATGAACAGAGTGTCTGAATTAAGCAGACCACTCTTACCCAGTCCAAAGATCAGGGCTAGATCCATCACCGTTATTTATCTCACTGCACCATCCCAGCTCAGAACCTGGCTATATGCAAATCAGTCTGTCCCTGGCCCAGTGCATCATGGGAACAGGGCAGACTAAACTACCAAGCCAATTCTTCACCAGAAAGGAGACAAGCTGCCAGGGACCGGTTTCTGGCATTTCAGCCGTCTTCGGCCCGGCTTGCTTGAATCCTGATGGTGCAGTGAGAAAGGGACTCATGTCTGAGTATACCCTGCCACACCTATAGTGGCCAAAATCGATACAGAAAAGGGGGTGGTGATGAACAGAGTGTCTGAATTAAGCAGACCACTCTTACCCAGTCCAAAGATCAGGGCTAGATCCATCACCGTTATTTATCTCACTGCACCATCCCAGCTCAGAACCTGGCTATATGCAAATCAGTCTGTCCCTGGCCCAGTGCATCATGGGAACAGGGCAGACTAAACTACCAAGCCAATTCTTCACCAGAAAGGAGACAAGCTGCCAGGGACCGGTTTCTGGCATTTCAGCCGTCTTCGGCCCGGCTTGCTTGAATCCTGATGGTGCAGTGAGAAAGGGACTCATGTCTGAGTATACCCTGCCACACCTATAGTGGCCAAAATCGATACAGAAAAGGGGGTGGTGATGAACAGAGTGTCTGAATTAAGCAGACCACTCTTACCCAGTCCAAAGATCAGGGCTAGATCCATCACCGTTATTTATCTCACTGCACCATCCCAGCTCAGAACCTGGCTATATGCAAATCAGTCTGTCCCTGGCCCAGTGCATCATGGGAACAGGGCAGACTAAACTACCAAGCCAATTCTTCACCAGAAAGGAGACAAGCTACCAGGGACCGGTTTCTGGCATTTCAGCCGTCTTCGGCCCGGCTTGCTTGAATCCTGATGGTGCAGTGAGAAAGGGACTCATGCTTAGGATTCAAGCAAGCCGGGCCGAAGACGGCTGAAATGCCAGAAACCGGTCCCCGGTAGCTTGTTTCCTTCCCAGTGTAAGAATTGGCTTTTGTAGTTTGGTTTGCCCTGTTCCCATCATGCACTGGGACAGGAACAGACTAATTTGCATACAGTCAGGTTCTGAAACTGGGATGGTGCAGTGAGCTAAAAAACGGTGTTGGATCTAGCCCTGATCTCTTGACTGGGTGAGAGTATTCTGTTTAATTCAGAGACTCTGTCCCTCACCACCCCTTGTTGTAAATATTTTTGTCCACCCTAAGCGTGGAAGGGTATACTCAGATGTGAGTCCCTTGCTCATTGCACCATCAGGATTCAAGCAAGCCGGGCCGAAGACGGCTGAAATGCCAGAAACCGGTCCCCGGTAGCTTGTTTCCTTCCCAGTGTAAGAATTGGCTTTTGTAGTTTGGTTTGCCCTGTTCCCATCATGCAATGGGACAGGAACAGACTAATTTGCATACAGTCAGGTTCTGAAACTGGGATGGTGCAGTGAGCTAAAAAACGGTGTTGGATCTAGCCCTGATCTCTTGACTGGGTGAGAGTATTCTGTTTAATTCAGAGACTCTGTCCCTCACCACCCCTTGTTGTAAATATTTTTGTCCACCCTAAGCGTGGAAGGGTATACTCAGATGTGAGTCCCTTGCTCATTGCACCATCTGGATTCAAGCAAGCCGGGCCGAAGACGGCTGAAATGCCAGAAACCGGTCCCCGGTAGCTTGTTTCCTTCCCAGTGTAAGAATTGGCTTTTGTAGTTTGGTTTGCCCTGTTCCCATCATGCACTGGGACAGGAACAGACTAATTTGCATACAGTCAGGTTCTGAAACTGGGATGGTGCAGTGAGCTAAAAAACGGTGTTGGATCTAGCCCTGATCTCTTGACTGGGTGAGAGTATTCTGTTTAATTCAGAGACTCTGTCCCTCACCACCCCTTGTTGTAAATATCATCAGCACATGAGCACCGTAGTGCATGACGCATGGGGGCCATCATCAGCATGCAAGGGGTTAAAAACACCTGCCCAAAATATAATTTTAGTTAATTAAGGATAAAAACATTTACAAACCCTGATTGAGAGCTGCTACCACATCGCCTCGTGAAGAGTCAAAAACATTATTGTAAAAATGTACAATTATTAAATCTTTTGCCCCCCTTTTTACTTAACCACAGCAGTTGTGGATGTGGACCCATTATTACAGGGTTTTTTTTAACGTTGACAGAGTGTTTTTTGGAGATAAGTACTTGTAAACGCCCCTTTGCTTGTCCTGCTTGTGAACTTATAGCTGCTAAGAAGTAAGCGGTGTACCCTTCCACGTGAACCAGAGTAACGCACCAGGTCTCTTGTAGGCGTATGATGTCATGACTAGAGATGAAGTTAGCCCATTCAATTAATGAGGCCTTGCTTGCTAGCCCGTTCACGTTCCAAGTGGCAAACTTGTACCCTTCTTTTTGGAGGCTTTATCAAGAGTCTGTGATTATTTAGCTGACCGAATAGTTAATTAGACAGTATTATCATTACCATCAACTATTCAACTAATTGGTCCATCGACCAAATGGAAGGAAAGTGGATGTCTAGTTAGAAATGTATCTAAAGACAACACACATGAATCTATGAAAGAAAAGAATTGAACGCATAAATAAATTGACCCCAGCGCATCAGGAATTTTGAATAAATGTGTATGGGCCATTGTATTATGATGTTATTGAGTATTGATCCCTGATTATTGGTTTTGCGCTGGATCAGTGGGCATCTCCATCATTGAGTATCTTACCTGCATCATCCCTTGCCAGATCTGCCCACAGCAGCTCAGGTGGTACTGGGGTCACCCTTGCCGCACCCATGTCACAAGGTGTACTAGCATCTTCATAGTTTCAACAAATTCAACATTCAACAGTTTCTTCATGTATTCAACTACACCAATCTCACTGGTTAATCCATCTTACATAGCCTTAACACGAGGCTGCTCCTGCTTCAGGACCAGCTGTACAGCTAATATGAAGCACACTACGTAGAATGAGGTTGGATGTTCATATTCTCATGTGTTGGTTCAGTCTCAATACGTCCTGCCGGGTACTAAGAGTGATGAACACTTAAAGTTCATCCGGTGTTGCAGGCAGCATGATGTATAACAAGGCGGCCCTTGAGTCGGCTTGCACTACCAAGCGTGAGTTGTAGTAGCCAACAGCCACAGATTTATCTGCAGCATTTAGATGTCTTTCTCCAAGAGAGGTTGACTAATAGTATTTCAAAACAACTAAGCCTGCAGTTGAAGCATCAAGAGGCTTCTGGTCTGCCTGGAAGACAGCATTATATAGTGTTAGTATATTAGATTTAGTGTTGCATCATTGAGGTGTCATGCTTACTTCTTGTGGTTCTTACCTTGGGTCACCATGTATTGCTGTAACCGAGGACCAGCCATGTATTCATGGTTTGCTGAAACACAAGATCAGGGTTCTCCAAAGTCAGTCCCGGAGTGCCAGGTCTATGCCAGATTTAGATAAATGAAGTTATCTTACCAATCTGGCATGGATATGGCACTCCAGGACCGACTTTGGAGAACGCTGCAAAATAAGAATGAAAAGCTTGAGAATGGGTATTGGAAGTGTGGTCCACAATTTGGGGATCTGTATTGAAAAAGAGATTTCCTGCATGTATGATTAGGGGTATCTAGGAAAGACAATGTGGAGCATGGAGCTGAAACAAAGTTTATGGTGCAGGCAAAAAGCCAAGTGCCATTAATTACTCTGTGCCTAGAGGGGAGAGCTTTTAGTGACATTCATGAGGCTAGAGATATCTAATGTCACGCTTTTATGTATGAGAATTTAATAGCACAAACCAAGCAATAAAGCAATTGAGAATTGTGTAAGAGAGAAGTATATGACCTATTGAACCAATCTGAACTTACTACATTTAGGATGCACATATTACCAATAAATGAATGAATGAGCAATTATAGAGCGCAGACTGACACCAAAAAGGGTATCATTACATTAAAGAGAGGAAAGCAGGAAAGGACTGGGAGGAAATTAGGTGGTGGACAGAGCTAGGTTTTCATGGCGTTTGCAAAAGTCCATATGATTGTCAATAATATGCAGGGCCGGAGAAAGACCTCCCAGTGCATAGCACCAGAATAGGAAAAAGAGCAGCCACCATATCTAGTCTTTCTAATTCAAGGCATTTACAAAAGATGTAAAGAAGAATATCTGAGTGGAACATTGGGGAAGAAACAGGGTCAGGTGTGTTAAGCACGATGGTCAAGGTGCATACCTTTAAAAACAATGCACTGTCCAAACCAACTCCAAA
The DNA here is from genome assembly GCF_964263255.1 of Lissotriton vulgaris. NCBI lineage: Eukaryota > Metazoa > Chordata > Amphibia > Caudata > Salamandridae > Lissotriton > Lissotriton vulgaris. The sequence goes on along the minus strand of NC_141697.1, from coordinate 88,927,782 downwards.
GCAGAGAAGAGAGATGGGGACATGCGGGAGTAACATGGCAGGAAAAAGGCGAGCTTGGCTGTTGCAGTTTGGACACTCTGCAGCAGGTAAAGTACAAAGAGTGGTTGATAAAAATAAAAAATCGGTACAGTAGTCCCAGGACAAAATAGTAATTTCCTGGATCCCTGTCTGATTAGATGAGCAGGAATATAAGACATGGTTTCTGATGTAAATGGATATAAAATAAACACGATGCTGGGGATGGTGTAGTCCAAGGTTGGCTGTTCAGTATCTAGATTGCAAGGAGTCAGGCTGACCACCCATAACCATCTCGGTTCTGTCAGTGTTGAGTTTTAAGGAACTGAAGTTCATCCTAGACATGATCTTTGTGTTACAGTTAAGAACCTGCGGTATGTCTGAATATGTGTTTTCTAGTCGGATGATGTTTTGAGTATCACCAGCATATGTAGTTTGATAGAAACAAAATGCCCTGATCATTTTGGCAAGGGGCTGAGACGTAGATATTGAAGAGAGTGGAGCTGAGAGAAGAGACCCGTGGGACTCCAAGAGGAACCTTCATGAAAGTGGATTGTATAAGGTGGACATGAAACGTTTGTGAGAGTTCAATGGGATATGATTAGAACCAGTCTAAGGCACCATCCTGAAATGGTGTACAAAGATCCAGAAGGATAAGAGCAGCTGATCCTCTTTGTCATCCGCAAGCATTCTAAGTTCATTAGAATTGCTGTGAGGATGACTCAGTACTGTGCAGAGTGCGAACCTTATTGTTTAGAGTTTACAATGGCATTAGAGTCAAAAAAGTTAGGTATTGATTTTTCACTCTAGAATCATTACAGGAAGATATAGAAGAGAGATTGTCCATCACTGTGGGATCTGACGATCTAGAAAAACAACTCAATATCCCACTAAAAAGTTCACAACATGCGATCCAACCCCTATGCAGCTGAAGTCCAACATTGCATTGCAGTATAAGTAGAAACCAAAACCAAAGTGGAATATGAACAAGAAAAGCAAAGAATACAAATTCATACTTACAGATCACAATACGAAGTCCACCCAGTTGTCACATTCAGACAACAGTGGAATATAGACCAAACCAACAGCCTACCATGGTTCTCTTTATAACAGTGAGGAAATAGTACTTAGGAGACAGGTCTTTAGTGGGAAGAAAGATTAAGATATGAAGCATAGACAGGTGGGTAGCTCACAATAGTAGTATGATTGATTAAGGCAGCCTAGATAATGAGGGTTCCATTGTAGGGTGCTCTAGTGTGAGATCATATTTCCTTTGGATGGTGTTTGTAAAGCCATAACTAAAGTCTCAGATTTAAATGCACAGGCCCAGCTGTGATCCTAGTGGGCAGAATTAAAGAGAACCTGGTGTTATGAGACTCTTGCTGGTGAGGGAACTCATTGTTTTTCTATTGGCTGTTTAGTCATATCTTTCCAACACCATTGAAATGCATGAGGACTATTTGACATCTGATTTACTCAATTATCACACTTTTTTCCATATCCTTTTAGATACACACACACAAACACACACACACACACACATTATCTAATCAAAGCTATTCATTTTCTTTTGTTTTCATATCATCACAATGCATAGGACCCAAACTTTAATGAGCCCTCAATGAGAAATAAGATGGCTACCACCATCAGAGTGAAGAGTTCAGCACCATGCAGTGCTCCCACCTGTAGTGGTATGGCAATAACTCAGATTTGAGGTCACTTGTAAAGAGATGCAAATACTCGACAGTGCCACACACATCCAGCTGCCCCTTGACTCCTCCTAAGCCCAGCATGAACTGGGACCACTCCTTACTGTCCTATCATGAGACCACTGCTGCCAGTCACTGAAATTATCATTTGCCTATTCTCGAAGCCCAGTTACCATTTTTAGCATGTAGTAACCAGTATTTCTTATTAGGTGTAGTATTTGTATTCAGCCCCACTTTACATAACCAAGGAATATTGCAGTGGTAAATGCACACATTAGAATCCCATGAAAGACAGAAAGGATGGACTCAAAGTAGTTCTCAGTTCCCATATTGTAGCTATGTGTTTCACACAAAAATCATATAATTTATATGACTATTCACCCGCCCGCTCTCAGCCATTTACTTGGCCACTGGCTAAATAATAGAAATGATTTACTATTTGGCGAGTGGCCTTGACAATAGCAGAGAATCATCACTATTTACATGGCCACTGCCTAAATAATAGAGATTCTGCACTGTTTGGTCAGCAGGCGTGCAAACAGCAGAAAAATTTCACTATGGCCGCTGGATAAATGGTAGAGATCAGCACTGTTTACTGATGGCTGTGCAAATAACAGAACAGCTTCACTATGTACCCAGCCACTGGCTGAATAGAAGAGATTCTGCACTGTTTGATGGGTGGCCATGTAAATAGCAGAAACACTTCATTATTTACCCAGCGATTGGCTAAGTTGTAGAGATTCTGCCGTGTTTGGCTGGCGGCCTTGGAAATAGTAGAAAAATGTCAATATTCATCCAGCCACTGGCTAATTAGTAGAGATTCTTCACTGTTTGGCCAGGCGCTGTGCAAATAACAAGGACACCTCACTTTTTACCTGGCCACTGGCTAAATAGGAGAGGTTTTGTACTATTTGGCCAGCAGTCAAGCAAACAAAAACACTTCACTCATTATCCATCTGCTGGCAAAAAAGCAAACATGTATAATTCGGTCAGCAGCCATCCAAATAGAAAAATAAACATAATGACTTATGTGACTGCTGGTTAAATAGCAGCCATTTGATATAATTTGACAGGCAGTCCTGCAAGAAGCGAAGAAATTTCAGTATTTAGTAGAAGTGATGTAATGTATTGCCAGCCACCTTGCAAATAACCTGAAATTGAATTTCAATATTTACTTGGTGGTGGGCTAATAGAAGACAGTGTGCACACCCTGGCCAGTACCCACGCATATAGCAGAGGAACTTTGCTGCTATATAAACATTTTAATCTATTATGCCATATGCAGATTTCAACAGGTACCTGCAGAACTGCAAAGAGTGAACACAATTTGTATCAATCTACTTATGAAAGTTAGAGTCCTGATGAATTATTATTACATTCATAAGAAGTTTTTTGCGAATGGAATAGTATTTTGCAAACGTATCTATAGCAGGGGGTTGCAGAATGACCTGCGTAATTAATATTCATTACACAGGTGCCAATTTGTGACCATCTGTGTGTGGCAAGGGACAGCCTACCATCACTGCTGTGACTACTTTCCAAAAAAGACAACTTTTTTTTTATAGAGCAGCTCATGTTCCTTAAAGGAACCAGTAATGGTTTAAAAAAAAATATATATATATTGGTTTTGGAAAACATCTCCCTTATGAGACTGCCGACATGATTCTCAAAGGGAATATGGTCCTAATGGGACCTTCCTCCCCTTTTCAAATTAGTTACCACCCCAACTCGGGGTTGTTAGCTCATCAATGGTTTGCAACAGTAATTGTAGTCAAAAATTATCAATAGATTCCTTTCCAAAATGGATAGGATGGGGAGGAAACCCCTTTCATGAACCATCCTACTTGCAATTAGAAAATGATCGCAAACGTCTTTTAACTAGTTGAAATAATTTTCCAGCTCATACAAAAGGTTTTGTTTTGTACATGATAATAAGCACTTTTGTGATTAAAAAAACCCTGTCGCTTTGCGGCATAAGGCCCTTAGGGCCCGATGTAGGAGCCTTAATACCGGTCGGAAACGGCCGAATTCGGCCGTTTCCGACCGGTATTACGGTTTTCTTATGTAGGGGGCTACATAAGTACAGAATCGGTAATTTTACCGATTCTGTACATTTACCGATTCGGTAAAATTCCGAATTGGTAAATGTACAGAATCGGTAAATAGAGATGTAGGTGGCACTCTGATGAGTGCCACAGGCCTTCAAGAGTCGGTATTTTACCACCCAATCCAATTGGGTGGTAAAATACTGAATCCAGGTGTGCATGCACATCTGTGCAGGCACACCTGTGCCATGTGACACACAGACATGCCCTTAGGGCATGTATGTGTGCCACATGGCACACAAGCCTGTAATTGGGGTGCTAGAGGGTGTCAAAGTGACACCCCCTGCACCCTTGCAAGAATAGGTAATTACCGAATCGGTAAATACCAATTTGGTATTCCACATTGATTCCTATGGGCTTCAAGGCCCATAGGAATCAATGGGAGATAATGGATCAATGGGAGATACCGATTCTGTATTTACAGAATCGGTAAATACCGAATCTTACAGATTCGGTATTTACCAAATCAGAATTACCTACATTTCCCCCCCTCTAATTTGCCACTTCTTAAATACCGAATCGTTATGATTCGGTATTTTAGAAGTGGTAAATTAGATTTATCTACATCGGGCCCCTAGTGCTACAAAACTTATAGATTTCAAGGTCCCAACTGTTTGAATGTTTCCCAATTGTTTTGAAAAGACTGCCACTTAGCAAATTGGGGGGACTTTTATGGATCTATCCTGGGCTCCACAAATGCTCCTTCTCCTTTTCGTTCACTCATAGAGGTGACTAATGATAAAGATGATTAGAACATTTGATTAATTAAAGCTGTTTACTCTTCTAAATCTATGTGTTCACTCTTATTTCAAGATCCATGGGAGTGAACCAGTGGCAGATATAGCATTACCAAAAGACCCCATGTTATCTGAATATCTCTTTTTCTGCAGCAAATCAGTGCATTCTGGAAATATCAATTCTGGTTCAGTTAAACAAAACAAACTAAAATACCTTATAACAATTTATTTTATTTTAATTAAAGAGCTTTTTATAGCGCTGGCTAGACCCGTAGGTATCAGAGCGCTTTACATAAGGTCAGCAAAGTTACAACAATAATAACAATTTTTAGGTTACATCAAAATATGTGACACATAACGGGAGAGAAGGAGAGATCAGTAGAGAGGGAAGGGGAGAAGGGGATTGAGAGGGAGAGGAGGAGGGGGCGGACAGAATAAAAGACAGACAGGTGGATAGAAGGGAGACAAGTCAAAAGCAGAAGGACGTGAATACAATGACTGGGAGGGTGGGCGAGACAGGGAGAAGGGAAGAAACTGTGCCCAAGGTCCGGCTAGGCAGGTGACGGTCAGGGGGTGAACCAAGTCCGATCTCCTCATTAGCTGAACAGAGCAACTCCACCGGGCGTCGGACATAATCCTTGGACTCCGCTGTCATGAAAGAGGTCATTTGTCCTTAGGGAAAGATAAAGTAGTGTGGAGGGTTGGTAGGAAGGAGGCCATGGTCCTAAGAAATTCAATAAGTCCTCTTGAGGTCAGGCAGGGTTGGTGAAGTAAATGTTCAGCAATGGGGAGGGAAGAAGTCACCAAAGTCGGCCATGTTGGGGGCCATGATTTATAAACGCAAAAAACAGAACTGGGAATGTTGTTTCCCAGTGAGATGGAGCAACCTAATATTTAGGATAATTCTATTGAAATAGAAACAGTTGCAAAGGTCCCCTTATGAAGTGACAAACACAGTACATTTATTGGTCCTCAGTTCAATCTCTTTCCACTATGGAGAAAAACTATGGGCCTGATTTAGAATTTTGATAATTCAGTTAACTTTGACAGAATGGCCCAAGACAACCTGAGGGACTTCTGTTGCCAAATTAAGAGTTATCTGCTGGCCCTGTGGACAACTCTCTACACTGGCAGGATCAGCTGTAAAGGCAGTTCCTTGTCTATACATGAAACAGTTGAAAAATAGCTGCATCAGAAATGATTGGCAGCTGGAAATCTTTTCAAAACGTTTTGTTTTTCAAAAACAAACTCCAAAAGCGGGAGTTTGTTTTTCAAAAACAAAAAAGGTAATGACCCCACTTGCTGGGAGCTGACTCCCAGGGGGACGGGTCATATTTCTTTTCCTGTTCATTGCAGCCAGGTTTTACTCTAAATAGGGTAGGAGTATAAAAGTCCTTCTTTCGACGGCCCGTACTCTGTCAGACCATCAGAGAAATGATTATGTCAAGAAACCACAAACAAAGAAATGGGACTATACTTAATGTAGCAGAATGATCTAGGAATATGAATGCATTTTCCCAGTAAATATCTGAAAGACAAATAGGCATCAAATACACAACATAAAACAAACTCACAGAGATGTTTATTCATTGACTTCATTACAAATATTGTAATAAATAAGACTCTGAATAAATAGAGACATTCTGTTATTTTGTTCTTGTGACCTACAGGTCTTTACAGTTTCACTTTCATACTAATTTTCCAGACAGGGGATATGGATTCTCTATTCGCTACTGAAGTTTGCAGAACTAATTTGGGGTTATTCCTTTCAATTATCAGCTCAGACAAAGATTTTGTACGAGCTGATGAGTCTCACAGCAGTAACAATAGTGCTGGATTCAAACTGAAAAAATCCAAGCAAAGGACACATTGAAACTTGAGATCTCAGCACCTGACTGTCATCAGACTTCCTAAGCAGTTATCAGGCACAGACAAAAGGACAGCTCTGCTTAGAAACGTTGACACCTTTACCAAGAGAAAAAAATGCCTAGCCCTAACTTGTACCATCTTCCCTAAGTCAACACTAAGGAACTAATCAGTAGCCCTATGCTAAAAAGAACCTCAAAGAATATCTTTAGGTAGCCTTTTCCCTATTCTTCCTTACTTCAGCTCTGGGTCTCCACCCTCCATCTAGAGGGATGTAGTCAACACACTTCCACTGTCTATGGAGGCTGTATCTACTCTCCATCACAGAATGCAAAATGCATCTCACTGATCCATGCACTTAGACTTTCATCGCACAAGGATTCTTACTACTACATACTTTCTACATTCCCACAGCACATTCACACACATGGACTGTCAGTTCAAATATCTGGGTGTCACACAAAATCGCTCTTGGGTCATCTGAGGCATTCTTTCTGGAGCCTTTATCACCCACTCTTCTCCTCATCAATACCTTTGTATGATCCTGAGCTCTCCTCTGCAGATTGCCTTAGCCCTTTGACCTGTTTGTTGGCCGTTACCCTTTTTCCGGATTTCAGCTATCTGACTTTCTCATACCCTTTCTGCCATCTTTCAAAGACCACACTCAAATTTTCACCCATCCACCTTTAAATCCGTCTGCCAAGTTTCAGTCCCTATACCCTCAGATCCACTCTCAGAACACTGGGTCAGCATAATACAGCATCTTCTATCACTCAGCGGTCAGAGTGTAACAGTCCCAACTTTTTATTCAGTTTGAATGCTCTGCTTTTTCAGCAAATACTTACCAGTTCTATGCATGGCCTGAAGGGGTGAGGGTTTCTTGAATTTGGCATCATAAGAAGCAGCATAAATAAAAAACATTTTAAAAAGGGATATAGTAATATATATGGCCTAGATTCATAAAGGTGTGCTTCTGCTCCCTATCTTTTTCCTTCTCTTCTAGGTCCTTCTGTGCCTTTAAATGCTGGTCCTTCTCCTTGTCCTGTTCCAAGTCCTCCTCAACCGGGCTGTTTTGGCCCTCTTGATTCTCATCCTCATCCTGCTCTAACTAGTTCTGGTCACCCTGATCCTGCTTTCCGGAATCTGGTGCTCCTGGTTGTATACCTTCCTGACCCTGGTCTTCCTGGCACTGCTCCTGGCTCATACTTGTATTAATCCTTTGTGAACCTCTTCATCCTGGCACTACTGACCCTCACCCTGAGCCTGCTAGCCTTCTGGGGCCTTACCCACCTAGCCCTGTTGTCCTAGGTTTCTAGGGCTGGCACTCCCAGCCTTCCTAGTTTTGGTCATCCTGGTTCTCCTAGCACTGGTCCTTGCGGTTCACCTGGTACTGGTCTTCCATCTTAGGTACTCTTAGTCTGGGCCTGGTCATTTTGGTCCTGGTCTGGTCTATTAGTCCTAACAGATCAATTGTCCTGGTTCCACTGATTCTTGCCAGCCTGTTCCTAATACCCCAGTTTGTAGTCTTCATGCTCAACTTGGAACTTCAGGGTACTGGTCCCCTTGGTTCTGACCTCTCAGGTCCTCCTAGTCCTGCTGCTGGCCGTGCTTATTCTGACCCTTCTAGTCCACCTAATACCTCCCCTATCAGGTCATTGGTCCTAATGGCGATAATCCACCTGCTCCATACCTGATTAGTTCTCTGGGGTCTCCTCCAACATATCATGATACTCTTGGGCGTGGTCCTCCTGCTTATTGACATCCTTGACTAACTTGTCCACTTTGTCCTGATTTTCCTTGCTCAGGTCATCCTGTTCTTAGACACTAGACTTGGTCATAATGGTTCCTGTCATACTGGCCTTCCATGTCCTGGTCCTCTTTTTCCTCCTAGTCCTGGTCCTCCTTGTCATGGTATGCTAGGTCCTGATACTCCTGGGCCTCTGTGACTTGAGCTTGTTTTTCCCCTAGGTCGAGGTCCCACTGGTCCTGCTTATCCTTGTCCTCTTAGCTCTTGTCCTCCTGGCCGCAGTTGCCATGCCCATCTCCTCCTGAATCTTCGGGCTCTGTTAACCTAGTCTTTCTTCACTCTCAGTCTGGTTTGCCTAGGAATGGTCTTCCAATTCCTGGTCCTCACAGTTTGTGTTCTCTTCCTGGCTTTGTGCCCTCTAGACTCAATCTTTTTGTTTCTGGTCATCCTTATTTGGGTCTTTGTATACATAATATTCTGTTTCTGGTTCTCCTGGCCAGCCTGGTCATTTTAGGCTCCCTTTTCCTAGCTCTTCCTTTTATTTCCTGATACTTTTGAGCCTCGTCCATTTGACCCCGGCCTTTTGACCCATCTCTCCCTGCTCATCTGATTCCTAGTATTTCAGTACTTCAGTAACTGGTTTTACTGGTCCCCTCAGTCTACCTGGCCTCTTGTGTACTGGCCCTCTTAGGCCTTGCCTCTTAGCCCATATCTTCCTAGTTTGGATCATTCTTGTCCACTGGTCTGAACCCTGTCCTTATGGTCCTTCTAGCACTGTACACAATGGCCCTGGCCTCTTGGTCTTGGTTCTCTTTCTTTGGGTCTTCCAATGCCTTGTCACTTTGATCCAGGTCCTCCTGGACATCCTGGCCCAGTCGCTTGAATTTTCTTAGCTCTGGGTGGTCTGGTCCTCCTGATCTTCCTTACACTGGTCCTCTCACCCTCAGGTCCTGTCCTTACTGCTCCACTTGGCATTCTGGGCCCTGGTCCTATGGTCCTCCTAGCACTCCTAGGCCTCTTCCTGGTCCTCTTGGTGTTGATCTTTCTAATCCTCCTAATTTTAGTCTTCCTGCTATTCTTGGCACTGACCCGCTCACATCTTCCTTGATTATTATGGCCACCCAGTCCTATTGGCCTGGATTTGGTCTTCCTATATCTGATCCTCAGTCTCCTGACCATTGTCCTCATTCTTCTATACAAACTCATCAGAGTCCTCCTTTGTATGGTCTACCTGGCCCTGGTCCTTCTGTTGCTCATCTTCCTGGGCATCCTGTTCCTAGGCATGTGGGCTGGACCTCCAGACTGGGATCATCCTGGCCCTGATGCTCCTGGTCCATATCCTCCTTACCCTGGTCCTCCTGGTCCTGGTACTCAAGGTCTTCATCCATCTTCATCCCCTTTACCCAGGTCTTCCTGATCTTCCTGGTCCCCCTAGTCCTTTGTTTTCTTTTCATTCTAACTTTGGTTGCCAGTATCCCTGGTCTCAGTTTCCTGGCACTCCTGCCCAAGTTCATGCTATTCTCGGTTTTCATTGTCCTTGTTCTTCTCAAGATACTGTGACCATTGCCCGTGATCCTCTTGGTCCTCTTCCTTATAGTTTGGGTTCTCCTGAGCCTAGTTCTGCTGGACCCGACCCACTTGCCATCCTATTCTTGGTATCCTTAGCCCTGGTCATCCTGGACCTTCTTCTACTATTGTGCCTGTTATCGTAGCATATACCTTTTGGTCAGCACAGTCCATCTTGGTTCCTCCCATTCTTGGCCAATGCGCCCTGTTTCTTTCTGGTGTTCTTGATCCTGGCCCCCTTGTCCTGGTTCTCCTCATCATCAACCTCCTGGGCCTGGTACCACAGGTCCTGGTTATAGTTTGTTGATTTTTATGGTGCACTAATCACCGAGAGGTTGTCCAGGCTCTTGTCCTGGTCCTCTTAGGCATTGCCTCATAACCATCATTGCCTTCTTAGTTTGGATCATCCTTGTCCTCTTGTCCTTCTTGCCTCTTGTATCCTGGCATTATTAGTATTTGTCCTCCTGGTATAGGTTCTCCTGGTTCTCCTGAATCTGCCTCTTGTCCATTTAGCCCTGTTGGTACTCCACCCATTGATCCAGGACCTCTTGATCCAGGTTTTTCTTGTCCGGGTCCTCTAGGGCCTGATCATGGAACTTCTTTGTCTGGTCCTCATGTATCAGGTCATCTGGTGTGTCATCTGGTGTTGGTACCGCTGGCCTCCTCCGAGTCCCCCAGTGCCCCTGCATCATCCTAATCCACCTGTTTTACCTTATTCTTATCCATCTGGCCATTGTCCCTTCTATCATGGTCCTCGTAGTAATGTCCTCCTAGGTCTGGTATGACTCATCCCTGTGACACTGGTTCTCTTTGTTCCCATATTTCATGTCACCCTGGTTTATGTAGTGCTTGTTACCCTGATTTACAATTCTCCTAAGTCTGACCTTCATGGACCATTTTATCCCGTTCCCACTGGGCCTAGACATCCCAGTCCTTTATATCCCTCCATGTCTAATCTAGGGTCACCAGGTCCCACTGGCCCTGGCCCTTTCTGATCATGGTCTTCCCAGTACTCTTCCATTCTTTCTAGCCCCTTGGCCCTCCTTGATCTGATCTCTGTGGTCTCAGACTCTTCTGTTTCTGTTCCTTCTATCCATTTGTCTCTGGATACTGGTCTTCTTCTCTCTTCCTACCATAGCTTTGGGGTGCTACTTCTGGCCTTGGTCAGCCTCATTGCTCTGGTCCAGTGTGCTCAACCCTCCTAGCCCTCCTTGTCGTTATGGGACAGGGTCTTCTGTTCCTTTTACCTCTGGTCCTTCTGTTCCTTCAAGCCCTTGATCATTGGGGCGAGGTCACCCTGCTTCACATACAAAGCCATCCTTATCCTTCTCACCCTGGTCCAGGTAACCCTAGTCCTGTTTTTCCCTTTCTTGTTCCACATCTTCCATTTGCTCCTGGTCCCCTCTGGCATTGGTAACCCTGGTTTTTGTAGTTTAGGTTTTCCTGGCTCTGGTTCTTCTTGTCCTGATCCAAGTGGCTCTGGATGTCCTAGTTCTTCTGGTGTCCTTTGTTCTCCTACTTGTCATCATCCTCCTACAAGTCTTAATTATTTCTTCCCAAGCTCCCCCTGATTAATAACTTTCATGCTGTCATGCTGAATTATTTTGGCTTCTAGATTTCTTTTGCTGAGATATCACTGTCAAGGATAGGAATAAGGGCTCAATAGAGATAGGACCCTGCCCACTTGAAACACTGCTAATCAGGTTAAAATCGATAATACCATTCCCAGGATACATTATGCAGGTGACTAAAAGGTCAGAGAGGCTGATGGAGCCTCTCAACATGGGCATACATGCCAACAGACCAGATTCAGGAAGGAGGCTCTTGATTTTTGGAGCCAGCTATGGCTTTAGTTTAGGTGCCTCCCTCTCAAAATTGCATTTGTTTCAGTGTAAGCCCTTGGGGAAAATACATTCCTCTAATTTTATTTTTCAAACTCTCCCACTTCCCTCTTTGAAAATATTGGCATATATTGTAAATGTATGTAAATGTATTTGAGCTTATATAGCGCACAGCTACCCGCAGTGGGTTTCCCGGCGCTTGCTTAGGGAACCCGTCCTGGTATTCCCCTGTGAGATAACCCCGGCAGGGTATCCACAAGGTGAAAGCCAGGCATCCCGCCGCGAGGGGCCGTTGTGGAGATTAAGCAAGCTATTGCCCAGAGTCGCAGAGTGTGAACCCGTGAGTCGAGAAGGCACCGGAGCGAGAATTATCGAGTCCGTGGAATTTTTTTTAGCGAAAGACCCGCCGAGGCGGGGAATTGAACCCTGGTCCAGGGCCGATCTCAGCTTCCGGGTCTGCCGCCTCTAACCCATGAGCCACACTTCTCCACTTATTACAGAGACCAATATGCCTCAATGCCTGAAACCAACTCTGCTGAGTTAATATTATGAAAACATGTTCATTCACAAGCAGCAGAGTGAGCTCCTCCTGTAAATTACCCAGATGTATTATTTACCTGTCTCCTGCTTTGACTTCCCCATTCCAGATAAGCCCCTTTAATGTGTCCTACTCAATATACCTCCTGAAATTGTCCCATAGCACTGTGACCCCAGGCACCAATTGCCTACTATATGTGTTCCTCCCTCGGGGGTCCAAATACCACCTATCTGTCTGCATCCCATGCTTGCTGCTGCTTGTTGACTGCTGCTATGTTCCCATACTCAGTGGATGAACTAGAATCCAATCAATGCATTATCTATAATGTATAATAACCCAGAAAACACATAACATTATCTCTGTAAGGCTAGGATTGACCTCCTGTACTGCTATATGATGAGGTTATGACATTGTCTCCAAGCTAAATATAGCGCCTTCAAATCAGTAAACAAATAGCTATTCAAGTCAATCAAATTATACATAAAGCATCTCCAATAGAAGTTATGTTAAATTAGATCAGCTCCTTTTCTTAACCCAAGCATAATTTCAACATTCTCTTATCACATTACATAAGTGTATCCCTTGCATCGCCATTACTTGTAGAAGAGTGTACTTTTCCCTATCTATATTCAAACCTTTCCTTCCAGCTTTAATTTATCTATCCAAAGTGTTTCTTTGGATCTTAATAAGTATTCCAAATTCCTACCTCATTTACTGATTTCCAATTGTTCAATCCCCATGAATTTAATAGGTATATCTGCAGATAGGGTTTGCTTGCCCTTCAAATGTATCACATTAGGGTAGTGTTTCTCCTCATTCTTAAACACTGTCAAATGCTCCTTCCATCTTTTTTTAAATGTTCTTATTGTTGAGCCTACTTGTTTTAATCCACAAATAAGTAAAATTAGATAGGCACAAGATTTGTATTTACAATTGTTAAAAGCCTTGATGTCAAAACCCAGCATGTTTTCAGAATCTATAAATGTCTTCGTCCCATAGCTAAAATATTTGCAACAGTTACACATTACACATTTATCACACTCATTAGGAAGCTAGAAGCCAGTGCATACCCTCCTGCATTACTTTATTCTGAAACACAAATCTCGTTGTGTCATTAAGACTTCGAAGGGTCTTTAGAGTAGGTGCTCATGTATAAGTAGCACATGTTTTTTTTGTTAAATATTTACTCAGATCATCGTCTTCTGTTAAGAAAGGCCAATATTTGAACAAACTTTAAAAAATATACTCATTATCCATATTATACATAGTGATGAGCCTAATCTTCTCAATATGTTCCTGTTTATTAGGTGTGGGCGGTATTTGCGTAGTGGTGCTATGCAAAGCTCCGCGAAACGGTAAAGATTCTCCGCGAGCACGCAGAGTTCCACGAACATGTGAATTACTTGTTCTGCCCGTTCGCGATGCGTTTTTCCTGTTTGCATGCTTGGGGGCAAATATCTCATGAACTTGCCAATGCGGTCGCCAATTGGCGCAGCTATCTTCTTCCACTTGTCCCATCCACTCACGATGCGTGTTTCCTGTTAGCGAACGCAGGTGTATCCGAATGACGTGTTTGCAATTGCACACTCTCAGAGCGGGATCGTGCGGCCAGCTACCAAAATCTCGTGGCGCACGTGAATGGATAGGAAAACTTGTCAGCGAATGCAGGGATCCCGGTAAGTCGCTCCCGAGGAGGCTGGATGAGTCAGCACTGGGCTGAATAGCTCCATCTGCATCTTGAGTGGTGGGAGGGGATAGCACTTGGGCCTGAATAGGGCTGTGCCTGCCTTCCACAATGCTGGCTCCACCTCCTACTGGGCGGCTGATGACCATGAACCCTCTCTCTCAAAAGAAGGAAGGAGTCATGTAAACAGAGTGCTCCAGGACTGACCAGAACTAGTTTGGACTAGGCAAAGGCCTCTCTGCCTTCAGACAACAAAGAAAATATTGGTATAAGAAGGAACCTCTGCCAAGGAGAAAAGCTGGCAGACTGAAGAGGAAGGACTGTCCTGCTGTGTGTTTGTGGGCTGACCTGCAGTTGCTATTCAGCCAAGGAGAGGGGAAGTACTTTGCTGCTGCTGTGTCCCCTTGCTTGAAGAGATCTCCAAGGGCCTGAGAAGAGCTGGCCTCCTGTTAAGAAGTCCCAGGAACAAAAGGACTTTGCCCCCAGCTTCCCACTAAACTCTGCTGTGAGAGTTCTAACCTGCCTAGAGTGCTTGATCCATTTGTGGGGGCTCTTGATGTTGTTGCCTGCTGTCTGGGGAGTTTGAAAAAAAGAAGAAAAGAAGATCTACAATTTTGCATGCATCGCTCGCTTGCGGAGTGCATCGTTGAGAGTGTGAGAGAATTCCCGTCGTAGCGAAGATCGTCGCATCGCCTGTTGCCGCTGCAGGAACCAACGCATTGCTCGCTTGCGGAGTGCATCGCCCCGGTGCGGGAAGATTCCTGTCACTGCGAATATCGTCGCAAAGCCTGTCATTGCTGTGGGAGCCGTCGCACCTCAAGCTTGCGGACTGCATCCCGTCGCTGGGAACATCGTCGCAGAGTCCAATGCCATCGCATCGAGGGGCCGCGGCAGAAGAAGATCAACGCTGCGCCGCACATCGCTGCTGCACCAAAGATCGTCGCCGCCCCGAAGATCGTTGCATCGTGCCTGTGCGAGACGCTTTCTACCGGAGAACGTGCACCCCGGAGTCCATACAAGGTATCGCATCGCTCCCCATACAGACCGGATTCATCACAACACGCCTGCTGCAAAATAATCCATTATTGGATTATTTTGATGCAAACCCTGGAACTCTATTAAAATCATATTCTTGAACTGTGTATGTTGGATTTTTGTTGTTTTGGTCTTGTGTAGTTTAGATAAAGATACTTTATTTTTCTAAACTGGTGTGTAGTCCATTTGTGATGTTTTCACTGTGTTACTGTGAGTGTTGGTACACATACTTTACACACTACCTTTGATAATCCTGTCTGCTCGTGCCAAGCTACCAAGGGGTGAGCAGGGGTTATCTAAAGAGTGTATCCCCCTTACCCTGACTAGAAGCAAGGGTCCCTATTTGGACATTGGTACCTACCTCTGCCAACTAGAGACCCCAAGATCTAACATTTTCCCATCCATTCGGCCACTTTGTTTTTTTCAGATTATAGGACTACAATCCTGCTTGCCTTACCTAAATATCTTTTGCCTTCAAATTGTTCAAAATACAGCTACCATACCTGTTACCTAATTTACCACAGCACTCTTCTGCTAAATCCCAGTTAGGAATCCTCCACAGGTTACCAGTGAATAAACAGCTCTTGTTTGAGACACTTTGCAAAGTGCACAACAAACTTGCTGGCACTTTTTTTTGGGGGGAGGGGCGGTTTTATATAGAGCAAACTCGATCTGGAGGTATTGGAGTACTTTACATGAGCACCAGTTACGTTACACAAGGACACAATCAATATTTTGTAGGCACTGGGAGAATAAGTGATTTGTCCAGAATCACAGGATGTTAACCTGATGTCAAGACTCAAACCTGGTTCCCCAGCTCCAAAGTCAGCACTCTCGCCGTTATGCCACCTCCTCTCCCCATCCACTTGTCCCAAGTACCCCCGCTATCTGCTTCAGCCCTAGGTGTCCTCTTACATGCTTTGGTCTTCTTCTCATGTACTCTTGGTCTTGCACATGCTTCTTCCCACCAGATCAGGCAGACACTCTTTCTTGGTGCTCGCACCTATCCCAGTACACCAGAAGTAAAAGACTCTGCCTATCAGGGTGCAGCACATTAACGCCAAATGTATTGACATTCCTAGTGCTTGCTTCTGAAGGAGCATTTGGCACTATGCGGAAAAGTACTGCATGGAGTCCTGATGCCCTGAAGACAGTGGTGCTGGAAGTAGGGTGCTCAGTGTGAAGCAGCACCCCTATAGATCGCTGAATGAGTTGAGATAGACAATAAACATTAACGCAGCATTTATTGTGTGCTAAAGGACAGAATGCCAAAGGTCAGGCATTTCCTCTGACAAACTGCTACTGATTGAGTTAATATGGAGACCTGTTTACCTGTCCACCTAACTGCAGAGAGAAGGCACAATTTATCTTTCAACTTGTAATATACTCTTCCCTGGAAACAGGAGATCCTGAAAGGATATGGCTAAGGCTTATTTTAGGTTCTCTAAGAGAGGCAAACAAAAACATCTCTTTTTGTATTACATTTTTTTTTTAAATATTTGAGCTACAAAGGAGCTACAAATGAGGCATATTGTGTCTTAGTCCAGACATTGAATGGTAACAAAGATTTTAGCATGGTCAAGAAAAAAAACTAGATGCATTAATTGTAACTTTGGTGATGCCACAACGTAGAACTAACTCTGTTTTTTCTTCTTTAAATTGGTCCTGTTTTCCTTTAAACGTGACACAATTTCTGACCTCATAATTTCAGTATTTTGTATCATCAGAAGCAAGCCTTTCCAAACGAAACATTTTCACTTATTAAAAATGCTGAAAATGGTCACTGTGTGGAAACTTAATTTGCCAACATATTACCTCATTGTATTTTAAGACGGATTTAGCTGTAAAATTATTTGTATCTCATGCCACCTTACCACATGCCTTACAAGTAAGAAAAGCCAAACCCATTACATTTTGCAGTAAATGTGCAAGAGATTTCCAAAAGTTCCACAATATCGAAGGAATTAAGAAATCTGTGTACTATATCGGAAAACCTGTGTCTCAAAATTGGATTATTCATAGCAATAGGGCTCCTTTTCCTTTTTATACACTAACAATGTTTTCTCCATCTATATTCCCATCCTCTAAGCACAAAGTTACTTTGGGATCACTGGTGACCCAGGGTTTCAATGTATAGCTAACACGGTGGTCCCTACTATAAAGCGAAGACACTTACACTCAAAACCGATATTTGTTTGCATTTAATAATGTATCCTTAAAATCACTAAATATTAACCATCACTAAAGAAAGCCATTCTCATAGCACATTGTTCAAACTGGGAATTACGTCTGCAATAGCTCACTGTCTCATAGTGATACAGTCACTGAATTCTCACTAACTGGTCACAAAATGTTCCTGATTGTTCAATAGTTTTGAACTACAAGGGAGTCATCATATGTAAATCATTTTTGAAGTTCCCAGTGGCAATGTGCATTGTGTCAGGGATTCTTTTATTAGTCAAAGAGAGAGAAAGAGAGAGGAGGCAGAAGGAGAGGGATATGGAGGAAGGTGCACACTACTAATGTTGCTGAAAAATACCAACAAAAACAATACAATAAAAGTCTTTATGTAGCACCTGGATTTTGTATAGCTCCTATGGCTTTACCGAGGCGACGTTGATGACCTCGGTAAAGCCGTTCTGTTCTAACTTGTGGTGTGGAAGCAGCTTGGATCCTTCACAATTAACTGATCTAAACACACAGCTCACTTTTGTGGGATGACGCATGCTAATAATCAGGTGTATGTGAAGGTCTTCAAACTCCACTGCTCTGACCTGGACGTTCATGATGTGCAGAAGTATCCATTGGGGAGCCATTGGAAGGGACACCTGGGACCTGTCTCGCACAGGCATGGCATCCTCCTAAGGTGTGCAATCCAGATGTCTCAAACCTTACGCTTGCCATACTGGGAGCACTTGATGCCCAGCAAGCGACACTCAGAATGGCAGCGCTGACGGCTACATCTCTCCTCCTCAGTGCAGGCAAATTAATAAACCGTTCCCTCTGAAGTAATCCTCTTTATTTAGGAATAACCTGTGAGTACCAAACCTCATAAAAGTGTACTTTGGATTATCCACATGTCAATGATGATGTTCTGCAAGGGCATCAACAGGGGTCTAGTATTCTTTTTTAGGGCAGGGTAAAGCCCTGGGCATCCTCCTTAGGTGGACACAAGTGGCATCTGCCTTTACTGACTTTGATCAAGTGAGAGTATGCAGAAGAATCATCTGACAAGGTAAATAAAGGTATCTAATTCACCACAACATACCCATGTTTAGGATTTTAACTGTAAAGTTTATATCAAGATTAAAACAGCACTAAATTGTTCTTCCACACTTTCTGTTGGGTGTGAGTGTCTGTGTGTGTGAGGCTGGATGGATGTACTCATTTATGTATATGTCATGGCACTTTACAGTCCTCAGGGCATGCCAGCACTGGTTTATCTTGTTATTGTTGGTGCTGAAGCAAACACCATGGCTTAAAAGGAGAGTACTATTGAATATCGAGCACAGGAATATTGTGACACCTTAATATCATCAACAAAATGTCGAGGACTTATATATCGAAAGGTAAGTGCACATAGAGAAACTATAGATAAACCATCCCTACTATTCTATATATATATGCGAGGCTTGTTCATGTGAATGTGTACATATATCATATATATATATATATATATATATATATATATATATATATATATATATATATATATATATATATATATATATATATATATATATATTTATATATAGCTACACATTCTCTGCATCCATACGGTATCAGAAAAAGAAAGGCCAGCACACTGGTATCCGTTTTCAAGAATTTAATTACCAGAACCCCCCTTCACCCCTTGCAGACGCGTTTCGCCTTGACAGGCTTCGTCAGTGTAACGTTAGTGTCAGAATCAAACCACCATTTAAAGTCATTGGTCATTTGCATATACAATTGGTATAGAAAAGGGACATTTTTTCTCTCAAAATGTTGTGGGCGCCATCTTGTAACGTGCAAATACCACAAGTACCATGACTTAACTAAGGTGATAACGTGAAAGTGCTTAGTGCTCATTTAAAAACAGTTAACGTTATTATTCATTTTATGTATCATTTACATATTCACAGTGAAAAAGTAATAAACAATCAAATAAAGCATTTACATTAGCTCAATTCGAGTTCATTATTTTGAGTTCATTATTTAGCCCTGAATGGGCAAATTAACATAGTGCAGGGCAGAAAAAGGCATGAAAATCAAAGATATACTGATTGGGAAAGTAGAAATGTTCTTTTGTTCAGTTTCTTAGTCTACTATAGTTACCCAATGATTCAGCTATTTACAAGTGTACCCAAAGTTCTTCGTTGTTATTTAACCCCCAGGGGGTAATGGTTTTGAGGCCAATGATGTGCTTGGATTCTAAAATCCGTAGAGACTTGTCTCTGTCTCCTCCTCGTTCTGGTTTGGGGGCCTGATCTATACAGTAAAAACTTAGTTTCTCCCACTTGCTCTGATGTTCTTGTGCAAAGTGGCGGGCTACTGGATATGATTTGTCGTTGTTGGTAATAGCCCGCATATGTTCGAGAATTCTAAGTTTCACCGGTTTTATTGTGCTGCCGATGTATCGCAGCTTACATGGACAGGTGAGACAATACACTGTATACTCCGAGTTACAGTTAAACAACTGTTTGATCTTAATATTTGGTTTGTTGTCACCTGTGCGATTAGGGTATTCTGTTGTTTTATGGCTGAATTTGCATGCCTTACATTTAAGACACGGAAAGAACCCCACTGACTGTGATATTTTGATGGATTTAGCCTGGGATTTAAAATGGCTGTGGACCAAATGATCTGCCAGAGCGGGACACCTTCTGTAAGTTATCAGAGGTTTCTTTGGCAGATCCTTTTTCAGGACTTTGTCTGCAGCGAGTATATGCCAGTGTTTCGAAAAATGTTGACTATTTCCCCCGATTTAGTACTGAATTCAGTGATCATACGTACTTCATCAGGAGCCTCCATTTTAGGTTTAGGAACCAGGAGATCCCTCCTGTTAGTTCCTGAGGCTTTGACACTGGCTTGTCTAAGGGTGGTGATATTGTAACCCCTACGCTCCAATCTGGTATTCGCCTCCATCTCTGCCACTTTATAATCTTTCTCCAGAGAGCAATTTCTCTTCAGGCGTAAAAATTCACCGTAAGGTACATTTTTTACCAAGCTTTTCGGGTGGTAAGACATGGCATGCAGGACCGCATTGCCTGCTGTGGGTTTTCTATACAGGCGTGTGTGAAGGGTGTTATTATGCACAAATATTTTGAGGTCCAAGTAGTTAATACTACTGGTACTTATAGTACTGGTGAATTTAAGATTGAGCGTGTTGTTATTTAGTGTAGTAATATACTCTTCTGCTGATTGATGATCCCCTTGCCAGATTATAAAAAGGTCGTCAATATACCTTGTCCACATAAGTAAAAAAAAAATATATATATATTTATATATATATATATATATATATATATATATATATATATATATATATATATATATATATATATATATATATATATATATATATATATATATTACCTACTGGCGGTCGCCAGTAGGTAGTTATAGTTAGGATTTTTTTCAATGTTAAATCTGAAAATTCTATTTGGAATAACTTTGGCGCCGGTTGACGAATCTGCCTGAAAATTTCCTCAAAATGGCCTCGCGGCGTTCCGGTCCTTCCCTGAATGTTTGGGGGGGATTCGTCAAGCGGGGGCCGAGATAAAAGGGGGGTCCCAAAACGCGTTTTCCCCATGTTAATTTCCATAGGGCGGTCGATTTCACTTTTAGCCCGAACGGCTGAATGGATTTCCACCAAACTTGGCAAAATTGTAGGGACTGGTAGCCCGATGTGCCTTTGCTATGTCTCAAGATATGTGCTCCAGTGGATTTTGAGTAATTAAGGTTCAAAAAAATATATATATCTATAGGCGCTCTCCGGTGCGCGCACCGGAGTGCGCTCCAGGCGCGACACGCGACTTGCGCGCAGAAAGCTGATTGGCTCTCGGGTGTCTGTAAACATTCTAAACAGTCCGGTGCGGCCGCCATCTTGTGTCTCGGTAGGATCGAGACACGAGAGGTGGCCAAAACAAAGGGGGAAATGACCATAAGGGGGCAGAGTAGACACTCCCTGTACCCCTAGGTTTGATGTGGGGGCCATTAAAGGGCCCCGCGGGGTCTCACCCCCTTTTTTTTTTTTTCCGATTTTCGCGGGGGAAGCGCCTGGTGCGCGCACGGGGGAGCGTATCGAGGAGGGTACTATTGAAAAATAATCACTTTAAAACATTGTATGTTTATTAATTTTTTTTTTTTATTTTTTTATTTTATGTAAGTACCTACATGTAGGTACTAATGAAGAGACTTAAATTTAATGTTCACCATCTTCTTTGTAGACATCTTGCATGTTGTTATTGTATTTTTTGTGGTATATGGAATTCATAACATAGTCTGTCTGGAAAGGAGAAAGATCTTTTAAGCACTCCCTGAGAATTTCTAGGGGATCATGAGTAGTCTATCCTGCTCACTTATGAAAATGAGGTGTAAAATATTCATATGAGATAATATAGTGGGAGAAAGGTAGTAACTATGAGTAAACTTACTATGTAACAGAAAAATAGTTGAACAGTATACTATAAGTCTCACTTTATATTTTAAACATTTTTGGTAATACTTTATGAATTACATATAAAAAAGAATATTGTCTGAAACAATTGAAATTATTAAAGATAAATTTATTCCTCTGATTCTTTTTCATAATTTAATAACATTTCTAACATAATATTGTCCGGAATTTCCTCATAATTATATGTACATGATTCCATTTCTTCCAAACATTCTATAAACTGTTCATCCAAAGAGTCATCCATGAAATCAACTTCTTTTTTTTGATCTTCTGGTTTTTCCACCTTTACTTTGATAGAAGTATCATTTGCCTGATTTTCTCCTTCCATTTTCTTTCTGAAAATTGCATACAAATTAACTATATTAGTAGAGTTAGGGTACTGTATACCAGAGAAGCCTAACTCAATCCATAACTATTACAGAGAAGTCTATCTCTATCTCTAACTATTAAAGAGGGATAGCATATCACTAACAGAATATTTTTTCAGAAATAAACTTAAAGTGTACAATATACTTCCATAATTAGAAGTTACCTTAGAGAAATTAGTTAAAGTTGTCAGTGAAATTTGTTTTCAAGTGTACTTCTGGAAGCAGTAGTCAAAATGGCTGTGTTTCCCTCTCTTCTTTTATATATATTCTTGTACTTAACCAATCAAACGTCAGGAAATAATCGTAGAAAATGAAAGATACTTTTTAATTGGTTGTAAATTCTAACATTACAAGTGTGTTTTTGTCATGTAATTTACCTCAGGATATTTAGACAGGCCTGTAGCCTAAATGTCTCAATGGAATTTCACCAAATTTGGGCAAATGGTAGGGACTGCTATGTAGTAGGGCCTATTCTATATTTGATGAAAGTGTCTCCAGTGGTTTTTTTGTAAATTGCTTTCCCACCTTTTTTTATCGAGCGCTTAGCGGTGCGCGCTCCTTTACGCGCACTGGCAGCGTTACGGGAGTCCTCCATTTTGTGTTTCGGTACAATCGAGACACAAGATGGAGGGTAAACAATGTTCGGAATGGATAGAAGGGGGAACTGTAGAGACTTCTTGACCCTCTAGGTTTTCTGAGGGGGGCTTAGGAGGCTCATAAACGTAAAAAAAAAAAAAAAATTCTTTAATTTTCCACGGGGGTAGCGCCTGGTGCGCGCACCTTTAAGCGTACCCGAAAGCGTACTTTGGTGAAAAATAGTGAAAAAAGTTAGAAAAAAATAAACGCTTTGAATGATCAGAGTTAGGGTAGCTCTGAAAAGAGCTTTTGGGTTCTGTGGTTGATTTAGGTACCTACAAGTAGGTTCCAATACACATTCTTAAATTCAGGAGGAATATTCTATTCCCCTCATCTGAGAAGTGCACTCCATCTCCTCTGTAGATGTCTTGCATGTTGTAACGCAAGTTATTATTGTATATTGAACCCATTCCATAGTCTCTCATGTAAGCAGAAACAGATTTATTCACATGTTTCCGTGCTTTCTCAAATTGTGGACAAAATTGGTTGGACCAGTTCCATTTCTGTCTTTGGCATATATTGGAATATACCAAGGCAGTGTGGGGAAAAAGTATCATCAATTGATGAAAGGTGTCCTTTAAAAGCATTTCCAGACCTACCCCAGTCAATGTGCCTAGATCGTTTCCACCACAGTGCACAATTATAAGGTCAGGTTCTGGCAGATGCAAAAAGCTTTTCACCAATGGTATCAATTGGTGACATTTTAATCCTCTGTGGCCAATCCACTTGATTTCCACATTTGATAAATCAAGGTTATGAAAATTTCTGCTAGCTGCATACCTTTGAGCCCAGTGGATGTAGCTATGTCCAATAATCCAAACAGAGTACATGATGTGAGAAGGTTCTGGTCCAGTCAGATGAAGTGTGGGAATGAAATGGCAGTTGGAATAGTAGGAGTTTACAAAAAAATAATTGTGGAGTTTCTCTGCTCTTGAATCACAAGCAATGATTGGTGGATTCAGATAGTTGATATCTGAAAGATAGGGTGCATGGTTATGTTGTGTGAAAGAAGCAATTTGAATGGTTTAAAAAAAGTCACCAAAAGCAAAAATACCCTGTATAGGCTGCTGAATTGAGAGGTCAAACATCCTTGCTGAGTTAATTTGCAACATTGTAAAATAAACTTTTGAACCTTAGAGCTCAGTTAGGAGGGAGTTGCTATGGTAACAGATAGAAAGGTCTGAGAGGGGGATGGGTGTTGGTTTGAAAATAGTGAGGGAAGACTTTTGATTGGTTGAATTAAGGCATATGTGTACAAAGATAGAGATTTTCTATGCCAGTCTTGGTTTCAGTGTATTGAGAGCACACCTTTTGCTCTGCTAAAGAAAAATTGGTGAGTGTGTCTGACACTGTTCTCAATCTCCAAAAGCATTTGTAAAGGTAAGTAATGATTCATTTAATTTAGATAGAGACTTATTTGCTCTATGGAGAATATTTGGAAGCAGATAGTTATGTTTTAGAAGTGAAATTGTATGTTAGTATATAAGTCCTGCGCAGTGTTTCTTACATGTTATTCAAAAATCGATTTTGGGTGCAAATGAATGGTATTTTTATTTGGCCTTTTTTATGAATGCCATGTGCAGCTGATGCATGACTTTAAACATGGGTAATAAGTGATGCACTGGTGGCGCAAGGCCTTTATAAATTAGACCCTGACTTTGTTTGATGATATTGAGTGGTTGTACTTAGGTTCTGCGCAGTGTTTCTTACATGTTATTCAAAAATCGATTTTTGGGTGCAATTGATTGGTATATGTATTTGGCCCTTTTTTATGATTGCCATGTGCAGCTCATGCATGACTTTAAACATGGGTAATAAGTGACGCACTGGTGGCGCAAGGCTTTCATAAATAAGGCCCTGACTTTGTTTGATGATATTGAGTGGTTGTACTTAGGTTCTGCGCAGTGTTTCTTACATGTTATTTAAAAATCGATTTTTGGGTGCAATTGATTGGTATTTGCATTTGGCCCTTATTTATGAATGCCATGTGCAGCTGATGAATCACTTTAAACATGGGTAATAAATGATGCACTGGTGGCGCAAGGCCTTTATAAATCAGACCCTGACTTTGTTTGATGATATTGAGTGGTTGTACATAGGTTCTGTGCAGTGTTTCTTACATGTTATTCAAAAATCGATTTTTGGGTGCAAATGAATGGTATTTTTATTTGGCCTTTTTTATGAATGCCATGTGCAGCTGATGCATGACTTTAAACATGGGTAATAAGTGATGCACTGGTGGCGCAAGGCTTTCATAAATAAGGCCCTGACTTTGTTTGATGATATTGAGTGGTTGTACATAGGTTCTGCGCAGTGATTCTTACATGTTATTCAAAAATCGATTTTTGGGTGCAAATGAATGGTATTTTTATTTGGCCTTTTTTTATGAATGCCATGTGCAGCAGATGCATGACTTTAAACATGGGTAATAAGTGACGCACTGGTGGCGCAAGGCTTTCATAAATAAGGCCCTGACTTTGTTTGATGATATTGAGTGGTTGTACATAGGTTCTGCGCAGTGATTCTTACATGTTATTCAAAAATCGATTTTTGGGTGCAAATGAATGGTATTTTTATTTGGCCTTTTTTATGAATGCCATGTGCAGCTGATGCATGACTTTAAACATGGGTAATAAGTGATGCACTGGTGGCGCAAGGCCTTTATAAATTAGACCCTGACTTTGTTTGATGATATTGAGTGGTTGTACATAGGTTCTGCGCAGTGATTCTTACATGTTATTCAAAAATCGATTTTTGGGTGCAAATGAATGGTATTTTTATTTGGCCTTTTTTATGAATGCCATGTGCAGCTGATGCATGACTTTAAACATGGGTAATAAGTGATGCACTGGTGGCGCAAGGCTTTCATAAATAAGGCCCTGACTTTGTTTGATGATATTGAGTGGTTGTACATAGGTTCTGCGCAGTGATTCTTACATGTTATTCAAAAATCGATTTTTGGGTGCAAATGAATGGTATTTTTATTTGGCCTTTTTTATGAATGCCATGTGCAGCAGATGCATGACTTTAAACATGGGTAATAAGTGACGCACTGGTGGCGCAAGGCTTTCATAAATAAGGCCCTGACTTTGTTTGATGATATTGAGTGGTTGTACATAGGTTCTGCGCAGTGATTCTTACATGTTATTCAAAAATCGATTTTTGGGTGCAAATGAATGGTATTTTAATTTGGCCTTTTTTATGAATGCCATGTGCAGCTGATGCATGACTTTAAACATGGGTAATAAGTGATGCACTGGTGGCGCAAGGCCTTTATAAATTAGACCCTGACTTTGTTTGATGATATTGAGTGGTTGTACTTAGGTTCTGCGCAGTGTTTCTTACATGTTATTCAAAAATCGATTTTTGGGTGCAATTGATTGGTATATGTATTTGGCCCTTTTTTATGATTGCCATGTGCAGCTGATGCATGACTTTAAACATGGGTAATAAGTGACGCACTGGTGGCGCAAGGCTTTCATAAATAAGGCCCTGACTTTGTTTGATGATATTGAGTGGTTGTACTTAGGTTCTGCGCAGTGTTTCTTACATGTTATTCAAAAATCGATTTTTGGGTGCAATTGATTGGTATATGTATTTGGCCCTTTTTTATGATTGCCATGTGCAGCTCATGCATGACTTTAAACATGGGTAATAAGTGACGCACTGGTGGCGCAAGGCTTTCATAAATAAGGCCCTGACTTTGTTTGATGATATTGAGTGGTTGTACTTAGGTTCTGCGCAGTGTTTCTTACATGTTATTCAAAAATCGATTTTTGGGTGCAATTGATTGGTATTTTCATTTGGCCCTTTTTTATGATTGCCTTGTGCAGCTGATGCATGACTTTAAACATGGGTAATAAGTGACGCACTGGTGGCGCAAGGCTTTCATAAATAAGGCCCTGACTTTGTTTGATGATATTGAGTGGTTGTACTTAGGTTCTGCGCAGTGTTTCTTACATGTTATTTAAAAATCGATTTTTGGGTGCAATTGATTGGTATTTGCATTTGGCCCTTATTTATGAATGCCATGTGCAGCTGATGCATGACTTTAAACATGGGTAATAAGTGACGCACTGGTGGCGCAAGGCTTTCATAAATAAGGCCCTGACTTTGTTTGATGATATTGAGTGGTTGTACATAGGTTCTGTGCAGTGTTTCTTACATGTTATTCAAAAATCGATTTTTGGTTGCAATTGATTGGTATTTGCATTTGGCCCTTATTTATGAATGCCATGTGCAGCTGATGCATCACTTTAAACATGGGTAATAAGTGATGCACTGGTGGCGCAAGGCCTTTATAAATGAGATCCTGACTTTGTTTGATGATATTGAGTGGTTGTACTTAGGTTCTGCGCAGTGTTTCTTACATGTTATTCAAAAATCGATTTTTGGGTGCAATTGATTGGTATATGTATTTGGCCCTTATTTATGATTGCCATGTGCAGCAGATGCATGACTTTAAACATGGGTAATAAGTGACGCACTGGTGGCGCAAGGCTTTCATAAATAAGGCCCTGACTTTGTTTGATGATATTGAGTGGTTGTACATAGGTTCTGCGCAGTGTTTCTTACATGTTATTCAAAAATCGATTTTAGGGTGTAATTGATTGGTATTTGCATTTGGCCCTTAGTTATGAATGCCATGTGCAGCTGATGCATCACTTTAACCTCATAGCTGCTATTACACATTCCTCCCCAGTGCTGCGCTGTCCATTAGAACTAGTGCTGAATGGACATTCAATGGTCGTGCGCAGCACTGGGGAGGTAGTGCTGCCGTCGGCCAATGCACTGAGGCAGCAGTTAAGGGGTTAAACATGGGTAATAAGTGATGCACTGGTGGCGCAAGGCCTTTATAAATCAGGCCCTGACTTTGTTTGATGATATTGAGTGGTTGTACATAGGTTCTGCGCAGTGTTTCTTACATGTTATTGAAAAATCGATTTTTGGGTGCAATTGATTGGTATATGTATTTGGCCCTTATTTATGATTGCCATGTGCAGCTGATGCATGACTTTAAACATGGGTAATAAGTGACGCACTGGTGGCGCAAGGCCTTTATAAATCAGACCCTGACTTTGTTTGATGATATTGAGTGGTTGTACTTAGGTTCTGCGCAGTGTTTCTTACATGTTATTCAAAAATCGATTTGTGGGTGCAAATGATTGGTATTTGCATTTGGCCCTTATTTATGATTGCCATGTGCAGCTGGTGCATTACTTTAAACATGGGTAAAAAGTGACGCACTGGTGTCGCAAGGCCTTTAAAAATAAAGCCATGAGTTGCTATTGTATAAACTTAAATATGTTGCAATTTATTGTATATATTGTTTGCTTTTTAACATTACTTTGTTGTTTGCTAATAGTGGTCTTTCATGTGTTTTTTTAACAGTGCAACAGATTCAAATCAACTTCTGAAAAGGAAGCAAAAATGCCTTCAAAGCAAAGAAATATCAAAAATAACATACGGAAAAGGAGAACATCAACAACAGAGTTTATGGAATCCTCTTCAACAAGTACTTCAAAAAACACCAGAAAAGCTTCTGGTAAGCCAATTAAGTCTTTTCTTCGCAACATATGTCGTAGAAAAAAAAATGATATTGCTAATGTGAATATACAGAAAAAGTCAACAAATCTAAAAAGGAAAGAGAAGCCCACAAAAAATGTTTCCATTGGAGCAGGAGAGAAGAGAATGGATAGCAATAGAAGGGTAAATGTTTTTAGGGACATTCGTAGGCGAATGTTTCGCAATAGGGTAGTTTTAAATTTGCTAAAAAATGATAAGAAAAGTAAACTAAAAGCTGCTTTTTACAAGAAAAAGAAAAGTGTAGAAAAGATTGTTGATCAGGCTTTTGAAGTTAAGAAAAAATTATTTATTTTAATAATCAATAGAATTAGGATACTTAATAAGGCAATTGATGTTTTCAAATCGAACAGTAGATGGAAAAGAATTATTAATCGGAGTAATTTTTGTCAAGTATTTTCTGGTGAATGGATGCATAGTTCAAGTTCTGAGCCTTTTTTCAATGAGGAGAGTTACTTTCAGGAAAATGATTTGGTGCATGCAGTTGACACCAGTGGTCGTGCATATGAGGTGAAAGATAGTTGTGTGATGGAAAAAGAGAAACTTGTATCTAGAGATGCAGAAGAGGTGTTAGCTGATGAAGTTTTAGGGAGACGTACTAAGGGTCCAGTGTACACATGGAAATGCAGTAGTATTTGTAGTGTGCGACAGGAATCAATCGATTTGCTTCGAAATTTCTTACGTACATATAGTAAAAAAAGTCTCAAACAAAAAATGAAGATCCTGCAAGAGTTAGATCCTTGCAGAGTGAGAGAAAGCACAGGTTTGCAAGGGCATTCACTAGCTTGTCTTTCTAGAAAAGTTTGTCGGAGTGTTTTTCATCATTTTAGGATGTTAGCAGTGCATCATAATAATGTAAGGAAATTAGTGAGGAAGTTGTATTATGCAAAAAGTCCTGCACTTAAGCTTAAACAGTTAAATAGTGCTCTTTTGCATGGATCTGAAGTGGATGTGAAGACTATTTGTGAAGAAATTGAGTTTTGTTATTTTGGGAACAAAGAGGACAGTGTAGAAATAGATATAGTAATGGATGGTAATGCAGAAGATAATGGACAAATTTCAAGTATTGAAAAGTTTGATGAGGAAATTATCAATTTAAGGTGAAATCAAGTGAGAGGCCTAATTTAACTTGTGTGTGTTGTCGACGGACTCATTATAAAATTCAGACCAGGTTAGTTGATTTATATGCAAAAAGTGAATTGGAAAATAATAGTCAATGGGAGGAGTTTGTAAGTTATTTGTTGGTGGAGAATTCTTTTGATTTGAGTTTGGATCAGCGTATTTGTAATTATTGTTCGAAAAAATTAAATGAAAATAGAATGCCTGCTAGAGCAGTTTATAATAATCTTCAGTTGATAGATATTCCTTCTGAATTGATGGATCTAAATACTTATGAATCTATTTTGATTCAATGTGTCCATCCTTTTCAGGCTATTGTACGCATGGAGCCTAAGACAGGGAAATTGCCTCCATCAGATTTACTGAGAGGATTAAAGGGAAGAGTTGTTTATTTGCCGCTAGATGTAAAGAAAAATATTGATACAATTGGTGTAGAAAGAGTAGAAGAAGATCCTTTAGTTATTCTAGTTAATGGGGTTCCAACAAAGAGTAAGAAAATTTGGCAAGATTTAGTGGATGTTAAAAAAGTCAAGAAGGCAACGTTGTATTTGGTCAAAAACAATGAGTACTACAAAGATGTAAGTGTTGGAGCAGAGGAAACAGCTATAGAAGAAGATAGTGATTCTTCAGTTGGTCAAATTGAAAAAGTTGATGTGTCTAGAACTGAAGAAATATTTGAACATTATACTGTTCATCCTTTGCATTCCAAAGAAGTAATGGGAAATGCAATTGACTTGTTTCAAATGAAAGCAGCAAAAGGAAGTCCCATTAGTGTATGGGAAGAAAGTTTGGAAGCTCGTTGTTTTCCACAATTATTTCCAACAGGTTGTGGTGGACGATATGATGATCGACCAGTTCAAATTCCTGCAGCTGAATACCGGACTCTAAGATTATATGCAGAAGATCCAAGGTTTCGTCAATGCATTCCATATTTATTTCATCTACTATTTGAAAGTGATTTGTCTGGGCTTTCTTATGCAGTTAATCATATATTAAAAAGTGGACCTCATTTGCAGAATGTTTGTGCAAGGGACTTTATGGAGAAAGTTAATCTGCAAGACAGTATTTTGGAATCTCAGCTAATCAATCTCATGGCATGTCAACGTGGAACCAATGAGTATTGGTTTCGTCGTCATGGAGAATTGAAATGTATGCTAAGAAACTTAGGAACTCCTACATGGTTCCTCACTCTTAGCTGTGCTGAGTATGCATGGGACGATTTACTTCAATTTCTACGAGAGGCAAATGAAAACATACGAAATATGGAATTGAAAACACCAGGAGAACTGTGTTCTTTAGATCCAGTGAATGTTTGCAGATATTTTAATCATAGATTTGAAGCTATGATGTCTTTTATTACCAACAAAAAAAATCCTCCCCTTGGAGAGGTTTTGGATTTCTTTTGGAGGAAGGAATATCAAGCGAGAGGTGCTCCTCATATACATATGTTGTTGTGGATTAAAGATGCACCCAAATTTGGATCCGATTCAGATGAAACAGTGATGAGTTTCATTGAAGAGTATTCAACATGTGCTGTTCCAAAATCTACTGAAGAAAACAATTTAAGGCAACAAGTTTTACGTTTTCAATCTCATCGTTGTGGAAAGTACTGTCGTCGAAAATTTAAAAACAAGGAAAAGTACTACACGAAATGTCGTTTTGCATTTCCTCGACCAGTGATTTCTAAGGGAAGAGTAAATAATTTGATGTCATCTCTACGACATACTGTGACGAGGAAATCTCCCAAAAATACATACAATTTGAAAAGAAATGAAGAATCTAAGTACATCAATGATTACAACCCAGTGATTTTGTCCATGTGGAATGCTAACATGGATATTCAGTTCGTTGCTGACAACTCTATTGCTGTGGCTCGATATGTGACATCTTACATCACCAAAAAAGAAAAGACAGAATTGAAGGAAATGTGGGAGGATATTTCACATGAAAAGAGTCTAAGCAAGAAATTATACAGTTTCAGTCTGAAGATGTTGTCGCATCGAGAAATTGGAGCATATGAATGTTCTGATCGGTTATCATCAGCAAGTCTCTATGCCAAATCAAGAACAATCATTTGGGTGAGTCTTGGTCTTGCTGCAACACGAAACCGAGTTTTGAAATCTGTACAAGAAATTGAATATTTGGCGGAAACAGAACCAAACAGTACAGATATTTTGAAGACAAATATGTTGGATACATACTATCCAAATAGAAGTACTCACCTTGAGAACACATGTTTGTATGAAGTTCTTCAAAACTACAGTTATAAGAGGAACATCACAGAAGATATCAATAATGGAAAATATGCACTCATTGGCTATGAAGGATGTCTAGTGAAGCAGAAAAAAGGCCATTTGATTAATCATCGAAAATTGAGTTGTGAAGTTCCAGACAAAAGAGAATTTTACTATTTAGCTCTTTTGCAACTCTTTAAGCCATGGCGTACAGAAGAGGAACTACTTGGAGATTTTCTCTGTTATGAAGACTCTTTTAATGCAACTAAGGATACCATAGAATGTCCTATTTTTCTAAATTATCTGCAAATGTTGAATGAAGAAATGGAGCAAGAAACTACAATTGCTGAAGAGATAGCTAGAAACAGTTCTCAAGATAGTCAGAGTTCTACTTCATTGAGCCAGGATCCACTAGGAGGACCAATTATCCAAAATGAAGCTGCCACTGCCATGGATGAGGTGGAAAGAGCTATGGAACAAGCTCAAGAGGATGGAGTTAACTTAGAAGATTTGGTAAAGCAACTAAACATTGAGCAGAAAAAGATATATGATGAAGTCACAGAGCAGATTGAACATGGATTCAGACATGAGAAAAAAGAGTGCTCATGTATATTATTTGACCCTGTCCGATTGTACGTAAGTGGAGAAGCGGGGACAGGAAAAAGTTTTCTAATTAAAGCCGTTGCAAGTTATCTGCAGAAAAGGACTGATTCACCACTGTCTTGTGTTGTAACTGCTCCAACTGGTCTGGCAGCACATAACATTAAAGGGATTACTCTACATCGTTTATTGATGCTGCCAGTTGAACATGATAATAAATTGCATTACAACAAGCTATCTGGAGATGCGTGTTCTGAAGTTTCAAGAGTCTTGAAGAAAATGAAACTTCTTATCATAGATGAAGTAAGCATGGTCTCAAATCTAATGCTTGCTTTTGTGCATTTGAGAATGCAAGAAATTCTTAAAACAGACTATGATGTGTTATTTGGAGGAAAACACATTATTGTTTTTGGAGATCTATTGCAGTTGACTCCAGTAAAAGGACAACCAGTGTTTAAAATGCTCACGCATGAAGATACCAGGAAGTCCCTTGGAAGCATTGGAAATGTTAATATATGGCTAAATTTTAAATATGCTGAACTGGTTCAAAATATGCGACAGGCCAAGGATGAAGATTATAAAAATATTCTACAAGATGTAAGAATTGGAAAAGTGACTGAGAAAGGGAAAAAAGCTTTGCATAGTCGATTAATTTCAAATTTGTATCCAAATGAAAACATTCTTCCAGAGAATATTTTTAAAAAAATGACTGAGAAGAAATCTGGGATATGTTTGATGCCAACTCTGCAAGAATGTTCCATCTTCAACCAAAAAATGTTAGACTTAGAAAATGAAGAGATTGTGAAACTGGAAGCAATAGATAAAATAGAGCATATGGGTGCAACAATTGTTTTGTCAGAAAATTTGAAAACTAAATTGGATTCATTGGAGAAAAGTATTTCAAAAACAGCTGGTTTTGAAAAGACTCTGAATGTGTGTTTAAATTGTCGTATCATTTTGAGAAGGAATTTAAATGTTGAAAGCGGTCTGGTAAATGGAGCAATGGGTTATGTTGTTGATTTTGTGAATTACAGAAATAGAGATGGAATTGAATTTTTAAAAATAAAATTTGATGGGATTGAACAAGTACAACAAATAAGTCGTTGTTCTGCTAGATTTTTACTTGTAAAAGACTTATATGTTCGCCGAAAACAGTTTCCTGTTTGTTTGGCGTATGCGGTGACAATTCATAAATCTCAAGGTTTAAGTGTAGATAGTGCTTTGGTGAACATTGGAAGATCTGTGTTTAAAGAGGGTATGGCATATGTGGCATTATCTCGAGTCAGAACTTTATCAGGATTGTACTTGATTGCGTGTGATGAGACAAAGATTTCTGCAGATCTAGATTGTGTTAAAGAATACAATAGGTTAAGAAGAGAGTATGCTCCACACTTGCCTCAATATCCTCTGTTTGAAAAACGTGTGGTAGGCCGAAAAAGAAGAAATGAGGATAATTGTAGTGAGGTAGTTGCAAAAAGACAAAAAGTAGAGAAAACTGTAATTGAAAACAGGAAGAAAAAGAATTGTGGAGAAAATGTTGTTGGATTTCAGTTTGAAAATAGTTCTGGTGTCAACTGCTATGCTAATGTAGTGGTTAATGTTGTTTTTTTTCTTAAAAGTTTACAAGAACAGATTGTTGAAAATCGGGATCAAAGATTGTGTGGTTTATTGAATTCTGTGTTTCAGAAATGTAGCAGTGGTACAGCACAAATAGAAACTGTAACAGAAATTCGAAATATTTTAGATTTGTGTTCTGGTCAAGATAAATTTTCACAGAACATTCAGCAGGATTGTCAGGAATTTTTAATGTATATGTTTGGTGTTTTGGAAGATGAAGGTGTAGATGTAGATAATCTTTTCAGTCTTTCTTATCAATGGCAGCATGACTGCCGCAATTGTAGTTTATCAAGTACTACTAGAATAGACACTGAAAGATTTATATATTTGAGTTTACCAGACTGTAAATCAGTGTCTTTTAAAAATCTAGTTAAAGCAGCAGATCATAATATGGTGTGTACCCAATGTAACTGTACAATGCTGTCCACATTATTTATACAAAGGTATGGGCAGTATATCATTTTAGTTTTCCAACGATGTAGACCTGATGGAACTAAATTGACAACTTCTATCAAAAATTTTGTGGCTTCTCAGTTATCAATTTCTGGAAGGACCTTTACAACTGAAGCTATTATTTATCATGATGGATCTTCGACAACCTCAGGACATTATACATGCTACTTAAAATCTGAAAATGGATGGAGTTACTGCAATGATTCTCATTTAACTTATAAACAACGTTTGCCTTATGACTCTACAAATTCTTATCTAGTGTTTTTAAAACCAAAGTTTTAGTAAAGGGAATTGGCCTTTGAAGACGGGAATAGATAATAAAAGTTAGTTAGTTAGTTAGTTAATCTAATATTTTAAATTATTAATCTCATGTAGATACTTTAAGTGGATCTCAAAGTAAAA
Organism: Lissotriton vulgaris; assembly: GCF_964263255.1. Taxonomy (NCBI): domain Eukaryota; kingdom Metazoa; phylum Chordata; class Amphibia; order Caudata; family Salamandridae; genus Lissotriton; species Lissotriton vulgaris. The sequence continues at coordinate 88,893,269 of NC_141697.1, read as the reverse complement.
AATACTGATATATCTGACACAAATTGGCCGTGAGGAAAATGTAAGATATGATGTTGTTAGATCTTTTTTCATAGGAAGTTGATGAAATCGAAGTTATAGAGCACAGCAGACTTTTTTTCACCAAAAGGACCTTCACTATCTGCAATCTCATGTAGATACTTTAAGTGGATCTCAAAGTAAAAAATACTGATATATCTGACACAAATTGGCCGTGAGGAAAGTGTAAGATATGATGTTGTTAGATCTTTTTTCATAGGAAGTCGATGAAATGGAAGTTATAGAGCACAGCAGACTTTTTTCCACCAAAAGGACCTTCACTATCTGCAATTTGGTCTCACGGAAAAGTAAGTGAATCAAAGATTAGTGTACTTATATGAGATGTATGTTTGAATGGGTTTTTTTAAACACAATCTTTTAGATTGTGTTTTTTTTTTCCCGCTGTTATATGATGAAGACTTTGATCTCACTAATTTAAGTGAAATTCAATATATTCTGAGAACAGCAAAAATAAATAATGTAACATTGTAGAAGTTATTGTGTAGTTTGCATTGTGTAATTTATATTGTGTTCACATTGTCTTATACTCATTTTCTTTTTCACCCTTATTTACCTCTCTTTACTAATTTACACTCTTTTTTCATCGCTGTTTCTTTAGTGCACTTCATTCACAACTTCTTAATCTAATAGGAACTGTCTGCATTTCCTCTGTTCCTTCCACCACTTTTTATCTTTTTCATATTCTCACAGTACCACTGCTTTAGTTTCCTAACCCTCTCTTTCTTTTTCTCCATTTTTTTTCTTTCGCATCCATTGTACTGTAGTTCACTTAGTTCTTCCTTTTGTCTTTCTGTGTACTTACTCTCTCACTCCTGTTTTATCCATCGTTCTATACTAACTTCATTCCTTTCATCCCTTCACTCTGTTACTTTACTTCACTCACTCTCAATCATCTTCTATTCCTCTTTTTTATTTATAGTTTCTCAATCAGACTTCTCTCCTTTTCACTCATTTTTCTTTTATTTTCTTATCTTTACTGATTTTGATTTGATATCTTACATTCTTTTAGTATCTTATTTATCTTTAGGAATTTGTTTTCTTTCTATTTCTTTTTCCTTTTTTTTTCTCTTTCTACATTACTTTCTTTCTGTTTTTGTATCCTTCACTCTTGCATCATTTCTTAGTAAACTTTTGTAGATTTTTAAACCTCATGAACTGATGCTTCTATTTATTATATATTTTTAAGAAATTATAACGTGTTTTTTCTTTTATCTTTCATAGATACAAGTTTGCATTGATTATATGGTAAGTGTGTTTACAAAATCTTTTTTGTTATCATCTTTGGTTTTATTTTCACTATTTTTCTCTCACCCTACCTCACCCCTGTTTCCTTACTTTGCTTTTCTCACTTATTCTTTTCTTCCATGTTTACTTCCTACCACATTCAACTTCTTTCAGTACCTCTGTCTATGCACACTCCTTCACTTACCTTTTTTACTGGTTCACTTAGTTCCTTTGTGACACTCCTTCTTTTACTCTCTTTCTTCTTTCGCTGTATTATTCCCCATGTCTTACCCTTATTCACTTACATGTACCCTGTTTCACCCCTCTTTGCTTATATTCACTGCTATTTACTATCCCTCCATCACTACTATTCCTTTTCTTTCATTCCGTCACTACCTGTCATTCACATGCTTAACTGTCCTTCCTTTTACTTTCATCATCCATTTACATTCTCCCGGAACCTCTGCTTTTGTCTTCTTCCTATTTCTTCTTTTCTTTTGCTCCCTTATTCATTTTTTTTTTCTCAGTTATTTCCTCTTACACTTTTTATCTGTCTTACTATCTATTACACAGTCCCTCTGTGTTCCTCTCTTTAGCTCTCTTTCTCTTAACACCACTCTCTCTGTCCCCATTTCTTATGGTCACTCCTTCATTATTTTTTTTTTCTTTTTTCTGTTGATGCGCTGACGGTGCGCGCACCCGGGCGTTTATCGGTATGCGCACCGGGAGCGCTCCAGAGTCAAATATAAAAAAAAAAGGAAAAAACTATTTTAAAATAAAAATAGTATCTTAATATACATTATAGGGTTCATTTTTAGAAAAACATACCTTTCTCAGATAAAGACATTTGCGAAAAAATAAGCTTAGAAATTCAATAAAACGTACATAGGTATGAAGCCCTACAAAAAGTTAAAAATTAGTATTAAAAAAACCTATGAAATTCACTGAAAAAACCATAGGTTTCACACCAGTTATAGTTAGGAATTAGCATTTAAAAAACCTATGAAATTCACTGAAAAAAACATAGGTTTCACACCAGTTATAGTTAGGAATTAGCATTTAAAAAACCTATTAAATTCACTGAAAAAACCATAGGTTTCACACCAGTTATAGTTAGCTGGAAATTTTACTGATATAAAACCATTGAAATTCCCACGTTATAGTTAGTCGGACTCACTATAACTTGCGCGTGCAATGCACTGCTGATGACATCACATATTACATCACTCATGACATGGTCAGTGACATCACTCATGACATCACTGATGATACCGTCCTTGTGACAGAGTGACTGACCTCCTTTCACTGTAAAGTAACCCTTGAAACACATATTCAAAAATAGAAACTAATATTTTCAAAAAAGTGAAGATATCTATACCAGTTGCAACAACCAATTCAGTAATTCCACCATTTATATACACATCCACTCATTCATCAACAGTTCTAAATAGTCAGTCATACATATACTCACTCATCATATGTAGTGAGACACCTATACATCCGTTAACACACCGACAGTCTTCCAAAAGTTGCTCATACACATACTCACACATGCAAATAAACTATTGAACATCAATTTTTTAGCATATACAGCTATACACACTCTATCACCTTACTTCTAAAGAAACTTACACATACTTACTCTCTTAAAAAATCACTTATAGAAACACATACTTATTAAAACAAGAATTCTTTCAATCTCTCACTCTCATATATACTCACTTATATACATCAATACTCACATATACTAGATTAAAACATATGTAGTTACTGATAAAGACACTAGTAAGACAGTCATTCACTTACTAACACATACATATACACACTCATTCACCCATACAGTCCGGCACATATGCTATCTTTAAAACACATACAAACAGTGAGTCAGTCATTTATGCATCTATGTGCTAAGTAACACTCCCACCAAATCATACAGACACTTATACTGATACTAAAAAAACATCTAATAACTCATATACACACATATGTAGCTACTCACCAACCCATGCAGCCACTTATACACAAAGTGAAACACTGATACATATATTTAAATATTTAAACATTACTTACTAATATATGTATTCACTAAGATACACTTAATAAGCCAGTTATTCAATATTTTTTTTTTAAAAAAACCATCCATTTAGACTTTTATTTAAACATTTATTCTCCCATCGACTTTTACATATACATATATAAAACATATTTATTTTTCAGAAAGACACACATTCACTGGATGGTGTCATCAGTGATGTCATGAGTGATGTCACTGACCATGTCATGAGTGATGTAATATGTGATGTCATCAGCAGTGCATTGCACGCGCAAGTTATAGTGAGTCCGACTAACTATAACGTGGGAATTTCAATGGTTTTATATCAGTAAAATTTCCAGCTAACTATAACTGGTGTGAAACCTATGGTTTTTTCAGTGAATTTAATAGGTTTTTTAAATGCTAATTCCTAACTATAACTGGTGTGAAACCTATGGTTTTTTCAGTGAATATATATATATATATATGTAAACAAACAGTTCCGGTAACTTGCCAGTTCCGCTCACGGGTGGGTCGAGGCAGGGCTCCCGGTCACCCTGTATATTCAAAACAAGTTTCCATACTCGTCAAAAGAAACGTACTCGACACTCCAAAATTGCTGGTGCATGAAGAAATTTAATGGCAGGAAACCTGCCATTAAATTTCTTCATGCACCAGCAATTTTGGAGTGCCGAGTACGTTTCTTTTGAAGAGTATGGAAACTTGTTTTGAATACATATATATATATATATATATATATATATATATATATATATATATATATATATATATATATATATATATATAGATATATATATATATATATATATATATATATATATATATATATATATAGATATATATACTAGCAGCCCGCCCCGGCGTTGCCCGGGGCAGAAGGGGCTGGGGGCAGCATTGCAGCAGGAGAGGTGCAGCAGAGCGGCTGTTTTGTTGGTCGTGTCCACTTCTGCGCACGATTTGTTTTACCCGACATCCCGACTTTGTGGAAAAGGCTTTCTGAGCACTCAGTGTTCATGGCCCCCGCCCTTCGTAGGTCCTGGCCGCTTCTGCCCATGCTTTGTTTCCCCTGACGTCCCGACTTTGTGGAAAAGGCTTTCAGAGCACTCAGTGTTCATGGCCCCCGCCCGTCGTAGGTCCTGGCCGCTTCTGCCCACGCTTTGTTTCCCCCGAAGTCCCGACTTTGAGGAAAATGGTTTTGGAGCACTCAGTGTTCATGGCCCCTGCCCGTCCCTTGGTACGCACCTGCGGCGGCTTCACTTACCTCATCCGCCGCTCCTCCCCGCGCTGCTGAGTTTACCGCTCCACTCCTCCTCCGCTTCTCGCCGCTCCTCACCGCTTGTCCGCTCACCGCTCCTCCCCGCCTGTCCGCAGCTCCTCCCCGCGCTCATGTCGGCTGCTATTCCTCTTGCTCCTGAACGCCGCTCCTCCCCGCGCTCCCGATGTCATTACGCACGTCGCGGCCGGCGCTACTTCCAAGGGACTACTTTTTTTTTATTGGTAAATTTTTTAAAGAACGTATATTTTTTATTTTTATATAGCCTATGTCCTTCTGCTTGCCGTGACGTTTTCAAAGATGTCTTGGGTGTTTGGATTGGTGGTGTACTTTTCGAGTTTACCTGGCTCAAAGGACACAGTTCTCTCTTTATAATAGTAGTATAGATATATATATATATATATCTTTTTTTTTTTAAATATATTATTTTTTAAATTTTCACGGCAGGATTCGCGACCCCAATACACATTCTGCCATTTAATAAAAATGTTTTTTATTGGCCCTGGGGGTTCCTTGTGGGACCCCCTGAGCAGGCTTAGGGGGTCAAGGTGTTTCTACCCTGCCCCCTTTTCTTGTTTTTCAACCTTTTTTCACTGTTTCCTTGTGACTCAGTTCTACCGAGTCACAAGATGGCTGTCAACACATTCTGGTTTAGAGTGCTAATCAGAGTGAAGCTCGTGCCCGGGAGGGTTCCCGAATTCTCCTTGGTGCTTAGATATTAATATTTTTCCTTTTTTAAATTTTTCAGGAACTACTGAGCGGATTTACACCATTTAAAAAAAAATCACTTTCGGAACCAAGGACTACCTTTTTGCCGAAGTTGGTGTAATTCCGTTTAGCAGTTCGCGCTGTAGCCTATTCCAATTTTTCCTATGGAAATTAACATGGGGAAAACATGTTTTGAGACCCCCCGTTTCCCCAACCCCCGCTTCATGAATCACCCCAAAACTTTCAGGACAGGAGTTGACCGGAGAGGGCCAAAATTTGGGAACATTTTGCAAAGATTCGTCAACAGGTGCCTAAGATATTGGCAAAACAAAAAACTCTTTTCCTATGGATAATAGGTCCTAAATAGTAGGTAACATATATATGTGAAAAATAAAAAATGTAGTGTTTTTTGTAGATAGCGAACATGGAGTAAAGGGCACTCAGCCCGTGAAGACAAATATGGACACTAAGTCATGTTGGACGACAAGAGAAACAAATGGTGACTCATAAAAGTTAGCATTCAGGGCATGTCAGATATCAGAAACGAACCAAAGTATACCTAATACTAGAAAGCTAGTGAAAATGTTTAAAACGCTAATAATGGGTTCTCCCTGTAATGATGTTTTGTTATATGCGACAAAATTGGTTGAATGCGAGATTAAATAATTTTATGGGTAACGTGGAGAACTGGTATAAAATGTAAAAACTAAAGAGGGACTCCATATACTACCGTGAACAACAACTGTATGTTCGAAACACGTAGGTGGAGGAGAAGGAGATCTAAATAAAAGAAATAATATCATGCCAAGGAGAGTGGTGTGTTAATATTCTTTTTGCTGGGAGATAATATAGCGGGAGCTGGTCCTGTCCCGCCACGAGCACCAGCTGAAAAGTGCTCCCCCCGCAAAGAACTGTGTTTGTTGAAACATACATACATATACATATATATATCTGGAAACACTCAAACCACTTCCTGAAGTCTCGCAACGACAGTCAGGCGAGGAAAGAGACACAGACCTCCGAGGTATTCAAGTGGGCAGTGATTTTATTTTAAGTGACCCAACACTACGCGCTTCAAGCCCGTAAGCCCTTGATCACGTGTCACATATTGAATACACCATCGTCTATATTTAAAGTGCAAGAGTGCCCCTCCCACTGTTTACGTCATAGATCACATGTGCAATGACATAGAAAACGTCCTGCTGTATTGTTGTCATCTGCATTAACAGTACTATTCGAAAAGGCATATTTCTATTGACACACGACAATTAAATAATATAGTCATATTTACATATATACATAGCAATGACCTGTAAATTGCACGCGTGCCACTGAACTTATTTAAAATAATAAATACAGTTCATTTCATTTAAAACTACTTCTCTATAAAGGATAAATCCCTTTATATTTGCCGTATTTTTCGTCATTAATAATGGGGAAATATATAACCGGTTAAATCCGTTTACAATCAACCCCTGTGTTGTTTAATGCACCATAAGATGTAATTATAATTAAAACAGTTCTTTTAGTTTTTCCACACTATGTAGTCTATAGAATTGGAGAGGTAACTAGAAACTGCTAAGAGTGCATCCCGTTAAATTTGTAAAGTGCAAGTGCAAATGGTGTGAATTTCTCAAATTCATCAAATGTGTATGCTAGGTCCCATCATCTGTACACAAAAAGAACTAGATTAGTTCATTAATTATACTGATTAAACAGTCTTTTAGAATCCTAAAAACATTTGAATGTATAAAAAAATTATTCAATTTCAGCTAATACATTTTGAGAAATTTTTCTTGAGGGAAAGTGCAATGTATGTACAGATTTTATATGCAGTTTTATTTACAAGGACAGATTTAGTGATGTTAATATGTGCAAAACCTAATTGTTGAACCAACGTGTCAAGATAATGCCTGCCCTGCTTGTTCTACAGAAAGCTGCGCATGTCTTCCGTCGTGTTCAACCCGTTGGGCCATTTGCAATCTAAGTCCAAAATATATTTGGTCTCCAGTTGCCGGAGTTGGCGTTCTCTACTGCCCCCTCTCCTCTTTCTGCTCACAGCGTCAATTACATAGTAAGAAAGGCAATTGATGTTGTTTGCATGCACTTTCTTAAAATGTCTGGCAACAGGGTATGTTGCGTCGCTGTGTAGGATGGCCCTAATATGCAGCAATATCCTGACGTGCACCTGTAGCTTCGTGCTACCCACGTAGCGTAGCCCACAGGTGCACGTCAGGACATATACAGCATATTCGGTTTTGCAATTGTAATTACCAGTTGTCAAATTGGAAGTAGTCTTGAAAGGTGTAGAGTACGAGGACATGTTGCACCCAAAATTGCACGCTCTACATGTAGTACATTTGGTAAAGCCTTTCTTGGATGGTAACCAAGTAGAGACTTTTTTGATCTCCGGAGATACTTTGTCTAATCTCGTGCCCATAGTGCTGCTTCTCCTAAATGTGATCACAGGTTTCACAGCTATTTTATTATGGAGGATATTATCTGTCAGTACTACAGGCCAATGCTTGTTGATAATAGTCCTGATCTGACGTTCCTCCCTAATGAATGTTGTTATTAATCTAGGAGTATTGATTACATTAGAAGGGCTATCGAGAATGATTGTATTGGGGCTTTCCTCATCAGAAAAAAGGCTAATTCTAGATCTAGTTTTTGCCTTTTCTTCAGCCTCCTTAATCATTTTAGCAGAGTATCCTCTATTTTTTAGTCTAGCAACCAAGTCAGATTTACATTTCTCAAATTGCTCCTCACTGCTACAGATTCTCTTTATCCTTAGGATTTCTCCGTATGGGATACTAGCAATGAGGTGCTTTGGATGCGAGCTGGTTGCATGCAAAGTAATGTTACCTGAAGTGGCTTTTCTATAGAGCGTGCTCTCAAGTTTATTTTCATGGACAAAGATCTTGACGTCAAGAAATTCAATTTCTCTTTTCTCAATGTGAGAAGTGAATCTTAAGTTTAGTTCGTTATTGTTGATCTTATTAACAAATAACACTGCTTCTTCCTCACTCCCCTCCCACAGAATGAACACGTCATCTATATACCTCAGGTAAGATCTTATATGGGTATTATATTCCTCTTGAAAGGCGGTTTTGAGGACCCGCTCCTCCCACCAGCCTACATGTAGACATGCGTAGCTGGGGGAGAAGCAGGCCCCCATTGCCACTCCTCTCAATTGCTTATACAGATCTTTGTCGAACAAAAAATAATTATTGTTCAGACACCAGCTGATAAGCTGCAATAGAATTTTGTTGTGTTCATACAACGTACTGCACCTCTTTTCCAAGAAATATTTTACAGAAGAAAGCCCCTGAGTGTGGTCTATGGATGTGTATAAAGCTTCTATATCCAGTGTGATGAGAAGCAGATTTTCAGACCATGGGAGCTTATTAATTTTCTGCAAGAAATCGCCAGTGTCCTTAACATAGCAAGGCAATAACATCACCAAGCCCTGAAGGAAGAAATCGATATACTGGCCTACATGTTCTCCTAAGCTATTAATAGCCGATATTATTGGCCTGCCTGGAATAGGGACAACATTCTTATGTATCTTAGGAATTAAGTACAGCACTGGCAACACCGGAAATTCTATTACCATATACTTATATTCCTCTGCGGAAATCAGACCTTGTCTTTTCCAAGATGCTAACAATTTATGTAAAGCTGATTTAGCCTTTTCGTACTCCTTCATAGTAGACTTAGCGTAACAATTAACATCATGTAATTGGCGAGATGCTTCGGCTATGTATTCTTTCCTAGGCCACAAAACCAGGTTCCCACCCTTATCAGATTTTTTGACCACCACCTCTTGGTTATTCTCTAATTTCCTAACCAGAACAAAATATGCCTTCCTTCTAAAAAACAAATTTCTTTCACATCTGTTTTTGAGGACAGTATGATTTAATTTTTTAAGGTCATTGATGATGAGATCATGAAATACATCAATGCTGTCCTTAGGCATTATCGGTACAAAACTCGATTTTGGTTTGAATGGGCTGAGCCCAGCCCCTTCTTGTTTGTGGTCAATTCTGCACAGTCGTGCCTGGGTAGCTTGATCAATTTCATATTCATTTTCTTCTATACTGTCCAAACTATTTGCCAAATCATGTACCAAAAGTAGGTTGGGAATGTCCGATGCTGCTAGATTAACTGTGGATTCGTTTCCATTCGCTTCAGCCACGTTGTCACCTTCAATGTCTTTTGATGTCTTAAGAGCAAAGAACTTTTTCAGTTTAAGCTTTCTGATGAAACAGTATACATCAATGCGTGTTCTTGCATAATTAAAACTGTCACCAGGGCAAAAATTAAGACCCAAGGCCAGCAATTGTTCTTCAGCCTTGGATAAAGCGACGTTGGATAGATTGATAACAGTGTTGTCTTTTACTGCTTTTTGTTCTTTCTCCATTTCGCTTTTGTTTTCTTGTTGGTATTTTTCTTTGCGTCTTTTGCGTTGTTCGCGTCTTCTTTTGGTTCGCCGACATTTACTACTGTTTGGTTCCGTCGAGGTCTTAATGTTTGCAGTCTCGCCTCGACTAAAAAATCCATCTCTTGTCCCACATTGAGAACAGTTTTTCTTCTCACTACCGGAATAGATTCCGTGCTAGATGCACTCGTGAGTGAGATGGTTTCTAGACTGTCTGTATTTTCAACATTTTGTTTGGCATCTTCGTTGTTAACCTTTTCCTTGTATTGTTGGCGCTTTATGGGATCAAACTTCCTGGAGAAAGTAAAAATCTGACCATTCTCATAGTCTTCCAAGTCCCGGTTGAACTTGGTTGCTTTTCTTAGTTTGATTTTTTCCTCATGTTTTTTCAGATGTTCTAACATGGATTCCTCTAATTTAGCACTTTGTTCAGTTGTTCCCAGTTCTTTAATTTTTTCCAAAATGACATCAATTTCTTTCAATATTTCCTCCCGATCGATATGAGCATATTTGATCAGGATTTTGACAAGATTCATTGAAGCAGCGAGGTTGCTCTCCCCCCACTCACGCAGCATATTAGGATTAGGTCTATCAAAGCTGGGTGCTAGTAAAATACGTAATCCTCTTGGCACCCTTCCCACTTCAGCATACTTTGATAGTGATCGGTGTTCCCACCACTTTGTAATCTCGAGTTTACGCTTTTTTTCCAATTCTTTGTATAAACACACAATGTCTTTGTCCTTCTCAGTTACCTCGCTAGCTGGCGAGACAGTATCTTTGGCGGTTTTTGTTTGTATGCAGAACATCGCCTCTGCCGCTAGCTCTCTTTCCCTCATTTCAGCTGTAGACATTGTTGGGTCACTTAGGTTATTGAAGCCCCGGCAGGCGTACATGCGGAGAGAAAGTTTGTTCCTTTTACCCCACCGCGCTGCCGTGAAACACCTCAGCTCCCCTTCTACGTTTTCCCGTTTTATGAACTGTCGTGCAGACTCACCGGGTTTTTGCTGCTTTTCCGCCGAACAGCCGTCCACGCGTACTCGACCGGCAGTATCCCAGTAGCTCCGTCTTTCACGGACTTTCACGGGGTAGGCGGCAGCTGATGACAATCCATCATGGATCCATGTGCTTTCGTCGGTTAAACTCAGCCGCCGGCTCGTAGGGAGGAGGTCTGGTGAACGAAGGTAACCGCTCTTCGTGATAGACACCTGGAAACACTCAAACCACTTCCTGAAGTCTCGCAACGGCAGTCAGGCGAGGAAAGAGACACAGACCTCCGAGGTATTCAAGTGGGCAGTGATTTTATTTTAAGTGACCCAACACAACGCGTTTCAAGCCCGTAAGCCCTTGATCACGTGTCACAGATTGAATACACCATCGTCTATATTTAAAGTGCAAGAGTGCCCCTCCCACTGTTTACGTCATAGATCACATGTGCAATGACATAGAAAACATCCTGCTGTATTGTTGTCACCTGCATTAACAGTACTATTCGAAAAGGCATATTTCTATTGACACACGACAATTAAATAATATAGTCATATTTACATATATACATAGCAATGACCTGTAAATTGCAAGCGTGCCACTGAACTTATTTAAAATAATAAATACAGTTCATTTCATTTAAAACTACTTCTCTATAAAGGATAAATCCCTTTATATTTGCCGTATTTTTCGTCATTAATAATGGGGAAATATAAATATATATATATATATATATATATATATATATATATATATATATATATATATATATATATACATATATACACCAGCGATTCCAACCACTTCCGTTTGTGCGGCGAAGCAGGAACTCAGACCGACCACAGCATATTCAGGCAAGGTAAAGCTTTATTTTTGTTCTTTCACTGCCAGCAATATGTATATATGTATGTATATATGTATATATGTATGTATGTTTATATATGTACATATATATATGTGTGTATATATATATATATATATATATATATATATATATATATATATATATATATATATATATATATATATATATATATATATATATATATATATATATATATATATATATATGTATATGTATATGTATATATATCTATATATTACCTACTGGCGTTTGCCAGTATGTAGTTATAGTTAGGATTTTTTTCAAAGCAAAATCTCAAAATTCTATTGTGAATAACTTTGGCGCCGGTTGACGAATCTGCCTGAAAATTTCCTAAAATTTGCCTCGCGGAGCTCCGCTCCTTCCTTGAAAGTTTGGGGGGGATTCGTCAAGCGGGGGCCGAGATAAAAGGGGGGTCCCAAAACGTGTTTTCTCCATGTTAATTTCCATAGGGCGGTCGAACTCACTTTTAGCCCGAACGGCTGAATGGATTTCCACCAAACTTGACAAAATTGTAGGGACTGGTAGCCCGATGTGCCTTTGCAATGTCTCAAGATATGTGCTCCAGTGGATTTTGAGTAATTTAGGTTAAAAAATATATATATATCTATGGCCGCGCATGGTACGCGCACCGGGGAGCGCAGTGGACGCGACACGCGAAGTGCGCACGGAAAGCTGATTGGCTCTCGGGTGTCTGTAAACATTCAAAACAGTCCGGACAGGCCGCCATCTTGTGTCTCGGTAGGATAGAGACACAAGAGGTGGAAAAAAAAAGAGGGAAATGGCCATAAGGGGGCAGGGTAGACCCCCCCTGACCCGTGAATTTGATGTGGGGTCTATAAAAGGGCCGCGGTGCAAAATACATATATTTTTTTATTTGCGCGGGAGGAGCGCCCGGTACACACACCGGGGAGCGGACCGGGGAGCGGCCCATGGGGAAAGAAGAATGACAGTTTTTAACAAATGTAGCCTTTTTTTATAAATTGGAGGTAGTTCTAAAAAGAACAGTTTTTTTCTTCTTTTTGTTGTTTTATATTTTTTTAGTGTTTTTGGAAAATTTTGTACTTTTTTTGGCTTTTATGAACTATTTTATATTTTTTTTGTTATTTTTATGGGGAGAAACGAAAAAACAGGGAATTGAAAATGGCTCAACTGGAGCAAAATAAAAGGAGAAAACATTTGGTTTTTTTGGGGCATTTGTGATTGTCCCCAGCAAGGACGATGAGCTTTATGCTTAGTTCACCATAGGAGATGGTCTTACCACAATGAATACATGTTATTCGGAAATCCGCAAACCGTGGCTGAATGCAAGGGATCGTCTCCCTTGCCTCTGGTCCCAAAGGAGTGGGATGCTTTCTTTTGGAGGTGGTGCTTGAAGATTGGGGCAGTTCCCTCATCTCTGCAGCAGAATAGTTGATCGGATGCCTGCGCTGCATGTGGCGAATCATGGTGTTGTTTCCAAAAGAGTATTTTTTATTAGGGTTCCCCCTTGAAAGCTCCATGCCACAGATTAGGCAAGTCACCTTGGCCGAATTGACTTTTTTCTTGCCCTCTGGGATCGAAAAAAACTCCCATACAATGTGTGGTCTTTGCTGGTATGGGGTATTGTGTTCTTGCAGCCACCTTCTCCTCCCCTCCTCCTCCTCCTCCTCCTCTTGTTGACCACCAATGTAATCTTGTGGTGGTCCTCTTGGTGGTTGTGGTGGTGGTGGTGGTGCAGATGCTCCAGTTGCTACTGTAGCCATTTCAAAGTACAAAATATACCTCAAAGATTGCAAAACAGGTCTTCCTAAGTTAAAGGACAAAGTCAGAATAAGGAAAAAAGGTGGGGTCTTTCATCATTTGGAAAAAAAAAGCTTGAACCAATGAGAAGTGTTATTTTCAGGTCACAAGACCAGGGATTTCATCATTATGAAACCAAAACTGTTCTGCACCAATAAAAAGTGTTATTTTCAGGTCACATGACCCGACGCGCTTACGCGGCGCGCCCCCGGGCACGCCCGGGAGCCCACCCCGGGACACGTCGCGTAAGCGCGTCGGATATTTACGTTGCGCGATCGTATTCGCTCGAGTGCTTCCAGGTGCGCTTACGCCATGAGTATCACGTGGACGCGGCTACGCGATACGTCACGATGATGTTTTCGTTTGCGGCAATAGCGCTAACAGGACGCTCTCTGGAGCGCGCCCTGGGGTGCTTCAAAAGACTACGCTTTCCGGGGGCGCTCACCGGGGCCCGCCCCGGGAGCGCTCCAGGGTAAAAAAAATATATATATACATTAAAAAAATAGTTTTAAATACAAATAAAATATAGGATTCATTCATTTTCAAAAATATTACATTTCATAGCTATAGACATTTGCTATTAACAAAATTTTGAAATTCAAAGAAAAAAACAGGTTTGGGGCCTTATATATAGTTAGGAATTAGCATTTAAAAAACCTATGAAATTCACTGAAAAAAACATAGGTTTCACACCAGTTATAGTTAGGAATTAGCACTTAAAAAACCGATGAAATTCACTGAAACAACCATAGGTTTCACATCCATTATAGTTAGGAATTAGCATTTAAAAAACCTATTAAATTCACTGAAAAACCAAAGGTTTCACACCAAATATAGTTAGCTGGAAATTTTACTGACATAAAACCATTGAAATTCCCACGTTATAGTTAGTTGGACTCACTATAACTTGCGTGCCTACAATGCACTGCTGATGACGTCACATATTACATCACTCATGACATGGTCAGTGACATCACTCATGACATCACTGATGACACCATCCTTGTGACAGAGTGAGAGACCTCCTTTCAGTGTAATGTAACCCTTGAAACACATATTCAAAAATAGAAACTAACATTTTCATAAAAATGGAGATACCCATACCAGTTACAACAACCAATTCAGAAATTCCACCATCTAGATACACATCCACTCATTCACCAACAGTTCTATATAGTCACTCATACATATACTCACTATATGTAGTGATACACCTATACATCCTGTTACACACCGACAGTCATCCAAAAGTTACTCACACACATAATCACACATGCAAATAAACTATTGAACATCCATTTATTTGCATATACAGCTATACACACACTACCACCTTACTTCTAAGGAAACATACACATACTTACTCTCTTAAACAATCACTTATAGAAACACATACTTATTTAAACAGGAACTCTTACAATCTCTCACTCTCACATATACTCACTTATATACATCAATACTCACATATACTAGATTAAAACATATGTAGTTACTGATAAAGACACTAGTGAGACAGTCATTCACCCACTAACACACACATATACACACACATCCACCCATACAGTCCTGCACATATGCTGTCTTCAAAATACATAGAAACAGTGAGTCAATCATTGATGCATCTATGTGTTAAGTAACACCCCCACCAAACCATACAGACACTCATACTGATACTAAAAAAACATCTCATAACCCATATATACACACATGTAGCTACTCACCAACCCATGCAGCCACTTATACACAAAGTGAAACACTGATACAAACATTTAAATATTTAAACAATACTCGCTAACAATAAGCCAGTTAACCAATCAATTTTCTTTAAAAAAAACCATCCATTAAGACACTTATTTATACATTTATTCTTCCATCGTCCTTTTTCATATACATATATAAAACATATTTATTTTCAGAAAGACACACATTCACTGGATGGTGTCATCAGTGATGTCATGAGTGATGTCACTGACCATGTCATGAGTGATGTAATATGTGACGTCATCAGCAGTGCATTGCAGGCGCGCAAGTTATAGTGAGTCCAACTAACTATAACATGGGAATTTCAATGGTTTTATGTCAGTAAAATTTCCAGCTAACTATAACTGGTGTTAATGAATATATATATATATATATATATATATATATATATATATATATATATATATATATATATATATATATATATATATATATATATATATATATATATATATCCTTTATCCAATAAATCGCCACTCTGCAACTCACTCGAGGCTTGATTGTGTTCTTGGCTTGATTTTCGCTGCATTTCATTGGGGCCATTGGAGGTCTAAACCTGCTGTGTTCCGCCGATTACTGACGGAACAGGGACTGTTTTTTTCATATATATATATATATATATATATATATATATATATATATATATATATATATATATATATATGTATATATATATACATATACATATATATATATATATATATTACCTACTGGCAGTCGCCAGTAGGTATATAGGTATATATAGTTAGGACCTAGTTACCATACGAAATTCTGAACATTTGATTGGGAATAACTTTGGCGCCAATTGAGGGATCTGCCTGTAATTTTCCTTAAATTTGCCTCGCTGCGCTCCGCTCCTTCCCTGAAAGTTTGGGGGGGATTCGTCAAGCGGGGCCCGAGAAAAAAGGGGGGTTCCAAAATGTGTTTTCCCCATGTTAATTTCCTTAGGGACATTCTGACAAGGCTACAGCTCGAACGGCTGAACGGAATTACACCAGATGTGGCAAAATGGTAGAAACTGGTATGCAGCAGTGCCTTTTGTTTGTTTGGTGTAAATCCCTCCAGTAGTTTTTGAAAAAATTGAATGTGAAATGTAGCCCAATGCAATTTTCCATAGGACCTTTAGACACGGCTACAGCCCGAACGGCTGAATGGAATTACACCAAACTTGGCAAAATGGTATGGACTGGTATGCAGTAGTGCCTTTTTATATATTTGGTGAAAATCGCTCCAGTAGTTGTTGAGAAAATTGAATTTTCCCAAATTATATATCTCAAGTCAAACAAGCTTTATTCGACGATTGTCATAAAGGCGAACTGTACATATAAATACGAAATTTGATAAAATTATACATATTTACATTTAAATATCACGAGTCCATTACACATTTAAAATTGAATTATTGTACATTAAATAGCGGATTTAAATTTGGCACCATGAATACATATTAATCTGTTAGCATTCTACTTCTAATGGTCCAGGCCCAGCCCAGGAATTTTGCCACAGCTATATAAACTGTCATATCTGTGCAGGAACAAATTATTCTGACTGCCACATACCCCCTTTCAATGCCCATTAAACTGCACATTGGCCGAAGCCATATTCTCCAGGGCGCCACGTACTCAGGGCATTCAAATAGCAGGTGGCCAATGGTTTCCGAGAGCGCTGAGCACGATGGACAAGCGGCCTTAGCTCCCGTGGACCACCTGCTAGTGAATGCCCCAACCGGTAAGCTCCCGATTCTCAGTTTAAAGTAGAGTTTACGATCTAGGGGTTTTAGGATAACGTCCCAAAAGGCTTCCAGTTTTGGCGCTTCTTTAATGTCCATAAACAATCCGGTCAAGGACCCAGGATCAATAGACCTAAAGGTCCTGGAGACCACAAGCTGCCAATACAATTCTTCAAGGACCTTCTTAGGGGGAACCTAGCATTTGCGGGATCCTCCCACAGATCCCGTGAACCCAAATCAATCAAGAGACCCTATGCCCTAGCCACTTGATTTCATGAGAGGTGTCACTTCTAATTATATCCAACAGCCCCTTGAAAAGATTTCTAATTCCGGGGTAGTCCAGATCCTCCTCCAGTATAAAACTGGTCATAAGGATGCAATAAACGCTATTGGGAACATCCCTAGATCATAGAAGAGAGGATTCAGGGGGTACTATGTGGTAATTTTATTAAATTCCTGAGAAAAGAATTTTCAGAGACTGACATCCCCCTAAGATTTTCAGTTCCCCACATTTCAACCCCGTACAAGGTGGAACTGACCACTTTACCCTTGTAGACCACCAATACCGGTGATATTGGTTTAGTGAGGGACTTAGAGTGCTCCTGGCTCAGGGCCCCAGAAAGCTGCCTATGTTTTAAAGTGGCCAACTCAATTTGTTGTTTCCAAGACAAATTGTGCTGAATACAGACACCCAAACATGTAAAAGCTTG
The DNA here is from genome assembly GCF_964263255.1 of Lissotriton vulgaris. Classification (NCBI taxonomy): domain Eukaryota; kingdom Metazoa; phylum Chordata; class Amphibia; order Caudata; family Salamandridae; genus Lissotriton; species Lissotriton vulgaris. The sequence continues at coordinate 88,875,664 of NC_141697.1, read as the reverse complement.
GACCCTTTCCAGTGGATGCTTGTTCATGATTGTAGCAACCTTAAAAGATTTAGAAGGATTAAAAGTCATAAACTTAGATTTCTGCACGTTTACTTCTAAACCCCGTGCAGTACAGAATTCTTTAAAGAGCCGTAAACCCTTTTGAAGCCCGCTTGGAGTTTTTGCTACTAAAAGACAGTCGTCGGCGAACATTAAAATGGGAACTTTTGCTCCAGCAAGGATCGGTGCATCAATATTAGAGTCAATTAATATTTTGGCCACATCATTGATGTATAAAGAGAATAAAGTTGTCGCCAGGACGCAGCCCTGGCGTACTCCAGTTTCCACTGGGAACTGCGTGGGGACACTACCAGGACTTCCCCACCTGATCTGGGCATAGTTTTGCTTGTGAAGTCTTTTTACCAGTGTCAGGAGAGGCACAGCAAGACCCATGTCATTGAGGACATTCCATAGCATAGAACGTGGAGCCAGGTCAAATGCCGCTCTTAAATCTATAAATGCTGCATGTAAACTACTGTGTCCAATTATCACGTCTTCCAGTACAGCATAGGAAAATTCAGCTCCTGATCGACTGTGCTAATTGCGAATCTAAACCCAGCCTGCAAATGGGATAGAATCTTATTGTCCCGTTCCCAGTCAAGAATTTTATTTAAGACCAGCCTTCCGAATATTTTTTGAGAGGTGTCAATCAGGCTGATTGGACAGTAATTTCCTGGCTGGGATTTGTCCCCTTTTTTAAACACAGGGATGATTTCAGCCCCATTCCAAGAACGAGGAATGGGGGCTCCCCTGGCAACCACATTTGACAAAAGGAGTATATAGCAACCGCAAGAATTCTTATCCTGCAGAAATAGATCCGCGGGTATACCATCGATACCTGGTGCTCTACCAGGGACCACTAGGTCTAAGGCACACTGAACGTCTTTCAGGGTAAAAAGATCTTCCGTGGAAGGTTCAAAGGGGACTTCCACGGTGGTTTGCGTATCCTCCCCCTTAGCATATTGGGGCTGAAAGTGTGCTACCCACTTATCTTTGGGGACCCAATTCTGCGGCTTATCCGGGTTGCCATCCACACCCCACTTGTAGACATTCCAGAATCTTCGTGTGTCTTTATGGGATCCTGCCTCCTTAAGGTCATTCCACCTTTTCTCATCCCAATCACGTTTAGCTCTTGAGACAGCATTTTTATAAATCAACCTGGCCACCCTAATGTTCTCAATTGACTCAGATTTGATATCTCATCCCAGGTCAAGGCGGGCCTTCATGCATACACCTGAGTACCAATGTGGTGCCTCTGGTGTGCGCGAACCGTTCCGCCCACAAGGCTTAAGAAAGAGACTTTTTAGTTCACCAAAAAAAACCTTGTGAATCCTAGTTCCTTCTTCAAATTTTAAAAGATTACTATCCGCTTTAGATAGCAACCCTAAATCTAGTGTTGCCTGGTCGAGCTTGCTGATTATAAAATCCACATTCTCTTTATTTAGTGAAACTTTGGACCATCGGACGTGTTGCATGTCATTAGATATCACAATATCGGGGGAGGGAGTAGGAACCAACTCAACCCCAGGATGGTCAGGAGATTCCCAATAGGTGAGATTCATACACAAAAGATTGTGATCGCTCTCAACCCTATCTGGGATTAACATGTCATGAAGGTATCTCCACAGGCCGAGGTTAAGCAAGATGTCATCTATTCTACTCTTGCGAGTACCACTCTTAAATGTAAATGCCCCGGCCTTATCACCTGTGGTCCTTCCATTAGTTGCTCTTAAATCTTTATTTAGACAGATAGAATTCATTTGGACCACTATATCGGACCATTTGCTAATCGGTTCAAGATCCAACTTTGGAATCCCCCACTCCCTATCCTCCTCGTCTGATACATTCCAACTTCCTTTCAAAAGAGGTTCAAAATTTACATTAAAATCCCCTCCAACAATTGTATTAGAGGGTAAGTAGCGGCTTTCAAGTATCTCTTCCAGGAGCAATAGAACCTTAGATTTTCTACCTCCAGTACTTCTCGCATATACATTATAAACATAGACTGGTACGGGATTTGGAAACTTGAGTCTTAATACCTGCAAATCCCTATGGTTGGTGGATATGGTTTTTATTTCCATCCCAAGGTCCTGTCTTATCGAAATTGTTAGTCCTCCAACTGGTCGCCCCCTCCCTCCCTTCTCTGCAGGGATACTAAAATTTAAATAACCAGGGAAATGTAGTTGGTCCATCGACCAAGTTTCTTGGAATAAGCATATTTCATATTCCCTGATAAATAGCGCACATTCAGGTGACTCTAGTTTATACTTCAGGCCAGCTATGTTTCAAGAAAGGACAGAACCAGGTTTACCATTAATAGACTCAAGACAGTCTTGCGGGAGAGGGTTCACTCGAATACTACTAGAGACCTGTTCACTCGAATACTACTAGAGACCTATTCACTCGAATACTACTAGAGACCTAATTATATATCTATAGGTGGGACACCGTGAGTGCATGTAAGCTTACCGTACTCTGTACCTTCCCGAGTATGAGCTGCATGCTGATTGGCTGCCACTGTCTGTCAACACTCCAAAACAGAAATTGTTAGCAGCCATCTTGTGCCTCGGTAGACTGAGGCACAGGAAAGCAGAAAAACAAATGTGTAGAACTCAAAAAGGGGGCAGGGTAGAAGCACCCTGACCCCCTAGGCATGCTCAGGGGGTCCCACAAGGCAACCCCAGGCACAATTTTTTTTTTTTTTAACGGAAAACACGGGGGTACGCGCACAGTACAGAGTACAGTAAGCTTACAGTACGCTTACTGTAAGCTTACTGCACTCTGTATGGTGCGCGTACCCCCGCGATTTTCCGGAAAAAAAAATTGGGGCCTGGGGGGGCCTTGTGGGACCCCCTGAGCAGGCCTAGGGGATCAGGGTGCTTCTTCCCTGTCCCCTTTGCGTGTTGTGCACCTTTGATTCACTGCTTTCTTGTGCCTTGGTTCTACCGAGGCATAAGATGGCTGCCAACAGTTCCTGGTTTGGAGTGTTGACAGACAGTGGCAGCCAATCAGCATGCCTTTCACAGGAAAGCAGCATGCTCATTGGCTGTCAACACTTCTAACCAGGTAGTGTTGGCATTCATCTTGTGCTAGGTAGACCGAGGCAAAAAAAAAGCAGAAAAACAAACTTGTAGAATGCAAAAAGGGGGCAGGGTAGAAACACCGTGACCCCCTAGGGCTGTTCAGGTGGTCCCACAAGGATATTAACATATTTAAACGTTATCCGCTAATAGAATTAGCATTTAAAAAACCTTGCAAATATACTGAAAAAACCATAGGTTTCAGGCCTTGTATAGTTAGGAATTAGCACATAAAAAACCTTTGAAATTCACTGAAAAAACCATAGGTTTCAGGCCTTATATAGTTAGGAATTAGCATTTAAAAAACCATTGAAATTGCTCCTATATAGTTAGTTGTACTAACTATATTTCGCGCACCCGCAATCCACTGCTGATAATGTCACATATTACATCATTCATGACAACTGATGACATCACTGATGACATAATTCATGTGATAATATGATGCACCTCCTTACACTCTAATATAACCTTTGATACACTCAGTGTTAAATCCAGCCTACCATTCTTGAAACCATTGACACACCAATACCAGTTACTACATACACACTCACTGATTGCTAGGTTTACACACACATCCACGTATTCACCCATAGAATCACTCATACATACAGTCATTCATCAATACAACACTAACATATGCACTCATACCCCTATACAGACACTCACACACTGCCACTCATCCATGGAGTTACTCACACACCTAGTCAGTCATGTAAAGAATCAATCACACTTCCATTTTCTCAACTATACAGTTATACACACAACACCTTACTTATTCAAACATATACTAACACATTCTTACTCTCTTATACAATCACTGATATAAGTGCACAATGATCCATACAGCCACTCGCACAATCACTGGCTCTCATGTATAGTCATTTATATATGCCAACTCTCACATGCACTGTGTTTTACATATGTACTTACTTGGACATGTAGCACTGAGATATCCATTCACTCACCAACACACACATGCACACAGTCAACCACCCATACACCTGTTTCCACATGCACTCTTGAACCCATACACCTAGTGAATCAACTGCTCACACATCTATGCACAGAGTCAGACACCTCCCAGCCACCCACACACACACACTCAGTCTCCCATGCAAATACTTGGGCAACCAAACAATAACCCATATAGCCACTCATATAGCTACTGATCAACAAATGCAGCAGCTTAAACAACAACAGATATACTGATGCACACATTCAGAGAGTTTAGTCACTAACCCATGCATTCAGTAAGACAAAATTAATCACTCACTCATACAGTAACGCACCTACTAAATACTTCATCCAGACACTTATACATCCACTCATTCTTCAATATGTAAAACATATTTAAACTTTACCGAAACATACAGTCACTCGATGATGTCATCAGTGATGTCATCAGTGAGGTCATTTGAGATGTCATCAGTGATGCCACTGACCATGTCTTGAATGATGTAATATGTGACATCATCAGCAGTGGGTTGCGGGTGCGCGAAATATAGTTAGTACAACTAACTATATAGGAGCAATGTCAATGGTTTTTTAAATGCTAATTCCTAACTATATAAGGCCTGAACCCTATGGTTTTTTCAGTGAAAAAAAAAAATATATATATATATATATATATATTGGACAAGTGTGGCTCAATGGTTAGAGCGGCAGACCCTGATGCAGAGGTCTGGTCCGGGACCAGGGTTCAATTCCCGTCCCGTCTTGGGATCAATTTCCACGGACCTGATAATTCTTGCCTCGGTGCCTATTCTAATCATGGGTCCCACTCTGCAACTCTGGGCAATAGCTTGCTTAATCTCCACAACGGCCCCAACAACGCTAGGATGCCTGACTTCACCTTTGGGGTACCCAGGAGTGGGCTCTTCACAGGGAAAAACCAGGAAGGGTTCCACAGCGGTATGCGTACAAACGCCTGAGATTACGCTTCGGGGGTCGATTTGGTGAGCTATACAAATACTACTACATTTACATTTATGTATATATATGTATATATAAAAAATATATACATCTTTCCCTTTCAATATTTCTGTATTTCGCCCCGTTAATAAGGTCCCACGTTTTTCCTACTCGATATTCATGAAGCACACCCTTTACAAGGGCACAGTTTATAAGGCCTGATGTAATACAACCCTTTTGCAAAACAAGATTGACTCTTACTAGTTTGCAAATGAATGTCCAAACGGTGATGCACCCTATGTTCACTTTGCAAATTCTTCGTTTTCAGAGGACATCACAACAAGCTGTGATTACCTGCAATTGCAAAGTTGGAGACTGGCATGGGACAGAAGACCTCCGTTCCTGCATTTGTAGTCCCAAGCAAGAAACATCTTGTAGCACAGCCTAGCTCCATCAAGGAGACAGGTTCTACTTTAAAATGAGTTTTCCCTTTTGAAGAGATCAGCACCCCAAGGCTGTCCGACTCAGTTTCAAAAATGAAAGATGTCCCTCTATACAGCTTTCTTTACTAAATAATTTGCTACTCACTTTGAGGAGCTAGCAGATGATTAATGTTTTGTGACAATAATTGTGGTCACAAACCATTGATACATGCCTTTCTGAATTCTAACTAGTAGAGAGGTGCCTCTTTCACGGCTTCTCATTTTTTGTGATCAGTAAAGGTTTGCTAAAACCTTTTTACCAGTCGAAAATACTTCTGTGACTCGTAAAAGGTATACTGTTGAATGTACTTTCATTATCACAAAAACTGTGATTTTGGTAATCTCTTGGTTTGCATCTGCAAAAGGGTTTTTGGTACACTAGGCGCTTGGGGCCTTGGTTACAGGCTGACACAGATGACCACATAAGGCATGGACACTTTAGAGCAAATACTAATGGATCCTCATGACTTAACATAATCAATACTTCTTTTTGCATCTATTGATATAAGTGGAACCATGTGGTTCAGTTCATTTGTTTCAATTTAGTGTTTGTTATCCGCATGACTGTGTTTCCTATTTACTCCCTTAACATAAACACTTCAAGCCTCCCTGCATATTGTTACCTTGCACGGACAAGCACAGTCAATGGTGCTGCTTTGTAGAACGTAAATCTGCCCCCATGCCCCTTCTCTTTATTACAGGCACAGCCAATGGAAATGAGTGGGTCTGCGAGCCTCCATGTGACATCCACAGATGGAGTATGATTGGTGCTCACCTTTCCACTCCTGATTTCTAGCTAGTAGAGTTAACTAATTACATTCAAGATTGATGAAGATTGTGTTAAGAGTGGTGTCTATAGCACATTTACTACACCATACAAGCGCTTTATCTTGTTAGTTTCTTGTTAGCCATATTTATTTAAGATGCATATTAAGGTTGTCATGGAAACATCACCTCCAGTAAGCCTCTGCTGAGCCAGTTATGGTTTCTGCTGATAGCTGCAAGTGCTTGTTCCCAACTCTCTTTTTTGGGTACTCAGACTTATTTTTCATCATGAGATTTTATCACAGCGAGAGAGAGGGAAAGTCAGAAAAGGTAGAAAAATGGGTAACGGAAAGATAGGAAAACAGTGCTATATGGACAAAGTAAGGGTGAAAACACTTGAAAAAATATAGAAAGAGACTTAAAGTGGAAGGTGGTGGAAGAAAGATGCATGAGGTGGAATCAAGATTGGTACTTTGCATTCTTGGTACTTTGCATTCTTGGTACTTTGCAGCTCTGGCGGAGGGACTCCTAGGAGAAATTTTGGGACCCTGCACTTTTCTTTTTACAACTTAAGTACTGTGTGGTGCTGAAGGTATCTAATTTTTGGCCTTGTTAGTGACTCACTTTGTGACTTGCGTTCTGTTTATATTAACATTTCTGGTTGTTAATCCAATGGTGCATAGACACACCCCTAAAAATAAAGCTGGATGTACATTTTGGGTCTTCTTGAGGACTTACAATGCCACTTTGTTTAGTGTTTAAACAGGGATTTGGGCTTGTTAATCCAGCTGCTGGCACACCCGCACATCTTTAGAGCTCAAGATACGCTTATATTTTGAACCTTGCAGGCAACAATCACTGATATTTGGCTAGTTAAAGCCCTGGGTAAACATGAAACATCTGTACCTCTAAAGAGCAATTTCGATTTTTGTGCTGCGGTCTATTCTCCATTTGACGTTATGCTATAATTAGATACCCGGTTGTATTGTTCATCCTCTCTGGGAGAGGGGACACACATTCATAACAAAATTGATGGTTCCCCCTTTCCCCAAGGTGTCCAGAATAGTCATTCAGATTAAAACAGAAATCCTAAGCATAACTCCCTTTGAGCCATGAACCGGCTCCACTGTTCCTTTGAGATCCAATTAGGAACAAGCACTGGGAGAGCCAATAGGTCTGGTGGTGCTCACTCGAAATTTGGCAAATATTGTTTTACCTCTATCATGGTTTTGCAAAACTCTTTTGTTTGGGAATCTGCTGGGTATTCATCCATCTAAAAACAAACATTAACTTAAGGCAAAAATGTTTTTGGATCTAAAGAAAATACACAGTACAATAGTACTCCCTGGTACTGAAGGGATCTACTTTGTGTGTAAATGTGCTCATTGTGAAAGGGTAGCTTTCCATATCTTATTAGAGAGAAATGTGAACGACACAACCACAGACAAATGGATGAAGTGTGGCTGAAAACCCCTCTAAATAACTTTGGTATACATATAATGTTAGTAAAATCAAAATGTCTTGGCTAGCATAGACCATAAACAATTCTACCATTGGATGCCAGCTTCTTGCATCTGACAAAGAAAGAAAGAAAGAAAGCAAGAAAGAAAGAAAGAAAGAAAGAAAGCAAGCAAGAAAGAAAGAAACTATGAAAGATAGAAGGAAAGAATGAAATGGAAGTAAAGAAAGAAAGAAAGAAGGCAAGAGAGAAAAATAAATCAAGGAAAGAAGGTTAGAAAGCCAGAAAGAAGGCAATAAAGTTAGAAGGAAAGAAACAAAGAAAATGGGAAAAGGGAAAGAACGAAGGGTAGAAAGAGCGAAAGAAAGAAGGATTGGAGGGAAGAAAGATGGGAAGAAAGAAAGAGAAAAGCATGAAAGAAAAATGGAAAGAAATGAAAGAAAGGAGAAAAGAAAGTAAGAAAGAATCAAAGAAAGATGATAGAAAGCTAGAAAGGTGGGCTACGGGACAGAAAAAAACGAAACAAGGAAAAAAGAAAGCAAGAAAGAAGGAAAGCATGGCATATAAAGTAAGAAAAATGACATAAACAAAAAAGAAAGAAAAAATATGAAAAGAAGGGGGAAGAAGGAAAGAAAGAAGGCAAGAGAGAAAAATAAAAAAGGGAAAGAAACAAAGAAACAAAGAAAGTAGGAATATGAAACTGGCAAAATACAATAGAATGAAGAGAAGGAGGAAATACATAGAAAAGTGTCACAAGAGCTGCAAACATGATACAGAATCATTTCTTTCCTGGGCAAAGTTAATTAAAGAACCGTTGGTGAAACAGAGTCCTGAATAAACATGTTCTCAAGAATTCTCAGATTATGATTTCCCATGTATAATATTGAAGCTTTCATTTGTGTACTGCATGTAAAAGAGGATAACTTAATACAGAACAGTTCCAAATGGATGTGATGTGTTATATGGTGAAATACAAGCAGTCAGATAAACAAAGACACTGCAAAAGGAATTTATAACAGCATTGGCAAGAGGTGGTATCTGATGAAGTGTGGAAATTGGCCTGTACTCTGGTAGAAAAGTACTGCTATCACCTCAGGCTCCAAACACAAAGGCATTATAAATTAGAAACCAAAACACTGCTCTAAAGGGAATTATCCTGTCACCCAAAGTAAAGTTAACAAGTGGCTGAAGTAGGCTGACTCATTGCCCCATGCTATATGCAGTAGTGGGCGGAACCAAAAGTGAATGACACAATAACAGACCAATAGATGAAGAGAGGTGGCTGAAAGCCCCTTTAGGTGTGTAATATATACATATAATTTTAGTAAAAATAAAAAGGCCAGACCTAAACATCTCGTTGCCTACCCATGAACACTCAACTGCAATCTTTTTAACACTTCTAAAGGAGGGCAACTGGTATTTTGCAACAAAAGAGGACACGCATTATATGGAACGGTTAACTACAACTTTTTTTAGTAAAATTGCAAATTATGTGGTATTATGTGACTCTTTTATGTAATATATATTCAAAATCTGCCTATTTATATACTTTCACACACAGTACAAAAAAGGATTGCAAATGCAAAGGTTTCTTTAGAAAGGAAAACACATATTCACCATAGCCCACTGAGTATGTTATTCACCAACAATTGCGTTGTATCTTAAATGAAAAGACAGGAGCACCAAGCACAGAAACATCCTCCAAATATCCAGAGTACAATCGTTTCTGTAAAATATGCAACGTAGGACTGACAGAAAAAGCCTATATGTGTATTCTCTCTGTAATAAAAAGTGTGCATATTTACTCTTCATATTCCATTACTGTTTTACAATTAGACTCTGGTTTTGGGTTTTATTGTGTCCACACTAAAGGTATCTAGATGCACCTTTTCCCATTAACCCGTTGGCTACTAAGCCTTTTCCCCCTAGAATGCTAAGAGTATTTTTGACTATTTGGGGGTAATTTGCTCTTGGGCCTCCATATTTCTTTTTTCACATACGGTATCCACGCTAAATTTGGGGCCTTTTGTCCAACATCCTAGGGATTCCAAAGGATACCAGGGATTGCGGATAATAATAATAATAATGATAATAATAATAATATAGGTATACTTTGGGGGTTTTAGGAAAAACAGTGAGCCGCAAAAAAATGTGGGGTTTTTCTACTGGAAATGGCATCAATGAAAGGATTGCTGTGCTAAAGTCACACTTTTACTGGCTTTTTAGGACATGCAGAGCTGAATCACAAAAAACTTTTTTTGTTTTACCACAGTCTTGCCATTTTTCAAAGAGGTAGCTAATATTTTCTAGTGTTTTGTGCTTTCAACCTACTTTGAGTTTATGTTGGAAACTGGGGTGAAACCTATGGTTTACTCCAAAAGCTATAGAGTTTTGAAAAGTAGACAAACTTCTTAGTTCAGCAAAGGGTCATCTGTGTAGAGCTCTCAAGGTTTTCTCAAAGAAACTAAGTGTTAAAATGAAAATAAATATTTTTTAAATGAGTAGGAAAAAAGTCAATTTGTGATAACAATTTCACTTGTAACTTAGTCTCACAATGTCCGAATTACAAAAAAAATACTCTATTACATCTGCTGGATATGTTGGGATATATAAGGTTTGTATTTTTTCCAAGAACCCGAGGAACCCAGAGTCAACAACCAAACTGCACCTTACAATGGTTTTCGTTGGGCATGGGGTATAGAGCAATTCATATGCTAAAACATAGCCTGAAAAGTGAGTATCAAGGAAACCTATTGGTTTTTTTTTAACAGGCACCAAATACAGAGTTTAGGACTAGGAGGAGTGGTAATTTGTACATCTTCGAATGCATGAGTACTCATAGTAGCATGTGATAAAGAGGGCATTTTACAAAATATTTTCAATCCTACATGCTGGCTTACATTTGGAAGTGCACAAATGCAGAGAAATGCAACTGATAGTATCAAATGTTCTACTATTCTGTATCCCTTACTGCCTGCCGATACAAATGGTACCTTACTTGTTTGGGTAGCTATAGTGACTGGGACAGGAAAGGGCCTGAAACACTACATTGACACTTCACTTTTTCCACCAAAAACGGACCCTTTTTAGGTCTCGACTAGCATAGGCTGCGCATATGAAGTCTCGCTGGCGAGATTTTATGTCTTCTAGTAGGGAGGTAAACGAGCTAGGTCTTCTCCATTGGCTGGCTTCCTAAACGGCGGCCAGCCATTGGAGAAGAGCTGTGTCCGTCACTTTAAGCTCCGTCCGTTTCGGATTGAGGGGCATGTTTTTTGCTGTCCTTTCTATCCCTGACATTATCCATCCAAAACACGCCCCCCAATCTGAAAAGGACGGGGCTTAGTGACTGACAAATCTGCCCGTGGTTCAGAGCTCGTCCGAGCTCTGTGACTTAACCGCATTCGTTTTAAAAATGCCCGGCGCATGTTCGTTAGATTTCTAACCTCAGCAGAACAAGCCGCTGTATTCACGGTGACCCGCATCAGATTTCAGCTGTTTGCATCGCGTCCAAACTGAACGGTAAATAGTAATTTATTTATTTTATTTATTTAAGCTTATATCGCGCACAGCACCCACAATGGGTTTCCCGGCGCCAGGGATAGACTATAGAAGAAAGGAGGGTGCATCACCTGACTTGAGGCCACAACCGACTATTGGCCACGCTTAGTAAAAAGCAGAGTCTTCAGAGCCTTACGGAAGCGGAGTAGGTTGGTCTCTGATTTTAGTGCCAGTGGGAGGGAGTTCCAATATTTAGGGCCCAAAGTAGAAAAGGAGCGGCCTCCCATTTTTGTCAGCTTCCATCTTGGCACTGTGAAGTTGCCAGAGTCCGATGACCTTAGTGAGCGCAGGGGTCTGTAGGGTTTTACCAGCCCTTGAATATAGGCTGGGGCGCTACCCTGCTTGGCCTTGAACCTGTAACAGAGTGCCTTGAATTTAACACGTTCAGGGATGCTCAGCCAGTGAAGGTCACGCAAGGCGGCAGTGGCTGAAGTGCGTCTAGGGACGTTCTTTAGCAGGCGCGCAGCCGCATTTTGCACAACCTGAAGCACATGTATGGTGGCTTTATCTGCGCCCAAGTAGAGAATGTTGCCATAGTCCAGGCGTGATGTTACAAGTGCCTGGACTACAGATCTGCGGGAGGAGAGGGGGAGCATCCACAGAATCTTATAAAGCCACCGCAGCGTTGAGAAGCAAATGGCTGCAACCTTAGTAGCCTGTTGCCTCATAGTTAGCCTGTCGTCAATAATGACACCCAGGTTACGAACTGCAGTAGATGGTGTTGGCGCATTTCCCAGTTCGATGGGCCAATGGCGGGGACCCCAGAGATGTTTGTTCCGACCTAGAATGACCACCTCGGTCTTCTCCCCATTCAGCTTGAGACAGTTTCTCCGCATCCAGTCGGCCACAAGAATGAGGCCCGACTTGAGTGCGGAGATGTTGTTCTCGTCTCTCCCTGATAGGGAGAAGACAATCTGGGTGTCATCTGCGTAGGAGAACAGGGTTAGCCCAGCCTGTTCAACTATGGTTGCCAAGGGTTTAACATAAATATTAAATAATAAAGGGCTAAGGATTGAACCTTGGGGAACGCCACGGGTAGAAGGGCAGATGGTGGAAGCTGCTTTAGAAGAAAACACTTGAAAGGTTCGGTCGTTAAGGAAAGACACCACCCAGGCCAGGGCCTGGCCTGCCACACCTAGAGATTTCAGAGAGTCAATGAGGATGGAATGCGACACGGTGTCGAAGGCTGCGCTCAAATCCAGCAGGATGAGCGCCATGGTGTTTCCCTGATCGACACCGTGCCTAAGACTCTCTGTTACCCCCAGGAGGGCTGTCTCAGTTGAGTGCCTAGGCCGAAAGCCCGACTGAGAAGGATGGAGAAAAGCAATCCACTTCAGAGCATTCAATCTCTGTTATGTTACGGCAGCTTCAACAAGCCCAAGCCGGCGCCAGTGCCGGGCGGTGGGCGGGGCCGACTTGCGGGCTCCATTTTCGCTTCCCCCGGGCGGGAGGAAGAAGTGCAGTTTGGCCCCCCCTGAGGAGCCCTGGTGAAGGGGAGCTCCCCTCAGCATTATGGGGTAACTCGGAGGAGGAAAGAGTTGAAGGGGTGGGCAAGAGACATGGCAGTTGGAGGGCTGGCCTAGGGGGAGGAAAAGAGAGGCAAAGACAGAAACAGGGCTGGTGTCAAAGACACAAGATGACAAAAGTTTGGGACTGAAGAGGAAGGCGAGGTGAGGAGCAGAGTAGGTATGGGTGAATTTCTTGGATCTGCTGTCCGCAAATTCACGTGAAATCGCAAAAAATCCGCGAATTCTCAGATTTTCCTGTGAAATCGCTGATTTTTTTGCGATTTCCATCTATTCAACTGGAGTACTTTCTACTGGCTAATCAAAAAGTGCTACCTCGGTGGCTAAATGTATAGTGCTTTTCCTACACTGCAGCTGCGTAAAGGGCCAGAAGATTTGTCCCCACTGACCATATGTGCCTGTAACTTTGCCACCATTCCAAAAGGTGGCGAGGTCCCTTGAGTGAGCTGTCCATCATAGTTGGGAAAGGGCGGGAAGACGTTTGATACCGCTAGTGTGTGGTGCAGGGCTTCTATGCATGTCAACATGCCTCTTGTGTATAAAGGGTCAGGGAGCGAGCAGGGCACCAGGTGAGGAGAAAGCAGCCTCCTGGTCACTGGAACAGGGATTGCGCTCGAGAAACTCAGGGATGCAAAGACCTCCCTTGGGTATTACAGCTAATTTTTGATGGCAGATTTGAGGTTAAAGCACACTTGCCCATCTTCGACCATGCTCACTAATGCTTTTGGGCTGATTAAAACGTTACTGAATTTGAGCTTCAACTCGGGCACCTGCTTTATTTATATCTGTAAGTGCTTCCTGTTGAGGTTTAATTTTTGTGACAGGAGCCTCGTGCCAGAATGAATCCTTCCCTGCATAGTTATCCACGAAGATGCCACCATTTTGTGCAATACCTCTACCCAACTGGAGTACTACTGGCTAATCCAGTAAGTGCTACCTCGTTGGGTAAATGCGGATTTAGGGCCGTAGCTCAGCCGTCATCTGTGGAAACCTAGCAAACCTTCATATGTTTTATAACTAGACACCCAGAGGAATCCAGAGCGTGGTGATGTGCATGGCTCTCATCAGGTTTTCTTATCCATAAGCCCAAGTGAACCTCAAACTTTGACAAAAAATACACATTACTGTGATGGTAAGTTCTGAGATTTACAGAGAGAAACACAATTCCTACCACCTACCGTTCCATCAAGTAGCCCAATAAAAATGGAACTGCATTTGTGTGGGCAGGGCTAGTAGCTGCAACAGAAAGGTACCAACAAGCAATGTCGACAAATCACATGTTTCCAATGAAAACCAACCCTATTTTAACAATGTGGCTTGCTGTGGATTATGGGCCCTAACTCAACCAACACCTAGAGAAACCTAGCAAACACATTTTCCTCACACTTCTGTTAGGAAAACGTCTGGAAGCAGCAAGGAGCAACAGAATTTCAACCTCCTACCATTTCCCCCAGTCTCCCAATTAAAATGGTACCTCAATTGTGTGGCTGGGCATATTGCTCACAACAAGAAAATGTCAAACCAAGGTCAACGAGTGTCCCTTTGCAAGGACTCCCATTGTCCTTAGTTGTTTTTTTCCTGTCACAGTCACTAGGCTCAGTCACACCAGAGGGGCAACATTTTTATTGGGACATGTAGGGGAATGCTGGGTGGTGGGGATTTTGTGTATTCCATCTGATGCTAGAAGATGGAATACACAAAAATACAAGGAAAATGTGTGATTTTAGGTCCATCTTGGGGTTTGCAGGCCATTGTGAGAAAGACACCTTTGTGAGTTCTACAAGTGGCAAACCACTCTGTACTCCCCTAGGTGTCTAGTTTTCAGAAAAGCCTGGGTTTGGTAGGTTTCCCTGGGTTGATGCTAAGCCCAGGTACAAAAACTGCAGGTACGCCTTTTGTTGATGTTGCCACATTGTGTCTTGGACCACACCATTTTGCAGGCACCAGGCCCACCCACACAGGTGAAGTACCATTTTTATCGGGAGGCATGCTGAAACTCTGGGTGGCAGGAACATTGTGTCTCCCCATAGATTCCAGTACTTTGAGTCACAGAAATATGAGGAAAAGGTGTGTTAAGCCTAAATTTGAGGATTGCAAGAGAATCTGGGTAAGAAAACCTTATGGAATCCACAAAAGACACACTAGTCTGGAGTCCCCCTGGAGTATAGTTTATGAAAATATCTAGAGTTGGTAGATTTTCCCTATATACAATGTGCACACTAGCTTAAAAAGACATATGTTACTGAACCACCATCTACTACTCAAGTACACACACATACTTGTTGGATTTTTTGCATGAGGGTGAAACATCAAAATTGTAAATTTTATTAACAAATGATATCAGGAAAATGAAAACCTAGAAATTACTGTTAAATAGGAAATATAAAGATAGTACTACTGAACCAGGGGCTTACACCTTTTGAGCTGTAAAGCCGCAAGGCACCAACTACTTTACAGGCTATTTGCATATCTTTACTGCATCACACACACAATACCATTTACATAGCCAGCTGCGGGCCCAGCACATTACAAAACTCGCATCAACAAAAGGGCCATTCAAGAGTCCATCACTTTCATATGCCCACAGGAATGGTAGAGTAATCACCCTACCTGGCAGCTGGTGGAGTATGTGGGCTGGAATTTGGCTGCCAGTGTGTGTAGTGACCAGCAGCAGGTAACTGCACACAAACACAGTGCCAGCCAAACACAAATTCATACACAGTGCCAGCAAGACGCAAGTTCAAGCACAGCAATCACAACATCTGGCAGCTGGCAGAATGTGTGGACTGGTGTTTCGGTGATGTGTGTGTAGTGACTTGCTGCTGGTCACTGCTCATACACACTGACAGACAAATGCCAGTCCATGCACACCATCAGCCAGGTGCCTGCCACACACACCAGCAGCCAAACACCCATCAAACATCACCAGGAAGCTCCAGACCCCTTCCATTTCAAAGCACCCCCGCAATTAACACATTACACACACAAAACACAGACAGGAAAAAATAAAACATACGAAGAAAAACAGCACTTTTTTTGTCAAAAAGAAAGAACCGACCTGCTGGCAGAATATGAAGTACCAACTATAACTGCATGCACAACAGGTGTAACTAAGAACATCAAACTAGTGCCAACCATGCATCTAAACAGAAATTATATAGCAATAGAGGTCACAGTCCATTGCCTTTTACTGTCATGGTTGTTCCCAATACTTAAGTTGTGTAGGGTACAATTTAAGACATGTGGGCATAATTAGGTCAGGATTAGAAGTACATTTGGGGCAGTACATACAACTCTCCTTTCGTTCTCCTCTTCTGATACAGACTCTACATCTCCGACAAGGAAAGTCTTTTTTGGGTGTTGGAGGAATGTATTCAGGAAACTTTTGATCTTTCATTCCAGCCACATCTTCCACCACTCAGACATTGGCAATACTTGCCCACGGCACTGCATCACAGCTGCCTATTACGGACTGCTGAAACTGTACAAAAGTCATCTTCAATTCTGGAGAACAATCTTTGGAGGCGACATAAGCATTGAAGGATGCTTAATGAAATAGATGAACTGCCAATTTCTTGTACCAGATTTAGGACTTTCAAGTAGCATTGTAAGTCTCCAACCTTTAATCTACTGTATTTGCATCTCCCATGTGCTAGATGTAGTCTGGAATTCACACTGGTTTACTCCCTTCTGTAACATGACCCCAAACAGTCACGGGCACAGTACCTTTATTATGAGTAGGTGTGAGCATGTGGACATCTCTTCTGTCTGAATGTTTCACAGCAAGAAGTTAATTACTAAGCACTGCTCTGCCCCCTTTCAGGTTTTTTTTACACACAAGCTCTTTAGGGTAACCTTTATGGTTAGAGTAGATTGTGTCACATGCCACAGTACCAACTGTGTACAGTATCTTTTTAAATAATTGCCCACCTGTGTAGAAAATGTCCAGATATAAATGGTGACATTTGTGAAGAAGTGCTCTGGCAAGTTCCCCCACAATTTTCTCACTGACTCCAAAAGTGGGAGGACAGACAGGGGGCATAATTGAAGAATCCCTACCAGTATACACCCTGAAATTATATGCATATTTAGTGGCACCTTCACTAAGCACATACAGCTTAATACCATAACATTCTCTCTTGCTGGCAATGTATTGTCTGTAAACCAAACAACCCTTGAACAATACTAAAGACTCAACCACAGACATATCTTTCCCTGGAACAAAGATCTCTGAGAAACTAAATGGTTAAGGACAGGCTGAATCCGAAAGAGACGGTCACAATCAGCGTGATCTCATGACAATGCTGTATCATCATCCACAAAATGCAGCATTCGTTGCAGAAACAAATACCTTTCCTGACTCATGGTTGCTGAAAATATATCTGTTGCCATCAAGGCACTAGTATCATTAGTATTATACAGCTTATAGAGTGCCTGGTTACTCCAACGGAGTGTCCCCGCGCTAAACACCAGTTAGAACATGGCGGCTGCACCACAGACCACTGCCCCACCCTGCAGCCAGGTCCCCTAATGGGATGGCTACCTCAAGCCTAATTCCAGCCATCCAAAGTCAAGCGGAAAAGCCAAGTCTTACGTTTTTTTCGAAATACCATCTCTGAAGGGCACTTTCTAAGGTCAAAAGGGAGGTTTTTCCAAGCTTTGGCCGCGAGGAATCCGAAAGAACTCCCAACTGCCCGTACCTTCCACAGCCTAAGCACGGTCAACTTTGCCATGCCCAGGAACCTAAGGCAGCGTTCAGGTCTGTAGACTGTAAGAAGAGGGTGCAGAAAGCTAGGCCCTTGTTTGTAGAAAATCCTATGGGTGAAACACTAGGCCTTAAAAGTAACTCTGGCTTGAATGGGCAGCCAGTGTAGTTTCCTCAGAGTCTCTCCAACCTGGGCCCACCTAGGGATATCCAGTATTAGACGGGCTGCCGCATTCTGAACCTTCTGCAGGATGTGCACATTTTTCGGTGTCACCCCCAGGTACAAGATGTTACAGTAGTCTAGACGCGACATACAAGAGCCTGTATAATCGTCCGTCTAGCCTCTACTGGGAGAAGGTCAAAAAAATTCGCAACATCCTCAGAGTGCCAAAACAGACCCCAGCCATAGATAATATCTATTCAGAGAATTAAAGGGAGTCATTGAACCACACTCCCAGGTTCTTCGCCTTGGCCTCAGGGGTTGGGGTGGCCCCATCTCCTGTGGCCACCACAAGTGTGACCAGAGGGAGGGTTGCTTACCCACCACCATCACCTCCGTCTTTCCCGCATTCAGCTGCAAGCAACTGAGCTTCATCCAGTTGGCGAGTTCCCTTAAGCAGGCCTTAAGCCTGGCAGCCGTTCCCATCTCTTCTTGCTCCAGGGTAACTATCAGCTGTGTATCATCAGCATATGATACCAGTTTTACCCCATGTCTCAGCACAATGTTTGCCAAGGGGCGCATGTAAATATTAAATAGGGTGGGGCTAAAAGCCCTCACGGACATGGTGGCCTGCTGACCCCAGTAGGCCGCCATCCCTGGGAGTGCTGACGATTCCCAAGTGGGTTGAAAATTTCACTTGCCTCATGAATATTAATAAGGCAGGCAATTTGAGACCATTTGGAATCGCAAACAGTGTCTGAGACACTGCTGTATATGACATTTTGCAAGTGGTAAAACAACGCAATTTGCCACTCGTAAATTGTAAGGGTCATACATCTGGCACTAAGACACTGTTGTAATTTCCAATATACGTGTCGCAAATTGTGAGTTGCAAAACAACAGAATTTGCGACTGCCAAATTGGAAGGGTTCTACATCTGGTCCATGGAGATTAGTTGGAATCCACTGGATTCCTCTGGAATGGTCTTAAGTATGACACTGCTGTCCCTCAAAGACTATTCTGCATACAAATTTGTTTGCTCAGCAATATCATCCATAAGCACATCAGCTATGAACAGTTTTAAGAAATTGACAGGCAAAACGTTCTCTGTATACAGTGAAATACCACTGCAGGCACACAAACCACACAAACTACCCCAGGCTGGAGTCCAGCTTGCCCTTGCAGCACTACTGGCATAATACTCTCCTCCTATAAAAGAGGCACTTCATCAATGCTAATAGTGGATTCATTGTCGGGTGATTCCTTTCAAACAGAAAATTCCCTGCCAGATTCTTCACCTTGGTCTCAGAGCCATGTTCCAAGCATGATTCTAAAAGCTGACCTACAACCTGCTGGGTGATCAATTTGAGGGATGTCTTAATATTTACTTATTAAACTAACACAACAAACAGGACAACAATAAACAATGCTGTATGAAATTAAAACTCAACAACCTCAGCTGTATCAAACAGTAAATATAACTATTGACATTGAAAAAAGTATTGCTACGTCCACACGATGAACTTGATACTCTAAAAAGATACCTCTCATTTGCCAGACAGCTAGAATGCACCTACTCTGCACAGACAGAGCAAACACCAAAGATATGCCACTAGAAAAAAAAAATAGTACACACAAGATAACACAATATAGATATTGGGCAAATCCAAACATAAGCTAAATATGCTACAATTATTACAACTGTATAAAAAACACATGAAAGCAGGACAATTATACTCGTTTGTAGTAAACATCACAAAAGAGTTTCCTTACCATAAACATGCAACTGCTCAAGCTGCAGATCTACCAGAAATGACACAGCAAGCAGACTTCACCACCAGAGAAATCAAACACTCTGTACTTCAATAAAAAGGAGAAATGAATCATTAAGATCACAAACCTTACTTCAAACCAACCATCAGCCAAACACTAGCCACAGACCAGTCCACACACACCACTAGCCAGACACAAGTACACGCACACCGCCAGCCAAGTGCCAGTTCACACACACAGAAACCTTTTATCTGGTGTCTAGCGGTTTTTGGCTTTCCTTCCATGGGCAGAGTGGCCTAAAAAAATTCTGATCTCTGCTGTGGAGAGCAGAAAACAAAGGACAGACTTGGCAATACTGGGGAGCAATTCTTGACCAAAGGGCTGCTCCACCGACATATATACAAATATAATGCCTGGTGGCTAGTGGTTGCCCATCCTCCTGTCCCCGTGGAGGGGGCAGGGGGATGGGGGGCAGATCAGCCTAAAAAATGTTACAGGGGTGGAAAGCAGCCAAAAGTTTTCCAAAAATGAGTAGCAGCCTTTGTCCTAAAAGCCACTCCTCAACATGCATTAAAACAAATTCCTGTTGTATAATGTTTTTCGCCTTTTTTGGGGTCACATCAGCATACAAAATGGCTGATCTGCCCCGGGGCCTGAGTGAGTGTTCCTTCAGGCTATGTTCTGGATCGTCTGGAGTCTTTCCCTGAGTACTGTGGTAGTCCCTGCATAAAGTGTGTTGCCATAGTACAGGGGGTGATGAGGGCCTGCGCCACTGTTTTCCTGGTGCTGATGAGGAGCCACTTGAAGAATTTGTGGAGCATGTGGAGAGTGTGAAAGCAGGCTTAGGGGATGGCACTGGCCTGGCGTTTTATGGAGAGTTCACTACCCAGGATGGTATTGAGGTTGCGGGTTAGGTGTTTTGGAGTGGGGGTGGGTCCAAGTTCAGAACTTTAGTTTTGTCAGTGTTGAGCTTCAGGCAGTATTTCTTCATCCAGGTTGAGATGTTCTTCATACAGTTGTGGAAGTTGATCTTCGTTGAGGTGTGATCCGCTGAGAGAGAGAGGGCGAGCTGGGTATAGTCAGCGTAAGAGATGATGTTGATGTTGTGAGTTCTGAGGATGTCGCGAGTGGTGTCATGTAGATGTTGAAGAGTGTTGGACTGAGGGATGAGCCTTGAGGGATGCCGCAGATGGTGTGCTTGGGTTGTGAGGTCAAGGAAGGGAAACAGATTCTCTGAGTTGCCCAATGAGAAATGATGCTATCTATTTGTGTGCATAGTCTGTGATTTTGATCTCGTTCAGTCGATTGATGAGTGTATGGTGGGAGATGATGTCAAATGCTTCAGAGTGGTAAAGCAGGATTAGGGCGGCTGATTCTCTTCTGTCGAGTAGGTTTCGCATATCATCTGTTGAGGTGATCAGGGCTGTCCTCAGTGCTGTGATTGGCTCTGAAACCTGATTTGGAAGGGTCCAGCAGGTTGTTTCTTTCCAGGTGTTCGGTGAGTTGGCAATTGATGACCTTCATCATGACTTTCGGTGGAAATTGCAGCAGTAGATGGGACGGTAGTTCTGGAGCTCTCTGGGGTCTGCAGCCAGCTCGTGGAGATTTGGAAAGGTTACAGATGTACCAAATACAACACTCTAGAGTAGTACTTGCATTTCTACAGGGAAAATTGCTAGTAACTGCATTGCAAATGCAATGTGCACCACTTACTTTGGAGAGCATCAACAAACTAAAAAAGGCATATCCTACCACACTGCAAGCACCCTGCTATCTTAAACATATAAATACAACTACAATACAATAGTTGCAGTCAGTGCTACTTTTTATTACCTTCTCCCAGTCCTCACATGATTCTGGCAACCCCTCCACCTTCAGACAGGAAGCCCATGTGAAACAGTCTCTATTTTTAAACAAACTGTAATTTTTACCACCAGCCCTTAATATCACCTACCACCTGTGTAGGATATGAAGAGGATTGCTAATAGCACTTCCTAATCTTTATTTGTCTTTGGAGCCTGCATTCAGATGGGTTCCTAAGGGACTGGTGGATAGTTAGACGAGCCACTGAAATCTTCAGTCAGGCTTGATTCGAACAACTAACTCTGGCTCAGCTTTAGGTACTCTGGGAACCTCGATCTCAGAAAAAGCTGCACTTGGCAAAAGCAAAATAAACAAATGATGGACGGAATGCTGAACAATGCAAACATTCACCCCCCCGTCACAAAGATCTGGGTTTAATCCATCGTTCTTTTGCTCACCATATTACCCCAGTTTGGACCCAGCACTATGCAAATAAGTTTTCACCCTGTTCCCCATGGGAACAGTCCAGCCCGAACTGCCAAGCCATGTCCTCCCTGGACTAGAAACAAGCATCCTGGGACCGGTTTCGGGGCATCACCCCTCATCCGCCAAGCTAACGACCACTGCGCCCTCCTCGGCCTGGTTGCCCCCACGCTCCCCGCCTGCTCTGCCTGCCTCCTTACCTGCTGCCTGCCTGCTGACGCCGATCCGGAGCCCAGCCGCCGCAGGGCCGCTCGACCTCGGATCCCTGGCGCCCCAGCCGCCGCAGGGCAGCCCGCATAGGTTTTCGCAACGGTTCTTGCCGCGACCCAGCCCCCGCCTGCCGATTGGCCCACGCGCTCCCCGCCTCCCAGCGGACCCTCCCTCCCGGCTCCCTTCTTAAGGGGACCCTGACCTCGGCTCAGGAGCAACTACTGCGCCCTCCTCGGCCTGGTTGCCCCCACGCTCCCCGCCTGCTCTGCCTGCCTCCTTACCTGCTGCCTGCCTGCTGACGCCGATCCGGAGCCCCAGCCGCCGCAGGGCCGCTCGACCTCGGATCCCCGGCGCCCCAGCCGCCGCAGGGCCGCCCGCATAGGTTTTCGCGTTGGTTCTTGCCGTGACCCCGCCCCCCCGCCTGCCGATTGGCCCACGCGCTCCCCACCTCCCAGCGGACCCTCCCTCCCGGCTCCCTTCTTATGACGCCCCCGGAGCGACCGCGCGCAGCGGGAGCGCTGGCTGAGGGCCGAAGGTGCGCCAAAGGTAAGCCCGTCTGTGCCCGACCGCGCCTGGACCGCGCCCAGCGCCAGGACCCCTGGCCCCCACAGACCCCAGCCCACCCGCAGGACGTACGACGCCGCCACCCTCAACGCACTCAACGCTGGCCAAATCCCAGGATGCTACCGAGCCACCCCGAGACGCACCCACGGACCCTTCTGCTGCAAGTTCACCTGCATCCGGACTGGCACTACTCCAGCACCAACCAAGACCAAGACGAGCAACAGCAGCAGCCACCTGAAATGCATCCTGCTCAACACCCGCTCCGTCCACAGACACGCCGTCGAGCTCTGGAACCTGCTTGATACCACAGCCCCAGACGTCGCCTTCCTCACGGAAACCTGGATGGACGCCTCTTCAGCGCCCGACATCGCCATCGCCATCCCAGACGGCTACAAGATTGTCCGAAGGGACCGCATCAACAACACCGGAGGAGGCATTGCCATCATCCACAGGAACACCATCCGCATCACGACCAACACCGACGACACCCTCGCACCCGCCGAGCACCTGCACTTCCAGGTCCACATCAACCCCAAGACCACCCTCAGAGGCACCCTCATCTACAGACCCCCGGGACCACGCACACAATTCAGCGAAGACATCGCCGACTTCATCAGCCCGCACGCCCTCCCCTTCGCTGACTACATCCTCCTCGGGGACCTCAACTTCCACCTGGAGAACAACAACGACCGCAACACCGCCACCCTGCTGGACAACCTCGCCAACCTCGGACTCAAGCAGCTGGTAACCACCCCCACCCACTACGCCGGACACACACTCGACCCCGTCTTCTCATCCAGCAAGGACATCGCCTTCAGCCACGCCACCGAACTCCACTAGAAGGACCACAGCTGCGTCCACTTCAGCTTCAGAAGGACCACGATCCACCACCACCAGCAACAGGTTGCACGCAGAAGCTGGAACAAGATCACAGCCGACCAGCTCGCGACCGCCCTGAGCATGAACCCACCCACCAGCGCTACGAACCCCAGCCAAGTGGCCACCAACCTCACGAAATGGATCAGCGACTGCGCAGACGACCTCGCCCCTCTGAAGACCCCGACTAGCAGACCCGGTAGCAAGAAAGCCCCATGGTTCACCGACGAACTCAAGAGCTCCAAGAAGAACTGCCGAGCCCTCGAGAGAACCTGGCACAGAGACCCAACACCGGACAACATGACTGCCCTCAAGCTCGCCACCCGAAAACACCACCAACTCATCCACGCCACCAAGAAAACCGCATTCAAATAACGACTGGACAACAACGCACACAACAGCAAGGAACTCTTCAACATCGTCAAAGAGCTCTCCAACCCCAACGCCGGAAACAACGACATCACCCCTTCGCAAGACCTCTGCAAGTCCCTCGCCTCCTACTTCCACAACAAGATCGTGGACATACACAACAGCTTCAGCACTCAACCGACGCACGCCACGACCGAACCACCGCCCCCACCACCACCCTCCGCACCTGGACCCCGATCAGCACCGAAGACACCGTCCACACAATGAACTCCATCCACTCCGGATCTCCTACCAACCCCTGCCCTCACCACGTCTTCAACAAGGCCGACGCTGTCATCGCACCCCACCTGCAGGACATCATCAACACCTCCTTCGGCACCGCTACCTTCCCGGAGAGCTGGAAGCACGCCGAACTGAGCGCTCTACTAAAGAAGCCATCAGCCGACCCCCACCGACCTCAAGAACTACCGCCCCATCTCGCTGCTCCCGTTTCCTGCAAAAGTCATCGAGAAGACCGTCAACAAGCAGCTGGCAGCCTTCCTCGAGATTAACGGATCCCTCGACCTCTTGCAGTCTGGCTTCCGGGCCAACCACAGCACCGAGACTGCCCTGATCGCAGCCACCGATGACATCCGAGCTCTGCTTGACAACGGAGAAACAGCGGCCCTCATCCTCCTAGACCTCTCCGCGGCCTTCGACACTGTCTGCCACCATACACTAGTGCAGCGACTCAGCAACGTCGGAATCCAGGAGAAGGCACTGGAGTGGATCATCTCCTTCCTCGCCGGTAGGACACAGAGAGTCCGCCTCCCCCCGTTCAGATCTGAAGCCACCGAAGTCATCTGCGGCGTTCCTCAAGGCTCCTCGCTCAGCCCAACCCTCTTCAACGTGCACATGAGCCCCCTCGCAGACATCGCATGCCAGCACAACCTCAACATCATCTCCTACGCCGACGACACCCAGCTGATTCTCTCCCTCACCAACGACCCCGCCACCGCCAGAGCCAATCTCCATGAAGGGATGAAAGAGGTAGCCGAATGGATGAAGAACAGCCGCCTGAAACTGAACTCGGACAAGATGGAAGTCCTCATCCTGGGATCCTCACCCTCCACCTGGGACGACTCCTGGTGGCCCCCCGCCCTGGGCAGCGCACCCAAACCAACAGACCACGCACGCAACCTGGGCTTCATCCTGGACTCCACCCTCTCCATGACCAGACAAGTCAACGCCGTCTCCTCGTCGTGCTTCAACATCCTGCGCATGCTACGAAAGATCTTCCGGTGGATCCCCACCGAGACCAGGAAGACGGTCACCCAGGCCCTCGTCACCAGCCGTCTGGACTACGGCAACTCCCTCTACACCGGCACCACCGCCAAACTCCAGAAAAGACTTCAGCGGATCCAGAACGCCTCAGCACGACTCATCCTGGACATCCCCCGCCGCAGCCACATCTCCGGACACCTGAGAGACCTGCACTGGCTCCCGGTCACCAAAAGAATCACCTTCCGACTCCTCACCCACGCACACAAAGCCCTACACAAACAAGGACCAGGATACCTCAACAGCCGCCTCAACTTCTACGCTCCCAAACACCAGCTTCGATCGACTGGCCACGCCCTCGCCACCGTCCCCCGCATCCGAAGAGCCAAAACAGGGGGATGGTACTTCTCCTACCTCACCGTCAAGACATGGAACTCCCTCCCGACCCACCTCCGCCTGACCCAGGACCACCTCGCCTTCAGGAAGCAACTCAAGACCTGGCTGTTCGAGCAGTAGCGGACCCCCCTCCCCTAGCGCCTTGAGACCCTCTGGGTAAGTAGTGCGCTATATAAATGCTTTGATTGATTGATTGATTGATTGATTGATTGATTGATTGATTGATTGATTGATTGATTGAACTTGAATCCAGTGGCACAGTGAGCATGAGACCCACGTCTGGGCATACCCTTCCTACTTAGGGTGGCAAAAGAAGCAAAAATAACAAATGATGGACGGAATGCTAAACAATGTAAACATTCACCCCCAGTCACAAAGATCTGGGATGTTTTCATTGTTCTTTTGATCACAATGCCACCCCAGTTTGGACCCAGCCATATGCAAATTACCATATGTAATCAGTTGTTCCTTATGGGAACAGTCCAGCCTAAACTTCCAGTCGGGTCCTTTTTAGAACGGAAACAAGCATCCTGGGACCATTTCTGGGCAGGCTAGCTAGAATTCAGTGGCACAATGAGCAAGGGACTCGTGCCTGGACATTCCCTTGCCACCTAGGGCAAATAAAAGCAAAATAAACAAATAATGGATGGAATGCTGAACAATGCAATCATTTACCCCCAGTCACAAAGATCCATTGTTCTTTTGCTCACCACGCCACCCCAGTTTGGACCCAGCCACATGCTAATCAGTCTTGACCCTGTTCCTTATGGGAACAGTCTAGCCCGAACTGCCAAGCGAGGACCCACCATTGTCCAGAAACAAACATCCTGGGACCAGTTTCGGGGCATCACACATCATCAGCTAGGCTAGATTGAATCCAGTGGCATGGAGAGCATGGGGCTCACGTCTAGGCATACCTGTCCCACTCAGGGTGACAAATGCAAAAAGAACAATTGATGGACAAAATGTTGAACAATGTCAACCATTCACCTTAGTACAGAGATCTGTGCCTAAATCCATTGATTTATTTGCTCCCCATGCCATTACACCCCTCATCAGCAAGGCTAGCTTGGCTCCAGTGGCATGGAGAGCATGGAATCCTCGTGTGGGTTTAATCCATTGTTTTTTTTGTGCAGCAGGCCACCCCAGTTCTGTCCATCAATTATTCTTTTTGCATTGGTCACCTCGAGCTGATGAGGGGTAAAACCCCGAAACTGGCCCTAAATGCTTGTTTCCAGTCTGGGAAGGACCTGCCCTGACAGTTCGATCTGGTCTGTTTACATGGGTTGCAGGGTCAAGACTGATTTGCAGATGGCTGGGAGTAAACTGGAGTGGCATGGGAAGCACAATATCGACAGGTTTCGGCCCAAGTCTCTGCACTGGTGTGAATCTTTGACATTGTTGAACTTTCTGTCCATCAATTGTTCTGTTTGTACATTCTTGGCAGGTGATGTGGTCTGAAGGGTACACTTGTGACCCTGTATCATAGGTAGTCGGATTTGAATGCTGACCTGTGCTCAGCATGATGTGAATTCTGGCAAGTGCCATAGAGCTAAAAACAGAGCATGTAATCTAGTGTGTACATGTCGAGAAGTGCTTTTATGTATTTTAGAAGGATTCCTCTGTGTAAATCTGCCCCCAAATAAAATGTGATTTCTCCTTATTACCCAAACCTTAATCTGATGTTCAAGGAATTAAGCACACAGATTTAAACATTGATGGCAGAATGAGATACCAGTATGGTGGCTGAATTGCACAGTGTGAAATTGGAAAATCTGGGATCAGTGCCAATTGTTTTGTTTCTAGGAGAAAAGTTCACTTTACTGAACTTCCTTTTTGTTTATGAACATATGAGGGCACCTTCAAATATTTGAGTTCAGGATGTGTGCTGTACAAAACAACTCTGCACTGTATACATGACATATGACCTACCTCTTACTTCAATAATACTTCACAAAAGAAACTGCAGGATAGAGGTTAAGGGGAAGGGAGTGTCTGGTAGTGGAATAAAGCGGCATGAGGTGGAATCAAGACTACGCAACCTTGGTATTCGGTGCACTGACATTTAAAAGCGTGGGCTGCAGCCTTCTGAGCAGGCACCTGAACTTTAACAAATTACCCGCTGCTTATAATCATCATGGATTGTCCTTCACCATAGGGATATGGTACTTGCAGAAATGGTCTTTAAGTAGGTATTTACCAATGTAGCTAGTTTGACAGGGCCATAATGAAGATGTTTTTGCTATCTGACAATTTTTCTTTTTTTTTTAAGTTCAAGTTTATTGAAACCAAAAACACAGCAGAGATACGAAATGTAATACCGTCAATCAACAAGAGACATAAGAGGTATACAAATGAAATTTAAAGAGGTATAACAAAACGGAATCAATAAACACCTATAGCTAAATCAATAAAAAGAAATAACAAGGAAGGGAAAAGGAAACAAAATAAAAGGGGAAATAGAGCATGACAATTCATAAAACATAGCATTGTATGCAAATAATGAATGTAAATAAAAACAATGTGTGATAGACAGCAAGCAATGAATATGCACATACATTTTTAAATCAAAGTAAAAAGCGAAATAAGCAAAGTCATGGTGGTTTGTGAACATCATCAGATGGATTTTGCTAATTAACTAGAACAGTTGGAGGAGAGGGAGAGGTTTTGGAAAGGTAGGTAGTGAGAGGTATCCATAACATATCTCGTTTAATAGCCAACGAAACGGGGGTAACAAAGTTGGTATCAAGTCTGTGATGGATTCAAATAGCATTCCACCAAGCAGTATAACTAACTTTAGTGGAATCTTTCCAATTGGAGGTAATGAGATGAAATGCAACAGCTAAAAACAGATCAAGCAACTTAAAGTGAGAAGGGGAAAGTGGTAAATCAGGGGATAGGGAACCCAAAAGGACATTGGGAGGAGAGAAAGGAAGAGAACAATAAAAAATCTTATGTAAACGAGACCAAACCAGTTTCCAAAAGGAAGCAATGTTGGGGCAATGAAACAACATGTGAAGTAAATCTGCATGTGGACAGGAGCAGGACCAACATTTAGGCGAAAGATCTTGGGAAAAGGTGGCTAATTTTTGTGGAGTGAAAAGTAAACGATTATATAAAAAGTAAAGAGTCTGAGAGGTATTAGCAGCTCTGGACGTTTTGTGTAGTTTTAACCATAGTTTATCCCATAAAGAGATAGACCAGGATATTGATAAATCCTGTTCCCAGGCCAATTCAGTCTTCGATTTG
The DNA here is from genome assembly GCF_964263255.1 of Lissotriton vulgaris. NCBI lineage: Eukaryota > Metazoa > Chordata > Amphibia > Caudata > Salamandridae > Lissotriton > Lissotriton vulgaris. Next base: position 88,846,993 of record NC_141697.1, on the reverse strand, counting down.
AGTAGATGAGGCGGAGTCATAAGACATTTGTATAAAAGAGAAGCGGGCAGGGAAGAATCCAGAAGTGGGCGGATAGTAGAATAAGAGGAGGGTATCTCAGAGGAAGAAGGAAGAGATTGAAGATACTGAAGAAGAGCAGGAAGTAACAGGTCGTATTGTTTCCTAAAGGAAGTAGGGAGAAGAAATTGAGTTTGAAGGTCTGTAAGAGAGAGAGGAGCGCTATGGGATAGAAGTTGGGAGATCCAAGAAAGACCCTTGGATTGCCAAGATTTCCAATAAAAGGAACGATTCTTGATGCGTAATAATTTATTATGCCAAATGGACTGATGAGATAAAGAAGTGAGAGAGGGATAAGAAGAGGGTAAAAGGGGGGTTAAGAGATGACGGGTATGAGCAATGACAGGGGATTTCAAGAGAGAAACGTTGGCAGAAAAAGCGAGAATCTCCAAAAAAGTAAACGGTGAAATAAGAGATTCTTCCAGAGTGAGCCAAACAGGAGAGTAGGTGGGAGTATCAGTGGAAAGCCACTGAGAGGCTTGTTTAAGGATGAAAGAATAATGATATGTCTTAAAATCTGGAAATTTAAGACCTCCAATTTGTTTATCTTTTTTAAGTGAGGATAAGGCGATTCGAGGGGGTTTATTTTTCCAAAGAAATTTCACCAAGAGTGAGTCTAGCCGTTTAAAATAGTAACAAGGTATGCGAAAAGGAATCATGGATAAAAAATATAAAACTATAGGAGCTAGCATCATTTTGATAGAGTCTAAACGACCCCACCATGAAAGAAAGACGGGATGCCATCTAGTAATAGAGTCACTCAATTTCTTTGTAATATAATCAAAATTAGCCTTCAAAGTATCTGATATGGAAGGGGAAAACCATAATCCTAAAAATTTTACTTTAGTTGACTGCCAAGAGAAACCAGTAAGATCAAAATAATGACGTTGACACAAAACATTAAGGGGTAAAACTTCACATTTGTCACGGTTGAGACGATATCCCGAAACCTGTGAGAAGGCGTCAACTTGCAGTGAGAAGGCAGGAAGAGTGGACTCAGGGTTAGAGCAATAGAAAAGAATATCATCTGCATAAACCGACAATTTAACTTGATTGGGACCAGGGTTAAAACCAGTAATTTGGGCATCTAGTCGGAGCTTGGTAAGAAAAGGTTCCAATGCTACAATAAACAATAAGGGAGATAAGGGACAACCTTGTCGGACACCTCTGGAGAGGGAGAAATAATCAGAAATGTTTCCACTAGCAAAAATAGAAGCTCTAGGGCCGGAGTACAAAAGGGAGATGAGGGAGATTAATTTAGGTGAGAAGCCAATCCAAGTGAGAGCACGAAACATAAAATCCCAACTGATCCTGTCAAAGGCCTTTTCGCATCTAATGTGGATCTATGACAGAATTTTGACAGACAGAATTTCGACCTACACAAATATCGGCGTAATTATATCGATAGCAAAAATATCGACGCCCTATGTACAACATGGTAAGTACCAAAATATCGAAAAAATAATATCGATGTTAAAAATATCGTTGTCAAATATATCGATTTTTTTTGGATTTCAAATAACATAAAAAATACTGTAAATAATACTTATTAATTACTTAAACATATTTAAATATATGTAATGATGGTAAAAAAATAAATAATACATATTTAATTAAAACAAAATTAAAAATCATATATAATATATACTTACTTAACAATAATTACTATTCCCACTCCAGTGGGTGCAACAGTAGGGAAAACTGACCCTGAACCCTAAAAATACCCCTTTACCCAAAAACCTAAAGCTGACCCTGAACCCTAAAAATACCCCTTTACCCAAAAACTGAAAACTGACCCTGAACCCAAAAAATACCCCTTTACCCAAGAACTGAAAACTGACCCTGAACCCAAAAAATACCCCTTTACCCAAAAACTGAAAACTGACCCTAAACCCTAAAAATACCCCTTTACCCAAAAACTGAACACTGACCCTGAACCCTAAAAATACCCCTTTACCCAAAAACTGAAAACTGGCCCTGAACCCTAAAAATGCCCCTTTACCCAAAAACTAAAAACTGACCCTGAACCCAAAAAATACCCCTTTACCCAAAAACTGAAAACTGACCCTGAACCCAAAAAATACCCCTTTACCCAAAAACTGAAAACTGACCCTGATTCCTAAAAATACCCCTTTACCCCAAAAACCAAAACTGACCCAGAACCCTAAAAATACCCCTTTACCCAAAAACCCAAAACTGACCCTGAACCCTAAAAATACTCCTTTACCCAAAATTAATAATATTACAATTAAATTACTTCCCACCCTATTCCCCTATAAACCCACAACCCGCTCCAGTAGTAAAACATATAATTTAGTTAAAAATATACATAAATTATCAATTAATTATTCTATTAATCAATTAAAATAATTCATTGCCAATTAATATTTAATAGCAAAATAAATTAATCATAAAAAAATAACTATTTAATTACAAATAAATTACTTCCCACCCTATTCCCATATAAACCCACAACCCGCTCCAGTAGTAAAACATATAATTTACTTAAAAATAAACATAAATTATCAATTAATTAATCAATTAATCAATTAAAATAATTCATGGCCAATTAATATTTAATTGCTAAATAAATTAATCATTAAAAAATAATTATTTAATTACAAATAAATTACTTCCCACCTTATTCCCCTATAAACCCACAACCCGCTCCAGTAGTAAAACATATAATTTACTTAAAAATATACATAAATTATCAATTAATTAATCAATTAATCAATTAAAATAATTCATTGCCAATTATTATTTAATTGCAAAATAAATTAATCATTAAAAAATAATTATTTAATTACAAATAAATTACTTCCCACCCTATTCCCCTAAAAACCCACAACCCGCTCTGGTAGTAAAACATAATATTTACTTTTATATATTTTTTATTTATAAAAACATATTAAACACATATTATAACAATTAATCTAAATACTTAACTAAAATTTCTAACACATATTAGTAAATCGAAATTACTTACATCGATATATATGCTATCGATATAAGTAATTTCGATATTACTTACCTTAGGGTCGATATTCTGGCCATCGATATTCTGGACATCGATATTCTGTCCCATCGATATTAGCAACTCGATATAAGTGTAAGTCGAAATTAAAAATTCGATATTTTGACTGTTTACCATCTAATGTGATGGCCACAAGTGGGTAGGATAGGGAAGAAGCTTTACTAAGGACATTAAAGAAAACTCTGGAATTATCAGAAGACAAACGTCCCTTCACAAAACCTGATTGTTCAGGACCTATAAGTTCGGGTAAAATGGGATCAATACACAGGGCAAGTAATTTAGGAAAAATCTTATAATCCGTATTAACAAGGGAAATGGGGCGGTAATTTTTACAAAAAGAAGGATCTTTGTTGTCTTTGGGGATGAGGCAGATCATAGCGTCCTGGAAGGTAACTTGGGAAGAACCATTTGCAATAAATGAGTTAAATAAAGCGAGCATGTGGGGAAGAAGAAGTTTCGAAAAATGATCATAGAATTCAATAGAGAAGCCATCAGGGCCAGGGGCTTTACCACGTTTTAAAACTGACACTGCGTGGGATATTTCTTGGAGGGATATATCAGCTTCAAGTGAAGCAAAATCAACATGGGAAGAAGACGGAGGAGGAATGGAATAAAAGTAAGAGGATAAATCAGAGGGAAGCGGGGAGGACTCAGGGGTATAGAGATCTTTGTAGAAAGAGACAAACTCCTGCAAGATGTCATCATCCTTAAAGTGAGAGATACCAGAAGAATCAATTATGGAGGAGATCTGAGTTCTATTGCAGCGAATTTTCAAATAGTTAGCTAAAAGCTTACCCATTTTATTCCGACCTCCATAATATCGAGCACTACTTTTTAAAAGATAAGAAGCAGCGGCGTCAGTAGATATTTTATTGAAGGCAACCTTAGCAGTAATGAGGTCTTTTAAGGAGGCATCCGAGTAGGAGTGAAAATAGGTATGTTCCAATTGTTTAATTTGAGTCAAAAGTTGGGAAGACTGTTTCTCGAATTTCTTTTTCTTCTGGGAGACGTAATTAATGATAAAACCGCTAGCGGTAGCTTTAAAGGAGTCCCAAATCATGGTTGAAGAAGAGTCCGGGGTGGAATTGATAGCAAAAAAGTCAGCAATAAAAGAACTGAATTGACCAGAGAATTTAGGGTCTGCAAGAAGGGAATTATTAAAACCCCATCTGCCAGAGGGAGGAGAGAAAGGGACTAAATCAAAATCAACAAAAACTGGGGCATGGTCAAAGATAAGAATAGAGCCTATTTCTGAAGCAAGTGCACACTGTGTTAAAGATTTACTGAGAAAAAGATAATCAATGCGGGATTGTGTCTTGTGGGGAGGGGAAAAATAACTACATTCTTGGAGATCAGGATGACAGAGTCTCCATATATCAACCAAGGGTTTACGACGGGGGCCGAGGTAAATTGATTATGCATTTTAGAATGAACAAATTTAACAGGAGATTTTCTATCAAGAATGGGATCATGGACTTGATTACAATCACCACCGAAAATAATATAATCATCATCAAGGGAAACCAACTTATCAGAAAGAAATGGCCAACAAGTAGTATCAACAGTTACAGGAGCATAAACATTAAAAATAACCAAAGGTACATAGTCAATTAGTAATTTTATAAGTACCCAACGACCATCAGAGTCTGATTCTTGATGGATAACAGAAACTGTGAATTTTTTATGAACTAAGATAACCACCCCATTCTTTTTCCCTAAAGCTGGTGAAAAGAAAACATTACCAACCCAGAGCCTCTTCAGTTTAGAAGCTTCAACATCAGAAAGATGAGACTCTTGTAACATAGCAATATCTGTCTTTAGTTTAGACAGGTGAGATAACACTCGCTGTCTTTTAATAGGATTATTTAATCCTTTAACATTCCACGAGGTAACTCTGAATGTAACAAGATAAAACAATATGATAACACATAAAGCATGCATACAACAGAACGTCCATGGAAAGAGATAACTGATCAGGTAAGAGATAGTGAAATAATAAAGCAAAAAAGGTAGAGGAAGAAGGAAAGAAAAAAGAGAGAGAGAGAGGAAGGAGAAAAGTGTAGGAAGGGCAAGAAGAGAAAAAAGAAGAGAGGAGGGACCATTGAAGAATAGGAAGACAGAAACAAAAAGGACAGACAAAGAAAGAAGTAAAAACTTACATAAACTGTAGATCAAACGGAGGGAGGGAGGCCATATGAGGGAATGACGCCTATCCGAACTCATGGAGGAGAAGCGGGGAGGGAAACAGCACCAACGAGCCACTAACGAGCATAGGAGAGGAAGGAGGAATGGGTAGACAACCTGTGAAAAGAAGAAACATGTTAATTATATGAAAGAAGACAAGTAACTAGAAAAAGTACAATTGGAAAGCAAAGAGAGAAGGAAAAGTTCAGGGAGAGGAGATGAAGAAATAGAAAACAGAAGAGGAAGAGAGAGCCAAGAAGATTAAAACTGCAAGAACAATAAAGAGATAAGGAAGAAATGAAAGAGCACATCCTAGAAACAGAGCGAAGAAGACATATGCAGATGGCAAAAGTGTAACATATGCTAAGGTATACTATGGACAGCAGATGAAGAAGCAGTATCCATGGAGTCAGCATTGAAGGAGTAAAGAAAGCTCTTGAGTTTCATTGGATCTTCATAAGAAGTAGTCTTGTTGTTGACAGTAACTCGAAAGAGGCATGGGTGATAGAGGCCATATCTGGCACCGATGGAGCATAACTGGGGTCTCAATGCCAAAAACTCCTTACGACGATCGGCAGTTGATTTAGCATATTCTTGAACAAAAAAAAAAGTATTTCCAGACCAAGTAATTTTCTTCAAAGCCCTAGCGGCTGCCAGGACTTTTAATAAGTCTGTGTATTCGAGGAAGTAAAGAATCATCCCTCTAGGTTTACTCATTGAAGGAGCAGATGCATGATGTGGCAAAGAACCCAGTCGATGCGCTCTCTGGATGTTCAGCGCAGGACCTTCTGGAAGCTTCAAAAGTTTAGGCAAGAAGGATTTAAGGAAAGAAATTGGATCCGATCCCTCAGAATTTTCCACCAGGCCATAAATACGAAGGTTGTTGCAACGATTTCTATTTTCCAAATTTTCAATTTGCTTGTGGAGGCTGGAGACTTGAGAGCAGAGGGAGTCCACCTTGGAGGCGGAGGCATTTAAGGTGTCCACATGTTGTTCCAATGTTGTGACGCGACCTTCCACAGTCAACCATTTGTTAGAGAGTTCTTGAAGAGTAGAAGTGGTTTCCTGGAGAGTGGCAGTAGTTTCTTCAACAAAGGGGCGTAGAGCCCTGATTTCCTCAAGGTGCAAATCCATGGTGACTGAAGAGGTTGATTTAGGAGGAGAAGGTGGGTCCTTCTTTAGTCTCTTGGAGGAAGCTTTACCACCAAGAGTAGTGGGCATATTTGCTGGTGAAGAGGGCTTCGTAGGAGAAGCAGATTGAGAAGAGGAGGAATTTGACTCAGCCATGGATAAACACTGATATCGTGAGCTTGTGTGGATCAGGAACTTACGGGCAGTGGTTTTAGCAAGAGAAGATTCCTTGAGCAATTTACCCATAAGTAAGATCCAATATAGGGCAATAATAAGAAGCAGTGCTGTGTAGAGGGTATCAGCTGAGTAAAATAGAGCAAAAAAGAAAGTACCAGAGCCTCAATGAAATTAGGCCCTTACAAGGAGTGAATGGAAAGGCAGGCGACCATCTGCAAGTCAATAATAGTAAATATAAATATACCAGCATCAAAAGATACAGGTCAAAAGCAATATCTCCAAATCCTGTCAAGAAGTATAGGTCAACCTAGAAAGTCACATTTAGGTGATAAAGGCGCATCCGACTTGAAGATAGAAGTGCAGGAAAAATCAAGGTGTAGAAAAAATCACTTCTGACAGCAACAGAAAGGTTTCTGAGTGGAAACATGAAGAAACCTAGTCTTGAGAGAAGTTATAGGTGCTGCAATAAAAATCTTCACTTCAAATCAGTAAAACAGTTCCTTTGAAATACAGCAGCCAAAGAAGCATGAAAATCCACTTACAGGCAATATGTACAATGGAAGCAGTATATGCGTGTAATTATGAAGATAACATGCTGAAACATGCTGACCATGAGGAGAGTGAAAGCAGCATCTCAAAATGGCGGCCAGGGGTTAAGAAAGCTGTAGAAAACATCATCAGAAGTCGAACATTCTGTGTGGAAAGTAACCTCAGAGGGGCCCAAAACAGCGCAGCAAAGAAAAAATTGAGTTTAGGCAGGAAGGAAGCCAGCTGCGCTGAGAGGAGAGCAGTTGCGTCACTGTGAAGAGTGGCACGAAAAGCGCCGTACTGAGAGTCTCAAAATGGCGGTGGAAAGAAAGTCGGAGCCGCGGTAAAATGAGAGAAACTCAGAAACGGCTAAATACCTTCAGCCACAAAGGCTGGGAAAGTGTGCTTCACAGGTTCCGACGGATAATTCTGCAGTTTGCAGTCATTCCGCATGGAGAGAAGGCATCGTTGGTCCGTGTCTGCTCCCGCTATCTCCAGAGAGCTACGGACGAGCAGCCATTCACGCCGGGCGCAAGCCACGCCCCCCATCTGACAATTCTTCTGATAAGTAACGTTCCCCCCAGATTATGTGTCATGATGCTGTCTATTTCCAGCTTCTAGCCACTATAGAGTTGCAAGTTTGAGGTTCACATTTGATCAACAATGGCTGCCAAAAACATGGCGGTTGCTTGTCACCACTTGATGGTAGTGGTATATTGGCCGGAGATAGAATAGTTTTTCTCTTTTTCATCATTCCAGATCACATGCATCACATGTAGCACTTGTTGCCATTTTTATAGTGTGTAATTTAGTCTATAAGAAATGTTGTGTACATTAATCAAGATTTATTCATATGCAACCTGGTACAACACGCTAACCTCCAACCTCTGTAAGCGCCCCTTTCACTCCTGTTCCCCAGATTCTAGAATATTGACAATCCACATAAAGTTGAATTGGTGGAACCGGATTTTACTAACTAATACCCAATAATGAAGGGCATTCTCACTATTGTAGTTGCCATAGAGTACGCAAAGTATAACAACTAAGTTTCAGGGGATTGAGGCAGAGCAGTGGAAGTTTAACTCAGGGAGGCATTGTGGGCTACAAACCCGGAACTGAGCAACATACTAAAATAAGGCACCATAAATCAATGTCCAACCAATGATTTATCCTAAAAAGGATAAAGTAGACACAACTACTACACAACTACATGCTATCCTCAAAATGGCAAATAATTACAGAATATCAGGTGGAATTACAAACCAAACCCAAATCTGGATTTCTTGGGCAGCTAGTAGCAACTGTTCCCCAATTGTTCCAATGGAGATTTTCATCTTTGGTGTCCTGTAGCATTCTTACCTCTGTGCCTCCAACTGGGCGCCAAGAACCCCTTTCCACATATGAATCTCGGGATAAGGATGCAAAACAATCTGAGGTTGACTCACCTAGGGATAAGATCAGATGGCTAGTCTATGTGAAGGCATTATTTGATGATCTAGGCCTCCAGAGATATTTTGCTCATCCATTAACTATCCCTGAGATGCCAAGGAGAGAGCTAAAAAAAACTCTGTCTACTGCATCTAGGCCAGTTACGACTTATCAATTAGACAGGAAAAAGCTCAGTACAGCACTCGTTAGCCATCCAAACTACCTTCTCTATGCAACCGTACCTAATATTTAACCTGAACCAGTATGGAAAATTGTTGTTAACTCGCTTTAGATTCGACATTTTCTACCGTCTAATTTCCTTTCCTCAACAGAACGATTGGTCAAGAAATCTATCACTGTGCCCTTGTGACACTATTTCTTCACAATCCTCAATCCATATATTGTTGTTCTGTAGATTCTATGAAATCCCACGTAGACGCTGGATTGTTCCCATACTGACATCTATGGGGCTACGAACCTGTCGCCCAGCCTTTCTCGCACTTCAATTTTTGTAAAAGGAACTACATGCTAAATCTATAGCTTGTTTTCTGAAATTCTGTGTTAATCATCGCCCCAACCTTGCCTAAACGTTGATACATATGTATTTTAATTCGAATCATGCTGTCTTAAATTTTTTAAACGTTTAACTAATTATTAACTTTGTGAATGGATTGTTGTACGACTGTCCTTGATGGCAACTTTTGTAAAACATTGTTTTTAACTGTACTTTTATGGCTTTTCTACAAATTATGGAAACCGAATAAAGATGTTTTGACTTGATTTGACTTGACTCACCTAGGCAATGTGGGTTAAAAAATAAAAACTCAGCAATAAACAAAAATAACAATAAATGCATCTTCAGCCAATGCCCGTATAAAGAGGAAGCATACTTTATTCAACATACAACCAAATACTATGCAGCACGTTACATATATTTTCATGACCACAAGTGGGATTGTAAATTGAACCCCCTCCAAAAGTGACCTCTTACTACTGCATGATGCAAATAAATTTCACAGCGGGTAACTAACTAGGCACACCTAGTCTGTTCCCATTATCCTCCTCCACCGCCTACTAAGTCTGGGAATATCAGGAGAAGCCCTAGCCTGCCTTAAGTCCTTCTTAAAAGACCGTACTTTCAGTGTCTTCGAAGGAGCCTCAGTCTCCTCAAGCAAGCCTCTGGGGTGCGGGGTGCCACAGGGCTCCTCACTTAGCCCCACGCTTTTTAACGCATACATGAGACCACTGGCAGAGATTATCCGTCCGCATGGCATCATGATCGTCACCTATGCGGACGACACTCAGCTAGTGGTCTCGCTTACGCACAAGGACAGCCAGCAATCACAGACCAACCTGATTCCTTGTCTGGAGCAGGTAAAGAGCTGGATGACAAGCTCATGCCTAAAGCTCAACGGGGACAAGACCGAGCTGATGCTCCTCGGCCCTCTGGCCCCCTCCACCCTAGAGCTTTTGAGGCCCCCCAGCCTAGGCGCCCCCCCTGCACCCAAAGACAACATAAAGAGTCTTGGAGTATGGCTAGAAAAATCCCTGACATTTAACACGCAAGTCACTAAATTGTCAGCAACATGCTTTGGTCTGATTAGACAGATGAAAAAAATCCTGCCACTCCTCCCTTTTGAGGCAAAACAGGTAGTCATCCAGGGCCTAATCCAGTCTCGTATAGACTACAGCAACGCCCTGTATTTGGGGGCTCCAGAATGCTGCCTAAACAAACTTCAGCGGATCCAGAACTGCACTGCACGCACCCTTCTTGGAAATCCTCGCAGAACCCCTATAGGGCCTGGTCTGAAAACTCTGCACTGGCTCCCTGTTAGGGAGAGGATTAAATTCAAGGCAATGTGCATCACTCACCAAGCCTTCTGGAAATCTGGGCCGGCGATCAATCACTCCTTGATCACCCCCTACCATCCCAAAAAAGAACTCAGTTCATCGAAAGCCTTCTTAACTGTTGTCCCACAGATACGAAGAGCCAGATCAGGAGGCCGCTGCTTTTCCTATAACACATCCAAGTTTTGGAACTCTCTCCCCCTCCATCTAAGGTCCAACCCTAACCTACTCAACTTTCGCAAACAACTGAAAACCTTCCTTTTTAACTAAAAATGTCTAAATAATCTCACCCCACCAGCGATCCACCCCAGCAGAAGTTTCCTTTACCTACCAGCGCCTGGACGCCTCAGGGCAGCTGTTCGCGCTTTATAAAACCCCTTTCAATTTCAATTTCAATTTCAATCTCTGTGGTACCAGATGACAATGTGTGCACCAAAAGACTCTAAACATAATAAACAGCAATTCCCTTAAATAGGCCTATTGCAATATATAAAGAGTTTCACATACAGTTCAGTTAGGCCTACCGGCTTTGTCAAGGCCTTCACAATATAAACTGATACCTGCCACATTTAAAAATTAAAAACCTAAGCCTATTAGCTTTAATATGAACATAACAATTGCCATGTGCCCTCTGTTTAGAAAGACCTAGCAAACATTTTAGACATACCCAAAGAACACATTGGCATGAACATGAAGTCTTTCTCTGGGCGCCAAGCCTATACCTAGGCCAAATCTCAAAAGGGAGCCATGTACTAAACTGCTTTTTATTTACTTTGCCAGACATTTCAATATATAAAACCTGTCCTATTGTCTTACAAGGGAGAGACTGGACAAAACTCTCCACGGATCGGTGGATTAATTCTCTTTCTCCCGCTCCTTCCCAAACTGAGACAGACCCTACGTCTCTTTATGATAACTATACCAACTGGATGCGCACAGCCCTGGATTCTATCGCACCCCTAAGAGCCCTTAAAGAAAAGACCAAATCAAGGGATTCACCCTGGTACACCCCCCAACTTAAAGAATTAAAGAGAGTGTGTAGGAAGCTTGAAAGAAATTGGAGGGACTCGCGTAGCAATGTAGACAAAACCATCCATCATGAAGCCATCAAAAAATATAAAGCAGAAATTAGATGTACAAAAACTTCGTACTTTGAAGAAAAAATTACTACTGCCTCTAACTCACCTAGAGAAATTTTTCAGATAGCAAAATTTCTTATCGACATCCCCCCTATTCCCATTGACCCCAGCAAAGCCCAGATTCGCTGTGACAATCAGGCCGAATATTTTCATAAGAAAATACAGAACATTGCTTCTGCATTTGATCCACCCAATTTGATCCATGACGAAGGAATTATCCCACCACACACTTTGATCCACAAATTGGATGAGTTCCCTCTGCTAAAAGACGACTCTCTTGATGCCCTCATGCGGAAAATTAAATCTGGGTCTCCCACTGATCCCGCCCCCCCTTGCCAGCTAGTAAAGATCACAGATACTATTAAACCTGTCATCCTTAATATTTTAAACGCCTCCATTACTACAGGTTCAGTGCCTTCTGCATGGAAACGTGCCCAAGTCAGAGCACTACTGAAAAAATCCAACCTTGGTCCCTGACAACATGGCCAACTACCGACCTATTTCACTACTTCCGTGGGTCAGCAAACTATTAGAAAAACATATTAACGCCTCCATTACACAATTCCTAGAAAATAATCATTTGCTTCACGACTCCCAAGCAGGTTTCCGTCCCAAGTTCGGAATTGAGGCGGCCCTTCTGACGGTAACTGAGTTGGCTAGGAAACAGATGGACCAAGGCGGCACCACAGCAATTATGTTGCTTGACCTTAGTGCCGCCTTCGACACTGTCAACACCAGCATCCTCCTCCACCGCCTACGCCAAATAGGAATTTCAGGGAAGGCCATGCACTGGCTTCAGTCCTTTCTGGAGAATCGTTCCTTTGAGGTTGTAGAGGGCACCACCCATTCAAAAATCTGGCCCCTTGATCAAGGCGTGCCTCAGGGCTCTGCCCTGAGCCCTACCCTTTTTAATATTTATATGCAACCTCTTGCTGACATAGTGTATTCGTTCGGCCTAGACATAGTGACCTATGCCGACGATACACAACTGGTTGTATCCATGAACCAATCCGATACCTCCCTCTCGAATCTTAGCAATTGCCTGGTAACGGTTACCCAGTGGATGGCCGCTTCGCACCTGAAGCTAAACGGCGAGAAAACGGAGCTCATGATTTTAGGCAATCCAATTATTCCTAGCCCTCTGATGGACTGGCCCCTATGTATGGGCACCCCGCCCCAACCAAAGCCCTATATAAAAAGCCTGGGTATTTGGCTGGACGCAAACTTAAGCTTCATTCAGCAAGCAACCATTTTGTCCGCTACCTGCTTTGGTCTTATGCGCATGCTTAGGAAAGTGCTGCCACTCCTCCCTTTTCAAGCCCGTAGAATAATGGTGCAAGCCATTATCTTGTCCCGTCTGGACTATGGGAACTCCTTATACCTAGGGGCTCCTGCCTCTACAATAAGGAAGATTCAGGTGACTCAAAATGCTGCAGCCCGCCTTTTGTTGGGCCTCAATCAGCGGGAATCAGGAACAGCGGCCCTGAAGAAACTGCACTGGCTTCCCATTAAGGCCAGAGTATTGTTCAAATCCATGTGCATTATGCACAAGGCCATGTGGAAGACCGCTCCAGCAATGATCTGTTCCTTAGCGACCCCCTATCTCCCCCACAGATCATTGCGATCTAGCACAGCATTCCTGGCCACCGTCAATAAAATCAGACAAACCAGATGGGGCGGGCGCTCCTTTCCCTGGAACGCCGCCAAAGCCTGGAACTCCTTGCCTACTACCCTTCGCAGTGAACCCAACCTTCTGAAATTTCGGAAGGAACTGAAAACTCTTCTTTTCATCTAACCTGTTTTCTCATCTCATACTAGTCTGACTATACACAGCGCTACGAGGCCTCCGGGTTGTTTGCGCTTAACAAAACACAATTAATAATAATAATAATAATAATAATAATAATAATAATTGTCACCTAGTTCAAAATGTAATGCCCTTTCCCATTGGTGTTTGTCACGGTGTTCTCAATATAAAACCACTTCCTATTGTTTGTGTCCGAGGGCTAACAATGCAAAATTTCTCCCTTTAGTGTTTGTCCAGGAGATCCCAATGGCAAATTGTTATTATTTTGTTTGATAATACGGTTCAGGCGGCTCCAATGCATTCAGAATTTTCTATGACGTACTGTTTCACAATTTGTGCACCAGCAAACTCTAATCATAAAAAACAAAAAAGAACATATACGGATCTACTGGAAAACACAAGGCTTTTCATAATCACAAAGTTCAAGACTACAGGCTTCATCACGCCATCCACTATGCAAAATGAGAGGCATCTAGTAATAATCAATCAAGCAAACCTGTTGACTTTAAGTTGGACATAGACATGAGCGTATAGTTTCTGCCCACAGACACCAATTAAACAATTTAGGCACACCCAAAGTATACATTCAAATGTACATTAATCACTTTCAGGAGACACCAAGCATTTTCTCTGGTAGGACCTTAAAAACGTAAATATGTACTAAACCCCTTCCTATTGCATTTACCAAACAATTGCCATTTATTTTCTACTTGTCAAATAGTTAGATATTTATATATAGGTTCTTCCTATGGTGTTTGTCCTGAAATTCACAATGTAAAACCCCTTTCTCATTGCAATTGTCAGGGCTCACAGTTAAAACGTTTCCTGTTGTATTTGGTACAGTTCATAATGTACAAACCCTTCCTACTGTGTTTGTCAAAACGCAGATATTACATTTTTATTCAAATATCACTTTTCATGTACTGGCAGTAATGAAACTTGGAAGCAATTTGTTTTAAATGTGTTTGTTTTAGTAAACGCATAACTTTATGTATGTTACGAAACCTAGGGGAATATTTTCAAGACAGGCGATAAAATTATCGCTGTTTTAGCGACAGAAAACTGTCGCTAAAACGGCGATAATGAGCTTGATAATATGCTCTATAGAATTCCAATTGAAGCCCGTGTTAAATGTGAAGGACATCTAACATGGGCTTCAATTGGAATTCCATAGAGCATATTATCAAAGCCTATTATCGCCGTTTTAGCGGCAGTTTTCTGCCGCTAAAAAGGCGATAATTTTATTGCCTGTCTTGATAATATGCCCCCTCAATCGTAAATATCAGGTTAATGTGGAAGCTGCAGAAGGCAACCAGTGCACACCAGGACTATGTCTATTCTTACAGCCGAAGCTGGTGATCTTGGAGGTGCTACTTGCCCTGAAGTCCAGCAAGTGAAGAAAGTGCACCCGATTTCATCTAGAAAGTGTTCAGGAGGAGTCCTCCTCCTGATAAGTTTTTCAAAACAATTGAGTCAAGTTGTATTTTGTAGACCACAAATTTCTCATAAATTTGCTGAAACATCATTGCCTCTGAAACAGCACTTGTTAAATATATTCAAGTAATTTCATGGTGTGCATGCCACTGACACCTGTCTTTCCCCAGGAGTTGATCCCATCAAAAATGACCTCCAATGCCTTTCATCAAGGGAACCCCTCCACCACATTTGCCATGGTTCTCTATTAGGCCAAAAATGACATACAAAATCACAGAGCCAGAATGTTGCTATTACATTGTCCATAAACAATAGATGACCCTTGTTTAATGCCTCTAGTATATAACAGCCAGCATTTTGTCATGGTTGTCCCCCTCCCATCTTTTTCTCCATATGGAAAGATTGTCATCCTTCATGACAAGAATTACCTCTAATGTTCCAGATGCAGCATTTTACCGCTGCAGCCCCTATTCCAAGAATTACCTTCAGTATGCCAGTGTTAGTATTCTATCATGGGTGTCCCATATGCCAAGTATTGCCTCTAGAATACCAGCACCAGTATTTTGTCACAGGTGCTTGTCATGCTATGACTGCCTCAGTTATGCCACTTCCAGAATTGTGCCATGAGTGCTGCTGTAAAACAACAATATTACCTCAATATGCCAGGGTCAAAAACAGTCTCTCATGCATATTGCTGCATTCTTACTCATGTTCACTTACATTCACTCACTCACATTGATTCTCACTGACACTCACTCTCACTCATTAATTCTCACTCATCCATTCTCAATCTCTTGCATTTACTCTTACTCTGACTCAATATCATTCATTTGCCAACACTCCTACTTTGGCTCAATCTTTCTTTTTCACTGACACTCACGGGCACTCATTTGTATTCTGTCACTCTCTCCCCCTCATACTCATTTAGTCTCTCTACGACCCATTCTTACTTACTCATTCACACTTACTCGCTAAAATTCACTTACTCTCCACTCATACCAACTCACTCAAACACACTTGCACTCAATCTTACATTCACTAATTCTCATTTATTTTCACTCACTCATTCTCACACTCATTTATTCTCACTGACTTGCCATCACTCTTATGCATTCTCAGTCAGGGGCATATTTGCAAACCCGTATCGCTACCACAACGTCCCTTTTTCTGATGTTGTGGTGGTGATAGGGACCTCGCCTTATTTACAAGGCAGCGTTGAGCAACTCAACGTGGCTTAACGCTGCCTTGTAAATAAGGCCCCCTTTCAAGCTATACTTAGTGTGAAAGGGGCTGGCAATGGGTGTTGCGGTGGGCGTTCCACCGCAACACACATTGATTTTGATGCTGCCCCATATTTACAAGGGTGGCGTAAATATGGGGCAGCGCCAAAATTTGGACCAGGGAAGACCTGGTCTTACCCTGGCGCAACGAGGAGAAATGTTCGATTTCTCCTGGTTTGTGCTGTTTCCATGTGTGCTGCGTTGTGCAGCACATATGGAAACAACAGAAAACCATTAATGGTTTATGTGCAGGAAGGTGTCCCTTCCTGCACATAAACAATCATTAAAAAAATGACATTTTGCAACTTCCATGTGTGCTGCATTAAGCAGCAGACATGGAAGTTGAGACGACATTACATTTCTTTCCTGTTCCTTTTTGTTCCCATCTATTCTTATGATTGCATTGGGACCTGTGGCTTAAGCTAGACATGAGACCTTAAATATGCACGTATATCAGACTTAAATACGTCTTGCAGAATTTATTTTGTAGTTGCCTTCCTCAGCAATCTTGCCAGCCACCGCTCTGGGAGAGTACCAAATGTGCTGAATTTGTTTGTAAATTCCCAAGTATCAGTACTTTGTGGGAGATTAAAATCAAAGTCTCTGAATCGGCCCCGCAGAGCTGATAAAATCCAATCAGGATTCGGCGGCAGAGGGGCTGAAATAAGACGTGTCACAATGTTTTCAATCAAATGAGCGTAAATGCCTGACGTGAGCCCCCTAATTCACTCTAAATGGGAAGGGGAAAACAACACCAGCAAGCAAACTCCCACAGCAGGGCGTGGATGCTCCAGACCTGCCAGACAGTGATGCAGATGTGCTGCCCCGAGTGCTTGTAAATCTCACCTCACTCTGCATCAAATCATGCACGAACAGAAGGGCGAGATAACTGGCTGAGCCATCATTCATATCCTGAATATGAATATTCCTGTAGGGCGGGTTTATGATGGTGCTGGGAATGCTTCTATTGCCTCGTAAAAGGTGAGTATTTCATCCCATCCGATTGTATCTTTATAATGAATGGTCCGGGAAGGGGAGCAATGGACCTCACTCAGAGGAGGGTGGAAAATGGGCTTCCACCCAAACAAGCATTTTGATAGTCTGGCTTTAATGCTCTAATGAATGCAAGCACAGCCATGCACACATGCTATTTACCGGTGTTCGCATATTAAAGCGATACTTATTGGAGTTGCCGATACTAGTTGCTCTAAGAGGGAATTGCACAGGTCTGCAGTACCAAAGGTCGATATTAGCTGTCACTAGAAGCAGAGGCCTTCAGTATCATGTGTTGTCACTAGTGGTTTGAGAGAACAGAACAAGCCTGCAGTACTGTAAACTGTCACAAACTGTCCCCAGAGTCGTACAGCAAGTTGTTACTAGGGGGTCATTAGGATGACGGACGGACTTAGTCCGCCCGCCATCCTATCGGGACTAGGGACCGCCCGCCGTAAGGGCGGGGGTCCCATGGGTGGAATTAGGATTTAATTCCACCCAAGTGTGTTACCTTTTACGAATTTATAACATAATGGCGGGCGGTGCTCTCTGCACCGCCCGCCACAATGCCATAAATGCATGTATGCATTTGCATACACAATGCGGCAGGCACTGCGCGGTGCCTACCGCATTGTATATGCAAATGCAGGGGGGTACCCCAAGTGAAGTCCGCAGGCCTTTCTGTGGCAGCATCGCCGCCACGGAAAGGCACCTGCCCAGGTCCATCGTAATATGGCTGGCGGTGTCTAATAGACACTGCCACCATAATATTCCTTTTCCGCCCCGGCAGCAAGGCAAAGCGGCGGACGGTCTTGCCGACTGCCGAGGTCCTCCCCGCCATATATACTAATATGGCGGGGGAAAATGAGCGTGGATGTCGGGCGGATTGCCCCCACCAGGCTGGCGGTGGCAATCCGCCAGACATCATAATGGGCCCCTAGGTGTCCATGGGTTGTAGCACCGAGAGAACAGAACAAGCTTGTAGTACCACAAGCTGTTACTGGGTGTCCTAAGAGTGAGTTGCACAAGTCTGCAGTACCATGGGTTGTTGCTAGTCACGAAAAAACTGAAAAAGTTGGCAGTACCACAAGCTGTTACTAGGTGTCTCTATATTGAGTAGGAAAGGTCTGCAGTACCATAGGTTGTTACTAGTTGTCATGAGAGATCAGAACAAGTCTACTGTACCGTAAGACATAAGATGTTACTAGGTGTCCAAAGAGTGAGTAGCACAAGTCGTCAGTACCATAGCTTGTTACTAGTTGAACTGAATTAGATGCACAAGCCTACAGTGTCATAGGTTATTACTAGTTGTCCAAGAGTGAGTAGCAGAAGCCTGCCGTACCAAAGGTTGTTGCTAGTTGTCCAACAGTCAATGGCACAAGCTTGCAGTACCACAGGTTGTTGCGAGTTGAATAGAGAGTGAGTGGCACACTTTCAGTACCATAGTGTTAGGAGAGTACACTCCACGTCTGTTTAGAGAAACTCTGTTTATTGCGTCCGTCGCAGGTACCCAGCCACCTCCGAGCCAGCCACAATCCAACTGCTCAGTGGTTGCCTAGCACACCCACAGTTCCATATGATGACCCAGGACTCTACAGATTCCCCAGGAGTAAAGGGACAGGAGTAAGTTACAACACACCCCCAAACAATGCAATACATAACAACTGTAAATAAGGGGATTATACCATTTCCAAACTCATAGGACACAGGAAAATGACTAAAAACTAAAAAAGCTGTAAAGGGTTGACAGCTGAAGGAAAGAAATCATAAAGGAATAAAAAGCTAAAATAGAACAGGAAGCTGTATAAGATCACATTACATTTCCAACCAATACAGTGGGGTCCCAAGGTCCTGGAACAAGAGATATTTTTCCACATAATCGTTTTTGAGATAAACAGGTGGTTTCATGAGTCAAAGAGTGCCTTGCGACCAGCCTTTGCTTCCTCGTGAAGAACTTGCACCCTCATTACCAGACTCATGACTATCACCCAGTGCTCAACTTTCTTCCTCACTACTTCCATCCAAGTTACTGTTGCGATTACATTTTTATAACCTTGACATGCTCCACACCTCTCCCCTCTCAATATCACAGCATTCTTCTTGACCTCTATAATTTGTTTGGGACCCATGAACTTTGTCTCACTTTTGGGGGATCAAAATGGTTTCTTCATGTATGCCATCCCACCTACCACCCACCAATTTTGCTTGACACCACGATTCTTATCAAAACATCTCTTGTACTTCTCCTGATATTCCTTGATCCTACGAGAAAACTGATGCACCATGCCCATGGTACCACTTAACCAAACTGGGTTCAATTTAGATCCAGCCATTCTACCTTTGAGTCACTGACAGGGAGAAACCGCTATTACACTGTTGGGTGTGTTGCGATGCACCCATACCTATTCATGTAGAATATCCTTCAAGGGCAATCGTTTCTCTACAGCTGTTTGCAGACATGCCCTCACCAGGCTGTTCCTGCTTTTTACTAGGGTTTTGGCTTGAGATGCATTATGTGTTGTGGGATGGTGTTTGATAGACAAATTCTCCAAAAACCCCTTCATTTCTTCTGAAATGAACTGGACCCTGTTGCCCATTAAAATGGTTTTAGAAATTACTTCACAAGCAATGACATCCCTCAAGAATTCCAGTACATTCTTTGTCACAACACAGCATGCTAATACCCACTTGGAAGTATAATCTACCAATACCAGTACAAATCTTTAATCCAGTGATAACACTTCAAAAGGACACACAATATCTAGTGTCAGTTTGCTCCAAGGTTCCTCGTGGACCTCTACAGGGGATAAGGGAGCTGCTCTGACTGACTTGAATTTGTCATTACCAGCATATAGTATACAATCCCTAACCATCTCCTCCACTTGCTTATCCACATCTGACCACCAATACATTTTCATTACCCTGGCTTTGGTTACATTTCATCCCATATGACCTTCATGGGCAAAGTTAATTATTTTGCTACTTAAATCCTCAGGGGGAACCAGCCTCTCACTCCTGAATAGTTCATCATTGACAATACTCAACTCCTTCCATATATTCCAAAATGCTTTTATGCTCTTGCACACCCTGCTTAAGATTAGCTATCCTCCCACAATGAAATCCAATACCCGTTTTCTTATGTACATTACCCTTCACTCGAGCTTCCCATTTAGGTTTGCTGAGAGCCGGTTCTCTGACCCATAGTACTGGCGGTTCTACCATGGAAACTAATCCCTTGTTTAATGGCATCCTGGACAGATAATCAACCAGTATATTTCTTTTACTCAGCATGTAGTCCACCTTAAAGTTATATTCCATTAGTATTCCACCCACCTTTTTATTCTGAGGGGTAGAGTTCTCTGTATGTTTGCCTGCAAACATCTGGACCAAAGGCCTGTGGCAAGTCATTACAATAAATGTTAGGCCCTAGAGAAAGAATTTAAAATGGCCTATAGCTCAGGTGCAGGGTAATGCCTCATGCTCTATCACAGAGTAACGCTCTTCAGCCCCTTTGAGCGAATGTGAGGCAAAAACCTTTCTTCACCCTCAACTACTTGGGATTGGACTGCGCCCAACTCCTTCAAGCTGGCATCTGTGGTCAAAATTGTTTTCCTGGTAACATCAAAATGTTATAATGTTGGCATGTGGGCTATTTCATCCTTTACTTTATTAACAGCCGCTACACATTCAGGGGACCAAGCAAATTCGGCACCTTTCTTGAGCAATAGTTTTAGCGGCTGCACTGGGAAAGTTACAATTGAATTTTGAATAATATTCTGAAAGACCCAAAATATATCTGACTTGGTCTTTCTCACATGATGCAGGTGCTTGAGACATCCCTTGAGATGATGTGCCCTAAATAAGAGACCGTGCCAACTCTGAATCTGCACATTTCTCTCATGAGAGCAAGCCCCTTTTACCTCAAGCTGAAAAGGGCTTCCTTGAGTACAACGTCATGACTTAGTCTGTCCTTGGCATCTATTAGAATATCTTTCTGAAAGTACATGACAGATTTAATTCCAGACAAATCCTCCTCTATCAACCTATGGGAGCAGGCAGCTGCCAAGGCCAATCCAAACAGCATTCTAAGGAATTTAAATGCTTCCAGAGGTGTGATGAAGGGGGTTAATGCCCTGGACTCCTCGTGCAGCAGGTAGGTCCATCACACTAAACACCTTTGCTCCTTCAAGTGTCGCTAGTGCCTCATTAATACTAGGTAGGGGTTGACGGGAAACCAAGATATACTGGTTGAGGTACCTCAGATTTACACACATCCTAAGGTTGTTGCCACAATCCTATGGGGCCAAAGCAATGGGGGGAACAACCATTCTGAGGATTTAATTTCCTCTATTACCCCTAAACGCTGTAGTTTATCTAATTCATCTTGCAAGGGTATTAGCATGAGATTCGATACCCTTCTCACCTTGTGTACAACTGGTTTGGCCTTTTATTTATTTTTTGTTTCATATAGCACAAACTAGACCTGAGACATCAGGTATCAGTGCGCTTTACATGAGCATTAGTTTTGTTACAGATAAACACATTCATTTTTGTTAGGCAGATGGAGATTAATTGATTTACCCAGAATCACAGGATGTTGAGCGTCGTTACTGAGACTCGAACCCAGTTCTCCAGCTTTGAGGACGACCGCTCTAGCCGTAAGGCTACATCCTCTCCCCTCTTAAGGATGCTTGAACCTCTTTAATAGATCCAATTCGTCTTTAAAGCCCTCATGGAACTCCTGTACAATGTCTGCATCCTCACTGACATGTTACAGTAGCATAACCTGCTCAGGTGAATTCATGATCAAGTAATTCCCAGGTCTCTCTGATGGTGCCAACCCAGCAGATTGTCCGCCCGTTTTCTCACATACACCTTGGCAATGGTTTCTCTGTCTTAAAACTTTATGATCACAATGGTGTAACCAAGGAATTCGATTTTCCGCACCCCATAGCCCATGGGATTTATGTCTGGTGGGCTCAAAGTGATAGCCTCTTGCTCAATAATTCTTTCCTGGTTTTTACCACCTACTAATGTGAAAGGTGACCCTGAGTCTGCTAGCACTAGTACAATCTTGTCACCAATACTAATATCACATTTAGGCATGATAACAGTATCATTTTCAACATTCTCTGCACACCCTGTTACACAATCAGAATGTTACATGTAAAAGTGCATGTTGATGCAGCTCAGGGTCAAGCGCAATACTGTTCACTTTGGCATTCTTGCAAAAATGAGCGTAATGTACCTTCTTCCTGGAGTTCCTGCAATTGGCATTCCAGGCATAACAATTCGGATAATTTGATGAGTGATTTGGGCTCCCACACTTGTAACATCTAAACTTCAAGTCCTTAGTTACCCCCGAGTTAGGTTTAGGCTTTTCCATTTTAGTTGTTAACAGCTATCGGTATCAACCTCGATAACCTCAAGATCGTACTCAATCACCTCTGAAACACTGGGAGATGTAGCATTTGTGACATTTGATGTGTTGCACATTTCTTTAACTTACATTTTTTTTTTACTTAATTTCCTTAACATACTTTCAACTATGGTAATGGCTTCCTTTAAGAAAGGCTTCTTTGCTATCCATTCCTCCTGAACCTTGGGATCATTAGTGCATTGCACAAGTCGGTCTCGGATAAGGGAGTCTGTCAGGTCTGCAAAGTCACATGTTCGGACCAGGGGGCCGAATTGCAGAACTAACTTAAGACAAACTTAAGACAGACTTAAGACAGACTCAAGACAGACTTAAGTTAGGATTCTGTCTTAAGTCTGTCTTAAGTTTGTTTTAAGACAAAATACTAACTTCTGTGAATACCAAAAGTAGTAAGTTTAGGATTTTGTTTTAAGTTAGTTCTGTGAATCAGCCCTAGGTTCTTCAATGCTGCTACATAGTTCCCTACCCTTTCTACTTAGGCCTGTACCCTCATGAAGAATTTGAGTCACTTCATAGTTACATTAATTCATGCCCAAAGTGTGTTTGTAACATAAGCACTGACATTTCGTACAGACCTCAAGGTTCTCTTCCACCAATATAGGATCAAGGCTCTCATAGATATTGTGACCCTCAATACCCAGATTGTTAAGCAGGACTCTGTTTCCTAGCCAGAGAGTACTTTTCTCCCCCTATTGCCACCAGAAAGGAGTCAAAGAGGCATTTCCATTTTTTCCAGGGCAACAAGGGTTCACCCTGGTCTGACAAAAACTGTGGATGTTGACTCATACTGGTCACCATCTATGCAGCTGAAGCTAAACCAACAAACTAATATAACAATTTAATAAGCCAACAAAACAAGGCAACACAAGAAACTAAAATAATTAATTAGCCTTCTGGTCAAGACTCTTTAGCTCAAACTCCTTCACTTCAAATTTTTGCCCCTGCTAAAGCGCATAGAATCGACCCATCCAAACCACACAACTGTCGTAAATGCGCAGCGCCACACGCCGACTTTGCTCGTCTTACCTGGACATGCCCTAAACTACTGCCATACTGGGAACACATTCACGGCACACTGGGAAAATTATAAATCTACCCCTGATCACTACACCGGAAGTGGCTCTAATAGGATACACAGTCAATCTCCCCAAGAAAGTTAGGCGATTCGCTTCACTGGGGCTCCTACTGGCGAAGCTGGAGATAGCAATACATTGGGGGCCTGAATCAGCACCCACTGCCCAGGGCTGGCTCCACAGCTTAGCCTATTGTAATGTTCATAGCAAAAATTATGCAAGCATAATGCCCAGCACAGCCCGTCCCAAAGATATATGGGGTCCATATCGTTTATATGTGGAAAATATGTCTCCTACAACCGACTCTTCCCTAGAGAGTGTATTGTCCCGACGGGAGAGGGGTAAGCCTCCTGATCCGATCTCCTCTTGAAATTAGATGCCATCCGGCTGTTGTGATAAGCCCTGGAATAGGGCAGGCGAGTCTGCACAGTTGACTATCGGAAGGAGAATAGAGGTCGTGGAACTGGGGTGGTCGAAGGCACTCATTGTTGATGACAAACGTTCCTTGATGTATAACTTCTTTCTTTCCAGCCTGGACGGACGTATCACTTGTACAATTGTTGTATTTTGTAATGTTAGACAGCGACAATAGCAATTAATGTGTGAACGGATTTGCACATGTTTATCCTTTGTATGTACGCAAAATGGAAAATAAAGTTAAAAAAAAAGATTCTTTATCTCACAGGTCATTTTTTTTATAACATGTGGTGGCTGCTGCGTGTGTTATTGTGTTAACTCAGTCCTAGTGAGCAAGTGTGCATCTTACTCCTCATAAACCTCCATCGAGCGAAGTTCACTGCAGAAAAACCAAAATCAGGACACATGTTCTCAAACTGCAAATCAAACCCAAAGTGCTGCAGGTTCTCTACTGTTCCTGTGCCTCTGAAGGTAACCGCTCTAAAGCTGTTCCCACTGTGCAAGCTCTTGCTGCTTGGAACATGTTGCAGGCCCTCTGCCGCCACATGCTCCTTTGCTCGCTGGAATGCACGCACAGGGCCAGCTGGGATGAAGACTCCCTTCGCACACACCAGGCCTGTGCTACACTGGGACTAATTTGCACCACTTCATGCGCCTCACACCACTTTTCAAATGCCACATCGGACTGCAGGTACCCCAACGGCACTCATAAGGGTTAAGGGCCCAAAAAAACAATATCCTCAAACCCTCTCTAGCTATACGCTCAATAAGTCTCAAGTCTCAGTTTCCTCACGTGATACATTCACAATAGTTACTCTTCCGATCCTGAAGTGGTTCAATTTTAGATTTTTTCGCGTCTCTGTGTCACGATCCTTGTTATAGGCCCAAATTCACCAGGGTTGCATGCAGGATTCATTGGTGAATGCAACACTACAACACCTCTCCAGTATTAAGACAGTACACTGCATGTTTGTCTTAAGAAACTCTCTTCATTGCATCCACCGCAGGTAACACAAACACCTCTGAGCCACCCACAATCCAACTGCTCAGTGGTTGCCTAGAACACCCACAGCTCCATATGATGCCCCAGAACTCTACAGATTCCCCAGAATTAAAGGGACATGGGTAAGTTACATCACATAGTTTGTTTAGAGTTGAACAGAGAATGAGTAGCACAAGTCGGCAGTACCATAGGTTGTTAATAGTTGTTTGACAGTCAATAGCACAAGCAAGCAGCACGACAGGCTGTTACTAAGCCTTCCAAGAATGAGTACTTAGCGTTCCAAGAATGAGTATGGAATGATCAGTTTTACACAGTTTAAAGAATGACTATAATTTGTATATTTAATCTTTCAGAGATTTAAAAAAACATTAAGGATTGGTAAGAGATTATAACCCATCATTATTACCTCAGACTCTGAAGCCATGAGTCGTCTTTTCTCTGCTTCATTTCTCTGCTTTCGGGGGGCGTGGCTTGGACGCCGCGGCAATATGGCAGACCTGTCGTGAGCTCCGTGACACGACGGAGCTCTTCTTCAATTAATTGCCGTTTCTGTACCGCAGTCTGCTCCTCAACTGACGGCACCCGCAACCGGAACATGCGGTGAGCCGAGGGACAGCTTTTTTCTCGTCCATGTCCCGCTGGCGAGCGAGTTCGTGCTTGTGACGCATCCACCTCAGCTCGGGTGAGAGCGGCCGCCATTTTAGGCTGCTTCTGCCTCACGGTAAGCCCGCTACTCGCTGTTCGCTTCTTGCAGCCAGAATGACTTGCTTCACCTGAAGTCGTGTGCCCTTCAAGCAGCGCTATGTTATTGCTCCTCAATTTGCCCTTAATGCTGTTGTTTTCCTGGAAGGTGCGCTTCTACTATTATTTATATTGAGGGCTTTGATTTTTCGCGCCCTTTCCCTCTTTATTATCCGGTAGGCTATTATAGCCTTCTTGGACTCTTTTACCTCTATTTTTGTTGCCTCCTGCTCCAGCTTACGGTATTATCAGTTTACCATGCTCGCTTCTCCTGCCTCATGCTCTGCTATTCGTTTGCTGGCTCCTCTCCACAGTTCATGATCTGTATGGGATTATTTCTGCCTCTAGTTCGTTTATGGCTCATTTCTCTAGGATTGGAAACGTGTGCAGCCGCTTTTTTTATTCAGCCGCTGAGCGCATGTTTTCTTCTCTATTGGCAGTGCACCTATATTGACTATTACTCTTATTTTTTTGGATCCACCTCTGCTGCTGCACCTTAGTCTCTGGTTTGAGTGTATTTTCTTTATCACTTGTGATGGCTAATGATTCTCACTCAGCCCGTGCGTCTATCACTGGCATCAAGCCTAAGAGACTGAAAAATTACCCTCCTTCGCCGATCCATGCTTCACCAAACCCAATTTTAGACTCTATTCTGGATGAAGTTCGGGGCCTTCAACCATTTATGTCTTCAACTAATGAGAAATTGAAGCAGATGGAGGAAAGATGGATCACTATGGAGAGTAAGGTTCTGGATCTAGAACAACGCGTCAGTTCTCTTCAGGATGTCTCTACTAAAATTCCATTGCTGGAGCAGGAAATTCACAAGCTGAAATTGCACACAGAGGACCTTGAAAATAGAAATCGTAGAAATAACCTACACCTTTTTGGTCTTCCGGAGAACGTCGAGGGGCCTATTATGGTTGTTTTTCTGCAAAAATTTCTGCCGGAACTCTTAAGCCTATCGCCATCTTCTACTCCTCTAAACATTCAAAGAGCACACCGGTTGGGTCGAGCTGCTACTAATTCTGCTAGACCTAGAGGCATCATCATGCTCTTTCTGGAATTCACCGAACTCATGACTTTCCTGAAAGCCGCAAAGCTTAAACGTCACCTTTCCTGGTCGGGTCATAAAATCTTCATCTCTCAGGACGTCTCTAATGCAACGAACACCCGACGTAAAGAGTTCCTGGGGTTGCGACCTCTCATGAGACATCTTCATCTTCAATATGGCATCCTCCATCCTTGCCTCTGCAAGGTCACTCATGATGGACGTTCACATACTTTTGATCATCCAGTAAAGCTGAAGCTATTCTTACAAAGTTTTCCCTCTACAGGAATGGATACTACTGTTTAAGCGTTTCTTTTATATCTTTTTCTTATGTTTTCTCTTTCTATGTTTATTCTTAGACTTCTTCCTACCATATCACTAACTTTTTCTTCTTTTTCATTATGTTCTTTGCTGTCTTCTGTCGTTTATCACTTATTATACTGGCTACTTCTTCCTTGAGTTGCTCTTTTCTTCTTTGTGTATAGGTTACGCTGCCCTTTTCTCGTTTACAATGCCTGTGCTCTGCCTTGCCGTCTGTCACCATGCTCCATCTTCATTGTTTTCTCGTTCTTTTACAGATCTGGCTTTGTTGCCCTGATCTGTTTCTTCCTCTATACTTTCCTACTTTCCCCATGCTCCTTTCCTCTCTTTCTTTCTTTCTTTCTTTTCGTATTCTCTCTTCTTGGTCATTCTCGCCTCCTTTTTATTTGTTTTTGACATTGATGCTTTTGTCGCAGTTCGCTTGTCTTACTTATGTAACTCCTTATGTGGATTTGCCCTTTTCCAATATTTCTGACTGTTGTGTTTTATTTTGTATTCCCCTGCCTGCAGTGTCTACCCTTCATTTGTTTCCTGTGCCTCCACTCCTTCATCATGTGTAATCTTGTGTCGTGGAACGTCCGTGGTCTTGGCAACCCTGTTAAACGTCAAAAGGTATTGTCCCATTTGTCTAAACTTCAATCTCAAATTGCATTTCTCCAAGAGACTCATTGTACTGAGGTCGAGTCGTTAAAGTTAAAACGACATTGGGTGGGGCAAGTTGTTTTTTCACCTGCTTCTAATAAGAAAGTTGGTGTCGCTATATTATTTCATAAGGCTTTGTCAGTCCAAATTATTTCTACTGAACATGATGACGATGGACGATGGGTAATGGAGAAAATTGTAGTCCAGAACAAGACGTTAGTCTTGTTGAATATTTATGGCCCTGTTCGCCCTGATCCCAAATTTTGGTCGGATATTAAAATTCTCCTATCTTCTACTGATTGCCCTAACCTTGTTGTGGCCGGGGATTTTAACCAATGGTTGGATCCTTACTCTGACAGACTATCCAAATGTAAATTTCAACCTGACAAAACTCACAAAGCTTTCCAATCAGCCATTGCCTGTCGTCCATTTTTTGATGTATGGAAAACGTGTAACCCTGACTCTTTTGAATATACTTTTTTCTCCAACATGCATCATACTAGATCTAGGATAGATTATATTTTGGTTAGTAAATCCTTGCTCCCCTCTATTCAGAAATCAGAAATTGGCTCAATTTTTATTTCGGACCCTGCCCCTGTTTTTGCCACACTTGATTTTTCTCTCACCTCCTTGCAATTTAGCCGCTGGAAATTAAATACGTTTCTTTTATCTGACCCACTTTTTATCAAAAACGTCACTATCTTCATTAATGAAATTTTTACTTTTAATGATCCCTCAGATACCTCCATTCCCATCACATTGGATGCTTTTAAAGCTACCCTGCGTGCCTTTGTTTTATCTTTTGTTTCACAGAAGAGAGTTGCTAAAGCTAAATATGAGGCTCAATTACACAATATCAAACAATTAGAACACACTTATTTTACCTCTAAGGATCCCGCCGCCCTTACTGCCCTCATTGCGGCAAAAACAGAACTCAATAAATTGGCCACTGTTGAAGCCTGTAACATTTTACTTAAAATCAAATCTAAATACCACGGGGGTCAAAACAAGGCAGTCAAGATGTTGGCTAATTATCTGAAAATTAAAGCGGAACTTAAAACCATTGGACCTATTCTTAATGAATCCTCTAACAAACTGGTGTTGTCTGATGAAGATATTGCTGAGGTCTTTCATATTTATTATCGATCCCTTTACTCAGATGACACTTTCCCCTCTACTCATAACCTTGACACTTTTTTTTCAGGCCTTCATTCCCCTCCAATTCTCCCTGACGAGTTTGCTTCTTTAGAGAAAGATATTACTCTTCAAGAAGTACTCTCTGCCATCCATGCTTTGAAGCGATCTAAAGCTCCTGGTCCAGATGGCCTCCCTGTCGAATTGTATTCTACTTTCTCCTCGATTTTTGCCATTAAACTATTACAACTCTTTAATTCTTTTCTCGCTCAAGCCAAGTTCTCAGGGTCCTTCATGGACGCGTTAATTATTATCATCCCGAAACCAGATAAGGACCACTCCCAATGTAAAAATTTCCGCCCTATTTCCCTGATTAATTATGATTGTAAAATTTTTGCCAAAATCCTCGCCATCCGCCTTGATAATATTATTCCCCTTTGATTAAAACTGATCAAGTTGGTTTTGTAAAGGGTAGGCTTGCTTCGGACAATGCACGTATGTTTGCTAACATTATTTCCCTTAGTAAGAAATATAAAGACCTCCTTGCCGCTCTATCTTTGGATGCGGAAAAGGCATTTGATCAAATCAATTGGCAATTTATGTTTCAGACTCTCCAATGGTTTGATTTTGGGCCCTCTTTTATTTCCTATGTTAAATTATTGTATTCCTGTCCCCGTGCCAGTATTTTTGTCAACAATCAATTTTCCAAATACTTCTCCTTATCCCGTGGTACGAGGCAAGGTTGCCCCCTCTCTCCCTTATTATTTATTCTTTGCCTTGAACCTTTCCTTGAGCGCATCCGCAATAATGACATGATTACAGGTTTTAAGTTCTCCTCTGTTCACACCAAACTTTCTGCATATGCGGATGATATCTTGGTTTACATGTCTAACCCTGTTGCTTCGTTGCCACATTTTATGACTGAAGTCCACCTTTACTCCTCTATCTCTGGCTATAAACTAAATTTATCCAAAACTGAAGTCCTGCCCTTAAACCCTGATTGCTCCCAATACATGTTTAGTGATACTGAATTTACCTGGTGTCCCACCAAAATTAAATATTTAGGTATTTGGTTTTCTTCTTCCCTTATGGATACCCTCAAATATACCTTTAATATTTTGATCCAGAAACTACAAGCTCTACTCCTCCTGTGGTCCCCGCTTTTTCTTTCCTGGTGGGGCAGGATAGATACTATTAAAATGATGGTTACTCCCCATGTGTTGTATACAGTCTCCATGCTTCCCTTCAAAATTCCTAATATATACTTCTCCCGTATAAACTCTATTTGTATAAAATTCCTCTGGAATAATAAACACCCTCGTATTGGCTTAGTCAAACTTACTTGTCCAAAGACTGAAGGAGGTGTCCGTTTCCCTTTTTTTAAATCCTACCATTCCGCTTTTCTACTTAAACAATCGTTTTCCTTAGCTTATGATTTTCAAAACATACCAGTTCCCAAATGGGTTCTTTTTGAACGTTCGCTTTTGAAGGATTTCCCTTTTAAACATGTTGCTTTTATGTCCAACTGTTCCTTTATATCTCAATACCCCATTTTTGAAATATTCGCAAACTCTTATCTCTAGTACTTTTTTTAAGGATGTAAACCCCTTGCAATGTTTTTTATCTTCCATTGTTTGGTATAATCAATTTCTCAAATATAAGGGTAAATCTTTTTACTACAAGTATTGGAAGGAGAAGAATGTATTATTTGTATATCAATTCCTTCATAATTTCAATATTGTTCCCTTCCAAGATTTACAACTGAGTTACCAACTTCCCGATACTCTTTTAGGCGAATACACTATTATTGTCACTGCTATTCAATCACACTTAGCTACGTTTACACTTCCAACTGAATTCCCTGTTGTGACCCCTCCATCCCCCTTATATCCTTTGTTCTCTACCCACACTCCTAAAGCTGCTCTTGTTTATAACATATTGCTGTCTACTGCTCAACCCCGTCCTAAATCTCCTGTTGAACTTACTTGGGAAAATGATTTATCTGTCTCTTTTTCCATTGAACTATGGGAGAAACTTTGGGCTAAGTTATTTAAAGTATCTGCAGCTGCCCGTGTGACTCAATCTCTATATTTTGTATATTGTAGAGCGGTTATTACTCCCGTTAGCATTTGTAAATTTTCTCCTACTTCTTCTTCCTTATGTTGGTCTTGTTCTAATGCTCCAGGAAAGTTAATCTATTTGCTATATGAATGTCCTACGGTTTATTCCTTGTGGAATTCTGTTTGGAAGGTTTGCATGTCAATTTTTAAGTTCAGCAATGCTGTATCTTTTATTCATGTTTTTCTAGGTTCCCTTTCACCTGATATTGATATAACCTCATCTGCATCTAAGTTGTTTGACCTTTTTATTGCTCTAGCTCTTAAGGTTATTCTATCGTCCTGGAAAGATAATTCTAAAATATCTTTCTCCATGTGGTGGAATTTTATTTGTGACGAACATAGAATTGCCACTGTATCTTCTTCCTCCATTTCTCAAAAAATAAAATCTGATCTTCTTTGGCTCCCCTTTGTTTCCTATCTTTCCTCTACTACTATATCCCACTGAGTATTATCTACCTTTTAATCTTCTCTTCTCTTTCCTTTCTCTTTTTTCCTTTCTTTTCTTCCTTTTCTTTCTTTTCTTCTTCCTTTCTTTCCTTCTA
Organism: Lissotriton vulgaris; assembly: GCF_964263255.1. NCBI lineage: Eukaryota > Metazoa > Chordata > Amphibia > Caudata > Salamandridae > Lissotriton > Lissotriton vulgaris. The sequence goes on along the minus strand of NC_141697.1, from coordinate 88,815,472 downwards.
TCTTATCCTTCCCCTTCCTCTGCGTCTCCCTTTTTGCTGTATTTCATCACATGATATTATGCCTGATAGTATTTCCCTATTTTAGTTCATATGTTTCCATTTTATGGCATGTATTCTGTTTTACTTGCAAACATCTTCAATAAAAATGTATTAAACATTTCTCTGCTTTCACATATTTATGTAAGGAGCACAAAAACAAATGTCTCTCGGTTTTGCACCAAAGAATGAGGAAAAGAAAGTTGTTTTCCGGTTTTTAAATGTGACAATAACAATGTATATTTACTAGGGGGCTTATTTACAAGCACTGTGCGCCACCGGAATGTCACTTTTTTTTATGTTCCGGTGGCGCACAGGGCTTAGCCATATCTACAAGGCCATGTAAAGCCACCCTGCTGGCTTTTCATGGCCTTGTAGATATGGAGTGAGGCAACACAGTGCAAGTTACTGCATTGCTGCACACTACATTGGGGAGGCATGCCATGGGTGTTGCAGTGGGTGTTCCCACGCAACGCCCATAGGTCTTGACACATTGCCAGATTTACAACATGGTGTAAATCTGGGAATGCGTTAAAACCGTGTGCCTACCTAGGGGTGGCGTAATGACCTGAAATAACATTATTTCTCCTAATTTTTTCCTCTTTCCATGTGTGCTGCATTCTGCATATCAATGGGAAGTAGCGTAGACACTGAGGGTCACAAAACTAAAGCCGCCTATTTGAATTTAATTTTGAATTTAAAGGAATTTATAGAGCGCACGTGTACCCAGCGGTTTCATGGCGCTAGAGGATGCTTAGCCCAGAGGTTTGGAAAGAAAATTACTGAGATGGAAAAGCTTGTGAAAAAAGAAAAGTCTTAAGGGCCCTGCGGAATTCCAGGTAGGAAGGGACAGATCTAATTTGCAGGGGGAGAGAGTTCCAGAAGGTCGGGGCTAGAACAGCAAATTTCAGACCCCCTGATCTGCTTTTCTTGAATCGGGGTACTGAAAGAAGGAACTTGGCGGAGGAACGGAGTTCTCTGTTGGGGCGGTAGACCTTGATTGCAGATGAAATAAACGCGGGAGCAGTCCCCGCAATGGCCTGAAAGGTAGTACAGCCCAACTTTAAGAGGGCCCGTTCTTTAATTGGCAACCAAAGTAATGATTTAAGCAAGGGAGTAGTGTGATGGAATCTGGGCAGCCCATAAATCAGGCGAGAAGCCTGATTTTGGACTAGCTGAAGGCGATGAAGGGCATATGCGGGAGCGCCGTTATACACTATGTTCCCGTAGTCCAGCCGAGATAGGACCATTGCCATTAGGATCAGTTTTAAAGCCGGGAAAGAGAAGAACCAGGAAATTTTCCTTATAGTACGGAGAGCAAAAAAACAGGAGGAGACTACTGAACTGATCTGGGAATGGGGTGTGAGGTGTTGATTAAGTGTAATGCCAAGTGTTTTAACTGAGGATGAGGGTAGGGAGGGAGTGTCCAGGGAAGGAGGCCAGAAGGTGGGGGACCAGGGGCTGGGAGTGCTACCAGTGATGACAAGTTCCGTCTTGTCTGGATCTAATTTAAGATGATTACAGTTCATCCAGTCTCTAATGAACAGCATGACCGATTGAAAGTTGTGAATGCTAGTGGGGGAATGAGAAAGATGAAAAATAAGTTGGAGGTCATCAGCGTAGTTATACACGGTGACCTCCATCTGCTGTAGTGCAAGGATAAGTGGAAAAATGTAAAGATTAAATAATAAGGGAGAGAGAGAAGACCCTTGGGGAACGCCACACTGGACCGTGCAAGGGGGGGCAGAGAATTCGGCAAGATGGACAGCCTGGGTACGATCTTTTAAGAAGGAGTTGATCCAGGTCATAGCTGGGCCCCCGATGCCCGCCGCCTGGACACGGGTGAGAAGAATGGAATGATCAACCGTGTCAAAGGCGGCAGAAAGATCTAAGAGGACGAGGGCCTGGGGGGTGTTGGTGTCTAGACCCTCTCTTAGTTTGTCCATCACGGAGATGACAACCTTCTCGGTAGAGTGCCGGGGTCGAAAGCCTGCCTGACGGGGAGCAAGGCCCCCACTCTCTTCCATAAAGGCGCCAAGAACCTGGGTGACATGGGCCTCGAGGACTTTGGCCAAAAAGGGCAGAAGGGAAATGGGGCGGTAGTTTGATGGAGCGACGGGGTCGGCTCCAGGTTTTTTAAAGATGGGAATGATGGTGGCCGCTTTGTAGGGAACCGGCACAACGCCCTGTTCAAGGGAGTCGTTCAAAAGGGTAAGGGGAAGGGAATGACAATCTGTGAAGATCTTGCGGAGAACATGCGCCGGGGCGATGTCCGCAGGGGATCCTGACTTGACGTGAGTCAGCAGGGGGAGGAAGGTTTCTTTTGTCAAAGGGGGTAAGTGGGTCAAGCTGGACGTGGTGGCGGGGGCTGGGGATCACAGAAGGTAGGGGAGATGGAGGGTTATTATCAAAACTAAGATCCAGAAAGAAAGAGATCAGAGAATGGTCCGACCATGTACATGGCATGACAGTGGGAGCAGAAACAGAGATGTTGAGTGTCCAGATCTGGTCCAGGATGTGGCCGCGAATGTGAGTGGGGGTGTGGACCTGGGAGACGAAGTTTAAGCTGAGGAGGAGCTGGGTGAAATCACGGGTTGTGACGTCTTCGGATGGATCATTAGGCCAGAAGTTAAAATCCCCAAGTAGTATGACCGAGGAATTGTTGATTACAAGGGTTCCTAGAAGGTCCAGAATGGCGGGGAGAAAGCTTGGGCAGGGCTGGGGGGGACGATAAATAAGAACGCAAGTTAGAGGGACCTGAAAGGAGGCAGAGCATATGACCAGACAATCTACCGCAGATATGGGAGGGGAAGGAAGCACTTGAAAATGAAGGCCCGCTCGGGCGATCAAGGCAACCCCACCTCCTGTCCGGCCCTCCGGCCGGTCGGCCCTGAGGACGAAGTAGGGGGGAAGGGCTGCCAACACGCTAGGAAGTGAGTCAGAGCGGAACCAAGTCTCTGTCAAGAATAGAAGGTCCGGCTTGACAGAGTCCAAGAAGTCAAACAGTTCCAGCTCATGTTTGACAGCCGACCTTGTATTAAGTAGGAAAGCCGACAGATGCGATGGCGTGGGCGCCGGGTTAGGGGTGGACAGGGACCGGAGGGGGACAGGGAGGAAAGGGGAAAGGGAAGGCAGGAAGGCAGGAAGGGTATGGGAAGGTGACGCTTGGGCCAAGCCAAGTTCATTAATCCGTGCACGGGTGGCTGCTTTGGGAAGCCAAAGGGCCTGGAATGAGCATAGTTGTGCAGCAGAGTTAGAAAGAAAACAGGCATGGTGGGGGGCCCCTAGCCCCAGCCGGCCGCGGACGGGCGCAGACGGGCTTGCCTTTGGCGCACAGCCGGCACGCCCGATACGCTCGTCCGCTGCGCGCGCGCATGGGGGGGTCCTGAAATAGGGGAGGAGCGCAAGGACTGGAGCGCTGACCTGGGCCGCCTCAGTGCCCTGGTCCAAGATGGCGCCCGCTCCCCTGTCAGCCCGCCGGTTCAAGCGGCACACAGCCGTGCCGGATCGGGACTCAGGGAGCTGGGGCCAACAAAGTAAGAAAGTGCAAAGTGCAAAGTGCCTATATACATATATATATATACCATGCATGGAAGCCAGGAAACGCCCAGCCTGCAGACCAGGGCTCGAGCTACGGGCGTCACAGCCGTTTAGCAATACTCCACTTCCAAAACTTCTTTTGCCAGTTCAGGAAAGACAAGCCACACCAACAAAATTGTTTCAAAATAGTTTACTCAGCAGGAAACACAGAAAAAAAATGCGTTTCGACAGCACTCGGTCTTCATCACGTGACATATAGTTGTGATTACGATCTTTTAAAGGCAAACATCCACCATTATAGACATACTGGACATACTCCTTTTGGTGCACAATTGTGAAAGCATATTGAAATACAGGGTATAAACAGAAAAAAGAAGAAAGATCACTGTAAACCCCTTCCTTGAAAAATAAACAGTATATAATTATGGAATGTGAAATTTAAAGTACATATTTCATCTTTGTGAATCAAATCATTCATCTGCTTAAAAACATGCTATTATAATGAAAAGGACGGGTATTTTTAAAGTCATCATTTCTAACACATCATTATGTTTAATAATACAACATTTTTTATTTTGGGAAATGGTCCACGGAGCTGAAAAGCTGCTTGCAAACTAATTGAAAGGGTCAGATGAGAGCTTTCCTGACCCCTTATGAATGTTCTAAATGAGGTGTACGCATATTTAATGGGCAGTAAAATGCCTTAAAATTGTTTTTTGGCCACTCACAAGATCCGGGGAGCTGTAACAGGCCACAGCACCCCCCCATTGAAATCCGCGAATCCCGCTGCATAGTTCCATGGGGGGGCCACACAGAGCATCGCCGTGAATCTGAGGACTCATGAAAAAGCTTAACAAATTGGGCTCCTTCACAGGAAACATGGAAAGGGTGAAGAAATACAGACCATTTTTGAAGTGATATTACAAAAAAGAAAGATGAAAGGATGCCTGTGATTTGTTAACTAGAGCACCATAAGGAAGAGCATATTGTGAGGGGTAGCCATTTTGCCTGCTTTTTTACTGAGATAGGAGGAGGTGGTTTGCAGTAGTTCTGACTGGATATTTCGAATGAAAACAGATGTTAACAGACATAGAAATAAAACTGACAGTACAGCAAGGAGCTTTTACAGGTATAATAATTAGGTTGTAGTATATGAAAGTATATTTACAAAAAAAATAGTGAATGTATATAAGGTAAAAGAAAATGTATACTTCTAGACAGTATACTAGAAGGAAAAATAAAAGGGTGCGTAGATGAAAATATTAACTAAAACTACAGTAAGCAGGAAAGGAAAAAGATGAATTGCTATACTGAATGTATATTAATTTCATTGTGCTAGTATGAATGAATGCGTTTGAAATTAGAGGTGGGTGTTTGCTCTCAGTATGCAATTTAATTGTGTGTAATTTGCACACATTCACACATACAGGGAGGCACTTAAAGACCCAGTTACACTTTCACAAAAGCAGGTATATACCCATCACTCATATAGCCAGACAGTGACTGCCACACTCACACACCAATAAGACCATACCCACTCCCATTTACTCATGAGTACATATAAGTTTGAGCACTAGTTCACCCTTAAAGCCTGGGGGGGGGCATCCACAGAATGCATTCTGCACCACAAGAAGAGTTTGAATAGGACTACTTCAGCACTCTAGAAAATGAAGAACCCTGATTGTAGTTGGCCTCGGAATCATGGCCCCAAAGAGTAGTGGGTTTCAGAAGGAGGAAGATGAGTAAAGAAAATAGTGGGTGAAGTTTCGAGAGGAGAGAGGGGATCCTCCAGAGATATTGGATACAGTGCGTGGAGTACTGTCTCCTCCAAGACCTATTCCTCTAAGGACCTCAAGGACAGACAGGCGGAGTTGGACCTCAGGCTGCAGTTGGCCCAGCTGGGTGCAAAGGAGAGAAACGGTGGGGTAAGAGAGCTTTGGAGGAGAGAAGGGTCTTGCTGGCTGGAGTGTCAAGGAGGTACACTTGAAGGCCACATAGCTGTTAGAGTCTAGCAAATGTGGTGGGAGCACCATTAGTGTGTCCAATGCAGAAGAAAAAGTTCAACTATTCCGAGGCTTTTTGTCCGACTTTAAAGAAGGGGTTGATATAGACATGTTATTTCTGGCAGTGGAAGTAGCTGTAGAGGTACAGAGGAATTCTGAGGAGGATTGCAGTGTTGCTTTTGGATTCATGTTTGTGGTGATGGGAGGGACAACGTACTGGTTCTAGAGAAGGGGAAGAGGTTGAGGTATCTCACTATAAAGGAGGACCTTGTCAATAAGTATAAATTAACCCCAGGGAGTGCAGGTCGAAATTCAGGGTTAATCAGAAACTGTTACTACTGCTGGGATGTTTTTTGTGGGGTACTTTTGAAATGTTTATTAACAGTACTGATGTTTTTTAAGCAAGTGTTTTTAACAGTGTTATACTTTTTCTTTTTTTCCAAAGAAAAATGAGAACAAGCAACTTGTTTTAAACACCAGATAGAATACATATGGAATTTGAAATCTAGGGTCCTCGTATTGACTTGTATTCTGCTGCAGGTATTTGCACGGGCAGTTATCATACCATCTGCCTAGTCCTCTTCGAAATAGTTGAGGAAAATATTGAGCCTCTAAACCTTTCTCCTGACACTCATTGGAGCTCCTTTAGCTTGTTTCATCTGATACAGTTCAATGGAATCCACAATAACCTCTTTTGAAAGTAGTGGATGGATATTGTAATGCTCATTTATCTTATCAGATCTGCTTCCATCCACTTTTTCAAAGTGTCCACTTGAAGGCAACATTTCTTTCTCCGTGCAGCGTCCATGTTAGACAACATCTACGTATTTATTGTACACGTTATTGTCTTTAATATATAATGTAGGTTTTTTAACCTTAGTTATTACAGCCACTGGTTCCTACCTTATTGTTTTGTTTTTGTGGGCACACCATGCTTTAGAATAACAAGGGATTTCTCAAAATCTCTCTTTACAACCACAGTTTCATTATTGTGTTTAAGATCAAAAGGTAAATACACAACTCTACCTTAAGCCCTTTCTGAATTTCAGTGGATGATACATTTAATCTTAGAGTGTGTTTCCCTCAGAAAGTAATGTAAGTGATGTCATGGATTTTCTGCACAACTCAGGGTTAGAACTGGGCGATGAATTCCGCTCTGCAGGTGGAGTTCAGAGTTTTGTCCACTCTGCACGGAGTTCCCCAAAACCCTGCAAAGCAGCGCAGAGTGAAGTTTTTCCTCTCATGCGCCTCGCCAATTTGAAGTTGGTGAAGGCTAGCAAGAAAAATCCCACGCTAGACCACCTCCCGCCATAATTTCTCAACATGGGCGGTCACGGCAGGTAGCCACTGCTCGAGTTGAGAAACCTGCCACTCACATTCAGGAGGCTACCCCTCGAGTAGAACATCTACTCGAGTGGCAGAAAGAAGCACCACCCTCTTGCGCTGTGCATGGTGCCATTCTCGCTGATTTTACAGAGCAGGACAAACTCCTGGTGCTAAAAATCAATGCGAGCAGTGCAACGCACCACAATCTACCGCACATGGAACTCCAAAGAGCACTTTGAGGTTTTTAGGGTACTTTGTCGAACTCCGCCAACTCCACCCAGACCTAGTTAGAAATCATTGCGGTGTTCCTGAAATTCACAGCATGCATTTAAGCTCAACATGACGATACCAGTGCTCATTTGTCCCATATTTGCAGTGGTAAAGTAAACAGGCAGCAGCACTGCAAGTACATGGATGAGGTCCTACTGTATCAATGTATTCCTAACAAATACTATAAATGCTACTGCATTCCCTTTATACACAGGAGCATGTCTAAATCTTCCTTGTACCTCTTCACTTATCTCTCCTTCTAGATTTCTAGAAACCATCTCTTCTTTTCCAATGGGACGACTGACAGCTGTTTCAACTGCATACACTAATTAATTTTGTTGTAAGTAGCTTTCATCTTTAAAGAAAGTTTCAATAATAAACCTACACTTCTATTCTCCTGTGAAAATCTTTCAAAAGTTACTTTTATTAATAACCCTATTTTTCTTTTGTTTTTTCTACATAGACAACACTGTTTTATCTGGTGTTTTCATTCCGATTAGTATCATAATAAATAGTTTCACTTCAGAGCAAACACTATATCAACGACACTCTTAATATATTATTTTTGTTAAGTGCTGCTCCTCTGGTCTTAGTGTCCCTCATTTTTCAAACAAAATTCTGTATTACTATATTTTTAAACATTCTTATTCATATTTCTTTAAATTGTTTCTGCCTCCTTGTGAAACTAGGTGTTTTTATAACATGTTTTTCTTTTAATCTGACTTACTCCTTCTCCGTTACAAATTTGAAGAGGTAAAGTAAATAGACAGTAGCAGTGTAAGTATATGGGCAAGTTCCTACAGTAGTTAATCAAAAGCTCAGGTTTCATTGTGTTTCTGTTTTTCTAAATAAGTAATGGTATGTTTGTTTGTTAACTGTATGGTTTAAAGTGAAGTCTAATGTGTCAATAAAATGTACTTGTAAAGTTATAAATATATTAATTATGAATGTAACTTAAGTGTCCCAAACACACCCATACATGCACTCATGCATGTACTCACACATCTATACAGTCATTCACACAGGCACTGACATACCCACACACTGTCAGACACCCACTCAAAAATCTATACATCAGTGACAGACCAATGTACACATGCAAACATCTACCTACATACACATATTGTGATGTTTTTGCTTTTTTACTACAATCTTAATGGTTGTTTTTCTGAACTTATTAATGATCTTTTGTGGTGTGTGAGTATACAACCAGAGAACAGTAGAAGGGAAAAGGACCCAAAGAACACATTTTACAGAGACAAACATGAGGCATTTAGCACAGTGAGTGACCATCTCACTCAAACCTTCACAGGTTGCTGCTATTATGATGACTTCAGCTGATAAATGTTCTCCCAAGGGTGCTGTAGTACAATGCTCTGCTGCACCTAGTCTCTCCTGCATCATTCAGTTGTACACCCTTTCATGAATTGTTTTTAAGTGCTTCCAATTGGAACTTGTTCCATGTGAATACTTCTTGGCAGTGCTGCTGGGTAACTGTATGCCGCAAATATTACACTGCACATATTTAGCTTTAATCTTTGACCCAGGGGCGTAACACAGGCCCACGCAGGCCCCGCGGTGCGGGGGGGCCCCCACGCTCCAGGGGCCCCCATCGGGGCCCCGCTCTCCAGGGGCCCCCCTCACTCACGAGAGCCAGCAAGCCTATTCAAGGCTTCTAGAATTAAATGGTGCCAGTTGCGCGTGCCGCAAGCAGAAGAGAATAATCAAGTTCTCTGCCAGATATTCTGTGATTTGGCACCTCTGGCCCCCTGCATCAGCAGCCATGGCCCCCACGCAGAAATCTCTGCCGCTCGGGCAGGCCCACGTTTAACAACTCATCTGCCCTCCACCTGTGTTTGGAGGGCAGCGTGGGCACAGGCTTGTGTCTGGGGATGAGCGCTGCACTGCCCCTGTCTTTAAAAGACATAGCTGACAAGTATAACAGACTCAACTCACCGTTGACTGCAGCACCATCTGAGCCACCCCCCAGCCCAGAGAAAGAGGCTTGGAACCTGCCTACCTGTGCGATGCCAGGAGGGCCAAAGAGCCCAGCACTGCGCAGCATTGATACGCATGCAGTGTAGCATCCAACATTTCCCATCAGTGGGTAAGTAGCCAGGCCGAAAGGGACATCCACTAGTTATAGTGATGTCTCTTTGCAGAGGTGTAATTTGGTATTTACCTCTGAAAAGGAAGAGTTTGGATTTAAGTATCAGCCTTATGGTAAAGTATATACAGTCAAACATGGTAAGTCATTGTGATTTATCCATAGTAGTGCAAGCAGGTGCAGTGGAGCAGGTGTAGAATTTAGGATGTGTAGAGATTGTGCAAGTGGATAGAGGAATTTTGAGGAGAGTCTATTAGTGACAATCCATTCCAGGTGTTTTGTAGCAGTTTCAAAATCTCTTTAAAGCTTCTCATTGCTCAAGTGTCATTTCTAATATTTCTTTCCACACACTTTGTTGCTTTATTTTGCTCGCAAAAAATGTCACACATAATCATTGAATGTCACTCATAATTACACTGGAAATATGAAAATGTCACACATGGCAATCTAAATCCTTGGCCGCCATGCCCCCAGCAGCCCCCGTTTTCCAGCCTCCAAGGGCCCCATCAGCGCTGTATCACACACAGGCAGCACTACACTCTCTTGCTGGCGCTGGTTGTACAAGTGAGTTGCCTCATAACAGTCCTACCTCATAAATTAAATGGTGCGTGCTGCATGCTGTGGGTGCAGGTGACCTCTGCTTCCAGGCCCAGTAACCAGGGTTATTGAAGGCAACTGCCTCGAGGCCAGAGACCATTTGTATATTTACATACCTTTGTAAACTGGTTACAGAGGCTTAGTTTTTTTCTGGTTCCAGTAACCCCTGAGCCCCCACTCTGCCCATTCCTTGCATTTGAAATTTACATTTACTGTTGTAGTGTGAAAATGCATTACATGAAAAGAAATGTAAAGTAGAGTTGCCAAAAGAAAAATGCCAGACATCTGTTTAAAGAGCCTGGAAAGCCCTCGCCTTGGCACTAAATAGGGTTATAAATAAAAAAAATATATATTCATTTGTAATATGACTATTCTGTCTTTGTTCCCTTTAATTATCAGCCATGGATTTCATCATTGAGGCAGCCCTAGAGCACAATTAACCCCTTCGGTGCTCATGACGGAGCGGTTCCGTCATGAGCGCCAGTTGGGCTGTGTTCATGACGGAACCGTTCCGTCATGACCACACCCGTTTTTAAGAACGTTCAGCACAGCGCGAAAATTCGCGCCGTGCTGAACAGGTTAAAGTGGATTCCATTTATATGTCCTGTTCGAAGTATGCACAGATAAGTGCTGATTATATGGCTTTAGGTGACTGCTTATTTTTGTCGGTGGGACAAAGTGGTAAGTGGTGGGCCGGGCCGCTGGGGGGGCCCCCTCAGTGTGCTTTGCAGGGGGGCCCCCCTCAAGTTTCGTTACGCCACTGCTTTGACCCTGAAGGTATTGTAAATGTTTGCAGACATCACTCTCTTTTGTGCTTGCTGATGTAAAGATATACCTGCATGTGTGTGACTGCAATGCACAGTGTTCCTTAATTGGAATGAGATAGTGTGAAGTTATTTTCTGCATACCTTCTGATTGTTTATGTACGAGTAAAGAAGCTGAGAAATGTATATAAATGTCTAGTTATTTCATAGAATTAATGCATTTTTTAAATTGTAAGTTACTTTTGTAATTCTATTAATTGCAAAACTAATACATATTTCAGCTTTTTTCTTTTTATACGGATCAATGGCACCAACCATTGGGGTAATGTATTTTACTAATTAGTTCTTGAAGTATTGTTCCATAAATTTAAATTGTGAGGATGCACACCCAAGAACAGATTGGTACAGTTACTAACACACCTAAGCACACATCAGTACAGCAGCTCACACACTCAGCTACAAATAGATGGAGGTACTGATACACACAGGCTCACACTGATACAGCCACTGATACACCTAGACACACATCAATACAGTCACTGACACACTCAACTACACACCGACACAGGCACTGACACATCCAGCTAAACACTAACGCTTCCAATACCACACCCAGGCACACACTGACACACCCAGGGGCTTGCCAATGCAGACACAGACACACCCAGGCATGCAGCAATGCAGACGCTGACACAGATAGACAAATACAAATGCATCCAATGACACATTCAGGCACACACTGAGAAACCCAGAGACTCACCAATGCAGACACTGACACACTCAGTCTTGCAGCAATATAGATACAGCCAGCCAAGCACTAAAACATCCAATAACACACCCAGACACACAAGGATGAAAACACCTAGACACACAGAGACTTAGCAATGCAGACACTGACACATCCAAGCATACAGCAATGCAGACACTGACACAACCAGCCAAACACTAATGCATTCAATAACACAACCAGGCACACACTGATTCACACTGAGACACTCAGAGACCAAACAATTCAGACACTGACACACAAAGGCCTAAAGCAATGCAGACACCGGCACACCCGTCCAAACATTAATGCATTCAATAGGATACCCAGGCATACACTAACACATACACTGACACACCCAGGGACATACCAGACAGACAAGGACACACCCAGGCATACAGCAATGCAGACACAAACACATCCAGCCAAACAGTAATGCACCCAATTACACATGTAAGCACACACTGATACCTACCCTGACATACCCAGCCTCACAAAGATGCATATGCTAGCACACCCAGGCACATACTGATGCATACACTAACAAACGCAGGCACATACTGATGCATACACTAACAGACCCAGGCACACAATAGTGCATGCACTAGCAATCAAGCCACACACTAACCTATACACTGACATACCCAATCACACAGATGCATATACTGACACATCCAAGGACATACCAATACAGACAGTGGAACACCCAGGCAAACAGAAATAAATACATAGACACACCCAGACAACCAGTAAATCATCCAATAGTACACCTAGGCACCCACTGATGCATACACTGACATACCCATGCTCACACACTGAGGCCCATACTGATTCATACACTAACCCACCCAGGCACACACTAATACATAGACTAACACCCACAGTTATACACTGACGAAAACGCTGCCACACCCAGGCTCACACTGATGCATACACTGACACTCTCAGAGGCTTACAATGCAGTCACTGACACACCCAGGCATACATCAATGCATCCAAAAACACACCCAGGTACACACTGATGCACACACTGAGACACCAAAAGACTTAGCAATACATACACTGACACACCTAGACATACAGCAATGCAGACACTGACACACCCAGCCAAAAACGACTGCATTAATAACACACCCAGGCACACATACTGACACACCCAGGGACTTACCAATACAGACACTGATTCACCCAGACATGCAGCAATGCAGACACTGACACACCCATCCAAACACGAATGCATCCAGTAAGACACCCAGGCATACAGTGACATATACCCTGACACAACCACTGTGTCACTAATGCATTCACTGACACACCTTGGCATACATTAGTACAGACACTGACACAGCCAGGCTGTAGCAGGGATTCCGTTCTCTTACAGAACTGTGCATAGAGATCAGGAACCTCAGTGAATTAGGGTGACCCAAAACTCACCTCAGTATCAAAAATCCCCTTACTGAGCTAGCTACAGTGTCTCATTGGTCATAACAAACTCCCAATGACTTAGACAAACCAGAACATGAACTTAGGTTACCTCAGGTATCGTGGAACACATGAACACTCTTTCACTCTATAATCATTTCAAACCAGAACGTGGAGTAAAAGAGGACACGTGCAATTTTGAAATATTTATTATTCAATGCAAGGTTCTCAAACGCAGTATCTTATATAATATAAGAAGACATATTATAAAAATCTGAGTTATCAGCATAGTCACTAATCCATAATAAGCAAACGGTGATAGCATATTATAATGCAAAAATCAATAGAAATTTGTATCACCTATTTTTCGCGCTCCCTATTTAGCATACTATATTATATCTAAGAAGGTCTCATTTGGGTTTTAGCAGGGCAGGCCCATACCTCTAAATGTCAGGAGGAGAGGATCACATCATCAGCTTCCAGCTCTCTGCATGCGAAGCACCATCAAGTGTGTTTTTGCATTCTCAGTAACTCTATCTTAAACCCGCTTAGAGCCCAATGTTGGCAGCAACTCTTTTTGTGTTATGTCTAGTGGTGCGAGGATCAGAGCTCCCAGCAACCTTGTGTTAGGTTATTCTTAGAGGGTTCAGCACTCACTGTTCAGACAGTGTACCAAGCACGACTGATATCAGAGCAATAACATATTATTCTCAAATAAATCACATCTTTCGTCTAGGTTGAAAGCTACAATAACAATTATGTGTTGTGTGCAAACTGAAGCCAAAGGAAAATATGTCGTTTAAACACTTAATAAACTCATGCTAACTTAACACAGTATATAGAAAAGCAGCATCTATATGACACCCCCCAATGATTCGAGGATGGTCAAAAAACATAAGCCAATACTAGAACAGGCATAAGATGAAAGCAGAGTTCAACAATATTGAGCCAAGCTAAAAGTGTATATAAAATTTATATAAAAATATGTACGAATGTCTAAAGTGGCCAAACAAAATGTAATCCAAAGTCTTGAACTCAAGGCCAAATATAAAATCATAGGCCTAGATCATATAAAGATGAATGTCCGTAAGAAAAAGGTACCTTTCAAAAATACTAAAAAGTCACGTGCCATAATAATGAAAGTCTCCAAGGCCTCTCATGATTGGACAGAATATGCAAAATAGGCAGCAACAGCTTCCAACATGAAATTACTGTCATCATCCGAAAACAGTTCAGCCATCCAATTAAGCAATGGGAAAGAACATACATGCTCCTCCAGCACCGGACCCTCTAGCAACATCAGAGGACAACTCGGTGGGTTCTCAAGAACGCTATGTGCCAGAAACTCATGCGCCGCTGCGGGTATGTTCCACTGACCCATTAGTCCATGCATCGCTGCCAAGGCCATAATCCTTTCGCCAGAACAAACCAACTCGTGAGCAACTAAGGGGCCCATCAGGTGATTAAAATCGACGTCAGGAGATATCGGCAAGCAGAGACACAAATCAATGGCCCAGTCGAAATCGCAGCTCAGGCAATGAAACACAGGCTGGACACATGTGAAAAAGGAAAATCGAAACGATAATACAAATGCCGTGCTTAAAGTCGCAAGCGGCAGGGTGCCATAGTAATCAAGCATCCGGTTGCGAAACAGTGTCAGAAGGAACTGAGCGGCTTCTTGCGCAGGATGGGCATCCATGTTTTAGGAAGCAGAATAGTATCAAAATGCCTGCAGCCAAAGCCAGCAAAACAGGGAATCCGCGAAACAAACTCGAAAATATAGAATGGAAGAAAGCGGGGATGACACCAAAAATCTTTTCAAATTTAGTCACGAGACCACTGCTAACCAATTTAAAAAAATGAGCTAAGCCAGACGTGGAGGAGGCATTAAAGATTTGATGAACTAATTTGCAGAAATGAAACGGCAAGCCAGTATTTAAAAGTGCCTGCACCTCTGTGCGTGTGTTAGCTATGTGAAGGACATAAGTTTCACGGGCCGAGCTCAGGGCCACTTCCTTTTGAGACAAAAGAGCTCTTATTCTACTCATACCATTGAACTCCGCTTTCAAGGTTGGGATGCGCGGCCAGATGGAAACATCTGAATTCCCATGTGTGGGAGGATATAGCACATTTTTGCAACACACCACACATTCTGATACAGTAACCACATAAGCGATACTGACCATTAACCCACAACACTCTTTGTTATTCAAAAGCAAATAACTACCATTTGTCAATAATGTAAATGTGGGAACTATTGCTGGAACTGGCGTGCCTTTCAAAACACAGGCTAAATTAGGCCGGTCCTGATTACAAGAACCATGCAACTGGATGTGTCTGCATATTAGTGAACGGTCAGGCGACTGTGTGCATTCTTTACCATTTAGATTCACTTCCTTTCCATCTTTCAGACATCTGTACGTGTATGGTAAAGACCATGCCTCATGGAGGAATGCACTACCTAGTGGTTCATATCGCCCTATTGCAATATACCGCATACAATTAGTAAATTTGTACAAAGCAAATGGTAACGTAATAACTCCATGGATAAGCCATGTTGCAGCAGCGGCTTCAGCTACAGAAAAGGGTAATGATTCTAACTTTTCAATATGTAACATAGAAAATGATGCATCTCGCATTGAAAGCATGCGCTGCTTGTCAGTCAAATTAAATGGGGCAAATAGGGAGGACACGTTCATGTAACTCCAGGGCACACGGCCCGCCTTAAGAGTCTGTAGTGACCATGCAAACTGCATTACAGAGCGCAATTGATTTTGACCATGGTATAATACAGACACCTCATCATTCACAATGTCAACTACAGAAGAAACAATATTATTCAACGTGTAAATTCGGGAAGAAAGCGTGTTAATACTGTTATCGACAACTGCAAGCACTTTTTCCAAATTTGCTTGGTCAATCGCCCTTAGGCGCTTAGCAGCCTCAATTTGTGAAAATTTCCAAATTTCATTGTAAACCGCATAAATCCACCGTTTAGACCTACCATTAGCCGGGCCTTTTATAAAATCATTTAAATCCACATTATCATTTAACTGAGATAGATGTAGTTTAACTGCAGCTAACGTGGAATGTTGTAACCAATTCTGACACAGTTTCCCCACAGAGTAACTTGTGACAGTATAATCAGTTTCAAAACGGGGATCTGGTCTGACTTGTGTAAACCCTTCAGTCAAACCCAGAAAACGACGTTGGTAAGAATCAGCACTTCTATGCCACATCAGCCAACCCCTCGGATCCAAACTGGATACATTAAAGGATGAATTATGCAATAGAGTTTGTAACTCACGAATGGACAATTCAGTATAATTACCCCAACCTGAATATTCTTCCAATTCAGGGATAATTGGTGTATTTAATTTTTTAGAAGTAGCCAATCCAAAGCTGTTGTTTGGGAAATAGTAGAATTTATAAACAACATGTGATTCGGGATGAGACATGCACGGTGCAAAGTCTCAGTGCCTTGTTCCTGCCAATCTTTGGTACCCCAAACCGATTTAAGGTCAATTGTTCCTTTCCATAGCTCGTAGCCATCTACAGCTAACTTGTCTAGAAAGGACTTCGAATACAGCAATTTTGTATCGGTAAGTCTAACTTTGGACATGGACTTTTGTGTCATTCTGAAATAAAATGACTCAGGATTTGATTGATTAAAGTCTGTAAAATTAGTGTATTTTTTCAGAAATGTACTGGAGCTGCCTCCCAATGGAGCTGGGCAATGTTCCCACTGTGTGTAATTTACAGCAACCCTCCTGGAATTTGTTTTATGTAGAAAATGATTACCATAATGTTGAAAGCAAAACAAATCACCATAATTAACAGAATCTAAGTATAAATCCTCAGCATCAAATGCAGCATAGTATTTCAAATCAGAGAATAATGCTTCCATGGCCTGAATATCCCAATCATCAGAACATATATTTTGTTTTACCACATCCCCTATGTTTACTCTAAGCACATTCGGAACATTAATCACTTCAGTGGGGCCATGTATTTGAAACCTAACCGCATCCCACACAATCCCATCAAGAACAGGCCAAGCAGTAATGTGAACTGTATTCAAATCTCTTTTCAGTCTGTGTGCTGAATGTGAAGAGGAAAGAGGCGCCAATGTTCCATTAAGGTACCAAATTCCTGTTCTTTCTTAGACATAGTGGCCATCGATCAGACGGAAAAAATAAAACACAAAACCAATTGACATAAAAAGATAAAATGAAAATAGAATCATCCAAATGTATGTCCAAGGGGAAATTAAAAAATGTTTTTTAAATAAAGTGGCATATTTTGCAATAGTTGAAGGTTTCTTTGAATGTCCTGAAACAGAGTCAAAAGAAAATCTGGACTGGCCGGCCAAACGAGTCTGCAAATCCGGCATTGATAAATCAGTTGGATAGGTGTAGTTCAGCTCATCAGTGTTAGTAACAGGAATAGTATTTAATAACGGACTGGAAATAGCAGGCATCTCGAGGGACACCTCCGGCTCAGCGCCAGAAGTAATGGCCAACACAGAGTGCCTCACCATGGAAGGACAGGATACTGCCGGTGTCATGCTATGAAGAATCGGCCACCCTGTATGTCTTGACATTGTCAATTGAGATAAATCTGTTTTCCTTACGACCTGGAAGCGGTGGTAATATGACTGTTCTCGTGCCCCTCACTCCAAGAACTCGAACTGGTGCACGATATGAGGGACCAAACTCTTTCTTGTTATCGATCTTCTCTCGAACCAGTTCTCCAACTTGGGGTAGCCAGCCAACTACCGGGATCTGCAACGCATCATCCGATGTGGAGGGCAAATGTTCCTTAGCTAGACTGTCTCTGGTCTTTTGTAGATCCTGTAAAACATTGCAATGTTCATCTACGTCAAAGGCCGCGGCCTGGGCCTTGCAGTCTAGACCGTCGAGGTCAGGGACATACATCTTGATACCAAAGAGCATTTCGTATGGGGTCCGCCCACGCATAGTCCTTCTAGGGAGATTATTAAGTGCACGCTGCACGCCATTGAGATGGGCCAACCAGTTTCTGCCAGTGCCTATAACTGGAGCTGTCAAAGATTGCCTTAAGTCACGGTTCATTCGTTCCACTACACTGTTACCCTCAGGTCTGTACGGAGGCGAAAATTTGACTTGGACCCCCAACGAAACCATAGCATCCTTATACGCCTTAGAGGCGAAAGCTGGACCTTGATCCGAATGGAAGGTACCACAGGCAAAAATAACCTACAAAGACTCGCAAATCCTTAATGACTGTCCGTGAATCAGCGCTCCGATGGGGCCATACCCACACAAAGCGTGTGCATGAATCAAATGCTACTAAGATGTACTTATACGCAGTATCAGAAGAAAAAGGACCACAGTGATCTAAATAAACGCATCCAAGTGGTTTATTAGAAATGTACAACTGTGTCTGAGGCGGACGCGCAGCAGTTGAAGGCTTAATCTGCTGGCAAATGTCACATTGAAGGACATAATCGCGCGTCTGTTTGTACAGTCCCCGCCACCAGAACCTCTGTTGTAGCTGAGTTACAGTGGCTGAGACGCCCGCATGCGCAGACGCCACACCTTCATGAGCCGCTGTAATCAAAGTAGCTCTGCGATCCGAGTTGGGAATTAAACGTTCACCAACATCAGGAATTCTCACATAAGGAACCTTATCGGGACTTAAGGGGTATGTGTACTTCGAAGGGAACCCCGCAGGATATTTACCTCCCTTCTCAGTCATCATCAAGATGTCATCATCTATCTTACTTTTGGACCGTGTAACTGCTGCAACTAAGTATTTTGATACTGCTGACTTCGCCGCTTCATCAGCAAGCGAATTACCGACAGCGTGGACTCCCACACGCTGGTGGCCAAGAGTATGAATCACAAACACGAGTGGTAACTTTTCTTTAAGTTCCGCCACTCTGACCCAGATCATTTTATGTTTTACTGTGCTACCTTTGGAATCACGAAATTCATTCTGAATCCAAAAGAACAAGTTTTCATTGTAAGACTGGACACAGTAGTAAGAGTCACTTACGATTAAAGTCGTCACACAAGGATCGGCGTACTCCAATGCAAGCATCAGAGCACGAAGTTCCGCCAATTGTGCGGTGCAGTCCCCAAGCGTCTGCGTGTGCAAGACACTGGACTTGAACTCATCGTTCACCATGGCACCGACCACAATGGCGCATGCGGAAACGTAGGCATGTTTAGAGCCATGCGCAACCTGCGCCGAACCATCGGTGTAAATGATGCAATGGAAATCCTCCAGGGGTCGCATTGCTAAAGGAGCAGGATGAACGAATTCATACTGTAAGTACTCCTGCGACCGTAAAGTGGCGTCAAAAATAAACGTGACATCCTGGGACGTCAAGGATGCAGCCCATTGAATCCACCGAGGGTGCAAAGCTTTGGAATTTGGTACACTGGCTTTCGTAACTGCCTCCAAGGCAGGACACGGGGTAACAACCAACATGCTTTTTCCCTGTGACAGGGCACGTTCCTTGAGAATTGCCATCTGCACAGCCGTCAAAACTTTTTCCACTGTGGAAAATCGCATTTCAGCTGAAGTGTACAAGTGCGACTTGTAAGCTATAGGTACTGTATCTCCTTCATTAAAAGTTAGGTACGTGGGATGCGAACAGTATTGAGGGTGATTCTACCCAGAACCTGGACTTCACACGTACCCGTGTGTTGTACTGCAAATAATTTCCTTCATTTCATGACTTGGACCATGGATTGGTGTTTATGACATACTTACTGAAGTTGGGCGTCCCCTCATTACATACTGAATTGAACTACTTTTTCTGAACCACTATGCCGCCATTCTCCTACTAATAGGTTACCCTGCCGGGTTGGAATTATCCAATCCAATCCAAAAATTCTTTATTACGGCCATATAGACCATAAAAGATGCAGTGCAACATTACATACATTTAAAATACATTTTTTTTAAAAATACATGTATAAAAATCTCAGTGATCCAGCGAGGAAAGGAGCTATAAGAGTAGAATGGTTCAGGGGGCTTTTTTCATTATGATCAGCCATACTGCCATTAGAAATTTGGATATAGCGAACACGATGTGACCCGAAGTGCTGGTTTTCATGATTCTGAATGCCTGTGTATACTTTCTAAACCCCAGGTTTCTACAAAGCGGCGCTATCCAATATTTTCTAGGCCTTTGATAGGCGGGGCACACAAACAAGATGTGGAGGTCATCTTCTTCATGGATGATACAACAAGGACATATCTTGTCACCCCCGTTGGTCCACTTGTAGGTAAATGTTTTAGTGGGGAGTGTGCCTAGCCTCCATTGCACAAACAACTTCCTCGCCAGAATAGGAAAAATAAAATCCATAAAAGGTTCAAAAACATAAGAATTTTTGGATTCCAGGAATCGGGCTGTAAGGGAGCCGCTGTTTTGAACATCCGTCATATGTGCAAGGGACCTGTCTTTATAGATTTGGGTCAAAGCTTTACGTGAAATCCTTTGACAACCTCGCGCAGGATCCTCCCATAACTCAGAGAGGTTCATGGTAAGCAGTTCATTTTTCACAAAGGCAAGCCAGGGGATTTTACTGTTGCAGTTCAGGCTCATGACATGGGTTAGATCCTCCCTGTAGTGATGGAGTTCATTTGTGGACCAGAGCCTGTGCCAGAACTTCACTGGCTTTGACACAAGCTCCTCTGCAATAGGGGGAAGACCCATGTCCATTCGCAATGGCAGGAGTGGCGTGGCTCGTGGAAGAACTAGTAGGTGCCTTAAAAAACAGTTTTCCACTAACGGTAGGTCTTTACCTGCTTTGTACCCCCAAAGCTCACTACCATACATAGCCGCTGCCTTGGCCTGAGTCCTGTAAGTTTCAAGGGCCGGGCTTATGGGCTTGAAGGTGGAGGTGTTAGCCACCTTCAGGATTGCGCCCGACAGCTGGGACAATTTGACCCTTGATCTAGCTATCTGCCGGTCCCATGATACATTTTCCTGCAATGTTACTCCCAAATATATGAAAGTAGACACCCTCTCAAGGCTGACAGTACCCAGGGTGGGATTGGGCCTGGTTTTGTTAGGTGGATTAAAGATCATGAACTTGGTCTTCTCTGTGTTCACCTCCAAGCCATGTTGACGACAGAAGAGACCAAATCCATCCAGGATCCTCTGGATCCCCATGGGGGATTTGGAAAGCAGGAGGGTATCATCGGCAAACATGATTGCCGGAACCCTCCTGCCTGCCAAATATGGGGCGTCGTTGTCCTTAACGTTATCCAGATACGAAATGACATTATTGATGAAGAGACAAAACAGGGTCGGTGCCAGGACACAACCCTGCCTCACCCCTCGACGAACAGGGAACCTGGACGAAAGGTTGCCATCCCTCCCACACCTGACCTGGGCATAGTTGTTCTCGTGTAGCCTGGTTATGATGTTAAGTAACTGGGGGGGTACTCCTAGCTTTTCCAACACCTCCCAAAGTTTCCTGCGCTGGACTAGGTCAAAGGCTGACCTCAGATCCACGAAGACCATGTACAGTCTTCCCCCCTCTAGCCTCACCGTCTTCCAATAAAGGAGGACGAGGCGGAAGATCTGATCCATGGTCGACGTGTTTTTTCTAAAGCCAGCCTGCAGGGGACTCATGATATCATTATCCTCTACCCAGTCTAGGAGATGGTTCAGGATAAGACGCGCAAAGAGCTTTTGGGGAACATCTATGAGGCTAATCGGCCTGTAATTGGCCGGGAGCAGAGGAGACCCTTTCTTATAAATTGGCACAATTTCAGCCCCTAGCCAGGAACAGGGGACCGCCATACCTCCTAATATAGCGTTGAAAAGAATAAGAAGGTAGGGACCCCAGATGTCAGGGTGGTGTCTAAAAAGATCCCCGGGTAGCTTGTCCAACCCCGGTGCCTTTCCCATCGCTAGGCGCTCCAGTGCATTCACCACCTCACCTAGGGAAAATTCTAGGACCGTATCCGGGGTGCAGGGGGGCTCCACCGCCGTGCCTTCGGGCCATAAAGTGGTTTCTTGATAAAGTGCTCCGAAGTGAGCCTCCCAGACAGCCTGCCGGGTTGGAATTATCACCAGACTAGGGCCCTTACTGATAAGGATCCAGCCATTGAGCCCTGAAGAGTTATAGTGTCTAGATTTGTATAGACCTATAACGAAACACGTGTTGGCTGGCTGTGAATTTTCACTGGTGTGACGATCAAATAAAGGAGATATACATCAATGAACCTACGTTGGATGTTTGTTACTGTGAATCATATTAAGCAGCACTCCATTTGCTTGTACCCTATCTGTGTGCGCGGGATTTTTGTTTCAGGTACGTGAAACCTACCGCCCCAGGGACAATTCTTATCACCAGGTTGGTCTGGTTATCACGAGTCTGTAAATATTCAGAAGCGAGCAAATCAGCTTGCAAAGACTGCAGAATAGCTGAATGCTCAGGCAGCCAACATGATTTGGAAAAAGATGGTTGTATCAAAGCATACAAAGGCTTGATACGCTGGGCATATTCCGGAATGTATGTTCTTCCGAAATTCAAAAAGCCCAGTAAAGATTGCAATTTTTTCAGTGTTGTCGGAGAGCGCAACTGTGCGCATTTCTCCAGGAAGTGAGGAGCCAAACCTTTTCCTTCATTGTTGAGTTCATAGCCTAGAAACAACACTGTGTACTCTGCAATGTGCGATTTTGCAAAGTTAAACTTGTAACCCATGTCTGCAAAGTTACAAATAATACTGTTCACTCGACACAGATGCTCCCAAAGTTCGTCGTCTGTGAGAGAGATGTCATCCACATAAGAACAAGCATCTGGGTCGACCCTCTCCAACAGAGAGACAATGCGGGCGGAAAATACTCCAGGACTATTCTTATAGCCCATTGGGAGACGCCGAAACACTTTTGTGCACACCACCGCATGTGAAGGAGGTCCATTGGGAACTTAGACCACCCAATCTATGGGCATAAAACCCATTGGAAATGTCAAGCGTGGTTTTGAACCGCTCACGCACAAGACTATTCACAAGGGCAGAGCCGTGGGTGTTCTGTACTGCTCAGTCACGGCAATGCGAGTTCAAATGCCGGTAATCTAAAACCAAACGATATGAGCCGTCTGGCTTGTTCACAGTAAAGAGGGGGTTATTCATCGGTGACACACATGTTTCAATTACACCTTGATATTCCAATTGTTCAAGGATCGCTGCGACTGAAGCTTTGGCTACACGTCGTATGGGTTATTGAGGTTGAGGTTGCGGCTGAGACCGTAAAGGAATCTCGTGGCTTGGGGACAATTTATTCCAGCCACATTGATTGCGGTACACAGCCGGTGCAAGCGCAAGAGCCCACTCTTCTGCAAAGTGCAGCGCTTCCACTCTCGTAACAGTGCTTGCGAAACTGGGGAGGATTACCTCCTCCCCTCTCGGAGCTGTGAGAACAAAAGCTTGGGGCCAGTCAGCCTCCGAAAGCAAAATTTCATACATAGATGTTATGTTATGTTATGTTATGTTAAAAAATTTATACCGCGCACGTACACCGAGACGGTTTCTTGGCGCTCATAACAGACATAACAAACTGAGGCAGGGAGCATTACTCAAAGGCTAACTTAAAAAGGTGAGTTTTCAGGGTTTTACGGAACAATTCGTAGGTGGGGCAATGGCGAAAGGAAGAAGGGAGGGAATTCCAAAAAGTGGGACCTAAAAAGGAAAACCGGAGGCCGCCGTGTTTTTTTCGGCGGATCAGTGGAATGCAGAGAAGATTATCGGCAGAAGATCGAAGGTTGCGGGATGGGAGGTATCGCTTGAGTTTAGAAGAGATGAACTCAGGGGCGTGGTTGTGAAGGGATTTGAATAAGGTGCAACGAAGTTTAAAGGAGCACCGTTTGGCCACAGGGAGCCAATGAAGGCTCTTCAGAAGGGGGGAAACATGCTGGTGTTTGGGTTGACGAAACACCAGGCGAGCAGCCTGGTTCTGAATTAACTGGAGTTTTTGAAGCTGGTAGGCGGGGATCCCCGCATACAGGATGTTAGAGAAATCGACCCTGGAGATGACCAAGGCCAAGATGGTTAGAATGAGTGCCTCTCTGGTTAAGAATCTGCCGATCTTGCGAATCCTGCGCAGCTGGAAAAAGCAGGATGATGTAACTGCAGAGATCTGAGGTTTCATAGATAGATCCTCCGAGATGATCACTCCTAGACTTTTCACGGTACTGACCGGGCGAGGGGGGACGCCAAGGGAAGGGGGCCAAAAATTGTCATCCCAAGGGTTGGTGGGGCCGCCCACCAGGACGAGTTCCGTTTTGGACGGATTCAACTTAAGTTGGCTATGAGCCATCCAGTCAGAAATTAGTAGCATTGTAGTTTGGATGTTAAGACGGGAGGTGGGGGAAGTGTCCAGGGGGAAAATCAGTTGCAGATCATCTGCGTAGTTATATATGGTGGCTGGGGAGTGACGAAGGGATGCCAGAAGTGGTTGCATATATAAGTTGAAGAGAAGCGGGGAAAGGGCAGAACCTTGGGGAACACCACAGGTGAGGGGGGTGAAAGGGGCGGAGAAAGTGGAGAGGTGGACAGCCTGAGAGCGGCCTTGCAAGAAGGATCGAACCCAATCAAGGGCGACCCCACGGATCCCGGCGTTGCTGACACGGTCGATCAAGATAGTGTGATCGACCGTGTCAAAAGCCGCCGACAGATCTAACAAGACAAGAGCCTGGGGGATGTTATTGTCGGCACCGGTCCTGAGAGTGTCCATTACTGCCGCAATCACCATCTCTGTGGAATGTAGTGGGCGAAAGCCAGCCTGATGAGGGTCAAGGAAAGAGGAAGTTTCCATAAAGGAGCTGAGGCACTTGGTTACATATGTCTCCAAGATCTTTCCCAGAAAGGGGAGGAGAGAGATAGGTCTATAATTACTCATCACAAGAGGGTCTGCGCTAGGCTTCTTCAAAATGGGTAACACAATGGCCTGCTTGAAAGCCTCGGGAACAACCCCTGATGTCAACGAGGAGTTGAGAAGGGCCAGGGCAGGATCGGGGCAGAGCCTAAAGATTTCTTTAAAGATGTGGGGAGGGCAGCAGTCCCTGGGGGAGCCAGAGCTAACTTTATGGAGAAGACTATGAAATTCAGTGATAGAAATAGGAGGGAAGGTGTAAAAGTTCTGGACATTTTCGGAAGGGAGAGGAAAAGAATTGGAGGGGGAGGGTGGGGAGATATTATTTTTAATTGTGGAGATCTTGTCTTGGAAAAAAGAGTTGAGCTCATCACACAGTGCCTGGGTGGGAGCAGGCGGAAGGGTGATGCGATCGGGGAGGGAGAGCTCATTGACGATTGAAAAGATGTCCTTAGCTTTTGAAGCCGACTCCAGAATCTTGCCTGAAAAGTAAGAAGTCTTAGCCTCAAGAATAGAAGATTTATATTTACTTAGTAAAGTGGTAAATTCAGTCTTGAGTACAGGGTCGTACTTCTGGCGCCAGCGACGTTCAGCCTGGCGAAGGGCCAGTTTATCAAGTTTCAGCTGGTCCGTGAACCATCGCTGGGCGTCATGGGGGCGAGAGATTTTAATGGACTTTAGAGGGGCTACGACATCGGCCGCTGCCTTCAGCCAGAGCTCAAGAGTGGAGGCTTGGTGGGATACGGATTCAAGGGCAGGGGGAGTTGAGGCTGCCAAGAGAGAATGGAAAGTGGTCATATTGGCGTTTTTCCAGTTACGGGCCATAATGCCAACAGGGCGCGGAGGACGGTGAAAACTGGGCAGGTCGACGGAAAAGGAGACAAGATAATGGTCGGACCAGGTACAAGGGGTGATCAGTGGAGGCGAAGAGTCAAGATTGGCCAACCAGACCTGGTCGAGTATATGTCCCTTGCAATGAGTGGGAGTGGAGATCAACTGCTGATAATTCAGGCTGGTAAGAGTTTCCGTAAACAGTTCTGACAGTCGGCTCTCTTGGGGATCAGAAGGCCAATAATTAAAATCACCCAAGAAAAGAATTCTGGAGTGATTAATAAGAAGCTGGGAAAGAAGTTCCCCAACTGAGAGAGCAAAGGAGGGCATATAGGTGGGGGGTCTGTACATGAGGACACAGACAAGGGAGGTGGAGGATGAGCGAAGCAGAATAACAAGGGTTTGAGAGTGAGGGATAGGGGTGCAATCTAGGATGGAAAAGGCGTGTTCTTTGCGGATAATGGCTGCGACTCCACCGCCAACTTGCCCTCCGGGCCGATTTACATGCAGGATATAGTTGCCGTTAGGAAGAGCGGCTAGGATATCGGGTACAGAGTCCTCTGTCAGCCAAGTCTCTGACAGAAAGAGAATGTCTGCGTTGGTGTCATCTAATAGGTGGAAGATCTCAAGTTGGTGTCTCACCATGGAGCGCGTATTGAGATAGAGGATCTTAAGGGTGGCAATGGTAGGGGTGGGAGAAGGGGAGTCAGCGGAGGCGGGGAAGGGAACAGGGCCAGGTGGGGAAGGAAACGCCGTGCAAGGGAAGTTGGAAATACCGCAATCCTGAGCCCTCCTGAAGGCCTCAGGGGGCAGCGGGACAGGGTGTTGTAGAGAACATAGGTCCGCAGATGAGTAGCGGAGCGTAGGGACAAGGTGGGAGGCAGCTAGGCGCAGACGGGCGCAGACGGGCGCAGACGGGCAGGACTTTGGCTTGACTTCGGCGCGACGTCGGCGCTCCCGCTGCGCTCGTCCGCTGCGCTCGTCCGCTGCGCTTCCGCCAGTCCGCCATTTTATGTGGAGAGGGCGTTTAACCACTAGCACGCTGACCTGCACTGTGTGAAGCAGGGCGGAAGTGGGGAAAGGAGGCGGGTGAATGGCGCTCTGCAGGCGACCCTCCGCGCAAACGGCACTCAGCCGGGCGGACCGGTGTCTGGAGCGTGAGGAGGCAGGTAGGGAACACTCGCTGAACGCGAAATAATAAAGCACCAAAAGATAAGAAATTACTGTCTCATTTAAAAGCACAACAGCGCTAAATGCAAAAGATGCGGAAAACCGCTTTAAAATCTGTTAATCAGCTCTACAGTATTCAATAAAAGGAGGCGAGTAGTCTGCACCGCCTGGGTCGCTGCGTCTGTCAATGGTGACCCGCAAGACACAGGAATTTATGCAGAATGGTCAACAACCACTAGCACGCTGACCTGCACTGTGTGAAGCAGGGCGGAAGTGGGGAAAGGAGGCGGGTGAATGGCGCTCTGCAGGCGACCCTCCGCGCAAACGGCACTCAGCCGGGGCGGACCGGGGTCTGGAGCATGAGGAGGCAGGTAGGGAACACTCGCTGAACGCGAAATAATAAAGCACCAAAAGATAAGAAATTACTGTCTCATTTAAAAGCACAACAGCGCTAAATGCAAAAGATGCGGAAAACCGCTTTAAAATCTGTTAATCAGCTCTACAGTATTCAATAAAAGGAGGCGAGTAGTCTGCACCGCCTGGGTCGCTGCGTCTGTCAATGGTGACCCGCAAGACACAGGAATTTATGCAGAATGGTCAACAACCACTAGCACGCTGACCTGCACTGTGTGAAGCAGGGCGGAAGTGGGGAAAGGAGGCGGGTGAATGGCGCTCTGCAGGCGACCCTCCGCGCAAACGGCACTCAGCCGGGGCGGACCGGGGTCTGGAGCGTGAGGAGGCAGGTAGGGAACACTCGCTGAACGCGAAATAATAAAGCACCAAAAGATAAGAAATTACTGTCTAATTTAAAAGCACAACAGCGCTAAATGCAAAAGATGCGGAAAACCGCTTTAAAATCTGTTAATCAGCTCTACAGTATTCAATAAAAGGAGGCGAGTAGTCTGCACCGCCTGGGTCGCTGCGTCTGTCAATGGTGACCCGCAAGACACAGGAATTTATGCAGAATGGTCAACAACCACTAGCACGCTGACCTGCACTGTGTGAAGCAGGGCGGAAGTGGGGAAAGGAGGCGGGTGAATGGCGCTCTGCAGGCGACCCTCCGCACAAACGGCACTCAGCCGGGGCGGACCGCGGCCTGGAGCGTGAGGAGGCAGGTAGGGAACACTCGCTGAACGCGAAATAATAAAGCACCAAAAGATAAGAAATTACTGTCTCATTTAAAAGCACAACAGCGCTAAATGCAAAAGATGCGGAAAACCGCTTTAAAATCTGTTAATCAGCTCCACAGTATTCAATAAAAGGAGGCGAGTAGTCTGCACCGCCTGGGTCGCTGCGTCTGTCAATGGTGACCCGCAAGACACAGGAATTTATGCAGAGTGGTCAACAACCACTAGCACGCTGACCTGCACTGTGTGAAGCAGGGCGGAAGTGGGGAAAGGAGGCGGGTGAATGGCGCTCTGCAGGCGACCCTCCGCGCAAACGGCACTCAGCCGGGGCGGACCGGGGTCTGGAGCGTGAGGAGGCAGGTAGGGAACACTCGCTGAACGCGAAATAATAAAGCACCAAAAGATAAGAAATTACTGTCTCATTTAAAAGCACAACAGCGCTAAATGCAAAAGATGCGGAAAACCGCTTTAAAATCTGTTAATCAGCTCTACAGTATTCAATAAAAGGAGGCGAGTAGTCTGCACCGCCTGGGTCGCTGCGTCTGTCAATGGTGACCCGCAAGACACAGGAATTTATGCAGAATGGTCAACAACCACTAGCACGCTGACCTGCACTGTGTGAAGCAGGGCGGAAGTGGGGAAAGGAGGCGGGTGAATGGCGCTCTGCAGGCGACCCTACGCGCAAACGGCACTCAGCCGGGGCGGACCGGGGTCTGGAGCGTGAGGAGGCAGGTAGGGAACACTCGCTGAACGCGAAATAATAAAGCACCAAAAGATAAGAAATTACTGTCTCATTTAAAAGCACAACAGCGCTAAATGCAAAAGATGCGGAAAACCGCTTTAAAATCTGTTAATCAGCTCTACAGTATTCAATAAAAGGAGGCGAGCAGTCTGCACCGCCTGGGTCGCTGCGTCTGTAGATGAAAGATTTTCCCAAAATACCCCTTTTATGATACGCTGTATGTCACCTTCTATCAACAGGACAATTTCAAAAAGTCTATCAGGGGGAGCAACTCGTGTATCAGCTGTTTCAATGACAACATAAGTATCAGTCGCTGTCACCTTCAGTAGTGGACGGAGGGCCTCTCCCACTATGGTAATCTCTGCCGCGCTGTCCAGCAAGGTCAGAGCCCACGTCAGATTCCGAAGCCGCGTTCTCACAATCTGGGGCATATCGATGCGCAGTTAAGGCAGCGACTTTCTTCTTGGCAAACTGCGGTCTCTTGGGCGTAGAGCCCTCCTGCTTGTCTGCACCGTTGCGCGGGCGGGGCTGGTCACGTCCTTGCTGGCCACCCCGGCCCCTGCCGCCCCCTCCACCACCGGTTGACGGAGCCGATGAGTCCTGAAAGGAACGAGGAGAGTGTTGGTCAGAAGCCTGAAACCGATCAGGAGATTTAATCATCGCGCGGTCGCGCAAATCATAAACACGTTCCGACTGCGCAGGCAAGGGAGACGCAGGGCGAGATGTCGGAGCCTGTTGTTGCTGTTGCTTACCCCGTTTCTGTTTTTTAGGCCAATTTTGTTTTTTATTGGAATTGGGTTGAACCGCCGCTGCCGAAGTCTGTCCCTGGGGCTGCTTTTTCTCTTTATCAGAAAAAGTCTTAAGACCCTTGGCATTGCGGCCAACCATTTTATAAGCCGCCACAATTATCTTCGCTAACTGTCGGGGTTTCTCGGGATCAGGAATCGCCTTTAACGCGTTAGCCACCTGGAAGTTCACTGCATCTCCCTTGACATTTGCAAGGATCAGATCGCAAACCACATCAAAGGTGCCACACAGCCGCATACCCAATTCAACCGCAGACTCCGGTCCGTGATCATCTTGAACACGTTTAAGGACCGTAGACAGATTGGACATAGACGGGGTGCCATAGCACCTCGAATAGACCGCTGCAAAAGTCTTACCCCAGGACTCACAGTCAACAAGCTCAGGGGCCAAATCCTTCGGCAAGCTAAGCGTTAGAATCCGGTGTTTTTCACCAGGAGTCGTATTCAGAAATACTGCTTCCAGCTGGTCAAATTTCTCGGCAAGCCAGAAAGGAAAATCATCCTTATCCTGGGGCTTCTTGCCCATTACGGAATTCACCATGACAGGACTGATTTTCAAACCAGTCTGTCCTGCCGGAAGGGCTGCACCTCTAGGGGCTGCCCCATGAACATTACGACTTGTGTAATGCACAAGGGCTCTAATCACGGCAATAGCGACTACATGAAGCCGCCTAAGCTCACCTAAGTTACAATTGCCGTGATTAGGGTGAGGAGTAAATCCAGCCAAAGCGGGCCAATTTGCGCCCGGAATGGACAAAGGACCTAATCTCGGAGTGGTCAAAGAATGGGGTAGGGCGCCACCAAACCAAACTCCATGCTGCCAAACATCAATAGGAACTTCCCGTGCTCTGTATGGAGCATACTCCGCAGCTACAGGTGAGGCAGTGTATGAGTGGAACACACCAGAATTTGCGTCCACCGCCGGAAATGTCCCCCACGAATAAAACAGTTCGTACGGGTAAAATGAAATTAAGAAATATGTGAGAAACATAACTAATTTGGAAAAGGAACTCAAACCACTGGAGGTTGACAGTGCCTGGAAGAGACTAACTGATGGTCTGTCCTCTGTAGGAAGTTAGTTTTCTAACATAGGTA
This sequence comes from Lissotriton vulgaris, assembly GCF_964263255.1. Taxonomy (NCBI): domain Eukaryota; kingdom Metazoa; phylum Chordata; class Amphibia; order Caudata; family Salamandridae; genus Lissotriton; species Lissotriton vulgaris. The sequence goes on along the minus strand of NC_141697.1, from coordinate 88,784,989 downwards.
AAAGTCTTGTGACTAAAATACTGATGCCATTAGCCGGGATTAGTTTAATTGTGCTAATAATAATAATTTGCTGCAAATGTCAAAAATGCAGAAAGAAGTATGTTGTGAATAAGAGAGGAGTGAAAAGGAATGTTGATGAGCTTGAATTAGAAGAGCTGAAAAATCAGATTTATAAAAGAGCCAAGAATTTCCATCCTAATAAGGATGCAGAAAAGAGAATCAACAACAAATTTGTTGAAATTGAGATGGATGAGATGTGAAAGAGAAAGTTGGCATCTGGTTCCATTAATAGTGATGATAGTAAATATCATCAAAGAGGGGATTGATGGAGCAAGGATTTGCACGTTATGCGACTTGCTTGAATTCAAACCCCTCGCCTAACATTAATATAGTAATCAACTTGTTTTGTGTATTAATCTTGCACTTTTACACTACACGCGGGTGTCCCAGAGACGCTTGCCTATGTGTTTATTAATCATAACTACGCTTGCAACTGAAAATGGTTGCTGCTATGCGGGATTCCAGTCTGCGCATGCGTTGGTCATACCCATGTGATGTGACGCACTCGTAGTTCTGGAGGGAACTTGTCGCTCATGCGCAGTACTGCAAAGATGGCTGCTTTGTTCTAACCTGCTCTTTGCTTGCCACCGCTGCTCTGGCTCAGCTGTTTATTTCTGCTTAACTCCTAATGCTATAGATATTATAAAGTAAGGGATGTAGTGCAGCTATTGATGGTATACAGTGTATTCATTTTTTCTGTGTTTCTAAATTGTTTTCGCTTACTTTTCATGTAACATTCTCCGGGGGCCTGGGAGGAGAGGTGCTGCTCCATCTTGGAAGCCCATGTGTCACCAATCACGTGATAGGGGACGTGCGAGGCTCGCAGCAGTGGAACTCAGCCAGCTGGCTGCCGAAGCTAAGATGCTCCTGGGAAAGTGACCCCTGCTCCAGGAGAAAACTTCGACTTGTACCTGAAATTGTTACTTGTTGCGATAATGTTTGTATGCCCTATTGTTTCTGTATTCCTATGCCATGGGAACTGGAATGTAAGGGGTGGATTCAAGTTATTGAATATTAATTGTGGGAACACCAAATTCTAGGTGGTGACAATGACCTAACCACCTCTCTTGTCCAATCAGAAATCGGGGATCCTTGCACTTGCAACATTTGTGGGTGGTCTACTGACCCGAAAACAGTATAACTGGCCTAGGTTTAGCTAGAGAAATTGTCTGACTTGTCCGAGTAGCTGACCTGTCACTGACCCTACGAACTCTATAGGTGATTTGATACAGAGAGCTGCGGAGCACTCTGTCCGTAATTTCCACAAACTTAGTCTTGGGTGGAGGAACCTTTAAGTGTTGGCGAAGCACCTTGCTGGAGAGTCGAGAACCCAATCGGGGTTATTGGCAGATTCCTTGCAGAGAGGGCGTAGCGCAGGCGTTGCATCCAAAGCTGCAGGTGTTGGTCGTACCCTTAGATGAGTCCAGTCCTGAGCCATATCCCGGGGTGATCCTGTCCTGACTGTCCATGAGCTGTACCTACTCACCTACTGGCATTCCAAGTCCTTGAGGGTCCTTTCCTGTTTTCCCTAACTGACCCGTGGCCAGGGTTAGTCCTTATTCTGACCTAGGTAAATATAAACTATATGTGGGTGTTCGTCCATCTAAATCTTTCTCTCCTATATTTTCCTAATAAAGCAATCTTGCCTGTGATTTATCTCTGACCTTTGAACTCTTATGGAAATATTTTTCTAGCATGTCCCATATTTTTCCTTACCTTTAGCAAACCACTGAAACTGTTTTCATATATAGTATGTCCCATTCTTACCCTTCCTATAGGAATCAAGTACTTGTTGATATAAAAAAACTTTTCATGAGTGACGTTTCCCTTTTCTGAAAGCATATTAGGAAAGTTACTTGTTAGTATGTTCCCTTGTTCTTACCCAACCTTTAGTAACATGATACAAATCTGTTAGACATTATTAATGTGTTTCTTCACTTTCCCATTTTTTAAATTTCCAAACGTTAGATGTTCCTTACATTGATTCATAGTTATACTATTGTTCTAATCTTGGTCATAGATGTTCTGATCTGTGTGAATTTCATTCTCATGGCATATGATGGTTATTATTGATAATTGAGATAAAGCTTTTAAATTTCCTGCGTTTGTGGTTATTACATGGTTATATATTAGATTATAAATGTATATGATATTGGTGTTATCTGCCTGAAAACCTTAAATAAAGCTCCTGATCCATTGTGGTCATAGGTACCTGTTCTCGAGGATTGGTAAGTCAGGTACATGTGAAGTATATAGAAAGCTAGAACCCCGAATTGCTGATAGCGCTGTGGAGGTTACCTGATTTATGGTAAATTATTGATGGGCCCCAGTAACATATATATATTTGGTAAATAAGGATCGGGTGACCTGCGCGCTCTATCACTGGCACCAGTGAGTGGGTTGCTTTTAGGAACAAGCAAACTTGAATCAGAAAACCACATTTGTCATTACAGTTTTGGCATTATACTCGGACATAGCCTCTTTTTCCTATTTTTTGTGCTGTCAACCTCCTTTCAATTAGTGGTAGAAATGAGTGTGAAACCAATGGTGGATCCCGGAAAGCTACACATTTATGAAAAGTAGACAACATTCTAAATTCAGTAGGGGGTCATTTGTGTAAATCCTTCAAGGTTTTCCTATAGAAAGTAACAGTTGAAATACAAAATATTGAAATTGAGTTGAAAAAACACCATTTGTGCATATGCTTACATCTGTAACTTCTTCTAACTATGGCAGTTTTTTGAAAGCAATATACCGTTACCTCCGCTCAAGCCTTCTCGTTATGGGGATTTGTAAGGCTTGTAGGTTCTACGAGAAGCCGAGGTACCCAGAGCCAATAACGGCGCTGCACCTTGCAATGATTTTTCATTGTGTACCGGGTATAGAGTAATTCATTGGGTAGAACATGAAGAGTGAAAAATAGTTATCAAGGAAACCTATGTATTTACGAAAAGGGCACAAGATATGGAGTTTATAGGCAGTGGTCTTTGAAGTTGTGGGTACCCATACTAGCATGTGAATTACAGAGCATTTCTCAAAGTGACTTCTTTCTTACATTTGAAAGGCGTAAATGCAGAGAAAGACAGTTAGCACTTGTTCTACTATTCTGTGTTCCTCTAAGTCTCCTGATAAAAATGGTAATTCACTTATATGGGTAGGCCTAGTGCCCGCAATAGGAAATGGCCCAAATGCAACATGGACGCATCGCATTTTTCCACTGAAAAGTTATCCTTTTTTTTAATGTGGGTAGCTCTGCATTTTTAACCCTAGCTCAGAAACGGAGCCAACCTGCACATTGTTTTAAACTAGATACTTGGGGGTATCCATGGTGGGTTGACTTGCATGGCTCTCAATCCAATTTTTTTACCCCAAATCCTGTTCAAACCTGAAACTTTGACTAAAAAACTAATTTTCCCAACATTTCTGTAATGGACAAACTTCCATCCACTGGTACGTCACTTATGTGGGTAGGCCTAGTGCCCACAACAGGAAATGGCCCAAAACGCAACATGGACGCATCGAATTTTCCCACTGAAAAACTATATGGTTTTAGCTAATTGGGTTGCTGTGGATTTTGGGCCCCAGCTCTACTGGCACCTAGGGAAACCTACCAAACCAGCACATTTCTGAAAAATAGACATATGGGGGAGTCCTGGAAGTGTGGCTTGTGTGGCTCAAATCTCAAATGTAGCTAAAATATCAAATTTTCCTCACATTTCTGTGTGGGAAAGCTGTGGGATCAGCAAGCTGACACAAATTTCCTACCACCCTTCCTCAGGTCTCCCAATAAAAACACTACCTTGCTTGTGTGGGTCGGCCATGTGCCCACAGCAGAGAGGGGCCCACAGTGACAGTCTAGGGAGGTGTGGGTTGCAAGGATCTCCTGGCATTTGTTTTCCCAGAATTCCCTGAAAATCTCAAGTTTAACTAAGAAATCATTTTTTTCCTCATACTTCTGTGTGGGATCACTGCACTGGCATAAATTTGCAAGGGATTCTGTGTAAAAAAATGTTGGGGGATCCATGCAAGCTGCACCCCCCTAGACACCCCTGCGTTCTAGTTTTGAGAAATGTCTGGGTTTGGTATGTTTCCCAAGAGGGTTGCCTTGCCTGGGACCAAACACACAGGTGCCCCCTTGAAAAAACAGGGTGCACAAGGATCTGCGAATCCACTGTGGTACTCAGTGAGGCTCCCATGTGAATCTGTGATGGATCTGCAGATCCAGTTCTCAATTAAAATAAAATAATACACCTACTCACAGAAACAATCACGTACTCCCTCACAACCCCACCCAATCCCTCATATACCTACTCACATATCCATAAACTCACTCACACACCCATGTAGTCACTCAAATATCCACTCCCAGAGTACCACTCACAGACCCACATAGGCACTCACACACCCATTCACAGACCCAAAAAAACTCTCACACACCCAGTCACACGCCAACACAGCCTCTCATATATCCACTCACAGACCCTTACAGCACTCACACACCCACTAACACACCCATACAGCCACTCACACACCCAATAATAGACCCACACAAGCACTCACACAGACACTCACATACCCATTGATGCACTCACACACCCTTTGACACATTAATACTCCCACTCACACACCCATTCATAAACTCGTACACCCACTCATACACCCAGTTTACATGGAAGTTATAGTTAGGAAATACCATTAGAATTCAAAATCGAAATTGACTGAAAACAACAAAGGTTACATGGACATTATTGTTAGGTTCAGATTTTACACACACAAAACCAAAGAAATCCAGCAGTTAGTTATATTTGTCTCAGGAAATTATAACTTGTCCCCTAAGGTAACTATAATTCATGTGCTCGCCATGTGCAGACCCAGAGGAAAACTCACAGACCCACACAGGCAGTCACACACCCATTCACAGACCCACAAAACCACTCACACACCCAGTCACACACCTACACAGCCACTCATACATCCATTCATACATCCATGCAGCCACGCACACACCCACTAACAGACCCATACAGTCGCTCACACACCCACTAACAGAACCACACAAGCACTCACACAGGAACTCGCATACCCATTGACGCACTCACATACCTATTGACACGCTCCTGCACCCACTCACACACCCATTCACACACTCATACGCCCAGGTTAGAGGGATGTTTTAGTTAGGAAATAGCATTAAAAAACATAAAAGTTCACTGAAAAAAACAAAGGTTACAGGGACATTATAGTTAGGTTCAGATTTTACGCACACAAAACCATAGAAATTCAGCTGTTATAGTTATACTTGCCTCAAGAAACTATAACTTGTGCCCTATGGTAACTAAAACTCATGCCCTCGCCATGCATTGCCTATTACCCCACATATTACATCATTACTGACATCTTCTATGACACCATTGATAATATCACTGCAACTGGTTCATGAGTTATAATTACCTTGGGGCATGAGTCCATAAGCCTGTTTATGGAGATTTGTCAGAGATTCAGTCAACTTTCGGTCAACCTGTTTTTGGGCTACTTTAATACACAGGTTCTCACTTTATTTCTCTAGGGTCTAGGATTGACAGACTTGGGGTTAGATGCACTGTTTTCTCCTTTGTCCCATTTCATCTGGTTTAATTTAGTCCCTTTCTGCTATTCAGGAAAGTTGTTCTTTGGATAAGGAGGGAGAATACAGGGTCTTTCTTGTAGCCCCAGCATGGAAACGAAATATTGGACCCCCTCTGCAGGAGTTTTTAGTTAGTAAGGAATGAGGCCTGCCTCATGCTCCATTTCCTTTCAGGTGGTTAGTCTAGTTGATTGTCTGAAATCTGAAAGGGCGGTGTTATGTCTATTAGGTGCTTCTGATGACATGCTGTCCTTTTTTACGAAGACAGTGAAAGTATTTTGCTCACAGAAGCTACTCTCATGCTCTAAACTCCCTCTAAGGGGTGGTTCACACCGCACTAGTAAGAATAGGACAAGGGAGAGTAGCACTAGGTGTAATCAAGATTGCCAGTAAGTAATCAAAGCATCCACCTTTTGGTTGTGCAGGAATCTCCAAACATTGCCTGTAGGCACCTTTGTGCTAGTCAAACGGAGACGGCGTGAGGCTGCAGTAAATAAAAACCTAGTGTATCTAACTGGACTATCACCTGAACTATCTATTTGAAAATAGCCGGGTTTTAAGAGATTTCAAAACAGCTATTTGGGGTTTTCAGGTGCATAGGTAGCCCATTCCATACTTTTGCAGTGGAGAAGAGAACACTTTCTCCTTCCCCAGGTTGCTTTTTTGATTTTGGTGCCACTAAGTTGAATGAATGGCTAGAACGAAGTGTTCTTGTCGGAGCATACCTATGTTTTAGATATTTACGGCCACAGTCATAAAGGGCCTTGTGCACAATATAGAGGGCCTTAAAAATTATTCACTTGTTTTACTGGTCGCAAGTATAGTCTGGGTAATGCATGAGATATGTGCTGAAACTTTGGGATCTCTAACACAAGAAGGGCAGCTGCATTCTGAAGAATTTGCAGTTTGTCAAGCAAACTTTGTTGCATATTGACATACAGGACGTTTCAATAGTAAACTTTAGGTTCGAGTAGGGCAACCTCCACCGTTTTTTGGAGGTCCAAGAGAATACAAGGGATTTTGGTTTTTTTGTATTCTCAGCGTGTCAAGGTGTAGAAGCATGACGATGTAACATTGTTGATTTGGTCTGAAAATGTCAGCTTGTCATCAAAAATGACTCAACGGTTTTTAACCTTTTTGTAGGGGAATGGGTGTGTTCTGGAGACGCAAGCCCATCATGAAAAGGACCACAACGATGCAACATTTATGAACAGAAGAACCTCGGTTTTACTAGAATTCGGTTCCAGGCAATTTGTTTTCATTCAACAACCTACTTCTAATAGACAGTCATTAAATCTACTGGCTACCTCTGCGTCGTCTCTTGAAATGGATATCACAATCTGAGTTTTGTCTGTGTACGACACCCAGCGGAACCCAAAAGAGCAGATTAATATGGCTAGATTTGTCATGTTAGTATTAAAAAGTGGGAGACTCAGTGAAAAGCCCTACAGAACTCCACAAGGGAGTGACTAAGTTTTGGAAGAATGGTCTCCGAGCCCAACTGACTGTTCTCTATCTGCAAGAAAGGAACTGAAAAGAGTCAGGGCAGAGTCTTTTATCCCTATACTCTCTAGATGCCAAATGATTTATAGTGTCGAATGCGACCAACAATCTAAACGAATGAGTGTTGCATTGTCCACGATTGTTCTAACACCTTCTGTTTCAACAAGCAAGGCAAATGTTGTACTATGGTTATATTGAAACCAGAATTAGTCAGGGTCAGGAATATTATTGATGTGAAAAAAATGACAAAGTTCCAAATTAATTTCATTTTCTGCTACTTTAGCTGGACATGGGAGTCTGGAAATTGGGCAATACCTACTGACCTCAAACGGGTTCAGATAGGGTTTCTTTAGTAAAAGTAGAATAGAGGCCTTTTTCCATTATTTAGGGAAGTATCCTGTTTTAAACATGTTGTCTAGGAGCATTGTCAGGTAAGAAGCTGCTATTTCTGGTTCATATTTAAGTGTATTAGGTGGGCAGTGATTGGAGGGGGCCCCACGATTTGGTTGCTTCAATGAGTCTTCTTACCTGTTCGGTGGTTCAGGAAGAGAACTCTGTTATGTTTACTATCTCTTTAATGGAACACTGTCTTCCTTACATCATTGTTAGAATGTTATGTTTCCTAATTGAGAGTCAGTTGCTGTTATCTGCTGTTGATGGTTGTACCAATAAACCTGCTCTTCCAACTTATCCTGTTTAAGAGCTTTTATCACTGGCGACGAGGGTCAAGGCTTGATTGGGGACAAGCATTTACAACCATCAACTCCTCTACAATTCGAATTTTGGCTTGGACTTACTTTGAACAAATTTGGATTTTTTAACCATCCACTTTACTTGGAATGAATGTATTTGGGTTGATCGGCAACCTTTACCAAATATTTCTGAATCTATTAGTATTCTGAAGGGAGCAAACATGTTTAGTGTTCTAGATCTCTCTTCTGCGTACCACCAAATTGTTTTACATCAGGAGTCCAGACATTTAACATCTTTTGTTACACCCCTTGGTGCTTATCGGTTCTTGAGAATGCCCTTCAGGTTAGCCTCGGCTGCTGCATGCTTTCAAAGAGTGATGCAGATGGTTCTTGGAGATCTACGTAATGTGAGGTTCTTCCAGGATGATATTTTGATGTATGGAGTGGATGCCAGGGAGCATGATGCTGTATTAAGATCAGTGTTAAGTAGACTATCTGACAGGCGACTCACAGTTAAGAAAGAGAAATGCAAAATTGGTTTGGACTCAGTTACTTATCTTGGGCATGTAATCTCTGGGAAAGGGATACAACGGAAGTTAGAATTGGCTGAGAGTATTGTTAAAGCACCAGCTCCAGAAGATAAAGACCAGGCCAAGTCTTTCTTGGGCATGGCGGAATTTTATTCCAAATTTGTTAAACTTTTTGCTAGCATTGTTGAACCTATAAGATCTCTTTTAAAGAAGGGTGTACGATTCACTTGGTCTAGTGATTGTGAGGAAGCATTTCGTTTGATAAAGAGTGAGATTGTCAAAATGCCCACTTTGGGTCATTTTGATTCTAAATTAAAAACCATTGTTACTACCGATGCCAGCCTTAAAGGTCTTGGCGCGGTACTTTCTCACATTGTGAATGGGGAGGAGGTTGTGGTAGCTTTTGCTTCAAGAGCTTTGAAGGATGCAGAATTTAATTACTCCTGCATTGAGAGAGAGGCATTGGCCGTATTTTGGTCAATATATCATTTTAAGTTCTTTTTATGGGGCATTCCGTTTGTTGTGAGATCGGATCATCGCCCTCTTGTTCAGATATTTTCTTGTCATCAAAGTGATCATATGACGCCTAGATTGAAGAGATGGAGTGAAGGTCTACAGGAATTTATTTTATTGTACAGTATATTGCTGGTCAGAACGTTTGGAGTGTGTAAATTGGGTACTGGAATCTTCTTTGTCTAAGGATGAATGGTCAAGTTGTGTTGTGAATTATGTTGTTTTTCAATCTTTGAGGAATGTCATCAGAAAAGGGTGGCCTAGGTATGATCAACTTGATAGTGAATTAAAGCCTTATTGGACGGTCAGAAATGATTTGACATTTTGTCAAGGTAACTTGTTAAGAGAGGACAGACTAGTACCTCCAAATGATTTGCGTGAGAAAGTTGTCAATTTGGCTCATGAGGGGCATCTTGGGATGAATCTCACCAAGGCTCCCATCAGAGAGAGATACTGGTGGCCTAGTATGAATAGGATGGTGGAAGTTGTTGTAAAAGATTGCCATTTATGTGCTGCTAATGACAAAGCACACACCACTAGTCATTCTCCTCTCTCTCCTGTGGAAGTTCCTGCTACGGTTTGAACAAAGGTGGGGTTGGACATAGCGGGTCATTTTGAGCTCATACCTTCACATGAGAGGTTTGTGGTATTGCCGGTGGATTACACTTCAAAGTGGGTGATTTCTAAATGCATGGGTATTGTTAGAACCGGCTGTCTCTAGTTGGCAGAGGTATGCACTTCTGACAAATAGGGACACTCCTTTTCTAGTCAGGGCAAGGGGATCACACACTTAGATAACCCCTGCTCACCCCCTTGGTAGCTTGGCAGAGCAGACAGGCTTATCTCAGAGGCTGTGTGTTAAGCATTTATGACCACATAGAGTAATAAAGTGAATACACTACAAATGGACACGACACAGTAGTATTATAAAAATAAGGATTTTTATATAAGGCTTAGCACAAGACCAAATAACGACAAAAATATACCACAGTCTTAATAAATACTCTTGGAAGGAAAAATAATTCAAGTGTAGTTTCTTCTTAGCACAAAAGTCTTTGGTATCAAAAAGTAACTCTTCTTCTTTAAAACAAAGTTCTTGGCAACAATGTAACCCACACGGGAGTCACACGACGTCGAGGCAAAGTTAATCCAAAGGGTTCGGCGTCGACCGCGAGGAGCGCTACGTCGAGCCCGGAGTCGAGCAGACCCCCACAACACAGTACCTTGGAAAAGCGAAGCACACGATGATCAGCGGCGTCGAGATGTCCGTCGAGATGTCCGGCGTCGCGTCTTCGGCGTCGATCCGGCCTCGGAGTCTGGGCGACCTGCAGCGGCGTCGATCGATGTCGGGCAGGAGCAGTGCTCACGAGGTAAAGCAGGATACGGCGTCGTCGTCGATGTCGATGAAGTTGCAAGAGTGAGCAGCGCTCACGGCGTCGAGAGGACTCGAAGTCAATGCGATCAGCAGCGGTGCAGACACGGGGTCACTTGGAGCTGGAGCCGAACTCGCTACTCACTGGCGTTGCTGCTGGCGTCGATCGGGCCCGGCGGCCGGCGTCGAGGAAGCGGGACACTGGAGCCGTTACTCACGATGTCGAGCTGGATTCGGCGGCGTCCGTCGGCGTCGAGATTGCTGGTTTCTTTCAGAGGTGCTGGATTTCACAAGTTCCAGCAACAAGCACTTTTAGCAAATGATGAAGTCCTTTAGCCCTGTGACTTCAGCAGGAGACTGGCACTCTTCCAGTCCTTGGAGATTTTCTTAGCAAAGCATGAGAGTACACACACAGTTCCTCTCTCCTGGTTCCTTGGCAAAAATAAAGAAGCACATGCAGGATTCCCCCCAGCAAACAGCACACTGGCAGAAGGGGTTGGCAAGTCCTTGGATCAGCAGGCTTCTTGTCCTTGGTTTCAGGGTTCCTTGTCAGAAGTGATCTAAATTCTTGGTTCAGGGGTCCTTCTCTTATACCCCTTTTTGGCTTTGATCCCTTTGTCCATGCAGGGGAATTTCCCAACATCCTGGGTCTGTTGTGGGTGTAGCCAGGCAGAGGCACCTGGCCTATTCACTGTGCAGGGCAGAGTCCTCAGCCGCCCAGTAGGAGGTGGAGCCAGTATTGTCACTGGCAGGAGCAGAGCTATCAGCCTCCCGGCAGGAGGTGGGGCCAGGATCGTCCCTGGCAGGCACAGAGCCATCAGTCGCCTGGCAGGAGGTGGAGCCAGCATTGTATCAGGCAGGGCAGGCTATCAGAAGCTACTCTCCCCCTACTCTCAATGCAAATGTCCCACTCATCCCACACTGACTCAGCAGATCTCTGGAGCCACCCAGCTCCTGTCACACACACACCAAACCAGCAGAAACCAGAAATAGTTAGACAAGAAAATAGCCACTTTCTAAAAGTGCTATTTTCAAACCCAGAGTCCAAAAACCATCCACACAAACGGATGCGTTATTAAACCCCGAGCTCAGGGATACCAAACTCGACATTGCACCATGCTCCCAGAGCCAGCTAGGATTATAGCATTAATAATCCTGGCAGCCCATTCTAACTAATGGAGAGCAGGTTACCTCGCAATAGAGAAAAACGAATATGGCTGTAATTCACTATTAGGACATGCCAACTTGGTCAGGCTTGTCCTACCTTATACTTACAATGCACCCTGCCCGTGGGCCTACCATAGGGGTGACTAACATGAAGTTAAGGGAAGGTTTTAGGGACTGGCAAGTAGGTATACCTGCGCAGTCAGCGTGACAGTACTAGACTGCACGTGGGTCTGGCAATGGCAGACCCTCAGACATACTTTTACTAAGCCGCTCTTGTGGGTGGCACAACATGTGCTGCAAGCCCACGAGCAGCATTTGTATTTACAAGCCCTGGCACCCCTGGTGCACTAGACTAGGGACTGACAGTAAACCAAATAAGCCAAACATGGAATTCAATCAATACATCAATTTAACATAGGGAGCACTTGCACTGTGGCACTGATCAGCAGTGGCACAGTGCCCAAAGCATTACACCAGCAAAAACATCGTAAACAGTGGAGGCAAACGGAAAAAATGGAGGAGAGACTCAAGCCAATGATGCCAGGTCTAACACGTGTCCCCTCCAGCTGAAATGTGGGGAGAACTACCCTTGACCTAGGGAGTCCTCATCACTAAGGCGGAAAAATCTGGACAGACCATCAGCATTGGCGTGATCTGTACCAGGGCGGTGTTCCACCGTAAAGTCCATCCCCTGTAGGGAAATGGACCACCTCAACAGTTTTGGATTCTCACCCCTCATCTGCATCAACCATCTGAGGGGCCTGTGGTCTGTCTGAACCCGGAAGTGAGTCCCAAACAGGTAGGGTCTTAGCTTCTTCAGCGCCCAGACCACAGCAAATGCTTCTCGCTCTATCGTACTCCACCTTGTTTCCCTGGGAAGTAACCTCCGGCTGATGAAGGCTACAGGTAAGTCTCGGCCCTCTTCATTCACCTGAGCTAGAACAGCCCCCCTGCCATGCTCTGAAGTGTCCGTCTGAACAATAAATTCTTTAGAAAAGTCGGGTGCCTGGAGTATAGGTGCTGTGCACATTGCAGTTTTCAGGGTGTCAAAGGCCGTTTGACAGGCATCAGTCCAGATCACATTACGTGGCTGCTTCCTGGAAGTCAGCGAAGTCAAGGGGTGCACAATGTTAGCATAATCCTTGACAAACCTCCTGTAATAACCCGTGAGTCCTAAGAAGGCTCTCACCTGAGTTTGGGTTTTGGGCGGCGCCCAAGCCAGGATGGTATCAATCTTGGGTTGCAGGGGGGCAACCTTGCCGCTCCCTACTTGGTGCCCTAAGTACACCACAGAACCCTGCCCAATCTGTCACTTACTGGCTTTGATTGTGAGGCCTGCTCTGCGCAGGGCCAACAACACTTCCTGGAGGTGGCGCAAGTGTTCCTCCCAGCAGGCGCTGAACACTGCGATGTCGTCCAGGTAGGCGGCACTGAAATCCTCCAGTCCAGCCAAGACCTGGTTGACCAACCTCTGGAAGGTGGCAGGGGCATTCTTCATCCCAAAGGGCATCACCCGGAACTGGTAGAGCCCATCTGGTGTGGAGAATGCTGACCTCTCCTTTGCCCCATCAGTTAAGGCGATCTGCCAGTACCCAGACGTCAGATCAAACGTGCTAAGGTACCGGGCAGCCCCCAACCGATCTATGAGCTCTTCAGCTCTGGGGATGGGGTGCGCGTCAGTCTTCGTGACTGAATTGAGTCCTCGGTAATCCACACAGAACCGAAGTTCTGGTGAAGCGCCAGGCGCTGCAGCCTTCGGGACCAAGACCACTGGGCTGGCCCAAGGACTGCTAGAGGACTCAACCACCCCTAATGCAAACATTTTGGAGACCTCCTCCTTAATGTATGCTCTGACCTTGTCAGTCACCCTGTAAGCCTTGTGCTTCACAGGAGGGCTGTCTCTGGTGTCAACATCATGGACACACCAATGAGTGACACCCGGAACCAAGGAAAACATATCAGGGAATTGTCCCAACAGTTGGCGACAATCCTGCTTCTGCTCAAGGGTCAGTGTGTCAGAGAGGACCACACCATCCACTGACCCATCTTGCTCTTTAGCACACAGGAGGTCAGGAAGAGGCTCACTCTCCCCCTCCATTCCAGCATCTGTAGCTAGGAGCATGCCCACTTCGGACCTTTCTAAGTGGGGCTTCAAACGGTTGACATGCAGGACCCTCAAGGGGTTCCTGGGAGATTTCAAGTCCACCAAGTAGGTGACATCGCTCTTCTTCTCCACAACCTTAAACGGTCCAGTCCACCTGTCCTTGAGCGCACAAGGTTCCACAGGGGACATGATCCACACTTCCTGACCAGGCTGAAGCTCTACCAGAGTGGCATTCCGGTCGTACCAACGCTTCATCTACTCCTGGCTGGCCTCCAGATTTGCCTGAGCAAGATCTCTGAAGCGCCTAGTCTGGTTCCTGAAGGCCAGCATGTAACTGTATACATCCTGGGGAGGTTTCCTGGGAGATTGCTCCCAGCCTTCTTTGACCAGACTCAAAGGCCCTCTTACCGGGTGACCATACAAAAGCTCAAAGGGGCTGAACCCTAGAGACTTCTGTGGCACCTCACGGTAAGCAAACAACAGGCATGGCAAGAGGACGTCCCATTTCCGCCTCATTGGTTCTTCAAGACCCATGATCATGCCTTTAAGGGTCCGGTTGAATCTCTCAACCAGCCCATTTCCTTGAGGGTGGTAAGGAGTGGTGAACTTGTAGGTTACCCCACACTCCTTCCACAGAGACTTCATATAGTTGGAAATGAAGTTGGTGTCCCGGTCTGACACCACCTCTCTGGGGAACCCCATGCGGGAGAAAACACCCATCAGTGCCCGTCCCACCACGGGGGCCGTCACTGTTCGGAGAGGGATGGCTTCCGGGTACCGTGTGGCATGGTCCACCAAGACCAGGATAAACCTGTTGCCCAGGGCTGTCTTGGGGTCCAGGGGCCCAACAATGTCAATGCCCACCCGGTCAAAGGGGGTACTGACCATTGGAAAAGGTTGGAGGGGAGCCTTCTGCTTCCTTCCGCTTTTCCCACTTGCCTGGCAAGTGTGACAAGTCTTACAGTGGATGTCTACATCCCTTCGCATCTGGGGCCAATAAAAATGGGTGACAAGTCTGTCATAGGTCTTGTCCTGCCCCAGATGTCCAGCTAAAGGAACGTCATGAGCCAAACCCAGTAGGAAGGCTCTAAAGCGCTGGGGTACCACCAGCACACGGGCTGACCCAGGCTCAGCAGCCTTAGGCTCGCTATACAGGAGGTCGTTCTCCCAGTACACAAAATGTGACCCTGACTGATCACCTGAGGATTGGGCTGAGGCCTGCTGCCTCATACCCACAAGAGAAGGGCACACCTTTTGTTCTGCACAAAATTCTTCCCTGGAGGGACCACCATCCTGCTGCCAATGGGTCAGCTCGGGCAGGTCTCCCAGTTCAGCAACTTGTTCCCCTGTGGGCTCCAGGGCATCCCCCTCAGGGTCTACCTCCTTCTGGACCACGGGAACTATGGGGGACGGTTTCCCACGCCCCCTGCCTCTTCTCTTCACAGCTGGGTCCTGGGCCATACTTTCCGGCTCCGGGACCCCATCAACACCCTTACTCACTGTCATGGATCGAGTGGTTGCACACACCCACTCTGGCACACCCAACATTTTCAAATGTGTCTCCCTCTCCACCTTAGCCCAAGGGGAGTCTTCTAAATCATTGCCCAGGAGACAATCAACAGGCATGGCGGGCCTCACAGCAACCTGAAGAGTACCTGAAACTCCCCCCCATTCAAAGGAAACTTGAGCTACCTCACACTCTTTCTGGGAGTTGTCAGCAGCTATCACGGGGTAGAATGCGTGGGGAACCACCTGCTCTCTGGACACCAAGTGACACTTGACAGCTGTCACATTCGCTCCGGTGTCTCTGAGAGCTTCCACTCTATGGCCATTAATGGTCATCCACTGCCTATATTTATTAATGTTACTAGGCAGAGGGGTGGAGGGACCATTTCCATGTCTCCTAGCGAGACCAGGGACATTTCTGCGGGACCCCTCCCACCAGGGACAACCATCTCCTCCCCTCCGAGGGCTACACTCGCCAACTGACGGGGGGTGCACGCGGCGGTGCATTCGAATTCTTCATGGGACACTGGGGGTCATAATACCGGTGGCCCACCTGCCCGCAAACGTAGCAGGTTAGGGGGCCCCTATGAACAGGTTTACCCATCGGGGCCCCTGGCTTCTTCTCAGGGGGAGGCTGGGAACCTTTCCCTTGGTTCCCTTGGGGATTACTTTGGGGCCCTTTCTGGGACTCCTTCTGTTTACCCTTGTCCCCCCCACTCTTCTGCTGGGGACCCTGCCCACCTTTGGCTGAGTCTCCCACTGGACCCTTGTGGACCCTGGTACTGACCCAGCGGTCCGCCTCCTCAGCAAGTTTTCTAGGGTTTGATATCTTGCAATCAATAAGGTGCTGGCGCAGCTCTGGAAAACAGTTATTAGACAAATGCTCCCAAGCAAACAAATCATAAAGAGCTTCATAACTTTCCACTTTGCTGCCCTTTACCCAACCATCCATGGCTCTGCAAAAATAAGACACATATTCAACCCACGTCGTACCAGGCAACTTCTTACATTCTCTAAAAGCTTGTCTGTACTTCTCGGGGGTTAGGCCATACCTCAACATTAAAGCATCTTTCATATGAGCATAAGACATCCTATCCTCAACAGGCATGTCTAACAGGAAATCTCTCCCCTCATTCACAAAGCGACCCCACAACCCCGCTCCCCAATCCCGGTGGGCCAACAATGCTAACTCATATGCTTTAAACCACTGACCAATATCTTCATTCCTATGATAATCTTTTATCACATCTTTGGGAAAATAAAATCTACATTCTGCAGGCCCAGATGGGATGCTGCCACCAGAGGTATTCAATTCTAACTTCTTAGCTTGGATGTCCAATTCCCTCAACTTGGTATCACGCTCCAAAGCTAACTTCTCTCTTTCAAAATCCAACCTTTTGGTCTCCAAATCAGCTTCTCTCCTACCTCTTGCATTTTCTAACTCCAACTGCCCATTTATCTTAAGCCTTGCCATTTCCATGTTGTATGCACGCTCCTTCGCCCTTTCTTCTCTTTCTTCAGGGGAAAGACCTTTGGAGGAAACACTGCTTCCGGGAGAGGACTCAGGCCCATTCACTGGCGCCTCCTCTTCCCCTTCCACTGGCGGTACCACCACCGGATCAGTGGGATCTCTGGCCTCCAACCAGGCCTGCAATGCTTTGAGATAGGTTTCCTTAGCCTTGAGACCTTTGGTAGGAACTTTAAATTTCTTGCAAAAGGATTTCAGCTCCTCCAATCTGTAGACGTTTATCTTCGCTCTATCAAATTCCTCCTCAACAACAACAGGGGTAGTGACTCCGGTGTCACTCATGGTCAAAACTGGCAGTGTTCAAAAAATCAAGCTTCAGAAAAGCGGAGAACCAAAAATAGAATCCTTCCAAATTAGATTGTGGCTGCGCTATGGTCTGCTTTCACTATGTAGCGCACACTAATCACTGCACATGGGTCATAAATGCAAGTTCAAATCCTCACCGCTGACCCACCAATGTTAGAACCGGCTGTCTCTAGTTGGCAGAGGTATGCACTTCTGACAAATAGGGACACTCCTTTTCTAGTCAGGGCAAGGGGATCACACACTTAGATAACCCCTGCTCACCCCCTTGGTAGCTTGGCAGAGCAGACAGGCTTGTCTCAGAGGCTGTGTGTTAAGCATTTATGACCACATACAGTAATAAAGTGAATACACTACAAATGGACACGACACAGTAGTATTATAAAAATAAGGATTTTTATATAAGGCTTAGCACAAGACCAAATAACGACAAAAATATACCACAGTCTTAATAAATACTATTGGAAGGAAAAATAATTCAAGTGTAGTTTCTTCTTAGCACAAAAGTCTTTAGTATCAAAAAGTAACTCTTCTTCTTTAAAACAAAGTTCTTGGCAACAATGTAACCCACACGGGAGTCACACGACGTCGAGGCAAAGTTAATCCAAAGGGTTCGGCGTCGACCGCGAGGAGAGCTACGTCGAGCCCGGAGTCGAGCAGACCCCCACAACACAGTACCTTGGAAAAGCGAAGCACACGATGATTAGCGGCGTCGAGATGTCCGGCGTCGCGTCTTCGGCGTCGATCCGGCCTCGGAGTCTGGGCGACCTGCAGCGGCGTCGATCGATGTCGGGCAGGAGCAGCGCTCACGAGGTAAAGCAGGATACGGCATCGTCGTCGATGTCGATGAAGTTGCAAGAGTGAGCAGCACTCACGGCGTCGAGAGGACTCGAAGTCGATGCGATCAGCAGCGGTGCAGACACGGGGTCACTTGGAGCTGGAGCCGAACTCGCTACTCACTGGCGTTGCTGCTGGCGTCGATCGGGCCCGGCAGCCGGCGTCGAGGAAGCGGGACACTGGAGCCGTTACTCACGATGTCGAGCTGGATTCGGCGGCGTCCGTCGGCGTCGAGATTGCTGGTTTCTTTCAGAGGTGCTGGATTTCACAAGTTCCAGCAACAAGCACTTTTAGCAAATGATGAAGTCCTTTAGCCCTGTGACTTCAGCAGGAGACTGGCACTCTTCCAGTCCTTGGAGATTTTCTTAGCAAAGCTTGAGAGTACACACACAGTTCCTCTCTCCTGGTTCCTTGGCAAAAATAAAGAAGCACATGCAGGATTCCCCCCAGCAAACAGCACACTGGCAGAAGGGGTAGGCAAGTCCTTGGATCAGCAGGCTTCTTGTCCTTGGTTTCAGGGTTCCTTGTCAGAAGTGATCTAAATTCTTGGTTCAGGGGTCCTTCTCTTATACCCCTTTTTGGCTTTGATCCCTTTGTCCATGCAGGGGAATTTCCCAACATCCTGGGTCTGTTGTGGGTGTAGCCAGGCAGAGGCACCTGGCCTATTCACTGTGCAGGGCAGAGTCCTCAGCCGCCCAGTAGGAGGTGGAGCCAGTATTGTCACTGGCAGGAGCAGAGCTATCAGCCTCCCGGCAGGAGGTGGGGCCAGGATCGTCCCTGGCAGGCACAGAGCCATCAGTCGCCTGGCAGGAGGTGGAGCCAGCAATGTATCAGGCAGGGCAGGCTATCAGAAGCTACTCTCCCCCTACTCTCAATGCAAATGTCCCACTCATCCCACACTGACTCAGCAGATCTCTGGAGCCACCCAGCTCCTGTCACACACACACCAAACCAGCAGAAACCAGAAATAGTTAGACAAGAAAATAGCCACTTTCTAAAAGTGCTATTTTCAAACCCAGAGTCCAAAAACCATCCACACAAACGGATGCGTTATTAAACCCCGAGCTCAGGGATACCAAACTCGACATTGCACCATGCTCCCCGAGCCAGCTAGGATTATAGCATTAATAATCCTGGCAGCCCATTCTAACTAATGGAGAGCAGGTTACCTCGCAATAGTGAAAAACAAATATGGCTGTAATTCACTATTAGGACATGCCAACTTGGTCAGGCTTGTCCTACCTTATACTTACAATGCACCCTGCCCGTGGGCCTACCATAGGGGTGACTAACATGAAATTAAGGGAAGGTTTTAGGGACTGGCAAGTAGGTATACCTGCGCAGTCAGCGTGACAGTACTAGACTGCACGTGGGTCTGGCAATGGCAGACCCTCAGACATACTTTTACTAGGCCGCTCTTGTGGGTGGCACAACATGTGCTGCAAGCCCACGAGCAGCATTTGTATTTACAAGCCCTGGCACCCCTGGTGCACTAGACTAGGGACTGACAGTAAACCAAATAAGCCAAACATGGAATTCAATCAATACATCAATTTAACATAGGGAGCACTTGCACCGCGGCACTGATCAGCAGTGGCACAGTGCCCAAAGCATTACACCAGCAAAAACATCGTAAACAGTGGAGGCAAACAGAAAAAATGGAGGAGAGACTCAAGCCAATGATGCCAGGTCTAACAGGTATGGTCAATTCTAGAGCCAATAATTGAGTTTCAGAAGGATGTATTTGTGTCAGAAGGTGTGCCTAAGTATGTACTTACTGACAATGGGGTACAATTTACCTCCTATGAGATGGACAATTTTCTTAAAGACCTTGGGATTGTTCACCAGAAGACAGCTCTTTATTCACCTCAAGCAAACGGTCTTACTGAGCAGATGAATAGGGTTGTAAATTGTTGTGCGCAGAGGGCTTTGCAATCCAAGGTTTCCTTCAGTAGTGTATTGAGGGAGACCTGGTGGGCACATCGCACAGTTCCCAATGCTATCATGCAAAAGTCTCCTTTTGAAGCATTGAGGGGGAGATTGGCTAACTCCAAGCTCAACTCAGCTTGGCTTCCGGGGAAGGTTTGTGAAGATAGTTTTTGAAAAGAGTTGAGAAGGAGAGATGCGCTGGCTGAATATCAATGGAAGTATAAACAGCGTTTGATGGTAGGATGGCTGTCAAATTTAGAAAATGGAATGTTGGGGATAGTGTTCTTGTGAAGAAACCAAAATATGTACACAAGGGTACTTCCAATTTCAGTGGTCCTTTCATCATTACTGCTACTAGGAAAAATGTTGTGACTTTGAACAATGGATGTACTTGGAACATGTCTAGATTGGCAAAGTACACCGAGTTTAAAAATCCTTCCAATAGTGCTTCTGAGTCTGTTGATAATTCCAGTTATGCGTGCACTTCTTCTGGTCCTGGCCGAGAAAATGTTCTTGGCAGTTCAAGACTTGTTCCTAGGACAAGACAAGCTCCTAGGAAGTTTAAGGATTATGTTCTGTTTTAACTTATTTTTACATTGTTCCTTCTGATGTTGTTTTGTCCTTACATTCTTTTCTTTTCTTTTTACTTTGGTTAGGGGATGTGTTATGGTTACTATCCCTTTAATGGAACACTGTCTTCCTTACATCATTGTTAGAATATTATGTTTCCTAATTGAGAGTCAGTTGCTGTTATCTGCTGTTGATGGTTGTACCAATAAACCTGCTCTTCCAAGTTATCCTGTTTAAGAGCTTTTATCAAACTCCTTTAGCGTTGTAAATGGGAAATGAATTCCTACGTCATCAGAGGGTCTCTTGTTTGATCAGTAGCTGAGAATTCATGATAGAACTCATTAACTTTTGATTGAAAGAGATGAGCAAGATCCTCACAAAAATTTTGTTTTAGGCCCAGAGAATTACTGTTGCTCAAACTGGCCAGTTCTCTGGTAGAGTGTTTTGCTGTTTCAATTTTCCTACCCCTTATGAATTGATTGTATTTCTCTTTCTCACCAGGATCGTAGTTTTTTTGCCATTTCTGTTCTTGTCTGTGACAGACTTGTGTTTGAGTTCTTAGCTTCTATGAATACCATGAGGCAGAGGGGTTATTCCTATAAAGAATTGGATTTTAGGGGAGCTGTAGTACATAATAACAGCCATAGTTGCCATGCCCTTGGTACCAATGTAATAATATTAGTAATACGTTTCCTCAGTGCCACATGATTGATATGTAAATATAAACTTAAAATATATTTTGGAAAATAAACTACTTTTCTCTAAATATTAGCTAACGAGCACTGAAAATACATACATTTTCATCTCAAATAACTGCTTTTCATTTTTGGTATACACATATTAATTCAATCAAGCAAAGCTTCTTGATTGACTAGGATGGGCTGCAAACCAGAGAGCAATTCACAGGTAGCTGGAGAGCTACCAGTAGCTCACAAGCTACTCATTGTGGAAGCCTGAACAAAACTGTCAATAAAGATGGCAGGTAGGGTGGAAGTAACAATAACAAGAAGCCATATGCCTGTGTCAAAAGTAGGAAAGGACATTGCACGTCCAGGAATAATACAAAAAATTAAATAAATAGTGCATGGCAAAAAGACCAGGAGGAACACATGTACTTGGTTCATGCTCCAGTGAGGAGCTAACACAAGAAAGTAAGGGACGCCTACAGGAGCTAAGCAATCAAAAGATTGCAAATGAGAGTGACAACGAAAGCAACTAATGGTATACTGCGGGTGGGTTGTAGGCCGACTGAACTGTAAACAATGCATCTCGCAGTACAGCTCATGCATTGTATAGGCAAGATCTAAAAACCTCTAGGTTTTAGGGTTTTAAGTAATCATTACTTAGGAATAATTGAGGGCATCAAGCATGTTCCAGAAATGCAATGAAGTATAGATAATGGGCTGTCCCTCTGCTTCTTCTACCCTTACTTCAAGGCTACAAAAAGTCTCCTCAAACTTTATAAATAAAATTTACAAATTCTGCATACTGCCTATGATGTGTTTCAGTACGGCCTCCCATGCCCTAATTTTTTCACAAATTTGTTTCAGGACAGCCTGATGAGTCGATTTTGTGTTCAAAAGCTACCTAGGTGTCAGTAATCACCTTCCAAATGTTCATCGGTGAAGGTGCATCCATACCAGTGCATACATTTGTCACCATTCCAAATCATTGTGGGATCAGTCGCCCCCACTGTAGATATGTTTTATAATACTTTGTTAGTCTTGGCTGGCCGACCCAACTTTCACTACATTTCAGCCTCGTAGTGGAATTTGCAGTGCGATATTCACCAGGAACCACAGGACAAAGCGTTCCAGAAACACCAGCACCACCTCCTGCCACCAGTGGGATACTGAGCTGGGTCTTTAAGGCACTGGTCTCTGACTTCAAGCCCTGTTAAAACCCTCCTCTAATCAAACCAGTCACCACAAGAGGACATCCAAGCCTGTCAAGCAGCCACCTTCACTGGCAAACAGGCACTAAAGAAGCCGCTTATAGGCAAAAGCAGTCATCAATAGCCTAAAACGAGGGAAGACAATTTGAAAGCAGGAAGCAAAGCCAGTCATAGTCACTCAGCACGAGCACAGCGTATTTCACTGCTGAAGGTGTTTGAGAGATACAATGAGGCCACAGTGCATAGGTGCACCCCTGTTTGGGGTAGCTGTCCCGCTTTATAAGCTCCAGTATTATTATTATTATTATTATTATGATTATTATTATTAATATTATTATTATTATTAATATTATTATGTGGCTTAAGGCCCTGGAATCCAGTCAGTGTTAACTTACGAAGTGCGTTCACATGCAAAAGAATTCAAACTCACAACAGCACAGCCCTGGACAAATGGCATGCAGCTTAACACTCGCAGTGCTAATGCATTCAAGAGCATATTTGCTATTATTTCATGCAATGCAGCACAGCTAGAGAACTTGGTGCACTGCATTGGGTGAATGTGTGAGAGCAGAAGTGCTACATATTTAAAAAGATAAGGACCATTTCTGCCCTCTCCTTGTGCTGGTGCACAGTGTGCTGCCTAGCACCAATGAAGGCACCCTTACAAGGGTGAATGAGCTTCGATCTGGCTAGTCAGTGGCTCTGACGCCACGCTCCCAAACATCCTCTTGTAAAACTGATAGACCGGGAGAGGTGCTAATCCCTTAACAGATTCTGGTGCTCCTGGTTGGACCTGGCCCTCTGTAAAGCACTTTAACCCGTTGCGTGCTCATGACGAGCTCAGTTCATCATGAGGCACGGTCGCGCTGCTGAGCTCGTCATGACCGTTGCACCACGCCCATGCGGGGATAATTCCCCTGCTGTGCTGGGCGTTCCATTGGAAAGGGCGTGGTCATGAGCGCCACTGTGCTGCATGACGAGCCGAGCTTGTCATGAGCACCGCGGCGCTGCACGCGCCCTCCCCTCCCCCAGCACAGCAGGGGAATTAGCCCCGCAGGGGAGGGGTTAAATGACAGCTTCAATTTAGACACATAGATCCCATTTTGCAGGAAAGGCTAAAACGTAAAGATTTATTTCAAGGTTTTGCGTCATAAAATAATCAAATAATATAGTCAAAATCGTTTACTCAATAAATCAGAGAGCAAAGATCTGTTAGGATATGGAATCAATCAAAGAATTCAAGTAAAGTTCAGGGTAAAAATACAGAGTAGAATGAGAGAGCAATCAGGCATGGATTTGCCTCTAAAGGTCAGTAAGAAAGGTGCTGTGTAACACCTCCAAAGGAGCAGCTGCTGAACAAAGGATCAATACTTTTAATTGAATGGTACACGGTTCCCACAGAATAAACCAATGTGGATTAAATACAGTGAAACAGGTGCAAGAAAAATACATTTGGGAGCCTCTCCTAATGCAACAACACTGGCCCTTTTTATGGGCACCACCTGTTCTAGAACAAATACTGCAACATTTTGTGTGATTCTGCTAAGACAGCTAGGTGAAATGTCGAACATTTACAATTCTACTGCAACAACATTTTAATATTCTTGGAAAGGTCGATGTCTTGCCTGTGAAAACACTTTCAAACATTATGTTACTGAGAAATGAAAATACAAGTTGTCCACGTGATACATAACTTGGTCAGCAAACATCACACTCAAAAGGGAGAATAATGCTTACAATTGGTATGTTAGCTAGAATACCATTTTTCATCAATGTATTGCATTTAGTTTCCATGAACAAACTTAACAGCTCCCACCATTAGGCGCGGCCTCAAAGTGTTGCTCCACAGTGGTCTTGTATATGTAATGGATCCTGAGAACCAGCTGCACCCACATGTTCTAAACATCTTAGCGGTCTGCACTGATTTAACCTATTGGTGGCATCTCACAGCACTCCATTCTTAATGCTAGTCTGGCAACTTATTGCACCGTCCCTGGGGCAGTGCAAACCTCAATTTTGTGCTGTTTTGTCCACTGCCAAGGGGCCCAGGACACAAACAAATGAATGCTAACCCATGAATGTCAATTCACCAAAAGGCCAAGGGTAGCAGAAGTGATATCAAACATCATTTGACATTTATGTTCACTCACACACGGATGTTTACTTATACACACATAATCACACATACAACCACTCTCTCACATAAACACACTCTCACCTGCATAGACCTACACAACATACATTTAAAAGCATGTTTTACTTAACTCTGTTTCCAGGGAGGGTCATATTCCAGCTAAATGTACTCCATTTTCCTTACACTAATCCTGAACAATATATTATTCGCTGCTAGTGTAATAAAAAAAGACTGTCAAAACATAAGGAGATTAGAGTCCCAACTGATGTCCATAAGAACGTATTGCCCTTATGTTCCTGGCACTGCTTTTGCTACCTCTAAGGCCAAGGGTCTCAAATGCACTGCTAGAGGTCACAACAGCGACCCCTGCCTACCCCTAAATGACATTCATGTGCTAACCCTTGTCAGCTGCTTACTCTGTACATACAATCGATATTGACCAACTGAAGGATAGATTGGGATATCATATCAATAAGAATGTTTAGTGATAGCCACAGCACCGACTTCAAGTTCTCAGCTGGCTTATTGGCCACGCAGTTCGACCCAAGATTATGGTGTTTGATTGTTCTATGAACTTAGGAACATTGTTCAATACAAATCTTACATTTACCCCAAAGGTTAACACTATAGCCAGTGGTATTTACCTTCCATTGTCCTCGTGATACTTAATATTCACTCCAGAATATACTTTGACCAAAACAACCTGATCAAATTAACATGACCACAAAATACTAAGGGACATAAAATAAAGGGCAAGTGTATATTTGTGTATGTTTGCAAATATGTGATTGCTTAGTAAAAGATTACAGTATTAAATACAGTAATTGTCAGCATTGTCATTTTAATGTTTATTAATATATTTTTAATGTGATAATAGTTTTGATATGTGTTTTTGTTATCTGATAACTTTTGTGGCTCTGCGTTTTTGGGGAGTGAGAGTGGATAGTGTTTTTATTAAAAAATATAAATAAATTGTTGTTCTATTATAAATGTGTATAGTAAGTTATTTATGGGGTTAAAATATTTTCTAGTTTATGTTCATATTTGTTCATATAAGAGGATTCATTTATTTTCATCTGTATAATTATCATTTTATTTTATGGTTCTGGGGTTTACTGGAGATATGGTAGGTAGATTTGTTTGTGGCAGAAATGTAATTCTGCAATTTGATGCTATTACATTTAAAAATAGTAGGGTATCGATTTGGCTTCTGAGCCATTAAAATAGCTGCACTGACTTAAGACTCTCGCCTGGTTCAGGCATAAATACTTAACAAATCTTCCACTTTGCTGTAGATACACATAAATGGGACAATTGCAATGAGTTTCGGAAAGCCTCTGACCTGAGGTCACTCATCGTTGATTATGTTACAGCTAGTCGGAATTGAAACTGGGCGATCATTCCAACAGGCTTCCGACAGGCTCCAGGAGCTCGCCTGCCAATCGGAAACTTGCCCATAATCGAAATGGAAGGCTTTTCCTCCTTCTGGATTACGATGCACGGTTTCCGGCAGGGTTTCATGGCGGCCTTTCTGACATGGAAACCCTGTCGGAAATCAAGTTTGGGGGGGGCCCTAGCAGGGTCTTTCTGTTTTTGGCCTCTGGTTGGGAGCAGAGGGGGTGCCATAGGTGCCACGGCAGGCACCTTGAGGCACCTTGAGCTGCCTGCCGTGGGGTGCAGGGATGAACACAGACTCCCATTCCTCTATGGGAGCTTGTGTTGCGGCCGGTTTAATGCCATACCTCGATCTCCCATTGAGGAATGGAGTATGTGACCGTACCACATGTGGTTGCCTCATGATTAGGCAGTCGGAACCGTTGACCGGAGGTCGGTCGGTCTAATTTCCGTGACAGTGTCGGGGTGACACAATTTGGCCCCACATCAAAAGGAGCCCCTAACTATTCTTGGAAGGCTTCGTAGAGAGCATTGAGGTGCAGTGGATCCATGTGGCTGACCCCGCTCTCCTAGTGCAGTAAGATAATGGAGGGTAGAGATGCAAGCTGCCGGAGATGAAACAGAGTAGCTGAGAATTCTGGTCAGAGTGGGTGAAAAGCCACAGCCCTCCTACATTGCCCACTTCACAGAAGATTGCTACACTGCAGTGACAGAGGCCAGGAGAAGCTTCCTGAGAGGTGGCAGAGGTGGGGCAGAGGTTGGGTGGGGAATTTGGGTGGCTCTGTGTGCTGCCGCAGCCAGGCTTTGACAGAATAGGTGAACTGCCACCACAAAATCGAAGAAAGACGAGGCTTTCACATCAGCTGGACTCCTGGGTCCTCAGTCACAGCTTGAGTTGAATGAAAAAGAAGCTCTTTGCTACCCCCTATGATATGGTAGCAAAATGGTGGTAATTGCGGGATGGAGCAATACAATACATGGATTGTGAAATAAAACAGGGCATGGATTAGGGTGGGTGAGTCACTGACCCACTTTCCACCTGATTGAAATACTGGAGTAACTGGGGCTTGTGTAAATCTGCAGTAGGCAGTGAGGGAGGAGAGACTGTCATCAGAATACTTTTGAGTACTGCATTATTGGAGTCCCAGGGAGACCACAAATGCATGATTGCTGGCAATTAGGAGGGCAATGGGAGTGACTGCACTAAAGTGAACTGATTTTGATGAGAGGTGCCCTGCCACATTGACTTGAACATCAGACACTCCCCTTCCTAGCCCTTTGTCTGGGAAACAACCCACTCAGCTATCTGACCATAGGGCTCTGGAGATACTGCTTGATGTTGATGATATCAGAGTCATTAGGCTCTTTGAAGAGCCATGCCTTTCTCCCCTCATTGACCTGGAAATGGAGCTGGACTGGGCTAAAGCTGTATTAACAAAACAGGGTGTGGGAGGCCATAGAAATCTGTAGTCAAAGCCTTCAAAAACCTACTTCTAGTGGGTATAATTAATCCCAATGGTGGGAAATAAACCAAATCAAGGAAAGCAATTGCCCAAAAGTGACAAATTTGCAAAACAGTTACTAGCGTAGGAGCAAGTGGCCAGCGGGAAATGTGCCAAGCAGTGGCCAGCGGGAAATGTGCCAAGGGTCAAAAATTGTGGGAAGGAATTGACCAAAATGTGGACACCATTGCTATTCTACAGGTAGTCGAATGCACCGGGTAAGTGCTGGATGTGCGCATTGGAGAAGTGGGTTTAGATACTACCCTACAGTGACAAGATGAGTGCAATACTGTAGTTACACAATGAAAGTGGAGGGGCTAATCTCAGTTATGGAGTGTCAGAAATTAGATTGTTGGTTGATTGGGGTGTGATCCTTGGTCACACAGCAACTGCATTCCTTGCAGGGTGAGGCACAAGCCAAACCCAAATTAACCTGTGCTTTACCCTCTTTTAGCTTGACAAGGAGCAGTCAGGCTTACCTTAAAGACAATATGTCAAATATTTGTGCAACACTTCAAACAGTAATAAAGGGACAAACACAACACTGAAGTGGGCAAGGAAAAAGCTGAAAACATTTCTCCCACCAGCAGGGAGCAGCATTTTTAGCAGATCCCTGTGAGCGGGAGCAATGCCATCTCCTGATGAAGGTGGGAAGCTGGCTGAGGCAGTGGAGGAATTGGGGCTCCCTCATGGCCCCCAACTGATGCAGTGGGTGGCCTTGGTGGGCTCAAGGGTACCCAGCCTTTACTGGCCGGGGCCCTGGTGATGGGGTCCCTGGGACCAACATTTGCCCAGGGAGTGGAGCCACATAGCCGGCCTCCCTCCCTCTCCACTAAAAAGCTGGTTCCTGGGAGATGGGGTAATAATGACCTCCAATGTTTAAAATATTCAACCTCTAAGAAGAGGGGGCAATAGGGAAAAAAAATTCTGCAGTTTGGAAGCGAGGTTCATTTTAGAATTAGATACTTAAACCCACAATGGCCTGAATAATAGTGAGGATTTACAGAACTTTTTATAAACTATTTATAAATTCTTTCTATATTGAGTAAACAGAAGTGAACACACTGTTTTTCTTAGAAGTTAGTGCAATAATAAACAATAATAATAATATTTAGTTTCAATATCAGGTATGTTCTCATGCCTGAGGTTATATCAGCAAATACATGTTTTTCTATGAAATATATACAATTCTCAATAGTCTTCCCTTAGTTCTACTACTGTATTCGACTTACCACTTTTTTTTGGCACTTTGCACTGTTCAAGGTTAGCACTTTAATAATGCATGTTAGGATTCCTTGGCATTTGACGGCTATGAATATATACATATATACACTTATATTTTTTGTAATAATACTTTTATTGGTTTTAGACATAGACCACAATTTTTTATAAAGCTGTTTGACAGGAGTGCTTAATTCAATGATTGTTATTTGCGATGTATAAATTGATGATATTGTTTACCAACAATCGGGCACTAATTCGAAATATTTTGAGATTGTTCTCTCATATAGAATAAAACAATAATAATTGTTATAGCTTGAACTCAGATAATACCTTTTCAATAAATGCTTGTTTTAACTTAGAGTATTTAAGCTCCTAATATGTCACATATGGTTTCATTGCAAATTTGGTCTTGAAGGATAGATCTAGATTGAATATGGCTAATAAAAGGAAATGCCAAAAATATTTAAATAAAGTGAAATGCAAGCATTCTTTCTTCGAATGGACAGCGGAATGTGTGCTTGTAGTCTGTGTACCTAGCCATTTACAAATGTCAATCAAGTGAGAAGTGTGTTATTTATTGTCAGTTACATTGCAGGGTGTTTGTATGTGATCAAGGCCACTTGAGGTGGCCGAATCGCGTCACACAACATGTTTGAAATAAATTATTGAAAGCACATATTTCTGGAGTCTGTGTCTGTTCATGTGCAAGGAGTTGCATGTAGGATTATATAAATATATATAAATATATACTCAAGCCAGAAGCAACTACCATGTCAAGAACAAATCTACATCCTAGATATGTGCTGTTCATCCAGGAGAAAATCAGTAAGTGCCAATGTACAATAGCACATGTACAAATCTATAAGAAAAATTAACATCTATCCTATAGAGATGGAGGTTAAGTCTAAGACATCTTTTAAACTAACTAGTTGTGAATAGTCCGCTACATGGAATATTTTACTGCATAACTCATCAATGGCCCTACTATTGGCATCTATTAAAGTAACCAGTCAAACAATGCAGATGCTTAAAGCCAAGCTACAAAAAGAACTGGAACTTTTAAAGAACACAAAAAGTGATTCTGAACTGTCACACATACTACAGAGGATTACAGTAGTAAAGAAGATGACTGCCAGGAATGCTATTGAAATTAAACCTGCAAAACTAAAAAGAGATATGTTAAGATTTTATATACCTCCTCTTCCAACTCACCACTTCATAAATCATTCTGTTTTTGGAGATTTTCTTGTCAGTGTAAGCCCTGTGAGTAAACAGCATAAAAAACAGAAGATCTATAAGACAAAAAGGCTGCATACCATCAGCCAGCTACAACTCTTCCCGGCATCTGACCCAGTTATTGACTTGACAAGAGGGCTCCTATCACAAGGTGAATTGAAACTCTTGAGCAAAGGCCTCTATTTCTGTCCTGTACTGAAGGACCATAATAAGGCCAACATGATGAGAGACCTAAAAACCTTCGAGAGAAGATGCAGACTTGCCGAATACTTTTACAATAATTCTAATGTTCATCCTGCCCTATAGATATTTGGGAACCTTTCAAGAATTGGCTTAGGTTGAGGGACACCTCTCTGGACGTTGCTGCTAGCCCGTTGCTGTCTATTGGCTCTCGGGATGCTGCTCCATATGGGCTGGGTCTGTACTTACCTTTGGCCAGTTGCTTAATAATAGATCATACAAAGCCTTTACTGCCAACTCCTTGCTGTTGTTCCGCATTGTTTTATTCTCTCTTATTGCTGCCTTATGCTGTTACAATATATTTCATTGAGGTGTATCGCATTGATTTGTCTGTATGACATTTTGCTTCCAATTTCAGGTGCTAAGCAAACTAGCTGGAATTTCTATCACTGTATTATGCCTCTGCAATATCAATAAGCGAACTGATCATATATTGTATTGTTACAACTGCTGTGTATTGCCAATGTAAATGTCACTATTTATTGTTTTTTACTACTGTCTCCCAAAATCATAAATAACATTTTTTTTTTTTAATTCTTATGTTGGTCTGCCAAGCTGACTTCCGGATCCATTTAAAAAGTTCCGCCACCCCAAATCATGGACTCCTCAATGTGGTAGAAATCCTGTTCTTAATACATACATTTTATCCATCAACAAACTCATCAAGGAATCAACACCTCAAAGGATTTTTTATAACATTACCCGAAAAGAAAGAAAAGCTCTCCACCTCATTCAACAGAGAATGGATGTCCTTATAAAACCGGCAGACAATGGTTGTGCAGTGGTTACCATGAAAGTATGTTATTATATTGAGGAAGGAATGAGACAACTAATGGATACCAACACTTAAAAACCTTTAGAAAATGATCCCACAGAAGACTTGAACAAAGATATTAAGAACATGATTGTAAGGTACAGGAGGTAAAACCTCATTGATGAAACAACAGCAGATATACTTGTTCAGCCCAAATCAAGACCTGGGAGATTGCATATGCTTCCAAAAAATTCACAAAAGGAACAATACTGGTCGTCCCATCATATCTGGCAATGACACAGCAACTGAGAGACGATCTTTATTTGTCGACCTGCACCTCCAGCCCATTGTACAGGTTGTTAAAGATACCAGTCACTTCCTTCAGATTATTGAAAAATTAACCCAAACCGAAACATTCGATGATGATACTCTTCTTGCTACATTTGATATTACATCATTATACACCAATATCACACTTGAGGATGGGCTTATGGCATTATCTGAAGCTCTTCATAAAATAACTGTGAAGAAGCCATCAATAAATGTAATTATCAACCTTGCAAGAGTTATCCTTAAATCCAACAATTTTGCATTCAATAGTAAACACTATCTGCAGATACAAGTTACTTCCATGGGCACTCGGATAGCTCCATCCTATGTAATTATCTTCATGGGCAAACTAGAGTACTGTATACTTGGTACTTCTAGCATCAAACCACTGGTATGGCTACGAGACTTTGATTAAATATGTATAATATGGAATGTAGGAAGTAGAACATTGGAACAATTTACAGCTTTTATCAACAATATCCATCCTACCATCAAGTTTACCACCAGCAATACTAAACAGAAGCATCATCTCCTTTTTCTGGATGTGCTACTCACCATTCATGAACAAATAATTACAACTGATCTGTACCACAAGCCTACAGACGCTCATTTGTATCTAAACTGGACTTCATGTCACTCACACCACACTAAACTGAGCATCACCTACAGCCAAGCACTCAGAATAAGATGCATCTGCAGCAATGAGGAAACCTGTAAAGACCATCTACAGGGGCTTGCTACATTATTTAAAATGCAAGGCTGTCCTCTGCATATCATACATCAACAAACTGACAATTCTTTGCAGTTACCCAGAGAAGCACTTATTTGAAATACAATTGCCAGAAACAACAGTGACAGAACTCCATTTGTTGTTGACTATCATCCATCAGCTCCCAACTATAGAAATATAATGCAAAAAACATTTCACTTACTGTCCACTTGTGAAAAATTGCAAAAGATTTTTCCAAAATCGCCAGTCATTGTTTACTGCAGAGCTCCAAATTTACGATCTCTTATTGTGGGAGCTGAACTCAAGCAAGTTGTAACAAATTCAGGGGTTCATTGCTGTGACTCTAAAAGGTGCATCATGTGTGAACACCTTTTACAAACATCATCAGTAACTAGTTCTGTTACGAGAAGGACCTATGGAATAGGACAGCATCTTACATGTCACTCAACATGCATTATTTATGTGATTCAATGCCAACAGCGAAGCTGTAAAAAACAATAAGTAGGCCAAACAGTGAATGACTTCCACACACGATTTAGGAACCAAAAATTGGCAATAATTAATACGAAAATTGACCAGCCTGTGGCCAATCATTATAACCTTGTGGATCATTTACTATCAGATTTGAGGATTTTCCCCGTGGAACATGTCTCAAAGGAAGAACTACTGGACTCCAGAGAAAACTTCTGGATGTACCATTTAAAATCAAAACATCCAGATGGACTGAACATTACTGACAATACAACCTGATTACTGCATATCTCAAAAGCTCTCAGGACTGCATTGATTCCACATTCCAAATGGAATCTTCACTCATGATGTTTTTTGAAAATTCAGTTGTATTACCTGTGCAGCAACTGAGCAAACCATCTTATTCTACCCGAGGAAGGCGGAAGCTGAAACGGTGTAGTGGAAATATGTTTTTGTTCTTTGGTGAATCTATCTATTTGAGTCACTTCTTTCATGGATATATATATATATATATATATATATATATATATATATATATATATATATATATATATATATATATATATATATATATATATATATACATATTTCAAAGATTACAAGGATGTAGAAATTCACTAAAAAACTAAGGTTAAAAGGGCATGGGTCTGTGAGTGCATAAGTCCGTGTCTGAGTAGCAGTGTGTGTCTGTGTGTGGGTGTGTGAGTGTCTATGTGGTTCTGTGAGTAGGTCTGTTAGTTTTTGCATAGCTCTGTGAGTGGGTATGTGGATGCCTGTGAGGGCCTGTAAGTGTATGTGTGAGTGGATGCTTAGTTCTGTGAGTAGGTGTATGAGTACCTGCATGGGTATATGAGTGTCTCTATGACTGCTTGCATAGGTCTGTGAGTGCATGTGTGGGTCTGTGAGTGGGTGCCTGAGTAGAAGTGTAGCAGTGTGGGTTTCTGAGTAGGTGTGTGACTATATAACTGTGAGTGGGTGTTTCAGTGCCTGTGTGGATCTGTGAGTGGGTTTTAGTGTTCATTGTGGGTCTGTAAGTGGATGTGTAAGTAGACAAATGAGTCCATGAGTGGGCAAGTGAGTACCTGCAAAGGTCTGTGAGTGGGTCTAGGAATGAATCCCTGTGTGAGTAGGTCCGACAGTGCCTGCATGAATTTCTGAGAGTGCATGTGTGGGGCTGTGAGTGAGAGTGGTCGTGTGGGTCTGTAAGTGGTTGTGTGAGTGCCCATGTGGATGTGTGATTGAATCTCTGAGTACATGTATGGGTCTGTGAAAGGGTAGGTAGGGATCTGAATGGGTCTGTGAGTGCCTATATTGGTCTGTGACTGGGTTTGTCAGTGCCTGCATGGGTCTGTGAGTGGGTGGATGAGTATCTGTGTGAGTCAATGAGTGGGTATGAGATTGCCTGTGTGGGCCTGCACGTGGGTGTGTGGGTCTGTGAGGAACTAGGTATAAGAGTGCCTGTGTGGGTCAGTGAGTGGGTGTGTGAGTGGCTTTGAGGGTCTGTCAGTGGGTGTGTGAGTGCCAGAGTGGGGCTGTATATGGGTGTTTGAGAGCGTGCAGGGGTCTGTGAGTGTGTGAGATGGTCTGTGAGAGGGTGTATCAGTGTCCATGTGGGCCTGTGAGTGGGTCTCTGAGTGCCTGTATGCATGTGAATGGGTGTGTGAATACCTGCATGGGCTTGTAACTAGGTATATGAGTGCCTTTGTTGGTCTGTGAATGGGTATGTCAGTGCCTGCATGGGTCTGTGTGTGGGTGTGTGAGTAGCTGTGTAGGTCTGTGAGTGAGTGTGAAACTGCCTGTGTGGGTGTGTGAGTAGGTGGATGTAAGACTGCCTGTGTTGGTGTATGAGTGGGTATGTGAGTGACAGTGTGGATCTGTCAGTAGGCATGTGAGTGCCTGAGTGGGTCTGTGAATAGAAGTTTGAGTGCCTGCATGGGTCTGTGAGTGGGTCTCTAAGTAGCTGCATCGTTCTGTGAGTGGGTGTGTGACTGCCTGTTGGACACTCTGAGTGGGTGTGAAAGTGCCAGCATAAACTGTGAGTGGGTGGGTGAGTGCCTATGTGGGTCTGTGAGTGGTTATGTGAGTGCCTACATGGATATATAAGTGGGTCTGTGACTATCTGTGTGGGTCTGTGTGTGGGTGTGTCCGTGCCTGCATAGGTCTGTTAGTGGTTGTGTGAGTGACTACATGGACATATAAGTGGGCCTGTGAGTATCTGTGTGGGTCTGTGAGTGGTTCTGTGAGTGTCTGTGTATATGTGAGTGGGTGTGTTAGTGTCTGTTAGTGTCTGTGTGTACACCTGTGAGGGGGGGTGTGAGTATCTGTTTGGGTATGTGAGTTGGTGAGTATCTGAGTGGGTGTGTAAGTGGGTTTCTTAATGTCTGTGGATGTGTGAGTGTCTGGATGCATGTGTGATTGGATGTGAGAGTGCCTGTGTGGGTCTGTGAAGGGGTGTATGAGTGCCTATATAGGTATTTGAGTGGCTCTGCGAGTGCCTGCATGGATCTGTGAGATGGTGTGTCAATGCCTGCATAGGTCTGTGATTGGGTGTATTGCTGCCTGTGCAGGTCTATAAATGAGTGAGAGTACCTGTGTGGGTTTCTGAGTGGGTCTGAAAGTTTGGGGTTGCTAATGGCACAAGACTTCGCAGATCCACTGCGGGGGATCTGTAGAGGTTCTGTGACCCTAGATATACAATTTTGTTTTTCCTTTAATAACTCCTCAAATACTGAACAGATTTACACAAAACCACAGAAAGGGTTCTTACTGGACTAAGAGCTACCTCTCTGCCAAATTTGGTGTAATTCCGTCGAATAGTTAGGGCTGTACTCATGTCCAAAATCCCTATGGGAGATTGAATGGGAAACACACATTTTTGAACCCATCTTTTTGCAACCGCCACTTGACAGATCACTTCGAAATGGACAACCAGTGCCACTTTTTTGGGAAAAGTTTGTGAAGATTCGTTAAAAGGCATCAAAGTTATAAGCAAGTAAAAAATGCTTATCCTATGAAAACTAGGGGGCATATTACCAACAACTAGCGATAATTATCGCTATGTTGGTTTAGCGGCGATATTTTTATCGCCGAGCTACGGCGATTTTTATCACTTAGGAACCTTGCTATTATCAAGGTTTGTCTCCTAAGTGATAAAAATCGGCCGAAATGCATGAATATCGCTGAAAAGTCAGCGATACTCATGCATTGCCGAGCTAATGCTCTTAGCCATGTTATCCACCTACCATTGGATAACATGGCTAAGAACTGCTCTGGGGCAGGTGTTAGCTTTTGGAGATATTCGCGCTTAGCGCGAATATCTCCAAAAGTTGGTAATAGGAGATAGCGATGTTAGTGACTGTTTCCAGTCGCTAACATCTTGGCACGCCCACTTTGCATGTCATTAGTGGTAAATATCACTGACATGCAAAGCGGGGCCCAAGATGGTAGCTATCTCCTACTAGCTGTCGCTAACTGGTGTTAGCGACAGCTAGGTAATAGGGAGATAATTTTATCTCCGCTTTCTTGGCTTTTAAAGCCAAAAAAGCGGAGATAAACCCCCTTGATAATATGCCCCCAGGTCCTAATTATAACTACTTACTGGTGACTGTCAGTAAGTGATATATCTATATCTACATCTATCTATCTATCTATATATATATATAGGAATCCACAGTTTTCCTTAAAACTCCTGGAAAGTCATGTGATATTTCAATTAGACCTTGGCAGTAAATTCCATTCTGCTTGCGGAATTTAGGTAATTTTGTGTTCCACGGAGAACGCGCAATTGCCAAAAATTCAGCGATCCGCTGCTTCTCTGAATTATTTGCTTGTTCGTACTTTCAAAATGTGTGTTCACAAGATATTACCCCCCCCCCAGATCCCACAAACAGCATTCGCGAACAGGAAAAAAGCATCGCAAACGGGAGGGACAAGCAATTCTGTGTGTTCATGGAACTCTGCGCGTGCTTGTAGAGATTTTTTACCGTTTTGCGGAGCTTTGCATAGCGCAACTACGCAAATTCCACCCACCAGTTTTCTATTACTGCTGTATGGCGTGCTCCAGAGAGCAGAACTTGATAAAGAGGAAATTACAATCAGTGCATATTTTTTATAATTTTTTTCTCATGAAGCAAATGTTTCCCTCCCTAGATAACGCTTTTCCTCTACGCCCCCTCCACATTTTTGGGTTATTAATTTCCCTTCCCACCCGGGAAAAGGTGTGTACTCCAGCATTGCTGCGCAACAAATATTCGACTCTTTCCAGGGTAGAAAGAAGAATGAAAGAAAGAAGGAATGAAAGAAAGAAAGAAAGAAAGAAAGAAAGAAAGAAAGAAAGAAAGAAAGAAAGAAAGAGAAAGAAAGAGAAAGAAAGAAAGAGAAAGAAAGAAAGAAAGAAAGAAAGAAAGAAAGAAAGAAAGAAAGAAAGAAACAAACAAAGAAAGGAAGGAAGGAAGGAAGGAAGGAAGGAAGGAAAGACATTTGGAAAGAAAGTAGGAGAGAAAGAATAAACATAAAAAGGAGATAATCTAATACAGAACACTTTCAAATGGACATGATCTGGTGTTCCGAGAAATAGCAGCCGCCAGAAAACTACAGTACTCCAAAAGAAATTTACAACAACATTGGCATTAGATGGGATCTGATAAAGATGGAATGTGCATCAGAAGCATCCTTCTATCACAACAAGATATAAACACAAAGGCAACACTAAAGTAATTATAGAGTAGAAACAATATTACTGGCAGTAAAGGGAACTAGCTTTTGTGTGGATGTGCTTCTTGTAAGAGAGCAAAATTAAGTCAATCGAAATGATGTTAACCTGTGGTTTAAGTAGGCTGAACCACTGCCCCATGATATATGGTTAAGTGGGCAGAAGCAAAATAATAAATAATAATAATAATAAAACACTTATAAAGCGCCTGGCTGCACAAACTGTGTGTCCCCGCGCTAACTGCTTATAAATCATCCAAAAGGTGGACCCAGAGATACTAGAGAAAGGGAGCCATATCAGCTAGCTATTTAGGGAAGAGGAACGTTTTGAGTTTTGCTCTGAAAATTCTTTCGGACGGTTCCATCCGCAATTGAAGGGGGAGATCGTTCCAGTGCTTAGCCGCTAAAAATCGGAAGGATTTACCACCCATTCTAGCTTTTTTAATGCGGGGGATTTTAAATTGCATTGCACCAGATGACCTTAGAGCTCTCATCGGTCGGTGTATAGTCAGAAGACTACCTAGGTACAGGGGGCCTTTGTTATGGGCTATCCTGTGGGCATAGCAGAGATTTTTAAAAATAATTCTTTACTTGATAGGAAGCCAGTGCAGTTTGGTTAGGGCAGATTTAATAGAAGCTTTTCTCGGGAGACCTAACACCAGACGAGCCGCCGTATTTTGAATGCATTGGAGCTGGTGAAGGCCTTTGAGATTGAGACCTATTAAAAGGGCATTACCATAGTCCAAATGTGGCGTTATTAAGGCGTGAACTATGGTTTTTCTTGCTCCTATAGGAATCAAATCAATGATTTTTCGGAGGATTTTAAGTATGCCAGTGCACTTTCCTATGGTTTTATTCACATGGGTTTTGCCCGACAGGTCAGAGTCTATCATGACCCCCAAATTCTTTACCACTTTGGCAGGGGTGGGGAGATTTCCCAGTTCACAGGGCCACCACGCATCAGACCACAACGATGTTTCCTTCCCCACCACCAATACCTCTGTCTTCTCTCCATTAAGGCGCAGACAGTTATCGTCCATCCACGTGGCTACTGCCGACATGCAATTTGAAAAATTTGCGGCATTTTCCTTACAGTCCGGTGTAATTTTAAACATGAGTTGAGTATCATCAGCATAACTAACAATGCCCACCCCAAAATTCCTTACTATGTCAGCCAGGGGTTCCATATAGATGTTAAACAAACTAGGGCTCAAACTAGAGCCCTGTGGAACCCCATGGCTGACTAAGCATGAGCGAATTTTGCGGATCTCGCGTTCGCGAATTTTGCGGATTTGCGGATTCGCAATCCGCAAAATCCGCGAATTCCCGCGAATTTGCGGATTTTTTTTTTTTGTGTTCGCCCGTGTTTCTGCCAGTTCGCGAGGGTTTTTACAATTTCGCAATTTGCGAACTTACCTGTCGGGTCGCAAGTTTTGCGAACTTGTTGTTTCTACGTGTCCAGCCTGTTTGGGACACTCTTCTTCATCACTGCCACTCTCTGTCACCACTGCCACTCTCTGACTACTCATGCCACCCTCTGGCCCACCCATGCCACCCTCTGTTTCATCACCACACCCTCTGGTTGTCCAGTGTACATTATTTTCGGCAAAGCAAAGCACACCTTCCCTGCCTCAAGTGACCTGAATTAATTTGGGGCTGATTAATGTGTCACAGAATATTTTTTTAGCTGGCACCTGCTTCCTTAGTGCGCCCTGATTAGTGATCTTTTGCACTTGCTAAGTGCTTTCATTGTTGCAAAATTAGTTACAACACCTGCCCTGCCCCAACTGACAATAATGAATTAGGGGCTGATTAATGGATTTTAACTTCCAGCCTGGCTCCTGCTTGTCTCCCTTAGCTGTAATTCAGGACCTTTGTGGCATATGTGTAACTATTCTGAGGTTCAGAGCAGGGTCACATAATAGTTTCAACTGGCAACTGAACTCTGGAGGGGCCCCTCAGGAAGCACTACAGGAAATGGCTACTAATGATGAGCCTGAACTTTTGAACCTGGTAAGTAGTTACTTTCAGTTTTGCTAAGATCGTATTTCTGCAATTTTGCACTTATTCGCGGGGCGCGAACTCACGCGAACAGTGCGAGCAGTGCGAGCAAAATCCGCTGCTCGCGGATTTGCGGATTTTGCGGGAGATTCGCGAATCTCGCGGATTGCGAATTTCCCGAAAATCCGCAAAATCCGCGAGCGGAACGGATTTTCCGCCCATGCCTATGGCTGACACTGCGGGAAGATGACCTGAAGGGTGGGCAGTGTAGTTGGAATGATCTCATGGTAAGGAAAGATCTAAGCCAATCGAGTGCTGGACCATTCACTCCTAATTTTGATAGGCGAGATAGCAGCTTAGAGTGCAGCACAGTATCGAATGCTGCACTGAGGTCCAGCATGACCAATGCTGCAGTCTCGCCCTCATCCACCATCATTCGGATACATTCCGTGGAATACAGAACTGCCGATTCAGTGGAATATCCTGGCCTGAATCCTGATTGAGAGGGATGGAGTAAGTTCTCCTTTTCTACAAAATCCATGAGTTGTTTATTAACAACTTTTTCTATAATTTTGGCGCAGTATGGAAGAAGTGATATGGGTCTTAGGTTGTTAAACTATGTAATGGGAATGTTTGGGTTTTTTTTTAACGGTATCACTTGCGCTAATTTCCAGGCTTCCGGGACAAAACATTCCTGGAAGGATAGAGCGATCATATGGCTGATGTGGTCAATCAGAGTGTTTTCCATGATGTCCTTACATTTATCGTATGGACATACATCCCTGGGGGATCCAGAATGTATACTTTTAATAATATTAAGTAGATCCTTTTTATCTGGAATGGTAAACATAGACAATGTCGGATTTTGAGTGGCGGGAGTTGTTATGTCTACGTTATCCCTTACATCAGGGGTTTTGGAGAAGGTAGCATGGATCTTCTCCACCTTTTCCACAAAAAAATCAGCGATTTGTTCGCATATTTCCGTGGAATAGGTATCCAGAGTCTCTAGACGGGACGAGCAGGTCAGTTCTTTATAAATACGGA
Source organism: Lissotriton vulgaris (assembly GCF_964263255.1). Lineage (NCBI taxonomy): Eukaryota > Metazoa > Chordata > Amphibia > Caudata > Salamandridae > Lissotriton > Lissotriton vulgaris. The sequence continues at coordinate 88,745,087 of NC_141697.1, read as the reverse complement.
ATAATTCCTTTGTAGGATGGGCAGCTTCCTCAATTCTATTGTTAAAAAAAATACTTTTTTCTTCTCTAACCATTTTTTGGTATATTTTTAGTTCGGTTCTATACTTCACTTTGAGGTCTGGTGCATAGCTCTTTCTCCAACTGCGCTCAATTGATTTACAGTGGGCTTTTGCAAGTCGGAGTTTTTCCGAAAACCAGGGTTCAGATTTAGCACGCCTAGTAGGGGGTTTAGTAGTCCAGGGGGCTATTTTATCTAGAGCATTCTCTAACCATTGCTCGTAGTTGTTCCATACCTCTTGAAGTGAGGTCCCTCTGGTAAGGGGATGCTCATCTAGGAAGCTTTTAAACTGAGCCGGAGTGAACTTTTTCCAGTTGCGGCGTTTCAGCGAGTGGACTCTGATAGGCGGGCTTTTATTTTGACTGTTTAAAATCTCACAAGTTACCAGGAAGTGGTCAGACCACAATAACGGGGTCGGGGGAAAAGGGGCAACAATTCCCTCCCAATTTACAAAAATCGGGTCAAGTAGGTGCCCATGTAGGTGGGTAGGGTAAGGTGCCATGAGTTTTAAGCCTAATGAGCTAAGTGCAGTTTTTAATGAGCACGCTTCTTTAGCGTTGTGGTCTTCAAAATGAAGATTTAAATCTCCCAAAATCATGAGATTTTTATGTCTTATTGCAAGCTGGGTGGCAACTTCTATGAGATGATTACAGAAAAGTCCTGTGGGGCCAGGTGGTCGGTAAATAAGTAAGCCAGTGATAGTGGTGGTGGAATCCAATTTAATAGAAAAGAATCCACATTCACTATTGGGGATGGCCAGATTAGTAAGCGTACATTCCAAATTTTTTTGAAAAATGAGTGCCAGTCCCCCCCACGTTGGAGTTTCTGCCTATCTAGTCTGAGGAGAGTATAGTTATTGGGTATGGCTTCTAAGATGTCTGGGAGCGAGGCTTCTTCCAACCATGTTTCTGTGAGAAACATAGTGTCAAAAGCGTTGTTTTCCAACAAATCATGGATTTCCATTTTATGCTTTACCATAGACCTGCAGTTCAGCAATGACATCTTACGTGTAACTGTAGGTTCTGAGGTACCATTAGGGAAAATGTTAATGACACAACAACAGACCAATGGATGAAGAGAGGTGGCTGAAACCCCCTACATGTTTATACATATTTTAGTAAAATCAAAAGGTCTTGGCTAACGCCAGACCTAATAAGTCCCTCTAAGGCCTTACATAAACGTCATCTTGCCTGATAAGACAGTGACTACTGAGCCATAATCTCATTTGGTAAGATTGCTGCCAAATCAACAGCATTTTCCATGAGGGAATAGTGGCTACAGTGCCTCTGCTGGCAAGTATTATATATATGTATTTTAAAGTATTACTTTTTTTTACTACATTTAGTATTACTATATAAATATATCAAAGAGATCTCCACTCCACTGCAGGAAAAAGAGCATGCACACGAGGACCAATAATGAAAAGGCTTCTTTATTGAAATAAGCTTCCTCCGACCCAGCACAGAGAGACGCGTTTCGCCTGTCACAGCAGGCTTTCTCAGATCTAATAGGCATCATTTGGATGGTAACCTTTATACCATAATTATAGTAAAATCCGGTGAACAATTACATAAAAACATACATTTCATATCACTTCTGTCCTACAGGGTGGCTATTATCATAAATGATGAAAGAAAATTGTAATGCCTCAACAATTGTAAATGTGCGATTTGTGCTACTCACACCACTCAAATACAATACAGAGTAAAAGAAGACCAGCATAATACAACAAACCAAACAATTTCATGTTGCTATTCAATAGCCAAAATTCGAGGCATATATTAAACATTATACTGGTCACATAGATACATTTTATAATGCCTATGCATCATGCTGTAAAGAATGACAGGCTGAGGTAACATCCTGATACTGAATCACTAATATTTAGCCCAGGTAAGACCCCACTAACCTAGAAGTGAGATCAAGTTGTTCTTCAAAATGTATAACAGGCTTCCTAGAATATTCAGCACACACAGGGTTGCATGCCTCCTTTATACCCGCATCATTATCAAATGATGTTTCTTACGTTCACTCATAACAAAAAAACAGACACCTGAATAGATGTTGGCAGCCAAAGTATTTCAGCAAATCACTTGGTCAGTTTGTAAGGAAGTGTGATATAATGTCAATCATCTTGTTACAAGACTACCATTCCCAGAATGCATTGCTAATGTTGTGTGCGAAACACATCCAAATTTTAAACAGGGCAAAGCAGTTCAAAGCTGATACTGTTTGCAAACTGACTTTCATGACCACATGGTGTGGCATAATGGTGTGTATTAACCTTCTCTTCTGGCAGCACGAGCCCGACAATGCTGAAATGAAGCCTGTGTTTCTTGGGGCTGTATAACAATTGGTTACCATGACCATAGGAGTGTGCAGTAAGCATGAATCTTCTTGTTGGATGATGTCATCAGTGATGTCATTTGAGATGTCATCAGTGATGTCATACGTCATGTCACTGACCATGTCATGAGTGATGTAATATGTGACGTCATCAACAGTGCATTGCTGGCACGCGAGTTATAGTTAGCTGAACTAACTATAATGAGGGAATTTCTATGGTTTTGTACGAGTGAAATGTCCAACTAATTATAACGCCACAGAAACCTTTTTTAAATGCTAATTTCTAACTATAATGTGCCTGAAACCTATGGTTTTTTCAGTGAATTTCAAAGGTTTTTCAAATGCTAGTTTCTAACTATAACGTGCCTGACCTATGGTTTTTTGAGTGAATTTCTAAGGTTTTTTAAATGCCAGTTTCGAACTATGTCAACAGAGGTAGGACATGTGAATATAGGAGAAAAAACGCACAGAAAGAACAAAAGAAATGCAGTAGAAGCAACAGAAGTCCACAAAGACGAAGAAAAGTTCAGGAAGAAGCAAGACGTGCAGAAAGAACAAACAGAGGAACAGAAAGAGGCCTTGTTGCAAAATCATCTTGTGCCCTCAACTTTTTCAGACGGGTACTGGTGGTAACTGAGTCTGAATAACCAGGCCTAGAGCCAGTGCTATGCTAAAAGGCACTTGGAATACAGTGAAAACACCTACATACACTAGAGAACACTATGCGTTGGGGTACCCCTGTGATTAGCATGACCTCCTCTGTAAGGCCTTAGTACATAATAGGGCAGGGGGATTAAAACTACCTCTAAGTCAGAGGTGCAGATAGGCCCCTCCCCCTCCCTTCACCACTGTGTAAATGCACCCTGTGGCACGTTTTAAGTTGGGGAATTAAATCCCCTTCAATCCTGAGGGTTCCTGGGGTCCAACTAGCCCACCAGGTACCTCCAGTAAGCGCCACAGAGCTGCATTGCAGAGAGGTGTAAAAAGGGGCATGGCCTGGACCACCTCTCTGCAACGCAGCCGTGTGGTGCTTTACTGGAAGTACCTGGTGGGCTAGTTGGCCACCAGGGACCCCAGGGACCCCCATTATTGAAGGGGAATTAATTCCCCAACTTAAAACTCGCCACAGGGCGCGTTTGCAGAGTGTTGTTTTGAGGGGACGGGGCCTAAGCACGTTCGTGTTTATTTATTTATTTTGGACGGGGGCTGTGTGACCCCCTACTTTTTTGGGTCCCTGGGGACCCCATCCCCCAGGGCCTGACCCCCAATTTTAAAAAAAAGGAACTTTTATTAACGGGAAGGGGGTTGCGGTTGCGTGGGCCCCCCTCTTGTGGCCAATTCTGGGGATCCCATTCCCCAGGGCATGGCCATATTTTTTATTATTATTATGGAGGGGGGCTGAGTGGTCCCCCTACTCAGGCCATTTATGGCTCAGGGGACCCCATCCCCTGGGGCCGGCCTTTGTGTGATTTTTTTTTAATGATTATTGGGGAAGGGGGTCGCGTGGCCACCCTCCCTGGCTACTTCAGGACCCGGGGGCCTCATCCCCCGGGGCCTGGCCACCTCATTGGGGTCCGTGGGGGGAGCCCAATTCCCACATAGTCCCTTCCGCTCCCCCACGTCCTGCGGGAGCCGGTATTGCTTTTCCAGATGAGGAGCTGCTGACATGCAGCTCTGCGTGTCGAAAAGCAATGTGGTTTGGATTTTGGAAGAGAGAGCAGGTTTCCTGCCTTCTCTTCCAAAACCCAAACCCCAGTTTACTATGACAGGGTGGGAGCTGCGAGGCTCCCGCCCTGGAATAGCAAACAGCAGTGTCCCGGGGGTGGGCACCCTGGGACACTGGAGGAGCCGGCCCTCGGGGGTGACGTTCCCTGGGGCCATCACAGGCTCCAGGAGGGGGGCTGTGCGGCCCCCCTCCCATTACATACAGAGCACCGGGGAGGAGGTGGTCCCCGGGCATCGGGGTTCTGTAACAGACCCCCACATTACCATATTAGTGCCCCGGGGAGGTGGTGGTCCACGGGGCATGTGGGGGCTTGAGCCACCCCACACAGGTGTTATTTTTTTTTTTAAACCCTGGGGGGTGGCGGTCCCCGAGGCAGTGGGCGGGGCATGTGCCCCCCGCAAATTAAACAATTAAAGCCTGCCACACTTTTTAAAATCAGCCCCAGGAAGTGGCAGTTCCCGGAACTGTGGGGGCTGTGTGCCCCCCCCAACCATGTAATGAAGCCCCAGGGAGGTGGCGGTCCCCGGGGCAGTGTGCGGGGGATTTTTTTTGCACTGACCCAGGACCTGGCCTGCGCTTGTTTTTTTTTATTTTCGCAGCAGATCCGCGGATCCTCTGCGGATTTGGCAATTAAAAAAAAGGCTTTTTTGGACCCTGTGGGTCCTTTTGGGACCCCCTGAGCAGGCCTAGCGGGTCAGGGTATTTCTACCCTGACCCCTCTTCTTGTTTTTCGCGTTTCTTTTTCTCTTTTCTTGTGCCTCGGTTCTAACAAGGCACAAGATGGCTGCCAACACTTCCTGGTTTGAAGTGTTGACAGCCAATTAGAATAAAGTTTGTGGTCGGGAGGGTCCAAGGAATCGCTGCATCTCTATATATCGATATTCTCATTTTTTGATTTTCTCAGCAACTACTGAACGGATTTACACTATTTAAGAAAAAGAGTTCTTTCTGAGGCAAGGACTACTTTTATGTCAAATTTGGTGTAATTCCGTTCAGCTGTTAGAGCTGTAGCCGTGTCTAAACTTTCCTATGGGAAATGCATTTTTCACCTCTTTTTCTTGAATTTCTCAGGAACTACTGAATGGATTTTCACCATTCAGTTCAGGCTGTAGTCATGTCTATAATTTCCTATGGAATTAATGTGGAGAAAACCCCCCTTTTTTCTCTGCCCGCTTGCCGAATCACCCCGAAATTTTCAACATACGAGCGGACCAGAGCACCCCACTACTTTAAATAAATTTGCGAAGGTTCGCCGACCGGCGCCAAAGTTATTTGGAAAACAAAAAACGTTTTTCCAATGGAAACTAAGTCCTAACTATAACTACCTACTGGCGACTGCCAGTAGGTAATATATATATATTTATATATATGTGTGTGTATATATATATATATATATATATATATATATATATATGTTTACCGTTTTTAAAGTTAATATATTTTTATAAGTATAAACACCTATACAATTTCTATTTTAGTACCGTGATATTTTGAAGACAATGGGCCATATCTAGGTAATCTCAATTTACCTATTCTTAAATACAGAATTTTACCGATTCGGTATTTAAGAATAGGTAAATGGGATGTAGATAATTATTTGGTCAATTCTACCGAATCGATAGGATTTGGTAATTAAGAATCGGTATTTACTGATTTGGTCATTCCCATTCATTCCTATGGGCCTGGAGGCCCAAAGGAATGAATGTGAAGCCAGTCAGTATTACCGATTTGGTAAATATGGAATCGGTAATAGGGGGAACATTTTCAAGGGTGGCAGGGTTTCACATTGACACCCTGTTGCACCCCTGAATAGTGCATGGGTGCTTATGTGGCACACATGCATGCCCTAAGGGCATGTATGTCTGCCACATCGCCCTGTTGTAAAAGCAAAATAATAGCTTTTTCAAAGGTTTTCTATATTTAGCACCAACTTGTAGTTGGTGGTAAATAACGAATCCTTAACTCAGGAATGCACTAACTTGAGTGCTCCCTACGTTACGGATTCTGTAATTTACCGAATCGGTATGTGTAGAATGTGGTCATTTACAGATTCCTTAATTTACAGATTTGGTAAAATACCGAATCCAGGAATCATGCCACCTACATCTCAAAAGCCAAATACCGGTCGGTAACGGCAGAAGTTCGGTAATTTCGGCCATTACCGACCAGTATTGGGTGACCTACACCTGGCCCAAAATTTTTATACTTTACAAAGTAAGTATGCAAACTTGATATTTCCAACAATATTTTTGTCATAATATTTGTCTATCATGTCGATATTATGTCACAGAAGCACTCTAAGGATTAGCATTTACTGAAAACAGAAGCAGAGATTCTGCTCAACAAGAGCTAACAAACCGGTAATAGAATCTGCCCACAGCGACATAAGCTCGCGAGTGCCCAATAAGGGCCCAAATGAGAGAGAGCACAGAATACATGTAAAAAGCTACTAAAATGGTGCTAAGGTAGTGTGCTGAAATCAAAGTTCATAAGTCAGGAGACAAAAGTGGGAGCTAATCCTAAAAGCTGGGCAAAACAAGAAAATGCAAGTGTCTTGATGACTTGAAGCAACCTTTCAACCTTCACTTTTCCTGATTGCTGCCACTCTTGTGAGAGAGCAACCATGTCACCTAGGGTTTTCTGCTGGCAACTGGAAGAACAACACTGCACTGCACCATAGGGTGCAACTAACTATAGAACGAAAGAGACAGCAATACCGACAGTATTTAGAGAGTCACAGGTCTCCATAAGAACAGCATGAGACTAATACCGAATATGGAAGCTTTATCTCATGTTTAGTTGGGCTCCATCTTTTATACAAACTATATTAATGCTGCAAGGCTACATGTTCTGTTGCTTGATCTAACTTCTAAATAGCTGAATACATGTGTGTATGCCCAAAATTGAATGGTACTCAATTCTCCAACCTCGTAAGGCTAGAATGCCGATTCAGCCTTGGTGGAATTCTGTTTTGTTAGTAGAAGAAGCTTGAGAACTATACTCATTTAATGCAAGGGGGGATTAATAACCTATTGTATATGATATGTGAGCCACTTGAAACACCACCAATGTCTATTCAGAACTAACTGTTTGGGATGCATATCTCTATGAGAAATGCACACTTATCGACACTTGTCCCAAAGAAATACATCTAACGAAACAAACATGTGAGCAAAAGTAAAGCAGAAGAAAATGTTTTTTCTATAATTTCAATAAAAGGCACCTGGGTGCACATCTCGGTTGAGGAGAAAATGTGTCTAGCATTTTTTTACAAAAAGAAATTCCCAAACTTAACAAGCATTTGCAATGCAATCGGTCTCGCCTTTGGGACCTTATATGTATTTAGATATGCAGAACATTAACCTGGGTGCTGAAACATCTAATGTTCTTTAACATAGAGAAAAAGTAAGCACCAAACTGTGAGACAAGCCAAGGATGGCAACTCATGGAGAGAAATATTGCCTTTCAGTGGGAAATGGTATAGTCCAAAGCTCTGTTTTTAATATAAAATCAGGGCCTTCGTTGGTCATATCACTGAAAATACAAGCTTTGAAAAAAATATTATTGTCTACGAGCGCTTGTGAAAGACAATTTCAATGGACTGGGATCTAGAGAATGCTAAAGTGATTCTGGTATTTTACTGACCTCTGCTGGTTGTTTTCTATCAAGAAAGTTAAATAGAGACAGTTGCCAGAATAATAAAAATAAGAAAGTCCTTCAGCAGAAAGTCATTCTGGTATTTTACTGACCTCTACTGGTCTCTTTTTTATCAAGACATTTAAATAGAGGCAGTTGAACAGAAAAAAAGTCCCTAAGCGGAAGCAGACAATTCCTAGGGCTGATCTCCAGAGCCCACAAAGTGCATGCACATAAAAGTATAAACTAAAGAATGCTTGACCTAAAAATGAACATTGATATAATTTAGCTTAAAAATTTGTAACAATTCAAAAATCTAATTGGCACACTGCAGTTTGTAGTTTGCTAATCACAAGGACAGTTACCACTTATCTTTAAGGCACAGAATAGCAATTGCTAGAGTGCCTGTGTCATGGACTCCTTTCTCTAATTAATTTGAAGAGCAAGACCTCCAATGCAGCGTTTGAAGTCAGCTGGTTTGATTAGACAGCAGGGTTCCTTTGGTAAGAAAAGGAGCAGTTTGAAGCAAGAACTGACAAAGCCAATGGCTCTTACTTTTGTAGCAGACATATTTAATAAGCATTGTGGGAATCTGTGTCTGTGACCCCGCTGTCCTAGGAAGAAATTTCTATAATCAAGCAAAATCCTGGGCTCCACAAATAAAGAAGCTGAGAGTAGGGTCACCTTTGTGAAGAGACTCCACTGGCAAAGTTAAGCTGTGCCCTCAAAGAAGAGTGTTGTGCACAGAATCAGAAGTTGAAAATTGTGTTGTAGACCGCACTCCTCGCCACCACCGATGACATCCACTCTCTCCTCAATCACGGCAAAACCACAGCCCTCATCCTTCTGGACCTCTCAGCAGCCTTTGAAACCGTCTCAAACCATACCCTAATCACGAGACCCCACAACACAGGCATTTGCGACAAGTATTTGGACTGGATCCACTCCTTCCTCACCAATCAAACACAGTGAGTCAGACGACCTCTGTTCCTCTCAGAACCCTCAGAGCTCAGCTACGGGGTGCCCAAGGGCTCCTCCCTGAGCCCCACCCTCTTTAACATCTACCCAGCCATCGTCAAGAACCACAGACTCACCATCATCTCCTACGCCAACGACCCTCAGCTGATCATCACCAACGAACCCACAGCTGCCAGAAACATTTTCCACAGTGGGATGAAGGCCCTTGACACCTGGATGAAAGACAGTTGTCTCAAACTCAACTGAGACAAGGTCGAAGTCCTCACCCACCCCTTCAGCTTAGGACAACTCCTGTTGGCACACTGCATTGGGACCCCGACCCCCACCCCCATGGACCGCGCACAAAACGTTGGCATGATATTGGACTCCTCACTCTCAATGAACCACCAGATCAACGCTATATACTCATCATACTTCACCTGCTCTGCATGCTTCAAAAGACATTTAGATTAATCCCCACCTATTTCAGAAAGACGTTCACCCACACATTCATCAGCAGCAGACTCGACTATGGAAATTCTCTACGCAAGTGTTACCCAGAAACTCCTCAGGAATGATCAAAATGCCACTGCCAGACTGGTCCTCAACATCCCTCGCCACAGCCACATCCCTGAGCACCTCCGAGAACTACACTGGCTCCCAGTCAACAGAGGAATCACTTTCAAGCTATTCACACACACCTACCAAGCCCTCCACGACACAGGGCCAGCATATCTGAACCACAACCTTTCCTTCCACGTACTCACCAGACACCTCCGCTCCACCCAACTGGCCCTGGGCACTGTCCCACAGATCCACAAGACTAGAACTGGAGGAAGATCCTTCTCTTCCCTCGACACCCAGATCTGGAACACTCTGTCTCTCCACCCCAGGCAATCCCCGTCGCTGACCCAATTCAGGAAGGATCTCAAGACCTGGGTTTTTGACAGAACCCCAATGCCCAGACGGATCAGCAGACACCCTCCTGCACCCCCAGCACCTTGAGACTAGGCACGGGCGGGGAGCTCCGCTTCGCCAGCGGAGTGTTAATAGATTTGCCTACTCCGCGTTCTGCAGAGAAGGCAGAGTAGGCAAATCTCCGCACTCTCTGCAGCAGAGCGGAGTTGACCAGCCTCTGCCTCCACCCCTCCTATTAAGAATTCATTAAAAATACATTAAAGGTAAAGGAAAAAAATGTACCTTGACAGAGGTGTCTCCGGGTTGCCCTCCTCCTCTTCCTCGCCGTCTTAGGGTGATCTGCGCATGCGCTTTCCCCCAAGGATACGTATCCGTGAGCATAAAGTCAACACCGAATGAGACGGTCATCAACAGTTTAGCAGAGGTAAGTGCTTGAGCATTTCTGATAGAAACAGAAGGAAGCAAACTCTGCTCAATGTTTCCGAGCTGGACAGACTGAAAATGAAAGTCTAACTCAGACATATGTGGATTTCAATTAATTGACTTTATGCATTGCAGGTGCATAAAACAGGTGGGAGTGCCCATCATGAGATGGCCCTCAGTGATTTCGAAATGTATTGCTGGGAGATCATGCATTAGATACCAACTTTGGGTATGTTATGTTCAGTGCTTTAAATGGGGAAAAATAAGTGCAGGTACTCATCAAATTGAGCTGGGGGCAGGGCAAGGGGCGGAGCTGAGGGTGGGACATGATTGTATAAATACATTACTGCCATCTGTCAAGTAATCATTTTGCCCTTAAATTACACTTATCAACAGTCTCAAATTGCCTGCATGTGCAAATTACCTCTGCACATGTGGCATGGCATATATAGACAATTAATAACCTGTCTCCTAATATGCCCATTTCAAGTGTGTAAGCCGCTCATTGCATTTAAAGGAACATGTTAGTTACAGCAGTTTCAGCACACACCGAAAAAAATGATAAATGTGTGAACATAAAGTGGTTAATTCCTCACAAAAAACTTAAATGAAGGCCAAACAAAAGTTGTTATGCTTTAGTTTCTGCGTTTTTTTATATTTGCATGTTCAGTTCTTATATGTTTTATTAGGTACAGCATTCATACATTCTCTGGCCCATGAGTATGCACTCACACACAGGCCCAAGAACAAGCAGACATGCACACACTCACATTTTCATTAAAATACCTTCATATAATGTCCCGATGCTCTCTCTGTCACTTCCACACTCACACACAAAAGCAGACATTCACTGGCACAAAAGGCTCACAACAGTATTAAATACGTTGTTCGCAATTCCTATGCAATTCCTACCTCCCACGGCTTTCTCCTTGCAGACTCTCAGCCAGTTGTCTGGACTTTCAGTGCCTACGCAATTTCAGACCTGTGATTTAAGGTGTAGAGTCTGCTCGGACCCTGTCACTCACCGCGTGATACTGAGCTTTCTCCCCTGCCACACTAACAAAATGTAATGAAACCCTGCTGAATGATTCAGCGGCGGCTCGGCACAGAGCTACGGTGGCGCTTTGACTAAGAGTGGCATTCAGACAGCCACATCCTCAGTAGCACAAGTACCACTGAGCCTACCAGTTATGAGTACTGGTACGCTCAGTGGCGATGAAAAAGTGACGGTATTCAGGAGGTGAAAAATAAAAAGTGCCGGTACTCAGTACTGGTGAGTACCGGCCCATTTAAAGCACTGGTTATGTTGAGTTGTATAGCACACTAATCACCCAAGAGGCTATCCAGGTGCTTGAGTAGATGTGTATGTGTGAGGTCCCCAAGCTGCTTTTACGAAAAGCCAAGCACTCAGCATCTTGTGAAGCAAGAAGTGAGGAGGACGCTTTGATGTATTTATGCGCTGTAGCCTGCTCGATCGCTTCAAAAACAGGTGCACAGCTCCCTCACAACAGTAGGAAAAGCAATAGCGGACAGTGACCCCAAACACTGGAGAGGTGTTCGGGGAACTGTGAGACAAAGCCAGTGGTGGGTGGGGGGTGGGGGGGTGTCAAAGAGTTAGTAAAGCAGGCAGGCAGGGCCGGACTGGGAACGCAAACCAGACCGGCTGCGGGGGAGATGGGTGGGGCAAGTGTTAAACACTGCAGCTGCTTTAATCACAGTGGGCCAATATTGCAGCTATTCTGCAAAACCGCCCCCCAGTAACAAAAACGACCCCCTAGGGGTCCAAAATCGCCCCCCCCCAACCTTGAGGCTCACCGGGGAAACGCCCTGTGCTCACTACGGCCAGTCCGGCCCTGCCAGCAGACACAGGAGGCGGAGCTATCTGAGACAGGTAGGTGGAGACGCTGCTCTTGTCAGGCTGGCCGCCGCGAGACGGCTGGCCAAAGTGACATGCGCATTGTAAATTGGTGGAGTGAGCACCACTCCCCTGCTGCCAGTAAGCATCAGCCCGCTCCACACAAATGGGGGCCTCCGCTGAGAAGGCCGCTTCTGCTAACCCACCCATGACCGTGTCATACCAAGAACATTCAAGCGAAGCCTCTCTGTGTTCATTCGGTGCTGCACTGCGATGCTCTCATTAGTTTGATAGATTCATTTTAGCAGAGGACACTATGTTTGGACAGTCGCGAGGTTTTCCTTAATTCTGAAATAAAGCTCCACCGTTGATCGCAGCAAAACAATGAAAAGAGCGGTCGAGATGAAAGAAAACCATGAGGTGAATTCACTTATCTGACATGGATTCAACGTTTTTTGCTTAATGGATGATTCCGCCTTTTGCGCGGGAACGGCTGCCATTACTGAGAATAATGCTATTCGAGACGTCCCAGCGCGCGCCGGGATTCCCATTGAATCCGAGACTGCACTCCTGCCAAAAATAATGCTAATGACAGGCTTTCAAGCGCAGGGTCTCGGGGCCTCAGCACCCCCTGCGCAATGATTGAAATACTTCTTTTGAGCCTCAAATGATGTTGCTATTTTAGTAGGCTGAAGCGAATTGAAGATTGTCAGCACCGGCTTTTAATTTCCAAAGGGCTTCAGCAACTCCATCTCACAGGAGAAGAGCTTCAGAAACACGTCACACAGGCTATGCAACAAAAAGGCACAATGCTTCCATTTTGTAGCCTTCTATCTAAAGTTACTAGAGGACTCAAGGGGCTTGTTGTAGGTATGACACAGTGTCCCACTCAGGACTGGGGGCACCCAGTGCTACAATCTTTTTAAGCCAGGGCTGGACTGGGAACCAAATCAAGCCCTGGCAAACTGATCGGCCGGTCCCTGTGGGGGTTGGGGTGTGGGGTGCGTCTGAGCTGTTTGCTAGGGCCGGTTTCAGGCCATTTTGTTACAGGGGACTCATTTTGCCGGCCCCCAGTAACAAGAACGGTCCCCCTGGGGCCCAAAACTGGCCCTTACTCCGGTAGCCCACTGGGGAAACGCCTGGTGTCCGCTACACCTCGGTGTTTAGCTCCCCCACCACCCACATGACCTTCTCAGATTCCCTCACTATACTACCCGGCAAACGAGGCCCTCATCGCTCCATAGCGCCTCTCTGGCATACATTTCAATTGTTTTAAAGCGCCTGTAAAGGCTGGCTTTACTAATCCCCTCAGCTATCCACTTTAAATACAGGTCTGTTCTTTGCAGCAGGCATATTAACCATCTGCGCTACTTTATGGCGAGTCAGAACTGCCACTAGACAAAACATTGTTCTCTCTCTCTAGCAAGAACATTAATTACAAGAGGTATCTTGACATTTTTATCGCTGCCTGAAATCTGGAGGCACAAGGAACTCTGCATCAGCTGTATTAAGTTGTAAGTTATTGCTAAACACAGCGCCCCCACCTGAGGTCAGCGCCACCCCCCAGTTCAGCGCCAGGTGCTGCTGCACTGGTCGCACTGCCCTAAAGCCGGCTCTGGTCCCACTCTTGGGTGTGTGTAATGGGGGTTAGACCAGGACAATGCACATTATCACAGCTGATGCAGTATTCCCATTACAGCCGCGAACCCACACCTGCACTGGGAAAAGTGCATTGGTGAAAGTTGGACTAGCTGTTTCAAGAGTGTTGGAGCACCGTTCACTGTGCGGGCTGCTTCTGTTTTGACTTTTAAACAGGGGCAGAGATTCCCCTGCTGGTGCGACGTCAGCCAAATGCATGGACATGCTTGGGGGGAGCTCATTTGAACGCCCTTTCCCATCAGTGTGCGCACTAAATGCACACCAAACCAGTGTTCAGAAATGGTGCAAGCACAAAAGCATGGGGGAAAGCCCCCCTAAGACTGTGCTGGCAAAAACTTAGCACAGGTGTGATCTGTTTTTCGGTATGGGACACACAAGCACCTTTAGTCCTTCTGAAGTACCAAATTCTCCAGGATAATAAAAAGCTTGTGTACACACTTGTAGTGCCCCAGGCCACTTTCTTCAAAATGGCCCCAGTCACAAAGGATAAAATGCTCCAGTCCCATACTTTACAATAACAAGCATTTGCAATGCAATAGGTCTCGCATTGGGAATGTTTGAGCTATTGGTATTGTAAATGACACATTTATCATTACATGTTGGTTTTGAAAATAGCGAAATTAATAGCTTTGTCATTTACAATGCCAATAGTTATAACTTTCGCAAATGTGACACCTATAGCATTTGTAATGCAATGTGTTGTATTTACGTGACTTAGATGTATTAATATTACAAATAACAATGGCTTTTATTTATTTTTAATATTTAATACTTAAATATTATTGTTATTGTTATTTATAATGGCAATAGCTTAAACTTTTGTAAATAACTTTTGTGAAGATTATGTTGAGTGTATTTTATTGTGACGAAAATCCAAGAACAGAAGTGAAATATTAACATCTTTTTGTGACATTTGTAATAAAGCTTGAAACATTGAGAGAACATATTTGAGCAAGTTGTTGTTGAATGGTTGATGATGTGGTGGCAACTAGTGAAGCTGTGGCATTCAGTGATGCTGTGGTAGCGCATAGGGATGTTGTGGTGCCCCTGAGTGATGCTGTGGTGGTGCTGAGTGATACTGTGGTGATGCGATAGATAGATTAAGTGAGTGCGATAGATAGATAGAGTGCGATAGATAGAGGGGGGGCGATAGATAGATAGAGTGAGGGTGATAGATAGATAGATAGATAGAGATAGATAGATAGATAGATAGATAGATAGATAGATACATAGATAGATAGATAGATAGATAGATAGATAGATAGATAGATAGATAGATAGATAGATAGATAGATAGATAGATAGATAGATAGATAGATAGATAGATAGATAGATAGATAGATAGAGTGACGGCGATAGACAGAGTGAGGGCGATAGATAGATAGATAGAGTGAGGGCAATAGATAGATAGAGTGAGTGATAAAAGCTCTTAAGCAGGTTAAATTGGAAGAGTAGGTTTATTGATACAACCATCAACAGCAATATTCAGCAACTGACTCTGTATTAGAAATATAACATTCTAACAATGATGTAAGGAAGACAGTGTTCCATTATAGGGATAGTAACCATAACACATCCCCTAACCAAAATAAAAAAGAAAAGAAAAGAATGTAAGGACAAAACAGCAACAGAAGAAACAATGTAAAAATAAGTTCAAACATAACATAATCCATAAACTTCCTAGGAGCTTGTCTTGTCCTAGGAACAAGTCTTGAACTGCCAAGAACATTTTCTCGGCCAGGACCAGAAGAAGTGCAGGCATGACTGGAATTATGAACAGGCCCAGAAGCACTATTGGAAAGATTTTTAAACTCGGTGCACTTTGCCAATCTAGACATGTTCCAAGTGCACCCATTGTCTAAAGTCACAACATTTTTCCTAATAGCAGTAATTATGAAAGGACCACTGAAATTGGAAGTACCCTTGTGTCCATATCTTGGCTTCTTCACAAGAACAGTATCCCCAACATTCCATTTTCTAAACTTGACAGCCATCCTATCATCATAACGCTGTTTATACTTCCATTGATATTCAGCCAGCGCATCTCTCCTTCTCAACTCATTTTCAACACTATCTTCACAAACCTTTTTCGGAAGCCAAGCTGGGTTGAGCTTGGAATTTGCCAACCTCCCCCTCAATGCTTCAAAAGGAGACTTTTGCATGATAGCATTGGGAACTGTGCGATGTGCCCACCAGGTCTCCCTCAACACACTACTGAAGGAAACCTTGGATTGCAAAGCCCTCTGCGCACAACTCTTTACAACTCTATTCATTCGCTCAGTAAGACCGTTCGCTTGAGGCGAATAAAGAGCTGTCTTCTGGTGAACAATCCCAAGATCTTTAAGAAAAAAGTCCATCTCATTGGAGGTAAATTGTACCCAATTGTCAGTAAGCACATACTTAGGCACCCCTTCTGACACAAATACATCCTTCAGAGACTCAATAATGGCTCTAGAATTGACCATGCCCATGCATTTAGAAATCACCCACTTTGAAGTGTAATCCACCAGCAACACCACAAACCTCTTATGTGAAGGCATGAGCTCAAAAGGACCCGCTATGTCCAACCCCACTGTTGTCCAAACCGTAGCAGGAACTTCACTGGAGAGAGAGGAGAATGACTAGTGGAGCGTGATTTGTCATTAGCAGCACATAAATGACAATTGTTTACAACAACTTCCACCATCCGATCCATACTAGGCCACCAGTATCTCTCTCTGATGCGAGCCTTGGTGAGATTCATCCCCAGATGCCCCTCGTGAGCCAAATTGACAACTTTCTCACACAAATCACTTGGAGGTACTAGTCTGTCCCCTCTTAACAAGTTACCTTGACAAAATGTCAAATCATTTATAACCGTCCAATAAGACTTTAATTCACTATCCAGTTGATCATACCTAGGCCATCCACTTCTGATGATATCCCTCAAAGATTGAAAGACAACAGCATTCGCAACACAACTTGACCATTCATCCTTAGACAAAGAAGATTCCAGTACCCAATTTACACACTCTAAACTTCCTGAAAAACAATCCCCTTCAATCGGCAATCTGGATAAACAGTCTGCAGGCTTGTTGTTTTGACCAGAAATATACTGTACAATAAAATTAAATTCTTGTAGACCTTCACTCCATCTCTTCAATCTAGGCTTCATATGGTCACTTTGATGACAAGAAAATATCTGAACAAGAGGGCGATGGTCCGATCTCACAACAAACGGAATGCCCCATAAAAAGAACTTAAAATGATATATTGACCAAAATACAGCCCATGCTTCTCTCTCAATGCAGGAGTAATTCAATTCTGCATCCTTCAAAGCTCTTGAAGCAAAAGCCACCACAACCTCCCCCCCATTCACAATTTGAGAAAGTACTGCACAAAGACCTTTAAGGCTGGCATCGGTAGTGACAATGGTTTTTAATTTAGAATCAAAATGACCCAAAGTGGGCATTTTGCCAATCTCACTCTTTATCAAACGAAATGCTTCCTCACAATCACTAGACCAAGTGAACCGTACACCCTTCTTTAAAAGAGATCTTATAGGCTCAACAATGCTTGCGAAACCTTTAACAAATTTGGAATAAAATTCCGCCATGCCCAAAAAGGACTTGGCCTGGTCTTTATCTTCTAGAGCTGGTGCTTTAACAATACTCTCAGCCAATTCTAACTTTTGTTGTATCCCTTTCCCAGAAATTACATGCCCAAGATAAGTAACTGAGTCCAAACCAATTTTGCATTTCTCTTTCTTAACTGTGAGTCCCCTGTCAGATGGTCTGCTTAACACCGATCTCAATACAGCATCATGCTCCCTGGCATCCACTCCATACATCAAAATATCATCCTGGAAGAACATTACATTCCGTAGATCTCCAAGAACCATCTTCATCACCCTTTGAAAGCAGGCAGCAGCCGAGGCTAACCCAAAGGGCATTCTCAAGAACCGATAAGCACCAAGGGGTGTAACAAAAGATGTTAAATGCCTGGACTCCTGATGTAAAACAATTTGGTGGTACGCAGAAGAGAGATCTAGAACACTAAACATGTTCGCTCCCTTCAGAATACTAATAGATTCAGAAATATTCGGCAGAGGTTGCCGATCAACCCAAATACATTCATTCAGTCCACGCAAATCCACACACATTCTTACCGCTTTTCCACCATCCTTGGGTGCCAAAACTATTGGACTTAACCACTCTGAAGACTCTATTTATTCAATCACTCCCAATTTCAAAAGTTTCCCAATCTCCAATCTCAAAGGTTCAACCATCATATTAGGAACTTTTTGAACTTCATGCACACATGGTTTTGCTGAATTCTTAAGAATAATCTTGTGTTCAAATCCCTTTAAACATCCCAATGTATCTGAGAACACTTTAGGTTAATTCAGAAAAAATGTTGTTAGATTCAGACACAGTGCTAACTCCTTCAGGAAGAGCAGAGGAAATTAAGTCTTCCATAAAGACGACTTGGTCATGAGGATTTTTAGCACAAGGATTAAGGATTATACCAAAATCATGTTCATGTTTCCATCCAAGAAGATTATCTCCTCTCACAGCCACATAAACTTTGCCAGTGATTTCTTTACCTCTGAAAGAAATCTTAGCCACTGTATATCCCAAGATATCTTTCTTTGAACGACCATAACTCAAAGGAGCAATATCTGGAGGCAACAGTGGAACATTTTCTAGACCAACAACCTCATCCCAAATTTTGTTCCCTATCAAAGTAAAAGGAGATCCTGAATCTGTCATGAGCTTAAATATATACTTGTCAATACCTACATCACAAAAAGGCATAGTAATACGTTCAGAATCAACACTCTCCAATATCTTTTACATTTGAAACAACCACAGTGCGCACAATGTCAGATACATTTTCATTATATTCTTTCTTTTTGTTAGACTTACAAACACGAGCATAGTGACCTTTACCCCCACAATTGTTACAAATACTATCTCTTGCAAAACAATTTGGAAAATTAGAAGTGTGAGAAAAACTACCACATCTGAAACAACGCATTCTCTGGTTATAATATAAGCGTTGTTGCCTAAAATCTCGTTCTTTGGGAAAGGAAGTCTCTTTACTAAAGGAAGGACGACTTTCTTGAGAACTCTTCTGAGAAGAAAAGTTATTTTGAGGTAATTTGTTTCTTGCATTAGCTGAAACTTTGGCAACAGCATCAGGGGATTCTTCTAAAAAATCATGTTCCTCTACTTTATGCACAACATCTTGATTCTTCTTTTTTACGTCAACAGAAGTGTGATTTGTTTCATCTTTATTTTTCATTATCTCTTTAACCCAAGTGGAAGTATTCTCCATGCCCTCTACAATAGCCATAGCCTCTTTCAGAGTGGGGTTCTTTGATAACAATTTTTCTTGGACTCTTGCGCTGTTCGTGCATCTCACAAGCTGATCTCTTACAAGTGATTCAGATAAATCTCCAAAATCACAAGTACGTGCAAGAGTTTTTAAAACAGCTACATATGTGCCAACACGTTCAGCAGGACCTAGTGCACGAGTGAAGAATCTATGGCGTTCTAAAACAACATTAATTCTTGGACCAAAATACCTTTCTAACATGGACATCGACATTTCGAAAATATCTGAAGGTTCACCATCAGCTCCACCCATTGGTATAGTGTCCATGCTATCATAAGTGTGCCTAACCTCAACCCCATTATGTAATAAAATTGCCTGTTTCCTAACTGCTGAAAACTTTTCCCCACCAATTGTCACCAAATAAGAATCAAAAAGATTTTGCCATCTTTTCCAAGGAAGTATAGGTTCTCCCTCCTCAGAAAGAAATGGTGGAGGTTGTGACATGCTGGAAGTAGTAGCCATGTTGTAAACCAAAATAAAAACAATAAAGCCAAATCCAAATTAGAAACGTCTATTTCTTTTAAAATAAAAATAAAGAAATTTAACTCACTTCCATGACAAAATCGTGAAAAATAAACAATGTGCTGTCGTGCACATCGACGTGATCAGACAAATATTGTAATCCAAATCCAGAAAATCCAGAAAATGCGCTGCCGTGCGCATCGGCGTGTTAAATTATATGACAATCTTAAAATGAGCTGCCGTGCTCATCGGCGTGATGTGTTACTGTGACAACCAAAATGCGCTGCTGTGCGCATCGGCGTGATGGTAAAACCAAACCAAACCAAAATGGTGGCTGTGATGACGCTCCACGTTACGTTGCGTGCGTCGGGTGTTACAAGCATCAGGGTTCTCCAGCGTCACGTAGACGTAGAGCTGTCGGAGGAAGCCAAGACAACAGGAGAATATGCCGAAGAAGCTGGCGCGTGTGAAGGTACACACTGTGCTACACGCGGCTGAAGGCTGAAGGTACACGCGATGTCACACGCGGGTAGTTTGAAAGATGCGCAGGAAGGCAACGGTCAGAGATGGACAGGTGAATTCAACAAACAAAAAATTACCTGTCTTTCGAAAATATATTAGCGCAAAAGTAAACAGCACACGAGTACCTCCAAAAGTATTCCACAGTCATGTAGAAAACAGTAGGAAAGCAGTTAGCGATTCAAACGTTGTAAATCTGGGTTTTTCACAGAAACAGTCAGTCCAAGCAGGGTAGAATTCAAAAATCCAAAATAAAGGTGTTGTAGTCCAAATTCAAATAATTAGCAGCATCTGTGGAGAATGGTACTATAATAAATCCAAAAGAGTTGCAGTACCTGTAGAGTATACAAGTGCAGCAAATGGTTCAAAATCCCAAATTTGTCCAAACCAAGTCCAAAACAGAATTTCAATTGTAGGGGAATTGATGGTTTAAGTGCTTGTCCCCAATCAAGCCTTGACCCTCGTCGCGAGTGATAAAAGCTCTTAAGCAGGTTAAATTGGAAGAGCAGGTTTATTGATACAACCATCAACAGCAATCTTCAGCAACTGACTCTGTATTAGAAATATAACATTCTAACAATGATGTAAGGAAGACAGTGTTCCATTAAAGGTATAGTAACCATAACAGTGAAGGCGATAGATAGATAGATAGATAGATAGATAGATAGATAGATAGATAGATAGATAGATAGATAGATAGATAGATAGATAGATAGATAGATAGATAAATAGATAGATAGATAGATAGATAGATAGATAGATAAACAGAGTGAGGGCGATAGAGTGAGGGCGATAGATAGATAGAGTGAGGGCAATAGATAGATAGAGTGAGGGCGATAGATAGGTAGAGTGAGGGTGATAGATAGATAGATAGATAGATAGATAGATAGATAGATAGATAGATAGATAGATAGATAGATAGATAGATAGATAGATAGATAGATAGATAGATAGATAGATAGATAGATAGAGTGAGGGTGACAGATAGATAGTAAGATAGATTGAGAGATAGAGATAGATAGATAGATAGATAGATAGATAGATAGATAGATAGATAGATAGATAGATAGATAGATAGATAGATAGATAGATAGATAAATAGATAGATAGATAGATAGATAGATAGATAGATAGATAGATAGATAGATAGATAGATAGATAGATAGATAGATAGATAGATAGATAGATAGATAGATAGATAGATAGATAGATAGATAGATAGAGGGCAATAGAAAGAGTGAGGGCAATAGATAGATAGATAGAGTGAGGGTGATAGATAGATAGATAGATAGATAGATAGATAGATAGATAGATAGATAGATAGATAGATAGATAGATAGATAGATAGATAGATAGATAGAGTGAGGGTGATAGAGAGATAGAGTGAGGGTGATAGATAGATAGATAGATAGATAGATAGATAGATAGATAGATAGATAGATAGATAGATAGATAGATAGATAGATAGATAGATAGATAGATAGATAGATAGATAGATAGATGGATAGATAGATAGATAGATAGATAGATAGATAGATAGATAGATAGATAGATAGATAGATAGATAGATAGATAGATAGATAGATAGATAGATAGATAGATAGACTGACTGAGGGCGATAGATAGATGGAGTTAGGGCAATAGATAGATAGAGTGAGGGCGATAGATAGATAGAGTGAGGGCGATAGCTAGATAGAGTGAGGGAGATAGATAGATAGATAGATAGATAGATAGATAGATAGATAGATAGATAGATAGATAGATAGATAGATAGATAGATAGATAGATAGATAGATAGATAGATAGATAGATAGATAGATAGATAGATAGATAGACAGATAGATAGAGTGAGGGCAATAGAAAGAGTGAGGGCAATAGATAGATAGAGTGAGGGCAATAGATAGATAGAGTGAGGGCAATAGATAGATAGAGTGAGGGTGATAGATAGAGAGATAGAGTGAGGGGGATAGATAGATAGATAGATAGATAGATAGATAGATAGATAGATAGATAGATAGATAGATAGATAGATAGATAGATAGATAGATAGATAGATAGATAGATAGATAGATAGATAGATAGATAGATAGATAGATAGATAGATAGATAGATAGATAGATAGACAGATAGACTGAGGGCGATAGATAGATGGAGTTAGGGCGATAGATAGATAGAGTGAGGGCGTTAGCTAGATAGAGTGAGGGCGATAGATAGATAGATAGATAGATAGACAGACAGACAGACAGACAGACAGACAGACAGACAGACAGACAGATAGATAGATAGATAGATAGATAGATAGATAGATAGATAGATAGATAGATAGATAGATAGATAGATAGATAGATAGATAGATAGATAGATAGATAGATAGATAGATAGATAGATAGATAGATAGATAGATAGATAGATAGATAGATAGATAGATAGATAGATAGATAGACTGAGGGCGATAGATAGCTAGATAGACTGAGGGCGATAGTTAGATGGAGTGAGGGCAATAGATAGATAGAGTGAGGGCGATAGATAGATAGATAGATAGATAGATAGATAGATAGATAGATAGATAGATAGATAGATAGATAGATAGATAGATAGATAGATAGATAGATAGATAGATAGATAGATAGATAGAGTGACGGCGATAGATAGATAGATAGATAGATAGATAGATAGATAGATAGATAGATAGATAGATAGATAGATAGATAGATAGATAGATAGATAGATAGATAGATAGATAGATAGACTGAAGGTGATAGATAAATGGAGTGAGGGCGATAGATAGAAAGAGTGAGGGCGATAGATGGATAGAGTGAGGGCGATAGATGGATAGAGTGAGGGCGATAGATAGATACCAGACACAATATCTTTGTATTCTCAATGTCGGCCATTTATTGACAATCATTTATGGTGGCTGGAAACCTTTGATATAGAGGGTAGAAGTGAGTTTTTAATCACACTTATTTTAAAGCACCGAGATGGAAAATTACGTTTTTGATTACTATGGGAGGATAAGTGCAAAGTCTGCTGAAATGGAATATTTCGATATAGTGCACTGGCCTAAAAAAAAGTTTGTAGAAAATGGCCAGAAAATGTGGGCTTACAGACAGCGGTGCTGATTTTAGAAGTGGTGAGATTCTCCGCAGTTCAACATCCTGTGCGTCTGGGCAAATCACTTAAAGTCCCGATACTTAACAAAAAAACAAAAAAAACACATGAATGTGTGCCCTTGTGTAATGTAACTGGTGCTCCTGTACACTGCTCCAGTGCATTCGGGTCAAGTTCACGCTAAACAAAATGTGTACAAAATCATAAACACTCTGTTGAAAGAGTTAATTTGAAAGCGGTCTGCATGCAAATCCCTCTGTTTGTTTTTGTAATTTCGGTCAAATTCTTGTCAACAGACATGACAATGTGTAAACCGAAAAAATATATATGCCACTATGTTGGCGGAGTGCGCTGTTGTACACATTAATCCATTGCCGTTTGACATTTCTGTTTCAGCCATTAAACACAAAATAACGAAATCACAATATTGCACCCATTTTAAAGTCGATACAGAGAAGAAAGCGAGGTGCTACAGTCATCAAAGCTCTGCTTCATATGTGAAAGAACATATGCACGTGCATGTCCATATAGCTTCCGGTTGAGCATAGTGACATGAGTGGACAGGTACTGTCCGGTACTCGGTGCCTGCGACTCTAGAACTCATAAGGGAGAGTACCTTAATTTCTCAGGAGAGGTGTAATAATACTTTGAATGGGAGCGTATCCGCACTTTCAAAAAGCAGGAAGGTACTGGTGGGGGGTGAGTGTCAGCACTTCCCAATATCAGGCATGTACTGAGTACATGCTCTTCTTTCATTTGAAAGGCACAGTACCGGTATTCTCCAGTACTGCTGCAATGCATGTAATGGGAGAGTGACGGCACTTCCCAGAAGCAAGCGGCACTCTGGAAAATGAGTCCCTGCACTTCTGTATCTCCACGTAACATACTGCATTGCATGCACTGGCAGGCGCGCAACACCCATTGGACTCACCAGGCTTCAGCCCCCCCCCCCGTCGTGTGTGGCAGCCCGGGATGAGACAGATCCCGGACACACAAAGAGCTTTACCCGAACATTTCACAGGTCTTTAAAAGACCATTTGAATGTTAATTAGGCATGGCTGTTGTTTCACCCCTTGTTGGAGGCCCTGCAGCTCCACTCTTGCCTACTGATGAAAGGTTCAGCCCCCACCCCGAAATTTTTTCTTAGCCCCCCCGAAATTTGGCTCTAGTTGCGCCTCTGTGCACTGGTCAGGCAGGAATGTTTTCGTCTGAGTGATGCTACCGGTTCATGCATTCTGTGACTGGTTTTCAGGTGGGAGTGTTCGTGAGGCAGTGTGCGTATTTTTGTTTACAGGTACTTATCTGGAGCGCATGATATTATCGTATTTTAATTGCATGTATGTAGCGCTTACTACCCCTGTCTAGGCGTCAAAGCGCTTTTCGGTGAGTAGCACGCTACTCCGGAACCCAACAAAAAGGATTAGTGATTGGGGATGCTGCTTGAGCAGATGCTAATGCACGTCCTTGCCCCCCCCCCCACCCTGCACAGAGGGCGGTACGTCTGTCTCATCCCGACCACTCTCCTTAACACCCGTGTGTTCTACTTAGATTTTCTTTCTAGCTTATGAAAATGAGTCACTGAGCGCTGCCCTGGGACAGACAAATGCTTCCCTGTTGCTATATCCCAGGCTGGACATGCCTGCCACGGCCTGTAATTAGCTCCAGACATTGTCAAACAGCCCCCCACAATGCGCACACACCATGCTCCCCCAAAGGAGCATTCCGAAATCCAAGGAACCTGTTTTACAGCTCACTGAAGCCATATACACAAACCTAGCGGTGCCGACTATGGAACAGGGGAGTTAGGTTTAAATCCCGGCATCGGCACAACACCCTGTGATTCTGGACAAATCTCGTAATGTCTCATTCCCTATACATCTATGTATCTAGCCTGCGTCTCCGGTAAATTGGTCCAGTGCCCTCGGGCCAAGCTCACACTACAGGAAATTGAAATAAAGATAAGAACGAGCGTTCCCACTTTCTTTAACTTGAATCACACACATCGTGTTTACAAAACTGTGTCAGATTCGGGAAGATTGGGGGCACTTCCTATTTCTTTAAAAGAAGTTATGTCTCTTTGAATCCGTTATTGTGCTCAATTTTGACTCATGGTGGAGACTGAAAACCGATCCGACATCCGCCGGCCGAAGTAGGTAATTTACCGCTCCAAGCACACATGTCTACTCATTGGAGATAATCAAATTAATCGTGTGTTGGCTATTGCAGTTGATCAACCTTTCAGCGCGTTCGTTTGGAAACAATTCTATATTTTATAATAAAATAATAATAAATCAATAAAAAAACAATAAACAACCTGTTAAAGTTTGCCACTAAATCTTCGATTGACAATAAAAAAATGAAAATATCTCCTCCCTCCTTGCACGTCTTTTTTGGCATATATGTATATAGCCACAGCTGAAATTAGATTCAGTGTGTACAGCCTGTGCTTTCTTAAATGACAAAATAATTTGTCAAAGGATATCGTAATTCTCCAACTTTCCATTAACAAGCATTGAAGAAAGCTGTGCGCAAAACCGAAACCTGTTGTGGGGTGGGACTTCCGTCTTCTGAAGCCCGCGCCCACGGAGGGGCTGGCCTAGAGAGGAGCAGTGGTGACGCGAGGCTCCCATGCTCGAGGGAGAGCCCCGCGGAGGCTGCAGAGTCCGGAGTGGCGTGGATGCGGTGAGTGGGGTTAGTTGTACGGAGGGGGGGTGTCTCTGTATGTGTGCATGTGTGCGCTCGTGTGTGTGCGGGGGGTGGCGGGGGGTGTCGCTCTGTATGTGTGCATGTATGCGCTTGTGTGTGTGTGGGGGCGGGGGCGGCGGGGGGAGTTGTGGTGTGTGTCTCTGTTTGTGTGCATTTGTGTGTGTGCGTGCGTGTAGGTGAGCTCGTGTGTGTGTGTCTCTGTGTGTGTCTGTGTGCGCATGCGTGTGCGAAAGCAGGGGGAGGTGTGCCTGTGTGTGTTGGAGGCTAAAGGAGACAGGAGATAGTGAACGCGCGCGCGACCTGATCCGATTAGGGCGACCGGCGTGTGCACATCTCTTGTCTCCTCTTGCCTCCTTGTAAGCAAAGTGGACGGCTATAGGTCTCGCTGCGACATCGCTTGGCGATGCGTCGCAGGGCGAGACCTAAAAATGATTGTTTCCGGATCCATTCAATTAGGTCGGTTGAAATGAACCAGTTTTACACTCCCCACATTGCTTTGAGTTAAACAAAAAAAGCAAAAACCCAGAGCAGTATCACCATATCGTTAGAGTGATGAGTCATCTGGTGGCATTACTTGTAGCCAGGGCCACTGAAAACATGTGCCAAAGGAAAACCAAATAATGTGATATGGTGGACTAAATTAAGTGACAAATTCTGTGGTGTAATGCACCATATTTTGAGGCAGTAGTAATTCCCCTTTCTCCATTCTAACACAGAATGTTCTTTGGGTAAAGGTTTCATTTTTCACTAATTAGTAGTAGTTTATTACCTGAACATAGCCTTCATCAACTAAAAGGTGACCATCTAACGTTTGCAAAAGGTCTAGCACTCCACTGCACCATGTATGGCCATTTTTTGAATGTTTGAGTGTGGTAAATCGATTTTTTTTGCTGAAAATGCTGTAGCTGCAGGATTACATAATTCCAGTGGCCCAGCAGTAACTTTTTATCCCCTAACAATGTCATATCTTTGGAGCACCTTTTTCCAATCCTGGCTCTCAGGTGATAGGCCAGCACTGCATTCTGTCGTCTTGGTTCCTATTAATGGGCTTTATTGGACTAACACACTTAAAAACAATTACTTTTAAAAGATAAAAGATCTTATATATGAACAATGCACCCCAATTGACCATTAGTCTGCATCTTCCTACTATATGTAGCTTTAGTTGGGTGGCAGACCCCATATAATCCAAAAAATAAGCAACAAAAGAAATTCAAAGAGTGAGTATGTTCTGGGTCCGCAACATTTTGTGAGCGCCTTTAAACATTGGTTCTCTATGTTGTCCATTGTACTTTGGGATCATCCTATGGCGTTTTGAGGCTGTTCACATTTTTTCTATAGATTATCTGTTAATGACTAGATAAAAAAACATGCATTAGCCACCAGCCTTCAGGCAATTTTTGTTTTGTTTTACAATGGCTTTTTCAAAACTGTATTGTTTGTGAATATGCAGGGCCCTCATCGATATAAAGAAATAATCATTTGCAACAGGCAAACAAGCTGCATGTGAATAGACTGTGTTCGGTGTCCACACAAAGGGCTGCATACACCCTGTAGTTAGCATGGAGCCAGGGCCAGGAAGTCAGCGCACCTGTGCACTTCAAAGGCAGGCCTCTAGAAGCTTCTCCCCACTTTGAAGGCACAACTTGGACCTCAGATTCCAACTCTTCAGTGCATGTCTGGACGTGTGAATACATGAAGAAGGACTGCTATGCTGCTGAAAGTACTACCACTCTGTTGGACTGCTGCTTTTAAGCTGCTGCTGTGCTAACCTGCTGCCTCTTGTCTGCCGAACAGAGAACTGGCCCTACAACTTCATCCTTGAACCCAGGACATCAGAGTGGCTCCAAGGGCTAGTTTGCTGGCTTCCTGATGTGCACCAGTTACTGGACCCAGCTGCAGTGAGTTCCTGACCCCCAAGAGGTGACCCTCAGGTCCTGGACCTTTGGTGATGGTGAAGGGAGCTGAATTCAAGCTTTTGGGCTGTTCGGCGACCACGAATAGGCCCGTTTGCATGGAGACCTAGCTGCTTGCACCGTGATTCAATTTGAAGCTCCGGCAGCTGCCTCTTTGTGCTACAGCATCGACCACTGGTGGGGGACTGCCAACACGAAGTTCCAGCAAAGCTTTCCTGCTGCGCTGGCCGGATGTTTGTGCTATACCAACAGTCTTTCACAATATTCTCCCTGCTCCTTGAGGCCCTCTGCAACGTGAAAGGGACTCTTGGTATGAATTTGTGAAGGCAAATTTCAGCCGACCTAACCTGATGACCGTAGCCAACTTGTGCTACATTGCGGTTGTCCAAAAGTGTGACTTTGGCCTGTTTCAGCGCAACCAGATACCCCTCATTGGCACTTTGTGCTTTGTGGCACAATTATTTCTAACTGAAATGGTGTAAAACATTCTTTTAACCCGAGTGTGATCACTGCAATCAATAAAGTATCTATAACTGCAAGTGAGTCACAACTCATTTTAGCTTGGAGAAACAATTTTCATCTTTCACACCATGGGGACCGATTGGTTGAAGAATGACACAAGTATCGAGGCTGCATTCTTTTTCTTCTTTTTAGTTCTCTACTCACCTCGTAGAAAAACTGTACACAATCTATGTTTTTCTTTATGGTCGTGAAATTTACCAATGATGATATCATGAGCAAACTGGTGAGTACCAACCAGCAGCTCCTTTGGTGATGCTTACGCGAGGTACTTTCTGACCTTTCACACCTTTTTTCTGGCTTTGTTCATGAGATGAGACGATATCTGGTGAATCGACAAACACTTGGAAATGGGCATGACTGGCATCCTTGGCAGAGATAGATTCAGCCTGCCCCCGGTACTCTGAAAATGTATTGTTTTCCTCCATAATCAGGTCAACTGTTGTAAGGTTTAATGAATGGAGGGCGACCTGGTTATTTTCCCTCTATTGCTCTCCCTTTGTTTGACAATTTTTACAAAACCTTTTAAAATTCATAACTCCGATTCTACTGTTTAGAATTTTGTCCCTTTGGTCTTATTTTATTCATTACATTGGGATCCTTTTTGCATGGTGTGTTCTCTTTATTACTGTTTTGAAGGGTTGCACAAATACTTTACACATTGCTTCTAAGTTAAGCCTAAGTGCTCTGTGCCAAGCTTCCTTGGGGGTTGAGCATAGGTTAATTTGGGGGTTGCTTGTGCCTTACCCTAACAAGGATTGTGTTTGCTGTTTGAGAAGGGCTCACAACCCACGAAACCAGTAACCCAAGTAAGTTTTCACAAAGGGCAGATCATCAATTAGGTGCTTAAGTCTGACTCAACATCCCTAAGAAAATCATTAGATACCATGCACCCTTTAAACTTAACAGCAGCCACCTCTTCCAAAATCTTCAATATAAAAGGCAGGTTAGAAAACAACTGGACATCCCTGCTGTTTAAAAGGTTTAGAGATTTATCTTCAAAAGCAGAATCACATGAAAAATACCTCAAAGCATTGGAGAGAATTATGAAATTCTGAAAGAATTGTTAATAAATTATGACACTGATGGGAACATTTTCTGAAGACTTTTTATTCAATGAGAAATAATAGACAGGAATCACAAACAACTGTCAAAATTCCGCAACTTAACCTACGTGACTCCAGGGGTCGAAACGTCGACTGTCTACATTCCTTCCTACCCATGAACAAACAAACTTATTGTTACTGTGTTCTGATATATGGAATAGGACCCAAACTATTTTCTTATGTACTTTATTGACTTACCTGTGTGATGTCAACTATAAATGCTGTGATCACACTATAACTCTACGAAACTTTTCACTTTACCCTCAATCCTCACCAAACACCTTCCAACCTATCCTCCCCTTTCTGGGCACAATACATTCTGATATACAATTGTGATTAAGTATTTCTACACCATTGATGTACGGTTGAGGGTGTGATTAAACAACCTCTCTCACCTAAATAATCTATGATTGTTTCATCCATTCCTGTGAACTGATTGTTTTGAATTATCTGTTATTGTCGTATGTTCTTACTGGGACCCCTTCTCCCTGTAACTCTAACTACCCAGGTCCCAGTACTGATGGGTTAACCCTTCTATGTAACTCTACCTGCAGTTTAGAAGCATGCATTCCAGATTGTTGGTCACTGAGGTTTTCCTAGTAGGTTTGTTTGTACTCTGTTTCAGATGCGAGAGGTTGTTTAGTCATACTCATCCCTTCTGTTGTCAAATGTCAGATATTTATTAGTCACAGTTTTCCTGTGGGTAATTCGTACTAATTCCATAATGCTTTTGAAAATAATTCTAGTGGGTATTGTATAATCACACTTGTTTAATAGTGGCATGTTCACATGTTTGGGATTCTGGTACTAGGGTAATATTTTATTATATGTAATTGATGGGTATCCATCATAGGTTTTGTCATAGAGTTTGCTCTGCATATAGAGACTGGAGGACTCTCTTGTAATTTGTATCCCGTTCATCTGCTAATGTGTCTGTGGCTTCCATGAGCCAAATAGCTGGTTGCAAAGCTGCACAATATTATTGTGTGCACAAGTAAAGGTGTTTGTGTTCATTGTTATGGTTGAGTCTTTGGCATATGTTTTTTTTCTATTTCATTCCAGATAATCATGCTGCCCTCGACAATTGGTAATATGTATCACTACTTTCAGGCATGGTGTCTGGCAATAAGGCTCCTACAAAACCCACATGGGTTGGGTAGTTTATTGTTTATGTTTTTAGAGTTGCTGTTTGGGCAATATTGTTGTCATGTTCATTATAGTTGATTGTTTCAAAGGTTGTCATTGGTGATTGAGTTGATGAGTTTTCTAAATTTTTTTGAAAATATGTATGCACAATAAGTAGTAAGGAGTGATCAATCAGGGCATTAGAAAATATTTTCAAAAGTGTGGGTGCAAAATATGGTAAATTAATTTCTTTATTTTATTTATTTTTCTATGGTCACTTGCTAACAGCGCCAAGAAGTTTCCTAGGGCAATATGGCATTTTCAGGCAGTATGACATGGCAGGAGTGACAGTAGGAGACAGCTGGTGAGGCCAGGGTTAGGTCTCCTTGAATCTAGCGTCCATAAGCAAAGTGGAACAGTAGACCATACTGAATTTCAGTATGTCCAGTTTGAATCTGCTGTGGAGTGGAAGAGTGTTCCAGAGGTAGGAACATTGGAAATGGAGAGATTTACCCATAAAATAGTTGCACCTCAACTGGTTGATATCTATCTAGTTTTGAGAGGCCACCCTTAGCATCTCATGGGCGAGTACACCTGGGAAGTCTTATATGTTGGTGAGGGCATGGTGAAGTACAGGGCTAAAGGTAACTCTTTTGGGTAAGGTACCTTTGAGGGCTTAATGCAAGTCTTTTGTCAGTAAAGAGTGCAAGGTCTTCAATGTAGGTGAGATGTATCCTGAGCACCTTATTTGAAGACAAGGTGGGTAGCTTGATTTGTTTGTGCATTTGGTGGCTTTGTAAAGTGTGGCATTAAATTGAGGGCATCTTGGCATGAAGAACCAGCTCAAATGTCTACAATGTCAACAAGTTAATATGACTACTATCAAGTCCACATTGCTTTTCTAGACTTTGTTTCCCAATGAGGATGGAAAGGGAAAATGTTCCACAGTTTTGCTGCGACTACCTAAAATGCTCAACCTTTTATCCATGGATTACTAAAAAGACATAATTGCCAAATAAATCACACTGCTTGATCACAACTGCTGGGTTGATTGCTACAATTTAAAAATGACAATAAATGACACGCTTCGAGTCCATAGATGAACTATGGATTAGACAGGTTATATTTATTTTGTTTAGCTACTGACAGCCAAATGAATGATTCCAAAGCTGAAACGACATGGTTAGAAAAGTTCAATTTAGGCAAGACTTTATTGGTCGCTTTCTACGCTATCAGCAACTCATGGATCATATTTTTGGATAACTCTTGATAAACAACATTGCAGCAGCCTGTTGAAGGAGAAACAAAGGTTCTCTTTAAAGTAATATTCTGAGAGAAAAAAAACAATGGGGCAAGCACTTTAGTACATGAATTTGATAAAAATATGACTGAAGAAAAGTGATGATCAGTGGTGTTACTGTTAATTGGGTGTGGTTTCGTTCTTTAAGTTGTATATGTTTTTATGTATAGGTTTGTGCCATGCTTAGTTTAGCTCTTCCCTGCTAGGTTTATGGTATATCCTGCTTAAGTGTTCTATATTAGAATGTATTGGTTCAAAGAAACAATTAGAGTTCATTTGTGTGAGCTGTAGCTTGACTGTGGCTGGAGTTTCTCTTTTTCCTGCAATGAAACTTTTTCTTGGATCTACCAACATTCTCCAAGGTGGTAATTTGAGAACAATTTCACCTTGGCGATGAGTGGCTCCCTACCCCGCCAGAAGAAACTCTAACACTGCTCTACATACGCTTTGTTTGCAAGGTAAACCTCTACATCCTTGGATTTCTGGTTAAGCCTTATTCCCTAAGTGCTATATGCCACTACATACTCAGGCCGACTTTTAAATGGATTAGGATTGACATTCACCAGAATTAATGTTATTTAATTTGTTCCTTCCAATGTATGTTTCTTCTAATGCGATCTCGCTCCTGCATAGGAACGCGTCCACCGCAAGCCTGAAGAGTTCTCATCCTGCCCTCTTCGTACACAACGCACATGCACATCACCAGCCTGAGGATCTTGGCGTTGCGCTCCCAATCAGCCTCTTCAAGTCACGCTCAGCCGCCACAAGCCTCTTGGATCGCTCTTCACACAGAAAATATTCTTGACTTGAAAAACTACCAGCACTGAGCTTTCCAGCACTGATTCCTTACTGTTTTAACTGATTAGAGACATTTTCTCCAAGAACAGCTTTCTCTCTGCTCTTCAGCAAGAATTCTCCTGCTTCATGACGTCATTCATCAACAGCAACAAAGACCTGTACTTTTCTTTCCACTTGCCATTGAAAGTGAAATGGGACTTTTGTTTTGTTTTTGCATTGTGATGTCATAACCTTCTTTCATCATCAATAGAAACAAAGGACTTTACTTTTCTTTCCACTAGCCATGAAAAATGAAATAAAGCTTTTTTTTCTACCTATATTTAAATTTTTTGTTTGTTTATTAACGTTTTATTCTTTTCAGGAGAATTTTTCGGTACTAGTTAATGTACCACATAAACGTATACCTTCTACAATTATCTTGTCCTCTATATAGATATATATCATAGCCTATGTATATATATATTTAGGTTTTTTTTCTTTTTCTTTTTCTTTCCCTTTTCTTTTCTTTCCTTTTCTTTTAATCTCTTATTTCTCCTACCCTCCTTTTCCTCTTCATCGCCTTTCTTTCCATTCTCTTATTTTCCAAGTCTTCTTTACTGTGCAGCATATCGCTCTACCTGCTTTCTTTTTATTCACTCCTGGTGGCCCCCTCTCCTCTCAAAATAGAAAAATGAATTTACAAACTATCTGAAGGTGTGTGGTCTAAATCTATCAGCAGAAAGGAAAACATCCATGCTTATTCGCTGCCTGGGTGCTGAGGGTCAGGAGATATATGAAAATTAACCTGATTTAGTTACTGAAGGTGAATGTGATAATCTTAATGAATTTGAAACAGCCATAAAAAAAATGGACTTACATTTCCTTCCTAAAGTATCAGTTACTCTACAAAGATTTTATTTTAATGAAAGAAAACAGAAAGATGATGAAACTGTAAAAGAGTTTGTAATCGAACTACAAAAATTAGCCGCTTTATGTAATTTTGGGGACAATACGGAGGAAAGAAACCGTGACCAATTATGCTGGAATGCAAAAACGACAAGGTAAGAGAAGAATTATGGTCTAAGAATGACCCATCCTTAGTGGAAGTATTAGCCATAGCCAAGCAAATTGAACATTCACTACAATGCATATGTGATTTGAAAACATCTAAAGATAATGTAGCTTCGGTACAACTAAGCTCCCTGAAAAAGCAAAGGAATATGATCAGACCTAAACCAGTTTGTTTAAAGTGTGGAAATCCTAATCACCTTGCTAACAGTAAAGATTGCCCAGTATTGAATGTTGCATGTAGATCATGAGATAAAAAAGGACACTTTGCTAAGTGGTGTAAAGCTGTAACAGGCGAAGAAAAAAAATCATGAGATTGATGGTGAGGAAGATGAATTTGTATTACAACTTGTTAACAATGTTAAATGTGTCGCAAGTGTTAAATGTGATCATTCAGCTGATGTGGATAACGTCAAAGAAATTTGTGTTTCCGTGATGATGGACTTAGGTGCAAAATTATTACTTGTGTCTTCCAAAGATTTCTCGCACTTATTTGAAGGAAAGGTTCATCTGCTGGACCCGAACGTCATTCCTAACAGTTTTGAGGGTAAACCCATTGACTTACTGGGTTATTTTCTGGCAAATTTTATGTTTAAAGGGAATCATCCTCAGGGGAAAGTATATGTCCCGGTGGAAGGGGACACCATATTAGGTTGGCAGCATCAAAAGCTGCTAGGAATATTTCTTGATCCCAATTTAAACCCTCATATACAAGTCATACAAATTGAGGCAATGTGTACTTTATTTTCCAGAGCATTGTCACTATATTTTCTGACAAAGTAGGGTGCATCGAAAGATATGCACACCATATAATGCTTAAACATGATGCCATTCCCCTTTCCTGCAAAGCAAGAAATGTTACCACAAGTTTACAAAATGCTCTAGTGGCTGAATTAAACCTGTTGAAAGAAGAGGACATATTAGAACCCATGGGAGCAGCAAAATGGGTGGCTCTTATGGTAAGGGTGACTAAACACTGAGGTGACTTACGCTAATGTGTTTATCAGAGAAATGTAAACAAGGAAGTGGTAGAGGATAGATTTCTTCTACCCAGCAACTCCGAAATGACCACAATGGTAAGCAATGCCAAGTTCTTTTCAAACTTAGACTCAACAACTGCCTAACATCAGGTTCGCTTAACAGAGGATTCTTAGTCCCTCACATCCTTCATCACACCTTTTGGCGTATACATGTTCAATAGAATGCCGTTTGGGCTTTGCTCTGTGGCCTCAGTATTCCAATAACTTATGTTGGATTTGTTTAAGACAGTCAAGAATGTTAAGTTCTTTCAGGATGATGTGTTAATATTCAAAGAGGATTTGGGAGAATATACAAATAAAATCAGTTTGAGTCCTAAAGAGGACTAAGACAAAAATGTTTTTAAATTGCCACAACCCACAAGAAAAGTGGAAAGACAATCCTGTTTAAGCATGACATTCCATTACTTGAGGTTGTACCTAACTTTTCTAACTGTACATTGGCCATTCAGTCTCCTTTAAAGAAAAATGTACACTAGGAGTGCTTAAAGAAATGTTAAGAGGAATTTGAGTATGTAAAATCTAGTCTCATTGGTGCATAAAAATTGAAGAGTTTCATACCAGGGAGACAATGTGTAATTGTTATGAGTGCTATGATGAAGACTTGGGTGCAGTTTTGAGATAAAAACAGGGAGAGATAGATGTTACCATTGTGTTTACTTCTAGGTCCTTAAAGGGGTCGGAAGTGTGATACTGTAATATTGAAAATGAAGCCGTTGCGGTGTTTTGTGCCATTAACAAATGCAAACAGTTTATGTGGGGGAGTGAGATTCCTGGTATAAACCGGCCATAAGCTTGTACAAGAAGTGTACCACAAAAAGGGATTAGACATGAATATGTAAATGGTTAGTGGGCCTTCATGATTTTCAATTTTCTGTCATTTATACTGCTGGAATAGAAATTTGTGTGGCAGATTTTCTCTTCAGGATGTCTTAGATCATGAGTGACAGGAAGGTGCATGTAATAATTGGTATGGCTCTGAGGAAGTTAAGGTTTGTAATGGAACATGAGGTTGTGTCTCTCAGGATGAGTGGTTGAGAGAAAAGGACTTGGTTGAAGAACTTGATTAAATTTGCAGTTGTATTTTTTCAGGAGAAAGTAGAGGGGAGGACATCACAACATTGCCTAGCTTTGCCAAAGTTTTGCATTAATTACGTGTGGTAATTGGAGTAAGGATAAGATTAGATCATCTCACTAATATACTTGAACGGTTGATGTGCATAGATCACAAAGGTCATCAAGGGATATGTAAAATGACGGAAAGTTTAAGAAGTACATTTTGGTGGTCAGAGATGGACATAATAATGGAACAATGTGTAAGGGATTGTGGAGAGTGTAACATGAGTGATAAAACCATGAAGGTGTGAATTGTTCCCATGATTTGCGGAGATATTCCCAGTGAAGTTTGGGAGGAGATTGGTCTAGACATAGTTGGTCCTATTGGTACTAAAGGAGTCAACAAATATTTAATAGTTGCCATAGACATGTTTTCTAGGTGGCCAGAAGTTTCTGTAACATCTGAGATCAACACTTCAGCTGAACTAAGGTTGCTTTCGGAGGTATTAAGTAGAAAAGGACATCCGACAAGTATACTTATGGACAATGGGCTGCAATTAACTTCAAGGAAAATGGAACTTTGTTTGTGTGAAAGAGGAATAAAGCCTAACAAATGTTTGCTCTACCATCCTGTGAGTAATAGAATGGTAGGGAGATTTAACAGGACACTAAAGGAGACTATTCAAATTGCCAAAACCAGCAATCAGGATTGCCTGCAAGCAGTGAAGAAAAAAGTGGAGGAATATAGATTCACTCCTCATATGGTCACAGGGATAAGTCCATTCTTCCTGTTTCATAAACAAATTCCCAACACCCTCATGAACCCTCCATGGGAGAAAAGTTACAAAACAAATAGGGAGAGTGTGCATGTTCTGGGAGGGGTGACATTGAAGGAAAGGGAGCAGCAAATGCAGCAAATGCAGGACTGAGGTCAGTATGTCTCTATCGAGTACATTAAACTCAAGGGGAGTCAGAAACACTGGAGCTGGATTCTCGGTGAGGAGGATGACAGCGTATGGTCAGTGCGTCAGGGGGGAACTTGACTTCCTTCCGAACTTGCCGTGGCAAGCCACGTCGTGCAAGTAGGAAGCGGAACCGTGCCTTGCCATGGCAAGTGAAGGTATATTTATACCTTGAAGGTGTTTAGGAATGCCACTACTGACGTACATGTCAGGCATAAGAACGTCATGAATGAACCTCTAAGGAATATATGTTCATGCATAATAAATGAGTTCTTGTAGAAATCAATATCCAAGCAAGGGGAAGTCCGAAAGGCTTAAGATTAAGAGTCTGGTTTTCCAAGAACACGTTGTGCTGAGATGAACGGATGTAGTTGACCATGCCTATATTTGGTTAGCGCAGGCAATGCCTAAATAAGAGCTGGATTTCTATGCCTAAATAAGGGCAATGTGGATTGTACCTCTATAAGGGCATACATCTGGAATTCTATATACGGTATCTAATCAGTAGAACAGGAGATATTGCATTTTAAAGATATAAGTGAAAATAGTACCAGTCAAAGTTCAGGCTGACTGCTTGTCGAGCAGTTGCGAGATCCTGCATTGTGGATGTGTCGCGTAGTTGTAGTTCTGAGGGAGTATCGGGTCTGCAAGGTGGAGTCCTGCATTGTCATTGAGGATGCCGCCAATGATGGGCTTGCGATGCAAAGGCCTGCATCAAGGATGCATCACGCAGCGGTGGTCCGAGGAAGCTGCAGGCCTGCAATTCAAAGTCTTGTGTCATCACCAAGCGTGCCATCAACTAAGGGCTTGTGGTGCAAAGGCCTGCTTCAAGGATGCATTCCACAGTGGCTGTTCAGAGGAGGCTTCCTGAGATGTGCCCAGGCCTCTTGTATGTGATCTCTCACTGAATCATAGAGCACCTCCCCTGTGTTTGTCACACCCAGATTACAGGAATGATGCAAACACACATATGTTTGGGGGATATACTCCCCCTTTTCATCTCTTCACCATGCAGGCCTGGGTCTTCCAAAATGGAACTCAGAGTCCTCCATGTGATGTACCACTTACAGCCAGTGCATGTATACAACATACACACACTGCACAGCATTGTACCTTAATTTTACTGTAGCACTCATAGGCACACATACACCCAGCACATACATTTAATATGCGTGCCCAGCTCAGCACTGTTTCCTTCATTTATTGTGCCCCTTATAGGCACTTATACATCCAGTACATAGTGCTTAGCACTGTATCCATTGTGTCTTGTACCACTTATGAGTACACATTCACCCAACATCAACATTCAACATGCACACCCTGCACATCACTACATCCTTCATGTACTTTAATCATTCCCAGGCACACCTTTATCCAGCGTATTCTATAAACATACACTAAACAGCCATAAATCCTGCAGGTATTGTATCATTCACAGGCACAAATACACCCAGCATAGAGACACCACTCCTGCACTGCGCAGCATTTCACATCAACCCGATGTAAGCCAAGGGGTTAGTTAAGCACATAACAACAGAACTCACAGTTAGTGAGTCTGTAGCCCTCACTCCTAAAACAAGTTAAAAAGCACCTGTTCACTCCTACCGATCCCTACACAGAATGCTGCTACAATTGCGCTTGTGCTGCTTTGCTCCTGATTGTGGTGATTCACCACTATGAAGGCAGCACTTTGGGTACCCCTCCGGGTCCAACAAGACCACAATTAGCGAGACGAGCATATTTCTTGATACACACACATGACCCATGTTTTCTATGACAACGAAAATCTGAATTAGGGATCCAGGCACTAGAACAGTTGGGCAGTCAGGACAGAGGTCGGCATTCATTTAAATGTAGAGGACTTCTCCGTGCAAAATCAGCAATTATGCAGCGTCAAAGTTAGTGTGGAAGCACTTTTAGGAGAACATATATACCATCATTGCAGTGCACGGATGCATCACTTCACTGTACATGCACTGGAATGGGAAGCGCTCTTTAAACTAATGGACTACACACACTTAATAGCCAACAACTAACAGTGAGAGTTAAATAATACACTGTCCTTATCCAAAATGTGGATAGCATTTTTTCAAGCAATGGCTTAAGGTATCAGATCCAAACTAAACAAAGGCTGAAGGAGACTAACCTAAAGCCACACACTTTGTGAAATCTTTCAGTGTTGATGATTAGAGATATGGTACCAGCTGAAACTGATAGTAAGCAAACTTAATAAAAAGGACAGTATAGACTTCAAGACATTTGATCCTGATGCATTCACCGCTACCCAATCCTACCTCTTGCCAGAGGTCTTTAATTGCTCTTTTGAACTCTGTAGTACATTTTAGCTTCTTGTACAATGCCCATTTCATACTTCAGTAGCTCTATGTACTGGCCGCATTCATCCTACCTTCTTTAATTTAAATTTAGCTTCTTTTCAACATGATCAGCGACATCAGAGAAACCTGGGGTCAGTGACTTAAGTGAGATGGGAAGATGGTGGTCTCTAAAATTGGTCTGCAGCAAGCATAGCCTAAAGCATGTGAAAAAGAACCTTGACAAATACATGAATGAGTTCCTACTGGTCAAAGAATAAACAAAATCGGCAGATAGCAAGGCATTTATTTACCAGTTCATTTGGCACCATTATCCCAGGCATGAGGCAATGAAACACTCCAAAAGGTCAATTTAAAAGTGGTGATACCTTATTTTTTTAACTGGAATACAATAGTTTCTTAGGCACTGGGACACCAATGGAACACGAAGACAGGAAGACAATGGAACTGAGTGGGGAAACAACACTAAGGGTCTCATTACGATGTCGGGCGTACCTGAGTCAGTCTGACATCGTATGTGAAGTGGAACTGAGCGACCTCCTGTCGTCAGTCCCAACCTAGCAATTAGGATGCATTCCTATAATTTACAATGGGAGCATGCATTCCGAATGGAATGCATGCTTACATGTTCGGAATGCATGCTTACATTGCAAAGAGCGGAGGTGCAGTTCATCCCTGCACCCAGTGGCATGCACCTCAAGGTGCCTACCTCCGGGTGCAGAGATCAACAGGGGGGCCCCATATGTGCACCCTAGGCCACCATAGGGCGGCCTTGCACCCATGGGGACCCTGCTGGGGACCCCCAAAGTCAGATTCCCACAGCCTTTCCATGTCAGAAAGGCTGTGAAAATCTGCCATCATAATCCCTCGGCCAGAAAGAGCTGGCCAAGGGATTACGGAAGGCTTTCTGAAAAACGGACGGGCTCTCCGAGCCGAGCCCGTCCGGAGGCCATTTGGAAATCCAATTCAGATTCCCTTCCAACCGACCCCGTTAAAATGGGTCTGGTGGAAAGGAATCCGAACAGCCGATTACCATGCATCAGTCGGAGCCGTTTCAGACCTCATCATAATCGGACCCTAAACAGTAAAGACTATAACGCACATTCACAAAGGTTGCATTGAAAAGGGAAGGAGCCAGAACCCTTGGTAATACACTAAAACAGACTGCCCCCTCTCCTTATTGAGCACCTTAAAGGAACAAAACATAAATACTAAATCATGTAGATCTCACTTGTACTGGGTTGATGGAAAGTTACAAGTTCACCATCATAGGGTCACCAGTACATGGAAAATTCATACACAATAGACCAAATCACTATACTAAGTAATACTTCCCTCTTTCCATTAAAAGGTACAACATTTGCATCCACAGTCCAAACTCCACTCACAACTGAACAGGTACAGCATGGACATAAGCAGTGCAAGCTCCTCTCACAACGGAGCAGGTGTGGCATGTAGATCAGCGGTCAGGAGTGTTGCCACAGGGGTAGGATTCGAGGATCTGCCCAACCCATAATAATATTTCCACCCCACCTACCAATGACCAAGGCAGCTAGCACAGTATTTATGAAGCAAAAACGCACTGCATTCACATTTGAGTGCATACAGCCTAATCAAAAAAGTACATGCTGGAGTTCAGAAGATGAATGTGCAATAAAAATGCCTTTTTCATCTTGTTACATTTGCTGCACGCTCAAAGTGAGGGTTTAAATATCAGGCTAAGTCTTCTGACAAATTGCTGCTTTTTAATTTTGATGTGGGAAATGTTGTTTAGCTATCTTTCTCTGACTGCAAGGTGTGAGGAATTTTGTAAAGGGAACTATGTGACAATCTCGCTGGGGTCCAGGCAGGGCCACTGGAATTATGCATCAGGGGAGGCCCAAATTATTCACCAAGGTTGACTAAATTATGTGGCATGAAAACTCAAATTATGCGCCTTAATGAGGCCTATTTGTGAATGTAATACTTCATATTTTTGTCATTATTACACATTAGCCCTGACATTTGCACTGTCTGGGCAAAAATTTCGCTTCATTATAACCAGCTCCACATCCAAATACAGACAGCTCTAAGGGCCAGATTTAGATCTCGGCAGATGTATTACTCTGTCTCAAACGTAACGGATAACCCGTCCACTGTATTATAATCTCCATAGGATATAATTTATTTATTTATTTATTTATTTTTTACATTTATACAGCGCACTGTTACCCGTAGGTGTCCTGGCACTAAGTAATGCTCCAAAACCAGACCAAATAGAGAATAGAGAGTAAACAGCCAGGTCTTAAGGCCTCTCCTAAAGGCCAACAAATCCGTCACTTTTCTGAGAGCCAGGGGCAAGGCGTTCCAGGCTTTGGCTGCTCCCAGCACAAAGCTTCTGCCCCCCCCCCCCCCCACCCCCCCCCCCACCGTGCTTTCCTAATTCGCGGTACCGCAATCAACCCTGCATCAGAGGATCTAAGGTGTCTTGCAGGATGATACCAACGAAAGTACTGCTGGAGAACAGGCGGGCCTAGTCCTCTCAAGACCTTAAATACCAGGCATAGACGTTTAAACAAGAACCGTTTTCGCACCGGGAGCCAATGAAGTTTAGCTAGCGCCTGGGTAACAGGGGCGTACTTAGGAATCCCAGTAATAAGGCGCGCTGTGGCATTTTGCAGAACCTGCATTTTGTTCAAAATGCCCTGTTGTGCATTAAGGAACACGCTGTTACAGTAGTCCAGACACGATAGAACCAGCGTAGTGACAACTGTTTTCTTACAGCTTTCTGGAAGGAAGGGAAGGATCTTACGGATTGTCTTGAGCAGGAAAAAGATGGAGGAGGACAACGCATTGACCTGGGGTACAAAGGTGAGCTGGTCATCAATCAATACCCCTAGGTTCTTAACCTTGGGCACAGGGGTTGGGACATTACTCATGCCTTCAGGCCACCAGTTAGGACTCCAGAAGTTAACGTTTAAACCGAACACTACAACTTCCGTTTTTGCTGAGTTCAATTTAAGGCAGTTTCCAGCCATGCAGTTTCCCACTACAGTCCTGAATTTTTTTGGCTCTCCATCTTCTTTGCCCGGTAACAGGGACACCACTATCTGGGTGTCATCGGCGTAAGAAGTAAGTTCAAAGCCAAATGCTCAAATTGCTGGGGCTAGTGAGGTAACATATTTATTGAACAGTGTGGGGCTCAGGGACGAACCCTGAGGCACCCCACACGGTAAAACGGAAGGTTTAGACTCGTGTTCACTGAGTGCCACATTCTGGACTCTGTTGGCAAGGAAAGCTTTTAGGATGTTAAGTGCTTTCGCTTGT
The DNA here is from genome assembly GCF_964263255.1 of Lissotriton vulgaris. NCBI lineage: Eukaryota > Metazoa > Chordata > Amphibia > Caudata > Salamandridae > Lissotriton > Lissotriton vulgaris. The sequence continues at coordinate 88,702,828 of NC_141697.1, read as the reverse complement.
ACCCCACATGCCTCCAAATGGTCCAACAATATCACATGGTGGACCGTATCGAAGGCCATGGAGAGGTCCAAAAGGACCAGCGCTGCTCTGCCACCAGCATCGGTTACTGCTCTGATTTCCTCAGTGGCTTTAATTAGCGCTGATTCAGTGCTATGTCTGGCTCTGAATCCGTGTTGTGATGGATCTAGCGCCTGGGTGGCCATTAAGAACGCGCTAAGTTGGACATTCATCACCTTTTCTATGATTTTAGCTGGGAGGGGGAGTCTCGCTATGGGGCGGTAGTTGTTGGGGTCCATGGTCCATGGTATCCAGATTTTGGTTTTTTAATAGAGGCAGGATTGAAGCTCGTTTCCAGCAAGACGGAAAATCTCTGGTCGCAAACATGTTATTGAACAAGACTGCCAACGAAGTGGCTATCTGGGTAGGGGCCAACTTAATCACAGCTGCCGGGCATGGATCTAGAGGGGATCCTGATTTTGTCGCTTGAAGCAATCCCTTTATCTCCTCAACATTCACTGGAGTGAAACACTCCAAATTTGCCCCCAGGGGATGTTCGGCCGTGTTTTCCACTCTGGTCCGCGGATGGTTCAACATGTCCAGACCAGAGAAGGCCTTAAAGATGATCTCTACCTTATCCGAAAAGAATTTCGCTAACTCCTCACACAGCTCAAGGCTAGGGGGTGTAGTTGCTGGTTTGGGGGAAGCCAGACAGGAAACCATTTTAAACAGTTCTTTTGATGAATGTTTAGCTAAGTTGATGCGACTGGTGAAGAAACCTTGTTTTGTCACTGTCACCATTTTTTATATAAACTAGCAGGCTTTCCTTAAATAGCCTTTTGTCAGTTTCCTAGTACTCTTTGCGCCATACCCTTCCCAGTCTTTTACAGCCTAGTTTCTGCTTTCTGAGTTCATCCGAAAACCAAGGAGCTGAGGGCTGCGACCTGGTGGGAAGGCAGAGTTTGGGAGGGGCAAGAGTGGCACAGGCCTTTTCAATCCATTTTGTATAGGCCAGGGCCGCCACCTCCACCTCCAGTGGGAGTACCTTTATAGATGAAGTCAGAAGGTCATCCAAAACTGTCCCATCTATTTTATTCCAGGCCCTAAGGGCTTGGCAGATTTAGGCATTCGATCAGGCCTCTGCGGCATTGACACCGAGATGGTAAACAGTACGGCGGCATGGTCTGACCAAGTAACCAGTATTGTGTTTGTAAATTCTAAGGCTGGATGGCTAGAGAAGATCCCATCTAAGGTGTGGCCCACCTTGTGAGAAGGTCCCTGCACCAATTGCTTTAAGTCAGCGCCATCCATCAGATCGATTAGTACTCTAGTATCCATGTCCATAAGGTTTTCCAAATGGAAATTAAAATCCCCTAACACCGTGAAGGCCTTGGCACACAAACTCTCCTCCAATATGCTTCCCATTGAGCTCAGAAAAGTATTTTTAGGACCCGGAGGTCTATATACTAAGCATCCTCTGAAGGAATGACGATCAAAAAGAGTAAAATTAAAAGCCAGCGCTTCACACGTCTCCATGACTAATGGTTAAAAATTGAAATTTAGGGAGTTGTGGTATATTACTGCCAATCCTCCCCCTTTCTTCTGTGGCCTATCTAATGTAAAAGTGAGATAACCTGGCGGGTGGCTTTAACTAAATCCGTACCAGAGGCCGCATCAGTCCAGGATTCGGTGACAAAAGCAATTTCAATGTCTTCATCCTGCATTAGCTCAGCACAATCCAGGCTGTGTTTCACCAGAGATATGGCGTTCAGAAGGAGGCAGTTAAGATTTTGCATTATTTCCCGAACTCCCTCTTCATTGGCTTTAAGCAAAGCATGGACCGGGTGCATTAGGATTGCGGGAATGGGCCTCTTACAGGCTGGGCAAGTAAAAGGACTTGTCATTGAACCCTTATCCAGTTCCAAACAGATGCAGTTTGTTTCCCTCCCTGCATCGTTAAGCCTTTTAAGTGTCTCTGCATCATAGATAATATTAGAAGGCCTCCATTGAGTGCCACCACCAGGGGTCCTGGCGCTAGGCGCGGGCCAGGCGCGAACGGGCGCAGATGGGCTTGCCTTAGACGCGCCTTCGGCGCGCCGGCGGCACGCATGCTGCGCGCGTATAATGGGATTGTAATACAGGGGACAGATTTATCTGTCACATTTGGATGGAATATTTCCCTCCACCAAGATCTAAATCAGGCCCTGAGTAAAGGAAAGGTGGTCAGTCAATCTTTTCGAAGGACCTTTCACTGCGCTGCAGCACATGTTGCAGCATTTTCGAAACTGTTGATCTGTTTAAGCAAGATACATTTAGTTTTTAGATTATGCAGCAGGTGTTAAATCATGTGTCAAATTCATATTTATGTGGAAAAGGCAACAGTCACATAATTCCAGTGGTCCTGCGTACGGGGAGTGTAGAAAAGAAAAACTGTTGCACGTCAATGTGTTTCTAATACACATAAAACATAATTACCTGAAAAATGAACTGTACATATATTTCAGCAGCAGTTATTAGAGTGGAAATTAGGCACATTTTGGTTTGTAATTCTGAAGGGTGTTGGAAACAAACATATTAATGGAATCAAAACAAATCTTGGTGATGCACAAATTATAAATATTGTATTGTATTGTATTGTATTGCAGCATTTGTATAGTGCTTACTATCACATGTATGGCACTGAAACACTTACGTACTTAGGCAGCAAGCTACACCATATAATATAGGGTGTGGTTGAAAGGGTGTTGTCTTTGTTTTGTGATCTTATGTGTCAAGTGTTTTCATGCTGTACATATTGACCACCAAGGTGTGGTTATCATGTTATGTGATGCAGCGGGTAGCAGTGTGGTGGATCGACTCAGACTTATAAGTTTATGTTTTTTCAGTGAGCTTGCACCTTTGAATTGCTCAGCAGGTCTCTTTATGGTATTTCTTATGATTATAGTCTGCTTAAATATTTACTACACCGGTATGTTTAATCAAAAATGCTGTGTGTAGCTGTGGGTATGAGCTAGCATGGTTATATGGAGAGGGAAGTGGAGAGATCTGCAGGGATGCGCATTGTTACTATTATCCCATATCTGAGTTTCATTGTGAGATGTAAAGTAGCAGCCACAATCTAGATATATATGATGCCTGTAGACATGGACTAGATTAAAGTTCTATGATTGACACACAGGGGGCATATTTATGAGGAAGTGGAGAAACACTGCATTAGCCTCCTAGGATTACCTGAGCTCCGCTCAGGTAACGAGGGAAGCACCGCTCTCTCCATCGGTACTTCTCTGCCGGCTTCTGAGCCGACTGTTTCAGAAGCCGGCAGAGAAGTACCGACGGAGAGAGCGGTGCTTCCCTTGTTACCTGAGCCGTTGCCAGGCGAGGTGAGGTCCCAAACTCCTATGACTGGGTGACATGCAGACTCAACCGTAATAGCTTATGGAAGACTCCTAGGATATCAGGTGATGTCTTTCCTTGTCATAGCAAGATAAGTTATGCTGTCACTTTACTTTATTTTATTTATTTGTGCACTTTCACTTTGCAGTAGCATAATTGATATCTAGGTCCTGATGAAAGCAATGGACGCATATGTCCAATTTATTTTCTGAAACATGTCGACCACTTTTTCCATCTAGGCAGTTATTTGCTAAGTCTGCCTTTTGCTGGAGGAGTGCGCAGAAAACAGAATACATTTTCGCTTTGCTCCCTCACCCAATTTTATCTTCACCGTCACTCCCATCTATGCAGCCAATGACGTGGGGGAAACGTGCAATCTGGTAGAAGTCCAGTTTTGTTTGCTGTAATGGCTGTTGGGTGCTGGGGAAGTATATGTGATGTGGTAGCCTCTGTAGCGTTGCATTTAAAAAGGCAGGGAAAAAGCGCGACAGGGCACTCTGTGAGACCCCGCCAACCTCTGCTATCACCCCTTGAAAACCCCCTGAGGTCAGGAGGTGCAGGGAGCACAGGACCTGCACATGAGTGGGAATTATTTGGGTCCTGTGTGTTGGGTGTCCCAAACAGGGTTTGAGCTCCTCAATCAGGTACAAAATGGTCTGTGAGTGCAGCCTGTACTTGTCATGGATCTCCTCTTCAGTCTGCTGGAACAGAGTGACGCGCAGCCTGAAAATCCGTCCTTGTCAGATTCTCCTCTGTGGTAGAGCCCAAATTTGCAGCCTCCTGGCTATGACAAATAGTGCTGCCATTGTGGACGAATCTGTTCAAATGTGGGCTAGTTAACTAAGCTTGCACCTGGTTATCACCTGCATGCACTTGGTGGTAATTGCGAATTTGTGTTTTTTGCAAATTGTGAATTCTTCATACATTTCCTTGCGATTTCTTTTAATGCGATTTTCATTTTGCGAATTTCACAAACTAAGAAAATTGCAGTTTGGGAACTCCCACAGATATTTGAAGACTTCTTGTTTCGCAGAATAAGGAATTGCTATTTATGCGATTCCTTATTTTGCGATGCGAATATGTCTCATACATCACGATTTGTGAATTTTTAATCGCAAACGCTGTTTTTTGCGATTCGCAGGATTTGCGATTAAACATTCATTTCATACATATGCCTCTTTATTCGCAAATGCTTCGATTCGCAAAAACAGCGTTTGCGAATACAAAATCTCAAAACGCGATGTATGAGACATTTTCTCATCGCATTTTAAAGGAATCGCTAATTTTGCGATTCCCAATTTTGCATAAGCATTTAAGGAATCGCAAATTGGGATTCCTTAAATGCTGTGTACCAAGCACCCAAGTTGTGCGATTTCTCATTAAGAAATAGCAAATTACCACCAACTTCAAGTTGGTGGTAATTTGTGATTTCTTTCACAAATGCACATTTTAGCATTTTTAAAGGTTGCATGTGGTGCACATAAATGCCCTAAGGACATGTATGTGCGCAATATGCGCACACATGCTCATTTCAGGGGTGCATTAGGGTGTCCTTATGACACCCTAGCACCCTTGAAATTATTCTCAATTTGCGATTCTCAAATTGCGAATCGCTAATTAAGAATACGATCCCTTTCATTCCTATGGGCCGGGATCCCACCTACCACCCTCCGGGCGAATCCCTTCCCTTCGCTGAGGAACTTTCTAACCTCCTCACCCAATCATCAATTTCCAACTCTAAAAATCTCTTCCTTGGAGACTTCTACCTCCACTTGAATGATATCAAAGACCCTGCTGTTAACCTCCTCACGGATCTTATGGAGATCAGTGACCTTAAATAAATTTGTCACTCCCCAACACACACCAAGGGGTCTACTCTTAATGCCATCATCACTAATAAGGATTTGGCCTCCCTTTCCAACATCATTCCAATTGACTGGTCCGACCATCACCTCATCCTCTTCACTATCACCACTACAGCCCCTCCACTCCAAGCCAAAAATATCAAACACATGAAATTGACCAGAAACCTCCATTTTATCCCCCCCCGGCGAGCTAGAAACGAAGTTCAAAGCCCAATTCCTGCTAACTCCCCTCTCCCAAAATGAAAGCACCCTCACTGAGCACTTTAATAAATCAGTTACTGCGGTCCTAGCCCAAGTGGCACCTCCCAAACTAAAAACCCAAAGAAACAAACCTTCCAAATCCTGGTTCAACTCTGATCTTAACAACGAAAGACACTCCCTAAGGCAGGCCGAAAGAACCTGGAGGCAACACTTGTTCCCTCTCCCATCTAGCCCTCCTCCGATCTGCTAGGTCCAATTACAAAAAACACATCCTCAATGAAATGGCCTCCTTCTTCCGCACACAGCTTGATGGGGCCAAAAATAGACTACAGAACTATTCAGCATTCTCAAAGACCAAACTTCTTCTGCCCCCCTTAAGCTGATAGCCACTAACAAGAAATGCAAAGTAATTGCAAATTTCTTCTCTGATAAAGTCACCAAAATTGATCAATCCTTCCTCTTAAACTCCTCTCCCCAACCCACTACCTTCCTATGACATTCCCCCTCATCCTCCATCCTCATCTAATCCTCCCCAGGTCCCCTCCCGCCTCTCATCGGTTACCTTCCCACCTAAACCCAACCCTTTTATTCCCCAGCAACAAATAAACGCCTCCTGGCATAATTTTCATCTTGTCACGGAACATGAACATGAAGTCTATAACATAATCTCTAAACTCAAACCATCTTCTCACACCAAAGAACCTATGCCCTCTAACCTTGTCCTAGACCTTAAACATATTATTGCCCCTCTCTGGACCACCATTATAAAAGCATCCCTGACCACCGGGTGTGTTCCCGCCTCCCTCCAACTGGGTCAAATCACACCCATCCCCAAAAATCCCAAAGCTGATCCAATGACCTAAATAATCTCTGACCTATGTCTGACCTCCTTCTTCTCTCCAAAGCCCTCGAAAAGTGCGCCCTGCTCCGACTAGACAATCACATCAATACGTTCGACCTCTTTGACTCACCGCAATCCAGCTTCAGAAAAGGATGCAGCACAGAATCTGCCATGCTCACTATAGTGGATGACATTTGTCACTCACTTGACAATGGTGAGTCTTCCCTACTCATTCTCCTTGACCTCTCCACGGCTTTTGATACTGTTAACCATTCTGCCTTACTTAACACTCTCAAAATCCGCTTTGGCCTCAATGGCCATGTCCTTAAATGGTTCACCTCATTTCTCCAACACAGAACCCAACAAATCAAAATCGAGAACTGTCTTTCTAACCCCAATCCAATTGCCCTCGGTGTAGCCCAGGGATCCATTCTCTCTCCCGCGCTCTTCAACCTCTTCATGGAACCACTCACCCTCATTCTCAAACTAGCAGGAATCAATTACCACCTATATGCTGACGACACTCAACTTTACTATCTTTCTCTGGAATTGCTCCTTCCATCTGGAACTCCCTGCCTAAAGACCTACGCTGTAAACCTTCCTACATCAACTTCAAAAGAGACCTCAAATTGAACCTCTTCAACAAATATTGGGGTCAATAATACCTACCTCAGACACCGTTTCCTGCTCTTCACCTCTTCAGGCTCCCCTCTTTTGCCCTCCAACTCTCTCACCTCCCCTCTTCCCCTTCTTTCTTTCTCTCTTCCCTCACGTTACTACTTCCCCTCCCCATACCACCCCCCTGCCCCTACCTTCAAGTACGACATCTAGACTCTAGCAAGGCCTCCCTCTGATATCCCACGACTCTATTCCTCTAATCTCCCAGTCTCCGTATCGGCATCCTTTTCCTTCTCTTTTTCGCTTCCGCACACCCACCCAAATCTAATCACATTCTACCCACATTTCCTGTTATATTGGTTTGTATGGCAATGTTTTTGAACAAATGTATTAATTACTGTACCGCCTTGCACTCCTGTGAAGCGCTCTGATACCTCTGGATCTAGCCAGCGCTATATAACACCTTTAAAATTAAATAAAAAATACAACTTTGAAAAGTGCATGATCATCCAAGCAAAGTTATCCACATAGAGGGTGCCACCTTTAGGATTCCTTGCAAGGAGTCTACTGCATGTAAAAGAGTGGAGAATGTCCATAATTCCAGAAGTGTTGGACTTTGTAGCATCCAAATGGGAAGTAAAATGCAAGCAGCAACAATATGAGATGATATCACTGAGCAGTACCCTAGATGCAAACAGTGAAACCACCACTCAGAGCATCAGAGGCATTGCTTCTGCCTTTCTATCTACAGCTTCTCTAACTATAGAGAGAACTAGTGTCCTCAGCCATGCCAAAGGGCTCAAAAATACCAATCCCTCACAATCATCTATGTCCTAACATGTCAACACATCTTGCTGGTCGCTGTTCGCACAACATGCCTGCAACTATGAAGGGTGTATGCCAATGTAGGAGCCTGATCCAAGTCCATGCAGTTTTGCCTAATGCTTTTAATTAAATGTATTGGAACTATCCATCATTTGTCACAACCTTACAGTGAAATTAATAGTGGGAGCTTCCCATGTAAAATGATATCTAAATTCAATTTTGTTTTCAACATTGTTGTGGCCCTGAAATGTTTAATATGTACTGTTCACCCTAATTTCTCAGCCCATTCTTGATGGATATGTTCCATGCTCTCTGTAAAGTTATTTTATATTATTGGTGAGTTAAATTAAAACTTCACATACGATACTGGGCAGAATTGAAAAACTGCATATTTTATGTAGCAGATGAAGTTTCCTAACTTTATTTGAATTAAGGTTTATCCTTTCCGACCTTCCAGGTGTGATGATTTCCTGATGCAGAATGCCCCAGGTAGAACATCATCCAGCAAATAAATGTTGAGTGTGGTGGCTGGATATACACCACCTGAGATACGAGAAGTGAGAGGGAAGGCTCTGAGTTGAGGCCAACTTATTTTAAAAATGAAAAGCAGAAATTCATAAGCTTTGCATTTCACAAAGATTGAAAAGTTTAGAAAATACCCAAAGTTGAGAGTTAGCCTAGTTTACAACTTTACACCCCTCTGCTTTAAATCCCATTTAACTGTTGGGATTTAAAAGTTTGATTGTGGGAAGTTGATTGCATGTGCTTTAATAGGTATCTTTAAAAAGTCCACAAGTTTTTTCACGTAGAATCATGTGGTGTGCAATCTGAATATTGAAACTAGAACATGGATGGCAGAATATGGAATCAAAAATATGGACATGTAGTAAAGTATAGATTTTTTATTACTTATATGTACCGATGCAATATATATATATTATACGTATTATGTATAGACTTATATATGCATCTATATATATTTTCAAAGTATGAAGTTGTGGAATTAGTAATCGGAAAATAGTAAATCTATACTTCCTCATAGGCACTTACCTTTCGATATTCTCACCTCAATTTTCTTGAACCATGGTATTATGTGGTCAATTGAGTATTTGTGAAAGAATGCATCTATAGAGCAAAGCTTTAATCTGTGGTCATAGAAGAGTGCCATGCCACCCTAAAAGTATACCTCTGGCTATGAGCCAGTCAGCAGTGCCAGCACTTCTCAAAACTGAATCGGTACAGAATGATTATCAACAGTGCAAGCCCTTCTCAAAACAGAATAGACACAGCATGAGCATCAACAGTGCAAGCTGCTCTCACAGCTAAACAGCCACAGCATGGGCATCAACAGTACGAGCACCACTCACAGCTGAACAGGTGCAGAGTGGGCATCAGCAGTGTAAGGCCCACTCACAACGGAACAGGTACAGCGTAGGCATCAGCAGAGCATATTTCTCTAACAACTGAACAGGTATAGAGTGGACATGAGTAGTGCTACTCCTGAAACAAACTGAACTGGTACCCATAGAATAGATACATCATGGGCTTCAGTGTGAGAGGTCTTCTCACAAAGCAGATATATTGAATGAGTATCAGTGGCACAAGCTCATATCTTTATTTGAAAAAGACAGCATGGCAACAGCTCACTGAAAACAGATGTAGATTGAGCACAGAAATTGGGCATCATAATCTGTATCTCCCTTCAGTGGCGTCACTAGAGGGGTGCGGGGGGTGCGGACCGCACCGGGTGACACCATCACTTGGGGTGACACCCCATGTGATGATTATTGTCCATTAGGCTACGACGTTGACGACGTTCGAAATGTCACTAACGTGACATGGCTCCGGGATTCATACGTGAACTTTATTTGCATACAGATTTCAGCGGTGGGCGCATTAACCCAACGAGTTGGACTGACTCGAACACCATGCGATATTGAGGGAATGCATTTCTAAGCTGAACAGAATGTTCCCGTTTTTATAGCGCTCCTCTTTAAACCTGTTTCTAAACGCTCCCAGTTTTCACTAACTGCGCCACAATAAGATCGACATTTTCCTTGGATAACACATTTTGGTCATCAGCTGAGCCAGGATTTTAACCTACGTCCCCTTGTTCTTTAATGGCATCATGCACTTAGACGTCACATTCTTGTAGAAGTGGAAGAAAAACACCTCCATTTAAAGACTCCGCTTGTTTCTAACCTCGTTTTGCTTTTGTGCGTAGAAGTTTAAACTGGTGCTTTTAAGAATCCTCGGATCACACAACGCCGGTCTGGGGAAGCTGGGATTGGAAGTTATCTATATCGACATTTTAACAATTAGTATTAGGGGAAGGATTCGCAGCTATTACTCCCCAGAGCAGGACGTGTTTGTGTACAGTTGGCATTAAATATCGTTTTGCCGAGCGAGGTTCACTGCCTTGCGGAGACGGCGGGTTCTGTGCCTCGACCCAGGCAGCTTCTGTCTTTCTTTCTAAACGTACTGTAGACATACTTAGAAGTGCTGGTACCTTCCACCGAGAGCGCCATAGAGCTGCTGTGAAGTGCTGGGACTGTCCTAACAAAAGTGCTGCAGAGAAGTGCTGACACTGTCCCAAATAAGGTGTAGTAGAGCTGCAGAGAAGTGTCCATTGAAAGCTCCGTAGAGCTGCTGAGAATTGCTGGTCATGCCCCAATAAAAGTGCAGTAGAGCAGAACAGTGCATTATTCCCCATTGAAATCTCTGTTTAGTTGATGAGAAGTGCCGGGATGTTCTTGTATAAAGTGGTAGAGACTGATAAGAAGAGCTGGCCATACATCTCCTAGAGGAGGTCCATCATGGATTAATGGGGTAAGTCGGGAGGGGGTGACAACATGAGTTACCCGCACTGGGTGACACCAACCCTAGTGACGCCACTGTCTCCCTTTCTCCTTTTTCTGCCCTTTTCTCAAACTGGGTCAGAGTCTGATGATGAAAAAAAGCTACCATCCCCTATAATGAACATTGGTGCCTTATACCTAAAACCACTATCACTATTAAACACTCAGGTACATTTATTCAACTGTGATCAAAGGAATTCTTCCCTGAGGGCACACAGAATGAGAGGGAGTGTTAACCAGTGTCTTGTAGTCTCATGTACTCTCATGAAAATTCGTGGGCTAGTATGCTGGGGAATTTTTCCTTTGCCATCACAGGCTTAACCCATTTTTCAAGTGAATTCCCTTGAACTTTTCCATAGCGAGCTGTCTAACCTTCAATAATGGATGTCCTCATTTATCCATGATTTTCAGTTTTGTTCTGAAAATATTTTCCCAGTGAGTCACACAAATCTTGTGTTCCATCTCACTATTCTTTAAAAAAAAAAAATGTTTTATCCTCATTCACCTCTGATCGCCGCAAACTAGTGATCTGCCGGTCTCCATTGTTACTCCATATGGAGAGGTAGGTTTTTTCATTTTGTGGTACTACCATATCGCCAACCTACCAGTGGTACACCTGCATCCTACCTGTTGCTGACCTCTCGCGTTTATGAGAAGGTGGTCATGCTCTCTACCAATTTCGAAAAACCAGAGACCAGAGTTGTAAATAGGGGAGCAAGAGAAAGGTTTGAGATGTCAGAGGAATGGGCGCACTGCTATGGGTTTAAGCGCATGTGTAGACAACAAACAATGTCATTAGGTGGTGCAACTGGTTGAATGGAAAACCTGTAAAACCATTCAATAGTCTATCCAGCAAGCTCGTGAGACACAAGTCATGAAACAACATCCCTATGCACACACATATAGAGTACAAGTGAAGAAATATCGTAGGATTAGAGCGGAGTAATGAAAGGTAAAGTAGCAGAAAGACGAGGAAGTCTTGTATATGTTGAGATCTTCAATTCTTTATTTTCATCATAGTGATACAGCATTCAGCTGACACGTGTTTCATCGCTCACGCGATTCTTTAGGGCTCGGACGCTACAGAAAAATACTGAGGAGGTCGCTCTATCGGTGATACTTCTGACCCGGTGGGGCCCTTGAACAACGTAATGAAAGTCGAAAAAATATATGGAAGGTCACCTCCGATAATATGGCATAAGAAAGGGATTGTGTACCGGAGACCGGGATGTCGTGAGTATTCGAAGTGGATCTACAAACCGAAGTCGTGGGTCAGGTTCATTCAATCAATGGCTCTCTCTCGTAATGACAAATGAGGCAAAAAAAGATTATACCGCAAAGTGCGCAGTAATGTCAGACATCCCGGGTCAGTGTTCCTGGTCTCGGACCAGGAACACTGATCCGTGACGATATTTCTTCAGAGTTGTAAATAGAACCCTCCTTAGATCACTATTACCTGATGACCCAGTGATACCACGGGGATCCATCCATCTCGGTCTGAGAACTTCCCATGAGGCCTAATCATAGGACAAAAAAGAAAATGATCTTTACAAGTTACATGGACGGGTTTTAATTATTATACTGTCTGAGCTGGAAGCCATTTTAACAGACAGTCCCAAATTGCACTCTTCTTGCTATTTTTCAATATGGCCAAGTACATTATAGATGTTTTATAGACTGATGAAAGCCATTCAGAATGTGTGGGAGGTGAAACCTCTACCCATTTCTTGCACATTTCTCGTCTAGCCAGCAGAATAGCAAAGAAAGAGGAAACTCTTACTATGTCCAGTGATTTCCGTTTGAATACCAAAGATTATTAGGCTTGGGGTGATATGTACTGGCTGTCCTAAGATAGACGTAAGAGTGTAGGACACCTTTTGCCAGAAGTCCGAGATGGCCGGACAGGTCCAAAACATGTGTGTGTCTGGGGCCCTTTTCATATTAAATTTTTTACATCTTGCCGGTGGATCGTTGGACATCTTGGAGAGTCTAGCAGGGGACAGGTAAGCCCTGTACTTTGTGAAATAATGATTTCTTCTCAGATAAGCTGGCTTCACAACTGAAAACAAAGTGTTATATGAGACCTGCCATAACTCAGTACAATCCCCTTCCATCATCAACTTCCCATAATTCAGCGGCTAATCTGAAATCTCCGTCTATTGCACCCTCAATTGCCCAATAAAAAGAAGCTACCTCCTTTTTGCCTGCTGGCTTTTTAACCAGGAGTTCTTCAAGATCATTACCCAATCCAATCGGCTTTTTTAAAATTTTGGACCAACTTTTTAACTGTATGTATTTAAATCTCGACATGCCCTCTTCCATTTTCTCATCCAATGTTGCCCAGGGAAGTAAAGAACCATCTTCAGTTAAGTCTCCACATGTTGTTAAACCTGCTGTTTTTAATGGTGTGGCAAGCACATCTTTAGGCAACTAGGAGACCCTGGGCTGTCCCATCACGGGGCTAATCTTGAGTAATACTCCGGGCCCATTAATGTTTTAATTCTGACGCATATTTGGGCTGCTCTGCATAGACCTTTCAGCCTGACCTTTTTGAAAAAAATGTTGTCTACATATTTAAAGAGGAAGCCTTCTTGGGGAAGCTCCGACTGGTCGAGCATTGCTTTGAACATTTTCCCCCTATCCGAATCATCTGGATGTTTCAACAGCATTCTTGAATAGGTTAATTGGAATGCCCACACATGATACTGAACATCCGGGAGTACAGGACCACACTTTTCCCTCCTCCGTCTCAGTTTTTTCCAGGAGATTCTGGTTGCCTTGTAGGGCCATACAAATGAATTAATTGCCTGCTGAAATCTGTCAATCAGTTGTTTATCAAAATGTAATGGGATGGTATTAAAGAGAAAGGGTTCTCTTGGCAAAATAACCATTTTTATCCTGTTTACTCTACCCAGGATGGCCAAGGGGAGATAAGCCCAAGATTTCATTTGGTTTATGCTCTCTTTAAGAATATTTGAGAGATTCACCTTATCTATCTCCTCAATACTAGAAACAATTTTAACCCCCAAGTACCTCATATCATCTTTAGTTTGGTAAAGATCCCTTGGCAGGTTCCAATTCATAATTTCAGTTTTTCCTGCATTAACTTCGTAGCCGGACAGTCTGCAAAATCTTCTGCTAACCTAATGACTTGGGGAAATGATGTATCCAAATCTGATGATATGATTAAAATGTTGTCCGCGTACAGGGCTACCTTTCTCTCCCATGTGCTGCTCTTGAATGGTATTATGGCTCCCTCCTTCCTAATACTCTGAGCAAATGGCTCTATGTACAGGTCGAAGAGGAGGGGAGAGAGAGGGCAGCCCTGTCTTGTTCCTCTCTTAATGCTAAAAGGCTTTGTCAGATTGCCATTAACTACTAACCGTGCAGACGGGTCACTATATAGGAGTTTAATAGTTCGACAAAACTTTGGGCCAAAATTCAGTTTCTCCAAAACTGCAGCTAGATAATTCCAATTTACCCTATCGAATAATTTTGTCGCATCAAGCGTCATGGTCGCCAACAGAAGGGCAAAACTAGAAGAGAAATAAATCGCACCTATCAAATCGTGCGTGTGATCAAAAAGGTTTCTACCTTTTAAAAACCCCTGCTGATCTGTATGCAGCAGATCTCCTACAACTGCTCCTAATCTGTCAGCCATAATTCTAGTAAAGACCTTATAATCAGAGTTAGGGACCAAAATGGGTCTATATGACCCGCAATTTGTGGAGGATTTACCCAGTTTCAAAATCAAAGTGATGTTTGCTTCTCTCCACGAAGAAGGTGGTTTAACCCCCTCTATTAGGACTTTGTTGAAGAGTATAGTCATATATGGGATTATGACTTCACCCATAGATTTATAGACTTCCACTGGAAGGCCATCCGGCCATGCTGCTTTCCCAGTTTTACAAGCTGTGAGACCCTTCCTATCCTACTGCTGCAAAATTTCTGCCTCTTGATTTTGCCTCTCAGTTAATTCCAGAGCTGGAAGATGGATTGAGTTTAACCTGTTTCTAGCAGCAGATTTATCTATGCAGTTGTCTTCATCATATAATTACTTAAAATAGGTGTGAAAAGCATCTCTTATTTTATCCTCGTTAGTTGTTATTGTATTGGAGTCTACATCTTCTATCTCCTTAATCAAATTGGGCACCCTATCCGATATAGCCTTCCAGGCTAGTAATCTACCAGCCCCCTCCGCATATTCAAAATGAGCTAGCTAACTAACCGCACATCTACTGGAGATTCTAGTCTGAACTGTGCTTTCTAGAAGCGCTTTCAGAGATTCCAGTTTATCAGTTAATTTTTTTATTTGCTCCTGATCTAACTCTTCAATTATGGTTTTTTCAACCTCTTTCATTTGACCCTCTATTTGTGAGATTTCCTCCCTATACTTCCTATTTTTATATGAGGTCCTGTTCGTAGCCAATCCCCTCAAGAAGGCTTTTAGAGTGTCCCAAACCACAGTGATATCGGTGGAACCAATGTTGATATGCAGAAAAGTAATACTCTCTTTATCTAAAAGAATAGTTCGATCAAACAACCAAACTCTTTGTTGGGGTTTCCCTCCAAGATCTAATTCCATCCAAACAGCTGCAGGATTTAAAACTATATTAAAATCCCCAGCAAACATTGTCTTATCAGGAAGCCCCAATAGGTGTAGAAAGATTGTTTTTAAAGTTGAAGGGTCATCCTGATTAGGACCATAGTAACTAACTACCGTGATAGGGGTATTCGCTACTAAACAATCATTGCTATAACCCATCTGCCACTTGAGTCCGTCTTCACATCCTGAACAATAACATTAGCTTGCCTTTTGATTAATATAGCAACCCCCTGCTGAGGTTCCGTGACGATTTGAACCTGTGTTTTCAATATTGTCGGAAATACATAATATTGGTATCAGCGAACCGCAAATGATCCATTTAGCATATCCTGGTGTTTTCGCTACGCTACGAACAAGAGTACTCCTGTAACAAACACATTTCTGATCTACCCATGGCATCCATCTTAGATCATGGCAGCCATTTTGTGTTTCTTGCCCTCACATACGCAATAACCTCTGATCACTGCATTTCGATTAAGGACACGTAGCCTTAGCCGGAGATTCACCTCTCTAAAGACACGTGCACCTCAGTACAGAACACGCTGTAGCTGCATGACTCGACAAAGGCTGCCTCCTCTGCCCGAGGCCAGTCCTGCTATACTGGTTCTCGTGTCCGTTGGCCTGATCACGATTAGGCGGCCGAAACTGGTAGCCTTGCCCATTTACGACCCACAAACATCTCTTATCCTGCTTTTCTATCTTCTGCACCTGGCTCTGCTCCTTTCCTTCTGGGCCTTTATTAGGGGGAGGTAACGAAATTTACGATGAGGCGGTCCGGCTCTTGAATGCAATATTGACAAGGGATCGTGATGAACTAGTGGGAACCCCTCTTCGTAATGTTTGGCTTCAGATATTATCGACGGTTCCTGTGTAACGCCAAATATTTATTGTTTTAGACATAAAGGTTTTGGGAATGTATTACATGTAAAGAATTTGCCCCCAGCTTAAAATTCAGTATATAAGGAGCAACCCTCTTTGTACAAATCGAACAGGCTCCTAGATTCTGCCCGTGTGTAGTATCTGTGACTTCTGTGTCCCTGCAGTAATAAACCTTTGGTCTTTGACGCCACCATCGAGAAGCCCGTGTTTCTGTTTATTTGTGCACCAAGACAGGTGGAACTCCGGGGTCTTGGGGTGTTGTTCCCTGACACCTCTGGACGGAACCAAAAAGTCCAGAACTCCAATTGGCGCCCAACGTGGGGCGACGTCATTCGGTACCGGTCCAAAAGCCTGAAGAGTTCGAGAAGCTTCGTGTGAAGATTCCTGAGGGAGGCGCCCCACTTCATCGATCCCGGCATATCGCAAAAGTGGCCCGAAGTTCTCTTCCACGAGGGTTCCCGTTCAGGACGGCTGCAGTGGGCCGTTGCCTTGACCGTCGCCCTGTCTTGGACCCGAGGTGCAGTCCTTAGTACGGCGAAACGTGACGGGTTTCTCCTTGGTGACGTCTTCAGTGCCTCAGTTAAGTATTTAGTGGTTGCTAGCTGGTTACTTCGTAAGGGTTGTTAAAATCCTTTTTGGTTCTTGGTTTGGTTTGGTTTCGTAAGATTATCACTGGTTGTTCTGGTTACGATAATCTATTTAGTTTAGTTTGGGTATCGATACATCAGTTCGCTTTTGGTAGGCCTAAGTTCTTGGTTCAGGTGCACATATTTGTTTCTTGTTTGTTCGTTTTGTGTTCCGGATTGCAAAATGGTAAGTCGGAGAAATTGTATGTTGTCTTGTTTTGGTTGCAACAGTGATTCACGGTTGGAGGACTCATGTCTGGTTCCTCCGATTGGGACTCCCTTATATGATCTGTACTGTAAGCATGGTGTGGGTCCTATATCTTATAATGAGGTGTGGGTCCGTTATACGGAAAAGGACGGTGTCCTTAGTTGGCCACTGCATGGTAGTTTTGAACCCGAGATCCTTGATAATTTAGAAGCGAAATTGTTTAGGAAGAAAGCCCGGCCGGCAATGTTTGATTCTTTCCGTTATTGGCGAAAAGAATCTAAACAGAGAGAGATTAAAAGGTTGAAGAAAGAACAGAAAGAGCAAGAAGAGGTGACTTTAGAACAAGCGGCTAAACAGCTGCAAGTGAACGAGTCTGAAAAGGCCATAGAGGTGGCCATTAGAGAGCATAACTTAGCGATCGACAAGTGCTATCCTGCCTTGCCATCGAAAACAGCTAAGATACTGGAGGACCCCGAAAACGATCCTCTGTTGTCTTATTTGTTAAGGTCACCTCCACCGTATGCACAAGGTGCTACGGCTCCACCTTTACCGAATGTTCAGTTACCGGTTGCTGGACAACCTGGTATTCCTGCTCCTGCCCCTCAGAATCAAGCTCCTGTACCTCCTGTGGTCAATGTGAATGTTCCTACGGCACCTCCTCTTCCTGGGTTGCCGACTTCTTTACCTATACCTATGTCTCTTACACCTACGGTTCCACAAGCTGTCTTCCTTGATACTCCTACGGTCCCGCTATCTGTTCCTACCTCTACTGTGTTCTCTGCATCTGCCAGTATGTTGACTCCACTTTCTGTTCGTCGAAGAATCACTGATTCTGTCTCTAGCATTCTGTCTCCCCTCTATAAATCTTTAATTAAGACTCCTACTTCTGACTCTGTTCAAAGACGTAGTCAGCTTCCGAGTACTGAGGAACGGGGAATTTTAGATTCCACGGCTCTCAGATGGATTTCAAAGAGTAGGAGATATAGTACGAGAGATGTGCTAGACACATTTATGCAGTGGAAGGAACCAACGCAACGATATGTTTTTGACGAGATGTGCTCTCTTTTACGTGAGGAAATAGAAGAAGATGATGTTGAATCAAATTTAGAAGACTTAATTAAGGTTCAGAAAGAGTTTGCTGCAGGAATGATAGTAGGTCAAAATATAAAAGAAGCGATGGAACTGATTTTAAGTTATAGAAATGATCCATCACTTCGTTCACCGAGAGATCTAGAGAAAGGTAGTACGAAGCAGACTTGCCAATATCCAATGAGGGAGGTTCCTCCAATTTGGCGCGCCGCTGTACAAGCTGATGCTGTCAATGGTATTGTAGCCGCTCCGGCGCAATTCCAGAGAGTGTGGATACACATTCCGTGGAAGCGAGCCGAAGTGTTAGCAGTAAAGCAGGCCTTGCCGGATCCGCGTAAGAATCCTGCCGGATACTATAAGGAATTAGCACAGACAGTTGAGGCTTGTGTGATGAATCTAGCGGACATTGACATGTTATTTGGCAATGTAGTTCCGCAACCAATTTGGGCTAAAATTCGTAAAGAGAATCATCCAGTTGCCCTAGGTGGTGATTGGGCAGCTATCATTGCAGCGGATGGTCAGCAAGTAGGTGGTTCCAAACCCGAACCTCTAATTGCTAATCTTCCAGGTAGGATAATCGACTTAATGAAGACTCTGATGCCAGCATTGCGTGTTAATTGGGACAAGTTGTCCGCATGCAGGCAAAAGAAAGACGAAAGTGTCTCCGACTTCTTCACGAGGTTCGAAGAGACTTTTGTAGATCATAGTGGTCAGGATATGAGCACAGAAGTAGGACAGAGATTGTTTGTGGATAAATTCGTACATAATTTGTTACCTGAGCTATGCAATAAATTAAAAGACTCCGAGAGTGCGTGGGCTGTCTCTACAACTGCGCAAATACTTGCAACTGCACAGTATTATGAAAATAGGGATAAAGAGGAGAAAGAGAAATCAGATAAGAAAACGAAAGATTTAAAGACTAAAGTTCTTTTGCAACAGGCGTATCCGCCTCGTATGAATCAGACTAATACGCAACAGGGTTCGTATCAAAGGACAGATTATAGTTCACCGAGACCTCAATATCAGTGGAACCAGTGTGCGTATTGTAAGAAAGAAGGTCATTATAAAAATGAATGTCCAGTTCTAGCGCAAAATAATGCAGCAGCAGCTCAGAGAGGTCGTGGTGGTTTTGTGCAGAATTCTAGAGGTCGGGGACGAGGTGCTATGCCTCCACAAACAAATGATCGTCTTTCTAATCACTTTGATCAACGAAATGGACAGTCTGCTCAGCAAAATAGATCTCAACAGTATCTTGTTGAAGACTATTGTGAAGTGGATGAGGGATTTCAGCAAAATGGGTACTAGGACAGCCATGGACAGAGAGAGGGAGTAGTATCAGTTCCAGTGGATCAGAGTGGGCCTTATGTCGCAGTAGCAACATCAGGTGTAGTCGAACCGTTTCTGTTGGATACTGGTGCAGCAAAAAGTTCTATCATTCATGCGAAACTCCCTGGCGCACCTTTGTCCGGCTCAACAAATGTTTCAGTAGGTTTTTCAGGCGCCCCTGTTTACAACCCCATATCCAGTCCTTTGTCTATTTCTGTTGGACCATGTCAATTGAAAGCACCCCTGATTTTGACGACAGGTTGTAATGAGAATCTGCTTGGTTTAGACTTATTAAAACGACTATATGCGACATTGTACTGTTCTCCGGAAGGAGTACAGCTTACATTGGGCAAAAGAATCACCTCTCCGATGTACTTGTCAATGGATGCACTCCCGCCAGAGCTGCGTTCACTCCCTGATACTCTTTGGGCGACTGGTCCTAACGATGTAGGCCTTTTAGAAATACCACCATATGTAGTCACTTTGAAAGCAAATGTGAAATTTCCACGAATTCCTCAATATAAAATATCTAGTGAAGGTGAACGTGCACTTTTACTGATTATACAAGATTTGATTAAGAAAGGTGTGGTTGAAGAAACTAGAGGAAATGTCTGTAACAGCCCTGTATTACCGATCTTGAAACGAACTGATCCTACAAAGCCTCCAGTGTATAGGTTTGTCATCGACCTCAGAGAAGTTAATAAGATTGTGGTCCCGCAGTTTCCTGTAGTTCCAGATATTACTGCCTTGTTAACATTGATTCCTGCTACAGCTACTTGGTTTTCAGTCATCGACTTGAAGAATGCCTTTTTCAGCATTCCGATAGCCGAAGAAAGCAGGGATATTTTCGGCTTCTGTCTAGGAGGCCGAAGCTTCAGATTTAAACGCGCTCCACAAGGCTATTGTGAGAGCCCATCCATTTACAGTCAAGCATTAAAAAGTCAGTTAGATTCTTTTGTTCTTCCTCAAAGTTCTGCTCTAGTACAGTATGTAGATGATCTTCTAGTGGCTGCCGATGACAAGGAAACTTGCAAAGCAGCTACGATTTCGTTATTGCATCATTTGTCTAATTTGAATCACAAGGTGTCACCTTCAAAAATGCAATACTGTTGCCAAGAAGTGACCTACCTAGGTCATCTCTTGTCAAAGGAGGGAAGGAAGTTGACCCCAGAAAGAATAAAAGCAATTACGCAGATGAGTGTTCCCCGCACGCAGAGAGAAGTACGTGCCTTTTTAGGTATTACCTCTTACTGTAGGCAGTGGATCCCAAATTTTTCTCTTTTAGCAAAACCGTTGGTAGCTTTGACTAGGAAAAATGTTCCGAGTCCGGTGCCATGGTCTGATGAATGCCAGGAGAGTTTTTCTGAGTTACGAAATGCACTGTGTTCAGCTCCTGTATTGGGTACACCTGATTACAGCAAGCCCTTCACGCTCTATGTTCACGAGAGAGAAGGTTGCGCGTTGAGTGTTCTGACACAGAAATTTGGTGATAAACAACGCCCTTGTGCGTATTTTTCATCAACATTAGATCCGGTAGCTAGAGCGTTACCTAGTTGTTTGAGAGCTACAGCAGCAGCTGCGGCTTCCATTCGACAATCTGCTGGTTTGGTGATGAACAATATGCTAGTGGTCATGGTTCCTCATGCAGTGGATACACTCATGAATAGAACTAAGACACAACACCTTACCAGTGCGAGATTATCTGGTTATGAGCTGACATTATTAGCAAGTCATATTCAGATCAAAAGATGTAATGTATTGAATCCAGCAACGCTGTTGCCGGCTAATCAAGAGTCGAGTGATTCCGAACCCCATGATTGCTGTTTTAGAACGGAGGAAGAGACAAAAGGACGTATTGACCTAAAAGACACTCCATTGTCAGATCCAGATGGCACGTTGTATGTGGATGGGTCATGTTTTAAATTGGAGAATGGTGATGTGACTGCTGCCTATGCAGTAACGACCTTGAGTACGATTGTGGAGACTGCAAGAGTGAGTCAGAATTCTGCCCAAGCTGCGGAATTAATAGCTCTAACAAGAGCGTGTGTCTTAGCTAAGGGAAAGAGAGTGAATGTGTTCACAGATAGTCAGTACGCATTTGGCGTGGCCCATAGTTTTGGCCGTTTGTGGAGAGAAAGAGGTTTCATTACGTCCCATGGGACTAAGATTCAACATGGTCAGCTAGTTAACGACTTGTTGGAATCTTTAACCTTGCCGACTGAAGTTGTGATTGTAAAGTGCAGTGCTCATAAAGCAATCACGGATGATGTTGGTCGTGGGAATGCTTTTGCTGATGAAACTGCTAAACAGACAGCTAGAGACATGATGAGCAGAATGTATGTTGCTACGTCCGCAAGATGGATTGCTGATTCTGGAATGTGCGAGGATACAATGGAAAGTGTGAAAGAGATTCAGAAAGAGGCAACTAAGGAGGAAAAACGTGCATGGAAAGAAAGTACGGGCAAGTTGGATTCGAGTGGGTGTTGGATTGATATGTCAGAGCAACAGCGTTGGATGTTGCCTGATGCGTATGTGCTTGCAGTGGTGACAATGGCGCATGGAGTAGCGCATATAAGTTCTAAGGGAATCTGTAAGATGTTGGCTCCGGTCTGGAAGAATGATGGGATCAGTAAATGTGCAGAAAGAGTGGTGAAAAATTGTATGGTATGCCTGATGCATAATCCTGGCAAGGGAACTCCAACTCCTGCTGGTCACTTCGCTCCTCCTTCCTGCCCCTTTGAAGTGATTCAGTTAGACTTCATTCACATGGATCGGTGTAATAATCTGAAATACGTCCTGGTGGTAGTCTGTGCTTTTTCCAGATGGATCGAAGCATATCCACTAAAGGACAATACTGCCCTGTCAACTGCCAAAATTCTTCTCAAAGAATATTTCCCTAGGTTCGGAATGCCACGGATTGTATGGTCAGATAACGGAAGTGAGTTTATAGGGAAAGTTATGCAGAGTGTGTGTGCCGGTCTGGGTATAAAACAGAAGTTCCACAGTGCAAACCATCCCCAGTCTGCTGGTTTAGTTGAGGGTTACAATGGCACCCTCAAACTAAAACTAGCCAAAATTCAAGCATCCACGGGTTTGTCCTGGCCAGACGCACTTCCTTTGGCTTTGTTATCAACGAGAGCAACTGTACATTCTAGAGTGGGGCTTAGCCCCTATGAGATTGTTTTTGGCCGCCCGGCAAATGTGTGGGGTGTGCCTAGGCCTAAGGAGTTTTGTTCCCTAGAATATCCTATGTTGATCGACTACCTTTACGACTTGACTGCTAAATTGAGTCTTATTCACCAACAGGTTTTCGATGCATTGCCAAAGCCTCCGGGGAGTCCAGGGCATCAGCTGAAACCCGGTGACCACGTTGTGGTCCGAAACTTCGCAAGGACGAAGAACCTTCAGCCCAGATACGTCGGCCCCTTCCAGGTCCTGCTTGTGACAAGAACCGCAGTTCGTGTAGCTGGTCGCAAGCACTGGGTGCATGCGTCTCATGTCAAACGTGTACCTTTGCCGCTTCCTTACGACGACTGGGTGAAGAAAGGAATTGGTGCCTCCGAATTTGAAAAAACGCCAAAGTTCATCCCTTTCAGCGATGCCGAATTGATTACCGACACTCCGAAATCTGACTCTCCTCCTGAAAAGGCTCCTTTGAACTCTGAACATTTGTCCCCTGCATCAGAAAAAACTCTGTCATCAGCGAACCTGAACACTGCAACAGCTGCTAGTGATACGCTATTTGCCGATCAAACAGTACCTGCAAAGCAAAGATACAATTTACGATCTCGTAATATGGACAAATAAAGCAGGCAACTGCCCATTGTGATATTTTGAAACTTTGAACTTTTGCCTTCAGCCAGGAAGTTTGCTATTGTTTTATTGTTTTAAAAATTGCCTTGCCGTCTGGGTAGCCGTAGGGTCGTGGCTGTGTGCCTAGTTGAATCTGCGGGGGTCTGACACAAGGTCGATCTTTCTGTTGGTTCTGGGAACTCCCAGGGCTGATAGAGGCATTTTCATCTACGTACACATCATCAGTGGTCGCGAGCGGATTGTAGAAGATGGAGCTTCCTGCGCTGCAACGAGAAAATGTGATTTATGTTCGCAGAAACAGACTTTACAGAATTCT
This sequence comes from Lissotriton vulgaris, assembly GCF_964263255.1. Lineage (NCBI taxonomy): Eukaryota > Metazoa > Chordata > Amphibia > Caudata > Salamandridae > Lissotriton > Lissotriton vulgaris. The sequence continues at coordinate 88,679,367 of NC_141697.1, read as the reverse complement.
TCACAGCAAATGCTTTTTGATACAATGTGCCATTACGTTTTTGATTGTTTTGATAACGTTGGTGGGTGGAATCGTCTTCGGTATGAGTTTAATTTTTGTGCCAGTAACTACAGTACCTCCCCTTGATCCTGCTACTTCTACTGTTTCTTCTATACACTCTTTTCATTCGTTTTCTGAACATGAGCAAGCTCGACGCTCAGAATTTATCAATAACACTTTTGTACAGCTCTTGCACCAACACCAACTGGTAGTTAACACTACAGACTGCTGGGTGTGTGGCTTGATACCCCACACTATGGATAAAGGTATTCCCTATCTGGTTTTGCCTTTCAGCTATAATGGATCATTTCAGGCCCTTCAAACCATCTTTGCTTATGCCCTTGAAACCTATCCTCCACGTCCACCACGTTCCACTAAATATAACTCTGCCAACAAAGCTTTAGTCCAGGGAATTATTGACATGATCAAGGACGTCAATAATACTCCATCTTACCCTAGAGACAAATTGCGAGTATATTTGAGTTGGAATTCTTCAGAGTATCGCCTTAGTTTGGGAGAAAGCAAGCGTAAAAGCTCAACTCCAATCTGGGTCGTACCTCACCGAGGTCAGGTCTGTTTGCAAGGTAATGGGAGAAATCCGAGAGCCCAGCTAGGGAGGAGTGAGTGCGTAGAGACTTACGTGTTTCCGGCTAACTCTTCCCCTGCTTTTCTTACTGCTAGGGGTACCTACTTCATCTGTCAAGATAGAGCGTATACATGGTTGCCTGCTGACTTTTCAGGTTCATGTTATATTGCTCGATTGTTGCCTCCAACGTACACTGCTTCATTTGATTATCACAAGACCAGAGTAGCAAGAGGTGTTTTCAGCAAGGAAGATACCGCTGGTCAGGAAGCTGGAGACTTCTTCAAAGGTTTCCTTCCGTTCTGGGGGCCTATGGCCAATAGTAGAAACATACGTCCGCTAACACGGGTAGTTGAATCTACTATTACCGAAACTGCTGGTGCCCTTAGCAATTTGACAGCTGAGCTTCAGGCGGATAGACTCATGACGTTGCAGAACCGTATGGTTCTAGACGTAATACTTGCAGATCGAGGTGGGGTATGCAGAATGATCCAATCGAGCTGCTGTGTCTTTATCCCTAATAATGCTCCAACAGTCTATGAGGCGATCTCGAAGCTACACAAGATTTCCGACTCTATTCATGTAGACAAGGGAAACTGGTCCTTCATGGAGTGGTTTTGGACTCTGATATCAGCGTGGGGATGGAAGGTTCTAATGGTCATTGGTGTCATCTTAGTATTCCTCTTCTCATGCTGCCTGATTATCCAGTGTGGTCCTGCTCTGTGTAGTCTTTGTGCTGCAACCTGTTTTAGGAGACCGCCTGCGTTTGGAGAAAAGGCACGAGAAAGGATGATGATACAACAGCATGTCACTGACCTGATGAGCATAGAATTAGACTCTGACATAGACTGAGTTATTGCCTATGTAAGGGCAAAAGGAGGGTCTGAGGTTCCGTGACGATTTGAACCCGTGTTTTCAATATTGTCGGAAATACATAATATTGGTATCAGCGAACTGCAAATGATCCATTTAGCATATCCTGGTGTTTTCGCTACGCTACGAACAAGAGTACTCCTGTAACAAACACATTTCTGATCTACCCATGGCATCCATCTTAGATCATGGCAGCCATTTTGTGTTTCTTGCCCTCACATACGCAATAACCTCTGATCACTGCATTTCGATTAAGGACACGTAGCCTTAGCCGGAGATTCACCTCTCTAAAGACACGTGCACCTCAGTACAGAACACGCTGTAGCTGCATGACTCGACAAAGGCTGCCTCCTCTGCCCGAGGCCAGTCCTGCTATACTGGTTCTCGTGTCCGTTGGCCTGATCACGATTAGGCGGCCGAAACTGGTAGCCTTGCCCATTTACGACCCACAAACATCTCTTATCCTGCTTTTCTATCTTCTGCACCTGGCTCTGCTCCTTTCCTTCTGGGCCTTTATTAGGGGGAGGTAACGAAATTTACGATGAGGCGGTCCGGCTCTTGAATGCAATATTGACAAGGGATCGTGATGAACTAGTGGGAACCCCTCTTCGTAATGTTTGGCTTCAGATATTATCGACGGTTCCTGTGTAACGCCAAATATTTATTGTTTTAGACATAAAGGTTTTGGGAATGTATTACATGTAAAGAATTTGCCCCCAGCTTAAAATTCAGTATATAAGGAGCAACCCTCTTTGTACAAATCGAACAGGCTCCTAGATTCTGCCCGTGTGTAGTATCTGTGACTTCTGTGTCCCTGCAGTAATAAACCTTTGGTCTTTGACGCCACCATCGAGAAGCCCGTGTTTCTGTTTATTTGTGCACCAAGACAGGTGGAACTCCGGGGTCTTCGGGTGTTGTTCCCTGACACCTCTGGACGGAACCAAAAAGTCCAGAACTCCACTGCCGTTAGATGACTGGCCAGAACAGAGACAGTGTTCCACCCACCTAAGCTTACGAGATATTTCAGTAACTTCCTTTTTAATAAGGTGGGTTTCCTGCAGGATAATTATTTGTGCGGGTGAATCCCTCAAATATTGCAAAATTCTATCTCTCCTATTTTTGACTCAGAGGCCATTTACGTTCCATGATAGACATTGGAGCATTTTCATGGAGAACTACTGGAACCACAGTTTGACCCTACCCCATCCTGAACAGAATCTACTCCTGACCAGCAGCAGTGAAAGAATAGAACAAGGCCTAATAGGGCTAAAAGACTAAGGAGGATTACTTTTTTTTATTTTACCCCTCTGCTCCCTCCCTTGTGCTACCTCTACCTTCCCCCTTAAGCCTACCCCACCCCCCTTAGAGAACCTGACCCCTATTTACCTGGGAAATCCAGGTTCTGCCGGCCAGTAGCTCATTTTCTGCCTTTTTATTTTAATTGTTTTAACTTATGACAGTGCTTGTGTATGTGTTTTTATCAAGTATAGAATTTAATTCATTTATATACCCGGTGTATACCCAATATATCTACATCTAGTGCAATGGTACTTGACCATGCTCTTCATGGACTTCAACTAAATGTAGCAGGTGGCTACCTACTATACATGATTTGTCATAGTGAGAAAAAAAATGATTTAAGACTTTCTAGCAGGTCACCTGCCTCCTGCACTGTTCGCACATTGTGCATCTTGTTATTTAACATGATCCTCAATTGGGCCGGAAATTTGAGTTGGACCACAGCCCCCAATTTCTTAAAGTCTTCCATTCTCCTCCCCAGCTCCCACTGGTGATCCAGAGTGGCACGCAAGAGATCCGACCTAATCTCAAAAATGAAGTCTCTTGATTTGAAAGATTTTAATTTAAGAGCCGCCGTTACAATTTTCTCTTTTATTTCAAAAGTGAGAAAATTAACCAGGATCCTCCTTGGCTTTGTACGTTAAGGATTTTTCCTATAAGGTCTCTGTATCCTCTGGATATCTTGCCTCAATTCCTCTTCTGATATGTCAATCTGGACTACCTACTTGATAAGAGCTATAATGAAAGATTTTATGTCCTCCCCTTTTTTCCCCTCTGGAACCTTCAAGAGGCGCACATTGTTGCACCTGGAATAGTTTTCCAGTGACTCCACTCGGTCTCTGAGTGCAGTTTCCTCTTTTCTAAGTAAGGCAATATCATCTTTAGCTGCTCCCAGGTCTGTCTTAAGTTCTTCCACCGAGTTTTCTAGGACCCCCGTCCTGGAATTCAATCTAGCCTTTTCTCTAGGGTTTCACAAAAAAGTCTACTGTCCCCCTGATTTGCCTCTGAGGTTGCAAAACCCTTTTGATATCAGATGCCATAGTGAGGAATAAAGACTCTAGCACAGTACCTAGGCGAAAATCATCACTCCCCACCTCCCGCGCGCATGTATTTACATCCACTCCTCCGCGGACAGTAACAGCTTCGTCACTTCCACCTGTAGGGAGATTTTTCAAGCTTGTAATCTCATTAATTTCATGGGCTCATAGAACCTCTGACTCCATCGGCTGAGGGAGTTGACCGTTCTGCAATTTACTATATGGCTGTGGCTGCGGCTGTGGCTGTAACTGTAACTGCGGTTGTGACTCTCAAAAAATAGAAGAACTCAAAGGCAGGCCAGAAGTTTGCGAGGTATCCGAGTTGTTTTTTAATTGGGGGCAAGACTCCGGCACAGGCTGAGGACTCTCTGTTGCCATATTAGAAGAGAAATGAAACTGCACACTGTTTGCCCTGAGAGCTTCCCCCTGCTCTACAATGTCCAAAACTTGAGGCAAAACCTTAAAATATGACCTCAGCGAGGGAGTTACTTTAACTTTAGTCTCTGAAGAGGGTCCTTTTCTTTTAATATTTTTTGGACCTTTTCTGTTATGTATTCGATAGGAGGAAGAACTTTTGTCAGTATTCTCATCAATATTTTACACTGACTCCCCTTCGAGTAGCTGTCTATGTCCTGTTTTTTTTTTTGTTTTTTGTTTTTTAGCACTTGATCTCATTTTAATTGTGGTCACATGGAGGCGTCTTAAGTACTTACGATCTCAATTGTTCACCCAACCCCACCCCCGGTTCAACAGGCTTCTTCGCATGTGAGGTTCAATCGTGACACCATGATTCACATGTGACTGCTTTCTCAGCTCCTACTACCACACCATACAGGATAGACGCTCTGAAACAGTGAAAAGAATGCTGGAACTTGAGCCAGACAACAGAAACGAGTGAAAGAACGAAACAGTAGTGACAGGGAAGGGACAGGAAAGGTTAGCAAGCAGCCTGGAGACAAGCTACATGGAAACAAAAAAAAAATGGGGTTCCTCTCCAGCACTCCACCCAGGGTGTGAGTTAAGTCAAGAGTAGCTGTCTATTTCCAAAGGAACCTTTTGTGGTATTTTTTGCAGCGCTACCCTCCTTGTTTACTTGTTTTCAAGTTTGGCTTTTGATTTAGATTTAGCTGTTTTTTTTGGTCTACCTATTTTGCCCGGTTTACCACGTTTATTTACTTCAAAATTGCCCCCAGCCACAGCCTCTAGCTGCCCTGCCTCCTTGCCCTTACAACCACTTCTCATAGGGACAGAGACAATAGTGGTGGTAGAAGTGCCCTTTCTTCTCAGGCAATATGGTGCACTATGACGCCCTGAGGGCTCTCCTGGAAAAAGGCCCACTATGTTACCTTGTATTAGACGCTCCTGCGCTCCCAGAACAATCACTGCTACCCCTCTTCTAACCTCCCAGGCCAAACCTTTCTCAGGAGCGTGCCCCTCCACTGCCTCCTCGTCCAGCGTGAAAGCGGCAGCTCCCGCCGCCCTACAGGTGCCCACTCTGCTGCTCGCGTTCCTGGAAACACCCCTGGAGAGTCCTACACGGAGCAGCCAACGTGCCGCCAATCTCCAGCCCCTCGTCAGCTCCGAGGAGGCAATGAGGCAGCGCAGCAGATCTACAGAGGCACCAACGCACATCGCCCGCGTTACCACCAGGTAAGAATTTTATTTGAGATCAGTAGCGCGATTACACTGGCATTCATACAGGCATTGCCATAGCCTCCAGGGCAAACGTAACGTAGAGCATCGACAGGAGAGCTACCAGAGCGGCGAGCGACCGCTTTAGCTGATGGCCACCATGTTCTCTCTCCATCTCACTATTCTTGATGTGTCGGTCCAAAAAGTAGTCGCCTATAACTATTTTTTTCAATAACACCTGAACTTCATAAATGTTGTTTGTCATTATGTTGGAATGGAAGCAGTGAAGCAAAATACAACTTGTCTTCATCTGGTGAAGACCAAAGGATCCTCAGATGCTGCATAGGATCAAACCACTGCGTTCACCAGTGCCTAATTTGTTGTGGTGTTTGAAGGTGTGGCCCACCCGCACACATTTATTTTACTCAACAATCTTTGACCCAGAGAAAGAGAGAGAAAAACACCCAAAGGGGAAAGAATAAGGAAGAGAATGAAGGAAAAAGAGTTACAAAACAATCATGGATTGAAAAAGAACCTGCAAGTGTGAAAAAAGGGACAGGAAGTGCTTGGTAGTAGAAGAATGTGGCATGAGTTGTAATCAAGATTATAAAGCTTTTTTATTGAGCACTCCAGACATTTGATAACGCTGGCCAAGGGATTCTTACCAAAACATTTGTGCCTGGCACTTATTTTGTTTACAAACTAAGCACTGGTAATGACCTCAACCTCTACAAACTACCAACAGATTAACATTCAAACTGAAGCTTGTGTTCCTTTCATCCAACAGAAAAGAAAGCACCTTCTCCACATTAGAACACCCCCAACGGAAAAGCTCCACAACTGTGTGAAACATCTAAACAGAACATACATGTAAGTATACCAAATAAAAGTAGCTGCTTTTGCTTACATGTTAATAACTAATGTGCAAGGGTTAAAATATAATATATATTTGTACTATTACACTACTTTCAGATGCAAGGACAGAGGCTGTAAATTTATCACTTCACAGAAAGGAAAGCAGTTACTAAATCACATGGGCTACATACACCTACAGCCAAAAGAGTGCATAATTTAAAAACTACAAACTGGAAGTTTACTAAATATTATTATAAAACATGCCATTGGAGGGCTGCTACAAATGTTGATGTAATTAATGTAATAGGGCACAACCATCCCTCAAATGTCACAGAAATAGAAGTAAGAGGAATATTGTAGGGTATAAGAGAAGCAAGCACTAGCTCATAGAAACCTACAAGCACAATCCTTAGAGATATACTACCTAAAGTCCCTGATCATATGCCAGGGCAACTACCACCTATGCCCACTATAAAATAATTAATTGCATGAAGTAAAAAGCCACCAGTGATACATCACCTGCCCCTAGAAGATACCTAAAAATACACATACCTAAACATTTAACAATAACACATAGGCCCTGATGACAATATCGTTCAGAGTTGCCTCCAAACAACACCATTTCCGTGAGGGAACAGCCCGACCGTAGGTAGGTGGTTCTGCGCACTTGATTACGATGCGACTGCACATGATGCGGTTGCAAACTTCCATTTCCCTATGGGAGCTTGTGCAGTGGGCGTAAACCACCTGCAACACAAGCACCTATTGGGAAATGGGAGTTTGTAACAATCTCTGCACTGTGTGGCAGGCACCTCATCATGCCACACGGTGCAGGGATTTTCCAGGCACAAATTCGAAGGCTTCAGAGGGACGGGGGCCCTGCTAGGGTCCACCAAGTTTGCTTTTTGACAGCCTCTCCATGTCGTAAAGGTCGACATGGAATGGCTGTCCGAAACCGTCATCATAATTGAGACGACTGAAATGCCATTTGTAAGGGATTAATAGGGCTTTCCGACTGACAGTCGGAACAGCGTCTGATTCTCCGGCCAGGTTAAACTCCGACCACCGCTATCATAATATGGGGGTTGGACTTTAAACCTACTATGTCGGTCGGAAAGCCTTCAACCAGCGGTCAGAGGCTTTCCGACCAACATCGCAATGAGGCCCATAATGATGAGCCTTTTCTTTTACAGGAAAACCCAAATAATGAGAAAGAAAACCTAATAAGCGCAACAGCAGACAACTTAATACAACTTACTTAATGCCAAAACTAGATGATGGATGGAACCTTCAAAATGTGTCCCAAACCACTCACTCAAATTTACACCATACATGTGGAACATCAAAACACAAATATGCCTTTTATATATGTCCTACTACTAAATAAACAAAGCAGCACTTACTACGACCTTTTGAACCGTATAAAACAAATACCTACTTACATAAAAAATAATCATAGACTTTGAGCAAGCCGTGATTCAAACCATTCTCAAAATCTACCCCCACACATCCCCACAAGGTTGTTACTATATTTCCTATCAAAGTATATGGAGGAGACACCTCCAAAAATGTTCCCTAAGTGTAGCATATGCTAGAACAGCCAATTTACCTATGAAATTTAAAACAATTATAGCACTACCCTATGTCCCTATCATAGAAGAAGCCAACCACTACAGTAAAAAGCCCTTTCCACCAAAAAAATGGAGACCTGTTTACAAGTTTGGTGGTCATGGTACCACTGTTGAAACGACATCAGTATCACTGCTGCTCAGTTGGCGGTCAGACTGCCCTAATATGATGAATCTGGTTTCATAGATGAAAGACCACAGTGGTACTGCCACCAGGAAATCTCAACGGTGGCTGGATATACCAATGCATCTGTGGAGGGCAGATCACCAGTGTTCTGAGCTACCGGAAAGGGAGGCATATAAGGCTCAGATTCACATGTCCTGTGCTGCCATGGAGTCAATCCCAGAACTCCTGCGGCTGCTGTTCCTGCTTGATGATGTTAAAAACCGACACAGTTGTGGATGCAACCAATGGCAACCCCCACTCTTACCTGTTTCCATCGACTCCTCAGCAAATTGATGCCCCGCCATTGGCATTTCAAGGGGTTTGGGGTCCCTAGGTTAAACATATTTTTTGGACCCCTATTCAGAATAGCTCTGCATGTATGATACAATTACAGCTCTACATTGCCCTCCTTGGCCAGGTCACTGACACACCACCAATGTCGACATGTATTTACATCTACCATTCAGGAATAGTGATGTGTGCATTAAATGGTGTCACACAGCAGCACCTCCTCATCAATATCACAGCTATTAATCTCTGTAAAAACCCTCACATTGCTCACATGCTAGGCCCTGTTGTGATATCAAACAAACTTCTGTATGGGTGGGTCATAAAACTGGAACACACCTTCTCTGCTAATTCTCAGTAATGGACTCTCACACATCATCCACATTAAAATGTAACAGCAGGTAAATGGGATTCCAAATAATCATTGAGATGCATTCAAAGGTGCTCAGTGTAAATACTCTGCAGAATAGGTTTGCCTCTATCAGGGGGACCCCTGAAAGGCTGGGGCCCAGGGCCAGAGTCCACTTTGCACATGCCTCAAAACCTCTATGTGCACAGGACCTGTGGCTTGAAGTATATCAGGGACAACCAATCGCATAACCAATGCCATGCATATGTGGGAAATGTGTAGTTGGAAGTCATGAAAGCAAGCACCGCAGTAACAGTATTTTATTCAAAATTAGATAACGTTAGTGAAAGGTACAAACAAGAAAACATTGAGACATGGCCATAAAAAGTTCAAAAAAGGTATGACAATTTAACACCCTCCCTGTGTGGATAAACAAATAACTAACTTGCACACATCAAATACATATCCAACCCACATCATAGGGAGAAGTGCAAGCTAAATGATGTTGACACTGGCCAAGCCAAGCTGGAATACTTACCATACAAAATACCACCCAATGCAATGTCAGCTCCTATTGGAATTCATCTTGCATATCCTTCCGTTGACCATTTCCACTTGTCCTGTGTAACTCCAGCACTGGTTCAAAGGTCAGATCAAACTAACCACTGCAAATGTGTCATCAATCAGGGTCAAACAAGCCCACCTGTAGTCACACATGATTGGCACAGTGTATTGATAAGTAAATGGTGCCGAATGGGTCTCTAGAGGAGTGCAAGGAGAGTGACAAAGTGTTTGCTGGAGTGTATGGATACTACCTGGGGAAACGAAGGTGTGTAAGATAAATGTATAGGTGATTAAAGGACTGCATGCACATTGGACAGAGGCTTGTAGTACTCCATGTTGTACAGCCGGGATTACTGCATGAATACTTGGGTACTGACTGAATGATTAGAGTACTGCAAGGAGAATGCCTGGGTGAATTTATAAGCGTTTGGGTTTTGGCACAGTGAATAGATGAATACATGGTGCTGAATGGGTCACTAGAGAAATGCAAGGGGAGTGATAGGTTTTTAAGCAGTTATGTGTCAGCAAAGACATGAAGTAACCATATGCTTCCCTCACAATTGCTGCCCAAATGCACACAGACTCCTAGTGTGATTCTACACAAGCAACACTATTCCTTGGACTTTAGAAAAACAGACTTACTAGTCTGTAAGTGGTAAGGTGACTGTACACATTCTACATATGTCACTACTGCACTCTAGTGTGAATGCCTGACTCATTCTGCGAATGCATAAGCAATGATTGGGTTCTAATACTACTGAAACTTGACAACAGGATAGGTTGGACTTTCATTTCAACCCTTTCCAATTGACATAACTTTCAACCTTACCCTCATTCTTCTCAATGCCTGTTACCATAGTAACAGTTCATGGAACACTCAACTGAACACGCAGGTCACATGTTCAGCACACAATGCTGCAAATCAAAACAACAAGTGTGCTCGACTTTTCAAAATATCAGCTTATCCTATGTAATGTTCCTTTCAAATAATTTTCATTAACCAATAAGAAACATGCTTTTAAAACACAGAAACATGCACCCTATCTTTCAGTCTATAATGTTCTCAAACAGCCAATCATTTCTCTTTTTTTTAAACTGCATCTTATCCCCACCATTTTAGAAAAATCTTAGTTTTCAAACTGCCCATTTCACATACAGACACCTTCTGAGTTAATGCAGACCTCTCTTCAAGATGCTTAGAGTGTGGATTGTGGGACACAGCTATATTTTCTGGAACCAAAGGTATGCAGAAAACAGAGGTATTGGCAAAGACCTAGCTTTGACAAATGTAGACATACATTGATTGTACAGAGAGGATTACATGGTTAAATCCTTTTTGCATCTCCAACACCTTGACCTCATAATTGTGCACTGTGGTGGCAATGACCTAGGCACTTTGACTGGGGTAGGTCTGCAAATGAAGGACACTTTTGGAGAATTTAGGTCACTTTTTCCCCAAATTGCCTTTGTCTATTCTAACATATGCCAAAGACAGAAATGGAACTAGTCCAATCAATTTTGTCAACAGATTGAGAAAGCTAGGAAACATGTCAATAAAGCTGTTTCTGCTTATTTCCGAGATTATAGGATGGGGTCCATTTACCACAACAATCTGATTTGTAATATGGATGGCATCTATAGGAGAGATGGTGTACATTTTACAGATGAGGGTAACAGAGTCTTCCTCATCAACTTTGGACTCTGCATAGGTACTTACCTATAGGTACCAAAATACTTTTAACTGAAACATGGCTTCATGAAAGCTCCGGCCCGGATGTAGTGGCTCCGCTTCCAGCTGGCTATTCTATAGTTCGTAGACATCATGAAGGTAAAATGGGTGGCGGCCTTGCCATCATTTTTTAAAATGTGTATAATTGTACATTTGAAAAACTTGACTGGAAAGATTGTGAGGCTATGTCATTCAAGCTTGCTCTTAGCCCTCAGTTCACCTTTTCAGGAACATTACTTTACTGTCCACCTGGCCCTGCTGGTTTGTGGGCCTCTACTCTTTCTAATTTGCTCTCTCCCTATTTACTTAGCACAGCTAATTTGACTATTTTAGGGGATTTAAACATTCATTTTGATGATCTGTCTTGTCCTGCTAGTATATCCTTAACCTCTGATCTAGCGGCTATGAATTGTGTACTGATTACCTCAGGACCAACTCATAAAGCAGGTCATTTACTGGACTAAGTTTTTTCTAACCTACCTAGTATGTGATGTATTTCGACCCTTCCTGTCATTTGGTCTGATAATTTTATAGTTACTTGTCGACTTATGGTAGAGCATACCAATCAGTCTTTACCCAATTTGGGGGAGAAATTTAAGTCTAGAATATTGAGCAAACTTGATATGGATCATTTCAATCATCATTTAATGGAAACTATGCCCTCTATTAATCATACTTCAATGACTGACCTAGGGACTATTATGAACTGGATTTCTAATTCAGGGACATTTGCATCCCTCTGTCTTCTCAGAAGGTGAAAAACCATCGCCCACCGGCCCCCTGGTATTCACCAACTTTACAAAAAGTGAAAAGTAAGTGTAAAGCAATGGAAAGACTCTTGAGGAAAGATTATGCCTCAGATTCCAAAGTAATATATAAACAATCAATCAGAGAATATCATTCTCTTTGTAATATTGCTCGGGCAGAGTATGTTAGTACCACTATCACGAATGCTCAAAACTGCCCTAAAGTCCTGTTTAATTTGGATAAGGAATTGTCTGGTATGGACTGTCAAGCTCCACAATTTACTTTATCAGACTCACAATGTGAGGAGCTTGCTATATTTTTTCTTGATAAGGTGGAACAGATTTATTCCAGATTAAATGTCCCTGAAGCTTCCACTTCACAACAACGCATGGTCACTACTGGTTTATTAAATTTTGATATTCAGTCAGTGACTCAGGTTGAGAACAGTGTGATTAAACTTGAACACTGGACACTGTTTGACACGATTTCTTTGAATAGTGTCCTAAAAATTGTTAAATCAAGTTCTCCCCGGGATCTGCTACCCATTTCTGTACTACAAAAATGCACCCTTCCATTCTAGATCAGATTAAGAACTTCTTAATGCCTCCCTATGTGAAGCCTTGATTCCTCCTGAATGGAAGCATGCAATGGTTTTTCCATTGTTAAAAAAAACCCAAAGCTGATCCAGCTCAGCTTTTCAACTTTCAACCTATTTCCCTGCTCCCGGTTTTCTCTAAGTTATTGGAGAAACATGTGAACTCGCAACTAACTCACTACGTGGAGTCCCATAAGCTCTTACACCCATCTCAATCAGGGTTTAGAGAAGGGTACTCGACTGAAACCACACTTTTGGGAGTGAGTGAAATGCTGCGCAGCCATTTGGATGATAGGACACCGTTGCGCTCATTTTGCTAAACCTGAGCGCTGCTTTTGACACGGTGTCCCACACTGTGCTTATGCAAACACTTAGATCCATTGGCGTGACGGGAGCTGCTTTGGAATGGATTGCAAACTTTCTGCCCGGTCGTACATTTCAGGTTTCTTTTTCAGGAGCAGTTTCCAAGGTCCATGCTTCACCTTATGGGGTGCCACAGGGCTAGATTCTCAGCCCGTTATTGTTTAACATTTATGTGAAACCATTGGCTGAGATTGCGGAGGAGGCAGGGCTGTCAATCTATTCCTATGCTGACAACACCCAAATAATCTTCTCCCTTTCTGCTAAAGGAGCCTTTGGACCCTCTTGCCTCCAAGTCAGACTGAGTAAAATCATGCAGTTGATGCAAATCAATTTGCTTAAGCTTAATGGAGAAAAGACCGAGGTGCTTATTCTGGGGAAAAACAAAGAACTTTGGGGCCCCCAACATTGGCCTCCTGAATTGGGTGCTACCCCTTGGCCTACTAAACAGGCCCGCAATTTGGGTTTTGTAATCGAGGATCAGCTTTCTATGAGGCCTCAAGCCATAAAGGTAGCTGCAACTTGTTTCGCCATTCTTAGATGGCTCAAAAAGATTCCATTGATACTGCCGGAATCAACTAAAAGAACTGTAATCCAGGCTTTGATTACCGAGATTATTGAGATGTCATCAGTGATGTCATCAGTGATGTCACTGACCATGTCATGAATGATGTAATATGTGACATCATCAGCAGTGGATTGCGGGTGCGCGAAATATAGTTAGTACAACTAACTATATAGGAGCAATTTCCATGGTTTTTTAAATGCTAATTCCTAACTATATATGATTTAAAACCTATGTTTTTTCAGTGAATTTGCAAGGTTTTTTAAATGCTAATTCCTAACTATATATGACCTGAAACCTATGTTTTTTTTAGTGAATTTGCAAGGTTTTTTAAATGCTAATACCTAACTACGTAAGGCTTGAAACCTATGGTTTATTCAGTGAATATATATATTTAATATAATATATATATAATTTTTATTTTCAAGTTGTTTCTTTATATGATTACAGGGTCCGCGCAACGTGAGCGCTCCGCAAGCACACCGTAAATGCTCTGAGCTCTTACCCCGACAAATTTTTTAAGTTTCTAAAACATAATATCTACGTTTTTAACTAGATCTTAAAGGTAGACATTATCTGCTTAAATGTAGAATTTTTTTTTTTAAAACTTCTAACAACAGTATATTACTTTTTTGAGTAGTAACAAATCTCGCGAGGGTACGTCGCACGTGCACGCAAGGTAAGAGCACCATCTGCGCACCGTAAAAGCTTCGAGCTCTTACCCCCGAAAGTTTTATAAACTTTAAATCGTTATATCTACGTATTCATTGCACAATATAAAGGTACACATTATCTGGGATAATAAAGAACATGTTAATTTAAACTTTTAAAGACCATATATAACTTTATTTAAACAATTATAAATCTCCCGAGGGTGCGTCCTACGTAAACGCATCATAAGATTACATTAGCGCTCCGTAAATAGAGCGTAAACGCAACGTAAGCTTACGTAAGCGCTCCGTAAACGCTCCGTAAGCACTCCGTAAGCTTACGTCCAACCATGTGACCTCAAACCAAAAGATTTAATTGGTTTATAATACTTCCAACTCCAATTGTTGAAAAACCCCTCCCATGTTCATCATTCTTCTTTGGCTTTCAGAGAAGCAACACCTTTTTTCTACAGCTCCTAGCTACAGAAAAATACTTCCAAATGGCTGACCATTCTTCTAATGAAGACTTTGTTGAAGAGGACCCTCACCCAAGTAAGAAGAAGGAGTCCATAGTCTGGAAATTTTTCAGCTTTCCAGAACATCAAAAGAAGGTAAATGCACCACTGTTCACCTGCAATATCTGTGACTCAGTGTTATCAAGAGGAAATCCAAATAAGAAATATTCATTTGGAACCCACAGCATGGAACGCCATGTAAAAAATATACACCCCAACAATTGGAGTAGAGCTATGGTGCAAAGATCTCAGGAGGAGGACTCTTCTCCTAGTACATCTACAGCAACAACCGGAGTACAACCAATGCCATCTTCAATGGTGGCGAACATTCAGCCAGAACTGAAAAATTCAATGATGCAATGCATACATTGCAGTAAATTAGTAGCCTTCGGACAATAGTCCATTGAAGTAATTTTATAGAAGAACAGGAACCACAGATGCAGCAAATAATTTTTTTAATTCAATTTTAGAGTTTGTTCCTGTTGAACAATTATTTTGTGTAAAAAGCAAAAGGAAAAAAAACAGTTCTTTTTAGAACTACCTCTACTGGTTAAAGAAAGAACTAAATTTCTATGTTTGTATGTAAAAGTTTGTCATAGTGAATGTCAAAGTGCAAAACTATAAGGATGTGGTACAGCATAAACCTATAAGGTGTTTACCTATAGTATACTGTACTACTTCCAAAGGACTGAAATGTAACATACGTATATAAATATGTTACAAATCAATGGGCCAGATGTACGTAATCTCGATTTACCTACTCATAAATACCGAGGGCCCGATATAGGTAATCCCAGATTACCACTTCTTAAATACCGAATCATACCAATTCGGTATTTAAGAACTGGCAATGGGGATGTAGGTATTTTTACCAAATTAATTACCGATTCGGTAAAATTCGGTAATTACCTATTCGATAATTACCGAATCTGTATTTGCCATTGATTCCTATGGACTTTGAAACCCATAGGAATCAATGGCAAATATCGATTCGGTAATTACCGAATCAGTAAATACCGAATCCTGCCAGGGGGAACAGGGTGTCACTTTGACACCCTGTAGCACCCCTGTTTTTGGCTTGTGTGCAATGTGACACACATACATGCCCTTAGGGCATGTATGTGTGCCACATGGCACAGGTGTACATGCACAGATGTGCATGTACACAGGAATTCCTTATTTACTACCCAATTGTATTGCGTGGTAAATAACTAATTCTTAGATGCCTCTAGCACTGTCAACAGTGCTACCTACATTAGAATTGACAGATTTGGTATTTTTACTGAGTCTGTATTTACCGATTCAGTAATTTTACTGATTCAGTAAATACAGAATTGGTAAAAATACCAAATCTGTAAATAAATGCCTCCTACATAGGAAAAGGCATTTATCGGTCAGCAACGGCCAAATTCAGCCGTTACCGACTGGTAAATGCCTACCAACATCGCATCCCAAATCATACCACTTGAATATTTAAGAGTAAGTAAATGGGATGTAGGTAATTTGTCTTTTGAAACTACTGAATCTGTTTAATTCAGTCATTTTACCGAATCGGTATTTACCAATTCGGTAATTGCCATTGATTCCTAAGGGCCTTGAGGCCAATAGGATTCAATGGCAATTACTGAATCAGTAAATACAGATTCGGTAAAATTACCGAATTGTCAAAGGGGACAGGTTGTCACTTTGACAGCCTGTTGCACCCCTGATTCTGACTTGTGTGCCATGTCACACACATACATGGTCTTACGACATGTATGTGTGCCACATGGCACAAATGTACATGCACAGATGTGCATGTACACAGCAATTCATTATTTACCCCCAAAAGTTTTATCGTTATATCTACATATTCATTGTACACTATAAAAGTACACATTATCTGGGATAATAAAGAACATGTTTATTTTAATATTTAAACAACATATATAACTTTATTTAAGCAACTTTTAAACAACATATATAACTTTATTTAAGCAACTTTTAAAAAACATATATAACTTTATTTAAGCAATTACAAATCTTGTAAGGGTGCGTACCAAACAGTTCTTTTTACAACTACCTCTACTGGTTAAAAAAAAGAACTACATTTTTATGTTTGTATGTAAAAGTTTGTCATACTGAATGTCAAAGTGCAAAACTATAAGGGTGTGGTACAGCATAAACCTATAAGGTGTTTACCTATAGTATATTGTACTACTTCCAAAGCACTGAAATGTAACTTATGTATATAAATATGTTACAACTCAATAGGCCAAATGTACGTAATCTCGATTTACCTACTCAGAAATACCAAATCATACCACTGAAATATTTAAGAGCAGGTAATTTGGATGTAGGTAATTTCTCTTTTGAAATTACAAAATCTGTATAATTCAGGTATTTTACCGAATCGGTATTTACCGATTTGGTAATTGCCATTGATTCCTATAAGTCTTGAGGCCAATAGGAATCAATGGCAATTACCGAATCAGTAAATACCGAATCAATAAAATTACCGAATCGACAAGGGTGTCAGGTTGTCACTTTGACAGCCTGTTGCACCCCTGATTCTGACTTGTGTGCCATGTCACACACATACATCATGGTCTTACGACATGTATGTGTGCCACATGGCACAAATGTACATGCACAGATATGCATGTACAGAGGAATTCATTATTTTCCTCTGAAAGTTTTATAAACTTTAAATCGTTATATCTACGTATTCATTGCACAATATAAAGAACATATTACCTGGGATAATAAAGAACATGTTTA
Source organism: Lissotriton vulgaris (assembly GCF_964263255.1). NCBI lineage: Eukaryota > Metazoa > Chordata > Amphibia > Caudata > Salamandridae > Lissotriton > Lissotriton vulgaris. The sequence continues at coordinate 88,662,133 of NC_141697.1, read as the reverse complement.
TTTTAAACTTTAAAACAACATATATAACTTTATTTAAACAATTATAAATCTCACGAGGGTGCTAAATCACTATATCTACATAATCATTATACAATATAAGGAACATATTAACTGAGATAATAAAGAACATGTTTATTTTAAACTTTTAAACAACATATATAACTTTATGTAAACAATTATAAACGAGGGTGCGTACCACGTAAGCACATCATAAGATGACGTAAGCGCTCTGTAAATAAAACGTAAATGCAACATAAGCTTACGTGAGCACTCCGTAAACGCTCCGTAAACACTCCGTAAACTTACATCCAACCATGTGACCTTATAACAAAAGATTTTATTGGTTTATAATACTTCCCACTCTGATTCTGGAAAGACCCCTCCCATGTTCATCATTCTCCTTTGGCTTTCAGAGAAGCAACACCTTTTTTCTAGTCTGGAAGTTTTTCAGCTTTCCAGAACATCAGAAGAAAGTAAATGCACCACTGGTCACCTGCAAGATCTGTGACACAGTGTTATCTAGAGGAAATCCTAATAAGAAATATTCATTCGGAACCCACAGCATGGAACGTCATGTAAAAAATATACACCCCAAAGATGTCAGGAGCAGGACTCTTCTCCTAGTACATCTACAGCAAGAACCAGAGTACCACCAATGCCATCTTCAATGGTGGCAAACATTCAGCCAGAACTGAAAAATTTAATGATGCAATGCATACATTGCAATAAATTGGTAGTCTTTGGACAACAGTCCAATGTAATTTTGCAGAAGAACAGGAACCACAGATGCAACAATTGTTTTGTGTAAAAAGTTCATTCTTCTACTTCATCTTCAGAAGAGTTTGTTCCTGAAACCCCTAGAACACAGAGAGAGTCCATAGTACGGAAATTTAAAAAAAAACAGAAAGAGAGAAAAAGGTAAAAGCGCCTTTTGTCACATGTAAAATCTGTCACACAGTACTTTCAAGAGGGAATCCACAGAAACAGTACAGCTTTGGAACTTATAGCATGGAATGCGATGTCCAGAATATACACCCAAACAATTGGAGTAAAGCTGTAATAAAAAGATCATCAGAGGAGCAGGGCTCTACTCCCAGCACTTCTTCTGAAGCAACAGCACCACCAATGCAAGCATCAATGGTTGCAAATATCCCATCCGAACTTAAGAATTTGATGATGTAATGCATTTGTTGCCAGAAACTTATAACCTTTGCACAAGAGTCCATTCGCGTTATCCTGCAAAAAAACACAGGAAGCACAGGTGCATTACCAGGAGCCTTTTTTCTTTTCTCTGAAGATTGTCTTCTGGATGAATCTTCTAATTGAGTCCTCTTGATTGATAAAACTTGCTTATAAAGTCTTTGTTTGCTGTTCTTTGTAGGCATAATCTATTATGACTCTGTAGATATTTACAATCTGTTGAAAAGAAAAATATGTCATATTATAGACCACTACCAACATAGCACATAGCAATTACATTAACTAAACAATATAAAGACTAGTTCACACCTCTCTTTGTGTGTCTCATATCACTCTCTGCCTGCACCATCTCCGTCTTTCCATGCCTCATCTCACTCTCTCCTTCCACCATCTCTTGGTTTGTATGTGTGTGTCATCTCAATCTCTGCCTACACCATCTGTCTGTTTGTGTGTGTGTCTCATCTCACTTTCTGTGTCTAAAACAATTTACCATACTAAATGTTTTTTGTTGAAATGTCTGTCTTTAAGTTTTTTGACAAGGAACACACTAAAAGTGTGTATGTGAATTAAGGAATTATATTTTCATCTTTTTCCATAATGTTAGCTGTGTGTGCTAACAATTTGTATCTTTTAGCTTACAGGGTAGACTTCTTTTTAAAGTGTTTATCATGCTTAAATTCAATGCTGGTACAGAGATAGTGCTAAAAGTTTAATTTGACTTGTAAATATGCTCCTTTTTTAGAAGTGCCTTGTGCAATCTTTAACATGGGTGGAAGCAGTGAATGTATGGAGAGGGATAGGAATAGCAGATAGAAAACCATATGAAATGGTGTGAGAGATGCGTAAAGGATTTTACTAATGGCATCAATTAAGATACAATATACATAAAGAGGGGCATATTTACAAGCCTCTTGCGCAATGTTTAACATGGATGCAAGCAGAAAATGCATGCAGAGTAATAAAACTGGAACACAGACAAGAATATACATTACACAAGTGGTTTGTAAATATGCCAATGAAACCATTACACTATCTCTATACCAGCATTAATGTTAAACATTGCGCAAGGGGCTTGTAAATATGCCAATGAAACCATTACACTATCTCTATACCAGCATTAATGTCAAACATTGCGCAAGGTGCTTGTAAATATGCCAATGAATCCTTTACATTATCTCTATACCAGCATTAATGTCAAACATTGTGCAAGGGGCTTGTAAATATGCCAATGAAACCATTACACTATCTCTATACCAACATTAATGTCAAACATTGCGCAAGGGGCTTGTAAATATGCCAATGAAACCATTACACTATCTCTATACCAGCATTAATATCAAACATTGTGCAAGGGGCTTGTAAATATGCCAATGAAACCATTACACTATCTGTATACCAGCATTAATGTCAAACATTGCGCAAGGGGCTTGAAAATATGCCAATGAAACCAGTACACTATCTGTATACCAGCATTTATGTCAAACATTGCGCAAGGGGCTTGTAAATATGCCTATGAAACCATTACACTATCTGTATACCAGCATTAATGTCAAACATTGCGCAAGGGGCTTGTAAATATGCCAATGAAACCATTATACTATCTGTATACCAGCATTAATGTCAAACATTGCGCAAGGGGCTTGTAAATATGCCAATGAAACCATTACACTATCTCTGTACCAGCATTAATGTCAAACATTGCGCAAGGGGCTTGAAAATATGCCAATAAACCATTACACTAGCTCTGTACCAGCATTAATGTCAAACATTGCGCAAGGGGCTTGTAAATATGCCAATAAACCATTACACTATCTGTATACCAGCATTAATGTCAAACATTGCGCAAGGGGCTTGTAAATATGCCAATGAAACCATTACACTATCTCTATACCAGCATTAATGTTAAACATTGCTCAAGGGGCTTGTAAATATGCCAATGAAACCATTACACTATCTCTATACCAGAATTAATGTCAAACATTGCGCAAGGGCCTTGTAAATATGCCTCTATTTTTTTATATTCTATCTCAATTTATGCCATTAGAAAAACCCCTTAAGCATCTCTCACGACATTTCATATTCTTGTCTGTGTGGCAATTTTATTACTCTGCATGTATTTTCTGCTTGCACCCATGTCAAACATTGTGCAAGGGGCTTGTAAATATGCCCCTCTTTATCTTATATTCCATCTCAATTGATGCCATTAGTGAAATCCTTTATGCATCTCCCACACCATTTCATAAGGTTTTCTATCTGCTATTCCTATCCCTCTCCATACATTCACTGCTTCCACCCATGTTAAAGGTTGCGCAAGGCGCTTGTAAAAAAGGAGCATATTTACAAGTCCAATGAAACCATTACACTAACTCTATACCAGCATTGAATACAAGCATGAAAAACAATTTAAAAAGAAGTCTACCCTATAAACTAAAAGATACAAACTGTAAGCACACACAGCTAACATTATGGAAAAAGATGAAAATATAATTCCTTAATTCACATACACACACAGTGTGACCCTTGTGAAAAATATTATAGCCACACATTTCAGCAAAAATCATTTAACATGGTAAATCGATTTAGACACAGAACACAGCCCATTGCAATATGCACTACATTACATTGCTGAAACCTTACTCATTTCAAAATGTCATTTCTAATATGCACCATTCAGTTAACATTATGGAAAAAGGTGAAAATATAATTCCTTAATTCACACAGACACTCACTGTGATCCTTGTCAAAAATCTTTAAGCCACACATTTTATCAAAACACATTTAGCATGGTAAATCATTTTACACACAGAGCACAACCCATTTAAATGAGCACTACACTACAATGCAGAAACCTGACTCATTTTCAAAATACAACAGTAATGAAGCCCAATATGCTTGTTATGCTTCCCAATACTGCAAACAGCACTCTCTCTATATTACTCACCTTTAAAATCGCTTTTGAAAATGTAGAACAGTGTGAAACACACACCAAATTTTCTTAAGCAGAATCCCTGAACTGCAGCTCGGACACTGGAAACAGAAATGGCAGTTTCCCACTCAGTCAGTCAGTCAAAAATGTACTTTATTTGGTTTGTCACAACCATAAAGCATACATGTACAAGAATTCAGTTAAAATAACAACAGGTTAAAAGTTCATGTAGTTAAAATATGTTTTTGCATTCATTAATTGAATACTTCCTCCCAGGCCTTATCTGTGGTCTGTTTCTATTTTTTGGAGCAAAGTCTCTACAAAGTTCATGAATTTTACCCAGCGGCATATTAGGATGTTTGAACCTGCTCCCATCCAGCTGGTCACAGCTTGCCTGCAGGTACGGATCTGTAGCATATTAAAAATGGGTTTCAATAAATTTTTCCTTTTTTCTATGGAAGATTCACATGTGCACAGGAGGTGACACAAGGTCTCACTGTGGTAGTCACATAGCCTACATCTTCGTCCCTGATGCGTGTCTTTCCATGACGGGATCAAGTCTTTGGAGCAGTGGTCTCCCATTCTGAGGGCCATAAATTTTGTTTTTAAAGATAGCCGGAAGTGCGCTATGAGGTAGGCTTGAGGTTTTAATTGTTTGTATGAATTTATAATGGTCCATGCATGGCGCCGCTTGGCCAAAGTCTTTTTATCTTCTACCAAAGATAATGCTTTTGCATTTAGTTTGCAAATCTTTTTAAAAGATGATTCTTCCAGTGGTTTCTTCCAGATCTCCTCTATTTGAGGGTTTCTAGTGATGCTCGCAGATCATTGCCCCATGAATTGGATTCATGTCGGTCATATTGTTTTTTAAATTTCTTGCCAACATAAGTTGTTTAAAGAGCCCATTTCCGCCGATCTTAGTTTCCAGCACCATTTCACTAGAGCTGCTTTCCGTTGATATATTTGATTTTGTAAACCAAATTCCAGTCTTATTTGAGCCGGGGCTGATCCTCCTGATCCTTTATATAGATGGAACACAGATTTGTATATTTTTGTCTGGAGGGTATTTAAAATGGCTGCTTCTTTCCCATGCCATATTTCCAGTCCATATGAGAGTGATGGTAAAACTTGGGCTGCCATTACCTTTAGCAGGTGGTCGTATGTTGGACATTGCAGTTTATCTTGGAGAACTTTGTACGCGAAGCTCAGTGATTGTGCTTTTGCGGTGATGATTCTTTTTTGGTCTGAAAGAGACATGTTTTTACTTATTGTGACTCCCAGATATTTATAAGCAGTTGTTTCCTCGATTTATCTGCCTTTTGTGTACCATTTGAAAGATCTTCTACTATTGCCCGCTAGTCTCACCACTTTTGTTTTTTTGATGTTTAGTTCTAGGCCTTCTCTCTCAAAATAGTCTGTTACTTCTGATATTATTCTTTGTAGGCCTATTGGCGTTTGACTTAAGACTACTATGTCGTCGGCATATTGGAGAAACTGAATACTTTCGTTGGCTAATTTTGGCGGATGTCCGTTTGCATTCTGGAGATGGTCTTTTAGGTCGGCCAGGTATATATTGAAAAGGCTTGGGGAGAGCACGCAGCCCTGTTTGAGGCCATTAGTTATTTTTAATTCTGCAGATATTCTTCTTCCGTCTCCCAGTTTTATTTTTGCCCATGTTCCGCTATATAGTGCCATTATTGTTTCCATTAATGCCGGCGGTAGACCCCAAAGATCCAGTTTTTTCCATAGGCGTTTTCTGGGGACTCGGTCGAAGGCGGCTTTCAGGTCTATGTAGCAGGCTATTAATCCAGTCTTTCTTTTCCCTGCTCCTTCGATTAATAACGACAGTGCTGACAGGTTGGTTAAGCAGCCCATACCTTCCCTGAAACCGGTTTGAAATTTGGGTATTATATTATTGTCTTTTATCCATTGTTGTAGTAGGGACAATATACAGGATGAAAAAAGCTTTGCCTCCACATCGATTAAAGCTATTAATCTGTAATTCCCGGGTTCCATTCTGCATCCACTTTTATGTATTGGATGGAGGATGTTTCCTTGCCAGGACGGTGGGATCTTTTTTTCTTTATAAATGTAATTAAATAGTGGGGTCAAGTATTTTGCCTAGAAGTCGGTGTCATATTTGAATAAGGCGTTCGGCATTCCATTTGGGCCAGCTGCTCCTTCCGCTTTCATTTTCCTTATTAGTACGGTTAGGTGTTTAATCGTTGTCAACGGTGCTTGTTCCCCTTGGGCAGTGCCTTCCTGCTGGACGTTCTTCCATTGTCCGGGAACTGTATCTTTTTGTTCTAGACCTTTTTTTAGGTTTTTGGTTGTTTCTATGTTGGTTGGATAACTCTGGATGTTGTACAGATTATTAATATAAGAGGCCCATGTTGTTTCACTTATTCCTATATTGGCTTTTTCACCAACTACTTTTGAAAGTTTATTTATTATATTCCAAAATTCTCCACTATTTGGTAGTTTACTTGTTCTTAAAAGATCTGCCCAGATTTCTTCTGTGTGAGATTTTTTTGCTTTTCTGCAATCCTCTTTATATTCTTTCCTCATTTTTTGTATGTCGTTATTATCTACTTCATTTCCTGACCTTTTTTCTGCTGCCCTTATTCTTAATTTTTTCGCAATTTCCCTTTTCTTATCTCTTAGATTGGTGTTGTACCACGGCTCTTTGTTTGCTTTGTGACCATAAATTACCTGTGTATTTATTGCAAATTTTCCCAGCACAAATTTATGTAGATTTTCCCAATTTGCTATGGGTGATTGGTTTTCCATGCCCGTAGAACAAGTTTCATATTCTAAAACTGAGTCCATTATCGCCTTTTTTACTGGGCCCTTGCTTTTGATTTTTTTCAGTTTGTATATTTCCGGAATTGCGGAAAGGAATTCTAATTGTGTTTTCTCTTCGGTGTTTAACCTCATTATTGTCTCTTGTGGGAAGTGGTCGCTCTCAGGTCGAGTTTGTATTCCAAAATATTCTATGTTCTTTTTTAGTTCATTGCTTGTTAGGGTGAAATCAATTATGGAGTTCTTTTTCCCACTGGAGAAAGTGGTTTTGGCGGGTATGTCTCCCTCCATTTTTACATTTAGGCATGTTAGACCTAGTGGTTCCAGATCGCTCCAAATATTATGGATTTTATCCTTTTTCCTATTAGCTTTTATTAGGTTGCAATTGAAGTCACCGGAGATGAATATCTCGTGCGATTGATAAGTTCTGTGTAAAGATTTTTTCAAATTTATCAAAGTTAAAGCTTTTTCAATTTTGGTCGCCTTATCTGGGTGAATGTATAGATTTATAATAAGTAAGCTCCATCCAGGGTTCTTTTTGTTTGCTTTCGACTCTACTTTGATCACTTGTATCCAATTCTCTCCTGCGTCAAGCAGTTCAGTTTTCCAGTCAAAATTATTGGTAATAAAGATTGACAGACCTCCCCTTGCGTGTCCATACTTTGCACATTTTTCTGCCATTATGTGATGTTCCTCATATCCCATGATTTGCCTCTGGGTTACATTCCAAGTTTCCTGAAGTAGAATTATTTCAAATTTACTCAGGTAATCTATTGTTTCTTGGTCTTGGGACATTTCTTTGAAACCATGTACGTTCCACGAGCAAATCCTTATTTTTATTTCTGGTTTTGGGGTTAAATTGGCATTTGGTCTTTGATCGTTTTGTGTTAATTTGCATACATCAGGATCGATGGGGATTTAGCGCCTGTGCCAACCAGGACCAGTCATTGTGTTCCTTCAGACCCTGGTATAGCTGCTTTGTTTTAGTACTACTCAGATCTTGTTCCGAAATAGATTTATTTCTTGCTCCTTTCAGGATTGTTTGGGTTTTTCCCTTTACGTTGTTAGGTTGGGTAATCTTGTTGATTAGTAAGGGAAATGGATATTTTATTGGGGTGAGACGCTCTAAGGTTATTCCCCATTCTGTAAAATGTGTCCTGGTTGAGAATGTGAGTTCTGCTATTTCTTTAGATGCCCAGGTGGTACTGCTTATTTCTGAGTCCATATCTGTGTTTCCTTGGATAAATTCAACTGCTTTCAGGTCACTTGTTGTTATCCCCCTCAGTATTGGTATCTCTTCGATTAATCGAAGGATATTTCCCCTGTTCAGCGTGTCTGAATTTCCTTTTGTTTTGAATTCCGGTTTGAACAGTAATTTGCATTCTGTTTCCATTCTTGCTGTTTCGGGATGTCCGGTTTGATAAATTCTCCTTTTTCCCTCTGTTGGATCAAATCGAATGTGGGATATGTTATCATATTGGCCGGCCGTAGTTGTTAAGTCCGTACGAGTGGAATCTACTATGCATGCTTGTTTTAAGAGGTGCGTTTCTTCTTGACCTGTTTGTAAATTTCCTCCATTTTGGCCTGTTTTATTGTTTGACTCAGATTCGTGGTCTCTGCATGTTCTTCCTTTATTTCCTGCCGTGATGATCAGGCCGAAATTTGATTTCCTCGCTTGATCTGCCTCTCTTTTTTGACTTTGCTCTTTTTCCGTTTTTTCCATGATATGTGGTGAATTTCCTTCGGTATGCTGAATTAATCCTTTGTTGTCCCATGTTTCACATTCCCTTTTTGAATTATTTTCCTTTGTATTTTGTTGTTCTGAGACCTCTCTATAGTTTGATTTTAGCGTTTTGCTTTTGTCATTGGATTTGTTTGTGGTTGACTGTTCTTCGTCTTTTGATTTTCCTTGTGTGTTTGCTGTTATTTTGGTTCTGACTGTAAGTTTTGTTTGTTCCTCTGCTTCGTCTGTGTTTGTTTCTTTGTTTCTGTCTTCTTTGGTAGGGGTGTCTGTAATTGGAGTGTCTGTGATTGGGTTTATTCTGGCCTCTTTTGTCTTCTGTTCGAAGATGGCAAAGAATTGTTTTGCCTGCTTACTTTTGGTAGCGTTTTTTCTTGCCTTCCTTGCCCGTTTCTGCTGTCTTTTTGTTAGAGGTTCTGATGTACCTGATGAACCCGTTGTTTTGTTTTCTCCCAGACCTCTCTTTGTTTGTTCGTTTTCATCTGTATCATTTAAAGTTTTTTCTTCCTCGATGATGTGACTTATTCTGTTTTGGTTTCCGTTTTTATTGTCCTCTGTATTGGGATTATCACCTTTGCTGGTTTTCCCACTTGTTACTGCTAATATTTCTTTCAAGATGTCTGGTAAGGTTGCTAAATTTATCTATTATGTCCTTACAAACCCAGTTTTGATCTATTAGTTTCTCTTTCCATTGTTTATCTTCCTCCTTTTCTTTTGTGATGTGTGACGAGATTTTTTCCAGTTTCAAATTTATTCCCGCTGTGTGAGATGCAATTAGGTTCATCAAATCTACCTGCACGTCGAGTTTGTTAGATTGAAAGTTCAGCGCATTAATTGCTTGTTGTAAACTTTTTAGGAGCACATCCCCCCAAAGTGTGGATTTTCCTTCCTTTTGTTGTGGGTGTACCCCTATTGATCTATTTAAACTTTCTGAAGAAGAAATAGTTATAGGGTGTTCTTCTTTTGTTGTAATCTTTATTATGGTAGAGTCCTGGCTCTTATCCGCGGGTTGTCTAATTGGGCTTGATGTAAGGATTATTGGAGCAGTTGTTAGCTTCCTTTCTTGACTATTAGCTTTTCTTTTACCGATGTTATCCGGGTATTCCAATTTTCTCAAATTTTCTAGACTCAGTTGCATTGGGTCAGCTTCCTTGTGTGTATTTTCTTCGAGCATTCTACGCAATTCCGTTTCATCGAAGATCGAGAAAGATTTGGACCACTCGATCCTTTGTGCGCTTTTCTGCAGATTTGTTTGGGATCCTAAATTGCTCTGATTAATGGGGACTGGGCTATTTTCGTTAACCTCATCTGATGTTTTGTTGGGTGTTGACTTTATTTGGTTGTGGGGTGCATGAACTTGTGCCGAGGTTTTTATCAGCCAATTTTTTATTATCGATTTTTCTTTGGGGTTAGGACTTATACTTATTTCCGAGTCATTTCTTATCTTACGTTTTTTGCATGATGAAATCGAGCAGGTTGGATGTTTTGGACTTTTTTGAGATTTTACACCATTGCTATTGTTAGGTTTTTTGCCCCTTGCTCTTTTGAGAATTGAAAATTGTATTTCAACTTTTCACCTCCAAACTTAAAAGGTTCCGCCATGTGAGAAGGTGCCTGGTCAGATTGTTCGTTCCTGGTTGACTCTTCTATATTGCTTTTATTCCCTTCATCTTTTTTCCCTTTTACTGTCAACCTTCTTTTTGCTTTCTGTATTCGAGATTGTCGAATTTTTCCTGACCGCATTTTAGGCAAATTTTCCGGAATTTTGTCTTTTCCTGCTCCTATCCTGCGTTGTCTTTCCCTGGAATCCCCAAGCCCGTCTGCCGCCTGCGCGACAGCTGCCGTCGGGGGAGTACACTTGGGAGTATAAACGGGGATTGGATGGTTGGGTAAATAGTTTTATGGCAAGAAGCGTAAAAATGTATTTCTATGTTACAGCAAATGGACTCCGTATGAGTGACTGATTCCGCTATCTCGGCTCGCCTTTATGACTTGTTATGTCTTATTAGTCCATCAAAATGTACTTTTCTCATAGGTATCACTCTCCAGCCCCTTTGCTCTGATACCAAAAACTAGGTTGATTGGACTAGTACCAATACAAGTGTCACTATTTTCTGCCGCCTCTCTCGATTCTACCGTCCCCTTAGACCCTTATACCCTTGAACCCTGTTCCTTTACCACTCCTTACTTGTTTCTTGATTGAGTTCAGGGGGTGTCGCTCAGCTTCTGGCGCTTTGCCTCTGCCTCTTGTGCTGGTTCTGTCTTTGTCCCGGCTCTCTGAATCTCTTGGGGATTCTCAGGGTTGATGCTGTAAGTTTCGGGATCCTGCGTGACACCTCCAACTCCTTTCGGCCCCTTACTCACAAAACCCAGCTTGTGACCCAAGATTGTACTCTGCTGTTCCACCTTGTGGATTGGGGGAGGTCAGGTCCTTCCTCGGTCTTCAGTTCTCAAGTGAATGAGTTGATGATATGGCGGCTGCAAGGTCGCCCGGGGCTCCCCCGGCTTGGTGTCCTTGGGAAATGCTTTTACGTTAATTTTGTTTTTCTGAGAAGTTTGTCTTCTCAAAGATGCGTCTAGAGCCGCTTATCTGGTGCCGAACCGCTGCTCCAGCTTTTGCAAAATCCCCCTCTTAGTCTCCAAAGGGGCTTCCTAGTGTCCTGGTGTCCTGGTGTCCTGATATCAGGAACTTTTTTGTTGCAGCCGTGCCTTTTAAAACCCCCTCTTAGACTCAAGGGGCTCAGGGGCTTTCCTGCTGTCAATAGCCCTCTGTCTCGATCGTCTCCTTTGATTAGCTGCTGCTGCCTTGCCTTGTGTTGGTTCTGCCGTACCGGCGGCACCAGCTCTGTCAGCTCTATCTGCTTACACTGCCCGGGAGCCTTGCCTCAGCTCTCGCGTCTCCTCCTCAGCTGGTGGCCTGCCGCCGGCTTAATGTTCGGCTTTTGCTTCAGCGGAGCCGCGGTGCTCCGAGATGCAGTTCGCACCGCGGCTTGAAGTCGACTTGCGAGCGGTTATGGGCGGCTCGTGGGTAGCTTGTATTCAGCTACAGCCACGGTTCTCGGCAGGAACGCCGCCTCTCACCTCCCGCCGCCGCTCACCGGCACTCACCGCTGCTCGCCTCCTCTCGCCTACTCCTCTGCGGAAAACGCTCTCTCTCTCGTGCTGCTCTCTCTAGCATCTCTAGAGCATGGCCACTCATTCTTCTCACTTACTTCTGCTCATAACCAACGAAATGTCTTCCCACACTATGTCAAAACTAAACTAACATTTCAATTGGTTCTACATTTCCACACTTTCAAACTCACATAATATTCACCCATCTCCCTACTGCTCATTCAACCTGTTACCATGGTAACTCCCACCTAAGGAAGAACAGAGTTTAAAAGTTCATCATACTATGTTGCAAATGAATCCATCAAGGTTGTTAGAGCTTTCAATATAACAGCTAATCATGTGCAATGTTCCTTTCAATGACCTTTTCTGAACCATTAGAATTGCTTCTTTAAAAAAAAAAAAAACGATGCACCCTAATATGCTCTTTTGCATTTTCAGAAAGCACCAATCATTTCTTAAGCTTCAAGTGCAGTGAATTTCCTCCTCTTTTTTTTCTAAACTGCAAGCTTTCCAACTGCCATTTCATTTACAGCCCTCATCTGATTACAACCAGATCTGCCTTGAACATGCTTTCAGTATGGTTTGTAGGACACAGCTTTGTATTCTGGTCTAAAAGGTATGCAACAAACAGAGGAATTTTAAACCTTGATTTACCAAATGTGGATATTTTATGGATTGGCCAGAGAGGATTGAGATGTCACCAATTGATACCATTGGTGAAATTCTTCATGCATCTCCCACATCCTGACCTCATAATTGTGCACTGTGGTGGAAATGACTTATGCACTTTGACTGGGGTTGGTCTGGAAATGCTATTGAAGGACATCTTTGGACAATTGATGACACTTTTTCCTCAAACTGCCTTTGTCTATTCCAATATATGCCAAAGGCAAAAATGGAATTGGTCCAATCAATTTTGTCCACAGATTGAGAAAGCAAGGAAACATGTAAATAAATCTGTTTCTGCATACATGAGAGACTATGGAATGGGTTATATATACCACAACAACTTGCTGTACAACATGCAAGGCATCTATAGGACAGATGGTGTACATTTCACCAACGAAGGGAACAAAGTCTTTCTCTGTAACATCAGACTCTGCATTGGTACTTACTTGTAGGTACCAAAAAAACACAATGAACACAACGGCTCTTTTTAGAGCCAACTAACATGTAAACACTCAAATATGATTTTTAACTCAATTTTTTTAATACATTTTTACCGAGGTCCGCGCACCGAGCACTCACCGAGCACTCCCCGTTCGTGGACCTATTGTATTTTCTGGTATTTTTTCAAAAATAAACATTATTTTTAACCTTAGAAGTCCTTGAAGAACCACCTGAGAAGACCTAAGGGGTCAGGGACACTCTACCCTACCCCCTTCCCACGTTTTTAATTTATATTTTTTACTCTCTTCTAAAACCACAAAATGGCGACGAAAGGGTTCGCGCACCATGCATTCACCGAGCACTTACGGTGCGCGGACCTATCGTGTTTTCTGGTATTTTAAAAAAAATAAACATTATTTTTAACCTTAGGAGTCCTTGAAGAACCCCCTGAGAAGACCTAAGGGGTCAGGGACACTCTACCGTACCCCCTTTCCACGTTTTTAATTTATATTTTTTAGTCTCTTTTGAAACCACAAAATGGCGTTGAAAGGGTTCGCGCACCGTGCATTCACCGAGCACTCACGATGCGCGGACCTATCGGAATTTTTTTTTTTTTTTTAAATAAAACTAAATGGAAATGGACATTGTCTCTTCTGTAGATACCTTGAAGGTTGTAATGCAAGTTATTATGGTATATTGAATCCATACTGTAGTCTTTCAGGAAAGCAGAAACAGAGTTGTTCACATGATTCCTTCCTTTCTCAATGTGTGGTCAGAATTGGCGTAGGGGGTCATGAGTTCCCACTCTGGTGAAACACACTTGCTGTTCTATATACCTACTTATATTGTAAACTAGTGCATCAGAGACAGTCAGTGACAGAAAGGATACAGGACATGAAGAACACAAAATTGTATCACTTTGCTACTACCTCATAAATTACATTTAAATAAGTATAATTTTCAAAACAATTTTTCTTTACTAAATTAAAATGTATTTATCAGAATTTTCAAAATCTTAAAGAACTTGTAGCATTTCTTCATCAGAAATGTCATCCATCAAAGTGTCTGAAAATGATTCGTCAAACTCAACAACGTCTACACATTCCATTTATCCCATATCTAGTGTTTCATCAAAAAAATCTGCCATGGTATCTCCTTCATGTTCTTCATGATTTGTTTCATCTATAGGATCAATAATCGTTGCTGAGATTTCGATGTCAAATGAGTCTTCATTTTCAGCCATTATTGAAGTTAGTGTACTATTAAAAGAAAGAGAAAGACAGTGAGATGTTGCAGGGTAAGAGTGAGATAGGGCAGAGAAAAACTATTAAATTCTATAAGAAGAGTTACTACTGTGTAAAACACACACCAGAAAATGAGCACCAACAATTTCACACAAAAGTACCTCAGACACTATAGTCACAAAATGGCTGTGTTTCCCTGTGCAGTGTATAGTATCAAACAAGAATTAGAAATATAAAGCACTGCATCTGATGTTGCCCTACTCAATCCATAAGTATAACAGAAAAACATTAAATAACTAACAGAAAACATTTTTCCTATTAACTTAAAGTGAACAACAGAGTTCTCCTTACAAATTAACAACTCACCTTCTAGAAAACTGTTTTACAGTAAAATCTGTCTCAATCTCACACCTCAGAAGTATACCTCAAACACTAAAATCTCAAAATGGCTGTGTTTCCCTCTCATTTTTCATACATATTCAAATACCCAGCCAATCACATTTCATCACACACAAAATCAAAACCAAAGTAACATTTTAATTGGTTCAAATTATCAACACATCCAAACTCACATAATCTTCAACCTACCCCCAATGCTGTCTACCAATTACCATACTAACTCTCCACAAAACACCTACCTAAACCCAAAGGTGAAAGAGTCATCACTCAATGTTGCACTCAACCAACATCTAAACACTGAAACTTGTTATTTTAATGTATTTCTTTTTTGTCTTTTTGAGCCCCGGTCCGCGCACGGTGCGCGGACTCCGCGATTCTTTTATTTTTATTTTTATTTTTTTCAACCTTCGGGGTCCTTTACAGACCCCATGACAAAACCTAGGGGGCTCAGGAATCTCTACCCTGCCTCCTTGTCAACTATTACACTTCTGTGTACAACCACTATCATCTGCCACAAAAACAAGATGCGGACAACACTTCCTCATTTCGACTGACTGGAATGTTGACAGACGTCCAACAGCCAATCAGAATTCTGCGCGCACGCTAAGGTCCGCGCACGTGCAAGGACAGTACAAGGACGGAGCATGCCCGTGCGCGCACTGTGTCCCGCCCATAGATATATAATTAGAAAAAAAGCTGATTTTCTCAACAATTACTGGAGGGATTTTCACCAACTATACAAAAGGCACTTCTGCATACCAGGCTCTACCACTTTGCCAAGTTTGCAGTAATTCCATTCAGCCGTTCGGGCTGTAGCTGTGTCTAAAGGTCCTATGGAAAATTGCATTGGACTCAATTTCACATTCAATTTTCTCATAAACTACTGCAGGGATTTACACCAAACATACAAAAGGCACTGCTCCATACCAGTCCCTACCATTTTGCCAAATCTGGTGTAATTCCATTCAGCCGTTCGAGCTGTAGCCTTGTCAGAATGTCCCTATGGAAATTAACATGAAGAAAACACGTTTTGGGTCCCCCCTTTTTTCTCGGCCCCCGCTTGACGAATCCCCCCAAAACATTCAGGGAAGGAGCGGAGCGCAACGAGGCAAATTTAAGGAAAATTACAGGCAGATTCCTCAATCTGTGCCAAAGTTATTCTCAATAGAATGTTCGGCATTTCCTATGGTAACTAGGTCCTAACTATATATACCTACTGGCTATCGCCAGTAGGTAATATATATATATAAAATCTACTGGCGGTCGCCATTAGATAGTTATAGTTAGGACCTATTTTCCATAGGAAAATCGCAACATTCTATTACCAATAACTTTGGCGTCGATTGACGAATTTTCACGAAATTTTCAAAACTTGTGGGGCACTCGGGCCTGCTCCTATCTTGAAAGTGTTTGGGGTGATTCATCAAGCAGGGACGAGAAAATAGGGGGTCCCAAAATGTGTTTTCCCCATGCAATTTTCCATAGGAAACTTTAGACACGGGTACAGCCCGAACTACTGAACGTAATTACCCCAAATTTGGCAAAGAGGTAGTTCTTGGTACAGAAAGAACCCTTTTTATTAAATGGTGTAAAGCCAGTCTGTAGTTGCTGAGAAAATAAAAATAAAAAAGTACAATATCTATGGCCGCGTTGGATCCGCGCACCATCCCGAGCACGAGCTTCATGCTAATTGGCTGTGAAAGTGAGAGATTGGAAGAGTTCCTGTATGAATAAGTATGTGTTTCTATAAGCGATTGTTTAAAAGAGTATGTATGTGTAAGTTTCTGTAGAAATAGGTGTGGTGGTGTGTATAACTGTATATGCAAGTAAATAGATGTATGTTTGATTATTAGCATGAGTGTCTATGTGTGTGAGTAACTCTATGGATGATAGGCGGTGTGTAACAGGATGTATAGGTGTATGAGTACATATGATGGGTGAGTACATGTATGAGTGACTATATAGAACTGTTAGTGAATGAGTGGATGTGTATGTAGATTTTGGAATTACTGAATAGATTGTTGTAACTGTTATTGGTATGTCCATTGTTTTGAAAATTTTAGTTTCTATTTTTCAATGTATCAAAGGTTATATTAGAGTAAGAGGAGGTCTGCCACTCTATCACAAGGATGGTGTCATCAGTGATGTCATTTGAGATGACATCAGTGATGTCACTGACCATGTCATTAGTTATGTAATATGTGACTTCATCAGCAGTGGATTGCAGGCGCGCGAGTTATAGTTAGCTGAACTAACTATAACGGGTGAATTTCAATGGTTTTGTATGAGTGAAATGTCCAGCTAACTATACCATGTGTGAAACCTATGTTTTTTTCAGAGAATATATATGTATCTCATAGGGCTAAATGAAGAGCAGTAATAGATGACAAATAAAGGTCAAAATCTAAAATCTGACATCTTTTAAATAAGAAGAGGGGAACATCTCAGAGAACATGGAGTGTGACACTGTGTCCAACTCTGAGGAGCAATCTAACAAAATAAGTGCATTTGAATTACCATGATCCAGAATAGTTCTGATGTTATCCACTATTAATACGAGATCAGATTCTTTCTTATTTGATGGTCTAAAACCAGTTTGTGAAGGCTCTAGGAGGGCATTATCTCCTGATCGGCAAATAACGGCAAATTGATAATTTCCTCTAAACACTTGGCAGGGAAAGGAAGCAATAGAATTGGTCTATGGTTAGATAGTTATGAGGGGTCTTCAGAAGCCTTTTTCAATGGTGGAGCAATTAATGCTTCAATCTAGTTCCTTGGAACTGTTGCCAACTTGAATGAAACATGACATAGTTTATTTAGGACATGGTCAACTCCTTTTATGGCTCACTCTCAAATGTAAGAGGGACAGGGGTTTAGGGGCCATTCACACTTAGTTGATTATAGATGATCTATGATCTATGTTTCTTCAACAGGTGCAAATGTATCTAGAGTTGACCCTGGAAGATATGAGTAGCATCAAACTGCTCACACAGCTTAAATGCTAGACAATCAGAAAAGCCCTGAAAGATTTTTTAAATTTTCTTTAAAATGTTTGCTACTTGCAAAACTCTTCAGAGGGATTAATTGACCTCTCTAGATTCAAGAATACTAAATTTGCTCACCACATTTAAAATAATCTGTGTGGGAATTACTAATTAATGATGACCAATAAGAAGCTTTTGCTGATTTTATTAGCTGTTTATAATTGTGGGCCATTGATTTATAACTAACATTAGGTTTCTTGTCATAATTTTACTCCAGTTATGCACCATTATCTTACTCAAGTTTTTCATATCTTGAAGCTCTCCTGTGTATCCAGGGGCAGAAGGGGTGCCTTTTTTTTATAATAATGTAATCATTTTGAGGCAAGAATTTCTGCGGCAAGTATTAACATTAATTGATGTGATGGTGATATCCTCAGTAGGCATGGGCGGAAAATCCGTTCCGCTCGCGGATTTTGCGGATTTTCGGGAAATTCGCAATCCGCGAGATTCGCGAATCTCCCGCAAAATCCGCAAATCCGCGAGCAGCGGATTTTGCTCACACTGTTCGCGTGAGTTCGCGCCCCGCGAATAAGTGCAAAATTGCAGAAATACGATCTTAGCAAAACTGAAAGTAACTACTTACCAGGTTCAAAAGTTCAGGCTCATCATTAGTAGCCATTTCCTGTAGTGCTTCCTGAGGGGCCCCTCCAGAGTTCAGTTGCCAGTTGAAACTATTATGTGACCCTGCTCTGAACCTCAGAATAGTTACACATATGCCACAAAGGTCCTGAATTACAGCTAAGGGAGACAAGCAGGAGCCAGGCTGGAAGTTAAAATCCATTAATCAGCCCCTAATTCATTATTGTCAGTTGGGGCAGGGCAGGTGTTGTAACTAATTTTGCAACAATGAAAGCACTTAGCAAGTGCAAAAGATCACTAATCAGGGCGCACTAAGGAAGCAGGTGCCAGCTAAAAAAATATTCTGTGACACATTAATCAGCCCCAAATTAATTCAGGTCACTTGAGGCAGGGAAGGTGTGCTTTGCTTTGCCGAAAATAATGTACACTGGACAACCAGAGGGTGTGGTGATGAAACAGAGGGTGGCATGGGTGGGCCAGAGGGTGGCATGAGTAGTCAGAGAGTGGCAGTGGTGACAGAGAGTGGCAGTGATGAAGAAGAGTGTCCCAAACAGGCTGGACACGTAGAAACAACAAGTTCGCAAAACTTGCGACCCGACAGGTAAGTTCGCAAATTGCGAAATTGTAAAAACCCTCGCGAACTGGCAGAAACACGGGCGAACACAAAAAAAAAAAAAATCCGGGAATTCGCGGATTTTGCGGATTGCGAATCCGCAAATCCGCAAAATTCGCGAACGCGAGATCCGCAAAATTCGCTCATGCTTAATCCTCAGGAATGTGTTGGCATTTTAGTCTTAGAACAGAGCTTATATTCTCTTATTTAATTTTAGCCCAGGGATGAGCTAAATGAGAGTTGTAAGATTTAGAGTGGTAGTAATAAAATAAAATAAAACGGAAATAGCTGTATTTTCTGACTAGGCTATCAGAATTGGTTGATCAATTTTAACCCTTTTGTGATTACAGAATACTGCATCCAGAGTATCACCTGTATTGTGGGTAGCTACTCTCACTAATTGTGTAAAATTGAGGCCTGCAAAAAAATCTATCAGTTTGACTGAGTGAAAGTGTGTTATATCCTCTAGCTAGAAGTTAAAATCTCCTACTACTGTGAAAGTCACAAGTTCAGTCTGACTGTGATGGAGCACGGGCCAAATGCCTAAACTGGGTTACTCAACTGAAGATTTACCTTTTAAATCGGGCCCATAGAGTTTCGTAGATGTTGGAGGAGGCTGCAAGGAGCCCAACTTTATGATTTTCACCTTTTTCTTCTTGGAGGAGCTTCCACTGAAGCCCGTCAATGGTCCAGGGCTGGCAGGCACATCTTAGGGATCAGGTCTCCCTCCAGCAGAGGCCAATAGCAGGTCTCAGGCAGGTCCAGGCAATTCCAGCTAATCAGCCAGGAAGTTGGAGGAAGGCCTCTGTGAGCTTCTTGTGTCCCCGAGCTCACACAGGAGCTCAGCCAACTGACACTCTGGACAGCCTAGGATTAAGGCAAGCAAGTCCAGTCCTCCTTCAGACAGCAAGACAGTCCTTCAAGCAGCGAGGCAGTCCTTCTGGCAACATGACAATCCTTCTCAATCTTCCACAGGTCCAGGGGTGTGCTTAAGAAAGGTCCTTGAGGTGTATCTCCATACTCTTGAGATCCTCCAAGAGATACGAGACTTGAGAACTGTGAGAAACAAGTAACAAGGTTGTATTGTTTCCCAGTAGATCTTTTTGCATGGTACATTCTATATCTATTTTTCACTCACTTGTTTCACCTTTGCAGTAGCATTAATATTTGATAGGTACTGATGAAAGCACTGGGTGTATCCTTGCCTATATGTGCTGAAACATGTTGACCGATTGATTATTTATGGACAGCTATCTGTTGAAACTGTTCTTTTGCACTGTTTTTAATTATTGATCGTGGCAGACAAAAATAAATCGTGGTCTGATCACGCTTCAATTTTAATCTCACATTTATATCCACACTGCACTCTTCCCATCCACTCTAGACTACGTTAGCTCACATCTGTATAAAATTGATCCAAATACTAAAACATCCTTTGGGCTCCTCCATCAATAGGGTGGAGCTGTAGCCCTATTTAAGGAGACCCAGATGATGAAGCATGTCACCTTGAACGTTGAGTGATGGGAATCCATACAATTTTGGTATATTCCTTTAAGATTTATTTTGAGAGAGTCTTGGGCAGCTACAGTACCTGTGTTCCATACCAGTAGACCCTGAGATATATATTGTGTTTATACGTTTACAGTGGGGCTTAGTATCCCGTTGAGTCTTTAAACTTTTGGCCTCAGACCCTACCTAAAGTGTATTGTATTATGTTATTTTCATACCTGTGGTAGCCTTTGTGGGTAGACATTAGTTATAGAAAGGTCTTCCTTTTCTCCTCTTACAAGGCTTCAATATATCTGGGGTGACAAAAGGTAGGCCGGGAGAGGTGTCAATGTCCTTTGAATGTGCTGGTGGTAAAGCCATTTGAGGTGTAAGTGGGGCAGGGTACAGACCTACCCATCCATTCTGTCGGGAAGGTCCCTTCATAGCTGTACCCAGGTCCTATTGGTAACTGTGTGTGCCTAATATGCATTCTTGATAGGGGAGCCATTAACAGGCCCAAGCAGCTGGAAACTCCCAGAAAATCTCTTGCTCTTTTAGGTGGGAAAATTTAAACTTTCCAAAAGTGAAATTTTCAAAATTGTAATCTTAAAGAATTTTAAATTACAATCATTTGAATTTAAGCAGCATGGGCACGATTCAAAAAAGGGCCTCCCCATTCGTGGAGGAAGTCCCTTGGTATCTGCGGGGGCCCACATTTGGGGCGAGACCTCCGCATTACAGTTTCTCATTGCAATGGTTCCGCCACAAGTTCCTGCCTCCCCCCAAAACTGCGGGGCCTCCGCCATGAGTGATAAGGCCCTTTGTGAATTGGGTCCCATATTAGTACCTGCTCCCAATCTAAGGTTAGCACTTATTATTGGAAGTAAGGCAACTCCGTGTTAGCTATGGAAGAGGTAGACCTTACAGTAGTGATAAATAACTTTAGGAGGTTTTCTCTATCAGGAAAATGTAAAACATAAATACACATGTTCTACTTTTAAAATGCCTTGCACATAGCCTCTTGGTGGTAGGACCTACCTTAGGGGTGATGTACAGCTTTTCAAAAGGAAGGTTTAGGCCAGGTAAAAAGTTAATATTGTCAGGTTGAAATGGCAATTTAAGACTACAATAGAGAATGCGAGGACAGGACTGAGATGTTTTAAAGTGCTACTTTAGTCTGTGGCACAATGCGTACTGTAGGCCTGCTAGTAACACTTAAAGTACACGTCCAGGGCACATGTAGTACCATATTTTGAGGACTTAAAAGTACATGAAATGTGCCAACCAGGTGTTGGCCAATTTTACCATGTAAAAGTGCACAAGAACTTCGGCACTGGTGTAGCGTTCTAATCTAGGACCCTGATCGATACTGTGACCTTATGCCCCTATTCGGCTATAAATCCATTTATTCCCTATATTGGCATAACCGTTCAAGTGCAATATTCAGAAACTCGTCTCTGGCCTCACACGAACAGAGCCACATTTCAGAATAGCTTTCTCTGCCACTTCCTTTGCAACCAATTGGTGCAATGACATAGCAGAAGTTACTATCTGAGATTCCTAGATTAACACTCCGAGTTCTTCAACAAGATAAAAACTCAGGGCCCGATGTAGGTAAAAAACATTTACCGATTTTAAAATACCGAATTGTACCGATTCGGTATTTCAAAATCGGTATATGGTATGTAGGTCCCAACATCTGGATTAGTTACCGAATCCTTAACAATTCTTTAATTACCGATTCGGTAAATACCGAATCGGTAATGCCCATTCATTCCTATGGGCTTTGAAGCCCATAGGAATGATTAGGCATTACCGATTCAGTATTTACCGAATCGGTAATTAAAGAATTCGCAAGGGTGCAGGGGGTGTCACTTTGACACCCTCTGGCACCCCCAAAACAGGCACAGGTGCCATGTGGCAGGCATACCTGCCCTAAGGGCAGGTCTGCCTGTCACATGACATAGGTGTGCATGCACACATGTGCATGCACACCGGAATCGGTATTTTACCATGAGGTTGGATTTCATGGTAAAATACCGATTCGTTAAGGCCTTTGGGACTCAGAAGAGTCCCACCTACATATGGAATTTACAGAATCGGTAATTTTACCGATTCTGTAAATGTAGATTTACCTACATGTGGCCTTGGATTTAGGCCCCTACATACCGATTGGCCATTTACCAGTCGGAAACGGCCAAAATCGGCCGTAACTGGTCGGTAAATGGCCTGAAACGGCCACCTACATCGGGCCCCCAGCAACCTGGAAATCCCCGCTTGCTGTGTTTTGATTAGTAATAGAACTCTAATGAGCACTGATAGACGATCACTTCCTAGTGACATCTTTATTGACATCTTATGTCTAAAAACTTACGTCAAACAAGGCACCTTTCAGGTATAAATATTACCAACGTTGCCTTAAGCAAACGCTGCTGTCTCGTTGCTGTTTCGCTGAAGCTGATGCTGCCAGCTATCTCACTGCTGCTGAAGAAGCTGTCATGCTGATGATACCATAGCTGCTATCGCTACTGCTATCGCTGCTAACTAGCGAACGATGGTGTGGTGAACTTAGGAGCTGAACAGCCGTCCCCCTGCAAGAGCTCAGCAGATGCAAGCTGCCCGCAGACGCTGCCCCTCCTCCTCCTCCTCCTCGACGCGCTGAGAAGAGACGCTGTCTTTCTCCTGCAGAGAAATCCAGCTCCGGCGTTTCTAGTCTACCCTTGCGGGTGACTGGGATATCGACCCCCTGAAGGAGATACCAGACCTCCATCATTCTATTCCAGAGGTATGGTGTTGACTAAACCCTTAGAGAGAATTCTTGAAGCAAACCTTGGCAAAGGTTCAGAATCAGTGGTAAAGAATTTGTTAAAAGATATACCTTTGGATTGATACGCTGCAAATCATTTGAATTGTTCTTTAGTTAGTGTTTAATTGAGGGACCAAGAGACCAGAGACCCTCAAGCAAGCCACAGTTCAGGCTCCGGTGGGCTTGCCTTTGATGCGCCTTTGGGGTCTCTTGCATCCAAAATAGATGCTTAGAACTAGTGCTAAATGCAACAGAGCAAGAATAGCAAATAGCCAAACTTTAAGTGCCCAATTATGAGTTTGGCGGTGCGGCGGCAGGTCCGCCCATCCGCCACACTGCGCAACCCACGGTGAGGCCGTCTACCGGATTACGAGTTTTGTCATATCTGGCAGGCTTTTTTTTGTGTTCCCACTGTGGTGCCTTTAAAAACAGGTACTGAAAAGGGTTAGCTAAAAACAGTTCCTTCATGGCATGGACTCAAAAGTAATGTTGTGCCCCCCCCTGTGTGCATCCACAAGGTGTGAAGCACAAGTGTGACCTCTTTGCCAGATTTTAAATGGCGGAGGAACCGCCATGTAAACCCTGGCGGAGTGGAAACTTGTGATATTCTTGGCGGGACCACAGTGGTCCCGTCAAGCATATTGCAGCCTCAGGGCCGCCGCACCACCTCCAGAGAATGTCGGTTACCTGGCAACAGCAGCGGTCCTATGGTGGTTCCACAGCCCGAGTCATAATCGAGCTATTGGGAGAACGCCCCCGCCACAGACCTCCTCAGTTCTCAGACCACCAGACTCATAATTGGGCCCTTAATATGATCTTGGGATAAGATTTCCCCCCAATTTGCTTTCAGCATTTAGATCTATTTTCATAGTGCAAAATGCACTCTTGTGTCCAAATGGATGTGAGAATGGATTTTGTCCTAAGAAATAGTACTAAATGCAACAAAGCATGAATAGCAAACACCAGCCAAATGTATTCTTGTGGTATGATTATTTCCCCAAAATGTCCTTTAATTACGCTAGCAGGAGTAAATGCGTAATTATCAGTAATTCTGCATCAAAGAGTAATGCAGAATTACCGACATTGCTCGGATTACTCCATGTGTTATATATGTTCTGCCACGGTCCAGAAAACTCCCTCTGCTGTTTTCAGTTCTGTTTCTGATCCAAACAGCTCTGTTAAACAGAATATGCTGCCAGGGGTGAACTTATCAGCTCTGTGTTAATGGCGTTCACTACGTTACTGCATGAAGGGTGAGATTTGGAACCCGTCTACCCCCACATGTAGTGTACACTTCCGGGCTAAGAAGAGTGGCACAGGCAGTATATAAACAGCAAGAATCAGGCTGTGGCCCCCTCAAGTTTCCGGGTCCTAGTGTTGCTGCCCCTGCTGCTCCAATGGAAGCTATGCCCCTGCAAAACTGTTGCTTATACGTCTGTCCTTTTGCTTTCCCACACAGCTGGACATTTATGAGCTGCTGTGTGATCTCTATGTTTGAATTCTAGCCCATTGAAATGAGTATTTATAGGCATTGTAATTCCATTCATAAGTACTGTGGATTCAAGCCAGAATGGAGAGTATTGTAAATTATGTTTACTCTGTGAGCATTATAAGTAGGCTGTGCAATTAATAATGCATTAGTAATTTATGTGCAGAGGACAGAGTTAGGGAGGGAGAAACATACAAATAGAGGGACATTGAGGCGACTGTGCAGATGCTGGTTAGAAACTGGTGAACGAAAATAATAGTTCCTATGTTGAAAAGGTGTGAAAGTAGATCAAGGAATTATTTAGGAAATTAATCAGTACTGAAACTGAGTTTGTTAAGGCGACATAAAATATGTTGCCAAGTATTAAAAAAATCTTTATTAATCTGTAATAAGGAGAGAGTGTTAGACTGTGGGGAGCAGATTTATTAAGAATTCATGCAGGGAAGTGCACAAAGCAAGTTGTGAGCCTGTGTTGCCTGATTGGGAGAGAGCTGAAAAGCACCATATCCAATAAAATATGGTGCTCTCCTTGCACTGATGCACTAGAGGCCGCCTAGTGCCAACACAGGCATGGTACAAGGAAGCCTAATTTACAGACAGGATTAGTTTGTGCAGGAAGGAATTCCTTTCTGCACAAAAGCGGCCCGAAGAAGCATTTTCTATATAATGAGGGGAAAAAAGATTTCTCTCCTTACGTCTTTCTGTGGTAGGCGTACCAATTTCGCACAGTCCACCTTTACAATTCTTAGTAAACATGGAATTGTGTTAAATTCATGGGTGAATACACAGAAAAGCCTTTGGGCAGTTAACATGGAATGCCTACCACTAAGAAATATTGTGTGGCTTTCTACGTCCCAAAGCAGCCTTTGCATTGACCTGCTTTACATGAGGGTTAAAGGTTAAGTAGATCTGCCCCTAAGTGATTTTGCCCTGAACCACTCAGTGTTGAGCTGATGCCGGGACTATACCTGGTTCCCCAGTTCCAGAGTTGGCTGCTCTGACCCTCAAGACACATCATCATCATAGCAAGGCACTATCCAAAGAAGTACTATATGCTTTACGGGTATCTGTGTGCACACCTCCTTAGCCCACAGAAGACGCATTACATAATCCCCAGTCATGCATGTATCTCTCTCACTCAGAACAGGTGCAACATGCACATCTGTAGCACTAGCATCCCTCACTAACAATATTTGGACCAAATATTGGAAACAACTATTGTGCCACAAAAATATTCTGTCAAAAATATTGTGATTTAGGAAATGTTGTCAACATGGGAAATTATTGTTTTTAGTATTGTTAATATTGTTGTAAAAAATATCAATGTAGAAAATATTGTTGTATGTAATATTGTTTGCAAGTGTTCATTTGTATAAATGTATTGTAATTTGTTTGATTGTATATGTGTGTTCATGATTTATTAGTGTTTTTTGTAAGATAATTTATTAGTTAGCAAATTGTTGAAATTTATATTTGTAGGTATATTAATGTATATGAATAATGGTTTTATGATTTTTTTTAGTAGCAGTATATTGAGTTTTTTGGAGATAAGCGTGGGCCAGATTTTTTAAAGTACAATTTATGATAATATTATGCAAATTGATATTTTGCAATTTTCAAATTAATTGTATTACTTAACGTTGGTAATACTTTTAAATTCACCATTCATTAAAATATATATATTAAAATTAAGTGTAAAATATTGCTTTTATTTACAAAATTTAATTATTCAAATAATTTACAAAAATACAAATATGTTTTTAAATTATTGTAATAAAGTAAAATAATTAGAAACTGTTTTTATATACAAGTTTCAAATTGTAGGTATTTTCTGGGAAATATATTTTAAATTATAGAATTCATTTAATATTATTTTGGTATTTTAATATTTTTAATGCATTTTAATTTACTTTTGAATTTGCATTATGTTTAAAACAATGTTTTTAAAATATAATATATAGTGTGCATGATTACAATTTCGAAAATATACGTATTTTTAAATATATTTAAAAAAACTAAAATGATTAGAAAATATGTTCATATAATTTTTAAATGTTAAACTGTTTCTGAAAAAAATGTATTCATACAAATAATTTATATTTCTTTTATTTAAAAATATTGTTTTATTTTAAAACTCAAAATATTAATTTCAATTACTTTTTTATTCTATGATCGTTACTTTTGAATTAAGATTGTATTTCTTTTTTTATGGTAAAATGTTTAGGAATGGTAGCAAATTGTTTTATAGTTGTATTATTTATACTTTGTAATAAGTGTTTTAAATATTTTTTATTTTCAAATATGTCAATATAGGTCTGTAGTTTTGGATAGTTTCTTTTTAGATTATTGGGGCTCTTATGATGTCGGTTTCAACTCAGACGGGCTGATTTTGATTCAGCCGGTCAGAACTGAACCCGGCCGGTCATTTCGGCTGGCTGTCAACGGGCTCAAGGAGCCTGTTGGCCAGTCAGAACCGTCCTGTAATCCAAATGGAAGGTGGTTTATGCTGTCCAGATTACGATGCACAGTTTATGGCAGGATTTCCATGCCGGCCTTTCCAACATGGAAACTCTATGGAAAAGCGTGCTTGGAGACCCCTAGCAGGGTCCAATTTCCTTTATGGCATCTGGTTGATGGCTGGTACCCCATGTTAATCCCCACACCCCATGGCAGGCACCTTGAGGTGCCTGTCACAGGGTTCATGGATTGACACCACCTCACATTTCCCTATGAGAGAAAGTACTACAGCTGGTTTACGCATGAAACACATGCTCCCATAGGAAAATGTTGGAAAGTGAAATCACCATTAGCGGTCGCATCCTAATGAGGCGGTTAGTCCCGTTTCGAGACAGTGTTGGGCGGAAGCAAGTCTGTCCAACATTGTAATAGGCCCCCAAATGTTATTGTATTTTATATTCAAGAAACTGTGTGTGAGTATAAAGTATTGATTTTGTATATAAAATGTGTCATTTGTATAAGAATTCTTTAAAATGTTTTAGATTGAAGTGTATTTAGTAAATATTTGCTCTTTAGCATCTAACAACTTCTTCAAATAGCCTTAGAATGGGATCAGTAAATATAACACCTTTAGTATCCAACACCTTTCCCCAATATGGTTAAATTAGAGTGGGAATAAAAAACCTCACCCATTCAGTTTCTAACACCTCCCCCCAATATGGTTAGACTCGAGTGGGAATAGTAAATGTCACCCCTTTAGTGTCCAACATCATCCCTAAATATTGTTAGACTGGAGTTTGTAAATATCAACACTTTAGTGTTCCAGCAACGAATTAACAACAGAATGCTGAATAAAACATTCACCTCCAAGTCAAGGGATCTGGGTTAAATCCATTGTTCTTTTGCTCACTATGCCACGCCAGTTTGGACCCAGCCATATGCAAATTAGTCTTGACCCTGCTCCTCATGGGAACAGTCCAGCCTGAACTGCCAAGCCATGTCCTTGCTGGACCAGTAACAAGGCTCCTGGGATCGGTTATGGGGTATCACCCCTCATCAGCCAGGCTAGCTTGAATCCAGTGGCAAGCGAGCAAGGGTCCTATGTCTGGATATACACATCTCCCTTAGAAAAAAGATGCTCTGCCAACAATTTATGGATGGAGTCCTGAATAAATCAAACATTCATCCCTGGTCAAGGATTAAATCTATCATTCTTTTGCTCACTACTTCACCCGAGATTGGACACAGCCATATGCAAATCAGTCTTGACCCTGCTCCTCATGGTAAAAGTCCAGTCCGAACTGCCAAGCCGGGTCCTTGCTGGCACTAATTTCAGGGTATTAGCCCTCATCAGCCAAGCTGACTTGAATACAGTAGCATAGCAAGCAAGAGACCCACGTCTGGGCATTCCCATTCTTTGCCTCAAGATTTAACCTAGGCTGGCTGATGAGGGTTGATACTGGAAACCGGCCCAGAATGCTTGTTTCTGGCCCAGCGACCAGTTCAGGCTGGACTGTTCCCATGGGGAGCAGGGTCACAACTGATTTGCATATAGATGGGTCTAACCTGGAATGGTGTGGTGTGCAAACAAACAATGGATTTAACCAATATCTGTCTGTGAATGAATGTTTGATTTGTTCAATATTCCGTCCAACATCTGTTCTTTTTGCAATTGTCACCCTAAGTGGGAGGGGTATGCCCAGACTAGGACCTGTGCTAGCTACTCCACCAGATTTAAGCTAGCCTGGCTGATCAGCAAAGATACTCCAAAACCGGTCCCAGGATACTTGTTTCTGGTCCAGGGAAGACCTTGTCTGACAGTTCAGCTTGGACTGTTCCCATTGTTCCCATTGGGTGCAGGATCAAGACTGATTTGCATATGGCTGGGTCTAAACTGAAATGGCGTGCAAAAAACACAAAGGATTTAACCCGGATCTGTGACTGGGGGTGAATGTTGGATTTGTTCAGCATTCCATCCATCATCTGTTCTTTTTGCAATTGTTGTACTGAGTGGGAAGGGTATGCCCCAATGTGAATGCCATGCTCTCTACACCACCAGATTTAAGCTAGCCCGGCTGATGATGGGTGATACACCAAAACTGGTCTCATGATGCTTGTTTCTGGTCCAAGAAAAACCTGGCCTGGCAGTTCGGGCTGGACTGTTCCCATAGGGAGATGGGTCAAGAATGGTTTGCATATAGCTGGGTGTAAACTGGAATGGTGTGGCATGAAATAAAATATTCTGGACTTAACCCAGATCTGTGACTGGGGGTGAATGTTTGATTTGTTCTGCATTCCATCCATCATCTGTCCATTTTGCAATTGTCGCTCTAAGTGGCAATGATATGCCCAGACATGGGCCCCGTGCTCACTACGTCACCAGATTTAAGCAAGCCTGGCTGATTAGGGGTATACCCCGAAACCAGTCCCAGGAATCTTGTTTCTGGTCAAGGGAAGACCATGCCTAGCAGTTTGGACATTACTGTTCCTATGGGGAGCAGGGTCAAGACTGATTTGCATATAGCTAGGTCTAAACTGGAATGATGTGGCATGCAAAAAAATTAAGGATTTAACCCAAATCTGTGGCAAGGGGAGAATTTTTGATTTGTTCAGTATTCCGTCCATCATCAGTTTTTTTTTGCAATTGTCACCACTTCAGTGTCCAACACATTCCCCCAATATAGTTAGATTGGAGTGGGAATAGTAAATGTCACCCCATTTCTGCCCAACTCCTTCCCTCAGTATGGTTAGACTGGAGAGTCAATAGTAAACACCACCGTTTTAGTGTCCAAAATCTTCCCCCAAGATGGTTAGATTGGATTGGGAATATTAAATGACACCCCTTTAGTGTCTAGTGCATTCCACAGCTTGGACTACATTGAAGTGGGAACAGTATATGTCACACCTTTAGTGCTCCACACTTTCCCCCAATGTGGTTAGATTGAAGTGGACATAGTAAATGTTACTCCAATAGTATCCAAACACCTTCTACAAATGTGTTCAGATTGGAGTGGAAAAAGTAAAGGTCACTCTTTTAGAGTCTAACACTTTTTGAAAAATGGATTATGCTAGAGTGTGATTACTACAGCCTTATAGCCCGCCGTAGCGGGCTATACCGGCTATTAAAGGCCCGTGAATCGTTAAAGGCCCGAGCCGAAGGCAAGGGACTTTAACGAGACAGCGGGACTTTAATAGCCGGTATAGCCCTGCTACGAAGGGCTATAAGGCTATTAGAACATTCTGCCACTAGAGGGCAGAATGTTCTCACAAATTAAACAAAGGGTTCTCGAAGCTCGAGGGGATATAGATCCCCTCGAGCTTCGAGAAGCCTTTGTAGAATATTGGAATGTTGCTCTGCGGGCCTTTACCGGCCCGTAGAAGCAGGGAGCACTCTATTGTCTGCAATGGAGCTCCCAACATTCCAATGTTCTAATACATTTTATAATTTTAGTCTGAAATACTTAATTTTCATAGTATTTCTATGTAGTAGACATTGTTTGTGTTATTTTTTTGTATAGTTGGTGTTTCGAAGTATAATGAAATGAAAATGAAATGAAATGAAAATAAAATTTGTAAAGCGCTACAGTTGCCCTCAGGCGTCCAGGCGCTGTGAATAAACAAAAGTGCCCTCAGATGAACAACAAGTTTCTGGTTACTGAAACAGAAAGGTTTTAAGCTGCTTCCGGAAACTGGTTAAGTTGGAGTTGCTTCTCATGTGCAAAGGGAGGGTGTTCCATAATCTTGATACATTATAGGAGAAGGAACGTCCTCCTGCGCTGGCTCTAAAGATTCTGGGAATCTTGGCCAGAGATGCAGACGAGGATCGAAGCACCTTGTTGGGCAGATACGGGGAAATCAAGGAACAGTTGATTTCTGGGCCCGTTTTCCAGAGAGCCTGGTGAGCACTGCACAGAGCTTTAAACTTTACTCTGTCCCTGACAGGCAGCCAGTGCAACGTTCTTAGCCCAGCTTTTATTGAAGTTCTTCATGGGACTCCAAGTAGCGCACGAGCAGCACAGTTTTGGGTGCGCTGAAGTTTTTGCAAGGTGTAGTCCGGTGCTCCAAGATAGAGGGCGTTATTAAAATCCAGGCGGGATTGAACGAGGCCCTGTATAATTATCTGCCTGGCCTCAAATGGAAGAATTTTTTTAATCACCCTGAGGAGGCCAAAGCAGGTGGCCGACACCTTCGTGGCCTGTGTATTGAGGCTCAGCGACTTATCTAGCCATACCCCCCGGACTTTTGATGTTATCTCTGGGGGCAGGGGCCGCCCCCATGCTCGCGGGCTATAGCAGCTCCAAAGTAGAGGGGGTCGCCGGGCCCAGGAGCATGAGCTCGGTCTTATCGTCGTTGAGCTTCAGACATGAGCTCATCATCCAACTCCTCACCTCCTCCAAACACACTGCTAGATTGGGCGGCGATTGGAGGCCACTCTTTTGCACAAGGGAGACCACCAGCTGGGTGTCGTCCGCATAGGAAATGATGTTAATACCGTGCGGACGAACAATCCCAGCCAGCGGCCTCATATATGCATTGAAGAGCGTAGGGCTCAATGATGAACCCTGAGGGACTCCACACCCCAGAGGCCTGCTTGATGAAATGGATGTGCTGTCAAAGACCTGGAAGGTTCTATCCGATAAAAAAGACTTGAACCAAACCACGGCTTCTCCGGACACTCCTAGGTCGGCGAGACGGTTCATTAGAATTTTATGATGTACCATGTCAAAAGCGGCACTCAGATCGAGGAGGATCACTGCCACTGACCCCCCCCGATCCAAGATCCGTCTCGCCTCCTCAGTCACAGCCCATAAAGCAGTCTCTGTCCCATGTTTTGGGTGAAAGCCCGTCTGGGAAGCATCGAGGAGATGGTTTTCCTCGAGGAACTTCGGCAGGATGGTATTAATGTGCTTCTCCAGGATCTTAGATGCCCATGGGAGCAGAGAAATCGGGTGGTAATTGCTAGGGTTAGCTGGGTCAAGGGCAGGTTTTTTTAGCAAGGCCCGTACCATTGCATGCTTCCATGTCACAGGTACCATCCTTCTCAGAATGGAGGAGTTCAGTAACTCCATGAGAGTAGGGAGAATGGTTTTGCTAGCCAACCCCAGCGAGCCCGGAGGAGCAGGGTCACACGGTGAGCCAGATTTTATTTGTTGTGCTAGAGACTCCAATGTTTCCAGATTCAACAATGGAAAAGACTCTAGCTTACTATGAGATGGAGCTACTGTATCCAAAGCTGAGTCAGAACGTTGGGTGAGTGATTCAATGGCTGGATCAGGAAAGGAAAGGTAGATTTTATTAACTTTTTGAAAAAAGAAATCAACCAGCTCGTTACATTTAGAAGGGGAGTTACTATTGTCTACGGCGGACAGAGGGGGTTTTATCAGGGAATTCACTATCCGATATATTTCTTTCGGCTTAGATTTAGCCGTTGTTATTTTGTCATTATAGTGGGCTGCTTGTGAGGTTTTTATTGCCAGCTTATAGTTCCTGATAGCGTCCCTGTAAGTGACTTTATCAATAAGATTGTAAGTCATACGCCATTTCCTCTCTAGTCTCTTGCAGGAGCGCTTTTTGTCCCTAAGGTCTTCTGTGTACCACGGTGCTGATTTGCTCTGCCTCTTTGACCCAGATAGGTGTAAAGGGAGAACCAGATCAAGGGAGGCGGTGATCCAATCGTTGTATTTATTATTATTTGCCATTGGGTCATGGGAGAGTAGAGGTCTAGTGGTGCTAAGGGCCTTCGTCCAGTTCTCTACAGAGAGTTTGGACCAATTTCGGGTTTTCCGAGATGTGAAAATGGATGGAGGGGGTTTGCTTGTGGTCCAGGTGAAGGCTATCAAGAAGTGATCCGACCATGGTAGGCTGCTAATAGTGCCCACTTTAAGTTGGTCACTATTACTAAAGATCGGGTCAAAGAGATTACCTTTTTCATGCGTTGGAGAGGGAACTAATTGCTCTAACTGGATGGTGGCTAAACTCGACATCATCTCTAGTGCCGTGTGGTCTGACAGGTTGTCAAAATTAACATTAAAATCTCCAAGTAAAGTAAAATTAGAGGGAGAGGTAACCAATTCGGAGAACACCGACAAAAGAGAGGTGTTAAATTGTCCGATGGTTCCAGGAGGACGATAGATAGGAATACCAGTGAAGCTGGTGTTAGGGGAAAACTCGATCACAAAAGGGAAACTTTCGCAATCCTCAATCTCCTCCGTCAAGCAGCGGCAAACATAGCTCTCCTTATAAATAATCGCAAGGCCACCGCCTCTGCCCTGAGGTCCATCAACCCGCGCTATCTGGTAACCCGGAGTAATGGCCTGTGCCAGGTCCGGCTGGGAGTCTTGATTTAACCAAGTCTCGGTCAAAAAGATCACATCCGGTGTATGTTCATCTAGGAGCAAGGACATTTCTAAACAATGCTTAGCTAGGGACCTGCAATTGAGCAGAAACATGGAGTAATCCTTTACCTCAGATCTGGCGGTAGTGGTGGTGATTAGCTCTGATTTACAGTACATGCAGCGACGAGGGATCTCCAGTGGATGTATAGAGTGGCCACATCTAGATAACATAGGTGGGCGGAGCTGATGTAAAAGGCTCGAGCTGTATACCTGCCTGTCTCCCATAAGACGGCCAGGGGACGTGGCCCCTGGGCCCGGCCGGGCGCGGACGGGCGCAGACGGGCTTGCCGTTGGCGCGCCGCCGGCGTGCCCGCTCCACCCGCCCGCTGCGCGGACAGGGGACCATATCCCTATATCCGGTTTGAGGAGGGCGTGAGGTGGCCAGCAGCTGCAGCGCCACCCTTCCCTCACCCTAGATGGCCGCTGGAACCCTTTCTCCCCAAGCGTCACGAGATGGCAGTGTGCGCTGGGAATCGGGGTTCGAGGGGGCCTAGAAATGTGCAGGTAAGTTCTCAGTCAACTACGCAGTGCACATTATACAAATTATTAGAAATACATTTTAAAATCAGCTTTTTGTAAAAAACGAGCAACAGAGCCCCCTGCTTCCGCCTCAGGGGAGAGACACTAAGAAAGTCAGCGCGCTGCGCTGTCGGCCTAATTAAATACTCTGGGAGGGCGGGAGGCGGCCAACAGCTGCAGCACCACATATCCCTCACCGAAGATGGCCGCTGGAACCCTTTCTCCCCAAGCGTCACGAGATGGCAGTGTGCGCTGGGAATCGGGGTTCGAGGGGGCCTAGAAATGTGCAGGTAAGTTCTCAGTCAACTACGCAGTGCACATTATACAAATTATTAGAAATACATTTTAAAATCAGCTTTTTGTAAAAAACGAGCAACAGAGCCCCCGGCTTCCGCCTCAGGGGAGAGACACTAAGAAAGTCAGCGCGCTACGCTGTCGGCCTAATTAAATACTCTGGGAGGGCGGGAGGCGGCCAGCAGCTGCAGCGCCACCCTTCCCTCACCGAAGATGGCCGCTGGAACCCTTTCTCCACAAGCGTCACGAGATGGCAGTGTGCGCTGGGAATCGGGGTTCGAGGGGGCCTAGAAATGTGCAGGTAAGTTCTCAGTCAACTACGCAGTACACATTATACAAATTATTAGAAATACATTTTAAAACCAGCTTTTTGTAAAAAACGAGCAACAGAGCCCCCGGCTTCCGCCTCAGGGGAGAGACACTAAGAAAGTCAGCGCGCTGCGCTGTCGGCCTAATTAAATACTCTGGGAGGGTGGGAGGCGGCCAGCAGCTGCAGCGCCACCCTTCCCTCACCCAAGATGGCCGCTGGAACCCTTTCTCCCCAAGCGTCACGAGATGGCAGTGTGCGCTGGGAATCGGGGTTCGAGGGGGCCTAGAAATGTGCAGGTAAGTTCTCAGTCAACTACGCAGTGCACATTATACAAATTATTAGAAATACATTTTAAAACCAGCTTTTTGTAAAAAATGATCAACAGAGCCCCCGGCTTCCGCCTCAGGGGAGAGACACTAAGTAAGTCAGCGCGCTGCGCTGTCGGCCTAATTAAATACTCTGGGAGGGCGGGAGGCGGCCAGCAGCTGCAGCGCCACCCTTCCCTCACCCAAGATGGCCGCTGGAACCCTTTCTCCCCAAGCGTCACGAGATGGCAGTGTGCACTGGGAATCGGGGTTCGAGGGGGCCTAGAAATGTGCAGGTAAGTTCTCAGTCAACTACGCAGTGCACGTTATACAAATTATTAGAAATACATTTTAAAACCAGCTTTTTGTAAAAAATGATCAACAGAGCCCCCGGCTTCCGCCTCAGGGGAGAGACACTAAGAAAGTCAGCGCGCTACGCTGTCGGCCTAATTAAATACTCTGGGAGGGCGGGAGGCGGCCAGCAGCTGCAGCGCCACCCTTCCCTCACCCAAGATGGCCGCTGGAACCCTTTCTCCCCAAGCGTCACGAGATGGCAGTGTGCGCTGGGAATCGGGGTTCGCAGGGGCCTAGAAATGTGCAGGTAAGTTCTCAGTTATAAAAATAGTTTTCTGTATGTTTGTAGGTAACAATATCCTTAACGAATATTTTTTATTGAATACAGATACGTCACACATTTTTCTCCTTTTTTAAAGGTGTCAAAGTTCCTTTTTTGTATAATTTCAAATTTTTAAACAGTTGTATAGATTAATTTAAAAATGAAGGGCCTTTTTAATGATGGCAGCTGGACATACCTCCTGACCATAGGTCGGTGCTTCCAACTGCTGAATTTGGATGAGACTGCCCGATGGGCTGTCGGAAACATTGATTTCCCAATGGCAGCTTGTGCAGCGGACTGAAAAGGCCCGCAGCACAAGATGCCATTGGGAAATGGATGTAATCAAATATCCCTCCACCCTGCCACAAAGTGATCTTTTTGCCCATTTATTTCTATGTGGAGAAATTATTTTATTTAGTTTCACTTAGTTCCAGGAGGACGATAGATAGGAATACCAGTGAAGCTGGTGTTAGGGGAAAACTCGATCACAAAAGGGAAACTTTCGCAATCCTCAATCTCCTCCGTCAAGCAGCGGCAAACATAGCTCTCCTTATAAATAATCGCAAGGCCACCGCCTCTGCCCTGAGGTCCATCAACCCGCGCTATCTGGTAACCCGGAGTAATGGCCTGTGCCAGGTCCGGCTGGGAGTCTTGATTTAACCAAGTCTCGGTCAAAAAGATCACATCCGGTGTATGTTCATCTAGGAGCAAGGACATTTCTAAACAATGCTTAGCTAGGGACCTGCAATTGAGCAGAAACATGGAGTAATCCTTTACCTCAGATCTGGCGGTAGTGGTGGTGATTAGCTCTGATTTACAGTACATGCAGCAACGAGGGATCTCCAGTGGATGTATAAAGTGGCCACATCTAGATAACATAGGTGGGCGGAGCTAATGTAAAAGGCTCGAGCTGTATACCCGCCTGTCTCCCATAAGACGGCCAGGGGACGTGGCCCCTGGGCCCGGCCGGGCGCGGACGGGCGCAGACGGGCTTGCCTTTGGCGCGCCGCCGGCGTGCCCGCTCCACCCGCCCGCTGCGCGGACAGGGGACCATATCCCTATATCCGGTTTGAGGAGGGCGTGAGGTGGCCAGCAGCTGCAGCGCCACCCTTCCCTCACCCAAGATGGCCGCTGGAACCCTTTCTCCCCAAACGTCACGAGATGGCAGTGTGCGCTGGGAATCGGGGTTCGAGGGGGCCTAGAAATATGCAGGTAAGTTCTCAGTCAACTACGCAGTGCACATTATACAAATTATTAGAAATACATTTTAAAACCAGCTTTTTGTAAAAAACGAGCAACAGAGCCCCCGGCTTACGCCTCAGGGGAGAGACACTAAGAAAGTCAGCGCGCTACGCTGTCGGCCTAACTAAATACTCTGGGAGGGCGGGAGGCGGCCAGCAGCTGCAGCGCCACCCTTCCCTCACCCAAGATGGCCGCTGGAACCCTTTCTCCCCAAGCGTCACGAGATGGCAGTGTGCGCTGGGAATCGGGGTTCGAGGGGGCCTGGAAATGTGCAGGTAAGTTCTCAGTCAACTACGCAGTGCACATTATACAAATTATTAGAAATACATTTTAAAACCAGCTTTTTGTAAAAAATGATCAACAGAGCCCCCGGCTTCCGCCTCAGGGGAGAGACACTAAGAAAGTCAGCGCGCTGCGCTGTCGGCCTAATTAAATACTCTGGGAGGGCGGGAGGCGGCCAGCAGCTGCAGCGCCACCCTTCCCTCACCCAAGATGGCCGCTGGAACCCTTTCTCCCCAAGCATCACGAGATGGCAGTGTGCGCTGGGAATCGGGGTTCGCGGGGCCTAGAAATGTGCAGTTAAGTTCTCAGTTATAAAAATAGTTTTCTGTATGTTTGTAGGTAACAATATCCTTAACGAATATTTTTTTTTGAATACAGATACGTCACACATTTTTCTCCTTTTTTAAAGGTGTCAAAGTTCCTTTTTTGTATAATTTCACATTTTTAAACAGTTGTATAGATTAATTTAAAAATGAAGGGCCTTTTTAATGATGGCAGCTGGACATACCTCCTGACCATAGGTCGGTGCTTCCAACTGCTGAATTTGGATGAGACTGCCCGATGGGCTGTCGGAAACATTGATTTCCCAATGGCAGCTTGTGCAGTGGACTGAAAAGGCCCGCAGCACAAGATGCCATTGGGAAATGGATGTAATCAAATATCCCTCCACCCTGCCACAAAGTGATCTTTTTGCCCATTTATTTCTATGTGGAGATATTATTTTATTTAGTTTCACTTAGTGGCCATGTTTTTTTTTTACCAGAAGCTTCACTTTTTTAATCCATTTGTGTTATTTCTAGTCTATTTTCCCAGAATCAGGTCACGGTAAATTGCTGTTTGTGGCTTGTTGGCATTTTTAGATGTATTAAAAGTAGTGTTTCTCACTAGTTAGGAGTTCTGGGTTTTCATACATTATTTTAGTAATGTAGTGTTATGTTATGTTAAATAGTGTTAAATGATTTGTATTTTGCTGGTTCAGTGTTTTGGGTGATGTAAATTGTTTTGCGTGTGGGTTTTCATATTTTATTGTATAGGTTTAGTCTACTAACATGCCCTAACGGCATTAGAAGTTTCTGTTTTTTGCTGAAAGGAAATCAATTTTGGTTTATAATTAACTAGTGCTTTTGACTTTAAATTCTTTTTGTTCGGGTTTCCTGAAGTGCTTATTGTTTTTACAGTATGTCTGGATTTTTATGGTTCCTAGATTGCTTCAAGGGATTTCTATTGGATCCATTTAATTTTTGCATTTTCTGGGCGCATTCTGGACCATATTTTTCCATTTTTGGTGGATTACTATTTTTGACAACATGAATTCATAGGAAGTTCTGCAGCTACAGAACACTTAGGCCCCCATTAGGATGCGGGCGGACTTTGCCCTCCCGCCATCCCAGTGCAAAACGGGACCGCCCGCCATAGGAGCGGATGTCCCGCCTTGACAATTAGGAAGCGCTCGCCACACTGGTGGGTGCATCCTGTATTTTTACCATTGTGGCGGGCGGTGTTGAAAGCGCCGCCCGCCGCAATGGTAAAAATGCACGTTGTGCATTTCAAAGCACAACATGACAGGCACCGTGCAGTGCCTGCCATGTTGCACTTTAAAATGCGGGGGGGTACCATAGGTACCCCTCATGTGCACCCCCCACCCCCGGAGTCCCAGGGGCCCAAAACGTGCCCCGCAGGGAGTCTCCGCATGCCTTTCTGTGGCGGCATTTCTGCCACGGAAAGGCATGTCTGCAAGCCCATCCTAATATGGCTGGTGGTGTCTAATAGACATCGCCACAATATTAAACATTTTCCTCCTCGGCCGCAAGGCGACCGGGGCGGAAAAGCGGCGGACGGTGTTTACGTCTACCGCGGTCCCCCCCGCCATAGTAATATGGCGGGGGGAAATGGGTGGCGGGCGGGCATTAATGTTGGGCGGTGGCGATCTGCCCGATATCGTAATGGACCCCTAAGTTTCTTATTTTATTTCTTTTGGGTGGGAAGTGTGCTATATTATTTGTGTAAATATTATGGCCCATATGTACAAATTTCTGACATTGTGATTCCCAAATAGCGAACTTGGAGAAATCGCTATTTGGGAATCAGAAAACAGAATGTATGTAACCTGTGATTTCCAAATAATGATTCCTACGGATTCGCAATCCCTATCAGGAAATCACAATTTTGGAAATCGCAAAATTGCTATTTCCTAATAGGAAACGTTGCAAAATAGGAAAAGATACATCGCTTTTTGTGCTGGTCTGCTGCCATGTTCTCTTACCCCGCAGGGGATGAGGGTCACTTGACTCAACTGAATAATAACTAATTAACAAACCCTAAATTTCCCAACCAAGAACTGGATTCAACTTTTGGTAGCATTTCTACCTATTACATCCTACATTTCTAGCTTGTTTCCGGTTAGTGCTAGCATCCCTCCCGATAATCCCTTGACTTTAACGGGCTGTATTGGTATGTGGGTGTCATCTCTATCATCACTATGCAGGTGTCGCTTCTATTGTCACTGTCGGTGCTATCTCCTTCCTGTAGTATATATATGTATCCTGCACCCAAAGGAGTTCTCCAAATGTGCCTTAACTCTGTTTACACAAGCTCTTTAAGATATCCTCTAAGGATATGGTGTCCATTTGGCCTATAGCTGTTACACAAATCCGACTTATCTATCCATATAGATCATGGTCTTATTCAAGGAAGAGACCCTGCACCTAGATCATTAATCAGAAGATTAGTTAAGGTCAATATTCCAGTGCAGGAAATGCCCCTTTTAATGGTCTACCTTAATCGTTACCCTCCTTTGCTTAAGTCCTAGCACCAACAAGTGCCTAACAGAAAGTAAATCCAGATTTCTATGTCTGCTCGGATATTAAAGTATTCAAGGACTGTCAAATGACCAATGTGTTTGCTCAGATGATAGAATGCATTTTTCAGATTTACTTCAAAGTGAGTCTTACTACCAGAGGGTGGGTCTGTACAATGCAACAGTGGGCCTGGAAACTTTCTAACTCATACATATTGTATAGGCGGGCCTGGTCTCAAATGAACGATATGTTGGTGAGAGACCTAAATGTTACACTAGTTCACTGCTAGTGCAATTGTTCCCCTTTTACCAGTGGGCTAAGTGATATGATGTATGGCATAATTCTTTGGTAACTTAATATGGGGCGTATTACGGGTTTGGGGGTCCGACCACTGTAGAACCGCGTCCACCACCCACCAGCAGCCCACGGCACTGTCGGTCCAAAGAACGCCCTATTACGAGTTGACCACGGGGCTGGAGATATGGAGGCAGGGATTTTGCATCATTGGTGAGTATTTTTTACAAATATATCAATGCCTGTGTGTGCATGATATATGTGAAAACATACCATATGCCCATTATTTATTAATTTATTTATTGACATTTGTAGAGCGCGGCGAATACCCGTGGGCGTCTCGGCGATATTACTGGGGTTCAGCCCAATGGGTACATGGTTCAAAAATAATTCTCACCTGAAGACCCACAAACAGGGTTGCAATCCTCCGGATGAAGATCCTGCTGCAAAGGAGGGGCCTGGAGAAAGTATCTACATCGGAATCTGCATCGGAGAAGAAGAAAAGGGTGAAAACGCACCACATATCCTTCTCCACCGCCACCTTGAAGCAGGCGGTCGCACTGCTGTGGTCCGCTTGTGGAACAGGCAACTCGTAATATGGATGATGGTACTGCTCCCCTGTACCTTTCTATGGCAGCTGCCTTTCTCCGACAGCAAACCTGGAGGTCGGCAGTCTGCTGATGGACTTGGTGATCCAGTAGCAGGCTTCGCAAAGATGATCCAGCCAACTCGTAATACAGCAGTCGGACCGCTGAGCAAACTGCGCTCAGACCACCATCGCTGATACAGCGGACATTTTTATCCCTGAATCATGCTTAATCCACTAACACAGCTGACTGTTTTTCTTCCAACACAGCATATAGATCTAATGCATCAGCTATTTCTGGGAGGGTGCAAATTAAGCATGCCATCACACCTTTAACAGTAGTTATCTTACCATATTTTGATCTGGCTTTAGTCCTCAGGCAGCTAACCCTTAATCAAGATCATTAAAACTTAATTATTGAATTCAATTATTGCAAAAGATTATAAACCCCCAAGAGCATCATGCCACCTTTTGCAGACTGCTAAGAGAGAACGTCTTCAACAAGAAAGACTAGAACTAGAATATAAGTGTGAGACATCTACCACAAATGGAGAACCGCAGCCCTATCACCAGCGTATAGTCCTGGTAATTGTTCCATTATCAGGTGGGGAGGTTGTGCAAGACACCAATACCTGGGCATGATGCAGAGAAGTGAAGCAATATGTGACACTTTATTGAGCACATTTGGGATATCAAATGATTTGTTCTATCCTCTTATCCTACTCATCTCCCGCAGAGATACATACATTTTGCTCAATATAATGGTTTTACAAATTGTCCATAATGTTAAAACTAGTAGACTCACTTCGCGACTTAAATGACACAGAGTTTGCTAAATCATAAATGAACTGAAAGAGAAATAATGTGTCTGAAATAACCATATTCAATGATCTGTCATCTCCTTCCATGTCCCCTTGAGAGCTGTGATGATACCAACCGCAAAATTAAGAGACATAAGTGTTACCCTTCCATTACGTTTGCAGTCTTATAGGGTGAAACCTTCTGCGTTGAAATAGATTATTGAACAATTTGAGCCACATTAGTGGTTTTATATTACTTCTAAGATGTAGTCAAGTTTGGCAAGCCACAGTCAATTGTAGGTGAACTACTTGATAGAAAGATAATATCAATGCAGTGGTGGAGACTGACCCACTTTTGGGTGCCTTTTTATAGTTTGCACCTAGTTACCACCAGTTCAGAATCAATGGAAATTGCATTTCCTAGATATCCATTTCACAGCTAGTTGCAATTAGGAAATGTTATGTATATGCAGTTAAAGAAACGTAAGTAGGAAATCCCTATTTGTGATTTCCTATTTTGCGATTCCCAAAAAGTGATATCTACTGTGTGGAAATCGCATTTTGCAACGCCACATATGCCTTTTGTACATACCAAAAGGCAAATTTGCGATTCAGCCTGTTAGTGATTGTTATTTGTTAAGGTTTAGGTGTTGTAACTAGTTTTTGTTTCTTGGTTGGTGACAGTTACATTTTTTATTTAAATATTTTATTATCTCATATTGGAGTTATATTTGAATTTTAGGCTAATGTAATAAAATATCATATTTATTATTTATTTTTAAAAATGATTTGTTATGGTGGTTTAGATTTTGTGAATATTTGTCATGACTTTGGTAGGTTAATATTTATTTTCTAATATCCATTTGGCTATTATTACTAGTATTATAACATAGGGCCCCACCTTATAGACACTTATTCCCATTAAACGTGACACACCCGGGTTTTCAATATTATTCCATTCCCTTATGTATATGAATTCAATTATTCATATAGGTCACAATGTCAAATTTAGAAAGAAACTACCATCTACAGTCCCGCCTTTCATTCAATGAAAAAATGTGAGTAGAGAGTACCTCACAGTAGAACCGCCAACGGGGTTACTGGCTAGCAATTACCAGTTTACCCACTTATCATCATTGGTAACTCAGTGAACAAGGAAAAGAGAA
Source organism: Lissotriton vulgaris (assembly GCF_964263255.1). NCBI lineage: Eukaryota > Metazoa > Chordata > Amphibia > Caudata > Salamandridae > Lissotriton > Lissotriton vulgaris. The sequence goes on along the minus strand of NC_141697.1, from coordinate 88,619,514 downwards.
AAGGAAAAGAAAAGCAAGTGCAACCAGTTCTTGTTCCCCTTATCGAAAGACACAATTAGTAATGCTCACTTTTGCAATCAACCAACCCCCCCCCCCCCAGTGAGAAATAATAAGTGTAATTCTCACTATTAAAATTGTAAGGCTTGCTGGCCACTCCAATTTTATTCTGGGCTGCAAGCCTTCCAAACTAAAATTGGTTCCTCTTACACCAAATCTAATACTTCTTTGCCAACATGTTTCTTTGCTGTATTTTAGCGCAACTTCATCAGGGCTAACAGGGGTTCATCTTCTCACTCATTCACTTTGTGTTTATATTCAACACCTGGAGGTTGCGAAGTTGCAGCATACCCACAAACCTCCTTTACGGGTCATCCGTGTCAATTGATCACGTGTCCCTGCAAAAACCATCCATACTCTGGTCTTCAATGCTCCATCCCACCGGCATTGTTTAGGAGCTATCCCTTTGTTATTTTGAAAGATTTTGACATTGCACTGTAGCATGTTGTACATTCTTTTGGTTAGTTTGCTGGGTGTAGGTTGGATTCTGCCTAGTGTGAATTGGAAGGCAATGTGGCATCCTTCCACTGCGTTGTTTATTTTAACTTCCTGTGCCAAGGTGATTGCATACACGTTCCACCATTGTATTTGGAATTTGGGTTCATGTATGTGTTCGGAGTGATTCAGTCAGGCTTAGTTTGTCTTTTTTGTTGTTGAGAGAAATGGCTTTCCATTACTATATTGTAGTGGTTGACTAACTCTGTGACAGGTACATAGGCTAGTGCAATCATATTTGTATTTCAAATGCAAATTGGCTGTTTGTAGAATATTCTACACATAGGGCCTGATTATGAGTTTTGTGGTGCGGGGAGGGACCCTCAAACCTGTGTGCGCACCGCCACCAGATTACAACTTTGTCAGTGGTTGTTGGTTCTATGATACAGGCACCACAATGGGAAACACAAAGGCAGTACCTGCACGGAATGGACTGGTGTAGTTCATGCCGTGCAGGTACTGCTGTGTATGCACACAGGGGTGCACAATATGTGCCCCTGTGCATGCTCCCCATGGCCCTAAGGTAACAGCAGGCCCTTTGGGCCCCCTTTGTTTTTGCTCCACCACGCTTTTCATTGAGTAGGAAATGGGAATCGCCACAAAAACCGTAGTGGAGTGGAAACTCCTATTATGCTTGGTGGTACCACCAAGTATATTGTGGCCTCAAGACCGCTGCACCACCACCAGGGATGTCTGATCCATGTCGGTTGTGGTGGTGAAATAGCAGTCTGACCACCCTAGTTGTAAGAGGGCAGTTGGACCACCGGTGTGGCAATGGCTGGACCACCATATCTGCGTCACCTTCAGTCTGGTGGTCTGTGGACTGCCAGACCCATAATCAGGCCCTTAGTGCAGATTGTTGGAAGTGTCTCCATATGCTTTGATTACAATGCTTCAGAAAAGGGGGTGGTGATGAACAGAGTGTCTGAATTAAGCAGACCACTCTTACCCAGTCCAAAGATCAGGGCTTGATCCATCACCACTTTTTAGCTCACTGCACCATCCCAGCTCAGAACCTGGCTACATGCAAATTAGTCTGTTCCTGTTCCAGTGCATGATGGGAACAGGGCAAACCAAACTACCAAGCCAATTCTTATACTGGGAAGGAAACAAGCTTCCGGGGACCGGTTTCTGGCATTTCAGCCGTCGTCGGCCCGGCTTGTTGAATCCTAATGGTGCAATGAGCAAGGGACTCACATCTGAGTATACCCTTACACGCTTATGGTGGACAAAATGATTCAGAAAAGGGGGTGGTGATGAACAGAGTGTCTGAATTAAGCAGACCACTCTTACCCAGTCCAAAGATCAGGGCTTGATCCATCACCGTTTTTTAGCTCACTGCACCATCCCAGCTCAGAACCTGGCTACATGCAAATTAGTCTGTTCCTGTCCCAGTGCATGATGGGAACAGGGCAAACCAAACTACCAAGCCAATTCTTATACTGGGAAGGAAACAAGCTTCCGGGGACCGGTTTCTGGCATTTCAGCCGTCGTCGGCCCGGCTTGAATCCTGATGGTGCAATGAGCAAGGGACTCACATCTGAGTATACCCTTCCACGCTTATGGTGGACAAAATGATTCAGAAAAGGGGGTGGTGATGAACAGAGTGTCTGAATTAAGCAGACCACTCTTACCCAGTCCAAAGATCAGGGCTTGATCCATCACCGTTTTTTAGCTCACTGCACCATCCCAGCTCAGAACCTGGCTACATGCAAATTAGTCTGTTCATGTCCCAGTGCATGATGGGAACAGGGCAATCCAAACTACCAAGCCAATTCTTATACTGGGAAGGAAACAAGCTTCCGGGGACCGGTTTCTGGCATTTCAGCCGTTGTCGGCCCGGCTTGCTTGAATCCTGATGGTGCAATGAGCAAGGGACTCACATCTGAGTATACCCTTCCACGCTTATGGTGGACAAAATGATTCAGAAAAGTGGGTGGTGATGAACAGTGTGTCTGAATTAAGCTGACCACTCTTACCCAGTCCAATGATCAGGGCTTGATCCATCACCATTTTTTAGCTCACTGCACCATCCCAGCTCAGAACCTCGCTACATGCAAATTAGTCTGTTCCTGTCCCAGTGCATGATGGGAACAGGGCAAACCAAACTACCAAGCCAATTCTTATACTGGGAAGGAAACAAGCTTCCGGGGACCGGTTTCTGGCATTTCAGCCGTCGTCGGCCCGGCTTGCTTGAATCCTGATGGTGCAATGAGCAAGGGACTCACATCTGAGTATACCCTTCCACGCTTATGGTGGACATATAGCCAGGTTCTGAGCTGGGATGGTGCAGTGAGCTAAATAACGGTGATGGATCAAGCCCTGATCTTTGGACTGGGTAAGAGTGGTCTGCTTAATTCAGACACTCTGTTCATCACCACCCCCTTTTCTGAATCGTTTTTGGCCACTATAGGTGTGGCAGAGTATACTCAGACATGAGTCCCTTGCTCACTGCACCATCAGGATTCAAGCAAGCCGGGCCGACGACGGCTGAAATGCCAGAAACCGGTCCCCGGAAGCTTGTCTCCTTTCTGGTGAAGAATTGGCTTGGTAGTTTGGTCTGCCCTGTTCCCATGATGCACTGGGCCAGGGACAGACTAATTTGCATATAGCCAGGTTCTGAGCTGGGATGGTGCAGTGAGCTAAATAACGGTGATGGATCAAGCCCTGATCTTTGGACTGGGTAAGAGTGATCTGCTTAATTCAGACACTCTGTTCATCACCACCCCCTTTTCTGAATCGTTGATTACAATGCTAGCAACCACCTTGTATGGAAGTGTGGACGTACATTGTAAAACGGTTGGAACCATGACTTGCTCAAAGTCTGCGAAGTTATTTGCATTATGTTGAATGTGGATTTAGAGGTCGTAGTAAGTACAAATACTACTTTGTTATTTGGTAGTAGGGCATGTATAAAAGGGACATTTGTATTTTGATGTTCACCATGTATGATGTATATCTGAGTGAATCGGTTTGGACACATTTTGAAGGTCCCATCCACCATCCACATTTGACATTTGCTGAGTTTTAATACGTTTTTTCCTGTGGAGAATATTAGTATTTGTTTCTCATTATTTAAGTTGCACATAAAAGGTAAGTGTCTGCATTATGTGTCATAGTTAAATGCTCTGGTATTTGTACGTCTTCAGGGCCGGACTGGCTACCGGGCATTTTGACATTCTACAGAGCTGGGGGCTGATGTCACTGTGATGGGGGCTAATTTCATAGAGGGAGACCTGCGTGTGCTTCGAAATCAACAATACAAAACAAATTTCGTTTTGCACACGCAGGTCCCCATCAACGAAATCAGCCCCCAGCTCTGTAGAATGTCAAAATGCCCGGTAGCCAGTCTGGCCCTGTACGTCTTGATATCTTCTACGGGCAGGAGGAGTACCGTTGGTGCATTTTTTAGGCCATAAACAAGGGGATAGTTGGTATTTGGCCTGTGATGTGCTTGGAGTCTTGTATATCTTTAAGGATTTTGGTGGAGGTTTCCAGAGAGCTAGTGCTTGCCACTCTCATTTCATGCAATACTTCGCCTATTTCTATTTCTGTCACATTTGTGGTGTGTGATTGTGTTCTATTACATGAATTACAACATCAACTTCTGAAGTTTCCCTCCATTGCATGCGTTAGAATAATGTTTGGGACATTTCCAGTTTACAGTTTCTGTTGAAGCACTTTCTTGGCTGTAGGTGTAGTCCATGTTATTAAGCAACAGTTTTCCTTTCTGCCTGTGTTGTTATATCTGAAAGTAGTGTATTATACACATATATATATAGTTCAACAAAGTGCCCTTAGCATCTGAGAGGCACACGACAGTACTCCGCCTTCCAGGCTTCCAATATGATGTGACTTTTCACTCCACAAAAACGTAATTGCCCGATGGGTTTCAGGGAAACATCCCCTTCCTCATGGGCTGCTGAAAGAAACACTCGAGGTGCACCGTTATCAATTAATGACTTTTTATTCAGCCAAGCCCCCAAGAGGGCGTGTGCTTAGTGCTCAGCAGTGCCAAATACTTATCCGAATTTTGACTTTTAGGCATCCACCCCACCTGTGTATGTTTAAGTGGTGCGGGTTTGGAAATACCAGCGCGAGCATAAACCTCTGGGATTATACACCATACCAGTTGGACTTCCATTAGGTAAGCCTTCTTTGTTCACCTCCCCTGTTTTTCATTTTTGAATAATGTCTTACAATGGGTACACTCATGGTTTCCTCGTCTCGTTTCTTTCCCATGTGGCTATAGGAGAAATATAGATGGTGGCTCTAAAATTGATGATTCTGTATCTGCTGTACACTGGTAAGCTGTTTTTTTTTCTGGTGTAGTAGTGCCCCCAGTTATTCTGTTGAATGAATAGCTAAGAGAGACTTTCTTTTTATTTTTTCACAGGCTTTTGTGTCAGGTCTAGCTCCGCAGGATCTGGACGTTGTAATAAGGGTCCACCTCCCAACGTCACCAACACCCTGATTGTCTGTTAGGGTGTTCGAGCTATCGGGCGAGGGAAAAAAGGAAAGAGAAGGGACAGCTGGGACAAGAACCTGAAACGACAAAACAATAACCAACAATATAACTGATGTCATATACACATCCCTACTCTCAGTAATTCTCTCTAGTTTTGCATACCTGTGAATGATTAACACATTCTTGTTCGCAGTCACACCTACGTGATGCATGTATGTATTACCTGGAAGGGAAGAAGGATAACATTAAGAAACCCTAGAGGACATGTGCTTCCTATCATTACATAGAAAACCTTCTGAGCTCTATAGCCTACCATAGACTGCAGGAGAGAAATGAAGACATTGTATTCCGGTAATCATACACATGAAAAGGTTCCATATCCCAGGGAACAAAACAGCAAAAGAAAATAAGTAGGCCAGTTGAGAGCTAGGCAGCTCAAAGCACTCCACCTAACTCCTCTTCCTTTGGGGAGGAATGCAATCACAATAGTACTTAATCCGATTTTGGAGAACCAGCAGAAGTATGAAAAAACCGGTAGCGTGTGGTTGCTACCACCACCCCCGGTCCGGTTCTAAGTTCCTCAATAACCAAGCATTAAAGAGTATGTTAGCCGGCAGCGTGTGGTTGCGACCACCACTCCCGCTCCGGTTAACAATTGCCACAATCCACAATTCCTAAACACTTGTGCCTGTTTACTATCCACTGTCCGGCACCTTTGTAACTCCTCTGAAGTCGGAAACGGCAATACGAGGTTTCGACCACCTCCTTATTCCGCTCCGTAAACACCAACACTCTGTAACTGGATAGGAAACGGTAACACGAGGTTTCGACCACCCCGGTGTTCCGCTACCTCCTCCTTAAACCGCAAAACAAAAGGAATCAGCAGTGTGAGCCGCACCGGACTCCACACTCCGAACGTAAAGGCGGGTACAGTGCGGGACTCAGGAGGAATCTCCTCCGTTCCCGTCTTCTCTTACCTGAACTGGACAGACTCACTCCAAGATGCGTGACTCCCCAGCACCACTTCTCTCAGCCTCTGGAGCAGCGTAGTCATCATCCGGCTCAGAAACGCTGAGAACAAAATTACGAGCACTAAGTGCTTGCGCATGTCCATTAAGTACTTCCTGTATTGAAGGATCCTGGGTATTGTAGTCTTTGTCTACATACCTAGGCAGGCGCCGCGATGTAAATCATGACATCATGTCCTCCCCCCTAGCGCCTCCTAGGGCCAGGCTTCGCAGGGAAATGTCAATGGAAGGAACGCACAGCCACCGGGGCGTGCACATTAGTACAGGGCTCCCACGAATTATCCTCAGCAGAGTACCCTTTCCATGACACCAAGTACCACAACACACCCCTACTCCATTTTGAGTCATTGATACCTTTCACCACGTACTCCAATCCACCATCACACATCACAGGCAGAGGAGCACGGCGACGGGCCACTAAGGCCGGCTGCAACAAACTGCAGTGAAAGACCGGGCGTATCCTGAGTGACATGGGAAGCTTCAATTTGTAAGCCACAGGGTTCACACGTTTCAGCACCATGTACGGGCCAATGTAGCGAGGGTAAAAGATACTCCTCAACTTGAAGCGGAAGCTCCTAGTGGACAACCAAACCCTGTCTCCCACCTGAAACACGGGCCCCTCGGATCTGTGTCTATCAGCCCAACGTTTGTATTCTTGTTTCGCCTTTAGCAAACGTTTTTTCACCTTTCGTTGGATAGAGTGCAGCTGTCTAACCATACCAATTACTGAAGGCTGATTAGCCACCTCCTCTGGAATGCATATGGGTAGGACCTTCGCATCAAAACCATAATTAGCATAGAAAGGCGACATTCCCACTGAACTATGCCATGCGTTGTTATATGCCAATTCCTCCATCCACAACAAAGACACCCAAGATTCTTGGGCCTCCAAAGCGTAACACTGCATGTATTTCTTTAGTGTTTGGATTAGCCTCTCAGTCTGACCATCGGTCTGTGGATGGAAGCTGGTAGACAGTGAAGATACAATGTGCAGGGCCTGACACCATGATTTCCAGAATCGAGTGATGAACTGTGGTCCTCTATCGGAAACAATGACCTCAGGGATACCATGGAGGCGAATGATCTCCGTCAGCAACAACTGAGGTGTTTGACCTGCTGTGGGGAGATTCCTACAGGGTATGAAATGGCCCATCTTGGTCAAACTGTCAATGACCACTAACACAGCCGTTTTTCCCTGATCGGACGGTAATCCAGTGATAAAATCCAGACTTGTGTTCTGCCAAGGCCTCTGTGGCGTAGGCATGACCATGAGTTTCCCTTTACTTTTGCAGGTTACACTTTTAGCACGTGCACAGATCTCGCATTCAGAGACCCACGGAGTCACATCAGCTTGTATGGTTTCCCACCAGAAATGCCTTAGCAGCAAAAACATCGTCTTCTTCACCCCCTGGTGTCCTGTAGTGGGAGATTTATGGCACCACTCATAAGCCTTCTTCTGGATTACTATTGAAGGCAAGAACAGTTTGTTACGCACAAAAGGCAACCCCTGTTTCAAAGAGCGGTCCACAGCCTTAGCACTCCACAACACCCAGGCATTCGGGGTTTTGAATCCTTTGATGCTCTCCATGAAGTTATCTGCCCTTAGCACACAAATTACTTTAGCTGGATCCACTATAGCCTCCAATACCTGAGGCTTACATGTTTCCTCCCTGCTGTCTAAGCGAGACAAGGTGTCTGCTTTTTGGTTCTCACAACCTGGACGAAAGGTGATTATGAAATCATACCCGGCAAAAAACAGCATCCACCTCATTTGTCTCTGTGTCAAATGTCTAGCAGTCTTCATATACTGAAGGTTGCGATGATCTGAATAGACTGTAACAGGAAACAATGCCCCCCACAGATACTGCCTCCACTCCTGAAAAGCCCTTTTTATTGCCAACAGCTCTTTTTCGGCAATTGTATATTTCTTCTCTGCTGTACTTAATTTTTTCGACAGATAAACCACTGGATGCAATTGCCCAGTATGTTGGTCGCGTTGAGACAGAATGGCCCAAATCGCCTCATCCGAGGCATTGGCCTCAACAACAAAAGGGAACTCAGGTTTTGGATGAGCTAATATGGGAGCAGAAATGAACGCTTCTTTTAGGAACACAAAGGCTTTTTCTGCTTCAGAGGACCAACTAAATGTAGTTCCTTTCCTAAGAAGACGGGACAAAGGGACCGCTATCTGTGAAAAATGCAAGATAAAACGCCTGTAATAATTGGCAAAACCCAAAAAGCATTGCACATCCCTCACGCTTTTAGGGACTGGCCAATCCTGCACTGCCTGAACCTTTCTTTCAGCCATTTGTAGACAGCTGGAACACAGAATTACTCCCAAGAACTCCACCTTCTCAACTCCAAACTCACACTTGCTTAATTTGCAGAAAAGGCAATGGTCTCTCAAATGTTGCAAAACTTGAATAACATGTTTGGTGTGTAACATGACGTCGTCCGAATAAATGAGGATATCATCAATATACACCACAACGCTGACATCCACAAACTCCTTCAAAACATCGTTAAGAAAAAACTGGAATGCCGCCGGGGCGTTACACAACCCGAACGGCATTACAGTGTATTCGTACAAACCATAACGTGTTTTGAAGGCACTTTTCCATTCATCCCCCTCTCGTACGCGCACCAGGTGATACGCTCCTCCCAGATCTAACCTGGTGTATATTCTGGCATCCCTCACTTGATCCAGTAATACCGAAATAAGTGGCAAGGGGTATCTATTGCGGATGGTGTATTTATTTAACATTCTGAAGTCCACACACGCTCTCAATTCCCCATTCACTTTAGCAATGAAAAACAAAGGGCAGGCAGCTGGGAATTTGGAAGGCCTAATGAATCCCAATCTTTGATACTGTTCCAGATACTCTTTCAAATGGTTAGTTTCAGGGACTGACAAAGCGTAGATGTGGTATGTGGTTATAGGCGCCCCATCCACCAGATCAACGCAACAATCGTAGGCGCGATGTGGAGGTAACTGCTCTGCCAAACTTTCACTAAACACATCGCTGTACTGCCTGTATTCTCTAGGTAAACACATTTGTTTTTCCGCCGCTGTGGCCACTAGGAAGGGGAATGACAAGGCAGCTGCTTGAGTGAACTGTTGTGGAGTGAAGTGATCTTGACAGTCCTTTGAAAAGAAGTGTATGACTTTGTTTATCCAATCAATGGAGGGATTATGGTAACTTAACCACGGCATCCCCAGGATTACCTCATACTGAGGAGCCTCTATGATGTTTAATACCAATGTCTCATATGTTCATCCTCGGGGACCGAGACAGACAATACAACCAGGTCTGTTTGTTCCGTAATCAATCCAGACTTAAATGGTTTCCCATCTACAGCCCATACTTCTTCAGGTGTTTCTCTAGTTACTCTATTTAGCGCCAAACTGGTCACCAACCCTTGGTCAATAAAATTGCCAGTAGCAACTGAGTCAATCATACCCAACACCTGGTGTACTTCCTGATTACTCTCTAAACACATGGGCAGCATTATGTGCGAAACTGAGTCCTGAACAGTTTCGACCTTCAAAGAAGGAAGCTGCAAATGCTGAACCTTTTCTAGATCCTCTTCAGACTTCCTGCTATCATTGCCCATAGAGGACACAGCTACTTTCTTCCTGGACCAACCTCCCGTATTTTTGGGTTTACATAATGCCCTTTTTTACCGCAGTACATACAAAGCCCCTGTACTCTGCGGGTTTCTCTTTCTTCCCTGGACAAAGGAGCCCAAACGGCCCCTATCTCCATAGGCTCACTTCCTTCGGCCTGAGGGGACAGGACCTTACGAGGAACATTTTCACTCCTAGAATAGCTCCTGTCCCATCTTCTCCTCTCAGCCCCTCTCTCTGCTAATCGACCGTCCAACCTGAGAGTTAGGCTAATCATATCGGTACAAGTAGTAGGCTGAGGATCTATCTGGGCTATTATGTCCTTTAACCCCTCTCTCAACCCTTGAGAGAAAATCGACATGCGTTTCTCTTCGGGCCAAGAGGTCTCTGCCACTAATCTATTAAATGAGGTTAAATATGTAACAAGATCATTCCAACCCTGCCGTAGTTCCAACAATTCTTTGTCTGCCGCGAATGTGGTGGCCCTCCTATCAAAAACCCTTTCAAATTCTTCTCTAAATGCTGACCAGTCGGACAACACCACATCATTTTTCCTCACCAGAGAAACAGCCCAATTGGCCGCATCTCCAATTAGATAAGAAATGGCGAAAGCCACCCTTGTATGGTTATTTGGAAATGATGCAGGTTTACAGGAGAAATGCAGTAGTATTTGAGTTAAGAACACTTGTGTTTTAGAGGGATCCCCTGAAAACCGTTCAAGACTGGCCAGAGGAATGGGAGGGGGAACCGTAACCTGAATCGGAGGGCTGGAAGTGGATGCGTCTAAGGGATTCCTGGTTAACTTATCCACCCTTTCTTTCAATGATATGGTTTCAGCTCTAGAAGCTGCTAGCTCCTGCTGCACTAACACCAGGGCCTGAAGGACATCTTCCATAGAGGCCATTATTCCCAACAACCAGACCGGGCGAAGCTCCTTTCGTGGGCTCCTAATTTTGTCAGGTCTAGCTCCGCAGGATCTGGACGTTGTAATAAGGGTCCACCTCCCGACGTCACCAACACCCTGATTGTCTGACAGGGTGTTCGAGCTATCAGACGAGGGAAAAAGGGAAGGGATAGCTGGGACAAGAACCTGAAACGATAAAACAATAACCAACAATATAACTGATTTCATATACACATCCCTACTCTCAGTAATTCTCTCTAGTTTTGCATACCTGTGAATGATTAACACATTCTTGTTCGCAGTCACACCTACGTGATGCATGTATGCATTACCTGGAAGGGAAGAAGGTTAACATTAAGAAACTCTAGAGGACATGAGCTTCCTATCATTTTTTTTTTTTTTTTTTTGTAAGACGTTTATTAGCAGCAGAGAGCAGTACACAATGTGGAGCCTACAACCCTGGGGGCCGGCTGCAACACTTCAATGTATAAAATAAACAGAGAAAAGGGAAAAAGAAAAAATTAGTAAGTGTACATAGCTCTTCTGACCATAACATCAAATCTATTGGCATAGATAGCGTTATATGCATCATGCATGCTCACAGTTCAATTTTACATTCAAATGACGTCTTGTTTTTTCATTTTATAACTAAATAAGTTAACTCTGTAAACTCAACAGTTCTTATCTGTTTGTCTCAGAAAGTTCGCGGTATCATCGGGGTAATATTCCGGTATCCGCTGTACTGATACTCATGGTTGTTCTGGACAGACCCTATAAGTGTGTCATGGGGATAGAATTTGTTGATACACGTGTTCTTTCTATCTGTACAGTGATGTATATCGCCTACATAGAACGGTGGACCTTTTCCGATTATCAATGCAGTAGGTATATTGTAACACAGATAAATAGTATAGCCTAATTGTATACTGAGGAAATTCGACTTACGTCAGGTCTTGTAGCAATGAGGCTTGAGCAGTCTTGCTCTGTGATATTGCAGCATTGTGCTGGTCATTTGTACCCCCGTTTGTAGGGTTATGTGTTCTCAGGAGATTGTGTTTTGGCGTCCTATGGGAGGTGGCATGTAAGTTTGTCCCTTACGTGTGTCCACCTCATGTCTAGCTGACATAGTGTGGTATCGTTCAATATGTCGTATAGTCCGGGGTTTCGAGCAAGGTGTGTGTCTAGACCCCTAGAATAATACATTCAGCATTGTATCGTGTATGGCAGTTTTATCCCGCCAGATCAATTTCCTAAACCAGGTCCAATCGGGGAACAAAGAACCCAAAAGGTAATCATCCATGAAGTAACATTACGGATGTGTCAGGCGCCTTTATGTGCATCCCGAGTGAAACGATTAAGGAAGAAAAGGCAATAAAAAAAAAAAAAAGAAACAAAAAAAGGGGTGTTATGCGGAAGAGCAAGGGGGGGAGAGTGTATATGGGGGAGTGAGGTTGTGGGAAGAGCCAGGAAGTTATTGTGTCGTGTCATGTACTGTTGGATCGTCGCGTGGGTGGGTGCCCAGACCCATGGCTAGTGTGTCGGAAGTCTGTTACCATCGTTATTCGATGAGGCAGGGGGGGCCAAGCTTCTTCTGATCTGTAGGCACCGCGTCGCCAGCACCCTGGTCTTGCGGGCGTCAGTGGGGGACATTGTTGTCTGAGACCGTAGTGTCTCCACACCTTCTCTACTTATGTCTCCCCTTATGTGGTAGTCTCTAAGTGAGCCCTCTGGTCGTGCCTTCCCGCTGGAGGGAGCCCAATGTGTCATCCCAGAGTTGTGCAATTGGGATTTTCTTAAGCCCGCTATTTCCTCTCGGTGTAATGCAACGCTTTCCGCCATAGCCCAGTTAACAAAGGAAACATACCAGTATTTAGTAAGCGGTGGCTCCTTCTTTTTCAAGTGTTTAGTGAGCATCCGCTTGGCAGTAATAAGGCCTAAGTCCCAGAACCTGACCTCTATTCTATTCAATTTGTTTCTTTTATATAACCCTAGAATGCAAGCCTCCCATGGGTGGGGAAGGCCTGAGACAGCGCTGTGTGTCAAAAGAGATGTCACCTCATTCCAATATGTGGCAAGAGAGGGGCAATGCCAGATCATGTGTAAAATGTCTGCGCCTATCAGGTCGCACCGGGGACAGGTAGTGGTATTGACCATGAAATACCTATTGATTTTGTCTGGCGATAAATATGCTTGATGCAATATGTAAAATTGTATTGTCTTGAAACGGGAATTGCGTGGGATATTCACGGGGCTAGCTAGGACCATGGCCCACTCCTTGTCCGTCCAGGCCCTCCCTCGGAGGGCCGCCCATTTATCTCGCAGTGGCTGTGTGGACCGCTGCGTATGCATGAGGAGGGCCTGCGCCAGCCAGTGGATGATATGGGATCCGTTGCCCATGATATGCAGGTATTGCACTTGGTGGTGTGTCGGCAGTTCCTCCTGCATGTCGCCCCAGGACTCTGTGTACGCACGTAGAATGGACGCATGGAGTAGGAACTGCCCGGTTGGCAGACCCGCGCCCTCCACCAGTTCTGCAAATGGGAGCATGGCTCCATCCGCATAAAGGTCGCCCATGGTTTCCACCCCAGCCGTAGTCCAGCTCTCCAGCATGCGCAGCGTCACCATTCCGCTCCTCCTGGGGGTACCCAGCAGGGGGAGCGCGGGGGCATAAGGTTTTATTTCTCGGGTCAGTTTTAGGCTACGAAGGAAGCATTTGCGGGCCACTGCCAGATGTAGTGGTAACGGGCGAGGTCCCTTAGTCAAGGGGTGAAACAGTGTACATATTTGCACATGAGTCCATATGGAGACGGCAGTAGCAGTGTCGTCTAAGTGTGTGCCGCTCAGCCAGTGCGTCACCCATTGTAGCTGTGCTGCCAGATAATATAGCTCTAGGTTGGGGACCGCTAACCCCCCTTCTGCAGTTGGGGAATAGAGTTTTGCCAGCGCTACTCGAGGACACCCAGTGTTCCAAATCAGGTTCCGGATCATTGATTCTAGGTCGCGGAATACCCTGGCAGGGACATACAGCGGGATATTGGCGAAGTGATAGAGCAGTCTCAGTAATACTATCATTTTGGATAGCGCTATCCTACTGGGTACGTTCAGGGGCTGTGACTTCCAGAAGGCCATCCGGGCACGCAGCGAGGAAGTAGCGCGCATCAGGTTACCCTCCAGTATGCTCGGTGTATCTCTATAGATGTGCATCACGAGGTATTTAAATGTGGTGGGATACCAAGTAAGCCTGACACCCCGAGGTGCACGTCGCATTCCTATGTGTCCGAACTGAACGAGTACACTCCAGACTTGGCCCAGTTGACCCTAAGACCCGATACCTCTTCAAACGTCTAGAATATTACCGACAATAAGCCCGGCACATCGGCGAGGTCACGTACATACAGAAGTAGGTCGTCTGCGTAAAGCAAGACTGTATGTGTGCCGTCAGCCAGCGGGATCCCCCATCCCACTCCCCTCGTCCTCAACAGCGCCGCTAGGGGCTCTATGGCCAGTGAGAAGAGAAGGGGCGACAGGGGGCAACCCTGTCGAGTCCCTCTGCGCACCTGCACTGTCTCCGAGAGCAATCCGTCTGTTCGTACTCTCACACTGGGCCTTTGATAGAGTAACCCAACCATGTCGACATATGCATCACCCAGGTCGAATTTTTCTAGTACCGCCCTGAGGTAGGGCCATTCCAGGGAATCAAAGGCTTTCTCGAGGTCCAGTACCAGACATCCCGATCTCGGCCAGTGCATCGTGGCAGTTTCCTGTATTCGGAAGAGGCGGCGGATATTGCGAGAGGTGCTTCGTGCAGGTACAAAGCCATTTTGGTCACTATGGACCAGAGCCGGGACCACAGTGGCTAAACGCCGGGCCAATAGAGAGGTGAAAATTTTATAATCAGTGTTTAACATGGCTAAGGGTCTGTAGGAGCCCATACATGTCTCTTCCCTACCGGGTTTCAGGAGCGAGACAAGGGTGGCTTCATTGAGCGTGGATGAGCTTCCTATCATTACATAGAAAACCTTCTGAGCTCTATAGCCTACCATAGACTGCAGGAGAGAAATGAAGACATTGTATTCCGGTAATCATACACATGGAAAGGTTCCATATCTCAGGGAACAAAACAGCAAAAGAAAATAAGTAGGCCAGTTGAGAGCTAGGCAGCTCAAAGCACTCCACCTAACTCCTCTTCCTTTGGGGAGGAATGCAATCAGAATAGTACTTAATCCGATTTTGGAGAACCAGCAGAAGTATGAAAAAAACGGTAGCGTGGGGTTGCTACCACCACCCCCGCTCCGGTTCTAAGTTCCTCAATAACCAAGCATTAAAGAGTATGTTAGCCGGCAGCGTGTGGTTGCGACCACCACTCCCGCTCCGGTTAACAATTGTCACAATCCACAATTCCTAAACACTTGTGCCTGTTTACTATCCACTGTTCGGCACCTTTGTAACTCCTCTGAAGTCGAAAACAGCAATACGAGGTTTCGACCACCTCCGTATTCCGCTCCGTAAACACCAACACTCTGTAACTGGATAGGAAATGGTAACACGAGGTTTCGACCGCCCCGGTGTTCCGCTCCGTCCTCCTTAAACCGCAAAACAAAAGGAATCGGCAGTGTGAGCCGCACCGGACTCCACACTCCGAAAGTAAAGGCGGGTACAGTGCAGAACTCGGGAGGAATCTCCTCCGTTCCCGTCTTCTCTTACCCGAACTGGACAGACTCACTCCAAGATGCGTGACTCCCCAGCACTGCTTCTCTCAGCCTCTGGAGCAGCGTAGCCATCATCCGGCTCAGAAAACGCTGAGAACAAAATTACGAGCACCGAGTGCTCGCGCATGCCCATTAAGTAGTTCCTGTATTGAAGGATCCTGGGTATTATAGTCTTTGTCTATTTACCTAGGCAGGCGCCGCAATGTAAATCCTGACATTTTGGTCCTGAGGAGAATCTCTTAACTTGAAGAGATTCGAAACGCGTAGACCATTGGGTCTGCCAAGTTGCCCGTGTTTTTGCCAATTAATTTTCTCGCAATTCCCCTTGTGGCAACAATACACCTAATCTTGTTGCTTATAGTTTACTATGAATATAATATAGTGTTGATTAGAACTGTATACAGTGTATTTTAAAACCATCCTTGATGTAGATATTTTGCGTTTGCAGATCCTTTACTTTTCGGTGGTTTATTTTCTTTTATTTCCTTTTCCACCCGAACTAGTCTTTGATATTTTTGAGTGTATGTGTCTGGTATGATTGTGAAACGATTGAGTATGGATGAATGAAGTTTTGAAGAACATTTCGTTTATGTTTTGTGTCCACCTCCACTGTCAATATATACATTTATGGTGACTTTTTTCTGAATTTCAAATGAATTTTTAAAGAATAAGCTTCTAAATAAACAGCTATTAAATAGCACTTGGTTGCATTGTAAAGTGGTCTTTGTATTCCAGACAGTTTGGTTCAAAAGAATATATCAGTACTGGCATTTCATTTGTTGTTTAACTTTATTGGGCTCAGCCTTACTGATCAGAGCCTCCCCCTCCTTTGTTACTAGTCTCAGATACTATGGGGACTTTGTTGAACTATGTTGATGCACAGCAGCCCGGCCGTGGAGAATGCACCATCGGGGGCTGACATCACACAGGCATTGTCAGTTTCACGAGTCTCTGAGTTCCAAACTGGTTGAGACTCTTGGAGCACAGGACTCCTTTTTGATTTTTAACGAGCTGAACCGCAACACAGCCTACTGAAGGCAGATGAAGACAGTGCATGAACTTTGAATGATCACTTGACCTTACTCAAAGGTATTAATAATAATGAGCATCGTTATGAACTACAAGTCCCAGCAATCTTTGATGGACGGTGCACTAAGCACACGCCCTCTTGGGGGCTTGGCTGAATAAAAAGTCATTAATTGATAACGGTGCACCTCGAGTGTTTCTTTCAGCAGCCCATGAGGAAGGGGATGTTTCCCTGAAACGCGTCGGGCAATTACTTGTTTATTGAGTGGAAAGACACGTCATATTTGAAACCTGGAAGGCGGAGGACTGTCGTGTGCCTCTCAGATGCTAAGGGCACTTTGTTGAACTATGTTGCTGCACGGCGGCCCGGCCGTGGAGAGTGCACCATCGGGGGCTGACATCACACAGGCATTGTCAGTTTCACGAGGCTCTGAGTTCCAAACTGGTTGGGACTCTTGGAGCACAGGACTCCTTTTTGATTTTTAACGAGCTGAACCACAACACAGCCTACTGAAGGCAGATGAAGACAGTGCATGAACTTTGAATGATAACTCGACCTTACTCAAAGGTATTAATAATATTGAGCATTGTTATGAACTACAAGTCCCAGCAATCGTTGATGGACGGTGCACTAAGCACTAGTTGGGATGAACACACACTGCAACAAGGGACTCTTCACCTCCCATGCAGAGCTATGGAAGTACGTTTCACAGCTATGCGATTGAATGTCTGAAGGATTCACCCGCTGTTTCCAGACAAGTAGTTGTGAAAGCTAAACTTCCACCTAATCCTTAGCCAGGACAAAATGTGACAATTGCTACAGTATCTGTACTCATAGTTCAAATAAACATACATTATTGACACATTATAAAGAGGGTGTGTCAAGTTACTTGCTCGACTGAAACAAAGATGAGGTTTTTTTGTTGGTGAAAGTGGCATTTTAAAGAAGTTCATGTACCTTCTTAGTTTTGTACACCATACTGAGGGCCTAATTACACATCAGTGGTCCGAACGCCGTATTTCGAGTTTGGCAGTTGGACTGTCACAAGACCGCCGCAACAACCAGGGATTATGTTTCCTGCAGCGGGGCGCAGCACTCTGAGGCTGCAATATTCTGGCAGTGCAAATACAGAACCGCTAACAATATTACGAATTTCCTCACTGCGACTCTATCCACCGCGGTGAGCCTGTCATGGGAAGGGTGTTGTGAGGCGACTCAGGGGGCCCTTACAGAGACCTATGTTACCTCTGTGCAGGTAGTGCATGCAGGGGGGCACATGGTGTGCCACCTGTATGTTAGCTCACCAGTTACAGCACTAGAAGAAATGAGCGACATGATACATTTCTTCCTGTGCAGGAACCTGCTTCAGTGCTCCCACAGCACTGCCTTTCTATAGCTCTTCTTTGAGCCTTAGAAATGCACCACCGCAGGACCACCCATCAGGATTAAACTTGTAATCCAGCGGGCATTCTGGCTACACATTTTGCGGTCTGATACCCGATGCATGAGTGCTTGGGGGGACACAATAAGTGCCCCCCTGGCCCCTTAGTGGAGGCCCACAGGGATGGGGCAATTCTAGGGGCCCCTAAATACCCTCTCTGTTTGCCTTTACATAGTGCTGGGACTACCCTGTAAAGGCAGAGGAAAAAGGGACATCGCAATCTCTACAGTGGTGCCTCTGCAGGCACCGCCTCCACTGTAATGATTATGGTCCAACAGATGCCCTGACGGGCTCCGTGAGCCTGCTAGAGATGTCGGTCGGTCCCTCCAACCCCTGCGCTCCAACTGACCGCATCATTATTGAGGAAATGGAAAATCTTCATTCTCAGGGGCCTTACTAATATCAATAAAGAACTTGGCACAGAAGCTGAAATATGAAAATACATCTTTATTAAACTTAATTAAGTGAGGCTACGTCACCCAACTGCCTTAGCAATTGAATGAGGCAGTCTGCCAGAATGGTCTTAGCTCAGACCTTTTATACCATTTATTATGCCCTAGGCATGCGAGGGAGTTGTACCAGTTACATTCCTAAACAAATGAAAAAGCTAGATAGGCAACAGGTGAATAGCCTTTGGGATTTTAGCAGGATATGGGCAAAACATTATAATTACAGGGTTCACAAAGGTTACAGTTTACAAAGGGTGAAAAGCCGGGCAAAACCAACATTTTTCTTTAGACAAGCTGGATAAACCCATAATAAAAATGGTCACCTCCCCATCGTAAATAGACCATAAAAGCAGGAACAGAAACAGATGAAATGCAAGATAGGAAGGGGTGTGTATGTGCATACCAAACTTTACAATCTCCTGTTCTTTGATCTCTATCTGACCAGCTGCCTAACAAGGAACTGGTTTAGCAAGTTTAGCCTCAGGCAACAGAGTCAGTTAGGCCAGGTCACACAGAAGTCAGCTAAGGTGTATGCGTCCCAAGGACTTGCACGGCCACAGTCATCCTGTAGTCATTAACCTATGTGAGGGCAATCCACAAAATGGCTGCCGCACACAAAATGGAACCCAAGGGTTCACGACGAAATCGTCAAATGCACAGTGAATCCATTGGTGTAACATGACGAAAACACTCATGCATACCGCACTTGTCATTTGCGGTTCGCTGATACCAAAATCGTCTAGATACGACGGCCTTTATTGAACAGGTTCAGGATTCACGGAACCTCAGGCCCTCCTTTTGCCCTTACATAGGCAATAACCTAAACTCATGTCAATCTGAATCCAGGTCTATATTCATCAGATCATCAAGATGTTGCTGGAGCATAATCCTATTACTTAGCAACTCTCTCGGGACACGTCTCCTTACACATGTAGTAGCACAAAGGCCACATATGGCAGGACAAAATAGGAAATACCTCTATCTGTAGTAGGTGGCATAAGATCACACACCGAACAATTAGTGATGTTCACTACTAACTGGTGTTGATGCAGAAGCTGTACAAAAGAATTGCTTACAAATTCTGATCTTCTAACCTGCCCATGTTCAGGAAAAGGGTGAAAAGAGTGCAAAGAAGCAGTAGAAGGAAAAAACATTGGTTGGGAAGTGGGTGCAGAAGTCACTTGAGTAGAGAAAAACAATTCCACCCATAAATGACAACGTCATGTTTAAAAAGACACTAGAAAACACGTTATTAAGAACATATAGACAACGGGAGAAAGTATTGACCACCATTACAAATGAAATAATGGTGACCCTCATCAATGTTCTGAGGTGAAAAGGGGGTACTCTTCCACAGAAAATGGACTTTATTCTGCTTTTACTAAACAGAATAGTACTTTAAAACAATGCCAGCAAAACAATCAGTTTCCTAACACCTAGTCTATACAATCACACGGAAACCTCTTGTGAAACCAACTATGCCCAGAGTCCGTTCAAAAAGCCTCTCTGGCAGACTTCTATTGTCCATCAAATCTTCTTTTGTTGTTTTCTTTCGCATGGGCCTCTTCATTCAAGCCTTTCATGATCCGTTGGAGTGCCCTCCTGGCAAACACTCATAGCTCATTCAAAAGTCTCAATGTCTCAAGGCAGTGCACCAGTATCTCTCCTTTGCAGCAGGCACTACAGGTAGTGTGCTCTCCATTGATCAAGGGCACAGATCATCACGTGCAGACCCGGGACCATTCTCAGGCTCCAACACTCATCATTTAGTGTCAGAGGACGCTCAGGCTGCTCTTTCATGGGCACCAGAAAGTAGTGCCTTTTGTCAATCTTGGATCCGCAGGTGCACTGCACTTCCATTGGAGCAAAGGAAAAAGGGGTTGTGTGGCCAAAACTCAGGCCAAGGGGCTCAAGGGACTGCACACTGTCAGAGGTTAACCAGCACATAACAGGCGCTCTTTTTCACTGAAATTTTGGTTATGTGGCAAAACCAGCTCCTCCTTCTTTTCTGATGTTGAACGCCTTCTGATGAAGCAAGTGCAATGCTTTCAACAGTTCATTGTATAACAAAGGGACTGCAAACAGGTGGCCTGCCATCTTCAACGGAGTGGCCACACGCCATGGGACAATTTTGGTCTAGAATACACTGTCATTTTCAAAAAGCAATACAAACATAAAGGCAGTAGGCAAAACAGTGTCTCTAGTCTTTTCAATTGGGTTTCCGTGTGAGAGCATATCCTTCATCATCTAAGGGTAGATAACTACACGAGAATTCTATCTAAATGGATGTCTTCACATATGGTGGCATTGTCTAATGGTGCAAACACATTTTTTTCTCAATGATGTGGAAACAAAAAGACAAGACCTAGAGAGTCCTGGTATTTCCATTATTTAAAATACATATCATACAAGTGTGAACCTGAACAATACATCAACAATAATACTAGTGAAAGAAATATGGAAAAGAGAAATGGGACTAGGTCACAGGTAAAATCCACAATAACTAGGCATGATGCGACATTGGTGAGGGGAGTAGTGACAAAAGAAAAATGTATAGGAAGAACAAGAAGTTACTTGGGTGATAGTCAAGCATGTGACAAAATACCAAGAGTGTGAGTAATGCAGAAAAAAATCACAATAGTTTAAAAATGTAACTCTACCGCTGGCCGCTACACCATATACAAGTGGTTCCCAAACTTTTTCAACCTGTGGCTCCCTTGGCATAATTGACCATTGGCTCCCATCATGTCATTTTTTTTTAGGTGGGGTGATGTAAGCCTGACCACAGGCACTGGAATGTACAGTGATTAAGAAGATGTAATAAATAAGAAACCGGGCTGTAATAAACAAAATTCAAGTATAATAGCCACAGCCCATCATTCAATAGTTTTTTAGCTACTCAAAAACTACATTGAAAAACCAATGTGTTTAGATAAGCCCATTTTAATGGATGTGTGGGTGTTTTCAAACGTGCGTGTGCCACTGCATTGCTGTGCTTCGTTTTACAGTACACACAGCATGGTGAACATCTTGAATAAATAGAGCATAAGCAGTTTGGATTTTTAACTTTGAAAAATAAGGAAAACCAACTGAGAACATGGTATTTTCAGTGGCAGGAAAGCATACAAAGTACATAGCACAGTTAATCAGAAATCTCAAACGCCTGTCCAGAACTCCAGAAACACTTGCAGCTAATCATAATTTGACGCCTTCGCTTCACATGATCATGTGTACCCGATTTTCGAAATACAATAATGGCTGGCGGCAGAAATAACACTTGCTCAGCATCACTGTCCTGATTGTGCTTGGCCCCGCCCAAGCCCACACGCTTTTTGTCACACTTCACACATATAAACCAATCCACACGCTGATCAGTGCGGCTTCCCTAACTCCCCCACCTGGCATTCACACATTGTTTACTCGAGGCCTGCAAATGCACATTACAAAAAAAGGTAAGTGCATGACTCTATAAGGGAGCTAAAGTATGAAAACGAATTCATTGCAGGAAAAACAAACGCAAGGCAGTCTGCATCACCAATGAAAGAAAAGCATTAGGTTAAAGTTACGGTACTAAAGCAGTACCTTTCCCACATTCCCAAGAAGTGCCCGGCGCCCCTGGTGACTTCTGACGGCGCACTGGGGTGCCGCGGCGCACAGTTTGGGAACTACTGCCATATACGGTAACCTCAGCTAATGTTCCAGTTCCTTCGTCAGGGAAAAAAATGAAACCTGGTTTCCTTTATGATACAAAGCCATACACTACTTAGGAAGCAGAAAAAAACTGAGTCTTGTAATATAGAAATTAGGTCACCATGTACAAGAGTCACAGATCTATAATTTTATCCTTACGTCCAATCAGGATACATAATTTTAGGGCTGCCTGTTCCTTTAAGGGAAGATGGAGCAAGTGACACATTTTGATCCTGTATATCTCTTTAATTTTTATGAATACTATTTATAGCCAAATTTGACATACACTGGTGAAGTGTTGTCTGTGTCGTGTTCACAAAAATGAAAATATCATATTTGTGAAATTTAGCAAATCAACCCAGCTGTAGTGTAGCGATACACATTGTCATGTATATCCCTTCACAACACAGGTAAACTTTGTAATTATATCAAAAGCAACAACATGAAACAAAAAACATGCATAACGCACATGTCAAGCCATCAGATATACTTGCTGTATATCAAGCATCAAGCACAAAAAGCAAAGACAAAACAGTAGCATATATAAATGAGCAGTGGCGCACAATACCATGTCCCAAAACCTAGTATTCGGGCCATTCGGGCCATTCGGGCCTTCTTACCCTCCTTTTGACAGTAGATCACCAGTTAGTGGATTTCTGCTGTCAAATATAACATACTAACATGCAGGACCAGCAAAAACAATGCTTGATTGGACCAAATACACAAACATAAAAAAATGAACATTTCTTTCCAAAGGAGTTATGCAAAAACACATCTCCTTTCAACCAACCAAACTCACGTGTCTTGACTTCTTTAAATCACCCAGAACAATCCATAAATGATCTGTGGGCAGAAGCGAGAAAAAAAAATACACAACACACAAAAGAGGAACATTTTGCATAATCAAACGAATATGAATACTAACTTTTAATCAGAAGACAAAACATAATACATATTAACAGACGCAAAAATAAATTTTCATTACTTAACTGTTACCATCTTGTCAGTCACCTTGCAACATGAAGCCCTTTTAATTTTTCAAAAGTAAAATCCTTTCACTGACACCCCATGTTAGCCTTGTGCCACAATCTCCACTGTACAAAATAATTCTTAATTGGCAAATCGTTCTCACTTATTTATGTAACCTTAAAATTTCAATCATTTTCTGTCAAATAAAGCAACTAGCAGACATTATTTTTTAGAGCAGAAATACAAATGTCATGATGTTGGGATTTTCAAAGAAACCGTTTTTTTATATTGTCCCTTTGGAATTAAGTTCTTTAATTCTATTGATGTTCTTGTGGAGAAACCAGAAATCCCACCTTTCAGAGGCCTGTTTAGCAATGTCATTCTGCATTCCACAGAGACAAGGCTTGAATTTAAAAGGTCACAAATGTCAACATGACAGCCTCTTCCATTATTTACAGAAAAACTAAAGGTAGCATCTTAGCGCAACTTGAGCAGCCTGTTCTTCTAGCCCACAGTGTCTGCTCATTCTGAGGCTGACTAAGACAGAAGGCCTACTACATTTACTGTGAATGATTCACAGAACCGAATAACACACATACCAGTTTTCAGAACAATGCTTGTTGCAATGGTACTTATTTCAGCTACCCTAATTGGATCTCACTGGGCCATTTAAAAGTAAACCCAAATGGGGACAACCTGCGAATTTGAATTATACCTAAATGTATACATTTACTGAGGCCTAATGCACTTTAAAGCTATTTTCAATGGCAAAAATACTTTTTTAAATGGTCTATTTTACCCAAATTCGACTTTGCTATTAGGGGCACTTACAAATAAATATTCTATACTTGTGTTAGATATTATTCATCCTCAGAATGTCCTTTACACACTGCAGATATTGGACATTAGACATATCCCATATAAAACCTTATAAAAACGAGTTTTAAACGCCTGCGCTAAGTAAAAATTCCATATGCTAATGTTCTCATTATGCGATATAGCACAACTTAAATTAAATTTTAATGCTAGGATGTCAAAGTATGAGCATCAAGCTTTATAAATATCAAAAAACGAGTTTAAAAAGCACTTATTTTTTTCTCAAATAATTTTTCCATAATTAATCATTTCTTTCAATGAAACCAATTATCTGTTTTTATGATAATTCCACATATAAATGTAAGCTGCATCCCTCGCCTATCATGTTTAGATGCATTCATTTATGAGCCTAAGCACAGAAGCCTAACTTAAAACAAGACAGATTTTCGTGCCACTAAAAGGATTTTCTTATCTAGCAGGAGAACAAAGAATTCTTAAAAAAATGCTTAAAGAGAGGAAAACCACAATTGAAATGTCTTCTTGTGATACAAAATAATGAGCCTTATTTTTGTAATCCTGTAAAACACTATTCTGAAATGCAAAATTGAAACCGTCATTAACTAACGGCTAAACCCTGGCTAAATAAACATTCCGATGTTATCCATGGCCTTTGAAAAACAACATCTGCTCCCTTAGCAGCAGTCAGAGCCCTGCACATCTGAGCACGCTTTCAGTCTTACTGAAAACAGATATTTCAAGTTTTAAAATGCGTGTGCAATGAGATGCATTTAAATGTAGCAAAAATTCACTTTAGCTGAAGTGTTTGCCTTTTCATGTAGTACAATGCAGGTACAAAAATGCTATAAATTCGTTTTTCTAAAAAAAACACACAATTTACTTTTGAGGCTTTTCATATTCCTAGTGAATGCGAATTTTAACTTTATCTATTTTAAGCATTTAACATTTTGCACATATGCGTTTTTGCTTAGTCTATAAATTAAATAGCAACATATAGCGATTTTAGCATGTCGCATGGCAAATTGCTGCATTCTCTGACCCTGCTCTGACCCTTGAAGCAGGGTCAGAGAATAGTTACAAGTAGGCAACGAGGCACCTGTCCAAGGAATTAAACCTCATCAGGAAGCACTTACAGATATAAAAAACAGGAAGAAGGGAGAGGATGGCAAATACACCCATTTTGAGTTGTCAGGAGGGGTTAAACTAAAAGAGACCTTTACAGCACAATTTTCATATGCATTTTGCTAAAAATAAAAAGCTGTATGTTCTGTAGGGGCAACTCAGGAATCTGGCCCTTCAGAGATCCGGCCTCTCTTTCTTTCTCTCGTTCTCTCTCTCCCTCTCTCTTTCCCTCTCTTTCTCTCTCTTTCTATTTATCTATCTATCTATCTATCTATCTATCTCTCTCTCCCTCTCCCATAAACGACTGCATGGGTAACTTCGCTATGCAAGCGGCTCACGAAGACGCAAAAAGCCCCGCGACCACGCAAAAAACCCCGCGAACACGCCAAAAAACAAAAATCCGCAAATTCGCACAAATTTGCGAATTTTGCGGATCGCAAATTCGCAAATCTGCAAATTCGCGGATCGCGAATTCGCAAAATTCACCCATGCTTAGTCCCAAGGACTTGCACGGCCACAGTCATCCTGTAGTCATTAGCCAATGTGAGGGCAATCCACAAAATGGCTGCCGCACACAAAATGGAACCCAAGGGTTCAGGACGAAATCGTCAAATGCACAGTGAATCCATTGGTGTAACATGACGAAAACACTCATGCATACCGCACTTGTCATTTGCGGTACGCTGATACCAAAATCGTCTAGATACGACGGCCTTTATTGAACAGGTTCAGGATTCACGGAACCTCATTATGCAGCGGTCGGACTGCAGCCTCAAATGTAGGACGGACTGCCACTGACGGCCTGTCAGTGGTGATCCGCCCGAAATCATAATGAGGACCTAGTTGTTGTAACTAGAAAAGATATTAATACAAGAGCTATTGCTGTACTTACAACAGTGATGTAAAATAGAATAACTGCTTTTACTAGAACAAAGAGGCCGAAGATGTAATATAGATCTTACTGTACATAGAACGGAGGTCTAAACTGGAACAGGTGTAACCAGATCAGAGGTTTAAACTAGAGAAACCGGTATACCCAAAATAGAGGTTTATACTAGAGTCCTTTCTGCACTGACAGGTAATGGAGAATTGCCAATGCTGGAGATTCAAGTCCTGTGTTCTAATACATCGGACCCCTGTGACGGGAAGGAACATGAGAGGTTTATGTTGTCAAGCTGGATCAGTGCAATAATGTTGCCTGGTGACATTTCAATGAGTTAAAAGTTACAAGTTCAACTCTTGGAAGAGATGATTCAACTTTCCATCCTACCTAGTTTGGTAAATTGAGTATCATTACAATGGGCAAAATTAAAATTTGCGGGTCACAGCACTTAAAAAGGTCCTAAGTATAGGACAAAGCGCTAATTCTAAAACATGGTTGATCCTGGCACACCTTTTGCTCAGTTTTTTTTACATGTACTCTGGCAGGTAAAGTATACAAAATTGTAAACTATTAGCTAAAGGCTTTGATGACACACTTCTACGAAATATGGCTTAGGAAGCAACATTGGTCACAATGATGAAAAACATTATAAAAAGAGTATGACAGTGGGAGCGTGGTCTCACCGGCTGCAAAATGGCTGCTCTTTGAGTACGCTCTGCTAGCCGAGCACCAAATAAGACAGAATCCTGAAGACGCTGCACCCATCCGGACTCACCTTTGCTGAGCCTGTGTTGATGGGCAGTCTTGGGGGTGGCTGCACATATCTCCTGCAGCCCAATTGCTGGAGAGAGTCAGTGTTGCTGGAGCTGGTTGACTGGTGCGGGGGTGGTATGGAGCCATGTGGGAGCTCTGTGCCCGCTGGAGATGGAGCCCGCTGCGTGCTGGAATCTGAGAGCCTGCCCGCAGGTCCTGTGGTTTACACTGCTGCCCAGGATCTGGCCTGCTGCACCCGGGATGGGAGTTCCGAACGTGTGTGCTGCTGTGGTGCTGGAAGTGACCCGTGCCCCTCCGGCCTGGGTGGCTGGGCAATCCCTGCGGCCTGCACCGGCTGCTTCCCTTGCTGCTGGACTTCATTACACAAGTAAGGAGGCAAGCCAGGGGGTGTGTGCTGGGCCCCACTAATATCCAGTTCCGCTTCTGCCTGCCTCCGGGCGCCTGCTGCTTCCACCAGGCACTACGGTGACTCCCCCCTGGGCTTGGACCTCCGTGACTGCGAGGGCAGCGGCCTGTCCTGATGGCGTCCCTGGACACGTGCTGGGCGCAGGGGTCCACGTTTACAGCCCCCTCTTGTGACTGGGCGGCAGCAAGTGGCCCACCCATGTTGGTGTTGTGGTGCTGGGCCTGTGACTCCTTGGGGCCCAGGGACTCCCTGCAGGACTGCCACCCTCAAAGCACCAGAGTGGACTAGATTACGTGTTCTGGGCCTACTTGTGGGCTGCTGGGTGCACTGAAGACGGTGTGCTGTGCTGCTGGATGCCGCATTGAGCGCTTGGAATGCACTTTGGACTGCAAACCCCAACTGATCGGGCCTGACTGTGCTTAGATTTCCTTGCCTGGAACCTCAGACCTGGGTGTCAGACTAGCCACTAACCTGTTCTCCTTGATTCTTCTTCTACGACACTCAAACCAAAACTCTCCTCAAAAGTCTCCCAAACGGCAGAGTAGTGTAATAATCACTCTGAAGTCTGAAAGACCACCGGGGGGGGGGGTGGGAGGTGCGGGAGGGCAGTGGGAATCAAAAGACAAGAGAAAAACACGCTGTTCACCAGGCGTAGTAGCTGATGAAATATTCTCTTTTCAGATCAGGTTGTCTTGCAGGTTTTTCCAGTTTGATAACACCACAAGCAACCAAAATAACACAATGATAGGCACAATGAAAATATACACATATATATATATATATGCATCTATTTATACTTGAATTCACATATCCTTTTATCACAATTATTACCTAAACTTAACTCTTTTCTGATTACTTGGAACAATCTTTTGAAAGCACTCTTGGCTTTTTTCATGTAACTCTTGTCCTGTTAAATGAGAAAAAAGATAATACAACTGTACATGTAATAAACAGTCCGTCACTTAAAACCTTTCTGCTTTTGTCCTATTTACCTTTGATGTGTGGTAATTATTCTTACCACATTCTTAACACAATAAGTAGCCTTTTAAGTCTCTTGGATATCCGTGTTCATAAGTCTTTAAACATAAATGTAGTCTTTTAAGTCTCTTGGATAATTGAGATCAAAAGTTCGAGATTATTAGCTTTGAAATAATTAAGTTCTTATTTCACAGTTTTTGCAAGCAAGAGCCCTTGTTGCCTTGTTGTTATTTAAATAGGAAAATCACTCACCAATTATGCGCTAAATAAAAGTAGTCACTTATCTCTTTTTATTTTCTTGCAGGGTCGGTGATCCGGAACCGGAAGGTTTCTCTCTGGAGTGACAAAACAAGAGTGCTCCCCGGAAGTGAAAACGAAGCCTGGAGGAGAAGAGGCTTACAGGAACCAAGCGGAAGGCTTAAGAAGCAGGAAATCCGAAGACGCTGGGATTCCAAAGTTACGTTGTCGAGGAGAGCAGGTAAAGGCTTCGGTGTTCGAGACCATGCAGGGGGGCAGTATGCGCGAGCGGTTTAAATAGCTTTCTACCGCTCGCGTGTGCAGCGTAAAGACTTAATTGCTGTTTCTGCCGCGTGTGAGCTCATTTTTACACGTGCACACGTGCTTAATGATTTTAAAACTGTGTGATTCAAACGTGCCAAGGATATTGCTATATACACCAGAAGTTACATGCTTACTATTAACAGAAACATAAATATTTTCCTGAGGACATTATTTAAATAGAAACACATGATTCAAGAACGACAGGTTGCACAATATGAATAACAAAATACAAGTAAGGATACATGGCTTTAGGTACTTTTACAGGAATGTTTTTTGGTGTAATTACAGACACATGGGGGAATTAAAAGGTCTGGGTGATTTAAATGGGCTGAGTGGTATCAACATGAGTAGGGACCCCAGTTACTATGACACCGGGCCCCTACCTGTGGGCTGCTTGCGCCTCCGGCCTGCATCGGGGGTCCATGGTAGGCCCTGATGGGATCCTCTACTCTTCTGAGGCCCACAGCTTATCCTGGCTGCTGTTGGTGATCACCTTTCTTACTCCCTACTTACAGCTGCAGTGGCAATGGGGAAACCGGATGCTGAACAGTCAAAGATAACATTTGAGGGGCACCGCCCTGGCAGGGGTGGCGGTCCTCCCTGGGGAGCAGAGGAACAAGCTACGTAGATGGACTCTGCAGGAATTCAGGATGAAGATATCCGCTTCCCACTCCTTGAGGTCAAATCCAGCTTAAAGACTATAGACTCTAAGATTGATCACCTTGCGGCCCGACTGGACCAAGTTAATCACTGTGTGGATTCCCATGACAGCCGGATAACCCATTTGGAAACTAGAGTATCGGACGCTGGTGACAATAGAACTGAAAACCGCCAGCACCTGCTCAAAATGGACAAAATTCCCAAGAACATCTGGGCCAAGTATGAAGATCTTGAATCCTGTCCCCGCAGGAATAACCTTCAGATCACTGGAATCCCTGAGTCTACCTTCCTAAGCAAAATGGAGGACTATGTAGAATCCTTGTCTTGAGAACTTTTTGGCACAGTCCTTTCCAATGTTTCCAATGTTTTTATAGTCGAACAGGCATATCGTTCCCCGGGCCCGAGGCCCCCCTATTGCAACCAATAATTTATCTCATTTTGAACTACAGAGATCGCGATGCAATTTTGCGAAGTACTGCGGAGATGGGTAAAATTATTCATCAAGGTAACACCCTTTCTTTTTACCCTGACTTCACCCTAGCTGTGCATGCTGCCAGACGAGTCTTTCTACCCATCAAGTGGCAGCTTCAACAATTGAACATCAAATTCGCTCTCATGTATCCTGCCAAATTGCGCATGGACACCTAATACAAACCACACCACTTCACTGATCCCAAGGCAGCCAGCTGCAAAAAACGTAGGCATGAAGATTTCCTGTGC
The DNA here is from genome assembly GCF_964263255.1 of Lissotriton vulgaris. Classification (NCBI taxonomy): domain Eukaryota; kingdom Metazoa; phylum Chordata; class Amphibia; order Caudata; family Salamandridae; genus Lissotriton; species Lissotriton vulgaris. The sequence goes on along the minus strand of NC_141697.1, from coordinate 88,589,711 downwards.
CTGCCCTGCTTCCTGCGGATCCAACAGCAACAATGATTAGTGAACCCCACACTGTGCTGCTGTTAGAATAGAAAACCATTTATGCTTATGCTATTTCTAATTAAGTTAGCATTTGCTGTGCCATTTTCTATGTGGGTGCCATTTTAGGCTGTTCAAAACTGATCTAGTTTAACTCTGAGAAATGCTCCTCTATAAGTTTAGTTTCTGCCATGTTAGGTTTGTTCCCGTAATGAATGCACTGTTCCTACATACTTTCTCAGAAGATAGAGGCCCTCTCCCTCTTGTCTGGTGGTGGGTTCCGATGGAATGACCTTGGATTGTGCTACTTTGTGTAAGATATGAGCGCTGAAACCGTTTTTTCTTTATTTCACTGTTTAGCTGCACCTGCTTGAAAAATTGCACTGTGGGAGTGTTTTAGCCCAGTTACGAAATGTACATAATGTATCTTTATGCTTGTCGATTACAGTCCTCTCTCGAGCACTGGGCATATCAGGGTCTGTTCTGAGTGTATATTATTAAACAGCTATTGGTTTGTATTCTCTACTGTCTGACCGACTCTTCATTTGGCATGGAAGGCTGAGAGGTGGTCATTAGTGACCCGGGTAGCTCTAAATGGGTTACTTTCTTTAGTTGGCGCCTGAACAGGGACTTCTTCGAGTGATAGATCCATCACCTTTCCAGAGGCCAAGGACACCGTTGAGTTGGACCTGCGGCTCAGGGATCCCAGCAAGGCGAGTGTTTGTCGCTCGCAGCTACTCCTTCTGTCCTGCCAGATGGTGCCTTGCCCAGTGGTCATCCCGACTGGAGTCCTGAACGGCGAAACCCTTGGATCTGACTGTTTGATCTGAAGAGTCGGCAGTGGAGAACTGGTTCGTTGTACCACTGATATCAGGTGAGTTTGTTTTGGTTCTTTGTGGATATGGTACCGTTTGAGTTTGAGATTGGTACGGTCAAAGGACTGTCTTGATAAAAGTATTTGCAAATACTTTCCCAGGTAAAAGTTAACAATTTCCTTTTTCTTTCAAAATGCTTGGTCTCAGCAAGTTTTGGAATATGTGTTGTCGTTGTTCTGCAGATGCTCGATTGGAAGAGGCTCAACCTGCGCCTCCTTAAGATACTCCTAACTTTGATGTGTATGTGAAACATGGTCTTGGCGGCGCTATTATGTTTAGTACATTATGGCACAAATATACTAGGGACAATGCTGAGTTGCAGTGGGCTTTGACAAGCACTTTTGATGAATAAAAGATTGGATTTTTACAGGAACAGTTAGTTAAGAGGTAGAGTAGACAATCGATGTTTGACTCCCTTCGGACGATGGAAAATGGAGAGGGAAGCACGGAAAAGGAAAATACAAACAATGACACAGAAGGCTGTAGCCTCTGATAGAGAAAAGCAGGAGTCAGGGATTATATGTGAGGATAGAATATTTTGGTTACATGTTGACTGGTCTTATCTTGCCAAAGAGGAGAATGATGCTTTTCTGGAGGAGCTGTTAGATACTTGACCCCCGCCTCCTTATGCTGTATCTATGGCTGTCACTTCCACAGCTTTGGCTACGGCGCCCCGCTCATTCTTTGCCTTCGCCATCTTTGGCGACTGCGACTTCTACTGTTCCAACTCGTGTATCCTCCGTTCTTACTCCTCCAGTGCAAATGTTAACAACTATTGTACCTGCTACCTCTTTCACTTCTCCTCCTATGGTTTTTCATCCTTTTGAATGCTGAGACGCCAATACATGGGTTGGAGGATAGAGATTGGGTGAAATTCAGGGAACGAATGGGTCCGTTGATGCACTCTAAAGTAGGAGAAGATGAGAAGGAGGTGTTAGCAAGACAGGCTATGAAGGTGCTAGTAATCTGGTTTATGGTACCGAGGACATCTGGCAAGCTGTGCGTGAGTTTGAGCCTTTTCTACAGCAACATGTTCTTCAGCATATGTCTGCTACACTGATTAACCTTTGGCGCACACACATTAGAATTGAGGCTCTGCAAATGTTATTTGACATTAAGGACTGTGTTAATATTGCTGATTTAGCCCCAGGACATGTGCTTGCAAACATTGCTACTATAGTTTCTTATAGTTTGGTTGTATGAGAAAACTCCTACCAAAATTACTCAGTACCCTATTCGTGAGTTCATCCAATATATCACCCAGAAATTCCTGAGTTAACGGACCTGCTCTGTAACCTCACCAGACCAGCCGTAGCTGCCCGTTTTCAGGAGCAATGGGTTTATAAAAGAAGTGAGGATTTAGCCTTAAGACTACGTTGCCCGAGCCTAGGAAAAATCCCACAGCTTATTATAAGGAATCTGCAGAGGCTGCTTCTTCTACTGTAATGATCTTGCTGCTATTGAAATGTTTTTTGGTTGTCTTGGTCTGTTCGATATTTGGTGGCAGGTGCATACTCAAGATCATGTTGCAGAATTGGGCGGTACATGCGATGTGATTAAAGGATGGGACCAGGAAAGGAAGCCAGGAAATAAGCCCTGTGCTGAGATACTTGCTTTGCTTGGTCGTATTATTACGTACATGTACACTCTTTTTCCACCTGAGAAGGTAAGCTGGGACAGATTGACGGCTTGTCGACAGAAGAAGGATGAGAGTGTGTCAGATTTATTTACTCTGTTTGAAGACACATTTTTGGATTATAGTGGGCAGGATATGTCCACTGAGGGAGGACTTCGATTGTTTGTTGATAGGTTCGTTTCTAATCTTCTTCCTGAAATAATGACTTGTTTGCAGGCATCTAAGAGCACTTGCTCTACGTCTTCTCCTTCCGTTATTTTGAATATGGCCCAATATTATGAACATCGCGTTTAGAAGGAGAAAGATAAGACTGATAAAAAGCATAAGGATCTGAAGACAAAGTTATTGCTACAGCAAGCATTTAGGGGTAATAGTAGGGGATCAGGAGGTCCTTCTCGACAGCTGCCACATACTTGGCAGCCTTCAACAACACCTTTGGGTCATAATCAGTGTGCGTATTTTAAGGAGGAGGGACATTGGCATAGCCAGTGCACTGTGCTTCTACAGATGGTGTGCCGCCCAATGGGCCAGGATCTGGTGGTAGAGGTCATGGATCCAACAGAAGTCAGAGTGCTATGACTTCTGTGGGTCATTCTGATAATAATTATTTTGACGACCCCAGAGATGGACAGTATTATTATGACGATTATGACATGGATGATGTGACAGCCTGGGACAGAGTAAGGGACCAGTTCCTATACCTGTAGAGCAGCGTGGTCCTTATGTCACAGCGATTTTGCAAGGTTTGTCTAAGGAACTTTTGGTGGATACAGGTGCAACAAAGAGTTTTGTTTCTCAACACATGGTTCCCGGGGTGGCTCTGTCTGGCCATAATAATCTTTCGGTAGGTTTTTCAGGTGTACCGGTTGTAAGACCCATTTCCCGACCCCTTGCATTGACTGTTGGTCCTTTCTCCTTGGAATCTCAATTCTGTGGTGTAAACTTGATGGGTTTGTACCTGCTACTATTTATTGTTCCCCTGCAGGTGTTTATATTACTATGGGTTCGGATGTGAGTGTTAAGCAGTGTTTGTCTCTGGATGCGCCCCTTCCAGCTGAATTTTCTGAGGTACCATCCATGCAATGGGCCACAGGTGATACAGATGTGGGTTTGTTGCATACACCACCAGTTTCTATACAGGTTAAAGACAATGCTATTTTGCTTCGCATTCCTCAATATAAGATACCGCAGGCAGGCAGGCCCCTCTTCAGATTATTCAGGATTTAATATGAAAAGGAGTTGTTGAAGAAATGTCTGCCAACATCTGAAACAGTCCTATCCTTTCTTAAGAGGACACCTTCAGGTTTTCCTGATGGTCTCGATTATGTTTATCACTTTGTGATTGAGTTGCAAGAGGTTAATAAAATTGTAGTTCTGCAGTTTCCAGTGATTCCTGACATCACCACACTCTTAACGATGATTCTGTCTACTGCTAAGTTCTTTTCTGTCATTGATCTGTAAAATGCCTTTTTTAGTATTCCCATCTATACAGATAGTAGGTATTTGTTTGGATTTACATTGGCCGACAGAAGCTTTAGCTTCTGTCGAACTCCTCAAGGCCACACGGAGAGTCCTAGTATCTATAGTCAGGCATTGAAAAGTCAGTTGGATTCACTATCGCTTCCTCCAGGTAATGTATTGGTCCAATATGTAGTTGACCTATTGATTGCTTTTGATATGAAACAGGGTTGCAAAGACAGTACGGTACAATTGTTAATACATTTGGCACATAATGGGCACAAGGTCTCTCTTTCCAAATTTCAACATTTTCGATAGGAGGTTACCTACTTAGGTCACCTTCTGTTGAAGGAGGTTGACCCCTGAGCGTATTAGTACCATTGTTAAAATGCCCATTCCACAGACTCAGAAGGATATGCATGCTTTTATAGGTATTACTTCAAAGCAGTCCTTAAACCTTTGCCTTGGACAGCAGTCAGCAGTCTTTTGAACAATTTGCTCGGGTCTGGTACTTGGTACACCGAATTATAATAAACCGTTTGTGCTCTATGTCTACGAGATGGCTGGTTGAGCGCTTTCTGTCCTGACACAAAAGTTTGGGGATAAGCAGAGGCCTTGTGCTTATTTTTCTGCTGTGTTTGACTCTGTTGCTTGGGCCGTTCCGAGTTGCCTGAGAGCGGTCGCGGCTGTGGCCACTTCAATCAGGCAATAGGCTGGACTCAAACTTGACACAGACCTCACATTTCTGGTACCTTATGCTGTGGATACACTTTTGAATAGGTCAAAGACACATCATCTCACCAGTGCACATCCTACTGGCTATGAATTGACATTGTTTGCTACACACATATTACAATCAAGAGGTGTGCCATTCTGAATCCAGCCATGTTACTACCACTCCCATCTGATGCAGAATGAGAATGATGCAGTCGACAAACATGATTGTATTTTTCAGACAGAGGACGAGATGAAAGGATGGTTAGACCTGACTGATGTTCCCTTATCTGACCGTTAAGGGGAACTCTATGTTGATGGCTCTTGTTTTAAATTACCAGATGGCACCACCACTGCAGCTTATGCTATTACTACGTTGCGGACCTCACAAGTTCCCTATCAGTCAGCTCAAGCTGCTGAGCTTGCTGCCCTTATTCGAGCTTGCGAATTGAGTGAAGGGCTGGTTGTCAATATTTATACTGACAGCCAGTACGCATTTGGGTTGCCCATAAGTTTGGGTGGCTTTGGGCTGAGGGAGGGTTTCTTACTTCCATGGTACCAAGACCTGATATTGCAGCTTTTGTCTGCTTTAACCCTCCATAAATAATTGGCAATAATTAAGTGCAGCACCCATAGAAAGGTCACAGAAAATGTGGGTAGAGGAAATGCTTTTGCAGATCAGACTGCCAAGGAAACACCTTGAAGTAAAATGAAACTCATGTTTATTGCAGGTCCTGCTAGGTGGATTCCCGAAATTGTCATGTTTAAAAATACCCTTGAAAGTGTGAAAGCACACAAGCTGATATTATCCATATGTTTTCAGCATGTCCAAAATTAAATCCTTTCAAAAAGGCGATTGAAATATTTTTCAGGGATGAATTGAGGATATCAACTAGCTTAACAAATGAGATTATGATTTTGGGTGTAGGGAGAGATGGGCAGGATATCCCTCATCAAGAATTTTTATATATTGCAATGGCCATATACCGACTATGTATAGCAACCCAGTGGAAGGATCCTAATCCCCGTCATTTAACCAATGGCTTTTAAGAATGTTATCAATGTATACATTAGAGAAAGCATTGTATGAAAAAAAGGTCGCAAAGCGATGCAATTAGGTAAACGGATTTGGGCACCGGTAGAGCATTGGAAATCATGAATAGAGGGGTAATCTATTCTACAATATTAGTTTACAATATTATAATAATTCTTACTTTTTGTTTCTTGTTTTCATAAACTTCAGCTCGTTTGTGTAAAGACTTACATGACCTATGAAATTATTTTTTTTCTTGTTCACAATGATGTATATCTGCTAAATGAAATGTATATTTGGAATGAAATGATTGATTGTAATCATGTGGAACTGTATTTTCTGATGATGAATAAAAAAGAAATAAAAAAAAAAAGAAAGAATGTGTGAAAGAGATACAGAGTGAAGCCACAATGGAGGAATTGGTAAATGTCAGGAGAGTACAGCACAGTTGAATGAGGAAAGGTGTTCGATTGATAAATCGGGGCAACAGAAATGGATGTTGCCGGATGCTTATGTTCTGCCTGTAGTTACTATGGCACAAGGACCAACTCATATTATTGCAAAAGGCATTTGTAAATTGTTAACACGTGTGTGGCATGATGATGACATCTCGAAGACGGCTGCACATTTGGTGAAATATTGAATGGTTTGTATGATGCATAATCCAGGGAAGGGTATCCATTCGCCACCTGATAATTTTGCACCGCCTGCCTTTCTTTTTGAAGTCCTCCAAATGGTCTACATAGAGTTAGAGAGATGCAATAATCTTAAGTACATTTTGGTGGTTGTATGCACATTCAGTAAATGGGTTGAGGCTTACCCCACTAAAGATAATACGGTCATTACGACTGCGAAGGTACTTTACTTGTTTCGGCTTGCCTCGAGTTATCTGGAGTGACAACAGAAGTCCTTTTAATGGGAAAGTGATTACATTTATTTGTGACGGTTTGCACATTAAGAAGAAATGCCATGCTGCCAATCACCTTCAGTCAGCTGGCCTTGCTGAGCAGTACAATGGTACTCTCAAGCTGTAATTGGCGAAAATCAAAAAAACAATGGGGTTGCAATGGCCGGATGCTTTACCATTAGCTCTTTTGTCAACAAGTGCAACAGCTCAATTTAGGACAGGATTGTCTCCTTACGAGGTTGTGTTGGGGCGCCCGTCAAATATCTGGGGCATCCTGCATCCTCGTAAGTATTCTGATATTGAATATCCTGTGTTGCTTAATTATCGTGGCCAGTTAACGGAACGTTTGCATTCTATTCACCAACAGGTCTGAGAATTTCTGCCTTGTGTACCAGAGGGACCCTGCCACAACATCCAGCCTGAGGACTTTGTGTTAATCAGAAATTTTCAGTGGAAGAAATGTTTGGAGCAGCGCTGGAAAGGTCCTGAGCAGGTTCTGTTGGTGACACGGATGGCTGTAAAGGTTGCTGGTCGGAAGAACTGGATGCATGCCACCCCCTGTCGGATTATTCCTTTGCCTTTACCGTATGATCAATGAGTGAAAGAGGGCGTGGGTGACTCAGAGTACGAGCATGTGGCCAGGTTTGTCCCCTTCAGTGACGCCCAGTTCATATGGACACAGATGGATAAGGAAAACAAGGATGTTTTCAAATGAGGCTGTTCCTCCAGAGATCCGAGCTATCCAGGAGCCTTTGTTTATGAATCACCTAGTGCCTGGGGTTACCAGGTACAATTTGCGCCCTTGGCTGAGGGATACTGAGTCTTAGGAGAAGAAAGATTAGGGATGAACTGTGCAAGATAGGTAGTACTAAGTTAAAGTACCAACGAATAAACCGGAACTAGTGGAGAATGTGTTACTCACTTTGCCTTTGTTGAACATTAGCTAGGGAAAACTGAAATATACCCTGAAGGTATACCATCTTTATCGATGTGGTATAGATTAAAGAGCTTAGGACAGAACAAGCTCCACTGCGGGTGCTCAAGAGCGCCAGCTTATTGATGGACAATAGGAGCCTGTACCAGTGAGGCTCTGACGGACACCGGGACTTGTATATCTTTTTGCATTTTTTGCCTCTCTATAATACATTATGTATCCCTTTGGTAGAAAGGCTGCTGAAGAACTGCAGCCCATGGTTCTTGATGCCCAGCATAATATGGTGTGGACACGAAAAAGTAAAATAATATGTGTTGTTCTGTTGATTTTGCTGATAATAATATTGTACAGGCTGTCATGGGTTTTGAAAAATAATCAAAATGTGCCTTTACGCAGCAAGGGTGAGGATATTTCCCTGAAAATTATAAAAGAACAGCCCTGAGTAATGTATTTCTAGAAACACATAAAAGGTTCTTCGGAGAAGGGACAGCTTGTTACCCCACCCAATGTGTCACTAGTCTGTGAACTGCATATCCATTGTCACTCGTAATTATACTTATACTCCTCCACCCCAAATCACTAAAGTAAAAGGAGTGTTTGGGTTTGGTTACCCGGGACCATGTCTGTCTCATAGAAAGCCACGGGAAATGGGTTATCCAGGCTGTGATAAGAACGCATATTGTGATCATTTTTACATGGAGAAACAGAATGTCAAATTGGTGTGTTGGCATTACAAGGAATTGATAGGCCCCCAGGAGGCTGGTTATTATCCTGCTTGCTGCCCCATCATGAATAGCACTGACACTTCATTGTATATCAACTGTTCAGGAATAGTGCTGTACAAAAATACAATCCCTTTAGTGAACGATAAAGATCTAAATACCTTTGGAGTGAACTCCAGATATGCTGCAGTAGAATATGAAGATCCGATTTATGCACACCCGGGGTTTTACTTCCTGTCTAATGGTACATATTACAACGTCCATAATGGTGCAGATGATGTAGCTCTTGGGATGGTGTTGCCCTTAGGCGTGCCCTGTAAATATACTAAGCCTAACGTATGATGGGTTAAAAGGACTCGAACGAAAGAACTCTGTGAGGGAGTGACCGATATAGAGGTCAATAATTATAGTAATAGGATCACTTTTGGATACATTATTTCTTCTATTTTCACTCTGGGTGGTACTTCTATGGCCAGGGGTGAGAAAGCTAGAGAATATTTCGGATGAAAGCTGCAAATTCTGTCTAATACCACAAAAGCAGTCCTGCGTGACATCATCACTCAGTTGGAGAGTATGCGAATATATTCAGAACAGACCAGATATGTTGTGGACTTAATTCTAGCTAAGAGTGGTGGTGGACTCACGGTAGTGGGCAATAAGTGTGTGGTTGGGATCAGCAATATGGAAAAGAATATTGCCAAACACATACTAGATATTCTTGAACATGTAAAAGGAATGGAAAGTGGGAAATGCAATTGGTCTCTGTTTGGTAGCTGAGGCTGGATTCTTGAAAAAGTGATTTACCTAACCGTAATATTAGTGCTCTTGTGTGCCCTTATTTAGTCTCTTCCCTTTTGCTGCTCCTATTGTACCACTATTCTCACGCCTAACAAGAAGATATCAGTTCATGACACAAATGCTACTATAATGATCCAAAAGAATATTGAGGATCTAATGCACATCGGTGAAGGGATTTTCAAGAGTTCTGCTTATTGTTTCACTTCCTGATGTTGACAATATGGAGTGATAATAACGAGAATTCTTGTTACTGTTTGTAGTTTTATTCTTTCTCTTGTTGTCATTAGAAAAATGTTTAGCTCATGCTAAAAGGAGGGTCTGTTAGAATAGAAAACCGTTTATACCTATGCTGTTTCTAATTAAGTTAGCATTTGCTGTGCCATTTTCTATGTGGGTGCCATTTTAAGCTGTTTGAAACTGATCTAGTTTAATTCAGAGAAATGCTCCTCTATAAGTTTAGTTTCTGCCACGTTAAGCTTGTTTATTTAATTATTTAGAAAGTTTTATAAAGCGGGAACATGACCCTTGCGGGTATCAGAGCGCAGTACACAAGGGGAAAGCATGAATAAACTCCGTACAATAGAGGTTCACACAGTGAAACAACAAGGAATACACAGTTAAGAGCAGGGACCCCATAGCGGACCACACTAGATTAATTTCTCCTAGGGTGTAAAATATTTGCTGTAACATTCAGCAAAAGAAACAAAAGTGAACTTGACACAACATAATAAAATAAGTGACAAAACTGTAGGTTGAGGGCCCAAGGGTGAAATAACAGTTAACAACCAAACATAAAATACATGGAGAATGATACATTGGTATAAATATCAAGTCTGTTAACATGGGAACATGTAAAAGAGAATAAAATGGTGCAGTTAATGATCACTCAGGAAGATCAATTTGGCCTGTTTCTTTAAATAGGCATTGGAAGAATTGGCTCTAATCTCAGTAGGAAGTGCGATCCAAATTCTAGGCTCAAGTCTGGAGAAAGCACGTTTGTACGTAATTTTCTTATTGAATTTGGGAGGTTTCAAGAGAAGTGTGGACGTACTTCTTAAGTTCCGACCCAAGCCAAAAAGAACAAGCTTGTTAGCCAGATAGGCCGGAGTGTTGTAATACAAGGCTTTATGCATGAGACAAGCTATTTTAAAATGAATCCTCGCTTCAATAGACAGTTAGTTAAGCGGCACAAGGTCAGGTGTAATGTGCTGGTGTTTTTTTGAGCCTATGATGAGCCTGGCTGATGCGTTGAGAGTGGCTCTGAGAGGGACCAAGCTCGCATTAGGCAGCCCCGCAAGAGTCACCAGACCATATTCAAGACGTGAGATCACCAGGGATAGTACTGCAGAATGTATGTCTTCGGTCGGAATGAAAGATTTGATTTTTTTTTAGGGTGTTAAGATGAAATTTGCCACCCCAAATACTGCCACTGATGTGAGCTTGCATATTAAGGAATTTGTCCAAGGTAATGCCTAATGATTTAGCGGAATCAACCACATGAGGGGTGCAGTTAAGGGCTGTGAGTTGCTTTAGCCAGTCCAGGGTAGGTGCAGAGTGATTGTGGGGGGCAATCAGCAGGAATTCAGTTTTGAGGGTATTCAATAAAAGATGGTTCTGGGCTACCCATTGTTGAGTCTCCGAAAGAGCCTCATTTAAAGTTTTAATGTCATTTAGAGAGGAGATCTTCAAGTAGAGTTGTGGGTCATCCACATACATGTGGTAATGAATGTTAGACTGGTTCAGAATGACAGTGAGAGGTTCCATAAGAAGGTTAAAGAGCGTGGGCAAGAGTGCGGATCCTTGCGGAACTCCAATCCTGACCTGGGTACTGGAAGCAAGGGACTGGTTGAGTTTAATCCTTTGTGTGCGGTTATGTAAGAAAGAGGTAAACCACTTTAGGACCGGTCCCACTAAACCCATCCTTCGTTGGAGAAAGTTAATCAAGGTTCCATGTTTTATGGTGTTGAATGCAGAAGGCAGGTCTAGAAGGATCAGAAGACAAGGGACGATATGATCAAGGGATTTCAGGGCATCATCCACAATGTGTGTTAGTGCAGTTTCAGTATTATGCCCCGCTCTGAAACAGGATTGATAGAGGTCCAGTAATTCAAATTTCCCAATATGTTTGCAGAGCTGCTTGTGGACGCATTTCTCTAGCAGTTAACTAACAACATGATGTCAGTGATAGGTCTGAGGTGTTGGGGTCAGATAAATACGAGTTGGGCTTCTTAGGGATGGGAGTGACTTGCCTAATTTTGAGGCAATCAGGAATGCTCCCTTGCAGGAGGGATTTATGTATAATCCACAACCTTTATAAAGTTTAGCAGGAAGTAGATCATTGAAGTGATTGGACGATTTTAGAGTTGCCATATAGTGGAGTAATTCTGTGCAATCTGGCAAGATAAAGGAATTCCAAGAGGCATCATTTTTGGGAGAACAACAGAGAAAAGAGGAGACTGCTGAGGGAACCAGAAGCTCACCTGCAGATGTGGTGAGGATTAGAGGCAGCACCATGGGAGAGACAGGTTGGAGCTCCAGTTCCTAGTTTTTTCAGAAAAATCCACTGTGAAGTCCTTCCCACTAGGAAGCGGAGTAACGGAAGACAGGTTTGGGTTGGAAGTGTGGCTTGCTTGCTGTTTGATGATTTCAAATAGCATCTTGGGTCTGTTTTTAGCGCCGTCCAGCTGCGCCCTGAAATGGTCAGTTTCAGCAATGCAGATTCCTGTAATGAGTGCACTGTTCCTATTAGGGCATACCTTTCTCAGAAGATAGAGGCCCTCTCCCCCTTTTCTGGTGGTGGGCTCCAGATGGGAATGACCTTGGAATGTACTACTATGTGTAAGATATGAGCGCTGGAACCGTTTTTTCTGTATTCACCTGCTTGAAAAATTCCACTGTTGGAGTGTTTTAGCCCGGTTACATAATGTACATAATGTATCTTTATGCTGTTCGATTTCAGTCCTTTCTGCAGCACCCCTAGCAACTGGGCAGATCGGGCTCCACTCTGAGTGTATATTAATAAATAGTAATTAGTTTGTATTCTCTACTGTCTGACCGACTCTTCATTCGGTATGGGAGGCTGAGAGGTGGTCATTAGTGACCCGGGTAGCCCTAAACAAGTTACTTCCTTCACTGCTTCTTTGAATGGGACACCCTGCGGCCTGAGGTCACATCCATGGACTCTGGTTCCTTCGGGTATCCATGGTCATTTCCCCCTCTGGTCCCTCTAGGAATCTCATTATCTTCTCAAGCAGTGCCTCCGATGTACCTCTCCGCTTGGCCACCCTGCCTATGACCGGGGACAGTCCAGCAGAGGCCACATGCTCCAACCGGATGAGTCCAATGTACTTTCTCCTTTCTCCCATTTGGGGGTTTCCAGGTAGGGTGGTGTTAGAACTGGGATTTCTGGTTGGCTAAGGCTTACGCCAAAGCTAGGCAGAAACCACCATCCTAGTTAGGGCAAGGGAGTCACACGCCAAGATAACCCCTGCTCACCCCCTTGGTAGCTTGGCACGAGCAGACAGGCTTATCCGGAGGCAATGTGTAAAGCATTTGCGCACGCACACAACAGCAACAACATCCTAGGCACACCACAAAAGGAACTCCACACAAGATTATATAAAAATAACTTTTGTATTGTCAAAAACACATCAGATAGTAATCACACAATATACATTGTGCCAACTGGCACGGCAACATTCACAAGGGATTATTTACACCAGGACAGGGCGACGTGAGCCACTGCCCGAATCAGCACTTAGTAGAACTAGCACTTAGAATAACTGTCACACCAAATAACAATTATAGATCACAACCAGTAACCACTGGTAACAGGTAGGTACACACTATGCAATACTAATAACCAAAGGCCTAGATCACGCAGGAACACAAGCTCACTAGTATAACATACTAGGCAAAGCAAACTTCTAAGCATGAGCACCTTTAGAACTATAACACAAGCATAAAGGCAAAGCACATTACCCAGCAATCACATTTAGGCCTAAACAGTATAACTACAGTAGGCAATCTCTCATTAGTCTAAACACATTAGACTCTGCCTCCTAAGAATAAATCACATTTAGGGGTGTAAATCATAGTGAAACACAATCTCACTAACACAAACCTCCACAGGAAAAAAAATCTCTAGAGGTATCAATACAGGGTGCGTAAAACATACTAAATGCATTACATTTCCTAGCACCACATCACTCTATCCCATAAAACGCATTAGGCAATTACCATCATAAACATAGTCAAATCACATTGCGCAAAAATCACATTAGGGCCTTGTGCCCTACCCACATACCAGCCCCCTGGCCAACTGGTCATCTCAAGAAGGGGATCAAATGCCCTGTGTCCAGAATGTCAGGGCGCGCTGCCACGCAGCTCCAGTCAGAGGTGCGCCACTAGCGCAAACCTAAACGTTGCAGCTGCCCACTAATTGCTGGGCAGCTGGGAACAGTCACAAGGGCCCAAATGCTGCAGCTGGCACTAAGTGCTGTGCAGCTGTGACAGACCAAGGTAGGGGCAAAGGAGTGCGACTCACTCCTGAGTTCACCAAGAACAGGTCCCCTGAACAGAAACAAAAGCCTAAACGGTGCAGCTGCCCACTACTTGCTGGGCAGCTGGGAACTTCAAACTGCGGCAAGGGCTCTCACTAGCCCCTGGGACAAAACTGCGCCGAACACGTTGGAGCCCTCTAGGCTCTTAAGATACACATGTCCCCTGGAACCTTCTGACTCCTTAACTTATTCTGCGCCGACTAGGAGCCACGGGCTCTCACAACATTTCTGCCCCACTGGGGAAAAAGAACTTGCCCCCAAGCATTGTGGAGCACACTAGCGCCCTGGAAACCACCATGGGCTCTAACAACCAAAAGGCCGCCTGGATGGGGAAGCCCCTCTCTGGGACGTTTAAAGTTAGAATGCCCCCAACGTGGGAAGAGCCTCGACAGGCTCTAGAAGCAACTGCGGCCTGGTTGGAGCCCCCCCCTCCCTCTGGGGGACTCAAGAATGAAAAGTGCCCCGGAGCCCTTGTGGGCTCTGCCTCTCTCCGTACTCCCTCCCGCCCCGTCACTCACCGGCTTCTTCGCTTCTGGAGGCGGGGACGGCGGGGACGGCTGGTCCTCCTCAGAGCTGCGTCGGGGGCAGGCACAGCACTGTGCCTCGCGCCCATCCTTCTCTTCCTGTAGGCTGAAGGCCCTTCCGCGAGACACCGCGAGGTTCCAGCGGGGTGTGTCCTTCGCCGATGACTCGGCGGGAGGCTCGGCCGGCTGGGCCAATCCCAGCGAGGCCTTGCTGTGACGCTGGCGGCTCCTTTCTCGGTGTCCGGGGAGAGCTCGGGGCTGCGCTGGTGCAACACGGGGTTGGCTCCCGGTTAAATAAATATCAAAACCACGGCAAAATCGCGGGTCACCAGCAGGGTGGGCACCTGCTTCTTTAACAGGCAAGAGGCCCGTAAACCAGCGCTCCCCTAGGGCACAAAGCGCTTAACCTCAATAAAAGCAAAAGCGCTCTAAAATAGAAAGTCCTGGACACACGATAAAATCGCAGGGTGGGCACCTGCGCAAATAAATCCCCATAACTGGCAAGGGGCGAGTCCACCAGGGCTCCTGGGGAAATAGGAACAAAGTGCCTCCAGGCGCTTGGCAGGCCACCGCAGTCCCCCAAGAAAAGCAAACGTCCTTTAGGCATCCAGGATATCCAGGGGCTGGGCAGGGTCCAGGGAGGCAAGCCTTCCCCTGGGCCCCAGCAGCAGCACGCCCCTGGTAGATTCGAGTTAGGAACAAGAACAACTTCATGGGGTCACAGCCCCCTTTTTATACAGGAAATCCTTTGTCTAGCAGTGTGCAGGCAATGTGGGAACCAGCTACAACTGGTTATGGGGAACTCCCTTTCACCGGCCAGGCTAGGGACATCAGACGCACCACAGGGGTGGAGCCAGCATTGTGGAGGGAAAACCCAGCCCTATTCAGGTCTCAGGTGTACGCCTCCCTCACATCAGCATGCTAATCTCTCCATTCACCACCGGGGCAGACCCATCCTGACTCCTGGAGCCAGGCTCACCAGCCAGCTCCAGCCAATCACACGCCAGACACATATTATACTAACATGCCAACTTCTACAAGTGGCACTTCCACACTAGACACAATCATGCTGCATACATCATTGCGCAGCATTCAATCTCACAAGTTCGCACATACCAAACTCGACCCTGCACTCCCCACACATCAGAAACTACCATGGTCACACATATTCCTCATGCATTCCTTTGGGAGGGCAAGTCACTCTCACCAAACACACAGAGAGCACACGTACTTTACACTGGACCACAGTAAAAAAGTGCGCAGAGACCTATAATCACCAACACCAGGTTACAGAAACAGGCTAGGAAAAAGCAAAAAGTTTCGGGGTGAACCTGCCAAAAAGGGCCGGGTCCAACAGGTGGGAACTGCATCTCAACTTGTTTGGGGGGTTGGAGTAAGAGAAGGGTGGGCCCGGGTAGGTAGTTTGGGGTACAGAGTACCAGAACTGTTACTCTCGGTATTGACACGTCTCTGTTTACTTACTAGTTTGTACCATTTACTTTTTATGTTATATGAACCAACCACTGCATGCCAAGCTACGAGTTCTCTACCCTTAAAAGGCAACACGAGGGCACTGGCCGGTAAACGCCTTCTAGACCTCACCAATGACTGACGTGATGTTCCTAACATGGAGTATAAAGGGCATCAATGACCATCAGAAATTTGGACTCACAGACGTCTATCTCGCTCGACACAGTATGGACATATGCTGTTTGCAGGAGACACACCTCTCCACTTCAATATTGCCCCACAGAACACACAATGGATCGCTCGGGCACTAGACTGCAACACCCCCGAGCTACTGCTGCACTTCACTCACTGATGCTAGACAATATGCTTCTAGATGCCTGGCATAATATGCATCCCTACAGACAGGAGGGCAACTGCATATCCAACACGCACAACTCCTGGTTCCGTATAGACCTATGGTTGGTGACTCTGGACGTTGCGGACTGGATCTCTTCCTGTGAGCATATTGCGTGTAAGCTATCTGATCATTCCCCAGTCCTCCTAACCCTCAAGCTCCTGGTAACTCTGCAGAGCATGTTCTAATGGAGGTTACCTCCCTTCACCCCGAGCGACACACTTTTTGAAGATGAACTGGGCAGCTCCATATTTTAATTAAACAAGGGGTTGGTAGATTCCCCATCGACTCTCTGGGAGTTGTTTGAAGTAGTTATTTGCAGTGTTTGCATCGCCAAGAAGTCTGGGGTACGGCCTGGCCATCCGTGGCTCTTTAAAAAAGCTAGAAATGAAAATCCAGACACTGGACCAGTATACAGCGCTAAACCCTCCCCTGCCACACTGGCTGATATCAGAGTAAAGCTATCTGAATACCAAACTGAGGCAGAGCGTGAGGTGAACCACCTTGACTGGGCGGCATGTGCCCGACAATATGGGGAAGGCGATCGCCCTGGTAAAACATTGGCCAACCTATTGCGAGCTCCCCACGCCTCCACATACGTGACTGAGTTGCTTGATGATAGTGGCACAAGGTTTTAGTCCCGGGCCGCCATAGCAGACACTATCACCTCTTTCTACTCTCAACTATACACGGCCGGTACAACTTGCCCCCAGGACTTTTTCCTGCAATATTTCAATTCCATGGAAGTGCTCTGGCTCACCCCGGGACATAGAGAATACCTGGACTCCCCCTTTACGACATAGGAAATTGGTCACGCAATCGCTGTCCTACCGGGCGACAAGGAGCCAGACTCAGACGGACTATAAAGAATATGCATCTATTCTGATTCCCTGCCTTGCTGAAATGTATAGCAAATCACTCACACTGGGTCGCTTCCCTCTCTCTCCTGGGGAGGCAATAATCATGCTCATACTAAAACCAGACAAGCCGACTGAGCGTTGCGATTCCTATCGGCCTCTCTACTTAATTAACACTAACACGAAAATATTCGCTAAGCTATTAGTGAGTTGACTTCTGCCACTCATGCCTCTAATCATACATCCTAATCAATCTGGCTTCACTCCAGGGTGCGTGACCTCAAATAGGTTGTTCCCAAGGTGCGCCTCTGTCCACACCTTATTAATCTCTCGCTGCCTGTGGTGGTGGCTCTTTTAGATGCCATCAGGCCATTTCACTCTCTGGAATGGCCATTTCTTTTTTCAATCCTTGGCCGCCTAGGTTTTAGTTCCCAGTTTATCCCGAAAATATGCTTATTATGCACTCTACAGATAACCAATGACGGGGGAGGTAATCCGATTTGGGGGCCACTCGGGAGTGTAAATAAACTGGAGCAAATCTATTCTGTTTCCCCTCACTGACGGGACACTACCTCACCCAAATGCATTTCCATTTATATGGGCCACTGAACCAACTCTGGAAAGCAAACCGTGGCCTGGCGATGGAGGGGCTTGAGGCTAAATTCCCAACGTAGAATAAACTCCCCCTCTCCTTGGCTGGTAGCATCGCGATAGTTAAAATGGTTTTATTGCCAAAATTCTTATATCTGTTTCTGAACATCCCGTTCCCGCTCACGTTTGACTTTTTTAAGCAACAGCGATCTAACATAATTACGCTGGTGTTAGTGGGCGGGCAGCCTCAGGTTGCCTATGAAACTCTGATGCTTCCTTATGTACGCGGCAGGCCGGGGGCACCGAACCTTAAAGATTATGCCTACTGTGCCCAGGCCAGCTTTTTACATTGTATTCCAAGAAATTAGGTTGTAGTGTTTCCTTACACAAGGAAATGGAACAGCACATCAGACAGTCAATTTATATTAGCATTCGAAATTAGTATAGTGTGAAACAATGAAAAATACACTGGCATTGTTAAAGGGGGGGTGCTACTCTAGTTATTTCAAGCACCTACTACCAAAAGATGCTAACAACACAACAACATCGTTGTATAGACAAACTTATACAAAATAGAAAAATACTAGTGAGCACACCCTTGTATTCATAAACACCTCCAAATTATGGGTCAATGCGATAGTCTTGTACTAGATATATGGAGCTAGCAATCATACACTGTTGTCCAACAATAATGGCTAATTGACATTCCAAGTACTACTGGAAAAGCAGAGTCCACATCCTTGGATTTCTTCAATAGATGTAATTTTATTTTCTTGTAGTCGCAAATCCAAAAGACAAAACTGTCACTGAGCCAACACATGTTTTGTCTTCCCTTAGACTTTGTCAAGGCTGCAATACAAGATTTATACAATACTTGTATGATTACAAAATATAAATAGTAATCCCAGCAAAGAAATCATGTGTACACTCAAACACAAGCTACAAAGAAAACAGTAGCTGGTGTGCAGTAATAGGATCTTTAACATGTTTCCCAAAATAAGGCACTCTTCTTAAAGTATGATCAGTAATTAACTAAAGATGAAAGACTCAACACTGTATTCATACCTACAGTTGATAT
The DNA here is from genome assembly GCF_964263255.1 of Lissotriton vulgaris. Lineage (NCBI taxonomy): Eukaryota > Metazoa > Chordata > Amphibia > Caudata > Salamandridae > Lissotriton > Lissotriton vulgaris. The sequence continues at coordinate 88,571,140 of NC_141697.1, read as the reverse complement.
GTACATAGTCAAGTCTGCGGAAAAGATCTCAATCTAATTATGAAACCAGAGACCTAATTTAAAAAGGAACAAGACTAAACATAAATGATGCACTAACAATTATGCATATACATAATAATCCTCACTAACAGTGTCATAAAAACGCTGTAGGGAGTTAACCTGGGTAACTCGATATAATCAACAATATATGGCTTACAGGAGGTTGTGTTCATATTATCGCACACCAACTACAAGCCAAACGTTAACCCTAGGGTAGAGTGTGTAGATATAAAAAAAGGGAAATATATTCACACAAAAAAGGGCGGTAGCGCGTTTCAAACAACGTTGATATATCTCTGAAGTATTCGATAAATCTGAAAGCAACAAAAGAGGGAATAGAGGGAATAGTGTGTAGTTCCATTAGTAGCTCACCAACCATCATTTATAACTTAGAACCTAGTCTCACCCTCACAATGAATCAATTATAAGTACGCAGACCCAATACTGTAGTAGAGTACAAATTGACGCGTGGGGAGACCCGGTAATGAAACCTTGATAAGTTCAAATCTGAAAATAAAAAGATGTCCTTTCAATAATCTATTCGACACAACCATGTGTGACCGAACTACATATCTGTAGCTGAAACTTAATGTTAGCTCTCGACCGACTCACCATAGCGTGACCCAGTTCTCTCCCTCACTCCCACTGGTCCAGACCGTGTTATGAAGAATTGAGCACCACAGCCCCTCCATGTTTATGAAAGAACGCCGTATGCGGTATACGTGCCTCGTCACCTGATACATCATGTCATCCAGTAGTGGCATAGCGTATTACACCACTTAGATAAATCGAGTAAGTTCAACACTAGCGCCATATTGCACGTGCTACAGATTTAACGACTTTAACTGTATTCATTCTGAAATGCAGTGAAAATTTTCTAAAACAACCTCAAATCATGTCCGTGAATATTATTATAGTCTTACAATATATTTTAATTGTGCAAAAACCTTTTCCTTAACAATATTATTAAAAACCTAAATCTTCCATCTAACTCTGTTTAAATCGCTAAGCAAAGCAAATAGCAAAGCAATACTTAATTATATACATTTCTAAAAGACATAGATGTGAAGTACACAGCAATCTAATAGGGCTCAATAACCCAAGCATTCCACTGGATTAATGCGTCCCTGACCTGTCATTTAATATATCAATTTAGTAAATTAAGTGCAACGAAAAGGAAAACAAAAGGCAGTGTTAAATTAAGCACTTAAAATGAAAACAGACGAGTAGAGGAGAAAGAAAGATGGGTAGGATTATCCCAAAAGTATGAAAAATGAAAAATGTCCTAGTTTATGAGAAGACAAGTTTCAATTCTATTAAGGACTAGGAGGCGTGGATTATGCAGATCTTCCTTCACTTTATTCACATAGCAGATTCAAAGAACATCATAAAAAACACAATTAACACAAAACCAAACTACACATCCCATGAACACAGGGGAAGTAGTCTCTATGGTAATAACAGTCCCAAGAAAGTCCCGCATATATAATGAGATGACGTTATGTTATGTTATGTTATGTTATGTTATGTTATGTTAAAATGGGACTTTTATAGCGCAACGGCTACTCCGAAGGAGTGTCCCGGCGCTTTGAGCTCCAGACCATGTAAAAGAGCTAGAAAACATAACAATAACAGAACAAGGGCCTAAAAGGAGGGGACAGATTATCCAGCAAACAGCCAGGTTTTCAAGTCCTTCCTGAAGACAAGCAGATTAGCGGTGTTTCGCAAGGACACCGGTAGCGAATTCCATAGCTGAGGAGCAAGGAAACTAAAGGACCGGCCGCCTAGCCGAGCCCTTTTAATGCGTGGCACCCGAGCCAATGCCAAGGCTTCTGACCTGAGGGATCGTGCGGGTCGATAGAAGTCCAGCCTCCTCTGGAGATACTTGGCGCCATTGCCATGCAAGGCCTTATGGGCAAGGGTCATGGCTTTGAACAGTATCCTCTTCCGCACCGGAAGCCAGTGAAGGGATACAAGGAGGTTAGAGGCGCTAGTGCGGCGATGAAGGCCAAAAATAGCACGCGCAGCAGCGTTCTGAGTGACCTGCAGACGTTGGAGGAGATATTCAGGCAAGCCCAGATATAGGACATTGGCATAGTCCAATCTGGACCCTATGAGGGCCTTTCCTCTTCTTCACCGGAGGATGTTAAGATGGTATCACAGTCTCATTCAAATTTGTTATCATGCCCTGAAATAAAGAAACACTTCTGTTATCCAGCTCTTATATTGAGACCATCATAATACGTCTGGAACAGAATCAATGAAGAGAGAACATGGCAAATTACAAAATGCAATTACATAAGCAGAACAGCAGAAAAAATTGTTGTAAACCATTACATTTCATGACACCGGCAGCAGAGCGATGAAACACTTGTAATACTTTGCTCCACAATCAAGCAAAAGTGTTACCTACTGCAAGCGATCTATCATTCGGGTGGGAAGAAAATGAAAATTAGTCCCTGAGAGGGATAATCCTCGCCTCCTAGTCCTTAATAGAATTGAAACTTTCCTTCTCGTAAGCTAGGAAATTTTTCATTTTATATCAGGACGGAGGTGAGGATTATGCAAGTTCAAAGCTTACTTACTACTAGCAATGCTGCCCCAGAAATAGGTTTAAAGTAAAACTTCTTAAAGGTAGAATCAGAAGACCAATCAGCTGCATTCAGGATGTCTTCTAACCTACCAGCCACCTGGATTGCCTTAGATGCCATGGCCCCCCGCGTGGAATGAGCACTGAACGTACTCACATCCACTCCTGCTTCCGCCATAACCCATTGTACCCACCTAGAGATGGAAGGGGAACAAACCGCCTCGAAAGGTTTCTGAAGGGCAATAAGCAACTGCCTTTCCCCTGGGGGCCGGAGATCCCAGGTCATCTCCTCATAGGCCTTAAGGCATTTTACCACACACAACTTGGGCTTATCCGGAAAAGAAGGATAGGATTCCGACCTGGTATTGGTCTTTGTTCTCCAAGCAATGGTAAACATAACTCCCTCTGAAGTAAAAACCCTAGCTGTCACGTCCAGGGCTCTGACATCGGACACCTGTTTACACGAAATGAGACAGAGGAGAATGCCAATTTAGCTGACAGTTCCTTGCGGGAAAGGTACTGGTTATCTTGCCACTCCAGCATGAGTCTCAGGACCCTGTTGACATCCCTTAGGCCCGAATATCTAGGCTCAGGAGGTTTGGACAACCGGATGCCACGCATCAATTTACAAACCCAAGGATGCTCCCCAGCTGGCTTACCCTCAATCTCACTGTGTCCTGCGGAAATAGCAGAACGGAAGGAGTTGACCGTCCGATAAGCCAGGCCCTTCTGAGACAATTCCGCCAAAAAATTAAAGATATTGGTAGTCGCTGGAATTGGAGAAATTCCTGGAGTGCCAGTCTGCCACTGTGTTCTGAAAGCCGGGAAGATATTCCGCTGTGACCGATATCTGATTCAGAAGACAATAGTGCCAGAAGTCCTTCGCCAGGTTGGATAAGGCCCGGGAACGAGGGCCTCCCAGGCGATTGATGTACTGCACTGTCGACACGTTGTCCATCCTTAAGAGAATGCAACAAGAGATCCTGTCCTTGGTCAGGGACTTCACCACAACGGAGCCCGCTGGCAGCTCCAGACAGTTGATGTGTCCCCGGAGTTCCTCCTCCGACTATATGCCGCCCATCGAGACGCTGCCACACCAGGCTCCCCAGCCCGCCCTGCTGGCATCCGACTCGATCACCAGGTCCGGAGCCGATCCAAAGATCGCTCAACCGTTCCAGGCCGACATGTGGTCGATCCACCATTGCAGATCGGTCCTGGCTCCCTCCGACAATGGGGATGACCTCCGAATAGGTCAAACCCCTCCGTAGATGTTGAGCCTTCAACCTCTGAAGAGCCTTGTAATGCAGAGGCCCGGGCAAAATAGGCCTAGATCGATGATGAGAGTAAGCCCACAATCCTGGCAAGTTTGCGTAGCAAAATCTTGTCCCTCCGTAGAACGTGGGATAGTTCCTTCCGAATCTTGTTGACCTTTGGCTCTGGTAAACTCAATGCTGCTGAGTCTATCAGGAAGCCTAGGAAAACCATCTGCTGCGCTGGATGCAGGTCTGACTTCTGAGCATTGATCACGAAGCCCAAGTCCTGCAGTAACGCAATAGTCATGGTCACGTTGCGGGAAAGATGGACCAACGGCTGATCCAGAATCAGAATATCATCCACGTAGATGATCATTCTCACCCCTCTTTGACACTTTGACAAAGAGTCTCCACCACTGTGCGCAACAGTTTCGTGAAACACCACAAGCCGATGATAGGCCAAAGGGCAGAGCTCGAAATTCGAAAACCTGCCCCTTCCAAGCGAACTGGAGGAATAGCCTGTGAGGGGAAAAAATGGGAACCGTCAAGTAAGCATCCTTTAGGTCGATACGTACCATCCAATTCCCCGGAAGGAGGAGATCCCGAAGTAAGTGTATCCCTTCCATTTTGAAGTGGTGGTAAACCAGCCATTCGTTGAACTCCCTTAGATTAATAACTGGTCTGAAACCTTTGTCTTTTTTCTCTACTAGAAAGAGGTTGCTGAGAAAACCGTTCGGGTGAAGTACCGACCTGCAAACAGCTCCCTTCCGAAAAAGAGCCTAAATCTCGGCTTCTATGAAGCCCTCTTCCTCTGATGAGAAATGTAAGGGCCTTGGGCGTTGGAGTTCTGGACTAATTAAGGTCCAGAGGTGCCAGGGATACACACCCGAAGACCCCTGAGTTCTACCTGTCTCGGTGCACAGATAAACAGAAACACGGGCTTCTCGATGGTGGCGTCAAAGACCAAAGGTTTATTACTGCAGGGATACAGAAGTCACAGAAACTACACACGGGCAGATTCTAGGAGCCTGTTCGATTTGTACTAAGTGGGTTGCTCCTTAAATACACAATTTTTAGCTGTAGGCAACATTCTTCACATACTCGTACATTTCTTAAACTTTGTATCCTAAACGATAGATATTTGGCGTCAAACAGGAACAGTCAACGAAGTTCTGATGTCAAACATTACGAATGAGGGGTTCCCACTGTTCAATCATAATCTCATGTCATCTTTTCATTCAAGAGCCGGGCCGCCTCATCGTAAATTTCGTTACCTCCCCATAATAAAGGCCCAGAAGGAAAGGAGCAGAGCCAGGTGTAGGAGATAGAAAAGCAGGATAAGAGATGTTTGTGAGTCGTAAATGGGCAAGGCTACTGTCTTCGGCCGCCTAATCATGATCAGGCCAACGAGCACGAGAACCAGTATAGCAGGACTGGCCTCAGGCAGAGGAGGCAGCTTCTGTCGAGTCATGCGGCCACAGCGTTTCTGAACTAAGGTTTACGTGTCATTAACAAGGTGCATCTCCGGGCTAAAGCCTACGTGTCCTTTAGCGAAATGAATTGATCAGAGGTCACTGTTTGTTCATTGACTATGTGAGGGCAAGAATACAAGATGGATGCCGTATTCCAAAATGGATGCCATTGGTATACCGGAAATGTGCTCATAACAAGAGTGCTCTTGCTCATAGCATAGCGATAACACCAGGATATACTATATGGATCATTTACGGTTCACTGGTACCGGAATTATAGGTTTACGACAATGTCGAAAACACGGGTTTGAATCGTCACGGAACCTCAGACCCTCCTTTTGCCCTTACATAGGCAATTTCTCACTCTATGTCAGGGTCTATCTCGATGTTCATCAGGTCAGTGATATGTTGCTGTAGCATTATTCTTTCTCGTACCTTGTCTCCCAACACAGGTGGTTTCCTTAAACAGGTTGCAGCACAGAGGCTACACAAGGCAGGACCACACTGGATAACAAGACAGCACGAGAATAGGAACACCAAGACAATACCAATGACCATCAGGACCTTCCATCCCCACGCTGATAACAGAGTCCAAAGCCATTCCATTAATGACCAATTTCCCTTGTCTACATGAATAGAGTCGGAGATCTTGTGTAGCTTAGAGATCGCTTCGTACACTGTTGGAGCATTATTAGGGATATAAGCACAGCAGCTCGATTGGATCATTCTGCATACCCCACCTCGATCTGCAAGTATTACATCAAGAACCATACAATTCTGTAATGTCATGAGACGATCCGCCTGGAGCTCAGCTGTTAAGTTACTAAGGGCACCAGCAGTTTCTGTAATAGTAGACTCAACTACCCGTGTTAGCTGACGTAGATTTCTACTATTGGCCATAGGCCCCCAGAACGGAAGGAAGCCTTTGAAGAAGTCTCCGGCTTCCTGACCAGCAGTATCTTCCTTGTTAAAGACACCTCTTACAACTCTGGTTTTGTGATAATTTGGGGCAGCTGTGTATGTCGGAGGCAACAGTCGAGCAATATAACATGAACCTGAAAAGTCAGCAGGCAACCATGTATATGCTCTATCTCGACAGATGAAGTAGGTACCCTTAGCAGTTAGGAAGGCAGGGGAAGAGTTGGATGGATACACATAAGTTTCAACACAGTCACTCTTCCCTAGCCGAGCTCTTGGATTCCTCCCATTACCTTGCAAACAGACTTGACCTCGGTGAGGTACGACCCAAACTGGAGTGGAGCTCTTACGCTTGTTTTCACCCAAACTAATGCTATACTCCGTAGCATTCCAACTCAAATAAACTCGTAGCTCATCTTTAGGAATAAATGGGGTGTTATTGACGTCTTTAATCATGTCAGTTATTCCCTTTACCAAGGCTTTATTAGCGGAGTTATACTTGGTGGAACGTGGAGGACGCGGGGGATAGGTCTCGAGGGCATAGACAAATACTGTCTGAAAGGCCCGACATGATCCATTATAGCTAAAAGGCAAGACCAGGTAGGGGATGCCCTTATCCATGGTATGTGGTATCAAACCACACACCCAGCAGTCCGTTGTGTTAACTACCAGTTGGTGTTGGTGCAAGAGCTGTACAAAAGTGTTATTTATAAATTCTGAGCGTCAAGCTTGCTCATGTTCAGGAAACGGATGAAAGGAATGAAGAGAAGCAACGGTAGGAGAAACAGGAACATGGGGAGGTACTGTAGTCGTGATCGGTGCAAAGATTAAATGAATACCAAAGGCAATTCCACCCACCAACGTTATTAAAACAATCAAAAATGTAATTGCACATTGCATCAGAAAGCATTTGTTATGTAAAATTTTGTATAATCTATTCCTGCGAGCATAAATTACATTCTCTTGGCGCAGCCCAGGAAGTTCCATCTTCTACAACCGCTCGTGACCACTGATGATTTGTACGTAGTTGAAAATGTCTCTATCAGCCCTGGGAGTTCCCAAAACCAACAGAAAGACCGACCTTGTGTCTGGCCCCCGCAAATTCAACTAGGCACAAAGCCACGACCCTACGGCGACCCAGACGGCAAGGTAACAGAAACAACAGAAATAAACAGGGAAATACAAAAATGTTCAGTAAACTTCCTGGCCGCTGATAATGTAATAGATCAAATGTGAAAAATGCAGTTTCCTGCTTTATTTGTCCTTAGAATGAGAACGAAGGTTGTATCTCAGTTTTCCTGGCTTCGTTTGATCCGGGACTAGTCTATTTCCAGCAGGAGCAACAATGTTCGAATTCGCAGATGACAAATGTTCGTTCGATGCAATGTTCTGGTCAGTAATCAAAGAAGCAGCTTCAGGGGGGGAGTCAGAGTTCGTTGAATCAGTTGTCAGTTCTGCATCACTAAAGGGAACATATCTAGGAACAGGTTCTGTGTCAGAGGCACCAATTCCTTGTCTAACCCAATTGTCATAAGGGAGTGGAAGGGGTACACGCTTAGTGTGAGTGGCGTGGACCCAATTTTTCCGGCCAACCACACGTACAGCAGTCCTTGTCGCCAAGAGCACCTGAAAGGGGCCCACAAACTTTGGTTGGAGATTCCTGGTCCGTCCGAAGTTCCGGATGAGGATAAAATCTCCGGGTTTCAGCTGGTGACCTGGACTTTCCGGAGGCTTTGGTAATGCATCGAAAACCTGTTGGTGAATGAGACTCAATTTAGCAGTCAAGTCAAAAAGGTAATCAATTAACATTGGGTACTCTAGCTGCTTAAATTCTCGTGGTCTCGGTACCCCCCAGACATTTGCAGGGCGACCGAACACAATCTCATATGGGCTAAGCCCTACTCGAGAGTGCACAGTCGCTCTAGTGGATAACAAAGCCAACGGTAGTGCATCTGGCCAGGACAAACCCGTGGAAGCTTGGATCTCAGCAAGTTTCAGTTTAAGAGTACCATTGTACCCTTCAACTAAACCTGCTGACTGGGGGTGGTTCGCACTATGAAATTTTTGTTTAATCCCTAATCCTGCACACACACTCTGCATAACTTTCCCTACGAACTCACTCCCATTGCCTGGCCATACAATCCGTGGCATTCCATACCTGGGGAAGTATTCTTTCAGGAGGATTTTAGCAGTGGACAAAGCAGTGTTATCTTTTAACGGATATGCTTCAATCCACCTCGAAAAAGCACAGACTACCACTAGGACATATTTAAGGTTATTACATCGGTCCATGTGGATGAAATCCAACTGAATCACTTCGAAGGGACAAGAAGGAGGAGCAAAATGTCCAGCGGGTGTGGGGGTTCCCTTACCAGGATTATGCATCAGGCAGACCATGCAGTTCTTAACCACTCTTTCTGCACACTTACTGATTCCATCATTCCTCCAGACTGGGGCCAACATTTTACAAATCCCTTTTGAACTGATGTGCGCTGCTCCATGCGCCATCGTTACCACCGCAAGCACATACGCATCAGGCAACATCCAACGCTGATGCTCCGACAAGTCAATCCAACATCCACTCGAGTCCAATTTACCCGTTTTCTCTTTCCATGCAATCTTTTCCTCTTCAGTCGCTTCTTCCTGAATTGCTTTCACACTTTCCACTGTGTCCTCACACATTCCCGATTCAGCAATCCATCTCGCAGACGACGCAACGTACATCCCACTCATCGTATTCCTAGCTGTCTTTTTAGCTATCTCATCAGCAAAAGCATTTCCACGACCGACATCATCCGTAACCGCTCGATGAGCACTGCACTTTATAATCGCAACTTCAGTCGGTAAGATTAGAGATTCCAACAAGTCATTGACTAACTGACCATGCTGGATCTTAGTCCCATGGGACGTAATAAAACCTCTTTCCTTCCACAGTCGACCAAAACTATGCGCTACGCCGAACGCGTACTGACTATCTGTAAACATATTCACTCTCTTTCCCTTAGCTAAAACACACGCTCTAGTCAATGCAATTAATTCTGCAGCTTGGGCAGAATTCTGACTCACTCTTGCAGTCTCCACAATCGTACTCAAAGTCGTTACTGCGTAGGCAGCTGTCACATCACCATTCTCCAATTTAAAACAAGACCCGTCAACATATAACGTGCCATCTGGATCTGGTAACGGAGTGTCCTTAAGATCAATCCGTCCTTTTGTCTCTTCCTCGGTTCTAAAACAACAGTCATGGGGTTCAGAATCACTCGACTCCTGGCTGGTCGGCAATAGTGTTGCTGGATTCAGTGCATTGCATCTTTTAATCTGAATGTGACTCGCTAGAAGTGTCAGCTCATAGCCTGATAATCTAGCACTGGTGAGGTGCTGAGTTTTCGTTCGGTTCATGAGTGTATCCACGGCATGTGGAACCATAACTACTAGCATATTGTTCATGACCAGACCAGCAGATTGTCGAATGGACACTGCAGCTGCTGCTGTAGCTCTTAAACAACTCGGCAACGCTCTGGCTACCGGGTCTAATGTTGATGAAAAATACGCACAAGGACGTTGTTTATCACCAAATCGTTGCGTCAAAACACTCAACGTACAACCTTCTCTCTCATGAACATAGAGTGTAAATGGCTTGCTGTAGTCAAGTGTACCCAACACAGGAGCTGAACACAGTGCATTTCGTAACTCAGAGAAACTCTGCTGACATTCGTCAGGCCATAGCACCGGACTTGGAACACCTTTTCCAGTCAGGGCCACCAATGGTTTTGCCAAGAGAGAAAAATTTGGGATCCATTGCCTGCAGTATGAAGTAATACCTAAAAACGCACGCACTTCTCTCTGTGTGCTAGGAGCATTCATCTGCGTAATTGCTTTTATTCTCTCCGGGGTCAACCTTCTTCCCTCCTTTGACAAGAGATGACCTAAGTAGGTCACTTCTTGACAACAATATTGCAGTTTGGAAGGTGACACCTTGTGATGTAAATCCGACAAATGATGCAGTAGGGAAATTGTAGCTGTTTTGCAAGTTTCCTCATCATCAGCAGCCACTAGAAGGTCATCTACATATTGCACCAAGGCAGAACCAGGAGGAAGCACAAAAGAATCTAACTGACTTTTTAATGCCTGACTGTAAATGGATGGGCTTTCACAATAGCCTTGTGGAGCGCGCTTAAACCTGAAACTACGACCTCCTAGAGAAAAGCCGAAAATATCCCTGCTTTCCTCGGCTATCGGAATGCTGAAAAAGGCATTCTTCAAGTCGATCACTGAAAACCATGTGGCTGTAGCAGGAATCAACGTCAACAATGCAGTAATGTCTGGAACCACAGGAAACTGTGGAATCACAATTTTGTTAACCTCTCTAAGGTCAATTACAAATCTGTAGACTGGAGGTTTTGAAGGATCAGTGCGTTTTAGAATCGGCAGGACAGGGCTGTTACAGACATTCCCTCTAGTTTCTTCTATTACGTCTTTCTGGATCAAATCTTGCACTATCAATAAAAGCGCACGTTCACCTTCGCTAGAGATCCTATATTGTGGAATTCGTGGGAATTTAACATTTGCCTTCAAACTTACTACATAAGGAGGAATTTCCAAAAGACCTACATCATTAGGACCAGTCGCCCAAAGAGTATCAGGGAGAGAACGCAGCTCCAGTGGGAGCGCATCCTTTGACAAGTACATTGGGGAGATGACTCTCTTACCTAACGTAAGCTGTACTCCTGAAGGAGAACAGTACAGTGTCGCATACAGGCGTTTTAACAGGTCTAAACCAAGCAGATTTTCATTGCAACCGGTCGTCAAAATCAGGGGTGCTTTTAATTGACAAGGCCCAACAGAAATAGACAAAGGACCAGAAACAGGATTGTGAACAGGGGCGCCTGAAAAACCTACTGAAACGTTCGTTAAGCCAGACAAAGGTGCGCCAGGGAGTTTTGCATGCATGATAGAACTTTTTGCTGCACCAGTATCCAACAGAAACGGTTCGACTACACCTGATGTAGCTACTGCGACATAAGGCCCACTCTGATCTACTGGAACTGATACTACTCCCTCTCTTTGTCCATGGCTGTCCTAGTACTCATCTTGTCGAATTTCCTCGCTAACCTCACAATAATCTTCAACGTGGTACTGTTGAGATCTACCAGGCTGTACAGATTGTCCGTTTCGCTGATCGAAATAATTAGAAGGACGATCATTAGTCTGCGGAGGCATAGTGCCTCGTCCTCGGCCTCTAGGGGTTTGCGTAAAACCACCACGACCTCTCTGACCTGGAACACCATTATTTTGCGCATTTAGAACTGGACACTCATTCTTATAATGACCTTCCTTTTTGCAGTAAGCACACTGATTCCATTGTACCTGCTGTCTTTGGTAACCGTAATCCATCCTCTGATATGGCCCTTGCTGTGAGTTTGCCTGATTCGTGCGAGGTGGATATGCCTGCTGCAAAAGGACTTTAGTTTTTAAATCTTTTGTTTTCTTTTCTGACTTTTCTTTCTCTTCTTTATCCCTATTTTCATAGTACTGGGCGGTTGCAAGGATTTGCGCAGTCGTAGAGACAGCCCACGCACTTTCAGAATCTTTTAATTTATTACTAAGCTCTGGTAACAAATTATGCACAAATTTATCGACAAACAATCTCTGGCCTCCCTCCGTGCTCATATCCTGACCACTGTGATCTACGAAAGTTTCTTCAAATCTAGTGAAGAAGTCGGAGACGCTTTCGTCTTTCTTCTGCTTGCATGCGGACAATTTGTCCCAATTAACGCGCAATGCTGGCATCAAAGTTTTCATTAAATCAATTATCCTACCAGGTAAATTAGCAATCAGAGGTTCGGGCTTAGAACCACCAATTTGTTGACCATCTGCCGCTACTATAGCTGCCCAATCACCACCTAGGGCAACTTGATGATTTTCGTTACGAATTTTAGCCCAAATAGGTTGCGGCACTACATTGCCAAATAGCTTGTCGATGTCTGCTAAGTTCATAACACAAGCTTGAACCGTCTGAGTCAGCTCTTTATAATACCCGGCTGGATTCTTACGCGGATCTGGCAACGCCTGTTTTACTGCTAACACTTCAGCTCGTTTCCACGGAATGTGTATCCACACTCTCTGGAACTGTGCTGGAGCGGCTACAATACCATTGACCGCATCAGCTTGAATGGCTTCACGCCATATTGGCGGAACCTCCCTCATCGGGTATTGACGACCTTGTTTTGTGCTACATTTCTCTAGGTCCCTTGGTGAGCGGAGAGAAGGATCAGACCTATAGCCTAAAATCAGTTCCATCGCTTCTTTTACGTCCTGACCTACTATCATACCTGCAGCAAATTTTTGTTGAACACAAATTAAATCATCCGGAACTGATTCAGAGTCATCCTCATCCCAATCCTCACGCAAAAGGGAACACATCACATCGAACACATAGCGCTGTGTCGGTTCATTCCATTGCATAAATGTTTCCAATACATCTCGTACATCATACCTTCCAACTTTCGAAATCCACCTAAGGGCCGTAGAATCTAATATTCCTCGTTCTTCAACATTAGGAAGCTGACTACGTCTCTGAGTAGAGTCAGAGGCAGGAGTCTTAATTAGAGTTTTGTAAAAAGGAGATAGGATATTAGTGACAGATTCAGTGATTTTCCGACGAACAGAAAGCGGAGACATATAGCTTGTAGAAGTTTTGAGTAGAGTAGTAGTTGGAACAGATGAAACAGTAAGAGTAGGGGTAGCAGGCAAAGCAACTTGCGAAACAACAGGTATAAGCAGAGCAGGCATAGGCAGAGGAGCAGGCAACCCTGGAAGAGGGGGTGCCGGAGGAATACTGTTAACCACAGGGAGTGCAGGGACTGGATTCACAGGAGCAGGTATCCCAGGCTGTCCAGCAGCCGGTAACAAAACATGTGGCAAAGGTGGAGCCGTAGCACCCTGTGCATACGGTGGAGGTGATCTCAACAAATAAGACAACAGGGGATCCTTTTCAGGGTCCTCTACTGGCTTAGCAGCACATGATGGCAAGGCAGGGTAGCACTTGTCAATCGCCAAATTATGTTCTCTATCAGATATCTCTATCGCTTTCTCAATTTCATTGAGTTGCAGCTGCTTAGCAGACTGCATTAAGGTCAACCGTTGCTCTTTTTGCTCTTTCTTCAATTTCTTAAGCTCTCTTTGTTTGGATTCTTTTCGCCAACAACGGAAAGAATCAAACATTGCCGGCCGGGCTTTCTTCTTAAACAGTTTTATTTCTAAATTATCAAGGATTTCAGGTTCAAAACTACCATGTAGTGGCACACTAAGGACACCATCCTTTTTCGTGTAACGGACCCACACCTCATTATAAGATATAGGACCCACACCATGCTTGCAATAGAGCTCGTAAGTAGGAGTTCCAATCGGAGGAACCGGACATGAGTCCTCCAACCGGGAATCCCTGTTGCAACCAAAACATGAAAACATACAGTTTTTTCGACTTACCATTTTGACAAACCGGAACACAGAACAAACGCAAACAAAAATGCGCAATCTAACTTAGAACTTAGGCCTACCAAATGAACAAATGTATCGATACCCAAACCAAACCAAAGATTATCGTAACGAAAACAACCAGTGATAATCTACAAAACCAAGCCAAGTCAGAGAACTGAAAGGATTATCCGAACAGAAGCAACCAATTGATAAATCCTTACAAAGTAACCAAAAAACAACTAGCAACCACTTAATACTTAACTGAGGCACTGAAGACGTCACCAAGGAGAAACCCGTCTACGTCTCGCCGTACTAAGGTCTGCACCTCGGGTCCAAGACAGGGCGACAGTCAAGGCAGCGGACCTCTGCAGCCGTCTGAACGGGAACCCTCGTGGAAGAGAACGTCGGGCCACTTTTGCGATATACCGGGATCGATGAAGTGGGGCGCCTCCCTCTGGAATCTTCACACGAAGCTTCTCGAACTCTTCAGGCTTTTGGACCGGTACCGAATGACGTTGCCCCACATTGGGCGCCAATTGGAGTTCTGGACTAATTAAGGTCCAGAGGTGCCAGGGATACACACCCGAAGACCCCTGAGTTCTACCTGTCTCGGTGCACAGATAAACAGAAACAGGGGCTTCTCGATGGTGGCGTCAAAGACCAAAGGTTTATTACTGCAGGGATACAGAAGTCACAGAAACTACACACGGGCAGATTCTAGGAGCCTGTTCGAGTTGTACTAAGTGGGTTGCTCCTTAAATACACAATTTTTAGCTGTAGGCAACATTCTTCACATACTCGTACATTTCTTAAACTTTGTATCCTAAACGATAAATATTTGGCGTCAAACAGGAACAGTCAACGAAGTTCTGATGTCAAACATTACGAATGAGGGGTTCCCACTGTTCAATCATAATCTCATGTCATCTTTTCATTCAAGAGCCGGGCCGCCTCATCGTAAATTTCGTTACCTCCCCATAATAAAGGCCCAGAAGGAAAGGAGCAGAGCCAGGTGTAGGAGATAGAAAAGCAGGATAAGAGATGTTTGTGAGTCGTAAATGGGCAAGGCTACTGTCTTCGGCCGCCTAATCATGATCAGGCCAACGAGCACGAGAACCAGTATAGCAGGACTGGCCTCAGGCAGAGGAGGCAGCTTCTGTCGAGTCATGCGGCCACAGCGTTTCTGAACTAAGGTTTACGTGTCATTAACAAGGTGCATCGCCGGGCTAAAGCCTACGTGTCCTTTAGCGAAATGAATTGATCAGAGGTCACTGTTTGTTCATTGACTATGTGAGGGCAAGAATACAAGATGGATGCCGTATTCCAAAATGGATGCCATTGGTATACCGGAAATGTGCTCATAACAAGAGTGCTCTTGCTCATAGCATAGCAATAACACCAGGATATACTATATGGATCATTTACGGTTCACTGGTACCGGAATTATAGGTTTACGACAATGTCGAAAACACGGGTTTGAATCGTCACGGAACCTCAGCGTGCCGACTGAATCGGGTTCCGTACAACTCTATATGAAAACCCCTTACTGTCTGTAATACCCATGGGTCCAGGGTTATGCATCCCAAATTTTGTGCAAAATGAGAAAGCTTCCCCCCCAGATTTCGAGGGGAAGAAAGGGTAATCCCTACCAGAGGGACCTCCCGGGGTGTTGGCGCCTCCTCTGTTGTTCCGACCTTTCCTCTTCCTGAACCTCTACTGGGGTACAAGGTTCCCTGGTGGCCATCATTCCAGCCATTGTTCCGCCGTTGCTGACTCTGATTGGAGGGTCCTTGCTGTTGTGAGCGGCCGGAAGAGCGACCCCTGCCTCTTCCAGCCCCGGCAAAAACACGCCCCAGAAAAATCTTCTTTATAGAGGCCTGAGCCTTGACCAGTGCCGAAAACGTGGTGACAAATGTATTCAATTCTTTGACAAACGGCTCTCCAAAAAGCTTTCACTGAGCTACAGGACCTGCTTCAGATGTCCCCAAGTCCCCTAATTTGGGATCGATCCTTATAAGGAGGGATCTCTGCCTCTCAGCCGCTAGGGCGCAATTTGCGTTACCGAGAAGGCAGATGGCACGTTGCACCCAACCCGCGACTATCTCTGTAGACATAGGGCTGCCCGACTCTTTCGACCGTTCTGCCAGCTGGATAATCAGGGGCCCTACCACGTCCAGGAGTTTATCCTGGCAATTTCTCCAGGATCTGTCTATGCCCTTCTTGGGATCCCACATATATTTTGTGAAAAACGTACAAAGCTTTTCATCAGTATCAGGTGTGTGGGCCACTTTCCCCTTAAGCGAAGGACGGGGGCATTCCCCTCTCATTCCAGACCTAACCTCCCGTTCTAGGGGCTGGCGAATCTTAGATGCCACATAATCAGCTACTTTGGCATCAGGAAACCACTCAAAGGACCTTGCGTCGGTTCAAACATGTCCGAAGGTCCCCCGTCCCCATCCTGGGACTCAGAGGACCGAGAAACCGGGTGCCAGGGGTGACCCAAATCCTGATCCTTGGCAGAGGAAACATCACCTTCTGAGACACCCTCCCAAGCTAGGGAAAGACCACAATCGGGGTCCAAATTTGGGGCGACCAAGTCGCCGTTTTCTCCTGGGTCATCCTCCTCCCGGCAGGGTGCCTGTTTAAGCATCTCTGCACTTTTAATGAAGGATTCACGAATCCTGTCAAACCCTTCGAAGTGCCCTGCGGGACACTTTCTGGCCTTTTTACCATCCCCTTGGGAGTCACTGGGACCCGCCATCGCCAAACTAGGGTCGCTGAACACCCCCGGGAAACTCTTTGCTAACTGGTCCATCCTATCTGCAGGGGGGCCAGCGCCCTAGAGATGGCCTGCGAGAGGGCCTGGTCCACTGCAGGAGGGAGACTCTGGGGAGGCCAGGCAATTTCCGCCCCTTGAGTAGGGGAATGAAAGTGTGCTTCTGAAGAAGACATTATTGAGAGTGAGAGCACCAACAATCGCCTCAGTAAATTAATCAGGCAGCCCTCTCTCCTGTGCTGCGAAGGGTATAAATAAAGCTGCTCAAAAATCACCAAATAACCAGGCAATACTAAGAAGCCCCACTAGGTGGCGCTGTCCCTCTACATAAGGAAAAAAACACTGTCAAGCAGTGCCCGAGGAGAGAGTTGGTCGGGACGCGGGCCGGTAGCTGCTCAGTGCCCATGCTCCCGAACGCGTCTCAAAGCCTGTGGCAGCGCTCAGGAAGCCTACTATGCGCGGTAACGAGGCGCCCCACAGAGTCCTGGCAGCGTGCGGAAACCGGTGCGTCAAGATCCGCGAGCTCAGGCAATGAAGGCGCTCGGGCAAAGCCTACCGCGCCGAACAATCAAGCATGTACCAACTAAACAGGTCACAACACATCAATGAAATAGCTATGCAAAGATCACATGTCAGATAAGCGAAGAGAAAATGGCACTTAACTGACGAGCAGTGAAAAAAGAGGAAGAGGAAAGGACGTCATCTCATTATATATGCTGGACTCTCTTGGGACTGTTATTACCATAGAGACTACTTCCCCTGTGTTCATGGGATGTGTAGTTTGGTTTTGTGTTTATCGTGTTTTTTACGATGTTCTTTGAATCTGCATTCCTGCCTGTTTGCCCCCGTCTCCTCCCTACCCGCTTCCCGCCACCGCCGCTGACCACGCCCCCTTTTTTCTTTCTGTACCCTCCCGCTCCCGCCTCCCAGCTGCCCCGCCCTCCCTCGCACTTGGCCATATATGGCGACCGTGCGACGCAGGTGAGTGTGACCTAGTTTAGGACACCCCCCGCGCCGCACGGCCACCAGCTGCTGCGTGTGCCTCCCCGCCTGCCTGCCTCGCTGCCCCGGCCGCCGCCGTGTGACCACGCCCCCTTCCATCGAGCGGCGTGGTCTCCCACGGCGTATCGCTGTGCTCGCTATCTCTCCCTGTGCCCCTCAGCACTATCTGTATTGTTATTGTATTTTTATTGTAATTTTGTTTAAACTGTTTGCATTCCTGCCTGTTTGCCCCGTCTCCTCCCTACCCGCTTCCCGCCACCGCCGCTGACCACGCCCCCTTTTTTCTTTCTGTACCCTCCCCGCTCCCGCCTCCCAGCTGCCCCGCCCTCCATCGCACTTCGCCATATATGGCGAAGTGCGAACGCGCAGCGGTCACGCGCAGCGGGAGCGCCGATTGTGCGCCGAAGGCGAGCCAAAGGTAAGCCCGTCTGCGCCCGTCCGCGACCGGACCGCGCCCAGCGCCAGGACCCCTGGCCCCCACCGACGAAAGACGCCCCGACTGTCCTACAACGCCACCGAACTCATCGCACTCAACACCGGCGGGATCCCTGGATGCTACCGAGCCACCCCGAGGCGCACCCACGGACCCTTCAGCTGCCACGCCTGCAAGTTCACCTGCATCCGGACCTACCCCACACCAGCACCCGCCAAGCCGAACACCAGCAGCAACCACCTCAAGTGCATCCTGCTCAACACCCGCTCCGTCCACAGGCACGCCATCGAACTCTGGAACCTCCTAGACACCACAGCTCCTGACGTCGCCTTCCTCACAGAAACCTGGATGAACGACTCCTCAGCGCCCGACATCGCCATCGCCATCCCAGAGGGCTACAAGATCACCCGAAGAGACCACGTCAAACAGACTCGAGGAGGCATCGCCATCATCCACAGGGACACCATCCACATCACGACCAACACCGACGACACCCTGAAAACCGCCGAACACCTGCACTTCCAGATCCGCACCGACCCGAAGACCACCCTCAGAGGCACCCTGATCTACCGACCCCCGGGACCACGCACACAATTCAGCGAGGACATCGCCGACTTCGTCAGCCCGCATGCCCTCCCCTCCGCCGAATACATCCTCCTGGGGGACCTCAACTTCCACCTGGAGAACAACAATGACCGCAACACCATCACCCTGCTCGACAACCTCGCCAACCTCGGACTCAAGCAGCTGGTATCCACCCCCACCCACCTCGCCGGACACACACTCGACGCCGTCTTCCCATCCAGCAAAGACATCGCCTTCAGCCACGCCACTGGACTCCACTGGACGGACCACAGCTGCGTCCACTTCACCTTCAGAAGAACGATGATCCACCACCACCAGCAACCGGTTGCTCGAAGAAGCTGGAACAAGATCACAGCCGACCAGCTCGCCACTTCCCTGAACCAGCACCCCCCCGCCAGCTCAGCGAACCCCAGCCAGGCCGCCGACAACCTCACGAAGTGGATCAACAACTGCGCGGACGAACTCGCCCTACTGAGGACCCCGCCTAGCAGACCCGGCAGCAAGAAGGCCCCATGGTTCACCGACGAACTCAAGAGCTCCAAGAAGAACTGCCGAGCCCTCAAGAAAGCCTGGAGAAGGGAACCAACACCGGACAACATGACCGCCCTCAAGCTGGCCACCCGGAAGCACCACCAACTGATCCGCGCCACTAAGAAAACTGCATTCAAGGACCGGCTGGACAACAACGCACACAATAGCAAGGAACTCTTCAACATTTTCAAAGAGCTCTCCAACCCCAACGCCGGAAACAACGACATCACCCCATCGCAAGACCTCTGCAACTCCCTCGCCTCATACTTCCACAACAAGATCGCGGACATACACAACAGCTTCAGCACTCAACCGACGCACGCCACAACCGAACCACCGCCCCCCTCCACCACCCTCCGCACCTGGACTCCGATCAGCACCGAAGACACCATCCACATGATGAACTCCATCCACTCCGGATCTCCGACCGACCCCTGCCCTCACCACATCTTCAACAAGGCCGACGCAGTCATCGCACCCCACCTGCGGGACATCATCAACACCTCCTTCGAGACCGCCACCTTCCCGGAGAGCTGGAAGCACGCCGAACTCAGCGCCCTACTAAAGAAACCTACAGCGGACCCCACCGAACTCAAGAACTACCGCCCCATCTCGCTCCTCCCGTTCCCAGCCAAAGTCCTCGAGAAGACCGTCAACAAGCAGCTGGCCGCCTTCCTCGAGACGAATGGATCCCTCGACCCCTCACAGTCTGGCTTCCGAGCCAACCACAGCACCGAGACCGCCCTCATCGCTGCCACCGATGACATCCGAGCCCTGATGGACAACGGAGAAACAGCGGCCCTCATCCTTCTAGACCTCTCCGCGGCTTTCGACACTGTCTGCCACCGCACCCTAGTGCAGCGCCTCAGCAACGTCGGTATCCAGGAGAAGGCACTGGAATGGATCATCTCCTTCCTCGACGGAAGAACACAGAGAGTCCGTCTACCACGTACAAGTCAGAGGCCACCGAAGTCATCTGTGGCGTCCCTCAAGGATCCTCGCTGAGCCCCACCCTCTTCAACGTATACATGAGCCCCCTCGCAGCCATCGCACGCCAACACAACCTCAACATCATCTCCTACGCTGACGACACCCAGCTGATCCTCTCCCTGACCAACGACCCCGCCGCCGCCAGAGCCAACCTTCACGAAGGGATGAAAGACGTAGCCGAGTGGATGACGACCAGCCGCCTGAAACTGAACTCAGACAAGACGGAAGTCCTCATCCTGGGTTCCTCGCCCTCCGCCTGGGACGACTCCTGGTGGCCCCCCGCCCTGGGCAGCGCTCCCAAACCGACAGACCACGCACGCAACCTTGGCTTCATCTTGGACTCCTCCCTCACCATGACCAGACAAGTCAACGCCGTCTCCTCGTCATGCTTCAACATCCTGCGCATGCTACGGAAGATCTTCCGGTGGATCCCCACCGAGACAAGGAAGACGGTCACCCAGGCCCTCGTCACCAGCCGACTGGACTACGGCAACACCCTCTACGCCGGAACCACCGCCAAGCTCCAGAAGAGACTCCAGCGGATCCAGAACCCCTCAGCCAGACTCATCCTCGACATCCCACGACACAGCCACATCTCCGGACATCTGAGAGACCTGCATTGGCTCCCCGTCAACAAAAGAATCACCTTCCGCCTCCTCACCCACGCACACAAAGCCCTACACGATCAAGGCCCGAGCTACCGCAACAACCGCATCAACTTCCACGTTCCCAAACGACATCTCCGATCAGCCAACCACCCCCTCGCCGCCATCCCCCGCATCCGGAGAACGACAACAGGAGGAAGGTCCTTCTCCTACCTGGCCGCCAAGACCTGGAACTCCCTACCTTCCGACCTGCGCCTGACCCAAGACCACCTCTCCTTCAGGAAGAAGCTCAAGACCTGGCTATTCGAGCAGTAGCAGCACTCCCCCCCCACCAGCGCCTTGAGACCCTCCGGGTAAGTAGTGCGCTATATAAATGTCTGTGATTGATTGATTGATTGATTGATTGATAGATTATGTGAATAAAGTGAAGGAAGATCTGCATAATCCTCGCCTCCGTCCTGATATAGAATTGCACATTCTACTTCAATTATCACAGAAACCCTCTCACTCAGTCTACTTGTTATACATTTTATAAAAGCTCATTTGTTAAATGTAATTACAGATGAACATCTCATAAGATCATAAAACCATTTTATAACAAAGAATATGCTTACTATATAGGAATTAATAAGATTAGTCACACAGCAATGGAAACATCCACATGGTTACTTTTCAGATTCTCTACTTGAATTGAGTACCACTATTGACGAAAATCTGCAAAAGATGTTAATACAATCACCTATTGGATCTCAATCTCGTGAGAAATACATGTAAAAAGATGTCAATACCGTCACCTGGAGAGTCTCAATCTTGTAAAAATACATGTAACTCCCTGTCCACATATAATCCCAGGTCCACAGACCTGAGTTTAATGAGCCACCACGATTCCAATTTTCTGAGGGTTAATGTGTGGTCCCCACCTCTGGAATTTACTTCCGCTACTGCTATTCTATGAAACCTTATAGTAAGTACTTCTGAATTTTGATGTATACTATTGTAGTTGTAACACCTGGGGGTCTCGGGGTCGCCACAGACACCACAAAACAGGACACGACACGGTTCTATGTTTGGTGATTTATTTGTATAGCATTTCAATATACAAGAAATCAATATAGTAAATAGTCACTGGTCACCTCCAGCCAGTATACGTTACCCCGTCCTCTGCAAATACGCCGGTCCCGGCGTATGCCAACAGAGGGCAGAAACACAGTAGCCGGCAATGCCACTCGATGTGTTTTGAGGGAATCGTGGAAACAGCCGTTTCTCACACGTGGAGTCAGGGAGACACCCGGCCGGGGTCTTGACCTGAAGGGAGCAGCCGCTCGACCTTATTCCACAGAGGAGTCAGGGAGACACCCAGCCGGGGTCTCGACCTGAAGGGAGCAGCCGCTCGACCTCTTCCTCTTCTACAACGGGACGCTGCTTCACCTCCGGGTGATGCGTCTCCGTTGTCCAAATAATGCAAAAAGCTGGTGACGAGAGCAGCCGCTCGATCATCGTTGGAAACTCTACAGCCGATATGCGGCAAACACCTCCTGGTGTGCGTAACAGCTGGAGTCTCCCGTAGTTATGGGACAGGCTGAGAGCTACGGCTCACACCAGCGATTGCCCCTGTGTGGGACTCCCGACTCCTCCGAGTCAGCGGCGGCAAAGTTTTCCGCGTCCGATAACAATGACAGGCTTCTCGACTCGTCCGAGTCAGAAGCGGCAAGGAAGCCTTCCTGGCGGCTCACCGAGAAGAAACAGGGCGGACTAACAAAGAGCGGCCCGGGGAGACTCACTCGACCCACATCTGTCTTTGTCCTAGGATCCTGCTGGGAATTCTTCTCACTGCGGGGGCACAGGAACAGCTTGGTGGAAGGCCGTGTGGATACTAGAATATCCTACACCCTTCTTCGTTCAGGTACCGCCTATATAGGCGTGTTGTAATTGCGTTATGCAACCATTACCTTGAGTTGCATAACGCTCCTCCCGCTTGGCCTTCTGAAAGTTGTAGTCCGTTGAAGTCGCGGATGTCTTTTTCCTGTCGGTGCAGGGATTTCCTGACAGTACATCCTCCCTCCCTCAGCATCTCCCCACGGGGCCTGCGCTGGAAGGGAAGCGACGGTGAAACAACGAAACCAGGCGCGGTGCGTGCACCCCTGCAGCCGGCTCCCACGATTGTTCCTCAGGTCCATATCCTTTCCAGGCAATTAGGTACCACAACTTTCCCCTTAGCCACTTGGAAGCAAGGATACCTGCAACCTCATACTCCACCTCCGATTCCACCACTATCGGTCTGGGCTTCGTGTTCTCTTTGTTCGA
The DNA here is from genome assembly GCF_964263255.1 of Lissotriton vulgaris. Lineage (NCBI taxonomy): Eukaryota > Metazoa > Chordata > Amphibia > Caudata > Salamandridae > Lissotriton > Lissotriton vulgaris. The sequence goes on along the minus strand of NC_141697.1, from coordinate 88,548,163 downwards.
GGCTGGTTTGAGCAGCGACACATGGAACACAGGATGGATTCTCAATGTCTGGGGTAGGCATACCCTCACATTCACTGGACCCATACACTTGGTGATCCTGTAAGGCCCCATGTATTTAGGATGGAAGACGCTGTTCTTGCGGAACCTCATGTTCCGTGTAGATATCCAAACGTGGTCCCCAGGCCGGTATATCGGTCCAGGTCTCCTTCTTCTGTCCGCTGTAGCCTTATACCTCTGTTTAGCTTCAATCAAGAAGGCCCTGGAGCGTAACAAGATGTCCTTGATGTGTGCCACTCTTTCTGCTGTGCAAACACAACAGGTGATGGACCGAATGTGGATCAATGTCACACACTCACCCCAGTCCAAAGATCTGGGCCCAAATCCATCGTTTTTTTGCACTCCACACCACCCTGGGTTAGACAATGGCGATATGCAAATCAGCTCTGACCCTGTGCCCCATGGGAACAGTCCAGTCCAAACTACAAAAGCCATGTCCTTCCCAGAACGGAATCAAGCATCCGAGGACCGGACCGGTTTCAAGGTAACACCTCTCATCAGCCCGGCTAGCTTGACTCCAGTGGTGTGGAGTGCCTGGGACCCACGTCTGGGCATCCCCAGCGCACTTAGGGCGGAATATGCAAACACAACAGGTGATGGACCGAATGTGGATCAATGTCACACACTCACCCCAGTCCAAAGATCTGGGCCCAAATCCATCGTTTTTTTGCACTCCACACCACCCTGGGTTAGACAATGGCGATATGCAAATCAGCTCTGACCCTGTGCCCCATGGGAACAGTCCAGTCCGAACTACAAAATCCATTTCCTTCCCAGAACGGAATCAAGCATCCGAGGACCAGACCGGTTTCGAGGTAACACCTCTCATCAGCCCGGCTAGCTTGACTCCAGTGGTGTGGAGTGCCTGGGACCCACGTCTGGGCATCCCCAGCGCACTTAGGGCGGAATATGCAAACACAACAGGTGATGGACCGAATGTGGATCAATGTCACACACTCACCCCAGTCCAAAGATCTGGGCCCAAATCCATCGTTTTTTTGCACTCCACACCACCCTGGGTTAGACAATGGCGATATGCAAATCAGCTCTGACCCTGTGCCCCATGGGAACAGTCCAGTCCGAACTAGAAAAGCCATGTCCTTCCCAGAACGGAATCAAGCATCCGAGGACCGGACCGGTTTCGAGGTAACACCTCTCATCAGCCCGGCTAGCTTGACTCCAGTGGTGTGGAGTGCCTGGGACCCACGTCTGGGCATCCCCAGCGCACTTAGGGCGGAATATGCAAACACAACAGGTGATGGACCGAATGTGGATCAATGTCACACACTCACCCCAGTCCAAAGATCTGGGCCCAAATCCATCGTTTTTTTGCACTCCACACCACCCTGGGTTAGACAATGGCGATATGCAAATCAGCTCTGACCCTGTGCCCCATGGGAACAGTCCAGTCCGAACTACAAAAGCCATGTCCTTCCCAGAACGGAATCAAGCATCCGAGGACCGGACCGGTTTCGAGGTAACACCTCTCATCAGCCCGGCTAGCTTGACTCCAGTGGTGTGGAGTGCCTGGGACCCACGTCTGGGCATCCCCAGCGCACTTAGGGCGGAATATGCAAACACAACAGGTGATGGACCGAATGTGGATCAATGTCACACACTCACCCCAGTCCAAAGATCTGGGCCCAAATCCATCGTTTTTTTGCACTCCACACCACCCTGGGTTAGACAATGGCGATATGCAAATCAGCTCTGACCCTGTGCCCCATGGGAACAGTCCAGTCCGAACTACAAAAGCCATGTCCTTCCCAGAACGGAATCAAGCATCCGAGGACCGGACCGGTTTCGAGGTAACACCTCTCATCAGCCCGGCTAGCTTGACTCCAGTGGTGTGGAGTGCCTGGGACCCACGTCTGGGCATCCCCAGCGCACTTAGGGCGGAATATGCAAACACAACAGGTGATGGACCGAATGTGGATCAATGTCACACACTCACCCCAGTCCAAAGATCTGGGCCCAAATCCATCGTTTTTTTGCACTCCACACCACCCTGGGTTAGACAATGGCGATATGCAAATCAGCTCTGACCCTGTGCCCCATGGGAACAGTCCAGTCCGAACTACAAAAGCCATGTCCTTCCCAGAACGGAATCAAGCATCCGAGGACCGGACCGGTTTCGAGGTAACACCTCTCATCAGCCCGGCTAGCTTGACTCCAGTGGTGTGGAGTGCCTGGGACCCACGTCTGGGCATCCCCAGCGCACTTAGGGCGGAATATGCAAACACAACAGGTGATGGACCGAATGTGGATCAATGTCACACACTCACCGCAGTCCAAAGATCTGGGCCCAAATCCATCGTTTTGGCAGGTATTTTGCTCTCTCGAAGTGGATGGACAAAGGGCAAGAACCTCGGATGATGACCATAGTTGCTGTAGAACGGGGATGCTTTAGTCGAACTGTGAGTGGCATTGTTGTACGCTATCTCCGCGATCCAGAGCAGATCGACCCATTCCTCCTTCCCCTGCTCCACAAAACAGCGCAGATACTGTTTTAGAGTTTGGTTTAGGCGTTCCGTCTGGCCGTCCGTCTGGGGGTGGTAGCTGGTGGACATCGCGGTCTGGACGTGCAACGCAGAGCACCACGTCTTCCAGAATTGTGCCGTGAACTGCGACCCCCTATCCGACACAATCACCTCGGGCAGTCCATGTAAACGTACCACGTTAGTTAGCAGTACTGTTGCTAGCTCTCCTGCCGTAGGTACCTGTTTGCATGCGATGAAGTGCCCCATCTTAGTCAAGTAGTCCACGACCACTAATATCGCCGTCATTCCTTGATCCCTTGGTAAACCCACCACGAAGTCCAACGAAATATTCTCCCATGGTCTATTCGGGGTAGGAAGGGGACGAAGGAGCCCTTGGGTTTTGCTGTGGTCCGTCTTCATGGTAGCACATGTGGTGCAGGCCTGTCCCCATGTTTTGACATCTGCTCTCATGGCTGGCCACCAGAAATGGCGTCCCAGGCTGGCCACCGTCTTCTCGTACCCCAAATGACCCGCACTGGGGGAGTCATGACACCACTCAAACGCCTGTTTTCTCAGTCTAGGCGTGGGTATCAGTAGGCATCCGCCTTTTACCGGTATACCGTCTCTCACTTGCCATTCCTTGTGGCTATGTAGCCACCTCCTCCAAGCGAACTAACAGATCCCTCTCCGGATTCCTTTAAGGAAGGTGTCTGGTTGTATCACCCCCAGCACCATCTGCGGGGGAATGATTGAATGCACCATCTCTTGTGGAGGTTCCTTGACAGCAGACTGTCGGGACAGCGCATCGGCCTTGCGGTTTTCTGACCCAGGACGATAGGTAATGTGGAAGTTGAATCCAGCGAAGAATATCATCCATTGTAACTGCCGAGGAGAAAGATGTCTTGTTGCTGTCATGAACTGCAGGTTCCGGTGGTCGGTGTACACTGTCACTACATGCCTGGCCCCCATCAGCCAATGTCTCCACTCTGAGAAAGCGTCCTTGATGGCGAGAAGCTCTTTTTCTGCTATATGATAACTGCGCTCAGCGTCGTTCAGTTTGCGGGACATAAATGCCACGGGATGAAGCAATCCCGTGTCCGGATTGCGCTGTGACAATATAGCTCCAATGGCCACGTCTGATGCGTCTGCTTCTACTACATAGGGAAGGGACGGATCCGGGTGTGCCAACACGGGCGCTTTGCCAAAGGCGTCTTTCAAGGCTTCGAAGGCCTTCTGTGCATCTTGAGACCACACGAACTCAGCTGACTTCCTTAGCAGTTGTGTGATCGGTGCCACCAGCCCCGAGAAGCCGTCGATGAATCGCCTGTAGAAGTTGGCGAAGCCAATAAAGCTTTGGACATCCTTGACTCCTTGGGGGGTTGGCCACTCTCTTACTGCCTTGATCTTGCGTTCCGCCATCTCTTGTCATCCACAGGAACACCATCCGCATCACGACCAACACCGATGACACCCTCGCAACCGCCGAGCACCTGCACTTCCAAGTCCACATCAACCCAAAGACCACCCTCAGAGGCACCCACATCTACAGACCCCCTGGACAACGCACACAATTCAGCGAAGACATCGCCGACTTCATCAGCCCACACGCCCTCTGCTCCGCTGACTACATCCTCCTAGGGGACCTCAACTTCCACCTGGAGAACAACAACGACCGCAACACCACCACCCTGCTGGACAACCTCGCCAACCTGGGTCTCAAGCAACTGGTGACCACCCCCACCCACTACGCCGGACACACTCTCGACCCCGTCTTCTCATCCAGCAAGGACATCGCCTTCAGCCACGCCACCAGACTCCACTGGACGGACCACAGCTGCGTCCACTTCAGCTTCGCAAGGACCACGATCCACCACCACCAGCAACAGGCTGCACGCAGGAACTGGAACAAGATCACAGCCGACCAGCTCGCGTCCTCCCTGAGCATGAATCCTCCCACCACCACAACGAACCCTAGCCAGGGGGCCACCAACCTCACGAAGTGGATCAGCGACTGCGCAGATGAGCTCGCCCCCCTGAGGACCCCGCCCAGCAGACCCGGCAGCAAGAAAGCCCCATGGTTCACCGAAGAACTCAAGAGCTCCAAGAAGAACTGCCGAGCCCTCGAAAGAACCTGGCGCAGAGACCCAACACCGGACAACATGACTGCCCTCAAGCTCGCCACCCGAATACACCACCAACTCATCCGCACCACCAAGAAAACTGCATTCAAGGAACGACTGGATAACAACGCCCACAACAGCAAGGAACTCTTCAACATCGTCAAAGAGCTCTCCAACCCCAACGCCGAAAACAACGACATCACCCCTTCGCAAGACCTCTGCAACTCCCTCGGCTCCTACTTCCACAACAAGATCGCGGACATACACAACAGCTTCAGCACTCAACCTACGATCACCACGACCGAACCACCGCCCCCCACCACCACCCTCCGCGCCTGGACTCTGATCAGCACCGAAGACACCGTCCGCACGATGAACTCCATCCACTCCGGATCTCCGACCGACCCCTGCCCTCACCACGTCTTCAACAAGGCCGACGCTGTCATCGCACCCCACCTGCGGGACATCATCAACACCTCCTTCGACACTGCTACCTTCCCGGAGAGCTGGAAACACGCCAAACTCAGCGCTCTACTCAAGAAGCCATCGGCTGACCCCACCGACCTCAAAAACTACCGCCCCATCTCGCTACTCCCGTTTCCTGCAAAAGTCATCGAGAAGACCGTCAACAAGCAGCTGGCCGCCTTCCTCGAGACAAACGGATCCCTCGACCCCTCGCAGTCTGGCTTCCGGGCCAACCACAGCACCGAGACCACCCTGATCGCAGTCACCGATGACATCCGAGCACTGCTCGACAACGGAGAAACAGCGGCCCTCATCCTCCTCGACCTCTCCGCGGCCTTCGACACTGTCTGCCATCGTACCCTAGTACAACGCCTCAGCAACGTCGGAGTCCAGGAGAAGGCACTGGAGTGGATCATCTCCTTCCTCGCCGGAAGGACACAGAGAGTCCGCCTCCCTCCGTTCAGATCAGTAGCCACCGAAGTCATCTGCGGCGTCCCTCAAGGCTCCTCGCTCAGTCCAACCCTCTTCAACATCTACATGAGCCCCCTCGCAGACATCGCACGCCAGCACAACCTCAACATCATCTCCTACGCCGACGACACCCAGCTGATCCTCTCCCTTACCAACGACCCCGCCACCGCCAGAGCCAACCTTCACGAAGGGATGAAAGAGGTAGCCGAATGGATGAAGAACAGCCGCCTGAAACTGAACTCAGATAAGACGGAAGGCCTCATCCTGGGATCATCGCCCTCCGCCTGGGACGACTCCTGGTGGCCCCCCGCCCTAGGCAGCGCACTCAAACCAACAGACCACGCACGCAACCTGGGCTTCATCCTGGACTCCTCCCTCTCCATGACCAGACAAGTCAACGCCATCTCCTCGTCGTGCTTCAACATCCTGCGCATGCTATGTAAGATCTTCCGGTGGATCCCCACCGAGACCAGGAAGACGGTCACCCAGGCCCTCGTCACCAGCCGTCTGGACTACGGCAACACCCTCTACGCTGGAACCACCGCCAAACTCCAGAAGAGACTCCAGCGGATCCAGAACGCCTCTGCACGACTCATCCTAGACATCCCCCGTCGCAGCCACGTCTCCGGACACCTGAGAGATCTGCACTGGCTCCCGGTCAACAAGAGAATCACCTTCCGTCTCCTCACCCACGCACAAAAAGCCCTACACAGCCAAGGCCCAGGATACCTCAACAGCCGCCTCAACTTCTACGCTCCCAAACGCCAGCTTCGATCGACCAGCCTCGCCCTCGCCGCCATCCCCCGCATCCGTAGAGCCACCACAGGGGGACGGTCCTTCTCCTACCTCGCCGCCAAGACATGGAACTCCCTCCCCACCTACCTCCGCCTGACCCAGGACCACCTCGCCTTCAGGAAGCAACTCAAGACCTGGTTGTTCGAGCAGTAGCAGATCCCCCCCCCCCCAGCGCCTTGAGACCCTCTGGTTATGTAGTGCGCTATATAAATGCGATGATTGATTGATTGGTCTTGTCCGTTCGGACTCAGCATCACTCCCAGGAACTCCACCGATGTGACATGGAAATCACATTTGCTGAGTTTGCAGAACAGCATATTCTCCCTCAGCTTCTGGAGTACCGCCGAGACGTGTCGTACATGATCCTCCTCATTGTCTGAATAAATGAGGATATCGTCGATGTAGACCACGACGTATCTATCCATCTCCTCCCGAAACACCTCATTCAGGAAATACTGAAAGGCGGCCGGTGCGTTGCACAAACCGAACGGCATGACGAGGTACTCCAATAGGCCAAACCGTGTCTTAAATGCGGTATTCCACTCGTCGCCGTCCCTCATGCGCACCAGATGGTAAGCCCCTTTCAAATCCAACTTGGTGTAAATCCTTGCCCTCTTGACCTGCTCCAGGAGAACACTTATGAGTGGTAAGGGGTAGCGGTTCTTTATGGTGATGGCATTCAACTCCCTGAAGTCCACACAGGCCCTCAGCTCCCCGTTAGCCTTCGGAATGAAGAAGAGCGGTGAGGCGGCGGGGGATTTGGACGGTCTTATGAAACCCAGCCCCAAGAGTTTATCCAGATACCCTCTGAGATGCACGTTTTCCGGTTCTGTCAACGCATACAATCTGCCGCTGGGCACGTTGGCTCCTGGGACCAGATCAATCTGACAGTCGTATATTCGATGTGGAGGGAGCACCTCCGCCTTCATTTCATCAAACACATCCTCGTATCTGTGATAAGTTCTGGGCAGCATAACATTCTTTTCAGCTGCTGTGGCTACCGTCTGACTTCCTGTCGGATCTGTGAGGGTTTGTTCCTGTTTCTTCCCGCATTGAAACCGGCAGAACGGGGATTTCATCTCAAGGGAATGCGTAGGCCAATCCACGGACGGGTTATGCTTCTGTAACCATGGAAGTCCCAATATGACCCCGTAAGGAGGTTCCCTGATTATGTTGAAGTCTATCTCTTCCAGATAACTCCGTCCATACTTCATCAGTAGACCCCCTGTGTGCTGCCCTATGGGCCCGGTCACCAATCGTCTTCCGTCCACGGCGTATACGTCTTCTGGAACAGCTTTGGGAAGAAGCACCAGCCCCAGCCTGTTCGCCTTGTTAATGTCCATGAACATGCCTGTCGCCCCCGAATCCACCATGGCCACCACCGGTACCCACTGGTCGTGCACTCCCACGTGCACTGTGATGAACAAGTGCCTTTGTCCCTTGGACACAGAATTAGACAGTGAAGGGATGTAACCGTGACTCCTAGATGCCCCTTCGTTGGTCTGGGAGTCCTCTAGTTTTCCGCCGGGACGTCCAACACCGCTGTCACCGACCGGTTGTTCTTATATCGTGTACTTTTGGGTTTGGCCGGACACTCCCGGACATAGTGTCCCTTCTTGCCGCAGTACAGGCACAGCCCCTGTTTACGGCGGGATTCCTTCTCCGATGCCGTGAGACTTGCTCTAATGGCACCAATGTCCATGGGTTCCCCCTTGGTCGGGGCCGTGGGTTCCGGACTTCCCACCGTTGTATAAGATGGAAGAGCTTTCCCTTTTCTTCTAGTGTCGCCTCATCTGTCGCTCATCCGGTGATCCAACCTCAACACCAGGTTGATAAGGCCCTCACACGTCTTGGGTTGTGGGTCGATTTGAGCAACCACATCCTTTAGCTCGTCACACAACCCTTGGTGAAACAGCACAGTTTGTTTCGCTACTGGCCACTTGGTTTCAGCCACCAGTCTGCGAAACGCATTGAGGTATTGCACTAGATCGTTAGACCCTTGTCTTAATTCCAACATCTCGCGGTCTGCAGTGTATGAGTCTGCCCTTCTGTCAAACACCTTGAGGAATTCCTCGCGAAAAGCCCCCCAGTCACAGAGGATGGGGTCGTCACGGCTCACCAATGGTACAGCCCACTGTGCAGCGTTCCCAGCCAAGTAGGATATTAGAAAAGCCACCGTGGCTTGGCTCGTCGGGAATGCCTTAGGCTTGCAAGACAAATGCAGGGCTACCTGTGTAAGGAACACTTGCACGGTGTTGGGGTCTCCGCTGTATCTCTCCGGGGTTGCCAAGGGAATAGCAACCGGCATTTCCACCACTACCGATGGACTCTGTGTCGTGAGGGAAACGCTGGGCGTTAAAGGGTCTGTTTGTATGGCATCCAGCCTAGCCCGCACATCTGCGGTTTCCTGCCTTGAGGCCGCGAGTTCTATTTGCATTGCGGCCAATGCGGCCAGGACGTCGTCCAGTGTTGCCATGTCCGTAAACGACCAGGAGACTGTTAAGGTTTATTAGGTCGGATATTTTGTAACACCTGGGGGTCTCGGGGTCGCCACAGACACCACAAAACAGGACACGACACGGTTCTATGTTTGGTGATTTATTTGTATAGCATTTCAATATACAAGAAATCAATATAGTATATAGTCACTGGTCACCTCCAGCCAGTATACGCTACCCCGTCCTCTGCAAATACGCCGGTCCCGGTGTATGCCAACAGAGGGCAGAAACACAGTAGCCGGCAATGCCACTCGATGTGTTTTGAGGGAATCGTGGAAACAGCCGTTTCTCACACGTGGAGTCAGGGAGACACCCGGCCGGGGTCTCGACCTGAAGGGAGCAGCCGCTCGACCTTATTCCACAGAGGAGTCAGGGAGACACCCAGCCGGGGTCTCGACCTGAAGGGAGCAGCCGCTCGACCTCTTCCTCTTCTACAACGGGACGCTGCTTCACCTCCGGGTGATGCGTCTCCGTTGTCCAAATAATGCAAAAAGCTGGTGACGAGAGCAGCCGCTCGATCGTCGTTGGAAACTCTACAGCCGATACACGGCAAACACCTCCTGGTGTGCGTAACAGCTGGAGTCTCCCGTAGTTATGGGACAGGCTGGGAGCTACGGCTCACACCAGCGATTGCCCCTGTGGGGGACTCCCGACTCCTCCGAGTCAGCGGCGGCAAAGTTTTCCGCGTCCGATAACAATGACAGGCTTCTCGACTCGTCCGAGTCAGAAGCGGCAAGGAAGCCTTCCTGGCGGCTCACCGAGAAGAAACAGGGCGGACTAACAAAGAGCGGCCCGGGGAGACTCACTCGACCCACATCCGTCTTTGTCCTAGGATCCTGCTGGGAATTCTTCTCACTGCGGGGGCACAGGAACAGCTTGGTGGAAGGCCGTGTGGATACTAGAATATCCGACACCCTTCTTCGTTCCGGTACCGCCTATATAGGCGTGTTGTAATTGCGTTATGCAACCATTACCTTGAGTTGCATAACGCTCCTCCCGCTTGGCCTTCTGGGAGTTGTAGTCCGTTGAAGTCGCGGATGTCTTTTCCCTGTCGGTGCAGGGATTTCCTGACAGTAGTGGACCGCTAAAGAGTCATTCCTGTTGTTGTTTCGAATTGCCCTAATGTGTTCTTGAACACGTTCTTTAAGGGGTCAAATTGTACAGCCAACATAGATCAAACCACACTGGCAGACAATGCAGTAGACAGTAAATTTAGTGTTGCAGTTAATAAATTGGCAAATTTGATGAGTCTGTCCAGTGTTGGAACAGAATGTATTATTTTGTCCATAGCAAGTTGACAAATGTTGCAGGTCGTGCAATTGAAAAAGCCATCAGGTTTTTAAGGTAACCAGTTATGTAATTCTCCTGCTGTGTTGTTCTTCGGCAGAGAAGGAGTAAGTATGTTTCTAAGTGTTTTGCCCCTACTATACATCACTTGTGGTTTAGTGGTGGTGTATTTATCTAGACTTTGGTCCAATCTAAGAAGATGCCAGTGTTTGTATAATATTTTATAAATATCATGACTTTTAGCATTATATGGTGTAATGAACACAATCTTCTCTCTTTTTTTATTTTGTTTCCTGCTGTTATTCTTCAAAAGATCCATGCGTTTAGTATTCCTGAATCTATTTTGGGCTTTGTCTAAGAAAAGATGGTCATAGCCCCGAATGAGAAATCGATTTCTCATCTTTGTCAATTCTTGATGAAATACTCTATCATCACTACAATTTCTTCGTAGTGTCGTCATTTCACCATATGGAATGACTCTCAACTGTGTAGCTGGATGTGCACTTGTAGCATGCAGTAGGTTTCCAATACAGTTTACTTTCCAATTTATTATCTTGGTCATACAATGTTATGTCCCAAAAATCTATTTGCTGTTTATCACTATTCTGTGTGAAAGTCAAGTTGTAATCATTATTGTTCAGGTATTCGATGAATTCAGACAGGGTTCCATTGTCACCACCCCATATCGTGAGAATATCATCTATGAAACGTCCCCAATATATCATCAAGCCCGTCATAGTATTGGGGCATTTCTTCCATAAATGCTGTTCTTCAAAAAATCCCATATTTATATTTGCGAAAGATGGTGAAAAATTCGCTCCCATAGCCACCCAGATGCTTGCCTAAACCACATCCCAATATGTAGGAAATAGTTATTATTGAGGGTCAAACGAGTAAGTTCTAAAACCATTTGTGTGTGCTCATAAAGTGTTGCATTACTTTTTGACAAAAAATATGTCAAAGCTTCCATACCCTTTAACTGTGGGATGCATGTATATAATGCACAAATATCTAGTGTGACCTTGGTAAAATCGTCACACCATGATAAGTCTTCAAGTTTGTTTAATAGATCTTTCGTGTCCTCCATAAACGATGGTAAACCTCGTACAATTGATTTGAGATAAATGTCTATATATTCTGAGATTCTTTCTGTTGGAGACCCTGTACCTGAAATGATTGGTCTACCAGGCAGGGTGGTCTGATTTTTATGTATCTTTGGCAAGATATATATACAAGCTGCTCGAGGTGTCATATTAAGCATGTATTTGTATTCCATATCCGATAATTAGCCAGAGAGAAGATAAAAGCTTAGCGTCTTCTCAATGAGTGATGTTACCTCTTTGATTGGATTGGTAGATACGGTAATATATGTATCAGTGTCAGTCAATTGTTTATCAATCTCTTTAGTATATAGCTCTAACTCCATTACAACAATGTTGCCCCCTTTGTCTGCCTCTTTTATTGCTACATCAGAATAGCCGGTGAGTTTCAAAAGTGCTGCCCTTTCTGTTTTTTTTCAAATTATCTTTAAGATATTTGCGTTTTTTTCTGACATTTGTCTTCAAGTTTGTATACGTCTTGTGTGACTTCTTTATAAAAGCAGTCTATCATATTATCAGTAGGTAATATAGGTGCAAATTTAGATTTAGTCCTTAGTCCGCTGTCCAAATTCAAATTCACATCTATTTCTAGATCTTGCAAGATTTCTCCCATACTAGGGGCAGCTCCAAAGCTCTCATCTATTGATAACAACATCTGCAGATCCTGTATGTCCCTAATGGTTTTATCACTCTTAGTCACAGTATAGATTGGTATCTGACATGGTTGTCATTTTCATCAAAGAATATTTTTTTATTTCAATTTTTGAGCATACTTAAAGAGATCAATATGTACTTTTGTAAAATTAAGTTTGGACACAGGATAAAAACTCAAACCTTTTTGTAGTACAGAAATTTCAGCACAAGATGATTCATGTTTAGAAAAATTAACAATTAAAACATTTTCAGTTTTTATTCACTGGGGACAACAAATACTACTCTGATGCATTGGGATTATCTTTCACTCCAGCATTTAGTTTTTTTGAGGACTTGAGGACGTGAGGCCGATCTGAGCACTCTTTTGTCTTGATTGCCTTCTGTTTCTCCCCCCTCTTTTTGTTATTTTCCTCCTGAATCCTTCTTTTGGAAACCTTCCTGTAGCGTTTGAGTTTGTCTAAAAAAGATGATGAGCCCATTCCTGGATTACAACTCTCAACTTCATTTATGTGTGTTTCACTTCTATTGTCACTTACTCCAATAGCAATATTTGATAAATCAGACTCACTTACTGACGTGGAAGATACTTGTTTTACTTTACTGGGTTTACCTAGTCCTCCTCTCGGTTTGTAGTCATCAAATCGTTTGGCAAAAGTATAGATTCTGGCACTTTTTTAATAGTTTTCATCTCTTAAGTTTCCGTATTTTTTTGTCCTTAATGTAATTTTGATGTGCACTGAGCATTTCTTTTAAAATCTTATAATTTGTTTACGTTGCCTCTTTGAGATCCCCTTCAATCATATCACTCTCATCTAAGAGTTTTGACCTTTTTCTTTCGGCATGTTTTATCAATATATCTGTCATCCCATAAGAGGATGAGGATATAAGGTTCTCACAGTCACCTAGAAGATCTGGGTCTAAATCTTCAAAAGAAGGAAAAATTATGACTCTTACACCTCGTGGCACCTGCTTAATTTCAATGTACTTTTTCGAAGTGGTTAGATCCCACCATCGTGAGAGTTCTTGTTTCTTTATTCTTTCAAGTTTAATAAAAAGTTGTTTCAAACCCTGAGGCTTGGTCTCGACTGGAATGGGATTATTGTCCTGTATGCTAGCTCCTGAAAACATATCATTAAATATCCTGTTCTGTCATCATCAAAGTTTGCCATTTATAATAGATGATGACCATAAATTCCTCCGAGACAATTAAGTTTCAGATCACACTGTCAAAGAACTGAGTGCTAGTCCCCATATAAATTGTATTCCAAGAAATTAGGTAATCGTGTTTCCTTACACAAGGAAATAGAACAGCACATCAGACAGTCAATTTATATTAGCATTCAAAATTAGTATAGTGTGAGACAATGAAAAATACACTGGTATTGTCATAGGGGTGCTCCTCTAGTTATTTCAAGCACCTACTACCAAAAGATGCTAACAACACAACAAAATCGTTGTATAGACAAACTTATACAAAATAGAAAAATAGAAGTAGGTGGTGCCATCAAAAACAGTAACTTTTTGCTTTTTATGTGGATATATTTCCCTTTTTTTATATCTACACACTCTACCCTACAGTTAACTTTTGGCTTGTGGTTAATGCGCAATAATATGAACACAAAGTCTTGTAAGCCATATATTGTTGATTATAACCAGTTACCAAGTTTAACTCCATACTGAATTTTTATGACACTGTTAGGGAGTATTATTATGTATATGTATAATTGTTAGTGCCTCATTTATGTTTATTCTTGTTACTTTTTAAATTAGGTATTGGAACATTTATGATACTATCAGATGAGTCATGTATTATTATTCCCTCTTCCATCTGGTATAGTTATCATAGTGGCAGTGTTATGAGACATTCTGATCAAGAGTTTGTTTGCCATTTCTTGGGTGTTATTTCTCCTTTTTTATTTGTTTGAATCTTTGGGAGTAATGGTCACTAAATAATTTATTAGGAGGCACCCATTGGTTTTTGGAGTGTCTCTCACAGCTATTCTTTCAACAATTTTGGGTGTTCTTTTTCCTAGTATGCCTATCTTGGTGATACTTTTGGGCCTTTATCCAAAATACATACTAATTCGACTTATCTTCTATCAACGTCTCTGGTTTCATAATTAGATTGAGATCTTTTCCGCAGACTTGACTATGTACATAACAACTGTAGTTAACAATACAGTGTTGAGTGTCTCATCTTTAGTTAATTACCCATCATACTATAAGAAGAGTGCCTTATTTTGGGAAACATGTTAAAGATCCTATTACTGCACATTAGCTACTGTTTTCTTTGTAGCTTGTGTTTAAGTGTACATATGATTTCTTTGCTGGGATTACTATTTATATTTTGTAATCATACAAGTATTGTATAAATCTTGTATTGCAGCCTTGACAAAGTCTAAGGGAAGTCGAAACACATGTTGGCTCAGTGGCAGCTTTGTTTTTTGGATTTACAACTACAAAAAAATAAAATTACTTCTATTGAAGGAATCCAATGATGTGGACTCTGCCTTTCCAGTAGTACTTGGAACGTCAATTAGTCATTATTGTTGGACAACAGACTATCTCATTGACCCATAATTTGGAGGTGTTTATGAATACAAAGGTGTGCTCACTAGTATTTTTCTATTTTGTATCAGCTTTTTACATTCTTGGCTACATCCACTATCCTTCCAGTCGCACTTGGTGGCAGAAATCGATGAGGCCTCGCCATGGCCGCTTCACACAGCATTATTCATGCCGTATAAGGCACCCTGATCTGTAATTAACACTGTGGAGTGCATTCGCTGGGCATGGGAGTGTATCCGTAAACAGACTGGCACTAACACACTTTATGCGCCATCAATAAAGCTAGCAGAAAACCCCTCCTTCCTTCCAGTACACAATAAAGGGACGGTACGCCACGCTACATCACTGGGTATACACCCCCACTCAGACCTCTACCCAGATGGCCAGTTTCTCCCCCCTCCTGCATACACAACTTATACTACGCCATCCCCGCTGGACACCTTGCTTTACTATCAAATGCGGGTAACCTGCAGGAACACTAGCAAAGACTTCCTGCATGCCCCTCCAGTCAACACAGCCCTTCAGTACATTCATGTGACCACGTCACCTCGCAAACCCATTACAAGACTTTATTCACTCACATTGTCAGCCTTCCCACTTAACACAGAACATGCCCAATATGCTTGGGTGGCAGACCTGCCCACTGGGCTAACTAAAACCAGTGGCAATACTGCTTTGGTTGGAGACTGGGTTTGTGTTAGGAGAGTAGGAAGTAGTGGCGCTCTAAGCAGTGTGATGTTGTGGCTGAGATCGGTGTTCAGTATGCACGCGGTGCAAAGCAGGACAGGGGAACACAAACCCTTCGGGAAAAACACCCCTGAACTGGTCTAGGGAGGCCAGGACCAACTGGAAGGAGAACAGATCCTGTGCACACGCACATGTGTTAAATAGTCCGAGGATGAGGACTAAGGTTTCTACTCATAAAGAGTGATTGCTTCAAAAACGATCGTAGAATGTCAAGATTCGTATGAATAAAGTTTTTTTTATATAAATCATATAATGGACAGTACAGTGAGAGAGTAGCCAGCCGGCACGTGTTTCGTCACACCGTGAAGGAGGTGTAACTCATCAGGGCTGTAGGGCTACATGAATGTCGAGATTGTGAAAAATACGGAGCGGTGGAGAAGGGACCCCGTCCGCGTGTGGATTTGAGGCGGTTAATGCCGGGAAGCTGCTGGGAAATCAGACGGGTGAGCTTGAGGCAGTAAACGCCAGGGAGCCGCTGGGAAATCAGGCAAGGGTTGCAGGGCATCCTGAATTAAGTAAACTGCCTGTAGCGGGGCAAGAGCGCACGCGATAAGTGCGTCTGGGAGCAACTGGCATCCGTGTAGTGCAGGTAGACCGAAAGACTCTCCCCTAACTATAGACTGAGACAGGTACACCTCAAATTTTTACATAGACTATAAAGCAGTCCCCTGACCCTACACATAATGGGTTTGACTGCTGATGCAACTGCGTGATATGCTCTGTGCCTGACGCCACATTCATACATCTGGCCTGGACTTGCCTAAAAGTGGCTGACCTATGGAGGTGGTTTGTGAGGTCACTACCGCCATTTCCCTAGACTTCACTCCCGACCCACTCACATGCTTGCTCAGGCATGTCAAAGCAATCCCTGATGCCAGTCACCGATTAGTGGCAATGCTACTGGTATTGGCTAGGAGACGGTGGCGATACACTGGGGTCGGAAGCCAGCACAATTGTTTAAGGTGTGGCTTGCCGATGCAGCACATTGCCAAACACACTTGACTAAATACTGGAATCTTACTGACACACTTTATGCGCCATCAATAAAGCTAGCAGAAAACCCCTCCTTCCTTCCACTACACAATAAAGGGATGGTACGCCACGCTACATCACTGGGTATACACACCCACTCAGACCTCTACCCGGATGGCCGCATGACATCTGGGCCCCCCTGGTGGCATACCTCCATCGTCCGGACGACCTCGACACACATAGGGCCCCCCCTAGTGTGACCTCTTAACAAACAACACCCTGGATGGTCACGTGTGGCAGTTTCGCCATGTTATTTGCTGGTTCACACTGTGTGATTTTAGGCGAGAACATGCCAGCTGTCCCTGTTGGTGCCCATCTAGTCACTTCATGTACTGTTGCCTGGTTGCATGACTGTAATGTTGCTATGATTTATAATGTCAACTCTGTATGCTGAAGAATGCCATAATTAATCCGTATTCATTGTAATATGCACTAAGTAAAATAAAATACGAATTTATAAAAAATAAAAAAATTTAAAACAGTATGACAGCAACAACCTTCATTTTAGGTTGACGAAAACCTTTGATCTGTAATAACAAAACAAAAAAAAAGCAGAAAATGTTCCCAGTTTGCAGGGTTGGGAAACGCCGTATTTAAATGACAGGCGGCATAAAGCGATGACATTTGAAAGTGGATTTTTCAATTATTTTAATTCGAGGTAATGTCAATATTTGTCTCAGGTTGTCAGATCTCAGCGCTGGAGTCAGATTGATTCAAATGTAATGGGATATGACAGATCTATTGCTTAACAAAAGGGAGTGGACGCAAACACTATACATTGGTCTCCAAAAAGCAGGTCAGCTTTCAGGGTTATTATATTTGGACACTAATTGCAAAGTGGAATTGAGTGCAATCTAATTTAAATGCTTAAAAGCAGAAGTTGTCCTAAAAAGACCACACATTCCAAATTTCTGAATGAATGAAATTTCTCCAGACCCTTATTTTTGTTTTTATAATTGGAATAAAACAGATGAGTGGAGAAGAACAATGTGTCCTAGAGGAAACGCGGAGCTTCATTTATATATTTATCAGAATTATTAAAAAAGGTCACTTCTTATTTTACATGAACTATACTTTCATTAGATTAAATCATAATATAGATTGCCACTTTTTGAACTTGATGAGCCCATTTGCCTGTTTTTTTCTATTCGAAACACGGTGGTGCTGGAACTGATGCTTTAGCTCAGTGGGATGAGCACCTGCTGCTGACATCTGTCTGAATCTGTAGGTCACAACCTCTGGCCAAGTTGAGGTTCTCTCTGACTTCCATGCTCACAACTGCTTGCATAAGATATGTTGACTTATGATAGCATTTAAGACGCTTCTATTTATAGTGAATTTAGCGGTGAAAGGCGCTGACCGTAGGCACTTTGTAAATGCCACACTGATAAGGATGTACGTTCCCGCTCACCCACCCTGTTTGTGTTACTTGTGTATTGGGAATGGATTCCGCCTGGAATGTTGGGAGCTCCATTGAAAACAATGGAGTGCTCTAGGCTTCTAATGGTTTTAAGAGGCCTCGAGCTCCAACATTCCAATATTGTTTATCACAGCTGTTGCTGTGAACATAGGCCTCACGGAGCCCAAGGGGATTTCAATAAACTCTGCTCCCTGTGGCCTTTGTTTTATTTGTTAGAACATTCTGCCCTCTAGTGGAAGTGTGCTTTAATAGTCTTATAGCCTTCTGTAGCTGGGCTATACTGGCATTAAAGTCCCGCTCGCTTGTTAAAGGCCCTCGCCTTCGTCTTGCATCTTCAACTTTGAAGGGGGACTTTAATGGCCGAGATAGCCTGCTCCAGCGACTAACATTTTAAACATGAAGCTTGCTTTGTTGATTGTTGATAGACTGCCTCTCTTTTATGAAGTCATCACTCTCTAGTATGCTCTTTCTTTTCAGCAGTAGAATTTTATAAAACCCATCTCTAGTAGAGTGTCATCAATTTGATAAAAATCAAGACATTTATTTAAATACGCAATTTTCTCTAATTATCATAATCCGCTTTGCAATATTTATTTATAATTACAAAAATTTGACAAATCATAAAAATAGCAACAGTTTAGATTAAAATTAATATGTTGAGATCCTTCTGAGCACTTGTTTCTGACTCAAGAGGGACACCTAATAACCAGATGAGGTACCACAGCTACATGAAATAATTTCCAGACTTTGGCATCTGACTAGAGGGGGATCTCTACTAAAGGGATCAGTGACACAATATCATGGTAAACATTATCATTGCAAAAAATATTGTGTGAAAAATATTGTTTACCACAATATTGTACTCCTATAGTAAGAATGGTAAGTACAAAAATATCAGCAAAAAAATATTGTTGACACTAATATTGTTCAAAAATAGACAAAAATAGATTTTGTAATATAAATAGATTTTAAAGTAGTAAATGGTAAATATTTAAATATATTCATTTAATGTAACATATATTAAATATATTCCACTAAAATCTAATATGTTATGTTATGTTATGTTATGCGTTTTTATTTGGCGCACAGATGCTCCAGCTAAGCTAGCGTCCTAATACTATATATCAATTGAATTAATCTTTATTTGATTATTATTAAATATGTATTATTCATAAATCATATAAAACACACTATATACTATATATATATATATATATATATACATATATATATATATATATATATATATATATATATATATATATATATATATATATATATATATATATATATATATATATATATATATATATATATATATATATATATATATATATATATATATTACCTACTGGCGGTCGCCAGTAGGTATATATAGTTAGGATTTTTTTCCTATGGGATTTTTGAAAATTCTATGTCGAATAACTTTGGCGTTTATGGACGGAATTGGCTGAAATTTTCAGGAAAATGGCACATTTTGTTTCTGAGCAGCACTTGAAAATTTGGGGGGTTTCGTCAAGGGTGGGCCAAGAAAAAAGGGGGGTCCCAAAATGCGTTTTTCCCATTCATTTTTTCCATATGGTGGTTGGAATCACTTTTAGCTCGAACGGCTGAATGGATTTACACGAAACTTGGCAAAATTGTAGATATGGTTTGTCCGACGTGCCTTTGCTATGTCTTAAAATATGTGCTCCAGTGGATTTTGAGAAATTAACGTTTTAAAAAACAGATATATCTGTGACAGCGTCCCGGTTAGCGCCCCGGTTCGCGTACCTGACGCGTAACGGAACTTCGCTAGGAGAAGCGGATTGGCTCCCCGGTGACTGTGAACATTCTAAACAGTCCGGAGGGGCCGCCATCTTGTGTCTCGGTAGGATCGAGACACAAGATGTGGCAAAAACAAAGGGGGAAATGAGCATAAGGGGGCAGAGTACATCCTCCCTGACCCCCTACGTTTGATGAGGGGGCTTTAAAAGGGCCCCGCGGGGAAAAAAAAAAATAATTTTTATTATCGTTTTTTTTGCGGGGGGAGCGCTCGGTACGCGCACCGGGAAGCGGTCCGGGAAGCGTAATATAGGGAAAATAGGATGAAAGAATGTTCAAATAATGTATGTATATTGATTGTTCTTTTTGTTGTATTTTTTTTAAATTTTTTTTATTTAAGTACTAACATGTAGGTACCAATGCAGAGTCTAAAAATAAAAATACACTGTTTCCTTTGTAGATATCTTGCATGTTGTTTCAAAAGTTATTGTGGTATATGGAATTCATAGCGTAGTCTGTCAGGAAAGCAGAAACACCATGGAGGCAGGAGATGATAAAGAGATGTTAAATACGCATTGGAGATAATATAGTGGGAGAAAGGAAGTAACTATGAGCAAACTTACTATGCAACACAAAAAAGTTGCACAGTATATTTAAAGTCTGATTTTACATTATAATCAATTTGGTACTAGTTTCAAAAATACATATAAAAATGAATAATGTCTCAAACAATTTTTGAATTATTAAATATAAATTTATTTCTATGATTCGTTTTCAAAATTTAAAAGAACTTCTAATATTTGATTGTCAGAAATGTTCTCATTTTCAATCAGGTAATCTACTGATTCTACACATTGCAGAAGTTCAAAGTCCCGTGATTCATCAAAGAATTCAGAGTCATTGGGTTCAATTTCTGTATCTTTGTTGCTTTCCAGAACAATTTTGATGGTATTTTTTCGCTCTCCTTCCATTTTTGTGCTGTAAATTGAATTTTAAAAAAATATATCAGTACAGATAGGGCACTGTTGGGTTTAAGTACAGACAGGTAGTTTGGTTTTTTAAACAGTGATTTTATCTTTGGGCAGTGTATGGTATCAGACTGGAAGTAGAAATATAAAAAAAATTATGTGATTAAGCCTAAGTAAATTCTTAATTATACAAGACAAGCCTAACTCCATCCATAACTAAAACAGAGAAGTCTATCTTATTCTATAACTATTACAGAGGGATAGTATATAACTATCAGAAAATGTTTTCCTAATTAACTTAAAGTGCACAACATACTTCAGTTTTTAAAATAACATCTTACCTTTCAAAAAGAAGTTTAAGTTCTCAGTTGAAATGCACTTGATATGTACTTCAGGAAGTAGTAGTCAAAATGTCTGTGTTTCTCTCTCTTTCTTTATATATATTCAGGTACATAACCAATCAAATGTCATGAAATAATAGAAGATATTGAAAGTAGCATTTTAATTGGTTGTCAATTCTAACACTTCATACGTGTTTTTGTTAGGTAATTTACCTCAGGATATTTAGTCAGGCTTACAGCATAATTTTCTCAATGGAATTCCATCAAATTTGGGTAAATGGTAGGTACTGCTATGTAGTAGGGCCTATTCTATATTTGATGAAAGTGTCTGTAGTGTTTTTTCTGTAAATTACGTTCCCACCTTTTTTTATCGAGCGCTCACCGGTGCGCTCCCCGGTACGCGAACCGGCAGCGTTACGGGAGTCCTCCATTTTGTGTATCGGTAGAATTGAGACACAAGATGAAGGACAAACAATGTTCGGAATTGGGTAGAAGGGGGCACGGTAGACACTTTGTGACCCTCTAGGTTTTCTGAGGAGGGCTTAGGACGCTGATATATGCAAAAATAAAAATAAAAAAATTGGAAAATTTTGCGGACCAGTAAGCGAACCGGGGAGCGTACTTTGGTGAAAAAAAAAAAGTTAGAAAAAGATAAACGTTTTGAATGATCAGAGGTAGGGTAGCTCTGAAAAGAGCTATTGGGTTCTGTAGCTAATTTAGGTACCTACAAGTAGGTTCCAATGCACAGTTTTAAATAAAGGAGGAATATTCTATTCTCCTCATCAGAGAAGTGCACACCATCTCTTCTGTAGATGTCTTGAATGTTGTAACGCAAGTTATTGTTGTATATTAAACCCATTCCATAGTCTCTCATGTAAGCAGAAACAGATTTATTCACATGTTTCCGTGCTTTCTCAAATTGTGGAAATTGGTTGGATCACTTCCATTTCTGTCTTTGGCATATATTGGAATATACCAAGGCAGTTTGGGGAAAAAGTGTCATCAATTGATGAAAGGTGTCCTTTAAAAGCATTTCCAGACCAACCCCAGTCATAGTGCCCAAATCATTTCCACCACAGTGCACTATTAAGAGGTCAGGGTTTGGCAGATGCATAAAAAAATTATATATAAAACATATAAAATATATTTTTCATTTAAAAGAATAATACATTTTACATCTTTTGATATTTGCTATTAAAAAACCATTGAAATTCACTGAAAAAACCATAGGTTATAGACCATATATAGTTAGGAATTAGCATTTACAAAACCTTGAAAATTCAATTAAAAAACCATAGGTTATAGACCATATATAGTTAGGGATTAGCATTTCCAAAACCTTATTTTACTCACACAAAACCATTGAAATTCGCATATATAGTTAGTTGCACTAACTATATATCGCGCACCCGCAATCCACTGCTGATGATGTCACATATTACATCATTCATGACATGGTCAGTGACATCACTGATGACATCACTGATGACAACTCAAATGACAATACTGACAACATCACAGATGACATCATTCATGTGTTAATACGATGAACCTCTACAGACTCTGATATAACCTTAGATACACTCAGTGAAAACAGACACTCACAGATTGTCACTCATCCATGGAGTTACTCATACACCTAGACAGTCATGCAAAGAATCAATCACACCTCCATTTCCTCAACCATACAGTTATACACACCTTACTTATTGAAACATATTGTAACACATATTTACTCTCTTATACAATCACTGATACAAGTTTTCAATGATCCATGCAGCCACTCACACATTCACTGGCTCTTAAACACAGTAATTTATATATGTCAACTCTCACATGTACTGTGTTTTACATATGTACTTACTTTGACATGTAGCATTGACATATCCATTCACTCACCAATACACTCATGCACACAGTCAACCACCCATACAGCTGTTTCCACATGCAGTTTTGAACCCATACATCTAGTGAATCAACTGTTCACACATCTATGCACAGAGTCACACACCTCCCAGCCACCCCCACACACACACTCACTCTCCCATACAAATACTTGGGCAACCAATCAATAACCCATATAGTTACTCATATAGCTACTGATCAACACATGCAGCAGTTTACAGAACAACAGATATAATGATGCACAAATTAAGACAGTTTAATCACTAACCCATGCACTCAGTGAGACACATTTAATCACTCTCTCATACAATCAGTCATGCACCTACTAAATCCTTCATCCAGACATTTATACATCCACTCATTCTACAATATGTAAGACATATTTTAACTTTACAGAAATATACAGTCACTGGATGTTGTCATCAGTGATGTCATTTGAGTTGTCATCAGTGATGTCATCAGTGATGTCACTGACCATGTCATGAATGATGTAATATGTGACATCATCAGCAGTGGATTGCGGGTGTGCGATATATAGTTAGTTCAACTAACTATATATGCGAATTTCAATGGTTTTGTGTGAGTAAAATAAGGTTTTGTAAATGCTAATCCCTAACTATATATGGTCTATAACCTATGGTTTTTTAATTGAATTTTCAAGGTTTTCTAAATGCTAATTCCTAACTATATATGGTCTATAACCTATGGTTTTTTTCAGTGAATATATATATATATATATATATATATATATATATATATACTTATTTCAACACAAAAACACATATCTATATGTGTTTGTATTTATATAAATATATATATACTAGCAGCCCGTATGTTTGATCTATACATTTCGCCATGTTCTATGCCCTGTGATTAGGACTAGAGTTACTACCTGTATTTTCACAGTGAATTTAGAGATTGCTAATATTGCTGCTATATTTATCCAAATATCTGGATTTTATCCAGTGATGATAACGATTTATAATGTGGCTGCTATATTAATTCACATACAGATGGATTCATGCAATTGTATATTGATAAATGACAGTATATGCTGAGTTTATAGAGTATTTTCTCACTGTCTATGGTCATATGACCTAGTCACATGGTGCTGGTGGGAGTGCACAAACAAGCATTTAAAATAGAGAAAAGCTTGCTCTGGCCGTTATGTGATCAAGGGCTTTCACGCCCGAAACGCGTCATCTGTTAAGACTTGGCAATAAATAAAAATAAAGGAACATCTTGCCGAATTCGAGCGGTCTGTTCTCCTTCTTCGCCTTCCCCCGTTATAGTTAGTCTAGCTAACTATAACTTGCGCACCTGCAATGCACTGCTGATGACATCACATATTACATCACTCATGACATGGTCAGTGACATCACTCATGACATCACTGATGACATCTCAAATGACATCACTGATGACATCATCCTTGTGAAAGAGTGGCAGACCTCCTCTCACACTTATATATCCGTGATACACACATTCAAAAGTAGAACCTAAAATTTTCAGACAAATGGAGATACCAATACCAGTTAGAACAACCTATTCAGTAATTCCAAAATCTACATACACATCCACTCATTCACCAACAGTTCTATATAGTCATTCATACATGTACTCACTCATCATATGTACTGCTTTCTTGTGCCTCGGTTCCACCGAGGCACAAGATGGCTGCCAACACTTCCTGGTTTGGAGTGTTGACAGACAGTTGACAGCCATTCAGCATGCAGCTCGTGCTTGGGAAGGTACAGACTACTGAACTCTGTCTCTAGATATCACTATGATTTTACTTTTGATTTTCTCAGGAACTACTGTACGGATTTACACTGTTTATCAAAAAGCACAATCTGCAAACCGAACTCTACCTCTCTGCCAAATTTGGTGTAATTCTGTTCAGCCGTTCGAGCTGTAGCTCTGGCTAAAGGTCCCTATGAAAATTTGGGACCCCCCTTTTTTCTCTGCCCCCACTTGACGAATCAACCCCAGACTTTCAGGGAAGGAGCAGAGCGGAGCAGGCCATTTTCTTGGAGAAATTCACAAAGATTTGTCCACCGGCGTCAAAGTTATTGAAAATTGAATGTTGTGTATTTCCTATGGAAACTAGGCAAAAGTTATTGCAAATAGAATGTTGTGGATTTCCTATGGAAACTAGGTTTTAACTATAACTACCTACCTATATATGCACACAAACCTCCTTCCAAGAAAAAGAAGCAGAGACCCAGGAGGATGCAGTCGGAAGCCTTTTTAATTTGAAACTGGCGAATGCATTTCGGCAGACTCCTGCCTTCTTCAGCGCCCAAAGCGTCCCAACGATATTGCCACAAGCTGAAAGTAACTCCTCCTTATGTCTTGCTGTAACAAGCCCGCTCCACCCCCTGTGTGGATTGGTTGCACACCTGTGTGGAAGTCCGTTGGTGAGAGAAGACTCCATATCCCAGAATCCAACGTAATGGACCTTCAAAGGTGGTGCACGGGGGGGTAGACAACAAATGTGACTTCCTGCTTTGGAGTCCCAATCTTAAAATGCTTCCTCCAGTCCTCCATACTGCCTCAGCCGCGTAGCCCAGGAATTTTTTCAGCAGGGGTCAATGTGACAGCGCACAATTCCCAGCGTGAGATTAATAATCCTACAACTGCTGTCTCTCCTCCCGGTGTCCGCGCCGGAATCCAGACTATCCAATAGCATTGGAAATAAAACGAACTGCAAGAGTTCAGAACCAGTAAGGTCCGGTACCCAGAGCGAGGCAGGGGTCTCTGTAGTGCATCTCTGGCTGACGCAACAAAATGTGCACACAAACCTCCTTCCAAGAAAAAGAAGCAGAGACCCAGGAGGATGCAGTCGGAAGCCTTTTTAATTTGAAACTGGCGAATGCATTTCGGCAGACTCCTGCCTTCTTCAGCGCCCAAAGCGTCCCAACGATATTGCCACAAGCTGAAAGTAAGTCCCTCCTCCTTATGTCTTGCTGTAACAAGCCCGCTCCACCCCATGTGTGGATTGGTTGCACACTTGTGTGGAGTCCCATAGGTGAGAGAAGACTCCATATCCCAGAATCCAAAGTAATGGACCCTCGAAGGTGTTGCACGGGGGGAAGGGGGGGGGGGGGGGAGACAACAAATGAAAACAATTGTCAGTGCGGGGGTGCAGGGAACAGCGTGTGCTCAAAGGAACAAAAGTATGCGATTTCCTGCTTTGGAGTCCCAATCTTAAAATGCTTCCTCCAGTCCTCCATACAGCCTCAGCCGCGTAGCCCAGGAATTCTTTCAGCAGGGGTCAATGTGACAGCGCACAATTCTCAGCGTGAGATTTATAATCCTACAACTGCTGTCTCTCCTCCCGGTGTCCGCGGCGGGATCCAGACTATCCAATAGCATTGGAAAGAAAACGAACTACAAGAGTTCAGAACCAGTAAGGTCCGGTACCCAGAGCGAGGCAGGGGTCTCTGTAGTGCGTCTCTATTTATATATCTATCTATCTATCTATCTATATATATATATATATATATATATATATATATATATATATATATATATATATATATCGCCGAAAAACTCCTTGCCACTGCTTTTTCCCTCGTAGGATGCAGAAAAAAGAGCATGGACCACCAAACTTAAAAGTGCCTTCAATTTATTGCTGGTTCAGCTTACAAGCAAATGCAGGCAGCCATGACGCGTTTCGTCCCTACTAGGGGAACTTGATCATATATATATGCTTCTTAGCCCCCGTAGTATCAACCTTTTTTTTTAACTTTATTTAGCATTTTCATTGCAGTTACAATAGAGCACTGGGACCAGAGAAGAAAAATGTGATAAGTATCAGCAGGCATACATATAACTTTCCCATCACCATTTCAACGATGTTGTGATGTTCACATGCTGCCCCAACGTAAGCTCTTCAGGTCCCCCCCTTAGAATAACAAATGAGACATTTCGATCATATATGGAACCTCAGTGAAAAACAACAACATACATAAGGCTTGTATACATCCTAGCTGTAGTTACGGAGTTGTCAACCGCCAAGGGGGAAGGGACATGTTGCCCCCTGTGTGTCTATCTAGCCCACTCCGATTGGAACAATTCCATGATCTGCTGGTGCAGAAGGGGTCAGTTGCTGGGGTTGCAGATATGCCCTGAAGGGCCCCCATACTTCTTTGGGCCTGGAGGAGGGGGGGAGCGTTGCCGCATAAAGGTCGTTGTTCATAGAGCAAGAAGCCATACTCTTTAGCCAACCCTTCACCGAGGGAGACGCCCTGCCACCCCAGTGTATCGCCAACTCACGTTTGGCCAGGAGAAAACTAATAGCGACAAACCTTCGCACAGCCAGGGGGAACTGGGGGAATTGTATAATGTATCCCAGCAATGCAATCTCGGGCAATGGGGACATTGGCACCTTAACCATTTCACTAATTTTCCCATGCATTTCCACCCAATATGCTTGCACGGTCGGACAAGTCCAAGCCATGTGGGCGAAGTCAGCATTTAGGGAGTGGCACCTGGTACAGTGATGTATCCTAACAGGGTCAATTCTATGTAGCCTGGCTGGGGTAATGTACATTCTACGCAAAAACTTAAAGTGTAGCAGTTTGTGTCTGCTGTTGAGGGAGATCATATTGGTGATCGCACAGCAGGCATTCCATTGTTTGTCTGAAATAGGACCACCCAGGTCCTCCTCCCAGGCTTTACGCGCTCCGTCCCAATTGACTGGCATAATCGCTGCGCATGACTTGTAGATTTGGGACACAATGTGCACCCCTTTTTCACTGCCAATGACTGTAGAAAGTGGAGGGAAGGAAGGTGGTTCTAAAGGTCAGCTTGGAAAGGTAGCCCGCAGGGCTGAGCGAAGACGTATAAGGACGAACCTGTCCATGAAGGTAGCGTCAGGGAAGAGGGCCTCATCATCCGGGTCAAAGATATGTCCAATGAGGAATAGATTTCCCAGCCTTGTGATGTAAAATTTAAGGCATGTCTTTTGAACCAACTTTTCGTTAGTTATGGGAATCAATTTAGGATTTGGGAGAGGGAGATCCGAGGAATTGAGTAGTGAAGCATGTGCGAGACAGCGCAGCTGGTCCCAGGCCCAACTGGTAGTCGACGCGGGTTCAATATCTTTGGGGTCTCTGGGGAAACCCCTCGGTAGAATTGCCGCAAGTGTGTCCAGGAGGACAAGGTCTGATTCTGGTATGGGATTCTGGCATCAGGGTGATACCATGCTTGGCCAAAGCTGCATTGTGCAGCTAAATAGTACAGCCTAAAATCGGGTACTCCAAGCCCGCCTCTTTCACAGGGGAGAGTCAACACTCTCCAACTAACTCTAGGATGGCTCCTCCCCACACCAGTCTTATCAAATGAGACTGTAGAGTAAAAAAAAAAAATTGTGAGCAGGACAGGGATGTTTTGAAATAAATATAAACATTTAGGCAGCACGATCATTTTAATTAGTGATAATCGACCTGCCATGGACAGGGGAAGTTGAAGCAATTTCTCGATCTGAGTTTCTAATTTATCAACAACAGCCGTCCTGTAGTTGCGACAAATGATCTGTTCGGTACTCATGTGGATATGTATGCCTAAATACTTGACCGAGTCGGTATTCCATTCCAACAGAAACTCGAGATCCCATCTGGATGTGCCAGAGGTGAGAGGGAAAATTACAGATTTGTGCCAGATGATTCCCAATCCAGAATACACCCCAAACCGCAATATCTCACGAATGAGGGGGTCTAGAATAATCTGTGGGTCTCGGATATGTAAAACCGTGTCATCCGCATTTAAGGAAACCAACAGCGGACCCGTATGAAACTTCAATCCTCTGTGTAAGTGTTTTTCCTGAAAGTGCCTAATAAGGGGGTCCATGGCTAGAATGAACAACAATGGAGATAGTGGACAGCCCTGTCTGGTGCAGCGGGAGAGTGGGAAAGAGGGGGAAACGATCCATTCAGCCGGAGCCGAGCTGTTGGCTTGCTGTACAGCAGAGCGGTGGTGGAAATGAAGCCAAATGGCATCCCCATGCGCTCCATGATGGACAAAATGAAAGGCCATTCAAGGGAATCAAATGCCTTCTCCATATCCAGGAGGATGGCCACAGCTGGGACAGTGGGGTCGATTCTATGGAAGGTGTTGTACAACGTTCGTAAATTGAACGCCGTTGACTGGTGTGGTATGAATCCAGACTGGGCAGGGGAGATGATGGACTCCATCAATAGGGACAGCCGGCAGGACAATGCTTTTGCCAGAATTTTGTCGTCCAGGTTGAGTAGCGATAATGGGCGGTAAGAGCCACACAATAGAGGGTCCTTACCAGGCTTGGAGAGCAGAATAATAACAGCCTTGCGCAGAGTAGGAGGCAACACCTGCCGTTCCAATGCCTCTGCAAACATGGCAAGGAGTTGGAGAATCAGCAAGTCTCTATAGGCATTATAAAAATCCAACCCATCAAGCCCTGGTGCAGAGAAGCTCTTCAACGCAGATATCGCATCATCTATGCTGTCCTCAGTTATGGGGACTGCTAGGAAGTCCTGCATGAACTTTTCAAGGAACACCAGCCCAACCTCGGACAAGTAATTCTCTTGTTCTGTGATGTCAGTGCCCAGTTTAGTGGTGAATAAGGTCTTGAAATATGAAAGGAATTCCCCCTGGATATCCAATGGGTCAGTCAGACGCTGCCCCAGAGGAGACCGCAGTTCGGAGATTCAAGCCTTACTGTAAGGGGGCCTGACCATTTGAGCCAGCAAACGGCCAGGCCTCTCACCTTCACCATATATCCTAGCCTTGTGGTATTTCCCCATGAGAAGTACCTCCCGCTCAGCGTTGTCCCTAAAATCTGCCAGGAGGGAGAGCCTACGTTCGTCGAGGCCCGGCCTGGGTGCTAGGAGCAGTGCAGTGTCAACTGAAATCAACTTCCGTTCTATACTGGCTAATGTGGAGCTTAGATCACGTAGGACACCAGAATTTTTGGATATGCACACACCCTTCATATAGGCCTTAAATCCCTCCCACAGCATTGCCGCTGTGTCCACTGAGCCAATGTTAAGGGTGAAGTAATCCTCTATCGCCTCCCGTAAGCTCCTCCCAAAAGACATCATCTTCTAGCGTGCGGCTGGGAAATCTCCACTGTCGCTCATATCCCTCCGGTCGTGGCATCTTTAACATCAATATCACTGGGGAGTGGTCTGAGAATGTGCGTGGGAGAGTTTTCACTGTTTGGCACCAGCTGATTATTTCTTGGGAAATCAGCCAATAGTCCAATCTGGTCCATGTATTGTGTTAACTGGTGTAATGTGTAAAGTCAGTGTGGAGAGGACTAAGCTTTCTCCCAATGTCAACCAGGGAGAAGTGTTCGCAAAGCGATCTCAGTGCCTTCCTTGCACGAGGCTTGGGGTCCGGGGCCCTAGATGGGGAATCATACAGCGGTCCTGCACAAGGTTAAAATCACCCCTTATCACCATGGGGACCGAGCCTAGCTGTGCCAGCTTGGCGAGTAGCAAATAATACAAATCCGGGCAATACGACTTCCGAGGGGCCAACATTATGTCCTATCTGAGTCATGGAGGAAATGCGGGTGGATATGAAAAGAAATTGGCCTCGGGAACTCATCACAATTAAAAAACTGCGCATAGAAAAAGGTCCCAGTGTAAAAAAACATCTTCCCTCCCAAGCCCCCCTCCCCCCACCCAGCCTCCCCGCCCAACCAGAGAGGCAAAACCATTGTTAACGAATGTGAGAAGAAAAACAACAATTCCTCCGTAATGCAGAAAAATAACCATGGGTAATACTTGCGGAAGACACAAAACAATTGTAAGGTAAACACCATGAGGGGTGGTGGCAACGCCCCCAGGAATGACGTGGCTGTGCAAACTTAGTAGTTAAACAATTAGTTCACGAAGTCCATGCAAAGCTGAAGACATCATATGGTACAACGCCAAGAAAGCAAGTCAGTTGTGCCCAGCTCCCGAAAACAGTTCCGCACTGGTATCTGAACCAGCCTGTGAAGTGGGCAATCTGTCGACTCTGGGAGGGCGCTGGTTGTTAAGCTTGTACTTATGACAGAATTCCTGTACATCGTTGAGATTATCAAATACTCGAGAGCAACCATTCAACTCAACAGGCAATTGGGCAGGATACAGCATACCATATTTTATCCCTAAGTTCCGAAGCGTCCCCTTGACTCCGGTGAATTTACGACGTGCCTCCTGCAATATGATGGTAAAGTCTGGATAAAAGGATAGCTTGGAGCCCTGCCTGTTTAGGTGGACATTCAGGGTTAGGCCGATGCCCCAATGTTCTATGTGCGCGTTCAATCGTAAATCCAGCAGTAAAGGCCTCCCTCCAAAACAGGTCTATAAGGATGTTTTCCACCAACGTTTCCATTTGCCCAGCTGCTGTAGACTCCGAGACTCACAGGAGGCGCATGTTATTGCGGCGGCTGCGCGCCTCCAAGTCCTCATTCTTGACAGCCACTTCCTTGAGTATGTGCTCCATTCTATCAAGCCTCTTCAAGGACTGCCCTGCCCCGTCCTCCAGGTCAGAAGCGCATGATTCCACCACATCAAGCCTCCGATCA
This sequence comes from Lissotriton vulgaris, assembly GCF_964263255.1. Taxonomy (NCBI): domain Eukaryota; kingdom Metazoa; phylum Chordata; class Amphibia; order Caudata; family Salamandridae; genus Lissotriton; species Lissotriton vulgaris. Next base: position 88,516,928 of record NC_141697.1, on the reverse strand, counting down.
TGGACCTATATCTTAGATCCCAGTTCCGCCATGTGCTTGTCCAGGGTGTCAAACCGCACATCCAAAGCTCGGAAGCCAGCTCTCATTTCCTGCAGCAGGAAACCCAGTTGAGTGGTGTCCCCCTCTGGAGTGGTGTCTTTCTGGCCACCCTCAGCCATGGTGTCAGTGGGGTCCTGGGCCGTGTCAGCGACTTATCAAAGTGGAGAAGCCGTTGTTTAGGATCCTTGCGGCCCATCCCGCAAGCCCCTCCACTGGGTGCGAGATGGGCCCAATATCAGCTTTTAGTCTGGGCGAAGCCACGGAGGGGTCAAGATGGTGGGCTGGAACTGCGGAGAGCCCAGTGGCGACTGTAGATGGGCAACCAGTGCGCTGGTACAGCCGTGCTCAAGCTCCCGGGCAGGGACCGGACATGCAGCTCTGTACAGTGATTGAGGCAGTGAACCTATGAACTAGGCAGTCTCCTCAAGAACAGATCGCTGGGCCCCGTTAGTATGGTGCAATCAGGCAGCCAGGTCTCTGCAGTGTGTGGACGGAGGAGAGACTCGCACACATTGCGCACCCCGTTGGCATATGCGTCGTGGAAAAATGACCTGACCCTGTGCACCTCTCCAACTCCAGCTGCACAAGCCAGGAGGGTAGGCAGCTGTTCAGCCACGCTGTAAGGACTCAGTGGCATCTACTTGCCAGCGTCAGGAGTGTGGGTCCAAGATGGGGAAGGACACGGGCCACATGCGCTGCTGTGAACCGTGTGAAAGCGGCTGGGGAGATGAATCTGCGCTTCATCAGAGGAGGAGGGGCAGGAGCTGCGAGGGCCACAGTAGAGCGAGGGCACAACCAGAAAGTGAGAGGGGGGCCCGCTGGGTGCCGCAGTGGGACCACGCCTGGCACTATATCTGCTAGTAACGAATGACGTGGTATCCCTATACACGTCTACAGTCATGAGTTAGGATTGAAAGCAACTGAGTACTTTTTAAAACAGAGAAACATCAAAGACCTGAAACACTCAGAGATGCTCCTCAGCATAATCAATATGTGCCTCAAAAATAATGTGTTCCTTTTCAACCACAGGTTGTACACTCAAGTGCGTGGGATTGGAGTCTACTTCTCTCCAAACTACACCAACCGGACCACAGGTTGGTGGGAGAAAAACTGGCTTGGAGGTAGGAGCATGAAACCTACACAGAGATAATTGAACTGTGGTTGAGATTAATCGATGATCTTTTCATCATATAGAACAGAGCCAAATCATAATTCGACACCTAGTTTTGTATTTTGCATAACAAAGAATGGGGATTACATTTCACATGTAATGTGAATACTGAACAAGTGCAATTCCTGCATGTGAAAGTATATATTGAGGAGAGCACCATACAAAATATTTTTTACCGGAAGCCCAATGCCACAAATAGCATCCTACATCAAGTTTTCAGCTCAAATCACTTAAGAAATATATATGGGGAGTTCATAAGGATCAAACGGATTTGCAGCAATGGAAGGGGGATGGAGGAGCAATTCAAAAGAACTGAAAAGTGGTTCCTGAGAAAGGGACACCCAAGCAGAGACGCACATGAAACAATGAGAGGGATATGCTATAATGATAACTCTCACATAAACATTGGTAAACAAAGATGAGGAAATAAAAAAGCCGAGTAGAGATGAGAACTTCAGGGTTATTCTCATATTTACCAAGAAAAATCAAGAAATCTACAATATTCTGAACAAGTACTGAAATCTGCTTCGAAAGGATCCTGACAATGGCCAAAAAGTAGGTGAAATACTGAATGTGACATTCAATAAAGTGCCATCAAGAAAAGACAAACTAGTGAGAAGCCATTTCAAGATTAAGAAACCACAAACATGGCTGGACAAACAATAGAATGATTTCGCCATGTGGAAAATAAAGTGTAAAGAATGCCAAATTGGGAAAAATATGACGTAATTTCAAGATCACAAAGGAAAGTATGTTGCCATAAGCCATAGTATTACTTGTGAAACCATCTACATGGCTTTGTGATTAGGTGCCCCTGTGGATTTAAATATGTGAGCAGCACAATAAGTCCACTGAAGAAGCGCATCTTTGAACACATCAGAGCAATCGTGAATAAAGATCATAATTATGCTCTGACAAAACATTTGGAAAGGCATCTGGATCTGAACTTAAAGAGTCTGTGATAATATTATAATAGCTTGTGTGCCGAAAGACGAGAGCAGAAGAGATAGATTTCTGAAACTCAGATGCATGGAATCACATCTGATTATAAAACAAACAAAAAAAGTTCCATTCAGCCTGAATGCAGACGAGGAACTTCTTACACATCTGTAGCATACATGGACCTCATTGAGGGGTTATTTGTTGTGGGTTCAGCATTATAGAAAAATAACATGAGGTGATTGATAAATATAAGGTTCGCTAGTGAAAGGTGAATACAAGGAGATGCACATAGGACAGATAGGATAAACAATGGCGATCATGACACTTAACCCAGAATTGACCTCAACACAAAAAACACGCTGTGAAAAATTGAGGGCTCCCACATAAAATGGTCTGAAAGGCACTTAGCAAGTAGTATGAGGAGGATTGAGGAGCTGAGCAGAGAGCACACAGGTGCTAGGGGAAGAAAGGGAAGGTACCCACTTAAACACCCAACACTACACAAGTAGGTAAATTGAGTAGAATATTAGGTTGGCACTGACCTGCAACATGAGCTGCACCGAGGAATGGATGCTCGAGAAACTAATTATTGACAACCTACACTGAGTAGGGATAGGGAACAGGAGTGTTGAGTTCAAAGACACAAGACACCACTATAATGAGATACAACAAGCAGTACATACCAGACATGAGCCACATGAAGGCTTATACACTAAGGGCTTAATTACGAGTATGGCAATCCACGGACCACAGGACTGGTGAGGTCGCGGTGGCGGCGGTCTCCCAATCACCCTATTACGATTAGGAAGGTCAAACCGCCATTGCCCCACTGCAACCACCAGGGAATCGATGGTCCCTGGTGGTGTTGCGGTGGTCAAGAGGCATCAATATGCTTGGAGGGACCGCCACAGTCCTACCAAGCATATTAGGAGCTTCCTCTCGGCTGAAGGTGTCATGGAGGTTCCTACTCAATGTAATGTACAGACTTAAGACAACAAAATTATAGACAGCACTGAAATTTCAACAATTAATAACAAACCAGTCTGGATGAAAGGAGAACCAACTAGATCTGGATATATATTACAAAATAGACATGATTTTTATTGATGATAATGTAAGAAAATTAATTTCTTTAAAAAGACAAGGTCCCATACAAACTCAATCATTCATCTTCATTCATACTTCAAAGAAACTAGTGTACATAAAAAATTTGGACTGTTCTCCATTTCAGATAAATGCAATAATAACAATTTCAATATTAATGAAGAGAAAACAGTGTGGCACACAAGTAGTGATCTCTTGCGTTCGACGTGCGTTTCGGCACTGAGCTGTGCCTTCATCAGGAAAATGGGCCTCAATGGATTAGTGTTGGTTTCTTGTATCTATCAATCTAGTGATTTCAGCGATCCTTTTAGATGTGGATGGTTGTGAGGCACTTCTTGCCTGATAGTTGAGGCAAAAAAATATACTGAGTTGTAAATATACTGGAGCAAGGTATTGTTCTGCGATTTCTATTTTCTAACTTTGTGTCCCTGATTGCGGACAGGTTTGGCATTCAGTGAAAAAATGTCCTTTATATAATGTCTAATATGTATATCCGGAGATGCACACATTTAGTTATAAATCAGCTTCTTTTACCAGATAGGGGAGTCCACCACACACTACGATCGCCACGTGAGGTCCTACTCCATGAACACCACGGCAGAGAGGGAACAAAGTGTGCCCTCTAGGGCCCCCTGTGCCTCTTTCACATGTAGATGCATATAGGGGGGTACAACATGTGCCACCCAGTATGTATGCACCCCAGTTCTTGCACGGCATGGACTTTTCAGTCCATGCCGTATAGGAACTGTTTTTGGCATTCCCATTGCAGGGCCCATTTTCAGGGCACCTCTGCAGGAGCATCAACAGCAAAGCCCGCCAGACAGGAGGAAACTCCTAATCTGGCAGGTGGCCTGATCGCAAATTTGGCAATGCGATGGTGGGACGGAACTGGCACCGCACTGCCAAAGTCATTATCAGGCCCTAAGTAGGAAGGAGCTGGATCGAGCGGTTGGGAATACTGTAAGAAAAGAAACACCATGCTGATTGATGTTCATGGAAAACCACAGAGGTCACATAGCCCCCAAATACTAAGAATGAGCCGCATATTTTGAGGTGGGGAACCGTATTAGAAAAAGAAGCGAATCGGAATCACCTCAATTGCAAAAATGTTAATGTAATTGATGGAATCACAACAATTGAAATGACATAACTAACTGATGTACAATTTGACCAAAATATTATTTCAATGTTGAAACATTGTATGCATTTTAAATTAATTAACTTCTGTTGTTTAATATGATTTGGGTTACTGCAACTACAGTTCCCATAATGCTTCCTAAGGGCTAAAGTGGGCTACAGTATAAAGGTGAAAATTGGAGAAGGGTTCATTTACCGCAAGTAAGACTGATTGTCGAAACACATCTGTGTGGAGTGCAAGCATATGGAATAAGGTGATTTTCAAAGAGGACTCCTTGAAGTGCAGCATTTTTCCTTGTTTGCAAATTAACGTGGAGACTGCTCTATCTTCGATTCTGGCAATACACTTGTGGGTATCAGGAATTTTGTCTCTCACAACTTCTTTTATTCTCAAAAGAAATAATTTTGACTGTTTGAAAATAATTTCTTTTGAGAATAAAAGAAGTCATGATAGAGGAGACAACTGATATTTTTATTTCTTTTCCTCACTGAAGCCCAAATTACGACTCTGGCTGTCCGAGGACTGCCAAACTTGTGGTGGCACTGCAGTGGTGGTCAAGCCACCACAGAATGGGCGGTCTCACTGCCACATTACGAGATGGGTGTTCGGACTGCCCTGAGACCGCCGCCGCTGCCAGGGAACCGCCATTCCCTGGTGGTGGTGCTGCAGTCCCGCCAAGCATATTACGGGTTTCATCTCCACCACAGTTTTCATGGTGATCCACTTTCATTAAAACCATGGCAGAGAGGAAACAGGACCACCTGTTGCCTCATGCCATCTAGATGCATGCAGGAGGGCACACCATGTGCCCCTTGTATGCATGCACCCCAGTTCTCGCACGGGATGGTCTTTACAGTCTATGCTGTGCAGGAACTGTTTTTGGCGTTCCAATTTCGGTGTCTATTTTCTGAGGCACCACTGTGGGAATGCCAAAAAACAGCCATCAGACAGGAGGAAACTCCTAATCTGGTGGGCAGCCCGACCACAGGTTTGCTGGTGTGGGAGCTGGCCACCAGCATGGAGGTCCAGTCCTGCACCACCAAACACATAATCGTGCCCTGAGTAGTTGTACTTTGGTCCACTGTTCCAAAGGAAAAGCATTTTTTGTGTTGCTAATAACTTTCACGCTGTTTGAGGAATCTCCATGAAAGTTTTCCAAAAGGTGTACTAGTTTGTGCATTGAAATTTTACTGTAATCCATCAAGCAGGAGGGCAAAACAATAGGGGCGTTGCAAAACACAAATTCCCTATGTATTTTATAAAGACTTCTTCAAGAAGGGCTACAACAAAAACTGCTGAACTGAATTACACTAAATGTGGCAGGATTCTAGCTCTTAGATCACAGATTGTGCTTTTTGCAATTTGAGGTACATCTGTCCAGTAGTTTTTGAGAAAGGAAGGTTAAAGAATATAGATATCAGATAGTTGGGTTCAGTGGACTCACCTAAGAGTACCTCGAAACCAATTAAAAAAAATAAGTCATTCTGATTGGCCCAAGGAGATTTTTGTTCCTTTAGGCCAGTTCACTCCCCTGGGAGACAGATTTTCATCGGAGGGAGCGCTCTGATTGACTGCTAGAAACATAGGAAAAATGTTGCTGTCAGCCTTTACAGGGCTTGGGACTTTGTCCCTTGTCCTGAAGTAAAAAAAAAGAAAAACATAAGGGGGCAGGGTAGGGATATCCTGCCCCCTAGGCCCCATGGGGGGGGGGGAGATCCTGAGGGACCCCCTTTATACTGAGGTCAAAATGCAAAAAGAAAGCAGCATTTTTTGGTGAAATCGCATGGGTTTCCTGTGGGGTTTTGGCACAAAAATCAAAGAAATCTGGGCTGGGCCTGCATTGTTCTATTCTAGGTCCCAGGGAGCCCACACCCAGGGCCACATTTTGTAAGAGGAAGGGCCGTTGGTCCTCCTCCCTGAGCCATTGAAGGCCCAGGGAAGCCCTCCTCCGGGGCTGAAATGTTCAGAGAAGGAGTGGTGGGCCTTGCAGCCCCTGTTCCTAAGACTTTAAATACCATAGGGAGCCCACTCCCAGGGTCAGTTGCTTGCATTTAATGGACGGTGCTATGCCGTCCCCCTACATAAGCCTTCTAAGGCCCCAGGGACCCAACCCCATGAGCTCCCCTGCAGCCCCCAAAGAGTTTATGGTGGGGACTCCTTTGAATGCACCAGGGCACCCACCTATTTATTAAATAGAGGCCCCGGAGGATTGGGCCATAATAGGCTCTGGAAAGGGGACCATGCGGCTCCCTATCCTGAAACTGGATTAGTGACCCTGGGGATTAGGTCCCCAGGGACTTTTAAATGCTCAGGAAGGTGGACCACACAGCTCCTCCCCTTTAAAATAAAAAGGTTCTAGTAAAGGCATCTCACAGGGCCTAAAGAGGCTTGGGGATGGAAGAAAGGCAGCCTCAACTCCCCTTTAAAATATCTATGGCCATGGGAGATTGAGTTCCCAAGGCCATAATAGGCGCAGGATGTGGTGGCCATGTATCTCCTCTTCATACTAAAAGAAAACAGGCCTCAGGGATTGGGTCTTCAGGTCTGAAAGAGGCTCAAGAAGGTGGCAAAATGCCCCCTCCTCTTTACAATATAGGGCACAGGGGAATGGGGCATGGGTAGGGGAGCCAAATGGCCCTCTCCCCTTTACATAAATAGGCCCTGGGAGATGGAGTCCACAGGGCCTAATAAGGCTTGGGAAGGGGCTCTATAGACCCCCTTCCCTTTATAATACATAGGGCCCTAGGGGGATGAGGTTCCCAGGGCCTATTCAGGCTCAGGGACGAAGACCGCACAGCCCCCTCCCCTTTAAAAAACATACCCTGAGGGATGGGTCCCCAGGACCTAATAAGGCTTGAGAAAGGGGGCCCTGCACCCCCTCCCCTTTACAATAAATGTGGCCCTAAGAAGATGGGGTTCCCAGGACCTAATGAGGCTCTGGGTCGGGGGATCACTCAGACCAGGGCTCTTTTTAAAAAAAGGCCGTGGTAGATGGGGTCTCCAGTGCCAAATAAGGCGAGGGGAGCAGGCACTCAGCCTTTTCCCCTTTTCTATTATATTTGGCTACGAGATTTGGTTCCCGAGGCCAGATAAGGCTCGGGAGGGAAGCTCCACATCTCCCTCCTCTTAGATTTTGGCCTCAGGGAATGTGGCCTCTGGGGCCTGATATGTCTCAGGGCCGTGGCCTATACAGCCCCTCCATGGTGCTGGGGGATGGGCTCCCCAGGACCTAATGAGGCTTGAGGAGAGGGGCTACATGCCCCCCTTTTTATTGGCATTACCTTGGAGATGAGATCCCCAGGGCCTAATAAGGCTCAGGAAAGGGGCAGTGTGGCTGCCTCCTTGTATTTTCTTGTGTGTGGCCCCAGATGGGTTCTACGGGGCCTGAAGGCCTACCTTAGGCTGCACACAAAGGCCATGCGCAGCGTGGGGTTGGCTGCCTGCCTGGGATTTTGCTGCAAATCCCTGTGGCCAATCCCCTGCCGTACACGGTCTTTGCCCGTACGTGAGTAATAAAATATTACTTTATGTTAAAAAAAAAGAAACACAAGATGTTCTCTCTTTCTGTTTATCTGGATAGGTAATGTTGTTATGGCTCATCAGGCCCATATGCCAAAGCCATTGGCAGGAAAATGCACACATGGATAATCTGAAATATTGAAAAATCTAGGACCAAATGTTTCATTTTACAGCACGATCTTCTAACTACAAATCCAGAGGTTAGGGACAAGCACCAATGAAATATTCCAGTACTTTTGTAGTTTGCCAGCCAAGCATTACTTTCCTTAGGGGTGTCGGTGCTCGCCCTTGACAAGGATAGTTGAAAAATATGGTGGCAAAGCAGTGGATTTTCCAACTTATTTTCCTACCAATGTTTGTTAAAACATTTTAAACATTATCATTAATAAGGAAATTCTGGTTTTACAATGTCACATGCCCTATATCTTTACAAAATGTAGGTAGCATCTTTTCCATCCTTTTTCTTTAACCCTTCACTGCGGGCCGATTCCCCCGCTGTGCTGGGGGAGAGGGGTGCATGCACAGCGCTCCCATGCTCATGACGAGCTCAGCTCGTCATGGAGCCACGGTTCTCGTGTGCTCATGACGAGCTGAGCTCGTCATTACCACGCCCGTTCCTTAGAACGCCCAGCACAGCAGGGGAATTAGCCCCGCGTGTGAGCGTTCTAACGGTCATGACACACGAGAACCATGGCTCATGACGAGCTGAGCTCGTCATGAGCGTGGGAGGGGTTAAAGAAGATTTTCATCCATGTGGACTTGGAAGGGAAAGTGAATTTAAATTTTAAACAAATGTCATATATCACCATCACAGACTAGATAGCAGAGCTAGAGAGATCTTAGAGGCACATACAACAATACAGGAAAGTTACACTTAACTCAGGCTTTAGGCTGGGACGACTCCTGGTGGCCCCCGCCCTAGGCAGCGCACCCAAACCAACAGACCACGCACGCAACCTGGGCTTCATCCTGGACTCCTCCCTCTCCATGACCAGACAAGTCAACGCCGTCTCCTCGTCGTGCTTCAACATCCTGCGCATGCTACGTAAGATCTTCCTGTGGATCCCCACCGAGACCAGGAAGACGGTCACCCAGGCCCTCGTCACCAGCCGTCTGGACTACGGCAACTCCCTCTACGCCGGAACCACCGCCAAACTCCAGAAGAGACTCCAGCGGATCCAGAACGCCTCAGCACTACTCATCCTGGACATCCCCCATCGCAGCCACATCTCCGGACACCTGAGAGACCTGCACTGGCTCCCGGTCAACAAGAGAATCACCTTCCGACTCCTCACCCACACACACAAAGCCCTACACAACCAAGGCCCAGGATACCTCAACAGCCGCCTCAACTTCTACGCTCCCAAACGCCAGCTTCGATCGACCGGCCACGCCCTCGCCGCCGTCCCCCGCATCCGAAGAGCCACCACAGGGGGACGGCACTTCTCCTACCTGGCCGCCAAGACATGGAACTCCCTCCCGACCCACCTCCGCCTGACCAAGGACCACCTCGCCTTCAGGAAGCAACTCAAGACCTGGCTGTTCGAGCAGTAGCGGACCCCCCTCCCCTAGCGCCTTGAGACCCTCTGGGTGAGTAGTGCGCTATATAAATGCTTTGATTGATTGATTGATTGATTGATTGATTGAAAGCTGTAGTTATGTTACTATGAATGTAAAAAAAGATCCTGTGCTGTACACATCACAAAGGACTTCTATAACCATATAGAAGAGCAAGGCTGAAGGCTGAGTTCCTTTATAAGGTCTTGGAAAACTGAGGTGACTTGCAATATACTTAGCTTGGATGTCAGAGGGTATTGTATTCCTTATAATACATGGTAACACCATCAGCCTTCCACAAATCTCTTAACATCCTTGGTGTCTTGCTTTTTTTAATGTTAGAAATGGTATGTTTGCAGATATGACATGAAGAATAAAAGTAGAATATAAAGTGCAAAATGAAGCTAGCTAAAAAGCATTTAGTAATGTATTGCTAAAATATATGTGAATCAGTTTAATGTAGGTCAGATAAAAAAAACTGTAAAGAAGAAGGTATAGAAACACGGAGATAGGATCTCCTTCCTCTAATGACCAATAGTATGCAAACATAAACATGTTGGTTGAAAATCTCATTTTTTTGCTGATCACAGTTCATTCCTGAAAAACGGATCAGAAGAACTAAACCCACTTCTCATTTTCGGTGCAAGTGTAATTATGCTCTCTGGCCTGCCATTGTCAAGCAACAGGCAATATGACATCACAACTCAGCTGTTTTGAGTCGTTACAGTTGAGTTTCTCCTTCATTTTGTTATCACAGGTGACTAGAAGCGTCCCAACTCGACTGTAATAAGGAAATTACTGACGAGTTTATGTAGAGCAAATGCCGCGCTTCATCCTTACAGCCTTATACTTGCTGCCATTACAAAAAGAAGGTAATGGCACGCTCAGCTAGCATGTGATAGAGCATAAGCCCTCATGAAAAATAGATATACTCTAAAGGTGTAGGTCACGCCCAGCATTATTCCTTTCCTAGACAAAAAACGAGTAGGGATTGTAGAACTTGTAAATTCAGAGGACGCTTGAGCGATGGGTCACTGTATAACTTGTCAGCACACTCCAGGCTATGATAATATTCGTCCACGATGATAAAATGCAGAATATAATGTGCAAGGCTAATGTATTCTGATAGGTGCCCATTCTGATGCTATTTTGTCATTTTTTTACATTTTCTCTGCATGCTAATCCGGCTCTGTGGCAGGTGTATGAAATATGCTTAAATCCCAATTTCGCTTTCCCAAATTGGCTATTTACAAGGAAAGCCTGCATTTTTGAATATCTTCAGCGCATTAATAAGAATTAGAAGCTAATGAGATGTCCTCAAGCATTTTATGGCACTCCAGGGCTTTCGAGAAACACTGCATTGCCAGGATGACACGAGCTGATGATTCCTCTTGAAAATTTGTGACATTATCTTGTTCATTTGACAAGGGATGGAAGTTCATCGCAAAACTTTGCTGCTTGTTGGCTCAGAGGACGCTCAACTGCAGAATCTCAATGGATGTCATAGGTCACCCATCGTCGATCCTCTTCATTATCTCCGGCTAGAGGCGCTAAATCTGCCAATATGCGATTTTAGATTATTGGAATACATTTTTTCTAGTGGCGGCTGGTGATATCAAGGAAGTCATGTGGCGGAAGTCCATGCACAGATATGATATTTTAATATGCAAGTGAACAGGGGGAGCAAACCTGGTGCCCGGTCTTCTCAGGGTGGGTTTGGTGGGGTGATAGGGTGAGCACATACGTTTACCTTTACCCAACCCTCTAGGTTTCATTGTATCGACTTTGAGAGGATGAAAGACTGCTAGGAGCGCCGCAGTTTAAACCATCGGGTCAATTTCTGCTGATTGGCCATGTCTAAAGGGTTAGTAGAGCCTTCAGACCCTGGTAAGAGGCAAGTGGCCCGTGACTAACCAGATTCCATATAAACCTTCACTAGTATTACTCGTGTTTGTTCTTGACAATTGCTCACAAACTCATATTCATCCACCCACCCATACACTCTCATTCCACTACTGTACCACACAAACTCATCCAACCACTCACCCATGCTCTCATTCACCAATTCACTCATTCACTCATTAAAAAATGTTTTTTAAGGCAGCAGTTGCATTTAATTAAATTCAAGGGTGTTTTTTAATGAGCCTTCATCTACCCACCTTGGGGCTGATTCACAGAACTAACTTAAGACAGAATTCTAAACTTACTACTTTTGGTATTCACAGAAGTTAGGATTTTGTCTTAAGTTTGTCTTAAAACAAACTTAAGACAAAATCCGAACTTAAGTCTGTCTTAAGTTTGTCTTAAGACAAATTTAAGACAAAATCCTAACTTCTGTGAATACCAAAAGTAGTAAATGTAGGATTTTGTCTTAAATTAGTTCTGTGAATCAGGCCCCTTGTCCTTCCCACATTCACCCACGCAGTTACTCACTTGTCTACTCACTTATGATCATTCACCTACCCTCCCACATCCAATATTCAATCACTTTCAACCACCTTCCGTCATTCACCTGCCCACTCATATTCATCCATTCACATCAATCACCCCACTAATTCGTATTACCAGCCATTGCATCAACCCAGGCACGAGTTATTCCCCACAATCAACGATTCTCCCATTCACACAAACACACCAGACATCACCCATTGAGTAACCAGCAGTGTCAGTAAACAAAAGCTACGCTTAGTGACTGTGTTAATACTTGTTTTAGTTATCCCTGCAAATCTCGGTGTCCCACTGTCACAAGAAGCATATATAATCTGCAGGGGAGACAAAACAACCATATGAAGTTATGACTGTTAAGAGGTTAGCACTGACCCATACTAGTGCTGCAGGGGAGAGAGGCCAGCATTTAACACAGAGAAAGGAACGGAGAGCAGAGAGAACAGATTTGCACTTTTTTCACCCAGCTTTTGATGGTATTCTGAGGCCGCATGCGGACCTGGTCATCCTGCTGTTGAAGGTCACGTCAGGTGGCACTCATATCCACAGCAAGTATGTGCTGAGTATGTATGAGCTCTAGCCCTGACCATGGATTTGGAGCTGCGGCACACCTGGTATGTGCACTAAATAGAGTGTGACCTGACACCACAGACTGGTGAAATATGCCTGTTTCTTAAACCCTTGAACGCTCATGACAAGCTCAGCTCGTCATGAGCCATGGTGCTCGTGTTCTCATGACGAGCTGAGCTCGTCATTACCGTTGGAATGCTCGCACCCTGGGCTAATTCCCCTGCTGTGCGAATGTCATACACAAACGGGTGTGGTGATGACGAGCTCAGCTCGTCCTGAGCACACGACCATAGTAGCTCATGACGAGGTGAGCTCGTCATGAGCACCGGGGAGCTGTGCTCGCCCCCCTCCCCCTAGCACAGCGGGGGAATGAGCCCCGCATTCAAGGGGCTAAACCCACCCTTTTCTCATATCATCACAGGGTGGGGTGTGATCAGGGGAGCTTTCTGGCCATCGCTCACCCTGTGGCGGGATGGTGAAGGGTGGGTAACTGCCTCTAGGTGGTATGCAGCCTTGCATAGCCCAGGCTTGAATGTGAAATGGCCCTGGCTGTTTCTAATCGGTGCCCTAGGTGGAGGTGGGCCAGTGGTCGAAGTGGGGAAAAAAAAGTAGGGGAACTGTGGGTGGAGAATCAGGGGGCGGGAATAACCGAAGATTGAATCAGCGGGCGGAGTCAGGTGTGTGGCTAGAAATAGCAAAACATACCAATTTTTAGTACGTTTAGCATTTCACTGACCCGTTACAGCTTATAACGTTATTTAATTAAAAGAATGGATATGTTTATTTGAGGTTTAATTCAGGAAAAAGCAAACACTCATAGGGAATACAGGTTTATGTAAAGCATGTGAAATATAAGCAGGAACAACATGTTACCTTAATGTTTTTACGCTCATTGTTCAGAAATCCATGATTATTTTTTGTCTCAAACATTGAGGTCATGAATGCAGGGCTCCTCCTATACAAATGTGTTAAGCAGGGCTCAGAAGAGAAAGGGACTCTTCAGGAGAATCTAGGATCACGGAAACCCACAAAGGCTCCTTCATATTCATGTCCGCCAGCTAGCTGCTCAATCATAATATAGCCAAAAGAACAACTGGTGGGCAGAATGCAGAGCAATCTCATACATTCACCCCAGTGCCGAGAGCTGGGCCTAAATCCATTGTTTATTTGCTCGCCATTCCAGTTTGGACCCAGCCTTATGCAAATCAGTCTTGATCCTGCGCCCAATGAGAACAGTCTAGCCCGAACTGCCAGGCCAGGTCCTCCCTGGACTGGAAACAACATCCTAGGACCGGTTTCGGGCTTTCAGCCCTCATCAGCCAGGACAGCCTAATTCCAGTGGCATGGAGAGCATGGGACTCATGTCTGAGCATACCTGTCCCACTCGGGGTGACAAATGCAAAAAGAACAATTGATGGACAGAATGCAGAACAATGTCATACATTCACCCCAGTTCAGAGATCTGGGCCTAAATCCATTGTTTATTTGCTCGCCATTTGAGTTTGGACCCAGCCTTATGCAAATCAGTCTTGATCCTGCGCCCAATGAGAACAGTCTAGCCCGAACTGCCAGGCCAGGTCCTCCCTGGACTGGAAACAACATCCTAGGACCGGTTTCGGGCTTTCAGCCCTCATCAGCCAGGACAGCCTAATTCCAGTGGCATGGAGAGCATGGGACTCATGTCTGAGCATACCTGTCCCACTCGGGGTGACAAATGCAAAAAGAACAATTGATGGACAGAATGCAGAACAATGTCATACATTCACCCCAGTTCAGAGATCTGGGCTTAAATCCATCGTTTTTTGCTCGCCATTCCAGTTTGGACCCAGCCATATGCAAATCAGTCTTGATCCTGCGCCCAATGTGAACAGTCCAGCCCGAACTGCCAGGCCATATGTATTCAAGTGTCCTTTCATTCGGGAAGTGAACACAAAGCAGTACCCACTGAACTATACACATAACATATTGCTCTTTGATATACATGGTACATGTTCTTTGCAGCAGGCATATTACCCCTCTTCACTACCTTAGATGAGTAAAACAGCCACTAGACAAAACATGCTCCCATCTCTCTCCAGCAGGTACATTGATTACCAAAGTTATCTTGGCACTTGTATTGTTGACCGAAACCTGCTGAATATACAAATAAGTTTGCAGTGTTTTTAAAACTCCTGCACTTGTACAAAACCCGTCCCCCCAAACTAAACTGGCCCCCTACCCTTCCAGTCGCCCTGGGAAACGCCTACTCCTGCCCTTTCACTGCTCCTGTCCAGTCAGTACTCCTGCTCATGCTCGATCAACACTCCTGCTTCGTCAATTCCCCCGCCCCCTCCCTTCTCCTGGCCGGTCACTTCAAGTTCAAGTTCAAGTTTGGCATTTATATAGCGCACTACTCACCCATAGGGTCTCAAGGCGCTTGAGGGAGGTGGGGGATTACTTATCAAATATCCAGGTTTTGAGTTGTTTTCTGAAGGAGAGGTGGTTTTGGGTAAGGCGAAGATGGGTGGGGAGGGAGTTCCAGGTTTTGGCCGCAAGGTAGGAGAAGAATCTTCCCCCCATGGTGGATCTGCGGATGCGTGGTATTGTGGCGAGGGCTTGGTTGGACGATCGGAGTTTGCGGGAGGGGGTGTAGAAGGAAAGGCGTGTGTTGTGCACATGAAAGGGACGTCACTCGCGCTGTGAGAAAAGACGCGGCTGTGTGTGGGTAAGCCTCACCAGCGCTGAATCTGGAACGTGTTCACGCAGGCGCAGAAAGCCTTGCAATAAATATGCATGCTTTTCTAACCGTAGCTCGGAGCGAAGGTCTGGCAGTAAGCCGACAATAGATTGTATTTATTTTTAATGTTGCTTATTTAAGTAAGTTGATTAGGAACCATAAAAGGACAGAGGCCCGGTGCCCAGCGCCCTTAGCAGAAGCCATTTCTAATTTTTCTTTGAGTTCGGTCATCAAAGCCACATTTGCTCGAATAATCAGTATACGCCTGAAATCAGACTGGAAAATTTGTATGGCTTGCAGTTAGGCCTGGTCGTACTAATTCAGTTAAACATTGAAACACCAGAATTTTCAAAACAGAGTTTTCTAGACATTGTTTAAAAACTGTGCGTCATTTCTTTAAATGCACTATGGAATCGGCAGGCCCTTAAAGATAGTCTCTGACTTCTCCCATTCTTACCACCTACAACCATCTATTAAAATTAACATGTGCTATTCAATTGTGACTGCTACCTGGAAGCAGCAGTGGGGCGGGGCGGGGTGGGATGATGGATTAAAAAAATCACTTACCTCCTGGACGACTGCCCAGCCACGGCATGTGGAGGGAGTTTCGGTGGGGCGGAGAGGCGGGGCGTGGGAGGGGCAGGGTGGGGGGTGCTAAAAACTGGAGTATGGATAATTGAAGGTAAGTAATCAATTTAATAAATAAAACGAATTTCGTAGTGCACCCTGCATCACATTTTGCGATGCAGGGCGCGCTACGAAATTCATTTTATTAATTAAATTGTTTACTTACCTTCAATTATCCATACTCCAGTTTTTAGCACCCCCCACCCTGCCCATCCCCCGCCCCACCGAAACTCCCTCCACGGGCCGTGGCTGCGACTGCCGCCTCCCCTACGTCCTCATCCTTGCTTCTTGGGTGAGACAGAAAGCAAGAAGCACCAGGGCTCCCAGGTTCGCTGCAGCCAATCACTGGGTAGGGCCCAGTGACAAAGTGCTAAGCCTGGGGCTGGTGGGGTGGGCATGTTCTCCTTGCAGGCTGCAATGCAGCCTACATGGTGAACACTGTATGTGCGCATGACTATTTCGGGCGGCTGGAGAGGGCCGGCCAAGCACTCATGCTCACATAGGGAGTGCAAACCACTCCTTCCCCTGCTCTCAGAGCAGCCCCACTCCACCCCATAAAGACGCTGGAATGGGGACAACTAAAATGACAATAACTTTGAGTTATTATCATTTTATTTTTCATTTTTTTCCCTGCAAAAAGCTGTGGGCGGCGTTCCTCCGCCTTAACGGAGGAGTCGCCCCTGCCCCTAAACCCCCAAACCATCCACTGGCGCCAGTACCGCCCCTGCCGTCTTCATAATACTCACAAAACATCAGGTCTGTAATTGCATAATAAAAGGACAACTATCTACTATTACTGAGAGAGACCTTCTATTGTTTGAGTGTGATGCAGCCCACCGACCAGCACTAGCATCGGTGAGTGGAGAGGGGGGCACACAGTGTACACAGCACCAGAGGGGGGCAAAATGTGGAACTAGCAAACCTGTGCACACCTCTGCGGGACCTGCTGTTTTACACACAGCCTTCACTGGATAATATATACTTAAGATAAATATGAGGGAGCCACAAGTTTGAAATTATGTTGAATTTGAAGTGTTCACTCATAAAATGTTGCAGATCAATTTTTTTAGAAGTTTGCATCTGCCGACCAGGAGCTTTCCAATATTTTGCAACCTTTGCCTTCCGTGTACAACTTACTACATGGATGCTGATGACAAGCAGATCAAGCTAATACTCTACAAAGTTAAAGAGATTTAATTTCTCATTTGGCTGCAGTCTTCGGGCCATAAACAACTGGATCACCCTGAACAGATTAACGTAAGCCTTGCAACACAAAATCAGCATTCATTGGCCCTCCTAAAATTCTTCCTTTAGATTACCTTTCCTTGGCGTTAAATAGATCTTCCCACTTCTGGCTGTGAACCTTGAGTCAGTTGATCAAAATCTATTGCTGAACCTGCAGCTCTCAATGCATTAAAAACAGCTTAAAAAGCATCTGATAAGTATCTCCCTTGATTGCTACCTGCACTGTTTAACAAATTATCCAACTTGGTCCATGCAACAATAGTCCTTCCTTCATCTGCACCAAATTCCTCAGATAGTTTTCAAGATTCCTACTGCGTGCGTCTGACTTTCCTTTTATGGTTCCTAACTCCTGTTTTTACAAGACCAGAAAAGAAGGTCTTGCATTCTCGGTCTAAGGTGTATTCTCTGAAACTCCATCCAACTCCCCACTCAGGAAAAGTCACTGATTGATATCTGTCCACAACTAAGCCTTCCCTGGTCCTTCCTACCTCTGAAGCTACACAGTGTAGGCAGAGAATACAGACTCCCAAATATCCATGGGACAGAATATTGTTACCACAATATTGAGGGACAAAATATCGAAAGGTATGTGTCCATATATTTTCCACACCCAACTCCACATCTACCTACATTGACAATATATATATATATATATATATATATATATATATATATATATATATATATATATATATATATATATATATATATATATATATATATATATATTCACGGAAAAAACCATAGGTTATAGACCATATATAGTTAGGAATTCGCATTTACAAAACCTTATTTTACTCACACAAAACCATTGAAATTCCATATATAGTTAGTTGCACTAACTATATATCGCGCACCCGCAATCCACTGCTGATGATGTCACATATTACATCATTCATGACATGGTCAGTGACATCACTGATGACATTACTGATGACATCACTGATGACATCTCATTTGACATTACTGATCACATCACTGATGATATCATTCATGTGATAATACGATGAA
Source organism: Lissotriton vulgaris (assembly GCF_964263255.1). Taxonomy (NCBI): domain Eukaryota; kingdom Metazoa; phylum Chordata; class Amphibia; order Caudata; family Salamandridae; genus Lissotriton; species Lissotriton vulgaris. The sequence goes on along the minus strand of NC_141697.1, from coordinate 88,498,844 downwards.
CCTCTTCAGACTCTAATATAACCTTAGATACAATCAGTGTAAACAGACACTCACAGACTGTCACTCATCCATGGAGTTACTCACACACCTAGTCAGTTATGCAAAGAATCAATCACACCTCCATTTCCTCAACTATACAGTTATACAAACTTTACTTATTCAAACATATACTAACACATATTTACTCTCTTATACAATCCCTGATACAAGTTCACAATGATCCATACAGCCACTCACACATTCACTGGCTCTTATGCACAGTTATTTATATATGTCAACTCTCACATGTACTGTGTTTTACATATGTACTTACTTTGACATGTAGCACTGCGATATCCATTCACTCACCAATACACTCATGCACACAGTCAACCACCCATACAGCTGTTTCCACATGCACTTTTGAAACCATACATCTAGTGAATCAACTGCTCACACATCTATGCACAGAGTCATACACCTCCCAGCCACCCACACACACACTCAGTCTCCCATACAAATACTTGGGCAACCAATCAATAACCCATATAGTTACTCATATAGCTACTTATCAACACATGCAACAGTTTACAGAACAACAGACACAATGATGCACAAATTAAGACAGTTTAGTCACTAACCCATGCACTCAGTGAGACACATTTAATCACTCACTCATACAGTCAGTCATGCACCTACTAAATCCTTCATCCAGACACTTATACATCCACTCATTCTTCAATATGTAAGACATATTTTAACTTTACAGAAACATACAGTCACTGGATGTTGTCATCAGTGATGTCATCAGTGATGTGATTTGAGATGTCATCAGTGATGTCATCAGTGATGTCACTGACCATGTCATGAATGATGTAATATGTGACATCATCAGCAGTGGATTGCGGGTGCGCGATATATAGTTAGTGCAACTAACTATATATGGAATTTCAATGGTTTTGTGTGAGTAAAATAAGGTTTTGTAAATGCGAATTCCTAACTATATATGGTCTATAACCTATGGTTTTTTCCGTGAATTTTCAAGGTTTTGTAAATGCTAATTCCTAACTATATTGTCTATAACCTATGGTTTTTTCAGTGAATTTTCAAGGTTTTGTAAATGCTAATTCCTAACTATATATGGTCTATAGCCTATGGTTTTTTCAGTGAATATATATATATACATACATATATAAACATATATCATCTGTATATCTATATAAATACAAACATAAATGCATGCATACATATACTTATATGCATACAGATGCATGTTATTTACATGAAAGTTGAAAAAACACTAATAAAAGCAAAGCTAAAAGCCACCTCATTACAAACAGAATGGCTTTAACTTAAACGAGGGCGAGATCTATTGCATTTTCAATGCTTGTTTACTTTGGTTCCATCAAGAAGGCATTCAGATGTGTCACACATTTGCCATAAATTCTGAATGTTAGCACTCTAGTTGCACATTAGATCACTGTAGTAAAGCTACTGCTCACCAGGGACGTCTGCTGCTGGTATTCAAAGTGCATGTTTCAGTCTGCATGTCAGAATTTTTTTAATGAAATAGAAGAGGATTTGAGAAGTCACTCAAAATGATCCCTAATTTTTCTTTCTGAAGCACTAATCATACTTTCTATGGCAAAATTAACCCCCTCATGTTGTTCCTTTTTAAATTGAGTGTTTTCAGACTTACCACTTCATTCCAATCAAGATGGCTTCTGGTGTGCCATACTTTTGTCATAAGTAAGACTGTTAGCGCTCTAGTTGTTCTTTAGAACACTCTGGGACATTCTGTCATTGGGCTATACTTGGGGTACATCTGGGTGATATTTGGGCTACATTTAGGCTCTTTTGTCTCTGGTGGCCATCGTGGGAGACTGTATGTCAGAATTTTTTAATGAAATTGAAGAGGGTTTGAGAAGTCACTCAAAATGTGCCCTAATTTTTCTTTCTGCAGCACTAATCATAATTCATATGGCAAAATATACCCCCTCATTTTGTTCCTTTTTAAATTAAATGTTTTAAGAGTTACCACTTTATTCCAACCAAGATGGCTTCAGGTGTGCCATACCTTTGTAATAAGTAGGACTGTTAGCGCTCTAGTTGTTCTTTAGAACACTCTGGGACATTCTGTCATTGGGCTACATCTGGGTGATATTTGGGCTACATTTGGGCTCTTTTGTCTCTGGTGGCCATTTTGGGAGACTGCATGTCAGAATTTTTTAATGAAATAGAAGAGGATTTGAAAAGTCACTCAAATTGTGCCCTAATTTTTCTTTCTGCAGCACTAATAATACCTTCTATTGCATAATATACCCCCTCATTTTGTTCCTTTTTAAATTAAATGTTTTAAGAGTTACCACTTTATTCCCATCACGATGGCTCCAGGTGTGCTATACCTTTGTAATAAGTAGGACTGTTAGCGCTCTAGTTGTTCTTTAGAACACTCTGGGACATTCTGTCATTGGGCTATACTTGGGCTACATCTGGGTGATATTTGGGCTACATTTGGGCTCTTTTGTCTCTGGTGGCCATTTTGGGAGACTGCATGTCAGAATGTTTTAATGAAATAGAAAAGGATTTGAGAAGTCACTCAAAATGTGCCCTCATTTTTCATTCTGCAGCACTAATCATACTTTCTATGGCAAAATATACCCCCTCATGTTGTTTCTTTTTAAATTAAATGTTTTAAGAGTTACCACTTTATTCCAATCAAGATGGCTTCAGGTGTGCCATACCTTTGTAATAAGTAGGACTGTTAGCGCTCTAGTTGTTCTTTAGAACACTCTGGGACATTCTGTCATTGGGCTATACTTGGGCTACATCTGGGTGATATTTGGGCTACATTTGGGCTCTTTTGACTCTGGTGGCCATTTTGGGAGACTGCATGTCAGAATGTTTTAATGAAATAGAAAAGGATTTGAGAAGTCACTCAAAATGTGCCCTAATTTTTCATTCTGCAGCACTAATCATACTTTCTATGGCAAAATATACCCCCTCATGTTGTTTCTTTTTAAATTAAATGTTTTAAGAGTTACCACTTTATTCCAATCAAGATGGCTTCAGGTGTGCCATACCTTTGTAATAAGTAGGACTGTTAGCGCTCTAGTTGTTCTTTAGAACACTCTAGGAGGCTGCAGTAGAACACAAAGGAATCAACTGACAGTCTCTGTCCTTGTTGGATGTACATGTTTTACTGAGAATGTCAGACTTCATTTTCACATGACTGAGAAAGATAATGTGAATTTACAGAAAATATGCTTTCAGTTTAGCTTATAGATCCCCTTCCAAACCACTGTGGGAAAATCATGAGATATTAGTTTTCTTTCAAACAATATTCATGATATCACAGCAGAAGGTTTTTTCACATGGTAAAATCACCTTAGAACCCACCACAATTCCTAAAACGAGTATGGTACCATCAACAAATGATTTATAATGTAACTAAAGTCCTAAAACCCTCTATTAACTACAATGCTTTTTAATGAGGTGCTATCATGTATATTGGTCCCAAGATGGCTGCCAACACTTCTTGGATGAAGTGCTGACAGCCAATCAGATCAGATGTGTGGTTAGGCTCCGCCCAGATATATATCTTTTTTTGAACCTAAATTACTCAAAATCCACTGGAGCACATATATTGAGACCTAGCAAAGGCACATCGGGCTAACAGTCCCTACAATTTTGCCAAGTTTCGTGCAAATCCATTCAGCCGTTCGAGCTAAAAGTGAGGCCAACCGCCCTATGGAAATTAACATGGGAAAAACGCGTTTTGGGACCCTCCTTTTTTCTCGGCCCCCCCTTGATGAAACCCCCCCAAATTGTCAGGGGCTGCTCAGAAACAAAATGTTCCATTTTCCTGAAAATTTCAGCCAATTCCGTCCACAAACGCCAAAGTTATTAGACGAAGAATTTTCAAAAATCCCATAGAGAAAAAATCCTAACTATATATACCTACTGGCGACCGCCAGTAGGTAATATATATATATATATATATATATATATATATATATATATATATGTATATATATATATATATATATATATATATATGTATGTATGTATGTATGTATGTATGTATATATATGTATGTATGTATGTATGTATGTATGTATGTATGTATGTATATATATGTATGTATGTATGTATGTATGTATGTATGTATGTATGTATGTATGTATGTATGTATATATATGTATGTATGTATGTATGTATGTATGTATGTATATATATATATATATATATATATATATATATATATATATATATATATATATATATATATATCATGCCAGGGTGCCTCTGAACATAAGGACGCCACTCCGCTGGTGCCAGTAAACAAATTGTTTATTTTCAGAAGCTGCACATTGTGTCCGGTATCTTAAAGCCTTCCCAGATGCATTTCAAAGCTCCTGATTCTTTCTCATGGGGCCATAGGCAGCACGTGACAGGGTTACCCACAGCCTTAATTAATAGTCCATTAGTTGCATACTCTCTCCAGTGAGGTATGCTGGGGGCTGTAGTACGATTCTTGCCCTTCAGTGGGGTCCGTAATATGCAGTATTTAATGCCTTTTAAACTCTTTTTGCAGCCCTCCAGTGGGCTCCAGGCATCAGCCGCGGAGGATGCACAACCTGGCAGGACTTACCGTAAAAGGACTGTGTGGCGGAGCTTGCTCTGCCTGAAAACAGCACTGGTGTTTCAAAATCGAGCCGCTGCACTTGATCATCCCATTATGCAGTCGCTAATCCCACCACAAGGGAGTGGCATTTCCCACCAGCTTGTGATAGAGCACACCCGTCGGCTCAGAACAGGCGGTAGATCCAGGGTTCGAGTCTGGGGTACATGCAGGTACACGGTACACTCTTTCCACAGGGTGGACGCCATCCCCCCTGCTAAGAAGCTAGGTCTCACCGAAATATGCTGAATGTATCCCGGTGTAATTTTCAGACACCGGGACACGCTCAGCACGTGAAGTCAGGAGGTCATTTGCATATTGTCAGTCCGCCCACTCCTTTTATAGGACTTCTGCCCTGGGTAGATCCTTCTCATATCTTGGCCCGGTTACATGGAACACACTCCCTTTGGAGCTAAGTAATTCTTTCCATCTCCCCACTTTCAAGAAAAACTTAAAAGACATGGCTCTTTCAACAATCTTCATAGGCCAAACTCTGGGTGTCATTATGTCTGTGTAGCACCGGGACACTCCCTGAGTCGTTATGGGTGATATAAAACTCATTATTATAACATAACATCCCATGACCCATGGGTGCAGGTCTTACCAAGCAAGTGTCATTTCCTAACTCATACTGTGAAAAAGTTGTAGCGACGTATGGACGGAGCTGTGGCACGCGGAAAGGAATGCAATATGCCAAAAGGGTAAACACGATACCTTATACCGCCTGTGCACACTGCAAATGTTGCGCGGTGCAAGAGCTGTGTCAATGCGCCTCAATTAGCGTGCTTGTCACCGGATCGCCAAAGTGTTTCATGTTGTCTGATCTGTTTACCTAAAATCTTGTAGTTTGTCAGTAAAAATAAATTACTCTCCTGTCAAACCTTACCCGGATTCCAGGGCAATACCAGGCTTGAGTGGTGGGAGCGCATTATGCAATTCTGCACTGGAAAGGGAATGCAAATGAGATCTCCAGGGCTAAATTAGCAAAATGGGAACCCGCCACTTGTCAAGCCTTATTATGCCATGATCTGGCCTCGCGCGCGCATCACATCAACTTAGGCAATTTTGTCTCGAGGCTTCCGAGCAGGCACTCGATGGCTGCCTTGAAGTCCTTAATTCTTTCCACATCTCAAGCTTTCAAATCCGCCAATCTCGTCTTCATTGTTCTCGAAATTGAACCAGATGCCAATTAAAAGTAGCGAACGCCGGAGTCAGCTTTTTTTTTTTTTGAAGCTAAAGATGATTGCACTCTGTTCTTAATCACCCAGGGCCAAAAACGGCTAGGCCTCTCCACGGTGATCTCAATCGAACATAAAAGAGAAAAAGCAATTGGTTTTAAATTATAAAAAGCCTAATTGCTGGTCTTCATGTAAAAAAGAAAAATTGGAAGCTAATTTTTGATAGTGAAACATCCTTTTCCAAAATGACTATATTTCCTTGTGCTCTTTGTAAGTAAAGTCAGATGCAGTGCAGTGTAATTCAAGGTCATTTGGAAATGGATAAACTAAGAAAGTCATGCGAGAAAAGCACTGTCAAAAAATTGAACACTGATCAGATATGGCACAGGTATGGCTTTCATGGATCTTCCAACAGCACCTGTCAAAAATCTAAACTGCCTGGAAGGTGTGTCTGTTTCCTACTGTGGATCCGTTTCTAGGTACGATGAGAGAGAGAGGTCTCACGACATCTGTCCACTTTCTTTGTTCGAAACTGTACTCCTTGGGGTCGAAGATACATCTACAAGGTGTGAACAGGAAGGATGAGTCTGTGAGTGTGTTATGAAAGAAATTGCCACAGTAATTCGTGTGACAGTCACAGTTGTTGCACTTGCAAAGGCGCACCCCTCACTGTACTCTTATACAGCACCATTCCAGCAACGCCAATATTGTCGAGTAGTTGCAAGAGATTATTTTCATCATTTCCGATTTGCTTTGAAGAAAAAGAAAAGTAATTGTGATGGCACACACTTCACCGAGCTGTCTAATCAGCTTCTGCTGGTGCATGACTCATGCTCTCTCAAAATCCTGGCTGTTTTCTTTTAGCAAATGCTGAATGTTATTATCTTGCATGTGACGTTCCAAGATTCCAAAGCTGTTTGATTCCTTCTCTATTGGTGGCAATTTTTCGAAGACACTATGACTTGCCATGGGACTGCGGCTGGCTGGCATGTACGTAGTAGGGTGGTGCGGCGGAAGGGACAAAAATGAAAGTAAGAAATAAGGTAAAAAAAAATATTGACACTTACCTTCCTGGCGTGACGTCCTCCTCGCTTGGGACTTCTCAGGTAGGTAGGCTAGAACGTGGGGCCCCGCAAAACTGCAGTAACCAATCCTGGTGCTGCTCTCATGCAACATGAAAGAAGCACCAGGATTGGAGGTAACGGCCTCCTTTGGTACTCCCGAGGACACTGGAGCCCTATGTTGTCTCTAACCCAGACAGCTGGGTCAGCGAGGTTTGAAATGCACGTCTGGTCAGCCATTACAAGATGGCCAGCCTAAGAGACATGCGCACTTTGAACTTAAAGTGCCTAGCCCATCACTGCTTTCTGCTGCTGCCTGACTGGCAGCAGCAGAAATCAGAAAACCATGTCCCCCTCCCGACGCTGGGGACAGGCTTTTGAATGATAAAATGGTAATAAATTAACTTTATTAGCATTTCCTTTTCGGCAACAGTTAAAGGCAAATGTCTGTTTAACGACACAGAGCAGTTTCATTACAGTCTCTCTTCTAAGCATATGAGATTGTGGAGGTTCTGCTATGGTGGCTCTTTGAGCGAATGCATGCCTTAACGGAGGAGCCGCCCCTGCCACCGCCAAGCCTCCATTTGGACACTCGGTACAGCTGCCTGGTCAAGAACAAGAAGTTGGAAAGAGTTAAAGGCAAATGTCTGTTTAATGACACAGAGAGTTTCATTACAGTCTCTCTTCTAAGTCCATGAGTTTGTGGAGGCACTGCTCTGTTGGCTCCTTGAGCTAATGCATGCAGGCTGGATTTAGGCATGTGATCACAGGCTCAATGCTGGTGGGTTCACCCCGCCTTTCATCATATCCATAAAGAGAGCATTAAACCAAGTTCGACACCTGATGCTTGAAATGAAAACACAGAAGTGCAGGTACTCACTATTTTAGAGCATCTGTGGGCTTCTGAGAAATGCAAGCACTCCTCCATTGAATGCATTTCACCCTTGATAAGCAGTGCTGGTACTCTCCCTTTCAGTACCTGTACATTTAAAGGACTGCTGCCATCCCTTAGAAAATGTCCATCCTATATGCGTCTCACATTGTGTACACTCAATTTGAATTATTATTAATTCTTTTGGGCTTTCATTGTGTACCCCCAGTTTACTGGAGGCACAGAGAGCGTGTACGAAATAAAAACAGCCAGGAAGCTTAAAGTACAACGAGCATTTAATGCAAAACTGCAGACAATAAAGCAAAAATATCAAAAGACAATTGTCATTGACACTGACCACGGATCTCGCTATAAAATAGTCAGTTGGAGCTAGGGGCTAAAACAGATGTAAAATTGCCCTTGTATATATACAATTTCTCTCAGTACAAGTCAGTGTAATACAGCCATAGGATGGAAATGTGTTATTTTCAGCAAAAGCGTATCAAGTGTGCAGATATCAGGAGTTTCTCTCAAGGAAGTGCACGACAGCCATGAAGGGAAGATATCATTCATACCCACAATACTAACCCTATTCTTTTCACAAAATCCCGCTTCCCCTGCCAGGCTTGGAAATGAGGTTATGTGTTACAATGAAGTGTAATACTAGACCAGGTGATGTAGAACAGAATCAAAGCTTTATTCACAAGTTCACTTCTTGGTTACAGCTTACAAGATGTCAGTCAGATCCTTTAAAGTGCCCCTCCAGGAGCAGCCTCTTCGCTGCTCAGCCCTTCCACACCAACTGATTCTCCCTTCCAATACAAACACACTCAACATTCTATATGACCTCATCATAGGCTGAGCAGCAAGGCAGACAACTTCTGTAAGGAGAGTGCATTGAGGAATTAGTACATTACAACACATCGCCCCCCTTACAGTGATCGAAAACATTCAAAATGTGTGAAGGTGATAAAACACACATCTCATCAAAGGAGGATGCACTAACAACAAAATAAATATACATCACCCCCCCTGCTATAATGATCATAAATGATCAAATGGATGGAGATTGTAAAACATACAAAGGACAGAAAATGAGGATGCATAAAACAAACAAATTACTATACTCATCTCCCCCTTATAATGATCATAAACACAAAGAATGCAAGTTAAAGGAATACATTCTTAAAAACTTAAAAATAGTGGATACTATCACCATAATTCACACCCCAAACTGAGGGTACGATAACGTCACACCACACGGAGTACCCATTGCGCCACAAACTAGGGCACAAAACTGCGGCAGAGTAGGGATCTACAACCCTCAACTGCACATTCTAATAACAGGACAGGTCTACCTCAAAGAAGAGGAATGAGACTCTACCCATACTAAAAGGAAAATATAATACAAAACACTCTTGAAACACTGTCGAAACCTAATATGGGTATCTTTAACCCAACGTGCACAACTAAAATGCACAGTCCAAACACCTTCCAAGAGGAAACAACCACATACAGGGTAATATCAAAACCAATAAGTCAGAGAAGCCACACGTGAGGTAGACTTTTCACGTGCACACCCGTAACGTAACGCACAGTCCAAGCATCTCACATGAGGTAACAACCATATACAGGGTATCATTAAAACAAGTAAAACAGGGAAGCTTGGTAAGAAAAAGACTTCACACGTGGGCACCCGTATCGCACAGTCTAAGTACATACTCAAAAGGCAACCCTCCAAAACCAACCTCATACTATAAGAAAACCTTTTGCAAGATGAGATACACAACACCATAAAGCATCATATAAAGAAATACTGAAAACATGAAACACCCTCATAAAAGATAAAATATGTACAGTCGCATGAAAAGAATATCCTAAAAAAAATGAAGTACTCACTGTGGTCATATTGAATCTTGGAACGTTTGAACAGCAACATGGAAAAACAATACCTTGGTTGAAGATTACCCTTAACCATACTCGGTTTCCTTTGACATCCTCCATAACTAAAGTCCATGGTGTGGTGCTTGTGTGGAGATGGCAGGAATCTGTAATTCAAGAAGACCTTGCAAAATGTGGAAAGCAGAAAGTTGCTGCAGCAAGAGAACATGAAGATGACGTTAGAGATGGAATCTTCATTTATAAAAAATGCATGGTTGGCAAATTGGGGGCCTAGGAACAGGCACCAGCAAGGAAAAAGGAAATAACGGTCTCCAACCACAAGATGGCGGCACACTGACGACCTCACAGCAGAGTGGCTCACAGTGCGTCCATGCACTAAGACGTCCGAGGAGATAACCGAGAGCAGGAACGTCATGAAGAAGAATTTCACCAAGGGAACAGTGCGAGAACGCTGTGTAGAAGGTAAACATGCTTGCGCTTTCCATTTAAATATTCTGTGGTGCCAAACTGCCAGAAAGTAACGAAAGCTTGCAGGGCACTCAAAAACAAAAATAAAATAAAAATCGGTGTCCCCAACAGTTCTTTTATTAACATACTAGTGGTGAAGTCCAAATGACAAAAGTCAGCTAGTACAAACGGGATTGTGCACAAGATCAAACAGGTCACTCTTTGAAATATCCATGGGTGAGCTCACTTCCAAAATGAACCTCGCCACAATCCAATTCAGGTGGCACACAATACTGTGACACTCCTCATTTGTGCTAAAGATCCTCCCAGCAGACGGTCCTCACAAAGCACGCAAGAGAGTCTCCTTTTAAAAAGAGGCAGGATTCAGCTCACACAGCAGACTGAGATGGTATCCCAAGGCAATTCGACTCTTTTTGGGTTTAACAGAAGGCAGAAAGGAAAAGTACAACAGAAACTGGCAAGCCCAGGATATCGCTGATCGCACACAGGTAGAGAGGAATGTCAGAAACTTCTGTTAGCCTAGTTACTTAACACTCACCCAAGTTCAGCCGGCAGGCGAACAGAAACTGGTACACTTGAGGGCGACCGATGGCAGGGTCACTGGTGGGGCTCTGGTGCCAGTTAGCTTGAAATACACAAGTTTCACTCTTGAAAGAAGTTGTTTTACCTTAATGTCTTTGTTTCCTTTGGTCTTACTTACTCAACGTGTAAGGTTCTTCAGATCGTCGCCAGTGCTACAAAGAAGTGTAATACTAGACCAGGTGGTGTAGAATAGGATCACAGCTTTATTCATAAGATCACTTCTTGGTTACTGGTTACAAGATATCAGTCAGATCCTTTAAAGTGCCCCACCAGGAACAGCCTCCTCGCTGCTCAGCCCTTTCACACCAACTGATTCTCCCTTCCAATACAAACACACTCAATATTTTATATGACCTCATCATAGGCTGAGCAGCAAGGCAGAGAACATCTGTAGGGAGAGTGCATTGAGTAATTAGTACATTACAACATTACGCTTCCCCCTTCGCAGCCAAAGCCTGGAATAAACTCCCAGTCAACATCAGACGCTCCCCCACCCTGCACCCTTGACCTGGCTCTTCGGCTGACCTACAGATGCCCCCCACCCCCTACCCCCCAGCACCTTGAGACCCTCACGGGTGAGTAGCATGCTTTATAAACCCCTGATTGAATGATTACTGAATTTGTTTCAGTGTATAACATGGAGCACTGTGGCCCCTGGGCCTGTTAATGCCCTTAAAGATTTTTAGTTTATGCAATACAATGGGAAGCTTTAAACATGTAGAAAACAACATCCATTTTTGATTGTGAATACAGTTGTGATTACATCTGCTGCTACTGGAATTTCTCTTCCTAGGTGTATATGAACATATTACAGCATCATTTGAGAATGTTTTCATAAAGAGAAAGAAAGGGAAGCACCCTCAAGGGGCCCGTCCAGTGTATAAAGAAAATAAACTGTGCTTTGCCAAAACCTGTAGCACTAACAATCACCAACAATAAGCATTCCAGAATGATCTTTTGTTTAATGACGTCTGCTTGGGTTTTGAGGTCGCATAGTGGACCCTTTAAAGCTGTAGTTATTCTCCACCATTCAGGGGCTTAACTGGTTCCACTGCCACAGCTGCGTCTCCGCGTGACCTGGGCCGAGCTGTGGGTCAGCTGAGTGGAGGAGTTCATTGTCTGCAGATTCCAATTCATGTTTGTTTCCGAGCTGGGCTGCGCTCAGCCACTTGACCTCTTTCATTCCACTTGCAGCCTGGCACGCAGCAACACTCTGCGAACACATCACGCCTCCGAGAAGACCCCAGCTGTTTCCTTCATGCTTGAGATTTTAGCAGCACAGCAAAATTATTTAGAACCTTCTTCCCACTGTTTTTGGCTGTTACTGAGGGAATACCTCATGTTTCCCATGATATTTCATTTCAACAAGAGAAACATTTGTTTGGCTTCACAGAGAGTGCATCTGTAAATTGATTACGTCTCAGTTTGCAGTTTATTGTCTAATACAACATTTTTAAGCGCCTTAGTTATTGACCAGACACTAGAGCTGCCAGCCTGTTATGTTGCATTACATGTATTATTTGCATTACTGTGTATTGTATTCTTTGGGCCTCATTTATGAAAAGTGGCGCATCGCTGCGTGAAAACAGCGATGCTTCACTTTTCATTGCGCCCTCCTTGCGACCCAAATGATGCGTCATATTTACAATATGACGTATCATTGCGCAAGGAATTACAGATACGTCAGTATTTCTGACGTATCTGTAAGCGCAAAAGTGACGCATTGCTGGAGTGAAAGGGCCTGCGTCAGTCTTACGTCTGCTGTGAGGCAGGCGCAAGATTTCGACGCAACGGCGTTCTAGAAGTGACGCAGTGAAATCTCATAGATTTCACTGCATCACTTTTATGACCTTTCTTGCGTCAATACGCCCCCCTTGCATACATTATACCTGGCGCAGGTATAATTTGTCGCAGGGGTTTACAAAGTGACGCATCTACCCAGATGCGTCACTTTGTAAATATGGCGCAAGAAGGCGCATTTTTTACGCCACTGGTGCATCACAAAAAGTGACGCACCGGCGGCGTAAAAGTGACGCATAGCCTCGTAAATGAGGCCCTTAGTTCCTTGATCGAGGCATGGAATGCTTGTATGCATTCTTTCACGGCGTTCGAGTCCAGGAGTCAGTTACTGCTGCTCAGTGGACTGGAAGCCGTGCTGCCTGGCACTCGCCTGTTTTCATAATAAACTTGTTCTTCAACACACCTGAAGTCCCTGTCATTACAATTGGCGACGAGGATGGGAGGAAAAGACTTCAACAATCTTGAAGAAACGGATTAAGGATTTCGTCAAATATTGCTGAACGAAGACATAGAAGAAACGAGAGAAAAAAAAGAGACAAGGAAAAATAAATTCTGCTCTACGTTACCAGCTGGGGAACAATCGGGATTGCCAGCTTTTTATTTGTTTGCTGTGAGTAATCATTCTTTGGTCGATGGTGGTTTCGCCGTTGGAAGTTGCCTCACTCCGTCTTTTAAACAGCTGCAACATTCCGATCTGGGTGAAGCAGTGAAGCGCATCAATACGTAAACATCACTTGATTGTCTCTCCAGTTTGCCTGATACATTGGAAGAATGTTTAGATGATCCTTGGGGTGATTTTAACATTGTATTTGTCCAAGATGCTGGTGTACCAGCTATTGATAAAAGTGAGTGGATGAAGGAACAAGATAATGATGGTTTATTACAACAAGTTTTGGAGTGTTTGTGTAAAGATTGGCCCAAGTAGGAAAATGTTACTGATAGTTTGAGGCCATTTTGGGAGGTCAGGACAGAATTGTCGGTGAACAAGGAAGTTGTTGTAAGAGGTGACAGAGTCATTCATCCGGAGACATTAAGTAACAAAGTGTTAATGTTGTGTCACAAGGGTCATTTGGGTATTGTGAGAACTAAAATCATTGTGAAAGGTATTTTCTGGTGGCCTGGTGTGGACAAGGGTGTGGAGCGATTTGTAAGAGGTTGTGAGATTTGTTTATCTGCTGACAAATTTTTAAAAACTTTAAAACCTCCAACGAGTGAAGGTCTCATTCCTAAATTACCGTGGGAAGTGATTGCTGTAGACAATTGTTTGGTCCTGTGGGAGAGTCTAAAGAATATGGTATAGTTGCCATCCATTTATTTTCCAAGTGGCAACTGTCAAAATTGTTGAGAAAGTTGATACCGATACTGTTTTAAAGTTCCTGGACAAATTATTTGTTATGAAAGGGCTCCCAGCATGCATAATGAGTGAGTGACAATGGGGTGCAATTCACATCCAAGCGTGCTTAGGAGTATTTTGATAGAGTAGGCATCAAACATAAGACCACTGCTCTTTAGAATCCCAGTGGAAATGGCACTGTTGAGCGCTTTAACCGTGTGCTAAATGGTGTCATACAAGCTGCCATGAACAAAAGGAATGATTGGAAACTTGAATTACAAAAGGCAGTTTGGGCTTATAGAATTACTACTCATGATTCTTCTGGATTGTCTCCTTTTGTCATCATGAGAGGCAGGAAACCCAGATGTAAATTTTCGCCTGCTTGGTTGTGTGATGGCACATTGCAACATTGGCCTGTTACGGAAGTCAGAGACAGGTTGAGTCAATTTCATGATAAGAGTATGTCTTATTACGACAAAACTCATGGAGTGAAAGAGGTACATCTTAAGGTGGGTGATGTGGTTTGGGTTAAGAGACCTGGTAAGATTCCTAAAGGTGAAAATACATTGAGGAACCTTTGTGTAATGCTGTGCGTTTAGATGATGGTAGAGTGTGGAATTTAAAAAGTATTGCTTTATGTTCTGGAAGAAATTTGAATGTTTTACGTGAATGTTTGAAGTGTTCTGACAGTCTAAAGGACACAGAGTGGATGGAAGAATTTTTTGACCTGGGAGCTACACAAGTTGATGTTTTTTCGGATGTGAATTTGGAAAAGGAGGTGGTGGAGAGTGGTGTTGAAAGGAGTGATGATGTGGCCATGGAAGTGCCTTTGAAGTATACAAATGTTTTTCAAAAGGGGTGTCATCTGGAACGAGTGTGATACCTTCAACTTCTCATGATGGAAAGAGTGTGATACCTTCAACTTCTCATGATTCTGATGATGTGGTCGGAGGGTATCAATGCAAGTTGTACTAGGAAGAGAGTACTTCCAGGGTGGCTTAAGGAGTTTGTCATGTGGTTGTAAAGTTTTTGGTTCCTTAATTCTTTTTTGTAAATGTAAATGTGCAGGAATTTATATAGCGCAAATCACCGAGCGGTTTCTAAGCGCTTGCTTAGGGAACCCGTCCTGGTATTCCCCTGTGAGATAACCCCGGCAGGGTATCCGCAAGGTGAAAGCCAGGCATCCCGCCGCGAGGGGCCGTTGTGGAGATTAAGCAAGCTATTGCCCAGAGTCGCAGAGTGTGAACCCGTGAATCGAGTAGGCACCGGAGCGAGAATTGTCGAGTCCATGGACATTTTAGGACTCAAGACCCCACCGAGCCGGGAATTGAACCCTGGTCCCGGGCTGACCTCTGCTTCCAGGTCTGCCTCCCCTAACCAGTGAGCCACACTTCTCTCTCTCTGTTTATATTTATTGTGTAAGGGGGGTGTTATGTTGCATTACATGTATTATTTCCATTACTGTGTATTGTATTCTTAGTTCCTTGAGCGAGGCATGGAATGCTTGTATGCATTCTTTCATGGCGTTCAAGTACCGGAGTCAGTTACTGCTGCTCCGTGGACTGGATGCTGTGCTGCCTGGCACTCACCTGTTGTTGTAATAAACTTGTTCTTCAACACACCTGAAGTCCCTGTCATTATACAGCGTCTGTTAGGCTTTATCTGTTGCTAGTTTTTGCCTAGTTCTATTTCACTTTCCAAGACTCTGTCTTGGCTTTTGACAAGTTAATTCCAAGCATTACCAATCATACAGTGAAATTGCCTGACACTGCAACAGCCCTTCCAGCAATTCTGAAGAACATAGCCGACCTTTGACGGCTTCTGCCATATATCATTCACACTTTCAATTGCACAGGCCTGACTTGTCACTGACTCACGAGCCCACGTGGCAAAGGAGAAACACTCCCAATCAGTTAAAATTGGGAATGTCGTCTCAGATCCACTCAGCTTGCAATAAGGTTCCTACAAGGTTTGATTCCCTCCCCAACCCTTTTTAACCACTACCTCGAATCCCTCTGTATGATTCTCTGGAACTCAGGAGTCCTCGTCCACCTATACGGCGACAACATTCAAATCTACCTTGGGGGCTCATGCCCGGAAGACTTCTTTCGCCTATCCATCTCCCCGATTAGAATTCAAGCTAGGATGGCAAACAACCACCTCAAAGTATACCTGGTGAAAACATAATTTCTTCTCTTCTTCCAGAGAAAGCTAAGTATTCAATCCAAGACTGGATGGATCTCCTCCCAGCAGTGGCATAATGATAATTGAGGGCGCCCCCCTGCAAGGTACGTGGAGGGCTCCCCTCTGGAAGCTATCGGGAGTTTTCCGGCTGAAGTGCTGTGCTGAGGGGGCCCCTGGAGCTTGGTGGCCCCCCGCACTATAAGGGGTGCGGGGGCCTTTGTTACCCCCCCTGCCACCATTGCCGGCCATCCTACATAATATAGAATGTCAAATCTCTTGGATTCACCCTCAACAGATGCCTTAATCTCCAAAGCCACATCTCGTCTCTAGCAAGGAGTGCCCAGTTCCAGCTAAAGCTACTCTGGACATTCAGAAGCTTCATCCCACCACAAGAACTTAAATCTGTTGTCTAGGCACTTGTGCTGTCCAGAGTGGGCTACAGAATTGCACTCCTTTCCGGCATTCCCAAAGTCTACCTAGATCCTCTCTTGGCAGTCCTACATGCAGCAGCCCGCTTCATGACAGGACACAAGAAATTCAATAACATCTCCCCCATCCTATGCTCCTCTCAGCAGATTACCATGGAGGTGAGAGTTCCATTTAAAACTGCCTGCACCACTCATAAAGCTCTTCACTCCTCTTTGCCCTCGTACTTGTCTGAGAAACTGAAAATCTCAGATACTGACCGAGATTCAAGAAATGCTCAGCTGCTCCTCTCGTTATATAAACCACACCTTCTCTGGAAGAGCCACAAGCATCTGGAACTCCCTTCCTCTGGGCCTCCGCCTAACCACATGTAATGTCACCTTCAAAATAGACTTCAAAGCTGTTCTCTTTGACCGGCACCTGGCCTAAACCGCTCCTACCTCCTCACGCTCCCGCCAATTGCATACCAACCTCAACCTGTAGGAACAATTGATGCTCCTCAGGTAGGTCTTCATCACAATGTTTTGCTATGAATGTGTGTAAAGCGCTCTACCTCCCCACAGAGGCTAACCAGGCGATCATTCCACCTTTGAAACTACATCTTCTTTGTGAAGTGCTCTGAAGCCCCCAGGCTATGTCTGTGCTATATAAAACCACAAAAATAAAGAAATAAGGAAATAAATAAGCGCTCACCATACCTGCTGGAGCCCTATTGACCATCCAAAGGCACAGGCGTAACTTGTCAGACTGTGCCACAACTTTAAGTCTTTCAGAACAAACACGGTTACATATACACCCATGCTCACACACACACTCATACACAAGCACACACAACCGTGTGCACAAACATACCTGAGCCACACATGGATTCACATACACACACACTTATGCATGTGCACACATTCACACACACACGGTTGCTAGCAAGACCCAAGAATATGAAATAGTCTCATCATTCATCATCCTTGTGGTTAATGAAGAGGTACAGTGGGGAAGTAGTAAGTAGAGAGAAGCACTTGACTAAGTGAGTGGTGTAAGTAGGCGATGGTAGCAGACGGACAGTGAAACGTTCCAGGGTAAGTGAGTGGGGTGATGGCAGTGAGAAGATGGTGAATTAGGGAGATGAACCAGGCCAGCATTGTTTGATAGAGGCACACTGTGCAGATAGGGAGCATGGACAACTCGCTATTTAGATGGGTGAGAGAGAAGTCCAGTGAGCAGACTGAATGAATGGGAAGCACTGGCCAGTGAGTGCAGCTGCCATACTATTGCTATTGTCTGAAAAGCCTGAATTATCTGCTGGTGCTGCAAATGGCAACTATGGATTCACAAATCACTGAGGCATGAGTGAGGGGCAAACGCTCTTCAGGCAGCGAGAGGGGTACAGGGGCAAAATGAGGGGGCCTTCGGTCAGGCAAACAAAGCAGAGGCTCCATCAAAAAAAAAAGAAGCTTTGAAAAGAAATCCTCTCTACTTTTTTCGATGCAGCTTTAAATAACGCGAATTCAAGTCGAAGGTGTGCTTAACACGAGCACCAGTTACATTACACAAGGACACATCATTTTTGATCGTCACAGGGAGAAATAAGTGATTTGCCCAGAATCACAGGGTGTTGAGCTGACCTCGAGACTAGAACCTGGTTCCCCAGCTCTAAAGTCAGCAGGTCTGGCCATTACGCCTCATCCTGTCCTCCAAGAGATTGGATTGCTTGGTACAACTGTACTAGAAATTTCTCCAGGCACCAAGGGGCAGATTTATGTTAAGTGGCGCATCCCCAGGGATGCGCCAGTTAACGTGCGCCACAGTGCGCCACAGCTCCGCCACCCATGGTGCGCCGCATTAATAATGCGGCGCACCATGGTGCAAAAACGGCACAGATGCGTGACGCATCTGTGCCGGAAATGTGGCGCATTGCTGGAGTTGCGTCGCAAGCGCGACGCAGCTCCAGCAAGGCTCGGGGGTACACCATCTGCACAATGCTGCGTCAAGACCTACGCCTGCTTCAAGCAGGCGCAGGGTTTTGATGCAGCATTGCCCTGAAAGTGACTGAGTGAAATCTCATAGATTTCACTCAGCCACTTTCAGGAGGCGTTCCTGTGCAGGAACGCCCCCCCCCCCCCTGCGCAGGAATGCCTCCTTATGGCGCAGTGCTTTACAACGTGACGCATCTCCTAGATGCGTCACGTTGTAAATAGGGCGCATTGTTTGCGCCGCAGTTGCGTCAAATAAAGTGACGCAATTGCGGCGCAAAGAGACGCAACGGCCTCATAAATCTGCCCCTAAGTCTCCTTTTCCTTCTATGCTACAGGCTAGCATTGATGAATTTGAAGTTGGTAAACAAAGGAGACGTGCACAGCTAGTAGCCTAGCAAGGCAACCATGAGCTTTGATGCGAACAGGGCAAATGCGCCTAAACTTCCCGTCTGTCTCGCTCTTGCAGGTTTCCACTGTTTCCTATCTACCCCCCCCCCCCCCCCCACCCCCCCACCCCCCCACTCCTTTCACCCTTTTCTTCCCCTTGAATTATTCTTCCTCTGGGTTAAGGTCAATAATGAAAAAAACCCGGTCATGTGGATGACTATCTTCCAATCCCAGTGGCTTTTTTAAGAGGCTGGCCTGTTTGAAAATGTTAGTCCTGGTTTTATACTGAAACCTTAACATATGCAAATGAATCTCGTCAGCTTTGTTTGAAAAGGATAGCAAATGTATCGGGGGCAGCTAACTATCACAAGTCTGCTCTGTTATTGTGCCTTTTGATGGATTCATCTCCTCCCCGGCATCCTCTCCACCCTCAAGCTCTCATATGTGGCATCGCCGCACTGATCAAAACAGGGGATATTTGAATGCAATGCATGCAACTAAGCTTGCATAAAAGAAAAAACCTACCTACCCTTCTAGCCCTAAGAAGACGCCCTCTTTCCAAAGGTTTGTATACCCTTTGACAATACGAGCAACAAAGAATTCTTAGGCAGTAAAGAACAAATATTTGTATGACGCTGCCTATGAGATGTCAACATTATCGAATGTGGCATGTATGTTTTCTGAATACCTCTCAGGCAACTTTGACTTCACAAAAAGCCACAGGTTAGATATAATACTCATTCTCGACTAGTATTGTACATCAAATTATATTAGCCGTTTCGGCCATTGTTTGGGATACAGGCCACTTTTCTTTACCAAAAGCCTAAATTTTGTCACCTTATTATTCCAGAGCTAAATTCTCTTGCTGTGCCCTGTTGTTAAACTTTGTATATATTGGGGTGGTCCCAGTATTTTGAACATCAATAGTGTCAAGGGGGACAAAAATACAATGAGATTCACAATGTTCCAGTGTTGTTTATTCACACTGAGACCCGTTAGCATTTTGTCAGATAGATATTGAAGGAAAAAACATTTTTATATAAAAACATCCGCATTGAAGTGCCCGGAGTAGGGGGTTGGGAAGGGGAAGGCTGTGATTTCGATGAGGCGGTGAGGTAGACAAAGTCAAGGTGGTGAAAACATATCACAAACAAACGTTCAAGCATATATTATTCATATGCCAGGAGAAACACATCAATTACATATTCATCACAGTACATAATCTCTGTACAGAATTGCCATGTAGCAGAAGATTCCACAGTAAGGTGAGTACTGTTAAAGGGACTGGCATTTATGAAGTGTCGACGTTTCGACCCCTGTGTATATGTAGGTTCTTCCAGACCTTACTTACGGGGTCTTCCTCAGGACAAAAGGTGAGTGGTGTGGGGTGGCAGGACACCTACGAAGAACAAAGGATGGTGTGTCACATCCATGCTTAGAGTGAATCATAAATTAAGGACATCCGATGAACCGGGCGTAGTCAATATAGTTACAGTGAGTGGAAAAAAGGGGAAGCCTCTCACTAGTCAATGGTGGAGGGTCAATGGGCTCTGCGGCTCTCAATCAAATGAAGGGAAGAGTGAAATTACATCTGCAAGAATAAGGTGTCTGTCAGGCCTTGTGAGCCTAAAAACCAACAAGGATATTGTGATCAAATCTGCGGACAAGGGCAGGCCCATAGTGGTGCAGGATACAGCAGCCTACAAAACTGAAATCATGAAACAACTGCAGGATGGGGTTAGTTATGCCCAACTGAGATCTGACCCTACCAAGGACCTAGCTACTGAAATTCCGGATATTACATCAGAGGCATTGGAGAAGGAGTTTTTGAGTAAACTCGAATTTGACTAAATCAAAAACATCCCGGCTCCCTACCATTTACACCCTGCCCAAGATCCACTAGGATATGTCTAACCCACCTGGCCCCCCCATAGTGTTGGGATGCGGATCATTACTTGAGCCTTTGTGTAAGTACATTGATTTTTTCTTAAAGCCCATTGATGAGAACAACAGAGCATACCTGAGAGATACCATGCAGACAATAACCCTGATCGATAGACAGCCTTTCAACCAGGAAGACCAACTACTAGTTACATGTGATGTTGTAACTTTATACACGAGCATACCACAATACCTAGCATTTGAGGTGAGGAAAAACATTTTGGATCAACGACCAGTCCCAGTTGAGGTGCCCACTGACTATATCATCAACCTACTCACAATCGTGATGAAGAAAAACTTTTTCTATTTCGAAGGATACCATTACGTTCAAACTAAGGGTGTGGCGATGGGGGCAGCATTCGGCCCGGACCTCTCCATCTTCTATATGGACAACTTTGAACAAACATTTGTTTTCAACAACAATCCCTTCCAACACAGGGTTAACTTGTGGAGAAGGTATATAGATTACATTTTGATGATCTGACCAGGAGACGAGACAGAGTTGAACCTTTTCTATGAATGGTTAAACCAGTGCGACCATGATATTAAATTCACACTGCAATCGGATGCCACGGAAATTGCATTTTTGGACATAAAAGTATGTTGTGAGAATAAGGAGCTCTATACAACGCTCTACCGTAAGCCATCTGAACGCAACTCACTCCTGAGATACAATAGTCTCCACCCGAGGGCCTTTCGAGACAACCTACTGGTGGGGCAATTTTTACGGATCAGGAGGAACTGCTCCAAAAAGGTGGATTACATGACAGAATCTGATGATCTATGCACACGACTATTGGCTAGAGACTATCCAAAAAGAATGGTGAGAAGAGCACAGAAAAGAGCCTGGTACAGACCACGGGAAGATTTGCTGATACCAAAGGACAAGAAGGATGTAGCACTACAGAGGTTGATCTGCGTGAAAACATTCTCGAGCAGGAGCAATGCAATAAAAAAGGTGAGAAATAAACACTGGAACCTAGTTTCAGAAGATATTGAACAGCCAACACCACCAATGCATGCATTCAGGAAAGCAAAGAGCATCAAGGAACATGTGGTTCATTCATTCCTGGAAATTGAGAAGGACCCTACTATTCAATCTATGTGAAACCTACCAATGATCAAAGGACACCATAAGTGTGGCCAGTGCACAAAGAATTTCATTTACAAACAACAGACGATTGATCTGCAAGCCATCACAAACTGTAATTCAATGAATGTCATTTACGTTATCGTGTGCCCATGTAGACTGTTGTACGTGGGCGCGACACAGCAGAAGGTAAAAGTCAGAATACTCCAACATCAAAGCAGAATAAGATGCACGGTCCAAGGGGCCCTGCTCGTGGAACACTTCTCTGCAAAGGGTCACAACCCTGACCAACTGCAGTGGCTAGTGCTGGAGAAGGTGGAACTGGGACCAAGAGGGGGCGACATTTGAGCAATCCTGAATACACGTGAATCAAAATGGATGATACTCCTGGACACGATCAACAATGGGCTCAACAAATTGGACACAAGCAATGCTCAATTAGCCTGTTTAACTACTGAATGATCATTACCTGACTGCAGTGAGCTTCTGGTGGACCTCCCAACGACCATTCATTAGTTCAACAGCTTGCATATTGGTGGAAGATACATTCTGCCTGGCCCATTTCCAATATTCAATACATGGGCAGAGTTCAATAGCACTAATATTGGTTGTCTTATATCTGTTTAATGCTTAGTTCCTGATTACCGAGGACCACCGATCAATATCATGGCGGGCAAGTCTGGACAGCACTAATAGTATGATTGTACTAACTCGCGGGACAATAGCGCATTTGGATATGTTTGTGAACTTGACTCTCGAACATACTTTCACAATTGCTATTGATACTTGCATAATCATAGATATATTTTGGCTATTGTAAATACAGAAGGATTCAGTTAATGCATCTATACTCCATTGTGTACGTACCATTATCATCATATGATCATGTAGTCTATGTATTTTTACTCCACTTTGAATGTATGTTTATTGAGGGGTTGCTAACTGTTCCTCATTGCAATGCGTGCTAAGGACTCTAGCTGCTGAATAGCTATGTTATTAGATACTCGTTCATAAGATAATTTTCCTGGTTCTAACATGCCCAAACTGTTTTCCCAGTGTTCGAACATAATTCTAATATTTATAAGGGTCAGTTGTCTGTTTAACCTAAGTAGCACACCATGAACATTAGATAATTGACATGGTAGTTCTTCTCTTTTCCTTAAAATAAATAAACCTTTCCATGCTCGAGTTCCCCCAATTCAGTTGCACATTTCAGGATTATTCCCGAGTATTTCCAGTTACACTAGCGGGCTTGGATTGTTTTATACTTTAGTGTACACTGCCGAGTCTTTCTTCACGCTCTAGACATCTCGGGCAGCGAGCAACCAGCTTCTGCATGCCCGCTAACGTCACGCAGGGCTGCGCGTTTACACGCCTTCCGTGTTACGTCCTTTTGATTCAAGAGTGTTCACACAGGCAACCCGCTTGATCTCACTATTCAGAGAACAACAGATAGCAGCGCCTTCGTGACTATTGGTGAGTGTTTGTAATGTTAAATAGGCAACGTCTCTCGCTGTGACCACACACCCAGGACTTATCTTGTCAGCATTATCATTGTTTTATTAACATGATTGGCGCAAATGAGTTCACACTCTTAGACTTGTGCATCACGCAATAGTTTTAACATTCTTGTTTACTTGATTTGTGTCTCTTCGACATCACCGGCACTACTTATATCAATGCAAGTAATAGATCACTTTCACTACCGACTAGGTTTAGGCTAACAATACCATCTCAAGGAGCGAGTACCATCACCAGCAGTTTGACAGAGTTATTATGTCCCTGATTGACCACTGGAGACGGTGCTCAGATACTTGTACCACACGTTTTTATTCTTGTACTTCGACTTTTAACACTGTAATGCCTGCTCCCATTTTTATAACCGCCCACTACAGTGCACTTGCAGTCTCCATTAGAGACGGGCCTCACTTACTTTGATCTGGCTTATTAAGTTAAACTCCACCCACTCAACTCTCTGGATGAGTCATCTTTGATCTCACTTATTTTACCCCCCTCTTCCCTTAGCACCACCTTCCATACTCCCTTGGAGGACTAGTGTGTACTTACTCCAGTGTGCTTTCCCCCCCCTTCTTTTCTCTAAACCATGCCTCCACTCACTCTTCCACCCCTCACATCTCCAAATTTGGCCCTAACTCGTGGTCCATCATCTACCCACCCCGTCGCTCTAAACATGGAAAAAAAAACTCAAACACAAACTTATCTGTCTCCACCCTGAAACCTTATTCGCTGATCACCATAACAGCCTTAACTCTTCACTTGTCACCAACTTCATCTTTTTCACTAAACGCCCTTCTAAATGGAAAAGCATATTCCTAGGTCACTTCCTGATCTCTAATTCATGCAACATCCCCTACGGTTTTAAACTCTCCACCACACCATCTTCTTCCTTTTGTGAAAAAATGCAAACCATCTTCCTATCGATGCCCAGGCTGCTGGCGCAAACCGCCTTAGTTCCCATGTTGAGTAATTACCAAAATAAAGAGACGGGCGCTGGAAGCAGGAATCAAGAGCAGAGTTTATTACTCATGAGGAGAGCCAGTCATTTCGGACACGAAACACAGTGTCTTTCGGGAGGTGCTCTAACAAGTGAGCTGAGACTCTGGCTTTTTATACTCTACAGAACACATGATAACACAATCAGGACGGTGTGACGCAAAAGGAAAGACATCCCCATAATCCTCGTGGTGATCCTACCCATATACGTTCATAATGGGGGCCCTTGACCTGCTGATAAGAGGGGAGGTCAATCACGCAACTGGGTGTTTTGCAGGATGTGTACGCCTGATCATAGCCCAAGGGGTGGGGGTGGCTAAGACCAATAGAGGATCCTTTGAAGAGGAGTGACTTCATACAATAAGGGCAGTAAATGGTATCTCCTGGCTCAGGCGATGGCCTCGGACATATGTGGTCAGCCGGACTCGGGGGAAAAGGGTCATCAAAGGAGTGGTATTAATGCCGCGTGGACAATTGAGTGAGGAGGGAAGGCTTGTCAACAGAGGGGCATTCATGGAAGGGAAGGAGGTGCTGGTCAGGCGCGGCCGTGGCCCTCAAGGACAGGGCTCTGCGTAAGAAGAGGGTTTATGACTTGTTTACGTGAGGAGAAGGGGGGGGGTAGCCAGGGTGGACACAAGGACAGAGTCACACAGAGAGCGAGAGAGATCTTATGACCCGTACATGAGAGCGGGGGCAGTCAGGTGCAGCTGGGGGAGGGCTATGTCTGCTAAGGCAAAGGATGCCTTCTCCAAGATGGAATAGGGGGTTTTGTGCGAGTCAAGGGGGAGAGTTGCCTTTCACAGCGGGGTCGTGCAGAGGGAGAGGGCTTCATGGTTTATGCATGTGAGGGAGAGAGAGATTTTGAATACACGCGGAAGGGGAGCCAGTGATTCTAATCTTAGGCGGGCAAAAAGGGCCAGGGTGCCTAAAATGGCTGTCATGTATACACGGGTACAGGCCTTTGCCGGCAGTAGGATGTAGTTAAATGCTTTACGGTATTTAGGAGATGCGCAGGAAGAGGAGTGGGAAAAGGGAAATGAACGTTGCTTATGTACATCAATATGTCTATTTTTCTACAGTCGCCCCTTTTTACATAGCAAAAGTTCATTTTCGTGATCGATGATGGTACATATAAACAGGGACGGTCGCAGAATTAGCATTTGTCAATATTAGCATATGGTATATAATCATGGACAGTTGATGCGTTTGGCAGAATACGGCACATAGGAGATTGCATTTGTCGAGTTCCTATCATTTCAAAGCACTACATAGCATAAATGTCTCTGACTAAAAATGTAACCAATGAACAGTTTTGACCAGGTTGATGAGAGCGGAATTCAGCTCAAATACAATATTTCTTCGTCCCAGTGTCTTTTTGTCAGTTAGCCATCACTGGTAGGCTCTAGTCCAAGTACTTTCGTTGGCGCTGTTGAGCACCGGCGGTGGAGCTATGGGTCCAGCTCTGTTCTATCCTTTCGCGTTGCAGGGTGCGGTCAGTCTTCTGCTGTTAGACCACAGTCCTGTTCCTTAAACAATCCGGTTGGCGGCGCCTTATGCTCGGCGCCCACAGTTCTATGGCAGCACCCTATTCCCAGTGGAATGCAGTTCGTTCCTTTGGCAAAAAGTCACGTGGAGAAGAGGGTGAGTGTGGTTCAAATAGTCGATAGGGGAGAGGGTGGAGCTGGGTCAGAGTTCCTGGGACACGCAAAAGGGACCAAGGGAGCAAAGGATAACAAGCAGGCAGGCCCGTCAATCGGGCCCAAAGAAGGGGGACGGAGACTCCAGGCACGCGTGGGTTCAGCAGACGGAGGGCTTCAAGGCGGCCCACCGTTTTTCATTTTCCACGTTGAAATTGCGGTCTCGTCCCGTATCCTGTTTTTCTACGGCTCCACCTTTGGTCGAGGTCACACGAGTCCCAAGATCCGCAGCCAGGCTGTACGTCACTTCCGACCCATCTCCTTTGGTGATCGTGAATCTTTGAATAGGTACAAGACAATGTTTCAGTGAAATGGCAAAAGAAGATATCTATGCATGCTGAATTCCTCCCTCAATTATACGCTCATTGGTCACAGTCAGAGGTCCATTACCAAGCAGTGCACGTGTCAGTATTCCTACTGGGCTCATGGCAGGTCTATTCATCGTCTTATTTATAAACCAAGTGAGGTTCCCATCAACTGTGCATTACATCATATTCAGCATTTTTACAGAACATTTCCCATCAGGACTGGCTATCCTTTTTGAACAGGGCGGGGGTGCTATTATCGAGAGTCAGGCAAAACAGGGTCTTCTCGAGGGTCAACAACTACTCATGTGTATCAAGTTTATATTCGGGACAGCAATTGGGGTTTACCGAAAAATGGGGCGGGGATGCTTCGGGCGCTTGGGTGCAAAAAAAAAAAAAAAAAAGGGGGTGGGGCAATCCGGGCGTTGGGAGTTCAATCTGGTCGTTGGCGTTCGCCTCTGAAGAACAGACATAAGGTGCCATTGACATACAGTTCCCCTATAAGTGGCCAGATTTGGGGGACTTTAGTCGTCTTACCTGTCCTTTCCTTCTCAGCCAATTCAAGTTCATTCATTTTTGCAGAAAGGAGAGGCAGTAATATGGCGAGATACAATTATTTTAGGTTTCGGCCAATTTTCGCTGAACACCTTTGCGTTTAATATATATCAAATCAGACTGATGCCGGTGGGGCACAATTTTACAAATGAAAGAGAGAGAATAGGCAGACTCTCATAGAGAGTGAGAGTCGCCAGCAATCTAAACGAGCCATTCGGTACACGTATGACATGTAGGGAGAGAGAGAGAGAGAGAGAGAGAGAGAGAGAGAGAGAGACGTGTACAAAAATAGGTCATTTAGTGCGCTCACAACACGGAACAACAAAGGTTAGGTAACATGCAGATACAGACAGAGGGAATACATAAATCCGTACATTATACACAAACTCAGACAGGGAGGACGGCACATGTATTACACATATATAAGACATTCACGACAAGACAGGAAACAATTGTTAGCCTACAACATCTGTTTTTATCCGTATATCCTACGTATCTTTACTATCCTGTTTTAGCTATGTGCTTGCTCTTTCTACCCTTCCCCCCTTTCCCTTCTCGCTTGTCACGCCTGCGAGCGTTCCCAATTACCAATACTCACACCTCGGCTGGTCGATCAGTGATTAACCTGGTCGTGCTAGTTACCCATGGTTGGATCTTAAGCCATTTTTCTGTTCCCTCCTGTGGTGGGAAGTTCTCCAGGCTGAGGCAACGGCAAGCATTGATCGGGAGAACAGTCGGGCAGCTTGGCTATATCTATAAGAGTGTGAGAAAGGGGGTAGTGCATTTTGAACATCAGCAATATTTCTAACTTCCTAGACGGGTGGTGCCGTGGCAACCCTTACCTGTATAATTTTTCTTTGTCCTTTCCCTACCTAGTCAAACGTCCAGTTACATTATTTAGCACGTCATTTCTAGTCAATTTTTCGTCATTCAGTACTTGTCCAGTTTCTATGTCAGTCCATCCTCTCAGTCGCTATGTCCTAAGGAGGAACAGTCATGTTAAGCCTACGTCTTTAAAAAGTTTATCTGTTATACCGACTAAACACAGATTTCCCCTTTTCCCTTTTTCGTCGGTGGTCCGACCGTCGCTCTTCCATACTTCAGTCGACGTTCTGACGTGACCTGCAGAAGGGAGGAAAAGAAGGGGTAGGGGGGGGGGCAGCATTCAAAGCACATCATCATGCAGTAGTTCGAAAATGTTTTACCTACCATATACTCGCCCTATCTCCTCGTACCGCATTCCCTTGCCCCTTCGGCATTTCAGCCCAGAGGGACCAGTGGTGTCATATAGATAATCATTGACGATCTGAGCATCTACATGAGCTACCTGGTCGTAACCGTCTTTATCGGGTGCAAGGGTGACGGTCAGAAGGCATTTTCTGTGGTGTCATTTTTAAGGGTATCTGAAAACACTTTTCCGGTTGCTTGTGGCACATAAGGTAGCTGCCAAATGTCTGATCCCTTTTGATCTACATCCATCATCATACTTAATCTTCGCTCGCAGTAGTAAGGCATTACAAAACTTATTAATGCAACTGCAACGACCATGCTTTCTCCTTCAAAATACTTTTAATAAACGGAATTGGTAGCAGTTCATTTCATAAAGTGCAGCAGTGCAAATAAAATCGTATTGAAATTACCTTACAGAGCAGACATGATGCATGTCAAAAATTCATTATTAATCAATTCATAATTCATTATCCAATACTCATTCTTTATCTAAATTACACCAATTCATTTTCCAACTCATACTCAGTACCCACCCTAAGTCAATTCATTGTCCAAGCACATGCTCAATATCCTTCATATCTACTTTCATTATCCAAAACGTTATATATATATATCTCGGGGTTAAAAAGTTGCAAGGTCATGGTACAATAAAGTTCATTCAAAAACTCTCATTTTGTGTCGGCGCCATTTTGGGTGGGGTCAGGCGAGTTCCAGCACAGTCAGGATGTCTCTAGTCTTGCATGGTTGGCCCAGAGCCTTCCGTTGGGAATTCAAAAAGTTTCGTGCTATAAGGTTAACAGTCTAACAATATGGACCATGAGTCAAAGAGTGGGAAGGGCGGCAACAATTTTCCTACCGGGTCATCCTGGTGTTCCTCCGGAACTGAACAAGTCTGTGCCGTGGCTGCATTTTAGCCAGTTCTAATCCGAGGCTGGCGCCGGCAGGAGTTGCACCGATGTCGTGGTTCCCGGTGAAGGGGGCGGGGGCACCCATGCAGGGGGTCGGGGGCCCCCCGGCTCTTATAGAATCTTCAAGGTCGAGGAGAGGCGATATGGAGCGAGTGCCCGTCCTGGGCAGAAGACCGCTTTATGATGTTGACCCTCTTTAAGTAAGAGCATTGGGGTGTCGCTGGAAGCCTCCACCTGGAGGGAGGTGGGGGAGGGTCGTTCGCGCCGCCTCCCCCTTCCAGCGACCCCGCGCCGTTCCTCGGCTCCGTCGTCTTCGATATCGGCCATGCCAGCCATTGATGATGGGGGGGGGGTGGTCGGCGGCTGAGGCAAGACAGCCCCCCCCCTTTTCCTTGACATGTGGCGGGACTACCTGTGCCTATGCAGGCGGCGGCATGCGGTGAATTTGGCATGTGGCAGGACTACTTGATTTGCCGCCGTTTTCGCCTTGGCTTCGGCCTTTGACAAACAGGCGATGGCATGCGGCGAATTCGAAATGTGGCGGGACTACTTGATTCGCCGCCGTTCTCGCCTTCGGCTTCTGCCTTCTTCGTGGGTCAGACCAGGCGAGAGACAGAAGGGGGGGGGTGGTCGGTGGCTGAGGCAAGACAGCCCCCCCCCCCCGTGGCCTGCAGGGCAGCGGAAGAGGAGAGAAGGAGAGGACTCTGCCATTCTTTGGACCGCCTGCCCAACATCATCTCCTCCCGATCGTGGTCAGGCGGGACCCTCGTACCTCGAGGCCTCGCCTTCCGGATGGGCGTAACTGCGGACCTGTTGCACTTCGGGAGTTTTCCGGAATGGGGGTAGGTACCTATTTGATTGTTTCTATTTCATGTGACCGTTATTTGGGCGTGGCGGGCAATGAGGCAGGCATGTTGGGAGCAGGAACAGGCAGTGAAGCCTAGCTGCCTCGTGGCTATTTTTGCTGTCAAACTTTTCGCCATTTTATATTTCTTGTTACGAACTATTTCTAATGTTTCTTATTTTTAGTGAAGTCAAAAGCTCATCAGGGGGTTACTGACTTAGCCTGATTTCCTTTTTATTTTTCTTTCTCTTCCTTAGCGTGTTTCGAGCTAAAGCTTTCTGTTAGTAGGGAACGGTGATCACTTCATATTTTTATGTGTCCTTTTCACTGGGGGGGGGGGGGTGGTACATCTGGACGGACCAGACGAGTCCCCTCCAATAAATGGTCCGGGGTGGAACGAGATTATCGATCAAAAGGGGAACATATATTCCTTCATTAGGGTATCATCCTGGACGGACCGAGCGATGTACTTCCATTTACCAGGGTAGCCTCCTGGACGGACCAGTCGGTCTATTTCTACTAAATGGCCCATGAGTAGAGAGCATATGTCCTCCATAAGAGTAGTCTCCTGGGCGGACCATGCGAGCTACCCCACAATAACCAACCAGTGGGGAGTGGGTAGGACTGACGAATTCACAAAGGGGCATAACCTACCCTTTTCTGCTTGCAAAGACTAGATAGAATATCTCTATTCCACGTTGTTTGCAGGCGGAAAATACCTCAAACGAAACAATGCCTGGAACAACAATGTCCAGGTTTTCAATCAATCAGTGGGGAGAAAAACAGGCATGACGGATTACAACGGGGACAAAAGTCTGCATTACCTGCCCTTCGCTATCCAAAAAGGAAGACAGAATATTTCTACTCGTCTCAGTTTGTAGACAGGGAAGATCTCAAAAGAACAACAATCGATTATTAATCGACTTCAAACAATCCAGTGGGGAGAAAGGTAGGCATGACGGCTTAATACCGGGGACAAAAGTCTACATTACCTACCCTTCTCTATCTGCAAAGAGGGACGACGTTCCTATTCGCCGCTGTTTGCAAACAGAGAATGTCTCGTTCTCAAAAGAGAACCAATATGTCAAGTAGCCCTCAGAGCTAAATGAACCAATACCAACAATGCCAGTATACAAATACCGGTTTTCAATACAAACAATCAATCAATCAGGTGGACAGAGCCACCCTACCAATCAGGCGTAAAAACACCCTACTTAATCTTACCCGGACCGGACCATACGGATAGTTCTTCGACTTCCTCCTCCAGCGCCCGATCGTTCTCTTACTCCATGTAGCATTCCTGTGGGATTCCAGTCAGGACAATAGGTCACTTGAAGAGAGGTCCGTTCAGAATTGGTGAAGTTCTGTCGATCGGCCGCCGGGCGAGGGCCCTCTCATGGCAGGCATGCCCCGATCATTTAGACGTTCACTTCTTCGTCTGGATCTCTCTTACCGAACCCTATGTCACTGATGGGCCCCGCGTTGGGACGCCAATTGTGAAAAAATGCAAACCATCTTCCTATCGATGCCCAGGCTGCTGGCGCAAACCGCCTTAGTTCCCATGTTGAGTAATTACCAAAATAAAGAGACGGGCGCTGGAAGCAGGAATCAAGAGCAGAGTTTATTACTCATGAGGAGAGCCAGTCATTTCGGACACGAAACACAGTGTCTTTCGGGAGGTGCTCTAAC
This sequence comes from Lissotriton vulgaris, assembly GCF_964263255.1. Classification (NCBI taxonomy): domain Eukaryota; kingdom Metazoa; phylum Chordata; class Amphibia; order Caudata; family Salamandridae; genus Lissotriton; species Lissotriton vulgaris. The sequence goes on along the minus strand of NC_141697.1, from coordinate 88,467,243 downwards.
AAGTGAGCTGAGACTCTGGCTTTTTATACTCTACAGAACACATGATAACACAATCAGGACGGTGTGACGCAAAAGGAAAGACATCCCCATAATCCTCGTGGTGATCCTACCCATATACGTTCATAATGGGGGCCCTTGACCTGCTGATAAGAGGGGAGGTCAATCACGCAACTGGGTGTTTTGCAGGATGTGTACGCCTGATCATAGCCCAAGGGGTGGGGGTGGCTAAGACCAATAGAGGATCCTTTGAAGAGGAGTGACTTCATACAATAAGGGCAGTAAATGGTATCTCCTGGCTCAGGCGATGGCCTCGGACATATGTGGTCAGCCGGACTCGGGGGAAAAGGGTCATCAAAGGAGTGGTATTAATGCCGCGTGGACAATTGAGTGCGGAGGGAAGGCTTGTCAACAGAGGGGCATTCATGGAAGGGAAGGAGGTGCTGGTCAGGCGCGGCCGTGGCCCTCAAGGACAGGGCTCTGCGTAAGAAGAGGGTTTATGACTTGTTTACGTGAGGAGAAGGGGGGGGGTAGCCAGGGTGGACACAAGGACAGAGTCACACAGAGAGCGAGAGAGATCTTATGACCCGTACATGAGAGCGGGGGCAGTCAGGTGCAGCTGGGGGAGGGCTATGTCTGCTAAGGCAAAGGATGCCTTCTCCAAGATGGAATAGGGGGTTTTGTGCGAGTCAAGGGGGAGAGTTGCCTTTCACAGCGGGGTCGTGCAGAGGGAGAGGGCTTCATGGTTTATGCATGTGAGGGAGAGAGAGATTTTGAATACACGCGGAAGGGGAGCCAGTGATTCTAATCTTAGGCGGGCAAAAAGGGCCAGGGTGCCTAAAATGGCTGTCATGTATACACGGGTACAGGCCTTTGCCGGCAGTAGGATGTAGTTAAATGCTTTACGGTATTTAGGAGATGCGCAGGAAGAGGAGTGGGAAAAGGGAAATGAACGTTGCTTATGTACATCAATATGTCTATTTTTCTACACTTTCCTGGTGAAATAGATATATCCACCTTCAAATCGGGAATCATACTCATCCAAGCATCTGAAAAGCACCTCAACATCTTTGAACAACACTTTAACGCCTTACCTCAAACCCTCACAGAATCCTTCAATTCTGCCCGCTATAACCCTCTTCCCCTAGACTCACCTCCCCCCTCTCATCCCTGTCACCAATTTCTTGTCTCTCTGACCAACCCCAACTTTTAATGCCTGCATCTCCCCTCATTCCTCTCATCCCCTATCGCTTCCTCCTGATTCCCCCCTTACTCTCCCACTTCCAATGATCAACATATTAGCACTTCATCGCGTACCATCACTCAATCCCCGAACACTGCCCTCTCACCCCATCTAACCCTAGATTCATCACCCACCATTCCATCCTCTTACTTCTCACCCAACCTCTCTGACCTTCCCCAACCCCCAGCACCTTCATCTCCCTTCATTTCTCTCTCCCCCCATTGCTCCCTCCTGATTCTACCCCTCCCTCTCCTACTCCCAATGAACAACACATTAGCACTATATCCCAAACCCCAACTCCATCCCCCTCCCTCTTACCTTGTTCCTCTGACCGTCTCCAACTTTTATTGCATACATCCCCTTCATTTCTCCCTCCTCCCCATCGCTCCCTCCTGATTCTCCCCTTCCCTCTCCTGAGCCCAATAAACAACAAATTAGCAGTCTCTCCCAAATCATCACACAATCCTTGAACACTACCCTCTCACCCCTTCTAGCCATAGTCTCATCACCCCCATCTCATCCTCGTCCCTCTTACCTCATCCCCACGACCCTCCCCAACTCACACACCTTCATCTACCCTCACTTCTCCCTCCCCTTTTTCGCCTCTTCCCAACTCGCTATGCTCTGTTACACACGCCTCTCCCTTCATCCTCCCCACCATCATCCTCCCTCCCTGCAACACTTCTTATATCCTAACAACTTTACCTCCTACATCCCCTCTCCATTTGCCCTCACATCTCCCCCTTATCTCCTCTTCCTAATTCGCTACGCTCCATTACACACGCCTCTCCTTTCAACATCCCCCCTCCTTGCAATACTTCTTACATCCAAACAACACTACCTCCTACATCCCCCTCTTACCCCATGATCTCCCCCGATTCCAAAAACACACACACCTCCCTTCCTCCTCCTCCAGGCTTTCCACCTCTTTCTCCACACTTTATCACCCCACTACACAACCCTAACTTGACGAACAGACCAATAAACGCAGACCCTACGCACTCATCAACTCACTCTCTAGCTTCCCCTACCATTGAACTTGTCCTTTTGTCCCTTATCTTAGAACTCTCCTCTCTTAGAAGCGATATCTCACTCCTTTCTAAAACTATCTCCTCACACATTGACACCCTCCTCAGCACTCCCACATACTGTCAGCCTAACTCTATCACCTACAGAAACATTCCTCCTTCTAGCAACCACACAACCTGCACATTACCCAATCAACCCTCTCAAGTCGTGACTCCGTATAATACCAACATGTCCACACAACCACAACGTGGCACTCAACCAACAACCTCTGAAGCTAACAGTTCCTCTAACCTAACTGTCTCTCCATCTCTGTCCTCTAAAGCTAACAGTTCCTCGAACTTAACTATTTCTCCACCATCACTACCACCACCACCGTTGTCCAATTTACCCTCTAGTCATAAATCTTCAATCCCACTTCTCTTAGGAACTAGAAGACTCCCCCTTACGCCTTCCTCCCCTAGACCACCCCAACAACTTAGATCTATCCCCTCTTGTCCCCCTCCCAATCGCCCGATCCCACTCCCATATGTTGCACGTTGACTAACTGCCGATCCGCCTCCTGCCCTACGCATCTGTCTACTATTCCAGTTCTTTTAGTAACAAGCAAGCTCTCCAACTACTCAAACCTATCCCCACTTGTCCCCCCTCCCTACCGCCAGTCCCCACCCCCCTCTGCTGCATGCTGATTAACTGCCTCCTGTCACGCTACTGAGATCGCTGAAACCATTCTTAGTGAAAACATCGACATTGCTTTCCTAACTGAAACATGGGTCACCTCCCACTCCACTCCCAACCTCGACTTGCTTATCCCCCTCGTTATTCTATCATTAGAAAAGACAGAACCGAACAAACAGGCGGTGGTCTTGCCATACTTTTTAAAGCTAAACTTAACATCACACTAGTCAATCTACAAGACCCTTCATCCTTTGAATACCTTTGCGCCAATCTCATCATACCTGACTCCCCCTCTACCCGGTTACACACTATTTACCACCCCCCTGGAAACAACATCCCCTTTACTGAAGAGTTGACTGATCTTATCATACAATCGTCACTCTCACATTCTAAAAATCTCCTTCTCGGAGATTACAACATCCATTGGAACAATAGTGTTGATCATGCTGTCATACTACATAACGATACCACGGACATCACCAATATGTCCGAACTCTGCCATTCTCCCACACATAACAAAGGTGCCACCCTTGATGCTATTATAACGAACAACGATCTAGCCTCCCTCTCTAATATTCTTCCGGTAGATTGGTCTGACCACTACCTTATCCTTTTCACCATGACTAAATCCATTACTCGACCCACCCCACCAGCATATTATCCAAGAAATCCACCCGCAACCTTCACCTTATTCCTCCAGGGGAATTGGAAATCGCAATTAAGGCTCACTTAGCTCTACCCCCTGTCTCTGACAGCACCATTGACCTAACCAACCATTATAACAATTCTATCCTTGAATCACTCGACCAAATTGCCCCAATCAAACTCAAACAACAAAAAAACATTCAGTTCAATTCTGAACTCAACAATAAAAGACGGCTTTGCTTTGGCATTGGAACCATTGGCAGCGTGGCTTCGGTGGGAACCTTCGATTAAGGGGATCCGGTGGGCCCCGGACCTTGAGGATCGCGTCTCTCTCTACGCGGACGATATTCTTCTTTACTTTACTTCCCCTCAGAAGTCGCTTAACGTGCTCTTTGATGTCCTCCCCTCATTTGGGAAGAACTCGGGGCTCGTTATTAACTAGACTAAATCGTGTGTATATGTTATAGCGGGGGTGCTGCCTCCACTACCCCGTAGAATCCCGATCCAGGTGGCAGAGACTGGGTTCAAGTATTTGGGAATTTTCATTTCCCTGGATCCCTCTGTACGATATGACCACAATCTATATGTTCCTCTTCGGCGCCTTAAACGGGACGTTCAACGGTGGCGCGGCTTGCCTTTGTCCCCACTGGGACGCGCTGCCCTTTTCAAAATGATGTCCCTCCCTAGATTCTTGTACGCCTTGCAGAATTTTTTTGACCCTGTTCCCTCTAGCTACTTCCGTGAGGTTGAGGGGCTTCAGAGGCAATTGATTTGGGACAGACGGGCTTGTATCTCCTTATCTAAACTCACGTTGCCATGGTATGATGGTGGCATAGCCCTTCGGGACATCAATAGTTACTACTGGGCCTCACAGTTGAGCGCGGTCAACCATGTGACGTATTCCTCGGGCCCCGTCCCTGCCTTCGCTATGGACAAATTACTGTTGCCGGGTGGCAACTTCAACAGGGCTTTGTATTCGAAGGCGCCATTCCGACTTCTGACTGGACCTACAAAATGTGCTGTGCGTGCGTGGAGAGACGCGACTGTGGCTACGGGCTGGGGTGATAGGATGACACGGATGACTCCATTGTATGACTCTGAGCGGTTGGGCAGCCTGTGGTGAACGAAAGGGTTTGATAGATGGGATATGATCGGTATTAGCAAGGTGGAGGGTCTTTGGTCCAAAGGCACAGTTAAGTCCTTTGAGGCCCTTAAGGCGGAGTACCAGCTGGACGACAGGGAGTATTTTCGATACCGTCAGGTGCGCCATGCCCTGGTCTCCGTGTTCCCTCCTGGGACGGAGATCCCCCAGTCATCGCCGCTTGAGGATCGGATTCTGGACGGCCACGTGCCGGACAGTACGATATCCTTGATTTATAAAAAACTCATCAACACCAGAGCTGATCTTCTGGTGCGGCTTCGGGCCTCCTGGGTTGCGGACGGCCTCGAACTCGACGACGAGGATTGGCAGATAGCGATCGCCTCCCCTAAAGAAGTGGCTATTCCAGCTCGCCTTCGTTTTGTGCAATTGAAGATCCTCCTTTGAGTTTACATGACTGGTACGCGTCTGGTTCGTATGGGATACTCGATTGACGGGCTGTGTAAGCGTGGTTGTGGCATGAGTGGCACCTTTCTCCACATCATCTGGGAATGTCCGGTGGTCTCCGCTTTCTGGTCCAGAGTGCATGATATAATGGGGCGGGTCACCGGGGTCTCTCTTCTACCTGAGGCGCGTCGTTGCCTGCTTAATGTCTGGGAGCCTACGGATTGTACGGCCGCTCAGACCTTTTGGGTAACTCTTGGCAACATGGTTGCCAAGAGGGACATAGTGCAACTCTGGGGCTCTCATAGACCGCCTGGGATAACTGCCTGGAAGGAAAACATGGACTGGTGCATGTTTCGGGAGAAGACGGTCTATGTAGCTCGGGGCCGTCCCAGGAAGTGGGGCAGGATTTGGTCGCAGTGGAATGAGTACTGTGGAGATATCTGTACCCCTCCACTTGAGTACACTGCTGGTGTTCCTTTGTCCCCGTAATTGACGTTCCTGAAAACTGACCAATAAAATTTCTTTGTGATCCTTTTCGCCATCCCCCGCCCCTCGATGGTAGTCGCTAAATTCTTAGAAATTGACTTCCTCCTCCTCTCCACCTCACACCCCAGATATTGTTCCTACCATGTGAGTGTTTGTGATGTTCGTTCTTGTTTTCATCAAAATTATAAAAACAAAACCTGGTCGATCCTTTCCTTATGGTGTTTGATGTCAGTGCACCAATATTTTGCGATTTATGGCTCTAATGTTATAATGTGTTGTCTGGTATCCAGATTTTTTGTCATAGCGGCCGGCCCGATTGGGTTGTAGGCAGACGCTGTGTACTGTGCAGTCCAAAAATAAAGGTTTTTTTTAAAAAAAAAAAAACAATGAAAGACGGTCCCTTAGACATTCTGAACGGATCTGGAGAACTCATCCAAGCATGGACAATCTGGCTATCCTTAGAACTGCTAGATCCTAGTACTAAAAACACATATTTAACGAAAAAGCCTCCTTCCTACGTTCTCAACTGGATTAGGCCAGACACTGCCCTAGAGAACTCTTTAAAATTGTAAAAAAACAAACCTCCACTGGTCCTCCTAAAATATTAGCCTCCATTGACAAATGCGAAGAAATTACCAGCTTCTTTACAAACGAAATCAACATGATCAAACTTTCCTTCTCTTCCCTCCCACTCTCACTCCAACCTACCACCATCCTACACACCCTCCCCAACACTCATAACTCTCCTTCGACCACCTTTTCTACACCTTGATACGCTAGATACCTCTGTTCCCCTCCCTGCTCTACTCCAACAGGATACCCTTTCTAAAACAAAACCCCCTGCTAAAAACAATGCCTCTTGGAGCGATTTCAGTCCAGTAACAGAATCTATGATCACTAATATCATTGTCAACTAAAACCTTCTGCCCACTCCAAAGATCCTCTTCCTGCCCTACTGGTTCAAGAACCTAAATCTATACCTGCCCCCATATGGACTAAAATTATCAACTCCTCTCTTTCCACTGGAAGTGTCCCTGCCTCCCTTCAACTTGGTCAAATCTTGCCTATTCTCAAAAACACCACAGCTGACCCCAATGATCCAAACAACCTTCGTCCAATCTCTAACCTTCCATTCCTATCCAAAGCCCTTGAAAAATGTGTCCTATTACAACTAGAGAAACATATCGTCTCCTTCAACCTCTTTGATGTCTTCCCATCCGGCTTTAGAAAGGGATGCAATACAAAAACTGCCATGTTTAATATCATTGATGACATTCATTGTTTCCTTGACAAAGTACTAATCCTTCTAGACCTCTCAGCTGCATTTGATACTGTCCACCACCCCACCCTTCTCAGCACTCTCAAAGATCGATTCGGTTTGGAAGGCACAGTATACAAATGGTTCTCCTCATTCCTACAAAATAGATCTCAACAAATCAAGCTTAGCTATTTCCTCTCTAAACCTCAACCTGTCTCACTAGGCGTCCCCCAAGGATCCATCCTCTCCCCTACCCTATTCAATCTGTTCATGGAACCACTCACCCTCATCCTCAAACATTCTAATATCAACTACCACCTATATGCTGACGACACCCAATTGTACTACAAGATCAAATCTCACAAAGACATCCTTCACCTCAATGAGACCCTGAAAAAAATTCAAACCTGGTTCCATCTGAACCATCTCAAACTGAACCTCAAAAAAACAGAAATCATAATTATTTTCCCCAAAAAATAATTCTCTTCCCATTCAACTTTGGCTAAATGACATCAAAGCACTAAACTGCCCTCTCTCCACCTCTAATTCTGTCAAATCCCTCGGCATCAGTATTGACCAGAATCGTAATCAGATCCCCCACATTAAAAATGCATCCAAAAGCGCTCTTTTCACCCTTCTCCAACTTAAGAAACTTAAACCTTTTATTCCTGCAGAAGATTTCAAACTTGTCCAATCCGTGGTCCTTTCCAGGATTGACTACGGCAACGCCACTTTGGCTGGCACCCCTAAAATCCATCTTGCTCCTATTAAATCTGTCCTCAGCCTTGCTGCTAGACTCATCTCCGATTGTAGAAAATTTGATCACATCTCCCCCGTCCTCAAAAATCTCAAGTGGCTCGCAATAGAAGGTAAATCCACCTATAAGATTGCCTGTATCACTCACAAAGCTCTCCACCAAAACACCCTTTCCTACCTTGCAACACAACAACACAAAGCAGGTTGCTCTAGATCCCCGAGGAGCACAAACTCCCTTGTCTTGATCCCACCTAGACTAAAATGTCAAAAGACCCAATCCTGCGCGTTCTCTGGTAACGCTCACACAATCTGGAACTCTCTCCCAAAAGATATCCGTTGCAACCCCTCTTACCCTCTCTTCAAAAAAGAACTAAAAATACTTCTTCTCAACAAATATTGGGGTATATAATGTTACTGACACTGTACATGCTCCAAGTATTGGGTTATCTAATGTTAATGACACCTTACATGTTCACTCCCCTCTCCTCTATTATGCACTCCTCCTTACTCCACCTCTCTATGCCCTCATATTCTTACTCCCCCTCTCTTCACCCCCCTCTCTCTCCTAACTTTCACTATCCATTTCCATCTTAATCTCTATCTCTATTCTCTTTGCCCCATTAGACATGCTGATTACACTATCACTTTGTAACTCGTTCTTACTTAATTTTTTAATGTATTCCATTGTTTGTTTTCACCTGCCTTGTAAAGCGCTCTGATACTCTCGGGTCCAGCAGCGCTATATAAAACCTTTGAAATAAAACCAGCGTTACTTTCATACTGCAAAAATACCCTTTGGATGTGAGGATGTATTTTGCACTAACAAATAGCTCTAAATTTAACAGAATATGAATAGCAGCGCACAGCTGCTTGCACTCACTAAATATGCCCTTGGGTTGGGTTTTTTTGCTCCAACTTACTATCGGCATTTAGCATTAGCTACAAAGTGCAAAATGTCTCCTCACGTCCAAAATGGATGTGAGGATGAATTTTGCACTTAGAAAATAGAGCTAAAAACAAAACAACATGAAGAGCAGTGCCAACGACCACTTAGGCTGGTAAGATGAGAAGTCGTAATTGCGTAGTTATAGGTCGTTCCACATTAAAGAATAACGCTGAATTGCAAAAAATACTCCTATTACTCCTGCCTAATTATAATTGCACACAGGCCTGAATAAAAACTCCACCCACTGAGCATGCAAGTGGTGTTGATTAAAAGGTCAGGACTGGCTGACAGTATCCCAAAACATGGAGCTACTTACTCCACCTCAGGACATTGCATTGAGCTCATGCAATGTTAGGTCCAAAAATATGGTGTGGTGGAGAAGGAGGAGGGGATAGAATATACTCTTATAATGAGCCAAAGCAGTAACCTTCCAAAATGTGAATTGACTTGGCATTGAACCCTTTCATTGCATTATATAGCTGTTACTAGTCATTTACCATGTTTTATTTCCTTATATTTAGACCTTGTAAATTTTCTGGCGAGCGCTCTGAGTAGCAGCTGGAATACTGGGACCTTAATTCACCCCATCTCAGCTCTTTAAAGCATCCAATCTCAGCCACATTGTTCTCTAAATCTAAACCAGCTGCCATTTAAAATAAGCAGAAAGTGCATGAAACGGATTTTTTTTGTAAGTTAAGGATAATTAAACCGCAAACACAATCAGTCTCGGACAGAAATGACTAAGCCTATTTGCGGTGATCTCAATTAAACATAGAATGAAACTAAAAAAAAATCATACAGTTGGCTTGGAGCATGCAGGCTTAATTGGTGTTCTTCTTCCTGTAAAATAAAGTGTGAACAACTTAATCTGCCCCTGTATAATGTGCATTGATTATATTGCATTCATTTTGCAAAACAACAGTAACTGTGCAATGCAATGTGATTTGTGAGATGAAATGGATACAAGTCAACATTAATTGGAAATGTAAACGCTGGCAAGCAAAATAATGTGCTCCCCCTTCCAAAACAGTTTCTATTGTCATTGCTAAAAAGCTGACCAAGCATTTACTGTGCACCAACTAACTTTATTAGCATGCAAAGTTTGTATTATGCATGGAATCATGCAGCGTTTTCAGTTTCTGGCCCATCCCTAGTTTGCAGAGGATCCCACTTTCTTAGTTTTTCCTCTCAGTCTGGCACTTTCCTCACAAGTGTCACTATTTCCACGTTGATGCTTCTAATAAGGTCCTGTTTTCTTAGGAGTTCACTTCAATACTCCTTTCCTAATGACCTTGGAAATCAAGTACTACTGTGTAGTGTGGTAGTGCTCTTTGAAGAGCTGCACCTACAGCTTTTTTGAATGAATGAAATGCTTAGTGCAAACATACACCACAGAGGCCTCTTGGCGCTAGGAGAGTGATAGAAGAATGGAAGGAGTGAAATAATAACAGTGTCTTTGTAAACTGCTGGAGGGTTGGAGCCTTTCTGATGTCAATGAGGGGAGAGGGGAGTAGGGGCGTTCCAGATCCTTGGTTTGTAGAAAGCCTTTATTTAATTTTTAGGACGAGCCTTCGAGACCTCTTGTATATATTTTAGTATATACATAAATACTTTAGTATATACTTTTATGTGTATGTACTTTGTGGGCTCTAGAGACCAGCCCCAGGACTTGTCTGCTTCCACTTAGGCACTTTTATTTCTGTTCAACTGCCTCTATTTCACTGTCTTGATACAAAACGACCAGCCAAGGTCAGTAAAATACCAGATTTGCTCACTGCTGAGAGTCTTTCTTTTTTTACATTTTTCTGGCAACTGCCTCTATTTAACTTTCTTGATAGAAAACGACGAGCAGAGGTCAGTAAAATACCAGAATACCTTTAGCATTCTCTAGATTCCAGTTTATAGAAATTGTCTTCCACAACCACCCGTAGACAATAATTTTTTTGGAAATCTTGTATTTTCAGTGATATGACCACCGAAAGCTCTGATTTTATATGAAAAACAGAGCTTTGGACTATACCATTTCCCACTGAAAGGCAATATTTCTCTCCATGTGCTCCCATACCTCGTGTGTCACACAGTTTGGTGCTTACTTGTCCTCCATGTTAAAGAACAGCAGATGTTTCAGCATCCAGGCTAATGTGCTGCATAGCTAAGTACATAAAAGGTTCCAAAGGCGAGGAACCTCTTCACCTTTATTTAAGGGATGCCCTGGCTTCTGTTGAGGCATTGTTTGCCTGTGGTGCTCAGTCTCTCGATCAGATATGTGAGTATATTGTTTCTGAATGCCTTACAGTCCATTCTGATGGGTAGTAATCATAATATTACTTGCAGGAATTATGGGACTTTGCACGGCCTTACATCGACTGTGTTATTTTATAAATTGCTGCTATGTTTATCAGCAGCATGGGATCCCCTGATTAAGCTGTGTGTGTAACTGTAATGTTGATGGACTCTAACATATGAGTGTGGCACGTATAGGTCTCAAGGTCCCGTGTCCATCCAAGAGCAGCTCATCTAAGCCAGGGTTTTGCTTGGCATTCTGGTATTTGAAGTCTTGAATTCATAATAGAATTAACAGAACTTCAATTGCCAGAATGCAAAGAAAAAACTGGATTGATGAAAAAAACTGGATTGGATGAGCAATTCAAACATGGACTTGAAAAGAACCCTGTGAGCCCCATACACTTTGCATTTAAATACTCGGATTTATGGTGTGCTGTGAACCACTCAAGCAGACGACCGTAATCTGAATCCCAGTTTACCAGTATGACCAGATTTTAGGATCTTAAACAAATTACTTTATCTGCCTTTACCCCTTCCCCCTCCTTTCTTTACCCAAATTTGCATTGCTTGCACACACTCTAAACACCGTGCCAAGTGTCCCAATGTTATGTGTTGGAAATTACCATCTTTTATGTGGCGTGCCTCCAGATTTTTGCCTTCACTATTTTTGCTGGCCATAGACCTTTGTGCACTTTACCCCTGCTAACCAGAGGTAAAGTGCCTGTGCTCACCTGTACAACAAGATGAAATTGGCCTACCCTTAATTGGAATATTTAATTTATCTATGAGTCCCTAGTTTATGGTACCAAAGGTGAAAAGTGTATCCAGGTGTATTGACTGCTGAAATTATTGTTAGCATAAGCTGAAGCCATTTTGTTTGTAGCATCCATTTTAGCTAGCCATGGGCTAGCCATGTGCTTCTTCTGTCTTCACTGTTGCTTGCCCTTGTATTCCGCTTGAGTCATCAACGATAGTTAACTCCTTCAGTACTACTGAGCCAGAGCACTGCGCATGCTCAGAAAGGCCTGTTAATGCTAGAATCCACCTATCCTAGAATGTAACTGTCAGGCTGCTTCAACTGACTAAGCTGTACTTATGTCTCCTCCCATGTTGCTGAGCAAGTAGTTTCTGTCTGCCATGTTAGTCAATAGTTATTCATGTATGTGCCAGTACCTCCCCTTTGAGTCTCCATGCTGACTACGCAACAAATGTGTATAAAAGGCCCCTGGTTTCTGTATTCCTTGTACTATCTCATACAGTGCCCGAGGGTGCTGTATCGATGTAGTCCCACTCATGAGTGATTAATAACCATTGTTTTTATATTCCAGTCTCTGTGCCAATCTCTATCTTGTTGGTGTAAGGACCAGTGGACTGATAAGCGTGAACCCCTGCAGCAGTGAGCCCCTGAAAAGACGTATTTTTCGACACAGGGACTGTAAGTAGTTGTCACTAGTGGGCTGCAGCACATATGGGGCCACCCACTGCAGTGACAGGGCAAACATGACTGCAGGCCTGCCATGTATAATACAGTGGGACACTTTTTAACTGCCAAATCGACCTGTCAGAATAAACCCCTTTCGACATGTCTAGACCCTCCTTTTAAATATTAATAAGTCACTCTGAATTAGGGCTTACTGTCGATTAAAGAGGAGTACATGGTATTAAAAAGCAAGGGCCTGATTATGAGATCGTCAGTCTGAATGCCAGTTTGCAGCTGCAGCAGGACCAAGCTCTCTGCAGAGCAGCCGTCCTCCCCGCCTGCCATATTAGAAGTTTCATGCAGGGCTGGCAGTTTCATGGCAGCAGAGACATGACGGCCGGCACGTTTCACCCCTGGAAACGAGCCGAATGCCAATTCTGCCAACCCTACAGTTCTTCCTGAATGCAGCTACTGCAATCTATGTAAGTTTTGTGTGAATGGTGTCATGCAAGCATGTGTTGTTCCACTTCCTGGACACAGACGCCCCATAATGTGATGCCAGTCAGTCAGGTACAATTTTATTCATATTTCTAGTTTTGAAGTGTGACATTGCACACACCCGACCCGAAGGCTTACAGCCAAGGGTACAATCACCTGTGGCTCAATATTTGGGCTCTTTTACTGTCTTTCTGCCGACTTGTGCATGACGTTGTCCCCACCAGGTAAAGGTTGGTTTAAATGCAGGTCATGATTAGCCCAGTGGTAAGCTTGGCAGGAACCCCTTCCTAGGCCGCCTCTGCCTCTTCCGCTGCGGGAGCAGAACCATCAGGGGGGAGGAGGTCTTGTGGCCGTGTTCCCACACACATTGTAATCGGGCGGTCAGACTGCCAAGGAGGCAGCAGGAGAACCACGGAAAACATGACATCAAAGGCGAACACAATAGATCTAGACAGGGGAAGAACAGTTCTGCTATCTTGGTTTTAGGCAGAGAGGACCACTATTGTTTTGCTTGCAGTAAAACACACCGGAAGTGCTGTAAAAGTGGGTAAGGTCATCTCTGGGAACATTTAACCCTTTAGTTAGGGTGTGGCCAGGAGTTTCATCTACCCACAGGCTGGCATTGGGTTTAAATGTGGCATCTCCAGTGCCCTCTTCAGATCACTTCTGGACCTGTGGAAGAATAGAAGAGGACTGGACCTCTATTCTAGAAGAGAACTGAATACTTACTGGACCTACTCTCCCTCGTGTACCCAAGACGAAGAAGTGGACTCCAAAGGTCCAAAGGATGACCTTCTGTTTAGGCTACAGGGACAACGCTTCAAGAGGCCTTTGCTGCATTCCCAGCTGAAGACTCCTAACTGGACCTGACCTGGAACCTGCTACTGGCATCTGCTGTAGTGAACTTTGACCACCAAGTTCTGCCCCATGTTCCTGGACCCTTGGCTGTTATCTGAGTGTACTCCTCCTAACTAATCCTGAAATATGGGACTTAGAATCTTTTTGACAACATTTTGCACTGAGGACCGATAGTTGGCAAGGACCAACCGGCCAAGCTGCTCCGATGAAGGTGCATTGCCCCTGGGGCAAAGATTCATGTTTCTCCCACTACATTCTTCTCCACAGTAGCAAATCTGATTCAGCGTGAATTCACTGAAAAGAAATTCATTATTGAGGAGTCCTCTTTGGCTACTGCCTACATCTTTAGCCGCGGGAAGAGTCTAAGCTAGAAATCTTTACTGAGCAAAGACACAAAAAGTATCCGGCCAGTAAGGGACCTTCTCAGGGTGCAAAATTCTAATTTCTACTGACTGCTCTGAGGTTTCTCGTCAAAAGTCAATGGCTTCAAAAGCAGTTGCAATGAAAAGATCAAATAGTTAAGCATTATATGAATGTAAGTCTAAAATATCAGATTGGGAGCCTAAAAAAACGTGTAGCGATGTGAATGGGACAGAAAAATGAAAAATACGCATGCAAAAATCCCAAACTGAGTTCCAAAAAGCAAGAACAGAGGGGCAATCAAACAGTAGGTGTAATTTTGTCCTGTTGGAAGGATAATACTAAACTGTCTGTTCATACATGGTGGAATTTCATATGTGATGAGCATAGAATTGCAATTGCTTCTTCTTCCTCTGTCACCTTAAAAATCAAATCCGATCTTACCTGGCTTCCTTTTTCTAACTTCTTATCATCCCCCTCCCCTTCCTAACCTTTCCTTATTTTCTCTCTCTCTCTCCCTTTCTTTTCTCCTCCTATTTTCTTCTTCGCCTCTCTTCCTTTTCTCACAGTATCTGAACCTCTTCTCCTCTTCATCTCCTTCTCCTTGTCTTTTCACATTGGTTCTGATTTTTTGTATACTGTTATATTATGCTGTACTCTTTCTTAAACAAAATAAAACTTTATTAAACTGAAAAAAAAGCCAATGGCTTCAGCAAGACCTCGTCCAGAGGCTATCTGACGACGTGGAGCCCTCTTTGGCCACAGTCTGCTGTCTTGCCCTGCCTGAATACTTTGGAATTCCATTCAATAGATTAAGCCAAAGGTAAAACCTTTTACCAGGATGAACCTGTTAATGTATCCGACCCACGGTCCATCGCAGTCAGTCTTAAACATTACTCTTGTCCTGGACAAGGGCAACCAGATGGCCATGGTTGTGCTTAAGATTTTTGGTGCTATTTTTCACCTTAAAGATTAAAATGAATAAATCTTGCTCTACTTATTGGATTGCTATCATTTTAATGTCAGTTTATTTATTAAAACTTACCTTCTTTTTCTAAATTGGTTTCGATTTTTCTTGGGTTGTGTTTTCACTTTATTACTGTTTGAGTCCTGTATATAATGCCATTGCTACCAGGGGAATGAGTTCTGGTTAATTTAGTGAATTTATTGGTTCACCCTGACAAGGATTGTGGTTATTATTTGAGGTGGGTACTCACAATCCTAGAATAATACCCCAGTTCCCTGCACTATGCATATATTCGGCAAACAGCCTTTCCTTTTTAGCCAAGAGAACTTTGCATGTTGTTCTTTTTGGGGAAACCAGATGTTAAAAGTGAATCTTCCAGATTAATGCAAAACACCTTATATATTAAAAAGCAGAGTGGCTGTAGATGTTACTCATGGTAGGGGGTGCTTTGCAATTGTAAATTGGTACAGACATTGTGGAAGACTGCAATTTATTTTACAGATTTGTAGAACTTCAACGTACTCACCATAGTTCAAAGCGCTGCTGGCTGAAACAGCCAGTACTGGCTAAAGGTGACACACATGGCTTGGGTCAATTTGGGCTACAGATCTGGAGTTGGTGCAGAAAACAAACGGGTACTAGTAGGTTTCTTGACTCTGTAAGGTGTGCAGATGGTCCAAAATATTCAAATCACAGAGGGAATGTTCTTGGACACCAGCCCATGGATTCAAATGGGGAAAATACTTTATGTACTTCCAAGCAGGTCCAGAGCCAAAACTAAATTTCCAACTGGTCTTGCTGGTTTTTCTTCGCTGCTTCTTTTGCATCTTCCAAACTCCTCGTCCAGAAAGGCATTCCACAGGAGGCAGGCATCTTCCAGAGAGACGGTGCACCCTCATAGGCATGCGGGTGTGCTAGAGGTTAGCTGTCCCGGAGAGCAGAATAAGAGATTTAAGTTGCTGGAGGAGACATAGTCCTTGCTCCTTTAAAAGGCAGCCAGAAATGTATCCCAGCTGGCAGTCGTCTGATACCTTTAGAGTGGCAGAAGCAGTGTTTCATAAGTTTAACCCTGCAGCGATTCTCCAAATTCCATAAGTGAATCAGGTCAGAAGTTCCACACATTACGACAAGATGGCCACCGATGCGCATTCATTGTCGAAGTGTGCACGCGTCGTGGCGCATGCTTTGTGACACGTCTGTTGTGACGTGTGGACGTGCGTGTGTTATGACACCAACCGTCAATTTTTTTACACTCCAATATTTTAGGACAATAAATTAAAATGTTAAAAACTAAAAAGTGCACACAGATCACAAAAAAACATAGCGAGCTGCCGAATAGAATTTTGCCTGTCGGTTTCGCATGGACATTTGGCTTCCTGAACCGTCAAAAATGTTGCTCAATTGATACTTTCCCTTCTAGTGAAATACCTGTGTGACTTGAAAATCACAGGTTTTTATTTCCACAGGATTAGGTTAAGTAATACTGCAATGTTCAGTGCAATGAAGCTACAATACAGTAGCAGGAAGCACTGCAAGTAAAAACATGTATCAATGCAAACTACTTGCAGAGAAACTAAATAAGAAGAGACTTCTGCTGTAGTGTATAGTAGTTCTGAAAATAGCAGATATTCTCAATTAACTTGAGTCTTCAGTTCCTGTCAATTAGTTGTCTCTCAAATGTGGCAGAATCTCGTGGGTCAGAGTGATTGACACCCCGTGACATCTGGGGAAATATCCAGACTTGGAGGGGCGAGGGCCCCTAAAACAGCCCTTGTCTTCGGTTCATCTGTGCCATTGCACCTGCTGCACCATTGATAGCTATGTCCCTGTACAGCATTTGACCACCACCTGCCTTCATTCTGCACATTTACAACTCTTACCCGTCGGCTGACCAGATGTCATTTAATGTCTGGTCTGTTTCTTACATTGTTAAAAGATGTTTGTGGAAAGCTGCATATTTTGATACCAACTGTGCCATTAATTTTCTCTCTTGAAGGTGGCCAGTGCATGCTGTGCCATTTCGAACAACGTACAGACCTTTAAGTCAAGGTGCAATTGATAAGGGTGCAGTAAAAAAGACCTACTAATCCATGCCAAATGTGACACATCTTATTGGTCTTCTACAACATTCAAACACTTAGGGCCTGATTATGACCCTGGCAGTTCGCGACCCACCATCACCTTTTGGTGGTCCGACCAACCGCTGCCCTGGTGGTCCAACCACCGGATTACAAGCAGGGTGGGAAGACAGCCTCATGAAGGTCGCCACCACTAACATTTGTACTCCCACAGTGGGAGAGATGGCAGCGGGCAACAGAGGCGGTGCCGCCAGTTCCTCTGCCGGCTTAATTATGGACTACCTTTCCGATGGCCTTTCCCTGGTAGGGATACTGCCATGTGTGGGTTGGCAGAAAGGCAATATAAGTTCCCCAAGCGAGTGCTGAGGGTGATTGTGTACTGGAACTGGCACACATGTAATGAGCTCCTATACCTTTGGTAGGGGTGAGCTCCATTTCCAACAGCACTTCTCAGACGACAACATATGGCCAACTGGCTGGTATCACGTCATGGGCATGTCCGCAGTCTGGCCAGCATTGCATACTTGCCCGTGGCGACCCGCACCGACATTCATACTCCAATGCAGTAAGACCGCTAGCCCAGCGGGAAAGCTGAAAAGAGGCAGGAAGGGAAGGCAGTCATCTCAGCAGAGTACTCGGTTGCGCCACCATGGCGGGACGACTGTACCACCACCAAACTAGTAATCAGGCCTTTAGTAAAACTACAAAGTTACAGTGGAAGTGTATGCAGAGTAAGCAAGGAAAGAAAAATGATAAGCATGTGTCGGACAGCGTCCTTGCCAAAATTGAAGCATATTAAATAACCATTACATACAATTCCTGAAAATGTTGAGCTGCACCAGGCAAACAGCTTACCTTCTCTTCTGGGTGCTGCAGCAATGTTCTGGCTGTATGCCTTAGGGCAATGGCAAAACTCCATACAAAATGAATTCTAGTTACAGTTGAGTAAAAACTGTTGAATGGCACTTACAGCAGCCTACAACTGAGCTCTGTGGGTAACTTAGGGGCCTATTAGCATGGCGGGCAGATGGCCACCGTCCGACAGGCGGTGGCGATCCGCCCGCCAAAATACCTCACCGGACGGCCATTTACCCCAGCCCCATTAGCATGGTGGGGGATACCGCGGCAGACGGAATGAATTTTCCGCCAGTAGGCAATCGTCACAATTGCAGGACCCCAGTGGGGTGGGCCGGCACTTGGGGGGTACCCATGGTACCCCCCTTACATTGGCATTCACAAGGTGGCAGGCACCGCAAGGTTCCTGTCACTATGTGCCTGCCAATGCACAACATGCATTCTCAACATTGTGGTGGGTGTTGCTTACAGCACCGCCCGCCACATTGTTGGTAATGCTGGATGCGACTGCCAAGGTGGCGGTTGCATCCTAATTGGCAGTGCGAGACCGCCGCCCCACTGCTGGCCAGTCCCAGCACCATTAGGGTGGCGGGCGGACTCCAGTCCGCCCGCCATCCTAATAGGCCCCTAAATGTGTCTCTTTCAAACATAAAAACAGCATTCCTAATTGCAAGATGAATATATGTCACATTCTTAACAAATGTCCTGTAACAGCAAATGGATGTTACTCTCACCCAATGGTGCCCTGTAGACTCCAGTGGCCATCTCTACATGACAGTGCAAAGAGCTCATTCACAAAATTTCACAGAAATCATTCCTTGTTAATATTTATGAGGCAGGGGTTCCTTTGCAGACCTGCATTGCTACATTGGGGTTGATGGCGCAACATGTACTACTGACAACTTGATGTGTGAAAAAGGCCGCTTTATTGAAGCAGGTGCACAACATAACACATTACCAAACCCTAGGCAGGAATGCCTTGCAAAACTAAAACGTCACTATACAGGAAATACATCTACTGCTTCTCCTACACCCACCCCTAAATGCATCCCCAACACTTCCCCTCAAACTTGACCATCACTTCCTGTACGGCACTATACATTATAATCTTAACAAAACAAACGTTGCTTCTTCTCACTCCAAACCTTTAACTTCCTGCGTACGTAAGATAAATTAACTTGTCTTTTTACTGTTTTTCACTCTACTTCCCCCAAACAGCATTACAAACCTGCTTGAAAGACTGAAAACCTCTCCTCGAATGCTTACAAGCACCTGTTATAGCCACAACATAAGGCCCCTTGTACAACTGTTCCATAAAATATGGCCTCCACCACTCCAAGTAAACGCCCACACCCTCCAAAAAACCACTTATTTCCAACAAACTTTTCTGGGGTTAAGGACGGGAGGGTACAAAATGTCCTCCTCTTACAGTCCGCTACCAGCCACCGTGTCTACCAGTTCAACAAAATGTTGGCTGTTAGCCCAATATCACTTTCCTTTATATGCTTCCCCCACCCACCTACCAAAAAGAGCCAAAGACGACGTCAGTCCTATTGGACTGCACCAAGCCCCTAAATTTCCCCGAAGGGGCATATCTCTGCAATCATATGCTCCCAATAACAAAGTATCATTATTGCATTCATTGATTTTTACAGGGAAAGGCACTATGATTAAATAAAAATATACCACAATACTAAAGAAGCATCAGTGGAAGTATGGATGGATACAGACTGATGACCGCAGTCGATAACCTTTCAATGATTTGCAAATGCAGGAATGGTCACTAACCACTAACATTAGATGAAGGCAGAAGTGACCTTTAATACCCCCTTTGGTTTGTGGCATGCAGTAAGCCACAATGTTGACTTGCAGGCGTCACTTTAGTACATTGCAGTTTGATGTGATTTTGCAGTCAGAGGTCTGCCAATTTGCACAGCGTAGGCTTTGCAATTGCAAAAACCTGCGTCCATCTAATCCCATACTTCAGAGGAATTGCACTGATGCACGAAAATCATATTCCATTTTTGCAGCTCGTGTTAATAGAGAATGGGGACATAATATTTGCACAGGGCCAAACATGGCACAAACAGATTTGATGCTGTTTTTATTGTGTTGACATAATAAAAAAAAGTAGGGGAAATATTATCTCTGCTGAGAAAGAGGTACATGCATTCGAGGTCAAATCATTTACTTTTATTGCTTAAGTAGCAAAAACACTGCAAACTCGATTTGGTTTTGCCTTTTTTATGAATAAGGACTGTTAATGGACTCAAAGCTTCTTCTCAGAATCACCATATTTAATTGGCAATAAAATAAAATAAAAGCAAAAGGCGCGACCTGTTTATTACTCATTTTTGTAATGGTGAAAAAAAACACCGATGGACTGGGGTAAAATCTATTTGCTTAGTTTCGTTTTATGAAAACAGAGAGAAAGAGTGAACTTATTTTGTGCTCTTTTTTGCAGCAGTGAAAACTTTCCTTAACATGTCCTTATAAGACAAAATGGGACTTTCACAATTAAAAGCCCTGAACTTGAGGTTACACAATGGAGCTTTGGTCCAGTGACCTAGCTTGCTGGCTAATGCCATGTAAAAATGTAGGCTATTCCAGTGTTTGATAACCTTTTGACTTCTGTGGACTAGCCACTGAATCATTATTGAAATCCGGGGACCACCCCTGAGTCATTATTTTGAGTCCAGCGACCCCAGACAAAGCAATTTCGATCATTTGAGTGGCAAAACAATACACACAATAAAAACATGAGCATTCATTAAATAAATGCACAAATGATTACATATTGTATTTAATTAACAAACAAATATAAACATTTACAAAAATATACAAATATGAAGAAATTGATTTTAATTGTAATTGGAAGTTTAGAGTTTTTCTATATTTAATTGATGACACTCATCGGTCATGCTATGGACTTTATTTGTATGTCAGACAGGCTGTCGGTGGCGGTCTGTCCGACATCCTGGGAATCGGTCAAACTGTCGGATTACAATACCGCTGGTTGGAGCGCAGAGGTCGGAGATAGTACTGGATGTGCAAAAACTGCCTTTTACTACTGTGGCTTGTGCTGCGTACCATTAATTCTGAATGATATAATATTTATGATGTATTAAAAAAACTGTCTAAATAATACAATAAGGATAAAAGAATATACAACACACATACATCAAAACGCCACTAAAAGTCATATTAACATACAAATAATCATCTAACCAAAAATCTACCTTCCCCGCCCACACATACTAATCTTAGAAAATAATAGGTTTATCTTTACTGAGAACACAAATGAGGAGTCCCTAACCTGCTAAGCCACTGGCATCCGGAAACATTAAAAACAGGCTTCAAAATAAAGCAAGCAGTAAAATAGGCAGAATATTTCAAACAAAAAAAATACTTTCAGACTCTAGAAAACAGTACAATAATAAATGTATCCCCCCCATATTGCAACACTTTCCCTAATGCATTGATTATATTTCCAAACAAAAGTACAGTATGGTTAAAAATCTTAAGTACATGTAAATAATGTTTTTAAAAATGGCCTACATAAAAATGAAAATATACGTAAAGAACTGAAAAATAAATTAACATTTATTTTGTTATAGTATGTTTAATATTTAAAAACTTAAAAAATAAAATGAAAAATGAAAGAAAAGTGATAAAAATTTCAAAAATACATCGCATATTGGTAGAGCCTAAAGCATAAACTGAACCAAAAATGTATGTGTTTTATGTCTTTAAAATGTTTGTGAAAAAATTAAAAGTGTTTTTGGCAATAAAAATTGCCAAAATAAACAGTGTTATTTTTTATGAAAAGTTGTTACATTAAAATGCAAAGTATGCAAAAAAAGTTTAAACTAATCTGATATTATTACTAAGTAAAAAAGAAAGTTAATAGTTTTGATACAAAACTACCTTACTTTGCAAATATAAAAATATTTTGGAAAGTTATATATACTATTATCAATCCAAACATAACGACATTTAGGAAATCAGTGCCCTTTGGGGTGGGGAGCGAAATGTACTATTCCCACTCCAAACTTAGCTTTATTGAGAAAGATATTGGAGATCAAGTTTGAGGGGGCTAGATTTAATTTTTCCAATCCAACCGTAATGACAATTGTGCTAATGTTGAATGTTGATAGGGTTCAATTAACTATTCCAAATCCCACGCCTAGCCACATTGGGGAAAGTGTTGAATTTTGGGGGAAGGACTATGGTTAAGATTTACTATTCCCATGCCAAACTTAGCCACTTTAGGGAAAACTTTGTACTTTAGCGCGAGGTAAGATTTACTGTTCCCAATCCAAACATTGATGAAATTACTGGACTTTTGAACTCAAACTTAGCCAGAATGGTTAAAGTGTTGGACTTTGGGGTTCGGGTGTTAGATTAAGCTTTCCCTCTCCAAACTTAGCTACACTGGGAAAAGCGATAGACTTTGTGGGAGTCAGATTAACTATTCTCTCACTTAAACTTTACCACATTGAGGAAAGTGTTGGACTTTGGGGGGGTTGGAATTACTATTCAGTCAGTAGAAGTCATGAACAATTACTATTCCCATCCTCACTTAACCACACTGCGGAAAGTGTTGGACATTGTGGTGGTTAAGTTAACTATTCTCAGGTGCCGCTCACACAGCTGACTCTGGTGAACACTAGCGAAGGATCTCTGCTGCCGAACGGAGGGTGCTTCCCTCTGTAATCTTGCCCTGCTACCTGGGAGGTCGCGCCGCTGGTGGGAGCTCTTCCGTGGTCGACGGATTGCCTACTTGCTCCCAGCGAGCGCTTGACCCCATTCTATTGGCTGCCTGCACCGGGGGACTGCGAGGACCAGAAGCCTTAGCTTCTTCCAGCTGGTGCCTCTTCCCCCGGCGGCAACGCCCCCTACCTGCCGCCTACTTACTTTTCGCGACACCCGCTCCGCGGGTGCCGCTCACACAGCTGACTCTGGTGAACACTAGCGAAGGATCTCTGCTGCCGAACGGAGGGTGCTTCCCTCTGTAATCTTGCCCTGCTACCTGGGAGGTCGCGCCGCTGGTGGGAGCTCTTCCGTGGTCGACGGATTGCCTACTTGCTCCCAGCGAGCGCTTGACCCCATTCTATTGGCTGCCTGCACCGGGGGACTGCGAGGACCAGAAGCCTTAGCTTCTTCCAGCTGGTGCCTCTTCCCCCGGCGGCAACGCCCCCGTGCGTGATCCTCCCTTTAAATTGAACAGCCTCACACGCAACGCGGGACGCGCGCGGGGAGAAGCGCGAGGCGAAGCCCGGGCCAAGGGCGGGCCCGTTTCAGCCCGTTCCAGACTGAGCAGGACTGGACTGGGCCACGGTATTTACATTCTCATTCTCATACCGCTACCTAGAACTGTGACCTCTCGTTGGTCTTTGACCAAGTATCTGAACAGTACATATTAATAACCTTGTTATACTTGGCGCAATAATGAATAAGCGTACTAGAAGTAAAAAGACCTCTAGCCTAACCGACATCACAGGTCCTCTAGACTTATTCATTACCAAGACCCACGAGGTAATAGACAAAAGCATACACATCCTAGAACGGAGGGTATCCCATGAACTGGAGGTTGCAAGAAGATCATCTATGGGGCTTCTGGCTTCTGCACAAACCCCTACTCAACAGGGCCCAATTATTCCACTGCTTAAGGAAGCAGACAATACGAATGTATTAATACATACGGTTCCAAATATTGTTGATCTATCCGCCACCCAACTCTCACTGGGGTCTAACTCCAGTGAGGACTTGGAAAAAACACCAGATCTACAATTCCCCTATGATCATGTGGATATTGTAGACCCTATTACCACGGGCAAGCGGGAGGGTGCTACAGCAAAGAGGCAAAACATAGACTTGACTCCACATGAAACCACACCAGCTCTGCATAACATGACGACCTCACTTAAACCAACTACTGACATAGCCCTGTCAGATCAACCGAACCCTACCAATAGTAATGCTGATTGCATAGCAATCTCACAGGACGCTGTTATCCGAGAGCTGACAGAGAATCAAGCCCGCGGGGGTGGCATACAGAAACCATGTACCGCATGTGTAACACTACATGATTTTATCACTAAAAGCATGGGTCTGTTGCTAAAACGCCATCTGCAACCTTTGGAAAAGAGCATCATGATCATTGAGAAGCAATTAGCTAAATTAAATACCCCACCTTTTAAGCAAAAATCATTAGGAACACCTGCCAAGGCTCTGGGGAACGTGAAAGACACAAACAACCCGGCCCAACCCCAGTCTTTACCAGCTACCCGACCCAAGCCCTCGCCGCTCGAAAGAGTCGTAAACACTGAAGCTCCAAAAAATAAGCAAACCACCTCAAAACCTGCCCCAATAGAAGGGATTGGAAAACAAAAAGGCCCCATTGATAACTCTCAAAAAAGCCCGGCTCCCGTCGAGTCAAATAGCCAAGTAGTGAAGCAGAAGGATACCCCCCAGACTTCACAAAAAGCCCAACCACCCCAGCCACAGACCAATTTGAGGAAAGGCCCTAGGTATAGGCGTCCGATACATCTGCCACCCGAGGCGACCCCATACACCGTCATACTTACCGGGGTCACCGAGCTGGCAGATGGTACAGACGAACCCCCCTGGTCCTTGCGTAACAAGGTATTGCAGTGGTTGAGCCAAAACAGACCTCTTCATCCATCTAATCATAGTAGAATCATTTCAATGAGAAGAGTGTTCTGGATTGGGGATACCAAGAAAAGTTTACAGGGCGATTGTATTGTACTTAATTGTGAGGACCCCACCACAGCTGATTACATCTCCTCATGGCCAGCCTTGGAGAAAAGGGGGGGGGGTTGACGTTCAGCCTCTCTCCTTCTTTTATCCACCTCTAAACACTTTTAATTATGGTGACCCGAACAGCTGGGAAGAAGTCCAGGATTGGCCCTGGACACAGGTGGGGCACTATAACAGAAACAGAAATAGGAATAGTAGCAACCACTGGAACAGAGGGTGGGATAATCGCCCCTGGCCACCGAGAAGAGAAAACATAAATCCCGATTACTGGAGGGGGGCCCCCACAAGGAACAGGTTTGACTGCCTAGACATGGTCGATTGACCAATAATGGCAACAAAACAGAAAGGAAATAATTTAGCCATCCCAGATGAGTCCAGCATAAATGATCACCAGACTCTCAACGCTAGTACTGGGCCAACAGGGAATATATCCGATCCCCCAACAGGGGAAACATCGCTAACACCTCAGCATCCATCATACCAACTAAATGAGACCCCAAATGGGGAAGGTTCCGTAGCCCAAGAGCAATTCAATGGCGGGGTTATACCTACAATCCCGCGGGATATCACACAAACCAAGAGGGAGGTAGAACACAGTGTAGAGGGTGTGGAGAGGCCAACTAATCAGTCACTGGCATTAGAAGCCAATCAACAAAAATCCAGCCTAAAAATAACTTCCTGGAATATTGCAGGGCTAAACAATAAATCAAGGGCCCAGCCATTTCTATCCTTTATGGGAAAACAGGACATAATATGTCTACAAGAATGTTGGGACCAGGAGGAGACCCACATTGAGGGCTTTAGTACCTTTTACATCCCGTCGATACAGGGTAATCGAGGTAGAGGGTCGGGGGGTTTGTGTATCTTTGCCTCTAATTTGTGTAATATAAAACTGACCCCATACAGGGCAGGCGGATCTAAAGTAGGGGTGGCCAGATCAATGCAAGGACTTATGGTCAAAGCAAAGGGGTGGTCCTTTTTTGTGATTAATATATATATCAATGTGCCAAAAGTAGATCCTAAAGCTTTAATAGCTGAGCTTATTACAATGCTCACAAGAGGTGGGCAAGATGCAGATTGTACCCTAATAGTAGGTGATTATAATTGTCATCTGTGTCCCTATAGTGCCACAAAAAACGGTGGCATTTATAACCTAAGAGGGGACCCCACTACACACTTTGAACATTCTATTATGGGTAACATGTTAAACCAACTAATGCATGATTGGGACCTGGGGTTTGCTAATGAATTATGTGAGCCTTCTGTAGCTTTTAAGACAACCTTCTTTGGTCGAGGGTCAGGCACTGTAATTTACTATATCCTAGTGTCTAATAGGAACCAGGGCTGTCTGGAGGAGTTTAACACGGAAGACCTGGCAATAAATGATCACTTTCCGATTAGCACCACTATTGCCGTTGAGAAGTCCGAGAGCCCCGTAACAAGCATACCTAGTATTCTCCATGGTCACTCAGTATCTTTGGCAAGAAAGAATGGATATGCCATTAAATGGGCAAAAATTGATTCCACAAAGTTCGTGAAGGAGCTAGTCCAGAAAGAATTGGAACAATTCACGACCTGCCTACAACTTAATACTAACCCCCAGTTAATTATAGAGGCTTATGGAAGAATAACTGCCACTATAAATGATAAATTGACCAAAAAACTAAAGATAGGGGCAGTAAAGAGATTACACGGCTGGTTTAATTCCGCCTGTTCCAAAGCCCACAAAGACCTGTTACAGGCATTAAAGACAGTCCCTAAAGACCCTAGTTTGATTAAAGATGCCAGGCGAGCCTACAAACAGACCCTACGTCAGAGACAGGATGAATTGAAAAATCAGGCCTGGGAAGCCCTAGTAAAGGCAAGTGCCTTAAGGGACAATATTTCTTTCTGGAAAGAAATTAATGCCCCCTTCTTCTCCTCGGACAGTAAGGCTGATTCGATGGAGATAGCCATAACGGAAGACGTCTGGGTTGATTACTTTACCTCCCTATACAAAAAAGATCAAATAACTATGACCCCACAAGATGATTTTAATAATAGGCAGGTGGAACAGGCAGTGATGCAAGAGAGCTTCCCTTTAAATATAGTTTTTACCTCCCTAGAACTCGAGCTAGCAATTTCGCAAAGTGCTAATTTAAAGGCCTCCGGCCCAGATGGAGTTCCCATCGATATATTTAAAGAGAATGTAGACCTTTGGGCTCCTCTATTAGCAAATGTATTAAATGCGTATAACAAAAGGGGTTTTCCTGATACATGACACGAAGCCATAGTAATCCCAATATTCAAAAAAGGGGATAGACAGGGCCCAAAATGCTACCGCCCTATTTCCTTGCTAGACACCCTGATGAAAGTCGCAGGCAGAGTATTGTTAACTAAATTGCAAACTTGGTCTAAGAGCAAAGGGATTTTATCAAATTTACAGTATGGCTTTAAAACTGGTGTAGGCACTGTAGAGCAGGGTTTAAATCTGGCCTTAATAACAAGTAAATACATTGGAAGACAAAAAGGGAATTTGTTTTTAACATTCGTCGACTTAACCTCGGCTTTTGATTGTTTAGACCATAGTATGTTATGGAAAACCCTGGTTAAATTGGGGATAGATAAAAATATTCTACACTTTATTCAGGAACTGTATAGAGACGCTGGCGCCACGGTCAGATATGGTAAAAATGGCGAGCGAACCAGAAAATTCCCTATAGCAAAGGGTGTGCGACAGGGCTGCATCCTTGCACCATTCCTTTTTAATTTATATATCAACGAGATAGCAGACTTTTTAAAAGATCTTGAAGTGGACTACCCTAAAATAAACGGCACCTCAGTACCACTATTACTATATGCTGATGATGCCGTGATTATGGCTCGTACCCAATTGGGCCTTCAGAAAGCGTTAACAGGATTCTCAACCTTTATGACCATGAGAGGCTTAAAAATAAACGAGGGAAAAACATTCACAATGTCATGTACAACCAGGAAAATTATACCAGAGTGTAAAACCTTCGTCAATAATACTAAGATTGCTATGACCAAAACCTTTTCCTACCTAGGTATCATATTTAACAACAGGGGTACATGGTCAACAGCAATAACCTCCCGGAATCTGGCCTTCTCTGGCACGATAGGTGCCCTCAAACAATTTGCTAAAAGACTGGGCAGGAAACCTGTAGACATTTTACTTAAGATTTATGCAGCGAAATGTGTCTCCACTGCTGTATACGGGGCGGGTATTTGGGGACTGGCAGACTGTACACAAATCCAAACAGTGGAAAATGCTTTCCTGAGACACCTATTATCAGTCCCCCGCTCCACGTCTACCACAATCTGCCACAATGAACTGGATAGAGCCCATATCACCGACCTGATAAAAATAGCCCCAGTGATGTTGTGGTTCAAGATCTGGACATGCGATGACACAGGTTTCAACAGGGAAGTAATCCAAGACTGCTTGAATCATCTCGCTTCCAGTAAGCAGCCCTGGTTAGCCTATGTGAAAAAGTTTTTGTTCTCCATTGGCAAACCAGATCTCTACCTAAACCCTACATCATGCTCACAAATAACAAAAAAAGCCCTAAAAGTGGCATGTCTTGACTTACTGGAGGAACGGAGATGGTATTTAGACGGGCACATGTCTACAATAGTAGCCCATCGTAACATCCTACATGGTACAGGCCTTCACGCTTATCTAGCCCCAACCTATTCTTGCTATCATAGAATGCTCCTGACTTGAATGAGGACGGAGTCATTCTATAGGTTAATATCATTTCCTGCCCCGAACGATTGGTCGGCTAACTTGGCAAAATGCCCGTGTGACGACCTATCCAAACAGTCAAACCTACATTGCATTTTCTTTTGCAAATTTTATCAGTGGGGGAGAAAAAGATACCTGCCACCATTGCTAAAGACATGGGGATTGAGAACCTGTAAAACTGCACTGGTCAGATTGTACATGATGCAAGATGAAATCACCATAGTGACAGCAATAACATTTTTGACCTTCACTGTAAAGTGCAGAGGGACCATGGGTAATGATTAGGACTGCATGGATAAAACATTAAATATCGTATTATATTGTACCTTATCACATCAAATAATACGTAACACAGGAGACTGTACGAACTTCATGAGTCCTTAATGAATGAATTTTAGAAATTTTGTATGCATTTTAACGAACTTTACCTGTTTTGTATTCATGATATGTATCTTTGTAAGAAGTTTTTTAATGAGAAAAGCTACTTAGTCTGCTTATGTTTATACTTTGTATGCTTTTATGGTTTTTTGTCAAAATACCGAATAAAGCTAATTTTGAATTTGAATTTGAACTATTCTCACTCCAAACCTATGCTCACTGTGGAAAGCTTTGGACATTGTGGTGGTTAAATTAACTATTTCCACTTCAGCCATATTAAGGAAAGTGTTGGACTTTAGGGGGATGTATTTGCTACTTCCACTCCAGACTTGGGGCCTAATTACGAGTTTGGTAGCTCATCAAACTGCCAAACCCACTGTGAGGGGCAGACTGAGGTAGCCGCATCAGCTGTCTGACACCGTATTACGACTACGGCGGTTGAACCATCACAAGACCTCCTCACCTTACAGGGATCTGTGATCCCTGGTGGTGGTGTGGCAGTCTGAGGTCGCAATATGCCTGGTGGTGCTCCTGCGGCACCACCAGCCATATTACAAGTTTCCTTACCACCAGCAATCTCATGCGGGTGCTCACACCATGAAAATGCTGGCAGTGCGGAAACTAAGGAACCCCTGTTGCCTCTGGGCCTGGAGATACATGCCGGGGGTCACATGGTGTGCCCCCTATGTGTGCATGTACCCCTTTCCTGCACGGCATGTAGGAACAGGCTTTGGTGCTTCCATTGCCTTTCTTATAGGTACCACTATGGAACCGCTAAAGAACCGCCCACCAACCACAAGGAAATTCGTTTTCTGGTTTGTGATCAGCAGTCGAGTTTGACGGTGTGGAAGTGGGGTGCTGGAGTGGCAGCCCACTCCAACACCGCAAAACTCATAATCAGTCCTTAGCCACATTAGGGAAGGTGTTACATTTTTGGGGGGGATATATTTACTATTCACATTCCAAACTTAGCTACATTGTGGATTGTGAAGGATGTTGTAGGGTTAGTTGAACTATTCCGATTTTAAACTTCACCACATTAGTGAAACTGGTGGTGTTGACTCTACTATCCCCTTGTAACTGCTTTGTTAAATGTATTGTATTCTGGAGGAGTACAATTATCCAATCACATTCCAAGATTACCCACAAAAGCGCAAATACTTAATAGTTATAAATTAAATATAAAAAGTAAACCAAAATGTTTGGTTAAAATAAATAAATTCCATTAAAGGTAATACAAACAAATCTACATGAGTATCAATGTACACATATTTATAAAAAATAAAAAAAATCATAAATTACAACTATAAAATAAGAATTTAAAAATAAACTGTAAAACAAATATAAAAAAAAACAATTACAAAAGGGGCTGATTACGATGTCGGTGGTCCCACCAAAATCAAGCAGAGCAGTCCAATCGCCTCATTATGATGTGGCCTGACCGCATCTTTCGGAGGGACCGACCAATGCTCCGACAGGAGCCCGTCGGACCATCGGTTGGATCGTAGTCCCTACAATAGGAGCAGGCACTGCCCTAGGGATTACGATGTTCCTTTCCGACAGCTTTTCCATGATAGTCCGGCCATTGCAGGTTAGTGTGCACAAAAGAGCATGTGCGCCTATGTAGGGAGCAATACCTATGTGTGTTTTCACTACCCATGAGGCCTGCTCTTCCCATTGGTTAACATAGGGAAATGGTTGACATCCCTGGGGACTGTGATAGTGGATTGCAGTGGAGCAGCCTCATGATGTTTCCTATCAATGGATTTGCAGTGCCAATCCTTTCCTTTGGTGAAGGCGGATTCAGCATAACTCGCTTAGAAATGCCACTTATAGAATATGGACAGAAATAACCACTTATATAATATGAACATTTCTATGCTTCAAGATTCTCCGGGACTGTGGTGTCTGGCTCCAGAGGACAGCAGGGCTTTGGGGGAGCACATCTGTGCAATCCCCAATCGACAGACATAAACCATACGCATCCCACAATTGTGACACTTACCATCTAGAGCACAGCTTTCCAAACTGTGTGGCGCGACACATTACTGTGTCGCGCCCCAGCCGTAGGTGTGTCGCGCAATGAGATTACTTCTGCCGGGAATCGGCAGAGCCGGGCTTCAGGGGCTCTTAGAAGGGGTGAAACAACAACAAAGCCCTATTAACACGCACAAGGTCTTTAAAGACCTGTCAAGTGCTCGGGTGCGGCTGTGAGCGGTCCCGGGATGGGATGTAAATCGCCACCTTCGGGGAAATATGTATCTTACAGTTCACTTTGGCGTGTGCAGTAGGCAACGGGCCACGTTGCCTGCTTGGTGCCAGGATATCGTAGCGCTTTGCCTTTAGTTCCCTGCCTCACCGCGCTCGCATTGTGCAACTTGCGTGTTTTGTGTGTGTTTACTTTCGCATTTGGGAACGTGGGAACTTCATTTCATTAATTTTGCCTGATTGTACCGAGACCATAGCGTATTCCACCTCTGTGCCCCAATATCAGCCAGTTTCACTCGGGGTATCGTTGCTATTTTGTTTGTTGTGCCTGCAGCCAGCCTCCCCACCCCACTCCCGCCTCCCAGCTTGATCCTTCCTCCCACGGACTTTAAAGCCCTGCCTCGCCAGAAATAGCGCTGTGACCTCTCTCGCTGCTCCGTGAGAAGCGGTCGCTCCCTGCTCGCCCTGCTCTGCTGCTCACACAGCCTGCCTGCATTCAGACTGCCATCCGGGTATCGTAGCGCTCTCTCCATTGCCTGCTTGGTGCCAGGATATCGTAGCGCTTTGTCTTTAGTTCCCTGCCTCACCGCGCTCGCATTGTGCAACTTGCGTGTTTTGTGTGTGTTTACTTTCGCATTTGGGAACGTGGGAACTTAATTTCATTAATTTTGCCTGATTGTACCGAGACCATAGCGTATTCCACCTCTGTGCCCCAATATCGGCCAGTTTCACTCGGGGTATCGTTGCCATTTTGTTTGTTGTGCCTGCAGCCAGCCTCCCCACCCCGCTCCCGCCTCCCAGCTTGATCCTCCCTCCCACAGACTTTAAAGCCCTGCCTCGCCGGAAATAGCGCTGTGACCTCTCTCGCTGCTCCGTGAGAAGCGGTCGCTCCCTGCTCGCCCTGCACTGCTGCTCACACAGCCTGCCTGCATTCAGACTGCCATCTGGGTATCGTAGCGCTCTCCCCATTGCCTGCTTGGTGCCAGGATATCTTAGCGCTTTGTCTTTAGTTCCCTGCCTCACCGCGCTCGCATTGTGCAACTTGCGTGTTTTGTGTGTGTTTACTTTCGCATTTGGGAACGTGGGAACTTCATTTCCTTAATTTTGCCTGATTGTACCGAGACCATAGCGTATTGCACCTCTGTGCCCCAATATCGTCCAGTTTCACTCGGGGTATCGTTGCCATTTTGTTTGTTGTGCCTGCAGCCAGCCTCCCCACCCCGCTCCCGCCTCCCAGCTTGATCCTCCCTCACCCCGCCCCCTCCACCATCCATATATGACAGATGCTTTCCCGTGCAGCGTTCACGCGCAGCGGTCGCGCCCCATGCGCGCCGAAGGTGCGCCATAGGTAAGCCCGTCTGCGCCCGTCCGCCCCTGGACTGCGCCCAGCGCCTATCCCCCTGGGCCCCGCCGCTCCCAACCCACTAAAATCATATATGATGCCGCAACTCTCCACGCCCTCAACCCTGGACGTACACCACAATGCTGCGAAGCCACCCCAGGACGTACCTACGGCCCATTCGCCTGCCTCTCCTGCAAGTTCAACTGCTTCAGGACCCTCACCAAATCCACTTCCTCCATACACAGCTCCGACTCTAACCGCCTGAAGTGCATCCTGCTTAACACCCGCTCGGTCCACAGACACGCAACTGAACTCTGGGACCCACTCGACACTGCGTCACCGGACATCGCCTTTCTTATAGAAACATGGATGAACACATCATCAGCACCCGACATCGCCATAGCCATACCGGGTGCTTACAAGATCATCCGAAAAGACCGCACCAATCAAACAGGAGGAGGCATCGCCATCATCCATAGGAACACCATCAAAATCACGACCAGCTCCGACGATAATCTCGCAACCGCCGAACATCTCCACTTTCAGATCCACACCGACCCTAGGACCACACTTAGAGGCACCCTCATCTACAGGCCTCCAGGTACCCGCACTCAATTCAGCGATGACATCACGGACTTCGTCAGCCCACATGCCCTCGCCTCCGAGAACTACATTCTCTTAGGAGACCTCAACTACCACCTTGAAAACAAACAAGACAGCAACACCACCACCCTTCTGGGCAACCTGGCCAATCTCGGACTCAAACAACTTGTCGACACCCCCACCCTTGTAGCCGGACACACGCTCGACCCTATCTTCACCTCCAGCAAGCACATTTCCTTCGATCGCACCACAGCTCTCCACTGGACGGACCACAGCTGTGTTCACTTCAGCTACAAAACCACCCTGACCCACAGCCGCCCTCAACCTATTCCTCAGAGAAACTGGAACAAGATCACCACCGACCAACTCCTCACATCGCTCAACCAAAACCCACCCGCCCTCTCATCGGACCCAAACCAAGCTGCCACCAACCTCAAACAATGGATCACCCACAGTGCTGACGAATTAGCACCCCTGAAAAAGCACCAGATCAACTCAGCCAGCAAAAAGGCTCCCTGGTTCAATGATGACCTTAAAAAATCCAAGAAGCTATGCCGCACCCTGGAGAAAACATGGAGAAAAAACCCAACCACCGACAACATGGCCACCCTCAAGGCAGCCACCCGCAAACACCACCAACTGATTCGATCCGCCAAGAAATCAGCATTCAAGGATCGTCTCGACAACAACACTCACAACAGCAAAGAACTTTTCAACATCGTCAAAGAATTCACCAACCCCACCGCAGCATCTAACAACATCACTCCCTCCCAAGACCTCTGCGATGCGTTATCCTCCTTCTTCTACAACAAAATTGCCGACATCCACAACAGCTTCGAGAATACTCCCAGCGATCAACCCTCCCCACCCCCCTCAGATCCTACTCCACCAACTAACAACCTTAGCGCTTGGAACCCAATCACCACTGAAGACACCACCCGCCTAATGAACTCAATCCACTCTGGCTGGCCAACCGACCCCTGCCCCCATCACATCTTCAACAAAGCGGACTCCATCATCGCACCTCATCTCCGTGATGTCATCAACTGCTCGTTCAACTCTGCCATCTTTCCAGAAAGCTGGAAACACGCCGAACTCAGCGCCCTTCTGAAGAAACCCACAGCAGACCCCTCCGATCTTAAAAACTACAGACTCATATCCCTCCTCCCATTCCCGGCCAAAGTCATTGAGAAAGCCGTCAACAGCCAGCTCGCCGCCTTCCTTGAATCCAACAACTCCCTCGATCTATCTCAATCCGGGTTTCGAGCCAAACACAGCACCGAAACCGCCCTCATCGCAGCGACTGACGACATCCGAACACTACTGGACAACGGAGAAACAGTGGCCCTCATTCTACTCGACCTCTCCGCCGCTTTCGACACAGTCTGCCACTGCACCCTCATACAACCCCTCAGCAACATCGGCATACAAGGAAAAGCCTTCGACTGGATCACCTCATTCCTCGCTGGGAGAACTCAAAGAGTCCGACTTCCCCCATTCAACTCAGAGGCCACTGAAGTCATCTGTGGCGTACCACAAGGATCTTCGCTCAGTCCCACCCTCTTCAATGTTTACATGAGTCCACTCGCCTCCATCACGCGTCAACACAACCTTAACATCATCTCTTACGCCGACGACACCCAGTTAATCCTTTCCCTCAACAAAGACCCTAACACCGCCAAAACCAACCTTCACGAAGGCATGAAAGAAGTAGCCGAATGGATGAAAACATAGCCGTCTAAAACTCAACTCAGACAAAACGGAGGTGCTCATACTAGGATCTTCCCCCTCTGCCTGGGATGACTCTTGGTGGCCTTCCGCTCTGGGCACAGCACCCACACCCACAGACCATGCACGTAACCTTGGCTTCATCCTAGACTCCTCTCTCGATGTCCAGACAAGTCAACGCAGTCTCATACTCCTGCTTTAACGTACTTCGCATTCTCAAAAAGATCTTCTGCTGGATCCCCCTTGAGACAAGAAAGACTGTCACCCACGCACTGGTCACGAGTCGACTGGATTATGGTAACACACTTTACGCTGGAATCACAGCAAAATTACAGAAAAAACTCCAACGCATCCAAAACGCATCAGCGAGACTCATATTAGACATCCCTCGCCAAGATCACATCACCAGACACCTAAAAGACCTCCACTGGCTTCCCGTCAACAAAATAATTACATTCCGCCTTCTCACCCACGCACACAAGGCCCTCTACAATCTAGGACCCGAATGCCTCAACACTCGACTGTCCTTCTACAAACCCACCCGCCAACTAAGATCGTCCAATCAAGCCCTCGCCGCAGTCCCGCGCATCCGAAAATCCACCATGGGTGGCAGATCCTTCTCCTTCCTTGCTGCCAAGACCTGGAACTCACTCCCCACTCACCTCCACCTTACTCAAAACCACATCTCCTTCAGAACAGAACTCAAAACCTGGCTATTCGATAAATAATGAACCCCTTCCCCAAGCGCCTTGAGACCCTCTGGGTGAGTAGTGCGCTATATAAATGCTCGAACTTGAACTTGAACGTAGTGCTGCTGCAAGACTTACCGGTATTCACAGCTTTTCCTTCAGAAGATGGGTGACATAGAGTGCATGTGAGAAATTGTGTCTTATGTGGTTAATTTACTCTGATACATTATGCCATTGTATAAACTCATAACGACACATTTGATCGAATGTAATGTGTGTGAGCCAGTGCTGTCTGTAGTTGTTGCTGTGGATGGTCATTAGCAGGTTCAATATCTTTTGCTTTTTTCTTATCTGATTAGAGTCCACAGCTGCTTATCTGCACAGTGAACTTCCTTTCAACTTTTGTGGCACTGCTAGGAAGACAGGCCTCTCGCTTCAATGCCTTTCACATGGATCGTTACGTAAGATTTTCTTACTGCAATGTTAAAGGAGAGGTATTGATTTATCCTTTTAAATGTGAAATGGCCTTCCACAATGAGCTTGTTTATCAATTGTCCGTAATCTTGTGGCTGTCTAATTTCATTTCAATTAACCCAAGTGGTAGTCGAGAGGAATCCTCTTCCAAAGCATTAGCTAATCTTTAAGATAAATACACAATATGTGATGCCAGTGGACGGCAAAAATACAAATTTTTTCTTCTAAACATCCCTTGTAGTTAAACGTGTGGTTCGTGTGCTGAAAAGACAATATTTCACCAGACATAATGCTCTTTCATTACAATTCTTACACTGCGTTTTTTTTTACAGTGCAAGCATATCTTGATAAATTCAAATATGATCGAATTGGAATTTCTCAGACTTTCTTCTTAAGAATGTGCCAACGAATGTGGTTGGGATAACTGTTGAATATTTTTTCTCACACTTTTCTTTTTTTTTTTACTTTTAACTGCTTTTGGTCAAAGTCACTGAATTCTGCATTTTCAACCTAGATACTGGCTGCAATGTGGTTCACTTGTGGCTAAACATCATGTGTGGGTGTGTTTGACGACATAGAACTGCTCCAGAGTTATTGAAAAGTGGGGATTTTGGTCTTTCTGGTAATATGGGGGCTTTTTGCATTTACAGGAGCCACATCATTTGACTCCATTCTCTTCCATATTTGCTTCTCTTTAAAAAAATTAACAGGGAATTTGATTTGTATATAAGTAACATATTAATTGAGTGAAAAAGCTAGTTAAAAAAATGAGTCTGGTGCAATTAGAAATTGTGAAAATATATGAGCATATGACTTTTCTATAAAACGAAATGAGCTATAACGACCATAGGGAATATAGTAATCCTAGTGCTAGGGTGTGGGTGTGTGTGTGTGGGGGGTGTGGAGGGTGTGTGTGTGTGGTGGGGGTGTGTGGGGTTGTGTGTGTGGGGGGTTGTGTGTGTGTGTGTGGGATGTGTGTCTGTGGGGTGGTGTGTCCGTGTGGTGGTGTGTGTGGGGTTGTGTGTGGGGCCCAAACCCACCATAGGTGGTTCGGGCTCGCTCGCTGCGCTTCCTCACGTTACCGTGTCCCTGACATTTTTTTCACAAAAAGGTGTGTCACCAACATGAAAAGTTTGGAAAGCTGTGATCTAGAGGCTAGGTCATGGCCCCACTAAAGATTAGGATCGGCATTTCACAGCCCCATGGCAGACAGGCCTACAATTTAGGGGAGACATCTGTAGTTCAAAGGAAACCCCGTGAATCACCCCAACTTTTAAAGTCACACACCAGTATAACTAAAGGTGCCATCCTTCAGCAAGGGGTAATATGTACTTGAGGGGATATGGGATCAGAGAACCTGAACTGCATTAAGCACATTGTCAGAGGAATCTGTTGTGTACATGGAGGATAACTGTCGAAATAGAGGGTGGCCTAGGCCAAGGACCTGCTGAAATGTGGCGCACTGAAGTGTGCTTTCCAAAAGTTTGACTGCAGGCCTCCTGATCTCTCAGAGATCTCAGGGACATCAAAGATCTTCCACGAAGGGCATACACCATCTACCTGTGACATCTGGAAAGTCAAGCCTTCTAAAGTGCCCACCTCAACTATTGAATTTCAACTGGTAGTGTGGTGCGAGCGTGGAACTAAGACTTGTAGCTGGAGACTGATTTGTCTCATGCGGAGCTCAGAAATCTAGCCTGCATATAAGATGGGTGGTTCCAGGACTGCAGGGACCCCAACACTCATAACCGTCTAGTAAGTGGTGAGCTGATTCACTGGTTGTGGGAACCCGGGCGGCCCCTCTTGTTATTCGTGCCGCATCTCTATGATGCAACACGTCAACTGCATGCTCATTGCATGTGGTGCCCAATTCACAGGGTGCGACTACCGGAGGTGGGGATGTACCTGGAGTATTGCCACATTCTACTTCCGACATTGGCCGGTGGTGCCATATTATACGTTGATTTTTGCCAAACGCACAATACCTTTTGACATTGGGATTTGCTGCATGGCTTTGGCTCACTGTGCTGTTAAAAAGTGCTCTATTTTGTGTATGCGCATCATTTTGATATGGTGCAATGCATAAGGGTGCTCTATCTCATTTGGGGGAACGAGTTAGACTAGGAATTGTTCACAGTGTGCATAATATTGATATCATAACCATGTGAGTGGGCCTAGCACGGTTAGTAATATTTCCAAAGGTGCTTTGTATCCAAAAGTTAATGATAGTCATGCTACAATGATTGAATATGCGTATTGAATATAAACTTTTTTACATGCATCCTGTGTACACTCTCTTTTGTGATGCTCAGTGTATTTATCATGAGTGGCTGGTGTGCCTTTGCTTTACACATTACCTCTGTAGTAAGCCTGACTGCTCAGTGCCAAGCTACCCTAGGGTGAGCCCGGTTATACAGAAAGTGTAATCATCTGACCTTCATGGGAGCTGTAGATCTGCCTGGCTTGGGCATCCCTTCAGCCAACCAGACACTGCTGATTCCAACACTCCTGCTTTTCAATGCAAGTACAGTAGCCAAATTGATGCACAAGCAGCCAATAGCATGAAAGTGGGAGAGCAATACTCTCATGTTATGATCTGTAATGTGTTAATAGTGCCTCAAGCCAATGGCTTAAAAAGGATCCAAATAAGCTGAAGATTGAAAGTGGCTGCCCCAAAGTTTACTCTATATGCTCGGAAGCAAAAGGTCCTGCAGAGAACTGCACTGTGAAGCCAGATGCAAACATTTTAAGGGCTGACCCTGGTTGAGCCCTAGTAGCTTTCAGGTTTCACTCTGAATGGCGAAAAAGAAGAAATAAAAAGTGCATACATTACCCCTTTTTTAGTGGCAGACTCTCAACCTATATGCCTTAGACAGCAGATGCACAACAAATGTAATTTGTGTCTGGAGAGAATGGTAACCTCTGATTTAACTATGCATTCTGAATGAGCTACTAAATTACTGTTGAACCATTGCAGCACTAGGGTCTTTTTCTGCGTGGTCTGATGGCTCATGAGGTGACTGCATCTGTTGGAAAAATATGTGGGCACCTACATATTACTTATTCGAGTTACAACAATCCAAACAGCAAAAGGAGGAGTGTGGCTCACTGATTAGAGCGGCAGACCCTGATGCAGAGGTCTGGCCCGGGACCAGGGTTCAATTCCCGACGCGGCAGGTTCCTGAGCCCGAAAATGTCCACGGACTCGATAATTATCGCCTCGGTGCCTACTCTAATCATGGGGGCCCACGCTGCAACTCTGGGCAATAGCTTGCTTAATCTCCACTACGGCGGCCCACCCGCTGCGGGATGCCTGGCTTTCACCTTGGGGATGCCCAGTAGGGGTTATCTTACAGGGAAAAAGCCAGGACGGGTTCCCAAGGCAAGCGCCTTGATGCCTTCGGGTGATACGTGCGCTATATAAGTCGCAATACATTTACATTTACAAAAGCCGTGAACTAGAATGAAATAGAGAGAAAAAAAATTACTACCACATTTCACAAACAATATAACAATTAAAAATATAACACACAAATTTGCCAACCAAATGGACATTCGGACAGATGGGCCTTCAAATAGGGCTGAGACCAATAGGGATTAGGTGAGGTTTTCCACCAAGACACTGGTTATATTTTTGGATGTTTTTTTCTGCCTGCCCCCTTTGGTGCCAGTCGGTCTTTTTGTCCTTACTGTACCCCCCTCAAACGGGGGCAGTAATGACAAAAAAAGACCGACTGGCACCAAGGGGGGCGGGCAGTAAAAAACATCCAAAAATATAACCACCTTTGGAAGCGAGCCTTGCCTAAGGGCTCACTTCCACACACTGAAAAACACAGTCCCTAGGGCCTAGTGGGCCAGAAAGGCCAATAAACTGAAAAACATTGGCCAATTCGCCCCCAGGGGTGTGGGGGTGGAGCTGAAAAACATTCCTAGAAAATGTCCCCTCTAGGAAGCGACCCTTGCCCAAGGGGTCGCAGCCATTACAAACAAAAAATCCCTGGTGCCTAGTGGCGTTTTTCTGCCCCACCCAGGAGGCAAAAAGGCTGAGAAAATGGACCTATTTGCCCCCAGGGGGGGGGGGGGGGGGGGGGGGGGAGCAGAAAATGTAAATCTACATTTGGCCCCCACCTGGAAGTGACCCTTGCCCAATGGGTCACTTCCATTGCAATGAAAACAATCCCTGGTGCCTAGTGGCATTTTCCGCCCCCCCTGGGGGCAAAAAAACAGGTCGATTTGCCCCCCAGGGTGGCAGAAAATGTAAATCAAATTTTAGCCCCCACCTGGAAGTGACCCTTGCCCAAGGGGTCACTTCCATTGCAATGAAAACAATCCCTGGTGCCTAGGGGCACAACGGGCAAAAAAACTGGCTGATTTGCCCCCAGGGGGAGGGGGTGGCAGAAAATGTAAATAAAAATTTAGCCCCAACCTGGAAGTGACCCTTGCCCAAGGGGTCACTTTGTACATTTCTACAGTGGAATCCCTGGTGCTGGTGGCTATTTTCTGCTGAAAAACAGGCCGATTTGCCCCCAGGGTGGCAGAAAATGTAAATCAAATTTTAGCCCCCACCTGGAAGCGACCCTTGCCCAAGGGGTCGCTTCCTACAATCTAAATTTAAATCCCTGGTGCTAGTGGGGGCATTTCCACCGCACGATCGCAACGCTGCGCGCGATCGTGAGGCAGAAATGCCCTGCAAAGAGACATCAGGGGTGAGGAAAATCTCTTTCCTCTCCCCTGATGCCTTCTTGCAGCCCCAAACCTCCCCCGAGACACGCAAACACGAACCTTCTTCCACGACGCTCAGGAAGCAAATGGCTTCCCGAGCGCCGGGGACTCCCTGATGACGTCAGCGCACGCTGTGCGCGCTGACGTCACAGGATTCCCAGGGGGGGGCAGGAGGGGCACGGAAGCTCTTCTGCTGCCATCTCCATACCTGCGGCCACGATCGGACACCCTGGGGGGGAGCACCAGCGCTTCCCCAGAGGGAGGGGCTCATGACGAGCTGGACTCGTCATCAGCACACGACCAGTGTGTGCCATGGCGAGTCCAGCTCGTCATCAGCAGGGAAGGGGTTAAAGAAGTTGGCGAA
Organism: Lissotriton vulgaris; assembly: GCF_964263255.1. NCBI lineage: Eukaryota > Metazoa > Chordata > Amphibia > Caudata > Salamandridae > Lissotriton > Lissotriton vulgaris. Next base: position 88,426,301 of record NC_141697.1, on the reverse strand, counting down.
GTTGTCACATAAGGCTTTAGAGGGTTAGACGCAGGAGTTCACTGGCTTGGATGTTTGTTTTTTGATGATGTCAAAGAGTTCTCTTGGTCTGTTTTTGGCCTTGTCCAGTTTAGTGCAGAAAAAGTTGGATTTTTCATTGTTGATATGTTGTTTGTATTTTCGTCTTGCTGTTCTGAGTTCTTCGTAACGGCTGAAGGAGGGGTTCTTTCTCCAGAAATGTTCTGCTGCTCTGAGCTGTCTTCTTTCCTCATTAATGTCCTTGTTGAACCAGTATCTGGAGGGGGTGTTTCTGGGTTTTTTCAGTTTCAAGGGGGCTAGTTCATCTAGGATGGAGGTCAAGGTAGCATTGTAGTGAGATGTGAGTTCTTCAGTGGAGAGGCCTTCCGGGGAGGTGGGCAGGAGGGGGATATTTTCTCTTCTAACTCCTCTGTGTTGATCTGCGATATGTTTCTCGACCATGTGGATGGATCAGAACTAGAGGGGCGAGTTATGATCTGTTGATGGAGGTGGAATAGGATAAGGTGATGATCTGACCAGTCGACCGGAAGGATGTGATCTATAAAGATTGCATCGCGTTGGGCGATGATGGCATCCAGGATTGCTCCTTTGTTGTGGGTTTCTTTTGAGCAGTGATGGTAGAGGTTGTTGGTATGGAGCACCTCATTTAGGTTTGGTACTGGAACACTGTTCCTATCATTCCAGTGGAGGTTAAGGTCGCCTAGAAGGATGTTGTTGGTATCACGGAGGGAGCAGTGAGCGATTAGGTCTTATAGGTGTTTTGTGAACGTGACAGTTTTGCCCGGGGGGTGGCAAAGGAGGTGGCAGTGCACTAGCTTGTTGTTGGAGGTTTTGATGTTGGAGGTTAGGCATTCGAGGAAGTTGTAACTTGTGTAATCAGTTTCGGCCACTAATAGGTTATTGTTGTGGATAATTGCCATGCCTCCGCCTTTTTGGTCTATTCTGTTTTTGTTGATGATAAATAATCCCGGAGGAACAAGCATATCCAGGATCGGAGGAGAGGAGTCATTGAGCCAGGTCTCGGTGATGAAAGCTATGTCGACATCGTGATTGAGAATGGCTTCTGCTAGCTCTGTAGCATGTTTCGTGGCGGACCTGCAGTTTATGAGCATGCAGTTTGTGCTGTGGGACTTTTTGTTTGGTTCCGTGGGGATGTTGATGAGGGAGGCTGGAGGTCTGGGAGGTTTTTGTGAAGAGTGTTTGCTTCTGATCCCAGTGATTACCTGGATTGCAGATTGCGGATCGCTGGGTGGGGGGGTGAGGTAAGTGGAGGCCAGCTCGAGCGCTTCCTCCTGGGACATGGCCTCCATAGCCCTCTTTGGTCTCGGGCCTGGGCAGAGGGGGGGTGAGTTGGCTGGTTGGGGGGCAGGCAGTTGAGCGGCCTAAGGTGGGAGTGAAGGGAGGAAGTGGGGCTGGGGTTGGAGATATGGGGCGGATTGTGGCGGGTCGAGAGTATGGATAGGATAAGATTCAGGCCCTGTATTAAGGTGGTGAGTTGGCTTTCGATGCGTGTAAGGCTGCAGTTTGACTCTTTTTGAAGGGGAGTGAGCTGCCCCTGGGTGTGACCTCTTCGGCGGGGGGGAGCGTTGTCAGAGTTGTGTTGATTGTTATTGTTAGTTAATGTGGCGGTTTGGTTTATGGAGGTTGATGTAAGCTGAGAGTGGTCGTGGTGGGGTAGTTTATTTCTCTTGCTAGGGGGAGGGTGACGGGTAAAGGGAGACTCGGGATGTGTATAGTGGTCATTCGGAACTGAATGGGTGGGGGTCCTCGGAGTGAGATGTTCTTGGAGGTATGGTAGATCAGGTGAGGGGGCCGTGTCATTGGGGGATGGGGGATTGCAGATGGGCAGAGGCTCGGCGGTGGTTGAGGTAACAGGGGGCGGACTAGAACGAGTGTTCCGTGTGGGGATTGGCTTTCCCGGTGTGTGGGAAGCGGTGGGTCGGGGGGCAGAGTGTGGGTGCTGTTGGTAAGTAGAGAGGGGAAGAGGAGGTTGAAAACCTCAAGGTTGGCATTGTTGGCTTGGATCAGGACTGTGCCGTTAGTGTAGATGGTAGCTGAGGTGGTCCTGTGGAGCAGCAGGGGGGGTGTAGAATGTGAGTTTGCAGCTATGTGTCGTCTTGGTTGTTTTGGTGATGTGGCATCTTTCACTCAGGGCGACCATCCAATAGGCGGGCCTAATTGTGTGGAATATGAGGTTCCTTTTTATTTGGCCTATGGTGGAACAGTGGTATAGGTCCGGAAAGAGGAATTCAGGGAATTGCCTGATCAGTTTACGTTTGAGGGTTTTTTTTAGATTTCAGAGAGAGGTTGGGAGGGAGGGTGATCGCGAAGGAATTATGGCCGTACTGTTTTATGTAGGAGGAGGAGAGATGGGTGAGGGTGGGTGTCAAATTGGAAGGCATTCTAACTAGGTGATCGTGAGGTTAGTGAGGATAGTGTCTTTAGTGTTGTCTTTAGTGGCTATTCTGTGGCGATGTGGCAGGGGCGGCTAGACGTAGTGGGACGGGGCTGTTAGCAGAGGTTAGGGACAGGTTTAATTGCGGAGGACACTCTGTCTATCGGTATGAGTGGGTCGGGTGCGGAGGGATTGCGGTCAGGAGTACCGAAGGAAGAGGACCTGGGTGGGCCACCATAATAGAGTCAAGTGAGAGTGGGCGCTGGATTAGGGACTCAGGTTCAGGAGCAGATAGCTAGGAGAGAGTACAAGGTTCAGGAGCAGACACCTAGGCGGGGGCGCGGGGCAAGAGGCAGTCTTTAGGGCTTGATGCGCATCATGGTTCGCCTGTTCTTCCTTCCCGGGGCCCTCCAAGAGGACAGAGTCAGGAGTTCCTAATGCAGTGAGGAAGAGGGTTGCCATCAGGGCTGGCTCCATGACTGGTGTGTGGCTGGTGTGTTGCCTCCAGAGACTCCCTTCTTTGGACGCCCGCTTGATCGCTTTGGCGGGGGGCCTGCTGCATGGCCAGCGGCGTCTGAGGATTCACCCCTCTCTGGTGCCGCAGGGGAGGATGGTGTCATCCTGTAGCACAACAGAGGGGGGGCGGAGGTGTTGTTTGGGATGCAGGCCTGTCCCTCAGTAACGCCACTTGCTGTGCCATGAGGTCCACCATTTGTCCAATGCGTGTGTCGATGGACCTCATCAGCAGGATGAGCTCACAAAATAGTTTGTAAGACCAGCCACTTTGGTCCTGGACCTGTTCACATGCCCCGATGACTCTGGTGAAGTGGTCCAGGGATGGTGTGCCAACCTCCTGAGCTCTGGGGGTGACCATGGCCCTCCCACCTGTCCTGCTGCCACTGACCTGTTGCCTCGCCACTGTGGGTCCTCGCATCACTGATGACATCATCCAGTGAATGTGGTTTGCTTCGTTATTTAAATATGCATTATATATATAGCAATTTGCATTGAAGAATGAGTGGAAATATATATAAATAAATATTTGGATGGAGGATTTAGTAGCAGTGTAATTGACTGTTTACTTGACCAATTTATAGTGTCTCACTAAATATAGTGGATAGTGACTAAACTGTGTGAATATCTGTATCACTTTGTCAGTTGTTCTGTAAACTGATTCTACAGTTGGTTACTAGCTATGTGAAAGTCTATATTAGTTATTGATTAGTTAATTTGAGTATTTGTATGGGTGTGTGAAAGTGTGTGTGGTTCGGTGGGGTGTGTGTGACTGTCTAAAGATGTGTGAATAGTTGATTCAGTAGATATATGAAGTTAAAAGTACATGCTCTAACAGTTTGGGTGAGTGAATCTCTTTTTGGGTGTGGTGATGAGCAAATATATTTCTCAATGGTACATGTCCAACAAACTAGAAAAATAAAAGGCAGTGTATGTGTCAGTTGTTGTATATAAATAAGTATACATAAGACTCAATGATTGTGTGAGTGACTGTATGGATAACTGTGTACTTGTAATAATGATTTTAAAATTCACTAAGTATGACTTACTATCTAAATGAATAGATGAAGTGGTGTTTGTATAAGTGTTTTGCTAAGTAAATATGTAAGTATGATCCATTGTTTGCATAAGTGAGTAGGATGACTTCATATGTGAATAGGATGTGTGCTGTTGTTTAATGTCGATATAGGTGTATAAGTATTTTTGATAGTGTTCTATTGTTCATTGACAGCTTGTATGAGTGAATCTACAGGTAAGTGATTAGATGTGTGTATACATCTATGAATCACTGAGTGGATTTTTAGATACTTGTATTGCTGTGACAATGGATTCAAATATGAGACTGTATTTTACAAAGAGTGATGAAAGATTTTAATAGTGTATGAAAAGGTGTAAGATTGTCACGTGGATGATGTCATCAGTGATGTCATCAGTGATGTCATTTGAGATGTCATCAGTGATGTCACTGACCATGTCATGAATGATCTAATATGTGACATCATCAGCAGTGGATTGCGGGTGCGCGAAATATAGTTAGTACAACTAACTATATAGGAGCAATTTCATTGGGTTTTTAAATGCAATTTGCTAACTATATAAGGCCTGAAGCCTATGGTTTTTTCAGTGAATATATATATATATATATATATATACAGCCAAAACACCTCCGTCTTAGGAGCCACCAACCCTTCAGGGCAGCCTCGCTTTGCAGATGAACACGGAGACGCCCATCCAATTTAACATCAAAGAAAAACTGCGAGGCTCATTACCGGAGTGCAAGGGTGTTTATTCACAGGTAAGGTGGCGCAGTTTACGCGTTTCGGCGGACATTCTGCCTTGATCACAGGAGGAGAAACAAATATTGTCCTATGCGTGTAGGCGCACCTTTTTGAACTCTGAAACTCACATGACTGGTGTTTCACGCATACAGTTCCCACAATGCCTCACACTCAATGTCCGATTTTTCAACTGAAATCCTAATGAATTCTAGTGCATTTCAAGTAGAAAGATATATTTACTTTAAGGTGCAGGCAAAGTCCAGTGTGGGATGTAATTTACCAGTTTGATGATCATATTCTCTTTTGCTGATGCTCAATGTTGCAGATAACCTGTGGCAACGCCCTGCTCCGGCACGATCAGCATAGGGAGTTCCCCATGTTGAATCCCTTCCTTTTTGCTGCAACTTTGCTGTACTAGCAGAACCAAAGGTAGGTATGCAGCGTCGAGTGGGTCATACTCCAGGATTCACATACAGCCAAAACACCTCCATCTCAGGAGCCATCAACCCTTCAGGGCAGCCTCACTTTGCAGATGAGCACAGAGACGCCCATCCAATTTAACATCAAAGAAAAACTGTGAGGTTCATTACCGGAGTGCAAGGGTGTTTATTCACAGGTAAGGTGGCACAGGAATTCTCCCGTATCCTTACGCGTTTCGGCGGACATTCCGCCTTGATCACAGGAGGAGAAACAAATATTGTCCTATGCGTGTAGGCGCACGTTTTTTAACTCTGAAAGTCACATGACTATTGTTTCACGTGTACAGTACCCACAATGCCTCACATTCAATATATATATATATAAATATATATATATATACATATATATATATATATATTCGATATAAGACTTATTTCAAAAATAATAAAGGATCCGGCACTCCAGGGTAGAATACAAAAGTTCTTTTTATTCTTATGACGTGATACATTTCCGCGTTTCGGGAGTCTACCTCCCTTGTATATATATATATATATCTCAACAATTTGAACAACATGGTTATTTAATTTTCCATTTAAAGTAGCTAATTTTTTAAAGAAAATATTCGTATTTAAATGGACTACAGCATGAGTTTGAACTTTGCACTTGCAACTTACATGAATCTGCAGATAAAGCACTCTGAGTGAAGCACAGAATTCGGGTCTGCTTTTTGTCATTTTTACTAAGGCATGAGCCTTGTTTTTGGTGGCGAGTTACTTCCATATATATATATATAAGTATATATATATATATTACCTACTGGCGGTCGCCAGTAGGTATATATTGTTAGGATTTTTTTCCTATGGGATTTCTGAAAATTCTATGTCGAATAACTTTGGCGTTTGTGGACGGAATTGGCTGAAATTTTCAGGAAAATTGCACATTTTGTTGCTGAGCAGCCCCTGAAAATTTGGGGGGGTTCGTCAAGGGGGGCTGAGAAAAAAGGGGGTCCCAAAACGTGTTTTTCCCATTCATTTTTCCATAGGGCGGTTGGAATCACTTTAAGCTCGAACGGCTGAATGGATTTACACGAAACTTGGCAAAATTGTAGATATGGTTTGCCCGACGTGCCTTTGCTATGTCTTAATATATGTGCTCCAGTGGATTTTGAGAAATTAACGTTTTAAAAAATAGATATATCTGTGACAGCGCTCCGGTTAGCGCCCCGGTTCGCGCACCTGACGCGTAACAGAACTTTGCGAAGTGAAGCTGATTGGCTCTCCGGTGTCTGTCAACATTCTAAACAGTCCGGAACGGCCGCCATCTTGTCTCTCGGTAAGTGAGAAAAACGAAGGGGTAAATTAATGAAAGGGGGCAAGGTAGACCCCTCCTGAACCCCTAGGAATGATGTGGGGGCTATTTAAGGGTCCCGTGGGGCAAAAAATAAAAAAAATAAAAAAGCAATTTTTCGCGGTAGAAGCGCTACCCGGTACGCGAACCGGGTAGCTCACTGGTAGCGTAAAGGGAGTTCGCCATTTTGTGTTTCGGTCGAATTTAATTACAAGATGGAGGAAAAACAATGTGGGAAATGGGTATAAGGGGGCACGGGAGATGTATCCTGACCCCCTAGGTTTTCTGAGGGTGGCTGAGGAGGCTCATATATGTCGGGAAAAAAAATTTGCATTTTTCGCGCGGTTAGCTGCCGGTACGCGAACCGGGTAGCGATCCGGGAAGCGAACATAAGTGAAAATTAGTGAAAAAAGGTACATTCAAAATTTTAAAAGAGTAATTATAGTTAAGGTAGCTCTGAAAAGAGCTTTTGGGTTCTGTGTAAGTTCTAGGTATTTATAAGTAGGTACCAATACACAGTCTTAAATTTTGTATGAAAACTCTGTTTCCCTCATCTGAGAAGTGCACACCATCTCCTCTGTAGATATCTTGCATGTAGTAACGCAAGTTATTGTTGTAGATGGAGCCCATTCCATGGTCTCTCATATAAGCTGAAACAGACTTATTTACATGCTTCCTCGCTTTCTCAATTTGTGGACAAAATTGATTGGACCACCTCCATTTCTGTCTTTGGCATATATTGGAATATACCAAGGCAGTTTGAGGAAAAAGTGCCATCAATTGCTCAAAGGTGTCCTTTAAAAGCATTTCCAGACCTACCCCAGTCAAAGTGCCCAAATCATTTCCTCCACAGTGCACTATTAAGAGGTCAGGGTTTGGCAAATGCAAAAAGGTTTTCACCAATGGTATCAATTGGTGACATCTCAACCCTCTCTGCCCAATCCATTTGATTTTCACATTTTGTAAATTGAGGTTGTGTAAATTTCTGTTATCAGCATACCTGTGAGCCCAGTGGATGTAGCTATGTCCAAGAATCCAGACAGAAAACATGGTGAGAGGAGGTTCTGTTGCAGTCAGATGAAGTGTGGGAATGAAATGACAGTTGGAGCAGTAGGAGTTTGTAAAGAAAAAAAACTGTGGAGTTTGAGTGCTAATGATTCAGTAGCAGTGATTGGTGGATTTCCATTGCTGAAAACAGAAAGTTAGGGTGCATGGATGTGTTCTTTGAAAGATGTCATTTGAATGGTTAAGAAAAAAATATTTTAAGAAACATTGCAGTGGATTAGCAGGTGTACTGAGAGTTCAGAGTTCATTTGAAACATTGTTGTGTGAACTTGTAAACATGAGAGGTCTGTTAGGAGGTAGTTGCTATGGAAAAAGGGCAGAGGGGGGAAGGGTGTTGATTTGAAAAAAGTGAGGGAAGAGTTTTGATTGGGTGACATGAGAGATATGTGTGATGAAATACAGCATTTCTGTGCCTCTGTTGGTTGCAGCCTCTGGAGTGCATACCCTTTGCTCTGCTAAAGAAAAATTGGTGTGTGCCTGAGACTGTTTTGAAATTCAAAAAGCATTTGCTAAGGTGAGAAATTTTTTTTTTAATTTAGATAGAGACTAGTATAGTTTATGGAGAAAATAAGGAAACCAGCTGTGCATTTAAAATGTTGTTTTGTGTCAAGTCTTTTCATTATCTTTTCCAAAAAGATTTTGCATCTTTGACAAATTATAATTAGAGAAAATGTTTAGTATTAGTACTGACAGGGTGTGCTTGTACATAGGAGCTGTGCTGTGTTTTCAAATTATGACCAGAAAATCGTTTTTTTTTTTAAAATAAATGCTTTTTACATTTATGAGAAGGACAACATGGTGTCTGCTTTTTTAAATAAATATTTCACTTCCCACCATGAATATGGGAGAATAATTTGCTTGTTTGTTGGTTTAAAAACTTGTTTCTTGAAGTCATTTAGGTTTCACAATATGTTCTGCAAGAGTTACATAGTCAACATGGAGGCATATTTACAAGGCTTATGAGCCACATTCACGTCATTTTCCCCACTTTAAAAGTGACTTTAAAGGTGGTGCAAGGTCCTTGTAAATACACCCTCATGAATGCTTTGCATATTTAAGTCATTTTCCCCTGGTGCATGTGCCTTGTAAATAAGCCCCTGTGTGTGCTAGACAATTTTAAGTCACTTCTCCCATAAATCTGGAAGACTAATTTGCTTACATGATGTGTTTAAAAATCGTGCTAAGGTGAGAAAAGATTCCTTTAATTTAGAAAGAGACTAGTATGCTTTTTGGAGAAAATAAGGAAGGCAGCTCTGCATTTAAAATGTTGTTTTGTGTCAAGTTTTTGCATTATGTTTTACAAAAAGATTTTGCTTCTTTTACAAATTGTAATTGGTTTTAATGTGAAGTATTAGTACTGACAAGGTGTGCTTGTACATAGGAGCTGTGCTGTGTTTTCAAATTATGACCAGAAAATCGTTTTTTTAAAAAAAGAAATGCTTTTTACATTTATGAGAAGGACAACATGGTGTCTGCTTCTTTAAATAAATATTTCACTTCCCACCATGAATATGGGATAATAATTTGCTTGTTTGTCGGTTTAAAAACTCGTTTCTTGAAGTCATTTAGGTTTCACAATATGTACTGCTAGAGTTTCATAGTCACTATGATAATAATCGTATACATTTAGGACTGTTTAGGGGGCATGGATATGCTGAGGTTTCTGTAAGAAAATCGTTTTTTAAAAAAAAGAAATGCTTTTTACATTTATGAGAAGGACAACATGGTGTCTGCTTCTTTAAATAAATATTTCACTTCCCACCATGAATATGGGATAATAATTTGCTTGTTTGTCGGATTAAAAACCCGTTTCTTGAAGTCATTTAGGTTTCACAATATGTACTGCTAGAGTTTCATAGTCACTATGATAATAATGATATACATTTAGGACTGATTAGGGGGCATGGATATGCTGAGGCTTCTGTAATTGTCAAAGGAGGTGAGTTATGTACATTGCACTGCTGCATACAGTCCTCACCTTCTGCATACTCTTGGATATGCTAGACTATATCTGCTCAATGAGATACCTAAGCTGAGGAAACACAGGTGATGTGATTGTGAAATGAGCAAAAATATTTGCACGTTTTTCAATTACATCCCCTGTGTTTCCTAACATTACTAATCACTTTGTGCAGATGAGGTTTAGGCCTGTCCAGGGAGACAGAGGAGGTCTGGCCTTTGTTCAAGAGTGCAGTGGACATGACTCACTTCATCTGTAGGCCTGCACATTTATTATCTCCTCTGTACTGTTCAACAAGCCTAAATTTCATCTGCAACCCTGAGTAGGCCTCACCTCAAACAAACCTCTGGATAGGCCACACCTTATCGGCATCCTGAACTAATCTTTTAAAATGTTAGGGGCAGATTTATGATGGCTGTGCGCATCTTTTGCGCCGCTGTTGCGTCACTTTTGTGACGCAGTGGCGGTGCAAAAGATGAGCCATGTTGCAACATATTTACAACGTGACGCATCTAGGCAGATGTGTCACGCTGTAAAGCCCTGCGCCACATGAAACCTGCTTCAGGTTTCATGTGGCCGTTCTGTCGCAGGGTGGGCGTTCCCTTGCATGAAAGTTCTGTAAAACTAACGCAGTGAAATCTACAAAATTTCACTGAGTCAGCTTTATGGCATTGCTGAATCAAATCCTTACACCTGCTTGAAGCAGGCGTAAGTAGTGACGCACCATGCAATGTATGGCTCGCCCCTGTGCATTGCAGGAGTCATATCGCTCTTGCGATGTGACTCCTGCAATGCGTTGGTTTTGCGGTACAGATGCATGACGCATCTGTGCCGTTTTTGCCCCATGGTGCTTCACATTGTAAATGTTAAAAGTGATGCATAACTGAAGCATGGGCCTTGTAAATACACCCACATGTGTGCTTGGCTATTTGAAGTCACTTCCCCTGGTGCAAGGGCCTTGTAAATACGCCCTCATGTGTGCTTGGTAATTTTAAGTCACTTCCCCCTGGTGCAAGGTCCTTGTAAATATGCCCTCATGTCTGCTTGGGCATTTCAAGTCACTTCCTCCTGGTGCAAGGGCCTTGTAAATACGCCCTCATGTGTGCTTGGCAATTTTAACTCACTTCCCCCTGGTGCAAGGGCGTTGTAAATACGCCCTCATGTCTGCTTGGCAATTTCAAGTCACTTTCCCCTGGTGCAAGGGCCTTGTAAATATGCCCTCATGTGTGCTTGGCCATTTCAAGTCACTTCCTCCTGGTGCAAGGGCCTTGTAAATACGCCCTCATGTGTGCTTTGCAATTTTAACTCACTTCCCCCTGGTGCAAGGGCGTTGTAAATACGCTCTCATGTCTCTGTCTATGTTGTTAAATTACTGTAGGTAAAATTGACAACTAGTGTGTTAATTGTTTTCCTATTGTTATTGGTTTACTGTTTGGTAATAGTGGTTAATAACAATTTTGTAAACATTTTTCCACAGATTTAACTGAAGATCTTTTGAAAAATTCAAAAATGCCCTCAAGGCAGAGGAGACAAAAAGAAGCAAAGCGACTTACACTCCACCTTGGTAAACATTTGCAGCAGTCCTCTACTATAAAATCGTTTCAAGTCGCCAAAAAAGCTCCGGGTAAGAAAATGAAATCATTTTTAAAAAGAATCCGCTGCCAAAAAAATACCACTACAGAACATGTTTTAGTGCAGAAGAAGAGAGACAATTTAAAGGGAAAGGAAAGGCCCGTCAAAAAAGTTTCTGCTACAGCAGGAGATAACTCTGTGCATGGCAGTAGAAGGGAAAATCAGTTCAGGGACATTCGTAGACGAATGTTCCGCAACAGGATAATTGTCAATTTGTAAAGAAATATTAAGAAAGGTCAACAGAAAGTGGCATTTTATAAGAAAAAGAAAAATGTAGAGAAAATTATTGATCAGGCTTTCGAAATTAAGCGAAAGTTATTTATTTTGGTAATCAATAGAATTAGGAAACTAAACAAGGTAATTTATGATTTCAAATCAAATAGTAGATGGAAGAGAGTAGTTAATCGTAGTAATTTTTGTGAAGTTTTCTCAGGAGAATGGATGCATAGTTCAAGTTGTGAGGCCTTTTTCAATGAGGAGAGTTACTTCCAGGACAATGATTTGGTGCATGCAGTTGACACCAGTGGCCGAGCATATGAGGTGAAAGACGGTTGTCCAGTTGAAAAAGAAAAACTTGTGTCTGCAGATGCAGAAGAGGTGTTAGGTGATGAGGTTTTAGGAAGACGTCCTAAGGGTCCAGTGTACACCTGGAAGTGTAGCAGTGTTTGCAGTGTGCGACAGGATTCCATCAATTTGCTTTGTGATTTTGTTCGTACATTTAATAAGAAAAGTTTAAAACAGAAAATGAAGTTGTTGCAAGAATTAGATCCTTGCAGAGTGAGAGAAGTAACAGGTTTGCATGGTCATTCACTGTCTTGTCTTTCCAGAAGAGTATGCCAGAGTGTTTTTCATCATTTCAGGATCCTAGCAGTGCATCATAATAAAGTGAGGAAATTAGTGAGAATGTTGTATTATGCTAAGAGTCCAGCAATTATGCTTAAACAATTAAGCAGTGCTCTTTTGCATGGTTCCGAACTACATGTGAAGAATATTTGTGAAGAAATTGAGTTCTGTTACTTTGCTAGTAAAGAGAACAATTTGAAATTGACCCAGTAGAAGAAGGTAATGTGGAAGAGAGTGTACAGATTTCTAATATAGATATGTTTCACAAGGAAATTTCCATCTTTCAGGTGAAATCAAGTGAGAGGCCTAATTTCACTTGTGTGTGTTGTCGACGGACTTATTATAAGAATCAGACTAAGTTAGTGGATTGATATGCAAAAAGTGAAATGGAAAACAATAGTGAATGGAAGGATTTTGTCACATACTTGATGGTAGAAAATTGTTTTGATTTGGGATCGGACCAACGTATGTGTACTTATTGTTTTAACAAATTAAACCAAAACCGGATGCCTGCTAGAGTGGTTCATAATAATCTGGAATTGGTTGACATTCCTTCTGAATTGAAGGATTTAAATACTTATGAATCTATTTTGATTCAAAGTGTACATCCCTTTCAGGCTATTGTACGAATGGAGCCAAAGACAGGGAAATTGCCTCCATCAGATTTACAGAGAGGATTAAAGGGAAGAGTTGTTTATTTGCCTTTAGATTTGAAGAAAAACATTAATACAATTGGAGTAGAGAAAGTGGAAGAGGAACCTCTGGTTATCCTAGTTAATGGGGTTCCAACAAAGAGTAAGAAAATCTGGCAAAATTTAGTGGATGTAAGGAAAGTCAAAAAAGCAACATTGTATTTGATAAAAAACAATGAGTACTACAAGAATGTATGTGTTGCTGAAGAGGAAGTAAGTGAAGAAGAGGACAGCGATTTGTGTGCTGGACAAATTGAGAAAGTAGAAGCCTCTAAAAATTAAGAAATATATGAACATTATAGTGTTCATCCTTTGCATTCCAAGGAAGTCATGGGGAATGCTATTGAGTTGTTTCAAATGAAACAAGCCAAAGGGAGTCCCATTAGTGTTTGGGAGGAAAGTTTGGAAGCTCGGTGTTTTCCACAGTTATTTCCCACAGGTCGAGGAGGACGATATGATGAGCGACCTGATCAAATTCCTGCTTCTGAATACCGGACTTTACGATTGTATGCAGAAGATCCTAGGTTTCGTCAATGCATTCCCTATTTGTTTCATCTACTGTTTGAAAGTGATCTGTCTGGACTGTCTTATGCAGTGAATCACATCTTGAAAAGTGGTGTACAACTGCGAAATATCTCTGCAAGGGACTTTATGGATAAAGTCAATGTGCAAGACAGTATTTTGGATTCTCACCTGATTAATCTCATGGCATGTCAGCGTGGTACTAATGAGTATTGGTACCGTCGTCATGGTGACTTAAATTGTATGCTGAGAAACTCCCACATGGTTCCTCACTCTCAGCTGTGCTGAGTATGGCTGGGAAGACTTACTTGAATTTTTATGAGAAGCAAATGGAAACATTGAAAATATTGAATTCAAGACACCTGGAGAACTGTGCTCTTTGGATCCAGTGAATGTATGCAGGTACTTCAATCATAGATTTGAAGCTATGATGTCTTTCATCACGAACAAGAAAAATCCACCTCTTAGAGAGGTGTTGGATTTCTTCTGGAGAAAGGAGTATCAAGCAAGAGGTGCTCCTCATATACATATGCTGCTATGGATCAAAGATGCACCCAAATTTGGAACAGATCCGGATGACTTAGTGATGAGTTTCATAGAACAGTATTCTACATGTGCTGTTCCTAAGACAAACGAAGACAAAAGTCTAAGAGAACAAGTTTTACGGTTTCAAAGCCATCGTTGTGGAAAGTACTGTCGTCGTAAATTCAGAAACAAGAACAAGTTCTACACCAAATGTCGTTTTGGATTTCCACGATCAGTGATATCTAAAGGAAGAGTGAACAATTTGATGTCTTCGCTGCGACATAATGTGACGAGGAAATCACTCAAAAATACATACAATTTGAAAAGAAACCAAGAGTCCAAGTACATCAATGACTACATCCCAGTGATTTTGTCCATGTGGAATGCTAACATGGATATACAGTTTGTGGCTGACAACTGTGTGGCTGTGGCTCGGTATGTCACGTCTTACATCACAAAAAAAGAAAAGACAGAACTGAAGGATATGTGGGAGGACATTTCCCATGAAAAGAGCCTCAGTAAGAAGTTGGACAGTTTCAGTCTGAAGATGTTGTCGCATCGAGAAATCGGAGCTTACGAATGTTCTGACCGGTTATCTTCAGCAAGTCTCTATGCCAAATCTAGGAGTATCATTTGGGCGAGTCTTGGTCTTGCTGCAACGCGTAATTGAGTTCTGAAACCTGTACGGGAAATTGAGTATTTGGCGGAGAAGGAGCCAAGCAGTACATATATTTTGAAGACCAACATGTTGGATACATATTATCCAAATAGAAGCAGTCATCTGGAGAATGTTTGTCTGTATGACGTTCTACAAAATTACATTTTCAAGAGGAACATCAAAAAAGATATTGATAAAGGAGTGTGTGCTGTAATTGGAAATGAGGGATGTCTGGTCAAGCAAAGAAAATGTCAATTGGTAAATCATCGAAAATTGAATTGCGAATCTCCAGAAAGAAAAGAGTTTTTCTATTTAGCTCTTTTGCAACTTTTCAAGCCTTGGCGTGCAGAAGAAGAACTGCTTGGAGATTTCCTCTGTTACGAAGACTCTTTCAATGCAGCCAAGGAGTCCATAGAATGTCCTGTTTTTCCAAAATATCTAGAAATGTTGAATGCAGAAATCGAGCAGGAAGCAACAATTGCAGCCGAGATTGCTAGAGACAGTTCTCAGGACAGTCAGAGTTCTGTTTCATTGAGTCAGGATCCACTAGGAGGACCAGTTATCGAAAATGAAGCTGCCACTGCCATGATTGAAGTGGAAAGAGCCATGGCATATGCTCAGGAGGATGCGGTTAACTTAGAAGATTTGGAAAGACAACTCAACGTTGAGCAGAGGAAAATATATGACGAAGTTACCAACCAAATTGATCATGGATTAAGTCATGAGAAGAAAGAGTGCTCATGTACGTCGTTGAAGCCTGTCCAACTGTACATGAGTGGAGAAGCAGGAACTGGAAAAAGTTTCCTCATTAAAGCAATTTCATGCTATCTGCAGAAAAGGACTGAGTCATCGCTGTCTTGTGTTGTCACCGCTCCAACTGGACTGGCAGCACATAACATTAAAGGTATTACTTTGCATCGACTACTGATGCTGCCAGTAGAGCATGATAACAAATTACAATACCACAAGTTATCTGGAGATGCTTGTTGTGAAGTATCTAGAGTCCTGAAGAAGATGAAACTTCTTATCATTGACGAAGTAAGCATGGTTTCCAATGTCATGCTTGCCTTTGTGCATTTGAGAATGCAGGAAGTTTTTAAAACAGAGTATGATGTGTTATTTGGTGGCAAACACATCATTGTTTTCGGTGATCTTCTGCAGCTGACACCAGTGAAAGGACAACTAGTGTTTAAACTGCTTACGCATGAAGATAGCAGGAAGTGCATAGGGAGCATTGGCAACGTTAACATATGGTTAAACTTCAATTATGCTGAGCTGCGTGAAAATATGCGCCAGGCGAAGGATGAAGATTACAAGAATATTCTACAAGATGTTAGAATCGGGAAAGTGACCGAGCGTGGGAAAGAAGCTTTACATGCACGATTACTGTCAAATTTGTATCCAGAAGAAGACGTTCTGCTAGAGAATACTTTTCCAAAAATTACTGAGAAGAAATCTGGAATATGTTTGATGCCAACTCTTGCAGAATGTTCCATCTTCAACAACAAAATGTTGAATTTAGAAAACCAAGAGATTGTGAAACTGGAAGCTATTGACAGAATAGAGCATATGGGAGCAACAATTATTTTGTCTGAGAATTTGAAATCTAAATTGGAATCATTAGAGGAGACTATATCTAAAACTGCTGGTTTTGAAAAGACTCTGAATGTGTGGTTAAATTGCCGTATCATTTTGAGAAGGAATTTACATGTTGAAAGAGGTCTGGTAAATGGATCAATGGGTAATGTTGTTGATTTTGAGAAATACAGAAATAGAGATGGAATTGAATTTTTAAAAATTAAATTTGATGGCACTGAGGAAGTACAGCTAATTGGTCGTTGCACAGCTAGGTTTTTGCTTGTAAAAGACTTTTATGTTCGCCGTAAGCAATTTCCTGTTTGCTTGGCATATGCGGTGACAATCCATAAATCACAAGGTTGAAGTGTAGACAGTGCTTTGGTGAATATTGGCAGTTCTATGTTCAAAGAGGGTATGGCTTATGTAGCATTGTCACGAGTCAGAACTTTATCGGGATTATACTTGATTGAGTGTGATGTCACAAACATTTGTGCGGATATAGATTGTGTTAAGGAATACTATAGGTTAAGAAGAGAGTATGCGCCACATTTGCCTCAATATCCTTTGTTTGAGAAACGTGTGGTAGGCCGGAAACGAAGAAATGGCACCAATAGTAGGGAGGTTGTAGCAAAAAGACCAAAAGTTGATGAACCCAAAATTGTAAGCAGAAAGAGAATGAATTATGTTGAAGATGTTGTTGGTTTTCAATTTGAAAATAATTCTGGTGTCAACTGCTATGCTAATGTAGTGGTTAATGTTGTCTTTTCTCTAGAAACTTTAAAAGAACAGATTGTGATCAATTCAGATCAAAGTTTTTGCTGTTTGTTGAATTCTGTGTTAGAGAAATGTAGCACTGATAGAACAAGAGTAGAAAGTGTGTCTGAAATTTGAAATCTGTTAGACAAATGTTCGGGTCAAACACAATTCTCTCAAAATATTCAGCAAGATTGTCAGGAGTTTTTAATGTATATGCTTAATGTATTGCAAGATGAAGGTGTAGATGTAGATCATCTGTTTGGCCTTTCTTATCAATGGCAGCATGACTGCAAGAATTGTAGGGTGTCAAGTACTACTAGTGTAGACTCAGAAAGATTTATATATTTAACTTTGCCAGACAGTAAATCAGTATCCTTTAATAAGCTAGTAAAAGCAGCCGATCAAAACATGGACTGTAGCCAATGTAAGTCTGCAATGCTGTCCACATTATTTATACAAAGATATGGCCAGTATGTCATTTTAATGCTCCAACGATGTAGGCCTGATGGTACAAAATTGACAACTTTAATTAAAAATGTTGTGGCTTCTCAGCTGTCAATATCAGGAAGGACTTTTCTAACTGCAGCAATTATATATCATGACGGTCCTTCAACAACATCAGGACATTACACAACTTATTTGAAGTCTGGAAACGGCTGGTCATTCTGCAATGATTCTGTTTTAACTTTCAAAAAAAGATTGCCTTTTCACCTTAAAAATTCTTACCTGGTGTTCTTACAACCAACATTTTAGGGAAGGAATCTCGGGATTTGCTCTGAGGAATTCCAAGAGGTTCTAATGGCTCCTACACTATATAGCCTTGTGGATAAGTGTAGTACAGAGCGAAAACTGTTTGTTTTAATAAGCTAATTCAAGCAGCAGATCAAAACAAGGAGTAGAGGTAATGTAAGTCTGCAATGCTGTCCACATTATTTATAGAAACTTATGGGTGAAATGTCATTTTACAATTCCAACTATATAAATCGGATGAAAATAAGTTGTCAAGTCTAATTAAAAATGTTTTGGCTACACAGTCGTCGATTTCAGGAAGAACATTTGTAACTGCAGCTATTATATGACATGATGGTCCTTTGACAACATCAGGATATTACACAGCTTATTTTAAATGTAAAAAAGGCTGGTCTTTCGGCAATGATTACCATTTGACTATGAAGCAATGTTGCCTTTTGACTTGTTTTCAGAAGTGAGAATTTAGGGTAGGTAACTGGACTATAATGATTCTAGGTGTTGATATAATTTAGTGTGCTGTTTTAAATTGCTTTGTATGTCACATTTTTGTTGAAACGATGGAGCTTTTCTTTCAGAAAGTGGCAGGCACAAAATAATAACAGCACAACAGAGTATAAGCTGTTCATAGGACATCCTTTGACGTCATGGAAAGTAAGTTACTTTTGAGGAGTTCTGATTTCAGGTTGGTTATATTATAAGGGTTTTTTAAACACAATCACTTTGATTGTGGTTTTTTTTCCCCGCTGTTATATGATGAATACCTTCAACTCACTGTTTTTAGTGAAATTTGATATATTCTGAGAACAGCAAAAATAAACCATTTAATATGTATAATTAATTCTGTACTTTGAATTGTGATTTTTAATATGTACTCATCTTGTCTCATGCTCACTCATCTTTTACTACCTTCTATCAATCCTCTTTAGATACTCACATTGCCTTTTGTTTTATTCTCTTCCACCCTTGTTCTCTAACTGCACTTATCTTTCAAACATTGTTTCCCTATTCTAACTCTGCTTTTTTCTTTTCTCCCTTGCACCATTTTCCAGCTTTTAGACCCTCTGTTTCGCTTGTCTTTTCCATCTTTCCTCCCTTTGTTTTCTAAATTAAAAATTTTTAGGTTCTCCTTTTTTGGTGCAATCAGTTAGTATAACTCACCCTCACTTACCTATTTTTCTTTCTTGCCTTACTCAGTCTGTATCTGACAGTCTTTCCTTCACTTCTTCTGTCTCCTCTCTCCCTCACACTTTTTTCCTTATTCACCCTTTCCTTATATAGTTTACCTTACTCACTTTCTTTTAGTATCTTACACATCTTCAATTTAGTTTTCTCTTTCATCCTTCTTTTCTGTCAATGAAACTATCTTCCTTTTTTTCTCTTAGTAATTTACTGTATTACAATTTCTTTTTGTCTCTATCTGTCTATCACAGTTTCTTTCTCTTTCTTTCTGCATGTTTATCTCTAACTTTATTTCTTTGTAAAATTGGATGATTTTTAATCTTTTCCCTTGTCTTTTCTAATTTTTAAATACATGTTTTAATATTTTTTAAATTTTTGTTCTTTCTTTCACAGATTGAAAGTATAAAAATAACAAGTGACTAAGTTAACGACAAATATAAGGTAAGTGTTTAGTACTCTTTCCGTTACATCTCTATCACATTTAACTTCTATTAGTTCCACTGCTTCATTTCTTTAACCCTCAGTTTCCTGCCTTTGCTACTTCCCTCATTCCTTTTCTATTACTTACTTATTATACTCCTTCCACTCCTTTTCTCAGTCCCTCTGTTTTCATAGTTCCTCACTCCTGTTCACTCAGTCTGTCTCTATTACTCTCACTATCTCTGTCTCTTCACTCTTTCACTACTTGTTCATTATGCTTTCTCCCTGTAGTTGAAGCACACTATGTTATTTACATTTCTTTGTTGCTTCAATTATTCCTTTTCTGTCACTTCTACTTTTCTGCTTTCTGTTTTTTCTCTCTGTTATTCCATATGTTTTAAACTTAGTCACTGTCACACATCTTGTTTTATTCCTATTTACTTTCGCTCACTGTTTTCTTAACACCTTCCCTCACGCTTGTTGTTTTAGTCCGGTTCTATCCCTACCTCTCATTCCACATTCTTTACTGTTTTTCTTCTTAATTTGAACATTCACTTACATTCTCCAAGTAACTCTTGTTATTATTCTTCTACTCTCCTTTTTTCCTTTCACTTCCTTATCTATTTTGTTTTTCTCAATTATACCCTCTTACATCTTTTCTTTGGAAAATATATCTATTAAACAGTATCTCTGTGTTACTCCCTCTAGCTGTCTTTCTTTTATCATTACTCTCTGTTTCCTTCCTTTATACTCACTCTTCCTTTTTTGAAATTTTTTTTTTGTTTCGTTCCGGTTCGCGTACCGGCGCGCGAACCGGGAAGCGAATCAAAAGAAAAAGAGGTTGCCAGAGTGCTAAACATTCTAGCAATTTTTTATAAATGGGAGGTAGTTCTGAAAATAACTTTTTTTATTGTTTTTGTTGTTTTAATTTTTTTTAATTATTTTTATGAATTTTTTTACTTTTTTGTATTTTAAAAACGGTTTTATATTTTTTTGATCTTTTGGGGGGGGGGAAACAAAAATCAGTCATTATAAAGGGCTCAACAGGAGCAACAAAAAAAAAGATAATTTACTTTCTGGGCCGTTTGGTACATTTATGATTTTCATAAGCTAGGTTGATTAGAGTTATACTTTTCTCCCCATAGGAAATTAATTTGCCGCAAAAAATACAGGTATGCTTCATGTCCCCGAAGTTCATCTGTATGTTTGGGACCGTCTCCCTCGCCTCTGGTCCCGTCACTGACTGATCTGTTGATGTACTGGCCATAGGAGGGGGGTTTTCCTGCAGGTCACGTACCTGTGCAGCACTGTAATTAATAGGGTGCCACCTCTCCATGTGGCGATGCATGGTGTAATTCCCGAAGCTGTATTTTTTTTCTGTCCCTCGGGATAGTTCTTTGTCACAGATCAGACATGTGACATAACGGGCATTTACTTTTTTTTGGCCCCGGGGAAATGTGAAGAATTGCCAGATGTAATTTACTTTCACATGGGACCTCCTTGGTTGTTCTGGCAAAAACAGCCTGCTCACTTGCTCCTCTTCCTCTTCTTCCTCTTCTTCCTCCTCTTGATTAAGGAGGACCTGAGGAGGTGGTCGATCCTTTTTTGGTGGTGGTGGTGGAGTGGCTCCAGCAGCTGCAGCTACAACACTTGCCATTTTTAAAAATTTTGAAAGTAGGTCTTTCTCTCATAAAAATGAAAGTGAGAGTGAGGAAAAAAGTGTGGGCTTTCATCATTTGTGAAAAAAAATGTAATGAACGAATGAAAAGTGTTATTTTCAGGTCACATGACCTAGCCTTACATCATTAGGAAACCAAAAGTAAAATGAACCAATAAAAAGTTTTATGAACAAGTCACATGACCTGTTATGCTTACGTTACGCGTTACGCTACGCAACCGGAGCGCTTCGGGGGTGCGCTAACGCGGCGCGTCATAAGACGCATTACGCGGCAACGCGATACGTCGCGTTTAAGCGACACGTCACGATGTTGTTTTCTAGCGCGGCAGTTGCGCTAACGAAACGTTTACCGGTTCGCGGACCAGGTCGCGGCACCAAATTGAGCAAACGGGAAGCTACCTGGTGCGCGGACCGGTAGCGAAACAAAAAAAATTAATTAAAAAATATATATACATAAAGAAATTATATTAAAAACATATAAAATATATTTTTCCATTAAAATAAGAATACATTTTACAGCTTTTGATACTTGCTATTAAAAAACCATTGAAATTCACTGAAAAAACCATAGGTTATAGACCATATATAGTTAGGAATTAGCATTTACAAAACCTTGAAAATTCACTGAAAAAACCATAGGTTATAGGCCATATCTAGTTAGGGATTAGCATTTACAAAACCTTATTTTACTCACACAAAACCATTGAAATTCGCATATATAGTTAGTTGCACTAACTATATATCGCGCACCCGCAATCCACAAGAATAAAGTGAGCGGGAATCCGAAGAAGCGTCCTCTTGTTCCTGTGCTTGGAAGCTGCACCCACTCGTTGCACGTGAGCCCTCGACAGAACAAGGAGCAATTTTGACCCACCCACCAGCCCCTTATGGCAATGTTAGTTCTGCAATAAAGTTTTGGCTCTGATAACATCTTCTTTCCCTCCATATAGCAGAAAATGAATGTCTAGTTTAAAGATGTAAGTTCTGTTTGTAGGTACTGTTTTCCTTAGGAGTAAACAATTGATACAAGTAGACAGGATGATATTTCCTCCCTTAGTAGGTAAACAAATGTCGTATTTATTTTGGTCGGGCGGTAAGGTCATGATCGGTGAGCAGTAATTTCAAGGTCCCTAGAGGGGGGTGCCACCCACTATGGATGGGAGCGCCCGGGGGGAGGCGGCACCCACTAAGGATGGGTCGCCTAAGGGGAGACGGCCATTGGCCCCTTCCAGGGGAGGAGGCGGCTATATGCCCCTCCTACGAATTTCCCGGGGCCCGGATATCCGCGACGGCGGATGTGAGAGAGAGTGTGGGGTGGGGGGGAGTTCACGCTGTCCTTCCTACAGATACCTCACACGGGTGCTCGGACGACCTTTAAGATGGCGTTGAGCTGAAATGGGGGCCCCCAACAAGACAAGGGAAATTGGAGTTGGCACGGAGGGTACAGTCCTCTGCGCGGCCGCCACTCACACCGTGAGGGCGAGAGTTTTTGGTAGTAGGGATCTGACACCGGATGTGACCTTGCCGTTGGCCCTTAACGCTAGGATGTACAATTTTAATTTAGAATGTATGCATTTGCAGGATGTTAGACTCGGCTAGGAAACCTTTGTATTAGAGATTTGTTAAGGTTAGCCAATGAACATGTCTTCATCGAAATGTAATAAATGAAAATTGTACATGATATGAAACTTTTATTTAATGTTTTAATTTTGTTTCATATTTTAATAAATACGGCCGGGAGGGTGACTCCCTCCCGCCTTCCAAAAGTTCAGAACTGCGTCCATCTTCCCATCCTTGGGGATTGTGTTGGGAGGGGGTGAAAGGCATCCCGGCCATATAGGAATATTGCTCTCCAAGTGTTGATGAAAAGAGTCCATATCTAATTTCTTCCAGAGTGCTACGGAGCTCACAATGTTATTTAGAGTGTCAAGGTGATTGCTACCTTTCTAAACATGAAAAACAGACTACAATCAAATCGGCTGTGTTACCATCCAAGTTCAAATAATGTTTGTTGTCATTTTTAAACAAACAATTCTCCACAGGAAAAATGTTTATCAGTATTTACATTGTAAAAGAAGAAGCCTTTTGCCATTATTGTATAGAAAACACTACATGAATACTTTAAATGATTAAGCCACCTCTATGCAATTCTGATAGATACATATTGCTTAATGCTATTGGCAACAAGAATTGGGTCCCATATTTTATGGGCCCACGTGTAAGGGGAACATCCTTTACAACTGAACCGTTACAACGAGGTACCGTTACAACGCAGTATTTACAACGAAAGTCATTACAACGACTTTCGCTGGAGGGCGCTCTAGAATAGGGAATAGTTTACCTTCCCTACTATCCACAGGGACTGGAGTTGGAATAGTAAATTAAACTATTCACTATCCAGCGCCCCCCCGACGCAAGTCGTTGTAACGACTTGCGTTGTAAAACCTGCGTCGTAACGGTACGCGTTGTAACGGTACGTGTTGTACCGTCATACATCCACGTGTAAACAACACATGTGTGCAAAATAAGCACTATTTACATGTAGCAGCATAGAATCTAACCCAATCAAATTCGGGTCTTAGTGCAAAAGGACCACAGTTGTGCAAATTTTGCGTATTAATGCATAGTGCATTTGTACCCATGTGAGCAATGTTGATTCATACAGTCACTTTTATAAACCCTATAAAGTAACATTGTGCAAAAAAGTTCAAAATACAAAATTGAAAATATACATATACAGAGAGAGAGAGAGCGAGAGAGAGAGAGAGAGAGAGAGAAAGAGCTCGACTCCACAAAACTACATTGGGTCGACAGACACTGCTCTTTACAAACGAAGAAGCGATCACTCCACCGTGCTGTAATTTATAACTTGGATTTTCTGCTTGTACATACCAGCAATTAACCTCTCATTATCAGCCATTAGAGGGTGGATCCTCTCCCCTACTCAGCTCGCACTTCTTTATCCCGCTTAAACAGCTGGTGTGCGACAGAGGGATGACCTTTTATCCATTGCTGGAGTAATTATAGTTACATTTACACTGCATTATTGAAATTACTGTTTTTAGCGGGATTATTTTCCACTTGACAAATGTACCTAACGCTGATGCTTAGCAACACGCAGCCAACATCTGAATGCCATGTGACAACATGCCACCAAAAAATGATAAGACAGTAAATTGGCAAGGAGATAATTGAATGGTCTCTAAATCCATTAGCTGCACAGGTTTGAACCTCTGTCAAAGTCGCATGATACAAACCTGGAAATTATGGAACAGAATTAAATAATTTAGTGCCAGCCGATATAATCCCTCTAGCAGGCATTCTATGGAGAATTTGAGGGGGCTTTAATTATTTTCAGCGAGCTGTTGGAGATTAGCTTTACATGCGCTGCTTTCATCAATTCTTGGAGCAGATGGGAGGGGTGTAAAGTGAGTATTTGTTGCATGCTAGAGCAAACCTTTAGGCAAAGGAGGGATGTTAGGAACCGAAGAGAGCATCTAATATTATTCTGTATCATGGGTGAGGGATACTCAAAGTAAGTGCAGGGCACAGAGGATTCACAGAGGTTTCACAGCTCTCCTAGTCACAAGAGGCGGTGCATCGAGAGCACCAACTTCTTCACTAGCTAGGAAACACTTGCCTATGGGCTTGAGGCTGCCGCCACACGGCAGCAACCACTTAGCAGTCTCCCACAACCCCAATTCAGTACTCAGGTCTAGAGAGATTCACCCTGCTATAACAACAATTAACAATTCCCAAAACGACCAAACAAGATTGAAAAACACCCCTATGAGAGCATGCTGCAAAACTCTCACAGTTAAACAATCAATCAGTAATCTTATAAAGCGCAAACTACTCACCCTTGAGTGTCTCAAGGTGCTGAGACATCAACATAAGGCCAAAGAGTAAAGTTACCAAAACTAATCACTTATTCTTTTTATTCATCAGCACAAAATCAGGGATTGACAGATTCCAGTCTAAGTTCACCTCAAATAAGCTCTCAGAAATTCATTATGGTTAAAGACATAACACTTTCATCTTTTGAGGTGACCCTAGAACACTCCTCACTAACCACCACCTTACCACTATTCATCACCACTACCTTCCACTATCACCATCATCCCCATTAGATCACCCCACCAGCCACCTGCTAGACAGAAATCTCACCATCCTAGGCAGGCTTTAGCTTACAGCAGTTCATCTTCACTAAACCTTACCGCACTCCATGATATCCCCGTCTCAAATCAACTTTACTGCTGACCAAGGCACAACCCAAGCTCTGTGCCCTAACTTGAAACCTGGCCAAATTATCAGTGGGTCAGCTTCATTTGCTGGACTTTTCTTTTCTGAAATCCATTTTGTATACATTTTCTTATATTTGATGAACTTGCCAAACTCTGAAAATGTTCCCAAACTTTGCAAAAGCTTCTTATCACTGCAGAAAGTGTGTTGAAACAATGCCATGCAAGCTTTGACTTGCCAGATCTACTATGAAATGATTTAGTTCTTCATAATTTAAAATAATTTCACTCAAGCACATCAAGCATTGCAAGAAATGCCAATGTGTTTGTGTGATAAGGAGGATGCACTTCACTTTGGCCTTATTAAAGAAGCCCTGGTACTGAAAACAAAACAGTATGAAACACAAAAATATCAGTCTGAAAACGTATGGACCCATTATTAAAGTTAAAATGGCATTTCAGCAGACTTTATATCTTTTCCAATTGAACTTCTTGTATCCCAGGCCTATAAATTGTATCCTCCTTGTCAGCAACAAGAGGAAATTCATTGCAAGAGCGAGGACATCCTGCCACGTTGATATCAACAATTATCAAATAAAACACCGCTGTACAAGCAGAGATAAAGCTCTCAGCCAGGCTCAGACAGTGCCAAACTTCCTGAGCAAACAAATAGTAACTGATGGAGCCAAGAAACACACCAAAATTGCCCTAACTCACAGTAAGTGCTCGGACCTACTCAATGAAGTTAAACAAGCGTTGGCAAATCCAATAGC
Source organism: Lissotriton vulgaris (assembly GCF_964263255.1). NCBI lineage: Eukaryota > Metazoa > Chordata > Amphibia > Caudata > Salamandridae > Lissotriton > Lissotriton vulgaris. The sequence goes on along the minus strand of NC_141697.1, from coordinate 88,400,558 downwards.
ATTCGTTTTATATAGTGCATATAGCAAAGAGGCATTCAATTTACAGACACATTTGCATACACAAGGCTTGCATATATGGACAGATACCAATACACAGATCCATTTTAAAGAAAATGCGAGCATTCATACAGGCATCATACAGTAGACAAACAAACATATATGGATCAGTGTGCACAGAGGTGCCTCTATGCAGACTCAACAGTGAATCAGGGTCACAGGCTGATGTGCAGCAGGGGGAATGGGGTAATTTGCAGTAGGGAGTGTTAGTTATTGGGGTGGGTGTAACTCACGTATTTCCGTGTAGTGTCCTCTCACGGAAAGCCATAAATTCTGCACGCTTATGTGAAATTGCACTAGAAGATTAATTCTGAATTTGGCGCTATTTTGGTAGCGCCTATATGCCCCCTCATGTCAAAAATGGCTGTGAGGATTCATTTTGCAGTATGAAATAGTGCTCAATGCAACAGAACATGAATGGTGAGCGCAAGCATCTGAATGCTAAATGTGCACTTAGAGTAGGAATTCCCACACCTTACTTCCCACATTTAGCTCGATTTCCTTAGTGCAAAATGCATTCTTTTGGACAATATAGATGCAAGGATCTATTTTGCACTAAGAATTATGGGGTTCTCCTCAGGACCGGGACATAGTCAGTTCTTAAGTTATCCTAGTTTTTAGTCAGGAGGAGAAGCCAATTCTGTTAAAAGTTCAATTGGAGCCAGCTCGCAGATTTCTTTGCTCACTGTTTCTTGAGGGCGTGCCAAGTCTTCATTAGCCGGGTTGTGTTTTTTTCTTTTTTTAAGAACAGTCAGCTAATTGTATTCTGTGCGGGCATGCCTGTGTATTTACTTACCTTCCGGATTGAACGTAGTTCATCTCTGTCCTCCTCTCTTAGCGATCTGTCTCTGCTCAGTTAGGGGCTGATTCACAGAACTAACTTAAGACAAAATCCTAAACTTACTACTTTTGGTATTCACAGAAGTTAGGATTTTATCTTAAGACAGACTTAAGACAGAATCCTAACTTAAGTCTGTCTTAAGTCTGTTTTAAGACAAAATCCTAACTTCTGTGAATATCAAAAGTAGTAAGTTTAGGATTTTGTCTTAAGTTAGTTCTGTGAATCAGGCACAGTGTAAGCCTACGGCGGTTCCTTCTTTGGTGGGGAACTGATCAGTTCCGGAAGGCAAGTGAATACACAAGCACACCCGCCCAGAATACAATTAGCGGACCGTTACTAAAGAAAAATAGTATAAACTAACCCAGTAATCCAGACTCGGCACGTCCTCAAGAAACAGTGAGCAAAGAAATCTGTGAGCTGGCTCCAATTGAACTCTTAACAGAATTGGCTTCTCCTCCTGACTAAACATGAGGATAATTTGAGAACTGACCATGTCCCAGTCCTGAGGAGAACCCCCATACGTGTATGGGGTTCTAAACGCATTGGCCTAGCACCTGGGGAAGAGTACCCGCAAGAAAACATCCTGTTTTCGGAAATTTTGGGAGATCGCATATTCCACCAGAATAAACAATCAAAGTTAGTAGCCCCCTCAGCAGTTTATGGCGTGTATTTAACAAGGACCCCCTGAAGGTATGGATACAATGGTTCCTAGGTCAGGGAAAGCAGAATTTATGACAAACGAAACCCACGACTAAGTCGCACCGTTTTCGCCGTCCCGCCGCCGGACATTTGGAGCCCTGCCGAATATCTTCAGGCAGGGAGACCTTTTAAACCATCAACATAAAGAGCTCTGCCGAAAATCTCGGGCAGGGAGATCTTTTAACAAATCGCCACATATTTTACTGTTTACAATTCTTGGAACGTCTTCCTTAAACCCTAAGATATATCAGTTATACAGAAAAAGACAATACCAAACTATCAAAAACGATTAACTTATGACAAGTCTCCGGCTGGCGGGAATTACATTGAAAAGCTGCATCGAATCAGGATCCACAATTTATCATCAACTTAGAAAATACCCGGGCATCAAACCAATTCTCTATCAACTTCCGGTGTATTTTCATCTTTTACTTGTTGTGTGGCTACTCCAGAAGAAGGCGCTGGCTTGCCGAAACGCGCGTAGAGACCCATTCTGCCACTTATAATAATTGTTTTTATTTTTCTAAACCTTGTTTGCATAAAACGTTATAAATGTATGAATTTTATTGATACTGTATGATTCTAATTGTGTTCATTGTCTTCTTTATACTTACGCTATTTGTTTTTTATATGTTCAGAAATTTAAAATAAAACATGTAATTTTGATAATAATGTGTAGCCAATTGTCCTTATGTATACTACATTGTTAAACATTAGTTGCCTAGGTTGTTTTTTGTCATAAAAACCCTCAGCAGTTTATACCAGCAGGAAAAGACTTTGTTAAAGATAGGAATTGTCTATCCCGCCGTATGTTTTAATTTTCAAATGAAGGACTGCTCTATGAACGGCTATTAATTTGATTGAACAAAACAACTGTTATGTCTTGTCATTATATGTTCATATATTTGTGTCATGTTGATTGATTAACATTTGAACCTTTCTTTTTCTAAACAAAAGTTTGCCCTTTATAAAGACATGCAAAAAGATGTTTCAAAATGGCCCTGAGTAAATATTGAAGTAATGTGAAATAAAATACAAGGGATAATAAAAATGAGATTATTGTTCCTTTCAATGGAGAGTCAGTACAAAAAACTGGCACTAGCTACATTGTTTGATTTTATAGATTGAAGAGGCTCAATCTAGTTTGCTATCAAGGGCCCAACCCCTTTTTCAATAATCAGCCCTAACTGTGGCACTTTGTTATTATCCGAGCTGTGATAGGGGTTCCATTAGCCGTTGCAGCTCCCCAAACTAAAAGAACCGCGAATGAGTTACCCTGTTGACTATAGAATGAAAATAAGTTACATAACTTTTTGCTGTGTTTGAAAGGGACCGTGTTTCCTGAAAACTAATTATACTAAAAAATAGGCAAAAATAGTGAACTACCATGTTTTTCTCCATGCCGGGTACATAGACCACACATGATCATCGGGAGCCAAAGCTTATGATTAGGTTTCCCCTTCATTGTGTTATTGACAGGACCACCTCCTTGATGGCATGTGTGTACAGCCGCTGTGTAGGGGGGGCCGAAATTACCGATCCTAGCTGGCAATTCTTCACCTGCATTGTTCAATTCCAAGTGAAAGTTCCAGAATATGGAACAACTATATGGACATGGGATAACCAGGACCTGTTTGACATGTTATCCCTTACTATTTATTGAAACCACCAAGTATTTTTTTTATTCTTGTTTTAGATGTTTTTTAACTGTGATTTGCACACAATAACAAGGAATTTTGTGTATATATGCCAATAATGAATATGTAATTGTTCCTCTGCACCATGTTGTGTTTTAAATAGCTGCTTGTATATTTATATTAAGGAATACTTATTTGACCAGATGTAACATATACCATCTTGCTAGGTTTTATATTGTGATTTATATTGTGCTTTTATAGTCTTTGTTGGCCGAATAAAGAGCTATTGACTGACTGACCTTGTTATCCCTGATTCCAGCTACTATTCCACCCTCATGCGGCACCTGCTAAGAGCAGGTGCTAAATGAGAGTAGGGGGCACTACAGATCATGGGATGGGGGAAAGTAGGCAGGGGATCAGTGGGTCTGGGTTAGGGCAGGTGTCTGGGCTGCTGGGAGAAGAGTTCAATTCGCCCCATGGTGAAGTAAGGGGTGGATGTAGTAACCTATATCAGTGTCTACAGCTTGTTCCCCAAAGTCCAAGGTGGGTTTAAATGGTGCAGATGTTCCAACAGATGGTAATTTTGAGTGCTGGAACACCAGGCTACATGGAATGGGCAGTAGTGGTCTCCTACCTAGAATCCCTCGTCAGTTGGCTCCTAATTGGTCCCACTGTTGATAGTCCTCGTGGGCACTATGACCTCCTGTAGTACAGAGATAAAATGGACATCATTTTTTAAAGGATGTTTGAGGGCTTCTATTATATCCCATAAAGCCTCACTAATAGATTGTTGTAAAATTCGAAGTATGTTTTAGATCACTCTCTAACAGGCGATCATTGTGGACAGCTTTGTCTCCACTTTCATGAAGCAAACCCTGTTCCTTTTGTATCTGCTGCTATATGGCTGAGATACCCGCCACCCCCTCTCAACACAATCCCCAAGGATGGGACACCGGAAACAGTTCTGAAGTCTTTGGAAGACGGGAGGGAGTAACCCCCCCGGCCGTATTTATTAAAATATGAAACAAAATTAAAACATTAAATAAACAGTTTCATATTATGTACAATTTCATTACCACATTGCGATGTTTGGCTAACCTTAACATAGTCTCTAATACAAAGGTTCTCCTAGCCGAACTAACATCCTGCCAAACATTTACTTGAAATTTTGAAATTGTACATCCTAACGTTTAAGGGCCAACGGCAAGGTCGTAACCGGTGTCAAGATCCCTAACCCAGAAATATCGCCCTCACTTGTGAGGGGCGGCCCAGAGGCGTACCTCAAGTGCAATTACCAATTTCCCTTGACTTGACGGGGGCCCCAATAAAACTCGTCGCCACTTAGAGGTCGTACGAGGACTCGTGTGAGGTATCTAGAAGGTAGCGTAGACCTCCCCCCAAACCCCACACAACTTACCATATCTGCCGTCGCAGACGTCCTGGCCCCGGGAAATTCCCCAGGAGGGGGCTGTAACCCCTCCTACCCAGGAAGGGGCCTTGGCCGCCTTTCCTCTTCTTTCGGCGACCCATCCTTAGAAGGGACCGCCTCCCCGTTGAGGGGCCAATGGCCACCTCCCCCGAGCGCTCCCATCCGTGCTGGGTGACGCCCACTCATAGGGATCTTCCAATTAGTGCTCACCGATCATGACCTTACCGCCCGACCAAAATAAATACGACAATGCTAACTAAATGATTAAACTAAAATACAGTAGCAACTATACTTTTATTAAAAGCATGCTTACCAATGAACACTAAAGCAGAATTTCTTTATTTGCAAAACACAAATCGACATTCTTTATTACATACTCAAAATCATCACGATAATACCACGACCTGTAAATGAAAATCAGAGTCGTCCATCAACTTTAATCAAAACCACTTGCTGTCATCAGGGGCTGGTGGGTGGGTCAAAATTGGCTCTTCGTTCCGTCTCGAGCTCACGTGCAGCGAGGAGGTGCAGCTTCAGAGCACAGGAACAAGAGGATGCCTTCGGATCTTGCTTCTCCTTTTATCCGTCTTCAGGGCGGGCGTAAACCCGCCCCTGCCTGCCCCTTGGGCGTGGCCAGCCGCGTCAGTGTCTAGGCCAACCCACTCTAGGGCGGGAAAAGGCGCGCCCCGGCTACGCCGCTTCGGGCATACCAGCCGAGACTCGCCTCCCGCCCAAGATGGCTTCCCGGGGGGATCGTGGTACTCTGCCATACGTTCGGGGGGACCGAGTGGTCGCCCCTTTCCATATGGCTGAGATACCCGCCACCCCCTCTCAACACAATCCCCAAGGATGGGACACCGGAAACAGTTCTGAAGTCTTTGGAAGACGGGAGGGAGTAACCCCCCCGGCCGTATTTATTAAAATATGAAACAAAATTAAAACATTAAATAAACAGTTTCATATTATGTACAATTTCATTACCACATTGCGATGTTTGGCTAACCTTAACATAGTCTCTAATACAAAGGTTCTCCTAGCCGAACTAACATCCTGCCAAACATTTACTTGAAATTTTGAAATTGTACATCCTAACGTTTAAGGGCCAACGGCAAGGTCGTAACCGGTGTCAAGATCCCTAACCCAGAAATATCGCCCTCACTTGTGAGGGGCGGCCCAGAGGCGTACCTCAAGTGCAATTACCAATTTCCCTTGACTTGACGGGGGCCCCAATAAAACTCGTCGCCACTTAGAGGTCGTACGAGGACTCGTGTGAGGTATCTAGAAGGTAGCGTAGACCTCCCCCCAAACCCCACACAACTTACCATATCTGCCGTCGCAGACGTCCTGGCCCTGGGAAATTCCCCAGGAGGGGGCTGTAACCCCTCCTACCCAGGAAGGGGCCTTGACCGCCTTTCCTCTTCTTTCGGCGACCCATCCTTAGAAGGGACCGCCTCCCCGTTGAGGGGCCAATGGCCACCTCCCCCGAGCGCTCCCATCCGTGCTGGGTGACGCCCACTCATAGGGATCTTCCAATTAGTGCTCACCGATCATGACCTTACCGCCACAGGCCGGATAGTTGACCGGCTATCCGGACCCCCCACAACACTCCTACCTAAAGGTCATGGTGTAACGTTTTTAGCCATGCTAAGAAGTCTCCTATGAGTAACTCATTCCCCACCCGAGACAAATGCACTCCATCCCCCAAATACATACTGTCATCATTAATACACCCATGGGAAATGGCATGCAGTGTCTTGGAATGGAACAACCTACTCACTTTGTTATTAAGCTTCCTAACAGAATGATTTAGAGCCGGAACCGAAATAGCCCCCCGCCACACTTTTCGTGGGATCATATGGGACCATGCAATTGTGCACCCTGGAACTCTCCTCGCTAACCAACTTACAGTGGAAAGCATCGCCTCAAGAAGAAGTCGTCTACCAGTGGTGACCAAATCATTACCCCCAAGATGTACTATCACTACAGACGGCGGTGACCTCGTCCGCCCTAGCAAACCCTCAAAAAATGATTGAAACTGGTCAATACAGAGCCCGCCTCTTCCGTAGAAGGACACACTGTACCCGTATTCCCCAGCTACGTGAATCATATCACCTGCTTTGAATACGTCTGCGGCACGCCTCACGTATGAGTGGCCCACAACCCACACCTCCTTTTTCACAGCCGGTGATGTCTGACCGCTGGCCCGGTGTAGGGTCGACTGCGAAGTCCCCCCCGCCTCGTAGGCTTGCGCAACTGAAAACCAAACAAAAACAAGAAGCGTGAGTACATTGCTACAGCTTCACAACATGTGCAACCGCACATACCTCTTATAACAATTGGAGGACCAACGCCCCACCCGTTTAATTTGTCCAACATCCAGACCCCTGGCTGTTGCTTCTGTAGCAGCCCCTATCCGAAAGGAATGGGTCCCAAACTCGCCCGGGTTCAAGCCCGCAGCGGCAATCGACATCGCAAGCACCCGCTGAAACTGAAACTTTGTCAGTGGGGTGGCGTCAGCGTGTCGCAACAAGGTCCCCCCCCATGATGCCACCCTTCGTGCTAAATAATCTTCTAGGCACCTTACCGGGCACATGGAGGACCCGGGAATCCTGCGTATGATTACGCAGTCACCCATCCCACTTTGATCGGTCTTAGACCTGACAAATGAGACCGGCATCGTCTCCCCTCTGATCTGGACGTGCTCCTGGCACAATCCTCCTGTCACATCCTGCTTGTTCCTCGCCACTAATTCGCTTACCCGCATAGCCCCATGGAATGCCAGCGTAAAAGCGGCTCGGAATAACACCGTCTCAAACTGAGATGAACACGTAGCAGGGAGACTGGATAATAACTGGGCCAGCCTATCCAAACCTATCGGGCGCCTCTCATCTACCCTGCGACCCTCAAGGCGTTGCCACCCCCGTAGCGCTTTCTGTACAACGAAAGACGCTGTCGGATCCTGGATCCCGTGAGCCCTGGCAACAAAGGAAATGGCAGCCCGATGTCTCTGAGCCGTGGCAACCGATTTCCCGGCCCGATGTAAGGACATCAGAAAATCCACCACCCACTCTTCCTGGCCCCAATGCTCCTCCCTATCAGTACCCAAAAAGGCCAAATAGGACCGGAACGCCCCTTCATATGCCTTCCTCGTCCTGGGTGCTAAACTCTCTCCCACGAGGTTACGAAGTTCGGGGCACCGAGAGACCAGAGAGCTTCGGGAAAGGGTGCCGGCTCCGGGTCCGCTGTGGGAAGGAAACCCCAGAAAGCCTGTATACGAAAACGAGACAGTGCATCAGCCGCCTGGTTCATTACCCCTGGGACATGTCTTGCTCTGAACAGCACATTCAATTGCATACAAAGTAAAACAATTTCTTTGAGCAGTCTCAAAATCCACTTGCATCGTGCTGCCTGACTATTGATACACTCGACCACGGTCATATTGTCAGACCAAAATACCACCGAGTGATCTCTGAACCCTTCGGGCCAAGTTCTCAGGGCCACTAAAATGGGGAAAAGTTCCAGGAAAGCAATGTTACTTGTCAATCCACTGTCATGCCACCATGTCGGCCACTTTTGTGCAGACCATCTCGTGCCGAATATGGCACCAAAACCTATGCTCCCCGCCGAATCTGTCCACAGCCCCAGCTCCTCAGAGGACACGGCCGGTTTGTTCCAGACTACTCGACCATTGAAATCCGCCAGAAATGCCAACCAAATGCGCATGTCCTGGCGGACCTCTGCCGAGAGCCTTGTGCGATGATGGCACTCCTTCAGGCCCACCATGGCTTGAGCGATCGAACGGGAAAAGAGGCGGGCCATTGGTATAACCCTCAGGGCAAAATTCAACTGGCCAACCAACTGCTGTAATTGATGCAGCCTAACCTTAGGTCCCCTTATACACATCTGCAGGGATGTCCTGAATTTTGACACTTTGTCAGCTGGTAAACGAAAACAACCTTCTGCGGAGTCTAACTCGATCCCCAGAAACTCGAGGCACGTGGAAGGCCCCACAGTCTTACCTGGTGCCAATGGCACGCCAAACTGATTCATCAAGTCACAAAACTGTGCTAAAGCCTGCCCACATTCCGGGTCCCCGGCTGCCCCCAGGTACAAAAAATCATCCAGGTAATGCATCACATTTCGGAAACCTGTCTTCCTTGTGAAGACCCATTGTAGAAAACTACTGAATTTTTCGAAATAGGCACAAGATATAGAGCACCCCATCGGCATACACCTATCCATGTAATAATGACCCTGAAACATGAAACCTAAGAGACGCTGATCGTCTGGATGTACCGGGAGCAACCGGAACGCTGACTCGATATCAGATTTAGCCATCAGCGCCCCGGGCCCCAGGCGATTCAAAATGGCTACGGCCTCATCGAATGATGCGTACCGCACCGAACACACTTCCGGGTCTATCGCTTCATTGACGGAGAGACCACGTGGGGCTGATAAATTATGTATCAGCCGAAACTCACCCGGGTCCTTCTTTGGGACCACACCTAACGGGGAACAAACAAAATTAGGAACCGGTGGTACACTAAACGGACCGGCGACTCGACCTCGAGCAACCTCCTTCATGATCTTATTCTGTACCACGGTCGTATGTTGAAAGACCGATAGCTGATTTTTACATTTCGATGCACCCTGAAAGTCCCCCACTGGGATGCGGAAACCATAAGAAAACCCGTTCCGCAACACCCCAGCAGAAGCACGATCCGGGTATTCACTGAGCCAAGGAATCATTGCCAAGGTATCAATCGGGGTAGGTAAAGGCGCCCCTCGGACTATGTTAGACCTGTTTGGCGCCTCCTCTACCCCCGTTATCACCCGTTTTGGCTCTGCACGTGGACTCAGGATGGGATGATTGCCCACACCCACTACATTCATGTCTAAATTTGCATGATCCCTGGGGCCTAGTACATTTTCCCCTGTTGAAGTTCCAACAAACCCCCCTTTTTCCTGTGTTACCGGCAGGCTTCGAGTAATTGTCTGTACCCGTACCTGACCGAAAGGGCGTCCCCGCATACTGGCGGGAAGATTCGCCAACGATACTCCCCACTAATGGCAATTTCAACATACCAGTCTCCTTCATTTTGGACCATGACACAGAATCATAACAATCCCATGTTAAGTTTTTATCGTGTTCTTTAGCCTTTCTAAACAGGTTATCATAACAGAACCAATGATTACCCTCGTGTGATACCGAGTACCCCATGATTCGTGATTGATAAATCGGCAATTCGGGTAACAGATCGGGCCTTCGCTCTCCCAAGATCGATGTAAAAACCCCCCAAGCTTGGCCCCAATTGCCAATGTTTTCATTTACCTTAAAGGCGGCCATTTTTGCGCGCCAAACACTCGGATGCATGAGCTCCTTCTGGCCCTTGACATGCTCCATCTCATAGTGATCAGTAAGCAACGAGAATATGTTTACATACTCCCCTGCCCATATCTTTTCCTTAATAGCCAAAGGAACATGCTGACCCAATTTTTCCCTACGAGAGGGTGCCGACTCATCCCTCGCAATCGGCAATGGCCGCTTACCTGCACCGGACGTCGTCTCTGCTACTGAACCCGTCCCCTGCGGCCTCTCTACTGCTGCAGCCGGCGTGGACACCTTCGCTGCTTCCCGTGACTCACGCAGTTGCTTCATTAGCTCCTGCGCGTCGACAGCCGTGGCGCCCTCTTTACCTTTACCCAACCACGCTGCCAATTGTGCTGCCAGCTCGGGCGGCATATCTTCTTCGGACACGGGGGTGACCACAACGGGAATCGGATTCCCTTCCTGCGGCACGGGAGTTGGTGCCTCGAGCGGGGCACTGGGACCCGGGATGTCTTCTCCCGCTGCTCCCCTCCTGGGCCTCTTGTTTTTCCCTCCCGGGGCTGCTCCCGCCAAAGGACGTTTTGGTCCCCTTTCCTCGTTCTTATCCACTCGCTTCTTTAGTTCGGTCATCTCCTTCATGAGAACACGCAGCATCTGTTCGGTAGTCATGTGCTTTCCCGCCTTCTTCGGCATTCTCCAACAGAGTATCTGCAAAACAAACAAGAACGATTACAACGCTCAAAATTGGCTCTTCGTTCCGTCTCGAGCTCACGTGCAGCGAGGAGGTGCAGCTTCAGAGCACAGGAACAAGAGGATGCCTTCGGATCTTGCTTCTCCTTTTATCCGTCTTCAGGGCGGGCGTAAACCCGCCCCTGCCTGCCCCTTGGGCGTGGCCAGCCGCGTCAGTGTCTAGGCCAACCCACTCTAGGGCGGGAAAAGGCGCGCCCCGGCTACGCCGCTTCGGGCATACCAGCCGAGACTCGCCTCCCGCCCAAGATGGCTTCCCGGGTGGATCGTGGTACTCTGCCATACGTTCGGGGGGACCGAGTGGTCGCCCCTTTCCATACTTCCTCCTTAGAACTAAGGAGTTGATGTTCTTAATTACATATTATTTCTCTATCCACTCTGTTGAAAAGTCATGGACTGCTCTCCTTTGTTTAAATCTTCTATTGTGTAATTGAGTATCTCCAGACATCTGCCATGAGTTTGTGTGCCAGTTGGAGCTGCATATCTATTAGGAGCAAAGAGATGATGGACAGAGCGCTGAAAGTTTCAGTGCTCCATCTGCCATCTCCTTGTGCTTGCTTTGTTCATCCTAACTTGTCAGGGTTTGCCCAGACGTGGATCCCTTGCTCACTTTGCCACTGGATTCAAGCTAGTCTGGCTGATGAGGGTGTTACCCCAAAACCGTTCGCAGGTTGCTTGTTTTTGGTGCAGGAAAGACCTAGCTTGGCAATTCAGGGCTTCAGGCTAAACTATTCGCATTAGGAACAGGGTCAAGACTGATCCGCATATGGCTGGTTCTGAACTGGGGGGAGTGAGCTAAAGAACGATTATGGATTCAACCCAGATCTATGACCAGTATTCCCTGTAAGACACGCGCGCGCGCGCGCACCTTACTGACCCCGAGGGAAGCGCGCACACATCCTGTAATTGCCGTTTTTGCGCCGCTCGCGTTTTAAAAGCGGAGGCGCGTAAATGGCAATTTCGTGTTTGGGGGAACATTGATTGGCAAGTGGCTGCTGCACTAATGGGCTGTGGATGCTGGCTGTTTGTGGCCCTTTTTGAAAACATTTGTCAATTGCAGCTCCGTCATGTGCTGTAATTTACACATCGTGCTTTTGGACTTGCTAAATTTCTTATTAATGGAGAGCGGTTGGGGGCTGATTGTGAGCCATTGTGAAAATGTTTGTTAGTTGCAGCGCATGACGGAGCTGCAATTAACAAATGTTTTCACAAAGGGCCACAAACAGCCCACAGCCACAGCCCATTAGCAGAGAAGTGCAGCAAAAGAAACAAGCATATGCAATAGGTCTCGCATTATTAATGTTTTAGCTATTGGTGTTGCATTATTTACACTGCCAATAGCTCAAACTTTAATAATGCGAGACCTATTGCATTGTAAATGCTTATTTTTTAAGGTCACCCCTCTGCAGGTCCCTGGCAGAGCTCAGCTAAGCATGTGTTTTCAATGCCTTCATAGGGGGCATGCTCTGTATGGCTACTAGACGACAACACAGGAACAAGTCTGTATATGTACTTGGCAGAGGGCGTGTCTCGTTGTCCCTAACTCTTGGGTGGCGGCCACTAGTTTTCAGGTTCCTGGTCGAGCCCCTAACGTGTAGGTTCATCCTTCACACATGGCATGCATGCCTGCTGGTGATATGGCACAGGGGCACATGGATCTCCAGCTCTCTGGCATAGGATGTGTTCAGATCTTGGCATTACAGCACACTTTGGAACCCCCTGTCAGAGAGGCTTGTGTCAGATGATCTTTGGCGTGGGGAATCCAGTTCTCACCCACCCCTGATAATCCCAGTAGACAGTGACTGGGAAAACACTGAGGGGCCAGGGGGAGTAGAAGGGTGGGAAGAAGGCAGTGCTGGCTGTCTTCAGAGGGGAATACACAAATTCTTGGAGCGGCCTGACTCTGCCTATGAGGCTGGGTGAGCTCTGCGGGAGCCATAGGAGTTTCCAGGCTGAAGAAGAACGCTTTAATGTATTTAATTTGTGTTGACACAGAGCATGAGCACAGGAAGGAGGAGAGATTATCAGCCTGCAGCCAGGAAGTGACAGGAACACAGTCTGCAGCTGCCACCAGCATTCCATCAGACTCTAATTATAAGCAGGGTGGAGGGGCAGGGGTAGAGGGCACTTGTGGAGGGTATTACTTGATGTTTTGAAAATGCTGGCAAGTGACACTGCATTCAGTAGTTTTTTGCAAGTCCCCCCACACTTTAATATATAAAATTGTGCACTGTTTCGCTCTAGAGACTGAACATTTAATATAATTATACCCCAAGTATATGCTCATTTCTGTGTTTTTCCATTGCGAATTACAGGGTTTGCCTTATTTTAAATTATTATGCTTTTTCCCCTGGAATGATTAGATTATTATTAGATAAGGCAACGGGGGTCTTCCATCAGACCCTTTTGTGTAACCCAAATATACTAACAATATCATTCCGCCCCACTGTACCACGCCATTACAGAGACAATACAATGAATGGGAATCTGCAGCTTTGCCCACACTTTCCATTATCCTTACCAAACTTTTATGATTCTGGCCCATCATACTGTCTCTCAACAAGTACACATGCGAACCTTAATATTCTACACACATGCTGCCTACCCATTGGTCAGTGTCTGAGTGCCAGTGACCTGTGAGGAAAATAGATGCTCACCAAGTTGCTTTTTTCACCAATAACCTTTGCGATGGATACCAGGCATGGATGACATATGGGCCTCATCACCACCCTCGAGCTGAAGAGCTAATAAATAGCATTGTAAATAATACAATCATATTAGAAAGAAGACAGAGCTGGAGATAACAAGCACTGACAAAGCCAACAGATCCCACCTTGGAGAGCTACTGGCTTTGCTAATGGTTATTTAGTGGTGCTGTACAGCATTGATCACTACTCCTGTGCAACATTTTTATATCAGTAAAAAAAGTCTGACATGGCAGCACAGCTGCTTCATTTTTCATGCGAGCACTTGCGGGCTGGCATTTTTTTTTATATAGTCCTCATCACGCAAAGCTTTGAATACTGGAGTGTTTTAGCAACTTGGCCACCTAATAAGAGCCTTTTTGACTAGCTGTACCTTTTGTAGCCCTTCCCCGGCACCTAGATCATTTCTAATCCACGTGGGGGTATCCTATTAGCTTTTTAGGCGTCTCTTAAGCAGCATGCCCACTCCCCAGAGGTTGTATTCTGTAACCAAAACTTCAAAACTGAAAGTGCGCTTAATCATAGGACCTTTTGAGAAAACCACATCAAGGATATTTACTCCCTTTCCAACCAATGCTGTTCCCAGTTATTCCAAAATTCCAGCCTTTTGCTATGTTTCCCCCCCTATCCAGCTTGTTTATCCTAATGACTGAATCTAACCATTCTTCCACTGTAGGGGGGTTGGGGTTAACCCATTTTATACAGACCTCACGTCTGGCCACTAGCACCAACATAAATAACAGATTTCTAAGACATTTGTTACGGCTAGAAACCCCTGTATCATCAATTTTCACCCCAAATAGTATTAGATGGGCGCTTACCTGTATTTCCTGTTTGAGGACCTCGGAGAGGATCTTACCTACATTATCCCAATACACCTGAAGGTGCGGGCACTGCCAAAACATATGGATGTCTTCAGCTCTCTCCTCATTGCACTTGGGGCAGCTCCTTATTTTCTCCTTGTTCATTTTCGAGAACCTCTTAGGAGTCCAATACGCTCTATGTATAGTAAACAAGAAGTTTTTTTTTATCGAGGGTGCAGATTTAATCACATCCCCACTTGCAGCCACAAATACTTGCCATAGAGCCGATACATCCTGCAACAGCAGCGCCTTTCCCCATATTTCATTCGGTAGGCTGAAATCCTCTCCGCCCTGATCGATAAGCGCCCAATACCAGTAGGCTACTTCCTTCCTCTGGAATGATTGCATAATCTTCCCCTCCAATTCTGCATTACCTGGCCCGTCCTTTCCCAAAGCTTTGGCCCAGCTAATTAGCTGGTAGTACTTTAGTTTGGACAGCCGTCCGCCTGTTAACTCTGACAGCTTTTCCCAGTCAATAATGCAAGCGCCACTCAGAATTTGCCCCATTCCACAATCCCATTTTCCTTCAGTGGAGTTGATAACGCGTCCCTTAAACAGTCTGGAGTGCCCGGTGAGTCCCAGATTGGGGCATGTTGACTATAATAGGGTATCTTCCATAGCCTCAACTGAACCCATAGTTTGATTACTGCTCCTAAAAATTTTTGCCTTATCTTTTTGAAAAATTTTGAGTGTCAGAATTTGTACAAGAAGTAGTCTCCTCTTGGTCCAACCATCGCTTGCAAATGAGCTGGGAAGTTCTTAAGGTCTTTACATAGCACCCTGATATTCCTAAAGTGGAACGCCCTGTAGTACTGCAAAAGATCAGGGGTGGCTATCCCACCATGTTCCAATTTCCTTCTTATCTTCTTCAAGGAGATTCTGATACCCTTGGAGGCCCATATAAAGCTATTGATATCCCCATGTGCCCTGACTATTGCTTCTTTTTTAAATTCTAACGGTATCAAGTTAAAAAGGAAAGTAAATTTAGGTAGGATCATCATTTTAATCAAGTTAGAGCGATCTATAAAAGATAAAGGAATAGAGCTCTAAGCGTTAAATAACTTTTTAGCCTCTGAGTAGATCTTGTTGAAGTTTATCTGGGCAATGTTCATGAGATTTTTCACAATTGTTATTCCTAGGTATCTAATTTGGCTTACGGGCTGGCATAAACATTTTATTATTTTTATTTTCATTTACTTGTTTGAGATAGATCCATGATGAGTCCGAAGGGGCTAGATGGGATCGCTACATGAAGTATTTGTGGCAGAGAAAGCAGACAATGGAGAGTGACACAGAGCAGTAGGGGAGCGAAGCAATAGAGGGAGAGGTTATGGAAAACAGAGAAAGAGAGACAGCTGGAAAACACATTCACGGGGAGGGCCACCTGTGATACACAGCTCATACATTCAGGCACTTTCAGCTAGTTCTTCAACAAAAAGAAAAAATAATGCTTGAAAAGCAAACAATGGAATCCCAGATGCCAACCAACCAAGGCAATGGTCAAGAGAAAATGCTCCATGGGAGGGACAAATACAGGATTGACAAGCTGAGGCACCAATAGGGAGTTGGAAAATAAGAGTGACAAGGAAAATTAACCAATGGTAAGCAACGGGCGGGCTCCACCCAGATCTAAGATGTTGGGGACTACAATAGGCCTCGCAACAGACAGCACAGTAATGTCTAGAGAGAACCTCGAACTAAAAAAGAAGTCTACGTTGATGCAGAAAAAGAAGCCAAGTAGAGGAACCAGTGTTTCACTATGTTCCGTCATTTTCTGTTTCCTTTGTCACATGTATGTTGACAACATGGTGTTTCTTGAAGCAGAACAGTTGACAATAACATTAAGTTCCCCTTTCGTTGACCTTGTTCATGAGATAACATCCCTTTACTGTGGCGCAGGTGACATAATCACACACCTTCATTCCAAGCTGATGGAGCTGATAACATGATACCCTTTCATGTTGGCACAGCTGATATCACGCCTATCCACATCTTTCTGTCTGTGCATCCAGATATACAATACAACAAGTAACATTACACCTACAGCAGTAAAATCTTATAATGGTGCCATGGTGCTTTTCTAAACCCGAAGTGTACTTGTCTGTGTAACCAATTAATGTCATGGCATGTGTATCTAAATTGCAAACCTGCCATAAGACCCTTAACGTGGCGATTTATGTGTGAAAATGCAGTCCTTTCACTTGTTTAAGCAGGAGTTTGGAGTGATATTTGGCGCTGCACCCACACGCACGGTCTGGTTCCTGGCGTACATAACCATGGCTGCAGCGCACAGAGACCCCACTCTGCCGCACACAGAGGAAACAAAGTAGAGGGAACATTGTCTATGACTGGGGGTGAGTGTCTGAAAAGTTTCAGTGCTCCGTCTGAAATCTCCTTGTGTTCGCTTTGTTCGCCTTAAGTTGGCAGGGTATGCCCAAACGTGGGTCCCTTGCTCACTTTGCCAGTGGACTCAAGCTAGCCTGGCTGATGAAGGGTGTTACCCCAAACTTGGTCTCAGGATGCCTGTTTCCGGTCCAGGGAACACATGGCTTGGCAGTTTGGACTGGACTGTTCCCATGAGACACAGGGTCAAGACAGATTTACATATGGCTGGGTCTGAACTGGGGTGGTGAAGTGAGCTAAAGAACGATGATGGATTCAACCCAGAACTGTGACTCGGCTGAGTGTCTGAAAAGTTTCAGCACTCCGTCCGTCATCTCATTGTGTTATCTATTAGGAGCAGCACTTCTCTCAGGATCTCAGCTATGGTATAGAGGTGAAGAAAGAAGTTCACTACACCTGCAAAGTGGATGCAAATGGGAAATTTCATCTCAACGACCTGGGTAAAGTTTTATGTCTTGCCCACACTTAAATGAAATTTCCCACATTGGGAGCGCTGGATTGCCTGGCTCAGTATGTCCTCTAGGGAGACACCGTATAGTGAGATGTCCTGTAGTGAGACGACTTGTATTGAGATGTCCTATAGTGCGACACCTTGTAGTGAGATGCCTACAGTGAGACACCTTGTAGTGAGATGTTCCGCGGGGAGACGCCTTGTAGTGAGATGTCCTGTAGTGAGATGCCTTGTAGTGAGGGTTCTTGTAGTGAGACGCCTTGTAGTGAGATGTTCTGTGGTGAGACGCCTTTCAGTGACATTATCTGTAGTGAGATGCCAAGTAGTGAAATGCCCTGTAGTGAGATGCCTTGTAGGGAGGTGTTCTGTAGTGATAGGGTTTGTAGTGATATAACCTGTAGTGAAACGTCCTGTAGTGAGATGTCCTATAGTGAGATGCCTTGTAGTGAGATGTCCTGTAGTGAGATGCCTTTTAGTGAGAGTTCTTGTAGTGAGACGCCTTGTAGTGAGATGTTCTGTAGTGAGACTCCTTTCAGTGACATTGTCTGTAGTGAGATGCCTAGTAGTGAAATGCCCTGTAGTGAGATGCCTTGTAGGAAGGTGTTCTGTAGTGATAGGGTTTGTAGTGCTATAACCTGTAGTGAAACGTCCTGTAGTGAGATGTCCTATAGTGAGATGCCTTGTAGTGAGATGTCCTGTACTGAGATGCCTTTTAGTGAGAGTTCTTTTAGTGAGATGCCTTGTAGTGAGATGTTCTGTACTGAAACGCCTTTCAGTGACATTGTCTGTAGGGAGATGCCTAGTAGTGAAATGCCCTGTAGTGAGATGCCTTGTAGAGAGGTGTTCTGTAGTGATAGGGGTTGTAGTGATATAACCAGTAGTGAAACATCCTGTAGTGAGATGTCCTATAGTGAGACGTCTTGTAGTGAGGTGTCCTGTAATGAAACGCCTTGTATTGAGGTGTCCTGTGGTGCGACACCTTGTAGTGAGATACCTGCAGTGAGACTCCTTGTAGTGAGATGTTCCTGCGGGGAGACACCTTATAGTGAGATGTCCTGTAGTGAGATGCCTTGTAGTGAGGGTTATTGTAGTGAGACTCCTTTCAGTGACATTGTCTGTAGTGAGATGCCTAGTAGTGAAATGCCCTGTAGTGAGATGCCTTGTAGGGAGGTGTTCTGTAGTGAAAGGGTTTGTAGTGATATAACTTGTAATGAAATGTCCTGTAGGGAGATGTCCTGTAGTGAGATGCCTTGTAGTGAGGTGTCCTGTAGTGAGACGCCTTGTAGTGAGATGCTCTGTAGTGAGACGCCTTGTAGTGAGCTGCTCTGTAGTGAGACGCCTTGCATTGGGGTGTACTGTAGTGAGACATCTTGTAGTGAGATGTCCTGCAGTGAGACGCCTTGTAGTGAGGTGTCCTGTAGTGAGACGCCTTGTAGTGAGATGCTCTGTAGTGAGACGCCTTGTAGTGAGATGCTCTGTAGTGAGACGCCTTGCAGTGAGATGTCCTGTGGGGGGTTGGCATTAGGATTAGACAATTGTCTGGCCCAATTTCAATGGGCACCTGACTGTCACTTATATTCTTTTTGCAGATAACTTTTTTCAAATAGTTCAAAAATAGAAATGAGCAGAGCTGGGTGTGCCTGGGAAGCTGGTAAATCTTGGAAGATAGATTCTGCTGCGTCGTGTTAATCGCGCACTTGCCTGTTGAGAGAAAAAAAAACATTTCTCTGAATGCAAGCCCTGCTTCCTTACCCTGCCCAAGAAATTGGAAAGCAAGTTCAGAACCAATTCATTTGGGATCCGGGTCTGAGGCAGAACTAAACAGCTGCCTCCCGTCTTCCCTGTTCCCAAACCCCCGGAGCGCGCCTGCAGTGTGTGACACATCGGCGAATATTAATGCCGGAGGAATAATTTCTTTTATTCCAGTTCCCAGCGAGCGCATTATTTCGCGGATATGCACAGCCTCAGAAGTAAACACGCTGGGAGTAATAGCGGCTCCAGCTGCTCCAGTCATCAGCAGCGCGCGAGCACTCCTGCAGAGAGGGTACATTGTGTGCCCTACAAATGCCATCGAGAAAATCTGTTTTCCTCCTGACAGACATAATGGTCTGGGTTCAAAGGGTGAATCCGGAAAGTGCACGCCTTTTTTTCAACATTGGCGATATCTTTTAATTGGTATGGAGCCCCTTGCTTGAGACAACCCAGTGATTTAAAAAAACATAATATTATACCTCACTCTGAATGTTCATCGTGTTGAAAACTGATTATATTTGCAATCGTTTTACAGTTGAACGTGGAAGAAAAGTAGCAAGTCGCAATTCTGTGCCAGTTACAGTAGTTCCTCTCATCACCTGCTTATACTACAGTGAAGGGACTTAGCACTAGGTAGAATTAGCACTTGTACATTGAATAATATTCACTTTAGCATCAAAATAGAACATAAAGCACACAACCAGTAATCACTGGTAAAGGTTAAGTAGCACCTACGCAATCCTAACCACCTTAGGAACAGGTCACGCAGGGAACTAGGACCTCACTAGCACCACCTGTACTAGCAAGAACAACCACCTAAGAATCAAAATACCTGTAGGGCTATAAGCACATAACACATGATGCATAACATACATTCAGCGGTGTAAGGAACAAGGCACATGATGCCTACAAACATTCAGAGGTGTATCAAAGAAGGAAAACACATCATGCATTAAACAACAGATTCAGTGGTGTATTAAAGAACAATTGCGCCAAACTCACATAAGTCACCACCTGTGACTGTCCCTAGGCCAACTGGCCTTGTTGGGGCTAGGACGCCCTGTGTCCCAGTGTCAGGGGCCTAAACATGGCAGCTGCCCACGAAGTGCTGGGCAGCTGTGTGAGACAAGGCTGGGGCCAACATGGGAGCCTCGCAGGCTCTGAAGAAATAAAATGTCCCCCTGAGCCTCTCAGGGCTCTAAACAAATGACTGGCCCCATTTGAGCCTTGCTGGGCTCCTGAACAAAGAAATGCCCTCTAGAGCCTCTGTGGCTCTCCCAACAACTGGGGCGCCTTCTTGAGCCTCTCGGGGCTCTCCGGAATAGTTGCGGCGCCTAGAGCCTCTCGTGGGCTCTCAGTAGATCAAAATGCCCCCTTGAGCCTTTCAGGCTCAAACACAAAATGCGGCCGTCTCTGGAGCCTCTCCGGGCTCTTAATCAACAATGGCCCCTGAGCCTCGTGGCCCCAACCACAAATGCTGCCTTGCTTGGAGTCCCTCCCGGGCTCAAGACAGCAAAATACCCCGCGGGAGTCCCCAGCCCTTCTACACTCACCGGGCTATCCTCGGGGGACTCTGCAGGCGTTAAGGTCCTTCTCTGCGGGGCTCTTCTTCTCCCCGCGGCACTCCCTTCACATGGGAGCCCCGGCTTCCTCTCTCGGGCTGCGGGGGCGGGACTTCCGGGTTGCCACAGACCTGGCCACGTCCTGCTGCAGCTTGCCTGGCTTCCTGCCTCGGGTTTCCGCCAATGACAGCGCGGCCCCGAGCAGGGAGGTGGGCACTTCCGGGTCGCACTTGGCAGCGACCCGGCAATGTTTTCAAAACCCACCGGGCTGCGGCGGTGAACCCTCTAATTTAAATATAAGGTGAGGTGGGCTCTCGCTATGACCACGACAATAGCGGCACGGTCCCTGGCGAGGTGGGCACTCGCCAGGGGCTTCGAAATCAGCAAATTAGACGGGCAAATGCCGGGTGGGCACCGGCTGTGCAAAAAGCTCTCCCAAGCGCTTCAATGGCAAATACAGCGCTCCCAGCGCTAGAGGGGCAAACAAAGCGCTCCCAGCGCTAGGCAAAGGAATACAGCGCTCCCAAGCGCTACAGGGGAAATCCAGCGCTTCCAGGCGCTACAGGGAAAGTCCAAAGCGCTCCCAGGTGCCCTCAGCAGGGCAGAGTTCCAGCAAGTCCTTAGGCAGGCAGGGGGGCAAATCTGGGCCCAGAGCCAGCTCACTGGGTCTCCAGGCAGGGAGACAATCCAAGTGGCGGTCCTCTGGCCTAGCAACAGCAGCAGCCCCCTCAGGCAGGATCCTGGCAGAGAACAACATCTGTGGGGACACAGCCCCATTTTTATACACCACATTCCTTTGTCTAAGGGTGCAGGGTTGGGGAGAAACTAGTCGCAGCTGGTTTTGGAGCACTCTTGATGGCTCAACCACCCATTTCATTCACTGGCAGGGCTAGGGTCATCAGTCGCACCACAGGGGGCGGAGCCAGCATTGTCTGGGGAAAACCCAGCCTCATTCAGGACACAGGTACACTCCTCTCCAGCCATCAGCATGGTAATATCCCACTCACCACCGGGCAGACCCATCCAGCCTTCCTGGAGCCAGGCTCACCAGCCAGCTCCAGCCAATCACACGGCAGGCATATTTTACACTAATATGCCAACTCCTAGAAGTGGCATTTCTACACAAGACACACTCATGCCACATATATCATTGCGAAGCATTCACTCTCACGAGTTCGCACATACCAAATTCGAGCAAGCACGCCTCACGCATCAGGAACTACCAGGGACACAGACATTCCCCATGCATTCCTATCGGAGGGCAGGCCAACCTTACTCCATGCACTCAGAGTGCGCACGCACTTTCCACTGGGACACAGTGAAAGTGCGCAGAAACCAAAAATCACCATCACCAAATCACTATTTAAAGCAAAATGTTTTAAGGGTGAACCTGCCAGAAGGGCCAAGTCCAACACAAATTTACACCCAGTCAGTAAGGAATACTCTGTCGCAAAATAGTATTTCCACCTATTTTCGCCTAGCACCTATCAGGACAGGTGTGTCAACTGTGATAAATGCTGTCTGTGTGCAAGAACCGTAAGCCCCTCCTTGGTGGTATGTATGTGGGCATGGGGAACCCTGAACATTTTACACTCCAAAACTTCACGCCCACAGAAGGCCCTCTGGTTGACGGATGGGAGACTGTGTAAAATCTCAATTTCATGAGGCAACGGGTCCCCAAGTTTAGGCACCTCCCAAAACATCGGAATATATAGGTAATTACGCCAAGGGCCCACTCAACAACTGAGTTCTAGATCAGAGGAATACATTTGAAAGATTTTTTACAAAAATTTAAAATATATGTTACAGAATCAGCCTAAAATCATTGCCATGAAGGGTCTTAGAAAAAGTGCATATAGAATAAAGTGCAAAATCAAAATAATGCTAAGGACCACATGAGCAGCAAAATCAACAAAGATGTGGACTGCATCTTTAGTAGTATTCAGGAAACTTCTGGCTCACCCGAAATCAGGGAGTCACACAGGAAATCTTTTCTTAGAATAGAAAGTTCAGATTCCTCATGGTGTGAGCAAAATTATCATAATTTTAGCAAATCAGAGAACAATTAAATGAAACGTCATAATGCCTTAGCACCTACGCTCCATCCCCCTACATGAATATTGACCCTGCCCACTCTATGCTAGTGTCAGCCGAAGACGGCAGGACAGACTGGATACACTACAGCAGTAAACTTATGAATGTACAGGGCACAGTGAGCTAAGGTCGTTGAGGAGAGATACTGTATCAGGAACATGCCAGAAAGAATTCAGTGTGAACAGCAAGAACAATGGCACTAACAATAAACAAATATGACCCTGCTTGACTGTGTGCTCTAGAAATGATGACCAGTGAAATGTGCAGGGGACATTTTTTTTAAAATAGGATGGCTGATGGACCCACATTGAGGCCTAGTTAACATGAGGAAAACATACGTCTACAATTCATAGGAAAATTGTTTAAAGTCATTAGTACTATATAATTGTTACAGGTTGTCAATAACACACAAATTTAAATGCACAAAAATCTTTAATGCGCACTGTACTGGACCTTCCATTTTCTTGGACGTAGCTTTGATGGAAGACGTAGATGACCTGGTCCTTTGGAAAGTACCAGTTGCTCACTATTTTGGTATTTTGGATCATCCACCTACAGAAGGTAGGAGTGTACAAGCCTAGGTACATGACAATTCACAGCAGTTAACTAGACAGAGAATGCATTATCTGAACAAATGAATCCCTAAAAAGACAACAGGCACGGCCCGTGCCGGGCGTTATACTGGGGCGGTGACGTCAGGCAGGGGAGGGTCAGGGTGGGGGGTTGTAAAATGCGGGATATGGACCATTAGAGGTAAGTACCGAAAAAGAAGAAAAAAACGAATTTCGTTGCCCACGCTGCATCACATTTGGCAATGCAGCGTGGGTAACGAAATTTGTTTTTTTTCCCGGTACTTACCTCTAATGGTCCTTATCCCGCATTTTACAACCCCCCACCCTGACGCTCCCCTGCCTGACGTCACCGCCCCAGTATAACCCCCGGCACGGGCCGTGCCTGAAAGACAATGACATTATTATTTGGCACTACTATTGGTAAATGAGTTTGATGGAGTGGGAGCACTTCCAAGAATTGGTGGTCTTTATCCACCTTCTTCAGGCTCAAAGTTCTCCCTCTCTATTTAAAGTTTGAGAAAGCCATGTTTTCTACATTGGTAGAGCCTCACATGCTTCTGCAAGTGTAAACCTTTAAACCGGCTGCCCATCCAACAAGGGGTCGCCAAGTCCAGTGATGGTCAATCCATCCTATTGAAGGCATGGTGGGGGTCACGTGATCTCCCTGCCTTTTTTTGCTGTGTGAATCACGGAAGTAAAAATAGAGAATGGGCATGGAGAAAACTCCCTGCACATTAGTGCTATTTGTTTTTCTTTAATTCAGAAAATAAACTCTCACTTTGGGATTTTATTTTCCAATTACAAAGAAGTTTGCAGAGCGGGTGCTTAAATATGGTGCCTCTAGGTAAACCTACGGTTGTGTGAACGAAACCGCCACTAATGCGGCTCCCTTCACAGAGATCCCGGGTTGGCAGGCTAGTTTCTACATATTGGTTAGATAGTCTTCCACCAGGGCATTGGGGTCCACAGCCTCCGCCATCAAGGGAGACTCGCAGACCATCCGCCAGGGCCTTGTTTACAGAATTAGTGGCAGAATATCTCAAACACAAATAGCGTATGGACAGAATATCGTGTGAAAAATATCGATGACAAAAATATCTATGTCAAAAATATCGTGAAGGTAAGTGCAAATACGTAAGTATACATTTACTATTCTTAACTGTATCATCAAGGAACATAAAAGTGGAGCTATAAATGGTAAAACTTTACTTACCCATAGAAAACTACCATCACAATATTCTTGTCATCAATATTTTTGACACAAAATTCTGTCTCATGATATTTGTGTTTGCGATAGTGCTGTCCAAACCTTACTTACATTTTGGAAGGAAGCACATTTCTTTACAGTTTCTGGTGAAACTATAAATACAGAGGATGATTCACCTGGCTGAAAGCCCTTCACCATAACATTATTATTGTGGATAAAATTTCACTTATAAGTTATGTATCATATGTAGAGGTTGCTCCAGAAATTGGAGGATTTTCAGTTCCGTTTAAACTCTAAAAGAAGACCTAACTGTTATGGCATTAGCGAAATAAGTACTCAATTTAAAGTCAATGGGTAGTGAAAAATGTTTTGGAATGTTAGAACACCTGTTTTATTTCGGGCAATAATGGATAATTTGACATAAACTGGTGGATTTTCTATCCATGACACCTGCAGCTTGATTGATTTATATAGTATGCTGCGAACTGGAACTGTTCCTTCCTCTTTGCTAAGGGAGCAGAGGAACCTTTACCAAAAACATAGGAGGATCAAATGGCTGATGTTGATTGGCAAATCCATCTCAATGTGTAGCATATTTATCTTTGTGAAAGATTACTGTGGAAAGGGAGGATTGAGAAAAGCACCCCCAGTTTGTGGTATATGTTCAGTGCCATATTTACACGTACAAATTCCTGAAGCAGAGACTGGCATTGACAAATTCTGTGTCCAATATTAAAGTGCTGATTTGCTCTCCCAATGGTGGATTCTGCAGATTTTTGGGGAGAATCCTCTTGTTCTGGATGAGACATCTGAATGTAGTTAAACCAATGCCTGGAAACTGAACCAGCTAAACTTTAAATCAAGGACTAAGGGACAGATTATGAGTTTGGCGGTCCAGCGGTCCGTCAAACTCATGAAAATTAACATCCCTGCTCCCTAATCGCTTGTGTAGAAGAGGGATCACATCCGGACCATCTACACACTAATAGCACTGTCCTCATTCAGGCAAACAATGAGAACCTTGAAGCTTTCGACTCCCTCTTCCCCTCACTTCGATCCACTCTCCTTCACCTGCCTCGCCTCGCCTCAACCCAACTCCCGCCTACAGCTGATCGGCCCCAACAGGAAAATCAATCCACACCACCACATGACCCACCGCACAGCTCCCCCGAGTCTCCACTCAACACAGTTCCCCTACCAAGCATGCTCCATAGCTCCCTAAGGAAAACACAATCTCACCCATCTATTAGACCCACCCACCGCAACCTCATGAACGAGCCCCGCCGACAATGACCCCTAACCTCACCAGTTCCCTCATAGATCTCAGAAACTCAAAGTCATTTCATGACCCAATCCATCTCCCTCCTAGGATTTTAAAAAGGGGCAACCTGTCCTACACAATAAATAAGAGACACCACTCCTTCAACCTGACCTACACCACACAAGGCGAATCCCCACAAGATGCCCCCAACCCCACCCACGACTCAATGGTGCAACGACTCACGTCACTTGAAAACCAAATAGGCTCAATCTCCCGGGGCCTAATCAAAATCCTCTCTAAAGCATGCCGATCCCACCAATCTCCTCCCTGGGTTCCCCCCCCACTGCCAACACCAGCAGCCACAAGAGCCACTCCTGGCCCTCAGAAATCCCTGAAACCCAGCCTCAGAGACCCCCAAGAAGGGTCACGGAAACCTGGCCACAAAAAGTCTCAAGAACCACAGTACCTCCCTTTAGGGCTCAGAGTCGCTCAAATACCAATACAAAACCCTTGACCTCAAGACCCACTAGAACAGAAGCAGCCAGGTCTGACAATGAAGCAGCCATTCTAGCCTCTTCTTACGTAACACCCCCTTTGACTCCCCTAAATCCAAAATCCAAGTGATCACAGGGCCCCAAAAAGACCTCCCCTGCACAAAACCCCGAGACCGTCCTTACCACCATACCTAGGGCGCCCAAAGAAAGGACCGCCAGCAACAAACAGCTTTTCACCAACTGCTTGCTCATCAATTGTAGGTCAGCTTCTTTGCATGCAACTGAAATAGCACAGGCCATCCTCTCGCATGACATTGTGTTATATTTAGCTTTGGTGACTTCCCTGCTGCCCAGCTGGTGTGGTTCTTGGAATGCCTGATGTCATCATAGAATCTTGGGTGCCTGGCTGGTGTGTGTAGTATTGCGTTCCTCACGGAGACCTGGCTCAATGAGCTATCCCCACCATGCTTAGCCATGCTTGTACCCCGGGCTTCTCCCTAATCAACAAAGACAGAAAAGACCAGCCAGGGGAGGGGTAGCTATCATCCATAAATACAACATGGTCATCACGGAAATAAATTCATACGACTACAACACATTTGAATGTCTCTCAACCAACATTAAGACCAAAGGCAATGGTTCTTTACTTTGTCACCTTCGCTATCATCCTCCAGGTAAAACCTCAGCATTCGGAGAACACTTATCCGACCTGATAGCTCAGGGGGCACCCGGTGATACCAATAATCTAATTCTTGGCGACCTGAACCTTTGGTAGAATGAGACCAATAATCCGCTGATCCAATCGCTATCCAGTCTCCTCTGTGACAACAATCTAATCCAGTGCTGCACAGAGGAGACACACTGCAAAGGAGCCACCTTCGATGCCATCATCGTTCAAAAAAACACAATCACTATCAATCACATCCTCCCCGTCGACTGGTCAGACCACCACATGATCTTATTTCATATCAACCAACTTGCTCTCTCTCAATCACCTCTGAAAGACCCCCCCAAATGCTTGAGAAACTTCTCTCAGGTTCCCATGGGAGTCCTCAAAAAACAGATAAGCTCACTTCTCCCCGACACCAATGCCCACCTCTCCACTAATGACCTCACCGTTTGTTACAAGGCAAAGCTAGTGGCCATGCTTGACAAAATAGCTCCCCTAAAGCTCAAAAAGAGCAGCCATCCCATCTAGATCATGGTTCAACCCCGACCTCAACTCCGAAAGGAGAAAACTAAGAGCCAAAGAAAGAAAGTGGTGAAATAACCCTACCTCCATCCTCAGCGATCAACTCAAATCAGCCCGTAGGAAGTACAACAACCACATCAAAAACAAAAAATCCAGTGCCAAAAACAGACCAAAGGAGCTCTATAGCATCATCAGACAACAAACCTCCAAGCTTGTGTCCTCCTATGTACAGGCATCCAAAGAACTATGCAACAACTTCGCCAATTTCTTCAATTATAAGATCACAAAAATCGAACTCTCACTGGACGTCAACAACACACACCTATCGAAGAGCATCGCTGCGGGGTCGCTTGATCTTTCTCCTTGTTCCTCTCCCAATTCCTGGCTTAGTTTCCGTCCCATTTAAAAAACTGAGATAATTACGTTGATCTCCACCTCCAAACCCTCAGCACATTCCTACCCTACTGACCAAAAAAATGAAGCACACCTTAGCTCCACTTTGGAGCATGATCATAAATAGCTCTCTGAAAAACTGAGTGATTACAGACTGCCTTAAAATGGGTCAAGTCATCCCCCTGTTGAAAAAACCCGGCCTAGATGCGACAGATCTGAACAATTTTAGACCTGTGTCAAACGTCACCCTTCTCTCAAAAACACTAGAAAGAGGCGTACTACATCAACTAACCCAGCACCTGGACAACATCAACCTCCTGGACCCCCACCAGTCTGGCTTCAGAAAAGGCTGTAGCACAGAAAACGCGATTCTCAACATACATTCATTAAGTCTTTATTGTGATTTTTCATCATAAAAGACAAAAATAGTCAATTATTTACACATTTCTCCCATAAAATACACCACAAAATTACAGAGATCTAAAACTTACAACTAATACATCTACACAATTAATAAATAAATACATATATTTACATTTTAAAATCAATACGTTAGGGGGAAAATGTCCAGTCATCTCAAGAATATAACGGACCAGTGGGGGTGACCTAAAGCTCAATACCACACAATCGCCAGGCATGGATTTAGACAAATGGCCAACCCAGTTGATGCATCGTACCATTTTAAATTAATCGAATAATTTGTGTCCAAAGCCTGTCTTCTTACTCAAGAATTGGAGAGCCTTGTTTTTGAGTGTGGACCAATGCTCTCGAGTTCCCGAAGGGAGTGGGGGGTACGTTCGCAAGGATGACAGTATAAGGTGTGGCTTCAGGGGGAAGATGAAGACTAGGTGACGTAACTGAACCCCCTTCTATTCCATGCTCATCCAACCTCCTGTTCCCTTCTACCCTATGTTGCTGTAACAGTGGGGCAGAACTACCATTACTAACACTGGTAGGGGGAGGGCAAACTACGCTCACCACTAATTGTACCCGATCTGCACTTGTTTGGGCATTCACCATATTTCCCAGCTGTTCCTTGTGTATGTCCCCCAAGTTGTTACATTGGACCCCCCCATTAGGCTGAGTAGTAGGTTGCGCAGAGTTCCTTTGAATTGTACAAGCTAGGGATTCTTCGATCTTATTAAGCCTAGCATCAACTGAGTCTAGTCTTTTCATGATCGGGTCAATAAGGGCAGCTAATTGTTCTCTTAGTAGGGAGCACAAGTCACCTTGATTAAGCAGGAGATTTGGGCAAACAACAGCGTTAGAATCTGAGGTATTAACACATGAATTACCAAAAACAAAATCCCCACTTGATTCGCTTATGCAAGGCAATACATTTTGTTTATTTGTGCCACAACCTTTCCTTTTTTTAGTGGGCGGTTCTGCACCTATCGCCCCATGGCTTTCTTGCCTCTGGTCTTCACCATAGCAGGGCTCTCTATACTGTGCTGAGTTTGTGGGGAGCCCTGAGGGGAGACATAGTCAGCAAACATGATAACCTAGGGGATGTTATATCACATACAGGTTCTAATTCAATGGTAGTCTGCAGATGGGGTACCTGGGTGCTAGGCAAAGAGCCTCCCCTAGATGGCATGGGTTCAAGCTAGAGCCTACGCTCTGTTGCCTGGATCTCGTGTATTAGGACAGATTCGGCTCTATATAAAAAGGCATCCAAAGTGCCCACCACCCTGTCCCCAACCTTCCTTTTACTCATGATATTACATTTCTCAAAACCACACAAAAACAGTGCCCCAGCAACCCTCAAAGGACAAGAACCCAGCAATGAACACAAGCTTCCTGTCCGGCACAGAAGAAGTCAATAACGTAGCCCGGCCCGGCCTCTTCCAGTCTCTAACGGGCGCGGATGGGTCCGCCCTTGGCCCGGACTTCGCCAGGCAGCGCCCGTGCACGCCCACGCGTGTCCCGTGCTGCGGGAGGGCCGAGACGTTTTTAAGCGCCTCCCGGCGCTGATGGTGATGCTGGAAGGACGTGCCCCGGGGACTCTGGGCAATAGAGTCCCGGCTCAGCAAGCATACGTTGCAGTCCCCCACGGACTGATCAATGGCGGCAAAATGAAGTGACAGCAACAGGGAGAAATCCAAAGGGTAAGTAAGTAACCTGGAGCAGAATTAGCGTCCAGCGCTGCGGGAGGGCCGAGACGATTTTAAGCGCCTCCCGGCGCTGATGGTGATGCTGGAAGACCATTAAGAAAAATGGGGTAGCCCATAAGCATGGACCTGGGTATATATTGATATAAACAGACAGTGGTCCTGAACCTATAGATTATAGCAATTGGCTTAATCAATAATGAATCAATACTTATAGTAGAGCAACAGTATCCAGTCTGCTCTATAGTACTCCAATACTTATTATACTGAGAAAAACCTAACACCACAGTTAAAGAAAAATATTTATTCTATTTCATTTTTAGATTTCATTTTCATGCTCATATTGTTACAATATATTTTTCAAAAGTAGGTAAAAACAGACAGGTTGCCCCAAAGGGAGCGTGCAAAGAAAAAGATGTAATCAGAAAATTGAAACAAGTGAGAGGAAAAGAAATACACAGTGATGGACAAGAAATTATTCACATTATTTTACAACCAATATCGGACATATAATTTGCCGTATTGAATACCTGGCCAAGATTTTGTTTATATTATTGCAATCACAACATTGTAATACATAGACCTATATATCCTATATTTTTGCACTATCCACAATGGTGTTGCACAATTGGTCCAAGGTTATGTAAAGAAAGTGTCGACGTTTCGACTCAACTTAACCCAACGGTGATTTAAACCTGGGGATTGCGAGTCTTCATCAGGACTGTAGGAAAAGACTGGGGCAACCAAGGGATATTTAATAACCCTAAAAGAGAAGAATTAGGGAGTTACTAAACCGTGGTGGAGATTAAAAACCTAGAACCCACACAGTGGGAAGGTGGTATTTCTTACCCTTCAGAATAGAGCAAGCGATGGGAGGAGATCCGGATCAACACTTCCCAACAGATATCCTGTAAGAACAAATTGAAATCTAGAATGCATCTAGATCAGATGCTAGACAATTCGCTTGACATTATCAGAAAAAGAAAAAGGCGGGGGTCTATTTACCTTGAGCCCATGTCCTCATCCATGTAGAGAAGGCGATACTTCATTCGCATTAACTTTCGAAATGATACCTACAATTAATTTTGGTAGCATCAATATACCTTAACCATAGGCGGTATGAATACTTCCAAATCATTCACAATAGGGGTTGTTTACCTTGATATAAATATCTTGGACAAGATCAAGCGTTCTCGTTGATGATTTCAGGTTGCTTGTAGTACAATGCACCAAAATGGGAGGGTCCTAATTTCCGGACTCCTACTCCTGGATTCAAATGACTCTAAAGGAGGACATGAATAATTGGACTATCATTCATTATATGCCCATTATTCTAGTGTACTAGAGTTGCAATGTTATGATTATTTATTCCAAACGCTTACCTAATTTCAATCTACTATTTCGCAGGTAAGCCAGTGGTTAGAACGAATTCCTAATCGTTTTCCTGTAAGGGAGACACAAAAATAGGGTCTCACTCAATATTTCCATAGATATCCAACTCGTAACGTGGTTGTATATCTAAAGGGACATTATGTCCTACTCAATCACGAGTTAAAAGAAAATTAAACCTACCCGATAGCCAATAATTGGAACGTTTTTACATCCGAGCCTCCCTGTGCTTCAGGATGCCGCCATCAACGTTCGTGCATTTCCGCGTTTGTAATAATACCCAGCATGCCTCGTATAACTAGCATAGAAAGAGGACTGGTGCCCGGAGAATTGCATAGAATACCTCCGTGTCCGGTATTAAAGAGTTTTTTGGATTACCTCATCATATGCCTATGTTACAACATTTGTGGGGATATAATTATGGCGACGGGGCATATTTGAGCGATTTTAGAAATTCGGCGACTTCAATTAAACTGGCAATATTTGTTATTAAAAATTAAAAAAGGGAAATCTAATGGGATTCGGAAGGCTTAATTTTAGAGCAAAATTCAACACACAATATTCAGGTAGAAAATCCTTCCGTTTCAGAAATCCCGGATGTGATCGATATTGTGCTGGAAATAGAAAAAAGACTATGGCCCTGGATTCTGCACATCGGAGACTTTTGCAACAGTTCACAAAAGGTGTTGACTGTGGGCTCAAAAAATGTATATCTGGTTGGGGATTGTATTATCATATAAACCTTTTTAACATGTCGACAACATATAACCATCAGTTGAGTAATGCTTATTATCAGAGTCATACATGTACAATTAGCAAAATACTGACATAGCTCGATAAATGGCTGTTACAATTCATTGATTATATACATAAATTATACAATCTGTTTCTCAAAAAAGCATTTATGTAATTATACAGTACATGGCAAAGCACCCAACCACATAGTATAGTATATTCATATTCCCAACAGTGCCACTTGTTTGTTCATTTCCTCAAGCTCGTTGAGACCCTTGTTGACCGTATTCAGAGTATATATCCATTTACACTCTCTTCTATTCAGGATATTATGTAGGTCACCTCCTCGAGGGTTGGCTGTTATTTTTTCAATGACCCACCACCTCAGGCTGTTCTCGGGGTGTTCGAATCTACTGAAATTATCCACCAACGGGGCACCCTGTACTTTACATCTTATGCGGCTCATATGTTGCAGTATACGACATTTAATTTTTTGTGTGGTCTGACCCACATACAAAAAACCGCAGGGACATATGACCGCATAAATTACCCATGAGGTGTTGCAGTTGCTGTGTTGGGTAAGTTTATATGTCTGATCATTATGGTCAAAGCTATTGCACTCTCTTGTGAGGGGACAGGCCTTACACATTCCACATTTTCTGTGGCCGTCTACTGAAGGTGCACCCCAGATTGTTGGCTGACTTAAAGATTGTTTCTTTGGTAACATTGATTTTACTAGGAGGTCCCGAATATTCCTCCCTTTACGGAATGCATGTAATGGTGGTGGGATCCCCCCAGTTCCCCACTGATCAATTGCCAATGACGATTCACACATTTCTTGATGGCATTACTTTTGGTGTTAAATGTCGTCACACAGACCAACCTTTCTTCCTTTGATTTTTGGGTGCTTTGAAGTAGGAGCTCACGATGGTTATGCCAGGCTCTTTTTCTAGCTTTTTTGAGAAGCCTAACGGGATAACCACGCTCACTCAATCTCGACATCAAAGTCGCAGCTTCCTCTAGGTAATCATCCTTTTTAAAACAATTCGGACGCACCCTCAGGAATTGCCCAAAGGGCAAGTTGTCCCTGAGATTGCGTGGATGATGGCTGGTATACCTGAGGAGGGTGTTCCGTTCACTACTTTTTCTGTACAAGATAGTCACTACCCTGTTCCGTTCACTACTTTTTCTGTACAGGGTAGTGACTACCCTGTACAGAAAAAGTAGTGAACGGAACACCCTCCTCAGGTATACCAGCCATCATCCACGCAATCTCAGGGACAACTTGCCCTTTGGGCAATTCCTGAGGGTGCGTCGGAATTGTTTTAAAAAGGATGATTACCTAGAGGAATCTGCGACTTTGATGTCGAGATTGAGTGAGCGTGGTTATCCCGTTAGGCTTCTCATATGAGCCGCATAAGATGTAAAGTCCAGGGTGCCCCGTTGGTGGATCATTTCAGTGGATTCGAACACCCCGAGAACAGCCTGAGGTGGTGAGTCATTGAAAAAATAACAGCCAACCCTCGAGGAGGTGACCTACATAATATCCTGAATAGAAGAGAGTGTAAATGGATATATACTCTGAATACGGTCAACAAGGGTCCCAACGAGCTTGAGGAAATGAACAAACAAGTGGCACTGTTGGGAATATGAATATACTATACTATGTGGTTGGGTGCTTTGCCATGTACTGTATAATTACATAAATGCTTTTTTGAGAAACAGATTGTATAATTTATGTATATAATCAATGAATTGTAACAGCCATTTATCGAGCTATGTCAGTATTTTGCTAATTGTACATGTATGACTCTGATAATAAGCATTACTCAACTGATGGTTATATGTTGTCAACATGTTAGAAACGTTTATATGATAAAACAATCCCCAACCAGATATATATTTTTTGAGCCCACAGTCAACACCTTTTGTGAACTGTTGCAATTGTTAGTCTCCGATGTGCAGAATCCAGGGCCATGGTCCTTTTTCTATTTCCAGCACAATATCGATCACATCCGGGATTTCAGAAACGGAAGGATTTTCGACCTGAATATTGTGTGTTGAATTTTGCTCTAAAATTAAGCCTTCCGAATGCCATTAGATTTCCGTTTTTTAATTTTTAATAACAAATATTGCCAGTTTAATTGAAGTCGCCGAATTTCTAAAATCGCTCAAATATGCCCCGTCACCATAATTATATCCCCACAAATGTTGTAACATAGGCATATGATGAGGTAATCCAAAAAACTCTTTAATACCGGACACGGAGGTATTCTATGCAATTCTCCGGGCACCAGTCCTCTTTCTATGCTAGTTATACAAGGAATGCTGGGTATTATTACAAACACGGAAATGCACGAACGTTGATGGCACCATCCTGAAGCACAGGGAGACTCGGATGTAAAAACGTTCCAATTATTGGCTATCGGGTAGGTTTAATTTTCTTTTAACTCGTGATTGAGTAGGACATAATGTCCCTTTAGATATACAACCATGTTACGAGTTGGATACCTATGGAAATATTGAGTGAGACCCTATTTTTGTGTCTCCCTTACAGGAAAACGATTAGGAATTCGTTCTAACCACTGGCTTACCTGCGAAATAGTAGATTGAAATTAGGTAAGCGTTTGGAATAAATAATCATAACATTGCAACTCTAGTACACTAGAATAATGGGCATATAATGAATGATAGTCCAATTATTCATGTCCTCCTTTAGAGTCATTTGAATCCAGGAGTAGGAGTCCGGAAATTAGGACCCTCCCATTTTGGTGCATTGTATTACAAGCAACCTGAAATCATCAACAAGAACGCTTGATCTTGTCCAAGATATTTATATCAAGGTAAACAACCCCTATTGTGAATGATTTGGAAGTATTCATACCGCCTATGGTTGAGGTATATTGATGCTACCAAAATTAATTGTAGGTATCATTTCGAAAGTTAATGCGAATGAAGTATCGCCTTCTCTACATGGATGAGGACATGGGCTCAAGGTAAATAGACCCCCGCCTTTTTCTTTTTCTGATAATGTCAAGCGAATTGTCTAGCATCTGATCTAGATGCATTCTAGATTTCAATTTGTTCTTACAGGATATCTGTTGGGAAGTGTTGATCCGGATCTCCTCCCATCGCTTGCTCTATTCTGAAGGGTAAGAAATACCAAATTCCCACTGTGTGGGT
This sequence comes from Lissotriton vulgaris, assembly GCF_964263255.1. Taxonomy (NCBI): domain Eukaryota; kingdom Metazoa; phylum Chordata; class Amphibia; order Caudata; family Salamandridae; genus Lissotriton; species Lissotriton vulgaris. The sequence continues at coordinate 88,365,452 of NC_141697.1, read as the reverse complement.
TCTAGGTTTTTAATCTCCACCACGGTTAAGTAACTCCCTAATTCTTCTCTTTTAGGGTTATTAAATATCCCTTGGTTGCCCCAGTCTTTTCCTACAGTCCTGATGAAGACTCGCAATCCCCAGGTTTAAATCACCGTTGGGTTAAGTCGAGTTGAAACGTCGACACTTTCTTTACATAACCTTGGACCAATTGTGCAACACCATTGTGGATAGTGCAAAAATATAGGATATATAGGTCTATGTATTACAATGTTGTGATTGCAATAATATAAACAAAATCTTGGCCAGGTATTCAATACGGCGAATTATATGTCCGATATTGGTTGTAAAATAATCTGAATAATTTCTTGTCCATCACTGTGTATTTCTTTTCCTCTCACTTGTTTCAATTTTCTGATCACATCTTTTTCTTTGCACGCTCCCTTTGGGGCAACCTGTCTGTTTTTACCTACTTTTGAAAAATATATTGTAACAATATGAGCATGAAAATGAAATTTAAAAATGAAATAGAATAAATATTTTTCTTTAACCGTGGTGTTAGGTTTTTCTCAGTATAATAAGTATTGGAGTACTATAGAGCAGACTGGATACTGTTGCTCTACTATAAGTATTGGTGATGCTGGAAGGACGCGCCCCCGGGGACTCTGGGCAATGGAGTCCCAGCGCAGACAGCATACGTTGCAGTCCCCCACGGACTGATCAATGGCGGCAAGATGAAGTGACAGCAACAGGGCAACAGGGAGAAATCCAAAGGGTAAGTAAGTAACCTGCAGCAGAATTAGCGCCTCTCAACATCATCGCCGATATACATGGATCACTAGACTCTGACCAGTGCTGCCTCCTCATTCTCCTTGACCTCTTTGCAGCATTTGATACTGTTGATCACAAACTCCTCATAAGGGCTCTCCAAGAAAGAGCTGGTTTTGGCAAGGTAGCCCTCAAATGGTTCTCCTCCTTTCTTCACAATCGCACACAAAAAATAAAAATCAAAAACTTCACTTCGACCTCCAGCAAGTCAACAAGGGCGTCCCTCAAGGCTCGGTGCTTTCACCACAACTCTTTAACATCTACATGGAACCTCTCTCCAAACTACTCAGAAAAGCCAACATCCACTTCCATCTCTACGCTGACGTTACTCAGATCTATCTGGAAACTACCTCTCTCAAAGATGTACAAAGACTTAATGAACCTGAAAGATGTTCAAAACTAGTTGACAAGCATCCACCTGAAACTGAATCCTGGTAATTCTGAGACACTCCTCATCTCGAATAAGGAAAATAACCTCCAAATCGCTGAATGGTTAAAGGCCATTGACGCGCTCAACGGGAATCTCACTCTAGCAGACTATGTCAAATCTCTAGGTATCATTATCTCAAACAGGCCACCCAATCTCTGGTACTACCAAGACTGGACTATGGGAATGCAGTCCTCTCAGGAATTCCAAAATCACATCTGGCTCCCATCAAAACAATGTTACATGCAGCCACCAGAATGATAACCGGTATCAAGAAATTCAACCATATCTCCCCTGCACTTAAGGAACTTAAGTGGCTTCCAGTCGAAATGCGAATTAGCTTCAGAACAGCCTGCCTCATCCATTAAGCCCTTCCCACCGACAAACCATGAGTACCTGGCAGAAAAACTCATAAAAGCCGGCCAGTCCAGGAACCTGAGAAGCTCAAACTCCCTCCTACTCATCCCACCTAAAACTAGAAGAAAAAAACTGTGGATCGATCTTTCTCCGGAAGCGCTCCCAAAATTTGAAACTCCATTCCCCCTCACATCAGAACCATTCCCTCCTTTGTAGAGTTCAAAAGCCAACTCGAAACCCTGCTCCTTAACCGCTTCCTAGGAAGTGGATAGCGTGGGTCAGCTAGCAAACATCGAACTCTGCTCCAGCTCTAAGACTCTGAAGAACCCTGAAGGCAAAAGTGTCCTGCACTACAATGTGTTGCTCTTTATTTTTACGCTCCTCTGTTGATATGTCGCTCTTCTATTTTGTATATGATGATTATCTGTTATATACCTACTGGTAAAGTGCTCTGATACCCCTGGGTCTGGCCAGCGCCATAGAAAACTTCGTAAATAAATAAAATACATAAATAAGCATTATACTTATTAATATTGACGAACACAGAATAAATCTGAATGTATTTGCATCCAATTTATATGTACAGTCATATAAAAACATACACACATATGTAGTATGCATGCGCTCACATACACATATAGATAACTGTGCCATTCCTGCAAGATTTGTAGACTTGTATATCTCCATATATGTATATATGCTCTTGCCCATAATGATGTTTCTGTAGACAACTGACATGTATACACATTTCACATACATGTGGCGGTTGCCACCAGGTAGTTAAAGTTATAGTTAGGACCACATATCTAGATTTCACTCATGTTTGCGGTTTGCTACTAACCGTTTTATGACTCTTCCTTAAACTTTCCAACAAAAAGTCTCATCCACCTCAGTTCTTTCCTAGAAAGTTTTTGGGGGATCCATCAAGCATGGGCTGAGAAAAAGGGGGGCATTCCAAAACACATTTTCCCCATTCAACTTTTCATGGGAAATTTAAACATAGGTTCAGCCATATTGGAATGGCACCAGAGTTGGTTGAAAGCTAGATCTTGATCCAGAAAGTGCACTTTTTGTGATTTGGTGTAAATCTGTTCATCTCATGGGGTCAAGGTTGGGAAATTAGCGTTCAAAATGTATGTATACTTCATGTTGGGGTTCTGAATCTGGGAGCACAAGAACACACTATGATTGGTTGGCCGCAACATGAAGGAAAAGTTGTGCATGTCATCTTAGGATTTTTAGACTCTATAAAAAAAGATATGGGAAGGCAGAATTAGGGGTACCCTGACCCCATGAACCATTTAAACAGAGCCCTCAGGGTCAGATATTAAAAATAAATGGAGGGGGTAGGGTTATGTGGCTCTTTGTACAATCACAGTAGATCAGCAGATCCGAGATGCAACAAAATGAAAAAAGCAGGGTTGGGTGCCCGTGGAGGGTGGGTGAATGCCATGAGTGCTGTGGGGTCTGTGCCTAACACCACACCAGGCTTAGCTGAGGGCCCTGCACTTGGAGGGGGTTTGACGTCTTACAGGGGTTTGGCTTCAGTACTTGGCCGCAAGCAAGGCCCTGCACCCAATCTCATATTGCATATGTCTGAGGGTTGGACTCCAGTGTGTGGTCGGACGCAGGGCCTGGCCACAGGCAGAGTCTTGTAGCCAACCCTATTCAACAAATGTCAACACATTGTACTTGGAAATAAGCTCTAGAAATTAATTGATATAAAACAAAGGTTAAAATGGCAATATAGTGCGGAATTGCAAAAATATCTTACTTAATTAAAAAAAAATCGAAATTTATGGAAAAAGCAAAAGGCGCTCTGTAGTGGGTGAAAATGTCAGTTAAAAAATAACAGTGCTTTTTTATGAAAACTGTCACATCGCTGCGTGAAAACAGCGATGCAACAGTTTTTACTGCGCCCTTCTTGCGTAATGATGCGTTATAATGGATGCGTCATATTTACTGTACAACGCATCATGTCGCAAGGAATGACATGAACGTCAATATTATTGATGTATCTGTCGGCGCAAAACTGACCAATTGCTGTAATTGTGTCAGAAGCGTGATGCAACTCTAGCAATGCAGGGGGGAGGGCTATGATTATAGCACTGTGTCACCCTTATGCCTTCCATGAGGCAGGCGTAAGTATTTTTACGCTGTGGCGCTCTAGAAGTAGCCCAGTGAAATCTCATAGATTTCCATCGGAATGGCCACCCTGCATACATTATCCCTGATGCAGGTATAATATGGTGCAGGGCTTTACAAAGTGACGCATCTGCCTTGATGCGTCACTTTGTAAATATGCTGCAACGTGGCGCATTGTTTACGCCGCCGATGCGTCACAAAAAGTGACACAACAGCAGCACAAAAGTGTTGCAAGGAGCTAATAAATAAGCCCCAACATTTTAAGCTAACAAAACTACTGAAATTCACTACTTATAGCAATCTCAAGCAACTATAACTCGTGCACTAAAGTAGCTATAGCTCATGCCATCGGCATGCACTGTTTGTACCCTTGCATATTATATCACTCTTGACGTGTTCAATGATTGCATTATTAACATCCCTATTGACATATGGAACTACATCACTGATATCAACACTGTTCATGGCGGAGGTGCAAGTTATGGTAATTTTAAGGCACAAGTTCTAGTCACTTAAGAAAACTATAACTGGGGAATTTCAGTGGTTGTGAAAAGGTTTTGTTTTAACTGATATTTTCACCTAACTACAGTGTCTCTTCAATCTTTGTTTTTCAATATATATATATATATATATATATATATATATATATATATATATATATATATATATATATTCACTAAGTATATTACCTACTGGCGGCCGCCAGTAGATAAGTTCAAGTTCAAGTTCCAAAATTTGCATAGCGCACTACTCAACCAGAGGGTCTCAAGGCGCTTGAGGGAGGGAGGTGCTTTACTTATCAAATTTCCAAGTTTTTAGTTGCTTTCTGAAGGAGAGGTGGTTCTGTGTAAGACGGAGGTGGGTGGGGAGAGAGTTCCAGATCTTGGCCGCCAAGTAAGAGAAGGATCTTCCTCCCATGGTGGATCTGTGAATTCTCGGAATTGCGGCGAGGGCTTGATTGGACGATCGTAGCTGGTGGGAGGGGTGTAGAAGGATAGTCGCGTGTTGAGGCATTCGGGACCTAGGTCGTAGAGGGTTTTTTGTGCGTGGGTGAGGAGACGGAACGTTTTTCTCTTGTTGACAGGGAGCCAATGGAGATCCTTCAGGTGGCTGGAAATGTGAGCTTGCCGAGGGATGTCCAGTATGAGTCTGGCTGAGGCGTTTTGGATGCGTTGGAGATTTTTCTGTAGTTTGGCTGTTGTTCCTGCGTAAAGGGTGTTTCCGTAGTCCAATCGGCTTGTGACCAGTGTGTGGGTGACCGTCTTTCTTGTTTCGGTGGGGATCCAATGGAAGATTTTTTTTAAGCATGCGTAGGATGTTGAAGCATGATGATGAGCCGGCGTTGACTTGTCTGGTCATCGAGATGGAGGAGTCCAGGATGAAGACCAGGTTACGTGCGTAGTCCGTAGGTATGGGTGCAGTTCCCAGGGCCGGTGGCCACCATGAGTTGTCCCAGGCAGAGGGGGATGACCCTAAGATGAGGACTTCCGTTTTGTCCGAGTTAAGTTTTAAATGACTATTTTTCATCCACTCAGCTACTTCTTTCATTCCTTCGTGTAAGTTGGTTTTGGCGGTGTTTGGGTATTTGGTGAGGGAGAGGATCAGCTGGGTGTCGTCTGCATAGGAGATGATGTTGAGGTTGTGTTGGCGTGCGATGGATGCGAGGGGACTCATGTATACGTTGAAGAGGGCGGGACTGAGTGATGATCCTTGTGGTACGCCGCAGATGACTTCGGTGGCCTTTGATTTGAAGGGGGGGAGGCAGACTCTCTGGGTTCTTCCGGCCAGGAACGATATGATCCATTCCAATGCTTTTCCTTGCATTCCGACGTTGCTGAGTCATTGTATGAGGGTGCTATGAGAGACTGTGTCGAAGGCTGCGGAGAGGTCAAGTAAGATGAGGGCAACTGTTTCTCCGTTGCCCAGTAGTGTTCGGATGTTGTCTGTTGCTGCGATGAGGGCGGTTTCGGTGCTGTGTTTGGCTCAGAAGCCGGATTGTGAGGGGTTGAGGGATTTGTTGGATTCGAGGAAGGCGGCGAGCTGACTGTTGACGGCTTTCTCAATGACTTTGGCGGGGAATGGGAGGAGCGAGATGGGGCGGTAGTTCTTAAGTTCGGTGGGGTCTGCTGTGGGTTTTTTTAGAAGGGCGCTGAGTTCGGCATGTTTCCAGATTTCCGGGAAGGTAGCGGAGTTGAAGGAGCAGTTGATGATATTGCGGAGATGGGGTGCGATGATGGAGCTTGCTTTGTTGAAAATGTGGTGGGGACATGGGTCAGTTGGCGATCCTGAGTGGATGGAGTTCATCAGGCGGATGGTGCCTTCGGTGGTGATTGGGTTCCAGGCGCAAAGGTTGTTAGAGGGCGGTGTTGGTTCGGAAATGGGTGGAGTGGACATGTCTTCGGACTGGTTTTCAAAGCTGTTATGTATTTCGGCGATTTTGTTGTGGAAGAATGAGGATAGAGAATCACACAGGTCTTGGGAGGGAGAAATGTCGTTGGTGCCGGCGGTGGGGTTAGTAAATTCTTTGACAATGTTGAATAGTTCCTTGCTGTTTTGGGCATTGTTGTCAAGTCGATCCTTGAATGCTGATTTCTTGGTGGATCTGATTAGTTGCTGGTGTTTGCGGGTGGCGTTCTTGAAGGTGGCTAGGTTCTCAGTCGTTGGGTTTTTTCTCCAGGTTTTCTCGAGAGTACGACAGAACTTCTTGGATTTCTTAAGGTCATCGTTGAACCAGGGGGCTTTTTTGCTACCTTGCTTGATTCGATGGTTTTTCAAAGGTGCAAGTTCGTCGGCGCTATGGGTGATCCATTGGGTGAGGTTAGTGGCTGCTTGGTTTGGGTCCGATGATTTGGTGGGAGGGTTTTGGTGAAGCGATGTGAAGAGTTGTTCGGTGGTGATTTTGTTCCAGTTTCTTCGAGGAATAGGTTGTGGGTCGTGGACTTTTTGTAGTTGAAGTGAACGCAGCTGTGGTTCGTCCAATGGAGAGCTGTGGTGTGATCGAAGGAGATGTGCTTGCTGGAGGTGAAGATAGGGTCGAGCGTGTGTCCGGCGTAGTGGGTGGGGGTGTCTACAAGTTGTTTGAGTCCTAGATTGGCCAGGTTATCCAGGAGGGTGGTGGTGTTGTTGTCGTTTTTCTTTTCCAGGTGGAAGTTGAGGTCTCCCAGTAGAATGTAGCTCTCGGAGGGGAGGGCATGTGGGCTGATGAAGTCAGCGATGTCTTCGCTGAATTGTGTGCGGGGTCCTGGTGGTCTGTAGATGAGGGTGCCTCTGAGTGTGGTTTTGTGGTCGGTGTGAATCTGGAAGTGAAGGTGTTCGGCGGAAGCGAGGTTATCATCGGAACTGGTCGTGATGCGGATGGTGTTCTTATGGACGATGGCGATGCCTCCTCCTGTTTGATTGGTGCGATCTTTTCGGATGATCTTGTAGGTGTCCGAGATGGCTATGGTGATGTTGGGAGCTGATGAGGCGTTCATCCATGTTTCTGTAAGGAAGGCGACGTCCGGCGATGTAGTGTCGAGTAGGTTCCAGAGTTCGATGGAGTGTCTGTGGACTGAGCGGGTGTTGAGCAGGAAGCACTTTAGGTGGTTAGTGTCGGAGCTCTGTTTGGAGTTTGTGGATTTGGTGAGGGTCCTGATGCAGTTGAACTTGCAGGAGTGGCAGGTGAAGGGTCCATGGGTGTGTCCTGGGGCGGCTTGGTAGCAGTTTGGTGCTCGGCCGGGGTTGAGGGCTGAGAGGGTTGCAGCGTCGTATGTTATGCGGGTGGAATTGTATTTGCGGGGAGCAGGGGGACTGGCGCTGGGCACGGTCCAGGCGCGGACGGGCGTAGACGTCTTACCTTTGGCGCACCTTCGGCGCGCAACACGTGAACGCTGCGCGCGAATGCATCTGTCAAATGCGGATAGTGGAGGGGAGGGGCGAGGGAGGAGCAGCTGGGAGGCGGGAGCTGGGTGGAGAGCCGGGCAGGGAGGCACAACAACAACACCAAAATGGCAGCAAGCCAAAAGCGAAACAGGATTGGGGCACAATATATAAGAAACGTGATGTGAATGGCAGTGGAACCTGCACAATCAGGCACAAAACAAAAATACAGGCAGCACAGTACAATTGAGCAGAACGTTGGAGCGCACTTTGGCAGACTAGCGCTACGATAATATGCAAATTAGCAATCAGGAAATAAACAAGGCAGCGCAGCACAATTGAGTAGATCTTTAAAGCGCACTATGGCGATCTAGGGCTACGAAAGTATTCTAATTAGTAATCAGGAAATAGAAGATGTGGGGGCAAGGCGAGCAAGCAGGCAGTAGTCTGGCAGTAGGCGCTATGATACCAATTCGGCATGCAGGGCAGGGAGCAGCGTGAGGAGCGACCGCTTCTGATGAAATCAGGACGGTCACAGCGTTACAGCGGGAGAGCAGAGCCTGACTATCAGTGGGAGGGAGGAGCAGCTGGGAGGCGGGAGCGGGGTGGAGAGCCGGGCAGGGAGGCACAACAACAACAACAAAATGGCAGCAAGCCAAAAGCGAAACAGGATTGGGGCACAATATATAAGAAACGCGATGTGAATGGGAGTGGAACCGGCACAATCAGGCACAAAACTAAAATACAGGTAGCACAGTACAATTGAGCAGAACGTTGCAGCGCACTTTGGCAGACTAGCGCTACGATAATATGCAAATTAGCAATCAGGAAATAAACAAGGCAGCGCAGCACAATTGAGCAGATCTTTAAAGCGCACTATGGCGATCTAGCGCTACGAAAGTATTCTAATTAGTAATCAGGAAAGAGAAGATGTGGGGGCAAGGCGAGCAAGCAGGCAGTAGTCTGGCAGTAGGCGCTACGATACGAATTCGGCATGCAGGACAAGGAGCAGCGTGAGTAGCGATCGCTTCTGATGAAATCAGGACGGTCACAGCGTTACAGCGGGAGAGCGGAGCCTGACTATCAGTGGGAGGGAGGAGCAGCTCGGAGGCGGGAGCGGGGTGGAGAGCCGGGCAGGGAGGCCCAACAACAACAACAAAATGGCAGCAAGCCAAAAGCGAAACACCATTGGGGCACAATATATAAGAAACGCGATGTGAATGGCAGTGGAACCGGCACAATCAGGCACAAAACAAAAATACAGGCAGCACAGTACAATTGAGCAGAACGTTGCAGCGCACTTTGGCAGACTAGCGCTACGATAATATGCAAATTAGCAATCAGGAAATAAACAAGGCAGCGCAGCACAATTGAGCAGATCTTTAAAGCGCACTATGGCGATCTAGCGCTACGAAAGTATTCTAATTAGTAATCAGGAAACAGAAGATGTGGGGGCAAGGCGAGCAAGCAGGCAGTAGTCTGGCATTAGGCGCTACGATACCAATTGGGCATGCAGGGCAGGGAGCAGCGTGAGGAGCGACTGCTTCTGATGAAATCAGAACGGTCACAGCGTTACAGTGGGAGAGCGGAGCCTGACTATCAGTGGGAGGGAGGAGCAGCTGGGAGGCGGGAGCGGGGTGGAGAGCCGGGCAGGGAGGCACAACAACAACAACAAAATGGCAGCAAGCCAAAAGCGAAACAGGATTGGGGCACAATATATAAGAAACGCGATGTGAATGGCAGTGGAACCGGCACAATCAGGCACAAAACAAAAATACAGGCAGCACAGTACAATTGAGCAGAACGTTGCAGCGCACTTTGGCTTTCCATAGGAAACTTTAGCCAAGGCTACAGGTCGAACGGAATTACCCTATATTTGGCAGGGAGAAGGATCTTGGTCTAGAAAGCATGATTTTGTTTATTAGGTGTAAATCCCTTCAGTAGTTTTGGAGAAATATCGAAATTTACAGATTTCGATATTTGGGAATTCTGTCATCTGATTGGCTGGGGCGTTATGAGCACGAGCTTGCTGCTTATCGGTTGCGAGTGCAGCGAGTGGTTGCAACTAGGAAGTGTTAGCCGCCATTTTGTGAATCTGTTGAAGTGAGTAAGGTGAAAAGAGTAGGAAACAGGAGGATAGTAGCACTGTAACCTCTGTGGGGGAGTGCGAAGCATAGTAGTCACTCCTACCGGTCTGAAAGTGCGGTGTTGCTCAGAGTACCATGTTGGTGAGATGATATGCTGCTATACTCGGGTATGAAACCGAGAGCCTAAACCGTGAGCAAATTGCTGTAAAGTGATTTGCTCTGGTCTTTGTAGCATATGTGTGCAAGTAGTGTTAGAAGGCGTTTATACCATACAAGGAGTGGGAAGCGAACTACTGACTGCTATTGTGCGTTTATACTATACCGGAAGCGGGAACCAAAGTACTCACGCCTACAGGTGCTAAGACTTAGGGATCAAACCGAGGTGATTACTGTAACCGGATTGGCTCTGGGCGCTGTAGTATACGTGTTCAAGTAGTGTTAATAGGCGTTTATACCATACAGGGAGTGGGAAGTGAACTACTGACCGCTACCGTGTGTTTATACTATACCGGAAGCAAAGTACTCACGCATACCGGTGTGAAGACTCGGGATGAAAGCGAGCTGATTGCTGTAAAGGGATGGGCTCTGGGCGTTGTAGGATACTAGCCGCTGTAGTATAACTGTGTAAGTAGTGTTAGTATGCGTTTATAGTACATAGGGAATGGGTAGCGAACTACTTTCTCCTACTGGTCTGAAGACTCGGGGATTAAACCGTGAGCTAAATCGGGAGCTCATTGTTGTAAAGTGATGGGCTGTGGGCGCTGTAGTATACATGTGGAAGTTGTGTTAGTTTACGTTTATATAATACAGGGAGTGGGAAGTGAACTACTCTCCCCTACCAGTCTGAAGACTCCTGGATGAAACCATGAGCTCATTGCTGTAAAGTCATGTGCTCTGTGTGGTATTCCAATGTAAGACATAGTAGAAGGTTAGTAATTCTACTTGAATGTTAGTATGTAATGTTAGAATGTAGGGCTATCATGAGGGGAACCTTGGGGAGTTTGTACACAGTGCTGGAGAAGACAGTTGCCTTGCTGTCTGCTCCTGTTGGTGAGTGTTTAAGGTGTCTTGTTTTCCTGCAATGAATCTATTTATCGGATCCACTGCTGTCTGCCTCTTGAATACATAAAGTTGGCGACAAGCGGGAAAAGGTAAAAAGAAGGCAGCACTCACCAATATTTCAAAGTTGTTTGCAATGTGATGAAGACCTGTTTCTTTTTGTGTAGCTGTTTCTGCTCATCCCAGGGGCATCGGCTTATTGAACTATGTCATCCGACCTCTGGTAGGATTTATATTTTTAGATCTTGCGCTTCCTCTGCCTCTTCACTACACTCTGGTTGCTGCACTTCACGTGTGTAAGTAGTGTTAGTATGCGTTTATATTAACCAATGCATCGTGGTCCTAGGGAGCGCGACCTCCAAGGCGCAGCTCATACAATGTCCCAGGGTGTGCATCCGTGGGAGATTTATGTTTGCTATTAGAGGGCGGGTGATAGCAAATTCTTGTTTGACTAGTTGAAGCGAGGGGAGGAAAACCTTGTAACGCTTTAATAGAGCGGATCCGGATGGTAAAAATGGAGAAAAAACAAAAGCTAGGTCTCACTCGTTGATTTAAATGGCGCTCCTGGTGGGTAATGTTCCGTGGTTAATCCTATTATGATATTGCGGGGTCTCTATAGGACTGGGGATGTTAATGTCACATGTGAATTGGGCACAGAGACGTTTCGCAGCCTAGGGGATCGCCACCTTCCCGGGTATTGATTACTAATTGTTCGGGAGCTTTCGAGGCAAACTAAAATCCGGGGATTGCCACCCTCCGGGCTTTACTTAAAAATGCAGGGTGGGCCTCGCCAGTCCCTGAAGTCTCGGTGGTCCTAGGCAGTGCCTTATTGGTTCTGTAATCACACGGGCAGTACTCATGGTGGTATAAAGTGATACACGCTTAGAACCCTTGCAGTTGTAGAATTACGCATGTAATAGTCTGCTGGTTTATATTTGGTAGGTGCACCGCAAAATTACAAATTATTTCCTTCATAACCTCCTATAAACAGATTATTTTCACAATAAACTATAGACAAGTGTTGTCCGGAAAAGAAGACATATACACTCACTTTTTTATTGGAAAAAACAATACACTATATTAAAACAACACAAAAAAAGATGCAAAGATGTATGGGGTTATAGAGAGACTTTCAATAGAGGTCATCGGTAATCCTCAAAGCTATAGTTAGAATGCAGTGATGTAGGTCGACAGATCCACAGTTAATGAATCCGGTACGTCGAATGGATCCTGCCTTGCTCGTCTAGTCTTCATCAGTTAAACAACCCAAATCCAAAAAGAAATGCTGCACGGCATCTTCGTAGTTAAAGAGCTCAATTTCTTCAATATCTCAGCGAGAACAGACTGATTTTTTCTCCATGGGTTTGCCCCTGAGGAAGGGACCCCACCGTCCCGAAATGCATCGGGCATCATACTAAAAATGGATGAAGAATCTAACGAATGAAATATTTCTTTATAACATTGTATTTGATTTGTGTTATGCTTATCATTAATAGCGATTATTGTTTAGTTCCACAAAGAAAATGTGATGTATGTTCAAATTATACAAGATTGCACTATGTTTCTGTGAATCTATAATATTACATATAAAAGTTACAGAACATACAAGCTAAGTTCTTTGATTATTTTTGTATAACTAAGGGGTTTTGGACCATAAACCCATTGAACAGTGCATGGTACCGGCAGATCTCCCTGCTGCTTATAAAGTTCACATAAGTATGTGTGCAATATGGAAGCAGAAAATAAAAGTAGTCCGAAGGAAAGGACGATAGTGAGAATGGGAGGGAGAGCGAGTGGGTGTAAGGGAGAAAGGAAGGGAGAGTCAAAAGAACAGACGGATGAGGAGATAGGGCATCGGCCTACTGCACCCAGCCCTCAGTGTTTACGTTCCATCACCCGCTTGTCTAGGATGCTGGAGTCCGCAAAAGAGTGTGGTTCAGCAAGTCCTTAAAATGAAACATATGAATAGGCCAGAGATTACATTATTAGCTACGGGAACATCGCTTGTCTGCACCTGTGCACCCAGGGTGCCACACCCCAGCACCTTCCCCCGCACTGTGCTCAATTGTAGGTCCTGCGCACCGAGGTTTTACTGTCACCTGACACCACTGGTGTGTCCAACGAAGTGCCGGTGCAAGCTCCAACTCTGGGGTACTTTTGTAGGGTGGGAGAGCAGGTCTCCGGTCGGGGACGGTGTCTTGATACCACGATGGAAGGCTTCAGAATGCCATGGGGTAGGCACCTGCTCCGCCCATTTTGGCTCAATCAAGTCAGTGTCTGAAAAGGGAGAAATGATTAAATGGTGGAAAGTTAATGAAGGTTTATTTCTCTTTTTTTTTTTTTTTTTTCTTTTTTTTTATATTTATCCTCATTTTGCGAATGAATGTATAAGGATTACAATAGAGAACTTTAGGACTTCCACTTTTATTCCTTCACTCTTTTCTTATATTTTCCGGCCACATAGAGTACCCCTTTGGTGGAACTGTCATGTTATAGTCCTCCTGTATCCTTTACCATATTCAATAATTCATGGCGGCAAGGAAGGAGAGCTAGCCTTTTTGGCTACTCGATGGGAAATTATTCTCATCTGAATTATTGTCACCGCTTTAATCATCGGACAAGTTGTTTTAATCAGGTTTCTCTTATGTATTAATTAGTATAATAATTTTCCCAAATTTCCCAAAAGTTAAATTTTTTGGAGAGTTTCCCCTTTCTATCTAGTTTGTTAATGGTAATAATGGAATTAAGCCAATCTTCATGCAACGGAGGCCTTGGCTTTACCCAGTTCAGACAAATCTCTCTTCTGGCAAGAAGTATCAAGACAAATAACAGATTTTCTTGTTTTCTGGTTAACCTCTCGTTACTTACATTTAGCTCAGTGCATATCCCAAAAATAATTAATGTTGTACTTACATTTAGGTTTGTTCCCAATGTCCGACATATCGTGTTACCTACTTCCTGCCAGAAGGGTTCCAAACGTGGGCATCTGTGAAACATATGTATGTCGTCTGCCTTCTCTAATCCACACTTGGGGCAGGATTTTATGCTTGCTCCTTTGAATTTTGACAGTTTTTTTGGTGTCCAATATGCCCTATGCAGTGTGAATAAGTGATTTTGCTTTAGACGCGCTGGTTTAATGATATTCCAACATTTTTCACATGATTTGATGAGTCTATGATGTTTTTACTCCAAGTCGATTCCGATAATGAGACGTCATCATCTCCTGGCGTGATTATAGCCCAGTACCATATAGAGATTTCCTTTTTTATTGGGGAGGTTTTCATGATCTCTTTCTCTATTTCTATATTTCCCGTTTTTTTCTCCAACAGGGAGCTTGCCCAGCTTGTAAGTTGATAATATTTAAATTTTGAAAGGGTCCCGTTAGTAATTTCTGTAAGTTGTTCCCAAGGTGCTATTGAGTTCTCTGTCATCAGTTGTCCCCATTTGTTAATTCCTGCCGTTCTTAGAGGAGTTGCTAGGGCATCTTTTAGGCATTCAGGGGTGCCTGGTGAGTCCCATATAGGGGCTGCATAGCTATAGTAAGGAATGTTTAATGCGCTTCTTACTTGATACCAGAGTTTTGCCATATTTTTTAGTATCTTTAATTTTATTTTTTTAAAGAATTTGGGATGTCCAAATTTAAACAGGAAATGGTCGACTTTATTTGTTAGTATTTGGAGATATTGAGGGTAAAAAACATAGCTGTTCACCAGTGATCTTGCATTCTTGAATTGAAAAGCTCTATAGTATTCCATAATGTCTGGACTGGCTATTCCACCTTGTAGTTTTCTTCTTCTCAGCTTGTTCCAGGCAATCCTTGAGCCTTTTGACGCCCATATGAAAGTCGTTATATCTCCTTGTATTTTTTTCAACTGGTTATTCTTAAACTCCAATGGTATGACATTAAAAAGGTAGGTGAATTTAGGAAGGATCGACATTTTCACCAAATTAGATCTTCCTATCATGTTTAAAGGTAGCTTATCCCATACCTTCAGAAGCTTTTTCATTTCTAATGAGATCCTACTCAGATTTATTTGGGGGATTTTTTCGAGATCTTTTACTAAGATTATACCCAAGTATTTTAATTTATCCTTTGTGTATGGGTTATTCTGTTGTGTATTCCAGCTCATTGATTCAGTTTTTGATTCATTTATTAAGTATCCAGATACCTTCCCAAACTCTGAAATTACCTTATTTATTGCTGAGGAGGAGTTTTGATAATTTCCTGTAAAAATCATTAAATCGTCCGCATATAGAGCCACTTTTTTAATCCAATCCTGATGTTTAAAAGGGATTATTGATTCGTTGTTTCTTAATGTGGCTGCCAAAGGTTCAATATATAGATTAAAGAGCAAGGGAGACAAAGGACACCCTTGTCTTGTTCCTCTTTGAATTGTAAAATTATTAGTTAGACTCCCATTAACTAGGATTTTTGCTCTCGGGGTTCTATAAGTCTCAGATATTAGTTGACTAAAATTTTGACCCAGGTTATATTTATTGATAAGTCTGTTTAGAAATGACCAGTTAACTCGATCGAACGCTTTAGCAGCGTCACAAGTTATTATTGTGAGGGGGATTTTTTCACTAGTAGCTAAGTCAACTGCTGCAAAAAGTTTGTGGGTTAGGTTAAATATTTGCCTCTCTTTTATAAAGCCCTTTTGGTCTGGATGTATCAATTTTGGCATTACCAGAGCTAATCTGCCTGCTATTATTTTTGTGAAGATTTTATAATCACAGTTTAGTAGGGATATGGGTCTATATGACTCACAGACTGTGGGTTTTTTTCCTGGTTTTAGAATAAGACTTATAATGGCATCATGCCAGGTATCCGGAGTTTTTTCTTTTTCCCTATATATTTTGTTTAGTAAACTTGTTAGTGGGGGGGTTATAACTTCTTTTAATGCTGAGTATAGTTCGTTTGGAAGAGCGTCAGGCCCTGCGGCTTTCCCTTTTTTCAAAGATTTCAAGACTGATTTTACTTCTTCCATTGTTATTTCTGCGTTTAGTTCTTCATTTTCCAGATCTGATAATCTCGGCAAATTTAGAGAGTCCAAATATTCTTCTAATTGCTCTGGAGTAGAGGAGGAATCTTCCACATACAGATCTGAGAAGAAATTTTCAAATTCCTGCCTGATTTCTGACTCTTCAGACGATGTCCCAGGCTGATTGCTTAGTTGTATTTTGTCTATTTTGTTTCTAGTCTGTTCCGTTTTAGTTTTCCAGGCCAGTAATTTTCCGCATCCCTCTCCATACTCGTGAGTGGCAAGTTTACTAGCTTCCCACTTAGTTCTAACTCTGTCTTCGAGGTAATCTGCTAGCTTTCCTCTTAAATCTTTTCTTTCCTTTTCCAATGTATTTCTTGTTTCTAGGTTCGGTTCTGTGTTGATCCGTACGTCTAATTGACTTATACTTTCTTCCTTTTCTTTAATCTCTTGCTTGGTAAGTTTTGCTCTGTGGGCCCCCAGGCTTATAAGTTTTCCTCTGATGGTTGCTTTGTAAGCATCCCAAGTATTTTGCTCTGAGGTACCTACTTTATTATCCTCGAAGAAATTTGCTGAGGTTATGTTCAGATCTTCCCTTATTTTTGGGTCCAGAAAGAGAGTGCGATCTATTGTCCATCTAAATTGAGATTTCTTTATTTCAAAGTGCACTGTTATTTGAACCGCTGAGTGGTCAGACAAATGTTCGGGCAAATGCTCCAGAGCTTTGATGCTTCTATGGAAATCTTTACTAATCAGAAAATAGTCAATTCTGGACTTGTGGCCTAGTTTTTTGTTATGTAGGGTAAATGGGTGCTCCTTTTTCCCTTTCTCTCTCCACATATCGATCAGTTCTAAGTCTCTTTTATAGATGTTAAGCCATTCTCTCATTTTTGGTAGATTTGATTGCCTTCCTGGAGGGGATCTATCTAAATTAGGATCTATCATAATGTTAAAATCACCCCCGAGCAGAATTGGGTCGGATGTTGTTAACAGCTCTGAGTACAAGTTTTGTAGAGGGTTTGAATCATCAATATTTGGACCGTAATATCCCGCTATTATTAGGTTATTTCCATATATCTTCACTCTTGCTACAGCCCATCTGCCTTTGCTGTCTACTGTTTTCTGTATAATTCTTGCATTAAGTGTTTTTTTAAAAAGTATTGCAACCCCAATTTTGGTTTGTACAGACGTAAGAATCTATCCAGTTCAACGACTTTATTATATGTTCCCATTCTTGGCTTAAAAGATGGGTCTCTTGGAGAATGATGACTTCACTATCCACTAATCGTAGATATTCAAAGATTCTCCTCCGTCTACTCGGTGTTCTGAGCCCATTTACATTCCATGATAAGATTTTGAAGTCTTTCACTGATTTAGACATGGCCTTTTCTTTTTGCTAAGTTTTTATTCCTGATTTCCATTCATTTATCGTTCTCTTGCGCACTCCATTGCTTCGAAGAGAGGAGATCCGGTCGGGAGCTCCACACTTGCAGACGGGATTGATAGCATGAAATAATAAACCTATCCCGAAATAATGCTATGGACAATTGACAACAGTAACTGAGCATCGACATACCACAGGAGGAGGAGGAGGAGAAGTACGGGGGAAAAGCACTCACGAGCAGCGAAACGGACTCAGCTCCTGGTGGAATTGACGGGGGTAGCGAGGTATTGACGCGACCCGTCTTTGATCCTGGTTTTGCTTCAGTCCTGACCCTGGGTGTTCAGAGCTGGGCTGTGCAGGTTAAACGCCACAACGGACGCCCCACACAGATGGGCAGCAGCCTCGGGGGCCCAGCGCAACTGCCGGAGAGCGCAGGGAAGAGTGAGCTTCCACTTCCGGGGCAAAGACGGCAGCGGCAGCGGCAGTTGCAGCGTCAGCGCTAACAAAGAGGGTTACCCAAATTATTTACCGAGGTGTTGGAGGCACAGAGGGGAGGACTGCCGGGGAAATCAAGGGAGCGTCAGCAGGCAAGATAGTAGGGAATTCCACAGGAGAGGAGGTGGCCCGTTCTTGAAATATACTTGGCGTTCTCAACCAGAGAGCAAGCAGATCGAGCTGTGGAGCGAGAGAAGCAAGGAAGACAAGTCCGGTTTTTGCCTCTACTGCAGCCACATGAGCCAGGTACGAGGGGTTGAAAATAGCCAGGGGAGGATTGCACTGGATTTAATAGAAGGGTGTAAGGAAGGTGAACACCGGGTTGAACAAAAGATAGAGGCTGAAAAGGATAACTGCTTAGAGGGCAGTGGAGCAGGAGTGTTTGATTTGTTTTCCAAGACAAAATTTGGGGCAGAGGGGAAGGACCGGGGGAAAAAAACAGAACTTGAAAAAGGAGGTGGAGTGATATCAAGCTACTGCCTTAGAAATAGGCAGTTTTCTAAGAGAAGTTTTACACAACCTCCTAAACAAGTAGCCCTGCCTAGTCAGAAAAAATACAAGAAAAGCTCTACTAATAGAGAGCTAGAGCGTCAACCCAAACCAAAACCAGACAAAACAGGAGCCCTCTCTGAGCACAAACTTAAGATCACACCCTCACTGAGATCATTTTTTAAAGTGCAACAACCCCTGCAAATAGTGGGAAAAAGCCCTCACATTCTGCTACCCCCCAAATTGAAGAATCTCCCAAAAACCTGATTGATAAAGATTCAAAAATGAGTACGGAATCAACTAGCGATATAAATATACAAAGTGAAAATACAGAAACTCCTGAGAATGTACCTAAACATCCCGAAACTACCGTAACTGAATCTGCCGCAAGTACATCCAATTGTCCCTCTGACTATCCTCCTCCTCAATCTTTCCTAGAGCAAACTGGAAAACTCATGGAAAGTCTCATGGAGAAAGTTCTAGGAGAGATGAAAGAAAGGTTCTTGGTATCCGAGTCCAATCAGGCTAAGATCCAGGAAGTATGCGAGACCTTAGAACAAAAGCTGAATTCACTGGGCGATAGAGTGGCTGCAATAGAGTCAGAGGTGGTGTCCCTCAATAAAAGAGTTGAATCTAACCAGTCAGAGATAAGGAAATTAAGGGGCTCGGATAAAGCCACCAAAGAAAAACTGGAATCCCTTGAAAACCATGCAAGAAAAAATAACCTTAGGATTTTAAATGTACCGGAAAATCTAGAAGGGCAAGACATAAAGAACTTTTCTATCTCTCTGCTCGAAGAATTCTTTCCATGGACAAAGGACTTAAACTTGAGTGACGATATTCAAAGAGTACACCGAGATCCATTCAGAAAGAGTAGAGACAGAAAGACGCCTAGAAGGATTTTAATACATTTCAAAACATATACTCTAAAAGAGAGAATCCTAAGTGAAGGTCTAAAAAGCAGCTCCCTAAAGAAAGACAACTGGACCTTTAGGATACGTTCGGATATGTCAAAAGCCACACAAGATAGGCAATGGGAGTTAGGTCAATATATGGCCGAATTGAAAACCCTAGGAGCAACGGTCCAAATGAGATTCCCCGCAGCACTGCGAATCATGTGGCAGAACAAAATGCATAACATCAGAGAACCAAGTGAAGTGGAGGAACTCATTGAACAGATTAAGACTAAGTTACGCACTGCAACATAATTATAAGGATAGGTAACGTAAAAAAAAAAGACAAAGTGTGGATCTCGAACAGGGCGAACATAACGCCCAAAAGAAAGAAGGGAGGCTTCCTCGGGGTGGGCGAAGATAAACACAGAAAAAATATAAAATCAAGTAAAAAAGACACCATGGGTGGGGAGCAAACTAGGGAAAAAACTGAAAAAAAGTATCCTCAAGAATGAAGGTTTATTTCAAGGATAATAGAAAACACCAGTTGAGTGCATCCTTGGTTTTTGAAGTACGATCTGCCAACTGTTAGTGGCAATCGTGGTTCAAAAAGGAGTTGGAGTGCACAACAATACACAAGGTTAAATAATAATATGTTATACAAAGGTTCACATACAACTGAACAGAGCGCCTGCTAGAAGCCTAATTTAAGGGTGTAATGCAGTGGCGGAAGCCTGTGTGCATATACACTTAGTAATGAGCTCACTACAGTGCCCATTAAAGCCAACGCCACATGTCTGTAGTGCAGCGCTGCCCGCTGGCTCAGGCCTACAGTATGGTCCAACAGGTCCTTAAAATGAGACAGAGATGAGACTGAATGAGGTCAGAGATCACATCATTACGCACAGAAAAACTCGCTTTTTCGCACCTGCACACGCAGGCTGATGCCCCCGCAGCACTGTGCTCAACACGTGTCGGTAGGGCAGCGCTGCCTGCTGGCTCAGGCCTACAGTACGGTCAAGCAGGTCTTTAAAATGAGACAGAGATGTGACTGAATGAGGTCAGAGATCACATCATTATGCAAGGCAACTTTGCTTGTTCGCACATGTGCACTCAGGCTGATGCAGCCCACCCTCCCGCAGCACCGCACTCAATTGGAGCCTCTGTGTACCCAGGCCCCACTGCTCATCTGCTGTCATTGTTGTTTGCCCAAATACAACGGGCTGATTCAGAAAAGGGGGTGGTGATGAACAGAGTGTCTGAATTAAACAGACCACTCTTACCCAGTCCAAAGATCAGGGCTTGATCCATCACCGTTTTTTAGCTCACTGCACCATCCCAGCTCAGAACTTGGCTATATGCAAATTAGTCTGACCCTGGCCCAGTGCATCATGGGAACAGGGCAGACCAAACTACCAAGCCAATTCTTATACTGGGAAGGAAACAAGCTACCGGGGACCGGTTTCTGGCATTTCAGCCGTCTTCGGCCCGGCTTGCTTGAATCCTGATGGTGCAATGAGCTAGGGACTCACATCTGAGTATACCCTTCCACGCTTCTGGTGGACAAAAATGATTCAGAAAAGCGGGTGGTGATGAACAGAGTGTCTGAATTAAGCAGACCACTCTTACCCAGTCCAAAGATCAGGGCTTGATCCATCACTGTTTTTTAGCTCACTGCACAATCCCAGCTAAGAACTTGGCTATATGCAAATTAGTCTGACCCTGGCCCAGTGCATCATGGGAACAGGGCAGACCAAACTACCAAGCCAATTCTTATACTGGGAAGGAAACAAGCTACCGGGGACCGGTTTCTGGCATTTCAGCAGTCTTTGGCCCGGCTTGCTTGAATCCTGATGGTGCAATGAGCTAGGGACTCACATCTGAGTATACCCTTCCATGCTTATGGTGGACAAAAATGATTCAGAAAAGGGGGTGGTGATGAACAGAGTGTCTGAATTAAGCAGACCACTCTTACCCAGTCCGAAGATCAGGGCTTGATCCATCACCGTTTTTTAGCTCACTGCACCATCCCAGCTCAGAACTTGGCTATATACAAATTAGTCTGACCCTGGCCCAGTGCATCATGGGAACAGGGCAGACCAAACTACCAAGCCAATTCTTATACTGGGAAGGAAACAAGCTACCGGGGACCGGTTTCTGGCATTTCAGCCGTCTTCGGCCCGGCTTGCTTGAATCCTGATGGTGCAATGAGCTAGGGACTCACATCTGAGTATACCCTTCCACGCTTATGGTGGACAAAAATGATTCAGAAAAGGGGGTGGTGATGAACAGAGTGTCTGAATTAAGCAGACCACTCTTACCCAGTCCAAAGATCAGGGCTTGATCCATCACCGATTTTTTAGCTCACTGCACCATCCCAGCTCAGAACTTGGCTATATGCAAATTAGTCTGACCCTGGCCGAGTGCATCATGGGAACAGGGCAGACCAAACTACCAAGCCAATTCTTATACTGGGCAGGAAACAAGCTACCGGGGACCAGTTTCTGGCATTTCAGCCGTCTTCGGCACGGCTTGCTTGAATCCTGATGGTGCAATGAGCTAGGGACTCACATCTGAGTATACCCTTCCACGCTTATGGTGGACAAAAATGATTCAGAAAAGGGGGTGGTGATGAACAGAGTGTCTGAATTAAGCAGACCACTCTTACCCAGTCCAAAGATCAGGACTTGATCCATCACCGTTTTTTAGCTCACTGCACCATCCCAGCTCAGAACTTGGCTATATGCAAATTAGTCTGACCCTGGCCCAGTGCATCATGGGAACAGGGCAGACCAAACTACCAAGCCAATTCTTATACTGGGAAGGAAACAAGCTACCGGGCACCGGTTTCTGGCATTTCAGCCGTCTTCGGCCCGGCTTGCTTGAATCCTGATGGTGCAATGAGCTAGGGACTCACATCTGAGTATACCCTTCCACGCTTATGGTGGACAAAAATGATTCAGAAAAGGGGGTGGTGATGAACAGAGTGTCTGAATTAAGCAGACCACTCTTACCCAGTCCAAAGATCAGGGCTTGATCCATCACCGTTTTTTAGCTCACTGCACCATCCCAGCTCAGAACTTGGCTATATACAAATTAGTCTGACCCTGGCCCAGTGCATCATGGGAACAGGGCAGACCAAACTACCAAGCCAATTCTTATACTGGGAAGGAAACAAGCTACCGGGGACCGGTTTCTGGCATTTCAGCCGTCTTCGGCCCGGCTTGCTTGAATCCTGATGGTGCAATGAGCTAGGGACTCACATCTGAGTATACCCTTCCACGCTTATGGTGGACAAAAATGATTCAGAAAAGGGGGTGGTGATGAACAGAGTGTCTGAATTAAGCAGACCACTCTTACCCAGTCCAAAGATCAGGGCTTGATCCATCACCGATTTTTTAGCTCACTGCACCATCCCAGCTCAGAACTTGGCTATATGCAAATTAGTCTGACCCTGGCCCAGTGCATCATGGGAACAGGGCAGACCAAACTACCAAGCCAATTCTTATACTGGGCAGGAAACAAGCTACCGGGGACCGGTTTCTGGCATTTCAGCCGTCTTCGGCGCGGCTTGCTTGAATCCTGATGGTGCAATGAGCTAGGGACTCACATCTGAGTATACCCTTCCACGCTTATGGTGGACAAAAATGATTCAGAAAAGGGGGTGGTGATAAACAGAGTGTCTGAATTAAGCAGACCACTCTTACCCAGTCCAAAGATCAGGACTTGATCCATCACCGTTTTTTAGCTCACTGCACCATCCCAGCTCAGAACTTGGCTATATGCAAATTAGTCTGACCCTGGCCCAGTGCATCATGGGAACAGGGCAGACCAACTACCAAGCCAATTCTTATACTGGGAAGGAAACAAGCTACCGGGCACCGGTTTCTGGCATTTCAGCCGTCTTTGGCCCGGCTTGCTTGAATCCTGATGGTGCAATGAGCTAGGGACTCACATCTGAGTATACCCTTCCACGCTTATGGTGGACAAAAATGATTCAGAAAAGGGGGTGGTGATGAACAGAGTGTCTGGATTAAGCAGACCACTCTTACCCAGTCCAAAGATCAGGGCTTGATCCATCACTGTTTTTTAGCTCACTGCACCATCCCAGCTCAGAACTTGGCTATATGCAAATTAGTCTGACCCTGGCCCAGTGCATCATGGGAACAGGGCAGGCCAAACTACCAAGCCAATTCTTATACTGGGAAGGAAACAAGCTACCGGGGACCGTTTTCTGGCATTTCAGCCGTCTTCGGCCCGGCTTGCTTGAATCCTGATGGTGCAATGAGCTAGGGACTCACATCTGAGTATACCCTTCCACGCTTATGGTGGACAAAAATGATTCAGAAAAGGGGGTGGTGATGAACAGAGTGTCTGAATTAAGCAGACCACTCTTACCCAGTCCAAAGATCAGGGCTTGATCCATCACCGTTTTTTAGCTCACTGCACCATCCCAGCTCAGAACTTGGCTATATGCAAATTAGTCTGACCCTGGCCCAGTGCATCATGGGAACAGGGCAGACCAAACTACCAAGCTAATTCTTATACTGGGAAGGAAACAAGCTACCGGGGACCGGTTTCTGGCATTTCAGCCGTCTTTGGCCCGGCTTGCTTGAATCCTGATGGTGCAATGAGCTAGGGACTCACATCTGAGTATACCCTTCCGAGCTTATGGTGGACAAAAATGATTCAGAAAAGGGGGTGGTGATGAACAGAGTGTCTGAATTAAGCAGACCACTCTTACCCAGTCCAAAGATCAGGGCTTGATCCATCACCCTTTTTTAGCTCACTGCATCATCCCAGCTCAGATCTTGGCTATATGCAAATTAGTCTGACCCTGGCCCAGTGCATCATGGGAACAGGGCAGACCAAACTACCAAGCCAATTCTTATACTGGGAAGGAAACAAGCTACCGGGGACCGGTTTCTGGCATTTCAGCCATCTTCGGCCCGGCTTGCTTGAATCCTGATGGTGCAATGAGCTAGGGACTCACATCTGAGTATACCCTTCCACGCTTATGGTGGACAAAAATGATTCAGAAAAGGGGGTGGTGATGAACAGAGTGTCTTAATTAAGCAGACCACTCTTACCCAGTCCAAAGTTCAGGGCTTGATCCATCACCGTTTTTTAGCTCACTGCACCATCCCAGCTCAGAACTTGGCTATATGCAAATTAGTCTGACCCTGGCCCAGTGCATCATGGGAACAGGCAGACCAAACTACCAAGCCAATTCTTATACTGGGAAGGAAACAAGCTTCTGAGCTGGGATGGTGCAGTGAGCTAAATAACGGTGATGGATCAAGCCCTGATCTTTGGACTGGGTAAGAGTGGTCTGCTTAATTCAGACACTCTGTTCATCACCAACCCCTTTTCTGAATCGTTTTTGGCCACTATAGATGTGGCAGGGTGTACTCAGACATGAGTCCCTTGCTCACTGCACCATCAGGATTCAAGCAAGCCGGGCCGACGACGGCTGAAATGCCAGAAACCGGTCCCCGGAAGCTTGTCTCCTTTCTGGTGAAGAATTGGCTTGGTAGTTTGGTCTGCCCTGTTCCCATGATGCACTGGGCCAGGGACAGACTAATTTGCATATAGCCAGGTTCTGAGCTGGGATGGTGCAGTGAGCTAAATAACGGTGATGGATCAAGCCCTGATATTTGGACTGGGTAAGAGTGGCCTGCTTAATTCAGACACTCTGTTCATCACCAACCCCTTTTCTGAATCGTTTTTGGCCACTATAGATGTGGCAGGGTGTACTCAGACATGAGTCCCTTGCTCACTGCACCATCAGGATTCAAGCAAGCCGGGCCGACGACGGCTGAAATGCTAGAAACCGGTCCCCGGAAGCTTGTCTCCTTTCTGGTGAAGAATTGGCTTGGTAGTTTGGTCTGCCCTGTTCCCATGATGCACTGGGCCAGGGACAGACTAATTTGCATATAGCCAGGTTCTGAGCTGGGATGGTGCAGTGAGCTAAATAACGGTGATGGATCAAGCCCTGATCTTTGGACTGGGTAAGAGTGGTCTGCTTAATTCAGACACTCTGTTCATCACCAACCCCTTTTCTGAATCAAATACAACGGGCTGCAGTGTTCACAATTCAGTTGCCGAGTTGATTGCAGTATGGTGTACACCTCATGGATTCCTTTGGAAACACGACGAGCAGTAGGGTTCACAATTTAGAACCAGTATTGATTGGCAGGATGGTATACACCTCTTGGATCCTTTTTTTTATTGTGCATTGTGATATGTGATGCGGATGCGGCCATATCACCTGAGGCAGTGTGGAAGAACTGGGACACGTGGTGTCGTCATTATCCTATTTATAAGTACGCAAAGTGGGCTGGGCTTGCGTACGCCAGGCCAGCGTAGAGGTGTGAAGAATTGTTCCGGAGATCTGGGTGTTGTTCAGTTTTTGCCTGGCCAGGAAGTGTACTTATGTGTGTTTCTTTTGCTGTTTTGACGTCGCAGAATACGAAATTTACATTAATGTAGCATGTATCGGGAGGGCGGCATCTATCGTTAACCGAAAAGATTGAATGGCGAACATCACATGTCGTTGTCAAGGTTGTGGATATTTGCAGACATGCATTTTAATGGTGCGCGGTATTATTGAAACTGTTGCTATCGCGAAGCGTACACATGTGAATCTGCTCGAATGGAGGGAGGATCAGCAATCAAATGTTTTTTTTTAAGGTCACATGGCAATCGTGTACTGAGCGTGCAAGGAGGCCGCACCCGACACGATTTTGAGAAAATATGTTTATCATAATATAAGTTTGTTACAGTTAGAAATATATAAATGTTTAAAATATTTGAGATTATCGCTTGCTGTCATATACTGTTTAAAGTTATTTAGATATACTTTTGAGACAAAAAAAAGATGGAATGGTGAACCAGGTGCAACATTATACGTCTGTGATGTAACACAGGGCCTGGCGGGGTGCGCTCATCGCATATGCAACGCAGCGGGCGCGACCCCATACGTACATGACTTAACGAGTGGCTTGGTACTGTGTACCCGTCGGATACCAAAGTAGCAAACTGGGGCGACTTCACACGTATAGGATGTTATGCAGGACGCGGTGACACGAACCTGTCGGATACGAAATGCGCATCATTTACGAGTTTAGCAATATGGTCGATCCGAATCGCGTAGTGATGGCGGCTTTGAAATGGGCATGGAGCAGCCCGTAATAAATCACACACAGAGGAAAGCATAAGGAAGCCTCAACTCAATGACCTGTTGGCATTTTATTTCCAAATGGAACTGGCAGAACATTCTTCCCTTACGCGTTGCAGTTACAACTCTAGCCTTGGTCACAGGTGAGCAAGTCAATAGCGCAAAAGGGTCAATGTTAAATAGCTGTAAGCACGTGACCAGAGGTGAATGAATGAATATTTTTTATAGCACAATTACTTAAAACCTTTTGCAATATTTCTTACATTTGTAAATAGAAAACGTGAGTAAAATTCATCCACATGCCATGATAAAACTGTTTAAAAGTTTGTGTTCATCTTTAAAAAACAAAGGGAATTATTTCAGCAGCAGTGATAAAATAAATGCCCAATTCAATGACTGCAAGCCATCAGGAGGCGGAAGTGTGAAACAGAAGTGACATCTGTTTCGACCACCGTGTGTCTAAGCACCGCTAGATGTAATAAGACTAAGTGCCTGGGGCGTGGCTTAGCAAGCCACGATGGCGGCTGTGTCCTGCTGAGGCTCCGCGATCGGGCTAGCATCCTGCCCAATTCCTGAGATCGCTGGGAGCCTCAGCTTACCGAAAACGCACCGGGGAGTCCCTCGCACACTGGGGTGCCAGTCAGACGAACCCCGAAAGCGGAGGGCGACCGACACAGACGGACTCGCCCGATGCCAGAACCGAGCGCCGCAACACAAGATGGCGAACGGGGCTCCGTCCTGCGGACGCATACGCCGCCGGGAGCCGACCCGGTGAGCCGACCCGGTGACCAACGACCCCGAGAGACGGGACCAGTTGACATCCAAGAGGAGTCCCGAAGCAATAGGGGACCGGCCCTCAGGAGCGTACACCGGACGGTGCCCTCCCTCGCTCCCTCACCTCGGCGCGCAAGATGGCGGCCGCCGCGCCGGGGCTCCGCTGCACCGGCCCTGATGCCTCACCGGGAGCCTGATCACCCTCCAACCTGCCACCACGAGGTGAGGAGGGCCGGCGGACCCGGGGTCAGCGCGGTGGTGCCCCAATCAGTGGCCCGCACCCTATCAGCGGGGGCGGTGAGTGCCTATCTCTTTCCCCCCCTCCCCAGAGGATCTTGGTTCCGGCGGGCCCCCCTACCTCCTCGGGGGCCCCATGTGAAGACGCGGCGCATGCCGCCGGCTGGCCTGAGGACTCAGGGCGCTCCCACTGCCCTGCACCGATCAGCAGATCCAAGCGCCTGACCCCAAGATGGCGCCCACAGAGACCCAGACCCCGAGAGCAGGGCGAACCTCGCCATAAGAGCGGGAGTGACCCCCCCCTCCGGACTCGAAACACTGCCAGTGGCCGTCCGCCGCCCCAGACCCCCTCGGACTCCCATCACCTGACCTCTGGCCGGTATTGACACTGTGCCACACGCCGGGGGGGGCCACACAGCCTTTTGACACCGAGGCTAGCGGCCCCAGCGACCGCGGACCACCTCTGCCGCCCTGAACTGGTGGAGGCTCCCCGAGGCGGAGGAGAGCCGCCCTGAAGCCGGAGGAGACAGGGGGGACCAGCTGACATTGAACTGCTTCTAACCCAGCTACGTCGACCGGCTGTCCCCGGAGTGCACGGAGGCCCTGTGGCCCACTCGACGACACCCATGGGGAAACCAAAGGCCTCGCAGGTGACGGCTGTCCCTGAAACGGCCGTCGAAAAGATGCCACACACCAGGACATGGACGCAAGCCAATGCGTCGCAAACGGACCCTACACTGACGGCGAAATTGGACCAGGTGTTGGCGGCGATCGAAATGTCTCGCCTCTCGATGGAGGAGAGATTAGGCGCCCTGACGACGGACATTAGCCTGATCCGCGATGAACACCGTAAGCTGGCGGACAGGGTGAAGGAAGGTGAGCGAACCGTGACCGAGTTACAACCCGTGGTGAAGATGCAGGATGAAGACATGAGAGAGGTCCTACGCCGTGTGGAGGCCCTAGAAGAACGCACGGTGGACTTAGAAGGACGCTCGAGAAGATGTAACATCCGCGTCCTGGGCCTGCCGGAGGGGATTGAAAATTCAGATCCTCTGACCTATATGGAATCCTGGACCAGATCGTTCACCCCGGAGAGTGAGCGATCGCCGTACTTCTCCATCGAAAGGGCCCACAGAATCCCGGCCCGGGCACCCAAACCCGGCCTCCCTCCACGACCCATGCTAGCTAAATTCCTGCAATTCCGCGACCGGGACGCGGTGCTCCGAGCGGCCCGGACAGCGGGTCCCCTGCAAGTGGAGGATCAACATGTTATGGTGTTCCCAGACTACGCCCGGGAGGTCCAGCAGCGGCGATCCACCTTTCTGGAAGTCAAGAGGCGCCTTCGCGCTAACGATCTGCAGTACTCCTTACTGTTCCCAGCCCGCCTTAAAGTGCTGCACAATGGGAAAGCCCTCTTCTTCACTACAGCGGCGGAGGCACAGGATTGGACCGAATTTCACTGCCCACTGATCCCTAAACCCGGACCCCAGAGGACACGCAACAACGACTCCAGACGATCTAGAAGACGGGGTGCGAGCCGTGCCCGTTCTGGCCGTCCCAAAAGCCAGGCGTCCTCCCCCACGGGGTCACCCGACCTCACGCAAATCATGAAAGAGCGACGAGACGCCCTGCGAGCGGTGACTGAACTTCACACGTCACCCCCAGCATCGGACCTAGAGAGTCACCCGCACCTGTTCACCCCAGAGAAAGACCGAGACAGCGATGGAACGATGTCGGGATTTGGCCCGATATCTTCCCCACTCCTGGCGGCACCTACACTGGACGCTACCCTGGCCGGCCAACCTAACGCCTCCTCATGAACAATGAACAATCGATTACTGTATCCTTCTAATGATTGCACACTGTATTGCGCAACGTCTTGATGCCTAGACTGCTTTGCCTGATAATTGTATGCGCTCCCGAGCGATGGACTCTTCTCCTACAAGAGCCGGACCCGCGCACAGGCCCGGCAGCGACACATGCTGCCACCCCCGCAGTTAACTGTTGTATTTCTCCCCTAGTGGGACACTAGTTTGGATATGCCACCTCCGGTGCTATATCCCCAGTATTGGGACTGTTGCCCACCCAAGGTTTTAATAGTTGTTAATCCCCTTAGTGCCTCCCCTACGATTGTGGAAGCTTGGTGCGCAGGAACACACGTGACACATACACACTGGCGGCCCTTGGGTACTATAGGGGGGCCCTCATCCCTACCACGACACCCCAGGAATGGCAGTCCCACGCTCAGACATTAATGTCCTTACATTGAATGTACGGGGCCTACACACGCCCAGCAAACGATATTCTGTGTACGCCTACATTAGACACATGTCAGCCAATATTGCACTCCTACAGGAGACGCACATAAACGCTACCGAACTCACCCGCCTGCAGTCTAAATGGCGTGGGACCCTCTGCGCCACACAATACTCAGCGTTTGCACGCGGCGCATTGATCTGGGTCAGACCGGGTACTCCCTTCCGGGTGCTCCGACGGGTGGTAGACAAAGAGGGCAGATATGCGCTTCTGGAGGGAATACTGGACGGTCAGGGAATACTCCTTGGCAGCATTTACGCCCCTAACACAGACCAGGATAAATTCTGGGATCACCTCACAGCCGTTCTGGCCCAGTTCACCACAGTCCCATGGGTACTGGGAGGCGACTTTAACTGCACACTGGACCCCACCCTGGACCGCTCACATCCTCCTCCTGCACATTCCCTGGCCCCCCGGCAGGCAGAGCTCTTTAGGACATGGGTCACACACTGGGCGCTCACTGACGCATGGCGACACCTCCATCCACTGGCTCGCATTTACTCCTTCCACTCGATCCCTCACAACCTCCGGGTCCGCCTGGACCGCTTCCTCTGTTCTGCACCAATTCTCCCTAAGATCACGTCTGCGGACTACCTAGGCCGGATCCTTTCGGATCATGACGCTCACATTATACGTCTAACCTGGCGCCCCCCTCACCCGCCGGTCCCCACCTGGCGCCTCCCCAGGGATTGCCTGACCGACCCAGTATTCAGAGACACACACAAAACCAGCATTCAGGACTACTTCACACATAACGCTAACATTGCGTCGTCGGTACTAGTGGAGTGGGACGCGTTTAAGGTGGTGGCTAGGGGAGAATGCATCAAACAGGTGGTTGGGGTTCGCCGTACCTTGGAGCGGACACTCCTGACCTCGGAGCAGGCTCTGGCCGCACTCACTAAACGACCTGACGACTCGGAGGAGCACGCGGTGCTCACGGCCGAGGCTAAGACGGAATACCAGGCCGCCTGCGCCGATCTCCGGAAATATAATTTTAGGGCTTACGCCTCTAGGATGCATAAGGGCAGGGACAAAACGGGGGCGCTGCTGGCTTGGATGGCAAGGCAGGACACCGAAATCAAGCCAATCACGGATATTATGAACCCGGACGGTGTGCTGGTGCGCTCACAAGCCGAGATTCTCCAGGCATTCCAGCGTCATTATACACAAGTGTACGGGAACCCGACCCAGTACTCCCCATCTTCTGTTGACAATTTTCTAGATCCTCAGACTCTATCCACAATATCAGACGCCGACAAACGCTCCCTCGACGCCAAGATTGCCCCGTCTGACATCACCCAGGCGATACGGGCCATGTCTCGTAATAAAGCGCCAGGGTTGGACGGCTTCCCACTAGAATACTACTCGACATTCTCCCCCCTAGTGGTCCCCCGTCTGTCGCGGGTGTTCGGGGCGTCTCTTCATCTTGGTAGGTTGCCCCAGTCACTACGGGAGTCTGTGATCGTCACCTTTCCCAAGCCCCACAGAGATCCACTCCATATGGGGTCGTATCGCCCCATCACGCTCCTGTCGGCCGACTGTAAGATCCTAGGGAAAATCCTGGCGGACCGGTAGGCGCAGATCATTCCCCCACTGGTCCACCCCGACCAATGCGGCTTCGTGCCGGGAAGAAACACCTCCCAGAATCTCCGCCGAGTCTTCCATGTTCAGGATCAGGTGCATGACCGATTTCCTTGCGCCGCCTGCCTCATTATGGACCTGGAGAAGGCATTTGACACCCTCACTTGGCCCTATCTCTTCTCTGTCCTGCGGCGGCTTAATATTGGCCCGACGCTCATGGCGTACACACGCCTCCTGTATACCGATCTCACCACTCGGGTTCGGATCGGGAAACGTATATCACCACCATTCGGAGTTCGGCGGGGCACAAGACAGGGGTGCCCCCTGTCGCCGCTCTTATTCGCGTTGGCGGTCGAGCCGCTGGCGGTTCGGCTACGCCTGGAAGGTGTAGACTGGGGCATCCCCCTCGCGGATGACATGCATTGCGTGTCTATGTACGCGGACGATCTCCTCATATACGTCCGGGACATCGAAGCGGACCTGGCCCCCATAGGAGCAACGTTGGTGGACTTTGCAAACGCCTCAGGCCTACAGGTGAACTGGGACAAGTCCACAGTTTACCCCTTACACCCGAGCCTACCCCCCCGGGAAGTCGAGCTCGGTCCGCATAAACTCTCGTGGTCCGCGGAGGCTCCCCGGTACCTCGGTGTCCGCTTGTACCATTCTCCGGCAGCCATGTTTGAGGGTAATCACCGCGCAGTGCTTGCTAGTCTGCGCCCGACTGTCGCCTTCTGGAATAAACTCCCACTGGCCCCGATAGGACGGATAGCCCTAGCTAAAATGGTGATGCTTCCCCGGCTCCTTTACCACTTCACAAACTTGCCGGTTATACCACCCAGGTCCTTCTTCCGCGCTGTCGACTCCCTCCTAGGAACCCTTATCTGGGGCGAGGGCCGACACAGGGTCGCCCTGAAAACCCTCCAACTTCCCACGACGCAGGGCGGACTCGGTGCTCCATCCTTCGAGGCATATTTCCTCGCGGCACAACTCCAATGGCTGTCTTACTGGACGGCGGACCGCTACCCTCAGGAGACTGTCACTTCGGCCGGCAGAATCACAACCCCAGAACTCACCCATCTCCTCCTCCCGGGCACCAAGCCTCGGCGCACATACCCCCTTCAAGTGGCGATGGCGCGCCGATGCATGATGCGAATCCACCGGTTGTCCCCCAGTAGACCTCCGTACTCCCCGCTACTACCACTGATAGGCAGCCCCAGGCAGGACTCCTACTTTACCGCTCCACTGTTCACCGAGTGGTCACTCTGTGGCATCACGGATCTGGAATCGCTCTTCGAGGAAGGCCAGCTAAAATCGCTGGACCGCCTGACCGCTGAATTCGGACTCCCCCCGGGCCAATTCCTCAGATATAGACAGCTACTCAATGGATACCGACCCCATTTTAATCTTTGCACTGGCGAGCCAGACACGCATCCAGTAATGCATACAATCCTACATATGGGGGTGGGACGCCACTTAATCACCTGGTTTTATAAATCCATCCGGGAACTCTCACACGCTCCCCTTACGACTTTGCGAGCCACATGGGAGGAGGACATAGGTCGCGCACTACACGATTCTGAATGGACTAAAGCACTTGAGCCCCAAAACGCGTATCTAGGAACGCCCGCTTCAAGAACATCCAATACTACATCCTACACAGGGCATACCTCACCCCAGCACGACTGCAGAAGTTCTATCCCTCCACACCATTTCTTTGCCCCAGATGCTGCTCCCCTACGGCAGATTTTCGGCACATGTTCTGGAGCTGCCCCAACCTTCACCCATTTTGGCGGGCGGTACATGACACTCTGGCGGACCTTACAGGTCTCACTACACTAGCTACCTGGGAGTCCAGTGCACTAGGCATCTTTCATGTTCCTAAGCGAGACCCGGTGCACAGACGCTTTGTGTCATTAGCACTCCTGTTGGCTAACAGATGTATAGCCATGTGCTGGCGCTCCCCGGAGGGTCCCTCCGCAGCGGCATGGAAGGGCGCAGTTGGTAAATGGGCGGCGGCGGAAGAGGATGCCCTTAGAGAGGAAGAAGCCAGGGGTGCGCGCAAAATTCCCTTATCCATGAAATGGGCCATGCTCCTCCACAGCTTCCGGCAGTCCACACATGCAGGAGACCAGCCTACTCCTCCCCTCCCCCCGCCCAAGAGAATCAGTAGCCTCTACATGGCATCAACCATCCCGGGACCGTCTCCCGGTACCCTCTACATCCTGATCAAACTCTCATATGTCATGCCACCCACCTCGATGCCCGCATACACGAGGGGTACTCACCCCCTGCTCACTCCTCTTTCCCCCCCCTCTCTCGGAGCGCAGACCAACTAGCTCCGTGCCCCCCCCCCTGACACCCGTCGCCAGTATCCCCCTGCTTAGACCCTGCCAGCGCCCGCACGCTTCTCACCCACAGTTTTGTCCCCCCCGTTCTTAGGTGCCACCACTGTATGGACAGTACAGTCCTCGATCCTACGCTCTCGAGGCGGGATCCTACATACCTGCTATTATCCACCGCCCTATTGGCGGTGCAGATTCACTGTTTCCCGGCCTGTGGACATGTTTGTACGGTCTACACTGACTATTCAAGGAAATGTATGTTTGCACCGGTTATATAAATACAAGAAAACGTTGCACGCTTGGCTGTTCGTGGCTGAATGTTGAGGCCACGTCAGCAGATCGTTTACACTGTACCTGTATACTTTGATGCAACAATAAAACAAATTTCAGTAAAAAAAAAAAAAAGACTAAGTGCCTAATGTTGTGTGAAAGTTTGATATTAAAATTGAAAGGCAAGTCTATTTTCTGTTTATTTATGTTGCTGCTATACAAGCTCTTTAGATGTCGACCAAACCTTCTTTTCGGATACCTGAACACGCAACTCAGCCATATATTTCCCAAATTTGGCCAGGTCTATTGGCGCGGTGCAGGTGACCAGAGGTTCAATACTATGTAAAGGAAGAATGTGCTTTTTTTCTTTTTTGGCTCTATTTTTACCTAAAAACTTTAAAATTCAACATTTCAAGTTCTAATTATTGGTATTTTGTTGTTTTGGTCTTGTCTTATTTATTGAAATCAACTCTATTTTTCTTAACTGGGTGTGATATTGTTTTGTGTAGTATTTGTCTTATTTACTGTTTGAAGTGTTTCAGAAATACCTTACACATTGAGTTCAAGTTAAGTCTGACTGAACTGTGCCCAGCTACCAGAGGGTGAGCATAGGTTAATTTGAGGTTTGCTTGTGCCTTACCCTGACTAGATTTGCGGCTGCTCCTTGACCAGGGCTCACACCCCAGTCAACCAGTAACCCAGTTTCTAACAGTATGGAATTGTTATCAGTGAGTTGTGACATTTGGATGAAGGCTGCTCTTTCTATCAGTTTAGCCAGGAATGGTCCATATGTTATGTGTCTCAAATTGTCGGTTCTTGACTGTACATGTTAGTTTTTTTTGTTTTTAAATAACAGGCATATGTATCTTTTTTTAAGTCTTCTGGGAAAACTCCTGATGTTAAGGAGCTGCTAATGAGTGTTCTAACTGAAATGGCCGCAGGCTAGCTCCCAAAAGGCTCAAAACAGCTCCTTAAGAAACGCTTTGGGGTGCCAACATAAAACCTTAGTCGCAGCATTTTACATATAAGCAGGCACCAACAATGAAAGGAGATAGGAAAGACTCGATCTTTGAAGACTGAGGGGGGAGAGGGGGTGGGAAGCAGAATCCTCCACAAAAAGTTGAGATTTTGTCGAAGAAGAGTTCCAGTTAACCCATGATCATATGATTTGGCTTCCCTTTTTGTACAGGGAATTTAATGCTGAAGAATATGCCTTAATCCGGAAGAGCTTCTGAGGACAATGACCCCAATGCCCTCAAGATCCATACAAGGACATTTGTTAACAGGGCTATCTGGTGCTTAAATGAAGAGTCTAGCCTGAATGAAGTGCTGTGACTAATTAAATAAAGCTGGATTTTACCCTGTAAATCAACGTATATGCTGAACCTCTGTCGCCACGCATTATTCCCACAGTACCAGCAAGTACACCTCCAGAGAGAGGTGGGAAGCTAGTACAATTGTTCTGAAGACAAAGTCCAACAAGAGTCCAGGGATACAAACCCATAGTGTTTTATCACACTCTAGACAGGGGTCCATGAGCAATGTGGTCCATCGCCTTCCTCTTCTGTGAAGTCACTTACCTGTGAAGCAATTTAGAAATTGAAGTTGAGAGCTCCAGAAGATGGGTGCTCTTACCTAACCCCTTACTCTCACTACTGTTTATGGAAAAGCTGGCTCTAGCTCCTTGTCTGAGAAATGCTATATCTGTGGACAGACCAGTGAAAACTCCACTAGTCTGTGGGGAAAACCCTTCGCATTTCATGACTGTTTCAGTTTGGATTGAATGGATTGAATGGCCCATCAGACGATCAGAATTCCTGGAACTGTTTGTTTGATTCCTTGCTAGCAGGATGACTCTCTCTGTGACATTAACATCTCACGTCCTCAAATGTATCTGCTCAAATAGCATTAGAGAGAAGCAGCTTGTATTTCCAAACAGTGTTCCCAGAATGCATTGCCACCTCTGCTAAGTAGCTTGCTTTTAAAGTGTCCAATAGAAGAAACTTTAGATTTGAATTAAAGTTGTTTTTACTGTCCTAAATATACTTCCCTGTTTTAAGCTCCTAGAGAAATATTCACCCTTAGTCTTTTTAACAAGCTTCTTTCAACTGTTACCACAAACCACCTGAGACTCAGCCATCTCCTCCTCTTTTATGTTCCTGCTGACTCTATCCTTTTCATCTGACTTGCACAACTATTCTTCAAAGAATATATAATACTAGAGGGTTCATCTCATTGGCTGTGTCTGTTATCAGAACAAATACAGCTCTTCAGATATGTGCCACTTGCTTTTGTTCTGGGATACATTGCCAGCGCTTGTTACTGTCTGTGATATGCCAAAAATATTAGATCTTTGTCAAAACAAATCTATAATACTAGAGGGTTCATCTCATTGGCTGTGTCTGTTATCAGAACAAATACAGCTCTTCAGATATGTGCCACTTGCTTTTGTTCTGGGATACATTGCCAGCGCTTGTTACTGTCTGTGATATGCCAAAAATATTAGATCTTTGTCAAAACAAATCTAAGGAAATCTGATTTGGATTGGGTTAAGCTCAACTTTATTAAAATCAAAAATATGGAGAGGGAGGAACAACAACTGACCAAAACAACGGTCAGAGCTCATTATCTGACCATCACTTCCCTCTCTATACAACCATATCTTACAACTGTTAACATCCCCTTTCACAGGTGGCTTCTGGTTAAACTCCGGTTTAATCAGATTTATATGGTGGTCTGTGATAGTCAATGCTGGTATAGGGAGGAGGACGCCCCTGTCTGTAACTGTGATAACTTTTCAGTACAAGATAATATGCACTTTATGTTGTTTTGTCATTTCTTTACTGTGCCCAGGCAGAAATACCTGGTTCCATTATTAAAGGATAAAACCTTCCAACAGGCAAAACCAGCCCTCCTGTATCTTCAACTTTTAGATTCTGCTTTAGCTATGTTTAGCGTGGCAAATTACCTTGTTGCTGCAGTTAGGATCAGGAGGAAAAGACTTAAAAATTAAATACCGGGGTTTTTGCATGGAAGACAAAATTGGATAATGTATTGTGTATTTGTAACTTGCTAAAAGCGTAATATGTACTCCTATTCTTAGCTGTATTTTTAAGTATGATTCATATGTATTTAATTGATGTTTTTTAACTTTTTAATAGTGCGAATTTGTAAATAGTATTGACTCAATGAATTTGTATTTTCTCAAGTTGTAATATTATCACCTCGATATGAATGTAGTATGCTTTTATGATTTTTAACTAAATCGAATAAAGTGGTTTTTGACTTTGACATTTGCAATGCAATAGGTATCGCTTTTATGAGAATTTGAGTTATTGGCATTGTAAATGACAATTCCTTTTATTTATGTGTTGTTTTTAAAACATAAATAAAAGGCATTGTCATTTACAATGTCAATAGCTTAAACTGTCCAAATGCGAGACATATTGCATTGCAAATGTGTGCTATAAAAAATAAAAAAAAGGGTTAGGAGAGAGCTTGTCATGCCTGCAACAACAGGCAGGACAAAGCTATTTGCGAGAATAGTGCTTGCAGGTAGTAATTAAAGCCTACAGAGCAACAACACATTTAACATGGGGTGTCTCCATTGGAGGTTACAAAATGAGTCAAGGCAGGACTGAGAAGGGACTACTAAGCCCTTTGACCAATGAACAGCCACAGTTTACAGTGGACAATGACACAAGCCAATGAAAAATGTGGGCGGGTGAAAAGTGGGCGGAGCTTCAAGTCCCTACCTCAATACAGCATGCCTCACAGAGCAGTGCATGTGCTGCCCAGGCTCGACCTAAAAATGACTGTCACTGATGTTGTTTCGGCCCTTACCAAGGAGAACCTATCTAAACCTTCAGTTGAATCACAGTGGAGAGTTTCAGGGAAAAAAGAGAGCAACAGCGTTTGAAGCAGACAATTAGCACGCTTTACAATACATCCAGGCACCATAAATAATTCTGAAACGTTTACATGATTCTTTGGTACTTATGTCATGCCTATCGGATAACTAACTATATTATTAGCAAACGTGAGTGGTGTACACATGGGAACAGATGGCACGATATGACCTCACAAGATTCACCGTCTTCAACCTTCTGTAAGAATCATTGCGCTCACTATATTGCTTTAATATAGAAGGTATTACAATGCTATTGAACCCAATGCACTGTTCCCTATCCCACGCCCACCCCATGACTCTGCACCATTTCTCTGTGCTTGCTCTCCAGCCATGGTGTCGACTTTTGTTAACTTAAGAGTCGCTGACATTGTACAGGTCAAGTACTTTTCTTCCACGTGGAGGGCAAACCACTGAGCAAAATAAGAGACCTACAATGCATGCTCGTCTCACACACAGTTTGACTGTTCATTTAACTGCAGCACACCGAAGATTGTCTCTCTTCAAATTAATTGACAGGGTGTACGGCTATCCTCTGACAGAACGACGGCTAAGGATTGCAAACATTTGCAATGCAATAGATCTCGCATTTATGAGAGCAAATGCGAGACCTATTGCACTGCACAGGCGTTCAGCGCCCCACCTATTAAATAAAATGGTAGGAGAGAGGGTGTCCTGCCTGCAAACGCAGACAGGACAAAGCTATTTGAGAAAATAGTACTCAGAGGCTGTAATTAAAGCCCACCAAGCAACAACATACGTAACAAGGCGGTACTAAGGAGAGACTATGAAGCCTATTGACCAATAAAAAGCCACCGTTTACAGTGGAGAATGAGACACGCCAATGAAAAATATGGGCGGAGAATGGGTAAAGTTTAAAGTCCATACCTGAATACAGCATGCCTCGCAGAGCACCGCATGCGCTGCCTAGGCTCGACTTAAATTTTTTAGCAAACTCTATCAGGAGACACAAACACTGATACGAGCCTGAGATCAAAAGTAAGCTACGTTGAAATTTTTAAACGGATTTCACATAACATTCTGCATGCATATGTTATTATGTTTCTCTTGCCTTTTAGATGGAAAGTCTGCCATAGCAATTCACAAAGGTAACTTACACTTGTAAATACATTTACATGTGTAATTGCTCTTACATCTTTAAGTAGGTTTACAACTTTAGGATATTCACAAGATCCGAGTGTAAAGTTACTCAAAAAAGTTTAAGTTACATGTCTCCACACTCTAGAACAGGGGGTGAGGCCCAATTTACAAGTGTAAATTACTTCTAAATATTTGTAATAAAGTAGTAAATCCAGCACCGCCCATGGTAAGCACCTGGAAGTGCTACACCCTAAACGTAAAATCAGGCCCACTGGAATCATGCAACTCTGTGGCATCAGCATTTTTCACATAATTATGGATTTGTTGCATGTGCCACATAATTCCTCATATGCCACATAACCTTCAGATATAAATAAATATATATTTCTAGGTCAAACTGATTCAAACTGGCTAAAAATGTAACAACATGTGTTCCTGCACTGTGAAAAGCCCTGCACAAAGGCTGGCTGGTCATTTTACAATTGCTTATCGCTGCATCTTAATGTTAAACTGATACTAATAAGGTGAAATCAATGTCCAGACAATGCTACCATGTCTAAAAAAGACAAAATAATGATTAATAATTAATGTTATCATAAAACATGCTGCATTACACTGCATAATTTGCCTTTTGTTGCTGCTTTATTTAGACAACCCTGCCACTTAATTTGACCTTCCACTGCTGCATAAATTCATAGCCCTTCCTTAAAAAAAAATAACCCATGGGAAATAATGTTAAATTAAATGAACTTATCTAAAATAGATAAAAATATAAATATAATTTAACATTAATAATATATAAAGATTGTACATTATTAATGTAATTTTAAAATATTTTAGGAGTCTTTTTGCATTTAATATGCATATTAAAGAATACAGCTATTAAGATATAGTTACTGTGAATACATTCTATACATCATTTTTGTTTATTGTTAATGCATTTTTTTAAATTTAGGTGAGAATTTTTTATTCATCAAGCCGAAAGGCAGAAAGCGTTGGTAGAGAGCATTTTCTGCAAATAAACTAAGCAAGCACTCTGGAGTGTCCTGGTGTTTTCTTGAGGAGAGAAAAACTGGTTTTGATTTCAGTGGATTGCCGGAATCCACCTATATATATATATATATATATATATATATATATATATATATATATATATATATATATATATATATATATATATATATATATATATATATATATATATATATATTTTTTTTTTTTTTGGCGGGCAAAGTTGCAAAGCACTCCGAAGTCTTAAGCTTGTTTATTCAACAAAAAAGATTCCCAACCAACGCGTTTCAGCCTACTCAGCTTTGCTCATGGTAAGTGAGTTTTTTATGTCCACACTATTTAAGCCTAGTCTGCCATTATGAGGCATTCTGGGCATTGTAGTGATTTTCATATTTGAAACTCAAAATCATATTAACTGAAAAAAAAGAATACTATTTACATACACTGACCTTTCATGGAGGTTATTTTTAAACATTGTAATTTAACAATTCTGTCAACATAACTTTCTGTTTTGCATGTTTGACGTATATTAGGGTCAACACATATCACATCCTTTGTCCATTTTAAAAGAGTTTAGTACTCATGTTCGTTGGTAATGCGACACATCTGTGGGCATTATATCATTTCACAATATGAATTGCCATAGCAGTTGTGCAATTAACTTAAATGCATTAAACCTTGTAATCAAGTTTAGTACTCATGAGTATATTGTTATTTGGTTACTTATGGACAATTTGTGATGCTCGAAATTCAATATATATTTCATACTGCAGATATGTAATTTGAATATGTTGTTTCACAGCTCAAAACATGCCTTCTGGCTCCCCAAAGTACTTAGTTTATAGTTCAGATCTTATTCCAAGTGTGTGTAAAGCTCCTCATCATAGTTCATCCTCCTCGGGGTCTTGGTTTTAAGTTTAAAAATAACCTCCATGAAAGGTCAGTGAACTTACCGTGAGCAAAGCCGAGTAGGCTGGGTTCGTTTTTGTTGAATAAACAAGCTTAAGACTTCCACTTCGGAGTGCTTTGCATCTTTGCCCGCAAAATTGAATATGGAGCCAATTGAATGGTGCGCAGACCGCGTTAGGAGGAGGGACACAGGTGCCGGCAATTATTTAAAACAGGAAGAGAACATTGCAATGGATCTTAACAGCCTAAGGCGCTGAAGAAGGCGCAATCGCCGAAATGCATTCGCCAGAGCTGAGACTGCATGAAATAAAGCTGTGTCTAACCTGATTCCCCTTGCGGCCTCTGTTCTTTTCTTCGAAAGGGATTTTCTTCATATTTTCTGAGCTTGCCAGCAGCTCAGTCCAGAAGGCCCTGCAGCACGAAAGTGAACCCGGAAACTCAACTGGCACTTTGCTGCTTGCAGCATTTCCACAAACCAGGGGACTGGTATTTTCGGTTTCCGCCATGATCGACCGGAGGATGTGGGAACACCGAGGTATTTCATCTCAGGAAGGCGATCTGTCTAGCATTTGACAGCCACTTCTCACATTTCAACCGAGCGCATCTGGTAGCTGCGGAGTTCAAGGGGACACAGCGAGGACACATTTTGTTTCAGTGGCTCTGTGACCCATCCGACTCACCTGAAGCCTGCACTGCATACATTGCTGTCCACTGCTCCACACCACCAGCTCGGGATGCCATGATGGGGTATGCTGGGATATGGAGTCCACTAACTATGCACACGGATTCTAACTGGTGCGCAGACCACGTTAGGAGGAGGGACACAGGTGCCGGCAATTATTTAAAACAGGAAGAGAACATTGCAATGGATCTTAACAGCCTAAGGCGCTGAAGAAGGCGCAATCGCCGAAATGCATTCGCCAGAGCTGAGACTGCATGAAATAAAGCTGTGTCTAACCTGATTCCCCTTGCGGCCTCTGTTCTATTCTTCGAAAGGGATTTTCTTCATATATATATGTATATATATATATATATTTTTGGCGGGCAAAGATGCAAAGCACTCCGAAGTCTTAAGCTTGTTTATTCAACAAAAAAGATTCCCAACCAACGCGTTTCAGCCTACTCAGCTTTGCTCATGGTAAGTGAGTTTTTTATGTCCACACTATTTAAGCCTAGTCTGCCATTTTGAGGCATTCTGGGCATTGTAGTGATTTTCATATTTGATCCTCAAAATCATATTAACTGAAAAAAAAGAATACTATTTACATACACTGACCTTTCATGGAGGTTATTTTTAAACATTGTAATTTAACAATTCTGTCAACATAACTTTCTGTTTTGCATGTTTGACGTATATTAGGGTCAACACATATCACATCCTTTGTCCATTTTAAAAGAGTTTAGTACTCATGTTTGTTGGTAATGCGAGACATTTGTGGGCATTATATCATTTCACAATATGAATTGCCATAGCAGTTGTGCAATTAACTTAAATGCATTAGACCTTGTAATCAAGTTTAGTACTCATGAGTATATTGTTATTTGGTTACTTATGGACAATTTGTGATGCTCGAAATTCAATATATATTTCATACTGCAGATATGTAATTTGAATATGTTGTTTCACAGCTCAAAAAATGCCTTCTGGCTCCCCAAAGTACTTAGTTTATAGTTCAGATCTTATTCCAAGTGTGTGTAAAGCTCCTCATCATAGTTCATCCTCCTCGGGGTCTTGGTTTTAAGTTTAAAAATAACCTCCATGAAAGGTCAGTGAACTTACCGTGAGCAAAGCCGAGTAGGCTGGGTTCGTTTTTGTTGAATAAACAAGCTTAAGACTTCCACTTCGGAGTGCTTTGCATCTTTGCCCGCAAAATTGAATACGGAGCCAATTGAATGGTGCGCAGACCGCGTTAGGAGGAGGGACACAGGTGCCGGCAATTATTTAAAACAGGAAGAGAACATTGCAATGGATCTTAACAGCCTAAGGCGCTGAAGAAGGCGCAATCGCCGAAATGCATTCGCCAGAGCTGAGACTGCATGAAATAAAGCTGTGTCTAACCTGATTCCCCTTGCGGCCTCTGTTCTTTTCTTCGAAAGGGATTTTCTTCATATTTTCTGAGCTTGCCAGCAGCTCAGTCCAGAAGGCCCTGCAGCACGAAAGTGAACCCGGAAACTCAACTGGCACTTTGCTGCTTGCAGCATTTCCACAAACCAGGGGACTGGTATTTTCGGTTTCCGCCATGATCGACCGGAGGATGTGGGAACACCGAGGTATTTCATCTCAGGAAGGCGATCTGTCTAGCATTTGACAGCCACTTCTCACATTTCAACCGAGCGCATCTGGTAGCTGCGGAGTTCAAGGGGACACAGCGAGGACACATTTTGTTTCAGTGGCTCTGTGACCCATCCGACTCACCTGAAGCCTGCACTGCATACATTGCTGTCCACTGCTCCACACCACCAGCTCGGGATGCCATGATGGGGTATGCTGGGATATGGAGTCCACTAACTATGCACACGGATTCTAACTGGTGCGCAGACCGCGTTAGGAGGAGGGACACAGGTGCCGGCAATTATTTAAAACAGGAAGAGAACATTGCAATGGATCTTAACACCCTAAGGCGCTGAAGAAGGCGCAATCGCCGAAATGCATTCGCCAGAGCTGAGACTGCATGAAATAAAGCTGTGTCTAACCTGATTCCCCTTGCGGCCTCTGTTCTTTTCTTCGAAAGGGATTTTCTTCATATATATATGTATATATATATATATATATATTTTTGGCGGGCAAAGATGCAAAGCACTCCGAAGTCTTAAGCTTGTTTATTCAACAAAAAAGATTCCCAACCAACGCGTTTCAGCCTACTCAGCTTTGCTCATGGTAAGTGAGTTTTTTATGTCCACACTATTTAAGCCTAGTCTGCCATTATGAGGCATTCTGGGCATTGTAGTGATTTTCATATTTGATACTCAAAATCATATTAACTGAAAAAAAAGAATACTATTTACATACACTGACCTTTCATGGAGGTTATTTTTAAACATTGTAATTTAACAATTCTGTCAACATAACTTTCTGTTTTGCATGTTTGACGTATATTAGGGTCAACACATATCACATCCTTTGTCCATTTTAAAAGAGTTTAGTACTCATGTTCGTTGGTAATGCGAGACATTTGTGGGCATTATATCATTTCACAATATGAATTGCCATAGCAGTTGTGCAATTAACTTAAATGCATTAGACCTTGTAATCAAGTTTAGTACTCATGAGTATATTGTTATTTGGTTACTTATGGACAATTTGTGATGCTCGAAATTCAATATATATTTCATACTGCAGATATGTAATTTGAATATGTTGTTTCACAGCTCAAAAAATGCCTTCTGGCTCCCCAAAGTACTTAGTTTATAGTTCAGATCTTATTCCAAGTGTGTGTAAAGCTCCTCATCATAGTTCATCCTCCTCGGGGTCTTGGTTTTAAGTTTAAAAATAACCTCCATGAAAGGTCAGTGAACTTACCGTGAGCAAAGCCGAGTAGGCTGGGTTCGTTTTTGTTGAATAAACAAGCTTAAGACTTCCACTTCGGAGTGCTTTGCATCTTTGCCCGCAAAATTGAATATGGAGCCAATTGAATGGTGCGCAGACCGCGTTAGGAGGAGGGACACAGGTGCCGGCAATTATTTAAAACAGGAAGAGAACATTGCAATGGATCTTAACAGCCTAAGGCGCTGAAGAAGGCGCAATCGCCGAAATGCATTCGCCAGAGCTGAGACTGCATGAAATAAAGCTGTGTCTAACCTGATTCCCCTTGCGGCCTCTGTTCTTTTCTTCGAAAGGGATTTTCTTCATATTTTCTGAGCTTGCCAGCAGCTCAGTCCAGAAGGCCCTGCAGCACGAA
Source organism: Lissotriton vulgaris (assembly GCF_964263255.1). Classification (NCBI taxonomy): domain Eukaryota; kingdom Metazoa; phylum Chordata; class Amphibia; order Caudata; family Salamandridae; genus Lissotriton; species Lissotriton vulgaris. The sequence goes on along the minus strand of NC_141697.1, from coordinate 88,320,942 downwards.
AGTGAACCCGGAAACTCAACTGGCACTTTGCTGCTTGCAGCATTTCCACAAACCAGGGGACTGGTATTTTCGGTTTCCGCCATGATCGACCGGAGGATGTGGGAACACCGAGGTATTTCATCTCAGGAAGGCGATCTGTCTAGCATTTGACAGCCACTTCTCACATTTCAACCGAGCGCATCTGGTAGCTGCGGAGTTCAAGGGGACACAGCGAGGACACATTTTGTTTCAGTGGCTCTGTGACCCATCCGACTCACCTGAAGCCTGCACTGCATACATTGCTGTCCACTGCTCCACACCACCAGCTCGGGATGCCATGATGGGGTATGCTGGGATATGGAGTCCACTAACTATGCACACGGATTCTAACTGGTGCGCAGACCACGTTAGGAGGAGGGACACAGGTGCCGGCAATTATTTAAAACAGGAAGAGAACATTGCAATGGATCTTAACAGCCTAAGGCGCTGAAGAAGGCGCAATCGCCGAAATGCATTCGCCAGAGCTGAGACTGCATGAAATAAAGCTGTGTCTAACCTGATTCCCCTTGCGGCCTCTGTTCTTTTCTTCGAAAGGGATTTTCTTCATATATATATGTATATATATATATATATTTTTGGCGGGCAAAGATGCAAAGCACTCCGAAGTCTTAAGCTTGTTTATTCAACAAAAAAGATTCCCAACCAACGCGTTTCAGCCTACTCAGCTTTGCTCATGGTAAGTGAGTTTTTTATGTCCACACTATTTAAGCCTAGTCTGCCATTTTGAGGCATTCTGGGCATTGTAGTGATTTTCATATTTGATCCTCAAAATCATATTAACTGAAAAAAAAGAATACTATTTACATACACTGACCTTTCATGGAGGTTATTTTTAAACATTGTAATTTAACAATTCTGTCAACATAACTTTCTGTTTTGCATGTTTGACGTATATTAGGGTCAACACATATCACATCCTTTGTCCATTTTAAAAGAGTTTAGTACTCATGTTTGTTGGTAATGCGAGACATTTGTGGGCATTATATCATTTCACAATATGAATTGCCATAGCAGTTGTGCAATTAACTTAAATGCATTAGACCTTGTAATCAAGTTTAGTACTCATGAGTATATTGTTATTTGGTTACTTATGGACAATTTGTGATGCTCGAAATTCAATATATATTTCATACTGCAGATATGTAATTTGAATATGTTGTTTCACAGCTCAAAAAATGCCTTCTGGCTCCCCAAAGTACTTAGTTTATAGTTCAGATCTTATTCCAAGTGTGTGTAAAGCTCCTCATCATAGTTCATCCTCCTCGGGGTCTTGGTTTTAAGTTTAAAAATAACCTCCATGAAAGGTCAGTGAACTTACCGTGAGCAAAGCCGAGTAGGCTGGGTTCGTTTTTGTTGAATAAACAAGCTTAAGACTTCCACTTCGGAGTGCTTTGCATCTTTGCCCGCAAAATTGAATACGGAGCCAATTGAATGGTGCGCAGACCGCGTTAGGAGGAGGGACACAGGTGCCGGCAATTATTTAAAACAGGAAGAGAACATTGCAATGGATCTTAACAGCCTAAGGCGCTGAAGAAGGCGCAATCGCCGAAATGCATTCGCCAGAGCTGAGACTGCATGAAATAAAGCTGTGTCTAACCTGATTCCCCTTGCGGCCTCTGTTCTTTTCTTCGAAAGGGATTTTCTTCATATTTTCTGAGCTTGCCAGCAGCTCAGTCCAGAAGGCCCTGCAGCACGAAAGTGAACCCGGAAACTCAACTGGCACTTTGCTGCTTGCAGCATTTCCACAAACCAGGGGACTGGTATTTTCGGTTTCCGCCATGATCGACCGGAGGATGTGGGAACACCGAGGTATTTCATCTCAGGAAGGCGATCTGTCTAGCATTTGACAGCCACTTCTCACATTTCAACCGAGCGCATCTGGTAGCTGCGGAGTTCAAGGGGACACAGCGAGGACACATTTTGTTTCAGTGGCTCTGTGACCCATCCGACTCACCTGAAGCCTGCACTGCATACATTGCTGTCCACTGCTCCACACCACCAGCTCGGGATGCCATGATGGGGTATGCTGGGATATGGAGTCCACTAACTATGCACACGGATTCTAACTGGTGCGCAGACCGCGTTAGGAGGAGGGACACAGGTGCCGGCAATTATTTAAAACAGGAAGAGAACATTGCAATGGATCTTAACACCCTAAGGCGCTGAAGAAGGCGCAATCGCCGAAATGCATTCGCCAGAGCTGAGACTGCATGAAATAAAGCTGTGTCTAACCTGATTCCCCTTGCGGCCTCTGTTCTTTTCTTCGAAAGGGATTTTCTTCATATATATATGTATATATATATATATATATATTTTTGGCGGGCAAAGATGCAAAGCACTCCGAAGTCTTAAGCTTGTTTATTCAACAAAAAAGATTCCCAACCAACGCGTTTCAGCCTACTCAGCTTTGCTCATGGTAAGTGAGTTTTTTATGTCCACACTATTTAAGCCTAGTCTGCCATTATGAGGCATTCTGGGCATTGTAGTGATTTTCATATTTGATACTCAAAATCATATTAACTGAAAAAAAAGAATACTATTTACATACACTGACCTTTCATGGAGGTTATTTTTAAACATTGTAATTTAACAATTCTGTCAACATAACTTTCTGTTTTGCATGTTTGACGTATATTAGGGTCAACACATATCACATCCTTTGTCCATTTTAAAAGAGTTTAGTACTCATGTTCGTTGGTAATGCGAGACATTTGTGGGCATTATATCATTTCACAATATGAATTGCCATAGCAGTTGTGCAATTAACTTAAATGCATTAGACCTTGTAATCAAGTTTAGTACTCATGAGTATATTGTTATTTGGTTACTTATGGACAATTTGTGATGCTCGAAATTCAATATATATTTCATACTGCAGATATGTAATTTGAATATGTTGTTTCACAGCTCAAAAAATGCCTTCTGGCTCCCCAAAGTACTTAGTTTATAGTTCAGATCTTATTCCAAGTGTGTGTAAAGCTCCTCATCATAGTTCATCCTCCTCGGGGTCTTGGTTTTAAGTTTAAAAATAACCTCCATGAAAGGTCAGTGAACTTACCGTGAGCAAAGCCGAGTAGGCTGGGTTCGTTTTTGTTGAATAAACAAGCTTAAGACTTCCACTTCGGAGTGCTTTGCATCTTTGCCCGCAAAATTGAATACGGAGCCAGGATCCGGCTCCCACGCCGAGCACCCACTGCGAGAGCGCGCTGTATGAAGGATCACTTTGTGGATATATATATATATATATATATGTATATATATATATATATATATATATATATATATTACCTACTGGCTATCGCCAGTAGGTATATATAGTTAGGATTAATTCTCTATGGAACTTTTGAAAATTCTATGTCTAATAACTTTGGCGTTTGTGGACGGAATCGGCTGAAATTTTCAGGAAAATGGCACATTTTGTTCCTGAGCAGCCCCTGAAAATTTGGTGGGGTTTCGTCAAGGGGGGGCTGAGAAAAAAGGGGGGTCCCAAAACGCGTTTTTTCCATTCATTTTTCCATAGGGCGGTTGGACTCACTTTTAGCTCGAACGGCTGAATGGATTTGCACGAAACTTGGCAAAATTGTAGGGACTGTTAGCCCGATGTGCCTTTGCTAGGTCTCAATATATGTGCTCCAGTAGTTTTTGAGAAATTAACGTTCAAACCAAGATATATATCTGTAACAGCGCTCTGGGCAGCGATCCGGTCCGCTTACTTTTCGCTTATCGGAACTTTGCGCGCAGAAAGCTGATTGGCTCTCCGGTGTCTGTCAACATTCTAAACAGTCCGGAGCGGACGCCATCTTGTCTCTCGGTAGGATCGAGAGAGAAGAAGAGGTGGAAAACGAAGGGGGAATTTAATGAAAGGGGGCAAGGTATCCCCCTCTTGACCCCCTAGGAATGTTGTTGGGGTTATTAAAGGGTCCCGTGGGGAAAATAAAAAAAAAATGATTTTTCACGGTAGAAGCGCGGCCGCGAACTGGTAGCGAAACGGGAATTCGCCATTTTGTGCTTCGTAAATTAAATTACTAGTTATAAGTGGGTGCGGGAGACGTATCCTAATCCCCTATGTTTCCTGAGGGTGGGTGAGGAGGCTGATATATGTTGATACATCTCTTCCAGCGGCTGTGCGTGAGCTTTTTTTTTTTTTTTGCTGCGTGACAGTCCGGAGCGGCCGCCATTTTGTCTCTCGGTAGGATCGAGAGAGAAGAAAAGGTGAAAAACTAAGGGGGAATTTAATGAAAGGGGGCAAGGTATCCCCCTCTTGACCCCCTAGGAATGTTGTTGGGGTTATTAAAGGGTCCCGTGGGGAAAATAAAAAAAAAATGATTTTTCACGGTAGAAGCGCTTCACGGGCCGCGAACTGGGCCGCAAACTGGTAGCGAAACGGGAATTCGCCATTTTGTGCTTCGTTAATTAAAGTACTAGGTATAAGGGGGTGCGGGAGACATATCCTAATCCCCTATGTTTCCTGAGGGTGGCTGAGGAGGCTGATATATGTTGATACATCTCTTCCAGCGGCTGCGCCATCTTGCCTTTTTTCGAATGCCACAATTTTGTCGTGCACGGCAGCCATTTTAGATGCCAGGCTGGTTCCAGGCTATCACCTAACCCTGCGGATGTAGTTTATGGCCCCAGCTGTAGAGAATTCAGACATGCCAATCCTCCTGATTCAGGCGTGTGAGTACTGATTTCAGTGCTAGTCTCCCGCCTCCCGATTTCTGCAAGCAAAAACCCGGGGGCATATTACGAACAACTAGCGATAATTTTTGTCTCTAACTTGTTTAGAGACAAAAATTATCGCTGCACATCGGCGATTTTTATCGCAGATAAACCTTGCTATTATCGCAGAAAAGTCAGCGATATTCATGTATTATCGACCTAATGCTCTTAGCCATGTTATCCACCTCCCATTGGATAACATGGCTAAGAACTGCTCAGGGCAGGTGTTAGATTTTGGAGATATTCGCGCTTAGCGCGAATATCTCCAAAAGTTGGTAATAGAAGGTAGCGATGTTAGGGACTGTTTCCAGTCGCTAACATCTTGGCACGCCACTTTGCATGTCATTAGTGATAAGTATCACTGACATGCAAAGCGGGGCCCAAGATGGTCGCTATCTCCTTTTAGCTGTCACTAACTGGTGTTAGCGACAGCTTGATAATAGGGAAATAATTTTATCTCCGCTTTCATGGTTTTTAAAGCCAAAAAAGCGGAGATAAACCCCCTTGATAATATGCCCCACGATTCCTTGGGGGTTTCAGCTGACAGGGCTTGGTATTGTGTTACATGGTAATTTTTCCATGAAACGTCAGAGGGTCGATGCAGGGGTTCTAGAAGAGGTGATAAACCATTTAAGCCTCATGAACAAGCGCATGGTCTTTTAAAGATTTGTGAAGTACTCGGGGCGGCGGTGTGTGTGTGCCCTCTTTCAGGAGCGGGCGGGGGGGCACTGCCAGCAACTTGCCAGGTCAGGTAGTGTTCAACACGTGCATCACCCTTTCTCTGCCTGCTATTGCGCTCCATGCTTCGGAAAGGTAAGAAAAAGAACGTGCATTTGAGTTTGAAATGTCCGATCCTGCAGCAGCACACTTCCAAAGCCCACACATGACAATAACCCGATTCAAGGCCCCATTCACCCGTTTTTAAAAAAATAGATAACACTCCAACAAAGTAAGGTTATAAAACTTTATTAACTACTAACTTTAACAAACGGAACAAAAACTAAAAACATTTAAACATTTCTCAACACAAAAAGCAACAATGGTTAGAAGCTGTCTTTTGTGCGAATAGTCCCAAGGCAGCACAACGTGCAGAGTTCTGGACGGCACCCAGGTGATGTCGCCTGGGTGCCGCACTGGTTTAGGGATCCTACAATGCTGCTCCGAAAATTGGCGTGGGGCGTCCCGGGTGGGGCGGGGGGAGGCCTCGTCAGTAGCGGTCTGTTGTGCGAATAGTCCCAAGGCAGCACAACGTGCAGAGTTCTGGACGGCACCCAGGTGATGTCGCCTGGGTGCCGCACTGGTTTAGGGATCCTACAATGCAGCACAGAAAAACAGCGTGGGGCGTCCCGGGTGGTGCGGGGGGAGGCCTCGTCAGTAGCGGTTTGTGTCCAGTGTCACATGGCTGACACAACATGTACGACAGGCACCCAGGTGATGTCCAGTAAACTGCCGCACTGGTTTTGGTATCCTACAATGCTGCTCCGAAAATTGGCGTGCGGCGGCTCGGGGGGGGGGGCGTGGGGGAGCCGGCGTGAACGGGCCTCCCCAGGTGGCGGCTATCTAGCTGAGTTGCGCTCGCTCTTGCGGCCACAGCGTCTCGCTCACCATGTTGTTGAGTTGCTCCCACTCTTGCAGTGCAGCGATAGGCGGCTGCCACATGGCTCTTAAAATGGCGGACAGCTCCTCGGTTTTAGGCCTGGTCCACTGAAATGGCCCTGGGACACTTTGGAACTCGGACGCTTGCCTGCTAGGGCTTGGGCTCCATTCTCGAAAAGCGTCCGCTCAGCCGTGAAGATTGTATAAAAGTCTTGGGGGCCCCCGACTCCCGCAGGCTTCCGGTGGGGAGCGGCTGCCATGATTGCTCGCGGAATGACCACGACGGAGCCACGAGATGGTGGTGCTCTCATGCTGACGCCAGCTTCAGTCTGAATGATCCAGAAACAAGGTGGGGCTTTCATCGTTTGGGAAAAAAAAATGTTCTAAACCAATGAAAAGTGTTATTTTTAGGTCATATGACCAAGCCTTCCATCTTTAGGAAACCAAAAGTAAAATGAACCAATGAAAAGTTTTATAAACAAGTCACATGACCTGTTATGCGACATAGGGCTACAAAAAGCGTAGAAAATCCGTTGGCACGTGAGGCGGCGTCAGTAGCGGACCGATGTGCGAATAGGCCGAAGGCAGCACAACGGGCCGAGATCCGGATGGTACCGAGGTGGTGTCCAGCAAATTGCCGCACTGGTGTGGCCATCCTACAATGCTGCGCCGAAAGACGGCGTGTCCAGCTGAATTGCGGTCACTGTTGCGGTACAGTGACTCGAACGCGCCGAGATCCGGATGGCACCGAGGTGGTGTCCAGCAAATTGCCGCACTGGTGTGGCCATCCTACAATGCTGCGCCGAAAGACGGCGTGTCCAGCTGAATTGCGGTCACTGTTGCGGTACAGTGACTCGAACGCGCCGAGATCCGGATGGCGCCGAGGTGGTGTCCAGCAAATTGCCGTACTGGTGTGGCCATCCTACAATGCTGCGCCGAAAGACGGCGTGTTCAGCTGAGTTCCGGTCACTCTTCCGGCACAGTGACTCGAACGCGCTGAGATCCGGATGGCACCGAGGTGGTGTCCAGCAAGTGGCTGCACTGGTGTGGCCATCCTACAATGCTGCGCCGAAAGTCGGCGTGGGGTGCCCCGTTGGCTTATGAGGTGATGTCAGTAGTGGACTGATGTGTGAATAGGTCGGAACCAGCACAAGGCGCCAAGATCCGAATGGCAAGTCCTGGATGTTGAGTGCCTCAGTTGAGATTTCTGAGCAGTGCTTGTAGGACTGTCTGAAGCTTATTTGCACCTGCTGCAGCTTCACTAGGTCCGGCGGAACTTTTTGCCTTTTCCTTTCTGCTTCTTTTCCTACAATGCGTTTCATCTGAAGACACGACCAGGTCCCTGAATGTGTGCAGGGGGACGCTATTGATTGAATGAACGCGCCGAGATCTGGATGGCACCGAGGTGGTGTCCAGCAAATTGCCGCACTGGTGTGGCCATCCTACAATGCTGCGCCGAAAGTCGGCGTGGGGTGCCCCGTTGGTTTATGAGGTGATGTCAGTAGTGGACCGATGTGTGAATAGGTCGGAACCAGCACAAGGCGCCCTGCACTGTTGAGCCTTTTTCAATGCCTGTTTTTTGTTGTTTCCCCTCCATCAAAAACAAAACAAAAATACAAGGCGCCAAGATCCGAATGGCAAGTCCTGGATGTTGAGTGCCTCAGTTGAGAGTTCTGAGCAGTGCTTGTAAGACTGTCTGAAGCTTATTTGCACCTGCTGCAGCTTCACTAGGTCCGGCGGAACTTTTTTCCTTTTCCTTTCTGCTTCTTTTCCTACAATGCGTTTCATCTGAAGATACGACCAGGTCCCTGAATGTGTGCAGGGGGACGCTATTGATTGAATGAAAATGGCGGCTTGACACAAAGCTGACTCAAGCGTTACTGTTGGTGCTATACAGACAAAAATTGGTTTTCAGTTTGTACATTCTTCAGGTTTTTTTTTTCCATCCAAGTCTGATTGAGAGTTTGTAGAAAAATGGCTTCAGATTTTCCACATACTACTCTTCAACATTCTTCCTAAATGTAACAATGTGAAACTCACTAGGAGAACGGCTGTTTCTGTTTCCTTTCAAAATGCTGCCACCAATATTTTCTGAATGGAAGACACCATCTTGTAGCATAAAGGGCCGAAAGGGGTTCTGGTCTGGCCGATGGTTGGTGGAGACATTTTGACTATATCTTGGACCTGCCCGGCCTCGCCCAAAATGGCGCCGGTATAAATGGGACTCGTAACTCTTTGCCCGCAAATGTATATCTAGAAAATGTTATTGTAAGTGGCCCTGTCGTATTTTAATTACAAAATGTACGTCCACCGATTCCGCAACTGTTAGACACCTTTGTTCTTGTCACCTAATGGCCCGCTCGTTACGTTCTTCTACAGTGTAAATGTCTCCTCATCATATACGATTTCAGTTTGCTCCGTGGCCGGCCCACGTGGTTATAGGCCCGTATTTGTATACTGACATTTTCACAATAAAGGTTTTTAAAACAAAACACGGTAGTAGTATTTTCATTTGTAAAGTTTTTACTTTTAGTGACTGTTTTCGAATCAGTAAAAGGCAAGTGAAATAAAGCAGTCCAATTACATGACGGATAAAAGGTATAATATGTAGGAACGCAGTAAAGATAAATGGTCAAGGGCAGTTGTGTTTTTCATGTCTGCAACATAAAGTGATCGATAAGAATCTGATAATCAGGCGTATCGGCGACTAAGACAGCAGGCCGAATCTCTTTTACTCAACGGCTCCGTCATGGAAGGAAGAAACGCCCTTTTTCTCGAAAAAGGAATATATTTTACTTGCAAGACAGTTGTAAATTTTCCGGGAAAGTACATTAGCCTGGAATATTATAACATATGTTTGAAAAAAAAATATTGTTCGAAAATAATAAAAAGCGTAATTTTTAGGTCATATGACCAAGCTTTTCATCATTAAATTAACAAAAGTAAAATGAACCAATGAAAAGTTTTATTAACAAGTCACATGACCTGTTATGCTTACGTTACGCGCTGCGCGCCGCGCCTCGGATCACTTCCGGGTGCGCTAACGCGGCGTGTCATAAAACGCATTACGCGACAACGTAGGTCAAGAATATAGTCTAAATGTCTCCACCAACCAGCGTTCAGAACACAACCCCTTTCAGCAGTCCAAAAAGTTCTGTTAAATGACAACAGAGGGGACAGGCAACAAGAACCATCAGTCAAAGAGGGGAGGGCAAGTTCTTCTCTTCCGGGTCATGTTGGGGCGCTACCGGAACTGATCGAATTGGTAGTCTACAGTGTTTCTGGATGTTTCAGACTAAAGCTGGCGTCAGCATGAGACCACTACCATCTCGTAGCTCCGTCGTGGCCATTCCACGAGCAATCATGGCAGCCGCTCCCCACCAGAAGCCTGCGGGAGTCGGAGGCCCCCAAGACTTTTGTAGAATCTTCACGGCTGAGGGGACGCTTTTCGAGAATGGGACCCAAGCCCTAGCAGACAAGCGTCCGAGTTCCAAGGTGTCCCAGGGCCATTTTAGTGGACCAGGCCCAAAACCGAAGAGCCGGCCGCCATTTTGAGAGTCCTGTGGCAGCCGCCTATCGCTGCACCGCAAGAGCGGGCGCATCTCAACTACATGGTGAGCGAGACGCTGTAGTCGCAAGAGCGGGCGGTAAACAGCTGAATGGCGGAAGAGGCACAGTGTAGCAAAAGCGGGCGGAATGGCAACTAAAACGATAAAGGGGCGCCCCACTACAGCTTGTCTTCAGGTCAAACGGATTGTGGGACAAGGTCCAGAATTGAAGAGTCATCAAAAGGCAAAAAGTTCCGCCGGACCCCGGGAGCCGGCCGCCTATGTCGGGGGCGATCTCAGGCTACACCAGTGCTATAAGACTTGGGGAGGGTGTCGGAGCCAAGCGTCTTCTCCGAGTCCATGGCCATCACACCGCCCCTCAGGGGCCTCCGTCAAGCTGTTTAGGAAGGTAACATATCACATTGTTTTCTAATGCAGTCAGGTCCACAAACGACACTCACTTACTTTGAGAATAGTGAAGCTGCAGTAGGTGGAAATAAGCTTCAGACAGTGTTACAAGCACTGCTCAGAACTCTTAACTATGGCACCCAACATCCAGAACTTATGCTATTTGAGAATGGTAGTGACATCGAAGCATCTCAGGGACCAAAACCATTAACGTACTTTCACGTATGAAAATCTTACTTGGGGAGGGGGCAGGAGCGAAGCGCCCCCTCCCAGTCAGCGCCACCACACCGTATGTTGAAAATCTGAAGCCATCGTTCTACAAAGTCAACCAAACTTGGATTGAAAAATCTAGAAAAATGTACAAACTGAAAACCAGTTTTGGTCTGCATAGCATCAGTAACAACGCTTGAGTCAGCTTTGTGTCAAGCCGCCATTTTGATTCAACAAAGCACAGGCATTGAAAAAGGCTGAAATTCAGAACTCTAAACTATGGCACCCAACATCCAGGAGCTTGCTATCCGGATCTTGGAGCCTTGTGCTGTTTTCGATCTATTCACACATCGGTCCACTACTGACATCATCTTATAAACCAACGTTATGTAAATAGTTTTTTAATAAAATGTTTTACCCTGTTTCTTTGCTGGTGTGTTGTCTATATTTTTAATATTTGCATAGGGTTTGTCGTTATTTTGTGCGGGATGGGTGATGGAGCCGAGCTGTCTTGCAGCCCTCATGGTGTGGAGCTCAGTTCATCTCACTATTTTCGTATTTCTCAAGAAGGGTTGTTCCTAATATTTCTATTTTAGCGAGGTCAAAAAGAGATCCAATTAGTGGCCTACTGATTTTGCTCGATTACTTTTATTTTTTTACACGATTTTTCACTATCTGCAAAGACTAAACAGAGTATTGCGACTTTGTGCTTGTTTGTAAATAGAGAATGATCCAAAGAGAACCAATTCTAAAACAGTAAATGCTTGGACAACAATCAATCAAATGGAGAGACAAGGAGGCACGACGGATTACAACGGGGGTAAAGGCCTGCGTTAACTACCCTTCAGTATCTGCAAAGAGAGAGTACTACTAAGGCAAAAGAGGGGAGGGGGGGGGGGGGGGTGCAGCGTTCAAAGCACATCAGCGTGCATAAATACGAAAATGTTTTTATCTATCACGTACTTGACATTTTAAAGCTTTTCATATTTGCTATTAAAAAACCAATGAAATTCACAGAAAAAACCATAGGTTATAGTGGATATATAGTTAGGAATTTGCATTTACAAAACCTTGAAAATTCAATGAAAAAACCATAGGTTATAGGCCATATATAGTTAGGAATTAGCATTTACAAAACCTTATTTTACTCGCATAAAACCATTGAAATTCCATATATAGTTAGAAGCGCTAACTATATATCGCGCACCCGCAATCCACTGCTGATGATGTCACATATTACATCATTCATGACATGGTCAGTGACATCACTGATGACATCACTGATGACATCTCAAATGACATCACTGATGACAACTCAAATGATATCAATGATGACATCTCAAATGACATCACTGATGACATCACTGATGACAACTCAAATGACATCACTGATGACATCTCATTTGTCATCACTGATCACATCACTCATGTGATAATACAATGAACCTCTTCAGACTCTAATATAACCTTACATACACTCAGTATAAACAGACACTCACAGACTGTCAGTCATCCATGGAGTTACTCACACACCTAGTCAGTCATGCAAAGAATCAATCACACCTCCATTTCCTCAACTATACAGTTATACACATCTTACTTATTCAAACATATAATAACACATATTTACTCTCTTATATAATCCCTGATACAAGCTCACAGTGATCGATACAGCCACTCACACATTCACTGGCTCTTATGTTCAGTTATTTATATATCTCAACTCTCACATGTATTGTGTTTTACATACGTACTTACTTGCACATGTAGCAATGAGAAATCCATTCACTCACCAACACACCCATGCACAGTCAACCGCCCATATAGCTGTTTCCACATGCACTCTTGAACTCATACTCCTAGTGAATCAACTGCTTACACATCTATGCACAGAGTCACGCACCTCCCAGCCACCCACACACACACTCAGCCTCCCATTCAAATACTTGGGCAACCAATCAATAACCCATATGGCCACTCTTATAGCTACTGATCAACACATGCAGCAGCTTACACAACAACAAACATACTGATGCACGAATTAAGACAGTTTAGTCACTAACCCATGTACTCAGTGAGACACATTTAATCACTCACTCATACAGTCAGTCATGCACCTACTAAATTCTTCATCCAGACACTTATACATCCACTCATTCTTCAATATGTGAAACATATTTAAACTTTACAGACACATACAATCACTGGATGTTGTGATCAGTGATGTCATCAGTGATGTCATTTGAGATGTCATCAGTGATGTCATCAGTGATGTCACTGACCATGTCATGAATGATGTAATATGTGACATCATCAGCAGTGGATTGCGGGTGCGCGATATATAGTTAGCGCTTCTAACTATATATGGAATTTCAATGGTCTTATGCGAGTAAAATAAGGTTTTGTAAATGCTAATTCCTAACTATATATGGCCTATAACCTATGGTTTTTTCATTGAATATATATATATATAAAAATCATCCTGCCTGCAAAACGTGGGGTCTGCCCTCTTCTTTCGCCGCGCTGCGCTGTCAGCGTGGAGGTTCGAGGATTGTGCTACATATATATATATATATATATATATATATATATATATATATATATATATATATATATATATATATATATATATATATATATTTTGCCTTGTCTCTTCTCACCACTGACAGCGCAGCGCGGCGAAAGAAGAGGGCAGACCCCACGTTTTGCAGGCAGGATGATTTTTTATTTGAGACCCTTCAAGGGACGCGTTTCGAGTACCACGTACTCTTGTTCACACACCTATATATATATCTATATCTATATATCTATATATCTAAATATATTTCATTCCAAAAGCGCTCTGCAGCTTAGGAGCTCACTCGACTTCGTTTTGCCAATGGCTTTGAGATTGCAGCCTGCCGTTCTGTACCACATTATTTTCCTGCTGCCAACGCGTTTCAGGGCTTCACAACCCCTTCTTCATGGGCCATGACAAACAACATTCGAAACTCGCAGCTGATCATTTTACATCCATTTTATTCATTGACATGGACCGCCCCCAGTGGGTGCAGGTAAAGTGCATGATGGAACATTGAGTCTTACTGCGAGGACATTGCACTTCTGGTAAGTTCGAATGTAATGTTTGCCTCATTGGGTTTATAAGTATTACCTTTGTAGGTGTGGTTCGTCACTGTAGGCTTAGTTTCGCATAAAACAAGTGCTGTTCCAGTAATGACAAGTTCAAAACGGCAGCCTTGCTCCACTGGTATGTTGGTCTCCCAGGTAGCAATGGTGCAGCTCTCCATGGTTGAGCCACCGCGTAAAATATTTCATTCTAAACGCGCTCTGCAGCTTAGGAGCTCACTAGACTTCGTTTTGCCAATGGCTTTGAAATTGCAGCCTGCCGTTCTGTCCCACATTATTTTCCTGCTGCCAACGCGTTTCAGGGCTTCACAACCCCTTTAAAATTTCCCTATGATTTACCATGTAGATCTATCTAACCTGGCTGTGTAGTCTCCCTATGGTAAAGTGAATTTTGTAGTACTTTTTGTAGTACTATAAAACATTTAAAAAAAGTTATTCACAATTCTTGGTGTGGAGTTTGCTCCTCCCGCTCTCATACACATAGATGCAGAGATCTTCGCCCTGAGTGTGGAGTCTCTGCACATGTAGATATACATTTCAGTAGTAAATGTGAGAGAGAGAAGTGGGTGGAAATGGCAATACTTACGGAGAAGGTGAGTGGTTGAGTGAGGAGTAGCGAGGGGTTTATGGAGGGTCAAGAAGGGGATTAGGGAGCAATATTAACCCATCACCAAAAGAGTTAGTTTAGAGCTGCCAAAGACATGTATTTAAAGTGTTTTACAGTACCCCCCAGACAGGAAATGCTGAGACTAGTGAATAGTATTCAATCAGGCTCCCCCAGTGATTCAGCCCCACCTAAGAGTTTCAAGAACCAGCTTGAGGTGATAATTGATCACATTAGCAACATGGTCTCCCTCTCAATTCAATTCATGAAGCTTTATTCGGTACATGAAACATGACCATAAAAGCACACAAAAAAACAGACAAACAAAATAACCAAAGTTTCAGATTGACGATTAAAACAGATATCATTAGAGATACAGTCCATATAACTTAAAAAAGCATATTTTTCCTTGCATAAATACATTTGTTTAAAAAGGAAGCAGTATAAAAACAATTTTCGGCGGAATTCAGATTACATAATAAGCTCATAGCCTGATTAACTGTACACACACTATATTTCAAAAACATTGGTTTCTAATAGGCGAGCCAAAAATGTATGTACAGATTACAAAATAGTAAAAAGTGCAAAGTGCTCTGTTTAGATACGCCATCGCATAGACATGGCCCTGTTGGATGTTTTTTGAGAATTGGTAGGGCCACTAAATGGTGTGCTACTCCGAACCTCAGTCTTGTAAGCACAAACGTATTATATGGCCTAGTCACCATGGATAGGTAAAATGGTGAACCTTCCGAAATGATATATCTATTGAAGAACAAGACAGTGGTCATAGATCCTGCTGCTGACAACCGTTTCCTAGCTCTGCTGGCCAGGAATTTACTTTTCAACTCAGCTTTAGAGATAAAAGATACAGCTCTTGGGTCAATCAGGACATTAAGACGAAATATTTCTGAATAACAATCAACAACATAATTTAACCAGGGAATTTTCCTATAGTGATCCAATGATAAGCAGTCCTCAATGATGGCTCTATTAAAAGACTTCTCCTCCTGGAGCCAGATGGAACGCCAAATCAAGAGTGGCCTTAAGGACAATAGGTCACTTAGGTAATAAATATCCAATTACCGGTGGATCCGCTCAGTTGGGGCGGTCGGGGGTAGACACAGAAGCTATTTCAAAATGGAGTTTTCCTCCATTTGCAAAATTTGGGTATATCTATGACCCCACACACCCGCCCTGTATAATGCTATTTAGGTACATCTAGCCTGATAAATTTGAAGCATGTCGTTAGTACGCCTGTCTCCTACTTTTACAGCGAATCTAAAAACACCATAGGCGTTCTTTGCGATTTTGTTACTAACATTATTAAATTTATCAGTCCATTTTCTGTCTCTTGAAAAGGTAATACCAAGGTAACAAAATTTTTCCACGTGTAGCACTTTTTCATGATCAATAAAAAAGGCATTAGAGAATTTGCTTCTAGCCCCGCAGGTCATGGTGTGCGTCTTCCCCTTATTAATGGACAGGGTCCTATCTTGAATGAACTTACAGAATCTGTCAATTAGGCGCTGTAGACCTAGGGGAGTTCTTGAAAGTAAGAAGGCGTCATCAGCATATAATAGCACCAGGACAGAAACACCATTAATCTGGGGGGCATCAGCTTTTACATTCTTTAAGATTGCGTCAACCTCATTAATAAATAATATAAAAAGGAGGGGGGCCAAAACACAACCCTGTTGAATCCCACATTTCACACTGAATTTAGGGGTACATTCTCCTTTTGTGCCATAACGCACACAAGTTTCGAGCTTTTCATACAACCTGGCCAGAAAGAAAATTATACCCTCGGGGGCTCCTAGGTGTAACAGAGTTGGCCATAAAATAGCATGGTCGACCATATCAAAAGCACTGCTTAAGTCTGCAAAGCAGAGGTATAACGAACCAGTTTTGGCTTCGGTGTATTTACTAATCAATAGGTCTAGATTTACACACTGGTCGAGTGTACCCCGGCCCTTCCTAAAGCCGTACTGGCTATCGGCCAGGATGTTCTCTTGCTCAGCCCACTCTTCTAGTCTTACTAACATAACTCTCCTCATGATCTTAACAGAGGAGTCTAGAAGAGAGATAGGGCGGTAATTCTTAGCATCTGACCTACTTCCCTTCTTGTGTATAGGGCTAATAATAGATTCTCCCCAGGTTTTAGGGGGCTCACTCTCATTTAAGGAATGCCACGTGTTAGACAAATGGAAGAGGGCTCAGGTGATACCCCTAAAAAAGAAAGCCAAACTCCATATTTCTCAGCTTCGCCCTATTTCTCTTCTCCCTTTTTGTATGAAAACAGTGAAAAAAGTTGCCAACACTCAGCTCATGGAGTTTCTGGAAGAAAGTCCGCGTCTTCACCCATCTCAGTCTGGGTTCAGGGCTAGATACTAAACTGAGACAGCCCTTCTCTTCTGTACAGAGAGGTTCAGACAAATAGTAGATGAGGGACAGACGGCAGCATTGGTACTACTAGTCCTGAGTGCGGCGTTTGACACCGTATCACATACCACGCAGCTGATCCACCTCACAGAAATGGGAGTGGAAGGACCGACCCATGAATGGATACGATCCTTTTTAAAAGACAGAAGTTTCCAAGTTCACTGTCCTCCGTTCAAATCCTCCCCTAGGTGGTTAAGGCATGGCGTTCCACAGGGCTCAAGTCTGAGCCCGACGCTGTTTAACATAAATATTAAGCATGGGCGCAAAATCCGTTCCGCTCACGGATTTTGCGGATTTTCGGCAAATTCGCGATCCGCGAATTCCCGCAAATTTGCCAAAAATCCGCGAATCCGCGAGCGGAACAGATCCGGGGCAAAAGTTCAAGCTTCAAGCTTGTAACTATTTTAGAACGGCGCCAGCAAGCTGCCACCACCATTCTAAAATAGTTACTAAGTTAGCTTCAACAGGACGCACTAATAGATAAAATGCAGGTGCTCGAGCGCCTGCTTTATTTTATCCATTAGTGCTTTCTGATGAAGCTAACTTAGTAACTATTTTAGAATGGCGCTGGCAGCTTGCTGGCGCCATTCTAAAATAAAACAGGAGTGGGGCAGAGGGCAGAAGGTCAGAGTGGGGCAGAGGGCAGAAGGGCACAGCAAGGAGTGGGGCAGAGGGCAGAAGGACACAACAACGAGTGGGGCAGGGGGCAGAATGGCACTAAAATGAGTGGGGCAGAGGGCAGAAGGGCACAAAAAAAGAGAGGGTGGCAGTGATGAACCAGAGGGCGCATCGCGGTCTCGCACAAAAAAAACCAGCGAACTCGCAAAGCGCCCCGCGAACACGCCAAGCGCCCCGCGAACACGCAAAAATAAAAAAATCTGCAAATTCGCAAAAATTTGCGAATTTTGCGGATCGTGAATTAGCAAATCCGCAAATTCGCTGTTCGCGAATTCGCAAAATTCGCCCATGTTTAATATATATGGAACCCCTGGCTAGAATTGTGGCACCTTAAGGAGTGGACATTGTAACATACGCAGATGACATACAATTGATGATCACCCTAGCTCAAGGCCAGAATGAGGTAGCAGCAAACTTCTCATCCTGCCTCAAGGATGTATCCGAGTGGATGAATGACAACTGTTTATGCCTTAATGGCGATAAAACGGAGCTATTGGTGATTGGGAGAGCACCCACAATTTGGTCATCAGCATGGTGGCCATCGGAGTTAGGGCCTACACCTTCTCCCTCAGAGACAGTGAAGAACCTAGGTGTCTTTCTGGACTCCAGCCTATCCTATAGACAGCACATTGGAAGACTGGTGGGTAAATGTTACGGAGTCCTCAAAACCATACGCAAAGTACTTAACTATTTACCAATGGACACCAGGAAATCTTTAATACATGCACTAGTCAGCCCCCACCTGGATTATGGAAACTCCTTGCTTATTGGTCTGAGCAAGAAAGGATTACAGCAGCTGCAACGCGTGCAAAATTTGGCTGCCACATTGGTCCTGAATTTGTCCAGAAGAGCCTCAGGGAAACTGGCTCTTAACCTCATGCGCGCTAGCGGAATTCCGCTCGCATGCTAAGATTTTTAAAACCGCATGTTACGTGACGAGCTGGGCTCGTCATCAGCGTGCGAGGAGGCTACGCCATGACGAGCCCAGCTCGTCATCAGCGTGGAAGGGGTTAAGATCCTCCATTGGCTGCCCATACAGGAACGTATCCTGTTCAAATCACTGTGTATTACACATAGTGTAGCCCAGGGGAAAGGGACAAGCTATCTTCAAAAGCTTCTAACGATCCATTGCCCAAGGCGCAATTTGAGATCATTAGGGATCATGCTGTTTCAGGTTCCCCGCATTTTCAGATCACGAATGGGAGGTCGCTCGTTCAGATACCTAGCCTGTAAGAGATGGAATGAGCTCCCCATCGAACTCCGTATGGAACCGTCGGAAGCGAGATTCCGACTTAAACTGAAATCGTACCTATTCCCTCAAACTTAAGTCCCGCATTATGCCTCTTCTCCCCTTGTGGTACTAGGTACAGTAGGTCTTGCTCGCGAGATGGTCTGCTTCCATAGCGCAGGGACACACTGTTATAGTGTAACCATGCGCTCTACAAATGGTTTTAATATTATTATTATTAGCTATCCCAAAACTATGGTAAAGTGCTTCCAGCTCAAAACTGGACTAAGTCTAGCACAAAAGTTGGCCAACCACTCTTATTGCAATCTCCTCCCAAAGAAAATGTTGAAGTTAGGGACTTAAAATAAAACTGCATTTGTTAGATTAAAGTGAAATAATGAAAATAGTTACAAATATAAATGAATATAATTTAATGTTAAAAATAATTTATAGAGATAGGAGATTTAAAAATTATTATACCCATACATTGTATTAAAAAATACCTAAATACTTTTAATAAGGAATTCGTTTTTTTGATTTAAACTTTACAAAAATAATTTAAATGTAGTTCATTATATTTTTATTATTTAAATATTAATTCATAGTTAAGTTAATAGTGCTGTATCATATTGTTTTATTCACTTCAATATTTAACATAAATAAAATTCATGTACATTAACATTTATCATAAACATATTTTTAATATCTTTTTCTAATTTAATGAACTTTTTATACTTTACTGTAGGGATACTCTGCAGCCAGGCAGGCCATGTTTGCATGCTGAAGTATATTACATTATATTAATTTGTATTTCTAACAATTGTAAATAATTTAATTTACTTTTACATTATTTCCAGGTGGTTGGTTTTAAGACCTTAACCTAATTATTTTCTATGGGAGGATGTTGCACTGGCAGGGGTTGGCCACGTGTGGTGCTAGACTAACTCCTGTTCTATTTTCTTTCAAGTAGTAACTTGTAAATTTGTAAATTTTGTGTAATTACACATAAGCAGATTACGTGAATTTCAAACAACCCTACTCAAAATCAATCTTACCGCCACAACTTCTATGTGGGTATAACACATTTGCTTTTTTTCTTACTGAGCACATGATTAAACTCCCCATTACAAGAAAGTAGGGAAATTGATCAATTAGTTATTGAAGAAATGCAATTCCTGCTTGCTAGAAATTGGATTATCAGTTGCACAGGTTGTGAGTCTTTCACGAGTAATAAGTCCACAATTGTCTCTTTATTGAGAACCAATCAATCAATCAGGGAGTTTAAGTGTGCTACTCACCCGTGAGGGTCTCAAGGTGCTGGAGTGGGGCGGCGCCGCTCTGGTCACTTGAAGAACCAGGTTTTGAGGGTCTTCCTGAAGATGGGCAGGGTGGTGGCGTGTCCGATGTTGATCGGGAGCTTGTTCCAGGTCTTAGCCGCTATGTAGGAGAATGTTCTTCCACCCGTTCTTGCTCTGCGGATGAGCAGGGGTTCAGCAAGGGCGAGGTCGGTGGATTGCAGGTCTTCTGTTGGATATGTGGTAGGAGATTCGATTGTTGAGCTATTGGGGTCCGGTGTTGTGGAGGCATTTGTAGACGTGGGCGAGTATCTTGAAAGGTACTCTCTTCTCGACAGGGAGCCAGTGGAGGTTACGCAGGTGTTGGGAGATGTGTTTGTGTCAAGTGATGCCGAGGACGAGTCTGGCTGCAGTGTTCTGTATGGTCTGGAGTTTGCGGGGCAGAGACAGGTTGATTGCGGCATAGAGGGTGGTTTCCATAGTCCAGTCTGATGGTTATGGGTGCCTGTCTTCTTTGATTTGGGGGGATCCATTTGAAGGTCTTTCCGAGGATGCAGAGGGTGTTGAAGCAGCTGGAGGCGACAGCGTTGATCTGTCAGGAGATTGAGAGGGAGGAGTCGAGGGTGATGCAGAGGTTTCGGGCGTGGTCTGTGGGGGCAGGGGGCTGCAGAGGGCGGTGGGCCACCAGGTGTTGTCCCATGCAGAGGGGCAGGGTCCGAGGAACTCTGTCTTCTCCGAGTTGAGCTTCAGGCAGCTGCTGTTCGTCCAGGATGCGATGTCCTTCATTCCTTCCTGGAAGTTGCGTATGATGGTGAGGCTGTCCTTGGTGAGGGAGAGGATGAACTGGGTGTCATCAGCATAGGCTAATATGCTGAGTCTGCGATGTTTGACAATGGCGGCGAGGGGGGCCATGTAGCTGTTGAAGAGCGTGGGGATGAGCAGTGATCCTTGGGGTACTCCTCAGTTTTTCTCTGTGGGTTCGGAGATGAAGGGAGGAAGTCTGTTTCTTTGGGTTCTGCCGGTGAGGAAGGAGTGGATCCAGTCGAGGACACTTCTCTGTATGCCGGCGTCATGGAGTCTGGCAGTGAGTCTGCGGTGGGAGACGGTGTCGAAGGCTGCAGAGAGATCGAGAAGGATCAGGGCTGCAGTGTGTCCTTGGTCGAGGAGGGGTTAGATGTCGTCTGTGGGGGCGAGTAGAGCGGTCTTAGTGCTGTGGTATCTGCGGAATCTGGATTGGGAGGGGTCAAGGATGGAGTTTTCTTCGATGATTTTCATTGCTTGGACGCTGATGGTCTTCTCAGTGACTTTGGTCCACGAAGAGGAGGAGGGAGGTGGGTGGGTCGATGCGGTGTCTTCGGTGGTGACTGGGGTCCAGAGGAGATGGTGAGCTGGCTTATGTTGCTGTAGGAGGGAGTGGTTTTGGAGTCAGGTGTCTGGTCATTGAAGTTGTCATAGAGGCCCTTGATATTCAAATGGAAGTAGGAGCCGAGCTTGTTGCAGAGGTTCTGGGAGGGGGTGATGTCTGTGGCTTCACTGGGGGGTTTGGT
Organism: Lissotriton vulgaris; assembly: GCF_964263255.1. Classification (NCBI taxonomy): domain Eukaryota; kingdom Metazoa; phylum Chordata; class Amphibia; order Caudata; family Salamandridae; genus Lissotriton; species Lissotriton vulgaris. The sequence goes on along the minus strand of NC_141697.1, from coordinate 88,299,505 downwards.
GAATTCCTTGATGATGCCGAAGAGTTCCTTGGAGTTGCTGGAATTGGCGAGGATCTTGTTGTGGATGAAGGTCCTTTTGGTGGATCTGATGAGTTGGTGGTATTCTGTCATGGCGTTCTTGTAGGTGGTGTGGTTTTCCAAGAATTATGTCAACACCTTGTTGTTACTCGGAAGGTTCCTTTTAGGCTTGGTCTCCCATCCAGTTACTAACCAGGGCCGACCCTGCTTTGCCTGTTTCTTTTTCCCAAATGCAGCCCAGCTACCACAATGAGCGTGCACGTTTTTACTGCTGGTCGCTGCTAGCGCTGCTAGCGCTGGCTTCGCCTGCCCAAGAAAAAGTTACGAAGGAACCGTGTGCCTCCTGTTCCTGCCCCCCTTCGGTCAAACCTCTTTCAAAGGAAACCTCTCTGGCTGCTGCCCCAACGCCTCAGCCCGCAATAAAACTCTCCGCGCTTGCGAGCGTTGCCCCCCGTTGCTAAACGCCCGGACATGATCCCGAAGGACAGACGATTAGAGCACACCGCAATTATGCACTCATACTCAACAGGACATACCAAAGGAGGGACCGGGGCTCAAACCCCGCTACGCGGGTAGATGGATGACTGAGATGTGCCTCTGCACTATGGATTTGCAGCAGGGGGAGTGTAGCTGCCTTGCCCGACCTTGGTATGCCACCTTACTTTATATTTAAAACACCGGGGACGCCGTATCAGGGCTCCGATCACTGGGCCGATGCTCCCAAAGCTCCCCGATCCGCGCTTCAACAATGCTTTCCTCCGGTGCCGGCCCAATCGCGCAGCTCGCCACGAGGGTCCCGGAAAAAACTTCCGAACCGCAGGACCTGTAAAATAAATCAAAAATTATTCAGCCCCCGTCAGAGGAGGCGAGGAGCAAGCCTGGGGAGCGGGGGTGCAAAGAGGGCGCCTCCCGCGCTCCCCTGACCTTTTAAACTTACCAGGCCCCCCCTTGACCCGGAAGCACTACACCGCTTCCGGGTCAACGGCGGGGGCCAGCACCAATCGGTGATGGGGCGCCCGGGTTGCGTCATCTAGCAGTGACCCGCCCTGGGTTGTGGGCACGCCCCATCCCCGAGGGCACAGGGAAGGTGGGGGCCGGGCTCAGCCATATGTTCGTGGGGGCCGAGCGGCGCCCCCCTTTCCTTTCTCAGGTCTTCCAGGGTTGGTGAATTTGGGAATGTGCCATAATTCATAGGTGAGCGCATTGAACACCCACGCCCCACCCATGGAACGAGTTCATGTCGCACAGTAAATCAAGGCAGCAATTTGCACTGCCTTGTGTTACCCTATATTTGTCAAGCCAAGCAGGGCCATGCCAGGTGGGCTTCTGTGGCTTGATAAATCTAATGTAGGTTTTGTGTCGCCCTTGGGCCCCCTTGCCTAAATACCTAGAATACACAGCATACTTTCTTCAAAAATTGATTCCTCCTTGTATTCCCCCTTTGAATTCATCATCTAAGGCTCAGGGCTGGAGGATATGACCTATTTGAAGGAAGGTGAACACTTTCATGTTCAATAGGACATGTAATAGAACGGGCCTGGCTTTGCCGCTGGTGGCTCCTGTTTGATAATATGTATGGTGCTCCTTAAAGACCTCTTTCACCACGAATTCTCTCACTAGCACCGTCCAGCTGTGCCCCTCATCTCGCCATAGCCCCACTATCGCATGTATTTAATTTGTTTTATTGAGCTACACGAACCAGTGTAGGGTGTCAGAGCACTTTACATCACACACACATTGTACAGAGCTAATGAATCATACGTTTGTAAATCAGTGAATAGGAAATGTTACACAAGAAAATGAGGTCTACAAAGTGTAGGAGTCATGTGTCATCCATGCTGGTAGTCAGTATATTTTAAGAGTGCTTGGTCTAGCGAAGCACAAACTAAAACATCTTTGGGTCTTTGAGTTGGTTTTACTAATAAAAATGTGTTCACACCCAAATGATCCCTTTTTTGCAACATTAGGATTATGAAAGACCGGGGGATAAAAACATAACGTTCTAACCTATAATTTGCAGTTTTCATGCAGCTCTTTGATGACAGTTCATAGCTCACTATGCAACATTAGGACGATGGCTTATGAAATGCAAGTAACAAAGGATCTCTGTCACAAAAGCAGCCAGGCATTGAGCTATCTACATAAAATAGAATTCTGTGATCAGCATGAGAACACATTCTTTGCAGCAGGCATATTAACCCACTGCAATGCTTTATTATGAGTCACACTGTCACAAGACAAAACTCAAATCTCCCTCAAGCAGGTACATTAATCATCAGAGTGATCTAACATCTTTATTGTTGTCTGAAAATTGCTGGACACACAAGGAAGTCTGCAGCAGGTTCTTTTAAACTCATAAAAGCTTTCTGAACACAGTGCCCCGAGCGCGGTGCCCAGTGCCTTGGCACAAGTCGCATTACCTTAAAGCCGTACCAGTAATGGAAGGCCTTTGCCCCATGCTTTCTTGCAGGAGGAGGAGTGGTGTTCTTGGGTCACTCCAATGCATTTCATGCCAAGAATCACACCGTGAGAGACAATGATTGACAGAGATGGGACTGGATGATGTCACCCGCAAGTGCTTAAATCTTCTCTTGCAGGCTACTCACTGTCGAAAGAGCATATCAGTGCCATCTTGTGCTTCACAAGGATCCTCACTTGTTGGTCGTTGTGGATGTCTCACCAGTGCCTGGCAAGAGATCTATAGGTTGCAAAGCACATTGTATACATGTGTCACACTGCTGATTATCCAGCTGGACAATGACTCCCCAGGATCTATCAAATTTCCACAGCTACTGTAGAGCTGTCCACTAAAGTGTACTACTATTTTGTTTACTTCTGCATGTCTCCCTTAGTGGGACAGGTATGCCCAGATGTGGGTTCCGTGCACACTGGGTCACAGGAACCAAGCTTTTCCCAGGCTTATGATGAGCCCTAGTAAGAGAGAACCTGGGACTGTAATGCTTGTGTTCCAGTTCAGGTAGGAACTGGCCTGGTTGAACTGCTCCCATTGGTGCAGGGTCAAGACTGAGTTGCATATGGCCTGGTCGGAACTGAGGTGGCATGGTGCACACAATAACGATGGACTGGGATGCGGCACAAGTAACTGGACTGCTCCAATTGCAGCAGGGTAAAGACAGATTTGCATATATCTGGGTCCAAACTGAGGTCGCATGGTGCGCAAAGTAACGATGGACTGGAATGCGACCGAGTAATTACCAGTGGCTGGGATAAATCCAAGCATTTCATCCATACTTTTTTTGCACTTTATTATATACTTTGGTATAGGGTTTAAGCTTTTTTTTATTCTGAGAGATCCAGCAGAATGAATACAGAAAGGAAATGTATTCCAAGCATTGGGAGCTAGGTAGAAAAGGGAAAGTCCTTCTAATATAGTATGCCGGATGGAAAACTCAGCATACAAATACTCTTTCTCTCTCCAACCACACATTTAAATCACCTCAAGCAGCTCAAGCCAGTCGCAGTTATTTCCCTCAGCTAATAGATCAATCCCATCAGCTCAATTAATTTTCATAAAAATATCTGTAATCAATGGATAGCCCATAAATTCAGAAAATGCAATTTAAAATCACTTATGTTTGCTATAGTTTCTATCTACATTTCTACATTTCACCACACTCCGTTTTCTATCCAACCCCTAACAAAAAGTTTTTCATTCATAGGTAAGGTTCCCAGTTATCCATTTTTACTGATTTTTACAGATAAATACATGCATAACATTTGATCAGCATACCTAAACAACCACCTTCACTTTCACCAGCCGACCAGACACTAGCGCTTATCTGCACTCTCACTCACACACACCCCGCATCCACAAAAGCAGACCGGGAGTGCGAGCATTACCCTACATCACACCCAAAACCTAGAACGACCTTCCTCAACACAAGAAGCTGAAGACCTGGCTCTTCAACTAACTCTGGGGGGGAGACACCCTGCACCCTAGTCCTACACCTACATGCCTGCTCATGTACCTGGATACACTCACAGGTGATTAGCTGCACCATACAAATTCTAGTAAAATGACATATCATCACATAGTATAGTATAACATACCATTAATAGATTCTGCATTGCATGCCCTTGTATTGCCATTGAATGCCATGGATATCCATAGCTATCCAGGGATTACCACCACTGTTCTGGGACTCCATTATACTTCGATGGGCATCATCATGCTATAAATGCAACAACCAGCAAGCAATTGCCATAATTATGGCAGGACTCGCACTCTACCAGGAGTAAGCATCATCATGGGATGGATACCCCCAAAATGCCAAACATTACCACCAATACGCCAAGGCCAGCATTTCTTATGGGATTGGGAACCATCAGGCTATAAACGCAAGTCATATGCCAAGATGTATCACCAAAATATCAGCTCAAGCCTTTTGATGAAGGTTTCTGCTAGTTAGCATGCAACAGATGTACCCAGTACACCAAGATTGATCAGGAATATGCCAGGGCAAGCACACCCCCATGCATGCACTCACATTAATTCTCACACACCCACTCACATAGGCATACAGAGATGCAAACTCATCAGCGCACAAACACGTAGCACACAGCATTGGAGCCGCGTTTTTTACTTACCATCTGCTAACTGACTACTCATGTCCTCCCCTCTGCCTTGATGGTCTACTTCTGTCTGGTCGCATTTAACACAAAGTGGAAGATCCAGTGTCCTTAACACAGTGCAATTAAAAGCAGATGGCCACTGTCAATCACACTGTAAATGATGCCAGAAGTTGCCATTGGGGAAGAAGTGCTTCATTAGAGAGCAGTGGGTCATGTTTGCAAAGACCTTCCTGTCTAGCACAGTCCACAAAGTCTGAATGTCTGAATGGTCAAGCGTGGACCAGTTTTTATTTCCTTTTTTTGCTTTGCTGACAAACCTGAATCAAGTCTGTACTGGCTGATATTATCTGAAAAGTATAGCATATCATCTTATCTACATTTTTAGTGGCAGATCATTGTCTACTGCCTGGTCCCTTCGGGGGAGCTATGTTTTAATGCATGTTCTGACATGGCTCGCTGTCAGTGACAAGAGTATATATGTCTTAAGTTCCGAGCAGGCCTGTGATGCGCACCCCTATCTTTGCATTCTGCTCACTCTGTCTGGACAAGCCCAAAGCTTTTGCAATTTTAACTCTTCTGTTACAGTAAAGAGGTCAGGGCTCCCTTAGGCCTCTGTCAAATGGCCCTGGGCTGGCTAGCTCATGCTTTGACTGAGGGGAGGAATGGTAAGATTTTTTTTATCATTCGCAATTTGTAAAAGGAGGCTGATACTACTGAGTTGGCGTGTTGAACAAGTCAATTTATCGTCAAATATGATGCCCAAATTTCTGACTTTAGTCACTGGTGTCGGGGGAGGGGGTAGAGTGGTGGGCCACCAAACCTGAGACCAAGCTGGAAATAGATTGCCAATGGTCATGACCCTCTGTTTTTTCAGAGTTCAATCTAAGGCAATTGCTGGCCATCCAATTACTGATAGCCAGCATGCCCTTTTGGAATTCAGCTGCCATCTTATCACCGTTGTTGTTTATTGCCAACACCAGTTGGGTGTCGTTGGCATAGGATGTGAGGCCCATCCCGTGTGATTTGATGATTCTCGCCAAGTCCGACACATAGATGTTAAACAGCCCCGGACTTAGCGACAAACCCTGTGGGACATCACACGGGAGGGCTAGTTGGGCAGAATGGGAGGTGCCCACGTTTACCAACTGGGTACGTGAGGTGAGAAAGGATGACAGCAGGTCCCGAGCCTTAAGCTGTATGCCAATTTTAGTGACACGGTCGATCAAGATGGAATGATTGACCGTGTCAAATGCTGCAGAGAGATCCAGCAAGATGAGAACCGCTGTCCCACCTTGGTCCAGGATAATTCTAATATCCTCTGCTGCTTTAATCAATGCTGTTTCGGTTCCGTGCCCTCTACGGAATCTGAATTGGGTATCATCCAGATATCTTCTCCGCAACTTTGGCTGGAAATCGTAAATTTGCTATAGGCCTATAGTTGTTAGCATTATCCAAATCTGAATTAGGTTTTTTAATAAAGGTTTCAAGATGGTCTTCTTCCAGGCAGTTGGATAGATTACTGACGAGAACATTGCATTGAAGATAGTGGCCAAGATAGGGGCTATTTGTGTGGAAAATTGATTAAACACAGCAGGCGGACAAGGATCATTAGCTGAGCCTGATTTCACAGTGGACATTATTTTGATAATTTGGTCTGATGTTATGCTGTCAAATTGTGTTAATGTATGGTCAGGGACAGTATTACCAAGTTGTGGCTCCATGAGGTCGGTTTGAGATGTAAATTCACTGAATATGTTGTTTACTTTTTCGAAAAAATGGGTCGCAAGGGAGTCGCATAGTTGCTGAGATGGTGTGGGAGCAGCCACTTGTCGGGAGCCCGATAATTCAGAAACTACTTGAAACCGCTGCTTGTTGGAATTTTTCGCAGCTTCAATCTGAGCAACGTAGTAGTTCCTTTTTTCCTGAGCAATTAAGCTTTTATATTTAGCTAAAGCTTCTTTATAAAGAAGTTTCTCTTGCTTAGTGTATAACTTATGCCATTGTCTTTCCCTGTTTCTGCACAGCTTCTTTTGTTTCCTGAGCAGGTCAGAGAACCAGTGGGCAGATGGAAATTGCCGATTTTTTGAAAAGGTTTTAATGGGTACCAACTTGTCAAATGCCTCATAGAGCCATTTTTCATAGCTGGCTGTTGCTATATTGGGGTTTGTAGAGATCTCTGGTAAGGTGGAGAGTAGCTGGTCCTTAAGCAGTTGATCGTCACTACTTTTCCAGGCTCTAAAAGTCACTTGTGGTTGTTTGTCCTTTTTCATGAAGAGCTTGGAATTAGTGAGGATATCAAATGTAATTAAGTAATGGTCCGTCCAGACCATTGGCAGGATATCTTTTACTTGAGTTAGTTGATAATTGGAAAAAAGCCATCTAAGATATGGCCCGCTTTATGTGTGGGTCTAAGAACTTGTTGTAATAGGCCTATTGCTTCTAAGTCTTGAAGTAGAGAGATGGCGTCTTTATCAGGCTGGTTTTCCAGGTGGAAATTAAAATCTCCTAAGATTGTGTATGTTTGCTCAGTTGCTATAGGTTCTATCAAATGGCTTAAAGTGGCAAGAAATTCTGATCTAGAGCCCGGGGGTTGATATAAAAGAATACCTTTGAAGGTCTGGGTGGCATTGAGTTGAATAGTGAAGTGAATTGCTTCACAGTTCGGTAAAGGAATTGGTTCGATCTTAGTTATAAATTTACTGCGATAAATTATCGCAAGACCACTTCCCTTTTTTGGGGCGATTCTGTCCTCTGTTATGGTAGTGTAGCCCTCAGGGGTGGCTGCTGCAAGATCAGGACCATAAGCTGCATAAGTCCATGTTTCTGTAATGAAAAGCAGATCAAGATCCCTTGTCAGATCTGCTATTTCACATCTGTGTTTACATAGGGATTGAGCATTTATAAGGGCTGCTGAGATGATTTTTGTATTATTTGAGTTTTTTTGGCCCTTTGGATCTAGTTTTACATAGCCGAGGGGTAAAAAATGGCAGTTAGCACAAGCTTTGATAGGTGCTCTGGAAGGGGTGTCCAATATCATACATATACATTCATTATTAGTAGTTGGGCGTAATGTAAGTAGTTACTGTTGTGAGTAGTGGATTTTCTTATGTTCTGGTAGCTGCGGAGTAGGGGGGGGGCCATAGGCCCGGGCCAGGCGCGGATGGGCACGGACGGGCACGGACGGGCTCAGACGGGCTCAGACGGGCGCAGACGGGCTTGCCTTTGGCGCGCCACCGGCGTGTCCGCTGCGCGTGCGCATTAGGTCCAACTAAATACTAGCGGTGGTGGGCAGCTAGACCTCTGACCAACCCGTAAGTTGGCTAATAATCCTCCTAAGGCCCTCCGAACAACCGGCACTTGCTGTGTCAGACCGAAGCCAGGAGATGGGCAATACAGGTAAGTTCAGTGCAATTAAAAAGTATGAGCTTTAAAAAACAGTATTGCAGGGTGAAATTCTCAATTTTTAAACAACGCAATGGATTCGTGCTGCTAGCAGCTGTCTGCCGCGTCCGCCGCGCGTGCGCATTAGCTCCAACTAAATACTAGTAATTGATTGATTAACAGCACAGCTACACTGTGAAACTCTATCCCATTGTACCTTAGGTCCAGACCCACCCTTCTCGCTTTTAGAAGGGAACTTAAGACCTAGCTGTTTAGGAATCAGTAATGCTCTGGCTTATTAGCTCATGACTCACAGGTGCCAAGACACCTATGGGTAGACGTGTGCTATATAAGTATATTTAATATAGCATATTTAACATAATTATATATAACAAACTTGCAATTGGCGCCATCACACAACCCTGCTGTACCCCCCATGGGAGACTTGCTTGGGTACACTCCCCTTCCATACCGTATCTGGTACAGGCATTGACATCCATATGTAGGTAGAGGTCTAAGAAAATATACCAGGTGGGAAGGTAGTCCTAATACATCCAGGATGTCCCAAAGCTTTGACCTGTTTACCCAGTCAAAGGTCTACTGAAGTCCATAAATGCAAGAAAAATAGACCCCTGTTTCGCCACTACATATTAATCTATCAAGAGGTTAAGGTTCATACATTGTTCCAGGGTGCCCATCTCTTGCCTAAATCCATATTGGACAGGGCAAATAATATCATGAGTTTTGGGCTCAGGTTTCTACACGCTTTAAAACTAAATGACCTACCACCTTCACGACTGAGTTTAACAGGGAGATTGGTCCGTAACATGTGGGCTCCTGCCTACTGAACTTTTTGAAGACTGGGACTATGGTAGCAGATTTCCAAGATGCGAGTAGTCCTATCAGGGCTACAGCATTAAATACATTAGTCAAAATAGAGACCCAGAGATGAGGCTCTGCCTTAAATAAATCCATAGGTAAAACATCTGGGCCGGGGGCTTTGTTGGAGGGGCTGCCGACAATAGCTTCATAAATCTCCTTGGGATCAAATCTGATCCCAAGTGGGTGAAAGCTACCATCTTTATCTGTAGCTATGGGCACAACTGTGTCCAAAGCGTAGATCCTATGATGGTGTGCCGCCCAGTAAACGGGGGAGATGGAAGAATCAATGTCATCCTGAAATGCCTTTCATTGACCACTGCCCAAAAACCCCTAGTGTCCCAAGTGGCACAAGTAGACACCAACCGTTCCTGAGAGGCCTCCTTGAGCTCAACTTTCCGCTTCCCGGTAGCTAATTGGTATGCCTTTCTTGCTTCCTTGCTGGTATCCTAGTAGCGAGGATTGAAATTCAGAGCCTCACGCAGGTACCTGCTGGACTGCCTCCATGCTTTGTCAAACCAGCCCAGTTTTGACCCCCTATGTTTGTTCGACATATCCCTCATACTGGTATTAGTATAGCTATTTATTTGTCAAAAGCTTCCAGAATTACGGCAGGTGACGTTTCAAGAGTTAGTATGGGCACCATGATAATACCTAAGTTTGAACTAGTTGCAGACTTAGACAGGGTAGGGATTGGGAGGTTGTGCAACTTCAACCTGAGTCCCCTATCTTTCACAATTAAACTGGTCAGACCTGGATCGGGTTTTCACCCAAAGTGGCGTTTACTCCTAGCCTAATTTTTATTGGATTGTGGCAGCTGAAACAGGTTTTGTGTACCATCCCTGGACTGACATAGTCGTCAAGCGACCTTGAGGCTAAAACACAGTCAATATTAGTCCCTTTCCACGTCCCACAAAAATGTGAAATTCCCTGGACGGCCAGGCCCCCTAGACATAACATATCCTAAATCGGACTGACCAAGTGCATTCAGTAGCTTATGTCCCCTCTTATCAGAGCCTAAATTACTGATGAGAGAATCTTCATCTACAAAAGGATTACAATAATTTGGATTAACTCCTAATTTAGAGGGTCATTAGGATGGCGGACAGACTTTCGTCCTCCCACCATCCAATCGTATTTGGGACCGCCCGACTATGAGGCGGCATTCCCACATTGCAAATTAGGATGCAACCGCAACCATTGCCTTCCCTTTGCCCATGTTTTGCATCGTGTCAGGTGCTGCGCTTTGCAGCACCTGCTACAAGCCAAAACAGACCCCCCCCCCACATATCCCTGCACTACGTGGCGGGCACCATGTGGTACCTACCTCATTGGGTGGGGATATGTGCCCCCAAGGACCTATGTAAATGTCCCAGTGGGTAAGGGGTTTCCTCTACAGGCCCCAAAATCCGTTTCCGCCTGCCGTTTTGCAGTGGGTTGACTGCAGCAGAACTACAGGTGGAAAGGGATATTGTAATCCCTATGGCAGTGCCTGACAAGCATCGCCACAATTCTGGGATTACAGGGAGGTCTGACAGGCGGTCAGATACAGACCGCCTGTCGAGATCGTGGTAGTAGGTGTTTCCGACCGGCTCACGTCAAAATGCCATTGTTATATGGCAGATGGGGATCCATGGTGAGCTGGGCAAAAGACCGCCACCTACAGCCTGTCGGTGGCGGTCCTTCGGCCACGATAATGAGGTCCTTAGCATTAAAATCCCCACCTATAATGATGTTTGAATGTTTGAAATAGGTATATTATGTAGCCTCTAGAATAGTTACTACTTCAAAAAGAGCCTCAATCTGACACCAAGGATCACTGATGTGTGTGTACGTCTCAGGTGGCAGTGCGCATGCCATTCACCCATGAATCCCCACGCTATATCTAAATCCATGAACACAAAGTGACGTTGCCAACATATAGCATATACCCAAACAAGATCATCAGTCGCTGATAGACCCTTTTGCATTTTAAAGTGTTTACACAGAAGTGGTTGTGCTTTAGAATACAACTCTGAAACCTGTTGTACAATGACAGCAGCTTGTGCAAAATACACAGAAGAATCGGTGGATGATGATCCTGAGAAGGCAGAGGGTCCTCACACCATCAACATCTACCGTGACACGAGATTGTTCATGCTGAGGAGGGCAGGGGATGTAGAGCAGAAATTAGTTATTTTCAGGTAAGCTACTTCTATATTTTTCTGAATTATTACACAAAGAACTATTTTGTATTCGAAACTAACAATTTCTGTGGAAAATTTCAACATAATTGGATGACAACGGTTGTCATAAACCTTCAAACTAAACTGTCTATCTTTGTAAATGTTGCCCCTGCAGCAGTTAGCCCAGTCAGACCAACCTTTCCTACTCCCTCTTGTAATTCACCACTCCTGTTGCATGTACGAGTGGTACTGACTGTCTTACTCAGCCACACTACATGCACGCGGACCTTCTTTGCTTTCTGGAACTGGTAGAGCAGCCCTACTACTGTCATTATAGGTTTTTAATTCTTCTCAAACACTGGTGACTTGCACCAGTCTTCTTATTGGGGTCCTATTGTGGTCCGTTACCTTGCTTTGTAACTTTAATGAGTGTCTACTACTGGTGGAAATATTTGATGCTTAAAGCTCTACAAGGTGACCAATTTTACGAAGACGATTGTCCAAGTGTCATTTTCGACACCTTTGTGCATTCCGTTCTTTTGTAATACCTCTACATGGTTTTACACAGCATCTGATATCTCAGACTTACTACTGTCATGAAGTCAAAGCCATTTTGTTCAATTATTTGTAATTTACCCCACCCGCCAGGTCGGTTCACAAATGGTTTTATGCTGTGTTTTCAGGAACTCCCGTCCTAGATTTTCATATTTTTAAAAAAAAAAACTTATGCCAATACTGCTGATTGTTCTCATTGGTTTTCCGTTCCCAGAGGGCCTCTAAACAAAGGCTTTAGCAGTGGTTGGTAAGGGCTTTAGTTTTTCTTGGTGTCTCAGTCACTAACTCTGGTACTCCTGTATCCACTGACTAGCATGTATAGTTTATTTTGTAATCTGGTGTACTCGCTCCACTTGTGCAGGGTTGTGGGTTATGCAAAGTCCCTGGCCTTTCCTCATGTGCCTCTTTGTGTAGATGAATCTGTTTGGTGGCATGGTAGTAAAGGTGAGTGCTATCATTTTGCCAAGGTGCCATGAAATGTAGTAAAAGAAGCATCCTCAAGAAACATTAATATGACTGAAAGATGAGAACCTTTGAATGTCCTGTGAGACAAATGAGTTCAACTTAATGTTTGCTAACATGGATATGCACATGGATTTTCTGCTGCATGTTTGTTACCTCTGAGATGAATAATTTAGGTACTTGTATATGCATGAGTGTGTAATTTTCCAGTAGCCTAGATGTTGTATGCTATTCATCTTACCCACCCATAAATCTGCAACACACTACAAAGGTGCTTTACCTGTTGTGATGTTCATTGGTGCTAAAGTGTGGATGCTTGTCTCTTGGTGAAATGTAGCAATCATTTGTTCCACGGATGTGGGGGGTTCAATACTAGGGCCACCCGCAGTGCCAGCAGCCCTCGCTGTTTTTGCCGCCACTCTATTCTCAGTTCAAGATCTTAATTTAGCCAAGGGTTTCACATTTCATCTGTGGTTCTGTTCGTCACCCCCACAACATTGAAGTGATCTCTGATGCGTCCACATAATAATTTGTGTTGTGCATTAGAGATGACTTCCCTTAAAGCTTGTGACTCTCCTACATCAGGATTCCTAATTCAGCATCACTGAACGTGGGCTTCCTTTTTATGCACCCATCTTCAGATGACTCCTGATGGTCCATTTTTAGAGCTTTTGGCTGGTTCAGTGAAGCGCTCAGGAACTCCTCTCCTTTCTCCTATAACACTGTACTTTGCTCACTGCTGGGGGGGGGGGGGGGGGGGGCTTTAACACATGGCTACTCCTGGATCACTCACTGCAAGTCTGTTTCTTCTGAATGTCCCAAAGTCACTAAGAGTGCACCAGACCTCCCCTTCCTTTCTGTATAGTGAGCCTGTCCTCCTGTAGGGGTTCTCTCTCTCAGCAGCAGTAGAGTAACAGAACATGGAGGGGACCCATGGGAAATGGTGGGGAAAATGAGATGAGGGACCTCCATGAATCCCTTATCTCACAAATGTTCATTGTCCTGGGGCTGAATGTGGGCATTTAAGGGTTGGAGTACCTGAAAGGTTGGAGGCCCGTACTCTCCAAGGGCTGCAGGGCCAGTGGTACTCCACTGCTCAGCAGGCAAACAGTCTTCTAGGCACTTATGAAACACAGAGTGAATTTTAATAAATGAAATGATATCTGAATGACAAAAATACAAACAGTAGAACCAAGATATGGATTTTAAAATGTTTTGGTTAGTATAGCACCTAAAAGCACAAAGTACCACTCAAGGTCATCTAGTCATTCTAGACCAAGGGAAAGTCACAAGTTCAGTCGTACAAAAGGGGGTGGTGATGGACGGAGCATCTGAATCAATCAAACACTCACACCCAGTCAAAAGATCTGGGTTTAATCCATCACCGTTCTTTAGCCCACTCTGCCACCCCAGTTCAGACATGGCTATATGCAAATCAGTCTGACCCTGTGCCTCATGGGAACAGTCCAACCCGAACTGCCAAGCCATGTCTTACCTGGACCGGAAACAAGCTTCCGAGGACCGGTTTCTGGCATTCCAGCCGTCTTCAGCCCGGCTTGCTTGAATCCAGTGGCAAAGTGAGCAAGGGACTCACGTCTGTGCATACCCTGCCATACTTATGGCGGCCAAAAGCGGTACAAAAGGGGGTGGTGATGGACGGAGCATCTGAATCAATCAAACACTCACACCCAATCAAAAGATCTGGGTTTAATCCATCACCGTTCTTTAGCCCACTCTGCCACCCCAGTTCAGACATGGCTATATGCAAATCAGTCTGGCCCTGTGCCTCATGGGAACAGTCCAGACCGAACTGCCAAGCCATGTCTTACCTGGACCGGAAACAGGCTTTCGAGGACCGGTTTCTGGCATTCCAGCCGTCTTCAGCCCGGCTTGCTTGAATCCAGTGGCAAAGTGAGCAAGGAACTCACGTCTGAGCATACCCTGCCACAATTATGGCGGCCAAAAGCGGTACAAAAGGGGGTGGTGATGGACGGAGCATCTGAATCAATCAAACACTCACACCAAGTCAAAAGATCTGGGTTTAATCCATCACCGTTCTTTAGCCCACTCTGCCACGACAGTTCAGACATGGCTATATGCAAATCAGTCTGACCCTGTGCCTCATGGGAACAGTCCAGCCGAACTGCCAAGTTCAGTCCGACCACGATGAAGCGTGGGCCTGATACAGGGACAAGGTTAGTTCTGTTGAAAAAGTTACCTTTTCAGAGTACGGCACGAGGAGTCCAGTTTGTGGTGGAGGAGGCCATGAGGAGCGAGGTGAGCATTGGCCATGCTCAATGTAGTAATAGGAAGAGCAGGCCTGGCATTAGGGACAGAAGTCACTGTAGCACCAGGATCCACTTATGCATCACAGATGGTTGTTGCTAGTGCTTTGGCACTGTAGGTTGTCGTTGCTGAAGCACGAAGTGCAGATCTTCCCTTGCGGGCAGTCACTATAGCGTGTAGTGTCTAGATCATTGGAGCTTCGCGTTGGCAGTCGTTGCAGGCAGCAGACAAGCTCATTTGCAGTTACAAAGAGCCCATAACTTCAGGATTTCTCCTTTTCATACAGAGTTGTGCTCTCCGATAGCAGCCATGGGTCCAGGGGCTGGTGAGACACCTTTTGGGTATCAGTGTCTCACTCTTGAGGGTTCAGGCAGGTTAGTTGCAGATCCAGGCATGTCCAGTTGCAGCCAGGAAGCTGGGCAGTTTCAGAGAGTCCTCTGGAGCTTGTTGTCTCCCTGTGGATCCGAGTAGGAGATCATCCAACTGGCTTTTGGAGTCAATCAGAAAGCAGCAAGACAGGCCTCAGGCAGCAGGGCAGTCATTTGAAGAACACGCCAGGCCTTAAGAAGCAGGGCAGTGCTCTGGTAGCAGCAGAGCAGTCCTTACAGTAAGAAGGCAGTTCTCAAGCAGCGGTGCGTCTTATAAGTACAAGGCAGTTCTCCTGACTTCTTCCACAATTCCAGGAGTATGCTGAACTATAATTATGAGGGTCCAATATTTATACCTGGTGCCAGCCTTTGGAGTGGAGGAAACCTCTAGGCCTTTCTACATCTTGTTCAGGAAATGCAATTCCTCGCCCTGCTCAGGCTCCAAGACATCTAGGATGACAAAGGGCATGGGTCAAGTTATTTATGGGAATGCTGGAGGCAGCCCTATGAAATGTAAGTGGGGTGGGACCATTTCTACCTCCCCCATCCTGGTAGGAGGACCCATCCAGCCAACATCTAGTCCCCCTTAGTTTCACGGGGGAAATACACAAAAGCCAGCTGCCACTCTAATCACAGTTATGTGACCCAGGACGCAGGCTGCAAGCATCAAATGGTTAGGACAAGGAAATGCTAAAGTGGCATTTTCAGAATTGAAACTTGGAATCCGTCTTTACCCTTAAGGAGGATTTAAATTACAATTCCTTTGAGACTAAACATGCTTTTTTTACCTGTTCCCAATGAAAGTTTAGCACTTATTACCAATAATAATGAAACCCAATGTTATCCTATGGGAGAGGTAGCCCTTTCAGTAGTAAAAAAACACATTTTTCACTAACAGTCTCAATGGGTTGTTTTAGAGCCTACCCTACAAAGGAAAGTTTAAGCTTGGCAAAAAGTTTATTTTGCCACTTTGAAATGGCAGTTTAAAACAGCACACAGGCTGCAATGACTGGCCAGTGATATGTTTTAAAGGTCTACTTAAATGGGTGGCACAATAGTTGCTACAGGGACACTCATAGCATTTATTTTATAGTCCATGGTTCATCTAGTACCACTTTACTAGGATTTTATAAGTAAATTAAATGTGCCAATTGGATGTGAACCAATTTTCAAAAACATAAGTTGTGAACTGCACTCCTCTTTAACAAAATAGTACTAAACTTTTAAAGCAAATTTACTACTTATTTTGATATGCAGACTTGGGGCCTAATTACCATGTTGGGCAGAAAGCCTCTGCCCGACACTGACTTGGAATCGGAACTGACGACTTGCAGTCGGCAGTTCCAACCACCAAAATATGATGCGACCGAGCACTATTCGGTCAGAGTCCCAATGTTCCCTATGAGAGCTCATGTTCTGCCCGACAACCAGCCGTAACACAGGCTCCTACAGGAAAATGGGGTGTTTGCGGAAAACCCTCCACCTTCTTGCAGGCTCCTACGGTAAAACAATAAACAAAACTTTATGAAAATACAAGAGATGTATTAAAGTGCTTCAGTTCACTTCTTTAATAGTTGTTTGGATGTATAAATCTTCAATTTGCAATGCTGTTAAACTCTATCAACAATTTAAGTGAAAATTCAAATTAATTTTCATACAAAGCAATAAGCATCTTGCTCTACCAGAACCAAACTCATGCTTAAAGGTGTGAGTGCAAGCACTTGAGCACTAGTTAGCAGTGGTAAAATGTTTGGGGGAAGACCACATCAAGGCTGTCAGTTCTAACACAGTTGATGTGGATTCCCTTTCTCAAACTACAGAACTAGTTTTGGTTGGCTCTCCAATCAAGTGTCCTTTCCAGTCTACTCTTCAGACACAGTCTTTGTTTAGAGTGATGCTGCTCACAACTGGGTAGCATGGATCCTGGAACACTCACAACACAGGTGTAAAGAGATGTGAGGTTTCGGGACCTGGTCCATCACCAGACCAAAAGACAATGTAATCAGGGAAAAACAAAAGGGAAGACCACATCTAAAGGCTTCTAATCTTTCACAACTATTTCTGCAGCCCTTTCCCTCACCCATTACCCCACCAAATCGCAATGTTCAGAAAGACCAATCATCAGTTCCATGATAGTCAATAGTTCTGATAGAATATGTAAAGGAGCCTTGTCTCCACTCCCTCGCCTTCAGTGTCTAGATATCCTCCCTCCAGCTACAGGAATTTGAGTAATACATTTTCAATGTCTTGAAGCAGAGCTCTCACCTTAAATCTTGTACAAGGCCAGACCAGGGGCATCCATTACCCGGGCTCACTCACACACAGACCAGGCATGTACAGCATGGGCTACACACAATAACGTCCTCAACAAGCACACACTGATGGTCCTTGTGGGACCATCATCTGTCCCACATCAGTACCTAGATCTGGTCCCCACTGAACCGAAGTCATTAGAATGAGATCCCCATATTTCAAGGGCTTGTCAGGACCTTACCATAAACAGGAGATAAGTAAATTTTTCCAGGTCAATGCATCTGTATGCTGAATAACAGGACAATTGACACGAGATCCTAGTTCCTTGTTTTACAGGTTTGGTCAATTTTACTGCGTATTCTTGTGAGATGTTGTGGTCTTTGCAATGAGTCATGGACCACAACAATGTTTAAAGAGTTACTGTGATCATGGTCTGAGGATTATAATCATCTGTTCTCTCTTAATCTACAGTGCAAAGCTCGCATTCAGTTAATGATAACAGACAGTGTATGATTATTAGTGGTATGGAACATATGTTTGATATATTTTAGACATTATGAGCGTGTTGTTACAAAATAACCGCTGGCTATACAGTCCCATATTTATTATAAGTGCAATCATTGTGTTTTTGCTCTACCATGACTCAACCTTTATGGAATCTCTTTGGAGCTAGACTGAGACTTGAGTGTTCAAATTAGTAGAGCGCGCCTGCAATCTCACATTTAATAATGCAAGGTTGTGCCTTCGACTGCAAAAATCAAGCGAAAACCTGACAGCAGATATTGTTGAGTATAACACAGTACCTTTCACTATCAATTTCCATAATACTGGAAGGCCAAGCACAAGGAGGGGGGATGAGGCTGTAGGGTCATTACATACAAGGCCTTGCCTTGTGACTGCAAGCCACTTATTAAAAGAAAACTTGTCTTCTTTGTTAATGATGAAACAGCTAATGAGACGTATTCCACCAGGTGGCACCAGATGCTGGAACTTCTGTGCTTCTACTTCATTTTTATTCTATTTATGTGGGCTTTATCAAGCGCACTAATACTCACAGCATCTCGACCACTAAAAAATGGCAAACAACTATAACAAGCAGTGACAGGACAACTTACAAGCAGTAAAGCCAGGGTTTGAGAATCTTGTGGAATTATAGTAGGTTAGGCGCCTCACTGATGTGCAAAGGTAGTGCCTTCCAGGAGGAGGACCCAAGAATTTCTGAAGATCAACCATATCAACTGTGTAGAATAGATTTCGGAATCAAAAACTATAGCTTAGAAGAAGATCACAGTTGCCAAAAAGGATAAAGGGGGGAGTGACATTGTTCTCATTTCCTTAGCAAGAAAGAAAGGTGCTGCAGCATAGAAGACTTAATGCATAAGACTACCAGTTTTAAAGTGAATGCGTTCTGAGATTGGGAGCCAGTGAAGCTGGACATAGAATGAGGAAACAGATCTAATTTTCTGAGATAGAAAATTAGTCTTTGTTAGACCTGACAGCCATTCGTGTGGTCTTCCTTCAAACATTTTGTCTACTCACCTCCTGTTGCTGATCTCCGTTTTTGTTGGCTTTAGGACCCTGTGCCTTTTACCACTGCTAAACAATGCTAAAGTACTTGTACTCCTTCAAACATGGTAAAATTGCCATACACCAAATTGGCACATTAGTGTACTTATAATTCCCAAGTAAAGTTGTACTACATGTACCAGGAGACTGGAAATGAAATGCTACTAGTGGGCCTGGAACACATTGTGCCACCGACTGATGCATCCCTTTAAAACATGTTTAAGCCTGCCATTGACACCTGTATGCAATTTTAAACTGCCCATTCACCCTGGTGAAATGAACCTTTTGCTAGGCCTAATCCTCTCTTTTCAATATATATACATATAAATGACCCCAAACAGCCCATAGGGCAGGGTGAAGTGAATTTAAAATGTTGGACATTAACGTTTAGACCAGCCACTCCCATAGCATAAATTAGGGTAACTTATTACATTTAATAAGTGATAACTTTTGTTTGGGAACAGGTAGGAATATCATGTTTGGTCTCAGTAATTTAAAATCCTCTTTAATGGTAAAGTTGGAATGTAAGTCACAATTCTGAAAGTGCCACTTTTAGAATGTGAACCTTATCTTATTGTGACCATTTAGTGCCTCCAGATTTTGTACTGGGTCCCATGACTATGAATAGTTGCCAGTTGGTCTTTGTGTATTCCTCCAATACAGTGAGACAAAGGGGGACTGGTGTGTTGGCAGGATGTCCCAATGGGAGGGGTGGAGCTGTTCCCTGTTCCATTTACATTTCAAAGTGGCTTCCTCAGCACACTCACAATTAACTTGACACCTGTCTTTTGTCACCCTAGACCTCTTGAAGCCTGGGCAGGTGAGGAAGGAAAATTCCAGAGCCAGATGTGGGAGAAAGTCTAGATATTTCTCCCACTTCAAAGGCTGGCACCAGCTGTAAATATTGGACCCTTTGACCTACTCTTCAGTTCACTCTGCAGAGGACCCCCAGAAGGACACCCTTGTACTTCAGAGGACTGCCCTTCTGTTTGAGGCCTGTTTTGTACCTCAGCAGACTGCATTGCTGCAACCAGAGTACTGCCCTGCTGTATTGAGCCTGCATTGTATTCTCAGAAGACTGCTCTGTTGCTTCAGGCCTGCCTTCCTTTTTGATCCCAGGACTCCCTGAATGTTTGGAGCTAACAACAGGGACACAAAACACTCCAACAACTTGAGCCTTGCACGTTGACCCTGCCTGATGTGAGATCTACCCTGCAAGTGGTGCCCACCCAGTACTGAACTCTTGGAAGTGGTAATAAAGGTGCCTAAGCAACCATAAAAAGAAACTTGTGACTTAGGAATTTTACACCTAAAAGTTGTCTGAGAACAGACAGGAGATCAAGACCTACCTTCTCCTCTATCTGAGCATGGTGCATCACCGTTCAGCCTGATTTTGTGTTAGGTCCTTTTTTATTCTCCTCCACAGCAGCAAATCCTGTTCAGAGGCTTCTCTTTTGAAGGGTATCTCGCCTTGTGGAGACCTCGTTGGCTATAACTTGTACTTCATCCCACTGGAGATTTTTTACTTCCTTGAAAAAATAATCCTAAATCCGAAGTTAAGCCATGATCACTGTATACATTCGAACTGCGCTCCATTGGGTTCGGCCATAACTTTGGACTTTGCCTCAGCTTCAAGCGTCTGGATGTCCAGAGGGGCACTTTGATCTTTAAGGTACCATTATACACCAAAAACCTTTAAAATTAAATAACTTTGGTTTTACTGATTGGAGATGGTTAGCTTTGGTGTCATTTGAATTATTACCATTTTGTCTATGTTTTTAAATGATTGTGGAATTTTTCTTGTTTTGTGTTGCCACTTTATTAATGTTTAAGTGTTGCATACATGCTTTGCAAGTTTCCTCTAAGTTAGGCCTGACTGCTTTTGCGCCAAGTTACCAGAGGATTAAGTACATGATAATTTTTTAACTTTTGTGGTTTACTCTGACAGGAATTGTGGCTGTTGCTTGAAAAGGATATTCACCCCCTCAATCAAAAACTAAATTTCCTACTGTCTTAGCATGGCATTTTACATTTTTTGTCTACAGGTTAGACTTTCTTCAGACGTCCTAAATAAACTGAGTTCCAAGAGACCAATTTACATTGGATGAAAGCATTAGTGAGAATAACCTTGTGTGGAAAGGCAGGAAGGGGAACATTGTCTTAATCTGTTTGAGATGGAAAAGACAGACAAGATCTGGTGTTCAAACTAAATTTTACTACACGGAATTATACCCGAATTGAGGGCAGATACAACAGGAGGAGAGCAATTACACATTTCTTCTGGTCAGAGAGAAGGATCCCATCAATTAACATCATTGGGAATTTTGGTCTCACTAGGTTTGGGTTTAAACAAATTTGCTTTCATCCAGGGATGGGTGGTAAAAGGAGCTAATTATAGTTCAGAAAGGTATTTATTCATTTGAGGGGAGAGGTGGAAGAAAAGCTAAGTGTCATTCGCATAGAAAGAGGAAACAATGGTGAACTGCTGGAGAAGAGAGCCAAGACGACTGAGACAAAGGGTAAAGCACAGTGGGGATAGGATTGCACTTTAGGGTGCTTCCCAGTGTAGAAGTTTATGGGAAGAGTGAAAGTGCACAATTTGAATATATTCAGGTCTGTTCTCTAAGAGAAGGAAATCCATCCCAGAGTGGAGCCACCCAAGGCTGAAGCAACTAAGGCATTGCAGCAATATGGTCATGTCTATGGTAAACGAGGCTGAAAGGTAAGAACATACAGGTTTAGTCCAAGTCTGTCTTAATACATCCATTATATGATTCCTCTAAGAATGAGGGACTTTTGGGGTCTGAAGAGGAAACAACAGCATCATTCAAATTTGCAAAGCAGTTAGCAAAACTAGCTATATTGGAACCTTTGTCAAGCTGTGGTAATTGGACTGACCACAGCTGCGTCCACTTCAGCTTCAGAAGAACCACGACCCACCACCAACCGCAACAGGCCCCCCGCAGGAGCTGGAGCAAGATCACCACCGAGCAGCTCACAGCCTCCCTCAGCCAGAACCCTCCCACCAGCACAACGGACCCCAATGAAGCAGCCTGCAACCTCACACAGTGGCTGGCCGCCTGCGCCGACGACCTCGCACCAATAAAGAACCCTCCCAGCAGACCAGGCAGCAAGAAAACCCCCTGGTTCACCGACGAACTCAAGGACTCCAAGAAGAACTGCCGCACCCTCGAGAAAGCCTGGCGCCATGACCAGACCACAGACAACAGGACCGCCCTCAAGCACGCCACCCGCAAGCACCACCAGCTGATCCATGCCACCAAGAAGACAGCACTCAAAGAACGACTGGAGAACAACGCCCACGACAGTAAGGAACTTTTCAGCATCGTCAAAGAGTTCTCCAACCCCAGCGCCGGAAACAACAACATCACTCCCTCGCAAGACCCCTGCGACTCACTTGCCTCGTTCTTCCACCGCAAGCTCGCCGACATACACA
Source organism: Lissotriton vulgaris (assembly GCF_964263255.1). NCBI lineage: Eukaryota > Metazoa > Chordata > Amphibia > Caudata > Salamandridae > Lissotriton > Lissotriton vulgaris. The sequence goes on along the minus strand of NC_141697.1, from coordinate 88,277,522 downwards.
ACAGCTTCGGCGCACAGACCACGCACCCAACCACCGAACCAACGCCCGCCACCATCACCCTCTGCAACTGGACCCTGGTCAGCACCGAAGACACCACCCGCACAATGAACACCATCCACTCCGGATCCCCAACCGACCCATGCCCACACCACGTCTTCAACAAGGCCGACTCCGTCATCGCACCCCAACTCCGGGACATCATCAACTGCTCCTTCAACACCGCCACCTTCCCGGAAAGCTGGAAGCACGCCGAGATCGGCGCCCTCCTGAAGAAACCGACAGCGGACCCCACTGACCTCAAGAACTTCCGCCCCATCTCACTCCTCCCTTTTTCCTGCCAAAGTCATCGAGAAGACCGTCAACAGACAGCTCGCCGCCTTCCTCAAGACAAACGGATCCCTCGACCCCTCGCAGTCTGGCTTCCGCGCCAACCACAGCACCGAGATCGCCCTGATCGCAGCCACCGATGACATCAGATCCCTGCTCGACAACGGGGAAACAGCGGTCCTCATCCTCCTGGACCTCTCTGCTGCGTTCGACACTGTCTGCCACCGCACCCTGATACAGCGCCTAAGCAACATCGGAATCCAAGAGAAGGCACTGGAGTGGATCAATTCGTTCCTCGCCGGAAGAACCCAGAGAGTCCGCCTCCCCCGTTCAGATCCAAGGCCACCGAAGTCATCTGCGGCGTACCACAAGGATCATCACTCAGCCCGACCCTCTTCAACATCTACATAAGCCCCCTCGCAGCCATCGCACGCCAGCACAACCTCAACATCATCTCCTACGCTGACGATACCCAGCTGATCCTCTCCCTCACCAAGACCCCGCCACCGCCAGAGCCAGCCTACATGAAGGGATGAAAGACGTCGCCGAGTGGATGAAGAACAGCCGCCTGAAACTGAACTCAGACAAGACGGAAGTCCTCATCCTGGGATCATCGCCCTCTGCCTGGGACGATTCCTGGTGGCCCCCGGCCCTGGGCACCACTCCCAAACTAACGGACCATGCACGCAAACTGGGCTTCATCCTGGACTCCTCCCTCTCGATGACCAGACAAGTCAACGCCGTCTCCTCATCGTTCTTCAACACCCTGCGCATGCTTCGCAAGATCTTCCGATGGATCTCCGCCGAAACCAGGAAGACCGTCACCCAGGCACTCGTCACCAGCAGACTGGACTACGGGAACACCCTCTACGCCGTAACCACAGCCACACTTCAAAAAAGACTCCAACGCATCCCGAACGCCTCTGCACGACTCATCCTGGACATCCCCCGACACAGCCACACCTCCGGCCACCTGAGAGACCTGCACTGCCTCCCCGTCAGCAAGAGAATCACGTTCAGGCTCCTCACCCACGCACACAAGGCTCTCCACGACCTGGGCCCCAAATACCTCAACGGCCGCCTGACCTTCTACACGCCCACCCGCCAGCTACGATCGACCAGCCACGCCCCCGCCGCCGTACCACGCATCTGCAAAGTCACCGCCGGAGGAAGATCCTTTTCCTACCTGGCAGCCTACACTTGGAACTCCCTCCCCATCCACCTTCGGCTGGCTCAAGACCACCTCTCCTTCAGGAAGCAGCTCAAGACCTGGCTGTTCGAGCAGTGACATACCCCCCCCCCCCCCCCAGCACCTTCAGACCCTTCCGGGTGAGTAGCGCACTATACAAATGCCGTGATTGATTGAACCTTACAACAGCCTGCTATGTACATAGGGAGAGCTAGATTTAGTGGTGCTGCGAGTTGGCTTGGAGTTAATCGAGAAAGATATAGAAAGGTGATAAGACAAATGTAATTCTAAATGGCCGCGGAAAGATACAAGCCCAGCATGAATAATAAACAAATCAAACAGATGGCTGTTTTTATGCGTCTTCAAGGAGGACTTTGTTTGCAGTAGTAATTTGACCATGGGTATGGAAGTGGCGTTGCCCCAGAGATTGTAGTCTCCTACTATCTGAATCTGTTGGTCCTAATCTGCAGATGTATAACTAGATGAACAAAACTATTTAGTGGTCGCAAAGCCTGCGCTTCGCGAAATCACAGGATTTGCAACCCCTAAATGGCTTGTACAAATATATAAAACTCATTTAGAGTCCCATAAGATGATACCAAATCACTAATTGCAGGTAATCATGAGGAATCACTATTTGAAAGGTACGTGTTTAAGGCGTCCCTTCCAAACTGCAATTCCTTATCATATGTATTAATATTTTGCAGCTTAAGTCCGGAGGCAAAACAGTAAGACTTTACCACCTCCTCAAAGGAGATTGTAAGCCATTTGCAAACAGCAAAGGGTCCTCAAGGGACCCCTTCTTCTTTGAGAATATTAAAAACAATATTTTTAAGAGTAGGTAGTGGTGCCATGGACCACTGCCTACTCTAAAAAAATGAAATTTAAATGGTTTATTTTTCAAATGTTGCATTTCCCAAAACAAATTGCCTTTTAAAAGCAGTCATAGACATGTAGGTTTACTCGCCCCAACAGGCTACTATCCATGTGATAGCTGTCATTCCAAATAGGTCACAAATTGCAACCTACCTCATTAATATTTATGAGATAGGTCAATATGCGATCCACTAGGAATCATTTACACTTACATATACAAGGGTTGAGGCAATAGACCTGCACCTATTACAGTCTGTGACTTTGAAGTATTGTGATGGTGCTCAAGAAACCAAGGAACACAACCCCGTCTGTTCCTTTCAGGGCAAAGCCCAAAATGCAAGAAGATAATGTGGAATCAGCACCCATCAAAAAGTATCAACCATAATGTCTGTTGTTCCTCAATCAAGAATAAAGTTGTTTCCAAATGAACAGGTCCATACTTGAGTGTAGTTTATTTTCAGTTCTTTATTTAATGTTCAACAATAGATACAAACGTTCCAATGTTACAGCCAGTTTGTCTCTTTTTTTAGCCAACGCGTTTTGTCTCATGAAAGAGACTTCTTCAGGGCTAAAAATAAAAATGCATGAAGATATTTACAAATACATATATAGAAACAGACATATAATAAATACATTGAAAAATTCCTAATTTTATATATATACATAATAAAAGAAAAGAGAATATGAACAGTCCGAGTTCTTCCAAATTTGGCAAATAATTACATAATCTTATGCTAGAAACAGAACCAAAATTGCTATGTTGGTGTTCCATCATTCCAAGTCTAAAAACGTCCTTCACTAAACTTCCTCAGCACGGTAATAATGGGCATCATGGAAGAAGATTTCATACAAAATAAAGAAAAAACATGTTTTAGATCCAAAACAGACAATTAAAAATAATACTGAACAAAAATATACGCATCACCATACCTCATAGGATTGTTATTAAGAAATGTAGTATAAATGGAAGATCCCTCAGTTCAGATATAATTTTAGAGAATCTGAAATTATACATTAATCTGGTTAGACAAATGATACTGTCACACATGAATTTTGCAAAGTTAAGGTTATAATAAAGTGCCAAGTCAAGAACTAGATACATTTTAGAAAAGTTCAATTGTAAAAAAAGACAATTTCCATCAGTGCATATTAAGAACTTCAAAAATTCCTACATACAACTTATTAATATTCAGTTTCTTGATAACTTGTTGTCATGACTCAAGAACTCTTGTTTGTGAAAGCAATTCTGAGCCAAACAAAGAAGAACAGTTTCTTGCAAAAAAACAATACTTGATGTCAAAAAACTGTGCAGATAAGAATTTAAGAAACATATGTCCCAGTCATAACCGTTAAATGTGCTTAATGTTTCCAGAGAATACTGGACTTAATAAAGAATTGAAGATGTCATTATATTGAAAGAAGGGTAAAGTTGAGACTGTTGGAAAGTCGCATGACACTGAAAATCACAAAACTAATTTTTGAAACTCAAATACAAATTCAATGACCAACTCTATATGTGAGATATCCCAATTAATGACTTATTGTGCAGTTCTGAACAAACCCAAATTGTTTTCAACAGAACATATTTAAAAGAAGAAGAAGAATACCTGTCAATTCAGATTTTTCTCCTGAAGAGACTATTAAAAAGAGAAAAGAAGAGAAAATAGTATATAATTTATAATGTGTACATAATAAATTATGGATATTAATAAATGTCATTAATTGCTGTTTTAGAAAATAATCTGATAACACCAAACAGTATTGTAAACCACACTATCAGTTAAAAAACCAAGATCATATGTGGCTGGCTGAAAAAGCCTCACCAAAATGTCAGACATTTAGTCCTGTCTTAAAATTGGCCCACTATAAACATATTATTTTTGTTCATTATCATATGTCACTATTTAGATGGCTCATATGAGTTCAAAAATACACACATGAGAAGTCTTCGAATTACACATTACAGAAATACTCTCTGCTTTGAATAAACAAAGATCAGGGTTTATCAAAATCTCGATCGTAAACGTTCAAAAAGGAGTTGACAACACTGTCGGCCATCTTTGCCCGTCTTCCAGTATGTTTAAAGAGTGCCACTCTTCCCGTTTAGTACAAAAGTTATAATGTAGAGGGCACTAAGTAAAAGGAATTAATATAGGGAAAACAAAAATAAAAAAGTTGGGCATAATAGAAAAATACCCATTCTGCATTAGATAAACAGGGATCCGGGTTTATCCAAATCCCGATCACACACGTTAGACCAGAAGTTAACAACATTGTCGGCCATCTTTGCCCGTCTTGTAGTGTGTTTCAAGAGTATCACCCTTCCCGTTTGGTACAAAAGTTGTATTGCAGAAGGCACCAAGCGAGAAAGAATTAATCAAAGGAAAACAATATGTTTGAAGGGGGAGTCTTAGATTCATTAAATTGTGCTAAAGAAAAAGTCCCACATGGTAATAGGGCATGGTGTTAAAATAAACCTAGCGATTTTTTAGCAGAGCCTGTGGCTAAACTTACCAATAAGGTATGGTAGCCTACGAGTATTCGGTCATCCGACGTGAAGCAGCATCTAAAGAATAGGCTGCAATACTACTGCTATTTATACCCCTCCAAATTTGATAATTGATAAAACCTGTGCTCCATGATTCGTCCCGATCACATGGTTCAAAGATAGGTTCCGCGAATAAAGATTAAAGAGAACACCAACATTGCAATTTTGGTTCTGTTTCTAGCATAAGATTATGTAATTATTTGCCAAATTTGGAAGAACTCGGACTGTTCATATTCTCTTTTCTTTTAATATGTATATATATAAAATTCGGATTTTTTCAATGTGTTTATTATATGTCTGTTTGTATATATGTATTTGTAAATATCTTCATGCATTTTTATTTTTAGTCCTGAAGAAGTCTCTTTCATGAGACGAAACGCGTTGGCTAAAAAAAGAGACAAACTGGCTGTAACATTGGAACGTTTTTATCTATTGTTGAATGTAAATGTAAATGTATGTAAATGTATTGGCATTTATATAGCGCACTACTTACCCGTAGGGTCCCAAGGCGCTTCGACCGCTGCGAAACCCTTCCTGGCTTCCCTGAGAGATGGTCCCTTAATGGGTATCTCCAGGGTGAGACCAGGCATCCCCGGCGGTCTGGTGGGGCCGTTAGTGAAGATGAGGCAAGCTAATGCCCAGAGTTGCCGAGTGTGATCGCTGATCAGAGTGGGCACCGAGGCGAGAGAATTATCGAGTCCGCTGACCCTGGTCCAGAAACCTGCCGCGCCAGGAATCGAACCCTGGTCCCGGGCCGTCCTCTGCTCTCGGGTCTGCCGTCTCTAACCAGTGAGCCACACTACTTCACTAACATTAAATAAAGAACTGAAAATAAACTACACTCAAGTATGGACCTGTTCATTTGGAAACAACTTTATTCTTGATGAGGAACAACAGACATTATGGATGATACTTTTTGATGGGTGCTGATTCCACATTATCTTCTTCCACTAGGAATCACTAATGTTTCATACATTAGGAATAGCTGTTTCCTAATTGCGATTCAGAGAAAATCACACATTGAAAATTGCTATTCGCGATGTTAGTACATCTTGCCTCAGATCTACTAAACACTGGTCGCAAAAAACTGGTCACAATGTGCGAGCAGTATTTTTGTGACCAGTGTATCATTTTGATATCTGACCTATGTACTAATAGCTCAGATCGCAAAATACAGAATCATAAAGGGTCCAATTTGACCTACCTCAAGTACATTAAGACATAAGTTGCAAATTGTAACTCATTATGATTCGCTCGTATCACAGGTGAGCAGACCACCATGTCCGTGATTGCTTTTAGATAAAGCAATACTTTTTTATTAGAGCCTCAATTTCCTTAAATGAAAATTGGATGCGTTAAAAAAAACTGTTTAAGAAACATTTTTTTTTAAGTACCTAGTGGTCCCTGGGGCCACTCACTACCCTTAAAAATGTTTTTGTCAACATCCACAAAGCGAAAGAGGTCATTGGGGACCATTCCCGTTCGCAAATGGTTTACTACTACCTTTCGCTAGTCTGTAAAAGAGGAGTGCCTCATTTACTATATTTTGGATTAGGGCAGCTCTGTAAGCCTTCCTGCTGTGCTTCCCTGAAAAGAAAAGGGCAGGAATGCACCATATGGCATTCTTGTCCTCTTCCACAGCGATGGTGCACAAATGGCCGCCATGCCCCAACGCAGGCACTCCTGCACCAGGGTGCAAGGATGTCTGCGTTGAAATAATTTTGTTTTTGAGGGGTAAGGGACACCTTCCCTCACAAAAACAACTCTTACACCACCCCTGGGGAGGCGTAGGCTTTTGACGCATTTCCAGGTTCACAGCTTGTTGTAAATCTTAGAATGTGTAAAATGCCATGGGTGTTATGTGGGAACACAGACCATAACGCCCATGGCATACCTCCCCATGGCAGTGTGAGGCAATGTAGCGACTTGCGCTGTGCTGCCTCACACCATATCTAAGAGGCCATTAAAAGCAATGCAGGGTGGCTTTAGTTGGCCTCGTAGATATGGGAAAAGCCAGTGCGCTGCAGTAACTTCATTAAATGTTCTGGGGGTCCCGGGGGCGCACTGGGCTTGTAAATAAGCCCCTGAATGTTTTGTGACTGGATTTCGGTTGCAAAGCATTAAGATATCCCATTCCGAATTGCTATTTGTAAGATATGCTCTAAACATGCCACATCCAAATACCGATTTGGTATGTAGTTACAAACCCGAAATGCAAATCGGTAATTTATGTAAAAACATCCATTTTGCGTTCGCAATTGGTTCTATTTTGCACATCGGAAACGCTTTAGTACATCTGGCCTCAACTTATGTAACAGTAACACCTATTATTCACAGTGCCTAAAAATGGCATAAGTGAAGTATGAAGCTCTATATACAAAACAAGTTATTATGTTGTCTGCATTTCTCTAGCTCGAATCCACACAAGACCAAGGGCCATATTTAGGTAGCTTAATACCGGTCGGTAACGGCCGAAAATCGGTAAATTTGCCATTACCGACCGGTATTTAGCTTTTTCTAATGTAGGTGGCTGTATTCAAGGATTCGGTAATTTACAGATTCGGTAATTTAAAGAATCGGTAAATTACCGAATCCTTATTTCCTATGTAGGGAGCACTCAAGTGAGTGCATTTTTGATTTAAGGATTCGTTATTTACCACCAACTACAAGTTGGTGGTAAATATCGAAAACCTTGGAAAAAACTATTTTGTGCTTTTTTAGAAGTGCCATGTGGCAGACATACATGTATGGTTGCCACGTGTGCACACATGCACGATTCAGGGGTGCAACAGGGTGTCACCCTTGAATATGTTCCCCCTATTACCGATTCGGTATTTACCGATTCAGTAATAGTGAATGGCTTCCTATTCATTCCTGTGGGCCTCCACGGCCATAGGAATGAATGGGAATTACCGAATCGGTAAATACCTAATCGGTAATACCGAATATTACCGATTCAGTAAAATTTACCGAATTTTTACCTACATACTATTTACCGATTCTCAAATACCGAATTGGTAAAATTGAGTATTTAAGAATCGGTAAATAGAGATTACCTACATATGGACCCAAGCCTTACATCATTCTGATTTTGTTAAATCGAATGGCAATAAAGTGGGTAACAGTACGAGTCATATGGAGCACTTAGAAAGAACAGAAGTGTGGTATAATGCGCTATATAAAGACAAGTTCTTGTTGCTGGGTGGGTGTAATTCTCAATTCGGCTCCAATGTAAAACTCTTAGGTGATGGGCTTTGCAGAAAAGATAGTTCACTCTGTAATAATGTGTCAGACATATAAATTACAATACTCTTTGTATGATCGTTGGAAATGTTTTGTGGTGTTAATTTACTGGAGGGAGATGTTCTGCTAATCGCACTAATGCTGGGACAGGAAGAAAGCTACAGATATCCTGCTGCGCAGCCCTGCTGAGCCTGGAAGAATCACAGCTGAAAACGGGGCATCTTTTGTCCCATCCTTTGTTTGTAACACTCTGTTTTGTATTCCTGCTGTACCGGATTTGTTCTGAACAGCAGAATTACCATACCCTTGTCTGCAGCTGTGAGATTCTGTGTTTTTCTCCACAGATGCCGCGTTTCTCTGTACATCACAGGGGTAGCTTGAGCAGGGTCAGTCTCCCGAGCAAAACAAAAGATTATGTCTGATAAAAGGAAATGATAAAAAGCCTTGAGAAATGCAGAACAATGGACCACATGCTCAAAAGACATTGTTTGGTGTGGGTTTAAATTATGTTATATTTATTCGATGTAGAAGATCCGTCTGGATATATAAATAGCATGAATGATCACTTCTGTACTGTGTTTTCTTTAAAACATGTACCACAAGGTACAATTGTATAATGCAAAATGTGGGTCCCTCCTGCAAAATATGATGAGAGACCCCTGAGGCTCCAACTTATCACGGATATGCTTTGCTCTTGGGCATCATGGGGCTCTCTTGAAGGGGTGGAGCCCCATGGAGGGCTGGGGTCCCCCTACACTAGGGGTGGGCGGAACTCGCGGAGTTTCACTCTGCAGAATTCCACAGAGTTACATGAAAACTTCACTAGATTCTGCAGATTTCAGAAAATGGGCGGAACTAGGCACGTTGAGCTGCTCAAGCTGATTTTTAGCGCCAGGAGCCTTTTCCATGTTGACAATTCAGTTCAAACTGCCCCATGCGGCGTACCAGAGAGCACTGCTCCTCAAGCTGATTTTGCTGCCGCTCGAGTGGATTTTCTACTCAAGCGGCAGCTTTCCGACTGCAAACAGCTGCGACTGCTCATGTTGAAGAAATCTCACCAAGTGCCCTTCTATTGGCTGAAAATTGTGTTAGGGGACAGCAAATCACACTTGCATGCGTCAAATTACCATAGGTGAGCCGCACACAAGAAAAAACAATGTCACACGGTGGTTGGTGGAATTTGCCCCAAGTGGCCAAAGTTCTGCAAACTCCACCAGCGGAGAGGAATTTATCGCCCACCGCTACTCTACAACATTTGCATTATGCCCCTGCAAAGTACAGACATTCCTAGCTCTCAAATGTGAGTTTCCTTACATGCTCGGTGAAATCTCTTTAGTGCCGCGAAGGGGGAGAGAGTTGGTATTGGTGTAATACTATGAGTATTTTATGGTTAATCTTGTTTCTTCTCGTCCTTCCTTGTCACAGTCCTTTCTATGAGGTGAGTCCACATCTAAGGAAATGTATCCCATTTTTACTAGGCACGAGCATAAGGGTTCACTGGAATTTGTTTTGGGAACCCGCCAACATCCCCACAATCACTGGATTATAGAAAAGGGCACAAAATAAATGTGCTAAGCCACATGTATCTCCCAGGACTTTAAAATCTGGTGCAGGGAGGCATGGACATCCCAAATATTGTTTTTTTTGCAGTTTTTTTTTATATAGCACGAACCCGCCTCAAAAGTATTGGAGAGCTTCACACGAGCACTAGTTACATTTCACAAGAACACATTCATTTGGGCATAGGGAGATTAAGCGATTTGACCAGAATCACATGATGTTGAGCAGACGCAAGAACTCAAACCTAGTACCCTATTTCCAAAATCGGCAGCTCTGGCCGTAACGCCATATATATTCTGATAACTCAATTGAAGGGCTCGATGTATACTCTCAGCCAACCACAACCTGCTTTGCATTCCCAAGATTCAAAAGACTGGAGCGGGACCAGGAACTGCTTCTCTTTTTTGGCCCAGAAACTCTCGAATCAGTTACCTGATCATATCGGATGCGGCACATCAGAAAATGTATTCAGGTGCTTTCAGAAGACCCACTTTTTCAGCGAGATTTAATGCCTGCCAGTCCATCTTCTGTTTACTTATCTTAACTGCATCTTGCTGTCACCTAGCGCCGGGGCACTTTTTTCGGAGCAGCTGTTTTGCGCTTTACAAATATAGTTTAACATTCATTCATTCATTCATAATCTGACAGAGCAAATCAGAATACATCTAAGAAAGAGACTAATCTTATTGCTTGATAAAAGGGTGATGAAGTAGTATTTCTTTAATTTTATTGATTATCTACGCTTTCAACAATCAGAATGGTGCCCTGTTTTAGAAACCCTTAGGGGCCCATTAGGATAGGGGCGGTGGCACCACCGCGGTGGTGGCGGGGCGGAAAAACAGCTTTGCCGGCGCGAGCAGAGGTACTCACGTCCACCACATTAGGATAGCAAAGCATGGGCCATTTCCCGTCCGCTGCGGAGCGCCGCGCACCGCCATCAAAGTGCACCCGCAACCTTGGCGGTGTGAGCTAATCAAGACTCCCCGCCGTGCGGAATGACATCCACCCGCTACACAAATTAGGATGGCCAAAACAAGCAGACGCACCGCAGCGGAGACACCACCCAACCTGAGCAAGCGGAAACTCGACAGCGGAGCAAGATAGCCGAGACCCGGTCATGAACGCCATGGACCCAGCCCTCCATATGCATCCGGTGATGTACCTCCTACAACACTACCGTCAGATGGGCCGCTGTGGACGCCACCGCAGGTACGCAACTACACAAATACAACACACAACACACAGGCCGGAACAGCGTACAATCACCACACAGACACCCTGCTGGGGGTCACAACACATCCACAAGGGCACCCACACATGACCCACCTCACAACAAGGCACCCCTCAGCATCCGGGACACACATCGACCGCCAACCAGCAGCAACATCCCGGTCCCGGTCACATCACGGGCGCGGTCAACACATGCGCACAATGCAGAAGGCAGGGCCACTCCAAGGCATGGGCAGGGCACAAAAACCACACCACCCCTAACCACACATCAACACACCTCATCAAGTCACAGGCCGGGTGCCCATCCTGTTCCCCCGATGTATACCAACAAGCAACAAGCACTGCAGCAAGCAAGCACAATACACACCCTGCACCACACAACACACAACCAGGGAGACAACCACTGCAGGAGTGGCTGACAAGGAACACACAACACCAGTGCCACACACACTGAAGGCTCACAATCCTTGCCAGCACATACACACACAAACAAACACACACCCTGGGTGTAGCCACAAATACAACACACACACAGGGATCCCTCAACAGATGCCTGCACAAGAACAATACACAAACACTACAGGAACAAATACTGAACCCCAACAGAAACAGACATACCCTGTCAGCCAAACTGGGGAAAAGCAATGGGAGCACAGACACAACAGGAGTTCACAACATCATCACTCAGGAGCAAAACACACACACCATAACACATATCACAGAAGAAGTGCATCAGGTCAAACCCACACTGCCACATCAAACCAACCACCGATGCACATGAAACACTAATCAACAAACACCACAGGACATCAGGGTATGCACATCAGGCAATGCCAAGACCACATACACACAGCACTGAGTGCACAACAATCAGTGTGTGCATAACAAGCACAACAGCCACACACAGACATGATTGACACAACCTCATCACACACACCACAAACCAGCACAGCACAAATACAACAGCACACCCAGGAAGTAAAGCAATACCACAGCCAACACACACACATCCAACACAACAACTACACATGCACCACTCTGAGATACAAGAGCCAAGCCATCTCTACCAAAGCACTGGGCAGCACACACAGCTGAAGTGCACATGACCACTACAGAATGACTAATAACACAAGGACAGCACACATACACCATTGTGGCAATGTCCAGAGTGGAACAACACTCATGGCCCAGAACTGCACCACAAAGAACAAGCTCACAAATGAAGTGATGGGGAGGCACACACACATGGAAACCAAGGGGACAGCTGACATCAAAGTGAAATACCTTGCATGTCAGTAGCAGCCATGTAACAGGTGTACCTCACACAAATAGAGGGAAGGAAGACCCACAATGGCCAGGCACAAGTGGCACACATAGGGGATGGCTGTACACCACACATACCATGCCATACAGGATGAGAAAAGCCACCATGTGCCTGCAATGCATGACAAACACAAACACAATGCCAGTGTGGAGCAGCAGGGCCACACAGTCTACACAAACACACCCAAGACACATCGAGGATCAAACAAACACAACACTGATGTGCAACTCACACACTTTGCACACTTCTTACTTACCAACACAACAAGGAGGAGTCCCACACAACAGCATGGACACACCAACACAAAGCACAGTGCACAACAGACAGCTCACACAAGTGCATACAATCTTATACACAGGGTAAGACAAAACAAAGAACAGGCACACAACTCCTGGGTGACACATGTGTGTCTCTCGCAATCCAGGGGCACACCCACATCCACTACAAACTCACACCCTTAACACTACACCCCTCTGCTACACCCAAGATCACACATCTCATGTAGGCCATGGTACCAGGACTAAGGGCCAACACAAGATGACCATACACATACACGGCTGGGCACACATAAAGGAATCCACACACAAACATCATTACATATCCCAGCCTGCTTCCAAGCCTTTGCATAGCATCACACCCTGTGCTAGCAGTGTCCCCAAAAACTTCCATGTGAACAGTGTAGCCAACAATAGCAAATCACCAAGAAGAAAACTGCATGGCAGGTAAAATAGCCATCACAGATTACACTATTATCAGGTTCAGAATTGACAGAAGACCCTGTCACCCCTGTCTAAAAATCTGATGTGTGCAAAGAGCTTTGCAATTTTGAAGTGATACATGGAGCATGGGGCACAGCCAATCAAATGCAAACACAAAAAGAACTTAAATCAGCAAGGACACTGACAAAACACACAACAGGAGTAACTATTCACATATTGCACAGATGTAGCAGTAGAACAATAGTAGACAACAGCATGGCACAAAATGATGATCATATGCAAGATACTATGCACAGGTTAAATACAAATAGGAAGGCCAGTGTCCATAGCACAGGGGAGAGCCCAACACAGCTAAGAAACAGGGCCGGTGTCCATGGCATAGGTGAGACAGCAAGTACATGAGAGGCTGCACAGGGGAGAGTACAGCACAGCAGAGCAACAGGGACAGTGTCCTTAGCACAGGGGAGAGCCCAACACAGCAGAGGAACAGGGCCAGTGTCCATGCCACAGGTGCGACAGCAAGTACATGAGAGGCTGCACAGGGGAGAGTACAGCACAGCAGAGCAACAGGGCCAGTGTCCATAGCACAGGGGAGAGCCCAACACAGCACAGCAACAGGGCCAGTGTCCATAGTACAGGTGAGACAGCAAGTACATGAGAGGCTGCACAGGGGAGAGTACAGCACAGCAGAACAACAGGGCCAGTGTCCATAGCACAGGGGAGAGCCCAACACAGCAGAGCAACAGGGCCAGTGTCCATGGCACAGGTGAGACAGCAAGAACATAAGAGGCTGCACAGGGGAGAGTACAGCACAGCAGAGCAACGGGCCAGTGTCCATAGCACAGGGGAGAGCCCAACACAGCAGAGCAACAGGGCCAGTGTCCATAGCACAGGTGAGACAAGAAGTACATGAGAGGCTGCACAGGGGGGAGTACAGCACAGCAGAACAACAGGGCCAGTGTCCGTAGCACAGGTGAGACAGCAAGTACATGAGAGGCTGCACAGGGGAGAGTACAGCACAGCAGAGCAACAGGGCCAGTGTCCGTAGCACAGGTGAGACAGCAAGTACATGAGAGGCTGCACAGGGGGGAGTACAGCACAGCAGAGCAACAGGGCCAGTGTCCATAGCATAGGGGAGAGCCCAACACAGCAGAGCAACAGGGCCAGTGTCCGTGGCACAGGTGAGACAGCAAGTACAAGAGAGGCTGCACAGGGAAGAGTACAGCACAGCAGAGCAACAGGGCCAGTTTGTAAACAATGGTCAGGACTAGCACACCTGTATGAGGCACAGGAGTATGAGGGGATGTCAACTCACTCCTGGCTGTTATGTGGACTTTGACCTGGCTATGTGTCGGGGACAGCAGACCAACTTGACTGGGGTGACAGAGCCCCAGGTGATGTGGGGCTAACAGTGGCTTGGCAAGCTGGAGGGCTGTGTGGACCAGGTGGCATATTGGCACGTGGAGGTGGAGTCATGCAGACCTCTGACACAGTGTGGGTGGGAGAGGTTTGAGGGGTGCCCTTCCACCTTTTAGGAATATGAAATGACTTCCCTGTCTTTGGGTTGATGGGAAGTGGTGATGACACAACAGGCACACACACCAACTGTCCCACATCAGGTGCAGACACTGGCACTACCTCTGGTGATGTGCTGGATCCTCTTTGCCAGGTATACCCCTACAGTGCCCTCCTTTGACTTTTTCCCAGGTGTACCCCCTACAGTGCCCTCCTTTGCCATTTTGCTAGGGGTGGTCTCTACAGTGCCCTCCTTTGCCTTTTTGCCAGGGGTGGTCTCTACAGTGCCCTCCTTTGCCTTTTTTCCAGGGGTGATCTCTACAGTGCCCTCTCTACAGTATCCTCCTTTGCCTTTTTGCCAGGGGTGGTCTCTACAGTGCCCTCCTTTCCTTTTTTGCCAGGGGCAGTCTCTACAGTGCCCTCCTTTCCCTTTTTGCCAGGGGGTGTCTCTACAGTGCCCTCCACCACCTGCTTCAATGGTATTGGAATTGGGGTTGATGTGGTGGGTGGATGTGTCCCTGTGCTCTTCCTAAGTGTACCCCTGATATGCCACACCTCCTCAGTGGGCACAGAAACTGCATGGGTAGGTCTGTGTGTTTTTTCAGTGACAAGAGAGTCTTTTGCTGGTGATGCCTCTGCGGCATATGTGCCTGATGTCTGCCTCATTGCTCTTCTGGCCTTGCTCTTCCCTGACTAGCTCTTGTCTGTGCATTCTGGGGTGGCCCTGTTCTTCAGTGGGGCTGGTGTCTGTGGACGGGAGTGATGGGTTGTGTCTGTTGTGTGCTCCTTTTGCTGTATCGTTTTGGTGACGCAGGCGAACCGTGGTCACTGTCATCTGATGTGGCCACTGACTGGGGGGTGGACAAAGGCACCTGAGCTGGAATGGGAGCATGTGCCTGTTAGAGGGTCAGACTTCACTGTGGATGACAACACCTGGACTGTACGGTCTAGCCCACCTACGTCAGAGTGTATGCCCTCCATGTATGGAACCATACATGGAGGGCAACCATACATGGAGGGCAACCTGTCCTAATTTCTTGTCATGGTCACTGAAGGCATTGAGCAGGGCGGTCTGGCCCACACAAAGCTGGCGCAGGAGCTCTACACACTCTGCACTGAGTGCAGCAGGGGGGACAGGTGCAGGGGCAGCGGTGCCAGGTGTGAATGTGACTCGTCCCCTCTTAGTGACACGGATACGGGCAGCACCAGAGGAAGTGGATGGGAGGCTGGGCACTGGCCGCTCGGTGGTAGATGATGATGCAGACTCCCCATCCCCTGTGCCTGCCAACATGGATGCATCCCCGCTGGCATCAGATGATGTGCTACTCTGTGTCTCAGCCACGGATTCCTCCTGCATACTTTGTTCCCCCTCAGAAACACTGGTGGGTTCTGTGTCACTGGCCTCCGCTGCAGCTGTTGTGCTACTCTCGCCACCACTGGTTTCTGGCTCATGTTCCTCTGTGGTCTCTTGCAAATCTGCATTAGAGAGAGATACAGGGTTGTGTAAGTGTCATCATCTGGTCACACAAATTCAAATCAATGCAGTACAGGAGAGGGCCAAATCTACATGGTAATCACAACACCCTGCAATCACTGTGCATCAACACACAACATAGACCACAACAGTGCCTGTAATGCAGACTATCTGCCATGAGTGAGCCATGTTGATGCCACACAGCACTACATCATGCCCGTAGATGGAGTGCACCACACACACAACTTGCCCTGCCCTCACCTAGGGACTTGATGTGGGTACAACACTTATTACCACTGACAGACCTTCAGGGAACAGGAGGGGACAACACACACACCAATTATGACATTACAGTCCACAATGCCAAGTAGGCCATAGCAAGCACCATGTGGTAATCTGGGGCACATTGTTTTCAGATGTGGGCCTCAACGATGATGGTGCATGCAAAGTTGGAATTAATGAAGTCACACTCAGAAAGTGGACACTGCTGTTCACCCCATAATAGATTCCCCACACTATCCCAATGATGAATGACACATCTGGCAATGCCAAAGTACAGCAGGGAGGATCAGCTTAGTAAGGCCAGGGTGGCCCAATGCCTCATACAAGCACACGTCACAGCAGCCACTCACATTACACAGCACAGCACAGCAACACACCCACATCACATGGGTCACCGCTGCCACAGGCCCTGTACACATTCATCCACTCCCAGCAAAAGGCCCCCTCCCCAGATACTCACCACCCCTGCCTTGCTGGCGATGCTCCTTCAGACTCTGTCACTGCCAGGATGCGGCCCATCAGTGGAGTCATGCTGCGCCGTGCCAAACGCCCTGTGCATGGTAGCAACCCCAAGGTCATCTCTGCCACTTGATTTGCCAGCCGGCTGATGTCGTCCAACCTCTTGTGACAGTGGGTGCGTCGTCTGTTCGATACCCCCAGGGCTCGCACCATTGCTGCAATGGCCCTCCACACGGCCTTACGCTGGTGTACCTTGAGCTGCAGGTATGAGAGAAAAGAAGGGTAAATGACAAGTTGCACAGTGTCAGGTACCAACATCTATCAGTACAGTAGCAAGACACAGACTCAGGTCCAATTGTAACCTCCCTCCCTCCAAAACGGGGGCACCCCTCACAAGGGAACTCTGCATGGCCCAAACAGATGTGATTGCATGCACACATTGGGGCGTTGAGGGTCCATGACAATCTCAAAAATGCAGGATGCATCAACACAATATGCATCAACAGAAGTGTGTAAGTGTGCAATTATTCAGGACACATATGGGCCATATCTACTATTCACTGTGAAGGAACTGTAGCAAGGAGCATGTAAGTCTGGTGATGTTTTCCCGTTTGGGTGGGCAGGCACTGGACCTACTCTCTGGGTCACACTGAGTCAGACAACAGGGGCACAATGAAATATTCACACAATCAATTACAGTCCTGGCACCTACATGGCTAACATCCGGTGGCTCTGTATGGCTGACAATGTAACACACCCCACTCACACATACAAGTATAGGCATGGAAAAGAGTGACTTTGGGACACACACACTTCCATGCCCTGGAGACAGTTTGTCTGTCAGTGTTTGAAACAACCCCACACCCCCAGGCATATACTGCAGCAGCACAACTAAACGTCTTACACCCCCCTGCCCTACAGCTACCTTCATGGTGACTTACCACTACATTGGGACCACCAAACAGCCTTGGGTACTGTGCCAGCACCTAGTCCACAAGGACCTCCAGCTCCTCACTTGTGAATGGACTGGCACAGATCTTCTCTGTCCTTGCCATCCCTGTGGACATGGAACACCTGTGGTGGAAGTGAGTGGTGAGTGGTCCCAGTCAGCGGGCTCTTGAGGCAGCAGCAGGAGAGGGTCCCAGGCAGCAGGCTCTTGAGGCAGCAGCAGGAGAGGGTCCCAGGCAGAAGACTCTTGAGGCAGCAGCAGGAGAGGGTCCCTGGCAGCAGGCTCTTGAGGCAGCAGCAGAAGACGGTCCCAGGCAGCAGGCTCTTGAGGCAGCAGCAGGAGAGGGTACCAGGCAGCAGGCTCTTGAGGCAGCAGCAGGAGAGGGTCCCAGCCAGGCAGCCGGCTCTGTGAGCAGTGGAAATGTGAGGCTCACTCCCACAGATTTATAGCCCCTTGGGCTCATTTGTAAGCTGAAAAGCTGCAACAATTGGTTGACCACCTCAGCGGTGGCGGTGCACACCTTCCGCGATTTTCAAATCTGCATCATGCCACCGCAATCATCGATGCCATTGGCTGTAGGCAATGCTCCATGGCGGTGATGCACCGCGGGGCCCAGGGTGCGCTACCCCGATGGTGCATCTTTCAAAAACATCCAATGACCGCCTCCGCGGTGGCGGTGCACACCTTCCACGATTTCCAAATCTGCATCATGCCACCGCGATCATCGCTGCCATTGGCTGTAGGCAATGGTCCATGGTGGTGATGCGCCGCGGGGACCCGGGGTGTGCTACCACTATGGCGCATCTTTCAAAAGCATCCAATGACCGCCTCCCCTGTGGCGGTGCACACCTTCCGTGATTTTCAAATCTGCATCATGCCACCGCGATCATCGCTGCCATTGGCTGTAGGCAATGCTCCATGGCGGTTATCCACCACGGGGGCCAGGCGGTAGCTAGCGCCATTTGGGTGGCGGGGCATGCCCACAGCCATCTACACATGTCTCCATGCCAATGGCTACCGCACTTGTGAAGGGGGTGGTGCTGGTGTCACACCGCCGGGGCCAGGTGGTAGCTAGCGCCATTTGGGTGGCTGGGCATGCCCACAGCCATCTACACATGTCTCCATGCCAATGGCTACCGAACTTGAGAAGGGGGTGGTGCTGGTGTCACACCGCCGGGGCCAGGCGGCAGATATCGCCATTTTAGTAACATTTACTGGCTATGTCCATCGTGAACACTGCATCAGTACACAGCAGCAACATGGTGAAGGGCACATCATTGTACACACAATGCCATTCTTCCATATCATCCACAGGTGGATGCATGTTCTGTGTGACGCACTTTGGTCTGTGATCCCTACCATGTCACTTATGCATTTGATGGTTGATGATGCTTGACACTCTTAAGCTGGTGTCAGTGATGTTGAAGAAATCAATGTTTTGGGGGTCAGTGCTGAGCTTGTCAAGGCTTGTCTCACTGTATGGTATTTTACCAGACTGGTGCTTTCACATCAGCTCATGCACACAACTGAAATGTTTCCGTCTACTGTGATCATTGTGTTGTGGATGTGTGCAGAGTTTACATGATGCATTGAGGTGTGACAGGTACAGCAGATGGGTATGATACAGTCATGGTCGTTTTAGACACATTGGCGGATGGTACAGCACCAGGCGTGCACATGTGAAATATGTGGTTCAGTATGTGTGCATTCGCATTGACCTATGTGTGGTTTGAGGCACTTGTGTATTGTTAGTGGAGAGGTGTACCCTCTGTGTGTTTCAACTGGCCACCCATGTAACCTGGTGTGCCATGCATCTCTCAGGGCAGTCTTTGTTTTGCCATGACATCTTTGACGGTGAGTGCCTTGGCCATCTCATGATGGTTGTCACTGACATTTACACATTTACATCTCAACTAGGAGGAGGCCAAATCTCCTACGTCACCTGACAGTGCTGGAGGACATGGAGAATGTTGCAATCATTCGGAAATTCCGCCTCGACAGACCAACACTGAAGACCCTGAGTGATCTTTTGGAGACCCACCTGCAGCCTTGCCGCCACTACCCAACATCATTCTCACCCACATACAAGGTGATGGCAGCCCTCAACTTTTTTGCAACTGGTTCCATCCAGGAGACAGTGGCCAGCGCTGGAGGGATGTCGCAGCTCATGTTCGGCCAGGTGCTGAGGGATGTTCTTGCAGCCTTGATGCGATATAAGAATCGCTACATTCATTTCCCTAGGGGAGCAGAATTGGCCGGTGTGAAGGGTTACTTCTATCCCTTGGGCGCATCCCCCATGTTGTTGGTGCCATCGATTGCACCCATGTAGGTCTGGTGCCACCACAGGCAACTGAGCAAATTTTCAGAAATCGTAAACATTATAATTCTATCAATGTGCAGGTGGTGTGCCTTGCGGACATGTCCACATCCCATGTGTGTGCAAGATTTTCTGGCTCTGCACATGATTCGTACATCATGAGGAACAGCATGGTGCCACGTATGATGGAAAATCTGCATCCAGAGCGTGCTTGGATTGTGGGTGAGTATGCCCACTGATATGGCGTGCTGTGTGTTACCTGCTGCACTCTGGCTGTGCAACATTGCAATGGGTGTTTGTCATTCACAGGTGATTCAGCATATCCCAGTCGGCCATGACTGTTGAGCCCGCTAAGGAATCCAAGGCCCCGGGTGACGTCCGGTACAATGAGGCCCATAGCAGGACGTGTAATCGAGCGAACATTTGGCGTGCTGAAGTCAAGATTCCGCTGCCTTGACAGGACAGGAGGTGCACTGGCGTACTCGCCTGGGAAGGTCTGCAAAATCATTGATGCATGCTGCATGCTGTACATCCTGGCCATCCACAAGGGGATCCCCCTGCTCATGGACGATGGTGAGGAACCAAGGCCACCGCCTGCTCAAGGACCTGAGTCCAGTGATGAGGACAGTGGAGAGGAGGAAGAAATAGACCTGCGCCAACAGCTCATCGACCGCTACTTCACTTGAAGGTGGGTGACGAGGTATGACTTGTACATTGTCTGGTGTGGTTGCTGTTGTTGTGAAGGGCTATGCGTGGATGTAACAGACAGGCACATGTGGAGTGACCTGTATACGAAAATGTGTCAGTGACATTTCACATGTGACCATATGCAGGACTCTGTTTGTTGGCACTTGCTGCACATTGTGTTGTCTGTCAGTGATGTTGAAGAAATCAATGTGTTGTGGGTCAGTGCTGCGCTTGTCAAGGCTTGTCTCACTGTATGGTATTGTACCAGACTGGTGCTTTCACATCAGCTCATGCACACAACTGACATTTTTCCGTTTACTGTGATCATTGTGTTGTGGATGTGTGCAGAGTTTACATGATGCATTGTGGTGTGACAGATACAGCAGATGGGTATGATACAGTCATGGTCATTTTAGACACATTGGCGGATGGTACAGCACCAGGCGTGCACATGTGAAATGTGTGGTTCAGTATGTGTGCATTCACATTGACCTATGTGTGGTTTGCAGACAGGCACATGTGGAGTGACCTGTATGCGAAAATGTGTCAGTGACATTTCACATGTGACCATATGCAGGACTCTGTTTGTTGACACTTGCTGCACATTGTGTTGTCTGCCTGTGCAGTTATTTTGATGTTTGGTGTTGTGTTATGTCTGTGATAGCACACTGACGCCAGTGACTATTGTTCTGTTGTGTCTCCCTAGATGCTACGGAGTCATCCTGGCCTACATAATATATATCTTTTGTATACATCATGGACATTTTGGACACAGTCAAAATAGCACTAAAGACAAGACTGCACTAATTGTAGTGTGTAAGGTGTTTTATTTACAAAGTTGACATGTGAGGGGTGCGGGCATTTTCACATGTAGGTGGTGATGGAGCAGTGAGTTCACAGTCATAGTAGATGAGATGCAAGAGTAGAGACCACATGGACATGGTGACCCAGTCCAACAGACATGTACCATTCACAAGGCAGTGCGGGGAAGGACAGTTCAAAGAGTCAATGCAGTGGGGAAGAGAGTTGCCATCAGGGCTGGCTCAGTGACTGGCCTGTGGCTGGTGCTTTGCCTCCAGAGACTTCCAGGCTCTTCTTTGGACACCCCTTGATCTTTTGGGGGGGCTGCTGCTTGGCCAGCAGCATCTGAGGACTCACCCCTCTCTGTGGCCGCAGGGGAGGATGGTGCACTGTCATCCTGTGGCACAACAGAGGGGGGCTGAGGTGTTGTTTGGGACGCTGGCCTGTCCCTCAGTAACACCTCTTGCTGGCCCATGAGGTCCACCATCTGTCCAAGGCGGTTGTCGATGGACCTCATCAGCAGGATGAGCTCCCGTTATAGCTCATCAGACCGGCCACTTTGTCCCTGGACCTGTTGGTTTACCTCCACAACTCTGGTGAAGTGATCCAGGGATGGTGTCTACTCCTCCTGAGGTCTGGTGGTGACCCTGGCCCTCCCACCTGCCCTGCTGCCACGGACCTGTTGCCTCACCACTCTGGGTCCACGCACACTCTCCCTCCCCTCCACAATTGTTGGTTTGGCCTGGTCATCCCCTGGGACAGGGAGGGTGCTGCAGGTGGTACTGGTGGTACTGGTGGTGGTGGTGGTGGTGGCGGTGGTGGCAGCGGTGGAGGCAGAGGCCGTGACTGCAGAGGTCTGCTGTGCTGTTGTTGTTGCAGCAGACGTGGTGGTGGGGAGGATGGGGTCTTAAGACCTCTGGGCCTGACGCACACCAGATGGGCCGGCCTGGAGCTCATCGTTCAAACTGTCCTGGGAGTCAACATCCGAGAGTCCATGTACCAGGGGTGGAGACTGGCTCTGGTGTTCGTTGTTGTGGTCCTCAGCAGTGAGTTCTACATCACCTGTGGATTAGATGGGTAATGGTCAGTGTTGGGCACTGTGCAACTATTGTGTCATCTGCGTGTCATAGTCTGTACACTACACAATTGTGAAGTCACCACTAGTATTATTTATTGCAACACTGTGTAAATTCATGGTGCAGATGAACATCATCTACTCATACATGTCAGGTGTCAATGCATTGCATGCAATTGTTGCTGTGTGTAGGGATGCAGGTCTCACACACACGCATCAAGAAGAGTGAAGATGGCTACCTACCTGTTAGGTGAGGGTGAACAGTGCAATGGCTGACATATGCTCCTGGGTGGGAGGGAGTGCTCCATGTGGCTGGGGTGTGGGTATGGGGGCATGATGGGAGTAGTAATACAGGCCTCCCACCCCCAAACAGGCCTCCCAAGCAAGTTGGACAAACATCACAAGCAAGATGCCTACCTACCTGTTAGGTGAGGGTGAACAGTGCAATGGCTGACACATGCTCCTGGGTGGGAGGGAGTGCTCCATGCGGCTGGGGTGTGGGCCAGGGGGCATGGTGGGAGTTGTGGAACAAACCTCCCTCCCCCAAACAGACCTCCCAGTGAAGATGGCTACCTACCTGTTAGGTGAGGGAGAACAGTGCAATGGCACACACATGCTCCTGGGTGGGTGAGGCCTCCATGCTACTAGAGTGAGGGACAGGGGGCATGCTGGGAGTAGTGATACAGGCCTCCCACCCCCAAAAAGTCCTCCAATGCAAGATGCCTACCTACCTGTTAGGTGAGGGTGAACAGTGCAATGGCTGACACATGCTCCTGGGTGGGAGGGAGTGCTCCATGCGGCTGGGGTGTGGGCCAGGGGGCAGGGTGGGAGTTGGGGAACAAACCTCCCACCCCCAAACAGACCTCCCAGTGAAGATGGCTACCTACCTGTTAGGTGAGGGTGGACAGTGCAATGGCTGACATATGCTCCTGGGTGGGTGAGGCCTCCATGCTGCTGGAGTGTGGGACAGGGGGCATACTGGGAGTAGTGATACAGGCCTCCCACCCCCAAACAGTCCTCCAATACAAGATGGCTACCTACCTGTTAGGTGAGGGAGAACAGTGCAATGGCTGACACATGCTCCTGGGTGGAGGGAGTGCTCCATGCAGCTGGGGTGTGGGCCAGGGGGCATGCTGGGAGTAATGATACAGGCCTCCCACCCCCAAACAGACCTCCCAAGCAAGTTAAACAAACATCAAAAGCAAGATGGGTACCTACCTGTTAGGTTGGGGAGAACATTGCAATGGCTGACACGTGCTCCTGGGTGGGAGGGAGTGTTCCATGCGGCTGGGGTGTGGGCCAGGGGGCATGGTGGGAGTTGTGGAACAAACCTCCCTCCCCCAAACAGACCTCCCAGTGAAGATGGCGACCTACCTGTTAGGTGAGGGTGGACAGTGCAATGGCTGACACATGCTCCTGGGTGGGTGAGCCTCCATGCTACTGGAGTGTGGGACAGGGGGAATGCTGGGAGTAGTGATACAGGCCTCCCACCCCCAAACAGTCCTCCAATACAAGATGGCTACCTACCTGTTAGGTGTGGGAGAACAGTGCAATGGCTGACACATGCTCCTGGGTGGGAGGGAGTGCTCCATGCAGCTGGGGTGTGGGCCAGGGGGGCATGGGGGAGTAGTGATACAGGCCTTCCACCCCCAAACAGTCCTCCAATACAAGATGGCTACCTACCTGTTAGGTGAGGGAGAACAGTGCAATGGCTGACACATGCTCCTGGGTGGGATGGAGTGCTCCATGCTGCTGGAGTGTGGGACAGGGGGCATGCTGGGAGTAGTGATACAGGCCTCCCACCCCTAAACAGTCCTCCAATACAAGATGGCTAACTACTTGTTAGGTGAGGGAGAACAGTGCAATGGCTGACACAAGCTCCAGGGTGGGTGAGGCCTCCATGCTGCTGGAGTGTGAAATAGGGGCATGCTGGGAGTGGTAGTGCAGGCCTGTTTCCCCCAAACAGGCCTCACAGTGAAGATGTCTGGCTACCTGTTAGGTGATGGTGAACAGTGCAATGGTATTTGGGTTGTGAAAGGAAGTACTAATCATTGTGTTGTTTGGCATTTGTTTGTACTTACCAGCCTCCGTTCCCCCGGGTACTCCTGTGAGACTCTCAGGATGCAGTATGGCAAGCACCTTCTCCTCCCATGGTGTTAATGTTTTCGATGGGATGGGAGGGCCACTGCCAGTCACGTTCGCCAGCTCCCAGTTCTTGCTCCTCTTCTCCTTGACAACCCTCTTGAGATCATGCCACCGCTTCACGATCTCCTTCTTGGATCTTGGGGTGGTCCCTACTGCATTGACCCTTTGTACTATCCTTTCCCACATTTGTGTCCTTGTGGCTAACGGGGTCTGTTGGACCAGGCTACCAAACAGTTGTGGCTCTACTCTGACAATCTCATTGACCATGACTTCCAACTCACCGTCTGTGAATTTGGGCATCTTCTGTGAGGTCATGGTGTGTGGTGGTGGAAGTGGTTGTGGGTGCAGGTGTGTGGGTGGCGGGTGTGGTGTTGGTGTGTGAGGTGTGTTGTGTGCTGGGGATTGTTTGTGCTGGTGTGATGGTGTTACTGATGGTGGTGGTGGTTATGTGTGTGTGCTGTGCTCTTTTGCCAATCCTGTCAGATGTGGTGTATGCCCTTCTCTTCTGGAGTGTTGCAGAGGATTGTGGTCAGTGAAGGGGCTGGTTTTATACTCAGCTATGTGGGTGTGTCCAAGTGGAATTTGGCTGTCAAGTGTGTTGTGGGAGTTGTTCTGTGCTTTTATTTTTGGTTTTGCATTTATTTATTTCATTTGTATGTTTTTTATGTATTTGGGGGGCATGGCTACTTTGATTTGTGCAATATTTGAAATCACTGAGGCGTTTTTGCATCGGCCGCCATTTTTTTCATGTACCTTCCGCTGCGGTGGCTATGCTGAAGCTCTTCCGCTATCTTTCCCATTCACTCCTGTGTGTGACCACGGCGGTCGGAAACAGCGGTTCCGACCGCGGGACCCTTGCGGATATCCTAATTTCCCGTGCGGTGTCTCCGCTTTCCTTGCGGCGGGTTGTTGCTTTTCTGCTGCTTTTCCGAACGCTGCAGTCGTTTTTTTGCCATCACCGCCCGCATCGGGTGGTTTTGGTACCACCGCGGTCGGTCTTTTGTGGCGGTTGATCCTAATTTGGCCGCCGGTTTATCAGTGGTCCAGGTGGGCTGTTGTTTCCCGCCTCCATGGCTGTCAGCTAGTCTTCCTCTGGCTCATATGCAGGGCCCTGACCAGAGTCCAAGGACCAACTGTAGATTCCACCACTGTTGCCTTCTTTCAGTGAAGTTTAAGGGGATGCAAAGCAGCTCCTCAAAAAAGGGAGAATAATTGTGGGGTTCACTTCCACAAAATCAAACAGAAAAACTATGCTAAACAAATGCTGTTTATCAACAATAACTGCTGCGAAACCTCCTTTCTTGGCAAGCGTATTCTCCAGTGGGCAGATTTACATATATTTGGCTCAATGCAATGAGTACGGATGTGTCAAAGGTACTAAGATACAGCACATTCTTGCTCTCTCTCTGCGCTGGAGCACTTGTGGCTGACAAGCCCCAACACAGGTACTCTTGAGCCATGGTAATGGACACCTTCCTGCAAAACAACTATCCTCTAAAGCTATTACCTCTTCCTAGGCATGTTGTAGAATGCAGCACACATAGAAAGAGGAAAAACAAAGTCTCACCTGGGAAGGCTTAGAATTTTGATGCATTCCCAGGTTTATTAGTGTTAGTAAATCTGTGAATGCGCCAAAAACCATGGGTTGATGCATGAGAACACCCACTCTCGACCCATTGAATGCCTTCCCTAGACAGAGCAATGCAAGGCAGTGACTGGTGCTGCCTTGTGTTATTCCAGATTTACTCTGCTGCACAGAGCCCTTGTTAAATATGGGTACCTCCCTTTGCACGCTGAAGGTTGAGAAAGGGAGGACTCATCTTCAGCATTACCTGCATACCTACCCAAAGCTCCCAGGAATTGAGACAAAAAATATGCTTGTGGAAGGAAGGCCTGTGAGGGCTGGGATGAAGAAGGGAGAGTCCGAGTAAAGAAGGTTACTGGGAAGGACTTAGAATTACCTCCTAATTCCTGTTGTGTTCTCAGTTCTGTACTTTTTAAGAAGCTCAACCACAGTACCATGGCTTCCATTTTACCCAATGGATCCCACTTTAATCACCTTGCACTGCTCAATGCTTGCAAGCCAATACATCAATTTTAATAAACTGAAAGTATATATACAGGAACATCAGACACTCTAACACCCACCTTAAAACAGAAGTAAGATTACAAATTTCAGAGTTCAATGCTATTCTTTCTCTCAATGCTACACTTTCTCTGACCTTCAGCTGATAGTGAGAAATAAAACTACATGTTACAGCCAAGGTGGCATACGTATAAACTACCCAGTTTCCTCAAAGTACCAGGCCTAAGATGCCTAGGAACAAGGTGTTGGTAAAATGCTGTATTATTGCTCACTGTTGTGTTCTGCATGTCACAAGTCATAAGTGAATCATTGCTCGGAAAACTCATTCTTCCAAGGTCAGTAACTGACTATTATTGAATTGGTATACAGTCAAAATATCGAGTTAAAAATATAGAATTGCATTAATATAGAATTAAAAAGATAGAATGGACTCAATATCGAATGGACTGAATATAGACAACAAAAACTATCGAATAAAATAGCAGTAATATCAAATTCAAAATATAGAATGGACAAAATATCGAATGGACAGAATATAGACAACAAACATTTCGATTTTGAGGTAAGTAAGTTAATATCGATTTTTTCATAATATCCAATTTTTTTAAGTGTTTTTTATGTTAGTATATGTGTGAAAAGTGTATATTTATTTTATAATTGATTTTAATGAATAAATTTTATGTTATTTAATTTTTGCGTAATATAATTCTGTAGCGGGTTGTGGGTTTATAGGGGAATATGGTGCGAAGTAATTTAATTATAATTAATTAAATATGTTAATTTATTTATTGGTATTTATTTTGAATTAATTGTTAATTAATTTTTAATTGGTAATTAATTAAAATATAATTGGTAATTTATTTTTATTAATTGATTAATTGATAATTATGTTAATTTTATTAATTTATTTTATGTAGCGGGTTGTGGGTTTATAGGAGAATAGGGTGGGAAGTAATGTATTTCTAATTAATTAAATGTTTTAATTTATTTATTGGTATTTATTTTGAATTAATTGTTAATTGGTAAAAAAAAAATTATTAATAGGTTATTATTTTTAATAATTAATTTTTATTTGTATTTTTAAATGATTATTTATTATATTATATTAAATTGTTAATTACGTTTAATTATTTTGTAATTGGTATTAATATTTAATTTATTTTTATTCATATATGAAGTATTTACTTTCCCTACTGTTGCACTCTCTGGAGTGGAAATAGTAATTTTTACCCTCCCGGTATCCAACGCTTTCCCTACTGTTGCACTCACTGGAGTGGGAATAGTAATGTTTACCCCTACGCTATCCAACGCTTTCCCTACTGTTGCACTCTCTGGAGTGGGAATAGTAATTTTTACCCCTACGCTATCCAACGATTTCCCTACTGTTGCACTCACTGGAGTAGGAATAGTAATTTTTACCTCTACGCTATCCAATGATTTCCCTACTGTTGCACTCTCTGGAGTTGGAATAGTAATTTTTACCCCTACGCTATCCAACGCTTTCCCTACTGTTGCACTCTCTGGAGTGGTAATAGTAAATGTTACCCTTTCCGCTATCCTACGGTAAAAATATTGTATATTTTTTATTAATATTACGTTCATATATATATTTATATGTATTAAGAAATCAAATTGTATGTTTTTCTTTTTACTTACATTAATTATTTATTCATTTTAATGTTATTTAAGTATTTTAAGTATGTTTAAGTTAATTATATTTATTATTTCATTAATTTTTTATTACTTTTAAGCATTTAAAAAAATTCAGTATTTTGACTAACTATATTTTTTACAACAATATTTTTATTTTGATATTTTTGTACTTACCTGTTTGGAGATAGGAATTCGATATTTTTGCATTCTATATTTTTTCCTCGATATTATGGTAGTTCTATATTTGTGTCATCGATATTATTTCAGTGATCCTATTGAATTGACTTAGATGAATACATAAGGCAGAAGTCTGCTATTTAAAAACAAAGTATTAGTAATGTCCGAAATCGGCTTAATAATTTGTTAGAGGGTGAACCTACCAACTTAATAAAGTGCCTCTGGTCAGGTAAAACTGAATTCTGACAGACTTTCTGCTCAACCCCTTGTGCCTACAGTATGCAGCAGGCAATCCCCAGAGAAGTGTTGTGAAAGATCAAGCAGTATCAACTATTATAAAGTGAAGAGCACAGCAAAATAACATTCCCAAACCAATTTAGAAAAACTGCAGACAAATGTATTGAGGAAAATGACACCAAGATTATTAAAATTGACTAAGGCAAAAAATCCCTTCCCATAAGCAAAGCACCATTGAAAAATAAGTTTGTTGTCAACCGTGACCCATGCATAATTTCATGGTGACTGTGAATGAGGGGTCCGATACACCAAGTAGGACATCGCAGACAAAGTTTTATCTACAGCCACAGGGCTTAATGTATATAACAGCCTTGTTCTACAAAGGAGCCCTGCACCAAACTGTTTTCTTTTTCCTTTTTAAAAAGAAAATCCCCAAAATAAAAAATAAAATGCTCCCCTCACCATGGGAGTAGCCTCCCCTGGAAAGGGGAGTATTAAGCAGTTTTCACTGCGCCTTACCATGAGGGTTTTCCTGGCGGTGAAAGGAAGTGAAAACTGACCTTTAATTCCACCCATCTAAATTAGGTGGTTAGAATTAGACGTCTGCCTCCAATGGCTCTTACTCGTCAGGGCCGTCAGAGGGGTTTTTATTCATGGCAGAGACAGAATAGTCTCTGCCGTCATTAAAACTAAGGGCTGTCTGATTTTAAATGTGGCAGGCGGACTATGATCTTGGCAGTATGTATGGTCTGTCGCGGTAGAGTGTATGTGCAGTAAAGATATATATATTAGGCCCCATGTCTCTGAAGTGTAAGTTAAAACCTCAAGAAAGCTTTGGATGGTTAGGGTCCCTTGAAGTCATATATTTAATCATCGATGTTTTTTGCTGAGAGACTAGAGAGAAAGGTGAACAGGGCTGGCTTTAAGGCTGTGCGAGGGGTGCGGCCACACTGGGCGCTGACCTGGGGGGGGCACTGACCTGTAGGGGGAGCACTGACCTCAGGGGGGCCACTATTTTCAGCAATTAATTAAGATTTAAAAGCACCTGCTGAAGAGCTCCTTCTGCTTCCAGCATTCAGGCAGCAACAAAAATATCACAATAACTCTTGTGATTAACGTTCCTACAGAGAGAGAGATTGGAGATTTGCCTTGTGGTAGTTTTGAGCTACCATAAAATAGCGCACAGGGTTAATACGCCTGCTGCAAAGAACAGATCTGCATTTTTATGTGGATAGCTGAGTGGATTAGTAAAGCCAGCCTTTACCAGCACTTTAAAACAAATGAAATGCACATGAGAGAGGGGCTATGAAGAGATGAGGGGCCCTTTTGCTGAGTGGTAGTGAGGGAATCTGAGGAGGAGGTCAGGAGGGGAGGGATAGCCAAAAAATATTGGCGCCCCAGGTGCCACCAACGCTACAGCCGGCCATGAGATTAAGAAACAGGAGTAAGTAGACAGTAAGGAAAAGTGAATGAGAAGGGAAAGAGGGGTTGATTGGGTTCTTCAGTTGAAAATACAATTGATGGAGAGAAGGAAATAGGTTTTAGATTACATGTCATTTAAAAATCCAAAGTTATCCATATTTTTTAAATGATAACTAAGGATTCAGTTTCTGAGGTTCTTACGTCAACATGTAATAAGTTCCACAATGCAATTGTTGCAACAGAGAATGATTAAGAGGATGCTTTCTGAGTATTAAAGAGCTAGATTTCCAGTGTGAGATACTGTGAACACCTTATATTGTTATTACCACCAGGTTTTTGATGCTAGAGAGTAAACACACAGGATTGCTGAAGTTTAGTGCTTTGAAGGCAATGCATGACAATTTAAGTTGTATTCTGACATCAAGCAGGAGCAAGTGTATACCAGAGATCAATCCATCCCCACAGTGAATTACTGCTGCTGCGGCCCAGCCAAGCATATTATGAGATTCCTCATTGCCACACTTTTCACTGCGGTGCGCCAAAGAATCTCCTGCCAGAATCTCCTGCCAAAGAATCTCCTGCCAGACAGGAAAAAACTCCTGATCTAGAGGGCCATTTGTAAATGGGGTTGGCAGTGCGGGAGCAGGGCGGTTCCACTCCCGCACCGCCAAACATATAGGGCCCGATTCACAGAATGAACTTAAGACTCAATAATAAACTTACTACTATTTTGGTATTCACAGAATGTACTTACTACTTTTGGTATTCACAGAAGTTAGGATTTTGTCTTAAGTTTGTCTTAAGACAAACTTAAGACAGACTGAAGACAGACTTAAGACAAACTTAAGACAGACTTAAGACAGACTTAAGACAAAATCCTAACTTAAGTCTGTCTTAAGTCTGTCTTAAGTTTGTCTTAATACAAACTTAAGACAAGATACTAACTTCTGTGAATACCAAAAGTAGTAAGTGTATTCTGTGAATGCCAAAATAGTTGTAAGTTTAGGATCGAGTCTTAAGTTCATTCTGGGAATCGGGCCCATAATGAGGCCCTAAGTTTGTTGATTGTATACAACTTTTCTCTGGCTTTGTTAGCAGTTTTACCACATGATAAGTCATGAAGAGGTTAGAATCTAGCCAGATTCCCAAGAATTTCCACTCTAAGGCCATGTTGGGGGGAATTCATAATTGTTGAGTTCACCCAGCCACATCTCATTTATTTTGTGTCTTTGTAGACTTTTGATAAGGAGATACTCAGGTTTCTCAGGATTAAGCTACACAATATTATTTTTTGAAGATATCATTTTACGAAGGCCACATCTTCATTTGGTGAGATTTTCAGGTAGATCCGTGTTCTGTCAGGATATTTATGAATGGCCAAATCTGTAATGTCCATCATTATTCTTAATAAAGAGATTGAACAGCAACAGAGCTAAGATCGTTCCTTTAGGAACACAGCACATTAACACTGCATCTTTGGATGAATGATTCACAATCCTAAACAAGTATCTTTGGTTCATCTGAAAGGAAGCAAACCATTTCAGTACAATACCACCATCACCAAAACATGATTCTAGAATCTCCTGAAGCCTCTGGTGATAAATTATGTCAAACATCACCATCAGGTCTAAGAGTATGAGCAACAGGCAACACCATCATCTAGATGGAGAGGATGGCATTTAGAATTTTCAGAGTAGCATTTTCAGTGCAACAGCTGCTCCTGAAACTAGATTGATGTGAATGCAGTAAATTAGTTTCTTCTATGTTGTGTTTATTGAGCAGTATAACTGCACACTTTTCAAGAATCATTCCAAACGAGGGAACATTGGTCACATGTCTGTACATTTAGTCTGATGTAGAGGTGAAACAACTCTAGTTTCTAAGAGATTGTAGCTTCCAGATTACAAAAAATTGGGTTCATGCTGTCAGAAAATTCTATATAGTGTTGAAGTTATTAGTTCCCTTTATACATATCTGTTTGAATGATCTTTTTTAAACAAATTCAGAAAGCAGAGGGATTGCAGGATAATTAGATGGTGATGGGGATCATAAAGTACTCACACCAGTCTATCTTTATAAAGAATGCACAGAGATAATGAAAAGACTTAAGTGGCA
Source organism: Lissotriton vulgaris (assembly GCF_964263255.1). Classification (NCBI taxonomy): domain Eukaryota; kingdom Metazoa; phylum Chordata; class Amphibia; order Caudata; family Salamandridae; genus Lissotriton; species Lissotriton vulgaris. The sequence continues at coordinate 88,245,112 of NC_141697.1, read as the reverse complement.
AAAGAGTGAAGAGGTGCTCTACTGTGAGAAAATATAAAAAAAATGCCATAGCTGACTAAGTGTTGTCAGGTGTATCAGTAATATGGCTAATTTTGGAAGTTAAAAAAATGCTTACGCATATGCAGATGTTACAAAATAACAAAGTAACAAAGTCCCAGCCGGAACAAGTGTGCATCTCTTGGGCAAAGCAGATTCCAGTTAGGCATTCCGCAACACATAACGGTATACAAAAAAACTGTGGAAAAGACAATAAATACACTATGGCTGCATGAATGCAGCAATATAAAGGTTCCACAAGAACTCACATAAGTGCAAGCGATGACATAATGCAGACATGCATGTTATTATATATATATATATATATATATATATATATATGTCTCTTTCAGTCTCTCCTTGTGTCATCTTCGAAAACAACCATCTGCGAGAGAGAGTGTGATGGGATCTATTTCCACAAGGGCTCCAGTACACAGATGCTTGCACAAGACCTGAAAGGTTGGATGCTTTGGGATCTGTTTTCTATCAGCTGGAATAATCCCCCCATTTCCTGCACCATTTCTTTAATGATTAAACCTGCTCAAGCAAAAGATACAAGCTACTGATCTCATTTTCTACCATTCAGCAATTACTGAATGTCATTTGTTTAATAGAATCTAGACTTTCTGACACCAAGGCTAGGAAAATCTCAATTGTATTACAAGGCTGGAGGCTCATATTATGCATGTTGAAATCACTGCAATAACAGAATTAGAAACGTGAAATTGGTTTCTAGTAAATAATTCTAAAGGTATCTCCATTGGACCAATCTGCAGATTTGAGGATGTCATGTTAACTAGCACCTGTCCAGAAATCTCGCGAAACCATGGCTCCTCTGGCTGAATGGGCCCGACAGAATCAATATTAATTCCAGCTAAGGACATGATCCACTTGACCCAATGAGTCAAAGTGGGAGAGGAAACAGGATTATGGAGTTTTTTTAAAAGAAATAAGCAATTGATTAGGAGAGGGAGATCTCAGATTTCCAGTGCAAGTAACATAAGCCTTTAAACGGTATACACCTGTTACAACGCATTTGTTACTCCGCACTACCATTACAACGCGACTTTTACAACGCATACCATTACAACGCATTGCGCTGGGGGGCGCTCTAGGATAGGGAATAAGTATAATTTACTATCCAACACCTTCCCTAGGGTCCACGGGGACTGGAGTTAGAATAGTAAATTATACTTACCACTATCCAGCACCTCAAAGCGCTATGCGTTGTAATGGTATGCGTTGTAATGGTCGCGTTGTAATGGTAGGTAGTTGTAACGGTATGCGTTGTAACATGGTACATCCCTTTAAACTGTTTCCAACACACTACTTGGGTTGAGAAGGAAAAAAAAAGATATGAACCTGAAAAGAAAGATCAACAGGAGAATAATGGAAAGAAGACACATCAAATGCTCTAACATCTGAAGCACGTTTTAATTCAATTAAACATAAAAGCATTGGGCCCGATTCACAGAACTAACTTAAGACAAAATCCTAAACTTACTACTTTTGGTATTCACAGAAGTTAGGATTTTGTCTTAAGTTTGTCTTAAGACAAACTTAAGACAGACTTAAGTTAGGGTTTTGTCTTAAGTCTGTCTTAAGTTTGTCTTAAAACGAACTTAAGACAAAATCCTAACTTCTGTGAATACCAAAAGTATTAAGTTTAGGATTTTGTCTTAAGTTAGTTCTGTGAATTGGCCCCATTGTTAGCTTCTTCCGAAATTCCCTGGATTCTCCACGATGATCCAAAATCCTCTAGGCGACCAGAAAAAGGGAACCTTCTAGAAGCATGTTGTGCTGATGACCCTGAGGGTTGAGCAATAGATCGGGAAAATGAGGAATACAAACTGGGAAGTCTGAAGCCATCTCTAACATAGTTGGATACCACAGTTGTTCTTTGCAAAAGGGAGTTATTCATATCAGAGAAGAGTGCTGCCTGCGTGTCTGAGCTGGAGATCATGCAATTGAAAGAAAGGATGGGAAAAGCATAGAGAAGAGCCTGTGGCCAAGATTGAAGAAAAGTGTCCATTGCCAGCACTAGATGGTCTGGCCTCCAACTGAGAAATGAGGGCAGTTGGGAGATGAGATGAGATGAGAGGCAAAAAGATTTATTGACATGTTGCCAAAGATGGAAGAAAAGTGATTGAACACTGAAGGGTGCAGCTGAAAATCACTTGAATCTTGAAGTTGCCTGGAATACCAGAATGTTATAACATTTAACTTCCCTGGTAGATAAACTGCTCCGATGGGGAGATTCCATTGTAAACAATCCCCCAAAAGTTGTTTAGTGAGATCTGACAGAATCTTGGACTTCGTACCCCTGAGATGGTTTATTTATCTGACAGCTGCCAAATCGTTCATTCGCAGCAGAATGGTGCAACTTTCTTTTTCCTTTGTAAAGGACTGGATGGGAAAACAACCTGCAAGCGTCTCTAAACTGTTGATATGTAAAAAGGACTCCTTCTGAGAACACAAGCAAGAACTGACCACATCTTGTGCCCCACCCTGTCCGACTTGCATCGAAATCTAAGACAAGATCTGGGGAAAACCTAAACAAATAAGTATATCCTGGCAAGTGAGAAGGAAGAAGATTCTTGTCTTAGGCCATAATGAGTTGAACTCCTTGTGCTCTGAGAAAGGACCACAACTGGTCTGAGAATCTTGTAAAACACCAAGGAGCCTAAGACAGACTGAAAGGAAGAGATTTGTTACGATAGTAAGCATTCCTCATTTAAACTGGAGAAGCTTTCTGTGGGAGGGATGAACTGAAACAGTAAGATAATCATTTTGACGTTCTAGTCTGACAAACCAATTATTTTGAAGTAGGGTTTCCCTGAGATGGAGAATAGTCTCCATTTTGAAATGATGATATACCACAAAGTTATTGAAGATTTCTGAGATTTAAAGCAAGACAACATTTCTTGTTCTTTTTCGGAACCAGAGAAACTGTACTGAGAAAACCTGAGGGTTAGAAATGAATTGGTTCTATCACTTGTTTGAAAAGAAGAGATTGAATCTTGTTGTAGATGAGACGATGTTGATCTTGGGGAAAAAAGAAGAGGATGAGGAAATTGAAACTGAACTGGAAGTTGGTAACGCTCTCTGAAATATCTTTGAACTAACTGAATTACCCAGGGATCTGTGGTGAGAGAAAACCATGAATTTAGAAACAATGCCAATCTGCCTCTGACGGGAAGAAGTCCAGAAATGAAAACTCTTACCAGAGTATTGTTGTCCTTTGTTTCTATATCCCCTGTACCGGTAGGAAGGCCAGAATTGAAAACCCTTACCTGAGTATTGTTCTCCTTTGTTTCTATATACCCTGGACCGGTAATCTCTGGAGCGAAGGGTATAGAATTGAGGCTTATATCCTGAATAGACCTCAACTTGAGATTGCTGGCTGAAGGAGCCTCCCTTGGGGTATTGACCCCTGCTGGAATAGCAGCTGGCAAATCAACTCTTACCTTTGCCGACCCTAGCAAAAGCCCGAGAGGAGAAAATCTTTTTTGGGTGGAGCTGAGCTTTGTCCATGGTAGCAAAGGTAGATACATATTTAAGTAACTCTTTAATGAGAGAGTCTCCAAACAATAATCCCTTAGCCGCGGGACCTTCCTCTTTTGAAGCAAGAGAGCCACGTTTTAGGTCGATTTTTAGCAATAGGCTCCTTCTTCTCTTTTGTGATATAGGAGCATTTGCGTTGCCCAAAATCCAAATGGCCTATTGGGCTCAATTGGAAAGAGTCTCAGACTTGATCAGAATGCCTTTCATTTTGGCCTCCTCTGCCAAATCAATAATTCGGATGAGAGGACCTACCAAATCCAACAATTTGCCCTGACAATTGGACCAGGCGCTGTCCACTCCTTCCTTAGAATATCTACTGAATTTTGTGAAAAACTTCATCATATTTAGGTCAATCACAGGGGTAGCAGTGATAATAATATTGGGTTGGGAAGGGCATGGACACTCACATTTTAGCTTATTTCTAGTGGTCTTATCCAGAGCATTGCACGAATAAAAGGAAAGTTATTCCGCAACATGATCTCCTGGAAACCATTCTGTTGAATTTGGGTGGGGACGTTATAGTTAGGATATATAATTTGAAAAACCTTAAAAGAGAATGAAAAAAACGAAGGGTACAGGGATGTTAAAATTAGTCTAAGATTTCACTCATACAAAATCAGAGAAATGTAAAAGTTATTGCTAGTAGAGCTAACTATAACCCGCGCCCCAGCAATGCACTGCTTAATACCTCACATGGTCAGTGACATCACTGATGAAATCTCAAATGACATCACTGAAAACATGACTGGTGACATCATCCACAGAGCCACTCACACACAACTTTGGAACCGTTTGACGAATCCTAACAGAAATGTCAAAACTAATATGATGCTCACTTCAGCTGCTGTCTTGAAAGTTTTGTGGTGATCAGTCATACAGGAGCTGAAAAAAAGAGGTGGTCCTAAAACGCATTTTCCCCATGTTAATTTCCACAGAATCTTTAGACACGGCTGCAGCCCGAGCTGCTGAGCGGAATTACACTAAATTTGGCAGGTAGTTAAATGTTTATGCAGGTCAGCTCACCATATGATTAATACTATAAATGTATTGCAAATTAAATGATACGAAAAATAATGAGTTGATAAGTAAGATTATATATTTTCTTACATCATATCAGAACTAGATCATGAACTATTATATTTAAACACATTTTAAATACCAAATGTATATATCTATATGTATATATAAATATATATATATATATATATATATATATATATATATATATATATATATATATATATATATATTTATTTATTTTTTTCTCCAACGTCGCTTAAAACAGTTGTTTCACCCACAACAAAGAGACGATAGTGGACCCAGGTACTTGTTCCAATCCAATTTTTCTTTTATTATAATTCGACCAGCCAGTCCGCCATGACGCGTTTCAACCCCTATCGGGTCTTGATCACAATATATATATATATATATATATATATATTCTCTGAAAACAGGTTCAGACCTGGTGCATTTGACTGAGGGTGCTGGCGACGGGCTGAACCTTTAAGCCCACAGTATATATATGCCCAGGGCTTGGAAACAGGTCAAGGTAATTCCTCTATTTAAAAAACTTTCGCTTTATCCGGCCAAACCAGAGAACTATCGCCCCATTTCTTTGCTCTCTTGGGCGACAAAGATCATGGAGGAATATGTGAATTCCCTCTTGTCGGATTTTCTGACCTTGAATGACATATTGGACCCCTCCTAGAACGGCTTTCAACCTGGTCACAGCATGGTGTCTGCTCTCCTGGCTGTGACAGAACATGTCTGAACAGCACTGGACGCTGGGCAAATGTCCGCGCTGATCCTGTTGGATCTGAGAGCTGCATTTAATACTGTGTTCCATGACATACTGCTGAGACGCCTGGAGGAAGTGGGAATCACTGGCTCGGCTCTGGAGTGGCTTGCCTCATTTCTCCATGAGAGGTCATTGTTGGTAACAGCTACCCTGTTTGCTTCGGGTGAACACCCTGTTAAACAAGGGGTGCCAGAGGGTTCTTCCCTTAGTCCCCTGCTATTTAATATATATGTTCAACCATTGGCCGCAGTAGCCATTAGCAGGGGCCTGACCATGGTCTCCTAAACTGATGACACACAGCTGGTGGTGGCACTCTCGAATAACACCGAGCGGGACGCCCTTAAGTTTCTGGGCGACCTTGCGGCAGTGGCCGGGCAGATGACCTCCAACTGTGTCCAGCTGAATTCCAACAAGTCGGAGGTTAGTGGGAAAGGACCATGGCCAGTGGAGTGACCTCTGGTGGCCAGCCAGTCTGGGCAAGCCCCTCTCCCCCAGACAGGCAGTAAAAAATGTAGGGGTTTGGTTAGACTCCTCTCTCAACTACTGAGTCCAAACCCAAAAAATGGCAGGGGCTCAGAACACTGCTGGGCTTCTTTGACGCACCCACTCATCAGGTTATCATCCAGGCGTCGGTATTGTTCAGACTTGATTATGCCTGCTCTCTTTATCTGGGGTCCAACAAGGCGGAGGTTTTGAGGCTGCAAAGGGCACAGAATGCGGCAGCAAGAACCCTTTTAGGTTTGCCCAGGCCCTGTTCTGTGTCCTACGCCATTCGCCGTCTTCATTGGTTACCTGTGGCCAGGCGTATCGAATTCAAAACCTTATGTATTGCCTTCACAGTTTTGAAACTGGCTACCCCCTCTATTTTGGCCAATCTTCTTTTTCCATATGTCCCCTCAAGAGTGCGTGCTGGTGGCCGCTCTTTCCGTTGCAGAGCTGCCATTCTCTGGAACACACTCCCTGTGCAGATTCGTGGCCTTAGCAACTATTTAGTTTTCAGGAAGGCCATTAAGACTTACCTTTTCCCTGCACCTTAGTCAGTGTCTGCTCCATCTGCTCATCTCAGTCTTTCTTGGTACCAGCGCCGGGATGCCCCTGTGCTTTGGCAGCTGTAGTGCTCTATAAGTCACAACTACATAACATATATATATTCCATAGCAAAAAAGTTTTGGGTTAATTTGTACCTCCGGATGACAAAAGGTCAAAAAACATTCTATAAAAATGTATTTCCACCTCAGCTCCTTTCTGGAAAGTTTCCAGGTGATCCATCAATCGCGGGCTAAGAAAAAGAGGTTTCCCAAAACACTTTTTCTCCATTTATTTTTCCATAGGAAAATTAGACACAGGAACAAACGGCTGAACAGAATTACACCAAATTCAACAGAAACTGCAGAGGATTTGCGGAGCTGCCCAATCTCAAGATGAGATCTGATTGGCCGCCACCACATTAACAAAGATGTGGGGGGAGCTATCTTGGGACTTGAGGACTCAGTCCCCTGTCCTAGGAAGAGGTTTTTTAGAAAACATATAGGGTGGATGGGTAGAGATACCCTACTCCCCTAGGCCCAATGGCGGGGCAAAAACAGCAAGGTTTTTTTTCAGTGTGGCAGAACTGCAGAGGATCCTCAACTCCTATAAAAACAAATGTTGGTGTCCCGCCTTTTAAAAAACATACCACGTGGATGGCCAGGGCCTGGGGTGGAGCATAAGTATTCAATGGGGAGGGGCTAGTTCAGACCCTTCCCATAGCCTTTGTGAGGCCACGGGGTCACTAATCAAATAATGGGAGGACAGAAGTGGAGGCAGGTGTCACATATGACAAGAAACAGCCATGCACATGGGAGCATCAGAAAAATGTAAAACTCTACTATTTCCTATTTGGTAGAGATGGACATATTTTTCTTTACCTCTTTAAGTGTTTCTCCTCCTTTTCATTGTCTCACATTTCGATGGATAATGTGCAAGATTCCCAAAAGTAATCTGAGACAAAATCCTAACTTTACGACTTTCGGTATTCACAGAAGGCATTTAGGAGTACTAAAGTTAGGATTTTGTCTCTGTTAAACTTACGTTTTGGTCTTAAATTAAACTTAAGACAAACTTAAGTTTAACTGAGACAAAATCCTAGTCGTAAAGTTAGGATTTTGTCTCAGACTTAAATTTAACCGAGACAAAATCCTAGTCGTAAAGTTCGGATTTTGTCTCAGGTAAACTTAAGTTTGTCTTAAGTTTAACTTACGACCAAAGGAAGTAATTAGGGTGTCCTGCACCATTTGACTTTAGGATCACCTTCATTTTTCATGCTGTCATGCAGCAAAAGTTTCAAAATATGAAAAAATCTCTTAAAAAATCAAAAAATTTATTCATTTAATATGCAAAGCCACCTTTTCACCTTAGTACATCGGATTATATCAGCGCATTGAGAAGTATTAATTTGAAAGTACTAGTTTTCAAACATTCATTTAGAATCAATAATTCTTCCCACCACCATGTGCAGTCTAGGGTGGCCTGGGATACAATTATTATAGCTTATTAAATCAAACACAGGAGAAGGCTCTGTGCAGCACACATCCTGAAGTCATGTATTTCAAGATCCTCTTATATGTGATAATGAAGAAAAAGGAAGGAAAATTAAATAAAACAATTGCCTTGGATCACACAATTGGATCAAGTGGGGAAGCCTGGATTAATCCCATGTTTTCTGGTTTCACATTGTTCAATTTAGCCATTACACGTATATGCTTTGCTTACCCTACACCCTCCTTACAGCCAATCCTCCTTGAACAACCCCTCGCCCGACTACCTCCCCGCTGGCATCAATGAAGCCCTTGGTCACATCATGGACCGAACTTATTGGCCCCTGGTTGATGTTTTCAAGTACCCATGCATTAAAGCTTGCCCTGTTAGTTTTTCCAGTGCTGAAAAAGTAATGGAAAAGATTTCTTTTTGTATACAGAATGCACATAAAAGATAAAACAAATGCATGTCAAAAACCAAGGTGGATTCGGCATCCTGACTTCCAAACTTACTACAGAGCGACACAAGGCCAGTTTGCTTAACATTGATTCCACAAAGATGCCAGACTGTCCTACTTCATCCCAGAGAGCGATCAAGCAGAGGACATTCCACTATCATCTATCTTGTCGAACGGATTCAAACTTGATTCTGCTGGTGATCAAACACTGTCCACCACAAGTTGGGCATGGTAGAAACTAACTGTCTCCTAGGGACCTGCCCCCTGTACTCTAATCTTCATCCATTGGCTAATAACCCATGGATATCCCTGAACCTGGAACGTGTGGTGCAAAACACACTGAGCAAATTTGACCTGGGCACAATAGGAAATGTCTTCCCTAACGGTCATGTCCTTTCACATACTAATGACCCAAGATTTTGCCAATCCACACAGATGGATCTTTTCCTCATACGTCACCTTCATGCCACTCTTCGTGTCTGTATCCCCTTGTATCTCATAGCTCCTGATGTCTTCTCCACTGAGAAGTGTGGCTCAGGGGTTAGAGGCGGCAGACCCGGAAGCTGAGATCGGTCCTGTACCAGGGTTCAATTCCCTGCCTCGGCGGGTCTTGGGCAAAAAATTCCACGGACTCGATAATTCTCGCTCCGGTGCCTTCTCGACTCACGGGCTCACACTCTGTGACTCTGGGCAATAGCTTGCTTAATCTCCACAACGGCCCCTCGCGGCGGGATGCATGGCTTTCACCTTGTGGATACCCTGCTGGGGCTATCTCACAGGGGAATACTAGGACGGGTTCCCTAAGCAAGCGCCGGGAAACCCACTGCGGGTAGCTGTGTGCTATATAAGCTCAAATACATTTACATTTACATTGACAATATTAATATCAGACTCTGAAGGGGCGTGACTGATAACCAAACTATACAAAGCCTGCATGTGAATAAAGCCCGCTCCTTGACTGACAGAGTGGTACTACTGCAGTGCGCAGATTCAATTTGTTTCCCATAACCATCAACACAAGTTGCTCCAATTAAAATTTCTGCACAGGGCATACGTTACCCTATCACACTTGCCAAATTAGATCCTACCAGGTCTTTCAATTGCCCAAAGTGCAGCACGCCTGAAGCTGATTTTGCACATCTGACATGGACTTGTCTACATATTGGGGCTTATTGAGGTGAAATATTTGTGTGCCTCGCCTTAATGACTTATGTTGAGTTCCACCCAGGCACCTTATGCCCTTATGGCACACTTGGACTACGTGGAAGATGTCCCTAAATCGATCCGAAGATATACGTCCATGGCACTACTGCTGGCAAAAAAGAGATAGCATTGCATTTGGCCATGAGGTTTGCCCAACTGGTAAGGCTTGGCTTACCAGTGTGATTTATTGTGACTCCACCAGTGAAGTACATGCCACACTACAACTGCCTACCTCACAGCGAGGGATATTTGGCAGCCTCTCAGGGACCACCTATTGACCATTGTCACAGATTCCCATGCTAGTCTCACATATCTATGGTTGTAATCCATTTACCACATTGCTATACAAACCTAATTGCTCCAATTGACACCCCTGCATTGCCTCGTGTGTTTGCTTCACCCTTGTATGTTATGATTTGATTCCTGTATCTGATGGTATTATTGACGCTTTTGACTACTCAAGGCCTTTACTACTGTTCTGTAGTACTATATGCTCATACCTATGACCCTGTGTTTTTGTATTGTTCTTCTTGAAAATTCATAAATGAAGTTTTAGTATTAAATCTTTTTATTAGCAGTTTAAGACGCATGCATAAACAGCACAGGACCATAAAGCCCAAAACCACAAATACATGTAAATAAAGTTTTAAACCCCCAAAAAATAAAAACAACAAGAAGATTGATCATATTTTCATATTTATATATATCAAATAGCCAATAACATGAGGTTAGAGAGGCATGCTCCTCTTGGTGGAGCCAAAGACTACTTCATGTATATTTAAAACATTGTAACAATACATCAGAAGACAACTTTCAAGACAGACATAAACAGATAAAGCGTTGATATTGGTTACCTAGGCAGTTCAATTCCTAACTCAAGCTATTTCTCTGAACACTGGAGGATAGATTTACTAACATTTGACGCAGTGCAACGCAGCAAGATAACTTGCTGCACTGCGTCAAATGGAGCCATATCTACGAAGATAAGGCACATTTCTGCTCTGCACCAACGCATGCACCCTTGCATCATGATGTAAGGGTGCCTGCATTGCGGGTAGCACTGTTTTTGTGCAGGCCACTGCACCTTTCTGTACAAAAACCACATTTCTGGGGCTTTTTCCTCTAGCTAAGTAGAAAGAGGAAAAAACTAAGAGAAATAAACATATTTCTCCTCGGTACACCTCCCTTGGGAAGCTGTAGCTTTTTGACATAATTCCAGGTTTACTAGTCTTAATAAAACTGTGAATGCACCAAAACCATAGGCGGATGATTGGGAGTACCTACGCTCCGCCTATGCAACGCCATCCCAGGGCAGAGTAGCAGAAGTCAGTGACTTGAGCTGCCTTGTATTACTCCAGATTTACTATAGCACACAGAGCTATGCAAGGTGGCTCTGTATGTCATATTAAATCTCACTAAAGGGCTTGTGTTGCCGTTGCATCAACTTACACACCGCAAGCCTTTGTAAATCTGGCCATGGATTTCTTTTTCTGTTGGTTCTCAGACCACAATTCATCTTATTCTCATTAGGCTCCAGCATGTATATGTTCAGTAAAACAAACCTAAAAAATGTGAGTTGGCAATTCACCCTTCTCTATGGTTCTTTTTTATGGGATGAGTAATGTTATAACATATGTTTTTTATTTTCCCTTCTCTATATTTCAAAATGATAATTCCTTGTTATGCATCACATAACTCTTCTTCACGCTTTTGGGGAAGATGTGTTATATCCTTTGTTCCTTTTTTCCCTTCCCTATATTTCTTGTTGCCATTGCATAGTATAGATTACCCTTACGCTTACTAGATATTCCCTTTCCCTCCACCTGTTGGCACCTCCCTAGAGTGCACCTTACTATGTTGGAACTTTGGAATGTAAAAAGGAGCCTGTAGTAGAATACTGAGGTAGGAATGGAGATTGTAAAGTGGACAGAGGAGATCTAATAAATACTGGCACTTACCTGCTTGGAGTTTCTTCTTTATAACCAATAACCTAGCTAAAGTGGTGGTGTGGATAATACCAGGAAATATGTATTTCCTCATAGACATTGGTGCTATAGTTATATATTGCAAAGGTTAGGCTCACAGCTGACAGATTACACAACTTAATTGAGAATCATGTTGCAAGATTTGTGTTTGGTGTGAGCAGATACGAGGATCATAGGGTGAGTAAGTGGAAACACAGGTAGATTGATGGACAGCTGAATGTGTTTGTCATGTAGCTAGGTGCAGGAATTCATTTTCTTTATCTTTTTTTTGTGCAGTTTTAGTAGCGCAAACTCAGCCCAAGGGGTTCGGAGTGCTTACCTTAAATTACACAAGGTCAGATTTTTTTCTTCTGGCACAGGACGTCCGGGATTTCTCTGGACAGTCCTAGTTTTTTAGTTAGCGCCCTAAGCCAATGCACAAGTGCTGCTCTGGGGTTGATCTGTGGTAGTAGAGTACGGGGAGAAGCCACACCCCCTCCTCCATCCATCTTTTTCATCGGCTTGTGTCTTTGTCTTTCCTAAATGCTGCCTTCCGATTGGTTTATAGGCCTATTAATCCCTGTTATGACGGCCATGTCGTCATTTGTATCCTTCCAAGCCTACTGGCCCTTTTACTTCGAGTGTTGCATGGTATGCGTTATTTAGATTTATATTTTCTTCTCATGCCTTCTCCCCTCTCCTGCAGTCCATGCCTACTCGCCCCCACCAGCACTCCCCTTGTTCGTGCCTTCTCGCCCCCCCCCCCCCTGCGCCCCGCCCGTACTCCGGTTTGCAATGCAACAGGTCTTGCATAAATGCATAAATGCGAGTCGTATTGCAATGCCCTAACAATGCTCCTGTACATCGGTGTCCCGGCGGCAGTCCTCCTGCTGCTGTTCCTGACGTGGATGTTCAGCACTAGCGCCTGCACCCCTTTCCCAAGGACAGCCGCAGACCCCTGCACCACAGGCAGCCGAGAACCTGGTGCGACAGGAGGGCCTGAAGCAAGGTAAGTCCTGTGAAGTTGGGTAAGTGCTGCACAGACCGGGTGACTGCAGGGGAGCCGACTGCAAACGCTGTCGAGCAGGGTATGCACGATGTAGGCATAGTCAGGCAGTGTGGGCACTACACAGGAGTCGGGTAAAGCTTGCATGGTGCAGGCAGTAATAACTGCATCTGCATCACAGCTGGGTACCCGGCAGCAGCGGATGAAGTGCTCAAAAGGTATGGCCATGGCGCTCCGATAGAACCCGCCCACTTCAGCTGGGTAGTGTAAATAGGGCTGCAAGTGGTTTACGTGAGGTAGGGAGTGGTTTGGTGAATGTCCTCCGCCACACAAATAGGTCCGCACGCATCTTAACCTGAGGAAACACGTTGCGATTACAGTTCAGGTGGGCTGGACCGTGGTATGTGCAACACAAAAGCACTTGTATCAGGTCACAGGCAGTGAAACTAGGCAGTGAGCGGGATTAACACAGTACATAAGCGGCATGATCCCTGCCAGATTAGCGGGTGTCGGCAGCATCATTGCAGGATAAGTGCATGTGAGAAGTGTACAGGTGCAGAAGGCACAGTAAGTTTAGCACGGAAGGATCCCGGGTCTAATTTAGTGCCTCGCGGCACGATACTGGCTCGTACAAATGGTGCTGCTATATTACGCACATATAAGGCAGTGTGGTGATTGATGGGCAAATGAGTTCCGATGTGCCAGACCTGGAACTGGGTAAGTGCAGCTAGGGTGGGGTCTATACGGGTAAGTGCGGTTCCAGAGGGTTCTAAGCAGGGTAACTGCAGCACAGGTTTTTGCAATAAATTGCTAAATGCTTTTTTGTGTGTTTAATTTTTGCACTTCAGGTTCTGCTTTAATTCTTGATGCCTGCAACCATGCTTTCTCTTTGATATGAAAGAGCCAGACACCAAGGAATAAAATGCCCTCGGCCATACGATAATGGGATATTGCAAGTCACTACATAGTTCCATGACCTCAAAAAGGAACTCCTTGGTGATTGGCATAACCCCCGCTCTCTGCCCCACTCCTACATGCATATGCCATCACCTTTCCTTTCGGTACTTCCCCTCCCGCCAAGAAAGCCACTACACTTTTTGTCTCGTGGTGGTCATTTGTTGGCCGCCGTTTATTAGGGTTACAAGGAAACAGGTATATCTTTCGCATTTTGCATGTTATTTCATTGTACATTTCCTTGCTATTGTCTCTTGGCCCTTCTGGGCTGATTCTTTGGTAGGTTGGAATTTTCTTGCGCCTCATTTGCGTGGGAAGGGTGTAGCCTTTGTCCTAGAGTTAGGCGGCTTCGCTACCTTGTCCGACTTTGTTGTGTCCTGCCATCCTGCGGGGGCTGGGCTGCGAGCGCTGTCTCTTTTTGCTACCCCTTCCTTTGGTAGCCATGTAACCCAGCCGTGAGGCATCCCAGAGTCGCTGTCCTTAGGCCCCCTCACCCAGCCATGCGGCATCTGAAGGTGAGGGGACCTATTCTGGCGCACCGCCCTCAGGCGTGCCTCCGTACCAACCGTTTTCAGCATAGCCCTTCACCATGCCATCAGGGAGGCTGCAGTCTTCCTGTGGCTCCCCCCACTACGTCCTGACTTGTTATTGACAACCTGCCAACACCATGGCGCCCCACAGGTTGCTCCAGAACATTCCCATGCCTTGCTCGGAGAGGTGCACACCATCGCTGGCGTAGTATTCCGGGCAGCCCGTGTGTATCAGCCCATGCCTGATTGTTTCCAGGCCGTTTAACCTGCAGAACCTGCTCACTGTGAGGTTTAACTTTTTCCTTGAGTTCTCCACCCCTTTGTACGATGCTGCCACGCGCCATTCCTTTCTGCTGATCAGCTCGGACCCGATTATCATTGTGCGCCCAAACGCCCTGGATGTCTCTATGAGGTCTTTTTGTATCCCGAGGAGGAGAGCTCTTCGCCCCATACCGGCCAGGTAGTTCCCCCCGAGTTGTATGATGAGAACATCCGGGTGCCGCCCGCTTCTTCCCGCAGGCCCTTAAGGGCTACTGCCAGCTGCTCCCATCGCATGCCAGACCGTCCGAACCACCGGATGCATGTGTGCCTTGGTCTGTCCCGGAGCGTGCGGCCCGTGTTTTTCCACTAGGCATCCATCCATCTGATAAATGAGTGGCCCACCACCCATACCAGGTGCAGTCTTTTCCCCGTTGAAGCAATGGAAAAAACGACCGGTCACTCCCTTGTTTGCCCCGCATGCCCTCCAGTCATAGCAGCTGGGGCCTCACGTACGTTTTGTATGCGCATGAGTGCCACCTCCCTACCACCTATATTCCTGCCTCGGTCATCCCGTGTTGTGCTGCAGTCGTGGCTGCCCCTATCCGGAAAGAATGGGACCCAAAGCCCCTTGAGGCGCATCACTGCTGTGAACTGAAACTTGATCAGCTGGGTTCCGTCTTTGTGTTTGAACAGAGGGCCCTCCCCCGCTGGTCTTTCTGTTATGAAGGCGAACAGACAGCATACCGCGCAGTGTCTCTGGTCTTGTATGCATCGCAACCTGACTATGGTCCCCTTGCCGGCCTGGTCTGTTTTTGACCGCCGTAGCACCATCTCCACTCCCTTTGCCTTGGGCGTTACGTCGCTGGCCTGTATGCAATGCTTGACCTGGCCCTTCTTGGCAGGGGCCACTATCTCGCTGATGCGGATAGCCTTGAAGAAGGCTGTGGTAACTGTCTGTCGCTATGCCCCCAGCAGCGCCCCTAGCTTTTCAAAATCTATTGGGCGCCTAGTGTCCACCGTTTTTCCTTCCTTCCTTCTCCAACCCTTCATTGCTGTCTTGATGTAGTGGGATGAAATTGGGTTATGACCTGTTTCCAACTTTGCGTGGTCGGCCACGGCAGCCAGGTGGGCCTACGCCCACGACCTAGATCTTTTGACCTCGTAGGCCCGGCCAATGAACTGCCCTGACGCCCTGCGTGTGTCTCCCTCGTTAGCTAGGGATTTGGTGCCCCCACTCTATTTACCGTCGCTACGTATTTACTCTAACGTTTCGCTGCGGCCGGGGCAAGCTCGTGTGTGATCAATGTGCCTTGCTCACAGCTCTATGTTGCCCTCCAGCTGTAAAGTAACCAGACGTCGCATTAGTTTCAGTCTGTCTGGGCACCTGGCAGACCCTCTGTTAATAGTCTGCACTACGCCCTTGTTGTCAGACCATAGGGTCAGCTTCATGTCCCGGAGCTCCTTTTTCCAAATTACAGGTGCCACTATGATCAGGAAGAGTTCCAAAAATGTTATGTTGCCCGTTATGCCTCGCCTATGCCAGCTGCAGGGCCACTGCCCTGCGTTCCACTTGTCCTTCAAGATTGCCCCAAACCCTGTGTTCCCTGACGAGTCGGTGTACAACTCAATTTGTTTGCTGGTCAGCCAGCCTTCCCTCCATATCAGCACCCCATTAAAGTCTGCCAGGAAGGTATCCCACATCCACAGGTCCCTTTTCACTTCTGCCCGAGCCGGATGTGGCGGTGCTTGTGTGTGAGGCTGCGTGTCAGCTGTGTCAATCGCCTAGCGAACACCTTGCCTGCAGGGATGATCCTGGTTTTCCTATGAGCTGCTGAATATCCCTCAGTGTGGCCTTGTTGCGCCCGCATAGACTCCTGATGTTCTGTCTAAAGTCCTCTACTTTCTCGGGGGATAGCCTAGATGTCCCGGCGACCGAGTCCAGCTCGATCCACAAGAACGTGATTTTTGTGGTTGGTCCCTCCGTCTTGTCTCCGGATAGGGGGATCCCTAGTTTGCCTGCTAGCTTATTGAATGCCCTCAGGGTGTCCTTGCACTCAGCCGGTAAACAGGAAATCGTCTAGGTAATGCTGATAGCCGCCCGCAGGGTGGCTATCATGCAGTGCCCAATCAATGTGCTGAATAACTCAAAGTATGCGCATGACACTGAGCATCCCATTGGCATTGCTATGTTGTGATAGTATTGTCCCTCCCACTGGAAGCCTAACAGGTGGAAGCTGGCGGGGTGAACAGGGAGTTGGCCGAATGCGGACTCGATGTCTGCCTTCGCCATGAGAGTCCTGCTACCTGTTGCCCTTATCAGGTCTATCGCATCATCAATTGTGGAGTAGCTCACCAAGCACACCTCCGCCTTGATCCCATCGTTTACTGACATGCCATCAGGGAATGATAAGTGGTGGATCAATCGGAATTGCCCCTGTTCCTTTTTTAGTACCACCCCTAGTGGTGAAATGACCATTTCCCCACCCCTCGTGGCTGGGAGGGGGCCCTCGATCCTGCCTAATTGTCTCTCCTTCTCTATCTTTTTAGTTACTACCCCTGGGTGCTGCATTGCTGATTTCAAATTTCTCTTGCAGCTGGGGGGGAGGGGGCCTCTGATGGGGATGGAAAAGCCTTTCTCAAGTACCAGTATCTCTACGTCTGTTTTGTTTTGGTATCTGTTGGCTAGCGCGCGCAGTTTTTGGGTTTTAATGGGGGACAATGCTAGCGGGGCGCTTCCCTGTCTTGCCTTCCCTTCACTGACTCCCCTGCCTGCCTCCTTGCTTCTTTTTCTCCCTTTTACCCCGCTTTGGGTCGTCTTTGCGCCTACAGCTTGCAGCAGGGTGCCCCCCCGGCATGCTGAACATATGTGTTAGAATTTACATGCCACCCCGTATGTACATTCGTTGGCCTCAAATTTCCAGCATATTGCCGGTGGCCCGCTGGCGTGTGCTCCACTCCCTGCACCGAAGTGTTTGTGCTTTTGAAAAGGTCTCCCTTTCCCCTTCTGAAAGGGCCCTCAAAAGGGGTGTTCGCTCCTCCCCCCCCCAGGTCCTGACCTCTTTCGCCACCATCATCTTATGAATGAACCCGGAGACATCCTTCTCATTCCACTCCATTTCCGGGTGTGTCCGCATTTTTAGCCTGAAACCCTTATCGTATGCTAGCCATGCGTCGCCCTGGAACTGCAGCTGTGCGTTGTGTATGTTTGCCTTGCAAAGCCATAGGTCAGCTGCGCAGCGTGGGAATTTCTCAACTATGATGCATGACATGATCCTGAATGCGTCTAACCAATTGTTGAATGTCCGTTCTTTGCGCTCTCTCCTCCTTTCCCTCCTCTCTTCCTCCTCCTTGTCGCATGTCATCAGGTAAAACCCCTCTAACTATATTTCCAGTAATAAAAAAAGATATCTATGAACTCTTTCCTTCAGATTCTCTCCTTCACTGCTAACGGTAGGAGGCTGGCTAGACCTGGTGGTCATGGATGCCGGACCCGGCGAGTGCCGCGCATAAGCCTTGGGTATTTCTACTGCAATGGGGATATGATTGCGGGAGGGGTGTTCCCCCATGCCACTGTGGGTGACCGTATCTCCCCTTCTGCATTTGCTGCGGCCTGCTCCCCTAACCGGCCCTGCCGCGCCATGCCCGGGTTGAGCAGGTGCCAAGGTAACCCTGTGGCCTCCATTCCCTGTGGGTCCGTGGCTCCCTCTATCTGCAAGGCCCCCTGCCCTGTGCTCGTTTGCGCCCCTGATGTCACTGCGCTCTGCACCCCCAACCCTTTCAACAACAGTGGTGCCATAGTCCTGCAACATTCCTGAATGATCGAGCTAATATGCTCACCGTTGATTGATGTGTCATTGTTCCCCTGGACCGGTCCCGCCGCCACCATGCTGGCTGCAGGTGGCTGGATCCGCTTTTTTGGTGCCTTCGTGGTCCTTGCTGCATCCGTGGAATTCGCTGGCACCCACCTACTCCTCTTGGCTGCCGGTGGCAGGCTTGCATTGCGCTGCTGTACGCTTGTCCCCTCCCCTGGGTCGCGGTCGATGTGTTGCTGCAGCCACTTATCCCCATGCACCTCCGATGCTGCCCCTATTCTCCTCAGCAGGTCAGTCAGGTCATCCTGGCCCTGCCGCGTGCTCCCCTTTTTGGCCATGCCTCGTGAGCGGGGTGATGCCGCTATTGCTGTGCACCAAACTGTGTGGTCGGTTGGGGTGCTGCCGCCAATGTCCTTGCACCAAACTTGTCTGCCTTAGCCCACGCTGGCGGGGCTTTGCCGCTGTGTCCTTCACCCAAAACCCTCTTTGCTGCTGCCCATGCTTTTTGGTTCTCCTGTGTCCTGCCACTATTCACCCTCCTCCCTCTTGAGGCTGCCTGGCGTCGCCTCCTCTACGCTCCCAAGGCCCGAGGGTGCTATTTCCTGCACTTCCTCGGCCTGGAGCACCTGCGTGGATTGTGGGGCCCTCTTCTCCTAAGTCCCCGGTGTTCCCGCACCACTGGCAGCCCACGCGCCTCCCCCGCCGGCCTCCCAAGCTTTCGGTTGTTCTCCTTCTTTGGGCCAGCAGCAGCGAGGTGAGAGGGGGCCGCCGCGCTTGCGCTCCGGTCGCGCTTGCTGCTTTGAGAGGCGCACAGGGTAGTGTTCCTGCCAGGTCCTTGTGCCGCTTCTCCCCCTCAGTCCCGCACTCACCGGGTAGGCTCCGGTCGTGGCGGGCGCCCTTCCCCCATTGTCCCTCACTCACCGGGTAGGCTCCGGTTGAGTCAGGTGCCTTCTCCTTTCCGTCCCGCACTCATCGGGTAGGCTCCGGTAGTGTCGGGTGTCCGCCTCCGCAGTTCCGCACTCCCCGGGTGGACTCCGGAGGTGGCGGGCAATCCTGCGGTGCCAATCACGCCATCCGCTGCCGCGTGGTCCCGCACACCCTGGGTGGGCTCGGGTGGTGTCGTTGGTGGTCTCGAGGTGCTACGGGGTAGGCTCCCACCGGTCGCTTTCTCGTCCGCTGCCGCCACGTGGTCCTGCACACACCGGGTGGGCTCCGGTGGCGTCGCTGGCGGGCTCAAGGCGCCACAGGCTAGGCTCCCGACGGTCGCTCTCTTTGCTTGTGCCCCTGAGCCCGTTGTGGTTCCCGCTCGGTGGTCTGCACGGCATCGTCGCTGCCCGTTGCTTTGCCCACACTAGATCTTCCGCTTACGCCGTGCTGCTCCCCCGCTTCTTGAAGATAGGAGCCTACCTGGGGGAGCAGCGCTTATAAGCCCCCGGCTTGCCAACTTGTTTCGTGCCCCCCCTCCGCCATTGGGGGTTTGAATCTCACGTGCACCCCCCATTGGCCGCATTGGGGGGGACCTTTGGGGGCTTACTCCGCTCTTTGTTCCGCGGGCCTGTTTTCGCGCCAAACTGGGTCCCCCACCCCCTCCTACCTGGGGGCTCGACGTCGGGTTATGGCGCCGGCTCCTGAGCAGCCTTCGAGGGCCCGCCTCTGCAATTAACCTAATAGTATGCTGTCACTCAGTAATGAAATGGCTTTATAATCAATCAGGCTGTATTTGGGTAGCCCTCAATGGACTTTAGAATAAATCACAATCAGAAAGATAACCTCTGTAAAGTTATGGGTAATCCGCTAATCCAGATGTTCTTTTTTCAATATAAACTAAGTATTTTTTGTGTGTGATGCGGTCCCAGTTTTTTGGTCGAGCTTAGCGGCAGAACGCATGCGCTGCTCGCTCTGCGAGGCATGCAGTAGTCGAGTATGCTGTGAAAGCCGGCGCCTACTCTCCTCCCATATTTTTAATTAGTTGGTGTCATTGCCCTTGGTAAATGCTGGCTTCCGATTGATAATGAGGCTTGTTAGTCCCTCCTTGTTACCGCCCTGTCGCCATTTGTTACCTCCCATGAGGGCTGGATCTTTTACTTTTTGCGTTACACTGTCGATTCGGTAAGCACTTGCATTTGCAGCGCGGTCTGCTTTCACTTTAGCGGCTGTGCTTGTTTATTTCATTAATTGCCGCGCTGGCCGAAAGGGAGTGTTTCTACTCACTAATCTAAGAAGCATTTGCAATGTAATAGGTTTTGCATTTACGCGAGTTTGAGCTATTGACATCGCACATAACAATGCCATTTATTTTTGTTTTCGTTTTCAAAACATAAATAAAAGGCTTTGTCATTTACAAACCCAATAGCTTAAACTTGTGTAAATGCAAGACCTATTGCATTGCAACTGCTTGTTTTTTTAAACTTTTGGGCCAGCGTCCCGATACTCTTCCCATAATGAAATACATGTCCCAGTTTTGAGCGGAGATCAGCTTCACACGAGCACTAAAAGTAAGATGCTGCATGCACGTTTTAATTTTCTCTGTGCCAGAAGTGCCAAGTTCACATGTGCAGAGCATGTCCTCCTAGCCTCCTCAAAGTGTTGTGAATTTTTGGCACATATTTGTTTTGCTGCATGCAAAGCAAGTGTAACATTTACAGAAAAAAAGCATTATGGTGGGCAGCAGCAGTGAATATCACGGTCTCCACATCTTCCCATTCACGTGGACCACAACTCTAAACCTTTCTTCGCTCAGCATCTCGTTCCTATGTCTTTGTCAAAATGTGCACATTTAAAGGGGACCACAGAATTTGCCTTCCTTTTTTCAATGTGTGATTATTAGGAAAACATCTATATTTGCTCTACGTGAACAGGGTACTGTTGTTGATTTTTAAAAAATGAGTTCATGTAGCAATTACATTTCATTTAAATAGTGCTTCCTACCCCTGATGAGACGTTGAAATGACCCAGAAACTACATGTCCTTTGACCCAGAAACTACATGTCCTTTGTTCATGAGTGTGATAGTGTAGCCCTATGCTACTGCCATTTTGTAGTCCTACTTCTATGTGTATAGTTTGTTCTGGTTTTGGTTTAAAAAAGAAACTGCCACCCTACCGGAGATCAAGTGATTTGCTCAGAATCACTGTGGGCCCGAATCACAGAACTAACTTAAGACAAAATCCTAAACTTACTACTTTTGGTATTCACAGAAGTTAGGATTTTGTCTTAAGACAGACTTAAGACAGACTTAAGTTAGGATTCTGTCTTAAGTTTGTCTTAAGTCTGTCTTAAGTTTGTCTTAAGACAAACTTAAGACCAAATCCTAGCTTCTGTGAATACCAAAAGTAGTAAGTTTAGGATTTTGTCTAAAGTTAGTTCTGTGAATCGGGCCCTGTATGTTTTGCTGACGCCGGGATCCAAACCTGGGGCCAGATGTATGCAGGTAATCATTACCAAATGGCGAATTTTTGTGATTCTCTATTTGGTCATCGCAAACACCAATGTACAAATGTGTGTTTTACACATTTTGTGATTCCCGGTCATTCGCAAATAGACCCAACTTATGATTATTAATGAGGAAAGTCTTGGCTGTTCGACCCCTTGGTAATCCCAAAAACCCAAAGATGATGGCCACCTGGGGTCAGCAGAAAACCATCTCTGTGATTGTTTTTTCTATAATGCAATCGATTTTTTTTTAATGCAGCTCGATTTCCTTAAAGAAAAAACGGATGTGTTTAAAAAAAAAAAGAAAAGTTTTCCTTTCGTTTTTAGGTCAAGCATTTGAGACCTCTTGTATATACTTTAGAACTTACATATTTACTTCTTTGTGGGCTTACAGCTTGCCCACTGCTTGGATTTGTCTGTTCCAGTGTCCTTTAAAAATCCTTGTTAGCTAGTGGTCAATCCTTCCTCTTATCCATCCTTTTTGTGTTTCGTTTTCTCGCACATGGACCATTGACCTAGTACGGTATTCTTCTGCTTTTGGTGGACTATTTGTTATAGTTATACTGTTTTTTCTTCCCTGCTCGTGTTACTGTTTGCTTTTGTCCAGCTTCAGCACCATAGCTGGCAACAGGCATTGCAGCCCACCCACTCCTCCTTGTGCCTGGCGCACCACCTTACTTGTTTCATTAGCGACTGATTCGGGAGCCCACACGTCTGCACGGAGTAAAGCCAATAAATATGCACATTTCTATCAGCTCCTGTTGTGTTCTACTAGTTCTACTAAATGCGAGTGTGATACTGTTGTACCTCAAGCACACCATGCATTTTAGTGGGCCTGTTGTATGCTCTGCTGTGCCCATGTTTACTGGTGATTTCAATAATATGCTCACAAACATTGCCTGCATCTAGTTCAAATGGATGTATGACGTTACAACGCATACTTTTAACACGCATGCCGTTACAACGCAGTTTTTACAACGCGTACCACTACAAGGCATAGAACTTTGGGGTGCTGGATAGTGAATAGTTTAATTTACTATTCCAACTCCAGTCCCCGTGGATAGTAGGGAAGGTGTTGGATAGTAAATTAAATCTATTCCCTATCCTAGAGCGCCCCCCAGCGCAATGCGTCGTAATGGTAGTGCGTTGTAAAAGTTTCGTTGTAAAGGCTGTTTACCAGTTCAAATCAATGCAGTCTTCCAAACTTTGCAAACCACTTATACAGAGTACGTTTACAAGTTCAAAACTGCCCCATTTTGTAAGTATGGACTACTTTTTAGAACTGTGATTAGGAGGTGAGGGATTTATATGTGGAGAGACTCTCAATAAGCAACTCACATTATTTCTGTGTTGAATATGACATCGGTGCTTGCCTGATGTGAACTGTGTCTCTCCAGCCAACACTTGCCACTATTTTGAAGCAAGCTTCACTTGGCTTCAACAGGCTCTGTCCCCGTCCAGAGCGGACCTTTCTTTCTGCTGCTCACCGAAGCAACGAGAATAAAGCCTGAAGCAAGTTGCAGCCGCTCTCACCCTAGCCTGAGGCTCCATCTGCTGTGCTCAGGCTGACCACATTGCACCGAGTGGCTGCTGTGCACCTGTGATAGAGGCCCCATAGAGTGGAGAAAGCATTGCAGACACTGGTACCATAGCGACGAGCTGAACTGAGTGAGTTAACAACTTAGATACTACTCTTGCAAATGAGTCCACTGTAATTCAGAGCGGCATCAGGTTCACAGGTACTAAGAAAGGTGATCGATCCACGTCTCCATTCTTTAGCTAACACCCATGGGCCGCCTGTACTTTAATAAGCAAACTTGTGTTAGTCCTCCATGCCAACTATACCTCAGTTAGCTTTAGTCAGCACTTTGCAATAAGTAAATGCTGGCAGTCAACTACTTTAAGCAGAATGATCACAAAATGTAACTAAAACACAACACATGTTTGCAATGGTAAAAAAAACTAAACTGAATCCCACAGTGCTATTGTCTGTTCCTGTAACTAAAAACCTACTACTAGCTGAAGGCAGACTACATTATAGGGCCACTTGGCAGCTATTGAGGATAGCTTACTGACCTAGTCATACAATAATACTGTTATATAGACTACTTTGTCGCAGTTTCATTACTCTACTGTGCAGGTTAATTTAACACCATCCAACATAATTAAAATCCACATAATGCCACTCGACTAAACACAAATACAACTTCATATAATTACACTCTACTCAATACCACATAAATACATCCTGCATAAAATCACTCTATGACACACAGCAATAATCCACATAACATAAATGCACTGCTCACCATGTCACATAATTCCAATCTTGTAAAATACTACAAGAGTATGACCCGTCAACCACGTTGGGATTGGGGTAGGTAATCAGAATAAACAAACAATATCCCAACTGGTATTATTAAAAAGGCGATTAAACAAGTATGCATAAAGCATTACGAAAGTGCTCATGGCATCATATAATTAAAAGAATAGTTAGGCGGTATACAGTTGTAGTAGCACTGTAAGTGAAATGAATAACAAAACAACCCGAATTGGACTTGGTGCTCAGCATGTGCAGGTGACACAAAAGGTGGTGACGCAAGTGACAATTGTGGTCAGCATATGTGGCGCATAGTGAATGCTGCTTGAATATATACAGTGAATAAAGAAAAACAATGAGGCTCATTATGAATAACTAAGCATGAATTTCTCAGTTGTGTTAGTATAATTTGGATGAGCCACACTTGGGGCTGCGCCTTTTATTGCGCTGAACGGTAGACAATGTTTTGATCCTCTTGGATTGGGATCATCTTCTGGACTGGGTTGTGATTGGAAAACAGTGCTGTACTGGGAAGGAAGAGAGAAGGTGGACGGTCAGGAGGAGAGAGAGGAGGGCCAAAGCTTGGGCTCGGGATGTGGGATAAAGGACGGACCAGGTGTG
This sequence comes from Lissotriton vulgaris, assembly GCF_964263255.1. Classification (NCBI taxonomy): domain Eukaryota; kingdom Metazoa; phylum Chordata; class Amphibia; order Caudata; family Salamandridae; genus Lissotriton; species Lissotriton vulgaris. Next base: position 88,220,638 of record NC_141697.1, on the reverse strand, counting down.
AGGTGGTTGAGGGCTGGCAGTGGGTGGGAGGGTTGTTTGGCTGGTGCTTCTGTGGGGGCCGGTCCACCTAAGTGAGGCCAGATAAGCAAGTCCTGATTCAGCTGGAAAAGTTGTCAACAGCAGATGGCCAGCAGAATTAGAGAAACAGCTCAGGTGTCTGTGGTGTGGGGAGCAGAAGCAGAAGGCCTATGGGAGCATTCTACCTGAGGCATGTACGATCTGTAGATTGTCAGTACCTGTGAGAGAAAACATGGGCACAGAAGGTAGATGCGAGCGTTCTATGTGCGGTATGGGCTGTTGGAGAAGTACTATGTGGCAATAGACATGTGAATCCAAGAGTGGGGCGAGGGGGTGGACATGCGGGCAAACGGCGTATATTGCGTAAAGGATTACCTGGAGAAATCCGGGGCGACGTCCGTAACCCTGTGAGGTTCGGGATCGCTGAGGAAGCGATTATTGCATTCTACAGGTGGGGGCAAGAAAGGGCAAAGGTTTGGTCGGTACAAGGATGGTACATGATAGTGCCGAGGATGAGAAGGGCATATGGCTGTGTTTACCTGGCCGGGAGGCAGGTTCGCTTAAGCGGTCGTCGGTAATCCAATGCAGCTAGCGAGAGGTCCGATCTGGTCAATGATCGATGGTGCGGGAGTGAATCTGCACTGTAATAGACCAACGATTCACACGGTAATCCAACTAGGCCGGCGAGGTACCCGATCTGTTCAGTGATTGGTGAGGCGGGAATGAATCTGCACAGTAAAAAACAATGGTTTACTCAGGGAAGGATCAGGATCGGGGATGAACAAGGCGGGGAAAAGGGTGGAGCGAGGAAGGCTTACCGCACGCTGAGAGAAGCGCCGCGAGGGACGACTCCTACTGGCTGTGTCGGGTCTGGAACGCTGTAGTCAAGGATACTAGGAAGTATGAGGAAGTCACCAGGCTTCCAGGAGGGGGAGTGTCGTGGTCATGTGTGCGCCTGTGGGGCCGGCCAGCTCTGCAAGGGTGAAGTGCATGGGCGGGGGAGCGGGGACGGGGTGGATCAAAGGGGAGCACTGTTCGTCATGGGGGAAACAATAAAGTAATGCATTTCACCGAGTGCAGAAGGAAAGGTTGGAGCAACCTGTCAATCAGTTTAACAACGATGTACAGAGTCTGGGCAAAGGTCCAGAGCACACTATGTGTATCTATAGAATATTTTACTTGTTAGAGTATTGTTCATTAGGGATAGATCAAACAAAACGTGAATTTTCAAAAGTTTTATTCATCAGCAGTGTTCATTATTTGGGAATCACTGTACATGTCACTCAAGCCGACACGTGTTTCATCACAGCATGTGGCTGTGACTCTTCAGGGCTAGAAGAAAATAATAAAATCAATGCAATGTCACAATACTACGGAATCGCGTGTGAAAGTTGGACACCAGTGGCGTGGAAACCAACACAGAAAGGACGGGAATAGAACACATTTTTGGTGGCTTTTTGTAATTAGTCTCAATTTATTTGTCAAACAAAATATTCTCCTGATGTGAGATAGAATAATGTGACGTGACATATGGCGCAATTCGGGTATTTATAGGTTCTTAATACGAAAATCGTTATTCTAATCTACAGGTGCTAGTGTACTGTGAGGTGAATAGAAATGTTTAGGGTCATTCATCAAGTTCGTTAACTCAAAATTAATGAGACATAAATAAGCTCGAGTATACTTAGTTCCAAACCTGGCCAATTGAGATATTGTCACTTCAGAACATGGCGGTACAGCATAATTTAAAAATAGTAAATGACATACCCCTAGTCGTTAGAATAACATCATGTAGAATATAAGTTTTTCTGAGGAACTTTAGGCTTAGATATCATTGGCTGGTTTCTAATTGATTGATGAATTATGTAGATTCATCACTAATCATAAGTACTTAATACATTTTTACAGTCTTACTTCTCGCTAGAAACCTTTAGTCAGTTGTAGATTATTTCACCCATGTGGTAAATAACAATCCTCTTTTTACAATGCAATTTTGACTGCAACTCCGTAGAGTCTATCCCTTGAATATGAAACTCAAGACCGGTAATTTCACGGAAAGTAAATCAATTATGCAACATTCCTAGCCCTTGAGTGCATAAACTCTTAGTTGAGTGTCCCCGGAAACAACCATAGAGAAAAGAACACAATAATAACATCATCGTATACGGAGCCCAATAGTTATCAGTGCCAGTCATTGAAATTATAACCTTGTCTATATACGAAGTATCCCTTTGTTTACAACCCAAAACAAATTGTAGTGCCTCAAAGATCATACATTAGAACAGCAAGCGGTGTCACTAGGTAAGACCTGTAAATGATAGCGTGACTCGAAGTAGAGATGAATTAGTGATTCCTATACAAAATAGTCATAAGTAAATAGCAGCTGTGAAGGGGAAAATACGATTAATTAAAATTAGGAAAAAGGGGAAGTAATTACCTGATCTTAATGATCAAGGCGCGTGGTCTGAAAGTAGGGAAAAAGTGAAATAATTTTAATAATGACGTACATTTATTTTGCTCTGAGCAATCAGAACCACATTGGTTATCAAGCGGTTTGAGGATTCTATATCCTTTTCCTCCCATTTGTTAAGGGAGTTGTGTGCTCAATTTCTGCCGATTTTCTGTTCCCATGTAATACTGAGTCCAAAAATTCCAAATTTATCAACTTGGATCAACACACTCTTCAATTTTGTCATAAAACACTTGCACATACACTATACGCTATATTTATAAATATTAGGCAGCTGCGAATTAATTTACAATTCACATGACCCGGGTCTCTAGATTCATAATCTAAGCCCCCTTTCGATGATATAAACTCTTCTATTTTTGACACACTCAGCTATTTGAGCAGTCGAGCTTCTTTAGATTAGCTATCTTTAAAAGTGGCTGGTATAACCGCATTCGGTGTTTCAGGGAAGTAACTCTTCTTTTTTGCCAGCACTTAGCGATTTTGAGCAGTCTAGCCCTTTTTAGATCAGCCATCTTGAAAAGAGGCGGGTACAACCGCATCCGGTGTTCCCGCACTTGGAAACCGACGCTCATCGAGGCGAGATTACAGGCTCAACACGGGTGAGATTCATGGCATATTCACCGCGGGCATAACCCATTAGGACTTTAACCACTCCACACGGGCCCCATCACTAAGCCTCGTATTTTTTATTTCAATTTTCAGCCTCCACTCCGAGGAATTTGTCTATATAACAAATTCCCCAAATAATGAACTGGTTTCGGCAACTTGACTGGTGCCGCCTTCTTGAAACTTAAAAACCACCCGATAAGGACCGGGTTGGAATTATCACCGGTTCCCCGGTGAGTTTATGTACTTAATGTTTAATGACTTCTCAAAAAACGTGACCATACAGATACAACCTTGCGTTACCATCTAAACGTCATTATTAAAATTATTTCACTTTTTCCCTACTTTCAGACCACGTGCCTTGATCATTAAGATCAGGTAATTACTTCCCCTTTTTCCTAATTTTAATTAATCGTATTTTCCCCTTCACGGCTGCTATTTACTTATGACTATTTTGTATAGGAATCACTAATTCATCTCTACTTCGAGTCACGCTATCATTTACAGGTCTTACCTAGTGACACGGCTTGCTGTTCTAATGTATGATCTTTGAGGCACTACAATTTGTTTTGGGTTGTAAACAAAGGGATACTTCGTATATAGACAAGGTTATAATTTCAATGACTGGCACTGATAACTATTGGGCTCCGTATACGATGATGTTATTATTGTGTTCTTTTCTCTATGGTTGTTTCCGGGGACACTCAACTAAGAGTTTATGCACTCAAGGGCTAGGAATGTTGCATAATTGATTTACTTTCCGTGAAATTACCGGTCTTGAGTTTCATATTCAAGGGATAGACTCTACGGAGTTGCAGTCAAAATTGCATTGTAAAAAGAGGATTGTTATTTACCACATGGGTGAAATAATCTACAACTGACTAAAGGTTTCTAGCGAGAAGTAAGACTGTAAAAATGTATTAAGTACTTATGATTAGTGATGAATCTACATAATTCATCAATCAATTAGCAACCAGCCAATGATATCTAAGCCTAAAGTTCCTCAGAAAAACTTATATTCTACATGATGTTATTCTAAGGACTAGGGGTATGTCATTTACTATTTTTAAATTATGCTGTACCGCCATGTTCTGAAGTGACAATATCTCAATTGGCCAGGTTTGGAACTAAGTATACTCGAGCTTATTTATGTCTCATTAATTTTGAGTTAACGAACTTGATGAATGACCCTAAACATTTCTATTCACCTCACAGTACACTAGCACCTGTAGATTAGAATAACGATTTTCGTATTAAGAACCTATAAATACCCGAATTGCGCCGTATGTCACGTCACATTATTCTATCTCACATCAGGAGAATATTTTGTTTGACAAATAAATTGAGACTAATTACAAAAAAGTCACCAAAAATGTGTTCTATTCCCGTCCTTTCTGTGTTGGTTTCCACGCCACTGGTGTCCCACTTTCACACGCGATTCCGTAGTATTGTGACATCGCATTGATTTTATTATTTTCTTCTAGCCCTGAAGAGTCACAGCCACATGCTGTGATGAAACACGTGTCGGCTTGAGTGACATGTACAGTGATTCCCAAATAATGAACACTGCTGATGAATAAAACTTTTGAAAATTCACGTTTTGTTTGATCTATCCCTACTGAACAATACTCTAACAAGTAAAATATTCTATAGATACACATAGTGTGCTCTGGACCTTTGCCCAAACAGAACGAAAGGGAGGTCTCTGCCCCTCTTTCTTTACAGAGGTTAAGGTTTTCCTCTGGCCAAGAAGCACCTACATTGATACCAGGACAAACTAATACTCTACCGTGAGAAGTTGAGCGCCTAAATTCTGAACACTAAAAAACCGACTCACAGACTATTCGATGTACAGAGTCTTTTGACATGTATATACTGGGAGAGAGAGAGAGTCAGACATGTATTCATAGAAGGTACCAAGGACAGAGTTAGAAACATTCATGTCTATCTCCTGGTAGATTAGGAGAGGAAGAAATCAAGAACTAAAGGTCACCTGCGGGGGGGGGAGAGGAGGCAAAAGAGAATATGAATGACATACTGGATGTGGTGTCAATGGGGTACCGGAATTGGTTAGATGGAGATGGTACTGTTCCATTCATCGATTGTGTTGAGGCCCTGGTTGACTGAGTTACATAAGGTAATCCATTTGCATTCGCACCTGTTAAGGAGGGTTTTGATGTCTCCTCCCCTTGTTGGCAGGGTTGGTTGGTCTATCGCCTGCCAACTGATGTATGTGTCTCAATGGTTTTTTTCTAAGTATTGTGATATCAGTGGTGCAGTGTGGACTTTGAAGTTGATGCGGCTCTTGTGTTGAATGATTCTGGTCTTCACCATCTGTGTTGTCTGGCCCACATAGAACAAATTGCAGGGACATCGGATTGCATAGACAACGTTCTGTGACCTGCAGTTGGTGTGATTTTTCAGTTTGTATGTTTTGTCATTGAATTTGAAATCCTTGGTGTTTTCAGTGAGGTCGCATACACTGCAGTTTTGGCATTTGTATTGTCAGGGGTATTGTCCTACTCTGAAGAAAATATTCTAAACCTTATGGGCGGCCCTTCTCTCCTTTCTGGGTCATCCGTTACTCCCTCTACCAATCCCACCCCTAACACTTCCCGTGTACTGCTTGAGAAACTCAAAAAACTGAAGAAGAACTATGGAACCGGCTCGACACCACATCCCCGGACGTCCCCTTCCTCACGGAGACCTGGATGAACGCCTCCTCATCGCCCGACATTGCCATTGCCATCCCGGAATGCTACAAGATCATCCAGAGGGACCGCGCCAACCAGACTGGAGGAGGCATCGCCATCGTCCACAAAAACACCATCCGCATCTCGACCAACTCCGAAGACACCCTTACGGCCGCAGAACATCTTCACTTCCAGATACACACCGACGCCAAGACCACACTCAGAGGCACCCTCATCTTCAGACCCCCAGGACCCCGCACACAATTCAGCGAAGACATCGCAGACTTCATCAGCCCACATGCCCTCCCCTCTGCCGACTACATCCTCCTTGGGGATCTCAACTTCCACCTGGAGAACAACAACAACAACAACACTACCACCCTGCTGGACAACTTGGCTAACCTCGGACTCAAGCAACTGGTGAACACCCCCACCCACTATGCCGGACACACGCTTGACCCAGTCTTCACCTCCAGCAAGCACATCTCCTTCAGCCACTCAACTGGACTTCACTGGACAGACCACAGCTGCGTCCACTTCAGCTTCAGAAAGAACACTACTCACCACCTCCCGCAACAGGTTCCCCGCAGGAACTGGAACAAGATCACCACCGACCAGCTCACTGCATCACTGAACCAGAACCCTCCCACCAGATCATCGGACCCCAACCAAGCAGCCCACAACCTCGCACAATGGATCACCAACTGCGCCGATGACCTTGCACCCCTGAAAACCCATCCCAGCAGGCCCGGAAGCAAGAAAGCCCCATGGTTCAACGACAACCTCAAGAACTCCAAGAAAACCTGCTGCAGCCTCGAGAAAACCTGGCGAAAGAACCCGACCACAGACAACATGACCGCCCTCAAGAACGCCACCCGCAAACACCACCAGCTGATCCACACCACCAAGAAGACGGCATTCAGGGAACGCTTAGACAACAACGCACACAACAGCAAGGAGCTCTTCAGCATCGTCAAAGAGCTCTCCAACCCCAGCGCCGGAAACAACAACATCACTCCCTCACAAGACCTCTGTGACTCACTGGCCACGTTCTTTCACAACAAGATCGCAGACATACACAACAGCTTCGGCGAACAGACCACGCACCCAACCACAGAACCAACGCTCCCCACCACCACCCTCTGCGACTGGACCCCAGTCAACACCGAAGATCCGGACGATGAACACCATCCACTCCGGATCACCAACCGACCCATGCCCTCACCACGTCTTCAACAAGGCAGACTCCGTCATCGCACCCCAACTCCGGGACATCATCAACTGCTCCTTCAACACCGCCACCTTCCCGGAGAGCTGGAAGCACGCCAAACTCAGCGCCCTCCTGAAGAGACCATCGGCAGACCCCACCGACCTCAAGAACTACCGCCCCATCTCGCTGCTCCCGTTTCCCTCCAAAGTCATCGAGAAGACCATCAACAGACAGCTGGCCGCCTTCCTTGAGACGAACAGATCCGTCGACCACTCACAGTCCGGCTTCCGAGCCAATCACAGCACCGAGACCGCCCTCATCGCAGCCACTGACGACATCTGAACCCTGCTCGACAACGGGGAAACAGCGGCCCTCATCCTCCTGGACCTCTCCGCAGCGTTCGATACTATCTGCCACTGCACCCTCGTTCAATGCCTCAGCAATGTCGGAAACCAAGAGAAGGCACTGGAGTGGATCATCTCGTTCCTCGCCGGAAGAACCCAGAGAGTCCGCCTCCCCCCGTTCAGATCTAAGGCCACCAAACTCATCTGCGGCGTTCCTCAAGGTTCATCACTCAGCCCCACCCTCTTCAACGTGTACATGAGCCCCCTCGCAGCCATCGCACGCCAACACAGCCTCAACATCATCTCCTACGCCGACGACACCCAGCTGATCCTCTCCCTCACCAACGACCCCGCCACTGCCAGAACTAACCTACATGAAGGGATGAAAGAAGTAGCTGAGTGGATGAAGAACAGCCGCCTGAAACTGAACTCAGACAAGACGGAAGTCCTCATCCTTGGATCAACACCATCTGCCTGGGACGACTCCTGGTGGCCCCCTAGGCTGCGCACCCAAACCAACGGACCACGCACGCAACCTGGGCTTCATCCTGGACTCCTCCCTGTCGATGACCAGACAGGTCAACGCCGTCTCATCTTCATGCTTCAACATCCTACGCATGCTCCGAAAGATCTTCAGATGGATCCCCACCGAAACCAGGAAGACGGTCACCCAGGCTCTTGTCACCAGCCGAATCGACTACGGAAACACCCTCTACACCGGAACCACAGCCAAACTGCAGAAAAGACTCCAACGCATCCAGAACGCCCCTGCACGACTCATCCTGGACATCCCCCGCCACAGCCACATCTCCAGACACCTGAGAGACCTGCATTGGCTCCCCGCCAGCAAAAGAATCACCTTCCGCCTCCTCACCCACGCACACAAAGCCCTCCACGACTTGGGCCCCAGGTACCTCAACAACCGCATGACCTTCTACACTCCCACCCGCCAACTACGATCGACCAACCACGCCCTCGCCGCCGTCCCACGCATCCGAAGCACCACCACGGGAGGAAGATCCTTCTCCTACCTGGCAGCCAAGACCTGGAATTCCCTCCCCATCCACCTCCGCCTCACCCAAGACCACCTCTCCTTCAGGAAGCAACTGAAGACCTGGCTGTTCGAGCAGTAGCGCCCCCCCCCCCCCCCCCCAGCACCTTGAGACCCTCTGGGTGAGTAGCGCGCTATACAAATTTCTTGATTGATTGATAAGAACTGAGCTTCATGCACATATGCTCACGGACTACTTAAAATCAGGCGTCATTCCAGTTGGCCTCCAAATCCGCAATACCCCTGCCATCTTCACTCAAGACCCCAAATTCCGGATCGGCTCCAGTAACCTAGCCACAACCTGTTCCCGCCACTGGATGGTTCTTGGAATTGACACAGCATTTGAAAACAGCCCCCAAAAACTTGAGGAAATAGCTGAATTGGAAAAACGAATTCTGGCAGATTCTACCAACGCAGATGCCAAACTTCTCTTAGAGAAAATCAATATAAACATTTCAACCTTCAACACTTTAGAATTGAACAAAATGATTACTAAAATACAGAAGGACATTAAGTACTACAAGGTTGAACAAACTTACCCATAACTCTGTGATGAATTCTATAACACCCCGTACATCCCACCTAGATCCAGGAATTGGGGAAGATATCGCCACATCCAGAGAATCAACTTCTCTGATTCTTCCAACACATCCATTGAGGAAATCGATCTTGGTGAAGGTCCAAGTACATCACGTAGTAGGATAGGTAAAATTGCCTCCAAAGGAGTTTGTTGTACTAACGAAATTAACTTAGTTATGTAAATGAATTGAGTACAGGTAACTTAATTATCCTGCATAAAGTAAATTATGAAGACTTCACACAACATATACTTAGCTAAACATGACAATACTTAACATTAAGACAAAAACAAATGGACAAAAACATCACGAGCAACAAACAGACCACACAGCAGGGAAAAAAAAGAGCTTACCTGCCGCCTTCCTCTCTTCTGCTCTGAGTCCTGGCTGCAGTATAGGTTTCCAGACTCCCCTCCGCCCAATCGTGACGCTGCTCTCATGCCTCTTGCAGCATGAGAGCAGCCTCAAGATTGGCGTGAGCGAACTGAATTTGCAGTCCCAGAGAGATTGGGAGCCTGTGTTTGCTGTCTCCAACCCAGCAACAGAGCTCGTGTAGGAGACAGCTCAGTGAGCATGTTGGTTTGGTCATCCAGAGACAGTCGGACAAACCGACATGCGCAGTGATAGCAGTGCCCACCATTCCCCCTTGTAAATGCTCCGCGATGACTCTGCCCTTAAGACTCGGCCCGGCTCTTAAAACTTGAAAAATAAAACGATAATAAACCTTTTTTATTATTCTTTTATTTTTCAAGTTTTGAGGTTGATGAGGTGAGCCATGCCTCTCTGCCATAGCAGAGGAGCCACCACTGGTTACCACCAACTTTGAGTTTATAATAAAAAGTGAATGTTTTGCAACCGTATTTCGGTCGCAAAACATTTGTACATACCAATGCAAATCGGTATTAGGAAGGAACTCCCTAAACAGTCCCCTTCCAAATACCGATTCGCAATTCCAAATTGCGATTCGGTAACAGGTTTGGTTGAACTGATGGATCTTATTTTCTAGCACCATACCAGTGAAACTAGTAAATACAGTGCAAACATCACAGTGAACAAGTGAAGCCCCAGTCCTAAAGTATGATGCTGGTGCTTCACTTAACCATAAAGCCAGTAAACCATCTTCTCTGAGTGCAGTCCATGTTATTTCTATAAGACATGGCCATATTTATTCTGCTTCACGATATTCATAAAGTCAAACTTAAAAATGTGGCTCTTACTTTGGAGGCGAAACCCATCAAAACTTTATAAAGTAGCAGGGAAGAGAGGTGTAGCTAATAAAAGGAAGTATTTATTTCTTGTTAGAAATCGAAAAAATATTTCCCTTGTGGTACATATACATATTAGAGTTAAATAGCGAAAAGCTTGTGATAACAGCATGCAGAACTACACACTTTCATCAAGAGTCGTGTTTCCAAGATTTGCATCTATATAAGGTGAATCCATGATGAATTAGCATTTTAATCAAATCAAGGAGACGCTGAGCTGCCTGCCACCCACCTGTGTTTAGACAGGCCGCTGTCTGGAGGTGTAAAAGGACTGGAGCAGGGGATCTGTGGAGTGTTCTGGTTGTGTGAAAACCGCACTGTTGAGAAAAGCAAATTACAGCTGCTAAGTGAAACTTGTGGCCAACGCGCTCAACCTGCACCCAAGGTGCTAGGTACGCCAGAAGAATTGTCTTGTTGTGCTTTCTGAGATGTCGTAATTAGGAACAGCAGTCACTTTGTCTCAGCTTCAAGGCCATGTGGGTGCGTAGGATGAAATGCATAGCGATATTGTGAATACAGAGGACAACTGTGCCAAGTAACCAGCCGCCACCTCCTAATGCCGGCGTTAGAAACTTACAGAATACATTTGGGGGGGGCGCATGAATGACCATTTTTAGCGGTCCCAAACGGAGATTCGGCCCGTTTGTGACTGCTAAAACATCTGTGCAATGTAGCAACCCTATTTTGTGAGTCAGTAACCTATAACCAACTCGTAAAATAAGATTTGTAAGTTGCTATTAGGAAGGGTCATTCCATGGGCATCCCTTTTCATATTTGCGAGTCGCAAGGGCATGAATGATTTCTTTGTGACTGGAATGCGGTCACAAAACAATCACAGTGTACCACCTACTTCTAGTACATGATAAGCCAACTCGCAAATGGGGTAGGTCCACAGGGGACCCACTTGACTTTGTGATTGGCAGTAAAAACTATTAAAAAATGAAATTGAAATGTTTAATTTTTGTTTGTAAAAAATATTCCAAAAAGTAGCTTTATTTAAAAAGCAAATGGAGACATGGGGTTGGCTGTTCCCAGTAGGCCACCATCCTTTTTTTGTTAAGTCCTCATAAGCCTCTTTAGTGGAAAGAAAAAACAATGACGTTCTTCCACTTTGCACATCTTGATGGGCCCCTAGACGCCTCTGCCCTCTTATGCTTTCCAACTGGCAGAATAAAACCACAAGTACCAGAACCCGAATGCCAAGCGAGGCTGGTAAGGCCTAATCATAGGACTGCTAGGAAACTAACTATTATCATTTGGTTTTGTCACACCATTCAATAAAAGGAAGCCAGAAATTGACATCTCTAGAACTCTTCCCATCCTAGGTGGCTATGTATTTAACCGAGTTCAACAAATCATCCAAACTTGGAAAGAGAGGAGACACTCATAATTTACAGATTTCGCTACGCCCAAGCAATGCAATGTAAAAGATAAGTCTCGCCTGACCCTTGGTAGGTTTTACTTCAGGCTCCAACTGACCAAAAATAACAAGTAAAACGCTTACCTTAACATGCAGCTTAAGCATTTGAGACAGCACCCTACTCACTCCACTCCAATAAGTTTGCAATTTTACACATTCTAGAAACATGTGGACATCATCCGCCTTCGTATTCCCGCATTTCGGGCAGGGGACTTCACCTCTCCTCCCAAACTTTGACAGCTTCAAGGGTGACCAATATGGTCTATGAATGGAAAAGAGATGATTTCTACTCAGATGTGCAGGATTAACCAATTTAAAAAGTATAGCCATAGATACTTGCCAGATTTTTTCCAGCGATGATTCCGGCAAGTATTTTCCCCACAATTCCACCGGAAGCGTAAAATCTCCATCCTCAGTTTCCACCAGTAACCAGTAAATAATCGCCAATTCCTTCCTTTGACTCGGTTGCTGCTTCAATTTAAACTCTAGCTCGTTTTGTTCCCCTATTTTTGTTAGTCGATCGGCAAACCAACTCTGCATTTGTGCATATTTAAACCTGGAAAGGCGGAAGTTCGTAAGCTGACTACAACTCTCCCAGGAAATAAGCTCGCCATCGCTTATTATCTGGTCCCATTGTTTGAGACCCCCCTTTCTAATAGAGGTTTGACCAAACTGTCATTTATCCATTTGGGGGAGCCGGGACTGTCGCAAATGGGGGCTAAAAAGCTATGGTAGGGAATTTTCAAGGTTCTTCTCACTTTATACCAAGTCTCTGCAAACCCCCTCAGGATCTTCAACCTAACCTTTTTGAAAAATGTGGTGACAGTGTAATTAAAGATAAATCCCTCCTTACCTCCCGGCTCTAAATTCGCTATTGTGAACCACAAGCCTCCTGTCATAGAGGGATTTGGAGAGTTGAAGAGAAAAGCCCATGAGTAAAAAAATAGGTCTAGCAAGGCTATTCCTCCTTTCTCGACCCTTCTCCGCAGTTTCTTCCAAGCTATTCTTGGTCCTTTTTTCTTGCCCATATGAACAAACCCAAGTCCCTTTGTAGTTTTTTGATCCAGACCATACGTGACAGCCTGATAATTCTGCCAATCACCAGGACACACTGACTCTAGCCCCTCTTGGGACCAAAAAGGACACAACACTTCAGAATACTTACCCAAGAAAGGAATATTACTAATAACTACCTAGAATATATGGCCATTGCAAAGAAGCTCGCAAACAACAACAACAACGCAAGAACAGTACCATTGGCAAAAACAATGCAAACAACGCATCCCGGGGTACGACAACGCAAACAAGGGGCCACTAGGTACAACAACGCAACAAAGCCAACCCAAGTGAGTCTATATAATCACCGCATACCCCTCCTAACAAGGCCTCGGGTGGAATACTTGTTATTTTGGGCTTCCTTGGATGAGAGCGGGACGTCCCTCTTTCTACAAGTACCTGCCGGAAGGGAAACTTACCGTCCTTCCGGTGCTACAGCATTTGGGTCAGAAGGGCCCTGACCTCCCATCCCAAGGAACACAGACAAATAATTATATACTCTGGGGTTTCTTTATTACACAATGATAGAAGGACAAAAGAAAGAATTCACTACTATGTCACATTAGGCCTTCTTCAAATCAGTACCTAAGCAATTGCTAAATGCAATCAGTAAAACATATATAGAACTTATATGTAAATAAATCTATGGAACCTGAAAATAGGAGACGATAGTTAGAAAAGAACAGTAAGAATGTAAGAGTTAGTGGAACACCTCACCAAGTTTCTACACATCCCGTTTCCACTTCACCAGAGGGGAGTCCATTTCTCCAGCCGAATAAGGATTATCTGCTCCATCGTCACATCTACACGTCTGTACTGTGATGAACTACCAGTGGTCTAAAGTTTCGTAATCTCTTTTCGAATGTTGTCGAAGTTGAGTTTCGCTATTTTGCCGATGTCATGAGATATCATAACCCCCAAATACCTGATCTTTCTGGATTCCCCCTCAATATTCCAGGACATAACTTCGGACTTATCTCCGTTAACCTCATAACCTGAGACCCTCGCAAAGACTGTCATTAGAGCCATCAGACAAGGCCAGGTTGTCATAGTATTTGTGGTAAAAATCAATATGTCGTCAGAGTAGAGCCCCAGTTTTTTCTCCCAGCCAGGGAACTTGAAGGGCTGAATTCCTGGATCATCTCTGATCTTTCTCGCCAGTGGTTCTATGAATAGGTTTAAGAGCAGAAGTGATAGAGGGCAACCCTGCCTGGTTCCCCTGGAAATTATAACTGGTTGAGACAAAGAGCCATTAACTAAAATCCTGGCTTCAGGAGCTTGGTAGAGACTGGCAAGAGCATTACAGAACTTTGTGCCAAGGTTCAAGGACATAGCGAATTCTTTCAAATATACCCAATTCACCCGGTCAAAAACCTTGGTAGCATCCAAGGCAAAAGGGAGATGGTAGGTGGACGTTAGGTCTATTGTGGCAATCAATAAGAAGGTCAGACCTTTCAAAAATCTTCTCCAGATAAAACCTTTCACTACACCATTCATCCGATCGCCATGAAACTTTGGGAGGTTATCCCGCGAAGGTTTCTGTCCAAAAAATGTTTTAGAACTCGACCCCCCAAGGGCCCTCATAATCTTTTGAATACTGAAATAGACAGCGAATTTGCGAGCATTGTCGGCAGTTATGACCCCAAACGGAAATCGATTGGTCAATCTACATCAGAAGCACAAAAGAAAAAGCCATTATGAGCTTGAGAAACAGACGAGCAACGGGAAGCAAGATTAGAAGCTGTTCGAATACAAACTGCTCAAGCCCGTAATTCTCAAACGAACGAGCAACGAGAATCAAGATTGGAAGCCAATCGAGTACGCACTGCTCAAGCCCTTTCTTCTCAAATGAACAAGCAACAAGAATCTAGATTGGAAACGGATCGATTACGCACTGCTCAAGCCCGCTCGAATGAAACAGGAGAGCAACCAGAATCAAAATTGGAAAACGATCAATTACACACTGCTCAAGCCCGTTCGAATGAAACAGGAGAGCAGCCAGAATCAAGATTGGAAGCCAATCGAAGACGCACTGCTCAAGCCACACTTAGAAAGGTTTTCAAAAATAAAATGAATAAGTTTCAATAACAAGGACACAATGTAAATTTAATGTTTTCATAACGAGTTTACTTGAATTTCCTTCCTTCTGAGATCGCAGCAATGCACGATGGGTAAGCTAGTAGCTCAATAAAAAGCTTAACTAAGATAGGAGCTAGAGTGTCAGCCAAGATTTTGTAGACCTCTTGCGGAATGCCATCTGGCCCTGGGGCCTTCCCCTTCTTTAAATGCACCATTATGTTACCCACTTCCTGAACATTTATTTCTCCATTAGGAAGATCTGCTTTTTCTTTTGTCAAAGGCTTTCCTATACCCGGCCCTACCCACCTACTAAGAATATCTTTGGATCGCATAATATCTTCCTGGTAGACTCTACTGAAGTGGCTCTGAAAAACTCGCTCAATTCCTCTGCTGTCCTCTACCAAGCTACCTGTTTGATCACATATAATTTCCTCACCCCTTTTTCTTAATTGTTCTTTCTTTGCCTTCCATGCCAGAAGTTTACCGCAACCTTCGCTGTACTCAAAATGTGCCATTTGACTGGCTTCCCATCTCTTTCTCTCCTGCTCTTGCATTACCGTGGATAAACTAGCCGTCTATAGTAGCATTTCTTGGAGCCATCTTGTCCTCTCCTCCGCTTCTCTGCTAGGATCAATTAGTTTTTCTTCAAAGGAGCGGATCTTCTCCTCCTTTGCTGTCACTACTTTATAATAGCTCCTCCTTTTCTCTGCCACTAGTGCCCCAAGTCGGCCCCTGAGAAACTTTTGTTTCTTTTTTAAGGGCTTGTACCACCTCCTCTTCCAACAAAATTGTACGGACAAGAGTCCATCTGGACTGAGCACCAGCTTCACTAACCTCCAATGTAAGCATTACCGCTGAGTGGTCTGACAAATGGGCTCCAATAAGCTCAACCTGCTGTACTTCATCCTTTAATTTACAGTCTACCAAAAAATAATCAATTCTAGACTGGTGTCTATACTTTTTGTTAAAAATTGTAAAGCCTTTTTGTTCCCCTACTTTTCGTCTCCAAATATCCAGCAACCCCAGTTGTTCAATCATTTGTTTAATTAACCTAACCATGTTAGGATTGGTCTGAGCTCTACTATGTATGGACTTGGTCAATACATTATTCAGTACAACATTAAAATCACTAGCCAAAATGATTGGGTCTGGTGAGTTTGAAAGCTCAGCCAACAGATCTTGCAAGGGAGCCACTTCATCATGATTTGGGCCATAATAACCTGCTAACGTAAATGGCCTAGCTGAGATCTTAACTTTGGCTACTACCCATCTGCCCGCTTTAGTGGATGAAAAGGAGTCCAGGCTCACTTGTGGTCCTTGCTTGATTAAAATTGCCACGCTTTTTGTCACTGCTGTTTGAGCTGTACGTGCAAAATGTTCTACCCATTTAGTGGCCTTGAAGAGCTCTACTGCCTCCTTCTCAGTCAAATGGGTTTTCTGGGCTATAATGATGTGTGCTGGAGAGTCCTTCAAATACTGAAGTATTTTCGCACTCCTATTTCTGACCCATAGGCCATTTAAATTCGAGGACAATATTTTTATGCTTCCTCCTTTTATGGGCAAAGTACTACGCTACGCTCGCATAGTTTGTGAAGTTTCCGGTACTTTCGCACTACGCGAATTGCACGTAGCACAGCGCAAACACCTGGAGCATAGTGCATCGGTAATTTTTTGCTTGCTCGTGGTCCTCAACGTCAAGTTGGCGACCGCGAGCTAGCAAAATGACATCCCGTGAGACTTTTTCCTCGTTCGCGATCAGCAACATCAAGTTGCCAATCCCGAGCGTGGAAAATAAACCTCGCGGTGAGATTCTCAACGCGGGGGGGGGGGGTCAGGTTTCTCATTGCGAGTGGTCGCGTATACGCTCGCGACCGCTCATGATGAGAAACTACTAGTCCGCGTTGAGAAAGCTGCTGCTCGAGTAAAAATCTACTCGAGCGGCAGAAAACTACAGCTTGCACTGTGCAAGATGCCGTTTTCAATGATTGCACAGTGCCAGATGCTTGTCAGCACTGTGCAATCATTGAAAACGGCATCTTGCACAGTGCGAACAGGGTACTACGCAGTTCGGGTAGTGCTACGCGTAGCTCGTGTAGTGCGAAGTGCATTTCTCGTAGCTATGCCTAGCGCTACTTCTCGAACTACGCCCAGGGTTACTTACTACCCATCAACTAATACTACTAAAAACTTAATTCTGAAAACATTAAAAGAGACTTTAGAGGACTTATTTTTTCAATTTTTTTACCACTGCTTCTCACCCTGTGCACCCTCCCCCGTAGAGAACCCCCCCAATTTCTCCATGACCAATAGGCCATACGGATTACCCCCCAGAGCGCATAAACATCAGAAGTAAATTAAGCATGTCCTATAAAAACCTAAGAAAAACCGAGAAGAGGAAAAGTTTATTTCTTTTTCACCAAAAACTTCTATAAACTTCCCTTTTTTATTTTCCCGTCGTATTTTTAAATATTTTTTTCCTTTTTGTCTTTCATCACCACATTTTTTTCCTTTTCTATTTTCCCTTTCTCTTCTCTCTAGCATCTTATCATGCTTCCCTTTCTACTTTTAATTTAATCAATTTTAGGCAGAAATAAACGGCATTACAAATATAGAAAATTAGATTATTTTCTATTCACCTGAAAGTCTTTTAGGAACTCGTCTACCTTTTCACCGGAGTGAAAGATGAAAATGTTGTTGTTTATCATCACTTTTAAATTTGCAGGGAGTCTCAGCTGAACTACAGCACCCAGGCTTCATAGTTGGTCCATTCTTTTTCCAAGCTCCCATTGCCTATTTGAAGTGGCAGCTGAAACATCCGATCGAAATTCATATTTTACCCCCTCCACTTCTACAGATTTCAGGCTCAATGCTTTGGAGAGTATCTTTTCATTTAAGGATCAGATTAGGAAATTAATCAGAATTTTTCGAGGGCTTTGTCCTGTTTGTATTTAGCCTAAACGGATCCCTATTTCCACGCTGAATTACTTAGTTCTTCTTCAGATTCCTCCAATTGCAGTTCTTTCTTAAACATGCGTACTACAAAGGTTTTAATATCCTCTCCTTCCCTACCTTCTGGGACTTTCAGAATTTTTATGTTGTTCCTCCTCTGGAAGTTTTCCAACCTTTCGACTCTATCCAAATACTCTGACTCTGAAGATCTTAGCTTTGTGATCTCAGCTGAGATCATGCTGACTTTCTCCCTAAGCTCCTTCACTTCCCCCTCCAGTAGGACCGTTCTACTACTGAGATCATCCATCTTTCTCTCCAAGGTATCACAAGCATTTCGTATTTCCCTTTGGTTCCCTTCTGATGTCTCAAACCTAGACATAATCTCGACTGTAAGGGCCTTTAACAAACCACTCAGCGGCAGCTCCTCACTCCTTGTGCCATTGTCCATTCCCAATGGGTCGCAAATTGCGAACTCCCTCATGAATATTGATAAAGTAGGTCCTTTGCGACCCCATTGGGAATCTAAAATGTGTCTGAGACACATTAGTACATTTTCTTTTGCGACTCGCAAATTGGGAGTCTCTAGAATTTGCAAATTGCGGGGCACATAAGGAAATGGCCATAAATGTGGCCCTTGTTTTCCTTTCAGTTTTGC
Organism: Lissotriton vulgaris; assembly: GCF_964263255.1. Taxonomy (NCBI): domain Eukaryota; kingdom Metazoa; phylum Chordata; class Amphibia; order Caudata; family Salamandridae; genus Lissotriton; species Lissotriton vulgaris. The sequence continues at coordinate 88,202,241 of NC_141697.1, read as the reverse complement.
ATGAAGTTGCCAAATTGAAAATAGTTGCCATCTCTCGGAGACAGTGAAATGCTGAACTTACGCTATTCACTATCAGCTGGCTACTGCCGAAAACTAAGTACTCTCCTACTAAAGTGCTGGTCGCCACTAGCTAGACAATGCACAACACTTTTTTTACCATTTATTGCCTCTCATGATAGTATAAATTGCAGTTTAGTATAGTGGGGGAGGGATCTGAACAGGGGCATTACATATGAGGCCTTGCAACAGTTTTGCTCTGCCGTTGCGTCACTCTTTGTGACACATCAGCGGCATAAAACATGCCCCCTGTTGCGCCCTATATACAAAGTGATGCATCTAAGCAGATGTGTCACTTTGTAAACCCCTGTGCTACATTATACCTGCATCAGGTATAATGTATTTTTTCTTTAGAGTTTTATATAGCGTGAACCAGACCCAAGACATCGGGTATCAGAGCACTTTACACAAGCAGCAGTTTCGTTACAGATGGACACATTAATTTTTGTTAGGCACGTGGGTATTAATAATTTGCTGAGAATCACAGGATGTTGAGCATCGTTGCCGAGACTCTAACTGGGTTCCCCAGCTTTGGCCTCAACCACTCTAGCCGTAAGGTTACATCCTCAGGGAAGGCGTTCCCCTGCAAGTAAGATGAGTAGAAGTGTTGTAGTGAAATCTATGAGATTTCACTGCACCACTTCTAGGACACAAATGCGTCAAAACCATGAGGCATGCATAAGGGTGACGCAGTGCTATATCCATAACCCTCCCCCTTGCATTGCTGTTTTCACGCAGCAATGCGTCACTTTACATAAATGAGGCCTGGGGTGTTTTAGCTATTCTGCAAATGCTTGTGATACCAGAAATCCCTTTCGATAGCTGTCTGTGAGGGATTTATAAAGAGCTTCAATGTTTACACAATCAAATGAGGAAATTGACGTGATAAACAAAGCATAAAAGGTGTTTTAAAAAAGGATAACAAAAACAAAAATGTAAGGTGTATTTAGGACAAGACAATGCTGAGTATGTGATTGCTGTTAACAGTATATAAGTATTCTGTGCCTCTATATGCTGCCATCCACCGTCCAACCTCTCCCCTCACGCTTCCTGCAAAATATATGGGCCTGAATCACAAAGGCACATTACCCTATTACCCTTTTTAGATAAGGTTACACTTTGTAGTAAATGTACTACTTTTGATGTCCACAAGTGCACGTTTACTACAAATCTGTAAGTTACATGTCTCCGCCCCCATTCTAATGCAATTGGCTTACTATGGTGTGGGTGGGTGACATCTCTTCCTGAATTTCTCTCCTCCCTAATCTCATCTCATTTAGTAGCACTAAGTCTGCCCCTTTTCCTACTTATCGCTGGACAACCTTTACAATCAGCTAGACTAAGGTCCTATTTGCAATCTATGGGTTGATTGCCTTTCCTTGCGAAAGGTTTACACAGGTATCGTCATTCTGAGCTGTCAGATCATATCCCAGCTTTTTCCCCTCGCACATTTGAGTAGGGCATACCTGCAAAATGTATCAAGGGAAAGTGCTAAATATGGTGAATTCTGTGCTAATTCCACATGTTGTTCCTAATTTCCTAGTGAAGATTTTCAAATGAGAGGTATTTACTGATTTCAGTAAATACCTCACCCTAGAGTCATTGTATTTCCATCCAGTACACCTATAACTGGAGTCTAAGTGACAAACATAGGACGAAGATCATAGATAAAAAAATAAACGACCTACTTAAATATACACCGAAAAGACTTAAAATGAAACAAAGATATACATAATGAAAGAACAAGGCTCCATATTACAAAACCGCAGACAAAGTATGTCAGAAAAAACAATGAAAACACTAACAAAATTAAGAACTAGCTGCTATACACTTACAGACAGTGAAGCAGCAAAGCCACATTTTACAAAATATCCGATTCAGTGACAGGTTCAAAAACAATGCACAACACTTTTTTTTACCATTTATTGCCTCTCATGATAGTATAAATTGCAGTTTAGTGTAGTAGTGGAGGGATCGGAACGGGGGCATTATTTATGAGGCCTTGCGACAGTTTTGCTCTGCCGTTGCGTCACTCTTTGTGACACATCAGCGGCATAAAACATGCCCTCTGTTGCGCCCTATAAACAAAGTGACGCATCTAAGAAGATGTGTCACTTTGTAAACCCCTGTGCTACATTATACCTGCATCAGTTTTATATAGCGCAAACCAGACCCAAGACATCGGGTATCAGAGCACTTTACACGAGCAACAGTTTCGTTACAGAGGGACACATTCATTTTTGTTAGGCACTGGGGTATTAAGTGATTTGCTGAGAATCACAGGATGTTGAGCATCGTTGCCGAGACTCTAACTCAGTTCACCAGCTTTGGTCTCAACCACTTTAGCCGCTCTTATAGGCCCTGTTTCTGGTTCATTAGAGACTGCAGATTAGCTCAAAATTGGCTACCCTGTGCCCCCGATTGTGTCAATCGAAACCAAGCCAGTATTAGCAGTGCTAGAGCAGCTTATAAACTAGCTATGAGGGAATGAAAAGCAGAAATTAAGGATGAAACCTTGCAAAATTTGATTAAATCATGTAATGACCGAATTTCTGGTGCTTTCTGGGAAATTGTAAAAGCCAATAAAAATAGATCTGATAATTCAAATGGCTATGACACCAACATTAGCCCCAATAGCTGGGTGGAACACTTTAGAAATAGTTATTCTTTTGGTAAGGAAGGTGCTGATGTTATGCAGGAGGCCCCTCTGACCATCCTGTTAAACATTTACCTTTCACTGGATGAGGTTGTGGATGCCAATAATGCTTGTCTCTACTTGAAGACCCTAGGACCTGATGTGATGTTTATGGATCTGTACAAATCGAGCATAGAATTTTGGAGGCCTATCATAACATACCTTTTGAATGCTGCCATGAACACTAGTATCACAACTTCATGGCAAACAGCCACAATTGTTCCAATCTATAAGAAAGATAACAATTAGACCCCAAGTATTATAGACCAATCTCCATAATTGCTCAGAGGTAAAGATAGTAAGGCATATCATTTTTCACAGAATAGAGTTCTGCGCAAAAGAGAGCAAGGGGATCAGCATGGCGCAGTTTGGATTCAGAGAAGGATTGAGAACCCAAGAGCAATGTTTGAGCCTACACCTAATCATTGCAAAGTAAAATGCTGCAAAAACAGGACCCATTTAATTCATTTTATGGATCTCAGGAGCGCTTTGTGATATTCTGTTGGAGATGGGCCTAGCCAAACCTCTTGTGTACATTTTACATACACTAAATAGTGGGTGACTGCCTCAGTGAGGTATTGTTCAGAGGGTGAGTGTACTGCACCTTTTAGCCTACCAGGAGGGGTTTGTCAAGGTTGAGTTCCCGCCCCCATTTTATTTGTCTTGAATATCAACCAGTTGAGTTATATTTTGGTCACTAACAACGAGGACCAGCCAAAGGTGGGTTCCATGTTTGGTCCGGCACTGCTTTATGCAGATGATGCCTTTTTAATTGATAGTACCCCAAATGGTCTGAGAGGCCTCATTGATAGTTTTGGCAAATTTATGGACAACCTGGATCTCAAGACCAATATCTCTAAAATCCATTACATGGTTTGTGATCTCCAACAACATAAGGTTAGACAAATCACTATCAAGGTAAAGCCTCTCAAGAGACAATGATTTCATGTATTTACGGTTGACTTTTGACATGCATAGTTTCTGGCTGTTCTGTATTTCGGAAAAGGTGTCTCCATTTTAACCAGCCTCTGAGAGCTGTTTGTGAGTTAGCCAGAAAGATGGAAAACCAACCTGTATTACCTATCTTAGAAATTTACAAGCATAAGTGCGTCCCTTTCCGCACTGAGAAATGACTGCCCTAGGTGACTGCTATTGCGAAGCTGCAGCTGAATGAGCTCTTTGTGACGACAGTGACTGCCTGAGATGACTGCAAATGCGAGGCTCTAGTGGGACCTGCATTTTGCACTTACACTGACAGCGCTCATTGGCCACCAACACAAGCTTCCACCAATGATCGTCTCTTCATGCTACACAAGTGACTGTTAGCAATGTCTGACCTGCTGCTCGTGCTGACAATGCCTTCCTTGCGGCCCCCGCCAAAGTGAACAGCAGCTCCTTGCACTGACTTGAGAAGGTAGCTCTTCAAGCGGGATAAACTTGGTCACTGTATCCAATCGTGGTCAGCCTGAACTTACACTTTGCCCCAGTCCAGCACGACCAGATAACCTGGAGTGTCACTCTGGGCTTTTTGGATCTATTTGCGCCCAAAACTTTAAAAACCCATAGCTTCACTTCTACTAATTGGATTTTTGTTGTTTTGGTATCATATTAATAAATAATGTTTGCTCTATTATATTTTTATTTTTCTTGTGACCCATCCTCCTTTGAGAAAGGCTATAAAATATTATTTAAGAGCAGGCAGTGGTCCCACGACCCACTACCTACTCTTAATCAAGCATTAGAAATGCAATAGGTCTTGCATTTGCTTGGGTTAGAACTATTGGCATTGTAAATGACAATGTCATTTACCCATGTGTTATGGAGTGTATGTATTTGGTGTGTGTTGGAATTTTGTGGGTTGGATTGGAATTGTTAGTTGTGGAATTGTGTGGCGTGAAATTGTGTGGTGTGGAGCGGATTTGTGTAGTGAATTTATGTGGCATGGGGTGCGGTGGAAATATGTTGATAGTATTTATGTGGTATTGAGCATTCTGGAATTATGTGGAGTGGGGTTTATTACTGTTTGAGTGATGCATGAATGCTTGTCCATCATCTCTCTGTTCTTTTTGTCTTTGTAGCCCTTAGAAAAGATCCATCAATTCAACCCAACCTGTTACCAAATCGCAAAACTGAAAGAAAGGCAAGGGCCACTTGAACAACTATTTTCTTTTGAACTAGCATTTTGCAATTTGGGAACTGTAGCAACTCTCAATTTGCAAATCCTAAAAGAAAATATACTTATGCGTACCATACACATTTTGCGATTCTCTGTGGGGTTACAAAGGACTTGTTGCATCAATATTCATGAGGCTGGTCGCAAATGTGCGACCCATTGGGAATGGGCAATAACACAGGGATGGTGGCCTACTGGGGACAGCAGACCCCCTTGTCTGTGTTTGCTTTTTGAATAAAGCAACTTTTTTTTAGATGCAGCACATTTTCCTTAATGAAAATTGGGATGCGCTTTAAAAACTAAAATGAAACGCTTTTCGGTAAAAAAATTTAAGAGCCGGCAGTGGTCCATGTGACCACTGGAAGCTCCTAAAAAACGTTTTCGCTGCCAATCACAAAGCGGAAGGGGTCCCCTGTAGCCCCCTTCCCATTTGCGAGTGGCTTAACACCTAAATGAAGTAGGCGGTAAACTGCAATTGGTCGCAAAACAATCATACATGCCCTTGCAGCTCGCTATTAGGCAGGGACACCCCTGGCAAGCCCCTTACTAATAGCAACATACAAACCCTATTTTACAAATTGGTAATAAGTTACTAACTCGCAAAATAGGGTTATTACATTGCACAGCTGTTTTACATGTCACAAACGGGCCGAATCTTCTTTTGAAACCACTAAAGATGGTCACTCAAATGCTCCCAAAGGCCTGCTTTAAGTTTCCAACATGGGAATTAGGAGGTAGCGGCTGGTTACTTGGCACAGTTGTCCCCTGTATTCACGATATCACTGTGCAATTCATCTTATGCACCCACTTGGCCTCGGAGCTGAGGCAAAGTGACTGCTGTTCCTAATTGCGACATCTCAGAAAGCGAAACAAGACTATTCTTCTGTCATAAGTGGCACCTTGGGTGCTGGTTGAGTGCCGTGGCCACAAGTTTCACTTAACAGCTGCAATTTGCTTTTCTCAACAGTGCGCTTTTCTCCCCACCAGAACCCTCTACAGATCCAGTCCTTTCACACTTCCAGTCGGCGGCTTGTCTCAACACAGGTGGGTGGCAGGCAGCTCTGTGTCTCCTTAATTTGATTAAAATGCTAATTCATCGTAGATTCACCTTATGGAGATGCAAATCTTGGAAAGACGACTTTTGTTGAAAGTGTGTAGTTCTGTATGCTTTTAGCTGTTTCACACTAGTATGTATTTGTAACAAGAAATAATGTTTTGTTTATTGCTACCAGGAAATAAATATTCCCTGTTATTAGCTGCACCTCTCTTTCCTATTAGCTGCACCACTCTTCCCTGCTACTTTAGTAAAGCTTTGGCGCGTTTCACCCCCAAAATAAGGGACGTACAAAGGGTTGACTTCTATGCCACATTTTTAGGTTTGTCTTTATGAATATCGTGAAGCAGAATAAATGTGGAAAGCCTTATAGAAATAACATGGACAGCACTCAGAGTAGTAGGGTTTGCTAGATTTATGTTTAAGTAAAGCACCAGCATCACACTGTTAACAGTGATATTTGCCCGGTATTGACTGTTTTCATTGGTATGGTGCTAAAATAAAAGATCCATCAATTCAACCAAACCTGTTCCCGAATCATGATTTTGGATTGCGAATCGGTATTTGGAAGGGGCGTCCCTTCCTATTACCAATTTGCATTGGTATGTAAAAATGTTTTGCAACCGGAATACGGTTGCAAAACATTTGTATTTTTTCACAACTCAAAGTTTGTGGTAACCAGTGGTGGCTCCTCCGCTATGGTGGAGGAGTGTCACCCTCCATCAAGCCTCAAAACTTGAAAAATAAAACATTAATAAAAGAGGATTGTTATTGTTTTGTTTTTTCAAGTTCTATGGGACAGGCTGAGTCTTGGGAGTGGGGTCATTGCGGGGTAGTCGTGAAGGGGAGTGGTGGGCACTACTTCCAGTGCACATGTCGGTTTGGCTGGCCATCTCAGGATGGCTAAACAAACATGTGCACCGAACTGTATCCTACCCGAGATGTATTGCCGGATTGGAGACAGCAAGCAAAAGGCTCCCAGTCTCCATGGGTGCTCCGACCAATCCTAACCCTGCTTTCATGCTGCGAGTAGCATGAAAGCAGCATCAGGTTTGGCCTCAGGGGAGTCTGAGAGCCTATGCTGCCCTATGCTGCAGTGAGGACTCAAGCAAAAGAGAAACGGGCAGTAGGTAAGTTCATGTTTCCCCTTTTTTAGGTTTTCTTTGCTGTTCGTCGTCCATCTGCCCCTGCTCCGCCACTCCACCCGCACACCAGCCACTACTGGTGGTAACCCATTTAAGCTAGCCTGGATGAGGAGGGATGATATCCCAAAACCAGTCCCAGGATGCTCATTTATAGACCAGGTAGGATCTGGCTTGGCAGTTCTTGCTGGAGTGTTCCCATGAGGAGGCGCAAGGTCATGATTTATTTGCATATGGCTAGATCCAAACTGGGGTGGTGTGGTGAGCAAAGAAAAGGTGGAGGAAACCCAGATCTTCGACTGGGGGTGAAGGTTTTTATTGTTCTGCATTTCGTTCATAATCTGTTCTTTTTGCTTTTGTCGCCCTAGGTGTGAAGGGTTTGCCCAGACATGGGCCTCATGCTCATTGCGCCACTGGATTGAAGCTAGCCTACCATGAAACCAGTCCCAGGATGCTTGGTTCCTGTTTAGGGAGGACCTGGCTTGGCAGTTCGGGCTGGACTGTTCCCATGAGGAGCAAGGTCAAGACTGATGTGCATATCACTAGGTCCAATCTGGGGTGGTGTGGCAAGCACAAAAATGATAGAGTAATCCCAGATCTATGACTGTGGGTGAATGTTTTCATTGTTCATCAGTTCGGATATCATCTGTTCTTTTTGCTTTTGTTGCCCTAAGTAGTAAGAGTATGCTAAAGCGTGGGTCCCATGCTTACTGTACCTCTGGATTCAAGCTTGCCTGGCTGATGAGGGGTGATACCCTGAAACCTGTCCTATGATGCTTGTTTCCAGTCCAGGGAGGACCTGGCTTGGCAGTTCAGGCTGGACTTTTCCCATGAGGAGTAAAGTCAAGACTGAATTGCATATGACTGGGTCCAAACTGGGGTGGCGTGGTGAGAAACAAAATGATGGATTAAACCCAGGGATCTATGACAGAATTTCGACTACAAAAATATCGACCTACAAGAATATCGAGTCAACAATATCGAGGGCAAAAATATCGACATCCTATCTACAACATGGTAAGTACAAAAATATCGAAAAAATAATATCGTTGTAAAAAATATCGATGTTAAAAATATCGATTTTTTTTTTAATATATATAAATGTAAAAGTAAGTATATAACACTAATAAATAAAATATACATATTTAAAAGTATCTAATAATGTTTAAAATTAATAAATAAAACATATATATTAATAATACATTAATTAAATATATACAGTAAAGATATAATATATATGTACTGAACAATAAGTATTAATAATTAATTTACTAATTTCTAAATTAATGAAATATATTCTAATTTACTAATACATGTACAAACATAAAACAATAACATACATAAAATGTAAGTAATATAAAAAATAAAATAAACATGTGATATTTTAACAATTAATTATATAAAGCGTTTGATAGCATAGGGATAAAATTACTATTCCCACTCCAGAGAGTGCAACAGTCGAGAAAACTGACCCTGAACCCAAAAACAACCCCTTTACCCACGAACTGAAAACTGACCCTGAACCCTAAAAATACCCCTTTACCCAAAAACTGAAAACTGACCCTGAACCCTAAAAATACCCCTTTACCCAAAAACTGAAAACTGACCCTGAACCCTAAAAATACCCCTTTACCCAAAAACTGAAAACTGACCCTGAACCCTAAAAATACCCCTTTACCCAAGAACTGAAAACTGACCCTGAACCCTAAAAATACCCCTTTCCCCGTGAACTGAAAACTGACCCTGAACCCTAAAAATACCCCTTTACCCATGAACTGAAAACTGACCCTGAACCCTAAAAATACCCCTTTACCCATGAACTGAAAACTGACCCTGAACCCTAAAAATACCCCTTTACCCAAAAACTGAAAACTGACCCTGAACCCTAAAAATACCCCTTTACCCATGAACTGAAAACTGACCCTGAACACTAAAAATACCCCTTTACCCATGAACTGAAAACTGACCCTGAACCCTAAAAATACCCCTTTACCCAAAAACTGAAAACTGACCCTGAACCCTAAAAATACCACTTTACCCGAAAACTGAAAACTGCCCCTAAACACTCAAAATACCCCTTTACCCAAAAACCCAAAAATGACCCTGAACCCTAAAAATACTCCTTAACCCAAAGTTAAATAATATTATTTAATTAGCAATTAATAATTAATTAACAATAACAATAAAGTAAATATATTAGCACATAAGCTGTAATTAATATAATTTAATAATTAATATCATTTTTCCCCAATTAATTAATTAACAGTAACTAAAAATTATATATATAAATAAATTACTCTAATAATGTAATTAACTAACTAATATTATTTAATTACCAATTAATTACTAATTTAAAATATGTACCAAATTATATTAATTAATTAACTAATTAATATTAATTATTTGCCAATTAATTAGTTATAAATATTTAAAAACATATATTAATTAATTAATTATTATTAAATTACTCCCCACCCTATTCCCCTATAAACCCACATCCCGCTACAGAAAATATATATCAATTAATCAATTAATTATTTCCCAATTAATCAATATTAATTAGCAAATAATTATAATTAATTAATTAATCCTACTAATTATTAATCAACTTACCATAATTAAATTACTTCCCACCCTATTCCCCTATAAACCCACAACCCGCTCCGGTACTAAAACATCAAATTTCCTTATAAATTTCTATATTATTATAGAAAATGTATACACATATAATAGTAATTATTTTAAATACTTAAATTAAACATATAACACATACATAATAAAAAACTATAAAATAATACAAATATCGATATTAGTGTCATCGAAATTATTAACATCGATATATATGCTATCGATATTACTAACTTCGATATTACTTACATCGATATTAAGTATTTCGATATTACTTACCTTGGGTCGATATTCTGTCCTACGATATTCTTGCCTTCGATATTATGCTCCTTCGATATTTCAGACTCGATATTATGGTAGGTCGATATTTCCAACTCGATATTTTGACTGTCTACCTAAACCCAGATTTGTGACTGGGGGTGAATGTTTGTATTGATCACCATTCCATCCATCATCTGATTTCTGCAACTCAGAATGGTGGATATTGCAAAGATTGCGTAATAAAGCAATGTTTTAACCACTTCCACAATGTGCAAACATTTGTTCTTTCTGTGCTCAAATTCGTTTAGATTTCCTGGTGAATGTTTTTGGGTATAAAAGTGAAGTGTACCCACATTAGTTGGAATCTTGATTTGAGTGCACATATTTATGTACATCCAAATCCACAGGGTTGTAATGAGGTGATGTGGGTTGTTTTCAGCTGTCTCTGATAATGACTACCTTAGAAAGAGGGACACTAGCCTACAATTATTACTTTTGTAAACAACCTTGCAAAATAACACACAGCTTGAAAAAATTGTCTGTAGTGCATTTTAGTAACAACCAGAGGTCCAAGAGGTGGTCAATTTCAGTTTACTCTTGTGTTGCCTGTAGATTTTCTGATGTCTGCATCGGCGTAGGAAATGACAATCTTTTGTGTAATGTTCTGCCATATTTTTGCCCTGTCTGCTTTGCATGCTTTAGAACTCTGTGCATTTTACCTCTGCTAACCAGGACTAAAAGTGCCTGTGCTTCCCCTTTAAACATGGTGGTTGAATTGTATTATTCCTGATTAGCACCTTTTACTTGCCTATAAGTCTCTAGTATATGACGTGGAAGTGCATAAGGGAAGTTACATTTTTATGTTCTGACTTAGGGCCTAATTGCGAGACAGTCAAACCTAGGGTGGCAGCCCCTAGACCACCAAACTGGCGGTACACCAGCCCCATTACAACTATGGCGGTGTGACCAGCACAGGACCGGGGCAATCATCCCGCTTTGGTGGTGCAGTGGTGTGAGGCTGTATTATGCGGGCAGTGCCGCTGCGGAGCCACCAAGCATATTGCAACCTTTTCCATGGGGGTGAGCGTACAATGAAAAAGGTGGTAATTGGGAACCCGGCCCCCTGTTGCCTCTGTGCCCAGGGGTGCTTGCAGGGAGGCACAGGGTGTGGCCCCTGTAGGTATGCACTCCCTGTTACTGCACATCATGGATTGAACACATGCTTTGTCGCTCCTCACATACAAGCCTTTGAAATGCACAGCTGAACCTGGATTCCAGTAGTAATCCAGCAGGTTGTTTGCCTACAGGTTTGGACGTGGTGCAGCGGGGCACTGGTGTGGCGGGCTTCTGCAACACCACCAAACTCGTAATCAGGACGTTGGTCATTTCTTTTAAGCTTTGATTCCTCAACTGGAGCAGGGCTGCAAGCTGCAGCCCAACAGGGCTCCACGAGGCTGGTTATATTATCTGCGACATCTGCTGAAAAGGGATTTGCTGCTGCAGAAAAACTCCAAGCAGGAACAACCTGAAACTTTTGCCCAGTGCAGTGCATTTTCTCAAGATTGACCTAGCAGGTTTGTCCTCGTCTCCTAGAGGTCTTTGGAGCCTAAAAGATTCTAAGTCCCAGTGTTTTTCAGGCTGTCAGGAGTACTTTCATGGAGCCATGGCTCCCAGACATGACTCTAATCTACATAGATGGCTATGACACATCCATTTATTCTTACTGAGACACGTATATCTTCTATTATTTTATATGTTAAGTATACTCGAGAAACTAACTTAAATCTTCCATACTCATGTATGTCAAGTTCAAGTTCAAATACTTTATTTGGCATTCTTTCATAGAAACCATAAAAGTAACCCTTTAAAATACAACACATTCAGTAAATTAAAAAAACAATGAATTATATACACTGTATAACTATGGTAAAAGCAATTTAAAAGCAGCATTAATACAAAAAGGTGAGGAAGCTAGAATGACCATTAATAAAGACCGTTAAGACACAATAATTTTAAAAGTCCAAACATTTTCTGTAGTTCATTGCACATTTAAGGAAACCGGCCACAAACGGGATACAGTCAGGTTTAAGCAGTTGCAAATAAAACAGGGCAGGACGTACTTGCACGAAATGTTACTTTTTTAAAAGAGATTTCAAATAGATGGTCCTGGGCATTTCATATTATTTACAAATAAACATAAAGTGAAGCAAATCCTGTGGAGACTTAGAGTCGCAGCTACAGGATGCCAACACACTCCCTTTATGACTGCCCCTTGGAACTGCCAATAAGAACTGAAAAAGGTTAAGTCTGAACCTGATTAATAGAAATTGCTCGTATGCGGGCAACGGCCACAATAGATACGGCTCTATATCTGCGGTGGTTTTGAGTATCAAATGTGTCCTCACACTAGGTTTCAACAGCTCTTTCTCTTCTCTTTTTTTACAAGCGATGGCAGTGTCAGAGTTAAGGCTAAGTTAGCTCATCGAGTGGCAGATAAGGGTATAGAACTACTTTAATTTATAGTTCATGTCGTCTGAGAGTTTGCGCTGTAGCCTTTATTGATATTGTTGCCTGTGAACCTCCCTTTATCTTCAGTCTTTTCATTTCCAGAAATCTTCCTGTCCCCAAAGGAACTCTATAGCTGGATAAAGAAGCTTTTGCCAAGTTTGTAATAAATGTAATTTTAGATAGAAGGTCGTAATTTCTACATTCCGTCACTTGGAATCTGTTTGTTTTAGCATTGGGGTAGCACACATCTTTTTCATTGCATCTGGGATTCAGCTATTTATATTGCTGCACATGCTACTAGGCATTCACATGAACCCCACCAGTCACCCCTGAAGTACAAAGGTAAACAAGGCCCATTAAGGACAGTATGTTGTTCTTCAACTCCCAGCTGATGAAGACTAACTCCGTCGCTCCAGGAGATGTTGAGGCCTAGATATGGTCAACAAGAAGCCTCTTTGGTAAGCATTTTTTAATATGTAATTACAATAAAAGGACCAATCAGATAACTGCTGCATTACTTTCAGTGGAAAATTTCCCAATCAAACCACCCCACTCTTATCTCCCAATTAGTAGACATTTTAGCACACATTAGGATACCTGCAAACCCTTATCGAAGGGAACTTGAGTATTGCTGAGGTCCATGAATGCTGGTGTGCCCCAACACAGTGCATCTGTTGACTATTGGTGTCTCTCTGTAACTGCAAAAAAACGATTCCTAAGCAGGTTTGTTGTGAGGCAGAACCTGGAACTGGTCACTTGTGTGGCATGCATCCACTTGCAATTCACCCATAACACAGTGGTCTCCCAGTGATGCTTATGTTTGTTTATTAAATGTACAGCAACTGTCATGGAAACTCTTGGCCCTACCTGGATGAAAAACTCAGCTATACTAGTAGGACAATACAAACAATGACCAATAATTTCTACTGTCCTAATAAAATTGCCTTTTTCCTAGAGCTAAGTAAAGTTTTTTCAGTGTAAGTTATCACTAGGACACTGTTCCAAAGTTCAGCTGCTTGAATCTTGAAGAATCAGCCACCTAGGTTTTGTTCTTAACCTTTGCATAGGCAAAGAGGGCTTGGGCATTTGATCTTAAGATGTGCGCATGAGAGCAGTTTTTATAGATCCTATAGGAGATACAAGCCAACTTAAACATAATATGGCGCCGGGAAACCCACTGCGGGTAGCTGTGCGCAATACAAGTTCAATAAATAATAATAATAATAATAATAATAATAATAATAATAATAATAATATGTTGATGAACTGATAGCCAATGAAGTTGGTTGAGATAGGAGGAGACACCATCATAATTCTGCAAGTTGAAAATAAATGTCACAGCGGCATTTTGGGTAGACTACAAATTACGTATGCTTGGACTAGGCAACCCTAAGTAAATTAGATCTAGTGTATAAACACATTTTCCACAGTAGGTCTCGAAGGTAAAGAGAGAAAAAAGAAAAATCTATTTCAAGAAGCAAAGGTGTTAAAAACAGGCTCTAACCCCCAAAGTAAACTGCAGGTTGAAATCTAAGGCATCCATCAACTTTCCAATGTTTTTTAGAACCTGCACCAGAACAGGGCAATTGCCTTTTGCAGCTGGCCAGATGGAAGACTCCCACAGATTAAAAATGGCAGAGGAAAGCAGAATATCTGATTTTGAAGGATTCAGTCTCCCAAAGTTCCTACCCATCCAACCATTTATGGATTCTAAAGCTCGTCAAACTACGGGTTGAGGCAGTCAATTGAGTCTGACCATTAACTGAGTGTCATCCATACACATGCACATGTATTTTGTCATCTGAAAGTCATGCATCAGAATGGTCTAAGATAACATTGAAAAGAAGAAGATACATGTGTTATAGCTTTTTCTAAAATTTGCAAATTCGAGAGACAATTATTTTTGAATATTAATGATTTTTATAATGAGTATATTCATGACCAATGAATTAATAATGTTGCAATTGCACACATTTTATTGAGAGGTTTAGAAGTGTGTTAATTAATGTATTTTAGGTATGTCACATTTTCGTAGAGGCACTATTTTATTAAAATGGTTGCTGTGTGTTCTGTTCGTCTTGCTCCTGCTTGTTACTCCTCCTAATTAATATCCCCTTGGGTGTTTTCTCTCCTCAGTTTGTTTGTGGTGCACAGTACATTGTGACGCAATTGGCTATTTTCTACAGAGAGCGTGTATTGTGAATGAAAATTTCCTCATGTTCTAACTTTCCAAATGGCACTTCTGCTGGAAGTTGCGATGGAAGCTTGCTAGCAAACACGTTTATGAGTCTTTGTTTGAAAATGTTTAAATTTGTGTTGTACATCTTCAGACTGAGCTGTTGCTTTGAAAACTAATGGACAATTTCCTATACCTTAGAAATGGGATAGTGATATAGTTATTTGTGTCACGCTCATCATTCTGATTAGTTCAATATGTGTTATTGATGGAGCAAGGTGGAGAAACAAAAATTTTGTGTACCCTTGTGAAATCATAAGTCCATAATCTTAACTTGAACTAATTGAGTGGCGTGTGGAACTAATCAACCTAGAATAAAAATTGCACCTACACAGACACACGTGGGAACTAATTATGCTTATGTTGCAATCATAATTAACTAACCTTGTGATTCTGTCATGTCCTAAATTAATAAGCGACTTTAAGATAATGGAATGCGGCATAAATGTGCTTTTGTTTACGTATTTTGTGGCAAAATCCGAAGGATAAGTGAGTATAAAATGCTTAAATGTGGCTATTTCGCTAGGTAACTACTAATAGGGAAAACATTAGAAGGGGAAGGTAAACAGAAGGGCTAAAATTTCTAAATTAACGTTCATTTGTGTTTGTTTCTATGATAGTTCCCATTTTTTACTTGTGAGGCCTAAGAAAAAATGGAGTTACTCGATTATTGTGGCCATAAGAGAAGTACGCATGCACGAGCAAAATCCGAGTCCAAATGCGAGCTGCTTGTGCCTGGAGTGACTACGGTTCAAGGACATAATAGCCTGGAAGTATAGATGACTGCCGAGAGGATGAGCACAATGGTTCATAATGTGAGAACTTTTTTTACTAAAGTTGCGAGTAGAGAACAGGACTAGGCTGACTTGGGCCAAAACAATGGACTCATTAGAAACTTGCGACAGAAGGAAAAATATTATTTCGATGACGAGATGATGCTCATCCACCCCTAAATTGTCCAATCAGAACTTGAATTTAAGCTGAAAGTTACTTTTTTAGATAGAGCGAGTGACAAAGGTATAAAAAGTGCTGGTTTTACTGAGGAAAAAACGTCCTTTCGATTTCCACCAGAGATGCTGTCGGAATGCTGATTTTCCTGAGATGTAAGACCTTTAATAATTTTTCTTTCCTTTGAGTGAGATCTAGGCTTTAGGTGAGGCTGTTAGTCAGGGAAGTTAGGGAGGTGGGAGATAAATGAATTTTGGGAATTATTGCTAAAACTTGCATTTCTGAGATTTAAATAACATGTCTGTTTCTGAACTTTTCTAAATAAATGGAATTAACTGTTTTGAAATAAAATCCATATTTTCCTTTTAAATGTTGTTTTGAATTAAGAAATAAATAAAGTGAATAAACTTTTAGACATGCTAAATTTGCTTTTTATAAAAATGAGATAAATGGATAATTAAGCTGGTCTTGAGTTTTCCTATGCCTAATTTTTTACTAGCAGATTCGTCGACCACAGTGGCGGCGTGTCTAAATAAGTGTTTTGTCAAATAAAACCATGGAAAAATCATTCAAACTGCAGGTGTAAATAATCTAAATATTCTGTTAGATTTTAGACACCCACTATGATACAGCAGCTCTCTTTTGAATCTCACCAATCCATGAGGTAGGATGAAAGAGTTTTGTGAGTGACTCGCAGTGTTATGGGCCCCACTGACAAGTAAATGCACAATTTTGTACTTCAGGGAAAGGTGACATGGTATTTAAAATGTATTTCCGGAGTAGCGCTGCATCATTATCACTACTCATGCCAAGCTGAATTGTGGTTTTTGCTTATTACTTATGCGTAAAATGTGTATTACTGGGATGCTGCCCATTCTACTTATGATTTTTGTTTTTATTGGGGCTCAGAATTAGTCGGATTTCTTGCTCTGCTCTCTCTATCTGAGCCTTCATTGCATATATCTTGCATTTGTCTGTAATACCTATATTGAGATTTTGTAATAAAGTCTTTTAACTTTTAATTGATTTAAAATTCTATTGAGTAGTCTTAGTCACTAGTTTCATAATTCTTTAAGTTGATTTTGAGACCCTGATGTTGAGGAGGGTGGTGACTCTTATTGCTAGATCAAGGGTGCTGGAGCCGAGCTGCTGAAGGTAAATTTAGGGTAAATAAAATATTGGGGTGCTGTATAATATTTGGGTGCTGCTCCTACAAATTGGTAGCAGAGAGTGGTTACATACAGTACCTACTTTTTTTGGTAGGGCTACACCAAAAGATTTAACCATCAGCTCTGAGTCAAACCCAGGACAGAAACATGCCTCTGTCAGATCCAAGATGCTGCTAAGTGCGACCAGCAACCCCCCTCTCCCAGAATCTTCAGACCCTCACGGGTGAGTGGCTGCACTTTACAAAACCCCGATTAATTGATTGATTAAGTTCAGCACACTCTTTGAGCTGAGTAGTGACCACTCTCTAGAGTAAATTTGTCAAATAAAGCAAAATGGAAATTAGCTGAAAAATTGCTGGGTCCTCCACATTCTGCTATGTAAGTGTCTAGCCTGCACTCCTGTTTATTTTTTCAAATGTTTAATCTTTTTGTTAGAAAATAAACTTTATGTTTTGGGAGCTACCCAGTGGGTCAGTTGAGCCCACAACTGAAGTTAAACTGCTTTGAGAAGGCCTAGTGCAAACCAGGTCTGAACCGGGAGCTCTCGCTAGCTTGTCCCTAAGGTTTCAGTGTATATAAATCATTTAATGAGGTTTAAATCAATGTTTGTTCAATAATTCATACAACATGCTTTCATGAAGTTCAAAAGCTTATTTAGTAAGCATTATTTCAATGCATATGCTTCAAAAAATACTTGCAAACAATAATTACAAAAATGATAACATAGAATCAGATCAGTAATCAAGCCTGTTGTTCACCAAATAATACAATATAAAAAATACAAAATTAAACAGTTCCCAATGCATTTCGGGTCTTACTCGACCCTTCTTCAGGGGAATTTTCAAATGTAGCAATTAACTTTTTGTTCACAGTGTCAAGCACCTCAGTCCGTTTTCAGGCACTGCAAAGTTAATAAAAAACATATGTTTTCCATTTCTAATAAGAGACCATCATGTACAAGATAAAAACTAGAATTAACACTACTTGTGATGTGCATACTGACATGCATGTATGAAAGCACGCTGTGACTATGTAAAACCGTAAATCAAGCCAAAAAGAAAGGGGTGATTAGTTGATGTACAAAATGCCCATCTGTATTGCTATTGCAAGTGGTATGTTTATTGCAGACACCCTTGTGACCCGAGTGATTGGTGTTCTCGGAAAAAGTGAGGTAAAAGAAGGATCTTAATGCTCATTAGGTGAAAAGAAAAAGCTACCTGTGTTATACTCCTAATCAGTTCCTGAATCTGATGAACTGTTACTGCAGGGTCCAGTTCTAAATCTGCGGGGATAACATTCAAAAATGCTTAACAAGTGGGTTAAGCTATCCACGAGGATGATAAGTGCTGGGAAGGAATCAAAAAGTCTTACCTAGACCCTCGCTCGTTATGCTGAGGATTGTATTTTTACGAATTCAGTTTCTTGTTCTAGGCTCCAAGTTTCTAAAAGAAATGTAATTACGCTCATTATGTCTACCCTGACTCAGTTATTAGCTGCTGTGACGCCATTCACAATAAATTCTTACCGAAATCGCGTGTTCATGGGCTTTTCTCTCCCCGTGGTTCAACCCGTCTCTCTAGGCAACCTAATGTGAGGTAAATGAAGGAAAACATCATTCCTTCGCTAATTCCTTCTTTATCTATTCTCACCTAGCGAGCGCCATCGCGGCGCGATGCTCTTACCTTCTACCGCTAGCGTCCTCTGACCTCTGACTCCTCTAGCACTTCCGGCATAAACATCCGGTTAACAGATGTTTCTTTAAATACTGATGCATTAACCTAAGGCATGTGAACGAAAACAGACGATAGTTCTGTTTCTTGAACTGGATTAAGGGTCCTGCTTCTTGGAATATAAAATGAAGAATAAAAAGTTAATAAAAAAATAATAAAGAAATAATAAATAAAATGCGAGTGTTACAGAACATGTGCCAGAAAATTATTAGGAAACCGGGGCGTGTGAAAAATACTGCGCCTTCCATAATGGTGAAGAGAATGATTTAAGATGGAGAATAAAAGGCATGCGAGAAGAAAAGTGTGATGGTTCCTCTGTACGTGTTTACACAAAAAGATGTAGATGGAGCGTTGCTTGTGTGGAACTCAATCGGTCATAGTGTCAATTCTGTACAAAAAAGTTAATCACAATATGAGATGCTAATGACTCTCGTATTTGCTAGTAACGGTACATGATATTATGTGTTACTGTACATGTGATTTATAGGAAGCATACCATTTCGCATTGATCATTGAGCCCACCTGGTGTCATTGTACCGAGCATTTTTATCCAAAATGTCTCTCTACGTGCCAAGGCTACATTATAGTCTACTCCCTTGTGTTTTTCTACCACTTCTAAGATGGTGAATCGCAATTGAGGTATTGAATGACTGGACGTAGTCCAGTGTGTTGCAAGGCTAGATGTTGTGGACTTGTTCCGTATGGTGCTTTTATGCTCGATGATTCGAGTTTTGATCTTTCTAGAAGTTCTTCCCACGTAGGTTAATCCACAAGGGCATCTTATCGCGTAGATTACCCCCACTGTGTTACAATCTCCACTATGTTTCAGTCGTATGGCTTTGCCACTGTGGGGATGCTTGAATTCTTTTCCAGTGATGACATTGTTGCATTGTCCGCAATTGTAACACTTTCTCATTCCTTTCTGATTGTCTTTCGGATGATTTGCTGGAGATTTTAGTATTTCTCTCATGTTTTTTGCTCTTGTGTGTGCTATTATTGGGAATGTATTGAATAAGTTGGCAAAATCAGGTTCATTGGCTATGATTTCCCATCGTTTCCTTAGTATCTGTTTGATCCGTTGTGACTGTGTGGAATGTTTCATCACAAAGACTATTCGGTCATTGGTAGATTTTTCTTTCTTTCTCAGTAAGTCATTTCGGTCCATCGTGGAAACCTTTTGTACTGCGGTTTCTAGTACTTCCTTTGGGTAACCTCTGGCAGTGTATCTCTCAACTTGCTCTTCAATCATGCTATTGCTGTTCATTAAATCTGAAGATATCCTTTTAATCCTTATAAATTGAGAGGTGGGTAGGTGATCTTTCGAGTTTTTCGGATGAGCACTTGTGTAGTGTAATGCGTTGTTTACATCGGTGGGTTTACGGTAGATGTTGGTTGAAATACCGTCATGTGATTTAGAAATTTCAATGTCCAAAAACTGTATTTTTTGTTCTTGAATGTTATGTGTGAATTGTATTCTAGGGTTACACTGATTCAATTCTCTGATGAGTTCTTCCAACTCCGACTTGGTCCCTCGCCAAATTATCAAAATGTCATCAATGAATCGTAGAAACAATATGAGATTCCCCGTCCATCTGGTGTTCGACAAAATGAATCGTTGCTCAAAGTAAGCCATAAAAGTATTGGCGTATGCAGGCGCCCCTGAAAATCCCATGGATGTGCCTGTCTTTTGCAAAAAGAAATTTGACTTCCAGGAAAAATAACTGTGATATAAGGAAAAGTGTAACAGTTCTAACAACAAAATACCCAAAGAGTGATCCATTTCAGATTGTAGCAGCCTCCATTCTATGGCCTCCAGGCCCTCTGTGTGTGCAATTGACGTGTAGAGTGCCACGACATCTATAGTACAAAGTAATGTCGTTTCCCCAATCTGGTTATTGACTTGTTGAAGTTTCAATAAACAATCTGTCGTGTCTTTAAGGTATGTTTCCCAAGACTGAACCAAAGGTTGTAAATGAAAATCAATAAACCGGCCAACTGGTTCATGGATCGAACCACATCCTGCCACGATGGGTCTGAATGGTGGATCGGTGATGCTCTTGTGAACCTTAGGTATCATATACATATGTGGTACTTGTGGTGTATTAGTCCTTAAGTATTTGCCAGTGTTGTTACTGATAACGCCTGAATTTTCCGCTTGCGCGATGATGGTATCCAAAATTTCTCTGAATTCATCAGTGGGGGTCTTCGTCCAGTCGTATGTATGTCTCAGAATCCAAAACATGGGCATCCACTTTTCTTTCATAGAAAGTGGTATCCATCATCACCAATGCCCCTCCCTTGTCTGCCAGTTGAAATGTAATCGTTTTGTCTTGTCTTAGATCATTGAGAATTCTCCTTTGTTTAATGGATAGGTTCTGTTTTTGAGGTGTTATATATTTGATGGTTTCCAGGTCTTTTTTGACTAGGGTTTCAAAGTTGTCCAGAATTTTGTGCGAAATTGGGGACATAAATTTGCTTTTTGGTTTGAATTTCTCTTGGATCCTTGCCGTTCCGTTGGTTATGGTAGTTGAGAAAAACCATTTGAGTCTCAATTTGCGTAAGAATTTGAAGAGAGCTATTTCAGTCTCTAAACCGTTAGATACATAAGTAGGTGCGAAAGATGTACCTTTGTTCAGAACTCTCTCCTCTTCCATTGTTAATTGTCTACTTGAGATGTTGATTATCAAGTTGGTTTCTTTGTGACTTGTCTTTGTGGTCGTCCTGTTTCCGTGTTTTTTTTTACCTTGTCCCCTGCGGGTGCGTCTGTTCTTGATTCTGAAGACTGGTCCGGTGGTTGGATTGCTGATTGGCCCTCCGCTAAAAAAGACGGCTGTAGATTCTGAGAGATACCAGACGTTGTGGCTTGTGAGGCTTGTGATGTTGCTGACGTCGTTGGAGCGGGTGCTGGTGGTCTTTGTAATGACAGATCCTCATCTAATGCCACACTTTCTTCTGATGAGGTATTCCTGGGTGTTTTGCTGGAAAATCTTTTGTGTGCATAGGCCTCCGCCCATGTATATACCTCGTCTAATTTATAATCTATCGTATCTCTACGAAATTTGCGAATCTTCCGGTCATGAACCTCCTTAGCATGGACATCCAGTCTATTATTGATGTCTTCAAGAATCTTTGTCCAATCCGCATCAGGGATAGTTTTTGATAGTTCTTGTTGTAATTTGAAAATGTCTTCCTTTAAATCAAGAAGTATTTGAGAGAGTTCCTCAATAATCAGCAGTATGAGGTCTAGTGAACATTTATTCAAAATAGCTTGCCATTTGATGATGAAAGCCTTGTTAAATTTGAAAAGCATGGGTTTTAGCGCTATACGTAGTCCCCTGGGAATTCTTTTCACCTTGTGGTACTCAATTAGAGTTGTTGCGTGTAAACGTTGGTTAACTTCCTTGCGCATGATATACTCGAGTTGTTTGAGCATCTGAGTTGTTGTGCCCTTTGACGTACTGAATGTGCGTACCTGTTCGATTAAAGAGTAGATGGAAGCTGCTTCTTCTGTGCCATATACCTTAATTTCCGCTTGGTTCAAGGTTAAGTTTGCTATCTCTTGAAAAGAAGCCATTATCGTTTGTTATGTGGGTGCTGGTCTAGTGTGGGGCTGAGGTTAAACTGCTATGTAAGTGTCTAGCCTGCACTCCTGTTTATTTTTTCAAATGTTTAATCTTTTTGTTGGAAAATATACTTTATTTTGAAATAATGCTTACTAAATAAGCTTTTGAACTTCATGAAAACATGTTGTATGAATTATTGAACAAACATTGATTTAAACCTCATTAAATGATTTATATACACTGAAACCTTAGGGACAAGCTAGCGAGAGCTCCCGGTTCAGACCTGGTTTGCACTAGGCCTTCTCAAAGCAGTTTAACTTCAGTTGTGGGCTCAACTGACCCACTGGGTAGCTCCCAAAACATAAAGTTTATTTTCCAACAAAAAGATTAAACATTTGAAAAAATAAACAGGAGTGCAGGCTAGACACTTACATAGCAGTTTAACCTCAGCCCCACATTAGACCAGCACCCCCATAACGAACGATAATGGCTTCTTTTCAAGAGATAGCAAACTTAACCTTGAACCAAGCGGAAATTAAGGTATATGGCACAGAAGAAGCAGCTTCCATCTACTCTTTAATCGAACAGGTACGCACATTCAGTACGTCAAAGGGCACAACAACTCAGATGCTCAAACAACTCGAGTATATCATGCGCAAGGAAGTTAACCAACGTTTACACGCAACAACTCTAATTGAGTACCACAAGGTGAAAAGAATTCCCAGGGGACTACGTATAGCGCTAAAACCCATGCTTTTCAAATTTAACAAGGCTTTCATCATCAAATGGCAAGCTATTTTGAATAAATGTTCACTAGACCTCATACTGCTGATTATTGAGGAACTCTCTCAAATACTTCTTGATTTAAAGGAAGACATTTTCAAATTACAACAAGAACTATCAAAAACTATCCCTGATGCGGATTGGACAAAGATTCTTGAAGACATCAATAATAGACTGGATGTCCATGCTAAGGAGGTTCATGACCGGAAGATTCGCAAATTTCGTAGAGATACGATAGATTATAAATTAGACGAGGTATATACATGGGTGGAGGCCTATGCACACAAAAGATTTTCCAGCAAAACACCCAGGAATACCTCATCAGAAGAAAGTGTGGCATTAGATGAGGATCTGTCATTACAAAGACCACCAGCACCCGCTCCAACGACGTCAGCAACATCACAAGCCTCACAAGCCACAACGTCTGGTATCTCTCAGTATCTACAGCCGTCTTTTTTAGCGGAGGGCCAATCAGCAATCCAACCACCGGACCAGTCTTCAGAATCAAGAACAGACGCACCCGCAGGGGACAAGGTAAAAAAAAAACACGGAAACAGGACGACCACAAAGACAAGTCACAAAGAAACCAACTTGATAATCAACATCTCAAGTAGACAATTAACAATGGAAGAGGAGAGAGTTCTGAACAAAGGTACATCTTTCGCACCTACTTATGTATCTAACGGTTTAGAGACTGAAATAGCTCTCTTCAAATTCTTACGCAAATTGAGACTCAAATGGTTTTTCTCAACTACCATAACCAACGGAACGGCAAGGATCCAAGAGAAATTCAAACCAAAAAGCAAATTTATGTCCCCAATTTCGCACAAAATTCTGGACAACTTTGAAACCCTAGTCAAAAAAGACCTGGAAACCATCAAATATATAACACCTCAAAAACAGAACCTATCCATTAAACAAAGGAGAATTCTCAATGATCTAAGACAAGACAAAACGATTACATTTCAACCGGCAGACAAGGGAGGGGCATTGGTGATGATGGATACCACTTTCTATGAAAGAAAAGTTGATGCCCATGTTTTGGATTCTGAGACATACATACGACTGGACGAAGACCCCACTGATGAATTCAGAGAAATTTTGGATACCATCATCGCGCAAGCGGAAAATTCAGGCGTTATCAGTAACAACACTGGCAAATACTTAAGGACTAATACACCACAAGTACCACATATGTATATGATACCTAAGGTTCACAAGAGCATCACCGATCCACCATTCAGACCCATCGTGGCAGGATGTGGTTCGATCCATGAACCAGTTGGCCGGTTTATTGATTTTCATTTACAACCTTTGGTTCAGTCTTGGGAAACATACCTTAAAGACATGACAGATTGTTTATTGAAACTTCAACAAGTCAATAACCAGATTGGGGAAACGACATTACTTTGTACTATAGATGTCGTGGCACTCTACACGTCAATTGCACACACAGAGGGCCTGGAGGCCATAGAATGGAGGCTGCTACAATCTGAAATGGATCACTCTTTGGGTATTTTGTTGTTAGAACTGTTACACTTTTCCTTATATCACAGTTATTTTTCCTGGAAGTCAAATTTCTTTTTGCAAAAGACAGGCACATCCATGGGATTTTCAGGGGCGCCTGCATACGCCAATACTTTTATGGCTTACTTTGAGCAACGATTCATTTTGTCGAACACCAGATGGACGGGGAATCTCATATTGTTTCTACGATTCATTGATGACATTTTGATAATTTGGCGAGGGACCAAGTCGGAGTTGGAAGAACTCATCAGAGAATTGAATCAGTGTAACCCTAGAATACAATTCACACATAACATTCAAGAACAAAAAATACAGTTTTTGGACATTGAAATTTCTAAATCACATGACGGTATTTCAACCAACATCTACCGTAAACCCACCGATGTAAACAACGCATTACACTACACAAGTGCTCATCCGAAAAACTCGAAAGATCACCTACCCACCTCTCAATTTATAAGGATTAAAAGGATATCTTCAGATTTAACCAACAGCAATAGCATGATTGAAGAGCAAGTTGAGAGATACACTGCCAGAGGTTACCCAAAGGAAGTACTAGAAACCGCAGTACAAAAGGTTTCCACGATGGACCGAAATGACTTACTGAGAAAAAAAGAAAAATCTACCAATGACCGAATAGTCTTTGTGATGAAACATTCCACACAGTCACAACGGATCAAACAGATACTAAGGAAACGATGGGAAATCATAGCCAATGAACCTGATTTTGCCAACTTATTCAATACATTCCCAATAATAGCACACACAAGAGCAAAAAACATGAGAGAAATACTAAAATCTCCAGCAAATCATCCGAAAGACAATCAGAAAGGAATGAGAAAGTGTTACAATTGCGGACAATGCAACAATGTCATCACTGGAAAAGAATTCAAGCATCCCCACAGTGGCAAAGCCATACGACTGAAACATAGTGGAGATTGTAACACAGTGGGGGTAATCTACGCGATAAGATGCCCTTGTGGATTAACCTACGTGGGAAGAACTTTTAGAAAGATCAAAACTCGAATCATCGAGCATAAAAGCACCATACGGAACAAGTCCACAACATCTAGCCTTGCAACACACTGGACTACGTCCAGTCATTCAATACCTCAATTGCGATTCACCATCTTAGAAGTGGTAGAAAAACACAAGGGAGTAGACTATAATGTAGCCTTGGCACGTAGAGAGACATTTTGGATAAAAATGCTCGGTACAATGACACCAGGTGGGCTCAATGATCAATGCGAAATGGTATGCTTCCTATAAATCACATGTACAGTAACACATAATATCATGTACCGTTACTGGCAAATACGAGAGTCATTAGCATCTCATATTGTGATTAACTTTTTTGTACAGAATTGACACTATGACCGATTGAGTTCCACACAAGCAACGCTCCATTTACATCTTTTTGTGTAAACACGTACAGAGGAACCATCACACTTTTCTTCTCGCATGCCTTTTATTCTCCATCTTAAATCATTCTCTTCACCATTATGGAAGGCGCGGTATTTTTCACACGCCCCGGTTTCCTAATAATTTTCTGGCACATGTTCTGTAACACTCGCATTTTATTTATTATTTCTTTATTATTTTTTTATTAACTTTTTATTCTTCATTTTATATTCCAAGAAGCAGGACCCTTAATCCAGTTTAAGAAACAGAACTATTGTCTGTTTTCGTTCACATGCCTTAGGTTAATGCATCAGTATTTAAGGAAACATCCGTTAACCGGATGTTTATGCCGGAAGTGCTAGAGGAGTCAGAGGTCAGAGGACGCTAGCGGTAGAAGGTAAGAGCATCGCGCCGCGATGGCGCTCGCTAGGTGAGAATAGATAAAGAAGGAATTAGCGAAGGAATGATGTTTTCCTTCATTTACCTCACATTAGGTTGCCTAGAGAGACGGGTTGAACCACGGGCAGAGAAAAGCCCATAAACACGCGATTTCGGTAAGAATTTATTGTGAATGGCGTCACAGCAGCTAATAACTGAGTCAGGGTAGACATAATGAGCGTAATTACATTTCTTTTAGAAACTTGGAGCCTAGAACAAGAAACAATGCGTAAAAATACAATCCTCAGCATAACGAGCGAGGGTCTAGGTAAGACTTTTTGATTCCTTCCCAGCACTTATCATCCTCGTGGATAGCTTAACCCTCTTGTTAAGCATTTTTTAATGTTATCCCCGCAGATTTAGAACTGGACCCTGCAGTAACAGTTCATCAGATTCAGGAACTGATTAGGAGTATAACACAGGTAGCTTTTTCTTTTCACCTAATGAGCATTAAGATCCTTCTTTTTCCTCACTTTTTCTGAGAACACCAATCACTCGGGTCACAAGGGTGTCTGCAATAAACATACCACTTGCAATAGCAATACAGATGGGCATTTTGTACATCAACTAATCACCCCTTTCTTTTTGGCTTGATTTACGGTTTTACATAGTCACAGCGTGCTTTCATACATGCATGTCAGTATGCACATCACAAGTAGTGTTAATTCTAGTTTTTATCTTGTACATGATGGTCTCTTATTAGAAATGGAAAACATATGTTTTTTATTAACTTTGCAGTGCCTGAAAACGGACTGAGGTGCTTGACACTGTGAACAAAAAGTTAATTGCTACATTTGAAAATTCCCCTGAAGAAGGGTCGAGTAAGACCCGAAATGCATTGGGAACTGTTTAATTTTGTATTTTTTATATTGTATTATTTGGTGAACAACAGGCTTGATTACTGATCTGATTCTATGTTATCATTTTTGTAATTATTGTTTGCAAGTATTTTTTGAAGCATATGCATTGAAATAATGCTTACTAAATAAGCTTTTGAACTTCATGAAAACATGTTGTATGAATTATTGAACAAACATTGATTTAAACCTCATTAAATGATTTATATACACTGAAACTTTAGGGACAAGCTAGCGAGAGCTCCCGGTTCAGAACTGGTTTGCACTAGGCCTCCTCCACATTCTGCTCAGGTTTCTTAAATGTAAGGTGGAATATTGATCTCTTCAAGGGACAAAGCCTGTGCTTAAAGATTCATTGATAACATCGGTGATAGGAGGAGCAACCAGCTGTCTCATGCCTTTGATCAGGTGAGCAGGACAGCTAACGGCAGCAGATCTGGCTTTTATAGTCATCGACAGAGACAGTTGAAAAATCAATAGGCTTACTACTGCCAACAGTTTGGAGGGAGGTCTTATCCAAGTCCCTTCCTAATGGTTCCTGCATGTTGACTATACCCTCCTCTCTGATATTTTCAACTTTCTTGGTAAAAATATTTTCAAAGTTGTCAACCCATTCTTGTGAGGGAGCTTGGTTGTCAGTTACAGCCCCAGGGTTACTCAGCCTCTTAGTAGTTTTAACAATCTCCTTAGTGGTGTTCTCAGAATGCAGGAGTCTTTGAGAGGAATACCCTTTCTTTCCAGCTCTAATTGTGATTATATTTGCAGGGACCTTGGGCAGCCTACTTTTTCCAGCTGCAGACAGAGAACATTAACCATCTTCATGGTTGCAGCTTTATTTTAGCAGTGGTCAGACTTTGTGAATGATTGGATCCAGTGTTTCGCTCGCAAGGTAGGGTGATCCAAGATACAACTTTCAGCAGATGGAACCTAATTTATCAGTTTTTCACATGCATAAAATGTTTCTGACTCCTTATCAATTTAGTTTGCCCGAGCAAACTTTGGACTCTCAGCTATTTTTCCATTGCAACCCTCATCACTGTGAGCAGACCACACCCTATAAATGTTCATTACCAAAACTGAAATCTGGAAGCTTAGGAGCGCTCTTCTGAAATGAAAGACCGTGCATCATTTTGTGGACTGGGGGCAGATGCACAACTATATTTTGCCTGCCGCTAATGGACAATCAGGCTGTTAGCGACCACTAACACACAGTTTTTCATGTACTATTTTGCCAGTCAGTAACCTCATACTGAGTATTAGGAAGGGGGAGGCCAAGGGCACCCCTTCCCAATATTGAGTCGCAGGGGCAGGTACGATTGTTTTGCAACTGGAATGCGGTCGCAAAACAATTGCAGTTTACCACCAAATTCAATTTGCTGGTAACCCATTTGCAAATGGGAAGGGGTCCCGAAGGGACCCCTTCCCCTTTCTGAATGTGGGCACCAACATGTTTCAAGAGCAGGCAGTGGTCCCATGGACCACTGCTTGCTCTTAAAAAATGGAAAGTTAGCTTTTAATTTTTTTATTTGAAATGCATCCCGTTTTCCTTTAAGAAAAAAGGGCTGCATTAAAAAAAAGGCTTTATTTAAAAAGCAATCACAGACATGGTGGTCTGCTGACCCCAGCAGGCCACCATCCCTGTGATCCCAGGCCATTCCAATTGGTCACAAATGGTGACCTACCTCATGATTATTTATGAAGTAGGCCATTTCCAAGACAATTTGTACATTTCATTCTGCTCTAATTGAGAATCGCAAAAAATCACAATTAGAGACTCACAAAAATGCAATGGTCGTACATCTGGCCCTTGGTGATGCTTGTATATAGCTACATATGTTACTCTATGTGCTTCTATTTCCTTTATTTATTTATTTATTTTATAAACTTGTAAGGCGCAACAGCTACCC
Organism: Lissotriton vulgaris; assembly: GCF_964263255.1. Taxonomy (NCBI): domain Eukaryota; kingdom Metazoa; phylum Chordata; class Amphibia; order Caudata; family Salamandridae; genus Lissotriton; species Lissotriton vulgaris. The sequence continues at coordinate 88,173,164 of NC_141697.1, read as the reverse complement.
AAATAGGGTTTCCCGGCGCCAAAAGACATAGCAAGCAGTGAGAGTGGAACGACATAGGTCTGCCTTAGGAGGAATAAATGCAGTTGTGAGTGTATGCATTGTGTTGGTGGCCGATTTAGGCAATTGGTATTTGGGTGTGTTTTTTATTGAGAGGTCATCTGCAGCTTTTGTCACTATGGCATCTCTACAGCACCCACATTTCGAGCATCTCTCTACAGACTGGTGAACTATGAACAGTGTTCCTTAGTGGCATTACGCTGTATAGTATATCTTGTTACATTTCTATGCACTTTTTTCCCAGGGGGAATGCAAGACCTCGGCTCCTCATTTTAGACAGCGCCTAGACACCTCTTCTGTACTGTCTTGCTTTGATACTTGATTTCCGATTTTCGGAGCTATTTCTTAAGCATGTGTTGTTAGCATTTTTCTTAATAATGCGAGACAGTGGGGCATATTATCAAGAGTGGGTGATAAAATTATCGCCGCTTTATCGGCAGTAAACTGCAGATAAATTGTCGATAAGGGGCTTGATAATATGCTCTATAGCAAATTTATCATCTACTCATTCTGAAATCCCTGGCATGCTGACACGCTGTTGAAACCGAGCACGCTATTGTTGTCATAAATTGCATTACCTGCATTTTTAAAATCGCTGCTTGTACTGTTTGCTAAATGAATAATATTTTGCACAGTATATTGTTTTAACCTTGGGCATATTTGGAAAACTTTTATCTGGGGCACTTACTGTACTAGGGCACCGCTTATCTCCCCGTTCCACCGCAGCCTGTGCTGTTTGTTGTGGAGGGAGTTGGATAGCGCGGTACAGAGGGAGAGTAGCACACTCACTTCCGGGGGCCATCTTGGAGAGGTGACGGTCTAGTGGTTGCACTAGGGCCGTTAGTAGCCTCCTATTTAGGGCGAGGAAAATTGCCGCGCTGTAGCATCTACTCATTCTGAAATCCCTGGCATGCTGACACGCTGCTGAAACCGAGCACGCTATTGTTGTCATAAATTGCATTACCTGCATTTTTAAAATCGCCGCTTGCACTGTTTGCTAAATGAATAATATTTTGCACAGTATATTGTTTTAGCCTTGGGCACATTTGGAAAACTTTTATCTGGGGCACTTACTGTTCTAGGGCACCGCTTATCTCCCCGTTCCACCGCAGCCTGTGCTGTTTGTTGTGGAGGGAGTTGGATAGCGCGGTACAGAGGGAATGTAGCACACTCACTTCCGGGGGCCATCTTGGAGAGGGGACGGTCTAGTGGTTGCACTAGGACCGTTAGCAGCCTCCTATTTAGAGCTCGAATGGGGCTGACGGGCAGCGGACGCGCGCAGCGGACGCGCGCAGCGGGCGCATTGATGGCGCACCGAAGGTGCGCCCAAGGTAAGCCTGTCTGTGCCCGTCCGTGCTGCGTCCGGGCCGAGGACCGAGCATGCTGTCCTACTCATGCTGAAACAAGACCTGACTAGGGGCGTTATATTGTCCATGAATAAACAGGCTTCTCAGTGTCACGAGACCCTAGAGGTGGACAATTGGCTAGGACCAACCTGCTGCCGTCATTGTAAGATAGGGCTTGCCCCCGAACAAGCCACTAGAGGGAGAAATGGGCCAACTTTTTTCCGGGGAGGGCTTATTAATGCTAGGTCAATGTGTAAGAACGGGGCACACATCTTTGATCTGATTTTTTAGGGCGAACTTGATTGGCTCTTTGTCACAGAGACATGGCTGGTGTAACCCCGACATTGCACTGACCCTCCCGCAAGGCTATCTCACTCAACGACTGGATAGGCAGGAACAACGCGGAGGGGGGCTTGCAAATATTTATCGTGATTCTATGAAATGCACTTCATATGAATTACTGGATATCAAGGGGGCGGAAAGCATGGGTTTCTGATTGCAGATCCACGAGTCTTTCACCTTCTATGGGGCTCTAGTTTATCGCCCACCAGGCTAACAAAAAGATTTTCTAGAGAGCATTGGGGAGGTGCTCAGCAATCTTACCCAAAAATTCGCCAATTTTACGCTGCTAGGCGATTTAAATCTCCATTTGGATTCCGCCGCAGATTCGAGTGCGGCGTGCTTCAGAGATTTAATGAATGTCTTCGGGCTTACCCTGCTGACTTTGGATCCCACCCACATAGCAGGACACACCCTGGATTGCATTTGCTCTAATTTAAATACCTTGAAGGTTAAACCCCCTTGTGTGCTGATGTGGTCTGACCATAAGTTTATTCCATTCGATCTCCTAGTGGAAAAGAAAGCGGCAAGAGCGGGCTTGAATAAAGCTGGCGGCCGTACCAAACCTGACTGGATAAAGCTAATCGCTAATCCTGATCTTCTGCAGAGAGCCTCTGAAAGTAAACCTACAACGATCGGCCATACTGAAACAGACAACAAACGTTTCTGCGATTGGATCACTGAACTCTGTGGCCTGACGGACCCGATCGATTCAGGCAAAACTTGTGGACGCAAAAAAAATTCCGCACCTTGGTTCTCACTGTCCTTAAAGGAGAAGCAAGGTGAAGTTAGAATATTGGAACGGAGGTGGCGTCGACGCTATGAGGCTGAGGAGCTCAGCATTTATGATATGGCCCGGAGGCAGTATCAATCAATCAATCAATTATTACATTTATATAGCGCGCTACTCACCCGGGAGGGTCTCAAGGCGCTGGGGCAGAGGGGTCCGCTACTGCTCGAAAAGTTGAGTTGAGTTGCTTCCTGAATGAGAGATGGTCCTGGGTTCGCCGGAGGTGGGTGGGGAAGGAGTTCCATGTCTTGGCTGCCAGGTAGGAGAAGGATTTCCCTCCGGCGGTGTTTCTGCGGATACGTGTAACGGCGGCGAGGGCGAGGCTGGTCGATCGTAGCTGGCGGGTGGGCATGTAGAAGGTCAGTCGGCCGTTGAGGTATTTGGGGCCCAGGTCGTGGAGAGCCTTGTGTGCGTGGGTGAGGAGTCAGAAAGTGATCCTCTTGCTGATGGGGAGCCAGTGCAGGTCTTTCAGGTGGCCGGAGATGTGGCTGTGTCGGGGGATGTCCAGGAGGAGTCGTGCGGAGGCGTTCTGGATGCGTTGGAGTCTTTTCTGAAGTTTGGCTGTGGTACCGGCGTAGAGGGTGTTTCCGTAGTCCAGTCGGCTGGTGACGAGTGCCTGGGTGACCGTCTTCCTGGTTTCGGTTGGGATCCATCGGAAGATCTTACGGAGCATGCGCAGGGTGCCGAAGCATGATGATGAGACGGCGTTGACTTGTCTGGACATCGAGAGGGAGGAGTTCAGGATGAAGCCCAGGTTGCGTGCGTGGTCCGTTGGCTTGGGAGTGGTGCCCAGGGCAGGGGGCCACCAGGAGTCGTCCCAGGCGGAGGGCGAAGATCCCAGGATGAGGACTTCCGTCTTGTCTGAGTTCAGTTTCAGCCGGCTGTTCTTCTTCCACACGGCAAAGTCTCTCATCCCTTCTTGTAGGTGGGTTCTGGCGGTGGCGGGGTCGTTGGTGAGGGAGAGGATCAGCTGGGTGTCGTCGACGTAGGAAATGATGTTGAGGTTGTGTTGGCATGCGATGGCTGCAAGGGGGCACATGTAGACGTTGAAGAGGGTGGGGCTGAGTGATGATCCTTGTGGTACGCCGCAGATGACTTCGGTGGCCTCTGATCTGAATGGGGGGAGACGGACTCTCTGGGTTCTTCCGGTGAGGAACGAGGTGATCCATTCCAGTGCCTTCTCTTGGATTCCGACGTTGCTGAGGCGCTGTACTAGGGTGTGGTGGCAGACAGTGTTGAACGCTGCGGAGAGGTCCAGGAGGATGAGGGCCGCCGTTTCCCCGTTGTCGAGCAGGGATCTGATGTCGTCAGTGGCTGCGATGAGGGCGGTTTCAGTGCTGTGGTTGGCTCTGAAACCGGACTGTGAGTGGTCGAGGGATCCATTTGTCTCGAGGAAGGCGGCAAGCTGTCTGTTGACGGTCTTCTCGATGACCTTGGCCTTGACTCATGCCTTGATTAAAATCGCCAAAAAAGCTTATTATTTAGAAGCCATCACCTCCTCTAATAATAAACAGAAAGAGATTTTCAGGAATGTAAATAGTTTTATGAACCCTAGAATACTCTTTCTGGAGATTCCACCTTCACTGACCCTCTGCAACTCTGTTGCCCATTACTTTGAGCAAAAAATACTAGACATAACTAAAGACTTCCCACAACCAATTCCACTCCCTCTGGTTGGGGCGAATGAAGAGGGCACTGGGACAGTTAAGCTTAAAAGCTTTAGCCCCATTAGTGTAGAAGAGTCTCGTCGGGCCATATTAGCTAGTAAATCTGGCTCACCCTTTGACCCTTGCCCCCCGATGTTGCTACATGCCCTAGTAGACACGGTGAACCCAATTATTCATGACATCATTAACTCTTCACTTTCCACTGCTGAGATCCCGCTGGATTGGAAACTCGCTGCTGTAAAGCCTCTACAAAAAAAATCTTTGACAGATCCTACTACACTCTCCAATCTCCGCCCCATCTTGCTGCTTCCAGTTTTATTCAAACTGACGGAAGCAGTTGTAAATAAACAACTTACAAGGTTCCTGGCGGATAATGATATCCTGCACCCTAACCAGTCCGGGTTTAGGGCTATGCACTCTACGGAGTCCGCCTTGTTGTTTACTGTGGAGACCTTGAGGACCGCCATGGGCCAGGGGAAGAAGGCTGTACTGATTTTACTAGATCTATCGGCGGCCTTCGATACGGTCTCACACTCCATATTGATTGGCCGCCTAGTAACATCAGGGATATCAGGAGTTGTACTTGAGTGGCTGAAAAACGTCCTCAGTCATAGGCGGCAAGTTACGGTATTGGGAGAGTTTTGTTCGGAGGAGAAAGCGATGACGACAGGGGTGCCGCAGGGCTCCAGCTTGAGCCCCGTACTTTTCAATCTGTACATGGTCCCCCTGATCGAGCTGATCTCATCCTTTCAGATAAGCACTATATTGTACGCTGATGATACTCAGCTCATCCTAGTACTGGATGGGGAGGTGCCGGGAGCAGAAGAAAATCTTAGAAACTGCCTCGCAGCCACCTTCAACTGGATGAAGAATAACCATCTCAAGTGTAATTCGGGCAAAACCGAAATCCTGCCTTTTGGACAGCAAAATCTGTTCTCCCCCAAACTATGGTGGCCGCAAGATGCAGAAGTTCCTCCTAACACTATTGACATGGCCCGTAACTTGGGTATCAAGTTCGATGAGTCATTGTCATTTAAACAACAGGAGGTGGCTGTGGCCGGCACCTGCTTTAACACCATTAGAGGCCTAAGGAAATGTTTTGATTTTCTTCCACTGGCAGCCAGGAAAACGGTGGCGGTTGCACTTATAACATCTCTAATGGCGCCTTGATGCCTCCGGGTTTTAGTTGCGCATTATACATTTTATTTCATTCATGTTATTTCATTCATTCTAATGGACTACTGCAACAGCCTGTATGCAGGATTAAATAAATCGGTCCTGCACAGGCTGCAGATGGTCCAGCATGCAGCCGCCCGCCTAGTCCTGGGCTGGCTGAGGAAGTCGTCCGCCTCGGCGGCGCTTAAGGCCCTTCACTGGCTGCCAATTCATAAGCGCATCCTGTTTAAAATACTAGTTATCACATTTAGGGCATACCACCAGCGAGGGTCTAAATACTTTTTGAATCGCTTCAGACGTTACGTGCCATCCCGTAACCTTAGGTCTTCAAACATGAATCTGTTGTTGATTCCCAAATTTAAGCTTGTCACGAAGGGACGGAAATCTCTTGGAGTGATAGGTTCCAGGTCGTGGAACAAGCTCCCACCACAATTGCAGCAAATCCCCGCTGAGAACCTATTTAGGAAAGCTTTGAAAACCTGGATTTTCAATCTTACGGACACCACGTGCAAAGCTCTGGTATAAGTATGCAGGGCCAGATGCTTGAGTAGTTTTCCGGCCTGTTCCATCTGGCTACGGGCTACAGCGCCAAGATGCTCCCTGGAGTGATAGCTGCGCTATAGAAAAGCACAATTACATTGCATTACATAGAATTCCAATAGAAACCCCGGCTATACATCTAACCTGGGCTTCTATGGCAATTCACAAGGGCATATTATCAAGCCCCTTACCGCCATTTTAGCGGCAGTTTCCTGCAGTTAGAGCGGCGATAATTGTATCGCCCAGTCTTGATAATATGCCCCAGTGTTTATTATGAGTGGAAGAACTGCATTCATCTAACAAACAATACATCTGATACGAGTAAAATCCGCAGGGTTCGATGGGAAAAACTCGAGGCTAAAGAGATCTGTGTTTCACAGGTGCAGAACTGTTCAGACGTTTTGAAAAAATGTTCACTTGACATTTCACGTGGCTAAAGTGAAATTTTCTAGTTTCAGTTAACATTTCTGAAGGTTGGCCTGCATTGTTATAAGCCACTTAGCATTTTACACGGATTGAATGATTCATTATAAATCACTTTACATTTCGTACGGTTCACATTAGTTTGTCATTTCATTTTGAATAAAAATAGTTAGCGTTTCGCATGATTTGCTATTACATAGGAATTTAAACTGCTTGCTATTTATTGTGACCACGTTTATTTGATGCAATCTGTTAAATGATGCTCATTGCCATATTTCTTAACTGTTAATTTGCCTGACCCTTACTGTGACTAGAATTATTTTTAATTTCCCATCAACTGATCAATTTAAAATGTGTTGTGACAATAATATTATTTTTGTAATTGAAAATAATGTCAATGTCTTACTAAGACAGTGTTTATTTGTTTATTAATGGGTTCAATTATCAAGTTGTAAATAGAAAAACGTATAAATAATTCTCAATAAAATCCAATGACATTTTTTGTGGGTGGGAATAATATTCATATCAATAAAATTAATGGACTTTTCTGTTCTGAAGTGGTTTATAAATCCTAAATATTGCTACCAATTATCATTTCATTATCAATCAATTGATTTATATATCATGTTTGCGACTGTGCAGGAGCCCTGCTGTGAATCAATGCGACGAAAACAAATGATGGACGGAATGCTGAATAAATCATACAGTCACCCCCAGTCAGGGGAACTGGGTTAAATCCATCGTTCTTTTGCTCACCATGCCACCCCAGTTTAGACCCAGCCATATGAAAATCAGTCTTGACCCTGTGGTTCATGGGAACATTCCAGACCGAACTGCCAAGCCAGGTCCTCCCTAGACCAGAAACAAGCATCCTGGGACCGGTTTCTGGGTATTACCCTTCATCAGCCAGACTAGCTTGAATCCAATGGCGCAGTGAGCAAGGGACCCACGTCTGGGCATACCCATCCCACTTAGGGTGAAATGTGCTACGCAAACATATGATGGATGGAATGCTGCATAAATCATACAGTCACTCCCAGTCTGGAGATCTGGATTAAATCCATTGTTCTTTTGCTCACCATGCCACCTCAGTTTAGACCCAGCCATATGCAAATCAGTATTGGGATCACTGACAGAATATCGACAGTCAAAATATCGACTTGCCAAAATATCGAGGTAAAATATAGAATGCCAGAATATCGACTTCCTATCTACAAACAGGTAAGTACAAAAATATCGACTCCAAAATATCGATAGGAAAAAATATAGACAGTCAAAATATCGAATTGTTTAAATATCTGAAAAGTAATTTAAAAGTAATATAATAATAAATATAATTAATTTTATACATACTTAAATACTTAAAATTAATAAATAATTAATGTAACTTTAAAAAATATATATATATTTTAAAACACACACATATATATATATATATATATATATATATATATATATATATATATATATATATATATATATATATATATATATATATATATATATATATATATATATATATATATATATATATATATATATATATATATATATATATATATATATATATATATACATATTATTAACAAAACATATACAATATTTTTTCCGTAGGATAGCGAGAGGGTTAGATTTACTATTCACACTCCAGAGAGTGCAATAGTAGGGAAAGCGTTGGATAGCGTAGGAGTAAAAATTACTATTCCCACTCCAGAGAGCGCAACAGTAGGGAAAGCGTTGGATAGCGTAAGGTTAAAAATTACTATTCCCACTCCAGTGAGCGCAACAGTAAGGAAAACGTTGGATAGCGTAGGGGTAAAAATTACTATTCCCACTCCAGTGAGTGCAACAGTAGGGAAAGCGCTGGATAGCGTGGGGGTAAAAATTACCATTCCAACTCCAGAGAGTGCAACAGTAGGGCAAGCGTTGGATAGTGAGAGGGTAAAAATTACTAATACCACTCCAGAGAGAGCAACAGTAGGGAAAGCGTTGGATAGCGTGAGGTTAAAAATGACTATTCCCACTCCAGAGAGAACAACAGTAGGGAAAGAATTGGATAGCGTAGGGGTAAAAATAACTATTCCCACTCCAGAGAGTGCAACAGTAGGGATAGTGTTGGATAGCGTAGGAGTAAAAATTACTATTCCCACTCCAGTGAGTGCAACAGTAGAAAAAGCGTTGGATAGCGTAGGGATAAAAATTACTATTCCTACTCCAGAGAGTACAACAGTATGGAAAGCATTGGATAGCGTAGGGATAAAAATTACTATTCCCACTCCAGTGAGTGCAACAGTAGGGAAAGTGTTGGATAGTGTAGGGGTACAAATTACTATTCCAGCTCCAGAGGGTGCATCAGTAGGGAAAGCGTTGGATAGCGTAGGGGTAAAAATTACTATTCCCACTCCAGTGAGTGCAACAGTAGGGAAAGTGTTGGATAGTGTAAGGATAAAAATTACTATTCCCACTCCAGTAAGAGCAACAGTAGGGAAAGCGTTGGATAGCGTAGGGGTAAAAATTACTATTCCCACTCCAGAGAGTGCAACAGTAGGGAAAGCGTTGGATAGCGTAGGGATAAAAATTACTATTCCCACTCCAGTGAGTGCAACAGTAGGGAAAGCATTAGATAGCGTAGGGCTAAAAGTTACTATTCCTACTCCAGAGAGTGCAACAGTAGGGAAAGAGTTGGATAGCGTAGGAGTAAAAATTACTATTCCAACTCCAGAGAGTGCAACAGTAGGGAAAGCGTTGGATAGCGTAGGGGTAAAAATTACTATTCCCACTCCAGAGAGTGCAACAGTAGGGAAAGCGTTGGATAGCGTAGGGATAAAAATTACTATTCCCACTCCAGTGAGTGCAACAGTAGGGAAAGCATTAGATAGCGTAGGGCTAAAAGTTACTATTCCTACTCCAGAGAGTGCAACAGTAGGGAAAGAGTTGGATAGCGTAGGAGTAAAAATTACTATTCCCACTCCAGTGAGTGCAATAGTAGGGAAAGTAAATACTTCATATATAAATATGAATAACATAAATATTAATACCAATTACAAAATAATTAAAATATTTTACAATTTTATAAAACATAATAATTAATCAATTAAAATTGCAAATAAAAATTAACTAATAATAACAATTACCTACTAATACTAAATATTTACCAATTACCAATACATTAATTTACAATATAAAAATATATAAAAATTAGACACAAAAAATTATTTAAAAAATGTAATTACTTACAATTAAATTACTTCCCAAGCTATTCCCCTATAAACACACAACCCACCACAGAAAATAATGTAATAAAAGTAACATATTTATCAATTAATCAATTGCAATCAATTACAAATTATATTTTAATTAATCACCTATTAATAATCAATTAACAATTAATTCTAAATACATAACAATAAATAAAATAGCATATTTAATTAATTATAATTAAATTACTTCCCAGCCTATTCCCCTATAAACCCACAACCCGCTACAGAAAATAAATTAATAAAATTAACATATTTTTTAATTAATCAATTAAAATTAATTACCAATGATATTTTAATTAATACCAATTAATAATTAATTAAAAATTAATTCTAAATAAATACCAATAAATAAAATACCATATTCAATTAATTATAATTAAATTACTTCCCACCCTATTCCCCTATAAACCCACAACCCGCTACAGAAAATAAATAACTAAAATTAACATATTTATCAATTAATCAATTAAAATGAATTACCAATTATATTTTAATTAATTACCAATTATTATTTAATTAACAATTAATTATAAATAAATACCAATAAATAAAATAACATATCTAATTAATTATAAATAAATTACTTCCCACCCTATTCCCCTATAAACCCACAACCCGCTACAGAAAGTAAATTACTAAAATTAACATATTTATCAATTAATAAATTAAAATGAATTACCAATTATATTTTAATTAATTACCAATCGATAATTAATTAACAATTAATTCTAAATAAATAACAATAAATAAAATAACATATTTAATTAATTATAATTAAATTACTTCCCACCCTATTCCCCTATAAGCCCACAACCTGCTACAGAATTATATTACACAAAAATTAAAAATTAATATAACTTTCCTTAAATTCGATATTTTTGTTGTCTATATTATGTCTAGTCGATATTATGTCCATTCTATATTTTTGGTTCGATAATATGTCCATTCTATTCGATATTAAAATTTTCGAGTCGATATTTTGGTAGTCTATATTATGTCTAGTCGATATTATGTCTATTCTATATTTTTTACTCGATATTATGTCTAGTCGATAATAAAAACTCGATATTTTGACTCTATACCAACATAGGTGAATTGTAAAAGAATATATGAAAATCAACAAATAAAAAATAAACATTTAAAAAGAAATGTTATGATAAGTGCGTAGGTACATTCCAGATTGGGCATTGGTGTACCCTTATCAGTCCCTAGTATATGGTACTAAGGTACCCATAGCATAGGTACACCAGGGGTCCCCCATGGGCTTAAGCATGGATAATACCACCCATGGGAGACTATGCAATTTGTAACTACAGGCCTGCTATTGCAGCCTGTATAAGGTGTTGCTACTATTACTTACGAAAGATATAGGTTTCCCTATATCTAGGGTAGCTGCCCTCTGCTGCTGAGCCAAGCTCAAGCAGGGGAAGCCAAAACAATAGATATACTGCCCGGTGGGAGCGCTTGCCAGCACCACTGAGTCCGCTTGAAGGGCACATTTGGTACCCTCCTTGCATAATCCAGTTCAAGTCATGTCAGGGAGCCAGTGGTTCCCACTCTGGCACCAAACTGGACAAAGGACATGGGAGTATCCTCCCCACTGTCCAACCCCTCCCCTGGGAGGGAACCCTGAATCGTCCTAACCCTAAGGGACTTAAGGCTTACCTGAGTGTGGGTCCCTAGATTTGTCATGGACACAATTCAATTCAGACACCATTTCAACTTCACCCGTCTGGAAACTCAGGACTTGGTTGGACTTCACTCTGGGCATCAAGGCTGCAACCAGGAAGAATCCTGCTACCCCTGATCTCTTCGCCCTGATCGTCTACTGCAACATCCATTCCTGTGCTCCATACAGGAAGCCTTTTAAGGCCAGTGAGCATCCACGACACCTGAAGGACTCTCCCTTGAAGTGAAGGAGTCACTTCCCTGCATCTGCAGGCACAGCATCTAAGGTGACCCGTCTGTGAATCCTGGACTCTCACTGACTCCCAAAGGCTCAGCAACACAGGTGGTGGTCCTCCACATCCTTCAAGGCCTGCCCTGTCCTCTCACCAAGCTTGAGGCCAATCCCCCAAGTTGGAGCTGCATTAACTGAACCCCTGTGCACAGCGTTGACTTGCCATTGCAAAGGCTTGTTGGCTTCCTTCTATTAAGATCTTTGGGCTCCACATAGCCCTTCATTCAAGCATCTCCAGTGACCAGAATCTTTGACCAAACCACATTGGTTGCACCGTGGGCATGCTTCTTTGGTAAGCTGCTCGAGGTCCTCTTGTGACTCCAGTGCCTCCAGCATGTAGGTCCTGTCAAGAGTCACCTTTGAATTCTTTGGTCTCCCGTGATTGCTCAAGGCCTGCCCTGACTCCCCTGCTTGTGGTGAGTCTCCTGGACCTTGCTGGGCCCGACATTGTACCTTCTTCAACTTCCACGTTGGTTACAGTTGCCAAGGCTTGTTGTTGCTCCTACTGGACACCGGGCCCTCAGCAATCAACATCTGACATGGGACAGCTTGTGTATGGCTGATGATCTTCCACAGCATTGCCTGGTCCACACAGCTGCAGTTTAAAGGCCACTGTCAACTATCCTGCAGCACAAAACATCAGTGGGCATTGGTCTTCTGTGCCTCCTGGTCACTCCTGATTGGCATAGACTCTGTCCCCTCTGCCTGCAGGTTCTTCACATCTTGAATCCACCTTTGGGTTCCACCGTACACTTTCACCTTCCCCAGCAGCGGCATCTGTCTGAAGTCCTCAATTGGATTCAATGGCGGTTTTTGATGCCACTTCACACCTATACACCCGGCTTCCCTGGTTCCTGTATCCTAATTCCAAAGGTATCCATGGGTGGGCTGGCTCTCCATCCTCTTGTTTTCCATGGGGTTTCTTCAGGGCCCACTGGAAAGGGTCCTCTTTCTTTAAAATTGCAACTTCAACTTACACGTTGATTTGTTGGGAGATCGCGGTTGTGTTCCTACACTGCACACGACCTCAGTGGGACTGCTAGATACTCACCTTCAGTAGTTCCATTGGTCCCCGGCACTTCTACGTCCCCTGAGTATTGCCTTGACTCAAGTCCTGGTTCGCATACCATTATTTTAGTATATGGATTGGTCTCCCCCGGGACCACTGTGTATTCTGTGCTACTTACCTGTTTCTATTGAAAAGTATTGTGTGCATTGTGTATATCTCCAGTTAGGGGATATCTGTATGTGTTAGTGAGTGTTTTATAATAAATACATATTTTTATAACTACACTGTGTGATTCTTTTTCACTTAATCTATGCCTATAAGATTATGTTCTGGTAAACAAGCTGATTTACACTCCTTCTGGACGAAGCCTGAATTCTGCTCTTCACAGCCAGCAATTAGAGAACTTTCTAAGGTTGTCTAATATATATATATATATATATATATTTTTTTTTTCCACCAAAATAATCCCGTTACGGAAGGCACAACTTTGCACAGCTGGTGCGAGCTGCAGGGACGGGCTTTCCCTGTTCAACAAACGTTCACCACCAAAGTAAACTCGCACTCCACCAGGATTATATTTCTAGCAGGTTTATTTCCAACAGCATGTCATTACAACATGCTATCTATCACCAACGCGTTTCAATCCTTAGATCTTGATCACGGTTACAAACATTTCTCCCTCCTTAGTTTCATCATTATATACCAGGAAGTCATAATCACATTATAATGATGCATTATGGTACTGGTAGTTACTTAGACATTTGATAATGTCATTACTTTTCATTTACACAGTATTGAAGCATTGCATTAATTTACTGGTACTGGTCAGTATACCTGTCTCTAAAGTTTCACATTTATAAACTTATTCACAACATTGTAATTCTCTAAGTGAGTTGAAACATATTGATTACTATTATTGCTGACTCTGGCATTATGGCCGCACTTATTTTGCCACACATTATATCAATCATGTAATCAAAAAGGTTATCTCTAAGTGAGTTTGTATGCCTATTTGCATGCGCTATCTTTATATAATGTCAAGTCAGTATTTTCATATAGATTCAATATGCGTTCTATATTTAGGACTAAGTGTCCATTTTCAGTAGTCTTTTGTACAGGTTATACTTATTTGACCCACAAGTATCTTATTAATTTGACCAGAATATTCAAATGGTGACAGCTCTTCATAGGTGCACATAAAGTTCCTCATTGCCATTTAGCCCCCCAGGGATCTTAGTTTTAAAGCGAATGATCAGTCTCGATTCCAAGCGACGTAGAGTCATCAATCTGTTGCCACCTCTTTCTTTTAGTGGTACTGTTGCCAGTCCACTATACGTGATATCCTTCCATGTCCTTTTTTCCTATTTGTGATGTATTTGCATATGTTTGGCCATGGCATAACTTAAATCACAATTATCAATCGCTCGGATATGTTCCAATATCCTTTTATGCAAAGGACAGATGGTGCTTCCAATGTACCTTTTGCCACAGAAGCATTGTAACAAATATACAACATGTGTTGTTTTGCAATTGATGAGTCCTTCCACAGTGAAAGTTTTTCCTTTTGGATCCTTGATTTTTGATAGATTGCGTCCGATTTGGCAGGCTTTACATTGACTACATTTTGTAAATCCCTTACGCTTTTCATCCAGCCAGTTTGCGTTTTTCTTCTTTTTTTCTTCAAAATGGCTATTGACCAATTTGTCACGCAAAGATGGAGCTTTCCTAAATGTCATTTGTGGAAATTGGCCCACTTCTTTGCCTATGTCCGGATCTTTTTGCAACACATGCCAGTATTTCTGTAATATTTTCCTTATTTTGTGGCTTTCCTTCGAGTAGGTCAAGATCATTCTTATTGGCTAATATATATATATATATATATATATATATATATATATATATATATATATATATATATATATAGTGTTCTTGTGGAATGTTTCCATGTCTATGAAGAAAACTGCACCATTACCTTGGGTTCGCTTCGTCCTACCAAACGGACTTTGTTTTTTCAACATTGGCGACAATTGTATTCATATATATATATATATATATATATATATATATATATATATATATATATATATGAATACAATTGTCGCCAATGTTGAAAAAACAAAGTCCGTTTGGAAGGACGAAGCGAACCCATATATATATATATATATATATATATATATATATATATACACACACACACAAGTATACTTCCAAGCAATACACGCACTCAGGAGTATGGATGCTATACATAAATAAACACAAGTATACTTCCAAGCAATACACGCACTCAGGAGTATGGATGCTGATTTTTATTCCTTAGGAAACGTTATGCGTTTCGACACCAGTTGTGCCTTGATCACACGTTAACCAGAATTACATTTTTGGCGCATTTAAATAAAGTAAAGTAAAACAGACATAAACAGTGATGAGGTAACAATAGAAGGTAGCTCACAAGTGCATGTGAATATGTCGGCCATTTTGTAGTGGTAAAAAAGTGAAGGTAAATAATGTGTACTCAACACAAATCCTTATTGTGTACTCTTTTTACCTGGGTGTATACGTGACACCTACTCAAGAATTGCAAAGGTGCCTTATGTTTCTCCTGTTGGTATATCCTACCATAAGAAATTGTACCTTTTGCGGTCAGTGCCGGAACAGGAGCGCTGCCTGGAAATTATATGGCCCGTATTTTAATAGTAACCACACTGGCACCGTCAACTGTCTAGTGCCAGATTTCTAGATCATGCATTCGGTCTAGTGCCCGATTAAAATCTCTTACACTATACACCCTGCTGTTAAACGAAGATGGTAGTAACCGCATCTTGGTCCATAACTGTATAGATACTGTCTCTATACTTGTAGTCCTATCCATTCATATCTCTTACCAGGCCAATTGATATTCCATACAAAAAAGTAACCAAAGATACAGTGTCATCCACTCCACATTGACATAGAAAGGGAGACAGTCTTATTTTTTTTAATTTTAAAATAAATAAATAAATAAATAGCAAGCAGAAATATACATCAGGATAGGTCATGGCAATAATATATGCTATAAAATGAAATCACAAGATATTAAAGAGTGAATATAATGATAAACAAAACTGACAACTGGTATGATATAAGGCAATGAAAAACATATTGAATACATATTCTAGTTTCAAGAACAGTTAAAATAAAAGTGATGTGTTTAATAAAGCATAGGAAATCATGGAGGTTTAGGAACTTCTTGCTGTAAAGGGGATAAAGACACAGAGCTTTGGGCACTCAAATCAAAAAACAATGTAACTGGACTCCACAGTTCTCTTTGTTTAGTAGCTAAAATCAAGGGGTAAACAAAAGTCGTGTCTAACCTGTGGTTGTAGCATACTGAGTACTACCAAGCCTGATACGATATTTTGGTAAAATCTTTCCAATTTTTAGTTATTTGCTAAAATGCTACTGCCAACAATAAGTCAATTATTCTGACTCTGAAAGTGCAATGATCCCAAATGGGAGAGATACTCCATAGGAAAAAATTGAGAGTAAGAAAAGGGGTGAGTGGAGGAAAAAATCTTGTTAATTTGAGACCAAACCTGCACCCAAAAACAATGGACAAGGGGACATCTGAAAAGCATGTGAAACAAGTCTGCATCTGGCAAGGAGCAAGACCAACACTTGTGAGAGGCATCTGGGTAATGTTTGCTAAGAATTAGTGGTGAAAATAATAAACGATTGTAGATGAAAAATAGAGTCTGAATAGTACTAGCAGCTCTGGAGGATCTACGGATCCTCAACCATAATTTGTCCCATAACTCAATAGGCCAAGAAACTTCTAGGTCCTTTTCCCAAGCGTCTTCTGTGGTGGATTTTGTGCGAGGTGAGGACGGGGTCTGAAGGAAGGCGTACATTTTTGAACCTTTAGAGTGTTTGAGAAGTAAAGAATTCAGTGAAATCATTTCAGAGGGTGCGTGATTTGATGGAGAGGATGTAGCGAGAGAAGCATCTTAAGCAAGTTGTAATGCGTGCGTCAAAAACGAATATCTAGCTCGAAAAGCAGGAGGTAAATTGAAAGAGGCAGCAGCTGACGTAAAAGGAATGATCTGATTATTGTGGAACAGTTGATGCACCCAAATAAGACCGCGCGATCTCCAGGATTTCCAAAAGATTGGCTTATTGTTAATTAAAGTAGATTTGTTATGCCAAAGAGGTTGCTCTAAAAAGGATGAAAGAGGAAGGCAGGGGAGGGAGAACGTCTTATATATATGGAGCGTGATCAAGTTCAAAGATAGAACGAAACGCGTTGGTGTGTTTGTTTGTTCAAGAGAACAAAACTCTGAATTTCATAAGGATTTTGCTGTTGTGCGACCCTTTGCTTTTCATGAAGGAAAGTGTGGTGGATATATATGTATGTGTGTATTTTTCCTACTGACGGTCTCCAGTAGTTGTAGTTAGGACCTAGTTTTCAAAGGAAAATAATTATTTGTTTTGTCAATAACTTTGGCACCGCTTGACGAGTCTTCACAAAATGTACAAAATGTATACTTTAGTTGGTTCAACTGCTATTTTAAAAAGATTGAGGGTGACCCATCAAGGGGGTCCAAGAAACAAAGAGGTTCCCAAAACGTATTTTCCCCATGCCTATACCCATAGAGATTTTGAACACGACTACAACCTGAAACGCTGAACGGAATTACACAAAATATGCCAGAAAGCAAGATGGTGGTCCAGAAAGCATCTTCTTTGTAATTTGGTGTAAATCTGTTCCGTAGTTTTAGAGATATTCATGGTTAGGAAAAAAAAGATATCAGGGGACGAGGATCCTTGCAGTGAACTCGTAGATCCACAGCCCCCATGCTGAAATTTGATTGGAACACAACTTCAGGCTGAATCCCACAAAAATTGTAAAAAATTAAGAAAAGGGGAAGGGTGGGAATACCCTGACCCCCTGTAGCAGGAATAAAGCCAAGAAATCGTAGTATATTTCGAGTAGGAGTTTATTAGTAAATAACTCTACCCAAGCGCGAAGTGTCCCTTCAATGGAAAACCAAACGGTGACTGGCAAATGTCGTTGGAACCTCCATTGAACGGACCCACCACACGCGAGTGTACATTTAAAACACAACAATAAAACACACTCTCAACATGCACGTGAAACATTAAATGAATAACATCGCGTGATTTACTCTGACCACCACACCACCTTCCCCCATACAATAAAACAAACCAGAAACAACAACAAAAAATGAACAAATAATATAAATGTACATTTTCTAATATCTAAGCATCTAATATCTTACAAAACCATCAAATATGTTAGGCACTTTAATTGAACGGCCACGTGAAGAACATGCATAAGTATTTTGAACATTTGAACGAGAAGAGGAGAGACCAGAAGTTAAAGCTGTTAAAGTCGAACATGACTGAGAAGGGATGATGTTGTTCTTACATGATGAATCTATCCAATGACGCTAATTTAAGTCCTCTTACCCCTCCTACGTCTATCTTGCATTATCTTCATTTGGTCGGAAGATACCTTAACCAATTGCCTCTTGTTTCACCAACCTTTCTTGTCAATAAAAACTGCACCCCTGATAACCTTTACCACTTGTGCTGGATTCAAAAATTTTGATTCACCTTTCTTGACTTTGCATGGTTTCTTAATCAGTACCCAATCACCTAATATTATGTCAGTATCAAAGTTTACTTTAATTTGTCTCTGGTTCTCGCTGACGTTTCCCAGACCATTTTCAAGTTAACTACTTTCTCACCAGCAATACTTTGTAACCAACTAGGATGGAAACAAAACAGAATGAGCTTCCCTGCTTTTTAAGAAAGAAAAAGGGGAGACCCCAGTGGTGCAGTGAGGTGCATTGTTATAACTCCTAACCTTTAGTTTGACAAACTCTTGAACATTTAAGTTGGAAGATAGTGCTGTTTGAATTCTTTCTTTTATCACTTTATTTCCTCTCTCCACCAAACCGTTCGATGAAAGAGAATATAACGCAACTTTGAACTGTTTAATGTCTAGTTCGCTCAAAAATGTACACATCTTCCTAGAAACAAAATGAGTTCCGTTATCGGTAACGATAAACTTTGGAGACCCTTCTAAATGGAAAATTCTACTAAAAAATGCAATAGTAGACTCAGTATCGGGATTTTCCACAAAATCATTATACAGCCATTTAGAATAATAATCAATCAACAAGATAACGTATTTCTTATCTTGGTCTAACACGGAATATGGACCGGAAAAATCTACCTCAACTTTTTCCCAAGGAGTATGAGGAAATTCAGTGGGATATAACAGAACCTTTAAGGTCTTCCGGTGCTTTAGTTGGAAGGGGGGTGGGGGAGGGAGTTTTCATTTGTTTAGAAAAGCAGAAGTAAAACTTGAACTTATAACTGGTCACATTTAAAAGGCCGCTGGACCCGAACCTTCGATACAGCATAACTTGCCGCCCGACCTCCGGGTTGTGGGCTAAATGGCTGTGTATCAATGTTATTTCACCGTCGGTGCTATCATCACTGTTTGCCTTATCACTGACCAATGTGTAACTATAACTAATTCCTGCAATAAAAATATATTTCCAAAAAAAAAAAAGGTCTTCCAGTGCTTATCCGAAAGGAGACACTCAGGACAATCATTAATGGCCTTCCTAACTTGAGTATCTAAAGAAGGCCACCAGTAGTGTTGTTTTTTTCTCATGATCGTTTTCGTAATCACCAAATGACCCTGTGTGCTTCATCAATAATTATAGGACGCAAACCAACTGGCAGCACAAAGTTATCACCTCTACCAACAATACCGTTCTCAACTGAAAGTTCTTCAGAAATTTGCGAAAAAACACGTAAATCCCCCACTAAGCATCTAGTCGCAGGCCAACAATTCGTAGAGTAATCAGTAACCTTCAGAAAAACAGCATCTTTCTCACAAGCTAAATTCCATTCCTTTTCTGACAAAACGGAATCATACTCACAAACAGCATCCACCACTGTAACGCATTCGATATCATCAGGTGCAATATCCTCATTGTCATCTTTCATCATAGACAACCAGGAGAGACAGTCGGACAGAAATTCTTTCCACCTTTGACATGCTTTACTGTAAATTGAAACTCTTGGAGTTTAGATACCAGTCTCATTAGTCTGGCTGATAAACAAGAAGTGACAACCTAATCAAAAATATACATCAGAGGTTTATGATCAGTGACAAGTTCGAACTTCCGACCCCAAATGTACATTTTACATTTTTGGACAGCCTATACGCATACTAATGCTTCTCTTTCGATGGTACTATACCGTTGTTCAAACGACTTGAGTGATCTGGACGCGAACGCCACTGTTTGTTCGCAACCACCTACCCTCTGAGTCAGGACTGCCCCAAGACCAGAGATACTAGCATAAACCGTTATAATGGAAGTCCAATCATCTCTGAAAACATGCAAGGCTTGAGCAGAAACAATCAGTTTTTTAACTTGGCAGAAAACATTTTCGAGATTAGAAGACCAACTAAAATTCTTACCCTTCCTTAATAGCATGCGTAAAGGTACAACCACTTGAGCATATGAAGGAACAAACCTGGCGTAATATTCAGTCAATCCTAAGAAAGACCATAACAAATCTTTATTCGTAGGATGTGTGGCATCTTCAATTGCTCTAATGAGCGAAAACTTTGGCTTAATTCCCTGACAAGAGACTGTAGCCCCAAATATTACAACACCTAAACTGCAAATTTGCATTTGTCATCATGCACTGTCATATTTTTAGACAGTAAAATTGTTAAGACTGGTTTCAACATCGTGTTATGCTCCTCGAATGATTTTGCATAAATCAAAATATCATCTAAATAGGCCTGCACACCTTTAACTTCCCGAAAAAAGTGAATCCATAAGTTTCTGGAAAACACTCCCAGCCGATGCTAGACCGAAAGGGAGAGGCAAAAATTTGTAAGCCCCAAAAGGTGATCCAAAGTCGTTAATTCTTGTGAATCCTTAGTAGGGGTGGGCGGACATTTCCGTTCTGCCCACGGAAAGGGCGGAAATTTGCACTTTCCGTCTTCCGCAAAGAAAGCGGAAAAACTGGCCAAATTTCCACCCATTCCACGGCAGAACAGAAGTTGGCCGCCCACCCGCCTCCCGCTTCCCGCCTGCCTCCCGCCTGCCACCCACCTCCCGCCCGCAATATTAAATTAAATGGCTAATAAAAGTTTAAAGAAAACTTACCTTATTGCGCAGTCTCCCGCGCATGCGCAGTTTACTAAAATGAAGCCGGAATTTGGAAGATACGGCGCAATAAGGTAAGTTTGCTTTAAACTTTTATTTAGCCTTTTAATTTAATTTAATAATGCAGGCGGGAGGTGGGCAGCAGGCGGGAGGCAGGCGGGCGGGAGGCGGGCGTGCAGCGGGAGGTCTCGCAAAATGGAAATATAGTGGAGAGGCACGGAGATTGCTTCAATCTCCGTGCCTCTCCGCGATAGTCCCTTCCACGACTTCAGCCCACCCCTAATCCTTAGAAAGGGGGACCTGATGATAAGCCGATCGCAAATCGATTAGAGAGAACCATTTAGCCCCCCTAAATTTGCCAATAATTCATGAATCTTAGGGAGTGGGTGACAGTCTACGATAATGTTTTTATTCAAAGGACACAAGTCCGCACAAAGCCTAATTTTTAAATGTGACTACGATGGGTATGACCCATTGTGAAGAATTAGTAGGTTCTATGATACATTGCTTACATAAATTCTCCAATGTAGTTTTCAATTCATTTATTACACTCAAGGGTACAGAGTGAACTTTGTGTGTAATGGGTTGAGCTCCAGGAACTAGTCTGATACAATGTTCAAAACCCTAAACTGATCCTACAGTGTTACAGAAAACTGGTTTAAAATTGGAAAAAACTTCTTTTAATACCTTAGAATCTGAATCAGACATGCTACACTCAATGTGGCATACCGGAAGATCCCTAACTTTAATTGGATTCGCATCCCCAGGAACTAAATAAAGGCCCATGCGAGCAAGATCCTTCCAGCCGATAATGTTTTTCCCTTTCTCTGCAACATAAATTTTTGTTATGGTTTCTCTTCCAAGACATTGCACCAGACCAGTGAAATAGCCAATCATATTAATATCTTTTTCCCCAAATGCCTTCGGGTTTACGTCAGATTGGATGAGATCAACTCTCCTGGTCCAAAGCTCGTAAAAAGTAGTATCTCTAAGGATAGTACAAGGGGAGCCAGAGTCAGCCATCAACTGTAAAGGAACATTGTCAATAATAGCAGAACATAGAGGCCCTTCTATGGAATCCTTGTCATCAATACAATCAACTATAACAACAATGTTGTTGAAAGAGTTACTACAGGAATCCACATCTGGGCCAATACAGTTTACATTAAATGATCTTTTAGCATTTCTGCATATCCCTTGAAAATGCCCCATTGTCTTACAAATTACACACCTTTTGTTAATAGTTGGACAATTAGGAGAATTCAAATGAATGAATGAATGAATTCTTTTTATTGTTTGGTTACTCAAAACCATTACATTAAAAACAAAATACGAGGTTACAAAGTTACAAAAATTAAAACCAGGGGGATTTGTAGCCCGTTGAGTAAGGTTCATATTGAGGCATGGGTCTTCAAAGTCACTATAAGGGCAGGCCCTGTGGGGCCATCAGCAAGGATCGTGTCTGGTGAATGAACTTTCCGAAGGAGGCCATGTGCTTTCCCGTTGTCAAGGTGTAAAGATGGATGGTCGCCTCCTTTACGGTGCGGATTCCTGGTTGTCTTAGAATTGGCCTGAGATAGAGACTGCGGGCCATGCGCAGGGCCGGGCAGCAGAATAGTAGGTGAGCCAGTGACTCACGTTTGTACCTGCAGAGCCTGCATTCCATAACTCCTGAGCCGACCGTGCCGAAGGCATATAGTTCTTTTAGAGGCAGCGGATGTAGTCTGTAGGCTGAGATCTTATGAAGGGCTGCGCGGCCCACGGCCTGCTTAAGATGATGTTTGGGATTCTGCAGGATGTGCGGTAGGCACAAGGACTCATGAAGGTCTTTTTTTGCCAGCGACTCCAGGTCCAGTTCTCGTGACTGCGCACGCACTTGTTTTTTGATGGAGTGTTTGATGGCGGTGTAGCTGACATATTCAGGATTCCAAGACTCAACGGCGAGATGGAGATGGTCCTTCGCCGCCTTGAGAGTGGCCGACCAGGGATTCCCTGGTTCTCTGAAGATACAATTCAGCGATGCCTTAGGTGTGTTCTCCTTAGCTGAAGTAGTATTTGCTTAGGGCGGCCATCTCTTCCAAGTATTGCTGGTTAAGTGAGAACTCCAAGCGGAGAGTGTTTCTGGTACACCTCTGGAGATGAAATAGTCTCTTGTAGGCTCTGCAGTGAATTTTTTCGAGATCTTTATGCAGTTTGCCTGGAAATGCCTGGAGAGCGTAATTTAGGGCCGGTATTAATTTTGCTTTGAGTACTCGTTGGATGGCCATTGTGGACGGGCTATATAAGGAGGCGTACAGTTTGCAAATAGCGTAGGTTATGGTTTTGCCTTTGCCTTGGATGATCTTTAGGTGCGCGCTTGAGAGCCCCGACTCCTGGAAGCAAATGCCCAAGTAAGTATACCGCTGAGTGCTTTCCAGCAAAAGGTGGCCAAGCCTCTATTTTAATGATTTTTTCTTTGGGTATTTTCCAAAGATGATGTCTTTGGACTTGGATGGATTTGCCCAAGCTTATTTTTATCGTTGTATGCGGCAAGTGCCGTCAGTGCCTTTTGTTGCCCAATTCTCGTATGGTCCAAGAGCACCAGGTCGTCGGCGTATTGCATGAAGTGAATTTCTGTCCCGCCGATCTTTGGGATAGGCAATGCTGCCCCAGTCAAGGCTCTCTCCATGTCCGCTGTGTATAAATTGAATAGCAGTGGGGCTAGCACGCACCCTTGTTTTAGACCTCGGTCCGTATTGATCTTTGCGGATGCATGGTCCCTCGAGAGTTTGATTCTTATCCACGTTTTGTTGTACAAGGATTGGATCGCCCTCAACAAAGATGGATTGATGTTCCATTGGGCCAGCTTTCTCCACAGGATTGCACGATCTACCCCGTCGAACACCGCCGAGTAGTCAATAAAGCAGGCGAATAATGGGGTGCGGGTCTTTTGCGTGTCCGATCGCGGTGGACCAGATAAGAAAGTGCTGTGATGTTGTCGACTGTGGCGGACCCTGGTCTAAAGCCGGTTTGGCAGAATGGGAGGAGACCTTCAGCATTCGTCCAGTCTGTGAGGTCCCTCAAGATGGCACTGGCGTAAGCTTTTCCCTCGATGTCCAGAAGGGCGATCAGGCGATAGTTTGATGGTTCAGATTTGGGGCCCTTTTTGTGAATTGGCTGTAGGAGCGAGCCTCTCCATGAGTCTGGAACATCCCCCAGGAGCCAGCATTCAGTGTACTGGTGGGTCAGGGTTTTTGACCAAAAGTCGATGTTTGCCTTGAATAAATGTCCAGGAAGGCGGTTGGGCCCCGGGGCGCCATTTTGTCTGATGTTTTTTAGAATTTTGGACACCAACAGTTTTCCCGGCGGGGCAGTCATCTCGGTGGTTGGGTCTAAATCAGCTCCAACGTTAGATGTTTCATTTTGCTTGGTGGCGGGGCTGGTTTCGATGTAAAGGGCTTTTACATGGGCGGCCCAGATGGGAGCCTCGAGGGAGTTTTCTCTGTGGTTTGTGCCTCTCCCAGGGTGCTTAAGTAGTGCCAAAACTCTTGCGATTTTCCTGGGCTCAGCAAATCGAAGATTTTCAGCCATTGTGCTTTGCAGGAGAATTCCCTATTTGGTTTTTAGAACGGCAGCTATAGTGTTATAGACAACTGTTTCTTTTGGCTAAATTAAAAATCTTTACTTTTAGCATTTACTGCGCATATAGAACCTTCATTATCAATCTCGGAAGAAGAGAGAATGTTAACTCCACTTTTAGATGTGACTAGCATCGCTTTGCTTGACAAAGTGGATCGCTCAATGCTCAAAGCCAAGTCAATCACCTCAGACAGAGAAGGGTTTTTGCATCCTAAAATCCTCTGTTTAATTTTGTGTGAGGCACAATTGAAAACAAATTGGTCTCTAATGTAATTATCAGATAAGGGGCCAAAGTCACGCGTGATTGCCACGACCCTGAGCGCAGATATGTATTCCTCAACTTTCTCTTCTTCCTTTTGTTTCCTTGAATAAAAATTATGTCGCTCTAACATAATATTTGGTTCTTCAGAGAATTGTTTTTTAACCGCACAACTGTTTCCAAATAGACATTCCATTGTCCATCACCAGCATGTGAAACAGGAGGAGGAATTGGAACAATACTATGGAAAATTCTTTGTGCAGCTTGGCCAAGGCATACAAAAAGTAATGCAAACTTTCTAGCAGCAGGATAATTTACAGAGTCAATAGCAACTAGATGGTTCTCAAATAACCTGAACCATTCAGACCAAATAATTTCGGGGCTACCAGGTTTACTGAGGAAAGGTGGGGGCTGGGTAATCTGTTGCACTTGGGCGTTAGCCATTAAAATAATAACAACAATCAAGAATAAGTACAAACAAAGTCAAGATAAAAATTGGTAATAAGTGTATCGCTGCTGTATGCTGTGACCATTTATTTAAATGATGCCTCAACCAGATAAGATTAAGTGTGCGAATCGCTGCGGCGAAAGCAAAATGCACAGGCAGGTAATTAAACTGGGCTTCAAGCGTGCGTATCGCTGGAGAAAAGTGATGCACACTGATGGATTATTTCAATAATGCCGATCCACCCAGTTATGAATAAGGGTGCGTATCGCTGCTGTAAAAGCAGAACACACCGGCAGATGATTTAAGTAAATTTCGAGCGTGCGAAAAAGCATGTGAATCGCTGGTGAACGATGCACACAGACGTTATAAAGCGTGCGCGTCGCTGTAGTTAACCAAGACGCTATGCTCGATGTCATTTAAATTACACCCACAAGCAATAATGTATCCGCTGGAGACAGGGGCGGAACTACCACAATACAAGTCAAATGAACGTAGGGACGAGATTATTGCTGGCCAATAGGAACTCGTCTCTCAAAATTAGTCAAAAGCGGCTTACAAAACGCACTCGAAATGTAAGTGCTGGCAAATGGGAGCTTGTTTACAGTCAATTTCCCACGTACCTTTTCCGGAGCAAAACCTTTACTTGTCGAGTTCAAATCCGAACGGCAAACTCCTGAAGGAATCCCTTGGTGGAGCCGGATTAAGGGTTGACGAAATCAGTGAGAAATACTAATTCTTTCTGCGTGGGTGGAGTTTCCCTGATCGTCGTCAAATGTAGCAGGAATAAATCCAAGAAATCATTGTATATTTCGAGTAGGAGTTTATTAGTAAATAACTCCACCCAAGGGCGAAGCGTCCCTTCAATGGAAAACCAAACGGTGACTGGCAAACGCCATTGGAACCTCCATTGAACAGACCCACCAAGCGTGAGTGCACATTTAAAACACAACAATAAAACACACGCGCAACATGCACGTGAAACATTAAATGAATGACATTGCGTGACCCTCGCGCGATGTACTCTGACCACCACCCCCCCCTTGATATGGTGGGGTGGGGGTCCCACAGCAACCCCACGGGGAATTAAAAATAATGATTTTTTTTTTGCAATTTTGTTGGAAATTCACTGGTGGATCTGCAGATCCGGGCAAAATTTGAGATGTCATCAGTGATATCATCAGTGATGTCACTGACCATGTCAAGAGTAATGTAATATGTGAGGTCATAATCAGTGCAACCATAACATCCCCGTAACCTTCTCAAAGAAGCGGAGACGGTGACAGGCAGACTCCCAGCAACCACAAGTCTTGGCTGCAGAGGTCCCCAGCTTGCACCCACAATGATTTGGGCACTCGAGGACAGGCGGGCTCTCAGCGGCAGCAGCATGTGGCTGTAGCTGCGGCAGCCCGGGCTGGTGGTGGCGATGACTCTCGTCTTCCAGCTCCGTGGTGGGCTCTCAGCGGTAGCAGCTAAGCATGGGCGAATTTTGCGAATCTCGCGTTCGCGAATTTTGCGGATTTGCGAACTCGCAATCCACAAAATCCGCGAATTCCCGCGAATTTGCGGATTTTTTTTTTTGTGTTCGCGCGTGTTTCTGCCAGTTCGCGAGGGTTTTTACAATTTCGCAATTTGCGAACTTACCTGTCGGGTCCCAAGTTTTGCGAACTTGTTGTTTCTACGTGTCCAGCCTGTTTGGGACACTCTTCTTCATCACTGCCACTCTCTGTCACCACTGCCACTCTCTGACTACTCATGCCACCCTCTGGCCCACCCATGCCACCCTCTGTTTCATCACCACACCCTCTGGTTGTCCAGTGTACATTATTTTCGGCAAAGCAAAGCACACCTTCCCTGCCTCAAGTGACCTGAATTAATTTGGGGCTGATTAATGTGTCACAGAATATTTTTTTAGCTGGCACCTGCTTCCTTAGTGCTTCCTGATTAGTGATCTTTTGCACTTGCTAAGTGCTTTCATTGTTGCAAAATTAGTTACAACACCTGCCCTGCCCCAACTGACAATAATGAATTAGGGGCTGATTAATGGATTTTAACTTCCAGCCTGGCTCCTGCTTGTCTCCCTTAGCTGTAATTCAGGACCTTTGTGGCATATGTGTAACTATTCTGAGGTTCAGAGCAGGGTCACATAATAGTTGCAACTGGCAACTGAACTCTGGAGGGGCCCCTCAGGAAGCACTACAGGAAATGGCTACTAATGATGAGCCTGAACTTTTGAACCTGGTAAGTAGTTTCAGTTTTGCTAAGATCGTATTTCTGCAATTTAGCACTTACTCGCGGGGTGCAAAGTTGTACTGGCAAGCCGCGAGCTCACGCGAACAGTGCGAGCAAGCCATAAAATCCGCTGCTCGCGGATTTGCGGATTTTGCGGGAGATTCGCGGATCTCGCGGATTGCGAATTTACCGAAAATCCGCAAAATCCGCGAGCGAAACGGATTTTCCGCCCATGCTTAGTAGCAGCTCTCTCTTAGCTGCGGCGGCCCACGAGACGATAGCGACAATCCTCGACAATGGTGAACAAGCTGCGGGCACTCCGCATCAGCAGCTCTCTCTTAGCTGTAGTGGTCCACGGGACAATCCACAATGACGCAAAGTGACAAAAGCGGGCACTCAGCGGCAGCAGCTCTCCCTTAGCTGCAAAGGCCCATAGGACAAATCACAATGAGGCAAAGTTAGCCATGGTGTGGGCACTCAGCGGCAGTAGCTCTCTCTTAGCTGCGGCAGCCCACAGGACGAATCACGATAGTGCAAAGTTGGCAAAGGTGCAGGCACTTAGCGGCAGCAGCTCTCTCTTCGCTGCGGCGTGCCACAGGACGAAGGGTGATGCAAAGTTGGCCAAGGTGCGGGCACTTAGTGGTGGCAGCTCTCTCTTAGCTGCAGCAGCTCACAGGACGAATAAAGGTGATATAAAGTTGGTAAGGGTGCGGGCACTCAGCGGCGGCAGCTCTCTCTTAGCTGCAGCGGACCACACAGATTCAGCGAGGGTTTAAAAGGTTCCAATTCAGGCTGGCTCCCAGCGGCAGCAGCTCTCTCTTAGCTGCAGTGGCCCGCCCAGATTCAGCGACAGTTCCAAAGGGTCAGAATCAGGCGGGCTCTCAGCGGCAGCAGCTCTCTCTTAGCTGAGCTGCAGCGGCCCACACAAGTTAAGCGAAAGTTTAGAAGGTTCAGTCCGCAGTCCTCACAGTAGAATTGGAGGCTCTGGATTACTCGAAATAGGCCTCACCTGCAAGCAGAATTCCTCGCACAGGAATTCCGACGGCTGACAGGGTGAAGTCTAATGTCCCTGAGACTTCTGCAGGAAGTGCTCCCGATACAGGCCCTCAGGGAGGTTATTTGGCAAGCTTGGTGAAAGTTTCGAAGTCCTTTTCTCTGTTCACTCGGACAGAGTTTCGTATTGACATCCAGAAGGAACACACTTGGACAAAGTCCAGCGCAGCGTTTTATACCTAAAAAGTCTTTGTTCTCTAAAGTCACAAATCACTCAGTCCAGTCAGAACCAGTTCGGTGGGGTCGGGGAGAACATGGTTTACGAGGCGACATCCTGCCCTTTCAGAATAATGGGGTCTACTATCAGACACACAGTGGGATGTGGAGCCATCATCACCTTGCCAGGCACAGCCCTGCGCAGATCACCCCTCCTCATGCCCTGAATACCGATCTCTCTCTCCAGCCAGGTCTGACCCAGCTGGCCATGCTGCTCCGAAACCAGACGGCCAATACACATACTCGCTGAGCCTACAGTAACGCTTAGGCAAGAAACTAGGGGCATTTCCAAACATGGGATATATAAACAGTACTTAATAAAAGGTGTCTCCCAATGTCCTGAGCATAAACATATTAAACTCGAAGTTCCTATCAGGTTCCTGGGGTTAGATAGGATGATAGAAGGTAATCCTCAACCGGCCCATTCTGGCCTATGAGAAGGGGTTGTTTCACAGTAGCGACAGTAAAAGGGAGGGTAACTGACATGCTACAGAGATCTAGGCATTATGGTTATCCTATGGTTATCCTAATTCATACAGTCATCTTTACACAGGGAGCATTCACGCTGTGACACTGATTAGCAGTGGCACGGCGCCCAGAGCATCTAAATCCAGCCAACATAAAAGAGAGGAAGAGAGGACGGGGGACCCAGACCAATGATGTCAGGTCTAACATTTACCATATCAGTGTCCATCATTGTTGGTTCTTCTTTGAGCCACTCCGTTTGTTTCCCATGGGCTCTCTGTTTCTTTGTCCTCTGTTTCCGTCTGAGCCATCTTTGTTTGCTACACCCTTGTCTCTTCCTCTTCCTTGCCCTCGGCCTCTGCCTCATCCTCTCTGAGGCCGTGTCGATGTTGATGTTGTTCTCCCTGTTTGCCGACCCTTCCTCAGCACCCAAACTCATCTAAAAAAAGTGGCCGGTCGTGTAAGGATCTCAATGTTGAAAGAGGTGCTTACTGTATTAGTCGATACGTCTGTATCTAAATCACTTATTACTGCTGTAACTGGAGGATCTTGTTTGGTGGTAGTTGGTATTTCCTAGTCCCCATGTGATTTTATGGCTGTAAGTTAAAATGCGACCTTCTTTGTAATCAATACAGTCATGGTGTAACTTACTTTGCTTACGAAGTTTGATGTCTTCCTCATGTTTCAATAATCTTCCTTTCAAATCATCCTTGAATTTTCGCGCTTCAATTCTTCCTCAATTTCAGAAACGTCCTTGAAGATTTTGTAAATGTAAATGTGTGTGTAAATATGTAGCGCACTTCTACCCTGAGGTCTCGTAGCGCTGTATTCATACCACTGTGGAACCCTTCCTGGCTTTCCTGTGAAATGTCCACTCCTGGGCACCCCCAAGGTGAAGCCAGGCATCCAAGGACTGCTAAAGCCGTTGTGGAGATTAAGCAAGCTATTGCCCAGAGTCACAGAGTGGGACCCATGATTTGAATAGGCACTGAGGCGAGAATTATCAGGTCCGGGGAGATTGAGTCCAAGACCCGCCGAGGCGGGAATTGAACCCTGGTCCCGGACCAGACCTCTGCATCAGGGTCTGCCGCTCTAACCATTGAGTCATGCTTCCCCACAAGCGTCTCTATCTTTCCATGCATACTTGATGAGTATACATAACATATTTTTTGAGCTTGGAGACAGAGATTTCTGCCCATTCTTCTAACATAAGTGGATTAGGAGACTCACGTGATGGAGTGAAAAAAATCCTAAGGCCATGAGGTTCCATTTGTTTGTCCACGTAGTCCTGGAGGGAGATTGCCTCCCACCACTTAGATGTTTCTTGTTTTTTCAATTTTTCATATTTTATTAGCTTTGCATTTAAGGAGGTATCTTGATTACGGGATACCACAGTTGTTTGTCCTTTTCCAAGGGCACAAGCAAATAGAATTTGCGCAGCCTTGCTTCTTTCATTCTCATCTTCCGTGTCCTGTTTACAAAATTTCAATTGCCTCGATTTCGGAATGCAATCGGTTGTTCTTGCACGAGTTCCTTGGGACTCCTGGGAACCTTGAATAATTTACGACCCATGATCGGCTTAATAATCCAACAGCGGCGGTTCAGGCAAAGTGGCAATTTACAAACACGCTCCAGTGTCATCACGGTGGGTGCCTGTCCGTTGCATGGAGGTGAATTCCACGTGTAAACATTAGGCTCTAAGAAATACCTGGCACTCACAAGGTGTGAATTACCATTATTTATTCAAGACAGACGCGTTTCAGCGGAATGCCTTCTTCAATGCCTCATAGAATAAAAACAGTACGTAGTAAATAATTCATTTTTAAATTGCACGTGTGAACCATAGTCATTGGTCAGTTCAGGTTTGTAATCAGAAGAGGGCTGCGATCTCTCTCCTTAATGTTTCTAGATTTTGGTCACCATGATGGAGTGGCTACAGTTGGGCACCATGTATTTTCGTTATTGCCTGGATATTAATGCCAAATTTACTCATTGCATTGCAGAGTTGGGGTGCCAGCCACTGTCTCCACAGGTATGTACTTTAGTGCAGCCCTTCTACTGGTGCTCCAAATAAACTTGTTATAGCAGGAAATGTTTCTACTTTGCGTCAATACCTCTCGCCTGCCTCTGGCAGTTAAAATAAATTAAATATATCAGCTGGCGTCCGGCAAATGACAGAACGTCCTTAAATTTGAATAATTTACAACCCATGATCGGCTTGGAAAGGCGGGAAATTCAATCTAGAATTAGAATCTCAACTCTAGAATCCCGTCACAGGTCGATTAGACCTTTGTACCTGTCATAGAGTGTAGAAGGCAATCTTTTTCAACAAATCAATTCGGATCACTTCCATCTCCTTCCCCAAAGAACCACTGACAAAAGGTCAAGTTTGAAAATTTATTATAAAGCCAAAAGCAATTGTGTATATAAACACCTCAGTAAAAGGTTCAGCAAATACACAGGTACTAATACAAACATAATCCTACGGAAAAGTCTCAAGCGACTGAGAAACAACACTAATATTATTTCCAAGACCACTAAGCTTGCAAGAATTGCTATGATTTGGGTCTTGGCAGGCATGGAAGAAAAGAAGAAATACATCAGAATAAGTCTATCCCTACACTATACTAAGTGTCATCCCTACAACCAGGATCTCTCCTAACAAAAAGGTGTCAGCCGTGGTGACTTCCAAAGAAGTTCACTCACTCAGTTTGGATTTAGCCTCTTGAATTCATCTCGCAAGCAGCTCTCTGCCTACCCAGCATCTTTCTTCACCCTCGTGCGCTTCTACTCTACTCTCCTCCCGGGGTGCTGTCCCTAATACGAAACCCACAATTCGGTTGACACGCCCCAAAAGACGCCCCTCTCAGAGAGTTAAGTTTCAAAGGGTCTTCATCTTGATGTCTTCATCCTTGTTCGTTCAAAAACGGCCTTGGGTCCCACAGTCGTCTCCGCTTGAAGTTGCTTCCCTAAAATTCCACAGCCACTCCTCCGGGTCTGTAACTATCATCCTAACTCTCATATACAATGGGCCCTTCTTTACTATCTTTGGTTAACCTTGCACCTGCAAAGGAACGCACATAAATCGGTTCGCGACAACATGCTACTTGCAATTAATTCTTTAAGGCAAACTTCTAGGAAAGGGGGCAGTTCCATGATTTAAAGTTAGCAGACACATTCCTAACTCGGCCTACTCAATCCGTTATCCCCACCTGGGCCTCTGCACGTTTCGAGATGTCACCCCCTAACTTTTGGCAAACATTTATACTCGTTAGGCCTACATCATTATAGCAAAAAGAAAAGAATACATTTCCCAACTAAACACTTCTATGTCGTTTACATGAATACAATAATGAATTACTAAACATACATTGGAATACATGATGCTTCTTTAAACATACTTTAACTGAACTAGCATTACTTTCACAAATACATTTCTAAATTACATGGCATTAGTATTTCAAAAACACGTTATGTTGCAGCTATGGAAATTTCTGGTACATGAGTTCATAGCTTTGTGTCACACTTAAACAGAATATTAAGCCTCTATATATGCGGGTGCAGATTACTTGTGAATATGTTGCACCCCTACAAATTCTAACACAGTTTTGCGCTCTCTCAGTCTGAATAATTCAACAGCGGTGGTTCGGCAATGTGGCAATTTACAAACATGGTCCAGTCCCACCATTTTTGGCTGCCGAACTCACGGCAGTGTGGCTAAATGGTTAGAGCAGGCAGACCTCCATGCAGAGCTCTGACCAGGGACCAGGGTTCGATTCCTGTCCCAGCGGGTCTCTGGCTCATTAATTCCCCTGACCGGATATTCTCACCTCAGTGCCTATTCTGATCATGGGTCCCACGCTGCAACTCTGGGCAATAGCTTGCTTAGTCTCCACAATGGCCCCCACAACGCGAGGGATGCCTGGTCTGCATCATGGGGGTGCCCAGGAGTGGACACTTCACAGGGAAAGCCAGGAAGGGTTCCTTTGCGGTATTCGTACAAGCGCCGGGAAACCCACTGCGGGTAGCTGTGTGCTATACAAGTACAAAAACATTTACAAAACAAACTGTCTGTTGCATGGAGGTGGATGCCACATGTAAACATCAGGCTCCAAGAAGTACAGGGCACTCGCAAGGTGCGAATTTAAATTATTTTTTCAGGGCAGACGTGCTTCGGCGGAATGCCTTTTTCAATGCCTCATAGAATAAAAACAGTATGCAGTAAATAATAAATATTTAACCCCTTCGCTGCGCTCGTCTGCCAACGGCCGTCGCAAGCACTACCTCTGTAGTGCTGCGCACGTCCGTTGGCCGACACGGCCCCGTCCACTCGTTTACACCGCAGCACTGCAGCGGTATTCACGCCGCAGTTAAGCTGTTAAATAGCACGTGTGAACCATAGTCAACGGTCAGTTCAAGCAGAGGAGACTGGAAGCGCAGCACCTGATATTTGATTGGAACATATATAAATATATATACTAGCAGCCTCTCCCGACGCTGTCCGGGTATGAATTGATGCCGGCCAGTAGTATTTTGTTTTGTAGGATTTCGTTTTGATAGCATTTCTTATCTGTGACAGGCCTGTGAAATGCTGCGATTCACAGTGCACTGCTGATGCACTTAAGAGTGCGCCTTCAGAAGTGTGTGAACTCGAGTTTACCTACTTTATTTTTCC
Source organism: Lissotriton vulgaris (assembly GCF_964263255.1). Lineage (NCBI taxonomy): Eukaryota > Metazoa > Chordata > Amphibia > Caudata > Salamandridae > Lissotriton > Lissotriton vulgaris. Next base: position 88,139,433 of record NC_141697.1, on the reverse strand, counting down.
TTGCAATATTATATAGCGCGAACTCGACAACATGGCATGAACACAATTTACATTACAGAAGAACACGTTCATTTGTGGTAGGCACGGGGAGACAAAGGGATTTGCCTGGAATCACAGGATGTTGAGCTGATACCGAGATTCCAACATAGCTCCCCAGCTCTAAAGGTCGCAATTCTAGAACTTGTGGCGGGAGGTGTGTACAAAAGTGTATGTCGGTGCTGGCCATCAGTGAGAGAGACCTGTGCATTTTTCAAATGGGTGGTGAAAAAATATCAATATGTTGCTGGAGATGTGGGCCGCCGTGCCACCAATGTACTTACCGGGGGAGGGTAAACACCCATTATTCCGCAACTTTCTTTCCGCACACCATCACTCCGCATACTTTCATTACGAAAGTACCATGACTCCGCAATGCCATTATAACGCATGGCATTAGATTTTATATGCTTTTACTACGCATACATTTACAACGAAACTCGTGAATGCATGAATGGTAAAAGCATGTCTTTTTTTAATGTTAGGATAAGGTAAGTATCGGTATAGGGGTATATGTTTTGGGGTACTGAGGTATATGTTTGGGTATTTTATGGGTTCAGATTTGGGTTATGGGGTACAGGGGTAGTTTTAGGGTTTAGGGATAGGTATGGGTTGGGTTTTGGGGTACAGGGGTATTTTTAGGGTTCAGGGCTAGGTTTGGGTTTAGGGGTACAGGGGTATTTTAAGGGTTCAGGGCTAGGTTTGGGTTTTGGGGTACAGGGGTATTTTTAGGGTTCAGGGGTAGGTTTGGGTTTTGGGGTACAGGGGTATTTTAGGGTTCAGGGATAGGTTTGGGTTTTGGGGTACAGGGTTATTTTTAGGGTTCAGGGCTAGGTTTGGGTTTTGGGGTACAGGGGTATTTTTAGGGTTCAGGTTTAGGTTTGGGTTTTGGGGTACAGGGGTATTTTAACCACATGACTGCTAAGGCAATTCCCCTCCTGGGCTGGAAATTGTTATAGTCCATAAATCATGACGAGCTCAGGTATGGGTTGGGTTTTGGGATACAGGGGTATTTTTAGGGTTCAGGGCTAGGTTTGGGTTTAGGGGTACAGGGGTATTTTAAGGGTTCAGGGCTAGGTTTGGGTTTTGGGGTACAGGGGTATTTTTAGGGTTCAGGGGTAGGTTTGGGTTTTGGGGTACAGGGGTATTTTAGGGTTCAGGGGTAGGTTTGGGTTTTGGGGTACAGGGTTATTTTTAGGGTTCAGGGCTAGGTTTGGGTTTTGGGGTACAGGGGTATTTTTAGGGTTCAGGGTTACGTTTGGGTTTTGGGGCACAGAGGTATTTTAACCACATGACTGCTAAGGCAATTCCCCTCCTGTGCTGGAAATTGTTATAGTCCATAAATCATGACAAGCTCAGCTCGTCATGAGCAGCGAAGGGGTTGGGTTCAGGGCTAGGTTTGGGTTTTGGGGTACAGGGGTATTTTAGGGTTCAGGGGTAGGTTTGGGTGTTGCGGTACAGTGGAATTTTTAGGGTTCTGGGCTAGGTTTGGGTTTTGGGGTACAGGGGTATTTTTAGGGTTCAGGGGTAGGTTTGGGTTTTGAGGTACAGGGGTATTTATAGAGTTCGGGCTAGGTTTAGGTTTTGGGGTATGGGGTATTTTTAAGGTTTAGGGATTGGTTTGGGTTTTGGGGTACAGGGTATATTTATAGGGTTAGGAGGGGTTAGTGTTTAAGGGTGTTGGGGTATTTTAAGGAGTAAGGGTGGGTTATGATTATGGGGTGCTGGGGTATTTAAAGGAGCAGGGTGGGATTAGCACACGATATGAGACATAGAATGAAGGACGGAACGTACCACACGCCCCCAGCCCTTGTCACGCCCCCAGCACACGCCCACAGCACAACGCAGACACGCCCACAAGGGACTACTATGCTGGCACAGGTCTTTTACCTTTTAAATGTATATGGTGGGCGTCTGCATAGCCTATGTCCTTCTGCTGCAACTGCCATTTCCAACGCTGTATTGGGTGTTGCGATTGGTGCTGTGGTTCCTGAAATTACCCGCCTCAAAGGTTTGGGCTCTCTCTTTATTATAATAGTATGGCTATATATATATATATATATATATATATATATATATATATATATATATATATATATATATATATATATATATATATATATATATATATATATAATATATATATTTTTTATTTTTTATTTTTTTAAGCAGACACTGTACGCCGCACTCAGGAACTGTAATTAAACTTGTTTATTTAGCAAACTCCACAGCAAATCAGTCTGTCACACCTACGCGTTTTGGGCACACGCGTCGGTGTGACACACTGATTTGCTGTGGAGTTTGCTAAATAAACAAGTTTAATTACAGTTCCTGAGTGCGGCGTACAGTGTTTGCTTCAAAAGATTTATCGGACCTCTGGTTGGTCTCACGCACGCACCCACTGAAGAGCGAGCGCTCTAGCCTTAAACCAACATTGCTAAAAAAAAAAATATATATATATATATATATATATATATATATATATATATATATGTTTAAAGGGGCTCCCAAATCGAGTTTTCCCTCCCAGGAACCACACAAATGACTCGCACTCCAGGGTCTGTGTTGAAATTGCTTTTATTGGCGACGCGTTTCGACCAAACGGTCTTTTTCGATAGCCAGCCACATATAAACACAGTCACTATTTTATACACAAAGCAGTGCTCAAAAGTGGTAGTGGAAATTAAGGTAGGGCCACAAAATTAGTAATGACTACAATTCTTGTGAACTACAAATAGGGTGGAAGACAGACTTATTAGTACACGGTCTCAAACATGTTACATAGCTGGAATCAACAGTTTTTTACGTAAATAGAAATGTAAATTACATACATGTGTATATTTAATGTGCATTTAAATATTATCACATTTTCATCAGTGCAGCTCATATAAATTTCTGATTGCACCGGGTAATGAAATGATAGTAAATGGTGAAGGCCAAGTGGCCTATGATTCCCTTAAATTTGCAGAGACCTATTGTTCCTGCCACATATTGTCCGTCCTGTCCAGGTTGACCCTGAATTTAATTGGTCAGACGTGGGATGGGAATTAAGATTCGGGTCTCGGCCAAGTGGCCAATTCATTCATGTTAACAATGAGTAGCTCAGCAGTAGTCTAAAGAAAAACTATGTGTCCCCTAAATGGGGGGTCTTCCCCAGTTTGAATATCGGACTACTCCCAAGTTTGGAAGAGCCCCTCCAATAGGAAAGTAAAATAAAGAAAATTAAGGCTGAAAAAGGTGCCAAAATTCCTCTTTCAGCACCGTGAACTATAAAAAACGTGAACCCTGTGCTGACTGTGGTTTGCCTAGCCAGGCAAGCACTTGACAGTCAGTTTGGTGTGATTGTGAAAATAAAAATTGTGAAGTAAGGACGTGCCTGTGAAGGAGTCAGGAATAGTCAGTTAGTCTACTGGCGGTGTGTGATTGCCCACGTGTTAGCCACAAGTGGTTCTGGCGTTGACGTTATCTTTGGTCTTTAGTCTAAGCTTGAATGTGAAGCTTCCAACTATCTGACCTGCATCAGAGAGAGCCCTCTCTGGGCAGGGTTTGTAAGAAGGAAATTACAAACACATAAGCCAGGGTTTGGGGATCCGGGCAACATGATGGGTAAGGGGGGGTTTAGTAGGCAGTTGGGGAACAGGTGCAGTTTCAAGGCAGATCTTCCGGCTCAACATAAGGTTCTTAGCCAATATGCACTTAAAGTTCCTCATCCTTGTTTAAACCAAAAGGGTTTCTCGAATCCAGACGGATGATATACCGGGATTCCAGGACACGTAGTTGTTTGAGACGGTTACCCCCTCTGGGATTCGCTGGAACTCTGTCAATACCAAAAAAGAAAAATTGGTTAACATCACTGTTGTGGAAACGTAACCAGTGGCGTGCAGTAGCATAATACATATCAACATTTATTATTTTTTTTTTTTAATTTTTGGAAGACCTTTATTGACAAGAGGTTATACATACCATCCAACACGCAGCCCGAAGGCTCACAAATGTAGTACATATCAATAAGACGAGGCTTTTAGGATCCATTACAGAGGTACTGCGGTCTAATTTTCAAATTAAAAGTCTGAAGGATAAATGGTATCAGGATATCGTGAAGCAACACATTGGTCCCGGCCTTATAGAATCAGGAGAGAATAGTACACAATGCAGTAAATCGCCAGAACCACATCTCGCCACTATTGAGAGTCATCATGGAAGGAGCACAAATCGGGAAACATAACGAACAGCAATCACTTATCGAATCACAGTGTCCCACTCTCAGGAGGCCAAGATCCACGGTTAAGTCGCATAAAGACACATTGCGTGAAACTCCCCAATTGTGCTAAACCCCGATCCCCAATAAAGAATAAGATATATAAAGACAGAAAAGAGATAAGAAAAAGAAAGATAGAGGGCCATAGAACACAGAAGAACATAAATCACATCCCATCCCCTAATCCCCACCCTGCATACCAGCGGAAGGCCACGGCCCACCCCCCCCATAGGCATGCCTGTCGCCCCAAGAAGAACCCCAAAAGTGGGAAAGAACGGAGGAGGGCCGTAGCGCCAGCCCCATGCACACCCCCAACCCCAAAAAGCATAAGCCCACTGAAAAGGAACGTGGGCACTAATGTACGGTCATCCCAGCCACCCAAGGTCTCCAGTGCAAACAATGTTCCGCTTCAGCACCGAGGTCACAAAGAAGTGTCGTATACAGGCAGTGGTCAGCCCTGACCAGTCCGAGAAAAAGTCAGCAATCCTCCCCAAGCGTGTACCAGAAGGGGCCACACAGGTCCGTAACAGAGACCATAGTAGTAACTCAGGAGCGTTCTCCCGGGATGTAACCGTCTTCCGCAAGAAGGCCGGGCGATGGCAGTCATGAATCAGGTCAGCCGGCAGGAGAGCAAAAAGAGTAACAAAGACACAGTCCCGGTCATTGTGCTCCCTGGTCTCGTCATCAAGCATCACACACGCCTGGGAGTCCTCAGCTGCAGCAACCAGGGAGAAGTCGGGCTCACGTTCCTCAGTGCATTCAGCTGCGCCCAAATGTTCCATAGCAGGAGAGGCAGTGAACTGCGAGGTATGCACATTCACCCGTAGTCCTTGCAAGTCAATGCACCAGTCATGAAGGGCCAGCCAAACATCTTTCACCGTAAGCGCCATTTCCTCTCTGCTAGCGCACCAGGACCTCGGGCCTCACAGAACAAAGAAAATCCGTCTCAGCGGCGGCCCGCTTCATCAAACAATGCGCGGTGTTTGAAGGAGTTGGAAAGAGTCACACTCAAGCCCCCATGTAGACACAGCGCCACGCGCCTCTTACCGCATTTCGGCCAGAGTCCGGTCCAGGCAAGCTATTCTGCCTCCAAAGTAACCTTCCCAAAGTCGCAGGGACCGGCCGGAAACATGCGCTGCAGAGATCAATGGTCCGTTGCCGCGATTCGTCCAGGGCTGCGGCAAAAAGTAGTTCCGGTTTCACCACTCGGGGCACCGGACCATCATGGCCGATCGAGGCTGTTGTTTACTCATTGCGGGGCGGCTGCGACGCAACCCAAGGTCCCGGCTCACACCAGAGCGAAGGCCAGAAACTTCAGGACGACGATGCTCGGTCATCCGAGGCGGTACGAGGACCCGAGTCACACGGTCGGGCTCCACCGCAGTTCCGCTGCACTATACCACGGCTGGGGTGCAGGATCATAGACAGGATGTTGCTGGAGGTGAGGGCGAGCTGCGGAGCCGGGCTTCTATGCGGCCATTTTGGCCGCCGTCTTGGCTCCTTCTCCCCATATCAACATTTTTGATTGCTCTCATGTGCTCCAAAATTCGCTTTTTTATCGGGAAGATGGTACTCCCAATATAGAACTTTGCACATGGACATACAATCACATAAACACAATGGTCAGTGTTACAATTCATGAATTTCCCAATGATCTCGCTCTTTCCAGTGGGGAGGGGATAGGATTTCACATTTTTACTGGTAGCACAGGCCTTACACTTGCCACACTTGTAAAAACCCTTCTGTTCTTTTAGCTAATTCTTCTTTTTCACTGAGCCCTCAAAATAGCTCTTCACTAGCATGTCTTTTAAGGAGCGTGCTTTTCTGTAGGTGACCTGAGGTTGTTTGTTGATCAACTTTCCGATCGTAGGGTCACTCTTGACAATGTGCCAATGTTTCCTTAAGATTTCTCGTACCCTGCCTGCCTCTACACTGTACGTTGTTATCATTCTGACATTACTTGATCCCAGGTTATTGGGGTGATTGACTATTTTCTTGCTCAGAGGTGTCTCCCTTTTCCTGGCTTTAGCTTTTTCCTTAGCTACCATCAGTACCTGGTCCGAATACCCCCTGGCTTTAAATCTCTGGGTCATCATAGTCTGTTCTTTTTCATAACTATCATTGGAGCTACTGTTTCGTTTGGCTCTCAAAAATTCTCCATACGGGATACTGTCCTTAAAGTTGTTAGGGTGGTGACTTTTTGCATGTAAAATGCTGTTCCCAGAGGTGGGTTTTCTGTATAAGTTAGTCTGGATCACACCATCCACTATCTTAACTGTGACATCTAAGAAATCCATTTCTGAGTGATCTACTTTATTAGTGAATTTCAGATTCAGATCATTCTTGTTGATATTCACAAGGAATTTGTTCAGATCAGATCTAGTGGTGCCATCCCAGATCAGAAAGATGTCGTCGATGTATCTGGTATAGAATAATATATATATATATATATATATATATATATATATATATATATATATATATATATATATATATATATATATATATATATATATATATATATATATATCCATACTAATATAATAAAGAGAGAGCTCAAACCTTTGAGGCGGGTAATCCCAGGAACCACAGCACCAATCACAACACCCAATACAGCGTTGGAAAGGGCAGTTGCAGCAGAAGGACATAGGCTATGCAGACGCCCACCATATACATTAAAAAGGTAAAAGAACCGTGTCAGCAAAGTAGTCCCTTGTGGGTGTGTCTGCGTTGTGCTGTGGGTGGGTGCTGGGGGCCTGACAAACGCTGGGGGCGTGTGGTACGTTCTGCCCTTCATGCCATGTCTCATATTGTGTGCTAATCCCACCCTGCTGCCTTTAAATACCCCTGCACCCCATAATCATAACCCACCCTTACTCCTTAAAATACCCCAACACCCTTAAACACTAACCCATCTTAACCCTACAAATATACCCTGTACCCCAAAACCCAAACCTATCCCTAAACCCTAAAAATACCCCTGTACCCCAAAACCCAAACCTAGCCCTGAACCCTATAAATACCCCTGTACCTCAAAACCCAAACCTATCCCTGAACCCTAAAAATACCACTGTACCCCAAAATCCAAACCTAGCCTTGAACCCTAAAAATACCACTGTACCCAAAACCCAAACCTACCCCTGAACCCTAAAATACCCCTATACCCCAAAACCCAAACCTAGCCCTTAACCCTAAAACTACCCATGTACCCCATAACCCAAAACTTTATCTGAACCCTTAAAATACCCAAACACCCTAAAACATATACCTCAGTACCCCAAAACATATACCCCTATACTCATACTTACCTTATCCAAACATTAAAAAAAACATGCTTTTACCATTCATGCATTTACAACAAATTTCGTTGTAAATGTATGCATTGTAAAAGCATATAAAATGTAATGCCATGCGTTATAATGGCATTGCGGAGTCATGGTACTTTCGTAATGAAAGTATGCGGAGTGATGGTATGCGGAAAGAAAGTTGCAGAATAATGGGTGTTTACCCTCCCCCGGTAAGTACATTGGTGGCACGGCGGCCCACATCTCCAGCAACATACTCATATTTTTTCACCACCCATTTGAAAAATGCACAGGTCTCTCTCATTGATGGCCAGCACCGACATACACCTTTAGACACACCTCCCGCCACAAGTTCTAGAATTGCGAACTTTAGAGCTGGGGAGCTACGTTTGAATCTCGGCATCAGCTCAACATCCTGTGATTCCAGGCAAATCACTTTGTCTCCCCGTGGCTACCACAAATGTAATGTAAATTGTGCTCATGCCATGTTGTCGAGTTCATGCTATATAATATTTCAAGGAAAAATAAAGTAGGGAAACTCGAGTTCACACACTACTGAACACGCACTCTTATGTGCATCAGCAGTGCACTGTGAATCGGAGCGTATCACAGGCCTGTCACAGATAAGAATTGCTATCAAAACGAAATCCTACAAAACAATATACTACTGGCAGGCAGCAATTCATACCCGGACAAGGTCGGGACGGGCTTCTAGTATATATATATATAGAGAGATATATATATATATATATATATATATATATATATATATATATATATATATATATATATATATATAGTACCTGTAATCGGACAGGTGTGATGCTTGACGTGCTCCAAAACTTGGCTGGAGTACATTTACCCTCTGTTTTAACACTTTTAGGGTTGAAATTATTTTAGAAGTGTAGTGCACGAGTAGCCATGGCCTCATTCTTTTGTGGGTGTGTCTGTTGGAGTATTTCCCTCCTTAAACCCTTCAAGAAACCACTTCAATTGAGAACCAAGGGCTAGATGTACAAAAAAGTCAGTTTGTAATTTCCGGATTGCAAATTTTTGCGATTCTTAATTAGGAAATCGCAAACATCCATTTACAAATGTGTCTTAGACACATTTTGCCATTCCCTGATGGGCACAAATAGACCTACCTTGTTAATATTCATGAGGTAGGGCTCGCTTTGCGACCCTTTGGGAATGCTGCACTCACACGGAAGGTGGCCTACCTGGACTGCAGACCAGGAAATTTTAAGGATTTTGGGGACACTGGGCAAAAGGCATTGTGGGGCATGTTCATAGCAGCTTTGAATGTATGATCCAGTTTTAGCTCTTTCTCAGACTCTATGGCCAGGTCATTGACAGAGCACAAGTGCACTAGTTCGAATTCTAAATGTGTTTAGATCTATTATTCAGGGATAGTAAGGTGTGGTTTCAATCTTGTAACACAGCAGCAGTGCACCAACATTACTGCAATTAATCTCTGCGGCACCCTCCCATTTCTCATATGACAGATACTGTTTTGATGGATGCTGCATGAACCAGAAACACTACATTTGTCTGCAAAAATCTGCTTAATAATTATTCAAAGTCATCAGGGCAAGATTTTCTGCAGAATAGAGCTGATTCTATCAGGGGCCCAATGAAAGGTTGGGGCCCTAGGCCAGAGCCCACTTGGTCTATGTCTTAACACGTGTCTGCAGCAGACCACCATGCCTGTGATTGCTTTTTAAATAAAGCATTTGTTTGTAATGCAGCCAATTTTCCTTAAAGGAAAACGGGATGCATCTGGAGTGGGAATAGTAATTTTTACCCCTACGCTATCCAACACTTTCCCTACTGTTGCACTCTCTGGAGTGGGAATAGTAATTTTTACCCCTACGCTATCCAACGCTTTCCCTACTGTTGCACTCTCTGGAGTGGGAATAGTAATTTATACCCCTACGCTATCCAACGCTTTCCCTACTGTTGCACTCTCTGGAGTGGGAATAGTAATTTTTACCCCTACGCTATCCAACACTTTCCCTACTGTTGCACTCTCTGGAGTTGGAATAGTAATTTTTACCCCTACGCTATCCAACGCTTTCCCTACTGTTGCACTCTCTGGAGTGGGAATAGTAATTTATACCCCTACGCTATCCAACGCTTTTCCTACTGTTGCACTCTCTGGAGTGGAAATAGTAATCTTTACCTCTACAATATCCAACGCTTTCCCTACTGTTGCACTCTCTGGAGTGTGAATAGTAATTTTTACCCCTACGCTATCCAACGATTTCCCTACTGTTGCACTCTCTGGAGTGGGAATAGTAATTTTTACTCCAACGCTATCCAGCGCTTTCTCTACTGTTGCACTCTCTGGAGTGGGAATAGTAACTTTACTCCTACGCTATCCAACGCTTTCCCTACCGTTGCACTCTCTGGAGTGGGAATAGTAATTTTTACTGCTACGCTATCCAACGCTTTCCCTACTGTTGCACTCTGTGGAGTGGGAATAGTAATTTTACTCATACGCTATCCAATGCTTTCCCTACTGTTGCACTCTCTGGAGTGGGAATAGTAATTATTACCCCTACGCTATCCAACACTTTCCCTACTGTTGCACTCTCTGGAGTGGGAATAGTAATTTTTACCCCTACGCTATCCAACGCTTTCCCTACTGTTGCACTCTCTGGAGTGGGTATAGTAATTTATACCCCTACGCTATCCAACGCTTTCCCTACTGTTGCACTCTCTGGAGTGGGAATAGTAATGTTTACCCCTACGCTATCCAACACTTTCCCTACTGTTGCACTCTCTGGAGTGGGAATAGTAATTTTTACCCCTACGCGATCCAACGCTTTCCCTACTGTTGCACTCTCTGGAGTGGGAATAGTAATTTATACCCCTACGCTATCCAACACTTTCCCTACTGTTGCACTCTCTGGAGTGGGAATAGTAATTTTTACCTCTACGCTATCCAACGCTTTCCCTACTGTTGCACTCTCTGGAGTGGGAATAGTCATGTTTACCCCTACGCTATCCAATGCTTTCCCTACTGTTGCACTCTCTGGAGTGGGAATAGTAATTTTTACCCTTACGCTATCCAACGTTTTATATAATTAATTTAAAAAATATTACAAGTACATTTAATTTTTTTATATTTTTAAATTTTTAATAATGTTATTGTTTTATGTTAGTAAATGTATTTGTAATTTAGAATACAATTTATTAATTAATAAATTAGTAAAATAATTATAACAACTTATTTTTCAGTACATATATATTATATATTTACTGTATATATTTAAATAATGTCTTATTATTATATATGCATTATTTATTAATTTTAAACATTATTAGATACTTTTAAATATGTAGATTTTATTTATTAGTAGTATTTACTTTATTTTACATTTATATTTTATAAGAAAAAAAAACGATATTTTTAACATCAATATTTTTAAGATCTATATTATTTTTTCGATATTTTTGTACTTACCATGTTGTAGATAGGATGTCGATATTCTTGCCCTCGATATTTTTGACTCAATATTCCTGTAGGTCGATATTTTGTAGGTCGATATTTTGTCAGTGATCCGCCCGGTGGAGCTGTCCTATGCAGCTATAGAGGAGTCGGGCCCCTTGGCCATCACCTACCCAGCCGGTCATCTGAAATTGTTTTTCCTCGTCTTCCTGTTATGTGTCTCCTTCTCTCCCCCTTCGATGGAACTATGACGACGCCCCCTGGGTGAATACCAAATCTGTTTGTACCTACCGCAGAGTCTGAGCCGATGCCCGGTGGAGCTGTCCTATGCAGCTATACAGGAGTCTGGCCCCTTAGCCATCACCTACCCAGCCGGTCATCTGACATTGTTTTCCTCTTCTCCCCATTCATGTCTCCTTCACTCCCCCTCCCTCTGTGATTCTTTGATTCAAACAGTTGTAACTATGTAACCTGTAACTCGCTGATTCAACTGATAAAACTATGTATCCTGTAACTTGCTGATCCTCATGTAAAACGCTCTGATACCTCCGGGTCTAGCCAGCGCTATATAAAATTTGCAAATAAGATAAATACATAAATTCCCGGTTTCAAAACATTCCTACCTACCAGTTTGACTCCCTATTAGAGATGCATGCCCTTAACACGCCCCTTCCAAATAGCGGCTTGCATACCCTATTTTGCTAGTCGGTAATAGGTTACCGACTCGGAAAATAGGGTTGGTACATGGCAAAAAGAATTTTACCGGTCCGGGCCGTTTGCTAGCAGAAAATTGCTTCGTACATCAGGCCCCAAGTATTACCATTTTATTAGCCACTTCTTCTTGTCTCTTCCACATTTACTACTGAAACATATGGCTATGTGTGCAGTGAGGATAGAAGAGATGGAGTTGAAGGTTTCTGCCCATAGGTTTGTGGATAACATTTTGTAGTACATCAATAGTACTACTGTAGTACAATGTATCTTCCTACAAAATGCAGTTCTATTCCAATACTACGAAATCTCTAACTGATTGTGTTCCAGGTGGTCTATAGTCTCAGAATCTTGATTCCTGGCTTTCAACCAGACCAGAAGGTGATAACTACCTATAATTAACCCTGGGTGTAGGACTACACTACGCTTGCAGAGCATGCGTAGTTTGCGCTACTACGACCTACGCGAATTGCACGTAGCATAGTGCAAAAACGCGTAGCGTAGCATGCATTTTTTGCTTGCTCGCGGTCCTCAATGTCAAGTGCCGTTTGCAATGATTGCACAGTGTGGACAAGCATCCGTCACTGTGCAATCAGTGCAAACAGCATTTTCCCTACCGCACTACGCAGTTCGCGTAGCTTCGTGTAGCATGCGTAGTGCGAAGTTCACTACGCAAACTACGCCCAGGGTTACCTATAACTCCCCCTTGAGATCCACTCTTTGCCATGCTCAAGGACAGTATTAGGTAAAATTCTTCTAGCATCTTGAGATGGTAGACGCATAAAGTCAGCTTTATTTACTCTTGAAGAAGTTGGTAATTCTGGTAAATTTCTGTACTTTCTCTAAAAACTATTTCATTTATTTCTTTCCGTTTCCCACATCTGATATGGAAATGATGGATTCACACACCTTTCCTACACCTATCACAGTTGATTTACCTCAAATCTCTGTCAAATATTTCAAACATTCGATGCCTGTGATGGATAGCACAGCCATCAAATCTCCCTGAGCTATCTCAGAAACCTGTGGCATCACTAGAATCTTACCCAGAGACTCAGCAGGTCCCAGAAGTTCAAAAAAATATTTGCTCAGGCTTGATTATTGGTCTCTGTATCTCTGTGGATTTCTGAAATTATAAATGGCATTGGAAGATTCCCTCTATGAGTGTTCATGTAGATATTTATGAGTTAGAAAGGTAATAGGGATCTTTTGGGCACACTAGTCTAGGACTGCAGCGATTTTGATGGTCCTTGTGTCACGCACTTCTGATAAATGAAGGAGGTTTTCCTGAGTCACGTGATGTTAGAAGGTGATCTTTCTAAAGTAACCACGATAATACTGCAGAGGTTGGGAATTTCATACAGGTTATGCTGAATTCACACTTGTATACTCTCTGCACTCATTCGAATGAGTAAAATGTCACATATAGTCATTCCTCATTTTTGCAAACACGTGCGTATTTTCTCTGTGTATGGTTATGCAGGATCCAGGGTCCTATGTTAAATAGATAGGTGCTCTATGTTTCTATCCCAGTTATTGCTATAGTGGCCTCCAACCATAACTACTTTACATGCATTACACGTGTGACTCAGCAAATGTGCACTGTGATATTGCACTTCAACTCTGACATTATTAATGAGATACCAGTGCAAAATAAATTTGCACTAACTGATCACTGCATAAATGGCATTTTTTACTGATGGAAAATTACATTTTTGGCTCATCATCCAGTGCAAATAGGAGTGGGAATTGTCAGAGCAACAGTGCAGAATAGCCCAGTCACTGGTGCAGTGCATGATATCTGACCTGAATGGCAATGATTGGAGATAAAATTACTGAATTAGGATCTCAGAGGTGGTGATGGATTTATCTGTCTTATAAAAGGGTTTTAATCGTCTGAAAAAGATGTTTTGCTGTCTGACACCGGTGCATCCAAATGGTGAGCAAATACTGACTGTGAGGCTCTTAATGATTGATTAGGAACAATAATAAATTATTGAAGAATGTCTGTACCACAAAAACTCATTAAAAGGAAAGGTGAAACTTTTATACCCACTGGTGTTTTCAGCTGCGAGGCAATTTTTAATACAGCCGTTCAATGCTTTGTTTTTGTAGCTGACGAGCAATGTAGGAAATAACCCTTGTTCACCTTGCAAATGGTTGCTAAGCATTGCTTTTCTTGAATATAGAATTGATTTCTGCTCTCTCTAGAGCGCTAACATCTCCAGCGTTGCTCTACTTTTCAATTGAGTTGTTTTTAATGCTCCTTCAAATTCTGTAAGCCATAGACAGGTTTTGTGATCACAACGAATTTTCTGATGCTTTACAGTAATTATTACATTTAACCCGTTGCATGCTTGTGACGGAACCGCTCCGTCACAAGCCACGGGTGAGCTGTGCTTGTGACGGAATGGTTCCGTCACGGCCCGCTCGCCGCGCCTGAGCGGCGCGAATTCCGCACCTGCGCTGACGCTTTAATGGGCGGGCGGGTTAGTGACGGAACCGTTCCGTCACAAGCACAGCTCACCCGCGAGCCGTGACGGAGCGGTTCCGTCACTAGTATGGAGCCGCCGCGCGGCCGCCCCACCCCCTTAGCGCTGCGGCGGAATAGCCGCCGCAGCGAAGGGGTTAAGCAAGAAAGTGTGATTCGCTGAGCCTGTTTGCACCTCAAGGCCTTCATTAGCTCAGTTCGTGCAAGCACTCTCACAACACAACACAACTTAGGGCCTGATTGTGAGTTTGGAGGTGTAGGAGTGGGACTGTCACACTGCTGCCCTGTACCCACACCACCAAACCAGTGTGCGTACCGCCCACCAAATTATGACTTTTACAGTCACTGGTGGGCGGTTCTTTGACGGTGCCTATGAATTAGGCATTGCAATGGGAACATGAAGGGCCGTACCTGCACGGCATCGACCTGTGCAGTCCATGCCATGCAGGTACTGGGGTGTATGCACCATGTGCCCCACCTGCATCCACCTTATGGCCCTGGTGAAACAGGGGGCCTTCTAGGGCCCCCTCTATTTCCTCTCTGCCACAGTTGTCATGAAGTTGGAACTGCCATGAAAACCGTGGAAAAAAGGAAACTCGTAATATGATTGGAGGGACTGCGGCGGCACCGCCAAGCATATTGCAGCCACAAGACCACACTCCGCCGGATGTATGACGTTACAACGCATACTTTTACAATGCATACTTTTACAACGCATTTTTTACAACGCAACATCCATTACAACGCATGTCATTACAACCGATGTCATTACAACCTATTTTAAAAAACTACCTTTACAAAACATTACAACGCATACTACCTTTACAACGCATACCATTACATTGCATGTATGGTAAGTATTGGATAGTGTAGGGGTAAAAATTACTGATCTAACTCCAGGGGTGTGCAAAAGTAGGGTAAGTGTTGGATAGTGTAGTGGTAAAAATTACTATTTTAACTCCAGGGGGTGCAACAGTAGGGTAAGTGTTGGATAGTGTAGGGGTAAAAATTACTATTCTAACTCCAGGGGGTGCCACAGTAGAGGAAGTGTTGGATATTATAAGGGTACTATGCGTTGTGATTGTGTGCGTTGTAATGGTATGCGTTGTAATGAATGCGTTGTAATGACATGAGTTGTAGTGGCATGCGTTGTAGTGTCATGCGTTGTAATGGCATGCGATGTAATGGATGTTGCGTTGTAAAAGTTTTGTTGTAATGGTAGTGCGTTGTAAAAGTTGTGTTGTAAAGGTTGTTTCCACACTCCACCACCCTGGCAGTTGGTTGTGGTGGTGCAATGGCGGGTCGACAACCCAAGTTGTATTAGGGTGGTCGGATCAAGTGGGGCAAGGAGGGGAGAGAAAGGATGGATGGAAGAAAAGAGAGAGATTGCATGAGGAGATGAAGGAAGCGTGGCATGTTTGAGCATTTTTGCTAGGGCTGCATTTGGTTCCCAAGCCAATGTGGCTGGCATGCCTGCAGAGAGGTAAAATTAGCTATGTTTTGTATTGTGTTGCGTTCAGGAACACCAGTATTAAATTTTAGTAAAGGAGGCCAACGTATCATCTGGAGCAGTATTATAGTAATATAGTGCTCTGTCCCACTTTGGTCTAGGTGCACCGCTATTACATGCTCCGCGAGCAAGCAAGGACTAGGCAGTATATTACTGGAAAAAAATGCACTTTACTAAGTGCAGACAATATCTCTTACCTAAATTTGGGCCGCACAGCTGTGAAACATGGACTGGTGGTTTTCAAACCGCGGACCGGCTGTTACTAATGGTGACAGACTGGTCGAGTTTTAAAAGTGAGCATCGACCCCCCCACCCCCGAGTGACTGCAGGTGCACCTTGTGGGTGGCCTTCAGACCACTTCATATGGGGAATACACTCAATGATCTTCCCTTTGAGGGGACATTTGCAAGATGGTGCAGGGGCATAGGCAAGCTCTCCTTTGCATTTGTGGCCACAACCTCATGCAGTGAAGCAATTTCCTGTTGAGATTGAACATCCCAAAATGTACACCTGCATAATCAGTTTTACAGAAGAGGCCACACAAGCGTCTGCAGTTCCACCATAGCATGAAAGTGTCCCAGGTGCAGAAAATGGAGGTGAAAATTACCATTGATGCACAACAAGCACCTTCGTAACATGGCTTCTGTTGAGCAAAGGACAGATCATGATTCCCAGAATGTCTGCAGAAATGTATAGGTGCGGACAGCATTAAAACTGTGTAAAATCCACTGGGTAGCCAGCTTTTCAGTTATAAATTTAGACAATAGGTGAGTTAGTGAAGGATCGCTGAGAAGGTGCAGGAAGGTAGCTAGTGGGAACCACAAATTCAGAACTCTGGACCTTATTACGATTGTGGTCAGCCTGACCGTACGACCACTGCGGCCACTCTCCGATTCCAACTGCTGAGGCCTGGAAAATGCCCCTTCCGTATTAAGATGCAACCACTATTACCGCTGTGGTTTCATCTACAGCGGTGCACATACCCCTGAATATGTTGCTTCAAGTGTGTGCAAACTCCCAGGAACCGTGATATGAGAATATGCCTTGTGCTGCATGAACCCCGTTGCTGGAGTGTGGCAATCTGTGTACAGTCCAGTCAATGGGGATACATGCTTACCTGCATTCCGGTGCCCACAGGTTCATAGTCTTTGAGGTTCTGCTGCCATGTGTAGGGGGAACTTGTAGAAAGGGATCTGCTCCAGAGCAGCAGCCTCCCAGGGGCGTTTAAGGCCCCGAGGACTGCCACCTCCCTGGGGTTTGGCAAATATTCTATACAATAGAATATATGCCCATTAAGGACTCGGGCCACCACCTCCCTGGGGCCAATGGAAGTATTCAAAGGGGAGTGGGCCACAGGGACCCTGCTGGGAGCAAAATATATTTTTTCCAGGGGGTACAATATCCAAAATAGGAGGTAGCTGTCCTACCTCTCCAATAAAGAATCTACGCTCTGTATGTATTTTTGATCTACTTCGCCAAGGCATCCGTCGCTCTGCAAAGAAAGGAGTCCAGGGTATTAATGGGATCCCCACCCAGCTCGACAGCCTTCATTTTCCATTTACCCATGAGTCCTTTGCTTCAATCTAAAAAACCTTGATCAAAAAAGTTATAGGAAGAGACCAGCCCAGCCTCCTCCGTGCTCCGATGGGTGTGGACGGGCCAGCCCTTGGCCCGGGCTTTGCCTGGGTGCATCCCCACCTGTATCCCGTGCCACGAGCTGCTTCACGCTTTAGAGTCAGGTATCAGGCAGTGAAAAGTGAGTTAGGGATTGTGGTTCCTCTAGCAGTGCTTCTCTCCTGCACAGCTCTCTCCTCAGCTATCTTCCAACAGGTAACGGCTGCCCCTATCTGCAGGGCTGTGTTGTCCTTAAAAACGCGTCAGGTGGCAAAAAGTGAGTTGGGGATTGTGGTTTCCCCAGGAGTACTTCTCTCCTGCACAGCTCTCTCCTCAGCTCGGCCCCAACAGGTAAGCAGCTGCCCCCTTCTGCAGGGCTCCGTCGCGCTTAAGAGCGCATCAGGTGGCGAAAAGTGAGCCAGGGATTGTGGTTCTCCCAGCAGTGCTTCTCTCCTGCACAGCTCTATTCTCAGCTCTCCCTCAACAGGTAAATTACTGTCTTTCAATTTCTTATTGTGTTTCTGTTGTGGGATTAAAGATTATTATAGGATGAACCATCACATATGAATCACAAAAGTCATTGCACTGTTCCTCAGTGATTCGACCCTGATCAGTTCTGGGTTCATATACTCCATTTCAATTACCAGAAGAAACATTCTTAGATCACAATTGAACACAAATTACTATTATAATTTTTTATACATTTGAGGTGCAATCCAGCTTGCAGAGAACTATTTCAACTACTTCAGATATTTATTCATGATAAGTGGACATGTAACTCTGCATCTGAATTATGTTCCCATGGTTGCTCCCTTCCCAAGGACAGTATAAGAATAGATTCATAATGTATTATTTGTTGTTCCTGGTCAGCTCCTCTCGGATGCTTCATAATATGTTTGATTACATAATATTTGAGACATGAGAGATTACCTTGATGTTTATTACACGTGTTGTGCTGCAGGGCATCTATAATCATGATTTTTTATTCCTCTGAAGTGCTGCAGGATACATAGTTTCTTTTTTTTTTAAGTGCTTCCCACATACTTTTTTTGCAGGTACATTTTAAGGCATGAACAACAAAGTCTGTTTTGCAGGTGATCCTTTCTTTTATTGGTATAATTTTGCCATCAAATGTATAATATGTTTTCATATTCTGTCCACTATCACATGCCTTGCAGTTCCCACATTTTCAAAAACACCTAATTCCCAAAGTAAGCCAGGTGGAATGTTGCAGGATTTCATAGTCTTCCCTGGTAAGAGGAGATTCTAGTGGCACTGTGATCTATTTGGTAAAAGAAGGCCAGCATACCCGGTGGCGGTGATGAGAGTTCGTCTGACACCAATCCTACAGTGTATGTTGTCTAAACATGCAGATCCTGTATATTTTCTATTGGAACTACACGGCATGGCGCCTCCTATGTTGGTTGAGTACTTATTTAACAGAAGAATCCGAGTAGTTCAGTCATGCTGTTCTCAGAAATCCCTATACACAAAACACCGGAGACGTCTGGAGTGGGTAGGCTAAATTCCACCACAGCTGAGTAGGCAAGCATCCTATTTATTAACTGTTGGTTAATCAAGCTTGAAGGACACAAAGTTCCTAAAAATGTCCAAAAAACACCTCATCTTAAATTTCCTGGAATGGGTTTTCGTCTCTAAAACAATGATTGAAGACGCGGATAAAGCCGGAGAAGGTGTGCAAAATTTGTACCTCTCAGATGAAGAAGAAAATGCAGATGCAATTCCGATTGCAGAGAACTTTAGAAATACAGTCACCCTGAAACTGCTTGTCCATGGTCTAACACCTAGGGGTGGCATAGTAGCTTTCGTGATTGAGGCACATGAATCATACAGAAAGAGGTATTTTATTTGTTGGTTACATTCCCAGCAGCAAATGCAAGAACAAAAACATCTCACTTCTACACAGAAGGTGATGCACCAGCAGAATATTGACCGTTTGAGGACATTGAGGTTTCACTTACATACCAGGAACACTTATACTGGTTTAAGGCATCCTTCTCATATAAGAAGAATACACTTGGTCTGCTTGGAAGAGAAGGAGTGACATGTCCAATATCAGCAACTTATGCACCACATCCTGACATTGAAACTATGCCAGGACTAGACTTTTTCATATTTCACAAAAAATTATTAAAAGTTTACATAAACATGACGCAATACATCATGAGGACATTACAATCCAGCCAGTAATGGCAACAACAAATACAGCTCAAGTTCAAAACCCAGCAACTAAAATTACACCACAAACGTTACACGAAGTAATGGGTAAAATGCCCGCAAAACATGAACAAATGGCATTCTGTATAGCTCAGAAAATAACACAGCTAGAAGCAGTATTCCCATATACTAGACCTTATGAAAAACCCAGAATGCTAACAATTTGCTTGCCCATGGGGATCACACCACAACTAGAGGACTGTACCTCGTGGGGTGCAGTTTTCACTGCCATATATACACCAGAATTCATGGTATCCCATCATTAGCAGTAGTACCAGCCGTATTAAGACAAATACAAAATGAGTACGGAGCAGAGCCTAATCTGAACTTAGGGATGAGGTTTTTGGGTAACTATGCCCAGGTATCAGCCATGAATCTCAACCAGGAAGCAAACACCTCTTTTTCTACTGTAGAATAACGCATTTCTGGCCCCTTTAGTGCTCTTGAAGCAAAAGCCACAACTCTTTCTTTTCCACTGCATACTTGGATCAACACTGCTCCCAATCTATGCATACTAGCATCCGTGGAAACTGTGGTGTGATCATGTATATCGAATGGTTGTAATTCATCAGCATTTTCAATACTTTTCTTAATCTATTCAAACGCTTGCTGGTATTCACTTGTCCACTCATATTTCTGTCCTTTTTTCATTAACATCTGTAGAGGTTGTGCTTTGTCTGGAAACCTTTTACAAATTTATCATAATACTCGCCAAGCCTAAAAAGGACCTTAATTGATCATTATCAACTGGACGCAGTGCTTTCTCTATGACTTCCATCACGTTATTCTTAGGTTTTATCTCTTCATAAGGTATGGTGTGGCCCAATTAAACCACGCTATGATGCGTAAATTTGCATTTGTTTATTTCAACAGTGATCCCTGCTTTTTCCAATTTTACACATTCCTTTCTCAATAACTCATCATGCATCACTTTGTTTTCACCCACACTAAGATGTTATCTTGAAAAAATATCACATTCATCACTTCAAATAGCAAATTCTGCATAACCCTTTGAAACACTGCCAAAGCAGACTCAAGGTAAATGGAATGCATAAAATGTGGATGCTCCTTCAGGTGTTATGAATGAAGTTAAGTGTCTTGAATCTGGGTGTAATAATATCTTGTGGTACTCGCTTGATAAATCAAGCGTTGAGTACACTTTTCCCCCTTTGAAGCCTACCAACAACTCATTTATATTGGGTATAGCATGGCGGTCCACCCATATATTTTAACTTAGATCTCTAAAATCCTCATACATCCTAATACTTTCTATTGGATTTATCGTCAAGTAGAACAGGACTTAACTATTCTGATGACTCAATGTGTTCAATCACAGCCATCCCCAATAATCTTGTTAATTCTGCCTTCATCGCATCCTTTAATATTACAGGCACATTCCTTACTCTGGGAGCTTTTGCAAACATGCCTTCTTTCAACACTGTTTAGTGTAAAACTTTCTGTAAGCATCCCAGATTATCTCCAAACAACTTTGAAAACTCACTTTTTCACCCCTCTGCATCTTCATGCGTTACCGATAACACTTTTTCCATAGTTTTCGGATTTTTATACAATGTTCAACATTTTTTGTTCCCTCCAACCAAGTAAACAATTCCCCTTTTTCACCAAAACTACCCAGCATATGATTACTATTTGTTTAAAACACACATTTGTTTAGAAACACCCTACCTATAATAGGCAATTTACTACCCTCATACCCAACAAACTCTCCTATGGTTGTAGATAAATCTGTTCCACCCAATTTACACCGTGTTTCTTAGTCAATGAGAATATATGGCAAAACGAATCCACCCACATTTGCACTTGAATTCCATTAACTGATACAATACATTTAAGGGGTACCATACTGCTCTTACTCTAACATATTTACTCTGTTTTCAAATGTTTTGTCAACTTTGAGCTTTTTATCTTGTGACTGTTTTGCTGTATCACACAGCATTAGTACTTCAGTATTGATGTGGACGAACTTTCTTTATCCTCATTGGTGTTATTTTGTACAAGAATTCTTTCTGTTTTTACGTTCAATTTTCCTTTGGTTGCATACGCTGGAAAAATGGCCAGTTCTATTTAAAACATTTGGCCTCTATCGAAAGAAAATTCCCTGATGATGCCACATGTCTCAAGCTTCCTCACCTGTTACAGGCACTTTTTTCTCCCTTATTGGTCTTACTACTTTTCACCCCCTTTTTTGTACTTATCAACTTCATTTACCACTTGCACAGTTGCTTCATCTGCACCTTTCTTTTCTAACTCCTTTAAATAACAAGAAGTATTCTCTATTTATTGTGCATCTAAAAAAGCTTTTTCTAATGAGGGATCTTTTAAACTTAACAACTATTCTTGTATTTTCATGTTCCTTGTATGATTAATTAACTGGCATCTTATTATTTCTTCATGTAGCTCTCAAAAATTGCATGTGACAGCTAATGTCCCCATCTGCCTGGGATAACTCCTGGTGGCCATAGGCGCTGGGAACCGAACCAACACCCACGGACCACGCACGCAACCTGGGCTTTATCCTGCACTCCTCCCTCACGAGGACCAAACAGGTCAACACCGTCTCATCCTCATGCTTCAACGCCCTGAGAATGTTTCAAAAGATCTTCCAGTGGATCGCCACAGAAACCAGAAGAACAGTCATCCAGGCCCTCGTCATCAGCTGACTGGACTACGTGAACGCCCTATACGCAGGAACTACCGCCAAACTTCAGACGAGGCTCCAGCACATACAAAACGCCGCTGCATGACTCATTCTTGACATCCCTCTCCACAGCCACATAACCACCCACCTGAGAAACCTCCACTGGCTACCCATCAACAAAAGTATCACGTTTAGAATGCCCACGCACACAAAGCGCTCCACAACATGGGCCCGACTACCTCAACAGCTGACTCTCGTTCTACACCCCCACCCGCCAGCTTAGCTCCACCAGCCTCGCCCTTGCCATCGTCCAACGAATACGCAGAACCACCTCTGGAGGAAGATCATTCTCCTCCCTGGCAGCGAAGACCTGGAACTCCCTGCCCACTCACCTACGGCTGACCCGTGACCATCTCATCTTCAGGAAGTACCTCAAGACCTGGCTCTTCGAGCAGTAGCAGCACCCCCCCGCCCCACCCCCTAGCCCCTTGAGACTCTCACGGGTGAGTAGTGCACTTTATAAATGCTATGATTGATTTATTGATTGAATGTCCAAAGCGTACTTATATATTGGTCCATAGACTCATTAGGTGCTTGCGCCCTTGAAAAGAATTTGTGGCACTCCACAACTACACTGACTTTCTTACCATACTGCTCTTCCAGTGATTTAATTGCTGTAGTATACTCATCATCCTCTCCACCTTCCTCATCAGGCTCCCCATCACTTTCTGTATTGATATTCACACATGGAGGATGTCTTCAATACCTTGCTTCCTTCTACCCCTAGACTATGTATTAACAGACCCAATTTCCTCATTGCAAGGAAAATGGCTCCATCTAAAGCCTCTAGATACGTTTCGAAGGTTTATCGCTAATCTTCCCATGTCATAATTGGATCACCTGGGGCAGTTAGAAAAATAGGTGGAGATGCAATAGGCTGCATGACTTAAACACTTTAGACTTCACAATCAACAGTTATTGAAGTGTAATCAATAAATGAGTACAAAAAAAGTAGTCACCATAGCCTCAAGGAAACACAACAAACTAACATAACAAACACAGCCACGTTGTCTGTCCAGCCTTACAGCAGACCAAAAATGGAGGCCAAACCAAATCTTCTCTCCTGCAGGTTAACAGCTTTGTTCTTAGTAGTTTATAATCTACTCTAATAGGGTAGGCGGATCACATGTAACAAGACTTCCTGAATTGTAAACACATTTTTTGCAGTCACAGCATGGATCAACTACTATTCCTTCAAACGTCGCTTGAACCAATTTCACAATAATATTCAGTTTATATTAGTTCATTTGAATTTAAACAGTATTCACTTCCTTAGCTCTTCAATGTGGAATTTAATTTCCTTCACCAGCCTGTCTGACTAATGCACCTCAGCGTGATCTCGTTTAAAATTAAAATTGTACTTGAACGCACTTGCATCGAACAACACATGCGCTGGGGCACAAGCACACAGGTGTCTCACGCTCAGCTGCAGCGCATGATTGTGATCTTCAAAATTGCAGTTGAGCGCACACTGCATGGACCACACATGTGCTGAGGCACTAGCAGCTGACGCTTCATGCGCTGCCTCATCGCGCCTCACTAGTGGGGGCAAAATTACTCATTTTTTTCAAACAAAACAAAAAACGCCACTGCTGTTGTAATACTTGCTCAACAATGGACTATCTTCTGTATGTCGATGTTGATAAAACGGGCTATTTTTCACATGTAAAAGCCCTTCGATGATGCTAACTTTTGCTGCTCTTAGTTTCAGCTACCAGCCCACCAAACCAGTGGCGTAATGAACCTTGGGGGGGCTCCCCTGCAGGGTACGTGAAAGGGCCCCCTCCGGACTCAATCTAGAGCTCCCCAGCAGAAGTGCGGTGCTGACGGGGCCCCCTGGAGGGTGAGGGCCCCCCGCACTGCGGGGGCTGCAGGGGCCTGTTTCGCCCCTGCACCAAACTTCAATCAGGGTTCTTCCATGAAGAGGTGCATCCCATCCCTGTCTCCATTTGAAGAAGCACACTGCACCAATTTCCTTTTTTTTCCTTATTAAGTTGTAGTATAATTGTGCAACCGGCCCTGGTAGACACAGTAAGCAAGTGCCTATGCTGTATTCAACAATTCCTTATTGTTCAGAATTCTACATTGTATCTCATAGCTCAGCAGATGTTCCTTAATTACACATTGCATACATATATTCTAGTTAAACATTTACTAAAATACAACACTATCCAGAAGCTCCAAGTTAATAACATCTGATTGTTGGACGCTCACTCAACTATACCATTATGGAGACAGAACTAAAATCCTCGAGATAAAATAATATCTTAGCCCTACGTTGTTTCAGGCACCTCTTCTAGATGTGGGTCAGGAATCACTAGACTAGTGATGAGTGACTAAAATATTGGAAATAAAATATTGTGTGACTAATATATTGTGATAGGAATTTCGTAGAGAAGAATATTGTGAAGATAAATTTTGAGCAATGTTTTACTATATTTCATCCACCTACATGTACCTTATCAATATATATACCTTTGCAGAAACAGATGTGGATTTGGGAATAGTAAATGTTTACTATTAGCACTCACCTTCTTGATATTCTTCTCCTCAATATTTTTATCACAATATTTTCGGCATCCAATATTTTTTACCTCGATTTTCTGTCAGAGAACCGGACAATTGTCACCTAGCTTTGTTAGTCCTCCGTGACTGGTCTAGCATTTCACCACAGCAGACGTCTGTGTTCATTTAGGCAAGCTTGAGATGTTGGTCAGGATTTATGGGCTTATCACAGGAGAAGCCCTTCTCAAGCTAACCCTCATTACAATGTTTTTTCTATCAGGATTTTTATCAAACTGGTTGACAAAATTCTCATTTGGTTCTTGTCAAGAACAATTTACTTAGCATAATTTAATACTTTATACGGAATATGCTATGCTCTTCCACACATTCCAAAGATATTGCAAATCACTGAGGGGTTCCATGACAAGTCAGCAGAAAGAGGCCAATGTAGTGCAAGTGTAAGACTAGCCTGTTAAAGATCCTCATTCAAAACTCAAAGTCAGCGAACCAGAGACAAGTACCTGCTCTCTCTAACAGGTCTCCTGAAAAGCTTGCTGGTAAGTCACAGGAACAGGCGCTCTAGTGGGTTCCGGTGCATCAACCATGGATTTAGCCAAATCAGACTTAGGGCTGATACCATCATTGAAAATTGCATGTCCCATCCTCGTCGCCACTTTCTTATGTTGTGTTCTCCTTGAAAGGAAAGGCAATCCATTAGAGTTAAGGTAGAAAACTGGTTTATTAAGGTACAGTATAGAGCAACACCAAACAGATCCTTCCACATCTTCTGTCCTCACAACTGCCACCCACTACTAGAACATTCTACCCCGCAGAGACATGGTCCATTGCAGAAAACTACGGATGAACACGCAGCCAATCAAAACATAACAAACTCAACTTGCTTTTTCACATTACCCACTACTGAGAGGGGAGCATCCAGCTCCGAGTTGCGCTGTCTTTCTTCCCAACCAAAAAGCGCTGGTACTTGTGAACTGGGGCCGATTACGATGCAGCTCAGAAGGGTCTGACGGACAGATTCCTTTTCGACCACCTCATTTTGATGGAGGCGGTGGGAAAGGAATCTGACCAGTCATTCCAGCTGGCTTCCGATGGGCTTGGAGAGCCAGTCCACCCGTCAGGATGCAGCAAGTAATCTTTAGGGCGGCCTTTCTGTTCTTGAGGTTACGATGACAGTTTCTGACATGGTTATCATGGAATAGGAGGAATAGATATCTAAATAATTAAATAATAAGGGACTGTTAATTCTCCTATATTGGGGACACTTGTCCACCCGCCCACTATGCCATAAATATAGATACCATCACGATTATTTAAAGACGTAATTACATTTTTTATTTGTCGTAATCACAGGGAATTATTATCCGTTAATTTCTGTAGATTTCAAATTTACATTATACACAAATATAAATAGTACACAGATATATACAACAAAGAGAAACACGTACACCAGATTTGTACAAAAAACACGTAATCACAAGAAAATTCCTTTTTCACCCAGAAAAAGTTCAAGCAAAAAGCTAAGTACACATCAAGGTAGTCAGACACAATCGGTTCAAAGAAAGATATAGAACCTAAATGTAAGGGATGTGTCAATGTATATAATTCCACTTTAATTTAAAGATTAGATCAGACTCCTCTTCATGGAAAGTGTTGACGCGGTCGCGTTTCGGCCTTCCAACCAAACTTGGCCTCCTCAGGACAGGGTAATAATAGAACTTATGATGATCGAATCAGGCAGAACCCTACGTGTGATCTCATTAGGTGAGGGAATTCTTAAAAATGGTGAAATAACACCTGTATGTTGCACTGTCACATGTAGCTATATGTGAGTAACAAGTATCCCAGAATCTAAACTTCAAAGTAATTCACCACAAGGTGCCCAGTCACTCCGTGGGGTCTCCAATCGACACGGCGGTTCACCAGCACATGGACACCATCTTGGAAAGCGTCTTTGGGGCCCCCAGCAGAGCCCACTTGGGTGCACGGACTCTGGTTGGAGGCCAAGGGGGCACCTATGGTGTGCCCCCCTGTTGATTCCTGCACCTTGTGGCAGGCACATTGAGGTGCCTGCCATGGGGTGCAGGGATGAACTGTACTTCCCATTTTACTATGGAAGCATGCATTTCGGCCAATATCCAGCAAAAATGCATGCTCCCATAGTAAAATGTAGGAATGCGAGCAAACAGTGTTTTGTTGCATCCTTAGGAGGCGGTTGGAACCTCTGACCGGGTGTCGGTTGGTTCCATGACCAATGCATTGTCGGGTGGAAGTGATTCTGCCCAACATCGTAATCAGGACCTTTGTGTAATTGGCATGGCACTGGCCAGCCCATGCTTGCACTATGCAGATCTGCAGTGAGGTTTGAAATAACCTCTGGTATGAGTCCATACATTTGTGATTTAAGCACAAAATGAAGTTTAAGAAAAATATGAAACAGTTAATTTCCTTTAGGTTAACCACAAATAGATTTGGGAAAGTATATTAGGAATATATTCACATATTTTGTCATCTTACTTTCTTGCCTCTTTTACTTGGCCTGCAACACTAAAAATGAGTTGGCATTTTAGCAACTTGAACATCCACCTGGCAAATAGAGAGGCAGGTTCTCTTGCTGGCTCTGGGCAGAGCTTCTATCTCAACATTAACCTGAATGACATGCACTTTTCTTTCTTTATTAACCACAATTAAGGCCACTGAAAGTATGTTGCAGAGGAGGGCCAAATTATGTGGTAAGGTTGAGTAAGTTATGTAGCAAGAGAAGGAAAATTATGCTGCATAAAGCCCCACGTATTGTGATAATATTACATTACTTACTTTTTTTACTTTCCAATCTTTATTTCGGCCATTTGGCCATAAAAGAAAACAGTACACATATACAGTTACAATAAGTCAAAACATTAAAACATTGGAAGTACATATGTAAAAATACTATAAAAACGGTGCGTCTAAAATTTTAAGGGGGGCCCAACACCTTTAAAATACGGTTGCGCGTATGCCAAACATTGGTAAGAAATTTTGATAATGCGAGGACAGTCGGGCCAGAGAGATCAGATTTTAAAATCCTGTACATTGGAGCATATTCCCTGCCACCCATATTCCTAATCAATGGGAGAAGCCAGTATTTCCGCGCTGCCCTGTAGGCTGGGCAGAAGAAGGCCACATGTAAATCAGTTTCCTCCAAAGCATCACAGGCCAAGCACTGAGTCGTAGTGGGGGGCGATGACCAAGTACTTGTAAAGGACCGGAAGGGCAGTGAGCCGTATCTCCATTGGAGAAACAGCTTCCTAGCAAGTACCGGAAAGATCGGATCCAATGCCCTCTCAAACCTATAAAGGTCCTTGCATTGCAAAAACACAGAGGATAGAGACCCTTCTGCCTGGGTAACTCGGGCCCTAGCTAATTTGTGTTCGTGGTATACGTTAGTCAGGGACCTTTTAGAGATGTTCAGTGCGGCATTCGCGGGGTCAGTCCATAGGTCAGGGAGCCCTAGTTCCATGCAGGTGGATTGGATGTTTTTGACCCAAGGGATACGGAGCGCTTTTGGGTGGTTCAATAATTCTGTGAAACATAAGCAATGGGACCCCCTCAAATGTATAAATTATGGCCCTGGAACGGAGGGGAGCAAGAATACACAAAGAAAGAAGGGTGTTCCTACAGTGGCCGTATCATTCAATAATGTGTGTACATCTCTAAATAATCAAAAACAGTGACAGAAAGAGGTAAAGTATAAACAAAGTTCATTCAAAAAATATTTATTTTTTCTTTTTTAAAGATATAAATTCATATAAATACTGTTATTAATCAAAAATCTCTTTATAGTGGACAGTACATATATTGATCGAGAGAATTCATAAAGGACACAAAAAGTCATAAAAACAACAGCAAACTAACAGGCCCCCTGAAGAGCAATCATACACAGCAGCTCGCTCACGTGCTAACAATCATACTACATTCACACCACATTCATTGATGGAGAAGGAACTGGATTCCAAATAGCAAGATAACACAGCTAATGTAATCCAAGGGCACCAAGATGTAATTGTTGGCCCTTGTGGCGGGTCTACGCGCGTTTCGGTGGATCAAGCCACCTTCATCAGGACCTTGTTCATCATATTGTGCAGATATCAGGGGGTCAGACAAAAGGGGAGATTGGCCTAAAAAAGAAGACAAATCTGTCACTATCACATACGCAATAAAAAATATTTACAAGAAAACATTAATACATTCACTGTTGGGTTGAACTCCAGGGTTCATCACTGTGACTAGAGAAAAGGAGTCTACATTTTAGAATAGCAGGCAGAGGGAAAGGGAGTCTGGTCATGTGGGAACATATTGCTGACGATAGGTGACTAGTCACTCTAAGAGTGAATTTAAGAGGGACCGAATATACATTGAAATTCCTATTTTACATTTAATATTATCGTACATTCATGTAAAAATACTTACAATTTGATTGGTCAACTATCACTAGAACGAGTTCTGTTTCAAAATTTAGAGGTAAAGTCACATCAAGTGCACCGCATCTGCGAGGGAACCAAGGGAGGAACTTTACCTCTTTCTGTCACTGTTTTTGATTATTTAGAGATGTACACACATTATTGAATGATACGGCCACTGTAGGAACACCCTTCTTTCTTTGGTTCAATAATTCTGCCAGTTCCGCCCTGTATGCTGCTAGGTCATTACTGCTCCATAACCTACGCCAGAAGGCTATGGGTCTCAGGCTTATTTCATCAGATAATGGTCGTAGACCGAGGTCAAGCCTCAAGGGGAGGAGCGGGGTACTGGGGGGAAGCGCGGTTATCTGTCTTATAAACTTGTTTTCTGTTAGTGACAGGCTACGGCATGGTGTGTGTCCCCACAGTTCCGCCCCGTACATGATCGCTCCCCTGGCCTGAGCCTTGTATATCTGGATTAGGGCCCCCAACGGGCGATATGAAGAGCCGGTCATCATCCGGGCGATACCCCCTGTGGTTTGTATAAGTTTGAGGTTCGCCCTGATCTGGTGGGATCCCCAAGTCATGGTTTCATTAAGAGTCACACCTAGATATTCAAAGGTGGCAACCCTCTCAAGCCGTACTGCTCCCAATTGCGGATTCGGCCGCAATTTTTGGCTTGGATTTAAAACCATGAATTTAGTTTTGGCCGCATTGATTTCTAGCCCCCTGTCCGTACAGAAGGCTACAAATGAATCAAGGATCCTCTGTACATTATTTTACACTTGATAAAACTGTCTGGACACTTTTCCACACTCCTGCATCTTCATGCATTACCGATAACACTTTTTCCACAGTGCTGGCATTTAATACAATGTTCAACATTTTGTGTTCCCTCCAACCTAGTAAATAGTATATACCCAACATGTGATTTTTCTTTTTTTTTTTAAACACATTTGTTTAGAAACACCCTAGCTACGATAGGAAATTTAATACCTGCCTACCCAATGAATTCTACTTTGGTTGTAGCTAAACCCTTTCCACCCAATTTACACCATGTTTCTTGGTCAATGAGCATATATGGTGAACAAAAGCCACCTACATTTGCACCTGAATTCCATTAACTGATACAATACATTTAGGGGAACTATATTGCTTATACTCTTACATATTTACTCTTTTTCCATATGTTTTCTCAACTTTTAACTTTCCATCTTGTGACTGTTTTGTCATATCACACAACATTAGTATTTCAATATTGATGTTGGATGAACTTTATCAATCCTCATTGTTGTTATCTATACTACTATTATAAAGAGAGAACACAAACCTTTGAGCCAGGTAAACTACAAAAGTAATGCACCAATCACTACACCCAATACACCATTTGAAAGGGGAGATATAGCAGAAGGACATAGGCTATAGATGTGTACACCATATACATTACAAAAGCAAAAACGCCAAAAGTGTAAAAGTAGTCCCTTGGGGGCGTGGTCGTGTGTAACAACGTGGCCATGGGCGTATCAAACAACCAATGTGGATTTATAACATTTGCAAATACCTATTTAGATACACACATACAGCCATCAGAAAATGCTATTTAGATACACACATACAGCCATCAGAGCAGGAAAATCAGCGCAGTATAACAAATATACTTACAACATTTGCAAATACATCGGAAATGCTAAGGAAAATCAGTGCAGTATAACAAATATACTTATAATCAGCGTGGTAGCAAATACATCGGAAATGCTATTTAGATACACACATACAGCCATCAGCACAGGAAAATCAGTGCAGTATAAGAGGGGCGCGCTATATACACACATTCCTCGTAGTTACCCTCACAACATTGACGCCTTCTTACTCCCATTACATTCAAAAGCGGGCGTGCCTTCAATAGTCGATGATTCTACAATTACGTCACACAGGGGGCAGGGTGAATAACATTGTAGACCAATGACAACGCAGCAAATAACACACATAAACGACTTCCCAATAAAAATGAAACAACTCTATAGCCATTGGCCAACGACGTCATAAAGGGACAAAACAGGAAGAAAACAAAGCGCTGTTTCTTCACATACAAACGCTATTGAGGATTGATTAATGCGTTTGAAACATAGCGAGAAAATTAGTCGAAGGTGTGTTTATATACTGCGAACCCATTCTTAAATAACGCTGAACTTAGACAAAGGCGTCTTTACATAGCACGGACCCGTTCTTACACTGTGCTCAACTTAGCCGAAGGCGTGTTTACATAGCCCCGACATTACCCGAAGGCGTCAGAGCACATCAGAGAACAAAAATAAGGAGGACATTACACGCGCGGACCCGTTATTACAGAGCGCTCAACTTAGCCGAAGGCGTGTTTACATAGCCCCAACATTACCCGAAGGCGTCAGAGCGCATCAGAGAACAAACATAAGGAGGACATTACACGCTAACAAATTACAAAAGCTGACTTTAGGATACATGAGAGAAAAATGACAATTGCGACCAAACTAAATACATGAGGTACCAAAAACTGACAGGAGGAAACACTAAAAAGTGGGCAGGTTACAACACAAAACAAGTACAATTAGAGGTATAATACTGCAAGATATGCTCCACACTCAGACACAGTAATAAACGTTACGTAGGCAATGGTGGCAGTTGTGCAAGTATCAACAGCAAACAAAATGTGAGAGGTAGCATACATTCTGTTATAAGGGAAAAGTGGTGTGTGCAACTTACAAACAGGTACTAAACACAGGTACAAGGATAATTAAAACATAAGAAGTACATTACATGTGAACAGATTACAAAAGCAGACCTTACGATACAAGAGGGAAAAGTGATAATTGTGACCAAAAAAAAAAAAAATAGCAAAAACTTCCAGTAGTAAACCGTGACAAGTGTGCAGGTTACAATAAACATAAGGAGCACATTACACGTGAACAAATTACAAAAGCACACGTTAACATACATGAGGGAAAAGTGACAATTCTGAACAAAAAAAATACATGAGGTAGCAAAAACTGCCAGGAGGAAACCGTAACAAGTGTGCAGTTTACAAGAAACATAAGGAGTACATTACACGTGAACAGATTACAAAAGCAGACGTTAACATACATAACGGGAAAGTGACAATTATGACCAAACAAAATACATAAGGTACCAAAAACTGCCAGGAGGAAACAGTGACAAGTGTGCAGGTTACAAGACAAAACAACGTACAATTAGAGGTATATTACTGCAATATATGCTACACACTCAGGCACAAGAATAACCATTACGTAGGCAATAGTGGCACTTGTGCAAGTATCAACAGCAAACAAAATTTGAGAGGTTGCACTCTGTGTGTTACAAGGGAAAAGTGGTGTGTGCAACTTACAAACAGGTACTAAACACAAGTACAAGGATAATTAAAACATAAGAAGCACATTATACATGTGAACAGATTACAAAAGCAGACCTTACGATACAAGAGGGAAAAGTGACAATTGTGACCAAAAAATCAAAATAAATAGCAAAAACTGCCAGGAGTAAACCGTGACAAGTGTGCAGGTTACAATAAACATAAGGAGCACATTACACGTGAACAAATTACAAAAGCACACGTTAACATACATGAGGGAAAAGTGACAATTGTGAACAAAAAATATACATGAGGTAGCAAAAACTGCCAGGAGGAAACAGTGACAAGTGTGCAGGTTACAAGAAACATAAGGAGCACATTACACGTGAACAGATTACAAAAGCAGACGTTAAGATACATGAGGGAAAAGTGACAATTGTGACATAACTACGCAAAAACAATTAGGGAAAGCAACAGTGAACATCAACGTAACTACATTACTCTCTCTTTTGTAAATATTTAAAACACATACATTTCTATATGGTGAAGAGGAAAACACATCTTTCACGGACTACATATAAAAAACGCGCAAACACGAACAAGCGCATAAGACTGACACAGACAAATATTGAGGAAACATTGCATAACATCGATGCACCATCAACCTCATATCTTTCACAAACAACAAATACAACACATTCACAACAGCATTATAACAGTACTCCACAGCCAACAACCTCTAATATAACACATGTGGACAACACTAACAAGACCAACATAGACACCACTTACATACAAAAATACCAGACTTTAATAACTCCAAATATACAATCACAACAAGAAGAACATACAGTACAACACACACACACTCTCAGATCTGCATTCAACTACAACCCACTTCATGACTACTGCAACAGTCCACATGTTAAAATTGGAGACATGGACAATGTCTGTACTCACTGCAATGCACTTAAATGGAAGGCAGAACCTAAAGGCCGTTGCTGCTCATCAGGAAAAGTACTTATTAACAACATTCAAGATCCACCGCCACTCATTAGACAACTACTAGATGGCACTCACACACTTTCAAATAATTTCTTAACAAACACACGCCGTTACAATACTCTATTCCAAATGACATCCTTTGGTGCAAATGAAGTTAGGGAAGGCAATTTCATGCCAACATTTAAAATACAGGGACAGTTATACCACTTGATTGGAAGTATGCTTCCAATGGAAGGGAAAGCGCCACAGTTCCTACAAATATATTTCCTATCTGAACAACAATAAATAGACGCACGCTCACACATGGTGCCAAATTTAAACACACACCTTATACAACTACTACAAGACACATTGCACCATCATAACACATACATTTGTTCTCTAAAGTACAACTATGAAATGAATTCACAAGAGGAAGATTTGCGCATTATTATACACGCTGATAAACGGCCACTAAATACACATGCAGGACGATATAATGCACCAACTACCGATGAAGTTGCAGTTCTTTTAGTCAACGAAAGCAAGGGGCCTCGCGACATTGTATTACATACCCGAGAGGGAGTATTACGCAAAGTATCTGAATTACATAGATCCTATGATCCTTTACGATACCCCATCCTATGGTGAAGATGGTTATTGTCTCAATATACCACAAACAAACTCTGCAACAAACAAAACAGTTACATGCATGCAGTACTATGCCTATACTCTTATGGTTAGAAATACAACTTTCAATACCTTGCATTGGTTCCGCAATCTCTTCAATGAATACATTGTAGATATGATGGCCAAAAGGATCACAGCAAGACTAGACTTTATCAGGCACAATCAAAAATAACTACGCGCAGACAACTACATCAATTTAAAAGATGCTGTCAATCAAGATCACAACGTACAAGCTCAAGACATTGGGCAGCACGTTATTTTACCAGCTACCTTCACTGGATCACCAAGGTACATGCACGAAAAAACACAAGATGCTATGACATACGTCAGGCACTACGGCAGACCAGACTTATTCATTACTTTCATATGCAATCCAGAGTGGCAAGAAATTAAAAATCAACTGTTCCCAAAACAAACACCATGCGATAGACATGACATTGTTGCACGGGTCTTCAATTTAAAAGTTAAAACACTAATGAAACTAGTAACACAACAGGGTATCTTTGGATCTGCTAAAGCTTACGTATTTACTATTGAATGGCAAAAGAGAGGACTACCTCATGTACACATACTATTATGGCTTGAACCAAAAATGAATGCCGATGACGTTGATCTCATTATCTCCGCAGAGCTGCCTGATCCTATTAACGATCGAAAACTATTTCTTATTGTCAAGAAAAACATGATACATGGTCCTTGTGGTGAACACAACATTCTTTCACCATGTATGAAAAATGGGATTTGCACCAAAAAATACCCACGCCCTCTCATTAATGAGACAAAAACTGGGGTTAACGGCTACCCCATTTATCGTAGGAGGAACACCGAACATGGTGGACATACTGTCACAATGACGGTTAGAGGACAGGAAGTCACTGTCAATAATCAGTGGGTTGTTCCATATTCACCACTACTCTGTCGCACTTTCAATGCTCACATTAATATTGAATACTGCAATCTGTTAAACCTATCAAATATGTTTGCAAATATATTAACAAAGGCTCGGATCAAGCAACTGCTGCTATTGAAAACAAACACAATGAAATAGACACATATCTAAATGGACGGTATATTAGCACTTCCGAAGCAGTGTGGCACATTCTAGAGTTTCACATTCATGAACGCCATCCCACTGTCACACATCTAGCTGTGCATCTTGAAAATGGTCAAAGAGTCTATTTCAATGACAAAAACATTCTACATGTAGCACAAAACCCAACGCACACAACGCTTACTGCCTTCTTCCAATTGTGTGCCACCGACAATTTTGCAAAAACATTGCTATACCAAGAAGTACCACAATACTATCCATGGTTTTAAATGGCGAAAACATGGACAGCAAGTATTAGGACACCCTGGTGTAAAAAAAGACTCAGCTCTTGGTAGAATGTACACTATTCACCCTAACCAATCGGAGTGTTTCCACTTACGCATTCTTTTACAACATGTTCGCGGACCTACAGACTTTGACACTCTTTTAACGGTTAACAGACAACTAATGCCTACCTATCAAGCTGTCAGAAGTGTACCTGAATTCCTGCGGTTCTCCGTGGGAGCAGACGACTTGAAGGGAGGACCCAGCCGAATATTTCCCAAATCCCTCACCTCCCTGGGCCTGGATCTCTCCGAGACCAGGAATGAAAGGGAAAGGGGAAGTGGATAGACAAACAAGAGAGACGTCCACACAGGTGTCTTCCTACTCTTCTGTACTGCAAGTCACACCTAAAACATTAAGTACATCATTAATACCATTCCTATATCTACTGGCCTTCTCTAGCACTAAACTCCCTCGGGACTGGACTCCTACCTTATGCTTGTGTGGAATTAGCTGCTCTCTTAGATTGTCCAGCATTACACTCAATTGCTGAAGATATTAAGCACAACAGTTCGGTGTCTGGGCTACTCCTCTTGTTGACGAAGAAGATAAGGTGGTACACAGCAGTATTAATTATATGCATACAATTGAATACCCCTATCTACTAGAGCTGTTGAACGCTGTCTTGAGTGTTGGCTTAGAAGATGAGAAAACCCTCGACTACCAAATGTTCCAGAAGTAGTCACTTCTTACAATAGACGAAGCTCCAGGACTGTGCTGATCATAACCTTTACTAGAAAGTAGACTCACTGGAATTCTCAGTAAAGGCTTTTGGCATTACGCAAATAACAGTCTTTACAATAGTCTCTAGAGTTGATTCAAAAGACTTAAACTTTCAAATTGGTAGACAACGGCAACCTCCTACTTGTGCTTATGACGAGATACTGGATACTCTCCGAAAAGACGACCCTCTGGATTCCGCTCATCAAACAGAAGCGAAAAGAACTTGTGGCTGGGTCAACAGGATACAGGCTCGGACTCAGCTCCCGACTCAGAAGAGACGGGGAAAATGGAATAGGCGCCGGAGCACCTCAGGATACAGAATCCATCACAGAATACAATGAGACAGAAGGTCTCAAAATACGGAAAAAGGGGGGTAACGTATTGGACAGTAACCCCACACTAACTGGTAGGGTCAAACTCAGAATTTTACGGGAAAAGGACGAACCACAGAAAAGAACGTCCGTCCACCAGAAAATGACAGATGAAGTGCACAGTGCTGGAAACGCGAGCGCACAAAATGGCCGACAGTCAGCTGGAAGCTAGAACGCTGACCGCCGGAACTTAACGGCTCAACCAGGAACAACTAACCTAAGCAGCCCTCAGTTGAGCTACTCGCTGACGCCAACTCCACAAGGATAGAGTAGGGAACGGACCAGAAAGCATAGGATATTTTGGTCTCCAAGAATGGTTTTGACTTGCTTCTGTTCGGAACCTGACACAAGCAGCGTGTAAAGAACTTGGACTCATTGAAGACGACCAACATTGGAAACATACATTAGGTGATGCTGCACTTTCATATTCCCCATCAAAGCTACGTGAATTGTTTGTTGCTATTCTGCTCTTTTGTAACCCATCTGATCCTCTTACTTTATGGGACGAATACAAAGAAGATTTGTGTGAAGATATACTACACAATAGGCGTCAAGAAACAAATGATGAATCAATACCAATGAGTAATGACATATTTAACCAGGGTCTCATACTAATTGAAGACTCTGTGTATGTACTAAGTGAAAAAACTTTAAAAGATTTCAAACTGCCGCAAACAAATAGAACTATACATACACCGTACAACCATACTAATTCTGAAAACTCTAGAGAGAACCTACTGCAATACGTTGCACAACATTTGCCAAACTTAGTGCCCGATCAAACAATAGCATACAACACCATTGTTGAAAGTGTGGAAACAAAAGATGGAAAAATATTCTTCTTAGACGCACCAGGAGGGACTTGGAAAACTTACTTAATCATCTAATACTTGCAAAAATACGCTCTTTAGGTCTATTGGCTCTGGCAGTTGCATCTTCTGGAATAGCTGCCACTTTGCTAACTGGAGGTAAAACAGCACACTCCACGTTTAAACTACCTTTAACTGTTTCCATTGAAAATGAATCCACTTGCTCAGTACGCAAAAACGGACCCTTAGGCACCCTGCTTCAAAAAGTGTCTCTTATTATGTGGGACGAATGTACTATGACACACCGCGCACATATAGACGCCGTACACAGAACTCCACAAGACATTAGAAATTGTCCTACAATCATGGGTGGGGTCACTTTTGTCTTTGTAGGTGACTTCCATCAGACTCTTCCTGTTGTCCCAAGAGGAACACGTCCTGATATACTAAAAGCATGCTTAAAAGCATCACACCTAAACTCTTACCTTACGCACTAACGTGAGAACATATTTTGGAGGTGGAGATAGTCTCTTTCTGATCTTCTACTACAAGTTGGTACTGGAGATTTACACAACACAAATGATCAAATTAATATTGAAAATTTAGGGACGGCTGTCTCGAACGTACAGGAACTCATACAACATGTATACCCAGACGTTCACAATATTATTAACAAAGACTACCAATGGATTTGTGAAAGAGCTATAGTTGCACCCAGAAACACAAGTGTCAACCACATCAATGAACACATACTACTTCAAATCCCAGGGGAAACAAAAGTATATAAATCCATTGACACAGTATTAAATACTGAAGACGCAGTATATTATCCTCAAGAATTCCTAAACTCACTTAACCCTTCGGGACTTCCACCTCATGTACTCCAAATAAAAGTTGGCATTCCAATCATCTTATTGCGAAACCAACATCCGCCAAATCTATGCAATGAAACCCGACTACAAGTTAAAAGTCTTTTACCTTATGTCATTAAAGCAACTATTCCATCTGGCCCTGCTGCAGGCCAGTTAGATCACATTCCACGCATACCCATGATACCTACAGATCTACCATTTAAATTTAAACGTTTGCAATTCCCGATTAACATTGCCTTTGCTTCTACCATTAATAAATCGCAAGGTCAAACATATAAAGTTATAGGCATCGACTTACGAGAAGAGTGCTTCACTCATGGCCAGTTATATGTTGCACTCTCTCGCACCGGGAATGTGCAAAATCAATTTATTCTACATCCTCATTCAAATGAAACTAAAAATGTAGTTTATCGCGAAATCTTACAATAATGACATACTTCATCTGTAACCACATTACACACTTTACTTTTCATCCCCGGACAACGTCGGGACGGGCTGCTAGTTTTGTATAAAATTCTCTTTGTTTTTACATTCAATTTTCCTTTGGTTATATACTCAGGAAAAAATCCCAATTATATTACACTTGAAACATTTTGACTTCATCACAGGACAATTCCCTGATGGTTCCATATGTCTTATGCTTCAACACCTGTAACGGACACTTTTTTCTCCTTCATTGGTCTTACTGGACTTATCACCCCCTTTTTTGTACTTATCGAATTTACTCACCACTTGCACAGTTGCTTCATCTGCACCTTTCTTTTCTAACTCCTTTGCATAGCAAGAAGTATCCTCGACGCATTGTGCAACTACAATAGCTTTTTCTAATGAGGGATCTTTTAAACTTACCGATTAAATAACTGGTCTCTTATTATTTCCTCATGTAGCTCTCGAAAATTGCATGTGACAGTTAATATCTGCAGAGCACTTACATATTGATCTATAGTCTCATTAGGGGCTTGCACCCGTGAAAAGAATCTGTGGCACTCCACAACCACACTGACTTTCTTACCATATTGCTCTTCCAGTGATTTCAGTGCTGCAGAATACACATCATCCTCTTTTCTGTCTTTATTAACCATAATCAGGTCCACTGGCATTATGAGGCAGAGGATTGCAAAATTATGTGGTAATGTTGAGTAAATTATGTGGAAAGAAAAGACAAATTATGCGGCATTAGCAGCACATATTGTGATAGTATTTTACGCTTGATAACACTGTCTGGGCATTGATTGCACCTCAAGAGTACACATCTATCACCCAAATTAAGCAATAAGCAACAGAAAGGTGACCATTATACTTCTGCAATGGGAATTCCACTGCATAGTAACATGTGTCACTGCTTGTTTAGTAACTTTTGAACCCTGTGTGCTAGAGACAATTTTTTTGTTAAACTTTGCAGATTATGCAGCAGATGATGGATTACTTGGCAAATGCGGCAAATCTATAATTATGCAGCAAACGCCGCATGACCATAAAATTAGAAATGATAAGAATAATAAAAGAAATGTTCATATTGCGCTCTACTCATCGTTCTCAATGCAATGTACTATCAGGTATTAACCGCCGTATTGGTACTCGCTGCATCACCTTCTGTAAAGATGAACGATCACGGGGCATATTATCAAGAACGGCGTTAAAATTATCGCCGGTTTAGCGACAGAAAACTGTTGCTTAAGAGGCGATAATGGGCTTGATAATATGCCCTTGAGAATTCCAATAGAAATCCTTTTTTTTTTTTTTTTTTTTAAACCTTTTTATTTAGCATTGTGCATCACAGAGTCATGACAGTAACAGCATCAATAATCCAATACAGTATCGATTACGGTACATTTAGCAGACAAACATCATCTACACAGGGTAAGGGACAACATAGATGTATTCCTTCAATGTTCTGGAGCCATAAGCCACTGTGCCTGTATCCATCCTCCCACCAACCTAGCTGAGCAAGTAGCAGAGGGGGGGGCCTCCCCACCCTCGCAGCCAGGCATCTCCCCGGCAAGGGAGAGAGGAGTCCGTAGTGTCATCAGTCCGCGGTCTCCCCATCCCCAACCAATGTCCCAACCACGTCACCTGGTGTATCAGTGTGTTATTCGTGTGCCAAGTGTGCGTGGCCCCGCTTCGCATCCCAGGGAGCTGTCCATGGGACGACAAGTAAAGGCGGAGCTCAGCGGGTAAAGGCCCGTTCTATCGCGCGGAATGCAATACGGTGAGTGTGGTGTATAGTGCATACGTATGCTCACAGGCCAGATACCGGCTCGTCATCTCCAGAGGAGTCGCTGTGGGTCGCTTGGGACAACCAGTAAACCTGTAAGGGGGACCAGAAGTCGCTGGGTTTACAGCGGGCAGGCGTCAGGTCTGCATAAACGCCGTGTTGGTCCTGGCAATACGTGAGATCGTCCAGCCATTCCTTAAACTTTGGTGCCCTCCCCCTCCCCCATCTGCAAGCAATTCTCCGTTTTGCAAGAAGGAGTGCGAGATCGACAAACTTGCGATCCGATTTGGGAACGTTTTTGGTATATCCCAGCAGCATCACCACTGGCTCAAAGGTATGAGGGCCATCGATCATCACCTGGAGCGCAGCATGTACCTGCTCCCAGTATTCCTGTATTACTCCACATTCCCAGGCCAGATGGAGGAAACCTGCGCCCTCTGCGCGGCATCTCGCACATCTGTCGTCTTCCGAGAGTCGAAATCGCAGTTTCCTGACTGGGGTATAATAATACCTCTGTACGAATTTATAGTGGATAATTTTCAGTCTACAACTAGAGGAAACTCTGGCAGTAACCGAGCAGCAGTATCTCCACTGCTCGTCAGTGAGTGCAGCGGGTAGGTCAGAGTCCCAGGCAGTTCGTGCCTTGGACAGAACAGGGGGGCGTTGCTCTCGAATGGCTGAATACAGTTTCGACACCAAGTGTCTGCCGTCCGACACGAGCATGACGTGTAGCGGCAGGAGCGTGCCCGGTTCCTCCGGGTAGCCAGAAATTATCTCCTTCATACCCTGACGGAGTCGGATATAATAAAACACCTCCATTGGCGTCGGGGGAGTAGCCCGAAAGAACTGTTCCTTAGTGCGGAACCGTTTCTCCTGAAACAGATCTCCCCAGGTATGAAGTTGGATGCGGTTGCACATGGAATGAAATCCATTTTCCGTTAGTCCAATAGAAATCCTTGTTCTGTTGTGAACATGGGCTTCTATTGGAATTCTCCAGGGCACATATATATCAAGTCCAATATTGCCGCTTTACCAACAGTTTAATTTTAATGCCGTTCATGATAATATGCCCCTGAGTTAGCCCATCCGGATGCAAACTGCAGACCTCCAGGTCACACACCGCTTCCTAGGCACATCATCCACTGAGCTGTTCTATGTAGTGCATTAGAATATTGGTATTAAAAAAAAAAAAAGTGGCAAAAAATTTGCTTAGATGCAGATATGCCCTTCTTAGTCGCTTTACAGGGTTGATATTCCTGTTTTTCAGATGCACACCACGAACAATTTCAGCAGCCTGGGAGACTAATTTCGACTCGAAATCAGGCCGAAATTACCCATTAATAAACCCCTCTGCACAGAGACTGTTTGCCGGCTCCATTTTGAAGACACAAAACCGGCATCATTACGGCTTGGCTTGCTTTTCGCATGACTATTAACATCTCGAGAACCCATTTCATTTTGTTCCAGCAAATTACTGTTGACCCATTTGTGTGTTTTATAGTCTGCGCACACAAGGACGTGATGGCAAAACAAACAGCCCTGCAGATCTGTTTCAAAATGTAAATTAATAGAAAGACCAACGAAAGAAACAACCCTCTGCACACTGCGTTTTATTTTATTGGGCTTCATGTTACTGGTTAGCATAGCGCTGCACTACCTGTTAAATGGGTGTTAGAGCGCTTTATAGAAT
This sequence comes from Lissotriton vulgaris, assembly GCF_964263255.1. NCBI lineage: Eukaryota > Metazoa > Chordata > Amphibia > Caudata > Salamandridae > Lissotriton > Lissotriton vulgaris. The sequence goes on along the minus strand of NC_141697.1, from coordinate 88,097,063 downwards.
AATTATCACAGAGAAGCGAACTCTGTTCAATTAAAATGAAAAATTCGATTGAAAGGAAGGAGAAACAGGAACCAAAACGAAGTCGAGAAAAGCAGGGGAAATACAACATAATGTCACCTGTGGTTTTTAATAAGAGGAGATTTTCTAAGAAACGATAGGAGGGTTAATGAATTCCTACATAAATAGACATTGTATTTGGAAGAACATTTTTATTATTAATTTTCAACACATAAGGACATTAACTTGCACCTCGCAAATGTATTTACAGTAGACCTTGCAGTTTTACTTGACTGTAGTTAGCATAGGCCTTACAATAAAATGACCAATGGGAGTGTTATGTACCCTCATTTTAATTTCAGCAGAGAAGCTGTACCAGCAGCCTTGCATAATGTATCATTTATTGATGTTTTCTCATGGGAATGTTTCGTTTACGCAATCCTCGAAGTATCTACTAACGAAGTGCTGGGGAGAGAACCTTGGAACGAGAATATCTTCTTCTGAAGATCACTTAGGGGCAGATTTACAAGCCCCTTGCACCACTTTTACGCCGCCGTTGAGTCACTTTTGTGACGCAGCGGCGGCGCAAAAGATGCGCCATGGTGCAGGGTATTTACAACGTGACGCATCTCCCAGATGCGTCACGTTGTAAAGCCCTGCACCAGAAGGAGGCGTACCATCGCGGGGGGGGCAGGAACGCCTCCCAAAAGTGGCTGAGTGAAATCTACAAGATTTCACTCAGTAACTTTTGGGCCCATGCTGCGTCAAAACCCTGCGCCTGCTTGAAGCAGGCGTAAGGATTGACGCAGCATTGTGAAGATAGGGCCCCCAGAGCCTTTCTGGAGCTGCGTCGCGCTTGCGACTCAACTCCAGCAATGGGCTGCTTTTACGGCACAGATGCATGACGCATCTGTGCCGTTTTTCCCCCATGGTGCACCGCATTGTAAATGTGCCGCATCCAGGGTGGCGGAGCTGCGGCGCACAATAACTGGCGCATCCCTGCTGATATGCAGGGATGCACCAGTTATTGTAAATCTGCCCCTTAGTAGAGATTTAATTGTACTTTAGCTTGTGAAAATGTTGAGACCATCTTATTGGAATGTAACTTAACCTGCTTGATTCCCTTCATGGGAATCGCAGGTGTAGCAACCTGATGAAGCTGGGCTTTTTAACTAATGCAATGCAGATTTGCTGGGAGAAGATGTCTTTCCAGCTTCCTCTGGGGATTATCAGCCTGATTCATCAAGGTACCGTTTTGCGAGTCTCTAATAGAGAATCATAAGGAATCGCTATTAGAGACTCGCAAAACGGTATTCATGTAGGAATCGCAAAATAAAATGCGATTCCTACAAATTCCTTATTTGCGATTAGCAAATTGCTAATCGCAAATAAGGAAAAACTCCCAATTCATTCCTATGGGCCAAAAGGCCCATAGGAATGAATGGGGAGTATTCCTTATTTGCGATTAGCAATTTGCTAATCGCAAATAAGATAGCGATTTGAAGGGTGCCAGGGGTGTCCAAAGGACACCCTGTAGCACCCCTCAAATGCACATTTGAACAGGTGTTGCGCACACACGGACATGTGTGTGTAACATGCAAAAGATAAAAGTGCACTAAAGTGCTTTTTACTCTTTTTTCGCAATTTACCACCAAGTCAGACTTGGTGGTAAATTGCGACCAAATATTGGGATTTCGCATTTTCTAATTGGTTGATGAATTGGATTTAAGGAATCTCTATTAGAGATTCCTTAAATCCAATTCCTCGCAAATATGCGATTTCGGTAATAGCGATTTTTGCATTTGGGATGATGAATCCCAAATGCAAAAATCGCACTCGCAAAGGGCCAGATTCTCAGAATCTGGCCCTTTGCGAGCGCAAATCAGCTTGATGAATCAGGCTGTATGCCTTTTTCTCTTACCCTAAGGAGGTACACTCTAGGGCAGATTCCTTCAAGGCAAATCCTTATTTACTTCATAGATACTCTTTTACAGAGGCTTTTCATGCACCTTCTGCCTGACTCCTCCCCAACTTTCCCTACTTTCCTTTAGCTTAGCTGAGTACGGATTTCCCTTTCAGGTAACAGTGAGCCTTTATATTAATTTGTCTTTGCGTTTATGATTTTGAATAGGTTTGTACTATGCTGACTAATGCATTAGTGTATTGGCTACTGATTTACTAATTTGTTACGTTCCTAATCTTCTAATAAATATTAATGGTTTGAAAATCTAATGCTCTTTGCAATCCAGTGTGGCAAAATATGCTTTACGCGTTTGAAATATACTGATTGTTGTGTCATAACGGTCAGAAATAAAGTCGCATCCGCTTGAGTGCAGCCCATACTTGAGTTTGCACCAGAAATGTGTACACTTCAAAGTGCTGCATCTTACATACGTTTTTTTTCATTTTTTCTTTCTTAAACTAAAGAGGATGTTCTTGAACACTAAGATCTTTGGGAAGAGAGTTCCACAAGGTGGTAGAAACCCCTAATAATGACTTCAACCAGTCCAATTATATAGTTTCAAGTCTAAGAATGTCTTTCATCTGATGTTTTTCTTTATCTTCAAAGATGCAGCAATGTAAGAAGTATGTTGAAGATTTCTCAACTTGAAGATGATTCAGAGTATTTTAAATTAAATCTCGCTTCTATCAGAACACTTGGCCTCGGTCACAAAACAGAACTCTCAGGGGCTGTTTCACAAATTGCATTTTGTAGTACTTAAATAAGTACTTCAGTAGTTGCAATTCACAAACCTGCAGGTGGAAATCTTCACCTATGCTATGTGTATGTTGGTAAGTTCATAAGTTGACTGCTTAGCAGTAAGTCTGGGAGTAACCCGGAGAGTGGCTGGGAAATTGGAAATATCTATTTCTAAATGGGAGGGGTTTAGAAAGCAGTAAGAAGCGGCTTAGGGGGGCAAATAAGGGTTTAGGAAGGGACAGACACCCACCCACCCACAAAAGAGCAAAAATTCATGCTCAGATCTGGAGTATATCCACTACTACATGCACATGGCCAAGCATTGGCACATTGGTACCGCACTACCTCGCACAGACAATAATGAAGTAAGGGAATTAAAATAGAACCACCTATTAAATAATGTTGAATAATGTAATTTATTCAGATACTTTTTTAAATATATATAATTTTAACTTAATGTAAATAAATTACACATAAATTAAAAATGAATCTTATTTTATGATAAAATATACTATTTAACTTTTTAAAATAAATGTAACTTTACTGTTTTTTACAAAATAATTTTAATTAATGCAAAACAATACTATACATATAGGGGTCTATTCCGATTCAGGAAACTAATCCGTACGATGATTCGTATTCGTAGCCCTTTCCATACGAATCGTACAAATCAGTCCGAATCGCGTAGTACGATCCGTAGGAAAATAATACGTCTGTATCTTTGTGAACCGTACGAAAAGCAAGGGAAAATCTGTACGATACGGACATTCACGGTGAACCGTACGAAACGTAAACTTGCTGTACGACCCGACAAGTACGATCCGGACCGGGAAACTAGAATGCTATTCGTACGGAAAACGTTGTATGTGCAATTCGTACGGAGAAGCACACAATCACATACGCACCGTACCCCTGCAATCATGGAGGTACGCACCGTACCCCTGCACACCGTACCCCTGAGCACCGTACACCCATGCACGGTACCCCTAAGCACAGTACACCTATGCACCGTACACCTATGCACTATATCCCTAAGCACCATACCCCTACGCACCGTACCCCTGCAAACATGGGGTGTACTCGCTCACCTGGGGGGGGTCCATTTCGTACGCAGTTTGACTCGAAATCTGCTTTTACGGATGTTTTGGGCTCCTGTACAAAAATAGCCATACGGTGTGTTGACGTGATGAATCATACTTGCTGGGTCGTAAAAAGCTGCTTTAATCCGTACGGACGTCGCGTACTGCGCGTTCCGAATGCGATTTGTATGGATTTTTGAGTCGTATGGTCTTTCGTACGATTCGTACGGAAATCTGCTTTGGGTTCGGATCATACTTCATCGTACGTACAGGGACATTTAAGGTGTAAGATTCGTACGGGAAATATGCTCCGTACAGCTATTTGTAGGGGATTTTACCAAATCGGAATCACCCCCATAGTGTTAGAATTTAAAGCACATATCTATACTAATATAATAAAGAGAGAGCCCAAACCTTTGAGGCAGGTAATCTCAGAAACCACAGCACCAATCACAACACCCAATACAGCGTTGGAAAGGGCAGTTGCAGCAAAAGGACATAAGGTATGCAGACGCCCACCATATACATTTAAAAGGTAAAAGAACCGTGCCAGCAAAGTAGTCCCTTGTGGGCGTGTCTGCGTTGTGCTGTGGGCGTGTGCTGGGGGCGTGACAAACTCTGGGAGCGCGTGGTGGAGAAGTGTGGCTCACTGGTTAGAAGCGGCAGACCCTGAAGCAGAAGTCGGCCCGGGACCAGGGTTCAATTCCCGACACGGCAGGGTCTTGGGTCAATGTCCGCGGACTCGATAATTCTCGCCTAGGTGCCTACACTAACTATGGGTCCCACTCTGCAACTCTGGGCAATAGCTTGCTTAATCTCCACAACGGCCCCAGCAGCGCCAGGGATGCCTGGCTTCACCGTGGGGGTACCCTCTCACAGGGAAAGCCAGGATGGGTTCCCCAGCGGTATACAGCGCCAGGATGCCACGTAACGAGGTAACAGTGCGCTTTACAAGTATACATACATTACATTACACCCTTCATGCCATGTCTCATATTGTGTGCTAATCCCACCCTGCTCCCTTTAAATACCCCTGCACCCCATAATCATAACCCACCCTTACTCCTTAAAATACCCCAACACCCTTAAATACTAACCCATCTTAACCCTTTAAATATACCCTGTACCCCAAAACCCAAACCTAGCCCTGACCCCTTAAAATACCCCTGTACCCCAAAACCCAAACCTACCCCTGAACCCTAAAAATACCCCTGTACCCCAAAACCCAAATCTACCCCTGAACCCTAAAAATACCCCTGTACCCCAAAACCCAAACCTAGCCCTGAACCCTTAAAATACCCCTGTACCCCAAAACCCAAAACTACTCCTGAACCCTAAAAATACCCCTATACCCCAAAACCCAAACCTAGCCCTGAACCCTAAAAATACCCCTGTACCCCAAAACCCATACCTATCCCTAAACCCTAAAACTACCCATGTACCCCATAACCCAAAACTATATCTGAACCCTTAAAATACCCAAACACCCCAAAACATATACCTCAGTACCCCAAAACATATAACCCTATACCCATACTTACCTTATCCAAACATTTAAAAAAACACATGCTTTTACCATTCATGCATTTACAACGAATTTTGTTGTAAATGTATGCGTGGTAAAAGCATATAAAATGTAATGCGATGCGTTATAATGGCATTGCGGAGTCATGGTACTTTCGTAATGAAAGTATGCGGAGTGATGGTATGTGGAAAGAAAGTTGCGGAATAATGGGTGTTTACCCTCCCCCGGTAATTACATTGGTGGCACAGCCGCCCACATCTCCACCAACATACTCATATTTTTTCACCACCCATTTGAAAAATGAACAGGTCTCTCTCATTGAAGGCCAGCACCGACATACACTTTTAGACACACCGCCAGCCACAAGTTCTAGAATTGTGAACTTTAGAGCTGGGGAGCTACGTTCGAATCTCGGCATCAGCTCAACATCCTGTGATTCCAGGCAAATTGCTTTGTCTCCCCGTGCCTACCACAAATGAATATGTTCTTCTGTAGTGTAAATTGTGCTCATTCCATGTTTCCGAGTTTGTGCTATATATTATTGCAAGGAAAAATAAAGTAGGGAAACTAGAGTTCACACACTACTGAACGCGCACTGTTAAGTGCATCAGCAGTGCACTGTGAATCGGAGCGTTTTACAGGCCTGTCACAGATAAGATATGCTATCAAAACGAAATCCTACAAAACAATATACTACTGGCCGGCAGCAATTCATACCTGGACAACGTCGGGACGGGCTGCTAGTTAAATACATATAAGCATTTTACTTTAAGAAAGCCATTTTTTAATAGGTCTTAAAAAGTGATTTAATATAATATATTTTAGAATAATCAACTATGTAATTCGAAATTAAGTAAAAATAGTGATGTATTTCTTTGACATTTAAAATGTATTACATTTATTTACATTAATATTTAACACAAAAATATTTGTACTCATTTGGTTTAAATTTATATACCTTTTACGTTTTACTTATCCTTTACCATAGGGTGATCTCAACAACAGTGGTGAAGAACTCCACCTACATGTGAGAAGTTACTAGTAGTAACTTTACACTGCTAAAGTTGGCTCCACCCCCTTTTTCATGGGATGGAGACTTGTAAGTCTGCACTACACTGTAAATTTACACTCTGAAATTATAAATATCCAAAAGTAGGAACATTTCTGCAGAGTGTAAGTGTAAATTTACATGCGTAAATTTACTCGCATGCAAATTTTCCTTTGTGAATAGGCTTTACAGAGTATAGTTTTGCACCTACCTTTAGCATAGACCAGTGGTGGCTGGCACATCCTTAGAGTGGTGCGGTAGGTGGGACATAAAAAAAAGATCAATTAAAAGCACTTACCTGCGAGCGTGACGTCCTCCTCAATGGTCTTCTCTCCTCAAGGCAGGCAGACAGGCAGGTTCCAAACTCCCAAGTCAACCCTGGCACTACTCTCCCCAGCATGAGAGCAGCACCAGGACTTGTGGGAGCAGCCTTGAGCAGCGCTCAGAAAAACACTGGAGACTTTTGCTTTCTCTAACCCAGCTGTCTTAAGACAGCTAGGTTAGAGCGGTTTAAAGTGCACAGGTGTGGTTGGCTGCATTCACACTTTAAACTGGAAGTGCCCTACTCTCTCTGCTGCTGCCAGTCAACAGCAGCCCTACCCCCGTACTGACACTCCGTTCCGGACGGGATAATGAAAAATAAAATGGTAGTGAATTAGCCTCATTACCATTTTATTTTTCGTCTTTGGGGCATTTCAGTGGGTTAATGCTCCTCCGAATAAGCGTAAGAGCCGACCCAGGCGTAGACTTTTGACTTTGAACCCAATTCTCTCTCAAAAACGTTGAAATTGACTCCTGTAGGTCTACTCCAATGATAGGAGTACATTTCTGACTTTTTAGGATTGACAGAGATTTCAAGTCACCTGAACATCGATTTAATAAAAAGAAAAGTGTGGCTGAAATGACATTACACATTATTTGACTCTGAATGACATCACATGATTGATCACTTATCCCTACCAGAACTCCTCATCAGTCTCCTATTTGCTGGTAAGAACTGGCTGAAGGGCAGAGAGTGTAAACTACAGAAGGAAAAGGCGTTCTAAGAGCCCTCTTTACATTCTCCTGATACCAATGTCCTCTATGACCCCGTGACACCGCGGATAGCAAGTGGAGAGCCATGCGTACCAAAGAACAAGCTAAGGTTAGTAGCTGCGACCCTAGAATGCCCCTAATTGCCACCCAATTCAACAGTACGCCTCCCAAGAAAAAGAACAATTATACATGCATAAATACATTACAATAGTGCAATTACATTTTAATTATATTATTTTTTCTCCATAGGGAAAATATTTTACCAAATTAGAAAGCACTTCAATAACACATCCACCACATTTGGGATTTATCTCTGACTGGTTACTGATTTACCCTTGCTCATGACAGGAATAACTATCTAACAAAATCCTGAGTGAGAAAGTGATTCACAACACTTTTGGATACTTCCAAACTCCCATGTTGGTGGATCTTCTTCTACTTTCAAAAGCCTCTCTAACCTCCCTGGCCCTATGAGCACATTTCTTAACACATTATTTGAAAACATTCAAGTGCCTGATTACATGTGAGCAAGAATCAGAGCACTGACCTAGTGCCTTTCTCCAGAGAAAGAGACACAAAGCTACCCGGCTGCTGAGTCCAAGCTCCTCTATTACCCTGGTTTCACCATGTGATAATCACGAAGAGGTGAATACCAGGATGGTAAGAGAAAGGGGGAGTGGAAGAGAGCGAAGAAGAAACACTGCATGGTTGATCAAGACCTGGTTGATCATGGTTGATCACGGAGATCCCATCATGTTCAACTGGAATGGGTTCTCTGCCTCCAGTCTTTGGACTTTGTGGGTTTGGTGGTTGCTCTAATAAAAGCATGCATTCCTCTGAGATTTCTTCCCCAGACTAGGCACAACATTCAATTAATCCTAGGATAACGTGAACCCAATGTACCTAGTCACCTACTTTTCCCCACAATATACTCTGTCTGTTGGATATCTTCTATCACGATCTCCAAATCTTCAAATAAATATAGAACCACATGAGCATTTTAGCTAATTTCCTTACATCAAGAGTATTTTTGTTAATCCTTATTCTTTTACCTGTTAGTTTATTTGTCTCTATTAAGGTATTGTAAATGAGTTCTTCAGAAGCCCTTATGGTAATTGTCCAATGTTTTAAGTTGACTTCACTGAAGGTGCTCTGGCGCGTTATGTTAGCTTCATAAGGATTTTGAATATTGAGTCTCTCTCTCACTTGTTAGCCTTCTAACAATATCATACAATACTACTGTGTGTGCACCCACATAGATTTTCCTTCCTAGAACGATCAAGTGATATAAACTGCAAATGATTTCCACTTGTGGAAACAAATCACATTGTTACCTCTGAATGCCAAGTTCCTATTTGACTGTAACCTTTTCCTTTCTTATAGCACTTCATACTCGTAAACAATTAGAAAAATCTCAGGTAAGTCTTATTCTTAATTTTGGAAATTGCTACCCTCCTACTTGTTCTTATCTTTTGTTTTGCAGATGTTGATGGGCAACAGATCACCACCATGAAGATTCGCCACCACTGGAGGGAGATAATAGGTACATTATACAAAGGGGTCACGCACGGTTCGGGGTCTTACCCTTCCCAACCTAAAAGGTAATGTAGTTTGTTTCTGATTCGTTTCATGTCTAGGATGGCCTTAACTTTGAATTCCAATTGTCCAATTACCAAAGTAGGGGTTAGGTGTGTTAATTTCCTTGTGTTTAGTTCTACTGGTTTAATGTAACCAACAATACAATAAAAACTAGATGCGTAGGCAAATTTGCTGGTAAATTCAATTTTATTACTACCAGGTTTACAATGTTTGATATATTATGAAGTCCGATGAATTTGGGTTGAAATTAGCTTTTTCCTTTTAAATTTAGATATTTTGTGGATAACTAAGCTCGTCACCTTCCTGATATTCTGGGAGCACTCCGCGATGCTGATCTGCATAACGTTTATATTTTAGTTGGATTAGGATTTGGAGTCGTTCTTCAACTACTGGTACCTTATTGGAAATTTTCAATCAATCATTGTAGGGTGATATCCTTTTGAATGATAAAAGGGAGAGTAAACTGTGGCTGAAGAGGTGCATAGTTAGAGGCAAATTTGGCCAACCAAACATTTTTAGACCAATCTTTATCACCATGCAGGAAGTAATAGGGCAAGTATTGCTCTAAACATTGGTTCTTCGTTTTCATCTTAATTTGACCATTCGTCTGTGGGTGGTGACTAGACTATAGTCGTATAATGATTCCCATCAGTTAACACAGGGCCTGCCAAAAATTTGAAATGAACTGGGTTCTGAAATCGGTAATTAATACCAATGGGATTCCTTGTAATTCTACTACTGATAACAGAAATACCTTAACTAAAACTTTAGTTGTGGGCAATCTTTTAAGTGGCACAAAATGTGCACTTTTGGTTAACTGATCAACAACTAAAATAGTGGTATACCCTTCAGAAACGTAAGGGGCTCCACCATAAATTCTAATGGCACTTTGTGCCAAGGCATTGAAGGCACTGGTTTTGGTTTTAATACCCCTGCTGTTACTTGGTACCTGTATTTTCCATATGCATAAATTCCACAAGGTAAAAAAAAAGTTTGTACAACCTGAGTAATGTTTGCCCATCAAAAGTGTCATTGCACAATTTCGGGGGTGTTCGTTGTTTCAGGGTGTACAGCCAAGTGGGAACAATGGCACCAATTTTGTGCTTGTTCTTTAAAGTTTTTAGTGGGCAGGAAAAGACCTTCCTTAAAGTAACACAGAACGTTACTAATCATTCCATCTTTTCCTTAAACAAACTCATGGACATCTTTCTTTGATTTTCCACCAATTCTTGTGTAAGTTCAGAGGATAATAGAGTGCTGTTAGACGGACCGGGAGGGTCGGCCGAGGTTACGGGGAGAGGTCTCCAGGGAGAGCCGTCTCCAACGACTGTACAGATAAGTAACTTCCCCCCCACAGACGGACACCACACAAGGTTGAAGGTTAACGAGACTTTATATGCAATTCTTAGGTTACGATGATGGATACAAGGAGGTCTGGACTCAGGGGTCCCCTCGGTTCTAGTCTCTGGTTTAGGAAAGGGGTAGCGGGACAGTCTTTGTTACCAATGAGTGGAAAATAGCTCTCAATCCTCGAGCTCGGCGTTCTAGATGATCGGGCCGCGGCGGAGCCAGGCAGGTCCCGAGATGGGCGAAGGAAAACGACGGTCCGCGGCGGAGCCTGCAGGTCCCGGTGAAGATGGCGGTTACAACGGTCCGCGGCCACGCCAGCAGGTCCCGACGACGATGAAGGTGATGAAGATTACGACGGCTGTGGCAGCGCCAACAGGCAGGATGATGGTGCACAAGACAGAGCTACGGCAGCGCCAGTAGTCCGTCCAGGATGAGTTCCTCTTTACGTCTCTCGACTCCAAGATACAACTGCCTTCCTGCTCTGGAGCTGCCCCAGTTATAGGGCTGGCGTGCTTTGATGTCCGGACCCTCGCACTTGGAGGTCGGGAGGTCCGGGATGAGGGAGTCCAGACACCCAGCAGGGGGGTGGAGCCAGCGCCCGGGGAGGCGATGGCCGAGCGGCACTTGGTGGGGGAGAGCCATCGGCACCTCTTTCTCCCATTGACTTGTCAAGTAGCCCGCTCACCTCCTGGGTGGAGGGTGGTGCCGGAATGTCTGAGGCCGGGCCAGGCCCAGGGTCGAGGTCGATCGGGGGCCAGGCGGCCTCGTGGTGGAGTGTCCAAGATGGCGCCCCAGGCTGGGCGCGTGGGCCGGCAGTGGATCGGACCCACGAGGTCGACATGCTCGAGGGCAGGGGTCCCTGAGGGGACGGAGGACGTGCAATGGTGGTGTGTGGTACTTGCGGGACTGGACTCAGGCCTGGTTGGGCCGGGGGGAGCGGCCCTTCATGTGGCCTGTCCAACATGCGTCCCCCCCAGCTGAAGGCGGGGAGAGTTACCCATCCTCTTGGGGACTCTCCTCGTCGAGGCGGAAAAACCGGGACAGGCCATCCGCGTTGGCGTGATCTGACCCAGGCCGGTGTTCGACTGTGAAGTCCATACCTTGCAAGGAGATGGACCAGCGTAGCAACTTTGGGTTCTCCCCCCGCATATGCATCAGCCACTGCAGGGGTCGGTGGTCGGTCTGCACCCGAAAGTGGGTGCCAAAAAGGTAGGGCCGGAGCTTCTTGAGGGCCCATACCACAGCGAAGGCTTCCCTCTCTATGGTGCTCCAGCGTTGCTCCCGTGGTAGGAGTCTCCGGCTGATGAAGGCCACCGGTTGATCAAGGCCTTCGGTGTTCACTTGAGACAGGACTGCCCCAATGCCCTGGTCGGAGGCGTCCGTCTGGACGATGAACTCCCGGCTGTAGTCTGGGGCCTGGAGCACAGGGGCGGAACACATGGCGGCCTTCAATTGTTCAAATGCAGTTTGACACTCTGGGGTCCAGGTGACTTTCTTGGGCTGGTTCTTTGACGTGAGTTCTGTGAGGGGCCCCACTATGGTACCATAGTCTTTCACGAACCTTCGGTAATAGCCCGTGAGGCCCAGGAAGGCTCGTACCTCGGTTTGGGTGATGGGGGGCTGCCAGGCCTGGATGGCGGCAATTTTCAGCTGTAGAGGGGCCACTAGGCCGCTTCCCACCTGGTGTCCGAGGTAGGTTACAGACCCTTGCCCAATTTGACACTTGCTGGCCTTGATCGTGAGGCCAGCTCGCTGAAGGGCTTGCAGCACTGCTCGGAGGTGGTGGAGGTGCTCGGTCCAATGGTGGCTGTATACAGCGATGTCGTCTAGGTAGGCGGCGCTGAATCCTTCGAGCCCCGCCAGGACCTGATTGACGAGCCGTTGGAATGTTGCTGGGGCATTCTTCATGCCGAAGGGCATGACCGTGAAATGGTAATGGCCATCGGGGGTGGAGAAGGCAGAACGTTCTTGCGCCCGGGGTGTGAGGCCGATCTGCCAATAGCCTGCTGTCAGGTCGAAGATGCTGAGGTAGCGGGCAGCTCCCATTCGGTCGACTAGTTCATCTGCCCGGGGGATGGGATGCGCGTCTGTTCTGGTGACCGCATTCAAGCCCCGGTAGTCGACGCAGAACCGGAGTTCTGGTGTGGTGCCGGGGGCAGCTGCTTTGGGGACCAGTACGACAGGGCTGGCCCAGGGACTGTCTGAGGGCTCGATGACCCCGAGCGTGAGCATCTTGGCTATTTCTTCCTGGATGCAGGCCCGTACCCGGTCTGGCACGCGGTAGGCCCGGTGGCGGATAGGGGGGCTGTCCCCGGTGTCCACATCGTGCACACACCAGGAAGTGACACCTGGGGTGAGGGAGAACAGACTGGCGAACTGTGATAGGAGGGCTTGACACTCTTGGCGTTGTTCTCTGGTGAGGGCCTCTGAGAGCCGGACCCCATCCACGGAGCCGTCTTGCTCTTGAGTCCGTAGGAGGTCAGGGAGAGGCTCGGAGTCTTCTTCAACCCCAGTGTCTGTGGCCATCAGGAGGCTGAGCTCTGTTCGCACAAAGTGGGGCTTTAGTCTGTTAGCGTGGAGGACCCGGAGAGGGTTCCGGGAGGATTCCATGTCGATGAGATAGGTGGCAGGACCCTTGCGCTCTATTACTTTGAAGGGCCCCGTCCATTTGTCTTGTAGGGCGCATGGCTCAGTGGGGGACATCACCCATACCTGTTGGCCAGGTTCGAATTCAATGGATGAGGCATTCTGGTCATACCATTTTTTCATGTCCTCTTGACTGGCCTCTAGGTTGGCCTTCGCTAGTTCTCTGAACCGCCGGGTCTGGTTGCGGAGGGTGAGGAGGTACCGGAAGACATCTGGAGGGTTCTTTAACGGAGGCATCTCCCAGCCTTCTTTGACGAGACTGAGCGGCCCTCGCACTGGGTGTCCATATAGCAGTTCAAATGGGCTGAAGCCCAGGGATTTCTGGGGGACCTCTCGATACGCGAAGAGGAGGCACGGCAGCAGCACATCCCACTGGCGACGGAGGGGCTCTTCCAACCCCCCGATCATTCCCTTTAGCGTGCGGTTGAACCGCTCAACGAGTCCGTTCCCTTGAGGGTGATAGGGGGTTGTGAATCGGTAGGTGACCCCGCACTGTTGCCAGAGGGACTTCATGTATTTGGAAATAAAGTTCGTGCCTCTGTCGCTGACGACTTCTCGGGGGAAGCCCACACGGGAGAAGATCCCCATCAGGGCCCGGCCGACTACCGGGGCTGTCACAGTTCGCAGAGGAACAGCCTCAGGGTAGCGGGTGGCGTGGTCCACTAGCACCAAGATGAATCGATGGCCTTGTTTTGTGCGTGGGTCCAAGGGCCCCACAATGTCTATTCCGACTCTCTCAAACGGGGTAGTGACCACGGGAAAAGGTTGCAGGGGGGCCTTTAGTTTGCGGCCGCTCTTTCCACTGGCTTGGCACGTGGGGCAAGATCGGCAATGCTGGTGCACATCGTTCCTCATTTTGGGCCAGAAGAAGTGGGTCACTAGGCGACTGTAGGTTTTATCTTGTCCCAGATGTCCTGCCAGGGGGACATCGTGGGCCAGGTTTAACAGGAAGTCTCTGAAACGGAGGGGTACCACTAGTACTCGGTTGCTCCCCAGCTCGGCGATTCTTTGCTCGCTGTACAGCAGATCATGGTCCCAGTAGACCCAATGAGTTCCGGAGGTATCCCCTGCGCTTTGGGCGAGCGCTTGCTGGCGGAGTCCCTCGAGGGAGGGACAGGTCTTCTGTTCTTGGCGAAATTGTTCTTGCGTGGGCCCCCCTTCTTGAGGCCACTGGTCGAGGTTAGCGAGGTCGGTAGGTTGAGCTGGTTCGGAGGGAATGTTACGGTCGGTGTTTTCGGCTGGGGCGACCGGAGGTGGGGGCGCCGGCCATTCGGGTTCTTGTGGGCGGTGGTTGGCACGGGCGGCCATGGAACGGGTGGTGACGCACGCCCAGTCTGGGACGCCCAACATCCCCAGGTGTTCCTTTCGCTCCACGGCGGCCCACGGAGAGCTTTCCAGGTCGTTGCCCAGGAGGCAGTCTACGGGGGCATCGTCTCGGACCGTTACTTTCAACATGCCGGAGACCCCCCCCCATTCGAAGGGGACGCAGGCCATCCGACACAGGCTTTCCGAGTTATCGGCTGATCGTACAGGGCAGAGAATGTTCGGTAGATACTGTTCTGGGGCCACCAGGTGACAGCGGACGGCTGTTACACTGGCCCCGGTGTCACGAAGGGCTTCGGCCTGGCGTCCATTAATGCTCACCCATTGGCTGTACTTCCGGGTGTTAGCGGGTAGGGGGACCCGCGGGACCATGTCTTTCCCCCCTAAGCAGGCTAGAGCCATGGCGGCTGGCTCCCACTCTTGATGCTCTTGTTCGTATTCTTCCTGCTCCTCGGAGATCTGTTCTTCCCCTAGGGCTGCAGCGGCCACTTGGCGGGGTCTTGGGCTCTGGTACTGCGGGCAGTTTGGGTCGTTCGCATAGTGGCCGACTCGTTGACATCGGTGACACGTGACATTGGCTCTGTACCCCGGTCGCGCTGGGGTGCTGCCCCGGTTGGCCGGGGGGGTGGTGTTGGTAGCGGGGGCGACCGGGGCGTTGTCTCTTCCTCGCCCTTGGCCCCCTCCTCCTCCTCTGGGTCGGTGCTGACCATTGTTGTTCCGGTTCTGTTCGTAGGACCCATTCCGGCCCACTCTGGTGATCTCCCACCGGTCAGCTTCGGCTGCGAGCTGCCGGGGATCCGTTAACTTGCTGTCGAGGAGGTGCTGGCGGAGTTCAATGAAGCAATTGTTCGACAGATGCTCCCATACCATCAGATTAAATAGTT
Source organism: Lissotriton vulgaris (assembly GCF_964263255.1). Classification (NCBI taxonomy): domain Eukaryota; kingdom Metazoa; phylum Chordata; class Amphibia; order Caudata; family Salamandridae; genus Lissotriton; species Lissotriton vulgaris. Next base: position 88,081,876 of record NC_141697.1, on the reverse strand, counting down.
GCTCGTAGGTCGTGACGTTGCTTCCTCGGATCCAGCCCTCGAAGGCTCGGCTAAAGTATGTTACATAGTCCACCCAAGTTGTACCCGGGATGCGGGTGCAGTCTCGGAACCTCTGACGGTACATCTCGGGTGTGAGACCATAGCGGGTGAGGAGTGCCGCTTTCATATGGTCGTAGGAGGTCATCTGGTGGTCCGGGAGCTGTAGCAGGGTGTCGCGGCCCTCATTGAGGAATCTTCCCCAGAGACCGGCTCCCCAGTCGCTTCTATCGATCCGGTGTGCAGTCATAGCGATTTCATAGGCTTTAAACCATTGCTGGATGTCGTCCTCTCTGAAATATTCTCGGACAACATCCTTGGGGATGTGTACCTTTTTGTCTGTGGCCCCTGAGGTGGGGGGTCGCTCGGGCACCCCTGCTTCTTTATTCTGCTTGCGTAGGTTGATCTCGGCTAGGTTCCGTTCGTGTTCGTACGCTAGTTTCTTTTCCTCGAGCTCCCTTTGTCTCTGTTTCTCCTCTCTTTCTTCTCGGAGACGCAGGTGCTCTAAGTTGATTTTTTGTTCGGCCAACTTAAGTTCAACGTCCATTTTGAGTCGGGCCATTTCTAGTTCGTGTAGTCGGGTTCTTTCTCTTTCCTGGATCTCGTCTTGCGAGAGACCCGTTCTTTGTCCTTCAGGGGCCGTGGTCGTTTTTTCTGCGGTGCTTTGATCAGGGGTTCCGGCAGCCCCGGTTTCTGCCCAAGATTCTAGGGCATGCTTAAAATCGTCCTTGGTACTCAGTCCGGTGGTAGCGATACCCAGTTCGATGCAGAATTGTTTTAGTTCACGATGGTTGTACTCCTCCAATTTCTCCATTTGGAATTTCTCGGTTGATCCGCTCTCTTTCGTGGTCATTGTGACTTCGTCGTGGGGTGAGCTACTCTCTGTACGTTTATGCGGTGATTCGGATCGCGCCGCTGGCCACCAATGTTAGACGGACCGGGAGGGTCGGCCGAGGTTACGGGGAGAGGTCTCCAGGGAGAGCCGTCTCCAACGACTGTACAGATAAGTAACTTCCCCCCCACAGACGGACACCACACAAGGTTGAAGGTTAACGAGACTTTATATGCAATTCTTAGGTTACGATGATGGATACAAGGAGGTCTGGACTCAGGGGTCCCCTCGGTTCTAGTCTCTGGTTTAGGAAAGGGGTAGCGGGACAGTCTTTGTTACCAATGAGTGGAAAATAGCTCTCAATCCTCGAGCTCGGCGTTCTAGATGATCGGGCCGCGGCGGAGCCAGGCAGGTCCCGAGATGGGCGAAGGAAAACGACGGTCCGCGGCGGAGCCTGCAGGTCCCGGTGAAGATGGCGGTTACAACGGTCCGCGGCCACGCCAGCAGGTCCCGACGACGATGAAGGTGATGAAGATTACGACGGCTGTGGCAGCGCCAACAGGCAGGATGATGGTGCACAAGACAGAGCTACGGCAGCGCCAGTAGTCCGTCCAGGATGAGTTCCTCTTTACGTCTCTCGACTCCAAGATACAACTGCCTTCCTGCTCTGGAGCTGCCCCAGTTATAGGGCTGGCGTGCTTTGATGTCCGGACCCTCGCACTTGGAGGTCGGGAGGTCCGGGATGAGGGAGTCCAGACACCCAGCAGGGGGGTGGAGCCAGCGCCCGGGGAGGCGATGGCCGAGCGGCACTTGGTGGGGGAGAGCCATCGGCACCTCTTTCTCCCATTGACTTGTCAAGTAGCCCGCTCACCTCCTGGGTGGAGGGTGGTGCCGGAATGTCTGAGGCCGGGCCAGGCCCAGGGTCGAGGTCGATCGGGGGCCAGGCGGCCTCGTGGTGGAGTGTCCAAGATGGCGCCCCAGGCTGGGCGCGTGGGCCGGCAGTGGATCGGACCCACGAGGTCGACATGCTCGAGGGCAGGGGTCCCTGAGGGGACGGAGGACGTGCAATGGTGGTGTGTGGTACTTGCGGGACTGGACTCAGGCCTGGTTGGGCCGGGGGGAGCGGCCCTTCATGTGGCCTGTCCAACAAGTGCCTGTAATCTTTTCTGTCTCTATTTATTTATTTATTTCAATTTGTATAGCGCGTTATCACCCGGGGGTCTCTAAGCGCTTGTATCAGACAAAACAGACAACTCCATAGAACCGGCAACTCCGCTACAACTCTCCCCAAGCCTCTCGGAACAGTATTGCTTTTAGCATCCGTCGAAATGGCAGCAACTTTGATTCCTTCCGTAGATCTGATGGAAGTTTATTTCATGCTGCCGGAAGTAGAGTGGAGAATGCTCGACCGCCCTGGGTCGATAAGCGATACTGAGGGGTTGTCAGGAGCGTGGCCTCAGACGACCTCAATGCCCTACCTGGGATGTAACTCGATAGTCTGCTTTTAATGTAGTTCGGTGTATTGCCGTTAATGGCATTATGGGAAATACAAAGGCCTTTGAACAATGCCCTCTCCCTAACAGGAAGCCAATGCAGCTGGCGCAGAAGAGGAGATGCATGCGCCCTCCTAGGTTTCCTATAGATCAGTCTTGCTGCATCGTTCATCACTGTTTGAAGCCATGAAAGTTGTTGCTGGGGTAAGCCCAGGTACAACGCGTTGCCATAATCCAGTCGCCCCAGAATCATGGCTGTCACTGCGCTCCTTAAAGTAGAAAAGGACAGTAGATTGGAGATTTTACGCAGTTGCCTGAGTAAGCCTATGCATGTACCCACCACAGTAGACACCTGCTTTCTCATGGACAAATTTCCATCAATGAGGATGCCCTGGCTTTTTACCACGGTTGCTGGAACTGGCGTCCTGCCCAACTCCCCGGGCCAAAATCCATCGTGCCAGGGGCTGCCAGCGGTGGTAATTGGCAGCACCTCTGTTTTATCAGGATTGATCTTCAGGGAGTTGGCAGTCATCCAGTTTACCGTGTATCTCAGGATGTTATGCAGGCGTGCTTGAGCTCCAGGAGTATCCTCTATTTGAATAATGATCTGTGTGTCGTCAACATATTTATATATCTGACACTCCATCTTGTTAAGTGCTGAAATCAGAGGCTGGAGGTAGATATTAAAAAGGAGCGGAGAGAGCGCCGACCCTTGCGGCACTCCATAGGTGATGGCCGCTGATGCTGATACTAGGTCTGAAAGCTGTACTTTCTGTGATCTATCCTGCAGGAAAGAAGTAAACCAGCCTAGTGCGGTTCCCCCTATGCCTAGATCTCTCACATGCAACAGCAGTTGACTATGACACACGGTGTCAAATGTCAGCTCTACATCTCAGCTCATCCAAGATGGAAACCATCACCAGCTCCGTGCTGTGGTGTACCCTAAAACCAGCTTGATTTCGTTCCAACAGATCATTAGTCTCCAGGTGCCTAGAGAGGTGGGTCAATACATGCTGTTCTAGTACCTTTGCCAGAAACGGCAGCTGAGAGATGGGCCTAAAGTTCTTTAAAATCTTAACATCCGCTCCGGGCTTTTTAAGCAGTGGAATCAGCCGCGCCTCTTTGAGCATTGTCGGAACCCGACCCGTTTCTAGTGACTTATTCAGGAGGTTTAATACATCTTCCTCCAGCCCTGGCAAGCCCTGCTTGAACACGCTAGGGGGACAGGGGTCTACCTTTCCCAGGTGGCCATGGGTTTCCCTCCACCTTTAGGCACTGCTCTCTGGCCCCTAATAAGGTAGTGATCGGACCATGCACAGGGGCTCCCGACTACCCCCCTTGGGCCTGGCTCTGTTGACCATACCAGGTCTAGGGTGTGGCCCTTTACGTGCGTTGGCCCAGCCACCTGTTGTGTCATCCCCAGCGCTGTTAAGGCTTCCTCTAAAACGAGAGCCTGTCCTATTTTGGGGATGGTCTCCCAATGGAAGTTAAAATCTCCCATCACCAGCATATCCTTGTAACGGGATCTCAGGTCGTATATCAGCTCAACAAAGCTATCCATAAAGTCGGATGTGGCCCGCGGAGGCCGATAGACCAGCAGGATTACCAAACACTCGGTACCTAACTCAAATTTAACCCCAAGAATGTCTGCGCCCCCATAGCACTCGGCGCAAATTCTTTCTGCCTTCCAACGACTGTTGAACAAAACCTATTGTATTGAGTATTCTTCTAGATTTCATATAGTTAGTTCCCTATGGTACGGAACTCGATAACAAAATTGAGGTGTGACCATTGGAATGAACATTTTCTGAAGCTCTTATGGTAACTGTCCAACGTCTTGTAGCAGGGTTTCCGTTCTCCCACAGAACTGTGCACAGAGATCTAGAACCTGGGTGAGTTAGGGTGACCCAAAACTCACCTTAGTATCAGAAATCCCCTTACCAAGCTAGCTACAGTGTCTCATTGGTACTAACAACTTCCCAATGACTTAGACAATCCAGAACATGAACTTAGGGTACCTCAGGTATCGTGGAACACATGAACACTCTTTCGCTATATAATCATTTCAAACAAAAACTGGGAGTCAAAGAACACACCTGCAAGTTTGCAATATTTATTTTTCAATGCAAGGTTCTCAAACGCAGTATCTTATATAATATCAACATACATATTATAAAAATCAGAGTTAGCAGCATAGTCACTAATCCATAGTAAGCAAAAGGTGATAGCATGTTATAATGCAAAAATCTATAGAAATCTGTATCACCTATATTTCGCGCACCCTATTTAGCATATTATATTATATCTAAGAAGGTCTCATTTGGGTTTTTAGCAGGGCGGGCCCATACCTCTAAATGTCAGTAGTAGAAGATCACATCAACAGCTACCAGCTCTCTGCATGCGAAGCATCAAGTGTGTTGATTCATTCCCTGTAACTCTATCTTAAACCCGCGTAGAGCCCAATGTTGGCAGCAACATTATTTGTGTTATGTCTAATGTGGTGCGAGGATCAGGCTTTCAGCAACCTTGTGTTAGGTTATTCTTAGAGGGTGCAGTTCTCAGTGTGCAGACAGTTGTACCAAGCACGACTGATATCAGAGAAATAACATATTATTCTCAAATAAATCACATCTTTCGTCTAGGTTGAAAGCTACAATAACAATTAGGTGTCGTGTGCAAACTGAACCCGAAGGAAAATATGTTGTTTAAACATTTAATAAACTCATGCTGATCTTAACACAATATATAGAAAGACAGTAACCATATGACACCCCCCCAATGATCCGAGGACGGTTAAAAAAGGGAGAAAAAAAACAAGCCAATACCATAAGAAAGGCAAAACATGAAAGCAGAGTTCAACAATATTGAGCCAAGCTAAATGTATGTAACTATATGTAAGAAATAATTAATCAAAATATGTATGAATGCCTATAGTGGCCACACAAAAATATAAAAAATTAGAACTTGAGGCCATGTATAAAATCATAGGCCCAGACCATATAAAAGTTGAATGTTCGTAACAGAAAAGGCACCATTCAGAATTACTAAAAAGTCACGTGCCATTATAATGAAAGTCTCCAAAGCCACTCATGGGTGGATAGAATATGCAAAATAGGTAGCCACAGCTTCCAACATGAAATCACTGTCATCATCCGAAAACAGTTCAGCCATCCAATTAAGCAATGGGAAAGAACATACGTGCTCCTCCAGCACCGAATCCTCTAGCAACATCAGAGGACAACTCAGTGGGTTCTCGAGAACGCTATGTGCCAGAAAGTCATCCGCCCCTGTGGATATGTCCCACTGACCCATTAGTCCATGCATCGCTGCCACGGCCATAACCCTTTCGCCAGAACAAACCAACTCGTGAGCAACTACGGGGCTCATCAGCTGATCAAAATCGACGTCAGGAGAAGTCGTCAAGCAGAGACACAAATCAATGGCCCAGTCGAAATCACAGCTCAGGCAATGAAACACAGGCTGGACACATGTGAAATAGGAAAATCGAAACGACAATCCAAAAGCCGTGCTTAAAGTCGCAAGCGGTAAGGTGCCATAGTAATCAAGCATCCGGTTGCGAAACAGTGTTAGAAGGGGCTGAGCGGCCTCTTGTGCAGGATGGGCATCCATGTTTTATAAAGCAAAATATCACCAAAATGCCTGCAGCCAAAGCCAGCAAAACAGGAAATCCGCCAAACAAACTTGCGAATATAGAATGAAAGAACGCAGGGATAATACCAAATACTTTTTCAAACGTAGTCACGAGACCACTGCTAACCAATTTAAAAAAATGTGCGATTCCAGACGTGGAGGAGGCATTAAAGATCTGATGAACCAGCTCGCAGAAATGAAACGGCAAGTCAGTATTTAAAAGTGCCTGCACCTCTGTGCGTGTGTTAGCTATGTGAAGGACATAAGTTTCACGGGCCGAGCTCAGGGCCACTTCCTTCTGAGACAAAAGGGCTCTTATTCGGCTCAAACCATTGAACTCCGCTCTCAAGGTTGGGATTTGCGGCCAAATGGAAACATCTGAATTCCCATGCGTGGGTGGATATAACACGTTCTTGCAACACACCACACGTTCTGATACAGTAACCACATAGGCGATACCGACCATTAACCCACAACACATCTCGTTATTCAAAAGTAAATAACTACCGTTAGACAATAAAGTGAATGTGGGAACTATTGCAGGAACCGGTGTGCCTTTTAAAACACAGGCTAAATTTGGCCTGTCCTGATTACAAGAACCATGCAATTGGATGTGCCTGCATATCAGTGAACGGTCAGGCGACTGTGTGTGTGCATTCTTCACCATTCAGATTCACTTCCTTCCCCTCCTTCAGACATCTGTATGTGTATGGTAAAGACCATGTCTCATGGAGGAAAGCACTGCCTAGTGGTTCATATCGCCCTATAGCAATATATCGCATACAATTTGTAAATTTATACAGAGCAAATGGTAAAGTAATAATACCATGGATAAGCCATGTAGCAGCAGCTGCCTCAGCCACAGAAAAGGGCAAAGATTCTAACTTTTCAATGTATAACATATAAAATGATGCATCTCGCATGGAAAGCATGCGCTGCTTGTCAGTCAAATTAAATGGGGCAAATAGTGATGAGACATTCATATAACTCGAAGGCACTCGACCAGCCTTCAGAGTCTGTAGTGTCCAAGCAAACTGCATGACAGAACGCAATTGATTTTGACCATGATACAATACGGATACTTCATCATGCACAATGTCAACAACAGAAGACACAATATTGTTCAACGTGTAAATTCGGGAAGAAAGCATGTTAATACTGTTATCGACAACTGCAAGTACTTTTTCTAAATTTGCTTGGTCAATTGCCCTTAGGCGCTTAGCAGCCTCAATTTGAGAAACTTTCCAAATTTCATTGTAAACCGTATAAATCCACCGTTTAGATCTACCCTTAGCCGGGCCTTTTATAAAATCATTTAAATCCACATTTTCAGTTAACTGAGACAGATGTAGTTTAACCGCAGCTAACGTGGAATGTTGTAACCAATTCTGACACAGTTTCCCCACAGAATAAGTGGTGACAGTATAATCATCTACAAAACGGGGATCAGGTCTGACTTCTGTGAACCCTTCAGCCAAACCCAGAAAACGACGTTGGCACGAATCAGCACTCCTATGCCACATCAGCCAACCCTTGGAATCCAAACTGGAAACGTTAAAGGATGAATTGTGCAATTGAGCTTGCAACTCATGAATGGACAATTCAGTATAATTACCCCAACCTGAATATTCTTCTAAATCGGGGATGATTGGTGTATTTAATTTTTTAGAAGTAGCCAATCCAAAGCATGTTGTTTGGAAAATGGACGAATTTAGAAACAACATGTGATTCGGGATGAGACATGCACGATGCAAAGCCTCAGTGCCTTGTACCTGCCAATCTTTGGTACCCCAAACCGATTTAAGGTCAATTGTTCCTTTCCAAAACTCGTAGCCATCTACAGCTAATCTGTCTAGAAAGGACTTCGAATACAGCAATTTTGTATCGGTAAGTCTAACTTTGGACATGGACTTTTGTGTCATTTTGAAATAAAATGACTCAGGATTTGATTGATTAAAGTCTGTAAAATAAGTGTATTTTTTCAGAAATGTATAGGAGCTGCCTCCCAATGGAGCAGGGCAGTGTTCCCACTGTGTGTAATTAACAGCAACCCTCCTGGAGTTTGTCTTATGTAAAAAATGATTACCATAATGTTGAAAACAAAACAAATCACCATAATTAATAGAATCTAAATACAGATCCTCAGCATCAAAGGCAGCATAATATTTCAAATCAGAGAACAATGCTTCTACGGCCTGAATATCCCAATCATCAGAACGTATATTTTGTTTAATCACATCCCCCATGTTTACTCTAAGCACATTCGGAACATTAATCACTTCAGTGGGCCCATGTATTTGAAATCTAACTGCATCCCACACAATCCCATCAAGGACAGGCCAAGCAGTAATGTTGACCGTATTCAAGTTTCGTTTCAGTCTGTGTGCTGAATGTGAAGAGGAAAGAGGGGCCAATGTTCCATTAAGGTACCGAATTCCTGTTCTTTCTTTAACGTAGTGACCATCGATCAGTCGGAAAAAATAAAACACAAAACCAATTGACATAAAAAGATAAAATGAAAATAGAATCAACCAAACGTATGTCCAAGGGGGAATTAAAAAATGTTTTTTAAATAAAGTGGCATATTTCGCAAAAGTTGATGGTTTCTTTGAAAGTTCCGAAACAGAGTCAAAAGAGAATCTGGACTGGTCGGCCAAACGAGTCTGCAAATCAGGCATAGATAAGTCAGCAGGATAGGTGTAGTTCAGTTCATCAATGTTAGTAACAGGAATAGTATTTAATAAAGGACTGGATATGGCAGGCATCTCGAGGGACACCTCCTGTTCTGCACCAGAAGTTATTGCCAGCACAGAATGCCTCACCATGGTAGGACAGGAAACAGCCGGTTGGGAGAAACATGAAAAGGGGGTGTTCCCTTACTAGACAGAGATCAAAATTCAACTCACATCAGCAGCTTACCCACACACAAAAATACTGAGAAAATGTATTCAAAAAAGTTTTAATTTTCATTTTTTATATAAATATAGATATCAACATACTTTTCTTAGATAAATAATTCCATTTGGACAGTAAAAAGCATTTAGAGAGAATTTGACATAATCATGAGTGAACAAAAACAGTATAAAAACTAGGACACGCACAAACAATTCAAAGAAAGGCACCAATTACATCCATTCATACATTCAAACATCACTTTTATACAGTCAATTTCACACACAAACATTCACATCCATATCACTACACACAAGGACAAGAAAAGCGCCGACGCGCGTTTCGGACAGATGCCAGTAAAGGCTTCCTTCATCAGGGCGCACTTAGAATAGTACACAGGCAGACACAATTAATAATGTCTGTAACACGGTCCTGAGAGGCGTTCCTAGATAACAGCAAGGCTGGGGAAGGGTAGTCTAAAGACCCTAAAATGACGTGACCCCTTAGGATATAATAGAGGGTCTGCAGGTTGTAAATGATCATGTAGATGCGGAAAATACTCTCCAGGTTCCGCAGGTCAGAATATCGCAATTAGGGATACTCCCGCAGGGATCCAGGCATTCAAAAGGAGCAAGGGTGCAAATGCAATTCAGCAAGAAACATCCAAAAGTCTCAGTTAAAAGGTTCTCAGGAGCCCTTTATAAATGGTCGGATGGAAACGAGAGATATCCAGCTGGTGCATCACTTTGATTCGGAAAATAGAAGGCCTGAAAGCGACCCGAAGGTCTAAGTATATGTAGCGTCCTCGATGGCAGCAGACGCGGAGCTCCTTCTCCCTGCGGCGCGAAGGTTCGTCGGTATGAATCACAAACACGAGTGGCAACTTCTCTTTAAGTTCCGCCACTCGGACCCAGATCATTTTATGTTTTATTGTGCTACCTTTGGAATCACGAAATTCGTTCTGAATCCAAAAGAACAAGTTCTCATTGTAAGACTGGACACAGTAGTAAGAGTCACTTACGATCAAAGTCGTCACACTAGGATCAGCGTACTCTAATGCAAGCATCAGAGCACGAAGCTCTGCTAATTGTGCGGTGCAGTCCCCAAGCGTCTGCGTGTGCACGACACTGGACTTGAACTCATCGTTCACCATGGCACCGACCACAATGGCGCAAGCGGAAACGTAAGCATGTTTAGAGCCATGCGCAACCTGCGCCGAACCATCAGTGTAAATGATGCAATGGAAATCCTACAACGGCCGCATTGCTAAAGGAGCAGGATGAACAAACTCATACTGTAAGTACTCCTGCGACCGTAAAGTGGTGTCAAAAATAAACGTGACATCCTGGGATGTCAAGGATGCAGCCCACTGAATCCACCTAGGGTGCAAAGCTTTGGAATTTGGTACACTGGCTTTCGTAACTGCCTCCAAGGCAGTCACGGGGTAACAACCAACATGCGTTTTCCTTGTGACAGGGCACGTTCTTTAAGAATTGCCATTTGCACAGCCGTCAAAACTTTCTCCACAGTGGAAAAACGCAGTTCAGCCGAAGTGTACAAGTGTGACTTGTAAGCAATAGGTACTGTATCTCCTTCATTAAAAGTCAGGTACGTGAAACCCACCGCCCAAGGGATAATTCTTATCACCAGGTTGGTCTGGTTATCACGAGTCTGTAAATATTCAGAAGCAAGCAAATCAGCCTGCAAAGACTGCAGAACGGCTGAATGCTCAGGCAGCCAGCATGATTTGGAAAAAAGATGGTTGTATCAAAGCATACAAAGGCTTGATACGCTGGGCATATTCCGGAATGTAAGTCCTCCCGAAATTCAAAAAACCCAGCAAAGATTGTCATTTTTTCAGTGTTGTCGGAGAGCGCAACTGTGCGCATTTCTCCAGGAAGTGAGGTGCCAACCCCTTTCCCTCGTTGTTAAGCTCGTAGCCGAGAAACAACACTGTGTACTCTGCAATGTGCGACTTTGCAAAGTTAAACTTGTAACCAATGTCTGCAAAGTTACAAATTATGCTATTTACTCGACACAGATGCTCCCAAAGATCGTCGTCTGTGAGATAAATGTCATCCACATACGAACAAGCAACTGGGTCGAAGCCCTCCAAAAGAGAGACTATGCGGGCGGAGAATACTCCAGGACTATTCTTATAGCCCATTGGGAGACGTTGAAACATTTTTTGCACACCGCCGCATGTAAAGCTGGTCCATTGGGAACTTAGACCGTCTAATCTATGGGCATAAAAACCATTGGAAATGTCAAGCGTGGTTTTGAACCGTTTACGCTCAAGACTATTCACTAAAGCAGAGCCATCAGTATTCTGTACTGCGCAGTTACGGCAATGCGAGTTTAAATGCCTATAATCCAAAACCAAACGGTATGAGCCGTCCTGCTTGTTTACAGTAAAAAGGGGGTTATTCATCGGTGACACACACGTTTCAATTACACCTTGATATTCCAATTGTTCAAGGATAGCTGCGACTGAAGCTTTGGCTTCACGCCGTATGGGATATTGAGGTTGAGGCTGCGGCTGAGACAGTAACGGAATCTCAAGGCTTGGAGACAATTTATCCCAGCCACACTGATTGCGGTACACAGCCAGCACAAGCGCCAGAGCCCACTCTTCTGCAAAATGCAGCGCCTCCACTCTCGATACAGTGTGCGCGAAACTGGGGAGGATCACCTCCTCCCCTCGCGGAGCTGCGAGAACAAAAGGTGGGGGCCAGTCAGCCTCCGAAAGCAAAATGTCATACGTAGACGAAAGATTTTCCCAAAATACCCCTTTTACAGTTCGCTGCATGTCACCTTTGATTAACAGGACAATTTCAAAAAGACGTTCAGGGGGAGCAACATGCGTATCAGCAGTTTCAATTACAACATAAGTGTCAGTCGCTGTCACCTTCAACAGTGGACGGAGGGCCTCTCTCACTATGGTAATCTCTGCCGCGCTGTCCAGCAAGGTCAGAGCCCACGTCAGATTCCGAAGTCGCGTTCTCACTATCTGGGGCATATCGATGCGCTGTTAGGGTGGCGACTTTCTTCGTGGCAAACTGTGGTCTCTTGGGCGTCGCGCCTTCCTGCTCCTCTCCACCGTTACGCGGGCGGGGCTGACCACGTCCTTGCTGGCCACCCCGGCCCCTGCCGCCCCCTCCACCACCGGTTGACGGAGCTGATGAGTCCTGAAAGGAACGAGGAGAGCGTTGGTCAGAAGCCTGAAACCTTTCAGGTGATTTAATCATCGCGCGATCGCGCAAATCATAAACTCGATCCGACTGCGCAGGCAACGGAGACGCAGGAGCAGAAACCTGTGTTTGTTGTTGTTGTTGCTTACCCTGATTCTGCTTTTTAGGCCAATTCTGTTTCTTGGACTTAGGTTGACCACTAGTTTCTGAAGACTGACCCTGGGGCTGCTTTTTCTCTTTATTAGGAAAAGCCTTAAGACCCTTTGCATTGCGGCCAACCGTTTTATAAGCAGCCACAATTATCCTTGCCAACTGACGGGGTTTCTCGGCCTCGGGAATTAACGCTAAAGCGTTAGCAACCTGAAAGTTCACTGCATCCCCCTTGATATTTGCAAGGATCAGATCGCAAACTACATCAAAGGTGCCACACAGGCGCATACCCAACTCAACCGCCGACTCCGGTCCGTGGTCGTCTTGAACACGTTTAAGGACCGCACCCAGATTGGTCACAGACGGGGTGCCATAGCACCTCGAATAGACCGCTGCAAAAGTCTTACCCCAGGTCTCACAGTCAACAAGTTCAGGGGCCAAATCTTTCGGTAAACTAAGCGTAAGAATCCGGTGTTTGTCACCAGGATTCGTATTAGGAAACACAGTTTTCAGCTCGCCGAATTTCTCCGCAAGCCAGAAAGGAAAATCATCCCTATCCTGGGGCTTCTTGCCCATTACGGAATTCACCATGACAGGATTGATTTTTAAACCAGCCTGCTCTGCTCGAAGCTGCGCACCCCTAGGGGCTGTGTCCTGAACATTACGGCTTGTGTAATGAACAAGCACTCTAATCACAGACACTGCGACCTCATGAAGTCGCCGCAGATCAGCCACGTTACAAGTGGCGCGATTAGGGTGAGGAGTGAATCCAGCCAAAGCGGGCCAATTTGTGCCCGGAATGGACAAAGGACCCAACCTCGGAGCGGTTAAAGCGTGTGGTAGGGCACCACCAAACCAAACTCCATGCTGCCAAGCATCAATAGGAACCTCCAGTGCCCTGTACGGAGCATACGCCGCCGGTACAGCTGAGGCAGTGTACAAGTGGAACACCCCAGAATTAGCGTCCACCGCCGGAAAAGTCACCCACGAATAAAAAAGTTCGTACGGGTAAGCATGTTCCGCACTCACCACCAGAACGACAGCCAAGCCTTCCACAGGAACATTAAAAGTCCGCAAGTGGTCACACACCGCAATGCGACTATGCTGCGGGATGTCCAGGGCTTGTGCCATGTCAGCACAGGAAAGTGAAAAAACAAAGATTGCTTTGTAGCACAACTGGGTAGTAATTCAAGGAAACCGTTTTTAGATAGATTCAAGCTTGAAAAGACCTATTTCAAAAATAGGTAGGTTTTTCCGACACTGCAGTTTACCGGAAACGGGAATGAAGGGGTTAAGGTTTGAATGATATACTACTCGAGTGTCATGATATAAGGCCAACAACGTATGGGCGCCATGTAGCAGGGTTTCCGTTCTCCCACAGAACTGTGCACAGAGATCTAACCTGGGTGAGTTAGGGTGACCCAAAACTCACCTTAATATCAGAAATCCCCTTACCAAGCTAGCTACAGTGTCTCATTGGTACTAACAACTTCCCAATGACTTAGACAATCCAGAACATGAACTTAGGGTACCTCAGGTATCGTGGAACATATGAACACTCTTTCGCTATATAATCATTTCAAACAAAAACTGGGAGTCAAAGAACACACGTGCAAGTTTGAAATATTTATTTTTCAATGCAAGGTTCTCAAACGCAGTATCTTATATAATATCAACATACATATTATAAAAATCAGAGTTAGCAGCATAGTCACTAATCCATAGTAAGCAAAAGGTGATAGCATGTAATAATGCAAAAATCTATAGAAATCGGTATCACCTATATTTCGCGCACCCTATTTAGCATATTATATTATATCTAAGAAGGTCTCATTTGGGTTTTTAGCAGGGCGGGCCCATACCTCTAAATGTCAGTAGTAGAAGATCACATCAACAGCTACCAGCTCTCTGCATGCGAAGCATCAAGTGTGTTGATTCATTCCCTGTAACTCTATCTTAAACCCGCGTAGAGCCCAATGTTGGCAGCAACATTATTTGTGTTATGTCTAATGTGGTGCGAGGATCAGGCTTTCAGCAACCTTGTGTTAGGTTATTCTTAGAGGGTGCAGTTCTCAGTGTGCAGACAGTTGTACCAAGCACGACTGATATCAGAGCAATAACATATTATTCTCAAATAAATCACATCTTTCGTCTAGGTTGAAAGCTACAATAACAATTAGGTGTTGTGTGCAAACTGAACCCGAAGGAAAATATGTCGTTTAAACATTTAATAAACTCATGCTAACTTAACACAATATATAGAAACGCAGTAACCATACGACAGTCTGAAGTTGACTTCACTCAAGGAACTCCGATGCATTATTTTACTTTCATGCGTGTTTTAAATATCAAGTCTCTCCCACTTGTTAGCGTGTTTAGAATATCATACAATACTACTGTTCATGTAATTACATAGGTTTTCCTTCCTAGATTGATCGAGTGACATTAACTGCAAACAGTATCCAACTGTAAAATTGAGTGATATCTTTATCGCTACAATGCCCAGTTTCTTTTTTGAACTGTAACTTTTCCCTTTTTTTAGCACTTCATACTTGTCTTCCTTGTGAAAAATCTCAGGTCAACCTTTCTCTTATTAGGTGTCTTTGCCTTACCTTATCTCTGGAAATTTCTCAGTTCTTACTTCCTGTTGTCTTATGTTTTGCAGCTTGCGCAAGGGACACAAAACGCCGCTGAGAAGATCCATGCAGTTGGGAGCAGAGGAAAAGGTAAATGATACACAGGCCTGACACACACTTCAACGGGAGCTCCTCCCTCCTCAGACATCCAGGAGCATGAGCCTGGTCAGCGGTCTAGGGCGTGGCTTATGTTGTATTTCCACACTCAACAGAGCTGCCAAGTCCTGCAAGATCAGGAAATCTCATGGAATGACTTCCTGGGTCTAGGGGTCTTTACACATGACACAGTGTGAGCACTCTTATGCTATTTATAAATTAACTTGGAAAGTTTGAGTTTTTTAACCTATGAGTTTTGCTTTACAGTCAAAAACGACCAGCCAACTGACAAAGGTGTACAGTACTCGCTTATCAGGCCAGGAGCCCGGACAGTTGCTTTGCAAGTATATATTCATACACTCTGAATACAAAATTTGAAAGTACACTCATAAAAGAAGCCAGCTGTAAGATAAGCGTGAAAATTGATTTATGCAATTAGATGTTTAATGGGATTTATAATGAATGCCTAGATTACTCCTGGAAATCTGAGACAATCACTGATATCACACTGGCCCCAAATGTACTCATGCAAAATTCAATCCGAATGCAAAATTATGCATTTCCAAACAGCTACGCTGTTTTACTGGATTTCCCTACCTGCTGCCACTGTGAAAGATTCTGGGGCTTTGTCCTTTTGCTTTTCCCCTCTGCTCCTGACTCTCCCGCTGGCCGTCTCCCTCCCGCCGCCGCATTTTACAGCTCATTGCGGACGCAGTGAAGAGAGGGACACTGGACTACTCCTCCCAGCCTGCCTAGCGGCGGAAGAGGGCAACGTCACCATCGCGCTGGGAGGCGCATAAATTGACCGCAGACCCCGCATCACGGGGCCACGCGCGGGCTAAGCCCGGGCAAAGGGCGGGCCGTCTGTGGACAGATGAGGCCGGGCTGGGCCACCCCCCCAAGAACCTGTACAACGTAGTGTCTCTACCCACAGGTGAACTGGTCGCTTCGATAATTATAAAGGGCTAACCTGATTTACGTTTATTATTCCGCACCCGCCACCTTTTCCATCAGGGATCTGATCCTAAAAACATGCCTACACAGTTGGACAAAGGGGGAAAGCCAGGATTTAAATCCACCAGTGGACGTCTTATGGGAACACTAGACAATTATATCACTCGGGTCTCAGCCGCCCTGGACCAAGAGATAGAGGATGTCGAAAAAAGACTCTCATCTGAAATATTCTCTAAACGGTCCTCCCTGGGATTAATTCAGCTCTGTACAACCCCTGAGAATTGTTTAAGTCAACACCTAAGTGATTTAGGATTGCCAGAGATTAGCATAGGGCCAGATTCACTTAGCAACATCTCCCTGGGGAATAGCACACAGAACACACAGATAGGTAGTGCTATTCAGGAGGAAAATGTGCCTTGCAAGATACCCCCCTCGATTAAACCCACTTGTCATATAGTTGATCCGACATCCTCAAGTAATGTACCCACAGGAAAAAGAAAGTGAGGGGGGGGACAGAAAGGTAAACGAGCAAAGATCCCCAAACTAGTGAACAAAGGGGCCAAACCTCTTGTTATTGTTATTGTTAACTGGGACTTATATAGCGCCACATCACCGTCAGGTCTCTAGGACCTCAAGACAGATGGAAACAACAACAACTGAGTAGATGCCAAAAAGGAAAACATGTTTAGCAGCAGTATTTAAATGTTGCAGAAAGCTTCCCTAAACAGAAGAGTTTTTAGAGACTTCCTGAAGTACAAAAGATTTCCTTCTCTGCGAATAGGCTCCGGCAATTTGTTCCATAGCTGTGGGACCAGTATAGAGAAGGATCTACCTCCTTTTGTTGCCAATTTGTATCGGGAGCATGACAACAGCTATGTGTTAGAGGACCTCAGTATTCGTTTAGGATTATAGACCTCAAGGCGTTCTTTAATATAGGCAGGTGCATGCCCGTAAATTGCCTTATGGGCAATGCATAGACTTTTAAACTCCACCCTATGTTTCATTGGGAGCCAATGCCACCTACACAATAATGGGGAAGCGTGGGTCCGTCTAGGCAACCTGAAAATTAATTGAGCTGCATCATTCAATACTACTTGCAGTCGACTAGTCTAGGTTTT
The DNA here is from genome assembly GCF_964263255.1 of Lissotriton vulgaris. Taxonomy (NCBI): domain Eukaryota; kingdom Metazoa; phylum Chordata; class Amphibia; order Caudata; family Salamandridae; genus Lissotriton; species Lissotriton vulgaris. The sequence goes on along the minus strand of NC_141697.1, from coordinate 88,064,827 downwards.
TGGTAGACCAAGAACTTTCCCATAGTCCAGTCTTGAGATTATTGTGGCAGAAACAATTGTGTGAAGCATGGACGAGGAGAGAAAGGGAACCAGCTTACGCAGCTGTCTGATTAAGTTGGTACAAATTCCAACAACACAAGAAATCTGGCTGGCCATTGACAGCTCCTGATCAATCTTTATGCCAAGACTTTTGACATTGGGGCATGGTTTAGGGGAAAGGCCGAGTTCCTGAGGCCAAAACAGGTCACTCCAGGGTGAGACAGCAGTTCAGACCACCAGGACCTCTATTTGTTCCGGGTTAATCTTCAACTAATTAGCTGTCATCCACCTCACCGTATGATGAAGAATATTTTAAGCAAGGGTTTGTGCGGATGCCGTATTATCAATACTAAGTAACAACTGAGTATCGTCGGCACAGTTAAAAATTCTACTGCCCATGCTAACCAGGGAGTCAATCAGGGGTTGCAGATATAGATTAAACAGAAGTGGGGACAGTGCAGAGCCGTGCGGGACTCCGTACTCAAGAGTACCCACATCAGATATCTGTTCCCCCAATTGAATCCTCTGAGTCCTGCCAGAAAGAAAAGATTTTAGCCACTGATGGGCTAAGTCTTGTATCCCAAAAGAAGCCGGTCTGTCCAGAAGTAGGTTATGGCTGACAGTATCAAATGCCGCTGACAGATCTAAAAGTATCAGGGCACTTGGTTTTTTACTGTCAGCCATACCTCTGAGCTCATGCAGCACCGAGAGCATCACTAGCTTGGTGCTGTGATGCGCACGAAACCCTGCTTGATGCTCCTGGAGAAGATGGTGTGACTCCAGGAATAGCGAGAGAGACTTCAGGACATGCTGCTCCAGTATCTTGGACAAAAAAGACAGCTGGGATATTTGCCTATAGTTTTTCAGCATAGCAGGGTCAGCCCCGGGCTTTTTTATCAGGGGCTTGACTCGTGCTTCTTTAAAACTGGATGGTAAGTGGCCAGTGTCCAGTGAGTTATTAAGGAGGGAGATGATATGATTTTCTAAGGTAGGAAGCGCCAGACGGAAAACACTAGGGGGGATGGGTCCGCTGGGGAACCTGACTTAGTTCGACTCCCAAGCTGGCCAAGGATTATAGAGTCAATCTCTGGGAACTTGGAGATGGTACATTCTGGAGGGGTGACTTGAAAGGCTTGGAAATCCTGCAGAGGGGGGTAACTGTTGGCAGTAGTCTTGATATCAGAGAGAATAGCTTCCACTTTATCCAGAAAGTAGCATTGAAAGGTGTTACAATCTATCAGCGTTTTTGATTTTTCCACTTTCTTACTCAATTCTGTTAGGATTTTGAAAGTTTCATTCTGGATATTGTCTGCATTCTTTATTGGGGTTTCATAATACTCTGCTTTTGCTAACAGGATATACTTTTTGTATAGTTTAAGAAATGTTTTATAATGATCCCGATCTATGCCATCTTTGGTTTTTCTCCAGCATCTCTCTAGATGGATGAGCTTTCTTTTATGTTCCCTCAGAGGCGGATTAAACCATGGAGCCCCTTTTTCTACTCCCTTTATTTTCTGTTCCCTTTCGGGTGCTATCTGGTCAATGGCATGACTAAGGTTTCGCATTATAGCCGTGTAATCATGGTCTAAATCACCATGAAAACCGATGGTTGTGTATATTTAGAAAGAGTATCGGTCAAAGTTTCTTAATCAACTTTTTTCCATTGACGTACTTTTTTAGTTTTTTGGAGCGGTTGGGACAAATAACCTCCTATGGGGATATTACAGTTGATTAAAAAATGGTCAGATCATATACAGGGTAGAATATCAATAAGGACTACCTCCGGATCTGAGGTCCAAATAAGATCGAGGGTATGACCTTTGTCATGGGTAGGTGCTTCTACCAACTGTTGAAGGCCGAGTGAGGTCATAATAGCCTCCAACTGTCGAGTTGCTAAATCTTTATGGGTTTTGTCCCAGTGAACATTAAAATCTCCGGTTACTAAAACTTTTTGATAGCGAGTACGAATGTCTAAAATAATAGGGACAAATAAATCATTAACCCCTTCGACGCTGATGACGAGCTGGGCTCGTCATGGCATCGCCTCCTCGCATGCTGATGACGAGCCCAGCTCGTCACGTAAAGTGCGTTTTTTAAAAACCCAGCGTGCGAGCGGAATTCCGCTAGCGCGCATGCGGTTAAACAAAGGGGTAGATTTTGGGGGCCGATAGACTGTAAGAACAACCAAACAGGTGTTATTTGAGGTTATCTTTACCCCCAGTATATCCGCGAGATCTACTGTTTCAGCCATTAATTTAGTGACTGTTAAATGTTTTTTAAACAGGATTACTACACCCCCCCCCCCTAGCGTTGTCAGCACGATTGTGCCACATAGCGTCATATTCATTAGGGAGAGCGGCTATGATTTCGGGTAATGAGCTATCCCCCAGCCATGTTTCTGTAAGAGTAAGGACATCTATATCCTCATCCTGAAGAAGAGTGAAAATTTCAAGATGATGTTTCTGTAAAGACCTAGCATTCAGGCAAGTTAACTTCAGTTTAGATATAGGGGACGTGGGTCTGTTACTATTGACTCATATAATGCCCTCCTTCTTTAGTTTAGTCAGAATAGTGGGACTTAGGATATAGTTAAGTGAGTCTAATAGATGTAACTCTGTAGAGGAATATACCGACCGTCGATCAGGAGTGCTGGCCCCTAGTCCGATCGTGCGCGGACGAGCGCAGATGGGCAGGACTCTGTCTCGACTCCGGCGCGATTACGGCGTGCCTGCTGCGCGTCACCGCTGCACGTAACCATGACTGACTTTTGTAGGGGACTCGCGATCACGCCAGAGCACTAGAGTGCTCACAAGATGGCGCCGCGAAAACGTCCCAGTGTACCCCCAAGATGGCTCCCAAGGATGTGAGTGCCGGCTAGAGACCCACTAAACAGAGGTGATGATAACGATTACAGTGCAAGAATGCGCTAATGTTATTTAAAATCAGGGGTACGACAAAGTAACATGAAAAATTAAATTTTGACAAAATAGGTAGTTTTAAAAAATAATGCACAGTTGCACACACAATTTGACTCGCCCCAGGCGCCGGATGCTGATATGCGCTGAGAAGTCTGCAAATGCCTTGTCAAGGCCGAACCTGCCTCAAACTCCCGTCTTTTGTAGGGGACTCGCGATCACGCCTGAGCACTAGAGTGCTCACAAGATGGCGCCGCGAAAACGTCCCAGTGTACCCCCAAGATGGCTCCCAAGGTTGTGAGTGCCGGCTAGAGACCCGCTAAACAGCAGTGATAATAACGATTACAGTGCAAGAATGCGCTAATGTGATTTAAAATCAGGGGTATGACAAAGTAACATGAAAAGTAAATTTTGACAAAATAGGTCGTTTTAAAAAATAATGCACAGTTGCACACACAATTTGACTCGCCCCAGGCGCTGCGAAGTCTGCAAATGCCTTGTCAAGGCCGAACCTGCCTCAAACTCCCGTCTTTTGTAGGGGACTCGCGATCACGCCTGAGCACTAGAGTGCTCACAAGATGGCGCCGCGAAAACGTCCCAGTGTACCCCCAAGATGGCTCCCAAGGATGTGAGTGCCGGCTAGAGACCCGCTAAACAGCGGTGATGATAACGATTACAGTGCAAGAATGCGCTAATGTGATTTAAAATCAGTGGTATGACAAAGTAACATGAAAAGTACATTTTGACCAAATAGGTAGTTATAAAAAATAATGCACAGTTGCACACACAATTTGACTCGCCCCAGGCGCCGGATGCTGATATGCGCTGCGAAGTCTGCAAATGCCCTCTGTGTGTACAGAACCATATACAGGCTGATACTACCGCACATAATAATAAGAGTATACCCCACCTGTTAGAAAATGGCCAATCACACCCAATGAAAAGACCTACAACGGCTGCACAAAGAGATGGTGCACTGATAGGGCAGGTAGAACAGATAATGAAATCCCTAATACTCCCTCTTATTGAGAGATTGAAAATAATTAATGATAACTTAGGTAAGCTCCAACAGGCCACCATTGACAACACTAAATTGTTACATTTTCTAACAGATAACAAGAAGGAAGGAGTACATACTACACACGCAAGTGAACGGTTAGATATTAACGAACCCCCTGTATCAATTTCACGTGAACCTGCATTCCCAACAGCCAAAGGGATCCTGACTAATAGCGATAATAGATCAACAGATACAAGGGATAGAGCCCTGGGCATTGAGGGAAGCCAGTGCCGCGTGGGGGTTCAGCAGATACATCAGGAGGATGGCTTACAATCAGCCTTACTGGCGACTGGACCTATTCATTCCAATAAGCCGGTCCAGGGTATAGGTAACCGATCCACCCTAGATTTACCCCCACAAAGTAATATTCTAGTGATAATCTTGGGCAATGTCCCCCCTCTCCGCCAAGGAGAAAGAGAGGACTTCTCTCAACTAAAAAATAAGGTCACATACTGGCTTTCCCGAAACACTGCAGGTGGCCATATGGTAGCACATAACATAATTATGGCCCGCTGAGTTGCATGGCTGGGACACTCTAGGAAGACTAGAGAAGGTGACTGTATAGTCATAAACTTTAACAGCCCGACACCAGTAGCTAGGATCCTCCGGGATGTAGAGCGAAGTACCTTGACGGGGGGCAGGGCATTGAAATATTGCCACTCGGGTTCTTCTACAGACCAGGATATCAGGGTACTCCCAGCAACCTGATCCACATGAACAGGATGCCTGTTAATAATCCATATTATCCCAGGGGACCAGGAGGGTGGAACATAATACCTATGAAATCCAACCGAGCCCGGATGAGAGGTGGCCCAGGAGACATCTCAGATGTTGAGGTCACAAACAGATTTACTGCTCTTTCGGGCTTAACGACTGCGATTGACTGGGTGGTAATCCACCTAGCTATCCCCTCCAGGACGGCATCAACATCTTGCCTGTTTACCCTTTACCTCGGGTTAACTTGGTGAATGGTAATAACAACCCCGTTGCAGCTATCTCTAACATCATTGTTCTTATTACTCCCCCTGCAGCCACTCCCCCAAGAACAATTGACAGCATTATGATGGTGTGGGCAAGCTAGTCTCATGGAATATTGCTGGGATGCGTTTCAAGCAGGAATCCCAGGATTGGCTAAATTTTGTAAATAGCTTTGATGTGTGTATTTTCCAGGAGACGTGGCTGTGTGAACCTTCTTTTGCTCAGGGATATTTGAATTATTCTGTTCAAGCAACAAAGGGTCCCAAGGGGCGACCTATGGGTGGCTTCACTATTTGGGTCCGGCAGAGCATTGTCAAGGTGGTAGATATTGGAAGTAAAGACATCCAACTTATTAGAGTGGACCTGGGCCCTCTGGGATGGCTTGACATTTACAATGTCTATGCCAGGGGTAACAAGGGTGGGAGGTCAGAAGTTTTAGCGGTTTTGGGTTCCCTCCTTGAAACCCACTCTCTGGGCAACAATATTGTTTTAGCTGGTGATTTGAACCGAACCTTCGAACCTCTGGTCATTTATGATGATTTTGCTGGGGATGAAGAGGACAGGCAATCTGGAGTCCCCAAATTAGATTTGAATCCTGTTACTCGTTGGTCTGAGGATGTCATCTGTTTAAATGCTATATGCTACGAAAGGGGTCTAAGGGCACTAAATGGGAGGACCATGAGCGATAAGACAGGGTCATGCACTTTCGATAATGGGCGTCATAGGAGCAGAATTGACTATGTTTTGTGTAATATGAAACTCTGGAACCTAGTTTGTGACATGGAAGTCAAATGGAGGATTGAAAGTGACCACATTCCGCTGTGCGTAGAGCACAAATGGTGGACATCTGACAATGTGACCCCGATTCTTGAGGTGGATAGCGCCCCCTTGATTGTCCCTACAAATGATATGCGTAGGTTAAAATGGGCATATGTTGTGACCAACCAACAGGCCATGGCTAATATTAACGCTGAGGCGGATAAAGCCAAAATGGCTATCGAGCAAGCTAACCCAACCGAACCAGGAATGAACAATGTAACCAAAATCCATGATAACCTCTTCTCTGTCATCAGGAATAATTTTTTGAAACCTGCAAAGAGGAGTAGAAGGGCTATCCTCAAGCCGGTTTAGTGGTATAATACTCAGTGCAGAAATGCCCGATTAGCTTTAGGTACTGCGATCAAGGGAAGAGAACTGACGACCATTCGTATCGCCAGAAAAGAGTATAAGGAAAGTATATCTAGCGCTAAGAAACTGTGGGATGAGCTCCACTGGCAAGAGTTAAAGGTTGCTAGTAAAAGAAAAGACTCTAGGCACTTTTCGAATAAGTGAGGTAGGGGGGAGTATCCGACCCTCCTAATAACAACGTACCTGAGGAGGACTGGGTCAACTATTTTAAGCCCCAGTATGCTGAAACACAGCCTGCCAACCTTATGGTCGGCTTTAGGCCTGTTTATTACAAAGAAAACTCTTTCAGCAGCAATGAAGTAATGATGGCCCTTAGTACAGTGACTAGTGGTAGAGCCCCAGGCTTAGATGGGGTGCCGGCGGACGTCTTTATTAATGATAAAGAGCGCTTGAGTAAGTACATCTTTCTTCTTGCCAATGCAGTTGCACAGGGCGCACCTGTACCGACATCTTGGCAAGGTGCAGTCATAATACCTTTATTTAGGAAAGGAGATCGATCCCAACCAGGGAACTATAGGCCCATAAGCCTAATTGACACCATTCAAAAGGTGGTTGGGAGGATGGTTGTCAATAGGCTCCTGGACTGGGCAGAGGAGAATAACGCTTTGTCTCCATTCCAAGCGGGGTTTCGAAAATCTACCAGTACGGTGGACCAGGTCTTCCGTTTTACTTTATTGCAGTGGAGGACTGTGTTGCTGGGCAAGGGCAGCCTGTATGCGGCTTTTGTCGATTTGCGGGCTGCCTTTGACCTAGTCCCTAGGTCCAAGCTGTGGTTGGTATTGAAGAACTTGGGCCTACCAGAAGATCTATTGTCAATGTTAATGAGGCTACACAAAGCAAATTTTGCTAAGATCCAGTGGGGGGGAGTGGGGGGGGCAGGGAATTATTATTATTATTATTATATAAAATTTATACCGCGCTCAGTAACCCGGGGGCATCCCGGCGCTGTAGACACAGGAAGAGAACGCTCAACTACGTCGCTACACCGGAAACAGATGGGTCTTCAAGAATTTCCTAAAGTGCAAGATGTTGGGCTCTGAACGAATCTTGAGGGGCAAGGAGTTCCACAGTGCCGCCACTTGCACTGAGAAGCGACGGCCCCCAGAGCGAGCTCTTTTTACTCTGGCTGACTGTAGAAGATGTCTTTGGCCCGAATGCAGTGGGCGTGTGGGCTTGTAGGGGCGTGCCATAGTGGACAGGATAGAGGGGCCCTTGCCATGCAAGATCTTATGGGCTGTACATAACACTTTGAATTTTACCCGCTCCTTAACGGGGAGCCAGTGAAGCGTTTTCAGAGCCGGGGCGGCTGAGTGTCTTCTCGGAACCTCCATCAGCACTCTGGCGGCTGCATTCTGCACCTGTTGAAGGGTTTTAAACGTCGCTTCGGGAGCGCCGAGAAACAGTGCATTCCCGTAGTCAAGCCTTGACAAGATTAGACCACGGATCAAAAGCTTCCTAGACGAGTTAGGGAGCAGTGGTAAAACCTTGCGAGCTGACCGCAACAGACCAAAACACACCCCCGCGGTCTTCCTGGCATGGGTCCTAAAGGACAGATCTTCCTCCAGCCAGACTCCCAGGGTCTTAATCTCCTTCTTGGGAGATGGTGGGTCACCCAAGGACCGGGGCCAGCAGCTAGCAATGAGTGTGGGACTGAATTTGCCCATCAGCATCAGCTCGGTTTTATCACCATTGAGTTTAAGGGCAGAGTGGGACATCCAACGATGGACATTAGCGAGGCAGTCATGAAGGACTTCGGGTTGTTCCACCAGCTGTGTGAGGCCTACCACGAGCTGAGTATCATCAGCATAGCTGATGATCCTCACTCCTGAGGGGGAGACCACTCTTTCAAGAGGAGTCATGTAAATATTAAATAAGGTAGGGCTCAAAGATGAGCCCTGAGGGACTCCACATTGAAGAGGGAACAAGGTCGACTGCTCTGCCCCTTCCCAGACTTGATAGAAACGATTGGAAAGGAAGGATTCAAGCCATTTTAAGGCCATCCCTGCCACACCCACCCCTGACAGACGTTGGAGGAGCACCTGATGGCTTATGGTGTCAAAGGCAGCACTCAAGTCCAGGAGGATCACTGCCACTGACCCCCCTGAATCAAGAATGCTCCTTGCTTCCTCCACCACTGCCAATAAGGCTGTGTCTGTTCCCTGACCAGGGCGAAAGCCCGTCTGGGAGTCCCCCAGCAGGTGGTGGGACTCTAGATGACAAGAAAGCTGGCGGTTAACCAACTTTTCAGCGACTTTTGAGAAGCCGGGTAGAAGTGATATAGGCCTGTAGTTGGCCAAATTTGCAGAGTCTAATCCTGGTTTTTTCAATAATGCTTTGAAACTGCATTTTTCCATCTCTGAGGCACAATGCCCTGAGAGAGTGAGAGATTAATGAGGTCTGTAAGCGGGGTGGCCAAAATATTTGCCACAAGTTTAAGATATTTCATAGGCACCGGGTCGCTAGGAGACCCACTCTTCATCCCTTTCAGGACTTTTATAACCTCCTCCTCAGAGAAAGGGCCGAAGGAGGATAGCTCAGCGGGGCATATTACTGGGCTAGGGTCCGAGGGGATCTGAGGGGTCGCAGGCAACGAGGACAGGATCTTCTCTATTTTCGAGTGAAAAAAGTCAGCTAGCTCTTCGCATTTTTCTTGAGGATTGTCGTGCACAACTGGGGGGACCGGGGCCTTCAGAAGTTCTTTAAAAATTTTGAACGATTCCCCTAGTGAGTTACTTGCCCTCTCGATCCTATCGCTGAAGAAGTTCCTTTTGGCATCTTTCAGAGCGACTTTATACTTCCTCATCTCTACCTTATAATCTTCCCGACTTTCTTCCGTTCGTTCTCTCCTCCAAGCTCGTTCTGATCTTTTACATGATGTTCTAAGACCCCTAAGCTCGGGGGTATACCAAGGAGCGGAGCCGACTCTTCTTTCCCTGATGGGCCATCTCTTTTTCGGAATCAGCGAGTCTAGAGTATTAGTCAACCAGCTTCCCACATGCTGGTCGGCAGCAATGGGGTCAGTGGCAGGGGGAGGACAAGTTCTTGCAAACTCTGTGGCCCAGCTATCCGCTGGTAGCCTCGACCAGAGTCGTTCCATTGTATACCGTTTAGGTACAGGATCTCTCTCTTTCCCCAGCTGCCATGTAAGGGGGACTAGACAATGGTCCGTCCAGGGAAGATCCAAAGGCTGGAGGGCTTGCAGGTTCTCAGAGTTTGCAAAAGCAACATCCAGCTGATGGCCCTTATTGTGGGTGGCACCAACATTGACAAGGTGAAGATCAAATGCACCCAGCATGCCTTGTAGGTCTCTCGCCGCTACATCACAGGGATCATCAAAATGTAAATTGAGGTCTCCGAGCACTATAAAGTTGGAGGACGCGGCCGCCAGTGGTATCACTGCCTCAATGAAGGAATCTAAGAAGTTTCCCATCGTTGCAGGAGGCAGATAGACGAGAAGGCCAGAGATAGAGTTGGTAGAAGATATGCGCAGCGAAAATTGATAGCTCTCAGAATTATTAATACCGCAGTCTATCGCTTTGCATACATATTTATCTCTATACACAATGGCGACTCCTCCCCCCCTCCCATCCGGCCTATCTAGATGATGCATAAGGAATGGTCACAGCAGACTTCCCAGTGGAGCGGGGAGTTCGGCAAGGGTGTTCAATGGCTCCCACGCTCTTAACTTTGTATATTAATGGTGTCGTGGCTCGTATGATGTCTGCAAATGTGGATGCTCCTTCATTATCTGGTACTAAGATACCAATTTTAATGTTTGCAGACGACACTTTGATTTTATCAAAGACTCCGAGTGGTCTACAGCGTGCACTATCTATTTTTGACCAATTCTATGGGGAACATGGTTTAGAAGTTAATGTGGCTAAAACTAAGCTCATAGTTTTTAACCCCCACAAAAGTTTTAGATCTAAACTAGTCATGAATGATCGCCCTCTAGAGGTAGTTAATGCCTTTACGTATCTGGGTATCCATGTATCAAATGATCTTAGATGGTCCCAGCATATAGATATCACAGTACTAAGGCACAGACAATTGGCTGGTGTTCTTGGTTCAGAGCATAGAAAATCTATGACCAAACCAATAAAACCAGTACTGCAGGTGTACGAGGCCAAAGTCCTCGGCTCTGCACTTTACGGTGCTGAGCTGTGGGGCTTTGAGAAGCTCCAGTCACTTTAAACATCGGAAAATAAGTTCTTCCGGACTATTACTGGCCTCCCTAAAAGTACTCCATTGCTGCCACTTAGGTACAATCTGGGCAGGAAGGCTGTTGTAGATTTGGCCAGGCTTCATCCAATTTTATATTGGCGGAGGCTCTGGACTACACCTGAGCTTTTACACTATGCTGAGGGGTTTCTAGAAATCATTAAAGCGGATGTGTTCCACAAAATTGGCTGGTTGAATGTACTTAGAGCAACGCTGCGTGATCCCAATCTTCGAATGCTTTGGGAAAACCCAGTGGGAGCCTCATTCCCAACTAAAAAAGTCCTAAAAGAAATCTACTGGGAGAAGGTGGCCGCTCGGTACTGGAGTGGTACTAGTGCAGCGTCTATGGCTGGAGGATTCCTAGAAGCAAAGCTGAATCCCAGCCTAGAACTTTATTTATTTATTTATTTATAGTTTTGTAGAGCGCGTAGTCACCCAATGGGTATCCCAGCGCTGAACCTTGTTACTCACTAAGGGGTGAAGTCAGGGGGAGTGCCAGTTTAGGGGAAGAGTAGAGTTTTAAGTGCTTTTCTGGACCGGGGGAGGTTGGGTTCTGTTCTGAGGCTCAAAGGGAGTGCATTCCACTTCTTACCAGTGTTAACCGAGAAGCGGCGGCCACCTATGCGGGCTTTTTTCACCTTGGGGACCGTGATGAGGTTTCCATGCTCCGAGCGAAGCGCTCTCGTGGGTCTATAGGGGCTGATCCAGTTGTTAAGTATGGGAGGGCCGGTATTGTGGAGAACCTTGTGGGCAAGACAGAGGGCCTTGAAAGTGACCCTTTCCCTAATAGGGAGCCAGTGCAGCTTCCTAAGTGCGGGCTTGGCAGATGATCTAGCCGGGGTGTTTGTTAGGAGTCGGGCTGCGGCGTTTTGGGCTTTTTGTAGAGTTTGAAGAGTGGATTCTGGGGCGCCCAGGTAGATGGCATTGCTGTAATCCAGCCTGGATAAAATTAGGCCCTGGATCAGCATGAGACGCGACTGGAAAGGTAGTAGTGGGATTACCTTCCTGCAAGACTTAAGTAGACCGTAGCATATGCCGGCTGTCTTTCTTGCCTGGGTCCCAAAGGCAAGGTCGGTCTCAAGCCACACTCCGAGACTTTTTACCTCCTTCTTGGGAGTGGGGGGTTCCCCCATGCAGGCGGGCCAGATGTTAGAGGGGAGGCTCATAGTTTTTTTGTCCTAGGAGCAGGATCTTTGTCTTGGAGCCGTTTAGCTTCAAAGCGGAGTCGCTCATCCACTGATGTACGCTTGAAAGGCAGTCGTGGAGGTTGGAGGGCTCAAGCTTGGGGTGGGAGAGTGTCACCACCAGTTGTGTATCGTCAGCATAGCTGACGATAGTGACTCCGAAGGGTGAGACGAGTTCCTCCAGTGGGGCCATGTAAACGTTAAACAACGTGGGGCTCAGGGAAGAGCCCTGAGGCACGCCGCACTGGAGGGGGATGGAGGGGGAGCGGCTTTCGCCTTCCCATACTTGGTAGGAGCGTCGGGAGAGAAAGGACGATAGCCACTTCAGTGCTCTGCCCTTGACCCCAATATTCTCGAGACGGTGGGTTAGGACCTGGTGACTGACCGTGTCAAAGGCCGCACTTAGGTCTAGGAGGACCACTGCCACTGATCCTCCTGTGTCGATGTGTGATGACTGGGACGCTATAACCACACCAAGGGACAGGAAGCTCCTTTTCCAAATTAGAGCAGGTGCCCTTCCCCTTAGATCTCTGACAGGCAGGTGGGGAGGTTTATCTATCAGCAACTGTCCAGCTTGTGGAGCTCACAAGGAAACAATTGGCCACTTTCTATTTGCTTGCACGTCCTATGCAGAACCCAGGCACATTTGGCTAACAAAAATGTGCAAAAACGTAGGTACCACTAGCAGTGTTGTAGCTTTAAGAATCATACGCACTAGCACTTTACTGCCTTTAGTAATAGCTGCCGCCAAATTTCTTGGATGGGCGTGGTCTATCAGACAGAGGTCTCTATGCAGCTGATTGTCTTTTTTATTGTATTATAAGTCTGTCTGCTTTTATACCTGCAAAATTTGTATCTGTAAATTTTTATTCTGTAACGATATTTACGTTTTTAAACTATTTGTTTGCAAATAAAGTCTTACTTTTAACTGAAATGTTTTTTTTTTAAATGTTTATATATTAGAGATTGTAAGTGCTTTTATGAGAGAATCTCGAATAAAGCAACTTTGACTCTTAAACATGATTTGTTCTCCTTCCTCTTCTCCACACCTACGGAACATAGGTCTCATACACCTGAGGAAAGCATTAGAATTTCCCTCCACTTTTCCATCTTTGAAAGAAACTTAACAATGCCCTTTTATTTAGTAGTCCAATTTTGCATGCCCTGCCTGGTTTTCCCAGTACAGTTTTCAAAGCCTCAGTCACCCATTTTTGGAGCACACACATTCCCTACATTTAGGTATGCCAAATGGCCACGCAGTAGAGCAAAGGAACAAAGCAAAAAGCATATGCACTCCGCACAAAGCATAGTGGGGCAATCATCTTGAATGTGTACAGAATCTAGCACCTTCCTACTACCCACCTGAGTTCCATCAGTATCAAGACATTCTGCCAAATCAAATTCAGACCGAGCATTGATGAAAAAGCCAACAGTGTGGAAATCGCACGAAACCTGTTGGGACATGGTGACAAGATGGGCCGAGGAGGCTGAGATTCCTACCGGCCATGCTTAGGGAGAATGATTGAGGCTACCTCTAAACATTATGTACCTGTTTAGAAGAATAACAAACACTTTGCAGTTAGAGGTTAGTCAGTAATTAACTTATGTAGAAACATAGTCAATCACACCAAGACAGAAACCTCAAATGATGGAGCAGTGCTCACCTATCAAAGGACCCTCCCCTGTTGGCATGTGTGAAGGCAGCTCATGGGAATTTCACATCGCTGGGCATCATCTGGCGAAAATGTGGTGTGTCTCTCCCAAGCTGTGCACATGAATTCCATGGGTGTGTTTACCTTACAAGGGGGACCCTTCATCTTCCATGCCAGCTATAGGTGCCTAAATCTCTCTCATAGCGCTCATGAATGAACATAACTAGACTCTGGGAACACTTACAAGGCCATTGCGTCGCTGGTGCATCACTTTTTTTGACGCACCAGTAGCGCAGTTCGCCTGCACATATTTACAAGGCCACGTAAAGTCACCCTGTGTGACTTTTCATGGCCTTGTTAATATGGACCCGTTTCATGCATTACTGTGCGGGTGTCCTTATGCAACATCCATGAAACCTAATGCATTCCCAGATTTGCAATGTCTTGTAAAGCTGGGAATGTGGCAGAATCCTATGCCACCCTAGAGGAGGCATAGGCTTTCTACACTGAGGAGAAACATTTATTTCTTCTCGTTTTTTCCTCTTTCTTCGAGTGCTGCATTTTGCATTTTGAAAATGACATCAAGATTGCTTTTATGCAGGAAGGTGTCCCTTTTCTGTACAAAAACAATCATTCCCACAACGCAGGCACCCTTGCAGCATGGCGCACTGGTGTCTGCGCTGGCGCATGGCAGCCAATTGTGCACAAGTGCGGGGGAGAGAATACGGATGCACAATAATGTTGTTAATACAATGCATCCATGTGGTTTTAAAATGACGTCGTTAATCATAGGAAAATGGCTTGCGGCGCCGCGCTGCATTTTGTTTTGCAAATGAGGCCCACTGTATTTGCCTACGCCTTGCCCTTCACCCTGGGCAAGCAAGTGGCACAAGCTAATTCCAGTGGTGTAACAAAACTTGATGGGGCCACCCTGCAAGGTACATGCAGGGGGCTCATCATGCTCCAGACCAAGTTTGGAGCTTTCAGGTCAGGGACCTGCCAATGCCTGAGGGGGCCCAGAGCTCAGGGGCTTCCCGGCACCACGGGGGCTGTGGGGGCCTTTGTTACACCATTGGCAAATTCCCTCCTTTAGATCTTCACTTCTCCCCAGTGCAGGCAAGGCCAAAAGGAACCAGGAGGTCTGTTAACAAAGCGAATATTAGCAACTGCTCCTGTGATAGAAACAGATGAAGGAACCCTGTAACCCCAAGAGCCGCTCATTGAGGAGGTAGGACAACTATGTGTGCACCTTGGAAAGGCCCATATTCAGGCTACGTCTTGCCATGTGGAATGTGTGGACAGTGAAGTCGGTTTGGAAAAACACCCTTGATTGACTCCGTGTGCCAGGCATCAAAATAACAGTCCAAAACACTCCACCCAGGAGTGAGAGCTCCAGGAGTTGGACACTGACCTCACTGGATGTGAAACCTCGCATTTCCTGGGGACTGGTTTTCATGACTGACAATCACCCATGTGTGTATGGCCTACATTCTTAGGTTGTGTGCCTCATGCTGCTGAGCTGCTTTCATGCATAATTATTGTTTAAGGGATAGTATGTTGCTAATATTGCTTTTTTTCTTATCATGCAGGCACCAACTTTGGCCTATATTTTACTTTACACATATTCAGACTTTGTGCACCTATGCGAGGCACATTCAGCCTACACACATCCTACATCAGAGTGTGAAACCCTGCAAAGAAACAGTAAGTGAGGTGCTTTGTGTCAACCCTATTCCTTTCCATTCCATTGCTACACCTTGCCTCACCAATCACCTGCCCGGAGACTGGTGAGTGGGAACTCCTGTTTCCCCAGATGCTCTCCTGCCAGTGCTAAAAACCTTAATACAGCACAAGCAGCCAACTTCTGACATTGCAACACTTTGAAGGCAGCTTCCTTGGCAATGCCAATAGGTTTAGCTGTAATGTGCCAACAAATGTAAACACAACCATTCACAAATAGCGTTTATATGTGTTGAATGGACAAATGTTGTTCATCTCATTAAAGCCAGGACTATTGGGTTTGCTAGTGCTGGGAAAGAAAGCAGACAGAAAGGACTACTTCAGCAGACTGCCTGCAGGAGATAAAGAACTGAAGGTGGCAACCAGCATGATGATAAAGTATACTTTTGAGATGTTAAATAGTCCCTCGTGCATTCCAATGGAACGATGCTCCTCAGAGTGGATCCAAAGCCCAATCTATGTATAGCTTAGTAACAATACAATGTACAGACCTAAAAGGCATCTCAATAGATTCACACATATTATAAATCAATGAGGGTAAATTGACCCGGTTGTCCAGACACATGATAGATGAGGTGATATCCCCAGATCTGGTTTCGAGATTTCTAGCAACTGGCCCATATACACAGCAGGTGCAACTGACGATGGTCAAAACATTATTTCTCTGAGCAATAGTGGCTAAAATCAGTCAATTTCTGCCTGGCATTATTTTGCACTGCTGATTATGGGCATGCTTGTGGGCTTTGCAGCTGAACCAGTGGCATAACAAAACTTTAGGGGGCCCCCCTGTAAAGTACATGGAGGGGGTGTCCCTACGCTCCGGACCCGGTCAGGGGCTCTCAAGCCTGGGCCATACACAGGGACAGAGGGGGGCCCTGGGACTCAGGGCCACCTGCACCGTGGAGATTGTGGAGGCCATTGTTATGCTACTGCTTAACCCCACTGTCACAGGTTCGCCCCCCAGTGGCTCCACTCAGCCGTTCATCCTTTTGAGGTTGATAAAATTAGTACCATTGAGACTTTGGAAGCAGTACACATCTGCTACACTGCCCTAAGAAATGCCAGGAGAACATGTGCTTTAAAATACACGTTAGGTTATATTTTAAGAGCAACAAGCCTTAGATTTCAGGGGGCATTCCGCTCAAAGTTCCAAAAATGAGGTATGAATGAAAAAACAACCGAAATAGCATGCAGTTCCTGCGACAGTCTGTTTATCAGAGCCAACACAAGGACTGGGCCCACTCTAGAAGGATGAAGAGATATTCTAGCTCCTTCCAAAAGTGTGGGCAGGTCTGCTCTTGTAGCCACAATGGCCCTCCATGATGTTGGCACAGTGGGCAGTAACCGACCGTGGCCCACACATGTAGCAGAATGTGCTGGGTGTATGAGAATGATCATGTGGTATGTAAGATTGTCTTATGTGTCACTCTACAAGAGAATGAAGATATGCACAAAAAATATATACTATAATGATAGACTCAAAGTGAGAACAATCATGAGTCTTTCTTAAAGAAAGCATCACTGGCAAGGTAGTTCACTTGGAGGGTACCAAAGCAACAACTAGCAGAAGATATTCAAATGCCAAGGGTCTCGTACAGTCTGGAGTTAACTGGTCACCCTTCTGCAAGGGAAGACTTCAGACCTCTTCAATGGCATGCATTTAAAGACGATAAGAGACATCTTGGTTGTTGCTTGGTGACTTCAATGGCAGGATGTTCGTGAGTGCGCTGCAAGGAGGACTTGTACGTGTTGTGGACAACTCTTTTCCTCTGAAACCATCTCAAGAGGAAAGCAACTCAGAAGCTTCCAACCTTCAGAAGGACTGCCCGGAGTATTCCGGGTTAATCAGGATCTAAGGAGGGTAAAACCACATGGGCAAGAAGGCAGAGATCCAGGCAACTTGGGAAGTTATCAAAATCAATAAGAGAATGGATCACTTGAAAGTACAGCACCAGGGTTTTTTGTGACCTTCATAAAAAAACCCTCAGACACGCATGTAAGCGATGTGGTGGTATATCTTGGTACTCCACCTATTAACGTGGCGTGGTGCATCATCATAGGGTCTTTCTAGTTATATGCGACCTCCACCTAGAGGTAACCACTGGCTGTGTAGCAGTGTTCCAGAAATAATGCTCTTAAAAAATTAGGTTTAAAAAATCTTTGGATCATCAAAACAAAACCTTTATTAAAATTGTGATTCAAGGATTATAAAAATATTTTTATTTGTGTAGATATGGATCGTGTTACTGGACCCTCTATACATAAAGATTGGTCGACATGTTTCAGCCCCACTGTGCCCAGCTGGGTCTAGGGGGCTTTCTTCAGGACCGAGATGGAATAAAATAATACTTGCACAATTTGTGTAGTACAGCGGTGGTTCAATTCTCCACCTTCTTTTCAATGAGGCCAATAGTACCTCTCAAGTCTTGGGCATTACTTCCTTCTGGGGTCAAGAGGTAGCGGCAGCACAAGCAAGGAAGTCCCACAGAGCTGGCGACGGAGAAGACTTTCATTAAAAAAAGGTGGGGAATTGAACCACTGCTGAAGGTCATTAAAAAGAAATTCTGGTGCTGTAGTTCCAAGTGATCCATTCTCTTATTTATTTTTATATATAGCCTGGAAGCTGAATGGATCAAAAACTTCTGCCTCCCTCACTTTCATTGAAGAACTTGGGAAGTTAGAGCGTTTGGGTACTGACTGGACAGAGGGACTTTTCTAGGCTACCTCGCATATCTTGTCGACTAGACCCAGGACAAAGCATGAAAGCATGAGGAAAATATGAAATCTATTATAAGTCTTTGATATGAACCATAGTACTTATCAACAGCTGTAGGTAACACCAGAAAAGGGCCAATGACCTTATTTTGCATGTGGTCTTTCAAAGCAAGCAACTCATGCATTTCTGATTCATCATGGTGAAAGAAGAAGTCCCGATATGCCAGACTTATACACCACTCCAAGTGCACATGAATTTTTGGCTGGCCATCTTGGACCGACCTTACATTCATACGCACTTGGCATGTTCTCCAGCCGGGCTTCATTACAGCCTGGTTGGAGAACATGCCCCGGCTCCCATTTCCTGACTGAGTGTCCGCCGATGGCGCTCAGACCAATCCAGCATTGTGATTGGTCAGGGGAGCCTGGGTGCTTCCTGTTCCATTCCCGACACGAGGAGAGATGTGGCATAAAGTAAGTGTTTTTGTCTTTATTATTTAAGACTTCACCACTCCCCCTGCCTCCCGCCCACCACTCAAGGTCTGTGCCGGCCGCCAGTGGTAGCCACACTGAGTACACTCAAGACAGTCAAAAGAAGTCCTGCACACGAGGGGATGTAAGGCTGGTTGTACCCAGATCCCTGGTGGTAGGACTTTTGGAACCACCATGCATGGATCTTTGGGGGTGGTACAAACAAGAGTCAGACTATCACTAAGTGCATTGGTTCCAACGATGAGCAGTATGAATGATGGCTATAGCGGAATCGCATTTTATGTGTCAAACTACAGGAGCAGCAGAAAAAACAAACCTTTTCATTACAGGGTTTCCCATTGGTGACGTTGTGTGTTCACAGACAGCGGGTAAGAGTACCTGGTTATTCTGGATGCGGAGTGTGGATTTTTCCCGAGGAGTAGTATGGAGAATGGTCTTCACCTTTGTAATGTAGAGAGTGGGAAGATCCAGAAAAGGAAAACTTCTTGGTTGGATACTCTGGGGTTTGGTCGTTCAGGGCTTTGAAAGGGAGGCAGGAAATCCTTATGGTGCAGCGTGCCCCTGTATCTGCTCTTGGAGACAAGCCATTCTGCACATGCACATCCTTGCCTGGTGATTGACAGCAGGGTCGGCTCCTCCATTGGAGCGGAGGAGCGTCAACCCACTTAAATGCACCGAGATGAAAAATGAAATGGTAATTCATCATTACCATTTTATTTTTCATCCTGACATCCTCCCGTACTGAACTAGCGGCAGGACGAGGGCGAGGCCGCTGCTGAATGACAGCAGCAGGGATTGGGAGGATGGTGGGTTGTTTTTGTCCACCCTTCTTGAGACTGCCAGGCAGACATGCGCACTTTGAAACATCTAACCCAGCTGTCTTAAGACAGGTGGGTTAGAGCAACTGCACGCCTCCATAGCACTGTGGAGAGCCGAGACAGGCCACTCCCTCCAATCAGGACGCTGCTCTCATGCTGGTGAGAGCAACACCCTGATTTGGCAAGGGAGTTTCCTGGTGGCCGGGCTGCAGTGACTGGTCTGGTGCAGGAGGACCAGTTGTCAGGTAAGTGTTTCTTTTAATATAGTTTAAGTATATATTTGTGTGCACTAGCTTTGTTTGATTTTTTTATTGTTTATCAGGGCGCGTGCATCCCCCTCTTCCCAATGATGCCAGCTGCCACTTTCAGCCAGTGCAGGTATTTCACCAAAACCCCAGTGCTATTCTCATGGACATATTGCCGTCATTTAATCAGTCTGCTCTGTTTCGCCTGTGACGCCATCTTGCCTACAGCACTATGCAATCTGCAATTCTCAAACTTCACCTTCCACAGTGCAAAGTGCTGTCGCCAGGACTGGCTGAAGGAGTCACACGTGATATGGCCCCAGGAGCAATGCACCCCTTCTAATCGAGAAAGACATAAACTTTGACCCTGGTGATGGCAACAGTGCAATATGATGACATAACTTTGAGGGGAAAAAAAACTCCAAGCAGCAGTATGCTAATAAACAGTGATTTGTGACAGACATAAACTGATGTAAAGCTAGCAACAAAAAAAGAAAAGAAAACATAGAGTTGTGTTAGTAACGTCATTTATTACCGTTAAATGTGGCTGCCAAGAAGCCTCGAATCATTTGTGAAGTCTTCACCAAGCCCTGGATTTTTACCTGAAAGTGCGCTTCATTCTGTCTTTTTTTCTCATAATTCTTATAAAGGTAAACTTAAACCCTTAGCCCCAGATTGCTGTTCTCTGCACAACCAGGAAAGACTGGGTGTGTCACATGTGATATCACAAGACCATTTGCAGCTATTGGCTTAGTCCTGCTCCGTCTGCCGCCAAATGTATGGCGGCAGACGGAGCAGGACTCTATAACAAGACGCTGCGTACCAAAGTACGAAAAGCAGCAACCCTATATCCTCCTGAATTGGTAAGAGGGAGAAAGGTATCCGTCAAAAACTGGTATTAAATAGAAGGAGCCAGCGATTTTTTCATCTCAAAAGACTCATGACAAGATTATTCTCAGCAGGAGAAAACGTCTTTGAGCGAACAATAAGCCTAAGAATAAGATCGAATATCCAATACATAGGAGCCCTAATTTAAATCTATACTAGAGCCCACGAGAGAAAGGAACAGAACACCCAGAGGGGATTCTTCAAACACGACCTTTTCTATAACGTAGAGGGAGGCAATCGAACAAAGGGAAGAGAGGAAAAAACTCTTGCAGAGACAGAGAAACCGAATTTGTCTTGAAAAAGATGGTGTGAATCATTTAGCCATCGAAACGCGTCGACGCATCCACCTGTTCAATTACATAAAGCACACTTTTGTCAATCATTAATTATTTGAAAATGTATGACATTGTGTTGCGAAATATTATATGAGATGTAAAAACAGTATTGACAAATTTAATGTCATACAACTTGTTCTGTCTTGTGTAATTATGCTGGTCATAATTGTCCTATTGTGTTTAGTGTGATTTTATGGATATTTTTGTATTGTGGTGCACTGAGAATTGAATACAAGTTTTAATGCTTCATTTTTAACATGTATTTTTTATAAATATTCAATTTGTATATAGAATTACGTTTTTGCATTATATTGTTACATTGTGTTTTCTCAAATTCACGGTTCAGGGAAATATTCTTTTCTACTGTGAAACAGATGCGGCTGGAGACAGAACACTGACCACAAGTGCAGGGCAGTAGCATTAGGCACTGTACAAAAAACCCCGACCGATTAATGGTGCACGCTTTTGGGGATGTTCATCCTCTAATTCAATATAATACAGTGCGGTAAAATCGTGGTGTTCAAGTTTTCCCCGGTGAGATACGACTTCCCCATCCATAGTTCTGTCTGTCGAACCGTGGAACAAGACAGTAACAAGCGTTTTCTCCTGTTCAAAGCCCGCAGATCTGGTGTCTTACACTTTTTTCATGCACACATTTCACTGCGTTTCACCTTAAGAAATGTATCCCCAGAGGTGTGTGCAGAATTTGTACACAAATAATAATCCTGTTTGTGCAAACACGTTTACTTTACACCTGAGCCTGGATTACCGGTCCAAGTGTAACTGAGGCCTTGGACTTTAATGTGGGCTATTCTCCGTCAAGCCCCCATCACTCGTATAAACAAGAACAAAACACACATTTGTTTCCCATGAAAATCGCAAGCATTTCTAAAATGCCCTTTTCCTGAAAGGCAATGACAAGTGACATCACATCCGGCAAGGCTGCGCCACACCAGTCTTGCCTGATGAGACGTCTCCCATCTTTAATACAACAAAATGCATGGTGTGAGGAAGTGACATTGCTTGCCCTTTGTCCTCCATGACATCAGAGTGGAACCCTTATCCCGTTCTTAGCCTCTCTCTATTGATGTTCCTTCCTCAATGAATTCTGTCAGGGGTAAACAAGCGTTGGCAAAGCTAACATACGGGCAGGTGAATTGTAGATGAAGTAGAATTAGGGCTTTAAGTGGGTTGAAAAAACTGAGGGGTATCAAAGGGGCGTGGCCAATGTAATTAAGGGCGTGGCTTAAAAACATGTATGCTAAAAATCTGCGCATAGCATAGTGTGCCGTCCAGTTTGTATTTTGCTGTTTCTGTCATTGCATCCAGATATATGACACAACAAGTAACATCAAACATAAAACAAGTCAGGACTATTATCTTTGTCAATGGTTGTTAGCTGCATAAGATAAATAAGCACCAACTATGGCTTGTATATAATATTGAAAAAGCTTTGACTTAAAGCCCTGGTGACACCACGACAATGTTGCTTCTCTACTGTAGAATACAATGGTGAAGGTAACTTAAAAAGGATCGCATTTGGCTCCCTGGTTCGGATTAAACATATGGCTGAAAGGGAGGATGTTTTGAATCCCTGCTACTTCAATGTAGAAGGACTCAGCTCTCCAGCTTTCCCTGCCTGGTCCGCGTCCTGCTGCGGGCCCCCATCCTTGTTCCGGCCGGGCTCTGCCTGAAGAGAAACAATGTAAGTTGTTACTTTGTTTCTCTTCAGTCAGCGCGAGGAGCTCAGAGCAGGCTGCAGAATGCAGCTGCTTTCTAGAGCAAGAGACATGCAGCTCCCTACATAGGAGCTGAGGGGGCCCCCTTCATGTACTGGACATTGGGAGCCCCACGCACCGCGGTGGCTGCGGGAGTGTTTGTTACGCACTTGAGTTGAACGCAGACATTTCCTCTCTCTGGCAAGCATGAAGAGGGGCGAACACCCGCCCCACAGCCTCGTAACTTGATGAAGTAGGATTACAATAGGTCCTTGACAGAGTGGCAGCTGCAGGGTTCATCACCTGGTGACTTGTGGGATCGGCTGAGGAGGGGAATGGCTTAAGGAGCAAATAAGGCAGTGGTTGTATCTCCCACAGCTTACAGAAACTTGCAGAGAAGAAGCAAAAGACAGTGAGAAAAAGTGTAATCGCATGAACACACAGTGGTATAGCAAATGACTAGGCATGTAGTGGAGACCTGCACAATGCAAAGCTTGTTTCCACATTCTCGCTGGTTTTTATTGAATTTAATACAAATAGCCCAATATTAACAAACATTTTGCGCTAGGTTTGTGTCACAAAACTGATGCAAACCTGTGCAAAATATTCATTTTGGATTTACTTTCCAGCGTAATACATGTTTTAAACTGGAAAGTTGCCTCAAAGTAGTTCAAAGAAGCACAATGTGCTGTTTTGCATTGCTTTGGATCCAAGGCATGTATCCTGTGCAGTATGTGAACATTTTCCTACAAACGCCATGGTTTTTTATGCAAACCCCGATATACTAACAATAGCACACAGGGTTTAACACGTTCTTTGAGACAGGTGTATAAAGGAAAATGTTTTTATTTCTTTAAATTTCCCAGCTCGTCACCAGCCGACTGGACTACGGGAACTCCCTCTACGCCGGAACCACAGCCAAACTTCAGAAAAGACTCCAGCGCATTCAGAACGCCTCAGCACGACTCATCCTGGACATCCCCCGACATAGCCACATCTCCGGACACCTGAGAGACCTGCACTGGCTCCCCGTCAGCAAGAGAATCACGTTCCGACTCCTCACCCACCCACACAAATCTATCTACAACCAAGGCCCCATATACCTCAACGACCGCCTGACCTTCTACACTCCAACCCGCCAGCTACGATCGACCAGCCACGCCCTCGCCGCCGTTCCCCGCATCCGAAGAGCCACAACAGGAGGAAGATCCTTCTCCTACCTGGCGGCCAAGACGTGGAACTCCCTCCCCATCCACCTCCGCCTGACCCAAGACCACCTCTCCTTCAGGAAGCAACTCAAGACCTGGCTGTTTGAGCAGTAGCGGGCCCCTCCCCCCCCCCCAAGCACCTTGAGATCCTCCGGGTGAGTAGCGCGCTATACAAATGCCTTGATTGATTGATTGATTGAGCTATGCATGTGTGCTGCACTCTACAGCATGCATCTAAAGTGGACAAAGTTTGCCCAGGCAAAGTATTTTGTACTGAATGTTGCCCTTCCAGTATAAAACCTAGGCTAAACTTATGCAGATACCTTGCACTATGGTGCACAGGTGTATGCATGGTGTTAGGTAGACTGATTTTGCGTCAGCCCCTAGGGAGGGAGCAGGACCAGTGGCTTATATCTTAGTAGATATGAAGCTATTCTGCTCTCGCACGAAACCCAGCGCAGTAACTTTGGGTGCAGCGATAGTTAGCCTGGTATTTTTGTAAATCTGGTCCACAGTTTTCATTTAGAGCAGAAGGTGCTGTATGTGTCACAGTCCACAATCAATGCTATACAGTACAAGGACTCAGGAGCAGTCACAACAATGCTGTCACCATGACAGAAGCATCATGATCAGTCTGATTCCCTATTTTGGTGCTCAGGCGGGGGTTGCGAGCTTGTGCCTGATTTCCACATCGGCTGTGCATTACAGCCTGAGAGGAGCACAAGCTAAGTGCGCATTGACTGTTTGGCCAGTCCAAGACTACTGGCCAAACCGTCATGCGCACTTAAGGTGTATATACCACTCCTCCTCCTGCACTGTGACAGAAGCCCAGCCCCACCCCGCCCAACCAGGTTCCGAGAAAAAAATAAAATGATAATAACATTGTGTTACTATCATTTTGATAGTGATTTTTCAGGAGGATTTATTCAAGTTGGTTACAGATAAGTAGTACAGTAGTATTCAGCCCCACCAGGAGCAGCCAGCCAGGCGCTCAGCCCTTCTCTAACTGTAAGTTCCCACTCCCAACATTCCATCTTGCAAAATTCAGGCAGCATTCTACTGGCACATCATGAATCATAACAAACCAGGATACTACATATCCACCTTCGTTCCAAAAGAAAAACAAAAAGGAATAACAAAAGAGAAAGAGAGCAGAAGCTAGACGCAGGCTAAAGGAACGAGAAAAGCAGAAAGCACCAGAGAGAGTAGGGGTAAAACATAATGAAGGGAGATGAGAGAGAATAACATAAACCAAACTCATCTTCCCTTCCAAAGATAGCCACAGAACAGGAACAAAAAGGGCAAAGAATAGAAAAAGAAACCATCAATGACTACCCTCTGCACACCCACTGGCCAGGTAAGCATGCAAGAAGGCACCTCACATCAGGAGGAAACAAGACGACAGAGAAGAAGAGGAATGCAAATACTCATACTTCATCAAATTTTTGAAGAATGAAATACAAATAGAAAATACAACTGGGCTACAGTGTTGAAAACGAAACTAGTACCATAATACAAAACGCCCAGAGTAACATAACCCATGCACTATGGCGACTAAAACCATACACCCGCTAAGGGTAAACATTTGCTTATGCATGGGCGAGTGGAGGTAAGGATATGTGCACTGTTGCACAAAAAAATATATAACCCACACTAGACACCTTAAGAAAGGTAAACGTGCACACCGGAGAGGTCAAAAGGATGTGCCTAGTGAATGCGGGACAACCGTCTGGGCGACGCACCTCGACTAAAGGTCAAGTGATATCCACATGAAAGTGGGAAATAACCCCAAAACATACCTCGCGGAGAGGTCAAGAGTCGTGCATGTGTGAGTGGGACTACAGTCCACACAACACCTTGTGTACTTGAGGAAAAAAAATGTTGCACTGTGTGAAGGTAAAAACCTTAGGCACCCTATGTAGGGTAAAATGTAAACCTAAACATTATGCACTGTGTGAAAGGAAAGTAATTCAGGCAGCATTCCACTGGCACAGCATGAATCATAACAAACCAGGATACTACAAATTTAATTTTTCCTTTGTTGCACTGCTCAGAAGCAGTGGAGCAACGCTCCTCCACCTTAGAGGAAGAGCTGCGGCTGTTCAAGAGGAGTAGGAAGATCTGTAGTCTTTAGCCACAGGACTGAAGTGCACTGATGTCGCACTCTATGGCACTGAACTGCACTGATGTCGCACTCTATGGCACTTACTGAATTGCACTTCACACAATTATCTGCAATCTCGATTAGTCATTCATTGGGAGGCTATAAAGTGCAATCTTACTGGCTCATTGATTACAGAGGTTGTGTATTTATGCCAACCTAAGACCTAATTATAAGGGCCTTGTCACCTTTCCAGTTAACTCCACCCTGGTGGTTACCGATACTGGAGCTAGTGATAACTCTATGGGCAGGGTTGAGGGGACATTGCTAGAGGGACCCTAAGTGTCTCCTGTGAAACTCCTAATTTTTCCCCACTTTGTTATCTGTAGGTTCTACCTTCTTTGAGCTGAAGGATTCTGAAATTGAAAGAGCACAGATCCATAGAGTTACCCTAAATCTTGTAGCCCACATAACCGGCCAAATCCGGATTACCGAGGCACAGTTAAAAGGGCTCTCGATATGACACCGTACATTAGTTCATACCTTTTGACACTGCTGTTATTCTCACAACCCCCACGTATACCTTCTTGAAAAACTGGCCTCTGCACTGTGCACACATACTTGTACACAACCTGTTCACGCTGTGTGATTGTTCCCACGATTGTCCGATCTGGGCGCCCGATTCACAGAACTAACTTAAGACAAAATCCTAAACTTACTACTTTTGGTATTCACAGAAGTTTGTATTTTGTCTTAAGTTTTTCTTAAGACAGACTTAAGACAGGATGTTGTCTTAAGTCTGTCTTAACCCCTTCGATGCGGCCGCGATTTCCCTGGTGAGCTGTAAACAGCACGAACAGGGGCGGGCCGTGACGAACCCCAGCCGTCATCAGCACACGAGCACCGTAGTGCATGACGGCTGGGGTTCGTCATGAGCATGGAAGGGGTTAAGAAAAACTTACGACAAAATCCTAACTTCTGTGAATACCAAAAGTAGTAAGTTTAGGATTTTGTCTTACGTTATTTTTGTGAATCGGCCCCTCCTATCCGTTTCATTCTAAAATGCAAAAAGCATTCGGGAAAATGTTATAGCATTCTATAAGATTGAAGTTATCAGGACATTGCCTGTTCGCTAGCTGAAGTACAACAAGGAATGCCAAATCGCAAAGAAAAAGCAAATTATTTTACAAAAGGATAACCTTTCCAATTTAGGGAGTTGTTGATCAGTTAATAAAATGTAACAAATGTCCTTGTTTTCAATTTTTCATCTGTTATAAGTCACCGAGATGTTACACTTCAAGATATTATGTTTCATATTGTTCAAAAGGTTGTTTTTCTTTTTTTAAATGGCAAACACAGATTAATAATACAGTACTTTGTGATCAGAAGCTTGATTAAAGACCAAACGCGCTGCTCAGTAATCAGTCAATCAGAACATGAGGTGGTGGCAGCGTTCTAAAACCCATTAGGATGTAAATACTTCGACCCACTCATACAACTACATTAGCTGAGTGAGTGGGCTGAGCTGCACGCAGGACGTAGGTGTTCAACGACCGAGCTCTAAACACTTCCATATAACGTGCTGCGTAGGTTGTGCCTATTGTTTTAGACACCCTTGTGTGCATTACTTAACAATCTTCTATTGGAGACTGGTTCTAAGCACAAGTAGGTAAAATGTTTGCGAAAGATATAAAGTAAGACCCGGATCAAAAAAGTGAAGGAGGTTACAGCCCAAACATGATATTTACTAGCACCACACCATGGGGCATAGTTACAAGGGGATTATGCCACAGGAACGTCACTTTTTCTGGCATTCCCGTGGCGCAATGCTCTGCACCATATTTACAAAGTGGCGTTAAGCCACTTAGCGCGGCTTAACACCATCAGTGCGGCGCATTTTCCCACTGTGCGCTGAAGATTCGAAAATCCCGCGGTTCATGACGAGCTCAGCTCATCATGAGCGTACGAGAGGTGTACTTCATGATGAGCTGAGCTCGTCATCAGCGCCGAAGGGGTTAAAGCTGCTTTGTAAATATGGTACTCTTTCAGGCAGTTTTTGGCGTGAAAGGGGCATGAAATGGATGTTGCGGTGGTCGTTCCTCCGCAGCATCCATTGCTTTTTGACGCTGCCCAGATTTAAAAGGATCCGTAAATCTGAGGCAGTGTTAAAAACTAACGCCACTGAATAGCAGCCATTAGATTGGCACAAAGAGGGGAAATACTTAAATTTTGCTCTTTCTAATTGCGCTGCATTGTGCAGCACACATAGAAGGAGCAAATCGTAATTAGTGATTGCTTATGTGCAGGAAGGTACACGTTCCAAGACATAAACAATCATCCCTACAATGCAGGTATCCTTGGACTACGGCGCAAGGGTGTCTGTGTTGGTGCTAGGCAGCTTTTTTTTTAGTGCCAGCGCAAGGGAAGACACAGGGGTGCACCGTATTCTTGCATTTTTTAAATGACACCGAGCGGCGCTGCAAAATTGCTCACAGTGCCATTTCCTAGAAAATATACCCCCCTATTTGGGAGCACTGCAAATCAAAGCTTAAATATGAGACTGTCTGTGGCTGATTCACAAAGGTAAACTTTCACTTTTATGTAAGTTTACAATTTGTTTGGTATTCACGCACTACGGGCCAGATTTAACACATATTCACACAGCGCAGTGCAGCAACCACAAATGAAGTGCTGTGCTGCGTGAAAAGAAGAGATGAGGAGAGCACCATATTTACTGAAATATGGCTCTCTGCTCCCCTTCCCCTAGCGCTGGCACTGAAATGAGCTGCCATAAGCGACTGAGACATCTTTGCGCCATAGTGCAAGGGTGTCTTGGTGCGTGTAGCATAGGTTCTGGAAGGTTAACCTTCTAGTACAAAATACCATGCTTAGACTAACTTTAACCCTTTTCCCTCTTTGTATGTGTGCTGTAAATTGCAGCCCATGTACAAAATCTGAAAATGAAGGAAAAATAAAAAGCATTTCTCCTTCCTATTGCCTACTTCAAAAGGGCTCACTTTTCTGACACTAAACCCTGTCTACTTTATTTAGTAAATAGGGTTTAGCATCAGAACCCTTGGGTGGTTACATGAGAATGCTCATGCACCACCAAAGGGACGCCCCTCTTGCCGCTCAGTAGTGCAAAGCAGCATACGTAACTTTCACCTTATTTCCAGTAAGCATGGGCGGAAAATCCGTTCCGCTCGCGGATTTTGTAGATTTCTGGTAAATTCGCAATCCGCGACATTCGCAAATTTCCCGCAAAATCCACGAGCGGAACGGATTGGGTCAAAAGTTCAAGCTGCCAGAACCTCTAAAATTGTTACAAAAAGTCAGCTTCAACAGGAAGCACTAATAGATAAAGTAAAGCAGGTGCTAGAGTTGAATCTCAAATTCAGTTACACAATCATTAATCACCCAAAACTTTGGGTGATTAATGACTGTGTAACCTAATTTGACCTTCAACTCAAGCACCTGCTATACTTTATCTATTAGTGCTTCCTGTTGAATCTGATTTATGGCTGAGGGCATAAGGGCACAAAGTGGGACAGAGGGCATGAGTTAGGCAGAGGGCAGAAGGGCAGAGAAACCAGTGGGGCAGAGGGCAAAATGGCACAAACAAGAGTGGGGCAGAGGGCAGAAAGGCACAAAAACAAGTGGTACAGAGGGCATAAGGGCATAAAAACAAGAGGGTGGCAGTGATGAACCAGGCAAAAAAAAACTGCGAACACGGAAAGCGCCCCGCGAATACGCAAAAGTTTCCCGCGAACACCCAAAAATAAAAAATCTGCAAATTCGCAAATTTTGCGGATTGCGAGTTCGCAAATCCGGAAATTCGCGGATCGCGAATTTGCAAAATTCGCCCATGCTTACTTTCCAGCCCTAAACAAGTTTGGGGCTGAAATGTAAATCACAGCTTAAAATCTTAGTAAATCTCCACCCCACAAATCTAATTTTACTAATAGTAATTTTACAAATGCAGAGACTACGCAGTCTGGGTAGAGAACTCGGCACATAAAAAGATAGGACAGGCTACTCTTTTATGTGCAGAGTCTTGCCACGAATGTAGAGTCTCCACAGTTGTGAAATTACTATTAGTAAAATTAAACTCGTAGGGCCTGATTCCCAGAGTGTATGTTTGGTTGTTTGCTATTCGCAGAGGTATTTTACGAGCAGTGTTTTTATAACAGCGGAGTGTGGATACTACGCGCTTATGAAGATACTACTCATAAAATACCTTTGTGAATAGCAAACACTCAAACTTATACAAAATTGTAAGTTTACCTTTGTGAGATCAGGCCAACCGTATTTCAGAAAGCGAGAGAGAGCACAAAAGTGTGAGAGTGTGTGTATGTGAATGTGCGTATGTGTGTGTGTCTGTGGCTCGCACTGTGCGTCTTCTCTAGTTGTAGCTGCACTGTATTTTTATTACTTTGCCAGATAAACAGCTTGCCTCAGATTTTGGGCAGCAAATCGCTGCATTGAAATCTTCACTAGCAAATCTGTGCCACTAATTCATTTTGTTAGACCCTTACACATACAGCTTAAATGAAATTCTTCAAAAAGTGTGTATATATGCATGAGAAAATGCTCCTTTTATCAGAAGCTGGAATTAAATTCCAAACACGATCCTCAGTAATCAGTCAATCAAAATATGAGGGGGTGGCAGTGTTCTAAAATCCATTAAGATGTAAACACACCAACTCACTCATACAGCTATATGAGCTGAGTGAGTGGGCTGAGCAGCATCCAGGAACCAGGTGTTTAACCAAGCTGTAAGCACTTAAAGATAACATGCTGCGTAGGTTGTGCCTATTACTTTTTAAACACTTGTTTAATTTACTTATGTTCTGTTGGAGATTGATTATATGCACACGTTTTTAAAATGTGTGTCTGTGTATGTGTTTGAAAACATGATAGGTGCTCATAGTCAACCTCTTTTTTTGCTGAATATTATTGTCAGGCTTTGGAAACTAGGGTCAGTGTATGCATTCTGACCCCTAAAACATGTACAAATTGGCTAATAGCTGATTGGCATATTTAACTTTTGTGTAAGGCCATAGTAAATTAGGTAAAAAATCTATACCCATGGAAAGTTAAATGCCACTTGTGGACTGCTTCTTTTATTGTGTCATCGACTAGTTTGACAAGGAACACATGGCTTCAGACTAACCAATGTACCCTGTTGACTGAGGAAAAAGCATCCTTTTAAATATTAATAAGTCACCCCTCTGTAGCTCGGAAAATGTAGACATTTTATGTTACCATGTCCCTACAATGACACACCCCAAAAGGGATTTTCAAGGTGGAAGGCTTTGGGTGTCCAATGAGCCAAAAGAATAGTACAGATTAAACTATTAATTCTGCTATTTTAGGTTTGGGACCAGCTAGATAAATGATTAAACCATTATTGGTTAAAGTTTTTAAAAATTTGATCAAATGGTGAAATTAGGGTTTTAATAAACATTGAGGAAAACTATCTTTTAGATACCTTTACCCTATCTGAAGTTAATCGGATCTAATGTGAACTAGCCTGTTAGTAGTTGCCTGTTGGTGCTTGACCTTAATGATATGTGAAAACTGCTCCCAGAGCTGTAAAGCAGCTTAAGTCTGGTAACAGGATGAGCTGAGTGTGAAGCTGTTGATCCCTAACAAGTCCCAGAAAAATCATTAACCTGAAAGGGACAGAGGTGATGCCTGCCCATTCATACTTTAGTGTAAGGAGAAACCTAGGGAAAATAAACCTTTGTTCTTTAGGCCCAGGGTAGCAAACTGGGCACCAACCTAGTGGTAAGACGAGCTGGTTCCAGAATAACCTTTGGGTAGCTTGGAAGGTGGGGACTGGTCATTCCCTAAACACAACCCTGTCTTGCACACAAGCACTCTCCAAGAGCGCAAAGGCCTGCGACATATAGGGCCTTTCGTTTAGACTAGTGCGCTATGGGATAGTTTGCATTAAGGAAAACAGGATGTATTGTAAAAGTGGGTAGGGGTAACACCCACCCACTGGCTGGTGAGACCTACAAAGCTGTCACCTCACCCCAGGCTCCTGAGAACACTTTCTAGACCTGTGTAAGAACAAAAGAAGGGCTGCACTCCTGTTTGACACCTGTGAAGACACCGGTAGGACTGGATCTGCACTCTCTTGCACCCAGAACAAAGACGTGAATTTCAAGGGCCTCGTCTTTGGTTACATGGACACAACAAATGTCATGAGGCCTTTTCTTGAAGAGAACAGTTACAACAGTACCAGGACTCAATCACGCTGTTGGCCTTTGCTGTAGTGAGACCTGATCCCTAAGCACCATCATTGAGGTTTGGAAGCCTTAGTGGTGTACCAGGACCAACCACCCAGTCAATCCTCTCAAAGTGTGATCTCACTGGGCATGAAACAGAGGTTGGTCCTACTCTGAGCTTTTTGCCACCTTAAAATCCAGTTCAGCGTACCCTTGCAGTAAGCACATCTGACTTCAGTACTACAGTCCAGGATGCAGTCTGCTGGCTTATGCTTTTGGAGGAATATTGGCTCTAAAAAGAGACTAATTCCAAAGGCAGAAATCTAGAGTGGGTCAATGTGCTGAAAGTATCCGTCTAACCAGAGAACTTCCAAGAGAAATTTGACTTTTCCTGCCAAAACCAACATCTTCAGTGGGACCTCACTCAACATCTATCTCACGTTGAAGGGAGTTTGCTGAATATAGCCTGCTGCCTTTTTCTCTGGGACATTTTGACTTCAATTCTCAGAAGATAAGGGGTCTTATGTATCAAAAACCTCTTTTGCGATTCTAAAATAGTGATTTTCTGCGAGTCGCTATTTGAGAATCGCAAAATGCTATGTATGTAGGATTTGCAATAAATTTAGTGAATCCTACATATTCTTTATTTGCGAATCTCAAATTGCAATTTGCAATTAAGGAATACCTTCCCCTTCATTCCTGTGGCCCTAAAGGCCCATAGGAATAAATGGGAAGACATTCTCAATTAGCGATTAGCAAATAGAGAATCGCAAATAGAGAATGCAATTTCAAAAGTGCAAGGGTGTCAGAAGGACACCCTGTTGTACCCCTGAAATAAGTATGGGTGCACATGTGGCGCACATACATGCCCTAGGGGCATGTACGTGCTTTACATTGCACTTTGAAAAATGCATTTTTCTAAGAAATCGCAAATTACCACCCCACTAGAAATTGGTGGTAATTTGCAATTCCTTATGGCCAAATTGCACTTTTTCGGTGCTTCTTACATTGAATTTAAGGAATTGCAAAATTTGCGATTCCTTAAATTCAATCACAAAATAAGGAATCGCAAATTTTGCGATTCCAAGATGGCCTAACCCCTGCTGATGAGGGGTAAATACCCCGAAACAAGTGTACAGGGATGGCGAAGAGAGCGAAGATAGCAGAGAATCGAAAGAAGATGCATCGCAAAACACGAACTACACTTACCACAGTCCTTAGGGGCGATCCCGCTGGTGTGTGAGCAGTGTGCGACCCCACCCCAATTGTAATGTTAAATGCTCCCTCGAGCAGCTGGCTGACGAGCCTGTGACCCCGCACCTGCGCGCCTGGAGTGGTACTAAACCTGGTAATATTGGCAGCAACCCCAGAAGATGGCCTAATCTCTGCTGATGAGGGGTAAATGCCCCGAAACACGTGTACAGGGATGGCGAAGAGAGCAAAGATAGCAGAGAATCGAAAAAAGATGCATCGCAGAACACAAACTACACTTACCACAGTCCTCAGGGGCGATCCTGCTGGTGTGTGAGCAGTGTGCGACCCCCACCCCAATTGTAGCCTTATTTTGCACGCAGATTTGCCTCATACATACCACAAAGCAAAATTGCGATCGCAACCGCAGAAATTCTGCGAATTTCGGCGTTTGCGATCGCAATTTTGCTTGATACATATAGCCCAAAGTCTTTGCCAGAAGGAACCTGTTTGGTGTAACTGATCAGCACTTCATGAAGGGCGGTCAGAAATCGTACTTAGATCCCATTCAACTGCGAACAGTGATTACTGATTGGCGCTTTATTTTTTCTTTGTGCTTTTTCTCTTAAATCCTTAAAAAATGTAATAGTAATTGTATTTATATAGCACTTACTACCCCTGACGAGGTGCTGAAGTGATTTTCAGTGAGTAGCTTAGTGGATTAGTAGTGGATTAGTATATGGAAATCTAAGTTGTTAATTTGAGTGGTGGACATGTGAGTCTGTTAGTTGGATTAAATAGGATAAAGGAGGTATAGAGGAAACAAGAGTCTAGCAATTGCCATTCGGGAGTTCATAGTAGTAAAATGAGGTTTGGGATGAGTCAAAGGAGGGATAAAGACAGGAAGGGTCTAGGAAATGAAATGTGGGAGATCATAGTAGTAAAATGAGGTTAGGAATTATTCTAAGGGTCTGATTACGACTTTCGGCGGAGCTGTGGCGCGGCGGTGCATACCGCCTCACCATCGCTTTGCTGAAGTTCGCCGCTGTCCGTCTTCCTATCAGTAGCCTGGCAGGCGGCATGGCGGTCCCATGACAGTGCTTCTTTTAAAACCTGCAGTGCCTTTGAAAAAGGTATTGCCATGGGGCTGCACTACAAGGTTCCTTCAAGGCATGGACTTGAAAGTCACATGTCGTTGAGGCACAGTGGCTTCTGCAGGGCCCCCTTTGTTTCCTCTCTTCCAAGGTGTACATGGAGGAAGAACCTCCATGTAAACCCTGAAGAAGAGGAAACTTGTAATATGCTTGGCAGGCGACTTTGGTCCTGCCAACCATATTGCGGACTCTGACAGCCGCTCCACCGCCAGGTAACGGCGGTACACTGGCAGAGCTGGTGGTCCAACTGCCCAACTCCTAATGGGGCGTTCGGACCACAGGTGCGACGGTGCCTGTAACTGCCACGTTACCACGAGTCTGGTGGTCCTCGGACCGCCAGGCTTGTAATAGGGCCCTAAGTTGGGATAGAGGAGGGGAGAGTCTAGAAAGGGTTATTAGGGAGATCATAAGAGTACAATGAGGTTTGGGAAAAGTTAGAGAGTGAGGTTGAGGCTATGTTGAAAAAGGTATAAGATGATACTTAGACTAGTGAACTGGAGAGAGTTGAAGGTTGTTTTTTACTTTATTTATTCTACAATCGAAGAAAAGTTATAAATACATAGATTCATAACTACATTAAAAAAGGTATACATAAAGAGATATGAAGTTATATTATATAAAGTCCCATATGTATGGATAAACAGTGACTCCATCTTTCAAGTGTTGCTGTGAATAATGCTAATGTATTTTTTAATATTATTTCTTTAATTTGTTCATTAATATATTTTTATTTTGTATTCCCCCAATATTTCAATGGGAAGCACTGATAGACACAATTGTTATGATCATATTTACATATTATGGTAGTTAAAATAAAATAAAAACAGGAACTCATAGGCATATAGTCCAAGAAGTACGTAACTTATCACATATTGTGATAGATAAAATAATTGAACTGTGAGGCAAAAGCATATAATCAAATATCTTGTATCTAAACTGTGCAGTGACCTGCATTTATGTTAGGCATTAAATTACACATAGATATATATATTTCTTTTTTAACCATAAGAAACATATACGTTTGTTAAGCAGACCTATTGGAACAACTGTTTTTTTTAAACCATAAGTAGTATATAGATTTCTACAAAGGAATGCAAATATCTAAATACATGCATGTTATTAAATTACACATGTTTACATACATAGGTCTATGCTGTACATTTATGTTTTAGGTATGATGGTCTTGTTGGAAAGAACCAACCCTTGAGTAGTCTTCTGAAGATCAGATACTTATCCGTGGATCTTTTATTCGGTGGTAGTGAATTCCATAGTTTGGCTGCTTGAATAGAGAATGATGGACCACCCAAGTTTTTTTTTCTTGTGTAGAAATTGATCCTGTTCCATGTTTTGCTTTGTGGGTGTAGAAAGATGGAGTATTATGTAGTGATGCAGGTTAGGCTTCACTATGCAGTACTCTCACAAACCCCAAAGATGGTCCTTGGATTCACAATAATAAATCCCTAGCTCAGTCTGGTAGAGTAGCAAAGAGCAGTCAGACTTTACTAGGGGAACATGTGTTAAGCATTTCAGAGTCCCAAGATGGATGATAAGTAATTGACATGACTGGAAACAAATCTAAAACCAATATTGGGAGACCTTCTTGGCGGCGCCCACGGAGGAGGGACGCACTTCACCTGCCTGCTGGTGTCCAGGGCTGCCGTATTTGCTTCACTCTGCCCCACTGTTTGGTGTGCTTGGTGTTTCCTGCTGTCTCCCCCGCCGCCGCTGCCTGTCAACATCTAAAGTGCGGCCGCTGTGCGGGGAGACTACCTGGTCCAGCAGCCCCTGCACAACAATCGTGGACACGCCCCCTTTGCGCCAGGTGGCGATTTAAAAACCAGCCGGAACTTCTGGCGAGCGGGAGACCTTCTTGGCAGCGCCCACGGAGGAGGGACACACTTCACCTGCCTGCTGGTGTCCAGGGCTGCCGTATTTGCTTCACTCTGCCCCACTGTTTGGTGTGCTAGGTGATTCCTGCTGTCTCCCCCGCCGCCGTTGCCTGTCAACATCTAAGGCGCGGCCGCTGTGCGGGGAGACTACTTGGTCCAGCAGCCCCTACACAACCATCGTGGACACGCCCCCTTTGCGCCAGGTGGCGATTTAAAAACCAGCCCGAACTTCTGGCGAGCGGGAGACCTTCTTGGCGGCGCCCACGGAGGAGGGACGCACTTCACCTGCCTGCTGGTGTCCAGGGCTGCCGTATTTGCTTCACTCTGCCCCACTGTTTGGTGTGCTTGGTGTTTCCTGCTGTCTCCCCCGCCGCTGCTGCCTGTCAACATCTAAGGCGCGGCCGCTGTGCGGGGAGACTACCTGGTCCAGCAGCCCCTGCACAACCATCGTGGACACGCCCCCATTGCGCCAGGTGGCGATTTAAAAACCAGCCCGAACTTCCGCCTCGCGGGACGCGGATGGGCGGGCGGCGCCGGGAGAAGCCCGGGACAAGGGCGGGACAGTCTGTGGCCGTCAGGGGCTGACAGAGGCTGGACTGGGCCACGTCCCTAACATCTTGCCTACGCTTCTGGTAGGGTGTGTGACTGTGGAAGAGGGAGTATACCCTACGATGTCTACCCGCTCTGGGAAACTGCTAAGGTCTGAGGGAGGAGCAGCTGGGAGTTCCACAATATGAACTATGGACCGTTTTATTACCAGAGTAGCTGCAGTCATCGAGAAGGAGATCGTGATGACCGAACGTCGCCTCTCGGAGGTCTATTTACCTTCCAGACGCTCCTCCCTTGGTGCTGTGGCTCAGGCCTTGACTCCAACGTCGGAAAGGGCCCCATCAGCTGACCCCATAGATGCCACTGTTCAGCCACGGTTGTCGGCTATAGGAGCAAGCATAGATAGACTAGAAAATCTTGCCGACCTATTGCCTGTGGTGGCTGGCACTGAGACAGGGGAGGTCACGATTTCTCAAATCCCATCGTGTCCCGCTACTGGGCAGACCTCCCCTTTGTTACATCAGGCTCCCGTTACGGAGCCGTTACCGCCCAGCCAGCCCCAAGGCACTTCCAAACAGGCGGAAAGGAAAAGGGTCATGAGCTCCCGCAAAGGTAGTCACACCGCACTTTATAAGCGCACAAGAAAGCAGGGCCTAATGGGATTTGGGTCAAAAGTAGAAAATGTCTTAGCTCCAACAAACAATGGGAGGGTAGGGGAGTCTCCCGGTGCGGGAACATCCTCTGACATGCCTAGAGCACTTTCTAAACCCCATGATAGTACAGCCGTCACCCTTGAATCTGATTCCCTTAAACCAATTATGGACCTGATTAAAACTCTAATTGTCCCGGTGATTGACCAACTTAAGGGTTTGGGGGCGAGAGTAGACAAATTCGAACAATCCACCCTAGATCATTTTTTCTCACTTAAGACTCTTATTAAACACCAGTCTAGAGCGAGTGAGGATCCAGTGGGTAGGAACACGGGAAAAGGACTGCCTCCAAATCCTGTCCAAGTGCAGGCCGCTCCGAGTTCAACCCTTCTTCCCGAGGTAACTCCCGGCAGGGATTCTCCCTTAGTCCCCCTGGTCCTTCCCCCTCCTAAGCCAGGCCCTGCCCCTCGTACTTCTCACACAAAACCAAAGCCCCCTATGGTCTCTAAAAACCAGTCCAATAAACCATCTCAAGTAAAAACATCGGCTGCTGTGGGGTTGGTTAAGAGTAGTCAATCTGCTCAGCCGAATGCTAACACCAAGGGGGCTGGGACAGCATCGTCAGCTAAGGTTCCTAGTTCCAACTTGGCACCTAATGCTGCCGCAATAGTTCCCCCAAAGGTTACCATTCGGATTCCCCCGGTTAACCTCCCCCCTGATTGCCATCCCTATGTAGTAGTCCTTGTTAATGTCCCACCATTGAAGGTGAACCAGCCTGAGACTCATCAGGGTCTAAAAAAACAAGTGTCTTCATTGGTTAAAAGCAAACAAAGCACTCCCAATAGGTATGGATGGATTAATTCTTGGTGTTTGAAGGGTTGGTTGGGTGGGCCAGGGCAAAAAGCGGTTGGAGGGTGACTGTATTATTATTAATTTCCAGGATAGCAGAGTGGCAGAGATAATCTGTGGCCAAAAACATGAGGTGGATGGTCCTGGTGTCCTGCTGGCAATCCTCTTAGGCCTGTTAATGTGGAAACTTGCGTGGGCCCTTGGGGAGCCCCGCGACATCCCCTCTTCTTTCCCCAAGCCGGATGGCCGGAGATGATCTGGGGCTCCAGGGGACACTGACTCGAGGGTGGAGGTGGGACTATGGTAGGGGAGTTGAGAGACTTTTTGCCCCCTCCCATGGTGCAGCCCTTATCCCCGCCCCCAACTGAAATCCATTCTACATTATTAGATGCACCGGGAATGATTGAGACCTTAGACATAACTGGAACACCGGTGGACTTACAGGAGGTGTCCCCTTGTCACGACCTTGTGTCCGGTAGCGTCCCAGCTGTGACGGACCCAGTCTTTAAGGTTCTCAGCTGGAACGTAGCTGGAATTACAAGGAAGTTGACATTGCCCGACTGGAATGCATTGGTGGACGAGCACTCCATATGCATTTTTCAGGAGACCTGGAGCATGGATCCCACTTATAGGGCGAGTTACTCTGCCTTCTCTATCCCAGCAGTTTGCTCAGAATCAGGGAGGGGACGCCCCTCTGGCGGCCTCCTTATCTGGGCTGCTGCCTCATTGAATTGTAGGATAGTGGAGCATCAGACTGGTTGTCCGGACCTCCTAAATATTACCTTGAATGACTCCAGGGGTCGTGCCATTCTAAATATCTATAACATTTATGCACAAGGCACCAAGGGGGAAAGGCAGTCCCCTACAATTGCCCTTCTGGAGGGTCTTTTAAGATCAACCCCATATAAGGCTTGCACCCTGGTTGCCGGTGACATTAATTGTACATTCGAGCCCTTAGGCTCAGATGTCTCCCTGGACCAGGACGAGGAGGACGCTAGGAGGGGAATTCCCGCTCTAGAAATAGCCCCCATAAAGAGGTGGACTGAGGTGGCCCTGCAGGTGTACACCATCAGTATGGCGTTTAACTTGAGGGCTCTTAATGGAAGGTCTGAGTCAGATAAGGGGGGGGGGGCATACCTATAATAGGCCCAATCACACATCAAGAATTGACTACATCTTGCTTGATGTGTGCTTGTGGAACTCGGTGAAGGACATGGTTGTGGTCCCCTCAGTAGAGAGTGATCACAACTTGCTCTCCCTCACCTTAGACTTTTGGTGGCTAGCCGATAGGGGAAGCTTGGTCCCCTCCTCCTTAGCGGAATTGGGTAAGTCGCAAGTAGCATTGTGTGGGAGGAGAATAAAGTGGACAAAACTGATCCTCTCAGAGGAGAAGGTTGCAGTAATAACGCAACTGTTAGCCCAAGCACAATGTAATTTGGGGACCACGACGGGAGGGATGGGGATGGCTTGTGAGGTTTTCTGTACGCTTACCAAGGCCCTAAATAACTTGTTCACTGCTCCACCAAGTAGACGAGGGACCAAAGATAGACAGGTAAGAACTAAGGGATGGTATACCCACACATGCAGGGTGACAAAAACTAGACTGGTAGAGGCAGTCAAATCTAAATCTCAAATTAAGATCAGAGAGGCTAGAAAGGTTTACTCTAGGATTGGGATGAAAAATTCTGGGCGGATCTATTGGCCGCCAGTAAAAGCAAGGACACAAGAGGATTTTGGAATCTGGTGGGTGCCCGCAACAGACCCGACGACACTCTGAGGACATGTAACATCCCTCCCCAGAACTGGTCGAAACACTTTGGGTCCTTTTATGCTCCTGTAGAAGGCCCCTTAAATGACCCAGCCCCCGCCCCCGTCTTGTTAGGGGAAGTTACTTTTGATCTGTTTACAGGTAGGGAGGTAGAGGAGGTTATAAAGTGGGTGGCACCACGGAAAGCAGCTGGACCGGATGGGCTTCCGGGTGACCTCCTGCATGCATATCCATCTGACTGGGGCATAGTAATCGCTGCCCTCCTAAATGACATCTTGAAGGGTGGCCCCGTACCGGATTCATGGAGAGGGGCGGTGGTTGTCCCCATTTATAAAAAGGGTTGTAGAAATAGCCCAGGGAACTATAGGCCAATAAGCCTGATCGATTCCACGCAAAAGGTGGCAGGAAAGGTAATTTTGGGAAGGATCCTCAACTGGGTGGAGGAAAATAGAGTGCTATCTGACTTCCAGGCTGGGTTCCGTTCAGGAACGGGGACCATTGAGCAGGTCTTCAGATTAGCACTCTTAAACTGGAAATTCGTGGAACTAGGCAAAGGCAGTCTTTACCTGGCCTTCATTGACCTGAAGACTGCCTTTGACCTGGTCCCTAGGGAGGAACTTTGGAGGGTGCTTCAGGGATTGGGGCTGCCCCCATACATTCTATCCCTACTTATTACACTCCACACCAGTAATTATGCCCAGGTCCGATGGGGGAAAAATGGGGAAACAACGGACAGGATACCAGTCTGTAGGGGAGTCAGACAGGGTTTGCGTGCTAGCTCCTACACTCTTTTCGTTGTACGTTAATGGTGTGGTTGAGCATCTCCAGCAAGAACCAGCGGACGCACCCTGTCTGGGGGGAGTAAAGATCCCTACTCTGCTGTTCGCAGATGATACTTTGCTTATTTCAAAAACTCCCCAGGGCCTACAGAAGCTATTGACTCGCTTCCAGGACTTTTGTGTATCCAGAGGTCTGGTTATCAACGTGGACAAAACCAAATATTTGATTTTGCACCCCCCAAGGAAATTAGGAAGCCCGCCTAGGGCTCCGCGTAACGGACAATATGAACTGGTCCGCCCATATTGATAAAATGGTACGTAACCACAAAAAGGTAGGAGGTGCTCTGCTTAGGGAATTTCGAGCATCACCGAGGCAAGTGGTGAGTCCTGCAATTGAGATCTATAAGGCCAGAGGCGTAACATCAGTTTTGTATGGGGCAGAGTTGTGGGGCCACTGCAACCTGGAGTCCCTATCTAAGGCTGAAAATAAATGTTTGAAAGATCTCCTAGGCCTTCCCTCGAGTACCCCGACAGTCCCGTTGCTTCTGGACGTTGGTTGTAAGAGTATCAAAGATCAGGCTCGCCTTCGACCACTGCTTCTTTGGTCCCGTATATGGAGGGTCTCGGAGCTAAAGTCCTATGCCGACGGCCTGGCAGAGGTAATGAACATGGGAGGCTGGGCCAAGATCAAGTGGCTGAAGGACACTAAAAATCTTTTGGGGGAGTTGGGCCTGGGGGACTGCTGGTCTTCAAAATCTGCTCCACCAAAGGCGGTCCTCAAAAAACTTTATTGGGACTGGGTTTCTGGCAAACTCATCAGGAACCAACACCATTGTAATCTGACCGCATCATTTTTGGAATTAAAGGATGTGGCTGTTTTCGAACCCTTCCTGGACTTAATCACCTTGCCAGCCGATAGGGCCCTGTATTTTAAACTCAGGGTAGGCACACTTCCGATCGGGGCCTTTGTATCAAAATGGAATGGTGCTCATCGATCCCCCTTGTGTGCCTTTTGTCCATCTAGGCCAGAAACGTTAGCACACATATTTTTTGAGTGCCCGGACTATATTAAACCTAGGAGGCATTGGCTTAAACCTCTTTTTAAACACCTGGGAACACGTAGGCACTTGATTGCACTACGTGTCTTATTGACTGATACCGCCCCTTTAATAGTTTGTGGTGTTTCTAAATTTTTAAAACATTCATGGTTGATTCGCTGCAAGAGACTGTCAGTTTCAATTTAATTCACTTTTAGTTAATTTATTGGGTCATTCCCATTTTATCTGTCTTAGTACTTAAATGTTGACATGCATATCACTGTTTTAAAAATGTATTTTACCTGTATGTATGCTTTCAAGATATCTTGCATATCGAATAAAGCTTTCAACCAACCAACCAAAAACCAATATGTGAAAGTAAAGAAGATTTTCATATCATTTTAAACACCAAAACAAAGTCAATCAGATACGTATAACTGGAGCTCCAGATTTTAGAAGCAAAATTAAATCAGTGCAAAATAGCAATGCAGAACTTTATCACTGGGGTTAATGGAAAATACCTCTAGTGACAATCAGTCATTTGTAGATCAATTTGAGTAGAACACATGGAGAGTTAAGGTGACACGGGACCTAGGGCCAGGCCAGGACAATCAGTTTGATTTTACCTGCTTTGGAAGCTCGGATGCATAGTTGAGTTCTGAATGAGAGACATGGGAGAGCTGGTTTTACCGCTTACACAGTGCTGGTGTGGAACAAGGTGCAAAATGTTGACACCGATGCCGCTACTGGCATTGGATGAAGGTTTTACAGGGTTCCCTTGAGGTGCAGTGTCGAGTAAAGGTGGTTGTTGCCACACTGGCGATCACTAAACCATGGCAGCAGTAGGCACAGCAGAAAATTATTTCATTGTCCTGAGGTCCGGTGGAACGCGGTAGCCACCTGAAACTTCATGGAGGGCAGGACTACATTTCCAAAAGAGTACTGGACCATCTACTTCCAGGAGCTCCCTCAGAGGGCCCAATGGCCAGTGATTCTTTGGTTTTGGTGCTCTGTTTTACCTGCAATTGCACAAGACTAGTCCAGGGGACTAGGATGATGCCTTTGGCTATCAGAAGGGATTCACTGTGGGGGGGAACCAAGCTTTGGTCCAGGATGAGTCACAGAATGCAGTTCCAGGAAGGTTGCCGTAGGTGCAGACTACCACGCCTTTGCTTTGTGCAGATCCTGTTGTCGCAGAGACAAGTCTTTTCTTTGTTCTCTTGCGAGTCAGATCAGAACTGTTGTTTTTGTGTCAGGGGTAGTCCGCAAATCCTAGAGTTAGGGCCTTAGGGGTGTGGCTGTAAGTGGCCAATGGGCTACTAGCCCCAACAGCTAATCCGCCCCTGCGGG
The DNA here is from genome assembly GCF_964263255.1 of Lissotriton vulgaris. NCBI lineage: Eukaryota > Metazoa > Chordata > Amphibia > Caudata > Salamandridae > Lissotriton > Lissotriton vulgaris. The sequence continues at coordinate 88,021,878 of NC_141697.1, read as the reverse complement.
ATGTGTCACCTTTCCTACACAAAACCCTATCACTTTTAAAAATGCCAGAAGTCTTCTTCAGACCAGGTAGCCCACCCTAGAGGTGTGGCACATCTTGACTACATAATCTTCCCACCTGCCCGGTTGCAAATGTGCCTGGGGCAGGGAGGTGGCTGTTCCTTCCTTTGATAGGTAGCCTGGATGCATATCAGTGCCTTGATGTGCCACTTCACTAGCCATTGTTTCTTACTCCTGGGAGAGTTTATACCTGCTGACAGAGGGTCAGAATCATGTCTTGGCGGCAGACAGGACAGGCTGCTAACCAGAGCACAAGAAGGCTTGGGCAACCAAGTAGGCAGCCTCTTAGGTAGCCACCTGGGTACATGCACATCATCCTCGGCTCAAGATTCATGTCAGGGCTGAGGAGGCACGTTGATTTATACCAAACATGATATATGTAGGTGGTACCATAATGGAGCTGCCAACCTCGGGTTTTCCCAGGTGCCAGCCCATGTTCACCTATGGACTATCTATCATTTGTAATGTTCTTTAAAGGTAAACGCTACTATACAGACATATAAGCTTGCACTTATGTGTGCTCGCCATTAATATAATGTACCCTACCACCTAGGCTGAGGAGGTCTTCCTTAAGGGTGACTGACATATATTAAAGATAGTGCTGTGACCTTGCCACACATGGTGAGGGCAAAGTTGAGTTTGAGCAGCTTGCACTGCTCCTGCACTCTGAAATCAAATGCCTGCTGACAGTAGTTTGGTTGGGTCACTCAGGGTGGCACAAACAGTGCTTCAGGCACTGGGGATCCTTAAACACCCATTCCCAGGGTACAACTGACACCGTATACTAGGGACTTATAATGGTGTTAAAGTCCTTGCCAATTGGGGTTACCAATTCACACATATCAGTTTTAGGGAGAGAGCCCTTGCTATGGGGCCTTGGCAGCAGGCTCCAGCGCACTTTTAGAGTCATAACATCAGCATCAGAGCAAAACGTGGAGAGGATGTAAGCATACAAAAAGGGCAGTTTTCTGTAATGGGCGATACAAAGAAGCTTAAAGGTGGATTTTCTGGCAACTGGTAACCATTAACCAATGTAGGGCTCTCAAGGAAGGGGAGATGTGGACGTGTGGCTTTGCATGTAGGAGTAGTTTGGCAGGAAAGTTCTGATCTTGTCGTTTTTCATAGTTGATAATGATGATAGCTTGGACCTTGCGCAGTAATCCTAGGTGGGGAAGATGTGTTGCAGAGTTTCATAGTAATGAAGCTTGATTTTTCTAACTTATCCACATGGACAGTCATTGACAGCTTGGAATTCATGGTAATACCAAGGTTTCCTACTTTTTTAGGAGACGGTCCCAGATCGTAAGGCCAGGTGCAGAGTGGGTCATCATTTTTCCAATCCTCACATGTGAGTTTTTCAGTTTTGGGCGCATTCAATTATGAATCGCTCCATGACATCCACTGATCAACGACTCTGAGGCAACTGAAGATTTTAGAATTTCCAATGTCTTTTGGGCTTTCCAGTTTAAGAAGTATTTGTGTGTCATCTGCGTAGTTATAGCATGTGAGCTGATAGCCATTGATCATTGATGGCAATGACTTCTAGTAGAAGTTGAAAAGCATGGGTCAGATGCATGTAATGTAATGTATGTATACTTGTGAAGCGCACTGTTACCTCGTTACGTGGCGTCCTGGCGCTGTATACCGCTGGGGAACCCGTCCTGGCTTTCCCTGTGAGAGGGCACCCCCAAGGTGAAGCCAGGCATCCCCAGCGCTGCTGGGGCCGTTGTGGAGATTAAGCAAGCTATTGCCCGGAGTTGCAGAGTGGGACCCATGGTTAGCGTAGGCACCTAGGCGAGAATTATCGAGTTCGCGAACATTGACCCAAGACCCTGTCGCGTCGGGAATTGAACCCTGGTCCCAGGCCGACTTCTGCTTCAGGGACTGCCGCTTCTAACCAGTGAGCCACACTTCTCCACATCCTAAATGCATCCTAAATGCAGGACTCTGTATCACTCCACAACCAGGATTTGGGGTACTTTGTTCAACAGGTCTAAATGGGTCCCTGTAGCCAGCCCGTGCTCCATTGCATATGGCCTGAATTTGAGACTTTGTCCTAGTCCGGTGAAACCAGATAAGCACAGTTGGTGCAGTGTGCTCTTTATTCTCTTTTCACCTAAATCTTTAAAAATGCATATCTCCGGTTTTGCTGATTGATTTTTGTTTCTTTGGTCCTAAATTATTTACCAAATTTTACTCTATTTTCCTAAATGAATGTGGGAATTTTCTTGTGTTCTGTTTCAATTTATTGCTGTGTGAACTGCTGCATAAACACTGTACACATTGCCTCTAAGTTAAACCTGACTGCTTTGTGCCAAGCTATCAGAGGGTTGAGCACAGGTTAGCTGGGGTTTGCTTGTTTCTTCACCCTGACAAGGATTGTGGTTGCTGCTTGGCTAGGGTTTCACCCTCCTCAACAAGTAAACCAATTCCTTACATTGGTGTTCAGCAGTGAGGATTAGGACTTGTGTGTGTGCAGTGGCATAAAGTGATTTTGTGTTACAGTGAAAATCCAAGATTAGTCATCTGAGACCAATTCGAGCCTTTTTATACTCTCCCTAGTTTTCTGCGTTGCTGTTTTTCTCTTTTTCTAAATGTAGGTTCCCTACCTCTTTGTTTTATACCATGGAGATGCTCAATGTGGACAGCCTCAGCAGGACTTGGCTACAGAAACTCTGCAAGGATAGGGGGCTGCTTGCGAGAAAGCTGGACCTTCAGATAGCCCTCCGCACCTATGAGGAGGTCACAAGGATGCAATCCAATCCGCAGGAGTCTGAGCTTAATTAGGATGATTCTGATGAGAAGGAACATGTTTTGATGATTCGGCAGTGGAGGAGAGCCTGGCTGTGGGCCCTGACCAGGAACTCCGAGAGGAGGGAGAACATCTGTCCACCGAAAGAGAACCCAGCGTGATTGCAGAGAAGAGTGTGTCTTCAAGGAAGTGCCACAGTAGGAGCTGGCACACAGTAAGGTAAAGACGAAGGGCAGGCTACAAATGGCCAAACTTAAGATGGGATGAGAAGAAGCAGGCTCTGGAAGAAAAAAGATTGGCTCATGAGAGAAGCCTGGGAGAGCTGGACATCAGAGCCAAGCAAACTGTGTCCAGCAGCAATGGCAGCAGAATACTTGCAGTGTCTGAAGCAGACAAGAAGGCCTGTATACCTAAAGATCTTGTGCCCAATTATGTGGTGGGAAATGATATAGACAAGTGTTTGTCTGTCTATGATATATCTCTGAGGGTGTACAAGGTCCCAAAGGAGTACTTGTCGAAGCATATGCGTACAGTGGGGAGGGACACACTTCTCAGTCTTGCGGTGGGTGACCAGACAAAGTATGTCCCCATGAAAGCCATACTTGATGCTAACTTTGGGCTGACCCCTGAGAAGTACCATCAGAGGTCCAGGGATAGTCACAAACTCCCAAACCAGTCATGGGTGGATTTCTTCGATCATTCCTGCAAGGCATTGAATGGATGGGGCAGTGGCAGCAAAGTTAAATATTAGGGGGTCTATAATAATGTGGGATAGACTTGTGTCTGCCCAACACAGTCTCGGAAACGGGACCACCGACCGGATCGATACAGGAGCCTGTAAGAAGCACACAGGCAGCTACAAAGAGCAGGAAGGGCAGGGGACATGGGAAACCATCCCCTTAGACTCTTGCAGTAATGGTGGATGTTCGCCAGAGGATGCAGCCCCAGAGCCGACCATGGGGGACATTGCCTTCCTTGGAGACCTGCCTGAGCTTGCTGGATGGCAAGTTGAGGATGGGCTTTCTCCTGGAGGAATTCTGTAAGGCGCAGAGAAAATGCCCAACCTTTGAGTCGCTGGTGGACCTGGTGATACCTCTGGAGAATAACTTATTTAATGGGAGAACAGGCTCCTTTACAGTGAGCCTAAGGTGCCTGTGCAAAGAGCAGAACTTGTGCTGGTGGTCCCCCGCTATTACAGGGTCTTCTAACTGGGTTTGGATCACATGATACCCCTGGCAGGACATCTGGGGCAGGACAAGACATTTGACAGGCTTGTGCCCACTTCCATTGACCCCTGATGAAAACGACCTCAAATGCCTTCTGTAGAACTTATCTCACCAACCTGACTCCCATGACTGCCATTAGCACACATTTTGAGAGGGTGGACATAAAAATTGTTGGGGCCATGGACCCCAACACTGCCCAGGGTAACAAATGTATCCTGGTTTTGGTGGGCCATGTCACAAGGTACCCAGAGGCCATTGCTCTGAGGACTATAACTGCACCTGCAGTGACTAGGGCACTGAGGGGGATTTTTACCTGAGTGGGTTTCCCCAAGTATGTGGTGTTCGACAGGGGCAACAACTTCATGTCTGTGTACATGAAGTCCATATGGAACAAATGTGGGGTAGGCTGGCCTGCCTGAGCCCATACAGTGGAAGGGGGAGATGCTCTTGCTATGCTTGATCTGTGCATACAGGAAGGTACCATCTGAAGGAGTAGGGTTTAGCCCTTTTGAGCTCCTCTATAGTCATGCTCTGAGGAGACTTCTCCATTGGGTGAAGGAGGGGTGGGAGCAAGCTCCCAAGAAGCCCCCTCAGGGTATGGTTAGCCACGTGCTAGTCCTTCACAACCAAATGCAGAAGTTCTGGAAAAGGCTTACAAAAACTTAGAAGCTTGTCCGGAGGTCGTTAAACAGTTGTATGACCGGAAGGTCACTAATGTTGAGTTTCAGCCTAGCCTGGCCAGAAGGTGTGGGTAATGGAGCCAGTTGAGCCTGGGGTCCTCTAAGATTGTGGGGCAGGGCCCTATGATCTAACTGAGGGGAAGGGTGGAGGCCACCTACCTGGTGGACCTCAAGACCCCCATATACTTTCTACAGGTCTTCCGCATCACTCACCTCAAGCTTCACTCAGAGAGATCTGAGGTCACTATGCTGTAAGTGACAAATGATAGAGTAGAAGAGGAGAGTGAACCTCTACCTAATCTCCTGTCATCCAAGGAGAAAGATTGGTCAATGGAAGGTGTCAACATCTCTCCTACCCTGACCCTAGAACAGCGGAGTGATTGAGGCAGTTTCCGACTCTGTTTTCCCTCACACTGGTGTATCTATGACAAAAAAACAAGATCTACAGACTGTCAAGGTAAGGCCAGTATCAAGGAGGAGGTATTCGAGATGCTGGAGATGGGAGTGATTGAGCACTCCAGTAGTCTCTGGTTCAGTGCTGGTTCTTCAGGCCGCCCCACAAGGCACTACTCCAGAGGTTCTGCGTGGACTACATGGGGCTCAATTCCGTCACAGAGACTGATGTTCACCCCATCCCCCGAACTGATGACCTTATTAATTGGTTGGGGGCTGACAAGTTCCCCAGCACATTTGACCTAACGTCTGGGTACTGGCCGAGGGGGCAAAAGGGAGGTCTGCCTTTTCCACTCTGGAGGGCAATTTCGAGTTTAAAGTGATGGCCCTTATACTGAAGAATGTTCTTGTCACCTTCCAGTGGTTGGTGATTGATGTCTTGGCTAGGATGGAGGGGCCAAATTCACAAAAGTAATCTGAGACAAAATCCTAACTTTACGACTTTCGGTATTCACAAAGGGAATTTAGGAGTAGAATTTAGGAGTAGTAAAGTTAGGATTCTCAGTTAAACTTACGCTTTGGTCTTAAGTTTACCTTAAGTAAAACTTAAGTTTAACTAATACAAAATCCTAACTTTACTACTCCTAAATGCCCTTTGTGAATACCGAAAGTCGTAGAGTTAGGATTTTGTCTCAGTTAAACTTAAGTTTTGGTCTTAAGTTTAACTTCAGGCCAAAACTGAAGTTTAACTGAGAAAGAATCCTAACTTTACTACTCCTAAATGCCCTTTGTGAATACCAAAAGTCATAAAGTTATGATTTTGTCTCAGATTACTTTTGTGAATCGGGCCCGAGGTCTTCAGTGCTGCTTACCTGGATGACATAGCTGTCTTCTGTAGCAGCGGGAAGGGCCACCTGTTTCACCTCCAGGAAGTGCTTCGGGCTCTGTAGCAGCCAGGCCTGACTATCAAGTCCAGTAAGTGCCATATAGGGCAAGGGTCAGTAGTGTACTTGGAACACCTGGTGTACATCCCCTGTACTCAATGCCCCTGACGTTTCCCAGGAATTTATTGTGCAAACGGAAGCCTCCGAGCATGGCATGCAATCAGTATTTTCATCGCTAAATGAGGAGGGTCTAGACAAACCTGTAGCCTCCATTAATAGGAGGTTACTTCCCTGAGAACAGATGTGGACTCCTATCAAGAGAGAAACCTTAGCTGTAGTCTGGGCGCTGAAGAAGCTGGGACCCTACCTGTGTAGAACTCACTTCTGGGTTCTGATAGACCACATGCCCCTCAGATGGCTGATGAAGATGAGAAGTGAGAATCCCAAAAAGTTAAGGTGGTCCATGTCCCTACAGGGAATGGACTTTACACTTGAACACCATCCTGGGTCAGACCACACCAATACTGATGGTCTCTCCAGGTTTTTCCACTTTAGTGATGAGCCTCCCAGGAGGTAGGGTAGTCCTCTCCACTTTCAGCTGGGAGGACATATTTTAGACCTGTCAGCCTTAGGGTGGTGTTCCCCAAACATTTCGCCTTCACCCCTCCATTTTTTGCTGATCTATTTTTTGTTGGCCTTAGGACTGTAGGAGTGTAGGTTGAGTTCTTCCTAGTGTGGAATGGATGGTGTTGTGCCATCCCTACTCTGTTATTTCTTTTGGCTTCCTGTGCCAAGGTGCTGTAATAGATATTCAACCATGGTATATGGAATTTGGAGTAGCATCTGCGTCCGGAGCGATGCAATCTGCCAACCCAAGAATTTTCAAAATAGTCTCTTAAGGGACAGTTTGTCTTCATTTTGTTGGTACAAAGGGCTTTTTATAAGTAAACTAGCAGCCCGCCCCGGCTTTGCCCGGGGCAGAAGGGGGCTAGGGGCAGCATTTTAAGCCTCTGTGCACCCCCCCCGACATTGCCCAGTCCGCATCCCTCCCGCCTCCCGCCCCGACATTGGCCATACCGCCTCCCGCCTCCCACCTTGTGCCTTGAGCCTCCCGCCCCCCGCCCCGACATTGGGCATAGCGCCTCCCGCCTCCCTCCTCCCGCCTTGCGCCTTGAGCCTCCCGCCCGCCTCCCGCCTCCCGCCCCGGCTTTGTAACACCCCCCAGGTCCCGAATTACCTCATCCGCCGCTCCTCCCAACGCTGGAGTGTTTACGTCTCCACTGCTTGACCGCTTGTCAGCTACCTCATCCGCTGCTCCTCCCCGCGCTGCCACTGCTCCTCCGCTTCTCGCCGCTTCGCAGCTCCTCCCGCGCTCATGTTCTCCCCTCTTCCTGTTGCTGGTGAACTCCGCTCCTCCCCTCACGCAGACGCTCCTCCCGGCGCTCATGTCCTCGCTCTTCCTGTTGCTCGTGAACAACGCTACTCCCCTCATGCATACGTCGCGGCCGACGCTACTTGCAAGGGACTACTTTATTTTTATTTCTAAATAAACAACGTTTTTTTTTAATTTTTATGTAGCCTACGTCCTTCTGCTTGGCCTGAGGTTTTCTAAGATGTCTTGGGTGTTCAGATTGGTGGTGTAGTTTTTGAGTTTACCTGGCTCAAAGGTGCAAGTTCTCTCTTCATAATAGTAGTATAGATTATAATGGTTGGCTACTTCTGTGACAGCGACATTGGCTAGTGCTATCATTTTTTTAATACAAAAGCAAATTGGCTGTTTGTAGCATATTCTACGCTTATTGCAGATTTTTGGAGGTGTCTTCATATACTTTGAAATGATAGTAACATCCTTGTATGTCTGTATAGGGTAAAATTTTAGATTAGTTTAAATGATGGGTTGCTCAAAGGTTATGACTATTTTTGGGGAGTTGTAGTTATTGGTTTTATATGGTTTAAGAGGTCATAGTAAGTGCTGTTTTGTTTATTTGGTAGTAAAGCATATATAAAAGGTATATTTGTGTTTTGATATTCACCATGTATGGTGTATATCTGAGTGAATGGATTGGGATACATTTTGAAGGTTCCATCCATCATCCAGGTTTGACATTGAATAAGATTTATTAAATTTTGTGCCGTAGAATATATAAGGATTACTTTCTCATTTTTTAGCTTGTCATGTAAAAGTAAAGGTAAACAACTTGGCCCTCTTCGCGAGTCTCTTGAATGCTTTCCAGTGTCTTTAAGTGTCCAGGTGGGTAGTGTGCTCATGTCAAAGCCTACCAATTTGCCTGATCCCTAATCTCACTAAGGCTGTCTTGTATCTTCATTAGCACATCAGTCATATTGTGGAGGCAGGGAAAAAATTTAATTACTCGAAGTTTCAAAGTTCTAGACACTTTTGCTGAGTGTTTAAACGAACAGTTAAAAGTACGTATATTCCACGAAGGTAGAGCCAATTTCTACACGTGGCAGAAAAATAAAGCAGTTTCTCACCACAGGAACAAGGGCCAAATCCAACTCCGACGAAGCTTGCATACACTGAAAACAGCAAAGCTAACGTCACCAGCTGAATGCTCTCCGCCGGTCCAGGATCCGAATCCGATCGTCGCCAATAAAGGAACTATATTCCACGAAGGTAGATCCAATTTCTTTATTTCTTGTAGAAGAAGTAGGAGTATACACGACCGGCTTGAGCATGAGTAAAATACAACTGATGCTCTAACCTTCAACAATCTACATTCTTAATAGAACATCTCTTAAGCTGGCATGCGCCCATATTTAAAAGAAAACTTTCATTAAAGGTACATTACACATTTTTAGTACTTAGAACCCAACAACAGCCTACGCGCTTGTGCATAGGGCACTCACCTAGGGCATGACAAAGGTAAATTTGTGTGTCCATCGTGACCGGACAGTATGCCCAGTTTTTACGAGCTGATGAACTCCTATTATAAAGACTGATCTATTCACCTGAGGCACCTATCGTCTTAAATTCATCAACATTCTGCCAGACAGACAATACAGTGAGTAAACTGCGTTCTCTTAATCACTATTCCCAGCAAGTCAAAAAGAGTCCACAGCAGATTTTATAAGTTGTTTATTATATTACTAATCATCCTCAAACTCTCTCTCAAACCAAACACAAGATGCATAAGCTGAGCCTTGGTGAAAGCAGTGCAGCCTCTTTAATGTGCACTCCTGGGCGAAGCATGCCCCGGACATAGTTGCCCTACCACACTCTTTTTGTATTCAATTGCATTATTGATCACAGCAACCATGATGCAAAAGGGTCAGACATGACATCCCTTAGGGATACAGGGCCATATTATCAAGAAAGGGCGATACATTATTGCTGCTTTTATCGCCAGGAAACTGATGATAAAGGGGCAATAATGGGCTTGAATAATATGCCCTTGTGAATTCCCATAGAAGCCAAGGTTCTGGTGCTACCCTGGGCTTCTATGGTAATTCACAAGGGCCTATTATCAAGCCCATTATCACCGCTTTATCTACAGGTTCCTGCCGATAAAAGTGGCGATTATGTATCGCCCTTTCTTGATAATATGGCCCGTACTTTCTTAAAATTCAGACGTCCTGGCCCAAAAGGCGGTTTCTTTAAAATGTTATACTTAACTTTGATTACACAATTTCTAACCTTAGCGGAAGCTGAGAGTTTAATCAGGTCTTATAAACTTTCAACCAACTCTTCAATGCCTTTGATGCTTATCTACCACCCTCCTGGCACCGTCACTATTTTCATTTCGATTTTTTTTTATTATTTCATCCTATGCCTGAAATAAGAACCACTGTGCAATACGTGGCAACCTGTAACTTAATTTTTATAGTAAAACCTACAATATTCTATGCAACGTTTTACACACATGTTGGACTGTGGTCTTGTACAGTTAATTAGCACTCCCTCACAGATTGTAAGCCGTCCATTCGATTAGGATCTTACCCATGATCTGGATTGACCACCATTCAATCTCTTTTCAAATTAAAAAAGTGTTGCAACATCACCAATATAGACCTAAGCCCCAGGCACCCCAAGCAAAGACCTTAGCATGAAATAGACTCCAGACAGGTAAGTTTAGCCTTTACTTTTTAACCAGTCCTGTCTCTAATTATTCAAATTTCCTTAACTAAACCGCTTCCCTTGCCGATATGCTGTCTCCCTTAACTAAAAGTATTCACAAATCCAAATACATGGGGAGAGGAGTTGGCCTAAGGGCTAGGGCGGTCGACCTCGATTCTGGGGAACTGGGTTTGAGTCTCGGCAATGACGCTGAACATCCTGTGATTCTGGGCAAATCACTTAATCTCCCTGTGCCTAAGAAAAATGAATGTGTCCTCATGTACTGCAACTGGTGCTATGTAAGGCGCTCTGTTAACCGATTTGGATCAAGTTTGTGCTATATAAAACTCTGTAAAAAAAAAATCCTTTAATTTACCCCGGGCCTGTCTAATCTCAAATTAGAAGTCAACATGGATAGCTATTTACTATTCACAAGAGCATAAACTCCATTATTAGTAAACTGACTGGTTTTGAGGTCTGAGACTGAATGAGTAGAACTCAGTATTCAATATCAGGGCCCCCATGAAGCGACATGTTGTCATGAAACATGTGTTGGCCTTTGAAGAATCTCTTTTGATGCAATTAGTATAGAATAAACTCATGATCGATTAACTAAATTTTGATTATTGAGTTCCACTCCTTCAGTCTCAGGCCTCATAACCAGTCAGTGTTTACCAAAATTGCATACAAGACTGGAGGGTGTTGTCCAGTAATCTCTTTTGAGGTCAGGGCCAAACCCTTTAGAGAGCATCTGTTCTCCTTCATTTGTCATGTTGTAATAAACTCCATCGTAACCAGATGCCCCTACTGATTCTATTCCTCTTCATACTATTCACAGGGAAATTCTGCCTTTCCATGTTGCTATATGTCAAATTGTCAATCTCTCTTTAAATTACGGGTTAGTTCCAACTAAACTAAAACAAGATGCCATGCTACCCCAGTTAAAAAACATCTTAAAAAGCTCATCACAACAAGTACAACTTTTTTGGAAACCATAAATGTTCTTAATGATGCCCAGGTTGGTTTCCACCTGACTATCAGTAGTCCACTTTGGTGTCAGTTCTAGATCCCCTAAGACTGTGATTGTACCGCTGTTCTTATTTTGTTAGACTTGTCTGCACCCTTGGACCTCGTTGACCATACCACCTTGCTTTATAGTCTAAAAAGTTGTGGCTTCAAAAGTACAGTGCTCTCATGATCTTCAGCAATCTTAGAGAAGACATCAAAAAGAGCTCTGCTTGACACTTTTGCACTGAATCTGTCTCTGTTACCACCGGAGTTCTGCAAAGTTCCATCCTTTCTCCTGTTTTTATTTAACATTTATATGTTCCTACTTATAAGAATGATAAGTCATTTTGGTTATAGGTTCTATAATTATTCTGATGATACTCAGATAACATATCATCTTGGAACCCCAGCCTCATCACTGTTTCTCAATGAGTGTCTCTAGACTGTGAAGAGTTGGGTGGTCCAATATTGGCGAAAAAGTTAACATTGAAAAAAACTAAGATTCTCACATTCAAAACAAATCCTCTACTCATTCCACTTTTCGCTATGCCTCATAGTATCGGTCGTGTTCTCATTCCAAAGACCTATGTGAAAAATCAGGGAATTAATTTAGACAATACTCTCACCACAGAGAGCCCGGTCTGTGCTGCTGTTTCGTCCTACACCTATTGCAAGAACAAAACTAAACCCATAATTCTTTTACTTTTCCTCAACAGAAGGAAATCCTCAGTGGCAGCAATCATTGGATCTCGGAAAGATTACCCCAAGTCTCTTTAATTGGGATTTCTAAACATCTTTTCAATAGGCTCCAATAAATTTAAAATCAACCTGCTTTACTTATCACTCCTTCCTCTTGCTATATTTCTGCAAGGCCGCTGTTAGCTGTACTTCAATGGTTGCCTGTCAATATTAGAGTCCCCTTTAGTCCATAAATGTTTGTACAGTAAAGCCCCAGAGTTCCTAAACTCAGTATATAGACCTCCACCCATGCCCTTTGGTCATCTTCCACTACTTTGGTTACTGAACAATCCTTTATAAAAATATTTAGAGGTACAGCTTTCTCTACAAAGGCTCTTTGTCTGTTAAATAATCTTTCTTTGGAGCTAAGAAATACCTCTTCTCACTTTCTATTTAGAAAAAAAACCTAAAAGCGCTATATACATATTCCTTACCATAACCTAATAGACCATCATTGGGTGAGGCGAAGTCCTTGATAGAAAGATTGCAGCAAATTTTTATAATGTTGATATGAAATGTCTTAAGAGGGTCTGATACTGACTCCACCCCTCTGTGTACCATGTTGATGATAATGTGTGTTCATTAATCCATGTAGAACGGTTGACAACTAGGGGATCCCTAGTACTTTTGCACCTACTAACCCGAAGAAAGGCTACCTGCCTTTCTAGTAATCTGTGACCATAGAGTGATAGTCAGGGTCTCCCTGAGCCAATACTTGGATTGAAGCACTCATCTGGACTTCTAGGGCATCCTGGCCATGCATTCCTCTGCTGTCCAACTAGAAGGTTGTACTGAGAATGACCGGATGGCTGAGCTTGAAGGACAGTCATCAGGTTGCACCTGTCTTAGGAATCAGATTTTATTATTTATTATTATTATTTAGAAGCTTATAAAGCGCACGGCTACCCCCGACGGGGGTGTGCCGGCGCTAAAAAACCAACAGACTTAGAAAGGAAGAAGTGCTTTTAAGGGAGGGTAAACAGCCAAGTTTTGAATTTAGTCCGAAACTGTGATTCAGATGAGATAAACCTGAGATCTAGTGGAAGGCTGTTCCAGAGTTTAGCTGTTATAACTCCAAACGCTCTGCCACCCATTCTGGCGCGGCGAAAACGCGGGACAGCCAGGAGGCGCAAGTTGTTAGACCTCAAAGCTCTGACCGATTGGGAGAGGATAAGTCTCTTTCTCAAGTATCCCGGGCCCAAGCCATTAAGGGCCCGAAAGGCAAGAGTCAGAACCTTAAACTGAATACGACGGGCAATGAGAAGCCAATGTAGCTTCCTGCGATAGGAAGCGTCAGAATGTCGATACGGTATATTGCCAATCAGTCTGGCCGCCGCGTTTTGAACGATCTGCAGGCGTTCAATTTGGTACAAGGGAGCACCGGCGAAGAGGCTGTTGGCATAATCCAAGTGTGACGTGATCAGGGCATGGATGACGGTTCTGCGGGCATCCAGCGGGAGATAAGGAAAAAGCTTCCTGATCATATGAAGTTTCCCGAAGCATGCAGTCGTGACCTTATTAATATGGACTTTGCAGGACAAGGTGTTATCAAATTGGAATCCTAAGTTGCGGGCTGTTTGGACCGGGGTGGGGGGAGGATTCAGTATCGACGGCCACCACAAACTGGCAGGAAGCATGGTTTTCAAATTAAAAAACAAAACCTCCGTCTTGTCAGTATTAAGTCTGAGGTGATTATCGGTCATCCAAGAACATATACTGTCAAGACAGTGGCGAAAACTGGCAAAGTTGGAGTCAGAGTGATCTCTAAAAGAAAACACAAGCTGAGTGTCATCAGCATAAGAGAACACTCTGACCCCCCAAGACTCCACCATCTAGGCCAGAGGAGCGAGATAAACATTGAAAAACAAGGGACTCAGGGCTGAGCCCTGAGGAACACCGCAGAGTAGGGGTTTAGCCTCTGATTCAAAGGGTCTGAGGAAGACCTTCTGGGTCCGTCCTTTAAGGTAGGAGCTGATCCAGGTCAGAACCGTGCCACCCATTCCAGTCTGACTTAGACGATCCAATAGTATCTCGTGAGATACAGTATCGAAAGCAGCCGATAGGTCGAGGAGGACCAACATGGCCTCCTCGCCCCTATCCACACACTCCCGGATCGTCTCTGAAACCTCTAATAACGCAGTTTCGGTACTGAAACCCTTTCTAAATCAAGACTGCGAGTCGTGAAGCAGTGAGTTGGTTTCTAAGTATTCCGCCAGTTGTTTCTGAACGGCCTTTTCCAAGATTTTAGCCGGTTTAGGGAGAAGAGAGATGGGGCGGTAATTACTAAATAACGCCGGGTCCGCGTCAGCTTTCTTCAAGATGGGCACTAGCATAGCTTCCTTCCACACAAATGGAAAATGGCCAGTGCCTAGCGAGGTATTCCAGATTGAAAGAAGTGGATTAATCAATAAAGGTGCCAGATTGCCCATCACTTTGGCAGGGACCGGGTCTAAAGGGGAACCAGATTTGCACTGGAAAAACAAGCTCATTGCAGACTCAGAGGTAAGCTCCTTGAAGGATACCAATGATATCGTATCCGGGTCCCTGTCACTGAACACCGGAGGGGGCACGACAGGAGAGAAAGAGGTCGTGATATTACTAATTATTTCTAGGAAGTAGTCCGATAGTCCATTGCATAAGGCCTGGCTCGCGGTACTCTGAGGTATCATAGAGGGGGGATTCACAAAATCCTTTACAATACTAAAAAGAGTTTTGGGAGAGTTGTCTGCATTCTTAATTTGTAAGGCATAGAAGTCTTTCATGGTAGACCTTTTTAATTTTTGAAAGTTTTTGAGAGCAGTCTTGTAAGTAATTTTAGACTCAGAGTCATAAGCTAGCCGCCATTTGCGTTCTAGCTGTTTACAGCTGCTCTTTTTCTCCCGGAGAGCAGGGGAAAACCACGGAGCAGACGGTCTGGATCTTGTGGAGGTAATAGGGTGTAAAGGAGCAATGGTATCAATGGCAAGCCGGATGGAATCGTTCAATCTAGCCACTCTTTCATCAAGGTCATTAGAGAGAGGGTCAGGTTGATAGCAAATACAGGATTCAAGGCAGTACAGGTGATTTTGTGCCATTTTCTCCCATACTCCCTGCCAAATACTGTTGGACCGGGTAGTGTAGGGAGGGTTAAATCAAAAGGGAGAAAGTAATGGTCTGACCAGCTGAGGGGAAGGGCAGAGTGCACTATGATGCCAGGATGATTAGAAAAAATTAAATCCAGAGTATCGCCCGCAGCATGCGTCGGGCCCTGAACTAATTGAGTTAAGGTCAAACCCTGGAGGGTTTCTAGTAAGTGAGTGGCCTGCGTGCAAAGCGAGTTATCAATATGAAGATTAAAATCGCCAAGCACTGTAAAGTGCGTGTGTTTAAGAGACAGGTCAGCAATCCTGTGTAATAATAGCGCCAGAGAGGAGGCTGAGGCATTTTGGGGATTGTACACTAAGATACCCGCCAAAATCACTGTCGCCGAATCTAATATGGTGAAATACATGGCTTCAATGATCCCAATATTAGTAAGTTTCCGGATTGTCAAATTAAAATGAGATTTCAAGATAATGGCAAGACCTCCCCCATTTTTTGCACCCTCACGATTGATACTCTTCAGATGATAGATGGCACTTGTAGGGCCAGGGCATGATCCCAGGAACCCTAGCTGGGCCTCAGTCCTCCACAACAGGGCCTGCCAGAGTTCTGACCAGGGGTATGATCAGTGCTTTTTTCACTCAGCCAAGCCGAGAGTCCTGCCCGGGCCTGCAGGACCCCATCCTGGGCATTAAGTGAAACAACAAGTAAAGGAAGGAAGTCCAGGGCCACGGTCCTCCACCTCAAGGCCCGTAAGAGCTCTGACTTGGGTCCTGGTCAGAACTTTTAAGCCAGCTGGGCAGGGGAGGTATGCCTGGACCTGCAGAACCCTGGCCAGGGCTCAGAGTGAAACAGCAGGCTGGAGAAGGGAGCCCAGAAACAAGGGATTAAAGAGCTGAAACCTGACCCGGGGCCCAGACAGAGTTACTTAACCCAGCCAAGCAGAACACTATGGATGCCTGCCAGATCCCTTTGAGGGTACTTTACGACACAACGGCCGGGGAAGGAAGCTCATGGACAAAGGCTTCCACTTCAGAGCTAGCCAGGGATCTGTCCTGGTGCCTAGTCAGAGCTTTTTAATCCAGCCAAGCAGGTGACTTCACCCCAAGGCCTGAAAGACCTCTTTCAGGACATACTGCAACATGGTGGGTCAGAGAATGGAGTGCAGGGATGGAGACTTCCACCCCTGGGCCAGCTGGAGTTCTGACTATGGGCCTGGTCATAGCTTCTTAACCGGCCCAAGCAGGGAGGCCCTCTTGGTGACTACAGGACCCCGTCCGTGGCACTTGAAGATAAAGTGTGCTGGAGAATGAACTCAGGGTGAGAGGCTTCCACCTCGGGCCAGCTGGAGCTCTGACCTCAGGCTCGGTCAGAGCTTCTTATCCTAGCCAAGTAGGAGAATCCTCCGATTGTATGTTGGACCCCTTCCAGGGCACTTTGTAACACAGCAGGCTGATTATAGAGTCCATGGATGGAGGTTAGCACCCTTGTGCTAGCAGTTCCCTGTCCTGAGTACTTTGAGGCATGATGGGCTTGAAAAGGGAGCCCAGGAGTGGGGGCCTCCACCCCTGGGCCAGCCAGAACTCTAAATGGGGCCAAGTCAAAGCTTCGCCACCCAGCCAAGCAGGCTGGAGAACCGCAGCCTTAGGGCCCGGTGGCGCAGGGTACGCCTAAATCCCCGGGGTTCACCTGCCTTATCAAATACAGAGACAGGGACTCTTCGTCTGGCGTAGAAGATGGTATTTATTAGCTGCAGCTAGTACAGTGGTCTTAGAAGTCGTCAATGCAATGAGGTTCAAAAGAGACTGCCACTTAACTCCGTGGCGCACAGGTTTATATACAGCACAACACAATGCAAAAAGGCAATTTCACAGGAGCATGAGCTATAGGCAAACGTTAGAAATAATGTTTTAAGACTAAGGCATCTCAAATTCCCGGTCTCGTTTGTCACTCGACCTCTTAAGTAAATTACGAATGAATCCACATTATTCAATTTACGAGCAAAGAAAACACACAGGTGTGTGTCGCAGGAGGACAGTTGTGAAACAGGAGAATGCAGGAGACATGTAGCGAAGGACAGCAGATAAGATAAATTAAAGAAAACAATGGTGTGAACCAACATGTAGTCCGGACGGGGATTAATCAGCTCAGACAGGAATTAGTGTACTCGGCCAGACCCTGACACTCACTAGTAAACATTAGCAGAGAAGACACCTGACACGCAAAGGCAGAAACAACAAAAACATTGCGTTCGCCGAGCTGCCTGAGTGAGGGCAACACAAAATGGCGGCGGTCAGAAAATGGAGGCTGAGTGCGAACAAATTCGTAATTTTCAGAACCTCAAGGCAAGGCCTCCCCGGTCCACAGGACCCCTATCCGGGGCACTCTGCAACATTGCAGGACGGAGAATGGTGTCCAGTGCTTGCAGATTCCACTCAGGGTCAACCAGAGCTCTGACCATGGGGCCGGCTCAGAACCTTTACTCAGCCAAGCAGAGGAGCTTTTCCTGAGCATGCAGGGCCCCTTCCAGGGCACTTTGTGACAAGGCAGGCTGGAAAATGGAGCCCAGGGACAGAGGCGTCTTACACCCATAACCAACTGGATCTCTGACCCAGGGTCTAGCCAAAGCTTTTTAAGCCAGCCAAGCAGGAGAGTCCTCATCCAGGGCACTTTGCTACATGGCAGGTCAGCGAATGGACTACAAAAATAGGAGTCTAGAGGGAAAGACAAACAAAACTAGGACGCCCTCCACTCTGTAAGCTAATCAACAACACCAGTCCTAGTTCTTGTGGCAATATTCATTTGTTAGACTGTAAACATCCATGGTCGAAATTCGTTATCCAAGGGATCTCTTTAGTCTCAAGATAATCCAAAAATGTTTCAATCTACTGCCTCTTTAAAACAACAACCTCTCTGATCTATACAAACAGGACAGCACAAACAAAAAATGTGTGAAAAGCGAGATGACACCTCACGGGCGCACCACCAATGGGGCCCCTGGTTGGTACTCACCAGGATGGCCCTGTTCTCATCATCGGTGCCATCAAGCTAAAACAAAAGCGTGTCTCGAACCCCAAAAATAAAAAGACAGTGGATGGTGCAGTGGACACAACTTATATGTGACACAACTAACAACATGTAACATTTAACATATAAGTCACTGCGCAACTAGGACAATAAACTTTACTTTTGTTCCTTTCTTTGTTGCAAACAGTAAACAAACATATACTAAAAAAGGAGAGAGTGAATACTACCTATCGATTCACTCTCTACTGTAAGTAGAGAGTGAATCGAATGAATATTGCCACAAGAACTAGGACTGGTGTTGTTGATTAGGTCAGCGAATGGAGCCTGGGGAGGAAGGCTTCCACCACTGGTCAGCTGGAGCTCTGACCCATGGGCCAATCAGAGTTTTTTCTCCCAGCCAAGCAGGGAAGCCCTCCAGTTCTTAGGGAACCCTGTCCTGGAGACTTTGAGAGTCAGGGGGCAGGTGACTGGACCTCAGATCTTGATATCCTCACCAGGGGTCTTATAGCACTACCCATTCTTTTAATCAATACACACCGAGTGAGAGGGAGACATTCGAACAAAGGCATCCAGCCCCTTGCAGCCTGATAAGGCTTAAAGCTTCAATTAAGCCTTTTTTGGGACTTGTAAGGAAGCTTGGAATTCTGAACACTGAGTCACATGAAGTTAATGATGTGTTTTGTCTATTTATTTTAAGAACAAAAAATAGGCAGTGACTTTGGCATGGCACACTTCACACCGTAATTTTTACACAGCCCTACTCTATATTCTGCTGTGAAACTTATCTCAGCAAATACATAGTCTGGACAGATTACACCAATAGTGACCACACTTATTTGGCTTCCTAAAAAGGTCAGGACTTTATCCCGGTAGGCATTGTCCATTCAGCTTTTTGTTCTGGAACTACAGACTATCTAGCTTGGAAGCAGGTCATCTCAGGTTTTATGTGCTCCCTTCAGAGCTCTGATAACCATCTTGAAAATCTATCCTTCAAAAACCAACGAACACATCCTTCTTGGTGAGTGCACTTAAGGAGTGTAACTCTATTTTACCAGCACCAAAGCTCGCTGAGAAGGGCTTCAAAAGAGAGCTGAATTGTCTGCTGTCACTACCACTAATGGCTAATATATTAGTAATTTTATTGACAGTTTTCATTACAGATCCCAGTGTGATACATAGTTTACAGTATTCCTGTAAAACTACATATGCATATATATTGGATTGCTTTTTTGCCTGATTTAACCACTAATAGTACACACTAACAATATTTGATAACTGTATCTCATGTGGTTTCTTGTGTTCCAGTTCAGGGAGGACCTGGCCTGGCAGTTTGGGATGCACTGCTCCGATGAAGAGCAGCATCAAGTCTGATTTGCATATGGCTGGGTCCAAACCCTGGTGGCATGGTGAGCAAATGAACGATGGGTTGGTATGCTATCCAGAGCAATTTACAGTGCTTAGACAAATTGCAAGCATTTCTCCAATCACCTTTTATGTTTTTCAACTGCTCTTCTACCCACTATGTCTCACCTGTATTACATAAGCCTGCAAAAGAAACGAAATAAATAACACATATGGTAGTCCTTTACCATAATGAGCGAATTACTTGCCCAGAGCTGTCAATCACAGTACAAGTGTGACGCAAGGCTTGTCGTCGGCTTTGGAATATTGAATTACAATGCTTTGCTGGAGATCTGAGACTTCAAGCCCCATCTTTATAAAACAATGCTAGGCTAGATCACAAGCCCTTTAAACAATACAATATATGCATGTCTGATGAACCAAACATGGACCGTCAGCCCCTCAGACTGGCAGACCCACCCTTTATGACCTCCGCACAGCCTGCCACAAAGCCCTGGAAGCTGGGCTGAGGTGGACTGCACATTCAGGGTGACAGGAGCAAGCATACCAACACCATTCATTCACTCAGTGGCATAAGCGGCAGGCACCCAATCATATATCAATCACCTGTCCTGGTTTGCACGACAGCACATATGTAACTGGATTAGGCAAGGGCAGACTATGACAGTACAACCAATTACAGAAAAGGGAAGAGGATGTAGTCTTAGGGCTAGGGCGGTCGACCTCGAAGCTGGGGAACTGGGTCCGAGTCTCGGCAACAACGCTCAATATCCTGTGATTCTGGGCAAATCACTCAATCTCCCCGTGCCTAACAAAAACGAATGTGTCCTTCTGTAATGAAACTGGTGCTCTTTTAAAGCGCTTGCTTACCCAATTCCGGTCTAGTTCGAGCTATATAAAACTATATTAACCCCTCCCACGCTGGTGACGGAACCGCTCCGTCACGCCCCTCGGGTGGGCTGTGCTGGTGACGGAACGGTTACGTCACGGCCCGCTCGCCGCGCATGCGCGGTGCGTTCCATTGAGCGGGTGGGCCGTGACGGAACCGTTCCGTCACAAGCACAGCTCACCCGAGGGGCGTGACGGAGCGGTTCCTTCACCAGCGTGGGAGCACCGCGCGCCCCCCCACCCCTTAGCACTGCGGCAGAATAGCCGCCGCAGTGAAAGGGTTAAAAAAAAAGGGTGCATGGTTCCTGGCACAAGCGTTAACTCTGTCACTTTGTCCATGCAACAGGATATTGCAAAAAAAGGAGAAAGAGAAGTGGTTTGAACCCGTTAATCCTTACTTCACTGAAGAGTAGACCGGGCCTGATGTGTTTTTAAGAAGGTGCCGGGGTACCCTTCAAGGTGGGTGCAGTGTGTGTCTGCACTCACCTGCAAGGGGATCTCTGAGGGACCCCTGGACCCCTGCACCACCTCTCATGGGGAAGCCACAAGGGAGTGTACTGACTGCATCACATCATGTGACTAACAGTTATTGTTAATATTATTGTTGTTGTTATTATTATATGTATTTTTAACAGTGCATGGCTACCTATAAAAGGTTTCCAGCGCTAGGCTTAAATACTTCCTTGTCCATCTTCCTCAGCAGTCTTTACACAGTGAGTGTTTGTTTTTGTTATGTTATGTTAAAATGGATTTCTAGAGCGTGCAGCTACTCAAAAGAGTGTCCCGGCGCTTAAGACAGAGAAGACCAAGAGCAGGAGGAGACAAGGAAGAGTAAAAAAAGAAGACCTGAGAGACGACGTAAATGTTATTTTGTTTGTTCAAACAGCCAGGTTTTCAGTTGTTTCCGAAAGGTAAGCAGGTTAGTGACTTGCCTAAGTGAGAGAGGTAGCTTATTTCACAGTCCAGCCACTTGCACTTGAAATGAGCGACCACCTTTGCGGGCTCTAAGATGTTTAGGGGTGACCATGAGATGTTGATGGGTAGATCTGAGAGATCTGCCAGGTACATAAAAAGAAACTCTTCTATAGATGTATTGTGCTCCCATACCATGCATACCATGCAGGGCCTTGAAGGCGAGGCCCGG
This sequence comes from Lissotriton vulgaris, assembly GCF_964263255.1. Taxonomy (NCBI): domain Eukaryota; kingdom Metazoa; phylum Chordata; class Amphibia; order Caudata; family Salamandridae; genus Lissotriton; species Lissotriton vulgaris. Next base: position 88,000,563 of record NC_141697.1, on the reverse strand, counting down.
AGCTTTGAAGCGGATTCTGCTGTGTACCGGTAACCATTCTTAAGATGGCGAGAGATCCGGTCTCCAGGCCCTAGACTCAAGACAGACCTTAGTGCCACGTTCTGCACTACTTGCAGTTTATTAAGTAAGAACTAAGCAATTTAATTGTTATTAAGTGAATATTTATTTTTATTTATTGGTTTTGATAGTTAATTTATTGAAAATTAATTATTAATTGGTAATTAATTTTTATGTATTGGTAATTATGTCTTATTAATTGGAAATTACTTTTTATTAATTGATAATTATATAAATTGTATTAATTTATTATTCAGAGTGAGTTGTGGGTTTATAGGGGAAAAGGGTGGAAAGTAATTTAATTGTAATTAAGTAATTATTGAAATTATTTTTGTGTATTGATAATTAATTTACTCTTAATTGATTATTAATTGTTTTTTTATTACTTAATAAATTTTGGTATTGAACATTAACTGGTTGTTGATTAATTATTAATAAGTAATTAATTTTTAATAAATAATATTTATTGATATTTATATTTACTTACTTATGAAATATTTGGTAATTGGTAATTAATTGTATTTAATTTTTATTGGTATTGATATTTATTTTTATTTAAATATTAAATCATTACTTTCCCTACTGTTGCACTCACTTGAGTGGGAATAGTAATTTTTACTCCTACGTTATCCAACACTTTCCCTACTGTTGCGCTCTCTGGAGTGGGAATGGTAATTTTTACCCCTATGCTATCCAACACTTTCCCTACTGTTGCACTCTCTGGAGTGGGAATGGTAATTTTTACCCCTATGCTATCCAACACTTTCCCTACTGTTGCACTCACTGGAGTGGGAATAGTAATTTTTACACTCCTGCTATCCAACGCTTTCTCTACTGTTGCACTCACTGGAGTGGGAATAGTAGTGTTTACCTTTCCTCTTTCCCTACTGTTGCACTCACTGGAGTGAGAATAGTAAATTTACCCTCCCGCTATCCAACGCTTTCTCTACTGTTGCACTCACTGGAGTGGGAATAGTAGTTTTTACCTTTCCTCTTTCCCTACTGTTGCACTCACTGGAGTGAGAATAGTAAATTTACCCTCCCGCTATCCAACGCTTTCCCTACTGTTGCACTCAATGGAGTGGTAATAATATTAATATTAATAATAATAATACATTTTATATCACTATTACTAATAATAATAATAATAGTCCTGGGAATGCAAGCGGAATATAATAATAATACTGATAATAATGATAATAATATTGGTCCAGAGGATGCAAGTGGCATATGCTAATTATAATAATAATATTAATAATAATAATAAATATTAATAATAATAATAAATATTATATTACTATTACTACTACTACTAATAATAATAGTCCTGAGAATGCAAGCGGTATATAATAATAATAATAATATTAATAATAATATTGGTCCTGAGGATGCACGTGGCATAGGCAATTAATAATATCAATACTAATAATAAATATTATAAAACTACTACTACTAGTAATAATAATAATAATATTAATGATAATAGTCCAGAGAATCCAATCGGCATATACTAATAATAACAACAGTAATAATAATAATGATAATAATAATAATAATAATAATAATAATAATAACAATTATAATATACTGTTTTCCACTGGTGCAAAAATTCCGTAAACTGGCCTCTGTCCCTGACCCTTTCTCGGTGATGCCTTCTGACACCCTGCTGTCATGGAGATTTGACACTAACAGAGCTGTCCCTAAAGTGACACTTCCACTCTCCAAACCTGGTGCGGTAATTAAGAGAAAGCCAGACTGGACTGAGGACACAGTGGTGAATTATTAACAGGTCTGAGCATTGATTTCATGATGGCAGCTGGCCTTTACAATAAAAACTCTGTTTCCTTCACTCTCTGACTTAGAAGAAGGATTGTGAAGACATAAATATTTCAGGAGCCTGGATGGTCGATGCAAATCATGCTGAATGGGCTGTTAGGATACCAGGTTTTTATCAGACATGCCTCTCTTAATGCAGAATGGGTCTCTTCCGCTCGACTGCTTCACGAAATATGAATGCAATATTTCACTGCGTTTCAGAGAAAAATACATCACTGCTTCTTTTATGTCAATGATTATCAACAAATAGCGATATATGTGCAATGCAATCTAGTGTCAAAAAATGAGAATTCACGTCCAACAATGCATCAAGCCCATCTGATTCAATAATCATTTTCTTCCTATTGTATTAAAGCCATGTGTCCTGTAAAAGATAAATGAAGCCCATTCTTAATCTACTTTCCTACAGTGAAAATAAACCATGGATGTTAGGAAGGTTTGTGGTTTACATTGATAAAGGGCCATGTTCTATCGAAAGATAGCCGCAAGGAGCTAAACCATAGGTCTGTCATTTGGCTTTGAGAGCTGGAACCATGCCAGATTTTGGGCTTGCCTCTGAATAGGTCAAATGTTTCTAACTAAAATCATTTTTTAGAGGTTTTTACCATGTGGATACCATGAAAATCTAGCTTGAATACAGCCTTCGCAGACCAACGTTGAGCACTAATGTGTTAAACATACTTTTCATACAATTTTGCTTGTATCTGTTGCCGTTTTGGGATTGGCAATGTCTAAGGGCCTTATTACGAATTTGGCGGTCTGAGAGCAGGGTTGCTGCCCGGAGACCACCGAAGCCATAAAAGAACGTCCACCAGAGTACGACTTTTAAAGTCTCTAGCGGGCAGTTCTTTGGCGATCCCACGGGGGAGCCCTTGAAAAAGGCACTGCAATGGGAGCACCAAAAGCAGTTCCTGCAGGACTTGGACTGTCAAGTCCATGCCCTGCAGGGTCTGGGGGTGCATGCAGGCAGGGTGGTATAGCATGTGGCTCCCGGCATGCATTCCATTTACAGAAATATGGCACTCTCCTCCCCACTCCACAGCACTGGCGGAGAAATTTGCTGCCGTGCCATACCTTTGCACCATAGTCAACATCATCATCAACATTTTCTTTTTATTTTGATCACTTTAGATCATAAAAGTTTAAGACAAAACAAAACATCACACACATACATAAAAACAAATCAATAATGATAAACATAGATAATAAATTATTAAAAAAAGAAATACAAAAACAGAAGCTCTTAATAAAACAAAAGCAATACAACTTACAAATACATACAAATAGCAGCATGGCAATAATGGAATCCTAATAGAGGAAGTCAGCAGCTTTACAAAATCAGTAAGCCACCTGTACGCCAGTCTAAACCAGTCCACAGCAGAAAATTGCTTATGCATACTTTGCTCATCTTATCCACATTGCCATTAAAAATTTAGCCAAACAGAAAACCACAACCCAACTTGTATCTGATTTCAATATTATAAATGCTGCCTGACGATTCCTGATACCAAGGTTTTTGCAAAGAGGAACAATCCGCTTGGAGCAAAGCTGATTGTAAGAAGGACACAAAAAAAACACGAATAGGAGATTCAGGACGTCCTCGACAACCCATGCAAACATCATCAATGGTATTGATTCCATTTGGCCAATTCCTAGTAAAGGATCTAACAGGTAGGGATCCATATCTGAATTGAAGGCAAAGCTTTCTCACTACAGGGGGATGGTTTCCTCAATGGTGCTCTCTTAAGAAGCCTCTGGTTTAATATCAGAAAATTTTACAGATAATGAACCCTTACATTGTATAATGTTACTAACTGCAACATTTTCGCAAAGCATTGCTTTGATACTGGCCTTAGAGACTGAGCACATTAATTCAGGAGAAACCTAGTACGTACCCAGGTTCAGTCTGTAGAGTAAAGCCTTTACAGCACAGAACCACAGGTTTCTCCTTGTATACTGCGGAACCAGCAAATCTTTAAAGCTAATCCAATAAGATTCAAAAACTGGTGTGGTCCAAAACCGGTACCAAAAAAACAAGGATTCTGCCCTCAATCTTTTGGTCAATTTTCTTTTGGGACAGATCTAAGTAAATTGGGGTCAGTGCAGTACTTGGTGGAAGGCTTAATAAAGACCTTAAAACCTATGCTCCACTAGAGAAAGATTCAGGATCTGGGTGCAGCCTCAAAGCTCTGCACCTTACAAAACTGAGAGTAAGTTTTAACATTGTAAGTTTTTAATGTCGGAGACACCTTTCTAGATATGGCGTTTCTGTGAATTTTCCCCATGTTTGCTGTATGATGGATCAGCGACAGCTGTGCTTTTTCCACCTGCAGTGACCAACTTAGTTTATTCATAACTTTTATGCCTAAAAAGTAAAAAAATGTTCATATGTCTAGTGTCACCAACTAACATCTTCCTCCTACAGTGCATTACCTTCTGAGTGGAAAAAATCATATATTTTATTTTGGAGCTATTTAATTCCAGACCCCGCTCAGCACAGAACAATTGGAAGGAGTTCAGGAGCAGTTGCAATCCATGTGGCGATTTAGAAATTGACAAGGTATCATCTGCAAAAAGGATGGGGAAACCCTCCACCTTCAAATTTTGGATGCATCACTACCATCCCTATCCAGGAAATCAATTGGAAAGGGGCGACCACTCGGTCCCGCCGAACGTATGGTAGGGGGCCCGGATCCACCTGGGAAACCATTTTGGGCAGGGGGCGTGTCACGGCTGGTATGCCCGAGGCGGCGTAGCCGGGGCGCGCCTTTTTCCCGCCTAAGAGGGGTTGTCCTAGACACCTACACCGTTGGCCACGCCCAGTAGGCGTACCGGAGGAGGGTACACGCCCTCCCGAGGAGGAATAAAGAGAGCAGGAATCCGAAGAAGCATCCTCTTGTTCCTGTGCTTGGAAGCTGCACCCACTCGTTGCACGTGAGCCCTCGACGGAACAAGGAGCAATTTTGAGAACTTGTAATTCTTGTGTTTCTCTTTCAGCGACTTCGAGGCTACGATCCAGGACCGTGTTGAGCAACTAGGATTGAACATCCGATAAACAGTGCCTGGCAAGAAGGCCGGAAAGAAGTCAGGGACTGACCAGATGCTTCGCATGCTGATAAAAGATATGGCGAGCATGAAGAAACAGATGGCAGCGATGAACAATGCGGGTAAACCGAAGAAGGTTATAGGCCCGGCATTGCCGGGAGTAGTCCCCGCAGGGAGGGGTAAAAGGGTCAGGAATGGGGCGGCAGGGGGGGAGGTCCCGGTTCCCGAGTTACCCCCGGCAAGCCCGGTCATTCCAGTCGAGGCCCCGGTACCGATCCCGGACGCGGGCCAACCGATTCCGGTTGTTGTTACGCCCGCCAGCGAGGAGGATATGCCTCCGGAGTTAGCCGCCCAGTTGGCCGCATGGCTCGGCAGAAAAACAGGGGGTGCTACGGCACCGGGAGACACGGCCGAGGAGGCCAAGTTACTAATGCAGCAGTTGCGGCAGTCGCGAGATGCCGCGAAGGCGAATCTCTCTCTTGTCCCCCCACAGGTGACCTCGGAAGGAACAGCAACCGGCGTCGAAAAAGCAGCGGGATCAGCAATGGAGCCGGGTAAGCAGGCATTGCCAATGGCAAGGGAGGGGTCTTTGCCCTCGAGAAGGGAAAAGGTGGTCCAACATATACCGCTGGCCACAAAAGAATTGATTTGGGCTGATAAGTATGTGAATATGTTTTCTCTGCTGACTGACCATCGCGAGATGGAGTATGTTAAGACTCAGAAGGATTTGTGGCACCCGAGTGTGTGGCGAGCCAAAATGGCGGGATTCAGGGTTGATGAGACAATCTCAAATTGGGCCAAGGCCTTTGCGATGTTTACTGCAATTATTGGGGAGCGTAAGCCAGAGGTTTTGACCGAATTGGCCTGCTATCAGGCGCGAATAATGGATTTTTATGAGACATATGAGGGCGATGAGTGGATGGGTTACGATATGAAGTTTCGTAAGGCCAAGGAGTACGATTCATCTCTGACGTGGGATTGTCTCGACTCGATCTCTTGGCAGAAGCAGCTCCTGCCGGGCGCGACAAAATCATCCTCGCTAGGCGGGAGTGGGTCGGGGCCTTCCCGCCAACAGCCAGCGACGCCCTTTCGAGCAGGCCCCGCTGGCGACCACCAACCAAGGAATGGTGGGAATGGGGGTAAGAAAGGGGTCTGTTGGAACTTTAACAGGGGAAACTGCACAAGGCCACAAGGGACATGTTAGTTCAGACATGTGTGTGCAGGTTGCGGAAATTCTTCACACCCCGAGAGTTCGTGTAGATCCAGGAGTAGTGATACGGGGAGTAGAGGAGGGGCCAAACAGGTCTGAGGGGGTCCATTGTGTACCGATACCTACCCCCGTCGATATCATGGCAATGATCCCCTGGCTAAACGAATACCCTGATCATGTCTCCGCAGGGGTGTTGAGGAACGGCTTCTTATATGGTTTCCACATCCCGGTGGGGGATTTTCAGGGGGAACCACTTTGTAGGAACCAACTCTCGGCTCTGCACAATCCAGCGGTGGTTGAGAGGAAGATTGCAAAAGAGGTTGCCCTTGGCCGGGTTGCTGGCCCATATAGGCACCCGCCAGTACCTAATTTCATCTGTTCCCCGTTAGGGGTGGTTCCCAAGAAAGACCCTGGGGAATTTAGGCTGATCCATAACTTGTCAGCTCCGAGGGGTCTTTCGGTGAACGATGCGATTGACCCAGGAGTTTGTTTGGTGCGGTACGCGTCCTTCGATGATGCCGTCGCCATGTTGAATCGCCTGGGGCCCGGAGCACTGATGGCGAAGTCCGATATCGAGTCAGCGTTCCGGTTGCTCCCGGTACACCCAAGGGATCAGCGTCTGTTAGGCTTTGTGTTCCAGGGTCATTACTACATGGATAAATGTATGCCAATGGGTTGCTCCATCTCTTGTGCCTATTTTGAAAAATTCAGCTGTTTCCTGGAATGGGCATTCACCAAGGCCACTGGCCATAGCCATGTTATGCATTATCTTGATGATTTTTTAATTTTGGGGGCAGCCAGCGACACAACATGTGCGCAGGCCTTACATGAATTTTGCACTCTCATGAAGGAATTCGGGGTGCCATTGGCACCAGGTAAAACGGTTGGACCATCCACTTCACTCGAGTTTCTGGGAATTGAGCTCGATTCTGTGGAGGGATGTTTCCGTCTGCCAGAGGGGAAAGTAGCGAAATTCAGGGCTTCCCTGGAACTGTGCATTAGCAAAGAGAAAGTGACTCTCCACCAGTTACAACAAGCAGTAGGGCAGCTTAACTTTGCTCTAAGAGTGATACCAATGGCCCGCCCCTTTTCCCGCTCCATTGCACAAGCCATGGTTGGTCTAAAGGAAGGGCACCACCGCACGAGACTGTCGGCAGAGGTTCGCCAGGACATGCGCATATGGTTGGCGTTCCTGGCGGACTTCAACGGTCGAGTGGTGTGGAACAAGCTGCCAGCGTCTTCGGACGAGCTGGGTTTGTGGACCGACTCGGCGGGGAGCGTGGGATTTGGCGCCATCTTCGGTAATCGATGGTCGGCGCAGACATGGCCGATGTGGTGGCACACCAGCGGCCTCACAGGTAACATTGGGTTCCTCGAGTTGTTCCCCATTTTTGTGGCTCTGAAGGCATGGCCGGATGAGATCAGAGATCGCTCTGTGGTGTTTTGGTCCGACAATATGACTGTGGTTGAATGTATAAATAGTCAGGCAGCACGCTGTAAGTGGATATTGAGATTACTGAAAGAAATTGTACTGCTTTGCATGAGACTGAACGTGCAATTCAGAGCGAAGCATGTGCCAGGTGTACTGAACCAGGCGGCTGATGCACTCTCTCGTTCACACATGCAGGCTTTCAGGGATTATCTACCTTCCGCAGACCTAGCGGCGGCACCATTTCCCGAAGCACTCTGGTTACTCGGTGCCCCGGATTATAGGACCTCGTGGCAGCAAGCTTAGCCCCCAGGACGAGGAAGGCATACGAAGGAGCGTTTCGTTCCTATTGTACATTTTTGGGTCCGACAGGGGGGGACAATTGGGGTCAGGAGGATAATGTGCTGAAGTTTCTGGTAGCACTGCACAGGGAAGGCCGATCAGCGGCAACGGCCAATAGGCACCGGGCCGCCATTTCTTTCATGGCGCAGGCGCATGGTATCAAGGACCCGACATCGTCCTTTTTGGTAAAGAAAGCCCTTTGTGGTTGGCAACGCCTTGAGGGTTGCAGAGTGGACGAGAGGCGCCCGATTGGGTTAGACAGGTTGTCCCAGCTGATGTTGATGCTCCCCATGACATGTTCCTCCCAGTTCGAGGCAGTGCTGTTCCGGGCCGCTTTCGCATTTGCATTCCATGGGGCTATGCGGGTGAGCGAGCTGGTGGCAAGAAACAAGAAAGATGTGGAGGGAGGTCTGTGTCGGGATTGCATTCTGGTTAAGGGTGATTCTATGGTGGTCACAATAGCCAAGTCCAAGACTGATCAGAGTGCTAGGGGAGACAGTATTGTGGTCCAGCGCATGCGCGGGTCCCCCATGTGCCCGGTGAAGTGCATTGAGGAATATTTGGCGCAAAGGGCGGATACATGGGGGGGTAGCCTGCTGAGATACATCGACGCCACCCCACTGACGAGGTTTCAGTTTCAGAGGGTGCTAACAATGACAATCGCAGCAGCGGGCTTGGACCCCGGCGATTTCGGGACCCATTCCTTTCGGATAGGGGCTGCTACAGAGGCTACAGCCAGGGGTCAGAGTGTTGAGAAAGTGAAACAACTGGAACGATGGTCCTTTAACTGTTATAAAAGGTATGTGCGTTTGCACATGTTGTGAAGCCAATGTCATGCACTCACGCTTCTTGTCTTCTGTTTGGTTTTCAGTTTCGCGAGCATACTATGCAGGGCGGACTGTGCAGTCGACCCGGCACCTGGGGACCAGCGGTCAGAGATCACCGGCTGAGGACAGAGTGGTGTGGGTCGTGGGCCACTCATACGTGAGACGGGCCGGGGACGTATTCAAAGCAGGTGACGTGATTCACGCAGCTGGGGAATACGGGTACAGAGTGACCTTCCACGGAAGGGGCGGGCCCTGTATTGACCAGTTTCAATGTTTTGTCGAGGAACTGTTAGGGCGGCAGAGGTCACCGCCATCTGTAATCATAGTACACCTGGGGGGCAATGACTTGGTGACACTCGGTCGGCGAGTACTACTCGAGCGAGTTCTATCTACTGTTAGCTGGCTGGCGAGAAGGATCCCGGGGTGCACAATAGCATGGTCCCACATGATTCCCAGAAAGGTGTGGCGGGGGGGCCTCTCGGTGCCAGCACTGAACCATTCGGTAAAGAAGGTCAATAACAAACTTAGTAGGTTGCTTCGCTCGGCGCAGTTGCACTGTATTCCGCATGGATGTATTCGGGGGGATCACATGTATCTCGATGATGGGGTCCATTTGTCCCGGGAGGGGAATGTCTTACTCATAGGAGACTTCTTAGCATGGTTAAGGGGTTTGTAATAACATGACCTTTGGTAGGAGTTTGTGGGGGGGCCGGATAGCCGGTCAACTATCCGGCCTGTGGCGGTAAGGTCATGATCGGTGAGCAGTAATTTCAAGGTCCCTAGAGGGGGGGCGCCACCCACTATGGATGGGAGCGCCCGGGGGGGGAGGTGGCCATTGGCCCCTCCCACGGGGAGGTGGCACCCACTAAGTATGGGTCGCCTAAGGGAAGACAGCCATAGGCCCCTTCCAGGGGAGGAGGCGGCTACATGCCCCTCCTACGAATTTCCTGGGGCCCGGATATCCGCGACGGCGGATGTGATAGACAGTGTGGGGTGGGAGGGGGTCCACGCTGCCTTCTTACAGACACCCCACACGGGTCCTCGGACGACCTTTAAGATGGCGTCGAGTTAAATGGGGGCCCCCACAAGACAAGGGAAATTGGAGTTGGCACAGAGGGCACAGTCCTCTGCGCGGCCGCCCTCACACCGTGAGGGGGAGAGTTCTGGTAGTAGGGATCTGACACCGGTTGTGACCTTGCCGTTGGCCCGTAATGCTAGGATGTACAATTTTAATTTAGAAAGTATGCATTTGCAGGATGTTAGACTCGGCTAGGAAAACCTTTGTACTAGAGATTTGTTAAGGTTAGCCAAAGAACATGTCTTCATCAAAATGTAATAAATGAAAATTGTACATGATATGAAACTATTATTTTAATGTTTTAATTTTGTTTCATATTTTAATAAATACGGCCGGGGGGGTCACTCCCTCCCGCCTTCCAGAAGTTCAGAACTGCGTCCGTCTTCCCATCCTTGGGGATTGTGTTGGGAGGGGGTAACAGGCATCCTGGCCATATGGAAAGGGGCGACCACTCGGTCCCCCCGAACGTATGGTAGGGGGCCCGGATCCCCCCGGGAAACCATTTTGGGCGGGGGGGCGTGTCACGGCTGGTATGCCCGAAGCGGCGTAGCCGGGGCGCGCCTTTTTCCCGCCCAAGAGGGGTTGTCCTAGACACCTACACCGTTGGCCACGCCCTGTAGGCGTACCGGAGGAGGGTACACGCCCTCCCGAGGAGGAATAAAGAGAGCAGGAATCCGAAGAAGCATCCTCTTGTTCCTGTGCTTGGAAGCTGCACCCACTCGTTGCACGTGAGCCCTCGACGGAACAAGGAGCAATTTTGACCCACCCACCAGCCCCTGATGACAGCGTTAGTACTGCAATAAAGTGTTTTGCGTTGATAACAGCCTTTTTCCCCCCTTTTTTATTTAGTGGTAAACAACATGGCAATGTTAGTACTGCAATAAAGTATTTGCTTGGTAACGTCTTCGTCCTCGATTGAGCGAAATGATAACGATCTAGTTTCGTGATGTGATGAATATCTAGTAGTATTGACAAATAGTGCAATATACAGTGTAAATTTTCTTCCTTAGTAGGTAAACAAATGTCGTATTTATTTTTTGGTCGGGCGGTAAGGTCATGATCGGTGAGCAGTAATTTCAAGGTCCCTAGAGGGGGGGCGCCACCCACTATGGATGGGAGCGCCCGGGGGGGAGGTGGCCATTGGCCCCTCCCACGGGGAGGCGGCACACACTAAGTATGGGTCGCCTAAGGGAAGATGGCCATAGACCCCTTCCAGGGGAGGAGGCGGCTACATGCCCCTCCTACGAATTTCCCGGGGCCCGGATATCCGCGACGGCGGATGTGATAGACAGTGTGGGGTGGGAGGGGGGTCCACGCTGCCTTCTTACAGACACCCCACACGGGTCCTCGGATGACCTTTAAGATGGCGTCGAGTTAAATGGGGGCCCCCGCAAGACAAGGGAAATTGGAGTTGGCACAGAGGGCACAGTCCTCTGCGCGGCCGCCCTCACACCGTGAGGGGGAGAGTTCTGGTAGTAGGGATCTGACACCGGTTGTGACCTTGCCGTTGGCCCGTAATGCTAGGATGTACAATTTTAATTTAGAAAGTATGCATTTGCAGGATGTTAGACTCGGCTAGGAAAACCTTTGTACTAGAGATTTGTTAAGGTTAGCCAAAGAACATGTCTTCATCAAAATGTAATAAATGAAAATTGTACATGATATGAAACTATTATTTTAATGTTTTAATTTTGTTTCATATTTTAATAAATACTGCCGGGGGGGTCACTCCCTCCCGCCTTCCAAAAGTTCAGAACTGCGTCCGTCTTCCCATCCTTGGGGATTGTGTTGGGAGGGGGTAACAGGCATCCCGGCCATATACACCATTGATATATATATATATAAGTTAAACAGGGTAGGTGCCAAAACACACCACTGCCTAACTCCCTGATCAATATGAATAGAATCAGTCAAGGCACCATCCTCCCGCCACCTCACCTGAGCAAGAGTGTTGGCATGCAGCCTCACTAAAATATCTAAAAGGGTGCAGGCACACCCATTTTCCCGAGCACCACCCATAGCTTATCGGGGGAAGTAGATCAAATGCTGAGTGTAGGCCGACAAAGACAACATAGAGTGCTGATAATCACCTCCTTCCAGTAAATACATCTAAAATGAAAAACCTCATCTATAGTACTCACATTCAATCTGAAACCAGACTGCCAATCTGACAATACATCTTCCTCCCATATCCAATTTTGAAGGTGGGCTTAAACCTGCTTACAAATTGTTTTTGACGGATTTGCCCGATCTTCCTTCTTAATTATAGTAATCATTTCTGCTACCTTCCAAGAAAGGGGAATATCCATACCAGCCAGAATGGTATTAGAGAGCAAATTAATATATGGCAGAAGACCTCTGAATTTTCTCTGGACAGGCCATTTGACAGTCTTTGCTGGGTCACATGACTGTGAATGGCTCTTCTGGTGGTTTTTGTGTATTGGTTCCAGACAGCAGCACAAAGCGAGCTTAGTTGTTGACAGGATGGGCCGTCCTGGTTGGATGACTGGGGCGGGCCTGTACCCAGCCTTAACTAAACTTCAAAGGATTTTGCCTCCTGCACACACAAAGGAATCTGACTCCAGGTCTGCGATGTCTTTTGTCACCCTAGTTTCTCAGTTTGGAGTCTTGACAAGGGATGAGGAAGAACTTTCCAGAACAGATGTAGGGGTAGGACAGTGAGTCCCCCCACGCGAGGACTGGCACCAGGTATACATATTGGTCCTAAACATAGAGTGGGACTAGGAGTGCTTTATGGTCCAGCATATATGCTCCAGGGGATATTATGTAATAAAAGAGGTGTAAAGTTCGTGAGAGGAGGGAAGGAAGGGAGGATCGAGGTCAGGGAAACTGAGACAACACTTCAGGGGAGATGATTGCTTAGAAGCAAGAGCACACACATACCGATATCGGTGTCACCCCTCATCATTGGGAAGCTCCTCGTTGGGCCAGCACTGCAATGCCCAACGGGCCTCTCAAGTGAGCTCTTTGCCAGAGGTCTTTTGAGCATGAGATGCCAATGTGAGGTGAAAGGAGGAGGTGCTCCCGGTGTAGATGGGCGTAAGCAAAAGGTACCCCAATCATACAACCAAATACTCACAGTAAGGTATACCTGGGATAGCTAAAACCCAACCTAAGTTCAGTAAGTTACTGACTTCTTAGGTGATGGCAGAGAACATGCTAGCTGTGGAATAAAAGGTTTCCAATGCTCTGATTCAGTGGTGTCCTACCCCTTCTCGGCCACTCTGGTATACTTTACAGTGAGGATTTGTTTTTATGAGTGGGGTACCTTTTGCTATTGTTACATATATTTTCCCCAACCACATGTAGATTAGGTTTCATTTTGGAGTCCTGAAGAATTGCAGAGATTGATATCAATACTTGAGGTAAGAAACATGTTGACCTACACACACACATTATTTTATGAGCTGGGTAAAACTATTACTTCTACATTCAGCTGCCCACACCTGGAGCACCTCCACCATACACCTCACTTCACCATCTCTTTCTCAAAAGACCTCCGACAAAGAGTCTCCTTGAGGGGCCTGTTGGGCATTTTAGCACTGGCCCAATGAGGAGCTGCTCCAGGATGAGGTGTGACACCCAGACAGGTGTGTGAGGGCTCTTGTTTCTGAGCAATAAATTCCCATGATCTGTTGTCTCTACTTCCCTTACCTAGATCCTCCTTTCCTTCTCTCTCCCCTAGGAACTGCATACCTTTTTTATTACATAAATATTGGCCCTTCAGAGCGACTCTCCAGAACACACCTGGACCTGTGGACATTACAGAAAAAGGACTGCCCTGCTGCTTGAGGACTGCCTTGCAGTCTAGGAGCCTGAGTTAGATCTTGGCAGATCTGGTCCCACAGCCACTTTTTTGATGGTTTGACTACCCACCTACTTGGCGGTACGCCCACTCTACTTAGATGTTAGCGATCCCATAGATGAAAAACCGCCCGAGTGCAGCTGACGGCATCAACGGCATCATAGGCAGAAGCAGCTGTCAGTTGGAGCCAGCCAAGATTACCCCCGGGCCAATCATGATGTGCCTTTCCGTCGAGAAAACTGTGGCAGGGATACCTTATACTTTAATTTAGTGGAATCGAAGGAAATAAGGTAGAAACGTACACCTTTTTTTTCTGTTTGTTACTTCAGTGTCCATCTTGAACCCCTTTGTCTAGGTCTTCCATTTGCTGTTACTACAAGACCACGACCCTAATCATCATCATTCAATCTTTATTTCGATCAATTTAGATCATAAAAGAACACAGCAATTTAAAACAATTAAAAACAGTATACAGTATAAGAGAATTTAAAAACAATACAGTTAGTCTGTTTAAAATCAGTTACAATACAATAAATTTAAGAATCATCAAGAGCAATTCATTTTTCTGTATCTGACTTGATGCAGCGGTTACGGGTGTGCCACATTGCTGTTAAGAATTTTGTCACTGCAAACACAATTGGGGGAGATAATTCTGTCTTTAATATTCTGTAAGCTGGGAGATAGTGCCTGAAGCCAAGGTTTTTGAGGAGTGGGACAAGCCAATACTTCCTAGATCTTTGGTAGGCTTTACAGAAGAATATAATATGCAGGTCATTTTCTCGGGGATGTGGGCATGCTGGACACTGTGTTGAGGGCTGGGACTTAGCCCAGCGATCCGTGAATGTCCTGAGGGGAAGAGTCCCATATCGCCACTGCATAAAAAATTTCCTGGTGGTGACAGGGCTGATGCCATCGAGGACAAGCTCTAGGTGGTATGAGTCTTTAGATTTAATAAACAAATTTGTTAAAGACCCCTCGCATGTACTCTCAATAGAGACAGATAACTTGTGCTCGTAAAAATCCCTCGAAAGAAGTTTACATGGGATCCTGCAGCATGCATTTCTTGGTTCAAGCCACAGTTCTGGTCTCCCTAGTGTCTCACATGTTTGTTTAATATATCTCAACCATGGGATTTGTGCGACATTAGGTAGTCATAGGATCTCCTCGAGCTCAGCCCTATAGTTCAATAGTTCTGGGGTGCTCCAGATTTTATGCCAAAGAGTTACAGGTTTTAGTCCCAGCTCTTCTGTAATAGGTCTGAGACCCAAGTCTAATCTCAGCAGGAGCAGTGGGGTACTGGGTGGTAGGGCTGCCAGCTGCCTAATGAAGTTGTTCTCACTAATCTGCAAGCTCTGGGCAGTTGTATGACCCCATAGTTCTCCACCATAGGTGACTGCCCCTATTGGCTGCATTTTGTAGATTTGGAGGAGGGGACCAAAAGGTTTGTAGGTTGACCCACTTGCCATCCTACAAATACCACCCGTTAGCTGAACCAGTTTCATGTTTGCCTTGGTTCGATGCGAGTCCCATGTCATATTCTGGTTGATGGTTACTCCCAGATATTCGAAGGTAAGAACCCTCTCTAGTCTTGAAGGCCCTATGGTGGGATTCGGGCGAGTTGAGGAGGGTGGGTTGAAGATCATGTATTTGGTTTTCAGGGCATTGATCTCCAACCCACGCTCCACACAAAAAGTCGGGAACCCGTCCAGGACCCGTTGTATGCCCATGTGGGACTTGGACAGCAGCAGGGTGTCGTCCGCAAACATGATAGCGGGCACCCTGCTACCGTTAAGCTTAGGAGTGTCAATGTCACTCAACCTATTCAGATGGTCGATTACCCCATTGAGAAAGAGGCAGAACAGGGTCGGTGCAAGCACACAGCCCTGTCTTACCCCTCTGTCAACGGGGAATCTTCCCGAGAGTGCCCACCTCTGCCGCACCTGACCAGAGCGAAGTTCCTCTGGTGTAATCTTATCAGAATTGACTGAATATCAACCGGGATCCCTAGCTCCACTAAGACGGTCCATAGTTTGTCTCTTGGCACTAAATCGAAGGCTACTTGCAAGTCCACGAATACCGTGTACAAGCTGCCGCCCTCAATTGTTGCAGTCTTCCAGAACAAAAGATTCAGACAGAAGATCTGGTCCGTGGTTGAAACCCCCCTTCTGAACACAGCCTGGTAGGGACTCAAGATGGCGAATTCCTCAATCCAACTTTGGAGGCGATCGAGTATCAGTCTACCAAATATTTTCTGAGGAACATCGATAAAACTGATGGGCTTGTAGTTGGCTGGGAGCAGAGGCGATCCCTTCTTGTATGTTGGAACAATCTCTGCGCCCAGCCAAGTACCGGGCACCTCCATACCCCTCAGAACTGCGTTAAATATCGTCACCAAGTAGGGTGCCCATACATCAGGCTCCTGTATGAATAAGTCGCCCGGTAAACCATGCAAACCCGGTGCCTTGCCTGGTGCCAGCCCTGCGATGGCTAATCGTACCTCCGATACTGTGAAGGGGTCCCCTTCTGGAAAGGCGCTGACGGTCCGTGAGGAGTTATTTGGGGCCCCATCATCGACCCTATACAGGGACTGGAAGTGGTCTTGTCATGGCTTGGCTGAGATGTTAGGTTCTATTGCCGAGGCTAGCTCCGCAGACCCTGTATTGACAATACGCCAGAATTTGCGAGAGTCCCTGCAAGCTAAAGAAATAGTGAGGTTGTCCCATTTCTCCTGTTCCCATTCACTCTTGGCATGGGCAATCAGGCGCTTGTAGACCTTTCTCCTGGCCCTAATCTCAACTCTCTCCTTGCCTTCCTTGATCGAAGTTAACAGGTCAGATTTAGCCTTGCGGCATGCAGCGTTATACCAGGAGGGGCGGATGAAACAACCACTACCACTTTTTCCTGTCGAGAAGAGAATTTCGGACACAGACTTGATTAGGTCCTCGTGCATCAACCACAGCTGTTTATTTGTGCCCTGAGTGCTGGGTTGCTCCGTTATTGCACAAACCTTTTCGTGTATGGGGATAAACCGGGCATATAGCCCAGAGACCTTCTCTGGGTTAGAGGCTAGCTTCTCCCACCTTACTCTCCGTCTATTGTTCGTTAATATTAGCCCTTGTGCGGGGGCCTCTGCCTCCGCCCCCCTATCGTCTAGGCCAGGATGGGCGTATTCCAATTCCAGTGCGTTGTGGTCGCTATCCTCCCTAGGTATCACCCGGAAGTCACTGATGTGTGACCACAAGGCAAGTGGTACCAAATATAGTCAAGTCTTGACTCCCTGCCCACTCTGTTGTATGTACATTTGGGAGGGATGTCAGAAAGTATGCGTCCATTACAGGCCCGCACGCCATGTTTCAGGGTTATGGATGTAATTTGGACAGCCAGAGGAGTCCAGGCTCTGGGAGCGAGCGCTGCAGATGGAGGTACAAACCATACTGCGTCCTCCTCCTGGGAAAGTCCGTCCGATAAACCTGAAAGCTGCTCAAAGTGACAATGCAGGTCCCCTCCTATCAGGAAGGGGGTACCCTCAGTAATATCGCTTAGAGCAACCGAGAGTTCCTCAATGGTGCGTGACTCTTGTGTGATGCTTACCGGCCTAGAGTAAACATTTACCACCACAAGTCTACTCGAGTTCGGCCACTCCAACAAAACGCCAAGGATGTCCTCTGTAGCTAGGGGGAGTGCGGTGGCCCTGCATCCCAGGTCAATGGCCACCCAGGTTGCGAGACCTCCCGAAGGACACCCCCTACCCCCCCCCCACTTTGCGGGAGTGGAAAATGCTGCAAAACCTGTGCGGGAGACATCCTCTCTCGCCCAAGTTTCTTGGACCAGGCATATATCTTTAGCCTCGATGAATGTACTCCAGTCCGGGCAGTTCAGTTTATTCCGCAAACCTGCCACATTCCAAGATAATATCTTTAGGAAGGGAGGTCTGAAGCTCGGGATTGGAGGAGGAGAAGTGACCGTGTTGAGTTGAATCATCAATGATGTATTGCTATGAGAACTTTCCCCTTGTACAACTACGGCGTAGTTCAAACTGAGTGGAGACCCGACAGTGTTTTTTTAGCCTCTCTGGTGATATGTTGCTCCTCGCAGTGGACCTTCCCCCTTAGATTGGCAGTGCATTGTGTGGATGAAGAAACCCTGTGTCGACCTGCAGACTCCCCCCTCCTAGTCCCACTCTGTCAGTTTACCATATCCAGGTTGCTATACCTGTTATAAGTTGGAAAGTAAGCAGATTGCTGTGGTCTAGAATGGAAGGAGACTCCTCTCTCTCTGTCACCCCAACTTCCCTCCCTCCTGTGGACTGTTTCCCATCCCTCCTCTCCTTGCGCGTGTCTTATTGGTGGGTAGAAAAAGGATAGGGGTAAGGGCTGGATGAAAGTCCCCTGATCAGGATATGACCATCTGCATATATGTGAGACGGTCATGGGATCCCTAAAATTAATTAGGACACAATCTCCATTGATTGATTTCCTGGTGTTGCCTAACCATGGGATTCTACTCACCATGAGAACCTCACTGTATATTCCTTGAGGAAGGGGCTTGTTAATGGAGAGCCAGTTGACCAACTTATTTTTCAAAGCTGCAACAGGTTCTTTAGAGAATGATTTTAACTCTGGGACACCAGCTAGGATAACTGTATATGGGCTTGCCTCCGGCAGCAAGTTGACTGGCCTATGTTTTTTAGTGTTGCCCTGTACACCCTGTGTGGCTACAGCTGTCCTCTCGGGAAGGCTAGGGGTTGCAGCACAATCAGTCACCTGAGGGTTTGGAGTGTGAGGTGTGGGCTGTTGGGGTTGTAATGACTTGAGGGCTGGACCAGCTTCCTTTGCTGGTGGCGCTGGTATAGCCTTCTTATTCCTAGACTCCGCCCCTCCTCTAGCAGCCTTGTTGTCTTTTTAAAAAGTGTCTGCTAGATGCACCGTTGCTTTTTCGATGATCATTAAACTGGCTTCAATCTTGGATAGTCGTACTTCAAGAGGGTTTAGCATTGTCCTCAGGAGAGCGCCGATATCAGAGAGAGTAATGTCTTCATCCCCTGTGGTTACACTGCGGCGAGAAGGTATCTGTTCTAATGTGTGAGAAGGTAATTCCGTGTTTTTTTTGCAGAGGGGTTGGTCCCTTGCTAGTTCATCCTTGTTTGTTACCATTCGTCATGGGGTTGTGCTTCGCAACCTTAGCCTTTCGCCCCCCAGTATTTTGTGCCCCTCTTTTCCTTTTTGGGATAGCTCCTTCCCTTTCCCCCTGGGTTGGATGGCTAACTCTAACAGTAGTACCATCTGTGTTAGCCAAGGTGACAGTAGCAGTGGTCGGTAGGTGGGGTGGCTGGGGTAGGGGTAATAGGCTTAACTCTTCAGGGGCGCTAATATCAATATTATTGTTATGAAAAGTGGAATTAGTTAGGTCAGGTAAGTCTGGCGTACCACTGGCCCCCTTATCCCCATTATCTGATATTATACAATCTGATCTCTTTTCTGGGGTAATTGCGTGCGCTATGGGACCCATAGAGGATCTCTTTACCCACTCTATTTCTTGGGATGTACGCCTTTCGAGGATAGTGATTTCATCTATGAGAAGTGACCCCGCTTTGGCAAAATAAGTGTCCAGAGTACCTTTTGCCGTCCCGGCGGCTAGCGTGCTCTTGCTTCTTGTCTCTCTTGTGGCCATAGTTCGAGAGTTTGCAGGAGATGGTAAGAAAATTTAGAGTAAAGTAAAAAACCAAAGGGGGTAGCCTGGACCCGGTCTCTACCGTTCTCGAACGGCCTCAAACGGCCCGCCATTTGCCCGGGCTTCGCTCCGTGCTCCGTCCCGCGTGCGTCCCGCGATCCGTGGGACAGGGCGTGGATAAGTAGGAAGAGCAGGGGCGGGAAGAGACACCAGCTGCGCTGAGTTGGAGAAGCGCTGAGGATGCTGGATCTCGCAGTCCCGGCCCCTGCAAGTGATGTTAGTTAGCCCTTGTTGGCCCAGTTTCGTCAGCTTGTGCCCACAGACCTTCGTTGGCAGACTCCGTATTACAAGCAAACAAGTCCCAGGAAATAGCTTGCACAAGTGGAAACGGCTTGCGAGCGGCTCCCGCGGAGCGGGGGCCACGAGCCGTAAATAGCCTGCGGTGGAGCAGGAGTACCTTTTGCCGTCCCGGCGGCTAGCGTGCTCTTGCTTCTTGTCTCTCTTGTGGCCATAGTTCGAGAGTTTGCAGGAGATGGTAAGAAAATTTAGAGTAAAGTAAAAAACCAAAGGGGGTAGCCTGGCCCCGGTCTCTACCGTTCTCGAACGGCCTCAAACGGCTCGCCATTTGCCCGGGCTTCGCTCCGTGCTCCGTCCCGCGCGCGTCCCGCGATCCGTGGGACAGGGCGTGGATAAGTAGGAAGAGCAGGGGCGGGAAGAGACACCAGCTGCGCTGAGTTGGAGAAGCGCTGAGGATGCTGGATCTCGCAGTCCCGGCCCCTGCAAGTGATGTTAGTTAGCCCTTGTCGGCCCGGTTTCGTTAGCTTGTGCCCACAGACCTTCGTTGGCAGACACCGGATGTATGATGTTACAACGCATACTTTTACCACGCATACCATTACAACGCGGTATTTACAACGAATACCGTTACAACGCATAGCGCTTAGAAGTGCTGGATAGTGGTAAGTATAATTTTATATTCCAACTCCAGTACCCGTGGACACTAGGGAAGGTGTTGGATATAAAATTATACTTATTCTCTATCCTAGAGCGCCTCCCAGCGCAATGCGTTGTAATGGTATGCCTGGTAATGCCTGCGTTGTAGTGGTAGTGCGTTGTAAAAACTTCGTTGTAACAGTTGTATACCGCAGACTCCGTATTACAGGCAAACAAGTCCCAGGAAATAGCTTGCACAAGTGGAAACGGCTTACGACTCTAATCAACTCCGTTGTCGCCGGGATCTAAGGCAAGCTTCTTTTATACTTGTCTTACTATGAGTAGTGTCATATGGATACTTCGTTACATATATTGCGTTAAGTTAGCATGAGTGTATTACATGTTTAAACAGCCGTTTTTCCTTCGGCTTCAGTTTTGCACACGACACCTACTTGTTGTTGTCGCTTTCGCCCTAGAAGCGGTGAGGTGATTTATTTGAGAATAATATGTTATTTTCTACGCTATCAGCTTTGCCTGGTACACTTGTTACAACTGTCTGCACACTGAGAGCTGCACACTCTAAGATTAACCTAACACAAGGTTGCTTGGAGGCCTGATCCTCGCACCACATTAGACATAACACAAATAATGTTGATGCCAACATTTTGGGCTCTACGCGGGTTTAAGATAGAGTTACACGGAATGAACAACACACTTGGTGCTGCGCATGGAGAGAGCTGGTAGCTGTTGATGTGATCTACTCCTACTGACACTTAGAGGTATGGGTTCGCCCTGCTAAAGCCCGAATGAGACCTTCTTAGATATAAAATAATATGCTAAAATAGGGTGCGCGAAATATAGGTGATATAGATTTCTATAGATTTTGCATTGTAACATGCTATCACCTTTTGCTTACTATGGATTAGTGACTATGCTGCTGACTCTGATTTTTATAATCTGCATTTTGGTATTATACAAGATACTGCGTTTGAGAACTTTGCATTGAATAATAAATATTTCAAACATGCACTTGTGTTCTTTGACTCTCAGTTTTGGTTTGAAATGATTATATAACGAAAGAGTGTTCATGTGTTCCACGATTCCTGAGGTATTCTAAAGTTCATGTTCTGGTTTGTCTAAGACATGGATCATTACATAATGAGCCATGAGACACTGTAGCTAGCTAGGTAAGGGGATTTCTGACACTGAGATGAGTTTTGGATCATCCTAACTCACTGAGGTTCTAGATCTCTATGCACAGTTCTGTGGGAGAACGGAAACCCTGCTACATGGCGCCCGTACGTTGTTGGCCTTATTTCATGACACTCGAGTAGTATATCATTCAAACCTTGACACCTTCATTCCCGTTTCCGGTAAACGGTGGTGTCGGAAAAACCTACCTATTTTTTAAATAGGTCTTTTCAAGCTTGAATTCTTCTAAAAACGGTTTCTTTGAATTACTACCCAGTTGTGCTACAAAGTGTTCTTTGTCTTTTTTCTCTTCCTGTGCTACCATGGCCGTGGACATACCGCAGCATAGCCGAGTCGCGGTTCGCGACCACTTGCGGGCATATACTGTCCCTGTGGAAGGCTTGGCTGTGGTTCTAGTGGTGAGTGCGGAACATGCGTACCCGTACGAATTGTTTTATTCCTGGGTGACATTTCCGGCAGTGGACGCTAATTCGGGTGTCTTCCATTCATACACTGCCTCGGCTGTACCGGCGGCTTATGATCCGTACAGGGCACTGGAAGTACCTATAGATGCTTGGCAGCACGGAGTTTGGTTTGGTGGCGCCCTACCCCATTCTTTAACGGCTCCGAGGTTAGGTCCTTTGTCCATTCCGGGCACAAATTGGCCCGCTTTGGGTGGATTTACTCCTCACCCTAATCGCGCTACTTGTAGTGTAGCTGACCTGCGGCGTCTTCATGACGTCGCGGTTGGAGTGATTAGGGCGCTTGTTCATTACATTGGTCGTAATGTTCATGGCGCAGCCCCCGCATGTGCGCAGCTTCGAGCAGAACAGGCTGGTTTGAAAATCAGTCCTGTCTTGGTGAATTCCGTTATGGGCAAGAAGCCCCAGGATAAGGATGATTTTCCTTACTGGCTTGCCGAGAAATTCGACCAGCTGGAGGCTGTGTTTCCTAATACGACTCCGGGTGAAAAACACCGGATTCTTACGCTTAGTTTACCGAAAGATTTAGCCCCTGAACTTGCTGACTGTGAAACATGGGGTAAGACTTTTGCAGCGGTTTACTCGAGGTGCTTTGGCACCCCGTCTGTGTCGAACCTTTCTGCGGTCCTTAAACGTGTTCAGGATGATCACGGACCGGAGTCGGCGGTTGAATTAGGTATGCGCCTGAGCGGCTCGTTTGAGACAGTTTGCGGTCTTATCCTTGCAAATGTCAAGGGGGATACAGTGAACTTTCAGGTGGCCAATGCTCTGGCGTTAATTCCCGATGCCGAGAAACCCCGTCAGCTAGCAAGAATTATTGTGGCGGCTTATAAAACGGTTGGCCGCACTTCTAAGGGTGTAAAGGCTTTTTCTGAAAAGGAGAAGAAGCAGCCCCAGGGACAGTCTTCGGAAACGGGTGGACAACCCAAGTCCAAAAAACAAAATTGGCCTAAAAAGCAGAATCAGGGTAAGCAACAACAACAGCAGACACAGGTTTCTAGTCCGGCGCCTTCACAACCTGCGCAGTCAGATCGAGTTTATGATTTGCGCGATCGCGCGACGATTAAATCGCCTGACAGATTTCAGGCTTCTGACCAACGCTCTCCTCGTTCCTTTCAGGACTCATCGGCTCCGTCAACCGGTGGTGGAGGGGGCGGCAGGGGCAGGGGTGGCCAGCAAGGACGTGGCCAGCCCCGCACGCGAAGTGAAGGGGATCAGCGGGACGACTCTACGCCAAAGAGACCGCAGTTTGCCAAGAAGAAGGTCGCAGCCTTAACGGCGCATCGATATGCCCCAGATAGTGAGAACGCGGCTTCGGAATCTGACGTGGGCTCTGACCTTGCTGGACAGCGCGGCGGAGATTACCATAGTGAGAGAGGCCCTCCGTCCACTGTTGAAGGTGACAGCGACTGACACTTATGTTGTGATTGAAACGGCTGATACACATGTTGCTCCCCCTGAACGACTTTTTGAAATTGTCCTGTTAATTGAAGGTGACATGCAGCGAACTGTAAAAGGGGTATTTTGGGAAAATCTTTCGTCTACGTATGACATTTTGCTTTCGGAGGCTGACTGGCCCCCACCTTTTGTTCTCGCAGCTCCGCGAGGGGAGGAGGTGATCCTCCCCAGTTTCGCGCACACTGTATCGAGAGTGGAAGCGCTGCATTTTGCAGAAGAGTGGGCTCTGGCGCTTGCGCCGGCTGTGTACCGAAATCAGTGTGGCTGGGATAAATTGTCCCCTAGCCATGAGATTCCTTTACGGTCACAGCCGCAGCCACAACCTCAATATCCCATACGGCGTGAAGCCAAAGCTTCAGTCGCAGCTATCCTTGAACAATTGGAATATCAAGGTGTAATTGAAACATGTGTGTCACCTATGAATACTCCCCTTTTTACTGTTAACAAGCCGGACGGCTCATATCGTCTGGTTTTGGATTACCGGCATTTGAACTCGCATTGCCGTAACTGTGCAGTACAGAATACTCACGGCTCTGCCCTAGTGAATAGTCTTGAGCGTAAACGGTTCAAAACCACGCTTGACATTTCCAATGGTTTTTATGCACACAGATTAGATGGTCTTAGTTCCCAATGGACCAGTTTTACGTGCGGCGGCGTACAAAAAATGTTTAAACGACTCCCAATGGGATATAAGAATAGTCCTGGAGTGTTTTCCGCCCGCATAGTCTCTCTTTTGGAGAGCTTCGATCCAGTTGCTTGTTCGTATGTGGATGACATATATCTCACAGATGACGAACTTTGGGAGCATCTGTGTCGAGTAAACAGCATAATTTGTAACTTTGCAGACATGGGTTACAAGTTTAACTTTGCAAAATCACACATTGCGGAGTACACAGTGTTGTTTCTGGGTTATGAACTTAACCACGAAGGAAAGGGGTTGGCTCCTCACTTCCTGGAGAAGTGCGCACAGTTGCGCTCTCCGACAACGCTGAAAAAATTACAGTCTTTACTGGGTTTTTTGAATTTCGGTAGAACATACATTCCGGAATATGCCCAGCGTATCAAGCCTTTGTATGCGCTGATACAACCATCTTTTTCCAAATCATGCTGGCTGCCTGAGCATTCAGCCATTCTGCAGTCTTTGCAGGCTGATTTGCTCGCTTCTGACTACTTACAGACTCGTGATAACCAAACCAACCTGGTGATAAGAATTATCCCTGGGACTGTGGGTTTCACGTACCTGACTTTTAATGAAGGGGATACTGTACCTATTGCTTACAAGTCACACTTGTACACTTCGGCTGAACTGCGTTTTTCCACTGTGGAGAAAGTTTTAACGGCTGTGCAGATGGCAATTCTTAAGGAACGTGCCCTGTCGCAGGGAAAGCGCATGTTGGTTGTTACCCCGTGTCCTGCCTTGGAGGCGGTCACGAAAGCCAGTGTACCGAATTCTAAAGCTTTGCACCCTCGGTGGATTCAGTGGGCTACATCCTTGTCATCCCAGGATGTCACGTTTATTTTTGACGCCGCTTTACGGTCGCAGGAGTATTTACAGTATGAATTTGTTCATCCTGCTCCTTTAGCGATGCGGCCGTTGGAGGATTTCCATTGTATCATTTACACTGATGGTTCGGCGCAGGTTGCGCATGGCTCTAAACATGCCTACGTTTCCGCTTGTGCCATTGTAGTCGGTGCCATGGTGAACGATGAGTTCAAGTCCAGTGTTGTGCACACGCAAACACTAGGGGACTGTACCGCACAATTGGCAGAGCTTCGTGCTCTTATGCTCGCATTGGAGTACGCTGATCCTTGTGTGACGACTTTAATCGTAAGTGATTCTTACTACTGTGTCCAGTCTTACAATGAGAACTTGTTCTTTTGGATTCAGAATGATTTTCGTGATTCCAAAGGTAGCACAATAAAACATAAAATGATCGGGGTCCGAGTGGCGGAACTTAAAGAAAAGCTGCCGCTCGTGTTTGTGATTCATACTCTCGGCCATCAGCGCGTGGGGGTCCACGCTGTTGGTAATTCGCTTGCTGATGAGGCGGCGAAGTCTGCAGTATCAAAATACTTAGTTGCAGCAGTCACGAGGTCCAAAAGCAAAATAGATGATGACATCTTGGCGGCTGTTGCTGCCACGGAGAAGGGAAGTAAATATCCTGCGGGGTTCCCTTCGAAGTACACATACCACTAAAGTCCCGATAAGGTTCCTTATGTGAAAATTCCTGAAGTTGGCGAACGTCTAGTTCCCAACTCGGATCGCAGGGCTTCTCTGATTACAGCGGCTCATGAAGGTGTGGCGTCTGCGCATGCGGGCGTCTCAGCCACTGTAACTCAGCTACAACAAAGGTTCTGGTGGCGGGGACTGTACAAACAGACGCGCGATTATGTCCTTATGTGTGACATTTGTCAGCAGATTAAGCCTTCTACTGCTGCGCGTCCGCCTCAGACTCAGTTGTACATCTCTAATAAACCGCTTGGCTGCGTTTATTTGGATCACTGCGGTCCTTTTTCTTCTGATACTGCGTATAAATACATCTTAGTAGCAGTTGACTCATGCACACGCTTTGTGTGGTTATGGCCGCATCGAAGCGCTGATTCGCGGACTGTCATTAAGGATTTGCGTGTCTTTGTGGGAATCTTTGCCTGTGGTACTTTCCATTCGGACCAGGGTCCGGCTTTCGCCTCTAAGGCGTATAAGGATGCTATGGTTTCGTTGGGGGTCCAAGTCAAGTTTTCAAGTCCCTACAGGCCTGAGGGCAATAGTGTAGTAGAACGAATGAACCGCGACTTAAAGCAATCTTTGACAGCCCGAGTTATAGGCACTGGTAGAAACTGGCTGACCCACCTCTATAGCGTGCAGCGTGCGCTTAATAATCTCCCTAGAAGGTCTCTGGGTGGGCGGACCCCATACGAAATGCTCTTTGGTATCAAGATGTACGTCCCTGACCTCGATGGTGCAGACTGCCAGGCCCAGGCCGAGGCCTTTGACGTAGATGAACATTGCAATGTTTTACAGAATCTACAAAAGACCAGAGACAGTCTTGCTAAGGAACACTTGCCCTCCACGTCGGATGATGCGTTGCAGATCCCGGTAGTTGGCTGGCTACCCCAAGTTGGAGAACTGGTTCGGGAGAAGATCGATAACAAGAAAGAGTTTGGTCCCTCATATCGAGCACCGGTTTGAGTTCTTGGAGTGAAGGGCACAAGAACAGTCATTTTACCACCACTTCCAGGTCGTAAAGAAAAAAGATTTATTTCTATTGACAATGTCAAGACACACAGGGTGGCCGATTCTTCATAGCATGACACCGGCTGTATCCTGTCCTTCCATGGTGAGGCACTCTGTGCTGGCTATTACATCTGGTGCAGAACATGAGGTGTCCCTCGAGATGCCTGCTATATCCAGTCCTTTATTAAATACTATTCCTGTTACTAACATTGATGAATTGACCTATGCAGATCCTGCTGATTTATCTATGTCCGATTTACAAGCCCGTTTGGCTAACCAGTCCAGATTCTCTTTTGACACTGATTCGGAACTTTCAAAGAAACCATCGACTATTGCAAAATATGCCACGTTGTTTAAAAAACATTTTCTAATTCCACCTTGGACATACGTTTGGCTGATACTATTTTCGTTTTATCTTTTTATGTCAATTGGTTTTGTGTTTTATTTTTTCCGCTTGATCCATGGCCATTATGTGAAAGAAAGAACAGGAATTCGGTACCTTAATGGAACATTGGCCCCTCTTTCCTCCTCACATTCAGCACACAGACTAAAAAGAGACTTGAATACAGTAGAGATTACTGCTTGGCCTGTCCTTGATGGGATTGTGTGGGATGCGGTTAGGTTTCAGATACATGGTCCCACAGAAGTTATTAATGTTCCTAATGTGCTTAGAGTAAACATGGGAGATGTGATTAAGAAAGATATTCGTTCTGATGATTGGGATCTAAAGGCCGTAGAAGAATCGTTCTCTGATTTGAAATATTATGCGGCCTTTGATGCTGAGGAGTTGTACTTAGATTCTGTCAATTATGGTGATTTGTTTTGTTATCAACATTATGGGAATCACTTCTTACACAAAACAAGTTCCAGGAGGGTTCCTGTGAACTACACACAGTGGGAACATTGTCCTGCTCCTTTACAGGGGAGCTTGAGTACATTTCTGAAGAAGTTCTCTTATTTTACAGATTTTAATCAATCAAATCCTGAGTCGTTTTATTTTAAAGTGAACAAGAATTTCATGTCCAAGGTTAGACTTACTGATACAAAATTGCTGTATTCGAAGTCCTTTCTAGACAAGTTAGCTATAGATGGCTATGAGTTATGGAAGGAGGCTATTGACCTTAAATCGGTTTGGGGTACCAAAGATTGGCAGGTACAAGGCACTGAGGCTTTGCATCGTGCATGTCTCATCCCGAATCACATGTTGTTTTTAAATTCTACTATTTCCCAAACAACATGCTTTGGATTGGCTACATCTAAAAAATTAAATACACCTACTATCCCTGATTTGGAAGAATATTCAGGTTGGAGTAATTTCACTACATTGTCCATCAGTGGGATACAAGCACTTTTGCACAATTCCTCCTTTAATATTTCCAGTTTTGCTCCAGAGGGGTGGCTTTTGTGGCAAAGAAGCTCTGATTCTTGCCAACGTCGTTTTTTGGGTTTGTCTGAAGGTTTTACACACATCAGACCAGATCCCAGGTTTGAAACAGATCACACTGTTACTACTTATTCAGTAGGCAAATTGTGTCAGAACTGGTTACAACATTCCACCTTGGCTGCAGTTAAACTGCATCTGTCCCAGTTGAATGAGAATATAGAGCTAAATGATTTTATAAAAGGCCCGGCTAGGGGTAGATCTAAACGCTGGCTTTATGCTGTGTACAATGAAATTTGGAAATTTTCACAGATTGAGGCTGCTAAACGCCTGAGAGCTATTGATCAAGCAAATTTGGAAAAAGTGCTTGCAGTGGTCGATAACCGTATTAACATGCTTTCTTCCAGGATTTACACGTTGGATAATATTGTTTCTTCTGTTGTTGATATTGTACATGATGAAGTGTCCACGTTATACCATGGTCAGAATCAGTTACGTTCTGTAATGCAGTTTGCATGGACCCTACAGACACTTAAGGCTGGACGAGTTCCCTGGAACTCGTTGAACGTTTCGTCCCTTTTCGCCCCTTTTAATCTGACTGAAAAACAACGCATGCTTTCTATGCGTGATGCGTCATTTTCTATGTTACATATTGAAAAGCTAGAATCCTTACCTTTCTCTGTTGCTGAAACAACTACTGCCACATGGCTTATTCATGGATTGATTACATTACCATTTCCCTTATACAAATTTACTAATTGTATGCGGTATATTGCTATAGGACGATATGAACCACTAGGCAATGCATTCCTACATGAGGCATGGTCATTACCATACACATACAGATGTCTGAAGGATGGAAAAGAAGTGAATCTTAATGGTGAGGAATGCACACAGTCACCAGACCATTCATTAATATGCAGACACATTCAGTTACACGGTTCTTGTAATCAGGACCGGCCAAATTTAGCATGTGTTTTAAAAGGCACGCCAGTTCCAGCAGTAGTTCCCACGTTTACATTATTGACTAATGGTAGTTATTTGCTTTTAAACAACGAGTTATGTTGTGGGTTATTAATTGGTGTGGCTTATGTGGTAACTGTATCAGAGCGTGTGGTGTGTTGCAAGAATGTTCTATACCCACCCACGCATGGGTCTTCAGATGTCTCCATCTGGCCACGGATTCCAACCTTGGAAGCGAAGTTCAATGGTTTAAGCAGAATAAGGGCCCTTTTGTCTCAAAAACAAGTGACCCTGAGTTCGGCCCGGGAAACTTGTGTCCTTCACATAGCTAACACACGCACAAAGGTGCAGGCGCTTTTAAATACTGATTTGCCGTTTCATTTCTGTGAGCTGGTGCATCAGATCTTTAATGCATCTTCCACGTCCGGCCTTGCACATTTTTTTAAATTGGTTAGCAGTGGCCTCGTGACTACATTTGAAAAAGTTTTTGGTATCATTCCCACGTTTTTCCACTCTATTTTTTCGAGTTTGTTTGGTGGACTACCTGTGTTACTGGCTGTAGCCGCTGGCATTTTGTTGGTGTTTTTCTTCATAAAACATGGATGCCCATCCTGCGCAAGAAGCCGTTCAACGCCTCCTGACACTGTGCCGTAATCGGATGCTCAATTACTATGGAACATTGCCGCTTGCAGCATTAAGCACGGCTTATAGATTGTCATTTCGGTTCACCGACTTCACGTGTGTCCAACCTGTGTTTCACTGCCTGAACTGCGAGTTCGATTGGGCCATTGATTTGTGCCTATGCTTGAGGACTGCTCCTGACGTCGATTTTGATCAGCTAATGCGTCCCGTGGTGGCTCACGAGCTGATTTGTTCTGGCGAAAGAGTTATGGCCTTGGCAGCGATAAATGGAGTTCTGGGCCAATGGGAGATCTCTGCAGCGGCGCATGCCTTTCTGACACACAGCGTTCTGGTGAACCCACCGAGTTGTCCTCTGACGTTACAGGAGGATCCGATGCTGGAGGAGCACGTATGTTCTTTCCCATTGCTGAATTGGATTGCTGAACTCTTTTCGGATGATGGCAGTGATTTCATACTGGAGGCTGTTGCTACTTTCTTTGCATATACTTTCCGATCGTGAGATGCCTGGGAGGATTGCTTTGTTATGAAATATGACTTTCCCCTTGCTGAATTGGAGGGATGGGCTGTTTTCGGCTGATGGAGAGTTCAATCACGTGATGTCGCTGAGGATAACGTCACTGTGGCACATGACTTTGGATATCGGATAAGTGCCTTGTTTTTTTCTCTTACAGACATTTGAATTAATGCGACCAGGTCCTACTTTTCATATTTTTGAGACCTGGCGGATAACTTTTGGTTCGAAAGTATTGTTTTTATTTTTAGATTTGTGGACACTGTAGGCATTCATACATATTCATTCATGCATATTTTTTTAGCTTATTTTAGCGCAAAATTATTGAACTTTGCTTTCATTTTGTGTATCTGGTTTATGATTGCCTTTTCCCTTATGTTTGACGGTGCTCGGATCAATGAGGGGGTGTCATATGGATACTTCGTTACATATATTGCGTTAAGTTAGCATGAGTGTATTACATGTTTAAACAGCCGTTTTTCCTTCGGCTTCAGTTTTGCACACGACACCTACTTGTTGTTGTCGCTTTCGCCCTAGAAGCGGTGAGGTGATTTATTTGAGAATAATATGTTATTTTCTACGCTATCAGCTTTGCCTGGTACACTTGTTACAACTGTCTGCACACTGAGAGCTGCACACTCTAAGATTAACCTAACACAAGGTTGCTTGGAGGCCTGATACTCGCACCACATTAGACATAACACAAATAATGTTGATGCCAACATTTTGGGCTCTACGCGGGTTTAAGATAAGAGTTACACGGAATGAACAACACACTTGGTGCTGCGCATGGAGAGAGCTGGTAGCTGTTGATGTGATCTACTCCTACTGACACTTAGAGGTATGGGTTCGCCCTGCTAAAGCCCGAATGAGACCTTCTTAGATATAAAATAATATGCTAAAATAGGGTGCGCGAAATATAGGTGATATAGATTTCTATAGATTTTGCATTGTAACATGCTATCACCTTTTGCTTACTATGGATTAGTGACTATGCTGCTGACTCTGATTTTTATAATCTGCATTTTGGTATTATACAAGATACTGCGTTTGAGAACTTTGCATTGAATAATAAATATTTCAAACATGCACTTGTGTTCTTTGACTCTCAGTTTTGGTTTGAAATGATTATATAACGAAAGAGTGTTCATGTGTTCCACGATTCCTGAGGTATTCTAAAGTTCATGTTCTGGTTTGTCTAAGACATGGATCATTACATAATGAGCCATGAGACACTGTAGCTAGCTAGGTAAGGGGATTTCTGACACTGAGATGAGTTTTGGATCATCCTAACTCACTGAGGTTCTAGATCTCTATGCACAGTTCTGTGGGAGAACGGAAACCCTGCTACAGTAGTGTGTTGACAATTGCTTTAGTCTTGTGTATTTTTGCATTGCTCTTAAGTGCAGTGTCTTTTATGCATAATGCGTTAGGGTACATTATACAAAAAGAAATTATGTTGTTGTGGTGGTTGTGGGTGCTGTGCTTGTGGTCCCTGTGGGTGTGCATTCAATGGTGTGTATGTGTTGTTTTTGTGCTATGCAATAAGTAATAAAAGGGGCTTAACACATATATTTTAGAAGCAAACACCACATATATGTGTATTGACACATGAATCAGTAGTACTTACCAGCCTCCACTACACTCCGTCAGCAAACCACCTGCTAGGACAACGAAAGCACAACTGTGACATCTAAATAGGCTTGGCGCAAACTCATCTGCCGAACGGTGATAGAGTACTGTTAGCCAGTAGAGGAGTCCGCCTCCATGACAACAATGCGCCGCTTATGCAACTGGAAACAGTCTATCAATGTGGATGGAAGTTCAGCCAGCACACATCTAAATTTGGCGGGTGAGATACCATCAGTTTGTGGGTGTACTTGGACACTCTGCTGCACATAGATGTCGAGAGTCCTGCCAAGATTTAAATCATGCCTGAGAAGGAAGACTGGACCTGCTTGCATTCATCCCAAGCTAACCAGAGTAACTCCAAGGGTTGGCTAACCTCCTGTATGAGCTACCAGGTAACGGCAAGCTTCAGATGTCTCCCTGCATCTGCCGAGCTGACCAGTTGCAGGTAGACCTGCAACTGAACCTGCCTTAGCCCAGCTGCTGGCCTCTGCTAGATTGAGTGCCTGTGCCACAAGGGGTACCTCCATAGGTCCTGGACCCTTGGCTGGCATCGGAGTATACTCCCCCTAAAAGAAAAGGCAAAAAGCCTGAAGTTTGAGCTCCAAGCGACCACAAACGGGTCCAAGACAAGAATCTGCCATCCACAACCAACACGTTGCTGCAGTGAGACCAGCACTTCATGCTACAGCAATGACAGCACGTGACAACTGCCAATGCGTAGCTTCAGCAACGATTGTCTGCGATGTCCAATCGGCTCTTCACGTTACAGTGACAACGATCCATGACGCCGGGCCTGCCCTTTGCACTACTGCGACGACTATCCACAATTCTGAGCCTGTCTTTGCCACCTCCTCCACCACACATGTAACTATTCACGCAGGACTTCAGAGATAACCTTTCAGCAGGACTTACCTGGTTCCTGTATCTGACTCCCACTCCATCACGGTCAGCTTGAACTTGTGACTTTGTTACTAGTGACATTGGCTCCCTGTCTAGAAGAGATGCCATTTCAAGCTTCAGACCTACGCCTACAAAGCCCTTCACAACCAAGGACCAGCCTATATGAGCCACCGCTGTCTCTTCCACCAACCAACCAGAAATCTCTGCTTCACATACCTCGCCCTTGCACGACAACACATATCTGCCGCTGTCCCTCCAGAGGATGCTCTTTCTCCCACCTCGCCGCCAAAGGATGGAACACTCTCCCCCTTCACCACCACACCATGCCCTCACTGACCCACTTCATACAGGTACTCATGACCTGGCTCTTCAACTAATACCTGCAGCACAGCACCTGGATACCCCCTGGGGCGATTAGCCGCGCTATACAAGTACGACTTGATTGACTTTCCTCTAGTCTATGACCAGATGACTGCAAGTGGAAGTGCTTTTAGGTGCTGTTTTCACTACATACTTTAAAATAGAATATCTCTGGTACTACTGATTGGATTTTTGTCATCTGGCACAATTTTATTTAATAAAATGTACCCCTCTCCTTTCTAAATTTGTTTAGGATTTTCCTTGTCTTGTGTTTTCACTTTATTACTGTTTGCGTGCTGCATAAAGACTTTACAATTTGTTTCTAAGTTACTCCTGCCTGATTTGTGCCAAACTTCCAGAGGGTTAGGCACATTTTAATTTAGTGACTTATGTGGTTCACTCTGAAAAGGATTATGGTTGTTGCCTGAGTGGAGCTTCCACCCAGCTCAAACACTAACCCAATTTCTTACAATAACATAAATTCATTCTTGACTAACCAGAGCCCATATTTATCAAAGATTTGTGTTGCCCTTGCTTCCCGCAGGGTGACGTAAGGGCAATGCAATTCCTAAGTCAGATTTAACAAGCTAAGCAAGGCCACCTTTTGTGGCTTTGTGTGGCTTGGAAAATCTGGAATAACATAAGGCAACACAAGTTGCTGTCTAGCGTTACTCCGTGTCGGGAAGCCATTTCATGGGTAGAGAGTGGGGGCCCGATTCACAAACGTAAACTGAGTCGAAAGTCTACATTTACGACTTTCGACTCAATTTACGGACTTTCGGCTCTCAGGAATAGTAAAGTTACATTTTTGACTCAGTTAAACTTAAGTTTTGGTCTAATTTGTGCCCTAATCCATTGATACAATCAATCAACCAACCAATCAATCAAACATTTGTAAAGCGCACTACTCACCCATGAGGGTCTTAAGGCGCTGGGGGGGAGGGGTGCTGCTACTGCTCGAACAGCCAGGTCCTGAGTAGCCTACTGAAGGTTAGTCGGACCTGGGTCTGCCGCAGGTGGATGGGGAGGGTGTTCCAGGTCTAGTCGGAGAGGTGGGAGAACGATCTGGTACTGAAGGTCGCTCTTTGGCTGCGGGGGATGGTGGTGAGGGCGTGGTCGGCGGAGCGGAGCTGGCGGTTCGGAGCACAGAAGGTGAGTCTTCTGTTGAGGTATCTGGTCTGGTGTTGTGCAGTGCCTTGTGTGCGTGGTTGAGGAGCTTGAAAGTGATCCTCTTGTTGACGGGTAGCCAGTGCAGGTCTTTCAGGTGAGGTGTGATGTGGCTGTGTTGAGGGATGTCAAGGAGGAGGAGTGCAGAGGCGTTCTGTATATGTTGTAGTCGTTTCAGTAGTTTGACCGATGCTCCAGCGTAGAGGGCGTTCCATAGTCCAACCTGCTGCTGACGAGGGCCTGGGTGATCGTTCTTCTGGTTTCGGTGAGGATCCATCTGTAGATCTTGCGGAGCATGTGGAGAGTGTTGAAGCAGGAGGGTGAGACAGCGTTGACTCTCTTGGTCATGGAGAGTGCTGAGTCGAGGATGAATCCCAGGTTGCCTGCATGGTCGTTGGGTGTCGGTGCTGCTCCCAGTGTGGATTGCCACCTGGAGTCATTCCAGGCTGAGGGGGTGGAGCCCAGGATGAGGACTTCCATTTTGTTTCAGTTCAGTTTCAGTCGGCTGTTCTTCACCCACTCGGCGACGTCCATCCTTCCTTCATGGAGGTTGGTTTTGGCAGTGCGGGTCCTTGGTGAGGGAGAGGATCAGTTGGGTGTCATCAGCGTAGGATATGATGTTGAGGTAGTGTGATTGGGCTATGAGGGAGAGCGGTGCCATGTAGATGTTGAACAGAGTCGGGCTGAGGGATGATCCTTGGGGGACTCCGCAGATGATCTCAGAGGTTTTGGAACGGAATGGGGGGAGGCGGACACTTTGGGTTCTGCCGGAGAGGAAGGAGGTGATCCATTCCAGGGCCTTGTCTCGGATCCCTGCGTTGTGGAGGCGCGTGCATTGAGTTTGGTGGCAGACAGTCTTGAAGGAGGCTGATAGGTCCAGGAGGATGAGGGCCGCGGTATCTCCATTGTCCAGCATGGCCCTGATGTCATCTGTGGTGACGAGGAGGGCAGTTTCGGTACTGTGGTTGCTATGGAACCTGGACTGGGATGGGTCCAGGATGTTGTTTTTCTCGAGTTAACATCTGAGTTGTCCATTGACGATCTTCTCAATGACCTTCGCTGGGAACGGGAGCAGTGAGATGGACCGGAAGTTCTTGAGATCTCTCGGATCCGCCTTAAGTAAGGAGTTGATCTCGGCGTGCTTCCAGCTCTCTGGGAAAGTCGCGGTCTCGAAGGAGATGTTGTTGACCTCGAGGAGGTGGGGTGCAATGCTGGCGCTAGCTTTGTTGAAGATGTGGTGCAGGCATGGGTCTGACGGAGAGCCAGAGTGGATGGTGTTCATGATTTTGGTGGTGGGGTTGTCTTTCACGTTGGTCCAGGTGAGCAGGGGGTCGGTATGGATGGTGGGCGGTGAGTCTGAAGTGTCGATGGCTGTTGGGGCGGCCTAGTTGTTGAAGTTGTCGTGGATGTCAGCGATCTTGCGATGGAAGAAGGTGGCTAGGGAGTCGCACAGGTCTTGCAATGGTGGGATGTCGTTGGTGTTGGAGCTGGGGTTGGAGAGTTCCTTCACGATGTTGAAGAGCTCTTTGCTGCTGTGTGCTTAGTTGTCGAGGCGGTCCTTGAAGGGGGCCCTTTTGGGGGATTGGATGAGGTGATGGTGACTGCGGATGGCATTCTTGTGGGCTGCCGAGCTGTCCGGTGTCTGTTCGAGGTGCCATTTCTTTTTTGAGTTTTCGTCAGGTTTGTTTAGAGGCCTGGAGGTCGGCGGTGAACCAGTGGGCTTTTCTGTCAGTGTGTCTGTTGGAGGGTTTCCTGATTGGGGTGAGAGTGTTGGAGCAGTTGTCGATCCATTGTCTGAGCTTGGGGGGGAGTGATGTCGGTGTCGATGGGGTCGGAAGGTGGGCTTTGGGTGAGGGTGGCGTTTAGCTGGTCTTCAGTGACTTTGCTGCAGCTGTGGATATCAATGTGTTTATCAATAAAAATTAACTATCTTCCTTATTAATAGAATCGCCCATTCTGAACACCACATCTACCTCGACACGTAAGGATGTAGTCAGGCAGGCACTGCAACCTAGGCCTGAGATTACTGATTGATGGGTCACAGGTGGGAGGGTGCATCGATGGCAGGCAAAACATTAGAGCAGCAAACTCTTGGTCAGTCCCACAGATAGGCACAGCGATATTACAATGGTCAGGGGAGATTGCCCCAATAAAGTACACATGGCCAGAGGAGTTACTCGCACTTCTGAAAACTTCATAAAGTCAGATGCCACATGAGTTGGGAACACATAACCAATCAAGACCTAGCTCACATAGTGATCACAAGTTCCCATGCATCTGGACACATTCATCACTTGCCACACTGTGTCCAAGCAAGGTTGAGACCCACCTGCAGTAACCATTTGACCATTAATTTATGACTCTAAGGCAGCAACCACCATTCCTCACCATATATGGTACGCTGGAAACTCTCTTTCTTGATGTAATTTTCTATATAAGATGAGCACAAACCCAGTGTAAATTGAGACAGTCCTCAGACCTCGTGCTTGTAACTATTCGTCTGGCCGAATTGAACAAACTGTTCCTGTTTTGCCAAACACCTCCTGTCTTCTGTTTTTTTCTATAGAATTCAAACCTAGCGATATTTTGGCAAGCCAGCCAGGAGGGATTGGGACATTGTATCCGACTGCAGCGACCCTGCCTGGGCAGATTCACGTTGTTTAGCGAAAAAGGTGGGCAGACACTGCAATTGATTGGAAGTTCTGCTGAACCCGCAGGTCAGAGGTCCATCCTGAAGCAGCCGTCACAAAGGGTAAGAGACTGCATCCGAACTTGTAACATAGTCTAAAGCATTTGGCGGATGGCAAACTGGGGAGAAGCGAAAAATGATAACATGAGCACCCTGCCACTAACAGGGTCTGGCATATTACCTGTTTTATATGTCCTAACTGTTTCAGTTGTATAGGTGACCTCTGAGGCATTCCAGTGAAAGTCACCTGTGTTCAATAGCTGACCGCTAGCTAAGGTGAATATAGTGTAATACTTTGTATAGCCCTTTATAGCTCCCAGGATGCTATTTTTGTGATACAGCTATCCTAATTGTGCAGCGTGGTCACTTCAGTCTGATAGTTTGTTAGCTCAAGGATTCCTCAGTGCTAATCTTGTTTCTTAACACCGTTAGTATCTGAAAGGAGTGTGGGAGGTGCAGGTCGCTTGGACCCCTAGGCGTGACACAGGGTATAATTCAGACTTTAGGAGAAAATTTGACCAAGGAAACTTGGTGTAACTTGTGTGTGGCCAAGAGTGGCCGGTGATTCCCTAATTATTACCTTATGGTATCTATGACTGCCAGTTTTGACTACGAGCTTATAGTGACAGACTGTCCAGTTCACTTAGGAATGTGTTCCACGCTAGTTCTTTCTAGCTAGAGGAAAATATGTGATGAACGTACCCATTTTTTGAAAAAGTAATTTTTTTCTGTTGACCACTATTGAAATGAATTATTGCATGTGATGTTATTTATTGTCTTTGAAAACTGTATTGTGCGAAAAACGTGAGTTCCTGCAGATTTTATTCTAAAATATTGCGTATTCGCCCTGTGTTACAATACTACGTATTGTTTTATTGAAATTCTTATTCAAACTGTTTGATGTAAGAAATTGCAAGTGGTGAGCTCATAGCATGTCATTTGTAAGAGTTTGCAATTGCAGTGGATTCCCCACTAAAGCACATTGAGACTAGATTCCCCAAAAAGATTAAAAAAAAGACTTAATGAGTTTTGCCAAGAGTGGCATTTACACACGAAGGAACACATATTTCTCTTGTCTAAGCAGGGAAATGTTGACACAAATATAATTGAGCACACTAAAACACATAAAAACAAAGTATACGAGACAGAAAAGAGACAAAAGAGAAACAGCGTTAGAATTATTGGCCATTTTCGAAGACGTTCAAACCAATAAACCCACGATGCCCACATCATATGAAGGAAGGGACGTGCTCAACCCCAAACCCCTTGCATTAGGATACTCAAACCAAATAATAGTAGAGGCTGACAAGCCCCTCCCCCCAACTGGAAGAAGGTGAGAAACATCTAAGACTGAGAAATCTAGAAGCCCAGATACCTCCAGCACAGCTCCGTTCCATGGGAAGGCCTCCATAAGCTCAACTCCCCGTCCACCACACTCCAGACATGACACCTCAAAAGCGGGCAAGATACACATTACCACTGGGTCAGCAGAGCATAAACGTGTGTCAAGGAAGTTTGTGAAGGTCCTTGATAATGATTCTTTGACCTTGGAAGTTGAAAGGAGCCCCAGTCCCCCAGGGAATCGACAACTAGAGTGAGACTACAGGGTTTGCCCAGGGAGCAGATGGGGGAACGGAGAGTGAACTTGAAGGTGAAGCTAGGCTAACTAAAGCAGCACGTAGCTCTGAACAAAGGGAGCTGGCCAGACAGCGCAAGGAAGGGAGCCATGAATGGAGGCTTGAGAGTGAAAGGGCATTCAAGAGGGAGTTAGAGCAAGGGTACAGGGCAGTGCACTCTCCTCTTGATGGAAGAGAAGCTAGGTACAGGCCGCCACACTAGGAAGAGTTGGAGGTCGATAAAAGACTATTAGCAGAGCTTAGAGCCACATCGCTCGGGCATAGGAGAGGGGCTGACCGATAGATAAAGGACCAAGGTAGCCTTGTACTTACCCACCCATGACACAGGAGAAGCAAAATGGCACCGGTATGTACACAAGAGGGAAGCAGGGACGATAGGCATTGCCCCTCACGGGTGCAGGACAAGTATAGGCAAACCCGATGGAGATAATAACTAACCCATTTTGTGACCTTCTCGCAGATTGGACTGAGGAGAGGAATCAATATGACAGGTCTTTGCTGAGGGAAGGATCATTTGAGCCAGAGGAATTGGCAATAGAGGCGGAATGCATCCGGCATGAAGGAGGAAGCCCTAAGTATTGCCTTGCAAAACGGGAATGCTATATTGAGAGTAAACCCGTAGAGTCATCTTGCCTGAGAGTGTGCCTGTTACTAAAGAAGGGAGCAGTGATTATTCTATACATGCCATGGGCCCAGATTGATAAAGAGGGGTTGAGGAGAAAGTTGCCCTCATTGCTAGATGGGGCAGGGAATCGATTACATGTTTCGAGAAAAACACCACAGACATCAATCTAGCACTAGGAGATATTAAGAGTTTGCTAAGCAGGTTAATTGTGGAGCAGACTAACATGGTATTTTACCAAGCTCACATTCCAGCAATCATGCTAACAGATACCCAGTATGACGGACCTCATTTAATACGCACAGACGTCAGAACTGGCCCACCCTGAGAGAAATATTCCCTTACTGCCCAGATGTAGGGAGGCTAATGGCAGAGACCATGAAGCTAGAGAAAAGCATAAGCGATTTCCTGAATATATTGAGGAAAAGATAGGGACAAGAGACAGGACAGCAATGAACTGGTTCGGGCCCACAAGTCACATTTTTCTACAATATTCTAAAAAAAAGGCCATCCATTGAGATACAGAGTGGGCTGGACAGCGTAGTTGGTTCAGATACCAAACCCTGGCAGGAGCTACAAGCCCATATACTCCACTACTACAAGAATAAGTAAGAAAATGATAGAGAGAATCAGGAGCAGACCCAAACAGACACAGCAAACTAGTTCAAAACAAGTTGAAAAATACTTTTGGGACCGCATGGGCCTCGAGGCTCCCCCCGCGGTCCCCAAGATGTACACTGGGCACACTGGGTAGGCTCCAAGGATGGGGCCCATGTGCCCAAAATAAGCCCAGTTAGAATGGCGGAGTGGCATCCCTCCCAGATTCAGATAAGGCAGGGCCCGGCTGCTGGGGTCCCCAGGGCCGAAATTCTAAAAATTAGGAAGGCCTCCCTGCCCACTTTAGTTGTATGCAAAGGTCTTCCTGAGTTTTGCCATGATGATGGACAGCTTATCAAAAGGCACCCCAGAGCGTTTTTCGTTGATATTCTTCATGCCGACAAATATGAGGACATCGCCACATAACAAAGAGGCCCTTACTTCATATAGATAAGAGTAAGTACTATTGTTTTGGTGAGATCTACCTCTTTGTAGTCTTGTTGCCCTTTCTATGGGAGGAATATTGTTATCACAGATTTCTGAATAAATATGCAGAAGGATCAATCACATTGCCAATCGCACACAAGGTCACTGGGGATACTGGAGGCTTATCCAGAGCTTGGCAAATGTACTTAGTAATAAGAAGAGTCGCGCTGCATGTTGTTCGACGTTCTGGATATAGCCATGCCTAAACTGGGGTGGTGTGGAGTGCAAAAAAACGATGGATTTAGGCCCAGATCTCTGTACTGGGGTGAATGTATGACATTGTTCTGCATTCTGTCCATCAACTGTTGTTTTTGCAATTGTCGCCCCGAGTGGGATGGGTATGCCCAGACGTGAGACCCATGCTCTCCACACCACTGGAGTCAAGCTATCCTGGCTGAAGACGGCTGATAGCCAGAAACCGGTCCTTGGATGCTTGATTCCGGTCCAGGAAAGACATGGCTTGGCAGTTCGGGCAGGACAGTTCCCATGAGGCACAGGGTCAAGGCTGATTTGCATATGGCCATGTCTGAACTGGGGTGGTGTGGAGTGCAAAAAAAACGATGCATTTAGGCCCAGATCTTTGTACTGGGGTGAATGTATGACATTGTTCTGCATTCTGTCCATCAACTGTTGTTTCGGCGTTCTCCTGCCGCCATACCTAGGTATGCCTAAGGGAGCGCCGATTGTCAATTGACAGCACACCACTGTGGCGATCATACCACGCGCACTATAATAACTGCTGCCTATCTCTAATACATAGAAAGAATTTGGAATCACAGTTTGATTCTCCTTGTCTATTTGGAGCATCCGTTCGCTCAACAGATGAGCTCCACGCATTGGTGCGACTGCCACCTTTGCTAAACCATACATATGTTCAAGGTCACTACCACATCCATTCACACCTATTGGTCTATATAGAATCTCCAATGCCCTGAAGAAGTCCTGTGCCTAAGGACGAAACGTGCTGGCTGTTTGTCTTTAAAGAATGAATTAATAAAGAAGAGAAAAACTAGTTCTCTACACAACTGCTTCATTGCTTCGTTGAACATTTAATATTGCTATGAATTTGAACTTTGTGGTGCAGCTCTGATATAGTTTTTCATGCCTCTTAATTTGTGTAATAATCTTTGCCACCGTTTTTGTAACTTGTATAGTTAGCCATATCGTTCCACAACTTTCTGGGCCTTTGAGCATTCAATGTATAACTATGAAGGATAGAGCAAACACGTTACAGAAAGGTGGCTGCTAGCAGAAGTAGTATTTATATCCTGCACAATTTTAATAGTAAAACACTACTGTATAGAAACTGGCAGGCCACTATGCACATTATCCCAGAACATTGTGTGCTTATGTGCTCTCACTTATGCTTAAAATAAGGTATGGTGCACTCTTAGTATCTCTGAGCTCCGCAAACAACACAACGATTTACATTTAGGCAGAAATGCATGTGGTGTGCTATAGTTATACCAACCTCAAGCTTCAGCCAAGCCCAAAAATATTTGCAAAGAAAATGTAAGTGATATTGAAGAATAAAAGTTGCACCACTTTTATTGACAATTAATGTGAATGCAGATAAAATGCAGCAGGGCAGGATGCACTAGAGATATAATTATCCAGTGGTTATGTCCCTGCTTTAGTAGTGAAAGCATTTTATAATAGCTTCTTAATCTGAGAAGACCGTGAGACCTGAGTATTTTGATCTCTGAGAATCTTCCAGTCTTTTCTTTCAGTTGATAAAGAATCCTATGATTGATGGGTCATGGCAAAGGAATTGTGGTGCAATAACAGCATACAGACCTGGGAACTCACTTGTATTTTCATGATTATACTTCAGTTGTCTAATATTTCAGAGGCCAAAGTGCGTGGGGAAATGCAAGATTATTGGTTTACCGAGTAATTGACTAGCAGTAGACACAAGAGGATGCAAACGCTCCTCTTTATAGCTTACAGTGACACTGATATACAGGTGCAATACTGCCTTTGACATTATTGTGACTCTTGTAAAAAGAAAAAAATAGCCCATTGTCCCACCTATACAGTGGCTGGGGATTTAAATGTTTTACCGTAGTCTTTTGTGCATGCGTTCATTGGGATTGGGGGGAGGTACTTTTGAGGCAAATATCAACGTTAAAATACAAATATTGATTTCGGCAGCTGAAAAGCAGAACTAACTACCTCAAAACGGAATGGTGCTGTTATAAGGTGTTAAGTAGCACTTCTATTGTGCTTCATTTATTTTGTAGTCATTAGTGGTGTGGCAACAAGAATCAATTTTTGTGTCTTGCCCACATAGACAATATACAAACAAAATCTATTGCTGCTTCAGATTAGCAATGGACCCTTCTAAAAGCAAGGAATAAAAATAGTAAATCATTACAAATTGTAATACCCCACTAGATAAAAATGCCATGTCTGTTAGCACCGCCTGGGCAGATATACAGTTTATAACGGCATATTAAATCCTTATCCCTTTAGGTATTTGGAAAGAATATCGTGGGACAAAATATCATGTCAAAAATATAAAAAACAAAAATATTGTGACGTTAAGTTTCTATAGGTAAGTAAAGTTTTACTATGTATAACACCAGATATATGTACCTTGACGATATATATATATATATATATATCACAGAAAAAACCATAGGTTATAGTCCATATATAGTTAGGAATTTGCATTTACAAAACCTTGAAAATTCAATGAAAAAACCATTGGTTATAGAACATATATAGTTAGGAATTTGCATTTACAAAACCTTATTTTACTCGTATAAAACCATTGAAATTCCATATATAGTTAGATGCGCTAACTATATATCGCGCACCCGCAATCCACTGCTGATGATGTCACATATTACATCATTCATGACATGGTCAGTGACATCACTGATGACATCACTGATGACAACTCAAATGACATCACTGACAACATCACTGATGACATCTCATTTGACATTACTGATCACATCACTGATGATATCATTCATGTGATAATACAATGAACCTCTTCCGACTCTAATATAACCTTAGATACAATCAGTGTAAACAGACACTTACAGACTGTCACTTATCCATGGAGTTACTCACACACCTAGTCAGTCATGCAAAGAATCAATCACACCTCCATTTCATCAACTATACAGTTATACACACCTTACTTATTCAAACATATACTAACACATATTTACTCTCTTATACAATCCCTGATACAAGTTCACAATGATCCACACAGCCACTCACACATTCACTGGCTCTTTTGCACAGTTATTTATATATGTCAAGTCTCACATGTACTGTGTTTTACATATGTACTTACTTTGACTTGGTAGCACTGAGATATCCATTCACTCACCAATACACTCATGCACACAGTTAACCGCCCATACAGCTGTTTCCACATGCACTTTTGAAACCATACATCTAGTGAATCAACTGCTCATACATCTATGCACAGAGTCACAGACCTCACAGCCACCCACACACACACTCAGTCTCCCATACAAATACTTGGGCAACCAATCAATAACCCATATAGTTACGCATATAGCTACTGATCAACACATGCAGCAGTTTACAGAACAACAGACATAATGATGCACAAATTAAGACAGTTTAGTCATTA
The DNA here is from genome assembly GCF_964263255.1 of Lissotriton vulgaris. Classification (NCBI taxonomy): domain Eukaryota; kingdom Metazoa; phylum Chordata; class Amphibia; order Caudata; family Salamandridae; genus Lissotriton; species Lissotriton vulgaris. Next base: position 87,956,738 of record NC_141697.1, on the reverse strand, counting down.
ACTCATGCTCTCAGTGAGACACATTTAATCACTCACTCATACAGTCAGTCATGCACCTACTAAATCCTTCATCCAGACACTTATACATCCACTCATTCTTCAATATGTAAGACATATTTTAACTTTACAGATACATACAGTCACTGGATGTTGTCATCAGTGATGTCATCAGTGATGTCACTGACCATGTCATGAATGATGTAATATGTGACATCATCAGCAGTGGATTGCGGGTGCGCGATATATAGTTAGCGCATCTAACTATATATGGAATTTCAATGGTTTTATACAAGTAAAATAAGGTTTTGTAAATGCAAATTCCTAACTATATATGTTCTATAACCAATGGTTTTTTCATTGAATTTTCAAGGTTTTGTAAATGCAAATTCCTAACTATATATGGACTATAACCTATGGTTTTTTCTGTGAATTTCATTGGTTTTTTAAAAGCTAACATCTGTAGCTGTAAAATGTATTCTTCTTTAAAACCCAAAATATATTTTAGATGTTTATTGATAATTTTTTTTTAAATATTTTTTTGCTTCGCTTCCGGTAAGCGAACCGGGAAGCTTTCCGTTAGCTCATCTTGATGTCGCGATCTAGTACGCGAACCGGTGAACGTTTCGTTAGCGGAACTGTGACGCGTCGCGGAAGCGCGCCGTATCACGTTGTCGCGAAATGCGTCTTATGACGCGCCGCGTTAGCGCTCCCGAAAGTGCTCCGGACCGCGAACCGGAAACGATGCGGGACGCGGCGCGCACCGCGTAACGTAAGCGGAACAGGTCATGTGACTTGTTTATCAAACTTTTCATTGCTTCATTTCACTTTTCGTTTCCAAATGATGTATGACTAGGTCATGTGACCTAAAAATAACACTTTTCATTGGTTCAGAACTTTTGCTTTTCCCAAATCATGTAAACCCCTCCTTCATTCCTCACTCTGACTTTCATCTTGGTGAGAGAAAGACCATTTTCCAATTTGATTGCAATGGCTTCTATCCTTGCTTCAGCTGGTGGACCCCCACCACCACCTCAACCTCCTCATGACAAGAGAGGACCACCATCACAATTCATTTCCAACAGAGAGGAGGAAGAGGAGGACTTAGAAGAAGAGGACACTGATGAACCTGAATTTATTCAGGAGTTGCCCCGTGTTTCCCGAAGGAAAACAAGTTTTATATGGCAGTTTTTCTCAATTCCTCGAGGGGAGAAGAAGGTTAATGCCAAATATGCCACCTGCCTAATTTGCAAAAAAAGATTATCTCGAGGCACAGACAAAAAGTATAGTATGGGCAACTATACTATGCATCGCCATATGGTCAGGTGGCATCCATTAAATTACAGCCGGGCAGAGTTAAGGGACCTTCAAGATAATCCCCCGACAACTCCTGTGACCAGATCAACATCAAATATATCTTTGACTGCAAGAGAGGCACAGGAAACTGTGCCAAACATACAGCCAAACTTCAAGCACATGAAGTTTACGTGCATACATTGTGGTGCTATGCTCTCATGTGGCAACATGAGCGTGAACTTAATCAACTTGGTGTTTGAAAACCATAACTGCCCTAACCCACCCAAGCAGTAATTTTTTTTTTGCTCCTGTTGAGCCCTTTTCAATGCCTGTTTTTTTGTTGTTTCCCCTCCATGAAAAACACAAAAAAAACATAAAACTGTTCTAAAAATACAAAAAAAACAAAAAATGTTCAGAAAAAAAATAAAAATAAAATAAAACAACAAAAACATTAAAAAAAGTTATTTTCAGAACTACCTCCCCTTTCAAATAAAATTGCTAGAATGTTTAGCACTCTGGCAAGCTCTATTTCTTTTGGTTCGCTTTCCAGTTCGCTGCCCGGTTCGCGAACTTGAAGCGAACCAAAAAAATATTTTTAAAAAAAAAGAAGAGTTAGTATAAGGGAAGTAAACAGAGAGTAATGTAAAAAGAAAGACAGCTATAGGGAGTAAACCAGAGATACTGTTTAATAGATCTATTTATTAATTCAGGATGACGATAAGGTGTGATGTCTCCTGAGGTTTGTTTAAGGTGAGACCTACTCAGGGTTACAGATCAATTTTACACTTGTTGAAGAATACAGAGCAGATAAAGCATGTGAAGGCCTACCAATGAAGTAAATCATGTCCTCTTATTACATCATTCATGACATGGTCAGTGACATCATCAGCAGTGCATTGCGGGTAAAAAGAGTAGAAAACATTTACCTTATAATTCTTGTTACCTTTTTTAAATATTTTTTCATACTTTCAATCTGTAAAAGAGAGAACAAACATTTCCAAAAATATTACAACATGTATTTAAAAATTAGAAAAGAAAAGGGAAAAGGTTCAAGAAGAAACAGTTTTTCAACAACTTTGACATTTACAGAAGCCTCTGCTTCTCTACGTCCCCTACACAATCCTAAAGATATATATTTTAAACAAACAGTATCTTCATGCTGATGAACTGAGACCTATTTTGGAACATGGTACTTCTTTTGCACTGCTGATGTCTGACAATAGTGATGCAATAGCAGCGCAAAAAAGATGTAAAGCCATCATAAAATTGTGTCTAATATTTTAAAGGATTGTTTCAGGATGCAAATAAGATGTGTGCTTTCAAGAGCTTTCTTTGAGGTGAGGCCTATTCCTTTTTTTTAAAAAAAACAGTACCCAGAAATACAGCACTGTAAGCATTAAAATTGACACTTACAGAAGACTCAGTTTCTCCATATCTACCTCACATTTCTAAATGTATATCATAAGTACAAAAAGCAGAACATTAATTATACATGTTAAATGGTTTATTTTTGCTGTTCTCAGAATGTATCAAATTTCACTTAAATCAGTGACTTGAAGATATTCATCATGTAACAGCGGGGAAAAAAAACCACAATCAAAATGATTGTGTTTAAAAAACCCATATAACCTAAGAAATCTGAATTCAAAACTCCTTAAAATTAACTTACTTTCAATGACGTCGAAGGATGTCCTATGAACAGCGTCCAGTCTGTTGTGCTATAAATATTTTCTGCCCGCCACTTTCTGAAAGAAAACCTCCATCGATTCGAAAAATATGTTACATACAAGAAAAGACTTCTCTCATTCTATCACATGTTTCCACTAGGCCAAATCATGTTGCCGCGATTCGCAACTCTTGCAATTCTTCCAATCAAATCCCGACATTTTCTATTTTCGCAACTTTCAAAAAGAATACATTTAAGAATATTTTCACAATCCAGGACTACTAATATCTTACCCTTCTTTGTCACTCATGTTCTCCTTTTCCTATGACACTGATACTGCTTACTATGAAGCAGACTTACTTGCATCAGGTTTATATAGTTGGATTTTTAAATTGACATTATAATTAAAAGTTTTGGACCAATAATCTAGACAGCATTGCAGACTTACATTCCCTCTACTTCATGAACCTTTTGCAATTCTTCACAGGAAATCCCGAGATTCTTTCATTAAAATTTTGGTTTTAAAAACACCAGGTAAGAATTTTTAAGGTCAAACGGCAATTTTTTTTTGAAAGTTACAACGGAATCATTGCAGAATGACCAGCCGTTTCGAGACTTTAAATAAGCTGTATAATGTCCTGATGTTGTTGAAGGACCATCGTGATAGATAATTGCAACAGTTACAAAAGTCCTTCCTGATATTGAAAGCTGAGAAGCCACAACATTTTTTATTAAAGTTGACAATTTTGATCCATCAGGCATACATCGTTGGATCATTAAAATTACATACTGTCCATATCTACGTATAAATAATGTTGACATCATTTCAGATTTACATTGGTTACACTCCATGTTGTGATCCGCTGCATTTACTAGCTTATTAAAGGAGACTGATTTACTGTCTGGCAAAGTTAAATATATAAATCTTTCTGAGTCTACACTAGTACTACTTGATACCCTACAATTCTCGCAGTCATACTGCCATTGATAAGAAAGCCCAAACAGGTGATCTACATCTACACCCTCATCTTGCAATACATCAAGCATATACATTAAAAACTCCTGACAATCTTGCTGATTATTTTCAGAGAAGTCTGTTTGACCTGAACATTCATCTAACAGATAACGAACTTCAGACACACTTTCTACTTTTGTTCGATCAGTGCTACATTTCTCGAAAACAGAATTCAACAAACAGCATAAAATTTGTTCTGAATTCAACAGAATCTGTTCTTTTAAACTCTCTAGTGAAAAGAGAACATTAACCACTACATTTGCATAGCAATTGACACCAGAACTGTTTTCAAATTGAAAACCGACAACATCTTCAACAGAATCCACTTTCTTTCTGCTAACAATTTTCGGTTCATTCACTTTTAGTCTTTTTGCAACAACCTCCCTACTATTACTGATATTTCTACGTTTCCGGCCTACCACACGTTTCTCAAACAAAGGATATTGAGGCAAATGTGGCGCATACTCTCTTCTTAACCTATTGTATTCCTTAACACAATCTAGATCCGCACAAATGTTTGTGACATCACAGTCAATCAAGTACAATCCTGATAAAGTTCTAACTCGTGACAATGCCACATATGCCATACCCTCCTTGAACACAGAACTGCCAATATTCACCAATGCACTGTCTACACTTAAAACTTGCGATTTATGGATTGTTACCGCATATGCCAAGCAAACAGGAAACTGTTTACGGCGAACATATAAGTCTTTAACAAGCAAAAACCTAGCAGAACAACGACCAATTAGCTGTACTTCCTCAATGCCATTGAATTTAATTTTTAAAAATTCTATTCCATCTCTATTTCTGTACTTCTCAAAATCAACAACATTACCCATTGATCCATTTACCAGACCTCTTTCAACATGTAAATTCCTTCTCAAAATGATTCGGCAATTTAAACACACATTGAAAGTCTTTTCAAAACCCGCTGTTTTAGATATAGTCTTCTCTAATGAATCCAATTTTGATTTCAAATTCTCTGGCAAAATAATTGTTGATCCCATATGCTCTATTTTGTCAATAGCTTCAAGTTTCACAATCTCTTGCTTTTCTAAATTCAACATTTTGTTGTTGAAGATGGCACATTCTGCAAGAGTTGGCATCAAACATATTCCGGATTTCTTCTCAGTAATTTTCTGAAAAATATTCTCAGCCACAATCTCTTGTTCGGGATATAAATTTGAAAGTAATCGTGCATTTAAAGCTTCTTTTCCATACTCGGTCACTTTTCCAATTCTAATACCTTGTAGAATATTCTTGTAATCTTCATCTTTTGCCTGACGCATATTTTCATGCAGTTCAGCATAATTGAAGTTTAACCATATATTGACGTTGCCAATGCTCCCTAGGCACTTCCTGGTATCTTCATGCATGAGTATTTTGAACACAGGTTGTCCTTTAACTGGTGTCAGCTGCAGAAGATCTCCGAAAACAATGATGTGTTTGCCACCAAATAACACATCATATTCAGTTTTAAGTACTTCTTGCATTCTCAAATGCACAAAGGCAAGCATGACATTGGAAACCATGCTTACTTCGTCAATGATAAGTAGTTTCATTTTCCTCAAGACTCTTGAAACTTCACAACAAGCATCCCCAGATAACTTGTGGTATTGTAATTTGTTGTCATGCTCCACCGGCAGCATCAGTAGACGATGCAAAGTAATACCTTTAATGTTATGTGCTGCAAGTCCAGTAGGAGCGGTGACAACACAAGACAGCGATGACTCAGTCCTTTCCTGCAGATAGCATGAAATTGCTTTAATGAGGAAACTTTTTCCAGTTCCCGCTTCTCCACTCACATACAGTCAGACAGGCTTCAACGATGTACATGAGCACTCTTTCTTCTCATGACTTAATCCATGCTCAATTTGCTTGGTAACTTCATCATATATTTTCCTCTGCTCAACGTTGAGTTGTTTTTCCAAGTCTTCTAAGTTAACTGAATCCTCCTGAGCATGTGCCATGGCTCTTTCCACTTCATTCATAGCAGTGGCAGCTTCATTTTCGATAATAGGTCCTCCAAGTGGATCTTGACTCAATGAAACAGAACTCTGACTGTCCTGAGAACTGTCTCTGGCAATCTCGGCTGCAATCGTTGCTTCCTGCTCAATTTCCAAAGTTAGCATTTCTTGATATTTGGGAAAAGCAGGACATTCTATGGTATCCTTAGCAGCAGTGAAAGAGTCTTCGTAACAGAGGAAATCTTCAAGCAGTTCCTCTTCTGCACGCCAAGGCTTGAAAAGTTGCAAAAGTGCTAAATAGAAAAACTCCTTTTTTTCTGGAGATTCGCCACTCAATTTTCGATGGTTTACTAATTGGCATTTTCTTTGCTTGACCAGGCATCCCTCACTTCCAATTACAGCATACACTCCTTTCTCAATATCTTCTTTGATGTTCCTCTTGAATATATAATTTTGTAGAACCTCATATAGACAAACATTCTCAAGGTGACTGCTTCGATTTGGATAATATGTATCCAACATGTTGGTCTTCAAAATGTCGGTACTGTTTGGTTCCTTTTCTGCCAAATATTCAATTTCCCGGACAGGTTTTAGAACCCGATTTCGTGTTGCAGCAAGACCAAGACTCGCCCAAACAATACTCCTGGATTTGGCATAGAGACTTGCTGAAGACAGTCGATCTGAACATTCGTAAGCTCCGATTTCTCGATGCGACAACATCTTCAGACTGAAACTGTACAACTTCTTGCTGAGGCTCTTTTCATGGGAAATGTCCTCCCACATATCCTTCAGTTCTGTCTTTTCTTTTTTGGTGATGTAAGATGTCACATACCGAGCCACAGCCATACAGTTGTCACCCACAAACTGTATATCCATGTTAGCATTCCACATGGACAAAATCACTGGGTTGTAGTCGTTGATGTACTTGGACTCTTCGTTCCTTTTCAAATTGTATGTATTTTTGGGTGATTTCCTCGTCACATTATGTCGCAGTGAAGACATCAAACTGTTCACTTTTCCTTTAGAAATCACCGGTCGTGGAAAGTTGAAACGACATTTGGTGTAGAACTTGTCCTTGTTTCTGAATTTACGACGACAGTACTTTCCACAACGATGGCTTTGGAAACGTAGAACTTGTTCTCTTAGGCTTTTCTTCTCCGTTGCGTTTGGAACAGCACACGTAGAATACTGTTCTATGAAATTCATCACTAAGTCATCCGGATCTGTTCCAAATTTAGGTGCATCCTTGATCCACAACAACATATGTATATGAGGAGCACCTCTTGCTTGGTACTCCTTTCTCCAGAAGAAATCCAACACCTCTCCAAGAGGTGGATTCTTCTTATTTGTGATGAAAGACATCATAGCTTCAAATCTATGATTGAAGTACCTGCATACATTCACAGGATCCAAAGAACACAGTTCTCCAGGTGTCTTGAATTCAATGTTTTCAATATTTCCATTTGCGTCTCGTAGAAATTCAAGTAAGTCTTCCCAGCCATACTCGGCACAGCTCAGAGTGAGGAACCATGTCGGAGTTCCTAAGTTCCTCAGCATACATTTTAAATCACCATGACGACGGTACCAGTACTCATTAGTACCACGCTGACACGCCATGCGATTAATTAAGTGAGAATCCAAAATACTGTCTTGGACATTGACTTTATGCATAAAGTCCCTTGCCGAGATATTTCGCATCTGTATACCACTTTTTAAGATATGATTCACTGCATATGACAGTCCAGACAGATCGCTTTCAAACAGGAGATGAAACAAATAGGGAATGCATTGACGAAACCTAGGATCTTCTGCATACAATCGTAAAGTCCGGTATTCAGACGCAGGAATTTGATGAGATCGCTCATCATATCTTCCTCCTCGACCTGTGGGAAATAGCTGTGGGAAACACCGAGCTTCCAAACTTTCCTCCCAAACACTAATGGGACTCCCTTTGGCTTGTTTCATTTGAAACAACTCATATGGCTGAGATACCCGCCACCCCCTCTCAACACAATCCCCAAAAGGAGGGAAACCGGAAACAGTTCTTAAAGTTTTTGGATGTGGGATGGAGTGACCATCCCGGCCGTATTTATTAAAACAAAAAATTAAAACATTAAACGTTTTCATGTTATGTACAATTTCATTATCACATTACGATGTTTGGCTAACCTTAACATAATCTCTAATACAGAGGTTCTCCTAGCCGAACTAGCATCCTACAAAAACATTCTCTAAGAACACTGAAATTGTACATCCTAACGTTTAAGGGCCAACGGCAAGGTCATAACCGGTGTCAAGATCCCTAACCAGACTTACCCCTCCCACTTGGGAGGGGCGACAGCACAGAGGCTTACCTCAAGTGCAACTACTAACAATTTCCCTTGACTTGACGGGGGCCCTTAAGACTCGACGCCATTTAAAGGTCGTTCGAACACTTGTGTGTGGTATCTAGAAGGTATCGTTGACCTCTCCCCACCCCACACAACTTACCGCATCTGCCGTCGCAGATGACCCTGGCCCCGGGAAATTCCCCAGGAGGGGGCTGTAACCCCTCCTACAAAGGAAGGGGCCTTGACCGCCTTTCCTTTACTTCCGGCGACCCGCCCTTAGACGGGACCGCCTCCCCACTGAGGGGCCAATGGCCACCTCTCCCGAGCGCTCCCATCCGTGTTGGGTGACGCCCACTCATAGGGATCTACCAATTAGTGCTCACCGATCATGACCTTACCGCCTACCAAAAATAAATACGACAATTCTGAAACCTATGAAAACATTGGTCACTACGACCGAAAGAGCATGCTAGAAATGCAACACTACATCAACTCATTTTAATCGTAACAACCTAGACTGTATTCACCATACTTTATTATGATTAACCACAAACTGATACTGTCACAGCCTGTAAACGAAATGGAAAAACCAACTTATAACTTCACTTTATTGCACAACAACTTGCTGTCCTCAGGGGCTGGTGGGTGGGTCAAAATTGGCTCTTCGTTCCGTCCCGAGCTCACGTGTAGCGAGGAGGTGCAGCTTCGGAGCACAAGAACAAGAGGACGTCTTCTGGTTTTGCGCCTTCTTTTATTCGTCTTCAGGGTGGGCGAAAACCCGCCCCTGCCCGCCCCGAGGGCGTGGCTGGCTGCGTCGGTGTCTAGGCCAGCCCACTCTAGGGCGGGAAAAAGCGCGCCCCGGCTACGCCGCTTCGGGCATACCAGCCGAGACGCGCCTCCCGCCCAAAAATGGCTTCCCGGGGGGATCGAGGCACTCAGCCATACGTTCGGGGGGACCGAGTGGTCGCCCCTTTCCATATGGCTGAGATACCCGCCACCCCCTCTCAACACAATCCCCAAAAGGAGGGAAACCGGAAACAGTTCTTAAAGTTTTTGGATGTGGGATGGAGTGACCATCCCGGCCGTATTTATTAAAACAAAAAATTAAAACATTAAACGTTTTCATGTTATGTACAATTTCATTATCACATTACGATGTTTGGCTAACCTTAACATAATCTCTAATACAGAGGTTCTCCTAGCCGAACTAGCATCCTACAAAAACATTCTCTAAGAACACTGAAATTGTACATCCTAACGTTTAAGGGCCAACGGCAAGGTCATAACCGGTGTCAAGATCCCTAACCAGACTTACCCCTCCCACTTGGGAGGGGCGACAGCACAGAGGCTTACCTCAAGTGCAACTACTAACAATTTCCCTTGACTTGACGGGGGCCCTTAAGACTCGACGCCATTTAAAGGTCGTTCGAACACTTGTGTGTGGTATCTAGAAGGTATCGTTGACCTCTCCCCACCCCACACAACTTACCGCATCTGCCGTCGCAGATGACCCTGGCCCCGGGAAATTCCCCAGGAGGGGGCTGTAACCCCTCCTACAAAGGAAGGGGCCTTGACCGCCTTTCCTTTACTTCCGGCGACCCGCCCTTAGACGGGACCGCCTCCCCACTGAGGGGCCAATGGCCACCTCTCCCGAGCGCTCCCATCCGTGTTGGGTGACGCCCACTCATAGGGATCTACCAATTAGTGCTCACCGATCATGACCTTACCGCCACAGGTCCGGATAGTTGACCGGCTATCCGGACCCCCCACCAAACTCCTACCTAAAGGTCATGTTCCAAAGATTTTAACCAGGCTAGGAAGTCTCCTATGAGTAACTCATTCCCCGCCCTCGACAAATGCACACCATCCCCCAGATACATACTGTCATCATTAATACAATTATGCGAGATCGAATGCAATGCCTTGGAACGGAACAACCTACTCACTTTGTTATTCAATTTTTTAACAGAATGATTCAAAGCAGGGATCGAGATAGCCCCCCGCCACACTTTTCTTGGGATCATATGAGACCATGCGATTAGGCACCCCGGAACTCTCCTCGCTAACCAACTTACCGTGGAAAGCATAGCCTCCAGGAGAAGTCGTCTACCGGTGGTGACCAAATCATTGCCCCCCAAATGCACTATGACTATGGACGGCGGTGACCTCATCCGCTCTAACAAGCCCTCAAAAAATTCCTGAAACTGGTCAATACAGAGACCGCCCCTTCCGTAGAAGGAGACTCTGTACCCGTATTCCTCAGGTACGTGAACCATGTCACCTGCTTTGAATACGTCTGCAGCCCGTCTCACGTATGAGTGGCCCACGACCCAAACCTCCTTCCTCACAGCCGGCGACGTGCGACCGCTGACCTGGTGTTGGGTCGACTGCTCAGTCTGCCCTGCCGCGTAGGCTTGCGCAACTGAAAACAAACAAAAACAAGAGGCGTGAGTACATGATTACAGCTTCACAACATGTGCAATCGCACGTACCTCTTATAACAATTGGAGGACCAGCGCCCCACACGTTTCACTTGTTCTATATTAAGACCTCTGGCTGTAGCTTCAGTGGCAGCCCCTATACGAAAGGAGTGGGTCCCAAATTCGCCCGGGTCCAAGCCCGCTGCGGCAATGGCCATTGCAAGCACCCGTTGAAACTGAAACCTCGTCAGCGGGGTGGCGTCTGCATGCCTCAACAATGTCCCTCCCCATGATGCCACCCTTCGTGCTAGGTAATCTTCTAAGCACTGTACCGGACACATGGATGAGTCGGGGTTCCTGCGGATGATCGTGCAGTCCCCTCTCCCATCTTGGTCAGTCTTGGACCTGAGAAAGGAGACAATCATCGCATCACCCCTGATCTGGACATGCTCCCTGCACAAGCCCCCCGTCACGTCCCGTTTGTTCCTTGCAACCAGCTCACTAACTCTCATAGCCCCATGAAATGCCAGCGTAAATGCAGTCCGGAACAAACAGGTCTCGAACGGGGACGAGCATGTGTTCGGGAGCGTGACCAGTAACTGGGACAACCTGTCTAGACCTATCGGTCGTCGTACATCTACTCTGCGACCCTCTAGACGTTGCCACCCACGTAGCGCTTTCTGTACCGTGAAGGACGCTGTTGGGTCCAGGATGCCATGGGCCCTGGCAACAAAGGAAATGGCGGCACGATGCCTTTGGGCCGTAGCCACCGATTTTCCGGCCCTACGTAAGGACATCAGAAAAAGTACTACCAACTCCTCCTGACCCCAAAGTCCTCCTCTCTCTGCCCCCAAAAAGGCTAAATAGGCCTGGAACGCCCCTTCATATGCCTTCCTTGTCCTGGGTGCTAGACTCTCTCCCACGAGGTGACGAAGTTCGGGGCACCGAGAGACCAGAGAGCTTCGGGGAAGGGTGCCGGCTCCGGGTCCGCTGAAGGAAGGAAACCCGAGAAAGCCTGCATGTGAAAACGAGACAGTGCATCAGCAGCCTGATTCATCACCCCTGGGACATGTTTTGCTCTGAATACTACGTTCAGTTGCATACACAGTAAGACAATTTCTTTGAGGAGCCTCAAAATCAACCTACAACGGGCTGCCTGACTATTGATGCATTCTACCACGGTCATATTGTCGGACCAGAACACAACAGAATGATCTCTGAACCCTTCTGGCCAGGTTCTCAGGGCCACCAAAATGGGAAATAGTTCAAGGAAAGCGATGTTACTTGTCAGCCCCTTCTCGTGCCACCATAGGGGCCACTTTTGTGCCGACCATTTTGTGTCGAAGATGGCGCCAAAACCTACGCTTCCTGCTGAATCTGTCCATAGCCCAAGCTCTTCAGAGGAGACGGCTGGCTTGTTCCAGACGACCCGGCCATTGAAGTCCGCCAAGAATGCTAACCAAATCCGCATGTCCTGGCGGACCTCGGCCGATAACCTTCTGCGATGATGACCCTCCTTTAAGCCAACCATCGCTTGGGCAATTGAGCGGGAAAAGGGGCGAGCCATTGGTATCACCCTCAAGGCAAAGTTCAATTTTCCCACTAACTGTTGCAACTGATGCAGTGTAACTTTGGATGCCTTTAAACATACTTGGAGGGCTGCCCTGAATTTCGACACTTTGCTAGCTGGTAAACGGAAGCACCCCTCCCTTGAGTCCAACTCGATCCCCAAAAACTCGAGGCAAGTCGTGGGACCCATAGTTTTACCTGGTGCCAATGGCACGCCAAGATGATCCATTAACACACAGAATTCAGCTAAGGCCCGGGCACATTCGGGATTACCGGCGGGGCCAAGGAACAGAAAATCGTCAAGGTAGTGCATTACATTTCGGAAACCCGTTTTCTTAGTGAACACCCATTGCAGGAAAGTACTGAATTGCTCAAAGTAAGCACATGATATAGAGCATCCCATTGGCATACACCTATCCATGTAAAATGACCCCTGGAACCCGAATCCCAGAAGACGCTGATCGTCTGGGTGTACCGGAAGCAACCGGAACGCTGACTCGATATCAGATTTCGCCATCAACGTCCCGTGCCCCAGGCGATTCAAGATGGCTACCGCTTCATCAAAAGATGCGTATCGCACCGAACAAACTTCTGGCTCAATTGCGTCGTTCACCGAAAGACCATATGGAGCAGATAGATTATGGATCAAACGAAACTCACCCGGGTCCTTCTTGGGGACCACCCCTAACGGAGAACAAACGAAATCCGGTACCGGGGGCTCACTAAACGGGCCGGCGACCCGTCCCCGGCTAACCTCTTTCTGAATTTTTTCTTGCACTACAGATGCATGTTGTAAAACGGAAAGTTGATTTTTGCACATCCCTACACCTTGAAAGTCCCCTACCGGGATGCGGAAACCATGTGTAAAACCGTTCCGCAGCACCCCGGCAGAAGTACGATCCGGGTATTCGCTGAGCCAGGGAATCATTGCCAAGGTATCAATCGGGGTTGGTAAAGGCGCCCCTCGGCCTAGCTTAGACCTGTTTGGCGCCTCCCTTACCCCCATTCTCACTCGTTCTGGCTCTGCACGATGACTCAGGATGGGACGACCCACACGTACTACACTCATGTTTGAATTTACACGATCCCGGAGGCCTGGTACACTTCCCCTTGTTGAAATTAAAACAGAAACCCTTTCTCCCTGTATTGCCTGCGGGCCTCGACTGGTCGTCGGTGCTCGTACTTGGTCGAAAGGGCGTCCCCACATTTTGGCGGGAGTAATCAACAACAGTGTTCCCGACCAATGGCATTCTTAACATTCCCGATTCTTTCATTTTATCCCATGTTAAAGAATCGTAACAATCCCAAGTCAAACTCTTGTTATGTTCCTTTTCTTTCCTGAACAAATTGTCATAACAAAACCAATGGTTACCTTGATATGCTGTCGAGTAACCCATAATTCGTGATTGATAAACGGGGAACTCTGGAAGCAACTCGGGCCTACGTTCCCCCAAAATAGATGTGAAAATACCCCATGCATTGCCCCAGTTGCCAATGTTCTCATTTACCTTAAAGGCGGCCATCTTTGCGCGCCAAACACTCGGATGCATTAAGTCTTTCTGACTTTTCACATGCTCCACATCATAATGATCAACAAGCAGGGAAAAAATATTCACGTACTCCCCCGCCCAGATCTTTTCCTTTATAGCTAAAGGCACATGTTGTCCTAATCTCTCTCTACGAGAGGGTGCTGACTCGTCCCTTGCAATCGGCAATGGCCGCTTACCTGCACCGGACGCAGCTTCTGCCGCTTGCGGCTTGTCTATCCCCGCCAACGGCGTAGCCACTCTAGCTGCCTCTTTCTTCTCACGAAGCCCTTTTATCAGCGCCTGTGCCTCGGCAGCCGTGGTGCCATCACTACTATCCCCCAACCATGCTGCTAGCTGCGCTGCCAGCTCGGGGGGCATGTCTTCCTTGGATGTCGGGGTGACGACAACGGGGATTGGATTCCCCTCCATTGGTACTGGGGTCGGCGCCTCGAGCGGGGCAGAGGGAACCGGGACGGCCCCACCGGCTGGAACCTTTCTCGGCCTCTTAGGTCTCCCTCCAGCCGGCGGGGTGCCCGAACCCTCCTCCCCATCTCGCTCCGCCAACCGTTTCTTTATGTCGGACACTTCTTTGCAAAGGGCCCGCACCATCTGTTCGGTCGTCATTCTCTTTGCGCCTTTCTTGGGCATCTCTCCGAGGAAGTATCTAGAAGACAAAGAAAAAGATCAAAACGCTCAAAATTGGCTCTTCGTTCCGTCCCGAGCTCACGTGTAGCGAGGAGGTGCAGCTTCGGAGCACAAGAACAAGAGGACGTCTTCTGGTTTTGCGCCTTCTTTTATTCGTCTTCAGGGTGGGCGAAAACCCGCCCCTGCCCGCCCCGAGGGCGTGGCTGGCTGCGTCGGTGTCTAGGCCAGCCCACTCTAGGGCGGGAAAAAGCGCGCCCCGGCTACGCCGCTTCGGGCATACCAGCCGAGACGCGCCTCCCGCCCAAAAATGGCTTCCCGGGGGGATCGAGGCACTCAGCCATACGTTCGGGGGGACCGAGTGGTCGCCCCTTTCCAATAGCATTCCCCATGACTTCCTTGGAATGCAAAGGATGAACACTATAATGTTCATATATTTCTTCACTTTTAGAGGCCTCTACTTTCTCAATTTGGCCAGCACACAAATCGCTATCCTCTTCATCACTTACTTCCTCTTCTGCAACATATACATTCTTATAGTACTTATTATTTTTCTTCAAATACACTGTTGCCTTTTTGACTTTCCTAACATCCACTAAATCTTGCCATATTTTCTTATTCTTTGTCGGAACCCCATTAACCAAGATAACCAGAGGTTCCTCTTCCACTTTTTCTATTCCAATTGTGTTAATGTTTTTGTTCAAATCTAGAGGCAAATAAACAACTCTTCCCTTTAATCCTCTCTGTAAATCTGCTGGAGGCAACTTCCCTGTCTTTGGCTCCATTCTTACAATAGCCTGAAAGGGATGGATACTTTGAATCAAAATAGATTCATAAGTATTTAAATCCTTCAATTCAGAAGGAATCTCAACCAATTCCAGATTATTATGAACTGCCCTAGCAGGCATCTGGTTTTGGTTTAATTTATTACAACAATAAGTACACACACGTTGATCCGATCCCAAATCAAAATAATTTTCTACCATCAAGTATGTGGCAAAATCCTTCCATTCACTATTATTTTCCCTTTCACTTTTTGCATATAAATCCACTACCTTAGTCTGATTCTTATAATAAGTGCGTCGACAACATACACAAGTGAAATTAGGCCTCTCACTTGATTTCATCTGAAACGTGGCAATTTCCTTCTGAAAATTATCTGTACTGGAAACCTGTACATTATCTTCAACATTACCCTCTACTTCAGGGTCAATTTGAGCATTCTCATCTTTACTACTAAAGTAACAAAACTCAATTTCTTCACAAATATTCTTCACATCTATTTCAGAACCATGCAAAAGAGCAGCACATAATTGTTTAAGCATAATTGCTGGACTCTTAGCAGAATACAACATTCTCACTAATTTTCTCACTTTAATATGATGCACTGCTAGCATCCTGAAATGATGAAAAACACTCTGGCATACTCTCCTGGAAAGACAAGCCAGTGAATGACCACGCAAACCTGTCATTTGTCTCACTCTGCAAGGATCTAAATCTTGCAACAACTTCATTTTCTGCTTCAAACTTTTCTTATTAAATGTCTGTATAAAATCACAAAGCAAATTGATGGAAACCTGTCGCACACTGCAAATAGAACTACACTTCCAAATGTACACAGGACCCTTAGGACGTCTTCCTAAAACCTCATCACTTACCACCTCTTCTGTCTCTGTTGTCACAAGTTTTTCTTTTTCAACTGGACAACCATCCTTCACTTCATAAGTTCGACCACTGGTGTCAACTGCAAACACCAAATCATTATCCTGAAAATAACTCTCCTCATTAAAAAATGCCTCAGAACTTGAACTATGCATCCATTCTCCGGAAAAAACTTCACAAAAGTTACTACGATTTACTACTCTCTTCCATCTACTGTTTGTTTTGAAATCAGAAATTACCTTGCTTAGTTTCCTAATTCTATTGATTACCAAAATAAACAACTTTCGCTTAATTTCAAAAGCATGATCAATAATTTTCTCTACATTTTTCTTCTTCTTATAAAATGCCGCTTTCTGTTGGCCTTTCTTAATATTTTTTAATAAATTAACTATTATCCTGTTACGGAACATTCGTTTTCGAATGTCTCTAAACTGTTGTTTCCTTCTACTATCATGCACAGAGTTATCTCTTCCTCTACCAGTAACATTTTTGATGGGTCTTTCCTTTCCATTTAAATTGCTCTTCTTTTTGTGAACTGAAACATTTTTGCGATAAATACTTTTTTTACTAAAAATATTTCTTAAGAATGATTTTGTGCTCTTACCCGGAGCTTTCTTGGTGTTTTGATAAGTATTTGGGGAAGAGGACTGCTGCAAGAAAATATCATCCTGCTGTCTTTGACGTTTTCTAGCCTTTCTAATTCTATTTTTCGTAGGCATTTTTCAAAATATGAAAAGATCTGCAGTTGAATCTGTGGAAAAATATAATAAAAGATGTTATTAACCACTATTACCAAACAGTAAATGAATAACAGTCATCAAAAACTTAATGCCCTACTTATTATTTAACATAGCAAATCTTTTGCACCAGCACTGCATCACAAAAATGACACACAGTGGTACAAAACAGGCATACAACAATCATAAATCTCTCCCTAATATTTTAAATGATTAATTCAGGATGACGATAAGGTGTGGCCTATCTAAAGATTTGTTTAGGCCCAAATCTTTGGACTGGGGTGAATGTATGTCATTGATCGTCATTCAGTCCATCGCCTGTTTTGTTTATTTGAGGTGAGGCCAACACATGGTTGCAGATAAGATTTTCACTGAAGAAAACAAAGGAGATAATACATGTGAAGGCCTACCAATGAAGTAAGTCATTATTTGAAATCAATTACATTTCTGGATATGTACTGCTAAAGCTTCATACGTTGTTTTGGGTCATATTTATAAGGCATATGAGTGTGTATGATGTTATTTTTCCTTTTTAAATGGAAAGCGTTCTTCATGGTGCAAGTTTCTTGTAAATACGCTCCCACCTGCGAAACGGAACTTTGCGATGCGAAGCTGATTGGCTCCCCGGTGTCTGTCAACATTCTAAACAGTCCGGAGCGGCCGCCATCTTATCTCTCGGTAGGATCGAGAGAGAAGAAGAGGTGAAAAACGAAGGGGGAATTTAATGAAAGCGGCAAGGTATACCCCTCTTGACCCCCTAGGAATGTTGTTGCGGTTTTTAAAGGGTCCCGTGGGGAAAATAAAAAAAATATATTTTTCACGGTAGAAGCGCTTCCCGAACACCGAACTGGGCCGCAAACTGCTGGCGAAACGGGAATTCGCCATTTTGTGCTTCGTTTTAATTAAATTACTAGGTATAAGGGGGTGCGGGAGACCATTTTGTGCTTCGTTTTAATTAAATTAAAACGTATAAGGGGGTGCGGGAGACGTATCCTAATCCCTTATATTTTCTGAGGGTGGCTGAGGAGGCTCATATATGTTGATACATGTGTTCCAGCGGCTGTGCGTGAGCTTTTTTTTTTTTTTTTGCTGCGTGACGTCTGTTAACGTTCGATTCGAAGGAAATCAGGAAGTGTTGACCACCAATTTGTCAGTGCGATAAAATATTTTGTTATAAATGAATCCTTATTGATAAACATTGTCTGCGCCATCTTGCCTTTTTTACAATGCCACAATTTTGTCGTGCACGGCAGCCATTTTACATGCCAGGCCGGTCCCAGGCTATCACCTAGCCCTGCGGATGTAGTTTATGGCCCCAGCTGTAGAGAATCCAGACATGCCAACCCTCCCGATTCAGGCGTCAGACTACTGATTTCAGTGCTACTCTCCCGCCTCCCGATTCCTGCAAACAAAAACCCGGGGGCATATTACCAACAACTAGCGATAACTTGTTTAGAGACAAAAATTATCGCCGCACATCGGCGATTTTTATCGCAGATAAACATTGCTATTAGCAAGGTTTATCGCAAATGCGATAAAAAACGGCCGCAATGCATGTATATCGCTGAAAAGTCAGCGATATTCATGCATTATCCAGCAAATGCTCTTAGCCATGTTATCCACCTCCCATTGGATAACATGGCTAAGAACTGCTCGCAAATGCGATAAAAAACGGCCGCAATGCATCAATATCGCTGAAAGGTCAGCGATATTCATGCATTATCCAGCAAATGCTCTTAGCCATGTTATCCACCTCCCATTGGATAACATAGCTAAGAACTGCTCAGGGCCCCATGAGGAACGCTTTCCATTTAAAAAGGAAAAAATAACATCATAGAAAAAAATCGTTTTTAAACACAACATATAAATCAATTGTATACCTGCATTCAAGAGGAAATGACTGAAAATGTCCTTGAGACACATGAAAGCGTTTTCTGGAATGCCCTAGCACCATTTTTTCGACATTATTAACATGGCTATGTAACTCCCATAATCAAAATCTAAATTTGCCAAGCGCAGGTGGGAGCGTATTTACAAGACACTTGCCCCATGAGGAATGCTTTCCATTTAAAAAGGAAAAAATAACATCAAAGACACTCAAATGCCTTATAAATATGACCCAAAACAACCTATGAAGCTCTAGCAGTACATATCCAGAAATGTAATTGATTTCAAAAATGGTTTTTAAAAACAACATATCTGTTTCAGCTTACATAAGAGACCATGGAATGGGCTTCATATACAACAATAACTTGTGTTACTGCATGCCAGAATGCTACACCGAATATGCAATTACAATTTCTCAAAGTAACAAAATCTATTTCTATATCACTACAGACAAAGCCACAGTTTAAAAACACAGCTTTCTTCATCATTTTCTCCTTAGCAAGGTTTATTGCAAATGCGATAAAAAACGGCCGCAATGCATGAATATCGCTGAAAAGTCAGCGATATTCATGCATTATCCAGCAAATGCTCTTAGCCATGTTATCCACCTCCCATTGGATAACATGGCTAAGAACTGCTTGCAAATGCGAAAAAAAACGGCCGCAATGCATGAATATCGCTGAAAAGTCAGCGATATTCATGCATTTTCCAGCAAATGCTCTTAGCCATGTTATCCACCTCCCATTAAATAACATGGCTAAGAACTGCTCAGGGCCCCATGAGGAACGCTTTCCATTTAAAAAGGAAAAAATAACATCATAGAAAAGAATCGTTTTTAAACACAGCATATAAATCAATTGTATACCTGCATTCAAGAGGAAATGACTGAAAATGTCCTTGAGACACATGAAAGCGTTTTCTGGAATGCCCTAGCACCATTTTTCCGACATTATTAACATGGCTATGTAACTCCCATAATCAAAATCTAAATTTGCCAAGCGCAGGTGGGAGCGTATTTACAAGACACTTGCCCCATGAGGAATGCTTTCCATTTAAAAAGGAAAAAATAACATCAAAGACACTCAAATGCCTTATAAATATGACCCAAAACAACCTATGAAGCTCTAGCAGTACATATCCAGAAATGTAATTGATTTCAAAAATGGTTTTTATAAACAACATATCTGTTTCAGCTTACATAAGAGACCATGGAATGGGCTTCATATACAACAATAACTTGTGTTACTGCATTCCAGAATGCTACACCGAATATGCAATTACAATTTCTCAAAGTAACAAAATCTATTTCTATATCACTACAGACAAAGCCACAGTTTAAAAACACAGCTTTCTTCATCATTTTCTCCTTAATTCATACTATTCTCTATCTAAAATAAATAAATCTTTTCTCACCTTAGCAAACACTTTTTGAGTTTTGAAAACAGTCTCAGAAATACACCAAATTGTCTTCAGCAGAAGAAAAAGGATGCACTCCGGAGTCTGCAGCTATTGAAAGCACAGAAATACAGATATTCATTTCACATATCTCTCATATTAGCCAATCATAACTCTTCCCTCACTTTTTTCAAATCAAAACCCTTCCCCCCTCTGCCCTCTCTGCCTTTTTTCCATAGCAACGACCTCCTGGAAGACCTCTCATGTTTGCAAATTTACACAACAATGTTTCAATTGAACTCTGAACTCTCAGTGCACCTGCGTATCCAGTGCAATCTTTCATTAAAAGTTTCTTCCTTGACCATTCAAATTACATCTTTCAAAGAACACATCCATGCACCCTAACTTTCTGTTTTCAGAAATGGAAATGCACCAATCACTGCTAATGAATCATTAGCATTGGAAATCCACAGTTTTTTTTCTTTACAAACTCCTACTGTTTCAACTGCCCTTTCATTACCACACTTCATCTGACTGCAGCCCAACCTTCTCCCACCATGTTTAAGGTCTGGATTGTTGGACATAGTTACATCCACTGGGCTCAAAGGTATGCTGAGAACAGAAATTTACACAACCTCAATTTACAAGATGTGGAAATTAAGTGGTTGGGCCAAAGAGGATTAAAATGTCACCAATTGATACCATTGGTGAAAACCTTTATGCATTTGCCAAAACCTGACCTGTTAATAGTGCACTGTGGAGGTAATGATTTGGGCACTTTGACAGGGGTAGGTCTGGAAATGCTTTTAAAGGACACCTTTGAGCAATTAATGGCACTTTTTCCTCAAACTGCCTTGGTATATTCCAATATATGCCAAAGACAGAAATGGAGGTGGTCCAACCAATTTTCTCCACAAATTGAGAAAGCGAGGAAGCATGTAAACAAATCTGTTTCAGCTTTCATGAGAGACCATGGAATGGGCTCCCTGTACAACAATAACTTGCGTTACTACATGCAAGATATCTACAGAGGAGATGGAGTTCACTTCTCAGATGAGGGCAACAGAATTTTCATTCTAAATTTAAGACTGTGCATTGGTACCTACTTATAAGTACCTAAATGTACCATAAACCCAAAAGCTCTTCTCAGAGCTACCCTTCATCTGATCACTCACAATTATTATTTTTTTCTAACTTTTTTCACTAATTTTCCACAAAATTCGCTCCCCGGGGCGCTATCCGGTTCGCTAACCGAAAGCTAACCTCGCGGAATTTTTTCAAAAAATGTTTTTTTTCCGCACATATAAGCCTCCTCAGCCACCCTCAGAAAACCTAGGGGGTCAAGATAAGTCTACCATGACCCCTTCTACCCATTCTAAACATTATTTGCCCTCCATCTTGTATCTTAAAGCGACCCAAACACAAAATGGTGGACTCCCGTGACGCTTAAGGTTCGCTAACCGGACCGCTTTCCAGAAAGCGGTCCTAAAAAAAGGTGGGAAAGTAATTTACAGAAAAACGACTAGAGACACTCTCACCAAATATAGATTAGCTCATACTACATAACAATCCCTTTCATTCTCACAAATTTGATTGAAATTTCATTTAGCCATTTAGCCTGTAGACCTATCTAAATACCCTGAGGTAAATTACTTCACAAAACACATCTAAAGTATTGGAATTGACAACCAATGAAAATTTTACTTTCATTTTCAATTTTTATTACCTGACATTTGATTGGTTATATACCTGAATATATATAAAGGAAGAGAAGGAAACACAGCCATTTTCACTGCTACTTCCTGAACTACATTTCAAGAGCCTTTTCACCTCCCTGTAAAGTAAATTGATAATTTGTAAGTGGCACTTTAAATTAATTTGTAAAAACGTTTTTTGATAATTATTTACTGTCCCCCTGCTATAGTTATAGATACAGATAAGCTCCTCTGTTATATTTATTGATTGACTTACACTTCTCTGCTATAATGATGAATTTACTTACTTTAACTTCACTGTTAAAAAAACAGAACTACATGTCTGAACTTAAACCCAACAGTGTCCTAACTCTTCTAATATAATTATTTTTTTATGCAATTTACAGCAAAAAAATGGAAGGGGAGCATGAAAAAATCAATGTTTCCTTTGACATTACAACAGAAGAGATTTTAACTGAAGAAAATTTGGATGAAGATTTTATGGATGAATCTTTTGATGAACAATTTATTGAAAGCTTACAAGACATAGAAACATGCATGTTTGACGAGATTCCAGATGATGTAATGCTGGAAGTTTTAATGAACTATGAAAATTCTGACCCATAAATTTTTTTTTAATCAAAATAAATAAATAAATTAAAAAAAAACGAACAAAAACAACAAATAATTAACATACAGTATTAGAAAAGTCTATCATTCTTTTATCCTTATAGTACGCTGCCCAGAACGCTTTCCGGTTCGCGAACTTGGCGCTTACCACGCAAAAAAAAAAAAATGTTTTTTTTTTTTTGACCCTCCTAGGCCCTTTTAAAACCTCCACATAAAACCTAGGGGTCAACGAGGATCTACTATGCCCCCTTATGGTAATTTCCCCCTTTGTTTTGGCCTCCTCTTGTCTCTCGATCCTACCGAGAGACAAGATGGCGGCTGCTCCGGACTGTTTAGAATGTTGACAGACACCGGAGGGCCAATCAGCTTCGCATCGCAAAGTTCCGATACGCGAAAAGTTCGCTAACCGGATCGCTGCCCGGAGCGCTGTTACAGATATATATCTTGATTTAAACGTTAATTTCTCAAAATCCACTGAAGCACATATATTGAGACCTAGCAAAGGCACATCGGGCTAACAGTCCCTACAATTTTGCCAAGTTTCGTGGAAATCCATTCAGCCGTTCGGGCTAAAAGTGAGTCCAACCGCCCTATGGAAATTAACATGGGAAAAACGCGTTTTGGGACCCCCCTTTTTTCTCGGCCCCCCCTTGACGAACCCCCCCCCAAATTTCCAGGAGCTGCTCAGAAACAAAATGTGCCATTTTCCTGAAAATTTCAGCCGATTCCGTCCACAAACGCCAAAGTTATTAGACATAGAATTTTCAGAAATCCCATAGGTATGTAGATGTGGCATTAAGAATAATAAATGTATAGTTACCTATTTGCACTTACCTTCTCGATATTTTGGTCCTCAATATTTTTAACATGATATTCTGTCCACATGATATTTGTGTTTTCGATATTCTGTCAGTAATCTCTATTTTACTCAGCCTGCTTCAAACTGAGGTTTAACCCATGTGATGACATGATTTTCCTATCCGAGTTCAACTCACAAACTAAACAAGCATTGGAAATGCAATCCGTCTTGCACTTGTTTGAGTTAGACCTTATGGACTTTGTAAATGGCAAAGTCTTGTATGTATGTGTTATGTAATGTATGAATGTGGTGTGTAGTGGAATTTTGTGGGTTGGATTGGATTAGT
Organism: Lissotriton vulgaris; assembly: GCF_964263255.1. Lineage (NCBI taxonomy): Eukaryota > Metazoa > Chordata > Amphibia > Caudata > Salamandridae > Lissotriton > Lissotriton vulgaris. Next base: position 87,933,154 of record NC_141697.1, on the reverse strand, counting down.
TAGTTGTGTGATTGTGTGACGTGGAATTGTGTAGTAGAATTGTGTAGCATAGTGTTCTGTGGAATTATGTAGATAGTAATTATGTGGTATTGAGTGCACTGGATTTATGTGGAGTGGGATTGTGTGTTATGAAGTGTAATTATGTGGAGTTGTGTTTTGTGTTATGGAATGGTATCTAGTGAAGTTTAATTATCTGGTGTGCTGTAGAATTTTGTGGCTCAATGTGTAATTGTGTGGTGTGGATTGGATGTATGTGGTTTGTTGTATAATTGTGTTGTTGAGTAGTATTCAGGAGCTTGCCTCCTGGATGACTAACAACTGCCTGAAGTTTAATGGTGGCAAGACATAGGTGCTCTGGGTGGGGGGTGGGCCGTCTGTGTGGTCATCGGCATGGTGGCCTCCCTGTCTAGGACCGATCCCCACACCATGTCAACAGGCGAAGAACCTGGGCGTTTTAGTTGATTAGGACCTTACCTTTGCACCACAGATCAGTCGGGTGGTCGGGCGTGCTTTGGGGTTTTGAAAGGTCTAGGCAAAATCATGGACCTTCTCCCCCACTGAGGCCAGACGGACCATGGTAAACTCCCTGGTTACCTCACGACTGGGCTATGGCAATTTGTTGTACCTAGGTGCCACAGCTAGGAGCCTAGATCGGTTGCAGGTGCTGCAAAATGCTGCAGCACGGCTGATTTTGAGGCTCCCCAGGAGAGCTGCCTCGAAGACGGCCCTGGAGGCTCTCCACTGGCTCCCGGTCAGGAAAAGAATCATGTTTAAGGCCTTCTGCACTTGTCATCGCATTATTGGAGGTAAAGGACCCAGGCCCATGCAAAGCCTGATCACACTCTACATGCCGGGACGCTCTCTGAGATCTACTGGGACGGGCCAGTTAGTAATCCCTAAAGTTAAAAAGGCCCGCATGGGTGGCAGATCTTTCCGGTTCCTGGCAGCGAGGAGCTGGAATAAACTTCCGCATGAGCTTCGTCTAGAACCTTCGGAGGTCAGGTTCAGGGGAAAGCTCAAAACATATCTGTTTCTTCAATAACTGGGGCACTAAAGTTCAACGGGGCGCACACAACTTCTACTCACTACAGCGCGGGGACACGCCAGTGTGCGTAACCAGGCGCTTTATAAGCTTCTATATTATTATTATTATTATTTTTATTATGTGGTTTGGTGTGGATTGGAAATGTGTGGCGTTGAATTGCGTGGCATGGAACTGTGTGGTTAGTTTTGCATTTTTGGTGATAAAAATGAACTAATAAGTAGGAGCTAAGCTCCAGATTTGTGTGTTTGGGTGTTAAAAAAACAAGACAAAGAGTTACAGCTCTTGGCGTTGTAAATGTAAATGTATTTTACCTATGATTTATGGATTGGATTGAATGTATGTGGTGTGTAGTGGAATTATGTTGGTTGGCTTGGAATTGTTGGTTGTGGCATTGTGTGGTGTAGAATTGTGTGTTGTGGAGTAGATGTGTGTTGTGGAATTCTGTAGCATGGTGAGCAGTTGTATTATATTGGTAGTAATTAGGTGTTTTGAGTGGATTGGAACCATGTGGAGTGAGATTGTGTGTAATGGAGTGTAATTATGTGGATTGAATTCTGTGGTATGATGTTGAATTATGTGTTGTAAATGTGGTGTGTAGTGGAATTGTGTTGTAGAATTAAATAATGTGGTTTGGTGTTGAATTATGTGGTGTAGAATGGATTTGTGTGGAGTTGAATAGTGTGGCATGGAACAGTGTGGTGTTGAGTGAAATTATGTTGAGTGGAATTATGTGGCATGGTGTGGAGTGTTTTTATGTGGATTGTTGTTATGTGGCACAGAGTGTATTTATGTGGGGTGTATTTATGTGGTATTGAATAGCATATCATTAGGTGGCGTTGAATTATGTGGTGTTGAATGGTATTATGTGGATTGTAATTATGTTGTGTGGTGGGGAATTGTGTGGTGCTGAACTGTGTGTTGTGGGATTGTGAGTGTTGTGTTGATTATGTGCACCATTTGTCGCAGAGCAAGCTGCCACCATAAATAAAACTGATAGCACATAGACTGCAGAGGTGCAATCCTTCCTTAAGAGCAGTAGAGAAACAGCACTGTCACTGTATACCCCTTTCCTACAAAGAACAGGAGCAGGGTAATCAGCAGTGAGAGCTACCCACACACATAACATATACACCACATGATGCAGAGCAAGCTTCCACCATAAGTAAAACTGATAGCGTTGAGACAGCCAGGTGTAGGCCTTCCTCAAGAGCAGGAGAGATAAAGCATTGACACTTTACACCCTCCTCCTACAAAGAACAGAAGCAGGGTTACCAACAGTGTAAGCTCCCCCCACACGCAACATGTGCACCACATGTGCCAGAGCAAGCTTCCACCATCAATAAAACTTGACAGCGCATAGACAGCAGATGAGCAGGCCTGGCTCAACAGCAGTAGACATACAACACTGGCACTTTACACCTCCCTCCTACAAAGTACAGGAGCAGAGTAACCAGCAGCACAAGCGTCCCAAACACATGTGCACCACGTGTCGCAGAGCAATCTTCCACCATGAATAAAACTGGCAGCGCATAGACAGTAGAGGCGCAGGCCTGCCTCAAGAACAGTAGAGAGACACTATAGACCCATTTCGACTTTGTTCAACCCCTCCCCATGTAACTGATGTGCAGGCACAGTAAGAATGCTAGATTGATCAGTGGGTTCCCGGAGCTTTTTTCCAGATTCCATCACTGCCCTACCTAACTACAAATCAGCAGTTTCAATACTCCCAACTTAACACGCCCTCCATTCTTCCGTAACCAGTAAATCACGGTCAGCTTCCACCTCCATGAAAGGCCCATCCTCAAAACCCCAAGGTAAGGGTGTTGGCTTCACACAAAGATTCAAACTTTCATTTCAGCACACTCATTATTTTTAAAAGTCAACTATGAGTAAGCCAATAATTTAATTTAATCAGGACCTTTTTTTGAGCAACTTGCTGATTTGAACTCCAAACGATAGATGCTAAGTCCAAAAAAACTAATGATTGCAACACAAAAAAGTTATTCCGCAAAACTAATGGCTAATAATATACTTGTAGGTCCACACAAATCAAGTTCCCCATTCAATGCCTAAATCGAGCACTAGCAGTGGACAAGTCACTCACAGCTGTCACGTGAAAACCAGAGAGCTCTGAACGTCAAGTTAGCGTCTTTCACAGGCATACCTTTCTATTGTTCTGATGCTTGAAGTCCTGAAGTTATGTGAAAAGCTTTATTACAGACCAGGAATTGAAGAAAAAAGTCAGATATAGTTAACTAACCACACCTAACCACTGCCATTACTATCTGATAACCCGCTTCCGTCCTCCATTCCCATCAATCAGAACTTGAGAGGTGGAACATCTGCTTTTCATCACCGAATCACAGTTGTCTTAAACACAGCTCCATGGTCTGAGAGGGAGGGAGGGATATGTGGTTTCAAGCATCCCTAAACCCACGTTTACGGTGCTCATTATTTATTTTGAATACAATAGTCATGCAATACTTCAGTGCAATTTAGCTGAGACTACAGCTCCCAGAAAGCAGTTTTAAACTGAATGGAAACACTGGAATGGAAGCATCTTGTTACTGGAACAGGGATGCACTGGTCTACCATAGGTAAGTTAAAAGAAAACATTAAGTTGGGCCATATTAGATGCCCACATGCCATAATGCTGCACCTACTCTCTTACCTGCTCGGTGATACGGGTGATGAGTGCTACGTTCCTGGGCTTTAAGTTGCCCACCTTGGGAAGCGCTGACTGCAGAGGTGGAGTGCTGGTTCTGGGTCATGATGGGTGTGCTGTCGGAGCGTTAGTGGATGGCACAGGTGCAGAGCTCTGTCAAGAGGCTGCCCGGTACAGGTATGGTGCGTGCAGGAGAGGAAGATGGTGTGCAGGCTGGAGTTTGATTTAATATTTCAGCATCACAGGGTGGGACTGGTGGGGGCCAAGCCTCCTAGTGGAGCACCAGTAGCAGGGCGGGCAGGGCCACTCTGCGCTCCAAGCACGCCAGGGGTGAGGCAGACAGGGAAGCTCAACTTCTCACAGATAGAAAAGAGCTGCTCTGTAGCAACCAACCAACAACAGTACAGGATGCCTGTCTGTGTAGAAGGGATAACACTTCCGGGTTGGCGGCAGCACATCAGGGATGCTGCACTGCCCTGCCTCGGGCACTGTACACCGGGGAAGGTGCCAAGGTGGCCAGCTCTCTCTGCAGGTCTACTGACAGGCACTTCCAGCTACTTAGAAAATCCAATACTGTTGCTGTGAGTGGTTGGAGGGAGGGACTTATTCTTATGTATTGGAAGAGAGCAGTGAGCACTGTAACTAGAGGGCTGCACAGAGGCAGTGGTGCAGCACACCGCGTCAGCATAAGCATGAAGGCCTGCGAACAAGCCAGTGCGATTGGTTGGTCGGTGTTGCTCTGCAGACTTTCTGTTCTTGCACTTTGCCAGCTGTCATATAGAAGGAGTATGAAGATTTTAGGAGGTAAAAACGTGGCAGCTGTATTGTAAGGCTCTTAAAGCCAGTGGTCAAAGTGCATTAAAACTAAGATGTGATGCCCAGACGGGAGGAGGGGGCCATCGCACGCTCGTTGGATGGGCAGACAAAATGAACAATGAGTGAAATTACCTAGGAGGGATCAAAGCACACAAGGGGGGGGCATTGCAACCCATGCAACAATACAAAGGCAGTATTTCCAATTGGCACAACAGAGAACCAATGCCAATTAATGGGCGTGGTTAAAGCCCACATTGTAGATACACCATGTCTTGTATACATCACATGCGTGCTGCCTAGGCTGGACCTAAAAATGAGCCCCACTTAACTCGGTCTCTATCCTCAGCTCCACCTTTCTTCCCATCTTTAAATGGGAAGATCCAGTCACACTGACTTCCTGTTTTCTGTGTCTCAGGATTGTGCAGAGCTCAATCTTCACATACAGGTGGCAGTCTAGTTGTCTGGGAGGAAGAATACCTCTGTGGGTCATTGGAGGCATCTCTTCCTCTCCTCGGTTTGCACTTGTTTTTGTCCCGAACTGTTTCTGGAAATCAGGACCTGCCCACAAACCTAGGTGACATTCTTCCTCGTAGGATTGTCGCATCTGCCCAACAAAATTTAGGGGGTCTGATAGACTCCCTGAAGGATCAGGGAATACTTATTTGAAAGTGTATGGGTCTGAATGGGTTTCGAGGGATCCTGAAACAATTAACAAAATTTCCTTTGAATCAGCCTGTGATTCCTTTTTTATTAAAGGATTATAGAGGGGTTTTAAAAACAAGGAAAGTGGGTATATTGGAGATAACGATTGTGAACGTATCCCACTTGTGGATAAGTTTCAGCCGTTAAGTATAACCCACTAGGGCAGGGGTCTCCAAACCGGTCCTGGAGGGCCGGATCCATGCCAGATTTTTTGGATATCCCCATTGAGATACATGTAGTAATTTTAAAAATCTGGCATGGATCCGGCCCTCCAGGACCGGTTAGGAGACCCCTGCACTAGGGGGTCCATGGTTTTCTCAAGAACTGGGATCCCTACTAACTGCAGACACTCATGCTCACCACTCAAGCACGCACATTTATGCATAATGCATGCAATACTCACTGTATTATTTGAGTTCCTCAGGGGAGTTCCCCATAAACATTCAATGGTGGTGCCATGGAGGGAAAGGCACTGGGAGTATCCTGTTGTCACACAGTGGTCAAGGGGCGCTGCCATCAGTGTACCTACTGCATAGCTCCTCTCTGCAGTGTTTTGGCCATAAGATAGATGAACTAAGGGCTTTGCTTTGTTCAGCACCCTTTCTTAGTTTTTTCCCCAGAGAGATGGTTTTTCATCCAGCTCCTTCCTTCCAAAAGTGCCATCAGATTGCCACTCCCCGCAGGACTATACCCTGCCTGTTTTCTTTCGCTCTCATTCCTCAGAGGAAGAAGAGAAGGGGGAACTTTAGATATGTGATGGATCCGCTGGACCAGGATGGACGCCTTTAGTTCTACTGATGTTCTTTTTGTTCATTTTGGTCCAGCAAGGTGAGGATGCATTCAACTTTGTAACTCTGAGCCGATGCATCTGTCTTGGGATCTCTTCCTTCTACAATGCAGTAGGGTTTGGTTTACTAAGTGCTGTTCCTACAGAGTGATTTCCACTACCTAGGCAGATTTCAAGGATGTTTCCTTGAAGGACAGATGCAATGCAGCCACCTGGACTCCCCCTCAATCCTTTATGCGTCAATACAGGTTACAAGTGGGTGCGTTTTCTCATTATACTTCGGTTCTCATGTTTTGGCGTCTTTGATACTTGAACGTGTTTTGGTATCACATTTCTGATGTTAAAATTCCCTTGGTATCCCAGTTCCAGGCCGCTTTGAGTTTTTGGTTATCCTAGTCTGGCAGTCACACACAGTTTGTAGGCTTTGGTACATCCTCAATTATTTAGTTGTAATCTTAATTACTCTGGGGCTTATTTACAAGCCCCTTGCGCCACCCGTACGTCACTTTCCCAATGGTAAAAATGACGCAAAAGTGGCGCAAGAGACTTGTGAATGAGCCCCTTTGAGTCCAGAACTGACTTATCGCAGTTTCGCATTCCAACCCTCCCTCCTTGCCTCAGGCGCCCGCTTAACATACAGGGAGGTGCTAGTACAGCATGTGAGGGGAGCTGGTCTATTATTTTGGGGTGCAGGCAAAAAGGATTCGCCCTGGGTACAGACTGAGGCAAACTAGGACGTAATGCTTAGTTTTTTAGGTAAACCAGGATTTGTACCTATCTGTGCATCGGGACAAACATCAGGAATCTATGACTGTGACAAGGAAAACCAGGATGAGGAGTCATGAAACTACCTGCAAGGAACGGCCAATAATGCCTTTCGTTCATTTATTTTATTAGCATTCACCATCATCATAGGTGCAAAAAGCCAACGTTAACATCACAAATGTTTACCAAACAACTCAGTTAATGTCATGTTTGGCCTCGAAGATAAATGCCCAGTAGGAAGAAGGAGGAAAGGGTGCTTAGGGTAGGGAAAAATAACCCCTTCACCCCCTTTAAGACATATCCATGAGGGTCATGGGCATCATACAATTGCACTCTCTCAAGGACAGGGAAGGTCAAGTGCAGATCTGTTCTCACTACCCTCCCACAAGAGAGGCCCTGAGAATCCACATGGATGTGTTTGGACGACCAGTGATTGCACCTCCAGTAAGAGGCCCCTCGTGTGAATTGTGTTGTTTTATCAAGAGGCGGCATATTGATTGCTGTTTGAGGCTGATAGATGTGCCTTGAACTGTTGCAGAGATCACTGCCTTGATTTTCCTCATACAACCGAAAGTCAAGTGTCTCCTGCCCAGCACAACATTTGGCTTCGGCATCGCAGACCCTGTAATTGTTTACAAATGATGCTTGGGCGTCTGCAGTGAACGCTTGCAGCTGAGAACATGAGACATATTTATCGTGATTGATTTTATTATTCATAATCCAACATAAAAACAACTGGACATGTTGTGCTGTATCCTGCGGTGTTATTATGTTCTGACAGCGCGCCCCAAGGAGAGAGGCTTTTTCAGACCCGGTCTGTTTTTTCAAGCACAGGGCGATGGCTCCCAATCACACGCAGCCACTTGAGAGGATGCGCGAGCTGAAGAGAAGGATCCTTAGCCACTGATTGCATGTTCCTGAAGCCAAAGACAGGCAAGAGAGCTGTCACAAGGGAGCCACCGGTCCCAGGCTTTCCATCTAATGCTGCAGCTGGTGGGCCTGCCCTGCGGTGTATGATCCCACAATGGCGCTGGTCTAGTTACTGCTTCACTAATTGTATAATGAAATCAACAAATCACACAGCACTTTGTGATAATCTCAGATCATCAGATTCAAGTTCCAGCCATTCTCTTTAGAGCACCATCTTGCACCAACAGGAGATAAGCCTAGTAGTTAGTGTCTATGTTCTAATTAGTATGCTTGGATGTCTGTAGCTGCATTGATATTGGGGCGGCCCCTTTATTTGAGCGGAGGAACGTCGCTCCACAAGCCCCAGAGCTGAAAAATAAAATAGTAATATGTTTAATTATTTCCATTTTATTTTTCAGAAAACCGTCCTAAACTGCCAGGATGGGGTGGGGTCAGTGCCGCAGAGTGGCAGCAGCAGGGAACTGTGGGGCATATTATCAAGGGGGTTTATCTCCGCCTTTTTGGCTTTAAAAGCCAAGAAAGCGGAGATAAAATTATCTCCCTATCACCTAGCTGTCGCTAACACCAGTTAGCGACAGCTAGTAGGAGATAGCGACCATCTTGGGCCCCACTTCGCATGTCAGTGATATTGATCACTAATGACATGCAAAGTGGGCATGCCAAGATGTTAGCGACTGGAAACAGTCGCTAACATCGCTATCTCCTATTACCAACTTTTGGAGATATTCGCGCTAAGCGCGAATATCTCCAAAAGCTAACACCTGCCCTGAGCAGTTCTTAGCCATGTTATCCACCTCCCATTGGCATGAATATCGCTGACTTTTCTGCGATATTCAAGCATTGTGGCCGATTTTTATCGCATTTGCGATAAACCTTGGTAATACCAAGGTTTATCTGCGATAAAAATCGCCGCAGCTCAGCTGTACATTTTTGTCTCTAACCAAGCAATAGCGATAATTATCGTTATTGCTTGGTAATATGCCCCTGTGTGCTTTAAAATGTGCATGTCTCTTTGGCCAGCTGTCTTGGGACGGCCAGCCGGACATGCACATTTTAAAGTTCTCTAACCTAGTTATCTTACAAGCCAGCCGCCACTGTTGATATAGCTCTGACCTAGCTGGGGGCAACGGAGCAGCAAGCAGGAGTCCAATGGTAGGATGCAGAATTGTTAATATTAAGGCGCAGGGGTGTCATGCAGGCCCAAGAAGCCAGAGAGGCGCAGGGGGCTCCCAACCCTTCAAGGCTCCCAAACCTTGAGGGGGCCATCATTCAGCCCAATGAGCTAAGGGAGACTCAGTGACCCCTCAAAATATTCTGCAGGAGGGGGCCGACCATTTTACGTTAAGTCACTGTTCCATGCTGTTATTTAGTAGGAGCTACTTATGTTTAATGAAAATCGTTCCGAGCTTCTAACACAAATTATCACGACAACAGTGACCCCCTTCAGACAAGATTGCCTTAGTGGCCGTTGCATGCAGGATTACAAATAGTGACTACCTCAGTGTATCAAGCAACGTCACCAGCAATAATGTAAAAAAAAAGCATGATCAGTTTACATTGGTAATGCCTCTCAATGCCATCACAGGTATATATTCACAATGGCTATTTTTTCCTCCTTTTGTATTCTCTGTTATCTTGCCACATTTTTTCACTTTCTTCTTTTTTTCTTTTCCCCTCTTCCCTCGTGTCACTTTTGCATCTTTTCTCGCTGTGTCCCACTGCTGCTCCCCCTTGTGGCCTGGCCTACCCACAGCACCACCCAAACCATCCATTGCTACAATGCCAACCTCAGTCTGAGACCACCCTCCTCACTGCCACAGACGACATCTGCACCTTCCTCGACTGAGGCGAAACTGCAGCCCTCATCCTCCTGGACCTCCCAGCAGCCTACGACACCATCTTCCACCGCACCCTCAGCACAAGACTCCACGTTGCCGGCATACACGACAAAGCCATGGAATGGATCCGCTCCTTCCTCATCAGCTGAACACAGAGAGTCAGATTACCACTGTTCCACTCTGGACCCACAGAGATCAGCTGCGGAGTGCCTCAGGGCTTATCCCTGAGCCCCACACTCTTCCACATCTACATGGCCCTGCTCGCAGCCGTCGTCAGGATCCACGGACTCGGCATTACCTCCTATGCCAACGACACACAGCTGATCCTCTCCCTCACCAATGAACCAACAGACGCCAAGAACAATTTCCACCACAGGATGAAGGCTGTCGCCACCTGGATGAAGGACAGCTGCTTGAAGCTCAACTCAGAGAAGACCGAAGTCCTCATCCTGGGCTCCACCCCCTCCATCTGGGAAAACTCCGGATGGAGCGCAGATCTTGGATCCGACCACACCCACAGACCAAGAATGAAATTTCAGCATCATCTTGGAATCCTTGCTCAGCATGAACTGCCAAATCAACACCGTCTCATCATCCTGCTCCCACACGCTACGTCCGCTCCAAAAGATCTTTAAGTGGATCCCCACCGAGTCCAGGAAGACTAGTCACTCACACACTCATCAACAGCAGACTCGATTATGGCAACACACTCTATGCCAGCAACACCCAGGCACTCCTCAAGAAACTGCAGAAAATTCAGAACGCATCCGCCAGACTCATCCTCAATATACCCATACACAGCCATATCACCAGCCACCTGAGATACCTCCACTGGCTCCCAGTCAACAAAAGAATCACCTTCAAGCTCCTCATACATGCCTACAAAGAACCTGCATACCTCAACCACAGCCTCACATTCCACGCACCCATCAGAGACCTCAGCTCCGCCCCTCTGGCCCTAGCCACCGTCCACATATCCGCAAGACCACGGCCGGGGGAAGATCCTTCTCCCACCTCGCAGCAAAGACCTGAAACACATTGCCTCTCCAGCTCAGGCAATCATTTTCACTGGCCAATTCACGGAGGACCTCAAGATCTGGCTCTTCAACTAAATCACAGTGCCATTGACATATCAGCAGTCCCCCCTTCAACATTCCCCCCACCCCCGCTAGCGCCTTTAGACCCATACGGATGAGGAGTCGCGCTTTACAAGCCACTTGATTGATTGATTGAATGGCCTGATTCACGTTGAAAGCTTACACTTCCCTGTAAGTTTATGTTCTTTTCCTATTCACAAAGGGGTTTTACAAGTATTATCTTTCAACTGTGGAGTCTCCACACTCGGAACAGAGACACAGCATGTAAAAAAATACGAAAGACATATAGACCAGCAGTCTTAAAGATACTACTTGTAAAATACCTTTGTAACCAGGGGGGGGGGGAACTTACACAGTTTTGTTTACCTTTATAAATCAGGCCTAATGCCTCATGGCACTTAGGAAAAAACTTCAGTAATAAGGCTACCGAAAGGAGCATGAACCATGAACTTGGCCGGCTTTAGTGCTGGTGCGACAGAAATTTTTGGCATCCACCTGACCACTTTCTCGGATTCCCTCTGTACCACCCGCCAAAAGTGTCCCTCATCTCTCCACAACCCTTCTCTCACATACATTTCTTTTGTTTTACAGCACTGGTAAGGGCTGACTTTACTAATCCACTCAGCTATCAAGATGAAATACAGATCTGTTCTTTGCAGCAGGAATATTAACCCTTTGAGCTAGTTTATAGTGAGTCAAAACTGCCGCCAGACAAAACTCTGATCTCTCACTCTAGCGGGAACATTAATCACAAGAGTTATCTTGACATTTTTATAGCTGTCTAAAAGCTGGACGCACATGGTACTCTGCAGCAGGTGCTTTTCAATCTTAAGTTATTGCTAAACACAGCATTCCCCCCCTGAGGTCAGTACCCATCCTCCAGATCAATGCAGAGTCGGGCCACACCAGTCGCACTGCCCCAAAGCCGACCCAGATCAGTTAAGTATTAGCCTTAAATCTATTTTGTCTCTAAACATCAGCTTATCAGTTCTGAAAATACACACATTTTACTTTTCAATACATCCTTTTCAATTTTGGAAACCTACTTAATTGTAATAAGCAAAAGCTTTTTATTTACAAGGATGTGCTACTGCTAGTGCAGAAACGTGTCTCTTCAACTTTCGGTTGATGGTTCTTGTTAAGCAGCATGAAAGTAAAGGAACTCCTCAATTCATTAACCCAGAAACAGAAATTTCTCAGTAACTCAGGTCCACAACTAGATAGACGTTGGCCATCGCGAGCACTACCTGGCTGGTGCTGCGAACGGACAACGGCTGACGCAGCCCCGCCCGTTTCTTCGAACGTTCTGCACTGGCGTGGAACGTTCAAAGCAGCTATAGTGTTAAAAATACAGAGAAAATAGGATGAAGCCAAATCTCTGGAACTGATTCACCCTACATAACAAATGAAACTACTAATTCCGTCATGGCCACATAGGTTATTAAAAGGCAAAAATGTAAGTTAGATTGAAGTCTTTGAAAAAAATATTCCCTACGTACCCTAGATATCCCTAGCTATCCCCACCCTATGGAAAGGGGAACCTTAAACTAAGCAAATTCACGGGAAGCATGGAAAAGGTGTCAGTCGTCAGAGCCCTTCTAATTGAAACTCTGACAGTGGTCATGCAGCATAATGCCACAATCACCATGAGAAGTCTGTACCTCATGAAGTCCCCAAGAAGCATGTCAGCTGTCCCTAACTGCGTTAGTATGAAGTGACCCGCCAATACTGGCACCTCACAAGCTGCAAAAGGAATTTTCCACTATCCCAACAGCCTTCATTGATTCCTCCACTTCTGCTTCACACAGTAAACTCCCCTCACATCCTTGGTGCCATCGTCGTCTCCCACGAGAATTTGTCCTTCTTCGTTATCACATTCCTTCCCAGGCCTAACAATGGACCCTTCTCTAAACTTACGATGTCTTGCCCACCTTGAATGGGAACACAAATACATGTAACATTCCACAGTGCAAGCAAAATAACGTTATATACTAGTCAGGGAAAGGGATCGTAAATAAAATTCCGGATTACTGCTTTGGATAAATTAGTATTACACGGATTTCAAATGCAGCTTCTCAGTGACTCATAATACATATGATTTTAACATTGACTAGGTCATGAATACCCTATTTCTACTACAATGACATAAGAACTATTTCACAAGCCTTTCAATGCTAGTTTATTCTTGGGTGTTAATGTAGAATCCGAAGTTGGTCAGAATATTTCTAATACATGCACTACAAGATGAAAGGGTCCACAACATCTTGAATATAGACCCTCCTAGTGAGTGCAGGCTACTCATGGTTATAAGGCACTCCTACATAATCTATCAAACGAACTGAAGCAAAAAATAAAGCATAAATTGCGCTTCTCCACTGCAAAGGAGATCTACACACAGGTTACCCGGGATCTACCGTTAACTCCCCTGCTTAACCTGCACCCTTTACTACTGCATCCTAAACCCTTATGGCTATACCCCAACCCTAATGCATATAAATGTAACCATTTGCCCATATCTGTTTACCTTTAACCCTTATCTCATACCCTCAACTCATTTACCCTTAACCCCTTCACTGCAGGGGTAATTCCCACGCTGTGCTGGGGGGCAGGGGTGCGCACACAGTGCTCCTGTGCTCATGACGAGCTCAGCTCGTCATAGGTGCATTGGCTCCCGTGGAACGCTCAGCAGAGCAGGGGAATTCTCCCCGCACATGAGCGTTCCACTGCCCATGACGAGCTGAGCTCATCATGAGCACCGGAGCACCGTGCAAGGTGTTAAACCTACACCCTATATACCGTATACATGAAACACTAAAACCTTAACTAAGGAGGGAGGAGCCAATTCCAACATGTCTGCCTGGAGCTTCAGCTCCATGGAAACCATGCGCACAACATCCTAACGCAGCCCTTTAAGCCCCACTAAATTATTTGTAAGGGCCAAATGCCAAAATCGGATGATCGGGAGCGTCTGCCGCGATATCGGCAATATCCACCCCTGGCGATAACACCTCAAGATGGCACCCGGGGTGAAACGGAGGTAGAAGTGGGAGGGCCGCGGTGAAAAGGACCCACGTTATGAGGTAACAATGTAGGGGCCGCGACATCAGGAGCGGGCCCCCTGCTGCCCTTTCATCTTCCGCGGCGGGCGCTGGTGCAGCCCGTGATCGCCGGATCTGCAGCCTCCATCCGCCTGTGTGGCCCGACCGCAGTGTGTGGATGGGGGCCCGTGGCCACAGCGGACGGGCGGGACAGTTTACACGACCAGGTGAGGATTTTAATAACAGCGCTCACCCCCTACATATGACGAAGCCGCTAACGCCTCGCTGGGAGAGCCAAGATAGACATAAGCTTTTGTCGAGCATGAAAGCTGGGTGGAGACCTGGGGATTTGTTTTAACACCCCTCCAGCTAATGACACGAGTGGACTGTGGTGCCCAGTACAGGAGCATGGGAGCATTTAGACCAGGGATCATGTGTGTGCAGCAGTGGTGAAAGGAGGTGCAAATACTGAAGATGCTCCTCCTTTTGACTGTATGGCTCCTTTACCCCTCTTGTTCTTCCGTTGGGTCGGCTCCCTGGTTTTCTTTGGACTTGGCCCTCATAACATTTGGACTGGATCTTGTTGTCACCCTCGCCATTTTGGGACCCTCTCCTGTTGTCGCTCTTGCCCTGGGTGCATCCTGCCATGTTGAGATGGTTTCCATCGATGCCCACGACCCACGACATCACGCAGATCTTTGGATATATGTACTAAGAGTTGTAGAATCTTGGTCACGATTTATAGGGGATACTTGAAAGCATAATAAACATTGTGGCAAGATTGTTTAGCAACACTTCGATTACTATAATTACTCGAATTACACTCCATTTTTATTTTCATTAGCTTAAGATCGAGACTCGTTTCGTTTTCCTTTATTTACTGAAATCATCTTAAAACATCTACTAATTTTGATTTCTTTTAACACGGAGCTCCGTGTTTACATCAGTCCGTCTTCCATGTTTATGATCGTTCCACCCCGATCACGTGACGTGGAAGGATTACTTCTTGCCCTGAAGCTAGATGAGCATCATGGCGCTGATCGCTTGCATGTAGAACGGGTGGTGACAAGAGCAGACCTTTGCCTGTGAGGTAGGAGCAGTTAGCGAGCTGATTTCGTTGTAGTTTGTTTCTTGGTCGTTACAAGCACATAAGAGCTAAGAGTTTATTTTTCGATCTTTTTACAGATCAATTGGTTACAAAACGATTGCTACTATACTTTTAGGTAAGACCATGGCTACTTACACACTCATTGTTGTATTATTGTTGATTTGATCATATGACTCTGATCCTAGTTAATATAATTTTGCAGTGCCAGATCTGCAGAGGGATTCATTGACTGTCCCATCAGTATTAGGATTTATTGCAAGAAACCTAAGGTACATAGGTTTTGGTTTGTCATGAGCTTGTCATGAGTTTAAACTGAGGTAGAAATTGTGTTGGACTTTGATTAAGTCTGTTTGTTTGTTTTTTCAATTGTTTTTTCAGGATTACATTGAGAACTTCAAGTAAGTTTGGCCAAGGTGGCTTGTCACACAGGTGTTGGTGATTGGGCTTAACTCACTGATTTGCATAGAGTAGAATTTTTTACTTTTTTCAAATGAACTGGTCTCATTTCATACATTTTCTTTTGCAGCTATACCCCTGAAGAAGAGACTCAGGTCTCGAAATGCATTGGCTGTGATGTTAATAATGTACATTGTAATGATGATTGTAACTTATGAAACTAATTGAAAAATATTGTTTATGTAAAATTCTTCTATGAGCCTTGTGGAAATATAAAAAGTTTATCTGAAT
This sequence comes from Lissotriton vulgaris, assembly GCF_964263255.1. Lineage (NCBI taxonomy): Eukaryota > Metazoa > Chordata > Amphibia > Caudata > Salamandridae > Lissotriton > Lissotriton vulgaris. The sequence goes on along the minus strand of NC_141697.1, from coordinate 87,917,676 downwards.
GAACAAATGATAAAATGAATTGAACGTTTCATTGCCTAAATCATATGTTGTTGTTGCATGTTGTTGTCCAAGTCGCCCTTGAGGGGCTGGGCCTCTAAGGTTATTGAATTTATGCTCAGTAGGCATTAACACAACATCGCACACTTACCGTAACAGCAGAATAAATTTAATCAGAGTGCGCCAGGTACACTGTAATTTCTTGAATCTCTCTACTGACCCGTACCAGGGCAGCACCACCCACATTAAATATGTCCTTTGACAGCATTTCAAGCATCACCGAAAATAGAGCATCAATTAAAGTTTACACTACTAAAGAAGCAGATCAAATTTACAATCTGATTAAGGAGACCAAATCATTTCTCGCACAAAGTGGCACAATTGCCCAACAACTACGGCAATTAGAGTACCTAACAAGGAGAGAGTTAAATCAGAGAATACGTGCCTCAACTCTGATCCAATATCATCGAGTGAAAAGAATACCAAGAGGACTACGATTATCAATAAAACCTATGTTATACAGATTGCAGAACAACCAGCAATTTATGGACAAATGGTACAACATCTTAAATAAATGTTCTTTGGATTTGATTTTATTATTAGTGGAAGAACTTTCAAGAGCTATTCATGAACTGGAGGAAGAAATATTCAACTTAAAAAACGAATTGACAAAAAGGATGGAAAAAGAACCATGTGATAAATTCCTTGAGGAACTCAACGTTAAACTGGATAAATATGGCAAGGAGTTACAAGAGACCAAATTACGAAAATTCAAGAGAGATACAATAGACTATAAATTGAACGAGGCATATACTTGGGCAGAAGTATATGCCCAACGCAGATTCAAAAAACGTACCACCCAAATGTCATCAGAAGAAAGTGTTGTCTCTGATGGAGATATAGATATATCTAGAAAACCGACTGGTCATTCAACCTCAACCACAACAACTGAGCAAACCAAAGCATCAACTTCGGGAACATCTGAGCCATTAGCTAATGTGTCTTTTTTAGAGGGGGCAACCCTCACAGGGCGTCCACCAGAGGAAACAACTACAATCCAGACAGGCAAACCATTAAACAAAAAACAAGGAGAAGTAAAAGAAAAGGAAAAGGAAAAAGAGAAAGAGAAATCAAAAACCGGATTACAGAGTCAAACACAGAAATGAATCTAGTTATGAACATATCACAAATTAAATTAACAAAATTCCAAAACCAAGTTCTAAACAAAGGAACATTATTTGTAAGTACGTACAACTCTTCGGAATTAGAGACTGATATAGCCATATTCAGATTCATGAGAACTTTGAGACTACAACATTTTTTCATGAACATTTGTCCTCAAGAACCAACTAAAGAAATCCCAATCTTCAAAGCTAAGAGTACCTTTATGGCTCCAAACTCCCACAAATCTCTGGACTCCTTCGAAACACTTGTAAAACAAGATTTGAAAAAAATAAACTACAAAAGAAAACAAAAAAATTTGAGTCGAGCAGAATATAGTGCTTTGAAAGAATTAACAAGTAGAACGGATATCCAGATACAAAAAGCTGACAAGGGAGGAGGTTTGGTTATAATGGACAAAGATTTCTACAACAGAAAAGCATTGGAACATGTAACAGACACAACCACATATGGAAAATTGGATATGGATCCAACTCTTGAAATCATGGAAAATGTAAAGACATTGTTGGATCAAGCGGAAGAACTGGGTTCGATCAACACTACAACTAAGAAATACTTGATGAACATCTACCTAAAACGACCAAGGATTTATTTTCTACCGAAAATGCATAAACACAGGACAGATCCACCGTTCAGACCCATTGTGGCAGGATGTGGTTCGATATTTGAAAACCTTGGGAAATTCATTGATCACTACTTACAGCCATTTGTTCAACAATGGGAAACATACATAGAAGATACATCTGACTTCTTGAGATGTCTGGAGAATATCAAGGATAAAATCACAGATAATTGTATCCTGTGTACTATCGACGTAGTGTCTTTATATACGTCAATACCACATGCTAGTGGAATTGAGGCGGTAGAATGGGCCTTACTGAGCCAAATTGACTTAGATGCTCCAAAAAGCTTCATTCTAGAAATCCTGGAATTTTGTCTGCAAAACAGCTACTTTGCATGGGAAGATAAATTTTACATTCAGTTAAATGGAACCATCATAGGTTTTCCGGGTGCGCCGGCATATCTTGCAAGATGAATCTTGGACACAAGGACTAATATGCTTCCGTCGATTCATCGACGATATCTTCATAATATGGAAGGAAACAGAAGAAAAATTAAGAAACAACATTGAAACACTGAATTTAGTTGACCCAAGGATACAATTCACCTTCTTGATGGACAAACACAGAATATAATTTCTGGATGTGCAAATTGAATTGAGAGATGACACTTTACACACAAGTGCATTCAGAAAAGCAACGGATAAAAATAACGCATTACTTTACAACAGCTTCCATCCGCCTACATTGGTGAATAATTTACCATTTTCTCAATTTCTACGAATATGTAGGATCTCCTCAGAGGACAAAACATATCAAGACTCGTGCTTGTATCAAAAAAATAATTACCTCAACCGGGGTTATCTAGAGGATCTCATTGACAAACAAATCCAGAAGGCACGGGAAATTCCTAGACCAAAACTTTTGGAGAAAAAATCAAAACCTACTACTGAAAGAACTGTGTTCGTTTCAAAATATTCAACTGCATCATGGGAGATCAAAAGAAGCATACTTAAACACTGGGAAATATTAAAGACAGAAGAGGACTTTCATAAACTATTTGAGAATAAGCCCCTGTTTGCCTATACCAGGTCAAACAATTTGAAAGAACTCTTGACAAAAAGGAAAAAGTGCAAAAAACAGGTACATCCAAATGCTGGAATTGTATCCACTGTAACAATGCGATCTTGGGCCATATTCTTTTACACCCACAAACAGGAGAAAAAATCATACTACAGAACCAAAGTACTTGTGATTCTGAAAACATCATACACACAATTAAATGTCCCTGTGGACTACTATATGTTGGGAAAACCGAACGTAAAATGAAAACTAGACTCTCAGAACATAAGAGTTGAATACAAACAGGAAATTTAACATCTCCCCTGGCAAATCACTGGAAAGACAAGAGACATACGATTGCACAACTCAAATTCCAAATTATTGAGCAAGTGGATAAACAACCTGGATTTGATCATTCAAAGAAGCTTCTCCAACGAGAAGTTTACTGGATAAAATGCTTAAGAACCCTGAATCCAACGGGACTCAACGACAAATTGGAGATGTCGTGTTTTCTCTAAATGTGTTCCTTTCACTCTTAAACAAACCATAACATCCACACCTAAACAAGACACTTTTGTAGTAACGAAGCTTACTTGTTTGATTGAGTATATTGAAAATATTATTTTGTTATTTCTTGATGTATTTAATTTGAATATATTTATATGTTTCATTTATCATCAAACATTCATATTCACCACCAAAACCTGAGATTCTACTTAGTCCGTTGTCTATTTTGATTTCATAGTTGCACATGAGTCTTTCTTCACTTTTCATTCTGTTTGTTGATAGTTACATCACGCAGATCTTTGGATATATGTACTAAGAGTTGTAGAATCTTGGTCACGATTTATAGGGGATACTTGAAAGCATAATAAACATTGTAGCAAGATTGTTTAGCAACTCTTCGATTACTATAATTACTCGAATTACACTCCATTTTTATTTTCATTAGCTTAAGATCGAGACTCGTTTCGTTTTCCTTTATTTACTGAAATCATCTTAAAACATCTACTAATTTTGATTTCTTTTAACACGGAGCTCCGTGTTTACATCAGTCCGTCTTCCATGTTTATGATCGTTCCACCGCGATCACGTGACGCGGAAGGATTACTTCTTGCCCTGAAGCTAGATGAGCATCATGGCGCTGATCGCTTGCATGTAGAACGGGTGGTGACAAGAGCAGACCTTTGCCTGTGAGGTAGGAGCAGTTAGCGAGCTGGTTTCGTTGTAGTATGTTCTTGGTCGTTAAAAGCACATAAGAGCTAAGAGTTTATTTTTCGATCTTTTTACAGATCAATTGGTTACAAAACGATTGCTACTATACTTTGAGGTAAGACCATGGCTACTTACACACTCATTGTTGTATTATTGTTGATTTGATCATATGGCTCTGATCCTAGTTAATATAATTTTGCAGTGCCAGATCTGCAGAGGAATTCATCGACTGTCCCATCAGTATTAGGATTTATTGCAAGAAACCTTTTGGTTTGTCATGAGCTTGTCATGAGTTTAAACTGAGGTAGAAATTGTGTTGGACTTTGATTAAGTCTGTTTGTTTTTTCAGGATTACATTGAGAACTTCAAGTAAGTTTGGCGAAGGTGGCTTGTCACACAGGTGTTGGTGATTGGGCTTCACTCACTGATTTGCATAGAGTAGAATTTTTTACTTTTTTCAAATGAACTGGTCTCATTTCATACATTTTCTTTTGCAGCTATACCCCTGAAGAAGAGACTCAGGTCTCGAAATGCATTGGGTGTGAAGTTAATAATGTACATTGTAATGATGATTGTAACTTATGAAACTAATTGAAAAATATTGTTCATGTAAAATTCTTCTATGAACCTTGTGGGAATATAAAAAGTTTATCTGAATGAACAAACGATAAAATGAATTGAACGTTTAATTGCCTAAATCATACGTTGTTGTTGCATGTTGTTGTCCCAGTCGCCCTTGAGGGGCTGGGCCTCTAAGGTCACGACGCAGGTCCGCCATTTTGTTGATTCTTGTCCTTTCCTTTGGTCCCTTGGATTCCATCCTGCTGACCTTCAGACATTGCACTTACGCTGCACTGCCTCATCTCTTTCTCCCCCTCAGGTCCTCCTCTCTCCTCTCACCAATCTCAGTCTCCCCCACATACCGCTCTCTACCCCTTTTTAGTTAAATTTTTTTATTTTTTTTATTTTTTATTTCTCTTTTCACTCTGTAAATATGTGATATATACTTGTCCAAGCCGAATTGCTGGTAAAAAAGAATCCTGAGAAAATCTACTATTTGTATATTTATGTATATAGAGATAACTCTAACCACTAGTATATGTAGTAGACCTTTGTACTCACTACCATTCCTATGTGATTCTTAGAGTTTATCCATTTGTATCTCTTCCTTGATTGACTTTACAACTTGTAGATTTGCAATTTTTTCTATTTGTATGTCTTCACTGTGTGAATTTACAAATTGTACATTTGCAATTTTTTTTCCTGTTTGTATCTTTTATGTAACTCATGTAATCCTAAATCCTTATGTATTGCAATTACTTCTTTTGTAAAGTGCTCTAACACCTTCGGGTAATGTTCACGCTATAGAAAATCGCATTAAATAAAATAAAAAATAAAATAAAACCCTAGGCCGCTAACTCGTAAGCTTGCAACCCAAATGTTACTGCTGTGCCAATAACACATAACAACTAACCAAACAACCTTCCTTTGCCCTTTCATTCCATGTCATATATTGCCAGCTTTAAAGCCTTACGCTCAGTAATTATTATTATTATTAAGGACAAAAACTCTGACTTTTCTAGGTCCAGTTTTACAGCTAACTGAAGAAAGAAGAGAAGACAAGTATGTCTGTGTGATAGAAAGGGCTTTTCCCACTCAGTCTGGGCTCTGCCTTCAGTCGTTTTTGCACTCAACACATATCGATTAAACGAGGCATTCTGGATGTAATAACATGTATTTGCAGTAATTGCGGCATGTTTTCTCTTTTGATTGCTGATACGTGGCCTATGCATTTTCCCTTTTCGACTATCTGATTTGCAGCATTGAGGCTGGCCTAACGTATTTTTATTCATATAAAGACTGCAGGCTACCACTTCCGCTGGCCCTCCTTTTGCTCAGGCTGTTGCATCGAAACTTGTTTTGAAGATAACAACCTCCCGTCAGGCCTAAAATCACTCCTCTCAGTGACCTGACAGATTATGAATTAGTTATGGAGTACAGACAACCTTTACCCTGTGCCAGAGACTAGCGCTCCCTAGTGGCTTGTGTTTGTGTGTTCACCTTCCAGCTTTGAAATCCCCAAGCCATAGAGAACTCGAATTAGTGGAGGAGGGTCTCGCGAGACTTAGATCAGAGCTCAATCACACATAATCAAAGGGATTCCAGGAAACATGCTGTCAAGGCGAGGACCAATTTACACTCCGGGAAAATGCGCTTGTAGGACTGCTCATGGACGAGTTGAGACGGTAACTTATTTCTGGGATTTTGTTTTCGCAGTTGTTATCTTCCAATTCTGGGATCATTTAGACCGGTTAAGGAATCTCTCTTTTCACCCCATAATAAAATAATATTTTTTTTTCAAATTGAGATTCCTCTGTCGCTTGACCTTCAGCAACAAGACATACTTCTTTAAAAACATAAGCAACAAACAACAAAGTGATGGAAGGCATGCCTTAATTACCCTCGGTCGCTGGTGGTCACTACATTCCAGTCCATTGTTTTTCACCCTCAGTGACAGCCTAGACAAAGATAACTATATGCAAGTCTATCACGCTGCACGTACCCCTGCGCCCACAGTCTAAACAGGAACACTAACAACCATTTTTTAATTTGTAAAAGAAGGAGTGCCTGTCCCAAAACGAAAACTGCCTAATCATTAAAGTAAGCTTGAGCCATGTGGCACATTAAGCATGGGACACACGTCTGACCATCTCTCTCGCACTTAGAGTGTCAATAAATATAAAAGGCCTGGAAGGAATTCTTGAAGTATCTCAGCCACTGCTGCTTCAAGTTCATTGTTTTTCACTGGCTGTGAAACTGTATTCAAGAGACCACTCACATGCTAGTCAGTCTTGGTTGTAATTCTCTAGAAACAGTTGAACACGAACTGACAAAGTCCTGTCCAGGCGGGAAAACTAGAAACACCAGACCTTTTTTTCTACAAATCCAGATGCGGCAAGCATGGATGTTCTTCTGGGTTAGCACCATGAAACATACTATGAAACACAGGTAGGAGAGGGTTAAGTTAGTGCTCAAAAGGATGGTTTCCCACCACAACCAGAGACTATTTTATGCGTGCCAAGCTGCCCTGATGATGTCATCAACATGACACCAAGCAAGAAACCAATCTGAAAACAGAAGAGTGAAGCTGGGTTTTGTAAAGCAGTGCAAACACTGACCTCGTCCATTTCAGCCACCAGTCTGCCTCACAACACAAAGGACCAGCTGGGATGTCTGTGTTCATCTTCATGGTTTTAAAATTACTGAACTAGGATGTGAAAGAAAACTAGGGTCCAGACATGTGATGGGTCAATTGAGCAGCAATTATGGTTGCCATTACTACACAAACAGGTGGAAGAGGCCCAATTTTCTTCCTAGCATTAGGGCCCCTGGCACACCTTGCTCTGCCCGTTTTGCATCTGCTCTCACCTGTAAGAGTGTCTTTACCCGATTGCAAGCTAGAAAGAGCAAAGGCAGGACATAGCTTTGAAAGGGAAAATTCCAGAGATCACGAGGACAACAGGTATCTTCATATGGTGCTGCCATGGTCTCCAAAGAGAAATAAAAATTAGTAAACATCCTGATCCTATACATTTTCTGACTAGCTGCCTGCATCCTACCACCCCTTCAAATTAAAACACCCTAAATGCCAATATGGCACATCTACTGTGTACCCTTACATATCCGCTCCTGGCTCATGAACCCCGCATCGCTCCTGCTTAATCCCAAACCCCAAATACTTAACAGTGCTAAGGATGGATCTGTAATTCGGGACCTTACTCATATCTCGAACTACATACAAACTCCTAGTTCCCAAAACATATCATCTTATTTCTGTCATCGTCGGTCTTTTTGTATGCTCCAGCATAGTTCTCTTTTCTTATCCCACCCCTCTAACAACAGGCCTACATTTTAATTTCTGTGCATTCAAAAACACGAACTTATTAAAAAAAACACAATCTTACTAGAAAAAAGGTCTCTCTGTATCGACTGTGCACAACTCATTACCCAATACACTTGTCCAGGGCCGGCTTAGAGAGGTGCGACCAGTGCCACTGCAGCTGGTACCAAGGGGGAAGAGAGGGTCGAGTGCACCAAAAAACATGCACTGTGAGCACTGTTGTCCCTCAATTATTTTCCCAACCTTGATCCACGAGGAAATAAACGATGGCAGGGGAGGATCCTCCGTTATAGCAGAGGAGCATCGCCGCCCTGCTAAAAGCCAAAAGAGGCAAAGGACAAAAGTAAAATGAGGCTTTATTTTTAGCCCTGCAGGCTACGTGCTGAGGGAGGGGTGTGGCCTCCCATGAGGATCAGGGAAGAGGGGGAGTGGTGGGCACTTCCAAGTGTGCATGACGGTTTGGCCGGCCAAACCACCATGCGCACTTATCCTTTCTCATCCCAAAATGTGTTGTACAGCTTGGTGGAGAGACCAACACAGGCTCCCAATCTATGTCTGAGCACCGAACCAAAGCACCCAGACCAATCCCAGCGCTACTCACATGCTGGGAATACTGGGCCCAATTCACAAAAGTAATCTGAGACAAAATCCTAACTTTAGTACTCCTAAATGCCTTCTGTGAATACCGAAAGTCGTAAAGTTAGGATGTTGTCTCAGTTAAACTTAAGTTTTGGTCTTAAGTTAAACTTAAGACAAACGTAAGTTTAAATGAGACAAAATCCTAGTCGTAAAGTTAGGATTTTGTCTCAGTTAAACTTAAGTTTGTCTTAGATTTAATTTAAGACTAAAATTTAAGATTAACTGAGTCAAAATCCTAACTTTAAATCGTAAAGCTAGGATTTTGTTTCAGATTACTTTTGTGAATCGGGCCCATTATTCCCAGCATGTGAGCAGCGCTGGGATTGGGAGCCTGCGAAGTGTGCAACAGGCTCCTGACAAGGACACAAGGATCACGAGCAAGATGGCGGCCATCGGAGCAGGTACGTTTTATTTTCTTCATTTATACATCTGGGTTTTGTGTTCCCCCTTTCGCCTCTAAACCACTTAGCAATACGAGTGGGGGAAACGGCCACTACAACGCGGCTGTTTCCACAGAAACATTAACCACGCATGCATTACAACGCATGCGTGGTTACCACGAAAGCCTTTACCACGCATACCATTACTACAAGGTACGTAGTAAAGGCATGTGTGGTAAAGGGTAACAAAAAAAAGGGGGGCTTGGGGGTGTCTCACCCCCAAAAAAGAAACTCACCTCAAAAAAACGTCGAGATGTGCAGGCAAACTGCGTCCTTTAAGAGGAAACGGAAAGAAACTTCCTCTTCCTCTTAACGACGTACAACGTCACCACGGAAGAATTAGAGGAAAAAGCTATGCGAAGAAAACCCATTCCGTTGTAACGCGTGCGTGGTAAAGGCATGCGTTGCAACGGAATTCGTTGTAAGAACACACATTCCACGAGCGGCCACTATTGAAAGATGGGCAAGAATGTTCACGCCATGGGAGAGACAAAGAAAGTTGTGTTCCTTCCATGATAAGATTAGCGGTGGCACGCAAAGGCATCTCCGCTCTCTGCAGTGCATAAAAGGACAGTTTGGTCCCATAAATTGTCCCTATTCGCATCAGAGTGTTTACGTGACATTCACCTCCTTCTTTAATTGCATTTTAATAATTGGTAAATGGAAGCTCTAGAAAACATTTCTTAAAAGGAGTGTTTTATTTGGGGCATTTTAGAAGTTATGCATGCTGTAAAATGTTAAAGTTGTGCAGTAAAACCACAAAAACACAGTCAAATAGAAATTGCATAATTGTACAGAAAAACTTTAACGTATTCTGTCTTGATGGATGGTTTGCAGGGGGGTCTTCGGGTTTTGGCCTTCCTTGCTCAGAAAACATTTAATACAATGTGACCTATCAAATCCAATAAAAATTTGTTCCTGAAAAGTTTATTTTTACTGTCCTTAGTATAGCCCTCATAAAAATGGACAGAAGCCACAGTTATTACCAGTGAATGTCAGATGCTCTTGTTACACCTAAAGTTGCAGCCAGCAGACTTCACTATTTGCTGATATTAATATGATATTAATGTACATTCTGGAAAGATCGGTGTTATGTCTAGTGACAGCTTTCGTTCACCATAAAGTAGCTCAGAGGGCTGAAAAGAACGGATACCCTGCAGATCACAGAACTGTATTTTGTTTGGCTAGCTCAGTGGGTTACTGCATGTGTCAGAGAGATCTTTTTGTTACTTGCTGTTCATAAGTTGCAATCCTAGTATAGCGCAGATGCCTATGAGCTGTCACCAAAGAGCTCAGATGCATGTAGACTGCATGGTATAGGTTAGAACCTTATTTTTTCCCTAGTCTTTCATTATACTATTGTTGCTAAAAATGGTTAGTTTGCGTGGAAATGCATTCTTATTAGTAAAGCCAACCCCAGCCATTGTGGAACATTTTAAATCCTGAGTTTGTGCTTTTCCAGACCAAACACTCTTAAAATATACTACCTACTGGTATGGATGACATCTGATTCCTACAAAATGAAATCCCCATTGTCTTATGTAACATTTCCCATATTCTGATTCGCATTGGTTCTGTATAATGTGTGTGTGATGTAATGTGCTCTGACACTCTACACTGGTATGAGTAGCACTATAAATCAAATGAAATGCATGTGAGACAAGCGCTATGGTGATATAAGGGGCCCTGTTGGAGGGTGGTGGTGAGGAAATCCGTGGAGAGGGAGGTTCTTTGGGGGGGGGGGGGGGGGGGGGGGGTAGTGCCAAAAAAGCCTGTCGCTTCGGGCGCCACGAGCACAAAGCCCGCCCTGCACTTGACTCCCTCCAGTCCCTTATCAAAATTATCAGTCTCGCTCTCTCCCATTGGCCAGTATGGTGGCGCTTTCTCCTCTGGCCTGGCAGAGAAGAAGAAGAAAAGAGGTCCCCAGTTCTGCTGCCTAATATCAGACAAGGATTTAGATGAATGGCAAGGAAAGGAGGTCAGGGTCTTCTGGATTGAGGGCTGCCCCAGACTGCAATTGATCACTGTGACGATAATTCCTTATCTATTTGTGGTTGTTGTGGACCTCCTAATTCTTCCATTTTTATGCATCAACCGCCTCACACACACACACACATTCAACAAGGGTTGGAGCCAGCTGTGTGGTACATAGGCAGGCTTTGGCCACTTATTCACATACACACCTTTGGAATTAACCTTGATTTTAGTCTGGGTAAGCCTTGAATGTAGTATTCCTGGAAATATATTCGATTGAGGTATAAAACACAAGCATGGTACATTGTAATTTAGTGAAATGCAATAAAATGAAAAGGGGTTTTATAAAGCGCTACACCTGCCCTGAGGCGTCCAGGCGCTAAGACTGAAAAAGTGCCGTAAAAAGGAAAAGAACAAGGATCTAAGTTAATCAAAAAGAAAGGTCTTGAGCTGTTTACGAAAGCTCAGCAGATTAGGATTAGTTCTCAGATGCAGGGGGAGAGTATTCCACAATTTAGAGGCATTATAAGAGAAGGAACGACCTCCTGCTCTAGCTCTCTGAATTCTAGGAACCTTGGCCAAGGACGCAGAAGATGAGCGGAGAGTTTTGTTGGGTAGATAAGGTGAGATCAGGGAATGGCTAATTTCTGGACCCAATTTCCAAAAGGCCTGGTGACCGATACACAAAGATTTGAACTTAACTCTCTCCCTAATGGGGAGCCAGTGCAGAGCTCTTAACCCAGGCTTTATTGGGTTTCTTCGTGAAATTCCAAGCAATGTTCGAGCTGCACAGTTTTGGGTTCGTTGAAGTTTTTGCAAACTATACTCTGGCACCCCAAGGTACAAGGCATTATTGAAATCAAGGCGGGATTGAATAAGGCCCTGTATGACTATCTGCCTGGCCTCAAAAGGTAGGAGTTGAAGAATCTTTTTTATCATCCTAAGGAGGCAAAAGCAGGTTGCCGCCACCTTGGTAGCCTGTGTGTTGTAGGTCAATGATTTATCTAACCATACCCCCAGACTTTTGATGTTATCTCTGGGAGTGGGAGCTGTGCCCATGCTCGAAGGCCACAGCAGCTCTAGGGTGAAAGGGGCCGCCGGGCCCAGGAGCATGAGCTCTGTTTTGTTGTCATTGAGCTTCAAACAGGACTTCATCATCCAGCTTTTGACCTCTTCCAAGCACGTTGTTAGATTGGGCGATGGTTGGAGGCCACTCTTCTGCACAAGGGAGACCACTAGCTGGGTGTCGTCCCTACCAGCAACAACAATGAATCTCCTCCTACCACTCGTTGTTTACGCCATTATCCTCAAACATACCACTAATTAGAAGCATGGTATGTTGCAGAACACATGGAATGTATACGTTGTTTGGAAAAATGTAACTATTATCCCTGTTTATCGCCTACTTCAACTATTATTTTTGACACAAAGCCTGGTCTGCCTTTCCAGGTAGTCCAGAATTAAGAGTGTTTGCACTGATCTGAGATCCAAGTAACATATTACACAATAGAAATACCCCCTTGACGCAAAGCGGTGCAAAACGCTATTTGTGCTGAGAAAAGGGCACTTTCCAGTGCAAAATATCTTGCACGTTGCAAAGTTAATGCCAAAGAGAAACTTTGCATAGCTTTACACCACTGCATTACTTTAATAATCTGGGCCTAAATTGTGCTTCGTGTTACATGAAAGGCGCTGTTTACATGTGCATAGGTGAGGTCCTTATCACTCTGCAGAACTGGAAAATTTCACACTGCCAATTTCTTTCAGTTTGTATAGTTCAGTGCAGCTGGTTTTCATACAGTGTTCTATTTTACGAATTTTACTCTCTGCCCGGAGGTGTCCTAACAAGAAACAATCTGGTTAGTTGGGTGTGAAATGTGAGCCTGCATGGGTCTCCTTTAAGCGAAAATTAGTGTCTTATTTGACCCAGTTGTACAGAGACGGAAAGCTAGTGAATTTGCGTCTGATCTGGAGGGCAGTGAATTGATCTTTTGTGGGGTGGGCCTGTGTGTTTGGCTCTGCTGGTGGTGTGGTAATTTATCTATGTGTTAGGGCTGTCCTGAATGCACTGGTTTGTATGTTGGGTCCAGTGCAAGAGACATGCACCTTCCAGCTAGTTCCACCTTTTCATAAAGTAGCACTTTGCATTCTGCGTCTTGTAGTATGAGCCCAGAACTCCCAAGTTGCAAAGTGCTGTTGGGTACAAAGCTCAGACTTGCAGTGCTGTTGGGTATAAAGCCCAGACTAGATAAAGATATCAAGACAAGGAACATATGCAAATTAGGGATAGGCATACCCTCTATGCTGGCCCCAAGTACCAGTGCCCTTTTCTATCCCCCTATATAGTCTGACTACTCTTTAACTAGAAGATTTCTGTCCGCTCAGTCCCTTCTAGTCTGGTCTTTTCTAGCTTCCTCGGGGGTCTTCATATTGGGCTTTCCCCTGGTTCTCAGACTGTCCATGGTTCTCCAAGGATGCTGTACACTGGATCTCTGTATTACTATATCATGCTTGCCGACTGGGCCTCTGAAGTGATTTAAAGCAATCCAATGAACACCACAGTATATGGGAATATATTGAGTCATTAAAAGAAAGGTAGGGTCATGCCAAAGACTACCTGGGGGAGGGGGATGGCGAAGGGCCTAGCTATAACCTATTCAAGGCGAACACGCTAACACATAACTTGCAATGCTGTACTTTTTAAGTAACTTAAAATCAAAAGCCAAATCTTAAGGAATATTCTGTAAGACTATTCCTAATTTTATCTGTATTTAGTCTAATCCACATGGTTGCATTATATTGTCACCTAAGGATTTTGAGGCCTCAGGCAAGACTTATTTTGGGCCCTGTTTGAAGACACTTTGAATTTTATTACCTCGCCCTCACCCAGACACCACGTATCGGTCGCATCTGTAGTGGAGGACGCTTCTTCTCCTGCCTCGCCACCAAAGCTTGGAACACGAGAGTGTCCCTCCTCGCTTCACCCTTGCTGAACCACTTCAGAAAGCGACTCAAAAACCGGCTCTTCAACTGATACCTGCAGCACAGTGTCTGGATATCCCCCAGGGGTAATTAGGAGTGCTATAAAAATACTACTTGATTGGTTGATTACCTATTTCCTTCTAACAGAAGCCCACAAGAAGGTAAAAAAAACTTTCAGAAACAGGGTTTACTCAAAAACAGCTGAAATATGTCTTTCTGGAGCCCAACATCTTTAAGATGACAGTAAGCAAGGAGAGGCAGAACTCAAATCAAAGATGCAGTGGTCACTGTTCCTGGAAAGAAAGGAAAGGAAAGAAGGAAGGAGTATCTAGGTTGGGCAGAATGTAATGGACAGTCAACAAGGCTGTTTCTTGTTGCCGTCACACATCCCAAGGGATTTCATGCTTCATCATAGGGCAGTTGCTCTTTGTAGGGCTAGTGCTGCAGTGCCCTACGGGTCCCCGAAGGGTCATTTTGGCAAAGATCTTTTGCGTGTTCACGCCATTTGAGTGCGAGGGATGTCTTGGTGGGGTGGGGTGACTTGTTATTGATGAAGTGAGCTAAAAGTGCTTAGGGGATATCACTTGAACCTTTAATATATGGATTCCCCTATCAGGTTAAAAAACATTTGATATGTTAGTGCTACTAGAGGGGTTTGTTTTCCTTATTAGGATCAAATAGTGGTCAACATGTTTTGCGCCCCTATTGGTCAAAATGATCTGTGGCGCTTTTTCAGGACCTCTAACATTGCTGAGTGCCTATCCCACACTTGTGTTTATTAGGCAGTGAGTGATGTTACCTACTTGTCTTGTCGCTCAATCGGTTGTCCGACCTAAGTCGCGTTTCTATTATGCCTCATGGGTTGAGGCAGAGGTTCCACACAATGGCGGGAGTTCCAATGTGCAAGCTGCTCACTGCACCTACCCTTCACCTCTGCTCTCCCGCTATTCCATGAAGCATAATAGAACCTCGACTTATATCTACAGGGATCAGAGGCTCCGTATATTCTATTACTTTTTTACCTTTGAAGGAACATTGTCTTCCAAGTGGGATACTATTTACAACAACTGATTATATTTTAGAGAAAATTGCAATTTCTTGTCTGAAAATTCCCTCTTTTAGTGTGTGTTAGAAATTGGGTTGTTGGTTCACTGGGTGTGTAACTCTTAGTCAAAAAACAGCCACAATTCTAGTCAGGGTAAGGTACAGGCAACCCTAAATTAACTTTTGCTCAACCTCTGGTAGCTTGGCACAGAGCAGTCAGACATAACTTAGAGCAAGGGTCTTCAGGCTCGGAGGCGGCTCCCCGGTGTGGGGGCCTTAACAGATCCGGGGGTACGCCAGGCTCTGGTTAAAAGAAGAATCATGCTGATAACGGTGCTTTGTTGTAAACTGAGAAGAAATGAGCGGCAATATGCCACTCTGTATTTGGCCATCACTAACATCTTTTAGCATTTATGTCTGCTAGGAATATATGACAAAAGGGAAGGGGCTTCAAACATTCTTCAAACCTCCCTGCCCTAATGTCTGATAATCTCTCTGTGAATACTTTTACACATCAGTAAAGCCTAGCAAACCCAAATAGTATATTTGGCAATCATGTTTTTTTAAAAGGGGTAACAGAACTTATGTGCAATGTTTAAATAAGTCAATACATATTGAAACTTTGCCAATGTAATAGAATAATTGTGAAAACTTCTGGAGAGGGCCCAATGATATATTTATTTTTTTACACTGGGGGAGTGCAGCATTAACATGTTTGAAGACCACTGACTTAGAGGTTGAGTGTAAAGTATTTGTGCAGCACTTCACAGAGTAAAACAGTAAAATAATTACCACACAAAAAAATACCACACCAAGTTAGAAAAATGGAGCTTCATGTAATAAATGAAACAAAACCAAAATGACAAAACCATTTAATAGGACTTGAGGTATGAATTTTTAAAGAATGATCTGTAAAATAGTGCTTAGAAACAATAAGAGCTTACTTGGGATATCTGATCACTCCGGGCCGGAACAAAGTCAAAAGTTCAGGCAAACCGCAATGGCACACAGGCTGGATGCAGGATCCCAGTGAAGCCCACTGAAACAAAGTACCTTAATCCTTGTTGCATCAACGAGGATGTGGGGTGCAGTCAACCAATGCATCTGTGTCAATCCCGCAGAAGGGGTGATGAGTAGATTTTCTCTGCACAGCAGTGGTAATGCATTGATTTCGAGGTGATGCGCCAGTCCTACTCCTACAACAGCGGTGATATGTCAATAATACTTTTGCAGCAGAGGATAATTTGGTTCTGATGGAGCAAACACCTTAGGCCCACTTCCAAGGGTCCAGAACCGGGTTGCCACCACTTGACAGGGCAAACTCGCAGATTGCAGAGTCCAGTTTTAGAGGCAGGATGGTTGGAAGTCTTTTCCGTCTGTGGGACTTCAGAGGCCAGTCAGCTAACCCTTAGAGTCACTCTCGGTTCAAGTTATGCAGCTTCAATCCTTCTCACTCAGGCAACAGAGAACAGCAGCCAGCAAGGCAACACAGCAAGTCAGGAGTAGAGCAAACAGCAGTCCAGCAGAGTGGCAGTCCTTCCGGCAGCACAGCAGTTCTTCTTCCTAGCAGAGTTGTCACAGGTCCAGAAGTGTACTGAAGTCATGGTGTCAGAGGTCCAGTTCTGATACCCAGTTGAGCCTTTGAAGTGGGGGAGAATTCAAAGACATGGCCTTGACGTGCACAGAGGTCCTCCCTTCCTGCCCTGGATCCAGACTCACCATAGGGGGTATGAAGCCCTGTGTGTGGGGACAAGACACAGCCTATTCAGGTGTAAGTGAGGCTGAGTTCAGCTCCTCCCTTCCATCCTCCCAGGATGGCCCAACAAGTCACACCTAAGCTCCCATTGTGTGTGGCTGTCAGGGGGGATACACAAAGTCCAGCTGCCACCCACCCCATACTGGTCAGTCAGGCAAAAGGCACCAAATGGCTAATTAAAGAAAATGGCAACTTTCTAAAAGTGGCATTTTTAGAATAGCATTTTAAAATTCGACTTCACTATAAGTTGTGATTTTAAATTGTGATTCCAGAAATGCCAGACTAGGAGGTCTTATCTCTTCCCAATTGGAAGTTATTCTTATAAAATGTAATAAGGTAATCCCAGTGTTATCCCACGGGAGAGATAGGCCTTGCAATAGCGAAAACGACTTTTGGGAGTTTTTCACTACTAAGGCATGTAAAACTTAAAAGTACATGTCCTGCCTTTTAAATGTATTGCACCCCGCCCTCTGAGTTATACAGGGCCTACCTTAGGGATGAATATATATGTATAAAAGTGACGTTTTGGGCCTGTTTTGCCAGGTCGTCATGGCAGTGTAAACTGCACACACATGCTTTACAATGGCAGGCCTGAGACATGGTTAAAGGTCTACTTAGGTGGATGAAGTACTGCAGGCCCACTAGTAGCACTGAATTTACAGTCCCAGGGGTCCAACAGTACTAGGGGCTTATAAGTAAATTAAATATGCCAATTGGGGGTGAACCACTATTACCATGTTAGGGGAGAGAGCACAGGCCCTTCAGCACTGGTTAGCAGCAGTACAGTGCACAGAGTTGTAATACCAGTGAAAACAAGATTAAACAAGCATTTACAATGCAACGGTTTCGCCTTTGTAAAAGTTAGAGCTATTGGCATTGTAAATGACATTTTTTTTATTTATGTGTTGGTTTTGAAAACAGATAAATAAATGGCATTGTCATTTACAATGTCAATAGCTTAATCTCTCGCAAATGCGAGACCTATTGCATTTGCACCCACACGCACACACACAGAGAGCCACCCACACACACACACAGAGACACACACACACACAGAGCCACCCACACACAGAGCCACCTACAAAAAAAAGCTAGCCACACAGACAGAGCCCCAACACACACAGAGCCAGAACACACACAGAGCCCCAACACACACAGAGCCCCAACACACACAGAGCCCCAACACACACAGAGCCCCAACACACACAGTACAGAAAATAAGTTGAGGACGGTGCACCAACGCTCTGTAATGAGTACACATTTGCAGGCAGCTGCACACTGTAAAGAATGCATGCTTATTTTGTACATATATATTCAAACTAGCTCGTTCACATATTGTAAGCACTCTGCTATGTGACCTATACTGAGCAGACCTATGTCACCAAAATACACTGCAAGCACCCACCTATGTAGCCTATGATATGCAGTTCAATGACCATACCCTACACATGAAGCTTTATACCAAAACACACTGCATGCCCAGGCCCGTCACCCACGATACACAGTGGAAAATCAGCTCCACCAGCTGGAAAACAAAAACCTAGCTGCCAACCACAATACTTTTCTGAGCACGCTGACATCTGTGTCATACTGAGCACTCAGCTTACAGCCACGGGGCATTACGCACATCAACCTAGAGTACAAAACAGAATGCAATCACATACAGTAAACTGCTCGCTATCTGTCGCAAACTGACCAAATCTAATTATCATACATGATACACGCAAATCCAGGTGTGACTTACAGCAAACTACAGCCGGCTCTTGCTAACTTTTCTACGCAGTGCACAACCAGTTGTTACTATTTTTGCACAGGAACCTGCTATGCACTGTACAATGCAAGCAGTTGTTACTTTACTTTATATACATCCATGTGTCACCCATATCAAAGTATGCACAGCTGGATGACAACCACTGTGCAGACAGATGTCACTAATGGCGCACAATCAGCTGTCACTCCTAGTACACTGCACAGCCAGCTGTCACCTGTAATATGTACGACTAGGAGTTGCCTACAGTAACTTTCCCAACCAGCTTCCAACAGTGCACAATCAATCGTCATAAGCAGCACACTTACCCGCCGTCCACAGTACAGCTGTCACCTATAGTCCAATTACACAGCCAGCTGTCACCCACCATACACAGTCATCACTACAGTACACTGGGCCAGGCAAGTGCTGTGAACTGCAATCCACTGCACATCCAGGAGACACGGACAGCGGGAGGGGGGGCGGGAACGGGCACACGGACAGCGGGAGGGGGGTGGGAACGGGCACACGGACAGCGGGAGGGGGGGCGGGGAAGTATGCTTTCAGCAGCATGGACAACTTGAGTGTATGAGGGAGGGAAGCAGCAGCATGAACAACTGGAGGGTGTGAGGGAGGAAAGCAGCAGCATAGACAAATGAAGGGAGGGAAGCAGCAGCAAGGAAAACTCGAGGAACAGAAGCAGCATGGACAACAGGAGGGTGGGAGGAAAGCAGCAGCATGGACAACAGGCAGGTTGGAGGGAGGGAAGCAGCAGCATAGACAACGGGAGGGTGGGGGGATTTAAGCAGCAGCATGGACTACAGTAGGGTGTAAGGGAGGGAAGCATCAGCATGGACAACGGAAGGGTGGGAGGAACGCTAAGCAGTAGCATGGACAACGGGAGGGTGGGAGGAGGGAAGCTGCAGCATGGACAACAGGGTGGTGGGAGGGGAAGCTGCAACATGGACAACGGGAGGGTGGGAGCGAGATGGAAAGAAGGAATGAGGGAAGCAGCAGCATGGACCACCGGAGGTTGGGAGGGAAGCAGCAGTACAGACAACAGGAGGGAGCAACACTGACAATGAGCAGCACAACAACGGAAAGAAAAACAACAACATAGCGCTTGATTTCTTGCAGTGTCTAAAATGTGGCCACATCTTGACTGCCTCCAGTGACATACAACTTTTCTCTGTTTAGTGACATCTCTTCCTCCCCAAGTTAAAGTTTTACTTTTGTTAATGTCTAAGCCATTTTTTTCTT
The DNA here is from genome assembly GCF_964263255.1 of Lissotriton vulgaris. Classification (NCBI taxonomy): domain Eukaryota; kingdom Metazoa; phylum Chordata; class Amphibia; order Caudata; family Salamandridae; genus Lissotriton; species Lissotriton vulgaris. The sequence goes on along the minus strand of NC_141697.1, from coordinate 87,897,917 downwards.
GAGAGGAGACAAATGGGAGAGTGTGTGGCGTTGCGGACAGACTTTGGAACAAGGGAACCACATTTGAGTCTCGGCGTCGGTTCAATAAGCAACCTGCGATTCTGGGCATATCACATAGTTCAATCATGCCTAATAAATGAATGTGACCATGTGAGTAGTTTTGTTACCTTATGTAAAGCGCTCCAATACCTCTAGTTCGCGCTACATAAAAAACAGCAGACAAATATAAAAAGGCAAAATTATTATATTATACCTGTTCAGTCTATTGTCAGCTATATTCTTATTTCGCTCTCTGTCACGTTTCAGAGAGTCGTTCCTTCAGTTTTGTTTGTCCTTTTCCGGCGGATTTCTGTAGGTGGTTACTAAGGTAGAGCCCAGCAGCAGCTTTGCCACGGTCCCACTGTCCTCACGCCCTGAGGGGGGTCGTGTGCGAGTGGACACCTCCCATCCTGGGTCAGGGGGAGATGCTAATCTCCCAGGCAGGCATTCCATCCTGCGACATGCGTCTACGTGACAGCCCGGCGACTCAACAAAGCAGCCGATGCCGACAGCGAATCCAAGTATTTATTGATCCTCAGGTGTGCAAGCAATTATTAACTATGGCGGGCTAGAAAGTTGATTTGCGGATAAATCGATTAATCATCTTTCTTTGCACTTCCAAAATAAATAAAAAAAACTGGTAATGAGATGCACAAAACGCTGAATGGAATAGCGCTCGATTTCTTGCAGTGTCTAAAATGTGGCCACATCTTGACTGCATCCAGTGACATACAACTTTTCTCCGTTTAGTGACATCTCTTCCTCCCCAAGTTAAAGTTTTACTTTTGTTAATGTCTAAGTCATTTTTTTCTTGAGAGGAGACAAATGGGAGAGTGTGTGGCGTTGCGGACAGACTTTGGAACAAGGGAACCACATTTGAGTTTTGGCGTCGGGCACACGGACAGCGGGGGTCACGAGGGGGGGGGAGGCGAACAAAGACACAGACAGAGGGAGGGGGGGCGGACAGCGGGATACCCCCACTTTTAGAGTCGGCTTGGACTCTCCCATTTTCGCCGTTCAGAGCGGTGTTGGATTTATTATGCGCTCCCCCCTTCTAGTGTTGGATTAAAGTCTACTCCCAGAAATCAACTGGTGTAAGCGTCCACCCCTTTCCCCGCAGGGTAGGATGCCTCTCTCGGTCTCTCCCCCCTTTCAGAGCTGCCTGCCTTTGATATCTTTCTCTGAACCACTACCACCCTCGGCATTCCCAGGAACTCCCACACGCACTTTCAGAGCCAGTTCAGACCCTTCACCTCTGAGCCAGGCTGCGCTCTCTCCGGGGCCCCACCCTCGGATAGACTCCATGTCCCGGCTCCTGTTGTGGTTCCGGGAAAGACGAAGGGGCGGGGCTATCCCTTGGGGTGGAGCTATACTAGAGACTCACCGCACCTGCCTGTGGGCAGGACTACACCTGGGAGGGTGGGGCCTAAAGCATGATCGAAGGAAGCAGGGCATATCGCGGCGTAAACATGGTGGTAAGTCGCCATGCCCTCAGCAGGCATCGTCAACGCCCAGGGGTGGGAACACCGCAGAGAGGTAGGAAATGGCAGGTAAACCCGGCGGGAGAAACTTTCTGACGCCAACCTTCCTAGAAGGCTAAACCCTGCCAGAGAGGCGGGGCCCGAAACAGGAAGCAACTGAAAGGGGAGGCGTCTGTGCTTATCGCCCTCGCATAACCTCCTTTATCTGAGAGATTTGAAATGTCCTTTTAACTTCCTAATGATTTTCCTCTTTAAAAAAACGTCCTATTATTGGTTTGAAAGCGCTGTTTCTGAACACAAATTTCAATTGCCGGCCAATAATGGCTATGATACACAGCCTTACGGTTACCGTGCTGCAGCCTACTGGCTGCTAAGCCGACCTGGGCCTCTTACGTCTAGCCTCTAAAATACTACACCGCCACCAGAGAGAACTTTATTGGCATACCTCCCCAGACAGCAGTACCACAATAAAACAAGTCAGGTCCCGGGCCGTGCTGTGATTGGCTGACGTCACGGGGGTGTCCCGGGCCGGCAGCCAATCACATCGCGGCCCGGGGAATGACATCACGGGGTGTCGTGGCCGGCAGCCAATCACAGCGCGGCCCGGGACAAAGGGGCGGGCTTAAAAAAAGCCCGCGAAACGCCCCCGAATCGTGTTTTCCTGAGAAAGCGTGATTGACAGCCTCTGTCTCCCAATGGCTAGCGTCCATTTATGGAGCTAGCCAATTGGAAACAGAGGCGGTCCGAACATCCCTACTGAAGACAAAAGTTTTCGAACTGGGAGGGGCACTGCGTGCCCCTCGCCAGGTCGAAACCTAAAAAATGGAAGGAGGGAGGTAGGAAAAAATTCAGGGAGAAAGTCAAGCCTAAGGCTATGAGGTCTAACAGTGTGCCTGAGTATCTTTCATTTCCTCAAATCATTCTATTGGGGGCTTCCCAGTCTAACCACTCCCCAGCCCTGCCCACACGCACATTTCTGATTTATAGACTTCTGTGCAGTTCAGATCCTAATTCGCAAAGCCCTTTTGGTGGTAAATATACATTTTCAGGAAAAAGGCTGGATTTGAACACAACTAGCAGTTGTAAAGGCAATCACTTCCCCGTAACTGTACACCACAACTGTGAATAATTATGCAGGAATAAAATAATAAATCTCACAGAAGTGATTAAGCGTTCTTTTACAAGGTATGAAGGAGTAAATAATTTTGGAGGGCGATAAAGTGAATGGTGCAACCCCAAACTTGGTATATTTATCAATGTGGAAAAAAAAATTTCTCTGTGAAAATAGAAAGCAAAATATGGCTTCTCCCAGTGATTAATTTGATTGTGTGTACAGTTCTTCTTTGGGAAATAAGTGAGCTGGAGTATTCCTACAACTTTCCAGATGTACCCCTGGAAACATTTAAGAGCCATTGCTAACTAATGTGGCACATTTCATGAAAGACCGAGTCACACCCGCAGTTGTTATCTGGTGGTAAGTGCCCATGTGAAACAAGATGATAGGGACACAATGGACCTCATTTACAAACTTTGGGTGTGGGGCAGTGTAGCAAGCCTTCTTGCTGCGCGGCCCTATATCAAAAGAAAACTGCAGGAATGCACCATATATATATATATATATATATATATATATATATATATATATATATATATATGAGATACGGCGTTTTCCTGTCCTCTTTTCCAGCACTGGTGCACAATTCCCTGCCATGCTCCAACTCAGGCACACTTGCACCATGGTGCCAGGGTGTCTGTATTGTGGGAATGATTGTTTTTGTGCTGGACTCGACACCTTCCTGCACAACACCAATCAGTGGAGGTGATTTCCTCTTTTTATGTGTGCTGCTGAATGCAGCACACATAGAAAGAGGAAAAAACGAGGAGAAAAAAAGTTGTTTCTCCTCGTTGCTCCTCCTTTCCGCCTCCCCTGGGGAGGTGTAGGCTTTTGACAGGTCTACAGAACGTTGTAAATCTGGTAATGTGTCAAATGCCATGTGTGTTACATGTGAAAAACACCCACTGGAATACCCATGGCATGCCGCACACCATATCTACAGGGCCATAAAAAGCCACGGGGGGCCTTGTAGATATGGCACTGCACTGTGAGCTGCAGGAAGGTCAATAAAAGTGACATTGGGCGGCCCGCAGGTGCTTGTAAATGAGGCCCTATGATCGTATAACGGGTGTCCAGTCAATAAGGCTTTATTTCGATAAAAACATATCATAAAAGCATCACATTTTTTAAAACACATTTACACATAGGTAGAAAATTCAATTTACACCAAATTTTAAGGTTAAAAATAGTAATCACCATGTTCTTTAAGATATAAATTAAAACCTTTTTATAAGCCTTTTTGCTCTAATGAACCATGCCCATGATAAAAACTTTGAAAGACCGGGTGATATCTGTCTTGCATTAGTTCCTTTAATCACACCTTGATTTAACTGGCCCGCAAAGAACCCGTCCATCCATCACAAATATATTTTACGCTGGTGCGTTTTTGTGCCCTTACATTGCCCCACTCTAACGTAATCAAGTATATGTGCAAAAGGTAAAACGAAAAAGGGAAAATAATAGGTACTCAAGCAGAAAAAAACGTAAAAAATTAAAGTTAAAAGCAAAAAACAAAATCCCCTAAACGCTTTGAACTGAAAAACGTGAACTCATTCTATCAAAGTGATTAAAATTGAGACTTCTACATTTGAACTTGTCACATAGATTCTGCTTGAGCTGATGGTATAAATCGCGCTCTTCCAGGCGGCCGCGCACCTCGGGTGTCTGCCTTGACTACATGTCACGGATGTTAAAAAATGTATGATGTTTTCTTTGGAAATTGATGCAATTGAGTGAGTTAGCAGTGGGCTGGGGTGCTTCCACACAGCTCTCCATCAGCCTGACATCTCGAGAGAGCCTTTGTCAGATGCCAGAGACCAGATAGTGAGGCAGCCTGTCCTGTACAGGCGAAATATTTTCATATCTAGCAGCAGGCAGCACTTTAAAAGAAAAGATAATAGATGTTCCTATTTTCCAGGTCGGGCTTTTAAAAATAGGCTTTTGCAGGTATTTGTTCTCAGTATGTGACCTTCACAGACAAGAGACAACCATCGCATTCCCATCAGTCTGCAGAGCATTCCCTCCACCCCAGATGTTAGACACTACATTATGTATGTGAATTTGAGTCGAATTGCTTTTTTGGTCTCTGCAAAAAAAGTATCATCAATCATAAAAAGTTCACATTTGTATGCTGTGCTGTGGAAGATAACCTGGTGTCTGATGAAGAGCAGAGGCAAACAGCTGGAGCTCAGAAGGGGTCCCTTGGTGCAGATAGGCGGCCTCCATCTCAGAAGGCACATTTCAAGGCCTCAGTGTGTCAATCAAGTGTCTGTACAACAACCGCCCCAGGAGCACGTAGGCAGCTACTGATGGAAGCTAAAAGCAGGAGGCGTAAGGAATGGGTCACTGACAAAGGTAAAGCTGCAGGGCTGGAGAAACCTCCCAGTTCACCTACCACATTTTATGCATGAGTAGCATGAATAACAGTGTTGAAGGAAGAGCATTCCCAGAATTTATTTTCCGAAACAACTTTAAAATATGACTTAATTGGAAGCATCTGCGTGGCAAGAAGTAATTGCAAAATACGTTTATTCCCCTGATATAGCTCTCTTCCACCTTTCTTAGACGCACAGACTCCCTCACCACAGGCCTATTACTAACCTAGGCTAACCTGCAATGTTTTATTTTAATGGCCAAGAGCATGAGTGGGCTAGGAGTAAATAAGTGGGAGAGATTGAAGCAGCTAAAGGGACTCTGCCCCAGCCCTATTGCCTCATAGCTCTGGCCCCGGCCCCATTCCGCTTTGCGCTCTGGCTTACATCTAGTTAGCAGGAAGGGGGCATTACCCAACCTCCTGGTTCAGGAGGACTACAAATCGGGTAATGAAGATTACCGGTAAGTAATTGAATCAGGCCTTGAGCTCACTAGAGGGAGGAGTAGCATCACCTTTACCTGCACCTCTATAGCGCCTCATTTTCCGATGTCCACTGAATTACACTGAGAGGTTAATTTGTGGAAAGAGAGCTGCTCCTCAATAGGATGGGTGAGCGGAGACGAGAGGTAAGCTAACTTACCTTTTGTGAAAGAGGTGTGGCGCAGCGACCAGGGTGCCTGACTCCGGACCACGGGGTTCACAGTTCGATCCCCGGTGGCAGGTTAGGCCAGCACCAGGAGACTGGGCAATAGCCCGCTTAATCTCCCCAATGGCCCCCAGCGCCGGGACACCTCTCCGGAGTTAGCTGTGCGCTTTACAAATGCTTGTTTTTCATTTCTGTACCCCAGTATAACCCTATCTTTCCACAGTGGGCTATGAGCATGCATGCCAACAGACCCGATTCAGGTGGGAGACAGATGATTTTTTAAAGCACAAATTGGCTTTATTCTGACTGAAATTGCATTTGCTTCAACATACATCGGCAGTGAAAATGGAGTTTCTCGATTTTTAGGGCTCGGCCTACGTCACCACTGCGTCAGCAGTGGGGCGGAGCTCCGAGCCGTATTGTTAAGGGGCTCAGAATAGTGTAGCAAAAATTCCTCAGTGCTCGAGATTTTCAGTAGTTATTTTTGCCAACTGCATGGTAATTGGTCCTCGCCGTGCCGTGTTTGTAGTAGCCTTGACGCAATAGGCCATACATATTTTATGTTCGGCACTTCCTGCATTTTCTGTGCGGTTATGCGCAAGGGAGTCTAATAAATTTCAATTACGAGCTGTCAGGGTGCCGCGGTAACAGAATCCAGATGGTCGGGTGCGTTCACCAGTCTGCATTGAGTTTGGTGGGCGCGCGTACATCTGCATTCTTTCATGTGTAAGTGTTGGCCTTTGAAGAGCTGGCTTGGTCGTGCGATAAGAAGTAATTAAGACAAAACAGATGTTCCCTTCAGTTTTATGAGGGCAGGAGGGCTTTTGTTTCTGTCAATATAGTTTCGTTTCTGCATTTCAGTTATTAACTTCACATGTTTTTAAAACTAAACATTTGCTGTCTTATGACTTACATCAGTGTGTTCTTAGAACCATCTATAGACATAGGTCAGTCTATACTGAAAACAGCATGTGGGAAACACATGCACAAGCATCACCACAACTTTGTGGCGCAGCTCTCCTTGTCAGTGTATATGTGTATCGCAGTGCTCTTTAATATTTATTTTGTTGTCAATTTACTGCAGCTAAAATGTGTTTTTATTACATTTTAGTGCACATTAATAGTCTGAGCAGAATTCACCTGAGTATGCAGGGTGAGCACACTGAGTATGCAGGGTGAGCACACTGAGTATGCAGAGTGATCAGTAAGAGTATGCAGGGTGATCAGTATGAGTATGCAGGGTGATCAGTATGCAGGGTGATTAGTATGAGTATGCAGGGTGATCAGTATGAGTATGCAGGGTGAGCAGTAAGAGTATGCACGGTAAGCAGTAAGAGTATGCAGGGTGATCAGTATGACTATGCAGGGTGAGCAGAGTGTGAGTATGCAGTGTGATCAGTATGAGTATGCAGGGTGAGCAGTATGAGTATGCAGGGTGAGCAGTAGGAGTATGCAGGGTGAGCAGTATGAGTATGCAGGGTGAGCAGTAAGAGTATGCAGGGTGATCAGTATGACAATGCAGGGTGAGCAGAGTGTGAGTATGCAGGGTGAGCAGTATGAGTATGCAGGGTGAGCAGTATGAGTATGCAGGGTGAGCAGTATGAGTATGCAGGGTGAGCACACTGAGTATGCAGGGTGATCCGTATGCAGGGTGATCAGTATGAGTATGCAGGGTGATCAGTATGAGTATGCAGGGTGAGCAGTAAGAGTATGCATGGTGAGCAGTAAGAGTATGCAGGGTGATCAGTAAGAGTATGCAGGGTGATCAGTATGACTAAGCAGGGTGAGCAGAGTGTGAGTTTTCAGGGTGAGCAGTATGAGTATGCAGGGTGAGCAGTAGGAGTATGCAGGGTGAGCAGTATGAGTATGCAGGGTGAGCAGTATGAGTATGCAGGGTGATCAGTATGAGTATGCAGGGTGATCAGTATGAGTATGCAGGGTGAGCAGTAGGAGTATGCAGGGTGAGGAGTATGCGTATGCAGAGTGAGCAGTATGACTATGCAGGGTGAGCACACTGAGTATGCAGGGTGAGCACACTGAGTATGCAGGGTGAGCAGAGTGTGAGTAAGCAGGGTGATCAGTATGACTATGTAGGGTGAGCAGAGTGTGAGTATGGCGGGTGAGAAGAGTGAGAGTATGCAGGGTGATCAGTAGGAGTATGCAGGGTGAGCAGTGTGTGAGTATGCAGGGTGATTTGTATGTGTGTTTCTAGGGCCAGCATGGTGAGCAGAGTGTGAGTATGCAGGGTGATCATTATGAGTATGCAGGGTGAGCACACTGAGTATGCAGGGTGAGCACACTGAGTGTGCCGGGTGATCAGTATGAGTATGCAGGGTGATCAGTATGAGTATGCAGGGTGATCAGTAAGAGTATGCATGGTGAGCAGTAAGAGTATGCAGGGTGATCAGCAAGAGTATGCAGGGTGATCAGTATCACTATGCAGGGTGAGCAGAGTGTGAGTATGCAGGGTGAGCAGTATGAGTATGCAGGGTGAGCAGTAGGAGAATGCAGGGTGAGCAGTATGAGTATGCAGGGTGAGCACACTGAGTATGCAGGGTGAGCACACTGAGTATGCAGGGTGAACAAACTGAGTACGCAGGGTGATCAGTATGCAGGGTGATCAGTATGAGTATGCAGGGTGATCAGTATGAGTATGCAGGGTGAGCAGTAGGAGTATGTAGGGTGAGCAGTATGAGTAGGCAGGGTGAGCACACTGAGTATGCAGGGTGAGCACACTGAGTATGCAGGGTGAGCACACTGAGTATGCCGGATGAGCACACTGAGTATGCAGGGTGAGCAGAGTGTGAGTAAGCAGGGTGATCAGTATGACTATGCAGGGTGAGCAGAGTGTGAGTATGGCGGGTGAGCAGAGTGAGAGTATGCAGGGTGATCAGTAAGAGTATGCAGGGTGAGCAGTGTGTGAGTATGCAGGGTGATTTGTATGTGTGTTTCCAGGGCCAGCATGGTGAGCAGAGTGTAAGTATGCAGGGTGATCATTATGAGTATGCAGGGTGATCAGTATGAGTATGCAGGGTGAGCACACTGAGTATGCAGGGTGAGCACACTGAGTATGCAGGGTGATCAGTATGCAGGGTGATCAGTATGAGTATGCAGGGTGATCAGTATGAGTATGCAGGGTGAGCAGTAAGAGTATGCACGGTGAGCAGAAAGAGTATGCAGGGTGATCAGTAAGAGTATGCAGGGTGATCAGTATAACTATGCAGGGTGAGCAGAGTGTGAGTATGCAGGGTGAGCAGTTTGAGTATGCAGGGTGAGCAGTAGGAGTATGCAGGGTGAGCAGTATGAGTATGCAGGGTGAGCAGTATGAGTATGCAGGGTGAGCACACTGAGTATGCAGGGTGAGCACACTGAGTATGCAGGGTGATCAGTATGCAGGGTGATCAGTATGAGTATGCAGGGTGATCAGTATGAGTATGCAGGGTGAGCAGTAGGAGTATGCAGGGTGAGCAGTTTGAGTATGCAGGGTGAGCAGTAGGAGTATGCAGGGTGAGCAGTATGAGTATGCAGGGTGAGCAGTATGAGTATGCAGGGTGAGCACACTGAGTAAGCAGGGTGAGCACACTGAGTATGCAGGATGATCAGTATGCAGGGTGATCAGTATGAGTATGCAGGGTGATCAGTATGAATATGCAGGGTGAGCAGTAGGAGTATGCAGGGTGAGCAGTATGAGTATGCAGGGTGAGCAGTCTGAGTATGCAGGGTGAGCACACTGAGTATGCAGGGTGAGCACACTAAGTATGCAGGGTGAGCACACTAAGTATGCAGGGTGAGCACACTGAGTATGCAGGGTGAGCAGAGTGTGAGTAAGCAGGGTGGTCAGTATGACTAGGCAGGGTGAGCAGAGTGTGAGTATGGCAGGTGAGCAGAGTGAGAGTATGCAGGGTGATCAGTAAGAGTATGCAGGGTGAGCAGTGGGTGAGCATGCAGGATGATTTGTATGTGTGTTTCCAGGGCCAGCATGGTGAGCAGAGTGTGAGTATGCAGGGTGATCATTATGAGTATGCAGGGTGATCAGTATGAGTATGCGGGGTGAACACACTGAGTATGCAGGGTGAGCACACTTAGTATGCAGGGTGAGCACACTGAGTATGCAGGGTCATCAGTATGTAGGGTGATCAGTATGAGTATGCAGGGTGATCAGTATGAGTATGCAGGTTGAGCAGTAAAAGTATGCATGGTGAGCAGTAAGAGTATGCAGGGTGATCAGTAAGAGTATGCAGGGTAATCAGTATGACTATGCAGGGTGAGCAGAGTGTGAGTATGCAGGGTGAGCAGTATGAGTATGCAGGGTAAGCAGTATGAGTATGCAGGGTGAGCAGTATGAGTATGCAGGGTGAGCAGTATGAGTATGCAGGGTGAGCACACTGAGTATGCAGGGTGAGCACAATGAGTATGCAGGGTGATCACATTGAGTATGCAGGGTGATCAGTATTCAGGGTGATCAGTATGAGTATGCAGGGTGATCAGTATGAGTATGCAGGGTGAGCAGTAAGAGTATGCACGGTGAGCAGTAAGAGTATGCAGGGTGATCAGCATGACTATGCAGGGTGATCAGTATGAGTATGCAGGGTGATCAGACTGAGTATGCAGGGTGATCAGACTGAGTATGCAGGGTGAGCAGACTGAGTATGCAGGGTGATCAGACTGAGTATGCAGGGTTAGCAGACTGAGTATGCAGGGTTAGCAGACTGAGTATGCAGGGTGATCAGTAGGAGTATGCAGGGTGAGCATTAGGAGTATGCAGGGTGAGCAGTATGAGTATGCAGGGTGAGCAGTATGAGTATGCAGGGTGAGCAGTATGAGTATGCAGGGTGAGCACACTGAGCATGCAGGGTGAGCACACTGAGTATGCAGGGTGAGCACACTGTGTATGCAGGGTGAGCACACTGAGTATGCAGGGTGATCAGTATGCAGGGTGATCAGTATGAGTATGTAGGGTGATCAGTATGAGTATGCAGGGTGAGCAGTTAGAGTATGCACGGTGAGCAGTAAGAGTATGCAGGGTGATCAGTAAGAGTATGCAGGGTGATCAGTATGACTATGCAGGGTGAGCAGAGTGTGAGTATGCAGGGTGAACAGTTTGAGTATGCAGGGTGAGCAGTATGAGTATGCAGGGTGAGCAGTATGAGTATGCAGGGTGAGCACACTGAGTATGCAGGGTGAGCACACTGAGTATGCAGGGTGAGCACACTGAGTATGCAGGGTGATCAGTGTGCAGGGTGATCAGTATGAGTATGCAGGGTGATCAGTATGAGTTTGCATTGTGAGCAGTAGGAGTATGCAGGGTGAGCACACTGAGTATGCAGGGTGAGCACACTGAGTATGCAGGGTGAGCACACTAAGTATGCAGGGTGAGCACACTGAGTATGCAGGGTGAGCAGAGTGTGAGTAAACAGGGTGGTCAGTATGACTAGGCAGGGTGAGCAGAGTGTGAGTATGGCGGGTGAGCAGAGTGAGAGTATGCAGGGTGATCATTATGAGTATGCAGGCTGATCAGTATGAGTATGCAGGGTGAACACACTGAGTATGCAGGGTGAGCACACTGAGTATACAGGGTGAGCACACTGAGTATGCAGGGTGAGCAAACTGAGTATGCAGGGTGATCAGTATGCAGGGTGATCAGTATGAGTATGCAGGGTGATCAGTATGAGTATGCAGGGTGAGCAGTAAGAGTATGCACGGTGAGCAGTAAGAGTATGCAGGGTGATCAGTAAGAGTATGCAGGGTGATCAGTATGACTATGCAGGGTGATCAGTATGAGTATGCAGGGTGATCAGTAAGAGTATGCATGGTGAGCAGTAAGAGTATGCAGGGTGATCAGCAAGAGTATGCAGGGTGATCAGTATCACTATGCAGGGTGAGCAGAGTGAGAGTATGCAGGGTGAGCAGTATGAGTATGCAGGGTGAGCAGTAGGAGAATGCAGGGTGAGCAGTATGAGTATGCAGGGTGAGCACACTGAGTATGCAGGGTGAGCACACTGAGTATGCAGGGTGAGCAAACTGAGTACGCAGGGTGATCAGTATGCAGGGTGATCAGTATGAGTATGCAGGGTGATCAGTATGAGTATGCAGGGTGAGCAGTAGGAGTATGTAGGGTGAGCAGTATGAGTAGGCAGGGTGAGCACACTGAGTATGCAGGGTGAGCACACTGAGTATGCAGGGTGAGCACACTGAGTATGCAGGGTGAGCACACTGAGTATGCAGGGTGATCAGTATGCAGGGTGATCAGTATGAGTATGCAGGGTGATCAGTATGAGTTTGCAGGGTGAGCAGTAGGAGTATGCAGGGTGAGCAGTTTGAGTATGCAGGGTGAGCAGTAGGAGTATGCAGGGTGAGCAGTATGAGTATGCAGGGTGAGCAGTATGAGTATGCAGGGTGAGCACACTGAGTAAGCAGGGTGAGCACACTGAGTATGCAGGATGATCAGTATGCAGGGTGATCAGTATGAGTATGCAGGGTGATCAGTATGAATATGCAGGGTGAGCAGTAGGAGTATGCAGGGTGAGCAGTATGAGTATGCAGGGTGAGCACACTGAGTATGCAGGGTGAGCACACTAAGTATGCAGGGTGAGCACACTAAGTATGCAGGGTGAGCACACTGAGTATGCAGGGTGAGCAGAGTGTGAGTAAGCAGGGTGGTCAGTATGACTAGGCAGGGTGAGCAGAGTGTGAGTATGGCAGGTGAGCAGAGTGAGAGTATGCAGGGTGATCAGTAAGAGTATGCAGGGTGAGCAGTGGGTGAGCATGCAGGATGATTTGTATGTGTGTTTCCAGGGCCAGCATGGTGAGCAGAGTGTGAGTATGCAGGGTGATCATTATGAGTATGCAGGGTGATCAGTATGAGTATGCGGGGTGAACACACTGAGTATGCAGGGTGAGCACACTTAGTATGCAGGGTGAGCACACTGAGTATGCAGGGTCATCAGTATGTAGGGTGATCAGTATGAGTATGCAGGGTGATCAGTATGAGTATGCAGGTTGAGCAGTAAAAGTATGCATGGTGAGCAGTAAGAGTATGCAGGGTGATCAGTAAGAGTATGCAGGGTAATCAGTATGACTATGCAGGGTGAGCAGAGTGTGAGTATGCAGGGTGAGCAGTATGAGTATGCAGGGTAAGCAGTATGAGTATGCAGGGTGAGCAGTATGAGTATGCAGGGTGAGCAGTATGAGTATGCAGGGTGAGCACACTGAGTATGCAGGGTGAGCACAATGAGTATGCAGGGTGATCACATTGAGTATGCAGGGTGATCAGTATTCAGGGTGATCAGTATGAGTATGCAGGGTGATCAGTATGAGTATGCAGGGTGAGCAGTAAGAGTATGCACGGTGAGCAGTAAGAGTATGCAGGGTGATCAGCATGACTATGCAGGGTGATCAGTATGAGTATGCAGGGTGATCAGACTGAGTATGCAGGGTGATCAGACTGAGTATGCAGGGTGAGCAGACTGAGTATGCAGGGTGATCAGACTGAGTATGCAGGGTTAGCAGACTGAGTATGCAGGGTTAGCAGACTGAGTATGCAGGGTGATCAGTAGGAGTATGCAGGGTGAGCATTAGGAGTATGCAGGGTGAGCAGTATGAGTATGCAGGGTGAGCAGTATGAGTATGCAGGGTGAGCAGTATGAGTATGCAGGGTGAGCACACTGAGCATGCAGGGTGAGCACACTGAGTATGCAGGGTGAGCACACTGTGTATGCAGGGTGAGCACACTGAGTATGCAGGGTGATCAGTATGCAGGGTGATCAGTATGAGTATGTAGGGTGATCAGTATGAGTATGCAGGGTGAGCAGTTAGAGTATGCACGGTGAGCAGTAAGAGTATGCAGGGTGATCAGTAAGAGTATGCAGGGTGATCAGTATGACTATGCAGGGTGAGCAGAGTGTGAGTATGCAGGGTGAACAGTTTGAGTATGCAGGGTGAGCAGTATGAGTATGCAGGGTGAGCAGTATGAGTATGCAGGGTGAGCACACTGAGTATGCAGGGTGAGCACACTGAGTATGCAGGGTGAGCACACTGAGTATGCAGGGTGATCAGTGTGCAGGGTGATCAGTATGAGTATGCAGGGTGATCAGTATGAGTTTGCATTGTGAGCAGTAGGAGTATGCAGGGTGAGCACACTGAGTATGCAGGGTGAGCACACTGAGTATGCAGGGTGAGCACACTAAGTATGCAGGGTGAGCACACTGAGTATGCAGGGTGAGCAGAGTGTGAGTAAACAGGGTGGTCAGTATGACTAGGCAGGGTGAGCAGAGTGTGAGTATGGCGGGTGAGCAGAGTGAGAGTATGCAGGGTGATCATTATGAGTATGCAGGCTGATCAGTATGAGTATGCAGGGTGAACACACTGAGTATGCAGGGTGAGCACACTGAGTATACAGGGTGAGCACACTGAGTATGCAGGGTGAGCAAACTGAGTATGCAGGGTGATCAGTATGCAGGGTGATCAGTATGAGTATGCAGGGTGATCAGTATGAGTATGCAGGGTGAGCAGTAAGAGTATGCACGGTGAGCAGTAAGAGTATGCAGGGTGATCAGTAAGAGTATGCAGGGTGATCAGTATGACTATGCAGGGTGATCAGTATGAGTATGCAGGGTGATCAGTAAGAGTATGCATGGTGAGCAGTAAGAGTATGCAGGGTGATCAGCAAGAGTATGCAGGGTGATCAGTATCACTATGCAGGGTGAGCAGAGTGTGAGTATGCAGGGTGAGCAGTATGAGTATGCAGGGTGAGCAGTAGGAGAATGCAGGGTGAGCAGTATGAGTATGCAGGGTGAGCACACTGAGTATGCAGGGTGAGCACACTGAGTATGCAGGGTGAGCACACTGAGTATGCAGGGTGAGCAAACTGAGTACGCAGGGTGATCAGTATGCAGGGTGATCAGTATGAGTATGCAGGGTGATCAGTATGAGTATGCAGGGTGAGCAGTAGGAGTATGTAGGGTGAGCAGTATGAGTAGGCAGGGTGAGCACACTGAGTATGCAGGGTGAGCACACTGAGTATGCAGGGTGAGCACACTGAGTATGCAGGATGAGCACACTGAGTATGCAGGGTGAGCAGAGTGTGAGTAAGCAGGGTGATCAGTATGACTATGCAGGGTGAGCAGAGTGTGAGTATGGCGGGTGAGCAGAGTGAGAGTATGCAGGGTGATCAGTAAGAGTATGCAGGGTGAGCAGTGTGTGAGTATGCAGGGTGATTTGTATGTGTGTTTCCAGGGCCAGCATGGTGAGCAGAGTGTAAGTATGCAGGGTGATCATTATGAGTATGCAGGGTGATCAGTATGAGTATGCAGGGTGAGCACACTGAGTATGCAGGGTGAGCACACTGAGTATGCAGGGTGATCAGTATGAGTATGCAGGGTGATCAGTATGAGTATGCAGGGTGAGCAGTAAGAGTATGCACGGTGAGCAGTAAGAGTATGCAGGGTGATCAGTAAGAGTATGCAGGGTGATCAGTATAACTATGCAGGGTGAGCAGAGTGTGAGTATGCAGGGTGAGCAGTTTGAGTATGCAGGGTGAGCAGTAGGAGTATGCAGGGTGAGCAGTATGCAGGGTGATCAGTATGAGTATGCAGGGTGATCAGTATGAGTATGCAGGGTGAGCAGTAGGAGTATGCAGGGTGAGCAGTTTGAGTATGCAGGGTGAGCAGTAGGAGTATGCAGGGTGAGCAGTATGAGTATGCAGGGTGAGCAGTATGAGTATGCAGGGTGAGCACACTGAGTAAGCAGGGTGAGCACACTGAGTATGCAGGGTGATCAGTATGCAGGGTGATCAGTATGAGTATGCAGGGTGATCAGTATGAGTATGCAGGGTGAGCAGTAGGAGTATGCAGGGTGAGCAGTATGAGTATGCAGGGTGAGCAGTATGAGTATGCAGGGTGAGCACACTGAGTATGCAGGGTGAGCACACTAAGTATGCAGGGTGAGCACACTAAGTATGCAGGGTGAGCACACTGAGTATGCAGGGTGAGCAGAGTGTGAGTAAGCAGGGTGGTCAGTATGACTAGGCAGGGTGAGCAGAGTGTGAGTATGGCAGGTGAGCAGAGTGAGAGTATGCAGGGTGATCAGTAAGAGTATGCAGGGTGAGCAGTGGGTGAGCATGCATGATGATTTGTATGTGTGTTTCCAGGGCCAGCATGGTGAGCAGAGTGTGAGTATGCAGGGTGATCATTATGAGTATGCAGGGTGATCAGTATGAGTATGCGAATGAACACACTGAGTATGCAGGGTGAGCACACTTAGTATGCAGGGTGAGCACACTGAGTATGCAGGGTCATCAGTATGTAGGGTGATCAGTATGAGTATGCAGGGTGATCAGTATGAGTATGCAGGTTGAGCAGTAAAAGTATGCATGGTGAGCAGTAAGAGTATGCAGGGTGATCAGTAAGAGTATGCAGGGTAATCAGTATGACTATGCAGGGTGAGCAGAGTGTGAGTATGCAGGGTGAGCAGTATGAGTATGCAGGGTAAGCAGTATGAGTATGCAGGGTGAGCAGTATGAGTATGCAGGGTGAGCAGTATGAGTATGCAGGGTGAGCACACTGAGTATGCAGGGTGAGCACAATGAGTATGCAGGGTGATCACATTGAGTATGCAGGGTGATCAGTATTCAGGGTGATCAGTATGAGTATGCAGGGTGATCAGTATGAGTATGCAGGGTGAGCAGTAAGAGTATGCACGGTGAGCAGTAAGAGTATGCAGGGTGATCAGCATGACTATGCAGGGTGATCAGTATGAGTATGCAGGGTGATCAGACTGAGTATGCAGGGTGATCAGACTGAGTATGCAGGGTGAGCAGACTGAGTATGCAGGGTGATCAGACTGAGTATGCAGGGTTAGCAGACTGAGTATGCAGGGTTAGCAGACTGAGTATGCAGGGTGATCAGTAGGAGTATGCAGGGTGAGCATTAGGAGTATGCAGGGTGAGCAGTATGAGTATGCAGGGTGAGCAGTATGAGTATGCAGGGTGAGCACACTGAGTATGCAGGGTGAGCACACTGAGTATGCAGGGTGAGCACACTGTGTATGCAGGGTGAGCACACTGAGTATGCAGGGTGATCAGTATGCAGGGTGATCAGTATGAGTATGTAGGGTGATCAGTATGAGTATGCAGGGTGAGCAGTTAGAGTATGCACGGTGAGCAGTAAGAGTATGCAGGGTGATCAGTAAGAGTATGCAGGGTGATCAGTATGACTATGCAGGGTGAGCAGAGTGTGAGTATACAGGGTGAGCAGTTTGAGTATGCAGGGTGAGCAGTAGGAGTATGCAGGGTGAGCAGTATGAGTATGCAGGGTGAGCAGTATGAGTATGCAGGGTGAGCACACTGAGTATGCAGGGTGAGCACACTGAGTATGCAGGGTGAGCACACTGAGTATGCAGGGTGATCAGTATGCAGGGTGATCAGTATGAGTATGCAGGGTGATCAGTATGAGTATGCATTGTGAGCAGTAGGAGTATGCAGGGTGAGCACACTGAGTATGCAGGGTGAGCACACTGAGTATGCAGGGTGAGCACACTAAGTATGCAGGGTGAGCACACTGAGTATGCAGGGTGAGCAGAGTGTGAGTAAACAGGGTGGTCAGTATGACTAGGCAGGGTGAGCAGAGTGTGAGTATGGCGGGTGAGCAGAGTGAGAGTATGCAGGGTGATCATTATGAGTATGCAGGCTGATCATTATGAGTATGCAGGGTGAACACACTGAGTATGCAGGGTGAGCACACTGAGTATACAGGGTGAGCACACTGAGTATGCAGGGTGAGCAAACTTATGCAGGGTGATCAGTATGCAGGGTGATCAGTATGAGTATGCAGGGTGATCAGTATGAGTATGCAGGGTGAGCAGTAAGAGTATGCACGGTGAGCAGTAAGAGTATGCAGGGTGATCAGTAAGAGTATGCAGGGTGATCAGTATGACTATGCAGGGTGAGCAGAGTTTGAGTATGTAGAGTGAGCAGTATGAGTATGCAGGGTGAGCAGTAGGAGTATGCAGGGTGAGCAGTATGAGTATGCAGGGTGAGCACACTGAGTATGCAGGGTGAGCACACTGAGTATGCAGGGTGATCACATCGAGTATGCAGGGCGATCAGTATGCAGGGTGATCAGTATGAGTATGCAGGGTGATCAGTATGAGTATGCAGGGTGAGCAGTAAGAGTATGCACGTTGAGCAGTAAGAGTATGCAGGGTGATCAGTATGACTATGCAGGGTGATCAGTATGAGTATGCAGGGTGATCAGACTGAGTATGCAGGGTGATCAGACTGAGTATGCAGGGTGATCAGACTGAGTATGCAGGGTTAGCAGACTGAGTATGCAGGGTTAGCAGACTGAGTATGCAGGGTGATCAGTAGGAGTATGCAGGGTGAGCAGTAGGTGTATGCAGGGTGAGCAGTATGAGTATGCAGGGTGAGCACACTGAGTATGCAGGGTGATCAGTATGCAGGGTGATCAGTATGCAGGGTGATCAGTATGAGTATGCAGGGTGATCAGTATGAGTATGCAGGGTGAGCAGTAAGAGTATGCACGGTGAGCAGTAAGAGTATGCAGGGTGATCAGTATGACTATGCAGGGTGAGCAGTATGAGTATGCAGGGTGAGCAGTATGAGTATGCAGGGTGAGCAGTATGAGTATGCAGGGTGAGCAGTAGGAGTATGCAGGGTGAGCAGTATGAGTATGCAGGGTGAGCAGTATGAGTATCCACCAAACACACACACCAACAGCCATCACTGCACAATTCCTACAGGCACACACATCCAACACCCATCAACGCATACACCAATTGATAACGCATCCACCAATTAATATTGTACCTATCACACTATGCTGCACTTTACCTTTTAAAGATAATGTGTTATAGTGCAGCATGCCCCATTGATAACATTCCAATCCAACACACATATCTCCAACACACGCCCCATGCTTCCACTCCAAAACACATGCCTAAAACACATTGCCATTTACAATGCCATTATCTCAAACTCAAACAAACCTGAGCCCTAATGCATTCCTAAGCTTGTTTTTCAAACTCACCCTCTTTCTAGTTTTAAAATGTTGCCATTTATGTGTGCAAATTGGGCAACAGGCCTAACTGACACCATGCTGGTGCAAAGTAGCACAGAGACAATGAATGGTCCTTATGTGAGTGAGTTAGGTATGAATTGCAGACAAGAAGGTTATTGAGAGTTAGAGGGTTGGAAATTGCCTACAGGTCATAGAATTCTTTAAAAAAAATTATTCTAATTGTAGGAGTTGGAGACCTACACTAAAAAAGCACCAGAATTACATATATTTGCCCAAGATGTGGATTGTGAAAAACAAATGAGATATGGATGTGGCCATGGTAATGCTAAATACTCAAATGTATCTGCTTATTATGTAGGTTATACCATTTAGAAACTAGGTACTTTGTAGGGTTATCTCCCCATGCCTTGACTTTCAATAAAATATAGTTACAAGAAAAGCATATGTTAATATAGTGGATGGCCACATAAAATGACAAACTTTTTGTGTTCTTTCTACACACAGTGTTTGCTGTATGTCACAGACAACATTTTGGCTAATACTTTAACCCGTTGCGTCCATCGGATGGCACCCGGCTGTCTGAAGTCATGGTGGGCGTGTGCGTCGGACGTCCGGGGGCCATCCGATCAAATTTACCTGCACAGTGGGGGAATTTATGCCGCAGCCAAAGGGTTAATATACTTCGGCTCAGATTTACTTGGGTTTTGTGTTTCATTTTGCACAACACAAAGAGTTGCAAAGTCATGTATGCATTTACAATATTGCGCAAAATCAGGTTGTCATCACATTTACATGCTTGTGTGGCACTAAACAAGTCTGATTTTGTTTTGCGTGAAAATTATGCAAATGTATGCAAACCGGGCATGCTAGGGAGTTTCCCGGGTAAGATGAAGATAAAACCAGCACAACACAATTTTCAAAACTAACACAAATCCCTGCAAAGTAGCGCATGAGCCATTTGCGTCAGAAAAATAGCGCATAGACAAAGCAGGGGCAAAAGTAGGCTCACCATAACAAGAAGAGACTACAAAAGTCATAATGGAAGACAAATTGAGAAACTCATTGCAAGACATAGGCGTCGCAAAATTGCGCATGGAGGAAGAAGGCAACACAAGAAGAAAATCTTCACACAGAGTCTATCATCGTTTGACCAGCCTGAGGCAGCAATCATATAGAACTACAGACTAAGCCGGGATATAATTGTATGTCTGCTTCACCAAATTGCACCAGCACTTGAACCGTCAACTACCAAAGCATAAGCTATACTAGCACATGTGAAACTTATGTCAATGCTATATCTACATTCTATCCAGAATACAGTAGCTGCTGTGGCTGGTGTGTCACATGGTGCCTTGTCTGCCTTCCTGCCAACTGTTCTGGAAGCCATATTGAGACTAACACAGCTGGGGCAACTGCCGATCTTTCTGGGTTTATAGCATGTAAACCACCAGGGCCGGCCTTAGGCATGTTCAAGCTGTGCACCTGCACAGGGCCGCTAAACCCCAGGGGCTGCCACGCCAACATATATCCTTAATATAACAACCCTCTGAGGATGGATACATATTTGCGTGGTGGCCCCAGTGGCAGGGATTTGGCGGCCTCCGGCTCTGTTCCACTTCCAAACACCCTGACTCCCCCCTCTTCACTGGCCTCCGCGCCCCACCCCGCCCGGACCCCCTCTTCCAGGGCCCCCTACCTACGCTCCCTGCCCAGGGCCGCCATGAGCCTAGAGCCACCCCTGAAATGACTGGGGGTAAGGTACACCTGATAACGCATCTTATTGCAACAGCTTGAACCTCGCATATGTAGAGACTGTGTTGACCCCTTCATGAATGGGCTCACAGGCTTTTGTTGTTATGGGTTTCTGGAAGTGTGCCTCCTATTTTTGTTGCATCATGATTTTAGTAATGGACACGTCTTCCCTCTGGGCCCTGTTTATGTGCCCGGTTCACAGAATGAATTTAAGACTCAATCTTAAACTTACTACTATTTTAGTATTCACAGAATGTACTTACTACTTTTGGTATTCACAGAAGTTAGGATTTTGTCTTAAGTTTGTCTTAAAACAAACTTAAGACAGACTTAAGACAGACTTAAGACAAAATCTTCACTTAAGTCTGTCTTAAGTTTGTCTTAAGACAAACTTAAGACAAAATCCTAACTTCTGTGAATACCAAAAGTATTAAGTTCATTCTGTGAATGCCAAAATAGTAGTAAGTTTAGGATTGAGTCTTAAATTCATTCTGTGAATCGGACCCTAGATGTGTGATCAATTTCCTGCCCCCAGGCATGACCAAAAGAGCTTCCAATGCCTAGGAGACCAGCTGTAGGCAATCTGAGTGGCTATGAGCAGGGGGCTGGTGGGTATGAGTCCTTTGCCAAACATGTGTATTATGCCAGAATCCAATGTGACACCACAAGGGGTGTATAGCATGTGGGAGGCACTGAGTCTGTGGAGGTGGTGGTCCTTAACATCATCGTGCATCTGTTGTAGAATATGCAAAGTGACATTTCTATGTTTGCTGGTTTGCTGCAAGGGGCATTAAAGGTGGCAAATTGTGTTGTAGCTGCCAAATAACAACGGAATTCATTCAGTAACTATTTACTGTTGGTACCTGATTTGCAGCTCTGGACACCGCACTTCAGATGTTCATACCATTATTTGCCACTAATCACAGCGGCTGCTGAAAAGGCGTAAGATGCGCCTCCAACACATGGAGGACATAGCATTTAATTTTGCTGCTGAATTTGGATTTGAGCGCAAGACTGAAAAGGCCCAGGAGCATTAGAAGATCACAGGACAGAAGAACCAACACAATCATGGGACTAAGGTCTATGTCTGCCACAACAAGGCACGGACCCACTGTTGGTGTGGGACGCAGTACACACTCAAGTAGAGTGACAGCTACATACTCTGCCTGTGTCTCAAGCCAATACAATACAATTATGTTACAAAAGCTAGAAGAAAGGATCATGCGGAAGGCTATGACCAAATGTGTGAAGGGGAGGAAATATTTTTTTTAAGTATATGCTGAAGGTGTGTTACTGTTACCTAATGTAACACTAGTAATACACACATGTCTGTTTCATATAACTGTTCCGACTAATGTTTCTAAACTGGAGTCTTCATGAATTTAATTAATGTCCTATCTGCAATCATTGTTTCCTGTCTCATATTTTGCACATATGTATGTTTGTTGTAATGCACTCCTCTTGGCGGAAGTTGATTATGTGATGGGAGTAGTTCGTGAGGGGGATTTTGCAGTTGTTTGGGAGACTGGCTTTCTGCATCACATAAGTTAGGTGTATGCATGTGATGCCCATGCACTGCCCATGGGTGATGCTAATAGCCTCTCTCTCTCTCTCTAGTGCTCTCTCTCCCTCTCTCTCTATCTCTATCCCTCTCTCTCTCTCCCTGTCTCTCTCTTTCTCTCTCTCTCTCTAGCTCTCTCACTCTCTCCCTCTCTCTCTATCTCTATCCCTATCTCTCTTTTCTCTCTCTCTTTCTTTTTCTCTCTCTCTAATTCTATGTAAAGGCTGCAAGTGTTAGTAGGTACTTGATGATAACAGTTACGTTAGACAATGGCCAAGGATCTTTACCTAAAACGTATATATGTATAAATGTATCACAACAAGACAATTGTGTCTTGAGTTCTTAATTTATTGTAACACACATGGTTCCAAATGAAGTTTATAGCCTATGAATTGAAACAGACGTCCTCCAGCACTATGGACCAAATGCACGACCATTTACTTATGCGCCCCTTCCTAATAGCGAGAGTCACAAACGTTATTTTGCGAGTCATTGACTCACAAAATAGCGTTGGTACATGCCATGTCTCTTTTTTGCAGTTGGAAACAGGCCGATCGCATGTTTGCAAGGGCGAAAAAGGGTTATACATCTGGCCCTATGTCATTAATGGCATGTACATTTTCATGATTTGGTACAGTCCCTTGCATATCACTGCTACTATTTTCAAGTTATATTAATCAGAATTTATAAAAATAATAAATGCTTCACTGTACACCATATCACACAACATCAAATTCTCTAACTCAAATTTGACAGCACCAGGTGTTTAGATGAACACATCCTATCACATGCCTAAGGTGTATATAAATATACCTGTATTCATATTGCTATACACTTTTTTTGATGGCAGTTAAGAACTGTACAATTACATACAGATTGATCTTAAGCAACACATTTGGCCAAACACTCTTTCAACAATCAAGTTTATCAATGTAATCATCAAGACTGATGTTTTACTATAGTCCAACTTTTTTTGCCAAATATAATCTTCATTTTCTGAAGAAGCACTATGGGATTGTTTTGAGCAGTTAGTATGCGTAGGTTGGGGTGGAGGTGTTGGCTGTTAAGCGGATGCCACAGAACTTGCCCATAATCTAGCTTTTTGGGTGCATCAATTCTATTAAGTGCAAAAGCTATGTCTACATGAATTTCAACCATCTATTCATTTAACACTATGAATGTTTTCCCATCTTCTCTCAGACCATTCACTGAATCTACAAGTGTGAATATCATCTGGTTGGATTATGAAGTCAGCTTCAATACATAATTGCTACTTGAGGACAATGAAGTTGGATCTGGCATGATTTTGACATCCATATTTTGTATTGATTGAGAATAAATCTCTATCCATGAGGGATTTGTCCATACCACCAAATGAGGAATACAGACCTTCTATTTTGTCATGCATTGACTTGCTTGGATTTAGGCCTTCTTTCATGTCCTTGAAACTATAATACAAGTTTGAGAATCCTTCCTGCACTGCTTCACCTGTTTGATCCTGTGATTTGTGTATTTGTTCATCAAATTCATCCACTTCTAATGCTCAGTTAGATTTTTGCCTGCATACCCTTCTTGTCCTTTGAGGACTGGGTTGAGATTCATCCTGTGTGATTCCAAGATTGTCCCTTTGGCCACCAGTCTGCTGTAATGGTGTTTCTAAGTCATTTAACACGATGACCAAGGTCTCGTCATCTAGGGGAACCATGGTGGCACATACATCCTCGTTTGCATTCTCATCCTTTGTTGGTTGGACAGGCGCAGTGGGATTTGCCACACAATGAAGGAGATGAAACATTATGTTCATGTTATATGTTTATACCAAAGCATGTGTAAAAAGTATGTGAAGTTTCAAATATCAAAGATACATTTTCAATGCAATGCCCCAGCATATTTACCTTTGTATGTAACATAGTTTGCTTACATGTTGCACACATTCTGTTTCTATTGTTTGCTACCAACAATGTAATGACTGTGAGTAAAATGGGTTGTTGGTCGACTGGGGTGTGGGTCCTGGCCAAGCAACAACCACAATATTTGTCACGGTGAGGCACAGGCTAAACGGCAAGTTACCTGCCCTTGACCCTTTAGTCAGTTGGCACAGAGCATTCAAGCTTGACTTACAGGCAAAGTGTAAAGTATTTAAGCAACATTTCAGACATTGATGAATTGGAATACATGTTTGTGCATATCCAAATGTTTAATTTGCAAGCTTGGACTGGTGTTTTGGAACTCCACACACAGGCTGCAATGGAATGCCTGAGACATGTTTGACGTGCTACTTTTGTGGGTGTCACAATCAGTGCCGCCGGCCTACTAGTTGCAATTGATTTACAGGGGCTGGGCATTGGTTGTGCCACTTTACTGGGATCTTACAAGTACAGTAAATGTGCCTATCGGATAAAATCAAAGACTACCATGTTTTGGGGGACACATACCACTTTTGCATTGGCTGGCAAACGTTTTTTTGGCATAGCCCTAAGAGCAGAAACAAACATTTGTTGGCAACATAGGATTTCTGCAGTCTAGAAGTTACAGGGAAACCCACACAAAGGCTAACAAATCCCGTTGGTATTTAGGTAATATTTTTGGATGAATGAATGTGCAGGTCACTTTGTACCATGCCTATATTCGCTAGTGAGGCTTCTAAAACACCCAATGCAAAGATGGCTCACAAACCTGATACACTGAGAAGATAGGATGATTATATGTATATGTCTATGTTAAATTTGTCTTTATGCTGTGGTAAGTATGTACAAATGTATTGTCTGCAAGTACAGGACACACAAACAAGGTATATCTGATAAAATGTGAGTAGTTGTTGATATTTTGATATTGTAGACTTATATATAAGTGAAGGTTAGTACCTTCACATGTTTAGGCTCACCTATAAGTACTAAGCACCAATTTATATCCTACCCCAACATGGTGTATTACATAGGATTTACAAATATGTTGAATGTTTGAACTTAGTTTTTTCAGCTTTTGTTGTAATTCATATATATCTATGGGTACATGAGACAATAATCATCAATGTATCATTGATAATGGAGTTCAGGTGTGAATTTCACTATTATCATTACAAAATAAATTGTGACTTTTTCGTTGACTTACTAATATGTGAGAACATATATATGGTGCAGATCAGCGACCGCCGTCACAGGTAAGCACGAATTGGGGTCCATCGGGGGGAGTCGAAAGATGACGGAATAGGTACAAATAAATAAATAATACTGTTGTAACATATCTAGGGCTCTAGTGTAATTTTCCCAATTCATGCCCTTATATAGGTATAACTTATCATATCCTTATATAGGCATAAGAATCATAACCATATTTAGGCACAGCCAATGCAGTCCAAATACGGGATGGCTACTTCCACTAAGCTCCCAGAGTACAACGAGTTCTTGAAGACAACCAGCCTTCAGCAGTACGGGAATTCCCCCTGCTTCAGTATTGATTTGTCCCAGAACTCCTGGAGTGTGTAAAGACGGTATTATGTCCACCCTTACGTCAAACTCGGCACCTTCCAGGTATAAATATGCCCACATCTGCCCTAACAAACACACAGTGGTTTTGGAGCAGATCGATTAACTACTTGCTCGACGCCCTGCTGTATGCGAGTGCCGAAGGAAGCCGACCCTCTCTGCTGATGCACTGAGAGAGACGCTGTCTTTTCTCCTGCCGAGAAATCCAGCTCCAGTGTTTCCCTGCTACCCTTGCGGGTTACTGGGAGATCGAGTCCTGAGAGAGAGATACAAGACCTCCGTCATTCTATAACCAAGGTACGGAGCTTATTAGACCCTTAGAGAATTCTTGGATATATTCTTGGCAGAAACTATTTAACTCAAGCTACACCTCACCTACTTCTTTCCTTGTACTAGACTTAGGTTAGGTACACCGGGGTAGGCGTATTTTAGATGCACCACTTGAGTACTTTTAGTTATTATTTATCATTGTATGTATGTTATCTATTTTATGTATCTTATGGCTTAGAAACCATATAAATGCTTTTACAGTATTATTTCATAATACTCCTTTTACTGTACGCACTTTACTTCATAGCAAGTATTACGATTGTAGCAATTCACTTCTCTTGCATGAGAAAACAGACTGCTCAATAAATAACCTTTTTATTGAAAACGCCTGTCTCTCTATTTCTCTGCACTTCTGGTGAAACTAAGCATGCACGATTGACTGAGTGAAATAGCCATCTATTGTTTCCGCAACTCTGGAGATATATTCCTTGAATCTATGACAAAATATCGACTACAAAAATATCTACCTACCAAAATATCGCAACAAAAATATCGATTACATTAATATCGAGATCCTATCTCTAACAAGGTAAGTACAAAAATATCGAAAAAATAATATCGATGTCAAAAATATCTTTTTTTTAATATCTTTTTTTAAATTAAAAAACATGGAATATTAACAAAATAATACTTATAAATTTAATAAACATAGTTAAATACATATTATAATATTTATAGGTTAATAAATAATGTAATAAAAACTAATAATAATAACGATATAATACATAGTATATACTTCATTATTAATACCTCTAATAAATTATTTTAATAACTTACAAATAATCGAAAATGTAATAAATTACAAAGAAATTTATATGCATCAAATAATAATATAAATAACAATTAATAAAAATGTAAAACAAATAAAAAAAATTACATAGTGCAACAGTAGGGAAAGTGTTGGATAGCGTAGGGGTAAAAATTACTATTCCAACTCCAGAGAGTGCAACAGTAGGGAAAGTGTTGGATAGCGTAGGGGTAAAAATTACTATTCCAACTCCAGAGAGTGCAACAGTAGGGAAAGTGTTGGATAGCGTAGGGGTAACAATTACTATTCCCACTCCAGAGAGTGCAACAGTAGGGAAAGTGTTGGATAGCGTTGGGGTAACAATTACTATTCCCACTCCAGAGAGTGCAACAGTAGGGAAAGTGTTGGATAGCGTAGGGGTCAAAATTACTATTCCAACTCCAGAGAGTGCAACAGTAGGGAAAGTGTTGGATAGCGTAGGGGTAAAAATAACATACTTATAAATAAAGTAATTTTTTTAAATAATAAAAAACTTAACTATTAAATAAATATAAACCTTTTACAAATACAAATACATAATTATTAAAAACATGATTAGCAAAATATATTTAAATAAAAAAATTATTAAAAATACCATTTAATAATATTTAATTACCAATTAATAATTAATTAACAATTATATATTTAACAAAACAATTAATTAATTTTTTTTTCCTTAATTACATTTAAATTACTTCCCACCCTATTCCCCTATAAACCCACAACCCGCTACAGAACATAATTATCAATTAATCAATTAATTCAAATAAATTACCAATTAATTAAAAATAATTATCAATTAATTAAAATTAATTTATAATTCCTACTAATTAATAATAATTTAACATAATTAAATTACTTCCCACCCTATTCCCCTATAAACCCACACCCACTACAGTACTAAAATACAAAATTACATAAAAATAAATTAAAAACATTATGAATACATAATAATAAACACAAAAATAATATATAAATCAATATTAGTAACATCGAAATTAGTAACATCGATATTACTAACATCGATATTTAACACTTCCATATTACTAAAATCTATATTAAATCTATCGATATTACTTACCTTCTATATTATGTCCCTTCGATATTTAAATTTCGATATTATTGTATATCGATATTTAAATATCGATATTTTGTCTGCATACCATATTCCTCACTCTTGGGGAACAAAGTTGTCATGTTATATGTTTGTCAGAAACGAATCCCTTCTTGTGTATTCAAGAAAGTTTCTAGTGACCTCTGAGCTAGCTGGCACACACAATTAAGTCTAACATATTCAATAGAGACCTAGTCGACTTCAGTCCTACGTCTAAACTATCGTTTATGTTATTCCAATGCGCAGAGCCTATTGGGAATATAGGAACTACACTACAATATCTATTCTGCCATCTGTCGACTCCCTCCTCCCCCACAACCCTGCTCCACTGTGCTTACATGTGCCGACTGCTGCTGGTGCAGATACACTTACTGGTAGTTGCATTGTTCCCAATCATAGCTGTATCTGGCCCTTCAAGGCCTTCAAAAATTTCAGTCCAATTACCGGTGTAACTTGCTCCTCCTTTGCTGTTAGTGGGACGTGACATTCTGGCTCCCCCATCAGTTGGCTTTACACAACGACTGTTGTGTGCCAAATTTTCTTTTGTGTGCCTCTTCCAGTTGTGCTACCTTTTTTTGACCTCTTCGACTGTTCTCGCAGTTGGGGCTACTGCTTTGAGCTTTTTTGGATCTCTCTCCATAACACTGACTTTTTGGCTAGGGGTAGTTTGGAAGTGACAAAAGTTGGTGCTGATACTTTGTCACCTCTGCTAATTACATATCTACATTTTCTAGGGTAAATATGAATTTCCTTTACCGTCCTCCTTCATGTTAGGCCGCTTGAGATAATTCTGGTGCTGATTCTGTCATTTCTTTGTGGATCTTGTTGGTTTTGTCCTCTGTGTTCCATTTTTAATTGGAAACTCAGCTTCACCTTGTGTGTTTGCACTATTGGGCTGCCTAGAATAATTTTGTTTACCTCTTACGTGGTGCTACATTGTTTTGCGTTGCGTCGCAATGCTATATTTGTGCCGGCTTGCGGTCGCTTATGTTCACGTAGTAAATATGACGCCAGGTTGATACTGAACACTGGTGCTGATGCGACTGTATTATTTTTGGTGCGAAACATCACCACAATGGATTTTGGTAAATAGACCCCTGCGTGCTGGACTTGGACCTTTCAGTAGGGTCATCCCCAAACATTTTGCCTTTACTTCTCCTATTTTTGCTGAATTCTTTTTTGTTGGCCTTAGGACTCTGTTCACTTTACCACTGCTAACCAGTGCTAAAATTCTTGTGCTCTCTCCTTAAAACACAGTAGGATTGGCTTATACACAATTGGCAAAATTAATGTATTTGCAAGCCCCTCATAAAGTAGCACTACCTGTGCCCTGCGCCTGTAAATTAAATGCTACTAGTGGGCCTGCAGCACTGATTGTGTCACACACTTAAGTAGCACTTTAAACATGTCTCAGTTCTGTCACTGCAGCCCATGTGTGCAGTTCTGAAACTGCCAGTGGCAAACAAAACGTTTGACAGGCCTAAACCTTCCTTTTTAATACATCTGAGTCACCCCTAAGGTAGGCACTGGACAGCCCAGAGGGCAGGGTGCAATGTATTTAAAAAGTAGAACATGTACTTTTTTAGTTTTCCATGTCCTGGTAGTGAAAAACTGTCAAATTAGTTTTGCACTACTGCAAGGCATGCCTCTCCCATAGGATAATTTTGGATTTACCTCGTTACATTTAATAAATGATAACCTACAAATAGGAGCAGATTACCAGCTCATGTTTGCTGTCTTTCGAATTGTAATATAAAATTCTCTCTCATTGTGAAGTCAGATTTTAAATTATAATTTTGAAAATCCCACTCTTAAAATGTTAAAATATAATTGATGGAGTAAAAGCTGAACAATGGCAAAAAATCACCAACAGTACAGAAAAATCTGGACCTAAATCCATCATTTTCTGTCTGTCGTAGGTTGGTGGGAAGGGTGTTCCAGGTCTTGGCGGCGAGGTGGGAGAAGGATCTGCCGCCGGCGGTCATTTTTCGGATGCAGGCGACCGTGGCGAGGGCGATGCTGGCTGAGCAGAGGTTGCGGGTTGGGGTGTAGAAGCAAAGTCGTCTGTTGAGGTATGCTGGTCCAGTGTTATGGAGAGCTTTGTGTGCTTGGATGAGGAGCTTGAAGATTTATCCTCTTGTTGACGGGGAGCCAGTGTAGGTCTCTCAGGTGGAGTGTGACGTGGCTGCGGCGGGTGATGTCGAGGATCATTCATGCCGAGGCATTCTGGATGCGTTGCAGCCATCTCAGGAGCTTGGTTGTTGTTCCTGCGTAGAGGGCATTTCTGTAGTCCAGCCTGCTGGTGACGAGGGCCTGGGTGACAGTTCTTCTCGTTTCGGTGGGGATCCACTTGAAGATCCTGCGGAGCTTTCAGAGGGTGTTGAAGCGCAGGATGAGGAGACAGCGTTGACCTGCATGGTCATGGAGAGCGTGGAGTCGAGGATGACCCCTAGGTTGCATGCATGGTCGATGGGTGTCAGGACTGTTCCCAGCAATGTTGACCACCAGGAGTCGTCCCAGGCTGAGGGGGTGGAGCCGAGGATGAGGACCTCCGTCTTGTCAGAGTTCAGCTTCAGCCTGCTGTCCTTCATCCATTCGGCGGCGGCCTTCATTCCTCTGCGGAGGTTGGCTTTGGCGGTGAGAGGGTCTTTGGTGAGGGAGATGATCAGTTGGGTGTCGTCGGCGTAGGAGATGATGTTAAGGCTGTGCTGCCGGGCGACTTGGGCGAGTGGTGCCATGTAGATATTGAACAACGTCGGGTTGAGCGAGGAGCCTTGTGATACGCCGCAGATGATCTCTGTGGCCTTGGAACGGAAGGGTGGGAGGTGGACGCTCTGGGTTCTCCCGGAGAGGAAGGATGTGGTCCAGTCCAGTGCCTTCTCTTGGATTCCGGCGTCGTGAAGGCGTGGTCTTTGAGTATGGTGGCAGACCGTGTTGAAAGTGGCTGACAGGTCCAAGAGGATGAGGGCTGCTGTTTCTCTATTGTCCAGCAGGTTCCTGATGTTGTCAGTGGCAGCGTTGAGGGTGGTTTCAGTGCTGTGGTTGCTGCGGAAGCCATACTGGGAAGGGTCGAGGATGTTGTTGTCCTCGATGTAGCGGGTCAGTTGCTTGTTGACGATTTTCTCTGTGACTTTCACCGGGAACGGGAGCAAGGAGATAGGACGGAGGTTCTTGAGGTCCTTGGGGTCTGCCTTGGGTTTCTTGAGTAAGGCGTTGATGTTGGCGTGCTTCCAGCTTTGCGGTACGGTTGGTGTCTCGAAGGAGATGTTGATCGCTCTCCGGAGATGGGGGCGATGAATGTGCTGGCTTTGTTGAAGATGTGAATCGGGCATGGATCAGACGGGGATCCGGAGTGGATGGAGTTCTTGATCTTGACTGTGTCATCGTCGCTGACGTTGGACCAGGAGATCAAACGGCTGGTACGGGTGGTGGTCATGGAGGCGGGGGACTCGGTGGTAGGCGGGGGAGTCGAGGCGTTGAAGCTGTCATGGATGTTGGTGATCTTGCGGTGGAAGAAGGAAGCCAACGAGTCGCACAGGTCCTGCAATGGGGGAACGCCGTTGGTGTTGGAGCTGGGGTTGGAGAGTTCCTTCACGATGCTGAAGAGCTCTTTGCTGTTGTGTGTGTTGTTATCCAGTCGGTCCTTGAAAGCAGTCCTCTTGGCGCTTCTGATGAGTTGAGAGTGTCTGCGTGTGGCGTTCTTGTGGGCTATGTAGCTGTCTGGTGATCGTTTGCGGAGCCAGTTCTTCTCCAGTTTCCGGCATGTGTGCTTGGAGGCCTAGAGGTCTTTGGTGAACCAGGTAGCTTTTGTGCTGGTGCGGCTGTTGTAGGGGGTCTTGAGTGGAGCGTGGGTGTTGGCGCAGTCGTCGATCCACTGTCTGAGGTTGTCGGCGGCGGTGTCGGGGTCGGTGGAGTCGGCTGGTGGGCTCTGGGTGAGGGTGGTGGACAGCTGGTCTTTGGTGACTTTGCCGCAGCAGCGTGTTGAGTTTTAACAGGGATTACCCAAATAAAACTACCCGACCTGGGTTATCAAAGCATTACGTTAAGAAAACGGTCAAGGTAGTTCGCTGACACCATAGGAGGTACCAATCATAGAGCTTCCTACAAGAAGGTACCCACTACTACCTACAATGTATCCTCTATCCTACCACATGATTATCCTCACAACAAAACATATCCATTATCTTAGGTGCTCCTCAACACCTTCTGTCCTGATGAAGACCCCAACACAAGGATATACCAGCCCGTAACTATCAAGGGGTCCAAACGTAGACTGCTACAGATCATCAAACACATGGGACCGAAATCAATGAACTATACTTGTCCTATGTGCTATGATAATAAGGAGAATTTGTGGATCTTTCTGAGATCGTAAAGGTTTTATTGTAAATACTTGATATTGTGCCTGTCACAACACCTTTACCCTTTCCCTCACCCATCCAACCACTCCCATTCCTCCTACCAAACCTTCCTTTCTAATCACTGCGAGCACTGTATAATATAACACAAAGAAAAAAGCGAAATGTTTTGAGTATAAAAGCATTTAACAAATACATTAATGACCAATGTGGAGTAAACACATGATTTCTCATTTATGTTTTCAATCAAAAAACTTCTGACGAATGTGTCACTTAATAAATATATTTTTTGTTGGACTCAACAAGTAATTCTATTGTGGTGGATTCTCCATTATTATAATTGTTAGAAACGCGAACTACCTCGACCGTTTTCTTTAACGTAATGCTTTGCCCCAGCAGCGGCATGGCATCTGTTGGGTGCGGTGGTGCGTGGTAGGTTTCCTGAAGGTGAAATGGACGCATCAATGGTCGGTCCAATGGGGTTCGGTGGTGTGGTTGAAGGAGAAGATGGGGTCAAGCGTGTGATCAGCGGCGTGGGTGGGAGTCGTCATGAGCTGTCTTAGTCCGAGGTTGGCGAGGTTGTCGATCAGGGTGGTGGAGTAGCATCGACGTTGTTCTCGAGGTGGAAGTTCAGGTCCCCAAGGAGGATGTAGTCTGTGGAGGCAAGGGCGTGGGTGCTGACGAAGTTGGCAATAGAGACGCTGAACTGTGGTTGGGGTTGGGGGGGTCTGTAGAGAAGGGTTCCTCCAAGGGTGGTGTTGGGGTAAGAGTAGATCGGGAAGTGCATGTGTTCGGCGATGTTGAGGGTGTCATTGGTGTTGGTCGAGACTCTGAGGGTGTTCTTGTGGATGATGGTGATTCCACCTCCCACTCCGTTGGTGCGGTCTCTGCGGTAGATCTTGTAGCCTTCCAGGACGGCTATGGCGATGTCTGCTGCTGAGGTGGTTTTCAGTCAGGTCTCCGTCAGGAAAGCGACGTCGGGGCGGTTGAGTCAAGAAGGTCCCAGAGTTCGATGGCATGTTTGCGAGCGGAGCGGGTGTTGAGGAGGATGTATTGGAGGTGGTTGGGTTCTTTGGTTGACTGGTTGGCGGGCCGGATTTTGGTGAAACTGCAATTCCGGCAGGTGAAAGGCCCTTGGTTTCGCTTCTGGATGGCCCGGTAGCAGGTGTGTTCTCGTCCGGGGTTGAGTGTGTGGAGGGTGCTGGCGTTGTAGTGCAGTCGGGTATTGTGGCGTCTCCGGGGTCCATGGGTTCTAGCACTGGGCATGATCCAGGAGCGGACGGGCGCAGACGGGCTTGCCCTAGGCGCACCTTCGGCGGGCCAGCAGCCGCCATAAGAAGGGGAGGTGGGAGGGAGGAGCAGCTGGGTGGGGGGAACGGTCCAATTGGAGTGGGGCGGGGCCGCAGGGGACGCAGCGGCGGGAACCGGGACTGGCGAAGGAGGAAACAAGCACAGGCAAAGGCAACAGGCAATACGCAACAAAGCGGGCAACAAAGCAACAAAGCATGGCACTAAGCAACAGGCACAATTACAAAAAATACAGCACAAGCAACAGTGATGGAAACAGTAGTGCAGGCAGAACACAAACCTATG
Organism: Lissotriton vulgaris; assembly: GCF_964263255.1. Taxonomy (NCBI): domain Eukaryota; kingdom Metazoa; phylum Chordata; class Amphibia; order Caudata; family Salamandridae; genus Lissotriton; species Lissotriton vulgaris. The sequence continues at coordinate 87,864,249 of NC_141697.1, read as the reverse complement.
GGCCAATCACTGGCCATCAGGGATGAGGCGCAGGTGGCAGCCTGTGGGTGGAGGCGGGCCTCGAACACCCTCGGCAGAGCAGCTGGGCACAGGAATACGGGCGCAGTCAGGTGGAGCTGCGCGGCGTGGGGAGCGACCTGCCTGGAAACAGGGTCAAGAGTTGCACCAGTACTTTAAACTCAAGTCCTTCCTTAACTCCTGTATTGCTCCGCTGGGGCACTACTCTTTTGTTGGGGCAACAGATTATACCCAGTGTGCCCAGGTATCTCTTGATCAACAAGCAGAGGTGAAGACTTTCATTCACTTTGGGACCAGGATTCAGGGGCGTGATGCTGAAGTACCTGAAGCAACCATTATTTCAAAGGGGGTCACCTCAAGCAAAAGCCTCTTTGCAGTTCTGGATGGGTCTGAAAAACAATACAGACATACTCCAAATCCTTACATTTGTGTATTCCTATATTATTCATCTGAAGAACCTCAAGAAAAAAGGAAATGTTCCACACTTTTACTCATAAACCTTGCATTACTTGTACAGGACTGCAGACACTTCTAAAATTATTTCTCCTAATAAAAGCACCTACATTTTGCACTTAGGGTCATGCTTTCATGTTATAGGCGCAGCAGGAAAATCTAAAACTTCTAGAACAGGGATTCATATTACATAAATAACTAAAAGAAAACTTCAACATAGTGGGTACATAAATTCCTCCATTAGAACATGTTGTGACAAACAAACTCATATAAAACAATATTTTCCTTAAAAAATGTTTGCTGAGGCTCACATGGGCGTCTTACCTGACATTATGAACCCTGTGCATTCTACTTTTCACGATCTGGACTATGCAACATCATTTTCCAAGAAAGAAAACCCTATTCACCAGCTCTAATAAGGGCTGTGAACTTATTTACACAGACTAGCTAATAAAAGACTAGCAATGCCCTTGCAAAACTGTATGTAGTATGAGAATAACATAGTTCCCCTCAAGGTCAAATAAGGGAACAGCAATCTAAACTAATCATCCTTTCACAATTTCATTAGACAGGATGGGCAGTAACATGGCTTTTTTTTTTATTCATTTTATTAATGCTAACAATTTTAAAATAGTATTACTGAATAGCCAATTAAATGTCTCATGGCTGTTTCCCAGACAGCTTAGACAGGCTCAAAAGAGAGTGAGAAAAAGAGAGAGAACACATAAATTTGCTTACCCTTAATTTGCTGAGGAGCTAACTTCCTTTCCCCCATTTCGACAGTAAGAAACCTGAAACAGGTGACCTCCTGTCAAAACTATCTACCCCTATTTGTGGCAACTGGGCACAAACAAACTTGTAGGAGGTATCTTAGAAAGTGGCCATTGTCTTATTCAGCTTAACACAAGCACATTGAGTTAACTTAAAAAGTGTTAATAACCAATTACCAGTTCCTTCAACAATTGTACTAGTTTAACATGAGGGTGAATTAATACAAACTAAATCCCATTGCCTCCTTATCTCAGCCCTTTCACAGTAATCTTTAAGCTAAAGCCATTATTTTTATATACATGGCAGAGCTATGCTCTACTCCAGGCCCACATACACCACTGCCTTTCCTTCTGTTCATATAATTAAATAGTAAGCAAAGCATCTCTTTCTCTCCCTGCGCTGTCATCTTGTCTTTCAGAATTTATTTCAGAGGTCTAAGTGTCAAAGGAAACCTTGCCCTTAGCCCTGTTAGGCTGCTAAATGTGGAACTCGACCTCTAACCCTGTCCTATTTTTGTGCAAGGCTTTTCCATGCAGTTTTTCCAATTCAAAGTAATTCTGGAGACTCACAGCTGAAAGGCAGTCCTGTACCCTACCTGTTTGCCAATCATTTAAAGGTATGATAATAACTGCTGCTGGTATCTTTATACGTATTTTCATTTGTGTGCAGTGTGTGGTGTGATGTCTAGCAGTATAGAGGTCAGCTGCTTGTTCTGTACTTGCATGTGTGCATTACTGAAGCCTGAGATCAGTTTGGAAACTGCCCTGAGTGGCAGTACTGCTTTTAAAAAGTACATTTTACCCAAATTTGACTTTGGTGGTAGGGGCACTTAAAAATGGAAAACCTAAAAGGTTTTGGCATATTAGGGACCCCCATGGTCTCCCCTTGATACCCCAGGGATGGGGGATCAGAAATGTATAAGGTACACCCTTATAAAATGAGTTTTTTTACACCTGGGTAAAGTGAAATTTCACATTTTATTCCACACATTATGGTGAAATACTGCTAAAATTACAACTTTGATGCTAGGAGCCATATATTATTAGCAGTAGGATTATTAGATATTATAAGGATCAAAAACAAATTTAGAGCAATTATTTTTAATAAAACAATTCCTCATATAATCAAATAAAATGTTTTCTTAATAATGATCACCAACCCTTTTGATGGTTCCACATGTGAAAAGCAAGCCTCATTCCTTTCCTTTCACCTTTAAATGCATTTATTTATAACACTAAGTACAGAAGCCTTTCTGAAACATGAAAAGTCTGCATCACTTTTTAAAAGACAGTAATTAATTAACATCAGAACCACAGATGTGCTTATGTAAAAAGGCAACAAGAAATAAAATCCCAACTTTTAATCTTTTTCGCTGTTATCCAAAATAATGAAACTGTCTTTTCTAACTTTTAAAATCAGCAGTCTTTAATGCACGCCTTTATACCAGGTTTGCACTAACTTACGATCTAGTTGACCCAGCGTTTTCCTTGTGGCTTGGGACCAAGAATAGCCATGTTTTATTGACTCAGCTGTGCTCCGACCAGCAGGCTCCAACATCTCACGCCTTTCAAGCCAGCACAAATCCATTGTTTTGTGCAATGTGGTGAAAGAGACACTTATATTTTATAGCAATTAATTACTAAAATAATGTGAATGCCTTTTAATATCTAATACAATGTATCTAAGGAGAATGCTGTAACATTTAGTATTTTAGTCCTAGTTATTGCAAAGCACGCAATTTAGTTTTTTCTCACTTTCTATGAGGCCTATTTTATTCCTATTGAATGTGAATTCTAATTTATCTTTACCAGTGTGGCAATTTGAAACATCTATAGTTTCTTACTTTTTCAATTTTAATGGTAGCGTGCAGCTATTTAGCATATGTTACGTAATTCATTTCTGGAATTTTTTTAATGTAATTCATTCAATGACATTTGCATAACAGAATGATCACAAAAACAAATTGAGCTCCTTCCAGACATTTTCAGAAGGGGGATCTACACAGAACATACAACACAGCGTGCTTAAGGCAAGCCATTCTTACACAAAGAGTGCAATCGCTACTCACTCACACAAGTACCACTGGTGTCAAACCTACATACCACATAGACATCCAAACACACAATCGACCCACAAATCAACACCTAGGACAAAAACAAGACACAGCCCACATACTGTACTCAAACCAAATCATTTGTAAATACTAATTGTAAGTCATATTTACAAGAAAAGTTCTCAAATGTAGTCCAAAAGACTGCACCAAAATAGCCCAAAGACTGTTCCATGTTCAAAATACACCAAATATGCCAGTTTGGCTGGCAGAACACTCAAAAAGCGTTCTGCATATCACCACTTATGAATGTTACTAAGTGTGCAGACAAGGATCCTTTTTATGTATATATTTAGTTCCAAGGTGTACTTAGTCACCATGGAAGAAATACCTTTTTAACATACCTAAACCTATTTAGGTATTCCCTCTAGGGGAACCGGCTGAGTTTGTTCAAGATTCACATTGGTACCTCCAAGAAAGCAGCACATTCTTTGAAGTGCGCTTGAAAAAGGCATGCCAAAAATATTGCAGCATATGCAATATTATTCGACAAGTGACACTTAACACAATGTGTGCCGTTCACATTTTCACATTCAGAGACAAATCTCATTACCTGGCTACATAATTTGCAATTCATACATATTTCCAAATTCCAAAGTCTTTGGCCAAACAAACAAATCAAATGTCGACGACCTTACCAAGCACAAAGCCCCAGCCTCCCTACTGCCAAGTTCTGAATGACCTAACGGTCGTTTTAGAACACTCACGCCCTAGAGGATCTCAGTCGGGTGTGGCTAACACCTGGAGAGCCAGATCAGGAAAACCAGAAACACATGGGTCTGCAAAGATAAAGAATCTCCGTGCACAGGGTACCTGCGCAGTAGATTCCTATCCTGTCCTCATCAGTAGATTCCTGTCTCCCGTCAAGACCACTCCCTTGGGTAGCCGCTTTGCTGAGTTAGCATGAAGACTCAAAAAGAGGCTGTACAAGTGTGCACACAAATACATATAGGGATGCATAAGAATTACTTAGTCAACAGAGTGGGAGGAGAGACTATACTACTTACATCAGTAAGAATAGCCTGACAGTTCTACACTAGGAGCAGGTGCATTCTGGCAGCTACAGGTCTTTCTGAGCATGTGCAAGGCCCTGGAAGAGGGAGAAAGCACATGGCGAGCACATGGCTAACTAAAATGGCTGCCAAGTACAAAATGGCTTTTAGCTCATGCTAACGCAATTCCTGCAAACTTTAACAGCACAACCTAGATTTCACTCATAGGTTAGGTTTTGTAATAGCGCTCATGTATTTTTACACTCTCATCTTGAGGTGTCTGTATGTCCTACTTTTCGTGGTGTTATAATAAAAATGCTAACATTCTGGATTAGGAGTCTCTGCTCCTTCAAAGTCATGGGTAATGGTAATGTGTAATTGGCTAATGATTTTCTCTCCCCTCCACACTCACAAGTAGGCAACAAAGACCCATCGACCAGGGGTTCAAGAGTAAGTCTAGAACAAAGAACCTGGCTTCCTCATAACCTTCAACCAATCTGCTCAGGCGAAACAATTAATCTGGGCACTTCACTCTGTCAAGATTGCACTGTTGGTAATTCCCAATTTTTGCAGGAGCAGAATAATGCCAATATCCTAATGCCTCTCCCAGAACCTTCCTATTCTCCAGTGTTAAGATTCAAGGGACTAAGAGTGCTCGAAAGGGGGAAAAGGAGATTGGTAGAAACAAGAAGAGACAGCCCTTGTCTAGGTCTTCTGGTTCTTCTCATGCAACACCTTGCCTGCTCTGCTTTGACTTCTGGTGTTTGTGTTGTTATTGGATAAAACTGGAAATAAGAACTTGCATTAGTTTTTTCTAACAACCTCTCAATTCTAGTTGTAAATGTAATAACTTTTGACTATATAACTTATATAAACATACCCTGCTAGACCAAGACCTCATACGCCAAAGTGAGCTCCTTCTGGATGTCGTGGCATTTCTAGTGAGACAAAATCTTCCCATGAAGCCTGTGAGTTTGATTGAGCATATCACATGGGGTACATGCCTTTTGTCTTTTATATGAACTCTGACACCACCAATCGAGCAAACATGGCTTGACCTTTGGGGGCACAGGTTTTAACACTGAAAGCGCAAATTGACACTGTTTCTCTTGATGTAAATATCCTCTGTGCAGATCCCCATATGGTCAGTGACAGGGCAAATCAAATGGAGGAAACAGTCCAAGGTGTGAAATTAGAGGTGGGCGAACTGCAAAAAACGATGCGTTCATTATCATCTTTGGCCCACCTACTTGACGGTCGTATAGAGGACACAGAAGGCTGAGCAAGATGTTGCAATCTGCAATTTATTGGCCTTTCAGAGAATATGGAGGGCAAGCACCCTGAGCAATTGCTGGAAACCTGAATGAAGACCTCTCTACATCTGATTGCCATGTCTGATATTTTATTTTGGAAAGAGCACACGGAGTACTTGTTCCCTCACATCACCATGATCCCCTCCTCGGGCATTCATTGCCAAAATTCAAAACTACAGAGACAGGGACTTAATTCTACGTAGAGCGAGAGAACACTCGGAGATTCACTGCGAGGGGGCTACAGTGTGGATATTTCCAGACTATTCACAGTGATTGCAACAGCTGTCCTGAACATTTGAGCCAGTAAAGCAAAAACTGAGAGCCATGGGGCTCCAAAATAGCCTCCTTTATCCATCCATATTGCAAGTCCTGCATGAGGTCCAATCTAATTTTTTTGCAACCCCATAGCTGGTTTGGGACTGGCTTGAGATGAGGACAGAAGGGGTGCACACCGGGGGCCTCCCAGTGGGGGTGCTCCTGGCCACCCGGTGGCCTGGCCTGGGCAATCTGGCTCCTGCCATCACCACCGACTTAGGGGAGGAGTGGACCTTGACAAACCTTAGATCAACGTTGATGGCACCATGAGCATGCGTGCCGGCACTCCAGCACCTTCCTCAGCTGGAGCATCTGGAGCAGACCCAATTTGGCTTCAGGACACAATGGATACACATGATTGATCTCTGCTCTGGTTGATTTAGTTTCCCCTTGGGCGAGAATGTGTTTCTCATGTTTTATTTTTCTAGGGGCAGATAGGGCAGCAGGAGCCAATATTTTTCTTTCTTGACCCTGTTTTTTTGTGTGTGGTGGGCTCCGCATTTTATACATAGTTAGTATAGGTTGGGCTAGCGGGAATTGAATATTTGATGGATTGAGTATTTACTTGGAGTTTGAAACACATCATATAACTAAGGTAACCCGTTGACATACAAAATATTAACATGGAACATTAGAGTTCTAGGCACATTTAAAAGAACATATAGGGTGCTCTCCTTTTTGAAGAGACATGGATTAGGGATAGCCTGTCTCCCAGAGACCCATTTCATTGACACAGAAGCCACCAATCTGATCAGGAAATGGAGGGGGCAATTCTTTACATCTACATACTCCACCTACACTAAGGAAGACACTGTATTGGTTAGACCAGGCATCCCTTTTAAATTGCAGTACAACAAAGCGGATAGAGAAGGGAGGTACATTTTGATTCAGTCACACTACATTAAATGGTAGGGACATCACCATCATAAATGTGTATGCACCAAATATTGATGATCTATTTTTTTACCCCAAGATGCAAAGCCTCCTGGCATATACATTGACACCCCTTTCATATGGGCAGGACACTTTAATTGTGTCTTTGACAGCACTCTGAATCGTCCCCCCCCACCCCCAAAGGTGGGTACAAAACCCAGAATGACACACTCATTAAGGGAAGCCATGGAACATTTGTAAAGTGTTGACATATGGAGGACCCATAACACATGTAGTGGACTGGACCGAATACTGGTTGCAACTCACGATGCAAAGGCAAGTCAAGCTGCTGCTTACTTTGGTAGGCATTTATCAGACTATGAACCCCTAGCCATGGATTATACTACAGCTGTTACCCCTAGGGCTCACAGTGGATGGAGGCTTCCACTGGGCGTGCTTACTGACCCTGCAGTGTTAGGGATCATAGAGACTGCCCTGACAGAACATTTTGAACATAACTGGGCCAGCAGCGTATCCTGTGGTAATGAGTCGGAGGCCATGAAAGTGATCCTTAGGTGGAAGTGCATAGGCCTCAGGGAGCAGTTGATCAAAAAACTGAAAATAATGGAGGCTGCGTTGACCACAGCTCAGGGTAAGTCTCTAAATAGTGCAGATTATGATACAGTCCTCCTTAAAGTGAAACAAGCGTTGGGAGATGCTGGATTGGTACACACTGTGAGACTATAGGAAACGCTTCCATAGAAAGGGAGATAAACCGAGCGGGTTATTTACTAGATTACTGAGAAATGAGCAGCAATGACTTATGATCCTTGCCCTACAAACACCTGTGTGTCCCTACGCCACAACACAGATTGCGATTCACAACACATTCTCTGAGCATATACAGTGCATTTACAATAGGGGTCCTCATGTGCCACCAGGCTGCTTATTAACTCACTTGGACTCTATACATATACCCTGGCTCACTGACTCTCTCAGGGAAGAAATAGAGGGTGACTTGACGTTGGAAGAACTTGATGAAGCCTCGAGAGAGTTGTCTAGCTATAAAATGCCCGGGAGAAAAAGGGCTCTCTATAGAGCTATATCAAACCTTTTCCCCTCACCTCAAGTCTAAGCTGTGGGAAACATTGAGGGGGCCCAGGAGGTAGGAACACTACCCTCCACAGTATTGTGCACATACTTTTAAAATCCAGGGAGGATCCCTTCGACCCTTCTGCCTAACGTCCAACATCATGATCAATTCTGACACGGAGATCTTGTTAAACATTAGCAATCAGATTAGGTTGGATAATCGGAACCCTAAAATGAGTGATCATTGTGGATTTGTCCCCGAGCATAATACGGCAATAAATATTGTACTCTACCCACTTGTGCTCTCCCCTGTATGAGGATCCCACCATTAGGGTTCGGACAGGGAAAGTAGTATCTAGATTGCCCAGTTCAATGGGGAACAGGACAGGGCTTCCACCTATCCCCACTACTCTTCGCCCTGGCCATAGACCCGTAGCGATAAAGCATAATCCCAAAATAGTGTAGTGGGGAATTTCCATTAGGATGTATCCCACCTTGTCTCTCTATACTTGTATGGTGCATTGTGTTAGTTAAAACTCCCCAGGTGTCTGTCCCGCCGCTGTTAGCGCAATTGCGTAAATCCTGTAAGGTTTCGGTACAGCAGGTAAACGTCAAAAAAGCTTGCTCTTCCCTTTGGGGATGCTAGCAACCAAAACCCCAGAGGAGTTGCCAGAAGTTGGGCTGCGATTGGAGACAGACAAGTTTTGATACTAAGGGGGTCATTAGGATGGCGGGCGGACTTTGCCCGCCCGCCATCCTTGTGGTAATAGGGACCACCCGCCATAAGGGCGGGGGTCCCGTGGGGAGTATTAGGATGTGCCCGCCACAGTGGCAGGCACATCCTGTATTTTTAGCATTGTGGCAGGCGTTGCTCTCTGCACGGCCAGCCACAATGCTAACAATGCATTTCAGCATTTGCATTTACAAAGCGGCAGGCACCGCGCAGTGCCTGCCGCTTTGTAAATGCAAATGAAGTGGGGTACCACAGGTATCCCCGTGTGCACCCCCCACCTCTCCTTCACTCTGGGGGCCCACAGGGGGCCCCCAGAGTGAAAACCGCATGCCTTTCCGTGGCGACATCACCGCCGCGGAAAGGCACCTAAATACAAACATCATAATATGGCCGGCGGTGTCTGATAGACACCGCCACCATATTATTCCTTTTCTGCCCCGGCCGCAAGGCAACCGGAGCGGAAAAGCGGCGAACGGTCTGTCCGTCTGCCGAGGTCTCCCCCGCCATACTAATATGGCGGGGGGGGGAAACTAGTGTGGATGTCGGGCGGATTGCCTCCGCCAGGCCGGCGGTGGCTACCGCCAGCCTGGCGGAGGCAATCCGCCCGACATTGTAATGACCCCCTAAGGCATTATGGTGACGCATTGCAGCTGTCAAATAATATGAATTTAATAAGGAACGGGCGATATAAGGCCTGCAAACCTTGATCGATTTCTAGACCTTGTTGCCACTCTCAATCATGGGCACGGTGGGTAACGCGAAGATAGTGGTTTTACCACATTGTCTTTATATGTTATAGAACTCATTGTGCCCTCTATCTACGTTCACCTTTAAATAGCTGTGTGGTTTGTTGGTTATATTGGTTTGCGTGGGGAAGTGCAGCTGGGTGTCCTTAGCATTACTGTAGTGACCGGGTTTTTGGCTCTATTTCCGAGTGATGGTGGCTTTAGCTTGCTACAATCCTAGATCCCTATTCTTAGCTTGTTTTGGTCCTTTTCAGGCCTCTTTTCAGACCTAGAAGCATAAACTAGAGGATAGCCGCTTTATATGATGATAGATCCCTTATTTCTGACTCTAATCCATCTATTGCCTATTGGCTTTGAGATAATTATGTATCCTTTCATCATTCTACCTATAGTAGAGGGTGGATCCTGTAGTTCTGACTTTATATTACCTATTGGTAGGGTTTGTGTATGTACTCTGATAGAGCTAAGTGTCTATTTCATTCTTTTCGGGCCTACAAGGCCCAGAACCAGAGAGACTCCATTTTGTTTTCTGCCTTTGCAGACTGAGATGCATGTAGGTCAAGTGTGATGTTTTAGTTATGAGGTGTTGTTCGCTCTTTGCAAACTAGAGAGAACCAGCCGGAGCTGAATCTTATCAAGAAGTGTCCCTGGGGCTCAAGTCTCTAGACGAAACAAGCAGCTGATCACTGTGAGAGCGTCTGGAGCAGGGAGCCTGGTAAATGGATTTGGTGGGAGGAGGCTACTGGCTGGAACTGTCCACTAGGGGAGAGCATTCCATATTAGCGAAGTGCAGAGAGGCAGAGTGGTCAGATGTTTTTTGGAGCTGGAGAGAGAGCAGTCAGATGGATCTTGGAGTGGTCAGATGAATCTTGGAATGGAGATGGAACTGTCAGCTGGAGCTGCCAGTTTGTCAGAATGTATTGAAGCAGTTGCCAGTCAGATAGAAGAGTTGGAACTGCCAGTTGGAGCTTTTGGAGCAGTTGAGCCAGTGGAGTGAGCCCTGATTCCACCAGAGAGAGAGAAACATTCCTTTCTTATAGGGTGAGGTATTCTAAACTAGTTTGCTTTACACTTAATCATTCACTTTCCTTTATCTCCTAGGCTATATTCCCTACTGTATTGTTGCACTGATTAATCCCTTTTCTTTCAGCGGTGTGCAGTCTGTTATAATCCATTTCCCTTTTTAGCTATCTACAGTTCCTGTCAGCTATATGTGGATGTGTTAGTAATAAAGCTTTATGTATTCCTTCGATGTGTCTATTTCCCTTTACTTTTCAGGCTATGTCCAGATTGCTAGTAATTGTGATGTTATAATTTGCTATTGTGCAATAAAGGGACCCCAGTTCTTAGTGAACCATTGTGTAACTGTTATTTATAGGATAAAGTTAACCTTTCTTCTAGTCAGATGCTGTTATGTGGACGGATGCGTTTCCCGTCCGGGTAAGTGGTAACTGAGCAAGGGAGCAGGGAGCACTTATATCAGAGAATAACCGTTGCATATTGTAATTTGGCCATTCTTGTGTGAGAGGATTGAACTGTCTATCTACCACATAAAATATAATATTACATCCCCAGTAGATATTAGATATATAGAGAAACTTCCCAACAGAGAGAGAGAGAGCTGAAGGTATTCATAGGACAGAGATTGCCGCTAGAGAGAGTGGCATTAGTGAGAGCATTGATTGTGGTCAATGTGTATACCCACAGGATTGTGGCTTGTGTAAGAAAGTGAGAGCACCGAGAGAAGACGGTGTTTATACTCACAGGATTGTGGCTTGTGTGGGAGAGTGAGAGCACCGGAAGGACACGGTGTTTATACCCACAGGATTGTGGCTTGTGTGAGCACTGATTGTGGTCAATGTGTAATGGTAAATTATCAGAACTGCCCCCTTCACTATGAGTAGGAGGGTAGCATAGTCTGGACCTAGGTTGTCGCGAGACTATAAGGTATGAGTGTGGTGTAGAATATGGAATTCCGTAGCAATTAGTGATTGTTTTTAGTAATCCCTATGGATTTGGTGGTGTTTTAGAGAATCTAAGCTTGTATATTGCTAATTCCCCATCCTCAGGTAGGTACCCAGGTACCGTGGTAAGTAGGTCCTGAGGAGGGAGGTGGTTATGTTTTGGCCGGGTCGGTGTCTCTTGGTGAGCTGTTTCTATCTGGTCCGAAAATCCGGTCGTTACAACTACTTAAAAAGCCTCCGGAGGAAGGAGGATTAAGGCTCCCAGGTCTGGAAGCCTATTACTATGCAGCGCATATACAACACATGGCCCACTGGGTGGCAGAGGAAGACACTTGGGAAACGCGATTACTTATTTATTTATTTATTTATTTATTGGATTTATAGGGCACTCAGATACCCAAGAAGGGTTTCCCGGCGCTATAGCGGACAAAGAGCTAAAAAAAAACCTGAGGCAGAGAGCTGAAGTTATTGATCAAAAAGCCAGGTTTTAAGAGTTTTGCGGAAATGGGTGTAGTTAGTTTCTATGCGAATGCTAGAAGGTAAAGTATTCCACAGGGGGGAAGGGCCAAGAAAGGAGAAAGATCTCCCACCAATTCTGGAAAGTTGCATCCTAGGTACAACAAAGTTGCCACTGGTTTTAGAGCGTAAGTGTCTGGAGGGGACATAGGGACAGACAAGTGTTTGAAGATATTGAGGGGCAGTGCCTGCCTTAATTCTAAACGCATGTTTAGATTAGATTAATTAAAAGCATGTATTGACATACCTCACTTCTAGTCTTCCTTATGAAAAGAAGCTGTGTTCCTGAGGAATACTCATACATAATTCGGCAGAAGGGGGTGGTGAGGCAATACATTGTGGGACAAATAATCCGCAGACCCACTTTTGCAAAAGAACTTAACATATGGGCCCTGCCACTTTTCCACCAGATAACCAAGGTGATGGTCATCAAACAATGGTGCAATGGAGGGTGTAATACCCTGGGGATCTTTATCCAGGGGACACATTTATTGCTTTTCCCAAACCCTAGGAGGCATTCGGTGTGGGACGTGGACAGTTCCTCCAGTATGCCAAATTAGTGAAAATGGCAAGGGAAAGCTGAATTGAGTTTCTATCCTCTCCTGTCCTGAAACATACCTTGCAAGCCTTTGAACAAGAAAAAGATATTGAACAACCCAGTACACTATCACCCCATTGTATAGGGAAATAAGGCAGGTTGACTTACTTCAACATCATAAAGGCAAGGGGGCGTGGAAAAAGTATCTTGGAGGCCTATTCACTGAAAGGTTATGGGATATAGCATGTACCCCGATCAGGGAGGTCTTCAGTAATACTCAATTTTAATTGATACAATTCAATTTCCTTTATAGAACGTACATGATCCCGGTAATTCTTCAAAAGATATGAGTAACAATACCCCCCAACTACTCCCATGGTGTGGGGATGTGTTGGAATGGGCGGGGTCGGAGGAAAAACAGATCAAAATGACTAGAAGAGATAAAAAAGTGCAGGTTGATCTGCAAACATGAAGGAAGTTGGTGGATAGTTTCACAGAGGGGGAAGATTCACAGGTGGACACTGCCCCACATGGATGTCGAGCAGTGTGTTCTTTTACATTGACTCAGACTTTGTAGTGAGATGAGATCAAATTGGAGGGGGGGGATGTCCAGACAACTTTGGCTTACAAGGTTTGCGCTCAGTAATGGTGGATTGACGAATATGATACATTTTTTTTCTAACACTTACCTTACCTATTGTACATCATGGATGTGTGGAAAGTGAGCCCATACTAGTATCGATGCCCGGGCTGCTGGCGCAAGTCGCCTCTTAGTTCCCATTCTGAATAGTTACCAAATAAAGAGACGGGCGCTGGGAGCAGGAATCACAAGAACAGGATTTATTACTCATGAGGAGAGCCTGTCATTTCGGACACGAAACACAGTGTCTTTCGGGAGGTGCTCTAACAAGTGAGCTGAGACATCGTCTTTTATACCTTACAAAACACTTGGCATTATAATCACGACATTGTGAAACACGGGAAAGACATCCCCATAATCCTCGTGTCAATCCTACCCCACATATGTTCACAATAGGGACCCTTGACCTGCTGATAAGAGGGGAGGGTAATCACGCAGCTGAGTGTTCCGCCGATTTTTAGGATGTGTGCGCCTGATCGTAGCCCAAGGGTGGGGTGGCCAGGATCAATAGTAGGCCCTTTGAAGAGGAATGACTCCATACAATAAGGGGCAGTAAACAGTATCTTCTGGCTTAGGTGATGACCTCAGACATGTGTGGACAGTCAATCGCGGAGGGAGAGTTTACTAACAGAGGGGTTATTCATGAAAGGAGAGGAGGTGCTGGTCAGGCGCGGCCATGACTCCCAAGGACAGGGTCTTGCAGAAGAAGAAGGTTTATGACTTGCCCGTGTGAGGGAGAAGGGGAGGGGGGAAGAGCCAGGGTGTGCACGGGGACTGAGTCGCACAGAGAGAGAGGTCTTATGACCCGTACATGAGAGAGCGGGGGCAGTCAGGTGCAGCTGGGGAGGGCTATGTCAGCCGAGGCGAAGGATGCTTCTTCAAGAGGAAATGGGGGGGTTTGCGTGGGTCAAGCAGGAGGGTTGCCTTTCAGGGCAGGGTCGCGCAGAGGGAGAGGGTTTCATGGTCTATGCATGTGAGAGGGGGGGGGAGTTCAAAATATGTGCAGAAGAGAAACCGGTGATTCTAATGAGCGGGCAAAAGGCCAGGGTGCCTAGAATGGCTGTCATGTACATATGGGTACGGGCTTTTACTGGCGGAGTGATGCGGTCAATATTTTATGGTATTCATGGTGCTTACAGGGAGAGGAGTGGGAAAAGGGAAATGAACGTCGCTTATGTACATCAATTTTTCTAATTTTCCACAGTCGCCCCTTTTTACATAACAGAGTTCATTTTTGTAATTGATGGGGGTACATATAAACAGGTGCGGTCGAAGAATTAGCATTTGTCAATACTAACATTTGGCATATAATCATGGACAGTTGATGTGATTGGCAGAATGGAGCACATAGGAAATTGCATTTGTCGAGTTCCTAACATTCAAACGTACTACATAGCATAAATGCTTCTGACTTTAAAATGTGACCAATGAGCATTTTGACCAAGTAGTTGAGGGTGGTATTCAGTTCAATACACAAGATCTCTTCGTCACAGTGTCTTTTTAGCAGTGAGCCATCACTGGTAGGCTCTAGTCCGTTTCCTTTAGTTGGCGCTGTTGAGCACCGGCGGTGGAGCTATAGGTCCAGCTCGGATTTAACCTTTCGCGTTGCAAGGTGCGGTCTGTCCTCTGCTGTTAGACCACAGTCCTGTTCCCTAACCAATCCTTTTAGTGGCGCCTTATGCTCGGCGCCTATATTTCCGTGGCAACACCCTATTCCCACCTGAATGCTGTTCTTCCTTTTGGCAAGAAGTCACATGGAAAAGAGGGTGTGTGGTTCAAATAGTCGATAGGAGAGAGGGCGGAGTGGGGTCAGATTTCCTGGGACACACCAAAGGGACCAAGGGAGCAAAGGATAACAAGCAGGCAGGCCCATCAATCGGGCCCAAAAAGGGGGGACGGAGACTTCAGGCACACGTGGGTTAGCAGACGGAGGGCTTCAGAGCAGCCCGTCAAGTTTCATTTTCCACGTCTGAAATTGCTGTCTCGTCCCGCATCTTGTCGCTCTGCAGCTCCACCTTTGGTCGAGGTCACATGTGTCTCAAGATCTGCAGCCAGGCTGTACGTCACGTCCGACCCTTCTCCTCCGGTGATCGTAAATCTTTGAATAGGTACAAAACAAGCTTTAGAGAACTGGCAGGAGAAGACATTTATGCATGTGAATTCTTCCCTCAATCCTACGCACTTGGGAGATACGCTCATCGGTCACAGTCAGAGCTTCATTACCAAGCAGTGCATATGTCAGCATTCCTACTAAGTTCATGCCAAGTTTTATTCATCGTCTATTCATGTCACATATGGAGAAAAGTCAGACTCTTATCAACTGTGCATTTCATCAAACTCAACATTTCGGAACCTCCAGGGAGACTCGTCTTTCTAACCTGAACCTTAACAGTCTAACATTTCCCTTCAAGGCTGGCTAACCTTTTCAAACAGGGCGGGGGCGCTACCATCGAGAGTCAGGGTAAAACAGGTTTTTCTCGAGGGACGACAGTTACTCATGGTCATCATGTTTATATCCGGGACAGCAGCTGGGGTCAATCAAGTGGGGCGGGGATGCTTCGGGCATTCGCGCTTGGGTGCAAAGGGGTGGGGCAATCTGGGCATTGGGGGTCAATGTAGACGTTGGCGTTCGTCTCTGATGAACTAAAAAATAAGGTGCCATTGACATACAGTTCCCCTATAAAAGGCCAGATTGGGGGACCTTAGTCGTCTTACCTTTCCTTTCCTTCTCAGCCAATTCGAGTTCATTCATCTTGCAGAAAGGAGAGGTAGTAATATGGCGAGATACGATCATTTTAGTTTCGGTCAATTTCGCTGAACACCTTCGTGTTCAATAAGTATCCAATCAGACTGGTGCCGGTGGGGCACAATTTTACCACAAAAAGGAAGAGGGAATAGGGATACTCTCATAGAGAGTAAGAGTCGTCCGCAATCTAAACGAGCCATTCGGTACACGTATGACATGTAGAGAGATAGAGAGAGAGAGAGAGAGAGATAGAGAGAGACGTGTACGAAAATAGGTCATTTAGTGCGCTCACAACACAGAACAGCAGGGGTCAGGTAACGGAGAGACGCAAACAGAGGGGGGACATAAACCCCTACAGTACATACACACAAACTCAGACGAAGGAAGACAGTACATGTATTACATATATAAGACATTCACAACAAAACAGAAAACAATTATTGGCCAACAAGATCTATTTTTACATCCTGCGTATCTTTACTATCCTATTTACCTACGTGCTTAGCTCCTTTTACCTTTCCCTCCTTTTCCCTCTCGCTTGTTATTTCTGCGAGCGTTCTCAATTGCCAATACTTACACCTCGGTCAGTCGATCAGAAATTAACCTGATCGGGCTAGTTACCCATGGTCGGATCTTAAACCATTTTTCAGTTTCTTCCTTTGGTGGGAAGTTCTCCAGACTGAGGCAACGGCAAGTATTGATCGGGAGAACGGTCGGACAGCTTGGCTATATCTATAAGAGTGTGAGAAGGAGGTGGTACGTTTTGAACATCAGCAAGATTTCTAATTTCCCAGACGGGTGGTGTCTTGGTAACCCTTACCCTAGCACTCTTCTTTGTCCTTTCCCTATCTAGTCAAACGTCTAGTTACATTATCTAACGTGCTATTTCGAGTCAATTTTCGTTATACAGTACCCGTCAAGTTTCTATGTCAGTCCATCCTCCCAGTCGCCACGTTCTAAGGAGGAACAGTCGTGTTTAAGTCTACGTCTTTAAAAAACAAAAAAAAACTCATCAACATAAGGACTATGCTCATATTCTCTCCTTCCCTTCTCGTTCGTTGTTTGATCATCGCTCTTCCATACTTCAGTCGTCGTTCCGACGCAACCTGCAGAAGGGAGGAGAAAGAAGGGGGTGGGGGCAGCATTTAAACCACATCAGCATGCAGTAGTCCGAAAATGTTTTTACCTACCACATACTCAACCTATCTCCACGTAGTGCATTTCTCTACCATCTCGGCGTTTAAGCCAGAGGGACCAGTAGTGTCAGATAGATAATCATTGACGATCTGTGTATCTACATGAGTTACTTGGTCGCGACCCCTTTAGGTTGCGTGCAAGGGTGGCGGTCAGGCGGCATTTCTGTGGTGTCGTTAAGGGCGTCTAAAACACTTTTCCGGCTGCCTGTGACACATTAACGTAGCTGCTAAATATCGGCCTTTTTTTTTTTTTAACCTTCAACCTTAATCATACTTATTCTTCGCTCACAGTAGTAACACATTCAAAACTCATTAATGCAACTGCTAAATTATACTTTCTTTTTCAAAATACCTTTAATAAAAAGTGTTGGTGTACAAATACGGGCCTACAACCCAGTGGACCGGCCACGGAGCAGATTGGAACTGTACATAAGAGGAACGAAGTTGGTGGCCGTTCATTGCATAAAGTGCAGCAGTGCAATAAAATCGTATCGAACTTTCCTACAGGCCAAGCATGATGCATGTCAAGAATTCAGTTTTTCAATTAATTCATTAATTCATTATCCAAATGCTCACTCAGTGCCTATATTACACCAATTCATTGCTCCCAATCATAATTAGTACCCACCCTAAATCAGTTCATTGTCCAAACACATGATCAATATCTGTCTTACATTGCCTTCTTCTCGAAGCACATAATCACTATCCATCTTATCGACTTTCATTGTCCAAAAAATGCATACATATCTCAGAGCATCGAGATTTGAGCAATCCGGGTGAACAGGGAGTTTGAAAGTTTCATTTTGTATCGGCGCCATTTTGGGCGAGGTCAGGCAGGTTCCAATATAGTCAGAATGTCTCCAATGACTCGTGGTTGGACCAGAACCTCTTTTGGCAGTTCAAAAAAGAGTTTTCGTAATGGGGTGGCAGATCATCAGTCAAAAAGTGGGGAGGGAGGCAACAATCTTTTCCTACCGGGTCATTCTGATGTTCCACCGGAACTGAACAAATCTGTATCTTTGCAGGATTTTAGTCATTTCCAAACTGAGGCTGGCGCCGGCAGGAGTGCGCCGACGTCTCGTGGCTCCATTGGAGGACGGGGCGGGGGGGCGCCTCGTGGAGAGGTCGGCCCCCCGGGCTCTTTTAGAATCTTCAAGGTCGTGGAGTACAGGGCGTGTGCCCATCCCGGGCAAGGAAACCCGCTTTTTGATATGGACCCCTTCTTCAAACAGGAGTGTTGGGGTGTCGCTGGAAGCCTCCACCTGGAGGGAGGTGGGGGAGGCTCGTTCGCGCCGCCTCCCCCTTCCAGCGACCCCACGCCGTTCCTCGGCTCCACCGCTTTGGTACAGCCATGCCAGGCAATGAAGATGGGGGGGGGGGTTGGTGGCTGAGGCAAGACATCCCCCCCCTTGTCATGTGGCGGGACTACCTGCAACTATCCAGGGGTTGCCGTGTGGCTTGACTACCTGTCACTCTCAGGCGTTGCCATGTGGCGGGGCTACCTGCAATTATCCCGGGCCGAGTGCAGTTGTAGCCATTATTGCGCAAAGAAGCGCCGCCGTCCTCGCCTTGGCTTCGGCCTTCGATGAGAGCCGGATCAGGCGAGAGAGGGGGGGGGGTCGGTGGCTGAGGCAAGACATCCCCCCCCCCGTGGCCTGCAGGGCAGCAGAAGAGGGGAAAAGGAGAGATCATTACGATTTTCGGGCCGTCCGCCCCACAGCCTCCCCTTCCGACTGCGGCCAGCCGAGCCCTGCACGCATCGAGGCCTCGCCTTCCGGATGGGCGTAACCGCGGACCTGTTGCACTTCGGGAGCTTCCGGAATGGGGGTAGGTACCTATTGATTTGTATCTATTTCATGTTACCGTTATTTGGGCGTGGTGGGCAATGAGGCAGACATGTTTGGAGCGGGAGTAGGCAGCGGAACCTAGCTACCTCGTGGCTGTCTTGCTGTCAAATTTTTCGCCATTTTATATTTCTTATTACGAACTGCTTCTAATGTTTCTTATTTTTAGTGAAGTCGAAAGCTCATCAGAGGGTTACTGACTTAGCCCGATTTCTTTTTATTTTTTCCTTCTTTTCCTTAGCGTGTTTCGAGCTAAAGTTTCTGTTAACAGGGTACGGTGATCACTTCATTTTTTTATGCGTCCTTTTCATTAGGGGTACTCCTGGACGGACCTGATGAGTTACCTCCAATAAATGGTCCGGGGTGGAACTAGATTATCGATCAAAGGGGAACATATATTCCTTCATTAGGGTATCATCCTGGACGGACCAAATGATGTACCTCCAATTCCTAGGGTAGCCTCTTGGATGGACCAGATGGCCTACCTCCAATAAATGGCCAACGAGTGGGGAGCATATGTCCCTCCATAAGGGTAGCCTCCTGGGCGGACCAGGTGAGCTACCCCCCAATCAGTGGGGTGTGGGTAGGACTGACGAATCATAAAGGGGCATAACCTACCCTTTACTACTTGCAAAGACTAGACAGAATATTTCTATTCCACGTTGTTTGCAAATAGAAAATACCTCAAACAAACAATTCCTGGAACAACAATGTCCAGTCAATCAATCAATCAGTGGGGAGAAAAACAGGCATGACGGATTACAACGGGGACAAACGTCTGCATTACCTGCCCTTCGCTATCTGTAAAGGAAGACAGAATATTTCTATTTGTCTCTGTTTGTAGACAGGGAAGATCTCAAAGAGCAACAATCGATTATTAATCGATTTCAAACAATCAGTGGGGAGAAAGGTAGGCCTGACGAAATCATAAAGGGGCATAACCTACCCTTCTCTATCTGCAAAGAGGGACGAACGTTCCTATTCACCGCTGTTTGCAAACAGAGAATGTCTCGTTCTCGAGAAGAGAACCAATATTTCAAGTAGCATCCAAAGCTAAATGAACCAATAACAACAATATCAGTATTCAAATACCGATTCCAATACAATCAATCAATCAATCAGGTGGATAAAACCACCCTACCAATCAGGCGTAAAAACACCCTACTTAATCTCACCCGGACCGGACCATGCGGACAGTTCTTCGTCTTCCCCTTCCAGCGCCCGGTCGTTCTCTTACTCTACGCAGCATTCCTGTGGGATTCCAGTCAGGACAGTAGGTCACTCGAGAGAGGTCCGTTCAGAATCGGTGAAGTTCATTCAATCGGCAGCCGGACGAGGGCCCTCTCAAGGCAGGTATACTCCGATCATTTAGATATTCACCTCATCATCTGGATCTCTCTTACTGGACCTCATGTCACTGATGGGCCCCGCGTTGGGACGCCAATTGTGGAAATTGAGCCCATACTAGTATCGATGCCCGGGCTGCTGGCGCAAGTCGCCTCTTAGTTCCCATTCTGAATAGTTACCAAATAAAGAGACGGGCGCTGGGAGCAGGAATCACAAGAACAGGATTTATTACTCATGAGGAGAGCCTGTCATTTCGGACACGAAACACAGTGTCTTTCGGGAGGTGCTCTAACAAGTGAGCTGAGACATCGTCTTTTATACCTTACAAAACACTTGGCATTATAATCACGACATTGTGAAACACGGGAAAGACATCCCCATAATCCTCGTGTCAATCCTACCCCACATATGTTCACAATAGGGACCCTTGACCTGCTGATAAGAGGGGAGGGTAATCACGCAGCTGAGTGTTCCGCCGATTTTTAGGATGTGTGCGCCTGATCGTAGCCCAAGGGTGGGGTGGCCAGGATCAATAGTAGGCCCTTTGAAGAGGAATGACTCCATACAATAAGGGGCAGTAAACAGTATCTTCTGGCTTAGGTGATGACCTCAGACATGTGTGGACAGTCAATCGCGGAGGGAGAGTTTACTAACAGAGGGGTTATTCTTGAAAGGAGAGGAGGTGCTGGTCAGGCGCGGCCATGACTCCCAAGGACAGGGTCTTGCAGAAGAAGAAGGTTTATGACTTGCCCGTGTGAGGGAGAAGGGGAGGGGGGAAGAGCCAGGGTGTGCACGGGGACTGAGTCGCACAGAGAGAGAGGTCTTATGACCCGTACATGAGAGAGCGGGGGCAGTCAGGTGCAGCTGGGGAGGGCTATGTCAGCCGAGGCGAAGGATGCTTCTTCAAGAGGAAATGGGGGGGTTTGCGTGGGTCAAGCAGGAGGGTTGCCTTTCAGGGCAGGGTCCCGCAGAGGGAGAGGGTTTCATGGTCTATGCATGTGAGAGGGGGGGGGGGGTTCAAAATACGTGCAGAAGAGAAACCGGTGATTCTAATGAGCGGGCAAAAGGCCAGGGTGCCTAGAATGGCTGTCATGTACATATGGGTACGGGCTTTTACTGGCGGAGTGATGCGGTCAATATTTTATGGTATTCATGGTGCTTACAGGGAGAGGAGTGGGAAAAGGGAAATGAACGTCGCTTATGTACATCAATTTTTCTAATTTTCCACAGATGTCTGAAGGTTATGGTTGTATATTGTATGGCTTAAACTTTAATAAAGAAATTATTTTTCTTTTTAAAAAGGTGGGAAGAGCAAGAGGACACCCCTATTGTCATCTGATGATGCATAGATAAATGAGACACCCAAAAATTCAACCATGACTGCTGAGAGAGGAGCCATATCTAAGGAGGTGGGCGGAGTCAGACGAAGTTTGTTATCTGTGCTCCCCGCTATTAAGTTTTTTTTATTGTGCTTGAGCATCAAAAAGATGAGGGGCATCCAGTAGAAGGCCAGAGTTTGTGTTTATAGCTCTAATTCTATTTGTTCTAGTTTTGTGCAGCACTGCATGCCAGTATTCTGAGACATCTCACAGTGATGTTGCGGCAGAAGATTCGGTCTCTGCTCAGGGTCATATATATATATATTTTTAAATCACATAGTGCAGGGAAATGGCAGGAATGCGCTGTATCTAACATTATACTGCGCATGCCTGTCATTTCCCTGAACTGGCGCACAATGTGCTGCCTACCGCCAATGCAGAAGCCCTTAGTGCAAGCGTGCCTGCATCGTAAGCAGGATTGTTTTTGCACAGGAAGGAACATCTTCCTGCACAAAAAGCAATTCTGAGAGGCAATTTCCTCTTTCATTGTGTGCCACATTCTGCAGCACACATAGAAATAGGAAGTACAAAGGAGAAATAAAGACGTTCTCCTTGTTACGCCTCACTAGGGGAGGCGTACCGTTTCTGAAGTATTTCCATGTTTACCAGTGTTGGTAAATGAGGGAATGGGCCAAAATCTATGGGTGGGTGCGTGGTAATACCCACGCTTCACCCTTGGAACGCCTCCCTGAGGCAAAGTAATGCATTGCAGCAATTTGTGCTGCGTTGCATCACTGTAGATTTGTCAAGGCACGAAAGGCCCTGCAAGGTGGTCTTGTATGGCTCGATAAATCTAACTTAAGAGTTGCGTCACTCTTGCGCCCCATTGTGTGGCGCAAGGCAAACACACGTTTTTGATAAAGTTGGCCCTTAATATATATATTTTTTAAACGAGTAATGTTCTTTGAAACATTTTTTTTTCTATTTACATGTGTGTTCTTGCTCAGTTTAATAAGAATATATATAATAAACTATGGGCGATGTTAAGTGAACTCAATCTCTGAGGCTGGTAATCTGTGACGGCCACTCGCGCATTCAGCTTCGCTGCAATGCCACTAACCCCATGAGTTATCTTTCCAGATACTGAAGTTAAGTATTTTATGCAAAGTGAATTGAAGCCTTCGGGCTTGAAAGACTGCTGACGTGTTGAAACAAACAGAAGTCTTCTGGCTTGTTTTTACTTCAGTGTTTTCTCCAATCTTCATCATTTAAGCAAGCTCAGTTACATTGATTAATGAAGGGCCCGGCATGTAATCAATTGTTGTCACTGCACCGCGGGCCTCAGCTATGTGTGTTTTGAGAAATTACAGCCACTGTACCATGTTAGCACGCTTTTGATTTCTTTCATCACAACTTTCATTTCCCACAAGTCTTTTTGTTTTCGATGTGGCGTAAAAAATCATTCATCTAGTGCTGCTGCGTCTGTTATAATTTTTTTTTATCAAGTCCCAGTGCGCTTTTCGCACAACATAAACACTACCTACTCGAGTTCCAGCTCCTTCCCAGAGGCGTTGCAGGGTACAAGGTACATTGTACGTGGTTAGCAACCTGAGACCGCCTGCTCCTGAAGGGTCAAACTGTAGCAAAGCCCCAGGCTGCCTCGAGAGGGCCCCTGCAACCTGCCTGGGAGAAATGAGTAGCACAAGGTAACAGTAGAAAAAACAGTGTGCATTTAACCTTACAATAAAGTACAAAATGCATGTAAATTGAGGGCAGAGGAGCAGTATTAAATGTTTTCACTTCTGCAAAGCAAAGTTGCGCAAACTGGCAGTGGTTCAGAGGGCCAAAACACAGAATGCAATGGATTAAAATGACATTGTAATTTGCAGTTGTCATTGGGACTCACAATGCAAATGTTTGGATTTGTGAGAAATGGGGGTGGTAGTACAGTGCATTTTCCTTGTTTGCGCTGGGTGCACCTTTTAAAAGGTGGACCCAGCACAAACAAAGAAAATGTGCCATTTTTAGGATAAATGCACTGCCCCCAAGGCAGCCACAATCAGCCCTGCCCTGGGGACAGCACATCCATGTGAAAAATGGTGTGGCTGCTTTAAAGCCTGCACTTTTAAGGGGGATTATAGATTCCCTTGCAGGTGGGTGCAGTGAGTGACCCCCTTTCCTCCCCTCCAGAGTGCGCTCCTGACTGCTTCTTTGACTCTGGCCCACGACTGTAATAAGCTGCGGGTGCAGAGGCAAAGTGTTTCCCTCATTTGCATGGGGCCATGTCCCCATGAAAATGAGGCAACTCCTTCTGATGAGAGCACTGGCCCTTTATGTGTGCCAGCGCTATAGTGTCGTATTTTGACAATGGCTGGGTTAGCGCTTAGCTTTGCTACACGTTATCACCCTTATCTTGGCCTTACCTGAAAATGCCATTTTGTATGTTACGGCGGCCATTTTAGAGAATGAGCCGCCTCGTGCCCAGCGTGCCCTTTAGTCCTTTGTCCGTGCCACTGACCATCCAA
Organism: Lissotriton vulgaris; assembly: GCF_964263255.1. NCBI lineage: Eukaryota > Metazoa > Chordata > Amphibia > Caudata > Salamandridae > Lissotriton > Lissotriton vulgaris. The sequence continues at coordinate 87,840,198 of NC_141697.1, read as the reverse complement.
GTTTGCCCAGCAACAGGCTATTTTTAGTAATGGTCAAGCCTGTACATGCGCAGTTCCGACTGACCAGTCACCCCTTAGGAATGTTCCACCAAACTGACCAGCGGTGTTGTAACCCCTCCCATGAGTTGGCTGTGTTCCAAAAATGACCATATATGTACCTAAAACTCTGTAACTGTGTACCGCCTACCTTTTTATTACTGTAAAACTGTATAAAAGAAGGACTCGCACCAAAGTTCGGTGTGATACTTCTTGCATTGCCGAAGGGTGCTGTAGGAATGTACCACCACCCCATGGGGTCTTAATAAACTTGTCTTTTGCATTTTCCAGTTTCCGTGCCAACAGTTCTTATTGTGTAGAGGGTATTCAACAGAGTATGTAGGCCTGAAGAACCCAATACCACAAATTGGCGACCACGAAGGGACTCATCGGCGACTCGAATGCCCGAAGAAGAGGTCGTGAAGAAGGATTGGAAACTCGCCATGGACGCGTACGCTGCCACTGAGTGACCCGAGTCTTGGCACCCACGGTGTTTTCTTCCCTTCCTTCTGATCTGACCTTCCAGGTGGCGCCGGTCCCCGACTGAGATCCTGCTCGTCTGTGTTGCTGTACAGTGCCCGTTTGGCTGATTCGATCAAAGACCTTGGCAGTTGGAATCTGGATATTTGAGATTTGGGTAAGATTTGTGATCGGTAAGGTAGTCTGCGTACGCTTACTGAAGTTCTATGAATGTGACTATGATTTGAGTTAGCTAACATTTTGACTTTGTGAATTTGAATATATATGTGTAGTGCACTTCACATGTAGAGATGTTTCTCTAACTTTGTTCGTACTTTTGAGCTGCACATTTGTGTGAAGTATTGTAAGTGCCATTTTTATGGTATCACGTTTTCGTGGTACTTTTTGAACATGCCTGTTTTAAGCACACTCCGAGGGATGTGCTGTCTTGGAAATGGTACCACATATAGGTTAAACGAATCTCAGCCGGCTCCCCCAGAGGGAACACCTAATCGTGATATGTATGTTAAATTTGGCCTTCCCCCTATACTGTACAGTAAATTATGGCATAAATATACTAGGTCTGATCCCGAGTTGCAATGGCCACTACATGGGTCGTTTGATTTACAAAAGGTTCAGTTTGTGGAGCAATGTTTGTTTCAGCGCAGGTCTAGACAGGACATGTTTGATTGTGTGCGAATGTGGGAGAAAGCGGTGCGTGAACGTATGAAGCGTGAGACTGCCTTGGCGGACAAAGAGCAGCGCAAGGCTGCTCGAGATAAAGCTTTACAGCTGGAGGAGAAGGAGTCACAGGAGAAGAAAGAGAGGGAGGCACGGGAACGTAATTTGCAAACGACCGGTCAATTTCCTATTTGACGTCCGCTATATCCTGTCCTTAATAATGAAATTGATGATTTTTCGTTATTAGATCGATCTCCGCCTCCGTATGTTCAGCCTACGGCCCCGTCCGAGGATTCCGGTGATGAAGGTCGGGATAAGACGAGTACGAGGTTAACAGCGCAGAGAGCCGCGGATTTGCGTGGTTTAGCTAGGAAATTGAATTTGAATAGAATAACTATGTCAGAGGTTATGGCTGAAAAGGATAAGTGGTCGGAGAAAGAATTGGTGTGTTTTTTAGGTACCTTTGCAGATGAAGTTATTGATCGATTCCGTAAGAGTTCAGTGGATTTTGAACCAAAGGATGTGTCTGTCCATCATGAGAATATGCTTAAAGGTTTATTTGTTCTTGCAGATGCAGATGGGTTTTTCTTACGATTGATCCAGCTACGGGATGAGGCGTCCAAATTGCGGGAATTACGAAAGGCATCAGTGCAGCCTGAGCCGGAGTCGAAGGAGCAGTCCAAACAGTGTTCTATCCTGGGAACAGATAAGAGTTCTAAAGTGCATGTTATGCCTATGCGTGAAGCTGCACCTTTGTATGTTCCCCCTAAAAGGGCAAGGTACAGACGACGATAAATTGTCAGCAGATGCAAAGGGGTATTTTATATATATTTGGGTGTATACGCCTTGGAACAGAGCGGATGTTATGGCCCTGAAAAATGCTTTACCTGATCCCCGTAAAAATCCGGCAGCTTTCTATGAAGGGGTGGAGGGGGCCATTTCTTCTTGTATTATGACTCTTGTTGATATAGACCTTTTCTTTGGATTAATTCTTCCCCCTGATATGTGGAGAGCGATTCGTAAGTTTGATGATCAAGCGCTGTTTGGGGCAACCTGGAAGGAGATAGGCCAGGCTGACGTAGGCAGGGAACCTGCATGCAAACCATGTCAGCTAATTTTGGAACTTCCAACGGCTATTTTGAACAAATTAAAAACGCTTGTTCCCCCTAAAAAGATTGATTGGACCATGCTAGCTTCGTGCAAACAGAAGCAAGACGAATCGGTTTCTGACTTCTTCACACGTTTTGAAGAAGCGTTTCATGATTACAGTGGGCAATCGTTAACAGATGATACGGGTAGGCATTTGTTTGTAGATAAGTATGTGGCTAATCTCCTACCGGAGATTGCAAAAAGATTGAAAGCAAGTGAAAGCTCCTGGATTACAGCGACCCCTGCGTCTTTGTTGACTATGGCTCAGTATTACGAGCGGCAGGAAATAGAGGCTAAAGAAAGTGTTGATAAGAAAGCGAAGGAATTGAAAACGAAGGTGATGTTGGCACAGGTTCGTGGTGTGCAATCTAGAGGGAGCGATAGAGGCAGGCGAGGAGGGGGCAATGTGTCGTACGGTCGTACCGATATTGCTGAGGACCAATGTGCATATTGTAAAGAATTTGGGCATTGGGCTGACGATTGTCCGGTGCTTTGTGAGCAACATAGTCAGCGTGGTCGAGGAGGTGGAAGGTCGAGGAATAGTTATTCGGGAGCGAGAGATGGCGGAAGTGATCGTGGTAGGTTTGAAGCGAGGGGTCGTGGTCAGGATGAACGAAACACCTTTGATAGACGGAATCAGTATCAGATATCGGAGGGTGAGAATGTGGAGCATCAGGATTATGTGCACGCATAGGATTGCGTAGGATGGGGTGTGGAATCGGTCGAAGTGCCAGTAGATCAAAAGGGTCCATATGTATCAGCGGACATTTTTGGTTCTACTGATCAGTTTTTAGTTGATACAGGAGCTACTCGTAGTGCTTTGTCTAAAAACTTGGTTCCAAGGGCTCCCCTGTCTGGCGAAACGATAACATGTATAGGGTTCGATGGCACACCCTCTCCAAGCCCATTATCACAACCTCTTGCATTTTGTATTGACAAGTTTTTTAGCTTTTGTCCATTTTTGTTGTCGCCCCACACTCCAGATAATATCATGGGTATTGATTTGCTCAAATATTTTCGAGCAACGATACGCTGTGCTCCTGAAGGAGTGCGAGTTATTTTGAATGACAATTACCCAGATTCAGGCAGACTCTGTACCATGCAAGAAATTGAAGCATTAGCCTCTCTCCCACACACGTTATGGGTGACCTCGGATACGGATGTGGGACAGATGCTTATCCCGCCTATTCGAATTACTGTCAAGGAGGGAGTACTTTTGCCACGTGTACCGCAGTACAAGGTATCTAGGGAAGGTGAAATTGCCCTGACGCACATTGTTCAGGATTTGATCGTTGCAGGAGTGGTGGAGGAAGTTCCTTACAATGTCTGTAACAGCCCTATTCTTCCGATTCTTAAGAAAGACACAGACGACAAAGTCTATCGATTTATTATTGATTTGAGAGAAATTAACAAAATTGTCGTTCCCCAATACCCGGTGGTGTCTGATATCACGACATTGCTCACCTTGGTCCCCCCAACTGCAACGACCTTTTCTGTTATTGACCTTAAGAATGCGTTCTTTTCCATTCCCATTCATCCTGACAGCAGATACCTATTTGGCTTCACGTTAAATAATAAATCGTATAGATTTTGTCGTGTTCCCCAAGGTTACACAGAGAGTCCTAGCATCTATAGCCAGGCTTTGAAAAGACAGCTTGACTCTTTTGAATTGCAATCCGGAGTAGCCCTTATACAGTATGTTAATGATCTCCTGTTGGCTGCAGACACTTATGCACAATGCGAGGACAGTACACTTGCTTTGCTTTCCTTTTTGGCCCAGCATAATCATAAACTCTCTAAGAAAAAGCTACAATACTGTAGACCCAAGGTGACCTACCTCGGTCATCTTTTGTCTAAGGAGGGGCGTGCATTAACATCTGATCGAATTCAAGCGATTTTAGATACACCAGTCCCCCGCACGCAGAGAGATGTACGCGCCTTCATAGGATTAACGTCCTTTTGTAGACATGGATCATGGGGTTTTCGCACATTATTAAACCTTTGTTAGCGTTATTGTCCAAAACTACACCAATGCCCCTTGAATGGACAGATGAATGTCAGAATGCTTTTGATCAATTGAGACAAGCCCTTTGTTCTGCACCCGTGTTAGGTACACCAGATTACACAAAGATTTTCACGTTGTACGTACACGAGAAAGATGGGTGTGCGTTATCAGTGTTAGTGCAGACACACGGGGATAAGCAGAGGCCCTGTGCGTATTTTTCAGCCATCCTTGATCCTGTAGCGCGAGGGTTACCTGGGTGTTTCCGAGCGGTTGCAGCAACAGCAGTAGCTATACGACAGAGTGAGGGAATAGTTTTGTCGCACAAATTGTTGGTGCTAGTTCTCCATGCAGTAGATGCTCTGTTAAATCAAACGAAAACACAGTATCTCACGAGTGCACGTTTAACAGGATATGAGCTTACAGTTTTGGCGCCACATATCACACTGAAAAGATGCGCATCCCTGAACCCTGCCACTTTATTGCCATATCCGGTTGAAGACGGCCAGGAGGAAAAGCACCATAATTGTGTTTTCCTGACCGAGGAACAAACAAAGGGTCATGTCGACTTACAGGATATGCCACTTCCAGATGTGGGTGGGGAACTGTGGGTTGATGGATCGTGTTTGAGGCTGCCAGATGGCACGACTTCTGCAGCATATGCGATCACGACACTTAAGACGGTGGTAGAAACAGCACGAATACCCCAGAAATCGGCCCAAGCAGCGGAGCTGATAGCTTTGACAAGAGCCTGCGAATTGAGTGCTGGCTTATGTGTGAACATCTACACAGACAGCCGGTACGCCTTTGGAGTAGCGCATGACTTCGGCCTACTCTGGAGAGAGCGTGGGTTTTTGACTTCGCATGGAGTACACATTATGCACGGAGAACTAGTGCGTGATCTCCTAAACGCGTTACTTTGTCCGAAGAAAGTGGCGATAATCAAATGTAATGCACATAAAAAGATCACCGACAAAGTGGGACAAGGCAATGCCTTTGCAGACAGTATAGCAAGACAAACAGCTATGTCACGAAACGACTCCCCCATGTATGTAGTGAAGTCGCAGGCCGAGCGATGGCATGATGCTAGAGCAGAGATATTAGATATCCAGAAATCAGCGACTGAAGCGGAACTTGTAGCATGGGCAGCAGAGGGGGTGCTGGATGATGAGGGTTGTTGGAGGAGCATGGAAATTGCCTGCAGCTTACTTGCAAGCGATGGTCCAGATGACACATGGGTTGGCACATGTTGGAGCTCTTGCGATTACTCGATTGTTGACACGAGTTTGGGAGCATCCTGAGATTGCCAACACTGCCAAGAGAGTGGTCCAGACCTGTTTGATATGTTTGCAGCACAATCCTGCAAAAGGGACGCATACTCCGAAAGGAGGGTTCGTTCCACCTTCTGCACCATTCGAGGTACTTCAAATGGATTATATCCAGCTTGAGCGTTGCAATAACCTTAAGTATGTCTTGGTGGTGGTATGTGCTTTTAGCAAATGGGTTGAGGCCTTCCCCACGAAAGATAATACAGCTCTGACAACAGCTAAGGTTTTGCTCAAAGAGTACTTCCCTCGATATGGAGTTTGCAAATTTTTGTGGAGTGATAATGGTCCTCATTTTGTTGGGAAAATTGTGGAATTTGTGCTGAAGGGATTGGGGATTCAGCAAAAGTTTCATGCTGTGTTCCACCCTCAGTCCGCAGGTCTTGTTGAGCGGTACAATGCCACTTTGAAACTAAAGTTGGCTAAGATTGTGGCATCCACGTCTTTAAAGTGGCCGGATGCTTTGCCGTTAGCATTACTCTCTATTAGATCAGTGCCCCACTCTCGAACTGGTCTCACACCTTATGAAGTGGTGTTTGGAAGACCAATGAATATATGGGGAGTTCCTAAGCCGCGGTTGTTACATGATGTGCCTTGTATAATGATGAACGATTATTTGGCACGATTAACAAATGATTTGCTTTCTATTCACCAACATGTTCGAGAAGCGCTCCCTGACAATTCTATCGGAGAGACTCATAATCTTCGTCCTGGCGACTTTGTGATGGTCAAATCGTTTGAGAGAGTGAACAGCTTGGAACCGAGGTGGCGTGGCCCCGAGCAAGTCCTGCTTGCAACTCGAACGGCTGTGCGAGTGACCAACAGGAAGCGGTGGGTCCATTCAACTCACTGCCGCCGTGTCTCTCCAGACCTGGTGAATCCTATTGTGCTATCTGATTACAGAGATATCTTGGACGAGGAAAAGAGCCCAGCTGTGACGTCAGCCGAATCTGAGGGAGCCTTCCCGGACCACACTGTTTCTGGACGACAACAATATAATCTGCGCCCACGATAGGAGGAAGATTTTTCTTTTTGGTGCGAGACTGGTTGGGGTTTGTGAAACGGAAGCCGGGAATCTCAAGGGTGGGGGATCAGTTCTGCCAAGAGTAGTGACACCCGTCTTGACCCCGGAGAAGAAAACAACGGCTACCTCGGAGCTCAGCACTCACATTTTTTTATTTTTTTTTTAGTTGTATATTTGAGACATTGTGAACTCTCTTGAACTATGGCGTCTTCTGCATCACGAGACAAAATAATTCTTGGTGCTATATTGTTTGTATTGACAATTGTAGTGATAGCAGTGATAGCCTGGGTAGTAGAACTTGTGGTGCCTGTGCGAGAACATTTGCTGCCGACTACCCCGGCTCCATCTGAACATTTTCATTTCACCATACCCTATCATGAAGAACGGCACCGACAGACTTATTTGAACAATAGCTTCATTCAAATTTTGCATCATACTCACAATATGACGAACACTTCTAACTGTTGGGTATGTGGGATGTTGCCTGGGCATCAAAAGAAAGGAGGCACACCGCTCATCCCACTTCCGTTTTCCCATAATGGGTCTTGCAATGCCTGGTATACTCTCCTGTTTACTTTGCGCTGGCCAACAAAGGGGGGATTGCTTTTCCGTTTAAATAAAATATGCTATCATGATCGAGACGGCTATCCACAAGCTGAGGGTACTCGGTTCGAATGGGAAGAGTACCGCCCTGACAACGTGTCTGCACCCCGAATTTACAGCAATCAACGGAACATTAACATGTCCAACTCTCATGTTATTAATGTCATAGATACTAAGGCTGATCTTTGCATACGTAATAAAGGTACAATCCCGGTTGGCAAAAGTGAATGTAACACCACACTTACCTTTGACAGTCCAAATGACATTTCATTCGTAGCATCCCAGAATACATACTTCATCTGTGGCAATAAAGGTTATCATCGTCTCCCGTTAGGATAGTTAGGCACGTGCTATATTTCTTTTGTAGTGCCCCCTGTATTTATCGCCCCACCAATGTACCATAATGATTATATTCTATATCATGATTTTGTGTTAAACAGGGTAAAGAGGGCTGTAGTCCTTGAAGATATTGATCAAACTGATACTGCACTGCAACAATATGTAGATTTCAACTTGGGTTTGTTTTCATTTGTGGGAGCTGCTCTAAACAGTCGGAAAATATGACGATTAACTCGTGTTGTTGAAGCTGTTGCTAATGATACTGCTTTTGCATTGGGAAATATAACTGAAGAACTTCAAATATCTAGAATTGTAACGCTCCAGAACCGGATGGTTCTAGATGTAGTTCTAGCTGATCGAGGGGGGGCATTCCGAATTATCGGAAGTAGCTGCTGCCTGACAATTCACCATCTGTATATGATGCCATATCCAAATTACATAAAATTGCTGCTGAGATACATCCGGACAATGGTACATGGACCTTCTCGGGGTGGTTCTGGTCAATGCTTAGTACATGGGGCTGGAAGCTACTGACAATCTTATGTATCATAGTTGGGATATTATTCTTCTTATGTTTATGTATACAATGTGGCCCTGCATTATGTTCTATGTGTTTATCAGCTTGTATTCCATCTAGAAGAGCTTTCACCCAAAATGAATTAATGCGTCATAAAGAAGTGGCCCAAATCATGTCGATCGATATAGAGGATGAGTATCCTGACTATGTTCACTATGAGGTAGCTTCAGCTAAACGCTAAAAGGGTCGTCTGTCGTATTTTGACAATGGCTGGGTTAGCGCTTAGCTTTGCTACACGTTATTACCCTTATCTTGGTCTTACCTGAAAACGCCATTTTGTATGTTACGGCGGCCATTTTAGAGAATGAGCCGCCTCGTGCCCAGCGTGCCCTTTAGTCCTTTGTCCGTGCCACTGACCATCCGAGTTTGCCCAGCAACAGGCTATTTTTAGTAATGGTCAAGCCTGTACATGCGCAGTTCCGACTGACCAGTCACCCCTTAGGAATGTTCCGCCAAACTGACCAGCAGTGTTGTAACCCCTCCCATGAGTTGGCTGTGTTCCAAAAATGACCATATATGTACCTAAAACTCTGTAACTGTGTACCGCCTACCTTTTTATTACTGTAAAACTGTATAAAAGAAGGACTTGCACCGATGTTCGGTGTGATACTTCTTGCATTGCCGAAGGGTGCTGTAGGAATGTACCACCACCCCATGGGGTCTTAATAAACTTGTCTTTTGCATTTTCCAGTTTCCGTGCCAACAGTTCTTATTGTGTAGAGGGTATTCGACAGAGTATGTAGGCCTGAAGAACCCAATACCACAATAGGTATTCCAGAAGGGCACACATAAGTGTTTGTAGCCCTTTCTTTAATACCAAAGTGTCTCTGGGGCACGCAAAGCGGTTGCAAACGCCCATTGGTTCTTCAGGACACTGCTGTAATACAGCCCCTGGAAATCTTCCACTGCATCTCACAGGGTGTGAATTTTTTTTTCCAATTCACCAAGGTTGGTGCAAGGTGGTGCAAGTGTGTCATCAATGGAACTTCACAGGCGTCACTCCCAGATGTGAAGAGAAACCTGGTACTTAATAATGTCTCCCTTATTACCTATTTTTAGGGCTTGCCTGCTGATGCGCATGCGCATAGCTGGTGAAGCTCTATAGTGGCTTATACAGAGTTTAAACAACTGGCGATTACACTGGCGATTACATGCAGTGCATGTGCGCTTTTTAGGTCATTGCGCAAGCGCAAGCCCTAAAAAGCGAGTGCACAATGCCACCAGCCGCCTGCCTGCCTGCCTTCCTCGCATTATCACATCAAAGGCAGCCCAGCCTCCCTCCCACAAGTTTCTCAGCGTGCGCTTATTATTCACGGCCGGCCGGCCGTACTTTCAGTTTCACGGCCGGCCGGCTGTGTCTCCTTTTATTTGCACATTGTTACGAAAGCAAGGACTGTTGCCTTCAGTGAAAGTAATTCCACCAATCCCTGCTTGTAATTCTTCAAGGGCTGGCATTATGAGCACCGTAGTACAGGGGTTCCAATCCAACAATGAATTATTCGAAGAGAATTAAACAGGAACAGTGCAAGGATTTTCAGCACTCCACAAAGACGTACTTTGCCGCGTGAGCGCTCCGTCCATTGATTAAAAATATGATTTTCTGCCTTTTTCTTAAAAAGTGGCCTTGCATCGCCTTAGGGGGACTTCTGGCCCTGGAATCCGTGTTCGTTGGAGCTTACTGCTGAGTTTCAGAACCGTTGGACTTCTCAACAGATGAAGCAGCAGCTCCAGGAACTGTGAAAGAAGTGCACTGCTTTCACTTTGCAAATTGTTGCTTCACGTTTTCAATGACGTTACGTCAACGAGGTATGGCCTCATAAAGGGTGGCAAAGCATTGCTACAATTCTTTGTGCGTCACAGGAGCTGAGGCACGCACTACTTCCAAATCCTCTCCAATGTCCTTTTCAGGACTGCACTATTTGGCCACTTTCATTAACATGAGCAATTATGAAAATTATGAGTTACCAATCCGTGTTCGTTGGAGCTTACTGCTGAGTTTCAGAACCGCTGGACTTCTCAACAGATGAAGCAGCAGCTCCAGAAACTGTGGAAGAAGTGCACGGCTTTCACTTTGCAAATTGTTGCCTCACGTTTTCAATGATGTTACGTCAACGAGGTATGGCCTCATAAAGGGTGGCAAAGCATTGCTACAATTCTTTGTGCGTCACAGGAGCTGTGGCACGCACTACTTCCAAATCCTCTCCAATGTCCTTTTCAGGACTGCACCATTTGGCCACTTTCATTGACATGAGCAATTATGAAAATTATGATTTACCGTATCATTTTGGTAACTCGAATTTGCATACGTAAAGCCAACCACATTAAGCAAATCTTGATTTTCAGATGAGTAGTATGAACATCTGGCACCTGTTGAAGCACCCACCACACAGCTCCAACGATGCACCCATGACACAGCTCCCACGATGCACCCACGACACAGCTCCACCGATGCAGCCACCACACAGCTCCACCACACAACTCCACCGAGGCACCCACCACACAGCTCAACCGATGCACCCACCACACAGCTCCACCGATGCAGCCACCACACAGCTTCAACGACACAGCTCCACCGATGCACCCACCACACAGCTCCACTGATGCACCCACCTCACAGCTCCACCGAGGCACCCACCACACAGCTCCGCTGATGCACCCACCACACAGCTCCACCGATGCACCCACCACACAGCTCCACCAATGCAGCCACCACACAGCTCCACCGACACAGCTCCACCGATGCCCCCACCACCCAGCTCCACCGATGCACCCACCACACAGCTCCACCGACACAGCTCCACCAATGCACCCACCACACAGCTCCACTGATGCACCCACCACACAGCTCCACCGAGGCACCCACCACACAGCTCCACCAAGACACCCACCACACAGCTCCACCGATGCACCCACCACACAGCTCCACCGAGACACCCACCACACAGCACCACAGATGCACCCACCACACAGCTCCACAGATGCACCCACCACACAGCTCCACAGATGCACCCACCACACAGCTCCACAGATGCAGCCACCACACAGCTCCACCGATGCACCCACCACCCAGCTCCACTGATGCAGCCACCACACAGCTCCACCGATGCACCCACCACCCAGCTCCACCGAGGCACCCACCACACAGCTCCACCAAGGCACCCACCACACAGCTCCACCGATGCACCCACTACACAGCTCCACCGAGGCACCCACCACACAGCTCCACCGATGCACCCACCACACAGCTCCGCCGAGGCACCCACCACACAGCTCCACCAAGGCACCCACCACACAGCTCCACCGATGCACCCACTACACAGCTCCACCGAGGCACCCACCACTCAGCTCCACCGAGGCACCCACCACACAGCTCCACCAAGGCACCCACCACACAGCTCCACCGATGCACCCACTACACAGCTCCACCGAGGCACCCACCACACAGCTCCACCGATGCACCCACCACACAGCTCCGCCGAGGCACCCACCACACAGCTCCACCAAGGCACCCACCACACAGCTCCACCGATGCACCCACTACACAGCTCCACCGAGGCACCCACCACACAGCTCCACAGATGCACCCACCACACAGCTCCACAGATGCACCCACCACACAGCTCCACAGATGCACCCACCACACAGCTCCACCGATGCAGCCACCACACAACTCCACCAAGGCACCCACCACACAGCTCCACCGATGCACCCACTACACAGCTCCACCGAGGCACCCACCACACAGCTCCACAGATGCACCCACCACACAGCTCCACAGATGCACCCACCACACAGCTCCACAGATGCACCCACCACACAGCTCCACCGATGCAGCCACCACACAACTCCACCGATGCACCCACCAGCCAGCTCCACTGATGCACCCACCACACAGCTCCACTGACACAGCTCCACCGATGCACCCACCACACAGCTCCACCAATGCACCCACCACACAGCTCCACCAATGCACCCACTAAGCTCCACTGATGCACACACCACTCAGCGCAACCACAGTATCACTCAGCGCAACCACAGCATCACTCAGCACCACCACAGCATCACTCAGCACAACCACAGCATCACTCAGCGCAACCACTGCATCACTCAGCGCAACCACAGCATCACTCAGCGCAACCACAGCATCATTGGTTCTAATATGTTCTTTCAATGTTTCAAGCTGTTTTCAAGCTTTCACGCTTTATTACAAATCACAAAAAGATGTTAATATTTCACTTCTGTTCTTGGATTTTCATCACAATAAAAAACACTGAACATAATCTTCACAAAAGTTATTTAGAAAAGTTTAAGCTATTGCCATTACAAATTAAATAAATTATTTAAGTATTAATTATGTTAAAAAATTAAAAGCCATTGTTATTTGTAATATCAATACATCTAAGTCACATAAATACAAAACATGTTGCATTACAAATGCTGTAGGTGTCACATTTGCGAAAGTTATAACTATTGGCATTGTAAATGACAAAGCTATTAATTTAGCCATTTCAAAAAATAACACATAAATAAAAAAAAATTCATTTATAAGACCAATAGCTCAAACTTTCCTAATGCGAGCTCTATTGCATTTTCAATGCTTGTTTAGCTTGTGTGAATACACTCTCACACTTTAAGCCTTGGAAGGTCAATCACAGTTGAACCCTCATATATGTTGTATTTGATGGCCCACTGTCATATCTCTAGGACCTGTACCCTGGGCTTGAAAATGTACCCTTATATCACGTCCCTAATCCCTTCACAAGTAGGTTAAGGTCTTCACACTCACTGTCTGTTCCAGAGACACACTACATTGTTGATGAGCAATTCCCATCATGATACAGAGAAAGCTTACTACCACACCAAGAAGATGGACAAGAGATACAGTCAAAACCCCTGTTCTTCGTAACACAAGTCTGGTTCTATATTGATGTAAAACTGCCTTAAGGTTTCATTCCAGGCACGACGAAAGCGATGCTCATCTTCATCTGACACACTTATCGAGGAATGGGAAAAATATAGACCAGCATCTTACTTTGAATTCTTCTCTAAGTCAGTCACGGCAATTCCTTTTGTTGGCCAATGCTTCAAATATTTAAATGCTTCACTCCTTGTCCCTATCAACATCTGCCACTGGCTCCCTGGCTGTCCAATTCCTGTCAACATCACGTCAAGAGCCATCCTCTTTCAATAGGATACTTAGGCTTTTCCCCCAGATTTAAGTCTGAACAAATCCAAGTAAATGGTGCAAGACGGTGCCACCAACCTCTAAGGCACAGGATCCCCTAGTAATACCTTCTTCTCTATTTAGAGGCTGAGGCGCATGCTAAGGAGATACCTTGAGTGTAGCATTTGAAGGTTTGCAACATGTGTGGCTCTCACTGTGAGGGCATTTATTTCTTGAACCAAGGAGGATAAAATTCAGAGGCAAACATATTTTCCTTGCATATACACTAATGCTCTCCTCTTCTTGGACCTCCAAATGTAAGCCAGCTGGCCACCTCCCTGGATACTGCTCCACTCTTACTGTGGCATGATCGAAGGAATTTTCCTATTCTCTTTTCAGTAGTTATGGAAAAGACTGAAAAAGCCAAAGATATCAGGCTTACCAAGAACTTTGAGCCAACAGGAAAGAAGTCTGAACCCTTGCTGATCATTAGCAAAGGAAATAGTAGCTGCATTATGGCTTCCACTTCATCTACTTTGGCCATGAACCACCTGCAAAGCAGCACAATTCAGTAGCCTATGACCCAGAATTTCTGAGCTCTCGTTCTAATGTACAAAACTTGAGATGAAGGACTGGTCTGATGTGTTTCATTTTGCTCATTAAAGGAAATAAACAAATTACCGTGATGTACAATTTTTTTCCTGTGGCAGCCTATCTTTGAAGGCATCCAACCTTTCCTTTTTGGCAAGATGGGTTCATGTTTTGTGGAGGAACTGCATTGCATTTTGCTGAACATATGCAGGGCCATTCACTCAGATGACTAAAAATGTCATACCTCATTGGACCCAGTTACAAAGTTAAGAAGCAGGAACACAGTGTTGTGAATGTGTGTATGGATGGGTTGATCTTGCCCTGTTGATAGGCGCATGATAGAGAAATACCTTTTTGGCGATAATGCTGATCAAATTTAAATAAAGCAGGTGCCAATGTCTGGCCTCCTTGGGTCTGGGTCAATACACATACCTCGAAACAAGAAGAAAAGTGAACCATTTTGTCAAAATGCATTTTGGACTGCGGAAAATAGGAACATAGGCAGAGAGTGTTCAAATGCAAAGAAAGGCCCAAAAAATACAAATATTGGTGGAGTCAAGATCATCTCCGGCCATAGGGCACTACTGACAAGCATTTGGCAACATGGACAGATACAAAGATAGAAGTCTGTGATGATGGAGTGGCATCACCACGTCACAGAGTTGAATGTTCAGAGAAGTAGGATGTACCTAGGATGGCAGTCACCAGTTTACCCATATGATCCAGTTCAAAGCACAAGCACAAAAGCCAACCTCCATCCTCACGTAAAAGGGAATGTGGAAAAGATCTGTGTTGATTATAAAACAGCACAGCTGAAAGTGCAAAATGGTGGCTTTTGACCAATTTACACTGTAACCGATGGTGGGAAATGGAAAAAGGGTATTCAAGTCCATTGGCCATGCAAGAGTCACTTACCCAAGGTAGCACCAGAGTGTCAAAACTATAGGTCTAAAACAGGAATAGAGAATCTGGTAAACACAGAGGTTCTGATTCACAAAGGTAAACTTACACGCTTGTGTAAGTTTACGCTTTATCACTATTCACAAAACTGCATTTTATTAGTACGTTTACAAGTGCAGAGGCTCCACAGTCTGGGCAGAGAACTACGTGCATAAAAACACAGGACAGGCCTATCTTTTCAGGTGCGGAGTTCTCCACCCTGACCGCAGAGTCTCCGAACACGTAAACTTCCTATTAAAATGAAGTTTTATGAAAACTTAAAAAGAATAAACCTACACAAACGAGTATCAGGCCCAGAATGGTTCCTATAGTTAAGAGGCCACCGAATCACAAATTACAACACAGACTACAAGGACAATCACACCATAGGTTTTGGAGATGCTCACTATTCATAGACAATGATCGCCGGACTTTAAATAGCACCTCTGCTGTAGTTACATGTCACGAGGGTTGCAAGTTAGGTACAGCAACTGCCTACAACAGACTCACAAAAAGATTGCAATCCCTGCTATTAAGTCCTAAGTCAAAGAGCAAATTAATGGTTTAAAATGGGAAGATGGCATGTCATCTTTATTTTAGTAGGGGGGAGAAATTATCTGTTATGGGAGCCACCTTGGTACCATGAAGCAAAGAGGTATTCTCTACAGCTCATCCACTAGTTACTTAAAGCCCTGTTCTGATACAAGATTAAGTTAAGTGGGAGATAAAGGATATTTAATAGCAATGGATGTGCAGATACAGCATGGTGGAAGGCAAACTCCAGTTGAAGAATAGGAACACCTAAAAGTGAAGGCTGAGTGAGATATTGCTATAGGGTCTCCAACCCATTGTCAGAGCATGCCAAGATTTTTAAAGGGGGCAAGATGCATGGGGGTGTGGAGCCCGCAGCGGAACTTACCCGGAGTCTGAGTCTGAGAAAGGCTGTTCTCAGTAATGCTGCGAACCAGTCAGCCTGAACTGGAAAGCTATTGTTTGGTGTTGCGTACACCAACAAGCAGCATTGATAGTGTTTTCTTCTGTGTTCCAGCATATGAGGTAGTGAAGGTGAAATCTTGGATTTTAGTAACCAATCACAATTTAAGGTGGTGCCTCTCTACTCTTACACAACAGCTTTCCAAAGAAGTATGGTCACCAGCTTCTTCCTGTGACTGTACTTCCTTGTCACATTCTCTAGCTCCAGTCTCTTGGTGCCTTCAGCTTTTCCTCTACTAGAATTGGTTTCTTTTCAAGGGCACTTCCACCTAAGGTGGCTGCAGAAAGGAACATTCTTCGGAGTGAAGATCACCACCTTAAGGTATGCCATCACAACCAGCCATTGACAGATACATATGTATAAGTGTTTTCTGCCAAAATATCAAATTAATATCAAATTAAAATCTTGTGGGACAAGAGTATCATTGTAATATTACTGTGATGTAAAAAAAAAAGAATAGAGTGGACTATAATAACACAGACAAGAATATTGTTTTTTTACTGAGTTTTTTCATACTGTTGGTTTAAAATATAGTTGTTATATGCTATGATTTGGTTTAAATTATTTTATTATATTTTTCTTTGAGTTAGTTTACATTTTTTTATAGCAGGTGAAGTGGGGTATGGGGATTAGAATAAGGAGTAATAAGGAGTAATTTTTTTATATCTGTTTTTAATTTCTGTATCCTCTTTATATTGCAGTTTTAATTTTTTTACATGTTTATTTGAAGTTTAAATATTCATATTAATTTTTGGGGAAAATTGGGTGGGGGGTATTTTATTTTATTTTTTAAAGAAATTTAATATACATTTTTTTAAATTAGGATTTCCTTTAGATTTTTTAATGTTTGAATATTAAATGATTCATTAATTTATTATATTTATTAATCTAATTTGTATATTTGATTACATTGTTCTACAAATTCATAATTTCTTTTCTGATCCATATTGGTATTTTTTGATTCGTTATATATTTCATTTAGTAGTTTGTGAAATGTAATAAAAATAATTTAGATGTATTGAAATGTTTGCTATTTAATTTAGATATTGTATTAAAACATTATTGGTAGTTTTTTTATAGCTTTGTATATTTTATGATTTGCATATTTATTTATATGCTCTGTATCAGATTAGAGTTATTTTCGATATATATTCTGTAAATATATCAAAGTCCGATATGGCTCAGATTGAAGTAGGAATAGTATACCTACCCTACTCAAACTCCAGAGCTTTTCCCAGTATGGCTTAGATTAGATTTGGAATAGTAAATCTATTCCCCTCAAAGCCCAATGCTTTCCCTAATGTGGTTTCGATTGGCTTGGTAATAGGTGATCACCCCCCTAAAAGCCCAACACTTTCCTCAATGTGGTTTAGATTGGAGTGAGAGTAGGAAACATACACCATTCTATATTTACAGTTTTGTACATTGTATTTTGAATTGGAGTTACAATAATTTATTTATTGCTTTGTAAGAAAAACACTTGGTTCAATGTTGATTTATAATTAGGTAGAAAAAATATTTTTTTAAGAATTCTATTTTTATTATTTGTAGTTTTTTAGGTGAAAGTATTTTTTAAATGTCAATAGTAAATTGTTAATAATATGATTTGCTTTACATTTTAGGTAATCAAGTGAACATTCAAGAACGACACTGTTTTAGTCAGGTATCAACGCCTAACTTTCTGAGTTCATCGAAGCAAAGCACATCCTGGTCCTCTCCCAATCCGGCTTCCAAAGCAACTACAGCACCTAGACTGCCCACCTCACCACCACAGATGACATCCGCACCCTCCTTTGCCAAGGCGAAACTTCAGCCCTCAGCCTCCTGGACCTCTCAGCTGTCTTCGATACCATCACTCACCACACCGTATGCGCAAGACTCCATGATGCTGGCATCTGTGACAAAGCCCTGGAATGGATCTACTCCTTCCTCACCGGCCGAATACAGAGAGTAAGACTACCACTGTTCCTCTCTGAACCCACAGAGATCAGCTACGGTGTGCCTCTGGACTCCTCCCTGAGCCCCACTCTCTTCAACTTCTACATGGCCCGCTCACTTCCATCGTCAGGAACTATGGCCTCAATATTGTTTCCTACGCAGATGACACCCATCTGATTCTCTCCATCACCAATGAGCCCGCAGTGGATGAAGGCTGTCGCCACCTGGATGAAAAACAGCTACCCAAGCTGAACTTAAAGAAGACCGAAGTCGTCATCATGGGCTCCACCCACTCCGCCGGGGCCAACTCCTAGTGGCCTGCTGCACTTGGAACCCCCCGCCCACACCCAGAGAACATTCACGAAACCTAGGCATTATCCTGGACTCCTGGCTCACCATGAACCGCCAGATAAACGCCGTCTCATCATACTGCTTCCAAGCGCTAAGCTTGCTTTAAAAGGTCTTCAAGTGGATCCCCACTGAGTCCAGAAAGACAATAACCCACAAAGTCATCATCAGCAGAATCAACTACGGCAACGCACGCTACGCTGTCATCACCAAGAAACTGCAGACCATTAATTACGCCTCAACCGTCTCAACATCCCCCACTACAGCCACAACACCGGCAACCTGAGAGACCTCAAGTGGCTCCTAGTCGACAAAAGAATTTCCTACAAGCTCCTCATTCATGCCTACAAAGCTCTACATGATGCAGGACCTGCATACCTCAACCACCAAATCACATTCAACGCACCCACCAGACACATCCGCTCCGCCCAACTGGCCCCTGCTACCATCCCAAGTATCCACAAGACCACGGCTGGAGGAAGATCCTTCTCCTACCTCACAGCAAAGACCTGGAACACCCTGCCTCTCTTCCTCAGGCAATCACTGTCCCTACCTCAATTCAGGAAGAATCTTAAGACTTGGCTCTTCGAATGAACAAAGGGCCTCCGGCGGACCAGCTGTTCCCCCCACCCCCTCCCCAGTGCCTTAAGACCCTTACGGGTGAGTAATCACGCTTTCCAAGTAACCTGATTGATTGATTGAGGTAGGTTTCATTTTTTCAGTCACTCATTTAGAAAGATATTCAGTTCTGTACTTCTTGTGTTTTTTTGGTATAGTTTGCATTATTTACATTTCAACATACATTGCTATAAATGTGTTACCATAATTCTCATGTACATACATTTTTAACAACGTAAAAATGTTCACACTTTTTATTTTTTATATATTTTGTGGACAAATATGTTAAACATTTTAAAATGGTATGTTTATTAACAAACATACATATTTTGATATAATTTCTTCACATACATAATACTTTTTTGCATATCAGCAATTTATTGTACACATTGTATAGTCAGACATATTTTAAAAAGATAAAATGTACTATACTTTTTAATTAAACTGTTCTATACTTATTTTTCATGTTTTTTAATTTTATATACGAATATATTTTTAACACTGTTTTACATTTATTTATGTATTACAATACTATTTTGTAGTAAAATAAAAATTATTTGAATTTGTTCCCCGATTCCTTTGTTCTCTGGTTAAGGTAAGATTATTTTTGTATT
This sequence comes from Lissotriton vulgaris, assembly GCF_964263255.1. Classification (NCBI taxonomy): domain Eukaryota; kingdom Metazoa; phylum Chordata; class Amphibia; order Caudata; family Salamandridae; genus Lissotriton; species Lissotriton vulgaris. Next base: position 87,820,797 of record NC_141697.1, on the reverse strand, counting down.
ATCTTTTGAGGTTGTAGTGTTGTGGGGGATGGTTATAGGATATGTTTAGGTTAGTGGTTTTTATTATTCTGGTTTTTTTAGAACTAGAATTGTGTTTTAGTTGTATTAGTCTAATGCTGTAGGCCTCATTGTACCATTCTACTGTAGTTATAGGTGTACTGTTTTTCTAAGGTATGTATTGTTTCTCTACATTGTATATATTTTTGTAATGTTTACAGGACATATGTGTTGTGGGGTTGGGTGTTTTTTTTTACAGGTTTTCATTTGGGTTATTGGCGATGTCTTTTTTTAAGGCTTTTTTTTAAAGAAATAGATTTAGTCTTGATTTTTAACCAGTGTTATTTTTCATTTCCTTCATTTTTCACTTTTCCTGCAGATTATTTTAGGTTTACTTTTCAGGGAAGTGGGGGAGGTTTGATGGCTTTATGGATTTTTATCACTTGTTCAGAATTTCATTTATTGACTTCGATATGTTTGCATTTTTGCATCTTATTGAATGTTATTTATTGATTCGTTTTTGCCTTGTGGATTATGTGGAGTTTCATATCTTTAGCTAAGAAATTTAAATAACATTTGTTGTATTATATACTGGGTAGGATATATAATTTAATTTTGTGTTATTGTATGCAATTGCATTTTCTATTCTGATTTGGGTTTGGAGATCTGTGGGTTGGTTCCATTCTAGGGGCAGATTTATAAGCTCCTTGGGACAACTTTACGCCACTGTTACGTCATTTCTGTGAGGCAGCGGCGTCGTAAACAATGCGCCACGTTCCAACATATATACAACGTGACGCATCTAGGGAGATGCGTCACGTTGTAAAGCCCTGTGTCAGGTCGCAAGGAAGCCTCGTAAAAATGACGCAGTGAAAATTTCACAGAGTCACTTTTACGACCCAGTGCGTCAAATCCTAACACCTGCTTGAAGCAGGCATAAGGAGTGATGCAGCATGATGGGAATAGGCACTCCTGACCATTACTGGAGTTGCTTTGTGCTTGCGACACAACTCCAGCAATGCGCAGCCTTTCTGCCAAAAGATGCGTCACGCATCTGTCTATCCTTACTCTACGGTGCGCCGCATTGTAAATGTGACGCTTCCATGGTGGCACAAGGCTTTTTTTCCATCACGCAAGTCAGCTGACACATCTCTGCTAATATGCAGATATGCGCCAGTTCTTATAAATCTGCCCCTTAGTTTTTGGTAGCTTTGTTCCTATTTAACATTTTCAAAAATGAGTATTGTGTTGGGTGACTTCGTCCTATGGTTCCTTGGAAGTAATTGTGCTACCCTTCCACTGCATCTACGATCCAGAGAAGTAACCGTTAGAACTCAAACAGGTCGCTCACAGTACCATGGCTGATACTCAGAATATCGGGGGGCATATTACCAAGCAATAGCGATAATTATCGCTATTGCTTGGTTAGAGACAAAAATTTACCGCTGAGCTGCGGCGATTTTTACCGCAAATAAACCTTGGTATTACCAAGATTTATCGCAAATGCGATAAAAATCGCCGCAATGCATGAATATCGCTGAAAAGTCAGCGATATTCATGCATTAGCGAGCTAATGCTCTTAGCCATGTTATCCACCTCCCATTGGATAACATGGCTAAGAACTGCTCAGGGCAGGTGTTAGCTTTTGGAGATATTCACGCTTAGCGCAAATATCTCCAAAAGTTGGTAATAGGAGATAGCGATGTTAGCGATTGTTTTCAGTCGCTAACATCTTGGCACGCCCACTTTGCATGTCATTAGTGATAAATATCACTGACATGCAAAGTGGGGCCCAAGATGGTCGCTATCTCCAACTAGCTGTCGCTAACTGGTGTTAGCGACAGCTAGGTAATAGGGAGATAATTTTATCTCTGCTTTCTTGGATTTTAAAGCCAAAAAAGCGGAGATAAACCCCCTTGATAATATGCCCCCAGATTCATTATGACATTCAGGAGCAAGACCAACAACCTGACGACCATATTGCACAATCACTGGCAGATTCTGCATAAAAATGATATTCTTTTTCGAGCCCCTCGAGCTTTTGACCATGTACCAGTTGTTTCCGCGAGAACTGCTGCAGGGAATTCAGTAAAAACAAATCAACTAAGGATGAAAATACACTCTTCTGAAAGAGTTTCATATTGAATTGAACATACCTGTTAGATTTTCAGCTCTGATGATGGTGAAATTGGTAACTACAGTTGGTGCACCAATGATAATATGGAATGAGATTTTTTTTAAAAAGCTAAATTTGGCAGTAACCGGAGTAGCGATGAAAGAGGCATCTAATGAAAATTATAATATCTATATATAAGGGAACTGATTGTGAAAACAGAAGAGGCAGGTAAAGGGAAAAAAGAGTGGAGGAGTGCAGACTGATTAACTAGACCTCTCCTGACCCATTCAATTCTCCTATGTAGGATCCTGAAACTATGCAATACCCCAGCTTGGGAGAACCCCAGGAATAAGCAAAGAACACTAGGAAATATTGTGAGACTACAGAGGCACAGACTGTGCACTGGTTGTGATAACTGCTGTAGCAAGGTCTGTAAATAAAATAAAGAAACAAGGACTAGTTGATATTTCATGTGTGAAAGAATGTACTTGGGCACAAATGATTATGAACCTAGGAGGAAAGAGGCTGAAAGAATGAACCTTGGTTGAATTCATATATGGATATGTGGTTTTGTGAGTTTGCTTTCATTTTGACATTCCACAGAAGCGGAGGGAGACTCCTGCAGAAGCGGCTGTACATGGTTGTGTCCACCCGGCTTTCACTTGCAGTGGTGCAGCCGGAAGACAGTGTGCCTCTCTCCACCGGTAGCACGCGACCAGTCTAGCGTGTCTCTCTGCCAGTCATCCTGAAACGTATCCAATCCCAAAGAAGGGTGAGCAGAACGATGAGTTGATGTGGCCAGACCAGCTACTCAAGAAGTCAGGCAGGGGATCAGCCTTGACTGCACTGCTGGTAGTTTCTGATCTTCAGGTTGTTGCCTAGTGTGCGGAGGGGAAGGAGTGGGTGGTTCTAGGGTTATGGTAGAAGAGGACAGCAGTTGCGTTTTAAAGGAAGGGTGGGTTCAACAAACTGAGCTGAGCATCTTGTGTGTTGTTTGGGAGAAAGGCAGCTGTGGCAACATACTATGCAGCATGGCCACAGTTTAATGCAGTTTACATTTGAGAGTGCTTTTATTCTCCATCATTGATAATCTGCTAATCCCTGGTTGGGTTTTAGTCTGGCAGACCCAATTAGTGTCTGTTAAGGAAGCAGATTCAGCAGCAATACATTAGCCAGGAAGTATTTGCAACATTAGGCACTGTAGGGGATACTCTGGTAACTACTCCAACCTGGCTAAGAAGTTTACCAGGCATGGGAAATTCTTAAAGGGGATGTTTTGTAACTTTGACACCTGTATAATTCGATTCCCTAGCGGGGTGAAATGGCTATAAATACACTGACAAAATATGCCGAAGAGCACTACATAATGGAGCAGTCTCTAACGTACCCCAGTTTCCAGCCTTTATTGCCTAAAGAATTGAAGGAGCTTCTTCTTTTTCATTTGAAATAGCAGTTAATCCTATGGAGCAAAGCCCTGTGAAGTGTATCAACAGCCCAAATCGTATATCTATGGCGGTGGATACATTGCAATGTAAAAAAATCTAGGATTGGTTTTCCAGTGGGAAATAGTGCTTCAACTGCAAAACAGCAGGTGATGAAGTTCACTCTTCCAGTTGTAGATACTGACTCTCTAAAGTATCTACCTCAATCCAAAATTGACAAGGAAAGTATGCAGAGTATCCATGACATTCCCACTACTGACAAGGCTCCACTCACCTGAAAGTCAATGATCTGCGGGAGCAAAGATAATACACCCCTTCCCTATTAGATTAATCCTTAAGACACAAAATTACACACGTGCCAGCAACCAATCCCACAGGGGAAACAGGGTAGGGGTTGCAGTGGGAAAAGGGAGAGCAGCCTCTCACGTCTTGCTGAGGGTGTCTAGGGTTTTTGGTTCTCACAGGAATAACTCAATCCTTAGTCTCTTACACTGGTATGATATCTTTCTTCTCATAACGTCTATTAAAAGGGAATATAAAGGTACACTTTCAGTAGGGAGAACACATAATACACTTTTGCTTCCAGAAGCCTGTTCCCCACACTGCTAATTACTGAAAACCTTTTGCTTTCCGCTTTTTAATCACTCTTACCCAAGTGCTTCTTTTTGAGAATATGGATAATCTGTTTTATCAAACAGATAAGGTAATCCACCAAAACAGACCACGCTGATGGATAAATTGATGCTGGGCAAGGGTGTGAGAGCTGGGCATGTTATTTATGGTACCTTGTCCAAGATGAGTGCCAAATCCTGCTTGACTGAAATCTCTGGCGAATTCGCTAAAAGCTGCTAAAAACTGCTCACAAGGTATCAAGCTGTGCAGATGGGAGGGAGGTCCTGGGGTGGGTGCACAAAATAGATCCAAAATAGGGATGGGTTTGTACTTTACACACTGATGGTAGCTATGTCACGTGTGAAACCTCTGTAAATGGTACAGGTGAAACCTTAGTAAATGGACACCTATGGAAGTGGAGGGCAAGGCCAGGGGGTCATTGAATGGTTTCTGAATCTGGTGGTGTATCCAGAGGCTGTTTGGGGAGCCTTTTATGCGCCTAAAGCTCAGATAAGGAGACCAGCAGACTAGCCCTTGGAGTCAATCTTGAGTCTTGGGTTCAAGATGAAGTTGCAGATCCAGTTCATCTTCCTCAGGCAAGAAGGCAGCAGGTCAGCACAGCAGGGCAGCAGTTCCTTTAGAACCGCAGTTCAGCAGAGTGGCAGTCCTTGTAGCAGCACAGCAGTCCTTCTTCCTGGCAGAGTATCCACAGGTCGACAAGTATACTGTAAATGTAAATGTAAATGGATACTTGTATAGCGCACTACTCACCCGGAAGGGTCTCAAGGCGTTTGTACGAATACCGCTGTGGAACCCATCCTGGCTTTCCCTGTGAGGCGTCCACGCCTGGGCACGCCCAAGGTGGAGGCCAGGCATCCTTAGCATTGTGGGGGCCGTTGTGGAGATTAAGCAAGCTATTGCCCAGAGTTGCAGAGTGGGACTCCATGATTGGAATAGGCACCGAGGCAAGAATTATCAGGTCCGTGGAATTTTTGAGCCCAAGACCCACCAAGGCAGGGAATTGAACCCTGGTCTCGGGCTGAACCTCTGCATCAGGGTCTGCCGCTCTAACGATTGAGCCACACTTCTCCACTACTGAAGAGTTGGTGTCTTAGGTCCAGTATATATACCTAGTTGCGCTTTTGAAGTGGGGGAGAAACTTCTGGAGGTTTCCAATTGAAGTCCCCAGGCCTCCTGCCTTCCCTGTCATGGCTGCAGACTAACTGCAGGGGGATATGCAGCCCTTTGTGTGGCGGCAAGACAGCCTATTCAAGTGTAAAGTGGACTCTGCCCAGTTCCTCCCTCTCATCCTGCCATTTGAAGCCCATACAGGCACACCTACGCTCCCAATTGTAGGAGGAATACACAACGCAAACTCACCCAACTGTCCCCACACCAATTCATGTATTCACAGACAGGCTACTGGCACTAAAAGACTAAGGCAAGAGAATGAAAAACAACTATTTATGGAGGGTCAAGGGGAATATGTTTATAGACCGTCCAAACTCAGATACCCCTATTGGAACTATAAAGAACAAGAAGAGTTGGAGGGTCTGTGAACCAAAAAGCCGAGTCTACAGGGTCCTCGTAGAAAAGCTACACTTTTGGATTGCACTGGACCAGACCAAAGTGGTAACAAGACACTAGGTGTATGATAGATATCCTATCAGCCCACCCACTTGGCGGAGCCTCGTCATGTAGGACGTCTAGAACCAGGATGGTGTGTCCAAGCCTAGATGAATTGGCTAGACAGCACACAATTATGGTTCATACAGTGGAAGTGTCCATGCCACTGGGCGGTGCTGGTAGAGTGCAGTGCAAAAAGAGAAAGTGAATAAGTGATGTTAAAATGACGGTCAAGGCAAAATAAAAACTTTTTATTGATATTCACCTGGACGTCAGATTAAAAGGAGATGCAGGACAGTGTGACAGAATCACTGTCTACTTTGCTGTGTTGTTAAATAGGCCAACATGTTTCTGCCAATAGGTGAAACTACACCGGCATTCTTCAGGGCCACTTATATGAGATGTTGCTACTGCAAAGGTACACTCTGATAGTAGTATAAAAAGTGAAAATGACAGACCAAAAAGTAAGACTGTCAGACTAATGGAGTGGTCACTAGGACATCCTACCGTATCCTCTTGAACCATCGGCTTTGGTTTTAGCCGAGAGGTACCGACGGAGAGAGCGGGGCCTCAATCTCCGAGCCGTTGCCGGGTGAGGTGAGGCTTGACTCCCACATATTGCTGGGACTGCATCCTCTATCAACAAATGGTTCAAGAGGATACGGTAGGATGGTCCTAGTGACCACTCCATTAGTCTGACAGTCTTACTTTTTGGTCTGTCATTTTCACTTTTTATACTACTATCAGAGTGTACCTTTGCAGTAGCAACATCTCATATAAGTGGCCCTGAAGAATGCCGGTGTAGTTTCACCTATTGGCAGAAACATGTTGGCCTATTTAACAACACAGCAAAGTAGACAGTGATTCTGTCACACTGTCCTGCATCTCCTTTTAATCTGACGTCCAGGTGAATATCAATAAAAAGTTTTTCTTTTGCCTTGACCGTCATTTTAACATCACTTATTCACTTTCTCTTTTTGCACTGCACTCTACCAGCACCGCCCAGTGGCATGGACACTTCTACTGTATGAACCATAATTGTGTGCTGTCTAGCCAATTCATCTAGGCTTGGACACACCATCCTGGTTCTAGACGTCCTACATGACGAGGCTCCGCCAATTGGGTGGGCTGATAGGATATCTATCATACACCTAGTGTCTTGTTACCACTTTGGTCTGGTCCAGTGCAATCCAAAAGTGTAGCTTTTCTACGAGGACCCTGTAGACTCGGCTTTTTGGTTCACAGACCCTCCAACTCTTCTTGTTCTTTATAAGGCAAGAGAATGCCAGGTTTCTAAAAGTAGCATGTTTAGAATTACAATTTAAAATGTGACTTCACCATAAGTTAGGATTTTAAGTTGTGATTCCAGAAACTCCAAACATGAATGGGTTACCTATTCCCAGTTGGAAATTACACTTATAAAATGTAATACGGTATCTCCAATATAATCCTATGGTAGAGGTAGGCCTTGCTGTAGTGATGTACCAGATGTAACGGTTTTTCACTATCAGGACATGTAAAACTTAGAAGTACATGGGAAACATTTTAATAAATTACACCCTGCCCTCTGGGCAGTCCAGTCCTACACTAGGGGTGACTATCCTTAGAAGCGCACCCATCCTAAAATGAAAATAAAGTTTCCTGTTATACAGTCTCAGTAAAGTTACAGGGCACTGGTACATTTGAAATCAAGGAACTTACCTGATAAAGTAACTCTGGCAGCTATAGCAACATTACTCTGTATACAACAGGACCAATAACAATTTCTCCACAACATTTTTGTGTGGATTGGCCTGGTGACTTGATCTCCCAAAGTTCTTTCAAGCCAAGCAAGTTCAACTTTTTTTTTAATATGGGAGAGCGAGCTAAATTTGTGGAACATATCAGCATTCATAACATCCTGCAGTGTCACAGCATAGACCCTGAGTTCTGGAGTACCCCATATCTTTCTCCAAAATAACAGTGGACGCAGTCTGGCCTTATCTTCTATCGGCTTCCTGCCCATATCAAGTAACAGTGGGGAGGTGGGAGTACTTTGTGGGAGGAGGGCCAGATTTCTATTGAATTTATTCTCTGCCATAATTTAGGATCGGCAACTAGGTAAAATGCTGATTTGAGGTTGGCAAACGTAACATATAAGCTGCCTCTGATGATAGAAACTGTCTGCCAGTATATCAAGAGGAATCGGAAAACCTGGTCAATGGTGCTGGTTTTCTTGCGAAAACCATCTTGAAAGGGAGAAAGTATCTCATGTTCAGCAGGCCAGTCGACAAGTTTATTCAGTACTAGACAACAGAAGATTTTTTGAATCCCGTAGATAAAAAGGGTATCAATCCCTGGTAGAAACACATTGAGTTGTCCCAGAGTAGAGTTCTTATCTAGACAGAATCCTAATATTATCATCTTAAATGCTGACTTCTTTAGAAAGAATGGATATGACATATACCCAGTAATAATACCACACATGACCGACAGAGGGGAGCGTGGTAGAATAGACCACACTTCCCTTCACATTTCTTGTGATTCGATCCAGTATCCCCCAGACCAACTATTACATCCATAATCCTTTGCACGGTCAGTAAAAGTGGAAGTCAGTATCTATTGACATACGGCCCTTGAGGATAGTTGGAATATTCTGGTGGCCCAGTTTCCTAAAAAATTTGTAGAAGCGATAGACAAGGTAATCTTCTCTTGCAAGAATTAAGGTCAGTAGTAGTTACTGTAAATGGTTGGAAAGACCCCGATATTCCAGCTAAGGCTACCAGATATGGCCCCTCTTGTTCGTTGACCATATAACCATTGACCATACAATTTCATCCAGTTCAATCTTGAACTTGATATCACAATTCTCTGTAATTGATTCTTCACAAAGTGATCGTGCTCTACATTTATCCACTCTGGAATTATCTGAGGAAAATATTAGGGCCGGCCACTGTAAACAGGCTGCTGGTCTGTAGGCAATTGAACCAGAAAATGAGAAACTATACTAAATTCCACCAAGTATCTTGATGGTTAATGAAATGGTGGCTTCATCACTCCAAATCCCCAAAGAAGATACATTGATGGACCAACCAATTATAAAATATGAAATTTAAAAGTCCAATGAAGTTAAGCTGCTAAAAAAACAAGGACAAAAATGGAGCTGTGAAAGGAGCGATGATAAAGGAAAAAGTTGAATGGCAGTTTTGGATAGAAATAATCTAATCTTCAGTCAGTTTAGGGTTGTTCTTTCAGGCACAAAAAAAGCAATAAAATCCTTGAAGGAAAAAAAAACATGTAATCGAAAGGCACAAATGCACAGACTACAAAATCTATGTTGGTCCTCTCTAGCCCAAGCATCTCCTGAATTAGGGGAATTTGTGCTCTTTTTGGTGTATTGTAGCCTTAAACTCTGGCATGAAAAAGGCCCGGTAGCTAATGAAATTTCGACTGAAACATGGGCGTACTATAGAAAAGATCTCTATGAATCAAATAAGGATGTGCAAGCCTATGTGATGCCCGTTACATCAACTGAACTCCTTGACTTGCCTTCCTGCGACCAGATAGTTGGGTATATAAGCAAAGCTAAGCTTCTGCTGCTATAGGGCCCAATGCAATTTTGACTTAGGTAGTCAAAATAGCCCGAAAATGAATGTGGGGCAAGTTATTGCCCACTCTATTTGAATATTGTTTTGCTTTCGTGCCTACTCCCAAATTCTTGGAAAGGGAGTGGTGGTCTCCCCCCTCACCAGAAAGGAAGTAATCCAGTTCCTGGGAATTATCACCAAATTGCACTATTAGATGCAGTTAGAAAACTTTTCGCCATGAGCATTTTAGATCACTTACGGAATAAGGGCCGGGAAACAAACATCATTCCAATAGAACTGTCTAGTTTTACAGAAAAAAAAGATAATAAGTCTGAGGGTGTTGCATAATTATGCTAAAAAGCATTTTCTAAAGATAAAAATTCTGAAAACGTAAATCTTAACTCTTAGCAGGGAAAAAGAGAGTTGAAATACAACTGGTACTCGGGCAGCGAGAGGTTAAAAATAGTCAAGTCAAGTCAACTTTATTCGGTTTTGAGGAACAAAACCATGAAAACAATACTCAATCGTCGGCATCAACGGCAGAAAAACATATTCCACAGCATCATACAAATAGGTAAATGGTGCACAATACAACATTCAGAAACCCTAAGAAAGGGCACTACCAACCACGAGTTCAATTCCAAATCCCATTATAATTAAAAAATAAACAGGGAGGAGCCAAGCTAGCGACCGAGATGGCCGCATAGACGCTCGGCTCCGTGAGCCCTCTCACCCCGCGCATACATCCTGGCAACTATCCTGAGCCGTAACAGCATATTTAAGTAGGCGAAGGAAAACTTTCACTGACCGTTTGCTCCTGAGGCTTCTACGTGCGGCAGGCCCGAAGAAATGTCCCTGACTGTTTTGCGGCCCTCACGGAGCTGGGACCGGGGTGTCGAGTGAGAAGAGCAGCCGGCCGCGACTGTGACAACAGCGGCCATTGGTGGAGGTGAGGAGTCGGCCGGAGTGCGCCGGAGATTTGATGGGCCGATGGCGACAGTGAAGACCCAGTCCATCTAGCGGAGTGCCTCGTGGGGATGCGTGGCAAAGCAGGGTCGAGGGGAGTGCACGATATTTGGCCCCCTTTCCAGTGTTGTGTCCGGGCATAACTAAGGACTTCCCCCGGAATCGGCGGGCGGCTCCCGGGGAGCGGCAGAGATTTTGTTTAGCCTTTTGGTGGTTCTTCCCTGGGAAGCCTGCCTCGACTTTCTGGGTCCTCGCTGTGAATCCTATTGCGCCCTGGTGTGGGGCCCGGTCCCGAGGTGAGGTGAAGAAGGACGAGGCCGGAGCAGCTAAGATGGCGGCTGGCACCCTCTTACGCAGTAGACTGTAGGATCAGTGGGTCACTGGTCCCATCCTTGGGTGCACACTGTAATTCCTCTATGGTTCACAGAGGTTCCAGACTTTGTTGGTTATAGATTGTTCATATTTATTTTTTTCATAAACATGTTAAATTATTCCATTTTCAACATATTGACTTTATGGTTAGCGTCAATCCAATGCATTTCGGGGCTATATGCTGCCCCTTCATCAGGGAAAAGGTACTGTAATAAAGTTCAAAGAAAAAGTATAAGTAGTGGTAGGTAGTGAACGTAAAGCATACGTGGTATTGGGGAAGCACTAGGGGGTGTGGGGGGAAAAAGGGTGGTGTGTATCAATTGTGGGGTCACCTTAATACACTCTGGTCTGCCCGTGTTCAAAAAGGAGGTAAAAACGGAACCATGCTTTCATGGTAGCTTACGTGCGCTGAAGGTATTAAAGTTGTGCCGATATGCTAAAAAAAGCAAAGGGCGCATATTGTAAGTATACGTTTGGATTACTACGTAGCTTACACTCTATAGTGGTTCATGCGGTCCACTAACCTGATTAGAAGGAGGGTTCGACTTCCATGCTCATCCGCTCATAACGCCGGTCAGGACGCGAAGTGTTTCCTGCCGCGTTTGATCAGTTACATGAGTAGCGGTCACGTGGGGGATAGGAAGTGAAAACAGACTCGCGGGTGTAGTCTGGCTTTAGAAAAAGTGGTCGGCAGATGAGATAAACAAAGTGCGGTGTGAAAAAAAGTTTCATCCAGTACCCAAAGGGATTCAAGTGTAATATTAGTACGAAGGGTGTGATTAATAATAAAAGTGAAATTCTGGTGAGTGTAAACAATGTCCGGTGGGGACATGTACTCCCAATAAGGCAGTGTGGGGGAAAATCATTATATACATGGGACTAAATTGTGAATAACAGTACATAAGATGAAAAACAGTACGTAAGATGAAAAACGGCAGGAAGCCTTTTAAGGCTCCAAGAGCAACATTCATAAATAGCAAGACAGTTCAATTCTATCATTGAGGCCCATTGGCTTCTGTGTGGAAAGTCTTTGAATCCAGGTATTTTCTCGTTGCAGAAGGTATTTGTTATTGTCTCTGCCTTCAATTTTGACAACAGTTTCCAATATAATGAATTTTAGCTGTGAGATGTTGTGTTTTTGTTCTTCAAAGTGGGTAGCAATGGAAGATTTGGTATTTTTCAGTCTGATATTGGACTTGTGTTCTGTGAGTCTGATTTTGATTTTCCTTTCGGTCTTGCCGATATATAGTTTCCCGCAGGGGCATTTGAGGGCGTAGATTACGTTGCTCGAATCACAGGTTGCATTGACTTGTAGTTTGATGGTGTTGCCCTTCATCGGGTGGTTGATAGTATTGCCCTTTATAATGCTGTTGCAATTCCCGCAGTTGAAACAGGGTTTGGTACCAGTGTATTTGACAGTCACGGTGGGTTTGTGTTGAACCAGTTCACCTAAATTCTGAGCTCTGGTGAACGCGAATAATGGGGGTTCCAAAAAAATCTTGTTGAAATCCGGTTCCAGATTGAGTAGTGACCAATGTTGGTGTATGGTTTGTTTAAATTTCATGGTGGCTGTGGAGTATTTAGAGACTACCACTATCCGTGTCTGTTGTTTTTTGGGAGCAGGTTGTAGTAGTTTTTGTCGGTCAATGCTCAGAATTTTCTGTTTTGATTCATCAACGATGTTCGGTGGATATCCTCTGTCCCTAAATTTGGTGGCAATTTGTTCAATAGTCTGTGTGTATTTCACTGGGTTAGATACGATCCTTTTGGCTCTGGCCATTTGTGAAAATGGGAGGTGTCTTTTTAATTTGGGTTCATGGAAACTCGTGTAGTGGAGCATGTTGTTTCTGTCGGTCGGCTTTACAAACAGGTTTGTCTCAAATCCCTGTTGGGTAATGGTTACCCTGACGTCTAAGAAATTGATGCTCTCCTCAGATATTTCCCACGTGATTTGTATGCGTTCGTCTATTTTATTGAACTGTGTCAATAGGTGTTGTAGTTTTTCCCTGCTGTTCTTCCACACGATGAAAATATCATCAATGTATCGTGTTAGTAGCACTAAGTTATCTGTCCATTCTGGTTTGTTGAAGATATGGGTTTCTTCAAATTGTTCCATGAAAAGATTGGCGTATACCGGCGCCGCAGAATTGCCCATGGCCATTCCCACCAGTTGTTGATACCAAGTTTCTTGATGTTTGAAGTAGCTTTGGTATAGGGTGAAGAGCATGAGTTCCATCAAAAACGACTGAAATTGGCTGTCTATGGTGGAGTTCAGTAGGGTTTTTTCAATGGCTTCTATGCCTAAAGAGTGTGGTATAGAAGTGTAAAGGGATCGGACGTCCGCAGTACATAGGATCAGTTTGTCTTCAGGATTAATCGGTACATTGTTCAATTTAGAGATGAAATCTGTGGTGTCTCTTGTATAAGTTCTCATGGATTGTACTGCTGGTTGTAGATACTTGTCGAGTATTTGTCCAATCGGCTCATGGATACTTCCACACGTGGAGACTATGGGTCTCATGGGAGGGTCCATGAGGTTTTTGTGTATTTTGGGTACCATCCTTAGTGTGGGACTCTTGGGGTAGGTCTTGATAAGAAAATTCTTAGTCCTATCATTTATAGTTCCATTGTCATGGGCTTTGTCGATGATGTTTTTCAGAGTCATCATGTACTCCTGTGTGGGATTCTTTTCCAATTTCATGTATGTTTGTGTATCCATAATATGTTCCATTACTTTGGATTCATACATGTTATGGTCCATGATCACGAGGGCTCCCCCTTTGTCCGCTTTGGTGCATGTTATCTGGTGGTTTCTGGATATCTTTTTTAGTGTATCAAAATCTTTTTGGGTGATGTTTCTCATGTGTTTTTTGTCATATTTTATGTTGGTCAGATCCTGTTTCACTATGTTCTCAAATAAATCCAAGGTTTTGTGACTGATTGGAGGTTGGAAAGTGCTATGTGGTCTTAGTCCAAGTAATTGGTCCTCTTGTTGGTCAGGTTGTTTCGGTAGGACATTTTCGAAGAAGTGGCGCAAACGTAGTTTGCGCATTAACTTAAAAAAGCTGACTTCTAATTCCAAACTGTTGGTGTTGGTCGTGGGTACAAACGATGTGCCCTTTTGTAGTAGTCGCTCTTCGTGTTTGGTAAGTGGGTATTTACTGATATTGATCACTAATTGTTCTGTGTCGTTTTCTTTTTCTTCTCCTTGGTGGTTGCCGTCACACTCCTCGTGGTGGGTGGTTCTACTTCCTTTTCTTTGTCTTTTGTTCTTTCCTCTCCAGGGTCTCCTTGTTGGGCTTGGCCCTGTTCTAAAAAAGGACTCATTTCCGTTGCTTGGCTAGTGGTTGGTTGTTGATCTCTTTGGACGTCTTGTCTGGTATTTGTTGACTGTTGTCTTTTAGTTCTTTGGGTGCTATCGCTGTCAGATGAAGAGGTTTCAGTCTGAGAATTATATGGTTTGCTTCTTCTCTTCTGCGCATAGACCTCGGCCCATGTGTAAACCTCACCAAGACGGTAGTCTAGAGTGTCTCTTTTGTATTTCCGAATTTTTCTTTCATTGATGTCACTAGTGTGTTTATCCATTTGCGTTTTAATGTCTTCTAGTATAGTTGTTAATTCTTCTTTGGTTAGCATTCTGGAAAGTTCAGTGGAGGTCTCAGTAATTTCAGTAGCTAATTCATCCAAAATTCCAGATAGCTCCTCAATAATTAGGAGAATAAGGTCCAGAGAGCATTTATTGAGGATTTCATACCACCTTTCCTGGAATTTCTTTGAATTCTTGCAGAGTGATGGTTTTAGGGCTATCCGGAGGCCCCTTGGTATACGTTGGTTGCGGTGATATTTAACTAAAGTGCTAGCGTGTAGTTGTTGATTGATACGTCTCTTGCTGAGGTAGATCAGTTGTTTAATGTGTTGTTCTTTGGAGCGGGTATTGGTTTCCTGTGCGTTTTCTTCCCTGATCAGTGCATAGATACGGTCAGCTTCATCCGGTTTGAACGCAAACGTGGAGGCTCTCGCCTCGGTGCTTTTAGAAATCTCTTCGTAGTTACTCATGGTAAGTGGTGGTGTGCTATCAACCCCTGGGTGGACACCAAGAGCTAGAACTGAAAAGTTGTTTGGGTAGATGCACAGCAGGTTGGTGAGATTTTAAACGTTTAAAATGGCTGGCGAGATCGAGGGCCCTTCTCCACTTTTTTATTCTTTTTCTTTCTCCTCTTTTTCTATATTTCGGGTCTCTTATTTAGGGCGACAGGCACACTGCTGGGGGGGGGTAGGCCATGGCCTTCTGCAGGGGTGCAGGGCGGAAGGTAGGGGGATGGGGTTTGTTAATTTGTCCGTTATTTGTTTCCATGGCCCTTATGTCTTTCTTCCTTTTTTGGTGTCGTCGTTTTTCATGTTTCCTACAGTATGTTTCGTTTTGAGGGGTGGGGTATAGCTCTGCTACGGAACGGGTTTGTGTTTACATTTATCCTGACTCGTATACCTTACCCCCAATATTTCAATTGTATTTGCACTATTTGCGGATTTCCTGATTCATGCTTGTTATTGTAGGACCATGTATGACCGTATGGCATTGATTCTTAGTTTTTCTTTATTGTAAAATGAACCTTCATGAATCCTGAATTTTGGCCAGTACGCTTGAATACAAGTCATATCCTGGACACTTGTTAGACCCCGGTTTTCAGGCTGCTATATTTTCCCACATTGATTTGCTGTACTTACGACTTGACTAGCCGCCGGCCGGGGTGGTTGTAGGCCCATGCTTGTATTTGCTTGAAGTAATAATAAAGGTCCCCAAAAATTAAAAAAAAAAAAAACAATTAAGTGCTCTGCCATAGATTTAAAATCTGCCTCTAGAGAAAAGAGGAACAGACCTGAAATTAATTCCAGTACCCTAATCTTGTATAAGATGACAATTGTGCTCAATGCTAGCATAAAAATGTAAACTTTTTCAGTGCTCAGCCCTCCATCGATTTTCTACATCTTATTGCCACTTTGAGGAAGGCGCAAACTCTGTGGCAGACGTCAGAGCTACCCAGGAGCTGAAGATCAATGAATGCATCCGTACTTCTTTGAAGATTTAACTTCTTTGGAGATGGCTTGAGATAGAGTAAAAAGAAGGGCCTATTAAATCTACAAAAAAACATAAAATGCAACAGTGTCTGTACAGACAACTCATCACATGCGCAGGCTAGTGCTGAGATGCCCAAAAAGCTTTGGTACTCTGGGAGACACAGGAATCGCCACACTGTGGCGGCCCCAAAGTGCAAAAGGAGATATCTCTCCCAACATGTGAGCTCAAGTGATACATAGCTGGCAGGCTCTGGGTGGGAACAGAGCCTAATAAAATCTCTAATTGAGCTCTTCCTAAATTCAGAGTCCAATCTTTTAGAATAACTATGGGGCATATTATCAACAAATAGCGATATTTATCGCTAAGTAGGGTTAGCGGCAATTGTTTTATCGCCGTGCATTACGGGATTTTATCGCTGAGATAACGTGCTATTAGCAATGTTTATCTCAAAAGCGATAAAATTCCCGGTGATAGCAGCAAAATCCGTGATGTCGCTGAGAATACAGCGATATTCACGCATTGTCGTTAACAGGGTCTTAGCCATTATATCCACCTCCCATTGGATATAATGGCTAAGAACTGGTCTGAGCATGTGTTAGATTTTGGAGATATTCACGCTTAGCGCGAATATTTCTATTGCTACGCCTGTGTTGCTAATAGGCGATAGCGATGTTAGCGACTGCTTTCAGTCGCTAACAGGTTGGGTACGCCCACTTTGCATGTCATTAGCGATAAATATTGATGCCATGCAAAGCGGACCCCAAACCGCTCGCTATCGCCTACAAGCTGTCGCTAACTGCTGTTAGCAACTGCTTGCTAATAGGGCGATAGTATTATCGCCGCTTAGCGGCCAAAAACGGCCGCTAAAGCGGCGAAAATTGCCTCCCGCCCCCCTTGATAATATGCCCCTATATTCTTGATGACGAGCTTTAACTACCAGCTTATCCTCCTTACATAAAGTGGCAGGTGCAGAAAACATATCGGGCAGGGATAATTCGTTAAGACCCTTGGAGACTTACCCCAACTAGGGAGTACATAAACCTCTATCTAAATTAAGACAATCTGAAATAATATACCTTGTTAAACTGACCTCTGAACTGGCTCAGACGCTGACCCAAAGCAAGAAGGCGGCCAGCTTGCTTTTTCAGAAATATATAGCAAATTTACCTCTAAGTGAACAACAAAATGAGAGGTGGTGAGGGTGGGAAGGGGAGTCGTCTGCATATGCAATTTTCCCTTGTCTGTATGGTGGAAATATTGTGATAATGGCACACACTGTAGCTGTACAAAGCTGCAGGGGCACATTGGGAGCTGTACATTTTTATGAAAGAAGAAATTGACCCACTGCCTACAGACTGAGGAAGATGAAATATTGTACTAGCCATCCTGTGCCACGAACAAAATGCCAAGTTAACTAAAAGTGCTCACCCTGCTCAAGATGTGGTTACTCATCAGCAATGAGGAAATCTTTTTCGTGATATGGAGCTTCTTGAAGTTAGTGTTCAAATCCAGGTTGCCCATAAAAGTCGCAAACACCTCTACCATTTAACATATGTACTGCGTCTTTTGGTATGAAAAACAATTGGTTCTGCAGGGAAATTTATAAAAGATAAATGATTCCACAACTGTAAATATATGACAAGTCATTGACACCAGAGACCATTAGAGAATGAGGAGGTCAATTAATATTCATATACGATTAGTGCTTACACTAGCCCACAGGGCCATTGTTTTCATATATACAAAGAGTGCACAAGAAACATGGGTACAAGATACACAATAGGCGCAGAGTGTCACAAATACAAACATTTAAATAGACAAGACATTACATATGTCACACAGTATTAAATGTAAATGTATGTATACTTGTAAAGTGCACTGTTACCTCATCACTTGGGGCATCCTGGCGCTGTATACCGCTGGGGAACCCGTCCTGGCTTTCCCTGTGAGAGGGCACCCCCAAGGTGAAGCCAGGCATCCCCGGCGCTGCTAGGGCCGTTGTGGAGATTAAGCAAGCTATTGCCCAGAGTTGCAGAGTGGGACCCATGGTAAGCATCGGCACCTAGGCGAGAATTATCGAGTCCGCTGACATTGACCCAAGACCCTGCCGCGTCAGGAATTGAACCCTGGTTCGGGCCGACCTCTGCTTCAGGGTCTGCCGCTTCTAACCAGTGAGCCACCCTTCTGGATGATTATAAATATGCCTAATTGTGTAAGAAAGAAGTCTTTTGAGCATAGGCTTGAATCTTTTTGAATTACTCCTAGACACCATTATAGAATTTCTTGTCTTGTAATACTGTGTAACATATGTAGGGCCAGATGTAGGAAGCCTAATACCGGTCGGTAACGGCCGAAATTACAGAATTTCATCGTTACTGACCGGTATTAGGCTTTCAGATGTAGGAGGCCACATTTCAGGATTCAGTAATTTACCGAATCGGTAATTTAAGAAATCGGTAAATTACCGAATTCTTAAAATACCGATTTGGTAAATTACCGAATTAGTAATGTAGAGAGCACTCAAGTGAGTGCTTCTTACATTTAAGGATTCGTTATTTACCACCAACTATCAGTTGGTGGTAAATAACGAATTCCTTTTAAAAAGCAATTTTTTGCTTTTTATTCAGTGCCATGTGGCAGACATACATGCCCTTAGGGCATGTATGTGTGCCACATGTGCGCCCATGCACTATTCAGGGGTGCGACAGGGTGTCAATGTGACACCCTGCCACCCTTGAAAGGGTTCCCCCTATTACCGATTCAGTATTTACCGATTCGGTATTTACCAAATCGGTAATTCCTATTCATTCCTATGGGCCACCAGGCCCATAAGAATGAATGGGAATTACTGAATTGGTATTTACCGATTAGGTAAATACCGAATCGGTAAATACTGATTCTTAATTACCGAATCTTACTGATTCGGTAATTTTTATCGAAAAATTATCTACATCCCATTTACCTATTCTTAAATACCGAATCGTTAAAATTCGGTATTTAAGAATAGGTAAATTGAGATTACCTACGTAATGTCTTATGGACTTAAATCTTTGTATTTGTGACACTCTGCACCTATTTTGTATCTGGTACCCATGTTTCTTGTGCACTCTTTGTATTTATGAAATCACTGGCCCTGTGGGCTCTCCTCATTCTCTAACGGTCTCTGGTGTCATTGACTTGTCATATACTTATATTTGTGGATTAATTTATCTTTATTTACATTTGCCAAAGAGGTGGCGAGTCCAAACTGTTTAAGGAACAAAGTGTACTAGGAAGAAATACACTACAGTACCATTTTTTTCTCATACCAATTGACATCCCAGGTCCTGCGTGATACTGGGTCAGCCCATTTGCTTTAAAGATATAAGTAGAGCATCATCATCATATAATAATGACGCAGGAGCAAACACATTAGTTATTTTCGGGACATCACTAGTTACATTTGCCAGATAAGAACTCAGGTTGTTGATGTAAATGATGAATGATGACGGTGCCAAAATGCACCCTTGGTGCATTCCCCTTGCTAAAGGGAAGGTATCTCACAATTCTCCCACTGGGCCATAATGCACATTGGCGGATAAATTCCCATGCAAAGTGTCCAAGAAATTCACCAGTGCGGACTCAACTCCCAAATCCAACAGAATCAACCATAGTTTGGTTCTCTTTACATGGTTGAAGGCTGTGGACAGATCCATAAAGGCTAGGTGCAGTGGACCGTGCTTGGCGATGGTATACTTGCCAATCAATAAGTGCAGGTTCAAGCACTGTTCCACTGTTCCCAACCCCGAGTGGAAATCCTATAGGAAAGGAGACTAGGTGTTATTCTGTTAGGATCAAGATCTTAATTGATTGAAATTCACCCTTTACAAGATCTTTACAGTGCTGTCAATTAACGAAACTGGACAATAAAATTTGGGAAACTTACGATCTTTTTTTAAATTAGGGACAATAATCAAATGGCTCAAGAACATGGGATCTTAGTGCATAGGGAGTTATTAAAAAACATTAGTGAGTGGGGGTCTACACAGATCGATGTTACATTTGATAAGGTCTATAGGGACCCCATCTGGCACTGGGGCTTTGCTCCCGGTGCTCAGCCTTATAGCTTCTGCAACTTCAGGTAAATCGATAAACAGTAAAGGTTAATTTCTCAATTTCTCCCAAAGATGGTCACTGTGGCACTTCCCTTCCGCAAGATGATAGATAAAGCTAAAATGTTTGACCCAATCCATGCCCAAAACGTTACAAAGCAGGGAGGAGCTAGCTGGGCCCCCCATTTGCCTGATTTTGTTAACAGGGCCACAGAACAGTTTGCTACTGTTCCTCAATGATGAGATTTCTAGACTTTCCCAGACCCTTTTGTTCAAGGCCTTCTTTGTTGACTTTAGAATGCTGCGCTAGGAACAACCTGGCATCACAAACCTCCCTGGAATCTCTAAGTGGAATGTATGACGTTACAATGCATACTTTTACAACGCATACCTTTACAACGCATTTTTAACAACGCAACATCCATTACAACACATTCCATTACAACGCATGCCATTACAACGAATTTTTAAAAACTACCTTTACAACACATTCCATTACAATGCATACTACCTTTACAATGCATACCATTACAACGCATACCATTACATTGCATGTATGGTAAGTATTGGATAGTGTAGGGGTAAAAATTATTATTCTAACTCCAGGGAGATGCAACAGTAGGGTAAGTGTTGGATAGTGTAGGGGTAAAAATTACTATTATAACTCCAGGGGGTGCAACAGTAGGATAAGTGTTGGATAGTGTAGGGGTAAAAATTACTATTCTAACTCCAGGGGGTGCAACAGTAGGGTAAGTGTTGGATAGTGTACGGGTACTTTGCGTTGTGATGGTATGCGTTGTAATGGTATGCTTTGTAATGACTGCATTGTAATGACATGCATTGTAGTGGTATGCGTTGTAGTGTCATGCGTTGTAATGGTTGCGTTATAATTGTTTCGTTGTAATGGTAGTGCGTTTTAAAAGTTGCGTTGTAAAGGTTGTTTCCCCTCTAAGTGTATCTAAAAGGGCCTTCCTTAGATGCCAATTGTCAGCTGAACAATGACTATCAAACTAGTGATGGCAGTCCTGGGTATGTCGGATGGGCTACAACAAATGATTCCTACTGCATAGGCATATGTGTTCCTAGTGAACTAATAGACCAACCCCATAGGCATCCGCCAAACTGTTTCGAAATTCTTACTGATGCTCCTTTAAAAGATGACCCCGAGCAATGTTGGGATCTTTCAATTATCAAACGAGTCCAAGGCCATCATTAGAGTGATTGGCGTGCGGTATAGATACGGCAGAGGCTTTAGTCTTAAATACAGGAAAACTGCCTACTGGAAGTAAAGCATTGTAGTCCCCCTTCTTCATCTCCAATAAATAGCCCTGAATCATGGTTAGCAAATCCCTGGTTATGAAAATACTATTAATTACTGAGGCCACACCCTCTAGAGAAGGCCAAGCAGGAACCCTTTCCCTTAAACAAACTGATAGGGTCTACAAGGTTGTGAGTGGCTAAGTAATAACCTAACTTGCTTCCGCAGCTATCTGAGAGACCCACAGTTCCTTGGCCCTCAATATCGAATGGTAGCTTGGCATTAAAATCCCCACAGAGAAGAAAATTTGGTTGGTGCAAAACTACCACCCCTGGGGACTTCACGGAAGTTAAAAAGGAAAATAGATAATAATGCGTATGCATGCGCATAAGGAACGCATTCAGATTTTATAAAAGCATTATTATAAGTTCACCCGATAAAAATAAAAGGAACTCTCATTATCCCTAATAGTCAAAGCATGAAAGGCAAAGCTTCCTGTTTCTAGCACTAATACATCAACACTTAGATTCAGATGCACCCATGCCAAGAGACCACCCTTACCTCTGCCTCACAAAGAAGGAGTCGCAGGCAGGAATAACAGGCAAAATCAGCATTTGTGATACTAGCGGTTGACCTTATTTTGATTTTACTAGTTTGAGCAATAAAGCAAATTTGTTGCAACTTCTTTATAATTCTATGGGGAGAAAGCATTTTAACCATCTAATCACAATTAATAAAATCAACATATCCCCTATTTTAATGTATGCTCTGGAATACACACCAATTGTACACCGGTCATTTTTAAATGTATACATTTGAAAAAATGTCTGCATCATTAGCGCTGTCATTCCTATATAACTCCTTAGGCTGGAGCTGGGATAGATTGGGTTTTTTGTTCAGGCCTTTGCCAATATAATTAGAAGAGGCTATACATTGATGCATGCTCCCAGCTTATGTTTGGGGTCTCTCTTTAGGGAAGACCTGTTTCAAGAGTCCAGCAATCATTTAACCTGTAATAGGAATTTAAACAGGGCTTTAGAGTAGATGATTGTAACATTGGTGTGCTTAGAACATAGACTCTATGGCATCTCCGAATATTTATTAGATCCCAATCAGCCTGATTAGGTTATTTGTTAGATCCAGGACATTCTGCATCTGAAATTTCCTTTGGCTTGTCCTAACCTTGCCTTTCCTTTCAAATTTCACATTAGGTGAAACAATTTATTATGGGGAGGGTAAAACCAAGACAGAGTAATAACCATCTAGTATCCCTCTTTATGGTCTTTGTCAAAAAGGTATGCTGCACTAAGAGAAGATTTATTAAGATATCTAAGTCCAATTTCTATTAGTACAAGTAGGGACACACAACATGCCTTGATGGATTTGCTTAGGAATTCTCTGAATGAACAAATATGCTTGAATACATAACGTTTTTAAAGTCTTTTTTACCCATATGTTAAAGTAACTGGAGTATTCAAAATTTAGAGGCAGATTTTTTATTATTTACATAGCGCAGCAAGCCACCTTGCTGCGTTGTGCGAAAGGGAAAGTGCAGGAATGTTCCATATCCTGTCCGACACGAAAAAGCTGTTGGAAAGTGACTTTGGGGGTCCATAGCAGGGCCCCCTTCATCCTACGGCCTTTAGTTGGGGGGAAGGGGTACCTGAGGCACACCCATGTAAAACCCTGCACTGTGTTCAGGGTTCAGGGGTTTACACACACACACACCATTTCCCTATAGGAGCCTGTGCTGTCTGGCTGAACACAGGCTCCCATAGGAAACAATGGGACTCTGACCAAACAGTGTTCTGTCGCATCGTAATAGGTCGGGGGAACTGCTGAGCGCGATTCGGTCGGTCCCGATTCCAAGACGCTGTCAGGCGGAAAGTTTCCGCCCAAAATCGTAATCGGCCTCTTAATGTTACTTTTTTATGGTCATTAGTATACTTTTCTTAATGTTTGAATAACAATATTTTGATCAATGATTGTTCTGTTCTCAATGTTTTATTTTGGTGCCAATATTTGCAGTTTCTATATTTTTTGCTTACGATATTTGTGTATGTTTGATATTTTTGATAGTGACAGTTTTATGGTTAATATTATAATTTCTTCCTAAGTATAGGATCGTAGTATTAAAGTAGTCAAATGTTTTTTAGCAATATTTGTGACGTCCAATATTGTTTTCCTTGATATTCTGTCATTAAACTGTATAAGCATGTTTGTTGTCATTGTCTTTCAATAACCAGTACAGCAGCCCCAGTCCCAGAACATTAGAGCCGCTGTCCATTGAAGCCAAATTTCATCTAACTTTCTTTTCTCTTCTTTGACCTACTGCCTTCCTCAATCCCACTCCTTGCTGTAACCTTTTTTCTTTCAGGCACATGATTACATGTTGCTTCTATTTCTGATCCTTGTGGAGTCTCCTGTGATTGCTGGCTCTTGATCAATTGGGATATGATTCCTACTGAGCAAAATGTTTAGCAAGAAATACTGACAATACAGGTCCACATCGTCATTTTGGGCCAGATGCCCTATGCATTTTTCAGTTGCTAACACCCCAACCTGAAGTTTGTAACTGCAGAAAATGAATTTTTCCAATGCAAGAATCCCATTTTAGGAGACAGTAACATTTTAAAGACTCCTGAAATGGGATTGCAACTGAATACCGATTTTATATGTGGAGGGATGTATTTTGGGCTTCCCAACCAATACTGAATTGGTATGAAATGTATCACTGATTTAAGAAGGCAATTCTTGTCGCAAAACAATGAAAAGTTACAAACAGCCTTATTCATTAACGGGCCGTTTTGCGAGCCCCTAATAGCGATTCATAGCGAATCGCTATTAAGGACTCGCAAAACGTTATTCATGTAGGAATTGCTAAATAAATAGCGATTCCTACACATTCCTTATTTGCGAGTAGCAAATTGCTAATCGCAAATAAGGAATAACTCCCCATTCATTCCTATGGGCCAAAAGGCCCATAGGAATGAATGGGGAGTATTCCTTATTTGCGATTAGCAATTTGCTACTCGCAAATAAGATAGCGATTTAAAGGGTGCCAGGGGTGTCCAAAGGACACCCTGTAGCACCCCTTAAATGCAAATTGAAACAGGTGTTGCGCACACACATGTCCAAAGGACATGTGTTTGTGCAACATGCAACTTAGAAAAATGCTTTTAAAAGCTTTTTTCTAAGTTTTTGCTATTTACCGAGAGGTCTGACCTCTCGGTAAAAAGCGGCCCAAAATTGCATTTTCGCAATTTTCAAATGCTTCATGAATTGCATTTAAGGAATCTCAAATAGAGATTCCTTAAATGTAATTCCTCGCAATTTAGCGATTTAGCAATTACCGATTTTTGCATTTGGGATGATGAATCCCAAATGCAAAAATTGCGCTCGCAAATAGCCAGATTCTCAGAATCTGGCCCTTTGCGAGCGCAATTCGGCTTGATGAATCAGGCTGTAACTCCCCAAGTTGAGGTGGTAAGCCATTCCACTTGTGAATGGTGAAAAAAGGTTCAGGGAGAGTAGTCAGTTGTTCATTGGACCACTCACAACTTTCAGTGAAAAATGTTCAAAATATAAGCATTTATTTTAGGAAGATGGTATGTATTTAGAAATAGCTTTCTTTATTTAAACATATTCACAGGAATGGTAGTCTGCTGAACCTTACAGGTCACCATTCCTGTGATTGCGTCCAATCAGAGTAAGCCGAAATTTGCAACCTACCTTATGAATATTAATGTGGAAGGTCAGATTGGGACCTACTCTGATTCAGAATTTTATGAACTGACCTATTAGTACATAGATCAGTTCACAGAATTCCTCATTGGCCACAAAAATACTTGCCTCATATTGTGACCAGTTTTGTGATCAATGTAATAGTACATCTGACCCATAATTCCATAAGGGAGTCACATAACTCACAGAAAGAGGATGGCTGACAAGGAAACCAGTATTCACAGGACACAGGACCAGGGACAATTTGCTCTTGTTCTGCCTGGAAATGCTATGCTTGCCATGATTGACCCAAGTAGGAAAAGATAGTGGCTGATGATCTGCATTAAACAGAGCATCCCATCTGTCAGACAGACTGCTGGGTTACATTTTTCCCATACTTGAGCCATAAGAGGTTTTCTTGGACAACCCAGCAGTTTCCCCACCTAAACGACCCCCTAACCTTGTGAAATAAGTGTCTAAAAAGGGCATCATATTTTAATGGACAAATAAAACGTTTTAAGGCTTGAAATGTGTGGTTAAAATTGAGATTAATACCTTTGGCCTGTTTTTGCATGTTTTTCCAAATTTGTAGGTGAGATCAGATGAATATAATTGATGTGTTGGGGGGTAGAGTAAGATGTCTGAATACACCTTGGAGTATGAACATGAACTCATCCCCAAGATCAAACACTGGCCATTGTTCCATTCAAAATTATGTGTCAGCACTGTTAAGAGCACTTTAATACTCACACGGCTAGCAACATTGATGCATAACTACCAGTTTAAAATAAATTATAGAAATGTATTTATGCCAAATGGTTGCAATGTAGTCTGAATTTACAAGAAGTAAAGCACGAGACAGATGATGAGGATGTGACAAATTTCACCAGAAGTTTATAGTGACCTTGACTTTCACAACATAGATGGCCAATTCAAGTTCATCACTATCACTACTACTACTTCTACTACTACTGCTAAAATAGGTAGAGAGGGGTGAACCCCGTTATAGGAGAGGGGCATACTGGCACCCTTCTTTTTATTGAGGGGGTGGAGTCACTTACTAGTTAGTGTTCTGAGTGGATAAAGGTGGGGAGAAGGGGAAAAATAAAAAATATATGAACTTTGATGTATGAGTGGTAAGGCAAGTCAGAATATATTTTTATTCTTCGACAAAACACAAAGTTGCAGGATCCAACTAAAAAGAGGAATAGTGTTGAAGCAGATTTAAAAACTAGTAAATATGTAATTTAATGAACACAAAATATATGTAGCTGTGATGTATATACTACGTTTAAAGAACAAAGGGCCAGATGTAAAAAGCACTTCTGCGAAGAATTGGGCCATTTTCGACCACAACATTTCTTCGGCAAATGTACAAAAGCACAAATTGCAGTTCGGTAACATGTTACCAAATCACTATTTGTGTAAGTGATTAGGAACTTGGAAGGGGTGTGTTATGGGCGACCCTTCAAAATGCCGAACCGGTATGGTATGTATTACTGTTTTGCAACCAAATTCCGGTTGCAAAACAGTGATACGTTTTCACCAGTTTTGAACTGCCGTTAACCCATTCCCATATGATAATGTTATAAAAATACTTTTTAAAAGTAATGAGCGGTCCCACGGACCACTGGCTACTATTAAAAAATGAAACTTCAAAGCTAGCCGGGCTGATGAGAGGTGTTACTTCAAAACCGGTCCGGTCCTCGGATGCTTGATTCCGTTCTGGGAAGGACATGGCTTTTGTAGTTCGGACTGGACTGTTCCCATGGGGCACAGGGTCAGAGCTGATTTGCATATTGCCATTGTCTAACCCAGGGTGGTGTGGAGTGCAAAAAAACGATGGATTTGGGCCCAGATCTTTGGACTGGGGTGAATGTGTGACATTGATCCACATTCTGTCCATCACCTGTTTTGTTTGCAATTGCCGCCATAAGTGCGATGGGGATGCTCAGACGTGGGTCCCAGGCACTCCACACCACTGGAGTCAAGCTAGCCGGGCTGATGAGAGGTGTTACCTCGAAACCGGTCCGGTCCGCGGATGCTTGATTCCGTTCTGGGAAGGACATGGCTTTTGTAGTTCGGACTGGACTGTTCCCATGGGGCACAGGGTCAGAGCTGATTTGCATATTGCCATTGTCTAACCCAGGGTGGTGTGGAGTGCAAAAAAACGATGGATTTGGGCCCAGATCTTTGGACTGGGGTGAATGTGTGACATTGATCCACATTCTGTCCATCACCTGTTTTGTTTGCAATTGCCGCCATAAGTGCGCTGGGGATGCTCAGACGTGGGTCCCAGGCACTCCACACCACTGGAGTCAAGCTAGCCGGGCTGATGAGAGGTGTTACCTCGAAACCGGTCCGGTCCTCGGATGCTTGAATCCGTTCTGGGAAGGACATGGCTTTTGTAGTTCGGACTGGACTGTTCCCATGGGGCACAGGGTCAGAGCTGATTTGCATATTGCCATTGTCTAACCCAGGGTGGTGTGGAGTGCAAAAAAACGATGGATTTGGGCCCAGATCTTTGGACTGGGGTGAATGTGTGACATTGATCCACATTCTGTCCATCACCTGTTTTGTTTGCAATTGCCGCCATAAGTGCGCTGGGGATGCTGAGACGTGGGTCCCAGGCACTCCACACCACTGGAGTCAAGCTAGCCGGGCTGATGAGAGGTGTTACCTCGAAACCGGTCCGGTCCTCGGATGCTTGATTCCGTTCTGGGAAGGACATGGCTTTTGTAGTTCGGACTGGACTGTTCCCATGGGGCACAGGGTCAGAGCTGATTTGCATATTGCCATTGTCTAACCCAGGGTGGTGTGGAGTGCAAACAAATGATGGATTTGGGCCCAGATCTTTGGACTGGGGTGAATGTGTGACATTGATCCACATTCTGTCCATCACCTGTTTTGTTTGCAATTGCCGCCATACGTGCGCTGGGGATGCTCAGACGTGGGTCCCAGGCACTCCACACCACTGGAGTCAAGCTAGCCGGGCTGATGAGAGGTGTTACCTCGAAACCGGTCCGGTCCTCGGATGCTTGATTCCGTTCTGGGAAGGACATGGCTTTTGTAGTTCGGACTGGACTGTTCCCATGGGGCACAGGGTCAGAGCTGATTTGCATATTGCCATTGTCTAACCCAGGGTGGTGTGGAGTGCAAAAAAACGATGGATTTGGGCCCAGATCTTTGGACTGGGGTGAATGTGTGACATTGATCCACATTCTGTCCATCACCTGTTTTGTTTGCAATTGCCGCCATAAGTGCGCTGGGGATGCTCAGACGTGGGTCCCAGGCACTCCACACCACTGGAGTCAAGCTAGCCGGGCTGATGAGAGGTGTTACCTCGAAACCGGTCCGGTCCTCGGATGCTTGATTCCGTTCTGGGAAGGACATGGCTTTTGTAGTTCGGACTGGACTGTTCCCATGGGGCACAGGGTCAGAGCTGATTTGCATATTGCCATTGTCTAACCCAGGGTGGTGTGGAGTGCAAAAAAACGATGGATTTGGGCCCAGATCTTTGGACTGGGGTGAATGTGTGACATTGATCCACATTCTGTCCATCACCTGTTTTGTTTGCAATTGCCGCCATAAGTGCGCTGGGGATGCTCAGACGTGGGTCCCAGGCACTCCACACCACTGGAGTCAAGCTAGCCGGGCTGATGAGAGGTGTTACCTCGAAACCGGTCCGGTCCTCGGATGCTTGATTCCGTTCTGGGAAGGACATGGCTTTTGTAGTTCGGACTGGACTGTTCCCATGGGGCACAGGGTCAGAGCTGATTTGCATATTGCCATTGTCTAACCCAGGGTGGTGTGGAGTGCAAAAAAACGATGGATTTGGGCCCAGATCTTTGGACTGGGGTGAATGTGTGACATTGATCCACATTCTGTCCATCACCTGTTTTGTTTGCAATTGCCGCCATAAGTGCGCTGGGGATGCTCAGACGTGGGTCCCAGGCACTCCACACCACTGGAGTCAAGCTAGCCGGGCTGATGAGAGGTGTTACCTCGAAACCGGTCCGGTCCTCGGATGCTTGATTCCGTTCTGGGAAGGACATGGCTTTTGTAGTTCGGACTGGACTGTTCCCATGGGGCACAGGGTCAGAGCTGATTTTCATATTGCCATTGTCTAACCCAGGGTGGTGTGGAGTGCAAAAAAACAATGGATTTGGGCCCAGATCTTTGGACTGGGGTGAATGTGTGACATTGATCCACATTCTGTCCATCACCTGTTTTGTTTGCCCTCAGGAGTCATGGCGTATTCATAGGGTAGTCGATTAACGTGCTGGATGCCTGCCTCACCCGAGGCTACCTCCGGAATAGGTAGAAGTGTCCAGAGATACTGGAAAAGGATAAAAGTGGGATATAAATAGTGTCTCACCTAAGAATTTATTTATTAGAAAAAAGAGGGGTAGGCACTATTGCTAAAAGAAAGTGCGATATGATGGTAATCGTGTTACTGGATTACTTCATGTCTTGAAAAATGTGTCAACATGTTTCAGCTCTCTTGGCCCAGCCGGGTCTACAGAGCTTTCGTCAGGACAAAACACAAACGTAAAAAGGATAGAAAGTTATTAACTCACACCACTTGTGTAGTTTTGATGATAAGTATAGACAACTTATACTTAGATTCCCTGTGGAAACAAAAGCCAACAACATCCATTATATATGTGGCTCCAGACGTGAGGTGAGCAAGCAGACATGTTGAGGTTACATGTGGAGCACAAATATCCTCATAAGAAGCGTACGACATGCTAGTGGCATTAATACCGTGTCGAGAAAGGAAAGGATTAAAAACAAGGTCTAATACAGGAAGTACATAAAGGATTGCAACGTGTGCGATGTTATATTTATCTAAGACCCACTAAAGTAGGAGGTCCTGTGTTGGTAGAACTCATTGGGGACGGGATTTCTAAAACCCTTAGTCTAGTGATCTAATTACAAAACACTACAACATGGTGCGATATCATTACCTGTATTGAGCTCAATGGTAGCTTCAACAGGGGTCGGAGAGTCGCTTGTGGTCTTTGCTGTAGTGGTACAAACGGGTCCGCTGTGTTAGTAAAACGGTTAACAGTCTTACCAGATAGTAGAGATCAGGTCCTGCTGCCATTCTTACCCACGAGGTTCGGCGCTGTGTCCCCTGTGCTGACTCTGCCCCTGGCTATGGGTGTGTCTTGTTTACCCCTTCTTTTAAAATGGGTTTAGACATAAAGAATGGACTACTTGCGGGCAAAGAAGCTCCATGTAAGATGGTTGCCTCCTGGTGCAAAAAAAAGTACACATTCGGTGTTATACAGGATTCAATGTTTGATGTTGTATGGAAAATGTCCACAACGGACGTAGTTTATGTACAAAGGGCAATTCCGTCACAAAATTACGAGTGTGGTTAAAATTTGTTATCACTAAGGCTGGGACTCATAGTAAGTACACACTTGACTCAGTAGAATTGGTGCCACGGGATGTTATCGTTCATCCCCACGATGTCTGTTCTGAGACGGTCCACCCACCTTTGTTCTTTTTCAAATAGGACCTGCTCAGCGTTGTTGTTTTTGTCTAGTAGCATTTCAAGAACCGTCCATCTCAAGTCGTCACATGAATGTCCTGCTTCTACGAAGTGAGTACACAATTTGGTGGTATTTTTCTTGAGTCTCACATTGCTTCTGTGCTCTCCTATGCGGAGTTTGATTTTACGACAGGTCATGCCAACGTATTGTCGTTGGCAGGGGCAGGTCACTAAATAAATTACATGTGTGGAGTTACAATTTGTATGTTGTCTCTGGGTCCACAATAAGGTGTCTGTCAGTTGTAGGAACTTCGTGGTCTTGGTGAACTTGCAGACTCCACAGGTGCCACATGGGTAGTGGCTTGTAACTGGGGCCATCGTGATATCTCTGATTGTTGATTTCACTGGTTTCTTTTTTGACCTAGTATGTACGAGGACATCTTTGATGTTTTTGGTTCTTCTGTTGGCGAATCTTGGTTTGGGCCAGTTGAATTTGCCTGACGTAACAATCTGCCAATTTTTCCTTATCAATTTCTGGACGTCATAGGTCGCAGGGCAGTAGGTAGTGACGCATGTGACTAGATCCTTAATGGGTTCTTTACAGTTGTTTTGTAAAAGGGATTCGCGGGGCTGGTGTTTTGCCCGTTTTTTACACTTAGAGATTACTGCTGAGGTTTATTCTCTCGATTGTAACTTTCGGCTGAGTTCCTGCGCTTGTTTCCTGTAGTCACTCTCCTTACTGCAGTTACGTTTGTGTCTTAAAAACTGACTGTAAGGGAGATTATCCCGCAAGGGTCGGGGGTGGTAGCTTTGATACGAGAGTAGGCTATTCTTGGTTGTGGGTTTGGTGAAGGGTTTGGTCTCCAATTTCCCATTTATTTGCAATTGAATATTCTGAATTGATTGATTAACCATATTATTTTGCATTTTGTATTGGTTCTTACATTTTAAAAATACCTCTGTGTTTTTTATTTTGAGCCTAGTCTCATGTAGATTTTCTTGTGTGAATTTTCTTTGTTGAATGCTCTGAGGTTACATGAATTTTTGCTTAGAGCTCTCCTCTTTAAAGACTCACATATTGCCCTGATCCATCAATCGTCCCTTAAATGCTGAAAAGCGTCAAAAATAGCTTTGTGGGAGTGTGTAAGTGGAAGTTGGAGTTGGAGTGTTCTTTGAATGTGAGAACAACTACAGCACAGATCTGGTCACCCATGTGTCATTGATGCAAGAAAACAAATTACCAAGTGTTGCTACTCTTGTTAAATTTGTTTGGCTCACAAATTATATGCACTGGGCGATCCATTAGGATACCAACATTTCCTGCCTATTATGATTAGTACACTGAGGTCTCTGTTTTATACTTCCTTTTCTGTTAATCTGTTAATCTTAATGAGAAAAAGTGCTAAATATTGATATAGCCATTGATGTCAAGTCATATAGAACAGTGTTGTATTCAATAAGACACGGTTGATTGAGTAAGTTATAGCTGGTACTGCTCTATACCGATGCAACCCTCAGTTGTCCATAAACAGTACATTTCTTACATAACACATGTATTTTAACTTTACACTGCAGCTAATGAGGCAACATAGATGGCAGGCCCAAAGAGGCTGGATGAGACAAACCACAGACAGGGATGTCAATCAATCAATCGTATATTCTTTTTTTGCCATAAAGTTGATAAATTGTATTTAAGCACTATCTGAAAGTGATGAGAATTATAGTGAGTCTTTAACACCTTTCAGGAAAAAAAATGACTTTTCTTCCTGAAATCCTGTGGAGGATGCTGCTGTGGAGCTGACCATCATTGTGAAGGACCCGTCCCTATAGCCTTCTCCTGATATTCTGTCAGAGAAACAAGAGATATTTCCCATCTGATCTCAGAATTCTCCTGGGCAGTAGAGTGAAACACTGCTTCACGTAATCAGGATCAAAACCAAAGGGAGATCTGTGTTTCAGGGTGGATTTTCTAACTTATATTCAAGTGGCAGAAAGAAGCCAGAACAATTTCCACAGGTCCATAAAGATATGGGGTTGCTTTGATAAGTTAAGGGCTGGTCTGGCAGAGGAATTCTGCAACTCTTGTAACTTTTAATAGAATACTTTGTGATTCTGCCAAAATATTGTTGCCAGACTCTATTTAGGATCCAACAACATTGCTCAAAAGAGCTGATCTATCTTCCTTGGGCCATAGATCACTTGATTTACAAAGTAGAATAAGGTGATAGGGGTCTGCAAGAGGCGACTTACCTGCTGTTTATAGTGAGCCATTCGTGAGGAATAACCAAAGGTTTTCACTTTATCTTTGACTTAAAAGCCAACATCACAAACTCGAAAGGGGCAGTAGCTCAAACTCTTGTTCTTTAACCAGTTGGTATTACTAGTAAGCAAGCACTCATTTTTGTAGCATTCAGGCTTTGCCAGATCTTGTTCATCCAATCTTGGATTCTCAAGAAACCTTCAGATGGCGAGATTGTGAGAGGAACGTGACATGTGAGTGAACAGCATAATACTTAAAATTAACTAATAACTGATTCAAAGGGTGAACATCCACTTTAAAGGTGAGAGGAGACAAGCAAGAGTCTTGAAGCAGCCCAAAGGCCCTGTTTTGTGGTATACAGCGCCAAGTGCAGAGGATCTAGGAGTTAGAGCACCTCAACTGACATAGTAAGATGATGCTGTGTCCTTTGAAGTGGCCTAAAGGCACAGACTTGTAAGAAATGATTGTTGGAAACCTTAAGGGAGATGCTGGCTTTCCAGCTGAGTCAGCCAGTAGGCACAGTCAGGAGGGGCACAGTGATGAAGCCAAGGCTTCTAGACAAGAGTCTGCCTCCTGGGTAGGAACAAAGGAATTTTAGTAGAGATCATGATGAGTCCCAATGGGAAGGCATGACCAGTAACATGCCCTTCCTTGAGTCCCTCATTTAATGTAATATTGCTAAATGTGAACAAGGTGTCAAAAGATGTGTAACAGCACACCCACAACTGCTATGAATCTAGAGAGCAGACTTCCCTGAATAGATAGTGTAGACAAGGAACACTATACTTGATTCTAGGCCACAAACTATGTAAGAAATTGTTTTCTGCTGAAAAGAGTGTACAACGAGGACTGCAGCCTTGACATTTTTATATTTTATAGACCAGTTATTATTCAAATTACACTTAACTACAGATAAAATGAATACTGTGTTCCATCACATTTTATTTTTCCTGAATGTTGAAATGCATGCAACTATATCTTAAGGGTTTGATCAGGATTACAACGGTACTTCAAGCCAAAGCTGGAACATGGATGCTCGTGAATTCAATCTAATTCTAATATAATGGCATATGTCTGAGAAAAAGCAATTCTGCTTGAAAGAGTTGTGTCTTTCCATTATTTTTCTTAGTGAAAGCCAAATGAATTATGAAAATAGATTTCTTTTGATGATAGGTTTATAAGCAGAGTATTAGCATGCACAGTTTCTGGAGCCTTCACAGTGCATTTCTTTTTTGATACAACTCACGACTGTCAATTTCTATATCTATTGCTACACCGGCTCCGCCCGTTTAAAATATTTAGGGCCCTGGGGGATGGGGTCCCCAGGCCTAATGTGGCTTGGGAGGGGTACCCATGCAGTCCCCCTTCCTTTAAACAAAAAGGCCCAGGAAGATGGTGCTCCAAGGACCTAATAAGACTCGGGAGGGGGCCCTAGGGCTCCCTCCCCATTAAAATAAATAGCTCCATGGGAAATGGGGTCCCCAGGTCCTAATGAGGCTCACAGAAGGGGGGCTATAATGCCAAACTAGTTTATAGAGCAATATGTGCAAACAAATCTTGGATAATAGCATCAGTGATGTCATCAATGATGTAATGTGAGATGTCATCACTGATCTCAGAAATGATGCCATAGAACACGTCTGAGTGATGTAATATCTTAGGTCATCAGCAGTGCATGGAGGGGGCGCAGGTTATAGGTATCTCTGCTAACTATAACTGGTGAATTTTTGCGTTTTTTTGGTTCAAAATGTTAATGTTGTCGCTGTCATATTCACCTAGCTATAACGTTACTTTAACCTTTGTTTTTTTCATTGAAAATATATATATAGGCCCAGTGGGCATTTGGCCAAAACACATTGGCCGTCATTTTCTATCCTAATGCACCCTTGAATATATGTATTTTCATAAAATACTTATTGAATTAGCTATTTTGCATCACTTATCAGGTCTCCGACTTTGCAGTGTGTCCAGCCATAGCCGCTGGTGGAATGAAGCAGGAGCGTGGAGTGAGATATAGATAGATAGATAGATAGATAGATAGATAGATAGATAGATAGATAGATAGATAGATAGATAGATAGATAGATAGATAGACAGACAGACAGACAGACAGACAGACAGACAGACAGACAGACAGACAGACAGACAGACAGACAGACAGACAGACAGACAGACAGACAGACAGACAGACAGACAGACAGACAGACAGACAGACAGACAGACAGACAGACAGACAGACAGACAGACAGATAGATAGATAGATAGATAGATAGATAGATAGATAGATAGATAGATAGATAGATAGATAGATAGATAGATAGATAGATAGATAGATAGATAGATAGATAGATAGATAGATAGATAGATAGATAGATAGATAGATACCAGCCGCGGCCCGTGGAGAGAGTTTCGGTGGGGCGAAGAGGCAGGGTGGGGGAGGGGCAGGGTGGTGGGTGCTAAAAATTGGAGTATGGATAATTGAAGGTAAGTAAACAATTTAATTAATAAAACGAATTTCAGTTCAGAAAATGTTTAAGTATCCACTTTTGCAATCTGGAGTGGGAATAAGTACACTCCAACACCAGCCAAGGGTCCAAGATATTTTGGTCACTACTTTGTGAGTTAAGACTCAATCTCCTAAAATCCACCAGCAGGGTCTAGGGCAAAATTAGCTGGAACTGGTCAGTGGGGCTTTTCTTTGTTGCAGGCTTTTTGAAGGTTTTGTGTTCCTGCGCTTAACAGGAGCCTAGTCAACTAATCATAGAAGTCCACTCTTCTGTCCTGGGTTGAAGTAGGAGCCCTTGGGGTGAAACAGCAGGCTCGGTCATTCTTCGCAGTCCCAGTCATTTGGTTCAGCAGGTGCAGTCCTTCTTCTGTTTTCCACTGATCCAGACGTATTCTCAAGAAGGTAACCATGGGCGTCACTTTTATGCCAGACACTAGCGTGAGGGTGGGGAGGCTCACTGACCAATAGGAGTATAAATCATACAGACAACCCTACCCACTCATACATCACTTCCTGGGGGTTTGGCACTAAACCATCCCATATTGCATCTCACTGCCCAAATCCAATATGTCACAATCTTCATTCACTGTGTTAGAGCTATGAGCACACCCCTAAGATGTGCCTAGGAAAATTAGGAACTCTCCTTGCAAAACAGGTTATGGGACAAGGTCCCCCCTCAGCATTGGTGCCACTCTGGCTACTTACACTGTAGCAGGGAAAGGCCTAAGTGTGAGTTACATCTGTCTGTGACAGGGGTAGCGCCTTCGAAGCTGGTACAGATGGTAGTCACATTCCTAGACCATCCTGTCATGCAAGGTCACCCCTGTCCCCAGCCAAGGCCCTTTTGTTCCCTTTTCTGAGTGCAATTTAAACCTACCAGCAGGCTCCCAGGAGAAAGGCTGGAGATTATCTCTAAAAGAGCCCTAGAGGCTTTAGGCACAAAAATGCTAATTTTCCAAAAGTGGCATTTTCAAATTACTATTGAACCGTTGAACCGTGGTTTTAGCTATTCTGAAACTGGAGTTATATATTATAAAGTTTGCAATTTAAACTAGTGTTTTGCTATGGGAGAGCCAACCTTGTTGCAGTGAAAAAATGACTTTGGAGATTCTTCACTGTCAAGACCTGTAAACGTTAAATACACAAGTCATACTTTTTAAATACCATGCAGCCTGTAATAAGGGCACTCAAGGACAACTTAAGAGGTGTTATGGGTATTCGAAAGGAGGGTTTAGGCCTGGCAAAGGGTTTATTGTCAGTAAACCAGCCATAATCAGAAAAAGTGATAGTGATCCTGCAAAAAGGGCATTTTCTCACAACTCCTAAGAAATAAATTAAAAACAATTCCAACTACTGTAATATTTTTGTTTAATATCTGCTTACTGAAAACAAGCAAATAGAAGGTACATGTCGCAGTAAGAACAGCGGTGACATGGCATTACAGGCTAAGCTGTACATTGAAATATCAATACAAAATCAACCCATCAAAGCAAACCCCTCCCCACAAAGTATGGTAGACAGGGGCGATATAGAGCGTGGGACCCTCCCAGGCAGCGACGGCTCGTGGAGGGAGTTACGGTGGGGCAGGAGGGCGGGGAGGGGGAGGGGCAGGGCGGAGGTTGCTAAAAACCGGCATATGGATAATTACAGGTAAGTAAACAATTTAATTAATAAAACGAATTTCGTAGTGCGCCTTGCATCGCAAAATGCAATGCAGTGCGAGCTACGAAATTCGTTTTATTAATTAAATTGTTTACTTACCTGCAATTATCCATATGCCGGTTTTTAGCAACCTCCGTCCTGCCCCTCCCCCTCCCCGCCCTCCTGCCCCACCGTAACTCCCTCCACGAGCCGTCGCTGCTCCCAGGTCACAATCAGCAGGCTGTAGACCCTGGTCTAAGGAAAAGCATATGGGAGGAACAAGAGGTCTAACGCCAGTCCAGAGTCCGATCTTCCAGTGGAAGAATGGCATAGCACCACAGCTGGGCTTACAATAGTGTTATGGTAGGCTTAGCCCGAGCAACTGTGACACCTTACTGTAATATTGTTATATTATATGTATTGAACTTTATTAAAATGTATGCATGGAATTCATTTTAAATACTAATAACTATTTAACAGAAGAGTTAATGTTTATTATACTTGTGATATAATATTAAATTATCATTAAAATGTAGGTAGTTATTTTCACATTTGAAATAATTTTAGATAGTGACATATTTTCGTACTATTTCCTATAGAGTGTTATTTAAGTGCCCTATGTACATTGTTTTCAATGGAATTGTGTCTGAGGGGCCATTTGTGCTGCTGGACTTATTACAAGGCTGGGCGGGAGTACATGTACTACTGTTTTGGGACCTTTTTGGTTGTAGTAACTTTAGGGGCCTGATTACCAAACTACATAAACATTTCGGCAGGGGGGGTATTTCTTCTAGCAATAGGCAGAGTGGAGATGTGGGGGCACTAAGAAGGGGTGAAAAAAGAACAAAGTCTTGTTAACAAGTAAATGCTCTCATAAAGACCTGTGAAGTACTCGAGCAGCAGCCTGTACCATCTTTGAGCTCCCTCGTAATGCACATGTGTCCCACCTTCTGAGGAGCATCCATTGGCTCCCTGTAAGGAAAATAATAATCTTTAACACTCTGTTCGTTACCCAGAAAACCCTATATGGGTCAGGACTAGGCTATCTCAAACAGAGGGTCTCTTTCTATTCCCTGCAAAGAAACCTCCATTCCTCCAACCTACTGCTAGCCAATATCCCCCGTTTTAGAAAGTCAGGGTCTGGGGGTAAGGCTCTCTTTTACCTTCCCTCTGGAACAAAATGCCCCTCCAGCTGAGAAACAATGAATCTACACCCCTGTTCCAAAAAAGACTGAAAACTTGGCTCTACTCATGCCCGGTAACCCTCTTCCTCGCTGCTACCTCTCAACGCCAGGGCACTCCTTGGAGTAATAGTGTGCTCTACAATTACCCCCACATAGACACAGAGTGTATGCCCGGGAACCTGTCTTAGCCGGGCTGACAGAAACGACCGGGGGCTTAAGCCCATTGAGCCCTAAGCGCGTTGTGCACCTGCCTTGCACTATGGTGCAAGGGTGCCTGTGATGGGGCTAGGCAGCTGAACTCAGCGCCAGCGCAGGGGAAAATGCAGGGTTGCACCGCATTCTTGTGAATACAGCACATCCCGTATTTCAGAATGGAGAACCGTGGCGTTAGCAATGTTTGCTTTAACGCCATGCTTCTTCATTCTGCTGTAAATATGCCCCTATGTTTTTTGTCTTCTTGTTCTTTGTAGGTTATTAGGTAATTCTTGTATTCTCACAAATCGCATGCACCTCAGTTTTGTGACAGAAGTACATTGAGCACGAGGCATTAATGTGAAATGGACAATATGTGCTACTCTTAGGTGGATGAGTAGACAAATTGGGAGAAACCTGAGATTTAGTTAGTTATGAAAGTTGTAGTGGATGGATTGTAATGATGATCACGGGTAGCCAGGAGGTATATCCATGTAAGAGGTTTATTGATGATTAGTTACAGGTTCCATAGAGGTTTTTAGTAGGTCTTAAGAAGATCATATGGAAGGTCACACCACGAGCTGCATGGTTGCTGCTCAACCAACTCTCTTCAACTGTCATTCTGCACACACAACCAGGCACACTCACATTCTACTCTCTGTCATCAAGCATTCCAACATTCCACGCAGACATCACATTCAATCTGGCTCAGCAGCTAAGAAGGAGATGAATCAAGGTACAACATATCCCCTTTCCTTCGATAGTAAATAAAGACAATACTTTGCAACATTGCAACTTGAAAATAAAAATGAAGATACTTGCAATATTGCACACAGTTCATATAAGAGAAATCATAAAAGTACACTGATAAGGAAGAAAGAAATGAATAGGTAGTAGAGAGTGACTAGAATGGAGGGAGGAAGAAACAGTGCAAACATTCACAGGGTAGCACATACCCTTTCCTCAGAAAAAAAAATTATAGGCAATAATAGAAAAATTGCATGAAAATGTTGCTTGTAACACATTCAAGTATAGCATCATGAGAGTGAAGAAAGAAGAGCAAAAGAAACATAATATGTAAATAAAAAAAATAGTAAACTGACTAAAGCTGAGATGCTAAAACACCCAACCTATGGGATAGACAACCCAATGTAAGGCAAATCGCCCATAGCACCAGGCACAAAAGCATAATATATCATTAATAATGGCACAAAGGCTCAAAGGTATGAATTCATAACTTAAAACTCATAGCTCAAAAACAAGAATGAAACGTGATACACTCACCTGTGTAAATAACAAGTAATGAGATACACTCACACGTGATAATTACAGGAATGTCCTCACCCATGTAAACAACAAGAATAATACAGACACTCATCTGTGTAAATTACAAGTAATGGGATACACTCACCCGAAATAATTACAGGAATGTCCTCACCCATGTAAACAACAAGAATAATACAGACACTCATCTGTGTAAATTACAAGTAATGGGATACACTCACCCGAAATAATTACAGGAATGTCCTCACCCATGTAAACAACAAGAATAATACAGAATAGGCTCATCCGTGTAAATTACAGGAATACCCTCACCCATGAAAACAACACAAACGAAACGGGATACACTCATCTGTGTAAATTACAGGGTTACCCTCACCCGTGTAAATATCAAGAACGAAACGGGATACACTTATCACAACTTATAATAGTATAATGGCACAAAGGCTCAAAAGTGTGAATAAATAACTCATTACCAAACAGTAATATGATAACACTACAGCAGGAGAATAGGAAAAACTCACACTGCTAAACAAACTTGCGTAAAGGGTGGTGCAATGTTAGGCTCAGCAAAGATATGTAGGGTAGGAACAGTGAAAAGGTGTGCGCACACCTACACTGAAGGAAAGAACACGTGTATTGCGACCTGCTCCTATACACACCTACCCTAAAAGATAAAACTAAGTACCCTTAAAATGTCTAGATCGGCCAAATCTAACAC
Source organism: Lissotriton vulgaris (assembly GCF_964263255.1). NCBI lineage: Eukaryota > Metazoa > Chordata > Amphibia > Caudata > Salamandridae > Lissotriton > Lissotriton vulgaris. The sequence continues at coordinate 87,780,663 of NC_141697.1, read as the reverse complement.
ATACCACGTAAGCAAAACACCCAATTACAGCATGAGCAAAACTATAGAATAGTGTAAAACACAGTGTAAAATAACAAATGACTTGCAATAAAGACTGTAGTGCACTTCCTAATACTTTCCAATTGCCAAAAAGTCACAGTATTGTTTAAAGTACTGTATAAACCATTTTAAATTACTGTATAAACCATTTCAAGCATATCAAATGGTAATTCTTAAACAGATACAGATTACAATTTATGTAAGAAAATCATTTAAAAAGAAAACACCGGTGAGCGAACTCTCTCACCCGAAGAGTGTTAAACAATTCCCACGCGATCAATAAGTCCTTTAAATACCTAAAACAAAGGGAGAAAAACTTGCGCCCTCTGGCAATTATAAAAAAAAGATGTCAATGTCTCCGCAGTGCAAATTCAGCCGCTCGATCCTCGGTGAGCTTGAAAATTCAGCATACATGGAGATTGCCAACAACAGTCACATACCAGAGTGAAGAGTAGATCGAGGACACCATACGGAAGCTGACAGACATAAAGATGCATCCAGATCAAGACGGGGAGCTGGCAGCACTAGAGATAGCATTGGATGAAGACAAAGTGAATATAACTTTATTGGCTCTCACAAACGTGTATACATGGTTGGCATACAGCACATTTTGTGCCGAAGGTTGCTGGGCAAAACGAAGCTGGAGATTGCTGGAAAGAAACATGCACGCCAAACTCAAAATGGCGGCACGCACCGCTGAAGCCGCAACGGATGGCTCCCGGTGCCACTGTGCTCCTCAGTTATGCCTGGCAACCACTCCTCATCGTAACTGATGTCGAAGAGATCAGCAGACGTCATAGAAGATGCACTGAAGTCTCGCTGGACTGTACACAGGAAAGACTGCACATGTAATGTGATTGTAAAAGAGGCACAAGGTGAGCGCGCGATATGAAGATTTAACCAGGGCGGTTGAACTGTCACATATGGAGAGGAAGGCTATGATCCAAATTAAATCCAATAATTGAGCTTACCTTCATATGGTGATGACATGACAACTTCAGAGTACGTGTGAAGTCGTGTCTTGTGAAAAATAATGTACAGTGCAGTTCTTGCCTCTCTTAAAGCGCAGCTCTTACTACTCATAAAAAGTGCCCATCATAAATTACTTGATAAAGAGTACATATGCGAGAGTCTTCAGTAGGTAAAGGTCAACGAAATCATTGCCAAAATACCTGCTCCTCACCACAGCGTTTGAATGTCACAGAATGTTCATGCTTGTAGCCAATACGCTGGAAAATACGCCAGTCTTTTACATGTGCAGGTCAAAGCTGTAGTCTTTATTTTCAAAGAATAAAACAATAACTACAAGAAATGTGAAGCTGTCCAGATGGTGGAGGACACTGGTGGGACTCTTTACGGCGTTCTTTTCCTTGGTTTTTTACTTTAAAGTTGCTTAGCTTCCAATAGTTACTTGTATCAATAAAGTTCATTTAAAGGATGCAGGTTTTCTCACCTTCATTAGTCTTGGGGCCAAAACACGCATAGTTTCTTTAAGAACATTGCCAAAATGTTGTGGATGGATTGTAATGATGATCCCAGGTAGCCAGGAGGTATATGCATGTAAGAGGTTTATTGATGATTAGTTACAGGTTCCATAGAGGTCTTTAGTAGGTCTTAAGAAGATCATATGGAAGGAACCACCAGGAGCTGCATGGTTGCTGCTCAGCCCACTCTCTTCAACTGTCATTCTGCACACACAACCAGGCACACTCACATTCTACTCTCTCTGTCATCAAGCATTCCAACATTCCACGTAGACATCAAATTCAATCTGGCTGAGCAGCTAAGAAGGAGATGAATCAAGGTACAACAAAAGTCCATCGAAGTCTGGAAGAATTAGGGTGACTCAGGCATCGAAGGAAAAGGTAGATTTGGCTCAAGAAAATGGAGAGAATGCAATAAGGGTTGGAGACAATTAGGATGGGTAGGTATGCTGAGAATGGACATTTTTCTGTGTGTTTCGATGCTATGGTGTCACTGTTCCAAGATGGCGTGAGGCCGTCTTAGACCCCTGTGATACATTATAAACACAACCGACATTTACATCTGTCCTTGTTCCCCTTTCATTGACGAAAAGATTACAGCACCTCGAGCCCAGCTCCACTCTCCACGTCCCCCGCTGCCCGCCATCAATAAAATAAACACCGCATAAATTACATTAACTCGCGCTGTGTCTTGTTCAGTTTGCAGGCATCTGCCTCCGCCACTAACCTCTCAGTCAGAGAACGCAGCCCCGCTGTGACTGATCCGAAAAATCAATTAAAATGAAAAATCAAGAGATGTGCATGAGGCTACCTCTGTTTATATTGCTAGATGCACACACCACTGTAGATTTCCGAATTGTTGGATTTCTTCTGTTTCCATCTTATTTCATGCATGGTAGCAAACAATAATAGGCCCGCCTTGCTAGGCGCGCGCGCCACTGTTTACTTGCACCTTCCTGTCTTCCGAGATGCCAAACACCTTAAGGTTTATGTTGACAAACAGACACATCCAGCATGAAGTTCTGTAACAAGCTGAATAATGTAATTTACAAGCTCAGAATACCAAATGTTGTTTCGAACTAAAAACAAGCACTGGTAAACTCAAAAGGTCTGGCTTTAATGAACTAATGCATGGAAACATTAGCCTGCACAAATGCAAACTGTTCGTGTTGTGCCTTTGTGTAGGCTGATGGTTATTTGTCAGTGGTGTACCATATTGTAGCATGTTTGAACTCCATTTGGATTTGACCCCAGAGAAGAAAGACTTTATAAACTTCACAGTGGTTGGGTGAAGGTTTTGATGTGCTTCTAAAGTATTGCCACCAGAGAAGACTTAGGAGGTTGTATATTTTAATCCAGTCTGTCATGTAAAGGGCTGAGAGAAGCATGGCAGTGAGAGGAGTTCAAGGAAACATGGTCACATGGCAGCAAGCAGGGTATAGCTGTATCATAGTTCCTTGATCTTTTCCTTGGAGCAACAAAGGTGAAGCTTATGATGTTGTAGCTAGGTGAGCGGAGAATTCTTAGGTCCTCCTTATCAGTGGCCCGGTATTATTGATTCGGCAAACAATTACAGTGTGTGTCTGAATGAGGATTATAGTTGATGGGGTGTTAGTGCATCCAGTATTTCTGGGCGTGGTAGTACAGCATGAATTTCCAGACACAGACCCACCTCCCACAAGCAGGCAAGAAATATGGGTTTACACGTGGAAATTGGTGCAGTAACACTGCTTTCGGCATGTTATCCTCCATTTAATATCGGCCTATAGGGTACTAACTTGTGATCCCACCATAATACCAGGAACTGGTATTACTAGAACACCCGTAAAAAAAATACACAAGCATGAAGCACAGCCCCCTGCTACAAAGGGATATGCTGAGCAGGGGTAGAAATAATGCTGCTCAGCACCGGCCTGCTACCCACTATTCAGTTTCCCCTGTGGGGAGAATATAATTCCCAAACCCTGCACTTGTCCCAGCTGCCTTCGCTTATCCCCAACCAACCCCATCATACTCTTCAATGGCCCCTGACTGTCGACCCTCCCTCTGTCTGCTTTTTCCTTTCCATACCTCTTACCCGTGCATTGAATATTGCAGCAGCTGTACTCACGATTTCCTGGTGGAGGATGTCTTGCTAACGGGACATCATATGCCAGGCGAGGCAGTTCAGAGATGGGCACATCTCAGGAGTAGCCCACTGCACTCAATCAAACTGTGATTTGCTGCAAATTTCCTGAATCACCTATCCAAGAAGGTATAGGCCAACCACAGACCTGCCTTTGGTCAGCAAACAGGAGAGGAAAGTATCAATCACTCACTCAATCAAATAGGACTTGTAAAGCACTGCTAATCTCCTGTGAGGGTATCCAGATGCTGTGAGCCCTGCGGTAGAGGGGGGTTCAATTGAACAGCCAGTTCTTGAGTCTCCTCCTGAATTCCAGCAGCAAGGGAGAGGTTCAAAGGTGGAGGGGGTTGTTCCAATACTTGGCATCGAGGTAGGAGAAGGAGTGTCCTTCACTGTTGCTTTGGCAAATGCGGGGTGTGAGTGAGGGAGATGGGTGGTGCAGGTGATGGAGCAAGGATTCGCACGTAAAGCGACTTGCTCTTACTCAAGAACCTCGCCTAACTTGTAATAATATTAATTCAACCTGTCCGTCATTTATTTCGCCTCTTTCCCCAACACGCGGGTGTCCCTAGGAGGCTTGCCTATGTGTTTTTCCATATTAAACAAAGCTTGCACTACTGAATGGCCGCTTCGCAGAAAATCCAGTCTGCGCATGCGTCGGTCATACCCACGTGATGTGACGCACTCGCATTCTGGAGGGATATTGGTGCTCATGCGCATTGTCGCTGAAAATGGCCGCTTGTATTTAACCATGCACTCTGCCAGCTCCTGCTGCTTTTGCATATCTGTCTTTTTCGCACTAATTCTAATGCTATAGATATTATAAAGTAAGGGGTGCAGTGAAGCATTACCTGGTATACAGTGTATTATTTTTTTCTGTGTTACTAATTTGTTTTCGCTTACTTTTCATGTATTACGCATCCATGGGCCTGGGTCAGGGGATTGAGTCCATTTTGAAGCCTGTAAGCTCCCCGCACACGTGATGAGGGAAGAACCCAACTGCGCAGAAGCAGAACTCAGCCAGCTGGCTCCTGAAGCAAGATGCGCCTGGGAACCTCCCTAGGTCATGGGAGAAGATGCTGCTATCCACCTTAATTGTGCTACAATGTTTCTAAAGCTGTACACTCTCATTGTTTTCCATATTCCTATGCCTGGGAACGTGAACCCAAGGGGCGGGTATGAAAAATTAAATATTCATTGTGGGAACACAGAAATATAGGTGGTAACCATGACATAACCACCTCTCCTGACCAATCATAATTTGGGACTTTGTCACTTGCAACATTTGTGGGTGGTCTAGGGGTCCCAAAACAGTATAACTAGCTTAGTTCAGCTTAGAGAAGTTGTCCGACTTGTCCGAGTAGCAGACCTGTCACTGACCCTACGAACTCTATAGGTGATTGATACAGAGCGCTGCGGAGCACTCTGTCCACACTTTCCACAAACTCCAAGGGGTGGAAATAGTCCTAAGTGCTGGCGAAGCACTTTGCTGGGAGATTCGAAAACCCAATCGGGGTTACTGGCGGATTCTATGCAGAGAGGGGGTAACGCAGGCGTTGCATCCGAAGCTGCAGGTGTTGGTCGTGCCCTTTGGTGAGCCCAGTCCTGACCCAAATCCTGAGGGGTATCCTGTCCTGACTGTCCGTGAGCTGTACCTGCTCACCTTCTGGTATTCCTGAATCCTTGAGGGTCCTGTCCCCGATCTTGTCCCAACTGACCCGTGGCCAGGGTTAGTCTTCAGTCCCGTTCTAGGTAAATATTTTATGTGGGTGTCCGTCTGACTATACTCTTACCTTTCCTCTTCTTAATAAAGCACTCTTGCCTGTGATATTGCCCTATCACCTTTAAAGTGATTTATATGCAATTGATTATTAGTGATGTTCCACTTCTCTCCCTACCTGTAGGATATCATTAAAATTGTCATATTATTTTAGTGTGTTCCATTTTCCCTTCCCTTTAGTATGTTTGCAGTGAACTTAGTAGGAATAGCATAAAGTTTAGAATAAGGATATTAGTGCACATGTTAGGTCCTTCTCACGTCCCTTGCCTAGTTTAAGCTCGTGCTGAATAGCATGTTCCCTAATGCTCATACCCTGTAGTGTTCCCAATTACTCTAATGGTACTTGCCCTAATCCATAGTTACATTGTGGCTTTGATCCTAATTATCGATGTACTGATTTGTATCTGCCTCATTATCCTGGCATATTCATTCTGAAATTTCTTTTATAAACTTTAAAAACCCATCAGGTGTCTGTGGTCATTATACAGTATAACGTGTGGATAAATGTACTAAGTGTATAAAAGTTCTACTCTTTTAGGAATCTTGTTTGCCTGTCCACTGCTAGCTCCTGATCCATCAGGAGTAATGTGCCTGTGGTAAGTCAGGTACATGAATAGTAGGTGGTGAGAGAGTCACCCCCCCGAATTACTCATAGTAGCGTGGAAAGGTTTCACCCGGTTCATGCAAAACACTGTCATCATATGCACGCCAGGGCCCAGTGCGTGGAAATTTGGTAATCTAATGACCCGGGTGACCTGCGCGCTCTATCACAGGTGTCTGGTGGTGGGTCAGTGGAAGCTCAGACAGTGGTTGAGGTATGGTGCTCCTTGGTTGCGTAGGGCTTTGTAGTTGTGGGTCAGCATCTTGAACTGACAATTCTTCTGAATGGGCAACCAGTGTAGCTTGCTCAGGTTGTAGGTGATCTGGGTTCATCTGGAGAGGTGGAGGATGAGTCCGACTGCTGAGTACTGTATGGTCTTTAGTCTTCCTGGAGGTGTGCAGTGATTTCCACATAGAGAGATTTGCCATATTCTTGCCGGCTGGTGACTAGGGCTTGAGGTACAGTTCTTCTCGTTTTGACGGGGAGCCATTTGAAGATCTTACGGAGCATGGGAAGCATGAGGAAGCACACAGAGGGTACTGTTGATCTGTTTTTTTTATGGTGAATTTGCTGTTCAGGATGATGCCAAGGTTGAAGGCATGGTCTGTTGGAGTTGGTGAAGGTTCCAGTTCGGAAGGCCCTTAGGAGTTGTTCCACGATAAGTCAAGTCAAGTCAGAAATTTGTATAGCGCGCTACTCACCCAGAGGGTCTCAAGGCGCTTAAGGGAGAGGGGTTAGCTACTGATCGAACAACCAGGTCTTGAGTTGCTTCCTGAAGGAGAGGTGGTTCTGGGTAAGACGGAGGTGAGTGGGGAGGGAGTTCCAGGTCTTGGCCGCCAGGTATGAGAAGGATCTTCCTCCCATGGTGGCTCTTCGGATGCGTGGGATCGCGGCGAGGGCTTGGTTGGACGATCGCAGTTGGCGGGTGGGGGTGTAAAAGGATAGGCGATTGTTAAGGTATGTGGGTCCTAGGTTGTGGAGGGCCTTGCGTGCGTGGGTGAGGAGACGGAACGTGATTCTCTTGATGACGGGGAGCCAGTGCAGGTCTCTCAGGTGTTTGGACATGTGGTTGTGTCGAGGTATGTCCAGGATGAGTCAAGCGGAGACGTTCTGAATGCGTTGAAGTCTTTTCTGCAAAATGGCTGTGGTTCCGGTGTAGAGGGTGTTTCCATAGTCAAGTCGGATGGGGACAAGTGCTTGGGTGACTGTCTTCCTTGTTTCGGTGGGGATCCATCGGAAGATCTTTCGGAGCATGCGTAGGATGTTAAAACATGATGATGAGACGGCGTTGACTTGTTTGGTCATCGAGAGGGAGGAGTCTAGGATGAATCCCAAGTTGCGAGCATGGTCCGTTGGTTTGGGTGCGCTGCCTAGGGTCGGGGGCCACCATGAGTCGTCCCAGGCAGAGGGGGATGAGCCTAGGATGAGGACTTCCGTCTTGTCCGAGTTCAGTTTTAGGCGGCTGTTCTTCATCCACTCGGCTACGTCTTTCAACTCTTCGTGTAGGTTGGTTTTGGCGGTGGTTGGGTCTTTGGTGAGGGAGAGGATCAGCTGAGTGTCGTCAGCGTAGGAGATGATGTTTAGGTTGAGTTGGCGTGCGATGGATGCGAGACGTTGAAGAGGGTGGGGCTGAGCGATGATCCTTGTGGTACGCCGCAGATGACTTTGGTGGCCTCTGATCTGAAAGGGGGAGGCGGACTCTCTGGGTTCTTCCGGCGAGGAACGAGATGATCCAGTCCAAGGCCTTATCTTGTATCCCGACGTTCCTGTGTTGAGCTTTAGGCAGTTGTCCTTCATCCAGTCAGCGACACATCTGCCGAAGTTAGTCGTGGTGGTGGAGTACTCTTCCCATAGCGAGAGGATGAGCTCAGTGTCAGCAGCGTAGGATACGATGTTTAGTCCATGTGTTTTGATGATGTTAGCCAAGGGGGTCATGTAGATGTTGAATAGAGTGGAGCAGAGGGACGAGCCTTGAGGGACACTGCAAATGATTTTCTTGGGTTCGGGCATGAAAGGAGGTAGACAGAGGATATCCACTTGAAGGCGTTTCCTTAGATTACAATGTGGTGGAGTCTCTTGAGAGGGTGTAGTGGGATATGGTGTTGAATGCAGCTAAGAGGTTGAGGAGGATCAGGGCTGCAGTTTCTCACCAGTCAAGGAGGGTTCTGATATTGTCAGTGGCAGTAATTAGGGCAGTTTCGGTGTTGTGGTTGGTACGGAATCCATATTGGTAGCAGGCGGTTAATGGCCTTTTCGAGGACTTTGGATGGGAAGGGGAGCATAGAGAGGGGACTGTAAATATTGAGGTCACTGCGGTCAGCTGAAATTTCTTGAGAAGCAGTTTGACTTCTGCATTTCTCCATTCTTCAGGGAATGTTGCCGTGGTGATGGAAGTGTTGAGGGTGGCGGCTACCTTGTTTCTGATTATCCTGCTGCTGAGGTTGAAGATGTGGTGGGAGCAGTGCTCTGAGGGTACTCCAGAGTTTTTGGATTTCATGATGGCGTTTTGAGTGATGAGGTGATCCCAGGTGGTAAGCAGGTGGGCGTGGTTTGTGCTTGTGGGAGCGAGGAGGATGAGGGTGTCAGCAGTGGTGGGTTGGGGTAAAAAGATTTTGTAGATGGTGGTGCTTTTGTCGTAGACGAAATTTGCTAAGATGTCGCAGATTTCCTGGGAGGAGGTGATGATGTTTCGATGCCTGAGGAGTAGAACTCTCTGATAATGTTGAATAGTACTTGGTTGTGTCGATGCTGTTAGCGAGGGTGATCTTTTTCGTTTTTTTCAAGAGCAGGTGGTATTGGTTAGGAGATGTCATGAAAGTGGCTAAGTCCATGGGAGAGAGAGAAAAACTCTGTTTATTTAGACCTTAGTCTTTAAACAAAATCGAATAAAATTCGGAACACTATACAAAACCAATTATTAGCAAGACAATGCACAACGTTTAAAATCTAACAGTTTCTTCTATACACTCTACCTAGCTACTTCTAAAAAAAATCAATTTCATCAATATTAACATTTTTAAAATCTTTGAAACATATACAAACCTTCTATACATTCTAAAAAGAAAACTAGACCTTATAAGACTTTTAAAATAATAGCAAGTTCTTTACATTCTACATTATTCCTCGCCGTAAAAATATTAAGACCCTTTGAGCTTGCTTCACCTCTTTTATCCTTCGACTTTTACTAGATATTATGTAAAGGGGGTTCCTCACTGTGCTTCCTTGAGCTTTTCCCTAGCCAGTTGATTAACCCCTTTCAGATAGTAACCAAGTGCAATTGCTATTTCTAGGTGTTCCATTCTTAACAGTATATTAATTGCTTGGGCTCTCATTCTTATGTCATATTTTATAAATAAAGGTCGCAAAAACCGTTTCCTCACTTCTACACACAAGAGGCAATCAAGTAATATGTGCCTTATTTCACACTTAGTCCCCATACCACACTTGCATATACCATCAGGGTGCATCATTTCTGCCATAACTCTCCCCTCCAATCGCCAGGGGATGATGCTGATTCTCATTTTTAAGATATCCCACCTGAGTCCATAATTCAGCAGGGATTCTAGGTAAAGATACCCAGCATCGGCTTCCCATGCTTCTACCATGTTTTGTAACGATTTTTTATTTCTTAAGTATCCTAGGTCCTGTGTTCTGGAATGCTCCCTTCCTTGTGCTCTAAGTGCACTTTTTGTAAAGTCTACATCTAAGGGATTTTGAGTTACACCCACGTTTAGGCAACAAATTATCTCCTTTATTTTCTTTTTTGCCTCAGTGGCCCATCTTAGGCTACTATGTCAGATTTCCTCGCTGCACCAATGTGAGACCTTTTGGGCTTCCCCTTGGGATTGGCGGTTCCAGAATCTTGCCACCGCCATTTAGGCCTGGGTATTCCACCCTATCATTCCTGTTTCAAGTCTGATTGCCTGTAACATTGCTGACATTGGCAAGGACAGAAGCATTTTTAACTCCTTCGCTGCGGCGGCTATTCCGCCGCAGCCCTAAGGGGCGGGGCGGCCGCGCGGCAGGTCCATACTGGTGACGGAACCGCTCCGTCACCAGCCGCGGTTGAGCTGTGCTGATTACGGAGCGGTTCTGTCATGGCCCCGCCCTCTCAATAGAACGCCCAGCGCAGGCGCGAAATCTGCGCCACGCAGGTGGGTTGGGCGGGCCATGACGGAACCGCTCGTCATCAGCACAGCATCACCACGGCTGATGACGGAGCAGTTCCGTCATCAGAACGGAAAAGGTGAAAGACTTACCTTCCTCCCGATCCCAACCCCCTTTGCCACTAAAGAGGAGCACCTCTGCACCATACAATACTTGGGGGGGAACCATGGCTGTAAAAGCTTTTAGCAAGGGTTTGTGTGACATATCTCCATAATTTTTGTTAAATTTTTTCAAACCGCAAATGGAGGAAGAAGCTTTTGCATTTTGGTTTTCCACATGTTTGTCCCATTTTAAGGAGGATTCGAACCATAGGCCCAGATATTTATATTCTTTTACCATTTCTAATTTGGTTTTATCTACATACCAGCAAAAGCTCTTTGGCCTTTTTCCAAAGCACATGACCTTTGTTTTTTCCTATTTACTATTAACAATTTACTCTTGCAGTATTCATTAAAAGCATTTAATTTCCTCTGTAACCCTAGCTCTGTGAGGTCGGTAATGACTAGATCATCTGCATACAACAAGCATGAGACTTTGCTTCCACTCATTCTGGGACTTGTGCTTTTTTCCACCTCCAATGCTGCTGGCAGGTCTGCTAAAAAGATTGAAAAAAGAATGGGGCCAAGACACAGCCCTGTCTTAACCCGTTACCTATATCTATTTTCCTTGTAAGTGCCCCCTGGGTGTCTTTTATTACTTGGGTCCAGTTCCCTCTATGTAGTTCTTTTAGTATTTCTAGTAGGTAGGCTGGGATATCGTATTTAATCAGGCACTCCCAAAGTTTCCCACGGTCCACCGAGTCGAAGGCTGCCTGGAAGTCGACAAAGCAGCAGAACCTATTTCCCGTTTGCTCTATCGACTTCCAGGCCAAAGCCCAGAGGGCATAACAGTGGTCCACCGTGGAGTGCCCTTCCTTAAATCCCCCATGTTTCACAGGGATAATTAGGTTCGCTTCTACCAGTTTTTTTAATTTGCCTAGCACTATTTTAGCGAAAATCTTCTCCCCAATGTCGAGTAGATTGATTAGTCTATAGTTTTTCGGGCTATGCATATCCCCTTTCTTAGGTTTGGGCCGTATTATAGCCCCTTTCCAGGTAACGGGGAGTCCCCCAGTGTCTAGAATAATTTGGAACATATTTGCGAAGAATTTTGCCCACCAGTCTGATTGTGTTTTTATTATCTGTGCTGGGAGGTTATCTGGGCCTGCCGCTCTTGTTAGGTTCAAGCTCTTTATCGTTTTTCTAACCTCAGTGACTGAAAAATCGCGTTTCATATCTACTACCAGACCGCTCCAGTCTGTGTACAGATTCTCTTCCTGATCTGTTCCTGGGCTATTCAAGTCCTGTAAATATTCCTCCCAAGCAGCTTCTTCCACTATACAATTCATTGCCCCTGGCTGGCAATCTGTTGCTGAATGCACTAATTTCCAGAACTGGCGTAGGTTCCTTGTTTCAATCGCCTCAAGAAGCTTTAACCAACAACCTTCTTTGAATTCTCTTTTTACCCTCCTAGTTAACATATTTTACTCTCTTTTTAGGGCCACTAAAGCATTTCCACTCTTCTGATCCCTGTTTCGGGCATTATGGCGTACTATTCTGACTTCTCTTTTCTTCTCCTGACATTCCCTTTTGAACCAGACAGTTAATTTCCCCATCTTTCTATTACTCACTTTAGTTTTATTTTTTCCCTCATTTCCATCTTTCAGTCCCTTACTGAGTATTTGGACCACCTCCTCGATTTTTCTTACGTACCAATCAAGAGTTTGGCCACTAACTTTCTCCAAATCTAGATTTTGTTGTAACTTTATTAATCTTGAGACATATTCTTCCGTTAGCCTAGTTGTGCAACGCCTGGGATAATCCATCTGTTGTTCCATCACTTGTGGGCGGAGTTCTAACTGCGCATCGAGGAACTCCAGGGTTAACACATTGTGGTCACTTCCTTCTCTATTCATGATCCTAAACCCAGAGATTAGATGGAAGTTCCAGGGTGCCAAAAAAACATAATCAGTAGGGCAGCTTTGTGCACCCAGCTTAAAGGTTCTTTTAGCAGGACAGTCTAAGTGGCCTCTTCCATTTAGGCAAAAGAGATTTTTAGCTCCCAGGAAATTAACCAACTGTGTATCCTTTGCTCCTATTATACATTCTGGGAAAGTCGCTTGTGGTATCTCATAAGCCTCTAGTATTTCTTGGAACCAGCAATCTACATTCTAAGGATGTAGTTTATGATTAAAGTCGCCAAGTAGTATAATCATGTCCTTACAATACTTTTCACACAAAAAATCCATATCCTCTTTAAAAAGAACCATTTCCTCCGCATATTTCTCCATAGAGGCCCATTGCATATACACATTTATAGTCAAAATTGTATCCATATTTATGCACCCTGATAACAGTATTCTACAGACTAGCAGCCATTTACATTTTAAAGTTATTTCGGTTACTTTTTTCCATAATTTTTGTTGACACCAAGGTTATTATCCCACCAGCAGGACGACCAAATCTATACTTCTTGGCGAGTCGGTTTAGCTGGCAGAATCCATCGAAAATTGGGGTCTTGGCACATAACCAAGTCTCCTGGATACACATGATCTCTATATTTTCTCCAAGTTCCCTTACGTTTTTTTGTTTTTCATCATCTCCTAGCCCATTTATATTCCAGGAGGCTAATCTTATGCTATGTGGCGTACCTTTTTCCTATTCGATGTCATCTAGCCAACCTTCCTCCTCCTGCTCTTCTACGGATTTCGGTGAGGGGCCCGCCTGGCCTAACTCATTGCTCCAATTTCCCCACCAATGATCAATATTTGAATTGTTTGCTACTATTTTGATGTTTCCTAGCGGCACTCCATCCTCTTCCTCAAGCTCACATAACCTGACCTGTCTCTTTCCTAGGCCTATGTGACATTTTAGAAAAATATTTCCCTGCCATCCCTTCTCGTCTACGTCTGCCAATACTTCGTTCTCCTCTAGTAGTCTAATTCCCTCCTTCTGTAGCTCGTTTGCTGCTTTCTTGATCGTGTCTTTTACCAGATTGGAGTACAGTGTAATTCTTGTGATCTCCTTCCCTTCTCTTACCTGTCTGAAACCCACTACCCTTAGGTCGTTCGTTCCTATTGCTTTCAGGTTCTGACATTTAGCAAATCCTTGCAGCAATTGTGACCTATTTAAGGGCGGCCTCTTTCCTAGTTTCTTCCCCCCTTTTCTTATCGGGATTTGTTCAAAGTATAACCCCATATTCTCATTCTTCTCTTTTCTTATTCTGCTCAGTTCTTTCATCTTGGCCTTCTCTAATTGTTTGTTTGGACTATTAAGTCGTACCTCCCTTGTAACCCAGACCTGCAGGTTTTCTCCCAGTTGTCTCCCAGCCACCTTGGGCTGTACTATGGGATTATTGCTGTCTGGGTTCTTCTGGGTTTTCAGGATCTTAGGTGGAGGCACAGATTTTATCTACCATTTTGGTGTTTTTTCTTTGATATACTTATATGGTGGCCGGGTCTCTTTGTATCCTTTCCCCTCGTACCACCTTCCTTTTCCACCCCCAGTTCCTGGTTTGCCTCATTTTCCTTACTGTTTTTTTACCTGCACCTCTTACTCTACTTGTTTGCCCACGTCTAGTTTGCTCTACTCTCCTTATTATCCTCATAGGCCACTTTGATATATATACCTGATGACTCTCTTTAGATTGTTTATCATTTTGGGACTGGCCTTTACCCCGAGTATCCGGGTCTGGGTTAGGTGTTTTATCTACCATCTTTGGCATGTGTTCCCTTCCTATAGGAGGTTCATTACATTCCCCCTGTGCCTGTATTTGTGGCTCATGGTCAGGGATTTGTCTTACCATACCTTATCCCCTGCAGCTCCCCCTCTATTGTGGCCAAATACACTTTTTGATTTTTTAAAACAGTATTATTAGACAGGGTTACTTCTAGCAGTCCTTGCAGAGTCCTTTGTAGTATCAACATTAGATCCAACATAGAGACAGCAGACAATGATGATAAGTCACGGTTTAGTTCTGGATTTAACTCAGGTGTTGTTTTCAGTTCATCATCCTGATTCAAACTGGTATCTCGAGCTTCCAGCAGACTTTTATTTTCATTTCTTTTCTGGCTTGTCCTGCTGCTCGAGGAACTTTCTGGCACTCTCTCACTCCCTACCATAGGAATTGGACTGTCCAGTCGGATCAGGCTGTCCAGGGGATCTCTCTCCAAGTCATATGAGAAGAGGTCATGCGGTTATGACGACAACCGTGGTGATGGTAGGCCCCCCGATCCAATAATAACAGTAGAGAGTGATTGGCCATATTAAGGGAGTCGGTCCTGTGTACCTCCACTGGTAGGGAGGCACATACTTTCTCTCCCCTTTCTGAGCTCCCATTCAAAGATGTTAGTTTACTTATAGTCTTTTCTTGGTCTTGTGCTGGTGTAACAACATTTTTTAAATGTCTCCCCACAAATTCCTTTATTGCTGTGGCTCTGCCTGGGGGTTTGACCACTACTTTAGTCCTCTTTACTCCTTTTCTTTTCCCTTTCGCTGGGGTCAGCTCTATACTCCCACTGCTCCCTTCCAGGGAGCCCAGGCTTACTGCGTTTGCCGCATTCAATTTCGGCCTCAGATTATGTTCTGCCACTTTTTTCACCTTTTTGAGACCATCCTGGTGATTTCCCCAGTGCTGTTATTACTCCCCTGGGCTGGTGTCTCTTTCTGATTGTTTAAGAGGGGTAGTATTATAAGTTTCACTACCAGTGTAGCCTGGGTCAAAAATCCTTGTTACTTAGACTCTACATGTGCACTAAAGTTTCCTCACTGGGGGTGCCAGTTCAATCACCAATTAGTGACGGTATTGTCTTTACCTGGCCCCCGATCTCAAAGGCGCCCGCCAGCAGGCAAAGGTGCATGCAATTAACACAATTACAGGGAGGTTCACACTCCTCCTCTCCTCCACTTACCTCTGTGTCTGACTCAATTGATCCACCTCGTGCCCAGCCCCTCTGCCTGCCGCTTTGCACAGGGAGCCCCCTGCACCCCACCGTTCATCGCGTCTCCTTCTCCTCTCGTTTTCGTGTTTGTTTTTCCATTTTTCCTCGCGTTGCAGCCTTCCTCTCGTTAGGGGCTGATTCCTGTCCTCTGTGCCGTTTAGCTCACAGCTCGCAGCTCTCGGCTTCCTCACGGCCCGCTCACGCTGTCACGTCACGTCAGATGTAAGGAGGGATGGCTCTGGGGCGAAGGCAGAGGCAGAGGCGGGCTACGACGAGCTACGCGATCAATCAGAGCACAACAGCGACTGCATGGGCTCCTTGTTACTATGCCATCTCCTTTGAAACCGATTGCTTTTCTGTTTGATGGTTCTCAGTTCTGTGGTGTGCCAGCTGCCTTGTTTATGTGGTCTCTTGTGTTTGGTGGGCTTGATTGGGGTGACTGTGTCGGTACAGGTGGTGATCAGGTGCAGAGGTTCTTTCTGGTTTGTTCTAGGTTGGTTGAGGTGTCAGGTTGGGAGGTGTTGATAACGTCGGTCCACTGGCTCTCAAAGAGTTTGTTCTAGCTGTGTTGATGGGTGCTGAGTTGCTTTGTGGTGGAGCTAGGGTAACCTGCGTTGGTGAAATGAATGATGGCATGGTCTGTCCAGTTGGGCTCAGTGACGTGGCTGTATTTGACTCTGTCACGTCCTTTGAAGATGGGGACGAGTCTGTGTCCTGCAATGTGCGTGGGGTTGGTGACTGGTCGATGTTGTTCATGCTTTCCAGTAGGTTAGTGGTGTTGATGTCATTGAGGTCATCAAGGTGAAAGTTGAGGTCTCCAAGGAAGATGTTGTGTTTGGAGTCAATGGCGAGTGGGGCTATGAATTCGAGGATGGTGTCGCAGAAGCTGTGATTAGGTCCTGGCAGTCTATAGGCGATGATGCCTCTGATGGTGATTTTGCAGTAGGTGTGGAGTTGGAAATTGAGGTGTTCCATGATCGGGGTAGCATCATCCCCAGTGGTGGTGCAGAGGATGGTCTCTTTGTGGATGATGGCGATTCCACCTCCATGCAGTCACTGTGTGCAATCTTGTAGCTGTCTAGTGTTGCTGAGGTGATGTCGGGCATGGTTGTGGGGTTTCGGCAGGTTTTATTTAGAAAGATGACATCGAGGTGAGGGAAGTGATGGTCTCCTAGATCTCTGTGGCATGCTTGCATAGAGAGTGTGCATTGAGAAAGAGGCAGTGTGTAAATCTGGCATGGTGGTGGTTGCCATGTGTATGGGTGCTTCTGTGTTGCAGGAGAGGTGCATTGACAGTAGGTGAATGGTCCTGCCATGTATTGAGGCATGGTTTGGCAGTCTGTGTTGTTGCTGAGTGGAAGGTCCAGGTCTATGAGTTTGTGGTGGTGTATCTTCGGGTGGTGGGCCTGGGTTCCTAGCACTGGGCATGATCCAGGCACAGACACAATATGCTGCGGCCTCCATTAGGTAGGATGGTAGGAGAGAGGGGTGCTGAGGGGATGGGGGCAGGCAGCAGGAGGCAGCTGGAATTAAAAAACAGCAGGGGTACGTCATATGGTGCAACAGAGGACAATGATACAATTTAAACAGTACAGTGTTCAAAAAAGCTTTCAGAGAGTTTTGTTATCGAGTAAAAGTACAGATGAGTGGCTAACAGGAGTACACTTATTTCAAAATAAAGAGACAGATTAAATCAATGTTAACAGAGAGGTGAATATTACAGTTAAGAGTTGACTAGGCTAAGTAGAGAAAAACAAGCAACAATTAAAAGTACAGGAAGGTGGGTGTTAACAGCAGTTTGTGCAGCCTTGGGAGAGCTAGTGCGGTGAACCAGACAATGAAGTATCACGAGTAGAAAGCATTACAGAGTACTGAGGTGATTAGTAGTGCTACTTTTATAGGGAGCAGTAGCTTGTTCACTGTTGAGTTAGAGTTGTTGGAGTCGGAAAATGTAGCTCAATCTATGGCTGGTGGTTGGCAAAATCTCTCCGTGCCTGAGCTAATGTGAGTGTGGTAGATCCCTCAAATAAACCAGCTACTATCAGTGGCTTGAAGTAGGTTGAGCATTAATGCAGTGCACAGGCTTCTGGTATTGTACAGACAAGATGAAGGACAAGGTATGGCCAGTAATAATTGTGCAGGTAGATACCGGATAGATGGGTAGTTGGAGTTTGCTGTTTTTGTGGAGTTTAGGAGTGCATCACTGCAATTCATCACATTCTCTGTTTTAGTAGATGGTTTTGTAATATGAGAACAGAAGTTCATAAAAGATAAGGAATGCAAAGTGAAGCCAATGATGTGGCGACATTCCTCTTTAAGCATCTTGTAGGTTTCAAGGGAATGCTTACAGGCTGATTTATTTATTTATAGTGCACATTAATGGGGCCAATTGTGACAGAATCATAGGTGAGCCTGTGAAAATTACTATGGAAAGGAGCAGATAAAGCAGTTGGATGGAGGTAGGTAGGCCACAAAGTGTTACAATACCCATGTGTTGTCTCATTTGGTTCTATTCTGAGAAGGGTGGTCATGGGAGATTGTAGTCGGGGCAAGGACTGCAACTGGGGCCAAAGCCTGCATCATTCAAACTCATGTTTCTCCAATATCAAGAGTATAAGTATGTATACTGTAATTGAAATATCCTGGCCAAGGACAGTTATTCCTCTGAAAGGGTGACTCACGTATTGCTTGGCACTCTTTATGGTGACTGTGGTGTTGGGAGGTGGGCATCAGATCTGTGTACTAATGAGTACAGCCTATATAATTGGATTAACATTGTCAAAGAGATTAATTGTGAAGTTACCTTTGTAAGGTTTTCCTATAGCTATTGATCTCTGGCCGAAGGAGATCACAATTCTTGATGTTACTGTAATAAAGCTTGTGAGGAATGATTTCCACTGCATGAGAATGCTTATGCACAATCAGATGTCCACCTACATTTCTCTTAATAGTTGCACAAGGATTAGGCGATTCCAGAGAGGAATATGTGTTAAATTCAGGCAGTACTAAGCAGTGGCAAAATTAAGTAAGCAGCACAATAAAATTATTAGGCTAATTTATAAAAATCTAAAAAAGGAAACAAAAAAAGGAAAAATAAAGAAATGTTTAGCATCAAATGAGGTGAACCAGAGGATCATGTTTCACAGGGCTCTCCTACACAGTGATAGTTCATTTCCACAATTACAAAATTCACAGGGAAGGAGTACAACCCCAGTCCTCGTGCATTGTGGAATAATTCACCCGGGAGAGGAAGAAGGGAGCAGTGTGGAGACCTCACTTCAGAGGAAGGACCTGTGGGGCAGAACTGAATGCAGGGGGTGATCTCCGCCTTTTGTCTAAGAAGTAGCTGGGGGGCCATGCCTTGCAGCGGCGGCACTGGAAAACCACAGAAAACATGGGCTGCATACAGCGAGCAGAATAGTTTACATGATCTGAAGGAGGATGAAGGTGGCAAGCAGGCCAGATGCAAGACCAAGCTGCAAAGAATGTCCAAAGTAGAGGAAACTATTTGAAAGTCTGCTTGTCTTGTCAAGTAGTGGCCCATGGAAGCACAGCCATTGTAAGATACATACTAGCAGTATGACATCTCCATATCTGTCAATTTCCCAAAACTTCACTTTTGTGTGGAACAAATTGAAGCAAGTTTAAAAACATAGGTCTGGTTGACACGGGCACTGGGCACAGTAATACCGACACTGTTGCCTCTTTCCTAGCTTAGAGTAACCTCCGCATTGGCGACATGGTCGACACTTTTCCTCTGTTGCAGGAAAGCGGTTAACAAAGTGCCAATCCTATTGCCTTGTTACGTCCTCCCTAGCAAATGAGGTAGAGGCTACTGCTTTTAAACAGCAGGCTCCCAATTATGGCCAAGTGAAAGTCAAGGAAAGAAATTGGTCTTGCTGTGGTGGTCTCACTGTAAACAACATACACATTGTATGATGACAACTGGATTAAATTGATAAACAACTTCTTATACCATGTGTGAGTTTCACGTCTTTCAATAAATGACTGATGCACCTGGTCGTTCATATCCACTCCATCCATGTGCTTGTTGTAATTAAGTGTACAGTTGGGCTTGTGAACATCTGCCAATTGACTCCAAACCATGACCCATGGATTGTAGTGAGCATGTATAAATCTAGCCTATCTGAAAATCTGACTGAGAGGAGTTTGTTGGAACACTACGCAGTGCTCTGGGCTTTATGGAGCCTCAGACAAACAAACTGCTAGGGAATCCTTTTGAGTGGCATCGCACTGTATCGCATGCCACAGTGCCAACTTTGTTCAGCTCGCTGAACAGCTTTACTTGTCTACAGAATTTTTCCACATAATGGTCTTATCTCTCTTATAATGGTATTGAGCTTTTGATTAAAACACTAATTCACTGCAAATTCCAGCCTTCCCCAAGTCTCAGTTAAAACCTAATTAACATTGTTGAATTTTTAAATCTTATTTATCTACTTATTCTGACTTGTACACTAAACCTAATATACAATGGAATTCATAAACCACCTTGATGTCTCATTTGTTAATTCTATGTTATCATGGTTACAAGATTTTGGGCCATAGTCACAAGCCCCTATCGAAACCACAACATCATTTTCAGTGACTTAACGTGGCTTAACGCTGCCTTGTGAATAAGTCCCCTTTCACGCTGTGTTTAGCATGAAAGGGGCGTGCAGTGGGTGTTGTAGTGGGCGTTCCACCACAACACCCATTGATATTGCCCCCTATTCACAAGGGCAGCATAAATAGGATCTAACGCCAACTTCAAGACCAGGAAAACCCTGGTCTTAAGTTGGCAATACAAGGAGAAATGCTTTATTTCTCCTCATTCTTGCATTTTCCATGTGTGCTGCCTTGTGCAGCACACATGGAAAATGCGAAACACCATGGTTTTGTAGCAGGGTTTCCGTTCTCCCACAGAACTGTTCACAGAGATCTAGAACCTGGGTGAGTCAGGGTGACCCAGAACTCACCTTTGTTTCAGAAATCCCCTTACCTAGCTAGCTACAGTGTCTCATCGGTAGTAAATACTTCCCAATGACTTAGACAATCCAGAACATGAACTTAGAGTACCTCAGGTATCGTGGAACACATGAACACTCTTTCGTTATATAATCATTACAAACCGAAACTGGGAGGCAGAGAACACACGTGCAAGTTTGAAATGTTTATTTTTCAATGCAACATTCTCAAACGCAGTATCTTATATAATATCAACATACATATTATAAAAATCAGAGTTAGCAGCATAGTCACTAATCCATAATAAGCAAAAGGTGATAGCATGTTATGATACAGGGATCTATAGAATTCTGTATCACCTATATTTCGCGCACCCTAATTAGCATATTATATTATATCTAAGAAGGTCTCATCTGGGTTCTTAGCAGGGCGGACCCATACCTCTAATTCTCAGTAGGAGGAGATCACATCAACCGCTACCAGCTCTCAGCATGCCAAGCATCAAGTGTGTTCTCTCATTCTCTGTAACTCTATCTTAAACCCACGTAGAGCCTAATGTTGGCAGCAACATTATCTGTGTTATGACTAACGTGGTGCGAGGATCAGGCCTTCAGCAACCTTGTGTTAGGTTATTCTTAGAGTGTGCAGTTCTCAGTGTGCAGACAGTTGTACCAAGTGTACCAAGCACGACTGATACCAGGGCAATAACATATTATTCTCAAATAAATCACATCTTTCGTCTAGGTTGAAAGCTACAATAACAATTAGGTGTCGTGTGCAAACCGCAGCAGAAAGAAAATATGGCGTTTAAACATTTAATAAGCACATGCTAACTTAACACAATATATAGAAACGTAGTAACCATATGACAGTTTGTTTATGTCCAGGAAGGTGTCCCTTCCTGGAAATAAACAAACCCTTTTTTCACAATGCCGTTTTGTAACTCACATATGTGCTGCATAAAGCAGCACACACGTAAGTTACAAACTGCCATTTTAGGTTTGTTTATGTGCAGGAAGGGCCACCTTCCAGCACATAAACAAACCTCCCTGCTTGCAGACACCCTTGCACTCTGGTGCAAGGGAGTCTGCGTTGGTGCTAAGTTGTGAAACTTAGCACCATTGCAGCGGGAAAAGCAAGGCTGCAACATGTCCTTGTGAATATGGTGCAGCCTTGCATTTCTGAAATGGTGGAGAGAGGCGTTAAGCAAAGAAGACTAACGCCTCCCTCCAACACTTCCTTGTGAATATCCCCCTTTATGTATAATGGACAGTTTAACTCTTCATTGTATATTACTGTTGTTGGATTTTATACATTATTTTGTAATACTTTTCCTTATATGGCTGAGATACCCGCCACCCCCTCTCAACACAATCCCCAAATGAGGGAAACCGGAAACGGTTCTTGAAGTTTTTGGAAGTGGGAGGGAGTGACCCTCCCGGCCGTATTTATTAAAAACAAAAAATTAAAACATTTAAACATTAATGTACAATTTCATACCACACTGCGATGTTTGGCTAACCTTAACAGATTCTCTAATACAGAGGTTCTCCTAGCCGATCTAACATCCTACAAAACATTTACTTGAAATATTGAAATTGTACATCCTAACGTTTAAGGGCCAACGGCAAGGTCGTAACCGGTGTCAAGATCCCTAACCAGACATACCCCCCCCACTTGGGAGGGGCGACAGCACTGAGGCGTACTCACGTGCAACTACTACAATTTCCCTTGTCTTGACGGGGGCACTTATCAACTCGACGCCAGTTAAAGGTCGTTCGAAGACTCGTGTGAGGTATCTAGAAGGTATCGTAGACCTCCCCCCAACCCCACACAACTTACCGCATCTGCCGTCGCAGATGTCACTGGCCCCGGGAAATTCCCCAGGAGGGGGCTGTAACCCCTCCTACACAGGAAGGGGCCTTGACCGCCTTTCCTCTTCTTCCGGCGACCCATCCTTAGAAGGGACCGCCTCCCCGTTGAGGGGCCAAAGGCCACCTCCCCCGAGCGCTCCCATCCGTGTTGGGTGACGCCCACTCATAGGGATCTTCCAATTAGTGCTCACCGATCATGACCTTACCGCCTACCGCCTGACCGAAATAAATACGACAAGTGCTAACTAAACGAAACTACATTGGCCACTATGACCGAAAAACCTGTGTCTAAATGGACCTTAAATCCGACATTCTTTAATCACCAACTTGTAACATTATACCAATC
Organism: Lissotriton vulgaris; assembly: GCF_964263255.1. Lineage (NCBI taxonomy): Eukaryota > Metazoa > Chordata > Amphibia > Caudata > Salamandridae > Lissotriton > Lissotriton vulgaris. The sequence continues at coordinate 87,758,301 of NC_141697.1, read as the reverse complement.
TTTATTACACATTAAATATCAACATAACACCAAAACAACCTGAAAACGAAATAGAATAACTGATCAACTTTATTAAAACAACTAGCTGTCCTCAGGGGCTGGTGGGTGGGTCAAAATTGGCTCTTCGTTCCGTCTCGAGCTCACGTGCAGCGGGGAGGTGCAGCTTCAGAGCACAGGAACAAGAGGATGTCTTCTGGTCTTGCGTCTCTTTTTATCCATCTTCAGGGCGGGCGTAAACCCGCCCCTGCCTGCCCCGAGGGCGTGGCCGGCGGCGTCCGTGTCTAGGCCAGCCCACTCAAGGGCGGGAAAAAGCGCGCCCCGGCTACGCCGCTTCGGGCATACCAGCCGAGACGCGCCTCCCGCCCAAAAATGTCTTCCCGGGGGGATCGAGGCACTCTGCCATACGTTCGGGGGGACCGAGTGGTCGCCCCTTTCCATATGGCTGAGATACCCGCCACCCCCTCTCAACACAATCCCCAAATGAGGGAAACCGGAAACGGTTCTTGAAGTTTTTGGAAGTGGGAGGGAGTGACCCTCCCGGCCGTATTTATTAAAAACAAAAAATTAAAACATTTAAACATTAATGTACAATTTCATACCACACTGCGATGTTTGGCTAACCTTAACAGATTCTCTAATACAGAGGTTCTCCTAGCCGATCTAACATCCTACAAAACATTTACTTGAAATATTGAAATTGTACATCCTAACGTTTAAGGGCCAACGGCAAGGTCGTAACCGGTGTCAAGATCCCTAACCAGACATACCCCCCCCACTTGGGAGGGGCGACAGCACTGAGGCGTACTCACGTGCAACTACTACAATTTCCCTTGTCTTGACGGGGGCACTTATCAACTCGACGCCAGTTAAAGGTCGTTCGAAGACTCGTGTGAGGTATCTAGAAGGTATCGTAGACCTCCCCCCAACCCCACACAACTTACCGCATCTGCCGTCGCAGATGTCACTGGCCCCGGGAAATTCCCCAGGAGGGGGCTGTAACCCCTCCTACACAGGAAGGGGCCTTGACCGCCTTTCCTCTTCTTCCGGCGACCCATCCTTAGAAGGGACCGCCTCCCCGTTGAGGGGCCAAAGGCCACCTCCCCCGAGCGCTCCCATCCGTGTTGGGTGACGCCCACTCATAGGGATCTTCCAATTAGTGCTCACCGATCATGACCTTACCGCCACAGGCCGGATAGTTGACCGGCTATCCGGACCCCCCACAAAACTCCTACCTAAAGGTCATGTTTCAAAGATTTCAACCATGCTAAGAAGTCTCCTAAGAACAACTCATTCCCCTCCCAAGACAAATGCACACCATCCCCCGAATACATCCTGTCATCATTAATACAGCTATGAGAAATAGAATGCAATGTCCTGGAACGGAACAACCTACTCACTTTATTGTTAAGCTTTCTAACAGACTGATTCAAAGCAGGTATAGAGATAGCCCCCCGCCACACCTTTCGTGGAATCAAATGGGACCATGCAATCGTGCACCCCGGAACTCTCCTCGCCAACCAACTTACAGTGGAAAGCATTGCCTCCAGGAGTAGTCGTCTACCGATGGTGACCAAATCATTGCCCCCAACATGCACTATAACTATAGACGGCGGTGACCTTGTCCGCCCTAACAAACCCTCAAAAAATGTTTGAAACTGGTCAATACAGAGACCGCCCCTTCCGTAGAAGGACATCCTGTACCCGTATTCCCCAGCTACGTGAATCATGTCACCTGCTTTGAATACGTCTGCGGCACGCCTCACGTATGAGTGGCCCACGACCCACACCTCCTTTTTCACAGCCGGTGATGTCTGACCGCTGGCCCGGTGTAAGGTCGACTGCATAGTCCGCCCCGCCTCGTAGGCTTGCGTAACTGAAACCAAACAAAAACAAGAAGCGTGAGTACAGAGTACATAATTACAGCTTCACAACATGTGCAACCGCACATATCTTTTATAACAATTGGAGGACCAACGCCCCATTCGTTTCACTTGCTCAACATTAAGACCCCTGGCTGTAGCTTCCGTAGCAGCCCCTATCCGAAAGGAATGGGTCCCAAATTCGCCCGGGTTCAAGCCCGCAGCGGCAACTGACATCGCAAGCACCCGCTGAAACTGGAATTTCGTCAGTGGGGTGGCGTCCGCGTGTCTTAACAAAGTCCCCCCCCATGATGCCACCCTTCGTGCTAGGTAATCCTCTAAACACTTTACCGGACATATGGAGGACCCAGGAATCCTGCGTATGATGACGCAGTCACCCATCCCATCCTGGTCAGTCTTAGACCTTACAAAGGAGACAGTCATTGTTTCTCCCCTGATCTGAACGTGTTCCCGGCACAAACCCCCCGCCACATCCAGTTTGTTCCTTGCAACTAGTTCGCTTACCCGCATTGCTCCGTGAAATGCTAGCGTAAACGCGGCTCGGAACAGCACTGCCTCAAACTGAGATGAACATGTGGCAGGAAGTGTAGCCAACAACTGGGACAATCTATCCAAACCTATCGGGCGCCTTTCATCTACTCTGCGACCCTCAAGGCGTTGCCACCCACGCAGCGCTTTCTGTACAACGAAGGACGCTGTTGGGTCCTGGATAGCGTGTGCTCTGGCAACAAAGGAAATGGCAGCACGATGCCTCTGGGCCGTAGCCACCGATTTCCCAGCCCTACGTAAGGACATCAGGAAATTCACCACCCATTCCTCATGACCCCAAAGTCGCTCTCTATCACTCCCCAAAAAGGCTAAATAGGCCCGAAACGCCCCTTCATATGCCTTCCTCGTCCTTGGTGCTAGACTCTCTCCCACGAGGTGACGAAGTTCGGGGCACCGAGAGACCAGAGAGCTTCGGTAAAGGGTGCCGGCTCCGGGTCCGCTGAGGGAAGGAAACCCGAAAAAACCTGCATTTGAAAACGAGACAGTGCGTCAGCTGCCTGATTCATCACCCCTGGCACGTGTTTTGCTCTGAATAGCACGTTCAATTGCATACATAGTAAAACAATTTCTTTAAGCAGTCTTAAGATCAGTTTACAACGTGCTGCCTGACTATTGATGCACTCGACCACAGTCATATTGTCCGACCAAAATATGACCGAGTGATTTTTGAACCCATCGGGCCATGTTCTCAAGGCCACCAAGATGGGAAACAGTTCGAGGAAAGCGATATTACTCGTCAGACCCTTCTCATGCCACCAAGTCGGCCATCTTTGTGCCGACCATTTTGTGCCGAAAATGGCGCCAAAACCTATGCTTCCCGCCGAATCTGTCCATAGCCCCAGCTCCTCAGAAGACACGGCTGGTTTATTCCAGACGAGTCTACCATTGAAATCCGCCAAGAATGCTAACCAAATACGCATGTCCTGGCGGATCTCGGCCGATAGTCTCGTGCGATGATGGCCTTCTTTAAGGCCGACCATCGCTTGGGCAATTGAACGGGAAAAGGGGCGGGCCATTGGTATCACCCTCAGGGCAAAATTCAACTGTCCCACCACTTGCTGTAATTGTTGCAGCGTAACTTTTGATGCATTTATACACAGTTGCAGCGCAGCCCTGAACTTCAACACTTTCTCGGCTGGCAAACGGAAACACCCCTCAATGGAGTCCAACTCGATCCCCAGAAACTCGAGGCAAGTCGTAGGACCCACTGTTTTACCCGGCGCCAATGGCACACCTAAGTGTTTCATCAACACACAAAATTCGGCCAAGGCCCGGCCACATTCAAGACCCCCGGCTGCCCCAAGAAATAAGAAATCATCAAGGTAGTGCATTACATCTTGGAAACCCGTTTTCTTTGTGAAAACCCATTGTAGAAAACAACTGAATTTCTCGAAATAAGCACAGGATATAGAACACCCCATTGGCATACACCTATCCATGTAATAACAACCCTGAAACATGAAACCTAGGAGACGCTGGTCGTCTGGGTGTACCGGGAGCAATCGGAACGCTGACTCGATATCTGACTTCGCCATCAGCGCCCCGGGCCCCAGGCGATTCAAAATGGCTACGGCCTCATCGAAGGATGCGTACCGCACCGAACACACTTCTGGATCGATTGCCTCATTTACGGAAAGACCTCGTGGAGCTGATAAGTTATGAATTAGTCGGAACTCTCCAGGGTCTTTCTTGGGGACTACCCCTAAGGGGGAACAAACAAAATTCTGGACTGGGGGTACACTAAACGGGCCAGCGACCCGACCTCGAGTCACCTCTTTTCGGATCTTTTCCTGTACTACGGTTGTATGCTGCAGGACGGAAAGTTGGTTTTTACACTTATCCACACCCTGAAAGTCCCCTACCGGGATGCGGAAACCATACGAAAACCCGTTTCGCAGCACCCCAGCAGAAGTACGGTCCGGGTAATCACTGAGCCAAGGGATCATTGCCAGGGTATCAATGGGAGTGGGTAAAGGCGCCCCTCGGACTATATTAGACCTGTTTGGCACCTCCTCTCCCCCCGTTATCACCCGTTCTGGCTCTGCACGAGGCCTCAGGATGGGACGACCCACAACCACTACATTCATGTTTGAATTTACACGATCCCTGCGGTCTCGTACATTTTCCTCTGTTGTAATTAAAACAGAAACCCTTTCTTCCGGTATTGCCGGTAGGTTTCGAGTGATCGTCGGCCCCCGAACCTGATCGAAAGGGCGTCCCCGCATATTGTCGGGAGGATTCACCCACATTACTTCCCACCAACGGCATTTTTAACATCCCTGACTCCTTCATTTTATCCCAGGTCAAGGCATCATAACAATCCCAGGTTAAACTTTTATTATGCTCCTTTTCCTTTCTGAACATATTATCGTAACAAAACCAATGATTCCCCTGGTGCGATGTCGAGTACCCCATGATTCGTGATTGATAGATTGGGAACTCGGAAAGCAACTCAGGCCTACGTTCGCCCAGGATTGATGTAAAGATTCCCCAGGCATTGCCCCAATTGGCGATATTCTCATTCACTTTAAAGGCGGCCATTTTTGCGCGCCAAACACTCGGATGCATTAGGTCCTTCTGACTCTTTACATGCTCCACCTCATAATGATCAACAAGTAACGAAAAAATGTTCACATACTCCCCCGCCCAAATCTTTTCCTTAATTGCCAAAGGAACATGTTGCCCCAACTTTTCTCTCCGAGAGGGTGTTGACTCATCCCTCGCGATCGGCAATGGCCGCTTACCTGCACCTGACGCTGCCTCTGTGGTCGCAACCGTCCCTGGTGTCTTGTCCCCCACTGCAGCCGGCACGGGCACCTTGGCTGCTTCCCGCTTCTCACGCAATTGCTTAATCAGCTCCTGCGCTTCGACAGCCGTGGCGCCCTCGTTACCTTTTCCCAACCACGCTGCCAATTGTGCTGCCAACTCGGGCGGCATATCATCCTCGGACACGGGGGTGATCGGATTCCCCTCCTCTGGCACGGGAGTTGGAGCCTCGAGCGGAGCACTGGGACCGGGGATCTCCTCTCCCGTTGCCCCCCTCCTGGGCCTCTTGTTTTTCCCTCCCGGGGCTGCTCCCGCCAAAGGACGTTTTGGACCCCTTTCCTCATTCATGTCCACCCGCTTCCTTAGCTCGGACATCTCCTTCATGAGAACACGCAGCATCTGGTCGGTATTCATGCGCTTTCCAACCTTCTTCGGCATTCTCCAACAAAGTAACTGAAAAACAAACAAGAACGATTAAAACGCTCAAAATTGGCTCTTCGTTCCGTCTCGAGCTCACGTGCAGCGGGGAGGTGCAGCTTCAGAGCACAGGAACAAGAGGATGTCTTCTGGTCTTGCGTCTCTTTTTATCCATCTTCAGGGCGGGCGTAAACCCGCCCCTGCCTGCCCCGAGGGCGTGGCCGGCGGCGTCCGTGTCTAGGCCAGCCCACTCAAGGGCGGGAAAAAGCGCGCCCCGGCTACGCCGCTTCGGGCATACCAGCCGAGACGCGCCTCCCGCCCAAAAATGTCTTCCCGGGGGGATCGAGGCACTCTGCCATACGTTCGGGGGGACCGAGTGGTCGCCCCTTTCCAACACGTCCCCCTTCATTTGTTTCTCATTTTCCTCCATACTTCTAATAGTTTACAAGCATTTTTGGATTTGCATTGATATGTAGTTGTTCTTTCAAGTTTAAAACTTGACAGCTCGTATATTCGTAAATTATTTAGAATTCGAAAATATTTTTTGCTTAACCTGAAAAATACAACATTAATGAAAAGATTACTCTCCAAAAGAAATCAAGGAGAAATGGCAATGACATTGCTCTACAATAACCGAAAATTGAACAGAATGCTAAAACTAAAGAAAGAATTGGTTCCAAAAGATGTACTTTATACAAGAGAGAAAAGTCTTCACCGAGAACACAAGAGGAACAATTGGGGTTTGATGGAGTCAAGTTGGCTTACTAAGAACACGAACAAAAGTTTAGAAAAATGTAAATCAACACATCTACTTAGCGACAAACCAAATAGACAAGGCTCAAAATAAAAGCCATATAAAAAGAGTGATAAGGGCCATAGGCTTGTTAAATGTCTTTCTATTCCTAATGTAAATAAATAGAATATGTTCTACATAATTTAACGCTGATTCTCTGTGGCAATAATCATAGTTGCTGTTTGCAAACATTTATGAGATTAAAACTAAAATCTTTCAAACAGATATCACTGTGCATTGCTGGTTTAACCTTCTCTCTGTTCTTTGGCCCGTGAAGTGACAAGTTTTGAGCCTGTCTCTCGTGAAAATATAGTGCGTTTTTAGAAATTCCTCATATAAACATTTTAAGTATTACAACACAACAAGTCATGTATAAGTCTTTTCTGCCTTCTTTCTCATTGAGGCTCATTGAGTCTCTAAAATTTACACTGCTTAGGCACACTGCGGAAGGGGTGCTCTTCAACCCTCTGAACCCTCAAGTGTGCGGTAGATGTCCCCTGAGGAGCTCTTAGTGTTGGAAATCACCGCCCGTTTGGCCACCTACAAGAGATACGAGCATTTTACTGGCCTGTCTGGGTAATGTATCTTTGAGTCTATCTCCAGCAAAAAGTGTAAGGATGCTCCGTTTATTGAAAACAATACAGTAATATTCAATATACGACCTTTTGTCCTTGTAATTGCTTCTCCGGAAAAAAAAGCCCACAACGTTGAGATCCTGTGTATGGTCTGCTGCAACATTTAGGAAGGTGTCCAATGTAGTTCCAGCTAGGGCTTTAGAAATGAGCTCAAGCCAAATCCATACGGTCAACCCAAGGAACACCATTCGAAACTGGAAAATTGAAAAAAGACTGGAAGGCGGGACTCCAACATGTGATCCGCTCTCTAAAATCAGTTAACACCTGATCTAGCAAACATTGAGGATCACGCATAGTCCTCATAAAATCGGAAAACTTGGGTATTTGCACCAGCCTTTCGGATTAGCAAACTGCTTGTTATGTGGAAAATCAAGCCAAAAAGACACTCCCTACCTTAAAAGACTATTTTGGAAGCAAACATCGCATTTCTTTCTTCCACCTTACTTACAGAGGTGGGTTGGCATGGCTAAATTCTAAAAGACAGCTTTAGTGGGGGTGCAGTGAGACCCTCCCACCTTCAGAGCCCAGTGGCACTGCACCTCCTGTGCTAATGATAGCTGTGCTACAGCAGTGGGTCATCTAAGTAAGAAGGGATGGGCTTTGAAGGGTACATCACCATAGCCCTCCTCCCCAACAAACCAAGGCAGAACATGTGACAATCCAGCATGTGACTACACTGCTCAGCTCACAGTATATTCTCAACAACAAAAAGTGAATATTCATGATGTGGCCTGAGGTAAAAGGAAAAAGAGGGCTACCTACAGTGGCATAACAATAGCCCCGGAAGCCCCTGTGGTGCAGGGGGAGCCCGAGTCCAGGGGCTCCTCCGGCACTATGCACAAGCAACAGACCCCTGGTCTGAGACCTCCTGATTGGGTCTGGAGCATGGGGGGCCCCTTCCATGTACTTTGCAGTGTGGGGGGCCTCAAGTTTCCTATAGACTACCTATATCATCAACAACTACCAGTTTAAAGACAGAAACCTTCACAAAACATCCAATGGTATGACAATATGTCCCAGTGATGCCAGCTGCAAATTCACAGTCTCTCCTTCCCAGATACAAGGGCAGCCAGCACAATGTGCTCTGGCAGGTTTTGAATGTCCTGGCTTGCACTCCTGGAGCAGTCCCATGGGTGCCCGGGTAAGGCCCTCTAGTTGCTGCACACTCAAGCACTCTGCAAAGGCAGAAGAACAGGCCAGCTAATGAACTATGATAAGAGCCTCCTTTCAAAGATAAACATCACAGATTAATCAAGGCAAATGAAAAAGGGCTTTGCTGTGATCTGCAGCCACTACATCTCTGATGTAATCAATAGACGCCGCAGCGCGGGTTTGCATATTGATGCACAAGGGATCAACGCAAGATTAGTGGGCAGCAGAAACAGACAAAAGACTTCATTTCCATAATGCCAACTCTGATTAAAAGGATCGACTGAGATGTGTTCCTTTAATGCACAAGCGGAAGTGGGGACGGAATCTACTTAAGAGTTCAATTAGTATTACAAGAAAGGAAAGCAAACTTGATAGAATTCGTGAATCTGAAGATTCAAGGTTGCGGCAAATAACTCTCAAGAGGTTTTTGAGATTATCTCCCTCGCATCTTCACTTTATTTCCTGGTTTCCCTTTGCTTCAGTTCATAACTATATATTGCGTGCACCAGGGCACCCACATGAATCCCATAAGCAAGTAATAAGAAATATTTTAAGATATTTTGGGGTTATGGTGTGCTGCTGCTCTCTTCTCCTTCGCTGTTGCACATGCTGCATAGAGCCACACACACCCCTTTGCACCCTGGCGCAAATGGTCTACTATAGGTTTTGTCCTGGAAGGATAACCCAGGTCATTTTTGTAACATTTCATACATTGGGATATGCTGTACAGTGCAGCTCAGATTTAATGATCGAAATGTTGGAGAAATTTGAAGGAGGTATTATTTTTTTATGCAAAGTCAGGTCTGAAAACCTTGGTAGATCTTGTTTTACGTCAAAACCATGGATGGTAGCATCTTAAAGCCCAAGTACCACCCATCGAACGCCACTTTGGATTAAAGTGGCTGAAAGCAGCGCAGTTTCATATTTCCACTTTTTCAAGGACACCTTTCCATTGCAACAAAACTTTTGCACTGAAAAGTATATACTTCATTGACATTTTTCTCCACTTTGCATGAATCTGCTGTGCCGCAAGTGTGGCTAAATATCCCCGGTTATGAATTGAGGAAGAAACATCCCATTAAAATATTATGATATAAACATCTGTGAAGTGTATGAATAGGCTTGTTAAACCCTTTGCGACATTTGCAATTTTTTTGTAATAATCCAGCCTGCTTTAAATGCTCTTTTCTGTTACCAGTGGATCCCCATTCTTGCGTTCTAATTCCCCAGACCTTTCTTTACTTAAAGTGAATCACTTCCCTAGACACGCACCCTGCCGCCATTTCCTTTTTCAAGGTCGGCTGTTAGTCAAGACTTTTTGTTTTCGCAAACAAATTCTTAACTACATGTACATCCATGCATTGAGGGCTTTCAGTCAACCCTCTTCATCCACCGGTCCATTGAAGTCATGCACATTCTGCTCTGCCCACCGGAACTGGGGTGGCAGAGTGGGCTAAAGAATGGTGATGGATTAAACCCAGATCTCTTGACTGGGTGTGAGTGTTTGATTGGTTCAGATGCTCCGTCCATCACCACCCCCTTTTGTACCACTAAACATGCAGCATGGAGCTTTGGATCAGCCCACTTTACCGATTGGCTCTCTTCATTGGGAGTGATTGCATTTTGCCTGTGCACATGTGCAAAGACGCCCAAAAGGCTAATCTCCTTCGGTGAAAAAACAAACGGAGTCAACCCTTAACAACTGGAATAATACTATCCTTCCTAGATCAGTACTTGAGAGGACTGGTCGGTTTTTCTAAGGCTGTGTAGGAAAACACACTGTTTTGTTAAAATAACCCTCACCCACAAAAAGGTCCCTTGGTGGCATGCTTCATCATCGGGTTCTTCCCGCCCGCTACGGGACAGGGCGTACTGCGACTGACGACAACGTGGGAGCACTTATTAGTGAAGTGATACTAGATGTCTGATGTGAGAGTGGAAAGGTCAGAGTGAATATAGTGGTATTAAAAAATTCCTGGCTGAGTGGATACTAAAATGTAATACTCCCCTTTAGCTGGTATCATTATAAATGGGGAGTAGAGGTGGTATGCTATAATGGGCTACTACCTCAATAGTCTACATGTTTCGAAGCCATCCCTCTGGCTTCTCTTCCGGACCAGAAAGTGATCCCTCTACCACTCTATGTTAGAAAACAACAATGTGGTCTGCCTGCTCAATGTTGCAGATTTTCGTGAATATAAAAAACGCATGCGCTGATACAATACCCAATTGGTATAGTCATATGTGTTAATTCTGAAAGGATAGAAAAAACATGGTTAATTACAGTAATACTATAATTGCAAGGCCACATCACCAAACTCGTGGAAGGTCTACTCAGTGATATATTTTTCTTGTGCATGACAACTCCTGATTCAAGTGGGTGCCGTGCTGTCCTTGATTGTCACGTACAATACAATACAATACATAACCACGCCTAAAACACATACTCTAAAATGATTTGTATCCATATTGTTCGAAATAATGTTCTCTTGTTGCCTCTTTGTTGTCTCTATGCAGGACAGAATCATACTGCGATGTCCAGTGAAATACTCAATAAAACCGAAGTGCAAAAAGAACAAGCATTTACAATGCAACAGTCTCGCCTTCAGAAAAGTTAGAGCTATTGGCATTGTAAATGACAAACTTTTTATTTATGTGTTGGTTTTGAAAACAGATAAATAAATGGCATTGTCATTTACAATGCCAATAGCTTACTCTGTCGCAAATGCGAGACGTATTGCATTTGCACACACACACCCACACAAGAGCCCCACACACACAGAAGAGCCCCCCACACACACACACACAAGAGGCCCACACACACACAAGAGCCCCACATACACACACACACAAGAGCCCCACACACACACCACACAAGAGCCCCCCACACACACCACACAATAGCCCCCCCCACACACACACAAGAGCCCCCCCCACACACACACAAAAGAGCCCCCCCACACGCACACACACACACACACAAGAGCCACACACACACACAAGAGCCCCCCCCACACACACACACACACAAGAGCCCCCCACACACGCACACACACAAGAGCCCCACACACACACACAAGAGCCCCACACACACAAGAGCCCCCCACACACACACACACACACAAGAACCCCACCCACACACACAAGAGCCCCCCCCACACACACACAAGAGCCACACACACACACACACACACACACACAAGAGCCCCACACACACACGCAAGAGCCCCACACACATGCAAGAGCCCCACACACACACGCAAGAGCCCCACACACACACACAAGAGCCCCACACACACACGCAAGAGCCCCCCACACACGCAAGAGCCCCCCACACACTCACAAGAGACCCCCACACACACACAAGAGCCCCCCACACACACACAAGAACCCCCCACACACACACGCAAAGAGCCCCACACACACACGCAAAGAGCCCCACACAGAGGTCAGGGGTGGCACAGAAGCAGAGTTTCACCAGCTGAAGCTCGCATGAAGCCTCTAGCATAGCCTCAGTGTTGGGATCTTTGTTTACCTTCAATAACACGAGCCCAGTCACGAGCTCCTCTCCTCCCTTAGCCCCTGCTCGGAGGTCGTCCGATAAACTCCCCACCCGCGCACCCCTGTCACTTGACCTCTGTTAACAGCCTGGTGCGAAACGACCACCTTCCTGGTTTAGAGACAAATCCCGTCTCGCCCCTTGCGTCCGACCTTCGTCATGTTAACAAAGGTACACAAAGCCCAGCGCCTCAGCATTGTGCTATAGGAGCGCTAAAAAGTCAGAAAGCATCTGCTAGTCGCCCTGGCCGCCCACCTCAATCAGTTTTCAACAAATTCCACAAGGAGTAGTTTAGTGTGTGGACGGATTCAAACACAGCCTGCCCTCTCCTAGAAGTATTGTGCGTGATCTGTGAAACATATCACAAGTGGCTACTTACTGAAACTATCTGCAGTTCTACAAAAGTCTTAATCCCACAAGAGGAAGTAAATGAAGTGTGTTTATTGTTTATGCGGCCAGGGGTACCATTGGAGCTTTTTTAATGTTAGGAGAGAAATGCAACGAACCTGCACACGTCTCAGAAATTCCCTATTAGACCAAATCTGCGTAGATCACCTGTCGGAGTGCCTGGGGTGTTGGCACATTGATGCTTTCCAATACAAACCTCGCAGCCGAGGATAAGATACAGAGGGGGTAGAGGGATCTGAGTGGCAGGTGACTGCCCAGCCCCCGCGGCTCCCAGAAGAGCAGTGAAACGGTGTCTACCTGGCCCACGTCCGAACGGGCAGGATGTTGTATCTGCCGGCCAGTGCCTGCAGTCTGCTCGCCGCTGCTGCTCGTCGGGAGTGACGGAGCGCAGTGTGTGCTCGGCTCCAGATTGAACCCTCACGGTAGAATTCACCCTGGGACCACCCCGCCATTTCTAACTCCACCATAGCAGCCGCTGAATAACTGGCGAGTGTATTCCACGAATAGCGTGGGTTACTAAGCGTGTTTTGCTATAAAGGCACAACGCTGTGATTAAATAGTCTTTCAATTGAAACCCTTGTACGGATTGCTATGATTGAAATAGGTTTCTAACCTAAAGTGCTTCATGGACTGCAGTAACTGAATAATAAGGTTTTATATTTAACGAGCGATATGACAGCCAGTCGCTGCATAAAATTTGCCCAAAGAGGAAGCCCTTTGCAAACAACAAGCATTGATTGATGTGGGACGCTAACATGAAGCACTTTATGAATAACAAATATTGAATAATAATAACGCCATGTAAAGCACACGCCTTACACTTTTACCCACGTCCAGAAACTCGAAAGTTTCAAACCGGCATCCCAGAGCGGCTAAGTCCGCTGGTTCAAAATGGCACTGCGGAGCTTCGCAAGTAAGCTACTGCCCGGGTGCCATCTTCGGAGGAATGACAAAAACAAACCTTGGAAAAAAAATAAAAATAAACAAACGCCCACCGCTGCATGACGGAGAAAAGGGGCTGAGCTTAAAAAAACACAGAAACGCCCATGAATCTGCTCCCACAATGATTGACACATCTCTCTTCCAATGGCTCGCCTCCATTTATGGAGCTAGCCAATGGAAGAGAGAGGCGGGTTAAAGCCACAGTACTGGAAAACAAATAATTTCGCCTGCGCGACACTGCTGCGCAGGCGAAAAACCTAAAAACGTGAAGCAGAGGTTACATACACTAATGTTACCAAACTATAGCCCCATTACCTTTTTCACAGGAGGGGACGAGTGCTTGTAGTCACACACTGTGGGAGACAAAGTGCAAAGGAGATAAGCAATAAAGTTTTGTTGAAAAACTATACCTTTGTGGTCTAAAATGCTCGTTGCCTTAGGGGATCGGCTGTGCCGTACTCACGTTATCAAAGCTGCTCTCTCACCCTAGCAATGCCTCCCCGTGGCTTCGATGAACAATAAATGTGTGCCGAGAGCCGGTTTAAGTATCACCAGTCATCAGCGTTTGGTGCGGGATGTGGACAAAGGCTGCAATGTAACCGCTCCCAAAATGGCTGCCAATAATGGAACGTTCCCGTAGCTGTGTGCGGTGACTTTCGCATATGTGTTTAGACCACTGGAGAGTAGCTATTCTCGGAACAGGCTGCAATGTTAACTTATCAAAAATGGCCGCCTGTAGTGGAACCTAGTGAAAAAAAGTGACTACCGCATGTGTGCTTGATCGGCACCAGGTAAATTCTTCAACAAATGACCGCCCTTAAATTGGCCCTTCTTATTAACAGTAGTAACATGTATAGCGTGTAGCTGTGCTCCCTTTCCATCCAGCTCACATACTAATGACTTGTACGTTAAAATTCCCGCATTTTCAGTCATTAAATGATCTATGCTCTTTTGCCCTCTGTTACCTTTCAAAACCTACGTCCTTGTAACAAGGGCTAATACTTCACAAGCATTTACAGTGATCTGATAGCCTGACAACTGGCATACTGTCTTCATCCCCCTCATTAATCATTGGAGAAAATACATTGCATACACCATACAACGTCCAGCTCCCCCTGCTGGTGTAACTGCTCAACTGTATTGATGGTTATGATTATGGCATAGTCTTATGGAACTGGACTTGGGGGGCTGTAAGTATGTGTTAACGTCGTAAGTTAAAGATGGAAAGTCAGGGGTCGCTGCCACCTCTCATTATTAGTGTGGAAGAAAAAGGTAGAATAGTTGCCAACAAATGCATGGGTGGGAGAAACATGAGTCAGTTTATCTCGGCAAACCCTATTATTTCAGTTGTCCCCATGGAATATCATGATTGAGTCCTGTGACATGTGTGCCTAAACGAAACACCCAGCTCTGTTCCTTCTTGAATAGTGTCACCTTGTTGTGCACCTGCTCTATGACTGTCCATTATATGGTTAGCCTCCAGGTAATGTGATGACATTTTCATTGTAGTTCTTTTACAATCGATATTGCTCTTGTGCTTACCAATGAGTGTGTTTACTGGGCGTGTACTCATCCCAATGGAATGCCACTACCTATTGAACCTCTTCACTTCTTTTCTTGTCTGTATTTTTTAATCTCCTTTGGTGCCAGGGTTGATGGGGAAGTAATGGTCTTTTTATAGCGGTCAGTTAGGAATGACCATCATATAATGCCGCTATTCATGCAGACAATGCAACCCTTGGAATAGAAGTCATACAGGAGTATAATTCAAGATTTTTCCTATTAGGAAACATTAACAAATTTCTCAAAATTAAGTCATTTTATATAAATTGTAGACAAAAGCAAACGGTACTGCTATTTCAGAAAGCATGTAGATATATACCATGTCCAAGATTTACAAAGAGTTGGTGCAACGCAGGACAGCAAACAAAGGTTCTGTGGTGCATTACATGAAATGAAGACGTCAGAACTGCACCGTCTTTACAAAGAAGTGACACAGTTCTGCTTTCTCCTGAGCTAGCACACTCTCAGCAGCCATGCGCTAACGCTGGCCCCCTTTTGTGATTGTGCAAGGGTCTGTGTGGTAGTCAACATACTTTCTGTGCAGGAAGCAAGACCTTCCTGCACAAAACCTACCATTTAAAGCAATTTTCTCTCGGGATGTGTGCTGTATACATGCAAAGTGTAAAAACAAGGAGAAATAAAAAATATTTCATCTCTGTACAGCAGCCTCAGGGAAATGCAGGATTTTGGCTCAAATCCATGTCTACTACACTTTGTAGCCATGGATTTGCATCAAAATCCATAGATGGGTGCATGGAAATTCCCATACACCACCCATGGAAATGCCACCCTTATTCAAAGTAATGCAAGGCAGCACTGTGTTAAACTACTTTTGATTACAAGCCAATGCAAATCGGCATTTGTGTTTGTTTTTAAATAAAAACCTGGATTTTGCGTCAGGTTTCATTTAACGCGTTTACCGCAGCGGCAATTCTGCCCCGGTGCGGGGTGTTCCATTGAGTGGGCGGGGCCGCGTCGGCCTACAGACGTGCACACCACTACCGAGGTAGTGCTCGCGAAGGCCGTTGGCCGACGGGTGCACTTAACGGGTTAAAAAAGTAATACACACAAAATGAAAATACCTTGTACATTTTGACCCAAATTCAAACTTTGTGAAATTGCATCATTCATGTTACTTAGCACTTATCTCGAAAACACACACTCTTTATCTAGATTCCTGCCTATTTATGATCTTCCCTTATTGAAATGTACTGCCAAGTACTTCAAAGGCAACCCTATTGAGCATATCAGTTGGAAAGCTGCATTATGAAGGCTTCAATTATTCTCACTTTGTTGGCAAGTAATGCTTGCTGATGTTACAATGAAAAGAACTTGTAACATAAACATGACCTTTGTTGTATCTGTTCCCATCCACAATAGTATCCTTTGTCTTCATATAAAGTAGAAGGGAGATGTTATTTGCAAAGCACCACTCTGAGCACTGAGAGAGTTTGTGAGAGTTTTCACTTCTTTGCAATTTACTTTTATTACTCGATTCAAGCAAGGCTGCACAGTGAAACTATTAAAAATTGTGTTTGTGTCTCAGTGAAGTAATGTATTGACTCCAGGAATCTGTGTTTAACCTCATGGTCACAAGTTCAAACTCCTGCAAGTTCACCTTGTCTTTCAACTTTCTGAGTCAATAATATGTGTATAATTAAGTTGTTTAACAGTGCATTTCTACCATTCAGTGTAATGTAGCTTTGCCATTGTATGGTTTGTGAAGTGCCACTAACAAAGTCAATCGATCCGGCCTTAATGTGCCAAAGTTTGCAAACACAGACATGCAAAAATGCTATTTATTGCTATCCAACTCTTTTTATTGCCATCAAAAGGATGAAATACTCAGTATTCCCGCCGAAATGGACTTTGACAAAAATCCTTTTAAGATGGCTGCCATGGGTGTGCATACATTGGGTGTTCATCTTTGAATATTTTTTCATAAACTGTAACAAAAACCTTTCTCAGATGGCCACCATTGTGTTATACATGCCTGCAGCCATCTTGGAATGCTTTTTCCATCATTCTCTATTCTTCAAAGATGGCTGACACTTTGCCTCTTAATGTGTAGGCCATCTTGTAAATGTAAAGTTATAATAAACCATAGCGAGGGAAAAAGGTATTGGCAAAGATGATAGCTCCTCAGCCTTGGCTATCCCTAACTGCTATGCTAATTCTTGTATGTCAATGGAGCCACAAAGAGCAGCGCCTTAACTATTATTCTTCCTGGAAAACAAAGAATCATCTTTTTCATCTGAATCCTCACATTTGTGGTCATGGATGTAGGAATGTTTGTTACATAACATGGTTGCAGTCTTGGCCCTAACATAGACATCAGCAGACAGAATAACTGGGACTAGACCAAACAGGCAGGTAAGTAATGTAGGCCACTGACCTCCTCCTGTAGATGTAGAAGGTTTTCTAATGATTTCCTAAAGTTTATCATACATTTCCTCAGTCTGAGCAATAAAGTGTGGTAGAACTTGTGCTCCTAGAAAAACACTCTTCCTTTCATATGTTGTCTTCTGACCTTTGGACTTTCAAGAAGCACATGAGATGAGTACGTGAGCAGGGGTGTATTAGGACAGTTTTTTTGCATGCTCAACCCCGATGTCCCCTTCCTCACAGAAACCTAACTTTAACCTGCCTTCGCACTGGATATTGCCACCACCATCCCTGAAGGTTAGAAGGTAACACACCATGACCAAGAGCTAGCCAACAAGCACGGAGGCGGGATCACCATTATCTTCAGACCTACTATATACTGCACAATATCCCCTGAGGACTCGACAATCAATAAATGACTACCTCACTTTCCAACTCCACACAGATGGAAATAGCACCTTTGCCATAGACCACAAGAACTATGCCCTAGCTTCTGCATTGCCATCCAAGAACTCATCTCCCTGCTCATAATCGACTCTGCATCTTCCAAGGTGACCTCTACTTCCGCCTAGATGACCCCAGCAACACCAACTCCACAGACCTCCTGGAAAGCATGAGAAACATCGGTTTAAAGTAGCTAATCACCTTCCACATCCACATTGCAGAACACATGCTCGACCCCATCTTCACCTCCAGTGATAGTCAGATAGTCAGATACATCCACCACACACAACTCACCTGGTCCGACCACCACAGAATACACTGCACCATATCAGGACCCAAAAGTACCCTGGCCACAGTGCTCCCCATATTCATGCAACGAGACTAGAAAAGGGTATAAGAAGAGCAGTAGACCAACACTCTTTTTTCCCATGTCCCAGACTCTGCACATGACCCTGAACAAGCAGCATAGAGCTTCTTGCAGTGTTAGGGAGAATACGCCTATGCCATCACCCCCTTCCAGGACAGCCAAGGTCATTGTGAAGAAATATAAACCTCCTAAGGAGTTCACTGAGACACCTGGTCCTTTTAACCAGCAAAGAAGAGATTGGCACATACGCTGTAATATAAAAATTATTCATTTATTAACCTCAGATGAGGGAGACAGCGTCATTCGGTACCCTGAGGCCACTCAGGCTGAGCCCTATCACCATATCGCCCTGCATATGGTAAGATCATCACCTGTTGCAGGGGAGAATAGCATTCCCGGGGCAAGGTGTAGCTCCTCCCGCTGAGTGGCAGGTCGTGAGAAGGTGGAATACAATTAACACTGACACACTGATCTCCACTCTAGAGAAACTACCCTCTCACTTTAATAGGCTATCAGAGGATGACGTTGAGACGGCTAGCCTCAAATTGTCACAAAAACTTAAAAGCGCCATTGATGTAGTGGCTCCAGTTCGAAGGGTAAAAATCGTAGATAAGGATAAAGGTGCACCCTGGTTCAATGACGCACTGAGGCTCCTGAAACGCTCCCTACCCCGGAGTGAGAGAGCCTGGCGCAAGGGGTATGATCCCAGCACTCAAGCCATATATGCTAAAGAGTTCACCATCTACAAACAAGCAATCAGGGCCAGGAAAGCTGAGTTTTATGAAGATATAATCGCGACAGCACTCAATCCCCAGAAAGAAATCTTCAAGGTCCTGTCAGAACTGAGGAAAAAGAAGGAACAGCCCCCCTCCTTCTAGCAAGAAGACTGCCAAAAATTTCAGTCATTCTTTACCACCAAGATAGCAGACCTCCTGACAGAAATCGAGACCACCCCTATACTAGACTGCCTGGGAGTCACCACAAGAACCATCCCAACAGCCACTCAGCCCCTAATCTCACTGCCCCTACTCACCAAGAAAACTGTGAAAATAGTGATGGGTCGAGTCAAATCGGGCTCACCGGCGGACCCGTATCCTCCGAGGATTTACAAACAAGCCTGGTCGGGGCTGGAGGATGACATACTATCGCTCCTGAACAGCTCATTTACAACTGGACAGGTTCCTTCCAACTTCAAGGAAGCCCGGCTGATCCCTCTCTTAAAAAAGGCAGGGGCAGATACTAAGATTTTGAAAAACTACAGGCCCATCTCACAACTACCTTTTTTAGCTAAAATTATGGAGCAACATGTGTTGCCCACTCTCTCACATCAGCTTGAAAACAACCTCCTGTTGGAACCCAAGGCCGGTTTCAGGGCCCATCATAGCACGGAATTGGTCATGCTTTCCGTGCTGGACGACATGAGACTTAGAGCAGATTAAAAAAACCTGTGTGCCCTGGTGCTGTTAGACCTCTCCGCGGCATTTGATACGGTCAAGCATGACCTACTGCTGTTGCGGATGTGGGACCTCGGTATCCAGGGCACCGCCCATGCCTGGCTGACATCTTTCCTTGGCGATCGGGTTCAGAGAGTGCAATTAGCTGACCTGGTATCGGAGGCAGTGGGTATCACGTGTGGAGTCCCTCAGGGCTCAGCCTTGTCACCCCTACTGTTTAACGCCTACCTGCAGCCCCTTATTTCAGCACTAAATCAGATGGACTGCAGCATATACAACTACGCCAATGATACGCAGATCATCATCCAAATTGACAATTCTCTAATGGCATATCAGAGAATGCAAAACATCTTAAAATTTACCATTAATTGGATGACGGCCAACTCATTAAAAATAAATCCCGACAAGACCGAGGTGCTTGCAATTACGACGGCATCCAGCCCATGGAATGATCTCTTGTGGCCCACTGAATTAGGGCCCTCCCCAGTATCAGCAGAAGCAGTGAAAAGCCTAGGCCTATTCTTAGATGCCAATCTCACTATGTTAGCCCAGGTCTCAGCCGTAGTGGGCACATGTGTGGGCCTAATGAGACAACTGCGTAAACTCTCCCCCATTCTGACGGTGGCCACGCTCAGAAGAGCAGTATTAGCTCTGATCCTGGCACGTCTGGACTACGGCAACGTCTTGTATGTCGGTATCCCTCAACAACTGCTGGTCAGACTTCAGATAGTCATGAATGACGCTGCCAGACTAATCTTCAATAAACCGAGAAGGACCCATGCCACCCCTCTCCTTCACAAGCTCCATTGGCTGCTGGTAAAACAGCGGGCTAAGTTCAAGGGTCTATGCATTACGCATAAAGCCTTGTACGGGCAAGCCTCAAAATACTTCAAGGAACGTCTAGTTCCGTACGCTCCCAGCAGGAACTTACGATCGGCAGATGCTGCACTTCTGGTCTGCCCTCGGTTCAAAATATCCTCCCTAGGAGGGCGTACTTTCTCCTATACAATTCCCAGTGCATGGAATAATCTCCCAGAGAGCTTGCGCAAAGAAACAAGTCTACTACCCTTCAGGAAAAAGCTGAAAGAGGTGCTGTTTCAGGAGGCATGGGGCATTGTCTAACTGGCCCTCCTAACAGAACTGTGTCCACCCTCTGCTAAGCGCTTAGAGACCCCCGGGTGATAAGTCGCTCTATAAATCCCAAAAAAATACAAATACAAATACTGTAGGAGGCATTCTAAGGAGTACAGAGAACAGGGGCCTTATATATGCATAGGTTAAATTAGTCAGCATAAAACCAAGGGGAGGTCCTGGCACATACCAGCATGCAAATTGACTTATATGGGTATACTTAATTTGCTTGCTCAACTAACTGGGAGGGGAGACTAAACTAAGCACATCAGTGAGAATAGCCTGACAGTTCTATACTAGGAGCAGGTGCATTCTGACAGCTAGGCCTTTCTGAGCATGTGTAAGGCTCTGGAAGAGGGAAAAAGCACATGGCACGCACATGGCTAACTAAAATGGCTGCCAAGTACAAAATGGCTTTCAGCTAATGCTAACAGCGATTCTTGCAATCTTTAACAATAGAATGAAGCAAAAAGGCAAGCTGTTTTACCGAGGTTCACCGAGGTACTGCACTCCATCAAATGCAACTGTCGACAACTTGAAAGTGGCACATCAGCAAAAACACAGAAGACCACACCACCTTCAGGACCACTCTCAGGAGTGGAAGAAACCAAGAAGAATGCCCTAGCAGACCGCATTAAAACCAGCGTGAATCACACCAAAGAACTCTTTGCCATTGTGTAGGAGTTCACCAAACCCACATCTCCCGCAGCTACAAACTTCAACATCACTCCCTCTCAGCAGCTATGCAAAAACATTGTGGACTTCATCATCTACAAAAACTTTGAATGAAAACTCTCTGCCACAGAGAACATCAACCAGCTCACATCCAGGAACACAAACCCCGAACACCTTCTCACCCACTGTGAACTCCTCACCAGGCAAGACACTATCTCCATCAAGAACTCCGTGCATTCTGGAGCACCCACGAACTCATGCTCCCACCACGTCTTCAAACTCGGAAGCATGACAATCGGCAACAAGCTCAGGAAGGTCCTGAACACCTCCATCACAGCGGTCTCCTTCCATGAGGACAGGAAACATGCTGAAGTGAGGCCCCTCCTGAACAAAACATCCGCCAACCGAGCGCATTAAAGAACTATTGGCCCATCTCTCCACTCCCTCGATCCAGCAAAAGTCCTCAAGAAAGTGATCAAGCAGCAACTCACCCAACACCTAGAAGACCACAACTAGTTGGACCCCACCCAATCCAGATTTCGATCTAACTACAGTACTGAGACAGCCCGAAGCTCAGACACAGATGATATCAGAGCCCTCCTGGACCACAGGGAAACAGCAGCTTTCATCCTCCTGGACCTGCCTACCACTTTTGACAGCATCTCCCACCACATCCTGATCAACAGACTTCACCACATCGGGATTCAAGGAAATACCCTCAAATGGATTTCCTCATACCTCACCTCTGATCCCAAGAAGATCATCTGAAGAGTCCTCCAAGGATCGTCCGTCAGCCTGGCCCTCTTCAAAACCTACATGACCCCCCTTGCCATCACTGTCAGATCACATGGATTCAACATCATCTCCTACACTGAAAACACCCAGCTCATCCTCTCACTGTCCAAAGATCCCTGCAATGCAAAAGCTAGCTTCCATAGATACATGATAAATGTCTCAGACTGGATGAAGGACAACAGTTTCAAACTCAGCACCAAATAAATTGAAGTCCTCATCTTTGGGAACAACACCTTGCCATGACCCAACACTTGGTGGCTGGTGGAGCCAGGCACAACCACTGCCCCAACAGACCATTTAGAAACAAGCCACTGCAGTCTCATTTGCCTGGTTTCACACCCTTTGCATGCTTCGCAAGATCTTTAGGTGGCTCCCGGCAAACTCCAGAAGGAACGTCACACAGGCCATCATCACCAACAGACTGGACTACGGAAACACACTCTATGTAGAATGACGGCACGCCTCCTTAAGAGACTATAGACAATACAGAACTTGGTGGCAAGACTCAAACTCGACCTCCCCAGAAGGATCCAAATAGCATCCCATCTCAAGAAACTACACTGGCTCTCAATTTCGAAGAGATGCCAGTTCAAGATGCGGAGCCATGCCTACAAGGCCATACACAACAAAGGACCAGGATACATCAACACATGCCTGACCTTTCTATATTTCCTTCTCCTTACATGAAACTAAGCCTCTCTACCTCAGATAAAAATATACCTATCTACTGTTGTTGCTCAGGATCCCACTTCATATTGCTACCTCTCTATATTGATTTTTTTGGCTACCTCGTCTTTCTACGCTTACTGTACATCTCCACTACATCATCTACCTCTCTAGCTCATCTCTATCTCTGTCCTCTCTCTCTAATTCATCTCTCTAGCTGTAGTGTTCTCTTTACCTCCCTGCTCCTCTCTTGTCTTCCAGCCTTCCCATTTCTGTTCTCTGATAAGTTGGATGTCAATGTTTAGCAAAAGAAGTTTAAACGTAGAAAGAGGGGAGACAGGGCAAGGTGGGGAAGGAGAATTTGGAGAAGCATATTAGATCTCACCCAATGATATTGTGAAAATCTGATGATGCAGCAAGAATGCTAGTTGAAAGGGGAGATTTATTTGATGACAAATATCAGAAAAGTATAGCTACACTTCAAGTACTATGTCCATATATCATACATTAATACTATGGTCTAGTACATTATACATCCACAAAGTCACTGCAGCCAGGTCTTTCCTACAATGGGCTGAAGAGACTGGTTGGATATTAAAATTATTATGATATATTATGGTTGCAAGACAAAAGAAATCTAGATCCAAGAGCAAAAATAATTGGACTAACCAATCTTTGTTTGTGCTTTCTCTTGGTATCATTTGACTGGCGGATACTGACACAGTTTGAGATTTGTGCAGTTTTTGAGTATCCCTCTTTCTGAAATGCATTGTTCAATAGCGTTTGGCATAATTAGGGTTTGTATTAACTGAAAGTGGGTAATCAATTCAAAGTTACTATGAACAGGGGTACCAAAATATGACATTTCTCAAAGCTCAAATGCTCTGACAAAAGGTACTCTGTGCTATTGGTGGGAATGATAACTCCACTGGGCATTTTGCGTGGAGAGTGATGGTTCCACTGCAGATTTGCATTGTGCATTGTGGATGACAGTTCCACTAAGAAATAAGGTTTTGGATTCACGTGGGTGGTTGATCCACATGAGTAGAGGACCCCCTTGCTTGCCTGTGCAGAATGGCCATTTTGCCTCATTAGATGGAATACCTATCTTGCTGTGATTGGGTGAGATGCCTGTTACAGAGTGGTAGGTCAAGTGACACCGTTTATGTATGCTCAAGGACCTGATGTGCTCCTTCAGAAAACAACTAAAAACTTGGATATTCGATAAGTGAGTACCCCCCCTCCCTCAAGCGCCTTGAGACCCTCTGGGTGAGTAGTGCGCTATACAAATTTTAAACTTGAACTTGAAGTGGTTTGGATGAACCACTGCTTCTGTGATGGTAGAATGTACTTTCATTGAGTTGGCATTGTTAAAGCTGTTGATTGCGGTCGTCATCACTCTATTAAGCTTCATACAGACTAGGGTTTAGTTCCCTGCTCTTATCTTGCATGTCTTGCATGTATGTGGGTGGTGTTGTTGGCCTCTGTGTGATGAAGTGGCAAACATACGTCCTTTGTGGATGATTTTTATGGATTGTGAGTGTGTATTTTGTGTGATTGCTAGTCAATACAATATGAAGGTGTTTGATTGTGCTTTTTATGTTTTAGTAAATGGTGGTTCTGCTGTGGTGAATTATGCTGCTTTTCTACGATTTTACGTGATATTTGTCATGAAATCACACGCAGCTGTGGGGTAAAGAAGTTTCATGCCTTTCTTGTAAGGTCAACAGTAAAGATTAGCTTTGTTTGTGTCAATGCTTGTTTGTTCCTTTAGCCTGCATCGATCTCCCTCGTAGCCCTGCACGTTGAACTAATTTTAATAACATTCTCCGCTGACACGTGAAAAGCAACCAACGCCCTGATTCCAGAAAGCTATAAAAACCCTGCTAGAAAACTCGGAGACGCTTCGCTATCTGCTTATCGGCGTCTTCACGAGTGTTCCTGTCAGCAGCTCCTGAACCCATCGGACTTCGGCATCTGGCTTCCCCGCCCTCCTCCTGCAACCCATTCCTGGTAATCCTTCCTAAAAGCTGAACTCCTTACCTGCCCCTCGTCTTCTCCGGTCATCTCCTCCGTATGCCTGCATCTCCGGTCAGGTTTCCAGCGTTCTTCCTGGCTCCTCACTCGGACAACAGCTTCCTGGAACAACAGTAAGGTTGCGTCAAAAGCCATCAAACCTTGGTAAAGACAATCTATATCCTTTTAAGAGACTTGTGTTTATCGAACATTGGCAATTCACTAGAGACAGTGTTAACTTTGGAAACAAGCATTGGCAAACCATAAAAGACTATGAGAAAACGAACATTGGTAAATTGTATTGTAAAAGGCTTTTCTTAAAGGCTATTCATTTGTGCAAGTAGTAACAGAAACTGCTTAAAAGAAACTAGCAAAGAACAAGTGCCTATACTGAAAATGATTTCAGAGGGATTTAACCACCAGAAAAGAGGATTCTTCAGAACTGGGGTGTGCTTATAAATTGCTATTTTATTTTAACGTCTAGGTCAAAGAAAGAGGGGGTTATATATGTCTTGATCATATACAATTGAACAGAAAATACAGTTTTTAACACACCAAGAGAAAATGTTATGGACACAAAACCAGTGAAAATGTTAAAATCCAACAGGCATATCAAATTCATTCATATCACAATCATTCTTCTTCATTCATACGACACACATCTACAAATACTCCACCCGGTTAAATACAAATATATAACCGAGCAGAGTATTGGGTCTGCTACAATATATACAGTTGTTATGTACAATTTTTACAATGGTTATGCAAGTCTAAATCAAATAAATCAACAAAATCAAAAATGCAATCAAAAGCAATATATCCAACAATTTGTGACCAGTAGTATGACGGCCCCTTCATGTCCAGTGTCTGCTTCCTTTCTTGATCCTTCCCGTAGAGTGAAAACACCGTCATACTACTGGTCACAAATTGTTGGATATATTGCTTTTGATTGCATTTTTGATTTTGTTGATTTAAAGGCCCATAGGAATGAATGGGGAGTTATTCCTTATTTGCGATGAGCTATTTGCTTATCACAAATAAGGATGCGATTTCAAGGGTGCCAGGGGTGTCCAAAGGACACCCTGTAGCACCCCTGAAATGTAAATTTAGACTTATGTTGCGCACACACATGTCCAAAGGACATGTTTGTGTGTAACATACAACTGAGAAAAATGCACAAAAGGGCATTTTTCTCAGTTTTCTCTATTCACCACGAAGTCAGACTTCGCGGTAAATAGCGGCAAAAAATAGCGAAATCACAATTTTTTAATGGTTCATGAATAGCATTTAAGGAATCTCAAATTGAGATTCCTTAAATGCGATCGCAATTTGAAAAATCGCAATTTTTTGCGATTTTTCAAATTGCGAGTTCATGACCCATTGAAGAATTCCAAATGCCATTTTTCTGGGCGCAAACGGCCGAATTCAGCGATTCGTACCGTTTGCGCCCGCAAAAATGCTTGATGAATCTAGCTGAATATCTTTTATTTATCTGTTTTAAAAACAACACATAAATAAAAGGCATTGTCATTTACAATGCCAATAACTCAAACTCTCATAAATGCGATACCTATTGCATTGCAAATGCTTGTTTATATTGTTTGGCCTTGGAATGCAGGCTATGCGTTTTGATATTATTTAGGCTTATGGGTGTTCTTTGTGTTCGAGTGAGTTTGTTAAATTATTGTTGTTTTGGTCTGATCTGGAAGTTGTGGAGTTTGCTATTGTGTTCTTTTTAAGGGGAAAATGTGTTGCAGCTTTTGTGTTCTGCTCTATACCAGTCTGCTGCTCTAGGGGCATAGTTCCAAGCCCC
Organism: Lissotriton vulgaris; assembly: GCF_964263255.1. Taxonomy (NCBI): domain Eukaryota; kingdom Metazoa; phylum Chordata; class Amphibia; order Caudata; family Salamandridae; genus Lissotriton; species Lissotriton vulgaris. Next base: position 87,731,891 of record NC_141697.1, on the reverse strand, counting down.
TATGGCCACGGGAATGTCACTTTTAACAATGTTCCTGTGGCGATAGGGGATTTGCCTTGTTTACAAGTTGGTGCTAAGCCACTTAAAGCGGCTTAACGCAGCCTTGTAAAAAAGGCACCCTTTCATGCTATACTGAGGATGAAAGGAGTGGGTAATGGGTGTTATGGTAGGCGTTCCACCGCAACACCCATTGGTTTTGACGCTGTCCCCTATTTACAAGGGTGGCGTAAATAGGAGGCAGTGCCAAATTTAAGAGCAGAAAAAACCTGCTCTTAACATGGTGCGACTAGGTGAAATGCTTTCTTTCTCCTCGTTTTTGTTGTTTCTAAGTGTGCTGCTGTGTATACACATAGTAACATAAAAACGCCATGAGTGATTGTTTATGTGCAGAAAGATGTACCTTCCTGCACAAAAACAAGCATTTAAAAAATGACGATTTGCAACTTCTATGTGTGCTGCCCAATGCATCCATTCTAGATTGCTTATCAGGAAGAGACACCTTCCTTCACATGGACCATCATTCCCTCAACCCAGGCAACCTTGCACTTTAGTGCAGGGGTGCCTGCGTTGGGACTAGGCAGCTGAGTTCATCTCAGCACTAAGGAAAACGCAGGGATGCACCGTATTGTACAGGATGGCTCACCACACACCTAAGGTCAAAAAGATACAGTGACAAAAAGTACAATACAATATCCTAATTAATGATTAATGAACAAGAAAAGGTCCCCCAAATTAATCGAATGAGTCTTCAAAATATTTGAAAAAATATCCTTCTTTAATTCCTTTATATTGTTTTTCTTCAGACTTCGTTCGTTTTAAAAACACAATGCAAAATTCATAGCCGACACAGCGCGTTTCGTCCCAACGGGACTTCTTCAAGGCTGTTTGTGTTTTTTGCAGTCCAGAACAGTAGTACACAACGTCAATTCATAGCACATCAAGTTGCCTTGGTACAAATTAAATTCTTGTTAAAATATAATATCACGCCACTTTTATAAATTGTGAATGTTCGTGTACTGGCAGGTATAAGTCGCCGAATGTTCTTATTATTAAAAAGAGCACCACTCTCGTAAATTGTGTGTGCTGTTACACCTAGAGGGTAAGGTTGCTTCAAATTAGCAAAAGGACAAATAAATGTGTGGGATAATGTCGGTACATACGGTGCAGCCCTGCATTTTCAGAATGGCGGAGTGTGGTCTTAGTTATTGTGGCTTAACGCCACGCTCCGCCCTTCTTTTGTAAATATGCCCCCAGTGGTATGCTGTTGTCTATGTGTAATGTTGTGCTGTCCTGGTGCCCAATATTCAGTCTCTGAGTTTGAGTAAAGTGTTATTTGGGTTTCCTTGCTGTGCCGATTAAATCTATTACCCCAGGTGGGTGTCTGTACTTACTTAATAAAAATCTGCAAGTGAAGCTTCGCTGTGTATGGCTTCCTTATGATTAACACAAGGAAGTGACACCACAGCTGGTTAAATATAAATAATTAGTTATAAATACTCTTTATCGTTTGTTATATTAATTATCCATGCAGGTCGGGGGATATGATAAAATAATATGTGCTGTCAAGACTGCTAAATAAATCAAGTGACTTCTTTTTTGAGCCATGGATGAGTTTTCAACCAATTCTAACAGCTGGCTCTAAGATTTGGAAATGCCGATTAATTAACTTGCTGTAATTCTGGATAGGTAAACACTTCTTTTCAGAGAGCGAGCTTCCGGTGGAGGAGCAAAGGGTTTTATGGCATCTCTCCACCAGAGCAGCTGTTCCCAGACAGAAGACCCAGTTGGGAGCGCCGGTTCTACTCACTCTTCAGGGCTCTCCCTGCTGCTGTCAGTTGTAAGCCCGGATTTGGCAGGAATAGGCTCCCATCTAGAGCCAGAAGCCAGCAGGTAAGCAATTGGCGACGAGACAAGAAGAAAGTGAGGCAGCTTCGCCTACACTTTCCTGTGCAAGGACACAAGTCACACCTAGCGGGTGCCCTGGCGTGCGTGGGGTGCCATGCATAGCCTGCCAGAGCTCCCATGAGTGGTGGCTAGACAATAGCCATGTGTAACCACATTTGTACAAGCATGCACAGAATCATTTTTTAACACATACACATAAAATAATTACTGAATTGTGTAGTGTTGAACGGCCGTTCATGAACATTAGGAGCAAACATTTCCTCTTCATCAGCAGTTCATTAGGAGCTCTGTGATGTCTGACCTGGAGCTGCATGGAAAAATTCAATATTTGTGGCCATTGAAAAAGCAATAGGCTTAGGGGCAGGTTTACTGAGAAGTCACCTGCAAGACAGTGCAGCACGGCGAGTTGCTGCGCAGCTTTGCGTGAATGGGAGAGAACTGAAAAGCACCGTATTTACAAAGAAATGGTGAAATGGTACTCTCAGTGGTGTAGCTAGGCCACTTTGCCGCCCGGCAAACTCGTGTAAGGGGGGGGCGAGCCCGCCGTTCCCAAAAGTCGTGCCACCTGGAGCAACACATCTCCTGTCCCCCCCTTTGCTACGCCACTGGGCACTCTTCAGCCCTCTCACAGCGCAGGCGCACTTATAGCTGCCTTGCGCCAACACAAGCAGCTTTGCACCATGCTGCAGGATAGGATTGTTTTTGTGCAGGAAGGGGTATCTTCCGGCACAAAACAATCCAAAGAGGTGTTTTCCTCTTTCATGGGTGATGCAGAAAGCATCCCACATACAAAGAAGAAGTAATGAGGCGAAATAAACATATTTCTCCTTGTTAGCCTCTCAGTAGAAGGAGTACTGATTTCACGTGATTTCAGCTTTATGAACCTTAGTAAATTTGGAATTAAATCGATGGGTAGATGCACTGGAACACCCATGCTTCACCCATGGTGCGCCTACCACCAAGAAATGTGATGCAGTGCAAGCCACTGCATTGCATTACATTATGCAGGAGGTAAAAATTTCGCTGTATGCGGATGATATTCTTCTGTATATGGCCCATCAGGTGACCGCAGTCCCTGCATTGTTCAAGCTCCTGGGTAGGTATGGTTCCTTCTCGGGGTACACGATTAACTGGCACAAATCGGTCCTGTATAGATCACGGGGAGAGGAGGAGTGGCCCCCTCTCCCCGCCTCCCTCCAAGTTGCCCAGACTGGGTTCATATACTTGGGGATTTTTCTGACCACAAACCGACACGTCTCCTATAAAAAAAACATCCAACAGGTGATTAGGAATTTTACAGATGATGCTCTTAGATGGAAGGGCCTCCCTCTCACGATCTTAGGCCGGTCTGCAATGTTTAAGATGATCACACTGCCCGCTTCCTATATGCCTTACAGAATGAGTATTTCCCCCTCCCGAGACAGATGTTCAAGTCGATAAATGCAGAACTACGCTCTCTGCTGTGGTTAGGGAAACAACCGAGAATAGCCCTAGATACACTACAGAGAAATCAGTACAATGGGGGGATTTCCTTGCCAGATCTAGAAGCTTATTACTGGGCTGAACACTTGGCACCGATAAATGAATGGCTACATGCACCTGCGGATCACCCGACGTATAGGCTAGAAAGAGACACCATGGTACGCCGCACTAGTCTTCACTAAGTGTACGGGGGGGCTGGGAGGAGGCGATTACTCCCGGCTATGCAGATAACCATAGAGGTCTGGGACCGGGCAACAAAGATGATGGGGTGGTCACATAGACCTACCAAGCAAATACCGATATGGACCTGTACATGGCTAAAGGAGCTTCACAAACTCACAGGTTTTAGGGGATGGGACGATATCGGGATCTCCGTGTTGGGGGACCTGGTAGCGAAAGGGAATTTCAAACCCAGGTCACAGAAACAGGCTAGGAAAAAGCAAAAAGTCTCGGGGTGAACCTGCCAAAAGGGCCAGGTCCTACACAAACCCTATGGGTCCCTGGCGGCGGTCACGGGAAGAAACCAGCAGTCTGGCTTCTTCCTGTGACCGCGCCGTCACGCAGCTTTGCTGACAGGAAGAACTCGATCGAACGCCAACAACTTTCTCACAAATCCTTATGAATGAAAAAGGAAAACAGAATAAATTTCAACTGAGGAAGAAAACGCATTAGAACTTCGACCAGTGCCTGATATACACTCAGAAAACTACAACTGTCATATAAAGGCGTGTTTGAATTTCTGTTGGTATCTGTAATACAAGGGGTGATCGTCAGATGCAAATCTCTTGTTCTGAAAAAGGTCTTGAGGAGTAAACAAAAAGACCGAAACGTCGACTACAAAGTCCCATTCTATATTTGTTATTTACTATAGAAGAGACTATCTTTTAGTGAAAATTAGAAGTCTTTCTAATATTTGTTTGACTTTGGACTTTTTTATTCTGATGTACTATAGGAGAAATTGTTTGATTCCTTTTTCATCTGAATGCATTTTGATCAATTGTAATGATTGATATGTATCCTTAAAAATTTTGCACAATAAGATATACAAAAAGAAATAATAACTTTTTGATAAAAAGATTTCCCGTGTTGCTTCTCTTCTTTCTTTCATATGATTGCTCTCTCTCATATAGAGGTGAAACAAATAATTATCAGATACCAATTAAGTTAGGTCGGATTCATTAATACAAGCAAGAACTAAATCCGAATTCTGTCAAATTATCAGTTTAAACAAATTCCCTTGCTGGAAATTTTTTAACTTACTCAACCACGCATATGCGTGGTTTAGGCAGATGCATAGCTGAGGCAAAAATTGTTATGCTTGTGGGGAAACGGCACACATAGCTCAGCCAGCATTGTTAAGGCCAGTTCCCCACACATTCAGATGATTTGAAAAAAATAGGAGTGATGACTGTATTTTCAACATACATAAGGACACTGTTAGATAGATACATGTGGAGAACTCAGTACGTTTGTTTCCTGCTAGGCCTAGTCAAGATCTCCATCCAGATAGTTCTCACCAATTTCAGGTGGAACTCTCCACCTGGTAGTAAGAACTTTGTGTCTTCATCCCCTTATAAGAGGTAGTGGAGTCTACCATCATTGAAATAATGATGTATAGTAAGTTTGCAGTCAGATTTCTACTATACACCTGTCTGGGGAGTTCTGAACACTGGCAGCGGAAATGCTGGAGTGAGTATCTCTGCCCCAGGGGCATGGAGCCCCCAAGGGAATAGGAAAATACCATGTTTTCTACCCTGGTTCGAGCTCCTACTCCTCCCCCTGTTGCTGGGCCACATTGGTGTGCCCCGAGTTTGGGACAAAAGCAGATGTGCACAGTCCATGGCCCATCGTCTTACCTACAAGGATCTACCCGGTGTGTGACTACAGTGGGTACCCCACTCTGACCAGATCATAGGCCTTAAAAATGCAGAGTTAGGGTAAGTTTTGAGCTGTACAGGTGAGGCCACCTTTCACTGAGCACGTGTCTTTTGCTTTTCGTTTGCAGTGGTGACGCACCTTCCCAGGTTATGCAATTGGCATTAATGTGAAAGTTTTGCAACTGGCATTAGTGTGGAGGTAGGTGTTTCTATTATTTTTCCATGTTTGTGTGTACTACAAAGCAAACCTAGAGATAGGGAACCTAAGATTGCCCCTTAACATTTTTTGACACAGGTGAGGGCAGAACATCCTATCATGAACAGGGTAAACCAGTCCTTCCACCTGGTTACCTTCCACCTGTGACTTTAAACATTACAAACGGTGCCCACTAATAAAGGAAATCCCTTGGGTTTATATTGAGATAGTTTTAGCTATTACGATCTGAATCCCTCTTTAATCCAGTATCATTTATCAAGAACTCCCTTGTACTGAGGTTGAGCCCGCCCTGCGTGTCCCATCTTATTGGGGGCGGAGCGGGTTGAATGCCTCAAAATGTGGGTGAGGCTTCCTCATCCAGCATGGCTGATGCTCAGCTCATTATGTAAAGTCGCTCATCCTCCCCTGTGAGTGGGTTCTTTTGGGGGAAGACCCTCACCATCGCTTGTGTGGTTACCTGAGGAGAACGGCCCTTATGCTGAGGACTTCCTCAGGCTCCCCAGGCAGCCGCTGTGCCATTCAGTGAGCAAAAGTCAACAAAGTATTCAGGGACTGTCCCTCTCTCAGTGAGAGCCAGCAGAAGAGGAGAGCAAGGATAGTTGAATGTTGGGTTTCTATGCCAGATGTTAGGAAGACATTGGATCTCCCGCCTTACAACCGAGATGATCTGTTGACTAGTTTCCTGGATTACTTCCTTTGAACATCTCCTGAATCTCAACTGACCACCCCTTGCTACAAGTGAGAAAGACTTTGACCCGTTGTTGGGCATAAAGCTATTTCACTAGTACCCCACGACTAAGCCTTAAAATGGCATTCTCTCACTATGAGTATCTATAAGCACTCCTCCCACATCGCTATACCTAGACGCTCATGCCAGGTGTATTATCGATCTATACGCTGCTCTGCCGGGTGACCAGGAAGAGTGTAACTAAGCATGCTCTGCCAGTAAATCACACACCATTGCTCAATATTAAACAGCACAGTCTGCCTCACCTTAGTAATAAGTCCAATCAGAAATTGCAGTGCCCAAAGCCACTATTCCCCCTACCCAGTTTCTGACAGAACTTTCTGACCACGCCGAGGACATCAATTACTGACCCTGCTAGAAGCCATGTGGACAAGAGGAATTGCAGCATCTCAGGCGAGGTATTATCTGGAGCTCTGCTCAATGCAAGATGATTAAGTAGACCCCCTGCAAACTCACTCCTTTAGCACTGCTGAAAAGTTCTTCTTTCATGCAGACTGATGCCCTCCTTGATGCCCCAGCAGCTGACACAGGTGTGATGTTTAGCTGGAGAGCCAGCCAGCAAGCAGGACAATATTGCAACAAAAAACCTGCTCGGGCCACCCTTGACCTATCTGCCACACCGTGGCTTAGCTAATCCTCGTTGGCATTCTTTCCTGACCAGCACTTTGTGATTTCCATCACAGCCCACTCTCTGGGTTCCCTACTTCCATCACTCGAAAAAGGAACAGCTATCTCTGATCTTACCTCAAAATTGTTACTGAGGATCTTAAGTGTCCCATTAAAGAGTAAGGCCTTCTAATGACGTGGCTGTTCATGGAGGAACTCCTGCATTTCTTCCTGGTGCTGGGTCCTAAACCCCACTACAGCAAAACAAGAAAAGCCAATGAGACAATGGGGTTCTTCACCCCTTAAACATTTAGCTAGCACAATGCCAGGATGTGCTCCTCATAAGAGGAAGCTACAGGACCACCCTTCCTCTAACACAAAATCCAGAAATTCTTGAGAAACCAAGTTCAGCTCTTAAAATTGAAAATCCTAGTGCCCTGACCTACTCTAAGTGCCCATCTAAGACTTTGAAAACAGCCACCGGTATCAGCAGTGAACAGTAGCATAGCAAGGATGCCACGGACCCTGGTGCCAGCAAGAAAATTGTCCCTTTGTCAGATGTTGGTGTAGTAAAATACAGACATTTTCTGGGGTAAATGGACCACTTGGGGCTCAGGGATCTGGTGCCACTGCACCTGCTACACCAATAGTAGCTTTGGTCCTGCACTGAAGATTGCAAGCCTAAAGCCAGGCTAGAAAAGAATGACATGATTTGGTTTTTTCTTGAGCCAGTTCAATTAATTTTGAGCAGTCCATTCAAAACCTAAGCCTTCTAGCAGATGTGGGGACATATTTACTAGGAGAATGTGCCACTGGAAAGTTACTTTTTTCAGCGTAACAGTGGCATAATGCCCTGCATCTTATTTACAAAGCAGCGTTAAGCCATTTTGAATGGCGTAATGCTGCTTTGTAAATATGGTACCCTTTCAAGCTGGTCTCTGCATGAAAGGGGTGTGCAATGGGAGTTGCTGTGGGCGTTCCACCACAATACCCATTGCTTTTTGAAGCTGCCCCAGATTTTGAAGGATTTATAAGAATCTGAGGCAGCCCCAAAAGCTAATGCCATGCAAAAGTAGGAACTTGATTGGCACAACAAGGAGAAATACTTGTATTTATCCTCGTTCTTGCTCTATCTTTGTACACATAGAAAGAGCAAAACGCTTTTAAAGATTGTTTATGTGCAGGAAGTGTCCCTTCCTGCACATAAACAATTATTCTCTGCAACACAGACACCCTTGCACTATCGTGCAACGGTGCCTGTGTTGCAAGAAATGATCAATGCCATAAGAGCATATCTACAAAGCGGGTGAAGCCATTTTGCTTGGCTTATCGCCTCTTTGTAAATATGGTACCCTATCATGCAGGTATCTGCTTGAAAGAGGCGTGCCATGGGTGTTGATGTGGACATTCAACCACAATGCCCTTTGCTTTTGGACACTGCTCCAGATTTACAAGGATCTGTAAATCTAACGCAGCATCAAAAACAAACGCCATGCAAAAACAGGCATTAGATTGGCGCAACAAGGAGAAATACTTTAATTTCTACTTGTTTTTGCTCGCAGCAGTCATGGAAAGAGCAAATCACCTTTAAAGATTGTTTATGTATAGGAAGGTGTCCCGTTCTGCACATAACCAATCATTCCCTGCAGCACAGGCACCCTTGCCCTATCGTGACGCAAGGTTGTCTACGTTTGCGCTAGGCAGCTATTTTTTGCGCAAGCACAAGGGAAAACACAGGGGTGCAATGTATTCTTGTGAATACGGCGCATCCCTGCATTTTTTAGATAACACAGCGTGGCACTGCAAAATTTGCCGCTGCATAATTTCCTTGTGAAAATACCCTATTGCCTCAACCAAATCTTTCATCCCTGTGTATCCAATTTCTTCACATGGAACCAAAGCTGCTCACTTTAAGCTGCCACAGCAAGGAGAACAAGTATAAGAAAAATCTGAGATGCGTAATGAGAAGCGGTTCTTCACACATTTGAATCTACGCCTTGCACTTCCCAGCTGCAAAGTTGATGACTCCTAGGGCCTCATTTATGAAAAGTGACGCATCGCTGCGTGAAAACAGCGATGCGTCACTTTTCACTGCGCACTCCTTGCGACACCAATGATGCGTCATATTTAATGTATGACGCATCATGTCACAAGGACTTACAGATACGTCAGTATTTCTGACGCATCTGTAAGCACAAAAGTGACGCATTGCTTGAGTGTGTCACAAAAGTGACGCAACTCCAGCAATGCATCCTTTCACATGGGGAAAGCCCCATGTGAAAGGGCTTGCGTCAGTCTTACGCCTGCTGTGAGGCAGGCGCAAGATTTTGACGCAACAGCATCCTAAAAGTGACGCAGTGAAATCTCATAGATTTCACTGCGTCACTATTACGAGGCTTTTTGCGGGGGAACGCCCCCTCTGCATACATTATACCTGACGCAGGTATAATGTGGCGCAGGGGTTTAAAAAGTGACGCATCTACCTAGATGCGTCACTTTTCAAATATGGCGCAACAAGGCGCATTTTGTACACCGCTGGTGCGTCACAAAAAGTGACGCACTGGCGGCGCAAAACTGACGCAAGGCCTCATAAATAAGGGCCCTAGTCTGCAAGTGTTGAAGTCCACTGCTTGCCACCCTGCTTGCCTACGATGCTAAACCCACCAGCTTCCTCTCCATTCTCTTTCTTTTGTCTCGGGTCCTACGGCCAACTGTGAGGAAGATGGTCCTTATGATAATTCAGAACACCTTCCCAGGTCCCACATTCATCATTTGGACGTGCTCGAAATTTTGTATACAGTTCATAAATGCTTTCGAATAATTCTACTGATATTGCGAAAGTAAATCTAAATTGTCATAATTATGGCAAATGTATTTCACTGGCTTCTCATGCAGAGTTTAACTCCGACAATGTATATAGAGAAGTTAAAACAATGTTTGCGATTTGTGGCAATAGATGTTATCCCCTCTTTTTGCAAAAGCTCAGCATGCATCTGTGAAATCTCATGGGAAGTCTTAGAAAAGTGTTAATGTTGAAATCCAACGTCTTGTAGAATCCTACTCACTGCCCTAAAGTAAATGATGCTTAACAACTTGTACTTACAAAGGAGAATGAGAAAGAGTGAGCATTCATCTGCTAAGCAAATTTGGAGAGACCTGTGTGTTTTCTCCATCAGCCTCCTCTTGGACTCCCTGCAGTTTTGAGGGGAACCCATTGGGCACCCAACTTACCACCAAAGTCAGACTGTGTTTAGCAGGACTGTTTCAGAGCGTACTCGCTAGGTTGTGCCAGAGGAGAGTAATTGCCTCATGTTCAGCTCTTGGTCTACTAATACACCTAGATTAAAATGTCTGGTCTATAATTCTAAGACAGTTGATCCTGATTGGCAAGCCTTCATCCAATCCAATGATATGTGTTGCTTTCAAGAGACATGGTCTTTGGCAGAAGTCCCCATGGATGGTTTCATGCAGTATTTTACTCTGGCATTTAAACTTAAGCACTGGTGATCAACGGGGAAGATGGTGCTGTCCATGTAGATTTCCACCAAAGTCCTTGCTTTGATCGTGCTACGATTTCTTGTTATTGCCTCAGTTATTTCTTGAACAGTCAGATGACCAACTTTCGTTCACTAGGGGAAACTCTCGACATCTTTAATGTCTGTGTTCCAACAAAGCAAAATCCATCTGCATAGGAAGTGACATCACTAATTTCTCGTCCATGCACCCCTCCCACTTCCTGGTCCTACATAATGGCAGCTGCAGCCTAGTTCGTGGGCAGAAGACACACTGCTGGCTCGTCAAAGGAGCCCCAAAGACAAGCCTATCTGCACCCATCAGTGCCTGGGCAGCGCCCAGCACCAGGAACTCGTGTTCTTCCCTACCCAACTCTACTCTTCTTCTCTCAACACCAAGTGCCGTTCACTACACTGCTGCGATACCGCACCACACAGCACAAAAGGAGCATTCCCGTACACCTCCTGCAAATTTTAATGCACTCTCACACCCTACTCCAACCACTTCCACACGAACAGCACCCACCACCCCACTCACTTATACTCTCTCAAACCGGCCACCAGCTCACACAAACCAAACACCTTCCACATTACATGTCACACTTGCATGCATACTCCTCAGTACCTGCTCGCTCACCAAACATGCTACAGAGATATGGAACTTACGTCGCCTGCACTCCAGTCCGGCTCTTCCTCATGGAAAGATGGCTAGATCCAACCTCTGCACCGAACATCACTACAGTCATCCCTGCCAGCTACAATATTGACAGGCAAGGCCATCAGCACAAGCCTAGAGTCACCATCATATTCAAATATTCCATCAGCTGCACCACTTACACAAACACCCTCACAAGATGCGTGCAGCACCTCACATTCAAGATACGCATCAGAGCCAAATTCTCACTTGGTTGAGCCTCATATACAAACTACTAGGACCCCACACCAATTTCGCCAGCAACATCAGGTATTTGGCCCTCATCATCAGCACCAACACCTTAAGCTTCCTTGCACAAATTCACTTTTAACTAGATGACTGCACTGACCAAAACTTTATGGCCCTTCTAGAAAACCTCAGAAACCTTAGCCTCACCCAGCAGGTTATCAAACCCACCCACACCACCGGACATCTATTGGCCCCAATTTACTCCTCAATCAGAAAAATCACAGTCAACAAGCTAGCAAAAATGACCTGGACAGAGCACTCCCTTTTCAGTTTTAGCATACCAATACCTCCAAACCACAGACCTACCACCTCCAGAACCGTCTAACACAGCTGGAAACGCTTCAAAGAAGAGGAGTGGGCTTCAGCCCTCTCCGTGCACTGGCCTGAGTACATCAGCAACCTGTTGAAAGTCATCAAGAACTTCAACATTTCATGCTCCACCTTCCAGACAAGACCTCAACACAAGAAACAAGTTAATTGCCTGCATGACTGAAGTCGCAAACTGGATGAAAGCAAACTGTCTTAAGCTCACCACAAGACAGAAGTTGTGATATTAGGCAAGAACAACTCATCATGGGACTCTAACTATTAGCTAGCTGAACTCGGGCCCAAAACCACACTCAGCATCCGTGCCAGGAACCTTGGAATAATAACTGACAGCAAACTGGACATCTTCAGACAAGTTAACTCCTTCACTACATCTGGTTTCCACACCCTGAAGATGCTGAGGAAGATCTTTAAATGGGTCCCAAGCAACACTAGAAAAACTGTCACTCAATCCCGAGTCACTAGTAAGTTGAACTATGGGAACATCCTTTATGCCGACTAGTAGACTACAACCAACCAGAACTAGGCAGCAAGACTCACCCTCAACCTCCCGCATAAAATTCACATTACACCACACCTCAGAGAGCTCCACTGGCTCCCAATACACAAATGCGCTCAATTCAAACTCCTAACACACATTCAAGGCACTACACTCTTTAGGTCCCACCTACTTGAACAGTCACATCTCCTTCCAGCAACCAGCCAGACACCTCTGCTTCTACTCAAAGACATGCCATGCATACACAGAACCAGATCAGGAGAACGGGTGTTCCCTTACATTGCTCTTAAAGTGGAGAACAGCCTCCCACTCCGCATCAGGGCCTCCTCCTCACTTCTTGAGTTCCGAAAGCAACCTACCATAGGCAGGGAAAGGCAAACAAACCTGCTCAGCACCAGGATACCCACACGGGTGATAGTGACCTTTGTTAATACATACCAACATACTTTTATAGTAGGGTTGGGCGGAACTCGTGGAACTTGTTTCACTCCGCACAATCCCGCAGAGTCACATAAAAACTCTGCGACACTCTGCTGAGTTCCGCCAGTGGAACTCAGCGTAGTTAATATCACTAAAGTTAGACTTTTGGTCTAAGTTAGACTTTTGACCTAAACTTAGACCAAAAGTCTAACTTTAAAGTAGTAAAGTTAGACTTTTGGTCTAAGTTATATATTTGGTTTAAACTTAGACCAAAAGTATAACTTTAGAAGTAGTAAATTTAGACTTTAGGTCTAAATTAAACTTTTGGTCTAAACTTAGACAAAAGTCTAACTTTACTACTACTAAAGTTAGACTTTTGGTCTAACTTAGATTTTTGGTTTAAACTGCTTTTTATGGTCAATATTGGGCTAAATAAAGCTTGTTAACTGGAATGGGTTTAAACTTAGACCAAAAGTCTAACTTTAGTAGTAGTAAATTTAGACTTTAGGTCTAAGTTTAACTTTTGGTTTAAACTTAGAACAAAAGTCTAACTTTAGTAGTAGTAAAGTTAGACTTTAGGTCTAAACTTAGACTTCAGGTCTAAACTTAGACTTTTGGTCTAAGTTTACCTTTGTGAATCAGACCCACTGTGTCCACCTAAGTGGCCCAGATAAAACAAAAATTATGGGGCAAATTTATGACATTTGTGGCGCTAGGCACGCAGCAAGTCTCCTGCCCTTTTCCCTTGCGCTGACACGATTTTGGCAGCCTAGCGCCAAAGCAGGCACCACTGCACCATGGTGCAAAAGGGCCTGCGTTGCATCCAGGATTGTTTTTGTGCTGGAAGAGGCACCTTCTTGCACAAAAATAATCCTGAGAGGTTTTTCCTCTGTCTGCAGTACACACAGAAAGATGAAAAAGCGATGAGAAATACAAATATTTCTCCTCATTATGTCTCTCCTAGGGAGGGACTTCTTTGTTGTGTATTCTCAAGTATACAAGTTCTTGTAAATCTAGGAATGTGTGAAAATTCACGGATTATGCGTGAGAACACCCACAAAACACCCAGGGAAACACCTCCCTGGTGCAGAGTAATACAACGCAGCAATTCGCTCTGCGTTACATTACTCAAGATTTATGGAGCCATGCAGGGCCAAGCAAGGTGGCCTTGCGTCGCTTCATCAGTCTCATTTTACATTTGCGTCGCTCTTGCCCCACCTATATCTTTCCCTTAGTATGGGGTCCAATGAAGGCTTCTTTAGTAAAGGTCACACTACTACATGTTTCTAAGAAGGCAACACTATACCTTTCTGGAGTGATAGCTTAAACACGTCTATCAGAGCAGGTTGGACTGCAATTTCCCTTGGGAGAGTGTAAAGAATGGGGCGGGGTCCAGTGGGAAGCCTGACTTAACTACCTTCATTAGTCCTACAAAATCTTCTTGGACATTTCCTCTGGAAACTCTGACATAACTATAAGTATATTTATAAATATATTCTTTAATTTGGCTTGGCTTGTATGGCTACTGTAGTAGGTGTGCGTGTTCTTCTTTGTAAATCTTCTTTCCTAAGGGCTTGCTTCCTTACTTGATGGTATATTCGATCATTTGCATTGAATTTCATAGCTAACCCATTGACTTTTCCTTGTTACATCCATTGTTCAGAAGTGATTCTTTGTTTGTATTTCCCACCTCTTGGAAGATCCCACAAGGTAGTTTAACACATGTAGAACATAACAGCACTCAAGGAAACTAAGAATAAACTTGTGCATAGGGTATTGGGGTTTGTGCATTGTGCAACATTATGCATGATGTGTGAAGCAGACAACCACCATGCATCGTATTACAAGTGAAGTTTCTTTTCTTTTTTAGAACAAGGAACTCATTTCTAGAAAAAAAACTGGTAATCCTGAAATGGTGAATTTATAAATTTCTATTTAGATTTTCAAATTTCTGTGATTTTCAGGAGCACCCTAGAAAGCTGTGACACTCAAAGCTGTTTAGGGGTATGCATAGAAAATGTGTGATAGAAATTGGGTTACTGGTTGACTGAGGTGTAATCCCTGGTCAAGCAGCAAAAAACATTCTAGCCAGGGTAAGGCAAAAGCAAACCCCAAAATAATGTGCGCTCATCCCCTGGTATCTTTGGCACAGAGCAGTCAGGCTTAATTTAGAGGCAATGTGTAAAGTATTTACCCAACACTTTAAACAGTAAAACAGTGAAATCACCACACATAAAGGGTCGCATACCAGATTAGATACAGAGAGTATTAGTTAATAAATCAAATAAAAACAAAATGATAAAAATCCAATTATTAGAACTGGAGATATTGCGTTTTAACATTTTTAGAAAAATAGTACTAAAAGGCAGAAAGCGCCAACTGTGAGTATCTGGATGTGTGGGAGTGGGACAAAGTCATAAGTCCAGGCTGACTGGCATGGAGCACGGAACGGCTACAGGAATCCGGTTAGGCCAGTTATGCAGAGTACCTTAAATCCTGGTTGCTAGCATAGACTGAATCCGCGTTGAAGATGTGCTGCACAGCCCAAGCAGTGCGTCACCTCTGAGATGCGGAAAGGCTGCAGTGCGAGGGCCTGTTTCAGTGACGTCTCCCATCAACGGGGTTTGTGATACGAAGTCCCTGGATGCATTGTGCAGTCAGGGCAATGCATCAGTTCCAAGGAGCTGCAAGGCTGCGTTGCGGAGTCCAGTATCATCATCGAGGCTGCCATTGATGAGCGATGCTTGGACCTGCGCTGACGATGCATGGTGCAGTGGTAGTTCCAAAGGTGATGTGGGCTGTGGCAACAATATGGGTCTTTGGGACAGGCCCAATCCACGCAGCAGCGAGAATGAGTAATTTCTGCTAGTGTTTGCACCATGCAGCAGAGGGGATGAGTTGGCTCCACTGCTTCCACAGAGGCTGGAAAATCACCTTAAGCCCACTTCCAAGGGTCCAGGACTGGAGTGGCACCACTTGGCAGAGTAGACTCCAAGATGGTAGGGTCCAGGTGCAATGCAAGTTTGTTGGAAGCCTGTGATGTCCCTGTGGCTTTAGAAGCCAGCCACCTAGCCTGTGGAGTTATTCTGGGTTCTGGGTTCAAGTGATGCAGCTCCAGTCTTTCTCACTCAGGCAAGAGTGCAGCAGTCAACAGGTCAGCACAGAATAGCAGCAGTGCCTTCAGCACGGTAGTCCTTCTGCTTAGCAGAGTATCCACAGGTCCAAAAGTGTACTGAAGTGGCGGTGTTGTCTAAGGTACTTCTTTTATACACATTTGTGATTTTGAAGTTAGAAGAAACTTCTTGAGGCATGCCTTTAGAAGTGTACAGATTCACTGCCCTGGCTCCAGAATAACTACAGGGGTAATGCAGCCCGTTGCGTGGAGACAGGACACAGCCTCTTCATGTGTAAGTGAGGCTGGGCCCATCACCTCCCTTCCATCCTGCCAGGATTGCCCATCAATTCACACCAAAGCTCCCATTGTGTGTGTCTGTCTAGGGGGAATTCACAAAGCCCAACTGCCAACTCCACCCAGTCATGTGAACAAAGATAGGCTTCAGGCAACAAATGGCTAAGGCAAGAAAATGCCAACTGTTCAAAAGTTTGAATTGAGGCCTAACCCCACATGTGGCTGCTAGGACTACAGTGCGCACTACTTATATAAAGTATAAACATTCAAGAACACTTTTCAAATTAAATCACAGTGTATTCATTACATTTCATTTATTTAGATCATCTATAGAATCAAAAAACTGTTCATAGAATCAATTCTTAAGTCATTACTTTGACTTAAGAATTGATTCTATGAACAGTTTTTTGATTCTATAGATGATCTAAATAAATGAAATGTAATGAATACACTGTGATTTAATTTGAAAAGTGTTCTTGAATGTTTATACTTTATATAAGTAGTGCGCACTGTAGTCCTAGCAGCCACATGTGGGGTTAGGCCTCAATTCAAAGTTCATTCTGCAATGCTTGGCAGGCATTAATACAGAGCAGCACACATACCGTTTAAATCAGAGTAATGTGTTGAAAGTGTGCGACACCCATCCACATTTATACAAACTGTTCAAAAGTGCCATTTTCAGGATGATAATTTTCAAATCTGACTTCACCATAAATTAGCATTTTGAATTAGGATTCCAGAGACACTAAACATGAACCAGTTATCAGTTCTCGCTTGGAAATTACTCTTATAAAATATAATAAGGCAACTCCAATGGTGTCCTCTGGGAGAGATAGGCCTTGCAGTAGAGAAAATTAATTTAAGAGATTTTCACTACCAGGACATGTAAAACTTAAAAGTACATGTCCAACCTTTCAAATACACTGCACTCTGCCTTTGGGTTTGTCAAGGGCCTACCTTAAGGGTGTCCTCCATGTATTAAAAAGGAGGATTTAGGACTGGTAAAAGGTTAATTTTTCCAGGTCGACATGGCAGTTTAACCTGCACACACAGGCTCTGCACTGACAGGTCCAAAACATGTTTAAAGGGCTACTTAAGTGGGCAGCACAATCAGTGTGACAGGCCCACTACTCGCATTTAATTTACAGGCCCTCTGCACATGCAGTGCCACTTAACTAGGGACTTAAAAATAAATTAAATATGCCAATTGGGTATAAGCCAATCTAACATGTATTAAGCAGTGAGCACAGGCACTGGTTAGCAGTGGTAAGTGCACGGAGTCCTAAGGCCAACAAAAATGAATTCAGCAAAAAGTAGAAGGAGGAAGGCAAAATGTTTGGGGGTGTACCTGAAGAAAAGGCGAAGTCCAACAATATGTTTTCCCATTTATGTTCCACAGTTTTTCTCCATAGGTCAAATATTGTTTTCTTTAGACAAACCTCTCATACCCCCTCCAAATCTGTTGGGGTTTTCTTTTCATTCACATCCATTTCTGCGATCCATAACTGCCCGTGATAGGTGCAAATAAATTGTTTTCATGATGGGAATGGGCTGAAAAAAGGTTTGTGAATGCCTACAAACTGAGGGACCTCTATAGCTTACTTGTGCCCATAGGAACAGATGTATTCCTACTTGATTTATACCGTGTGTTAGTAAATTGATTTATAAATGGAAATTTAATTATATGAATTGCAAAAGTAGAAATTTCAAACACAAATTACGGTTTGCACAATTCTCGGGATGTTCAAACCCCACATTCTCATGCTTGAGACTTATTTTTCCCTGCTATTGCCAGGAATACATTTCAAACAGAATATAAGGTAAGAAAGAGTTATGCAAAGGCTTGTTAATACTCACAACATTGTGTGTATAAATCATCTTTACAGTGTATTACATCTTACTGTACAAATAAGAATAAAGCATGTGAATTAATTACTCTGCAAATGTAAATTCGTGTTTGGTGAATACAAACCAAAGATTCGTAAAACAAGCTATTTCAAACCTAAATTCAATTTACGTGCCCAAATGGCTTTGTGGATAGGGTATATAGTGAGGTATGTCTTGCATTTTGTTACAACTAGATTCTTGCTCCTAAATAATTTACAATTGGCTCGAGGGAATGGGAGTCATATTTAATATAATATCATGAATTATGACAACTATACAGTTGAATATGCGTCTTGTATACCTATTCTATTTGAGATGCTCTGAGATTGATAGGCACACAGGGCCTTATTATGATGTCTGGTTGACGCCGTATCGGTATGGGACTGTCCGACCATTGGTCGGCGATTCTGCATACCTAATTACAATGCGGCTGCACATAGTGCGGTCGCAAACTCCCAGTTCTCTATAGGAGCTTGTGCTGCGGCCACAAACCGGCCATAGCACAAGCTATCATAGGCAAATGGGAGTTTGTATGAATCCCTGCATCATGTGCCAGGCACCTCATGGTGCCTGCCTCACAGTGCAGAGATTCACAGGAGGTGCCCCCTCTGCCCCAAAACAGAGGCCGCAGGGAGAAGGGGGCCATGCTAGGGGCCCCAAAGCCGCTTTCCGACAGGCTTACCCGGCATAGAAAGCCTATTGGAAACTGACATCGTAATCCCTATAGCGGAATAGTCCATAGGGATTATGTGCCAGTCGCTGACTGCCCGGCGGGATCCTCGAGCCCGTCTGAATCCAGTCAGAATGACCGGCCGGTTTCAT
The DNA here is from genome assembly GCF_964263255.1 of Lissotriton vulgaris. Taxonomy (NCBI): domain Eukaryota; kingdom Metazoa; phylum Chordata; class Amphibia; order Caudata; family Salamandridae; genus Lissotriton; species Lissotriton vulgaris. The sequence goes on along the minus strand of NC_141697.1, from coordinate 87,713,237 downwards.
TGTTGACCACCTGCATCGTAATTCGGTGGTCGAAACTAAAACCTCGATGAGACTCGGAAAGCCTCCGACCTGAGGTGAGAGGCTTTCTGAGTCTCATCGTTAATGGACCCACAGTATTGCACAGAGGTCTTTGGAACAATCTTGCTCTGTTATTGGCATATTTAGTGACAGGGGAATGTCATGGATAATATATGGAATTGTCTAATTTCTAAGGTGTAGTTTAGGGCTTTAAATCCCCTGATATAAGAGTAGCCCAGGTAAAATTGCTGATAGATCAACTGAGAGTGTGCTCCATGCATGAATTCAAGAACTCTAGTAACACCCAGGTCTACATCCTATAAGACCAATAATGATGGGCAGCAAAATCATGGTAGCCTTGTCCATAAGTCCCTCACTTGATGTATGTTTTGCAGGTTCACCTCTCATCTTTTAGAACATGGCTTCAATGGGATTCATAAGTGGTGAGCGATGGGAGCAGAGTGTGATGATTTGGCATCATGGTGTTCCAGGGTGAATACTTATCTTCCTGTTCGCTGTTACTCAAGACGCCTACATTCTTGAATGGCTGCCTCTTTTACATCTTACATTTTATGAGGGGCCTAAAGTTGGGTTCCACCATGTTCACAACAGCATACAACAAGAATAGTGGGGAGTCAAAATTTTCATATAAACAATTGGTACACCATAATTTTGTAGTTCATGTAATATCTTTATCTTCATATTCAATGTGCTAATTTTGAAAAAAGAGACATGTACACAATGAACATGACTTCAGTTTGGTAGCAATCCTAGTAATCTCGCATTGAAACAAATTTAACAAGAACAAGCACTAAAGTTTGCCAAAATTCAATTTACAGTGTAAATAATCTCCTATTGAAACAAATTTGACATGAACAAGCACTGAAGATGCCAACACGAGTTTTGCGGAAATACCAATTCGTTTCTTCAGGGCTAAAAGCAGGAAAAATAAAAAAGAAATGAGATATATGCATAAATATCATTGCTGGGGTCATAATTTCACATTTCTTGTAGAACATGGCATAATAAAGGGAAAGCAAAGGGCATGAAGACAAAAGTTCAAGACAATCTTTTTCGACTTTAAACAGCCTTGTGAAATAGGATCATAGTGGTTTATCTCAAATTTATCGAGTGAATTAGAATTAGAAAAGTTGGAAACATTCTCAAACCATACCATATAAGACATACCTACAAATCAAAATGATATTTTGATTGTATTTTACAAGGGCTTTTAAAGTAAAAAAACATTGCCTTGAAATGTTGTCTTCATGTCTTTTGCTTTTCCTTTATACTACCATGTTCTGCAGGAAATGTGAAATTATGAGGCTAATTGCTCTTATGTATACATCTTGTTTCTTTTGTTGTTTCTTGTTCTTAGCCCTGAAGAGTGGGTTGGTATTTCGGCAAAACATGTGTTGGCAACTTAAGTGCTTGTTCATGCCAACTTTCTTTCAACAGGCTGATTACAAATTGAATTTTGGCAAACGTCAGTGCTTGTTCTTGTTTAGTTTGTTTCAAGGAGAGATTAATGGGATTGTTACCAAATTGAAGTTATGTTCATTGTGTACATTTCTCTTTTTTTAAATAACACATTATATATAAAGATAAAGATACTATATGAACCATATACTTATGGTGTACTGTGTGCTCATATTTCAATTTTAAAATCCCGACAATTCTTGTTTATTTGGTTGTAGTTTGTTTCAGTAGGATAACTAACATTAGTGGGTGAGTGCGCAGGGCCTTAACTCAGTTTATCCAGGTCAGGTTTCCTTAAATGTTCACAACAGCATTCTGATCAAGGACAAATCACACGCATTCAGGCAAAACCAACACATGAAACAAGATTTCCAAAGACACATCCAGCAAGTGTCCGTAGATGCAATTAAGTGGCCATTACAGTACCTAGAGCAGTCTGTGTCATCTATTGCCGTACACACATACATGCTTCCAGCAATGACCATAAATACAGAGGTAAGGGATGCAAAAGTAGTTTGGTGCATCCTTTCAGTCTCATCTCTCAAACACCAAAATGTATCATGGCAACTCGTTGAAGTTGACACGTTTACCCAAGAGGTACCTACCTGTTCATACTACCGAGAGCACATCTTCAGAAGCTAAATCAGACTCTGGTGTCAATGTCAACTCAGCTCAGGTTGAATAATCGCCCTGATCTCCTGAAATTGCGCCTGTGACATACAATGGCAGATTGAGTGGGCAAGATGGCGGACGCTTGAGTGGCCGGTGCAGAGCTGTTACGGCGAGGACGCTACTCCGGATGAAACCCTCGGTACAGCGCACTGTAGAATAACCCATCGGTACAATAGAGGATAAAGGCTCATGCAAACCTGGTATACCTTACCTTGAGGCGTGTTTGGTACTGGAGTGGGGTAATGTGGCTGACCCTCGCATGGCTCGGATCTTCGAGGCAGCGTCTGAGGGCTGTGCTGCGGGTGCTAGAGGCTGTCGTTCCTAGCTGCTTCGTGCCGAGAGGTGGGAGGAGTCAATTGCCGATTCGAGTACAGCCGCGGAGTTTGGCTCGGCGTCGCCGGAGTCGAGAGAGGAAGCGGAGACCCTTCTGCACCGGGAGCTGCTGTCGGGATGATTATCGGCAACTGAGGTACTAAATGGCTCCTAAACAAAACCGTACCTCAAAATCGGGCAATGCCAGGAAAAAAGCCTCAAAGGATGAGGCTGAGACTGAAATAACAGACCTTACGCACGGAGAAGAGTTTTCCGTACAAGACCAGCAAAGAAAGAGACAGCAGGGGGCCCCCAAGACCCGACTGGCTACCGCTACTGCTCTGGATATGCTGGTAAAAGCTGGTATGGAGAAGGGGCAGAAGGTTTTGGGAGAAAGCGCTCCCTTGAATGAGCATGATATACCAGGGAACACTGTCACACCCCATATTACCCAAGTATCTGTGGGAGTACCCGTGGAAGGAACGCCCATTGAAGTAGGCTGCGTAAAGGAGATGCTACCTAGTAGTAATAAAAATCTTGAGACCTCGAGCGATGGGAAGTCTAGATCTGCGGGAGTAAAAGGTATACCTGGCTCATTAGAGATCCTGTTAGAACCCCCAGTCTCTGAAATTGAAGAAGTGATTGATGGGGCAACAGCGGGAGCTTTTGGTGAAAAAGAGAATGAGCCCAGTGAGGCTTTCTTTTCGGTCTCCGAAGGCGGGGGTGCATGGTCAGAAGAGGATGAGGAACTTAGTTCTTGTGAGGAGACAGATACTGACCCCGAGAGTGATATGCCAGCCACCGCTATGAAAACGAAGAAGGCTGTCCGGGGGCAAGAGCAAGCGCAAAGAGAATTAAGTTGGGACCACTCTTCCGCCCAGCCCTTAATAGGTACTCCTTTGCTGGAACAGACACAACTATCCCTGTTAGAGTCAATACACCAAGAGATTCTAGCCCACAGAGAGGAGACGCGCCAGGATAGTCGGAAATCGCAAGCTGCGATGAGGAAAATGCAGGGAGTAGTGCGGAAACTCTCTAAAGCCTGTGCCTCTACGGGAGATAGAGTGTCAAACCTGGAGGAGCGTGTGGTGGCAACAGAAACTGAGGTGGCAGGAGCTGTATCGAAGGTTGACGCTCAATGCTCTCAGGTGATTGACATACAGTGGAAGCTGGAAGAGATGGAAAATAGGCTTCGAAGAAATAATCTGAGAGTTCTGGGAATTCCGGAGGGGGCCGAAGGATCGGACATAAGGGCTTTTATCATCAAGCTGTTTCAACAGGCCTTCCCTGAGTTATCTAGTTGGGACTGGTCAAAAGAGTTACAAAGAGTGCACCGATTTCCCTTTAATGAAAGAAGGAACGCCAAGGAAGGAGACAAACCCAGGGCAATACTGATATTTTTGGGTAACTTTGTCCTTCGGCAGGCGATTGCGGATAAGGCGAGACCTGATGCCAGGAGAAATGTGGATGGGGTGTCGTTCTTTGTCCGTCGGGACTTCTGCCACGTGACCGTGGAAAGCCGTTGGCGTCTTAGGGGGTTGATAAAACCCTTTCAGGATAAGACACTTCAAGCCTATTTGATTAACCCTGCACAGTTAAAAGTAATTAACGAAGGGAAAACACTGTACTTTTCCTCTGAAGTGAAGGCTAAGGAGTATCTAGACAGTCTGGGCAAATAGATTTAGATAAACCGATAGTTTATTTAGTCTACGAATGATATAATGACATAATAGGCATAATCAATGCATTGTTAGGTCACTGGTAAGGGTTTTCAGTGCGCAAAATTTTTGATTGTACTTTTTGTTTCTCTCTTTGGGTTTCTTAGGCTTTTTGTTTAGGTACTTGAAATATACTCTTGCCGTCCTCGCCGTAAACTATGCACTTCCATCACATGCACAGACTAGATCTGTGCGCCTCACAGAGTGGGGGGTGGGGGGGTGGAGGGCTGGGGGCTGGGGGTGGGGGGGTTATGGGGTGCAGTAGGTTGAAAACGGAAAATGGGAATATAAAATGCATTACTGTTTTGATTGGTTTGTCTGGACAAAAAGAGCAGACAGTCAAGGATAAAAGATCTAAGCGACAGGGCCCACAGGGATGTCAAACCAATAGTCAGGATGGTAGACTGTAATATCTGTACTTTGAATGTGGGTGGCCTAAATGACTGGAGAAAGAGACAAAGACTGGCCCACTTTGTTAAATTTAATAAGATATATGTACTCTGTCTCCAGGAGACGCATCTCCCTTGGGCAAAAAGGCACCTTCTATTCATAAACGGTTTTGAGCTAGTCGCCTGCTCCTCACAATCTACAATGATCAGGGGGGTTGCCATTCTGGTTAGGAAATCCCTGGGCGGTGTCAAAAGGGTGAAGGCTGACAGTCATGGGAGATGGGTTATCTCAGAGCTGGAAATTGGTCTAAGCTTATGTGTAATTTATGGCTCTAACGAAGATGACCCAGAGATTTTTTATTTTTTGGAGATTGAATTAGCCGGCAGTTCGGGACCTCTAATAGTTTGTGGAGATTTAAATATCTCAGCAAACTGGGGCAATAATGTAAAGTATGTTGGTCAGAAGCCTAGGGTTTTCAGGGCACTTAAAGCACTTATGGGATCGTTGGCTTTAATCGATGTTTGGGGCACTAAAGAACCACAAAACCCCGGCTTTACATACTTTTCGAACCCAGCCCAAAAGCATTCCAAATTGGACTATTTGTTTATTTCTTCTTCAGAAATTAATAGAGTTACCATCACTAGGCTACCGAGGGTGCTGTCGGATCACAACCCATTAGTAATCATTTACAAAAGGGTTGGTGGTCAAAAAATTAAATCCCACTGGACCTTTGAGAGGAGACTATTGGCAGATCCAAGATTTGTAGCCCATTTAAAAAACTGGCCGGAAGCATTTTTTGATGCTAATAGATTTACCGCCTCTCGTAATATAGTATGGGAATCTTTCAAAGCGGCTCTGAGAGGCGAGACCATTAGTTTTTCAGTTAAACTGAAAAAGGAGGATAGGTTGGAGGAAACCAAACTGTTGGAAGGTATTTCAAATATTGAAGAAGAGCATGTCAAAATTATAGCATCAGGTGGGGATGGAAACAATAGTTATAATGCCTTGTCTGCTATTAAGGCAGAACTACAGAAAATGATCACTCAAAAGGCGATAGGGGAATATCAGGCCACTAGAACCAACCGCTATGAAACAGGCGAACATGCCGGTAGAGCTCTCGCTCTCCGTTTAAGACAAGAGAGGTCCAAAAATGTAATCTCAAAGATAGTGGATAGGGGTAAAGAATATACAGAAGATAAAGAGATCCTACATGTTTTTTAAGAATTCTATCAAAGATTATATGATGAGGAGAATAGAGATGGTGAACAGCAAGATAGTATGGAAGATTCAGGACCGCGCCTTGATACCTTATTACAAGAAGAATTAGACAAGGATATTACCCAACTGGAGGTCCAGACCGCCCTACAGGATTTGGCCTCAGGGAAGGCCGCAGGTCCGGACGGCATTCCCCTGGAGGTTTATAAATGCATAGAATCGGAAATCATTATTCTCCTGATAGATCTAATGCGATAGCTTGCTCAGGCCAGACCCCGGTTTCTTGGAAAGAGACGAACATTATTATATTTCATAAAAAAGGGAAACCCATTGAGAATCCGGGGTCATACAGACCTATTTCGCTTATCAACTCTGATACCAAGCTATATTCTAAGATTTGGGCCTTGAGGTTGGGCAGGATCATAGGCGGTCTCGTTTCTCCGTGGCAGCATGGGTTCGTCCCCGGACGTGGTACGACGGATCATACCAGCAGAGCTATAGCTTTATTTGACGCCCATGCTGCCACGGGGGGAGATGGCCATGATCCTGCTTGACGCAGAAAAGGCTTGACCGGGTGGTCTGGAGCTATCTTTGGTATGTTTTAGCAGGAAGGGGGTTCGGACAGAAAACCATAAGAGCACTTAGAGCGATGTACCAAGATCCTGTTGCTAGTGTGACGATTATGGGTGAGAAATCGAATCTGTTCTCTATAAAGAGAGGAACTCGTCAGGGATGCCCGTGTTCTCCGATTCTTTTTTCCCTTTTTATTGATCCATTAATTCAGGCTATATATTTAACGGATTTGAAAATAAAGTTTTAGCTTACGCGGATGATATCGCGGTATTCTCATCCGATCCCCAGCAGGCAATGGAGGTCCTGTCAGATCTAACGAAAAAATTTGGTGCCAGGTCAGGGTACCTATTAAACGAAGCGAAGACCCAGATCATTTGTACAAAAAATATTGTGAAAGTTGATTCTAGATTCGTGGACGCAGCAGTATATTTAGGGGTGACATTCAATGCCACTGTAGATAAAATTGTAAAAGAAAACTTTACACCACTTATTAAATCAATCAAATCCGATTTGAGAAGGTGAGATGGGCTTCATCTATCATTGATTGGGAGGGTGAATGCTGTCAAAATGACAATGTTCCCTAAAGTACTATATTTATTTCGAGCAATACCATTATTTCTCGAGGAGAAAACGATTACGAATCTAGAATCAATGTTTATCAAATTTATTTGGCAATTTGGGAAGGTTAGACGGTCCACTAATTTGTTGTCCCTCCCGAAAGATAAGGGGGGGTTTGGCTCTCCCTAATCTAAAGTTGTATCATTGGACCTGCCTTCTGACCCAAATGACTGTGCTTTTCCAGCCAGAGACATTTCTAAATGACGCAACCTTAGAGATTGAGCGTCCTCCTTCCATATTCGAGCTATTGCTAGGAAGGAAGGCGCTGGGGCTTATGCTTTGTGAAATCGATCATAGATTTTACAAGAAGGCAAGGTACAAGATTATTGATGGTGTCTGGCGAGTTTGGATGGCCTGTAGAAAGTTCTGTAACATCCCTAAAATTAATCCATACCTACATATTTATAACTCTAGCCTCCTTTCAGCAATAGAAGCAGGTAGGACATTCAAAGTATGGGGAGGGTTAGGCATCAAATCGTTGTGGCAAGTAATGGATAGAGAGGGAGTAGTAAGTTTTGATGCTCTACAAAATATGTACGGAATCCCTGACAACCACTGGTTTGTTTATACCCAACTGGTATGTTCATTAAAGGCTCAGAGACCAAAGTTGCTATCCCCCGGTATCTGCCCCTTATTGGAGGCTCTGACTAAAGGGTGTAAAAAAATTAGGATCCTGTATAACGCTCTTATTTTAGAGATTCAAGATGATGTGGATAAGACCGAGGTAGCTTGGGCCAGAAAATTGGGAAATCAAGATGTAGATGTTGATCAGGCCCTCCTACTGAATAAAAAGATCTTTAGAGCCACTAATCTAAAGGCCCAACATTACAAGACAGTATTTAATCTGTACTATACTCCGGCGAAATTATTTGCATGGGGGGTCAGGACCGACGATATGTGTCCAAGGTGTGGGGATGGTCAAGCAGACTTACTACATATGTTTTTTAATTGCAACCTTTTAACCCCAGTTAAGAACGAGATTGAACAATTTTGGGAGGGGCTGCTAGGTCTTAAGATCGATCTATCCCCTACCTTAATGATTTTGGGCACGGATTCCAATTTAAAAATGGGAAAAGAGGAAGCATTGATCTTTATATCCGTGGCTGTGCTTAGGCTTTTAATATCGGCTGGATGGAAGGATACTGTGGCTCCCTCCTTCCAAATGTGGCTAGCCAGACTGCTTGGAATTCATAATATTGAGTCCTGCCTATATGAACAAAAGGGATTAAAAACACAGGATTTTGGAAGAAGGCTTTGGGCTCCTGTGACAGACTGGAGGAGTTGAAGTTGTAAATAGCATTAATGAAACTTTGTCATTTTATGGGCTGTTACCACCATGATTATCCTTTTAAGATCAAACTTTTATGAATTGTTAATAAGATAATTTGGTCCTGTTGTATTGTGCTGTCAGAATATTTATGTATTGTCGTATTATCCTTTGATTGTATATTTGTGATGAATTTGACTTTTTAAGAACTGCTGCTTTTACGTCCGGATTTTATCAGTAATGTTTTTTATCCATTGTAATTGCATTAATATTCCCAATAAAAAAAAATTAAAAAAACAATGGCAGATTGAGTGATATACAAATGCACATAACATAACATATTAGCTTTTTCCTCTAACTTAAAGAATCACTAGAATCACTAAAGTCTCTTCTTTGGCTGTTAGTTCTTTGCACTGTCCGATAAACTGCATCCACAAGAATATTTGCGAGCATCTGGATCCAAAATATCAGCAAATAATGTTACGATGGATGACCAAAGTTGAGAAACTTTTCACACTGGGCTATTGACAATGCAGTCAGCCCAATATGTTGGACCTTGCATTCAGTTTCGGTGCTCTTGTTTCAATGATGGAGTGTTCTTTAAATAATGCTACTCTCAGAGCAAGGCAGAGCTTGAATCCTATTTCAGACTGTGTGTCCTTTGTCAAGCAGGCCCTGATGCACTTCAGCCAATGCAGTCTGTCCGGTCCCTGCCTTTGATCTGCGTCTCTGTTTGATCATGAAAATTGTCTTAATAGATGGATGAAAAAGTGAACCCTAGAGTCTAATGGAGGTGGTAATTTGCTGCATTAGGTCCCAGCACACACCATGGGGATGTCAAATCAAGCCACATCTGAGACCTGCCCACATAAAACAGCTTAATGAGAATCATTCAGCCATCAGTGCAGGTGTCTCACAGGGACAGAGCTCACGAGTTCGCGCAAGCGCCATTTCTTGGTGTCAAAAACAGGAAAAGGTTGCTGTGTTTTTTTATGACCTAGTACATAGCGAGAATTCTGTCAAATAATGGGATTCTTTTTACAGCACTTTTAAAAACTTGACTTTTTTCTAAATCTTGTCTTTTTCACATACAAATACTGGGCCAGGTGACCAAGGACGTGATTCACAAAGGTACGCTTTTACAATTGTATCTTTTTGGTACTCATAAACTATGGGCCCGATTCACAAAAGAAATCTGAGACAAAATCATAACTTTACGACTTTCGGTATTCACAGAAGCAATTTAGGAGTATTAAAGTTAGGATTTTGTCTCAGTCTATCTTAAGTTTTGGTCTTATGTTAAACTTAAGATAAATGTAAGTTTAACTGAGACAAAATCCTAACTTTACGACTAGGATTTTGTCTCAGATAAACTTAAGTTTGTCCTAAGTTTAACTTACGACCAAAACTTAAGTTTAAATGAGATAAAATCCTAACTTTAGTACTCCTAAATGCCTACTGTGAATACCGAAAGTCATAAAGTTAGGATTTTGTCTCAGATAACTTTGGTAAATTGGGCACAATGAGTTTACTAATTTTAGCATTTACCATTTTACTAATGGTAATTGTGTCCTGAGACTCCCCACTCGTGGCAGAGACTCAGAACATAAAAAGGTGTGCCTTTCCTATCTATTTATGTGTGGAAGTCTCTGCTCTAACTGCAGAGTGTCCGCAGTGATAACATTAATATTAGTAAAATTAAACTCATTATTTGTGAATACCAAAAAACACTAAACTTACTCAAAACCCTTTTAAAGCAGGATCTATTTTTTTCCCAGCTGTAAATTACACGCATGGTGGAGAAAATCAATAATGTGCTCAAACATATAGACCACATGATTCTCCCCGGAAAGTATAAATGTAATTTATGCACATATGTTTTTATATTATGCTTAATGTATGCTAAGCATGCCACCATTACACACACAGGTAACAAACTACAATGTCTCAACACGTAATATTTGATGGGCAATTTGAGCAAATGTAAACAAATACAAAAAGCAAACAGAAAGGGAGAGACACCAAAATTGAGTATCACAATCTGTATTAGATGATTTAGCGGAAAAGCATGAATTTTGGACAGCAATACTCTTTCTTCAAAAGATATAATCACAAAAGTACACACATAGTGCTTGTGAAAGGGTGAGCAGCGCAGTGAGGGACGTGTTATGGTGAAAGCACCAAAGGCATGGGGGCCTTCCATGCTGATGACGGCCCCCAGCCGTCATGCATCACGGTGCTCGTGTGCTGATGATGGCTGGGGGCCGTCATGAACCCGCCCACTCATTAAAAGTGCCGCACAGGCGCAGAATTACGGCCGCGTCCAAGGGGTTAAAAATTGTACATAACACAAGCAGTGGGGTCACAATCAATGTGAAACATGTTATGAACCATGCTTTCTTTGATGGTGTTTTGACCTGGGTGATTTCAGGTCATCATCAGGATGAGATTACACAAATTATTTGAAGACTGCTGATGTGGTAGCAGATCCGGATTGGGCCATCTGGATGGATAGGAAATACACAAATTCACAAATTCCGGCAAGGAGGGGGGGGGGGGGGGGGGAGAAGACCACGGAGTGTGAGTGAAGGGAAGATGGACATCACAGCCTTAATCAGACCAATTCTAAAAGTATCCTATTCAGGGGCTAGTTAGTAGGGGGAGCCTCTCATGCAGGGTAGGGTTTCCCAGACAGGGCGATTCACTGCCAACAAGGTGTGACTCGCGCTTGACACACATAAGCATTTTGAAGTGTTTTGAAAATTATAGACATCCAATGAAAATGTGGTGTTCACTCACCTTTCCAAAAGTCATATCTATAGTATTAAAAATATGCACTTATCCAAGCACTTAACTTACACAGAGAAGGACTTTTTTATACTGTGCAGGAAGTGGAGTGAAGTGCAACAAACTCTCCTTTATTTACAAGATGTATGTGGGAATGTGCGCCATATCTGGGAATAAAAACAGATATTATTAGATGTGTCCTAATCCTTTGCATAGTCATTCCACCTACACTAAAGCAACAGCACATAAAAGAATGTCGGCAAAAGGACCGGACCACCTATGAGCATGAGTCACATAAGAAGTATGATGGCTTGACTCGCACTTTATTACAGCGCACATCTCCTAATAGCAGGTGTTAGAATGGCAAAACGAGGAGAAATGCTTTTATTTCTCCTCGTATTCGCTTCTTCGATGTGCACTGCAGAATGCAGCACACATAGAAATGAGCAAAACACCAAAAATGATTCTTTATGTGCAGAAAGGTGTCCCTTCCTGCACATAAATAATTATTAAATGATGACGATTTGCTCTGCAGCACACATAGAAGTTACAAATCGCCATTATTGATAATGTGCAGTAAAAGACCCCGATTTGGTCGAGAGATGTGCCACGTATGGCAGTACATTTCTCCAGACAAAGCTTCCATAAAACCTAATACTGAGTGATCATAGACCCAACAAAACATCCTCTTACCACAATCTCCAGAGCTAGATATCTTAAACGCAATCAAAATTCAATCTCCTCACACAACCTCAGAAGAATCGCATTCTTACCAACCAGTGACAAGTCACCTACACATTACATCAAAACTGCCCTCCTAACCTTTAGGGGAAATATTTACGAGCCCCATCAACTTGTTAGCCTCCTTCAATTTTTCTAACAAATGATTTTGAACCCTTGAAGTTTTCGTAATTATAGAAATTACTGGTTTTCTTGCGACGTTTGTTGCTGTTTCACTTGTCACTTGCGCTGTTCACCTTGTTTCTCACGAGCACATATGTGCACAAGATTTTATGGGTTACACGCACATTCAATGTAAATAGTGCTGGTACTGCTCTTGAACTTTTTCTAAATATAGACAGCTCCTTGCATCGGTCAAACAACCATTAATGTCTCCATGTCTCCTCCTTTTTGCAACTATTGTGCATGCTTTATACAACTGTCTTTGAATATTGCCTGTTGGGACAATGTTATTATGTTATTTGTTATTTACAGAATATGTAACATGCCTAAGAAGTGTGGAGTACATTTCATAACTAACTTTGGTGTGTGAAAAAGATGTAAGCCACAAAACAGAAGAGTGGGCTGGAATTGTCTTTCTCTTCTGTATACATACACTCACTGACTACAAACACAGTAGCATGTTAAACACTAAGGGGCAGATTTATGTTAACTGGCGCATCCCCAGGGATGTGCCAGTTAACGTGCGCCACAGTACGCCACAGCTCCGCCACCCATGGTGCGCCGGATTTATAATGCAGCGCACCATGGTACAAAAGCGGCACAGATGCGTGACGCATCTGTGCCGGCAATGTGGCGCATTGCTGGAGTTGCGTCGCAAGCGCGACGCAGCTCCAGCAAGGCTCGGGGGTGCCGCATCTACACAATGCTGCATCAAGACCTACGCCTGCTTCAAGCAGGCCCAGGGTTTTGACGCAGCATTGGCCTGAAAGTGACTGAGTGAAATCTCATAGATTTCACTCAGCCACTTTCAGGAGGCGTTCCTGCACAGGAATGCCCCCCCCCCCTGCGCAGGAACGCCTCCTTATGGCGCAGGGCTTTAAAACGTGACGCATCTCCTAGATGCGTCACGTTGTAAATAGGGCGCATTGTTTGCGCCGCAGTTGCGTCAAATAAAGTGACGCAATTGCGGCGCAAGGGCATCATAAATCTGCCCCTAAATTGTTAATTCACTGCAGGGACCTCCAGGCAGTGCTGTAGCCTGAGTGTCATGGACCTTAATACAAACAAGAACCATGGGCTCCCATTAAACAATTTAATATGAGTGCAATGGGTGAGCCACTTCCGTGGACCTCGCTGTCACTGCACCCTACGCACTGTTGATGGCTGCGTCTTTGCTTACTGGTCTCCAAATTCCCCGTGCTACCTGCCTTTCCTTCTCTCTTCCCAAGCTCCATCCCTCTCTCATCTCCTTCCTCTCTTTCACATTTTCCTCCCTATCCCTTCTCCTGTCTCTCTGTTTCACCGCTTCTGTCTCTCACTCTTTCTTATCTTCATTCTCCCTTCTATCCTGTTCGTCCTTCTGTCCTTTCTATTGATCCTTAATTTCTTCTCCCATTCTTTCATGCTTTCCTCTCCTTTCCATCTTTTACCCTTTCATTTTCTTTCATCCCTTTACTTCCCTCCATTTCTCATTTATCTTTTACTCCCTCCTTACCCTCCTCCTCCCACCCAGCCTAAAGTGTAAACACAAAGACAGGCCCCAGGCAGGCTTTGTGTTTGAAGAAATCTGAAAGGACTGCTTCTACAATTACTGAAGCTGATGAAGGGCAGGCTGCCCCCCCTCTCGGCCCCGGTGCCACTCTACCAGCTGCACCACTGATAGCTACACCCCTGATTCCAGGGTGTGGAACGCTACATCACCAGCTATCAAGGCAAGCAATGAGACCTTTAAAATACAGTTGAAATGGCACCTGTTCCATGCCACATACTTGCTCTATTCAGAAATTCCTCTCTGAACTCATGCCATAACATCTTTAAATAGGGTCTATGTATGTTTTTTAGATTTGTAGCTGTCTTTGGCTTTTATGTATATTCACATTTTACAATGATATTTGTCTCTCATTATGTATTTTATGTGATAGTCTTGCCAAATCATCATATTACACTTCGCCTATGTATTTGCATTATGGTTACCAATGGCTTTGACTTGTAACCTCTAACTTGTGTTGACATTTTTCATTGAATTTTCCAATAAAAATACATAAAGAGAACAAGAATAAGGAGGCAGTAGTAAATTGTTATTAAATACAATAGACGTTCTATAAAGATACAAGGCAATAATGGATACATGACATTTGTTGATGGATAAAAGCATATAAATATGGAATATATAAATATGCGTATTGTAAGTAAATAATTAAATACATAAATAGATAAATAGTGAAAAAGTGAAGAAGAAGAAAAGAGCAGAAAGGGGAGGGGAGGAGAATGTAAGAAAGGTAATAATTAATAAATATGCAAATGATATCAATAAGAAATTGATAAAGCATATATTATTAATTGATGAAATATAAATAGATCAACGATAAATATGAGGCAATGACAAAACATGAGATCATCATAATAATGATAGAGAAATGTGTTATCATAGGAAAACACTCACCTTGCAAAAGTTTAAGACAAAGTAGATTTGGGAGAAAATAGTAGAATAATGTAAGGAAGACAAAAGGAAAAGAAAATGAATATGAAGAATAATGTGGAGGGTAGAATCCAGAGTACGGAAAGGTTGGGGAGAAAAAAAGGAGGGGGGAAAAGTAATGGAAAAAAATATGGGAAGAGTGAAAGCGATAAAGCAAGTAATAATAGGAAAGACTTAATAAACAAAGATGTAGAGCAATGAGTTAGTCTCCTTGACTGGGTGTAGTGAGAGGAACAGAAGAGTTAGTATTATCATCAGTTTTTGCTTTTAGGAAATGTGAACAGGTCTGGAGAAATATGTCAGCTTGATCCTGAAGGTTATAGATTGTTCGTTCATGTGAAGCCGTGTGTATTATAGCCACTAACCATTCTTCCTGTGAGGGTGGGGATGATGATTTCCAATGACGTAGAATACATATTTTATCTGTAGCCAATACAGTGTGGAAGAGACGTGTTGTGGTTTAAAGAGCTTTGGAGAATTACATAAATCATGTAATGAAAAGTTCCTATTCGTAGCTACAGCTATCCTCAGACTATTAGTCGCCTCGGCATGGTTGGATCCTAACCCTCCAACCTATCATCAATGGCTGGGGAAGTTATTATCTATCCAAAAGCTAGAATCAGCTATCTATGCGAGAAGGGGGAGAAACGGTAAGAAACTAGGTTTAGCAATATGGGAGCCGCTCGTCCACTGGAAACAGGGTCCCGATTAGTGATCATCAGGGGGGGGTTTGAAATTGAGAATTTAGTATGTAGAAGTCTGTGTATATTTGGAGTATATGATTTGTTTTGAGAAAACCATATATGAATTGATATTATTTTTTTTTGTTGATCATAATATTCTGTATAATCCCAATACTCACTTATGTTTTTCTGTATTGTAATGAATGTTATTGTGCCCTGCTCTCATCTCGGGGGGGGAAAAAGGGGAAAAAACTTCAATAAAAATATTTAAAAAAAAAAAAAAAATCATGTAAAAGAATGTTGGCAGGTGTGAGTGGTAGATGCAAGGGCATTATGGAATGCAATGTTTTACCAACATAGTTCCAAAAAGGTTGTATACTTTGGCTTTCACAAATAATGTGAGTTGTGTCACAGGCAGCATTGGAAGATCTCCAACAAGCAGCGTGCGAAAGTAGGCCAGCTTTATGCAATTTGACTGGTGGCCAATGCCAATCTTAGAGTATTTCAAACAAACAAAATGTAAGTGATCATAGACCTGCTTCACAGACTCCTTTATGCAGACCCTCCAATATCTGTTCCCATTCAATAGCTGTATAAGAGTTTGATAAACGGGATTGCCATTTACGTTGAAGATTATGAGAGAGGGGTTGTGATAAGAGGTGAAACATAAAGGTTTTATAAAGGCCAGAAGTCACTCCTTTATGTTTCCCCCATGTATTTACATAGGATAATAATGGAGAGATTTGAAACGATCAAAGGGGTGATCCCAAATGTTTCTTCTAACACTGTTGGAGTTGTCGGTATTTAAAAGAATGTTATATTGGAAGATTAAATTCCTCCCTTAATTGTGAGAATAATTTGAAGTCGCCATTATGAAGTAGTTGATCTGAGGAGTGAATGCCTCTTGCCCTCACCACGTCTTCAACAAAGCAAATCACATCATCGCACCCCAACTCCGGAAGATCATCAATAGCTCCTTCGAGACCGCCACTTTCCCGGAAAGCTGGAAGCACGCCGAGATCAACGCCCTTCTCAAGAAACCCACAGCGGGCTCAAAAGACCTCAAGAACTTCCAGCCCATCTCCCTGCTCCCATTCCCAGCGAAAGTCATCGAGAAGATCGTCAACAGGCAACTGACCCACTACCTCAAGGAGAATAACATCCTGGACCCGTGCATGTCTGGGTTCCGCAGCAATCACAGTACAGAGACCGCCCTCATGGTAGCCACCAATGACATCAGGACCCGATGGGACAACAGCAAAACCGCAGCCATCATCCTCCTGGACATCTCAGCCGCGTTCAACACCATCTGCCACTGCACCCTATGCACACGCCTCCACGACGCAGGGATCCGCGACAAAGCTCTGGACTGGATCACCTCCTTCCTCACCCACAGAACCCAGAGGGTCCACATCCCCATTTAGATCTGAAGCCACCAAGATCTCCTGCGGGGGGCCCCAAGGATCATCCCTCAGACCAACCCTCTTCAATGTCTACATGGCACCGCTCGCCAACATCGTCCGCTCACACAACCTCAACATCATCTCCTATGCCGACGACACACAGCTGATCCTCTCACTCACCAAGGACCCCGCCACCACCAAAACCAACTTCCACGAAGGAATGAAGGCCGTCGTGGTAGCCACCAATGACATCAGGACCCGATGGGACAACAGCAAAACCGCAGCCATCATCCTCCTGGACATCTCAGCCGCGTTCAACACCATCTGCCACTGCACCCTATGCACACGCCTCCACGACGCAGGGATCCGCGACAAAGCTCTGGACTGGATCACCTCCTTCCTCACCCACAGAACCCAGAGGGTCCACATCCCCATTTAGATCTGAAGCCACCAAGATCTCCTGCGGGGGGCCCCAAGGATCATCCCTCAGACCAACCCTCTTCAACGTCTACATGGCACCGCTCGCCAACATCGTCCGCTCACACAACCTCAACATCATCTCCTATGCCGACAACACACAGCTGATCCTCTCACTCACCAAGGACCCCGCCACCACCAAAACCAACTTCCACGAAGGAATGAAGGCCGTCGCCGACTGGATGGGGAAAAGTTGCCTGAAACTCAACTCAGACAAAACAGAGGTCCTCATCCTTGGCCGCACCCCATCCACCTGGGATGACTCTTGGTGGCCGGCCACTCTGGGAACCGCACTGAAGCCCACCGACCACGCACACAACCTGGGGCGCATCCTGGACTCATCGCTCTCAATGACCCAGCAAGTCAACACCGTCTCCTCCTCCTGCTTCAATACCCTTCGCCTGCTTCGCAAGATCTACAGATGGGTCCTCACCGAAACCAGAAGGACGGTCACTCAGGCCCTCGTCAGCAGCAGACTGGATTACGAAAACGCCCTCTATGCAGGAACCCCGTCCAAACTCCAGAAAAGATTACAACCCATACAGAATGCCTCCGCACGACTCATCTTCAACATCCCCAGCCACACTCACATCACAGCCCACCTGAGAAACCTGCACTGGCTCGTAGTCAACAAGAGGATCATCTTCAAACTCCTCATGCTCACAAAGCACTCCACAACGCCAGCCCAGCATACCTCAACAAACGACTCACCTTCTACACCCCAAACCGCCAGCTTCGCTCCGCTGACCTCGCCCTCACCACAGTTCCAAACATCCACAGGACAACCGCCGGCAACAGATCTTTTTCCTACCTCACCGCCAAGACATGGAACACCCTCCCCACCCATCTGCGACAGACCCAGGACCTGTTGACCTTCAGGAGACTTCTCAAGACCTGGCTGTTCGAGCAGTTACTGCACCCCTCCCTCCCTCAACGCCTTGAGACCCTCCCGGGTGATTAGTGCACTCTACAAATGTTTGCTTGATTGATTGATTGTTTGAATGCCTGCTGCTTGCCACAAAGGCCAAGATAAAGTACGACCATTAATACGTATACCTAAGTATGGGCGGAAAATCCGTTCCGCTCGCGGATTTTGCGGATTTTCGGTAAATTCGCAATCCGCGAGATTCGCGAATTTCCCGCAAAATCCGCAAATCCGCGAGCAGCGGATTTTATGGCTTGCTCGCACTGTTCGCGTGAGTTCGCGGCTTCCCAGTTCAACTTTGCGCCCCGCGAATAAGCGCTAAATTGCAGAAATACGATCTTAGCAAAACTGAAACTACTTACCAGGTTCAAAAGTTCAAGCTCATCATTAGTAGCCATTTCCTGTAGTGCTTCCTGAGGGGCCCCTCCAGAGTTCAGTTGCCTACTTGCAACTATTATGTGACCCTGCTCTGACCCTCAGAATAGTTACACATATGCCACAAAGGTCCTGAATTACAGCTAAGGGAGACAAGCAGGAGCCAGGCTGGAAGTTCAAATCCAGTGACACATTAATCAGCCCCTAATTCATTATTGTCAGTTGGGGCAGGGCAGGTGTTGTAACTAGTTTTGCAACAATGAAAGCACTTAGCAAGTGCAAAAGATCACTAATCAGGAAGCACTAAGGAAGCAGGTGCCAGCTAAAAAAATATTCTGTGACACATTAATCAGCCCCAAATTAATTCAGGTCACTTGAGGCAGGGAAGGTGTGCTTTGCTTTGCCACAATAATGTACACTGGACAACCAGAGGGTGCTGTGATGAAACAGAGGGTGGCATGGGTGAGCCAGAGGGTGGCATGGGTGAACCAGAGAGTGGCAGTGGTGACAGAGGGTGGCAGTGATGAAGAAGAGTGTCCCAAACAGGCTGGACACGTAGAAACAACAAGTTCGCAAAACTTGCGACCCGACAGGTAAGTTCGCGTTTGCGAAATTGTACAAAACCCTCGCGACCTGGCAGGAACCCGCGCGAACACAAAAAAAAAAATCCGCAAATTCGCAAGAATTCGCGGATTTTGCGGATTGCGAGTTCGCAAATCGGCAAAATTCGCGAACGCGAGATTCGCAAAATTCGCCCATGCTTACATATACCTGAATTATTCCACAAGAGAGCCTTGTTGTGATACGTGGTGTTTGAATCTAGTAAACAATGTCCCCTTTGCAAGGATTTATGCATAGCTGATAAAATCACGTTTTTGGGGTCAGAACGACTAGTGCTGTTACCATACAAAAGAGAAAGACATGAATCTTTGGTTAAAAGGTGGTGCTCTATATGAACCCATTGTGGAGTATCTTTGATTCCTGGTAACAAATAGGAAAGTTGAGAGATGTACAATGCGAGTGTATAATGTCCAATGGATGGGAGGCCCATTCCTCCATATAACTGGTGAGCTTTCAATTTTGTCATGGCAAGGCGAGGCCTAGTTGAATCCCAAATAAATGTCTCCATCTTGGAGTCTATTGATCGAAGCGCAGATAAAGGGATCTTAAAGAGAAGCATGCCCAAAATATAGATAAAACTCGGAAGAGTGACCAATCTAATAGCTTGGACTCTGCCCCAAAAAGAGAGCCCCAAGCCTTCCATTTGTCAAAATCACGCTGCATTTGAGAAATTAGAGGAGTTAAATTGTCTATAACTATGCCTTCCAACTCTTATTGACTAGAACTTCTAGGTACTTAAGGCGTGAGGATTGCCAATGAAAAGGGAAACTGTATATCGCTGCTTTTGTAGTTCCATCAGATTTAATTAATTTTAAGAATTAATTTGGACAGAAGTGCCTCACTTCTGTCCAAATTAATTTCATAACCTGAGAAGGAAGAGAAGTCATCAATCATTTGAAGGAGGGACTGAAGAGATCGAGGGAGGTTTGTAAGAGTAAGTAGGATATACTCTGCATATAAGTACATTTTAGAGTGTCTGATTGGGAGGGGAACACCTGTGATTTCATCAGTTTGGCGAATAGTAGCAGCTAATGGCTCCATTGCTAAGAGGAAAAGAAGGGGGATGAAAGGCAATCTTGGCATGTTCCTCTCCAAATCGGAAATGTATCAGATAAGAAACCACCGCAATTCACTTGAGCAGAGGGATTGTTAATGTTAATGTTAAAAAGATGTTATATAGCGCACGGCTACTCCGGGGAGTGTCCCGGCGCTTTAATAAAAACTAGGAGACAGACATCGGGCGAAAAGGGATCAGACATACGTACCTACTGGACAAAAAGCCAAGACTTTAGCTCCCTCCTAAAACCCAAGAGACTTGCGTTAAGTCTCATGGACACTGGCAGAGAGTTCCAGAGCTTGGGCGCCAGATAGCGGAAAGAACGTCCACCAATTCTGGCCTGTCGGATTGATGGAACTTGAGCCAGAGCCAAGGAAGCTGACCTTAGCGTCCTCGTAGGCAGATAGAATGCCAAACGATTCCTAATGTATTTAGCTCCTGTGCCATGAAGCGCCTTAAAAGTCAGTGAGAGAGCCTTGAAAATCACTCGTTTTTTAATGGGGAGCCAGTGGAGATTTTTTAATAAAATAGTCGCACTGGTTCTGCGATGAAGCCCATAAATGGCTCTGGCGGCAGCATTCTGCACGACCTGCAGGCGAGAAAGAAGAAACTCCGGCAGGCCCAAGTAAAGAACATTGGAGTAGTCCAAACGAGAGCCAATGAGCGCTTGGACAGTAACCTTCCGGTGGCAGAGGGCCAACAGAGGAAGACATTTTTTCAGCATCTTAATAATGCCGAAGCATTTGCCAACAAGACCCAACACCTGAGGCTTCAAGGTAAGACCGTCGTCTATCTGGACCCCCAGATTCTTGGCCCTGGGGGACACAGCTGCAGGGGGAAACATAGCCGACGGCCACCAGGTCAGCCATCTGGGGTCGGCGGGACAGTCAAAAAACAGCAACTCCGACTTGTCGGAGTTACATTTCAGGCTGTGCCATTCGAACCAATCAAAAACGGCTCCTGATCTGCCCCCCATCGAAGTCGGACCCCTTCTGACTGGTAAAAAGAAGCTGGGTGTCATCAGCGTAGGACACGATCTGGGCACCGAAGGACTCCGCCAGAGCTGCCAGGGGTGCCATATAGATGTTAAACAGCGTAGGGCTCAAAACAGAGCCCTGAGGCCCCCCTACCTCAAGAGGTGGCATCTCGGCGGAGAAAGGAGGGGCCCAGACCATTTGCCGACGGTCGGCAAGGAAGGACTTAAACCAGTTAAACACCGCTCCCCGCAGCCCAATCTCCCTGAGTCTTAAAAGGAGACTACCGTGGGGAACGGTGTCAAAAGCCGCCGACAAGTCCAGCATAATCAGCATGGCCTTACCTCCCGCATCTAGCACCTCTCTGATGGCATCCGTCACCTCCAGTAGGGCAGTCTCCGTACTCATGTTGAAGGACTGGGCTAATTTAAGGCCCAGCGGTGCCAGGGGACAACACCTGAAACCTTCGTGGGGATACCTGTTCCGGCGTACAAATTACAGAGACACGGGACACTTCCTTCGGCGTCAAAGATGTTATGTTGTGTTATGTTAACTGGATTTATTACGCGCGCAGCTGCCCCAGCAAAGGGGCGTCCTGGCGCGTGGACAAAAGCCAGGGGACCGAAACTAAGAAAACACAACAACAACAGAACTAGGGTGCCAAGGGGAAAAGATCAGCGTTTATTTACTGCAGGGACATAGAAATCGCTAGAAGTACAACATAGTGTAGGTTCAGAGAGTCTACTTCAAATTGCAAAAGTGGATCGCTCCTTTTATACACATTTTAGCCCTTGCACAACATAAAGAACAAAAGGTTACAACTCAGTTCCCACAGTAAACTTCAAAAGGATCGCATTCATGTTTTCAGAAGCCCGGAACATAATTACAGAGACATGTCGGTTCCCAACTGTAAAAGAACACTATCCCACCATTAGGCACATTCCATTCTAATCATAAACGACCCAAGAGAAGGGACAGAAACAGGTGCAAGGAATCAAAGACAGAACGGATTGAAAAGAGTGTGGGGGCAATATCGGAAGCGTGATCACAGGATCAAAGGATTCGAGCCTAACGCATGCAAGGCTGAAACAATAGACCGGCACGGCAAGATGAGCCTCGAGCGGAGCCATCTGCTTTTGCCGTGTCATTCCCCTAGTCATAAAGGGACACTCAAAGGAATATGCATCTTCCGCAAGAGCTTGGAAATCCCAGGGTCATCAAGCGGACATTGTCCGTTCGCCGGCTACGTGAGGGCAAGAAACAAAATGGATGCCACATCTAAAATGGAACCCATATGTTCAGATGAAAAACCCGTAAATAAGACAAACCCTTCCAAGTAATGTAGCGAAAACACGTACACCTACTAATCTCGTCATTTACGGTTCGTAGATACCAAACTCATCCATATTTGACCAAGCCCAAAACGTCGTTCCGATTCTTACGGAACCTCAGACGCTCCTTTTGCCCTCATGTAGGCAAGCACTGGTCGATATCAGAATCAATATCGATATTCATCAGATCGTTTAGATGTTGCTGGAACATTATTCTATCCATCAATGTCTCTTTGGTAACAGATGGTCTTCTTATACACGTTGTAGCACAGAGGCTACATAATGCTGGACCACACTGTACACAAAGACAACACGTGAACAGAAACATCACAACAACCCCTACAATCATCAGAATCTTCCAACCCCAAGTCGACATCAGACCCCAAAACCATCCTAGAAGCGTCCAATCACCTTCGTCCACTTGTATGGACTTGGAGATTTTATGCAACTTCGAGATGGCTTGATAAACAGTTGGAGCATTATCAGGTATGAAAATACAGCAGCTCGAATGGATCACCTTGCACACACCACCTCTATCTGCGAGTATAACATCTAGAACCATACAGTTCTGTAATGTCATTAGTCTATCCGCTTGAAGCTCTGCTGTCAGGTTACCGAGAGCACTTGCAGTTATGTTAGCAGTTGATTCTATCACACGAGTCAACTGCCTCAGGTTCCTACTATTGACCATAGGTCCCCAAAATGGTAGGAAACCCTTAAAGAAGTCTCCTGCTTCTTGACCGGCAGTATCCTCTTTGCTAATAACGCCTCTCACAACTCTCGTCTTGTGATAGTCTGAGGCAACTGTAAAAGTCGGTGGCAAAAGATTCGCGATATAACAGGTGCCCGAGAAGTCACGGGGCAACCACGTATAAGCGTGATCATAGCACACAAAATAGGTACCTTTGGCAGTCAGAAATACAGGGGAAGAGAGCATCGGTAAAACGTATGTCTCAGTACAAGCGCTCTTCCCAAGCTGAGCTCTCGGATTTCGACCAAGACCTTGCAGACAGAAATGACCAAGGTGGGGTACAATCCAGATTGGAGATGAGCTCTTAAGCTGTCTATCACCTACTGAAATACTGTACTCAGCCTCACTCAGATCCTTGTAGGCTCGCACCTCCTCCTCTGGAATAAGCGATGCATCAAAAATATCTCTATCCAAATCAGCAATCGCTATCATTAAGGACTTGTGGTACGGGCCAGAACCAAGATCTGTAGAACGTGGCTCTCGACGGGGGTAGGAATCTAGTGCACTACGGAACATGGTTTGAAATGCCCGAGCTGACCCCTGGGAGCTGTAGGGAAGAACTAAATACGGAATACCCTTATCCATGGTATGTGGCATTAACCCACACACCCAACAATTGGTAGTGTTCATGACCAACTGATGCTGATGCAAAAGTTGGACAAAAGAATTATTCATAAATTCCGCACGTCTAACTTGTTCATGTTGGGGCAGAAGATGAAAAGAATGTGGAGAAATAGTGGGAACGAGAACGGAATTCAGATCATGAGAAGGGGAAATAGGTGAAGTGGAAGGCAACAGGAACTGAATCCCAAAATACACTCCACCCACCAATAACATAGACACAGTTAGGAACAACATGAAAATCTGAAACAGAAAACACTTTGTTCGAAAAATCTTACGCAACTTAGATCTTTGCGCCGACATCATCTCTATTTCTGACAGCTTAGAGAACTCCATCCTCTAAAGACCGTCCGTAACGTTCTTGAGGCACCTGATTCTGAGTAGCAATTTGTCAATTACCGGGAGTTCCCAGAAACCAACAAAAGTAACCAACCTAGTGTCAGAAACCTGCCAAACAGAAGTAGGTACCCGTACGGCCCTACGGCCAACCCAGATGGTAGGTTTAATCAATTAAACGTTCAATTTCATATAAGTCTCCTAGCTGCACAGAAAAGGAACACGCGTAATATATAAAACACAATCAAAGAACTCCAGATCAGGAAAAATGTAAATATCCACAGTGTTCATAGCAACAGAAAGGGATTAATGTAAATTCGAAAACAAAAAAAAAGGACTATTTTATTTGTCCTTAGTCACGCGTTCAAAGGAAATATCGGCATTTTCCAGGTCGGGTTTGTTCTTCAAACAATGGTTCTGGTGGCAAGACAGAGTTCGATTGTTCAGGTGACTGTTCAAAACTTGAATTCTCCAATGCTGAGGACAAAGGTACAGTTCCAGATGATTCAACAAACGTATCTGGCTGAGCTGGATCGATCTCTACAGGTTGAGCATCACTAAATGGCACATACTTTGGGATGACATCGGTTTCAGTCGGGGCAAACCCTTTCCTTATCCAATTATTTGCTGGCAATGGGAGCGGTACTTTCTTCGTGTGGGTGGCGTGCACCCAATGCTTCCTGCTGTCCAACCGAACTGCAGTCCTCGTTGCCAACAAGACTTGGTAGGGTCCCACGAACCTTGGCTCGAGATTTCTTTTTCTCCCAAAATTACGAACTAGCACCCACTCTCCAGGTTGGAGTCGATGTCCAGGCCCTTCTGTTTGTGCCGGTAGAGCTTCAAAAACCTGTTGATGAATCAAACTCAATTTAGCAGTCAGATCGTAAAGATAGTCAATCAGCATTGGATATTCAATTCTACTAAATTCCTTAGGCCTTGGAACTCCCCAAATGTTCGCAGGACGGCCGAACACAATCTCATATGGGCTAAGCCCTACTCGAGAGTGCACAGTCGCCCTGGTTGACAGGAGTGCTAGAGGCAATGCATCAGGCCATGATAACCCACTCGTTGCTTGGATCTTGGCAAGTTTCAGTTTCAGAGTACCATTGTACCCTTCTACCAAACCCGCCGATTGAGGATGGTTGGCACTATGAAATTTTTGGCGGATACCCAAACCCGCACACACACTCTTCATCACCTGTCCCACAAACTCACTACCATTATCCGACCATACGATCCGTGGCATTCCATATCTTGGGAAATATTCTTTGAGTAGAACTTTTGCTGTGGACAGGGCAGTATTATCCTTAAGGGGGTAGGCCTCAATCCATCTGGAGAACGCACAAACCACAACCAATACATATTTTAAATTATTGCATCTCTCCATATGGATGAAGTCCAATTGGATAACTTCAAAGGGGCATGTAGGAGGAGCAAAATGACCAGGTGGAGTGGGAGTGCACTTGCCAGGATTATGCATCAAACATACCATACAGTTCTTGACCACTCTCTCAGCACACTTAGCAATCCCATCATTCTTCCATACGGGAGACAACAATTTACATATACCTTTCGTGCTAATATGTGACATGCCATGGGCCATAGTAACAACGGCAAGCACATACGCATCCGGTAACATCCATCTCTGATATTCTGACAAATCAACCCAACATCCATTCATGTCTAACTTCCCCGTGCTTTCTTTCCACTTAGCCTTTTCAGTTTCGGTGGCCTCATTCTGAATCGCTTTCACACTCTCAACTGTGTCCTCACACATACCAGTCTCCGCCGGCCATCTCACTGAACTCGTAACATACATTCGAGTTGTCAGATTCTTGGCCGTTTCCTTAGCAATCTCATCTGCAAACGCGTTACCACGACCAACATCATCTGTGACCTTTCGATGTGCACTGCATTTAATGATTGCCACTTGTTTAGGCAATGTAAGTGCATCTAAAAGATCATTCACGAGCTGTCCGTGTTGAATCTTCGTGCCATGAGACGTCATGAATCCTCTCTCTCTCCACAATCGACCAAAGCTATGCGCTACGCCAGACGCATACTGACTGTCAGTAAACACATTAACTCGCTTTCCCTTAGACAAAACACACGCTCTCGTTAAAGCAATCAACTCTGCCGCTTGTGCCGAATTCTGACTCAATCTCGCAGTTTCCACAACCGTATTCAACGTCACTACAGCATACGCAGTCGTCACATCACCATTCGGCAACTTGAAGCATGAACCATCAACATACAAAGTACCATCGGGGTTTACCAATGGAGTGTTTTTCAGGTCAATACGACCCTTCGTCTCTTCTTTAGTTCTTAAGTAACAGTTGTGTGGTGTTACATCACCTGGTTCCATATGAATCGGCAACAATGTCGCTGGATTCAACACATTACAACGTTTTATCTGTATGTGGCTTGCCAAAAGTGTCAACTCATAGCCGGACAACCTTGCACTCGTCAAGTGTTGAGTCTTCGTCCGATTCAAGAGAGTGTCAACTGCATGCGGAACCATCACTGTAAGCATATTATCCATGACCAGACCTGCGGACTGTCGAATGGACACCGCAGCTGCTGCTGTCGCCTTTAGACAACTCGGCAATGCTCTAGCTACTGGGTCTAAAGTCGAAGAAAAATATTCACATGGACGCTGTTTGCTGCCAAACTGTTGTGTCAAAACACTTAACGCACAACCTTCTCTCTCGTGAACATATAGTGTAAATGGCTTACTGTAATCAGGAGTACCTAACACAGGAGCCGAACACAACGCATCACGCAATTCAGAAAAACTTTTCTGACAATCTTCAGTCCATGGCAAAGGAGTCGGAACATCCTTGCACGTGAGAGCTAACAATGGCTTCGCTAACAATGAGAAGTTTGGAATCCATTGTCTGCAGTATGACGTGATACCTAGAAAGGTACGTACGTCTCTCTGAGTTGTTGGCACAGTCATTCAAGCAATCGCTGCAATTCTTTCTGGGGTCAACCTTCTTCCCTCCTCCCCAATAAGTGACCTAAATAGGTTACTTCTTGACAACAATACTGTAGCTTAGAAGGTGACATCTTGTGATGCAAGTCACATAAATGCTGTAACAACGATACCGTAGCAGTCTTACAAATTTGCTCAGTGTCGGCCGCCACTAACAGATCATCGACATACTGAATCAAGGCTGCACCCGCAGGTAACACAAATGCATCAAGTTGACTCTTAAGGGCCTGACTGTAGATCGATGGACTCTCACAATAGCCCTGTGGTGCGCGTTTAAACCTAAAACTGCGACCACCTAATGAGAAGCCGAATAGATCTCTGCTTTCCTCAGCAATCGGAATACTAAAGAAAGCATTCTTTAGGTCTATCACCGAAAACCAGGAGGCAGAAGCTGGAATCAAGGTCAGCAGAGCTGTAATGTCAGGAACCACTGGAAACTGTGGAATCACAATTTTATTCACTTCTCTCAAATCAATTACAAAACAGTACACAGGAGGCTTGGATGGGTCAGTTCGTTTCAAAATAGGTAACACCGGACTATTACACACATTTCCCCTAGTTTCTTCAATAACATCCTTTTCGATCAGGTCATAAATGATTGCTAATAGCGCTCGCTCGCCATCAAGAGAGATGCGATACTGGGGGATACGTGGTAATCTCACATTTAATTTTAATTGGACTACATAAGGTGGTATGTCCAATAGGCCCACATCATTGGGACCTGTTGCCCATAAAGACTCAGGAAGGGAACCCAATTCCGGCGGGAGCTTATCGGTTGACAAATACATAGGAGAGATCACTCTCTGACCTAATGTTAGCTCCACTCCCGTAGGAGAGCAATACAGAGTCGCATATAACCGCTTCAACAAATCCAGACCCAAGAGATTCTCACCACAAACAGTAGTCAAAATCAAAGGAGCCTCTAGCTCACGTGTCCCGATCGTAAGGGACAAAGGGCTAGAAACTGGATTGCTAACCGGGGTGCCAGAGAATCCAACAGAAACATTCGTTAAGCCAGACAAAGGTGCGCCAGGGAGTTTCGAATGCATGATGGAACTTTTTGCTGCACCAGTGTCCAACAGAAAAGGCTCAACTACGCCCGATGTGGCAACTGCGACGTAAGGCCCTCTCTGATCAACCGGAACTGATACTGCTCCCTCTCTTTGTCTACGGCTGTCCTAATAATCGTGGTCTGCACCAATCTCATGCTCAACATAATAGTCATCCACATGATACTGTGCAGATCAATCAGACGACGCATTCCGCTGATCAAAACAATTGTTCGTGTTCGATGAAGGAGCAGGATGCTCATTTTGATTTTTAGAGGTGCCACGACCTCCACCTCGAGAAACTTGCTGATAACCACCACGACCTCCTCGAACCGAGACACCATTCGCTCGGTCACGTAAAACAGGGCAATTAAACTTATAATGGCCCTCACCCCTACAATATGCACATTGATTATGCCCAACCATAGATCTGGAGGCAGAGTATTCAGAGCGCGACTGCATCCTAGAAGACTGCGCCTGTGGTCGATACTGCACATGTTGCTGTTGCGAGTCATTCTGATTCGAGTGCGGAGGATACGCTTGCTGCAATAAAACCTTAGTTTTTAGCTCCTTCGTTTTCTTTTCTGCACGATCATTCTCCTCTTTTTCCCTATTCTCATAATATTGAGCCGTTGCTAATATTTGAGCTGTGGTTGAAACAGCCCAAGCACTTTCAGAATTTTTCAATTTGTTGCATAACTCAGGCAACAGATTGAACACGAACTTATCGACAAACAATCGCTGACCTCCCTCAGTGCTCATATCCTGACCACTATGATCAATAAATGCCTCCTCAAACCTAGTAAAGAAGTCAGAGACACTCTCGTCTTTCTTTTGTTTACAAGCAGACAATTTATCCCAGTTCATCTTCATCACTGGCATGAGTGTTTTCATGAGCGTAATAACTCTTTGGGGCAGATCCGTAATTAACTGTTCAGGCTTAGCCCCACCAACTTGCTGTCCGTCGGCCGCTACAATTGCAGCCCAATCACCACCTAACTCAACTGCATGATTCTCAAGTTCAAATGATCTTTATTCGGATTTAATACATCCATAAAAGTACATACAGAATGAAAATACATTTTAAAAACATTTAAAAACACACATATAAAAAGTTAAAAACACATTGTCCAATTGGGTTGAAGCAGCATATGTAACTTAAAGTGCATAATATATAAAGTGCAAAATGCATAATAGAGGAGGAGCATTAGTCTGTTGGTGTACGTAATTTCAAAATTCAATTATATTCTCCCGCAAGGATTGTTTGAATCAAAGCACATGTACAATGGAATCTGTAATTAGTTTCTAGTACAATGGTAAAGTGCACAAATACATAGGATGGCATAGTACTATTGTCCATTAACCGTGTTCCATACTTGCCCTCGATCTCACACAGGCTTTTATGAAACAACTTACAGTATAAATGACTTCATCAGTGTGCAACATTTGCAAGAATTGTAGTGCAAGAATGGAGTCTCGTAAGTTATATTTACGAAGGATTGGTCTTAGATATTGACAGGTATACAGTTTATAATGGCCACAAAAGAAGAGATAGTGCAATAAACTTTGTTTTCCACCTTGAGAACAGGGGCAATCCAACTCTTCTAATTTTTTGTCATAGCCAATAGGGAAGCTGAGCAAAATAACTATGCTTCCCTCCCGAAACCTGAATAAAAGACTCCGATTCCATCTCCCTATAGGAATTGACAGGTATCTTAAAGAATTGTTCGAATTATCAATACCT
Source organism: Lissotriton vulgaris (assembly GCF_964263255.1). Lineage (NCBI taxonomy): Eukaryota > Metazoa > Chordata > Amphibia > Caudata > Salamandridae > Lissotriton > Lissotriton vulgaris. The sequence continues at coordinate 87,683,464 of NC_141697.1, read as the reverse complement.
GAGTCAATAATGCGCAAATATCTAGTGACCACTGGTTTAATAGATTCTGATCTCATCCTGTCCTCGTTATATAAGTCCAGGAATGCCCGTTTGATACTATTCTTATGAGCGGGTACAATAGAATCAGGGGAGCTAAATAGAGATCCTTGTCCCACGCACTGCAGACTGTTTTTGACTGCATTTAACCAGGGTATGTGATGAGATCTGTCACTTGACAAGCAGTCTGATATTATACTGCGCGTTAAGGATGCTTCTGGATTTAGCCATATTTTAATCCAAAAAAGCGCAGGCCTTGACTTAATAAAATCGACAATATATGGCAGCCTTAGTTCATTGTGACAAATGAAAGTGGGGGCACAAGGAACTCCCCCCAGCACCCTCCTACAAAATCTATTTTCCTCCAACTGGAGGGCCGTGCTGTTACAATAACCCCACACTTCAGCTCCATAAGTCCCAGTTGGCCGGCATTGGGTGCGATAGATGGTAAGAAGGGGGGTAACAACATCAGCCAATTTTGGTTGACGAAGAGATAAAATTGAGTTAATTGACTTGCCAATTTTGTTACTCGCATGGGCAGCGTGTTGCTGCCATGAGCCTGAGTTAGAGAATAGCAACCCTAGATAAGGAAAAGTGCTGGTGCATTTTAAAGTGTTGTTACCAGATTTGATAGATGTAATGTTATACTTTTTTGGTCCGCAATTCATTATAAAAGATTTTTTAAAATTGGTATTTAGACCAAGGTCGGACATAAAAGTAACAAACCCAGAGATTAAAATGCGTAAAGCATTCGGTGTACGCCCCATTAATACTGCGTCATCCGCATAAAGTAGGGTAGTAATGGGGAAACCATTTATAATTGGAACATCCTTAATGATCTCACTCAGAGTGCTACTCAACCCATTGATATACAAAATAAAAAGCAGTGGGGCGAGTACGCAGCCCTGTCTAACTCCTCTGCTAATAGGGACATCATTAGATAAATCGCCATCATTATTAATTCGTACTCGCGCTTTTAAGTCCCTATGTAGATAAGAAAGAAAATACACCAGTGAGTCATCCAAACCATAATCAAGCAAAAGTGACCACAACCTAGAACGATTAACAAAATCAAACGCAGAACTCAAATCCATAAAACCTAAATAAAGAGGGGATTTTTTAACAATGATATATTTAGCCATAATCAGATTTAAATTTAAACATTGTTCAATAGTGCCTACTTGGCTTCTGAATCCCAGTTGGCTACAATGGAGAACATTGTTGTCTTCAGCCCAGTCCCTTATCCGTTTAAAAATTACCCTTCCAAGGACTTTTAACGTATTATCAATCAGTGAGATCGGGCGGTAACAGGCGGGATCCGACCTGTCACCTTTCTTAAATATAGGTACGATGACACTGTTCGACCAGGATTCGGGAATTGAGCTATCATTCAGGTTATTAAATAAGTTGCATAATAGAGGGGCCCAAAAATTAATTTCTGATTTAATCTGATCAATTGAAAGGCCATCCGGGCCTGGGGCTTTATTACTAGCGCTATCAATAATAGCATCCTCGACCTCAAGTAATGAAAAGGTCAGAGGTTCAGCGCTATTAGATAGAGAGACAGTATCTAGAGGGGTAGCTGATATAGCGTAGATTTGGGAGAAATGCTCTACCCACACCTCGCCTGTTATATTACTATTGATTGGATTGATGTTAGAACCAAAAGATCTTAAGGACTTAACTTCTTTCCAGAAACCTGTTATGTCCTTTAGTGTGGCAGTACGCGTGAGAGATTCCCAGTGATTAATTACTAGGGCCTCGGATCTAGTTCGTAAGGCAATTTTATATTTTGATCTTAATTCTCTCACGAGTTGGGAGTCCCTTGGGTTGGTATTTAGGGCTGCCCTCAAGTCCCTATTGGCCTTAGAGCAAGAGGAATCAAACCAGCGGGGACCATGGGATATATTCTGCCTAGCGGGTTTGGAAGATTCGGTTTTAATGGCCCCACATAAATCTCCAAAAGCGCCAACCACCTCATTACTAGGACTTATGTGTGACAGGCAAATCTCAACTGTCTCGGGATGTTTTTTAATTACTCTGGATAGAATTCCTTTATTATCAACTCCTTTCCATACTAGTCTCAATCTATCTGTTGATAAGGCTAGATTTTGTGGCCCAGCCTCTAGCTTCACTGCAACCTTTGAGGTCTGTGGATTGTGTAAATGTATTCTAAGCGGGTAGTGGTCGCTATAAGCGGAACAGACGACTTCTGCTTTTAAAATTATGTCACTTAGTGTTGGGCATGTAAAAATGTAATCTATCGTAGAGGCACAGCCCTGACCTATAAAAGTGGGGGTTGTTATATTATTTGCACTTGTACCTGCAATTTCCATAACATTAACTAGGTCACGGGAAGCTATGTGGTTTTTCAGTTCTTCACCGTTTTTACATATTGGGCTGTAGCGATACATATGAGCATTAAAGTCCCCTCCGATGCAGATGCCATCAAAGGGTCCATACTTTTGCCCTCCCATAATTTCATCTATAAAATTAAACAATAACATAAAATTGCCATTTGGGCGACTAACAAAATCATTATTATAAAAATTAATAATACATAATTTCAATCTGTTAATGTACTTCATAGCCATAAAACAACAATTACCCGGTGTAGGGATCAATTTAGTTTGCACCCCGCATTTTATTTTGGACCAAATAGATAAGCCCCCACTAGGTCGACCCATATGAGACGGGGAAGCCTTAAGATTATAACAACAGAAACCCTCAATTGTTGGTGACGTTGTACTCCACGTTTCTTGTAGCAACAATATATCGCAGTTATTATCAACCCAATTAAGCCATTCTATGATTTTCAATTTGGATTTTAAACCTGCTATATTCCAGCTAACAATGGATAGTTCTGAATCCAAAGGCAAATGAGTAAGGGTCTGGGGTGGTTGACTCAAGGTACTTTGAGGCAAGGATTGTGAAACAGTCTGGGGTTCGGATGTTGGAGTCAAAGATAATTCGACAGAGGTAGTCAAAGGTGGTCAATCTTGCATATCCAGATCCGAAAGAGGTGCAAATCTATTATACATTTGGAATGGGAAATAGGGTTGTTGAAATTGCATAGGCGGTGGCCGAAAATGCATAGGTGGTAGTTGGAAATGCATTAATGACGGTTGGAATTGCATAAAAGGAGGGCGAGGTTGTATTGCCATTTGTCTATAGAAGTAACTCAAGGGTAACATAGTTGCAACAGTAGAAATGGTAGAATAGTTGCTATTTCTGTTAAGGAGGTTTCTTACAGTCCCTGGATTTTTAAAATTAAGAACTATACAGTCACCTTCCTTATCTTTGAGTAAAGGCCCGACCCACGATACCCTGCGGGCCGTTATAATCTCTCTTGAAATGTCAAATCCAACGCCTTTGTGCTTGGTCAGCCAGTCTATGCACTTATTTCGCAATTGCACCCATGATTCCCCCTGATCCTCCCTCAACGGCGGTACTCCTGCTAGAACCAAAACAAAAGGACAAGCATCCGGTGGCAAATGTAAGGCTGGTCCTTGATGTTTAAAAGGTTTAATAGACCCTTGAGGGCCAATGCCCTCGTTGTTATTGGCAGCAGTCGATCTTAAAGCTGTTGTGGATTTGGTTGGGCCATTATTGCTGTTTGGAACAGGAATGTTAGGAGTAGATGAAATAGCAGCTTTTCTAGGAGCAGGTATGGGAGTCGGTTTTGTGGGTAAATTAGATGTATTCAGAGTTGGCCCTCTTTTGGTAGTTAGGGGTTGAGTTATTGGTGGCGCAATAGATGGAGATAAAGATCCAGAATTGCTCAAAACCCCACCCAAAGAGCTGGTGATATCCTGTTTCTTTGATGACAATATATTGTTTGCAGTTTCCAATTCCTTCAAGAGGCGATCAGCTCTAATTTGGTCCAGGATGACTGACTCCTTTCTTTTTATTTCTCCAGTCTTGACCAGGTTATCTAATCTGTCCAGTCTTTTAAAAACGTTATTAAACTGATTGATCATTTGCTTTTCTAGTCGGTTAAAAATAGTATCCACTATGGTTTCTATAAGGTTCCCGTTCTGTCTAGAGAGATTATAATTATCACCCATTAGTGCTGTTTGAGTCCATATGGTTTTGGAATTCCCGCAAGGGTGAGTGGTAGTTGCATCAGAAATACTGTCCATATCAGCGGAGTCTTTATCTTCTATAAGGACAATTTGTGCCCCCGAAGATTTATTTTTGTTCCACAAACTTTGAGGTGTGGGCTGATTTTTGTGGAATAAAGGCTGTTTCCTTTTATTAGCACTTTGCTTAGTTATGCCTCTTTTACGTTTTTCCCCTCCCGGTTTATTACTACTAGAATCAGTGTTGTCCAGGGTAATAACATCGTCCTGCGAAGCACTTGTAATAGTAGAAACACTTTCTGTCTGGAGGGATACTGGGGATGTTAATATCAGTATTGGCTTAGACATTACTGCCGCTGGTATTGAAGAGGCGGGGTCAGGTGCTATGTAGGTGACAGTATTTTCATCATCCAAAATAGTGGGCACGTCGACAGAGGGATGTGACGGTTTTACCACAATTATTTCCGGGTTTATATGTACATCTCCATTTGCACAACTTGTACTACTTGTTAAGCTCGTTTTATTGTTGATAGTAAGGGAACCCATCGAAAACCTTCTCTCAGTCTCCACTATTTCATTAAAAGCAGTGTCTATCAATGTCTCAAAGGATGTGATGAGGGAGACAGAAGTATCAACACGCTTGTTTTCCACATCACTATTATTACTATCACCCATTTTATAATCCAAGTTAGGTGCTCACCTTTGAGAAAGATGTTAGTGGGGTGGCCCGCCCGTCCACTGCAGTCCACAGACGGCCACAGACGGCCCGCGTTTTGCCCGGGCTTAGCCCTGGGCGTCCCGCTCGCGTCCCGCGACGCGGGGGTTCCCGAGCTTTATAGCTCCGTTGGCGCTCTCTGGGCGCGAGCCGCGTCACTCAGCACGCGCCGCCGCGAGGCCTGCCGGGATTTGTAGTCTCCCGGAGCGGCGGCGCGGAGTCCGGTGCCTCTGGACTCTTGGCGGTGGCGGCGATGTTCCCTGATGCTCCCTGGTGCTGTGTCAGCCCTCGTCTGACTCTCAGCGGTGGCGGCAAAGGTCAGTTATTCCCCCCGCTCTGCCGGGGTCCCCGAGCTTTATAGCTCCGTTGGCGCTCTCTGGGCGCGAGCCGCGTCACTCAGCATGATTCTCGTTACGAATCTTCGCCCAGATCGGTTGCGGTACGACATTACCAAACAACATGTCGATATCAGCAAGGTTCATAATAGAAGCATCCACTAATTGGGATAGCTCCTTGTAATACCCTGCCGGATTCTTCCGTGGGTCAGGCAAGGATTGTTTCCCCTGCAAGACTTCCGATCGCTTCCATGGGAGGTGTATCCAAACTTTCTGGAAGTGTGGCAAAATTGGAGGATTGGCAGCAGCATCACCTGGCATCCACACTGGGGGGACCTCTCGCATGGGATACTGACCAGATTTCATTTTTGAATCTCCGGAGTCGTCGTCAAACGATACTCGTGAAGGCACTATGGACCTAAAAGCTAACAAACGCTCTAGTGCGCGCCGTACATCACCACCTACAATCATACCGTTCGAAAACTGACTCTGAAGTTCAGTCATATCGGGCGGTACGATATCTAGCTCATCATTATCCCACTCTTCTCTCAACGATTTGCACATCTCTTCGAACACGAATCTCTGTGTGGGCTCATTAAATTAAGAGAACTTCTCGAAAACTATGCGTGAAGTGTACTTAGCAGGGTGTCTAATCCACCTACGCGCCATAGATACCAACATCTCACTCTCCTTTACACCAGGCATTTGACTCCGTCTCTGAGAAGTTTCAGAGGCATCGGATTCAAATAACGATCCGAAAAGTGGAGAATAGAGATTAGCAACAGAATTAGGTATACGTTTACGAACAGAAGGAGAAGAGGAAAGAAGAACAGGAGCAACAATGTTAGGACTAAACGTAGGAGTAGTAGAAGTAGCCAAGATAACAGGAGTAGTAGGAACAGTAGACTGAGAAGTTATGGGCATAGGAGCAGGAGGAAGAAGAGATAGTAAAGGAACAGAGCCCACGTGAGGAACAAGGGAATTCGGAGGAACAGGACCAACTACAAGCTGACCAGCAGCCGCCGGAACAACAGGCGGAAGAACAGGAGGAACTATAGGGGCTATAGTACCCTGTACATAAGGGGGTGGTGACTTTAGTAAATAAGATAACAAAGGATCCTCTTTCGATTCTCCTTCCTTCTTTTCAGAACTTGACGGTAAAACCGGATAACATTTATCCACCGCCATGCTATGCTGTCTGAGAGAAACTTCCCTTTCCTTCTCCGCCTTGTCTCTCTGATGCTGTTCTGCACCTTGCATTATCGAAATGATACCCTCTCTCTTATTTTTCTTAGTCAGCTTGATTTCTTTCTGTCTGGCCTCTTTACGCCATAACCTAAAGGAATCAAACATTGCTGGCCTAGCTTTCTTTTTAAACAATTTTGCTTCGAGATTATCTAAAATCTCAGTTTCAAAACTACCATGGGGTGGCCAACTAAGGACACCATCTTTTCTCGTATAACGGATCCAAAATGCGTTATATACAATGGGGCCCACTCCATGTCTACTATAGAGCTCATAAATCGGAGTTCCAACGGGAGGTATCGGACACGAGTCCTCCAACCGGGAATCCGTGTTGCAACATCTAAGGAAACCAAACAAAATACTACGGCCAGGCATCGTGCACACTAACCGAGTTTCAAACTTCAAGGGTTATCGAATTACGATATCCTCGCAAAAAAACGAGACCCTCGGTTTTTGGCAATTGCAATTGTCAAACAAAAAAAAAAACCAACAACTAAGGACCAAAAATGCAATGGAACCATGCAATCAACCAAGTTTCAACAACAACAACCAAGTTTCAAAGTACGAAGCAAATGTCAAGCAAATGCCAAGTTTTCAAATTTGAAACAAATGTCCCTAAAAAGGAACCAAAGGGCTAACTGGGAGTGACCCACAAATACTTAACTGAAAGAACAATGGCGTCACCAGGAAGGCCCGTCTATCGTCTCGCCGTACAAAGGACTACGCCAGGCACCAAAACAGGTCGACAGTCAGGGCATCAGTCCGTCGCAGCCGTCGGGAAGGGGGAAACTTCGCAGGAAAAATCTTCGGACCACTTATTTCGACAACAAGATCGATGAAGCGGGGTGCACCTTCCCTCGGAGATTTCACACGAAGTTCCTCACGATCGTCAGGCTTTGGACCGGTACCGCATGATGTCGCCCCACGTTGGGCGCCAACTGAAGGACTGGGCTAATTTAAGGCCCAGCGGTGCCAGGGGACAACACCTGAAACCTTCGTGGGGATACCTGTTCCGGCGTACAAATTACAGAGACACGGGACACTTCCTTCGGCGTCAAAGATCAGCGTTTATTTACTGCAGGGACATAGAAATCGCTAGAGGTACAACATAGTGTAGGTTCAGAGAGTCTACTTCAAATTGCAAAAGTGGATCGCTCCTTCTATACACATTTTAGCCATTGCACAACATAACGAACAAAAGGTTACAACTCAGTTCCCACAGTAAACTTCAAAAGGATCGCATTCATGTTTTCAGAAGCCCGGAACATAATTACAGAGACATGTCGGTTCCCAACTGTAAAAGCACACTATCCCACCATTAGGCACATTCCATTCTAATCATAAACGACCCAAGAGAAGGGACAGAAACAGGTGCAAGGAATCAAAGACAGAACGGATTGAAAAGAGTGTGGGGGCAATATCGGAAGCGTGATCACAGGATCAAAGGATCCGAGCCTAACGCATGCAAGGCTGAAACAATAGACCGGCACGGCAAGATGAGCCTCGAGCGGAGCCATCTGCTTTTGCCGTGTCATTCCCCTAGTCATAAAGGGACACTCAAAGGAATATGCATCTTCCGCAAGAGCTTGGAAATCCCAGGGTCATCAAGCGGACATTGTCCGTTCGCCGGCTACGTGAGGGCAAGAAACAAAATGGATGCCACATCTAAAATGGAACCCATATGTTCAGATGAAAAACCCGTAAATAAGACAAACCCTTCCAAGTAGTGTAGCGAAAACACGTACACCTACTAATCTCGTCATTTACGGTTCGTAGATACCAAACTCATCCATATTTGACCAAGCCCAAAACGTCGTTCCGATTCTTACGGAACCTCAATGTTGGCCCGAAAGCCCGACTGAGTATCATGGAGGATGTTATTGCTCTCCAGGAAGTTCGTAAGAGAAGAGTGAACATGCTTCTCCACGACTTTAGCCAAAGCCGGGAGGAGGGAGATAGGCCTATACTTAGCGTGCAACAGAGGATCAAGATTAGGCTTCTTCAGAAGCGGCAGTATCAAGGCATGTTTCCAGGCCTGAGGGACAACTCCCAGATTCAGCGAACAGTTGAGCACAGGGTTTATAAGTTCATTAATGACAGGAGCCATTTTTGCCAAAAACCTTCGCTGGGCAAGGATCCAATGGAGAGCCCGATTTAAGTTTAGAAATCAGATCCAAAGAGGAGGCGGGAGAAAGAAAGGGGAAAGTAGCCAAGACCGGACCATCATCCGGGAATGATACAGAAAGAGGGGCATATATATCAGAGGGGAGCATCAAAGTGGAAAGAGGAAATGAGTCTTGGATGGTCTTGATTTTGGACGTGAAAAAAGTAGCCATAAGGGACACCCAGGATTCCGAGTGATGATTGTCATATAATAAGTGTACTTTGGTTATAAATTGATCACCTAACCCAAATCGTTGCATTACGGTAAAAAGGTAGTCCTACTCAATGTGATCAAGCACTTTTTCTGCGTCAAGTGAGAGGGCTAAAGCATCATCTGGAAGGTGTTTAGCAGACCACAGTGTATGGGCTAACGTACAGAGATGATTCTGTGAGGAGCGCCCAGTGACAAAGCCTACTTGAGTATGGTGTATTAAGGAAGTTAAAACTTTGCGAAAGCGGGACGCTAGGATGCTACCCAATGGTTTAATATCACAATGTAATAACAAGATGGGAGGATAACTACTGCATAGCAAAGGATCTTTGCCAGGTTTGGGTAGCACAGTGATAACCGGTTTGAGGCCCCCAATGAAGATTCATTATCCGCTTCCTGAAATGCAGCATGTAATGTATCAATGGCATTATGTCCTGCCCATCGATAGAATTCAGCAGGGAATCCATCTTCCCCAGGAGCTTTGTGGTAAGGTAGGGTAGCAATGTCTCTAGAAATCTCATCTTTTGGTAATTTCACCTTTAAGTAGGGCTCTACCATCATTAGAGAGAAGGGTACGGTCCACCTTTATAAGAAAAGTAGACATCTTATCCAAATCTTGATTGCCTGGGGTAAAAAGGGATTGGTAGAAAGAGGCGAATTCATTGACAATCTCTTGCGGTCTCGTGAGTATGTCACCTTGTGCTGATCGAATAGCCGGAATACCCATGGCTGCCACTCTTTGACGCAATTGAGTAGCTAACAATCTCCCTGCCTTTCCCCCCTGTTCATAATGTTACCCCTTCATTCTCTGCAGAGAATATTCAGCTTTAGATGTTTAAAAGACTTTTTAAGGCCATACATGCTTGTTCTAGTGATTTACGATTCTGCAAGGTTGGGGTTAATGTGTCCAGGTGAGAATGAGATTGAATGCAGCATTCTGCTTATTAATGAGTGCTCCATCACGCATTACCTGGCCCCTAATAGTGGCTTTAGCTGCAGCCCAAATAGTCCTGTTGGAAGTTACAGATCCCTGATTAATGGAAAGATAGTCTTGGAGATGTGGTTGTAATTGAGATTTACCCTTGGGAGTCTTATGCCGTTGGATTTACGTTCCCCAGGGTTTATGGCCTGGCCTAGAGAGTCCTAGATCTAGAGATAAGAGGACAGGGGAGTGGTCAGTCAAAGCTGCTTCTAAGATGCGAGACTCTGTGACCAATTGAACCGCTTTTTGTGATGTCAGAAAGTAGTTCAAGCGAGAGAACGTGCCATGGGTGGGAGAAAAGAAGGTGTATTCTGTGTCTGGTGGATCAACTAATCCGTTATCCGATAATATATCATCTAATAGAGCTCTATCTGCTGAATTTCATTTGTCTAACGGACCTGTTTTGTCTAGAATTGGGTCTTGTGCCAGATTCCATTCCCAGCCAATGAGGTACTGTGAGGCATCTATCTCTGTTTTTTGGCGGTTCAACTGGAGAAAGAATGATTTTTTTGGTCCCTGTCAGAGCGTAAACTGATTCCAGACAAATATCCGTATCTCCAGTACATAGTTTAGCAAACGCATAACGTCCATCAGGATCTGACCATGTTTTGGAGACTGCGATTGGGAGTGATTTGCGAATAAGGATTGCAACTCCACATTTGCGGATAGGACCAGTATCTGTGGGTTCATCTTTTCGAATGCTGCTGTGAATGTGCCTCCTCACCCAATCTCTGCAAAGTTCATCAGATTCTAGTGTATCTAGATGGGTTTCTTGTAGTAAACTTCCGTGTTGGAAGTGCCGCTTTGACGATTCTGCCAGGTTTTCAACCGAATGCTTGGAAACCCCTGAAGAAGGGTTGATACGTTGGGTATCATATAAAGTGTTCTGTTGTATACACTGTATTGGAAGTTGGAATTAATTTCCCATGAGTTAATGGATGAGCTAATAAATTAATGAAATTATCGAATCACCAGAAACTTTGAATTTATTTTTCTGTTGAAAGTGGAACTACGTTAAGGAACGGAACGTTTCAATTAAAAGTGCACACATCCTAGGGACTGGTTTTTCCTGACCCATGTAGTTTCATAATATTTAGGGGACTGACAGACACAGTGCAACGGATGTAGTAGCACACCACAAATGTCGAAAGCACTTGTAAAGCATTTTTCATTATCGTTTTAAATTGGAGTGCACTGGGAAATAAAACTGTGATTATACTTTCTTGTAGTAAAGCCACCTCCACATGTTTGAATTATAAATAAGAAAGTACTTTTTTCCTTTTAATGTAGTGCGTGAGACCATGGACATTCCATGTAATTGTCCATAGAGGATGAGTGCTCATCATGCTGAAGTAATGTCAAAATGGATTAATAGTATAAAACTCAATGTCCTTGTCAAGGTGAAGAGAGGGGTAGATTAGAAAGAATACAAAAGAAGGAAAGAAGGAGGTATAGAAAGAGGGTACTCAGGCTTACAACAAATACACCAGTGTGTTCTTATGTAGGAAATATCAAGAAGGGAGAAAAATAGTATAGACAAATTGTATAGTGTAGACAATGTAATAAGTTGTTTTTTGTGTTTCGAGGGAATAAAGAAGAAGAAGGAGAGGAGGGGTGAGAATATAAAATTAGGCTAAAATGAAAAGGAGGAGTAGAGATGGGACAAGACTGGGCATCCTAAACTGTTAACCGTGGGTCTGGGCTCACTGGAGCACCACCACTGGGAGGGCCCCATCAGAAAGTGAACTAATTAGTAGGGCAGGTGGTGATTTAGGATAAAAGCCTATGGTAGGTAAAACATTAGTCCAATTGAGGAACACAAAATAAGATAACATATAGGTGAGTAATGCTAAGAACAGAAATATTGGAAACATGAAGTATATCACAATAAGTAAAGAAAAATTATATTTTCATGGGCTAATCTGGAGGAGTATACATTATGTGTATAAATAGAAATGAAATGATATTAAGTAAATATAAGTGAAATATTATAAATATAAAAGTGAATAATTAAATATTGAAATAAATATAGCAGAATGTGACCTAAAGTGGTACAATATAACGTATAATATTAAATGTGACAGATAAAAGACTTAGGGCCAGATGTAGGAACCCTAAAAGGACAACCGTTACAGCTATGGGTGGACTAGCCAGGAAATGGAATTCCCTAGAAAGGCCTGAATTTCTGCAAACACTTGCCAATCCCATTCCATCCCATCACCCTGACATTAATATAGCAGAAAACAACCTCTCTTGCTGGTTGCAAACAGCTAGTGACGCCCATGCGCCATAAAAGATGGTCAAACTGGCCCGGCGCGCAGACGCCCAAAAATGGTTTTCACCGGACCTTAAAGCAAAGAAATTGGCCCTTCGCCAATTAAAGCGCCGCTGGTTCCGCAACTACGCCCCTGACTCTAAATCTCGATATATCATGGCCAGGAAGGAATACATGAAATCTATCCTATCCACGAAAGCTGCTTACTTCTCTTCCCGCATTGTTAACTCAACTAATAAATCAAAGGACATTTTTTCTATCCTCAATGAGTTAACAAACCTTGACAACACCCGCCCAAGCTTACCTCCGACCCATACCCTCTGCGCTTCACTGAACGTCTTCTTCACAGAGAAAATCGCAGCTATCAAAGCCAGTATTTCGCAAACCATAAACTCCACCCTTTCTGTCTCAAGCCCTAATACTACTGACTCACTTAGTAGCTTCACTCCTATCACCTTAGACCATTTCAGGAATTACTGGTGAGAGTAAAATCAGGTGCCCCATCAGACAGATGCCCACCTTACATCCTGAAAGATTGTCTTTCAGTTATTCCGGTCCCCGCCTGCTCCCTCTTAAACAACTCATTAGCCACTGGACAAGTTCCCCTTGCATTCAAGGAAGCAACAGTAATACCACTCTTAAAGAAACCTGGGGCAGATGCCACCTGCAAGGCAAACTACCGCCCAATCTCCCTTCTCCCCTTCTTAGCAAAGGTGTTGGAGGCTCATGTTGCTAACTGCCTGTCCAACTTCATGGAGGCATCAAACTGCCTCGAATCACACCAGGCGGGTTTTCGCCCAGCCCATTCAACGGAGGCGGTGGTAGTTTCAGTAATGGATACTCTCCGGGACTGTGCCGACAAACGCTGTCCGCAGGCTTTAGTGCTTCTGGATTTGTCAGATGCGTTTGACACGGTCGATCACACCATCTTGATCGACCGTGTCACCCAGGCCGGCATCCGGGGCATGGCAGCCTGCTCGCTGAAGTCATTTTTAGAAGATCGTTCTCGGGCAGTTCGCCTGGGCAACTTAGTTGGCACCAAGCAGGTCATTACGTGTGGCGTACCTCAGGGCTCGTCCCTGTCACCCCACTTGTTCAATCTCTACATCTTCCCCTTATTTCAGGCCCTTTGGGACAAACAGGTGACGGTGCTCAACTATGCGGACGATCTACAGCTTCTATTTACATTCGACAATTCGGAAACTTCCATTTCCTTCTTTCAGTCAACAATGAGGTTTATCCAAGCTTGGATGAACCAAAACCATTAGAAACTGAACCCAGGAAAAACCGAGCTGGTTTTGACCGGGGACAGTGTTAAACACTGGGGCTCACACTATTGGCCGACAGACATGGGTCAGGCTCCAATCCCTTCATCTTCGGCAAAAACGCTTGACGTCACCTTAAATAGCGACCTCTCACTCAAAACGCAAGTGGGTCAGGTGGTCTCCAAGTTTCTCTTCCAATTGAGAAAAATCCGGAAGGTTCATCGCCTGTTGACCCCGGAAGCTCTGACACAGGTGGTGATCGCTACTGTGATCTCTCACCTAGATTACGCAAATTCGATCTATCTGGGCCTCCCTCAGTTCCTTCTGAAACGCCTTCAGATGGTGCAAAATCATGCAGCCAGACTGATTCTGAGCCAGCCCAGATGGCAATCAGCCACCCCCCTTCTGAAGACACTTCACTGGCTCCCTGTGGCCCAGCGCTGCACCTTCAAAGTGGGATGTATGGTCTTTAAAGCGCTCTATTGCAAAAGTCCCAAATTCATTACGAAACTTATCACAAAGCATGCCCGTCCCGAAATCTACGCTCGGCTAACCAATGTCTCTTACTGACACCATCCTTCAAACGCAAACGCTCAGGCGGCTGCAGATTCGACACCCTGGCTCCTCGGCTGTGGAATGCCCTTCCTCTTGAGATCCGGCTATCTCCGGACCTCATGTCATTTAGGAAATCCTTAAAGACCTGGCTCTACACACAAACTAACTCCGCAGGCTTTAAACTCTGACTCCGTCCTCTTTCTTCTACAGCGCCAGGAAACCAATCGGTGTCAGTGCGCTTAACAAATCATTGTTAACATAACATATCATAACCCTAATACCTGTCGGTAACGTCCGAAATTACCGAATTTCGGCCGTTACCGACCGGTATTAGGCATTTGGGATGTAGGTGGCTGCATTTCAGATTCTTTAATTTACCAAATCGGTATTTAAGAATTCAGTAAATTACCGTATTTTTAAATACCGATTTGGTAAATTACCGAATCTGAAATGTAGGAAGCACTCAAGTGAGTGCTTTTTACCTGTAAGGATTTGTTATTTACCACCTACTACAAGTTGGTGGTAAATAACGAAAACCGTTAAAAAAAGCTATTTTTTTCTTTTTATTCAGTGCCATGTGGCAGACATACATGCCCTTAGGGCATGCATGTGTGCCACATGTGCACCCATACACTATTCTGGGGTGCAACAGGGTGTCAATGTGACACCCTGCCACCCTTGAAAGGGTTCCCCCTATTACTGATTTGGTATTTACCGATTCGGTATTTACCGAATCGGTAATTCCCATTCATTCCAATGGGCCTCCATGCCCATATGAATCAATGGGAATTACTGAATCGGTATTTACCGATTCGGTAAATACCGATTCTTAATTACCAAATCTTACTGATTCAATAATTTTTACCGAAAAATTATCTACATCCCATTTACCTATTCTTAAATACAGAATCGGTAAAATTCGGTATTTAAAAATAGGTAAATTGAGATTACCTACATCTGGCCCTTACTAGGATAGAACATTTGAGGTGTAAAATATAATAATACAATGTTTTATTACATATTGAAAAAAGTTTGAACATCATTGTCCTGTGATAAAATGTAAGTTGTGTATAGTGTTTATTATGGTGAAGAAAATATCCTAAAAAGTGCTCTGAAGCTTACTCTTAACGAACATTATAAATATCAGATAGAATAATATGAGTAATAGGATAAAACAGAACATATTGGAAATAGCAGGTAAAAAGCATGAGGAAAGAAAACATTATGAATACAGAATTGCATAAATATAATAAAATGATATTGAGAAAAAAAAACTTGAACATCAATTTCCTGTGGTATCATGTAATTTGTTCATAATACTTAGAATGACTCGAAGCTTGCCTGAGACCTTCTTTTAACTAACATTATAAATATGAAATAGAATAATATAGATTAAGGTAGCATACTGTGGCACAGAGGAGTATAATAGAGCATTATACATGAAGAGTGATAGGTGAGGATCATAAGGGTATTATAAATACAGGATTGTATAAATATAAAATAGAGTAATATGAGCTAATATGGCGTACTAAACAGGACTTGAACAACATTTCATGCAAGAGAATGTGAGTTGGTCACAATACTTATACTAATGAGAAAGTACCAGAAATGTGTGGGAGGCCTTCTTTTAACTGCAGCTGGAAATAGTAACAGATTGATTATCAAAATGTCAGTCCGCATCTGAAGTGGATTTAAGAGGGGACCTGGATTTGCTTCTATGTAGTTCTTGTGTAAAAGTAGAAACATATTGCAGAACTGAATTCTTGTCTTCTTGAGAATGGTTTGATCTTTCCAAGTTTCTGTCGCGGTGTCTGGAGTTGCTGGGATTTTGTCGTCTGTTATCCGATAACTTTTGAGAGAAGTGAGAGGTTGCTTGAGGTTGATCTTGTTGCGAATGTTGTACCTCCATATCTTGTATTTTCATACAGTCTAGGAATTTCTGTAAATCTTCTGGATCATAAAAATCTTTAGAATCTCCATTTCTGGTGATGCAAAAGCATGCAGGTTCAAATAATCTATACTTGATATCTAGTTCTTGAAGTTGAGGTTGCATGGAAAGAAATGCTTTCTGTCTGTCATTTGTTTCCTTAGAAAAATCAGCAGCCATGTGAATGAGGTGACCATCACACGAAAAGGAGTTTTGCAAACGAGCTGCAGCCAACAATTGTCTTGTTTGTTCATGTCTGAGGCAGCATGCAATAAGCGGTCTCGGACGAGCTGCAGGGTCTTTGTGTGTGGGCCAATTTGGTGAGCTCACTGGATTTCTAAAGGTGGAGTAAAAGAAATGCAAGTCAGTTTTGGGAAAATGTCAAAAAGAAATGCACTGGTATTTTGGCCTTTGACATTTTCTGGAAATCCAAAGAATCGAGTGTTGTCTCTTCTACTACGATCTTCTAAATCAACTATTTTACTATGAAGAAATAGAAGATCCTGGTCTCTATTTTGCAATGAATCAAGGCGATTCTCCATCACCAGTATTCCAGAATCAAGCCCCTCAACTTTAGTATGAAAACCTGCAATGTCTGACCTAATTGACATTGTTTCTGCAGCCAAAGAGGTTATGGTGGCATCCATACCTTCTAATCGACGGCCGGCCCCTGAAATGTCATGTAGTATGCGTTCCATGGTATCCGCTGGTATGTGTTCAATGGTATGGGGTGAAGTCTGGGACGAGCTAGTAACAGGGGAGTGCCTCCTTTCACAGGCATGGCATTGGATTGTTTAAGAACCTCTGTAAAGAGAAGTTGCTTAGGAGGCTTATTTCCGTGCTTATTAGCAGACATTCACCTTTTACTTTTTATCAATACTCTGATGTGATGTAAAGGTAATCTATGCTGTTGTAATATAGTTATAAATGGTAGTTTTTTATATCCCTGTCACAAAATTTGTAGATTTGATGTAGACCTCTTCCTAAAGTCCCAAGCGCTGATTCAAATCATGAGTTCCAAGTAAATGAAAGCGCTGGACTGTCAAAGAGAAATGAGGAAAGTTCAACATGAGGGAACTGAACAGCAGGTCGAGAATATCCCTGTCAGGTATTCACATACAGCAAATTCATCGTCATTAGAAGCACCCCTGTTGTAGTACCAGACGCTATATTAAATCATGGACGCCATGTGAGGAAAAGCATAAGACTTGGCATGTACTACTGAAGATACTGTTTTTAGCAAAGCAATGTGAAAGAAATGTATTGATTTCTGCTCATAAAAGGCAGCTGATTAGGCAAAATGCTCTGATAATGTCAGTTTATCAAATATTTGTACAGCCGTAATATGAAAGGGTTAATTTCAGGCAGCTGCCATCAGTTCATCCTGTCAGCCAAGTGAATAAATGTAGAAAGGTTTCATGAGGGAAACCGCTAGACTTTTAGATTTCATCCTCATAAATAATTTCAGTAAAGCGATATGTATAAGGAATGATGGATACGTTAACGTTGCTTATCTCTTCTTGCAGTCCCAAGTGCTGTATTGACTCGTGCATGCCATTTTAAGAACAGCGTGGGAGTTAGCAAGCCCCGTGAGACAAGTTCAAGTATGAGGGAGCTCAATGACAGGATGAAGGCAATCCTGTCATGTACTCACATATTTTCAAGTTACTGTTGTTGGGATTGCGCCGTGGAGTTAGGCGGCAATGCAGGACTCCAATTCCCAGAGGGCGCTCTGCTGCGTGTCAACAAGTAGAAGAGGCGCTGCCTCAGCAGGAACAAGAGGCGCGGCCTCAGCAGGAACAAGAGGCGCGGCCTCAGCTCATGCAGTTCACAGGAGTCATGAAGTGGATCAAGGCGGGCTGGAGCTCCACGTTGTCTCTGAATTCAGTTAAGCGGAGCTTGTTTTTTGCCGAACAACCAGACAATCTTGCCTGCAAGCTCTCAGCTGCAAATAATGAAGAGGACAGGACCCTGTACACTCAGAGAAGAGTGCTGCTCTCCTCTGGGACCCGTCCCTTGACGGAGTTCTCACTTCAGGCGGCCATCTTCCTTAGTGGCCAGACCACGCCCCCTGTAACCTCTAACTTGTTATCGTATAAAGCTTTCGATCACGCACTAAGGCCCAGATTTAATAAGGACTTGCACTGTTCTTGCATCACACAAGTCGACACAAGGCAATCAATGCAAGTTCTTAATTGATATTTACTAAGCTGTGCAAGGGGCGATTGCACTGCCTAGCTTGACTTTGTAAAGAAATGTAATGCAATGCAGCAGCTTACACCATGCTGTGTTACATGTTGTATTGGTAGGAGTTGCATGGGTGGAGCACGGCCGCCCCCTGCATCCACCAATGGAATTTGATGCAATCCAGATTTACTAAAATCAGCAAACCTGGGAGTGCTCTAAAATTGCGCACCTTCTGAGGATGGCGTAACAAGGAGAAACATTTTTATTTCTCTTTGTTACATTCTCTTTATATATGTGAGGCATTCCGCATCACATAGAGATAGAGGAAAATGCGTTTTAGGATTATGTTCCTGCACAAAAACAAACCTGCCTGTAATGCAGGGACCACTGAACCATGGTGCATGGGGGTTGTGTTGGCGCAATACACCAGGCACCACACAGTACACCAGTGCAAGGAGGGAACAAAAGTGCTCCACGTCTTAAGGATGAGGAGGCAGATTTACAAGCCCTTGTGACACTTTTGCACTGCTGTTGCGTCACTTTTTGTGATGCAGCATCGGTGTAAAGAATGCTCCACATTGCGGCCCATTTACAACGAGACACATCTAGGGAGATGCGTCAGATTGTAAAGCCCTGCGTCACATTATACCTGCGTCAGGTATAATGTATACAGGGGGGCGTTCCCATGCGGGAAAGCCTCATAGAAGTGACGCAGTGATATCTGCAAGATTTCACTGCGCCACTTCTAGGACACCACGGTGTCAAAACCCTACGCCTGGAGCAGGTGTAAGGATTGATGCAGTGTATTAGGAATAGGCCTCCCCATGCATTCCTGGAGTTGCATCGTGCTTGCGATACGACTGCATCAATGCGTGACTTTTGCACCGACAGATGCGTAAGAATTTCAGACGCATCTGTCAATCCTTGCGTCATGGTGCGCCGTATTGTAAATACGGCACATCCATGGTGGCGCAAGGGTTTTGCATGCTAGCGCAGGAAAACTGACAAATCTCTACAGATGCGTCAGTTTCTTCTAAATAAACCCCTTGGTGCATTTTTGCTCTACCTGCTTCACACAACTCAGTACAATGAAGCAAGTTCCACTGCTGCTTTGCATTCCATTGTGAGAAACTTCAGTAAATCTGGCCTTAGTACTGGTTCCTGCTATATAAAACTGCTAATAAGAGCATAAATAAAAAATAAACACAACTCTCTTTCCCAAAATTTGGAATGAAACATCCAGTACAAAGCCTTCTATAACAGCTGAACAAAACTCAGCAAAAATTACAATTGTATTTTTAAGCACAACAAAATCTGGTCTGTTTATCTCCTTTGCATCCTAGAACAGAAAGGTGTTACAAATCCCAAGCTGGTGCAGCCCACCTTGAATATCGCAGGAACACCCTGGGGACATGCACCAGTGTTTGAAGGCTAATCTGAACTTCAGGGAAGTCTGAAGTGTGCCATCTGCATCCTTCGAGTTGCAGTCCTTTGCATATTTTATTTTAGCTTTCCCATCGCTTCTGAAGACGCTTCAGTTTACATACTGAGCAATTTTTACTGTTCACATATTAATGTCAACTCATTATCAGCGTGAAAATCTGTTCTCAATTTATCTTGCCAGATGTCCTGGTATAGCATTATTTTTGACAGGTAATAATTTTCAGTTTTTGATGTTCGGAGCATGTACCATCTGCATTAGTGTTTTTAAAAGGATTAAAACAGAAGTTTCTTCAAAAGTGCTTTTTGGTGGCACTTTTTAATTTGTCTCTATGGTAAATAAAAATGGCTTTTACATAATATAAGCAAAACAAAATCCATCCACCAAAGATGATCCACAATGTTATTTGCCTTTTGGACATTTGTGGCCTCATTTACAATTTGATGCACCGGTGGCGCAGTGTGCCTGCCCATATTTACAAGGCCACATGAAGTCGCCCTGCATGACTTTTCATGGCCTTGTAATTATGGGCCCCTTTCACACACTACTCTGTGTGAAAGGGGCGTTCCATGGGTGTTGCTGTGGGTGTTGACATGCTACATCCATGGAACCTGACACATTCCCAGATCTACAAGGTTTTATAAAGCTGGGAATGCAGTGGCGGCTGGTGATATTTGAAAAAGGTGGGGCGTAATACCTGGACCGAATTTCATTGACATACTCCAGGGTGGTGTGACGGCAGTTATCCCTCAGTAAATTTTCTTCTTTAGAAAAAATAAGGCAAAATCATGCATTTTCCTGTACAGTTATCACGAAAAAGCTAAAAGGCGCAATAGGTTCTACAACAGTACATGGATTAGGGGCCAGCACATATTAACGCTAAACTAGAATGAGGGATATTCTCTTTAGTAGAAGTCCTTAGTGCATGTTTCCAAGATGGAAAAAGTTCCCCAACTTAATAGGTGGCAGTTATGAGTAATTATGACCATAGAGGTGTCAAATGATTGGTCACAGTGTGTTTCCTTAAATATTAGTGATTTTAACTTTAAGCCTGCAAATGTATGTTGCAGTCCTATCACTTTTCAGGTCATACTGCGTGCATACTGATTGACTGACAGACCATATACTCTGTATGCCCAGTTATGTGCCAGGAAAAGACTCAATATGTCCAGTTTCTGTCAGTAGAATGTTTTTGCACGCCCACACTAACACATGCGTTCTTTGAATGTAATAATAGTTTTGCTCTTTAGCCATTTACAGGCTTTCCATTTCTAGAGTTTGTGTGCCTGTCACTATCTTTTTAAAACAGCCTGTCTCCTGTCACTGCTTCCATCATCTGCTAGGTCGGCTCAGCATTAATAACTCACAGGTGCAATGCCTTATACTATTTCCATCTCGTTCATGCACAGTCTCACCATGTTTCTATCTACTCCTATCATGCTCTCTTGCCCCCTATTTCTCTCACATCGGCTTTCTTTCTCTCTCCCTCACCCTGCCTCCTACTCCGTCTCTCACCTGTTCTTCGTCTTTCCCTTTCGTTTCGTCCATGCTGCATCAAAGCATTAATGCTACGCATTCAGTAGAATGAATGACAATGTCACACAATACAGGTCTTGAAAGGGTCAAATGCTGCACTCGCTTCTACTGTGACTGATTAATAACGAACTCAAACTCAGCCAAAAATTAGGGATCCAGCACCCCAAAACTGATCAGTAAGTGTTCTCTCTCTTTGACAGGATAGGTAAATCCAATGGTTCCTTGGGAAATGTCTCAAATTCTCTGTTCAACATGTGTGTAATAAAGGGAGCAGGCTACACTTTTTTACGAGGCATCAACTAGTTTTCCCACGGGCCAACAAGAAGCGACTGAGACGAGAGGCCCGCAGTGTTCCACTTCAATTAGGAAAGGCAGCAAATAAATAAAGAATGGGTTTTTACACAGTTTCACGCGCTTTTTTTTTCATTTCAGCAACGCCAAGCGATAGAAAATAAGGCAGGAAATGGGGAAAAAAACGCTATTCAATTACATTCAAAGTGGCAAAAAAAGTTAATTTGGGAACAGAATAGTATAAACTTACTTACTGTCCAGAGACTCCGTCGGCCGTCCCGATTCCCGCCGTCCTCACTTTCAAGTCCTGTCCTGAAGCACGTCATCAGGAAGGCGGCGCAGCAGGCAGCCTCCCTCTCCACTGCCTCGTTTTTAATTGGTGCGGCCGGCTGCCCCACCTACGTCATTTTCTCTCTGTATGCTGCTGCTGCAGCATACAGAGAGAAAAGGGAGAGTTACTCGAGGGCAGGGGGAGTGGCTTGGGGGAGTGGCTTTCCCACTGTTGTAAATACTGTCTGTTTGGGCGGCCTCAGGATGCCCAAACAGTCAGTATTAGCAACAGTGGGCAAGCCACTCCCCCAAGCCACTCCCCCTGCCCTCGAGTACTGTAAACACGGAAGTTCTCCTTTCCTGCCTTGCGAGAAGGCAGAAACAGAAACAATGGTAGTTATATAATATAATAACTAGCATTTGTTCTGCCTTCTCGCACGGCAAGAAAGCAGGGGGGGCGGCGCCCAAACGCCCCCACGGAGAAACCGCCACTGTGGGAATGCATCAGAATCCTATGCCTTTCCAGGGGAGGTGTAGGAGGGGCGCAACAAGGAGAAATACTTTAATTTCTCCTCGTTTTTTCGGCATTCTGCAACATGCATAGAAAGAGGAAAATGCCATCAATTATTGTTTTTATGCAGGAAAACAAGTATCCCCGCAACGCAGGCAACCTTGCAACATGACAGAACGGTGCCTGCGCTGGTGCGTGGCAGCCAATTGTGTGCCTGCGCAGGGGAAAGCGCAGGGGAAAGCACACTGACGCGTTGTATTGTTGTTAATGCAACGCATCTCTGTGCTTTTAAAAGGACACAACTTGTCGGCAGCAAAATGGCTTGCTGCGCTGTACTGCGCCATTTATTTTGTAAATGAGGCCTTTATTAGTTTGACCCCTGTCCTGGGGCCAAAGGCCTGGAAACCAGATTAACCCACTATGAGGGTCCCGGCAAATAGGCTGGGTTACCCCTCCCGTCTACCCCCCCCCCCTCCCACTCCGGAATCACTGAAAACTCTGGTGTTGGTGAACATATAGTCCATTATGAGTTGGAGCCACTAATAAATTATGAAATTCAGTAATTCTGGGTCCAACTTCCCCAGTAATTTATCGTTTTCTACTGGACATCTACATAGAGTTTTCATCTGTTTTCAGCTGCCGAAATCTCAATGTGAAAATTACAAATCTATAATCCTCATGGGACTGGCAACTCCTGTTACTGGCCCTATCAGAATTACAAGGCCATTTGTAAGGAGGGCCTTAATTCCCTGCTTTAATTCTGATTTCTTTCAATAGTGGGACACTGTTTCCAGAAATATTCAATCCAGACTAATTGATTGGTTTTCTTCGACATTCGATTTACCCTCTGTATCTTTCCATTACCCCCAGGGCCATATAAAGTCACATAAAGATGTTTGAGACCATAAGAAGAACAACATTCTCAATGGGCTACAATCTGAATTCCACTCCATCATATGTCACCAAAAGTATGGGGACCCCTTCACGTTGAAATAACTCCCTCAACAGCTCTGCAATGACACTTTTGCTGGGTTCTATCAAAATCTTATACTCTACCAATTTGGAATGATAATATCACTAATATGTATTTCAAATTTTCAATCAACTGATACATTAGTCCAATGAAATCCATTCCCAACGTTTTTCTCAGCCATTTAGGAAACTTAACCTGGGACAATAGAGTATTAAAAGTACAATAAGATTTAGCTGCCTCTTTACGTTATACACATTCAGCCATGAACACCTCCACTACACTATACATCCCTGGCCACAAATAGTACCTTCAGAGCCTCATTTTAGTCCCAGTTGAACCTTCATGCCCAAGATGAGCACATTTTGCTAAACAAGCTCTCAACTCTGCTTGAGGAATCAAAAAATACCCTCTGAGAAATTGTCCTCCAACTGAGGTTAACTCATCTCTAACTTTATATGTTATGTAGTATGGCCTGCTTCCTGAAATGTTCACACAAATGCATCTGGTGAAAGTAAACAGATACAGCACCAACCAGCTAGAAAGCGCAGTGACCAATCATATGCCGGTTAATGTTGACCAATCAATGACTGTGTAGAAACTGGTCAATTTGTAATCAAGTAAACAGTGTTTACTTTTTCCCTTCAGCAAACAGTTGACTGATTACTCCAGACAAAGGGTTGTGAGCGGGCGTGGCACAATCCTGGACCACCACATTTACAGACACCTTCAGGGAAAATCCGAATGCTGAACAGAGTTCACGCTTGTGGAGAGCACAACCTGGAACATTAACCGATCTTTCCCCGCAGCTCACTCTGCACTCGAAGATCCAGCTGAAAAGCATGATTGACAGACTGTGCCATCTCACTCCAGCTCACATTGTAAATCTCGTACAGGAAGGTGGAAGCACGCACTGGAGATATGCAGAGCTGGCTTACTTTTGGTGAACGACTTTACAAAAACAGTCAATCAGTGCCAAGGTTGCGAGGAGATGTGGAAATATGTCACCTCATTTTAAAATGAGTGGGAAGGACTTGGTGTAAGGAATAAATCTGATACATTTGTTATATATGCATTCAAACCACGAAATAGTCATTACTTATTAATTTGAAATGTATCTAACAAATCCCCGCGTAATGATGACAAATCCTCACAATTCACTTTATTCTAACTAAATCTATATACAAAACAGTTTCCATCATCTCCAAGGAACATGTGTCTTGATTTGTTCAGAATCTTGATATCCTCATTGGCTTGTGCTTTAATGTTCTCCAGTTCAAAATAATTTTTCTTTCTCTTTTGTTGAATGTGCCTTCTTTCCACACCCACAATTTAAACAAGTCTTAAAACACATTAGTTCTAAACGTTTAAGCAAAAGAATGAGACAGATTATGCAAAGAGGAATAATTGTTGGTGAATTTAGAATTATCCAAGCATGCTTCCACCTACATCACCAAGCCAATCATCAACCTTTGTTATCCATGAGCTGACTGTTTTACACAAGCCAAACTCTTCAAGAACCTTGGGGCTGATTCACAGAATTAACTTAAGACAAAATCCTAAACTTACTACTTTTGGTATTCACAGAAGTTAGGATTTTGTCTTAAGACACACTTAAGACAGACTTAAGACTGACTTAAGACAAAATCCTAACTTAAGTCTGTCCTAAGTCTGTCTTAAGACAAACTTAAGACAAAATCCTAACTTCTGTGAATACCAAAAGTAGTAAGTTTAGGATTTTGTCTTTAGCTAGTTTTGTGAATCGGGCCCACAGACTCATGCAAAGGGCTTGTAATATTATTGTTATATTTATTATATGTTTGCTATTGTCAGGTATGAATGTGCAGCACTGTTGGACCTTTAACACATGACAGACCCTGCCCTCTTTTGCAAGAAGACTATCCAAAGCAAGATCCCTCTGTATCACCACTGCACACATAGCCATTAACTCGCCATAAGTATGGGTTAACTCAACCTCTGAACCTTTCTCCCAGTTAAGGGAGCTCATGGCGTGGTCTATGAACTGGCCATAGGGAATTTACAGCTAAGGCCACTTTCACCACCCCTGTAGAGGACTCACCAGTGGATAGGTTCCTAGGATAGACTGAGTACCCCTGCTTGTGTCCTTGCTAAGAACAATCAAAGCAGTGGGATGAAAATGGGGCACACTGGGCAAACGGCAGGTGTTGGCGCAGATTTGCAAAAAAAGACTGACATGTGGTCATATTGTCCAGAACCTGAAAATCCTTTACTTCAGTGACGGTCACCAAACCATCCAGTGCTTGTAAAAAGAATCCACATAATCCAGCCAGGTCTGTTGGGCTAGTTTCTGATTGTTCCTAAACTCCCATACTTCTCTGGACGAAGGCCATACCTCTTAACAAGGCCTTCCTTCTTGGGGGGGATACCTCATCTTGTCCCCTTTGTCTAAGGGCAGTAGGATTTCCCACCTTCCACGCATCCTCCTCCCAATCCTGTGCATCTGTAAAGCAATCGCTTAAGCTTTAACCACTTGTTAATGCCGTCCCTCACAAGAAAGTCAGGCACTAAACCTTTAGGAATATGGACCTCTTGTCTCCAGAGGGTACTGCAAGTATTCTGCCACCATCACTGCTAGACCCTGCTTATCTGGCCTTGAATGTCCAGCTCCTGCATTCTCAATTCATGCACCAACAAGGTTTTCTTTTCTCCCACTGCCAGTTTCCTTTCCTCCATTCGCAACTAGACCATCTGCAGCTTATATATCCTCTCCTCCCTCCTTTAAGCCAGCTCCTCTGGGAACAGGCTTCAGGAAGACACACTGCTCCCTGCCTTGGCAGGGGGCTCACTTCAGGGGTCAAGTCACAGCCCCTCAACTGCAGGTGGTAGTACAGGAAGGTCTTCTCCAGACCCTGCCATATCATCATCAACTCCCATGGCGTCACCCAATGACTGGTGAGGTTCTGACCAGGCCTCAGTGCTTTTGAAGCTCCACCTTCCTGATGGTGCTCTTCAGTGGAAGTCCCCTTTCCATGCAAAACTCCACAAGCTGAGCCACAGTGCGGGTATCCATGTTGGCCAGCTTAAACTTCATTCTTACAGAACAATGCGCAATGCACAACAGTTTGGGATACTACAACAAATTTAAGCACAACAGTCAGGGAGAGAATTTGAAAAAGGTAAAAAGGCCAATCAAGATGAATTTTAAAAACTAAAATTTAAGGGTGGACAGTTAACCCCACTCTGCGGACGGAGTCTGCGGAATTTCACAACTCTGCGCTATGCTGGGAGTGCGGAGTACAGCAAAAAATAAACTCTGACTCCACCGCATAGCTGAGTTTGCCCCCACCGCCCACCTTTATATTGTGAGGTCGCCCATTTACTCTTGTGCAAGTGCAAGACTACTCTTGTGCATGCGCATGCATGTGCAGTACACTGGATAATCGACAGGGATAGATGACAGCGGTATCAGGCACAGTGGAACTTGAATTTAAATGTGGCAGCAGGTGAGGGAGTGGGAATTAAAAAAAACGTACAGGGGTGGTGGAGAGTGCCATACTGCCAGTGCGAGCGGCAGGAGGCAGTTGGTCAAGAATTGTGGAGCGCGGAAGCGTGCCCCCTCCTCCTGTTTGTCACGTGGGCTGTGAGGTGTGCGTGCAGCCTCAAACGTTGAACTACTACCAGGAGTGACCGTAGCAAGCGTTTGTGCAGGTGTGCATAGAACAAGGGTGGGTGACAGGAGCCATTACTCATATCACTCAATATGTTCTATTTAGACGGTCTTGGCTGCCTATGTAGGTGGAGACTATGTGTACTGTCGATTGTCGTTGTTTTGTGCACACAGATTTTTGTGCTTAGGCAAGTTATGAAAGTCGTAGTGTAGTATTATGTGTTTGGCTTCTCTGCGTGTCACTTGTACTGTTACGTTATTTATTTTACATCTCCACTTAAGCTGCCATGCTGTAATAATAAGCCAATTTGCGATGCCTAAAAGTCCTTCAGGGCCAATTAAACAAGTGAAATCAAGGTCTAGCTGCTCTCCATAAATCCCTAATTACTTGGATTAATTGTAAGTGCAGTGTAATCTTATTATTTTGAATGAATGGGCGTTTGCAGCCTAAGCAAATGGTAATGAGTAGGGCGGAGCGTGACTCCGCAGAATTCCACTGAGTTTTTATGCAGCTCTGCGGAATTCCGCGTAGTGTAACTCCATGACCCCCAACCACCCCTACTCAAATTGGTCTTAAATATGGGATGGTAGTGTATACAAAATCACTGTATGCACTGCACACGAAGAAGTCCTGATTGACTGGGGTGTGAGCCCTGGTCAAGCAGTAATCACAATCCTGGTTGGGGTGAGGCACAAGAGAACTCTAAATTAACCTGTGCTCAACCCTTTCATATCTTGGCACAGTCAGCCCGGCTTAATTCAGAAGCAATGTGTAAAGTATTTGTGCAACATCTAAAACAGTAACTAAGTGAAAACACCAGACAAAAAGGATCCCACACCAAGTTATAAAAACGGATTTTTCTCAAATAAATAAAACAAGACCGAAACGACAAAAAAAACATTCAGAACAACTGGATATATGCAATTTAAAATATATCGGTGAAAATAGCCACAAAAAGCACAACGCGCCATCTGTGGTTATCTGGTCACGCAGGGCCGGGACAAAGTCACAAGTTCCATCTGACCGCAATGGGGCTTGGGCCAGCTACAGGGATCAGGTTAGGTTCCCAGAACAAAGTATCTTAATTGCTGGTGCGTGTTCTGCCCGGCATTGCTTTGCGTGACTTCAAGTTGTCAGACGTCAGTTCCAAGGAAGCTGTGCAGTGAAACTTTGTGGAGCCTGACGTAATTTGAATTGGTTTGATGAGCTGTGCGGTGAAGCTTTGAGGGGCTTTGTGTCTCTTGGCATCAGTTACAATGGAGCAGGACGGTGAGGCTTTGCGTTGCTCTGCATTGATTCTGATGAGACTGGCAGTTGTGCAGTGATGCTTTGCAGTGCTTTGTGTCACTTCGCATCAGATCTGATGGGGACCACAGCTGGGCTTAGCAGAAGCACCTTCAGGGCTACTTCCGAGGGTCAAGGACTGGGGTGGCACCATTTGACGGAGCAGGACTCACAGATAGCAGAGTCAGATGCTGGGTTCAAGGTTGTTGAAAGCCAGTTATGTCCCTGAGAGTTCTGATCAGGAGGCCAGCCAACTAGCCCTTGGAATCCATCTGGGGTTCTGGATTCAGAGATGCAGGTTCAGTCCTTTGTTCTCACCCAGGCAAAAGGGCAGCAAGTCATAATAGCAGGGCAGCAGTCTAGCAGAGTGGCAATCCTTTCAGCAGCACAGCAGTCTTTCTTCCTGGCAGTGTATCAACAGGTCCAGAAGTGTACAGTGAAGTGTTGGTGTCTGAGGTCCAGTATTTATGCCCAGTTGTGCCTTTGAAGTAGGTAGAAGCTTCTAGAGGCATGCCTTTGAAGTGCACATGTGCCCTGCCTTCCTGGCCCTGGCTCCAGACTTACTACAGGGGGTCTGCAGCCCTTTGTGTGGAGGCAGGACACAGTCCATTCAAGTGTAGGTGGGACTGGGCCCAGCTCCTCCCATCCATGTGATGGCCTATCCAGTCACACCTAAGCTCACCATTGTCAGTGGCTATCTGGGAGAAATACACAAAGCCCAACTATCAAATACACCCAGTTATGTGGCCCAGAGACAGGCTGCAGGCACCAAATTTCTAAGGCAGTAATTGCCAACTTACTACAAATGGAATTTTCGAAATTGTAATTCAAAACCTGACATCACCATAAGTTAGGATTTTTTATTACCATTTCAAAGACACCAAACACAATCTAGATGCCTGTTCCCATTTGGAAATTACACTTATTAAATGAAATAATGTAACTACTATGCTGTCCTATGGGAAAGGTAGACCTTGCAGTAGTGAAAAATGTATTTAAGACATATAAATCTCAAGGGTACATGTCCTACTTTTTAAATATACAATGCACCCTGCCCTCTGGCCGGCCAAGGGCCCAGCCTAGTGGTGACCTATATGCATTATTGCAAACAGTTTACCAGGTTGAAATGGCAGTTTGAAACTGCACACATAGGTTGCAATGGCAGCCCATAGGCATCTTTAAAGTGCTACTTAAGTGGGTGGCACAGTCAGCGCTGCAGGCTCAATAGTAGCATGTACTTTACAGGCCCCTGGACATGGTAGTGTCACACTACTAGTGACTTACAAGTAAATTACATGTGCCAATTGAGTATAAGCCAATTCTTCCATGTTTTAAGGAGAGAGCACAAGTACTTTAACTCTAGTGAGAAGTAGTGAAAGTGAGCAGAGTACTAAAGCCAACAAAAAATGATTCAGCAAAAAGTGGATAAAAAAGTTAAAACATTTGGGGATGACCCTGCACGAGTACCAAGCCCAACACAAAATCTTTTTCAGCTGTCATCCTAACCTCAATCTGATCTTTGTTTTCAACCTTCTGTTTCCCATTTATTCTTTTCGTCTTCTGATGCTTCATCTTGGAGCTCTCTAAGCTCACTTAAATTCAGAATTAAAGTTGAAAGGAAACAAGTTACCTTCTCATTTCCAATTTTACTGTTCTCTGTTAGATAAAAAACTCAAGAGCACAATATTTTGCAACTTCGTCAGCATGTTTTGCCTAAAGTGACTTTGGTGTCTCCACTTTTCTGAGCAGCACATTTCATAACTGACATTTATTTAGGTAGCTTAATGCTACAAACAAGCTTGAAATGTGTGTCAAATCACTAATCGAGGTACCAGACGAAGTCATGAAATCCCTGTGTGACCACAATTGTCGGAAATCATGGACCACTCTAAAAGCATTCTGCCTGTCAGTGTAGCCTGTACCCTGTAATCCATTGTTAAAGCAATCAGTTCTGCGACGTCTACTGCAGTTATATCACACAAGTATTGTGCTTCCATTATATATTGATATGGTGCAGTCTACCCAAACTACTTTCAATGATCCATGATGGTGTCTCTAACAAGAACTATATACACATAAAATTTGATCGTCCAGTTCAAGTGGGACATCCGGTATGCTGGGTCTTGGTTTCGGTGCACAACTCGGTTGCATCAATACAATCATGGTCACATTCTTCATCATCATCATTAACTTTGTCTACAATTGGCAAAAGTGTTGCAGTTTCAGGGTATTGCATCTTCTGATGGAAATTTTGTCAGACGCTGAGATTAACTGCTCATTCTTAGTTGGCTGTTCAAATGCTGAGTTCAAGTACACATCAGAAAAATCTCAACTGAATGAGGGACTAACACAATCAGTGTGTAACCCATCACAATGCCTTTGCTCTGCTGAATTGTAAGGTAATCTTCTGCCACTGATTTTAGATACCCAAGAAGTGCTGCAGCAGAAAAATATACAACAGGCTGTTTTATCTGACCATGTTTTTGCGTGAGAACTGATAATGCACATCCTTCTGTCTCATAGCAGAACAAATAGAAATATTTTATGTCATTTGGCATTCTTAAGGCTGATGCTCCACTGAGTTTATCTCTGAGCTCTAGGAAGGAACTCATGCATTCGTTGTCAAATGGTACCGGATCACTTACATCACAGTGAGTAAGCCTCAATAAAAGCTTTGCAATTAGGGAAAGGTTTGGAATCCACATACAGTAGCCAACCATTCCCATAACATCTTTACTTCTCTCTGCATATTTGTTGAATTCATTCCCAGAATTGCATAAACATGTTGTTTCAATACTTTTCTTGCACTTTTTCAATATGGTGTCGCAAATGGACAAGCTCTTTCATTCAATACTGCATTTTTGTGGGTGATTCTTTATGCCCATTTTCCGCAAATTGGTTCAGGAGTACAAATGTATCCAACTTGCAATCATCTTATGTTTTAGATGCGACCAATATATCTTCTATGTACTGAATTAGCATCTGCAGATTTTCCACATCTTTCTTTAAAATTTGGCTAAAGATTAAGGGTCTATCTGTATA
This sequence comes from Lissotriton vulgaris, assembly GCF_964263255.1. Taxonomy (NCBI): domain Eukaryota; kingdom Metazoa; phylum Chordata; class Amphibia; order Caudata; family Salamandridae; genus Lissotriton; species Lissotriton vulgaris. Next base: position 87,652,491 of record NC_141697.1, on the reverse strand, counting down.
CCCTTATGAGATACATCACTAATCTAGGACCGTATTCAAAAATCTGAATGCGAAGAGATATTGTATAATCTCATGAAGAGGAATGGAGAAGACCAGCTGACAAAAGTCAATGACTGTGTACCATTCTGCATCATTCTGCATCAGATACGATTTGAAACAAAATCACAGCAGGTTTCAGTACCATAGGGCAACACAGAATTACAATGTTATTAAGTTTTAGCAGGTCTTGAACTTCCCTATATTTGCAGCTCATTTTTCTTTTTCTGCCCATAATCAGTAAGGTACAAGGGCTTCCTAATACTTTTCTTAAAACTCCCCACTCAGTTGTCTTTTCAATGACAGGTTTCATTCCCTCTTCTTATTCCCATGTAAACTTGAACTAAGGAGTCTGTGTTTTTACTGCATTTGTTTTACTGTAATTCTCACCAGCTCTTTACTTTTGAGTATTCATCTTTCTTTTCCTGTAAAATCCTAAATCTCTTCTCTTACTCCATGTTTTAAATCAGGAGGTAAATCTTCTTCTGTAAGATCTGAAAATAAATAGACTTTCCTCTCTTGTGATTTTATTTAAAATTCAGTATCCCCGCCCTGCATCTGAATTTGCCACACCATTTGGTGTACAGTAAATCATGTAAATCATCATGCAGAATTAGTATCTACCTAAGAAGTTAGCAGGATATAAATTGGTGGTCGTTTTCAATTGGGCCCGTTTTTACAGGAAAATTTGCTAAGACCTGGTTTGTTATGTGCCTCTTTGATACACCTACCACTAGAAATTCTTTTCCAGAGAAGGGTAGGTTGAGAAATTCCATGTGTTGAACCTTGGAGCAGGTAACACCTGTATCAATAAAAAATGATATTGGGTGGCCAATCATTTCACCATCTAAATATGGGCCACTCTAGTCTACCTCTAGGACTGCAGCAAGTATGCAAACCTCCTCTTCTATCAGACATTCCCCCAGATGCATCAAAAACCCATTTTGCTATTCCTTAATAGCAAAAAATAACAAATCGCTATTAAGGAATAGCAAAATGCAATGCATGAAGAAATCACTAAAAAAATAGCAATTTCTTAAAATTCCTTAATTGCGACTTGTAAATTGCGAGTCGCAATTAAGGAATACCTCCCCTTTCATTCCTATGGGCCTAGAGGCCCATAGGAATGAATGGGGAAACATTCTCAATTTGCGAATCGCAATTAGCGAATCGCAAATTGAGAATGCGATTTCAAGGGTGCAGGGGTGTCCAAAGGACACCATGTTGCACCCCTGAAATTGATCTGTGCACATATGTTGCGCACACACATGCCCTTGGGGCATGTGTGTGTGCAACATGAAACTTTGAAAAATGCACTTTAGTGCATTTTTCAACGTTTTTGCAAATTACCATCAAGTTCAACTTCATGGTAATTTTTCGAGCCCTATTAGCGAAATCGCATTTTTTGAACTTTAATGCATTGCATTTAAGGAATCTCAATTTGAGATTCCTTAAATGCAAGTAATCGCAATTTTGAGATTTCTTAATTTGCGATTTTTGCTTTTGGGATGATGAATCCCAAATGCAAAAATACCGGTCGCAAAGGGGCAGAGTCTGAGAATCTGCCCCTTTGCGAGCGATTTTACCTTGATGCATCTATGCCATTGTCTTTGTGACCGATTCAGTTCATTAGGAACTCCAAAAGCTGTAGAAGCCTAAGAAAAATAATTGTTAATTATTAACAGATGTTACTGCAAACCAGAATTCTGTTGAAATTTACGCATTTTAATTCAAATGTTTTGCTGCATTACTGGAGTTGCAGCCATATTTTTATTGGTATGCATTAATTTTAATTTTGCATATGATGCAGAGAGGCCAGTTGGGCTGGGGAAATTGACTGCATCATCCCATTCTATGCTAGCTGATTCATGTATTGCTTCATTTGGGGAAACATGTGTAACTCATTTTGAATTTGATCTGGAATCTGTTTACATTCGCGTTTCCAGTGTCCAAAATGCCCACAATAGTGGCAGACAGTACTTTTCTTCTTAATGTTCACATTCATTTTATTAGAATTCTTAAGAAAACCACTTCCTCTTCCCCAAGGAACAACATTCACACCTTGCACATACAGTGCATATTTTCCTGCACACATACTATTTCATTCATGAATTTGCTCCAGATCAACATCAACAAAATCAGAACCAAAATCAGAATCCATTATCTGATTCCTACCACTCCTCTAAAAATGCTTTGTCTGAGCAATATTGAGCTTTTCTTTCAGCTTCCACTGTTTTGAATAAAATCAGCCTCTGGCATACTTCAAGTCATACTCTAGTCTGCCTTTGCATTATGTTCCATGTTGTTATCACTATTTTCCAATTAAGCTGTGTATGCTATTTTATACGCTCTGCTGAGTGTTTGATTTAAATGGCATGTTATGCACTTTAGTTTGTGTGCATTTTAAACAAGTCTGTTTAATGAGGTGTAGGTGCCTGTTATTTGTTATAGCAATCAATTAAAGTTATCTGGATGCTGCTGTCCTTGTTTTCTGATGAAATGACTGGCGATTTTGTTCGTAAAGCAATTGAAGAACTCAGTTTCCAGTTGCCCTCATTTCCGGCCAGTGTGTGGTATTTTGTTTTTGTTTGTGCCATTGACTGCTGACTAATTATACAATGGTTAGGAAATCAAAAACCTTCATATCCTGCTGCATCATTTCATGCCAGAGTGTCTGGTATTTTGTTTGTGTTTATCCAACGACTGCTGACTAATTAAGGGTCTCTGTTACCTGCCCCTGTTAGCTGCCGGAGACTGTCTTCTGATTGGCAGGCAGTACTCTCCACTGTATGATGGGCTATAAATACCACTTTCAAAGTGTGGCCGACTGCTTGGCTTTGTCAATCCGTCTAAAAGAGAGCTGTATTTCCTGCCAGCACTGCCCAAGGGTTCCGAGTCCCACTGCATTTGACAAGAGAAGGCTGGACTCTGTCTCCTAGAGATGAGGGCCTGCAACCTCTTTTGGAATCCTGTCCTTTTGAGATAGGTTTCTACAAACTTGAACCCTGGAACCTGGCCATTCAGCCAGCATCGTTGCGTCTCCCTCGCCTTGACTACGACCATAATTTTCTCACAGACGCTCAACAATCCAGCTACTTCAACCCATTACACGGACCTCAGGTTACTGTACTAGCTGACCGCCTCTCATTTTTGGTTTCTCTTTTCTTTAAATGACTTCCCCCAGCAGACTTGGATTTCTTTCAGTAATTCTTGTTTGATATTTTCTCAAGTACTTGAACCAAAAAACTTTCTAAATGAACCTTTTCTGAAAAAATGCATTTTTCACCTGTCTAATTCTTGCTTATATAAAGTAGAAGAGTAAACTTGATGGTGGTCTGTGCAAGTGTGTTTAGGGATTTTTGAGGTACTGAACAAATAACTGAAGGGAGGTAATAAGAGTACGCTCAAGCTGATTGTAAAACATTTTTGTATGGTTTCCTAAAATGATTGTGTTCTTTTGTCACAAAGTACCTCTCTTGGCTGAAGGAGTGTACCTTACCACTAGAATCTGAATGGTACTGCTCACAAGGGTCAATACACACCCATTCAAGAACCATTGATCTCTCTCTCCCTCTCTCTCTTTCTTTCTCTCGCCAATCCCTCTTCCCTCCAAGGTCAGTTGTTGGTGTCATTCATCTATTCTGTTCCTCAGGATTAACTTCAGTATGAATCGGTGGAAGCTCTTTGTTTCTGAGGTAGCGCTGGGAATTCAGAAGATTGGTACCTCATTGATACTCTTGGTCTGCCAATACATTACATTCTGCTGAAGATGAGGGAAAAGCTACTGTCACAAACCTAACAAGAATGCTGAAACAAAAACACTAACACCTTCTTTTGTTGGATCTTTGACCCGCCTAAACTTTCTACAATTTGCATCAGACTCTCAGAGTATGTATGTGTATTATTTATTTATATTGCACAGTTACTTAAAACCATTTGCAATACGTCTTACGTACAGTTCAAAAGGAAACTGAGATAACAATTATAAAAGAAAGACATTTGTGTGCAACACTATCAAAGCATTATATTAAAAAAAAGAATATATATATATATATTTTTTTCTTTTATACAACATGTCAGCATCCCTTCCAAACTGAAAAATGGAAAGCACTCTGGTCATCCGATTTTCAACTGTGTTTATTGCAGAACCCCTGCCCCTCCAACAGTGTTTCGCCTTGCGGCTTCGTCAGTGTTGGCGTGTGTAACAAAAGGAAAACATTTATTTGCCTGCTGTTCCCACCCATCCCCAATGGACAGTGAAAACGGACTTGTCTTGTATGTCCCAATACAGTGGCCATCTTTGAACATGTTTTAGTAAGGCAAGCCTAACAGCAAAGAATGGTTTCAAAAAAGTGCTAGTGCATAATTAAAAACAATTCATTTTTTCACTCCATTATTTGAACAATTCATCAAACATATAAGTGAACATAAAGGGAAAATGTCACAGTCGTACTTCAGTTTTACAGGTAGCTGTTTCAATGCATTTTGTTAGTTCTAATATCTATCAAAGTGTGCAATCAGTTTTAACATCTTCCACAGACAATTTGATATGGGAAAATGATCAACATATTGCCACTGCCACACTTGACTGTGTTTAAAAGAATCTCTATTCCCTTATTTGTTATTTGTGATTCCCTGTATGGGCTGACTCAACTTTCCTCTGGCCCTGTATGGGCTGTCCTAAGTGTTTCGATTGTTGTCAGAGTAGAGAGAAATATATGTGTGTAAAAGAGAAATTGGTAGTATGTTTGTACCGATGATGGAAATATTTCTAGCCCTAATGAGGAAAACAGGGTGATGTATCTATTCCATTACTCAATGTGTGGTCCCACACTTTGAGAGATAATCATTCCCTGTACGTCCCTCAGTTGCTGTCAAATAATCTCTATTCATGTCTCAGTTTTCTTTGCAGGTGGACCCATAGCTCTTCAGCATTATTTAGCCCTGTTGGCCATTTACTCTGCAAGTCTATGATATATTTAGACTCCAACACCCTTAGAGCCTTGACACGGTTACCCCCTCTTTCCTTTCTATCCACTTGATCCAGACAGAGAAAGGTGAGAAGGTCCCTATTGCTGTTATGATGTGTCTCGAAGTGGCGAGCCACCGGGTACGTTTTGTCCCAGTTTGTTATGGCACACATGTGCTCTAATTCGCGTTTTTTTTGCGGGGTGGATAGTACTTCCGATATACCTCTTGGAACAGGGACATTCCAAGCAGTATACTGTGAAGTCGGAATTACAGTTGAGAAATTTTGTAATTTCTCTTACAGGGCGTGGATCATTGGGTCTTCCCTCAAATTTCACTCTCTTTTTACTTTATTTGCAGGCCATGCAACGTGAGCATGGAAAGAAGCCTTTTATAGGTTTCAACTTTGTTATTTTAGGTGGGCCCTCAAAGTGGCTGTGTACCAGATGGTCGTTTAGTGATTGACAGCGTCTATAGGTTATGGATGGACGTGGAGGTATGATTCTTTTTAGAGTGGCATATGTTTGTAAAATGTGCCAATTTTTGTTGAATACCTGCACAGGTTCTCCTGATCTCATACTGAAGTTGGTAATCATCCGTGTTATTCCTTCTGGTTCTACCTTAATTTTATCCATCAATAGATCTTTCCTGTCAAACACCTACACTCTATTTACTGCATTTCCCAGTATGCTTTTAGAATAGCCCCTCTCTTTGAATCTCATTGTTGCCTCATCCCTGGCTTTATGGAATTCTTCGCTGCCGGAGCAGTTACGCTTCAGGTGGAGCAATTCTCCAAAGGGAATGTTCCGGATTAAGCTCTTGGGATGGAGGCTTGCTTCATGTAATACAGCATTGCCTGCTGTGGGCTTCCTATAGAGTTTGGTGTGTAGTGTTTCACCTACCACATAGACCTCAAGGTCCAGATAATTCACCGGAAAAAAAGAAGAATATATATATATATATATATATATATATATATATATATATATATATATATATATATATATATATATATATATATATATATATATATATATATATATATATATATATATATATATTATATATATATATCTATATGAGAACCAAATCCTGGATTTGAAACACGAACTCCTTCACCAGGAACGGACCACCACAACAGGTTTAAAGTTTCTTTAGTGCAATTTATTCAAGCCTTCACACAACATGACGCGTTTCAGCCGGGTTTCCCCGGCCTTGATCACATGACGTGTCAGGAAAAGACACCTCCCATAAATACTATGAAACAATTTAGACCCTCCCCTCTTTCACATAGAGAGGGTAAAAAGACTAACAGTCATTTATAAAGTGCATAGTGCATTCGTGCAAAAATAAGTCCAATACTTTTGCTCAAAAAAACAGTAGTTCAACAATTAAAATTATACATTGTTAAACAAAATGTACATATTACTGCAAATAATTGGAAAGGAATTTACAGATATTTGTGTAATTATAATCCAGAAAAAATCCGGGGCAAGTGCCCAAATATATATATATATTGGTAAAACGGCAAGAAACTGCCAGTTCATCCTTTTTGCAAAGTTTCTTGAAGGATCTAAAATTTTAATAGCTAGAATGACATCTTCACCGACTGGTTAGTGGAGGCACGTTACTTATTAAGTCAAATTATCTTTCATCTTGCCTGACCCCTCTTCTTCCACGAGCCTATTTCGAAGCTCGGCCATATATTTCCCAAACCTGGCCAAGTCTGATGGAAGAGTGCAGGAAAAAAGTACCAAAACGGCTTCTTTTACTGTTTGAACCCCGTTTTGCAGCCAAATTTGTTTTAAAAGAGTCTGACGAGGCAGAAGCATACCGGGACAGCAACAAATTAAGTGTAGCAGAGATATTTGTTTGTAGTTGCAGAGTCTGCATCTGATTTTATGTTCAAGGGACTTCCAGCCGGGGTTCGATTCTTTGATTTTGAGGGGCACTAGTCTGGCCCATATAATGTTTTTACGTGCTTTCCTTCCCAGTGCTTGATTAAGATAGGGCTGGGTTTTACATCCAGTATATGATGCTAGCAACCCGGGTGGCCCTCTTCCTCTTACATATTCTGCTAGGTCATTTGTGCGCAACAATTTAAAACAGGGGTCTCCAAACCGGTCCTGGATGGCCGGATCCATTCCAGATTTTTTGGATATCCCCATTGAGATACATGTAGTGGTTTTAATCTGGCATGGATCCGGCCCTCCAGGACCGGTTTGGAGACCCCTGATTTAAAACATTGTTTGTTAATTGCGTTTTTAATTGCCAGGTAGTTTATTGATCCTTCCAGCCAGTTTTCGATTGCCAAACCAATGTTTCGACCGCTTTTTCCTTAACCTTGCCAACGGTTGGTGGTCTCTCCATAAATTGGCTTAAGCATACCTTTTAAACTTCCGGCTGGGGCTGTTAACACTTGACAGTAATACTTTGCATGTGTTCCCAAGCATTCCTTACTTTGTTGCCTTAAGCCGAACTCCAAACGAATTAGGCTGTTACGAGTATATTTGGGAAGTTTAAAAATTAGTTTGTAGGCCAGGCATTGCACTTTGTCCAACATTGCGTCCATTTTGCCTGGAAATGCCTGTTGTGCATAACCTGCAGTTGCCCTAATTTTAGCTTGTATTACTTTTCTAATAGGGGCTGACGTTGGACTGTGCATTAACTCATTTAATTTGCATAGCGAAAAGATTCTTGACTGTGCTCTGACCTTCATTTTGTGCATGTGTGATGTTGCTTTACCTGTTTCACTTAGCCAGCACCCAAGATAATTGTACGATCTTGTGGTATTAATAATTTCCTTACTCACATGCCATTTCAGTAAAGCTTTTTTAGGGAAGTGGCAAAAATGACTACTTTCATTTTTTGAGCATTTATTGTAAGCTTGTTGCTTTCATTGTACTTATTGAGGGTGTCTAGGCCTCTTTGTAGCCCGATTTTTGTGTGGTCCATTACCACTAAGTCGTCTGCGTATTGTAAAATTTGCAGTTTGTTGTTCCCGATTTTCGGGGTTACGAGGCTAACATTAAGAAGCTTCTTCCCCAAATCAGCGGTGTATAGATCAAACAGTGTGGGGGCAAGTACACATCCCTGTTTTAATCCGCGGTTTGTCAGGCACTTCTTTGTTATGGTGTTATCCACTAGCTTTACTTTGATCCAGGTGTTACTGTATAGTGAGATAATGGCATTAAGGAGACATGCTGGAATATGCCAATTACTCAATTTTTCCCAGAGCTTATGTCGGGGTACCCCATCAAAGGCAGATGAGTAGTCAACAAAGCATGCAAAAACTGGTTCATTGTTTTTGCAGTTAGCTTGCTGGCTCAGATATGACATAGCCATGATGTTATCAATTGTAGAGCAGCCCTTATGAATCCAGTCTGATAGTAGGGGAGGATTTCGTTCTCTTTAATCCATCCATTTAGTTCCTTCAGTAAGGTGCTAGCATAGGCTTTTCCTTAAATGTCCAGGAGGGCAATTAGTCTACAATTATTTGGGTCTGTATTGTCCCCTCTGTTAAAGATTGGATGCAGGAAAGACCCTCGCCAGGAGTCTGGTACTTTTTTTTTTCTACTACATATAATGAACAATTTAGAGAGAATTCTACCCCAGTAAACTGGATCTTCTCTAAAGATGGCGCTTGGGAGGCCATTGGGCATGGGTGCCCCATCTCTTCTTATCCTTTTTACTACTTGTTTGACTGTGATACCGTCTTGATCGTTGCCCAGGGATTCCATAAGGGCCCAGGGGCGTAACACAGGCCCCCGCAGCCTTCGCATTGCAGGGGGGCCTCGTGCTCCAGGGGGCCCCTTGGGCCCCCTCGTTTCATAAAGAAGAAGATTTAAAACTCTCCTCTTAATAAATGAATTGGTGCACTGCACACTGGCACTGCACACGACCTGGGGAGTAACACAGGCCCTGCCCCCGCAGCGCCGGGGGGGGGGCCGCGCTCTTGCCTGAAGGGGGGCCCCTGGCCTCCAGGGGGCCCCTCACCGAGCCAGCAAACAAGCCTCTCCAAGTCTGCTTAGTTGCGCATGCGCACCCCCGGGCCCCAGCCGGGCCTCTGCATAATTCAATAGTGAGCGGTGGCGCGCAGTTGTCTCTGCAGGCATGTCTGCACGTCAGGGTGGGCCGGGCATTCTGGTGGGGGCCTTGTGACCATTGAGCAGCTCAATTATAAGTGCGTGTGCAGCGTGCCTGGCCAGCCAGAGACTCCGTACTGAGAAGGACTTTCACTGTGCGGTCGGCAGGCATAATTTAGCCTTGCCCAGGTGCCTACTCCGAAGACGTTTGTCGACTTTCAGACTGATGTTACAAGTAAGTTGGTTTTCGGAATTCAGTTAATGGACTGCGTTTGGAAACAAGTAGCTGAGCAACAAAGACAGTCTGAAATGTCAGGTAATCCTTCTGGGCTTTCTGTGCCTATATATTGCCCAGTACATCAGGTTACACACCTCCTCTTGCCCTCCTTGTGCATTACACCGAATACCGGGAAAGGGTGAGAAGTTTTCTACAAAAATGTTTGCATTAAAATAAAATCAAGCGAACTTGGCAAATTATAGCCGTTTAAAAAAATAAATAAAGATTTGTGTTTTGTATTCGTGTTTGAACAGATAGTTGAAACAGATAATTGCAGTCTCTTAGCATGTCAGGGCGGGGTCTGAGGGATGAGGGTCTGAGTCCAGTGAGGGTCAGAGTCCAGTGAGGGTCAGGGTGGGGTCTGAGGGATGAGAGGTCTGAGTCCAGTGAGGGTCAGTGCGGGGCCTGGGGTCTGAGGGATGAGGGTCCGAGTCCAGTGAGGGTCAGGGCGGGGCTAGGCCTGGGGTCTGAGGATTGAGAGGTCTGAGTCCAGTGCGGGTCAGGGCGGGGCCTGGGGTCTGAGGGATGAGGGTCTGAGTCCAGTGAGGGTCAGGGCGGGGCTAGGCCTAGGGTCTGAAGGATGAGAGGTCTGAGTCCAGTGAGGGGCGGGGCCTGGGGTCTGAGGGATGAGAGGTCTGAGTCCAGTGAGGTTCAGGGCGGGCCTGGGGTCTGAGGGATGAGGGTCTGAGTCCAGTGAGGGTCAGGGCGGGGCTTGGGGTCTGGCTGAGGGATGAGGGCTCTGAGTCCAGTGAGGGTCAGGGCGGGCTAGGCCTGGGGTCTGAGGGATGAGAGGTCTGAGTCCAGTCAGGGTCAGGGTGGGGCCTAGGGTCTGAGGGATGAGGGTCCGAGTCCAGTGAGGGTCAGGGCGGGGCCTGCGGTCTGAGGGATGAGGGTCCGAGTCCAGTGAGGGTCAGGGCGGGGCATGGGGTCTGAGGGATGAGAGGTCTGAGTCCAGTGAGGGTCAGGGCGGGGTCTGAGGGATGAGAGGTTTGAGTCCAGCGAGGGTCAGGGTGGGGCTAGGCCTGGGGTCTGAGGGATGAGAGAGTCCAGTGAGGGTCAGTGCGGGGTCTGAGGGATGAGGGTCTGAGTCCAGTGAGTGTCAGGGCGGGGCTAGGCCTAGGGTCTGAGGGATAAGAGGTCTGAGTCCAGTGAGGGGCGGGGCTTGGGCTCTAAGGGATGAGAGCTCTGAGTCCAGTGAGGGTCAGGATGGGGCTAGGCCTGGGGTCTGAGGGATGAGGGGTCTGAGTCCAGTGAGGGTCAGGGTGGGGCCTGGGGTCTGAGGGATGAGGGTCTGAGTCCAGTGAGGGTCAGGGCGGGGCTAGGCCTAGGGTCTGAGGGATGAGAGGTCTGAGTCCAGTGAGGGGCGGGGCCTGGGGTCTGAGGGATGAGAGGTCTGAGTCCAGTGAGGGTCAGGGCGGGGCCTGGGGTCTGAGGGATGAGGGTCTGAGTCCAGTGAGGGTCAGGGTGGGGCTAGGCCTAGGGTCTGAGGGATGAGAGGTCTGAGTCCAGTGAGGGGCGGGGCCTGGGGTCTGAGGGATGAGAGGTCTGAGTCCAGTGAGGGGCGGGGCCTGGGCTCTGAGGGATGAGAGCTCTGAGTCCAGTGAGGGTCAGGGCGGGGCTTGGGGTCTGGCTGAGGGATGAGGGCTCTGAGTCCAGTGAGGGTCAGGATGGGGCTAGGCCTGGGGTCTGAGGGATGAGGGGTCCTAGTCCAGTGAGGGTCAGGGTGGGGCCTGGGGTCTGAGGGATGAGGGTCTGAGTCCAGTGAGGGTCAGGGCGGGGCTAGGCCTAGGGTCTGAGGGATGAGAGGTCTGAGATCAGTGAGGGGCGGGCCTGGGGTCTGAGGATTGAGAGGTCTGAGTCCAGTGCGGGTCAGGGCGGGGCCTGGGGTCTGAGGGATGAGGGTCTGAGTCCAGTGAGGGTCAGGGCGGGGCTAGGCCTAGGGTCTGAGGGATGAGAGGTCTGAGTCCAGTGAGGGGCGGGGCCTGGGGTCTGAGGGATGAGAGGTCTGAGTCCAGTGAGGGTCAGGGCGGGCCTGGGGTCTGAGGGATGAGGGTCTGAGTCCAGTGAGGGTCAGGGCGGGGCTTGGGGTCTGGCTGAGGGATGAGGGCTCTGAGTCCAGTGAGGGTCAGGGCGGGCTAGGCCTGGGGTCTGAGGGATGAGAGGTCTGAGTCCAGTGAGGGTCAGGGTGGGGCCTAGGGTCTGAGGGATGAGGGTCCGAGTCCAGTGAGGGTCAGGGCGGGGCCTGGGGTCTGAGGGATGAGGGTCCGAGTCCAGTGAGGGTCAGGGCGGGGCCTGGGGTCTGAGGGATGAGAGGTCTGAGTCCAGTGAGGGTCAGGGCGGGGTCTGAGGGATGAGAGGTTTGAGTCCAGCGAGGGTCAGGGTGGGGCTAGGCCTGGGGTCTGAGGGATGAGAGAGTCCAGTGAGGGTCAGTGCGGGGTCTGAGGGATGAGGGTCTGAGTCCAGTGAGTGTCAGGGCGGGGCTAGGCCTAGGGTCTGAGGGATATAGGGTCTGAGTCCAGTGAGGGGCGGGGCCTGGGCTCTGAGGGATGAGAGCTCTGAGTCCAGTGAGGGTCAGGATGGGGCTAGGCCTGGGGTCTGAGGGATGAGGGGTCTGAGTCCAGTGAGGGTCAGGGTGGGGCTAGGCCGGGGGTCTGAGGGATGAGAGGTCTGAGTCCAGTAAGGGTCAGGGCGGGGTCTGAGGGGTGAGAGGTCTGAGTCCAGTGAGGGTCAGGGTGGGCCTAGGCCGGGGGTCTTGCTGAGGGATGAGGGTCTGAGTCCAGTGAGGGACAGGGCGGGGCTAGGCCTGGGGTCTGAGGGATGAGAGGTCTGAGTCCAGTGAGGGTCAGGGTGGGGCTAGGCCGGGGTCTGGCTGAGGGATGAGGGTCTGAGTCCAGTGAGGGTCAGGGTTGGGCTAGGCCGGGGGTCTGGCTGAGGGATGAGAGGTCTGAGTCCACTAAGGGTCAGCTTGGGGTCTGAGGGATGAGGGTCTGAGTCCAGTGAGGGTCAGGGCGGGGCCTGGGGTCTGAGGGATGAGAGGTCTGAGTCCAGTGAGGGTCAGGGCAGGGCCTGGGTCTGAGGGATGAGAGGTCTGAGTCCAGTGAGGGTCAGGGCGGGGCCTGGGGTCTGAGGGATGAGAGGTCTGAGTCCAGCGAGGGTCAGGGTGGGGCTATGCCTGGGGTCTGAGGGATGAGAGAGTCCAGTGAGGGTCAGTGCGGGGTCTGAGGGATGAGGGTCTGAGTCCAGTGAGGGTAAGGGCGGGGCTAGGCCTAGGGTCTGAGGGATGAGGTGTCTGAGTCCAGTGAGGGTCAGGGTGGGGCTAGGCCGTGGGTCTGAGGGATGAGAGGTCTGAGTCCAGTGAGGGTCAGGGCGGGGGTCGGGGTCTGGCTGAGAAATGAGGGTCTGAGTCCAGTGAGGGTCAGGGAGGGGCTTGGAGTCTGGCTGATGGATAAGGGGTGTGAGTCCAGTGAGGGTCAGGGCGGGGCTAGGCCTGGGGTCTGAGGGATGAGGGTCTGAGTCCAGTGAGGGTCAGGGTGGGGCTAGGCCTGGGGTCTGAGGGATGGAAGGTCTGAGTCCAGTGAGGGTCAGGGCGGGGTCTGAGGGATGAGGGTCTGAGTCCAGTGAGGGTCAGGGCAGGGCTAGGCCTGGGGTCTGAGGGATGAGGGTCTGAGTCCAGTGAGGGTCAGGTTGGGGCTAGGCCTGGGGTCTGAGGGATGGAAGGTCTGAGTCCAGTGAGGGTCAGGGCGGGGTCTGAGGGATGAGGGTCTGAGTCCAGTGAGGGTCAGGGCGAGGCCTGAGGGGTGAGAGGTCTGAGTCCAGTGAGGGTCAGGGCGGGGCCTGGGGTCTGAGGGATGAGGGTCCGAGTCCATTGAGGGTCAGGGCGGGGCTAGGCCTAGGGTCTGAGGGATGAGGGTCTGAGTCCAGTGAGGGGCGGGGACTAGGGTCTGAGGGATGAGAGGTCTGAGTCCAGTGAGGGGCAGGGCCTGGGGTCTGAGGGATGAGAGGTCTGAGTCCAGTGAGGGTCAGGGCGGGGTCTGGGGTCTGAGGATTGAGAGGTCTGAGTCCATTGAGGGTCAGGGCGGGGCTAGGCCTAGGGTCGGAGGGATGAGGGTCTGAGTCCAGTGAGGGGCGGGGCCTCGGGTCTGAGGGATGAGAGGTCTGAGTCCAGTGAGGGGCGGGGCCTGGGGTCTGAGGGATGAGAGGTCTGAGTCCAGTGAGGGTCAGGGCGGGGTCTGGGATCTGAGGGATGAGGGTCTGAGTCCAGTGAGGGTCAGGGCGGGGCTTGGGGTCTGGCTGAGGGATGAGGGCTCTGAGTCCAGTGAGGGTCAGGGTGGGGCTAGGCCTGGGGTCTGAGGGATGAGAGGTCCGAGTCCAGTGAGGGTCAGGGTGGGGCTAGGCCGGGGGCCTGAGGGATGAGGGTCTGAGGCCAGTGAGGGTCAGGGCGGGGCTTGGGGTCTGGCTGAGAGATGAGGGTCTGAGTCCAGTTAGGGTCAGGGCGAGGCTTGGGGTCTGGCTGATGGATAAGGGGTCTGAGTCCAGTGAGGGTCAGGGCGGGGCTAGGCCTGGGGTCTGAGGGATGAGGGGTCTGAGTCCAGTGAGGGTCAGGGCAGGGCTAGGCCTGGGTCTGGCTGAGGGATGAGAGGTCTGAGTCCAGTGAGGGTCAGGGCGGGGCTTGGGGTCAGGCTGAGGGATGAGGGTCTGAGTCCAGTGAGGGTCAGGGCAGGGCTAGGCCTGGGGTCTGAGGGATGAGAGGTCTGAGTAAGTGAGGGTCAGGGTGGGGCTAGGCCGGCGGTCTGGCTGAGGGATGAGGGGTCTGAGTCCAGTGAGGGTCAAGGCAGGGCTAGGCCTGGGGTCTGGATGAGGGTCTGAGTTCAGTTAGGGTCAGGGTGGGGCTAGGCCGTGGGTCTGAGGGATGAGGGTCGGAGTCCAGTGAGGTTCAGGGCGGGGCTTGGAGTCTGGCTGATGGATAAGGGGTCTGAGTCCAGTGAGGGTCAGGGCGGGGCTAGGCCTGAGGGATGAGGGGTCTGAGTCCAGTGAGGGTCAGGGCAGGACTAGGCCTGGGGTCTGAGGAATGAGGGTCTGAGTCCAGTGAGGGTCAGGGTGGGGCTAGGCCTGGGGTCTGAGGGATGGAAGGTCTGAGTCCAGTGAGGGTCAGGGCGGGGTCTGAGGGATGAGGGTCTGAGTCCAGTGAGGGTCAGGGCGAGGCCTGAGGGGTGAGAGGTCTGAGTCCAGTGAGGGTCAGGGCGGGGCCTGGGGTCTGAGGGATGAGGGTCTGAGTCCATTGAGGGTCAGGGCAGGGCTAGGCCTAGGGTCTGAGGGATGAGGGTCTGAGTCCAGTGAGGGGCGGGGACTGGGGTCTGAGGGATGAGAGGTCTGAGATCAGTGAGGGGCGGGCCTGGGGTCTGAGGGATGAGAGGTCTGAGTCCAGTGAGGGTCAGGGCGGGGTCTGGGGTCTGAGGGATGAGGGTCTGAGTCCATTGAGGGTCAGGGCGGGGCTAGGCCTAGGGTCTGAGGGATGAGGGTCTGAGTCCAGTGAGGGGCGGGCCTGGGGTCTGAGGGATGAGAGGTCTGAGTCCAGTGAGGGGCGGGGCCTGGGGTCTGAGGGATGAGAGGTCTGAGTCCAGTGAGGGTCAGGGCGGGGTCTGGGGTCTGAGGGATGAGGGCCTGAGTCCAGTGAGGGTCAGGGCGGGGCTTGGGGTCTGGCTGAGGGATGAGGGCTCTGAGTACAGTGAGGGTCAGGGTGGGGCTATGCCTGGGGTCTGAGGGATGAGAGGTCCGAGTCCAGTGAGGGTCAGGGTGGGGCTAGGCCGGGGGCCTGAGGGATGAGGGTCTGAGTCCAGTTAGGGTCAGGGCGAGGCTTGGGGTCTGGCTGATGGATAAGGGGTCTGAGTCCAGTGAGGGTCAGGGCGGGGCTAGGCCTGGGGTCTGAGGGATGAGGGGTCTGAGTCCAGTGAGGGTCAGGGCAGGGCTAGGCCTGGGTCTGGCTGAGGGATGAGAGGTCTGAGTCCAGTGAGGGTCAGGGCGGGGCTTGGGGTCAGGCTGAGGGATGAGGGTCTGAGTCCAGTGAGGGTCAGGGCAGGGCTAGGCCTGGGGTCTGAGGGATGAGAGGTCTGAGTAAGTGAGGGTCAGGGTGGGGCTAGGCCGGCGGTCTGGCTGAGGGATGAGGGGTCTGAGTCCAGTGAGGGTCAGGGCAGGGCTAGGCCTGGGGTCTGGATGAGGGTCTGAGTCCAGTTAGGGTCAGGGTGGGGCTAGGCCGTGGGTCTGAGGGATGAGGGTCTGAGTCCAGTGAGGGTCAGGGCGGGGCTTGGAGTCTGGCTGATGGATAAGGGGTCTGAGTCCAGTGAGGGTCAGGGCGGGGCTAGGCCTGAGGGATGAGGGGTCTGAGTCCAGTGAGGGTCAGGGCAGGGCTAGGCCTGGGGTCTGGCTGAGGGATGAGAGGTGTGAGGGTCAGGGCAGGGCTTGGGGTCAGGCTGAGGGATGAGGGTCTGAGTCCAGTGAGGGTCATGGCGGGGCTAGGCCTGGGGTCTGAGGGATGAGAGGTCTGAGTAAGTGAGGGTCAGGGTGGGGCTAGGCCGGGGGTCTGGCTGAGGGATGAGGGGTCTGAGTCCAGTGAGGGTCAGGGCAGGGCTAGGCCTGGGGTCTGGCTGAGGGATGAGGGTCTGAGTCCAGTGAGGGTCAGGGCGGGGCTTGGGGTCTGGATGAGGGGTCTGAGTCCAGTGAGGGTCAGGGCGGGGGTCGGGGTCTGGCTGAGAGATGAGGGTCTGAGTCCTGTGAGGGTCAGGGCGGGGCTTGGGGTATGGCTGATGGATAAGGGGTCTGAGTCCAGTGAGGGTCAGGGTGGGGCTAGGCCTGGGGTCTGAGGGATGAGAGGTCTAAGTCCAGTGAGGGTCAGGGTGGGGCTAGGCCTGGGGTCTGAGGGATGAGAGGTCTGAGTCCTTTGAGGGTCAGGGCGGGGCTTGGGGTCTGGCTGAGGGATGAGGGCTCTGAGTCCAGTGAGGGTTAGGGTGGGGCTAGGCCGAGGGTCTGGCTGAGGGATGAGAGGTCTGAGTCCAGTGAGGGTCAGGGTGGGGCTAGGCCTGGGGTCTGAGGGATGAGGGTCTGAGTCCAGTGAGGGTCAGGGTGGGGCCTGAGGGATGAGGGTCTGAGTCCTTTGAGGGTCAGGGCGGGGCTTGGGGTCTGGCTGAGGGATGAGGGCTCTGAGTCCAGTGAGGGTCAGGGTGGGGCTAGGCCGAGGGTCTGGCTGAGGGATGAGAGGTCTGAGTCCAGTGAGGGTAAGGGCGGGGCTTGGGGTCTGAGTCCAGTGAGGATCAAGGCGGGGCTAGGCCTGGGGTCCGGCTCACGGATGAGGGTCTGAGTCCACTGAGGGACAGGGCTGGGCTTGGGGTCCGGAGTGTGGGGGGCCCCCTCCATGTACATTGCAGGGGGGCCCCCTCAAGTATTGTTACGCCACTGTAGGGGGCTTCCTGTCTATGTCTTCACTGTATGCGGAATGGACCTTGTAGTTTTGAGGGTCTATGGAAACTGCTTTCTCAGTATAGATTGAAGCGACGTGTCTCAGCCAAGCATCTGCGTGTACTGAGTTGCGCCTGTCCACTTTACCTTTCTCCAAGTTTGCTATGTATTGCCAAGCTGTCGTTGTTTGTGGGGTTTTGAGAGTTTGCGTATTGTTACCCAATCTTTCTCTAATTTTTCTTGTTTAAGCGACCATAACAAATGTCTCTGCATCTTAGATAAGTCTTTACGCCTCTCCCTTGTTTCCTGGGTTCCTTCGATTTTATGTAGTCTTTTTTGCCCTTTTTAATTTACGTGGTATTGTGGTTAGTTTTATGTTGTTGCATCTAAATCGTGGGGTATGCGTTGTGTTACCCTTTGCGCTGACATTGAGGTCATTAACCAATATGGCTTTTAGGGTTCCAATCCACTGTCTCCAGTTTTCCATACTAGGTTAATTTCCCGGACTCTCCTCTTCGCACTCTTGTTTTTTTCCCAAACATTGAACCGCTTTACTTGGTGCTTGTTCCATTTTAGCCTTTTAACTAGTGTGTGTTCTTCAGTCCATGTTTATTTGTTGCCATTTATAAAGCGAGACAAATACCCGCAGGCGTCTCAGCACTAAAAATATTTGCATAAATATTGCTCAGTGCAGATTGCAACATCCGGGATCATTCAGGGAGAGAAACTATTTTTTAGTTTCTTGCGGAACTGCAAGAGTGACGGACTTAGTCTGATGTCCTGCGGCAGAGTGTTCCATAGTTTGGGTGCCGCTATCAGAAAGCGACGATCACCCCAAGATACTGTTTTGGACCGGGGGATTACTAGCTGGTTAAGGTTAGAGGACCGAAGCTGTCTGGGGGGGTGATATGGAACTAGCTGGTCCATTAGAAATTGGGGACCTTTGTTGTTTAAGGATTTGTACACTATGCATAGCGATTTAAATTTGATCCTATTCTGGATGGTCAACCAGTGTAATCGTTTTATTGTTTCGGATATGGCAGCAAATTTTGGGATTCCTGAAAGTAGACGTGCTGTGGCGTTTTGTATCGACTGCAGCTTTTTTAAAACCTTGACCTGGGTGTTTAGAAATAAACCGTTACAATAGTCGAGTGCCGAAAGGACCAAGGAGCTAACAAGAGTTTTAGTGGCAGCTGCTGGTAGGAACGGACTTATTTTTCTAATCATGCGTAATTTGTAGTGAGCTGTAGTTGCCACTTTATTCGCATGGTCCATAAAAGTAAGGCCCTCGTCAAAGGTGACTCCCAGGTTTCTAACCTTGGCTGCTGGAGTAGGGGGTGCTCCAAATGTAGATGGCCACCAAAATAAAGACCAAGGTGGTAGATGTGGACCGAAAAGAACTACCTCGTTTTTTTCCGAGTTGAGTTTCAGGCAATTTATTGCCATCCACTCTCCTATGTCCAGCATTCCCCTTTGGAAGCGTTGGGCCGCCTCCACTCTGTCACCTTTAATGGGCAGTACCAATTGTGTGTCATCTGCGTACGAGGTTAGGCTCATCCCATGGCTTTTGATGACACTAGCAAAGTCCGACACATAGATGTTAAATAGTGTCGGACTGAGGGATGAGCCTTGAGGTACTCCACATGGCAGAGACAACTGGGCAGATTGGTATGGCCCCAAGGTGACGGCCTGGGTTCTCTCCTTGAGAAACGAGGCAAGCAGTGACTGGGATACTGCGGCTGCTTGTTCCCTCTGTAACAAGCCGAAGTTTAGATCCACCTGCAATAATTTGTGGTCACTAGTTTCATGTGCTTTTGCTTCAAAGTTGACAATTTTCTGGGATAGCAGATTGCATAGAAAGATGTAATCTATTGTGGAGCAGTTCTTGAATGTGGCCGTACCCGAAGGCTTGGAATCTGGATTGTTCTGGGCTTCATTTGCAGATTTTAGGTCATAGTTTTTTAGGAAGGAGTTAAAAACACTTTCAGAGCTGGTTAGACCCAGCCTGGCATTCTGATTTGTTCCCAGATGATGCAGATTAAAATCTCCTACGATTACTTTAGCCGAAAGTGCATTAGAGTGTAAGATTTCCTTTATTAGTGTTATGATATGTTTAGTGGCGTCTAGTTTTTTCTGACCCTGTGCATTTAGATATAAGTTTATAACTAGGATAGGGGCACTGTCTTTTCTGACCCTGTCACCCTCTATTATGAGTGCCTGTAACGCATCAGACTCTATTTTTACCCTCTTTACTGTCTTCTGTTTTAGATTTTTTACTTGGATCGAAATGCCCCCCGAGGGTCTACCAAACCGATTGTTTTTGGTTGCTAGTTTGTGAAATCCAGCATAGCCTTCGAGGTGTACATAGTCTGTGGCCCAGGTCTCATAGGATTACGATGTCTCCTCCCTGCAGTATTTTTGTGACAGTTTCATGTTTAAGTGCTTTGCGTATTCCTGCCACATTCCACGAGATGATTTTGAGATTGGAGAGCGATTTGTAGTTGATGTGGAATGTACTGAACGTTTCAGGTGTTACAGATTTTACAATTGGAGACCCTTGTTGACACCATAAGGTATCTATTATGCCCCCTTGGACATCAGAAATATTGGGTGCTTCTTTGTGGCTCTCGGCTTATCCTATTAAATTGATCATTCATTTGCATTCTTGGTGACCCTTCATCTTTTACACTCCTAATTGTTGTCGTGTCCTCCTGTCTCCTGACTGATATGAATAATTTCTTGTCGTTTTTGTCTACATGTATTTTTGATGTGCCTCGGAGTATCCCTTGTGAGTACTCTTTCCTATTCATTGTTGTTGTATTTGCTGGCTCCTGAAGAATTGATGAATAGTATGTATGCATTTGTTCTTTTGGCTATTGAGCAGCTCTCATGATCTTTGCCCAATTCACCTCTCTTTCTGAAACCTTTTGTTTAAATGTGTTATAACTTCTCTGTATTTTTCAATAACAATAGGAGCTGGACTATTTTGAAGATGCACTCTTAGAGACTCCTCTGTTGGCCAAGCCATGGCTGCTTTACACTCAGCCCACAAGTCCTTGGAGACAATAATTTCAAACAACATATTTAAATCTACCCAAAGCCCCTTTGAAATCATCAGTAATCTTTCCGTCTCCATATATAATATATCGGATTCCCTTCTAAGCCTTGGAAAAATGTTCATAAATGCACGGAGATCAGATCTGTTCCATGGTACATTCACATAAGCACTTCTCGCAAAGGAAATTTTGCAACAACTACTCTTAATTCAGGTTCACTCATACGTGCACACTTACTTTTCTGATTCTGACTTTTACTTTTGTGCCTTGCCTCTCCCTTTCCTCCTTCACTTATCCCTGTATTTCTTTAGATCTTTAGATCTACCCATTCTTTTGTACTATGGACTAATGGCCTGATTTAGAGGGCAGCTATTCTGTCAGGGCAACAAAGTATTTTACTAAGCGACCCTTGACCTTGCTGGTAGGTCGCTCCCCCACCACACAGCTCCGCCTGTGTGTCCTGACCCTGCCCCACCTGCCGTTCCTGTAGAAGTTGAGGCCCTCCTCCACCTGCAGGTTACCACCTGCGCCTCCCTGGTGGCCAGTGGTAGGCCTTAGGTTTGTATCACTGTCGCTGTCTGTCTGTCTTCCCTGTACTGCCCATACTGTCTTCTGGTGTCTGTGACCGCTGTTGCCTGTCTACCCCCTGTGCCTTCATTCTTATCTGTGCCCGTTCTCTTGCCTTCTGCTCCCCTGATTGCACTCGTTTTTCTTGCCTCTGCTCCCCTAATTGTACCCGTTGTTTGTGCCTTCTGCTCCCCTGATTGCACTCCCTTTTCTTGCCTTCTGCTCCCCTAATTGCACTCGTTTTTCTTGCGTTTTGCTCACCTGATTGTACTTGTTATTCTTGCCTCTACTCCCCTTTGTGTCTCTATGCCACTCGTTTCCC
Source organism: Lissotriton vulgaris (assembly GCF_964263255.1). Classification (NCBI taxonomy): domain Eukaryota; kingdom Metazoa; phylum Chordata; class Amphibia; order Caudata; family Salamandridae; genus Lissotriton; species Lissotriton vulgaris. The sequence continues at coordinate 87,631,731 of NC_141697.1, read as the reverse complement.
CCCGTTTTTGTGACCTTTCTGCCCTTTCTTGGGACCTTTGTGCCTCGGTGCCACTCATTTCCCCCTGTTTTTTGTGACCTTTTCTGCCTCTTCTTGCGACCTTTCTGCCTCTGTGCCTCTCATTTCCCCCCATTTTTTGTGACCTTTCTGCCCTTTCTTGTGACCTTTCTGCCTTTGTGCCACTCGTTTCCCCCCGTTTTCTGTGACCTTTTCTGCCCTTTCTTGTGACCTTTGTGCCTCGGTGCCACTCGTTTCCCCTGTTTTTTGTGACCTTTTATGCCTTTTCTCAGTGCTTAATTTGTAAAATATGAAGTGCAGGTGCTCAATTTTTTTAGGAGGCCACGCCCACTTCACTCAGCTCCACCCACTTACTCTAGATGCCCCACCCACATCCTCAAAGGGCACTTCTGACTCATGTACCAGAAAATTAGCGCATGGTGGCAAAGGTACATTTGGACCCTGGACAGATGCAATATGGGAGCTTCCATGCAAGATGGTGGCTGAAGTGAAGCAGCATGACAGTTACAAGTACTGGGTGCTCTACAGGACCTATCACAAGGGAATATAAGAGAGACGATGTTGAAAAGGAGATGCATTTTACATTTTTTAGGTCAGGATTACATGCTATCCCCACTTGAAAGGGCAATCCCTTTGTTTCACAGAATGTCAGCACGTCATGTAGATCTCCATTGAGCAGCTTCAGTCAACCCTTTCCCTTAATTTGTGCACATTCCTTTTCGTTACTGCTTTCTTCCTGTGTCACTGTTTTTCCATATTTCTCTTCCTCTTTCTTTCCCTTTTTTTGTTTTTGTCTCTCTGCTTTGGGTGAAAGTCTGATTAAGAAAAATAGGTAGCGGTCCCCGAAAAATAAGTGCTGGTGGGCCCCCCCTGCAACAGCCTGTTCAAATTAAGCACTGGTAAAGCATATTTAATCTACCTTTCCATCGCAGTCATAGGCACCAACTTCCCAACTAGGTTTAGACCTAACACTCACCAGTACTTATATTCATATATACCCAGAATGTGTCAGCACTCATAGGGTTAACGCACATAAGCTCAGTAACAGTCGGTTTTGGTTAAATTGAGAAGCTGGGTGAGCATGGTGAGCTGGGGCACTGCCTTAATTCACTGAAATGGGCCTGGTGTGGTGTTGCTACTGCTCTCAACGCAGTCGAGCTCACTGATTATTATTATTATTATTATATTTCTTATATAGCGCCAGAATCGACCCCCGAAGGGGTATCTCCACGCTTGCCTTGGGAACCCGTCCTGGCTTTTCCCTGTGAGATAGCCCCTACAGGGCATCCCCAAGGTGAAAGCCAGGCATCCTGCCGCGGGGGGCCGTTGTGGAGAATAAGCAAGCTTAATGCCCAGAGTTGCAGAGTGCGAACCCATGATTAGGCCAGGCACCGAAGCGAGAATTATCGAGTCCATGGACATTTGAGCTCAAGACCCTGCCGCGTCGGGAATTGAACCCTGGTCCCGGGTCTGACCTCTGCTTCCGGGTCTGCCTGCTCTAGCCAGTGAGCCACACTTCTCCACTTCTCCTTGAATGCTGCTGATGACTCATGGGGGTTGTGGCAATTTGGAACAAAATCTGCGCATGAAGCCTGGCTGCCACGCAGACACTACACCTGCCGGACCAAATCCAGCCCAAATTGCCTAATCAGTGTCCTGCCCAGCAGCAACACTGACCAAAGGGCAGCAAAAACAGTAACATAGCTGCCAAAGTTTCAGATTGATTATGAGTGGCATTTTCATGGTTTAGTGTACTTATGAGTGACTTTCAAGACCAAATGTGTGACATTTAAAGTGACACTTTCGCACGAGCAAAATCAAGCAATGGAAATATCAGAAATGACACCCGTTTGAGCAACAAGAAACTCTAAATAGATCTTAAAGCTGTTGCACTAACTTAGCCCCTTATGATAAAAGCAGTAACCCATGAAATTATCCATATTAGCTGGTGGTACACTTTCTTTGCAGCAGGCTTAATATGCCTAATATGCTTAATATCCCTCTGTACAGCTTTATGAGGAGTCAAACTGCCAGTGGCCAGAAGTCTAATTTCTTTCCAACAGGCACATTTATGATCAGTTCTCTTTGACATTTTTATTGTTGCCTAGAAAAGTGATAGGCACATAAGTAACTCTGCAGCAGGTGCTATTAAAGGCATATGTTGTAATGTAAGCACAGCACCTCACCCCAGCTCAGTGTCAGGTGGGGCTGAACACCAAGCAATAAAACGATTTCTGTGACAAAAGCAGTAACCCATTGAGCTATCCACATTACATGCATAGTACACGTTATTTGCAGCACCTACATTAATCCTCTGAGCTACTTTATGGCAACTGCTACGAGACAAAAGCGAGAACATGAATCATGAGTTTCCTTTCACTTACCAACTCGCTCAGCAAAGGCAGTGGTTGGAAAAATAATGTCTGCATTGGGCTGGTGCTATGGCTGCAGCGGTCTGTGGACTCGCACATGCTCACAGCCGAGAGCTGCTCAGGCCAATTGCTGATGAAGATAGGAGCGTTCAGTGGCGGATTCTCCTCTCTGTCTGCAGTACTGTCGAAGTTATCCTGAGAGCTCGTGTCTTTGCACACTGGAGTTCAGAGCAGGCCCGTGCCCTGTGCCTTTTAAAGATATCTACAGCAAGCTCTCACCGACCACTGGACACAAACAGGTGACACGCGGATATATGTCCAAAAACCAGGACTGTCCTTGCAAATGCGGGACCTCTGGTCTCCCCACCAGAGGGAAAATGTCCCTGTTTCAATCACCTCCCTTCTACTACCGGCTTCGGCTAGCACCTCCCAGCTGTAAACCATTCCTTGAGTGTTAGCAGAGCTGAGAACAAAGTAAAAAGTCTTCACCACGTCTTGCTCTTGAGAATCCTTGCAGTGTGCACGATAGCACAAGGCCCACCTGGCTCTGGCAAGCCGACTCTGCTAGGATAATAATAAACTGTGAAGTTCTCGGGAACTAGCCAGGCTGTGCTCCCCAACTTCGACAGACCCCTCTCTGCCTCACGCAGGACATTTGTACCACTGCTGCAGGTTTTTTTTTGTATTTGGAAAGATCAAAATTAATATTTTCGAGGTTGCACGCTTTACTACCTTTCTTATGGTCGGTTCCAGGAGCGGGACTCGGACATTGTTTGCCATAATTCCACGCCGAGGTCACCACAGGGAGCCATTCAAATTCAGCTCTCTGTTTCCAGGCACTGGACCTCACATGAGTAAAGCGCAGTGCCTCCGGAAGGCGCTCGGAACAGGAGCAAAGTGCGGGAAAGAGAACAACAAAAGCAAGGAATTGTTTCCGGACTGACCGCATGCGCACCACAGTCTCACAACTCCAGTCGTCGAGGCCCGGCCGCCGCTTCTGACTGACCTCACTTCCTTCCTGTAAAAGACGTGAGGTCATGATGCCCCCACATGGCGCTCGGTAATTGGGCAGGTGACGTGAATCAGTGACTCACTGTGACAGCGGGCGGGAATGTATTTGTTTCAATTATGCAGGCACAGAGGCAGCACTACTAGCCTGCCTGGCAGATTGTAACATTAAACCACTGACTGTCTCACCCACAGCCGCACCACTCTTCACCAGGGATTCGGGAGAGGAGAATAACACTGTGCCGAGGCCGTAGGTACATATACAAAATTTAAATATCGATCATCAATATCATGTGTGACATCACGTGCAGCAACGTGTGTAGACCCGGCCCTACAAAGGAAGTGCCGGTGCTAAGCACCGGCAAGCACCGGCACAAATTAAGCCCTGCCCTGCTTTTTCTTGTGACTTTTCTGTCTCTCTGCCACTCGTTTCCTCCTGTTTTTTGTGACCTTTTCTGCCCTTTCTTGTGACCTTTGTGCCTCTGTGCCCTTCGTTTTCCCCCGTTTTTTGTGACCTTTCTGTACTTTTTTGTGACCTTTGACCCAGCTTGCAGGCTAGTCGCCCCCACGCCGCTGCTCGTCACCTGACTGCCTGGTTCCTGCCTCCTTGCTGTCTCCTTGGTTCCTGGGTTTTTCCCTCCCCTCTGCCCTGTGCACCAGTTCCCCCTGCCGCTCCCGAGCCGACCCTTTCCCGCTACTGCATCCCGGCGGCCCCGCCCCCCCTGCACACCCATTCGCCTCCCCGCTCCCGCCTCCCAGCTGCTTCTCCCTCCCAAGCCACCTCATATGCAGGCCGAGTAGCAGCCATGCAGCAGGCGTGCCGCTGGTGTGCCGCGCCCATCCGTGCCTGGACCACGCCCAGCGCCAGTACCCCTTTGACCCCGTGAACTTCACAACACTAGAATCCACTATGACGCCAGCACCCTCCACGCACTCAACACCGGCCGAAACCACACCTGCTTCCAGGCCGCCCCGAAACGGACCCACGGACCCTTCCCCTGCCACACCTGCAGCTTCACCTGCAACAGAACCACCAAAAATCCAAAGACTGGACCCAACCACCTCCGCTGCATACTCCTCAACACCCGCTAAGCACGCAAACACGCCGTCGAGCTCAGGGATCTGCTCGACACCTCCGCCCCAGACGTGGCCTTCCTGACCGAGACCTGGTGGAACGACTCCTCGGCGCCCGACATCGCCATAGCCATCCCGGACGGCTACAAGATCACCCTCAGGGATCGCGCCAATGGAATCCGAGGAGGAATAGCCATCGTCCACAAGTCCACCCTCAAGGTCGCCACCCACGCAGACGACACCCTCAACACCGCCAAACAACTGCACTTCCGGATTGACACCGACCCCAACACCACCCTCAGAGGAACACTCATCTACAGACCCCCCGGACCCCGGGCTCAGTTCAGCTACTCCATCGCCGACCTCGCCAGCACCCACGCACTCGCCTCCACGAACAACATACCCCTCGGGGACCTGAACTTCCACCTTGAGAACAACAATGACGCCAACTCCGCCACCCTGATTAACAACCTCGCCAACCTGGGCCTCAGACAACTCGTCACCACACCCACCCACGCCGCTGGCAACACGCTGGATCCCATCTTCTACACAGGCTCCCAAATCGCCTTCGACCACACCACCGAACTCCACTGGACCGACCAACGCTGCATCCATTTCATCTTCAAGAAACCAACCACGCACTACCGCACCCAACAGCTGCCTCGCCGCTGCCGGAGCAAAGTCACCGAATACCAGCTGATCACCTCTCATGCCAAGAACCCACCCACTGACCCCACCAACCCAGATGCCGCAGCCCGAAACCTCAGACAGTGGATCGACGACTGCGCCAACACCCTCGCCCCGCTCAAGAAACCCTTCAACAGACTCACCAACAATTTTTTTTTTTTTTTTTTTTGTAGAGCGCGTAGTCACCCTGAGGTATCCCAGCGCTAGGAACCCTATCTCTTCGGTTCAGCGGGCCGAGGGCGAAGCGAAAGGGTGGGGGGGTAGAAGATCAGTGTTATGGGTAAGCATGAATCATTGGGGAAAAAGATGAGTCTTGAGCCGCTTCCTGAAGCAAAGGTATTGTGGTTCGAGTCGCAGGTCGCGGGGGAGCGAGTTCCAAAGGCGTGCAGTTTGGACTGAGAAACGTCTTCCTCCTGAGCGGGCTTTCTTGAATCTGGGGGTGGTGATGAAATTTTCTGTGTCCGAACGGAGGGATCTTGTGGATTTATAGGGTGTGATGAGTTTACTAAGGACAGGGGGGCCTTGATTTTGTAGTAGTTTGTGGGCTAGGCACAAGGCCTTGAATTTGACCCGCTCCCTTATGGGAAGCCAGTGGAGGAGTTTTAGAGCAGGTTTAGCGGAGGTTCTGGCAGGGGTATTTGTGATAATCCGGGCCGCAGTATTCTGGATTCTCTGAAGCTTGTTAAGGGTCGCTTCAGGAGCGCCTAGATAGATCACATTGCTGTAATCAAGCCTCGAAAGTATTAGGCCTTGAATTAGCAATTTTTGTGATTTGAAGGGCAAGAGGGGCAGAACTTTCCTTAGAGATTTCAGGAGCCCGAAGCAGGTCCCGGCTACTTTCTTTGCCTGCACCTTGAATGAGAGGTCAGTGTCAAGCCACACACCTAGACTTCTTACCTCTTCTTTTGGATCAGGGGGAGGGCCCAGACAAGCTGGCCAGATGTTCGGGGAGAGTGTGAGCCCTTTCGGGCCGAGGAGCAGAACTTCAGTTTTCGTACCGTTTAGTTTTAGGGCTGAGTTATTCATCCAACAGTGGACCTGCGTAAGGCAGTTAAATAGGTCTGCTGATTGTTGTCTGGGGTGAGACAGAGACACCACTAGTTGTGTGTCGTCAGCATAGCTGACGACGCTCACTCCGAATGGGGTGATGACCTCCTCCAATGTCGACATATAGATATTAAATAATGTGGGGCTCAGGGAGGAGCCCTGAGGCACACCACATTGGAGGGGAATTTCGGAGGAGCAGGCGTTCTTCTCCCAGATCTGATAGGTTCGTTGAGCTAGAAAGGATGAGAGCCAGGATAGGGCCGAGCCTTCCACACCAATTCTCTTAAGTCTTTTGATGAGCAGTTGGTGGTTGACGGTATCGAATGCCGCACTTAGGTCGAGGAGGATCACTGCCACTGATCCTCCTCCGTCCAATAGTGCTCTGGCTTCCTCTACCGCTGCCAGGAGGGCGATGTCAGTGCCCTGCCCTGGACGGAAGCCCGTCTGGGAACTTTTTAGCTTATTGTTGACCTCCAGGAACTGAGAGAGTTTCTTATTAACCAGTTTTTCAGCAATCTTGCTGACTCCTGGGAGTAGGGAGATGGGCCTGTAATTAGCCAGATTTTCGGGGTCGAGGGAAGGTTTCTTTAGTAGAGCTTTTACGACGGCCGTCTTCCAGCTCGGGGGTACAACTCCCTGTTGGAGAGAGGCGTTGATCAGATAAGTCAGAGGGGGGATAATCGTGGGGGCTACCTCCTTGAGGATCCGGAGTGGTGCGGGGTCTCTGGGCGATCCGCTCTTTATGGATTGTAGCGTGTTTCCTACTTCTTCAGTTGTAACTTGACCCCAAGAAGAGAGACAGGTAGGTGTTAGGGAGTACGGGAGAACGTTTTCTTCACATGGATTCGCGAGGGGGATTGAATCAAGAATTGTTAGAATTTTGTCATGGAAGAAATTAGCCAATTGTTGGCATTTTTCCTGATCAGCTTTAGGATCAGTAGGGTGTCAACAAGAGAGCCACCTCGTTCACCAACGAGCTACAGACCTCTAAACACGCATGCCGAAACTGAAGAAGACATGGCTCAGGAACGCACACCGGACAACCACGCAGCCCACAAGGACGCCACCTTCAGACACCAACACCTCATCAGATTAGCCAAGAGATCCTCCTTCAAAGACTGCTTGGATAACAATGCACACAACAGCAAAGAGCTCTTCAGCATTGCAAAGGAACTCTCCAACCCCAGCGCCAACGTCAATGACATCCCGCCCTCACAGGAACTGTGCAACTCACTAGCCATCTTCTTCCACCGCAAGATCGCTGACATCCACGAGAGCTTCAACACCACGACCGCCCGACTACGCCAGACTCCACCTCCCCGGTGAACACCACCAGTGCCAACCGCCTGACCTCCTGGTCCAACGTTAATGACGACGAGACATGCAAGGTCATGAACTCCATTCACTCAAGATCTCCGTCTGACCCGTGCCCACACCACGTATTCAACAAAGCAGACGCAGCCATCCCACCCCAACTACGGAAGGTCATCAACATCTCCTTCGAAACAGCGACATTCCCGGAAAGCTGGAAGCACGCCGAAATCAACGCCCTCCTCAAGAAGCCCAAAGCGGACCTCAAGAACTTCCGGCCTATCTCCCTGCTCCCATTCCCGGCAAAGGTCATCGAGAAAATCGTCAACATGCAACTGGCCCACCACCTCGAAGACAACAACATCTTGGACCCGTCCCAGTCCGGATTCAGAATAAACCACAGCACTGAGACAGCCCTCATCGGCGCCACAGACGACATCAGGCGCCAACTAGACAATGGCAAAACATCAGCCCTCATCCTCCTGGACCTGTCAGCTGCCTTCGACACGGTCTGCCATCGCACTCTAAAGACACGCCTCCTAGAAGCCTGAATTCAAGAGAAGGCTCTTGACTGGACCACCTCCTTCCTCTCCGGCAGAACCCAGATCGTCCGCCTCCCACCCTTCCGATCCAAAGTCACTGACATCATCTGCGGCATCCCCCAGGGCTCATCGCTCAGCCCAACGCTGCTCAACGTTTACATGGCCCCCCTCGCACAAGTGGCCCGCCATCACGACCTCAACATCATCTCCTATGCTGACGACACCCAGCTCATCCTCCCCCTCACCAAGGACCCACACACCGCCAAAACCAACCTCCACGAGGGAATGAAGGCCGTCGCCGATTGGATGAGGAGCAGCCGTCTGAGCTGAACTCGCACAAGACAGAGATCCTCATCCTCGGACCCACCCCTTCAGCCTGGGACGACTCCTGGTGGCCGACCACACTGGGAACAGCACCAACACCCACTGATCATGCATGCAATCTAGGATTCATCCTCGACTCCTCCCTCTCCATGTCTAAGCAGGTCAATTCCGTCTCCTTCTCCTGCTACAACACCCTCCGCATGCTCCGCAGGATCTACAAGTGGATCCCGACCGAAACAAGAAGAACGGTGACACAGGCCCTCTTCAGCAGCAGAGTGGACTACGGCAACGCACTCTACGCAGGAATCCCAGCCAAACACCTACGACGACTACAACACATCCAAAACGCCTCCGCACCACTGATCGTCAATGTCCCCTGCCGCAGCCACATCGTCCCCCACCTGAAAGACCTACACTGGCTCCCTGTTGACAAGAGGATCACCTTCAAGCTCCTCACCCACGCACACAAACACTCCACAACGTGGACCAGACTACCTGAACAGCAGACTCAGCTTCCACACCCCCACCCGCCAGCTCCGATCCACCAGCCTCGCCCTAGCCGCTGTCCCCCGCATCCAACGAACGACCTCCAGCAGCAGATCCATCTCCTATCTCGCCGCCAAGACCTTGAACACCCTCCCTACCCACATACGGCAGACCCAAGACATACTCGCCTTCAGAAGACTCCTCAAGACCTGGCTCTTCGAGCAGTAGCAGCAATACCCCCTCCCCCCTCAGCGCCTTGGGACACTCACGGGTAAGTAGCGCGCTTTACAAGTACTCTGATTAATTGATTAAGTCACCCCGATTAAATAGCCGCACTCTAAATTTAGAGATGTCCACTGCCCCAGCGGACATCTCCCACATTGGCAGGAAGCGCCATCAGTGCAGTTGCGGTTGATGCATCAAAAGTGTACTTTTTGTGACATGGTATAAAGTAGTTCAGTCATTTTTGAGAAATGAGCATTAAAAGAGGAGTTTGGTCGGGCATGAAGATGTTAATGCTCCAGAAAATGTTAGGTAGTTCTGGACAGTTGGATCCCCTGGAGTCACATGGTACAGAAATCTTCTAAATATAGGGCCTTCTTATTGGCCTACAGAGCTTTCTCTCCCATCAGCGAATTCAGGATCATGGTACCAGTGCTGGTACAGCAGAACTAAGTGATCTGTCACAGCTCTGAACAAAATGTTGTGGCCCCCATTACAAGACTCAAGGACTCGGCCCCTAGGTACTCAAAAAGCTTTTTAAAAAGGGTTGTGGGTGTTTGACGCATGCAGGGGGTTGGCAGTCCATGAAGGAGTTGGGTACAGAACCCGGCCTGTGGCCAGATCCAGCAGCCAATCCCTCACTGCACACAGCCAAAGGTCGTGCATTGCAGGTGGTTGGGCAGCCCTGGTGCGTTGGGGTGCAGGGCCTAGCCAATTGCCACGTCTGGCAGCCAAAACCTGGCTGCACACAGCAGAAAGCAGTGTGCAACGGAGGCGTTGGCTGAAGTTTTAATATGAAAAAAGAAGAACAGGAATTCACTGACAAACAAGTAAAAAACAAAACAACTCTGAAATTCACAAGTTAGGTTTACTGACCTATTGAGGGTAACCCTATAGGGGTTACTGGGCAGCAGCTTTGGGGGCTGGAGTTATCTACTGTCCACGGGTATGTTCTACTATGGTGCAGTAAAACAAGGCCAGCATAAACTTTCTGTACTTGACTCTCAGAGGCAGTGATGGTGAGCAGTCTCAGGCTTCTCAGGGAGGTTAGTGTCCAGGTACTGCATGCTTAGAACTCAACAAAGCACCCAGCAGCACAATAACGTGATAGTCTAGCCCATAGGTTTTCTTTAGAAAAGTACTTTATTCTACCATAAGGCACAGTACTCCACAGAACACAAGAATTTATCAGATACCTGATGTACAGGTGGGAATCTAATATTCTTCAAGGTTGGTACCCACCTCTCACTCTGTCATCCTCCTTTCTTAGAGCCTATGGCCTGATTGCATTGCAGCTGCTGCAGGTGCAGCATTTCTCCTCTGTTAGCATATACTCCTTCTCTAGCTGGAAAAGTCAAATACTCTTTCACCCATTGGGTGGCCAAGGTGAGCCTTCTGTCCACATTCTGACTCACTGGAGCTGTGCTGGGTCACGGTTGAGTTACACTGCAGAATTGCTCAGGTCTGGAAGCACAGACCGCTCAGTAGAACCCGAAAGACTGTGGCAGTGGCTGACTCCTGTTGGTGGCCCTCTTGTGGGTTCCTAGTGGTATCAGCAGCAGACGGAACTCGAAGTTGCAGCTTCTACGGTTACTCCAGTCTGGTGATACTCAGCAGCGGTGCGGCAGCGGTGCATCCATTGGGGCGTAGGGGCGTAGCCCCACCAGCCACAATGGACCCGCATCGCGGCCGCAATCCTATCTATACATTTTTTAAATACATTTCAACAATCAGCCTCCGCCCTCAGCCCACCGCCGGGAATTGTGCAGGGGGGGGGGGATGGCCTGCAGCTTGAGTGACACTCAGGCAGACCGTAGTGCGCTGTGCGCATGCTTGGGTTTGTTGGAAACTATCTCAAGCATGCGCACTAAGTTCCCCAGCGGGACCCAGGGGGGTACTTGTTCGCCTGCTGCCAGTGCCACAGCCCGGGTTTTCAAAGGGCGACAGGGCGAGCAGCAAATGTGCCCTCCCAGCGCCAGGATTGGCTGGTCCACCAGCACGCAGCAGCCATCATTGGATGCCGCGCGGGGGGTGGCGCACACACTGTCAACGCACACGCTGCGAGTTTCCCATGCTGCCGGCGGCCGGCCATGCTATCTCTCAGGGGTATTCTGTGGGCACTGGGCAGGTGCCCAGGACTCTGCTTGCGGTGTAAGTTGCACAGCGAAGGTAGGACGGTTTTCTCTTTTTTTCCCAGAACCGTGAGCTCTTGCGGGGAAAAGCACTGACTGGAGCAGCTCTGCTGGTGTGGTAGGCATCCGGGGTGCGGATGCAGGGAAAACAGACTCCTGTTGGTGCCCTGACTGGGCCGGTAGAGCCGGGCGCCGATCTTTCCCTTCGTCTGGGCTGCAGGCGTTGAGTCACTGCTAGGGGTGCAGCAGCAGGGAGGCTGGGACTCAGAGCGCTACCATCCCACCAGGCTGCGGCACCGTGTTGCCTCCTACCCTTCTACCCTTGCATTGGGGGTGCAGAGGTGAGTGCCAGTTGTTGCGGTGGTACCGGTGCAGGGACCAGGCGTATCGCGCCTCCCGGTGTAGGAGTGGCAGGCGGAATCACCCGTGGACACCTCAGGGCGGGATGACTTTGAGGGTCCAGAAGCATGGCTGTCCCTTGCTAGTCATGGAGCCTCCTCGTATGTCTATTTGCTGTTTCTCGCACTGAGCTCTCGCAGTAGGGCTGGCTGGTACGGGCTGGCTAGTACGGGCTGCAGCTGCGGCAGTATGCGGGCACCTGCTGGGACTTCTCTCCTGGGGCCGGGTCATGCGCTGGGTGACCTCCGTCCTCCTCAGCACGGCCTCGATCGTCGTGCTGGCAATGGGCGAGCAGGAGCCTTCAGGCAGGCTACCTTGATCCTCCCGTTTCTGTGAGGAGGTAACTGGGTGGCGCAAGTGACAGTGGCAGTCTGAAGGGTGCAGCCAGGCAGGGAGGGCAAGCAGGGGGGGGGTGTGGGGAGGGCTGTACTGCAGTCCGAGGGGTACAGCCAGAGCCAGGACAGGGGGTGTAAGCAGGGGGGTCGGAGGGTAAAGGGGAGAGGTGTGCTACAGTCCGAAGAGTAAACCAGCACAGGGGGCAAGCAGGGGGGGCGGGGGTGGAGGGGAGAGCTGTGCTCCAGTCCGAGGGGTGCAGCAGGACAGGGGTGCAAGCATGGGGACAGGGTAGAGGGGAGAGCTGTGCTGCAGTCAGAGGTGTACAGCCAGGGCAGGGGGTGTAAGCAGGGGGCAGGTGTGGGTCAAAGGGGTGCAGCCAGGGCAGGGAGGGCAATTAGGGGGACGGGGTGGAGGGGAGAGCTGTGCTTCAGTCCGAGGGGTGCAGAAGGACAGGGGTGCAAGCATGGGGACGGGGTAGAGGGGAGAGCTGTGCTGCAGTCAGAGGTGTACAGCCAGGGCAGGGGGTGTAAGCAGGGGGCAGGTGTGGGTCAGAGGGGTGCAGCCAGGGCAGGGAGGACAATACACAGAGGCAGGATATTTAGCCATCAGTGAAGATTGAGACATGCTGCAACTCTTTAAATGAAAATTTAGGGCAACATAAAGTGATTGTCTGTGCTCTCATTATAGGTGTTCCGTGGAAATGTGGACAACAACACTCCCTACGTAAATTCGTTCACACCTCCAGTAGAAGCGCAGTACGTACGGCTGTTTCCACAGGTGTGCTGGGATGCGAATTGTCAGGTCAGCCTATAACTTTATGATAGTAATTTGGAATGGATTGAAAAGACTATATGTGCATATTGCTATAGTATATACAAATGTGCAGAGTGTCGTATGGCATTTACTACTATTCAGAGGGTGGGAAAGAGCTATGACTCTTAAGAGCTGAAGCCTCTTGCTGAACTCAGAATCTCTGGAGTCCACTCACGCCACAGGTTCTTCCAGGTAATAATGACGCTTTCAGGCAACAGGGGCGTTAATGGTGAGAGAGAAGCATCAGGGCGGTTAATGGTGAGAGAGAAGCAGCAGGGCGATTAATGGTGAGAGAGAAGTAGCAGGGCGATTAATGGTGAGAGAGAAGTAGCAGGGCGATTAATGGTGAGAGAGAAGCAGCAGGGCCATTACCATTAGTGGTGGTGAGAGAGGCATCAGGGCAGTTATGGGGAGCGAGAAGCAGGCAGGGCGTGACTAGTGAGTGGGAAAGGTGTTAACAGTAGGAGGGAGACGGGAGAGTTAATGGTAGAAGGAAGACAGGACGTCAGCGGAGAGAGAAGGCGACGGGGGCACTGTAAGAGGGAGACGGGCATTAATAGAGAAACGAAGACCGGGGCGTCAGGCAGGCCCCTGCTACGCTTCATGGAGTGCGGGGCTTCCTGCCCGAGGCCACTGAATATATTTGGAGACATGGGAGACTCGGCGGCTCCTCATTGTGTTCCGGGAGGGGAGTGGGCACCGTTTTTATCACGCCTCTGAGGAGCATTCGTGGTGAGATGGAGACATGGGCCTTAACGGAGAGGGCAGTGGTTTTAGTGATGAGATGGATAGAGTGGTCCATGGAAAGGAGACCTTGTGTCAATGGCAAAGGGAGACGGGCATCAGTTATGGTTATAGGGAGAGCATGCGTTCATTATGCTTTAGGGGAAAAAGGTAGAGGTAACCCTGAAAGTAAGAAGGGGTGACATGGAGGGCTTGGCTTCACAAAGAGTTGAGGAAGGCAGCCAGTAGAGCAATAGGAAGGAAAATCGAGACCTCGCCATAATAAAACCTAAATAAATGTACGAAGAGGAAAACGAGAAAAGAAAAAGGAGCTGGGCTTTTTGGGGTGTGTGGAGAAAAGGGACAGGGCAATGTGGGAGAACGCAGACGAAGCAGTCAGCCACGTTTGTCTTATATAACATGTCCCATACACTGTTTTACACACACATGATTGCTAGTCTCTGTGTAATGTGTGCGTTATGTACAGTGCTGTTATGTACAGTGGTGTTCATTCGACTTCCTATGTTGCTGGAGTGCATTTGTTTTTTTTGCAACTGATTCTATGACTTTTAGGGGTGTATCCTCGAAAGTCTCCTGTTAATGTGGCTGACCTGCTTGCTGAAGTGCACTTTATACTTGCTTTTGAGTGACTCCAAGTATTGCTGGTTTAATTCGATTCCGTTTGCTGACTTGTGATGCATGGCTTGATGGGTGTATGCGTTTATTTCCCTGTGACTAGTTTGTTCTGATATAATTGTCTTATTTGCAATAGTTTTCAGTACACAGTTTGCTCAATCAGTTATGATTTTGTGTGACTACCTGGATTCCTGGAGTGCCTCTGACTTCGTTCTGTTTCTTTACTTTTTGTGACTGTTGGTCCTGCGGGGAAACATTTTCAATTTATGTTGTTTTGTTTACTGGGAGCATTGCTTTTATTTTCCTTTAGTGTAATAGGCTGGCTGGTGAAGTGCACTTCCCATAGTGTGCAGTCACTTCAATTTGCCTTTAGGTGACTACCTGGCTTGATGGTGGTTTTCTATTTGATTTCATGTAACTCCTTGTCTTGATGAGTGCATTGGTTTTAGTTTGTTTGAGGTAACTGCTTCACATGCTGGTTTCATCACACAGCTGACACCCACCCTGAGAAAGCCAGAGCTGCCCTGTAAGTGGTATGAACACCAGTACGCTTAGGTTCCTTACAGCTCCTTCACTTGAAGTGGGTTACCACCTACCCTTTACTTCTTGTATCCTGCTCGTACCAAGTCAGATCCAGACCCAGACCAGTCCCCACAGTTGCTCCGGATTAAGGGACATTGTCATGTCATCTCAGGCGCGATGTAAAGATTACCAGTGAGCTGAGGACTCTTTTGGCTCAAGAACCAACTAGCTGGAGACCCTTGTGGTTGTTTAAAGATTTAAGATCAGCCTGTAACTCAGTCTTGAGCTGGGTGGGTGACCTTGATTACAAAGTGGCTGTGCCAGATGTCCCATTATGACCCCTTTTGCCTGTCTCCCCTTCAGACGCAGAGGGCGTAAAACTGGGGGGTGCTCAACCCTGCCAAAAAACTGAGGGGTGACCCTAAGAGCACAGCTGCCATCCAATCAGGGGTGGGATGCTTTGGTGTGCTGGTCTGGTTTTCTGGGTGACTGGTTTTCTGACTTATGACTGCGCATTCCTTTCAGTGTGCACTTGCTTCAGTTTACTTTTTGAGTCACTGTCTAGTTTGCTGGATGTATTGCTTTCATTTTTTGACTTGCTTGATGCTTTTATGTTGGTGCCTGCATGCTGAAGTGTACTCTTCTTCAGTTTAAATGTATGTGACTGGCCTGTTGACTAACACCCTGCTTTCAAAGTGAAGGTTCACAGGTTCACTCTTGCTTTAGTTTACTTTTGTATGGTTGACTGCATACACTGTATTGCTGGATGCATTGCTTTAAGTTACTACTTGATGCATTGCTTTCAGTTTGCTTTCAAGTAATTGCCTCTCATTTTCCTAATGCTTTGTGAAGGCTGTTTCCCAACTGCTGTGCAACTTCTTCTACTCTTAGAGCTGAGATTTTCATGAAAGTCTTATAGTCTGAATTCAGCACCTGAGCGTAATAGGACGGAATGTATGAAGCTCTGTGGTTATACTGAATAAGCAGCTACCTATGTTATGCCATCTACTAATGTAATAACTGCACTTTCACAATTGCTTAATTAACCTTCCTGCTTTCTCAAATTTGCTTGAAAATGCACGATTTTTCTTCTTTTTTTTCAAAATTTTCTTGGGGGGGTTATCCCCCAAACCCCCCTTTTGGGGTTCGGTGCAGTATGCAAATCACTTTGCGCCCCACCACTTTCAAATGTCACCCACCGCCCCTGGTGATACTCAATTGAAGTTACGATGCACCTCACTGGGATGCTTCAATGTTATCATCCTCCCTCCAGGTGTATGTCTGTAGCTGTGACTTAACTGCTTTGAGGTGCCAGGGACATGGGTGGCCAGGTTTGATCAGGTGTGCAGATCTTTACCACAGCAGTCAATCAGTGCTTTGGCACTGAGTGCCTTGAGCCAGCATCTTTGTTCTTCAGAATGGTGTAGTTGTTCTGCACCTGTTAGGTCAGTAGGTTAGCCACTCAAGCAGATCAAATGAGGTACCCTCTGGTAGGCACCACAACTTGAAAGGATTCTTCTTCTTGAGCTTCAGAGATTACTGAGGCACCGATCCGCTGTTGCCACGGTTGCAGCAACACAATCACTGGCACAATTGAGGATGGCAGAGACCGCTATGGCACACTATGGAAGTGCTAATGTTCCACTGAGGAGTTCAGGGATCAGCACCCAGACTACAGCACATTTGTCACACAAGAGGTGAGCCTAGGTGGACAGGCCACAGCACCAGAGTCCTGTAGGGTCGAGAAAGGCAGAGCTTTTCAGTCTTCCAGAACAAGACAGGTTGTTGTTCCTCCAGGTCAGACTCCAAGTGATGTGCCCTCACCATTGGGAAGCTGGCAGACTCCAGTTCTGGTTGCACAGTAGCTCTCAGGGTACTCTGTGGGGAACCCCATCCTTGATCGAAGTGAACATGTAACTGGTATAACAAGTGGATCAGACGGTTCCACTCTTATGCAGAGATAGCAGACTGGGATTGTGGATTCTTTCAGCCTTTTTAAAATTGGTTTGTGTCAGTTCTCTTTTTGTGCATCCTTCTCAGCAAGTCTTCCAGTCCGAACCGTTGTCTTGAGTGAAGCTCTTCATAGCAGAGTCGTCTATAGGCTGGCCTACCATACAAGAGGCACAAAGAGGTATGAGCAGTCTGCACCTATCAACAGCCACACCTGATTGTGTTCAGAAAGCCAGAAAAAAGGATGCCCCCCCTTTTAAAAGGACCCTTCACACTTTGAGCTCAGGAATTGTAGTGACACCCTTCACTCCTACCATCCACCAAATGGAAGTCTCAGCAGACTAATTAGCAGCCATCTGTATCAGAGAGGATTCAATTTCTATGGCGAAGCCTGTCTCCTGTTTCCACACTTCAGTGTCTGAGTTCTCTCCCTTCAGGCTCAGGAATGTCAGCACTACACTTCCACTATCTGGGAAAGCAACCTCACCTGTGGAAGTTGAAGAAATTGATGTACATAAACAGCATTCATTCCCCTTCTTCTCCCACTCCTCTCCCTGTGAGCACCATGAATACCGTAAATTATTGACCGTATTACTCTGCCAGTAAGAGCCCGTACCCATATGCATATGTACAGCCATTCTTGGCACCATGGCCTTTTACCCATTGGAATCCCCGGCTTCCCTCCTGCGCGTATCTTGAAACCCCCTCTCTCATGCATAGACCATGAAACCCTCTCCCTCTGCGCGACCCTGCTGTGAAAGGCAACTCTCCTGCTTGACCCGCACAAAACCCCCCCCCATTCCTCCTTGAGAAGGCATCCTTCGCCTTAGCTGACATAACCCTCCCCAGCTGCACCTGACTGCCCCCGCTCTCTCATGTACGGGTCATAAGATCTCTCTCTCTCTCTCTCTATGTGACTCTGTCCCTGTGTCCACCCTGGCTATCCCCTCCCTTCTCCTCACATGGGCAAGTCGTAAACCTTCTTCTGCAAGACCCTGTCTTCGGGGACCATGGCCGCGCCTGACCAACACCTCCTTCCCTTCCATGAATGCCCCTCTGTTGGCAAAGCCTTCCCACCGCGCTCGATTGTCCATTCGGCATGAATACCACTCCTTTGATGACCCCTTCCCCCGAGTCCGGCTGACCACACATGTCCGAGGCCATCGCCTGAGTCAGGAGATACCATTTACTGCCCTTATTGTATGAAGTCACTCCTCTTCAAAGGACCCACTATTGATCCTGGCCACCCCACCCCCTGGCTATGATTAGGCGCGCACATCCTAAACTGTTGATGAAACACTCAGCTGCGTGATTGCCCTCCCCTCTTATCAGCAGGTCAAGGGTCCCTATTGTGAACACATGTGGGGTAGGATTGACACGAGGATTATAGGGTTATCTTTCCTTCGTTTCACAATGCTGTGACTGTAATGCCAAATGTTTTGTAAGGTATAAAAGGTTGAGTCTCAGCTCACTTGTTAGAGCACCTCCTGAAAGACACTGTGTTTCGTGTCCGAAATGACTGGCTCTCCTCATGAGAAATAAACTCTGTTCTTGATTCCTGCTCCCAGCGCCCGTCTCTTTATTTGGTAACTATTCAACATGGGAACTAAGAGGTGGTTTGCGCCAGCGGCCTGGGCATCGGTAGTAATCTGGGCTCCTGTTCCACAATTGGCGTCCCAACGCGGGGTCCATCAGTGACATAGGGTTCGGTAAGAGAGATCCAGACGAAGAAGTGAACGTCTAAAATGATCGGGGTATGCCTGCCTTGAGAGGGCCCTCGCCCGGCTGCCGATCAAAAGAACTTCACCAATTCTGAACGGACCTCTCTTGAGTGACCCATTGTCCTGACTGGAATCCCACAGGAATGCTACATGGAGTAAGAGAACGATCGGGCGCTGGAGGAGGAAGACGAAGAACTGTCCGTATGGTCCGGTCCGGGTAAGATTAAGTAGGGCGTTTTTACGCCTGATTGGTAGGGTGGTTCTATCCACCTGATTGATTGATTGATTGTATTGAAATCGGTATTTGTATACTGATATTGTTGATATTGGTTCATTTAGCTTTGAAGGCTACTTGACATATTGGTTCTCTTCTGGAGAACGAGACATTCTCTGTCTGCAAACAGCGGCGAATAGGAACGTCGTCCCTCTTTGCAGATCGAGAAGGGTAGGTAATGCAGACTTTTGTCCCCGTTGTAATCCGTCATGCCTACTTTTCTCCCCACTGATTGTTTGAAATCGATTAATAATCGATTGTTGCTCTTTGAGATCTTCCCTGTCTACAAACTGAGACGAGTAGAAATATTCTGTCTTCCTTTCTGGATAGCGAAGGGCAGGTAATGCAGACGTTTGTCCCCGTTGTAATCCGTCATGCCTGTTTTTCTCCCCACTGATTGGTTGGTTGCCTGGACATTGTTGTTCCAGGAATTGTTTCGTTTGAGGTATTTTCTGCCTGCAAACAACGTGGAATAGAAATATTCTGTCTAGTCTTTGCAAGTAGTAAAGGGTAGGTTATGCCCCTTTGTGAATTCGTCAGTCCTACCCACTCCCCACTGTTTGGTTATTTGGGGGGTAGCTCGCATGGTCCGCCCAGGAGACTACCCTTATGGAGGACATATGCTCCCCGCTCATGGGCCATTTAGTGGAAGTAGACCATCTGATCCGTCCAGGAGGCTACCCTAGTAAGTGGAAGTACATCGCTCGGTCTGTCCAGGATGATACCCTAATGAAGGAATATATGTTCCCCTTTGATCGATAATCTAGTTCCACCCCGGACCATTTATTGGAGGGAACTCGTCTGGTCCGTCCAGAAGTACCCCCTAGTGAAAAGGACACATAAAAAATATGAAGTGATCACCGTTCCCTACTAACAGAAAGCTTTAGCTCGAAACACGCTAAGGAAGAGAAAGAAAAATAAAAAGAAATCAGGCTAAGTCAGTAACCCCCTGATGAGCTTTTGACTTCACTAAAAATAAGAAACATTAGAAATAGTTCGTAATAAGAAATGTAAAATGGCGAAAAGTTTGACAGCAAAAATAGCCACGAGGTAGCTAGGCTTCACCGCCTATTCCTGCTCCCAACATGTCTGCCTCATTGCCCGCCACGCCCAAATAACGGTCACATGAAATAGAAACAATTCAATAGGTACCTACCCCCATTCCGGAAGCTCCGGAAGTGCAACAGGTCCACGGTTACGCCCATCCGGAAGGCGAGGCCTCGAGGCACGAGGGGCTCGCCTGGCCGCGGTCAGTAGGAGATGATGTTGGGCAGGCGGTCCAAAGAATGACAAGGACCTCTCCATCTCTTCTCTTCTGCCGCCCTGCAGGCCGCGGGGAGAGAGGGGGCTGTCTTGCCTCGGCCACCGACCACCCCTCTCTCTCACCCGATCCGGCTTTCGTTGATGGGCGAAGCCAAGGCAAGGATGGCGGCATTTCTTTGTGCAATAATGGCCGCAACTACACCCAACGCCTGACAGTTCCAGGTAGTCCCGCCACATGCCATCGCCTGCATAGTTGCAGGTAGTCCCGCCACATGTCAAGAGAAAAGGGGGGGATGTCTTGCCTCAGCCACCGACCCCCCCCCCATCTTCAATGGCTGGCACGGCCAATATCGAAGCGACGGAGCCGAGGAACGGCGCGGGGTCGCTGGAAGGGGGAGGCGGCGCGAACGAGCCTCCCCCACCTCCCTCCAGGTGGAGGCTTCCAGCGACACCCCAATGCTCTTACTTAAAGAGGGTCAACATCAAAAAGCGGTCTTTTGCCCAGGACGGGCACGCACCCCATGCCTTCTCTCCTCAACCTTGAAGATTCTATGAGAGCCGGGGGGCACCCCGATCCCTCCGCATGGGCGCCCCCGCCCCCCCCCCTCACTGGGAACCACGACATCGGTGCAGCTCCTGCCGGCGCCAGCCTCGGATTGGAAATGGCTAAAATGCAGCCACGGCACAGACTTGTTCAGTTCCGGAGGAACACCAGAATGACCCGGTAGGAAAATTGTTGCCGCCCTCCCCACTCTTTGACTAATGGTCCATATTGTTAGAACTGTTAACCACATGATTCAAAACTTTTTGAACTTCCAACGGAAGGTTCTGGTCCAACCACGAGTCATTGGAGATATTCTGACTGTGCTGGAACTCGCCTGACCCCACCCAAAATGGCGCCGGCACAGAATGAGACTTTTTGAATAAACTTTGTTGCACCCTGACCACGCAGCTTTTTGCCCCGAGATATGTATGTAGTTTTCTTGGATAATGAAAGTAGATACGAAGGATATTGAGTATGTGCTTGGACAATGAACTGACTTAGGGTGGGTACTGATTATGATTTGGAAAATGAATTGGTGTAATTTAGGTAATGAATGAACAGTGGATAATGAATTTATGAATTTATTAAAGATGAATTACTGACATGCATTATGCTTGCTCTGTAGGGAAGTTTAATACGATTTTATTGCACTGCTGCACTGTATGCAATGAACTGCCACCAATTTCGTTCAACACTTTTTATTAAAAGTATTTTGAAAAAGAAAGCATGGTTGTAGCAGTTGCATTAATGAGTTTTGGATGTCTTACTACTGTGAGCGAAGAATAAGTATGATGAAAGATGTAGATCAAAAAGGATCAGATATTTAGCAGCTACATTATGTGTCACAGGCAGCCAGAAAAGTGTTTTAGACACCCTTAAAACGACACCATCGAAATACCACCTGACCGTCACCCTTGCACCCGACAAAGAGGGTTACGACCAAGTAACTCATGTAGATACGCAGATCGTCAATGTTTATCTATCTGACATTACTGGTCCCTCTGGGCTTAAACGCCGAGATGGTAAAGAAATGCAGTACGTGGAGATAGGTCGAGTATGTGGTAGGTAAAAACATTTTCGGACTACTGCATGCTGATGTACTTTGAATGCTGCCCCCCACCCCTTCTTTTCCTCCCTTCTGCAGGTCACGTCAGAACGTCGGCTGAAGTGTGGGAGAGCGATGGTCGAACCACCGACGAAAAGGGAAAGAGGGAATATGAGTGTAGTCCTCATACCGATAAGTTTTTAAAAGACGTAGACTTAAACATGACTGTTCCTCCTTAGAACATAGCAACTGGGAGGATGGACTGACATAGAAACTGGACAGGTACTGAATGACGAAAAATTGACTAGAAATGACGCGTTAAATAATGTAACTGGACGTTTGACTAGGTAGGGAAAGGACAAAGAAAAATATACGGGTAAGGGTTGCCCCGGCACCACCCGTCTAGGAAGTTAGAAATGTTGCTGATGTTCAAAATGCACTGCCCCCTTTCTCACACTCTTATAGATATAGCCAAGCTGTCCGACTGTTCTCCCGATCAATACTTGCCGTCGCCTCAGCCTGGAGAACTTCCCACCAAAGGAAGGAACTGAAAAATGGTTTAAGATCCAACCATGGGTAAATAGCGCGACCAGGTTAATTTCTGACCGACCAACCGAGGTGTAAGTACTGGCAATTGAGAACACTCACAGAGATAACGGGCGAGAAAGAAAAGGAGGGAAGGGTAAAAAGAGCTAAGCACGTAGATAAATAGGATAGTAAAGATACGTAGGATATAAAACAGATCTTGTTGGCTAACAATTGTTTCCTGTCTTGTCGTGAATGTCTTATATATGTGTAATGCATGTGCCGTCTTCCCTGTCTGAGTTTGTGTGTGTGTAATGTACGGATTTATGTCTTCCCTCTGTCTGTATTTGCGTGTTACCTGACCTTTGCTGTTCTGTGTTGTGAGCGCACTAAATGACCTATTTTCGTACACGTCTCTCTCTCTCTCTCTCTCACCACCCCCTTATCTCTCTCTCTCTCTCTCTCTCTCTCTCTCTCTCTCTCTCTCTCTACATGTCATACGTGTACCGAATGGCTCGTTTAGATTGCGGACGACTCTCACTCTCTATGAGAGTCTCCCTATTCTCTCTCCCTCTTTTAGGTAAAATTGTGCCCCACCGGCACCAGTCTGATTTGATACATATTGAACGCGAAGGTGTTCAGCGAAATTGACCGAAACTAAAATGATTGTATCTCGCCATATTACTGCCTCTCCTTTCTGCAAAATGAATGAACTTGAATTGGCTGAGAAGGAAAGGACAGGTAAGACGACTAAAGTCCCCCAAATCTGGCCATTTATAGGGGAACTGTATGTCCATGGCACCTTATGTCTGTTCTTCAGAGACGAACACCAACGTCTAGATTGACCCCCAATGCCCAGATTGCCCCACCCCCTTTTGCACCCAAGCGCGAGCGCCCGAAGCATCCCCGCCCCATTTTGATAGACCCCAGTTGCTGTCCCGGATATAAACATGATGACCATGAGTAACTGTTGACCCTCGAGAAAACCTTGTTTTGCCTGACTCTCGATGATGGCACCCCCGCCCTGTTTGAAAAGGTTAGCCAGTCCTGAAGGGAAATGCTCCGTAATGTTGAATATGATGTAATGCACAGTTGATGGGAATCTCATTTATCCTCACTTGAGTTATAAATAGGACGATGAATAAACCTGCCATGAACTCAGTAGGAATGCTGACACATGCACTGCTTGGTAATGGACCTCTGACTGTGACCAGTGAGCGTATCTCCCAATTGCGTAGAATTGAGGGAGGAATTCACATGCGTAGATATCTTCTTCTTCCATTTCTCTAAAACCTTGTCTTGTACCTATTCAAAGATTCACGATCACCGAAGGAGATGGGTCAGACGTGACGTACAGCCTGACTGCAGATCTTGGGACACGTGTGACCTCGACCAAAGGTGGAGCTGCAGAGCAACAGGATACGGGACGAGACCGCAATTTCAACGTGGAAAATGAAAAATGACGGGCCGCCTTGAAGCCCTCCGTCTGCTAACCCACGTGTGCCTGGAGTCTCCGTCCCCCTTCTTTGGGCCCGATTGATGGGCCTGCCTGCTTGTTATCCTTTGCTCCCTTGGTCCCTTTTGTGTGTCCCAGGAACCCTGACCCAACTCCGCTCTCTCTCTCCTATCGACTATTTGAACCACACTCACCCTCTTTTCCACTTGACTTTTTGCCAAAGGAAAGAACTGCATTCCGGTGGGAATAGGGTGTTGCCACGGAAAAGTAGGTGCCGAGCATAAGACGCCACCAAACGGATTGTTTAGAGAACAGGACTGTGGTCTAACAGCAGAGGACTGACCGCACCCTGCAACGCGTAAGGATAGAACCGAGCTGGACCTATAGCTCCACCGCCGGTGCTCAACAGCGCCAACGAAAGTACTCGGACTAGAGCCTACCAGTGATGGCTCACTGATAAAAAGACACTGGGACGAAGAGATCTTGTGTATTGAACTGAATTCCGCTCTCAACTACCTGGTCAAAACTGTTCATTGGTCACATTTTTAAGTTAGAAAGATTTATGCTATGTAGTGCGTTTAATTGTCAGGAACACAACGAAAATGCAATTTCCTATGTGCTGCATTCTGCCCATCACCTCGACTGTCTATGATTGTATGCCAAATGTTAGTATCGACAAAATGCTAATTCATCAACGATGCCTGTCTACCTGTAAACCAATCAATTGCAAAAATGACTGCTGTAATGTAAAAAGGGGCGACTGTGGAAGTTGAAGAAATTGATGTACATAAACAGCATTCATTCCCCTTCTTCTCCCACTCCTCTCCCTGTGAGCACCATGAATACCGTAAATTATTGACCGTATTACTCTGCCAGTAAGAGCCCGTACCCATATGCATATGTACAGCCATTCTTGGCACCATGGCCTTTTACCCATTGGAATCCCCGGCTTCCCTCCTGCGCGTATCTTGAAACCCCCTCTCTCATGCATAGACCATGAAACCCTCTCCCTCTGCGCGACCCTGCTGTGAAAGGCAACTCTCCTGCTTGACCCGCACAAAAACCCCCCCCCCATTCCTCCTTGAGAAGGCATCCTTCGCCTTAGCTGAAATAACCCTCCCCAGCTGCACCTGACTGCCCCCGCTCTCTCATGTACGGGTCATAAGATCTCTCTCTCTCTCTATGTGACTCTGTCCCTGTGTCCACCCTGGCTATCCCCTCCCTTCTCCTCACATGGGCAAGTCGTAAACCTTCTTCTGCAAGACCCTGTCTTCGGGGACCATGGCCGCGCCTGACCAACACCTCCTTCCCTTCCATGAATGCCCCTCTGTTGACAAAGCCTTCCCACCGCGCTCGATTGTCCACGCGGCATGAATACCACTCCTTTGATGACCCCTTCCCCCGAGTCCGGCTGACCACACATGTCCGAGGCCATCGCCTGAGTCAGGAGATACCATTTACTGCCCTTATTGTATGAAGTCACTCCTCTTCAAAGGACCCACTATTGATCCTGGCCACCCCACCCCCTGGCTATGATTAGGCGCGCACATCCTAAACTGTTGATGAAACACTCAGCTGCGTGATTGCCCTCCCCTCTTATCAGCAGGTCAAGGGTCCCTATTGTGAACACATGTGGGGTAGGATTGACACGAGGATTATAGGGTTATCTTTCCTTCGTTTCACAATGCTGTGACTGTAATGCCAAATGTTTTGTAAGGTATAAAAGGTTGAGTCTCAGCTCACTTGTTAGAGCACCTCCTGAAAGACACTGTGTTTCGTGTCCGAAATGACTGGCTCTCCTCATGAGAAATAAACTCTGTTCTTGATTCCTGCTCCCAGCGCCCGTCTCTTTATTTGGTAACTATTCAACATGGGAACTAAGAGGTGGTTTGCGCCAGCGGCCTGGGCATCGGTAGTAATCTGGGCTCCTGTTCCACACACCTCCATCTTGTGCACATAAACAGGCCATGGGGTTCCAAAATGGAACCCACGGTCCTATGTCACTCAGGCACTCACTCATACAGTGTGTAACACGCTTCTCCCACACAACACATATTCACACACACACTGGGGATCTCAGCGCTAGGGTTCCAGCACACTTGTGACACAAGTATAAAGGCCTGGTCACACTAGGATCCCTTCAAAACACAGTATACTGCCACCACTGTGTACACGCACACACCTGTCACAGACCTCTGTCACTAGTGACTTGGTGCATGCACCCCTCTAGGTCCAGGGATGGTCCAGGGCGCATCTCATGTGTGGGAGAGGAGTTGACCTAAGGGCTAGGGTGGTCGACCTATAAACTGGGGAACTGGGCTCGAGGCTCGGCAATGACGCTCAACATCCTGTGATTCTGGGCAAATCACTTAATCTCCCCGTGACTGACAAAAATATGTGTCCCTCTGTAATGTAACTGGTGCCATGTAAATCGCTCGGGTCAACTTCGAGCTATGTAAACCTCTGTAAAAAAAAAAAGTCAGGTTAGACCTTTGCATACACTGTAGATTCGCGTGAGACTGCGGTTAAAACGGGAGAAAACGGCATTGCAGTCGATCCGGCAGAGCAGAGGGCATTGCTGTCCCAACACACGGGAACACCGCCGGTCAGACACTGCCCGGGCTAAACTCTGGCTTAAAATAGAGCGCGGGTGCGTGACACAGATTCAGACTGAGAAACAAAGCACAAACATATAAACAACCTTTAATGTGAAAATGCTACGACAGGAGACATCCCCATCTGTTATGCATTCCGTGGATGTACTTTGTAAATACTTGTCTGACTTCTGCAGTCAATAAAGCAAGCGCCCCTTGTAGTGTTTTGCATTAGCAGGTATCCTGTAAAAAACACATTTCCATCACACAGATCTGCGGGGGGCGCGGCAGAGGGCACGGTTCGTGTCCGAGGAGCTCTCCGCAGGGGCTTAGCATGACTGGCCGATCCAGGCGGGATCCTGGAGCCAGACGGCAGAAGCCCCCAGGTAAGCCTGTCTAAGGCCCCAGAGCCGGATTACCACAATGAAAACAAACCGTGCCGAGACGCATAATCCTGCATGTACCAGCGCATAAGAAAATAAAGATACCACCGAGGCACCAGAAGAAAACAAAACGCAAATATGAATTTAAAATACCTGTGGAGGGCGCTCTGGGAGGAAGACAGTAGAGCGCATGCGCAAAGATTACAGCCGTGCAGATTATAGTGGGCACTAGAGTGTAAAAGCCATATATGCCCTACCTAATTTACAAGACATTTACGGCATAGTATCGATAACTGTAATAGATTGACTTTATGCCCATCTGCGATTCTTTTTTGGTGTCGTGATTTTTTGTACAATATTGCAGTTGTCCTTTGTTTTGAAAAGAAGAAAAGTAATGAAACAGTAGAAGAGAACGTTAAGAATGGTTGTAAAAGAATTAGGAACAGAAACACGCGCCAGCCAGCACCCCCAGTTTATGAAACATTCTGAGGGCTGCAGGCCTTTGATGCTTTACGAAATGGCGATAGCACAGTCACTGTAACATTACACCGAAAATAATTTTCAAAAATCAGCTCGAATTTACATCCCCATAAAAAAAAAAAAGACAGATGTGGGGAAGTGAATACACTTTATTTTTGCAGTTTTACACAGTGCGAACACGGCTCGGAGGTATTAGAGCGCTTTACGTGAGCACCAGTTACGTTACACAAGAATACATTCATATTTTTTTGGGTATGCACAGGGAGATTACGTGATTTGCCCAGAATCACAGGATGTTGAGCAGACTGCCGAGGGTGGAACCTGGTTACTTGGGTCTAAATGCGGCAGCTGTAACTGTTGCGCAACACATTCACACATTTTACGTTGAATCTGCAGCTAAGATACACATCTGGAAAATAAAATTTGAGCAAGAGAAGAAGTAATATCAGGATCTTAGTTCAAAAGTGCATCATCAGTACCTCAATTTTTTTTTTATAATAAATGGCATTGACTATGAGGCACATGTATTTATTGTCTGTATTAAGCGCCCAGTTACCCAAAGGAAATGGTGTCTTGGCGCTGATTGGGTTTAACGAAACAAATGGAGAAGAGGAGAATTAGGTATCATCGCATACATGGGCAGGGTGGGAGATAAATCAAGAATACATTTTATATAAAAGTATGCATCTCCTAAATGCTTGTTTTCCCTGAAAAGTCCTGGGGACGTTTACCTCTTTCATCGCAGAGGGAGTAAGGTTCGAGAGGTTCCCTAGGACCACCCAGAAAAGCCGGCGTCCACTGCAACTGGACCACCCGGTTGGAAAGAGCAGCATCTGTTAGATTTGATATTCAGTGAACCTTATCCAGAGCTTTGCTACCCCCGTTTGCAGTGGTATCTGAACAGGTGTTGAGTATATTGGATGCTGTGGGAATGGGCTTGTTTTTCTTCCCTGAAGGCCGTCTGGGTGGAACCAGTGAGATATTGCATCTTCGCCAGTGTCACCAGCGTATTGGTTGCTACAGCGGAATTTTATAGGCAGCGGGCAGTACCCTGATCTCTGTCACCACTAGCGGCTTTGCCGCATTCTTACAAAATTACTATAGTCAATATTCTCTGAACTTTCATGTAATAGTAAGACATTTACCGGCTTTGACTCCGGAAGTCGTAGTCAAAGGACTCCTTCCTGCATATGCCATAAATTATCCTTATTTCTAACTCCTTCCTACTTTTATCCAACTTGATTTAGGGCCCGATGTAGGTAAATCCCATTTACCGAATTTGAAATACCGAATTTTACCGATTCGGTATTTCAAAATCTGTAAATGGGATGTAGGTCCCAACATCTGGAATCGTTACCGATTCCTTACAAAATCGGTATTTACCGATTCGGTAAATACCGAATCGGTATTTGCTATCCTATGGGCCTTTGAAGCCCATAGGATTAAAGTCAAATACCGATTCGGTATTTACCGAATCGGTAAATACCGAATTTGGCAAGGGTGCAGGGGGTGTCACTTTGACACCCTCTAGCACCCCCAAAACGGGCATGTGTGCAATGTGGCACACAGACATGCCCTAAGGGCACGTCTGTCTGTCACATGGCACATGTGTACATGCACAGATGTGTATGTACACAGGAATCGGTATTTTACCATGGATTTGTATTCCATGGTAAAATACCGATTCTGTAAGCCATGTGCTGATGGAACATTGGCTACCTACATTGCATTTTCGGTAATTTTACCGAATCGTTATCATTACCGAATCGGTAAATATTACGATTCGGTAAAATTACCGAAAATGTGCCCCTACATCTCGATAGCCCTTTACCGATCGGAAACGGCCGAAAATCGGTATTTTCGGCCGATTCCGATGGGTAAAGGGCTACCTACATCGGGCCCCTAGACTCTCAACTTGCTCCTTTCGAAAATGGAGGCAATGAAATTAGAAATCCTCTCAGTCTGGCATTTCCCCTTTTCTGAACTCTTTCAACATCCGTGGTGTCTCTTCCAGGGAAAATTGAAGCTGACATCCTTTAACCTGGTTCTGAGTCCAAGGAGATAGTGCTTAATTTGAGCAGGTGGTTTCCGGTGTTCGAACCGCACTTAATTGTCAACACCTGCACTTATAACAGTCCACCACATGGTGGCAGTGTTTGTCTAATTTTGGAATGCGCACAACAGTTGTTTAATAATTTAATATAGATCCAAAATGACTAATACCTGCTACCCAAGCCAATCGTACAGCTTTGGGTGGCTTGGAAAAGTTTCAATTGTATGAGTGTGAGATTAGTGGAAGTTTTTGTAATGTTTTTGGTAGCGCTGGCAGCGGCAATGGGTTGTGCACGCTAGTGTGACCTCCTGACTGGGCCCTGGCACTTATTTTTTTTTTCTTTTACAAATGAACCTCTGGGGCCTGGGGTCGACTGGCCACCTGGGTTATGTTGATAGAGTGTGAGTGTAAATGTCTCTGAAGAACCAATGCTGGAACTGGACTTCTCAATCCACTTGATACCCTTCACCACTGGGAAATGTATCGACTTTAGTTGTTTTTTTGTTGGGTTATTGAACACAGAGATTGTAGAAGTGATGCCCTGACCGTGGGGGGTAACATTAACGCTACAAGGGAGAGGGGGGTTGGAGGGGTGTGATGGAGATGATGGTTACAAATAGGCAGGGTCGGATTGGTAACGCGGGCACTCGGGCAATGCCCAAGGGGCCAGTGTCCAGTTCCAGCCGTGGGCTGCCTTTTTGAGCAATCTGGGGGCTAATTTGGGCAGTTTCTGCATTGTTCGGATACTGCCATCGGCCCAGTGGATGCCTGAGTGACCTTTCTAGAGGCAGATGGGCGTCCATTACCTCCCTTTTATCAATGAGCAGAGGTGTCACTCTCTTTCTCTCGCTGGGCCGGCCCAATAATGTATGCATATTGAGCGGGGGCAGGGGGCCTGAGCAGAAGTGGCCTCGCTTGTTTTAAGGTGTGTTTCACCAGTGTAAACTAATCCGTGCATTCCCACCCCCCTTTTTTTTTAAATAAAATGTTGCCCTAGCAGTGTTTTGTGGAAAAACAATATGCAAATGTGGGCCACTTTTCTTAGCATGCCCTGGCCGATTTTTGATCCCAATCCAACCCTGCAAATAGGTACTGAATTCAAACTGCAACCCCATCTGTGTCAGGTATCCCAGGGATGTGGCACACAGTTTTCACGATCCCCACCATTGGTTCTGCATTTAAGTAAGGTGTCCAGGCGTTCCCTTTGCTGAATGTCACTCGCCTCTTTCTGCTTACCTCCTCTAACATCTTGGACATTTCTCGCCACTAAGGAGCTAGTAATCAGTTTAATTCCCTCGCTATTCAGCTTGCTTCAGTTCCGAAAGTTTATCTCCTCTTTTAGTCACCTTGAAGACACGTATACCCTCCATCCGTTTGAACTGGTACAGAAAATAGGCCCAGACAAAAACTAAAAGTGACCCCCAGTAGTGAATCAGACATCTAAAAAAAGTGGCCCACATTTACAAACCTGGTCAATGCTGAGCTTGTAAAAGCAGGATGTATAGTTGTTTCCCAAGCTATGGGAGGGTGCATGGACTTGTGCCTGAAGGAAATGTTTATGGTGATATCAAGGAAATCAACTTCAAGAGCTCACCCACCCGACCATAAACAGCCAACAAAGAGCCAAAAAAGCGACCTGACATGTCACCCCTTCTGGCACTCCTAGGTTTCCCTATTGGCTGGCTGGCAGATGTAAATACTCACAGAAGCAATGTGCGGATTCAGAAGGATTTATTGTAGAAGACAGCCCATGACACTCCAGAGCATCCGTTGAGTCTCCCTGCAGCAGGAACGTGAAACCGAACTGTAGCCTAGGACCCCCGAGAGACTTCGTAGGTACCTGTTGGAGGGCGCGCGTGGATGCCGCGCGCCCTCAACAAATAACATAACATAAAACATAGCACTTAGTACACTGGCGCGGCCCATGCTGGTAAGAGTGGTGGGACAGAAGGGAGGATGGGGGAGTCCACATACAACGATGAGGAAAACTTAAATAAAAGAAAAACACCTACTTCGCGTTCGCTGCATCCCAGAGTCAGCGGGGCGGCGAGCGCAAAGTAGGTGGTTTTCTTTTTTATAAAGTTCATTTTCCCTTGTCGCCGTATGCCGACTCCCCTTCCCACCCCACCTCCTGCACCACCGCTCTTACCTGCATGAGCCGCACCTGCCTATAGGCCAGACTGACCTAGTCTTCCAAGCACTCATGTGGCAACCTCTAAAAATATTGGGCCTCATTTATTAAAAGTGACGCATTGCTGCGTCACGATTGCACCCTCCTTGAGACACAATGATGCGTCATATTTACAGTATGACGCATCATTGCGCAAGGAGTTACAGATACGTCAGTATTTCTGACATATCTGTATGGTGCAAAAGTGACGTATTGCTGGAGTGTGTCACAAAAGTGACGCAACTTCAGCAATGTGTCCTTTCACATGGGGCAAGCCCCATGTTCAATGTGCCTGCGTCAGTTTTACGCCTGCTGTGAGGCAGGCGTAAGATATTGACACATTTGCGTCATAGAAGTGGCGCATTAAATCTTATAGATTTCACAGCGTCACTTCTATGACCCTTTCTTGCGTCAGAACACCCCCCTCATACATTATACCTGGCGCAGGTATAATGTAGCACAGTGGTTTACAAAGTGATGCATCGACCTAGATGCGTCACTTTCTAAATATGGTGCAACAAGGCACATTTTTTATGCTGCTGGCGTGTCACAAAAAGTGACGCACCGGTGGCGTAAAAGTGACGCACGGCCTCATAAATGAGGCCCATTGATCTTAGCTAACACCCACCCTCACCTTCCATGCTCAGGTTAATCGTGCAGTAAGTTCATGCATTTTAATTATTAACAACAGGAGCTAGCTATATATACACACCAATATATAAACGACAATTATCCATTCTTGGCTAACCATGTAACAGTGGTTGCGATTGTATTCTGTAGAAAATATATATATTTTTTAAAAAGACTGAAGAATTTTTCTTCCTGCCTGAAAAATGAAGAGTTTCACTGGTCATCGCTCTTATTCCATCTGTCAATGCTCTATATCTAAATGCTAAGCAGTTCTCCCCTAATAAACTTCAGATCATCCAAAATGGGGCCGTTCGGCTGATCCTGGAAGTTTCCAAAACATCATTCGGTCAGGGAGGGGTTGCGGTTACTCCACTGGCTTCCAGTTAGGAAGTGGGTCACTTTCAAGGCGCTCTGTATGCTCCACAAGGCTCTTCACCAGCTGGGCCGTGGGTCTCTGAGAGCCACGTTTAACTGGTATTTGTCGGATAGACAACTTAGATCCGCAGCACTGAGAAAGGAGGTCATCCCCAGGTTTCAGATGTTTAGATGGGGCGGCCTTGTATTTTCTGTGGCTGCAGCCAGATTATGGAACACGCTCCCTATATATATTGGTGAGTTTGAATTCCTATCTTGTGTTTCATAAGCATCTCAAAACATAGCTGTTTTCTCATTCTTTTTGTTGCCACTGCCCCTTCCCTCTGTTTGTTTCTGACAGGTGTTAGCGCTTTGATGCCGGCTGGCTTTATTCACTGTTGCATATAAAAGACAGATACAAGCACACAGCCCCAGTGGGAGGTCAGTGCTTCATAGCTAGCGTCTCCCTCACTTTCACAAGCACTCTCAAACTTCTGTGCACTGCTGGGGGGAGGGCAGGTACTCTCAAGACTCAGAGAACACCACAGATGCCACTCACTGCTGGTATCCGTGATCCCAGACTCACAGGACAGTGGGCAGACTTTGGTGTACATCATCTGGCAACAGAAGGCAAGAGTCAGCCAGGAACACGTCCCTGTCACAGAGCAGCTTCACAGCAGGACACACGACAACCAGGACAGAGACCAGCCACACACTGACCGGCCACTTCCAGCTGCTCTTATGCAACTCCAGCTCAATGACCATTCACCTGCATCCCTAAGGTAACCAGATGTAAACGGTGATGTAACAAGACGCACTGTGGGTGGCAAAAAAGCAATTTACATTCTGGCGACCTGCAGAGATTGTGTTTTCATACTATGGTAACATCAAATAAATGTGTGATCAGTTGCTTAGGAACTAAAGTAGCTAATCGCATGCAGATATTGTCTGCTCGGGAACGGATAGGCTTTGTGCAGAAAATACATGTTAAACCACTGTGACATAATGGCTTCCTCTAGGGAAACATCAGTACTGACTATATTAATAATATGCATTCCACATCTCACAGGCATAGTGGAAAACAAGGGTTAACTGTGAGGTTGAAATGTTTTAGTAAGCCTAGCCCATTAAGGGTGGCATCCAAGTCAGGCCTAATATTCCTCCACTCTGTAGAGAAATCTGTAATCTCACCCAGAGCAGTCACTCCCATTAATGGCCCCAGCAGACCTTCTGAAGCCACTCGTAAGGTGGATGGGTGGCTTAGGTATCGTGGTGGGGGTTGACCTCTGAGGAGAGTACTAGTAACCTCTGACGGGTGGTACGGATAAAATCCCAAATGATGAAGGGCGGATCCGAATGGTGACTAATGGGTATTTTTCCTCATCCATGGAGAGCTCTCTGTGACATAACCTGTGAGTAAGGGTGAGTTCTCGGTTGGTTTTCTTTATTTGTGGGCACATTTATCTGAGACCCTTTGGTACCTTTGTTGTTTATTAGGGGGATTCCACCCACCTTATTTCCAAGTATGCAAACAAAGTATTATTTTATCTAGCGCGGCCCACACAGTCGGTGGCGCGGCTTCTGTCTCATTTAGAGGAATTTGGGCGGTAGCAGGTTTGCAGATTAACAGGCACAAGTCGCTGCTTTTCCCACTGGGGTCCCTGAGTGAGACCCTGGAAGGGGCTCTGGCTCCGATGAGACTGCGTTGGGAGACTAAAACGTTCAGAAACCTTGGAGTTTTGGTTGTGCACTCATTGGAAAGACAGCATCAGTATAGTAGTTATCTGCTGTTGAGAAGACTAACGAAGTCTGTTCACTTCTGGAACCCAGTGCTGCTGTCTATGGCAGGAAGAATTGCAGGGGCAAAAATGGTGTTCCTTCCCACGTCTCTGTATTATTCAGAATGCACTCTATACCTTGCCTTGAAACTTTTTTTAAACAAATGTATGACGTTACAACCGAATTTTTTCCATTGCAACATCCACTACAACGCATTCCTTTATATCGCATATTAAAAAACGACCTTTACAATGCATTCCATTACTTCGCATACTACCTTTACAACGCATACCATTACAGCGCATACCATTACAATGCATTTAAGGTAAGTATTGGATAGTATAGGGCTAAAAATTACTATTCTAACTCCAGGGGATACAACAGTAGGGTACGTGTTGGATAGTGTAGGGGTACTAGGCGTTGTAATGGTATGCGTTGTAACGCCTGCGTTGTAGTGACATGCGATGTAGTGTCATGCGTTGTAATGGTATGTGTTGTAATGCCTGCGATGTTGACATGCGTTGTAAAGGGTGTTGCGATAAAATGACTGCGTTGTAAGTGTAGTGCGATGTAATTACTGCGTTGTAAAGGTCGTTCCCCTTTTAAACTCTTGACAGTCTCCTGACTTCATTGGTGTGGGCTGGTAAGGGAAGCCGGGTGGAGTTGCCACTGCTCAAGCAAGACCCCCTAGGGAGAGGCATGGGCCTCTCAGATATGGAACTCTCTTATTATGCCACCAAACTACAGCACTTGACACACTTGGCAGCAGAGAAGGTGAACTGTGAAAAGAGACGACTGCGTGGCACCTATAGCACACGCTCATTGCAGTCGCTGCTTATGTGAGGATCATGGACACCAAAGGACGTACCTATCCGATATGACAGGTCACAGCGGTGTGGGAAAGGGGGGTGACCAGGGTCTTGAAGAGGCCCCCCTTTGCTATGGACCTCGTCATTTGGACTTGGCTGCCCTTTAGCCGTATTATTGATGACATATCTGTGGTGCACTGGAGGGAAGGAGGTTGTAAGACACTTGGGGACCCCTAACCAGGAGAGAGGATCCTTACCTTTGTGGAGGCATGGGAGGCCTTCACAGTGGGGGGCAGACAGTTCCGACAGTATGCTAAGTTGGCAAGCACTGCAGCGGAAATCTGGAAAGGTTTCGATAATACGCCCAAGCAGACGGAGACTCTAGAATTCATGTTGACAGCTGGGACAGCGAAGCACCTGGTGACACTTTGTTTTGGAACACTTAAGATGGACAGGGTTAGGACTGAACCCTCAGCACACTGAGCATGGGGGGAGGAATCGGCAGTGCCCGTGACTGGCAAAGAGTGGAGCGCAACCTGCGAGTAGGTGAACCTGGTCTCATGAAATGCTAGGTTTAAGCTGGAACACTTTAATTCTGTTCAATTCATATATCTATCACCAGTAAAACTCAGTCAAGTGAATAGAGACAGAAGCGCGGATTGCCCGAGATGTGGGGAGAGGGCGCGTCCTTCTTATATATGCTATGCATAGGGCTACGGCCATACGAGGAGCCAAAGACAGACGCTTTGAAAAGTAATACAGCCCTGAGGAAGTCGCAAGCCACGACCCCATAGCGACAAAACACGTGTTGGCTGGAGCAACTGGAAAGGAACATTAAATCTACAACATCACATCATTGTGTATTATAATTTATTCTGCACTATGAATGTGTCCAAAGATGTCATTCATGTGTGCTAGGGCTTGTTAAGGATCTCTTAGGGACCTGGATTGTGGGGTATAGGATGGTTACCCCCTCCCCGAGCAACATAACCTAAAATAGTCAAATACTGTGAAACAAAGACCGTTAATAGTGAAGCGCCACTACCACATAGGGCATAATAATCCCACAGAGTATCCTTCTTACATATGGTGTGGACCTGCCCCAGGGTGCATGCCTACTGGTCATCAGTGGTCATGCAGCTGCAGACAGTGACAGCGATAGTGGTTGAGATGACACCCCAAGTGTGTTTAATAGGCATTGTTAACCCCTTCCATGCTGGTGATGGAACCACGCTGTCACGAGCCACGGGTGGCGGGTGCTCATGACGGCGTAGTTCCGTCATGCTGTGGCCGCTTCGCCCACGCGGCACTGATTCCCCGCCTGTGCGGGCAAATTTGTGAGTGGGCGGAGTCGTGACGGAACCACGCCGTCATAAGCACAGGCCACCCGTGGCTCGTGATGGCGTTGTTCTGTCACAAGCATGGAAGTGCCGCGCAAACCCTCCCCACCACCCCCCAGCGCCGCGGCAGAATTACCGCCATGGCCAAGGGGTTAAATATGAAAATCAATAGACAGGTTGACACACTACAGGATGATTTAGAAATGTGGGCAACACTGTTGGAGGCCATGCAGACGGGGTGGTTAAGGTTAGTGAGCAAGGTCGTAATCACAGGACACTGAACATCTGACCAATCACAGAGGCTGCAGTCAGAAGAAGGTGGAGGGAGGTGGCTCAACTGTGAAACACCTCCGAGGTAGAGATAGGTAATGAGAGACAGGGAGAGGGGTCCTCTGTAACATACACCCGGGGGCTCTGATATATACAGGATAATGGAAAAATGATGCAAATTGTGAACCACTTGCTGGGGGAGGGGGAAGAAGATTGGGCTGTGGCAGGGGGCGAAAAACAAGTAGGTTCTCCAATCATATCTCAGTTATTCTTTCAGGCGTCCTCAATGTTCTCTTGTCTGGTGTCTACACTAAAAGAAAAACATGCAAAAATGATACTCAGTTCACAGGGTACATATGTCACTTCCGCTACACCTGGCATTTTGGTGGATCGACGTCCATCCCTAAGTCTACATTTTCTATACCTAACTCCACATAAATGTAAAACACTCTATATATATATATCTTCAAGTTATGTTGATGTGGAATTAAAAATAGTGAATCTATACTATAGCCTTATAACCCGCCGTAGCGGGCTAAACCGGCTATTAAAGGCCCGCTGACTCGTTAAAGGCCCGAGCCGAAGGCGAGGGACTTAAACGAAACAGCGGGACTTTAATAGCCGTATAGCCCTGCTACGAAGGGCTATAAGGCTATTAGAACATTCTGCCACTAGAGGGCAGAATGTTCTAACAAATTAAACAAAGGGTTCTCGAAGCTCTAGGGGATATAAATCCCCTCTAACTTCGAGAAGCCTTTGTAGAACATTGTAATGTTGCTCTGCGGGCCTTTACCGGCCTGTAGAAGCAGGGAGCCCTCCATTGTCTGCAATGGAGCTCCCAACATTCCAATGTTCTAATATCCTATATGCACTTACCCTTCGATATTTTGGCCCTCGATCTTCTGTCCTCGATATTGGTATGCCACGATATTGTTGGTGTTAATTTTCAGTAGTACAATCCATCAGGCCGAGACACATTTTTACCACTTTCCTTTTGCTTCTGTACTTCACCAGGAGGCACCTTAAGGCCTTTGAGTTTTTTTAAGAACTTTATTTTCTTAACTCGCAAAGCAGAAGGCAGTTCATGCTCAACTTCTTAGTGCCCGACAATTAAACTTGCTGTGTCCTTGATCAAAGAGCTCCTCTGAATCTTTCTATTCTTCATTATCAGTCTAATTGACTTTCTGTTTGATACACATTTGATGCTGGGTGATAAATGTACTCTTAATGGCATTTTAATGATGAAAGAAGATCAAATGCCTTTTACTTCTTGAACTTGAAGTATCTCCCTCCCTCTGTTATAGCGATTCACTGTAATTAGTGGAGCAATACCTTTTACAACCTACTTATGTTCAATACAGTATTAAATATCCAAAGTATGGGCTGATTGCAATCAATATGCTAACAATTCAATACAGTGCCTTGGCTATAAAAATCCAAGGAAACTTAATGTACCCTATAATGCTAAAGATGGAGGATCGGTGGGGACTGCAGTGGATTTTTTTTTGCAGTGATATTAAGTGAAGGAGAGAGAAAGCAGTTGTGTGTGTGTGCACTTGATATGTGTGTGTGTCTTGTTTATATTGAACAAAATAATATATATATATTTGTGTATATTCACAAAAAAAAGTTGAAGTGATGTTACGTTATGGTATACAACCTTTAGCACGCATTTTTTACAACGCACTACCATTACAACGCAGGCATTACCACGCATACCATTACAACGCATTGCGCTGGGGGGCGCTCTAGGATAGGGAATAAGTTTAGTAACGTCATACATCCTTACGTTATGGTTTGGTGGACATTTCACCAAAAACCTACATTTTGAACTGAGATTCACCAGTTGTAGTTATCTCAGGTAAATGTAACTCATGCACTAATGTAACTATAACTCGCAAGCCAAGCACTGTGTTGGTATGAATGATATTGTTTTTGAAGTTGCAGTGATGTTATAGAACATGTCATGAGTGATGCTATCTGTGAGGTAATTAACAAGGCAGCCAGGGGCAGACATAAGCTTCCCTGCATTCACTTTTGCGGGCAGGGAAACTCAGATTGCTCTTGCCCGGCAGGAGCAGAGCAAAATAGGTGTTACCACTGAGCGGTAGCAAAGCCGACTCCCGATTCACCAGGAGGGGTGCATGTGGGGAGCCGGCATGGTTGCAGGGGCTCTGGGGCTCCACCATGGGCCCAAATGGTGTGTGCTGTGGGTGTCCCCAGTGGATGCCAGAGCACCCACATAAGACCTTGGGTGGTGGGGTCCCCAGGGTCACCATTGGCTCGGGAGGGGGTACCTGGAGCATAAATGCTCATGAGGGGGGCTGCATGTCAACTCCCCTTAAAAAAACGTTAGGACCCGGGGAATGGAGTCCCCGGGCTGTCAAGACTTGGGGAGGTGAGATGCGTGTACCACTCATTAAAAAAAAAAAATGAAAGGCGCCAAGGATTGAGAGTCGTAAAAGCCAGGGAAAGGGGGCTGTGTGGGCCCTTAAAAAATAAAGCCCCCGAGGGATGGAGTCCCCAGGGCCCCCTTCCCAATAAATATAAATAAAAGGATGTCCCAGGAGGGAAATGTGACACCAAGAATCTTTTTTTAAGGAAAAATGGATCATAAATGAGCATTAGAAGCCACATATTTAGTATTCGCTGCTCCATTGAAGGAGCATCCCATAATGCCCTGCAAGTGCTTTAATCATTTCCTTTAGCTTGGTGGTGCCCCAGCAATAGGGAAGGACATCCCTGAGCCTTTTTATTGTGATGTTGTTTGCGCCTGCAGGGAGTCTCTGACTATTTTACCATTTTTCACCCACAAAATGTAGTAATAAAAACTATGTAAAAAGAAAAAGTTATAGACATGTTTTTTTCTAAAAGTCAGAACTGAGTGGGGGTGCGGGGTTTATAAAGAAATTCACGAGAGATTTTGGTGGGCCATCAATTATCAGGTGATCTCAGATTACAAGGCTATAATTCCTCCTCAAGTGCTGTATGACACAGAAATCGTAAGCCTAAATTTGCAACATGATTGGAATAAACCTGAGGGCAGATTCCTAAAAAACGTCTTAGGCTTCCCCCATCATCTATGATACAAGGTATCCGTACTGAAATTGGTTTAACCTGGAATAATACATCAGCAAATATACCTTTACAATTCTGGAAAAGAATGCAAGTGTGTCCTAAAAAAAAAGTGTCCTTGCATTGTATGAAAGAAATTTGCCATGGTAAACTGCATTGGGCATAAGACACAAGGTGCCGGCTAAAGGAATTGGCTCTGTTGTTAAATCTAGAAGATTTAAGTTTTGATGCTTCAATAAAAAATAGTAAAAGGATCTAAAGGAAAAGACTCCTCCTGAGTCTAGAGATAGGTATTTGAGCTACCTTAACACAAAGAGATCCACATTGTACCTAAGTAACTCTTGGCAGGAAGGTGCAAACCACCATATCTCTCAGAACTCCCGAATACAATATGTCGAGAAGAGCTTTTGAAATTTCGGGTGGAGTTAAATCTGGGATTTTCATATTCAGTTGAGGGGTGGAAGTTGATGAATGATGAAAACATTTGTGAGTGTGGTTTAAACATAAAACTACAACAGTAGTCATATTTGAGTAGAGTGACTATATTTTGGCAGTCTCAGACAGAAGCTAATAAGGACTATTTTAATTAAATTAATATTGTACGAGGATGGAAGGAATACAAATTTTATATGGCGTACTATTTTTAGATGCTGCCCGTTCTATAGATAGATTTTTTTAGTAGCTGTAAGTAATTGGAAAAAGTGAGGGTGAAGAAAAGATCCATCTCTGAGAATAGTTATTTTACTGTAGGTTTTAATTTTCTTTTATCAGGATTGTAATTGTAAGTGTATTTGTGTTAATAATTTTAATATGCAGGAAATTACATGTTATGTATTTTAACAGCTACTTTTAAATCTCATATACATTGGGTGTAAGATATTGTCTGTATGTTTGTATGAAATCTGGTTTAATGGACGAAGATCTAAATAAACGTGACTTTAATGCTCTATAAAACTTTATTAAACATTTTTATATAAGATTCAATATTAATAAACATTACATTGTGTGAATTATTGAAATATACATTTGATTAGAAATATTGGGGAGTATTGAATAAGTGTAATGTGGTGGTGGCAGAACAGTACAATGGATGATGAATGCAGTAGAGCATTGAACCAATTTTCTATAGACGTGTCAGTTTAAGCATGTTTTTCTTTTTTCTTTTGAGCCAACGACCCAGGTCACCAGGAAATTGATTTGGGTGTACACACTTAGGAGTGCAGCTGCATGTGACTGTGATGGTTTACTGGACAGTTTACTATATACTACGTACCATGCAAGAACTACTACTTTGTTAGAACACAAGGAAAAGCTGAGAGTATTTGAAACTAAGCAGCATGTTTAAGAATGTTAGCAAACACTTGTTACTTTTGTCTCTTAACAGACTCATTGATTAGGGACCACTTGGTAAGGAGCACAAATAACATCAACATCAACGTTCAGGAGAAGTTACTAGCGAAGAATCCTGATCTGGAAGAAACTGTTGCTGTTATTGAGAGTATGGAGAGCACAGATATTTGGGTGCGGGAGATAGGACAGTGGTATCTGAAACTCCTGTTGCCGAAATTCCGAAATTATCATTGAGAAAGTTGAAAGTATAAGTGAGACAGCTTGTGTGTGTAAAGTGAGCAAGGAAGGAAAGTTGCCAAGTAATAACAGGGAATTCAGAGAGACTAAACTAGAATGGTATAGGTGTGGCAATCCTGGCCACTCTTCGAACAGAGTGAATTGTTATGCAAGAAATTCCACTTGTAAGAAGTGTAGGAAGAAAGGAGAATATGCTCATGTCTGTAAAGGGGAAAAGTCTCACAATATTAAGAATTTTACAGAGAGTGTAACTAGGTTGGTTTTAAATGTGAAAGCTAGGGCCACATTTACAATAAAGTGGCGAAGCGTGGTGTTAAGCCAAGAAATCATGAGCTGAATGAGTCAAAATTTCCTTAAAATCAACACAGAGAAATCGGAGGTAATGGAAGGGGCCCCACCCTGTGGAATCAATCGTGGTGGCCTACAGAGGCGGGTGAGTGTCCATGTCCGACCCATAAGGCAAGGAATTTAGAGGTGGTCTTTGACAACCAACTAACATTTGCTGGCTAGATAAACCGCCTAACGTCCTCATGCTTCTTCTTATTGAAGACCTTGCATATGATTTTCCCTTAATAACTCAGGAACAGGGCCGGACTGTCTACCGAGCAGTTTGGAATGCTGCTGAGCTGGGGGATGATTTCGTTGATGGGGACCTGCGTGTACTAAATGAAATTCGTTTTGCTTTCATTATTTCAAAGCACACGCAGGTCTCCATGAACGAAATCAGCCCCCCACTGCAATTAAATCAGCCCCCAGCTCAGCAGCATTCCAAACTGCCCGGTAGTCAGTCCGGCCCTGCTCAGGAAAACTGTGTTAATAGCTCTAGGTTTTTCCAAAATAGATTACTGCAACGCACCCTATCTGGGAATTGACAAGGCCCAACTGAATAAATTGCAGTCCCTACAAAATGCAACGGCTCGGTTACTATTAAACATCACTAAAGGTCATTATACCTCCTCTGGTATAAGATCATTCCTACTCAGCAGCAAGTGGAATTTAAGGCCATCTGTCTGGCTCATAAGGCACTCTACAGAGGGACATACAAAAACTGTTTGTTTGGTACTCCCCCCGAGAAATCTTAGATCCACCAATACAGGTCTTGTTCAAATCTCTAAAATCCGTAGAGCTAGATGGGGAGGTAGGAGTCTATCCCATTGTGCAGCTACCTTGTGGAACAAGATGCCAATTGCTGTGAGGCTGCAGCTAAACAGACAGCTTTTTAGGAAACTGCTTAAAACATGGCTGTTCCCTCCCAAATAAGTTGTAGGACTAATAGAGCAGTCTTCTTCTCACACTCCCCAGCGCCAAGACGCCATGGAAATCGAGCGCTTTATAAACCTATTTAATCTTATCTTTATCTTTAGAAGGCTAAAGAGACGCTTTGTCACTTTAGAATCCCTGGGCTGTACCATACTTACTAGAATATGGTGCAGCCCTGGGTTTCCCCCTGCGCTGGCACTAACTTTAGCTGCCTAGCGCCAACACAGGCACCCTTGCACCATAGTGCAAGGGTGCCTGTGTTGAGGGGAAGATTGTTTATGTGCAGGAAGGTCCGCCTTCCTGCACATAATCTATAAATAAACAATCTTTAAATGCCGTTCTGTAACTTCTATGTGTGCTGCTTAGTGCAGAACACATAGACGTTGCAAAACAGCATTTTTAAAAAATGATACACATAAACATTACAATCATAAGCAGTTTGCTATTTCTATGGGTGCTGCACAAGGTAGCACACATGGAAACAGCAAAAACTAGGAGAAATAAAGCATTTCTCCTCGTTCTGCGTGTTTAAGACCAGGTTTTTCCTGGTCTTAATTTTGGCGCTGCCTCCTATTTACACTGCCCTTGTAAATAGGGGGCTGCGTCAAAATCAACGCCCACCACAGCACCCATTACCCTCCCCTTTCACGCTAACTACAGCGTGAAAGGGTGCCTTATTTACAAGGCAGCGTTAAGCCACGTTAAGTAGCTAAATGCTGCCTTATAAATAAGGCGATGACCCTATCTCCATCACAACGTCACTTTCGCCACTGAAAGTGACGTTGTGATGGCGATAGGGGCTTGTAAATATGCCCCCTAGTTCAAGTGAGGTGGACGTTGGCCCAGTCATTATACCTTGTCATATGTCCCATGCAGGCCCATTGTTGTTTTCTCTATGTTAGTGTGAGCACGTTGCAGACTGTCCTCTGCTTTGCTCACGTTACTATACAAACATATTTTGCTTTGTGCCACATCGTACTTTCACACAGAGCCTGACAATGTTTTGCGTTGTGTTCTTTCCTGGCTTTTAATCTGATCACCGTAGACAAGGTCAAACAACAATACCCCTTGTTATATTGTTCTGGTCAGGCCTCAGCACCTAGACAAAACACACAAATGCAGTTGTTCTTTGGTAACACGCACTTTATCATATAGATATGTACATAGTAGGTAAAAACACACTTTGAGAGAGATCTTTCCAGGGAAAAGATCCTGACAGCATCTGAGATGTAGAACTTTCATCTGTGCATACTAAGGTACAGGGTCAGCAGCAAACACCCATAGATATTCTGTTGAAGGGGAAGGGGTTAGGCTGCCCTGTTTTATATAAAGACAGCTCCGTTTATGATTTAAGGACTACTTACTGTGCTGACCGTATTTGTATTAGGTGTTTTCTTTCTCATTGTGGCACGTATGCTGAATACTAGAGCACAATAGTTAAAATAAACATTTTACAACTTTTCTCATGTCTCTGTCAGATCTTATTGTGGACTAGAGCGAGTGTGAGAGTGAATGGGTGTGTCCTGTAACTGCGATTCATGAGAGGGTCAGAAGTGTAATGTTCTGGAGTGTCTAAACACTTCTTACTCTGTGAGTGAGCAGGAGGGCAAGTGAGACACTATAACTAGTCAGTCCTGGTCTCATAGGTACTCAGGTGGTAGGATGACTCAGTCCTGCCTACTAAGGTTCTATGCATCCAAGCATAGTTCTGTGACTCAGCAGAATCCCTGCAACAGCCTGAATGTTACATAAAGCTGGATGGAAAGAGTATGATGGTCATAGCAGATTCTGCATTGCCATACACAGTGGTTTGAGATTTTGGTGATGAACAAATCACTTTACAAACACCTGACATTAATCATGTAAGCCACGGAGGATTAGAAATTGGTGTGAAATGTAATGTTGTTATGAGGATTGAATTTGGGGACAAGAAAACAATTGGAAAAGATTATACATCCAAACGTGTTGCTAACTTGTTGGGGTGGCATCATCCGTGTGACATGAGAATTACTTTGATCCCAAATGCCTCTCAACAGTTCATAGTTGTATTTAGTGATGATGAGCATAATGACCTATATAGTGAATTCCCTGAAGTGTTCAGTGATAACTTAGGTCTCCTGAAAGATTTTTAGCACAGGATTATTCTAAAGGGCAGTGCTGTTCCATGTGTTCAATGAGTTAGGAAGGTTCCTAACCTCACGTTGGAACCACTGGATGAGGAAATTCACAGATTGTTAGAAGAAAATCTCACTGAGGAAATCAAGTCCTCTGAGTGGCTCGCTCCTATTGTTTTGGCACCTAAGGATGTGGCCAAATGAATAAGAATGTGTGATTAGATCTCAGAGATCTAAACAAATATATGTGGGTAGATTGTTCAAGTTCAAGTTCAAGTTCGGGCATTTGTATAGCGCACTACTCACCCTGAGGGTCTCAAGGCGCTAGGGGAAGGGGTTCATTATTTGTCGAATAGCCGGGTTTTAAGTTCTTTTCTGAAGGAGATGTGGTTCTGAGTCAGGCGGAGGTGGGTGGGGAGAGAGTTCCAGGTCTTGGCAGCTAGGAAGGAGAAGGATCTTCCGCCCATGGTGGATTTTCGGATGTAGCGAGGGCTTGATTGGATGATCTAAGTTGGCGGGTGGGTT
This sequence comes from Lissotriton vulgaris, assembly GCF_964263255.1. Lineage (NCBI taxonomy): Eukaryota > Metazoa > Chordata > Amphibia > Caudata > Salamandridae > Lissotriton > Lissotriton vulgaris. The sequence continues at coordinate 87,586,878 of NC_141697.1, read as the reverse complement.
TGTAGAAGGACATTCGAGCGCTGAGGCATTCGGGTCCTAGATTGTAGAGGGCCTTGTGTGCGTGGGTGAGAAGGCGGAAAGTAATTCTTTTGCTGACGGGAAGCCAATGGAGGTCTTTTAGATGTTCTGTGATGTGATCTTGGTGAGGGATGTTTAGAATGAGTCTCGCTGACGCGTTTTGGATGCGCTGGAGTTTTTTCTGTAATTTTGTTGTGATTCCGGCGTATAGTGTGTTACCATAATCCAGTCGACTAGTGACCAGTGCGTCCTCTTGTCTCGAGGGGGATCCAGCGGAAGATTTTTTTCAGAATGTGAAGTACGTTGAAGCAGGAGGACGAGACTGCGTTGACTTGTCTGGACATCGAGAGAGAGGAGTCTAGGATGAAGCCAAGGTTACGTGCATGATCTGTGGGTGTGGGTGCTGTGCCCAGAGTGGAAGGCCACCAAGAGTCGTCCCAGGCAGAGGGGGAAGATCCTAGGATGAGCACCTCCATTTTGTCTGAGTTGAGTTTTAGGCGGCTATGTTTCATCCATTCGGCTACTTCTTTCATGCCTTCGTGAAGATTGGTTTTGGCGGTGTTGGGGTCTTTGGTGAGGGAAAGGATTAGCTGGGTGTCGTCGGCGTAGGAGATGATGTTGAGGTTGTGATGATGCGCGATGGAGGCGAGAGGACTCATGTAGACGTTGAAGAGGGTGGGACTGAGTGAGGATCCTTGAGGTGCGCCGCAAATGACTTTGGTGGCTTCTGAGTAGAAAGGGGGAAGACGGTCTCTTTGCGTTCTCCCAGCGAGGAATGAGATGATCCAGTCCAAGGCTTTTCCTTGTATGCCGATATTACTGAGGCGATGTATAAGGGTGCTGTGGCAGACTGTGTCGAAGGCGGCGGAGAGGTCGAGTAGGATGAGGGGCGCTGTTTCTCCGTTGTCCAGGAGTGTTCGAATGTCGTCGGTCGCAGCAATGAGGGCGGTTTTGGTACTGTGTTTGGTTTGAAACCCAGATTGAGATGGATCAAGGGAGTTGATGGATTCAAGGAAGGCGGCGAGCTGGTTGTTGACAGCTTTCTCGATGACTTTGGCCGGGAATGGGAGGAGGGATATGGGTCGATAGTTTTTGAGTTCAGAGGGGTCTGCTGTGGGTTTCTTCAGAAGGGCGCTGAGTTCAGCGTGTTTCCAGCTTTCTGGAAAGGTGGCGGAGTTGAACGAGCAGTTGATGACATCACGGAGATGGGGTGCGATGATGGAATCAGCTTTGTTGAAGATGTGGTGGGGGCAGGGGTCGGTAGGCGATCCAGAGTGGATTGAGTTCATGAGGCGAATGGTCTCTTCAGTGGTGATTGGGTTCCAGGCGCTGAGGTTGTTAGTTGGCGGAGTAGGATCTGAGGGGGGTGGGGAGGGTAGATCGCTGGGGGTATTCTCGAAGCTGTGTGGATGTCAGCAATTTTGTTGTAGAAGAAGGAGGATAGCGCGTCGCAGAGGTCTTGGGAGGGAGTGATGTCATTAGATGCTGCCGTAGGGTTGGTGAATTCTTTGACGATGTTGAGGAGTTCCTTGCTGTTATGGGTGTTGTTGTCGAGACGGTCCTTGAATGCTGATTTCTTGGCGGATCGAATCAGTTGGTGGTGTTTGCGGGTGGCTGTCTTGAGGGAGGCCATGTTGTCAGAGGTGGGGGTTTTTCTCCATATCTTCTCCAGGGTGTGGCATAGCTTCTTGGATTTTTTAAGTTCATCATTGAACCAGGGAGCCTTTTTATTGGATGATTTCATCTGGTGCTTTTTCAGGGGTGCTAATTCGTCAGCACAGTGGGTAATCCATTGCCTGAAGTTGGTGGCCGCTTGGTTTGGGTCCATTGAGAGGGTGGGAGGGTATTGGATGAGTGACGTGAGGAGTTGATCGGAGGTGATTTTGTTCCAGTTTCTCCGGAGAGTAGGTTGTGGGCTGATGTGGGTCAGGGTGGTTTTGTAGCTGAAGTGAACACAGCTGCGGTCCGTCCAATGGAGAGCTGTAGTGCGATCGAAGGAGAAGTGCTTGCTGGAGGTGAAGATAGGGTCGAGCGTGTGTCCGGCTACATGGGTGGGGGAGTCAACAAGTTGTTTGAGTCCGAGATTGGCCAGGTTGTCCAGAAGGGAGTTGGTGTTGCTATCGTGTTTGTTTTCAAGGTGGTAGTTGAGGTCTCCTAGAAGAATGTAGTTCTCGGAGGCGAGGGCGTGTGGGCTGATGAAGTCCGTGATGTCATCGCTGAATTGGGTGCGGGTGCCTGGAGGCCTGTAGATGAGGGTGCCTCTAATTGTGGTCCTGGGTCGGTGTGGAGATGTTCGGCGGTTGCAAGATTGTCGTCGGAGCTGGTTGTGATTTTGATGTTGTTTCTGTGGATGATGGCGATGCCGCCTCCTGTTTGATTGGTGCGGTCTTTACGGATAATCTTGTAAGTGTCCGGTATGGCTATGGCGATGTCGGGTGCCGATGATGTGTTCATCCATGTTTCAGTGAGGAAGACGATGTCAGGTGACGCAGTGTCGAGTAGGTCCCAGAGTTCAGTTGCGTGTCTGTGGACCGAGCGGGTGTTCAGCAGGATGCACTTTAGGCAGTTAGAGTCGGAGCTGTGTTTGGGAATGTGGATTTGGTGAGGGTCCTGAAGCAGTTGAACTTGCAGGAAAGGCAGGCGAATGGGCCGTGAGTGCGTCCAGGGGAGGCCTTGCAGCATTGTGGTGCTCGTCCGGTGTTGAGGGCGTGGAGGGTTGCGGCATCATATGTGAATCTGGAGGGCTGGGTGAGGTGGGGACCAGGGGGACGGGCGCTGGGCGCGGACGGGCGTAGACAGGCTTACCTTTGGCGCACCTCCGGCGCGCATGGGGCGCAACCGCTGCGCGTGGACGCTGCGCCAAATATTTCTAAATCATTGTCCTTACTGGACTATGCTAAAGTGTTCAGTGTTTTAGATCTTTCCTCTGCTTGCCATCAGGTCAAAGTTAATTAAACGTCTATACATATTACACCTTTTCCTGCACCGCTTACCACCAGGTCAAAGTGCATTAAACGTCTATACATCTTGCACCTTTTCCTGCGTCGTTGGATGCCTATCACTTTGTGCAAATGAATTTTGGATTGGAATCTGCAGTTGCATGTTTCCTAAGGATAATGAAGAAGATACTTGTACTTGTTCATCATATACTCTTTTGCCGGGATGATATTCTGTTTTTTGGAGAGAATCTTTCAGAACATGACAATATTCTGAGATTGGTTTGTGTAGGTTAGCCAAAGCTGGTCTTCAACTCAAGAAGGAGAAGTGTACATTCCATCTTACTACAGTTTCGTACCTTGGTCATACCGTATATTGAGAAGCTATCAAGTCTCACTTGGAATTAGCTGAATCCATTGTGATAGCACCACCACCACAATATAAAGACCAAGTGAGATTGTCTCCCTTCCTAATAGCGACTCTCACTTCCAAGTACAATTGTTTTGCAACCGCAATTGCGATCTCAATACAGTCACGGTTTACCACCTACTTCAAGTAGGTGGTAGCCACTCGCAAACGGCAAGGAGTCCCGAGGGGACCCCTTCCCCTTTGTGAATGGATGCAAAAATATTTTTTAAGAGCAGGCAGTGGTCCCACGGATCTCACCTACTCTTAAAAAATGAAACAGAAATGTTTAATTTTTCTTTTTTAAATGCCTCCTGTTTGAAAATGAGCTGCATTAAAAAAAACTGCTTTTTTAAAAAGCAGTCAAAGACGTGGTGGTCTGCTGGCCCCAGCTGGCCACCATCCCTGAAAGTGCTAGCCATTCCCAGTGGGGTCAAAAATTGCACCTGCCGCATGAATATTAATGAGGCATGCATTTTGCGACCACATTAGGAATCGCAAACAGTGTCCGAGACACTGTTGTAAATTACATTTTGCGAGTCACAAAACGACGCAATTTGCTAATCGCAAATTGTAAGGTCGTACATCTAGCCCTTGATGTTGTTTTTTCACAATTGGTAGTAGGTGAGGAAAAATTTGTAGCTTTTGTGTCACGCTGTCTCAAGGGTGCTGAAGAATACTATTTGGCTATTGAGAGAGAGACTTTGGCATGCGCATAGTCGGTTAGGAATTTCAAGTGTTGGGGGTGGGAGCTACCTTTAGTAGTCAGGAATGATTATAAACTAATTGTGCAGACATTTTACACTAAGAAACATGAGTAAGTCATCCCCAGAATCAGAAGGTGGATGAAGAGGTTACTGAATTTAATTTCCTTGTTGATCACCTTCTTGTAGTAAAGAATAAGGTAGCGGACTGTAAGCCCACTGAAAAGGGAGGTAGAATTGGAAACACCAAGCTGAATCCTGCTTGGATGAATAGATGTATGCCAGAGAGAAGGTTAGAAGAAGATCAGAAAGATTTGCTGGGGTTGTGCTAGGAAAATCATTCTAAATATAATCAGAGATACAATTGCGGAAATTTTGTAAAACAGTTGAAGTGTTAAATAGGAAATGCTGTGCTTGTGAAAAAATCCACGTTTGTAAAGAAGGGTAATTCTGCATTTAAGGGTCCATATGTAGTTCAGGCAGTCATGAGAAATTTTATCAGAATAGACAGTGGAGATGTGTGGAGCATGTCAAGGCTTGTGAGGTGGAATGGTGGGGGCATGCCTGAAGATTTATTTATTTAAGTAGCTTATACAGCGCGCAGCTACCCCCGGAGGGGTGTCCCGGCGCTAAAACAGAAACTCAGGAATGAAGGAGAGGAACAGGCCGATTGTAGGACTAGAATCATGATCTAGAGAACAGCCACGTTTTTAGTTTACTACGGAAGAGGGATTCAGACGGGCAGAACCTGAGGTCAAGTGGGAGGCAGTTCCATAGTTTAGCAGTCATTACGCTAAACCCTCTGCCGCCCATTCTGGATCGTCGAAAGCGTGGTACAATCAAGAGACGTAAATTGTTAGATCTCAATGATCTGACTGATTGAGATATTGCCACTCGCTTTTTCAGGTATCCTGGCCCACGGCCGTTGATAGCACGAAAGGCGAGGGTGAGAATCTTGAATTGAATGCGGCTTGCAATGGGAAGCCAGTGTAGCTCTTTGCAATAAGAAGCAACCGACTGACGGTAGGGGATATTTCCAATCAGTCTGGCTGCCGCATTCTGCACGATCTGAAGACGATCGATCAAATATTAAGGGGCACCGGCGTATAAGCTGTTGGCGTAGTCTAAATGAGATGTGATGAGGGCCTGAGTGATTGTTCTGCGGGCGTCTAAGGGGAGGTAAGGAAAGATCTTTTTAATCATGCGAAGTTTCGCGAAGCAAGCTGAGGTGACCTTGTTGATTTGCGCTTTACAAGAGAGTGAATCATCAAACTGAAAACCAAGGTTACGTGCTGATTGAACAGGGGTGGGCGAAGGGTTAAGTACTGTGGGCCACCACAGGCTGGGGGATATTGGAGTTTTCTGGTTAAAAAACAGGACTTCTGTCTTGTCAGTATTAAGCCTAAGGTGGTTGATGGTCATCCAGGCACAGATGTTGTCCAAACATTGGCGGAAGTTGGCAAAGGTGGAGTCAGAGTGGTCTCTAAAAGAGAATATCAGCTGAGTATCATCAGCATAAGAGACCACTCTGACCCCACAAGACTCCACCACTGCAGCCAAGGGTGCGAGATAAACGTTAAAAAACAGAGGGCTCAGGGCAGAGCCCTGCGGGACACCACACATCTGGGGTTTACCCTCTGATTTAAAAGGTCTGAGTGCTACCTTCTGAGTTCTGCCAATAAGGAATGACTCAACCCAGGCTAGTGCAGAGCCACCAATTCCGACCTGCTTTAGACGGTTTAATAGGATTTTATGTGAAACCGTATCAAAAGCGGCGGATAGGTCGAGGAGGACCAGCATGGCCTCCTCGCCCCTATCCACACACTCACGGATAGTCTCAGCTACTTCCAAGAGAGCAGTCTCAGTGCTGAAGCCCGCTCTAAAGCCGGATTGAGAGTCGTGTAGTAGAGAGTTGTTTTCTAGATATTCTGTCAGTTGCAGCTGCACGGCCTTTTCCAGAATTTTTGCGGGTTTGGGGAAGAGGGAGATGGGGCGATAGTTACTAAATTAAGTAGGATCGGCATCAGGCTTTTTCAGAATGGGGACCAACAAAGCTTCCTTCCAAGCAGTTGGAAAAATGCCGTGATAGAGGGAGGCATTCCAAATAGAAAGAAAAGGACTAGCCAGTGAGGGGGCCAGGTCACCCATGACCTTGGCAGGAATTGGGTCGGAAGGAGAGCCAGATCTGCACTGGGTGAATAACCTGAATGCGGTCTCAAGGGTCAGCTCGTTAAAAGACTGTAAAGAAGCAGATTCCGGGGCCATGACAGGGGGGACCGGGGGGGTTCCTCAGTAGGAAACGAAGTTCTAATTTTATCAATTTTCTCTAGAAAATAAGCAGACAGTCCATCGCATAGTACCTGGCTAGAGGGGTTCTGCGAGGCCCTGGCGGGGGGGTTTACAAATTCTTTAACAATATTAAAAAGGGTTTTAGAGGAGTTCTTAGCGTTAGAGATTTGTAGTGAGAAATAGTCTCTCATGGTAACTTTTTTTTGTTTAAAGGAATTTTTTCAAAGCGGTTTTGTAAATTGCTTTGGATTCAGGGTCATATTTCTGCCGCCACTTGCGTTCTAGTATTTTGCAGCGGCTTTTTTCCTCACGGAGGGTCGGAGAGAACCAAGGGGCAGAGGGGCGTGTTCTAGCAGAGGTAATAGGTTTGAGAGGGGCGGTGGAATCAATGGCAAGGAGCAGCGCGGAATTGAGTTTGGACACATTTTCATCAATGTCACTAGACAAAGGGTCCGGCTGATAGTTGAATAAGGGGTCTAAGGTCGTGCAGTTAACTTTATGCCACTTTCTTCCCAGCTCTTTACCAAGGACAGTAGGTGTGGGTCTCGAACTTAGCTCGAGGTCAAAAGGGACAAGATGGTGATCTAACCAGGTAAGAGGGAGAGAAGGATGGACTATGATATTCGAGAAATTGGCAAAGATAAGGTCAAGTGTATGCCCAGCTGTGTGTGTTGGACCCTTGACTAATTGAAGCAATTTCAGACTCTGCATCGTTTCTAACAAGTAGTTAGCTTTCGAGCAGAGAGAGTTATCCACATGGAGGTTGAAATCTCCAAGCACCAGAAAATGTTGGTGCTTAAGGGAAAGATCAGCCATCAGGTGGGTTAATGCGGTTAGAGAGAGAGTCGAGGCAGTAGGAGGGTTGTAGACTAGAGTACCTGCCAAGACTACTGCCGCGGTATCCGAGATAGTGAAGTACATAGCTTCAATCATCCCGATATTCGTCAGTTTGGTGATAGACAAATTGAGATGGGATTTTAGGATAATGGCGAGACCGCCTCCTATTTTGCCCCCTTCACGATTGATACCCTTTAAAAGATAACCCGCAGGGGTAGCTAGGTGGATGTCAGGGTCAGAGGTATCTCTAAGCCAGGACTCAGTAAGAAACAAGATATCCCAGGCATCCGATACAATTGACGCCCAGATCTCGTTGGAATGACGAGGCAAAGAACGACAGTTAATCAGACCTGCTTTCAGCGTCAGAGGGTGGGACAGGCGTTTAGGCAGGCTGAGGCAGGGAGAGGGGCGTAGGCTCCATGGCGGGAGGGTAAAGTTACATTGTAGACAGTAGAAAGGGGCATCCTCCAGATGGCAGGGACTACAATGTGTAGTGGACGGACAAGTTGTGGGTTTTAAATGAAGGAGCTGGGATCTGGTCCAGCAAGTATGACTAGAGACAGCCCGACCGCCAGGGGGACTGGCCCTAGGCACGGGCCAGGCGCGGACGGGCGCAGGCGGGCTTGCCTTAGGCGCTCCCGCTGCGCTCGTCCGCTGCGCTTGCGTGGAAGGCACATTTATAGAGAGAGGGGTGGGCGTGGCCTCACGGGTGGGTGTGTCCCCAAGTTACAGCAGCGATGGCGGCCGTGGGATATTTCCCTCTACACAGCGCTAAGATCCGCTGTTTGTAGGGTGTAACAGATTGCCTGCTTGGCGGGAATACCAGAGAAGAGCTCTGGGTAGGTGCACAGTAATAAAAATAAAGTTATACACACTTCACAAATTTTAAAAATAGCAAGTAAGTTGAGACCCTGAACAAGAAAGATCGGTCAAAGATAATGAAGTCGGCCAGTGTGGTGGAAGGATTATGTTATATAACTTTTTATGAAGTTTATCACACTTTGTTCCAGAGAATTGATTGCATGTTACCTATTTTGATGTATTGTTTTCTGTTTTCCCTTTTATTTGCATATTTCCTCTTCTTGGCAATTTCCTATTTTGTTACGGGAGAGGGGACTCGTTATGGTTTCACTTGAGGAAATTGTTTGTCTTTCAGCTTTCCTTGGTCTGATTGATTGATAGGCTTTATTTCGATATAAAAATATCATAAAAGCTTGTACAACAAGTATAAAACACAGCATTTAAAACAATCAATTTCATAATTACACGAAAAGGGAAAAAAGGAAAGAAAGTGTTAAAAACAGTTTAGGACAAAAATTAAATCGACAAGGAGAGCCTTCTTACACAAATCAACCATGACCATTTTAAAATGCAGAAGCTTAGGTATTTATACTTTGACGCGAGATATAGTTTATAGTATTTGGCATGGATACACACTAATACACTCTGGCATATACGGTGGAAAATACTTTTTGTCCTTAGTTTGTTTGATTTTGTCACACGTGTGTGCTGTTCACCCTTAGAGGTGTGGCTGTGGTTTCTTTTGAGAGTCTCCTGTATTATTAATATTCTCCATATTATTTTTTGCTCTTGGAGTTGTTCCTGGTTGGGCTTTGACTATCTATTTTCTTTTCCCTTCCCTGATGGATTCACCTATTGACACTGCATTTCCATATGTGGGGGAGAGTTTATATTTCTTGCAGCTGTTATGTAATGTGTTGCCTTGTTTAGGCAAGAAAGAGGATAATATATGTATTTGTTGTTACTAGAGTACCCATGTCCTGATGAAGCCTATATCATCTGGCTGAAACGCGACCGCAACTGCGTCAACACCTCTTGCTTTGAACAGAGTCCCCTGTTAAAATTCAAGAAAGATTTGATTTTTTGTTAGGTGCACCAACACAAATGTAGACTGGGTTGATGTGTTAACTCCCTGGTGCTTTGCTTTTGGGACTACCATTTTGTTGTATACTCCACTCTAAATTAAGAGGAGGTACATATGTAAATTGGTGTGTATATATATTTTTATATATTCTTTGTATTTAGGGTACAGAAAAGTGTTTTTTGACATTGTAAATGTTTTGTATATTTGTATATAATGTACATGTGATGTGTTGTATATATACACGGTTATTTGTTGTGCCTCCCTGGATGTCCGCTCATATGTGTATATGAATTAATATATATTTTTCCAGTGTATAATTCGTTATTCACAAGACAATTAATTGTTTCTTGTTTGAAAATTAAAAGTGGATTGATCCCTTCAGTACCCTTTGTTTCTACTTTTTCATCCTTGGATGTCTCCTGCTCAGTTACGGGAGGGTAAGGTGGGCAGAACCCCTAACCATTTTTTCTAGTCATTTTAAAAATTTTGACACAGCAAAAACAATCAAAGTGGATGTGTCAGACATTAAAATACGTAACGCCACTTTCTCCTGGCGGGTACCTAAGAGTCTACATAAGGGTTTAAGCCAGCGCCTCCTAGGTGCACAATAATCCAGACATTCGAAAAGAATGTGGCCTACAGACTCCACTCGAGTGGGGCAATGCGCAGAGAAGGGGGAATGCTGTAAAGAGGATTTCCATTGGGCAACTAGTTCTCCTACTGGTAGGGTCCCCACTCTGAACTTAAAATACAGGGCACGGTCGAAAGGGATTGAAATCATATCTAAGTAAGGTTCATAAGCCACAACATCTTTGATCCTCACAACGGCTACAGTGGAATTACAATGACATGGATCTAAAAATAATTTAGAGGAGACCCAATTCCAATACAATTTCTTGATCGTGGCTTTAGGTGGGGCAGTTCTCTGGGTCCATGCATCACACAGCCCTAACTCTACTAATAGCCATTTTACATCCCTCAACCATTTGCTCCTGGACCAGCCTTCCATGGCCATAACCTCTAATAACGCTTCTGCATAGGAGGCTAGTTCGGGCACCCGCCACAACCGTGCCCAAAGAAGCAAGGGGCCGAGTAGCGCTTGGTCCTTAATCGATCTGCAACCTAGATCCAATAACACGGGTAGAGTAGGAGTACTCAACGGGAGAGCCATCAGATCTTTCAAAAATCTGCTCTCAGATTTTGCTAATGCCTCCAGGTTGCAAGTGCCCCACAACTCCGCCCCGTAGAGGGCAGCACTAACCCCTCTAGCTTTATATATCTCCAGGACTGGGGCTATGGGTTTGCTTGTGGAGGAACGTTGTTCCTTGAGTAATACTCCACCCACCCTTTTGTGACTAAGAAGCATTTTTTGGATATGTGGGTTCCAACTAAATGTGTCATTAAGGCGGATACCCAAATAGTCGAACTCGGATACCCTCTCCAATGGCACAGAATTCAAAGGCTTTCCTTGGTCATTATTACAACCCTGGAATTTTAGTAGTTGAGACTTAGAGCTTCCCTGGGACAGTTGGTAAAATCTTGGACTCCAATAAATGTTCATCTTACATAAGTGGAGTCTTTCTTCACAGTTGGACACACATCCTATTTGACGAACAGGTGGGAATGGGCGGATGCATGAGGTAACACTGCCTGTAGTACTTCAGAAAGTACTTCAGGTACTCCCATAAGGCAGTGAAAGATATTGTTGTGACATGTAGTGGGAAGGTGTGACTTGCGGTTTCTTACTTTGAGAGTTGTGAGAGAGTTATTACTGGTGAAGACATTATGAGTGGTGTTCTGGTTGGAAGTAATCAGGGTAGGTATTGTTGTCAAAGTGATATGTGTTCCTGTGAGAGATATTGGAATTACAGGGATGGTTTCCAGGGCAGGGAAGGCGTCATGAGCCAATTATCAGGTCACTGTGACATTATTTGCATAATTTTGGGAATTTTGTGGTACGCTTGTTACATGAAATTCCTGAAATTATGCCCTTGTGCCAGTCATTTAATTTCACCACCATTTGCAGTACGAATTTAGGACAAGAGTGCCGTACCGACATAACAACCAGAACGTGAGCAGCTGTTGTACATGGCAATTGTGATTTTCACACTGGTTTTAGCGTGAAATGCGTACATGCATCAAAAATTGACACTCTAGTGCATTTTACACTAAAATACAGAACTAAACCCACTGACCCATACCCTACTGACTCTTCATGCTCAGAAGAGACGAAATCAGACGCCAGCTTACCACTATCCTCAACACCTCCATCGCCACAGCCACCTTTCCCGATGTCTGGAAACAAGCAGAGGTCAAGAAACTCTCTGCAGACCCCAACGACCTCCAGAACTACTGTCCCCTCTCACTGATTCTGTTTCCCGTTAAAGACCTGGAGAAGGCCATCAACCTCCAGCTCACCGAACACCTGAAGAGAAACAACCTGCTGGACCCCTCCTAATCTGGAGTCAGAGCCAATCACAGAACTGAGACGGCCCTCATTGCTGCAACAGACAATATCCGCACCCTACTCGACAGACTAGAATCAGTCATCCTGATCCTGCTCAACCTTTTCCCAGCCTTCGACACTGTCTCCCACCACACACTCATGGACAAACTGAACCAGATCAGAATCACAGATTACAGGCACAAATGGATGGCATCCTTTCGAACGGGGCACACCCAGAGAATCGTCTCCCCCCTTCAACTCTCAACCCAAGTGCACCATCTGCGCCCCACCAAGGCTCATCCCTCATACCCATCCTCTTCAACATCAGCATGACACCTCGCGCGGGCATCGTCAGAACCCACAACATCAACATTGTCTCCTACACTGACAAAATCCAGCTCGTCCTCTCACTCTCAGCAGACCCCACTATGACGATGCTCAACTTCCAACTTCCACAACTGTATGAAAAACGTCTCAGCCTGGATGAAGAACAACTGCCTAAAGCTCAACACGGACAAACAGAAGTACTGATATTCAGCAGACACATCTCCCTCTGGAACGACTCCTGGTGGCCATCAGAACTCTTGCCCACCCCCACTCGGTAAGACCATGCCTGCAACCTTGGCCTCATCCTGGACATCAAACTCTTCATGAAACGGCAGGTCAACACTGTCTCCTCAGCCTGCTTCCACACTCTCTGCATGCTCCATAAAGTCTTCAGGTGGCTCCCCATCAGCACCTGAAAAACTGTGACACAGGCTGACATCACAAGCTGGCTGGACTACGGCAACGCACTCTATGCAGGCACTACCACCGAACTCATGAGAAGACTGCAGACGATCCAGAACGCAGCAGCCTGATGGATCCTCAGCCTGCCTAAGCGGACCCACATCACCCGGCACCTGAAAGACCTACACTGGTTCCCCATCCAGAAAAGATGCAGATTCAAGCTCCTGACCCACGCCTGCAAAGTCCTCCATGACCAAGGACCCGCCTACATGAACCGCCGCTTGAACTTCCACCTACCTCCCAGGAACCCCTGCTACACTCACTTTGCACAGATACCACGCATCTGCTGCACAGGAGATGCTCCTTCTCCCACCTCAACGCCACGTCCTGGAAAACCCTCCCCTTCTGTTCCGCAGGTGCCGTCCTGAGGTGTCCTTCAAAGAGCCAGGTCTTGAGTCCCTTCTTGAAGTTGGTCACACTTCAGGAAGGGACTCAAGACCTGGCTCTTTGACTGACACTGATGGAGCAAGTATTCGCATGTGACGCGACTTGCTTGTATCAAGAACCTCGGATAATATTAATAAGCTAATTCAATATGTTTGTTTATGGAGAAGTGTGGCTCAATGGTTAGAGCGGGCAGACCTCGATGCAGAGCTCTGGCCAGGGACCAGGGTTCGATTCCTGCCCCGGCGGGTCTCTGGCTCATTAATTCCCCTGACTGGATATTCTCGCCTCAGTGCCTATTCTGATCATGGGTCCCACGCTGCAACTCTGGGCAATAGCTTGTTTAGTCTCCACAACGGCCCCCACAACGCGAGGGATGCCTGGTCTGCACCATGGGGGTGCCCAGGAGTGGACACTTCACAGGGAAAGCCAGGAAGGGTACCCTTGCGGTATTCGTACAAGCGCCGGGAAACCCACAGCGGGTAGCTGTGCGCTATACAAGTACAAAAACATTTACATTTGTCTTACTAATATTGCACTTTTACACTACACGAGGGTGTCCCAGAGAAGCTTGCCTATGTGTTTACTAAAAGTAATAACGCTTGCTTCTAATATGGTCGCTGCTTTGCAGGAATCTAGTCTGCGCATGCGTAGGTCATACCCATGTGATGTGACGCACTCGCAGTTCTGGAGGGAACTTGTTGCTCATGCGCAGTGTTGCTAAAATGGCCGCTTTGTTTTTCACATGCTCCGTGCTTGCACTGCTGCTTTTGCAAAGCCATTTGTTCTGCTAACTCATAATGCTATAGTAAGGGATGTAGAATGGCCATTCACGGTATACAGTGTATTCATTTTTTTCTGTGTTTCTAAATTGTTTTCGCTTACTTTTCATTGACCATCTTCGGGGGGCCTGGGAGGCGCTGCTACTCCATCTTGAAGCCCGTATAGAACCAGTTATGTGATGGGGGGAAAAGAAAGTCATGCAGCAGTGGAACCCAGCCAGCTGGCAGCCGAAGCCAAGATGCTCCTGGGAACCGACCTGCGACCCAGCAAGAAGAAGCTGACTTGTACCTGCATTTGCTACAAATGTATAATTTTACAGTATACCCCATTGTCTGCTAAAACCTCTCTTGCCATGGGAACTGGAATGTAAGGGGTGGGTTCGAAAATGAATATTAAGTCTGAGAAAGTCTAAATTTTAGGAGGTACCATGACCTAACCTCCTCCTTTGCCCAATCAGAATTTAGGGAACCTTTCACTTGCAACATTTGTGGGTTGTACATTGACCCGAAAACAGTATAATTAGCCTAGGTTTAGCTAGAGAAATTGTCCGACTTGTCCGAATAGCTGACCTGTCACTGACCCAACAAACTCTATAGGTGACAGCCCGAATTACAGAGCCACTCACCCACTTCCTGATTGTGCCGATTAGAACCGCCATCTTGGTTGGGTGAACGGTCTAGTTGCTCCGCTCTAACCCAGACAGCCGGCAGTATATTTAGCGGCAAGGGCGAGGGAGCGCAGCGGACGAGCGCAGCGGGCACACGAAGGGCACACCGAAGACGCGCCTAAGAGAAGCCCGTCTGCGCCCGTCCGCGCCAGGATGTCGCCTTTTGCCAGGGACCCTGGCCAAATCGAGGTAACTAATCTTGTATATACCCAGATGCAGCTGATGGACCTCAACTCCATACACTTGACCTGTGAAAAAATAGACCCTCACTTGCTGCAGAGTATCACTCGATGTGAATGTGGATATATGCTCCCTAAAATATCAGCCCCACAACTACTCCCGACTACTTCACCGCATGACTCTGTAAGAATAGCACAACTGAATGTAAGATCCCTCGGAAAACACTATTCACAAATACATGATTTAGTCATTGACCACTCCCTTGACATTCTATTTATTACTGAAACATGGATGCAAGATGAGACAATATCTGTAGCTAACTTGGCCACTCCCACAGGCTATACCATCCACTCCTTAAACAGACAAACTAGAGGAGGTGGGATAGCGGTTATGACCAGATCCCATCTCGAATGCACATTTACCAAATTACAAATTGCGGGTTGCGAGAGCGCTTGCTACACTATTAAAATAAACCCGCACCTGTCCTTCTCAGGTATTCTAATTTATAGACCGCCGGGAAACGAAAGTAACTTTGTAAAAGCGTTATTGGAGACAGTCTGTTCATTGGCAGCCGGGACGGCAAATTTCAATATTCTCGGAGACCTGAATGTACACTTTGATCGCAGCAATGAGGCAAAAATAACCAATCTGCTTGCAGATTTAGCAGGGTTTCAACTCAGGCAGTTGGTCCAGGGAGCAACTCACAATGGAGGACATCTCCTGGACCCTATTTTTACAAACATAGAAGAAGCTGAGGCGTCCTTGCCCATACCTATGACATGGACGGACCACATGTTAACCATTATGTCCATTCCCAGCCGGGCTAAATCCCAGCCCAGACCAACCCACAAGGTGTACAAGCGACCTTGAAGGAAATTACGGCTAGAAGACTTTGCTAACCTGCTCAAAAAACTCCCGCTAACCTGCCCAAAGACACTAATCAATATTACGAAAATTACTGCAATTGGATAACCCAGGCCCTAGATATATTGATCCCAACATCTTGGATCCAAGCACGCGCTAAAGAGTCGAGCCCCTTGTTTGACGAAGAGCTACTAGCCCTGAAAAAAAGCTGCAAAATAGCGGAACGTAAATGGAGAAAACGGTACGATCCCAACTTAAAGGCCCAATACAGCGAAATCCACAAAAAATACCACAGGCAGATTTGTAAGACACGTGCGACATATTATGCCAATGAAATTAATGCAAGCCCCAACCCTTCCAAAATTATTTTTAAAATCCTGAAAGATCTGAGCGCAAAAAAAGTAGAAGTAAATACCTCTACATCACAGATATTTTGCGATAACCTGGCCATGTTTTTTGTAGAAAAAATTAAGAAAATGTATAATCTATTCCCTGCAAAGCCCACGATTAGTCCTTCAAAAATAGAAATGATATCTGAACTTACTAGCATACCAGAATTAGACCAGGAAGTCTTTGACAGGCTCTGTCAAAAAGTTAAATCAGGTTCGCCTCTAGACCCCCTAAAGCCCGAACATTTCAGGAAAGCAGATGCTACAGTGCTTGAACTTTTGAGAGCCATCATTAATACGTCATTGACGACGTCAGAAATTCCCACTAAATGGAAACAGGCGTGGGTAAATCCCATAATTAAGAAACCCAATTTAGATCCGACAAAACCCGAAAACTACCGGCCTATATCCCTGTTACCATGGCCAGCCAAGGTTACTGAGTCTTACGTGAACACCATCTTAACGGAACACCTCTATGCCAATAACATCTTGGACACCTCCCAGCATGGTTTCCGTGCAGACCATAGCACAGAGACGGCACTTCTCAGTGTGACAGAACATCTTAGGTCCATTAGAGACTCCGGTCAAACGGCAGCGCTGATCCTGCTCGACCTAAGCGCTGCCTATGATACGGTCTCACACGAGGTGCTTCTGTACAGACTGGAGGCAGCAGGGGTGAAGAACTCAGCCCTGGCCTGGTTTAAAGCATTTCTGACAGACAGATCTTTTCAGGTAGCTATCCCCCCATTCCTCTCAAAAAAGAGTAACATAATGCAGGGAGTACCCCAGGGCTCAGCGCTCAGCCCCACACTCTTTAATTTATATGTCCAACCGCTAGCTGAGGTCGCCAAGGAGTGGGACCTGTCCATCGTCTCATATGCTGACGATACTCAGCTGGTGGTGACATTGAGTGATGATAACGGAGCAGGAGCGCTGAATTTTCAACATGGCCTCGCTGCAGTAACTGAATGGCTGACGGCCAATTATTTATAACTTAATGCAGACAAAATGGAGGTGCTAATAGTAGGAAAAGATACCAAAGCCTGGGGAAAGGATAGGTGGCCGGAGATTCTTGGCCCTCCCCCTGACTCCAAAACAGAGGTAAAGAACTTGGGGGTATGGTTTGACTCAGCCCTGAGCTTTGTCGGCCACACCCAAAAAATTGCTGCCACTAGTTTTGGTATCTTGCGTAACCTGCGACCTATACTAAAATTTTTTGACCCCTCTACACGTCAGTTGATTATCCAAGCCACAATCCTTTCTCGCATAGATTATGCCAATTCCTTACTCCTGGGAGCTAATCAAGCGGAAAAAAAACGTCTGCAGCGTGTCCAAAATGCGGCAGCACGGGCCCTAACAGGGCTTCCCCGGTTTGAGTCCGTAACCAACACTCTGGTAAAATTGCACTGGCAAAAAAGAATCAATTTCAAGGCCCTGTGCTTGGCCTTTAAGATCCTAAAAAAATCTTCACCCCCCATGTTATGTCATCTTATAACGCATTACACTCCCAATAGATCCCTCAGATCAGAAGGACAAAACTTGGTCACGATTCCTCGTGTCAGACTCGCCCGCACGGGCGGACGTTCCTTCAAATATATGGCTGCTAAACTATGGAACGCACTACCACTGTGGATTCGAAGCATAAATGACCTTTTATCATTTAGAAAGGCAATTAAGACCCACTTGTTCTGCTAAGCTGACCCTAAAGCTTGTGGTTTGTTGCACTCTCTCCTGTCTGGTCCAGCGCCGGGACGCCCCTTCGCTGGGGCAGCCGTTGCGCTATATAAGCAGCTGTAACATAACATAACATAACATTGATACAGAGAGCTGCGGAGCACTCTGTCCATAATTTCCCCAGACTCAGTCGGAGTTTGAGAAACCTTAAGTGCTGGCGAAGCACTTTGCTGGGAGATTCGAGAACCCAATCGGGGTTATTGGCAGATTCCTTGCAGAGAGGGGGTAGCGCAGGCATTGCATCCGAAGCTGCAGGTGTTGGTCGTACCCTTTGGTGAGCTCAGTCCTGATCCGAAATCCTGAGGTTATCCTGTCCTGACTGTCCATGAGCTGTACCTGCTCGCCTACTGGCAGCCTAAGTCCTTGAGGTTCCTTTCCCGCCTTTTCCAACCGACCCGTGGCCTGGGTTGGTCTTCATTCTGTCCTAGGTAAATATAAAAACTGCGTGGGTGATTGACTTTCCTAACATTCTCTCCCTTTCCGAATAAAGCAAAATTGCCTATTGTCTTTTACCCTGTTTCTCTCTACAGTTAAGATTCTAGTGCAAACTGTGGTATTAGCATGTTCCATTCTCTCCCTACCCGTAGTCTAATACTGAATCATATGCACATATAGTTTGTTCCATTTTTACCCTCCCTTTAGTGAATAAGAACATCAGGACGAATCAAATTAAAGTTTCGTTTCTTATAGACAGTTAGAGGTAATCGAAAATCTGCTTTGGCTAGTATGTTCCCTTTTCTTTACCAGCCTTTATTGAAGTTGTGACAGTTTTGCTGATCTAAGAATAGCGTGTTCCTTATTTTTCCCCTTCCCTTTATTTTCCGATTTCTAAATGGTTCTTACTTTAATTCATAGTTATACTATCTTCTTAATCTTAGTAATAGACAGTTTGATCTGTGGGAACTTGTGGCTCATGGAAAATGAAGAAAACGAGAACTAGATAAAGGTTTTGAAAACTTCTTGCGTTTGTGGTTATTATAAAGTACAACCGATATTTCACATGTTGCATGATAATTTTGCAATGTCCACCTACATCTGAACTTGCTCCTGATCCATTGTAAATTTAGGTATCTGTTACAAGGATTGGTAAGTCTGGTACATGGTAATAGAAAGAAGAAAAACTGAATTACTGATAACAGCGTGTAGGTTACCTGATTAAAATAAAGTATATATCGAAAGGTATTTTATGGGCCCGAGTGTGCATTGTGTTTGGTCGGGTGACCTGCGCGCTCTATCAGTAATTTTCTGGTAGCCAAAGGATGGTTAGGACTAGTTGAGATAGGTGGATAGGTTATTTGTGGATAAACCGTGAACAATTAAATGTGCTGCTAGAAAAACATTTCTTTGAAAAGTTGATCGATCAAATGTAAAAATATTGTTTTGAAATGCTATGAAATGTTTTTTTTTTTTAGGTTGTGATGAAATGCTGCTAAATGAATTTTAAATGTATTAACCACTTGTTAGTGATTGTTATATGTTGTCTGGAATCCCCGGGGACAGAATAGCGGGTGGTGAGGAGAATCCACTTTGCAGTGAGGTCAGTGGCTCGAGGAAAATTAGTGCATGGTTAGGCAGAACTGGAAGCGCTAATTAGGGTTTTCTGCATGAGTAGTTGAATAAATGATAGCAACGAGTTCGCTATTGAAACTTCAGTTGTGATATTACCTAGTAAGGGTCACACGAGGAAGGAGTAGTAGGTTTGTCAGAGCTTGAGTGATAGCAAAGGAGTTCGCTGGTAAAACTTTGGACTTAGTATATATCCCGGAAAGAGTGGATGAGTCAAAGAAGTAGCAGGTTCTCTAATGCTTGTGTGAAGGGTAGGCAGGAGGGTCTATCCGTAGTGTATGAAAAGTAGACAGAAGAAGTTTACTTGCAGTGAAACAAATCTTTCTTTCTAGACACTCGAGTACAGTGGCGAATGTTATACATTGTAAACTAAATAAAGCACTTGCACTTTAAGAAAGAAATCAAGTGTCCGTTACCTTGTGAAGGAGGGAGTCAGTCGCGGAGCTGCGCTGACGTCACTCTGTGCCGCGCTAGTATTGGTCGAAACAGCGGGTGTGTAATGGAGCTGGAATTGTAAAGGAGGGGTGAGTGCCGGAGCATGAGACCGCGTCTCGCGAAAAGGCCGCGCACCCATTGGTTGAAGTTGTTTGCGATCACAGTATTGATTGGTTGTTGAAATCTACAAGACGCGCTAGCATTGGAAGAAAATTTTTAAACAAAAGTACATAATTCAGGCCCGAGTTAGGTTTTACGAGGTATATGTGGTATCCCGAATTTCTACCTGATCCGAAATATTTAGGTTTTGGTAAGGAGCAGATGCTAAGAGGCAGACCTTATAATATGTATGGAAGCAAGAGAAAAATGACTCTGGTAGGCAAAGTGAAGAATTACTTCAAGAAAGATAAGCCCATAAAAACTAGAGAAGGTGTAATCATTCCACCACCTAATACTCCCGCATTGTTTATGATGTTTGACAAAGGGTATCATACCTGTGTATGGTTGGAAAATTGGGTGGAATATACTAAAGATGACAGAGTTTTAGCTTTTCCTTTAGTTGGTACCTTAAATGGTAGAATTTTGTTTAATTTGAGGACCCGAATGAATGATTTACACCCCAGACCAAGACTGACGTAATACGAGGCCCTAGAGGAATGGGAGCGAGACAGACCCAGAATTGACAAGCGAATAAGTAAATGGTATCCAAAAATGAAGGGAGAAGCCAAAGAGAAAAAAATGAAGCAGTGGAGACAGAATATGATGGTAGAAGGACTATTTCCAGTACGTGCTGTAGACGAACCCATAGGAGGGAAAAGGACAGAGAAAACCTGACACTTAATGACTGCGGGTGATTCGGAAGATGAATATTTGGAGGATCTATTAATCAAAAATCCACCTCCATTTGATGAGGAGTCTAGGTCCTTGAGTTCAAAAAATCCATTCTTTAGGCCTTCCAGTAATAGAAGGGCCAGTGCAACTAATACAGCAGGACCAGGTTATAGGCCTAGTGGTAATGAGGGATTTAGCCTGCCCGATACAACTGTTCCATGTTATAGACCGTTCTGTGGTGAGGGACCAAGTACGACCATTCCAACTGCCCCGAATCTTTATCCACCTTTAATCCCACAAGTAGTACATGAAACCTCCATGTAAAAGGTTTTACAGGATCGAGAGAGAGAAGCCTTAGCTAAACAGAGAAATGAACTCATTCAGAAGATATCGCAGTTAAATTCAAGTCCTGAAGCCCTGACAATTCCAGTAACTATTGGCCCAGTTGTTCCCCTTTATGGGGATAGACAGGTTAGTCCAAAGACTCCAGTTATTACTCCAGCTGTAGTGCAGCCAAGAAAAGAGCCCTTAATAGTCGATGACCAAACAAGTGAATGCGAATCTGTAATTTCCCTGATGGATTTACCCATAAGGGAACCGGAAGGCAGGGCACCAAGAAAGAACACTTAGACTAGTGCAAGAGAAGTACTGATAGAGTCATCTGCAGGTACTCGAAGTGCCACGGTAGTGACTCCGGAAGAAATAGATCGATGGACCCGAGAATTAGAGAAAATAAATTCTCTGCCTAAACCATTAGATATTTACAAATTAAGAATAGAATTGGAAGAACTGATGGCTGGGAACGTAGGACCAGACAGGCTGAACACCCTTAGTGAAGAAGAGCTACTGTTCATCTGTAAGAGTTTTACCAGAAATACCAGAGTGTTCCATGAGAAACTGATGGACACCGCAGCTAATATGGGAAAAGATGTCAGCAAATCCAAGGTATTGCAGAAACCATACAGAGCAGAATTTTCCGACAAAGATTTAGAAAATATGAACGTGTCAGGGAAAAAGGTGCAGATAAGAGAATTGCTGAACCTGTTACAGAAATGGGGAGACCGAGAAAAATGGAAAACGAGGTGGGCGAAGAAAAAGGAAGACAGTAGGTCTAGACATGTGTCCTCTGAATATGTCCTAAAAGAAGCTGACGAGGCTGAAACATTGTATCCCATGAGAGAGGTGCCAGGTGGAAAATATGTACATATTCCATGGTCCCGACAGGATATTGTGTCATTTACAAATGATTTTCCAAAATTACGAGAGAAACCTGTAGACTGGTACAGACAGGTCGAGAGATTTGTTAAAGTGCAGAAATGTCTCCTGAAAGATCTAGATGGGTTCTTTGACATTGTAGTTCCCGTAGATTTATGGACAGAATGCAAAATTGCTGTTGATTGGCCCAGTGAGGAGTATCCCAGAGACCCAAGGACAGGAGCCCCCTCAGCGGAGGTAATGAGAAAATATGACCAGGTAATACTGCATTTGAAAGGCAAGATGCCTGCTAAAGAAACTGATTGGATCCGCATAGATAGAACTACCCAAAATCGTGATGAAACTGTACATTCATACTATGAACAACTGTTACAGGTGTTAAAAATGTACAGTGGACTAGATAACATTGAGATGAAGGACATAACCCATTTCATTTATAGATTCATGTTAGGGTTAAGACCTGAAATTTCACAATGGATCAAAGACAATAAAATGTTTTGGCAAGCCAAGCCTATAGATGAGGTCCTGAAATACGCCAAGTATTGTGAAGATGAGCTGGAAAATAAACGGAAAGAATTAAAAGAAAAAGTTATGTGGGCACAAGTGAAGTTAGCCGAGCAACAAGAAAAGCAGTTAAGTAAAATGAATAATAATACTCAGAATCAAGGCCCTGGGGGTGGAGGGAAGCCCAGAGTTAAAATGAGCCGAGAGGAGGCCAAAAAGAAGTTCCCCTGTCACGGGTGCGGCCAGATAGGGCACTGGAGAGACGAGTGTCCAGTGGTACAGAATGATAACGTGCCCAATAATGATTTGAATCCACAGGTGCAGAAAGAGGGGCCACGAAAGACACAGCAACAGGTAAAACAGCAACAGTTGCCTCGTGCACATAGGCCAAACTATAGGAGTAGAGCACAACAAGGTGAGGAAGCAGAGGTTTGGGAAGGAAAGGAGGATAGAAATGCAGCAACTTCGCAATTCCTGTTGAATGATACATTCCTCTGTGATGAAACTTACTGACAGTGTCTGAGGGGGAGGACGAGGAGTGCGTGCTTGGCCCCTCCTTGCCGGTAGACCAGTCAAGGCCATACATTGAAGGAAAGGTTGAAGGAAATGATGTCACCTTTCTGTTGGACACTGGTGCCACCCGTTCTACTGTGAGAACAGCAGATGTTCCAAACCTACCCCTCTCATGAGAAGCAATCCAAGTAGTGGGTGTTTCTAATCAGTTAATTAGTACCCCACTAACCGAGCCGATGGAGATCGCAATTAAGCATGGGCGAATTTTGCGAATCTGGCGTTCGCGAATTTTGCGAATTTGCGAACTCGCAATCCGCAAAATCCGCGAATTCTCACGAATTTGCGGATTTTTTTTTTTGTGTTCGCAAGGATTTCTGCCAGTTCGCGAGGGTTTTGTACCAGTTCGCAATTGCGAACTTACATGTCGGCTTGCAACGGTCGCGATTATGTTGTTTCAACGTCTGGTTCATCATCACAGGTTCCCAGCACCCTCTGTTTCACCCCTGCCACCCTCTGTTTCACCCATGCCACCCTCTGGTACATCAATGCCACCCTCTGGTTCATTATCACTGCAGATTATGGGGGGAAAAAGCAAGCACACCTGCCCTGCTTCAACTGACATGAATTAATTTGGGGTTGATTTATTATTGTGTCACTGTTTTAAAATTCCAGTCTGGCACCTGCTTCCTTATCTGTAATTTGCTTTCTGTTGCAGTGCAATTTTTTTTTTCAGGACCTTTGTGGCCTACTTGTAGCGATTCTATGATCCGGCTGTGAGGGTCAGAGCAGGGTCATACAAATGTTGCAACTAGCAACTGAACTCTGGAGGGGCCCCAGTCAGGAAGCACTACAGGGAATGGTTACTAATGATGAATTTGAACTTTTGCACCTGCTGAGTGCTTTCAGTTTAGCAAAACTCGTTTTTCGGCAGAACAGCATTACAGCAACTGTAATGCCCCAAACAAGCTTACTTGTGAAAGTTGATTTCTAATCCAAAAGTGATCCAAAGAAAGTCAAAAGGCCTCAAATCCAAAAAAGTGCAGGCAAATGTCAACCTGAGGAGTTATTCTCATAAAAATCATCATTTTCAGAAGGTCTATACTGCTTGCTCATGGATTTCTTGTGCAGAATTGCAATTTTTGTAATTTTGCGAGTGCGAGATTGTTGCTGCCCGCCGCACCTACATGTTCGCAATTGCGAACTTACACTGCACGCCGCAAAATTGTATCACCAAGAAAAATAAATCCGCTGCGTGCGAATTTGCGGATTTTCGGTAAATTCGCGAGCGTTCGCGGATTGCGAATTTACCGAAAATCCGCAAAATCCGCGAGCGGAACGGATTTTCCGCCCATGCTTAATCACAATAGGGAACTTTAAAGAGATGCACAGATTCGTAGTCTGTGACTCCAGTCCTGTGAACCTACTAGGACGTGATTTGTTGTGCAAAATGAATTGTACCATCTTTTGCACACCAAAAGGCTTTGAAATTCAGACCCCAGATGAAGATGGAATTTACAAATTAATGTTAATAAGGCCTGACTCAGAAATTAAAAGACTGACAATACAAGACTTACCGGAAGAACTCCATCAGACAGTTAAACCCGAGGTGTGGGATTTTACTGGAAAAGATGTAGGATTAATGGCAAACGTGGATCCAATTAAAATAGCCATAAGAGAAGATGCAGTCTACCCAAATACCAAACAGTACAAAATGAGTGCAGAAGTAAAGGCAGGGGTTGCCATCGAAATAAAAAGATTATTGGAAGCAAACATCATACAGGAGGTAACGAGCAGTCCCTGTAATTCGCCCATAATTGGAATCAAGAAACCGAGTGGAAAGTACAGAGTAGTGCAGGACCTGCGCAAGGTAAACAAAATCGTTGTTCCTTGCTGTCCTATTGTACCAAATCCCGCCGTGATCTTGTACCAAATTCCATGGAATGCTGAATGGTTCACCGTCATTGACCTATGTCATGCATTCTTTTCAATCCCATTGCATCCAGACAGCAAATTTCTTTTCTAATTTGAATTCGACAGTCATGTCTACGTCTGGAATCGTGTCCCTCAGGGGTTCACAGAGAGTCCTTCAATCTTTAATCAGATTCTAAAAAAATGTCTCGAATCTTTAGTCTTACCGGGAGAATCAGTCCTGGTGCAATACATAGACAACCTCTTGGTGGCGTCTAAAAGTCGGAGAGACTGTGTTGTTGACACCATTACCTTACTGAA
The DNA here is from genome assembly GCF_964263255.1 of Lissotriton vulgaris. NCBI lineage: Eukaryota > Metazoa > Chordata > Amphibia > Caudata > Salamandridae > Lissotriton > Lissotriton vulgaris. Next base: position 87,562,274 of record NC_141697.1, on the reverse strand, counting down.
CCATTTAGGGGAAGGAGGGCATAAAGTATCACCAGACAAATTACAGTTCTGTACCTCTTCAGTAAAATGTCTGGGGCACCAGATAGAGAAAGGTATCAGGAAAGTAACGACAGAAAGAATCAGGATAATTAGAAACATGCATCTACCCAATACTGTTCCTTGGGGTTGTAGGATTTTGTAGACAGTGGATTGTGGGATTTGCAGTTCTAGCAAAGCCATTAATAAAAATGACAAAGAAAGGAGCAAAAGACCCAGTGGAGTGGGGCGAAGAAAGCATGTCAGCTTTTACCAAATTATGAGACTGTCTGTGTACTGCTCCTGCATTGGGAATGCCTGATTACTTGAAAGAGTTTGCACTGTTTTGTGACACACGCGACAATTGTGCATTGTCAGTTCTGACCCAAGCGCATGGTCTGACTAGACGTCCTGTGGCATACTTTTCTGCTACTTTAGATCCAGTGGCTGCTGGATTACCTGGATGTCTGAAAGAAGTAGCTGCAACTTGCATGAGTCTTGAGCAGAGTGAATTCATCATTATGGGACATCCGGTAACTGTGTATGTTCCACATGCAGTTGTAATCTTACTGACCCGAACTAAGACCCAGTATCTCACTCCTAGTCGGCTGACTAAGTATGAAAGGATTCTGGTGGGTGCTGCAAATGTAACCATTACTAGATGTAACATACTGAATCCAGCTACCCTATTACCAGATTCCCTCATTGCAGAAGAGAAGGGAGAGGTCGAGCATGATTGCATAGACCTGACCGAGTTCAGTACAAAACCACGCCCAGACATCAAAGAAATGCCTTTGCCTGTTGAAGATTACGAACTGTTTGAAGATGGTTTGTGTCTAAGACATGAGGATGGAGGTCTAAGTGCTGCTTACGCAGTGTACACATTAGACCGTGCAGTAGAAGCATCCTATTTGTTTGGAGTCAAGTCTGCACAAGTAGCCGAATTAATTGCATTGACAAGAGCCTGTAAAGTTGGGAAAAATAAGAGGACAACCATATATACGGATAGCCAGTACGGCTATGGGGTTGTGCATGACTTCGGCCAATTGTGACTGCAAAGAGAGTTCCTAAATTCTTTAGGCACTCCTATCCGAAATGGGAAGGTTGTACAGGAGCTACTGGAGGCAATCCAGATACCAAAAGAATTGGCAGTGGTCAAGTGTGCTGCTCACAAATCTGGCAATGACGATGTGACAGCAGGTAATAAATATGCTGACCAACTAGCCCAATATTGTGCATGGTATCAAATGTCAGTCAACATCAAGTTGGGGGGATATGGAAACAGCTGCCAACTTATGGTGTTTGAGGATGTACAATCATGGGAAGAACTGAAAGATTTGCAAAACGCAGCAGGACCAAAGGAGAAGAGAAGGTGGAGAACGTCTGGTTGTCAGGAAAGGAGTGAGGATGGTGTTATGGTTTACACTGTATTGCCTGACAGCTTGCTTGCTCCATTGGCCCGGCTAATACGTGGAGATGGACATATAGGCAGGGATGCTATGGTTCGTGTCTTTAAACAGACATGGTACAATTCGAAATTCAGGAACATTGCAGAGGCACTCCGCCAGAGGTGCTTAACTTGTCAGCAGTTTAATCCTGGAAAGAAAACAGTAGTTTTACCAGGTACAATCGGAAAAGCAGAAGGTCCCTTGGTCAGATTACAAATTGACTTTATACAGTTACCCCTCTGTAAAGGAATAAAGTATGTCCTTGTCATTGTCTGCCTATTTTCAAAATGGGTAGAAGCTTATCCTGCAAAGAAAAATGATGGCATTACTGTAGCCAAGTTGTTACTAAGGGAATTGATACCAAGCTTCGGTTTTCCAGTTACAACTGAATCAGATAGAGGTGGGCATTTTCACAATGAGGTAATAGGCCAACTCTGTAAAGCATTCAAAATTACCCAAAAATTGCACTGTGCATATCGCCCAGAGGCTTCTGGAGTGGTACAACAACTGAATGGCACTATCAAATCAAAATTAGGAAAAATGTGTGAGTCTACTGGAATGAATTGGATAGACGCCATGCCCCTTGTGCTGATGGGAATCAGAAGTATTCCAGATCGCAAGACAGGCCTGAGCCCTCATGAGATACTGATGGGAAGAGTAATGCGACAAGCATGGGTACCAGGACACAAACTGCTAAGCATTTCTGATGATTTGGTGCTAGAGTACTGCAAGCAACTGGGTGACCAATTGCGTTCTATCTCTCACCAGATTGGGGAAGACGCCGTCGCCAGGCCAGCAACTCCAGCCCATAATCTGAACCCAGGGGATTGGGTTGTGCTAAAGAAACACACCCGGTCGAGTTGCCTTGCACCGAAATGGGGAAAACCGAGACAAGTGATTCTTGTTACCACAACAGCGGTGAAGTGTGCAGGTGTGCCAAAGTGGATCCATGCCAGTCATACGAAAAGAGTGACTGAAGACGAAGAAACTGAGGCTGAAGGTTGTGCAGCTGAGGGGTCTCCTGACATTGGTCCTGAAGTAGCTGATGACGAACAACCGAGCACCAGTCAAGATGAATGGGTCCCAGTAATCGACCTGACATTTGATCCCATAAGAACGAGAAGACAAACCTACTTAGATAGAGAGTGGGATAGTGAGGACGAGACAGGATTAGAAAGAGATAATCAGATCATCGAAATCCATGTCAAATCTGATAATGAGGAAGGTCAGATAGGGACAGAACAGGTTATCGACACACCTCCAAGAACTCCTGAGATTGAAAAGGGACAAATAGAAAATAGGGCAAAGGTTCAAGCGGAAGAAAATCAAGGGTTCGAAGTGCTTCAACAGGATCAGATAGAAATAGATAAATGTGTTCAGGAAGAAGAAACTGAAATAAAACAAAGCCAAATCCAACATGCACCTGAACAAGGTCAGCTTAGTGACCAGGCAGAAGAAACAAACCCAAGACCTGGAACTAGTTAGACAGATAGGGAACAAGAAACCATCGAAGCAGATGTGCCACAACTGAATGAAAATAAAAGATCACTAGAAGAAAGCCCAGTAACAGTGCCAGTTAAAAGATTCAAGAAAAAGAAAAGTGAACCAAGATTCATCAAAAGACTGAGACTAAGACTAAAAACTGTAGAGGAAAAGCTTGAGGAAAGGAAACAGGCTTCTAGAGAAAAGGAGAAATCTGGAACCAAGCCTAAGAGAAAAAGTGCCTGAATAAAGAGACAAAACAGTAAATACCAGGATCCTGAATGGACTTTTCTGGTATTGGAAGAATTTGAGGATCTTGATATAAGTGACGAAAGTGACGAAGAGGTGATTGCTAATCAGAGCACCGAAGAAGAAGAGCCAACCTGAAGTTGCTCGGTGTAAGAAAACCTGTATAAAGTTACAAAGAGGGGTTGAAAAACTTCTTTTGAGCCAAAATGTCTGATTCCAGTGTAAATGGAAGACCTAGGCGTAATTGTTGTAAAACATGTTGTCAAATATGTGTATGTAGTATAGCACTAATTCTAATACTCTGGATAGGACTGACAATAACAATTCCTTCTGTGATGAGCAAAAACCCAAGTCTGTACCCCAATAATAACCTACCGGATGACACTGTAGAATCACATACTAGAAATACACCACAAAGCATAGACGCACTAGACAGACCACTTAGCCTGAAACAGACAAAACTGGATTTAGAAGCACCAGATGAGGAAGACTTACACTTTAACAAGATTAAGAACAAGACTCATTTAAATGTTTTTGCAAACCTATTAGTACATTATGTAGAGACAATGGAGATGGATGACTGTTATGTCTGCATGAAGCTACCCACTTCAGTAGCTGAAGGTGTGACTTACCACCACTTACCCTTAACCTATGGAATTTCCTGTAGTATACTGACTTGCTTATTTCACAGAAGAGGACCGTTACAGTATTATTACTCAAACCTTGACGTGACATTTTCTGAACTTCCTGTTCGAAGAAACCGGAATCCTGTACATACGACTAGAGATATAGCTAAATATATGGGTGATTATTTTCTAATTGTAGAAAAAAATTACATAGATAACGCACACAAGAATAACCTGACTTGTTCTCTACATGAAAAGGAGAAAGAATTTTTAGATATGGCAGAGAGGAGAAGAAAAAGCTTCCAAAAGAAAGCCAAAGATAAAACTCAGAAAGTTCCTAAATGGGCAGCAAATATAGAGAGTACCTCAAATGGTAAAGCAAATGCTGCCTTGTTACTGGATTTCTAAAAGAAGGGGAAACTTTGTCATCACAGAGAAATGACTAGTTACTATAATAACATATTCATTGGTTCCAGTGAATGCGAACATAATTATAAGGTAATTGGGGGTTGGAGATTCAAAGATGGGTCAGAGCCAGTGTTTCCTGGAATTTATTTTATATGCGGAAACAAGGCTTACTTCAAATTACCGGACCATTGGTACGGAAGTTGTTACTTTGGTATTGTCTTTCCAAAGATATACCATGTGGGGAAAAGCACTGGAAGCATTGAAAAGACTAACAAATTAGCACGCACAAAAAGAGAAAGTGCCGGAGAAATAGTAGGAGATATTTTTAGTGCATTGATACCTGCAGTGGGATTGACTATGAATACACACAGAATTTGCAAATTGTCGACAGTAGTGGATCGGTTATCTACCGACATTGCTGGAGGTTTCCTTATATTCAATACCGAGATGGTTGCAATCAGATCTATGGTTTTACAAAACAGGCTTGCTCTTGACACCTTATTAGCAAAAGAGGGCGGAGTCTGTAGAATGTTGAAAGCGCAACATTGTTGCACTTACATACCTGACAAAAGTGTGGAGATCAAAAGGTATGTGAGGAATATTACAAATTTGGAAAAAGAGCTCAAACCACTGGAAGTTGACAGTGCCTGGAAGAGACTGACTGATGGTCTCTCCTCTGTAGGTCATTGGTTTTCTAGCCTAGGGAAAAGTCTTTTGAGTAAAATACTATTGCCAATCATGGGTATAAGTATAGTAGTGTTTTTCATATTCATTTGTTGTAAATGTCGCAAACATCAGAAAAAGTATACTGTGAATAAGAGAGGAGTGAAGAGAAATGTGGATGAATTGGAACTGGAGGAACTGAATAATCAAATTTATAAAAAGATGAAAAATTCTCACCCTAATAAAGAAACAAAAGAAAAAGCGAATCGAATGATTGAGGAGATTGAATTGGGAAAATTGTGACAAGTTGGCATCTGTTTCCATTTATAGTGATGATAGTAAATATCATCAAAGAGAGGATTGATGGAGCAATGTGTCGATTGATATTCGAATGTGACGCAACTTGCTTGTCTCAAGAACCTCGGATAACATTAATAAACTAATTCAATATGTTTGTCTTACTAATATTGCACTTTTACACTACATGAGGGTGTCCCAGAGAAGCTTGCCTATGTGTTTACTAAAAGTAATAACGCTTGCTTCTAATATGGTCACTGCTTTGCGGGAATCTAGTCTGCGCATGAGTCGGTCATACCCATGTGATGTGACGCACTCGCAGTTCTGGAGGGAACTTGTTGCTCATGCGCAGTATCGCTAAAATGGCCGCTTTGTTTTTCACATGCTCCGTGCTTGCACTGCTGCTTTTGCAAAGCTGTTTGTTCTGCTAACTCCTAATGCTATAGTTATTATAAAGTAAGGGATGTAGTATAGCCATTCACGGTATACATTGTATTCATTTTTTCTGTGTTTCTAAATTGTTTTCGCTTACTTTTCATTGACCATCTTCGGGGGGCCTGGGAGGCGCTGCTACTCCATCTTGAAGCCCGTATAGAACCAGTTATGTGATGGGGGTAAAAGAAAGTCATGCAGCAGTGGAACCCAGCCAGCTGGCAGCCGAAGCCAAGATGCTCCTGGGAACCGACCTGCGACCCAGCAAGAAGAAGCTGACTTGTACTTGCATTTGCTACAAATGTATAATTTTACAGTATACCCCATTGTCTGCTAAAACCTCTCTTGCCATGGGAACTGGAATGTAAGGGGTGGGTTCGAAAATGAATATTAAGTCTGAGAAAGTCTAAATTTTAGGAGGTACCATGACCTAACCTCCTCCTTTGCCCAATCAGAATTTAGGGAACCTTTCACTTGCAACATTTGTGGGTGGTACATTGACCCGAAAACAGTATAATTAGCCTAGGTTTAGCTAGAGAAATTGTACGACTTGTCCGAATAGTTGACCTGTCACTGACCCAAGGAACTCTATAGGTGTTTGATACAGAGAGCTGCGGAGGACTCTGTGCGTAATTTCCCCCGACTCAGTCGGAGTTTGAGAAACCTTAAGTGCTGGGGAAGCACTTTGCTGGGAGATTTGAGAACCCAATCTGGGTTATTGGCAGATTCCTTGCAGAGAGGCGGTAGCGCAGGCGTTGCATCCGAAGCTGCAGGTGTTGGTCGTACCCTCTGGTGAGCCCAGTCCTGATCCAAAATCCTGAGGTTATCCTGTCCTGACTGTCCATGAGCTGTGTATTGAACAAGAGGGAGAGTCAGGGATATTTACATAAACTATGTGAGGTGGGAACTCCTGGTCCCCGAAATTAACAATAACAACAAAGAAGGAGTACCCCCTATATGAGAGGAAGATAGCAATTAGCCATATCCTACAGAAGATCTAGGTTAGCCCTAAGAGGCCCCAACCCGTTTACCGGACAAAGCTTGTCCTTTGAGAAGACCCCTCACTCACCAACCTGGTTGGTGACATGCTTCATCATTGGGGTCCCACCCCATAGGCCGAGTGCCCATAGGGTGTGCTACGACACCTGACTACAGTGGAGCGGGATATTGTATGTTTATATGTGCTTAAAACTACAGTGAAAGGGTATATTAAAAGGGGCCAGTACTACTCACTTCAAGACTTTATTCTTGAGCGCCTGAACCCCAATAAAAACAAATGTGGCACCTGTGCCTATTTAAGAAGGCTTTGGTGCTTTAAGAGGTGTAATGTATTAAAAATAGCGAAGTGTGCTATGTGAAAAATTATAAAATAAAGTAGGTCTACATGTTTCAACCATTTAAAAAGATTCTATGGTTTTCGTCAGGACCGTGAGTATTACACGGGGTGGTACGCACACGCTAAGGTGCGCCCAGCCCACGTGCAATTTAAAGACCACAAAAATTGTGGTCTATTGTAAAATAGTGTGTTTTGTCCTTGTTTCAGGAAAAAACCTGTAAGAAAGGAAAGGGAAAACGGGTGTTGGGATAGCGTACAAGGGAAAAACATATACAAGGGTGTACATATAACATAAAATGTGCCAAATGTGAACACCCTCGTCGGGTGGTTACCTATATTATTATTCATATAGGTAATGCTGATTCTGAATAGACTTCAGTAGCAATTATTGAGTCGCGCTTCAGTGGGTACCTTCGTGAGAAGTGAGTTCTGTGAGGTACTCGGCTAGGTGAAGTACTTGGTCGGAGTGAAGAGTGATCGATTTTACGTATTTACGGGCAGTATCTTAGTGAGTTTATCAAAAGTGACGGGACGGTAGGGAAACATGTGATTATTACCCGTCAGCTTTACATTTCGCCAAACTAGCTATATTTTGCATACTAGTTTTATAACAGTGTATTGGCAGAAACAGAGACTATTTATGCGATGCTCACACTTGAAGCGGTGGTTGTCGCTTCACGGGCTTTGGATCTACCAAGACGGCTAGTTTCCGTCACCTACAGAGTTGAAAGTAAAAGATATGCACAAGAGGATAAAACACATTGCTCGTATTTGTCCTCTAACTCGTAAAGACGATGCAGGTATATCGTAGAAGAGGGGGGCACCATTACAATTGCGGCAAACTTGTACTTACTTTTCGGTATGCGATCATCAGGCGGTTAACCTACTTGGTAACTGCGCTCAAAGCCCCGCTGAATGATCGTTGCCTCGACTGTGCCGGTAAAGTAACCTGCTTGCCACTTCCTGGTTTGGGCGTGGCGTGATGTGTCACCACCACAGTAGCCAACCGGAACGTGGTATTAGGGCGTGCCTATCTTCCGTTCCGATCACGTGGCTACAGTGGTGTGACGTGTAGCTGGTTGGTTACCATAGTAACCACGCTTTCATTTCTCATGCTAAAAGGTACGTGCCCTCTCATCACTTGAAAACTGATCCGGTCGATGCCGATCACGTGATTTATGATAAAGTGACGTGTGGGGTCTAGTTATCATGTGGAACATGCATTTAACGCTTAACATTGGAATCGCGTACACATGCTCGTTTGGTGGATGAATGGTTAAAAATGACAGGGCAGGAACATGTCAGGACTTTCCCCAGTTGGGACAAAAATAAAAATTGAAGCAGTTTGTAAGTAATAGAGGAAAAAGAGAAACCCATATTTCTTAAATGTAAAATAACATTTGAAGTCAATTGATCTCACATCACAGTGTGCCAGGGAATGTTATTGTTTAAACCAGTTTTATGCGTAGATAGCCTGTACACCCATCTCTGTTCTTTCTCGAATAGGCGTTGGTTCAGATTGGTTCCTGGTTTGATTTGTTCTATAATAGTCCATCGAATGTCATCCGGTGAGTGCCCTCTTGACAGATAATGTTCAGTCAGTTTGGTGTTGGCTTTCTTGCTCCTTCTTTGTTGTTATTGTCCATGAGCTGTACCTGCTCGCCTACTGGCAGAGTAAGTCCTTGAGGGTAATTTCCCGCCTTTTCGAACCGACCCGTGGCCAGGGTTGGTCTTCATTCTGTCCTAGATAAATATAAAAACTGCGTGGGTGATTGACTTTCCTAAACTTCTCTCCCTTTCCGAATAAAGCAAAATTGCCTATCGTCTTTTACCCTGTTTCTCTCTACAGTTAAGATTCTAGTGCAAACTGTGGTATTAGCATGTTACATTCTCTCCCTACCCTTAGTCAAATACTGAATCATATGCACATATAGTTTGTCCCATTTTTACCCTCCCTTTAGTGAATAAGAACCTCAGGATGAATCAAATTAAAGTTTCGTTTCTTATAGACAGTTAGAGATAATCGAAAGTCTGCTTTGGCTAGTATGTCCCCTTTTCTTTACCCGCCTTTAGTGAAGTTGTGACAGTTTTGCTGATCTAAGAATAGCGTGTTCCTTATTTTTCCCCTTCCCTTTATTTTCCGATTTCTAAATGGTTCTTACTTTAATTCATAGTTATACTATCTTCTTAATGTTAGTAATAGACAGTTTGATCTGTGTGAACTTGTGGCTCATGGAAAATGAAGAAAACGAGAACTAGATAAAGGTTTTGAAAACTTCTTGCGTTTGTGGTTATTGTTAAGTACAACCGTTATTTCACATGTTGCATGATAATTTTGCATTATCCACCTACATCTGAACTTGCTCCTGATCCATTGTAACTTTAGGTACCTGTTACAAGGATTGGTAAGTCTGATACATGGTAATAGAAAGAAGAAAAACTGAATTACTGATAACAGCGTGTAGGTTACCTGATTAAAATAAAGTATATATCGAGAGGTATTTTATGGGCCCGAGTGTGCATTGAGTTTGGTCGGGTGACCTGTGCGCTCTATCAACACCACAGTGCAGCGCCTGGATACCCTCTCGGGCGATAAACAGCGCTATACAAGGACCGCCTGATTGAAAAATAACAGGTTTGTAATTTATGTAATTTCTTGTGACTTTCCCATTCCAGAAATGTAACCTAATTACGTTAAAGCACATTTCGTGAGTTCCACACACTCGTAATTGTCCTTTCACGAAGCAATCCTTGTCTGGGGCTGAGGCGTGCTGTGTGCAATGTCAGTGCCGCTTCACCCAGGGCAGCAATATATTTTGCACCGACCACGCCAGTGGGGACAGACGGCCACACACGCACGCAATGAATCGGCAGCGGTGCCACGCACAATGAATTGTTTATTTCTCGAAGCATCCAGAGGCGATGCCAATGGAACCGTTAATTCAAAGGCATTGACAGATTTCTTGAAATATTACTGGAGCATCGCCAATGAAACTTGCATTGAACAATGAGGCCCAGCTCTTTTCCAGAGAAAAGCAAAACTTTTTGAGGAGAAGTTGCACTTACCATGTTCATTGAATCCGGCTGCTGGTTAATAGGTATGTATTCTTTGATCCCATCCCTTGTTTTGGCAGCTCTGGAATGGCCTCTACTTAAGAGGTAGCCCGAGACACGTGTAGAAAAATACTGATTTTAACATCGCGGGTGAGAGCCGCTCGGATGGCACCAGCTCTCATGAGCTTGCTTCGATTAGCCCGGCGTGGCCCTAAATATAGCATAATATAAAATGACATACCAAAACGTAACCTAACTTGTCCATGAGAAGTGCAGATGTGTGGCACTAGAACAGCTGCTTCATAGGCACTTAGACACTTTTAAAGTCTCTTAGAAGGGCTGCAAGTGCATGTGCTCCAAGCAGTACGTGCTGGAATACTTTTTTAGATGAAAATGCCGCATTCATCTCAAATAAATGAAAACAATTCCGCATAGGGTCAGTTTGGAATATGAGAAGAGAAAACAAATGCACTTGTTTGAGCAGAAGCCAGTGGCAGCAGCCAATGAGGAAAGCTCATGACGTCACAATAGCCGATGACGGCAGGAAACAACACAAGCGGCTCAGCAGACCTCCCCTGGGCAGACCAGGAAAGCTGGCACTGGAAGCTCCCTCTGCAGTTCCATTAGAAAATGTGCAACTGGACAGGACAGCAATGAACAATAAGCGCGCGTGCTCCATCTTTCCGCGAAACAAGACGTCCTTCCAGAGGGTGCTTCGAAATGACCACCTGCCTGGCGATCTGGTTAGTAACTCTGGTCATATTGTTTGTGTACCTGAAAATACAAACTAAAAATGTGTAACAGCATTCCTGCGGGTACAAGAACGACACAACCTGAAGAAGCAAAGGCGGGCAGAAATGCAGATTACAAGAACTCTTCATCTACATCAGAATCTGAATCTCCACTAGCTCCATCCCTTTCTAATCCGGATTTATTTGCACTAAATTCTCCTGGGAGTAATAGTTTCTATCCCAGTAGCAACAAAGCAGTTATCTTGATGGACTATTCGTCACCTCTCATCTTGTTCTCCAAAGTCAAGATTTGCACTGGCGGATTCTACATCTAAAGAACGCCAAATGGGCATGGAATAAATAAGGAAGCCGCGCAACCGCTGGACGCGCCCATGTGCTTGCTGCTCATCTGGACCAGTGGCTAGGTCTTTCCAAGGACCACTCTGGGAATTCCACAATCACTCTGGGAATTCCACCCTTTCAATGACCAACCAGCTCTGAGTCGACTTGTAAAGGCTTGGCTTGCTTCACTGGACATTCAGCACCCAAAGACCCATGGCTAGAGGGGAAATGACCAAGGTGTCCAAGGATTTAAGCCCAGCTCCAGAAGATTCACCAACAATACTAGTTCCTTCAGGAGACTTTCTGCTGGACTCAGCTTTACAAGGTTGAAGACTTGTGCTTTCTTTTTCAACAGTTCAATGTCGTTCTGGTCGCAATTGGAACAAAAAAATAAAGGAGGAAATGTGTAACACGTACTTGGAACTTGCTTGCAATGCATATTTTAATAATAATAGTAAGGTGCCTATTTATGGAGCTACTTACCACACCTCTGTCATTCTCAGGAGCTGCGTTTAACAGATGTGGCAGCAGTTGGCAACGATTGTGGAGGGACACTGAAAAGCACTGATGGTGGAGAAGTATTTGTGGGGATCTGTAAATGTTGTTCCTCTCTGGTTATCCGGTGGCTCTCATGGAGGTGCAATAATTTGTCAAGCACAATATAGATGGAAATATGTGGCTCAACACATAGGGCCTTATTCACAAAGGTAATCTCACACTTTTGTGTAACTTTATGATATTTTGCAATTTACAAAGGTGTTACACGTCTAGCATATTTACAACTGTGGAGTCTCCGCACATTAAAAGCTAGGACTGTCCTATCTTTTTATGTGGAGTGACTCTGCAGTCGTAAAGATACTACTCGTAAAATATCTTTGTAAATAGCAAGCAACCATAAACGTACACAAAAGTGTAAGTTTACCTTTGTGAATAAGTCCTCTAGTGTCCATAACTGTGACACAGTCCATAACACTGTTAGTCAATAGGGGCACTAATGTGTTGGCAACCGTGGTCAAATGCATGGCAGATGCATTTGAGCCCATTGGGTGGCACAGTGTTCAGTTCAAGCTCTCCCTCCAAAAATGAGCAACAGAGGTGAAGGTCTCAGATGTAAATTAGTTCCTTCAAGCCTTCATCAGGATCCAGAAAGGACAGCTGACGTCTTCCAGCTGACTTCTAGCCTCACCCAATATTCTCTATAACTTCGTAGACCCAGCAAATCAAACTACAACACAGTGGTTTCGGCAGCTTTGTTTGTGGGCCACTGTCCATGACAGCAGACAGTATCAAAGCATCCATTTTGTCCTCCTGCATTTAAAATGCCCCACACATTTGTAAAATATAATCTAATGTCATCTAAAATAACAGTACATGTAAACATCCATGGCTGCTACTTTATAGGCGTGTAATGATAAGAACTTACAAAGCCTGCTAGTTGTTTAATATAATGTTATATTTTAGGGAACTATTGATAATGTATAGGACTTTTCCTATACTTCATCTAAGAATGTCCTTATACTTTTGTCCTTTGTTATTGTCCTGATTTACGAATTCTTATTAAATTGTTCAAAGTGCAGCACTTCAGGACAGACGTTCCTCTAAAACCTGTTTGGCCACTCTTGGGAGCAGGTGGAGGGAGCCTGGCTCAGGTCTTACCTGTCTTTAACTGGTCTAAAAGCAGAGCCCTTGCTGAGAAGAGGGGCAACTGCACTATTTTTAAGGGCTCCATTCTTGGCTGCACCAAGTCCCAGTTTCCAAAGCCTCAATAAAAGCCAAGACTTGCATGTGCGTGAGACCTCACGTAAGAAGAACTCTTACCTTAAAACACGAGGTCCCGTGCACGAGAGTACGCGGTACCTAATAAAGAGAGAGAGGCACGGCAAGGAGGAGTTGTGCTTTCCTTTTTATTTTAACATTTTATTAGACATTTTCATAATACAGAGATACAATAATAAAAACAATGAGAGGAAAACAAGATAGTACAGAGGAGAAGTAAAAGCAGTACAGTCATTTTTGTATAATACCTAAGAGTCCAATAGAAAAACATTTGTAGACTTCAAACAGGATGGTGTGACGTCACTGTAAATTAGGACACTAGTTCATTGAAAGAGTCCAGATGTAGAGATACCTGGATGCTACTACTGCCACAATAGCTTTCATGGGCAGATGGGGGGTCTACTTCTTGTGGAAAGAGGAGTGGAGAGAGAAGAAGAGAAAGAGGGAGAGAGATAGTAACATGGGGGGAATCTCAAGTATTTGGTTGAGGGAAGAGGGTAGTTAGATGAGATTTCTCAGTTTGATACCCTTATCTGAGGGAGTAGTGGTCTGTATGTAAACATCTAGGGGCAGCCAAAGCAGTCTAGATTTATTATGGTTGAAGTTTTGATTGAGGATAGTGGTATCCGCGCTTCTGAGGAACCATACCCAGGCCCACAAGTGTGGTAAGAAATCGATTTGAAGTCTTTCCAATCGCAAAGAATAGTTTTGACACCTTGAGTAAGGAGCAAGTTGAACAGTGAGATTCTTGTTTTGTTGAGTGATGGAGGATTGGAGAGAATCCAGGGGTCCAGGTGGATTAACACTGGATCCAGAGTAACTTTACAGTGGAAGATATTGTTTATGGCTTTGTTAAAGGCTTCCCAGTAAGAGCGGAGCATGAGGTAGTACCAAATCATGCTTTCAAGGTCGCCAGCCTGGGATGAGCAGTTCCTTCATTTGTTTGAGTCTAATAGGTCCAATTTACATAGTTTTCCTGGGGTCCAGAAGAGTCTGTATAGTAACCAGTATTTACACAAAACGTTGAGGAATGTCCCACACTTTCTGGTGTCCTTCTTTTGCGTCTCTTTGGTGCTTCTGTTGTTGATTGGGGGGGTTTAGGTCAGGGAGCCTTTGTGATGCGCTGGGACACTCTTCTGAGTAGCTGTGCCCTATATAAGTGCCTTTATATTCATATATTCATATTCAGACACTGTAGAATGAGAGGGAAGATCTTTAGCTTGGAAGCATGATTCCAGACTAGCGACCAGTTATCTTCGATAAAGTGAGTGTAGCCTTCCCTAAGTCAGGAGTCAGACCATTTATTTTGCTCTATTTGTATAGGTCTAGGAGTGTGTTCCTGGATAATTCTGTAGATTTTAGAGGCTTGGTGGTCTTGGTATGCAAGTAAGGCTAGTTTCTTTAGAATGCTGGAGTCCCGAGAGGATTGGTTGCGAATGATCGCAAATTTGAGTTTGAGGAAGTTGCAAAATTACTTGTTGAACATATCAAAGGATGCTTTTAGGAAAAAAAACTGAATAGGGCTGGTTCTATCTATCTATTAATCAATCCAATTCTTTATTTATGAATTGGAACTGGAAAGAGGTCCAAGTAAACCAAGACAAAGCAATAAATATAAAATCCAAGAAAAGTACGGAAATAGCAAAAGAAGACACATATATTAAAAAGGTTTGTTCAAACTACTCTCATTGATATAGCAGCAACCTGGGTACAAATAAAAATAAATATATGTAGCCATAAAGTATTTAGGGCCCGATTCACAGAATGAACTTAAGACTCAATCCTAAACTTACTACTATTTTGGTATTCACAGAATGCACTTACTTCTTTTGGCATTCACAGAATGAACTTACTACTTTTGGTATTCACAGAAGTTAGGATTTTGTCTTAAGTTTGTCCTAAGACAAACTTAAGACAGACTTAAGACAGACTTAAGACAAAATCCCAACTTCTGTGAATACCAAAAGTAGTAAATTCATTCTGTGAATGCCAAAAGTAGTAAGTGCATTCTGTGAATACCAAAATAGTAGTAAGTTTAGGATTGAGTCTTAAGTTCATTCTGTGAATCGGGCCCTTAGACATTTGTGCAAATTATCGCATCATCATTGCAGCAATCCTAAACCCGAATAAATAGAAATTCATAAAAACTTTAAAAAATGTATAAACTTTTGTACAATTTGCCTCATTTTTGGGGTGGGGGCGGAGTTGATGTGCCATCTCTACTGATTTAATATTATTCTTTAGAAACATTGGCCTTAGGAAGCGGCGTTGAAAAGGCAATGCGGGACAAACAAAGAGCACATGATTGAGATCCTGAATCCCCACATTACACAGATTACAATCTTTCCCCAAATTTCCAGAAGAGGACCAGTTTGCAGTTACCTCATTAAGTGGGAGCAAATTCATTTGATTCCAAAATCTGCAAAGCCCATGTTCTAAATTGCTGGTCATGTATTGCGGAACTACTTTAGGGCGACCGGATGAAGTTATATGCACCAGCCTTTTCTTTACCATACAACACATAGAATCTTTCTAAAAGCTAACAAAGCTAATCCCGACCTTTAAATGGCTTTTAAATTGTGTAGGAGAGAGGGAAGCCAGAACCTCTTCCTGCAGGTCCAAATAGTTCAGGGCCAAGGCAAATTCCTGCTAGAAGGAATATTTACCCTGTTCTGAGCCAAATGCTTCACCATTCATGAAACTGCGCATGGAATCCTTATCACTGTTCTTAAGACATTAGCCCTACCGAATCACTGTGGCCAACCCCTGTATATAGGAGCTTATCAAACCAAATTCCAACCTCATTGCAGGGGTCGACATAGAAGAGTTAAAATTGCACAGCTTGCATAAAATTTGCACATCTATTTTTTCTAAGAAATCCCATCTTGACACATTCATAGATTCTACAGGATATAATAGGGTCAGTAGGATTTTACCTTAAAAACGATTAATAGCTGAGTAAAAGGCCTTCTCTCCATTGCATCACAAAAAGCACGTAACCCATTAGCAAATGAGGAAGCCCTAGGGTAACAAAATTAAATTTGGGCTTTTTCCAGGGTATTACCCGCAACAATTTTCTCTAAATAAGGGCTTGACTTTACAATTTCCTGCTTCTCTTTCCTAAGCCCCAAACAAATATGCTAGTTTTCCCAACCTTTCCAATTTTTAGTATCATTACCTTGCTTTTTGGCACTTTGACGTTCCAATCTATCTGTCACATCTTTGAGGTATAGGATATTGAGTGATGACCAGGAGTTCCAGTGGAGGGTTTTACCGTCAATTTTTATTAATGGATTGTGCCAGAGTGATGCATAGGAAGAGTGTTTGACTTTAACATTACATTTGCTGTCAACATGTTTCACTGCTAGTATCTTGTCTCTGAGTATATTTGCACAATGTAGGGGCTTGAAGTGATTCATTAAAATGGCGTCAAGGGGGTAAACGGGTGGAAAAGATCTCTTTAGATGTCTGTCCTTATGGGTAAGGGGAGCAGAGTATTCGGGCGAAACCAAAATATGGACTGTTTGAGTATAAATGCCATTTCAAGTTTGCTGAAGTTGGAAAGACCCACTCCACCTTTCTCTTTGTCTAATAATAAGAACTTACTGTGATTCGGGGTCTTTTACTCCGCCAAATAAATTGGATAATTGGGGGACCATGTCTTGATGAGGTCTTGTATGTTTTCTGCAGAGCGTGTTTTCCAGTAGCGGCCCATGGAGGGAGTGTCGCTAGGCGGTGAGGCAGGGCGGGGGAGGGGCAGGATGGCGGGTAGTAAACTCCGGCTCACTGCCAACCGGAGCAATGTAAATAAATAAAATTAATTTCATTGTGCGCGCTGAAACGCCAAATGTGTATCAGCACGCGCAATGACATTTGTTTTATTTATTTATTTATTTGCATTACTCTGGTCGGCCGTGAGCCAGAGTTTACTACTCCCCAACCTGCCTCTCCCCCACCCCACCGCCCCACGGCACTCACTCCACGGGCCGCTACTGATGTTTTCAAGTGTGTACGAGATTCGGACAGTGATTTGCCCAGTTGTAACCCCAGGTATTTAAGGTGGTCATTTTGACATTTGAGGTTGCTATTGCCAATAATTTTTGAGGTCCTTATAGGACTGAGAGTTAAGACCTCTGTTTTGACTTTGTTCAGTGTGTAGCCCGAGGCCTTAGCAAAAGCATTGATCAGGTTGAGTATTTCAGGAATGGCTGATTCCGCATCCTCCGAGAAACTGAGGAAATCTTCTGCATATGCTGCTACCTTTTGGGTTGTGGAGCTAAATGGGATGCCTTTGATGGTAGAGTTGTGTCATAATTCAGAAAGCAGGAGCTCTATGGCTAGGGAAAGAGTAATGGTGAGAGGGGGCATCCTTGCCTTGAGATAGTCTGAATTTCTCAGAAAGGGGACCATTTCCCCTGACCCCGGCTGAGGGATGATCATATAATGCAGAAAACAATCTGCTTGAAGAAGGGGTCGGGTTGAATTTGTAGATTACAAATCGTAGAAAGAGCTAAGACATCTTGTCAAAGGCCTTTTCAGCGTCTAAGGCCATGGCCATCACCAGGGAGTGGAGGAGAGGAGCTTTTTCTAGAACATGAGCAAAGAGACCTCCTGAGCCAGGTGATAGTTCTCAAGTCTGGGGAGATTTGGGAGCTTTCGATGATGTTAGGCACTCACGGGGTCATCCAAGACATGTGTCTGCCTTCATTGGAGGCCGATCTTAGCGGATTTAGGGAGAAACTGCATACAATCTCCCCCGCGGCTCTCGCTTCAGGCGGCCATCTTCTGCGGGCTTGAAGCTAAGCCCCCCACAGGAGTTGTGCTTTTCTAAAGCCATTTAACCATTTTCAGGTATTTGTTCCGCAGACACCATGAAGCATGTGCACACACTGTGCTGTGCAGTAACACTGCAGCAGGCCCTGATGTCAGATCACTCATGTAATAAACAGAGGGGCATATTATCAAGGACATGAATTCCAATCGAAGCCCATGTTAGATGTGGTCACACAATTCATAGAGCATATTATCAAGGCCATTATCGCCGCTTTATCAGCAGTTTCCTGCCGATAAAAGCAGCGATAATGTATCGCCTGTCCTTGATAATATGCCCCTCAGTCACTAGTTTGCTTGCAATAGATTAACCCAAGTAAGTAATACCTTCACGACTTCCCCCGCTTCGAAGTGGCATAACGTATGCAGACACACATTCTCCCCTCATAAGTACAATATCCCGATCACCCTTCAGAGCCCTAGTGCCCCCGTCACCAAAACAGTCTTGACAGAGCTGCGCTGCATGCTTCACAACTGCAGATCTGCAGTAAAACACAAACTTGAAATCTCCGATACCATCACCCTTCATAATATTGACATGCTCTTCCTCACAGAGACCTGGTTCAAAGATACATCTCACTCTATATTTGATCTCCTATTACCCACAGGCTACTCTTTACTTAGGAATGACAGAACTGACAACACGGGGGGAGGTGTTGCAGTCATCTTTAGAAACACCCTCCAACTCAAGGCCTCTCCTAACAGCTCCTCCAAAACCTTTGAATGCCTTTCTCTTGAGCTTCAATTGCAACACCGTTCACCCCTCAGATTCCATGTCATTTACCGCCCGCCTCGTAGTGGCCCTTCGTTTATGGATGAACTCACCGACTTCATCAGCGACCAATACTCGCGAAGTGACAATCAGACCTTCGTGGGTGACTTCAATCTCCACTGGGGAGTACCGCAAGACTCCTCTGCGAACTCACTGGCCACTTTCCTATCTACTAACGATCTTATCCAACACTGCACTGAATCAACCCATTCTAAGGGCGCAATCCTGGACCTTGTTATTTCTAAAGCAGGCATGCTTTCTACCACTACCCCAATTCATGTAGATTGGTCTGACCACCTCCTCATCCCATTCTCTCTTCAACTTTCACACTCTATAACTCTTGGCCAACCCAAGAGGGCCATCTCATGGTTCCGGGATGCTAAAAATATTGATGTCGGTCCCCTCTGTGAATCAGCTTTGCTATCTCTTCCAAGGCTCGACCCGAACCTAGATGTTGACGAACTCACCTCTCAAAGCCTCACAGTTCTTGCAGCTGAAATTAATAAAGTCGCTCCACTCAAAAGCAAAAGGTTAAGGCCCACTCCCTCAGCACCTTGGTTCAACAAATCCCTTTATGAGGAAAGGAAGCAGCTAAGATCCCTGGAGAAACAATGGAGGCAAGTGCCCTCCTCCGACAATTTGGCCAAGCTTCGCTCAGCAAGATCCAAGTACCACAAGCACATCTTCCTTGGGAAAGCGACACACTTCAAAACCCTCCTTGACTCCGCCAAAAATAGACCCAAAAAACTATTTGATCTCATCAAAATGCCTAACTGCTCTCCCCCAACCTCCAAGGTGGATGATTCTACAAAGAGAGCAGCGGATTTTGCTTTTTTCTATGATGAAAAAGTGAAATCACTTGTGCATCAGGTCGCTCATCCTACCCCTCCAGAAGAGCGCAAATCATTAGCCATTTGGCAGAGCTTTGACCCTATATCTGAAGATGCCCTTCTCAAGTGCATACGAGAAACGAAGCCATCCAACCATTCTCTTGACCCTATCCCCAGTGCCATTGCCATTGACTTCTATACCCATTCCCTCTCCTATTGGACCACTCTGATCAACCTCTCCCTCTGGCAAGGCTCCCTTCCTGCCTCCTTCAAAACTGGGCAGGTCACCCCTCTTCTGAAAAAACCCACTGCTGATGCGAATGACCTCAACAACTTCCGCCCCATCACTAACCTTCCCTTTCTGGTGAAGATCACAGAAAGATGTGTAGCAAAACAACTCTCCTGTCATATCAAGGACAATGACCTTCTAGACCACTGTCAGTCCGGCTTCATCCAAAACTGCAGCACTGAAACAGCCCTACTGCAAGTGGTTGATGACGCGTTGAGGATACTCGATTCAGGGGGGTCCTGTCTGCTAATTCTCCTTGACCTTTCCGAAGCCTTTGACACTGTCAATCACAATACCCTCCTCAATATTCTTCAACAGAGAATGGGCATGGAGGGCACTGTGCTTAAATGGTTTGCATCCTTCCTTTCTGGCAGATCCCAAATGATCAAAATAGCGAACAGTCTTTCACCTCCTGTGGCGGTAGGTCAAGGTGTTCCCCAAGGCTCGATACTTGCTCCCACACTGTTCAATCTCTATTTAGAACCACTGGGAAATCTCCTAAGTAAATCCGGGATTCACTATCATCTTTATGCTGACGACACTCAACTCTACCTCAAGATTGCCTCTACTCACGATCTCTCCATCCTAAGCTCCACTCTCGACTCCATTCAAAACTGGATGTCAACTCATCAACTGATTCTGAATCCCTCCAAAACTGAATTCCTCCTCTTCTCCTCCTCACTCTCTCCTCCCCCGGTTCAATCATGGATGGATCAGATGAATCTTCTAAACAATAAACCCATCATTGTCGACAGCGCCAAATCCCTTGGTGTCATACTAGACAAAAAACGTAATCTGATTCCCCACATCAATTCCATTGCGAAATCAGCTCGATACCAACTGTGCCTTCTTTGGGGAATCCGTCGCTTCTTCGCGGAGCGGGACCTTATAACCCTGGTGCAAGCACTGGTCCTCTCCAGACTCGACTACTGCAATTCTCTTCTTACTGGCCTCCCCAAATCCCACTTGTCCCCACTTAAGTCTGTTTTCCACTCAGCAACTCGTTTCATTTATGGGGCCAAAAGAAGCGATCACATCACACCGATGTTATCTACCCTCCGCTGGCTTCCCTTTGAGGCTAGAGCTATCTACAAGACCGCTTGCATCACCCACAAAGCCCTGCACTCCTCTTCTCCTCTCTACCTGGAGAATAAACTGAAACTCTCTGGAGGTTCTAGACCTTCACGCAATGCGGAGAATCTACTGCTTGAACCTCCCACTTTCAAGAAGGAAAGAACGATGGCCCAATCCTTTTCAGGAAACGCAGTGAGAATCTGGAACTCATTCCCGCCTCAGCTCCGGACCACCGCCTCCTCCCAGGCCTTTAAAAGGGACCTCAAAGCTCTCCTCCTCCAGAGACACCTCCAAAAGTAACTCTCTTTTATCTGAAGGAAGATCTCCCACTACTGATAATTTCTACTTCTCATGTCCATAGAAGTGCCTTCCCAGTATTTTCTTGCAGTTAGAGTGTTTGCCTTTTATTGCAGTATTATCCATGTACTTGTGTTTGGTACCCTCTTGCAACTTGCACTCACCACTTTGCCCCTGTAACACACGGTTTGCTTCCTCTCACATGTTTTTTACCTTTGATACTTGCACAAGTGCCACTTTTGCCTACGTAATCGTTTGTTCTTGTGCTTGAGTGTGTAACATATATTGCAGTATTATACCGCAAATTATACTCTATTTTCTCTTGTAGCCTGCACACTTGTCACTTTTTCCTCCTGTGCACTTTTTACTACCTCATGTATTTTTGGTAGCCCTCATTTTTACTACCTCATGTATTTTGTTTGCTCACAAGTGTCACAATTACCTTGTCTACCTCATGTATTTTTGGTTTCTCACAATTTTTACTACCTCATGTATTCTTGGTTGCTCACAATTATCACTTTACCGTATGTAACGTAACGTATGCCTCTGCAATCTGTTGCTCGTGTAATGTTCTCAGTTTGTATCTTTTCTGTTCCTATTGTGAAGCGCTCTGACACCTTCGGGTAAAGTCCGCGCTATATAAAATTGCATAAATAAATAAATAAATAAATAAAAATCATAAGTTTTGAGAGGAGCTGTGCAAGGCGCCAAATAACCCACTCTGTTCCTGTAGGAAACAGCCCATATTGCCTTATGAGTGGTCACACTAAAACGGCATTACTTCTAGCTGAGCTATAAACGTTGCTATAATGCACAGTCAGGGGTATTTTATCTTATATATTATTGTTATTCGTGGCTTGATTTTTAATCCTTTGAATCTATCCTCATCAGAATAAAGAGACGTTCCGTAATTTTTAGTTTTGATGATGGAGGGTTCAGTAAAGAAATGTTTGTGGTGTTGCGCTCTAGTCTACGAGCGTGAACGCGATGACCCGTCACGCTGTAGACGAGAGCGAGACCGGCGCGCATGCGCAGGAGGGAAAGAGAAGAGCGCGAAACTACGTACGGCAGTTGGCGACCGGAGCTTGAGATGCACAGACGCTCAGCGCTCTAATGTGATTGCAGTTATTGTTCTTTGTGGAATAAACCTGTTCCAAAGCAATAGAGGCTCTGAGCACTGTGTGGGGGACGAAAGAGAGAACATTATATTGGCGACGAGGCTGGGAATTAAGCATGGGCGAATTTTGCGAATCTCGCGTTCGCGAATTTTGCGGATTTGCGAACTCGCAATCCGCAAAATCCGCGAATTCTCGCGAATTTGCGGATTTTTTTTTTTTGTGTGTTTGCGCGGGTTTCTGCCAGTTCGCGAGGGTTTTGTACAATGTCGCAAATTGCGAACTTACCTGTCGGGTCGCAAGTTTCGCGAACTTGTTGTTTCTACGTGTCCAGCCTGTTTGGGACACCACTCTTCTTCATCACTGCCACTCTCTGTCACCACTGCCACTCTCTGACTACTCATGCCACCCTCTGGCCCACCCATGCCACCCTCTGTTTCATCACAGCACCCTCTGGTTGTCCAGTCAGTGTACATTATTGTGGCAACGCAAGCACACCTTCCCTGCCTCAAGTGACCTGAATTAATTTGGGGCTGATTAATGTGTCACAGAATATTTTTTTAGCTGGCACCTGCTTCCTTAGTGCTTCCTGATTAGTGAACTTTTGCACTTGCTAAGTGCTTTCATTGTTGCAAAATTAGTTACAACACCTGCCCTGCCCCAACTGACAATAATGAATTAGGGGCTGATTAATGGATTTGAACTGCCAGCCTGGCTCCTGCTTGTCTCCCTTAGCTGTAATTCAGGACCTTTGTGGCATATGTGTAACTATTCTGAGGTTCAGAGCAGGGTCACATAATAGTTGCAACTGGCAACTGAACTCTGGAGGGGCCCCTCAGCAAGCACTACAGGAAATGGCTACTAATGATGAGCCTGAACTTTTGAACCTGGTAAGTAGTTACTTTCAGTTTGCTAAAATCGTATTTCTGCAATTTTGCACTTATTCGCGGGGCGCGAACTCACGCGAACTCACGCGAACAGTGCGAGCAGTGCGAGCAAAATCCGCTGCTCGCGGATTTGCGGATTTTGCGGGAGATTCGCGAATCTCGCGGATTGCGAATTTCCCGAAAATCCGCAAAATCCGCGAGCGAAACGGATTTTCCGCCCATGCTTACTGGGAATCACCCCATCGTCCATGCACAGTCAAACTGGGTACTGATCCGGGAACCAAGTACCAACCCAGTCCCAGAGAACAGAGCATCGAAGCAGCAACAACGCAGAAGCATAGAGCGTGGCAGCAGCGCACCCATACCACTCGGCAGGAGGCAGACCATAAGCAATCCTCAGGTCAGTGCTGTCCCCGGGACAAGGAGCTTATTACCCAGCACGCTGGCAACTAAAGGCACCATCCAAACGCCAGAGGAGGGGGTACAGTCACCAACCCAACGCAAGGGATAGGGGATAACGCTCCAGGTAGTCCCAGAAGTCAAGGAGACTCCGCAGGTGGAGCAGGAGCGTCCGGTGCACCCAACAACCCCAGAGCCCAAGCAGAAGCTCCTAGAGGCGAAGCCAAGATGGCAAACCAGTCCTCAGCTCTGATGGCCCCCATCCCATTCCTACCCAGACCAGGGGAACCCCAGATGAAATGGGAGGACTGGAGGGAGTACTTCAGGAACTGCATAAAAGCACTAGAGGACGAAAATGGTGAAGCATACGCCCCAGCGAGGAAAAAGAGGTTATTGCTCCACAACCTAGGTCCCGAAGGGGTGAGGGTGTTCACAAACATCGTGCCCAAGGAACGGGGTGCAACAGAGACCGATGTCTTCAATAATGCACTAGAAGACCTTGACAACCATTTTTGCCCAGCAGTGTGTGTTTCCATAGACCGTTACAATTTCCAGCAAAGGAAACAGGAAACTGGTGAATCCATAGATGACTACGTGGCCGCACTACGACGCCTGGCCATCACGTGCCAATATGGAGCACTGCAAGATGAGTACATAAAGGACCAAATAGTTATGCATACTACCAACAGATCGGTCCAGGACAAACTGTGGGCACAGAACGAAACATCGCTCAAGGACGTCATAGCCATGGTGAAAAAGGCTGAGATGTCGAAGCGCTGTGCAGATGCAGCCAAACGAGAAAGCACTCAGAAGCAGATGGTTAACAAGATCGATGAGGCCTCGGCCTCCAACAAACAAAAAGGTTTATATGGAGAACAGAAACGGGAAACAAAATGGACAGGGAAACAAACGGGGCGCCCTGCAGCAGAAAGCAAATTCTCATGTTACAGGTGTGGCAGCACAGCGCACTCAGCTCAAGATAAACGTTGTCCAGCATTTCGCGCCAGATGCGCGTTCTGCGGCCTGGTCGGCCATTTTGAGAAAGTGTGCCGCAAGAAGGGGAAGAAGTCCACGGTCAAGTGCGTGGAATCAGCGACGTCTGAAATCAGTGAGGAAGACGATCAGGAGGATGGAGAAATGGTACTGTGTATTGAAGATCAAGTACTGGATGTGGCAGGTAAACGCAGGGATAAACCTCGCACGGATATGCTCATCGGGGGAGTAAAAGTACATGTGGCAGTTGACTCAGGTTCCCCCTGGACGATAGTGCAAAGATCCATATGGGAAGAAGATTTCGCACCCGTGGTAGGGCCTGATCTACGGCCACCGGACATTCGTGCAGTCTCATACACCGAGAACGCCATTCCCCTGGTGGGCTGTAGAAATTTCAAGTTCGAGTTCAGAGGGAGATCAGCCACCTGCACATTGTATGTAGCAGAGAAGGGTCCTTCTGTGCTCGGATGGAGAGATGCAGGAGACCTAGGAATCGTACTAAACCCAGGGGGCAAAGAACAAATCCTTTTGACGGACGAATGGCCTATCACCAACGGAGAAGAATGGAAAACTGCCTACCCCAAGGTATTCGGAGGAACAGTAGGGAAACTAGACAAATTTGTCCACAAGATGATGCTCAAGGAGGGGGCGAGGCCAGTGACCCACAAGGTCAGGAACATCCCCATATCTACCAGTGAAGCCGTACAACAGGAACTCCAGAGACTAGAAAAACAGGGCATCATAGAACCTGTGGACAGTTCAGAGTGGTTGTCCCCCCTGGTAGTAGCCAAGAAACCTAATGGGAAAGTCCGTCTCTGCGTGGACCTCCGCGAACTCAACAAATGCCTCATTATCGAGAAGTTCCCCCTACCCAGAATCGAGGAGATGCTTGCGAGAACTAAAGGAATTACCCATTTCTCAACCATAGATCTCACGTCAGCCTACCACCAAATCGACCTGCATCCTACAAGTAGAAAGTACACCTCCTTCATCACACCCTTTGGGTGCTATCAATTCCGCCGCATGCCCTTTGGTCTAGCATCAGCAGCCGCGGTCTTTCAAAAGTTGATGCATCGATTGTTCAAAGACATACCAGGAGTTCAGTATTTCCAGGACGACATCCTGGTGATGGGGTCCAACAGGGAAGATCATGACAGCCAGCTAACCAAAGTCCTCAAGGTGTTACAAGACAAAGGCCTTACGGCAGAATGGAGCAAATGCAAAATAGGGATGTCCTCAGTCACATACTTGGGACACGAGATCGGTACACATGGCATTTCTCCAAAGGAACAGAACGTGAGAGCCATCAAAGAAGCCAAGGCCCCGAGAACCAAGGAAGAAGTACGGTCATTCCTGGGAATGGCCGAGTACTATAGTAAATTTGTGAGACACTTTGCCACCAAAACTTACAGGATGCGACAGCTCATCAGAGACAAGTCGAAGTTCGAGTGGGACACTGAAGCCCAAAGCGAATTCGAAACAGTAAAGAACTGCATCAGCGAAGCCATTCCCTTGCAAGGTTACGTCCCCTCAGGCAACACCATCTTGACGACAGACGCTAGTGATAGAGGCCTAGGGGCAGTGTTAGCACAGGAAAGGGCGAATGGGTCAGTTGAAACCATCAGTTTTGCTTCACGGGCTCTTTCCCCGACGGAACAAAGATACAGCGTCATTGAAAAAGAGATGCTGGCGGTCACCTGGGCAATGGGCAAGTTCCGACAATTCATCTGGGGCACCAGGTTTAAGCTCCAAACGGATCACAAACCCCTAGTCAAGGTCCTGACGTCTTCTGGTCACGACACTGCGACCCCACGCATAGCAAAAATGACGCTCAATTTATTAGACTACACGTATGATGTTGAATATCTACCAGGAACTCAAAACAGGGTGGCCGATTACCTCAGCAGAGCATCTGCCATGGAGGACGCTCCGGAGAGTGCACCGGACAAAGAGGAGATGGTAGCAAGCATGGCTGACAATGAGATGACAATTAGCAGACAAGAATGGGCAGCAGCATACGAACAAGATGAGGAGAAAGTTAAACGGCACCTCACCTCAGGATGGCCTGACAAAAGGAGGTTCACAGCGGGAGTACGGAAGTTCTACGAAATGAGGGAAGAGCTGTCCCTGAGTGATTCGGGGGTCTTTCTATACAGAGGAGAAAGAGTGGTCCCACCTGAAGCCCTCGTGCCTACGTTATTGAAACAATTGCACGAAGGACATTTGGGCATTGTAAAGACCAAAGCACGAGTAAAGCTAATGTACTGGTGGCCTGGCATGGATACCCAAATAGAAAGGCAAGTGAGAGAGTGTGAACAATGCCAAGGAGCGGACAAAATACTCCGACCTCTCAGACCAGCTTTAGGTAAGTTCGAGAACCCTCAAAACCCTTGGGAAAATTTAGCTATTGACCTCCTAGGGCCAGTGCTTGATAACAGAGGAGTGAATAAATATTTGTGTGTGGTCATAGACAAATATTCGAAATGGCCTGAAGTCGACGTACAAGAATCTATGGACACTGAAACGGTGCTGAAGTTCCTGACTTCCTTGTTCTTAAGGGAAGGAAAACCCAAAACAATACTTAGTGACAACGGACCACAGTTCGTCTCAGACAAATGGACACGATTCATGAAGAGGAACGGGATAGAGTCGAAACACACGGCCATCTACCACCCGGCGTGTAACGGCCAAGTGGAGCGGTTCAACGTGTGCTAATGGGTTCCATACAGGCGGCCATCACGCAGAGAAAAGATTGGGAAACCGAGATACAGAGCATGCTGTGGGCGTATAGGATCACCCCCACGGTGGTGGGGGACAGCCCCTTCCAAGTGCTGAGAGGCCGACTCCCGTTCACCAGAGACAACGTGGTGTGGAGAGAAAAAACGATAACCAGCAAGTGGTCCCCTGCTGTGGTCCAGCACAACCTAGAGAAGGCCCAAAGGATATATGTAGCCCATTACGACAGACGACGCAACACTAAAGAAACAGTGCTGGAAGAAGGAGAATGGGTCCGAGTCAAGCTTCCCACACTGCAAAAGAAAGGAGAGAGCAAGTATAGCCAACCCTTGCAAGTCAAAGAAGTTCGAGGCAGAGCTGCTCTCCTCAGCGATGGTAAGGTGTGGTCCCAAGACCGCATGGCAAGAGTCAACAGGATTGTCAAGTGGCCCAAGTCAGAGGAGGAGGAGATACCCATAGGGGCAGAAGTAGAAATGCCCACCAGTGGGGAGAGCATGAGTGAACCCTCTGAAGACAGAGGAGAAGGTGGAGAAAGAGAAACACAAACTACAGAGTCAACAGGGAGTTACCATAACCCTGCCAGCGATGAGCAGAGAGAGGACCAGAGAGACAGTGAGAGGTTACGTGGAGAGAGCGAGGCAGAAGAGAGCATACCGGTAAGGTGCACCCGCATGGGTAGAACAGTCACTTTGCCTTCAAGATATAGAGACTTTGATATGAGTGGACATTAGAGATGGACTAGAACTATTTTCCATTTAAATGTTAAAAGGGGGAGATATGTGGTGTTGCGCTCTAGTCTACGAGCGTGAACGCGATGACGCGTCACGCTGTAGACGAGAACGAGACTGGCGCGCATGCGCAGGAGGGAAAGAGAAGAGCGCGAAACTACGTACGGCAGTTGGCGACCGGAGCTTGAGATGCACAGACGCTCGGCGCTCTAATGTGATTGCAGTTATTGTTCTTTGTGGAATAAACCTGTTCCAAAGCAATAGAGGCTCTGAGCACTGTGTGGGGGACGAAAGAGAGAACATTATAATGTTATGTTTT
The DNA here is from genome assembly GCF_964263255.1 of Lissotriton vulgaris. Lineage (NCBI taxonomy): Eukaryota > Metazoa > Chordata > Amphibia > Caudata > Salamandridae > Lissotriton > Lissotriton vulgaris. The sequence continues at coordinate 87,534,146 of NC_141697.1, read as the reverse complement.
TTATTTAATTTTTTCACTATGTGGCCTATTAAAATCAACGATTATCCGATGCTTCTGTAAAGGAAAGCTTTGTGCCCTTTAGATGGAAAGTCTTTTTTAGTTCCGTTTACAAAACTCCCTACACGTTTCAAATTGAAGATCATATTATCTTAGCTCCTGTAAAGTGTGTTCGAACAGAAGATAAGCATTCTGTAAACAGAGACATTGGTTTTTACTGAGCACAGGATATGTGTGCAGGACATTTCAGCTACCAGTTCCCGCCAGGGATTTTTCTCTCCAGTATCCCCCTCCCCCCATGTTCCACTACAGTATTTTGTGGTGCGGTAAAGCCAATATTTAGAACAGAATTACCATTTAAATCACTTTCTTGCCTTCAAACCTCTGAGATGGCTAAAACTGTGAGAAAGAGGTGATCATATAGTTAGCTTTCGAGGACCAGAACCACAGGTGTAGGTCTGGCTGCTGGGCCTTCTTAAATGTGTCTGTTAATAATGACACAGCCCAGCTCCATCCATTTCTCCTGAAGGCTGATCCCCTCTGCTTACCTGTTGTGTGGGAGCAAAGCCGGGGGGGGGGGGTATTCCACGCTTCCTCCATTTCAAGGTTTCAGTAGAGCCCCAGCACATGATTTGAAAGATTAGCATTAAAGTCCCGGACAACCAGAAACTGATAAACCTGTTCCTTCTCAATTGCCCCAGTGATATATTCAAAGATGGAAAGCAGTGTTAAGTTATGAACCAGGTAAAATCCAATCTGGAGAAGCCTCTCTTGAGATCAAGTCGAAAGCACTGAATTGTGTTACTTTGATGGTCGAAAACTGCCTAGTTCCATGAGTAATTCACTGACAACAAGACAGCACTCTCTACACCCAGGGATCAGCGTAATTTCAGCTCCACCTTTACACGTCACAAATGCATAACATGAAAGTGCACTTAGCACGTTTCCTGTGTGGCCTAACAAAATTAATAATAAAGGTGTTACACTTGACATCCTTAGTGAAGTGCATTTACTGTAGAATTAGAGAATTCATACATAAAACTGTGTGCCTTAATCGCGTGAAATGAGATAATCTTTGGAGACTTGATGAATAAACCATCCTCACATATTTAGAATGTGTTTACTCTAGAAACGATAATGGATTTAAGTAATGTGTGCACTAATGTTTCACGTATATTTCATTTAAAATGTAGATCTTAGCCATACATGCATATAAAAGATTTACTGTATGCCACGTGCAGTACGACTCTAATGTATTGACAAGTTATATTCATTTGAGTTTGAAAGTGCACATGCATATTAAATGTGCACAATTGATTTAATATTCTAAAATTCCCCTTACTAGGCCTGTTTTCCATTCTGCATAAAAACTGTTTTCCGTTTCTGCTTACATGCCTTTTCCCTTGCAGATGCGTTCACACACATTGTTAGTTTGAGAATAGATCAGGGCCGGCTTTAGGGCGGTGCAACTGGTGAGGCTGCACTGGGCGCTGACCTGGAGGGAGGGCACTGACCTCATGAGTGGGGGAGTGCTGTGTTTAGCAGTAATGTACGATTTAAAAGCAACTGCTGCAAAGGTCCTTGTGCATCCAGTTTTCAGGCAGCAAGAAAAATGTCACGATAACGCTTGTGATTAATGTTCCTGCCAGAGAGAGTGATCGAAGTTTTGTCTAGTCGCAGTTTTGACCCACCATAAAGAAGCACAGAGGATTAATATGCCTGTTGTAAAGAACAGATCTGTATTGTAATGTATTTGAGAGAGGGACTATGGAGAGATGAGAAGCACTTTTGGCGGGTGGTGGTAAGTTAGTCCGAGGAGGAGGTCAAATAGGAGGGGTCGCCAAAAAATGCTGTTACACCAGGAGATACCAGCGCTGAAGCTGGCCCAAAAATAGATACAACACTGTAGCAGCGATAGAGAGAATCTGAGAAGAAGACCCTGACGATGAAACATGGAGAGCCAGAGCGTTAACTGAAGAGTCCTATTCAGAAAGGTTACAACTTGGCTTGGTTAAGCAAGACAATCTCTTTTCCCTTTTTCAGTGTGTGACACAAAATCAATTTCTGGGCAAAGTAAAGGGTGATTGCAAGGCCAGCAGTTGATGCAAATTCCACTGCAGTAGCATTATTGGGCGAAACCTTTTTTGTAGTGAGGCCTATTTTACATCTGCTTAACTTCAGATATTTTATCTTGGAGTGGACATGGAGACAGCTCAGCACCGTTGATCATTTTAGTGGTGGTTTTCTGTCTCCAAACATATCTAAAAAATCTACAATTGATTCAGAATGTGTTGACTCCTTCAGATGATGGATTAGGATGCTGGTGAAGTACTTGACTCTTTTGAAAATCTCCTCAACCCAGTAAAAAAGTCATGAGCAACAGGTAGGGCCGTACGGCAATCCATCAATCAATCAGCAAATTTTCTATAGCGCGCTACTCACCCAGTAGGGTCTCAAGGCGCCCGGGAGTACGCTACTGCTCGAAAAGCCAGGTCTTGAGATGTGTCCTGAAGGAGTGGTGGTCCTGGGTCAGCTGTAGGTGGGTGGGGAGGGAGTTCTATGTCTTGGCCGCCAGGTAGGAGAAGGATCTTCCTCCCGCGGTGGCTCTGCGAATGCGTGGTACGGCGGCGAGGGCGAGGCTGGCCGATCGCAGCTGGCGGGTGGGTGTGTAGAAGTTGAGGCGGCTGTTGAGGTACTTCGGGCCCATGTCGTGGAGAGCCTTGTGTGCGTGGGTGAGGAGTCTGAACGTGATCCTCTTGTTGACTGGGAGCCAGTGCAGGTCTCTCAGGTGCGACGAGATGTGGCTATGGCGAGGGATGTCCAGGATGAGTAGTGCGAGGCGTTCTGTATGCGCTGGAGTCTTTTCTGTCGTTTGGCCGTGGTTCCTGCGTAGAGGGTGTTCCCGTAGTCCAGTCGGCTGGTGACGAGTGCCTGGGTGACTGTCGTCCTGGTTTCGGTGGGGATCCATCGGAAGATCTTACGGAGCATGCGCAGGGTGTTGAAGCACGATGACGCTACGGCGTTGACTTGTCTGGTTATTGAGAGGAAGGAGTCCAGGATGAAGCCCAGGTTTCGTGCATGGTCTGTTGGCTTGGGGGTGGTGCCCAGGGCAGGGGGCCACCAGGAGTCGTCCCAGGAGGAAGGTGATGCTCCCAGGATGAGGACTTCCGTGTTGTCTGAGTTCAGTTTCAGGCTGCTGTTCTTCATCCACTCGGTGACGTCCTTCATCCCTTGGTGTAGGTTGGCTCTGGCGGTGGCGGGGTCGTTGGTGATTGAGAGGATCAGCTGGGTGTTGTCGGCGTAGGAGATGATGTTGAGGTTGTGTTGGCGTTCGATGGCTGCGAGGGGGCTCATGTAGACGTTGAAGAGGGTGGGGCTGAGCGAGGATCCTTGTGGTACGCCGCAGATGACTTCGGTGGCCTCGGATCTGAACGGGGGAGGCGGACTCTCTGGGTTCTTCCGTCGAGGAACGAGATGATCCACTCCAGAGCCTTCCCTTGGATTCCGATGCTGTTGAGGCGCTGTACTAGGGTGCGATGGCAGACAGTGTTGAACGCCGAGGATAGGTCCAGGAGGATGAGGGCCACTGTTTCCCCGTTGTCGAGCACAGATCTGATGTCGTCGGTGGCTGCGATGAGGTCGGTCTCGGTGCTGTGGTTGGCTCGGAAGCTGGACTGCGAAGGATCCGTTTGTCTCGAAGAAGGCAGCGAGCTGTCTGTTGACGGTCTTCTCGATGACTTTGGCCGGAAAAGGGAGGAGCGAGATGGGGCGGAAGTTCTTGAGGTCGGTGGGGTCCGCTTTTGGTTTCTTTAGGAGGGCGCTGAGTTCGGCGTGCTTCCAGCTCTCTGGGAAGGTGGCGGTGTTGAAGGAGATGTTGATGATGTCCAGGAGTTGGGGTGCGATGATGGAGTCAGCCTTGTTAAAGACGTGGTGTGGGCAGGGGTCGGTTGGTGATCCGGAGTGGATGGTATTCATCGTGCGGGTGGTATCTTCGGTGCTGACCGGGGTCCAGTTGCAGAGGGTGATGGTCGAGGGCATTGGTTTGGTGGTTGGGTGCGTGGTCTGTGCACCGAAGCTGTTGTGTTTGTCGGCGATCTTGCGGTGGAAGAAGGTGGCGAGTGAGTCGCAGAGGTCTTGCGAGGGTGTGATGTCGTTGTTTCCGGCGTTGGGGTTGATGAACTCTTTGACGATGCTAAAGAGTTCCTTGCTGTTGTGGGTGTTGTTGTCCAGTCGTTCTTTGAATGTTGTCCTTTTGGTGGTGCGGATCAGCTTGTGGTGTTTGCGGGTGGCGTTCTTGAGGGCAGTCATGTTTTCTGTGGTCGGGTCGTGGCGCCAGGCTTTTTCGAGGTTGCGGCAGTTTATCTTGGATGTTATGAGTTCGTCAGTGAACCAGCAGGCTTTCTTGCTGCCGGGTCTGCTGGGAGGGTTCTTCAGTGGTGCGAGGTCGTCTGCGCAGTTGGTGAGCCACTGTGTAAAGGTGCGGGCTGCTTCTTTGGGGTCCGTTGTGCTGGCGGGGGGGCTCAGGCTGAGGGAGGTGGTGAGCTGGTCGGTGGTGATCTTGCTCCAGTTCCTGCGAGGAACTTGTTGCGGGTGATGGTGGGTGATGGTTCTTCTGTGGAGGTGTTCATCAGTTGCTTGAGTCCGAGGTTGGCAAGGTTGTCCAGTAGGGAGGTGGTGTTGGTGTTGTTGTTTTTCTCCAGGTGGAAATTGAGGTCCCCTAGGAGGATGTAGTCAGCGGAGGGGAGGGCGTGCGGGCTGATGAAGTCTGCGATGTCTTTGCTGAATTGGGTGCGTGGTCCCGGGGGTCTGTAGATGAGGGTGCCTCTGAGGGTGGTCTTGGGGTCGGTGTGTATCTAGAAGTGGAGGTGCTCGGCGGCGATGAAGGTGTCGTCAAAGTTGGTCGTGATGCAGATGGTGTTCCTGTGGACGATGGCGATGCCTCCTCCTGTCTGGTTGACGCGGTCCCTCCGGGTGATCTTGTATCTGTCTGGGATGGCTATGGCGATGTCGGGTGCTGAGGAGTCGCTCATCCAGGTTTCCTTGAGGAAGGCGATGTCTGGTGACGTTGTGTCAAGCAGGTTCCAGAGTTCGACGGCGTGTCTGTGGACGGAGCGGGTGTTGAGCAGGATGCACTTGAGGTGGTTGTTGCTGGTGCCTGGTCTTTTGGGTGCGGTGCAGGTCCGGAGGCAGGTGAACTTGTAGGCTCGGCAGCTGAAGGGTCCGTGGGTGCGTTTCGGGGTGGCTCGGTCACATGTGCGGTTCCGCTGGGGTTTGAGTGCGTTGAGGGTGGCGGTGTCATAGATCCCTCGTGTGGGCTGGCATCGTCGGGGGCAGGGGTCCTGGCACTGGGCGCGGTCCAGGCACAGACGGGCCCAGACGGGCTTGCCTTTGGCGCGCCTTCGGCGAACAATCGGGGCACCGGCTGCGCGTGACCGCTGCGCGTCCGCCGTGCGGCCTCCATATGAGGGGCTGAGGGAGGGAGGAGCAGCTGGGAGGCGGGAGCGGGTTGGCGAATGGGAACGGCGGGGGGCGGGGCCGCAGGGAGCAGCGGCGGGAAGCAGAGGGCGAGGCGGGAATCGGGGGCACAGAAGGCAAGGGGAAATGACTAATAAACAGGCACAAGTTCTAGCAAGGCAAAAAGGGGAAGGAGGGGCGCAATGACAGAAGAACACGCACAAGTAACAGAGGCAAAAGGGGAACAAAGTTACATAAGACAAAAAGGGGAACGAGGGTCGCAATGACAGACAAACACGCACAAGTTACAAAGGCACAAGATACAGAAGGCAAAAAGGGAAAAAACGAAGAGAACAACAAGTTACAGGTACCAGCTCGCAGAATGGCGGAGGAGCATGGCAGCACAGCACGGGGAGGACCACGCGGTGGATAGGGGGGCGACCTATGGCAGAATTCTAGAGCAAGAGGGTTCCAAAATGCATATGGATAATGAAGTATAGTGTGGGTGGATAAAATGTATTTGTATAAAGAAGCTTTTTGAGATGAGGTTAAGGGTCATCTGAGCAATCAATAGCCCCTAAAGAATGAAGTTGAAATCTGATCCACCTTGGGCATCATTTTAGACATCCTACACTTCCTGGCTCTGCCTATTTGTATTTTTCCTTTCTTTGCTTTGGCTAAAGTTAATCTAATTGCTCCATCTAGGTTTATTTACTCAAAATCTGGGCACTACTATCTTTTATGTGGTATTCCCATAGATGTTTGCCTTCACTACCCTATTTTTGCTTAACCCATTTTTGTTGGTATTAGGATTTTGCACTCTTCACCTCAGCTAAGCAGTAGTGGTTGTGCTCTCCATTACAAACATGGTAAAATTGATACGCACCTACTCTAATGGTTAGTATTACTCGCATTCCCAGTACTCGAGTAGGCACCCTCTTGCTGGCATGACAATAGTCAGCAATTTGGGGACACGTCTACACCATATGAAATAAATCAGTATCTTGGTTAGTACATAGAAAAAAAGCAGCTGGATTGGGTAGCTTGTGTGCATGCCAGAGGTGACGGGAGTGAAATATATAGTATGTAAATATTTCAATTTGACTAATCGGGGACAGGAGGAGATAGTTGCGATACAGGTAGCCATGCGAGCATCTCTCTAGACAGCTTCGTCAAGTGGACCCACCTATCTCTACCTTGTGCCATAGGCCAGAGTATTTGCCTGGGTTATTAATAACCAATGGGCGATACATTTGGGAGATCCCTTCTCTCCCGAGTTGTCCCATTAGGAGTTTAGCTTTGAGGGGGTTATATTCTGTGGGTTCTTGTATCATCTTATGATATTATGCTATTGTGTGGCGCAAATTCAAGTACTTATGGAATTGGGTTCTGGAAAGCACAAACTGGTACTTCAGGTCTTGAAATTATTTCAAACATGACATTGAAGCCCATGTTAAATGTCCTTCACATTTAACATGGGCTTCAATTGGAATTCCGAAGAGCATATTATCAAGCCCATTATCGCCGTTTTAGTGGCAGTTTCCTGCTGCTAAAACAGCAATAATTTTATCCCCTGTCTTGATAATATACCCCTAAATTTTATGGCATGACACTGAGGCTAACATTATGCATGTTTAAAGTGTATTAAGTACATTGTCAATCACGTTTGTGATTAGTTTAAAATAGCAGTTTTTAAACATACTTTTGTTCGACCAGTCTGTGGCTCTAAGAAGATCTTGGAGCCCTCCACCTAAAATAAAAGCCTTGGAAGCTGATGCGCCTCTAAGAGAGTTGGCACCGAAGATAGAAACATCCACACCACTGTCACTCATAACCTCTTCAACCCATCTCACAAGTGTAGGAGATGAAACTGCTTTATGTAGACATCTGTGTGAAAATAAAAGTTGAGTTACATCTCTTCTCAAACTTGCAATTCTCTTTTCATACTCCTTTAAGCATTTCACAACACACAATCTTTCATTCATTAGAAAGAAAGGGTAGAAGATAGAGGACGACATCTTTTTGGTCCTTTTTTTCAGATAGAAACAAACTCCCTCAGGTTGGTAGGCCCCGCTAGTGACTTCTAAAGTTTTAACATCTGAGGGTCGTCTACAGGATACCAGGCATAGTAAGACCGTACATTTATAGGAAACACGTTTAAGGGAGAAGTTTACATTGTCACCCCATAAATATATAACTTGGAAAATGGTTCTAACATCCCATAAGGCAGTGTATTTTGCAGTTGGAGGGTTTAGGACCAGCATACTTCTCATAATTTTCTTTGTCAAGAGGTTTTATCCCACTGAGACACTGTCAACCAAGGAAGGTCCTGCGGCTGTGGCTGATCTATAGACGTTAACTGTTCTGTAACTTAGGCCAGATGCGAACAGTTCTGATAGGAAGTTTACGACATGAACTAGATCAGTTGAAACTTGATCGTAGTGCTGTTGAAGACACCAGCGAACCCATTTGTTCCATGCCAGTCGATACTTTCCGCTCCGGAACCTGAAGCTGACACGATGGGGAAGTGCTGTGGACTTCGTACAGCTAGGAAGCTTCGCATTCACCGTCGCGAACAGAAATGGCATGACAAACAATACAAGAAGGCTCATCTGGGTACTGCTCTGAAGGCCAACCCCTTTGGAGGAGCATGTCACGCCAAGGGAATCATCTTAGAAAAAGTTGGTGTAGAAGCTAAGCAGCCTAACTTTGCCATCAGGATGTGTGTCCGAGTACAGCTGATCAAGAACGGCAAGAAAATCACAGCTTTCGTTCCCAACGATGGTTGTGCTGGCAGTGGCGGATCCTCCAGGGGGGTGTTTGGGCGCCGCCTCACTGCTTTCTCGCCGTGCGAGAAGACAGAAACAAATTGTAGAGAACTACCATTTGTTTCTGCCTTCTCGCACAGCAAGAAAGATGAAGTTCCTGGTTGCGAGAGTGGGAGGGGTTACTCGAGGGCAGGGGGGAGTGGCTTTCCCACTGTTGTTAATACTGTCTGTTTGGGCAGCCTCACAAAGGCTGTCCAAACAGACAGTATTAACTGTATTAAAAAAAGCCGCTCCCCCCTGCCCTCGAGTAACCCCTCCCACTCTCCCTGCTCTCTGTATGCTACAGCATACAGAGAAATGACGTGGTGTTGGGGCAGCCCGCCGAACCAATCACATCGCTGTGCTGTGGTGGAGGCAGGCTGCCTGCAGCCTTCCTGCGTGACGACGAGGAATTCGAAAGTAAGAACTGGATGGCGTCGGCGGGAATCTGGTGGAGTCTCGGAGTCGGTGAAGGCGGGAAGAAGGTAAGTTTGACTTTTAAATTGTATTTATTTTATTTATCCCGCTTCCCCACCACCCGTAATGCCGGCCGCGCCCTCATGTCTTGTGTAATATTTTAGTGACGTTTGGGGGCTGCAGGGCAGTCTCCACGAGGGAGTAAATACATTGATATATTCGCTAGGTATTTAAATGACATGCTTATACTGTTTCTTAATACACATACTCCATTAGAGCTGAAAATCGTGCCAATAAATATGATGATGGTAGTACTTGAGAGACATTTGTCACGCTCTTCCGGTTTCTGCCTGGTTCCTTACTCTGCTGGTGCACATAGTCATATATGTAGGCTAAGGCACCCCCCTAGCCTAGGGATGATCATTTCGAGGCTCCAGGTTCTCTTTGGTTAGTTTATTTCCCTTTCTGTGAAATTGTTGTGGATTCCATCCACTGTCGTCATTGCCCTGATAGACTACACTCAATCATGCTTGAGGCTGTTGGATAAAGCAGTCTGGCAGCACCAAATGTATAAGCTGTATTTCGTATTGTAAATATATTCTATCAGCCTCATTGCCTTTGTCTGAATATTACTACTTTTGACATGGTTTAGAATTCTGAGGCTGTGCTTTAAATAAACGCATGGAGAGAGCTCCGTTTGTTTAATATTATGAACTTGTCTGCGCTTTCCTTTATGATGGTGGTTTAACAGCAGCACTGACCATATGTCCACTCAATTTTCAGTTTTTTCAGGGGGGTGGGGGGGGGGTTGGGCACGTGTGCTACGTCCTGCCACTTTCAAATGTCACCAGCCACCACTGTGTGCTGGTCATGCTGTTGGTGATATCCCTGGAGTCCGTTTCAAGGTTGTTACAGTAGCCAACATTTCCCTGTTAGCCCTGTACAAAGGCAAAAAGCAGAGGCCAAGATCTTAAATTTGTTGGATTGTGATCAGTAGCACTATAAATATTTTCCATGCCATTCGATACACCTTCCAAAAATTCTATCTTGAAACACCTTTTAGATGTCCCTTTGAGATTTTTGAATGGAGATGAATGCTCCAACATATTTGTCCATATCTTGTATAAATTCTTCCCCAAAAAGAAGGCCTTGTGAGTTGGGTCTCCCTTCCTTAGTTGCCAACTATATCAATTTGGGGTCGATTTCAAGAAGGACACATTTTCTTTGCTCATTGGAGATGGCAGTGTTGGCATTGCCTAGAAGGCAGATGGTGCGTTGGACCCATTGACGCAGCTCCTTAGGATCTATTGGGGTTCCTTCAATACATGCGTTCTCTGCCATTTCAAATAATTTGGTTAATGGTCCTATGGTGTCTAAAAGGCGGCCTTGGCATGATTTGAGACTCTTATCTATTCCCTTCCTGGAATCTTTTGCACTCTTGGCTATGAATGTCACCACCTTAGGGTCTAGCTCAGGTGTCATTGCTATCTTGTCAGGAAGGGATGGGCGTGGGCATTCGGACATTAGTCTGGATCTGACTTCCTTGGGGATCTCACTTCTCTGCCAGAATGTAAGGTAGTCCGCGACATGGGGTGAAGGTAACCACTCTGGTGATAAAGGGTGTTTTATTAGGACGGGGTCAAACATGTCTTCCCCAAAGGGATCGACGATGCCACTTTTAGATCCTGATGCCTTACTTGCCTCCTCACTTTGCACAAATAGAGGTGTGGGGTCCTACTACTGATCAGCCTGGACCTCAATAATCGCAAAACAGAGCAAATTGGCTGATCAGGATTATTGATAACAAATTAAGAAACAACACAGCCAGACCATACTTTGTAGCCAAGAGGTTATATATTTCCAAACATATTTATTGTATTCTAGGAATGAATTTATATTATTTCATCAAAACACATGACATCAAAGAGACATTCCATCAAAACAGTTAGTGCAAAAACATGGAAAAATATATACAATATATACAAATATATTACAATAAAGGAAGCATACACTTAAGGAAAATACTCAGAATTTTTGGTGACACCAACTACTATGCTTTAAAACAAATTAAATAGCACAATAATTGCAATGTGTACAATTTTTACAATTTATGAGTGAAACATACCAGTCCTTTGGTAACAAAACCAGTGAGCCAGTGAAGGACTGGGTTAATTTAAGACCCAGCGGTGCCAGGGAGAACACCTGAAACCTTCGTGGGTTACCTGTTCCACTACTGTGGGTCGCTCCTTTTATACAAGTTTCTCTCATAGATTAACATGATACACAAAGGTTTACAACTTGGTTCCCATCGTAAAGACCATAAGGGGTTGCTTTCATGTATTCAAGGCCCGGAACATAAGTACAGAAACATTTGGTAGCTCCCAACTGTAAAGACTCGTCTTCCCACCATTAGTACATTCCAATCAACAATAAACAGATCGAGGAAGGGACAGAAACAGGTGCGGAGGAAGACAGAAATAGTGGGGAGATCGGAAAGGGTGTAAAAGGGGTGGTATCAGGAAACACGAGCTGCGGGCATCAAAGGAACGTGCCTAATGATATGTACGACTAAGACAATAGACCGGCACGGCAAGATGTGCCTCGAGCGGGGCCATCTGCCTTACAGTGTCATCCCCCTCATCATAAAGACACTTTCAAAGGAAACGTGTCTTCCGCAAAAAGTCTTGGGAATCCCAGGGTCGCGAAGCGGACAGCGTCCGTTCGCTGGCTACTTGAGGGCAAGAGACAAAATGGATGCCGTATCTAAGATGGAACCCGTGGGTACAGATAGAGAAACCCACGTAACAGACGAACGGTTCAGGCTAGTACAGCGAAAACGCGTACACCCACTAAACCCGTCATTTGCGGTTCGTAGATACCAGACTCGACCATATTCGTGCGAGTCGAAAACACCACTTACGAATGTCACGGAACCTCAGACGCTCCTTTTGCCCTCATGTAGGCAAGCACTAGTCGGAATCATATTCGATATTCATCAGACCATCTAAGTGCTGCTGCAACATCATTCTATCCATCCGAGTTCCTTTGGTAACAGGTGGCTGTCTCATACACGTCGTAGCACAGAGGCCACATAAGGCAGGACCACACTGCACACAAAGGCAACACATGAACAGAAATGCTACAACAGCCCCGATAATCATCAGAATTTTCCAACCCCAAGTCGACATTAGGCCCCAAAACCACCCAAGTAGCGTCCAATCCCCTACGTCCATGTGTATGGACTCAGAGATTTTATGCAACTTCGAGATGGCTTGATAGACAGTTGGAGCGTTATCTGGTATGAAAATACAGCAGCTCGAATGGATCACCTTACATACTCCACCTCGATCTGCTAAAACAACGTCTAAAACCATCCGGTTTTGTAACGTCATGAGCCTATCCGCCTGGAGCTCTGCTGTGATGTTACCAAGGGCACTGGCAGTGATGTTAGCGGTCGATTCCACCACTCGGGTCAACTGTCTCAGGTTCCTACTATTGACCATAGGTCCCCAAAACGGAAAGAAACCCTTGAAAAAGTCTCCTGCCTCTTGACCGGCAGTGTCCTCTTCGCTAATCACGCCCCTCACAACTCTGGTCTTGTGATAATCCGCGGCAACCGTAAAAGTTGGAGGCAACAAGTTTGCAATGTAACAGGTGCCCGCAAAGTCAAGGGGCAACCATGTATATGCACGGTCATAACAGACAAAGTACGTACCCTTGGCAGACAGGAAAACAGGGGAAGAGAGCATTGGTAAGACATACGTCTCGGAGCAAGCACTCTCTCCAAGATGAGCTCTCGGGCTTCGGCCACGACCTTTTAGACAGAAATTACCAAGGTGGGGTACGATCCATATTGGAGACGAGCTTCTGAGCTGTCTTTCACCCACGAGCGCACTATACTCAACCTCACTTAGATCCCTGTAGGCTCGCACCTCTTTGTCTGGGATAAGCGACGGTTCATAGATATCCCTATCTAAGTCAGCAATCGCTATGGCCAAAGACTTATGGTACGGACCAGGACCAAAGTGGGGAGGACGTGGCTCTCGATTGGGGTAGGAATCTAGTGCACTTCGAAACATTGTTTGCAATGCTCGAGCTGAACCCTGGGAACTATAAGGAAGGACCAGGTATGGAATTCCCTTATCTGTGGTATGTGGCATTAACCCACACACCCAACAATTGGTAGTGTTTACGACCAACTGATGCGAAGGAATTGTTCCTGAATTCCGCACGTCTAGCCTGCTCGTGTTGTGGTAAGACATGGAAGGAATGAGGGGAAGCAGTGGAGGTAGTTTTAGGTTCAGGAGAAAAGGTAGGTGTGGCAGAAGGCAAGAACGTCAGTATCAGGTAATACACCCCACCCACCAATAAAGAAGAAACAGTTAGGAATAGAAGGAACACTTGAAACATGAAGCATTTTGTACGAGCAATTTGCTGCAGCTTGAATCTTTGAGCCTGAGCTTTTTCCAAATCCAACAGCTTTGAGAAAGCCATCCTCTAAAACCGTCCGCAACGTTTCTTGACGCACTTCGTTCTGTGTAGCAGTAGTCAATCCCCAGGAGTTCCCAGGAACCGACGGTCTTCGACCTAATGTCAAGACCTACTAACCAGAAGGAAGTACATGCGCGGCCCTACGGCACACCCGGATGCAAGGTATTTTAATTACAAATATATATACAAAGTCTCTTAGCTGTGGAAGCAAAAACACACATATGGAAAAAAGTCAATATTTACAAAATCACAGTTGTACGAGTGTTTAGACTGATCATGGCAATGGGGTAACGTAGATGTCGAGGGACAAAAAAACTTTTTTATTAGTCCTTGGTATTAGATCGCAAAAAGTATCGACTTCTCCCAGGACGTGTTTGTTCGTCAAACAATGGATCCGATGAGGGAACAGAGTTCTGTTGATCAGTCAATTGTTCAGATCTTGAGTTTTGTGATGACAAAGGTTCAACAATGTCGTTCTGCTGCACTGAGGATTCTCCGACAGGCTGAGCGTCGCTAAAAGGTACGAAGGTCTGCAATGCTTCCGTTTCAGACGAGGCAATGCCCTTCCTCACCCACGAGTCTGCTGCTAAAGGTATAGGTACCTTTTTGGTGTGAGTGGCATGCACCCAGTTTTTTCGGCCTTCCAAACGAACAGCAGTTCTCGTGGCAAGGAGGACTTGGTAGGGTCCAGTAAAGCGGGGTTCGAGATTTCGTTTCCTTCCAAAATTACGAGTCACCACCCAGTCTCCGGGCTGGAGCTGGTGGCTTGGACCCTCCGTCTGCGTCGGCAGTGCTTCAAAGACCTGTTGGTGAATTAACCTCAGTTTAGCAGTCAGATCATGCAGATAATCGATCAACACTGGGTACTCAAGATCAGAGAACACACTCGGTCTAGGGACCCCCCAAACATTCGCAGGACGGCCGAACACTATTTCGTAGGGACTGAGCCCTACTCGGGAGTGTACAGTCGCCCTTGTTGACAACAGAGCTAGAGGCAAAGCGTCAGGCCACGAAAGACCAGTCGTAGCCTGGATCTTCGCTAATTTTAGTTTAAGGGTGCCATTATACCCTTCGACTAAACCTGCTGACTGGGGATGATTGGCGCTAGGAATTTTTGAGTAATTCCAAGGCCCTTACACACACTCTTCATCACACTCCCCACAAACTCACTTCCGTTATCAGACCATACAATCCGTGGCATTCCATACCGAGGAAAGTATTCCTTCAGTAGGATTTTCGCAGTGGACAAAGCAGTGTTATCTTTGAGTGGGTAGGCTTCGATCCATCGGGAGAAAGCGCAAACCACTATTAAAACGTATTTCAGGTTATTGCATCGCTCCATATGGATGAAGTCTAACTGAATCACCTCAAAGGGACATGAAGGGGGAGCAAAATGGCCAGAAGGTGTAGGGGTTCCCTTACCAGGGTTGTACATCATACATATCATACAATTCTTAACCAGTCTCTCAGCACACTTAGTAATACCATCATTCTTCCACACAGGGGACAACAACTTACAGATACCTTTCGCACTAATATGTGCTAAACCGTGTGCCATCGCCACGACAGCTAGTACATATGCATCCGGCAACATCCACCTCTTATTCTCCGACAAATCAATCCAACAGCCATTCGCATCCAATTTTCCCGTACATTCTTTCCATTTCGTCTTTTCAGTCTCGGTGGCCTCGTTCTGTATCGCTTTCACACTCTCGATGGTATCCTCACACATACCAGTGTCTGTAGGCCACCTAACCGAACTCGTCACATACATCCTAGTGCTAAGGTTCCGGGCAGTCTCCTTAGCAATCTCATCAGCGAACGCATTGCCACGACCAACATCATCCATCACCTTACGATGCGCACTACATTTAATAATCGCCACCTGCTTGGGCAATGTAAGTGCATCCAAAAGATTATTCACAAGCTGTCCATGCTGGATCTTCGTTCCATGCGATGTCATAAAACCTCTCTCTCTCCACAAACGTCCGAAGCTGTGTGCCACGCCAAATGCGTATTGGCTGTCAGTAAACACATTCACCCGTTTCCTTTTCGACAACACACACGCTCTAGTCAAAGCAATCAGCTCTGCAGCTTGGGCAGAATTCTGATTCAATCTCGCAGTTTCCACAACAGTATTCAACGTTACCACAGCATACGCAGTCGTTACATCACCATTCGGCAATTTAAAACACGAACCATCCACATACAAGGTCCCATCGGGATCTTCCAATGGAGTATTTTTCAGGTCGACACGACCTTTTGTTTCCTCCTCAGTTCGTAAGTAGCAGTCATGAGGTGCTACTTCATCTGATTCCATACTGATTGGCAACAAAGTCGCCGGGTTCAGGACGTTGCAACGTTTTATTTGAATGTGACTTGCCAAAAGCGTCAACTCATAACCAGACAACCTCGCACTCGTCAGGTGTTGAGTTTTCGTACGATTCAAAAGAGTGTCAACTGCATGCGGAACCATCACCGTAAGCATATTATCCATGACCAATCCTGCAGATTGTCGGATGGACACCGCAGCTGCCGCTGTTGCTCTCAGACAACTCGGCAATGCTCTAGCTACCGGGTCCAAGGTCGAGGAAAAATATGCACATGGACGTTGCTTACCGCCGAATTGTTGCGTCAAAACACTCAACGCACAACCTTCCCTCTCGTGAACGTATAATGTAAACGGCTTACTGTAGTCAGGGGTACCTAACACAGGAGCCAAACACAACGCATCACGCAATTCAGAAAAACTTTTCTGACATTCTTCCGTCCATGGCAAATGAGTTGGAACATCCTTACACGTAAGAGCCACCAATGGTTTCGCTAGCAATGAAAAATTTGGAATCCATTGCCTGCAGTATGACGTGATACCTAAAAAGGCACGCACATCTCTCTGAGTTGTTGGCACAGTCATTAGAGCAATCGCTGCAATTCTCTCTGGGGTCAACCTTCTTCCCTCCTTTGACAATAAGTGACCTAGGTAGGTTACTTCTTGACAACAATATTGTAATTTAGAAGGCGACACCTTATGATGTAAGTCACAGAGATGTTGCAACAACGACACTGTAGCTGTTTTGCAAATGTCCTGAGTGTCTGCAGCCACCAATAAGTCATCGACGTATTGGATCAAGGCCGCACCGGCCGGCAACACAAACGCATCTAGTTGGCCCTTCAAGGCTTGACTGTATATGGATGGACTTTCACAGTAGCCCTGAGGAGCGCGTTTAAACCTGAAGCTGCGGCCACCAAGAGAGAAACCGAAAAGGTCTCTACTTTCCTCAGCAATCGGAATGCTGAAGAAAGCATTCTTCAAATCGATCACCGAGAACCAAGATGCAGAGGCTGGAATCAGAGTCAGTAGAGCCGTGATGTCAGGCACCACAGGGAACTGAGGAATCACAATTTTATTCACCTCCCGTAAATCGATAACAAAACGATAAACAGGTGGTTTTGATGGATCAGTGCGTTTCAAGATGGGCAGTACAGGACTGTTGCACACGTTTCCCCGAGTCTCCTCGATAACATCTTTCTCGATCAAGCCGTAAATGATCGCTAACAGTGCTCGCTCACCATCAAGGGAGAAACGATACTGGGGAATACGTGGCAATCGCACATTTGATTTCAAGTGAACAACATAAGGAGAGATGTCAAGCAGGCCCACGTCATTGGGACCTGTTGCCCACAAAGATGCAGGAAGAGAACTCAATTCCGGTGGAAGCTTATCGAGAGACAAGTACATTGGAGAGATAACTCTCTCACCCAAAGTAAGCTTTACTCCCGCAGGAGAACAATACAAAGTCGCATACAGACGTTTAAGCAAATCCAGGCCTAAAAGATTTTCACCACATCCAGTGGTCAAAATCAGCGGAGCTTGCAGCTCACGAGGCCCAATTGTAAGAGGCAAAGGGCGCGAAACTGGATTGCTAACGGGGGCGCCAGAGAATCCAGCAGAAACATTTGTTAAGCCAGACAAAGGTGCGCCAGGGAGTTTCGAATGCATGATGGAACTTTTCGCTGCACCAGTGTCCAACAGAAAAGGCTCAACGACGCCTGAGGTGGCAACTGCGACGTAAGGCCCTCTCTGATCAACCGGAACTGATACTACTCCCTCTCCTTGTCTATTGCTGTCCTAGTAATTACCGTCGTCAGCATTCTGATCAACGTAATAATCGTCCACGTTATACTGAGCAGATCGCCCTTGCGACGATCCACGCTGATCGAAACAATTATTAGAATCGGAAGAATTGTTAGAACGATCAATGACGCCTGTGTATACACCTGCTTTCCTGCCAGATAAGATTTGGCTCAAATTGCAAATCAAGCTTCAGCACACAAGCTTGTCATCCCGATCTTAATAATGTTGGGATTACGGGATAAGACCATTTATGTCTATAGTTACTTAGAGAAACCCCCAAACGTAAGTCACCCATGCCCAGAGGGATTATACTCCCTGGTTCTATATTTTTTCACACTTTAACCCCCCTTCTGTAATAAATCTCCTCGATTGAAATGACCGCCGACTCCACTTTTAATGTTCCATGTTTCTTGGGGCAAATTCGAGTCTTATACCATGTATTATGCACTATTGTACCCATTAAAATATGGCCGCCATTTACCTGTATATATACCCACAGCATTTGGAGTGGAAGCCCGAGGCTCGAGACTTGATGTCTGATGCATTTAATTTGCCCTATAATATATACAAAGACAGACAAACGTCCTTGCACTTTATTTAGGACCAGAGCGCACACTCGGCGGCCGTGAATAATTCTCCAGCACACGATTGAGCTCGGTTTAATATAAGCAGCCTTAACACCATGGAAGTATGTAAAACATACACATAGTACATTGTCATTGATTAGGGAGGGGACACGCTAGCTCTACAGACGTCAGGCCTTTTGGAACACGGGTACCAACATGTCCCTTAGACGTTCCAAGATGGCCGCCCGTTTTACTTATTACATTATCACGTTTATCCTCTGTCCTTAGGCTCGATACTTGAGTTCTGATTTATTTACTTTGCTTTATAATATAAACTAAGACAGATATACGTCCCTGTGCTCTATTTAGGACCATAGCGCATGTTCGGCGGTCGTTAATGTTTCTCCAGCATACGTTTAAGTTCGTTTTTATACAAGCGGTCATATGTCTACGTAAATGTGTAAGACATACAATTAACATATTCTCATTGTCTAGGGAGGGGACACGCTAACTCTACTGGTGACAGACCATTTAGAACAGGGGTATCAATACGTCCCTTAGACGTTCTAAGATGGCCGCCCAATTCACTAAAGATATTATCGCGTTATACCTCTGTCCCCTGTTACAGCGCTTGTGTGCGCTGGCGGGAAACTCACCAGGTGTAGACCCTTTGCTCCAACTATATAAGGAGCAGCTATGGCTCACATCATTTGCAACACGACGTCGCCACGGGTGTTCTTCCGGGTCGAGGGCTGTGGATGGGTGCCGGCCGATATATTAAGAACGGTGAGTACTTTAGCCTGCCAACTGCTAGTGGACTATTGCCATCATACTAGACTCCCTTTGTCCCATAGATCAGACTGGGGATAGAGCTTTTTTGCCTTGTTAGAGTGACAATATTTCAAAATATCCTTTGGTCATGTCCACTTGGGATGCCCTTTTCAGTATAAAACATTCTCTAATAGTGGACTCAACATGCCAAATCCAGCTGGGGGCACATGTATCCTGGACTACATACCTAAGACAATAGAAATTAGGAATTACATTTTCAATAGGTTGACTAATATATAGATTTCTCTAGTATAATAATTTTAAGAAACCTGGGAAAGTAGACTCATAGAGTTCAGGAGCTATCATTTACTGATACCTACTATCTTTAAAATCTTTCTTCTAACAGGCCTACTGGGACACAGTGCCCACTCCCTCTCCCAATGGACGAATAGGACCCCCAGTCCCAAACCAGTTCTTTCTCAGACTCAGGTAACTGTTTTTTGGGGAACTTTACTCAATCTCTTGCAGGTGTTCTTTGACACTGTTAATTGTATGTATAGCATTTGCACCTTCCCAGAACATTTTTTAATTTGCTCTTCGTGCTCATTTATCCTCTCTTCCCTCAGCAAACGTACTGAGTTCCCTGTATGAGCAAGGTGATATGATCACTTACATCACCTATATATTTTATAGATACTGCTTCATCTGTCAACCAAGAAAAGCTTATAGTAAGTTGAATTTGTTTTCTTTGAACAGATATAGGGATAGGGAGTGATTTATCTCCAGCAGGGATATTATAATTAAACTAATAATAATCTTTTGCCTATTGGAAGGTCGTCTAATACGCTGACACTATATGGTGAGGTCTATAATTCATGTCATCCCCCTTTTTCGCACTCTAGCCTAGAAACCTAATTAAATACTCAGCCTCGGAGCAATATAATAGAGAACAGGATCACACAAGCCTGGAAGGTTACCCCAGGACCACGCTGCTTCACAAGTTTACTCCCACATGCGACGTCCAACCAATTCATAAGGTAATAGTGCTTTGACTATGGGACATTTGCTGCAGTTGAAATGTTGTGACTTACCTTGCTTGGTCCCCCTATGTACAACATATCACCCATTTGGGGCCAGCCTTCTCTCTTCATAATATTATGCTACTTTTGGGTTCTTTTCTCCACTTGGGCTGGCTGATTTCATTTGCTCATTTCCATTTATATACAGAAATCATTCTTACTAAATTTATTCTGGCCTCCCTGGTCCGCATTCCACTTCCCACTGTTCCACGGTTAATTACATGGGTTGAAGGCTAGGCATACACGTTTGCCTCCCCATGTTGCAATCTGCAAGATGTATAAAGATTTTCCGATGATATAAACTTGTAATGCATTTTATCATACTCCAATTGGGATTATTGTAGGGATTTACAGGTTATCCTGAATCTCCGATCTACACTAGGATTGTTAATAATGCAGATAAACTTAGGCCATCCCGCATTTTGCCATAAAAACGATTGATAAAGGACCAAAAGCCCCAGTACCAAATCATGTATGAGCTTCATGTTCTTGTCAGAAATGTCTTATGTTTCTTTTAAAATTGGTCTTGTAAATGTTAAATGTTATTTTAACTGTAAGTCAAAAATACTCTTTTGTACATTAAGATTGATTGTATGTGTATGTCTTTTTTACCGACAGCCCTGAAGAAGTCCCATGTTGGGACGAAACGCGTCGGCTGTTTGTGCTTTTATACTGATTGAAAAATAAAGATTGAAAGAAGAACTCTAAATATCTCTGAGGAATTTTCTTCTGATGGTTACTTTAATATCGTTTATACCAACTGATTCATTTTTTGTGGTGCACCTTTGCTGTTGTTTGTTTTGCATTGTAATTCCCTAGGGAATAGGCACGGTGTTGATGGGTGCCATTCAGTGTGCACACAACCCCTTCAATTAAACTTAAGGGCAAGGATAGCTCATGGGGGTAGAGTAGTCAGGTGCTTATCTCAGGTAGGGTCCATCATTTATTCAGTCTTCCCGATCATTTTGAGCACCACGACCTCTACCACGTGATGCCTGTTGGGGACCACCACGACCTCCTCTAGATGAATTACCACTATTACGATCGAGCAAAACTGGACAATCGAATTTCAAATTACCCTCTCCCCTACAATAGGCACACGGATTGTACCCTAATGATGATCTCTGCGAAGAGGAGTCGTTCCGCGATTGTGACCTATTAGACTGAGACTGCGATCGATTCCGCTGTTGCGAATCATTCTGATTCGAACGTGGTGGATACGCTTGCTGCAATAACACTTTGGTTTTGAGTTCTTTTGTCTTCTTATCGGCACGACCATTCTCCTCTTTCTCTCTATTCTCATAATATTGGGCCGTGGCCAATATTTGAGCAGAAGTGGAAACAGCCCACGCACTTTCTGAATTTCGTAATTTATTGCTTAGGTCAGGCAACACATTTGAGACAAACTTATCCACGAACAATCGCTGACCTCCCTCAGTACCCATATCCTGACCACTGTGGTCAATGAAAGCCTCCTCAAACCTCGTGAAGAAATCAGAGACGCTCTCATCCTTCTTTTGCTTGCACACGGACAACTTGTCCCAATTTACCTTCATAGCTGGCATAAGCGTTTTCATAAGAGTGATAATTCTCTGAGGCAAAGCCGTAATTAACTGGTCAGGCTTGGCCCCACCAACTTGCAAAGCATCCGCAGCACGAAGCGCAGCCCAGTCACCACCTAATTCGTTTGCATGATCTTGCTGACGAATCTTCGCCCATACCGGTTGCGGTACTACGTTACCGAACAACAAATCAATATCAGCAAGATTCATTACTGTCGCATCCACTAACTGAGACAATTCCTTATAATATCCTGCAGGATTTTGCGAGGATCAGGCAAAGATTGCTTTACCTGTAAAACTTCGGATCGCTTCCACGGGAGGTGTATCCACACTCTCTGGAAGAATGGTAAGATTGGTGGAGCAGCACCAGGGTCACCTGGCATCCACACTGGTGGAACCTCGCGCATGGGATACTGACCAGGCGCTGAAAGCGGCCCCTCAATATCTTCTAAAAACAATGCCCTAGGCATTATAGTAGGACGAAAAGACAACAACTGTTCGACAGAACGCCGAACATTGCTACCCACCATTATTCCGCTCGCAAACTGGAGCTGGAGATTAGTGAGAGCAGTCAGTACATCATCGGATGCATCAGCCGATATTAAATCGCGTAAATGCTTACACATTTCGTCAAACACGTACCTTTGTGTCGGTACGTTGAATTGACAAAACGTATCAAGCACCGCACGTGGAGGATTTCTAAGGGGGTATTTCATCCAACCCATCGCAATATTATACAGCGAGGCACGTTCCCTACCATCGGGAAGTTGACTTCGTCTTTGAGGACCGTCCGAACCAGCGGACTCAAGAATAGGTCCAAGAGAATTAAAGAAGTTAGCAGCAACAGAAGGAGTACAACGTCGAACAGATGGAGAAGTAGAGTAACTCAACGGGGTAATAAGAGAAGCGTCAGAAACAAAAGGGACAGCAGGAGTAACCAGAACAGCAGGAGCAGCGGGAGCAGGAGTATGAGGAAGTACAGGCGGAGGAGCAGTAAGGATGGTAACTGGTAGAGGAGCAGGAACGTGTTGAGGAACAGGGACAGGTTGTGGAATAGGAGCAGGAGCAGGTGGAGGAACAGGAGCAGGGGGAACTACAGGAACTACAGTACCCTGTGAGTACGGAGGTGGTGACTTCAAAAGATAGGACAACAAGGGGTCCTCTACCGAGTCCTCCTTCTTTTCCGTACCCGTTGGTAAAGCGGGGTAACATTTATCTACAGACATACGCTGCAATCTATCGAAAACTTCCTTTTCCTTTTCCTCCTTATCTCGCTGAAACTGCTCTGCTTTTCTTACCGTGGTAACAACTCCGTCTCTCTGATTACGTTTTATCTGTCTGATTTCTCTCTGTTTGGCTTCTTTACGCCACAACCGAAAGGAATCAAACATGGCCGGCCTTGATTTTCTCTTAAACAGTTTAGCTTCTAGATTATCTAAAATCGGAGTCTCAAAACTACCATGAGGTGGCCAACTAAGGACACCGTCTTTCTTAGTATAGCGAACCCAACACTCATTGAATGTAATTGGACCTAAACCATGCTTACTGTACAGCTCATAAGTTGGAGTTCCAACCGGAGGTATCGGACACGAGTCCTCCAGTCGGGAATCCGTACCACAACCTTTAAAGCAACCAAACAAAGTATTACAGCCAGGCATCGTGCACACTAACCGAGTTTCACAAACTTCAAGGGTTACGGGATTACACTATATCCCAGCAATGAGCAAAAACCCTCGGTTTTTGGCGACTGCAGACGTCAAATATCACAACAAAGGACAAAGTACTAAGAACCACAAATGCAATGGAACCATGCAACAACTAAGCACCCACAACAAAGGACTCTGGGAGCGACCCACTAATACTTAACTCAAAGATCGATGGCGTCACCAGGAAGGCCCGTCTATCGTCTCGCTGTACCAAGGTCTACGCCAGGCGCCAAAACAGGTCTACAGTCAGGGCAGCAGTCCGTCGCAGCCGTCAGGAGGCGGGAATCTTCGCGGGAAAAGTCGTCGGGCCACTTGTTTCGACAACAGGATCGATGAAGCGGGGTGCACCTTCCCTCGGAGATTTCACACGAAGTTCCTCACGATCGTCGGGCTTTGGACCGGTACCACTGATGCAGCCCCACGTTGGGAGCCAACTGAAGGACTGGGTTAATTTAAGACCCAGCGGTGCCAGGGAGAACACCTGAAACCTTCGTGGGTTACCTGTTCCGGCGTACAAATAACAGAGACACGGGACACTTCCTTCGGCGTCAAAGATTCGAGGTTTATTTACTGCAGGGAACACAGAAGTCACATGAAGTACACAACATGTAAGTTCGCGGAGTCTGATTCAAATTGCTACTGTGGGTCGCTCCTTTTATACAAGTTTCTCTCATAGATTAACATGATACACAAAGGTTTACAACTTGGTTCCCATCGTAAAGACCATAAGGGGTTGCTTTCATGTATTCAAGGCCCGGAACATAAGTACAGAAACATTTGGTAGCTCCCAACTGTAAAGACTCGTCTTCCCACCATTAGTACATTCCAATCAACAATAAACAGATCGAGGAAGGGACAGAAACAGGTGCGGAGGAAGACAGAAACAGTGGGGAGATCGGAAAGGGTGTAAAAGGGGTGGTATCAGGAAACACGAGCTGTGGGCATCAAAGGAACGTGCCTAATGATATGCACGACTAAGACAATAGACCGGCACGGCAAGATGTGCCTCGAGCAGGGCCATCTGCCTTACAGTGTCATCCCCCTCATCATAAAGACACTTTCAAAGGAAACGTGTCTTCCGCAAAAAGTCTTGGGAATCCCAGGGTCGCGAAGCGGACAGCGTCCGTTCGCTGGCTACTTGAGGGCAAGAGACAAAATGGATGCCGTATCTAAGATGGAACCCGTGGGTACAGATAGAGAAACCCATGTAACAGACGAACGGTTCAGGCTAGTACAGCGAAAACGCGTACACTCACTAAACTCGTCATTTGCGGTTCGTAGATACCAGACTCAACCATATTCGTGCGAGTCGAAAACACCCCTTACCAATGTCACGGAACCTCACCAGGCGGATCTAGGATGGATTTGCCTGCCTGTCATGCAACACCTGTGGGTAGTGATTTATAAGAAATGACAGATAGGGCCCACAAGAGTGGTCTGAATTTGTCCCTAGCTGCACCCTTTGTTCTTGACACAGGCTGGGGGTCAACGCGTTTCAAACCTTAGTGAGTCTAGGTTCTCCTCAGGATGAGGACTGGGTAAAAGTGTACCTGAAAGGGAATTTAGGAAGGGTGTCAGCAAATGTTTCCGCTGTGTGTTTTGCCCCGCAGCCTTCCTCAATTACAAAAAGAGAATGTGAGTCTTCAACGAATCACACATCTCGCCTAGGGCGCCTCGGATCCTGGCATCATTGACACTGCATCCAGGTATTTGGTTCACCCTTACCTATTCCGTTCCTGCGCCCTATTAAACCGTATACACCCATGTATTGACAGCCTCCACCCTTACTTTTGCAGAACATAATCCGGTGACTTTTTCCACTTCTCCCCACGCAGCCATTGTGTCGGCCGAGAAGGTAAACCAATTTACTTATGGGTAGCTAATCAGAGAGTACTCTCCTTTTTTCAAAAGATACTATATATACAGTTGCTGACACCCTTCCTAAATTCCCTTTCAGGTACACTTTTACCCAGTCCTCGTCCTGAGGAGAACCTAGACTCACTAAGGTTCGAAACGCGTTGACCCCCAGCCTGTGTCAAGAACAAAGGGTGCAGCTAGGGACAAATTCAGACCACTCATGTGGGCCCTATCTGTCATTTCTTATAAATCACTACCCACAGGTGTTGTGTGACAGGCAGGCAAATCCATCCTATATCCGCCTGGCTCACTGGTTTTGTTACCAAAGGACTGGTTTGTTTCACTCATAAATTGTAAAAATTGTACACATTGCAATTATTGTGCTATTTAATTTGTTTTGAAGCATAGTAGTTGGTGTCACCAAAAATTCTGAGTATTTTCCTTAAGTGTATGTTTCCTTTATTGTAATATTTTTGTATATATTCTTCCATGTTTTTGCACTAACTGTTTTGATGGAATGTCTCTTTTTGATGTCATGTGTTTTGATGAAATAATTTAAATTCATTCCTAGAATACAATAAATATGTTTGGAAATGTATAACCTCTTGGCTACACAGTACGGTCTGGCTGTGTTGTTTCATAATTTGTTATCAATAATCCTGATCAGCCAATTTGCTCTGTTTTGCGAATATTGAGGTCCAAGCTGATCAGTAGTAGGACCCCACACCTCTATTTGTGCACAGTTTGGTTGAGCGGGCTCCTGCTCGCAAGGTGTTTTTGTTTTTTCGACTAAAAAGTGTGGTCGATTACATGCATTAATTGCATTCAGGTTTCTCTGTAAATTCACTATGGCTGAAAAGGACACTGTATCTTTCAGTGAGGATCACATCCAAAAACCCCTCTCTGACTCTACCCTCTTTTCCTCTGTCAAACTCAGCAGCACAGCAAAACAGCTCAATTTCAGTGACAAACTTATCAGATTTCGAAAAAAACATGTGAGAACTGAGCTTCATGGCCACTTTCTACTTGCGAACCTCCGAGCCGGGACTATTCCGTGGGGGCTCCAGATCAAGAATGTACCCGTGATATTTACGGATGATCCAGTCTATCGCAAAGGATTCAGTTTTATCAGTACTAAATGCAGCAGGGATCTGATGGTGCATACCGTAGAAACTGCCCAAAGGATTTTGAAAAAGGAGGAGGAGGAAATTGAGGAACAACTGCGAGCAATCAAAGATAACCATACTGAGAGTGAAGCGAAAGCTCTCCTTGAAAAGATCAACAAGGAGCTAGTCACCTTCAGAGACAATACCATCAATTTCAAAACTTCCAAATTTGAGAAGGATCAAAAGAACGTCAATATTGAGATAGTCTATCCATATCTTAAGGATGAGTTCTACTCAAAATCTGAGTCCACACGATATCTTAATACAAACCAGGGTAGATCAAAGAAACGGTTCACCACCTTTTCCGAGACATCTTCTTCAGAGTCAATGGAAGATTCCGACGCCGGCGAGGGTCCATCCAACAGGAACCAACATAACAGAAACACTCCCAAGAGGCCTTTTTTAGGCCAGGGCCAACAGCAGAAACGGACAAGATTCAAACCCCAGTGGGAGATGACGACTCGCAAACAACACTACAAGTCGTAGAACCTTCCTCCATTATAAACATCTCTGGTAAAGTTTTATCACCAGCCGAAAAGGAAGTGTTGGAACTTGGTCTTTCTTTCGTTCCCGGGATCGCTATGGACTTCACAAGAATCAAAATGGAAGTAATGGAATTTTTCAGGAAAATTCGTCTTTGATGGTTTTTCCGAGACTCGCCGGACCAGGTATCCTGCGAAGCATCGGGCCTGAGGAACAAATCCACGTTCTGTCCCCCCAATTACAACATCTCTAAGAATATCCTCGCTTTTGAGCGTTCGGTCATGTCATCCCTGAACACTCTCGAGAAAAAACGCTCGTTTGTACCAGCTAACATCACGAAAAAGCAAAAAGAGGCCATACACCAACTCAAGGACCAACAGGAAGCGATTATAAGACCAGCGGACAAGGGAGGAGCAGTGGTTCTGTGGTCCAAGGACCTCTACAGACCCGAAGGGAGAAGCCATGTCTATAATCAGGAGTGGTACCGCCGCATCACACAAGACCCCACCGCACAGATACTGGATGAAGTCACGAAACTCGTCAACAATGCCAGAGAGTCAGAAATACTGGGACCCAGAGAATCTGAATATCTTGTGAAGAAGCACCCACGGACCCCGCATCTGTACTTTCATAAAGACTCGAAAATACCCCCAGGACGCCCCATTGTGTTCGGTTGTGATTCGGTTCTGGAGCCGATCTCACAATTCGTAGACATTTTCCTGAAACCCCTGGTGGTCCAAGTTCCATCATACCTCAGGGATACCATAGACTTCATTAATAAGGTGGAAGGACGCAAGTTTGATCCATCTTCCCAATTGCTTGTGACTATGGACGTCTGCTCTCTGTATACACAGATACCCCAACAAGATGGCTTAGACGTTATCGAACTATACCTGGAAAGCAGACCTTGTCCCCACAGAGTCCCCACCGATCTGATTGTTTCTTTTGCCACATTGGCTCTTAAAAAGAACTTTTTCACATTTGAAGACCAGATGTTCTTACAGGTGAAAGGCTCAGCTATGGGCTGTCCGTTCGCGCCCGAAATGGCTATTCTATACATGGGCCAATACGAGGAGAAATATGTTTACAACAACAACCCCTACAAAGAGCATATTGAGCAGTGGCTCAGATATATAGATGATGTCTGGTGCATCTGGAACAGCTCTACAGCCCTCCTTGAAGATTTTCACACATGGCTTAACAACAGAAGCCCGGAAATCAAATTTAGTCTGAGCCACGACGCCAAATCTCTGCCCTTCCTGGATGTGGAGATTGCAGTTAGAAATGATGAACTCTCATGCTCATTATACCAAAAGAAAACTGATAAGAACGATGCGCTCCACTACAAGAGCTACCACCCGAGGAGCCTGCAGGACAATCTCCGATACGGACAATTCCTCCGAGTGAGGCGGAATTGCTCCTCAGTACAACAGTTTGAGCTCCATGGACAAGCACTCACGGCCAAATTACAGGAAAGGGGATACCCGCACAAGTTGCTCAAACACTCCATGAAAAGAGCCAGATGGACGCCCAGGGAACACCTCCTGGAGAAAAGATCGAGAACAGCCTCCCAAAGGATTGTGTGTGTATCTACCTTCGGACCCCACTCCAGCCAATTGCAAAAGATCATCAGAAAGAGCTGGCATTTGGTCGAAGAAATTCTACCTGAGGCTGGAATACCCTTGTTTGCCCTCAAAAAGAACCGGAGCATAGGCCAGATGATCACTTCCACAAGGCCGCCGGCTAAAAAAGACACCTAAAGTACCATCTTCGGGTCTAATCCCGTCAAGGGACATCGCAAATGCGGGACGTGCACTGTTTGCCAGATCACGATGGAAGGCTCGCTCTTCACTGATGGTAACAAATTCTGGCGCCACGAAGAACATACCAACTGCAAGACCAAATACACGGTGTATGCTATCCAGTGCCCCTGCAAAAAGCTCTATATCGGCAAGACCACGCAGGAGGTGCGTCAGAGAATCATACAACACAGGTCCTGTATAAACAACAAGAACCTAACGGCACCCTTGGTTGCCCACTTCTTACAATTGAAACACTCTGTGAATGACATGCGATGGACTGTGCTGGCCGTGATTCGAGGTGGCAGCGGTGACCCAGATGTACGCCTGTCCCAAAAGGAAGCTTATCTCATCTTAAAATTCGACACATCAAACACTGGCTTGAATGAAATGTCTGAACTTTCGAACTTGGGATCATAGTCCTTCCCTGCAAGCTCCTGTACCAGTCTTGTCCTGGTGATATCTGGTTTGAGATGTGATGCTGTTGCTGTAGACTTTGGTGCAACTTTGTGCTGCACGAAACCTAATCCCTTCCTCCTTTGCTGTAAACTTTGTGTCTCACTTTTTCTGTTTTTCCACTGCAAGTTCCACTCTGCAATCAATGATGGCATAAGATGGGTGTACTACTGAGTGTCATTAAAATTATGACGATTGGCGACACGGTTCGCGTAAGCAGGGGTTATGTTTCCAAGACAGGACACTTCCTAAGAGCCTTTTTTCAACTAATGATAGTAGGGACCACTATGATATGACCTTTCCGGGATGAGGACATTATGCCATAAAATGTTTCAGTGAGCCTTTACAGTGCGATCAATTGGGGTTTGATACTATAACTGCTCCAGCTCCGTACAGATGTATATGTCATGTGACACTGGGGGCCACTGTTTACCTTCAGTGTATGTACTCTGACTAAGAAGTAACACACATTCATGTTTTGTTAAGACTTTGTATTCTGTGTTTGAAACGTGCAAAGTTCCTCAAATATGCTTATAGAATGTGATGTCCTGGTATACTGTCATTCATCTAGGTTATCATATTTGAGTAAGAAGCAACGTCATTATGCATTTATGCCTTGTGAGTTATTTGGATTGGATGTTTGAAACGTTCTAAGCCCCTCCCAAATGTGTATGTACTGTCAGGTCCGGTCATACTGTTTTCCACTGAGGCATTCACTTTTGATTAAGAAGTAACTCCAATACCTATGCTCTGCGAATCAGTTGGCGTGTACGTTTTAATGTCCAAGCACTACAAATACGTCCCTGCTACATGTGGACATGGCTGACTATCAATCACCTATGTACTGTGTCAGAAGCGACACCACGGTACGGGAAGGGTTGCGCTCTCACGCTCCCTCTCTCCCCGCAGCCGGCACCTCTTACCATGAGTGGACTACGACTACCAAGTTCCCCGGGGACATGTCTTTGTCCGTTTTCCATCGCCACGCCCCGTGCGTTTACTTCTTTCCCTACGAGGGTGGCGCTCACTCGCTAATCTGCTTGCGAGGCACGAACAATTGTTGACCCCGTTCACTGAAGGTCTCAAGTAAGTGGCCCCCAGGCTGTCTCTATCTGTTGACGCTGCATGGCTAACGTGTCCAAAAAATAATCCTTCGGTCTCCGCTTCTTCACAGCTGGTTGCGGCAGATTGATTCCCGCCCCGCCGCTTTGAACTCCCCGCGGCCCGGTCTTCTCCATATGAGCACACTTTAGGTGCAGGTAGGAGACACTGTCCTTGTGATGTATTTCCCTAATGACTTGACGCAGTGCCATTCTTGCGCTAGAGCCTGATGCTTCCGCTGTGTGTTTTGCCCCGCAGCCTTCCTCAATTACAAAAAGAGAATGTGAGTCTCCAACGAATCACACATCTCGCCTAGGGCGCCTCGGATCCTGGCATCATTGACACTGCATCCAGGTATTTGGTTCACCCTTACCTATTCCGTTCCTGCGCCCTATTAAACCGTATACACCCATGTATTGACAGCCTCCACCCTTACTTTTGCAGAACATAATCCGGTGACTTTTTCCACTTCTCCCCACGCAGCCATTGTGTCGGCCGAGAAGGTAAACCAATTTACTTATAGGTAGCTAGTCAGAGAGTACTCTCCTTTTTTCAAAAAATACTATATATACAGTTGCTGACACCCTTCCTAAATTCCCTTTCAGGTACACTTTTACCCAGTCCTCGTCCTGAGGAGAACCTAGACTCACTAAGGTTCGAAACGCGTTGACCCCCAGCCTGTGTCAAGAACAAAGGGTGCAGCTAGGGACAAATTCAGACCACTCATGTGGGCCCTATCTGTCATTTCTTATAAATCACTAGCCACAGGTGTTGTGTGACAGGCAGGCAAATCCATCCTATATCCGCCTGGCTCACTGGTTTTGTTACCAAAGGACTGGTTTGTTTCACTCATAAATTGTAAAAATTGTACACATTGCAATTATTGTGCTATTTAATTTGTTTTGAAGCAGAGTAGTTGATGTCACCAAAAATTCTGAGTATTTTCCTTAAGTGTATGTTTCCTTTATTGTAATATTTTTGTATATATTGTATATATTCTTCCATGTTTTTGCACTAACTGTTTTGATGGAATGTCACTTTGATGTCATGTGTTTTGGGGGGCGTGGCTAAGGCGCCGATGTAGGTGGAAGCGGGACTCCGGAGCTCCTCCGCGCCCGCCTCGCACCACCACATATCCTGCGTCCCGACTCGGACCCCGAGCCCACAGAAGTGCCCAGGAGAGTACCGGGGGCGAGTAGGAGGAATCCAGAGGTCTGGGGGCCCCTGTATGAGCCCCCACTGCACTTTTGGCGGAGAACGAGGCACCCGGGGAAGCGAGCGCCCAAAATGGCGGCCGCCGTCCTGGCCTGAAACGCCTGACGACGGAGCTCGGGCAGAGATAAGGAACCCTGGGACACGGTGGTACTTGGCCATTTGACAGCGGAGGCCCCTTGCACCCGTCGGAGGTGAGAGGCAGCAGCGGGCGCCACAGATTGCACTGGAATGGAGGGCGAGAGACGGCCGGCCTGCCTGACCTTAAGATGGCACCGCCCGAATGACGAGGACCACCTTGATTGCCGATTGCGGAGTCCCTGGGGCCTGGTGGAGTGCTGTGCCCACCCTCCTGACGCGGGGATAGTCCGGTGGCCCCCCTGCCCGGGGAAGTGCGGTGCCCACACAGCCGGCAGGCTAGCGCCGAGCGGACACGGATGGTGGGGTGAGTGGCGGCGGAGGTACCGGCCACCCGCTATTGAGAGGCCTGTAGGCGGGAAAGGGCGGCTCCCGGGCCAGAGGGGCCCACACACCGGGAACCACCTGGGGGCTGACGCTAGCAGGCGCAAACTCAGTCTGGTGCACCCCGAAGGGAGAGACCTCGTCAAGTGACTAGACGGGGTGCACTGGTGCCCGGCAGCCCTGGTGAAGCGGGGCCTGATCCCCGAACTGCTCAATGATCCGGAGCCCCGCCTGACAGGGGCCCAGGGGCGCGTGAGGGGCGAGAGACTACGACGGACCTGGCGAGGAGGGCAGGAGTACCCTGAATCACTAGTGACCACCACAGGGGCACACAAGGCTAGCTGCCCAGCAAAATGGTGCGGGGAGGCAGGAAGAAGGGCTTTGAGGCCCTGAAGTTGGATGGCCCGGGCCACCTCGTGGAAGATGACCCGCCGGGGCTTGGAGAGGGGAGCTCGACCCGCCCGTGGGACCCTTCCCTAGGGGACATCATGCAGGCGATCGTAGCATCGCGGGAAGCGCTCGAAATGCGCATGGATGCCATCGGATCGGACCTGACCCTGCTGAAGGACGACCACAGGAAGCTAAAGGAGCGAGTGGCGACCTCGGAGGTAACCCTGAAAAGTCTGTCTGGGGACGTGACTGAGCTAAAGACATCACTGGCAGAGATGGCGCAGAGGGTACGAGTGCTGGAGATCAGAGCTGAGGACAGTGAAGGGCGCTCTCGGCGCAATAACCTCCGCCTCGTAGGGGTCCCTGAAAAAGTGGAGGGGCCGGATGCGGTCTCCTACCTGGAGGGCTGGCTGCGGACTGAGGTGGCCCCAGAAGGACTTTCCCCGTTCTTTGCCATTGAACGGGCGCACAGAGTCCCTGCGCGCCCCCCCAAGCCAGGGGGGCCGCTGCGTCCGATTGTACTGCGTCTCCTACACTTTAGGGACAGGGACCATATCCTGAGGAGGGTGAGAGGCCTCCCGGACCTGAGAATCGACAACAGCAGGGTCATGGTCTTCCCGGACTTCACTAGAGACGTGCAAAAACAGCGGACCTCCTTCCTGGCGGTCAAGCGGAAACTGAGATCGCTGCAGATGCCCTACGCCATGCTGTTCCCGGCGCGGCTGCGGGTGATTGCTGGGGAGCGCACCCACTTTTTCCTGACGCCACAGGAGGCTTGGAGCAGGTTGGATGCTAGGGGGGAGCCGGGCGCGGATCCCCCGCCGCAGATCCCACCCAGGAGACGCTCCACGGAAATGACGCCGACACGACGATCTGGTTCCCCATCGGGATGGCAGCAAGAGGGAGCCAAGGCGGTGCAGGCAGTGGCGGCATCAGCCAGGGAGACGCCAGCCCCTCCAGTAGTGCATCGGAGCAGTCGAAGGTCAGTGCTCCCAGCCCTGGCTCCAGCAGCGGGCACGAACTCTCGGAGACGGCCCTGCCGGTGGTGACTCCCCAAACAGCAGATGGTATCCTTGGCTGATCTGGATCGAGGGACACTGGCCGCATTCATGTAAGGTACTGGGGTGCAGATGGGGGCCGCTTCCGGACGCTATGCAGTGAGGTGCGGATACCCCCCCCGGGACCTATAACTGGGCTTGTGGGGGAGGGGAGAGTCGGGAGACCTCTCCTGAGTATTGTTGGGGGAGGTGGGGCGGGGGCGGGGGGCTTCGGGCCTGTCTGGGGTCGGCGTCGCGGCCGCTCCAGCCCTATTCTGTAGTAATACACTTTTGATATTAGAGTTTGGATGGGGTTTCCATGTTGGTTGTCTGTCCTGGGGTGTGGGAGTTGGGGTAGTTTGCTTACACAAGTTGGGAGGGGACGGGGGGGGACCTGGGCATGCTGGGGGGGTCACTGAGAGGGTAGATAGGTCACGAAGGGCTCTACCATGGGATCCGACTTAGGCTACAAATGTCTCACATGGAACGTACGGGGGATGCATTTGATGCATAGGCGACACAAGATCCACTCCTATTTAGTCAGGTGGGGCATTCACATCGCCTTCCTTCAGGAAACGCATCTGCTAGCTAAGGAAGGGAAGGCGCTGCAGCGACGCTGGAGGGGGCAGGTCTATCACACTGGCTACTCTGCTTATGCTAGGGGGGTGGCCATATGGGTACGGGCGGGGGTACCTTTCCAGTGCACACAACAGGTAATTGACCCGGAGGGGAGATACATAATGCTACGAGGCAAGCTGGATGGGAGGGACCTTAATCTGGGTTGTTTGTACGCCCCGAATGTGGACCAGCCTGCATTTCTCTCTCTACTTTCCAACAAACTGGCCCCGTTCTTAGTGGAACCCTAGCTCCTGGGCGGCGACTTTAATAGTGTGACCGACACTGCCCTGGACAGATCGCACCCCCCCTGCTGAATGCACCAGCTGGCAAACTTGCACTTGCGCGTTCGGCCTGGCAGCGCCGGTGGGGACTGGTCGACTCCTGGAGGGCTAACCACCCGTCGGACAGGGACTATTCGTTCTTCTCCGCTCTCCATGAGTTGCACGTTCGCATAGATGCCTTCCTATGTTCCCAGGACGTGCACGCGGAGGTGTGCCACAGTGAGTATCTTACGCGCTCGATCTCTGACCATAATCCGCTCCTCGTGCGGATGCGCAGGTCGCAAATCCACCCGAGGATCCCAGCCTGGAAACTCCGCCCTGAGGCACTAGATGACCAGCTCTTCCGAACCACAATAGCCTTGGGCATCGAAGCGTACTTCCAGGTGAATGCGGGCACGGCGGGCTCAGCTGCGATGGAATGGGACGCCTTTAAATCTGTGATGCGGGGCCAGTGCATCGCAACGTCATCGGGGGTGCGGAGAACGTTACTGGAGGAAACCGCAAGGGAGGACGAGGCACTACGGGAGCTAGAGAGGGCAAGGCCTGAATGGCCGGACACGCACGAAGCCCTGCTGGAGGCGCGTGATGCGGTGGCTGCGACGGTAGAGCGCCTCCGGTGCTTTGACTACAAGGCCTACCTTACGCGAGCGTACTCGGAACGAGACAAGTCAGGAGCCCTTCTGGCCTGGCTGGCCAATCCGGCTCGCCGGAGCTCGGTCATCCTTGAGCTCAGGGACCAGGCGGGGGCGGCGCGATTTGATCAACAGGGGATCAACGCCTTGTTCTATTACTACTACACGGAGCTCTACCGTAGCATGGTCCTCCCATCGCTGGAGGACTTCCATGCCTTTACAGAGGATCTTGACCTGCTGGTATTGGGAGAGGAGGACGAGAAGCGGCTTGGGGACAAGATCGAGGAGAGAGAGGTGCAAGTCGCCATCAAGAGCATGGCCAGGAACAAGACGCCGGGCACCGACGGATTCCCAACGGAATTTTATCTCACCTATGCTGATCTCCTCGTGCCCCGGCTGACGTGGCTATACAACGAGTCGAAGCGGCTGGGCGACCACGAGGGAGGCACTGATCGTCCCCCTACTGAAACCGGGCAAGCAACCATGGGACAGAATGGCATACCGCCCACTGTCCATGCTCAACCTGGACTACAAGATCTTGAGCAAGATATTAGCGACGCGCTTGCTCCCCCACATGCCCATGCTGGTCCACGCCGACCAGTCAGGCTTCATCCCGACCCGCAACACGGCGCTTAATGTGCGGCGACTCCTACATGTGCTGGAGGCTGACACCTACGACACCGATGAGGCAGTGGTGTTTGCTGTCGATATGGAAAAGGCCTTTGACTGCCTGGAATGGCCTTATCTCTTCCACGTTCTGCGTACGCTGGGCCTCGGCGAAGACTTTGTAAATTGGACGAAGCTGCTCTACCAGGATGCAACGGCGAGAGTCAGAACTGGGAGAGTTATCTCGGAGATGTGCTTGGTGGGCAGGGGCACCCGCCAGAGGTGTCCTCTCTCCCCCCTGCTGTTTGCCCTGGCTGTTGAACCCCTTGCGGCGCGAGCCCGGCTGGGCCGGGCATATCAGGGCCTGGACGTCTATGGACAGGTACACCACATCGCATTGTACGCAGATGATCTGCTGCTGTTCTTGGCGAACTCGGCGGACTCCCTGCGTGGAGCTCAGACCCTCCTACAATCGTTGAGTAGAGTATCGGGCCTCCGAGTGAACTGGGCGAAGTCCCACCTATTCCCAGCGCGCCCACGGAGAGCATGCCCGCAAACCACGGAGGGCGTGACGTGGGAGGAGAGGAGCCTGCGTTATCTTGGCACCTCGATTTTCCATGACAGAGCGGATATCCTTGAGGGGATTGTCGGGACGGCAATCAGGCACACCAAAGGAAACTTTGACTTTTGGAGCACGCTCCCGTTGTCACTCATGGGGAGAGTGGCGCTACTCAAGATGGTGACTTTGCCGCGGCTACTTTATTTCTTCGGGACCCTCCCGATCTGGATCCCGGCGAGCTACTTTCGGCGGCTGCGATCGATGGTTATCGGCTTTCTGTGGGGGGTGGGCAGGCGCAGGGTGGCGCATGCCACGCTTCTCCGACCTCGGGCGGATGGAGGACTGGCAGTGCCGGACTATGAGCGCTACTACCTAGCGGCGCAGCTGCAATGGCTGATGCAGTGGGTGGCAAGAGCCAGAAAAGGGGAGGACGGCTCAGGGGAACCGGCGGGCCCGGTCCAGGTGTTGTCCCGGATTGGGACTTCCGATGGGAGATTTCCACCTCACTCAGGGGTTTGCGATGGCCCGAAAATGCTGGAACAGGTATCGCCGAAGGAGCGGTATTGCGGTTCCGTACGCACCTGAGATCCCACTTAAACTCTGCGGGGCACTCCCGCATGGGGGTTCGTGGCGCGGGCTGGATGACTGGGACCAGCGGGGGGGCTGTCATCCATGGGCGACCTTAACGAAAACGGGGCGATGTTGCCGTTCGACCTACTGAGGGACCGCTTTGAGCTGGCGGGAGGGGACTTCCTCCTTCACGCAGCACTAACGGCGGCGATCCGCAAACACTGGAAGGCGGGCATGCTGGAGCCACCGCTATCTCTGGGCTGCCAGTACGTTGTGATGATGGCGGGGACGGTCAAGGCTGTCACATGCCTATATCGACGCATGGTGTCGGAGTCCGTCGCCCCACTGCTGGCCTTGAAGGCGAAATGGGAGGCTGACTTGGCGACCGAGATCCCCGAGGAGGCGTGGAATGGCATACTGGAAAGGGCCCGTAACGGGACGCGCAACGCAAGGTTCCAGCTGGTGCACTTTTATGTCCTACACAGGGCCTACTTGAC
This sequence comes from Lissotriton vulgaris, assembly GCF_964263255.1. Lineage (NCBI taxonomy): Eukaryota > Metazoa > Chordata > Amphibia > Caudata > Salamandridae > Lissotriton > Lissotriton vulgaris. The sequence continues at coordinate 87,497,435 of NC_141697.1, read as the reverse complement.
CCCCGACAAACTACATAAATACTTCCCGACCCACCCGGCGTCCTGCCCGCGTTGCCCAGCAGATCTTGCCGACTTCCAACACATGTTCTGGTCTTGCCCTGAGCTGGGTTCCTTTTGGGGAGAGGTAGTGGAGGTTCTGAGGGAGGTAACGGAGAGGGACCTGCAACTCACCATGGCGCACTGCATCCTACACTGGTTCCCTCACACTTCAAAAAACAAGGTTACTAGCACATTTCTGGATCTGGGGCTCCTCCTGGCGAAGCGGGCCATCACGTCTCAATGGAAGGCATCCAGGGGCCCCACGGTAGAGCGCTGGAAGGCTGAGCTGCATAAATGGGCCCGGTGTGAGGGTGAGCTTCGTCTGCAGGCTGCGCTCAGGGCGGGCAATGACATGGCACTGGAGAGGGCCAGGGCATGGGAGGGGCTGGTCCTGGACCTCATGCTCCTGGACATGGATGAGGGTGACACCCCGGCGCATTGCCCGGCTCTGGAGGTGCACCCGCCTGACACGGGGATGGCTTAGACCCCCTATACTGCTCCCCTAGTTGCATTCCACTGTGATGACTTACGAATAATTGCCGATGAATCCTGATGCTTGCTTCGGATCTGGTTTAGCCGGGAGGGTTGAGGGCTCGATTCAGAAGTACTCTAGCACGCCTGGGGGGGTGGGGGGTCCGGGACAGGGCGGGGGGCGGTTTTGGGTAAGTTCTGGGCGGGGGGGGCAGCTAGGGTTGGGAGAGTTGAGGGAGGGGCGGGGGGAGGGCTGTCCAGTAGGGGTGAAGAGTGACTCTTGGTTCAACTGGATGTGGGCCACGGAAGAGGGAGCGTGAGGACTGAAAAGCAGCACTGCCATTTCCCGAACACCTGGTTGCTATGTCCCAACACAGTATTCTTCGGCGCGGATTGTCCCCCCATGGTATTGCCGCTCAACCTCCGGGGTGTGAGCTAAATGGCTGTGTGACACGGATGTGGGGAAGTCGCGCATTCCTAGAGCGCCAAGGGAAATGGCTCGAACATCCTGTATGTATCACTAACCTTGCTGCAATAAAAAGATATTTACAAAAAAAAATTGATGTCATGTGTTTTGATGAAATAATATAAATTCATTCCTAGAATACAATAAATATGTTTGGAAATATATAACCTCTTGGCTACACAGTACGGTCTGGCTGTGTTGTTTCATAATTTGTTATCAATAATCCTGATCAGCCAATTTGCTCTGGTGGCGATTACTTGCCTCCCCAGCGCATCTCAGTGTCTAATCCTCCAATTCCTCAAAGTCGGTATGGAACTCAGAGGAGCATGAGAGGTCAATTTCTGCTTCCACTGGTTCATCGCTATCAGGGGGCTAGGGAGCTCGGGCTTGTTTGTTGCCCCTCTGTGATGCCCGAGGCATCATTCTTGTCACCACCTGAAAAGCGTGAATGTTCTGCTTTTCCCTTTTTTGTCTGTTTTGCCCCTTTAGTAGGTGGCTCGGGGGCAGCTCTTTTCTGTGGGGCCTTCACTGCCCCTTCTTTGCCCTGGGTATGGACTAAGCTTGTAGAGAGCCATGCCTTAGATAGTGTCTCTAGTTTTTAGTTGATGGTCTCATCAAGGAAGTCCATGACTTGCTCAAAGACTTTGTTATTGATTGATTCTATGTTTCCCTCCAGGTTTGATTCGGGGTTGGCTGACATTATTGGGTTCAAATTGAAACTTTCTCCCCAAAATGGGTTTTTAACGTGAGTTTTAACCTTCTCCCTAAAAATGAGTTTAAATGAGTCTATTAATCTAATTTGGCTTTCTCTCTCAAAGTGAGTTGAAGATTGGTCCTCAAAATGAGATCAAAAGAAGGTTCTAATCAAAAGAGGGATAATAATTATGCTTTTCCGCTTAAAATGAAGGATAATAATTATGCTTTCCGCTTAAAATGAACTCCAGTTGCTGAGAGGTGAAAGAAAGGTTGACGCGAGTAACTGCCGTCTAATTACAACTGTCAAGCCGGCTTCTCTGTGTTTAGTCTAGTCGCTATGGCAACCACGCACGTAGTTGGCATGCGTGGTTGCCTCAGGCAAGGTAGTTTCCTTAAATGTCATGGTACTTCCAAGTTATGGCTCCATGAGTCGCACCACAGGGAGAGATGAGGAGGGAGCGAGTGTTTCACTGCGTTGCAGCCCCAGCGTCCAACTGGAGGAATTCAAGACAGGCTGGTAAGATAGTCCACACTGTTAATTATAGAGCGTTGCATGTGTAGGCCGCAGCCCATTTTGCCTTGACTCGCGGTGAAATGCGTTGCTAGGCAATGGGTATGCGGCCTCCTAGAAATCAAATGACGTGTATGCTATAAAGCTCAAAGCACGCATACAAAGAATGTCTGTGAACCCATCTGGTGTCAAGGAGGCAGTGATGGGGTATCGGGGAGCTGTGGGTGTGCGCAGGGATCATGAGAGACTCTGAATCGAGTTTAGAAACAAATAAATAATTAATTAGACAAAAAACTTGTCTCCCCCCCCAGATAAAAATATAACAATTAGCCGCATGGTAGAGTCAATAGGACCCAACTATGCTATATACATGAATATATCTAAGCATAAACAGATAATACATCCAAAACACGCTTTTCAACATCTACATGGCCCCCGTCTCGGCCATTGTCAGACAGCATGGGCTCAGCATTGTATCCTACGCCAACGACACCCAGCTCATCCTCTCCCTCACGAAGAATCCCGAAGACACCAGGAAGGAATGAAGAACGTGGCAGCCTGGATGAAAGACAGCTGCTTGAAGCTCAACTCAGAGAAGACAGAGGTCCTCATCCTCGGATCCTGCAACTCCGCCTGGGACAACACCTGGTCGCCCTCCGCCCTCGGGAATCCACTCACTCCTACTGACCAAGCACAAAACCTCAGAATCATCCTCGACTCTACCCTCTCCATGAACCGCCAGATCAATGCTGTCGCCTCCACTAGCTTCAACTGCCTGCGCATTCTCCGCTACACCTTCAAATGGACCCCCCCAACTGCAGAAAGACCGTCACCCACGCAGACTGGACTGCGGCTACACCCTACACGCCAGAATCAACAGAACTCTACTACACAGACTCCAGACCATCCAAAACGCCGCTGCCAGACGCTTCCTCGGAACTCCACGTCACAAACATATGACCCAACACCTGCAAGACCTCCACTGACCCCCGTCGAGAAAAGGGTCACTTTCAAACTCCTCACCCACGCCTACAAATCCCTCAACAACATCGGACCGAAAAACCTCAAACAGAGAGTAGCCTTCCACGTACCCAAGAGGAACCTCCGCTCCACCGAGCTCGCCATGGCAGAGGTCACCCGCATCCGCAGAAACAGAACAGGTGGGAGAGCCTTCTACTACATCGCGGCCAAGACCTGCAACAAGCGCCCATGAACAGCAGACACTCCCCAACCCTGCAGACCTTCAGGGAGGACCTCAAGACCTGGCTCTTTGACTGATCCGGAGCTGCCCCCCCACTAGCGCTTTGAGACCCTCACAGGTGAGTAGTGCGCTATATAAACCCCCTGATTGATTGATTGCTACTTATCTTGTGAGCAGCAGCAAGAAAGAAGGAAGATGACTGCACGTTAATGGACTAAATACTATGTTAGAATGTTGTTTGAAGTTCTATATTCTCTTCAATTGTTGCTGCTGAGCTGTGACAATAAAGGAGATTTGCATAATGTTATTCTCTGTGTCATGCCATAAAATCATTAACTGTTTAACTGGTCTTGGGTACACTGTAAGAATTACTCCAGTAAGGCACTAAATGGTTGAGTGAAGGGTATCAAAGTAAATGACTATGGTGGTCTATGCAATCTAATTCTAATAAACCACATGTTCAATAAAGCCTGATAGACTCCAAGCTCACTGTACCCAGGGTGTTTGCAAAGGTGAGTGACCTCTGGATTAGTACCAGAGTGTCAAGACATGTACCAGTGGGGATCACCAGAAGGGATCACTGACAGAATATCGAGGAGCAAAATATCGACCAGCCAAAATATTGTGGAAAAAATATAGTATGATATCGAATTCCTATCTTTAAACAGGTAAGTACAAAAATATTGACTCCAAAATATCGATGTAAAAAATATGGACAGTCAAAATATCGAATTTTTTAAATGTCTTAAAAGTAATTTAAAAGTAATATAATAATAAATATTATTATAAACATACTTAAAATACTTGAATAAACTTAAAATTAGTAAATAATTATTGTGAGTTAAAACTTTTTATATATAGGTAGGTAGTTATAGTTAGGATTATTTTCAACAGAAAATCTCAACATTCTATTGTGAATAACTTTGGCGCCGGTTGAGGAATCTGCCTGAAAATTTCCTCAAATTTGCCTCGCGGCACCCTGGTCCCTCCCTGAAAGTTTGGGGGGATTTGTCAAGCGGGGGCTGAGAAAAAAGGGGGGTCCCAAAACGTGTTTTCCCCATATTAATTTCCATCGGGCGGTCAACCTCACTTTTAGCCCGAACGGCTGAATGGATTTCCACCAAACTTGGCAAATTTGTAGGGACTGGTAGCCCGATGTGCCTTTGCTATGTCTTAAGATATGTGCTCCAGTGGATTTTGAGTGATTTAGGTTCAAAAAAATATATATATCTATAAGCGCTCCCCGGTACGCGCACCGGGGCGCTAACCAGCGCGCTACGCGAGTTCGCGCGTGGAAAGCTGATTGGCTCTCGGGTGTCTGTCAACATTCCAAACAGTCCGGAGCGGCCGCCATCTTGTGTCTCGGTAGGATCGAGACACAAGAGGTGGCAAAAATAAAGGGGGAAATTACCATAAGGGGGCAGAGTAGACCCCCCTTGACCCCCTAGGTTTGATGTGGGGGCTATAAAAGGGCCCCGCGGGACAAAAAAAATATATATTTTTTGATTTGCGCGGGGGGAGCGCCCGGTACGCGCACCGCGGAGCATACCAGGGAGCGTAAAATGGGGAAAAAAGAATGATAGAGTTTTTAAAAAATGTAGCCTTTTTTTATAAATTGGAGGTAGTTCTAAAAAGAATTGGTTTTTCTCTTCTTTTTGTTGTTTTATATTTTTTAATGTTTTTTTGAACATTTTTTACTTTTTTTGGCTTTTATGAACTATTTTTTGTTGTTGTTATTTTTATGGGGAGAAACAAAAAACAGGGAATTGAAAACGGCTCAACTGGAGCAAAAAAAAACATGAAAAAATTAAGGATTTTTGGGGCATTTGTGGTTGTCACCAGCACGGTTGATGAGCGTTATGCTTTGCTCACCATAGGTGATGGTCTTACCACAAAAAATACAAGAGATCTTGTATTGCCCAAACTTTTGTTGAATGTTTGGGACCATCTCCCTTGTTTCTGGTCCCGATGGAGTGGGTTGCCTTCGTTTGGAGGTGCTGGGTGAAGAGTGGGGAGGGTTGCTGGCCAGTTCTCTCACCTCTGCCGCAGCATAGTTGTTGGGATGCTTGCGCTGCATGTGTTGAATCATGGTGTTATTACCAAATGAATATTTCTTATTAGGGTTCCCCCTTGAAAGTTCAATGCCACAGATTTGGCAAGTCACCTTTGGCGCATTCACTTTCTTCTTTCCCTCTGGGATGGAAAAAAACTCCCATACAATGTGCTGCTTTGGCCTGTATGGGGTATTGTCTTCTGGCAGCCTCCTCCTCCCCTGCTCCTCCTCCTCCTCTTCTTCTTGTCCACCAATGTGATGTTGTGGTGGTCCTCTTGGTGGTGGTGGTGGTGGTGCAGATGCTCCAGCTGCTGCTGCTACTGTAGCCATTTTAAAGTACAAAATATTATTCAAAGATCTCCAAACAGGTCTTCCTCAGTCAAAGGACAAAGTCATAATAAGGAAAAAAGGTGGGGGCTTTCATCATTTGGAAAAAAAACTGTCCTGAACCAACGAAAAGTGTTATTTTCAGGTCACATGACCTGGGCTTTCATCATTTGGAAACCAAAACTGTTCTGCACCAATAAAAAGGGTTATTTTCAGGTCACATGACCCGACGTGCTTACGCGACACCTCTCCGGGCGCGCCCGGAGATGCACCCCGGGGCGTGTCGCGTAAGCGCGTCGGATGCTTACGTTGCGCGATCGTATTCGCTCGAGTGCTTCCGGGTGCGCTTACGCCGTGCGTATCACGCGGACGCGGCTACGCGATACGTCACGATGATGTTTTCGTTCGCGGCAACAGTGCTAACGTGACGCTCACCGGTCCGCGACCCGGGAACACTCCGGAAAACTGCGCTTTCGGGTGCGCACACCGGGGCGCGCACCGGGAGCACTCCAGGGCAAAAAAAATAAATAAAAAAATAGTATTATATGAATATACAATATAGGATTCATTATAAAAAATATTACATTTCATAGGTTTGAGGCCCTATATATAGTTAGGAATTAGCATTTAAAAAACCTATGAAATTCACTGAAAAAACCATAGGTTTCACACCAGTTATAGTTAGGAATTAGCATTTAAAAAACCTATTAAATTCACTGAAAAAACCATAGGTTTCACACCAGTTACAGTTAGCTGGAAATTTTACTGACATAAAACCATAGAAATTCCAATGTTATAGTTAGTTAGACTCACTATAACAAGCGCGCCTGCAATGCACTGCTGATGACGTCACATATTACATCACTCATGACATCGTCAGTGACATCACTCATGACATCACTTATGACACCATCTTTGTGACAGAGTGACAGACCTCCTTTTAGTGTAATGTAACCCTTGAAACACATATTCAAAAATAGAAACTAACATTTTCAAAAAAATTGAGATACCCATACCAGTTACAACAACCAATTCAGTAATTCCACCATCTATATACACATCCACTCATTTACTAACAGTTCTATATAGTCACTCATACATATACTCACTCATCATATGTAGTGATACATCTCTACATCCTGTTATACACCAACAGTCATCCAAAAGTTACTCACACACATACTCACACATGCAAATAAATTATTGAACATCCATTTATTTGCATATAAAACTATACACACACTACATCCTTACTTCTAAGGAAACTTACACATACTTACTCTCTTAAACAATCACTTATATAAACACATACTTATTTAAACAGGAACTCTTACAATCTCTTACTCTCACATATACTCACTTATATACATCAAAACTCACATACACTAGATTAAAATATATGTTGTTACTAAAAAAGACAATAGTGAGACAGTCATTCATTCACTAACACACACATATACACACTCATCCACCCATACAGTCCTGCACATATGCTGTCTTCAAAACACATACAAACAGTGAGTCAGTCACCAACCCATGCAGCTACTTATACACAAAGTGAAACACTGATACATATATTTCAATATTTAAAAGTTACTCGCTAATATATGTATTCAATGAAATACACTTAATAAGGCAGTTAACCAATCATTTTTTTTTAAAAACATCCATTTACACACTTATTTAACTATTTATTCTTCCATCAACCTTTACAAATACAAATATTAAACATATTAATTTTTCAGAAAGACATACATTCACTGGCTGGTGTCATCAGTGATGTCATGAGTGATGTAATATGTGACGTCATCAGCAGTGCATTGCAGGCGCGCTTGTTATTGTGAGTCCAACTAACTATAACGTTGGAATTTCTATGGTTTTATGTCAGTAAAATTTCCCAGCTAACTATAACTGGTGTGAAACCTATGGTTTTTTCAGTGAATGAATATATATATATATATATATATATATATATATATATATATATATATATATATATATATATATATATATATATATATATATATATATATATATATATATATATATATTACCTACTGGCGATAGCCAGTAGGTATATATAGTTAGGATTTTTTCCCTATGGGATTTCTGAAAATTCTATGTCTAATAACTTTGGCGTTTGTGGACGGAATCGGCTGAAATTTTCAGGAAAATGGCACATTTTGTTTCTGAGCAGCTCCTGGAAATTTGGGGGGGTTCGTCAAGGGGGGGCCGAGAAAAAAGGGGGGTCCCAAAACGCGTTTTTCCCATGTTAATTTCCATAGGGCGGTTGGACTCACTTTTAGCCCGAACGGCTGAATGGATTTCCACGAAACTTGGCAAAATTGTAGGGACTGTTAGCCCGATGTGCCTTTGCTAGGTCTCAATATATGTGCTTCAGTGAATTTTGAGAAATTAACGTTTAAAACAAGATATATATCTGTAACAGCGCTCCGGGCTGCGCTCCGGTCCGCTTACTTTTCGCGTATCGGAACTTTGCGAAGCGAAGCTGATTGGCTCTCCGGTGTCTGTCAACATTCTAAACAGTCCTGTGCGGCCGCCATCTTGTCTCTCGGTAGGATCGAGAGACAAGAGGAGGCCAAAACAAAGGGGGAAATGAAGGAAAGGGGGCAAGGTAGACCCCTTCTGACCCCCTAGGATTGTTGAGGGGATATTATAGAGCCACGCTGGGCCCCAAAAAAAAAAAAAAAAAAAATCCGATTTTTTCGCCGTAGAGACGCGTCTTGGTACGCGAACCGGGCAGCTAACCGGGAAGCTAACTGGCAGTGTAACGGGAGTCTGACGAGTAGCTGATTGGCTGTCAACATTGTAAACAGTCCGGAGCGGCCGCCATCTTGTCTCTCTGTGGGATCGAGAGATAAGAGGTGGAAAAAAAAAAGGTGTAAATGAATGAAAGGGGTAAGGCAAACCCCTCCTGAACCCCTAGGATTGATGAGGGGGCTATTAAAGTTCCCTGGGGGGTGAAAAAAAAATTGCAATTTTTCGCGGTAAAGGTGCTTCCTGGTACGTTAACCGGGCAGCTAACCGGCAGCGTAACGGGAGTCCGACATATTGTGTTTTTTGAACGTTTGTGATATGTGCACGTGTGGATTTTGTCTAATTAAGGTTAAAAAAATATATATATATCTTTAAGCGTGTTCTGGGGCGCTTACGTTTTGGGTTTGGTTTGCGCTGCAGAGACGATACGTCACGGTTATGCGATGCATCATGAGGCGTCTCACGGGCTACGTGATACGTCACTTAATAAAGAATATATTTTACAGCTATAGATATTAGCTTTTAAAAAACCAATGAAATTCACAGAAAAAAACATAGGTTATAGACCATATATAGTTAGGAATTTGCATTTACAAAACCTTGAAAATTCACTGAAAAAACCATAGGTTATAGACCATATATAGTTAGGGATTAGCATTTAAAAAACCTTATTTTACTCGCACAAAACCATTGAAATTCCATATATAGTTAGATGCACTAACTATATATCGCGGACCCGCAATCCACTGCTAATGATGTCACATATTACATCATTCATGACATGGTCAGTGACATCACTGATGACATCACTGATGACATCTCAAATGACATCACTGATGACATCACTGATGACATCTCAAATGACATCACTGATGACATCACTGACATCTCATTTGACATTACTGATTACATCACTGATGATATCATTTATGTGATAATACATCTTCAGACTCTAATATAACCTTAGATACACTCAGTGTAAACAGGCACTCACAGACTGTCACACATCCATGGAGTTACCCACACACCTAGTCAGTCATGCAAAGAATCAATCCCACCTCCATTTCCTCAACTATACAGTTATACACACCTTACTTATTCAAACATATACTAACACATATTTACTCTCTTATACAATCCTTGATACAAGTTCACAATGATTCATACAGCCACTCTCACATTCACTGGCTCTTATGTTCAGTTATTTATATATGTCAACTCTCACATGGAGTGTGTTTTACATATGTACTTACTTTAACATGTAGAACTGAGATATCCATTCACTCACCAATATACTCATGCACACAGTCAACTGTCCATACAGCTGTTTCTACATGCACTTTTGAACCCATACACCTAGGGAATCAACTGCTCACACATCTATGCACAGAGTTATACACCTCCCAGCCACCCACACACATACTCAGTCTCCCATACAAATACTTGGGCAACCATTCAATAACCCATATAGTTACTGATATAGCTACTGATTTAAACATGCAGCAGTTTACAGAAGAACATAAATAATGATTGCCAAATTAAGACACTTTAATCACTAACCCATGCACTCAGTGAGACACATTTAATCATTCTCTCATACAGTCAGTCATGCACCTACTAAATCCTTCATCCAGACACTTATACATCCACTCATTCTTCAATATGTAAGACATATTTTAACTTTACAGAAACATACAGTCACTGGGTGTTGTCATCAGTGATGTCATCAGTGATGTCATTTGAGATGTCATCAGTGATGTCATCAGTGATGTCACTGACCATGTCATGAATGATGTAATATGTGACATCATTAGCAGTGGATTGCGGGTCCGCGATATATAGTTAGTGCATCTAACTATATATGGAATTTCAATGGTTTTGTGCGAGTAAAATAAGGTTTTTTAAATGCTAATCCCTAACTATATATGGTCTATAACCTATGGTTTTTTCAGTGAATATATATATATATATATATATAAACACAAATGCCCCATGCATTTGGAGAATCACACACGATGTTCTGCCCTCCAGCCTGTTTGATGCAGACAGCCTCACAAGTGCGCTTTTGTTTCCATCGTGCCTACGCGTTTCAGGGCCAACGCCCCTTCCTCCTGGGCAGTAAGTCACCACACCTGAGCCCTGCACAATGTTTTTACGACCTTTATTACCATGCCTCTTAGCGTGGGTGTGTCCGTTTCGACGCCCATGGCATTGTGGGGCATGTAGTCCAAAGTGCAGGTAATTTGTCTTATTTTCAGAGGGTTCAAGTGTGTTTCTCGCGATTACAGTCCGTTTAAAACTCTGAGTGAGTACACACTTATGGAGCTGGCTAATTTGCATATAGGAACATCGTACCGCTTACAGTCCTGATGGTTCAGTTCTGACGGCTTCATCCTGCTGAGACAGCTTCAGTTTCAGCTGGTGACGGTGCCTTCTCCCGCGGCTGGGACCGCCGCGTAGAATATAAAACACAAATGCCCCATGCATTTGGAGAATCACACACGATGTTCTGCCCTCCAGCCTGTTTGATGCAGACAGCCTCACAAGTGCGCTTTTGTTTCCATCGTGCCTACGCGTTTCAGGGCCAACGCCCCTTCCTCCTGGGCAGTAAGTCACCACACCTGAGCCCTGCACAATGTTTTTACGACCTTTATTACCATGCCTCTTAGCGTGGGTGTGTCCGTTTCGACGCCCATGGCATTGTGGGGCATGTAGTCCAAAGTGCAGGTAATTTGTCTTATTTTCAGAGGGTTCAAGTGTGTTTCTCGCGATTACAGTCCGTTTAAAACTCTGAGTGAGTACACACTTATGGAGCTGGCTAATTTGCATATAGGAACATCGTACCGCTTACAGTCCTGATGGTTCAGTTCTGACGGCTTCATCCTGCTGAGACAGCTTCAGTTTCAGCTGGTGACGGTGCCTTCTCCCGCGGCTGGGACCGCCGCGTAGAATATAAAACACAAATGCCCCATGCATTTGGAGAATCACACACGATGTTCTGCCCTCCAGCCTGTTTGATGCAGACAGCCTCACAAGTGCGCTTTTGTTTCCATCGTGCCTACGCGTTTCAGGGCCAATGCCCCTTCCTCCTGGGCAGTAAGTCACCACACCTGAGCCCTGCACAATGTTTTTACGACCTTTATTACCATGCCTCTTAGCGTGGGTGTGTCCGTTTCGACGCCCATGGCATTGTGGGGCATGTAGTCCAAAGTGCAGGTAATTTGTCTTATTTTCAGAGGGTTCAAGTGTGTTTCTCGCGATTACAGTCCGTTTAAAACTCTGAGTGGGTACACACTTATGGAGCTGGCTAATTTGCATATAGGAACATCGTACCGCTTACAGTCCTGATGGTTCAGTTCTGACGGCTTCATCCTGCTGAGACAGCTTCAGTTTCAGCTGGTGACGGTGCCTTCTCCCGCGGCTGGGACCGCCGCGTAGAATATAAAACACAAATGCCCCATGCATTTGGAGAATCACACACGATGTTCTGCCCTCCAGCCTGTTTGATGCGGACTGTAATCGCGAGAAACACACTTGAACCCTCTGAAAATAAGACAAATTACTATTCCCACTCCAGTGAGTGCAACAGTAGGGAAAGCGTTTGGATAGCTTAGGGGTCAAAATTACAATTCCCACTCCAATGAGTGCAACAGTAGGGAAAGTAAATACTTCATATATGAATTAAATTAAATTAAATATTAATACCAATTACAAAAAATATCAAATATTTAACAATTTTATATGATATGTAAATTAATCATTTAAATTACAAATGAAATTTAATTATTAAGAAAAATTACTGAGTAATACAAATTATTGACCAATTAACACTAAATTAATTAATAATTAATAAAAAAAAAAATATTACAACAAAAATAAGCAATAAATACATTTAAAAATTGGATTATTTATAATTCAATTACTTCCAATACTATTCCCCTATAAACGCACAACCCACTACTGGAAAGAAATTAATAAAATTAACATAATTATCAATTAATCAATTAATTAAAACTATTGGCCAATTATATTTTAATTATTTACCAATTATTAATTAACAATTAATTCAAAATAAATATCAATAAATACATTAACATATTTAATTAATTGCAGAAAATACATTAATTGAATTAACATAATTATCAATTAATCAATTAATTAAAATTAATTACCAATTATATTTTATTTAATTACCAATTAATAATTAATTAACAATTAATTCAACATAAACACCAATAAATAAATTAACATATTTAATTAATTATATTTAAATTACTTCCCACCCTATTCCCCTATAAACCCACAACCCACTGCAGAAAATACATTAATTTAATTAACATAATTATCAATTAATCAATTAATTAAAATTAATTACCAATTATATTTTAATTATTTACCAATTCATAATTATTTACCAATTAATTCAACATAAATACCACGATGATCTTAAGAAGTCCAAGAAACTCTGCCGCTCCCTTGAAAAGGCCTGGAAAAAAGACCCAACCACTAGCACCAAGGACGCCTTCAAAAACGCCACCCGCACACACCACCAACTAATCCGAAAGGCCAAGAAAACAGCATTCAAGGATCGACTAGACAACAACGCCCACAACAGCAAGGAACTTTTCAACATCGTCAAGGAATTCACCAACCCCTCGGCCAACTCCAACGACATCACCCCTTCTCAAGCCCTCTGCGACTCCCTGGCTTTATTCTTCCACAACAAAATTGCGGACATCCACAACAGCTTCGACAACCAACCCGGAGACCAACCCTCCCAACCATATGCTGAACATTCTCCCCCCTCGAACACTCTTAACGACTGGAACCCAATCTCCACTGAGGACACCATCCGCCTGATGAACTCTATCAACTCAGGATCCCCCACAGACCCATGTCCTCACCACATCTTCAACAAAGCAGACTCCATCATAGCACCGCACCTCCGAGACGTCATCAACTGCTCCTTCAACTCCGCCACCTTCCCGGAAAGCTGGAAACACGCTGAACTCACCGCCCTTCTGAAAAAACCCACAGCGGACCCCATCGAACTCAAAAATTACCGCCCCATATCGCTCCTTCCTTTCCCAGCCAAAGTCATCGAGAAAGCTGTCAACAACCAACTCGCCGCTTTCCTCGAAGCCAACAAATCCCTCGACTCCTCACAATCTGGCTTCCGAGCAAAACACAGCACTGAGACCGCCCTCATCGCAGCAACAGACGACATTCGAACTCTACTGGACAATGGAGACACAGTAGCCCTCATCCTCCTCGACCTCTCCGCAGCCTTCGACACAGTCTGCCATAGCACCCTTCTACAGCGCCTCAAAAACATCGGAATCCAAGGTAAAGCACTAGAATGGATCACCTCGTTCCTCACCGGAAGAACCCAGAGAGTCCGCCTTCCACCATTCAAGTCCGAGGCCACTGAAGTCATCTGTGGCGTACCACAAGGATCCTCACTCAGTCCCACCCTCTTCAACGTATACATGAGCCCCCTTGCGGCCATCGCCCGCCAACACAACCTCAACATCATCTCCTACGCGGATGACACTCAACTGATCCTTTCTCTCACCAATGACCCCAGCACCGCCAAAACAAACCTACACGAAGGAATGAAAGAAGTTGCCGAATGGATGAAACAAAGCCGTCTGAAACTAAACTCAGATAAAACAGAAGTCCTCATCTTAGGTACATCCCCCTCCGCATGGGACGACTCTTGGTGGCCGGAAGCCCTTGGACAAGCACCCATCCCGACAGACCACGCACGGAACCTAGGCGTTATCCTGGACTCTTCACTCTCAATGAACAGACAAGTCAACGCCGTATCCTCATCCTGCTTCAACATTCTTCGCTGCTCAAAAAAACATTTCGCTGGATCCCCACCGAAACCAGAAAAACAGTCACCCATGCTCTGGTCACGAGCCGACTGGACTACGGAAACACCCTCTACGCAGGTACTACCGCTAAACTCCAGAAGAAACTCCAACAAATCCAAAACGCCTCAGCCAGGATCATATTAGACATCCCGCGTAATGAACACATCTCTGGCCACCTGAAAGACATCCACTGGCTACCCTTCAATAAGAGGATCACTTTCCGACTGCTAACCCACGCACACAAATCACTCTACGACATCGGACCAGAATGCCTCAACTCACGACTGTCCTTCTACACCCCCTCCCGCCAACTACGTTCTTCCAGCCAAGCCCTCGCCACTGTACCCCGCATCAACAAGACCACCATGGGAGGCAGATCCTTCTCATACCTGGCAGCTAAAACATGGAACTCACTCCCCACCTACCTTCGTCTTACCCAGAACCACCTAGCATTTAGAAAGCAACTTAAAACGTGGATATTTGACAAGTAATCCTCCTCCCCTCCCTAAGCGCCTTGAGACCCTCTGGGTATGTAGTGCGCTATATAAATTCTCTGACTTGACTTGACTTGACTATTTATATTTAAATTACTTCCCACCCTATTACCCTATAAACCCACAACCTGCTACAGAATTATATTACACAAAAATTAAATACAATTAAATTAATTAATTAAAATGAATTATAAAATAAATATACACTTTTCACACATATAGTAACATAAAAAAAACTTTTACAAAATTCATATTAAATTACTTACCTCAAATTCGATATTTTTGTTGTCTATATTCTGTCCATTCGATTTTTTGTCCATTCTATATTTCGGATTCAATATTAATCCTATTCTATTCGATATTTTGCTATTCTAATGGATATTTTTGTAACCTATATTCTGTCCATTCGATATTGTGTCTATTCTAAAAAAAAATCTCGATATTATGACTGTACACCCACCAGAAGGGTGGACAGGGTCTGAACCATAAGAAAGAGGGGGAAACAAGGAAAACTTTGACAGTGATTCACCATCAATGGGCAGAGTTGGGGTCTCTGAGAGATGCGAGGCCCATAATGAATACTGTTAAATATCATCTGGTGTCCTCAGAGGAGCTAGTCCCTATGTAGTCAACAAGCTTGTGATAGAAGACAGCCAGGTGAGCCACTGTCCAGTGGCTCTAGTTTTCTTTGAATGGTGGGTGGGGGTCTCAGTCTGTTGGGGAATGATCTAGAGAACACTACCTGGAAACAGGTGAAGCTCAGGTCTCAACTGGAGATGTTGGGATTACCTGACTGGGTGTGCCTGACAATACAGTCCATGGCAGACCAACAGGGGTGTCAGAGGGACCTGAAGCCTGGAAAAATGGCCCAGGTGCTACACAAAAAGAGGAAGAATAAGTATGAATGAATTAATGAAGCTTGAAGCAGCATTCATTGAGCGCATGGCTACCCATGGGCCTCCCAGCCCTATGACATTATCAGAGAAGGACGGCGCAGCACACTTGAGGGAAGAGCCAGGTCTTCAATGATTTCGGGAAGGCTAAATGGCTGGTTTCTTTCCATATTCCACAGCTTAGCAGCGTTGTAGGCAAATAGGCGGCCTCCACTTCTGGCCCTCTTAATTCTGGGAACAGCAGCCAGATGTAGATCGTCAGAGCACAGCCGTCTATTCGCCACGTAAGGCTGGACCATGGACCATGGAGTGGTTAATCGTGGAACCATTCCCAGTTAACATCTTGTGGACAATGCACATGGCTTTAAAGTTAACTCTCTCCCGAACAGGTAGCCAGTGGAGGTAATTCAATGCGGGCTTTTCGGATTGCCGGTTCGAGATCCCCATAAGCATCCTTGCAGCGCAGTTTTGCACTGTTTGGAGCTTTGTGAGGATCGAGACCGGAGATCTGAGGTAAAGGGTGTTCCCGTAGTCCAGGCGGGAAAGACTAAGTGCCTGTACCATAAGCTTGGTAGAGAAGAAGTGGGAGCCCTTTGCTGAGCATCCTGAGGATGCCGTAACAGGAAGCCACAACCTTCCGTGCTTGGACTATAAAGCTGAGATCCTGATCCTGCCAGATACCCAGACTCTTCATCTGGGTCTTAGGGACGGGACGGGGCCCATACAGGCCTATCCAGAGAGCATCTGCCCTGAAGATGGATGGATTGCCAAGGAGCATAAACTCGGTCTTATCACCATTTAGCTTTAAGTATGATTAATTCGGGGGGAGGAGATATCTCACAGCCAAGATGGCTGCTTGAGATGAGATCTCCCCGTCTCATGTACTATCCGAAATTAATCCTGCGTGTTGTACGGGTCTTTGCAGTCTAGCACCGATTACCTGAGCCCCGGGACTGCTGTGTCCCACGAACAGGGAAGGAGCGGATCTTTGCCCCCCCATTCACGTGGGTCGTGATGAGTGGGCCTGGCTCACTGGTGGCGGTGTGAGCTACAGGACTGCGCCGGCTGCTGGAGGTGGGCACACCGGCTCGGCCACTGGCCTGGCAGCTCAGCGACGGCAGATTGGCGGGGAGCGGGAAGCGAGATCCCGGACGCTGCTGGAGCCCGGGTGCGGAGCAGATTGAAGGGCAGCCAGGAGACCGCAGAGCTACGAGGGGAGGTGAGCGCGGCCCCACGGGGCCTGAAGTACAGCCACTGGCGAAGTCTGAGCCCTGGGGCGCGAGTCCCCTCATCGCGTCTGCCGGGAGTAAGGCGTGCAGTCAAGAGAGCCTCTGCCAATAGTTGTACCCCAGTGGCGGGCCAGACCAGACTCAACGCGAGGGGTGCTCCCCGGCCCTCCTTCCCCCAACGGTAAACGGGTGCGGAGGCGCCCTTCGGAGTCAGGGAGGCCCGGCGGGGGAAGCAGCCCTGGACTGATGCGGCAGGGAAGGAGGACACAGCAACTCAGATTGGTGGCTGGTCAATCCTGAGGCACAAAGACTCCTCTATAACTCCGGTGACCATCCCCTCTGCCAGGGGGGGTGCCTGAAACGCAGCCAACAGTGGAGAGGTGCGCGAGGGCACTGCTGCTGGGACCACACAGGACACGACACCGGCTACCTGGCCCGCTCTCTTAGAAGCTGCCAAGGGCACAGCAATACCGCTTTTGAGATTAAAATAAAGGTGCTCTACGTTTCTTTAATGTTGCACTAGTACTACACAGCCGCACCTCTGTAGCACCTCTTATGACGCGGCCGGCCCGGGTGGGTTGTAGGCGGCTTGCTGTATTAACGAACAGTGTGCCCCACTGGCCATGTGATGGGTATCAGTGGGGCCTCAGACTTTGGCTTCCCCAGATTGGCTCCGGCCCACATGATATTTCGGAGGTGCATAATGCTTGCCTGTGCTCAATAAAAGATTTAATACATAAAATAAAGGTGCTCAACTGGGTCCAGAGTGAGGCGGCTGGCTTGGGACAGACTTGGAAGCCCGAAGTGCACATTGGGGTGATCAACGATGAGGGAGGCCTGTTGGTAGCCCTGGGGTCCCACAAATCTACACGTGCATCTGAGGGACGAAGCTCGGCATATCTGCAGGTTAACTGCCGCTTGAAGTAATCACTACTCTTCTGCGGAGAGACTGACCACGCAGCGGGATCTGTCACGACCCCTGGAATTGGACACTGCCATTTTTAACACATCTACTACGGTAAGGGGATGTACAGCAACAATACAATAGGACGGACAGACAGGAACCAGCCTAAGCTCTTGTTTGACCCGAAGAGGCCCAAACCTGGCGAATCCGCACCGGAAGGTGGACCTGGAGAGTCGGAGCCAACGATGAACACCCGCAGCAAGATATTCACAGCCTCTTACTCGCCATGGATAAGAGCTTGCAGGGAGGGATCGCTCCCTTGGGGTCCAAGATGGGTGCGCTCTCCTACCGAATGGACCGTATGGCAGAGAGGATCGATAAGCAGGCGGAACGAATCGACATGTCCGGACGCCGTGTAACGGAGGTAGAAGAGGCACTTACAACCCTGGACTCGGAGCACAAACAGCTGGGCAGGGTGATGCAGATATTACAGGACAAACGGAGGATTTGGAGGCCCGCTCCCGGAGATGCAACCTTCGCATTACGGGTCTTTCCTAAAACAACGCAAACAGGGAATATGGAGCTGCTTGTAGAAAATCTACTTAAGAAGTTACTTGGGGACACAGCCTTCTCCGGCATGTTCGTGGTCAAGAGGGCCCACCGATCCCTGGGCCTGAGGCCAAAACCTGGGGCGCCTCCGCGGCCTATAATAGCGAAGCTACTAAACTACAGGGACCGGGACATGGCACTCAAACTGGACAGTGAGAAACAGTCGCTACAACACAAGGGGTTGGAGATCTCATTATTTCCAGATTTTACGGCAAAAGTTCAGGAAGCAGGGCGGCAATTCGTGCCAATGAAGCAAGAGCTCCGTGAAATCGGAACTGACTACACAATGCTGTACCCCGCGAAACTACGGGTCAACAGGCAAGGGAAGTCTATGATTTTCACTGACCCTAAGGGCTGCAGAATGCCCTAAGGGAATGGTGCAAGGACTCACGATCCTCCCCAAACAGAGCTCTACTGGATGAGGCAACAGGAGGCGCCCTGGATGAACAGGACTAACCACGGTGCATGGCTACGGATGGCTGAGTATATGTTTTGACTGTTGGGTGGCGCGGGCGGTTATATCACAGACTAATTTTGTGCACAGGCCCTGGTGGCGCTGCCCTTGCGGCTGTCCACGAAAAACTTGGTTCTTTGGAGTGGGAGGGGGTTGGAGGGAGGGGAGGGATGGAGCTTAATTTGAATTGGTTCTTAGTGTCCTATGGATCTGATGTACATGTTGTTTTGAAGTTATGATATACCACCAATAGCGAGAGGCCACTACATACGATTGTATCACTTGCGGTTCATGGGGGTGGAGGCGACCACCAGTTAAAGGGGTTGAAGCTACTGCAGAATCAGAGGCCAGGCTGGAGTGTGCATAATGTAGCCTTAGGTTTAAGGTACACACATGTACGGTAATGTTGCACACAAACTATATCTGCTGTGAGACGGGGGTGGTTGGCAACCACGAGGCATAGAAACAAATTGTGTTTTCTCTGTCAGCTACCTCTGCCTCCGTGTGAATTACACTTCTTTATCATTTTTGTTTGATGTTTTTGGGGAATGTGGAGCGGAGAGTTCTGGGGGTTGTGGGGGAGGGGGGATTTCCACGGCCAAGTTGGGGTTGGGCAGGCGTGGGAGGGAGCTGGGAGGGGGGGTTGTGACCATTTCAAGAGGCAATTGAGTAGGAGCAGGATATTGTGTTGTTTTTTCTACAGGGGGGGAGGGGTGGGGTTTTCATAGATTTTTTGGCACAGATGCGACATGGCATGACACGATCTCAGAGGTACAAAATATATCGCCACAACCCATGTACAGACTGTTAACACAGTGGCAACTCCAGCCGGGGAGTCCCTGGACACTCTGACGCTGATGACCTGGAATGTCAGGGGTCTTAACGACCACCGAAAGGTTAGGAAGATCTTACAATACCTCTCCAGACATAGAGTTGATGTTGCCCTCTTACAGGAGACGCACCTCCATTCATACAGTCCTATATTACATGCCAGGGGTTTTCTGGGTAATATACACGCTGTGGGATTCACAACGCATGCTAGGGGTGTGCTGACATGGGTTAACCCTAAGGCCTCTCTGACATTGACGCCAATGGAGACGGACAGGGAGGGACGATACACTATCTCAAATTGTTGTGGGAAAGGCATGGAGTTCTGTATACTGAATACCTATGGCCCTAACTACGACCACCCTGCATTTTATACAGATTTGACAGATAAGGTACTAGAGTGCTCGAGGGGTTCAGTCTTCTGGGGTGGTGATTTTAATATGGTAGGAAAACCAAATACAGACAGGTCGGATGACCCCGACAGATGTCCCTAGGCTTCGGCAGGGTCAATAGAGACATCAGTGACACAACTGGATCTGAGAGATGTATGGAGACACCGGCACCCATCCTAGGGAGGCTATACTCACAATGTGAAAGCTTGCACGATATTGCCACGCACCTACTCGGATCACTCACCACTATTGTTGACGATTGCCACACCTAGGAAGCGGATCCCACGTTTACTTGGCGCTTCCCACCCTATTCTTTATTGGACGACTCCTTTAAGGAGGAGCTGGCCACGTCTATCGAGTTGTATTTTGACACAAATGTGGGGACAGTTGACTCGTTTCAGATGGTCTGGGAGGCCTTTAAGGTGTACATCAAGGGGATCGCCATCTCAAAACATGCGGGGGTTCTCAAATCGATTCGGGGTCGACTAGAGACCCTAGAGAAAAAGCTTAAAGAGCTAGAGGCTAGACGCCTGACAGACTGTAGTGACGCCCTCATGCAAGAACTAGCTCTAACGCTGCGTGAATACCACGAAGAGGCGGGCTCCGAAGTAAAACACCTGGGAAAGTACGCCACTGCTAGAGTTTACGTCGAGGGAGAGCGCCCTATGGCGTTTCTGGCGCAGTTGGCTAAGCAGCACAAGAACAAAAGTAGTGATATCGGACATGAGCGAGTCGTTGTCGGACGCACCACTCCCTGGGGATCGGGTGGCGGAAAAGTTCAGTGAGTAACACGGGGCTCTGTATGCCTCCCGTGGGCCTGCGCCAGAGCATCTTTCCCACATCAAATTGCCCTGGTTGTCTGACCTTCATCGGGAATTTTTGGTACACCCAATCGAACGGGAGAAAGTCATCTGGGCGCTGTCAGCTATGTGGGCGGGGAGCACGCCGGGAAGTGATGGCCTAACAGTCGCCTTTTAATACGGTCAGGACAGTGTTTGCAGCTCTACAACATACGCGCCTGGAGGTCCCCGCAGTTGCAGTCTTTTTAGATATGGAAAAGGCCTTCGACTCTGTTGAGTGGCCATTCATGAGACAGCCGAATGGGGTTGGGGGCGCTATTCATTCAACTCTTAGCGACCCTGTACATGGCTCCCACAGCTCGCATCCGGATTGGTACTATGATCACCGACCCTATCCAAATTAGCAGGGACACGAGACAAGGCTGACCTTATCTCCTATACTTTATGCACTTACAGGGAGCCTCTTACATGCGCTCTGCGGGAATACCCGTATGCCCCTATGCGGGCATAGGGGCATACGGTTTCCCACATCCAACCTGATTGTGTCCCCGTACCCGGATGATACCCTTTTATATTTCCGCGACCCGGAGGTTCACTTTTCCGCTGTGCTGCAGGAGGTGGTCTGGTTCAGCTCCCTCTCGGGTATCCATGTACACTGGAATAAATCCATTATGTTTCCACTAACACCAGCCACGAAGAAGGTGGTCCCGGAATACCCACTTCAGTGGACAACTGAGGAGGTACGGTACTTAGGGATCCGTCTGCATACGGACTCAGATTGTACTGAGGGAGAACTACCGAGGGAGAAATCATTCTTCCAACAGCTACACTCGCTGATGATTCGTCTGGCATGGGCTGGGAAACAGCCGAGGGTAGCATGGAAAATTCTCACCCGTTCGTATTCATAGGGTTGCCTGAGTGCCCCTGACTTGGAACTTTATTATCAGGCAGCACAAAGCTCACACACCTACCACTGGATCCATGGCCCGACGGATATCCCGCACATACGAATAGAATCTATTGTCACGGCTCCGGTCCCTCTTCCTGTCTAACCCTTGAGATTGCCGTGCCGGTATCCTCGGCTCGCTGACCATGGTCACACATGCGTGGCACTATATGAAGGATGTACAGGCCTGCAGTTTGTTGTATGCCACAACTGCCCCCCTTGCTTAGTGTACCTGGCTATCACCATGTAGGGACAAGGGGGTGCTGGATGCGTTGGATTCACTAGATATACGCAATATGGGGGATCTTTTTTTGACCTGCGCCGTACGCACTTGGGAGGAGATCGAGATGGAGAAAGCTTGCCATCTGTTATTGTCGCATTTTCAGTTCCACAGGGTGCGGCATGCGCTCAGGGACCTCCTAGGAGAGGACATGATGGAACCCCCAGAGGTTACGGCATTCACTCACATTATTAACGCTAAGTCCCCCGCCAAGTCGATAACCAATTGTATCGCATTGCCCTATCACAAAGGACGGTGTAGTATGCTAAACCTCACCTGGAATGGCAGAGAGACTTAGCTGTAGATCTTAAAGACGAGAAGTGGCAATACTGCTGCTCAAGCACAAAGCGAATATCGCTCAACGGACGCCACCGGCTGATACATTTTAAATTCCTGAACAGGGTATAATATACCCCGGATAGACTCCACAGATATGGACTCCGAGAGAGCCCCCACTGTGATAGATGCAGAGCGCAAGTGGCTGATTTCCTTCAAGTAGCCTGGTCCTGCCCGGGGTGGCATCCTTTTGGAGCAGGATATACGAGGAAGTGAATAGGGTCACTGACTTAACACTGTTTCCGGACCCTCTGTTGGCTATTCTGGGTTACTCTAAACCCCTCTGGAAGGATCTTAGAAGGCTGGTCGATTTGGCCTTCCTCCTAGCTAGAAGGTGCGTTGCTCTCTCTTGGATGCGGGCCCCGTGCCGACGCTGACGCAGTGGACTAAAGAAATGCTATATTGCAGCACACAGACCGAATTATACAGCGAATTGTTGCCCCCACGTAACAGACCTAAGAACTTTTGGTGACTATTCCTAGACAAGAGGCCCACACAGGACATACCGGATGTGGAGAGTATGGATACACATACACAGGAGAATAGTTTAACGGTGAACACGTAATGACCTTCGTGGAGGGTCTACATCATAGACTGGGAACGGTTCTTGGATGGATTGCATACATGGAGATAGGTGGTGCTGGCCCGGGTGGGGTTTCTTGACACAGTACGGGGGGAGGGGTACGCTGGGAGTGTAAATCGAGATATTCAGACCTATGAGGGTTGATCGCTGTCATGCTGGGAGGCCATACACTCTTACTGTGTTTATGGACTGTGGGTCATCTGTAGCAGCTTAGCTCTGACACTCAACGATGTGTGTATTCTTCAATGCCACGATTTGATGCCTTTGTACTCTGTGCCTGTTTTTTTCTGAAATGCCAATAAATAAATTCATTTTTAAAAAAAGTATAATTGATTCATCCATTTGACTACCTCTTCTAGGCAGGGACAAAGGCCGATAGAGGCATTGTCAGAGTGGTTTAGTGCTACGACCAGTTGGGTGTCGTCAGCGTAAGTCACTATATGAACCCCATATGGGAGCACGATCTTTGCAAGCGAAGTCATATGGACATTAAAAAGGGACGGGTTAAGGGACGACCTCTGAGGGACTCCGCACTGGAGATGCAGAGGTTTTGAGGAGACATCACCCTCAAAGATTTGGAGGGATCTCTCTTCCAAGAATGATTGCAACTATGTTAGAGCTACCCCTGTCGCCCCCAAACCTCTGAGTCGATGAAGTCAAAGTAGCATGCCCCAGAAGATCCCGGAGCCTGGAAATATGGTCCAGGTCCTGGAAAAATGGCACATGTGCTATCCAAAAAGAGGAAGGGTAAAGAGCATGCCCCAGATGTTCCTACTGTCCTGAAGGTTACACCACAGGAAGACATTGTTGTCCTGAGGCCCTTCCTGAGTTAACTGGAGGCATATTGAAGGGGGGCCATCCCAGGCAGGCTTCTGCAAAGCGCAGAGGGAGTGAAATACTCTTGAGGGCCTACAGTGACAGCCATGCCCCAGGCAAATCGAGACACCTCTCGTGATCACCTTCTCTATTGGGAGAATGTTCTCCTGTATAGTGAGCCTAACATAGCTAAGCCTAAAGCAACCTGTGTGCTTATGATCCCCCAGTGATACAGGGCCTTGCTAGCGGGGTGGCTCATAATATCTCCCTGCCAGGCATCGGATGCAGGGCAAAACCTTTGACTGACTGGTCACCCACTTTTATTGTCCCTAGATGTGATTGCAATCATATGTACTCTCAAAATCCTGCATAACCTGCCAGGGTAGTGCAAAGCGAGATACAAAGCGCAAGTGCCCCGCCTCCACTTCTATCCCCTGGAGTGGGAACCTCCTTTGAAAGGGAAGATATTAATATTGTTGGGTCTCTGGACCGTATGACTGTCTTAGGCAGCAGGTTCATCCTGGTCTTGGAGGACAACGCCATCAGGTACCCTTAGGCCATAAGTCCGAGGACTTTGACTGCACCTGTAGTGGCCAGGGCACTGATGATGACATTTAACCATATGGGTTTCTGAAGGTGGTTGTGTCTGACAGGGGCACCTTCTTTATGTCTGCCTACATGATGCTCATGTGGAAGGCAACTGGGTTCTCCACTCCATATCAACCCCAGAATAATGGGATTGTTGGAAAATTCAACTAGACGCTGAAGGGTATGATTATGGGCCCTCCAGGAGCCATGTGGTAAAAGTAAGACGTCCTCTTGTCATGCCTTCTCTTTGCATACCAAGAAGTGCCTCAGAAGGGATTGTGGTTCAATCCCTTTGAATTTCTGTGTGGCCACCATGTACTTGGCCCTCTCAGTGTTGTAATGGAGGTTGTGGGAGAAAGCTCCTCAGAAATCCTCTTAGGATGTAGTGAGCTATATGTTGCCCTTCCGGTCGCAGATGAGGCCAAATAGGAAGTTATAAAAAACTGGTATAACCAGAAGGTCATCTTGTTAGAGTATCAGCCTGGCCAAAAGGTAAGGGTAATGGAGCCGGCGAAGCCCGAGGCTTAAAGGAATTGTGCACCAGGCACCATGTAATCAAGGAACGGCAGGGGGGGCCTCAAGGCAACTAGGAACCCCTTAAGGATCCAACGTGTGAATCGCCTTAAGCCCCACTTTTAGAGGTCCAGAGTTACTATGTTCTTGATGACAAATGATGGTGAGGAGGAAGAAAGTGATTCCCTTCCCTACCTCCTGTCTTCCAAGGAGCAAGATAGGTCAGTAGAATGAGTTGTCATCTCCCCTACTTTGATCACAGAGCAACAGAATTACTGCCACCACTTGTTTGGGCAGTTTGCTTCTCTTTTGTCACTGACACCCAGGCTCAAAAATTGGTCTACCCACAACATGAACATGGGAGATAGCATGCCTGTCAAAACTAATATTTACAGGCTGTCTGACAAGGTGAGAACCGGCATTAAGATTGAGATGTCCAAGATGCTGGATTTGGAGGTAAATGAGCCTTCCTCTAGTCCCTGATCCAGTCCAGTACTACTGCTACCCAAGGCAGCCCCCACAGGGCCCACTCCCGAATTGAAGTTTCGCTTGGATTTCAGGGTCTCAATTCAGTCACTAAGACTGATGCTAACCTTCCCCCCAGCACTGATGAGTTCATCGATCGGTTGTGAGTTGCCAAGATCCTGACTACCTTTGATCTGACATCAGAGTACTGTCTTCGATTTTAATCTGTTCCTTTCCCTGGCCGACAAAAGCAGGTCCTTAGCGTGGAGAGACCCCTTGAGGGGTGATTCAGGTGCTTTATAAATTATAACTCAAATCAAATTATTAATCAAATCTGGTAGATTACCATAACCAAGGGGTGGCAATGAGCGGTCTGCATTCTCCAACCCAGAGAGCCACTTTCAATTTAGAATGATGACCTGTGGATTAAAGATTGTCGCGCTACCGTCCAGAGGTTGCTCAACAAGGTCCTGGCTAGGTTCGAGGACTTCAGTGCCGAACTACCTAGATGACACTGCTGTCTCCAGCACTAGTTGGGATGACATCCTGCACCACCTACAGGCAGTGCTTCAGGCCCTGTAAAAGGAAAGTCTGATTATCAAGCCCACTAAGTGCCAGATAGGGCAAGGATCAGTTGTGTACTTGGGCTGCCAAGTTGGCAGGGCAAAGTGCAACCACTCCACTCCAAGATAAAGATCAGCCTGGCTTTGAAACCTCACAAGACACAGACTGAGGTGAAAGCCTTCTTAGGCCTCACTAGATGTTACAGCAGATTTATTAAAGGGTATTGCACAATTGTTGCCCCTTAATTGAGCTGACTTCCAAGTAGCAGCTCAAAAGGGTGATTTGGACAGAGGTGTGCGAGAAAACATTTGACACCCGGAAGGAGGCCCTGTGCAAAACACCATCCTCAAAGCACCCAACTTCTCCACAGAATTTATAGTGCAGACATGACAAGGGCTTGGACTAACATGTAGACTTCATCATCAGAAATTTACTTCCTGGGGGACAGAGGAGGAGTGCCATTGGAAGGGAAGCCTTTGCAGTGGTCTATGCCCTAAAGAAGTCCAGAACAAACTTGTTTGAGACTCAATCTGAGTTCAGACATCCCACAGACTCTTCAGATGGCTGTTGCGAATGTCTGACATAATATCGACAGACAGAATAACGATATGCAAAAATATCGGAGCAAAAATATCGACAGCAAAAATATCGGAATCCTATCTTCATTAAGGTAAGTACAAAAATATCAAAAAAATAATATCGAAGTACAAAAATATCGGAATCAAAAATATCGTTTTTTTAAATGTATTAATAATAATGTAAAAATAAATTTAAAATACATATAATTTTACAACTATTAAATAAAAATATTAAAACAAATTAAAACTAATACATATACATTTAAAATAAATAAAACACTTAATAATTTAAAGTAATTTTAATTTTTTTCATGTAATTTATTTGATTTAATGTAATTTTTTTTTGTTTTTACCCTGTACGCCTGTACCCCAAAACCCAAAACTGACCCTGAACCCTAAAAATATCCCTGTACCCCAAAAACCCAAAACTGACCCTGAAACCTAAAAATACCCCTTTACCCAAAAACTGAAAACTGACCCTTATCCCTTAAAATACCCCTTTACCCAAAAACTGAAAACTGACCCTGAACCCTAAAAATACCCCTTTACCCAAAAACTGAAAACTGACCCTAAACCCTAAAAATACCCCTTTACCCAAAAACTGAAAACTGACCCTGAACCCTAAAAATACCACTTTACCCATGAACTGAAAACTGACCCACAACCCTAAAAATACCCCTATACCCAAAAACTGAAAACTGACCCTGAACCCTAAACATACCCCTTTACCCAAAAACTGAAAACTGACCCTAAACCCTAAAAATACCCCTTTACCCAAAAACTGAAAACTGACCCTGAACCCTAAAAATACCACTTTACCCATGAACTGAAAACTGACCCAGAACTCTAAAAATACCCCTATACCCAAAAACTGAAAACTGACCCTGAACCCTAAAAATACCCCTTTACCCAAAAACTGAAAACTGACCCTGAACCCTAAAAATACCCCTTTACCCATGAACTGAAAACTGACCCTGAACCCTAAAAATACCACTTTACCCAAAAACTGAAAACTGACCCTGAACCCTAAAAATACCCCTTTACCCATGAACTGAAAACTGACCCTGAACTCTAAAAATACCCCTTTACCCAAAAACTGAAAACTGACCCAGAACCCTAAAGATTCCCCTTTACCCAAAAACTGAAAACTGACCCTGAACCCTAAAAATACTCCTTTACCCAAAATTAATTAATATTATTTAATTACCAATTAATTATTAATTAAAAATAACAATAAAGTAAATATATTAGCACATTTGCTGTAATTAATTTAATTTAATAATTAATATTATTTTTCCCAATTAATTAATTAAGAATAACAATAAATTATATATAAAAAACATTACTATAATTAATGTAATTAAATAATTAATATTAATTAATTACCAACGAATGAATAATTATAAATATCTCAAAAATTATATTAATTAATTAACTAATTATTAGAAATTAATTGCCAATTAATGATTAATTAAAATATTTACAAACATATATCAATTAATTAATTATTATTAAATTACTTCCCACCCTATTCCCCTATAAACCCATAACCCGCTACAGAACATATTTATCAATTAATCAATTAATTAAAAATAATAAAAAATTATTTCTCAATTAATTAATTAATAATTCCTACTAATTAATAATTAATTTAACATAATTAAATTACTTCCCACCCTATTCCCCTATAAACCCACAACCCGCTACAGTAGTAAAAGACAATATTTAATTAAATTACATTAAAAATAAATAATAAAACATAATAAATACAATATAATATACACTAAATTTATTTAAAAATTGATATTAGTAACATCAAAGTTATTATTTACGATATTATTGACATCGATATTTACAACTTCGATATTACTGATATCATACCAATATCGATATTTAGACTGTCGATATTACTTACCTTCGATATTTTGTCCCATCGATATTTAAACTTCGATATTTTTGTATATCGATATTTAAAAATCGATATTTTGTCTGTGTACCGGCTGTTGCAGATGAGGGGTAAGAATCCAAAACCGTTTAGGTAGTCTGTCTCTCTACAGGGAATGGTCTTTGCAGTGGAACATTGCCATGGGATTGACCATGCCACTACTGATGGTATTTCTAGGTTTTTGCCCTTAGCGATGAGAATTCTCATGAGGATAGCAGTTCTCCCCAAGTTGTCCTGGGAGGAAGGAACATATGTAGAAATGACTACCTTTTGTGTGGTATGTGTTCAGATGAAGAAACTGGGCAGGTATTGACTTTCAAGCCCTTTATTCCACCACAGCAACACAGATCAAGTGCAATTTTCCTCCTCCTCTTTCAGTTGTCCAGTAACTGCTCAAACTTCTACTTGTTACCATGGCATCCACTGAAGTGCAAGTGGCGTTCTAGATGCTTTCGTGAGTTTTTACTCCAATCTATACACAGAGGAGTCTAATATTATCCGAAATCAGGCCCGGCTAGACGAATTTTTATTGGCTATAGATACTTCTAAGGTAACAGCAGAACAAAATCAGGTGCTATCAACACCCATTAGCTATGAGGAAATCGAAAGCGCTATCAAATCCCTGGCTAATGGCAAGGCTGCCGGCCCTGATCTTATTCACCTACAGTTTTACAAGACCTTTTTTCCAACATTGCGACAAGATCTACATACTCTCTTCAGGGCGGCTCAAGCTGGTGATATTCCAGATTCCTGGCGACATGCTACTATTGTTCTATTTAAGAAGAAAGGAAAGGACAAGCTAGATCCGGCATCATACAGGCCAATAACGCTTATTAATGCCGACAGCAAAATATATTCAAGGATTTTAGCGTCTCGATTGGTGCAAATTATAGCCCTTTTAGTTTCTAACCGTCAACATGGGTTTATCCCTGGCCGGAATACAACCGACCATGTTCGTCGCGTTGTCACGCTTCTTGATTGGGCGGAGATCACGGGCGCTTCCCTCGGGGTGATCCTGTTGGACGCCGAGAAGGCGTTCGACAAGGTCTCCTGGGGGGTTTCTGTGGGCAGTGCTGCATTGGAAAGGGTTTGCTGATGGATTCATCCATGCTCTACAAGCGCTATATCTTTCCCCAATGGCAGCTATTCGAATATCTGGGAAAGAATCTGGGTATTTTTCTATGAGCAGAGGGACTCGGCAAGGTTGCCCTTGCTCCCCTCTGCTATTTGCTCTATTCATTGAGCCCTTCTTAAGTATGATTGAAAACTGTCAGGCTATCTCTACAGCTACGGCCCCCGTGGATGGACTGTAAGGCATTGGCATATGCCGATGATATTGTTATCTTAACAAATGATGTTGATTCTTCTTTTCCGGATTTAGAGTCTCTGGCTGGACAATTTGGTGCTATCTCCGGCTATAAGCTTAACATTACAAAGACTCAAGTCATTCAATCTGCCGGTATGTCTCCTTCACCTGTTCCAGTTGTTAGAGTAGCTACGTACTTAGGGGTGCAGATCTCTCCAGAAGTGGACCAGATCCCCGATCTAAACTATCTTCCTATAATTGATTCATTGCATACTAAGCTTGAGAGACTGGATCACTTACATCTCTCTCTTTATGGGCGTTGTAACATCTTGAAAATTATTGTTTTACCCAATTTTTTATATCTTTTCAGGTCTATTCCTCTTCTCATTCCCCAGGTTACTTTGGCCAGAGCCGAAAGAATATGCCAACGGTTTTTGTGGGGATATCGTCGGGCAAGAAGAGCTGCCAAATGGACTCACCTACCCGTTCCTAGTTTGCTATACTATTATTGGGCAGCTATGATTCAACATTTTGGCTCATCTTTGATGGGCGATCAAGTCAATACTCCTTTGAGTTGTTGTCCATCTGTTTACGATATAGTACTTGGTGATGCTGTGAAGGGGGTTCTAACCCGTATTTTGGAACCAAGCTATTTCAAGAAAATCAAATGTAAGACTTTTTAGACCTTGTTTTCTATTTGGCATAAAATTCGTTCCCGCTTCGCTATTCCAAAGCTTAATTATTATACCCCATTTACTGCCTCTGGTTTGTTATCATCAATCTTTCAGGATGGGATAATGCTTAAATGGAGGCCCTTAGGCCTGAAGGTAATAGGTGATCTATCCCAGGATGGCCAAATGGCTTTCCTCTCCTTCCTTAAGGAGAAGTTTCAGCTCCACTCCAATCATTTTTTTAAAATATCTGCAAATTAGAAGCTATTTGGACAAATATCTCTCTCGAAATACCAATATGTATGATAAGATTCCTCTTGTTGAATTGATAAAGAAAAAATCTAGAATAGGGGTTCTTTATCAATATATGCTATGTGAAATTCCGGATGACCTGGAGGCCCAGAATACCAAGCTAGCCGCTAAATTTGGTGTCCCAATAATTGATCTGACTCTTTCACTCGAACTAGCTAGATCTGTTTTAGTTTCTGGCACTTTAAGAACCCAAAGTTATATGGCTCTATTTAACCTCTATTATACTCCCGCTAAGATTGCAAGCTGGGGTGGTGTTAGAGGATCTAGGGAAATTCTTGCTCTAGATATAAATTATTTTCTGTGGATGCAGTTCACATGTTTTTTGAGTGTCCGGATCTGAATATATTTTTGACTGAAATTGAGATGTTTCTGAATCAAGTACTTAAGATTCAGGTCCAGTTCACACCTGAGCTAATCATAACTGAGTATGAATACTCTACCGTCTTCGAAAGAACAAGACATACTCGTTCATTTTTGTTTATTGTAATGGCCATGATTAGATTATTCATAACATCACAGTGGTTAAGCCCTGAGGCCCCTATCTTTAGTCAATGGAAAGCTAGGATGCTTGCATGGTATAAATTAGAATCATCTGTCTACTTGTTGAGGGGGACAAGAAGGCGTACACTTTCATCTAAGAATTGGGCCCCCTTTGAGGATTGGCTCTCGCATTGAAATTTATTTCTCTTTATTTCCTTACTGTTTTATTTGACTGTCCTTCTTCTTATTTTATTTAGGTTGATTCAAAATTGAAAACGGACTGTAATTTTTTTTTTCCTTTTGACCTATGCTTGTGTATTTACTTGATGTATTTACTTGTTTCCTCAAACTCTATGCTTTGTTTGCTTGCCTCCTATTAAATTGAAAAATAAAAATAAAGTTTAAAAAAAAATGGCATCCACTGAAGTGCCTCTGGATAGCAGGCACATATCAGTGACCACTTAATGAGCAGGTCACAACTAAGCATGGGTGGAAAATCCGTTCCGCTCGCGGATTTTGTGGATTTTCGGTAAATTCGCAATCCGCGAACGCTCGCGAATTTATTGAAAATTCGCACGCAGCGGATTTTTTTTTCTTGGTGATACAATTTTGCGACGCGCGGCGTTCACTTACCGTCATTCAGCGTTTGCCGAGTTGTTTTTCTCGATATTTTGCGAGTGCTGCGCCATTTTGGATCTTGCTGCGAGATCCCGCAGAAGTTTGGCGACCGCGATTACATCATCGCGCTCGCCACCTTGCACAGCGAGAGTTTGTCAACTCGAGTACGCCGTGATCACGTATCGCGGGAGTTCGCAATTGCGAACTCGTACATGCGGCGAGCAGCAACAATCTCGCACTCGCGAAAATACAAAATTTGCAATTCTGCACAAGAAATCCACCAGCAAGCAGCATAAACCTTCTGAAAATGATGATTTTTATCTGAATAACTCCTCAGGTTGACATTTGCCTGCACTTTTTTTGCAAGGAGTCCATTTTGGGGTTGGGGGTGGGAGGAAGGAAGTGCCCCACAGTCTCCAACTTCCTGTTCCTGTCCAGCAGGCTCCTCCCAGTGCTTTGTCCATCTCCTGGTCACTTTTCATTTGGATCTGGAGCTGGAAGGATTACTTTTTGTGGATGCTGCTGGATATTTGGATTTGAGGCCTTTTTGACTTTCTTTGGATCACTTTTGGATTAGAAATTTCACAAGTAAGTTTGTTTGGGGCATTACAGTTGCTGCAACTACAATTTTGTAATTTTCAATTTTGGGCCTTTTGCCCAGGGGTACTCAGTGGTGGGTGGACTGAGTCTTTCTGTGGGGTCTCTTTAATAAAAACATCATGGAGGGCCTGGATGGCTTGGGATTGTGCTGATTTTTCTGTGATTTTCGTTTTTTTGGGCTGTTGTTGTGGCCTTTTCACCAGGGCTAGTGAGTGGTGCATGTGCCTAGTCTTTCTGTGGGGTGTCTTGAATTTAAACATCATGGAGGGCCTGG
Organism: Lissotriton vulgaris; assembly: GCF_964263255.1. Classification (NCBI taxonomy): domain Eukaryota; kingdom Metazoa; phylum Chordata; class Amphibia; order Caudata; family Salamandridae; genus Lissotriton; species Lissotriton vulgaris. The sequence goes on along the minus strand of NC_141697.1, from coordinate 87,464,536 downwards.
ATGGCATGGGATTGTGCTGATTTTTCTGTGTTGTTCGATTTTGTGGGGTGTTCATGGGGACAGGCCATGTGGCTGGGGGCCATTTTGAGTGCTGCTACAGGCAGGCCCTGGCCATGTGCTGGGAGGGAGGGGGCCATTTTGAATGCAGGCAGTGTTCTTAGGTCTGCAACCATTTTGCCTAGCTTTCAACCTTTATGCCCAGGGGTACTGAGTGGTGCATAGGCCTAGTCTTTCTGTGGGGTGTCTTGAATTTAAACATCATGGAGGGCTTGGGATTGTGCTGATTTTTCTGTGATTTTCGTTTTTTTGGGCTGTTGTTGTGGCCTTTTCACCAGGGGTAGTGAGTGGTGCATGTGCCTAGTCTTTCTGTGGGGTGTCTTGAATTTAAACATCATGGAGGGCCTGGATGGCATTAGCAGCAGGACCTCCACCACCAGTATCGCTGCCTCCTCCCCGGCCCCCAAAGACATTTCAAGTCCGCAGTTTGGGACTTCTTTAGTGTTTGCCCAAAAAAGGAAAACCTCGCCATTTGTAGCATTTGTAAGTTGGCAGTTAGTCGTGGTAAGTTTGGTTCCAACTATGGTACCGGAGGCCAGAGAGGTCATCTTGAAAGAAAGCACACTGTCAAATGGTTTGCGCACCTACAGGCGATCAAGGAAGCCCGAATTGCACGTAATGAAAACTTTGATGTTTCATCTGATGACGACGAGGAGGAAGAAGACGTGTCAAACACTTCACTTACACCCAGTATCCCTGTCAGCAGCAGACCCCATGTGAGCCACACTAAGAGTGTGGGAGAGAGTGAGACACCAATGCGAAAAAGTTCATCAGCGAGCGTAACTGGGTCGAAGAAATCATCATCATCATCCCTTAAATGCTTGGTCCAGGGCAACATTAAAAAGATGTTGTTTACAGAAGCGCAATATGAACGCAACCACCCACTGACGCGTCTGTATAACACTAAGCTGGCTAAAATGCTAGCTCTGGACCTTCTCCCTTTTTCTTTTGTAGAAGGGGTTGGTTTTCTAGAATTAGTGGCAGCGCTCTGCACTAAATGGAAGGTTCCTAGCCGGTTCTATTTTGCCAGAGTTGCGGTTCCAGCACTACATGAAGATGTGCTGGAGGTGATTGGGGCAGCTTTGCAGAAGAGTGCTGTTCACACTATACATCTGACAACAGACATGTGGACCAGTGGCGCAGGCGCTGATTACATGTGCATCACTGCACACTGGGTCTCTTTTTCAAGGTTTAAAGCAAAGCTAAACGCAGGTGTTGACCCGGACCAAGTTTTTAAAGCTGCTCGGAAACATGCAACACTAGCCATGTTTGGCTTGGAGAAACGTCATACAGCACAAAACATTTTGGATGAGTTTAACACAAAGGTCCTTCACTGGCTGTCCCCAAAAAAATGCCAGATTGGTTATGTTTCCACGGATAATGGCGCCAATGTAGTTAAGGCCATGGAGCTGGGTCACTATTTCAGAGTGCCGTGTTTGGCGCACTCTATAAACCTGGTTGTTAAAAAATTCTTGAGTGATAACGACAGACCAGCGTACGAGGTAGTGGACACCTGCCGAAAAATGTGCAACCATTTCAGCCATTCTTTTAAGGCCCGGAAGCATCTGAGGAGCCTGCTACATGAACGTCGAATGCCAGTGAAATCACTCATCCAGGAGGTGGCAACACGTTGGAACTCAACCTTCTACATGCTTGAGCGTCTGTATGAGCAGTATACGGTACTCGATCACTATTTCTTAAAACAGGGTACAGCTCACAAGGACCTGAGGATGGATGCGGCGCAATGGGAGCTAGTTAAAAGCCTGACAGACATGCTTCGTCCTTTTGAGTTCTTCACGCGTACAGTCAGCAAGGAGGACTGTAATTTGGGAAAAGCTATCCCATTGTTGTACATGCTGGAGCACCAACTGAAGGCGGTGTCTTCTGTGTTTCAAAAAAATGTAAAAAACCAAGACCCTTTTGTTTTGGCGGAGAAATTATTAGAGCGCCTACAAGGTGATGAACGTCTTAAAATGATCCACTCAGAACAGCATTACATTTGTGCTACTATTCTGGATCCACGCTACAAAAAGGCGCTGGCAGGCCGAGCATTCTTTCCTTTTGCTGATGAAGATGTTACAAAGTACAAACGTTGGCTAGCCTTGTCAGCCAAGAGGTTTGAAAGAGAACGGCAGCTCATTAAAGGAAAAGGCAGTACATCAGCATCAGCAGGCCATCCCCAGTCAAAACAATCCACTTCTGCACCTGTGGCTGTGGCACAAGTGACCTCTCAGCCGTTAAAGACACCGGCAACCGGATCATCTGCACCAGACACAACAGTAACATTGGATGCTGAAGAGGATTGGCTAACTCTGCTTGGGTTTGGTTCTCAAAAGGTCACAGCAACAGCTAAGCAAAGTGGAGGAACCTTGGAGGAGGACCTTGAGTCGATGGTGCAGGACTATCTGAATGACTCAACAGAGGTCTATGTTAATGCTGACCCATTGGCGTATTGGCATGGGAAAAAAGAATTGTGGCCACAGCTCTCCAACCTGGCTTTAAACTACTTGTCTTGCCCACTTGCAAACGTGTCTTCTGAACGTGTTTTCAGTGCTGCTGGCGGCATTCTAACTCCCAAACGGAGCCGCCTCTCGCCCAGAAATGTGGAGAGGTTAACAATGATCAAGATGAATCAGCACCAGATTACAAAGTACGAGAAAGCACGCCGGATGAAGACGAGGTGGACAGCAACGTAGATGAGGGAATTTCTTCTCTGTTAGGTGACACAGAGCTCACCCTGCCTGAATTCGCAGAGTATGATGACGAAGCCTTATTCTTATTCCTGGACCCTGACACCGAGCCCTGAAAATGAGACACTGAATCAATAACTTTCTTTTTCGTCCTTATTCACTTTTATTCCTGTGTGTCTGTCTTTCTTTGTTGTGCACAGTTAATATAATTCAAACTTTAATCACCTAATCACAAAAACAAGCCCATCAGCAGAACTGTCTTCACTTGTTTGCTTATTGATTTGAAGGTGCCGCAGTCTGCATTCCTCAGGTTCACAAGTTCAGAAGAGCATGCTCCTCTATCCTCCTCCTCCAGACTCCTATTTCCATCAAAGCAGAGGGCTGGATTACGCCCAATGAAGAAAGACTCAGCACTTGTGGGGGTGTTCTACTTCTTTGCGGGTGAGTTGACGGCTCTGGGGCCATTGCTGGGAAGCTCTAATACCGGATAAAAGTGGTTTGGACCAAATCGGAGGCGGAAATTTTTGTGTGTTTTTGCTGACTTGCTTGCCTTTGAGGTGCTCTTTGGGGGGGTTCCGGTGTTTGTGGGTGAGTTTTGGGGTCTGGGAGCACTGCTGGGACAGTCTAATCTTGATTGCATTTGCTTTTCAGGAAATCCGTGGTGGAAAACGGGTGTTATGGCCTAGCTGCACAGCGCGTTTGGACCGAAGGCCGAGTAATATTGTAAGTATGAGATTTTCCTTTTTGGCTATTTGGGGGTGTTGTGCTTTTTGGCAGGTGGGTTGGCGGGTCTTGGGGCATTCCTGGGAAGGTCTAATACCGGAAAGAAGTGGTTGGGACAAAATCCATGCTGAATTTATTTTGGCCATTTCTGACATTTTGCTCAATGTAGCGTTTTCGGGGGCCTGTTTGGGGGGCTTCCTGGTGTTTGTGGGTGGGTTTCGGGGTCTGGGAGCACTGCTGGCTATGGATACTTTAGTTTGCAAGAGGTTTGAAGCAAATCCATGGTGGCAGAGGGGAGTTAGGGCCTAGCTGCAGAGCGCGCGCGGAGTTATTTGGGAAATTGGCAAGAAAATTACTAAGTCCCCATTTTTGTACTTTTGCTTTTTGGCTGTTTGGGGGTCTTCTACTAGTTTTCTCCTGTGTTGACGGCTCTGGGGCCATTACTGGGAAGCTCTAATACCGGATAAAAGTGGTTTGGACCAAATCGGAGGCAGAATTTTTTTGTGTTTTTGCTGACTTGCTTGCCTTTGAGGTGCTCTTTGGGGGGTTCTGGGTGTTTGTGGGTGAGTTTTGGGGTCTGGGAGCACTGCTGGGACAGTCTAATCTTGATTGCATTTGCTTTTCAGGAAATCCGTGGTGGAAAACGGGAGTTATGGCCTAGCTGCACAGAGCGTTTGGACCAAAGGCCGAGAAATATTGTAAGTATGCGATTCTCCTTTTTGGTTGTTTGGGGGTGTTGTGCTTTTTGGCGGGTGGGTTGGGGGGTCTTGAGGCATTCCTGGGAAGGTCTAATACCGGATAGAAGTGGTTGGGACAAAATCCATGCTGAATTTTTTTTGCTATTTCTGACATTTTGCTCAATGTAGCGTTTTCGGGGGCCTGTTTGGGGGGCTTCCTGGTGTTTGTGGGTGGGTTTCAGGGTCTGGGAGCACTGCTGGCTATGGATACTTTAGTTTGCAAGAGGTTTGAAGCAAATCCATGGTGGCAGAGGGGAGTTAGGGCCTAGCTGCAGAGCGCGCGCGGAGTGATTTGGGAAATTGGCAAGAAAATGACTAAGTCCCCATTTTTGTACTTTTGCTTTTTGGCTGTTTGGGGGTCTTCTACTAGTTTTCTCCTGAGTTGACGGCTCTGGGGCCATTGCTGGGAAGCTCTAATACCGGATAAAAGTAGTTTGGACCAAATCGGAGGCGGAATTTTTTTTGTGTTTTTGCTGACTTGCTTGCCTTTGAGGTGCTCTTTGGGGGGGTTCCGGGTGTTTGTGGGTGAGTTTTGGGGTCTGGGAGCACTGCTGGGACAGTCTAATCTTGATTGCATTTGCTTTTAAGGAAATCCGTGGTGGAAAACGGGAGTTATGGCCAAGCTGCACAGCACGTTTGGACCGAAGGCCGAGAAATATTGTAAGTATGAGATTTTCCTTTTTGGCTGTTTGGGGGTGTTGTGCTTTTTGGCGGGTGGGTTGGCGTGTCTTGGGCCATTCCTGGGAAGGTCTAATACCGGATAGAAGTGGTTGGGACAAAATCCATAAGGAAAAGCCTTTTGGCACTTTTTGTAACTTAGGGTTCATTAGGGTTAGCCCTAGCAGCAGGATTGCATGTGTTTCGGGGTGTTCTAGATTTTTGCACCTGAGTTCTGGGGTCTGGGGTCGTGAGAATCTGTAATTTTAGTTGCAAGTCATTTGAAGAAAATCCATGGTGGGAAAGGGGGGATTTGGAATAGTTAAAGAAAGCCTTTGCCACTATTCTTAACTTAGGGCTCGTTAGGGTTAGCAGTATTTCTATTGCATGTGTTTGGGCGGGGGGGTTTTCGAGTCTTGAAGCGATGCTGGCTATGGATACTTTTGCTTGCTTGCAAGTGGTTTGAATACAATCCAAGGTAGGTATTTGGGCCTACTTTTACTTTCAAAGTACGTTTTGTCACCAGTTTTCTGCTAGGCCTCGTTTTTTGAGATCTGATTGGTGGTCTTCTACATTTTTGCGACTGGCTTTAGTAAGGGTCTGGGTGGGAGCACTGCTGGGAAGGTCTAATTTTGTTCTAAAACACAGTTTACAGTACACCTAGCTTGAGGGGAAAGATCGGCTAAATTAATTTGGCCATACTTATTTATCCTTCAAAAGGTGACTCAGACAGAGTACGCACTTTCAAAAATATTGTACTGTCTATTAGGAAAATCAAAGTGTGACTTTTTGCACTACACAGCGTACATACCTTATATTTATTTATCAGTGGTGTTGTAATATTATATCACTTCCTGTTTTTCGTTCAATAATTACAGGCCGGGTTTCAGTCTATGCAATGGGGAAAAAAGGATGGAGTCAGGCTTCACATTAGCGAGCCGCAATTCAGCATCCGCCAGGCAGGCAGTAAACAGGGTGTCTTCTGGTCACCAACATTGATGGACGAAGCGTCAGCTGGAATGGAGGAGTGCCTCTAATAAGAGGAATTGTTTGCTGCATGCAACTTACTTACCAAATTCAACAGGACAACTACAACAACATACAGATACAGTATCCATTGTTTTCTTCTATGAGTGTGACTGCATTTCTTGGATCTCTCTCTGCTTCTAAATTGATCCCTACAGCCATTCTATAGGTTTTACTTCGGCTATTTTTTAAACCTAATTTAATGTAGCCCTGTACTGTCGCATTCTGTCATTCACGGTTGTCGAAAGTACTACTTACTTTTCAGTAACAATGCATTCAGTAGTGCATGCACTTCCTTTATGTCACGTAAAAGATTTATGGTTAGCTTTGTACCCAAAAATTTCTTTATGTTCAATTATTGTTTGTCCATGCTGTGCTTTTTTTTTTCTCTCAACAAAACCTACCAAAAAAGAAACCCCCATTCCCATCCATTTTACAAACCCTAACCCTCTTCCCCCGGGCTGTGTGGTTTTGCTTGATGTGTGACTAAATGACATCAATAATTCCACACACTTGCTGGGGAGGATAAGGTCATAGCAACAGGCTGGTGAAGGAATCTGAGGATATATTCTAGACTTACTCAGCGTCAGTACTATTTCCTGTAGTAGTAGCCAATGTCAAAGAAATCCAACACAATTACAAGTTATACTATCAATACTTTACCATTTGTTAGGCTACATTCTGGCACTGTTCTAGTGTACTGTCACCTGCTATATTCTCTATCGTACCGTTGTAATGCTACAGTAAGGACAAACCAGGTTTCATTTTCTTTTTTTCCATAGGCATGCAACTGCCACTGTGTCACACCACTAATACCACCGCAATGAGGAGGAAATTTCATCCGCCCTGGATTGCCAACCCTAATCGCCATTTCCCGTGGAGCCAGCCCTGGGCCTAGCCCTACTTTCAAACACAAATTACAGGTAAGATAAGCGTTTGGTTGGAGGTAGTATAATGGAGTATTAGGAGAGACGAGAGATTGACGGTAGTACTACTAAAGTCCTAGGACTATTCAGGAAAACAAACTTACTGTTAAACCCCCACCCACCACAACAAAAAGCAGTAAAAAACAGGTATGGTCAGATAAAGTTTCAAAAAGTATATTTTTATAGCCCTAACAAAATAATCTCCCACAAGACCCTCCCTAACCCCAACGATTGTCCTTCAAAAGTCCCAAAAAAAAACAACTCCCAATTCCCACCCCCCAAAAGTCTCTAAAAAAGGGGCAAGGGTCACCACGGCAGGGTGCTGTTGACTTTAGTGGCCAGGGCATCATGCTCCTTGCGGAGGGTGGCATGGTCGAAGCGGAGGCCCTTACCAAGTTCTTATAGTTTAGGACCTCCTGCTCCAGGTAGGACACTTTGAGGCATAAGCGGCGCTGGCGTGCCTTGCAAATCCTGTGGGGGGCAGCTGCTATCTTTGCTGCTCGGCGGTGGCAGTTGGCTTTGGTAGCCTGGCTCCGTACCGCTGGAGCACTGCGCTGGCTGGCAGCCCGTGGGGGCACGGAGGAGGATGCAACTGTCCCAGTGGATGTTGTTGTTGTACCGGTAGACTGCGTCTCCTCCTCCTCCAGGACCACCAGCCGTCGATATTCGGCGACAGTGGCATCCAGCCTCCGTTGCCGGGCCATTCTAGCCAGCTCCCTCCTCCTTGATGGTCTCTTTGATTTGGAAGGAGCAACTATATGAAGAAAGAAAGACATAGTCTGTAACCAATGCTCCTTAAGATTAACACAAAATGATTGAGCAGAAAGTTGTGTCACAGTACAAGTAGCAAATAGAAAGCACAGTACATAACTATTGAGGACAGTATCTATGTAACCTCCGACTTCTTCATCCTTGCTCTAATATTAGTGGGAGTTTAAGGAACAAATTCTACGAGCACTATGGACTTCCATTACAGTCGACTATGACAGTACACCAGTCTTATTCTTCTTCTTCTCTCTTGTTTAGGAAAATTGGTACGTTATCTTAAGCAAGCCGGCATAATGCCAGCGCAGTGAACTTGCACCCGAGAAAAACAGACGCACACCATGATGAGTGAGACAGACTTGCGTTACTGTATCGGTCGAGTACATGCAGGTGGTGAAGCTCTTACTTTTCTATTACGGGTGGCACTGAGAATACTCTGTTAAAAGGGCTACTCCTTAATTAATTTAGCTTTCACCCTATAGTGCAAATGAGTATTAGAAAAGGAAAAGAAAGAAGCTAAATAATCTGATTATCTATCACTTCACATGGGATGTATTTGATGACATATGGGATGACTTTAGGTGCTTTGCTTATTATTGAGTGAACAGTGATACACCCACACATGAATGACATACTACTACTAAACTAAAGTTATTAAGAGAGGTAGGGAGTGTCCACCGTAATAACCGGATATATGCGGTGTTTGCAGTTGCTATACAAACTACTGCTACCATTCATGGTAGTATTTGGACAAAATTACAACTTCTTTTCCTTGCCTTTCCTACACAGGAACGGACGTGCGGGTGCGGTGTTACATGCTCTTCAAAGTAACACTTAGTTCATCCAGTGACCGTCTACTCTCTCTAGATACACATATGCTATCTAAGAGTCAGATAGTACCATGATCCAGGCATCCATCCATTCAAAGTATATGCACACATACAGTTTCTGTTTCACCCACCCAGGCTGTTCTCCTTCCACCCATCCTTGCTTCATCATTCACCCAGCCATGCAGCATACCATAATTTTTCCTTCCCAGCCACCTCGGGGACCAAGCAAACACATATCATTCTTCTTTGCCAGTCATCATTACATTTCTCGTCCTTCCACACTTACTTACACCCTTCTTTCGCTTTTCGTTCATCCCATCCATCAAGTTCATCTCAGATCTGATTGGGATTCTTCTCACCAAAAACTTCACAGCTAAGTCGAAGTACATTTAGAGGAGGCTACTACCTGTATGTATGTATGTATAAACTATTTTGTAGCGCGCTCCGTTACTTGAGAGTATCCTGGCGCGAACTACCTGGTTGATTTATAATACACCCGTGCAGAAAACACACTCTGCAGTCTTCAATCTCGATAAGTAAGGAATATATAGCTTACCTCTGCCCGCCACCACCGTGTTATCCCTCACAGGATTGCCCGGCACTTCCACCGCCTCCTCCCCAGAGTTGTTCCCCTCGTCCAATCCCACCACCTCCGCGCTGGCCTCGCCTCCAGATGTTCCACCTACAAAGTACATTTAATAATGTTAGAATACACCACTCACTACTATATAATATTTGGTCTAGGAGGAAGAAAGAAATGTGAAAAAAACAGAATACAATGTAATAATTTGTGACAGTCTACTCTAAAGTAAAAATGTCCCTTTTTCCAGGGAAGGCTGTTGTCTTGCTGCACTTTTTAGCACAACTGATGAATGCTTGCTTTTTAGTTTTAACACGCACCACTTTTTCTCCTAACAGACAGAAGCTTGACTTCTAAGAACACGAGCAGGATCAAGTTCAAACCAGGTGAGAGCTCGGCTCGACCACAAGAAATGTGTCCAATTAATCGTCAGCACTAAGCACTTTTCCATTTTCAGTTAAACGTTTACTTTTATGACAAACTTGATTGTAATAAATGTGTTTACTTTTAATAAAGCTTTTAAACTTAAATAGACTCTGTGGTTTTTGGTCCTCCAGACTAGAGTGGATGAGCTAAAGGTTTTGGAATTTTTTGCAAGCATGAGTCCGTGCCTCTGACATCATTGGGGATCAATCATCAGTGACTTTGGGAGCTAAATGACTCTGCCACACTATCTAGTCAGTAAGGAGATTGGGGGTTCAACTACAAAGTCTGTTATCACTGAGGTATGTGGAAAGTCTAACAGCACCTATTATAATTGATAAGCTAAGCAATGCAATATTTAGTGTCCATAGTTCTGTTTGTGCAGATTTGTCCCTGCAACAGTAGTAGAATGGATTGTCCTACTATCCAAACCAAAAGTAAAGTAGTATCTTATTCTTTCTTGGTGGTCATTCACCTTTTTATTGTTGGCAATTGTCAAAGCATAAACATTTAGAAGACTTGAAAAGACATTATGGACAATCCCAGAGGACTGCACTCAGTGCATAGAGCTATTGCTGACTAGAATGGGAGTCCAATGGAATTTCCAAATGTGCAATCTTAGTTAGCTAAACAGACAGACTAATAAGAATAATCTAGTAATACCACAGGGAGTCGTAGTCGAGGCAGGATAAGAATTTAGATCCAGTCTACAAGAAGATCAAAGACGATTTAGAAAAAATCGAATGAGGAACGCTAGGAAAAAATAAGTACTCTATATTAAAATTAAAACTTACTGGGGCCAGCAAAGGAGCCCTCGCCTGCCCGATCCTGGCCTGCATCCTGAACAGCACCCTCCTCCTCCTCCTGTGTCCTCTTGCCCCTGGGGGGAGCTGATGTACAACATGAAAGAAAGAAAGACCAGAAAACATGGATGATATTTGTCAACCAAATCAAACATTTCAAAAGAACAATAACAAAATATTTTGACGAAATAGCAAATAGACAACTATTCCACGGGATATATTATTGACCGATCTCATGTGGTCTACTACGTTATTAGTATTGCTTGATTTGCGGACCGTCGAATTGGAAACTTCTTATGTAACTCACTAGACAAAGTACTAAAAAGGTTTGCCTAGGATTGGCAGGCAGCAGTCCGCAGCACGCGAAGTGACAGACAAAGTCCATCGTGATTGCAGATCAGAGACAACACTAAAGTTTCCTACTACATTAACCAGTCATTAAAATACTCAAACTATCAATCCACCACCACTATTTCTTCTTATCGCCATGTGTACAAAGAAAGGACTGGACTTGAGTCTGTAGGGGCTGATTTAGAAGCCCCTTGCGGCTCTTTTGCTCCATTGTTGCGTGACTTTTGTGACGCAGCGGCAGAACAAAAAAGGCGCAATGGTGCGGCGTATATTAACAACGTGACGCATATGAGAGATGCATCACGTTGTAAAGCCCTGCGCCATCAGGGGGCGTTCCGGCGCAAGGGAGGGCTTTCCTGCGCAGGAACGCATCCTAAAAGTGGCTGAGGGAAATCTACAAGATTTCAATCACTCACTTTAACGACAATGATGCGTGACTCAAACCCTGCGCCTGCTTGAAGCAGACGTACGGCTTGACGCAGCATTGGGGAGATAGGACACCCCAGAGCGTTGATGGAGCTGCGCCATCGTTGCGGCGCAACTCCAGCAATGCGCCGCCTTTACGGCACAGATGCGTAACGCTTTGGTGACGTTTTGGGCCTATGGTGCGCCGCATTGTAAGTACGGCGCACCATGGGTGGTGGTGGCGTGGCGCACAATTACTGGCGCATCCCTGCTACTTTGCAGGGATGCGCCAGTAATTAAAAATCTGAACCTTAGTGTCTAGCATTACGCAGTTCTTTAAACTACACTCATGCATAATTTCACAGGACAATGAAATGAACACAAAAGCGAAAACAAATAAGCATAGTAGCAACACTACTGAGAAGGAGAGCAGTGCAACTGAAATGCACAGAAGATTTTGAAATATAATTTACCTACAATGTAATGAGCAGCATTATTGCTCTTGGTAAAAAACAAAAATTTGCAATATAATAACACACAGAGCAGGAGAAAACAGAGTAATAAAGAAATAGCTACTACTACTCACCAAGCCCGGGGATCTCAAGGCCAAGCAGGTCGAGCAGATCTCGTTCACGGTCCAGGACATCCGTCCAGCGGTGGGTGGCCTGGTTGTAGGTGCGCCGGACCCGAGAGTGGTGGTACATGGCCCGGCAAACCTTCTCCCACCGCTTCCGGCGCTCCCGGATCCCGTACCCGACACCGATCCTGCCGCCTGCCATGATGGTCCTGGGGAGGCGGCGCTGAACATAAAAAATTAGTGCGGCCACCTCCTCCGGGCTAAAGATCTCCCGGGGTACAACCTGCTCCCCCCTCAAACGCCCTCACGGGAGCCGGGCACGGGGTGCGGGACCCTTCCCCTTCTCGGGATGCTTCCCGGCTCCCTTCACCATGGTCTGGGCAGAAAGGAAGCTAAATAATAAAGAAAATAGAATAGGGAAGAGAAGAAAAGTAAAGAGTTGAAAAAAGTAGTTTAAAATTAACCAAAAGTAGCAGAAAACACAAAAATATAGAGCAAGAAAAATAGAGAGATAGATAATAAGTAAAATAGATAAAAAAAAACTTCAAACAAGCAAAGGATGGCAGAGATACAGAGAGGATACCAAAAGCATGCCCAGAACCATAGCAATGAATGAGAAACAAGATGGCCGCGCCCGTTCACGACCGCGCGGGTAAGTTTGCGCAAGATTTTCCTCGCGAACACCCGCGAAATTGTACTGGCGAGCCGCACACTTTGCGAGATTACACTTCGCGCCCGGAAACGGAAATACGTCATGCAAACAAGATGGCCGCGCCCTTGAACGACCGCGAGGGTAACTTCGCGCCTTGCGCTACAAGCGGCTCGCGAAAACGCACAAAACCTTGCGAACTAACACGCCGCAAAAAAACAAATCGCATATTCGCACAAATTCGCGGCTTCCGAATCCGATCTCGCGCGTGTTCGCGCCACGCGAATCCCGCGAAATTGCAGAAAAACAAGTTTTGCAAAACTGAAAGCACTCAGCAGGTGCAAGAGTTAAAACTCATCATTAGTAACCATTCCCTGTAGTGCTTCCTGACTGGGGCCCCTCCAGAGTTCAGTTGCTAGTTGCAACAATTGTATGACCCTGCTCTGACCCTCACAGCAGGCTCATAGAATACCTACAAGTAGGCCACAAAAGTCCTGGAGAAAAAAAATTAAACTGCAACAGAAAGCAAATTACTGATAAGGAAGCAGGTGCCAGACCTGGAATTTTAAAACAGTGACACATTATTAAACTAACCCCAAATTAATTCATGTCAGTTGAAGCAGGGCAGGTGTGCTTGCTTTTCCCCCCCATAATGTACAGTGATGATGAACCAGAGGGTGGCATTGATGTAACAGAGGGTGGCATGGGTGAAACAGAGGGTGGCAGTGGTGAAACAGAGGGTGCTGGGAACCTGTGATGATGAACCAGACGTAGAAACAACATAGTCGCGACCGTTGCGAGCCGACAAGTAAGTTCGCAATTGCGAACTGGTACCAAACCCTCGCGAACTGGCAGAAATCCTTGCGAACACAAAATAAAAACGCAAATTCGCGAGAATTTGCGGATTTTGCGGATTGCGAGTTCGCAAATTCGCAAAATTCGCAAACGCCGGATTCGCAAAATTCGCCTATGCTTAGTCACAACACATCTCCCTCCTTCAGAAAATGCAGATAAAGATCTTCCCATAATACAATACAACACAAAATGAAAATTAGCAAATGTACAATACAGTAGTTAGGGAAAGAAATAGGAAAATAAATCAATAAAGATAAAACCCTCAGAGTACAAGGAATGGAACAACAGACTATGGTTATACAATATAAACACCTAACTATAGCATCACACACATGGTGGCTGTAAGCAACCATGTTAATATATTTAAAAAAGATAATTAACAACAGTTGAATTTTCAAACTGATATCCATGAACCAGATTATAATCCTTCAAGAAAGGTGGTTTCTTCTTTGGATGGGTATTACAACAGAACCTATGCTATTCAGAACTTTTGTCAACCAAAGGTAGGCTTAAATTGGGTCTGTCATTGTCTCTACAATTTGCTAACCTAGATAATGCTTTACACTCCACCATCACACAATAAATAATATATCCGTATTTGTAAAGCGCAAACTATTCACCCTTACGGGTTTCAAGGCACTGGGGGCCGTCGTGGAAATTAAGTGAGCTATTGCCAGAGTCACAAAGTGCTGAGCTGAGCTGAGCTGCCGCCGGAGCCAGGGATCGCACCATGAACCCTGTGCTCTGAAGTCAGCTGCCCTGGCTGCTGCACCACACCTCTCTACACAACACAACCACATTTTTCGTCACACGAAAAATGCACTTCAGTCTCCAGAATTTTGATTTACCCTTGGGTGTCCAACCTGGTTTCTTCACAAAAACTAGATTGCCCACCCTCCACAAGCATTGTGTTTATCATCAAAACTTTTTTTTTACTTTTCCTGATACTTCTTTACCACACAGGAATCCACCACCTTCATTCGCTATTTACTCCTCAACCAGATTGGCTTGAGTTTAGACCCTGCAACAAGTCTTCTCTTAAAAAATGGGATGGTGAAAGTTTGGTCACAGAATGGGGAGCATTGTGAGATCCTGTTCTCCAACACAATTTGGGCAGGCACTCTAACCAATTGGTTCTTGCTCTCTAGCAAACCATTAACCTGTGGTGAGTATAATGCTGTGCAAAGCTGTGTAATGGGGAACTCATCTAAAAATAATTATTTCATTTCATTAGCAATGAACTGAACCCCATTGTCGGTGATAATAATCTTGGGCACCCCCTCTGAAGCAAACACATCCCTAAAAAATTCAAGCGCACTCCTGGTTCCTGGTAGTCACAGTATTTACACAGCAAGCTGAAACCCACCAACAGGACAAATCTTTCCCCTTGTGACAGCAGGTCAAAAGGACTAACAATGTCTAACCTTGTTAGAAAGTGAAAGTGGGTCAGTCTAACTGTAATGGACCCGTCATTTGCTGCACACTGGATGCAATGCCTCACCACACCCTCCACATGTCTATCTAACCCTCACTGTTAGACCTGGCACCTTGGCGTGGGTCTCCCTTCCACTCTTGCTGTTGCCTCATGTGTTTTTGCTGGTGTTAGAGGCTTTGGGCACTGTGGCACCGCTGTCCAGTGCCACAGTGCAAGTGCTCCCTATTGTAAATTGATGTATGAATTAGTGATTCCATGATTGGCTGGTTTGGTTTACCAGTCAGACCCTAGTACAGTGTACCGGGAGTGCCCAGGGCTTGTAAACCAAATGCTGCTGGTGGGCTTGTAGCACCGGTTGTGCCACCCACAGAAGCAGCCTGTAAACGTATGTCTAAAGCTTGACATTGCAGAGCCTGTGTGCAGTCAGGTACTGCCACGTAGACTGAGCACGTGCACCCACTTGCCAGTCCCTAAACCTTCCCCTTTCTTCATATCAGACACCCCTATGGTAGGTCCAAGGGCAGGGTGCATTGAAAGTGTAAGTTAGAAAAGCCCTGATGTGTGTGGCATGTCCTAATAGTGGACTACAGCCATTTTCGTTTTTCACTATTGCAAGGCTACCTATTCCCCATAGGCCAGAATGGGCAGTTTGATTATTATATCTTATAATCCTAACTGACTCAGGGAACATGGTATACATTTGAGTTTAGTATGCCTGAACTCAGAATGATAAAATACATCTTTTAGTGAAGTTGATTTTAACATTCTGGATTTGAAAATAACACTTTTAGAAAGTAGGTATTTTCTTGTCTAACTATCCAAGCCTGCCTCTGCTAGGTTGTGTATTCCTTGTCTGGAGTTTGAGTGACAGGGGCTGGGGGATTCCAGGAGACAGGGTGAGTCAGCCCAGTGATGAATAGAGAGATCTGCATCTAGATGGGAGGGATGAGTCGCACCTGGGACCTGAATAGGGTTGTGCCTTCCTTCCACAATGCTGGCTCCACCTCCTGTGGTGCGTCTGATGTCTCTGCCCGGCACTGTGAAAGGAAAGGAGTCATGTCAACAGAGTGCTCCAGGACTGACCAGAACTGGTTTGGACTAGGCAAAGACCTCTCTGCCTTCAGAGAACAAAGAGAAACCGTCCATAAAACAGGGTCCCAAACCCCAGAAAATTAGATCACTTTTGGACAACAACATGAAAACTTTGCTGAGGAGTGGAACCAGAAGAAACTGAGGAGAGATTATCCCTAAGCTGAAGGACTGCTTGGGGAATTTCCCTGCAATGGTTGCCTGACTGCCAAAGAAAGGAGAAAATAACTTTGTGTACTTTCATCAACTTGTAAGGATCTCCAAGGGCTTGGGAGAAGAGCTTGCCTCCTACTGAAGTCTCAGGGATAACAGATTTCAACCACCAGCTCACCAAGAGTTCTTTGGAAGTGCCTGATGCTGGGACTGCGTGTCGCAATTAGCTGGAAGCGCAACTCACAAAGAAGAAGTCTGTCGCCGTCGCTGCCATCGCATCTCTGAACAAGGGTGTCGCAGCTGTAGCTGATGCATTGTACCGCACCACAAGAAACATCTCACAACATCGAAGAAGGGTGACGCCGTCGCAGCCGCTGCCGTTGCATGTCTGAACAGGGGTGTCGCCACTGTAGCTGTTGCATTGCACCGCAGAAGCGCCTCGCATCTACGGAGAAGCGTGCCGCCATTTAAGCCACTGTTGTCGCATCTCTGAACAAGGTTGTCGCCGCTGCAGCTGTCGCATCGAGTGGAAGCGTCTTGCATCAGGGGAGAAGAGTGTCGCCACCAAAGCCGCTGTCATCACATCTCTGAACAAGGGTGTCGCCACTGCAGCTGACGCATCGAGTCGAGACATCTTGCAACATCGGAGGAGCGTGTCGCGTCAACAAGAAGACGCCATCTTTGTTTCTTTGCAGCCAATCTTCAACGCATCACCGTTCTTGAGTGCCCCCTTTCCTGCAACACTTTTGTTGCCCTGCATGTTGCATCTTAAGGTACATTGACTCAAAGTGTCGCAATTTAAGATCTAAAGAGAACTAGGCCAATTCTACCATTTTAAGTACTGCATTGTGGATTTTTGTCATTTGTGGTCTTGTGTTAAATCTATATAAAGAATACTTATTTTTAATATACAACTGTGTGGTGTCCATCTGTAGTGTTGTCACTGGGTTACTGTATGTTTTCACAAATGTTTTACACACTGCCTCTGAGATAAGCCTGTCTGCTCGTGCCAAGCTGCCAAGGGGATGAGCAGGGGTTATACCCCCTTACCCTGAGTAGACGCAAGGGTCCCTATTTGTCACAAGTACCTACCTATGTCAACTAGAGACCCCTAAATCTAACACTCACCTTTGTCGGATTCCTTCCTGAGTGCCCCTTGTTCACAAGATTTACAATTTTTTATATTTTTATTAAAATTAGTAACATTCATATAAAATTACCGATTGACAATATCAACAGGTTGCCCACATCATGGTACAATATACAGAGGTCAGCAAAGCAATTACATTAATTAGTCACATCTCCGTCCTCACTTCTGCGTAATTCAAACTCCACCACTGGGGATACCCCTCTATAGACATTCCATTTGGTCCATTTCTTTCCCATTTTTTCGGGCACCCCCTGGATATAAAGAATTCTTTCTCCACAATCATGCATGTGTCTAATTCTTTCACCCATAGAGATGCGGAAGGTGGTGCCGCCCCTCCCCACCCCTTCGCCAGTTCCCTCTTCACCAGCGTGTATCCCAGCATCACTAGCTGTTGTTCGATTTCAGTTAGGTCAGTGGCTGCCCAGATGTTTAATAAGCCTAGTTGTGGTGTCAATCCCACCATCTTTCCCAGTGCAGTCTGCATATGATTTGTGGCATCCTCCCAGAAGTGACGGACAGTCAGGCACTCCCAAAGGGTATGGTGTGGCGATGAGTCTGGTATGACCTCACAGCTTAGAAAAGCCGCCTGTAAGGCATGCCTTATTTGCAGGTATCTGAATACCTCCCCGGAGCCATCTTGTAAGTCCTCCGGAGGTCCTCAAATTTAAGTATTGAGCCCTTTTTAACCGAATCTTTCACCACTGAGATTCAGATCATGTCCCATCCATCAAATCCTGGTTGATAACACAGCATGTCCAATTTTTGAGCATACCACAGTGGTGTCATCTTGGTGAGGGTATTCGCCCAACCCAACCGTGAATTTGCCTGACGCCAAATCTTTATTGTATGTAGCATTGGGATGATGTACCTCTTTTCCTTAGTGTAAGAGTAAAGGGTCCCCAAGTAGCCCAAGCAATCTATCTGGTACCTATCCAGGGCGTAGGCGGGGTCAGTAGGCGGGAACGATATCCAATGATTCACAGCCACCAGCTGCGAGGCCTAGTGGTACAGCTGGAGGTCCGGCAGTGCTATTCCTCCGTCATACCAACTTTTCGTTCATTTTTTCAATGCCACCCTAGGGGCCCTGCCATCCCACATCAGCATTCGCATCTCCCCCTCCACTGCAAGGTTTGGGCAGTTCTGAAGGATATATAAAAACGCGGGAGCACCAGCATTTTAAAGAGAAAGGCTCGGCCCACCAGAGATGAAGGTAATGACCTCCAGTGCTTCACATCTGATCGTAGCCTGGCCAACGGTGGTGCCAAATTACGACTATGGAAAAGAGCTCTGTCTGATGTAACAAAAACTCCCAAATACCTAAAACCTTCTCCAGCAACTTCTATTTTGCAGTTTTTGGGGAGACGGGGAGTTTGCCCCTGAAGCACGAATAGCACTGACTTGCCCCAGTTTATTGCATACCCTGAATACTTCCCTAAGTTTGTAAATATATTCAGAACAACGTGTATGGATTCATAGGGGAGGCAAGATATATTAGTATGTCATCAGCATACAAGGATATTCGATCCTCCTGCCCTGCCACCCACCATAAGCCTCTTACCATCGCGTCTCGACGTATCAAGGCAGCCAAGGGCTCTAGCATAAGGCATATCAATGGGGACAGCAGACATCCCTGTCTGGTGCCTCTCCACAACGTAAACGCTCGGGAGGCATAGTTGTTAACTCTCACCTGTCCCTGTATGCCAGTATAGAACAGTTTCACCCAACCTATACATTTGGGGCCTAGCCCCACTCTGGCGAGGACTTCAAATAAATACGGCCATTCTATGGAATCAAATGCCATGGAGGCATCCAAGGGGATGTATGTCGTTACAACGCATACTTTTACTCCGCGTACCATTACAACGCGGTATTTACAACGCATACCGCTACAACGCATAGCGCTTTGGGGTGCTGGATAGTGGTAAGTATAATTTACTATTCTAACTCCAGTCCCCGTGGACCCTAGGGAAGGTGTTGGATAGTAAATTAAACTTACCTCTTATCCTAGAGCGCCCCCCAGTGCAATGCGTTGTAACGGTATGCGTTGTAATGCCTGCGTTGTAGTGGTAGTGCGGAGTAAAAAATGCGTTGTAACAGGTGAATACCCATCCAAGGACAATATTACTGCGTCCTCTTCCAGAAGCTCTCTGCGCGCCAGTATGTTTTGTAGACGGCGTATGTTAAGAGCCGAATTTCTCCCTGGCATAAAACCAGACTGATCTGGGTGTACTAAAGTGGATATCACTGTCCCGAGTCATGTAGCAAGAGCCTTCACTAGAATGTTTGCTTCTACATTGATCAACAAGATGGGCCTGCACAAGCCACAGTTTTCCAGTCTTTTGGATAACAGCGGTTGTAGCTAGAAGTTGATCTGCCAGCAGCTGTCCCCTCTCATAGCTTTCCTCATACATGGCGCGTAGGTGCAGGGCCACCTGAGAGGACATGACTTTTATTAACTCAATGGGGGTACCATTTGGCCCCATCACCTTACCAGACTTAATTTGACCAATGGCCTTCTTGATCTCTTCACTCGTTAAGGCTTCATCTAGCCTGTCCCTATCTAATTCTAAAGGGTCGGCACGTCACTAGCCAATATGTTATGTTATGTTATTTATTCTTGTAGAGCGCACGGTTACCCTGGGGTGTCCTGGCGCTTAATGCTGATTGCCTGGGAAGCAGGTTTTGTATTATTGGGAAAAGAGCAACGTTTTCAGACCCTTACGAAAAGACAGAAAGTCTGGAGCATTTCTAAGCATGAAGGGCAGCTCGTTCCAGGCTCTAGAAGCACAGACAATAAAGCCTCTGCCTCCCCTTAGACTTTTTAAAGGAGGCCACTTGCACTTGCTTAGCACCTGTTGATCTTAAGTTCCTACCTGGAACATACCATTGAAGCTTACATCTGAGAAACTCTTGATCTATTCCATTAACTGCCTTAAAGACAATGCAGAGAGCCCTGAAGCAAGTTCTTAGCCTTACTGGGAGCCAATGTAGTTTTTTCAATTCGCTTCTGACAGAGACATACTTAGGGATTTCAGCCAGCATTCTTGCCGCTTCATTCTGGACCAGTTGAAGCCTATTCAAGTGTTGTTTTTGAGCTTGAAAGGTAGAGGCAATTACAATGGTCCTGACGCGACAATATAAGAGTTGTTACCACTGTCCTCAGATTGTTCTGAGTAAGGAAAACCTTGATTTTCCTGATTATCCTGAGAACCATAAAGCAGGCTGAGGTCACCATACTTACTTGGTCTCCCATAGTAAGCTTAGTGTCCACCAGAACTCCCAGTTTCTTAACTTTCCTAACAGGTTCCGGGCATTTGCCAAGGTCCTGTGGCCACCACTCTGGAGTCCAGACCTGTGGATTGTTACCGAATTTCAGGACCTCGGTCAATTCACATCAATAGGAGTTGACGTGAATCTTCTTCCGTGTACGTAGTGGAAGGGGAGTATATTCTTTCTAAATGGTCTGCGAATGCCTCTGCGATGTCTCTGGGGTGATTAAGTATCTCACCATTTGGCAGCGTCAGTCTAGACACCCATCTTGTGCCCTGTTCCCGCCTCTACAACTGCGCTAGGGTTTTATCTGCCCTATCCCCCAGTTAGTACAACCTATGTTGGGTGCTATGATGTTTGGCCATCATGTGTTCTCGTGCCTTGATTTTGTACACATCTTGTTTCAAGGTCAGTCTATGGTGCGTATCGCTTGAGGGTTATTAGCTTGGTCTGCCTCTAGTCTTTGGAGTTCCTCCTCCATCTGAACCAATGTTCAGCGCCTTTTTGTAATATACCCCATATTTAGGGACAGAGCTTGCCCCTTTAAAACCACTTTATACACTTCCCATATAGTTTGAGCCGAGTCTACCGATCTTAAGTTTTCTTGAAAGTAGTTCCCCGTTTGCACACACAGTTCTTCTTTTATGTCTGGTATTATCAACAGCCACGGGTTAAGAACAATAGTGGTACGCGCCTGTCGTTCCCAATGCGTGAACTCAATCCCAACTGGGGAGTGTTCCGAGATACCCCTGGGTAAGATCTGAGGGTACCTAAAACTACCTATCGAGTCCATATACATTAGAAAGTTGTCTATACGGGAAAGACTTTTGTGGACACTAGAGAAATATGTGTGTTGCGGGTCTCCCGGTTATAATTCACGCCCCACGTCCAAGAGCCCCATTGCAGTGGTGAATTCTGCCATCAACTCATTCAGTCCAGCTCCCGCCCTCTGTGGGTGTCTGCCAGTCATGTCATCCATCGTCATGTTGTAGTCCCCTCCCATTAATGTACCGTCAGGGAGTCTGGTCAGCAAGTTACTGAGGTCTGCCAATGCCGCCTAACCCAATGCTGGTGGCAGGTAAACAGAGATGACATTAAGTGCACTCCCCTCCCACTGTGCTTCTACCACAGCAAATCACCACTTGGGGTTTGCCCTTGCCTTATGCACAATTAGAGGCGTATTTCTTTACACCAGGATACCCGTACCTCTAGAACTAGTGGTGTAGTCCGCATGAACTAGAAGTTTGTATCCCCATCTATAGAGGGCCTTGCTTTTGTTTCCCACCAGGTGGGTTTCTTGCAGCAGCACTAGATCTGGGAAGTGTCTTTTCAGATATTGTTGAACGATTCCCCTTTTTATTTTATCTCCCATCCCTTTAACGTTTCAAGACAGGACAGAAAGTGCTAGGTCCCTATTAACCCCCATCCCATAACATATTGAAATCCGCAATACAGTAGATCAAGGATAAGGAATACATGTCATGGAATACCAATTGAATGTGAGCAACTCCCGTTTGTGTGTGTCCTTCGGTACCAAAACCAGCGTGAAAATCGGCATATAGCAAGATACAATAGCTATAATACAAGTCACAATAGCTACAATTCAAGTCAACGTAACTCCGAACTGATGAACGTCCCTCCTTCCTCCCGTCCTCCCCCCTGCCTCCCTGCCGGTGGATGTTAAACTACCCACTCCCCAACTAGGCAGAGTGCCTCTTCCCCCCCCCAAAAATGCTGAAAGTGCATCCCTGCTAGTTTCATGTTACATATTACAAATTGTCCATTGTCCGTATCCTATGAGTGTCTTGAAAGGATCAGTGACCGTGAGGTGCAAACTACCTAGACATTGTTGAAAATCAGAGCTGTAGGCAGTCACAAACGTCCATCAACCTTAGAAATATTTACCCCTCCCTCAATACTTGCACTTCCGTAGAGCCATGGGCCATCATCCTGTATCACCAGGAATTATTCAGTCTTCGTCTGCTTCTCACTTCCCAGAGTGCAGGGGCCCCCAGGCAGTCTGTCCAAGTTCCCTCTCTGCTGTCTGGGTCCACCAGTGCCGTCTCTTCTTTGGCCCCCACCCTCTGCCATTGCTCCAGCCAATCCCACACCTCCTCCGGCGACGTGAAGAACCAAGTTTTGCCTTCTGACTCCACTCTGAGCTTGGCCGGAAAGAGAATGGCATATTTAACTTCCCTGTCCCGAAGCTCCCTTTTCACTGCCTGAAAGATGCGACGCCGAGACTGGACTTTAGCCGTGGAGTCCGGAAAAAATGTAATGTCACTGTTGTCGATTTTTAGCGGTGGGCTAGCTCTCGCCGTCTGCAGTATGATGTCCCTGTCACAGTAGTTAAAGACGCAAGCTATAAGGGGTCTCGAGGAGCCCCAGGTTTTGGCCTGTCTGCCGGCACTCTAAGATTTACAATTTTGTCCCATAATCCAGCCAGAGAAACTGTCCAATCCCAACAGTAAAGGTCACAATTTTCAGCCCACAGCTCCTCCCTGACATTCCAAAATCCCTTTACTTCTATGGCAATTCCCTTGAAAGCAGGCCAACCTGACACCAGAGTATCCATGAACATCTTCCTTACTTCATCTTTCGTAGATTCTATCTCCCATTCTGATTTACCAATTGCTAACTCCTCGACCCACATAACAGGGTCCACCTAGTCTCTGCCCAAACAAGTTTGTCAGCAGGCAACCTTGACAAATAATCAGTGGGAACATTCTTTGCTCTTGGAAGATACTTGACCTGATACTTGAATTCCAATAACTGCTCCACCCACCTTTTTATGCGTGGAGTAATGTTATAAACATTTCTGCTCCTTAACAACTGCACTAAGGGCCTCTGGTCTGCTCTGAGCAGGAACAGCAATCCCCACAAAATTTAAAATAGCTTGTTGCCCACTTGCAAGCCAGTGCCTCATGTTCAATGATGAAGTACCTATCCTCAGCACCTTTGAGAAACCGTGAAGCAAAAGTTACCACCTTCTCTTCCTCATCATCAACTTGAGACAACACAGCTCTAAGACCCTGTAAACTGGCATCTTCTTTAATGGTGATCTGATAGACTTCAGCACACTGGTAATATTCTTGGCCAATTTAGAATAGTATGCCGCCAACCCTAAGATTGACCTGATCTGACGTTCTTGGATGGCGACATTGCTTCTAAGATGGAGTTTGCCAGATCAGTTTTAGTACTAATGCCCTCTCTTGAAATAGTGTGACTCATGTATGAAACAGACCCTTCACCAAATTTACATTTTTCCTTTTATTAGAGTAAGGCCTTTATAGCTCAATCTAGTAAGTACCGGCTTCACAGTATCAACATGTTGCTGTTTGTCACCACCATACACCAGAATGTTATCCTGGAAATACATCACAGATTCAATTTCCCTCAATACCAATTTCATAAGCCTTTGGAAACACTCTAACGCCAAAGCATGTCCAAATGGTAACCTTTTAAACCTATATGCCTGAGGGCATAACAAAAAAAGTGAGTGCTCCCGAATCTTCATGTGGCATGGCCTTGTGATAAGGGGCAGACAAGTCCATCACGCTAAATATAGAAGCACCCGTATGCACGGCCAGAGCCTCAGTGATAGTCGGCAGTGGTTGGTAATCAACCCAAATACATTGGTTGAGGTTGACACACATCCTGAGCTTGGTACCATTTCCTTTGGGAGCCAGGACCTCTGAGGCCAACCCCTCTGAGGGTTCTACCTCCTCAATGACCCCCAAAAGAAGATGCTTGTCCAATTCATCTTGTATAGGCTTTAGGATAAGCTTTGGCAACTTCCTTACATTATGTACCACCTGTTTGGCACTCTTCTTTAAGATAATCTTACGCTCAAACCCCTTGAGAATACAAAGCTAAACTTTAAACACTTCAGGGTATTCATTAACCAGTTCAAGGTCTTCACCATTGATGTGAGAGTTGTGGTACAGGGTAATCCTTCAGTCTTTTTGGTATCTTCACGGCAACATATTGTTACGATGTTTGGCCATATAGATTTTCCCTACTGTTTCGCTCCCCCATGAAGTTAATTTTCATTACTGTGTATCCTATGAGGTGACCATGAAGCCGCCAAAATTGTGAGATTGTTTACTCAAATATCTATCTCACATTGAGGCATAGCTACAGGGCCACTATCCACAACACCATTCACCTGTCTGATTTCCACAGGGGAGGGTGCAACTTGCAAGATTACATTCAGGCTCGCTTTAGGAACAAACAAACAAGTGTGGAGGGTCGGGGGGAATATTTAACGACCTGTCTGCTCACTCCCCAATGATCAGAACAAACACACAAGAGAGCAGAACAGGTCTGGAAGTGGTGTGTGACCATAGCAGTGTCTCAGGGACAGTAGGCTACATATGTGAACCAACGTTGCTGGTGGTTATGGGAAACACTAGGCTAGTACAAAACCCATCAGACCACCCATGTGGTGGAGTTTACGTCACGTGGGAATTGCAGATCAATCCATATCAAAAAGCGGCCATATAGTGCCGGTATAGAGATGGATGTCGGAAAACTAGCAACGTGTTTACCATGTAGTGGACTAGATAGTGTGCAGTGCTAAAGATAAAGTGATAAATAAAATTGACTACACAGACTCTGAGCGAGCCTTTAAACAGAAGTCGGTGTGTCAAGAATTAAAAAACTGCGCCAGGTAGAACGACTACCATATGGCGCTGTGTGCAGTACGGTCAACATGTTTCTGCCAAAAAGGGGATTTTGCCCCGGCATTCTTCAGGACCTAATATAAATCAGCTACTGCAAACATGACTGTGATTGTTGTGTACAGAGATAAGATTACTAGTAGAGAGATACATATCTACCAGGACCTTTAACGGTTAGATGTCCACTTGAGGGAAAGAAGGATGTCTTCTTCCTATCAATAAACAAGGGAGTTATTGTATAACAACATTAAATAAAACATACACACACCCCTGCATCCAGAGAGACTGTATAGACAACACACACCTGCATGAATACTTTGCATTCAGCATATTTGAAAAAAAGCATATTAGCTTGATCATTTCGAGGCATTTCCTCAAAGTGATACTCACCCAGTATTGTGTGGGTGAAGACCTCACCTCACCCGGCAACCGCTCGGGAGTATGAGGCCCCGCTCTGTGGTGTAGAAAGAGGACACAGTAAACACAAGGTACTAGAGTGCCCAGGCCAATTGCACTACACACAGGTGAGTGCTCTCTTAGACTTTCCTCCTTTTCGGTCTGTGCAGAATAGAGTAGTCTAGGCGTGCTCGGTTAAAGTAAAAAGAACATTAGCAGTCTGCTAAGTCTCGTTTGCTTTCTACATGACTAGGACACCTAAGAGGTCACTGCATGACACTGTGAGGGCTCCAAATTAAGAATAGCCAAACCACTCTTCTTTCCTGTCCCTCCCACTAGTACCACTGGTTGTGACTGGTTTTTATGAAGTCCCCAAAATACTTCATTACATGAGGGGTCTATACACTATCATAAGACTCTTCCAAGCCATCCTTAGAGGTCGGTATTACGCTATCTTTTTGAGAAGGGGTGACATGTGTGAACTAGGTTTGACAGTTGGGTACATATCACACGTTCGTTGGGTTTGTGTGTAGTGCAATTGGCCTGGGCACTCTAGTGAAGACATCCTTCTTTCCCTCAAGTGGACATCTAACCGTTAAAGGTCCTGGTAGATATGTATCTCTCTACTAGTAATCTTATCTCTGTACACAACAATCACAGTCATGTTTGCAGTAGCTGATTTATATTAGGTCCTGAAGAATGCCGGGGCAAAATCCCCTTTTTGGCAGAAACATGTTGACCGTACTGCACACAGCGCCATATGGTAGTCGTTCTACCTGGCGCAGTTTTTTAATTCTTGACACACCGACTTCTGTTTAAAGGCTCGCTCAGAGTCTGTGTAGTCAATTTTATTTATCACTTTATCTTTAGCACTGCACACTATCTAGTCCACTACATGGTAAACACGTTGCTAGTTTTCCGACATCCATCTCTATACCGGCACTATATGGCCGCTTTTTGATATGGATTGATCTGCAATTCCCACGTGACGTAAACTCCACCACATGGGTGGTCTGATGGGTTTTGTACTAGCCTAGTGTTTCCCATAACCACCAGCAACATTGGTTCACATATGTAGCCTACTGTCTCTGAGACACTGCTATGGTCACACACCACTTCCAGACCTGTTCTGCTCTCTTGTGTGTTTGTTCGCTTTAGGAACATCCACTACTTCATGCACCTTGGGATTCACTACTTCATGCACTCAAGTAAACTTCCCTCTCCTCACACAATTGTGACAAACAGACTTACCGGCATGGTAACTAGTACTGCTCAAGAGGTGATACACTACCACATTTAAATCATCTAAACTTAGATCATCTTCATGAACTGGAATTCTCTTTCATTGGTCTGTAACTCATAGTCATATTTTGTGCTGGGCTCTTTGATTTTTACAAGTTGGCTTATCACCTAAAAATGTAGCCACTCTGTCCACTGAATGTGGCGTGCTTCCTGTAATTTCTTTAATCAACCCTATGTGTGTTCCTATTCTTTTCACTATTTCAATAGCCTCTTTAATGAGGGATGTTTGTCCAAAAGCTTTTCCTGCACCCTGGTTTCATTTGTGCATCATAACAATTGATCCCCGATGAGGGAATCAGCTAGGTCCCTAAACTCACAGGTCCAAGTAAGACTCTTTAAAGAAGCTCCGTAACTTGCTACTCTTTCCTCTTTGGGGTGGGCTTTAGTGAAAAACGTGTTCCTCTCCATTACTATCTTTATACGTGGACCAACATGTCTCTGAAGCATAGAAATGGACATTTCATAAATGTCCTTTGGTTCACCTTCCCCATTGCCAATTATAATCTCATCAAGGCTTTTATAAATATTGCACAGCTCTTTGACCAGATTATGCAATAGTACACCTTGTTTCCTGGCTGAGGAGAACTATTCTCCCCAATCACTATTACATAAGAGTAACAAGGTATTTCCACCTCTTCCACAGTAGTAGGGGCTCCCCAGATTGAGATAAGAATTATGGAGGTTGAGACATGCTCCCCACTGCCATGTTGTAAGACCTGCAATAATAAATCTAACACAACAAACTAAAGAAATTAACTGATAAAATAAATGAAAGTAATTAGTCAAATTAATAAACTAACACAATGAGCTAAAATAATGAAAATCGAGCTTTCATTTTCCTGAGCTGAGTTTTGAATTTAAACACATTCAGAGATTATTATGGTACCCAGTATCAAGGTGTAGCCTGAGGCATCCTTTTGTTATATTTATTTATTTTAGTCATGCATACCATGTTATGCGGATCTGGTAGATAGCGAGTAAAAATGTTTCTAGCTGACGCAACAAGAATTTTCAATTCTATTAAGGACATGGAGGCAAGTATTATGCTTTTCTTTGCTTTACTGCAAAACACAGCAGTCCTGTCCTTCTTTTCCGAACAGCGTCATCTCGATCGTTCAGGTCTGTGTTCCTTGATCTCCCATAAAGAGAATATTGGTCGTAATATGCCATTCATGGACAAAGTGCATTTCATAACCATTATGACATTCACAAATTAGCATCCCCACATGAACAAATATCAATGGGTGGGAGCAAATTCAAATCATCACCATGAATTACACATGAATATTCCATTTGCAATAAACATGTTATCATAGGACACCATCATCATGTTACCTGGGTGGGATAATTCTTGCCTCTGTGTCCTTAATAGAATTGAAAATTCTTGTTGCGTCAGCCAGAAATGTTTTCTTCTATGTCAGTCCATGGAGGCTCTGATTATGCTAGTTTAAAGTTGTTCCATAACCATAGAAGCCACATCCAAAATCGGTTTAATGTAAAATGTCTTAAACGTTGAGTTAGATGACCAGTCTGCCACAGCCATAATATCTTGTAAACTAAAGCCTGTATAAAAAGCCTTGGAGGCCATTGCTCCCCTAACGGAGTGAGCCACAAACATGGCAGTATCTATGCCTACAAGTCCAAATAACCAAGTAACTCACCTGGCTAAAGTTGATGCAGTGACTGGGCGGAAAGGTCTCTGAAGAGAGATTAACAATTGTCCTGCAACAATGTTCCTGAACTCTCTAGTACAATCCTCATAACATTTTAAGCTTTGAACCACGCATAACTCGGTATGATGAGGAAAGGCAGGATATGAAATACATCTAGAATGTGTTTTTGTCAATCTGGATATCGTGAAAGAAACCCCCGAAGGAGTGAATACTCTACTTGCTATGTCCAAAGCTCGCACGTCCGGGATTCGTCTACAGGATATCAGACATAAAAGCATTGTAAGCTTTGCCGATAACTGTTTCCGGGATTAACCCTCATTGGCTGGCCAAGCTTTAAGGAAACGTAAAACTAAATCAACATCCCATACAACAGAGTATTTGGGGTTCCGGGGATTGACCAATCGGATACCCCTCACTACTTTACACACCAGGGGGTGTTCCCCCAACGGTTTACCATCTATATGTGGATGACCAGCCGAAATCGCTGAACGAAAATTGTTCACAGTCCGATATGCCATTCCTGAGCTTGCGAATTCTGACAGAAAATTGACTATGAGATGGACACCGGATCCCACGGGATCTGTTTGCCGTTCAGAACACCAACTAACCCATCTATGCCAAGCTGACTCATACCGCTTGTGCGTAGCAGGCGCCCATGACTGTGATAAGAAAAACATAGATTCTTGTGAAACTCCCGCCACTTGCCATCGTCGCCTGAAAATCTCCACGCCATAAGAGTCAAGAGGCCTTGCATTACCAGGGGATGAGGTAACCCCAGAGGGTCCTCCAGAATCTCCAGAAACAACTGTAGGCGAACCGGAAGAGCACATGACAAAGCTAGTGCCACCGGAAACCACGCTTGCGCTTTCCAACAGGGAGTTATTAATATCACCTCCGCCCGCTGTCGACGGAGTTGCGCCAATACTCTCGGAATCATGGCGAAAGGTGGAAATGCATATAGAATGCCCGTCGTCCATGACTGAAGAAATGCAAACGAGCTGATCACCAGAGGGTCTGGGCGCCAGCTGTAGAACAGAGCAAGTTGCGCATTGAGTCTGGACGCAAAAAGATCCACTGCACATGGGCCCCATTTGTCGTTCAACTGATTGAACACTCCGGGATGCAGCCTCCAATCGCTGGCATCCCTCAAGAAACGAGAATTACAATCCGCTACCACATTGGAAGAACCCGGAATGTACTCCGCCGTCACCGATATATGATGGGCCAGGCAATAATGCCAAAAGTCCTTGGCTATCTCCACCAGGAGACGAGACCTCGTACCTCCCAGACGATTGATGTACCGTACTGCTGACACATTGTCCGTCCACAGTAAAAAACAGCAAGTCATCCATTGCGGGGAGAGTGTCCGAATAGCAAACGAGCCCGCAAGGAGCTCCAGGCAATTGATATGGAGTTTCAGTTCCTCCGGGGACCACCGACCCCCAGTTTTGACTGAACCGCAACGGACTCCCCAGCCCCATCTGCTGGCATCCGATTCTATGATTATCTCCGGACTGGCCGCGAAAATGGTTTTGCCATTCCAAGCATCCATGTGATCCAGCCACCAAGTCATCTCGGTCCCAGCCTCGTCGGAGATCGAGATCTGCTCTGCATAACTCAGACCCTTGCGTAAGTGCAGAATTTTCAACCGCTAAAGCGCCCTGTAGTGTAGGGGTCCTGGGAATATCGCCTGTATTGAGGCGGCCAGAAATCCCACCAATCTGGCCAATGTCCGCAAGGTTATAGTCTGAGAGGAAAGCGCTCTCCTCAACTCCTTCTTGATAGCTACTCTTTTCCTCAATGGTAATAGTAACTGAGCCGCAATTGAGTCTACCTGAAACCCCAAGAATTCCATTGACTGTGTCGGAGTCAGAATGGACTTCTGCGCGTTGATGACAAATCCCAACTCCTGTAAGAGTTGTACTGTCCAGTTCAGATGAAGAAGAACTGTGTCCATATTCCGTGACATAATCAGAATATCATCCAAATAAATTATGAGTCCCCCGTTCTCTCAGATACTGAACCACAGGCTTTAGTAACTTTGTGAAACACCAAGGAGTGGACAAAAGGCCAAAGGGCATGGCCAAGAATATGAACCACTGGTCTCTCCACTGGAATTGAAGGAACCTCCGGTGAGGAGTAAAAATAGGCACCGCCAGGTATGCATCAAATCTAGAGGCACCATCCAATACTTTTCCAACAGGATGTCCCAAAACAAATGTATGCCTTCCAATTTTAAATGGCGATATACTACCCAGGAATTGAATTCCCTCAGATTGAGTAGCTGTCTGAAACACTTTTCCTTCTTGGGTACCAGAAAGATGGTACTTACAAACCCTACCGGATGAGGGACTGTGTTCACGATTGCCCCTTTTTCCAACAATGAAAGAACTTTGTTGTCTATGAAAGACATCTTTGCATGGAAAAAACGTAGGGGAGGGGGAACCTGAACTTGATGGGGTGAGGCATAAAACTCTATCTGAAACCCTTTTACCGTCTGAAGGATCCAAGGAACTTGTGTGAGAGTCTCCCACACATTGTTGAACAAAGCAGTCCAGCCTCCCACCTTCGTATCCCCGGTTTGCATTAAGCTTACCTGAGTAAGAGGTGTCTCCGGTGGAA
Organism: Lissotriton vulgaris; assembly: GCF_964263255.1. Lineage (NCBI taxonomy): Eukaryota > Metazoa > Chordata > Amphibia > Caudata > Salamandridae > Lissotriton > Lissotriton vulgaris. Next base: position 87,433,710 of record NC_141697.1, on the reverse strand, counting down.
TAATTCTGTCCTCTGTAACCTCTGTGTTGTCGCCCCCTATCACGGCAATTGCAGGGAAGGGTAGAACTTGGATCACTGGCCACCACCTCTGCCACGTTGTTTGGCACCTCGAGAGGTCTGGTTAGGTCCACGGCCGTTCGCTCGACCCCTGTAGCGTCCGGCCCTGTTAAAAAGGCCAGTGTGGAAAACTTTTTTGATGTTCGCTTGAGCCTTATCCAGTGTGGAAAACGTATTCACATATTTCCCCATCTCCTTCACAAACTTTTCCCCGAAAAGCATGCCATTAGCAAGCATGCCTGGTTCCGTATTTGCCATTTCGGCCAATTGGGGATCAATGCGCATAAGGAACGACCTTCTCCGTTCCACCGACAGGGCGCTGTTTGCGTTCCCTAGAAAACACATAGCATGTTGCGCCCATTCCAGAACCTCCGTGGGGTTCAAAGGAGTGTTTGAATCTTTAGCGGTAACCGCGGCATCCAAAAACGTGGTCAGGGGTCCGGTCACGTCAAGGAGTTTATCCTGGCAACCCCTCCAAGCCCTGTTGAGTCTCTTCTTGGGACCCTTCGCAAACTTCTTCATGAAAGTGGCCATGTTCGGGTCTATTTCTGGGGTGTCCGCTACTTTACCCATCAGAGAAAGTCTGGGACATTCCAAATGCAGGGTGGCCCTGACTTCTTTTTCGAAACCTCTCTGGAGGTTGTCCTGCACATAGTGTGCCACCTCGACAAAGGGAACCCAGTCAGTGGATCTTGGGAGTATAATGTTTCTGGGATAAAACAAAAGGTTCTTATTGATTGGCTTGTCTTCAACATTGTGGGACTTGTGTTTCCACTTATTTTCCGTCTGTGAAGCCGGGGACTCATGATCAGAGTCAGACATGCTAGGTGCAGCAGGAGACGACTCCTCAGTCTCATCCGTCTGCGGCACCAGCACTTTACGTGTCTTGGAAGAACTTACACCACCATGGTCGTGCAGCACATTGCGGGCCATCCTAGCAAGGACCTCAGCCGATTTGTGACCAGAGGACTCCCTTTGGGCAGCACCAAACTTACGTTTACCATAGTTGTTTATTGGTTTGGTAAAAGGCTGTAGCGCTTTAATTAATGCCCTGTTTACAGAGCCCTGGACGTGGGTATTCAGGGCTTCAACCAATTGCTCCTCCATCTGGTGCTCTTCTGGTGCCTCATACTCTGGATATTCATTGAATTCCACCCACTGGTCTTCCTCCTCTGCGTAGTACGCCATTTTTCTACAGGAGGGCTGAAGGAGTTTAAGGGGGGGAGGACCCTGTGGTGAGTAATAGACACAGGCACCGTGTAAACTGTCCCTAACTCACAATTCTCAACTGTCCCTACAGCAGTGTACCACAGCAATCAACTGCCCTGTGCCAGTGTCTCACAGCGTTTAAAAAGTGGAGGGAGGCACGCTTAATCTCCCCTAGGGCAGATCCCTACTCCGGAAACACGCTCAGGTCAGCGTTCAGAGGGACCGGGGATCTTGCAGTCTGCTCTAGCTGATGCGCGAAGAGCCGATCCTTAAAACTACAAGTATCGGCTTTTCGCGCATGCGCAGAGCGTGGGCATAGAGATAGGACTGCTACTCGAGCGCACGAAGCGCGTCCCGCTCCCGCTCCACAGCACTCAAAATCTGCCCACAAGGCGCCGGAGCTCCGCAAATTAGGGCGCACACCAGAAAGGAATCAATGTATAGGCAAAATCACCATAGCAACAAAATCGTCAAAATGAAACCGCGATCACGCGCCTGGCAGTAAATGCGCTAGCGATGCGAGTGCTAGACGGCTAAAGCCAAATCAAATCAAATACAAATACCCTCAAAATCCCTGTGAAAGAGAAATGAAAGGTACTTATCTGCTGCTGCAGCAGCAAAGAAAGAGGCAGTGATGTGTCTCCGGACTATATAATATAGGTGATTGATAGTGATTGGTGCATACTATATATGGGGTTGTACTTCTGGGGTATGCTGAGTTTTTAAATTGTTTATTGACTGCTGTGTTTTGCAGTAAAGCAAAGAGAAGCATAATCAGAGCCTCCGTGAACTGACATAGAATTCTTGTGCGGCGAGCTCTGCCCAAACTCTCCTAAAACTCTCCAATCAGGCATGCTCATTTGCCCGCACAGTCATTGTCCAATGAGTGTGCTGGATACGTCACACCCCCAGGGATGCACACCACACAGTGTAAAACCATGCATCATTGGTGTCTGCCTTGAGTCTTGGAGCCCTTGAGGAATCCAACTGCTCCAGCCCTCACGTTTTGACCTCACGTTACGTCCCTACGCGGAAAGATTTGAATCACAGCCGCATGCGCCTTCCCTCGAGCCTAGTAGCACATGATCAGCTGACCACTGCCCTCGCGCTGTGGGTGTCCCAGGCTGATTCTAATTTAACATAATGAATATATTTATAAACCGTACTATCTTAGCCTACTGTACACACTAACAGTTGTCCATGACAAGGTTGAAACCAATATGCGTAGGATTATGTTGAAGGTTTGTGATCCAAATCGTCATGCTCGGTCCAGTGAGTTCATTAGAATTTATAGAGGTGTTGGTGGATAGCAGTCCCTGCCCCTCTCAGGTCCTCGTCTCCATTGTTAAGATGAAGAAACCAGACAGATATTGACTTCCAAGGCCTTTTACACCAACAGCAACACAGCTCAGGTACAATCTTCCTACTCCTCTGTCCTCCACAAACAGCCCAACCTTATTCTTGTTACCATGGCACCACCTGAAGCGTCACTGGATAGACTGCACAGATCAGTAACCACTTAATGAGAAAGTCATAACCTTATGCCCCCACATTTTTGCCTTCACTACCCTATTTTTGCTGATCCATTTTTTGTTGTCATTAGGACTTTGCACAGTTCACTCCGACTAGAAAATAGTAAAGTGCTTGTGCTCTCCCTTCCAAAAATGGTAACATTGGTATGGCATCTTTATTTTACTTGCAAGTACCAAATAAATGCTACTACGTGTACCCAGCGCCTTTAAATTAAATGCTACCAGTGGGCTGCAACACTCATTTTGCCACCAATCAAAGTAGCACTAATGTAGCACTATAAATCATGTCTCAGGCCTGCCACTGCAGCCTGTAATGCAGTTTTAATACAGTCACTTAAACCTGGCAAAATAATCTTTTACCAGGCCTAAACCTGCCTCTTTGTTACTTACAAGTCACCCCAAAGGTAGGCCCTAAAGGGGTATAGGGCAGGGTGCATGGCCTTTAAAACATACAACATGTGTACTTAGATTTACATGCCCTAGCAGTGAAAAGCCCCATTGTTGTGTTTCACTGTAGCAAGGCTAGCTCTCCCATAGACTAACAGTCGGTTACCTTTTTACAGTTAATAAGTGATAACTTCAGTTTGGGAACAGTTAAAGAAATACTTCTTGCACTCATTTGACGTGTAATTTAAAATTCTCTTAAATGGTAAAGTGAGATTTCTAATTGCCAGTCTGTAAATGCCACTTTTAGAAAGTTTGAGGTTTTTCTACCTAAACCAAATGTGCTAGTGTCCGCGGTCACATGACTGTTAAAGTGGTGTGATGTATATTCCTTCCATACAGGGTGTGAGAAGGTGGCCTGGCGTATGATGTCCACTATTCTATTGGGCACCTTGCACCGGTCCAAACGACCCTTATTGATGGTAGTTTTAACGACAACCTTTATAGAAAGCTATCCTAGTGGTAGCTGTGGAGAGCTGCCTTCAGGCTAAGTCTTGAAGGAATGTAAAGCAACTTTTTTTACCAGTCTATAATCTCTTGAATGATCAAATGAAAGCAGAACCACACCAGGTATATATATAAAATATATGTATTTATTCTAAACACACCCCTCTAGTCTCTTTATGAGGCTAGAGGCAAAAGTACAATACAAGAACTTAAATAGCACACAGTAAATTAGCACAGTATATGTTTTGCCCTAGGGGCCTCACAAACCATATACTAAGAAAGTGGTATAAGTACCGCTCTCAACATAGAGACAAGGCCTAGGGCCTGTAGAACCGCTGGGGCAACCAGGAACCACCCAAGGTAGGGACGCAGGAGACCCACGGGGGACGTGTGCAGTGTCTAAACACAGCCGCAAATCACCATTGACTTCCATGGAGAAAGTTAAAGTTACAGGTTTAAAGAATAAGAACACTTAGGAGTGGACTACGGTAAAACCCTTTCAGTACTGAACACTGCAAGAGACAAGACCCATGGTAGCACCAAAGTACTTGTGTTACCGCACCCAGGGAAGCCGGGTGCATAGGTGTCTTTTTGTGTCGGGTTTCGTCATCGTTTTCAATAGAGAGCTGCAAAGAAGTGCTGCAGGCATCTAGGAGAAGAGTGTCCGGATGGATCCAATGGTGGATCAGAGATCAGAAGAACCTGAAAGCAGGAGGGACAGAGTCTGGGTCACTAGCCAGTGACCAGGAAGGTGACAAGAAGATGCCAGCTGATGTCGGGTGCTTTCGGTGACGTAGGTGAAGCTTGACTCTTCAACCACGAGGTCCAGGAGGGCTCAACGACCACCAAGAGCTGGATTCGAGCTGTCCCATATTGGATGTTGAGTGCTGCAGTGTCGGTATCCGGATTGGACCCAACAAGCCTTGGCAACAGCAACCCATGAAAGATAGAAAGATTAGCTTCGGAGCAGACCAGCAAGGTCTGAGGGACTCACCCTGTGGAGGGGAGTCAGGGCACATGTGTAGCAACCAGGGAAACCCAAGAAACAAAGTAGATTCCTTCGTAGGGACCCACCAGTTGATGGACCAGGGATCGCAAAGGGGCCTCAAGCAGAAATGCAGGAAGCGGGCCCACGGAACACTCGTGGAGTGTAGGCCTCTAAGCTTTGGTGCAAAAGGTGCTCAGGGCTTGGACTACAACTTGCCCAATGCACAACTTTGGGAAACCTCAGGAAGTTGATGCACTAGCAAATGTGCTGGATGTCCAGGAGTTACAGTCCCATGTCTCTCGTGATAGCTACAGGTCTCAGCTTTGCTGGGGACTTGTGTCAGCCTCGGAGATGTCTGGAAGTCTATGTCCTGTGTCACAGATTCTTCGGGATCCAGCAGGAGCCTCAAAATGCAGACCGGCAAGATGCTTCTTTGGTGCCTGTTTGAACAGGTGAGTCACTCCTTGACCTCAAGGGAGATTTCTTCCATCTTCCAGTCAATATGGAATGTCAAAGGTCCAAGATTTATGTTTCAAAGTTTTGTCCCGGGTAATATAAAGTCCTAGGAACTGGGTTCCTATACTTATACTAAGTGTAGGGGTTGGACTAACTCTAAGGTCCCATCTATGGGAGGACCTGGGGAGGGGGAAGCATCTAGGCTGGGGTCCTGGTTAGCAGGGCCACAGCCAGACTAATGTTGATAAATCAGTGAAACACAGCAAAAAGTGGGGGTAACCATAGTAAGCAGTTCCTACTCTCCTACACAGGGGACAAAAGGGCTTTTGTTGTGGAGAAAGGGTTTTCCTCACCTGAGCTGGATGGCTTGGGTGTGTACCTAGCACGCCGTGAGCTTTAAAGGGTAGCTTGAGGGCTATTCTCAGCCCCTTCCTGACTTCAGAAGATGCCTGCCCTGTCTCTGGCAAATGCAGCCTACACCTGGCCTGCCTTACCATTGTTTCCCTAGACAGACTGGAGTCAAACCAAGGGGAAAGATCTGACTAAAACTAGTTTATGGCTAGACAAAGGGGATGTCCTCAACACACAGACTGGCACAGAGTATAACAGTGGCATCCTCAGGAGCTCTCTAAAGAACACTCCTGGATTTGTGGAGACTCATAAGAAGGACTGCCCTGCTGTGTGATCCAGCGCTCATATAGAAAAACTGTCTCTCCAACGTTACCTATTACCTCAATACTCACCATTAATTATGAAACACTCAAACAGGCCCATAACACCAATGAGACAATTTTTGAGCAACTGAATCTAGTGGTTTGATTTATAAAACTATTCATATTATATCTACAATATTATTTACAACTGCAATTTTTCATCTTTTACCAAGGATTTAAGCATTTGTCATTTATTAAACCAACCATCAATAGACTAATGACCTAGGTCAGTTTAGGGCATTCAATTTTGAAAGAGCTGGTGTGTTGCTTATTGCAATTTTTCTCTCAACAACACACTTCCCACTTCTTATCAGTAAGGGGTAGGGAATACACCAGTCAGTAGCCCATCTTAAAAAAAGCCCGCTCCCTATCCAGACAGAAGCGAAACCCACACCCAAATGTGATGGAAAAAAATATGTGATAGCGCGATAACACCTCACGGGCGCACCACCAATGGGACCCCTGGTAGGTACTCACCAGGACGGCCCTGTTATCATCAACGGTGCTATCGAGCTTAAAGAAACGTGTCCAAATGAAAACCAACTGTGTTCCCAGTATCAGGTGCAGTGGAAAAACATACATAAACAGTGATGTCACACAACATAAAACATATATACACAAAACCACGCAAAAAGCACGAACAGATAACTTTATTCTTGTTCTTCTATGCTGTTTGCGTATATTAAAAAAGTGAAAATGGCTACTACCTATAGAGCCAAGTTCTCCTAGGCCCTAAACTGACCTAGGTCATTAGTGTATTGATGACTTTCTGAGTGGAGGGCGACCTAGGTCTGTATTTCCCTCTTAGCTCCGTGTTTGATGTGCATTTATTAAACCAAACCATTTATGGCGATTGGATCAACTGATAGTAACTAGACCATGAATAAACAAGACCAGCTTGTCTTTTCGAATCTAATTTTTATTGTCTTTATTCTTCATAAAGAAAGGACATTTACGGTTTAGAATCTTTATTTATAAGCAAATAAGAAAGCAGCATTTTATTAGGAATGAATTATTAAACTGACATTTATTAAAGCAAGATCAGAAACATGAAGTATTAGCAAATAACAGTTTCCATACCCTAAATCTATTTCCCTGTCTATTTCTCGCTTCTCCTGGAAAGGAAAATATTAATTAAAATCTGCTGTACTTACGTGCACCAAAAGTCCATCAGCACGTCATTCAGGAATCGGGAAGCAAGAGCTTTTGCCCTGCTCATGATGTCAGGTTTTATACCTTTTCTCTATCTAAAACTTTGTACATTCTACATTCTTTCAGCAAAATACAGGTCTTTCATTGGCTGAGCCATGTCAGTCCACAGTTAGGTCATCATCGAATTTTTACCAAGTCCGGGCTTCACATAAGCCCATTGTCTTTTTCTTCCACGACATTTGGCTTCCTCAAAAGTGTACCTTTTCTCTTCGAGTACTGTACTTTTTACTTCCTAACCTTGGCAGACAATCACAAATCCTGTCCTTGGGCCTTCTTTCCGAGAGCACATTTTACTCAAGCAAAAGTCTTTTTCTTTTTATTAATAATGTTCGTGCAGCAAAAATCTCCATTACGTAATGCAAGGCTCCACTTTGGACAAGATTTCTTTCACGTCTACATCTCTGTCAGCCATATTTTTCCCGAGCCACTTTTCAGGCCTCACTTTGGAAACTATTATTAAACAAACACAAGACATAAATTAATTAAAGAATTGAAAACCATTCTGTTTCCTACCCCCTTCTAATAATTAACCGGGTTAATTATGTTACCTAGCCGAAGCACATGAATGCAGCAATATATCTACTTTTTCTCCAGGATCTGCATGAACTCCAAAGGCTTTTGTCACAAAAGACATAACAAAAGCACATATAATAAGCACATGCCATTAGTTAAACAGCCGCATCTAATACTGACAAAGACAATAGATGAGGTTAGTTTATTATTTTCTTCTTTGCGTATGCAACATAAAGCACATCAGTTAGTCCCGCGTGTAATGTTTGCAATTTTAAACTAAGTTGATTAATACTTTTCACCACATGCTTATTAGTCAAGTTATATATTATGGGAGATTAACTTCACCGGTTAGAACAAAATTTTGCTCTTCACCCTGCTCCATCACCGCCAAACTCATATTCAAGCTATCTTATCACCGGAATGAACATGGTCCCCGTATCTGACCCACGCTCCATTACAGTCAGGCTTAACTTTCGATTTCGACAGGTCCAGCGTAACCAGCTAGCTGTGCCGGTGCTTTGTGCTTTTTGGCACTATTTCTACTGGAAACATTAGAAATTCATATCTTCGGTTCTGCTCAAAAGATTTTTTAATGTTTAATTTTTTTAAGATTATTCCAATTTAAGCCTCACTGCTTTTGTGCCAAGCTAACAGAGGGTTAAGTACAGGTTTATTTAGCGACTTTTGTGGTTCACCGTGACAAGAATTGTGATTATTACTCAAGTAATGCTCTCAACCCTTCAACTAACAATGCAATGTCTTACACAGATACCTTCCCTACTTGAACTAGAACAATTGGATGGACTTCCCGGAATAAATTATTCCTTAAGGAGAAGGCATCAGGACCTGTTTTTATGTTAGAAAAAGATCTACTCTTAGCAAAAATCTTTAATTGTAGTTGGCCTGCTTGAACCTTTTCATTGGCATGAGCTGGGGCAGTCCTTGTAAGGGTGCTCGGGACAAGGGAAAGTGTTCCCAAAAATATCTGGAGTTAAACATTGTCTTCTTCAACAGTTTGAGAATGGATTCAAGAATTCACCGGGGGGCCTGATAGGCTAGTGAGAGTTGAACATACTCACTAGGGGGCTAAAAATCCTCCAATTGTAGATTAGGAGTGAATTTAAAATCCAGGCAAGTCCCAGCCAATCACTTGGCATACTTTTAAATATCTCAAGAGTACTTTTAGGGGCATTTTTTACAGCCAATATAGGAGACCCAACCTCTAAGTGCGCAAGAGTAAACTCTAAAGGGGTTAGGCTCGGCAATTCTAGATTGCCACATCCATCCTGAAGAGGTGCCACAATGCCTTAACCACCTAAGTCAGATATTTACATCCATTGGGAGACTCAGACGTGAGCAGATTTAGGTGGAGGGAAAATGGGCTGCAGACTTTAACTGGTGTGGACTTAAAGCTGGATTCACCAAGAGAACTGCAATCACTGTGACTCTTTATCTACACGTTTAAATATTACTCAAAAACTTGCAGTGCTCTCCTACTAGACAAAAGATATTCTTAAACTCTTTTAGTCTTAACAGCATGTGATTCACTTTAGTTAGATTAACTGACTTGTCCAGTGGTCCCAATGATAACAAGTTTTAGTAATATAAGTTAGCGAGTGGTGGCTGCTAGGGAACACCAATGGGGGGGCAAGGGTGAATTAGAAGGAAAAAAAAGGCGGCTTACCTGCTGAACGCCGCCTCTCCTCTGTCCTTCCTCGGTTACTGGCTCCCGGCAGAACACAGGCTCCCAGGCTCCCCTAGCCAATCACGACGATGCTGCTGTCACCAGCATGACAGTAGCATCATGATTGGTCTGAGCGGCCTGGTTCGGCACTCAGACAGGGAGTGGGAGCCTGTGCATGTTCTCCACCCAGGATGTTCAATACAGCGGGTGGAGAACTGCTAAGTGTGCATGATGGTTTGGCTGGCCCAAGACGGCCAGCCAAACCGTCATGCGCCCTTAAGTGCACCAAGCACTCCTCTGCTGACTGTGATGATAGCCCATCCCCGCCTTACCCCATAAAACCACTTCAGTACATAAAAATGATAATAACGTTGTGTTATTATCATTTTATTTTTCCTTTTTGCACTGCTCAGAGAGCAGTGCATGCTCTGTGGAAGCATGTGTTGGCTGCATGTGCTGGGTGCACATGTGCTTGCGAGAAGGACACCTCATGAAAGATGACGTGTTGTGCAGCATGTGCATGGTAAGTGTGTTTGCTGGTTCTGTGTGTGTTTGGAAATACACCATGGCACGATACAGAATGGCTACAGTACTGAGCAAGGCACACAGAATGAATGTGTGGGCTGAATGTACATGTGAAAAGGCACAATGCATAGAGGTACCAGTAATGTATAGTGTTTGTACTATAGCCATGCACTGAGTGAAAGTGTGCCTATAATGGTACTTGACTCAGAGGACCCTGGGTTCCATTTTTGGAAGACCAGGCCTGCTCGTTGATGACATGAAGAAGAGAAGAATCTCCCTAGACATATTTGTGTATTGCTGCATGCCTGTGAGCTGGATGGGACGCACTGGTGGAAGGTGGAGATAGACTCCCTCTGCAGACTTCAAAAGGGTGCACTTTGATTCAGTGATATATCACAAGGAAACTGCCTGGACACATCTCAGGACGGAGATGGGGCTGATAAGGGAATCATGAAAAGTAGGGCTGGGAGCTGGGGCTGGGAGGAATTAACTTTTTAATGCACAGATCACTGTGGCTGATGTCCAGGTGTGAACATTGAAAAAAAGCAGAACCCTAAAATAACATTTCAAAGACCCAGACTCTAAAGCACATTTGGTGTCTAGAAATGGACTATAAGAAGTGGAGTTTAAGACCCAAATATTGTCATCTTTCCAGCAGCCAGATGGGCTGGGATCTCCATATGCCAAAAATAGTATGAATGTATTCCCATTTAATGAAATTGAATGCCTTGGCAGCGTCTAGGAGGATCGCTGTCGCCTCCAGGGAACGCTTAACTTCCGTTGAGGCAGGGAATGGAAGAAATTGGCCGACACACCTAAATAATTGCAAGTATTCACTTATATTCATGGGCATGATGCAAATAAATCTGTGGAAACAAACTACTCGGAATTCTGTCAACAGATCACTAAGGTCCTTCATCTTGTCATTCCGGATTTTAAAAAAATATAAGCGCAATCCATCAGCCCCTCGGTTTAATGAGAACCTAAAAAACCTAAGGAAAGGTAATAAACAGGCAGAAAGAAAATGGAGGAAATGTTATGATGAAGATGGTAAATTAGCTCTGAAGGTTGTATTGGGCAACTACAAAAGGGAAATTGCTAAAGCAAAAGCTGAGTTTTTCACCAATACAATTCTAGAGGCGAATCAAACAAATTACAAAGTGTTTTTAAAATAGTTAATGATCTGTCTAAACCTGACTGCCTAAAAAACAAGAATATTGCGACTCAAGAACTTTGCGATAGCCTTGCTACTTCTTTTGAGGAGAAAATCTCTAACATAATTAACGGCCTGATAGTGAATCAGGAACGTAAAAGTGATAATTAACCCAGTGTGCTGACACAACCACTAGACCATCAGAATGAGTTGGACATACAAGAATAAGCTAGCAACGCTAGACCATTTTGAAACCCCTACTGAAGAAGAATTCCTCAAACTTGCTATGATCACCGCCTCAGAGACCCCTATGAACCCCCTCCCTCTTAGGGTTTGGAAGGAGTATGGTGAGGCACTGTTCCCACAGCTCCGTCAGATCTGTGGCCAATTTTTGGGCAGTGGGATAGCCCCTTCTTGTTGGAAATAGACAATGGTGACACCCTTGCTGAAAAAAGCCACTCTTGACCCTCAGTGTCCTAATAACTATCGACCTATTTCTCTTCTCTTTATCCAGTGAAAATTCTAGAATGCCTGGTTTGCAAATCCCTCTTGCAATTTCTGGAAACTAACCTTTGGTTTGAAGACGTGCAATTTGGTTTTCACCCGGGTCACGGCATGGAGACTGCACTAGTAATGGTCCTAGACGAGCTTAGAATGCGGGCAGAGAGGGGTCAGTCGGCAATTTAGATCCCACAGGATCAAAATTGCCGCGTTCGATACAGTCAACCACAAAATCTTATTAAGGCGGCTCGCTGAAATAGGGTTGGATGGCCTGGCACTGAAATGGCTTCAGTCTCATCCTGAGAACAGTCAGCAAGAAGTGGCCCTTCCCCCCTATCTATCAAAATGTGGAACCATTCAGCATGGTGTTCCCCAAGGCTCGTCTATCAGCCCAATCCTATTTAATATCTGTATGTGACCGCTGATCCCCATTATCAAATCCCATAACATCAAGCTGGTGAATTATGCGGATGACACGCAGCTGATTTTGTCTCTAGAGGGGAAGCAGTCCATTCCACTTAGCAACGTTCATGAATGCATGCAAAGGACTACTAGATGGCTTACGGATAATTCCCTGCAGTTTAACTGGGGAAAAACTGAAATCCTCTACTGCACCGGCGGTAGGAGTGAGCAATCTAGGGGTAGTTTTTAACAACAAGCTGAGTCTAGAAAACCAGGTAAATAAAACGTTTGGAACTTACTTCTCCCTTATCAAAGCAATGCATAAAATTCTCCCAATGCTACCGATGTCAGCCAGGGCTCTCGTGGTGAGAAGTGATATCCTGAGCCGTCTGGACTACTGCAATGCCCTGCTACTTGGTGCACCTATTGTCCTGATTATCGAGTTACAAAGAATACAGACGATTGCAGCTAAGTTAGCCTTAAAGTAGCCAAGCAGTGCTTCTGCCTCTGCGGCTCTGCGGCTCTCAATGAGCTCCACTAGCTTCCTCTAGCACAGAGAATCCAGTTCAAAACATAATGCATTGTCTACAAGGCCCTGCATGGGCTTGTACCGGTGGCACTGCAGGACAAATTTGTCTGGCATTCCCCCATAAGAAGTCTTCGATCCTCCACTGCCCATCTGGTCCGCACTGCCAGAATTAGAACCTCTAGGTTTGGAGGTAGAGCGTTCAGTTGTGTGGCCGCTCATCTATGGAACAATATTCCACCCATCCTCAGGCAAGTAGAAGAGTTCCCCCATTTCAGGAGTAAGCCTAAAACCTGGCTCTTCCCTGGGATGTAGTGTAGGACAGTCATCCGATTGGCAAACTTGTGCCATTAGGGAAGTACCTGTAACCTCAGCGCCAGGATACCCCCAGGGGTCATAGTATGCTTTATAAGTTTGCATTACATTGGAGAGGGCAGTTCTTTTGCATATGTTACTGTACATGCTTGTGACTTTGGAGAGAAGTTTCAGCTGAGAAGTCTGTCCCTGTGCACACCCTGCTATGCCTCACTGCCCTATGGGGAGAGATCTGAGGGAGAGGTGAATGCACACCCACATTCAACTATCAACACTAATCAACCAATACACAGTTCTCAGCAGAGGATACTCCATTTCTATACCCTACTACTCACAGCCTACTTTGCACATATAATACTATCGGGAGATGTCTCAGCTGACAGGACAGTGTGTTTACACATCATAGTCTCTATAGTTGTTATGCAAGAGAGATTTATTTGCATAGAGCTAATTTCTTCCCCACACCTTACTTGTATATCTGTAATCCTGGGGAGAGCTGTGACCAGAGAGCTCAGTTTTCACAGCCTAATTTGCACATCCATCATGCAAGGCACAGGTCACAGGAGAGGGGCCAGTCTTTCCTCATACTGTACTAGGGAGACATAATGCAAGAGAGATGTGTCAGCAAACAGGGCCCCCAACCCACAGTCTACTATGCATACCTGTCAGCATGGGAGGAGGTATGAGCAGAGAGAAGATTTTTTTCTCAAACCATACTGCAGATACTTCCCACCCTGGTAAGATGAGTTAGCGGACAGGTCACCCCCTTCCCAGACACTGCGGGGTATCCCTGTTGGTCTACTGAGAGGTGTCAGCAGAGAGATCACTCCTTGCCAACACCACACTGCACTTCCATGTTGTTCTGGAGATAGGTGTTAGTGGAAAGGAAAATGTGTACCTACACACTATTGCATATGTCTGTCATCCCGGGTAGAGCTGTGACTGGACAGTGAAATCCATTCCCACATCGTAATACATATATATGGTTATTTTCCTGGGGAGGTCTCAGTGGAGAGGCCAGTACTTGTTATACTTACTATGGAATTCTAAGGCCTTACATGTGAAGTGTGTACTTCCTTACTCTACTGCTGAGCCTCGGAAAAGGTGTGAGTGGAGAGTCAGGGTCTCTTTACACCCTATTCTACTCACTGGTTACCTTCATGCAAGGTCTCACTGGATAGGCCAGTTTCTCTCCATAGTCTAGAATGAACAGTTGTTAGGCTATGGAGAGGTATCAGTGAGATCCCAGTGTCTCCTTACACCCTACTGTGCACTGTTGGTGTAATGTGAAAAGGTCTAATTTGAGAGTCTACTTTCTCCCCATATCCTACTAATGGGGACTATAAGTACTGTAATAGAAGAAAGTTTAAACTCTTCAGCTAAACAATAGTTTATGAACCTGGGGTCACAGGATCGCCGGATCGTGATAATAATTGTATTGAACTTCTAATAATATTAAATAGACTTTGGTAGACCTGCTATCCTTAGGGTGGTCTCCACCCAAAGATTTTGCCTGCTTACCAGACCCTGAGCATCTTTCAAACACATTGCTCAGAACATGGCTTAGGGCCGTTTTTTTCACAGCTACATGAAGAGGGCCTGAACCAACCTGTAGCCTTCATTTCCAGAAGGTTACTTCCCAGGGAATGGAGGTGGAGTGCTATATAGAAAAAAGCTTTTGCTGTGGTCTGGGCACTGAAGAAGGTTAGGCAATACCTGTTGGGCACTCACTCCCTATTTCGGACTGACCACATGGCCATCAGGTGGCCCATGCAAATAAGGGGTCAGGATCCGAAATTGTTGAGTTTGTCCATTTCCCTACAGGATATGGACTTCAGGGTGGAAAGCAGACCTGGGCTAGACATCGCCAATGCTGATGGTCTATGTAAGATCTTCTGCCCTAGTGATGAGAACTCCTTAAAGGTTGGTTAGATCCCCCACTTTCAGCTGGGGAGTGGGGACATGTTTTAGACCTGTCATCCTTAGGGTAGTCTTCCCACAATTGTTTTGCCTGCTTACCTCCTCTTTTTACTGCGTTTTTATATTGGCCCTAGGACTCTGAACACTTTATCAGTGCTAACCAGTGATAAAGTGCATGTGCTTCTCCCTTAAACATGGTGGCATTGGTTTATACATGATTGCATATTTAGTTTACTTATAATTCCCTTGGAAATTGGTATATCACACCCAGGGCCTGTAATCTAAATGTTACTAGTGGGCCTGCAGCACCGTTTGTGCCACTCATGCAAGTAGCCTCTCAAACCTGTCTCAGGCCTGCTATTGCAAGGCCTGTGTCTGCAGTTACTGCCGCTATGACTTGGGAATTAAAACCACTTGCTAAGTGTTAGAATAGGGGTCTCTAGTTGGTAGTGGTATGCACCCTGTCCAAGTGGGGACCCATCCTTCTAGTTAGAATAAGGTAGGTCTAAGATAACCCCTGCTCCACCCCTGGTTAGCTTGGCACAAGCAGTCAGGTTAATCTCAGAGGCAATGTATTTGTACATACCACACACAGTAACACAGTAAAAGCACTACAAATGGACACCACACCAGTTTAGATAAATAAAGTACCTTTATCTAAACCGAGCAAGACCAAAACAACAAAACTCCGACATAGTAAACTCAAAATATGACATTTAAAATGTTTCAAGTAATTCAGTCCATAGAAACATAGAAACCTATGGATGCATGGGGGGGCGGAGCTTGCCTGACCTCAAGATGGCCGCCAGTTATACGAGCTTCTTCGATCATTTTTTATTATTTTGCATAATCCTACATTATTGCATTGCTATGATCCCCGCAGAGCAGCATCCTCTGAACTATGTGCCCTGGAGTACCTAATTTGTTTATGAGGTCTGGGAGTGGACATCGACTGTGAGATTGATACGGTTGGGTGCAGTCTTCCCAGCATAAGACTCGTCACTGCTGTGGGCCTGTCTGTGGCATGGGTGGTACCTGTTGCTCTATTGCGGGAGGAGTGGGGGCTTCATTCGGGAGCCGGAGGCAGTGGCAGACCTTTGATTTGTTTGCTGCGGTGCAGATGGCTGATACACTGCCTGATGACACTTGAGCCCGTTGTCCCTTGCCACTGGGTACTGTGGTGAGTCTGTCCTGCGAGGGGGGCAGCCTGCTGTGGTGACATACAGCCGCAGATGTACTTGAGCCCCTAATTGCTGCCTTCTGTTGCAAGAGTGGGTCTATGGCTTTCCTTCTCGTCGATTATCATGTTGGCTCCAGCGGTGGATCTGGGCTGCTCTGACGTGTCATAGACTTTAGTGGGGGAGAGGACGACCTCATGTTTTCAAATCTCTGTCCACTGTACTGGTGGGGTTGGGGACTTCCCGTAGTGCTGTTAAAAACTGAGGGAGAAAATTACAAAAAACAATATGATGGACAGAATGTAGATCAATGTCTTACATTCACCCCAGTACAATGATCTGGGCCTAAATCCATCGTTTTTTGCACTCCACACCACCCTGGGTTAGATAATGGCTTTATGCAAATCAGCTCTGACCCTGTGCCCCATGGGAACAGTCCAGTCCGAACTACACAGCCATATCTTTCCCAGACCGGAATCAAGCATCCAAGGACCGGTTTCTGGCTATCAGCCTTCTTCAGCCTGGATAGCATGACTCCAGTGGTGTGGAGGCTCTGGGACCCACGGCTGAGCTACCCCAGTACACTCAGGGAGAAAATTACAAAAAACAATATGATGGACAGAATGTAGATCAATGTCTTACATTCACCCCAGTACAATGATCTGGGCCTAAATCCATCGTTTTTTGCACTCCACACCACCCTGGGTTAGATAATGGCTTTATGCAAATCAGCTCTGACCCTGTACCCCATGGGAACAGTCCAGTCCGAACTACACAGCCATATCTTTCCCAGACCGGAATCAAGCATCCAAGGACCGGTTTCTGGCTATCAGCCTTCTTCAGCCTGGATAGCATGACTCCAGTGGTGTGGAGGCTCTGGGACCCACGGCTGAGCTACCCCAGTACACTCAGGGAGAAAATTACAAAAACCAATATGATGGACAGAATGTAGATCAATGTCTTACATTCACCCCAGTACAATGATCTGGGCCTAAATCCATCGTTTTTTGCACTCCACACCACCCTGGGTTAGATAATGGCTTTATGCAAATCAGCTCTGTCCGGTCCTCGGATGCTTGATTCCGTTCTGGGAAGGACATGGCTTTTGTAGTTCGGACTGGACTGTTCCCATGGGGCAACAGGGTCAGAGCTGATTTGCATATCGCCATTGTCTAACCCAGGGTGGTGTGGAGTGCAAAAAAATGATGGATTTGGGCCCAGATCTTTTGACTGGGGGAATGTGTGACATTGATCCACATTCGGTCCATCACTTGTTGTTTTTGCAATTGCCGCCCTAAGTGCGCTGGGGATGCCCAGACGTGGGTCCCAGGCACTCCACACCACTTGGAGTCAAGCTAGCCGGGCTAATGAGAGGTGTTACCTCGAAACCGGTCTGGTCCTCGGATGCTTGATTCCGTTCTGGGAAGGACATGGCTTTTGTAGTTCGGACTGGACTGTTCCCATGGGGCAACAGGGTCAGAGCTGATTTGCATATCGCCATTGTCTAACCCAGGGTGGTGTGGAGTGCAAAAAAATGATGGATTTGGGCCCAGATCTTTTGACTGGGGGAATGTGTGACATTGATCCACATTCGGTCCATCACTTGTTGTTTTTGCAATTGCCGCCCTAAGTGCGCTGGGGATGCCCAGACGTGGGTCCCAGGCACTCCACACCACTTGTAGTCAAGCTAGCCGGGCTGATGAGAGGTGTTACCTCGAAACCGGTCCGGTCCTCGGATGCTTGATTCCGTTCTGGGAAGGACATGGCTTTTGTAGTTCGGACTGGACTGTTCCCATGGGGCAACAGGGTCAGAGCTGATTTGCATATCGCCATTGTCTAACCCAGGGTGGTGTGGAGTGCAAAAAAATGATGGATTTGGGCCCAGATCTTTTGACTGGGGGAATGTGTGACATTGATCCACATTCGGTCCATCACTTGTTGTTTTTGCAATTGCCGCCCCAAGTGCGCTGGGGATGCCCAGACGTGGGTCCCAGGCACTCCACACCACTTGGAGTCAAGCTAGCCGGGCTGATGAGAGGTGTTACCTCGAAACCAGTCCGGTCCTCGGATGCTTGATTCCGTTCTGGGAAGGACATGGCTTTTGTAGTTCGGACTGGACTGTTCCCATGGGGCAACAGGGTCAGAGCTGATTTGCATATCGCCATTGTCTAACCCAGGGTGGTGTGGAGTGCAAAAAAATGATGGATTTGGGCCCAGATCTTTTGACTGGGGGAATGTGTGACATTGATCCACATTCGGTCCATCACTTGTTGTTTTTGCAATTGCCGCCCTAAGTGCGCTGGGGATGCCCAGACGTGGGTCCCAGGCACTCCACACCACTTGTAGTCAAGCTAGCCGGGCTGATGAGAGGTGTTACCTCGAAACCGGTCCGGTCCTCGGATGCTTGATTCCGTTCTGGGAAGGACATGGCTTTTGTAGTTCGGACTGGACTGTTCCCATGGGGCAACAGGGTCAGAGCTGATTTGCATATCGCCATTGTCTAACCCAGGGTGGTGTGGAGTGCAAAAAAATGATGGATTTGGGCCCAGATCTTTTGACTGGGGGAATGTGTGACATTGATCCACATTCGGTCCATCACTTGTTGTTTTTGCAATTGCCGCCCTAAGTGCGCTGGGGATGCCCAGACGTGGGTCCCAGGCACTCCACACCACTTGGAGTCAAGCTAGCCGGGCTGATGAGAGGTGTTACCTCGAAACCGGTCCGGTCCTCGGATGCTTGATTCCGTTCTGGGAAGGACATGGCTTTTGTAGTTCGGACTGGACTGTTCCCATGGGGCAACAGGGTCAGAGCTGATTTGCATATCGCCATTGTCTAACCCAGGGTGGTGTGGAGTGCAAAAAAATGATGGATTTGGGCCCAGATCTTTTGACTGGGGGAATGTGTGACATTGATCCACATTCGGTCCATCACTTGTTGTTTTTGTTAAAAACTGAGGGGCATATTACCAAGGCGGGCGATAAGAGATTATCGCTGCTTTAGCAAGCTGTCGCTAACAGCAATTAGCGAGAGCTTGTAGGCAATAGCGAGCGGTTTGGGGCCTGCTTTGCATGTCAGCGAAATTTATCGCTAATGACATGCAAAGTCGGCGTACCCAACCTGTTATCGACTGAAAGCAGTCGCTACATCGCTATCGCCTATTAACAACGCAGGCGTAGCTATGGAAATATTTGCGCTAAGCGCGAATATCTCCAAAGCGGATGTACGTTGTTACAACGCATGCTTTTACCTCGCATGCTGTAACAACGCAAGTTTTAAAACGCATTCCATTACAACGCATTACACTGGGGGGTGCTGGATAGTGAATGGTTTAATTTACTATTCCAACACCAGTCCCCGTGGACACTAGGGAAGGTGTTGGATAGTAAATTAAAACTATTCCCTATCCTAGACCGCCCCCCAGTGTAATGCGTTGTAATGGTTTTCGTTCTAAAGTCTGCGTTGTAATAGCACTGCATGCTAAAAGTTGCATTATAAAGGTTGTTCCCCCTCCAAAGAGCCTGCTCAGACCAGTTCTTAGCCTGTACATCCAATGGGTGGTGGATATTCAGGCTAAGTCCCTATTAGCGATAATGTCTGAATATCGCTGGATTTCCAGCGATATTCACGCATTTCGCCGCTATCGCCGGAAATTTTATCGCTTTAGAGATAAACGTTACTAATAGCATGTTATCTCTGCGATAAAATCCGGCGATGCGCGCTGATAAAAAATATCGCTATTTGTTGATAATATGCCCCTATACTTGCTAGTGTTCTACTGGAGGTCAATTGCTAGTCTTCTAATTACTGGAGCTACCCCGGACCACCAGAAGTGTTGGCTATTGTTGGGTAAGTGTGCAAGGCTTGAACTAAACCTCCATTAGACTTGCTGAACAGTTAGTAATCCTCACTTTTGGAGAGTGGGGTTGTCGCTTGTCTGGCAGGGTAATATCGACTGGGGTGACCTGCAGACCCTCACTACAGCCTAGCTGTTCACCTGCCGCCACGTATAGAGTGAATGTAGACTTGACTGTGGTTGTTGCTTTCATTATATTTTCTAAATTGGGGAAACTTGGCAAATGGGGAAATGGGGAAAAATCAGCTCCAAATGCAATTTAACCAGCGTAAATTGACTAGGGCGCACGAGGATGGTGCGAAGGTGCACGCCACAGATCCTGACACTTCAGGTCCAGAACTGGGGACCAAACAGCGCCATATTTTGACAACGATGCAAATCAGCCTCACCAAAATAGGCAGGAAGATAGATGCTCTTTCCCCTAGAATGGACAGAATGTTAGAGCACATAGATAAGCATGTGGAACGCCTTGATATGGTGGAAAGGAGTGTATTAGAGGCAGAGGACAAGCAGGCCAACAGGCTAAGACGGAGGATTTAGAGGCCCACTCCTCGCGGAATAATCCGTGCATTGTTGGTCTTGTTGACTCCATAGCCATTGTTGCCTGCGTGCTCACCACTCTTTGGTGCAGCAGGCTGTGCTGAGAGCCAGGCCTTGTCACAATAGAGCACAATTACTCAATTATAGAGACAGGGATGTGCCACTGCACCTTCTAGGGAACTGCCGACTCTCCGCCATGAAGGTGAAGAACTGTTCATCTTTCTGGACTATAACCCACATGTTCAGCAGGCAAGGAGGCAATTTCTACCAGGGAAGCAGGAGCTACAGGAACTTAAAATTGACTATACAATGCTCTATCTTGCTCACTTAAGAGTAACTGTAGAGGGAAAAACTAAGATTTTTAATGACCCCAAGACTCTGCAGCAATTTCTTAAGCAACCTGAATCCTCCAGGGCTGGTTGTGGGCCATCAAAACAAGCAGATGATGATCAAGCATCCCACGAGCTTGACGAACAATAATAATTGTTTACATTGTGCTCCTGCTGGCTTGCTCGCCTGCCACACATTCTTCTGCATTATGACATGTTATAGTGGGACTCTTGCTAAATGTTGCGAAATAGTTTTATTTTCTCAAGAAGAAGGAGTATCACTTGTATGTTTTATGAGATTATTCTCTCCTATAACGACCCTTCTGGGACGTTAATATCAAGAGTGTTTGGTGTGCAATAACTGTCTCCATGTGTGTTCCACACTGTTTCTTTCAGGGTACAATGTTTGGGATCAAAGGTGGGACACAAGAGGCTATGTTAAATGTTGGGGGACGTGGTATGGGTCGTGGGTGGGGGTTTAGCACTATCTGTTTTGCACAGAGAGAGCAGAAAATGGTGCATTTAGTGGGTTACATTTGCTGGCTGTTTCTAGATGGGCTCGGTGGTGACTAGCTGGATGGAGGACGCAGCTACCTCACTAGGCATATGGTAAGATTGAATTTTCTGACTTGAAATGTTAGAGGTTTGAATGATAGTCGTAAGAGCCGTAAGGTGATGTTGTATCTGCAGAGGTACCAGATCAAAGTAGCTATATTACAGGAGACACATTTGGCCCCCATTACCGTGGTGCTTCCTCTAAGGTGTATGTAAGGGGACTGTCAAGCTGCAGGATTTGCCACTCACACACGTGGGTTTATATTTGGACTCACTGCAGTTCAGGAATAACACTGCAAAAATATGCATGGATTTTGGGGGCCGGTGTATAGGAGCACGTTGTCATATTCAGCACTTTGATGTGCTACTATTGGGGATTTATGGGCCTAATTATGATGATATAATTAACAACAAAGGAGTGACTAGATAAAGAAGATTTAAAGTGAAGTGAGATGTGGAAAAAATAATAATTTTTTATATATTACCCTCACTCACCCGACTATTGGGTGACATGCTTCATCATTGGGTAGTTTTCACTGGACAGGTAAAAGACCTGTCTGGTGTGCTGCGACGCCTGCATTTGCAGTGGAGCTGGATTAGATAAAAACCAGTGAAAAAAGTGTGGAAGTGATAACGTTAAAAAGGTGCGGACGCTGATCCAAACCAAACTTTAATAAAGATCGGCGTGAGCATCTAAATAAAAAAGGTGAGATGGACAATGTGGACCTTAAGTTTGAGTCGTATTGTCCAAATCACTGGGTCGACATGTTTCTGCTCTTGGAGGCCAGGTCGGCCGAGCTTTCATCAGGACCAAAAGGAAAACAAACTGGACACTGGGCGGTATGCACTCACAAAGGTGCACCCTAACCTCAGTGTTATCGTTAAATGTTTTTTTAACTCACGGTTCTTAATACCGATTAAACCTGGAATTACCAGGTGATAGGGATGTGAAACAAAGGTTCGCCTCACGTCATGGGCACAAGTGGTGGGGGTTTTCTTCACATCGGAGAAAACAGCGCTCCGGTGGCTCCCAGCGTGTGACCTAAGAGGTTCACAACCTCTGCCCGAAAGGTTGTTATATACCTAATTATGATGACCCACAGTTTTATTTTTCACTGCAAAGGGTGTGCGACGAACTCCGCTCCGCCAGCAGAGTTTCGAGGAGTTTTGGAACTCCGCGCTCCACTTGGAGCGCAAAGTCTGGCAAAAAAAAATCTGTCACCCGCCGGCGGAGCAGAGTAGTTACCAGCGCACTCACCCCACTGATGTGGCCACAGTGATCAGGATAACCCATTTCAAATAACTGAGCACCCAAGCCCCAGCTGAAAAATGAAACCTACAACCCTTTAAAACATTAGGGACAATGATTTAAACTACATATCCCATGAACCAGAGTGGCTAAAACCGGAATTTTTCGATCTCCCTATCTGTTGAGCCACACCCTCTCCCACACTGCTTCCCACCTGGCCACTTCAGGTGTTGCTCAGGCTAAGGCTGCAGTTTCGGCTCGTACATACGCTGGGAACTTGGATGGCAGAGTGAATGCTGTTAATTAACTTAACTGCAGTGTTAGAGGGACTTTAAGCTATATGCCAGGCCAAACCTCTTAGCATTGCCAATACTATATGTAATTATTGTTATTTGAGGGGACAGGTTAAGGGGCTGCACAAGCCACTGTCTGTCACCCAAAGCTAACCAGCAGGGGTAGAAATGGGGAAGGGGATTTTAGCATGATAGTAACTGGAGAGTGCAAAGGGCTGTTGGAATCTGGGCACTCTGGGTTCCCTCTTCCACAGTCGTAATTCACTACCCCTTTCCTATGCCTGTTGATGGTATGGACAAAGGTCTCACCAGACTGGAATAAACATTGCACTTCTGTTTCAATGTTATGCTCTCGTTTGAATTGAGTGAGAGTTGAATGCACGTAATATGAGTATGATTTGTCCCACCTCTAATTGGTAGGCACACAGAACAGGATTAACACCTGTATGCCGAAATAAAATGCAGCATTTTTATTTGTCAGGTGAGACTAGCATCCCTCAGTTGATTTCAGAGGTGACCTCCGTGTGTCTAGACAGTTCCATATTCACCCTTTGGACCTGTGCGCGAAATTGCTGTCATGCCAGGGCCAGACTGGGAACTGAAAGCAGCCCTGGCAAATTTTTCCAGACCAGCTCCAGTCCGGCCGTAGAGAGCGAGCACAGCGGGCGAGCCCGACAAATATTAGGGGGATTTGGGGGGTCTCCCCCCCAAGAAAATTTTGGAAAAAGACAGTCCAGTATGGTGAATTTGACAGCACATTTTTCATTACATATTCAATTGTATCAACTTTCAAAACACAGTAAATAGTAGATGATGACCTTAAAGAGCACCAGGTTACCCACCAAGTCATATGTACCCATGGACCTTCTTTCAGAGAGCATCAAACATAGACACAAGTAGTGAATCAGAGAAAACAACTTAAAAGTGAGACCAGGCCCCACATGGTGTGTAGCGAGCAAGCGCAGTGAGCAACCACTACTAGGGGGAGTTTGGGGGGTTGTCCCCCAAGAAAATTTGAGACAGAAAGGCCAAAACAAATCATTTTTCAACACATTTTTCATTACATATTAGATTGTATTAACTTTTAAAGCATAGTAAATGATTACCTTATGGATCACCAGAATACCCAGTCCTAAATCACAGACATTCCTATAGAGAACACTAAAAAATGAAATGTCAAGCACAAAATATGAATTTAAATATAACCAATTTATTCTTCATATAAAATAGCATAAAGTCGTTTAAAAACACACCTAATTTCAAACAATTGTGCAAAGGTTCATAGTAAAAAGTGTACAAGACAATGTGTACTTCAACCCTTGTGGTACCAACACTTTTGCAAAGAGCTGCTACTCTTTAGTGCGACCGTAAGTAACACTTCTAAAGAGGACTGATTTCCTTTTTAGGTGCAGCACGTCACTGCCAGGGTGTAATAACTGTGATAGGACAGTGACTGCACTTCTGAAGTGGATGTAGCAATATGGGACAGTGAGCATCCACTTTATTTATTTTAAATATTTGCTAACCCGTTTGCAGCAATGCTGTATGTGGGCTGAGGCATTTTTTGTTTGCTTCTTATACAGAATGACTGATCTTTGTAGTGGTCTGGTGCAACTGCAAGATTTTGATGCCCTTTGGGGTGAGTTGTTCTGCCATAAGGGTGCACTCACTGAATAGTTCTTGAAAAGGGAAGTGTCTGAATTTCTCAGTTATTTGAGGGAAAAAAGGCCCACAATAATAAAAAAAATTAAGAAAAGTAATAGAACACTAGTTAGGTTTCCCCTGAGTGAGGCAATGTAATTGTTTGCCAATTAGTTTTACTGTGTATGTATTCTCTAATGAGTTCTGGAAAAGGCCAGAGTGAGGCTTTAGCAGAAATATAGTGAAGGCTCACCGCCTTCTCCTGCCCCCTGCTCACCACGTGCAGTCGAGGTCCCCCTGGGTTCCATGTTGATGCATGTAGCATGTTTCGACCTCTGAGGGGTGGTGATGGCTCATGGCTGGCTAAGTTACATGGAGGATCGGGGTCCGGGATAACCTTCGGTTGGGAGTCTTCGTTAAAGCGCAGGGATACTCCAGTGGAGTGGCCGTGCGCTATAGAAGTGTACAAATAACATAACATAACATAACATAACCATTCCCTGAGTCATCATGGCCTAGAGCCTGAGGCCAGCCACCTCCATGCTCCACCCCCGCTCACAACAAACAAAACCACTACGCTGCGGAACCAGGCAGCGGCTTATCCCTGCTGCCCCTTGCACCTTTAGGCCCTTTTGCTCCCTTTTGCTTTTAATTAATTTCTCTGGCCCGGTCGTGATGCCCCATACAGTGCCGCCCAGCGCCCACCACTCAGTGGTCGAAGTGGGGAAAAAAAGTAGGGGAACTGTGGGCGGGAATAAACCATGGATTGGGTCAGTGGGTGGAGTCAGAGGTGTGGCAGAAAGAGCAAAATATCCCAATTTTTAGTATTTGTTTCCCATTTCACTAACTGGTTGCAGCTTATTACGTTATTTAATTTAACCAATGGATACACATGTTTATTTAAGGTTTAATATTAGTTATTGAAATTAAAATACATTCACAAAGTTGGATACGTTTCCAATCATAGAATGGCCTAAATATACTTAAAAGTGGAATCGCAAGCCTTTTTTCTCCCAGCCATGGAGTTTCTGTCATCAGCACTTCTCCTCCCTTTTCCACAAGAGCAGTTCAAACATGAATGGCAAAATATCCTAGTTTGCAAATGTTTTCCACATAATTATGGCTCTGTCATATTTGCCACATAATACATCATCTGCTGCATAATCGGACAATTTTAACTAAGATATTGTTTATACCTCAAACTTATCAAAAGTTACTAAGAAATGTGACTTTTGCTGCTGTGAAGTGGAGGGCACCATGAAAAGATTGACTGGTCACCTTTCTCTCTGCTGCAGTTGTATGTTCCACTGGTACTAATAAGTAAAAATATTTGCAGAGGATATTCGCATGTGTACAAATGTTAAAAAAATAATAAAGTATTAGAAAATGTACAGCACCACTTATACCCGTGTGGTGTGTCAGAGCACTTTACATCAAACATATTAAACAGAGACAATCAATCATACATGTGTAAATAACTGTATAGGAAATGTTACATAAGAAAAAGGACTACAAAGTGTAGGAGTCACATGACACCCATACTGGTAAACAGCATAGCTTAATAGTGAGTGATCTGGAGAAGCACAAACTCAGAATTTAAAACGTAATAACATGGTTGGGGGAATTGATTTCTACCCAAAAACATTGGAATATTCAAAGACTGGAGAAAAACCATAACACTGTAATGCATACCTTGCAGTTTGCATGCAGCTCTTACATGACAGTTAATAGCTCACTGTTCTATTTTAGAATTTTAACTTATTAACTGCAAGTAACAATAGGGCCTCACTGGCAAAAGCAGGAACCCACTGACCTATTTACATTATACAAAAACAACAATTGATGAACAGAATGCAGAACAATGGCATGCATTCACCACAGTACAGAGATCTGGGCCTAAATCCATTGTTTTTTTGCTCACCATGCCATTCCAGTTCGAACCCAGCCATATGCAAATCAGTCTTAACCCTGTGCCTAATGGGAACAGTCCAGCCCGAACTGCCAGGCCAGGTCCTCCCTGAACTGGAAACAAGCATCCTAGGACCAGTTTCATTTGTTGCAGTTACACTATTTTCATTACGTGCACTTTGTGATCTGTATGGTACATGTTCTTAGCAGCAGGCACATTAACCCTCTTTCCATGAGTCAAAACGTCCACTAGACTAAGCACCGTCTGTCTCTACTGAGAACATGAATCACTGGAGTTATCATGACATTTTTATTGTTGCCAAAAATTGTTGGAGGCCAGGAAGGAGGCAGCAAGTGCTTTTAAAACCATATAATACTTGCAAAACCTATGCCCCCACCTGAAGTCAGCGCCAGCTGCGGTCTGTGCAGGTAAGAGCGATGGGTGGTGGGGCAGGGTAAAGGGGGATTTTGAGGGACAATGCAGAGGGAATATTAATGATTTATTTAATTTTCCCTCTGCATCAACCTTCGAAATCCCCCCTTACCCGGCCCCTCTGCCCCACTGCTGTTACCTGCAAGGACTGTGGCTGGTCAGCGCCTCGTGCGGTTGCACTACCCTAGAGCCACTCTGCTCAAAGGTCCTGTGACCTCAGTGACAAAGTCACTGTCACTATATGGTGTGCTGCTTCATAGGCCTGCCTGTGGCGGACAGGCCTTCTAGGTTAACCCACAATTGCCACTGCTAGGGTCCACCTGCTGGTGCTAAGACATCAGGGCTTCTAAGGTCTTGTGGGGCCTTCTAAGGTCTAGCATGGGAATGTGCTCCCTCAGGAGAGTGGTCTGGTTGACTGGTCATGGAGGCTGAAATTGGTTCTCCAGTTCCAAATTCAACAGCTCTAACGATAGTGCCCCTCCTCTCCTCTACTGAACACCATACTGCCCCACTAAGAGAAACTTGCACTGCACTGACCCGCTATAAATACCTAGATTGACTCAATTAAATCACGCACTGGCCACCTTGCAACCACCCTGTCTTGCTTTAGTTTGTTAGTTAGTTATTTTTCATATTCTGAATGTTTTATTTCGATCCTCCCTGAGGCTGCACACTTAGAAATTGAAAAATGTCAGAAAAAGAGACGTTTCTAGCGAACGTGTTTTCCTTTTTTGGATCCATTTCACATGGGACCAAATAAATGAAAGGAGGAAAGAGTAGGTAATGCCTGGCTGTTCTTAATGTAATGACTGTCTCTGACTCACGCAGGGGTCGGTACCACACGGCCAAATTGGCCCCAGCAACTGAACCGGCCTCCTGTCACAAAACCGGCCCCACCCCCTCCAGCCTACCGGGGGATTGCCCGGTGCCCGGACTTACCAGTCCGGCCCTGCCCTTCAGTGTCCTGAGTGCTGCATTCATTGTAGCAGCCCCTGCTTGCTCATGCTAGCCAGGCTGGGTCTCGGTTTGTGGGCATGCCCTTCTGTACCGGTCTCACAGGAGTCTGGGCCCCGGGTGCTGAGGCAGGTTGCTGGCAGGGGATAAATAGGGGATGTGTTCTCTTCTATCACCCCTCCTGCTTACACGCTTAAGCACTCCGCCTTTGCATCCACTGCCAGATGGTGTCCCCTGGGACTCTGGTATTTTTTCATTGGTACCTGGAATTGGTGCTGGAGCTTTTTCAGTATGTGGACTTCTCCCTACATGGGAGCAGAGCAGAACTCCACAGAATTTCACAGAGTTTTTTCCTTTTATGCAGAATTACGCGGAGCACAACTCTGTGAACTCTGCCCACCCCTATTAACCGCATGCCATTTTGGCCGCTTATGGCAACATACCGCTGATATGGGATGGTGATTTTAACTGTGTACAGGCTGATGACCTAGACCGATCTTGGGGCCCTCCACGAAGGCCTTCAGTGGCAGCCTGCACCATAGCCATGGTGTCTGAAGATAGGGCCTTGTGGACATGTAGTGTTATCGTTCCCCACAGGGCAGGGAGTATACTCAATACTCCTCTGTCCATGACATTCATACGTGCATTGACTGTTGGCTTCTTTCCCGCAGCCCGATGTCCAGGGTTAGTGGGTGTGACCGTATACCTTGCACAACTGAGATCAGGCTCCAGTACTGCTGGTTCTGGACATTGAATGTCTGTGCTCACGTGCGTTTACCTGTCGATTTCTTTACTTGATGCAGTATTTCATGGAGAACTGGCACAAGAAATCGACAAATACTTTCGCTCTAAATTAGGCTCAGTTGCAACATTGGCTAGGATATGGGAGGCCTACAAGGTCTATAGTCTCTGGGTTACCATCTTGAAGCATGCAGGTGTGCTCCTATCCATCTGGGACCACCTGCAAAGGTTAGGAATTGAATTAGCAGACTAGCAGCTAGATTCATGAAAGGAAATTGCATTCGCAAAGGGCCAGATTCTAAGAATCTGGCCCTCATCCCAAATCGCTATTTGCGAAATCGCATATTTGCGAGGAATTGTATTTAAGGAATCTCTATTAGAGATTCCTTAAATGCAATTCATTAACCAATTTTAAATTGCGAATTCGCAATATTTGGCCGCTATTTACCACGAAGTCTGACTTCGTGGTAAATAGCGAAAAAATAGAAAAATGCACTGTAAAGCTTTTTTCTCTGTTGCATTTTACACACACACACATGTCCTTTGGACATGTGTGTGCGCAACACCTGTGTAAATTTGCATTTCAGGGGTGCTACAGGGTGTCCTTTGGACACCCCTGGCACCCTTACAATCGCTATCTTATTTGCAATTGGCAAATTGCTAATCGCAAATAAGGATGAATGGGGAGTTATTCCTTATTTGTGATTAGCAATTTGCTAATCGCAAAGTAGGAATGTGTAGGAATCGCAATCTATTTAGCGATTCCTACATGAATCCCGTTTTGCAAGTCCTTAATAGCGATTCCTTAATAATCGCTATAACGGACTCGCAAAACGGCTCTTTGATGAATCTCGCTGTTAGAACGTGCCCCTGAGGAGACAGCGGAAGAGGATTTATTAGCGCACATTAGAACTGAACTAGATGAATATAACAAGTTGGCTCAGAGTGAGGTAACACACTTAGGCAAGTGTGCTACTGTCAGAGTTTACAGGGAAGGGGAGCGGCCAAGCGCCACGCTGGCAGCCCTAGTTAGACCTCGTTGGGAGGAGAACGAGGTGCTCTATGTGACAGACGAGCAGGGGGAACCCGTACATGGGGATCCACATGTCGGAGAGTTTTTGCCCCTTCCTGCACAAAAAAACTGAGCAAGGGTGCCTGTGTTGGCTCTAGGCAGCCAAGACAGCACCAGTGCAGGGAGAAAGGACAGGAATGCACCGCATTGCATAAATACGGTGCATTTCTGCCCTTTCACTTTGGCGTAGAGCAGTGCAGCAAGCAGACTTGCTACGCTGCATTACGCCAAATCCCCCTAAATAGGGGCCTAGGAATGGTATATTTCCCATCATCCAGGGCGGAAGGTCAGCAAAGAGAACCCATGACGTAGGGGGATGTACCATGTTACAACGCATACTATTACAACTACCTACCGTTACAACGCGACCATTACAACGCATACCATTACAACGCATAGCGCTTTGAGGTGCTGGATAGTGGTAAGTATAATTTACTATTCTAACTCCAGTCCCCGTGGACCCTAGGGAAGGTGTTGGATAGTAAATTATACTTATTCCCTATCCTAGAGCGCCCCCCAGCGCAATGCGTTGTAATGGTATGCGTTGTAAAAGTCGCGTTGTAATGGTAGTGCGGAGTAAAAGATGCGTTGTAACGGGTGTATACCGACGTAGGGTAGTTTCCAATGGAATTCCTAAGTCAGCACTGGTAAGCAGAGGTGGAAGGGTTATGAGGGGAAGCAAATGAAGCAAGGCAAAGCATTTTGTCCAAGAATTTGCTCTATACCTTTATAATGGTCTTTACGCTTTCACACCACGATTTAAAGAGTACAGTAAAAAATCGATCTAAAAGGCGCTAATCAAGATGGCATTTTATAAAGGATATTGAACGTGCCAGGGCCTGATGGCGGAGTCTGCGCCACAGGCACATTTTACCTCCAGACCATCTCCCCAGGTTGAAAATTTACTGAATGTTGTGGCAGGTCTGTACTGGAGGTATTGCAAATTCCGACCTTTGGAACTCAGAATGGAGAGGTAATACCACACAAGGAAGCCCACAGGATCGATAGTGTTGTATTACCATATGGTAACTTCTCAAATCTTAGAATCTTAGAAATATGAGATGAAGGGCCTAATGAAAGCTAAATAGCGTGTGAGGTAATTTCTCAGAATTTCAGGTACATATAGGTAGGTGAAGGTAACATTCAGAGTGGAAAAAAAACTGTTACTGTCATGAAATAAATTTGTATATGTAAGAGTGAAGAGTAAGCTGGAAAAAGCAAACTAGGTGGATAAATAAACAGCTGAACAAGCTATGGGTAAAATATAAGCGAATGCCTCACACTGCCTGCAGATCGCTGTCGCACAGCTGACGCGCGGCCAGACATGTTTCTTATAGTCACTCCGTCTAGCTACTGCTCCACCAGTGAAACTGTTCTCTTCCTGATAGATTATTCAACACATAAATTGAATTTGTTCTCTGATGTTATGGGCCTAAAAAGATTAATGAGTTTGGACAAGACATTAAACAAAAGTCAGAATGTTTTAAAGTGCTGTGGTCCTGACAGATTAATGGAAATTGACACACTGAATGTGCAGGTTACTGTGGAAGAAAGCGCTGTTACGACCATCATTTGTCTGGAGAAAAGACGGTTTGCAAAGTAACTAGGATGTTATTAAGATTCATTTAGTGCCTCTATTTACAAAATGAATCAAGGTGCTTCACAATGGGCAGCACCTTTAAAAATAATGTATGTCTTAGCCTTGAGGAACAGAGACCACCCAGCAAGGTTTCTTGGGCCTTATTTATGAAGGCCTTGCGCCAAAGATGCGTGTCTTTTTCCCATTTTAATAGTCACGTAAAAGTGGCGCAAGACCTTCATAAATAAGGCCCCTTGTTTTCTCTCTCCCTATGTATATATGTGTGTGTATGTGCATATATATATATATATATATATTTCTGCTTTTGGGACTATTATCATCTTGCCACAACTGCGGAATTCATAAAGACCTACTAAGGTATTCGAACTTTTTCAATGTGGAGTATGCAGCCATTGACAAAGGATTTTCCGGATAATAAGAACTCTAATTACCAGCATGCAATGTGCAGTCAAGCCTAGTTAGACGAGTATATAATCTGCTAATTAGAGTAACGGTATCCTGCCCTCTGCATTTGCCAGATTTCTGTGAACAAGGGCGCCGTGACGCCCGAAACGCGTAAGGATATACTTATTGGCTTGACAAGCTTTTGTGCTTTCAAAGTTGCTGTGCAATGATGCCTTGCAGGAATAAAGTTACAACAAGGTGTGTGGCCTCCCAAGTCTGGTGCTTTCGTCTGTGGATATATATATATATATTCCAAAACAAATGCCCAAGCATATGAAGAGCAACTCGACCTCTCTCCTGCTCTCCAGCAGTAATATGCAGCTCGCCAATATTTTCCCTCTGTTTCAAATTTGCCGACGCGTTTCAAGGCACTGTGGCCCCTTCTTCCTGGGCAGCTCATAAACACCATTACAGCCTGCAAAATTTCTTTGTCCGATTTTTATTTTGCATCACGTGTCCCTGCAGCAGCCACTCCCAAACGTGATGCTGCAATACCTCCTGGGACATGTATGCACGACATTACAGGCAAAACTGTGTCTTTAGTCAGTTCACATGAACGAAACTCGCTAATGAAGATCCCTCATCCTACTTAAGGACAATAATGTGCTCAAACCGAAAAACATGCATTGAACTGATTAAAGACACAGTTTTGCCTGTAATGTCAGTATGAGTGTCAGTATGGTTTGGTGGGGGTATTACTTAGCACATAGATGCATCAATGATTGACTCACTGTTTGTATGTGTTTTGAAGACAGCGTATGCGCAGGACTGTATGGGTGGATGAGTGTGTATATGTGTGTGTTAGTGAGTGAATGGCTGTCTCACTAGTGTCTTTATCAGTAACAATATATGTTTTAATCTAGTATTTGTGAGTATTGATGTATATAAGTGAGTATATGAGAGAGTGAGAGATTGTAAGAGTTCCTTTTTAAATAAGTATGTGTTTCTATAAGTAATTGTTTAAGTGAGTAAGTATGTGTAAGTTTCCTTAGAAGTAAGGTAGTAGTTTAAGTATAGTTGTATATGCAAATAAATGGATGTTCAATAGTTTATTTGCATGTGTGAGTAACTTTTGGATGACTGTCGGTGTGTAACAGGATGTATAGGTGTATCACTACATATGATGAGTGAGTATATGTATGAGTCACTATATAGAACTGTTGGTGAATGAGTGGATGTGTATATAGATGGTGTAATTTCTGAATTGGTTGTTGTAACTGGTATGGGTATCTCCATTTTTTTTGAAAATGTTAGTTTCTATTTTTGAATATGTGTTTCAAGGGTTACATTACACTGAAAGGAGGTCTGTTACTCTGTCACAAGGATGGTGTCATCAGTGATGTCATGAGTGATGTCACTGACCATGTCATGAGTGATGTAATATGTGACGTCATCAGCAGTGCATTGCACGCGCAAGTTATAGTGAGTCCAACTAACTCTAACGTGGAATTTCAATGGTTTTATGACAGTAAAGTTTCCAGTTAACTATAACTGGTGTGAAACCTATGGTTTTTTCAGTGAGTTTAATAGGTTTTTAAAATGCTAATTCCTAACTATAACTGGTGTGAAGCCTATGGTTTTTTCAGTGAATTTCCTAGGTTTTCGATCCTACCGAGAGACAAGATGGCGGCCGCTCCGAACTGTTTACAATGTTGACAGCCAATCAGCTTCTCCTCAGACTCCCATTACGCTGCCGGTTAGCTTCCCGGTTAGCTTCCCGGTTAGCTGCCCGGTTCCCATACCGGGAAGCGCCTCTACGGCGAAAAATCGCAAATGTTTTGGTTTTTTTTGCCCCGCTGGGCACTTTAATGTCCCCCTCATCAATCCTAGGGGGTCAGGAGGGGTCTACCTTGCCCCCTTTCCTTCTTTTCCCCCTTCGTTTTTCACCACATCTTGTCTCTCGATGCTACAGAGAGACAAGATGGCGGCCGGTCCGGACTGTTTAGAATGTTGACAGACACCGGAGAGCCAATCAGCTTCGCTTCGCGAAGTTCCGTTACGCGTCAGGTACGCGAACCGGAGCGCTAACCGGAGCGCTGTTACAGATATATCTGTTTTTTTAAAACGTTAATTTCTCAAAATCCACTGGAGCACATATATTGAGACATAGCAAAGGCACGTCGGGCAAACCATATCTACAATTTTGCCAAGTTTCCTGTAAATCCATTCAGCCGTTCGAGCTAAAAGTGATTCCAACCGCCCTATGGAAAAATGAATGGGAAAAACGCGTTTTAGGACCCCCCTTTTTTCTCGGCCCCCCCTTGACGAAACCCCCCCAAATTTTCAGGGGCTGCTCAGAAACAAAATGTGCCATCTTCCTGACAATTTCAGCCAATTCCGTCCACAAACGCCAAAGTTATTCGACATAGAATTTTCAGAAATCCCATAGGAAAAAAATCCTAACTATATATACCTACTGGCGACCGCCAGTAGGTAATATATATATATATATATATATATATATATATATATATATATATATATATATATATATATATATATGCAGCAACAGTGGTAATTCCAAGGCTACGCATACAACGACCCAAGAGAAACCACACAAATCCAAATGTAAATGAAGGCACAGGATTTATTGAAAGTCCAAGACCAACAAAATCTGACGCGTTTCGGGCATCCGCCCTTGCTCACAGACAGTCAGTTAGTGTGGCATACACAGTTAAATACCCAGTGCTTCACAGTTTTTTTTTTTTTTTTGGTTTCAATTAACGTTTTTTTCTTTTTACAAACACTACACCATGTGATCATGGAAAGAAAGGACATACTCCATTTTGAGCACTGAAACAGCCTGTTTTCCAAACAAATAGAATTATCAATTGCAATTCACTACAACAACATTAATAGGGTTAAAATCCGCAAGAGAAATTGCTAAAGTCCATGTTAAAAATAAAGTGCATCATGGTGGCCAACAAATGCAACAAATATAATGACGGATTTAGTAAATTTGTCTAAAATACAAACAGAATCAAGAAAAAAAGGCGCCTCATGTTACAATTCATTTAAGAAGACAATACAAGCTTTTTAGATAAAACCCATACATTGTGCAAATTACGCAATCATGTGCAAACTTTATAGTAAATATCCTAATAAAGTGCAAATGCAATGTGCAAATCATGTTGTTTATATAAACATCATAAAGTGACGAAGTGCAATATTGTGCAAAATGATGCAGAAATGTAAACAATCGGATAAAATCCAATATTTATGGGTTTTATATATCCTATCCTGTAACATGGCAACAAAGATATTGAATGCCAGAAATAAAAAAGGCCAACAATGATTTTGAACCAAAACATGGACCAGTAGTAAGAAAAAAATCACTAACAATGTTAATGTGATTTTAGGTAAGGAAAACAGAGATAGACAAATAGTCCCATGTGGCTATGTCCACATGAAAATAAAAAAGTGTACCCCAAGAAAATAAAGAGGGAAAAAGCTTATATGGTAGCAACCATGAAGCAATATATGATAAGGAAAAATAAAAAAATACTAAAGTGTACGTGTGAAATTCTGTGTACAAAGGAAATGCCAAAAACACAGGACAGTACTAGCGAATATTGTTTACGGTAATCAGAAAAAATAGACTTACAGGAAAACGTACAAATCTTCTGTGTTGTTGAGCCCGTTTGGAAATCTACTGTCTAATTCCAAAATGAATTGGGACTCAAGTCTCCTAAGCATCCTATCTCTGTCCCCACCCCTCACA
Organism: Lissotriton vulgaris; assembly: GCF_964263255.1. Taxonomy (NCBI): domain Eukaryota; kingdom Metazoa; phylum Chordata; class Amphibia; order Caudata; family Salamandridae; genus Lissotriton; species Lissotriton vulgaris. The sequence goes on along the minus strand of NC_141697.1, from coordinate 87,398,602 downwards.
GGTTTATCTATAGAGGCGATGACAAAGTAAGATAGGCATTGTAAATCATTGTTATGATTGCTCTTAAAATGCCTGGCCACCGGATATGCTGGATCATTATTCACGATGGCCCGCAGATGCTGGAGGATCCTGACATGCACAGGTTGTCGTGTACTGCCGACATACCTGAGTCCACATGTGCATGTCAGGACATATACGGCAAACTCAGTTTTGCAAGTAAACTGACCCCTGATGTTAATTGGGTCAGAACTAAAAGGTGTGTAATACTGAGTAGTTGTTTTGCCAAATTTGCACGCCCTGCACGAGGTACAGCGTTTGAAACCATAACAAGATTTCATCCACTCTCCCTTCTTCCTAAGTTCAGGAAAATCATGGCATATATGCGATCTCAGGGAGGGGCCCCTCCGAAAGGTCACAATGGGACCATCAGGCAATCTGGGCTTCAATACCTGATCAGTTAATAGGACTGGCCACCTTTGTGACATAATAGATCTTACTTGTCTCGCTTGCCTACTGTAGGCCGTTATGAGTCTGGGTGCTTCAGTGTTATCATGTGGGACACTATCAGGACTGATATTAGGCGTCTGATCTAGCAAGGATTCCCGAGTTCTGTTGTTGGCCTTCTGTAATGCAACCCTAAGAGTAGATTCACGGTAGCCCCTTTGTCTGAATCTCTCCAAGGCTTCCTTAGTGCAGATTTCAAGATCAATTTCTGTACTGCATATTCGTTTGATCCTGAGTAACTCGCCTAGTGGGATGTTATCCACTACATGTCTAGGATGAGCACTGCTGGCATGCAAAATGCTGTTGCCAGCAGTGCTTTTTCTATGCAGTTTCGTTGCTAGGTGTCCATTGTGTATAAAAAATTTTACATCCAAAAACTCAGCCTCACAGTCACTGATGGCTTTAGTGAATCTTAGATTTTCTGAGTTGGTGTTTAGACTCGTTACAAAGTTGTCAGCACTGGCAAGATCTCCCCGCCATAAAACAAAAACATCATCTATATAACGTATCCACAATAAAACATGTTCATCAAAAGTAATCGCATGTTGCTGCCTGAGGACCTGTTCCTCCCACCAGCCTACGTGTAAACACGCATAGCTGGGGGAAAAACAGGCCCCCATAGCAACTCCACACTTCTGTACAAAAATATCCTTCCCAAATAAAAAGAAATTATTATTGAGACACCAAGTGGTTAATTCCATTAATACTTTGTTGTGGCAGTAGCAGTTAATGGGTCTTTTGCCAAGAAAGAAATCGAGTGCTCTTAGACCAGATGTTTGTTCTATGCTCGTATAGAGCGACTCAATATCCAAAGTAATCATCAACATATCACTACTCCATGGAATGTTGTTATATTTGGCAATAAAATCACTGGTGTCCTTAACATAAGTAGGTAAATCTTTAACCAAATTTTGCAAAAAATAGTCAATGTACTGTGTGACATGTTCTGCCACCCCCCCAATGGCCGAGATGATAGGCCGGCCAGGGACTGGTTCTACCTGCTTATGAACTTTTGGGAGTAGATATAACTTGGGCAAGATTGGAAACTCTACATGGAGAAAGTCAAACTCTTGAGCGGAAATCATTCCGTCCCTTTTACATTGATATAGCAACTTTTTCAACACATCCTTAGCATCATTGAAATGTTTGATGTTGGATTTAGAGTAACATGTTGTATCATTAAGTTGCCTTTTTGCTTCATTATTGTAGGCTTCCTGGGGCCAGATAACTACATTTCCCCCCTTGTCCGCAGTAGTTACAATAATATTGTGGTCGTTATCCAGTTTTTTAATGAGTGAGAAATACTCATTTTCTTTTTTGCTTTTGTAGCGTTTTTTGTGCTTCACTTTATAATACAACTTCTTAAGGTCTTCAACCACCACGTCCTGAAACACATCAATCGAATCCCGAGGCATGATGGGATTGAATTTTGACTTAGGTTTGAAAGGGCTGATGTTAGCCCCTATTTGTGATATTAATATATATATATATATATATATATATATATATATATATATATATATATATATATATATATATATATATATATATATATATATATATATATATATATATATATATATATATTTATAGTCACTGAAAAAACCAAAGGTTCCAGGGACAATATAGTTAGGATGACATTCCACTCGTACAAAGCTAGAAAAATTCAGCTGTTATAGTTAGCTGAGCTAACTATAACTCGCGCCCCCGCAATGTACTGCTTAAGACCTCACATATTACATAACCCATGACATGGTCAGTGACATCACTGATGACATCTCAAATGACATCACTGATGAAATCCTCCAGTGACTGTTAGTGTTTTTAAAATGTTTGAGTGTTGTGTGTATATATATATATATATATATATATACATATATATGTATATATATATGTGTACCAAGGTGTATTGATGAATCTGTGGGTGTATGAGTGCCTGTATCGATGCTTCAGTAGGTGTGTTACTGACTGTATAAGTGAGTGATTACGTATCTCAGTGAATGTATGGGTCACTGACTAGGTTGTCTGAATGTCTGTATCAGTTTATCATTTGGTGTCAAACTGGCTGTATGGGTTGGTGAATGGGTGCATGTGTGGGTGTATGGTTGATTGAGTGGTTGTCTGAGTACCTGTATGGGTGTTAAGTGTCTGTGTGGGTGGGTGGGTGAGAGGGGTGTGACTGCCTGTAAGGGTTAGTAAGAGTTTAAGAGAAGGGTTGTAAAAGTGACTGAGTGTGTCTATGGCTGTATCAGTGAGGCAATGGATGTGTCATTGGTATATGGATGAGAAAGTGGGTATGTAAAAGGCAGTGTAGGTAAGTATTGGAGTATATCAGTGACTGTATGTGTGAGTGATGGGATGTAATAGTGGCTGTGTGGGTTAGTGAGTGCATGTGCGATGATCTTTATGGATCAGTGATTATATGTTAGCAACTATATGAGTAAGTGACCGGGTTTGTGTATAACTTCATAGGTGAGTAAATGGCTGTCTGATTGACACTATAGGTGAGTGAGTAGGTGTGTGAGTAGCTCAATGACTGACTGACTGTGTAAGTAGCTATATGGCTGTATGAGTGTATATATCAGTGGCTGTATTTGTGAGTAAGTTGGTATATGAGTGGCTTTATGGGTGATTTTGGGATGGATGTGGCTTATCCGTGCAAAGAATCTGTAAACTGTTCTATCAATTTTAATGTTCTACATTAATTATAATGTAATGGGGGTCTCTTTGTATAATATTGTTATTTGGAATTGTTGGTTTTATTTGTGTCTTTTATGAATTTTATTCGAAATAAAGACTAATTGACTTGACTTGAGTGGATGTGTGTGTAGATCTATTAATCAGCGAGTAGGTATGTAAGTACTGGTATAGGTGTGTCAATGGTTTCAAGAATGGTAGTGTGGAACTTACAGAGGGTGTATAAAAGGTTACAAGGGGGTGTGAGTGGGTGCATTAGAGATTCTTTGGATGATGTCATCAGTAATGTCATCAGTGATATCACTGACCATGTCATGAGTGATGTAATATGTGAGGTCATGAGCAGTGTATTGTGGGGGTGCAAGTTACAGTTAACTGAGCTAACTACAACTTGTGAATTTCTCTGGTTTCTCACGATTGAAATGTCAGCCCATATATAACGTCCCTGTAACCTTTTTTTTTTTCAGTGAAAACGTACGTTTTTTTTTAATTCTATTGCCCAACTATAACAGCACTGTAACCATTGGTTTTTTTCAGTGCAGTTTTAAGGTTCTTTTTAATGCTAATTCCTCGCCATAAATGTACCTGAACCTTTTGATTTTTCAGTGAATTTGAAAGGTTTTTTAAGTTTTTTTTAAAAAAAGGGGACCCTAAAGGTAACCAAGAACCTAGGGGAACATGTTATTATACTGAATAGTGGTCCTTGTAAAAGGATTTAACTTGATTAATGCATATAGAACACAATGGAATCTATGTAGGCTACCCAGCCGGGTAGGAATTTTTATTATAAACAATTATAATTCTGTCAAGAGACAGTTGCAATATCCAGTAGGATACAGTCCTGTATCCAAAACAATACATATAAAGTGTGACAATGGTGAAAGGAGGTGCCAATTTTAACACATAGGTCAAAACAAAAACAAAGACAAATTACGAAACATTTAGGTGAATCAGAGGAAGAAGCTTGCTATGAGTAATGCTTAATATGGCAAGCAAATTATGTAGAAAACAGACGTTACACCTAAATTGAAATTATTTGTGTGTACGCTGTTATGTTAAGTTGACGGCGTTTTGGTCCTTTTCATGCAATAGCTGAGATCATCATCAGGACAAAAAATTATCTGTAAGCCTATTTACAACACTACAGCATGACAGTAGGTTTCAATGAGGTGGGAAAAAAGGGGGGGAAAGATACGGATATTCATAGTTAGGAATTGAGTGCTATACATATGCCAGACATGGTAAAAATTACACTTACTAATACAGAAGGCACTGTGTGTGTATTAAAGCTAAGAGAATTAACTGGAGACTGCATATATTGCTGCACTGCAATGGGTGAAAGGGAGATGGCAGGAATGCACCCTTTCTATCAAGATATGGCACATTCTTGCTCTCTCCTTGCACTGGCGTACTTTTGGCTGCCTAGCGCCAATCCAGGCACCCTTGTACCATGATTTTTGTGCAGAACGGGACGCTTTCCTGAACAAAAACACTCCTTTGCAGCTTTTTCCTCTTTCTATGTATGTGCAGAACACAGCACATGTGGAAAGAGGACAGAATGAGGGAAAATTATTATATTTATCCTCATTACGCCATCCCTGGCTGGCGTAGCATTTTGACACATTCCCAGGTTTGCCAGTCTTGGTAAATCTTTACTACGCCAAAACCAATGGGTGGATGCATTGCCTTGCGTTACTCCGGATTTACAAAGCCACGCAGGCCATGCAAGGTGGCCTTATGTGGCTTGGTAAATATCCTTCTTGAATTTGCGTCTTTCTTGCTCTTGCTTGCATAATGCATGGGTGACTCAGAACTTTGAAAAATATGCCCAAGTTCTCTCTGGGTAGCATAGTAAATCTCATTTAAGGGCTTGTATTGACCTTGCGTCACTGTGTGTGTAAAGCAGAGACTAATTGCAAAATCCAGTGCAAGTCCAGTTGCCACTATTCAGTCAGGTACTTTAGGGTAAAGGTCTTTAGCAGCTTGTTGTGGACCTGCAGCCTCACAGGAAGTCAGCCTCACGGTTTCTTGGAGTCCACTTCTTTGACCTGCATACGCGAGAGAGCAGCTTCAATCCTTCAGAGCTCCTTGCAGGTCCAGTCCTCTTCTGTTCTTCTGCAGGATCAGAAGGTTTTCTGAGTCGGTGCTTTGGGGTGCCACATTTATGCCTGGCAATTGCTAGTGGGTGGGGGGATTTCTGGACATTCCCTAACCAATGGGGTAAAAGCTCCAAGGGGAAACTGTTCCCATATTTTCAGCAGTGTCTGTTTGCCTGACTCCAAATAATCCCCTCACTCTCAAATTTCAAGAGGGAAAAACCCTTTTCCCCTTGTGCTGAGCCTGGGTGCCCACCCAGAGGTGTGGAGCGGGTAATGGGCAATCACCTTCTCTGTGGATACTCAAAACCAGGTCTAGGGGTAGATTTTCCTCCCACTGGGTTTGGTGCCAGCATGACTATGAGGAAAAAGCATGGGGGCTTTCCAGGTGTCACCAGCATTAACTTGTGACAGGGAAAGCCCCTTTGAGGTAAATTAAATTCCCGAGCCCACCTCAATACTTCTTTCTGCTGTGGTAAGAAACCAAGTCCCCACTCCCAGGCCATTGTCTCTGCTCTGGGAGCATTTTTCACACCTCATTTCAGCAAAGCACAGGCTGGGCAGTTGTTGGAGCTAATGCAAATTAGCATCCAGCAGCTCAAGGCAGGATAAAAGTAACTTTATAAAAGTAAAAATTCTAATATAGTTAATAAAAATCAATGTTTTAGATTGGAATTTTATTAAAAACAAAAATACCTGTTTGAATAAATTCTGAAGCTGGTATGGGACAAAAGTTATAAATGTATGTATATAAGTTATACTTTGACTTATAATAGCTGCAAGATACAGCCTGATCACTGACAATTTCATTTTAGTTCTAGTCACTAGCGGAGCATGCCATTTCGAATGTCACATGTTCCACTCTTAAATGTTATGCACACTATCTTGTGGATATCAAAGTGTGCTTACAAGTAACTTAGTTAATAATTAAAACTGGGATTCCTACCTTTCAAAATGGTGATTTTTATGGATATGGACTGCAGGGTTCAAGCTTCTGCTCTCAGGCCGACTTGCATAACTAGGCCTGCTCCACCCTTTACACTGGTGACGATGCATCGCTGGCGGTGTGCTACTTCCCTCGCTTTATCAGCGAGTACTCGCCTGGGAGTGTCGCACCTCTGTGCTGCCTGGTGGCCCTTGGGTCACACGACACTGGCACAGTGGGCAAGCGTGCACCCCACCGTTGAAGATCGACTGCACGCCTCAGTTTATTCCACCCCCTCATTGACTGTGATCGACGAGATCCTGAATGAAGCCACTTTCGTTTACCCCTGGCAGCTGTGAGTTACCCACCTGATCTTTTGCCGCCACACTGCCTGCAACGGCCCTGCTGCTTCCTATCTGCAGCCTCATTGGCATCAGCGGTGCGGCACGGTTGCGCCCAACTCCGTGGCTTTACCTGCATCCTCTCATCGCCTGGCTCACTGTGGCCTACTTTGTCAACAGCCTAGGGTGTGGCCCCAGCACTCTGGTGGGCGGAGCTTCATTACTGCTGCCCGATGGCTGCTCCCACCCGCTATTTTCACTGGGAGCACGTGTCTCCGGGAAAAGGGGGAAAGTCAAGAGTGGCTGCTGGAGCCAGCTACTGGCTGATGAAGGTGAGCTGCCCACACAAGCCTGCCCAGATTTATCAGACCACCAAGTCAGGTGTGATACATTTGGCTGCAGAACATGACATGGTTTGCATGGGGAATGGAAGCTGCATAGTGAAGTGTGGCCTGTAAAAGACTGTGTGCACTAATTTCCTGCCAAGTTCATCCTGAAATCCCAGCCAGTTATCACATTGCTCTCTCATGGTCACTGCATTTGCTTATGTATAGTCAAGGCAGCAATAACACCATGGCACTGTAACGAACACAAGAATAAAAGGGCAGCATTTCCTTGATGGCTTTTGCACCCTGACGCCGGAAGAACAGATGGGGAGGCAACACCTGCAGAGGGTGAGAAATTAGCTCAGTAAAAGCGGGATGGTCCACAGCTACGTGGACAGCTGATTGTGATGCGAGAGAGTCTATGGTCCTTTGTATTTAAACTGGTGCACCAAAGAATAGCAAAGAGGAAGGGACGTCTATACTGTAAGATGTGGTTCCTAGTCATGGATACAATGGTCAATAAGATGATGCACAACTGCCACTGGTGCCCCATAATGAGAGGAGACCCATCACCTGCCCCGGTGCTGACGGAGGAACCATGCCTCAAATCCTGGTCCAAAGTCAGTATTGCCTTTGGGCGCTTCCCAGATGGACACATCACTGTGGTAATGATGAACTTGTACATAAAGTTTCCCATGATAGAGGTGGTGCAATCTAGGGCATTCATGCACGTCAAGACTGTTATCGAAAAAACATTTGCGATGATGGGCCTTTCAGAAGAAACAAAGTCAGACAATGAGACACCCTTTCAGGGACATGATTTCAAGCCTAACTAGAATTGCTTTCCATCCATAACATGAAGATCACCTCCATGAACGATTCATGCAGATTCTCAACTGGGCCCTAAGGATTGGGGTGGTTCTTGGAGAGGATGCAGAATGCTGTCTGCATAAATTCTTGAGAGCGTGCCCATAAACCCTACACAGCACAGCGAACTGTGCTACCACAAACTTGATATTCAGGAAGCCGACTCAAGACAGCATTGCGGCAGACATTGAGTGGTGACCTGCTGACATTGATGTTGAGGCTATCCAGTCCCAAAGAAGAGTCACAACAACAAAGCCAGTCAGCCTCACGTGGCACAAGACCCTACGCTGTTGCAGGCATTCTCCGGTGTCATAGAACTATGCATGGGATTATGGGACCTTAGTAGGCAGTGACTGAGTCATTCTATGACATGAGTACCCATGAGCCCAGGACCGACTAGCTATGTCAAATGTTAATTGTCAAACGTTCTTATATGGCGCACAAATCACCATGAGGTCTCATGGCACTAGTAGCAGACGAAACAGTAGATCAGACAACAATCTGCAACTAGTGGCTACTAAGGAAAAAGCTAAGTTTTGAATTTCTTACGGAAACATTTGTGGTCAGTAGTGGAAGAAATGTGTTCGGGAACTTTGTTCCATAGTAAGAGAGCCAGATATGAGAAGGCACGACCTCCATTACGTGAGGTTTGAATGCGGGGCTGAACAAGATATGATTTGTAGCATGACCTTAAAGTTCGACCAGGTAAGTACCATTTAAGTTTCTGTTTCAGGTAGTATGGGCCAGTCCCATACATTGACTTGTGAACAAGCCTCAGGATTTTAAATTGGCATCTTTGACGAATTGAAAGCCAGTGGAGGGTCCGAAGATTAGGGGCAGATGGAGCTCTCCGAGGGAGATTAAGGACCAGCCTTGCCGCCGTATTAGGAGAATCTGGAGCTTGGTCAACAGATTATCATTCAAAGCTATAAGCAAGGCATTGCCGTAATCTAAACTGCTGATAACAAGACCTTGCACCAGCGGTTTCCTTGCTTCCATGGGCAGCCATTTGAAAATGTTGCGAAGATTACGCAAAATCCCATAACAGACACCTAATACTTGATTAACATGGGGTTTCAAGGACAAAGAATTGTCAATGGTAATCCCAGATTACGTACAGATGATTTGGGAAGCGGGCATATGCGTAGTTCCGCGGGCCACAGGTCCGGCGACCAAAATTCCTCAGCCCTTCCAAACAAGAAAATTTCTGATTTACTACTATTTAATTGTAACTTGTTTGCATTCATCCATTTGTTGATTTGAACCATACAACTCTTGAAGCGGGTTTGAGTACTGACGAGGTCAGCATCACCGGTGACCAACAATTGGGTATCGTCAGAGTAGGACATGGTCTGAAAGTCGTGTGCTCTGATGATGCCAGCTAGAGGAGTAAGGTAAAGGTTAAAAACATAGGACTGAGTATTGAGCCCTGAGGAACCCCAACGTTACCGGGTAACTACCGGAGGTCAGTGAGTCGGTAACTACAGTGGTAGACCTGTCAGCCAGATAGCTGTCAAACCAAGCAAAGGCTTTTCCTCTAAGACCCACCTCCCACAGCCCATGTTTCAAAATGCTGTGGGAGATGGTGTCAAAGGCGGCAGATAGATCTAGGAGAACCAGGATGGTTGATTCCTTTTTCTCCAGGGTAAGCCTTATATTGTCAACGATCTCAATGACCGCAGTCTCCGTGCTATGGGAGGCCCGAAAGCCAGATTGTGAGGAGTCAAGTAGACCGTCTTTTTTCAAATGGATTGTGAGCCTTTTAGTGTCTCACTTGCCCTCCTACTCACTCACAGAGGAACAAGTTATTAGGTACCCCAGAAAACAACACTCCTGACCCTCTCAGGAATCACGGTTGCAGGACCTACCCTTTCGCTCACACACTTGTAGTAGTCCACAATACGTTCTGACACAGACACGAGGAAAGTTTGGAATATTTATTTTAACTATCATGCTCTAGTATGCAGTATACTTTCCACAACAAGTAGGAAAATGCCTAACACAAATACAGTTGGCATACCAAGTAGCCTGTAAATCATGAGTGGAGCTGTTAAAATTAGTTTATATCAAAAGATCTCTAGGTATTAGCAGCAGACCCATTACCTCAGTTTGCACAGATGAAAGTTCTACATCAGAGACGCGTGTCACAATCTTTTCCCTGGAAAAATCCCTGTCCAATCGTGTGTTACCTATCTGTGCGTACCTATATGACAAAAGTATGTGTTCCCAACAACAGCTGCCTTTGTGTGTTTTGTCTAGATGCTAAGGCCTGACCAGAATAGAATAACAAGGGGCATTGTTGTTCAACCTTGTCTACATGTTCAGACTAAATCCCAGGAAAAGAACAGAGCACAAAACAACAACGTGTTTTGTGTGAAAGTACTTTGTGGCATAAAGCAAAATATATCTGTACGGTAACGTGTGCAAAGCAGAGGACAGTCTACAACATGCTCATGCTAACATAAGGAAGACTGACAATGGGCCCGCACGGGACTCATGACAATGATTTGGATCGGGCCTTAGTTAGAATGAAGGACAGACACCCTGGGTAAAGGTTTCGGATGCCGTATAAGAGCCTTAGGTTCACCCTTGTAAGGTTGTCAAGACTGACAGAACCATGTTCACTGCACAGAGGAGACCGACTGGCCACAAGAAATGTTTCATGGTTCAAGGAAGTTGTAGATATACTGGATCAATGTGTGGACACAACTGGAGAAAACGCCGGAACCGCAGAGGAGTATCAGTTCAGCCCCGCATCCCCATGGATAAGTGCCACACCACAGCGACCTGAAAGTGGAAGCCCAGACAACTTCAACCAAATGCTCCTTCATAGACATAGTCAACTAACGAGCTCCTCGGCAAGGAAACCAGAAGCAATGGGTCTGCAGCATGTGGAACTTCAAACATCTCCCAGAGCCAGAAGTATGGTCTTCGGCCAAACCCTGCTTCAAGTCGAAGACTACGAGACTTTGTGTGTTTGACACTTGTGGCCGGATTCCTTATTTTCAAACATTGCAAAAGATAGGAGAGATGTAGAATGCCACCAGGCAGGGCCAGCCTGGGAACCACAACCGACCCTGGCAAAGTGCTCGGCCGCTCCCCCCCCCCCTGCCCCACTCGGGGTGGGGGGGTGAAGAGGTTGGGGTTAGGGGTGGTGCCGAGCTCTTTGCCGGGACGGTTTTCTGCCGATTTTGGTACAGGGGCGATTTCGCAGCTATGCTGCCAAAACGGCCCTGTAACAAAAACGGCCTCCAGGGGCCCAAAACCGGCCCCCACCCGTGAGGCACACCGGGGGATTGCCCGGTGCTTGCTATGGCCAGTCCGGCCCTGCCACCAGGCCTCTACAATTCAAAGTATCTACCTTTCACTCCTAGAGCTGGGCTTGGTCCAAGGGGATAAATAAAAGCGAAGATGGTCCTTCATGGCCATTGCCGACACCATAACTGTGTGTGCGTGTTTCATGTTGGCATCCTGTTGCAAGGCCTACTTGCATGCCTAGGCCTGCACCACCCGCTACAGGTGGATATATCAGCTGAAACATTGACAACAACCCAGGAGCTCCAGAAAGGTGCCCTTACTGGAGGTAATGGGGGCAGGCAGGGTGTGGCTGCATTCTATTGATGCACTTGTATAAACAAATATTACTGCGTCGTTCAATGGTTCTAAGAGCCTAGAGCAGATGGTTGTTTCAGGTACTGAACACTACTGATTCCCTGCGACAGAATATCAAAGGACACTTCTAGTTTAAAATAGCATCGATACAACGCAATAGAAGACAACCGATGTCAACGCATGAGTAAAAGCAAAAGGAGTCTTTCTACTGATAGCAAAAATGTATAAATAAAAAAGCAGAAAGAAAATGTCTTATTTTTTCTGTGAGAGCACTCCAGCAGGTAAAATTGCATTTTGCCTGGAGCACTTGACACCTTTGCACCATTCCTGGAGGCAAGGCTCCTCAGAGTTAGGAGAACAATATTCAGAGAGGGAAGCCCTCATAAACGGTGCGTTTAGTAAGAGCGTGTGTGTCCACTGTATCCACAATATGACAGCTGGCTCACGCGTCACACTGATGGTGAGCAAAAAGTTTTGCACCGGTTTTGTTCGTGCTTTTACCCGTAAGCCCTGTAATGCACGTGCAGTTACCATTGGCAAAAGGAAGGTGATAACCCACAAGTCAATCTAGCCCTGCTGGTGTGCATTTAACACCAGGGTACGTTCACTCTCTGGTGTATATGAGTTAAGAGCCCACATGCAAATCGCTTTAGCATCCACACCCCAACTGCAGACTCGGGAGCACAGCTGCCAATAACGCAGCGGGTGCAGTGCCACCGGTGCCCAGGTGCCTGAGGATTCTACTCCACTTACTCCCCTGCCCACCTGGAGGGCAGGGGCCCATCTTACCCGCTTACATCACTGTGCGGTCCCAGGCTTCGGTGCATGTGTCCTTTGGTCCTGATGCTGTACCTGTTGCCATCGTTACGGCAGCATCTGTTTACTTAGAGCCACCATAACGATCCATCTTTCCACGTGAAGCCTGCGCGCAGTGGAGTCACAATGTCTCCCAGATGCTGTATAACCTATCATGGCTCGGGACTAAAAGGTTTAAATGAACTCATTTCATATCTGAACATTTGCCTCCTGTGTGAGCAGCGCTCTGTGTGCTTGGCGGGTTTATGGCCTCCTCATCCATCACACCCAGCTGATTCCGAGCGCCCATGACAGCTTTAGGGCAGCCTGCCCCCACATAAACTGCTATCCACAGAGACAGGGCCCATTACTGTAATTCGCGAGTGCAGCTTGAAGATCGCTGGCTGTGTGGAGCCGGGGCAGAGCATCCCTGTAATTACCTTTGGTCCGGGTGCAATCCTTCAAGCCTGCTTCCTATGGAAATGTCAGCCCGCTCTTTCAGCATGCCCCAGATTTCACTGCAGCTTCATTGCAGGATGCTAAATCACCAGTGTAGGTGCGTGCGTGCGTGCGTGCGTGTATTCGCACACGTGTGTGCACGCACGTGTTCATGTACAGTTTGTGACTTGGGCCTTAATTAGGAATAGCCAAGAGTAGCAGCTACCACCTGGGCACGTCCTGCACTGCTCTTGGTAGTGGCAAGCATGGTCTCTGGGTTCCTGAAAGTAGTGGAATAAATAACAAGCATTGGCAAAGCCGAGAGATTATTTAAAAAAAAATATATATATATTGCCAGCATATACCACAAAAATAAAAAGGAAGTAACAGAAAAGAAAGCATACCACCGTATTAATGTGAAGGGCATATAATTTCGATATTTTTTTTACATTTAAGAAATGTTAACCATTTCTTATAATTTTATTGGAGCAGGATGGGTGCTTTCGAGCAGGCAGGTGTAATTACGAAAAGGGAAGAAAGGCGTTTTATCTTAGAAAATGATTGCTTCTGTAGAGGGCGGAATCAAAATGTGAATCACAGTTGAACAGGTCAATGCATGCAGAGAGCTGACCTACAGCTCCAGTAGATATGAACATATGTGTCTATTTTTAATGGTATTTTTTGTATTGTGTGAGGCTGGCGAGACAGCTAATGTCATCTCTAGGCCCGATCGAGATAGAAAAAACAGTGTTGTTTACTTTCATTAGTTACTACTCCTTTTGCCACCCACTCTCCCCTCAGCAGTACACAGGAGGCTGTTTATTTATTTGTATTTTTAATTATTTATGAAGATTTTTAATGCGCAGCAAACACCAGGGGTGCAGCTTCTAGGCATAGCACATATATTTGACAGATAAATCCGTTTTTATTTTTTTAATGGTAGCAAATTGAATATTGACAAGGAGGAAACGTGGTCATTTTAGTTCCAGACCGAAATTATCCTCCGTTTTGAACATGGTGTAGGTTTGCAATGTCTTTCTTTAGGAGACTTAGGTGTATTACAATCCAACAGCATAGTCTTGACAGAACCACTGCTTGGCCAGTAGTTTTCTATGTTGGATGGTAAAGAGAGAGCTGGTTTTAGCAATGGCATGTAAGTGGTAATTCACTGATTTGAAGGTCACTTCAATTTCTGTTGAAAGATACTTGTGCATCAAACAGGACTCCAAAGTTGCACACCACATTAACAGGAGGAGCAAGGAAGTTGCTAAATGAAAAAGGCCTTGACATATCCGGAAGATGTGATTTTCATTATTAGCATTAAGATTTCTATCTTATCCCTGTTTATCCAGAGGCCATGGAGGCCTATCCAGTGTTTGACAGAGAGAAGGCACCCAGTTAATGCTTCATTGCTGAAGTTGCTCCTTGAGGCTTCTAGAAGGTGTGTGTCTTTGGTGTCTTTCATGTTGATCAGGAGGGCTGGAGGGCACATGATTAAGTTGAAAAGGAGAGGAGAGTGTAGATCCTTGGGTGGCCACATACAATGGCAGCTGACTCTGAGACATGTAGATAGAGTTTGATTTGCTGCTTTCATTCTTAGAGGAAACATTTAATTAATTCCTGTGCTTTTATGGTAATGTTAAACCAGAGTTCAGGGGGCTTAGCACTGTTTCATGATCTACAGTGTTGAATGCAGCTACGTCAATTAGAATGCGAGTGGTGGGTGGTATGGGGCTTATTATCAAGCGGCAGCGATAATTATCACTGGCCGCGCTTAGCGTGAGATTTTTTATCGCTGGAAATTATCGCCATGCTAGCCCTGTATTAACAGCGCTTAGCGCTATGACAATAAATATTCCAGCGATTGCGGGGATATTGCCATTTTCCATGGAACAATGCTGGTTTTCCAGCGATGTTCCATGGAAAACGGCGATATCCTTGATGATAGGGCCTTTGGTCCTAGCCACACAATCCACCCCCCATGTTAGGTATGCCTTGGTCTGGAATTTTAAAGACGTTAAATTCCAGCGTTAAGGCCCAGTTAGTGCAAAAAAACAGCGCCAAACCGTATGGGGCTTCGTTATAGATACAGCGAAGCACCGTTAGCGATATTTTATAATGTTGTTGTAAGGGGCACGCCTACCTTGCATCTCATTAGCGATGCAATAGGAAACCGGGAGCTAAGGCAAGGAAACCCGCGCTTGCGTGTCCTTGTTAATAAATTGATAAGATTATCACCGCTTTTCGCCCGAAAACGGACGCTAACACGGCGATAATATTATCGCCAGCCTTTGATAATATGCCCCTTGGTCTCCTAGGGTTGGCGTTTCTTCTCTGCGGCTTCAGTACATATGATATCAAGATTGTGTTTCGGCAAGAAGATTGTTAGATTTGTCAAACGTCCCGTGCAGGCCCTTGATCTTTTACCCTATGTTTTGTCAGTCAGTCAGTCAAACAAAACTTTATTTGATTTGTTAAAACCTTAAAAGTACATTCCACATTCCGTGATAAGAGAAAGGACAACAGCAAAACATGGTAATATTCAACAGGAAAAAGAGCAGCAGCATAACAGGATAATATTAAAACCACAATTACACCTCAAGATACTTAAAAATTAACTTCTCTTGTTCCTTTTAAAACGGAGTATTATAACATTTATTTGTTAAAATCGCTAAAATTTCCTATATATACCTTCTTCAAAATGCAGTTTTTACTACTATTATCCCTTAGTATCTCTACCTTTATTCAGGGATAAGGGCTACACTATACATGTTCTTCTGCGCATTTGAGGAACCACCTAACTCTGTTCATATATTTTCCCAATGCGCAGGCTATATCTAAAGTCTCCATTTCCACCAAAAGAGTGGCAGCTTGCATTCTGTGCGTAATCTTATATTTTTTAAAAATCGGACATAAAAACTCCTTTCGAAAGTCTAAAAATCTCGTACAATCTAATAAAATATGTAACATATCGCAGGTGGTTCCTAAAGTGCAAGTGCATTTCCCATTACTTCCTATCATTAAATTTCGAACCCCGTTATTTGCATAGCATGGGTTTATGCCAATTCGCATTTTCAGGACTTCTCGCCTCAGACTATGGCTGGGTAACCGGTCCACGTAAGGGAAGTGTTGACTGCTCTCCCGAGCCACTTTCATGTGTGCTACCGAGGTCTTTTGAGCAAGGTATTCCCGTTCATAACTACGGGACATATTGACCCCCTGAGTCTTTAATTCTTTTTTCCCAAATATTATGGGGTCTTGCGGCAAACATACCTTCAAATCTAGCACCCCATAAGCCTTGCTTATTGAGGCTCTTACCTCTTTTGCCCAGGGGAGCTCACTATTGATAATTTCCTCCTTAGCCCATTGGGATATTTTAGCAATTTCCCCTACTCCCAACCGCTGCCAGAAGCGTACAAGGCTCATACAAACTGTAATAGCCCAGGAGGTCATTCCCAGCTCCAGTCGTGCTGCCTGCACCATAGAGGATTTTGGCAGAGCGAATAAGCTTTTTAATATGTTTCCCTCTTCACTATCCCAGGAGGTCTTACCACTGAGATAAATAACCTCGGCTCCATACAGAAATTGTGGGGGAACCATTGCTTGATAAACTTTTAAGACCGGTCTATCTGACCTTTCACCATAGGTGTTATTAAAGCTTTTTAGGCCTTTGACCGACGCCAGTGCCCTTATTTTTAATGCTTGCAGGTGTGTATGCCATTTCAGGTTACCTGAGAACCACATTCCCAAATATCTATAGTTGGTCACCCTCTCAAGCAAGGTTGTGCCAAGATACCACGAGAACTTCACTTTCCTTCTCCCAAAACATACTATTTTGGTTTTATCCATATTTACCACTAGTTTTTTACTCGTACAGTAATCTTTAAACCTATTGAGTTTTCTCTGGAGGCCTATCTCCGTTTGATCCATTATTACTAGGTCATCGGCATAAAGGAGGCACGATATGTGCCTTCCTCCCAACTTCGGGTTCGCCCCTCTGACATCTCTTAATACTTGGGGTAGGTCAGCTAAAAACAGGGCGAACAGCAGGGGGGCTAGAACGCACCCCTGTCTTAAGCCGTTTCCAATAGGGATTCTCCTGGTCAGTCCTCCATCCGTGTCCAATATTATCTGTGCCCAATTTTCTGTATGTAATGCTTGGACAAGGGCCAGCAGGTCATCCTGTAATTCATACCCTATTAGTGTTGACCACAGCTGATCCCTGTCCACAAGATCAAAGGCTGCACGGAAGTCAACGAAACAGCAGAATAGATTACTCCTCTGATCAATTGACTTCCGTGCGATGGACCACAGAGCAAAACAATGGTCAATCGTTGAGTGGCCTTCTTTGAACCCCCCCTGCTCTAGGGGGTATTATCTGTTTGTCTTCCACCCACTCCTTTAGAATCCCTAGGATTACCTTAGAAAAGACCTTTTCGCCTATATCCAAGAGGTTTATTAAGCGGTAATTTTTAGGGGTGTTTACATCACCTTTTTTATGGATTGGCCTAACAATAGCCCCTTTCCAGTTTGCAAGGAATTCACCTGAATTTAGGATCCATAAAAACATATTTGAAAGGAACTCTGCCCACCATTCTATGTTTGTTTTTATTATGACAGCTGGCAGGTTGTCAGGGCCGGCTGCCCGTGTTAGGTTTAGTCTAGATATTATGGTTCTAATTTGATCTGGGAGAAAATGGGTTTTTAATTCTTCACTCATTGGCCATTTCCCGTAAATTTCCTCTAGATAGGAGCCAGCCACTTGTCCTCTGGTACTGCGCACTGCATGGTCCCTTGTGCTTTCCCCATACAGTCCTGTATTAGCCTCCAAAAGCCTTTCACATTTTTGTCTTCAATTGTCACGAGTAAATTATCCCAACATTTGTCCTTAAAACACCTTTTTTTATCTCTAATAACTGACTTATATTTTAGCTTCATTTTTTTAAGATCTGATACCACTTCCTCACTATAGTTACCTCCGAGTCGTCTTTCTTGTTTCCTAATTCCGGCCTTTAATTTCCGGCATTCGGCATCAAACCAGTGTTTGTTATTATTAGGGTATAATGTCACATTATTTACTGTTTTTTGGTTATTGCACTTTAACTTAATCCGGAGGCATTCCACCAATTGCCTTATTATGCCCTCGTACCAGGCTATACTTCCTTCTGGTACAAGGTTACCCAAATTCACAGTTAGCTGATATGCACTTAGTTTCTGTATATATTCCTCGGTGATTCGTGTTGTTAACCGCTTGGGGTATTCTACATCTACTGATAACACTTTTTGTCTTTGCGGGTGGCTATTTACCTGAAGTTCAACCTGCAGTGGATAGTGATCACTACCCTCCACCCCCAAAATTTCGAACTGTTTGATAAGGTGGAAATGCCAGGCCTGTATGAATACATAGTCTATGGGGCACATTTGTTGCCCTACCTTAAAGGTACGCTTCGCAGGCCTGTCTGCTTCCTTTCTACCGTTGGTACATACAAATCCCATAGCCCCCAACAGTTGCCCGAGCTTACATCCCTATGTTAGCCTGAGCATGGTGCAAGTTGCATTCCCCTTTGCACATGTTACAATACAAACTTATTTTGCTTGTGCTACGCTATACTTTCACACAGAACCGGCTGTTGTTTTTGTGTTCTGTTCTTTTCTGGGATTTAGTATGAGCACCATAGGGCAAACAACAATGCCCCTTGCTATTCTGTTTTGGTCAGGCTCTAGCACCTAGACAAAACACACAAATGCAGCGGTTGTTTGGGAACACGTACTCTATGTCATATAGGTATGCACAGACATGCAAATACGCACTTGGAGAGAAATTGCGACTATATCTGAGATGTGGAACTTTCATCTGTGTGTGCTAAGTTATGGGGTCTACCTCAAACACCCAGAGATCTTCGGATATGTATATATATAATCCCTTCGCTTCTGTAGAATGCGAGGGGGTCAGTCTACCCTGTCTAATATCATGACAGCTGCTTTTATGGTTTATGGATTAATTCCTATGCTGAATGCATTTGTGTTAGGCATCTTCTTACTTATTGTGACAGATATACTGCATACTAGAGCACAATAGTTAATATAAATATTATAAACTTTTCTTGTGTCTCTGTCAGATCTTATTGTACGAGTGTGAGAGAGAAAGGGTGTGTCCCATCAGCGTGATTCCTGAGAGGGTCGGGAGTGTTGTGCTATGGGGTGTCTAATCATTTGTTCCTTTGTGAGTGAGTAGGGGGGCAAGTGAGACACTATAGCTATTCTGTCCTGGGCTCATAGGTACTAAGGTGGTAGGATGACTCAGCCCCTGTCTACTTTGGTTCTATGGTTCCAAGCATAGTTCTGTGACTCCACAGAATCCCTGCAACAGATTCTGTCTAGTTCTGGAGTTGGTTGACTACCTGTCTCAAATATGTTTGCTTGGGAAAGGGAAAGTCACAGTGGGTAGGTAGTTGCTCGGCATAGAGGGGTCTAGATGTTTATTTTGACCAGTAGTAAACAATGGCATTTTTAGAGCATTGGGAGCGTGACTACTTTGTAGTGATGCATTGGTGATGCAGGAGACATCTTTATCTAAAGCGTCAGTGTTTGTTTTTATGAGTTTGCCAGGCCATGCATTTAATTCTGATCCAGATGGCCTCATCTTTGAAACTCACTTAATAATGTATTTGGCTGGAATTAGATCAGATTAGATTGAGATCGCAGAGGAGGGGAGTCGGTTGTTCAAAAGAGTTAAGTTCACCAGAGGCTGCTGATGGTGGAGCAAGGGTTCACCTTGTGTTGTCCCTTTCATTTGTCCAGCAAATTGGTGATTAAATATTAATGGGAGATGGCAGCATAATAGAAAATATATATTTCAATTGAAAATGTATGCACGGTGTAGTACCTTGATACCAATTAATGAGACTTTTACCTAAAATCAAGGCTCATGCATATTGAATATTAGTTGTTAAGTATGAAAGCAAAAGCATTGGCACTGTGAAGAAGGACTACATTTTAGGTTTGGGTTGACAGTGCAGCTGTGAAACACACCTATTGCTAACAGTGTACTTAAAGTGAGTTTTGGGTCCACCATTTTCAAACATTAGCTTTCTATGCTCAGCCTATTTCAGCTATTGGCTAAATATTTTTTTAATCACATATTGGAAAGGGCCAGTGAAGTAATGCTGTTGAGTGTATGCTTCCACCTCCACTTGAGTGTCTGCAATGAATTGCACAAGGGATTGCTTTCTAAATATAATGCTCTCTCTCGCCATTTGTGCAGGCTCGTTCCCATGTGCCTAGCTCTAATGTTCTAACGCTGCAAGTGCTATCGTATTAAACCAAGGCCTATTGGCGTTGGCACTGTTTGTTTTAAAAATGCATTGTCATTCACTATGCCCATGCTGATGCTCTAACACAGGACATGGGTTGCCTTGGTAACTATTTGTGTGTGTTTCCCCCAGTGCCGCTGCTTCTAGTTATGCTATATTCCAATGTCTTCAATGTTAGCACCACTAGTTCCTTTCATTAGCTAAGCTTCTTAGGAAGGTAGGTGTGATAGGTAGGAAGATAATTTAGGTGTGCCAAATAAGATTAAGTACAGTAATTATGGGAGGTTAGGTATAGTAGGTGACAATGGTGGGTTAGGTGCATACATCTGGCTAAGTCTGGGAGGCGCTGTAGGTTAAGTATGACAGGCAGGCACATATGGTAGCTAGGTTTGGTATGGTGCATTAGTTATAGCATGTTTGATAGGTGTGGCCAGTAGGTATGGTAAGCATCTATCTCAGGGAAGTTAGGTTAGTAGATTAGGTATGGTAGGTATGGAGGGCGAAGTATAATCAGCAAGTTCTAATACATTAGGTAGGTATATTAGCTACAGCCAGTTAGGAGTGGTAGGTAGGAAGACATGATATGGAGGAAGGAAAGGTAGGTTAAGTATGACACGTATAATGTGTACAGGAAGTAGGTATAGTAACGAGGTTTGGTAGGTAAGTATGGAAAGTACAATAGGTACAAAATGTAGGTAAGTATGGTAGGTAGGCTAAGTTATTAGGTATAATGAGTGAGGTATGGTAAGTAGGTGTGAAATGTCGGTATGGAATGATTAAGTGATGTGTAGGTATGGTAGATTAGGTATGCAGGTAGGATAAGTGGACATGTTGATATGGCAGGCCTGTGGGAAGGTATGATACCTAGGTAGGTAGGTACAGTAGATAAGGTAGGTTAGGTATATTTAGTGAGGTATGATAGGCTAGGTGGGTATGGTAGGTTAGGTATAGCAAATACCTGGCCGGTAGGACGTGCCAGGCCGGTAGCCATTGTGGTTAGGTTCAGTAACTATATTTAGTTAACAGGTATGGTAGGTTAGGTATTACTGATAACTTGGTATTGTATTTTAGGTGTAGTAGCTAGATGTTTAACTTTCTATCCTGTTTGACTTTGCACATTTGACCTGTGGGCCTGCTTTAGGTGGGTGGGACACAATGCCTACTGGAGAGCAAACAGGCTATTGGCGATACTGCCAGCAGTGGACACTCAGGAGGAGAACATGCATTTCATCTAATTGCCTCTTCCTCCATGTATTTGTATGCACCCATCTGATTCTGTGGCTCACCAGCCCAGAAGATGAAAGATGACCAAATGGCAAGCTAAACTCCCTAGGTTGATGCACCCTTTATCTCCTGCTACCACTGGTGTGGGGTTCAGGATAAATAATGCAATAGCTGCTCTTGTCTTCAGCAGGTATGGGTTGGCCTATTAGGATCAAACATATATGCACCTAGATAACGTGGGCAAGAAATACATTAGCTAATTACTATGCAGCTAACTAGAAACCACATAGGGATTGTCCATGTATTTCATGGATAATGTCATCATTAAATATGTGTGTAAGCACACAACATGAAGTCATAGCACCTATGTATATGTAAGCAAGCACTGACGTGGAGGGGCATCAGGGAATGATTAAACATGTACATACAGTAGCAAGGCTGACACAGTGGCAGGTAGATGCTTTCACTGCTGGTGAAGATGGATGACGGGAAGTAATGGGGCAATGAGTGTACCAGGGACAGATCATGGAAAGTGACGATTACTTTGGGCACGGGGATGGGCAGCAGGGTGGGAATGACCAGGGACGCAGGGATGGTCATATAGTGTCACTATTCTTTGCTTGCAATTAATGACATACTAATATATACCATGCACAATGAGTTATTACATATATTAATGTATAATTTTACATTACAACATAAACAAAGAGAGAAGGAGAAGTTGTGTTCTGTTCGTCTTCCCAATCCAAAATGATACAAAACAAATGTAGAACGGATCAGCCACTTATCACTGTTATGGTTGCTCCTGTCTCCTTCCTTTCATCCCTTTAGATGTTCATTATCGGGACATTGGAACCCAGAGGGTGTTTTAAAAGACCCCTCACTCACCTACCTGGTGGGTGACATGCTTCATCATTGGGTTCCCACCCTAGTTACTGAATGCTTCCAGGGTGTGTTGCGATGCTAGAATTACTGCGGAGCTGGTTGTTTTTGTCCATGTGGCATAGTGATTATTAAAATTAGCTTGGGAAGCCTCAAAATTGTTTTTTAATAGGTGTTAGAGAGTTCCCAGTCAATGTTAAAAACAAGTGGGGGATGTTTAATTAGTCCCATGTATCCTCATTTGGGTCATCCTGGGTGTGGTCTACATGTTTCAGCCACTAGCAGTAGTCCCTTGGGGTCAATGTGGCTTTCTTCAGGACCAGGAAACTAGGTGCAAGCATACTAAAGCATGCACTGCAAGGGTAGAGTGTATTTCCAAAGTATCCTCGCAATCGTTTGATCACAATACACCTTGTATTGTATCCTGTGAATAAAGCAAAGGTAAAAAGAAGGAGAAAATGAAGTGTGTATCAGTGGTCATACGCGTAAAGGGCCAAATGCCAGACTCACCCACAGACTTAATTTTAGACAGTATCAGGCCCAATCACTTCAGAGGCCTTTTATGCCGCTTCGTAGTGGTGAAGCATATTATTTTTACATCCATCATATGGGTTATTATTCGGATGTCAGGGAACCATCCATACATGGACATACATAGAGAGAAATAAAATGGTACATCATTGCCACTGTGCTTTCATCTAGTCAAGTGTGATACGCCCTATCATGTGTGCTTGTGCTAGGAAACAAAAGAGCATCGGGGTCCCTTTTAAATTATGCAAGTCGGATTCGCAAAGTAACTTATCTCATGCAGTGCTCCCTAGATCCGGAGCGACCCTGTGCACAATTTTCTCAGTCACACCCTTACGTTTCTCAAAAGGCGAAGCGGGGAGTGACAAATAATGTTATTGTAATGTGTGCCAGATGGTTTCTCAAGATCACTAATTTCAATTTATTCATGCAGAATTACTCAAAATGCTCACACACATGCTTTTTGAGTCTAACATGCAGTCCGGCGTGTGCACCTCTGTACCCCCGTGTTCAGTGTTTGATATAAACACGCTGTACTCGGGGGAAATGAAATGAAATGAAATTTAGGTTTTATATAGCGCATGGCTGCCCGTGAGCGTCCCAGCGCTGGGATTGCAGAACTTCTGAGGGTAAAGTCGGAGAGAGGGAGGAAGTTATTGCGGGAAGAGGTGTGTTTTTAGAAGCTTGCGAAATTTCAAAAGATTGGTCTCAGAACGAAGATGAAATGGCAAAGCATTCCAGGAGGTGGCCGCTGTAACCGAGAAACGGCGTCCTCCAGTTCGGGCTTTTCTGGTTTTGTGGACTGTGGCCAGATGACCTTGAGCTGAGCGTAGGGGCCTGTTGGGTATGTATGGGAAGATCATAGCTTTTAGCATTGGGGGCCCTTGATTTTGCAAAGCTTTATGGGTAGAGCAAAGGGCCTTAAATTTGACCCTTTCGCGGATCGGCAGCCAATGTAGTGCCTTAAGGGCGGGTTTGGCTGAGACTCTGCGAGAGGTCCCAGTAAGAATCCTAGCAGCAGCATTCTGTGTTCTTTGAAGAATGTTGATCGTGGATTCTGGGGCAGCTAGAAAGAGAGCATTGCAATAATCTAGTCTTGATAAGACTAGACCTTGAACGAGCAATTTCTGTGAAGGTCCAGGAAGTAGAGGGAGGATCTTTCTGGTGGAACGCAGTAGCCCCACACATGTGCCAGCTGTTTTTTTCGCTTGCGTTTTAAGGGATAGGTCCTGTTCAAGCCAAAAACCCAGACTTTTTAATTCAGTCTTGGGTTGAGGGAGGGGGCCTAAGCATGCTGGCCACATGGCGGATGGAAGAGAAGATATTTTATTTCCCAGCAGCATGAGCTCAGTTTTCGAGCCCTTGAGCTTGAGCCTTGAGGAGGACATCCAGGTATGAATTCCCTCTAAACAATCATGAAGATTTTTAACCCTGTCCTCTTCCAGAGAGAATGATACGATCATTTGGGTGTCGTCAGCATATGTGACGGCTTTTATCCCAAAAGGGGAGACCACATCTTGCAGGGGGGCCATGTATGTATTAAAAAGTGTAGGGCTCAATGAAGAGCCCTGGGGGACCCCACACTGGAGAGGGAAAATGTCGGATCGCACATTCCCTTCGCAGACCTGAAATGTTCTGTCTTTTAGAAACGAAGAGAGCCAGCAAAGGGCAGTGCCCCTTACTCCCAAACTAAAGAGGCGCTTAATGAGAGTTTTGTGGTCCACCGTGTCAAATGCAGCGCTTAGATCCAGGAGGATCAGTAACACTGATCCTCCCGAATCCAAGATGCATCTCGCCTCTTCAACTACCTTCAAAAGGGCTGTCTCCGTCCCTTGACCTGGACGGAAGCCTGTCTGTGTGGGACGAAGGAGATTGTTGGTTTCAAGGAAGGCAGACAATTGCTGGTTGACCACCTTCTCTGCAATCTTACTTAGTCCAGGAAGGAGTGAAATTGGGCGGAGGTTGGTCAAATCTGCAGGGTCCATACCAGGTTTTTTCTCAAGAGCTTTGACAATGGCGTGTTTCCAGTTGTGGGGGACCACTCCTTGGTTAAGCGAGGCATTAATGAGGTTGGTGGCCAAATGCGAGATGGTGGGTCCAACTTGTTTGAGGATGTGGATAGGTGCTGGATCATTAGGAGAGCCACTTTTCAAGTCTGAAAATGACATGTCGATGGACAGAGTTACTAAAGTTTTTATCTCAAGGTGGAACTCTGTTGTGTCCTAGCAGACACAGTCTAAGGGTTAATGTTGTAAGCCTACACTAAACACCCACCCACCACTGATGTCACGAGGCACGTGACATCAGTCAATAAAAGGAGCCGAGCGCACGTGCTCGTGGCTCATTAACCAACTATACCTCTGGTGTCCGTGTCATAATATTTACTAGCATGCGGGCCTAGGGCCCCACGACATAACATTTAGCGACGAGGAGTGGTTGTAGCCCCACGAGACGCAGCCACTGCTGAAAGGGGGGAGAATCATGCCTGAGTGAAGGGCACCCCCAGGGGCGACAGCGACGGCCGCCGAGAGGCCCGAGGGGCGTGTGCCGTGCCCTGGGCCTAGTCCGAGATAAGGAGAAGAGCGGACCAGACAGAGCCTACCTGCACCGGCCGCCACTGACCCCCGCCACGATGAAGCCATGCGGTGCCCACCCGTTACGGCCACAGCTGACTACGAGGCCCGTCGGCCGGAGGTGAGACCAGGGGCTGTGAATGGCCCCGGGGGTCACGCATGCCAGGAGCGACCCCCCTCATGACTGTACCGATAAGCGGAGCCCACCCGCATGGCCAACGTGCCTTGCACAACAAACTTTAAATAAGGCAAGACCAGCGGAGCCCACCCGTGGCCTGCCTGAATCATCCCCCGCAACGCGCAGCGTGTGAAAAGGAGCTGCCTCGGGCGGGGAGAGGAAAAGCGAAAGCCCCTTGTGTCTGCCCGCTAAGCGGAGCCCACCCGCATGACCAGCGCGCCTTGCACAACAAACTTTAAATAAGGCAAGACCAGCGGAGCCTACCCGCGGCCTGCCTGCAGCGTCCCCCGCCGCGCAGCGTGTGAGAAGTGCGGCGGCGGGGTGAAAGAAAACACCTGCAGCGTGTGAAGAGTTGCCGGGCAGTGTGCTACCACAGCGGAGCCCACCCGCATCAAAGAGCCAACACCCTGTCCCCGCCGCACCGCATGGGAGAGTGAAGCGGTAGCAGAAACGGAAAGAAACAGAAGCAGGAAGCCCCGGGAATAGTGCGACCCTCCCCCACCCCGTGCAGCGTGTGAGGAGGCAGCTGCGGCAGTGGGGTGGAGGAGAGAAAAGGACACAAGACGCTACATGCACCAAGCAGAGCCCACCCGCAGCAACGGTGCACAGCACCAACAAACACTGGCCAAGCACTGAGGAAAGAAATGTGCATCAGGCCTTCATACGTCCTGGGTCAAAATAAGGCAAAGACTCACCAGCAGTCGAGGAGTCCCCGGTAATCCCTACATCCATGTGCCCTGAGGAGGAGCCTGTGTGCGTCCGGAGCAGCAGGCATCAGAAAGGAGGGCCCAGTCCATGAGGAGTAGGAGCAGGGGTCAGTAGCTGTGAAGAAACTGCCAAGGACAAAGAAAGCAGGCTCACAGAAAAGCACACTGCCACCTAGTGACCTCATGCAGCAATCACAACCTGGAATTGAATCCAAAACTCAGCAAACAAGCACAAGGCAAGCCTGCAACAACGCAGACTAAAGACTACAGCCCACACCAGTTTGCGGAAGCAGAACACAGACTAGTACAGGAAACAAGCACAAGCAAAGCGAAGGGAAAGCCTACAGAACGAGAACAAGTCTGCAGCGACGTGGACGTAGACGGAGACCCATCACCACTGCAGAAGTGACGCCTGTGGCCACAGGTGTTCATCGCAAACCCAGGAGAGACAACAACCTCACGCTGGATCTCAAGGGAGAGTCAAGACGTCTACCGCAAGCAGCAAGATCCAAAGGCAACCGATGGAATAGTGCAAGTGTACCGCGGACGCGCACAGTACAGGACAGTGCCTAACAGAGAGGAAGCCACGACCAAAGCACCAGAAGACGTGTGAGGCAAGTACCCAAGTGTGAAGAAGAAAAGTGCGATACGCACGTGGAAGAGCTACGACGCCAAAGAATCTAATGAACCGCAAGGAACAAAGCTACACTGAAGATGTACCACGACGGTACCAAGTGAAGCCAGAACTTGCCACTGCAATGCACACTGACGTGCAATGGAAGAGTAACGCAAAGTTACCCCGCAGCCAAAAGGAGGCGAAGCAACCAAGCCCGGTCAACGCCCCAAGAAGTTAAAGAGCCTCACCGGAAGCGCGCACGAGAAGTGCAACCACCGGAGAAGGTCCATGGAGCAGTGAAGTAACCCTCCGGAAACAGCAGAGCACACAAAGAGCGCAGGCGAAACTGCGCCAATGCAAAAGCACTGCAGCAGAACAAATAGCGATCCCAACGATCGCGGATAGCGAGAAGTCTCACGAAGAGAAAGCTGTCCACCCCATCTGGTAACAAAGAAGATCGCCCAAGAAAAAAAAGGATGATCCGACAAGCCAGAGGGGCGCCTAAACAAAAGCTGATCACCCAGATGGTCGCCCGAGAAGGAAGAAGAAGAAAACCGACCTACCAACAGGTCGCCGGAATACTTACCCGCCACAAAGGCTCAGCAAAGGTATTCTGTCAAGAAATCAGGATGAAGATGTCCTGCCGTAAGACGTCCGTGAACTGAGAGATCAGGAGAATGTCCGAAAGAAGACCTGGAGAGACGGACGCAACACTTACAAGAAAAGAAGTAATAGGAGGCAAGAGAGAAGATCATAATGACCGGTCCAGTCACCGAAGAGTGGAGAGAAGACCGTGTCCTAATGACAGGACAAGACCAGACGGAAACAGGCGGAGTGCACACTGCTTGAAGAAGCCTGGTCAGCAAGACCAAGGAAGAAAGGTGACCGCACCGTGTCGTGAAAAGGAGAAGAAAGAAAGAATGAAGAAAGAAGTCATGTGGCACGACGCCAAGAACAACATCTTGAAAAGTTGAGGAGAGGTGTGATAAGTCTACACACTTAAAAGAAGAAGAGGTGACACACCACAACATCGTGTACAGTGACCCACACGTCCAGGAGAACACTGTGAGCATCAAGAACAGAACAGGCACCCATTCACAAGACCCTGATGACCCGTGGACGGTAGGAGAGCAGAGGCCGGACCATTGGCAACACCCACCTTTGGGATCGAGCGGAAACCTGGATGCGGAGGGAGGTCAGATGGCCTGAACAAGGAGAACTGACCATTCCACTCCAGCCCGTGGAGATCCAAGGGGCAAAGGCCTCAGGGACACCGGTGGCAGAGGGTCCCGACATGAGAGATGGATCCATCGCCGTCTAACCTGCACGTCCCGGGAAGAAGAGGAACTTGTGCGCAAAGGCAGGAGTCAACAACTACCCTTCAGGTGGAGCTACGGACTTTGTGAGGTAGTACCCTCATCGTCTCCTCCATTCACATGCAGACTGGAGTTGGAGCAACGCTGTGGAATGATACCCGGCCCAGTGGAAACCTGATGTAAAGGGGCTCTGGTACATCTCGTGGCAGGAGAACACCCGAGAGAGGGGCGTCCTAGTGAGAAGAATGTCTTTCAGACATTCCATCCTTTGTAATGTGAAGCCAAGGTGCTGACAGTGAAGAAACCGACGGACCAGCGGAAGACAACATCATCCCAGTCTAACATCTGGTCATCCTGTTTGACGTCATCCTCAAAGACAAGATCTCAGTGGACTGACCAACACACTTCCACGGCGCAAGTCCACAAGCGCACGCCCACCAAGAACCATGACGTCAAGCCAAGAAGAATTAAAGTTTCAGCAGCAATTTTCACCGTCGTCATCAAGCAAGCAGCTGAAAAGATTTATTGTAAATTTGTAATCACTGTATATTTATGTACTTCCTCCAACAGGTTCGGACTTTTGTCTTTCCTTAATTTTCATCACATTTTGGGAGGAATGTTGTGTCCTAGCAGACACAGTCTAAGGGTTAATGTTGTAAATCTACACTAAACACCCACCCACCACTGATGTCACGAGGCACGTGACATCAGTCAATAAAAGGAGCCGAGCGCACGTGCTTGTGGCTCATTAACCAACTATACCTCTGGTGTCCGTGTCGCAATATTTACTAGCATGTGGGCCTAGGGCCCCACGACATGACAGAACTCCTTATGGGTTACTGCTCAGACGTGGGATAATTTGGCAAAAATGTGAAAGGTACCCATGAATTCACTGTGTTAGAGACAACATTTCTACATCCATGTCATTACCTCGCGTTTCACTGAGCGTGAAGCGAGCACTCCCAAATCAGGCTCTCCTTGTCTCAATTACATTGTCTGTGTGCCTCACCGCCTGTTGCACCTATTGGCATTAAGGCAGTCCTGTATTACAGGATTCGACTGTCAGGAGTGTGCCTTTAAGTACATCCTTTGCGTGCCGGATAATGCGTCTGGCCCCCATAAAGGCTTCTCAGCTCATTTCCTGTGTGTGCCGCGCCGTCTCGAGCGTGTCCTCACTTCTTGTATGGGCTGGGATACACCCTGCGATGTGTGTGGTCCTCGTATAGTGTTTATGGACCCATATTGTTGTCCTTCGTGTTGCCATGCGGTTCTGTGCTGCTATTGGTATTACAAACCCACGAGGGGGCCCATGGTTGATGTAATCCTGACCATCATATTGAATGGAATTAGGAACCAGGCATTACACTAGAATTTGCAAGGCATGTGATTCTGCACATGAGCAATTTAAAATGCCCAAACAATTAGGTATGATTGTCTTCTCTGGGTGTGTGGTTGTTCTGATGAAAATCTATTACATTGGATGTGATAGTGTATGTAGGGTATTTCCGATATTAACATGTTTTTTCGATCGAATATGGGAAATGAGCAATTTCTAAAAGTCAATCATATTAGACATGATTCACATTGTGGGCTAATGATTGTTCTAATAAAGATCTCTAACATTAGATGTAACAATGAAGGCAGGATATTTTGAATAATGGCACAGCTCTTCTTCTGGTATTGTAGTTGTTCTCGCAATACATAATGAATCATAGATCGGGTGATTTATTTTCGGATCACACTGTGCCAAGGGATGTTGTCATTGAGACCTGTCTTCTGTGTGGATAAGCAGTATAACTTCAAAAAAGAGAGAGTTTCCCAGAATTACAGAAAGGACTGGGTGTAAGACAAACAAAAAAAGGGGGGTTTTCCTTTCTGTATGATTAACTCTTAGTTTGTGACCCAAAGGGGACTACACACTAACGTGACTTTCTTAGTGTTGTAAAGTGACACGGGAAATTAGATCTGCACAGAAACCTAAAGTATCTTTTGTTTCACAAATTTTATTATAAAAGAACATATGAATTCATTTTCTACATTGATTGTATAAAAACATTGCATTAATTCAGACTATATCTAGCAAATAGTTTGAATGCACTTGTTACAATTAAAAACATTTGATGCATCACAATACACATATAAAACAAATTTTAACAAAACATTATAAAAAGATGCCGCAGTGAGTCCTTTGTCGACACGTTTCGGTGCTTTAATATTTTTAACACCTTCCTCAGGACAGACTTATTATTAAAAACCAAGTTTCTTGGATTTACTAACGTTTTCTTGTGGAGCCTTCCACTTTATGGGGTTCCACACCCTAGAGGACAGGGTGTCTATACGTCCTCGGGTTAAAAGTATGTTTCCTTGTAATTGGAAAGTTTTCAAAAAGGGGGAGATGATCTCATATGTGTCTTTTTCAATTAGATCAACTTTGGATCAACACTGGCACATGTGAGGTTTCGGTGACTTTAGCCCGGTCTTCAACATAGATCGGTAATCGGATACTATTGTTATCCGGGTTGATGGAACTACTGTCTCATGATCTGGTATCCACATCTGTCTTTTCTTTCCTTCACGGAGAAGGGGAGAGTGGACGTGTCGACGGTTACGGCTCAACAGATTATACGGATACACTGTGAAGGAAAGAAAAGACAGATGTGGATACCAGATCATGAGACAGTAGTTCCATCAACCCGGATAACAATAGTATCTGATTACCGATCTATGTTGAAGACCGGGCTAAAGTCACCGAAACCTCACATGCTTTTAACCCGAGGACGTATAGACACCCTGTCTTCTAGGGTGTGGAACCCCATTAAGTGGAAGGCTCCACAAGAAAACGTTAGCAAATCCAAGAAACTTGGTTTTTAATAATAAGTCTGTCCTGAGGAAAGTGTTAAAAATATTCGAAAGCACCGAAACGCGTCGACAAAGGACTCACTGCGGCATCTTTTTATAATGTTTTGTTTAAATTTGTTTTATATGTGTATTGTAATGCATCAAATGTTTTTAATTGTAACAAGTGCATTCAAACTATTTGCTAGATATAGTCTGAATTAATGCAATGTTTTTATACAATCAATGTAGAAAATGAATTCATATGTTCTTTTATAATAAAATTTGTGAAACAAAAGATACTTTAGGTTTCTGTGCCGATCTAATTTCCCGTGTCACTTTACAACACTAAGAAAGTCACGTTAGTGTGTAGTCCCCTTTGGGTCACAAACTAAGAGTTAATCATACAGAAAGGAACCCCCCCCTTTTTTTCTTTGGATAAGCAGTATACCCATCGCTGTTCTTTTTCAAAAAGTCGGCCCTCCAAGTTCTCCCCGTTATTCAGTTGTTCAATGACTACCCAATTCATGTCATTGGCAGTGTCTCCTTCGTTGATGAAGTGGTCCGTTAATTTTTTGTTGGTTTTTCTTTTGCATCTAATGTTGCTTCTGTGTTCATTAATACAAGTCTTAATTTTCCTCGTTGTCATCCCCACATACCGTTATCCACACATGCATGTGATCAAGTAGACTACTCCTGCTGCATTGCAGTTTGTATGTTTTAGTAGTGTCCAGGTTATTTCAGGTTCCAAGTAAAAGGATTTAGTAGTCTTGGTTAGATTACACCTAATACAATTTCCACACGGTTGGTGTCTTGTTACTCCTGGTAAGCCCCATAGGTTTCTCACTGTACTTCTTTCTTCAATGAGTGCTTTCGATGGTCTGGTCTTTACTAGTGTGCCTTTTATACTCCTGCAAGGTAAGGCAAACGTACACGCTGATTGCATGTCTAGCTTGCCTTCCCCTGTAACTACCTTCAAAGGAATTGAGGAGGAAGAATGTGAGGAGGCTCTAACTCCACCTGATGTCAATCTGGTTTGTGGCGAGCAAGCAAACTTACGTGAAGATGTTTGGTTACAAGTGATGGGGAAAGATGTAGAGTTAAATACCATAAAAAAATACATATTACAAGGTTGGCCGGAGCAAAGGAAAATACATGAAGAGTTGGCTGCTGAGAATGACCTAGTCATAGGAGGTGACAAATGTATCCCTCCCCACTCATTAAGAAATATTTTTGTTTCAATTGATCAGGAAGGTCATTTAGGTATCTCTCTCACAAGAAGACGAATTAGGGAATCCTTCTGGGGGCCCGGTATCAAAATTTGTGCTGAACATTTTGTGCGTATGTGTGCAAAATGTGCTAATAGTCAGCCACAGCTTTAGGCCCTGAACCCAATCCTGTAGATTTTCCATCAGCTCCATGGCGAAAACTTGGCGTAGACATTATTGGGCCATTTAGTGTTCTACCCAAACATGAAGCTTTTGGCATTGTCTTGATCGATTACCATTCAAAGTGGCCAGAAGTTAAGATGGTTAAGGATGTCACTTCATAGTATATTATAGAGTTTTTAGTTGATATTTTTGGTAGAGAAGGGATCCCCAAAGAGGTCGTTACTGATAATGGAACCCGATTTGTCAGTAGAGAAATTGAATGTTTCTTTGAAAAGTGTGGCAGTACGCACAAGAAAATTGCTGTCTTCCACCTGAGGCCAATGGTGAAGTTGATCGATTTAACCGTGTTGTGAAAGAGGTCATTCAACTCTCATTGAAAGGAGGTTTGAATTGGGCAACGTGTTGCAGTCCATGTTGTTGGCGTACAGAACATCTCCCAACTCTGTGACTTTAATCAATTTGTTTGAACTTTTGAGAGGACAGAAACATAATACCAAACTGGCCCCTTGGTCGTTAAAGGCGAATTTGGGTGAGAGCAATAATTTCTCTAATGTAGACTATGAAATAGTTCGACACAGAGTCGAAGCATATAAGGAAAAAATTAAACAAGTCATGAAAAAGAAACTGGGATCTGTAAGCAAACAGGGAATTGGTGATATGGTTTGCATAAAGAAAAAGGAGGGTGTTACCAAAAGTCTTCCTGTCTGGCCTCCACCCAAAAGAGTTGTGGATGTTTTCAGAAATGCTGTAAAAGTTGATGGTGGCAGCGTATGAAATCTGAATAGTATTTCTTTGTTTAAAGGTGTGAAAACTTCATGGGAAGACTCCAACAGCGTTGTGTTTTTGGATGTCAAACTACATGATGATGTTGGATGTCAGGTTTCTTCTCCTATTAATTATGCAAACGTTTCTCCCAAAAGTGTGGGAGTCCGTCGCCTCCCTGCGAGGTCCAGAGACTATGTTATGAATGAACTTGATTTTTTTTTCTCCTTTAAGGGGGGAAGGTGTGTCGGGTGCATTATTGTATTCTCGGTGGGTACGTGACAGACACGAACATGGCACTGTGTGTCATGGCTCGTGGCTGTCTCGCGACCAAAGCTTGCCTTGTCATGTTTTGAAATGATGGAAGGTTGGCAGTTGGAGAGAACACTGTAACAATTCATTCTGTGCTGTGCTGATGAACTGGGCAGACGTGTCTTGAATCACTAAACACGCTTCAAGAGCCCATCCTGCCTCCGCCTCTTCTTTTTCCTTACCTGGGACTTTTCCCACACACCACCTACAAAAACACCATGACGGAATACCACTAACACATCAGAACCGCCAAAAGAACCTTCATCCACAACAAAATCCTCGCCAACGCCAGCAACTCTAAGGAGCTCTTCAACATCATCCATGAATTCACCAAGCCCCCCAGCGAAACCATAAACATCACGCCCTCCCAGGACCTCTGCAACAAACTTGGATTGTACTTTCATCTGAAAATCAAGAACCTCTACAGCAACTTCATTGACCAAACGCCAGCCAGCACACCATCAACTCCTGGACACCGGTCAAGACCGAAGAGACCGACTCAACCATGAAAGGCTTCCATTCGGGCCCCCACAGACCCCTTCCCCCTGCACATCTAACATAGAGCCTCCATCGCACAAGAACTAGGACGCACCATCAACGCCACCTTCATGACCAGCACCTTCCCCGACGACTGGAAACGCGCAGAAGTCAGACCCCTGCTTAAGAAACCCCCCACAGACCTCAAGAACTACCAGCTCATCTCTCTCCTCCCCTTCACAGCAAACATTGCTGAGAAGACCGTCAACGCACAACTAACAAAGTTTATCAAAGACAGCTCCATCCTCGACCCCTCCCAATCCGGTTTCCGCAGCATCCACAGCACTGAGACCACCATACTTGCTGCCACAGATGACATCCGCACCCTCCTTGACCAAAGCCACGCCGCTGCCCAGATCCTACTCGACCTCTCAGCAGCATTCGACTCCGTCTCCCACTGCACACTCACCGCCAGACTACACAATGCTTAAAGAAAGAAGGAGTTAGGCCCTTATTCAGAGGGGAAGGCTGGACCTTGTAAAATAGTTTTATACCACAAAAAATGCCACCCCCCTATTTACATTAGCCCTTGATTATAGGCGACACATCGGCTTCAGTCGGATATGTCAGGTATTTTATTTACCTTTGTTTTCAAAAAGTTTTTCAAAGAATCATAACTTCTCATGGCAGAGAAGAAACACTGTACATATAAAAAATAATAGACATATTGACAACAATACAGTATTTACAACATGAAAAAATCACAAAGCGATTCATACAAAACAACTGTACCAGTTTCTGGATGTTCAGGCAAAGGTGCAAAATGAATATGCAAACCTCAATGACCATAGATGAACAAAGTTTTTAAACTATTGGACAGAATCACATTCACAAGGAGATGTCACATTACACAAATGTTGTGATTCAAAAAACTCGCAGTGATTAGAAATTACGTCTCCTTTCATGCCGACGCGTTTCGAACACCAAACAGTAGTTAAGGGTTCTCATCAGGGCCGGGTTGCTTTCTGTCTGTATATGTATGAGAGAAAGGTAACAGTGTATGAATATCAGTATGTGACCTACTTAATTAAGACTGCTAGTGATGTATCACATTCAGAAGTGATAGTACCTTATTTGTCGCTGTTGTTCTCAGGTAAGGTTTTGTGCATCAAAGGACTTTCGTCTGAAGGAAATTAAATTAAAACAATCAATTTCAGGCATCGTTCTATGCTAGCTAGCTCTGCTGTGACCTCATGTCAAAGTGCTGCACGACGTACCTTTCAGTGATTATCGGTCTGTGTGGGCCATCCCTACGCGCGGTGAGGTTTTGTCCTAAAGGAAAGGCGAGGATAGTTTTACTATCATTGCGCTTCTGCGTTGTTCTGAATGAGCATAAAACATTAAATGAGCGATTCCTACCTTGTAAGCCAGCACCGCGCGTTTCAGGAGCCGCTGGCTCCGTTGTCCGTTAATTGCAGCCGGTGGCTTTTACCGCGGGTTCCGTGTGCGATCCCGTGTTGCTTTTATCTGTGCGCTGTTTGAAAAAGACAGGGCGATCAGTTGGAGTCCCTGTGGCGGGCAAAGATAATCCCTAGCATCTTTTAGCACGGCTCACCTCGTTTGGGCGTCTTACTCCCACCAGGATTCCGCTCGCTATGGCAGGCGGCGGCCCGGTTGCTAGGTGACTAAGAGGGGTTCTGGGACCGTAGGCATTCTGGGTGATGTAGTTCACTCGGGTTGCGCTGAATGGAACAGAAGCTTTATTGTAAGTCGCCTAGTCTTCTACCCTTCAGACAAGGGGGGCATAACAGACCACGTGGAGCCCCACGTAATTTATGACATTATAGCCTGGACACTTCTGACAGGGAATTTAACCCGTTAAGCGTGCTATTGAACTTTAGAATGAGATATGCTTCTTTCCTAAGGAGTGTTTCTTCGATATCAATTGGGCCCTTATTGGCAATGGGCGCTATTGTCCAAAGTACAGTCCACTTAAAATCCATTTCACTGTGATTTTGATCCAGGAAATGTTGTACCATGGGAGCACTTACAACCTTCTTTTTGATTCTTGACCTGTGTTGGGTCACACGGCTGTTGACCTGCTGGGTAGTTTTACCTATATAAATCTTCTGACAGTCACAAATGATTGCGTATACCACGTTACGCGTTTTGCAACTACACAATGCTGGCATACAAGGAACCACCCTCGACTGGAGCCGCTCGTTTCTCACCGGCAGAAGCCAAAGATTCAGACTGTCACCCTTCCCCTCCGAACCCACGGAAATCAACTGTGGAGTACTCCAGGGATCTTCGCTTAGCCCAACCCTTTTCAACATCTAGATGGCCCCCTCGTCACAATCGTCAGACAGCACGGACTCAGCATAGTATCCTATGCCAACGACACCCAGCTCATCTTCTCCCTCACCAAGGACCCCAGCACCACCAGGCTCCACTTCCAGTAAGGAATGCAGGACGTCACATGCTGGATGAGCAACAGCTGCCTGAAACTCAACTCGGAGAAAACAGAAGTCCTCATTCTCAGAAGCACCCCGTCTGCAGGCATCAATACCTGGTGTCCCACCGCCCCCGGCAGCCCTCCAACCCCCA
The DNA here is from genome assembly GCF_964263255.1 of Lissotriton vulgaris. Classification (NCBI taxonomy): domain Eukaryota; kingdom Metazoa; phylum Chordata; class Amphibia; order Caudata; family Salamandridae; genus Lissotriton; species Lissotriton vulgaris. The sequence goes on along the minus strand of NC_141697.1, from coordinate 87,362,280 downwards.
CAGACCACACCAGAAACCTTGGCATCGTACTCGACTCCTCCCTCTCCATGAACCGACAGATCAACACCGTCGCCTCCAGCTATTTGAACACCCTACGCATTCTCTGTAAGACCTTCAAATAGATCCTCTCCAAGTCAAAGAAGACAGACACACACGCACTAATAACCAGCAGACTGGACTACGGAAACACGTTCTACGCTGGCATCAACAAGTCTCAACTTCGGAAGCTCCAGACGATACAAAACACCAGAGCCAGTGTCACCCTCAGCATCCCTTGACACAAGCACATCAGCCAACAAGTACGGAACCTCCACAGGTTCTCTGTCGAAAAGAGAATCACTTTCAAGATACCCACCTACACCTACAAATGCCTCCACAACACCGGACCCAAATACCTCAATGAAAGAATCACCTTCCACGTACCTTAACCACATCGGTGCGGTACGATTTACCGCCCGGTGCTGACCCCTAATGGAAATGGGTGTGGTCATGACGGAACGGTTCCGTCATGAGCACAGCTCAACCGATGCTCATGACGGAACCGTTCCGTCATGAGCATAGAAGGGGTTAAAGAAACCTCCGATCCACCAACCTCACCCTCGCCGAAATCCTTCACATCCTCAGAGCAAGGACAGGGGGAAGAGCCTTCTCCTACATCACGCCAAGACCTGGAACGAGCTCCCAATCGACATCAGATGCGCCCCCTCAATGAACACTTTCAGAAAGGCCCTTAAGACCTCGCTCTTCTACTGAACGGAACTGCTGACCCACCCCCCCCCCCTTCCACGAAGCGCCCTGAGACCCTCACGGGTGAGTAGTGCACTTACAATTCCCATGGAAGTGTATATTTCAGATTTTTGCCAAATTAGCCCACGTTTGAGCAGTAACCCATGAGGAATCCCACCTCGAGCTAAAAGTGTTAGTAACTCTGTCCATCGACATGCAATTTTCTCCCCCGAGCACAGCGTGTTTATATCAAACACCGACAGCGGGGGTACAGAGGTGCACATGCCGGACTTCTTGTTGCACTCAAAAAGCCTGTGTGTGCGCATTTTGAGTAATTCTGCATGAATAAATTGAAATTGAAGATCTTGAGAAACCGTCTGGCACACATTACACTAACATTATTTGTCACTCCCCGCTTCGCCTTCTGAGAAACGTAATTTAGAGAGCACTGCATGAGAAAAGTTACTTTGTGATGCCGACGTGCATAATTTACAAAGGACCCCAATGCTATTTTGTTGCCTAGCACAAGCACACATGATGGGACGTAGCACACTTGGCCAGATGAAAGCACTGTGGCAATGATGCTGATGCAAGTGAATGTTCTATTTTATTTCTCCCTATCAATGTCCGTGTATGGATGGTTCCCTGACATCCAAGTACTAACCCATATGATGGATGTAAAAATAAGACAGTTCACCACTACGAAGCAGCATTAAAGGCCTCTAAAGTGATTGAGCCTGATACTTTCTAAAATGAAGGTCTGTGAGTGAGTCCGGTACTTAGCCCTTTATGCTTATGACCACTGATACACACTTCGCTTTTCTTCTTCTTTTTACCTTCACAGGATACAATCCAAGATGTATTGTGATCGAACGATTGCGAGGATACTTTGTAAGTACACTCTACCCTTGCCGTGCATGCTTTAGTACGCGTGCACCTAGTTTCCTGGTCCTTAAGAAAGCCACGTTGATCCTATGGGGCTGTTGCTATTCGCTGAAACATGTAAACCACACCCAGGATGACCTTAATGAGAATAAATGGGACCAATTAAACTTCCACCACTTGTTTTTAACATTGACTAGGAAGCCTCTAATACCAATAAAAAAACTATTTTGAGGCTTCCCGAGACAATTTTAATTATCACTATGTCACATGCACAGAAACAACCAGCTCTGCAGTATTTCTGGCATCGCAGCACACCCTGGAAGCATTCGGCAACCAGGGTGGGAACCCAATGATGAAGCATGTCACCTCCCAGGTAGGTGAGTGAGGGTTCTTTTAAAACACAGGTCGCAGTGCAGACAGCCACGTCTGTTGATGATCTGGAGTTGATGGCGCTGGCGTCGGTGGGCCAAGGCTGCAGTGTGGAAAGGGCCAGTGCGTCGAGTAACTTATGAGCGGTGCCCTCAAACTGTGGTGCAGGCAGCGGCATTGATGCCAGCTTGGAGCGTCTGCGGCGGTGAGAACAGGGTTGCGGCATGAAGTGGGACAGTGCTCTGTGTTCTCCGCAAGCGGTGTCCGCAGGTAACGGTGCAGGCAGCGGTATCCGTGACGGCGGCGTTGGGGATACCAAGGCGGTGTAAAGCAAGGCAGTGTGGAGTGCGGTGCCGACAGGTCATGGTGCAAGGAGCGGCTTGGTGGTGTCGTCGGTGAGACCAGGGTTGCGGTGCAAAGTGCAGTGAGGCCCTCTGTGGTGCCTTCAGGTCACAAGGCAGCAGTGGCATCGTTGATGGCATCGGATTACCTCTTTCCTCTGTGGCAGCTGAAACATCCAGTTCCATAAGCCAGGACCCAAAAGAAGTTGAAGTCTTTGATTCCCATGAGACTTCCAACAGGAGGCAAGCCCTACATCAAGCAGTTGTAAATACTTAGAATGCAAAAGAACATCCCAGTCCTTTCCCTGCCCAAGACAGAAGCGGCAACTGCAGGCCAACCCAGCAAAGCACAAAGCAAAGTAGTAGTCTCTCCTCACAGCTCTTCTTCCTGACAGGTACCTTGGTCCAGCAGGAATCTAAAGTTCTGGGGTCAGGGTCCTAATATTTATGCCACATTTTCCTTTGAAGTTGGTACAAAATTCCTCTGTCACACATAAGCCAGTTCTGCCTGGCTTAGGCCAGGTTCACTACAAGAGGTGGAGACAGCTTTGTGAGAGGCAGCCACAGTCCATTCAGGTGCAAGCCACACCTCCTCCCACTACTCTAAATGCAGCCAGGTCTATTCAGCCTGGCTATGATTTACCCAGGAGAGGCAGAACACCCTGACCCCCCCTCGTGTCTGTTTGTAGTGAATGCACAACCACTGCTCCTGTCATTCTAAACCCAGACGGGGAATACACAAAAGGCAGAGGCACTGAGGATGGTTAGCCAAGAAAATACTCACTTTCTAAAAGTGGTATTTTCAAACACATATTATAAAAATCATCTTTACTAAAAGATGTATTTTTAAATCCTGAGTTCAGGCATACTAAACTCCATTTTTTTATCAGCTCTGACTGGCAAGCTACATTTGTAAAGTGTTACCAAGCAGCTCCTATGTTAACCTATGGGGAAGATAGCCTTTCAATTGTGAAAATAAAATACACAGTACTTTACTATTAGGACATGCAAAAAGACACCACTATATGTCCTACCTTTCAAATACACTGCACCCTGTCCATGGGCCTACCTTGGGCCTACCTTAGGGGTGACTTAGATGTAAAAAAGTGAACTGAAGGGCCTGGCAAGTGGGTGTACTTGCCAAGACTATATGGCAGTTAGAAAACTGAATCTTGACACTGCACTGGCAGGTCTGAGACACTCCTTTGAAAAGCGACTTGTGTGGGTGCTACAATCAGTGCTCCAGGCCCACTAGTAGCATTTAATTTATAGGCCCTGGGCAGACCTGTGCACTGTACTAGGGACTTAGTAGCAAATCAACTAAGCCAATTATGGAAACACCAATCCATAAACACAATTTCAAGTCAAGTCAAGTCAATAATCTTTATTTTGTTGCTTTGCAACATAAAAGATATACAATACAACAATGATAAAAATACATTATACAATACCAAGGAACCAGTAATCAATACTACGCGTCATCACTTTGGAACAATCTATTATGGTTTAGGATTATCACGAAGTTAATAAATAGTTTAAAATGCATTATTACAGAATTAAAAAATCATTAAATCTAATTTATAACAGCCAAGGCATAAGATTTAAAATTTGCAAGACAAATAAAACAAAACAAAAAAACATAATCCGTGGTTTGATCAGATGCACGTGGTATACGACTTAAAAGGGAAGAGACAGTTTCAGTCTAATGAAATTTACAGCCAGAAGAAATCTACTAATTCCAAACACAATTACTTGGCTGGTATCCGTTTTTAGAATTCTACCGGCTTCCTTATGGGATCTAAAGCCAATAATGCGACATAAAGGCACTAGCCATTTTTTCCTTGCTTTACCATAACTAGGACAAAAAAACAATATGTGTAAAACGTCTTCCCTTGTAATATTAGAACATAAAGTGCAGTAGTCACTGTTTATCTTCCCCCAGCTTTTCTCTATTGCCTTAGTTCTCAGTGTTCCGTATCTATATTTTAGGTACAGGGTTTTGGCCAATGGCGGCTGAACCTCATCAAGAAATGGTTCAAAACAAGCCACGTTTTTAACCATTAAAAAAATTTCGGTTAGAGGGCCATGCGTTCTAACGTACGCAGAATCGTGGCTATCATAGGACCAAAAGGAAATGAAATGAAATGAATGAAGCTTATATAGCGCATGACTTACCCTGGGGCATCTCCGCGCTTGCTTAGGGAACCCGTCCTGGTATTCCCCTGTGAGATAACCCTGGCAGGGTATCCACAAGGTGAAAGCCAGGCATCCCACCGCGAGGGGCCATTGTGGAGATTGTGAAGCTATTGCCCAGAGTCGCAGAGTGTGAACCCGTGAGTCGAGAAGGCACCGGAGCGAGAATTAACGAGTCCGTGGAATTATTGAGCCCAAGACCCGCCGAGGCGGGGAATTGAACCCTGGTCCAGGGACGAACTCAAGCTCCAGGTCTGCCGCCTGTAACCCCTGAGCCACACTTCTCCAATTTTCTTGGAGGCCATAATTAAGGATTCCGGCTCACTCCAAAATTGGGTTAGACCTAGTTTGGATAACCACGCTCTTACGTGCTTGAACCAATGAATTTGGTTACCACTATCTAGGTCCAATACTTCTTTCAACCCATTTTTGTAGTCAGTCAGTTCAGGGGTTGTCCATAATCTAACCCATAATAGTAATGGTCTCAACATTGCATGGTGGTCAGTGTGCTTGATGTTTAGATCTAGAAATAATGGTACCAATGGGGTGTAGATGGGAACTTTTAGTAATCCCCTAATAAACTTGTTCTCCAGTGTTTCAAAGGTCTTCCTGCATACTGGTCCCCATAGTTCAGCCCCGTACAGAACAGCTGATTGGACCCTGTACCTGAAAATCTCTATTGCTGGGGTAACTGCCTTGTTCACACATTTATTATGTCTTTTTAATATTGGAAGACAATTTTGTTTGAACACTATTTTTGATTTTTCTAGCTGAGGTCTCCATCCCATTGACAAGTCTAATAATACCCCTAAATATGTAAAGCTCTGTTCATAGTCGAGCTTATGACCATTTAACATGACATTTTTTTTAAAACTTTTGTGCGGGTTTAGTGCCATATATTTAGTTTTTTTATGTTGATTTCTAACCCTTTTAAAGTACAATATTGCTGGAACCTGTCTAATAAAATCTGAAGGCCCCGAGGGGTTTGTGAGATGATAATCGTATCGTCCGCGAAAAGGAGGGACGGTACACGTTCCCCTCCCAATCGAGGCGAATCATTATCACAGTTCTCCATATAAGCCGCAATATCATTGACAAAAAGGGAAAAAAGTGTGGGAGCCAGTACGCATCCCTGGCGTACTCCTCTTTTTATTGGGTTTGGGTCTGTAAGTTCCCCATTTGGGCCCCACCTGACCTTAGCATAGTTCTCCTGGTGCAGGCCCATCACCAGTTTTAGGAGTTCCCCAGGAAGTCCCTGCCTTTATAAGGATTTCCAAAGTAAGTCACGAGGTATTAGGTTGAATGCTGCTCGTAAATCCACAAAGGTCACATACAGGTGGCCCTTACGGATGATGACATATTTCCAGTACAAGCAGCATAACCTTAATACCTGGTCTATGGTCCCAGTTTTTTCCCTAAACCCGCCTAATATTTTGATAAAACTAGTTCTTCATCTAACCACGTGTTTATGCGATTTAATATATGCCTGGCGTATATCTTTTGAGTTATATCTAAAAGACTAATGGGGTGATAATTAGCTGGATTGCCTCTATCCCCTTTTTAAAAATAGTGATAATTTCTGCTCCATCCCAAGTGTCTGGGATTTGGTCACCAGCCCCAATAGCATTGAATAAATGGTTTAAATATGGTGCCCAGACATCAGTGTTATGCAAATAAAGATCGCCTGGGATTTTATCGAGTCCGGGTGCCTTCCCTTGTTTGACTGAAGCAAGTGCTAGCTCGGTTTCGTGTAAGTCAAAGACTACCAGTGGGTGTGGATTCACTGGCTGAATGGAAGTCGGTTCTCCCAGAGAAGTAACCTCAGTGGTTTTAGCTGCATACAACATTGTAAAATGTTTTACCCACGTGGCCTCGTCTAAAAAACCTCTCTGGAGCCTTTCTCACATTTGTTCCCCTTAGCCACTAATTCCCAGAAGTGCCTCTGGTCCTTAGTTTTAGCTGCTTGTAGCATGCTAGACCATAATTCCTCGTCCCAGGAGGATTTCGCTTTTACCAATATTGTGTTGTATGATTTCCTTTTGTCTTTAATTTCCTCAGGACTTTTTCTTTTGATTGCCTCAATCAAAGCGGTTTTGGCAACACGGCATTCCTTGTTGTACCAAGGTTTCCCGACTGGTTTTGCATTTACTATACCAGTCCCTTTTTTTGATCTTTTTGTTAAAAGGTCTAGCAATTGACTAAAGAGGAATTTATGTAATTTAATAAATTCCCCAGATTCACATCTGAGTGGACAATAAGATTCAAATGTATTTGCAAAAGTACAATAAATATTGGATAGGAGGTCCTTTTTTTCCAATATATATGCCCATTTGACAGCCCTTCGATTATTGCTAACTATGATGTTGTCTAATGTTGGTAGCTGTACTTGTATGTCACCTCCCTCTATGTTTCCCGGCCCCTTTAATACGTTTTTAAGAAAACTAGTTTCAAGGGGATAATGGTCACTGTCAAATCTCTCCTTGACTTTTAAATCAATTGTATATGGCCACAAGTCAAAAGAAATGATAACATAATCTAGGTTGCTCTTGTAATCTCGCCTCTTGAAAGTGGGTGCTTTTGGGCTATCAGATGGCATACGCCCATTACAAGCCCTCAGACCGTGGCTTGTTAGCAGCCTAGTGATCTGAAGGGCTAATGTGGTCCCAGCGACGGTTCCGTTATCAATCAGGAGAGGTATCTTATTGGCCACATCCTCATCTTCATACAAATTGACCATGCCCGTGATCGGTTCATAATTACAATTCATGTCCCCACATAAGATTACACTTGCATCTGGCTCTAGGGTGTCCATAAAAGTCTCCAATTTTTCAATGCATGGCGACACCTTGTGAGATGGATGAGGACTGTTATACACATTTATCAGGTTGATCACCCTTTTATCCTCAGTAGTTATTTCCAGACCGAGTATATCTAAGTAATCGGTATTTAGGATTTTTATACCGATATTAATAGATACACTGATCCATATTAGTAGGCCTCCTGAGGCTCGTCCTCTTAATGAAGGCACAGCCTCTATTTGATATGTTTTATATCCCACTCTATGGACCTGGTCCGTAGCCCATGTCTCCTGCAGTATACAAATATCAAAAGTGTTCACATAACTATTCCAGTCAGGGTCACATATTTTTGCGCGCACCCCGCTACATTTCATGAAACTAATGTAACTGATGTAGCCCAAGAGAGCCTCTCATTTGACCCACAATTTCCCGCTAATGTAGGTGAAGACGGGCTGCTATTAACCCCAGCGCCAGTTGCAGTAACAATGATTTCTGCCCTCAGGGATCTACTTCCTTCTTCCTCCTTGGCTCCGTCAGTATTACAATTGTTTGCACCTCCACTATCTTCCTCCCTGTTCATTAAACTTCAGTCACATTCATCCAGACCACTGAATACATCTAACCTGTTCTATATTTCCAATGGCGTGAATGGTATTAAGTGAGCCATTCTTCTGTATTCACTTGTATTGTGTCTGGGGGGTATGGTGTTCCACCCGGATAAAACAGGGGCTGGTGCTTGTTGGTACATATGAACAGGGTTTCTAGCAAGCTCCATGTTGGGAAAATGATTATCAAAGAGGGCATTGCTAGTAACCGGTTGGTGTGGGAATACAATAGATCTTGGGTAAAAATAAGTTAGTGGGCGCGGTATAATACAGTTATTCACATTACCATGTGGCCAGGACAGTATGTATTGAACTGCGTTTTTGTCTCTGAAATTCACCACAACCACATCTCCGCCTATGTCCTTTGGTCTTCCACCTAACCAAGGCAAACGTCGGACATGGACTATTTCGCCATTAATATTACTGGCTATTGGTCTGTGTGAAGATAGCCAGTGCATAATTTTGTTCTTGAGTTGGAAGAAACCTTCCCGCTTATTTCCAGACAGTTCTGGTACCCCAGTAAGTACCACCACATAAGGTACGGCTTCTGGCGGGAGTTCAGTAGGTGGTCTCCTGCCTTGGGCCCCTCTTGTGTGTCTATCTTCATCCGCCTCCAATCTTGGCAGCCCATTTGATGAGTTACTCAATTCCCTTACTAAATTATTATTAACAGCAATGTCCGGAATACGATTCGAGGTTGTGGCTAATCTTGGTGTTGATATTTTTGTCTGGATTGTTTTGGAATTAGGGGGATGTTTAGGTGCAGGTAATGTGCTTGTAGGCTGATTTTTGGTTGCAGTCGGTATAGCTGTTTTCGAACTGTTACAAGGAGTGGTGGTAATAGATGTTGCCACAACGACGTCTGATGAAAGAGTATGCGCCGATGTGGATGCTTGGCTAGGGATTGGTGCTGTTATTGGACCTTTGTTTCCTAAGGTCCTGGTAGTGTTTCCATGTGTGGCCAGATCTGCCTCTATTTTCCCTAGTCTTAACTCCACTCCTTTTAATCTTTCAATTATAGCTAACGTGTAACTCCTCACAATGAGTTCTATACTATCTAGTAAGTTACTAGTGGGGCTAGATGGAGACCCTTCAGCATTTGGAGCATTTTCAGTGTTGCACTCAGTGACCAGATGCAGAGTCAATAATAGGACTGCTGAAGAGTCTAACACTGTTTCTGCAGCTTCCTTAGCAACTATGGTTCCTGTGGCTTCAGTGCAGATAGATTTGGACTTCTTCCCAAACTCAGAGTGACTCAACTTTGGCTTGGTTGGGTCCAATCTTTTGCGTCTCTTTTTGGTAGGCGGAGGACCATGGGTTTTATATGGCAAGGGCCTCATTATTCTTCCTCTTACTACCTTCCCTGGCCTGGGTGTTGGTGAAATCATAATTTTTGATGCATTAGGGGTGCTAGAGGGATCAAGAGAGATGGTAGCTGATTCAGTTTGGGTTGAACCGATAGAAGGTGCTAAGCACTCCCTTAACAGTAAAGGCACACTGTCCCCCGTTAATGTAGCTTCCATGGTATAGGCGCAAGAATCATTGTCTAGGAATAGGCTCAGAAAGAGCCCTGTTCTTGATTCGTTCAATAGAACGACGGCGGTCAGCCTGGCGTTCTGCTAATGATAAGTCTTTTGTTCCTTCGAAGGCGGCTTTAGTAAAATAGTTGTCTAGGGTGCCGTTCACCAGGCCCCCTACTTTATCAGGGGCAATAGCAGAAGGTGAACTATGCACGATAGTAGACATTGGCAACGATACCAGGGTACAAGAAGTTTACAAAACTTACTTCAGTAGAGTCCCACGGCCAGGGGGTCTGGCCCAGTCCAGTCTCCTCAGGCCTCTGAGGGCCTAAGAGGGCTCGCCCTTTGCCCGGGCTGCGCCCCGGGGGTCCCGCAAGGGAGTGATGACAATGTTTTTATGCGCCTCCTGGCGCTTGCAGGTATCGCGGACCCCAGTAGGGCTGCTGGGAGATGCAGTCCAGCCCCTCGCCTGTCTCCACTCGGCGGCTCCCGCTTTGGTTGGGAAAAAAGCGGCGGAGCGGATGGAGACTGGCGGGGGGGTTCGCAAAGAGCTGCGAGGGTCAATGTGGGTTTCTGGAAAGCACAGGTAACAACACGAGCAGCAATGCGGCAATCAGGAAGGAACCCACTTACAGCAGTGATGATGATGTTTTTATGCGCCTCCTGGCGCTTGCAGGTATTGCGGACCCCAGTACGGCTGCTAGGAGAAGCAGTCCAGCCCCTCGCCGGTCTCTACTCGGCGGCTCCCGCTTTGGTTGGGAAAAAAGCGGCGGAGCGGCGGGAGACTGGCGGGCGGGTTCGCAAAGAGCTGCGAGGGTCAATGTGGGTTTCTGGAAAGCACAGGTAACAACACGAGCAGCAATGCGGCAATCAGGAAGGAACCCACTTACAGCAGTGATGACGATGTTTTTATGCGCCTCCTGGCACTTGCAGGTAACGCGGACCCCAGTAGGGCTGCTGGGAGATGCAGTCCAGCCCCTCGCCGGTCTCCACTCGGCGGCTCCCGCTTTGGTTGGGAAAAAAGCGGCAGAGCGGCGGGAGACTGGCGGGCGGGTTCGCAAAGAGCTGCGAGGGTCAATGGGGGTTTCTGGAAAGCACAGGTAACAACACGAGCAGCAATGCGGCAATCAGGAAGGAACCCACTTACAGCAGTGATGACGATGTTTTTATGCACCTCCTGGCGCTTGCAGGTATCGCGGACCCCAGTAGGGCTGCTGGGAGATGCAATCCAGCCCCTCGCCGGTCTCCACTGGGTGGCTCCCGCTTTGGTTGGGAAAAAAGCGGCGGAGCGGCGGGAGACTGGCGGGCGGGTTCGCAAAGAGCTGCGAGGGTCAATGTGGGTTTCTGGAAAGCACAGGTAACAACACGAGCAGCAATGCGGCAATCAGGAAGGAACCCCTTATTACATGGAAGGCATATGCATTTTAGCACTGAATAGCAGTCGTAAAGTGCCCAGAGTCATAAAACCAACACAAAAAGGTAAAAAAACAACAAGAGACCGAAAGGAAATAATCTGGGGGTGAACCCCCTGAAAAATCCAAGTCTAACAGGAGCATAGGAGTGTATTGTTCTGTTGAATTTTAGGATTTGATTGTGCATTCTGGCATTAGATAGTTAGACTTTCTTCTATCCTCCTTTGCAGGCAGAGGCCTCTTTCCCACTCTTGAGAACAAATGATCCTTTTACTCCTGCTCTTAGAGATAGTTTCTCAAGTGGGCACATTTCTTCTTGCTTTGATTAGAACCTTTATTTGTGAGATATTATGTTTGCAGATACCCTCTGCTTTTGCATACCCCAGCTTTGACTGCAACTTCAATTTAGCACTAGGGAGAACAGCATCTGTCATAATTTGAATAGTCTATCTTTTAGTAACCTGACTTTGCATTTGCAATGTATATTGCCTGGATTATAATATTGAATTATGACTAAATTGACCTGATTTGACCTGATTTAAATTGAAATGTTACTAATGTTTTAATAATCCTCATGGTTTGTACATCTCCTTCTCTCTGTCATTACTGTGGGGCAAAACAAAAATCACTGATATTGATATGTAGTTATATTTGATGTGTTAAGCCTCAGTTTGAGATGAAGACCCATCCAAGTAGGTACAGCAGAGTTTAGAATTTGCACCGAATTTGCACGGTACACACACTATTGATACACCCCGATATCAGGGATGATAGGTCAAGAATGACTTACGGAGACGAAAGTGACAGGGATGACAGGTGAGGATCATGGGAGCAGGGTGATTGTGAGTGAAGGAGTAGTCAAGAAAGCATGATGACAAGTGAGGGAGCAAGTGATTACAGTCAGCAAGCAAGAGACATGGGCGAGAAGAGGTGTCAGCACCAATAGATTCCATTGCCAAAACCTAAAGGGAAAAGTAATGGGACAGTGTGATCTACCACTAAATGCCATGGGTAGGAAGAACACTCATGCACCTGTCACAAACTCCTTTCCGCAAGTATTAAAACAAGTATTAAAAGGCCATCTCATCAGCATGTTTGTACACATGATGTTCCAATGCTTAAACAACAAGATATGTTGTATTACTGTAATGTTTTTATTGTTATTGCTTTCTGTGCTTTAACACTCATGCCAGTAAGGGGATTCTAGATGTGACTCATTTGTTTGTGCTGATTGATGACTCATTTATTATTTCCCTTTGGCATCAGTGTCAGTTCTGGAACATGCTCAAATGATCAGCTGACCCTGATGATTCATTTGTTTGTGCTGACTCTGATGACTTTATTATTGTTTCCCTTTGGCAGCAGGTGCAATTTCTGGAATATGCTTGAGGGCACCGCCTTCTGAGGCAGCATCACTATTTAAAGAGGTTATGTTCTTTCAGCTGTGCTAGCAAATCATGTATGGCTTTCAAAGGAGCTGACACTTCGAGGAGTCAAACACCTCAGAGGTTTTCTCAATTTCAGAGAGCTGTTCAGATCTCCCTACAGATCAAGGCTGTGCATGTTTCCTGGAACCGCGCTCTCTAACTGCATGCTGTCAATCCCCATTCACCTTCTCCAGATGTCCGGATGAGGTACTGCCTTCTGGCGCTCGAGCAGAACTTTTTCTGGTGAATTGGGAAAAAATAGCACTCCAGTAAGCAGGCGAACTGGGGGGCACGTTTAGGTCGACACTAGTGGTTGGTGAAGGGAAATCAACCAACCATAAGCATGAGAGACGCAATGGGAAGTACCCACTCCAACTCCCCTTCCCCCAGTTTGGTCACATCAATACTCAGGTGAATTATAAATGTCAGAGTTGGTGCTTTCAGAAAGAGGGCATCTTGAGAGCATCGCTTCAGAGGAGCCGAGCCTGACAGCACCCAATGGCAATCCTGTAAAAGTACATGCGAGCCGATGGTTTGTATATATCTTTTGCCTCTTCCTAGAACAAACCAAGCATGACTCAGATAATCCTCATATGGATAGACTGAGGTTTGAAGACCCCTGTGCCAAATTTATGCTCACCTAGCTGTTTTTCTTGTCCTGGTCACATTTATAGTGAGGCAGAGATAACCAGGAGTTAGGGATGATGAGGATCTGGCTTTGAGGCTCTAGATCCTTGACAGTTTGTTTGAAGGATTTTATAAATAAGAAGAGTCACCTTAACCCCATCGGTGCATTGGACGGCCGGGGGCCGTCCGACGCACCAGTGCTCATGTACGTAGGACAGGCCCCGGCCGTCCTTGAACATGGCACAGGGAGTCCCTCTGGTGCTGGCACCAGAGGGATTACCTTTATCCACCAACAGCCTTGGGAGCTGGGGAAGAACTTCCCCAGCTCCCAAGTTTGCATCCCTGATTTCCCTGAAACGACGATCAGCTTGCACGTTGCAGTGACCTAATTTCAGCGAAACCGCAACTGAAATTAGCCAAGAGGCTCATTTCAGTTTCACTTTCCACGTGCTCAGGGGGCTATCCCCAAGCAGGGATTGACCCACTAGACACCAAGGAGGGGGAGCAGCCCCTTGGGCAGGGGCCTTTGCTCCCCCCATATTAGTTTGGCAATAACAGTCTTTCTGCCCTCCCTGGGGGGCAGATGGGGGAAGTAGCCCCATTCTGCTTCCCGGGGGGGGGGGGGGGGGGGGGGCAGAAAGCCCACTAGAAACCAGGGATTTTTTATTGATGTTGGGGTAGGGACTGCTTAACAAGGGCATGGCAATGCACCCCCCAGAGAAATGTCAGTGCCCTCCAGGGTGCAGATGGGGGCAGTAGCCACCAATCTGCCTCTTGGGGGGGGGGGCAGAAAGCCCACTAGAAACATGGGCCGACCAAACAGCCATGTGCACTTTGCATGTTCTCTACTGGCTGTATTGCACAGTCTGGGTGGGGAGCATGCACAGGCTCCCAGTCCCTGTCTGAGTGCTGAACCAGGCCGCTCAGACCAATTATGACGCTGCTGTCATGCTGGTGTCAGCAGCATCATGATTGGCTTGGGGAGCCTGCGTGCTTCATGTTTCCTGCGTCGACAACCAAAGAGGACCAAGAGGCAGCAGCTGGCCTGCAGGTAAGTGGACTTTATTTTCATACCCCCCTACCTCCTCATCTGGCACTGCTCATTGTGCACAAGTGTAGCAGTATAAATGTATAGGGATGTGATTTTTATAGTGCAAACCTAGCTACAAAGCAGCAGGGAGATGTACATCAAGCGCCGGAGGTAGAGCAGAAGAGAAGAGATGGTGGTGTAGGTGTGTGAACAAGAGGTAGTAGAGGGTCACGCTGTGGCATGGTATGCTGAGAGCAGGGGGGGGCAGTTGTGCTCTTCTAAGGAGGTTGGGAGGTTGCACAGCACCGTAGTGCTCTTTCAAAAGCAGAGTCATAAGTTTTTCCTCAAGTGGAGGAAAAATGTTGTTAGCCTGAATTTGAAGGGGGCACCATTCTATTCATGTGATGCAAATCAGAGGCCTGGAATCTGGTTGTCTTTTTCCTGCATTTTGATGATGGTTATATTGATGCTGTGTTTTATGGATAGCACTTTAGAGATCTTGATCTCGGATAGAAGACACATGCATTTATTTATTGATTGATTGATTCCGAGCCATCAAAATCAAGGGCGTTTGGACAAGTGCTGTGCAAAGTACCACGCTTCATACTGTGCAGAGTTAGTAGTGCGAATGCAAACATTTGCATAGATCTAGGACATTACTATCAATAACATGTCTTACAATTGGAATAATTTACAAGGGCCAACTCTGAACGGAGAATGCAGAGTAAAAAATGGCTGCAGTTTGAAGGCAGGAAGATGGAAGATGCAGTGCATTAGAGTCCATTTCATCCATGGTCCACTTAATAAATTAAAATAATCAGGGCTTATTTACAAAAGGCCTGCATCACTTATTTTGATAACACGGTGGTGCAGGCCTCTCAATCATATCTATGAGGGGACGTAAAGCCATCCTGCATGTCTTTTCATTGCCTTATATATATAGAGTAGGGCAAAGCAGTGCAAAGCACTTTGTTGCCTAACTCTGCGTCAAGGAGGCGTGTCATGGGCGTTGCAGCTGGTGCTCCGACGCAACACCCAAGAATTTTTGATGCTGCCGCTGATTAACAAAATCACGTAAACTTAAAGCAGCACCAAAACATTACGCCTCCCCAAAGCAGGCGTAATGAGGAGAAAGGTTTCATTTCTCCTCGTTTTTTCCTCTTTCCATGTGTGCTGCATTCTGCAGCTTACATAGAACATGGAAAACGCCTCTCTGGATTGTTTTTGTGCAGGAAGGTGTATTCCCTATGCCAGCATATGAGAGTGAAGGTACATCCAATTTTGCCAGGCTGCGGGAAAATCATAAATTCAAGATTGAGGGGCCGGAGTAAACTTGGAAACAAGAAGAAACATGGGCCATATGTGCAAAGCATATTTGAAGTAGTAAACCGTTTACAAATGCTCATTTTTTTTCATATGTCCAAAGCACAAATTCCGATTTGGTGGCTTGTTACCAAATTGGAATTTGTGTTTCGCAACTTGGTATTTGGAAGGGGCGTGTTTAGGGTGTTGCAACACAAAGCATGGTAAAAATATTTATTATAGGATTACTCTTATTTACTCCTCTAACTGTACTGGGCCCTTTACGATTAGATAAACTGCAGCAGTTTCATCTACCACAGAGGTAATGATCCTTTGACGAATCTTTCTCCGCTGATAGCAGGGGTAGAAATTAGGGTGCCCAAGCTCCATGTTAGCTGTCCATTGAGGACCATTAATTGACAGCCAACTCACAAACTAGAGATCAAATCTAGGTACACAACTCTTAAGACCATGCTTTACCCCATGGCTTACCTTTCTACCCTTTCCCCACCTTTCTTCTTTCTCTCTTTCTCCCCCTTCCCACCCCTTTCCATCCTCCCCCCTTTGTCGCTCCAGCATGTTTTCCTTCCCCACCTTTGCCCCCCTACTTAACATCTCTCTGGTCCCCCCAAGTTTATTGTCTAACAGGTCAAATCCTGAGAGAATGGAAAAAAGGTTCAAGATTAAAGTTCATTAAAGGCGAGTCCATTAACATAACCAAGAAAATAAGGGAAATGGAAAAAAATATCAAGATGGTTTCCCAATGCACATTTGAAGAAACATTCAGGAATGTCAGTGTGTAGTCATGTACGGGACAAAAAAGCAACTTTTCACTTGAAAATGACCCATTGAATTAAATCAGGGGAAAAGTCAGCACTAGAGAAAAAAGCATTATGAGAAGGCCTTTAAGTTAGCATTGCCCGTTTAAATTAAATGAGCTTTAAACCAACAACAAATATAGCAAAATTAAATCAATTAAATTTAAGAACATATAAAACTTTCACAAATCATTATTATTTGAAAATAGCTAACGTTTGAAATACCCTACTAGTACAAATGTTCATAATAATCACACAAGTCCATATTTTTCTAAAGCCATTTTTCGAATATTTTTTTCAGAATTTCATAAACTATAGAAGCTCTAGTATCACTGTGCGAAATGTCAAGCTTGTACTTCATTTCCACAAAATGTAGTTCCACTCCACTCAGCAAAAAGCATTCAAAACACTCGCCCACTTCACCTAACATCAACATTTTCCATCACCATACATTAACCCCTTGTATGCTGGTGACGGAACCACTCCGTCACCAGCCACGGACGTGTTGTGCTAATGACGGAGTGGTTCCGTCACGGCCAGCCCGCCACGCCTGCAGGGCAGCGATTTCGTGCCTGCGCTGAGCGTTCTATTGAGCGGGCGGGGCCTTGACGGAACCACTCCGTCGCAAGCACAGCGCGCCCATGTCTCGTGACGGAGTGGTTCTGTCACGAGCATGGCGGCGCCGCGCGGCCCCCCCACCCTCTAGCACTGCGGCAGAATTACCGCTGCAGCCAAGGGGTTAATAAGCAATATACCCATTCGAGATTTATCAGTGCCGCTAGTTTATATATATTAGTGTTGTCTAATATGTGTGTTTCCTTCCTCTGACGTTTTTAATCACGCTTTTGTAGTGCATCTACTACACTTGTCTAAATTTCATATGGCACTGTGCCTAAAAGTACGACATGTACTTTGAACTTTTCATGTTTTCCGTGAATAAACATGACGTGTAAATGATTTTTAAAATCAACTTACATCAGGCTCCCCTCTGATGGCAACTACAGCCATCATCTTATTTACCACATCAGATCTTGTCACAGATTATGGGTGTTTTGTCTTTAACCTCTTTCCTCTACTCTCCTTTAAGGCTTTTAGTTCATCATAAAATTTGCCTTCTGCATCTTCATTTTCAAGATCAGCTCTTGTCCTTTTCACTCCACGATTTTTACTCTTTTGGTATCTGAAAAATCTGATTGACAAAATCAGCAGCATTATGCACCAAGAGATCACCACTCCAGGTCTCAAAATGGAAATCACTTATCCAGTTCCTATGTTTTCCAACATAGCTGGTAATGCTCGACAATCCCTTACCTATGGTTTCCTAAGCACCATCTGCTTTTAAGTTTTTCAAGTCCTTGTTCAAGTCAGTAATGTTTCTAATTTAACCATTCAAGTCCCTGCTCCTGTCACATATATACAAGCTATGTAAAAATCAAATGAGGGAGGTAGAGCCGATTGTTGGATTCATGCTCCACGGGAAAAGTTACATAAACAAAGTGAATCCAACAGGGGAGAGGGACAAGAGTGATCAAAAGTGATTGGAACACTCAGAGTGTTGAAAAATACCCCTCACACACCAAAAGGCCCCTTGGTGTCATGCTTCATCATCGGGGTCTTCGCACCCCTCTATCGGGATGCGGCGTGCTGCGACCTACGACTACGCGGGAGCACTTGCAATGTTGGCTATGTGTGGTGTTCAGTGTGTGGGGTATATACAGAGTGAGTGGGGGGTGTGTAGTGAAAAAATTTTTAAAAAGTACCTGGCACTAGAGTGTGAAAGAAAAATTTATTCTGGGCTCTGGCTGGTACTGTTAAAAGAAGTGCAGATTGAGGTCTAAGTTGTATAATGAACAAGACCTCTGGTGTGCATTGTTGTCGACATGTTTCGGAGACAAGCTCCTTCCTCAGGACGGGGGCACAACCTCCCCTCCCTACTCACGTCTTTTTGTTAAAAAATGTGTATTTACAGAAAAGTGAAATATTAAATTAAGTCACCAGGAACCTTACCATATGCTTATTTTATACGTTTGTGGACGATTTTTTATAGGTCGTATTTTCTGTATCATACTCACAAGTACAGGACTCCTTCGTCACCGTCTTACCCCGCACGCTGCTCCGCAAACGTAAGTGTGTTGGAATGAACGATTACAGCTACATTATTACCTACCACAGATAGCCATTGAAGCAACACCCCGGCGTCCTGACTATGCTCATGAAGCCTACAAGAAAGCTTCACAAGTAGGAAAACCTCTTACAGTACATCCTAGTACTATATGTGTTAAATGTTGTATGTGTTGTGAGTCCGTTTTTTCAGAGCTTATAAAATAAGCATATGGTAAGGTTCCTGGTGACTGCACCAGTTTGAACTGCCCGCTACATGGGTAACCATTAGTTGTAAATATTTTTTTTGTCTTTCTACAGGTCATTGTGCTTGTAGCAGACCGCTGTAGGCACACTTAGCCTTAATTTAATATTTCACTTTTCTGTAAATACACATTTTTTAACAAAAAGACGTGAGTAGGGAGGGGAGGTTGTGCCCCCGTCCTGAGGAAGGAGCTTGTCTCCGAAACATGTCGACAACAATGCACACCAGAGGTCTTGTTCATTATACAACTTAGACCTCAATCTGCACTTCTTTTAACAGTACCAGCCAGAGCCCAGAATAAATTTTTCTTTCACACTCTAGTGCCAGGTACTTTTTAAAAAATTTTTCACTACACACCCCCCACTCACTCTGTATATACCCCACACACTGAACACCACACATAGCCAACATTGCAAGTGCTCCCGCGTAGTCGTAGGTCGCAGCACGCCGCATCCCGATAGAGGGGTGCGAAGACCCCGATGATGAAGCATGACACCAAGGGGCCTTTTGGTGTGTGAGGGGTATTTTTCAACACTCTGAGTGTTCCAATCACTTTTGATCACTCTTGTCCCTCTCCCCTGTTGGATTCACTTTGTTTATGTAACATATATACAAGCAACAGTGTTAGACTTTTAATAATTGTCAGACTCCGTCCTCCTTCGCAAGAAGAATATCAAGGACAAGTCAATTTTGTACCACCAACGATCTTCTCGATATAATTTATTTATTTACAGCATTACAACAGAGAAAATCCCACTTGTACTGGTGGCAAGTTTATCAACATTAGTAGACAGCTTTCTAATCTTCTGAGAGTTTAGTCTTACTCCTATTGAAGGTATCATGTTTCCAAATATGTCTCCCACTATCTCACTCGCACTTGCACTTCTCTTCATTTTCTCATTTGTTTCCACTAACTCTTCTTTAATCCAAATAACATGATAAATGTTCTCATATTACGAATTCCATACAATCCTTTTGGCAGCTTACAATAGGCATGCTTCTCGCAAACATAATACACTCCAGGAAAAATGGGATCTACGCCTTCTAAATATCTACCCTAGCTCTCATACAATTCAAATGCATGTTCACATTCACTAAAACTTAGAAACACAGAGTTAATGTTTGATTTCTTCCTGTATATACAAAATGTGCCTATGTGTTGCCAGTCTAAAGCCAATTAAACCATTCCCTCTATGATGTTGTTCTCTTCTTGCAGTAAGGTGCAAAGAATTGATTTAGGCAGTGCACTAACTTAATTTATTTCATGATCTCCTCTACTTTCCACTAATTCTATGAAATTCTTTTCAGTTCTCAGTAATTTACATGTTAGGTTATTTCTAAGCGTATAAGCCCTGTCGAAAGACTGGGTTGTTCTAAATATTTCACCCATAGTTTCAATTGTTGAAGCCTCATGATGCAGATTTAAATGTCCAAACACAGAAATTTCAGAAAAGATCCGATCTTGATTAGAGTAATAATATAGTAATTGATCAGTACCGTTAAATAGGCTGGCAAACAAACTGCAAGAAATTCCATACGTCAAAGATAAGCTATGGCAGGTCACACCCTCTGAAACCAATGAAGGTATTTGCATACAAACATAGCAATCACCAACATCCATGGTATTTACATACTGGTTCAATAAAATAGCATAAACGATTGAGCTAAAATCAATTTTCAAACTATCATTATGTAAAGAATTGTCATTCATGTCAATAGTATCGGAAACATTTCTTTTAGTTGTTACAGAAGGATTAGTAGATTTAGAATCTTTCACAGAAACATAATGTAGCAGATTTAGGAAAATAAGCATTGCGATTAGTATCAAAACACCAATAGAAAGAATCACAGTAGATGCATATTTGCACTTGGAAGAAATTCCAGTGTCGGACTGCATGGCTACCCAAGAATCAGAATGTTTAATTAAAGAAAAATCAAAAACAGCAGGAGTGGTTTGAGCAAATCAGCAAATTCAAGGCACAGGAAACATTTATGGCAAAGGTAGAAATATTCTCATAGAGGTAGAAACTCTTGTAACAGCTTTATTGATGAGTACCTTCTGGAAAAACTGTGTCAGTTCTTTAGTTGGTACATCCAGATTAAAATTCAATGCATAAACACAGTTTGCTTCACGGAGGATCAGGTGGAAACATATTGTTAGTACAAAACTCATAGAATTGCTATTCCCTCTCATTAGCAGACAAATAAGTCAATTCAGGAGATGCACACCTTTGACTTGATATCTTTGCTTTTTTTATCTCCTCACACCTGTTTGCTCATTATCTGTGTCACTCTGATCTGATGGCTCAGAGCTTTAAGGAATAGTTGGTGGTACCCGTCCTGCGGTCAGACAGCTTCTCAGAATCTTACCTCTTTTGTGGCAATGATCTCCAGTCACAACTCGCTTTCTTACTGCACTATACTCTTCATTGGGGTATGTATCTCTCGTAGTCAACTCTCTTGACTGTGACCCTTTGGAACCTACAGTTGACTCTTGTAGACACTCCTCGGGCCAAAATAGTACTGTCCCGGTAGCTTGCTGGTCCCCAAAAGCTTGGCTAACCTATTCCCTCTGTGGGACTTTGCAAGTGTGTGCTGCATGCACCCAGTTCGGAGACCACTGCACTTGACAGCATTGTTGGTGACTAGGATCACCTAGAAAAGCCCCTTCCAGCGAGGGTCCAGACACGTTTTTTGCACATGTTTCTTCACCATTACCCAGTCACCCAGATTGAGGTCATGACACTGCTTCTGTTGGACTGCACGGGCTGTTTCTCCAACCTGATGAGAGACCAAAAGTACCACGTCAGCAAGGCCCTTGTAGTAGTCCAATATAAAATAATCTGTAATATTGACTGATGCATTAGCAGGAAAAGTTGGCAGCCTCATCACACGTCCCATGATCACTTTGTGAGGCGACAATCCTGTCTTCCTATCTGAAGTAGTTCACAAACTCATCAACATAAGAGGTATTGCATCTGGCCACTTCAAAGATGTAGAAGTGCATACTTTTGTCAATCTAGATTTCAACATCTGATTAATCTGCTCCACCTACCTTTAAGCCTCTGGTTGATAACTGCAATGAAGCTACTGCTCAACCATCTGTAGTGCTGCACATAACATTTTTAGGACCTTAATATTAAAATTAGTTCTGTGGTCTGACTCAAGAGATGCCGGAAATCTGAATCTCAGAATCAACTTCCATAACAATAATTTTGCCACAGTCAAACTATCGTTTCTGTGAGTAGGATAAGCTTCAACACATTTTGAGAAAATGTACTCAATGAAACATATCTTAAACTGTTGCAGAGGGGCATCTCTATGAAGTCCATTTGCATCTGGCTATAAGGAACTGCATATTTTCCAATGTAATCTATAATAACCTGTGTTTTTCTTCCTGGATTCTGTTGCTGGTATATTATACAACGATGGCACAGTGACTCTGCAGTTACTATAAATCTGGGTTTATACCATACCTGTAGGAAAAGGTGCATCATTGCATCTCTCCTAACAGGTGCAGGATCATGGTAGTGCCTTGCCATTGGTGACAATAAGCTGTCAGGCAATATTGGCCTACCGGCCATGTAAATCCACATGTCATCTTCGGCCTACCGGCCATGTAAATCCACACATCATCTTCCCTCTTGGTGCAACCAGCTCATCCCCAACCCTGCTGTTCTGCTTCTGACACTTTATCTTGTAGTTTCCTAACGTCCTACCAGGTGTCTAAGGCTGCCAACATCAAAGTACAAACTGTGAATTTGGATGTGTTTGTCAAGATCTCTTTGTTAAATGTGTGTGCTTGCAAGGCACACTATCTTGCTATCTTATCCGCATAACGGTTGCCGACTGTGACATAGTTGGTACCTTGTCAATGAGCAACACATTTCACAACAGCAATTTTGTCAGGCAGTTGTAGGGACTGCAAAAGGTTCCTCGTGCACTCCCCAGTGCTAATGGGCAAACCAAAGGACATCATGAACCACAATTGCCCGAAGTCATGTACGACTCCAAAGCCATACTGACTATCAGTGTAAATTGTGACTCGAAGCTGATCTGAAACGGTAAATGCTTGTGTCAGAGTTATGAGCTCTGCAACTTGTGCGGAGAACACTCCTTGCAAACTCAAAGTATTTACAACACCTGCAACTGTTCACACAGCATACGCAGCTTTCAGATTTCCCTCACTGTCTCTCAAACAGGAATCATCAACAAACAATACATGGTCTGATTCAGGCAGCGGCTCATCAGAGATATCAGGACGCGGTTTCATACACAACTCAGTCACATCCAAAACAATCATGCTAGGCTTCATCAACCACATTCTCATTTCCAGGCAGTGGATCAAGGTAGTTGGGTTCAACACTGTACATCTCTTCAGAGTCAGATTTGCTGCACCCAACAAGATTTGCTCGTACTTAGTCAGGCGACTATTGGTCTCGTTCGCATATAAGTTAACAGTATCTCCACTGAATGAGGCACAAACATTGTCAGTGGGTGACCCATAAAAATGCTTTCACACTGCTCAAGACTCACACATGTGGATGCAACTGCTTTCAGACATCCCGGTAAAGCAGATGCAACAGGGTCAAGTGTTGCTGAAAAGTAGGCATTAGGCCTACAATTGCTTCTATGCATTTGTGTCAACACTGTAAAAGCGAAACCCTCCCACTCTCAGCAGAATAACACAAAACATCCATTATAATCAGGCATTCCCAAAGCTGGTGTCCTACAAAAGTATTCCCTTAGTTTTGTGAAGGCAGTCATGCAATTGTCATCCCAGGGTACCAGATCTGACACGTCTTTTTGTTTTAACCTCTGAAGAGGTTTTGCTATGAAAGAAAAATGTGGAATCTATTGTCTGTAATATGTCACCCTTCATGAGAACATACAGACTTCCTTTTAGATAGTTGAAGGATTCATGTTAAGAATCAAGGAGGTTCTTTCCTGCTAAACTTTCCTTGCTCCTTTCTCAAAGTGATGTACTAAGTACAGGAATTCAGTTATAAAAAATTGTTTCTTAGTCAGGGATACTTTATGTCCATTTTTTGACAGATGGTTTAGCAAGGCATTAGTATCAACTCTGAAAGCTTCTCTTGTAGTTGACGCCACCAATAAGTTATCCATATATTGGACCAACATTGAGTGATTCAGCATTTTCAGAAATTCAAGATTCTTTTTCAGTATCTGATAAAAGATTGAGGGACTATCCGTATAACCTTGTGGGACTCAGCACCATGCCAAAACATTGATGCTAAAATGGAAAACGAATAAAAATGGTCTGTCTTCATGCATTGGGATCAAAAAGAAGGCCTGGCATAAGTCAATGACCGAAAACCATTCTGCCCCAAATGAAATCTGAAATAAAATCACAGCTGGATTTGGTGCAATAGGATGACATTGAACAAAATGGCAGTCACCTTACACAAATCCTGCACAATGCGATATTTACCATTCAGCTTCTGCAAGCCCATAACAGGACAGTTACATGGACGTCCTGTTATTTCCTTCAGGATTTGTAGCTCAATCATTTAGTCAATCACAGGAGTAATTCCAGCAATAGTATCTGGAGACAATTGTATTGTGGTATTCTTGGGAACTCTGAATTTGGTTTAATTGTAATTCGGACCGGCTCAACACCTTTGATTAGTCCAATATCTTAACCTGTAAAGTACCAGACTTTAGTTAGCACAGTGTATCTTAATTCCTCGGGCAAGTCCTCACTCGTCAGGTGCAATAACTTAAAAAATTCAGTTAATTTTTTATTTTTTATTTTATTTATTTAGACTAGTCCCAGAGGTATCAGAGCACTTTACATAAGGTTCCACAGAAATTACAAAATTACATCAGTTACATCAATTACTAGAAAAACATTTCAAGAGAGTAGAAGACGAAATAAATGAAGCTTAGAAGGGTAAGTGGGTGGGGTAAAGGAGTAGGAGGTAGATAGGATGGAGAGACAAAGGAGAGTCTGCCCAAAGTCCAGCTGGGTAGGTGAAAGCCGAGGGGGAAGTCCACAGTCCATCTCCTCTTTAGCTATTGGGTAGCTCCACCGGGCATCAGCCAAACAGCTAGGTCTCAATGGGTAAACACTTTAAAAAGCAAGGGGATGGATAAATGGAGTGTAAAGGAGAAAGGGGGTGGAGTAAAGGGGTGGGAGAGAGAATACAATGGAGACGAAGTAAGTTTTGTCCAAAGACCGGCTGAGTAGGTGACGGCTGAAGGGGTAGTCCACAGCCCATCTCCTCTTTAGCTACCAAGTAGCCCCACCGGGCATCTGTCAAAAAGCTGGGTCTCCACATCAGAGGTAGGTTAACAGACTTCGTATCCTGATGGGATGGGATCAGGGGCAGCCATTTTGGGGTCAGGCGCAGAGTCATGTTCATGCCCCTTGTTGTTGAAGATAAGCCAGTTACCAGGATTGGGTTTATGAGCAATCATGAGCTTCCCTGGTGGTGAAGGAAGTGGACCATCTGTTGGGATGGGCCACCATTGTCCGTCCTGTAGCTGCAGCAGCATGGGTGCCATGTTGGAGTCAGGCGCGGTCGGGGACAGGTTTGGAACCTCTGCTGTAGAGCAGGTAGCACCAGTGTTGATAAGGAAATAGATAGGATTCCCATCAACCTAGGGACCACTCTGGTCTACCTCTAGATCTGTGCCAAACAAGCCGATCTCCTCCCCCTTATGCACCATCATCCTAATGGGTCCTGATCACTGTCATCTAATTTAATCAAATATTGTTGTGCTATATTCTAATTTTGGTGGGCATTTTGATTCACATTGTATCTTTGTACCTGAACATTCTGTTGTGGCATCGGAGCTTGTGGCATTAGCATTTGCTGTAATATATTAGAATTCTGCATTCTCTGTCCTTGCATCTGTTGAGTCTGTCCCACGTTATTTCCTTGAGACTGTGCGTAATCCCCATTTTGTATCTGATTCTCCATTTTATTCAAAACAGACTTACACTCGTGTCTCCAATGTCCAAACTTGCCGCACGCGTGAAATTGATTTGTCTTTTTTAAAAGCGACACCTCAATACTTGTTGTAGGGTCTACAGAATTACCACGACCTCTAACTTGTGACAGGAAATTCTGCTGTTGACAATCATTAACACCCTGTGTCATCGGAAC
The DNA here is from genome assembly GCF_964263255.1 of Lissotriton vulgaris. Lineage (NCBI taxonomy): Eukaryota > Metazoa > Chordata > Amphibia > Caudata > Salamandridae > Lissotriton > Lissotriton vulgaris. Next base: position 87,336,729 of record NC_141697.1, on the reverse strand, counting down.
CTGATTATAACCTCTCTGTACCTGTCCTGTGTTCTCAAAACCCATCTGATTTTGACCTTTCTGCATCGCCTTTACCTGTGCAATCATTAATTTCTCCTTGAGTGTCTTCAGACTCATTTCAATATTGTCTACACAATATTTTGCAAAACGCAAAAATTAATCCACTGATTTAATCTGCCAACAAAGTATTTTCTCTTGAATCATAATAGAAATCTCAGGTCTCAAACGCATAACAGTGCAGTTATATTTGCCTCGGTTTGCTTTATAACCTACCCTACTATCAAAGCGTGGGTGGAGCTAGAATAGTAAATGCACACTCCATTGCAGTCAATGGCCGGTCCTTATAATAATAGGTATTTTATGATGTGAGTTTGTGTGTGTGCGTGTGGGCCGTCGTGCATGCATGTGTGTGTGTGTGTGTGTCAAGTATTTTAGTGCCAAAATAAGCCCTTCGTCTTTGAGATTCAGTCATCAGTGTTATTTAGTGTGATTATTACTGCGATAATATATGTTGTAATTTCTCTGATGAAATCAGTCGTGTGCCTCAAAACATTTGAATACATTCGGGCATTTGGGCCCAGTGCAACATGCTTTTCTATTTGTGCTCCGGTTTCCTAATCAGCCCACCAAACTGATAGCGCCTAGAAGAGATTTGATTCGTAATTTGTGCTGTCCAAAGAATCCTCATTCAAATACGAGCGAAAGGTGTAGCAGAAGGGAAGCGTGTTGGCTGGGAAGGATGAAATGGAGAGTGGGGAGAATGAAAGAAAGGAGAAAGGATAATACTTGGGAGTGAAGAGTTATACAAGTTACAAAAGTGAAGCTTCAGAAAGTTCTCTTTTCAATTTACTGGGCTGCGAGTCTGCCCACGTTTGACCCTCCCCCAGGTGTCTGATCTCACTGCCCTGCAGTGGTGCAGGCGCGGCTGGACTTGCCCTCTGGTTCGCCTCTGAAGGCCGACTGTACTTGTGAAGGATCGCCCGCGTGCCTGATAAATGCCAGGCTCCAGGCTCGGAGCCACGAGCCCGGTAATCCCCTGCTCCTCACCTAACCAAGTTGTGTGATTCGGGGCAATCAACTTTCTCCCTGCGGTTCAGTTTCTTAATCTTCTAAAGCTGTGAATGAATGCCTAGGAGGGGTTCACCTCGCAGCGTGGAAGAGGAGGAGGGCGGGCAGGCAGCGGGGAGAGGGGAGTGGGGGAGGGGTGGGGGAGGGTCGGGATGGGCCAGTAGAAGCGCAGCGTTTTCAGATTTACAAAGATGCAAACACACAATCATTTGAAATAATTGGTTTCATATGATGCGTGTCTTCGACTCCTCCCTTCCCCTGTTCCTCGGATGTTATCGTGGCAGACTGGCGTGCATGGCCCTTCGAATTCCCGTGCCTCTGTGAGGCTGATAGGGCTGGGGCAGAAGCAGTACGTGCCTGACAAATGGTGAGCAGGAAAAAGAAGGACGGAAGAAACCAAAGGGGGAAGGAGAGGGTTGAGATGGAAGACATGAATGGCATATAATAATAACAGAGAGAAAGGGCAGGGGGAGAAATAAAAGGTAGAGCAGGTATGTTGAAGTGGCAGATTATGAAACCAAGTGAGCTAGTGAATCCTGGCATCACCTCTTAAATCTTTTGATACTGGGCAAAGCGCACCTCTCTCAGGGTCAGTTTACTCATCTGCCAAAATTGGGAGTGTTTGATGTGATTCCGCTTGCAATGCGTTCTGTACAAATAAGCACTCACTGAGGCGGGCACTGGAGTGTGGAATTATTGAAAAAGAAAAGGGTGGAGAGGCAGAAAATAGAGGAAGTGGGCGAAAAGGAGTGCTGAGTTAGAGGCGGAACATATGGATCTGCACAAAAATAGATCTTTGTTCATAGGTCCCTCTGCGGCTTTCATCTTATCGCATGTGTTTTCATGGTTACTGAGAGAGCGCAATTTGAATAAAACGTATATCCGAGCCATATTTACAAGCATATCGTATAACGTAGGAATGAAATGTATATCGTAACATGAAGTTGACACTTATAGCATATAATTAACCGATGTAATCAAGGTAATATAGGAAATGTAACTGTATTTACTCTTGAACATGCATTAGATTTAGAAGGCCGTATACATAGTGGACTAATGTAGAAATGTGTAGAAATGCTTACGAATTGAAGAACGTGCAAAGTAGAATTCATGTACATGTGTAACTTTAAATGGAGAAACGGCGAGAAATGTAAAGCGAAGAAATGTGCAGAGCATATATATAACTGTGTAACGAACGGGAATATAACTTTATATTCTATGTAGAATGTATTCATTTAAGCAACGATTTACTAAATGTGATTATATATAAATGTGTGTTAAAGGTTATACTGTGTAGAAAGCTTCTTGTAAGAATGTTAGAAGGGTTTAGGTCATGTGTGATTTTAACCTAGCTGACCAAGGGTTCGCAGGAGTGTAGTCCGCTGTTTGTAATTTAGTGGGCTCACAGGAGTCGTGAATAGCCTTGATGTGAACGTGCGAGCCAAGGAGTCTAGTTCTTGCTAGATTTAAGGTGACAATGCCGGACGAAGTTTATGGCCTAAACGTGATAAGGGGCGCTTGGAATTTGAGTCTTGTTTTGAAATGACCATTCACAGGACCAAGAAAGGTTATGCATATAGTTGTAAAGAGTAAAGTTCCGCTGAGGTGATAGACTTTTGCTCCGAAAGGACAACTGATATGTCAATGAAGTCACCAGCAAGAAGACGAAGATGGCGCCTAAGGAGAAGGGTCAACTTAACGGACGACGGAAAGAGATGAAGCCATGGAAAAGAGCAAAGAATGAGATCATGGGGAAAGTCCGTGGTGGGCGTCGAAGGGGCGTTCCACCCATACTGTGATTGTGTATTTTAGGGACAGCACCCCGGGGAGAAGGGAGCGAAGAGCGAAGCGAATTGCGAGAGCGAAGGCGAAGAGCTCAGAGTAGATGACTTGAGCAGATGCGCTGAGAGAGATCAGAGCGCAAGAGAGCAGTAGGCCGAGGACCCTTAGAGAGCGGATGGGTAGGCAGAGAGGGTACTGCTTCTCGATAGAAATTACCTTTAGAGGCTAAGAGAGTTTGTACTTCTTTGGAAGTCAAACTGCTGACACCTTTTTAGGTTAGGAACTTGCGAAGTAGGGATGTCACTTAGTATAGAGTAGGGACAGATTAACTTGATTATTTTTCTCTTTCTTTATATGACGCAACGGAACCACATCATATCTATGCTTTTTAATTTGTTGATTCTCGAGCTGACTTTAATTGTATTCGTTTGTAGACTGAGGTTCTTTAGGGAATATATGTTCCTTCTAGTTCCTGTATATTTGATGAACCTTATCCTGAGAGGATTGTATATGCAACTTTTCTTAATTTTATATTAAATCTTTTAACCCTTATCAGTTGTAAGTGGTTCTTCAGAGTTGCGTCAGTTTATGGGGTTTATCTAACCTATGCGGGGTTTGTCTTTTACTCAATGACAGAAAACAAGCGATCCAAAATTGACGAATGAGATAAGTTATTAAATTGATCATAAAAAGATATTAAAATCTCATTCCCCGCAGTTGGTAGCAGAGAAAGATGGTTTTCTTCTTGAGGAAGACAACCTAGGTCAGGTCTAGATTACCCCAAGGTCCCTAGTCATCGACGACCAGAAGAAGAATCCCTGCCGAAGACGGTGCTGACGGTGCGTCGAGAGAAAAGCAGCAGAGTCGGTCGAGAGTGAGTATAAGGGTCATGCGTTGTAAGATTGCGGTATTTTATGTTGTACCTGTGTTGTAATGTCAAGCGGAGTTGAATGCCTGTAGTGTGATTGAGGGAAGGTTGTGAGCGCGCGCAACCGGATAAATCTTAAGTTCAAGGAGAGCTTAAGTGGTTCGGGTGTATCGAACACCCAGAGTAATTTGTCTACCATTGAAAGGGGGTCATGAGGTACCATTGATCGCCCGACAGACCGATGATAGGGGGAGCGTAAGAGTGAGTGTATGAGTAACGGACGCTGGTCGTACGTTTACTGTGTGTAAGTAACCTATCAGTAAAGGCGATCGTCTGACCGCGAGAGGAAAGACGTTTCGTCAGTAGAGGTGACAATTACAGTTAGACTGTGGCCGTACAGTCAGAGAAAAGTGATCGCTTGGACGGAAGTAGTCATTTTTCAGCGTATGAATGAAAACGCATGCAAGATCGTGAGACGAGTTGAGAACGGAAGGGAATTGCTGCAAAGAGAACGAGTGACATCAACGTAGAGCCGCGCTGAGATTGATCGGTCAGCGTAGAATCGCGCTGGGATAGGCCGATTAGCGAGAGTCGCGTAGGGATTGGTTGGTTTGTCATCGGGACGTAAATAAGGAAGAGAGTAGAGGAAATTGGTAGATTATCAAAAATGAGGTGTTTTAAACGTTTAAGGGCGATCTTTAAGAGAGATAGAGGAAACTTGTATGCCGGAGAAGAAGCTCCACCAGAAGGCACACCAGCTTATCATATGGCAGTAAATGTAGGCTTACACTCGATATTATGGATCTCCGAGTGGAATAAGCTAACAGAAGGGAATAAGGAACTGACGTTTCCGAGATACGGGACGTTTAAATTGGAAGTATTGAACCAACTGAAAGCGGTAATGCTTGCAACAAGACCTCTACCGAGGCCAACACAGTTCGAAGCCCTTAGTGCATGGTTTAGAACAGCACATGAAAAGAGCTTAAAGAGGCGCCAGGAAAGAGTGAGGCGATCCGTAAAAGCAGTGCAGGATGCTAAATGGGACGATGAAGCCAAAAAGTGGAGGGTACAAAAGATAGAGGCAGACAAACTGTTCACAATGCTAGAAGCTACGGGAGAAAAGAAACCTCTAGAAGAAGATGAGGATAGCGAGCCAGATGAGGATCTAATAGAGAGACTACTAACAGATAGACCACCTCCGTACAGCGGAGAAGCCGAAAGTCCTGTACTACAACAAGGGGACGGAGCTAGATGGGGGGAATATAAATCGCTTCCAGTAACAGAGTGGGATCCCAAGAAGGGTGAGGAAGTACCTCAATCTAGTTCCGAACAGAGAGTAGTAGGAAGATTCGTGGTCCAGAAGGTGCCAGAAACGCAGTATGCAAGGTCGTATCAAATGCCAGATGCTCTACAAGTACCTGTTACCATAGGGCCTATAGTGTCAATCTACAACCCAGAAGGGGTCCAGCAGGAGGAACAGGCACGATGGGACAGAGAAAGGGCAGAGACAGGGGGAAGGAATAACACGACCAATTCCCAAAGGCAGTTGTCAGGACCAATGAGTCGGAGTACCCCACTAGATTCTGCAACGGGTCCCTGGGTAGAACCAGGGGGCCAAAGAGGACAGATGGATTTAAGGGGACCGAAACCGAAATCCTATAAGGAATTAAGGGAATATTTGAGAGAATGGGATACTGCCGAAGAAACTGAGAATAAGAAATTAGAAACAGGAGCAGAATGGAGTGATCAGGATAACAGGATCCTCTCTCATTGTGGAGCTGGCGAAAGCAGCCCAGAGTGGGAGAGAGGGAGTCAAGGAAGCAGAGGAGATACTTGCCCTACTACCAGTGGCAATAGGCAAATGTACGACGACAGGAGTGCAGGGTGTGGGGAAGTGCCTCGCGTCACCTTTAGTGAGGGAGAACGAAGGACGCAGGAGTATCGAAATAGTTTCAGATGCACTCACCATGCCCCAGAAGAAAATGCGCGACATTGGAATCACGGGAACATGGAGAGTCGTGAAACGTCTCGACATGCCTCCGGTGATCACAAACGAAATCACGGAAACATGGAGAGCCGCGAAGGGTCTCGCCATGCATCCGGTGAACACGAACGAAGTCATGAGAATATAGGGAGTCGCGAAACGTCTCGCCATGCATCCGGTGATCCCGAACGAGATCGCGGGAGCATGGAGGGCCATGAAGGATCTTATCGGTTGTTGAGCGACACCAGACAGCAAGCGAGTTACAATGGTTTAGAACAGCACGGTGGATCCTATATCGTATCTGGAGACACCGAGCCAGAAAGACGGAATGTAGTGATGGGGAATGGAGCAATGTTCCACCACACCCCAAGGGAAGATGGAAAGGCTTGGGATCTAGAGAGGTGGGAACAAAGAGATGGAAGAAAAACTCCTCATAACTCACCTGTGCTTAGGCGTAGGGCGCATAGTGGAGGTGAGAGGGATGTAAGAGAACAACCTAGGACTGACGTACTGAGAGCTGAAATAAAAGCAAGACGGATTGATGTAATGAGTTTAAAATCAGACTTGGATGAAATAATTGACGGCACTGTGGCAATAGAAAGGTTAGAGCTGTACGACCCAGATGAAATATTGTTTTTATCTAAGGATGTTACTCGGAAAGCAAGGGCAGCTCATGAAAAATTATCCGAATTGGCAGACAAGTATATGATAGACATGTCACGGACTAAAGCCTTACAGGCCAACCATAGGCTGAATTGCACAGATCGAGATCTAGATGAGCGTAGGACGATTGGGCTAAGAGTACACATAAGGGAACTGATCATGTGTATTAGGATATGGAGAGATCTGGATAGATGGGAGGAAAAATGGTCCAAGAGGGGATCTGTCAGAAGGAGTGCACTTGTGAAGTCCCAGGATGGAGACCTAATGCGAATGGAAGCTTTCCCTTTGCGAGAAATCGCGAACGGAAACTACGTTCATGTACCTTGGAGTAGGGGGGATTTAGCGGCATTTACTAATTCTTTCCCCAAGTTAAGAGAGAACCCCGTAGAGTGGTACAAGCAAGTAGAGAGGTTCGTGAAGATCTCTAAGGTGCTGTGGATCGATTTGAACACCTTGTTCGATATCGTAGTACCCGGAGATTTGTGGACGGCATGCAAACTTAGTATCGAATGGCCCACTTGTGAGCCTCCGAGAGATGCCCAGACAAACGGCCCATCCGATAGAGTCATGGAAAAGTACGAGAGGGTAATTGCATGGTTAAAAGAGAAAGTGCCAGTGCAAGACATAGACTGGGTTAAGATAGATCGAACAACTCAGGAACCTAAAGAGACAGTTCACGAATTCTACGAGAGATTGCTGAAAGCATTTAAACAGTATAGCGGGTTGGATGTCATGGATCCTAAAGACATAGGACAGTTTGTGTCGAAGTTTGTTCTAGGATTGAGACCAGACATAAGCCTAATGATACAACAGCATTTGATTTGTTGGCAGAACAAACCGTTAGATGAGATTCTGAGATATGCAAGGTACTGTAGCGACGAAATAGACTCAAAAGCAAAGAAACTTAAAGAAAAGCTGATGTTGGTGCAGATGCAATCAGCTGGAAAGGGTGGACAGCGGCAACAGGGAACAGGACCACCAGTAAAGAAACAGAATAATCAGAGCAGAGATGAGGAAGAAAGACCGAGACCGAGAATGGATATCGCGACACTGAAAAAGACAACGAGGTGTCATCAGTGTAACGAGGTGGGACATTGGAGACGCGAGTGTCCATATAATGTCGAGACGGGGGAATTAGAACAGGAGGAGGATGAGGTTCAACCCAGCATGGTAAAGGGAACAGCAGTCCCGAAGGGAAAGTTTATCAAAGGGGGGAATCAGACTCCTCGAGCCCCGTTTCCTCAACCGCCTCGCATTACAAATGGAGGAAAAACCTATAGACAAATGCCATTGTTCGTCGGAGGAGAAGAATGCTACTACGTTGATCCTCTTACAGGACAACGAGTGAATAGGGAAGAAGACTGTACTCTAGGTGCAGCCCTGGAAGTAGATCAGAGAGGACCCTACGTAGAGGCTGAAGTAGCTGGATGTCCTACGACCTTTTTGGTAGACACGGGGGCCACTAGATCCACGTTGAGATCAGCGGTAGTCCCAGGTTTGCCAATGTCGGGAGAGACGATACAGGTGGTAGGAGTCGCAAACAGGAGGATGACGAATCCTTTGACAGAACCAGTATCAGTGAAGATAGGGAATTACAGTGATGAACATCAGTTTGTAATCTGTGATTCTAGCCCTGTGTGTCTGTTAGGAAGAGATCTGTTGTGTAAATTGAATTGCACAATACATTGCACACCTGAAGGAGTAGAAGTGCAGACGAACGATGAGGATGCCGATTTTAAAGTTGTAAACTCACAGGAATGCGTGGAACTATATCCTACCTTGACAGTGGAGGAGCTTCCACAGGATTTGAGGGAGAAAGTGTCAGCTGAAGTGTGGGATTTTACTGGAGAAGAAATAGGATTGATCAAAGGGGTAGAACCAGTAAAGATCATGGTAAGACCCAATGCCGAGTATCTGAGAATACCACAATATAAGTTGACACCGGAGACGATTGCAGGAATAAAGCCTGTGATCGAGTCCATGATTAAGCAGGGAATACTGAAGGAGATCGTGGGAAGTCCATGTAACTCCCCGATTATGGGTTTACAGAAGCCTAGTGGAAAATACAGAATAGTGCAGGATCTTCGAAAGATTAATAATATTGTTGTCTCATGTTGTCCAGTGGTACCGAATCCATCAGTGATATTATTTCAGATACCGTTCCAAGCTGAATGGTTCACCGTAATAGATTTGTGCCAGGCTTTCTTTTCGATTCCTTTAGATGAAGAGAGCCAGTATCTTTTCGCTTTTAAGCTGGAAGATCGCGTTTTAACATGGTGTCGTATCCCTCAGGGGTATAAAGAAAGCCCATCGATTTTTAACCAGCTACTGAAGAAGAATCTTGAAAGTCTAGTACTGCCCAAGAACTCGGTTCTAGTCCAGTACATAGACGACCTCCTAGTTGCGTCAGAAACTGAGGAAGCTTGCAAAGTAGACACCATCACCTTGTTAAATCACTTGGCCGAGAACGGACACAAGGTGTCCCCAAGTAAATTGCAGTATTGTAAGACTGAAGTGCAATACTTGGGCCATAGGATTGAAAAGGGAAAGCGGAAGGTGTCTCCAGACAGAATAGAGGCGATCATGAAAATGAACGCGCCTACAACACAAAGAGAAGTCAGGATGTTTCTAGGCATGGTCGGTTATTGTCGGCAGTGGATAGCCAACTTTTCACTAAAGGCAAAACCGTTATTACAACTGACGCACAAAGGAGTAAGTGATCCGGTACCATGGGACAAAGATTGTTTGATGGCATTTTTGCAGCTGAGGGAGGACTTATGTCGTGCCCCGGCTTTAGGAATGCCTGATTACACAAAACCATTCTTGCTTTACTGCTGCGAAAGAGAGGGATGCGCTTTAGCAGTTTTGGCCCAGATACATGGAGATGCGCGAAGGCCAGTTGCGTATTTTTCGGCTACATTAGATCCAGTAGCCGCAGCGTTGCCCGGATGTCTCAAATCCGTTGCTACAACGGGTGTCAGCATTGAACGTTGTGAAAGTGTGGTAATGGGACATCAGTTAGTGGTGTACGTACCGCATTCTGTAGAATTGTTAATGACCAGGACTAAGACTCAGCATCTGACAAATAGCAGGCTCACACGCTACGAGCAAGTCATACTGGCTGCCGAGAATGTGACCCTAAAAAGATGCTCCGTCTTGAATCCTGCAACCTTGATGCCACTTCCAAATGAGATTGATGATGAAATTTGTACAGATCATGACTGCCTTGATGTGACTGAACTATGCACCAAACCGAGACCAGATATCGTAGATGAGCCATTGACTGACCCCGACGAAATATTCTTCGTTGATGGTTCATGTGTAAGAGACGATATTGGTCAGCTGAGAGCAGCATATGCAGTTTGTACTATTACCAGAGTTGTGGAAGCCGCCTGCCTGGAAGGAGTACATTCCGCTCAGGTAGCTGAAATTATTGCTTTGACCCGTGCCTGTTTAGCAGGTAACAAAATTCGAGTCACCATATACACCGATAGCCAGTATGGTTTCGGGGTAGTTCACGATTACGGGCAGTTATGGTCTCAAAGAGGTTACATGACCTCCTCGGGTTCTCCAATTAGGAATGGAGAATTCGTGAGATTATTGTTAGAGGCATTGCAAGGTCCGTCAGCCATAGCAGTTGTCAAATGTGCCGCGCACACGAAGAACGTAGACTTTGTGTCACAAGGCAACCGTTATGCTGACGAGGTGGCGCGTTATTGCGCAGAACAAGGTTATTCTCACACCAATGTAGAAGTGGGGGGAATACAGGAAAGAACTGAATTGACAATGTTGTTAGACACTGTAGATACGTGGGATGAGCTAAAGAGCGTTCAGGAAAATGCACCAGAGGATGAGAAAAAGGGCTGGGAGACAGCTGGATGTACTAGAAGTGAAATGAATTTTTGGATCTCTGCAGATGGGAGAGCAGTTTTACCAAACGAACTTGTTAGTCCAATGGCAAGGAAATTGCATGGATCAGCACACATAGGTAGAGATGCTATGGTGAGAGTATTCAGGCAAACGTGGTTTAACCCGAAGTTTAGAGTAGCGGCAGAAGCAGTATGTCAGCGATGTGCGATCTGTCAGCAGCTAAACGTAGGAAAGAGAACACCAGTCACATTGAGTCACATTGGGAGGTCTGGGGGGCCTTTCAATAGAATGCAGCTGGACTTTATTGAAATGCCCAAGTGCAATCGACTCAGATATGTGTTAGTGATTGTCTGTATATTTTCTAGATGGGTGGAAGCTTACCCGACACGTAGGTGCGATACACTCACAGTAGCGAAATTGTTACTTAGAGAGTTGATACCGAGGTTTGGGGTGCCATCCTCTTTGGAATCGGACAGAGGAACTCATTTTAACAGCGAAATAGTGAAGATGTTGTGCTCAGCTTTGGGTATCGATCAGAAGCTCCATTGCAGTTATCGACCAGAGGCTTCAGGGATTGTAGAACAAATCAACAGCACGATAAAGTCCAGACTCGCCAAAGTTTGTTCATCAACATCCCTGAGTTGGCCAGACGCACTTCCATTGGTTCTTATGAGCATACGTAGCACACCCGATAGGAAAACAGGTCTCTCTCCACACGAGGTGCTAATGGGAAGAGCTATGAGATTGCCATCGGTTCCGACTGCAGCGTTGTTGAACATCACAGACGATTTGATCTTGGACTACTGCAAGGGACTATCTGATGCCATTAATTCTGTGTCCCTCCAGGTCCAGGCTGCAGAGGTTCCATCAGCACAAGACTTGTGCCATGACCTGAGTCCGGGGTACTGGGTCCTGGTGAAGAAGCACGTTAGAAAGAACTGTCTAGACGTGCGCTGGCGAGGACCGTTCCAAGTCATACTAGTTACGAACACTGCAGTAAAGTGTGGAGGTTTGCCCAACTGGATACACGCTTCACACACCCGAAGAGTACCAGCACCTCTGGAAGAAACAGCTCCTCTCTCGGATGAGAATCCAGCGGAAAGCGGAGAAGCCACAGAGGGGGAAAGCCAAGCTGTAGAGGTGATCGAAGAGGTTGAGCCGGTGTTGGAACAGGTTGACGACGGTCAGGACACCAGTGGGACCGAAGTCGCCTCAGGAGAAGAAAGTAATTGGGAGTCCGAATCAGATACCGAACAAGCTGAGAGTGACCAAGAGATAAGTCCAAGAACAAGGAGTAGGAGGACAAGGAGTGACGAAGCTAGTTGGCCGGAGAGAAGGAGAAGGCCAAGCTTAAAAGCAGATCAAGAAAGAACCCTTGTCCCGATCGCTGAAGAGTCGGACCAGGAAGAAGAAACTACAGACTCAGGCACTGAGAGTCCAAGGAGATCGAGAAGGGTACGTGTGCCCTGCAGAAGGTACGCCACCCCAGAGTGGACTTATCTAGCAGATGTCTTGGGGACAGAAATCTGGGAGAGTGAAAGAAGTGAAGGTAATCGATCTCGATCCATTTGTGGCAGTGGAGATATGGATGTTGACGCCTGGACTCGAGACTGAGGGGTTACTGACTTTCACACTTCCCATACCCCCATACCTAAGTCGGATCAAAGATCTAGTGCTAAATCGATTACAGTTTCCAACTTTTGGTCATCAAATTCCAGAAGAAGAAGAAAAAGTTGTTCGTTTTGAACTATTGGAACTTGTTGTTAAAGCTGCAGGTACGAGAATAATTGTTGATGCATAAAGACTTTTGTATATAAGCTATAAAGAAGAAGATAACCTAGAGCCGAGTGGAAAGAAGAATAAATTTAGGGATTACATTCAGAGGACGGAGAAGGGTTAGGGTTGTCTGTTGCTAAAGAGAAAAAGACATTGTTGCGAAAAGAGACTTTTGTTGATAAATAGCACTTTCAAAGACTGAAAAGAAAACTTTCCTCGCAAAGGAAGGAGTTACGCTGTTTTGATAACATGGAGAACGGCAACCCAAACCGAAAAGCTAGATGCATAGTAGGTACACTAAGAGCAGTAGTAATTTTTCTCATAATTACTGTAGTGACCATATCATACATGGTAGGACATGAAAGTGATAAAGAAACAGAAGATGTAAAGCCTGTAACGACTTTGAAACCTGCTCTTGTTGGGAAGAAGGAGGAGAGCAATGTCATCCGTGAAAAGGCGTTACTGGCGAATGAAGCTCGTAGGTTACACGTAGACGAGTCACAGGGAAACTTTAGGTCAAATGCATATGCCAAATTGTTGTACGAGTATATCGATGCCATGGAGGCCAAAGAATGTTACGTTTGTATGCAATTGCCGGCTTCCGTAGACGAAGGCATCCGATATCATCATCTCCCACTGACTTATGGGATAACATGTAGTTTACTGCTTAGTATATTTTATGGTAGGGAAGGATTTGAGTACTACTTTTCAAATTATGATTCGGTACTACCTGAAGTTCCGAATTATGAACAAATGAATAAGTGGGACTATTATAAAAAGGAGGATAGACTAGCTAAATTCTTTCTTCCTTGGGATACATTAGATACATCATATGCACGCAGAAATAATCTGACTTGCAAAGTGTCAGAAGTAGAGAAAAAGTTCATAGGACAAGTAGACGACAGATACAGAAGGCAGAAGATTCTGAAAATGTCAGGACAGTGGAAAACAGATTGGACCGAAGAAGAAAAGGCACACAAGAAGAAGGGTAGCAATGGTCCAATAGCTTTGGATAGTACGCAGAAAGGGAAGTTATGTTTAACTCGAAGCAAGACGTATTATGAGAGTGTATTTGTAGGTGAAGTAAATTGCGAACATGCTTTTAGGTTAGAGTACTACACGAAGGATTTTATGAAAGGGATGCAAGCGATTCCAAATGTATATTTTGTATGTGGAAGAAATGCCTATGTAAAACTGCCTGACAATTGGTATGGTTCGTGTTACTTGGCAATTGTCTTCCCCAAAATATATCATGCAAAGGATTTAGCGATCATAGAAGGAAAGGCTTCGACAAGAACGAAAAGGGAAGTAGGAGATGCAGAAGTAGTTGGAGACATATTTGGAGCGATGTTTCCTATGTTAGGTTTGATACTTAACGATGTTAAGATCAGGAGACTAGCTACAGTCGTAGATAGATTATCTGCAAGTACTGCAAGGTCATTAATGCTAGTAGAAGGAGAGATGCAGTCGATTAGAGCAATGGTTCTTCAGAACCGACTTGCTTTAGATGTACTGCTAGCAAAAGAGGGCGGAGTTTGCAAGGCTTTGAAGGTCCAAGAATGTTGTACTTACATTCCTGACAATTCAAAACCACTTGAGAAAGTCATACAGAACATTACACAGATACATAAAGAAATCGAAGATTTATCAAGAACAAATGTTTGGGAGAAAGTAGGTCATGGAGTAGGAAAGGTTGGAAGTTGGTTTGCCAACCTTGGTAAAAGCATAATATGGTATATATTAAAACCTGTATTGATAGTATTGATTTGCATAATCACAATATTAGGGTTAGTGAAATTGTATAAATGGTATAGGTCGAACCGCTTACAAAGATCCATGAGAGAGCAAGAAAGGAGATTAGCTGCTTTACAAGATCAACAGTACAAAAGTTTAAGAGCTCTCGAAACGATAAAAAGAGGGAATATTGTAACTAGTTCTGTGTAAGGGTGCTATTCAAATTGCATTTAGTGATGACTCCCAGAAGTCATCAAAGGGGGGAACTGAGAGAGCGCAATTTGAATAAAACGTATATCCGAGCCATATTTACAAGCATATCGTATAACGTAGGAATGAAATGTATATCGTAACATGAAGTTGACACTTATAGCATATAATTAACCGATGTAATCAAGGTAATATAGGAAATGTAACTGTATTTACTCTTGAACATGCATTAGATTTAGAAGGCCGTATACATAGTGGACTAATGTAGAAATGTGTAGAAATGCTTACGAATTGAAGAACGTGCAAAGTAGAATTCATGTACATGTGTAACTTTAAATGGAGAAACGGCGAGAAATGTAAAGCGAAGAAATGTGCAGAGCATATATATAACTGTGTAACGAACGGGAATATAACTTTATATTCTATGTAGAATGTATTCATTTAAGCAACGATTTACTAAATGTGATTATATATAAATGTGTGTTAAAGGTTATACTGTGTAGAAAGCTTCTTGTAAGAATGTTAGAAGGGTTTAGGTCATGTGTGATTTTAACCTAGCTGACCAAGGGTTCGCAGGAGTGTAGTCCGCTGTTTGTAATTTAGTGGGCTCACAGGAGTCGTGAATAGCCTTGATGTGAACGTGCGAGCCAAGGAGTCTAGTTCTTGCTAGATTTAAGGTGACAATGCCGGACGAAGTTTATGGCCTAAACGTGATAAGGGGCGCTTGGAATTTGAGTCTTGTTTTGAAATGACCATTCACAGGACCAAGAAAGGTTATGCATATAGTTGTAAAGAGTAAAGTTCCGCTGAGGTGATAGACTTTTGCTCCGAAAGGACAACTGATATGTCAATGAAGTCACCAGCAAGAAGACGAAGATGGCGCCTAAGGAGAAGGGTCAACTTAACGGACGACGGAAAGAGATGAAGCCATGGAAAAGAGCAAAGAATGAGATCATGGGGAAAGTCCGTGGTGGGCGTCGAAGGGGCGTTCCACCCATACTGTGATTGTGTATTTTAGGGACAGCACCCCGGGGAGAAGGGAGCGAAGAGCGAAGCGAATTGCGAGAGCGAAGGCGAAGGCGAAGAGCTCAGAGTAGATGACTTGAGCAGATGCGCTGAGAGAGATCAGAGCGCAAGAGAGCAGTAGGCCGAGGACCCTTAGAGAGCGGATGGGTAGGCAGAGAGGGTACTGCTTCTCGATAGAAATTACCTTTAGAGGCTAAGAGAGTTTGTACTTCTTTGGAAGTCAAACTGCTGACACCTTTTTAGGTTAGGAACTTGCGAAGTAGGGATGTCACTTAGTATAGAGTAGGGACAGATTAACTTGATTATTTTTCTCTTTCTTTAGATGACGCAACGGAACCACATCATATCTATGCTTTTTAATTTGTTGATTCTCGAGCTGACTTTAATTGTATTCGTTTGTAGACTGAGGTTCTTTAGGGAATATATGTTCCTTCTAGTTCCTGTATATTTGATGAACCTTATCCTGAGAGGATTGTATATGCAACTTTACTTAATTTTATATTAAATCTTTTAACCCTTATCAGTTGTAAGTGGTTCTTCAGAGTTGCGTCAGTTTATGGGGTTCATCTAACCTATGCGGGGTTTGTCTTTTACTCAATGACAGAAAACAAGCGATCCAAAATTGACGAATGAGATAAGTTATTAAATTGATCATAAAAAGATATTAAAATCTCATTCCCCGCATTACCATATGGCAAATACGCCCCAGTACCATGCAAGTTAAAGCCCATGGGAGGAGACATTACCTGGGGGACCGATGTTCCTGGTCATAATACCACGTGGAATTCTGTGGGGTTTTATGCAAACATTTATCACCTGTTCTTAGCAGACCTCCGGGTGGGATGCGGTGGACAGAAGTTAATGTGCAGCGTAGTGAAGGGAAGGTATTTTCTGGCAGGGAGAAGCATTGTATGCTCTCCTGTCAGAAAACAAGCATTTGCAATGCAATTGGTCTCGCCTTTGGGACCTTATATGAATTTAGCTGTGCAGCACATTAGCCTGGGTGCCGAAACATGTACTGTTCTTTTATATGGAGGGAAAGTAAGCACCCAACTGCGTGACACACAAGGTTTGGGAACACATGGAAAGAAATATTGCTTTTCAGCGAAAAATGGTATAGTCCAAAGCTCTATTTTTAATATGAAAGTAGGGCCTTCGGTGGTCATATCACTGAAAATATAAGATTTGAAAAAAATATTATTGTCTAGGGGTGCTTGTGGAAGACAATTTCTATGGACTGGAATCTAGAGAATGCTAAAGTGATTCTGGTGTTTTACTGACCTCTGCTGGTCAGTCAGTCAGTCAAACAAAACTTTATTTGGTTTGTTAAAACCTTAAAAGTACATTTACCACATTCCGTGAAAAGCAGAAAGAACAGCAGCATAACATAACAGTATACAACATAGAGAGAGAAAATAACTTAACAGTATTAAAACAGCAATTACACCTCAAGATACGTGTAGTTTAACTTCTCTTATTCCTTTTAAAATGGAGTATTATAACATTTATTTTATTAAAATCGCTAAAATCTTACCTATACATAACTCCTTCCGCATGCAGCTCTTACTACTGGTATACCTTAGTATCTCTACCTTTATTCGGTGGTAAGGGCTGCACTATACGTGCTATTCTGCGCACTTGAGGAATGCCTTGACTTTATTCTATCAAGAAAGTTAAATAGAGGCAGTTGCCAGAAAAATTAAAAAAAATAAAGTCCCTCAGCAGAAAGCAATTCTGGTATTTTACTGACCTCTGTTGGTCATTTCCTATCAGGACAGTTAAATACAGGCAGTTGAACAGAAAAAAAGTTCCTGAGCCGAAACAGACAAGTCCTAGGGTTGCACTCAAGAACCCATAAATTACATACACATATAAGTATATGCTAAAGTATATACTAAAGTGTACATACTAAAGTATATACATGAGATCTCAAATGCTCGACCTAAAAAAACAAGGAATGAGGCTTGACTGCTGCAGAAAAAGTGGTATGTAATTTCACTGTAAGAAATTACCGGTCAGTAAAATAGGGTCTGGTTCTCTCACATCCAGAAAAACTGGGTGTAAAAAACAATCCACTTAGAATCAGCAGGAGCACAGCTTCACGAGGCAATTAATGTTCCCCTAACTTGTAATGAGGGTCCTTGAATGTTTTCCAAAGCATTCCATAAGATCTCCCCTGTAGCATCCCTTCTCTTATAACAAATGCTACATCAAAAGGACATGAACAACAATAGCAGTACCACAATATGCCCCTGACTGAATAGCAGGGGTATGAAGCTCTCCAAATCATCACTCTGTTGTGAAATGATACTAGATTAGTGACTATGGAGGTCGTTTAGACATGGGCGGGACAACTGACAATCAGTTGGGGGCGGGGGTAAAGGCCTTACACCCGCCTGACCTGGGGCAGTCAGCCCACCAAATTAGCCAGCTACCGTGGTGGAGAATTTTCAGCAAATGTGCTTCCTTCATGATCTTATGATGCTTTGATTGCTGGAGCACTTTTTACAGTACACATAAAGTGATAGACAAAATGCTTGAATTAATTTCAGACACTGGTAATTACTTGGGCTGCGTCCAGTCCATTGTTATTTTACACATCACGCCACCTCAGTTTGGACTCAGCTCTCTATAAGTCAGTCTTGATCGTGTTCCAATAGGAAAAGTCCAGCCACTTCTGAGATTAATTTAATCCTTCCACTATCACTTTTTGCATACTTTAGTATATCCCCATAAGTGGGGCGGATATTCCCAGACATGGGCTGTGCACACTGTTTCACAGAAGCCAAGCTACACCTAGCTGGAGAGCTCATAAAAAGGGCAAAACCGGTCCTGGGTTGCTTGTGTTCTGGTTCAGGGAGTATCTGGTTTGGCAGTTCAGGATGGACAGTTCCCAATCAGGTGCCTGTGCTGGGATTAGAACCTAACTCCCCAGTTCCCAAACCTCTCAACTTCTGAATAAGCTTGACTGGAGGGGTGGAACTCTGGAGGGGCTGGACTTACAGACTAACACAGCCTGAGACACTTCTACCCACCCCCAATGCTTCAACCCAAAAAAAGGTCCCAAGGATACTGCTGGAAGCTCACTTTGTGAGGAGGTCTCCAGTTCATCTTTTGTTCCGCAGTGTGATATCAGCTCTTCAGAGTGAGACGGGACGGCGAGAAATGAACTCATATTGTGTGTCACACAGTGGCATCGTGTGAGCTGGAAGGTCTCTGTTTCAGTCCTCCAGTTTAAGGCCGGCGCTTTAGCCAGTAGACCATATCACTTAACCCTCTCTGACAGAAGTACAATTCTTTTTTCTTCCTCTCACACACCAAAGTTCAAACAATGTCTTATGCAGCAGGTATTAGTCATTTTTTTTTTTCACAACCAGTTTATTGGTGAAGATGAGCATATGAAACAGCGTGGCAGCCCACAATCAGGACTACACCACCAGACATTATGATACAATCACATCAGTTAACCAAGTGTCTAAGCGAGAAGATGATGCAATTAAGGATATCAGAAAACAGTAACCCCACCTTCACCTTATTCCGCTACCTACCTACCCAACTCCCCGATCCCACCCTGGAACCCACCCGAACCCCATGCATGTGTGCACCAACCGTATTGACATAAGATTGTGACGTGGGTATTGTGTGTGGACATGGGCTTTGCCAGCCAGTACGGGGCTAAAGGTCCTCTTCTTGCTCCACTGGAGGGTCTAGTGTCAGGCCTCTATAATCTGCCCACCTCTTCCAAATCTTAAAGTGTTTGCGGGGGCATCCTCGCGCCTCAAATACAGGCCTCTCCAGGCCCATACAGAAGTCCATACCAGCCTTCCATGCAGTCAGGGGGGGGGGCCTCACATTCTTCCACGCTCGGGCCAGGTCTCTTTTAGCCACCACCAGCCCCAGTAGGAGCAGGTGCCGCTTATAAATATTGCCACCAACCCCTTCCAGGACGTGCAACAGGCCCAGACAGTGGGTACGGGGGAGGGTCCAGCCCAGCACCTCAGACAGACAGCCCCAAACACCCCGCCAGAAGCCAACCAGCCTAGAGCACGACCACATTGTGTGAAGCAGCGTACCCACCTCAGCCCCACACCGCAGACATTCCGGGGACCCAATCAGGCCCGCCTTCCACAGACGCTCTCGGGTATAGTATGCTCTATGGAGAATCTTGAATTGGATGAGTCGGAATCGCATTGCGATAGCCGCCCCCCTCGGGGATTCCAAGGCCTCTCGCCAGTCGTCCTCGTCCAAGGGGCCGAGATCAGCTTCCCAAGTCGTCTTCAGTGAGAGAAGAGTAGGGGAGCAGTGGGTGACCATGGTTTGATAGATGCGCGATACTTTCTTGTCCCCAAGATCTCCCATGAAGACCTTCGCCTCGATCGGGCTAAAGTCAGGGAGGGAGTCAAGGTTGGCAATGCTGGGCGTCAGTGCATGTCGGAACTGTAGGTACCGGAAAAATTGAGATTGGGGCATATCAAATTCGGCACTGAGGGTCTGAAAGGATTTGAGCGACGTACCAGGCATCACTTGGCCTAACTGCGAGATACCTATTGCATCCCAGCCATCGAAGCCTGACAATTTAGAGAGTTCAGGTAGCATGCCGTTCCGCCATAAAGGTGTTTCTGCGGTTAGTCGGCCCCACCAGCCCACACGACGCAAGGCCTGTCGCCATATAGCAAACACGAGTTTAGTAACCCTTGGCAACGAGTTACGCAGTCGGGGTGAGTATAGGATGGTATGGAGCGAGTTATCGCCCATCAAAGCACGCTCTAGGGCATAGGCCGGGTCCCCACCGTCACAGTACCACCAGTCGTTCAGAATAATGAGATGAGCGGCCTGGTAATACGACTGCAGATCCGAGGTGGCCAGGCCTCCACAGTAGGTGGACAAAAAGCAAGTGCGCAGTGCCACCCGGGCAGAGCCTCCCGCCCAGAGAAAGCGGCCCAGCACTGAGTTAACCTGTTTAAACCACCGAGGTGGGATAGGATACGGATGGTTTTGCAACTGGTAGAGTAGGCGCGGGAGCGCGACCATCTTGAAAATGGCAGAACGGCCAAAGATCGTCAGGGGCATTCGAGACCAAGTTTTGACGTCCGTCTGAACTCGTTCCCAGACGGGCTGCAAGTTACGGTCCCAGGCAGTGTCAGCCGAGTCTGAGAGAAACACCCCAAGGTATTTCAGCCCAGTCGTGGCCACCCGTAATCCTGACGCCCAGGGGTCTGTCACCGGGTCTCCTGATAGCACCCACAGGGTGGACTTGTGAAGGTTGAGATACAAGCCCGAGGCCTCTCCAAACTGGTGCATGATCTCCAAGACACGTGGACCCGAGCGCTGCAAATCAGTAAGGAAAAAGAGGACATCATCCGCGTACAACGCGATCTTGTCCGACAGGGTAGCATTCCATACAAAGCCCCGTATCTGTGCATCTTGGCGCACTCTCGCTGCCAGGGGCTCCATGGCCAGCGCAAAAAGATAGGGGGAGAGCGGGCAGCCCTGCCTGGTCCCTCGGCCTATGCGGAATGTCTCTGACACCGCCCCGGCGACCCGCACCGAGGCTGTAACATCAGTGTAAAGGAGCTTAATATAGGAGAGGAAGACCGGGCCTAAGTTGAGCCAAGATAATAGGGTAAAGAGGTACGACCAGCCGACCGAGTCGAAGGCCTTGTTGATATCGGCCAGCAGCAACGCCGCCTGGTCCCCCAGGGCTCCAACAGCGTCGATCGCCGCCTGTGCGCGCCTGATATTGTGTCGCGTCGCCCTTTGGGGCATAAAGCCCGCCTGGTCCGAATGGACTAGAGCAGTAATGTGTGGAGCCAGACGGTTCGCCAGAGCCTTGGCCAGTATCTTAGCCTCAGTATTAATTAAGGAGATGGGCCTGTACGAATCATGGCTATCTGGGGGCCTGCCAGGCTTCTGAAAGACCACTATTTCTGCATGGCGCCAGTCTGGTGGCAGCAGACCCCGAGTACGGGCCGCTTCCAGCGCTCGGCGGTAGTGCGGTCCCAACTGCACATGGAATTTTTTAAAAAACTCACATGGGTAGCCGTTCGGTCCAGGGGCCTTACCGGCGTTGAGTTGCCCCAATGCGTCTCCCAGTTCCTCCGCCGTGAGGGGTGCATCCAGGGCCTCCCTGGTCTCGTCTGACACCGGCACCGGCGGGAACTCCGCGAAAAAGCAGGCCAAGTCCCCCTCAGGCAATTGGTCGCGTGGGGCATACTGGTCTGTAAAATACGTGGCGAAGCTTGCCGCCAATTCGTTTGGGTCGGTTAGGACGTCGCCGTTGTCGTTCGTGAGACCCGGTAGTACAAGGGGCTGGAAATTGTGCTGGCACAATCTATGGAGCATGGAACACGACTTGTCCCCCCATTGATACACCCTACTTCTGGTGGCGAGCCACGCCTGTTTAGCTTCATCTAGCAATAGGGACGCGTACGATTGCTGTGCCTGCAGGAGCAGCCGCAGATCCACCCCATCACCACCGGTACTGTGTTCTTGTTCGAGGGTCGCTACTCGGGCAGCTGCCTCCGCAGTATGCTCCCGCCGCTGCCGACGGGCCGCCGAGCACCATGCAATATCGACTCCCCGTATGGTAGGTTTCATAGCCTCCCACACCACACTTGCATCGGCACCCTCCACCAGGTTCTCCCGCCAATAATGGTCAATGGTTTCTCGCAAGTGCTTAGTGTACGCCGGTTTCAGGAGATGCCACGAGGACATCCTCCATCTAAACGGCTGCCGTTTCTGAAGGAGATCTATTTTAACCGAAACTGGGGAGTGGTCGGACAGGCCCCTCGGCAAGATGTCTGCACCCCTCACCCTACACAAGTATTCTCCAGGTAGAAACATATAATCCAACCGCGAGAACGAGCCATGTACTGCTGAGACATACGTATAGTCTCGGGTTACAGGGTGCATATGTCGCCAAGCATCCACCCAGCCTAGCCCCTCACTCATAGCATGCAATCTGGTGGGCGGAAGGGAGGGGGGGGTGGTGTCAGTCACCTCTTGGCGTCTCCGGCGATCCACACACACGTCCGTCACATCATTCCAATCACCCCCAATCACTGCCAGTGGTCCAGAGACATCTTCCCACACCGCAAACAGCTGCTCCGCCAGGGCCCACTGCAGGGGAGGGGGGGCGTACACACTCCCAAACACCACGGGCTCCGTGCCCACCATGCCCTTAACAAACAGGTAGCGACCCTGAGGATCCACCCACTGCTCTCGTGCACATACGCCACCCTGCGGTGTATCAATATGGCTACACCCCTGGATCCTCTGGAGAACCCCGCGTGGAAAACCTGCTGATATCCAAATCTCTGTAGGCCCAGTGCCTTCGTGCCCATCATGTGAGTTTCCTGAAGCAGTAATACATCTGCCGCTTCCCTTTTCCCCCATCGCAACACCGCCCCCCGTTTAATCTTGTCCAACAATCCCCTGACATTCCACGTAACCACCCGCATAAAGTCCACAGGGAGTCGATCGGTCGATTCAGCCATAGTCAATCGGAGTCCACCATAAAAGCTCCCCAGGCCCGCACCACCCGCCACACATTACACAAAGCATCACCTTGGTACACACATGCAGTATACTAACAACCCCGAGAAAAACTATCAACCCCCTCGTCCCATGATCTGCAACAGTTCCTTCCCCCAACTCAGCAGTCGCATCCCCGACCGCCCGCATCCCGCCTCCCCCCACCCTATACCTCAATGAACCATGAAGTACCTGTCGCGGCATGGGTAGTCCCGAGCCCAAAACCGAGGGCCCGGGCCCACCCATACCAATGGATCCCAACATCCCAAGCAGAAAAACCGTAAACACACCCCCCTCCCCTCGACGTCCCACTCACAACTAGGAGAGTGGTAGCCCTTATATCGTAGTCCCCAAGTCCCAAACCCACCCAAAAACTCTCCCCCCAAATTAGGAGATCAAAACAGTACTATCTCAGAGCTGCAGAGTGGTCAGTAATTCACAGGTCTCAAGCGACTCAGCGCACCCAGCCCGGAGTCGCAGCATTACTAGCAATAACCCGGAGTCGAGGCTCCGGAGACTTCAGTGATCTGTTCCCGACTGCTCCGAGTCTTCTGTTCTACCAGTGTCTAGTGAGCCATCCACCGAGGCCGCACGCCTGCGTGACTTAGAGCGTTTGGACCGCCCACTCTTTGCCGTTTGGTCTCTCTGCGCCCGCGGTGAACCCTCAGGGGTGCCTGGATGAAGTCCTGGCTGAGGATTTGGTCTGACCCGTACTGTTTCATCCGTCCACTTGAAAAGGTCTTCCGGGGTATCAAAAAACAGTGTCCGCGACTGGAATATCACCCTCAGGCGCGCCGGGTACAACAGGGAGTATTGTAACTTAAGACCTCTCAGCTTAGCCTTAGCCGCCACAAAAGAATGGCGCTGTTGCTGGACGAGTCTAGTATAGTCAGGGAAAATCATGATCTTTTGATTTTCAAACAGGAGGGTTTCCTTGGTTCTGGCTTCCCTCAGTATAGCGTCCCTGTCGTGGTAATTTAACAGCCTAGCGATCACTGCCCGAGGCCGCTCGCCCTCAGGCGGCCTTTGCGTCAGGGCGCGGTGTGCTCTTTCGATAACAAAACAGGCAGATAGCGACCCCGGGGGCATCCATGACTCCAGCCACTGTGTGAGAAAATGCTCCATGTTACCCTTGGCACAGCTCTCCGGAAATCCAAGAAAACGGAGGTTGTTACGCCGTGCCCGCCCTTCAGCATCCTCCACCCGGAGCGCTGTGGTCCGCTGCGCGTCCTCCACCGCCGCCATTCTCTTCTTAAGGGCACTTACATCTTCCTCCACCACTGACACCCTGGACTCGGCTTCCGTGATTCGTGCCACTGCGTTTCTAAGATCCTGGCGCAACAGGGTTACGTCGGCACCAACTGCCCCTATCTTTGCGTCCAGCATGTCCCGTGACTGGGTTATGGCCGCCATGAGGGCTGCATTGTCCGGCCCTCCTCCTGATGGACCACCCCCGATGACCCAGGGCCCCCACCGGGGCCAGTACATTTGTCGATGGTCACCTGCTTGGTGGATCCACCACCTCCCCTGGTCATGGTTGTCCGGGTGGGTGAGGGCCACTAGGGTCGCCGGACCACAGTCGGGGAGACTCGAAAAAAGTCCCTTCGGTAAGGACTGGTGGCAGTTGAGAAATAGGGGGCAGGCTTCAGCCACTTCCCCCAGGAACAGCCCCCCCAGCCGCCGTCGACCAGGGCCCCCCGTGACCCACGTTGCCTCTCAGGGGGGGGCGCGAGGACTCCCAGCGTCCTGCACTGCTGCGCCGATAATGTCTCTGAATAGCGGGCCCGGGGGGTGGAGGGGGGGGGGCCGGGGAGGGCCACTACTCACAGTTGCTGCTCGCCGGGCCCCCGGTCGCTCCACGTCCGCCTGCCTCCGACCAGGGTCTCCAGGGGATGCCAGTCACTCCTCCAGGCCGCCGGCCCCGGCCCGACACGAGGCCGCGAAAATCGAGGTCCCGGCTGCGCCAGGACACCAGGCCGCCTCTGCTGCCACTGTCCACTCGTGGCGCCTGTGCCTCTCTCCAGCCCAGCCTGGCCCCAGGTGAAGGATCGTCAGTGGTGGCACGGCCTCAGGGACAGCCAACACCGCGGCCGCTCCCGGGCCAAGCAACGCACTCTGCCGCGTCGCCAAAATCGAGGCCCCGGCTGTTCCGCGACCACCAGGCCGCACCTCGCCCCTCTCTGCTCGGGTCCGTCCGGGGGCACGAGATCACCCCCGAGCCCACCGGATGGTTCCCGGCGCCTTCAGCAACGTCGGCCGTGGTCTGGTAGTGGGTTTGTGGATTTGGGGACAGGATAACTCGTCGGATAATCGGCGGGCCGGCGGGAGCTCTAGCAAGCTGCGACCGCCATCACCGCTCGCGTAGCCACGCCCCCGGTATTAGTCATTTTTAATCTAAATTAAATCAATACACAACTGTGGTTGTGCTTGTTTCTAAATTCAACAAACAGCACCACCATGTGGCAGACTGTTATAGGTACCGGTTCTAACAATTAAGTGCCTGTGCCGAGAACCAATAACCACAGGCTCAAATTAAGCATTGGGTGGAATTGACCCTTTAAGACAATGCATAAGTCATTGTCTGCTGTATCATCTTCTACCCTGGAAGCCTGTTGTCACCGCAGGCTTGTGAAAAATTAGGTTTTTGCCACATCTCTGGTCCTCTGCAGCCATCTGGTTATCATCTTCACCCAGACCTATAACACAGAAGGTGGTGACCTGTCCTGACTTTGCTAGCCTGCTGGAGAATCACTCTGCTCTCTGAGTCTTGCTAGAAGGGCCATTTCACTTGCTCTGTGCTCAGTCATCTTTAAAATTTAAAATCTTTGTACACTACTTTATACTTATCATCAAGGCAAAGGCAGAACAACATGTCCTGTGCCTTTGATCAGACAATTTTCACACAAGTTGCTGCCCGAACCCTCAAGGTGACCGCATGAGCTGCTGTCCTCTCCCCTGGACCAGATAATAATAGTACACATTATGCCTCTTCATTATCATGTTTAGCCAGGCATCAAGATCTACCTCCAATCTATTTTCATTCTCCCCCCAGTCCTCCTCCCACTCAGGACATGGTGCAAGGTTAGTGTTATGATAACTTTTTTTCCTTTGCTAGCACAGAGACAGCAATGTCTGTTTGCTTTCTGCAGTATACACCTTTCCATTTGGCAGTGGTGCCAATTTCTAAATTTCCAGGGTGCTAGAGAACTACTGATTCCCATGACAACACAGGAAGTGACATCACAGGAAGTGCCAAATGTCAACAAGACAGGTTATGTGTAGCACTTACAAAGCCTCTGGATAGAAGACAAGGGGGCATATGTACAAAGAAATGTCAGAGCGTTGAACTGTGCCATATTTGGCTGCGTCGGGCTCTGACATTTCCAAAACGCAGGGATTGGCTCTATTTACAACAATACGGCGTACCCCTGTGTTTTCGTAGGCACTAAAATTAGCTGCCTAGCACCAACACAGGCGCCCTTGCACCATAGTGCAAGGGTGCCTGCGTTGCAGGGAATTATTGCTGATGTGCAGGAAGATGTCCCTTCCTGCACATAAACAAGCAATAATGGCAATTTGTTACTTCTATGTGTGCTGCAGAATGCAGAATGGTTCTGAATATAGAATACTAAGGAATACATCAACTACATTTAGGTGTGCTTTGGTGTCTATGGTATATAATTGTATCTAGACTACTTTTGTAGATCTAGCAGTGTAATACTCAAGGTGGGTGAGAATTTGGCACCATGTGAGCACCTGATACACACTGAAATGATATTTACTGGATACGGTTCATACTATCAATGAATATTTTTGATGTGCAGGTCGAAAAAGCATATCCACCATTTGGTTTTGATATATGGTTCAACGTCATGGTTGTAGAAGGAGAGGAAAGTATTAGAGACTTTTGCCCTGGGTTTGTGTTATCCATGCTTGCAGCATGCCATGGCTATGGGAAATTTAACATAGGAATTAAAATATATTTTAAAGCATGTAAAGGTACATTCTGACCCCAACATCTAGACGTAGGATGGAAAATGCTGGCCTTCGCAAGGCATGTCAATCATCAATTAATTACTTTCTTCTTAATCTGGAGCAAAGAAATTCCATGCTGTGGCTTGAGAAGTGAAGAGGAGATCTCAGATGAAGAAGTCATGAGTTTTAGTCAGAGCTCAGCCTCATGAACACTGTCATGAATATTTACCTGTGGTGTACAATCACAGCGCCATGCCAGAACTTCAGGATAACTGCTGACTATGTAAATAATTCTAATGTATTGTATGCAGGTTTATCCTATCTCGATAACGTGAAAATGTGGCACAAGCTGGGCCCTCCTGGACCAATAGAGGACAGCAACAACACAAGCCCTTACTTTGCTGCTATTACACAGGTGTAGATCATACTTAGAAAGGGTAGAGCATAGTATGTGCAATGTATACGTAGCTATTTATTTAAATATCTTCTATGCACTAAACACAGTCCATACTGCTTCCAGGTACTGAAATATTTAAGACTGGGGTCAGATGCAGTAAGGAGCATTGAAGAAAGCGAAGAAAAATGGCAGGAGGCAAATAAGTAGAAAGCACATGAATCAGCTAATGTAGTGCATCACAGGTGTGGTGAGGACATTTAGCAGAGATAGCCTTTTTGGCAATAATCCATCTTGAAATTCCCTTTAAAGATAATGAAGGCTTAGAAAGTAATCTTAGTTCTTTTGGAAGGCTGTCTCATAAGTGTACTAAAATCTGGTGCCATTTAGAGCAAGGAGTTGGGTTAGATGAGGATTGTATGTGAACCAATGGCACTGGATGTCTGGATAGCTGCTCTCTTAGATATGACAGGGCAAATCTACAAAGATTTGACGCAACAAAAATCTACAAGACAACTTGCTGTGTTGTTTCAAATGGAGAGAGAAGGAATGGGCCATATCTCCTAAGGTATGGTGCTGATGCAGCTGAGTGCAGCCTAGCGCCAACACAGGCATCCGTGCACTGTGGTGCAAGGGTGCCTGCATTATAAGCGGATTTTTTGTGTGCAGGAAGAGAGACCTTCCTTCATGAAAATCCTCTAAGGCTTTTCCCTATCTCTACGTGTGCTACAGAATTCAGCACATGTAGAAAGAGGAAATAACATATTTCTCCTCGTTATGCCAGTGGCGGCCCCTGCAAAACTTAAGTGGGGGGTTTAGGGGGTGAATGGAATGGGGGATTAGAGAAATAATGAGATGTTTTCTAAAATGCATCTGTTCTGCTGCCCACGCTATATTCCACCTCTGTGCTCCAGTTCCCTCCTGATGGTGTCCCAGCAGTCCCTGGAACTCCAGCGGAGGCTCCCCATCCAAAACCTGCGCTGTTCTCAATAGCATGAGAGCAGCGCCAGGATTGGTCTAAGCGGCTCGGTTTGCCACTCAAACAGTGCCTGGGAGTCTGTGCTGTTTCTCAAACCCGGTTATGCAACACAGCTGGGTTGGAGAAACCTAAGTGCGTATGACGGTTTGGCCGGCCTAAGATGGCCAGCCAAACCGGCATGCGCACTTACAGTGCTACACAACTCCTACCCTGCTGTCATCATGGCCCCTCCCCATCCAGACTTGGCTGGCTCTAGTGGGGAAATAAAAATAAAATTATAACAAATTGGTTTATTAACATTTTATTTTGGCCGTTTTTTCTGTGGGGGCGACGCTTCTCTCCATAGTGTAGGAGACGCTGCTGCGTAATGCCTCCACTAGGGAGGCATATCATTTTGATGCATTCACAGGTTTTAATAGTGTTATGGGTGGATACCTGGGAATACACACGCTCCACCCATGGATGCTTTCCTAGGTCAGAGTATCGCAAGGCAGCGATTTGGCCTTGCATGGCTGGATAAATATGACTTTAGGGTTGCGCCGCCCTTGCGTCCCCAACAGTATGACACTGCAAAGTGCTTCATTGTGGCCACCAGTCTGCATCAGAGCTATACAGACACAGTATAACATGACATGAATGAAATAAAACACTCTGGGGCACATTTATGGGAGCTTTACCTCTTGCTTGCACGACGCAACGTGGTACATGCGCGACACAAACATCTAAGGCATATTTGTGAAGCCATTGCAAAGTCAATTTTCATGGATTTGACTGGCTTCAAAAAGATTGAGTAATGCAACGCAGAGCAAATTGCTGCGTTGCATCACTCTGAGCAAGGGGGACTTTCCATGGGCGTTGCAGTGGGTGGTCCCAGTGAACTCCCATGGTTTTTGATGCATTTCCAAATTCAGCCAACCTGATAAACCTAAGAATGTGCCAAGAAGATATGTGAAGGCGTAACGAGGGGAAATATCCTTCTTTCTACTCGTTACTTCCTTTTTCTATCTGCGCTGCATCTTGCAGCACACATAGAAAGAGGAAAATGGCCCTAAGGATTGTTTTTGTGCAGGAAGGTGACTCTTCTTGGGAAACATCCTTTACAACGCAACTTTTACCACGCAGTGCTTTTACATCACAACTTTTACAACGCAAACCATTACAACGCATTGCGCTGGGGGGCGCTCTAGGATAGGGAATAGATTTAATTCACTATCCAACACCTTCCCTACTATCCACGGGGACTGGAGTTGGAATAGTAAATTAAACTAGTCACTATCCAGCACCCCTCAACACTATGCGCTGTAAAGGCATGCGTTGTAAAAGTTGCGATGTAAAAGCATGCGTGGTAAAAGCATGCGTTGTGATGTCATACATCCCTCTTCTTGCACCAAAATAATCCTGCATGCAACGCAGGCACCCTTCCATCATGGTGCAAGGGTGTCTGTGTTGCCGCTATGCAGCCCATTGCGCACCAGCACAGAAGGAAAGGATAGGAATGCTCTGTATACCTTAAATACAGCGCATTCCTGCCCTTTCCCTGTGACGCAGTGCAGCAAGATGACTTGCTACGCTGCCCTATGCCACGATCTTCATAAATATGACCCTTAGTGCATCAGATGCTTTGTGGAATGGGACCATAGACTCAACAGCCGACGCCCGCTCTGTATGAAGCCGATCTAAGGCCCAGGGTGACCCTGTTAGAAGCCACCCTTTGATTACAGAGCACCCTTGATCAACCACATCTATGGATCCTCCACGAGCTCCCTTGTGTGCCAATGAAACACATGTTGTAAGTACCGCCCAAGCCGCGTACACCACGCTGAATAATGCATACAGCAGGGCAGGGCCTTATTCAATATTTATGCACTCAGTATGCCGGGTGCATCAAAGGGTTAGCTGTTCAGATGCATTATTAATGCATGAGCCTGTAAATCATCTGCAATAAAAAAAAACTGCTCATATAATCTTCCTCTAACTAAACTATTGGCTTGCCCACTAGTTTCTTTAATTGAATCTGAAAGGAGCCATGGAAAGTCAATTGGCAAAAGCCTTCTGCGGTGTGAAGCCTTCCTTCCAAGCGCCTCGAACTGTGATCTCCTGCCTACTGGTGTAAGGGGGTGCTCTCAGAGCTTAATAAGTTTGAATATATAAGGTTGCAGGAATGCCTATCTGGTGTACTTCTATTTTATTTATGGATTTTAATTAGTGCATTTGTGGAGCATCGACCTAGCTCCAAAGAACTGCACATCATTTTACAGAGAACTTTTTTATTGCAATGGGAGCATCTCGAATATGACATGCTGTACTCAAAACAGTCTGGTGTTGGAGTCCGGTTGAGACCAGAAACCAGGACATGCAGTGGAGAGCATGTGATGAAGAAAGGAAGCTATCGATATGCCTTTTCAAGGATTTCAATTTGTGGCATGGTGCGATAAAGTGATTTGCACAGAATCACACAAGTTGTTGCAGAACATCAACGCTGAGATTAGAACACAAGTCTCCAAGATCCATGGACGGCAACAAAGTAGCTGGAACACACTTCCTCCTAGAGCAATTCTCTGTTTTAAACTAGAATGATTAGGTTTATCGAAGTTCTGGCCTGCATCATGCCTCATATGAAACACTTTGACCGAATAACCCTGTATAAATAAATGAATACAATTGTACTGGCTTCCAGGTGCCAGAGATCAAAACAGTGGATCTGTGATCTTACTGTTTTTTGATAAATCTTTGGTCCATCCCAAATATACTTCCCTGGCACATTTGTTTCATTGTATAAAGTGATTTTTTTTTTGCAATTGTGAGACCCTCCATTGTGTAAAAATTGGATCAGAGTTTATTGGACAGTTATTTTATAACACAAGTGAACAGTTTATGCACCACTTAATCAATTAATCAATCATAGCATTTGTAAAGCGCACAACATACCCGTGAGTGTCTCAAGGCGCTTTTAATCAGTCAATCAATCATAGCATTTGTAAAGCGCACTACATACCTGTGAGGGTCTCAAGGCGCTGAGGCGAGGGATGTCGAGGATCAGGCGTGCAGAGACGTTCTGGATGCGTTGGAGTCATTTCAGGAGTTTGGCCGAGGCTCCTGCATAGTGGGTGTTTCCGTAGTCCAGTCTACTGCTGACCTGGGTGACCGTCCTTCTCATTTCAGTGGGGATCCACTTGAAGATCCTGCGGAGCATGCGGAGGGTGTTGAAGCAAGAGGAGGAGACGGCATTGACCTGCTTCGGCATGGAGAGGGTAGAGTCGAGGACGACCCCTAGGTTGCGTGCGTGGTTGGTGGGTGTTCCTAGGCAGTCGTCCACCAGGAGGTGTCCCAGGCCGAGGGGGTGGAGCAGAGGATGAGGACCTCCTTCTTGTCCGAGTTCAGCTTCAGTCGGCTGTTCCTCATCCAGTCAGTGACGTCTTTCATTCCTTCGTGGAGGTTGGTTTTCGCAGTGTGGGGGTCCTTGGTGAGGGAGAGGATCGGCTGGGGGTCGTTGGCGTAGGAGATGATGTTGAGGTTGTGTCGTCGTGCGACGTGGGGGAGCAGTGCCATGGAGATGTTGAACAGCATTGGGCTGAGGGATGAGCCTTGGGGTACTTAGTTGGAACAGTGACTATGTTGACATTAGATCAGCACCAACACCCCTATCAATCAATCAATCAGCATTTGTAAAGCACAACTCTGTCACCCTTAGGGGCATCTGGGCGCTATGTATCCGTCGAAGAGCCAAGTCTTGAGTCTCTTTCTGAAGCCTGCAAGCGAGGGGGCCATAAGGAGAGGTAGGTGGCAGTCATTCCAGGTCTTGGCTGCGGTGTAAAAGAAGAATCGGCCACGGCTACGATTCAGAAACAATGTTGTGGACATACCTCTTGAAGGAGAATGAACCCTGACCTTACAGTCTACCTTTGACCTTCCCCCTGGCCCCCACTCTGTCTTTGTTTCTTCCCACGGACCATGCCCCTGCTTTGCACTCAGGCGCAAGTGAATTTTGTTCATGCTCTACAAATGCCAAAACATACCAACACCACAAATACAAGCATCAATGAGTATCTATTTATGTTGCAATAGGAGCTTATTTATAATTAGGGGCCTATTAAGATTGCGGTTTTTCCGCATCCTCCAGGCCGGCGGAAGCCACCGCCGGCCCGGAGGATGCGGGAAAACCACAGTGGACCCACCAAAGACCCACCGCCACATTAGAATGGCTGGTGGGTCCTGGAATCCGTCCGCAGATTTTCCGCCGTGATTGGCTTACAACCGTGGCGGAAAAGCTCTAATATGGTGGCGGTGTCTCTCAGACACCTCCAGCCATATTAGGATGGGCTTTAAAAAATGCTTTTCCGCTGCGGGTTTTCCGCTGTGGAGAAGCATGTGGAACTTCACTGCGGGGGCCCATTGCGGGCCCCCTGGGTGAAGGGGGGTGGGGGTGCACATGGGGGGTACCTATGGCACCCCCCTGCATATATATGCAGAAATCGGCAGGCACCGCATGGTGCCTGCCGCTTTCTGCATACAAAGGCAATGTATGCATTTTTACCATTGCGGCGGGTGCAGCTTGAAGCCGCACCCGCCGCAATGGTGAGAATAGAGGATGTGACCACCAGGGTGGCGGTCACATCCTTATTGGACAGGAGGGAACTCCGCAGGCCATGCGGAGGTTCCCTCATCCTCTATGGTCGCGGACGGACTCAAGTCCGTCCGCGATCATAATGGGCCCCTAGTGTGTGAGACAGATGTGTTGGTTGTTTGTATGCAGTTACATCTGGCATGATGCATATATCTGTTAGCTTTTCTCCTCTGTTGAACACAAAAAAAATATTTTTGGCACTGTGTCTGTTTAATTTTTCTCTAATAATGTTCCCTGCTCAGCATATCATGCAATTAGCAATTTGATTAAAAATCGTGCTACATTTTTAGGGCTTTCATCTTTTTAAAATGGAGTTAGGAATTTCCAGGTAAATCTAAGATCACCAACCAAGGTTTGATTTTAGATTGGGTTTAACACTGAGTTGTTGTGTTTAAGAACTGCAAATACTTGGTGTTACTATTACCTAATGTAATGGCACTTAGTTTAGCAGCTATGGAAGGAAGAAAGGCTGAGATGGTCTTGCTAGGATGTGTACTTATGACTTACAGCCTACACCAAATCTTAGTAGGGAGTGCCCAACTCACTAAAGGAATTTGCCATTCACTAGAATAACATCTCCTAGTAAATAGTTGAGTTTAGAGAAAGTAAATATGTACTTATCCCAGAAAGGATTCATATATCAAATTTTGAATCATTTTGAGCTTATTCACAAAGGTATTTTCACATCTAAGTGTAAATAAAATGCATAAAAAGAAGCAGTGACAGGACAGAAGCTCTCTTGAAATGTTCTTACACTTAAAGTTCTACTCGGATCCCTCTGTCAGATCTCTTTGTAGGGTGGTTGGAATTCACTAAGT
This sequence comes from Lissotriton vulgaris, assembly GCF_964263255.1. NCBI lineage: Eukaryota > Metazoa > Chordata > Amphibia > Caudata > Salamandridae > Lissotriton > Lissotriton vulgaris. The sequence continues at coordinate 87,303,425 of NC_141697.1, read as the reverse complement.
TAACTGTTTGAGGATATTCAGACCAAAACCGAAGGGGATGATGGGCGGAGTGTTGAACATTGCAAACACTCACCCCCAGTCAACTGATTTGGGTTTAATCCATCATCATTCTTTAGCTCACTCCGCCACCCCAGTTCAGACATGGCGATATGCAAATCAGTCTGACCCTGTGCCTCATGGGAACAGTCCAGCCCGAACTGCCAAGCCATGTCTTCCCCTGGACCGGAAACAAGCATCCTGGGACAGTTTCTGGCTAATTACCCATCATCAGCCATCCGAGCTTGAATCCAGTGGCAAAGTGAGCAAGGGACCCACGTCTGTGCATACCCTGCCAACTTGGTGCGAACAAAGCAAAACCAAAGGGGATGATGGACGGAGTGTTGAACAATGCAAGCACTCACCCGCAGTCAACTTCTTTTCATCATTCTTTAGCTCACTCCGCCACCCCAGTTCAGACATGGCTATATGCAAATCAGTCTGCTGGCAGTGTCCCACCCAGAAAATGGTTGGAGGTATACTCATTCTTAACAGCAGGCGTTAATTAGGTTTCGGTGAAGAAAAAGGAGGGTACAACCCCATAGTTGGTGAAGATGTATAAGAAGGGATTTTTTCAAGAAGGAAACAAAATGACAACTTTGCTCCTGCACTTATGTATATTTATACGGTATGTAACTGTTACCATGCATCTTTTAGCACGAAATACTGTTACAACGAAACTATTACAACGCAGGACCCTTTACAACGAATACCTTTACAACGCATTACACTACAACGCAGACACTATTACAACGCATACCATTACAACGTAAGTATAGGTAAGTTTATCTTTTTTTTAAAACATTTATTAGGGGTATTGGGTTTGGGTTTTGGGGTACAGGGGTATTTTTAGGTTTCAGGGTTGGGTTTGGGTTTTGGGGTACAGGGGTATTTTTAGGTTTCAGGGCTGGGTTTGGGTTTTGGGGTACAGGGGTATTTTTAGGTTTCAGGGTTGGGTTTGGGTTTTGGGGTACAGGGGTATTTTTAGCTTTCAGGGTTGGGTTTGGGTTTTGGGGTACAGGGGTGTTTTTAGGTTTCAGGGCTGGGTTTGGGTTTTGGGGTAAAGGGGTATTTTTAGGTTTCAGGGTTGGGTTTGGGTTTTGGGGTACAGGGGTATTTTTAGGTTTCAGGGTTGAGTTTGGGTTTTGGGGTACAGGGGTATTTTTAGGTTTCAGGGCTGGGTTTGGGTTTTGGGGTACAGGGGTATTTTTAGGTTTCAGGGTTGGGTTTGGGTTTTGGGGTACAGGGGTATTTTTAGGTTTCAGGGCTAGGATTGGGTTTTGGGGTATAGGTGTATTTTTAACATATATTTACAAATTCTTAAATAAAAAATTAATATAATTAATTAAAATATTTAAATAATTTTTAGCTACATTATTTTAAAATATTATATACTTACCTATACTTACGTTGTAATGGTATGCATTGTAATAGTATCTGCGTTGTAGTGTAATGCGTTGTAAAGGCATTCGTTGTAAAGGGTCCTGCGTTGTAAAAATTGCGTGGTAATGGTATGCGTGGTAAAAGTATGCGTGCTAACGTCATACATCCTATTTATACACATAGACATGTAGACCTGCTACATTTCTGTATGTAAAAGCCTGCACCTGTAATTTACTGTTCTTTTTGAAGATTTTGTGATTAGAGTCTGAGCATTAGTTTTGACTTCATTGCGCCGGCTATCATTGGCACAGAGTGGAAATAATCTAGTTTATGTAAGAAAAGAATGGACAATAGGAAGAGGAATGCCACGGATAACGAGCTTACTTTTTAATGTCCCCACAGGTTCTTGCATGCCTACGCTGTTAATAATTTATCTGATTCATAATAAAACGTTCTACCATTTTACTGTAAAATTAGATGATTTAAGAAATGAAATGAGCAACGAGAAATGAGCAATGAAAAGAAATAAGAATTGATTTTTTATAAAAATGTATACTTGGTCGAATACAAGTCGATTTAGGGAGAGTCTCTGGTCATATTATCTTGAACTGATCACTGTTTAATCAATTTTGTGATCCTGCTGGGAGTGTGACGCGATTATTCCTCCCACGAAGTGTTTGCCAAGTCATTGTTCCTGGAAAACAGTGAACGAAGCCAGCCTCAGGGGTACACTTAAGCTGCCCACGATAGTTCATTCCTGGGATGAAGACAACACTTTTTATCACAAAACAATAGAGGAGACCTCTGAAGTCGGTCAACGCTTTCAGGAAAGTGCCTTCAACAAAGCGGTACTCTGAAGAACTCACAGCGTTGTGAAAGGCTGGGACGTGTGTGGAGATGATCTAAATATACCATCAATAGATCCAAAATCCATCTTGCCTCTCCTAACCTTTGTGAGAATCTGCCCACATTTTTAGGTTTGGCCTTTGAGACTACTTTGCAGACTATTATGTTTAGAAAAAATTTATATTATATAGATACATATAGGGGCATATGTACAAGTTCACAAAACCGGGTGGGTTGACGGGTCTGAGGGAAATTTACAGACCAGCGTGGACAAACCCCCCTACTAGTAAATCAACAAAAACCAAGAGCCCTCGGGTCTCTAACAGAGGTAAGTGGAAACTGACTGATATAGCTCAACAGACGTAAATCAAATAAAATAAAGTAAAGTGAGCAAACCTTTGCCACTTCCGCTTACCTGTCCGTCGTTCCTGGTTGCTCCAAGCGGTAACCGGACAGGCGCGGATGCTGTATTTGTGTTAGTAAGAGGAGTGGCCTCACCTGTGAGGAGACGTGGTAAATTTTAATTCACATTGTATTGACACTGCACCATATATTGTTCACCACACTAGAGTCAGCTTCATCGATCTGTAGGAGATCTAGGGCCATATGTATCAAGCAAATTCGCATCCGCAAAGGCCGAAATTCCCAGAATTTCAGTCTTTGCGAATGCGAATTTCCTAAATGGTATGTATGAAGCAAAATCTGGTGCAAAACAAAGAATTGCAAAAAATGCGATTCCTTATTTTGCAATTGCATTTAAGGAATCGCAAATTTTGCGATTCCTTAAATGCAATGTATGAAGCAAAAAAAAGACAAATTGTCCTTAAGGAATAGCAAATTCCACCAACTTCAAGTTGGTCGTAAGTTGCGAATTCCTTGAAAAATGCACATTTTAGCATTTTTCAAAGTGCCATGCGATGCATATACATGCCCTTAGGGCATCTATGTGCGCCATATGTGCACCCATGCTTATTTCAGGGGTGCAACAGGGTGTCCTTTGGACACCCCTGCACCCTTGAATTATTCTCAATTTGCGATTCTCAAATTGCGAATTGCAAATTGAGAATAACTTCCCATTCATTCCTATGGGCCTCCTGGCCCATAGAAATGAAAGGGAAAGTATTCCTTAATTGCGATTCACAATTTGCTAATCGCAATTAAGGAATACTAAGAATTCGCAAAAAAAATGCGAATTTGTACAAACATACCAATTTGCGATTCTGAAATAGCGATTTCTAAAAAATCGCTATTTCAGAAACGCAAATCAGCTTGATGATACATATGGCCCCTAGTCCTCTGTTTTCATCTAAATAACATCCGCAAGCTCCTCCTTTTGACACTAGCAAGGACTTGTAGCTCCTTAACTGTACTAGGTTGCAGTTAAGAGGAGATCCCACATGATGTAGCATGCCACTTCAGTGGGTGATGGGATCCTGTCCTTTTTAAGAGGACTCCCTGTAGAGATTTACGTCTGTTGCGCTATATCAGTAATTTTCAATGTATGAATGATTGGAAGTGTGAGCGGAAAGATGGGTGGATAGAAAACTAACAATGAAAGGGTGGATGGACGGGATGGTGAATGGATGGATGGATGAAAGTATGATAAGGCGGACAGATGGATGTATACATGAAAGGCTTAAAGATGAACGGAAGGGGTTAATATGGGATTTCATCTAGAGTTGATAGGGCTTACCCACTTCGCTCACCCAATGGTATGTCATTCAAGGTTTGGATCAAAGTGGGGGGTATTTTAATTTGCCGGCTATTCCTTTGCTGTCTTTTTAACCCTTAGAGCGCTGGTGACGGAACCATTCCGTCACCAGCCATGGACGCGCTGTGCTGATGACGGAGTGGTTCCGTCACGACCAGGCCGCCGCGCCTGCGCGGCGTCAATTCCGCGCCTGCGCTGAGTGTTCTTTTGAGCGGGCGGAACCGTGACGGAACCACTCCGTCACAAGCACAGCGCGCCTGTGGCTCGTGACGAAGTGGTTCCGTCATGAGCATGGCGGCGCTGTGTGGCCCCCCCCCTACCCCACCAGCGCTGCGGCGGAATTACCGCCGTGACCAAGGGGTTAAAAAAAGGGAAGAAAAAAAAACACTTGTTCCCTTTTCAAAGAATGTCACTTTTTTTTATTATTTCGTACATTTGCGAACGCCTTGCAGTTTGCTAAATTTTTCACCTGGACCGCCACCAATTTGCACCCTCCCGCGGCGGCGCTGCGTGCTTTTAAGCACAGAAGATTGTTCGACAGGAAAACCATGATGTATGTACAGGACTGTATATGTATCCCTTCCTCTTTCATCTTTTTTTCCCTCCCCAGCCTCATTTGGGATATGAAGTTCACGCGTAATGTATGCACATAGATTAAATGGGTTTGCTTATCTTGAGCCTCACATCACAAAGTTAAGCCAATTATGTAAGAAGCATCAATTTATATCAGAAAGCAACTAAGGCTAGGGTGCTCATAAGGTATATGACACCTACCCACCAAAGTGTCAATAAGTACCAGGATTCAGATGAACCCAGGTCATACATATATACACAAAACACCTGAGCACACCAGTATCATTATTTCCAAAATCAGTTATGTGACTAGTTTGCAAAGCAATCAGTAATGTCTCAGCGCCCTATAAGTTTTTTTGATCCAGAGGTTTTCAAAAAGAGAAAGTAAATAGTCCAGACGGATCTTCTTGGGTTGAGGTCTGTTTTTAATTTCCACAGTTTCACAAGAAGAAAACAGCAGCCGACGCGCGTTTCGCTCTCAGGGCTTTCTCAAGGCTCGTTATTTGTTTCTCCAACCGTCTATGATTATGAAGATTCCCTTAGATTTATCACTCTTACTTGGATGGAAAGTATCCCGGATATTTGAGAAGAATTTTATGCAAATTATTGTTGCAGGTTTGCACTCCTATTTTTCAATCATCAATATGATAGTTTTGGTCCCAATATAAGAATACTTGTCCTCTTTCGAGTTTCACATTTAATCCTAGGGTCCAATTCCATCCATTAAATAGTTTTAGGTTCCATTTAGATCTTGATAAATCCAAAAGTGCGCTTTTCAAATCTTTAGAGCACAGAGCGTGGCGCCCACTCGTACTCCTTGATCGTATTACGCGTAATGTGTATATTTTGACTCATGATGATCCTGGTTCGTTCCTAGTGTTTTCAAAACCTTTTTTCAATTCATTACTTTTTTCAAAAGAAATTCCCCATAGCCTAACTTTGAAAAATAACTTCGGTGAGTCTGATACATTATTGTAAGTGCACTTCTTTCCACAGCTCAGAAAGGCATTTAAATGTCCAGCAGACACCCAAATAAGTCGGTTGTGTTTTTTTGTTGTATTTTTACATTCTGAATGCGACATTGACTTTATTTTTTTGAACTTTCTGAAAAGTGTTGATTTTATTTTTTTGCAAGAACCTGGCAGCTTGTCACACACAGCCCTTCACTTCAGCCTGCAGTACACAACATTCTGCACAGGCTCTCCGGGGAGTTCCTGCAGTAGCCTTACTTTTTATATCACCATTAAATTATGACTGTAATTTTATTCTAACATCCACGAAACGCCCAAACCAAATGATTCTCTTTTTCATTATTTTCAGACAGGGAGTTAAGTTTGTTGTTTACTAGAGGGGCAAATACAGGGCCGTTTCAGTTTTCATGATGATCGAGGTTCGGTTCCGCACTGAGCTTTGTATTTTTTAAATAAATTATTTTATTCAAAATAATTTCTCTGACCTCAATTTGGAGCAACCCTTAGTTTGACACATTCATGTTGATGTTGTAACAGCGTTCAAAAGCACACAAAAAACAAGTAAATGCCGCCAGGTAGTTCAAACAAATTCGCCCGCTTTGGCTGTATTTTTTGACATTGTGAACTATACACAGGGCTACTGGAATTATGCGGCAGGGGAGCACCAAATTATGCGGCAAGGTTGAGTAAATTATGGAGCAAGAAAAGGCAAATTTTGAGATAGTATTAGTCGTTATTTTGATATTTGTAAACTTGATAATGCTGCCTGGTCATTAGTTGCAGCTCATTAGTGCCAGTTTAACGCCCAAACACAACAATAAGCAATAGAAAGGTGATCAGGCAACCTTTGCAAAGCCCTTTCCACAGCGGCGCAACATGGGTCACTGCTTTTTTAATAACTTTGAACCATTTCAGCCATAAACATAATTTTTTATGGTAACATCTGCAGATTATTCAGCAGCTGATGAATTATGTGGCAAAAGCAACACATTTATAACTATGCAAAAATTGTTGCAGCCGCATAATCTCATAATCTCGTGGCCCTGACTATACATAAGGATGAAGCTTCATTGTATGTATGTTTGCCATCACTTTCACCCTCCTTATCTGTTTTATTTTATTATTTTTTAATAAATTTAGTAAATAGTTTAATTTAAGAATGGGGCCACATCCTCTGTCAATGGGATGACATTTAATGGAAAAGTTTGGTGCCTAAGCAACGTTTGCCCCAGCACAAATTTCGCAGCAGGAAAGAATGAACCTACAAGCTGTGCACTTCCTGTTTTAACATACCTTCCAGTTACATATACTCACGGCGATTACAATTATGCACTTTTACAGTCACTGCGTTTTCACATTACTGTAGTTTTACCACACTTGCCACATAATTTATCATCTACTGGATAATTTGCAGATTTCAGAAATAAATTTTGTTAAAATGACAAAATAGTGAATATATATATACTGCCAAAGAATATGCCACATTATAATTCTTAATTTACCTAATCTTGCTGTATAGTTTTGTGAGCTGTTGCACATTTTGGATCTTCTGTTCTGCATGATTGAAGTTGTCCTGCTGACACATAATCTTTTCAATGGCCTTTCTTATTCAGAATTGGAAAGGCACTTTTCAGTTAAAATGAACTATTTTGTGTAGTAATGTTTTGTACTGTTGTTAAGTATGGCTCTGTGCTTGCCCTGCACCATTGTTGTAAAATCAACAATTAATATTATTACAGGTAGTTATTGATAACAGTTATGTATAATATTATAGTGCATTTCTGAACATATATATTTATATACTGCATCATTTTTTGACATGTGGAAGCAAAGCAAAACTCCTGAACCTGTCAATGCCAGACCTATTGGCTTTGTCAGTGTTGGTTTAGTAATACGTTTAAGATGATCTAAGAATATTTTGAAACTTAACCAGAGTATCATTCCTCAGAGCTTCCACAAGAGCAGTTACATCCTGAATCAAAGAGTTGTTTAGGGGCATTCAAGGACTTTACAGTTCAAGACATCAAAAATATGATGACGACCGACCTCTCAGGTTCCCTGGACGATCCATGTCCCTCACCCCTTGTTTCGTCGTCTCCATCTTTGTCCTGTTCCCATTTGGAGGCACTTTTTAAATTCTGGCTTGCAATAGCTTGGGTCCTTGAGCATTTAAATATGTTATTGAAAATTAGGAGGAGATATGAAGCACACCCTTGTCAGTATATTCACGATCAATATGAAGACCTTAGATCCATAAACTCCAATTTTTCATGCACTAATTATACTTTCAATCTCAAATTCTTTTAGCATATAATCCCTGTATGTAAACACAAAAAGCAAAGTCCACATAAGTTGATATCTTCAAACAATGATTTTTCTTTTTATTATTCTTTTTTTCCTTTCTTTATGATATTCAATCCAGACAAGAACTTCTAATTTTTGACAACACAGCCAACACGTGTTTCGTCTACCATAGACTTTGTCAAGGCATAAGGTGTGATACACATAAGTCAAATGAATTTTTGATAGTTCTGACATAGTGGAGTTGTTCGGCTTTTCTTATTGCATGAAATAATTTGCAGTTTATTATACACTCGTAACAGGATCAGGAGTCAAATAAGCCTCACAAGTGTTGATTCCGTTACTCAATTTCCAAAGAAATTCATCTGTAGACCTTATGTGAGGGACACTTCATATGTTTGTAGCGCTGGAAAGATTCTAGGACCTTGATAAGTCTAAACCCGCATATATAAAGGTATCTCCGTGCATATATCTTCCAGCGAGTCCCGCATATATAACGTTATCTCCGTGTATCTGTCTTCCAGCGTACCTTGTCCCTCTCAGGGTTCGTGCATAAACATGTTAACATGCTTCCACTACTCAAAAAGCTCTCAGCCGATTCTTAGAAAGAATATTCTGAATTATCATTCCATCAGCGTCGCCAAGCTATGGAACTCACTCCCCCTTCAACTCAGGTCCAACCCTAATCTGTCCTCCTTTCGGAAGCAGCTGAAGACTTTTCTTTTTAACGCTCCTCACTAATCCCCCAGCGATATCCCTCTGCTAAGCAAACCACACTTGTCATGAGCGCTTGGACGCCTCAGGGCAGCAATCGCGCTTTACAAATATACATTTCATTTCATTTCATTTCATCGGACTCCTGCCCTTTACAGCTAAACTACTGGAAAATTATTATTAATAAATAACTATCTCACTACTTGGAAGAAAATAACACATTAGATTCATCTCAGTCTGGCTCAAGGGATGAGCACGGTAACCGCAATCCTGGATACAATTAGGATCAGTTTGGATGACGGTACACCTTCAGCCCTTCTCCTATTGGATCTTTCAGCAGCCTTCTATACAGTTTTCCATGGGATCACCATGAGGCTATACAAGATGGGGATACATTCAAGAGCACTGGGCAGGTTTATTTATTTTCTGTCCTATGGAACCCAGTGACACCTTCCACATCAAATGCCATAGGTACCCCTTCTGGGGTTCCACAGGGGTTGTCCTTTAGCCCCACAATTTTTAACATATATATGGCCTTGCTGGCTACGGCTATTGCTGAATCTGGCTTTGAGATACTATATTATGCTGAAGATAATCAGCTGGTGATATCCATTGCTGATAACAAAGAATACACCAGAATAAAGTCAAGTCAAGTCAGAATCATATTCTGAAATATATGAAATCTTTGGTCCTCTGGATGAAACAGAATTGCCTAAAATTTAATAGAGACAAGACTGAGATTCTCTTGTTTGGCAAGGATAATGATATGTGGTTGATTGACTGGTGGCCATCTGAGTTTGGAGAAGCCCCTACTCCTAAGAGGAAATAATACATCTTGGCATTCTTATTAACAAAACGCTCAGCATGAAAGCACAGAAACATTTAACTGGATCCCTTGCAAGAAATGACACAGCGGCAATCATGCAGACCATCCACTCAGGGGCCCCAATAGACCCATGTCCTTGGTACATTTAAAAACTGGGAACATCACCAATCAGCACCACCCTGACCCACATCATCAATGCCTTCATGAATGAAAACTTGCAGAAATCAGTGCCCTCCTTAAGAAGCCCATAGCTGACCCAAATCAACCGAACAGTTTCTGACCCATTCCTCCCCTTTCCAGTCAAATTGATTGAGAAAGCCATCAACAGGCAACTAAAACTTCACCATCTTCTAGATAACACTCACTCAGGATTTAGAAAGAACCGCAGGACCAAAACAGCACAAAATGATGCCAACGATCACATTCGAATTATCCTGGACTGAGGAGAAACAGTGGCCCTTATCACGCTTGACCTCTCTGCGGCATTCGACATTGCCTCCCATAACACCCTCATCACAAGACTCCATGAGATTGGCATACAAGGATCTGCTTGCAAATGGATCTGTTCCTTCCTCACAGGAAGAACTCAAAAGGTCAGGCTGCCACCCTTCACATGGGAGCCCAAGAAATTGATATTGGGAGTCCCACATGGATTGTACCATAGCCTCTCCCTTTTTCAACATATATATGACGCTGCTCGCCAGCATCATCTGATCAAAAGACATCACCTTCGTCTCCTACGCCGATGACACCCAACTCATCCTCTCCCTGATGGACAAGACAATTGCTACCAGAACCAACTTCACCAACTGCATGATCATGGTAGAATACTGGATGAGAACCAACTGCCTGCAACTCAGCTCCGACAAGACGGAAGTACTGGTCTTCAGCAACAAGACCTCCCCATGGGACTCGACCTAGTGGCCGTTAGAGCTAGGACTAAAACCCACAGACCACACAAGAAATCTAGGTATCATCCTACATGACAAGCTCAACATGATGGCTCAAGTCAATGAGGTGGTCACCTCCTTCTTCCGCAACCTAGGCATGCTGCGAAAAATCTTCATATAGCTGCTTCAGAACACAAGATGGGTCCATCATACAAGCACTCATCACCAGCAGCCTGAACTATGGCAACACTCTCTACACTGGAATCTCCAAACAAATATAAAGAAAACCGCTACAAAAATCAATATGACATACTATAAAAACCCTCTACACTGTAGGCAGCTTATCACGAAGGCCCTTATTACTAATCGCTTTGACTATGGTAATGCCCCATTGTAGACATTAACAATGCTCTACTATCTCACCTCTAAATCATTCAGAATGTGGCAGCCAGACTAGTCTGTTGATGTCCCTGAGAACAGCCTCAAACCCCTTACTGAGGTAATTCCACCAGCTGTCGATCAGGAAGTGTATCATTTTGAAGTTTCTCCGTCATGTTCAGAGAGGACTGTACACTGGCGTTCACCGATATATTCACACATGCATACGTTTTTTTTGCATCTAGTAGGTCTCTCAAATCCTTCATACTTAGTCTGGTGACTCCATGCTATTTTCTTTGAGTTAGAAGTAATGGCTGTTCCTTCTCATATTTGGCCTCCTGGCATCTGAGTGAACTTTGGCTTGTTATTCCCCAGAAACTATTCCCCAGAAACTAAATCCTTTTAAAACTGCTAAAAAGATGGTCTTTTAAGCAGCAAACTGTTGGGCAATTGACAGGAGGATCAATTGGTGCAGCCTCTGTGTTGGGATCCTTCTTTGAGTGACAGTGGCGCAACACAAGAAACCCTTAACATGACATAACACAACATAGTTAGAGTATGAGATTTGGGGCCATATGGACGAACACAATTTCCCTTAGACACAGAATGGGTAAAACCCTTTGATACATCTGGCCCTTGGGCGATATGGTGCAATCAGCCCAAGTGGTAACCACACTCATTTACAAATGGAAGATCCTCTGGGTTTCTGTAGGTGGAGCCTCAATCATTTCTATTGGATGAAACCTCCCTACTTAGGGCAGGGTGACTTATGGAAGGCCTTGATCAAGATACCCAGTTTCCGACGTCATCACTTCAGTGACCATCCCTGGGTTTCCCTACCCAAGAGGGTCATGGGTGGCATGGAAATCAAAAAAATTACCACTGCTTTTCGAAACAAACTTCAGGTTTTGGGGGTTTGTTTCTGATAAGGCAGACCAGAATGCAAGCGGAACCAAATTTACATGGCACCCGCTCAGCATTCTTCTCTGTATCTGCTGCACCAGCGGATAATATAATTAAAAAAACATAATTACATTTTTTTTAAAATAAAAGTATCTGTCATATTTGCTGATGCATTCCTGTAAAAACTCTTTATAGACTTGCCTGTGGGTTATATGACATAAATAAAATATATTTATGGATGTGATTGTTAGATACTCAGTTATGTCTTTGCTTTTATTTTTTGTAACAGTTCTATAAACAAACATTATTGTAGAACACATGAAAAAATGAATGGCTTGAATCCCTTTAGCATGGTATACCTACTCCCATTCATTGCCCAGGCTGTCACAAGGGCATGAAAGATTGCAATTCACCTTTGGATGTGGAGACTTTGTGAAGTGTTCTCCCTCACTTCTGGAGAAGCCCTAGAGAAGGCCAGCTCTGTCTCTGAAGTGCTTCAGGAGCTGAAAGGATTCTCCATGCTCTGGGCACTGTGGCTTGCAGGGGGAATGCCAGCTCTGAGCCAGCAGGTTCGTGCCCCAGAGAATGTGTTGCAGCCTGGCCAGGGCAGGATACACTGGCCAAGAAGGCAAGTGACTAAACTCTTCTAAATAAAGCATGAGGCAGGCACTGGGGACATTTATAATAGGACGCCATTAAACTGCAGCTGGAAGGGAGGATTGTCATGTAACTGCAGTGAGGCGTGAAATATGCATCATAATCACTCCCTGGACTGCAATGTCTGATGCTCAGTGTAACCACTGTCATATTTCACTCCTCGCCTGCTCTTCCAAATACTGATTTTTTTTTAACCTTCTACCGCTTAGTTCTCATGCATTGTTGAAGCAAAATCATTTGGGCATTTCTGTTCAAGAAGCTGGACAGCTGAAAAATATTATAAAATGCACTGAGCAACAGTAAGACGGAAGCCAGCACCTGTCCTGTATCACACACTCTCACTATCTGACAGAGAACACTTCCGGCTCCATTTCCAGTGCATTAGTAAGTATAAAAGCAGCTACAAGCAACCTTGGGGTCCAGTTTTACAATTCAAACACATCACATCATATGTTTCATGTATATTGCACTCAGTCCTGGTTTTCGCATGTGCACCTTCCTCATGTAGGTGTCGTAAGAAGGTGCTGGCGTGCCTCACATATCAAGCCAAGGATGCCTACAATATACCAGGAATGATCACCATTATACTAGAGCCAACATATGCCAGAAGTGGGTAGCGGATGACATGCCAAGGATACCTACAACGTGTTCATAGAAATTATTAATATGTTAGCACCAACATTACACTTTAATTTTTTTATGTTTGCAGTTTTATATTGCGCAAACTTGACCCAAAGATATTGAAGCACTTTACACAAGCACTAGCTACATCACATTACACAAAGTCGCATTCTTTTTTTTTAGACACTGGGAGATTAAGTGATTTGCCCATAATCACAGGATGTTGAGACAATGCCGAGACTCGAAGCGTGTTCCTCCATTCCCAAGTCACCAGCTCCCCTCATCTTCAGGGCTAGCCTTATGATGGTGTGTGTGTGTGTCTCCACATCATGCAAAGAAATACCACCAGAATGCCAAAGTCACATTAGTGCCAGATCCAGCATTGTGCTAGAAGTGGGTCAAGCATGGAGCTGATGGTATATGATTCAGACAGCATTCCACAAGAATGTTCACCTATTACTCAGCTTCAATCTAGTCCAGTAGTATGTCCTCTGAAAATGCCGTTCTTGAGCACTTAGAGGATGTGTGTTGGACCTGACATCCTTGGTGTGGTCTTTCCTAACTTTTTGCCTTAAACACTCTTGTTTATGCTGACTTAATTTTTAGTGACCTTCGGACTCTGCACACTTTACCACTGCTAACCTGTGCTAAAGTGCTTGTGCTCTCTCCCTAAAACATGGTAACATTGGCTTCCACCCAATTGCCACATTGAATTTATTCTCCAGTTAAGGGGTACTGCCTGTACCCAGAGCTTGTAAATTAAATGCTTCTAGTGGGCCCTCATTGTTCCACCCTCTTAAGAAGCCTTTTAACCATGCCCCTGAACTGCCATTGCAGACTGTGTGGGCAGTTTAATCTAAGTCAGACTTAAAGCTTCCTTTGTAATACATATAAGTCATCCCTAGGGTTGGCCCCAAACAGCCCATGTGGCAGGGTGCAGTGTATTTTTATAGTTGAACATGCAGTTTTAAGATTTACATGTCCTGGTAGTGAAAAACTCCTTACATCGTTTTTCACCACTGTGAGGTCTACCTCTCCCATAGGATAACATAGGGTAACTTTATTACATTTAATAAGCAATAACTTTCAATTTGGAGAGTTGAAATTTAAAACAGTCTTGTTAGAACTGGGGGTCTCTAGTTGGCAGAGGTAGGTACCACTGTCCAAATAGGGACCCTTGCTTCTAGTCAGGGTAAGGAGGATACACTCTTAGATAACCCCTGCTCACTCCCTTGGTAGCTTGGCACGAGCAGTCAAGGCTTATTAAAGGCAATGTGTAAAGTGTTTGTACCAACTCTCACAGTAACACAGTGAAAACACCACAAACTGACTCCACAACAGTTTAGAAAAATAAAGGTATTTAATCTACACTACACAAGACCAAAACAACAAAAATCCAACATACACAGTTCAAGAATATGGTTGCAAAAGCGTTCTTAGGTTTAGTGATAAAATAATCCACAGTTGCGTGAAAAGATCACAGTTGCGTCACGTTTAGCCACCATACCTTTGTTAGCGATAAAAAGTTCCAAGCACAGAAGTTGTAGTGGTGGAAAACAAGCGATGCGTTGCTCCTGAGGCCCTGGGGAGGCGATAGCGACAGCCCCGCTGCAGCAGCAGGCATGTTGCGACGAATCCTGTCTGTATGGGGAGGAAGGCGATGACTTGTATGGATTCCGGTGCGTAGGTTCTGTAGGAAGTTTTCTCCCGCAAAGGCACGATGCGATGATTCTCGGGGGCTGCGACGGTCTCCGGGGCGACGATGCGCGGTCCAGCGGCGATCTTCCTCTCGCAATTCCTCGATGCGATGGCTCTGCGATGATTCTCGCGGCGACGTGATGGGGTGATCTCACCCAGCGGCGATAGGCTCTGCGACGATGTTCGCAGCGGCGAAAATCTTCCCGCTAACAAAGGGTGTGACGTCTTCAGCGACGATCTCAGTTTTCGTAGCTGCAGGAGTTTTCTCGCTCTGCCGGGTTTGGGACAAAACTTGCCGAAAGTTCTTTAAATGCGTGATTTTCAGCTCCCCAACACAGGTACAACTTCCAGAGGCACCACAACTGGCCCAAGCACTCTAGGAAGGACAGATTTCTCTCAGCAGAGCTCAGGGAAGCTAGGGGTGAAGTTCTTTTGTTCCTGGGACTTCAAAACAGGGAGCCAGCTCTTCTCAGGCCCTTGGCGATTCCTTCAAGCAAGGGGACAGAGCAGAAAGCAAAGTCCTTCCCCTCTCCTTGGCAGCAAAGCAACTGCAGGTCAGTCCAGCATCACACAGCAGGACAGTCTTCCTTCTTCAGTCCTCCAGCTCTCTCCTTGGCAGAGGTTCCTTCTTGATTCCAGGATGATCTAATTTTCTGTAGTCAGGGGTCCTGTACTTATACCCCTAAAAGTCTTTGTTCCCTTTGTGCAGGAGGGCTCTGAGCCCGGTCTGAACCAGTTCTGGGTGTTCCTGGAGCACTTTGTTTTTCTGGTCTCTCCTTTCCTCTCAGAGAGAGGGGCATGGTCGTCAGCTGCCCAGCATGAGGTGGAGCCAGCATTGTGGAAGGCAGGCACAGCCCTATTCAGGCACAGGTGCCATCCCATCCCACCACTTAAGATGCAGATGCAGGCATTCAGACTATGGCTGACTCAGCCAACCTCCTGGGGGCTCCTCAGCCCTTGTCACTCTTAAACCAGACAGTCAATTCACAAACAGGCCAAGGCACACAGAAAGGCCAGACAAGAGAACAGCAACTTTCTAAAAGTGCGGTTCTCAAACACAGGATTTAAAAACCACCTTTTCTAAAAGATGTGTTATTAAATACTGAGTTCAGGGATACCAGACTTTTATGTCCTATCTTGCTACTACGGGAGGATATGCTGGTAGCCACTGTAGCCAGCATCCCCCATGATAGCCTATGGGGCAAGATAGCCTTACAATAGTGAAAAATGAAAATGGCTGTAATTCACTACCAGAGCATGTCACCTGCACTAGTACATGCTCTACCTTTCACATACACTGCGCCCTGCCCAAGGGGGTACATTGGGCCTTCCATAGGGGTGACCAAAGTGCACAGAAAGGGAAGGGTTAGGCCTAGTCAATGGGGACACGGACCTGGAGGACATAGCAGGTCACAGACTGCACATAGGCACTGCAGTGGCAGGCTTGAGACACTATTTTAGGGCTACTCATGTGGGTGGCACAATCAGTGCTGCAGGCCCACTAGTAGCATTTGAATCACCAGCCCTGGCATACCCAGTGCACTTTACCAGGGACTTCTTGGTAATACAAATGTGCCAATCATGGATAACCAATTACAATAACAATTTACACAGAGAGCATATGCACTTTACCACTGATCAGCAGTGGTAAAGTGCCCAGAGTCCTCTTGCCAACAGCCACGGGTCAGGAAAAATAACGGAGGAAGAAGCAAAAAGTTTGGGGATAACCCTGCAAAAAGGGCCATTTCCAACAAGTCTTTAATGGTAAAGTCAGATTTGAAGTCACAGTTCTGAAACTGCCACTTTATAGAAAGTTGCCATTTCCTTTTCCTAACCATTTGGTTCCTGCAGCCTGTATCCTGGGTTACATGACTAGGTGTGGCTCCCAGCTAGTCTTTTGTATTCTACCCAGGCAGTGTGACAAAGGAAAAATAGTTGTTGGCAGGATGGGCCATCTCTGTCAGGATGAGGGGGAGGAGCTGTCAACTACTATACGTACAATTCAAAAAGACTCGTCCTCAGCACACTTACAAAGGGGTTCACACCAGTCTACTGTGTCCACAGACAAGCTGGGGTGAAGGCAGGGAGGAAGGAAATTCCAGACACCTCTGTAAGAGAGGACTCTAGAAGCTTCTTCCACTTGTAACTAGCACCAAGGATAAATGATGAAACCTGAGACCTAACCTGAGATCACTTCTGGACCTGAGAATCCTGCCAGGAAGAAAGACTGCAGAGCTATGAAGTCTGCCCTGCTGATCTGCTTGCTGACCAAGTCTGCTTCTCTGCCCAAGGCCTGCTGTGGCTACACAGGACTCTTCTGCTGCTGTGAGCTACCCTGCTGAATCTAGCCTGCCTGTGTAGACCCAGGACTCCAAGGAATCTCCAAGGGCAGTCGACTGGCCTCCTGTTCAATGCAAAAACAATTGATGGACGGAATGTTGCACAATGGCAAAACATTCACCACCAGTCACAGATCTAGGTTTAATCCATCGTTATTTTGCTCACCACACCACCCCAGTTCAGACATGGCCATATGCAAATCAGTCTTGACCCTGTGCCTCATGGGAACAGTCCAGTCCAGGCCGAACTGCCAAGCCATGTCTTCCCTGGTCCGGAAGCGAGCATCCAAGGACCAGTTTCTGGCTATCAGCCTTCATCAGCCAGGATAGATTGATCAAGCCACAGAGGCACAATAGTCTTCTTTAACATTGACGCAACTCCAGCATCTCAAAGCAGGGCAACACAGCTCTTCACCAATGCCAGTCCAACGCGACGCAGCTTGTACTCGATGCCAATGCAAATCAGTGCAAGTCCTCGCAACCCCAGTAGCGTCTTCGACGCCAACGCTACCCGACAATGACACCGGCCCAGCGCAACGCATGTTGTCCTCAACACCGACTCACCACAGTGAATGTAAATGTAAATGTACATGTATTTATATAGCGCAAATCACCGACCGAGGTTGGTATCTAAGCGCTTGCTTAGGGAACCCGTCCTGGTATTCCCCTGTGAGATAACCCCGGCAGGGTATCCACAAGTTGGAAGCCAGGCATCCCACCGCGAGGGGCCGTTGTGGAGATTAAGCAAGCTATTGCCCATAGTCGCAGAGTGTGAACCTGTGAGTCGAGTAGGCACCAGAGCGAGAATTATCGAGTCCGTGGAATTTTTGAGCCCAAGACCCGCTGAGGTGGGGAGTTGAACCCTGGTCCAGGGCCGATCTCAGCTTCCGGGTCTGCCGCCTCTAACCCCTGAGCCACACTTCTCCACCTCCAAGTCTTTACAAGTCTCACAGGCTTTGTTGATGACGACACAGGCCCTAACATTGCAAGCTCCGATCGAGGGCTCATCAACTCCCAACTTGGGCAATGCATCTCGACACAGGACCTCGCATCGCAGCTCCTCCCCATCGACGACTACTTGATGTGGTTCTGGCATTACTGGATAATGCACACTGTGAGACCTTGATATCACGATCATGACTATCAACATTGTTGCATTAGTCCACGAAATTAAGGGAGGGAGGCTCCTTGGCAAAGACAGACTTCTGTTTTAGTTCTATAAAGAATATGTTGGTAGATTTGGACCCCATTCCCTTCACATATATGAAAAGGCAAAGCATAAGAGTATATTAACATCTCAAAATATTCTACTCTTTCCTCAATGCTTTGCCATCTGTGACCAGAACACGAAGCAGTGGCTGTTTTATTAGAGGCTATAAATGCGTTTGGTTCCATTGATTGGCAACTTCTGTTTGTAGTACTCAAAGGGAAGGAGTGGGCCAAGAAGTTTGGTGTGGGTAAGTACACACAGCCAATAGCACAGATTCATATAAACAATTCAACTATCAAGAGAAGTAAGGCAGGGATGTCTACTTTCAGCCATCCTATCTGCAGCCACATTAGAACCGCTGTCCATAATGATACTCCAACATGACTCAGTCGGCTGTCATTAGATGCAGACAAAGTACGGCTATTTATCACAAACGCGGCCACAAACGTGTCACCTATTAGAGAATGTATTAAATTTGCCTTGCCATCTGCTCTGGTCATTAACAGGGGTAAATCAATGTTTACTCCATTGCCACCTAACACAAAGTGATGTGCCCTGATCTTTCCCTTGCAACGGTGCAGCACCTAAATCAGCTACCTCGGTCACAAATCAAACACAGTAGTCAAGGACAACACTGGGTAGGCCTGGCAACACTGGTGGTAAAGCAGGAGGATCACTGCTTTTGGCCCCTCCTGTGTTTGGGAAGACGCAATGCCCTAATAAACATGCTAGTTTTGCGAAGATCCTCTACCTCGTCCTAAAGATTCTGATCTTGCCACCCGCTACATCTTTTCCACACAACCTTGCATTATGTGGCAGACGATGACTATTCAATACAACTAATGATGCCTTTGAAGCACCTAGATAGGACCTATATTACTGTTGTGCACATAACTGGTTCAATCCCTCCCTGGCCTTCTGCACCACATAATAGAAACAGAAGTCGCTTCTCCCAACACGGGAAGTGGAATGCGTGGTGGAAGGCACCATTGAGCCTAGACGGGGTCAGAGTCAGAGTTATGTGACATCAAGGACACTTTGCAAACTGTTTAATGACCAGCAGTGATTCTGCTCACATGGCTTACCAGCCTCCAGGCCAGGGCTGGACTGGGAAGCAAAAACGGCCCTGTAACAGAAACAGCCCCCAGGTGCCCAAAACCGTCCCCCACCCGTGCGGCGCACCGGGGGATTGCCCGGTGCTCGCTATGGCCAGTCCGGCCCTGCTCCAGGCCCTAGCTACCCGCTCACTAAGCAAGGCAGGGCAGCTAGGAATCCTCCACTCACCGAGGCTGGGGAAATGCAAAAGACACATATTGGGTTTTAGGATAACACAATTAACATACAAAGAGTTTCTCCAATCAATCCAAAGTCGTCACACTTGCTCATTGCTATTTCAATATGTTTCCTCCCATGTGATTGGTTGTGATTCCTTAATAGCACCAGCTCTGGCCCTGCTCGCCATAACTGCCAGAAAACAGACATCTATTAATGAAGAAATAACAGCCAAGAAATGTCATTCTCAAATAACAGACTTTTATGGATTTGCTAGAAAGGTGGCAACCTGAGGGGTGCAGTAAAAAGAGAAATATAAGGTCCCTGTCCGTAGGGATGCTCATACACTAAGGGTCACATTTATGACTCAGTTGTTGTCGCTCTTGCACCACACAGCGTGATGCAAGAGTGACGCAAACCTTAAGTAATTTTGGGAGTAAGTAATTTATGGAGTAACATAACGCAACACAAAATGCTGTGTTGTGTTACTCTTCCCTAGGTAGATCTTCCATGGGTATTGTGTGGGTGTTCCAATGCAACTCCCATGGCTTTAGTTTTGACGCAATCCCATATTTACAAGACCTTGTAAACCCGGGAATGCGCCAGAAAGATAAGCCTCCCAGGTGAGGCGTAACAAGTAGAAATAGGTTTATTTCTCCCCTTTGTTTTGTCTTTCTACCTGTGGTGCATTCTGCAGCACACAGTGAAAAAGGAAAAAGCCTCTCAGGATTGTTTTGGTGCTGGAAGGTGCCCTGCACTACTAAACTTGTAAATATGTCCATAAGTGACCCATTACCAGGCAGACAGTGTAGTAATCCCTGGAGGGAAATACTGCAAGCCCGATTACAGGTTTTTTGGGTTTGCAGAGCATAATAAGGTTAAATAACTGGCTTTCCATTATCATTTTCCTCCGGCTTTGAGGTAAATGGGTTGACAATTCAACAGGAATCGCAGGAATCAGTAACTCTGGTCCTGGAATCACCCGTAAGGTTACGAGGTATCTTGTAATGTACAGATGAAGGGGCTCGTCCACACGATACAAAATGCATCATGAATGACAGGCAAAGTGACCTATGGCTGATGTATGTTGCTGACAATGAGGGAATCCCACTTACAGCACCCAATGACTAAGGTGGACTCATTTTTTGCCATTTTTAACTGTACGTATAGAATTAGCTCTTCACCAATGTCAAAGCTATCTATTACAGACCTAAAAAGAACATTATAAAGATAGGGTATTTCGTATGTGATGGGTTTATGCTCTCATCTAAGAGCGGTCTTCTCTGTCAGCTTATCGTATCGGAGGCATCCCGAATAGGGAAGTCCTGTTTGGGAGCGACTCGGAAAACATTATCACGTGAAGTCTGTATTTGGCTGGATTTGTTTTATGTTGTGAGCATACTGGCTTTAACCTCTTAAATTTGCCAAATTTGTGAGTAACATGGAAACCATTAATATGTGGGTTGGATACTTGGCGGATTTTTCTTAGTTTTGTGAGCACACTGGCTCCCAACCTTCGAGCAAGCTGCTCCTTATCTGATCTGTACCACAAGAATTTGCTATTAAGACAGCGCTTTTGGGACGCTGTGCCCACACCGTGAGCTGAACAAATATCTAGGAATTGATGTCCAGTCTGCTCACCTATTGTGAAACACAAGGGCTTGGACTACTATATCCATGCTCAGTACGCTATCCAGAAAAGCTTAAGTAGCTTCACCATACCGCACACAACGTAGCTCTCTGAGCCTTGAAAAAGTATTTTCAAGACAAAACACGTGTCGGCTGTTCTTCTGCCTCTACGTGTCAACATTGGTGAATATCTGCAAATACATCTTTTTTATCATCTTTGGAGTGGTGCTATTGTTACTGAACAAAACTCTGACTTACTTGAATCAGTTGTGTAACTATGTTTGGGTTGTGCTGTCAACTAATGTATTACTTTGTACATCTGGAGGGTATCCTGCATATAGAGTAGAACTGTGGATGACACAGTGCTAGACATCGAGCACGCTGGAGAATATCCAGGTTACTATATTATTTTGAGGCAAACAAATACAGAGGTGCTGGCTAGTGAAAACCACTGCCATCAATTATCTTTTCTAATCTTGTGAAATGTGTTTAGAAATGTCATCTTCAAAATGATGAGACCATCTACCATAAGAAATTGTAGACTGTGAAGGGAGTGGAGTGGATAAGAATGTATTAATTTTAGACACAATATGGCCTGAGCGTGACCACATAGAAAGAAGTGAAACAATAACCGGATCTGTAGAGAGGGGTATTTTAGAAAGCTTAACCTTTAGTTGCAAAAAAGAATAAAAGTCCATGTTGCTAAGATTATATTTTCTGGCTAAGAAAGAAAAGGGAAGAGGGTCCTGATTAGAATCATAGAGGTCTTTCACCAATCTTATACCTTTGGCAGCCCACGAAGAGGGCATGCTAGGATCAATGTCAGTAAAAAGTTTAGGATTGTAAGATAAAGAAGACCATCTTGATTTATGAATAGGTTTGGATATTTTTTTATCAATATATTTCAATGGATTAATCGTGTCTAATATAATACGTTGAGAATGATCTAAAACAAACTTAGAGGCTGTGAGAAAAGGAGTGGAAAAAGGAGCGCATAGCTCAGGTTCAATATAAATCCAAGGAGGTGTATGTTGGGAATCCGATAAGAACCAAGGTGCACCTTGAGACATTAGGAAGGCAATTTGATATAGATTCCTAACTTAAGACAAAATGCTAACTTAAGACAAAATCCTAATTTAGGACAAAATTCTAATTTAGGACAAAATCCTAACTTAAGACAAAATACTAATTTAGGACAAAATCCTAACTTAAGACTAAATACTAACTTTAAACTACTAAATGCCTTCTGTGAATACCAAAAGTAGTAAGTTTAGGATTTTGTTGTAAGTTAGGTCTGTGAATCGGCCTCTCAATGTTTTTCCAACATGCACATGTAATGTGGATGAACTTTCTGTTCTTATTAAATGTTGCAGCAATCCAAGGTCTCTTCTGCTGTGATTTCGCTGTTATTTTAACACTCTTGTGCTGGTGTATAGCCCATTGTTTGAGAAATGTTGCATTTCTGTTGAATATCCTATGACAATGTGTTGCTGAGGATGCTCAAAACCTATTTAGACACGGCTTATCATTAATGGTATGATGCTGAACCCTCTAAGTTATCCAGTTATTGCCATTTCACTGTGAAACTACAGATTTCTCTAATTTTGTATGTAAGAATTGAATATAGGAACCCGTTTTGGTAGTGAGCCAGATTTTCCGTGCACACTGTCACATGCTAATAGGGATGCTGTCTGTTTTTTTTTATTTTGCTCCTCATTTAAGACTTAGAATGATTTATTGACTTTTGACTAGTCTGTATAACTCTGTAATTTCAAGCCTTCACTGCATTTATTCTGTTGTGCATGAGTTTGAGATTTCTGTAATAAAACTCTTTAACTTTTCCTCTAAGGTTAAACTCAGTTATTTAGTGGTCTTTAGGACTTATTATGTCATTCTGCTAAACTGATGTCGGTGGGGCATTCTCTTACACTAGATCAGATCGGAAGAGAAACCTCCAATGTAGTGAGATTTTAAAATGTTGGATGTCACAATTATTGGGTACAGGGGTTCAGCTCCCACAACATCCAATAATTACAAGGTAAGCTTTCAGTTCATAAACTTTATTTCGGTTGTTAAAAAAAAACCATAAAAGTTAGCCAAAATATACAATGGACGAATAACAACAGCCAGCTTATTGATAACACAGACATAGGATACATACATTTGACACCTGGAAACGACAATAATTTGAAAATAAATAAGTTATAAAAACCTTTAAAACCAGTCCACGACAAATTCATTATAAAAACAAGATAAGATAAAATCGACTTCAATTTAGAAAAATACAGGAAATATGGATCACATGTTAAATTATTCAATAAATTAATATGTTTACATAATATTATGAAGTCAAACACATAGGTAATTACTTTTGTTTCAGATGATTACGTCTAAGCCACCATACCCATCCTAAGAATTTAGCAATTCCAACCAATATTGGGAATTCAGCAGAACATTTTAAAATTCTGAAGGCCTCTAGGCAAGATCTAGTACCCAGATTAGCACATATAGGTTTAAGCCATTTTCTTCTGGGTGCGGTATATGCTTGACAAACAAAAAAGAAATGGGTCACTGTTTCATTAACGTCGGGACAGAAGGAACAATCACTAGACTTTGCCGGACACCATTTAGAGGTGAAGGAATGTAAAGGCAAGGTTCAAACCCTAAACTGATGAAATAGTTTTCTGTCACGAGTAGACGTAATGAGATCCCAGTAACCCTCCCATTTAATTTCATGTTTTTTGTCAATTAAAGCCTTTGTCAAGGAACCATGTGAACAAAGTGAAAACTGCTTCATAGTGATATGATTCCAATAAGCTGCCTTCTGCTCCTTTTTACTGTCCCTCAGATCTTTCAGCTCTAAATCATATAACAGGTTTTTTATAGTAGCAAACCAAATGATCCTATGTTTAGTGTCCATATCCCTCATCTCTAGGACGGCGTGGGCCTAATGCTCAAGTTCAGGAGTAACCCAGAGCCGCCTCGAGTAGGCAAACAACCTATATCTGGCCACATCTCTAATTGATTGACAGCCCAAATCCAAAAGGAGAGGAACTGTCGGTGTAGATTAGGGGAGACCAATGATGGACCTTAAAAATGTATTCTGGCCCAACACTAGTTTGTTCAGATTGGAGTGACCCCACAGCTCAACCCCATATAAAATAGATGCGCCAATTTTGTTGTTATATATCTGTAGAACTGGGGCTATTGGTTTGGTATACGACCATTTATGCTCTCTGAGCAAAACACCAGTAAGTTGGACGTGTTTTACAGTGAGACAATCCAATTGGGCTTTCCAGTTAAGTTTTCTATCAATTAGAACCCCCAAGTATGTAAATGTATCCAGTTTTTCAAGAGACCCATCACTCATCTTTACATCCCCGATGACTTTCTTTGAATGGTGCAGCACCAGGTATTTGGTTTTATCAACATTAACTATTAAGGCATGGTCTGCACAAAACTCTTCAAATCTTGTGAGGGCTCGCTGAAGGCCCAACCTAGTTTTTGATAATATGAGAGTGTCGTCGGCGAACATTAAGAGAGGTGTCTTATTGCCAGCTAAACACGGCGCATCTGTGAGATACTCTTCAAAATAACTTACTACCCCATGCATGTAGATGGAGAAGAGGGTTGGTGCAAGGACACATCCCTGCCTCACCCCCTTATCCACCGGGAACTTTTCCGTGGTCCGACCTTCTGCATACTTCTCGGTATGAAGTTTAACCACAAGAGCTAGAAGTTCCAGTGGTAGGCCCAGTTTCAAAAGGGTTGACCAAAGCTTGGGACGAGGAACCAGGTCGAATGCTGACTTCAAATCAACAAAGGCAGCATAAATCACCCCATTCCCCGAGTGTAACTGTTCGTCAATATATTAAAATACATTTTAACACCTGGTCCACAGTGCTAATTGATTGGCAAAACCCTGATTGGAGATGATATTTGAATCCTCCAACAATTCCTGAATTCTACCTAGCACCACCCTGGCATTAACTTTCTGAATACAATCAATCAGGTTTATGGGCCTGTAATTGCCAGGGTGCGAACGATCTCCTTTTTTAAAGACCGGTATAATAACCGCACCTGCCCATGAACTCGGAAGAGGAGCACCATGGGCAATAGCATTAAGAAGCAATTGGATGTACAGTGCCCAGGAGTCGACAGCATGTAAAAATACGTCAGCAGGGATGCAGTCAAGCCCCGGAGCTCTACCTCTTGGGACCTGGAGGAGAGCAATTTCTACTTCCTTTTTGGTAAAAAAATACTGTGGGGACATAGGAGGGCATCACTAAAGGTGCTAAATCTAGTTGACTGGCTGCAAACTGGCCCTTGTAATGGTCTATCCAAAGGTCAGGGGTCATGTTATTGGATGGCATATTGCTGTTACCCCACTTAACTATATGCCAGAAGGCAGTCATGTCCCTTCCCTTACAAGGTAAGCACAGTTTAGTGGGATGTCAAAATAATGCTCAAATATGACAGATAATATTTAAGAATACATACAGTTATCTGGATCTAAAATGTGAACACTTGCGAATTAACTTACTCCAAACAAATGATCAGAATAGGTTAATGTAGATCTGAATTCAAACCTATTTGTAGTACAAACACACTGCATTAGACAAGGGGACCTTAACTGTACCATAGAGAACAAAGATGTTATCTTAGTCATAATATTCCCAACTTTAAACAACCTCCTAGCTGAGGATTTGCAGTGGTGCTTATGGTAGATGGCTTGAGAGAAGCAATTGGACCAGAATGAGCATGAAAAATGACAAAATCTCGAGGAAGTATTTCAGAATGTATGACAGATGTGAATATACCCACTGGTTGAGTTACGTCCCAAATTATCTCAACTACAAATGCTATTATTTTGCCCAGTTCCAAAATATTCTACAACTGGTAGATAAAACATTTAGTAAGTCTAACAAAATCGATATTACCTGTGAAAACTGTCAGACCTCTAATTTGTTTGACGATTGCTAGGTCATGAGGCTCCCCAGTCTAGTCTTACTCACTGTATTATTTTATGTAAACTTAATATGATC
Source organism: Lissotriton vulgaris (assembly GCF_964263255.1). Taxonomy (NCBI): domain Eukaryota; kingdom Metazoa; phylum Chordata; class Amphibia; order Caudata; family Salamandridae; genus Lissotriton; species Lissotriton vulgaris. The sequence continues at coordinate 87,277,422 of NC_141697.1, read as the reverse complement.
TATCTTCAACCTTCAGAGCTCATATCTTAATATAAGGCTAGCTGCTAAGAACAGCGGGGCCAAAAATCACTGAGCAGGTTGGACACAAAATATCTTCCCATTGTTGCGCTGGTGTAGGCTAAGCTAGGAACTCTGTAGTCTAACTCAGCCGGGCATTTGCACAAAGGTAGATGTGGTCCAGTTTTAATTGTTATAATTCAATAGTTTCTGAAACACACTCGACCTTTCTAATATGGCAAAGTGTATAGTTTGAAATGTTTTCAGTTTGAACACCTTTTGTCTAAACTGTATTAAATTGTAATTTATATATATATATAGGCTGGCTGCTACTATAATGGCGTCCTGCTGCTATATCACAGCAATGTCTTCTGGTTGAAGATAGAGTAAAGCCATGTGTTCAGTGCTTTATGAAAAGAACATATTTTACCATGTTAGCAGAGATATAAGGGCAGAGTTGTCCATATTTTGGAAGCTTTAAAAGAGAAGGCTCTGCCTCTGATCATTGGATCATAGGGATGGTGAACAAACAGTGGCAGGAAGATCTGAGAGGGGGATTAGCATGAGATTTTTCTGCAGATAAGTAGGTCCAAAGCCATGACATGCTCTAAAACAAATACAGTGAGATTTAAATATCACCCTTTCTGCTATCGGCAGCCTTGGTTAAAGTCCAATCCTTCAACATACAGATTTTAGTGAATCAGAACACAGAACAGCCTCTGCACCTGGGGAAACACAACCGGTCAACATCACCGTTACCACACCTACACATGTTCCATTAGCACTGCCCAATCAATTTTTTGGGACAGTGCTAATTCTGATGCATTCTTGAGACAGTGCTAGCTTCAATTGCTATGTAAGCCTGGAGCCTTCCCCACAGACACTGCCAGAATTACCTTTGTGCTTTCTTATCTAGGCGGTAATGCAGAAAACTGGACAATTCTCCTCATTGAGAATGAGGATCCTTGTTGCATGACTTCCCGAGGTTTAGAGAAGCAGTGCATTGGTTATTTGCTAAGCATACCTTTGTATATACCAGTGACAATGAGCTTCTAAATCTGCACCAGGGAAAGGATTTACTTTCTTAAATTACAACATTCCGTAAGCTAATCACAAAAACTCAGTTGCCAGAAGAAAAAAGAACCTCTCTTTTTTACCGGGGGTTGAAAGCGAGTTTAAAGACACTTTGGCCCATATCGTTGATCCCCCAACCGATTGTTCTAAGTTCTTTGACTTAGGAGTCAAACTTCACCATCAGTTAAATGAACGTAGTTGTAAGCGACTTCGGGTAGAACCCGAACTGTTAATAGTTCGGTCTCAAAATAAGTAAAAAGAGGTTAAGACCCATGATATGATAGAGCCCATGCAAATCAAGAGAATTCGAGGTCCTTTGTCTAGTGAAGAGAAAGAACGGTGCAGAAATCTAAATGTATACCTTTACTGTGGAAAAGCAGGGCACTTTGCTTGAAACTGTGTAGCTAACCGCAAGAGAGTACAAAAAACCATAGCAGCAGTTCATGAAGAGACCCAAAATAACTAGTGAGATTGACTAGTATGGAGGTTGACTGGTCAAGTAAGTCTTCTGAACAGATCTCTCAATATCCGGCCAATACCGTGGGTAGAATCCCACACCATTTGACCATCCTGGTTACCATGGCACAGCAGAGAAAGTTCTTATCTATGCTCTTCGACATAGGAGCCACTGGAAAGTGTTTGGACCTGGCTTTAACTAGCTGACTGAATATTCCAAAACTTAGAAAGAATGAACCTGAACTTGTGAGAGCTGTTGATGGCTCAAAACTATCATTGGGATCAATTAAATATCAGAATATATTGGTTCCTTGATTTTTGAAAATGGTCATATCCTTTGATTTAATAGATATGCCGACATTTGGGGCCATCTTAAAAAATACTTTGGTTGCAATCCATAACCTCCTCATTGTTTGGTCCTTGCGATTGGTAACCTTAGGGTCACAATATTGTTGGTCTAACTCTTATGGAATACCACAAGATTTGATACCACCTCTAACCTGTGCAACAGTTGACCAAGGGCTCTGGATTCTTCTTCCAAAAGAATGTAGAGACCTTCAAGACATACTTGAGAAAAAAGCTACACAGTTACCCCCTCATAGAGAGTTCGACTGTTTGATTTAATTAGGCCCCAGGAGCTGCCCTGCAATGTAGTTGCATTTATGCACTTTCAAAGCCTGAAACAAAGCACCTAAAACAATATCTTGATGAAATACTTGCATTTGACTTTATTGGTCATGCCACCTCTCCTGCTTCCTCTCCATTCTTCTTTGTCTCATAGAAGAACGGGGACCTGAGGGCATATATTGACTACAGAGTACCTAATAAAGTAATAGTACAGAATCAATACCCTCTACCCTTAATTTCTGTCCTACTGGACCAAGTACGAAACTCTACGACCTTCACAAAACTGGACCTGCATAGGACTTATCATGTTATTCAGACTAAGCTTGGCCTGTTTGAGGACACTGTCATGCCCTTCACATATGTAAGCTCCTCAGCATTTCAGTTTTTTTACAAGCGAGTTGTTAAGTGATTTCCTGGACATGTGTGGCTTTGTATACATCAATGAAATATTAATTTCCTCTAAAAACATGACTGAGCACGTCAATAATTTCCGAGCTATGTTACGACTTACAGACCATGAGCTCTTTGCTAAATTAGAAAAGTCTACCTTCCACATTCAAGCAGTGGAAATCTTAGGGTATAAATTATCCCACTGAGGAAATAACTATGGACAAGAAAAATGTTCAGGCAATCCTAGACCGGCCAGCACCCACTACCATCAAAGAGGTACAGGGATTCCTAGGATTTCACTGCCGATTCATCCCGGAAACCATCCCAGATTGTGAGAGTTTAGCTTTCACTCTGGAGTTTTCTCCTAACCATTGCTTTTCGGGTACATTAATATATCGGCCCCCGGGCCCTCCCAAACAATTTCATAAACTGCTACCTGCAACTGTGGCCGAACGCATCAGTATTGCCGCTAACTACACCGTGTTGGGAGATCTTTATTTCCATTTTGATACTCTGCTGGATCTTACGGCCACGACACTAGCGGATGACCTGGCCGCGGTACAACTAACCCAACGAGTGAAGACCTCGAATCATGTGAAGGGTCATTTATTAGATCCTGTGTTTAGTAACTGTGTAGACCTTGTGGTTGGACCCCGATCCCCCTCCCATGGATTGATCACTCCCTGGTGCCCTTCACTTGGTCTACTTTCAAACCAGCCTCGGCAAAACCCACGATAAGACACGCCAGATCCTGGGCGCGGTATACCAGTGGATGATTGGACAAGTAAGCTTACTAACGAAATCCCCCCCTACAACGAGGATCCATGTCTGGCGAACCAGGCCTACGAGAACTGGATCACGCAATCCCTGGAAGCCACCCTCCCTTTAAAAAAAGTAACGTTAAAACGTCCCCATAAGACAGCCCCATGGTATTCGGAGGCTCTCAGGGAAAAGAAGCGCCAATGTCGAAAAATTGAAAGGAAATGGCGTTTAGACTACTCTGTGGAGGAAAAAACTCGATATCGAAAGGAAATAAAAGCTTACAAAACCGAAGTAAAAGTTTCCCAAGCTGCATATTTTTCTGAGAAAATCATAACAGCAAAATCTAAACCTAGGGAAATTTTTCAAATCTTGAAAAAACTTACTAAACTCCCCCCTTCCAGTGTACATGAGGAAAAGACCATCTCCCAATGCAATGACTTGGCGGAATTTTTCTCATCAAAAGTCAACAAAACTTATGCATCCTTCCCCCGCACAATCCCCCCCCCTCAGCTCAGGCTAAAATTAATCTGGCGGATACTGCTCCAGTCTCCTCACCCGTACTGGATCATTTTCCCTGTTTAGATCTTGAAGTTCTGGAGTCCGTGGCACGCAAAGTAAAATCAGGTCCCCAAGTGACCCGGCACCCCAGGATGTCATGATGCTAGCAACCGAGGTTACTTTACCAACCATCATGGACCTCCTGAATGCATCTATCACCTCTTGCACTGTCCCTCCTGCCTGGAAACAAGCTATGGTCCGAGCCTTGCCGAAGAAGCCAAATCTGGATCCATCGGACTTTAGCAACTATCGGCCCATATCCCTGCTCCCCTGGGTGAGCAAAATCCTGGAGAGGTACATCAACCTCCAGCTGGTAAACTTTCTTGAAGATAACCAGCTGTTGGATGCCACCCAGACGGGGGTTAGACCTAAGCATGGGACAGAGTCCGCCCTCCTAGTGGTTACCGAGGAGTCCAGAAAAATCTTAGATCAGGGAGGATCAGTGGCAGTGATCCTCCTTGACCTTAACGCAGCGTTCGACACGGTCAGCCACGACATCTTGCTGAGCCGTCTTTCGAATGTCGGTATAGTGGACAAGGCCTGGCTCTGGCTCAAATCCTTTCTGAGCAACAGGTCGTTTCAAGTGTTTGATGGACAGACAGCGTCAACCAGTATGCCCTTGAAGTGCGGAGTCCCCCAAGGCTCCTCTTTAAGCCCTTCCGCTTTTTAACATCTATATGAGGCCACTGGCTGAGGTAGTTCGTCCGTATTAAGTATGAGCTTAAAATCCGTTCCGCTCGCGGATTTTGCAAATTTTTGGTAAATTCGCGATCCGCGAACTCCCGCGAATTTACCGAGAATTCGCAAATCCGCGAGCGGCGGATCCGGGGGCAAAAGTTGAAGCCTGGCCTGTTGTAACTATTTTACGATGGCGCCGGCAAGCTGCCAGCGCCATCCTAAAATAGTTACTAAGTTAGCTTCAACAGGAATCTCTAATAGATAAAATAAAGCAGGTGCTCGATTTTATCTATTAGAGCTTCCTGTTGAAGCTAATTTAGTAACTATTTTAGGATGGCGCTGGCAGCTTGCCGGCGCCATCGTAAAATAGTTACAACAGGCCAGGCTGGTGTGCTTTCTTTTCCCAAATGTACCGTGGAAAATCAGCTGTGATGCTGGATAGAGGCTTTTGCATCCTTGACTTTCACGAGCGCAATACCCGTGCTGTTCTTGTGACCAGGGGCTTCTTTCTCTTCATCTGCTGAACTGATCTTTCTCTGACCTTTTATGCACACAAGAGGCATGTGAACTCGCGTGGAAGCCCCGCACGTTTGGCCCCGCCCACACACTCGCGGTTTGCACCGTCTTCCCGCCATTCACCCACTATGATGGACAGCTCACTCAAGGGACCCCTACGCCCTTCGGGGTGATTGCATAGTAACACACACATGGTCGCTCGAACTAGTTGATGCTCAAATTCAGTGACTCATTCATTAGCCCAAAAACAATCGTGAGCGTCGTCGAGGCTGGACAGGTGTGCCTTCTTCCCAACTCTACCGTGGAAAATCAGCTGTGATGCTGTATCGAGGCCTTTGCATCCTTGACTTTCACGAGCACAATACCCGTGCTGTTCTTGTGACCAGGGGCTTCTTTCTCTTCATCTGCTGAACTGATCTTTCTCTGACCTTTTATGCACACAAGAGGCATGTGCACTCGCATGGAAGCCCCGCCCCAAATCCGCGGATCCGCAAATCCGCAAAATCTGCGGATTTTGCGGATCCACGATCTGCAAATCCGCAAAATCCGCGGATCGTGGATCCGCAAAATCCGCCCATGCTTAGTCCGTATGGAGTTAAGATCATATCTAATGCGGACGACACCCAGCTGGTTGTCTCATCAGCGCAGGAGGCTGATCGACCACTATCAGGTGGACTAATAAAATGCTTAGAGGAGGTAAAGGCCTGGATGACTTTGTCATCTTTAAAACTCAATGGTGATAAAACGGAGCTCATGCTCCTGGGCCCCTCGGATCCCACCTTCTTCAACTCACTGTGGCCTACCTGTCTAGGCACCCCCCCGGCACCGAAGGATAACATCAAAAGCCTTGGGGTATGGTTGGACAGGACCCTTTCATTTAACACCCAGGCCACAAAGCTTTCAGCTAACTGCTTTGGACTGCTCAGGATACTAAAGAAAGTCCTTCCCCTACTTCCTATAGAGGCAAAGCAGGTAGCCATACAGGGCCTGATACAGTCACGCCTAGACTCCAACAACGTCCTCTACTTGGGAGCACCAGAGTACACCCTAAAGAGACTGCAGTTAGTACAGAACTGTGCCGCCCGCACTCTGCTACAGCTCCCACGCAGACTGTCAGTCAAAGCTGGTCTGACTAGCCTGCATTGGTTGCCAGTGCGTCAGAGAGTCACCTTCAAGGCCATGTGTATCGCCCACCAGGCTTTTTGGGACTCAGGGCCTTTGATTACTCGCGGCCTAGTAAGTCAGTATCGACCAAGCAGAGATCTTCGATCCAGCCAGGCTTTCATGGCTACAGCCCCGAGAATTAAAAAGACAAGGTCTGGTGGAAGGACGTTTGCCTACAACGCTGCCAAGATCTGGAACTCCCTCCCTCTCCATTTAAGATCCAACCCCAACCTCCCCTCTTTTCGTAAACAATTAAAAACACACCTGTTCAATTCCTCTCAGTAAACTCAGCCTCCTCTCTCTTACTGTTATCTCATTTTTTTCTCTGGTTCCTAGCGCTTCCTAGGGCAGCAACCGCGCTTTTATAAATCCACTTTTCATTTCATTTCATTCATTCATTCACAAACTTTTATAGGAGATAGTGAGCACTGTTACTAGACTACAATGGAAAAGGGTTATTTTTCCTTGGTCTAAAGAAGCCAATGATGCCTCTTGTTTGCCAAAGAAAAGTTCACTTCCGCCCCAGTGCTAGAGCATCCTGATCTCACTCAACTGTACTTTGTAGAGGCAGATGCTTTGCAGGTAGCAGTAGGAGGAATTCTGTCTCAACATGAGCACACCACAGGGCATATGCATCCTATTGCTTATTTCTCTAAGAAGTTCCTCCCTGCTGTGCAGAATTACACTGTTATGGAGCAAGAACTGCCTGCCATTCAATTATGCTGTCAGGAGTGACAACATTATTTACTCGGTGCCATGCAGAACTTCTCATTCTACACATGTCACATAATTCTACAGTTTTGTAGGTCTTTAAAGGCCTTGACTTCAAACCAGATTAGATGGTTACTGTTTTTCAGTGAGTTCAACTTTTTAATCACTTACTGTCCTGAATTCAACAAGGCAAAGGCAGATATATTGTCCTGGTGGAGACATAGGGGGTCATTAGGATGGTGGGCGGACTTTGTCCGCCTGCCATCCTATCGTGGATTGGGACCGCACCATTGGTGCGGAGGTTCCGTTGCTGACATAAGGATGCGCCCGTCACACTGGCGGGCGCATCCTGCATTCCTGACATAGCGGCAGGTGGTGCTCTCAGCACCGTCCACCGCAATGCCAGGAAGGCAAGTTGTGCACTTCCATGCACAACGTGGCAGGCACCGTGTGGTGCCTGTCATGTTGTGCATGGAACTGCAGGGGTACCCCCATGTGCACCCCCCACGCACCAGAATCCCTGGGGGCCTACAACAGGCCCCCGCAAGAGATTTCTGCATGCCTTTGGTTGCCGCCACGGAAAGGCGTGTGTCTGCCCCATCCTAATATGGATGGTGGCGTCTAGCAGACACCCCACCATATTAAACTGTTTTCCACCCGGAAAAGCGGTGGATGGTCTTTCCGTCCGCCACGGTGCGGGGGGGAATGGGTGGCGGGCAGGGAAGGATGTTGGGCAGATGCCACCGCCATGCGGGCAGTGGCGATCCGCCCGACATCCTAATGGGGCCCATAGTATCCAGGTTACCACAAAGCACCACCACAAAACATCATAGCCCTTGACCAAGTAATAGGAGTGTGTGAAAAATAGTTGTTTTTAGACAAAGTGAGACTGCGCACTTATCAGTTGGACATGCGGGACTGGTTGACAGAAGAAGGTAATCAGATGCATGATGGACTCTCCTACCATGGCAACAAGTTGTATGTGCCTAATGATGAGCTCAGACAAGAAGTCTTAAATTAATGCCATGACAAACCACTCTCAGGGTACCCTGGAATTCAGAAAGCAATGCTTTTGGTGGTGGGCCACTTTGTCTAAGGTTATGCATAACTACTTCCAAGCAGGCCCAATTTCAGTGCAAAATAAGGCTCCCCACTTCAGCTCCGGCAGGATTACTACATCCCATGCCCATGCCACCACATCCATGGCATCGGAGAGCGGACATATAGCCATTTCTCCAAAGGCCTGGCAGAGTAAGGTTTGGCAATGGTGATGACGGAGTAGTCACTGCCGTAGCTAAACCTATGGTCCACTCGCATTCAAATTGGGCAGGTGGACTAATATGTTGCCGGTAAGGATATTCTGGCACAATGGAGTATCCTTACCGTCAACATAGACTCTGCAATCTAAAGAGAAACCTCAAATCCAGAATGGCAGCTCTCCTTATTTTTCTCTCTCTTCATTTCTTTTTTTTAAATATCTTTAATAAAATATTTTACCCCCTTTTTCGCAGGGCACACTCAGTCATGAAAAAACAAAGTCAATACATCTAAGAGCAAACGTGTACATAAACGTAAGTAAACATAAGCATGGGCTGGAGCACATGTAACATTTTGAATCTTCACTGCATTTGTATATATATATATACGCACTGGAAAAACTAATTCAAAAACAGAAAATCGTGCATAGATCAGCCTAGAAATTGTTACCTTGTAGACAAGTCAAATAATGTAAATAAAGAAAATAAAGCATAAGACAAGAGCAGGGAAAGGTAATAGCTAGACAACTGGAGCTTGCCTTTCCTTCCAGTTATTTAGGGGCTCCCATATTTGTAACCCTGCTATTCCTCCCCTTTTACCCTTTTTTGCATAAATCCCATTCTCGAGATTGTAGTCACATAGCAACCTGGCCAACCACTGATGTAGGGTAGGTGGAAGTCAATCAAGGGATGCAGAGGCAATACATATTAGTAAAACTGCCCTAGCAACGAATAAGGAGTGACCGAATTGAGGCTGGGTGCCATCTTCGCTTACCCCAAGCAAGATTCTTGATGGTGTTAAGGTGGTCTCTATTCCCAAGGATCTTTTAGAAACAATTCGATGGAACCATGCAAAGGCTGTAAGTGTGGGCACGTTGAAAAAATATGTACTATATCCGCGTCTAAACTGTCACAACGAGGGCAATTGATTCCCTGGGTTCCCCCCTTTGCACAATCCTAGCTGGCATGTAATATAAAGAATAAATTGTTTCGTAGTGTTGAGCCTGGAAGGCCGCTGAGCAAAGAGTTTTCTGACCTAACTCTAATGACCGACGAAAACCCTCCTGCCCTATCCCTAGCTTATCTGCCCATTTAGTTTCGTACTTCTCGAGGCCATCATCTCTATTTTCAATCAACTCAGCATAAAATCTTTTAATCGTACAGCCAGCTCCATCTTGGATTACTTCCACAATTGCATTCTTCCCAAAGCCCCTTGATCCACCTTTTTAGTGACTAGGAAACTCCTGACCCGTAAAAACTTTAAAAAGTTCCTTGGACTGAGACCATATGCTGACCGAATATCGGAAAATTGGCGCAGCCCCTCAACCCCGATTATATCCCCCACCTTTGTTAACCCCCGCCGCCCCCACTCTAAACAGACAGTGTCTGAAAATATTTCCTGCGGTAGTGTAGGATTCTCAAATAACCTAGTGTATGCATTAAACCTCCCTAAATCAATTTTTTTCATAAATTCCTTCCAAATATTGTGTGCTGCAATCACAGTTTTAAACTTCGTTATTTTAAAGTAACTGGGGTCAGTATATTTCGAAAAGGCATTCTCTGCCTCGCCACAAAAGCACAAGCGCATATATAGCTATAGACCCTAATGTGTCCTCTGTTTCTGTCTCTGCTCCCCCTAGCAACCCCATCATGTATTTTAAGGCTGCTGCCCAGTTATACAACTTTAAATTGCTTTCCCTGGGAAGCGACATACACCTCAACGTGCTTCTGGTCTTGCCATGTGCCCAGAAAAATCTATTTATCGTCTGCTCTAATAAGCGGAATTGCCCTGAACAGATAGAGAAATTTTGGGAGAAGGATCATTTTGACGATGTTGGTGCGCCCTAGTATGGGCAAATGTAGGTTATGAAGCCTATCCAAATCCTTCTTAGCTTTATTGATTATTGGCCCTATATTTGTCTCTACCAGGTTGTCCAAGTCCGCGGAGATATTTACACCCAGGTAAACTCCAGATTGCACCACCTGAGGATCCGAGCAATCTGCCTTCCCATTTTTAATAATCCGGGGATTAGATTTGTTCAGGACATAACCTGATACCTGGCCAAACCGCGCAGCTTCCACCTCCACCTCTCTTATAGCCTCCGTGGGTGATGGAGTAATACCCGCCACGTCATCGGCGTAAGCCAAGATCTTACAGTGGCCTCTTTGGGTCTCCACTGGGGGAATCCTATTGTTCACCTCCAATTTACGAACTAAAGGATCTATGTACATAGCAAAGAGGAGTGGAGAACACGGGCAGCCTTGTCTCGTGCCTCGTTCAATCTGAAGGGGCGAGGTGTATCCTGCGTTTACCCGAATTCGTACTGTGGGAGCTATATATAGTGCTTGTACCGCCTTAATAAAGCCCTCCCCAAAGCCAGATCGCCTCAAAACTGACCACAGGAATTCCCAGGAGACCCGATCAAATGCTTTCTCAGCGTCCAGTAGCATAACTGCCATCGTGTCTCCTGGAACTTCCTTGGCATCGAATAGAGTGATAACTTTACGTATGTGGTGCGTCGTGCCTCTTCCTGGAATGAAACCATGTTGATTAATGCTTACCAGTGTGCCTATTACCCTTGAGAATCTAACTGCAATGCTTTGGAAAAAATCTTCGCATCTGATTTCATAAGTGTGATTGGCCTGTAGGACCCTGGTTCTATAGATGGCTTCCATTTCTTTAAAATAATCACTATATCCGCTCCTGCCCAGGTATCCGGTATCGACGTCCCTAGTTGCCTGCTGTATTGTGGTGACCAGATTGAAACTAATTACATCACGAAAAACTTTATGAAATTCAACCGGGATCTGGTCTGGTCCTGCTGCTTTACCCGAAGGCAGACTTGACAAGGCGGCCATAATCTCTTCTGTCTCCAGAGGTGCATCTAAAATTTCCTTATCGTCCTCAGATAGGGTACAAGTAGGGGTATCATGCAAATATGCTTGGATTTTGCAGGGGTCCTTTGGTTGTGCCTCCTCATATAATGTGAGATAAAACTGTCTGAAAACTTCGGGAATTTCCTCAGTATTCCTCAGTATCAGTAAAAAGGCGCCCAGTGGTATCCATGATCTCTTTTACTTCGCCTAAAGCTGCTTTCTACCTAACTCGATCCGCTAAGGTGTGGCCCACCCGTTTGCTGAGTTCGTAGCACTGTTCCCTTTTAGATGAAAAGATGTCAGCAGCTTTGCTGGCTATGCTCTCTTCTGCTTCAGCTTTCACCCTGGCGACTTTAAGAAGTTCTTGTTTGAGCAGCGCGCCTGTCACGTGCAATGAACTAAATCCTCTTCAGCATCTAGCAACACCCTAGTTAACTCTGCCGCCCTTAACCGCTCTCGCTTCTGTTTAAAGAAACTAAAACTTAATGTCTCCCCCGGACCCTTGCTTAAAGGCATCCCATGCATTTTCTAAAGCCCTACTTCCCCTATTGATCTCCCTGAAGTCTTTAATCCACTTTCTCATATGTCGGATGTAGTCATCGTCCCTTAATACCTCTAGTGATAACATCAGAGGGTTATGGTCAGAAACGATCCGGGGCAGTCTTTCAATTTGTGATTTTGTTAATGAAGAGCTCGTTATCAAAAAATAATCTAATCTAACACATAGCTTATGGGGAGCTGAATAATAAGTAAACCTGGGATCACTAGGTTTTAATTTTCCCCATACATCAGCTAGCGCATTGTTATTTGCGAGGCTTAGAATTGCCCGACAGACTCTCTTCTTCCGGCCCTGGTATCTCCCAGAGGATTCCAAACCCAGTCCCCCAGCCCGTTGATATTAAAATCCCCAGCGAGGATGACCCGTAGAGCCCATGTGGCCAGTTCTAAATCTAAAAAGTCAAAAATCTCCGGATCATCTTCTGTTGAGCCATAAACTGACTCCAAGGTAACCCAATCGCCTTCAATCAGACATTCTATCAAGACCCATCTGCCCCACTGATCCTCGAGCTTCTTCCTTACCACCACGTTTTTAAGTTTGGACAATATAGCCACCCCTCTGGTCTTAGCCCCCTGCTTTGAGTGAGCGAGCAAGTGAAACCCCAGTTGTTCTAATAGAAATCCCTTGGTTCCCTCGATGTGTGTCTCCTGCAGACACACAAAATCTGGGCGCGTATTTTTCAGCAACACAGATACTCATTGTCTCTCAAGGCGATCATTCAAGCCACATACATTAAGTGTTATTATTCGTGTACTCATTAGGGTACATCTAGCGGCTGCCCTAACCAGGTAACCTGGAACAATATAAACAATTGTCCTTTAAGGTCTAGTGCTCTAGCCAAATGCAGTTCTGCCTTCAGTTCATGTTGCGTGCTCCAATATGTACCAAACCCATATTCAAAATAGTGCCAAAATGTGCTGTGCCCTGTGCCCATACCCCTCCCCGCTTCCCCCAAACCCCCTCCCTCAGACTTCCTCCCCCCTTACAGGCAAATAGGTCAATCCTGACCTATGTGTGACAGCTATGAGCCCATAGGGAATCGCATGTCCCCCCTCCCTCCCTGTGTGACCTAACCTAGTGTGCTTGTGCTATCGAAGTATTTTCAATAATAAATTAATTATTACATCTGCGTATCTGGAGGTTTAACCATATGAATTATTTCAATAAAGCACTGGCACTCCTTTGGACCCTTTTGCCTTTTAACTCTGTCAGAAACGCTTGAGCTTTAATCTCTGAGAGGAACATCCTGACTTGAACCTCCATCAACAATTTAAGGTGAGCTGGAAATAGCAGGTAGGCCTCGCACCCCAGCTTCTGAAAAGGAGATATCAACTGTCTTAAGCTCCATCTCCTTTCCACTGTGGTGTGGCAGAAATCTGGGCACGCGAAGAATGTTTGCCGTTAAAGGAGCGCCGGGCCTCAGTCTTCGCTTTGTCCATAACTTCTTGTCTGAGAAGATAATTCCCCACATAGACCAATATCGCCCTGGGTCTATCAGGCTGGGATGCGACATACCCTTTCCTCTGGGTTAAGGGGTACTGATGGGCGCGCTGTACTTCATTCTCCCAGTTCCATGTTGACAAATCAGGAAAGCCCCCCTTTAATAGAGCAATGACAAATGCCCGAGCATCCTGCCCTTCTGCCCCCTCTGCCACACCCAGCAGTCTAATGTTGTTCCGTCTTTGACGGTTTTTGAAGTCTTCTAGCTTCCATTGAACGTCCTCCGTGACTTTCTCTTGTGCTTCCTTGAATTCCTGCCATCTAGAGACTTCATCCTCCAACTTTCCCATCCTTTCCTCCACCTGGGTAACTCTCCCTGCCATATTAACATAGAGCTTATTCATTTTCGTTAACAAACCTTTATATTTCCTTATTTGCCTGTTTGGCCCTTCTACTCTCTGACCTAGCCTCCCCCTGCATCTATTTTAGAATGGCGTATACCAAGTCCACAGTGGGGGTCTGTGGAGGGCTAGAAGAATGTTGTTGCTGCTGCCCATTCGTGCCTCCATTCTCATGGTGCAGGTGAGAAGTAGCGGAGTAGTCCCAGTCCAGTTTTTGGCCACTTCTACCTGTGATGGACTGCCAGGCACTTTTTGTTTTGAACGAGGTCTGTCTTTCTAATGCTTTGCCCTCTGGATAGCTGAAGCCCTCTGGACCGAGGTACTTTCTACCACAGATAATTCAGAATCTGAATCCCCAGTGTAGCTTTCCCCACTTGACAACGATGTGCCTGAGTCATTATTTAAAGAGAAGAAGCAGTCATCATTGGGAGAACCTGGGCCTGATTCGGGAAGGAGGATTATCTGTTTCAAGGCAGTCAGCCCGGTGGTGACAAAGGCTGTCGATGGAGCTAGTTGCGACCCAGGGGGGGGAGACCCATCTGTTAACCCCTCCAAAGCAAGATCAGTGGCAGCGTTCTTAATGTCATTAGCCTTTCTGCTCTTAGTCTCTATTAGGTTAACCGATGCGCCCAATTCTCCACTCAAATTACTATCTTGCAATAGGACCCCCCGCTGCCTGCATCATTATTAGAAAAAAGTTCCCTTCCAGTTCCAATAACGTTTGTGGCAGCTCCTCAGGCCCCCTCTTTGTTACCTCTGTTAGAGCCAGTACTTGCGGTGCGTGCAGATCTGCTCTTGACTCCGTCTGTGCCTCCGGCTTAATCTCGGTCTGGGCCGCCCTCTTGCGCTCATCCTCCGCGCAATTCTCGGCCATCCATTGAGCTTGTTCTGCCTCGCTTCCCGATGCCTGGAGGGGCTGGTCCTTCCGCCAGTCGTCGGTATGCACATCACTCGGTGCACCTCGTTCTCCTGCGCTCCTGGACTCGGGCTGAGTCTGCGTCTGATAAACAGAGATGACGGCTCCAGCATTGGGGGCCTCGAGGCTCGTTGGTACTACGGAAAAGGATTCAATCAAGGTAGGCTGTCGGAGGCTAATTTCCTTAGGAGTAGTGCCATCATTCTGCCTGTTCTTGGCACCTTTCTTGGCAGCTGTCTCATTGTCCTTATACTTATTTCCGATAATGCCCTTGTGTAAGTCATCCGGGGCTCCCGTATTCTTGGCGGTCTGCTTTCATCTTTGAGCCGCTGCTCGCAAGGTAGAAGTAGGTGCGGGAATTGGTGCCACAGACCTGCTGGTGTTTGAAGCTTCCTTCTGTTCTTTCTGCGGCTTTGGCTCTTGGAGCCATTGTAAATATTAAGGAACGTGATTCCAGGAATAAATGAGTTTTCACAACCCCAGTAATCAAGGAGATGAACCGGTGAGGGGTCTGCCAGATTGCTGGAACCGATAGCCTGTTCGATAGCCGCCGTAACCAAGCAGGAACATACAGCATACTACAGCATCCTCTTAGTCCTTATGGAGACGAGAGTAATGTGACTACTCCCTACAGCCGGTCAGCATCCATCTTGCCCCTATCAATTTTTCTCTCCCTTCAAATGATCATGAATAGGTAAATCTTCTCTGTAAAAACGTGCAAGTTATGGAGCATTCTTCTAAAAAAATATGAATAATCAATGATCAGGTATGAGTTTGAAAAGCTACATAGAGAGTCTCTTCTCTATAATAAGATGCAAGAAGCTCTACACTGTATGAAGACCCAGGGGTCAATATTGCACAATGCAGTCGATCTCCAGCTTGGCTGTTCCTTCACTCATCGGTTGTCTTGTCTAATTGTTCTCCGGTGGCACAAAGTGACTCCAGTACATCAGCTACCCATGCCTATAGGTGAGCTCCATATAGTGCTTCCTTGGTGGTCTGTACAGAGCTTCTTGTTAGTCAGGCCTCTACTGCTACCAAGTGTACTCGTACTCCACATGGTGGACGGCTTATTGTAAATTAGTAGGTGGACACAAAGTTGGGGATGTTCTCCCAAGGTGCTTCGCAGCAAAAAGAGCCAAATACTTTTTATTCAGCCAGTAACACAGCATAATAAAAGTATATCTCTGTTTGCTTGCTGCAATATGCCTCCCTCAGGCTTGAATAAAGATGAGGACACCCATACTTCTTACTGGCTTGGGTCAAATCTAGAAGACTGTGATCTCTTGACCCTGCTCATCACCCATCTACTCTGGTTCGCTCGTTTACCCAACCCCTCTCCCCCTTCCATCTCACTCTCTGCTACCTCATCCCCTTCTTTAGCGCTATTTTCAACTCTCACTGTCCCTCTACTATTCCTCTTTCCTTTCCCCTATCACTTACGTAACGCAATGTTTTTATCTCTTTTAATTTTCCTGTTCACTTTCAACCATATATTGTACTTAATATGTTCTTGTGTTGTCACTATGTAAAGCGCTCTGATACTCTTGTGTCCAGCAGCACTATATAAAACCTTTTAAATAAATAAATAAATAAAATAAGACTATAGACCACGACCCGATGGGAAAAATGCTTTCTTGCACTGCACTCCAATGTTTATGTATAATGTGGGAACACCCCAAACACTGACGTCCACACATTCTTTTAATGACATCACCAGACACTAGTGGCCCTAGAGTCTGTGTAAATGTTCTGTGTTAATTGTCCCTTATACTTATTCTGGTTAATTGATGTTTTTATGGATGTGTAGTATGGTGCATTTTTTGTGTATGTTTAATTCGTTTGACAACACTGGAGAACCCAGGTATTCACTGCAGGAGAGAATGATTCTAAGCTTAATTGAATTGTCTAAAATAAATTTGCAGAAATCGTGCAGAGATTGCCGGTGATTAATTTGTGTAATAATTGGAAAACAACATTATACGTATTCATACCTGCATTACAACCCTCTTTCATTTACATACACCCAAACATGATGGGCGGATATATAGCCCTTTTTTTACTGTCCGTCACCGACAGGTAAACCTTGACGGTGAGGAACAGACAAGTGCTAATAATGCTCTTCCCCTATGGGAGATAACTCCCTTGAGGGGGTGAAGCATTTTTTTTGTTTGATTTTAAAGTAAACAGTTTCGTGCAGGGCTGCATCATGCTGACGGAGACCTGCACCAAACAGGAATATGAATTGACAAGACACGCCTTCACAGCAGCTCCTGCCAATGCATTATAAATGACTGCCTGCTTGGCGGTCATTTATAAATTCTGCAGACCGCCCTTCTGCCATGGGGACGGTGTAATTTACTCCATCCCCCCTGGCAGCACAGCGTGCCATCCGCCAAATAATAAATCTGGCCCTTCGCTGGAAATGAGGAAAGATAAGGCATGTTGTACTTAAGAGTAACCTTACTATGCCATGTTGTGGGCAGAGGATAGCTATGGTGAGTTGTAAGACATTAACCCCTTTTAAGGATGGAATGGGTAGAGAATCTAGACCTACACCTGATGCAAGACTTTAGTCCTTCTGCCTCTTTAACTCCTGACCCCATCCCTCGCTTTAGATAAAATGCCTTTAAAGACCAGTAGAGCCAGGGCAAAGGAGCCATAATGCTATTAGACCATTCCACCCAAGGAAAGAATAATTTTCTAAATTAAACTAGGAAAAATGGAAATTCAGTAGACGATGGAATTCTGGAGCAGAAAGCCCGGTCCAGCCTATAAAGGTTCTCACCCAATGTGGTTCCCCAGCTCCCTGATGCCAGCTTGGGTCTGCCCATCATTACAGCAGTTACTGAATCCATTACCTCCTCGTCCGTCTTCCTCGCCACAGTATAAACACATGAGCCTCTGGCTCCCACAGAAACTTCAAGTATAACTTTTCTCGCTATGGTATCCCTCTCCCTCCTCCAAGATGGCCCCCAGTGGCTCCAGCCAATCCCATAAAGGGATACAGAAATCACCAAAACGACCTGTTCTTTTTTTCTGCACTACTCCGAGTGCTGTCTCCCTGGTGTTCAAGTGAGTGGGGCTGGGGTCTTGCTTGAGCAGCCCCTTATGTCCTTGGGTATTTGACAGGGGGGAAATTAGTCTGTATTGTTTTGGTGACTCTTGTTGCAAACTGTTGTGTATTGTTAGATTTCGTTTGTTCCCCCCTTCTTTACTGAGCACCTTGTCCTGCTGTAGCGGACTTTCTGGTGCTTTTGTTTTGTGCGATTACGGCGGTGTTCTCGCTTCGGGTGGGGGTCGCGCCGGTGCTTCCCGCTGAGTGGGAGGTTAATTGCTTGTGTGGCCACTTGTCAACCGCGCATCCTGCTTCAGCATGGATGTTGCGCGGTCGGGTTTTATTTCTCATTGCCGATCCTGTCTTCATTTTACGCCCTTACCTGCTGGCCGTCGGTATTACCGGCTGCGTAAGACACGATGGTGTAGCGCTGTTGCTTTCTTAGCTGTTGGGAGTGTGGGGTCTCGTTAGGAGGCGCGGGCATGACTTCCTCGGTTTTATGAATGCATTGTGGGTGTGCAATGGTGCCTTGCTGGTGTTTTTTCACTCGTGTCTTGCTGTCATGGAGGGTGGTTCTTCGAGTTTGGCTGATCCTGTCTCCTTGGAGGCATCTGGTTCTGGGGTGTCGGTTCCTTCTATGGAATTATTACAGAAAATGATCAATTCTGCTGTGGCTAATGCTTTGCAGGATAGATTGCCTGTTCCTCCTGACAAGAAGGCTAGGGTTGATGGTGCTCCTACTGTTGACTCTGACAATGAGGAGAATGTTGATGTCAAGGGTCGCTTTGTGCAGGGTGCCGACCTTAAGGAGGTGCTGAGTCACAATCGCAAAAACTTGGTATTTCCTGACTCTGTTGTGCCTCTGGAGGATGATTTATTTTCCCAGTATCAGTGTCCTGAGCCTGAGTCTTTGCCTCTGCATTCTTCTGTGCTGAAGGTTTTGGAGACGGAGTGGAAAGATGTGGCCAAGGGGTCTTTTCTGCGTTTTTTGAATAAACGCTATCCTCTGCAGAATTTTGCTGTGAAGTTCCCTTCCTCGGTTGAAGTGGATTCCTTGATGGCCAGTATGTCTTCTCAAGGGACTGTTGTTTCTGAGGATTCCTCTCCTGCTGACCCTGTGGATCGTAAGGTGGATGGTGCGGTGAAGCGCACTTTTGCGGCTGCTAATTTTTCCATCAGGGCGGCAGCCTATTCCTCTTACGCAATCCAGTCGTTACTTAAGGATTTTCAATCTTTGTCTGAGTTATTGGACCAAGGGGAAGATGTGTCTTCTACTCTGGCGATGATGGAGCAGCAGGTTCGACTGCTTTCTGATGTTTCTTTTGATTCATTGGGGGGGGGCGGCTTCTGCAGCTGGGTCTTCTGTCGCTGCGAGGCGTCAGTTGTGGCTCCGCTCCTGGAAGGCTGATGCTGCGTAGAAAGGTCTTGATGAAGATTCCTTTTTCTGGGGTTAAGCTATTTGGTTCCCCATTGGATGAGATGGTGAAGAAGACGGCGGAGGACCGTAAGCTCCTTGCTCCTGACCGTACTGGTCGCTTCCGTGCCTTTGGTTCACAGAGGGCCTTTGGTCCTTCTAGGAGGGAACGCGCTGGTCAGCCCTTTTGTGGGAGGGGGCGTGGCCGGGGTGCTCCTTCCTTTGTCAAATCCCGGTTCTCCGGTGCTTCTGCCTCCTCCGCTCCAGTTTCAAAGTCCCGACTGGATCTCTCCTGGTGTGGGTCCGGTTGGGGTTCGCCGCACTTGCCTCATGGACTCTTGGCGTGAGACTGTGTCGGATCAGTGGGTGCTTCAGGTGGTTGCGGAAGGTTTACGTCTTGGGTTTACCCAGACTCCCCCAGACTGTTTCAGATCCACTCCTTGTCCCAGAGACCCTCTAAGAAGGGTGGCGCTTTTGGAAGGCATCGAATCCCTGGTGATCAAGAAAGCGGTGGTTCCTGTGCCCGACGATCAGTTGGAGTTGGGCGTGTATTCCATTCTCTTTCTGGTGTCCAAGCGCACAGGGGATCTCAGACCCGTGATTGCCTTTAAGTGGGTCAATACTTTCATTCCTCACCAGAAGTTCAAAATGGTTTCGCTGCAGTTGATACTTCCTCTGGTGTCTCAGGGGGATTTTCTGGCCTCGATAGACTTGAGGGATGCCTATCTGCATGTGCCTGTTCACCCCGATTCCCAGACGTTTCTGCGGTTCTGTGTCCTGGGTCGTCACTACCAGTTCCAGGTATTGCTTTTTGGGCTCTGCTCTTTGCCCACTGTGTTTAATATGGTTCTGGCTCCACTGATTGGCCATGTACATGGGAAGTGCGTTAGTGTTTTTCCTTATCTGGACGATATTTTGATTTCTGCTTCTTCTCTTTCTAAGGTGGAGTTGCATGTCCAGCGAGTGTGCCAGGTCCCGGAGAGTCACGGATTCCTGGTGAATGTTCCAAAGTCCTCCCTGGTTCCTGCACAGGAATTGACTTTCATTGGGGCCCTGTTCAAGACTCTGTTTGGGATGGTGTTCCTGCCCCATGCTCGGATTCTGACCCTGATGTCTGCTGTTCGTTCCCTGTTGTTGGGGCCTTCTCATCCTGTCAGCCTGTGGTTGAGGGTTCAGGGTCTGATGTCAGCGTCTTTGTTGACAGTGCCGTGGGCTCGCCTTCACATGTATCCATTGGTGTCCCACATTTTGTTGCATTGGGACCCCTGTTCCCTAGATATGAGTGTTTTGATCCCTATGTCCGATGCTATTCGAGTGGTCCTGGAGTGATGGTTGGACGAGGGTCATCTGTCCAGGGGCCGCCTGTTTCTGATTGTTCCCACCCGAGTTCTCACTACAGATGCCAGCCTACTGGGGTGGGGTGCTACTCTGGGGGATTCGATGACTCAAGGTGTTTGGCCTCGGTCGGTGTTGTCTTGTTCCTCCAACTACTAGGAGCTGAAGGCCGTCCTTTTGGGATCGGATCTTCTTCAGGGCCACCATGTGCAGGTCCGGACGGACAACCAGGTGGTGATGTCCTATGTCAACCATCAAGGGGGGTGCAGGGTTTGTTACCTCAGTTGCCTCGGCCGTCGGATTTGTTGTTGGGCGGAGGTGCACCTGGCGTCCCTGTCTGCGATTTACCTGCCTGGTCAGGAGAACACTGTGGCGGATTGTCTGAGCTGTGTGTTTCCTTCCATGGGTTCATTGTCCCTGATGCCCTTGATGTTCCGGAGGTTGAGGTGGATGTTTGGATCTCCGATTGTCGACCTCTTTGCTTCCCAGTACAATGCCAAACTCCGCTGCTTTTGCACGATTATGCCTTGCCAGGATGCTTGGAGGGTGGACGCTCTGTCGTTCCTTTGGCCGAGGGGCCTGTTGTATGCGTTTCCTCCTGTTCCCCTGATTCCGGCAGTTTTGCAGAAGATCAAGCGAGAGGGGTCCTTTGTGCTTCTGGTGGTTCCGGGGTGGTGCCGTCGCCCTTGGTATCCCCTGTTGTTGGAATTGGCTGTGTCTCCGGGATGGGCCCTACCGTTCATGCCTTACCCTCTTCTTCCTCTGCCTGCGTTCCGGTCCCTGGGTCTGCGGGCCTGGCTCTGGAGAGAGATTTGCTGATGCATGAGGGTTGTTCTTTCACTGTTGCCGGGGTCATTCAGCAGTCCCGGAGGCCTTCTACGCTGAAGTCCTATGCTAAACATTGGGATAATTTTGCTTCTTGGTGTGTGGGTTGCGGCTGTCGATGGCTTCTTTAGACCCGGCTCGCATTGTGGATTTTTTGAAAGATGGGTTTGTGTTGGGCTTGGCCATTTCGACTCTCCGAGCTCAGTGGGCCGCCACTCGGGCGTATCATATCCTCCCTTTGGTTTCGGTTTCTCCTTTGGTGGCGTGTCTTTTTAAGTCTCTTTCTTTCCAGCGTCCCCGTCCTATCCTGTGTCCTCCTCCTTGGGACCTTCCTTTGGTGTTACGTTCCTTGCAGGTGGCTCCTTTCGAGCCGTTGGAATCGGTGGACTTGAAGTTTTTGACGCTCACGGTCGTATTTCTTGTTGCTATTCCTTCTGCCAGGCGTATTGGGGAGTTGGGTGCTTTCCTGCGGTCTGCCCCGTTTTTGGTTATTTTGTCGGATCGTGTGGTCTTGCGCCCTCATCCTACGTTTGTGCCTAAAGTTAATTCATATTTTCACCGGTCTGCGGAAGTGGTTCTTCCGGTTCTTTGCCCGGATCCTTTCTCGGCTGAGGATTGCCTTTTGCACCTATTGGATGTTCGTCGTGCCTTATTGATTTATTTGTCACGCACGTCTTCCTTTTGTAAGGTGGACAATTTATTTGTCAATTTTGGTTTATCACGTCAGGGCATGAAGCCCTCCCTATCCACGGTCAGTCGTTGGATTAAGGAGGTCATTATGTTGGCGTATGGTTCTGTTTCTAAGGTTCCCTCTCTTCCTGTTCAGGGTGGGTCCACCAGGTCTGTTGTTGTGTCATGGGCTGCTTTCAAGGGGGTCTCCATGGAGGATGTTTGCAGGGCTGCCACTTGGTCGTCCCCTCATACCTTCATGTCCCATTACCGCCTTCAGGTTGGGGGTGGGGGTTCTGTTTCCTTTGCCTCTTCTGTACTGTCTGTTGGCATTGCTTGAGGTGTTTTTCCTTTTTGTTTGCTCTGCATCTTGTTATTAAACTGTGTTTCACTTCATTCGTGTTGTGCCCTGTTTTCCTTGCATGAAGCTGATTGCTTTGGTATCGGCTCATGTGTTTATACTGTGGCGAGGAAGACGGATGAGGAGGTAATGCCCCGGTTACTTACCGGTAATCTTCATTACTCCGAGTCCTTGTCTTCCTCGCCACAGTATAGTTTCCCTTCATTCCCGGCCCTGGTGGTGGCTTAATGTCTGCGGCTTGGTTGTTCAGGCCTTTTTGGTGATTTCTGTATCCCTTTATGGGATTGGCTGGAGACACTGGGGGCCATCTTGGAGGAGGGAGAGGGAGACTAGAGCGAGAAAAGTTATACTTGGAGTTTCTGTGGGAGCCGGAGGCTCATGTGTTTATACTGTGGGGAGGAAGACAAGGACTTGGAGTAATGAAGATTACCGGTAAGTAACCGGGGCATCACTCCATGTGGATGTCCATGCAGTAGATGTATCATGGAGACAGAGCTTGCTTATACACAGGCCACAGTGTGTTTGATATCAGTGAACACTTTTAGGGGCTGATTCACAGAGCCATTTGCGAACTTGATGTGGAATTAGCCATTAAAATGGCCCTATGTTACAGTTGTAAATTCATGTTTTGTATCTACAAAGATGAATTTGGACGAGCAATGCTATATTACTCACATATAAAATGCACATGTATGATGTACTATTACATAGGCACAAATTACACAGGATCGAGCACTGGGTTTTCCGGGAAAAGGGTAAAAACTCGCAAGTTAGTGGATTTTCACCAACTTTTGCATGGCATCTTGCCACCCTGCATACTGTCGGAGACGTACTCCTGTTGAAAGCAGGAGGAAGTCAGTATTCAGTATCTGAATCAAGAAAGAGCACTGCCAAGGTAGGTGTTGAGGGAGGGAACTGTCTTTATGAGCACAAGAATTTTCTCTGATGGGAAGAAAATCGCAATTTTAAAGTGCAATTGCAAATAAAAAAGTTAAATTCGATTATATATATTTTTTTAATTAGAAAAAGAGCAATTTCACTTTGGCGTTATCATTTCCCATCAGTACATGCACACAATGCTCATTTACACAGCCATAAATGGCAACAAATGTGAGTACATGGAATGTAAATTCCATGGTTGTTGGAAATCTACTCCAGACGTAGGATCAGATCTAATGAAGCAAATGTCTTACTACGTTGTAGTGAATCTGGCCTATGTATGGTAAGGTAGCTTAGTTAGTTGAGCACTCACTTGTAATCTGTGTGACTCCTGAAGTAGAAAGAGTTTAAAAAGCAGAACTGACAACTCGGACTATCATCCTTTCTAGGTCAATAAAACGAATTGCACCATTTCTTACAGTGCTGCCCTGATGCTAACCTGCAGCATCAACTGAAAATTCAAAATAACAGTTCTTATGTTTATAAACCTTACCTGAATCTGCTATTTAAATTAATACATGGAATCCAGACTTCCCATTATTTATTTCGTATTTTTTGTGTAAACAAGTATCCTAGTGCATGCTCCACGTTTTATATGCAATATTTTATTTGTTAAAGCTGAGATTGTTCTGTACCACTGGGTTACAATGTACAGATGTGAAATGGCCATTTGAGCAGTTTTTGAAATATGATGCCTGAATATGGCAGCCCACCAGGATCCCACTTTAATAATGCAAGGCTCGCAGGTGGTGTGCTCGTTTCCTGTTGCCAAATTATACTGGTGTGAGTAAACGAAGATAAATGGAGGGACAATTATATGTTCTGTAATGGGAGGCAAACCGTTTGCAGACATACCACATTAAGCGAAAAAGTAAACGTGTTTAGTTTATTGCAAGCTTTAAATGCAATCAACTCGCTGATCTGAAAAATATAGCGAGGAGGCGTTTAAAATGCAGAACAAGACAAAACAATGAGTAGGTGGGAAACTGAGGTGTCCACACTAAGGGCCTGATTTTTATGTCGGACAGACCAGAGTCCGTCTGACATCGATTCAGTACAGGACCGACCCACCTCCTGTCGGCGGTCCCAACCCAGCAATTAGGATGTGACCGAACACTGCGACCTAACACTGTTCAGTCGCACTCCTATTCTTTACAATGGGAGCATGCCATGCCGACCGGAATGAATGCTCTCATTGCAAAGAGAAGAGGTGTAGTTTGTCCCTGCACCCCGTGGCAGACACCTGAAGGTGCCTACCACATGGAGAGGAATCTACAGGGGTCACCATAGGTGCTCCGTTGACCTCCAACCGGAGGCGGTGCACCCATGGGGGCCCTGCTGGGGGCCCCCAAAGTCGACTTCTGACAGTTTTGCTGTGTTGGAAAGGCCAGCACAGAAAGGCTGTCGGAATCCGACATTGTAATCCCTCGGGCGGAAAGAGCTGCCCTTGGGATTACTGGAGACTTTCCGAATGGCAGACGGCCCTCCGAGCCCATCGGAAGCCATTCAGAAATCCGGTACGGATTCCTTTCAGAGCGACTCCATCCAAATGGGTTGGTCGGAAATTAATCCGAAAAGAAGATTACGATGCCGTAGGAACGGCTCCAACCAAGGGTCCGAGCCTTTTACGACGGCATCGTAATCAGCCCCTAAATAGGAATAAAAAAGAGTACTAATAGGGAAAAATAAAGCAAAATGAAAAAGGATAAGGGGCAAAAATGTATCAAAGTAATCAAATACACAGTAGTTCCCTTCTCTTGCTCATCTCCCTCATGAATGTGATTGTCAGGGAGACAGAGGAAAAAGTCAGTCTCCATCTATGCCAAAAATAAAAGAAGATGACTACGAGTGACACTTAGCCATTACTAAGACTTTTGTGTCTTTAGAGTGGTCATCAAAATCCCTTTACTCAAACTTAAGAAAATCATGTGTCAGGTTATGGGGCAGATGCATCAAAGACCATGGGCCTGATTAGGTGTCTGGCGGTCGAAAGACCGCCAGACTTGTGGTGGCGTAGCTGTGGAAGTCCAGCTACCGCCGCACTGGTGGTCCAACCGCCCCAATTAAGAGTCGGGCAGTTGGACTGCCCTAGTACCGCCACCAGGGAACCGCATTTACTGGAATTGGCGTGGCGGTCAGAGGTTGCAATATGATTGGAGGGACTGCCGTGGTCCTGTAAAGCATATTACAAGTTTCCTCTCCACCGGCGGTGACATGGATGTTCCTCCTCCATGTCAACCCTGGCAGAGAGGAAACAAACTGGCTTCCTCTGTTGGTGCATGCACACAATGGGAAATAACATATGCCCCCATGTGCAAGCACAAGAGTTCCTGTACGACATGGACTATTAAGACCATGCAGTGCAGGAACCTTGCCATTAAGGTGCCTTTTTCAAAGGCACCGTAGCCTTTAAAACAGGCACCGTCCAGCAAAGACACACCGCCTGCCCACCAGCCAGACTACAAATAACTTGTAATTTGTTTGGCACATATTTGGCCCCAAAAACAAGATAGCAATAAGAGTATTCTAGTTTCTGATGTTATGATGCAAAAGTCCAATGTTGTTGTATATAAATGTGTTTGTATATAAGTATTTCATGCACTGTCTATTGTGAATCGTCATAAGTATTTTTATGTTTTGTATGTTAATTTGAAAAATGTGTGTCTCTTTACTTCTCATGCAATTAAAATCTTTTTGGCAAAATACAAACAATTGCAAAGAAAGGAATTGTTTAATAAAAATTCCACTCAAACAGAAAAGATAGTGGTCTGTTTGTTGCTCAAAATTAATAAGAGCATAACGTCAAACGGAGCCAGGTTCCTCTTTTTGTATTCAACTTGTGGGCCTGCAGCACTTATTGTGCCACCCACTTAAGTAGCCCTTTAAACATGTATCAGGCCTGCCATTGTAGCCTGTGTGGGCAGTTTTAAACTGTCATGTCTACCTGAAAAAAATAAATCATTTGCCAGACCCAAACCTTCCTTATTAATACATAGAAGCCCCCCCCCCCCCGCCAGACATACTCTGAACAGCCCAGAGGGCAGGGTGTAATGTATATAAAAAATGTCAGTCCCACCCTCTCCAACACCTACATGACACCCCTGACCTACACTGTCAGATCGCATAGACTCAACATCTACTTCTACGCAGACAACACCCAGCTCATCGTCTTGCTGACCGAAACCCCTCCCCCACCAGACCTACTTGCATGTTGAACGTCGCCGAATGGATGAAGGTCAACTGTCTCAAGCTCAACTCGGATAATAAGGAAGTCCTCACTAGTGAGAACAACACCTCGCTCTGGAACGACCATGCCCGCAACCTCGGCATCATCCTGAAGAGAAAGCTATCTATAGAAAAACAGGACAATGCAGTCTCATGCACCTGCTTCCACATCCTCTGCATGCTTCACAAAATCTTCAGGTGGCTCCCAGTTAACACCAGATGGCCTGTCAAGCAGGCCCTTGTCACCAGCAGGCTGGACTATGGAAATACACTCTGCGTAGGAATCAATGCATGCCTCCTGAAGAGACTTCAGTCAATACAAAACACAGTAGCAAGACTCATCCTCAACCTCCCCACAAGAATCAACATCACACCTCACCTCAGGAAACTACACTGGCTCCCAAACAGAAGAGATGCCAGTTCAAGATGCTGACCACTGCTTACAAAACCCTACACAACATACATCAACAAATGCCTGACCTTCCACCAACTGACCAGACACCTATGATAAGCCTCCCTCTTTCTCGCAGACATCCCAGGATCCGCCAAACCACAGCAGAGGTTTCTCGCACCTGGTGGCCAGGGCATGGAACATCCTTCCCCTGAACCTCAGGACCGCCCCATTGCTCCTGTAATTCAGAAATAGCTCAACATCTAGTTATTCAAGTGAAAACCACCACGCAGCAGCCAACAGCTCCAGCGCCTCAAGACCCTCATGGGTGATTTGTAGCGCTTTATAAATGATTGATTGATTTAAGTTTTACATGTGCTAGAAGTGAAAAACTCTTAAATTAGTTTTCACACTCCTGCAAGGCCTACCTCCCCCATAAGATATATTGGCTTACCTTATTACATTTAATAACCTTTAATTGGGAGCAGGTAAATAGATTGAGTTTAGTGACTTAAGAGTTTTCCTGTCCTAACCATTTGGTGCCTGCAGCCTGATCCTGGGTCACACGACTATATGTAGCTAGCAGTTGGTCTTTGCATATTGCTCCGAGACAGTGAGACAAAGGGACGATTGGTGTTGGCAGAATGGACCACCCTGACTTAAAGCAGTGGGGAGCTGTCACCTAACACACTAGCACACCACAAACGCTCTGCCTGAGTACTCTCAAAAAGGGTCTGACACTGGTCTTTTGTGAGACCAGACAATCTGGGGCCAGGGCAGGGAGGCAGGAAATTCCCAGCACCTCTCACAGGTGGAAACCTCTGGAAGTTTTTCCTACTTTAAAATGGAAAGGTAAAAATATTGGACGTCAGACCCAAACTCTTCAGTACACTTCCTGTGGAAGACTCTGTCAGAAGGAAGGACTGCTGTGCTGCTGAAAGGACTACCACTCTGTTGGACTGCTTACCTGAAGGAGTGCTGGCCTGCTGCCTGGCTGCCCTCTTGCCTGGGTGAGAAGGACTGGACCTGCAATCTGAACCTAGGACCACCAGAGTGACTCCAAGGGCTAGTCTCTTGTAATCAGCACCCAGACTCTGCAACTATGAGTCATACCCTGCCAATTAGTGCCACCTCCATTCCTGGACCCTTGGAAGTGGACCTGAAGGCGCTCTGCCAATCCATCTGTGGACTCAGCAGAACCAATGATCAGTACACCCCGAGCAAAATCGACACTGCTGTGTGGAATTTCTGGTCACAAGGGCCTTGTACCACCACCACAGCCTGAATTCTCCTCGGAACAGCCACTGCATGACACATCCACAATGCAGGACCTCGCATCGCAGCCTTGCAGTTCCCCAGAACTAGCACTGCGTAACACATCTCTGACCTGGACCTTACATCGCCTCAGCTGTGCGACGCATTCTGGCCATGGAACCTTGCCAAGCTCTGCAACCAGGGTCAGATATATTCTTGTTCAGTGTGTGTCGATGTACCCGACTCACACTCCATTGCAGTTCGCCTGAACTTGTGACTTTGTCCTGGTCTGGCTCGACCAGATATCCACAGTTGGCGCTTCGGAGCTTTGTGCTTTTTGAAGCTAGTTTTACTTAATTGTTTAAACCTGCATATCACCGGTTCTACTGATTGTAATTTTGGTCATTCATTAGTATTTACTCTATTGTACTAATTTGGAGTGTGATTCTTCTTGTGTTGTGTTTTCACAATATTACTGTTTGAAGTGTTGCATAAGCACTTTACACATTTCTTTGAGTTATGCTCTGTTCTCTAATTTAGGGTTTGTTAGTGACTTCACACTGACAAGGAGTGTGGTTGCTACTTGATTAGGGTTTCACCCCCTCAACCAGTAACCCAATTACTCACACCATTCCTATTCACAAATTGCCCTTCTAAAGTTACTACAGCCAAAAATGACCCAAAACGGTAATTTGGTAGTAGCTCATAGCCTATCACTAGCCATCATCTTCAGTTGGGTTATTGTTTGTCTCTCCTCCCTGCTCCCTCTGTACAGCGCCAAGAAACCTAATGGTGTTAGCGCGCTCAATAAATTAATTTAACATAACATAACATAACAAGTCAAGCAAAACATATGGCCAACCATCGGTACTGCAAAACCCTCCTGTTGAAAATAATGGATGCAGAGACTTGAAATAAATACATTTGCAAATAAAATTACATTTAATCATTTAGAATAGTCAAGTTATAGATGCACTTAATTTAATGTTAAAAAATATTTTAAAATAAAACATGCTGTATTTAACTTATTTGAATTGTTTTTAATGTAATTAAATGGATATGTTTATTTAAATATAATTAAATACATTTAAATTATTTCTATACATCACTTTTAATAATTGTTAATATATAATTATGTTAGGTAGTCTTCACAAAAATAATATTTCATTTGATATATTAAACAAATATATAAAATGAATTTTCAATAATATTTAACATAAGAATATTTTTAGTAATTGTTTTCAAGTTTATTAAACTTTTCTATTTTCTCCTGTACTGTTGCATGGGGAGATCTTCCATTAATATGAATATATCAAATTAAATTAACATTATTTTCAAAAGATTTATGAACCAAAAAATACCACCTACAGTAAAATGTTCTATTCATTTATTGAGTATTACAAATTACAAAATAATATGTAAATAATCAGCTTTTACAAATCAAGGCTACATTTTATTTTACATTTAAAATGTTGATAAAATATTGCATATTGTACATATTTTCTTTTAATTATATTTAAATTGTTTACATAATCTTAATTACATATACATATATATTTCTTTATAGATTATAAATACAAAAGTATATATATTTATTCACTGTAAAATATAAACATCAACGGGACTTGAAAATTTAATTTTAAACATACCATTTTAAACTAACATAACTGTGGGATGTGACAATATAAAGGGTTAGAGCGGCAAACCCTGATGCAGAGGTCTGGCCCGGGACCAGGGTCAGACCTCCTTGGCGGGTCTTGGGCTCAAAATTCCACGGACCTGATAATTGCCTATTCCAATCATGGAGTCCTACTTTGCAACTCTGGGCAATAGCTTGCTTAATCTCCACAACGGCCCCCACAACGCTAAGGATGCCTGGCCTCCACCTTGGGGGTGCCCAGAAGTGGACGCCTCACAGGGAAAGCCAGGATGGGTTCCACAGCGGTATTCGTACAAGCGCCTTGAGACCCTTGCGGGTGAATAGTGCGCTATACAAGTATCAATTTAGGGTGTCATTTTAAGTAAGGTAGACCTACTGGCTTTGACAAAGTGTCAGATCACCAAAATATAAAAAGCGGGTCTATTGGCTTTTTTCAAGGGGTTTGCACATCTGCATATAAAAAGCAGACCTATTGTTTTTTTTTCAAAAAGTCACCAATAACTATAATGAAATGTATATTTTATAAATGAACACAGTTCAATTAAAGTGAGTGTCATAAAATATTTTCAATAGAGCCTTACAAACAAAAACAATCAACGTGTCTTCAAGTCTTTTTTTTAAAAAAAATTCAGGTCACAAAATGCAAGTCTAGGAACACACCACAAGGGATCCCTGGACTCCAGCTGAGAAGCATACAGCTTCAGCTTGGAGTGCTTTACAAAATATCAAAAGCTCTCCTGGGGTCATGGATTTAACAATCCAAGAGAGTTACTGTGTTTTTTTTAGTTTCTCGGGGGCTTCTGCACTCCCTACAGCCCCCGCAACATAAAACAAATGTTTGAGCGTGCCCCTGCCCCTTCCAGGGGCACAACCAAAAATAAAAAATATAATTTAAAAAATTCCCACTAAATTATGCCGCACTACTTGCACGGGGCAGTTAATAATAATTGAGCAGCTACCGCTGCTCATTTATTATTATTTTTCTGTTGCATTTTTTGCGTGGGTGTCCTGGTGCCCACCCAAGGCACCCACAACATAGCAAATTTTAGGGACTACGGGGGGAGCCCATAGACCCCGGTGGCCCCGGCGGCCCCGGCGGCCCTGCTGGGTCCCCTGCCGGCACCCACACTAGTCGCTGAACGAAGCCATCATTTGTTTTTTTAACATGTCCCAGTGTTCATTCAGACCATGCACAATGACTCTTCCATTGGGGGCCGCGGGGAAGGCCCAAAGCTCCCATGGCCCCTAAGGGCTCCCCAACCACCACAAGGATGGGTGCAGGTGGTAGCCGGCTTCATTACTATGTAGCAGCTTATTTCTGTGCTCCTGCCCGGGCCTGCCCGTTAGAGTGCAAGCTAGGAATAAAGTTTATATTCTCTGCCTGCACTCTCCTGAGCAGGGCACACTAGTGTCCAGGGGGCGGCTAGGGCATAAGTTATAATTACTGTAGAGCAAAAGTTACAGTTACATAAGATAACTATAAATGGTGAATTTGAGGGGTTTTGTTTGTTTAACTCCTTAACCGCGGCACAAATTCCGCCGCTGGAGTTCTGAAGAGTAGGCGGGGCCGTATTGGCCAATGGACTTGAGCTGCACTAGCCAAGTAGTGCTCGCGATGGCCGTTGGCCGGCAAGTGCAGCAAAGGGGTTAAAAAGATATGTTTTACGTAACATTGAAATTTTCACCTAACTATACCGTCTCTTTATCTTTTGTATTTTTCTGTGAATTTCTGAGTTTTTTTTAAATCTAGTGCAACATAGTATTACAATTCCTAACTATAACATCATTTTAGCCATTGGGTTTTTCCAGTGAATTTCTATGTTTAATTTTTTTTTAAAGTAAGTTGTTTGTCATTGTTCGTGGCAACTCTGCGCTAATGCCCAACCCCCTAATGTACCTTTAGCTTCATCTGCGTGCTGTTGGCTTGGGCAGCCAACAACCCCCTCACCCCTGTGCATGGCTTTGCTATGTTATGTTATGTAACAGCAGAAATTCTTGTAGGTAACAAGGACCCCCTGATATGGATATGACTCCTGGGTCAGGGACAACAATTTTTTGTAATAGCAAATACCCAGGCAGACTTCAAACACAAAAGCTGGCTAAATAGTAAAGATAAAAACATAAATGTGTACTAGATAAAAAGTAATGCAATGGACTGAAATGATATCAAAAATAATTGAAATTTAATAGATGAATACACTTTTCACATAAAATACATAAAAAAACATGTGGCTATTATTTAAGTATATATTAGAAGCACATCATGATACATAAAAAAAGGATCTTTTGTTTTCCTTTTTATGAAGAATAGGGCTGTGTGTCAACGCGTTTCGACAAAGTCTTTTGTCTTCATCAGGACTAGTAGATAGTCAGCCACTCTTTCTAAAGAAATCTTTTTGATCAAGGTAGTTCAGTGTAGATGGAGTAAGGCACCTTCGTTTTATTTACTTGTTTCAGTCTGTGTTGTAACTGTTGAGACAGTATTTAAAGCGGCCTTCTTTTTTCACCTTCACCTATTACTTGATTTTTCTTTAAAAGGGAGAAGGGATCCCAGGAAGCGTTTACTCATATGACAGCAAGGTATACTGAGCGATATGACTCGTTAATCGGCCGTTTCGCTTACGCGCTTGTATCTTCTTCTTAAAGGATGCAGTGATGCAGTTCGTAAAAAAGCTCTTTGTAGCTTGGGAGCGGATCAAGGGATGCGGTATATGTTGGTTTGAATGCGCGCGGTAAACGTGATGCAGGCACGTTTGGATAGGTGTGCTTCTGCTCGAAAAATAACTTCCTCCTTCAGCGGTTCGGGATAGACGAATGGCACAGTAACAGCAGAAAACCTCCTCATTTAATTAAGGCAGACATATTGGCTCAAAATACCGAAATAATAGTTGCTGGGCCTATTGGTTTATAAAGGGGTCAATTCATAAACATATACACAGCAGACCAATAAACATAATCAAATTTGTATTCATAAATACGTACATTGTAATGTTTAATAATAGTGATTGTGATCAAATATGTTTATTAAGCCTTTTTATGAAAACATTAACATGACTTTGAGTCTTTTTTTAAAATTTTTCAGTCCACAAACTGCAGTCATAGAACAAACCACAAGTGGTCCCTGAACTCAAGCTGAAGAGCATCCAGATCCAGCTTGGAGTGCGTTAAAAAAATATGGTAAGCTCTCCTAGGGTCATGGATTCCATAACCCAGGAGTCATACTGTGTATTTTTCAATATTGTTGGGGACTGCTGATCTCCACGCATCCCCCCTCAACATTAAAAAAATGTTTGGTGGTAACTCTGCCCCTTCTAGGGGTGCCATTGTCAAGAAAATATATAATTTAAGAAAGCCCTGGGGTATTATGGGGCACTCCTTGCCAGGGCAGTAAAGATAAATATTAAACAAGAGGCTTCTGCCACTCATTTAGTATTTTTTTTAAATGTCACTAGTGCCGAGGTGTCCACATGAGGCAGCCACACTAGTTTTAAATTTTGGAGAACAGAGGGGCCCCCAGTGTAGTGGGAGACAGTCATTTAAAAGAAATTTTGGTGGGTGCTGCGACCCAACCGGGGCCCTCACATGCACAATAACATTTGGGGCCGTGGGGGAATTCCCGAGGGCCGAGTGGCCCCTGATAGCTCCCATTGTGAAAGTGGGCTACTTCGTTTATTGGTGGGTGCCCCGGCATGGATATCTCCCTTCGCTATCAAATGCGCTTTACTGCTGGGCCGGACCTTGGCATTTTAAAAATAATTTACCACAGATTCAACCCAAATTCGTAGTCATTTTTTAAATTACTTTTTGGGCCCCAGGTGGTGGCCCGACAGAACCACCACCACCAGGCATAGAGGGGAGGAGTATCCCATCAATATATTTTTTTACCTTTTTTCTGGACAGGAGACTGAAAGCAGAATCCAACTGCTGCCATTACCTCAAGGTCTGTCAGGGTGAAGTATCCATACTTTTTAGCCTTAATTCGCATTTACATCAAATCACAAAAAAACCACTTTCTGGACCAAGCTCCTGCTTCCTTCCAAATTTGATCAAATTCGTTCAGGATTTTTTGCGGTATCACTGTTTAATTTTCCTATGGAAAAATGAATGGGAAAACACATTTTTGGACGCCCTCTTTTATCTCTGCCCCTGCATGATGGATCACCCCACAACCTTTCAGGAAGGAACTGAGGTAGATAGGACTATTTTAAAAACAATTGTGAAGATTCATCAAACGGCTACGAATTTATAAGCACACCCAAAAATGTGTGTTTTTCCTATAGAAACGTCCTAAGAATAATTACCCATTGGCAATGGAATAATATAAATACCAAAGGTTAAAGTGACCTTATAGTTAAGTGAACATTTAATTGATAACATAGGGCATCATTACGTAGCGGGAGCAGGACCACCCGACAAAGAGTCGGCAGCCCTGCTGCCCTTATTAACATGCAACCCCCTTCAGGGCAGTCGCAAAGTGTATATTTTCCATTGCAGCCCGTGCTGCAGGCTGCAGCACAAGCTGCAATAGAAAATGTACACTTTAAAATTATCCCTGCACCATGTGGCAGGCACAATGGGGTGCCTGCCACATGGTGCAGGGTTGTTTAGCCCTCAGGCCCCATAGTGGAGGGCCAGGGGAAGGGTGGTCCCCAAAGTCAGGCGAACCACCACTAAAGGGCTGGCAGAAAGGGGCATTGTAATCCCTACGGCAGTGCCTAAGCAGGCGCCGCCCCTATTGTATGGATTACTGACACTCTGACTGTCGCAAAGCATTGGACTGTCCCTCCGCCTGCTGCCTCCAACTGTACACATTGTAATGCATCAGCAGCAGATGGTGTACCGCAACCGACCACTACCGTAATCAGCCCCATAGTGTTTCAAACTTAGAAAAACACTGAAATTCACCAGTTGTAGATGTCTCTAGTAATTGAGACATTTAGAATCTCGTCTCATCATAAGATTCAGGGCCAAGCATTCCCATGGTTCAAACAGATGAAGAGCCTTTTATCCATCTGGGAACTGGTACAGAAAGAAAGTCGATTAACTTCCTGTAAAGTAATATAAACAATTTTAAAAACAATCAAAACGAACCACCACATGTAAAATAATCACGTCAAGCGTGTGTTTTATATATGCAAACATATATAGCACAACCCAATACAAAAAACGATAATACGGTGAAAACCGAGTGACCAGGGAGAAGGGGCACTTAGCCCAGTACAACTATATACGAAATCCCATTAGTCATAGACACTGAAATCTTAGCATTAGGCCACTAGAGCCATGCAGGAAACATAAAGGCAATGACAACACACAATAGGCATGAAGCCTAATGATGAGGAACCAAATCTTCAAGGAGTACACACTGAGAGAATAATTACAAACTGTCAGCACACCCTCCACCTCCCTAAGTAATGTTTTTGATTGGGTTAAATAATATAACAAACACTCACAAGGCTTGTGGAAAACAAGAATAAGGAACTGCAATAACTGTACATGTCAAATGCTGTTGTATAAAATGATTGGATCACTGTTGTGTATACTTCAAACTACCTATCCCACAATGCTTCATTGTGAGCAAAAGAGGGAATTCTGTATAAATGGAGAAACTAAAAAGGGACTTACCTAACCGTGAACATGACTTGGTAGTCGAAACACTTTGGTGAGCTGTGTGTCAACAGATGGCCACTGAATAAAAACTACTTTGCAATTGACTCTTGGAGTAACTTTTTGGTGACGAGTATTTTCAGGGCTTGGTTCCGCCCTGAATGCCTGCACCTTCTGCATAAGCGCATTGTCTTGGGAGCCAAGTTGGAGATATATATATATATGCATGTATATATTACCTACTGGCGGTCGCCAGTAGGGAGTCATAGTTAGGACCATGTTTCCATAGAAAAAGCATTTTTTACTTGCTGTCATTGACTTGGTATCGACTTGGTATCGTTTGACGAATCTTCAGGAAACTGGTCCAAAAAAGTGTCATAGTGAGTCTTGTTGTGCATGGAAAGTTTCAGGGTTATCTGTCAAGCAGAGACCGACAAAAAGGGGGAGTGTCAAAAAAAGTGCGCTTTCCATTTTAGTTCCCATAAGAGCTTTAGATAGAACTGCAGCTCGAACCGCTGGATGGAATTACACCAAAATTGGCAGAAAGCTAGCTTTTGATATGCCGATTGTGCTTTTAGTTATTTGGTGTACATCCGTCCAGTAATGAAAATAAATCAAAATTTGCATATCTACAATCGCAGCTAATTCACGAATGATGATCAACTCATGCAGGAAAATGAAGAGCTCTCATTGGCTTCAAACAATTCCACCAGGAAGTTATGGCAGGCATCTTGGGACTCGGCTTCAGCTGAATCCCACAAAAAAAGTGAAAAAAAGAAAAGGAGGCAGGGTAGGAATACCTTGACCACCAAACCTTTTTCATGGGTCCCAAAAGGACCCCGGCAGTGCAAAAAAGATTTTTTTTTACTTTTTGCAGTGAATTCATGAAATTTGCAAATTTGCAGCAAAATGTTTTCAAATAAACAAGCACAGGCTCCCGCACTTCTTTTATAAAAGGCCCACGGGTGGGCCTGGTTCCAGGGGAAGATTTAAAAAAAGAAGGGGTCTCATGAGGACCCCCTCCTGAAGCTCTTGGAGCCCCGTGGACCACTACCACCTGGTGCATTTTATTATTATAGGAGGGGGGCCACGCAGACCCCCCTCAATGGCCTCAGATGAGCCCCAGTGACCACCACCTCCCCGGGCTTTAATTAAAAACAATTGTGTAGGGGGGCCAGGGGACTAACCACTTCCCCAGGGCTTATGATAATATAGTGTGGATCGCGGTGCAGACCTCCAGTACCCTGGGGACCACCACCTCCCTGGGGCTTTTTTTGTTATAAGAAGGAGGGGGCACACGACCCCCTCCTGGGCCATTACCGGCCCCTGGGACCACCATCTTCCCAGGTTGACCCGTGCAAATAGAAGGAAGGGGGGGCCAAAGGGCCCCCACTCCTGGAGCCATACATGGCCCTGGGGACTGCCACCTCTAGGGCTGGCTCCTGCTATGACCTGTGGTACCCTCACTCAGGACATAGCTGTTTGTTTTAGCTTCTCCCGCCAAGTTCAAGCAAACACTTTGCTTCCAGTGGGTGGAAGCAAACAAAGGGCTCCCACCCGCTGGAAGCAGAGTTTTAATCTCTTTCTCTGCCTGCAGATATGCAGGCAGAGAAAGAGATGAAACGATTGCTCCTGCTCGCAGGTAACTGCATTAAAAGCAGCTCCCTGCATGAAGCAGCAATTGTAGCTCCCACAGGAGGCGGGGAGCCGGCTGGGATAGCTGAGGCATTGAGGCTCCCACACGGTCCCGGGAGAACAGATGGAAGGAAGCAAAAAGAGGCAGAATTAAGGTCAGAAACAAGCAGAAAGAGGCAAGAAAAGGGAGAGAAATTAGCAGTAAGAGGCAGAATAAAGGTGAGAAAGAAGTAGAAAGAGGCAGAATAAGGGTGAGAAATTAGCAGAAAGAGGCAAAATAAAGGTGAGAACAAGCAGAAAGAGGCAAAGTAAAGATCAGCAACGAGCAGAAAGAGGCATAAAAAAGGTGAGGCATGACCAGAAAGAGCAGAATAAAGGTAAAAACTTAGCAGAAAGAGGAAAAATAGAGGGGAAAAATGATCTACAAGAGGCAGAACAAAGGTCAGAAAATAACAGAAAGAAGCAGAATAAAGGTCAGAAACTTGCAGGAAGAGACAAAATAAAGATCTGAAGGCAGCATAAAGAGGCAGAATAAATGTCAGAAACAAGCAGAAAGAGGCCAGAAGGGAGCAGAAAGAGACAGGATAAAGGCCAGAAACTAGCAGAAAGAAACAAAATAAAGGTGAGAAACGAGCAGAAAGAGGTAGACTAAATGTCAGAAACAATCAGAAAGAGGAGAAATAATGGTCATTGGTGAGAAGAAAGAGGCAAAATAGCTGGCAGAATGACCAGAAAGAGGCAAAATAGAGTTCAGAAACCAGCAGCAAGAGTCAAAATAGAGGTCAGAAATAAGCAGCAAGAGGCAGAATAATGGTCAGGATTAGCAGAAAGAGGCAAACTAACAGGCATAATGAGCAGAAACAGGAACAAAGAGGGCAGGAGCAAGCATAGAAGAGGCAGAACAATGATCAAAAATGTAGCACAGGAGGCACAAAAGGGTAGTGGACTGCAGGCAAGCTGGACAGGAGGACTGTGATAGGCTGAGCTGGCATGAGTACCTGCTCCCGTGCACTGCTTACTTTTTTACCAAGAACTCACTGACAGACCCTCTCATACACTCACAGACCCACTCATGTACTCACTGACAGACCCACTCAGAGACTAACACACCCACTGACAGACAAACGCAGACACTCATGCACCCACTCACAGATCCATTCAAGCACTCGCAGACCCACTAAGAGACTTGCACACACCATCACAGATCCATTGAGAGACTCACACATCCACTCACACACTCACGCACCAACTCACAGACCCACTCAGATACTCATGCACCCACTCACAGATCTACTCAGACACTCATATACCCACTCCTTGATCCAGTCAAGCATTCATTCACCCACTCACAGGCCCACTTAGAGACTCACAAACCCACTCACAGACTCATGCTTCTACTCACACACTCAATAAGAGACTCACACACACACACTCAGACACTCATGTACCAACTCACAAATCCACTCAGAAACTCATGCACCCACTCACAGACCCACTCAGACACTCGTGTTCCCATTCACAGACTCACTCAGAGACTCACACAACTATTCACAGATCCACTTAGACACTCATCTATCCACTCACAGACCTTCAAAGACACTAATGCGCCGACTCACAGACCCAGTTAGACACTCATGCACCCACTCACAGACCCACTCAGACACTAATGCACCCATTCACAGATCCACACAGGTACTCCTACACCTACTTATACAGCAATACACACATCCATACAGTCACACACAAACCCACAAACCCACTCACACATCCACTCAGAGACAAATATAGCCACTCACACACCCACTCTCAAAGGTTACAGTTAGAAAATACAATTTTAAAAAAGCATTGAAATTCACTGGAAAACCCAAAGGTTACAGGGTCATTATAGTAAGGAAATAGAATTTTTTTAAATGTCGAATTTCATAGAAAAAAACAAGGGTTACAGGGACATAATAATTTGGCTTAGATTTCACTTGTACAAAACCTGTGAAATTCAGCAGTTATAGTTACCTGTGCTAACTATAACTTACACCCCCCACAATGCACTACATATGACCTTACCTATTACATCACTTATGACACAGTCAAGGACATCACTGATCACATCTTTAATGAAATCTCATAGAACCACTCACACACCCATACAACTTCTCATACACCTACTTTTGCCAACACTTATTCCACAAATGAAATCGTGCAATTTTTATTTCATCATCTATATAGGGAAGACCCAGCTCCTCATGGCATATAACATTTGCAGTGTGAAACCATTCTCGATGTATTGAAGTTTACCTGTTTTTTTTATATCCCTCTACCCTCACCCCATATAGGGCGGTGGCAATACATTTGGGTTTGTACAGGGCTATCATCTCTGCCAAACGTTTGTGTATCAATGCCCTTGCAAAGCGAAAGATACCTTCCACATTCCATCCCATTTGTTGGGCTTTCATAAGAAGGTGGGATTTCCAGTCTATGGATGAGCTACAGACACTCACACAACCACTCACTCATCCAATTAGTCACTCACACAACATCTCGTAAACCAATACAGCCACTCATACACCCACAAACCCATTCACACACCTATACAACTTCTCACATGCCCATTCACACAACCATACAGACACTCACACAACCACTCACTCACCCATACAGCTACTAACAGAGCTACTTAATCACCCATGCAGCCACTCACACATCCATTCACTCTTCCACAAAACCACTCACATACCCTTTCACACACCAATTCAATCACTCATGTGCCTACTCACCCATCTCTACAGCCATTCACACAAATATTTACTGTGCAAAACAGCCACTCGCACGCCCACTCACTTATCCTTATACACAGTCAGTCACTCAAATACCCATTCATCCACTTACACACCCAGTCACTCACTCATAATTCCATTAACACAGCCACTGAGTCCCCCATATAGCCTCTCACAAACACACTCGTCTTCTCTTAGAGCCACTCACACTGCCACCGCAGTCACCAATACAGCCACTCACACACACACACCCATCCATACAGCCACTCACATAGTCTCTCACTCACCCATACAGCTACTCACACACCAACGTATTCACCCATACACTCACCCACATACACACCCATACAGCCACTCACACATCCACTCCCCCAATAATAGAGACAGACACAGTGCAACTCATATGACATTATATTAGAAACAGTATCACTCATTAGTAGTATTAAAAGAATAGTATATTAACTTATGCAGTAGCTTAGTATATATCTTTAACTCTCAGAAACGTTTATGAAACACTTACACTCACAGGATGATGTCATCATTGATGTCTTTTGAGATGTCATCAGTGATGTCACTGACCATGTAATATGTGATGTAATATGTGGTCATAAGCAGTGCATTGTGGGGGCATAAGTTATAGTTAGCAGGTAACTATAACTGCTGAATTTCACTGGTTTTGTAAGAGTGAAATCTGAGCCACACTATAACGTCCCTGTAACCTTTGGTTTTTTTCTGTGAATTTCAAAGGTTTTTTTAATTCTATTTCCTAACTATAACGTCCTTATAACCTTTGTTTTTTCAGTGAATATTTATACTCCCCGTGGTGGTCCCCAGGGCTGTGGGGCCAGTGTGTGCAGCCACCCACATTAATGTTTTATTTTGCCCCGGGAGGTGGCCCCCACATTAACTTTACATTTTGCCAAGGGGAGGTTGTGATCCCTCGGGCACAGGGGTTGCTGAACAGGCAACCCCTGCATTTCTTTAAAATTAGGCCCAGGAAGGTGGCAGTCCCTGGAGCCACAGGGGAGGCCATACGGGCATTCCCCACACTTATTTTACAAATAGCCCCAGAGAGGTGGTGGTCCACAGGGATGCCGCATGGACATCCACCGCATTATTATAAAAATTGGCCCGAGGTTTGGAACACCTGGGGGCTTAATCAAAAAGACAAGTCTTTTTAAAAAAAAATTAGCAGCAGATCTGCGGGTCCACATGTGAATTCACCACAAAATTCAAATGCTTTCAACCCCCAATTGGGTCACTGTGGGACCCCCTCCCCACAATATCGGGGGGGGAAGGGAATTCCTACCTTTTCGCCTTTTTTAAAAATTTTTGTGGGACTTGGCATAAAGCCGCACCCCAAGTTGGCTGACAACACTTACTGGTTGAAGTGTTGGCAGCCAATCAAATTTTAGTAGGATCTGTCGGTCCACTGTAAGGACTAGCAAACCCAGATATCTATATTGTTTCAGTTTAAATATCTCTGGAACTGCTAAATGCATTTACACCAAATCACAAAATGCATGCTTTCCGGACTCACATCTAGCTTTCTGCTAAATTTGGTGTAATTTCACCCAGCAGTTCGGGCTGTAGTCATGTTCAAAAAATGAAAAATCCCCATAGACATAACATGGGGAAAAAGCGTTTTGGGACAACCTTTTTTCTCGGCCCGCTTGACGGAACACCCGAAAACTTTCAACACAAATGCTGAACCAAAAAGGGGTAGTTTTGTGAAAATTTCGTGAAGATTCGTAAAGCATCACCAAAGATATTGTCAAAAGAAAAAAACACTTTTCCTATGCAAATTTTGGCCCTAACTATAACTGCCTACTAGGTATCGCCAGTAAGTTTTATATATATTTATACATATTACCTACTGGCGGTCGCCAGTAGGTAGTTATAGTTAGGACCTAGTTTCCATAGGAAATCCGCAACATTCTATTTGGAATAACTTTGGCGCCGGTCGACGAATCTTCGCGAAAATCTTCAAGAAAATGGCCTGCTCCGCTCCGCTCCTTCCCTGAAAGTATGGGGGTGATTCGTCAAGCGGGGCTGAGAAAAAAGGGGGTCCCAAAACATGTTTTCCCAATGCAATTTTCTATAGGACCTTCAAGACGAGCTACATCCCGAACTGCTGAACGGAATTACACCAAATTTGGCAAAAAGGTAGAGTTCGGTTCGCAGGTTATGCTTTTTGGTGTAAATCCGTTCAGTAGTTTCTGAGAAAATCAAAGTAAAATCATAGATATATCTAGAGATGAAGTACCGTACTCCATACTGTACTCTGTACATTCCCGAGGACGAGCTTTCTGTTAATTGGCTGTCAACACTCCAAACCAGGAAGTGTTGGCAGCCATCTTGTGCCTCGGTTGAACCGAGGCACAAGAAAGCAGCAAAAGAAACGCGAAAAACACACAAAGGGGGCAGGGTAGAAACACCCTAACCCCCTAGGCTTGCTCAGGGGGTCTCACAAGGACCCCCTAGGCCAAAGAAATATATATATATTTTTTAAAAATCGTGGGATATGCGTAGGTACGCGTACCCCTTGAAAAAAAGAACC
This sequence comes from Lissotriton vulgaris, assembly GCF_964263255.1. Taxonomy (NCBI): domain Eukaryota; kingdom Metazoa; phylum Chordata; class Amphibia; order Caudata; family Salamandridae; genus Lissotriton; species Lissotriton vulgaris. Next base: position 87,235,336 of record NC_141697.1, on the reverse strand, counting down.
ACGGTCTGATTTTTTTTGTAATTAGCCCCTGGGGGGACCAAATCCCGGGGGCTTTATGAAAAAAAGTATGGTGGTCCCCGGGGCAGTGTGGGGGGCCCAATCCCCCCACACTGCCCCGGGGACCGACACCCCCGAGGCAAAGTATGTATGATAGCTGGGGGGCACTCAGCCCCCCTCCAAGCCCCGGGGACCGCCACCCCCGGGGCTTTATTTTTAAGTATGCGGGGGACTCACGGCTTCATTTTTAATTTTAAAAAAACCTCCCCAGGACACTAATATTTAAATTGGGGGTCCGTGACGGATCGCCAAGCCTTGGGGAAAACCACTGCCCAGGGCTTTTAACTGGTGGAAGGGGGGCCGTGCGGCCCCCCTCCTGGAGCCCTTTATGGCCCTGAGGACCACCACCTCCCAGAGCCGGCTCCTGCAGTGTCCGGGGTGCCTCGCGGCTCCCGCCCTACCATAGCAAACTGCTTTGATTTTTGAAAGAGAGAGCAGGAAACCTGCTCTCTCTTTCAAAAATCAAAGCATATTGCTTTTCTGCATGGGGAGCAGCATGTTAGCTGCTCCCCATGCAGAAAAGCAATGCTGGCTCCCGCAGGATGCCGGGAGCCGGCAGGGACCGTGGGGGGCTTGGGGACCCCCCACGGTCCCCAGCGGAGAGGGCAGGCCCGGGGGATGGGGTCCTCGGGCCATAAGTTGCCAAGGAGGGGGGCCACGCAGCCCGCTCCACCATTGAAATAAATAAATAAATAAATTGGCAGGCCCCAGGGGATGGGGTCCCCGGAGCCTTAAGGGGGCACAGTATGGGCCAGTGGGCTGCGTTGCAGAGAGGTGTAAAAAGGGGCATGGCCTCATTACACCTCTCTGCAATACAGCCCCCTGGCCCATACTGGAGGTTCCTGGTTGGCTAGTTGTCTCCCAGGGACCCCCAGTATGCAAAGGGAATTAGTTCCCCCTCTGCAAACGCGTCCCCACTGGCGCATACTGGAGAACGTGTTACGGGGCCTGTTTGCACAGTGGTGAAGGTAGGGGGCGGGGCTTGAGGTGATATGTGTGCAAACATGCCCTGTGGCACGTTTTAAGTTGGGGAATTAATTCCTCTTCAATCCAGAGGTCCCCTAGGGGCCAACTAGTCCAATAGGTACCTCTAGTAAGTGCCACGGAGCTGTGTTGCAGAGTGTTGTGAACAGGGGGCGTGCCCTCTGAACACCCTCTGCAACGCAGCTCCCTGGCGCATACTGGAAGTACCTGGTGGGCTAGTTGGCTCACAGGGAACCTCAGGATTGAAGGGGAATTAATTCCCCAACCTAAAACGCGCCACAGGGCGTGTTTCTACACGTCACCTCAGGCCCCGTCCACTTCCTTCAATATTGAGCGAAATATTCCTCTAAAATCAGCCGAATTATGAATTCCGATTTACTCACCTGTATCACCTGCATCTTTGAGCCCAGTACGGACCCTGAAAAGTAAATGTAACCATACTTACAGTAACTTGGATTTCCTTCCATAGTCTAACATTGACTGGTTTCACTTGGAAATTTTTCTAAGTGTGGAGTTTAAATAATTCCTCAAAAATCAGCCGAACTATTAATTCCGATTTACTCACCTGTTATCAGGAGAGACGTCAGTGCTGCATCTTTCAGCCCTCTACTGATCCTGAAAAGTAATTCTAATCGTAGTTACAGTAACTTGAATTTCCTTCCATAGGCTAACATTGACTGGTTTCACTTGGAAATTTTTTTAAGTGTGGAGTTTTGGAACTTTAACAAATTCCTCAAAAATCAGCCGAACTACGAATTCTGATTTACTCACCTGTTATCAGGAGAGACTTCAGTGCTGCATCTTCCAGCTTACTACTGTTCCTGAAAAGTAAATTTAACTGTACTTACCAGTAACTTGAATTTCCTTCCATAGGATATGATTGGCTGCTATATAAAATATATATAAATAAAAAAAATATAAAATAAAAAAATATATATTACAATTTCAATATTTTTAAAATCATTTTTTTCAGCCTAAATGGCACTGTACTTAACTGGTTCTCCTCCTACTTCCAACATAGAACCCAACAAATCAAAATTAAAAACTGCCTCTCCAGCCCTACATATGTCTCCCTCGGTGTCCCCCAAGGATCTATCCTCTCTCCTGCCCTCTTCAACCTCTTTATGGAACCTCTCACCCTCATACTTAAACAAGCCAAAATTAACTACCACCTGTATGCTGATGACACCCAACTATACTATAAAATCAAATCCCACTCTGATATCGTACAACTCAACACTGCCCTATCCAAAATTCAATCCTGGTTCTTCAACAACCATCTCAAACTTAATCCAAACAAAACTGAAATCATTCTTTTCTCTCATAAAAACAACCCTCTCCCCATTCAAGCATGGATCGTGGCCCTTAATGCCCTTGACTGCTCTCAGTTAAATCTCTTGGCGTCACCATCAACAGTAAGCTTACGCTCGATACCCATATAAAAAACTCGCCAAACTGAGCACTCTTCACACTCCGGCATCTAAAAAAAATCAAACCTTTCATTCCAGCCGAAGATTTCAAATCGGTTATCCAATCTCTTGTCCTTTCAAAGATTGACTACGGAAACGCTTTACTCTCCGGAACACCCAACGTTCACCTAGCCCCCCTCAAATCTGTCCTCCACTTAGCAACAGGACTAACTACTGACTGTAAGCATTCTGAACACATCTCACCTGCCCTCAAGGACTTCAAATGGCTTCCCATTGAAGGCAGATCCTCCGATAAAATTGCCTGTATTCCTCACAAAGCCCTTTATCAAAAGACACCAATTTACCTCTCCAACAAACTCACCAAAGCAGGCTTCGCCCAGACGTTGAGAAGTACAAACTCTCTCCTTCTCACCCCCCCGCTGTTAAAAAAAATGCATCTCAATCACACTCCTTCTCTGGAAAGGCCCCCAGCATTTGGAATGCCCTCCCCAAAGATCTACGATGTACCCCCTCCTACATAAGTTTAAAAAAAGTCCTTAAAATACACCTGCTCAACAAATATTGGGGTACTTAATCCCTCTCCTACCATACTTGTTCTACCCACCCCTCCTCCCTTAAACACTTCTGCTTCTCCCCCTTACTCCCAACATTTCCCCATCGAGACCCCCCTCCACCCTCCCTCCGCCTTCTACATCCTTACCTTTCCCCCTCCCTCTCCTTCTCACATACTATTATCCCTCCTGCCTTATTATGTCCACTGAACCTACCCTTATGCCCTTTTATACTGTTTTTGTCGTCATTACTCAATTGACTCTTTTAGTCTACCATGTATAACTGCTTCATTTTATATCAATTGTTCCGGTTCTTTTCCCCAAAATCATTTTTATGCAAATGTAAAGCACTCTGATACACCCGGGTGAAGCTAGCGCTATATAAAACTTCTTAAATAAAATAAATAAAATAAATAAGTAAATACCAAAACTGGTAGGCTTGGGAATGCATCAAAAGATAGGCCTTCTCATGGGAGGCTTAACGAGGAGAAATATCTTTATTTCTTCTCGTTACTTTCTCTATAGAAAGAGGAATATGCTTATCAGGACAGTTTTTGTGGAGGAAGGTGCCCTTGCCTGTAAAAAAACAATCCCACCTGCAACTCAGGCACCCCTGCACCATGGTGCAAAGGAGCCTGCGATAGCGCTAGGCAGACAAACTGCACCAATGCAGGACAAAGGCACAAATGCACTCCTTTCTTTTAAATACGCAGTGTGACTTTGTTATAAATATACCTCATACAGCCTGATTCATTATAGGGAAGTTTTGCGAGTCTGAAATAGCGAATCATAAGGAATAGCTATTCCAGACTCGCAAAACGGGATTCATGTAGGAATAGCAATATTTTTTGCGATTCCTACAGATTCCTTATTTGCGATTAGCTAATTGCTAATCGCAAATAAGGAATACTCCCCATTCATTCCTATGGGCCTAAAGGCCCATAGGAATGAGATTGCAATTTCAAGGGTGCAGGGGTGTCCAAAGGACACCCTGTAACACCCCTGAAATGTCAAATTACACAGATGTTACACACACACATGTCCAAAAGACATTTGTGTGTGTAACATGCAACTTAGAAAAAAGCTTTTAAAAGCATTTTTCTAAGTTTTCGCTATTTACCACGAGGTTTCACCTCGCGGTAAATAGCGGCCCGAAATTGCGATTTCGCAATTTGAAAACGGATGATGAATTGCATTTAAGGAATCTCAAATAGAGATTCCTTAAATGTAATTCCTCGCAAATTTGCGAATTCGCTATTACCGATTTTTGCATTTGGGATGATGAATCCCAAATGCAAAAAATGCGCTCGCAAAGGGCCAGATTCTGAGAATCTGGCCCTTTGCGAGCGCAATTCTCCTTCATGAATCAGGCTGTTAGTCTCTTGCAATGCCCGGTTCAAGTTAATACATTTTAGTTATACATACAAGACCTGCATTATTCCAAAGCTAACAAATAAGTACTACCTCAGTGCAAGGGCTGCATGCCCACAATGCCAGCGAGGGCCACCCTTAGGGAACATTGGCATCAACTTACACTTTCAGTCAACAAGTCCAGGGTCAGAAATGTGGAATGCTCTGTGGACGTATGCATACTGGGCACACAGATACTCTCACACAAAGGCAATACAGCTGATAGCAAATTCATAGACGTGACTCCTTCGTCAGCCAAGAGACAAATTGTCTTGGACTGCAGAAGGAACTCTCTCTCGCATTGGTGCGGAAGCAGAAGTCGAAAAGAGGGCGGGTTACCAAAGCATCCTTTTTTATACGGAGACACATAGAGGGATAAGAACACGCGAGCTATCCCAGGCATGGGAAGCGACCCTGGCAGATTTCGGGACAAAAGAGATAGGAGGTTGGCCTCTGATTGAGCCACAGAAGGACCAACACAGGTTCTTTCACAAGACAATGTCCCCAAGAGAGAAGGCACTGATTATTTTTACTGATTGGAGTGTAGTGGGGGGAGGGGGAAAGCGGGGAGTGGGCAGATGGCTGGGCCCACCTGATAATGGACGATAAGATGTCAAAAGAAGCGCTGCACAGGGGGTGGTATTGAGGAAAAGACTAAGTGGGATTTTAAAAGTAGATATGTTGTTTATTTCTTGTGATCTTAGTTTATGGCTCCATGTACAGGTTGAGAATATATGTTGCAGAGGTTGTAAAAAACAAGTAGTTTAAGGTAGCAGCCAGGCCTTCACGAAAACCAACAATCTTTGATGCAAAATATCACCTGATGGATCCATATGCTGCCTGAGATTTACACATTCAGTAACGTATAATGTCACAAGAAGCATGTAAGCATTCCCAAACTATCGGAAATGTAATAAAAAAATAACAATATGTTTATATATATATATATATATTGACAATCATTCTAGTGACAATGATTTGCAGCAGCATAGTTTATAACAAATAATCTGTGATGTAAAATACCTATACTATTAGGTAGGTGTAGTAATGAAGGCTACACATTGAGTAGGTTCAAGCAGGATTTATTCATAAGAAGGACAGCTTAAACAACCACAGCTGCAAAGAGATGTCTTCATCATCCAAGCTCAGTAACAGATAACAGTCAAGGGAAAACATTCTAAAGTCCTAACACTCTACTGAGTGACATGGGGAGATTCCAGATAACATGAGGTAATGGAATACCACACACCTCCCCCCCTTTGGAAAAAACAAACAAAAAAAAAACACAAAAAAAAACAAGAAAATACAAAAAGAAATCAGGTTCTAATGTAATCTTTAAACTTTGAAGGAGCACATTTAATGCGCTCACTACGTCTCAGTGAAATGTCCCCATGCTCAACACTTGATTGATTATCAAAAGAGACACAAGGAACAGGATGCGCCTCAGAATTAAGCATAGCATCAGAATCATTTACAAACACCTTTTCTAAATTGTCATAAACTTCATGCGTACCAGAGAAACCATCAGGATTATGGTCTGAAACAGGTTTGTCTGAGCAAAGACTGTCAGAGACAAGTTTGTGAGGAACAAATTTCGCTGGAGAAGTAGATTTCTGTGAAGGGGTAGCGAGGGGTTTGCATAGAGAAATCCTTCTTAAATTCCATATTTTGCCCCCCTCGACTCTGACAGCTTTGCTAAAAACTTCAATGACTCTGATAGGGTCAGACCATCTGGACACATTATTATGGAACAAACCACCCATTTTTGCACGCACTCGATCACCAACTCTTACGCGGCAAGTATTGTACTTCTTTTTGGCCGAATGCTGGATCATACTTTCCTGGTGCTTCTGAATTTTCTCCCTCAATACCTTAAAATCTACCTCGTAGGGAGAATCACCTTTTAGAAGTCGAGAACCTGGTTTTCTCCCACGCAATAGTTCAAAAGGAGATAGCCCAGTGACTGAATTGGGAGACAACCGGTAAGTTAGTAAAGTTGCCTGAAGCGCTTTTTTCCATTTTAAACCACTTTTAATAGCCAATTGGCAAGATTCTTTGATGACTCTGTTGAACCTCTCAACTTGGCCGTTGGCTTGCGGAAAATAATTAGATGTTCTTTTGTGAACAATACCACAATTCTTGAGAAAACACTCAAACTCATTGCTAATGAATTGTGGGCCATTGTCAGAGACAAGTTCCTCCGGTAAACCTTCCCTAGCAAATATCTCATCAAGAAATTCAATTACAGGCTCAGAGGAGGTTTTTTCAACAATTTTAAGTTCAGGCCACTTAGAGAAGTAGTCAATTAGGACTAGAGCAAACATATCCTTACCAGACTGATAACTAAAAGGTCCAATAATATCAATTGCCAACCTTCGCCAAGGACCATTGGCGTACTCAATGGGAGAAGTATCAACAGCCAAACTCTTCACAGATTTGTCACTCAACGAGCAAGGAGAACAATTCCTGACCCAATTATCTACCATGGAATCAATACCAGGCCACCAGTAGTGTTCCCTAATCCTTCTTTTGGTGGTGGACATTCCCGTGCCCCTCATGAGCTAAACTGCAAATTTTCTCTCTGAGACTTGTGGGAGGTATGATTTTATCTGATCTGAGAATGATGTCTCGAGATAGCATTAGATCATCCTTAACTTTGTAAAACGACCCCAACTCACCAGAAAGCTTCCTTTCTTCAGGCCATCCCTTAACCAAATACTGCTTGACAAGATTCAAGACAGCATCGTTCTCCATGGCCTCTGACCAATTTTTTTCTGAAAGAATTAAACAACTTTCCTGATCTGAAATTATATTGACGTCTGCGAACGAATACGCAACATCACAATCAAAACTGTCACCAACTTCTACACTGGCTGGAAAACGCGACATGCAATCCGCATGAACATTTAGACGGCCAGGAATGTAAACAACCTCACAACGGTATTCCTGTAATTTTGCCGCTAGTCTCGCTAAGCGAGCAGTAAGAACTCTTCCGCCACCAGCAGACAACATGGAAATCAGGGGTTTGTGATCAGTTCTTAAAGAAAATTTTGTCCCCAACAAAAACTGCCTGAAGTGCTGAGAGGCCCAAGTACAAGCAAGTAGTTCTCTCTCTATAGTTGAGTAATTCTTCTCAGCATCACGTAGAGCTCGAGAAGCATAAGAGACAACGAACTCCCCAAATTTATCTTTTTGCATCAAGACAGCCCCTAACCCGACATTACTTGCATCAACGTAGACAATACATTCTTTACCCACAGAGTAAGGTTTCAAAAATGGCGCTTCAACAATTTTGCGTTTCAAAATAGCAAAGGAATTCTCTTGCTCTTTCCCCCAAACAAATTTTGCATTCTTTTTTAGAAGAATTCTCAAGGGATGCACAATATCTGAATAGTTTTTAACAAATTTCCCATAGAATTCAGTAAGCCCCTGTGGAAATTAGCAAAATTAATGTACCTAAGCGGCGTTCATTTGCCCCCTCCCGTCCCCCTCCCTGTAGGCACCACGTATACCCTGAAATATTGACCGTATCACTCCGCCAGTAAAAGCCCGTGCCCATATGTACATGACAGCCATTTTAGGCACCTTGGCCTCTTGCCCACTCATTAGAATCACTGGCTTCCCTCCTGCGCGCATTTGAGCACCCCCCTCCCACTCTCACATGCATAGACCATGAAACCCAGCACTCTGCGCGACCCTGCTATGAAAGGCAACCCTCCTGCTTGACCCAGGCACCCCCCCCCATTTCCCTCATGAAGAAGCATCCTTCGCCTCAGCTGACATAGCCCCCCAGCTGTATCTGACTGCCCCTGTTCTCTCATGTACGGGTCATAAGACCTCTCTCTCTCTGTGCGACTCTGACCCTGCGCGCACCCTGACCCCCCTCCTTCTCCCTCACATGGACAAGTCATAAACCTTCCTCCTCTGCAAGACCCTGTCCTTGGGAGTCACGGCCGCGCCTGACCAACACCTCCTTTCCTTTCATGAATAACCCCTCTGTTAGCAAACCCTCCCTCCGCGATGGACTGTCCACACATGTCCGAGGCCATCGCCTAAGCCGGGAGACACTGTTTACTGCCCTTTATTGTATGGAGTCACTCCTCTTCAAAGGACCCACTATTGATCCTGGCCTCCCCACCCCCTGGGCTACGATCAGGCGCACACATCCTAATAATCAGCGGAACATTCAGCTGCGTCATTGCCCCCTCTCTTATCAGCAGGTCAAGGGTCCCTATTGTGAACACATGTGGGGTAGGATTGACACGAGGATTATGGGGTTGTCTTTTCTGTGTTTCACAATGCTGTGACTGTAATGCCAAGTGTTTTGTAAAGTATAAAAGACAGAGTCTCAGCTCACTTGTTAGAGCACCTCCCGATGGCACCTTGTTTCGTGTCTGACATGACAGGCTCTCCTCATGAGAATTAAACTCTGTTCTTGATTCCTGCTTTCAGCGCCCGTCTCTTTATTTTGGTAATTATTCAGAATGGGAACTAAGAGGCGTCTTGCGCCAGCAGCCTGGGCATCGATGGTAATATGGGCTCCTGTTCCACAATTGGCCCCCTCGTGGGGCCCATCAGTGACATAAGGTCCAGTAAGAGAGATCCAGACGATGAGGTGAACATCTAAATGATCGGAGTATACCTGCCTTGAGAGGGCCCTCGTCCGGCTGCCGATTGAATGAACTTCACCTATTCTGAACGGACCTCTCTTGAGTGACCTACTGTCCTGACTGGAATCCCACAGGACTGCTGCGGTAAAATCATGGAGTAAGAGAACGATCGGGCGCTGGAAGGAGGAAGGCGAAGAACTGCCCACACGGTCCGGTCCGGGTAAGGTCGCGTAAATGCGACAAATTGTGAAATGATTGTTTGTTGGATAATACTAGTATTACGCTTTATTGAAACCTCTGGAGATTCACCGTCTGCAAATGGAGAAAACAACAGGCTCTCCCTTTGCAAGCAGTGAAGGATAGGTAACGCAGACTTTTGTCCCCGTTGTAATCCGTCGTGCCTATCTTCCTCCCCCACTGTTTCCCGAACTATCGTTCGTGGATTATTGTCTGGAGATTCTTTGTCTGCAAACAGGGAAGAACAAGGTCTCTCTTTGCAGGTAGAGAAAGAGTGGGTAACGATAACTTTTCGTGCCCACTTATTCTCCCCACTGAATTGTTTGATTGACCGATTATTCGGTATTGGTTCGTTTGAGGTATTCACCGCCGCCAAACAACGGAGAATAGAAATATTCTGCCTAGTCTTTGCCCGCCGTGATAAGATAGGTAATGCAGACTTTTGTCCCCGTTGTAATCCGTCATGCCTATCTTCTCCCCACTGGTTGGTAGCCTGTTTAGCCCGGACCGCTTATTAGAGATGAACCATCCAGCTCCACTGGAGGGCACACCTAATAAGGACATGTTCATTAAGTGTGGACTAGTCGCTATAGCTTATAATAGGTTATGGCATAAAATACAAGAAAAAGAGTCGAGCGAAATCAGTAGGCCACTGATGAGTCATCAACTTCGCTAAAAATAAAATAAGAAACGATAGAAATAACCCGCAATAAGAAACATAAAAATGGCGAAGGAAGACAAGCTTGACACCAAGGCAGCCATGAGGTAGCTAGGTTCCGTTGCCTATTCCTGCCCTAAACATGTCTGCCTCATTGCCCACCACGCCCAAATAACGGTCACATGAAATAGATACAAATCAATAGGTACCTACCCCTATTCCGGAAACTCCCAAAGTGCCACAGGTCCGCGGTTACGCCCATCCGGTAGGCGAGGCCTCGAGCCATGCGGGGCTCGCCTGGACGCAGTCGGAAGGGGAGGCTGTGGGGCGGACGGCCCAGAAAACCGTGATGGCCTCTCCTTCTCTCCTCTTCTGCTGCCCTGCAGGCCACGGGGGGGGGGGGCTGTCTTGCCTCAGCCACCGACCACCCCCCCCCCCTCTGTCTCTCGCCTGGTCCGACCCGCAAAGAAGGCCGAAGCCAAAAGCAAGAACGGCGGCACTTACAGGTAGTCCCGCCACATGTCAAATTCCTGCATAGTTACAGGTAGTCCCGCCACATGCCGATGCCTGGACAAGCGCAAGTAGCCCCGCCACATGTCTACCCCTGGAGAGTTGGAGGTAGTCCCGCCACATGTCAAAAGGGGGGGGGGGCTGTCTTGCCTCAGCCACCGACCCCCCCCATCTTCAATAGCCGGCACGGCCAGTATCAAAGCGGCGGAGCCGAGGATCGGCGCGGGGTCGCTGGAAGGGGAAGGCGGTGCAAACGAGCCTCCCCCACCTCCCTCCAGGTGGAGGCTTCCAGCGACGCCCCAACGCTCTTACTTAAAGAGGGTCCACATCGAAAAGCGGTCTTTTGCCCGGGACGGGCACACGCCCCTGCCTTCTCTCCTCAACTTTGAAGATTCTATGAGAGCAGGGGGGCCCCGACCCCCTCCGCATGGGTGCCCCCGTCCCCCCCACTGGGAACCGCGGCATCGGCGCACTCCTGCCAGCGCCAGCCTCAGTTTGGAAATGGCTAAAACACCGCCAAGGTACAGACTTGTTCAGTTCCGGTGGAACACCAGAGTGACCCGGTAGGAAAATTGTTGCCGCCCTCCCCACTCTTTGAACTGATGGTCCATATTGTTAGACTGTTACCACATTGCGAAAAACTTTTTTGAACTGCCAACGGAAGGTTCTGGTCCAACCATGAGTCATTGGAGACATTCTGACTATACCGGAACCTGCCTGACCTCGCCCAAAATGGCGCCGATACACGAAACGAAACTTTCGAACTCCCTGTTCACCCGGATTGCTCGAATATTGATGCTCTGAGATATGTATGCATTTTTGGGGAATGAAAGTCGATAAGATGGATAGTGATTATGTGCTTAGAGAAGAAAGCAATGTAAGACAGATATTGATCAGGTGTTTGGACAATGAACTGACTTAGGGTGGGTACCAATTATGATATGGAAAATGAATTGGTGTAATTCAGATAATAAATGAGCATTTGGATAATGAATTAATGAATTAATTGAAAAACTGAATTCTTGACATGCATCATGCTTGCTCTGTAGGGAAGTTTGATACGATTTTATTGTACTGCTGCACTTTATGCATTGAACTGCCACCAACTTCGTTCTTCTTATGTACAGTTCCAGTCTGCTCCGTGGCCGGTCCACTGGGTTGTAGGCCTGTATTTATACATCAACACTTTTTATTAAAAGTATTTTGAAAAAGAAAGCATAGTTGTAGTGGTTGCATTAATGAGTTTCGAATGTTTTGCTACTATGAGCAAAGAATAAGTATGATGAAAGCTGAAGGTTAAAAAGGACCAGATATTTAGCAGCTACATTATGTGTCACAGGCAGCCGGAAAAGGGTTTTAGACGCTTTAAAACGACACCACAGAAATGCCACCTGACCGCCACCCTCGCACACAACCAAAAGGGGTCGCGACCAAGTAACTCCTGTAGATACGCAGATCATCAATGATTATCTATCTGACATTACTGGTCCCTCTGGGCTTAAACGCCGAGATGGTAAAGAAATGCAGTACGTGGAGATAGGTCGAGTATGTGGTAGGTAAAAACATTTTCGGACTACTGCATGCTGATGTGCTTTGAATGCTGCCCCCCCATCCCTTCTTTCTCCTCCCTTCTGCAGGTCACGTCAGAACGTCGGCTGAAGTATGGGAGAGCGATGATCGAACGACCGACGAAAAAGGAAGGAAGGAATATGCGCATAGTCCTTAAGACGATAAGTTTTTCTAGAGACATAGACGTAAACATGACTGTTCCTCCTTAGAACATAGAGACTGGGAGGATGGACTGACATAGAAATTTGATGGGTACTGTGTGACGAAAATTGACTCGAAATGACACGTTAGATAATGTAACTAGACGTTTGACTAGGTAGGGAAAGGACAGAGGAAAGTGTGTAGGTAAGGGTTACCACGGCACCACCCGTCTGGGAAGATAGAAATGTTGCTGATGTTCAAAATGCACTGCCCCCTTTCTCACACTCTTATAGATATAGCCAAGCTGTCCGACCGTTCTCCCGATCAATACTTGCCGTTGCCTCAGCCTGGAGAACTTCCCACCAAAGGAAGGAACTGAAAAATGGTTTAAGATCCAACCATGGGTAAATAGCGCGACCAGGTTAATTTCAGATCGACTGACCGAGGTGTAAGTATTGGCAATTGAGAACGCTCGCAGAAATAACAAGCGAGAGGGAAAAGGAGGGAAAGGTAAAAAGAACTAAGCACGAAGATAAATAGGATAGTAAAGACATGAAGGATATAAAAAAAAAAAAAAAAGAAAAAATAGATTTTGTTGGCCAACTGTTGTTTTGTGTTTTGTCGTGAATGTCTTATATATATGTAATACATGTACTGTCTTCCTCTGTCTGAGTTCGTGTGTATGTGCTGTAGGGGTTTATGTTCTCCCTTTGTTTGCGTCTCTCCGTTACCTGACCCCCTGCTGTTCTGTGTTGTGAACGCACTAAATGACCTATTTTTGTACACATCTCTCTGTCTTTCTCTATCTCTATCCCACCTTTTTCCTCTCTATATCTCTCTCCCTTTCTTTCTCTCTCTCTCTCTCTCTCTCTCTCTCTCTACATGTCATACGTGTACCAAATGGCTCGTTTAGATTGCGGACGACTCTCACTCTCTGAGAGTCTCCCTATTTCCTCTTCCTTTTTATGGTAAAATTGTGCCCCACCGGCACCAGTCTGATTGGATACTTATTGAACGCGAAGGTGTTCAGCGAAATTGACCGAAACTAAAATGATTGTATCTCGCCATATTACTACCTCTCCTTTCTGCAAAAATGAATGAACTCGAATTGACTGAGAAGGAAAGGACAGGTAAGACGACTAAGGTCCCCCAATTTGGCCTTTTATAGGGGAACTGTATGTCAATGGCACCTTATTATTCTGTTCATCAGAGACGAACACCAACGTCTAGATTGACCCCCAATGCCCAGATTGCCCCACCCCCTTTTGCACCCAAGCGCGAGCGCCCGAAGCATCCCCGCCCCATTTGATCGACCCCAGCTGCTGTCCCGGATATAAACATGATGACCATGAGTAACTGTCGTCCCTCGAGAAACCCCTGTTTTACCTGACTCTCGATGATAGCGCCCCCGCCCTGTTTGAAAAGGTTAAGCCAGCCTTGAAGGGAAATGTTCCGAAATGTTGAATATGATGAAATGCACAGTTGATGGGAATCTTGTTTGTCCTCACTTGAGTTATAAATAGGACGATGAGTAAACTTGGCATGAACTCAGTAGGAATGCCGACGTATGCACTGCTTGGTAATAGACCTCTGACTGTGACCGATGAGCGTATCTCCCAAATGCGTAGGATTAAGGGAGGAACTCACATGCATAAATGTCTTCGTCTACCAGTTCTCTAAAAGCTTGTTTTGTACCTATTCAAAGATTCACGACCACCGAAGGAGAAGGGTCGGATGTGACGTACAGCCTGGCTGCAGATCTTGAGACACGTGTGACCTCGACCAAAGGTGGAGCTGCAGAGCAACAAGATGCGGGACGAGACAGCAATTTCAAACGTGGAAAATGAAACTTGACGGGCTGCCCTGAAGCCCTCCGTCTGCTAACCCACGTGTGCCTGGAGTCTCCGTCCCCCTTCTTTGGGCCCGATTGATGGGCCTGCCTGCTTGTTATCCTTTGCTCCCTTGGTCTCTTTTGTGTGTCCCAGGAACTCTGACCCAACTCCTCCTCTCTCCTATCGACTGTTTGAACAACACACACCCTCTTTTCCATGTGACTTCACGCCAAAAGGAAGAACGGCATTCAGGTGGGAATAGGGTGTTGCCACGGAAATATAGGTGCCGAGCATAAGGCGCCGCTAAACGGATTGTTTAGGGAACAGGACTGTGGTCTAACAGCAGAGGACTGACCGCACCCTGCAACGCGTAAGGATAGAACCGAGCTGGACCTATGGCTCCACCGCCGGTGCTCAACAGCGCCAACGAAAGGACACGGACTAGAGCCTACCAGTGATGGCTCACTGCTAAAAGACACTGCGACGAAGAGACTTTGTATATTGAACTGATTCCGCCCTCAACTGCTTGGTCAAAATGTTCATTGGTCACATTTTTAAGTCAGAAACATTTATGCTATGTAGTGCTTTTGAAATGATAGGAACTCGACAAATGCAATTTCCTATGTGCTGCATTCTGCCCATCACATCAACTGTTCATGATTTTTGTGCAATATGTTAGTATTGACAAATACTATTTCATCAACCACATGTTTATATGTACGCCCATCAACTAGGAAGAATAGGAAAATGAACTCGCTTATGTTAAAAGCGGCGACTGTGGAAATTAGCAAAATTAATGTACCTAAGCGGCGTTCATTTGCCCCCTCCCGTTCCCCTCCCTGTAGGCACCACGTATACCCTGAAATATTGACCGTATCACTCCGCCAGTAAAAGCCCGTGCCCATATGTACATGACAGCCATTTTAGGCACCTTGGCCTCTTGCCCACTCATTAGAATCACTGGCTTCCCTCCTGCGCGCATTTGAGCACCCCCCTCCCACTCTCACATGCATAGACCATGAAACCCAGCACTCTGCGCGACCCTGCTATGAAAGGCAACCCTCCTGCTTGACCCAGGCACCCCCCCCCATTTCCCTCATGAAGAAGCATCCTTCGCCTCAGCTGACATAGCCCCCCAGCTGTATCTGACTGCCCCTGTTCTCTCATGTACGGGTCATAAGACCTCTCTCTCTCTGTGCGACTCTGACCCTGCGCGCACCCTGACCCCCCTCCTTCTCCCTCACATGGACAAGTCATAAACCTTCCTCCTCTGCAAGACCCTGTCCTTGGGAGTCACGGCCGCGCCTGACCAACACCTCCTTTCCTTTCATGAATAACCCCTCTGTTAGCAAACCCTCCCTCCGCGATGGACTGTCCACACATGTCCGAGGCCATCGCCTAAGCCGGGAGACACTGTTTACTGCCCTTTATTGTATGGAGTCACTCCTCTTCAAAGGACCCACTATTGATCCTGGCCTCCCCACCCCCTGGGCTACGATCAGGCGCACACATCCTAATAATCAGCGGAACATTCAGCTGCGTCATTGCCCCCTCTCTTATCAGCAGGTCAAGGGTCCCTATTGTGAACACATGTGGGGTAGGATTGACACGAGGATTATGGGGTTGTCTTTTCTGTGTTTCACAATGCTGTGACTGTAATGCCAAGTGTTTTGTAAAGTATAAAAGACAGAGTCTCAGCTCACTTGTTAGAGCACCTCCCGATGGCACCTTGTTTCGTGTCTGACATGACAGGCTCTCCTCATGAGAATTAAACTCTGTTCTTGATTCCTGCTTTCAGCGCCCGTCTCTTTATTTTGGTAATTATTCAGAATGGGAACTAAGAGGCGTCTTGCGCCAGCAGCCTGGGCATCGATGGTAATATGGGCTCCTGTTCCACACCCCAGAAAAGAAAGTAATTGTTCCTTGGAATTGGGAGAAGGAGCATTGACGATATTTTGAACATGATTAAGTTTAGGTTTGATTCCATGACTTGATATTTCGTGTCCCAGGTACTCAACTTTGTCTTGTCTGAATTTGCACTTGTTAAATTTCAAAGTGAGACCCTTAGAGCGAACTTTCTCCAAGACACAAAATAAATTAGCATCATGTTCAGTATGATTTTCCCCAAAAATCAAAATATCGTCTTGGAAAGCTATGGCCCCTTTGCAGTCTGTCAATAGTTCTTTCATAAGACGCTGGAAGACGGAGGCTGCACTAGCCAACCCGAAGGGCATGCGTAAATACTGAAACATGCCCTCAGGAGTGACAAAAGCAGTCAATTTCCTTGAGTCTTCATCTAATTCTACTTGGTGATAGGCACTAGCCAAATCAATTGAAGAGAAGACAGTAGCGCCTGACAAAGCGGAAATTAGCTCGTGAATATTTGGCAAAGGATGTTTATCAATCCAAATTTCCTTGTTGAGGCTGCGTAAATCCGCACATAAGCGAAGTTCGCCAGAACTCTTAAGAGAAATCACAATAGGCGAAACCCAAGGGGAAGATTCAATTGGTTCTATAATGTTCCTTTTTACCAAATCGTCTAGAATTTCCTTCAATTTAGATCTGTAAGCTAAAGGGACATTTCTTACCTTATGCCTGACGGGAACAGCATTATCATTAAGGACAATTTTGTGCTTGAAATCAATGTATTTCCCAAGTTTGTCGTTAAAAATCTCAGGAAATTTCTCAAGTACACTCTTGGTGAAATCAGGATTAATAGAAGTATTCAAAGTTAAATTGACTAACGAGTCAGTAATGTGTTTTTCATAACGGGGCTCTTCAACATAAACAGGTGGAATAGAATTTGGGTCCAACTTGATCCCTAAGACACGTTGATGGGCCCAACCAAGTATAGAAACACCCTTAGTAGCAACATAAACCTTAGCTGTGACATCCCAGTTTTTGAAAAACAATTTAGCCCAAAAGAAACCCTCCAATGCAATCCTACGTCCTGTGTACCCACCAGGATATATATCTGGACTTAAGAGTTCCCTATTGTGCCAAAGTTGTTCAAAAATATTCTTTCCAATAATCGTGTACCAAGCACATGAATCGACAAAAATGTCAATAGGTTTGTCGTCCATGAGGATTGTGCAAGAAGGAAAATTATTTTGAATACATTCATCAACAGAAAGTATGCAATTTAGACTATTCAAAACGTCTTCCTCTTCAGGAGAAATATAATTAATCCTTTGACCAGATCTGCACACATTACCAAAGTGTCCTTTCTTTTTACATTTGATGCAGATTTTATCCCATGCAGGACAACCCTTGTAGTTACCAACATGGTTAGTACTACCACATCTATAGCAAACAATTGTACCTTTCTTGGTAAAACTCTTATTATCATTAACATTCTTAACATATTCTTTCTTAAATGCAGGCCTAGGATTGAAAGTATTCGAAGAGGATTTAACAATGGCAACTTCAACATCTGGAACATTAGTTTTTAAATTTTTTCCTCTTATCTCAGATACAAAAATTTCAGAATGTTCTATACCCTTAGCTATGTTTACAACCGCAGCAAGGGTAGTTTCAGTACCTAACCAAAGCCTTTCTTGGATCTTTTTACTTTTGGTTTTCATCATGATTTGGTCTCTGAGAACTTGCTCATATGATATGGTTTCGAAAGAGCAAGTGCAGGCAAGAGAGCGTAAAGCTGCCACGTAATCCTCAATTGTTTCATCCTGTTTTTGTTCACGAGAGTAGAATTTAAACCTTTCCATGACAGTATTTATCCGTCTACCAAAACGGATTTTCATTTGCTTTGAAGCTTTATTAAACACATCCATATCACCAGCATCTTCCAAAGGTGGTAGATTATCAAATTCTTTTATTCCTGCTCCACCAAGGCAATGTCTTAGAAGAGCAAGTTTCCTTTTTGCGGAACAATCCTCTTTTTCTAAAACATCCACATAGGCATTAAACATGGGAAACCAAAGATCCCATTCAATAGGAGGATCGCCCGCAACTTGAAGAAAATGAGGTGGAGCAGCAATGTTAGACATTTGTACATATAAATCAGAGCAAAAATATGAACAATAAAATGCAATAAACTGAACTTGAAAACTTAAAAGTAGAAAAATTAATGTAGATGGTGTGCAAATCACCGTAGTAAAAGATTTGCTGAAGTGGATTTCTCAATTTTCAACTATTGATGTCTTAAAATATGAGCGTTAATAGCTTTTAAATTTTCAAAAGTCGTTTTTCCTCTTTTAAAATGTTGTTGAAGTCTTTGACAATCAGCGTTAATTTGTTAAAAAGAAAACTGTAAAACGCCGTAGGAGTAGAAGAGGAAAGAAAAACAAGCAGGAATAAAGTTTCGACTGACACGAAGATTATGCTTCAGACTTAAGCAAGATGGCCGCCGAGAGCGTCAGCAATGCGCGATGACGTGCACAGTGACGCGTCTGATGAGTGGAGCTCCGCATAAACAATGGCGATAGAGCAGGATGCAGAACGCTCGAGAAATACCTCGTGAGTTCGTAAAGTAAGCGAACTGCAAGGCGCTCGAGAGGCGGAGCGCTCGAGGTGAGTCTTTTAAATGTAAATATCGAACTGCAAGACGCTCGAGCAGCGCTGCACGAGAAGCGCTCGAGAAAAGTCTTTTAGTTGTAAAAGAGCACTTCACGTAAACTGTGCAAGATCTTTACTGTCAAATTTTCATGACACCGCTCGATATTGCGGTCGAAAAGTAAAGGCACAGAGAGGAGAATCAAATACAAATAGAAATGACTCACGTTTGAGCTGGCTCACGTTTAAGGGACAAACAGATGGATAATGATGGTCCACGATCTGTCAGAATGACGGAGAATCCTCTCAGTAGAGAAACAGAAAAAGCGATGTTCTTCTTGGTAGGCAAAATCCAATTTAGCCAAAAATAGGAAGAAAAGTAAGCGAGTGAACGCTGCCTTCGAGGAAATCACTGCTCCCGACGTCGCCAATAATTGTGTAGTAATGAAGGCTACACATTGAGTAGGTTCAAGCAGGATTTATTCATAAGAAGGACAGCTTAAACAACCACAGCTGCAAAGAGATGTCTTCATCATCCAAGCTCAGTAACAGATAACAGTCAAGGGAAAACATTCTAAAGTCCTAACACTCTACTGAGTGACATGGGGAGATTCCAGATAACATGAGGTAATGGAATACCACAGTATGCATAGTGTTTTCAGTGTGCAGGTGGGGCTGTATATACCACCTGTAGATGGTAAATTATCTGAGGGGTTTTGTCCAAGCATAACTTAGGTGGGAAAGTGTAAGAGACATCTGCCAGATTTCATTTTCTCTGAAAAGGTTTACCGCCATATTCATGAAAATCGGCATTTGCGATTCTGAAATAGCGAAAAATAGCGAATCGCTATTCAGAAATCGCAAATCCGAATTCATGAATAATTGCGAGTAAAAAAACCGATTCGCACGCGATCGCAAAATCCGATAGCGATCCGATTGAAATTGCGATTAATCGCAGATTAATCGCTATTTCCGCCTACCCGCGCCTGGACTGCGATCTCGCAAATAGCGATATCGCTATTTGCGATATCGCTATTAGCGAGATCGCAAACTCGCGAGATCGGGAAAACGGGAAGTCGCATTTCGAGCCCAGTGATGACATCACAACCAGGAAGCTGCCGGTTCCCACCACCATTTTGCACATTGAGGCACAGAGACAGGGAGCACATTGGAAAGCTGCAGCACATCTTGGCAAGTAAACTGATCCACAGATCCACAACCCATACCATGGCTGAGGAAGCTGCACCTGGGACCAGCAGCTCGTCTGGGAGAAAGAGAAAACTCAAATTCTCTGAGCAAGAGCTGGAACACCTAATCGAGGGGGTTGTGGCCAACCACGACCAACTGTTTGGCGCTAACTCACGGAGGGTCCCAGAAATGGAGAAGCGGCGCATATGGCAGGGGATAGCCTCAGCAGTGAACTCGGTGGGAGTGGCGGCCAGGTCCCTGGAAGAACTCAAAAAGCGGTGGTACGACCTCCGAGGCCGTGCCAAGGAGAAGGTGGCGGCGCGCCTTGGGGAGTCCTCGGGCACAGGAGGAGGAGGACCAACGGTACCACCAAACACCGCCATGGAGGACCAGGTTGAGAACACCCTGGAGAGGGAGGCCTGTGTGGGTTTCACTACACTGGACTCATCCTGCCCCACACAAGACACACAAGGTAAGTGGCATGCGACTGCGACCCTGCCCCCTATGGATGTCCATGACCAAATAGGCTCCCCCAATGTCCCATAGGCATGCCATAGTTGCACATCAAGGAATGTCCTGAAGCATTGTGGGAGATGTAGTCTCAATCAATCAATCAATCAGTGACACTTATAAAGCGCGCTACATACCCGTAGGGTCTCAAGGCGCTGGGGAGGGGGGGTGCCGCTACTGCTCGAACAGCCAGGTCTTCAGCTTCTTCCTGAAGGAGAGGTGGTCTTGGGTCAGGCGCAGGTCGGACGGGAGGGAGTTCCAGGTCTTGGCGGCCAGGTAGGAGAAGGACCTTCCTCCTGTAGTCGCTCTTCGGATGCGGGGGACGGCGGCGAGGGCGTGGTTGGCTGATCGGAGGTGGCGTTTGGGAGCGTAGAAGTTGACTCGGCTGTTGAGGTAGCTCGGGCCTTGGTCGTGTAGGGCTTTGTGTGCGTGGGTGAGGAGGCGGAAGGTGATTCTCTTGTTGATGGGGAGCCAGTGAAGGTCTCTCAGATGTCCGGAGATGTGGCTGGATCGTGGGATGTCGAGGATGAGTCTGGCTGAGGCGTTTTGGATCCGCTGGAGTCTCTTCTGGAGCTAGTCTGGCCACAATGTTGTAGTACCACAATGCAGCCAGTCAGGTCCCAATGCACACAAAGCCACTGCCATTCAGGGAATGTCACCCAGCATGCATGTAGCAACTGCACGTCTGCCAGATGCATGCAACTAATGGTCCACCACTTACCCCCACAGGTGGCGATACCAGTGACAGTGACAGGCTGGAGATCGACGAGGGCGTCCCGGAGGTGGAGGTGCCAACACCTACCCAGGCACCAGCCCCTGCCGCTGCATCTGCACCAGCAGCAACTACCACCAGCAGCGTCCCCCCTGCAACTGGTGCAGCGCCCACATCCGCTGGCATGGCAGCCCCCATTGTGCCTCCTGCCACCGCTGCTCCTCCCAGAGCCGCAGCCAGGGCAGTCACTCCTGTGCCCTCTGCATCAACTGCTACTGCCACACCAGCAGGCACACCCCCTGCGACTAGCTCACCTGCAACACCGGCGGCATTACCCCCAGCAGCTGTCGCCTCAACATCCGGGGCTGCGCCACTGTCCACTCAGCGGCCAGCCTCACAATCAGGCCAGCAGGGCAGTCGTGGCAGGTCACGCCAGCGCTCCACAGCAGCTACCAGGCAGGCCAATGCTGATGGACTGGCGCGGCTCAGCATCGAGAGACGGATGCTGCGCATTCACCAGTGCCAGGCTCAGTAGCAGGGAGCTATTCAGCTCCAACTACACAATGTTGGCCGCAACGTGGCATCTGTTGCTGCCCACATTGAAGGCATGAGAGCCGACCTGGCCGGTGTGGGAGATGGAATGGCCCGCATTGCTGCAGCCGTGGAGGCCAACACCCGTGCCATGTATAGAATACGCGGTGGGCAACGCCGGCACCACCGCCAACTATTGACCCAGCTTGGCACTTACAGCAGGGCAAGCTATGTGTCGGCAAATGCGGCATCTCTTTTGGCGCGGCGCTGTCTGACCCAGCAGCACACTATCATCCAGTGCAGTGTGGACATGACGAGGGTGCTGGAGACCCTCACCACGGCCGTCGTGGCTCTTCACCCTCCACCTATTCCATCTGTTGTGGGGGGTGATGATGCGAGTGAGGGGGCGTCCAGCCTGAGCTCACAATCTGCCTCACAGGCCCCACTACCCACCCGCAGCACCAGGACCCCCCCATTGCCTGAAGCCCCGGAGGAGGAAGCCCCTCAGAGGCGTTATGGAGGAACACGCACTAGGCACACCTAGAGAACTGTACTTCACCAATGGCACAGGCTGAGGTCAAGCCTGCCATGCACAGCAGTATGGCGTAATACTGTTTGTTGGACTAATTTGGCACAGAACCTTATATTTCATTTTGTGAATTTAACAAGTACTTTTATTTTGCAATTTGGCACAGAACCTTATATTTCATTTTGTGAATTTAACAAGTACTTTTATTTTGCAATTTGGCACAGAACCTTATATTTCATTTTGTGAATTTAACAAGTACTTTTATTTTGCAATTTGGCACATAACCTTATATTTCATTTTGTGAATTTAACAAATACATTTATTTTCCTACACACATTAGCGTTGTGTCATCATTACATTTTGCATGCATTGTTGATTTGTGGGGTGATGGAAGTGGTTGTACTAGAAACTGTTCACTGTGATGTGGTTGCGACGTCTGTGCCCTTCTGCTGGGTTCTCCCCTTGTGCATGGCGCGCATGTGCAGGTGGCCAGTTGTCCCCCTCAGATTCACTGCCAGAGATGTCAACAGGTATCCGGCGCTTGGTTGCAATGTTATGTAGTATTGCGCAGACAGCCACTATGCGGCAGCACTTTTCAGGACTGTAATACATGGCCCCACCTGTCTTGTGCAGTATGCGGAACCTGCTCTTGAGCAGGCCAAATGTCCTTTCTATGCAATTCCTTGTCCGTATGTGTGCAATATTGTAGCGCCGTTGCTGGGGTGTTGCAGGGTTGAGGTATGGGGTCAGGAGGTATTCACGGAGGGCGGAGCCACTGTCACCTGAATGAGAGGAGCAGATGGTGATTGCCTGTGCTGCGCTGTTACATCTTTGCAATGTGACTTTTCAATCAAAGTGTACTTACCAAGTAGGTGTCCTTCCCCAAACTCTCCCCTGACCAGTCGTGTGTGGAGTCCGCTGTGCCGGAAAATGAAGGAGTCATGGGTACTCCCTGGGTACCGTGCGACGATGTCAGTGATGTATGTCTTGGCATTGCAGACCATCTGGATGTTGAGGGAGTGGTAGCACTTTCTATTGCGGAACATATACTCCATGCCAGCTGGTGGGCAGATGGCGACGTGGGTACAGTCTATACATCCGAGCACATGTGGAAAATGGGCTACATTGTAGAATTGTAGCTTTGTCATGTCCAATTCCTGTTGGCTGGCGGGGAATTTGATGTGACGGTGTAGCTGGGTGAGCATGGCGTCAACAAAAGTGTTGAGGCAGCGTGACATGGTGGGCTGGGATATTCCCCCAGCAGCCGCTACTACCCCCTGGAAACTTCCGGAGGCCAGGAGGTGCAGGCTACACAATACCTGCACATGTGTAGGCACAGCATTGGTACGGCTTGTTGGGTGCTGCATCAGGGGTTCAAGGTCCTGTATTAGCTGCATTATCATTTCCCCATTCAGCCTGTATTTAGCATATATCTGCTCCCTTGTTTGGCCCAGCAAGGTGACCCGCTGGCGGAATATCCTGTCCTGGATCTTGCGTCTCCTCCGTGCTAATCGCTGTAGCCTGCGACGCCTCACCACCATGTACATTCCTGGCATTGTGGGACTCCTAATGCTGCTGCTGCTGATGGTCCTTATGTGTGATTGGTCAGGCCAGTACCTGTTGGTGATAGGTCAACGGTTTTTTGAAAGTTTTTTTTCCATGGCTTTCAAGGTTACCACCTGCTTTGAGCTGTCCTTATTTTGCGCGGTGCAAATTGCGATTTTTGGGTTTTTCGCTAATTGCGATTTTTCTTGAATACCGATAGCGATTATTTTGCGATTTCGCTATTATTATCGCAGAATCCGTGGTGTGTCGCTATTTCGGATTCGCTAATGCTCAGCGGCTGGGATTCTGCGAATTTATTAGCGATTTCGCAAATATGTGTTAGCGAATTCGCTATTTTGTTGTTGAATGCCGATAACGGAAATTGCGCCCGCTTTTGCGATTTCGCAGCGATTGCGGGCGCAATTTCACTTCATGAATCAGGCTGTTAGTTTTCTTTTGGGCTGAAGAAAACTACCGGGTTTGAAGCTTCATAGCTTGAGGGTAACCCTACCCTAAGACGACCCCCAGAAGAACCTGTACATTCGTACACTACAAAACAAGGGTATTTCGGATCAAACAGAAAATTACAAAAATAAAACATCACATTTGTCATCAGTGGTTCACAAGAAGAGCAGCCTGTAAAAGGTCAATTTCTCTGTTTCACGCTGGATGGATCTAAGGCCATTGCGTGCTTGTCAAGTCAGAGCAGAACATGTTATTCGTGCATTCTGTGCTGCAATGAAGACACTGGAGAGCTTTAACTCCCAAAAGAACTACGGAAAAGAATATTTGACAGTCCAATTCAGTTCACAGAAGCTTAGGGCCCGCAATATACACAAATATCCAGGCTGGGACTTACCTTCCAGAGCTATGACTGCATAACTGAACTAGATTGTTGTCCCAGTTTATTCGTACAGAAAGTAACTGTATAATTTGGTGCATCTGAGCAAAGGCAACTTAGAGAACCACTGAACAGTTCATAAAACCGAAACCTGACCAAACAGTCTGTGGTCATGTCAGTCAGTCGATGGGAATATCACCAGGCAGGTCCAACCACATAAAAACACCCAATGAATGCCAAGATGGAGCATTACAGATCTGTGTGCAAGAACTATAGCAAAACCGTTCACCTCACTTCCATCATCAATACAGAGAGGAGCGAGAAATGCCACGTACAAAATAAGGGGTCAGTAAGAGTTAAACGAGTGCCCACTAGCTCGAAAGGTGGAGTTTCCGAGACCGGGGGTGCAGTTGTCGGTGGCCCTGGCATGTTGGAAGCCAGAGGCGTAGCTAGAGCTTCTGGCGCCCGGGGCTATCCCTCAGATTGCCGCCCCTGGCCGATAGCGGCAGGGGGAGGGGAGAAGGCTGCAGAAAAAAGGACGTATTTGCTTCGGAGCACCCAATGAAGTCAACCATGTAGCTTGGCTTTGTGGCGCCAAAAACCTCCAGCTTGTTATTGATATATAGAAGTTAATTTCACACAAGGCCTAGTGACAGAGAAATCGCACACTGCTTTTGTGTTCTGACATTCTTGGCATGCTTTACATCATAACATTAGACATACTACATTATTCCATCCCATTATCATGTATTTTTAACCTTATTCCTCATCACCACATTCAGTACCTTCCAGCCAGGGTTGTGACCCCCTAGCTATGTGCGTGCCTGTCCGTATCTGGTGCTTTCCAGCCGTTTTAATATCTTCTTATAGTTTCTCGTTGTTCAAATGGGTGTAATTTATAATATTTATATGTTTCCCTCCTCTTCATTGCTTGATTTTGCTCGCGCGGAAGTGTCACTCATAGTTGTTGGAGTCTGGCCCTAACGCTACATCCGCTCCCTGGGACACCATGTTCGGGCCTCCGCTCTTTTTGCAACAACTTATTGAATGTAGGGAGTCGCAGTCGTGATTCACTTGAATTGAGCCTACTGGACTACAGTAAAAAATGGCAATGATTTCTAAAAGGAAAGCTCAGGACTGGAACGAGATGTTTCTGGTGTCACAGGCTCCTCTGATAAACCACAGACCTCTCAGGTTCTCCATTTCCAAGCTTGAGTAGCTCATCCCGTCCATGTTTTCATTGCATTCAGGGGTTTCCAGTCCTGTTCATCCCATTACAAACCCAACACTACAAGTTCCAGAATGCAAAGAAAAAAAAAAATGCACTGAGTGAGCGCCTCACGCTTGGATCTGGAAAATTCGGAGAGAAACCTAAATCTACAACAGTGCAAGGAATCGTTTTCCAGCAGCTGCCCTCTTAACCCCCTCACATACAACCTACTCTGACAGGCATTATGGATCAAGACACATAAAGAGAAGAAGACATGAAATCAATGTTTTAAGTGACCTCAAAGCAGGCTAAACTGCCTGCAATTGTCACGCTGTTTGCAATTGAAATACAAAAAATGTTAGTTCGAACAAAACATAGGTTTTAAATATAAAAAGAGGCCCAATGACTTCCTCTTGTCCAACTCCACATATCCCCCACTATTCATTTTCAGTCCAAATAATATTCTAACATGTCCACACTCAAATTACTTTCAATTTCATTACACCAAATCAACTGATAGTGTTTACGTTCCAGAGTAGCATGCTACTCACTGAAAAGCGCTTTGACGCCTCTTCAGGGGAAGTAAGCGCTATATAAATGCAATTACAATACAATACTTGCCATTAAGCAAATTGAGACATGTGCACAGGCCACCTGTATCAAAGAGTGCCAGTGGGTCCCACCTGCAACCACCGGCTCAGATTAAGCCCTGTAGATAGGCACCACTAGTGGGTACTAGGGAGCGTGGCTGTTAGGGCAGCGTCTCCTCTCTACTCTCCAACCTGTAGTCTGCTTTATCAATAAACATCGAGTGTATTTGGAAGTTGAGTGGGCGAATCAACCCAGTACATCAGTAAGCGCACTATAACCTTGTGTCATTTTCATTTTTGGAATCACTCACTGTTTCATGCAATGTTCCCCTTACCTTCTGAATCGTGAGGTCAAGTCTTTTTCTGACAATGGTTCCTCTCCCATTACCGTTACTCCCGAGTTTAACCTAGAACATGTTATTTTTCAAAAATCAAATCTTTTTGCATGAAATCGTGGCTAACCCTCATTTCCTTCTGAACCTGCACACTGCTCATATCAGCATGTGCCTGCATACTTGTAACGTACTGACTGAGAAAACAAATGGTGGTCGACCCTAAATCACCCACATTGATAGAAGGTTGTTAATTACACAGTTTCCTCAGATCTGGACAAGGAATGTTCTTTCAATGTTGTAAGTTATTTCAATTTCTCTATCTCTCTCTTTCACACTTTCACTCTTCTTTTCCCTCTCTTTATCACTTCAACACGTTAAAGCATTCAACATTTGCAACTTGTTTTAACAAAATTCCACTACACCTAAAACGTTTGCGCAATTTTAACTTTGCAACACATGACTCATTTGAGTTTGCTGGAACTCAGTGCAGGAATACTTGGTATTCCAGTCATTGCAAATTTCACCGATATTATTAAAATCTGGCCCAGCCAGTGGCATAACAAAGGCTCCGTAACACCAACAAATGCAAATGTTTTTCAATAAAACTGGCTGCACGTCATTTGGGACATGTTCATTACCACCACAAAGCGTTTATTATATTGTAAATAAACTCACTCAGTGTCAACCGTGCCTCGTAGCTTGATTACACGTTCCGCACTCTGCCACCGTGACCTCCCTGACATCATGAAGCAGGCCTCGAGGTGTTCAGCAGGAACAAAACATGCACTGGCTCCAATGTATGTGCTTCAAACATGCTTTTGAGGACTTTATTTCGGTTCTTTACAAGTTCAGCAAGCCGCTGCCCTGCACTCTCCAGACTCGAGAGCGCATGGTGGTGGCTCACGTCACTGCAGCGGCAGGGGGGCTGGTAAAAAATGATTCCCAGAGCCATCATTGGTAGTAAGAGAGCGCAAATTTGAATAAAAATTATGTATAGGCCGTATTTACAAGCACATCGTATAACGTAGTAATGAAATGTATATCGTAATGTGAAGTGACACTTATAGCACATAGATAACTGATAGAATCCAAAGTAATATAGGAAATGTAACTGTATTCACTTTAGAACCTGTATTAGATTTAGAAGGCCCGTATATGTAGTGGGCTGATGTAGAGATGGTGTAGAAATGCTTACGAAATGTAGAACGTGCAAGGGAGAATTCATGTACGTGTGTAATCTTAACGGAGAAGCGGCGAGAAATGAAACGTGAAGAAATGTGTAGAACATGTATAAAACGATATAGAGAATGAGAATATAAAGTTATGCTTTACGTAGTTTATATTCTATGTACAATGTATTCACATATGTGTAACAGATTTTCGCTAAATACGAATATATATAAATGTGTGTTAAGGGTTATACTGTGTAGAAGGCTTTTTGTGAGAATGTTAGAAAGGTTTAGGTCATTTGTGATTCTAACCTGACTGACAGAGGGTTAGCAGGAGCACAGTCCAATGTATATAATTTAGCGGACTTACAGGAGTCGTAAATAGCTTGATGTGGACGTGAGAGCCAAGAAGTCTAGCACTTGTTAGATTTAAGGTGACAATGCTGGACAAGGTTTATGGCCTGAACGTGATGAGAAGCGCTTAGAATTTGAAACTTGTTTTGAATGACCATTCACAGGACCTAGAAGGTCAAAGAATAGCAGTTGTAAGTTAAAGTCTTGTTTAAGTTCATATGACTTTTGATCTGAAAGTGTCAGTTGAAGTCGCCAACAAGAAGACGAAGATGACATCTAAAGAGAAAGGTCAACTTAACGGACGGCGAAAGAGATGAAGCAATGGAAGAAGCTAGAAGCTGACATCATCGGGGAAAGTCCGTGGTGGGCGTCAAGGGGCGTTCCACCCACACTGTGATTGTGTATTTTAGGGACAGCACCCCGGGGATAAGATAGCGAACAGCTCCGAGCAGATGCCATCATAGAAAGCTCAGAGTAGCAATTAGCGAAGGGAGAGCGATTTGCTCAGAGGGAGCTCAGAGAGAAGGGCGAAGCATAGATGACTTGAGCAGATGCGCTGAGAGAGATCAGAGCGCAAGAGAGCAGTAGGCCGAGGACCCTTAAGAAGAGCGGATGGGTAGGCAGAGAGGGTACTGCTTCTTAAACTTAAGTTACCTTTAGAGGCTAAGAGAGTTTGAACTTCTTTGGGAGTCAAACTGCTGACACCTTTTTAGGTTAGGAACTTGCGAAGTAGGGATGTCACATAGCATAGAGTAGGGACAGATTTAACGTGATACTTTTCTCTTTCTGTAGATGACGCCAAGGAACCACTTCACATCGAAACTTTAAAATTGCTGATATCGGAATTGATTTTGTATTCTTTTGTATACTTTGAGGTTTATCCTGAGCAGATTGTAATTGCATACAACTTTTATATAAAACTTTCAAACTTTATCAGTTGTAAGTGGTTCTTCCGAGTGGCGTCAGTTAATGGGGTTTATCTAAACTATGCGGGGGTTGTCTTTTACTCAATGACAGATACCAACGGTCCAAAATAGATGAATGAGATAAGTTATTAAATTGATCATAAATTGATATCAAAATCTCATTCCCCGCAGTTGGTAGCAGAGTAATGATGGTTATCTTCTTGAGGAAGACGACCTAGGCCAGGTTTAGTTTACCCCAAGGTCCCTAGTCATCAACGACCGGAAGAAGAATTGCAGCCGAAGACGGTGCTGACGGTGCGACGAGAGAAAAGCAGCAGAGTCGGTCGAGAGTGAGTATAAGGGTCATGCGTTGTAAGATTGCGGTGTTTTATGTTGTTCCTGTGTTGTAATGTCAAGCGGAGTTGAATGCCTGTAGTGTGATTGAGGGAAGGTTGTGAGCGCGCGCAACCGGATGAAATCTTAAGCTCCAGGGAAGGACTTAAGTGGTTCGGGTGTATCGAACACCCAGAGTAATTTGTCTACCATTGAAAGGGAGTCATGAGGTACCATTGATTTTCCCGACAGACCGATGATAGGGGGAGCGTATGAGTGAGTGAATGAGTAGCGGACGCTGGTCGTACGTTTACTGTGTGTAAGTAACCTATCAGTTGAGGCGATCGTCTGACCGTAAGAGGGAAGACGTTTCGTCAGTTAAGGTGACAATTACAGTTAGACTGTGGCCGTACAGTCAGAGAAAAGTGATCGCTTGGACGGAAGTAGTCATTTTTCAGTGTATGAATGAAAACGCATGCGAAATCGTGAGACAAATTTAGAAAGAAGGAGAATTGCTGCAAGAGGGAACAAGTGACGTCAGCATAGAACCGAGCTGAGATTGGTTAGTTTGTCAGACGTCAGCGAAGAGTCGCACTGAGATAGGCCGATTAGCGAGAACCGCCTAGGGATTGGTTGGTTGTCATCGGGACGTAAACAAGGAAGAGTAAGGGGAAAATTGTGGATTATCGAAAATGAAGTGTTTTAAGAGTTTAAGAGCACTCTTTAGGAGAAATAGAAGAAACTTATATGCCGGAGAGGAAGCTCCACCAGAAGGCACACCAGCTTATTATATGGCAGTGAATGTAGGCTTGCACTCGATATTATGGATTTCCGAGTGGAATAAGCTGACTGAAGGGAGTAAGGAACTGACGTTTCCGAGATTTGGAACGTTTAAGCTAGATGTGTTGAACGAATTAAAAGCGGTAATGCTTGCAACAAGACCTCTACCGAGGCCAACACAGTTCGAAGCACTTAGTGTATGGTTTAGAACGGCACACGAAAAGAGCGTAAAGAGGCGCCAGGAAAGAGTGAGACGATCAGTAAAGGCAGTACAGGATGCCAAATGGGATGAGGAAGCTAAGAAATGGAGAGTACAAAAGATAGAAGCAGATAAACTGTACCCGATGCTAGAAGTTACGGGAGAAAAGAAACCTCTAGAGGAAGAAGAGGAAAGCGAGACAGAAGAGGATTTGATAGAGAGGCTATTGACAGATAGACCACCTCCGTACAGCGGAGGGGCCGCAAGTCCTATATTACCACAAGAGGACGGAGCTAGATGGGGGGAATACAAATCGATCCCAGTAACAGAGTGGGATGCCAAGAAAGAGGAGGAAGTACCTCAATCTAGTTCCGAACAGAGAGTAGTGGGAAGATTCGTGGTCCAGAAAATGCCAGAAACGCAACATGCAAGGTCTTATCAAATGCCGGATGCTCTACAAGTACCGGTTACCATAGGCCCTATTGTGTCAATCTACAACCCAGAAGGGGTCCAGCAGGAGGAACAGGCACGATGGGACAGGGAAAGGGCAGAGATGGAGAATAGGGATACCATGATGAATCCTCAGAGACAGATATTAGCACCGATGAG
The DNA here is from genome assembly GCF_964263255.1 of Lissotriton vulgaris. NCBI lineage: Eukaryota > Metazoa > Chordata > Amphibia > Caudata > Salamandridae > Lissotriton > Lissotriton vulgaris. The sequence goes on along the minus strand of NC_141697.1, from coordinate 87,204,495 downwards.
TCGGAGTACTCCATTAGATGCAGCAACAGGTCCCTGGGTAGAACAAGGGCGCCAAAGAGGGCCAATGGACTTAAGGGGACCAAAACCGAAAACCCATAAGGAATTAAGGGAATACCTGAAAGAATGGGATACTGCCGAAGAGAATCGGAGTAAAAGTTTAGAAACAGGAGCAGAGTGGAGAGACCAGGATAACAGGATCCTCTCTCATTGTGGAGCTGGCGAAAGCAGCCCGGAGTGGGAGAGAGGGAGTCAGGGAAGCAGAGGAAATAATTGTCCTACTATTGGCGGCAATAGGCAAATGTGCGGAGACAGGAGTACAGGGTGTGGCGAAGTGCCTCGCGTCACCTTTAGTGAAGGGGAACGAAGGACGCAGGAGTACCGTAATACTTTCAGATGCACTCACCATACCCCGGGTGAAACGGTGCAACATTGGAATCACGGGAACATGGAGAGTCGTGAAGGGTCTCGCCATGCATCCGGTGAGCGCGAGCGAAGTCATGAGAATATAGGGAGTCGCGAAACGTCTCGCCATACTTCTGGTGATCAAGAACGAGATCGCGGGAGCATGGAGGGCCATGAAGGACCTTATCGTTTATTGAGCGACACCAGACAGCAAGCGAGTTACAGTGATTTAGAACAGAACGGTGGATCCTATCTCGTATCTGGAGAAACCGAGCCGAAACGACGAAGTGTAGGGATGGGGGATGGAGTAATGTTCCACCACACCCCACGGGAAGATGGAAAGGCTTGGGATCTAGAGAGGTGGGAACAAAGGGATGGAAAGAAAACTCCTCATAACTCACCTGTGTTCAGGCGTAGGGCGCATAGTGGAGGTGAGAGGGGTATGAGCGAACCACCTAGGACTGACATACTGAGAGCTGAAATAAAAGCAAGACGGATTGATGTAATGAGCTTAAAATCAGACTTGGATGAAATAATTGACGGCACGGTGGCAATAGAGAGGTTAGAGTTGTACGCACCAGATGAAATATTGTTCTTAGCCAAGGATGTTACTCGGAGAGCGAGGTCAGCTCATGAAAATTTATCTAATTTGGCAAATAGATATATGATAGACCTGTCACGAACCAAAGCCTTGCAGCCCAATCATAGGCTAAATTGCACAGACCTAGATTTGGATGAACGTAGAACGATTGGACTAAGAGTACACATACGGGAACTAGTCATGTGTATCAAAATATGGAGAGATCTGGATAGATGGGAGGAAAAATGGTCTAAGAGGGGATCTGTTAGAAGAAGTACAATTGCGAAGTCCCAAGACACAGACCTAATGCGAATGGAAGCTTTCCCTTTGCGAGAAATCGCGAACGGAAACTACGTCCATGTACCTTGGAGTAGGGGGGATTTAGCGGCATTCACTAATTCTTTCCCCAAGTTAAGAGAAAACCCAGTTGAGTGGTACAAGCAGGTAGAGAGGTTCGTAAAGATCTCTAAGGTGCTGTGGATCGATTTGAACACATTGTTCGATATCGTAGTACCCGGAGATTTGTGGACGGCATGCAAGCTTAATGTTGAATGGCCTACCTGTGAGCCTCCGAGAGATAACCGGACAAATGGTCCATCAGACAGAGTCATGGAGAAATACGAAAGAGTAATAACATGGCTGAAGGAGAAAGTGCCAGTACAAGACATAGACTGGGTTAAGATAGATCGAACAACTCAGGAGCCCAAAGAGACAGTTCACGAGTTCTATGAGAGGCTACTGAAAGCATTTAAACAATACAGTGGGTTAGACGTAATGGATCCTAAGGACATAGGACAGTTTGTGTCGAAGTTTGTTTTAGGATTAAGACCAGACATAAGCCTGATGATACAACAGCATCTGATTTGTTGGCAGAACAAACCTTTAGACGAAATTCTGAGGTATGCAAGGTACTGTAGCGATGAGATAGATTCGAAAGCGAAGAAACTCAAGGAAAAGTTAATGCTGGTACAAATGCAAGCAGCTGGAAAGGGTGGACAGCGGCAGCAGGGAACAGGAACGCAAGCAAAGAAACAGAATAATCAGAGCAGAGATGAGGAAGAAAGACCGAGACCGAGAATGGATATCGCGACACTGAAAAAGACAACGAGGTGTCATCAGTGTAACGAAGTGGGACATTGGAGACGCGAGTGTCCTTACAATGTTGAGACAGGGGAATTAGAACAAGAGGAGGAAGAGGTACAGAATAACGTGGTTAAGGGAGCCGCAGCCCCGAAGGGAAAGTTTATCAAAGGGGGGACTCAGACTCCTCGAGCCCCGTTTCCTCAACCGCCTCGCATCACAAACGGAGGGAAAACCTATAGACAAATGCCATTGTTTGTAGGAGGAGAGGAATGCTATTACGTTGATCCTCTTACAGGGCAACGAGTAAACAGGGAGGAAGACTGTACTCTAGGAGCAGCCTTGGAAGTAGATCAGAGAGGACCATACGTAGAGGCTGAAGTAGCTGGATGTCCTACAACCTTTTTGGTGGATACAGGGGCCACTCGATCCACGTTGAGATCAGCGGTAGTCCCAGGTTTGCCAATATCGGGAGAGACGATTCAGGTGGTAGGAGTCGCAAACAAGAGGATGACTAATCCTCTGACCGAACCAGTGTCAGTGAAGATAGGGAATTACAGTGACGAACATCAGTTTGTGATCTGTGATTCTAGCCCTGTGTGTTTGCTAGGAAGAGATCTGTTGTGTAAACTGAACTGCACAATACATTGTACACCTGAAGGAGTAGAGGTACAGACCAATGATGAGGATGCCGATTTTAAAGTTGTAAACTCGCAAGAGTGCGTGGAACTATATCCGACCTTAACAGTGGAGGAACTTCCACAGGAGTTGAGGGAGAAAGTGTCAGCTGAGGTGTGGGATTTTACTGGAGAAGAAATAGGACTGATCAAAGGAGTAGAACCAGTAAAAATCTTGGTAAGACCCAATGCTGAGTATCCAAGAACCCCACAATACAAGTTGACTCCAGAGACGATTGCAGGAATAAAGCCTGTGATCGAATACATGATTAAACAGGGAATACTGAAGGAGATCGTGGGAAGTCCATGTAACTCCCCGATTATGGGTTTGCAGAAGCCTAGTGGAAAATACAGAATAGTGCAGGATCTTCGGAAGATTAATAATATTGTTGTCTCATGTTGTCCAGTGGTACCGAATCCATCAGTGATACTATTTCAGATACCGTTCCAAGCTGAATGGTTTACCGTGATAGATTTATGCCAGGCTTTCTTTTCGATACCTTTAGATGAAGAGAGCCAGTATCTTTTCGCTTTTAAGCTGGAAGATCGCGTCTTAACATGGTGTCGTATCCCTCAGGGGTATACAGAAAGCCCATCGATCTTTAACCAGTTATTAAAACGAAATCTTGAAAGTCTAGTACTGCCCAAGAATTCGGTTCTAGTCCAGTACATAGACGACCTCCTAGTTGCGTCAGAAACTGAGGAAGCTTGCAGAGAAGACACCATAACCTTGTTAAATCACTTGGCCGAGAATGGACACAAGGTGTCTCCAAGTAAATTGCAGTATTGTATGACTGAGGTGCAATACTTGGGCCATAGGATTGAAAAGGGAAAGCGGAAGGTGTCTCCAGACAGAATAGAGGCGATCATGAAAATGAACGCGCCTACAACACAAAGAGAAGTCAGGATGTTTCTAGGCATGGTCGGTTATTGTCGGCAGTGGATAGCCAACTTCTCACTGAAGGCAAAACCTTTATTACAACTGACGCACAAAGGAGTAAGTGATCCGGTACCATGGGACAAAGATTGTTTGATGGCGTTTTTGCAGCTGAGGGAGGACTTATGTCGTGCCACGGCTTTAGGAATGCCTGATTACACAAAACCATTTTTGCTTTACTGCTGCGAAAGAGAGGGATGCGCTTTAGCAGTTTTAGCTCCGATCCACGGAGATGCGCGTAGACCAGTGGCGTATTTCTCGGCTACATTAGATCCAGTAGCCGCAGCGTTGCCCGGATGTCTCAAATCCGTAGCTGCAACGGGTGTCAGCATTGAACGTTCTGAAAGCGTAGTCATGGGTCATCAGTTAGTTGTGTATGTACCTCATTCTGTAGAATTGTTAATGACCAGGACTAAGACTCAGCATCTGACAAATAGCAGGCTCACACGCTACGAGCAAGTCATACTGGCTGCCGAGAATGTGACCCTAAAAAGATGCTCCGTCTTGAATCCTGCAACTTTGATGCCACTTCCAAACGAGATTGATGACGAAATTTGTACAGATCATGACTGCCTTGATGTGACTGAACTATGCACCAAACCGAGACCCGATATTGTGGATGAGCCATTGACTGACCCCGGTGAAATTTTCTTTGTTGATGGTTCATGTGTAAGAGACAATATCGGTCAGCTGAGAGCAGCTTATGCAGTTTGCACAATTACGAGAGTAATAGAAGCCGCTTGCCTGGAAGGAGTACACTCCGCTCAGGTAGCTGAAATTGTTGCTTTGACTCGTGCTTGCTTAGCGGGCGACAAACTTCGAGTCACCATATACACTGATAGCCAGTATGGTTTCGGGGTAGTTCATGATTACGGGCAGCTGTGGTCTCAAAGAGGTTACATGACCTCCTCGGGTTCTCCCATTAGGAATGGAGAATTCGTGAGACTTTTGTTAGAAGCATTGCAAGGCCCAACAGCTATAGCAGTGGTCAAATGCGCAGCGCATACGAAGAACATTGACTTTGTTTCACTAGGTAACCGCTATGCTGATGAAGTAGCGCGTTACTGCGCAGAACAGGGATATTCTCACACTGATGTAAAAGTGGGGGGAATCCAGGAAAGAACTGAATTGACAATGTTGTTGGATACTGTAGATACGTGGGATGAATTAAGAAGTGTTCTGGAAAATGCACCAGATGACGAGAAAAAGAGTTGGGAAACAGCGGGTTGTTCCAGAAGCGAGATGAATTTCTGGATCTCCGCCGATGGGAGAGCAGTTTTACCAAATGAACTTGTTAGTCCAATGGCAAGGAAATTGCATGGATCAGCACACATAGGAAGAGATGCTATGGTGAGAGTATTCAGACAAACGTGGTTTAATCCCAAATTTAGAGTAGCGGCAGAAGCAGTGTGTCAGAGATGTACGATCTGTCAGCAACTAAATGTGGGCAAGAGAACACCAGTTACATTGAGTCATATTGGGAGGTCTGGGGGGCCTTTCAATAGGATGCAGCTTGATTTTATAGAAATGCCTAAATGCAATAGACTCAGATACGTTTTAGTGATTGTTTGCATATTTTCTAGATGGGTTGAGGCTTACCCTACACGTAGGTGCGATACACTTACAGTAGCAAAACTGTTACTTAGAGAGTTGATACCGAGGTTTGGGGTGCCATCCTCTTTGGAATCGGACAGAGGAACTCATTTTAACAGCGAAATAGTGAAGATGCTATGTTCAGCTTTGAGTATCGATCAGAAGTTACACTGCAGCTATCGACCAGAAGCTTCAGGGATTGTAGAACAAATCAACAGCACGATAAAGTCCAGACTTGCCAAAGTTTGTTCAGCAACATCCCTGAGTTGGCCAGACGCACTTCCAGTGGTTCTTATGAGCATACGTAGCACACCGGATAGAAGAACAGGTCTCTCTCCACATGAAGTGCTAATGGGGAGAGCTATGAGATTGCCATCGGTTCCGACTGCAGCGCTAGTGAACATCACAGACGATTTGATCTTGGACTACTGTAAGGGACTATCTGATGCCGTTAATTCTGTGTCCCTCCAGGTCCAGGCTGCAGAGGTTCCATCAGCACAAGACTTGTGCCATGACCTGAGTCCGGGAGACTGGGTCCTGGTGAAGAAGCATGTCAGAAAGAACTGCTTAGACGTGCGTTGGAGAGGACCGTTTCAAGTCATACTTGTGACGAATACTGCAGTAAAGTGTGGAGGTCTGCCAAACTGGATACATGCCTCACACACCCGAAGAGTGCCAACACCTCTAGAAGAAACAGCTCCTCTCTCGGATGAGAATCCAGCGGAAAGCGGAGAAGCCATAGAGGGGGAAAGCCAAGCTGTGGAGGTGATCGAAGAGGCTGAGATTGAGACGGAACAGGTCGACGAAGGTCAGGACATCAGTGAGACCGAAGTCGCCTCAGGAGAAGAAAGTAATTGGGAGTCCGACACAGATATCGAACAAACTGAGAGTGACCAAGAGACTGGTCCAAGAACAAGGAGCAGGAGGACAAGGAGAGACGAAGCCAGTTGGCCGGAGAGAAGGAAAGGGCCAAGCTCGGAAGAAAAGCAAGAAAGAACTCTTGTTCCGATTGCAGAAGAATCAGACCAGGAGGAGGAAACTACAGACTCAGGAACTGAAAGTCCAAGAAGATCGAGGAGGGTACGTGTGCCCTGCAGAAGGTACGCCACCCCAGAGTGGACTTATCTAGCAGATGTCTTGGGGACAGAAATCTGGGAGAGTGAAGAAAGTGAAAGTAATCGATCACGATCCATTTGTGGCAGTGGAGATATGGATGTTGACGCCTGGACTCGAGACTGAGGGGTTACTGACTTTCACACTTCCCATACCCCCATATTTGAGTCAAATTCAAGATCTAGTGCTAAATAGATTACAATTTCCAACTTTCAGTCATCAAATTCCAGAAGAAGAAGAAAAAGTTATTCGTTTTGAATTATTAGAAATTGTTGTGAAAGCTGCAGGTCCGAAAATAATTGTTGATGCATAAGAGACTTTTGTATATAAGCTATAAAGAAGAAGATAACTTAGCACCGAGTGGAAAGAAGAATAAAATTAGGGATTACATTTAGAGGACGGAGAAGGGTTAGGGTTGTCTGTTGCTAAAGAGAAAAAGACATTGGTTGCGAAAAGAGACTTTTTGATAAAGAACACTTTAAAGACTGAGAAAGCAAATAAAGCAAACAAAGACTGGATAAGAAAAACTTTTCGCAAAAGAAGGAGCTAAGCTGTTTGATAACATGGAGAACGGCAACCCAAACCGAAAAGCTAGATGTATAATAGGTACACTAATAGCAGTAGTAATTTTTCTCATAATTACAGTAGTGACAATATCATACATAATAGGACATGAAAGTGATAAAGAAACAGCAAATGTAAAGCCTGTAACGACTTTGAGACCTGCTCTAGTGGGGAAAAGGGAGGAGAGCAATGTTATACGTGAAAAGGCGTTATTGGCAGATGAAGCTCGTAGATTACATGTAGACGAGTCACAGGGAAACTTTAGGTCAAACGCATATGCTAAACTGTTGTATGAATATATCGATGCCATGGAGGCCAAAGATTGCTATGTTTGTATGCAATTGCCGGCTTCTGTAGACGAAGGCATTAGATACCATCATCTCCCACTGACTTATGGGATAACATGTAGTTTACTGCTTAGTATATTTTATGGTAGGGAAGGATTCGAGTACTACTTTTCAAATTATGATTCGGTACTGCCTGAAGTTCCGAATTATAAGCAAATGAATAAGTGGGACTATTACAAAAAGGAGGATAGACTAGCCAAATTCTTTCTTCCTTGGGATACATTAGATACATCATATGCACGCAGAAATAATTTGACTTGCAAAGTATCAGAGGTTGAGAAAAAGTTCATAGGACAAGTAGATGATAGATACAGAAGGCAGAAGATTCTAAAAATGTCAGGACAGTGGAAAACGGATTGGACCGAAGAAGAGAAAGCACATAAAAAGAAAGGTAGCAATGGTCCAATAGCTTTGGATAGAACGCAGAAAGGAAAGTTATGTTTAACTCGGAGCAAAACGTATTACGAGAGTGTATTTGTAGGTGAAGTGAATTGTGAACATGCTTTTAGATTGGAGTACTATACGAAAGATTTTATGAAGGAGATGCAAGTTATTCCGAATGTGTATTTTGTATGTGGAAGAAATGCCTATGTAAAACTACCTGACAATCGGTATGGTTCGTGTTACTTGGCAATTGTCTTCCCCAAAATATATCATGCAAAGGATGTAGCGATAATAGAAGGAAAGGCTTCGAGGAGAGCGAAAAGGGAAGTAGGAGATGCAGAAGTAGTAGGAGATGTATTTGGAGCGATGTTTCCTATGTTAGGTTTAATACTTAACGATGTTAAGATCAGGAGACTGGCTACAGTTGTGGATAGATTGTCTGCAAGTACTGCAAGGTCATTAATGTTGGTAGAAGGCGAGATGCAGTCGATTAGAGCAATGGTTCTTCAGAACCGACTTGCTTTAGATGTACTGCTAGCAAAAGAAGGCGGAGTTTGTAAGGCTTTGAAGGTCCAGGAATGTTGTACTTATATTCCTGATAATTCAAAACCACTTGAGAAAGTCATACGGAACATTACACAGATTCATCAAGAGATCGAAGATTTATCAAAAATAAATGTTTGGGAAAAAGTTGGTCATGGAGTAGGAAAGGTTGGGAGTTGGTTTTCCAACCTTGGGAAAAGCATAGTATGGTACATAATAAAGCCTGTATTGATAGTATTAATTTGTATAATCACATTGTTAGGTTTAGTAAAATTATATAAATGGTATAGGTCGAACCGGTTACAACGAACAATGAGAGAGCAAGAAAGGAGATTAGCTGCTTTACAAGATCAACAGTACAAAAGTTTAAGAGCTCTCGAAACGATGAAAAGAGGGAATATTGTAACTAGTCCTGTTTAGAGATATTATTCAAATTGCATTTAGTGATGACTCCTAGAAGTCATCAAAGGGGGGACTGAGAGAGCGCAAATTTGAATAAAAATTATGTATAGGCCGTATTTACAAGCACATCGTATAACGTAGTAATGAAATGTATATCGTAATGTGAAGTGACACTTATAGCACATAGATAACTGATTGAATCCAAAGTAATATAGGAAATGTAACTGTATTCACTTTAGAACCTGTATTAGATTTAGAAGGCCCGTATATGTAGTGGGCTGATGTAGAGATGGTGTAGAAATGCTTACGAAATGTAGAACGTGCAAGGGAGAATTCATGTACGTGTGTAATCTTAACGGAGAAGCGGCGAGAAATGAAACGTGAAGAAATGTGTAGAACATGTATAAAACGATATAGAGAATGAGAATATAAAGTTATGCTTTACGTAGTTTATATTCTATGTACAATGTATTCACATATGTGTAACAGATTTTCGCTAAATACGAATATATATAAATGTGTGTTAAGGGTTATACTGTGTAGAAGGCTTTTTGTGAGAATGTTAGAAAGGTTTAGGTCATTTGTGATTCTAACCTGACTGACAGAGGGTTAGCAGGAGCACAGTCCAATGTATATAATTTAGCGGACTTACAGGAGTCGTAAATAGCTTGATGTGGACGTGAGAGCCAAGAAGTCTAGCACTTGTTAGATTTAAGGTGACAATGCTGGACAAGGTTTATGGCCTGAACGTGATGAGAAGCGCTTAGAATTTGAAACTTGTTTTGAATGACCATTCACAGGACCTAGAAGGTCAAAGAATAGCAGTTGTAAGTTAAAGTCTTGTTTAAGTTCATATGACTTTTGATCTGAAAGTGTCAGTTGAAGTCGCCAACAAGAAGACGAAGATGACATCTAAAGAGAAAGGTCAACTTAACGGACGGCGAAAGAGATGAAGCAATGGAAGAAGCTAGAAGCTGACATCATCGGGGAAAGTCCGTGGTGGGCGTCAAGGGGCGTTCCACCCACACTGTGATTGTGTATTTTAGGGACAGCACCCCGGGGATAAGATAGCGAACAGCTCCGAGCAGATGCCATCATAGAAAGCTCAGAGTAGCAATTAGCGAAGGGAGAGCGATTTGCTCAGAGGGAGCTCAGAGAGAAGGGCGAAGCATAGATGACTTGAGCAGATGCGCTGAGAGAGATCAGAGCGCAAGAGAGCAGTAGGCCGAGGACCCTTAAGAAGAGCGGATGGGTAGGCAGAGAGGGTACTGCTTCTTAAACTTAAGTTACCTTTAGAGGCTAAGAGAGTTTGAACTTCTTTGGGAGTCAAACTGCTGACACCTTTTTAGGTTAGGAACTTGCGAAGTAGGGATGTCACATAGCATAGAGTAGGGACAGATTTAATGTGATACTTTTCTCTTTCTGTAGATGACGCCAAGGAACCACTTCACATCGAAACTTTAAAATTGCTGATATCGGAATTGATTTTGTATTCTTTTGTATACTTTGAGGTTTATCCTGAGCAGATTGTAATTGCATACAACTTTTATATAAAACTTTCAAACATTATCAGTTGTAAGTGGTTCTTCCGAGTGGCGTCAGTTAATGGGGTTTATCTAAACTATGCGGGGGTTGTCTTTTACTCAATGACAGATACCAACGGTCCAAAATAGATGAATGAGATAAGTTATTAAATTGATCATAAATTGATATCAAAATCTCATTCCCCGCAGTAGAGCTTTAGCGCGCTACCACTGATTGCTCTGGGACCCAAATACGCGGCAGCCCCCGCCTGCGCAGCCCTGATGGCCCATGGCCGCGGCCTTTATAATTTATTTGGGGACACTGTCAGTGTCTGCAAATAAATTATAAAGGCACGCCCCCCAAAAAATAGTGCCGCCTGGGGCGGACAACCCCCCCCCCTAGCTACGCCTGGAAGCGCTGTATGGGACTGACTGGTGGGCACCCGCTATATGCCCCGGCATTGCCTCATGGTGACCTAATTACTTGCTATATATAGTGCACCACAGCTGATGGCATGGACGGAGGTAGGGCTAGCTACAGTAGGGGACATCTTCCAACTAGAAACACTGACCCTATTAAAAGATGACGAGCTGATGAGGTCGCTTAGCGACTTATGGTCTTCTGGCCGGGAGGAACAAAAGAGTCATACACTACTCCAGTTGATGTTGACTTTGGAGAATAAAAGACACCTGGCAAAATGGCTCTTTAGCATTGTGCAGGTTTTTGGCAAGACGTTTGGACTATACATGAATGCCAACAAATCAGTTCTGTGGCCAATACCAGGGACACAAGACCTCAGTACCTGGTCAGCTGATCTGACCATTGTCACAGAGGGCTTGATATATCTTGGTGTTGTTCTATCTGCAGTGCAAAATGTCGCGTGGAAGCGCAACCTCGCTCCATTAACAGAACATGTTAGGGCAGAGGTGATTTCTTGGTCTCACCTGCCCCTCACGCTCTATGGTCGATTTACCTTCTTCAAGATGGTATTCCTACCCCGTCTCCTATATCAATTGCAGAACCATCTTGTTGCAAATTCAAGAAAAACTGGTAGCTTTTAAGTGTTCTTTATTGCAGCACGTTAAACAGGTCCAACTCCTTCAGTTAACAGGCTTCCAATATGTTCTGTACATTCTATCTCTGTTAAACCCACAACTATCAGAATATACAACCTATTCAAAGGATAACATGGCTCACGCAGGAGCTCATGCCAGTGCATGTGCATAGAACATCTATTTAAAGAAACATGACTAAATACTATACAAGAGAATGTAACACATCTGTACCTGATTTTGGCTGCCTGGTTTCAGCTAAATAATGCATTTCTAAGTCAATTCCTTTGGGGCGGAGGTGCAGTGCGAATGGCCTTACAAACTTGCTATCAGTCCATCAAATACGGCATCATTTTGGCGGCAGATATGCAGTCTTAGAACGCTGTGGCTCATTTCCACGTTCTCAATGAATGGTGGTACAGCGATAGAGATTACCGGGTGTATGCGATCGAGCGATGGATGATGGGCAGCACCTCTATCCACACGTTCTTGTATAGTGAGGTGAATCTCGGGCATTGCTGCCAGCGATGAGGGTGGTACTCCGGGTGTGGAAACAATCGCTGTGTCGGATGGGGTGCTCTGGCTGCCTGACACAAGAAACCCTGCTTGGCACAACAGCCCCCTTCCTCAGATGGCCGCCTTAGCTGGGTTCCGAGGTTGGGATAACATAGGTCTATCCTCACTGGGGGTGGTCATGCATGGGCGGACACTTAAATCCTTTCATAAGCTCCAAAGTGAATTTAATATGTCACACACACAATTCTACAAATATCTACAATCTTGCCATGCTTTGGCCCTCTATATCAAGGACCGAGAGACGTGCCCAGAATTCAATCCACTGGAAGGTAAATTATTCCTGGGGAAATTGGGGGACAACAAAATTATTAAGATATACCAGACCCTAATCAGTTACAGCCATACCACACTAGACACACTCCGGGTGACATGACACAAGGACATAGGCCCAATGGAGGATGACGACTGGCCCGAGGCCCTTCAATCCCCACGGAGTGCTGCCATTTCATCGCAAAGCTGGTTCATTTAATTTAAATATCTATACTGGGCACACTACACACAACACCGATGAGGGCAGCTTCCTTCACATGACACGGTCATGTAGAGTGCTCGCAAGGTTCTAGCGGGGGTTCTGTCATGTCTCTCTGATGTCCTGGCTTGAGATCTTTCCATGTCACTGAAACTGATTCTCCTAAACGTTACTGACAAAATTGGGGGCAACAGTTACAAGCAGTACCTCCTATTTCTGGGCCTTACCCTACCAACACGGGATGTAGCTCAACTTTGGGAGGCTCTTTCTCCTCCCGTACTAGGTGTCTGGAAAAAAGGTATGGACTTCTGCATGGGTTTGGAACGACCAATGTTTGGGTGGTGGGGTATAGGGGTATTTTTAGGGTTCAGGGGTAGGTTTGGGTTTTGGGGTACAGGGTTATTTTTAGGGTTCAGGCTAGGTTTGGGGGTACAGGGGTATTTTTAGGGCTCAGGGCTAGGTTTGGGTTTTAGGGTACAGGGGTATTTTAGGGTTCAGGGGTAGGTTTGGGTTTTGGGGTACAGGGGTATTTTAGGGTTCAGGGGTAGGTTTGGGTTTTGGGGTACAGGGGTATTTTTAGGATTCAGGGCTAGGTTTGGGTGTTGGGGTATAGGGGTATTTTTAGGGTTCAGGGGTAGGTTTGGGTTTTGGGGTACAGGGGTATTTTAAGGGGTCAGGGCTAGGTTTGGGTTTTGGGGTACAGGGGTATTTTTAGGGTTCAGGGGTAAGTTTGGGGCTTGAGGTACAGGGGTATTTATAGGTTTCAGGGCTAGGTTTGGGTATTTGGGGTACAGGGGTATTTTTAGGGTTTAGGGATAGGTTTGGGTTTTGGGGTACAGGGTATATTTATAGGATTAAGATGGGTTAGTGTTTAAGGGTGTTGGGGTTTTTGAAGGAGTGAGGGTGGATTATGATTATGGAGTACAGGGGTATTTAAAGGGAGCAGGTTGGGATTCGTTTTTAGGGTGTAAAGGGTAATGAAATAAAATGTTAAATGAAAATAATATAAATAATGCAATTTAAAAAAATAAATGTTTTAATTAAATTTAAAAAATGTGTGTGTGTATATATATATATATATATATATATACATGCACTCTTCTCAGGCGGGTGCGGAGAAGAAAGGTGATGGGACCTTTCAGATATGAACGCTCGAAGTGTTGAAAACACCAACCACACTCGCGGGGCTTCTGTACAAGGCTTTTATTCCCACAATGAAAGCTAGATGGCTTGAGGAACACAGGAACAGGGTTCGTGATGCCAGCCTGATTCGTCGTGAGTCCTGACGCGTTTCGAAGGCGGCTGCCTTCTTCTTCAGAGGAGGACGAATGAAGTATTCAGGAAGTAGCAGGAAAAGCCCTCATTTATGTTCATGACACGTCCCTGGATGGGCGCCGTGCCTTGTGGTACTTGTATTCCTGCAGTGATGATTTATCGCTGTATAGCGTCCGAGTCCGGAATTCCCCATAGTGGGAAGCAGCCCTGGACTAGAGACCCCTCGCCAGCCGGGCAGCGTCATGGTGTAAGAGCAGGGGAAGAAGCGAGATTCATCTCCCCTCAAGCTGGATGCTCACCATTACGGGCTCTCTCCATCTCGCTGTTTGGCGGTGCTCTGACGTGATGCAGTTTTACTACCACGCTCCTTTCCCCATCAAAACGTCGTGCACTCTTCTCCGCACCCGCCTGAGCGAGATGGAGAGAGCCCGTAATGGTGAGCATCCAGCTTGAGGGGAGATGAATCTCGCTTCTTCCCCTGCTCTTACACCATGACGCTGCCCGGCTGGCGAGGGGTCTCTAGTCCAGGGCTGCTTCCCACTATGGGGAATTCCGGACTCGGACGCTATACAGCGATAAATCATCACTGCAGGAATACAAGTACCACAAGGCACGGCGCCCATCCAGGGACGTGTCATGAACATAAATGAGGGCTTTTCCTGCTACTTCCTGAATACTTCATTCGTCCTCCTCTGAAGAAGAAGGCAGCCGCCTTCGAAACGCGTCAGGACTCACGACGAATCAGGCTGGCATCACGAACCCTGTTCCTGTGTTCCTCAAGCCATCTAGCTTTCATTGTGGGAATAAAAGCCTTGTACAGAAGCCCCGCGAGTGTGGTTGGTGTTTTCAACACTTCGAGCGTTCATATCTGAAAGGTCCCATCACCTTTCTTCTCCGCACCCGCCTGAGAAGAGTGCACGACGTTTTGATGGGGAAAGGAGCGTGGTAGTAAAACTGCATCACGTCAGAGCACCGCCAAACAGCGAGATGGAGAGAGCCCGTAATGGTGAGCATCCAGCTTGATGGGAGATGAATCTCGCTTCTTCCCCTGCTCTTACACCATGACGCTGCCCGGCTGGCGAGGGGTCTCTAGTCCAGGGCTGCTTCCCACTATGGGGAATTCCGGACTCGGACGCTATACAGTGATAAATCATCACTGCAGGAATACAAGTACCACAAGGCACGGCGCCCATCCAGGGACGTGTCATGAACATAAATGAGGGCTTTTCCTGCTACTTCCTGAATACTTCATTCGTCCTCCTCTGAAGAAGAAGGCAGCCGCCTTCGAAACGCGTCAGGACTCACGACGAATCAGGCTGGCATCACGAACCCTGTTCCTGTGTTCCTCAAGCCATCTAGCTTTCATTGTGGGAATAAAAGCCTTGTACAGAAGCCCCGCGAGTGTGGTTGGTGTTTTCAACACTTCGAGCGTTCATATCTGAAAGGTCCCATCACCTTTCTTCTCCGCACCTGCCTGAGAAGAGTGCACGACGTTTTGATGGGGAAAGGAGCGTGGTAGTAAAACTGCATCACGTCAGAG
Source organism: Lissotriton vulgaris (assembly GCF_964263255.1). NCBI lineage: Eukaryota > Metazoa > Chordata > Amphibia > Caudata > Salamandridae > Lissotriton > Lissotriton vulgaris. The sequence continues at coordinate 87,189,437 of NC_141697.1, read as the reverse complement.
CACCGCCAAACAGCGAGATGGAGAGAGCCCGTAATGGTGAGCATCCAGCTTGAGGGGAGATGAATCTCGCTTCTTCCCCTGCTCTTACACCATGACGCTGCCCGGCTGGCGAGGGGTCTCTAGTCCAGGGCTGCTTCCCACTATGGGGAATTCCGGACTCGGACGCTATACAGCGATAAATCATCACTGCAGGAATACAAGTACCACAAGGCACGGCGCCCATCCAGGGACGTGTCATGAACATAAATGAGGGCTTTTCCTGCTACTTCCTGAATACTTCATTCGTCCTCCTCTGAAGAAGAAGGCAGCCGCCTTCGAAACGCGTCAGGACTCACGACGAATCAGGCTGGCATCACGAACCCTGTTCCTGTGTTCCTCAAGCCATCTAGCTTTCATTGTGGGAATAAAAGCCTTGTACAGAAGCCCCGCGAGTGTGGTTGGTGTTTTCAACACTTCGAGCGTTCATATATATATACATATATATATATATATAATATATATATATAAATACACATATATATACAAACATATATTTGATGTTTTAATAATGTACTTTTACAATGTATTTTTTTTTAAATCTGTTTATTAGCATAGTTTTGAGAGCAGTAACAGCATACATTTTCTTATATACAAGCTCAGTATTAATCTCGGTGGTACATGCATGCGTTTGCTCAGAGCACATATAGAAACATAGTGAATTCGATTTTTTTCATTATGTCGATGAACCAGAATAAACTAACAAACCCTGTTCATTCCCTACCCCACCCTCCACCCCAACGAAATCCCACCCATCACTCTCTCGGCAGGCACATAATTGAGATATCGACATATGGGTCACCCGCAATGCTTCGATACATAGTGTAAGTTCAAGTGTAACACACAGGTAGGGTGGGGTAATGTGATCGATGGGTCGGGGACACCCGTACCCCATCGCCGTGCACCGTGGGCAGTGGCCATGTATGGGAGAGTGAGTCGGGGCTCAGCAATACCCCAAGTGGCTATTCACTAGCATCTTCTTCATCTCCGTCATTGCCAGCCTCAAAGACCCCTAAAGTGTCAAACCATTCCAGTGAGATCGGAGTTTTCCGGAGGCCCCTACTCTCCTCTCTTTGTAGTGCTTCACCCTCAGCCTTACCCCAGCGGACTACCTCCGCCCTCCACAGGTCAGGGTTGGGCGGTTTAGATGATTTCCATCTCATCGTGATGGCACGCCTCGCCAGCAACAGGGCCAGATCTGAGAAGCGCGTCGCCACGGTTCTGGTGCGTGTTGGCGGTCCCAGCCCTAGAAGTGTATGTTCCAGTGTAGGTGATCGGGGCAGGGTACCAGCCGTCTCGAGTGAGGCATGGACAGCGGACCAGAAATACCCCAATTTAGGGCATTGCCACAGCATATGTACTAGTGATGCGTCGTCTGCATCGCATCGGGGGCAGTTACTCTTGGTTGCAGGGAACATCACATGTACACGGTGCGGAGTCAAGTAAGCTCTATGCAGTAACATCAGTTGGATGAACTTGTATTTGGGGTTCCTAGCTACTTTCCTGGGGAACTGAAGTATGCGCTCCCACTCCTTGTCTCGCAGTGGCCTTCCAATATCTACTTCCCACTTCGCCCGCAGTGATGACAGTGTAAGTGCCCTCCCCGATTTGATGCTAGTTGTGAGCCACCTGGTCAGATGGCCGCCCGTTCCCATGAGGTAGAGCATTGTGACGAGAGGGTTCGTATCAGGTTCCCGCCCGTCAGGCGACCATGTGCGTGAGATATAATGGCGGAGTCCGGCGTGTAGGAGGAAGGAGCCTCTGGGAACGCCCTGTGTGTTTCTGAAGTCTTCGAAAGATAATAGGTGCCCCTCCGCAAACAGGTCACCCACGTGTGTCACACCTGCGTCATGCCAGGGCTCCAGCAGGGTCGCCGTGAGTGTGCCCGATCCTAGTGGTATGCCCAATAGTGGAACCGTGGGGGCGTAAGGTGTCCCGGGGGACGTGTACTTCAACGCCTTCCGCCAGTATGTGACCGCCAGCTTGAGAAGAGGTGGGGCGTTTCTAGGTAGATCCGAGCCAGGTAGGAGCAAGATGTGTACTCTCCCCCTAGCATGGTCGTCCCTTGATATATTAATCTCATGAAGATTGCGGCCCGCCACCCAGTAGGCTAGCCATTGTAGTTGACATGCGTAATTATAAGCCCTGAAGTCCGGTAAGCCCATGCCTCCGGAGTTGGAGGGGAGCTGCAATTTGGCCAGACCTATGCGCCTGCGGCCATGCCCCCACACAAGTTCGGTGAGTAGGGAGTCGATGATCTTAAATGTCGCCGCTGGGATCTGGAATGGCAGATTGGTGAAGTAGTAGATAAGACGGGGGAGCATCACCATCTTGGATATTGCCACTCTACCGGGTATCGAGAGCGGCAATGTTAGCCAAAACTGAATTTGTGACTTCAGCGATCTAATGGCCTTCCCCAGGTTGCCGTCTATCATCATGCCCGCCTCCCTGTATATCTGTATCCCAAGGTATCGGAAGGTGGTTTCCGCCATCTGGAATGTATGAGGGGCAAAAGGTAGGGGGGCCGACCCGCCTGCGGCTGCAAAGGTGAACCCGTAGGACTTAGACTCGCTGATGGTGAGGCCAGAGATCTCTCGAAAATCCTCAAAAACCTGGGAAACTGGGTTCAGGTCACCCCTCAGGTCATGGAGATATAATATGATATCATCCGCATACGCAGATATAATGTGGTCCGTACCATGCCGTTGTATGCCATAACGGGGGCCATCAACCTGAGTCTACAGAGCAATGGTTCGAGGGCAAGGACGAAGAGGAGAGGGGAGAGCGGGCAACCCTGCCTGGTGCCTCTGGCAATGGCCATGGGACCTGAGATTTGATTGGAGGTGCGCACCCTGGCCGTGGGGATGGTGTATAGCAATCTGACCCAGGCGAGAAATTCGGGCGGTATCCCGAAGTTTGACAGGGTGGCGAACATATAGTCCCACCTTAAGGAATCGAAAGCTTGCTTTAAGTCTAGAGAAATGCAGCCTTCGGAGCCCGCGTCCATATTGTCTCCGAGCATGAGCTGGGCCAAGCGCCTAAGGTTCATGGCCGTATTACAGCCCGTTACAAACCCGCATTGATCCGGGTGGACCAGTTGAGGCACGTACTGCACGAGTCTCGTCGCCAGCACTTTGCTCAATATTTTAGAATCGGTATTGAGAAGGGACAGGGGTCTGTAATCGGCCATCTGCAGACCATCTTTGGCCGGTTTCAAGAGGGACGTGATCAGTGCTTGCATGGATGATTGCGGTAGAGAGGTTGTACACAGGGCTTCCAGATACACAATGTGTAACCGTGGGGCCAGGAGGTCTATATATGTTGCGTAGAATTCTGCTGGCAGGCCATCCGTTCCAGGGGCCTTACCCTTCGGAAGGGCTCTTATCGCCTGTCTGATTTCTGCCACCGAAATAGCACGCTTCAAGTCTTTGTTCTGGTTGGCAGTAAGTTGTGGGAGATCCAGACCCTCCATGAAGGCCGCAAGTGCGGGTTCTGATAAGGGTTGTGGGGGACCGTACAGTGTGGTGTAATAGTCCTTAAACGCCGTATTAATCCCTATTTGGGTGATAGTCGGGTGGCCAGATTGGTCCAAGACCCTCAGAATGGGGTGGCTGATCGGGGAGTCCCGTAGGAGGCGGGCTAGTAGGGGACCGGCTCGGTCGGCTTGCGTATGCTGTCTGTTTGTGTATTCCCTATAGTCTATAAGCCGCAGTTCTTCCAGTAGCTCTGCGTGCCTAATATGTGCCTCTTGCAGTGGTGTAAAGGGAACATTGGTGCCCGCTGCCTCATTCTCTAGGGGCGCAAGTGAGCCTTCCACCTCCTTCAGCTGGCTGATTACCTCCCGCTTCCTCCCCACCTTAACAGTCATAGCAGCCCCCCTAAGACAGACTTTGAAAGTGTCCCATTCTATCTGCCGGGAGCTGGCCGTGTTCGCATTCGTGGAGAAGTAAGTATCTATTGTGTCGGACAGGGAAGACCGGAAGACCGAGTCCTCGAGGAGATCAGGAGACAGTCGCCAAGTTGGAATGGGAGCCAGCCTCCTACCCCACTGCCAGGTAATTTCCACGGGGTTATGATCTGATAGTGTTTTCCCCATGTGCTGGGCCTGGACAATCAGTGCTGTAAGGGAACGGGAGCAGAAGACATGATCAATTCTGGTGTGAAGTTGGTGGGGAGGGGAGAAAAAGGTGTATTTCCTTTCCATAGGGTGTATGCTGTGCCACACATCCGCCAAATCCCAGCCCTCCGCCCAGCCCGCAAGCGCATCTGCCTGTTTCCTGCTCTCGGTAGCCTGTAAGGGGGGATGCGATCTATCTAGCATAACATCAAGTACAGCATTGAAATCACCCCCGATGATCCAGCGATGATCAGCCCAATCTGCAAGCACCCCGTTGACAATGAATAGGAATTCCGACTGATTCGTGTTAGGTGAGTACACACATCCAATGGCAACCGCCTCCCCATCCAACAGTCCCCGCACAAATACATAGCGGCCTTCGTGATCAATCCGTTGCTCAAGCAGCTGGAAGGGAAGAGAGCCACGTAGCCAAATCGCCGCCCCCCTCGAGAATGCAGAATATGAGGTAGCAAAAAGCTGCCCTCTCCATTTCTTGCGCAATTTCACCGCTTCAGCTGCGTTCAAATGTGTCTCTTGCAAGCATGCAATCTGTGTCCCCCTTCGGTTGAGTTGTGCCAGGATTCTGTGTCGTTTATGCACTGATCCCATGCCACGCACGTTCCAGGTGCACAATTGGTAATTGTTAAGAGGTCCCATTCCCATCTGTGTGGTGCGGCAATATGAAACAACTGGGGGATCCCATATGTCCTGCTGTGCTATAAAGTGAGAGTGTCTCGCAAACAAGTAACCCCTGAACAAAAAGGTCCCTGAGCCAACGTACCCAGGAGCCAAACCATGGCGCCCAACGTGGGCACAAGTCAGTTAAGTTCGTGTGCATACCGGGGGTGGTAGGCCTCCGTCGATTGGAACTGAACTGTCTGCGTGGGCATGATAGCCCACAATACAATGGGCCCCTACTCATACAACCCACTATGTGTGAAGGAGGGAATTAGTCATACGTTACCACCTGGAGAGGATCAATCGCATCGTGGTTCAGAACTCTTCTGCCATCTGGGCCGTGATCTTCGGGAAGAGCTGCAAGCTGTCAACTGAACCAGACCCCTCGGTGTGGGTGTCGGTGGTGACGGTGAGTCTGTCTCCGGTTGCTCCCGCGTCGTGGGCGGCCAGTGCCTCCTCTGTTAGCCGTTGATGCGGGATGATGACGAGTGGCCTGTCGTCTGGCATCCGGGAGGATGCGTCGTCGCCAATGCTCCGTGGGGTGAATGATGCCCGGGGCTGTGAGCGTCGTTCCTCCGGCCTGGCGAGCCCCCGTGGGTGTCACTGTGGTGGTCGGTGAATGGGTCCTGTGATGCCGGTGGGGTCAGGGTGACTTCCATCCACTCTGCCGCTTCCTCAGGCGAGTCGAAAAAATGGGACTTGTTGTTATGTGGGATTTTGAGCCGAGCAGGGAACAAAAGTGCATATTTCATGTTCCTGTCCCGCAACTTGCGTTTCACCCCCATGAAGTTGGACCTGGCCCGCTGCACAGTGGGCGTGAAATCAGGGTAGACCGATATATTCCTGTCCTCGAAGCGTATTGGCGCTTCCTCCCTGGCCGCCCGCAGGACGGTGTCGCGGTCTCTGAAGTGGAGGAGACGAGCGATCAGGGGGGGAGGGGGTGCCCCTGGTTGTGGGGGCCGCGATGGCATCCTGTGGGCCCTTTCCACACTGTAGAGGGCGGTGAGGTCTCTCTGGCCCACCAGTTTCCTCAGCCAGTCTTCCACAAATTGCGTGGGGTCTCTCCCCTCGCTCCTCTCCGGAATACCCAGGATGCAGACGTTGTTGCGGCGGGCTCGTCCTTCTGCATCGTCCATTCTACCCCACAGTTGCTTCAATTGCTTCTCTACGTTCTCTAATTTCGTGGAGTGTTCCGTCTGCTGCGGGATAAGGTCGTCCAGCGCTATTTTCTGCTCTGCCACTCGATCCGCCAACTTGTTATGGTCAGCCTTAAGCAGGGATAGGCCAGTCGCCATAGTGTCTATGCGCGATTCTAGCGCTTCGCGCGTCGCGCGTATTTCATTCAAGATCAGATCTAGCTTGGCGTCTTGCGATCCCTTACCGGTCGGCGGGATGATATCCATGGCGGAGGAGGCCAGCGGGTCTTCGGAGCCCGTGGACTGCACGTCCGTTCGGGCGCCCTGGTCCTGAGGTTTGCCCCTGTTTCTGCCCATTGATCTCGTTAGCAGGGTGGCGCTGTAGTGGGTGTAGCAGACCGCCGCGGTCCCACCGAGTGTCCGGCAGTGGTTATGTGAGGACCACTATGTACTGGGTAGAGGCGGAAGTAGCGAGGGCCCCAGGGCCGGCGGGGGCAGTGCAGGCTATCCCGGCGAGGCGTCAGCGTGGGGTGGGTCGGTGCACCACCGGCGACTCCACTTGCAGGTATAACCCCAGGTCCGTAGAGGTGGTGAGGGAGAAGAGGTGGTGGGGTCCAGGCCACTGCAGAGTGAGCTTGTCGTGGCTTTCAGGGGCGCGGCAAAGGTCGGGGCTGCAGCGCCGTAATAAGGGGCCAAAGCGCGTGGCGCACTACCCCTCTCCAGATCCCTGTACCTGCGGTCAGCGTGCCTGCAATATGTGCCCCTCCGTGTCGCGCGATCACCTCCGGTCCTCTGTCTGGCGGCTCTGGGGCATGCGAAGCGAGTTTGCCAGGGTCCGAGGGACTCTACCAAGCCCCTACGCGATGGCAAGATGGCGCCAGGAAGTTACCAATGTCTGGCCGATCCGACGTTGTAATGCAGGCAGCCTGTGTAGGGCGAAGCCGGTCTCGCGGCGTTGGCGGAAAAGGGTGCGAGCCACCCGCACTTTGTACCTCGTCCCTGCGGCGGAACGCCCGAGTCCCGCTGACCTCGTGGGCAGGCGGGGGGATGGTCCGGAGGTGCTCCCGCGCCCCGGAGGGGCCGTTCAGCAGTGTGGCTGGCCCGTGTGGAAGTGGCCAAGCGGGGAGGGGATAGCGGAGCCTCAGCGAGGGTGGAGCACCGTACCGCACTCCGTAGTTCCGGCCAGCAGATCGGGGGAAATCCAATCCCGGGTCCCGACTGGACCGCGAAGTAGGCTGGGGGTAGGCCGGCCAGGCCGATCACTCTAGGCCGGGGCTTCGCCTCGTCATGCAGGCCGCAACAGGCTCCGTCGCCGGAGCTCGACAGAGGAGTCGTCTCAGAGGGGCTATGCTGCACCGCCTCACGTCGCTTGCCTCCGGATACAATCTGTGCTGGAATCAGGTGGGCTGCAGGCAGGGGAGTGCAGGATAATTAGCTTGTGTTTAGGGCATAGGACGGAGCTGGCAAACTACACGTCCACCATCAACGGCTCCAGGCCACGCCCCGTACTTTTACAATGTATATGACTTTACCACACATGCATTTGCGTTATAATGGAATGTGTGATAAAGTCATATGCGTTGTAAAGTTTTTAGAAATTATGCCTTTGCGGAGTAATAGTCCCGCGTTATAAAAATTGCGGAGTGATGGTATACTGGTATGCGGGATGTTGGTTTGCGGAATATCATCACATATTCCCGGGGGAGCGATAGTCCCTTTCTTGCTATATCCGTGGAGGCGGGCCTTGTGTCCGGATGCACGTGGCGCGAGGCCTGTGTGCAACAGAAGTGGAAAATCTCCAGTGTGCGCTTCAGGCGTCACCGGAAGTTAAGGCGAGATTACATTTCCTGCACAATGACCCTGTTTGCGCTCCTTCTGGCCCTTGGGAATAGCGCCATGCCTTACCTCTATACAGTGAAGCAGGTGCACGTCAATGGGAGCGCGGGGCAAGCACATCCGGAGCTGGAATGTACAGAACCTGGGAAGACAAAACAATGAAATATTGGGCACAACGCTCGCTTTTTTTTTCCGTAATCCCACGCCCCGCACACGCCCACGCCCACAGCACACGCCCACAGCACACCATATGAGACATGGCATGAAGGGCGGAACGTACCACATGCCCCCAACGTTTTTCACGCCCCCAGCACACGCCCACATCACAACGCAAACACGCCCACAAGGGACTACTTTGCTGACATGGTTCTTTTATCTTATGAATGTATATGGTGGGCGTCTGCATAGCCTATGTCCTTCTGCTGAAACTACCCTTTCCAATGCTGTATTGGGTGTTGTGATTGGTGCTGTGGTACCTGACATTACCCACCTCAAAGGTTTGGGCTCTCACTTTATTATATTAGTAGAAGTGCACCAGACTCACCAAATCTGCGTGCATTTGTTACTACAACTAGAAATATGTTGTAATGTGCTTATTGCCAATGCAGTCTCTCCACTGTGGTTCTCTGCCCGTCTGCTCAGCCTGTGGTGAGGTCACTTGGAATGTTGGGGTTGGTTTGTATGTAGCAGAGAATCAGTTGGTGTGAAGGGCTGAGCAGAGAGGACCCTGCTCCTGGTGGGGCATTTCCAGGCTTTACTATGGATCTTTTTAACTGAGAACCTGTAAGATCACCTCAAGAATAAATTTACTGTTATCATTCTGTCAAAAGTGTGTTTTCCATCTATGCATTTTTTTGTGTTTATGATCATTATCAAAGGGGAGGGATGTGTTGGTTGTATTTATAAATGCATTCTCATCTTCTCTTTTTCCTTTGAATGTTTAGGGGATGAGTTGGTTGTATTTATTAATGCATTCTCATCCTCTTCTTTTCTTTTGAATGTTTAGGGGATGAGTTGGTTTTATTTATTAATGCATTCTCATCTTCTTCCATTCCTTTGATTGTTTAATTATTAAGGGGGGGGGTTGTTGTAATGTGTTTATTGCCAATGCAGTCTCTTCACTGTGGTTCTCTGCCTGTCTGCTCAGCCTGTGGTGAGGTCACTTGGAATGTTGGGGTTGGTTTGTATGTAGCAGAGAATCAGAGAGGACCCTGCTCCTGGTGGGGCATTTCCAGGCTTTACTATGGATCTTTGTAACTGAGAACCTGTAAGATCATCTCAAGAATAAATCTACTGTTATCATCTACAAGACATGTCTGAGCTTTTATACTTCGTTTTAACAAAATACTCATATACAAGGTGTTTTATAGATGCTCCCTCAGTGGTTTGAAAGGGGAAGCATTTCCCAGAGGATCCCAAGGTGGAAAAGGCTCTCCAACCTAACTCAAACCTTTTCACAGAGAGGGGCTAACTCAAGAAGAATACCTAAGTTCTTCCAAGGAGATCTGAAGGACATAAAGGAAGCCTACTGACATCCCAGCGTAGGTACGGCCAAAGCTAGAAGAAAACCCTCTCGGAGGAATTAAAGGAAAGCTAGGGTTTTGCAAGTAAGAAGGTGTAAATCCTTTGTTGTACACCAGCATTTGGAAGATGTCCAATGCTTATTATATGATTTCAATGTGGATGGGCTTCAAACTGTTGAACGGCTCCTGCCACTTTCCGAGTGACAGCTAACCTACAGAGGTCTAACCTTTCAGAAGCCAGACTGTTAATATGAGGCTTCTCAATTTTAATAACTGTAGGTTCTGCCATGTTAAGGGTATTGGTAGTAGTGGGAATGTCCACTCATGTTGGGTATTCAAAGCATGAGAAGGGGGAATCACAACTTCCGGAGCTTATAAAGAGCTATGGAGATGACCTGAGAATCTGTCTTCTTTATTTTGAATATTACCTTTATTATTAAGGGAAACTAAGGGAAGGCATATGAGAATGTTGGTGGCCATCTTGTATGTAATATTCATTAAAGTGTCAGACTTTACTTCTTCCTGACAAACAGTACACACCTTTGCTACCTGATTAGTACCCCCTTCCCAATAGGTGAAGGCTATGAGTGCTTTGCAGATGGCCTTTAACTCCTTACAGTTCATAGTTTTGTGCTTCTCTCTGTTGGACTAGAGCTCCTGATGACACAGATGGTTCGAGGTTGCACCCCTCTAGATTGGCATTTGTGGCAATTATGATCGAAGTTGGAGGGAGAGGTCTATGTCTCTAGAGAAATTCTGCTAAAACTGCAGAAATTGTTATCTCTGAGATAGTCTGGGAGTGGCCTTAACCAATCAATCAAACATTTATAGAGGGTAGCAAATCACCAGTGATGGTCTCGAGGCGCTGGACTGCATTTTCCCCATTCATCTGTAATGTGAGACATCTTACTTTTGGTGTTTTTCTCCATTATTCACAGGTTGCAAAATTACCACCATTCGTGGGATGAAGATCAAATGAAGATCACACTGAAATAGGCACACAGAGATGCCAGGCTCTGCACCAAGTGTTTAGAGATGAAATGCCCTGAACCAAGTGTCCAGAGATGCCAGGCTCTGCGCCGAGCGTCCAGAGAGCCTAGGCTCTTCGCCAGGAGTCCAGAGATGGAAGATTCTGTTGCGAGTGTCCAGAGATGCTAGGCTCTGTACAGAGCATCCAGGGATGCCAGGATCTGCACCAATTGTGTCCAGAGGTGCCAGGCTCTGGACCGAGTGTCCAGAGATGCCAGGATCTGCACCAATTGTGTCCAGAGATGCCAGGCTCTGCGCCAAGTGTCCAGAGATGCCAGGTTCTGCACCAGGTGTCCAGAGATAGCCGGTTCTGCACTGACGGTCCAGAGGTGCCAGGTTATGTGCCGAGTGTCCAGAGATGCCAGGTTCTGCACAGACTGTCCAGAGATGCCAAGCTCTGCACTGAATGTGCAGAGATGCCAGGTTATGTGCCAAGTGTCCAGAGATGCTAGGCTCTGCACCGAGTCTCCACCGAGTGTCCAGAGATACCAGACTACACAGAGCATCCAGAAATGCCAGGCTCTGCACCGAGCGTCCCGAGATGTCAGGCTCTGCAGCGAGTGTCCAGGGATGTCAGGCTCTGCAGCAAGTGTCCTGAGAGGCGCCGAGTGTCCAGAGATGCCAGGCTCTGCAACAAGTGTCCTGAGATGCACCGAGTGTCCAGAGATGCCAGGCTCTGCCCTGAGTGTCCAGAGATGCCAGGTTCTGCGCCAAGTGTCCATAGATGCCAGGTTCTGCACAGAGTGCCTAGAGATGCCAGGCTCTGCACTGAGTGTCCAGAGATACCAGGCTCTGCACTGAGTGTCCAGAGATACCTGGCTGCACAGAGCATCCAGAGATGCCAGGCTCTGCACTGAGTATCCAGAGATGCCAGACTCTCCACTGAGTGTCCAGAGATGCCAAGCTCTGCACTGAGTGTACAGAGATGCCAGGCTTTGCACAGAGCATCCAGAGATGCAAGTCTCTTCACTGAGTGTCTAGAGATGCCAGGCCTTGCACCCAGTGTCACGAGGTACAAGGTTCTGCACCGAGTGACCATATATGCCAGGCTTTGCACTGAGTGTACAGAGATACCAGGCTCTGCACAGTGCTTCCAGAGATGCCAGGCTCTTCATCGAGTGTCTAGAGATGCCAGGCTCTGCATCCAGTGTCCAGAGATGCCAGGCTCTGCGCCAAGAGTCCAGAGATGCCAGGCTCTACACCGAGTGTACAAAGATGCCAGGCTCTGCACCTAGTCTCCAGAGATGCCAGGCTCTGTGCTGTGTGTCTAGAGATGCCAGGCTCTGCACCCAGTGTCACGAGATGCCAGGCTCTGTGCAGAGTGTCGAGAGATGCCAGCCTCTGCGCCAAGTGTCCAGAGATGCCATGCTCTGCACTCAGTGTCCGGAGAGGCCAGTTCTGCACCGAGTGTCCAGAGATGCCAGGCTCTGCACAGAGTGTCCAGAGACGCCAATTTCTGCTCCAGGTGTCTAGAGATGCCAGGCTCTGCAGCGAGTGTCTAGAGATGGCAGGGTCTGCAGCGAGCGTCTAGAGATGGCAGGGTCTGCACCGAGTGTACAGAGATGCCTGGCTCTGCACCGAGTGTCCAGGGAAGCCAGGCTCTACACTGAGTGTCCGGAGATTCCACTGTCTGCGCCGAGTGTCTAGAGATGCCAGGCTCTGCACCGAGTGTCCAGAGATGCCAGGCTCTGCACCGAGTGTCCAGAGATGCCAGGATCTGCACCAGGTGTCCGCGATGCCAGGATCTGCACAGGGTGTCCAGAGATGCAGGCTCTTCACCGAGTGTCTAGAGATGCCAGACTCTCCGCAGATTGTCCAGAGATGCCAGGCTCTGCACTGAGTGTCCGGAGATACCAGACTCTGCACCGAGTGTCTAGAGATGCCAGGCTCTGCACTGAGTGTCTAGACATGCCAGGCTCTGCACCGAGTGTCCAGGGAAGCCAGGCTCTGCACTGAGTGCCCATATATGTCAGGGTCTGCATCGAGTGTCCAGAGATGCCAGTCTCTGTGTCGGGTATCCAGAGATACCAGGCTCTGTGTCGAGTGTCCAGAGATGCCAGGTTCTGCACCGAGTGTCTAGAGATGGCAGGCTCTGTACCCAGTGTCTGTAGATGCCAGGCTCTGCACCGAGTGTCTGTAGATGCCAGGCTCTGCACTGAGTGTCCGGAGATGCCAGGCTCTGAACCGAGTGTCCAGGGATGCCAGGCTCTGCACAGAGTGTCCAGAGATGCCAGGCTCTGCACCGAGTGTCCAGAGATGCCAGGGTCTGCCCCTGGTGTCCAAGAAGCCCGGATCTGAACAGGGTGTCCAGAGATGCCAGGCGCTGCACTGAGGGTCCAGAGATGCCAGGCTCTGCACCGAGTGTCTAGAGCTGCCAGGCTCTCCGCCAAGTGTGTAGAGATACCAGGCTCTGCACCGAGTGTCCATGGGATGCCAGGCTCTGCACTAAGTGTCTACAGATGCCAGGATGGTACCTGGAAGGTAAGAGCAGGTACAAATGATACTGTTAAGATATATATGGCCATATGTAGGTAACTTGGCAATACCGATTCCTAAATACCGAATTTTACCGATTCTGTATTTAGGAATCGGTATTTCATATGTAGGGAACAATTTGTTAAAAAATACTGAATCGTTAATATTCCTTATTACCGAATCGGTAATACCAATTCGGTAATAAGGATTCACCTACCCAACCATTCCTATGGGCTTGGAGGCCCATAAGAATGAATGCGAAGAAATTTCACTGAGTGTCTAGAGATGCCAGGCCCTGCACCCAGTGTCACAAGGTGCCAGGTTCTGCACCGAGTGACCATATATGCCAGGCTTTGCACTGAGTGTACAGAGATACCAGGCTCTGCACAGTGCTTCCAGAGATGCCAGGCTCTTCATCGAGTGTCTAGAGATGCCAGGCTCTGCATCCAGTGTCCAGAGATGCCAGGCTCTGTGCCAAGAGTCCAGAGATGCCAGGCTCTACACCAAGTGTACAAAGATGCCAGGCTCTGCACCTAGTCTCCAGAGATGCCAGGCTCTGTGCTGTGTGTCTAGAGATGCCAGGCTCTGCACCCAGTGTCACGAGATGCCAGGCTCTGTGCCGAGTGTCGAGAGATGCCAGCCTCTGCGCCAAGTGTCCAGAGATGCCATGCTCTGCACTTAGTGTCCGGAGATGCCAGTTCTGCACCGAGTGTCCAGAGATGCCAGGCTCTGCACAGAGTGTCCAGAGACGCCAATTTCTGCTCCAGGTGTCTAGAGATGCCAGGCTCTGCAGCGAGTGTCTAGAGCTGGCAGGGTCTGCAGTGAGCGTCTAAAGATGGCAGGGTCTGCACCGAGTGTCCAGAGATGCCTGGCTCTGCACTGAGTGTCCAGGGAAGCCAGGCTCTACACTGAGTGTCCGGAGATTCCACTGTCTGCGCCGAGTGTCTAGAGATGCCAGACTCTCCGCCGAGTGTCCAGAGATGCCAGGCTCTGCACTGAGTGTCCGGAGATACCAGACTCTGCACCGAGTGTCTAGAGATGCCAGGCTCTGCACTGAGTGTCTAGAGATGCCAGGCTCTGCACCGAGTGTCCAGGGAAGCCAGGCTCTGCACCGAGTGCCCATATATGTCAGTGTCTGCATCGAGTGTCCAGAGATGCCAGTCTCTGTGTCGGGTATCCAGAGATACCAGGCTCTGTGTCGAGTGTCCAGAGATGGCAGGCTCTGTACCCAGTGTCTAGAGATGCCAGGCTCTGCACCGAGTGTCTGTAGATGCCAGGCTCTGCACTGAGTGTCCGGAGATGCCAGGCTCTGCACCGAGTGTCCAGAGATGCCAGGCTCTGCACAGAGTGTCCAGGGATGCCAGGCTCTGCACAGAGTGTCCAGAGATGCCAGGCTCTGCACCGAGTGTCCAGAGATGCCAGGATCTGCCCCTGGTGTCCAAGAAGCCCGGATCTGAACAGGGTGTGCAGAGATGCCATGCTCTGCACCGAGGGTCTAGAGATGCCAGGCTCTGCACCGAGTGTCTAGAGCTGCCAGGCTCTCCGCCAAGTGTCTAGAGATACCAGGCTCTGCACCGAGTGTCCATGGGATGCCAGGCTCTGCACTAAGTGTCTACAGATGCCAGGATGGTACCTGGAAGGTAAGAGCAGGTACAACTGATACTGTTAAGATATATATGGCCATATGTAGGTAACTTGGAAATACCGATTCCTAAATACCGAATTTTACCGAATCTGTATTTAGGAATCGGTATTCATATGTAGGGAATAATTCGTTAAAAAATACTGAATCGCTAATATTCCTTATTACCGACTCGGTAATACTGATTCGGTAATAAGGATTCACCTACCCAACCATTCCTATGGGCTTGGAGACCCATAAGAATGAATGCGAAGAAATTTGGTATTACCGTTACCGATTCGGTAATCGTGGGAGGCATTTCAAGGGTGCCAGGGTGTCCAAAGGACACCCTCTGGCACCCCTGAAATGTGCATGTGTGCACATGTGGCACACATGCATGCCCTAAGGGCATAATTGTGTGCCACATGGCACTTTTAAAAAAGCAAAAATTCGCTTTTTTTAAGGAATTTGGTATTTACCACCAACTTGAAGTTGGTGGTAATTAACAAATTCCTAAGGCCCAAAAGCACTCTTAAAAGTGCTTCCTACATTGCATTTAAGGAATCGGTATTACCGATTCCTTAAAAGCAAGGCCGGTTAGGAATCGGTATTAAGGAATCGGTATTTATTGATTCCTTAATATCGAATCCTTCCCTACATCAGGAATGCCTAAATACCGGTCGGTAACGGTGTAATTTACAGAATTTCACCCTTACCGATCGGTATTTGGGCCTCCTACATCGGGCCCATAGATACCTAGGGGTGGTGTTTGACAACTGTGTGACTTTTAAATGTCATCTTAAGGATCTAAGGGCTAAGGCTATGACTCTGATCCATTCTTTTAAATGTCTAAAAAGTCATTGAACTGCCAATCATATGATTTTATTCTCAAAGTAATCAGCTAAATTACAACCAACTCTCACATATGGTTCTCCTATTACTAGAGAGAAAGACTTGAAAATACTTGACCTATTGGTGATTAAGGTTTTTAAAGCAACCTTTGGGATTGCTAAATCAGTGTGTCAAGCAGGAATAAGAATGGAGTTTGGTCTCCAGAGAAAGAGCCTGGTATCAAAAGGAGCATTTTTAAAATGCATGGCAACATTGTCTGCATCAGATCCATCATCCTTAGGGAACATTTGTTGGCAAGAAATAGAAGGGTCTGTCTATGCGGCTCAATGGAGATCTTATATTCTAACCTCCTTAAGAGACATCGGCCTGCAAATTGCACTACAAGATCTGAAAATGCCCAGTTTATAAGCTAATTTTTTTTAAAACGTATTACAACTGAATCGTTTAAACTAGATAAAATTGATTTAGCAGAGAAAAATGATGCATGGTATGTGATTAATTCATACCAATTACTACATATTCAGCCATATTTGAATGTTTTTTTCTCAGCAAAGTTTAAAAATATGTTTTTAAGATTGCGTATGGGATTAAACCCAACAAAGGAGGGCACGCAATCATGGATTAAGCAGTGGCCGGACTCTAATTGTAGACTTTGTGGTTGGCCACAGGAAACTCTAGTCCATATAGTGTATGTGTGCCCTAAATTGATCAAGGTTCGACGAATCATTTTGAAACCTTATTCCTTGAAGAGCGGGGTTAGATCTGCTCGTCATGCATTAACCATGTCTTTATCTGGGGAATCGATTCCGTTGTTGTGTCATTTAGTCAAATTTTTAAGGCGGTTGAAAAAATGTTTGATACAATAAGGTAGATTCTCCAGTACTATCTGGCACACAGGTATTATCACGTAATAAAAATGTTATAAGGGATCCTAAAAACAGACGTGCCACTACTATTGTAAATTGACGTACTTTATGTTTGACTTAATGTAATGCTTAGTGCAATAATTGCATATTAGCACTTTATAGTAAAATTATGCACTTTATTATCACCTTAATATGATGGTTAAGGCAATAAATGTACATTAGAGAGTTGAAATGTAATTTATGCATGAAATGTACCTGAGAAAATTTTGGTGTCACAGATTTTTGTTTGGGGGTATATGTATATGGAAAAGTATGCCATGCACTATGTTATTTTTAATATATAAAATGTGCAATATTATCTTGTAATTATTGATGGTATGTGAATGGTTTTTATCCTTTTGATAAGTTTTAATATTGTATATATCGGATAGTTTTTATAATATCTGCTGTGAATATGTCTTTGTAAAGAAATGTTTTAATGATTAATCTAGTTATTATGATTGCAATGTGAAGTTGTTGTGATTGCAATGATTTTAAGTAATCAAGCAATAAAGATTTATTACTACAGATGCCAGGCTCTGCACCAAGTGTCTAGAGCTGCCATGCTCTCCATCAAGTGTTTAGAGATGCCAGGCTCTGCACCGACTGTCCAGAGATGCCAGGCTCTGCACTAAGTGTCTACAGATGCCAGGATGGTACCTGGAAGGTAAGAGCAGGTACAACTGATACTGTTAAGATATATATGGCCATATCTAGGTAACTTGGAAATACTGATTCCTAAATACCGAATTTTACCGATTCGGTATTTAGGAATCGGTATTTCATATGTAGGGAATAATTCGGTAAAAAATACAGAATCGTTAATATTCCTTATTACCGAATCGGTAATACCGATTCGGTAATAAGGAATCACCTACCCAATCATTCCTATGGGCTTGGAGGACCGTAGGAATGAATGCGAAGAAATTCGGTATTACCGTTACCGATTCGGTAATCGTGGGAGGCATTTCAAGGGTGCGAGGGTGTGGTCACCCTCTGGCCCCCCTGAAATGTGCATGTGTGCACATGTGGCACACATGCATGCCCTAAGGGCATGAATGTGTGTCACATGGCACTTTTAAAAAAGCAAAAATTTGATTTTTTAAAGGGATTCGGTATTTACCACCAACTTGAAGTTGGTGGTAATTAACAAATTCCTAAGGCCCAAAAGCACTCTTAAAAGTGCTTCCTACATTTCATTTAAGGAATCGGTATTACCGATTCCTTAAATGCAAGGCCAGTTAGGAATCGGTATTTACCGATTCCTTAATACCGAATCCTTCCCTACATCAGGAATGCCTAAATACCGGTCGGTAACGGTGTAATTTACCGAATTTCACCCTTACCGACCAGTATTTGGGCCACCTACATCGGGCCCATAGATACCTAGGGGTGGTGTTTGACAACTGTGTGACTTTTAAATGTCATCTTAAGGATCTAAGGGCTAAGGCTATGACTCTGATCCATTCTTTTAAATGTCTAAAAAGTCATTGAACTGCCAATCATATGATTTTATTCTCAAAGTAATCAAAGCTAAATTACAACCAACTCTCATATATGGTTCTCCTATTACTAGAGAGAAAGACTTGAAAATACTTGACCTATTATTGTTTAAGGTTTTTAAAGCAACCTTTGGGATCTCTAAATTAGTGTGTCAAGCAGGAATAAGAATGGAGTTTGGTCTCCAGAGACAGAGCCTGGTATCAAAAGGAGCATTTTTAAAATGCATGGCAACATTGTCTGCATCAGATCCATCATCCTTAGGGAGCATTTGTTGGCAAGAAATATAAGGGTCTATCTATGCGGCTCAATGGAGATCTTATATTCTAACCTCCTTAAGAGACATCGGCCTGCAAATTGCACTACAAGATCGGAAAATGCCCAGTTTATAAGCTAATTTTTAAAAAACGTATTACAACTGAATCGTTTAAACTCGATAAAATTGATTTAGCAGAGAAAAATTATGCATGGTATGTGATTAATTCATACCAATTACTACATATTCAGCCATATTTGAATGTTTTTTTCTCAGTAAAGTTTAAAAATATGTTTTTAAGATTGCGTATGGGATTAAACCCAACAAAGGAGGGCACGCAATAATGGATTAAGCAGTGGCCGGACTCTAATTGTAGACTTTGTGATTGGCTACAGGAAACTCTAGTCCATATAGTGTGTGTGTGCCCTAAGTTGATCAAGTTTCGACAAATCATTTTGAAACCTTATTCCTTGAAGAGCGGGGTTAGATCTGGTCGTCAGGCATTAACCATGTCTTTATCTGGGGAATCGATTCCGTTGTTGTGTCGTTTAGTAAAATTTTTAATGGCGGTTGAAAAAATGTTTGATACAATAAGGTAGATCTCCAGTACTATCTGGCACACAGGTATTATGTTCAACAACAAGTGGGGAGGGTCTAAGGGCAAGTTTACCGACCAACCAGATATAAGCCCCTTAACTCAATATATCGCAACAAATAATACCTGGGGGTCAAAAAGAAAAAGGAAAGTTTGACAGTAAGAGCCACTACACCCAGTGCACACAGAACAGTGTCAGTGAGAAGTGATGGTTAGTAAATGGTCAAGTCGAGACTCAAGAGTACAAGGAGAAAAATATATTGTTCCCATCAGAAGCCACACTGTACCGCCCTTGTTGTCATCATATGGGATCTCCTTACCCAGGAGACAAGACGGCCGGTAAACATTACCGTGACCGAAATGTAATAGGAGAGCAGAACAGCAGAATGTAGTGGTGGCTAATGAAAAAAGCAGTGTATGGTGTTTGGAGTGAAAAAGTGAAGGGTACTAAAATTAGGTGAATGGGTGGAAAAAAAGAAATTTTATTGATATCCCCCAAACCCTAAGGTTAAAAGGCAGGTGTGGGTGCAGGTTTTAAAAAAAATAACCGCACTTATTAGTGGTCGACATGTTTCAGCATATCATAAGATTTTCTTAATGCATTCCTCAGGACCTATACATAATACACTACTGCTTTTAGAAAAATAAATAAATTATGAAGATATCACCTGGACATCCAGGCGTGCTCAACCGAATACTGTCAGTGCAATGGTAGTGGATCCAACATGTAAAACAAACGAACAAACACACATGTAGAACACATATAGTTATTCACATCGTTAATGTTTGTATTCATAGTGGCATTGCAATATGTTCAATCATACCTCATAATGTGGGTATGCACTCACCCTTGCGTGTAGGTTGAGGAGCTTCACCCCACCTGGCTGCAGCGCAGGTAAAAGGAGCACCGCTCTGTGAGAAATCACATAATTTTTACAGAGCTGCTAGTGATATGACACTAACCGAATAAATAAAATTAATGAAAGTTAATGAAAGTATACTTCGAGAAAAGAGGTTATCTGAGCCTCTTATAACCAGGCTGGGCTAAACGCCGTAATCCGTCATGGCTCAGAAACGATGACAACTTAATAGGGACGCTTAATGCATGAAAGCCGAGCCGTGTCAGTTATATTGAAATAGCTGCGTGGCCTCTAACGGCGTGTAGGCACAATGGGCACACGAAATATGCTGCGTGCAATTAATGGTGCTTCGTATAGATGGTGGCAAGATAACCTCTAGCAGCTGTTAGTGCAGAATTTGGAAACGCGCACGAAACACGCTTCGTTTACAAGATAGCGCGCCGGCCTCTAGCGGCGTGTGCGTATAGAGTGAGACAACACAAAAACACGCATAATGCGTGCACTCACCTAACTGTCGGCGTCTCCAGGCAGTCTTCAGTACTGCTCGGGGGGGCGCCGGCTGCCGAATGAGGTAGTGTTTTGTATGCTTGGCAAGTCAGCCGTGACGTAAGCGATCACGTGACGGCAAGACTTCTGGGAGTTGTAGTTCTATCCCCAGTGCACCTAAAAAAAGGGGGTTTTCTTTCCGGGCTGTGCCGTGGTGTATCTATTGTACACGTCCTTGGTCAAGAAACACAGTGGACTACTCTATTAGAGACGTGCAGATGAAAAAAAACGAATATTTATTCTTTGGTTTTTATTATTAATATTGATACGCAGTACCATTGCGCCCTTGTGAGGAACATAATTCGGAGAATTTTGATACGCTACCCAGTGGATAGGGGGCTTGGTTGTGTGATGTGTTTCTCCTACACAAGTCATTAAACAGCATACATGTCGACCACTAATAAGTGCGGTTATTTTTTTTAAAACCTGCACCCACACCTGCCTTTTAACCTTAGGGTTTGGGGGATATCAATAAAATTTCTTTTTTTCCACCCATTCACCTAATTTTAGTACCCTTCACTTTTTCACTCCAAACACCATACACTGCTTTTTTCATTAGCCACCACTACATTCTGCTGTTCTGCTCTCCTATTACATTTCGGTCACGGTAATGTTTACCGGCCGTCTTGTCTCCTGGGTAAGGAGATCCCATATGATGACAACAAGGGCGGTACAGTGTGGCTTCTGATGGGAACAATATATTTTTCTCCTTGTACTCTTGAGTCTCGACTTGACCATTTACTAACCATCACTTCTCACTGACACTGTTCTGTGTGCACTGGGTGTAGTGGCTCTTACTGTCAAACTTTCCTTTTTCTTCTTGACCCCCAGGTATTATTTGTTGCGATATATTGAGTTAAGGGGCTTATATCTGGTTGGTCGGTAAACTTGCCCTTAGACCCTCCCCACTTGTTGTTGAACGTGTTACTAGTACAGCTAAGGCTGTGGGTCTTTTTAATTTTGGTTGATCACCCTGGTCACCAATGCAATAAAGTATACTTTGAGAATCTCGTCTTGAGGCTTGACTGTCTCACCCGTCCGCTCGGAACGATGGCTACCAACTGGGGGTTAGCATTTGAAAGTGCCGAAGTGCAAAACATCTTAGACGAAAATCCCAGTCTTCTGGATAATGTGCCCGTTCCATCACAGGCAGCAAACAATGACGACAGCTGGAATAAAGTCTTGATCCTAAAGAAGTCCCACTCCCGAATCTCCGTCCACGGCATTATCATGGCCCAGTATCTTAGAGGCAACTGTGCCCCCACAGGCCTCATCGTCAATAATGCACCACGCCTTTTTCTTGACGATAAACAATTTCTTAAGGACTGGGCCTTGATAGCCTGGAGATGTACGAGGGACTGGCTAGTCCTGATCATAAAAACCGCGAAGAGGATTGCGGATACCATCTTGATTGAGATTCAGGTCCTTGAAGGCCAGATAAAAACCTCTTTAAAAAGTGGACAGTTTAAAAAGGGACAGGACGATACGGATAAGACCAACAAAGATTTTAAAGAATCCATCTTATCCATAAAATTAGACAAGTTTAAGAAGGATCTGGCAAAGTTCTCAATGGAGACAATATATCCCTATAGTAGCGACACCTACACAGCACCCACAGTTAATCGCAGTGGCAAAAGAGGAGGTTCAACTTATGGCACTTCCAGCTCAGATGGGACATCCAGCGATTCAGATGCATCACAGACCGGATCATCGAACCAAGCGCCGCGAGGTCGTGGCAATAAGAGAAATTGGAGAAACCAGCCACAAAACTTTGGCAATCACCAACCATGGTGGCCCATCAACCCATGGATGATGGGTCCAAACTGCCCTCCACAAATGGGCCCGCCCTTCTACCCACCACAGATGCAACAAGGCCCAGGATCGTTTCCTTTTTTAGGTTTTGGCCAGAGACGAGGCCGAGGCAGGAGGAGACAAGGAGCAGTGCAACAACAGGTGCATTGGAACACGGACACGAACATCCCGCAACAATCGAGGATGGATCTACGCAGCGGGAAGAAAGTCCCCCAAGACGCTGCGGGAACAAGCAACCAGCCGGCATCGTGATTAACCTAAGTTCACACACTTTGTCTACTAATGAGGAACTCCTCCTAAACAAAGGTTTGGGATTCGTGGCCACTCAGAAAGGTGATCCTTTTCTGGCACAAATTGAACTATCCAAGCTATTTAGGAAAATAAGGTTACATTATTTTTTTGCAAAACCGACTGCTTTGGAAACCATAACCATTGATAACAACACAGGTCTGAAGAAACCTTCTTCGTTCAATCCACCTAGTGCCACATTACCGCCCAAAGTGCTGACCTTTGAAACGGCTGTTGAAAAGGATGTCACAGATCTATACAAAAGAGATGTTAAACCATTTATGAATCTCTCCAGAGATGAACAGCAAGCCCTGCGCTCACTCACTTCCAATGAAAACATCACCATCAAGCCGGCCGACAAAGGCGGAGCAACCGTGATTTTGGACACTACAACGTACAGAAATGAATGTCTGCGGCAACTCAGTGATCGCAACTCCTACCTACCGCTGAGATCGGATCCGACTGAAGGTCTACAAACCAGAATCAATGCCTTAGTAGAAGAAGCCACGAGTGAGGGATGGATAACCTCTCAGGAAGGACAATACTTGGTCACAAAACACCCTACAATCCCATACTTTTACTGCTTGCCCAAAGTCCACAAGCCAACAAGGCCACCACCCGGCAGGCCTATCATTTCTGGCATTGGGTCAGTATTAGAACCCCTTTCAACTTTTGTGGACCACTTCCTCAACCCAATGGTCAAAGCAATGCCCACTTTTCTCCAAGACACCAAAGATGTCCTAAGACTCCTTCCTACGATACAATACAACACCGAAACTGACATCCTAGTATTGTTCGATGTTGAATCTCTATACACATCGATCCCACAAACTGAGACCCTAGAAGTAGTGGGGGCACTTTTGGAGCAGAGTAACCACCAATCGATCACACCAGTACCCTTCATAATGCAATTAGCGGAAATGGCCATGAAGGAGAACTATTTCCGCTTTGAAGACACCCTGTACCTGCAAACGTCCGGGACCAGCATGGGCAGTGTCTTCGCGCCGAGCCTGGCGAACCTGTACGTTCACCACTTTGAACAACAGAGCGTACTAACCATCACTAACCCATACCTATCATCAATACATATGTGGAAACGCTATATTGATGACATTTTGGTGGTATGGCGTGGCACTGAAGAAGAACTAACATCATTTCATGGTTGGTTGAACAGTAAGAACCAATACTTAAAGTTCACCATTGAGCATAGTAGAACATCATTGGCTTTCCTTGATTTGCAGCTGCACCTGACTCCAACAGGCATCGAGTCTGAGCTATATCGCAAACCCATGGCCAGGAACGCATTGTTGCGATACGACAGTTGCCATCCACGGGCCCTGAGGGACAATCTACCTTTTGGTCAGTTCCTCAGGGTACAAAGAAACTGCTCTAAGAAGGAATCTTTCGAAGCACACTCCAAAAACTTGGAGGAACAACTGAAGGAGAAACAATACCCTAAGAAAATCATTCGTAGATCTAAAAAGAGGGCCTCAAACAACCATAGGGATGCCCTACTTGCAATCAACCCTCCAAAAGAAAAAACAGATCGGATTGCATTTGTTAACACCTTCAACAGCCGATCCAACCAGTTACAGAAAATTATAAAGAAACACTGGTCCATCCTTAAGACCGGAGGTGATGACATCCCACAGCCCTTGTTCGCATATAAAAGAGGACCGAACCTGAAGGACCAACTGGTTCATACACGCCCACGCAGTAAAGAAGGGAGACAAGTGGGTACCCTTTGGGATCTACCAGCTGTGGTCGGACACCACCCATGTGGAAATTGCACCGTCTGTCCCCAGACTAACAAATCTACTGAAGTTGACATTGGCACCAATCGTCCATGGACACAAAACAAGTTTACGAATTGCAATAGTAGTAACTTGATATATATGATCAAATGTCCTTGTGAATTACGGTATGTCGGTATGACAACCAGAAAGGTCCGCACACGTATCCAGGAACATAAGAGCACAGTGCGGTGCCGTAAGCAAGCCACCAGACTGACTGCACATTTCTTGGAGAAGGGCCACGGTCCTGAAGATTTCTATTGGACAGTCCTTGAACAGCCGCACATTCCTGACTCTTGTGCAGATACAAGCCGGTTCTTGTTCAAGATAGAACAGAAATGGGTATACCGCCTTAACAGCGACAAGGAAGGCCTCAATGAGCCCATACCCTGGATGTCCCTCTGAGGTGTCGTAAACATTATGTCCCTTCCCTTTGCACTGCCTATAAATATGATATGTAATTAACATTTACTGGTTAGTCATTACATACTAGTAAACATACACTATACATTTGGGGCCTTCGGTATGCTGTTTAATGACTTGTGTAGGAGAAACACATCACACAACCAAGCCCCCTATCCACTGGGTAGCGTATCAAAATTCTCCGAATTATGTTCCTCACAAGGGCGCAATGGTACTGCGTATCAATATTAATAATAAAAACCAAAGGATAAATATTCGTTTTTTTTCATCTGCACGTCTCTAATAGAGTAGTCCACTGTGTTTCTTGACCAAGGACGTGTACAATAGATACACCACGGCACAGCCCGGAAAGAAAACCCCCTTTTTTTAGGTGCACTGGGGATAGAACTACAACTCCCAGAAGTCTTGCCGTCACGTGATCGCTTACGTCACGGCTGACTTGCCAAGCATACAAAACACTACCTCATTCGGCAGCCGGCGCCCCCCGAGCAGTAC
This sequence comes from Lissotriton vulgaris, assembly GCF_964263255.1. Lineage (NCBI taxonomy): Eukaryota > Metazoa > Chordata > Amphibia > Caudata > Salamandridae > Lissotriton > Lissotriton vulgaris. Next base: position 87,164,661 of record NC_141697.1, on the reverse strand, counting down.
TGAAGACTGCCTGGAGACGCCGACGGTTAGGTGAGTGCACGCATTATGCGTGTTTTTGTGTTGTCTCACTCTGTACGCACACGCCGCTAGAGGCCGGCGCGCTATCTTGTAAACGAAGCGTGTTTCGTGCGCGTTTCCAAATTCTGCACTAACAGCTGCTAGAGGTTATCTTGCCACCATCTATACGAAGCACCATTAATTGCACGCAGCATATTTCGTGTGCCCATTGTGCCTACACGCCGTTAGAGGCCACGCAGCTATTTCAATATAACTGACACGGCTCGGCTTTCATGCATTAAGCGTCCCTATTAAGTTGTCATCGTTTCTGAGCCATGACGGATTACGGCGTTTAGCCCAGCCTGGTTATAAGAGGCTCAGATAACCTCTTTTCTCGAAGTATACTTTCATTAACTTTCATTAATTTTATTTATTCGGTTAGTGTCATATCACTAGCAGCTCTGTAAAAATTATGTGATTTCTCACAGAGCGGTGCTCCTTTTACCTGCGCTGCAGCCAGGTGGGGTGAAGCTCCTCAACCTACACGCAAGGGTGAGTGCATACCCACATTATGAGGTATGATTGAACATATTGCAATGCCACTATGAATACAAACATTAACGATGTGAATAACTATATGTGTTCTACATGTGTGTTTGTTCGTTTGTTTTACATGTTGGATCCACTACCATTGCACTGACAGTATTCGGTTGAGCACGCCTGGATGTCCAGGTGATATCTTCATAATTTATTTATTTTTCTAAAAGCAGTAGTGTATTATGTATAGGTCCTGAGGAATGCATTAAGAAAATCTTATGATATGCTGAAACATGTCGACCACTAATAAGTGCGGTTATTTTTTTTAAAACCTGCACCCACACCTGCCTTTTAACCTTAGGGTTTGGGGGATATCAATAAAATTTCTTTTTTTCCACCCATTCACCTAATTTTAGTACCCTTCACTTTTTCACTCCAAACACCATACACTGCTTTTTAGGTCTCGCCTGTCGATGCGCATGCGCATCGAGCAAGCGAGACTATTGCGAGTTATCCACTCTTTATCCACACTGCAAGGAATCGTGGCGATTCCTTGCAGTGCCCGTGACTTTTAAGGTCAATGCGCATGCGCATTGAGCTTATGCGCATGCGCATTGACCTTAAAAGCGCGTGCGCGTGCACGTCCGTCTCCTAACAACACACACACACCCTCTCCCCCGCTCCGCCCCCTCCCGACGTGTCGCATTTCTCTTTCTCCTCCCCCTCCCCTCTCTTCCTTCCGTCTAACGCCGTGTCGCACCTCTCCCCTCTCCGCCCCCTCCCCGCTCCACCCCCTCCCCTTCCCTCCGTGTTACAAGGCTAAACTAGCTAGATAATGCTACAAAAGTTGTGGACAGATTTGCCTTTAACTTCATAATATGCTTAATAATTTGCCTCTGGTTGCCACGAAATGTTAGTCCACTACTGCCGCATATTTCTAGCAGCCATGGCAAGAAATAAACTGAACAAAACAGCGAGGCCTCTTCTCAGCCCTCAAGGATTGAACCTCCTAACTCGGAGTTTTGCCAAGACCTCAGATATAGCATCCCCGAGGGAGACACGCGCCCCAAAACACCACCCAGCCGCGCCCAAAACATCATGTGTGCTCGCACTGTGCGCCTCGACCCCTCGTGGGCAAACAAACCTCACCACACCTGAATCTCATCCAAATGAGGCCGACACACGCACTGCGTGCACCGGCTCGCAGGGCGCCATCTTCGTAAAACACTTCACTTGTTGGCCCGGGGCTAGCGTGGTGCCTCCCCAGCTGGGGGATCCCGAGTGCGCGGACAGGCTCACTGTTGACTTCTTTGAAGGCAAAAAAGCAATAAACTCGGAGGTTTACTCGTGAGAAGGCAAACAAGGGCTCGTCTGCAGTGAAAACTGAGCCATAGCCGGATCAAAATGGCTGCTCCCTCTTAGTCGAGGATGTAAAATGCATCTTGCCACATGTTTTAAAAGCTATGTCTTTTTATGTATTTGTTGTGCAGTTGTAGCAAATTGGACAATAAGATAAAATCCAGCTTGAATTTGGTCAACATCGTGTATAGCTAAAAAAAATAGTCATTTTATTGATTTGCTATTTTATATATTTGTTGGTATATTCAATTCAATTTCGGTGGATGTCAATATATCGAATTATGTATACTTCTTTTAAGATCCCAAAGATTCCCGGTCCCCAGCCCTTCCTACATCTTTATTCATAATACCAAGAGCTCTTTGTTTTAAATGACTTTATTGTCTAAAGCTAGCACGGGGTCCCCGGCTCCAGGCGCTTCGTGTTGGGCGTGAGCATAGCGCCTTCCTCAGATCCCCCGCGGGCAGCTTTGCCCCGGAGCACTTCCTACACGCTCCCCACGGGGGCTAATGTCCCGGAGGGGGTGATTATCGGGCAAGCGGTGACCTGAGCGAGTGAGTAATCTTCCTTCATTAGAGCCATAGACACGCAGATTTCGAGGGGCCCCGTGATGATTGCACCCCCTCGCCCTCCCCCCCCCCCCCCCCCGCCCCTCCAGACCCCCTGTAACTATCAGGCAGCGCCTGGAAGGCGGAGCTGCCAAGCACTCGCCATCACTTCCTCTAATGAGCACGTTTACCCGCCCCGGCCCTGCTGGGCTGTGAGAGCACGTGCTGTGTGTATGCCCCTGCCCTCCTTAGCAATTTATGACCCGTTCTTAATTTGTTGGCATTTGGGGTTTTCATAGCGCCAACTACATCAAACCCGCTGCTCTCAGTGAGGTATAGATATGCGGTCACTCCCTATTTAACTCGTTGTCTCCTCTACACCCTCTTTACTTCCACGGGTGTATGCATGTGTAGCGCCTCGCAGCCCGGTACTGTGATGCCAGAGGAGACTGCTCTCAGTACTTCTGTACACCATGCACGTGTCAACAACATCTCTTCTTTCTAACTCGTTGTCTCCTCTACACCCCCTCTTTACTTCCCCGGGTGTATGCATGTGTAGCGCCTCGCAGCCCGGTACTGTGAGGTCAAAGAAGGCTGCTCTCAGTACTTCTGCACTTCAGTACTTCTGTACACCAGCCACGTGTCAACAACCCCTCCCCTTTCTAACTCGCTGTCTGCTCCTCTGCACCCCCTCTTTACTTCCTTGGGTGTATGCGCGTGCCGACACCCCTCTTCTTTCTAACTCGCTGTCTGCTCCTCTGCACCCCCTCTTTACTTCCTCGGGTGTATGCGCGTGCCGACACCCCTCTCCTTTCTGACTCGCTGTCTGCTCCTCTGCACCCCCTCTTTACTTCCTCGGGTGTATGCGCGTGCCGACACCCCTCTCCTTTCTGACTCGCTGTCTGCTCCTCTGCATACTCTGCCGTTTGTCCTCTTTACTTCACCCCTCGACCCCTTACCCATGCCTCCACAGTCCACACTGCACTACTGGGAACGGGGATGCTTGCTCCCAGCCACTTCCGGTTCCTCTTGGCATACCCTCCCCTCTCCTCTCCTCACCCTCCCTATTCTGTTCCTGAAAAGAAGGGCTACGGAGACTGGTGCCCAAGATCAAACCTCGAGCCCTTCTTTAGAGGTCTCTTTCCATTGTCTTTGCCGCACATCCGGCATTCGGTAACATACTCTCCACCTGCAGACTGCATATCTTGCAGCCTGAAACCTCTGTCGCATTTCTCCTCCCCCCTCCCCTCTCTTCCTTCCGTCTGCGCCGTCTAACTTCCCCCGGTTCGAGTCCACCGCTCGCCTTTAGACTTTCCAGCCTCTTTCTGTACCTTCTAAACTCCGTCTGTACTTTCAGCCTCCTCTGTACCTCCCAGCACCCCCCTAAACTTCCATGTCCACTTCCCCCTTTCAGTCATCCCGGACCATGTCCCGGCCTCCCTCCCGTTCTCTGACTCTGTGTCGCTGACTTGGCCTGTTTCAGAAGTGTCCTTTCTTCAGGGTCACTGATATATGTTGTTGTCATACATTTCCTGGCCTCAAAAATGACGGACAGATTTTGTTTTCTCACATTTATTATTGAAGCGAGGTGGGTAGTAGGTATGTCGATGACCGATCGTGTTTTCATGAGTCCACGATCGTCAGTGTCACCGCTTGTTACCCCTCTACACAGATTAAGAACTCCTTGAAGCAAAGAGGGAACACATCCAATGCTCTGAAGTTTGACGTCTTTAGAGGTCTCTTTCCATTGTCTTTGCCGCACATCCGGCATTCGGTAACATACTCTCCACCTGCAGACTGCATATCTTGCAGCCTGAAACCTCTGTGTAATAAATGTGCTGCATGCTGCATATCGTACAGCTTGCTATCTATGTGTGAAATAAGTGTGTTGCAGACTGCATATCTGGCAGACTGCAATCTCTGTGTGTAATACATCTGTCTCAAACAGCATATCCCATAGTCTGCAATCTCTGTGTGTAATAAATGTGTATAGCAGACTGCATATCTGGCAGACTGCAATCTCTGTGTGTAATACATCTGTATCAAACAGCATATCCCTCACCCTCACTCACCCTCAACCCCTCACCCTCACTCACCCTCAACCCCTCACACTCAATCCCTCACCCACACTCACCCACACTCACCCTCACTCGCACTCACCCACCCTCACTCACCCTCACCCTCACTCACCCTCACCCTCACTCACCCTCACTCACCCTCACTCACCCTCACTCACCCTCAACCCCTCACCCACCCTCAACCCCTCACCCTCACTCACCCTCAACCCCTCACCCTCAACCCCTCACTCACCCTCACTCACCCTCACCCTCAACCCCTCAGCCTCACCCTCACTCACCCTCACCCTCAACCCATCAGCCTCACTCACCCTCACTCACCCTCAACCTCATGCTAAATATTTACAAAAAAACCCATAAACAATTCTAAAAGCACTAACTCTAATGCTGCGAGACCTATTGCATTTCTAATGCTTGTTTCATTAGCCACCACTACATTCTGCTGTTCTGCTCTCCTATTACATTTCGGTCACGGTAATGTTTACCGGCCGTCTTGTCTCCTGGGTAAGGAGATCCCATATGATGACAACAAGGGCGGTACAGTGTGGCTTCTGATGGGAACAATATATTTTTCTCCTTGTACTCTTGAGTCTCGACTTGACCATTTACTAACCATCACTTCTCACTGACACTGTTCTGTGTGCACTGGGTGTAGTGGCTCTTACTGTCAAACTTTCCTTTTTCTTTTTGACCCCCAGGTATTATTTGTTGCGATATATTGAGTTAAGGGGCTTATATCTGGTTGGTCGGTAAACTTGCCCTTAGACCCTCCCCACTTGTTGTTGAACGTGTTACTATTCATCTGCACGTCTCTAATAGAGTAGTCCACTGTGTTTCTTGACCAAGGACGTGTACAATAGATACACCACGGCACAGCCCGGAAAGAAAACCCCCTTTTTTTAGGTGCACTGGGGATAGAACTACAACTCCCAGAAGTCTTGCCGTCACGTGATCGCTTACGTCACGGCTGACTTGCCAAGCATACAAAACACTACCTCATTCGGCAGCCGGCGCCCCCCCGAGCAGTACTGAAGACTGCCTGGAGACGCCGACGGTTAGGTGAGTGCACGCATTATGCGTGTTTTTGTGTTGTCTCACTCTGTACGCACACGCCGCTAGAGGCCGGCGCGCTATCTTGTAAACGAAGCGTGTTTCGTGCGCGTTTCCAAATTCTGCACTAACAGCTGCTAGAGGTTATCTTGCCACCATCTATACGAAGCACCATTAATTGCACGCAGCATATTTCGTGTGCCCATTGTGCCTACACGCCGTTAGAGGCCACGCAGCTATTTCAATATAACTGACACGGCTCGGCTTTCATGCATTAAGCGTCCCTATTAAGTTGTCATCGTTTCTGAGCCATGACGGATTACGGCGTTTAGCCCAGCCTGGTTATAAGAGGCTCAGATAACCTCTTTTCTCGAAGTATACTTTCATTAACTTTCATTAATTTTATTTATTCGGTTAGTGTCATATCACTAGCAGCTCTGTAAAAATTATGTGATTTCTCACAGAGCGGTGCTCCTTTTACCTGCGCTGCAGCCAGGTGGGGTGAAGCTCCTCAACCTACACGCAAGGGTGAGTGCATACCCACATTATGAGGTATGATTGAACATATTGCAATGCCACTATGAATACAAACATTAACGATGTGAATAACTATATGTGTTCTACATGTGTGTTTGTTCGTTTGTTTTACATGTTGGATCCACTACCATTGCACTGACAGTATTCGGTTGAGCACGCCTGGATGTCCAGGTGATATCTTCATAATTTATTTATTTTTCTAAAAGCAGTAGTGTATTATGTATAGGTCCTGAGGAATGCATTAAGAAAATCTTATGATATGCTGAAACATGTCGACCACTAATAAGTGCGGTTATTTTTTTTAAAACCTGCACCCACACCTGCCTTTTAACCTTAGGGTTTGGGGGATATCAATAAAATTTCTTTTTTTCCACCCATTCACCTAATTTTAGTACCCTTCACTTTTTCACTCCAAACACCATACACTGCTTTTTTCATTAGCCACCACTACATTCTGCTGTTCTGCTCTCCTATTACATTTCGGTCACGGTAATGTTTACCGGCCGTCTTGTCTCCTGGGTAAGGAGATCCCATATGATGACAACAAGGGCGGTACAGTGTGGCTTCTGATGGGAACAATATATTTTTCTCCTTGTACTCTTGAGTCTCGACTTGACCATTTACTAACCATCACTTCACACAGGTATTATCACTTAATAAAAATGTTATAAGGGATCCTAAAAACCGACGTGCCACTACTATTGTAAATTGACGTACTTTATGTTTGACTTAATGTAATGCTTAGTGCAATAATTGCATATTAGCACTTTATATTAAAATTATGCACTTTATTTTCACCTTAATATGATGGTTAAGGCAATAAATGTACATTAGAGAGTTGAAATGTGATTTATGCATGAAATGTACCTGAGAAAATGTTGGTGTCACAGATTATTTTTTTTTTGGGATATGTATATGGAAAAGTATGCCATGCACTATGTTATTTTTAATATATAAAATGTGCAATATTATCTTGTAATTATTGATGCCATGTGAATGGATCTTATCCTTTTGATAAGTTTTAATATTGTATATATTGGATAGTTTTTATAATATCTGCTGGGAATATGTCTTTGTAAAGGAATTTTGTAATGATTAATCTAGTTATTATGATTGCAATGTGAAGTTGTTGTGATTGCAATGATTTTAAGTAATCAAGCAATAAAGATGTATTACTACAGATGCCAGGCTCTGCACCGAGTGTCTAGAGATGCCAGGCTCTGCACCAAGTGTCCATATATGCCAGGCTCTGCACTGTGTCCAGGGATGCCAGGCTCTGCACCGAGTGTCCATATGTGCCAGGCTCTGCACTGTGTCCAGGGATGCCAGGCTCTGCACCAAGTGTCCATATATGCCAGGCTCTGCACTGTGTCCAGGGATGCCAGGCTCTGCACCGAGTGTCCATATGTGCCAGGCTCTGCACTGTGTCCAGGGATGCCAGGCTCTGCACCGAGTGTCCATATGTGCCAGGCTCTGCACTGTGTCCAGGGATGCCAGGCTCTGCACCGAGTGTCCATATGTGCCAGGCTCTGCACTGTGTCCAGGGATGCCAGGCTCTGCACTGAGTGTCCATATATGCCAGGGTCTGCACTGTGTCCAGAGAAGCCAGGCTCTGCACCAAGTGTCCATATATGCCTGGGTCTGCACCGAGTTTCCAGAGATGTCAGCCTCTGTGTTGAGTGTCCAGAGATGCCAGGCTCTGAGTCGAGTCTACCAGTGTAGAATTTTAAACTCAGAGGCTTATTTTTCTGCAGTGTACGAGGTACGCAGATATCATAGAAACGTTCTTCCTAAAAGTTCTCTCAGAAGAACATAAGGTTCTCAAGAAAAAGATGAATAAAGCAAACCATGCATCATTTTAAGTGAGTACCAAGGGCATGATTCACAAAGCCATTTCCGTGAGTGACTTATCTTCGGTAACGCTCTTTCTGGTGGATAGTCTCCCCGATTGCAGATTCTTCACCCCGCTGTTACTTACCTTATGAACCTACCCAGCCACAGGACTGGATCTGGAAACTCTTGCAATAGGTCCAACGCTGGCAGAAAGTGCAATCTGCCATTGCACGACTCCGTCCCACCTTCGGACATGATGACACTGAGCTGCACATAGGCACCACCACTGCCCGGGGAGGTCTGTTCTTCTTTTCTTGTGCCCCTTTGTTGCTGATCCAGAACGCTGCTCCAACCATTCTCTGTATTTTTTTAGTTTATTGAGATTCTTTTGTTATGTTTTGAACCATGCAGCAGAGGAAGCGATAAAAGCTTCTTGTCCCTTTCCGCTTCTGCCCTGCCTGCTCTGCTGTATCATTTTGGCAAGTGGGGTACGGGGGTGACTGCTATGCTGCGGAACTCTCTCTCTCTCTCTCTCTCTCTCTCTCTCTCTCTCTCTGCTTGTAGGCTGTGTCTGCATTTTCAGCTTTACTGTGTCGATATATCATCTCATAGGCTAAAGAAAGGGGCGGGAGTGTAGTGGGGAGGGCCTGTCCCCTTAAAAGAAGTGCGTGAGCAACGTGGGCCAACTTCCCACTGCTTACCTCCTTCGTAAAGAAACATTCCTGTCCCACCTGCACTTCCGCTCCACGTCACCAGGCCAGGAGAATGACGGAGCAAAGGAGTGCGCCATCCTGTTAGTGCTGGCCCAGAAGCAGGAGGCCATCTTTGTGCTGGCACTGTGACGTCACTACTCTCTTATAATAAACACTAGCTTACCCGTTGCGCGTTGCTGCGATCTCAGAAGAAAGGAAATTTAAGGAAATTTGCTATGATAACATTTAATTTACATTGTGTCATTTTTATTGAAACGTATTCATTTTAATATGGAAAACATTTTAAAGTGTTGTTTTAATTCTGTTTATTTATTCGAGTGCATGTGGATGCACAGTATTTTCTGTTTTTCCGTCTGGTGCGTACACAAATTAATCAGGTTTTCCGACGCGTGAGCTGGCCACATACAGTTGTCCATGTGAGAAGCACGGATTCTCCAAATTTAGTCCACACACTTGCAGCGATTGTTCTTGTACTTTGTTGATGGTCATTGCAAAAGCGAGTCGCTCAGGAAGCTGTAAACGTTCAGTATTGGAAAGATTATGAGGGCCCTGGGGGGCCGGTGGGCCGATATTTAACACATTTTTCTTTTTTTTTTGCCAGAAACCTTCGCAGGAGTGTACTCAACAACTTCCCAAACTTTCATGGCGATCGGATGAATGGTGTAGTAATGCATAAAGGACAAACAGACATACTTTCGTTTTTATATATATAGATTACAGGCAAGTAGCAACGTGTCTTTCTTATTACAAATGAACTCACAACACCATAAGGCACTTGTGATTAGAAAATAATTGGCGCGCTTTTAGCGCGTAATTCGTTTCCCTCGCGTTATAAGACAATATTGCAGGAACTTGTAGTAGCGACACGCGCAGTCGCACTCCAGCCCTGCTGCTAAAGCGCGGTCTGTGGAAGTTGTGACGACAAATCAGTGTATACATTGACGTTCAATCCTGCGCTATAAACTTTGGGGAACAGCTTGGCGCATCCCAGCTCAAGGCGCTTATGGCCCTGTTTGGTTTGCTTTCATGCAGAACTTGAAACCCACTAAGACTCGTTTAGTCAGAATGATTTCCTTTTTCTCCTCCACTGAACACCTGATAAGAGATGGGAAAAGCTGCCTTCAGTGTGCACGCGCGTATGGAAATGCACCCACTCCGGGCCAGTAAGTACCTAATGTGCTGTCCGCCGGGGAATTCCACTTCTGATGAAATTAGGGCACATTTTTCAGATATCTATTAGGCTGGCAGAGAGTGATAAGGCGGGAAGGCGCTCTCGGGAGATCACAGTAAACAGGGCTTTAGATATTCATAAGGTTCTTGGCTTCAGGAGAATGCAGACGTGTTCGTAAGCCGGGGCTGGCAGCTGACAAAACGATGCCGTTCACCTCCGGGCTCAGGGGAGCCAGGGAGGCGGGGAGGAAAACACAACCGTCGCCTTGAGAGAGGGAAGGAAAAGCCATCTCAACTGGCTCAGTGCTGGGAGAACCCCCAACCACTGCAGCTGGCCCGTCAACTTCTGTGCTTGTAGTGGAAGCTGTTGTAAACTGATGGGGTATGTCAGTGGGGGGCTGCAGGTAGCCTGAGGTCAAAGGCACTTGTTTATAACTCAAGCAAGAGCAATGACGAAAGAAAAACAAGTGAAAGAAAGTCCTGATTTGTATTAAAGCCAATGAATGAACATGGCTGATGTGCAGTGGCGGCTGCCAATCCTGGCACTGCTCTCACCAGCATGAGAGCACTGCCAGGATTGGTGGGAGCAGCTTCTATTAGTGCTCAGTAGAGTACTGGAGACTTTGGTTTCTCTAACCCAGCTGGGATCTAGAGGTTTAAAGTGCGCATGTGTGGCTGGCCGTGGCAAGACAGCCGGCCAATAAGACGTGCACTTTAAACTGAGAGTGCCTTGCTATCTCTGCTCCTGCAAGTCAGCAGCAGCCCTGCCCCTATCCTGACGCTCCGTTCGGGAGGGGGTGACCAAAAATAAAATGTCAATGAATTGACTTCATTACCATTTTACTTTTTGTCTCTAGGGGCATTACAGTGGGGCAACACTCCTCCACTCAAACGGAGGACCCGCCCCTTCTGATGTGGCACTTGAGTACAGGGAGAGCTCCCTCTTGGCCACGTTATTTTGCACTCAGTTGCAAACCCTTTATCTCATTCATCTTATGAGAGGGCTGAAGACTCCCTCCTTGTGGTTGGTTCTCTTTTTCAGGCTCTGACTTTGCTTTTGGCAAATGGAGGTGATTGCCATCATAAGCAGTACTGCAGTCCACCCCGAGCTCAATTTGTGGAAGAATGAGGGCCAGTGCCTAAACCTCTGCTCAGAAGCCCGTGGTCGGCGCTATTAAATGTTAGAGCGCTGACAGAAGTTCCTAGGTTGAATCCGCCTCGTGACTCTTTAATTCAGTACCGGACATTCCCTGCCCCGTTATCTCACTCTTGCAGGCTCCTGTTTTCTCCCTTTTGCCAGTTTTTCTGTCTTTCTCTTCCACTATCATTCTACTTTGTGTGTTTTTCCCTCCTTTGCTCTCGGTGAATGTCTGATGCGGACAAATAAGTGCCGGTCCCCAAAAATGACTGCCGGTGGACCCCACAGGCTCAAATTTAGCACTTAAATCACCACCCTAGTGCATTTTTCAGATGGTGATATCCGCAACTCTGCTACCACCAGAGGCCCACCAAATCAACGTAATGTAAGACAGTGTGACAATAATCACCTTTACATGGCCGCTTAACATGCGGCAGTCCAAGGGCGGCAAGGGGGTCATGGAGTGCACCATTTGTCCATCTCAGAATGAATAAGGGAGGGCCACAAGAGAAACGCTTGACAACATTGTACAAACCTGTAGATTTGTTCTGTAAATCTTTGTGCTCCAAGTCCAATGTTATTCTCCAAGTACCAATGTTTGTCATGGGTATTTTCAGAATAGTATTTGACTTGGAGCCATAAGATCCTGCGGAAAAAAATCTGTCCTAAAACTAGCCAAGTTTTTGGAAGCTCACGTGCAAAAGTGAATACATTTACTTAGGGGTGGGCCAAGTTTCCCAATACAAACGTTTTTTCTATTGAGATCTTCCTGTAATGGTTTTGGTGAAATAAAGAAAATGTGATTTCATGGTTGTGGTGTCACTTCTTTTCTGCTTTGACCTCTGCAGGTCAAAGCACTGCTTATGACCTCACATATGTCATCACTCATGACAAGGTCAGTGACATCACTGATGACATCCCTAATGTCAGCAGCCAAGGGGACTTCACCCCCCCAAACAGTAGTGCACCGGGAGGCCAATTTACAGAGTGGTTGAGTAAAGGGGCGGGGCCTCCGGCGACATTCCCCCAAGGCCGCACTTAACAACAAACAAAATATTATAGGGGGGGCACGGCCCCCCTCCCTTGGCCAATTTCGGCCTAAGGAACCCTATCCCTCGGGACCTGGCCATTGCACTATTGGGAGGGGACTGCACGGCCCAGGACCCCACCGCCCTGGGCCTGCCCAGGGGGCCATGTGCTCCCCTCCCCAGGCCGATTTCGTCTCCGGGGACCTCATCCCATGGAGCCCAACCTTTTTTTAAATGTATTTTTTTTAGTGGTGGGAGGTCATGCAGCTTATCCTTCTTGGGCCATTTTTGGCACTGGAGATCTCATTCCTCAGGGCCCAGCCGTTTTAAATGTATTTTTATTAGAGGAAGTGGCCGTGTGGCCCCCTACCCGAGGCAATTTTGGGCCTAGGAACCCCATACCCAGGGTAATGGTCTCTTTATTCTGGGTGCCCCCAAGGCACCCAGTGACCTCTGTTGGGGACCGCAAGGTAAGAGTCTCAAGACCCCAGCGTTTCCAGCCAGCTGCCCACTTCCTGCGGGAGCCAGCATTGATCTGACAGACAGGGGGCTGCTAACAGGCAGCTCCCTGTGGAAAATGACAATGTTAATGCACATAAGCGGCGTTCATTTGCTTTCATCATACCCTCACTGTAAGCAGAATGAATACCATGAAGCGTTGACCGCATCATCTCGCCAGCATAGACCCATGCACACACACACAAACAACCATTTTAGACACCATGGCCTCTCTGCCCATTTGTTTAACTCCTGGCACCCCTCCTCCGCGCACTCTGGCTGCCCCCGCTCCCTCCTGCACGGGTCATAAGACCTCTCCTTCTGTGCGACTCAGCCCCTGGGAATCACACCCCGCGCCTGACCAACACCTCCCTTCCTTTCATGAATACCCCTCCTTTGATGACCCCTTCCACTGAGCCCGACTGTCTGCACGGACCGCTGGTAATCCCTTAGCCTGAGGATACAGTTTATTGCCCGCTACTGTATGCACTCGCCCCTCTTCAAAGGAGCTACCATTGATCATGACCTCCCCACCCCCTGAGATCCGATCAGGCGCACACATTCCAAAGGAATCAGCGGAACACTCTGCTGCATTGTAGCCCCCTCCTATTGTATGGGGGGTGAGGACCTCTACTGTAGCCACGTGTTGGAATAAACCGGAACAGGAGGGGGGTACCGGGGATGTCTTTTCCTTGCCTCACAACGTCTTTATTGTAATAAGGAATGTTTATGCATCATAAACTTGTGTATAAAAGACGCAGTCTCAGAGAACTTGTTAGAGCACCTCCTGAAGACACTGTGTTTCGTGTCCGAAATGACAGGCTCTCCTCATGAGTAATAAACCTCTGTTCTTGTGTCCCTGCTCCCAGCGCCCGTCTCTTTATTTGGTAACTATTCAAGATGGGAACTAAGAGGCGACTTGCGCCAGCAGCCTGGGCATCGATTGTATTTTGGGCTGGATTTTCCTCAATTGGCGTCCCAACACGGGGCCCATCAGCGACATAAGGTCCGGTAAGAGAGGTCCAGACGATGGGGTGAACATCTAAACGATTGGAGTATACCTGCCTTGAGAGGGCCCTCGCCCGGCTGCCGATTGAATGAACTTCACCGATTCTGAACGGACCTCTCTCAAGTGACCTACTGTCCTGACTGGAATCCCACAGGAATGCTGCGGTAAAAACATGGAATAAGAGAACGATCGGGCGCTGGAGAGGGAAGGCGAAGAACTGTCCACATGGTCCGGTCCGGGTAAGGTTAAGTAGGACGTCTTTACGTCTGATTGGTAGGATGGCTTTACCCATCCAATTGATTGATTGATTGTTTTGAATTGGAATCGGTATTTAAATACTGATATTGTTCATTGATTGGTTCATTTAGCTTTGGTTGCTACTTGAAATATTGGTTCTCTTTGAGACATTCTCTGTTTGCAAACAGCGACGAATAGGAACGTTCCTCTCTCTTTGCAAATAGTGAAGGATAGGTAATGCAGACTTTTGTCCCCGTTGTAATCCGTCATGCCTATCTTTCTACCCACTGATTGTTTGTTATCGATTTCATCGATTATTGTTCTTTTGAGATATTCCCTGTCTACAAATAGAGAGGAATAGGAATATTCTGTCTCCCTTTGCAGATAGCGAAGGATAGGTAATGCAGACTTTTGTCCCCGTTGTAATCCGTCATGCCTGTTTTTCTCCCCACTGATTGATTGATTGTCTGGACATTTACTGTCCAAGGAATAGTTCGTTTGAGGTATTCTCTATTTGCAAATAACGTAGAATAGAAATATTCTGTCTAGTCTTTGCAAGTAGTGAAGGGTAGGCAATGCGGACCTTTGTCCCCCGTTGTAATCTGTCATGCCTATCTACTCCCCACTGATTGATTAACTAGTTCCACCCGGACCATTTATTAGAGGTGGATCGTCTGGCTTAACCGGAAGACACCCCACCCTAGTAAAAAGGACATATGTAAAGTACGAAGTAATAACCACATCCTGTTAACAGAAACTTTAGCATGAAACACACTAGAAAAGGAAGGAAAAAGAAATCGAGCAAAATCAGTAGGCCACTGATGAGCTTTCGACTTCGCTAAAAATAAGAAACGTTAGAAATAACCCGCAATAAGAAACATAAAAATGGCAAGAGAAGCCAAGCTTGGCACCAAGGCAGACACGAGGTAGTTAGGCTCCGCCGCCCCTCACTGCCCCAAACATGTCTGTCCCACCGCCCGCCACGCCCAATAACGGTAACATGAAATAGATACAAATCAGCAGATACCTACCCCCATTCCGGAAGCTCCCGAAGTGCAACAGGCCCACGGCTACGCCCATCCGGAAGGCGAGGCCTCGACGCGTGCAGAGCAGGGCCTGGCTGACTGCCATCGGAAGGAGAGGCCGTGGGGCGGATGGCCCGAAAATGTACTGGTCTCCCCATTCCCTTCTTCTGCCGCCCTGCAGGCCACGGGGGGGGGATGTCTTGCCTCTGCCTCCGACCCCCCCCCCCTCTATCGCCTGATCCGGCCATCATCAAATACCGGAACCAAGGCCGAGGGGGTCCCTCGTCGGCAGCACTTCTTTCTACAATAATGGCTGCGACAACGCTTCTTTCTTCAATTATGGCTGTGACAACACTTCTTTCTTCAATAATGGCTGCGACCACACTTCTTTCCTCTATAATGACTGCGACAACTCTTCTTTCTTCGATGATGGCAGCGTCGATGGAGGGGGGGGATGTCTTGCACATGCCACCGACCCCCCCTCCCCTCGTATCGCCTGGGCCGGCCGTTATGAAAAGTCTCCTGAAACGGCGCCCAGCAGGCCACGGGGGGGGAGGGATGTCTTGTCTCTGCCTCCGACCCCCCCCCTCTCTATCGCCTGGTCCGGCCATTGTAAATACCGGAGCCGAGAAACGGCGTGGGGTGCGCTGGAGGGGGAGGCGGCGCGAACAAGCCTCCCCCACCTCCCCAGGTGGAGGCTTCCAGCGACACCCCCAACGCTCCACTCAAAGGGGTTCCTATCGTAAAGCGGCACTTTGCCCAGGACCGGCGCACGTCCTGTGCTCTTCTCCTCGACCTTGAAGATTCTATAAGAGTCAGGGGGCCCCGACTCCTCCACGCGGGCGCCCCCATCCCCCGATGGGAACCACGAGACGCCGGCGTACTCATGCCGGCGCCAGCCTCAGTTTTGAAATGCCCAAAATCCTGCAAGACTACCAATGTGATCAGTTCCGGCGGGACACCAGTATGACCCGGTAGGACAGATTGTTGCCTCCCTCCCCACTTTTGACTGATGGTTCATATCACCAGTCCCTTCTGTTACCCCCTTTTTACGAAACTGTTTGGACTTCCAAAAGAGGTTCTGGTCCGACCACGAGTTGATGGAGACATTTTGACTATACTCGGATATGCCTGACCTCACCCAAAATGGCGCCGGTACAAATGAAACTTTCAGCTCCTTGTTGTACCCCGATCGCTCAGCTTTGATGTTATGAGATGTGTATGTAGTTTTTGGCACATGAATCGATATAAGATGAGTACTGATTATGCGTTTGGACAAAGAATGGATATAGGATGGGTATTGATCATGTGTTTGGACAATGAATTGATATAAGATGGGTACTGATTATGTGGTTTGACAATGAATTAATATATGATGGGTACTGATTGAACATTTGGATAATGAAGTGATGTTAAGTTTTTACACCCCATGGTTATTGAAAGTTTGAATTCTCGACACTTATGATACTTGCTCACAATGAATTTTCGATATGATTTAATTGCACTTGCCGCACTCTCTATTATGAAATCAATGACCGCCAACTCCGTTCCCCTCATGCACAGTTCCAGTCTGCTCCGTGGCCGGCCCACGAGGTTGTAGGCCCGTATTTGTGCACCAACATTTTTAATTAAAGGTTTTTGAAGAAGCAAGTATAATTGTAGTGCTCAATTGATAAGCTTCGAATGTATGGCTGCTGTCCCCGATATGAGTGAAATATAGGTGAGATGAAGCAGCTCGATTAAGGTTGAAGGTTAAAAGGCGTAGTGCGAAGAAGCAGAAAATGTGAATGTCCCGGGTTTTGATATATGTGTTCTTTTCATCTTTATGCAGCATAAAGCAATCAATAGAGGCCCTGGTATTTAGCTTCTACTTTATGTGCCACATGTATCAGGGAAGTTGTTTTAAATGCTCTAAACCACTCCGAAGGAAATGCCACCTAGCCTCTCTAGTTCCCGCGCCTGACAGACAAAAAACGACCTTATACCACTGTAGACCAACCCTCTTCCTTAGTCCATCAATAATTATCTCTCCCACGCAACCGGTCCCTCTGGGCTTAAAACGCCGAGATGGTAGAGACCGCATCCCGTGAAGATAGGCCGAGTATGTGGTAGGTAAAAACATTTTCGGGTTTATGTGCGCTGATGTTTTTAAAACGCTGCCCCCACCCCCATCTTTTTTCCCTCTTTCTACAGGTCATGTCGGAACGTCGACTAAAGTATGGAGAAGAGCTAAGCAACACGCCATGGTCCCGCGGAGAAGTCAGGCTAGCACTGTGAAAAAAAAATCGTGATTGTCTAAGGGGACAGCCCCTGAGAATGTGACGACTTTGTGTGATGTGAATACACGTGTACATGCCCTGATGTGTATAGCCCGACTGATCATACGTTGCACACATTTGAGAGGATAAGAGAAAAACTTTGTGTATGACTTAAGTGATGATTGAACGACCGATGGAGTGGGGAAAAAGGGAACTGGACATGGTACCTATACGCGACGGATAAACAAAGATATAGCATTCCCTTACTTACAGACGACTCTCTCTCTGAACCCAGCAACTGGGGGAGTGGTCCGAAGTAGAAACTTGACGGGGTATTACAGTATAGCAAAATATGACTTCGCCTGATACCCCAAATAATACAACCAAGAAGGACGGGCATCAATGAGTAAATTCTGCCCGTTGTCCTCCCGGTTGATGCCCCCCTGTCGCTTCAGCCTGGAAAATCATTCGTCAGAAAAGAAAAAGAGAAATGATTCAAAGGCCCCACTGTGAGTATTAGCCCGACCAGGTTAATTCCAGACCAATTGGCAGAGGTGTAAGTAAGGAAAAGGGTAAAAAGCTCAACCCCTAGGTGAATTAAGTAGGGCACTAAGAATGCGCAGCATGCAGGAAGAAATATTTTTGCCAGAAAACTATTCTATGTTCTGTCTTGGATCATTTGGGCGGACGACTCTCACTCTCTATGAGAGTCCCCCTGCTCCCTCTTCCTTTATGTGGTAACGTTGTGCCCCGCCGGCACGAGCCTAATTGGGTCTTTTTGAACACAAAGGTGTTCAGCAAAATTGACAGGTACTCAAACGATTGTAACTCGCCATATTACTACCTCTCCTTTCTGCAAAATGAAGGAACTTGAATTGGCTAAGAAGGAAAGGACGGGTAAGACGACTGATGTCCCCTAATCTGGCCTTTTATAGGGGGACTATACGTCAATGGCCTTCCGTTTTCAGTCATTAGAAAGACAACTCCAATGCCCAGATTGTCCCACCCCTCTGCACCCAAGCACGGATGTCCAAAGCGCCCTCGCCCCTTCCGATTGACCCCAGCTCCATAACTATTGCCCCCGAACTATAACTGATGACCCTGATCAACCGTTGCCCTCCGAGAAAAGAATGTTTAACCACTGTCCATTTCTCATGATGCTGATGTGTTAGTACACCCCCTGTTCACAAGAATTAGCTGATTCTGGAGGGAAATGTAAGACTGCTAGGACTTGGGTTAACAAACGAGTCTCTACCGAAGGATATAAAAATACAGTCGATAAGAGTCTGACTCCTCCCCATATACGCCATGAATGAGCGCCAAATAGACTTACGAACATAGTAGAAATGCCCTCTTACTTACTACATAGTGATGATTTCTGACCGTGACCGATGAACAGATCCCCAACCACTTAGGATAAGGGACGGAATTGAAATGTATAAATATATTCTATTGCCGATTCTCTAAAAACCTGTTTTGTACCCATTCAAGGATGCACAATCACCGGAGGAGAGGGGCTGGACGTGACGCTCAGCTTGGCCACAGATCATGAAGCACGTGTGACCTGGACCAAAGGTGGAGCCGCAGAGCAACGAGACGCGGGACGAGGCACCACTTTCAAACACGGAAAATGAAAGAATGAAGGGCTGCCCTGAAGCCCCCTGTTTGCTGATCAACCTGTGCCAGAAGTCCCCCGCCCGTCTGAGCCCGATCAATGGGCCTGCCTGCTCGTTATCATTTGCTCCCTGGGTCCGCTTCAGAAGAATCTGACTCCACTCCGCCCTCTCTTCCCTCGATTACCCAGCGACACCCCCATCCTAACCCCTGGATTTTGACTCAGAAAAAGGAACGACATTTAGGAAGAATAGGGTTTTGCCATGGAAGGAAAAGGAAATGCAGGTGCCGAGTGTGAGGCACCCCTAAAAAGATTAGTTAGTGAACAGGACTGTGATCTACCAGCAGAGGACAGATCGCACCCTGCAACGCGTAAGGTTGGATCTGAGCTGGACTTATAGCTCCACCGCCGGTGCTCAACAGCGCCAACGAAAGAAGATGGACTACTGGAGCCTACCAGTGATGGCTCATTATTAAAAAGACACTGTGACGAAGATACCCCCCCTCCTGGACTGATTGCTCGTATTGAACTGAATTCCTCCCTCAACCACTTTGTATTGTTTTCAAAATGTTTATCGGTCACTTTTACTGTACGTTGACACCGCCGAAGAGAAAGTCAGAAACGCCTATAATATGTAGTATGCTGATCCCTAGGCTTGTATAATTAACCCAACAAATGTAAATTCATATGTACTGCATTCTGCCAACCGTATCGACTGTTCATGGTTATACACAATCTGCTAGTATTTGACAAACGCTATCTCATTGTCTACACGCGACTATATGTACGCCCATCAATTGGAAAGAACAGGAAAATGAACTAACTTATGTTAAAAGCGGCGACTGTGGAAAATGACAATGTTAATGCACATAAGCGGCGTTCATTTGCTTTCATCATACCCTCACTGTAAGCAGAATGAATACCGTGAAGCGTTGACCGCATCATCTCGCCAGCATAGACCCATGCACACACACACAAACAACCATTTTAGACACCATGGCCTCTCTGCCCATTTGTTTAACTCCCGGCACCCCTCCTCCGCGCACTCTGGCTGCCCCCGCTCTCTCATGCACAGGTCATAAGACCTCTCCTTCTGTGCGACTCAGCCCCTGGGAATCACACCCCGCGCCTGACCAACACCTCCCTTCCTTTCATGAATACCCCTCCTTTGATGACCCCTTCCACTGAGCCCGACTGTCTGCACGGACCACTGGTCATCCCTTAGCCTGAGGATACAGTTTATTGCCCGCTACTGTATGCACTCGCCCCTCTTCAAAGAAGCTACCATTGATCATGACCTCCCCACCCCCTGAGATCCGATCAGGCGCACACATTCCAAAGGAATCAGCGGAACATTCTGCTGCATTGTAGCCCCCTCCTATTGTATGGGGGGTGAGGACCTCTACTGTCGCCACGTGTTGGAATAAACCAGAACAGGGGGGGGGGGTACCGGGGATGTCTTTTCCTTGCCTCACAACGTCTTTATTGTAATAAGGAATGTTTATGCATCATAAACTTGTGTATAAAAGACGCAGTCTCAGAGAACTTGTTAGAGCACCTCCTGAAGACACTGTGTTTCGTGTCCGAAATGACAGGCTCTCCTCATGAGTAATAAACCTCTGTTCTTGTGTCCTTGCTGCCAGCGCCCGTCTCTTTATTTGGTAACTATTCAAGATGGGAACTAAGAGGCGACTTGCGCCAGCAGCCTGGGCATCGATTGTATTTTGGGCTGGATTTTCCTCACTCCCTGTCTGTCAGAGCAAAAGTTTTTACCCGTTTGCCTGCACGCATATTTGTGCACAGGAAAACAGATTTAAACTCCACTTTCTGCAAGCTGGAGCTGTTTTACAGCTCCACCTTGCAGAAAGCGAAGTTATATTTGCTTCTGCTTGCTCACACCAAGCAACAGATACCTCCTGAGGGTGGGCACCTCAGGAGATAGCAGGAGCTGGTCCGGAGAGGTGGCAGTCCCCTAGGTTATCCATGACCCCAATGTTTATTTAAGCCTGGCCAGGATCTACAATGGAAGCCTTCATTATTTTCTTTGAGCTCCAAGTAGGTGGCGGTCCCTAGGTCACAAGGGGTGGGCTATGTGAGCCCCGCGTTTATTTTACATTGTTTGCCCTGGGGAGTTGGTGGTCCCCAGGGAGCGGGCCCACCCATGTGCATATTGTACAGTGCCCGAGGTAGGTGGCAGTCCCCTGCGGCTGCGGGGGGCTGTGCTGGCCCCCCACATTTATTTTACATTGTTTGCCCCGGGAAGGAGGTGGTCCCTGAGGTGCAGGCTGGCCCAGCGGGCCCGTCTGCATATATATTATACAGTACCCCGGTGAGGTGGCAATCCCTGGGGCATGGGTGGGCCAAGAGGGCCCACCCGCATACATATTTCAAAGTACCGCAGAGACATGGTGGTCCCTGGGGCTATCATAAGCCCTAGGAGGGGGGCCCAATGCATCCCCCTCCTTTATATAATTACTCATGCCCCTGCTACCTGGCCCACCCTGGGGCTAAACCTTATAGAATTGAGGAGCCTGCACGTCTTTTTTTCTGAAAATAAAAAAAAAGCTATTTTGCCATGGCAGGGTCACCCTGGTTCACCACCACCACATCTAAGGGGTCAGGGTATTCCACCTTGCCCACTTTTCTTCTTTTTAAACTGGCTGTAGCCGAGTCCTAAGATGGCTGCCAATACTTCCTGTTGTTGAAGTGTTGGCAGCCAATCAGCTTTCAGCAGTGGGACTGTTGGATCCTCGCAGAATCTGCGTCCCTATATATTCAAATTTGGATTTTACTTAATATTTCAAAAGCTACTTAACTGATTTATGCTGAAATACAAAAAGGTTGCTTTCTTGACCAACAGCTACCTTTCTGCAAATTTGGCTTAATTCCGTTCATCAGTTCGGCTGTAGATGTGTCTAAAATCTCTATGGGAATAACGTGTGTTGGGACCCCCCTTTTTCTCTGCCACGCTTGACGGATCACCACAAAACTCTGAAGACAGCAGCTTAAGTGAGCATCATACGAGTTTAGAACATTTTGCAAAGATTTGTCAAAGACGCCGAAGTTACTGGCAGGTGAAAAAAAGCTCTTCCTATGGAAACTAGGCCCTAACTATAACTACCTACTACCGACCACCAGTAGGAGATATATATATATATATATATATATATATATATATATATATATATATATATATATATACATATTATAGAATATTCTCAAGAAAAGGTAAATATACCAAAATATTTTCATATATATATATATATATATATATATATATATATATATATATATATATATATATTATATATATATATATATTATATATATATATATATACATATATATATATATATATGTATATATATATATGTATATATATATATATATATATGTATATATATATATGTATATATATATATATATATATATATATATATATATATATATATATATATATATATATATATATATATATATATATTTACCTTTTCTTGAGAATATTCTGATCTGCGATATGTTTGCCATGATATGTTGACAGTTTACATGCAAAGTATGTTAACTTTGATATTTTGCTTGACGATACTTCTGACACGATATTCTTTTGTTATAATATTTTTGTAGACAGACAGCCGTCACCCTAATGTCATCAAACTTCTAACCCCCTTCTCCCTCCCATAGCCGCACCACACTCAATGCACTGTTGTGAGGCTACTAAAGGCGCCAAGATGTGACCTTCATAATGTAACCAGAATTTCTTCCTGATAATCACCTCTTGACCTCTGACAGAAGGGGTAGCAATGGCTGGGCCAGGGCTACTAAAGGCCACGCTAAGGCTAGCAGGTGCTACCCCTGGTTAGCCCTAATGGACGTCTATCAGCGCATTCCAGATGTTGGAGCTTAAACCAACCTCTCTAGCCAAGCATGGCTTTAATGCCGACTGAGTGAGAACTGTATGTTGTCTGCACGCGCCAGTCTGTTCCTTTCAATTTCATTACAACATATGTATTTCTATCATCCGCTTGAAAAGGGCAGCAGTGGTAAACATGCAAACTCCCTGCTCTGCCCACAGATTGCATGGCGTCCCCGCTCCACTGTACTTGAAAATCTACAGTCTAATACCCGGCCCTGAAACGAGTTGCAACCGCGTGCCTCCCAGGCGCCGCTTTGTACAAAGCACTTCTGGAGCGCGGTAATTGCAACGGGGGCCGAGATTCTCTGCGGGTGTAATACGTATTACAAAGTACAAATTAAATAGAGAGTACAGAACGCCGTTCCTGCCGTTTCTTGTTGGCTGGCAACCACGCGCCAGCGGTGGCACGGCGACCCACGCGGGGTCACGGGACATCCGGGTCCTCTTTCCCTCTGAGTGTGGGGCTGTAATTCATGCTGGCTCTGCGCGTCGCTGGTGTATGTAGAGCTGTCTGTCAAAACACCAAGGCTATGCAGCTGGGTTACTCTAAAAGGTATTGCCACAATGACAATCGGGAAAAGGGCTGCACTGGGTTCGCTCTTGAGTTGTTGACTTTTTCTTATTTATTCTTCTCTCTTTCAATATGTGCAAAATAGATTTTTGAGTCTTCCATCTCCATGAAGGAGGCACCCATTGTAGGTCTGCAGCAGGGCCTGATGGGTTTAGCGGACTACTGCGACCCCTGTAGTGTGTTCGACCTCATGGTCACAGGATCAACTGCCGACGGGTCTACTCCGCCTATCATCCTTCTGAGGTCGATAAAATGAGTACCATTGAGTTGGGTAACAATAAACATTTGTTATCCTTTGCGGTGAACGTGCACTTATTAAATACTTATGTTATGCTGGGCTAGCATGCAGTTGCCAAAGTAAAAGTCAGCTTTTTAGACAGAAATAACTAAACAGAGGCGTTTGTTTCTAGCTCCACTCAATTTTGGACGAAAAGGGAACGGAAGCTCACGAGATACTGATGGAGCAAGGATTCGCACGTAAAGCGACTTGTTCTCATTCAAGAACCTCGCCTAACGTATAATCATATTAATCCAACTGTCCATCTTATATTTAGCATTTACCCCAACACGCGGGCGTTCCCGAGAGGCTTGCCTGTGTGTCTTTTCATCCTCACAATGCTTGCACTAAGGAAATGGCTGCTTTGCAGAAATCCAGTCTGCGCATGCGTCGGTCATACCCATGTGATGTGACGCACTCGCATTTTGGAGGGATTGTATTGCTCATGCGCATTGATGCTAAAATGGCCGCTTGTCTCTCACCATGCTCTCTGCTTGCTACCGCTGCTTTCGCCTATCTGTCTTTTCGCACTAAACTTTAATACTATTGCTGTTATAGAATAAGGGGTGTGTTCAAATCTATCACGGTATACAGTGTGATCATTTTTATGTATGATTCTAATTTGTTCTCGCTTACTTTTCATGTATCGCGTTTCTGGGGGTTGGTTATACACGAGCTACGCCATGATGAAGCTCCTCTGAGAACTGTCATGTGACCTGAGAGAAACCTCACTGCGCAGAAGCTAAAACAAGCCAGCTGGCTCAAGAAGCCCAATGCGCCTGGGAAGCATCTCCAGGAGAACGAATCTTACCTTGGACGAAGCAACACTGTTGCTACCTGCTATGTACTGCACTGTCTTGCTGTATTCCTATGCATGGGAACGTGAACCCAAGGGGCGGGTAGGCATAAATTACTAGTAATTGTGGGAACACTGAATTCTAGGAGGTGACAATGACCAAGTCACTTCTTCTGACCAATCATAATATGGGAAACTGTCACTTGCAACATTGGTGGGTGGTCTAAGGGTCCCCAAACAGTATAATTGCCCTAGTGTAGCTTAGAAAAATTGTCCGACTTGTCCGAGTAGCAGACCTGTCACTGACCCTACGAACTCTATAGGTGCTCAATCTAAGAGTGCTGCGGAGCACTCTGTCCTAAATTTCCACAAACTCCTAGGGGTGGAAATAGTCTCAAGTGCTGGCGAAGCACTTTGCTGGGAAAATTCGAAAACCCAATCGGGGTTACTGGCGGATTACTTGCAGAGAGGGGTAACGCAGGCGTTGCATCCGAAGCTGTGGGTGTTGGTCGTACCTTGGTGAGCCCAGTCCTGACCCAAAACCTGAGGGGTATCCTGTCCTGACTGCCCGTGAGCTGTACCTGCTCGCATTCTGGCATTCCTTTTCTGAGGGTCCTTGTCCCCGTCCTTCCAACTGACCCGTGGCCAGGGTTAGTCCTCATTCCTAAATTAGGTAATTATTGCACTGTGGGTTTACGTTTTCTCTCACTCCTCTTCTTCTTTTTTTTTCTTAATAAAGCACTCTTGCCTGTGATATTGCCCTTTCACCTTTAAATGCAAATTATATGCAACTGTTTATTAGAATTGTTCCACCTCTTTTCCCTCCTGTAGGAAATTATCAAACTGTCATATTTTATTAGTATGTTCCAGTTTTTCCCCTTTCCTTTAGCATTGGTTGCAGTGAATTGAGTATAAAGATAGCATAAGTAGCCTAGTTTAAATATACATTCTAGGTCCTGTTCATGTCCCTTGCCTTAGTTTAAACTTGTGCTGAATAGCGGGTTCCCAAATGCTCATATCCTATAGTGTTCCCAATTATTCTAATGGTACTTGCCCTAATCCATAGTTATATTTTGGTTTTGGTTTTACTGATAGACGTGTTACTGTGTATTTGGCTTGTTTTATTGACCTATCTATTTTAATCTTTTATAAAACTTGAAAACTCCTCAGGTGTCTGTGGTCATTTTACAGTATATGAAAGTAGACAAATGTATTTTTGGTCTATAGAGTATATTTTTTTCTAGGAAACCTGTCACCTGTCCACTGCTAGCTCCTGATCCGTTGGGAGTAATGTGCCTGTGGTAAGTCAGGTACATGATAGTAAGTGGTGTAAGTGTCACCCCCCGAATTACTCATAGTGGCGTGTAAGATATCACCCGGTTCACGCAAATTCAGTCCTCGTTCTACTCACGTCAGGGCCCAGTGCGTGAGGGAAAATTGGTAATCTTGTGACCCGGGTGACCTGCGCGCTCTATCAGTAATTTTCTGGTAGCCAGAGGATGGTTAGGACTAGTTAAGATAGGTAGACAGGATAGTTAATAAACAAACCGTAAAAATAAAATGTGCTGCTAATTTCTACTGTATTGGTTCAAAATTTTGAAATGTTTTAAGGGTTTATATGTAAATGTATATGATTTTTGCATTGCTGCTATAAATGTTACATGTCGTATTAACCAAGAACTGTTTGTGAGCGTTCAGTGTAGTCCGAATCCCCGGGGAAGTATATGGCTAACGGTGAGTAGAATCCGGTTAGCTGGAAAAGTCACTAGTCTAGAGTCATTAGTGCAGGGTTAGGAATACCTAGAAGCACTAATTAGGATCTTTTTGCATCTGAATATATGATAGCTACGAGTCCGTTATAAAACTTCCATTGTGATATCACCTAGAAAGGGTCACATTCGGGAGGAGTAATAGGGCCTCCGAGGCTTGACTGGTAAGTAAAATAGTCCGCTGGTGAAATCCTGGCTCAGTATATATCCCAGAAAGAAGTGGATGAGTCGGGAGAATAACAGGTTCTATAGTGCTCGTGTGAGAGGTTAGGCAAAGAAGTCTATACGGAGTGAATGAAAAGTAGACAGAAGTGGTTTACTTGTAGTGAGAGAAAGTTTTTCTACCTATTTAGAACACTCAGACACAGTGGCAGACGTTGTGTGTTGTTGACTAAATTTTGCACTCGCACTTTAGGAAAAGTTAAAAGTTTCCGTTACCTTGTGAAGGAGGGAGTCAGTCGGAAGACTGCTCTGACGTCACTCCGTGCCGCGCTGGTATTGGTCAGGACAGCGGGTGTGTAGCGAAGCTGAATTTGTAAGGGAGGGGTGAGTGCCGGAGCGTGAGACTTGGTCTCGCGAAAGGCCGCGCACCCATTGGACAAGGATTTTTGTATTAGCAGTACTGATTGGTTTCTACAAAATAAGAGTCACGCTAGCATTGGAAGTACAAAGGTAAACAAAATTAATCAGGCAGAGTTAGAAGCAAGCCTGGAAAGGCATATGTGGTATCCTGAGTTCTTACCTAGTCCGCAAAACTCAGGCTTCTATAAGGAACAGATTATACGAGGTAGACCGCACATGATGTATGGAATAAAGAGAAAAATGTCATTTGCCGATAAGGTGAAGAATTTCTTCAAAACAGACAAGCCCATTAGAACGAGGGAGGGTGTGATCATTCCTCCGCCGAATACTCCTGCTTCTTTCATGATGTTTGAAAAAGGGTATCATACCTGTGTATGGCTAGAGAATTGGGCCAAGTATACTGAAGATGACGGAGTCCTAGCATTCCCTATTGATGGTACGTTTAATGGTAGGATCCTGTTTAATTTGAGGACCCGCATGAATGAATTACATCCCAGACCCAGATTAACCCAGTACGAAGCCTTAGAAGAGTGGGAAATTGAGGCTTTGGAGAGGGATAGACCCGGATGGACAAGGGAGTGAGTAAGTGGTACCCGAGGGTCCATAGAGAAACCAAAGAGCAGAAAATGAAACAGTGGAGACAAAGCATGATGGTGGAGGGTTTGTTTCCTATGATGGGAATATTGGAACAGGGGAAAGGAAAAAGTAAAGAGAAATCCCATCACTTAATGCCGGTAGGAGACTCAGAAGACGAGCACCTAGAAGATTTGTTAATGAAAAACCCACCTCCCTATTTAGCAGAGTCCGAACCTTTAAGTTCACCAAACCCGTTTGCCAAATATCCCAGGTGTCGGAGGGATAGCGAGACAGATGGGATGGGTACAGACAGTAAAACCAGTGAAGGGGATGGGTTTTGCAGACCTAAATCCACGGTCCCGAATTATCAGCCATTCAGAGAAGGCCCACCTCGATTGGTCACTCCGACTGCTCCAAGTATTTACCCAACCTTGGTTCCCCAAGTATTGCATGACAATTCAGCAGAAAAGGCTTTGCGAGAACAAGAGAAGGAAGCTCTGGCTAGACAGCGAGACGATCTAGTACGGACCATAGCCCAGATACATCCTCACCCAGATTCTCTGACTATTCCAGTAACCATTGGGCCCGCTATCCCTCTTTATAGGGATATCCTGGCTAGTCCTCGTCCTCCTGTTATCTCCCCAATAATGCCTACTCCTAGCAACCCACCCCCGAGAAAGGAAGTATTCATTGATGACGATCAAGAGAGTGAATGTGAATCAGTGGTTCTGATGGATTTGCCCATTAGGGAACCTAGGACTAGTATGACAGGGCCAAGAAGTCAGAGTAGACCAAAAGAAGTCCTGATTGAGAGTACGGCTGGGGTTAGGAGTGCCACAGTAGTAACCCCAGAAGAATTAGACAGATGGACCAAAGAGTTAGAGAAGGAGACCACTCTCCAAGCCAAACCATTGGAGATCTATAAATTAAGGATAGAAATAGAAGAGATGATGGCTGGAAATGTAGGATTAGACCGCTTGAACTCCTTCAGTGAAGAAGAGTTATTGTTCATCAGTAAAAGCCTTACCCGGAATGCTAGATTGCTCCATGAGAGGTTAATGGACACAGCCACAGAAATGGGAATCGATGTCAGTCGCTCCAAAATCCTTCAGAAACCATACAGGGTAGATTTTTCAGACAAAGACTTAGAGAGCTTGAATGTAGTAGGAAAACAGATTCAGATAAAGGAATTACTGAAACTCTTGCAGAAATGGGGAGATGTAGGGAAATGGAGAACACGGTGGGCAAAGAAAAAGGAAGACAGCAGGGCTAAGTCTCAGGCTTCAGAATATGTGCTGAAAGAAGTAACTCCCGCAGAGAAATTGTGTCCCATGAGAGAAGTCCCGGGGGGAAAGTATGTCCATGTCCCTTGGTCCCGACAGGATATTGTGTCATTCACTAATGACTTCCCGAAATTACGGGAGAAACCCGTCGACTGGTACAGACAGGTCGAGCGTTTCGTAAAGGTTCAGAAATGTCTTTTGAAAGACCTGGATGGGTTTTTCGACATTGTGGTTCCTGTAGATTTGTGGACTGACTGCAAAATCGAAATTGATTGGCCCAGTGAGGAATATGCAAGAGACGAGAAAACAGGAGCTCCCTCGCCTGAAGTAATGAGGAAGTATGATCAAGTCATACACTACCTCAAGAAAAAGGTGCCTGCAAAAGAAACAGATTGGACCAGAATAGATAGAACCACCCAAGAACGTGATGAAACTGTCCATTCCTTTTATGAAAGGTTACTGCAAGTATTCAAAACTTACAGTGGTATCTATAATGTAGATATGAAGGACATGACCCATTTCAGTTATAGATTCGTGCTAGGATTAAGGCCTGAAATATCCCAATGGATTCGCGACAATAAAATAAGTTGGCAGGGAAAGCCCATAGATGATGTCCTGAAATACGCAAAATACTGCGAAGATGAAATCGAGAATAAAAAGAAGGCCCTCAAGGAAAAAGTTTTGTGGGCCCAGGTGAAATTGGCTGAACAGCAAGAAAAACAGTTAAGTAAATTGAATTCCAATAATAATGCTCAGAATGTCACTGCTGGGGGAGGAGGAAAGCCCGGGCAAAAATGAGTCGGGAAGAAGCTATGAAAAAGTTCCCCTGCCACGGGTGCGGCCAGTTAGGGCATTGGAGAGACGAGTGTCCACACCTACAGGCCGGTAATGCCCCTATAAATGGTTTAAATCCACAGGTGCAGAAAGAGGGGACAAGAAAGAACCAGCAACAGGTAAAGCTACCACCAGTACCTTGCGCTCCTAGACAGAATTATAAGAATCAGGGCCAGCAGAATGAAAGGGCGGAAATATGGGAAGGAGAGAATGGAAGCAATGCAGCGATTCCACAGTACCTGTTAAATGACTCTTTCCTCTGTGATGAACAAGATTGACGGGGCCTGAGGGGGGAGGACCAGGAGTGCGTACTTGGCGCCTCCTTACCGGTAGACCAGACTGGACCATACATTGAAGGAAAGGTTGAAGGAAAAGACGTCACCTTTCTGTTGGACACTGGTGCTACCCGGTCCACTGTGAGAACAGTGGATGTTCCTAACCTACCCCTCTCGGGAGAAGCAATCCAAGTAGTGGGTGTCTCCAATCAAATAATAAGTACTCCAGTAACTGAGCCTATGGAAATCTCCATAGGGAACTTTAAAGAAATGCACAGATTTGTGGTCTGCGATTCCAGTCCTGTGAACCTGTTAGGACGCGATTTGTTGTGCAAAATGAATTGCACCATCTTTTGCTCACCAAAAGGCGTCGAAATTCAGACCCCCGATGAAGATGGTTTGTACAAACTGATGTTAGTAAGGCCTGACGCTGACATTAAAACCCTGTCAATTGAAGACTTGCCTGAAGAGCTCCAGTTAAGAGTGGTACCAGAAGTGTGGGATTTCACGGGAAAAGATGTAGGCTTAATGGCAAATGTAGACCCAGTTAAAATCGCAATAAAAACAAATGCCGTATATCCCAAAACAAGACAGTACAAAATGAGTGCAGAAGTAAAGGAAGGAGTCGCAATTGAAATCACCAGGTTGCTTGAAGCAGAAATCATAGAAGAAGTAATGAGCAGTCCCTGCAATTCACCCATCATTGGGATTAAAAAGCCTAGTGGAAAGTACCGAATAGTGCAGGACCTGCGCAAGGTAAACCAAATTGTTGTACATTGCTGTCCCATTGTGCCCAACCCTGCAGTGATCCTATATCAGATTCCTTGGAATGCGGAATGGTTCACTGTCATTGACTTATGTCATGCATTCTTTTCCATCCCATTGCATCCGGAAAGCAAGTTCCTTTTTAGTTTTGAATTTGACAGCCATATCTATGTCTGGAATCGCGTCCCACAGGGGTACACAGAAAGTCCATCGATTTTCAACCAGATACTAAAGAAATGCCTTGAATCTCTAGTCCTGCCAAGAGAGTCTGTTTTGGTACAGTACATAGATGACCTTTTAGTGGCATCTAAAACTCAAACTGACTGTGTCACCGACACCATCGCCTTGCTGAATCACCTAGGAAAGGGAGGACATAAGGTATCCCCTGACAAATTACAGTTTTGCAAGAACTCAGTAAAGTATCTGGGGCACCAGATAGAGAAGGGGATCCGAAAAGTCACCACAGAAAGAATCAAAATAATTAAAGCAATGGACCTACCCCGAACTCAAAAGGAGGTGAGAATGTTTTTAGGAGTTGTGGGGTACTGCAGGCAATGGATTGTGGGATTCGCAACATTAGCCAAGCCCTTGATTAAAATGACCAAGAAAGGAGTGGAAGACCCAGTCAGTTGGGACAGTGAAAGCATGACCGCGTGGGTAACATTGAGAAATTGTCTATGTACCGCTCCTGCATTAGGTATGCCAGATTATTCCAAGCATTTTGAACTGTTCTGTGATACCAGAGAAAATTGTGCGCTCTCGGTCCTGACCCAGGAGCATGGGCTGGTCAGACGTCCTGTAGCCTATTTCTCAGCCACTCTAGATCCGGTGGCTGCTGGATTGCCCGGATGCTTGAAAGCAGTAGCTGCTACTTGCGTCAGTCTAGAACAGAGTGAAAATATTGTCATGGGACATCCTGTCACTGTATATGTTCCACATTCTGTCGTAATACTACTGACAAGAACCAAGACTCAGTATCTCACACCTAGTCGGCTGACTAAGTATGAGAGAATTTTGATTGGTGCTGAGAATGTAACCATTTCTCGGTGTAATGTCCTAAACCCAGCAACTCTATTACCTGTTCCTCTGGACGTAGACGACGAGGATGAAATGGAACATAACTGCATTGATTTGACAGAATTCAGCACTAAGCCCCGTCCTGACATCCGAGAAGTAGCATTGCTTGATGGGGATCTTACAATGTTTGTGGACGGTTCATGTTTAAGACATGAGAGTGGAGGTCTATGTGCTGCCTATGCTGTACTAACACTGACCAACACCATAGAAGCCTCTTACCTATGCGAGGTGAAATCTGCACAAGTAGCAGAGCTCATCGCATTGACAAGAGCCTGTAGGAGAGGAAAAAACAAAAGAATAACTGTTTATACTGACAGTCAGTACTGTTACGGGGTTGTTCATGACTTCGGCCAGCTATGGTTACAAAGAGAATTCATGACTTCCTCAGGTACCCCTATCAGGAACGGAAAGGTGGTACAAGAATTACTGGAAGCTATCCAATTGCCCAAAGAATTGGCTGTGGTCAAGTGTGCGGCTCACAGATCTGGAGATGATGATGTGACAGCCGGGAATAGGTACGCTGACCAAATCGCACAGTTTTGTGCTCGACACCAAATGTCCCTCCAAATTGGGTTATGGGGTGGACACAGCTGCCAACTGATGTTGTTTGATAATGTGTCAACGTGGGATGAATTAAAAGACTTACAGCAATCTACCAACAGGGCAGAAAAGGTTAGATGGAGTGAGAATGGATGTAAAGTAAGAAATGACGGTGTGGTGATAAACCCAACTGGAGTGCCTGTGTTGCCCGACAGCCTGATAGATCCCATGGTCAGGATGATACATGAACCTACACATATGGGAAGGGACGCCATGTGTCGGGTGTTTGACAAGGTGTTCTACAATTCAAGGTTCAGGAACCAAGCGGAAAGGTTTTGCCAGAGGTGCCTAGTGTGTCAACAATTCAATGCAGGAAAGAGGACTGTAGTAGAGCAAAGTACCATCGGAAAGGCAGTAGGTCCCTTTGTTAGGATGCAGGCGGACTTTATAACCATGCCTAAATGCAAGGGATATAGGTATGTCCTGGTTATAGTGTGCCTATTTTCCCGGTGGGTGGAGGCTTACCCAGCAAAGAAAAATGATGCCTTGACTGTAGCCAAATTATTGCTCAGGGAGTTGATACCTAGGTACGGCATTCCAGAGACGATTGAAACAGACCATGGTGGGCATTTTGCCAACGATGTCCTAGAAGAGCTCTGTAAGGCCTTTAAAATGAAGCAAAGACTGCACTGTGCCTACCATCCCGAGGCGTCAGGGGTGGTTGAACAGATAAATGGCACGATAAAATCCAGGTTGGCGAAGATGTGTGATTCCTCCAAAATGAACTGGACAGAAGCTTTGCCCCTTGTGCTGATGAGTCTGAGAAGTATTCCAAATCGAAAAACAGGCCTGAGCCCCCATGAGGTAATAATGGGGAGAGTGATGCGACAAGCATGGGTGCCTGGACACAAACTGCTAAGCATTACTGATGATTTGGTGCTAGAATACTGCAAGCAACTGGGTGACCAAGTGCGTTCTATCTCCCACCAGATTGGAGAGACAGCTGACGACTGGCCCAAGACTCCAGCGCATAAGCTACAACCAGGTGATTGGGTGGTGTTAAAGAAACACACCCGGAAGAGTTGCCTTGGACCAAAGTGGGGAAAACCAAGACAAGTGATCCTTGTCACCACTACTGCTGTAAAGTGTGCTGGTGTGCCGAAGTGGATCCATGCCAGCCACACAAAGCGGGTAACCGGAGAAAACGCGACTGAAGCTGAAGGCAGCACCGCTGAGGAGACTCCTGAGGAGAGTCCGGATCTCGCTGACATCGAACTGCCGAGCACAAGTCAAGACGTTGATTGGTACCCTGCCGACGACCCGGTTCATGATCCAATACGAACCAGGAAATATTCCTACCTAGACAGTGAGTGGGATAGTCCAGGTGAGACAGAACTAGAGGATGAAGGTCAGGTCAACGAGACTCACATCACACCTGATCAGGAAATAGGCCAAGTAGGGACAGATCAAGACGTCGACACTCCACCTGAAACTCCGGAGTCTGGAAAGGGACAGATAGTGGTTAAAGCTGAAGTTCATGCGGAAGAACTTGAAGAGAACGAAGTGCATGAACCAGAGCAGATAGAAATAGACGAACGTGTTCAGGAATCAGAATCCAGTTCACCTGAAAGCAAAGACAGCCTACAAAGCGAACCTGAACAGGGCAAGTTTGAGGACCAGGCAGAAGAAATAGATGAAAGACCTGGAACTAGTCAGACAGGCAGGGAAATAGACTCTGTCCAGCACAAAGAAAAAATAAAAAGAGTGCATGAGGAAGGCCAAGTGTCCTCGACCACTGAAAGTCACAGAAGCAAAAGTACACCCAAGTACGTCAAAAGGCTAAGACTCCGAATAAAAACAGTCGAGGAGAAACTGAAAGACCGTAAGAGGGCTGAAAGTGAAAGAAAACCAGCCCGAGGCAAGTCTCTAAGAAAGAGCGACAGAGTGAAGAAACAGAATAGACTGTATCGGAGCCCCGAATGGACATACCTGGTGCTGGAAGAAATTGATGAGCCCAATCGCAGTGGCAAAAGTGACAAAGAATCCATCACTGATCGGAGTTCGGACGAAGACCCTCCTTGAGACAAAACAGAGCGGAGCTTTGGTGAAAGAAACAAAGAGGGGTTGCAAAAGCCACCTGTAAGCTAAAATGTCTGATTCAAACGTAGCTGGAAGGTCCAGATTTGGGTGTTGTAAAACTTGCTGTAAAATATGCTTATGTAGTGTAGCTATGCTAATAGTGATGTGGATAGGATTAACAGTCTTTATACCTTTTATGATAAGTAAAGATCCTAACCAATCCCCTACTGAACCTGAAATAGTAGACACAGACGTTGTACAGACTGCAGAAACACCACGAAGCTTAGAACGACGTGACAACCCAGTCAGTCTGAGACACACACGACCGAATTTAGAAGCATCAGATGAGGGTGGACTACATTTTCACAAGATGAGAAATCAGACACATCTAAATGTATTTGCTAACTTGCTAGTGCATTATGTAGAGGCTATGGAAATAGAAGACTGCTATGTCTGCATGAAGCTACCCACGTCTGTAGCTGAAGGTGTGACATATCACCACTTACCCCTAACCTACGGAATTTCCTGCAGTATATTAGCTAGTTTGTTTTATAGAAGCACTTTGCAGTACTACTATTCAAATGCTGACGTAGTATTTTCTGAACTTCCTATTAGAGGACACCTGAACCTCGTACATGTCAAAAGCGAGGTAACCCGTTACATGGGAGAATATTTCCTGACTATAGGTGACATAGACTTAGATGAAGCACGACAAGAGAATCTGACCTGTGCTTTGCAAGAGCAGGAAAAGATGTTTATAAAAATGGCTGACAGAAGGAGGGAAAAGTTTCAGAAAAAGGCAAATGATGAAAAAGATAGGGTCCCTAGATGGGCCGAGCACATGGACAACACCTCACAAGGCGAAGCTAATCCTGCTTTGTTGCTGGATTTTGAACGGAAAGGAAAACTTTGTCTCCATAGAGAAAGGACAGAATATTATAACAATGTATTCATTGGTTCCAGCGAGTGTGAACATAATTATAAGGTAATGGGAGGTTGGGGTTTCAAAAATGGGTCAGAACCTGTGTTTCCCGGAATATATTATATATGTGGGAACAAGGCTTATTTCAAATTGCCGGATCACTGGTATGGAAGCTGCTACTTTGGCATTGTTTTCCCGAAAATATACCATGTGAATAATGCTGCTGGAAGCAATGATGAAGATACTAATGGCATAGTGCGTAGTAAACGTGAAAGTGTAGGAGAAATCATAGGTGATATTTTCAGTGCACTGATACCTGGAATGGGGGTAGTTCTGAACACACATCGAATCTGCAAATTGTCTACAGTAGTGGATCGGTTATCTACTGACACCGCTGCTGGATTCCTGCTGGTCAATACTGAAATGGTTGCGATCAGATCAATGGTTTTGCAGAATCGCCTTGCTCTTGACACCTTATTGGCAAAAGAGGGCGGAGTCTGTAGAATGCTGAAGGCGCAACATTGTTGCACCTACATACCTGATAAAAGTATCGAACTTAAAAGATATGTAAGAAATATAACTAATTTGGAAAAAGAGCTCAAACCATTAGAGGTTGACAGTGCCTGGACGAGACTGACTGGAGGTCTCTCCTCCATAGGTAGTTGGTTTTCTAACTTAGGTAGAAATCTTCTGTGGAAAATACTGATGCCAATCATTGGAATAGGTATGTTTGTTCTGATCATATTCATCTGCTGTAAATGCCAAAAATGTAAAAAGAAATACACAGTAAATAAGAGAGGGGTGAAAAGGAACATTGATGAGTTAGAATTAGAAGAACTAAAGAATCAAATATACAAAAAGGTAAAGAATCACCACTCTCATAGAGAAGCCGAAAGAAAACTCAATAATAAATTCGTTGAGATTGAAATGCATGATATGGAAGAATGAAAGTTGGCATCTGTTTCCTTTGTAGTGATGATAGTAAATATCATCAAAGAGGGGATTGATGGAGCAAGGATTCGCACGTAAAGCGACTTGTTCTCATTCAAGAACCTCGCCTAACGTATAATCATATTAATCCAACTGTCCGTCTTATATTTAGCATTTTCCCCAACACGCGGGCGTTCCCGAGAGGCTTGCCTGTGTGTCTTTTCATCCTCACAATGCTTGCACTAAGGAAATGGCTGCTTTGCAGAAATCCAGTCTGCGCATGCGTCGGTCATACCCATGTGATGTGACGCACTCGCATTTTGGAGGGATTGTATTGCTCATGCGCATTGATGCTAAAATGGCCGCTTGTCTCTCACCATGCTCTCTGCTTGCTACCGCTGCTTTCGCCTATCTGTCTTTTCGCACTAAACTTTAATACTATTGCTGTTATAGAATAAGGGGTGTGTTCAAATCTATCACGGTATACAGTGTGATCATTTTTATGTATGATTCTAATTTGTTCTCGCTTACTTTTCATGTATCGCGTTTCTGGGGGTTGGTTATACACGAGCTATGCCATGATGAAGCTCCTCTGAGAACTGTCATGTGACCTGAGAGAAACCTCACTGCGCAGAAGCTAAAACAAGCCAGCTGGCTCAAGAAGCCCAATGCGCCTGGGAAGCATCTCCAGGAGAATGAATCTTACCTTGGACGAAGCAACACTGTTGCTACCTGCTATGTACTGCACTGTCTTGCTGTATTCCTATGCATGGGAACGTGAACCCAAGGGGCGGGTAGGCATAAATTACTAGTAATTGTGGGAACACTGAATTCTAGGAGGTGACAATGACCAAGTCACTTCTTCTGACCAATCATAATATGGGAAACTGTCACTTGCAACATTGGTGGGTGGTCTAAGGGTCCCCAAACAGTATAATTGCCCTAGTGTAGCTTAGAAAAATTGTCCGACTTGTCCGAGTAGCAGACCGGTCACTGACCCTACGAACTCTATAGGTGCTCAATCTAAGAGTGCTGCGGAGCACTCTGTCCTAAATTTCCACAAACTCCTAGGGGTGGAAATAGTCTCAAGTGCTGGCGAAGCACTTTGCTGGGAAAATTCGAAAACCCAATCGGGGTTACTGGCGGATTACTTGCAGAGAGGGGTAACGCAGGCGTTGCATCCGAAGCTGTGGGTGTTGGTCGTACCTTGGTGAGCCCAGTCCTGACCCAAAACCTGAGGGGTATCCTGTCCTGACTGCCCGTGAGCTGTACCTGCTCGCATTCTGGCATTCCTTTTCTGAGGGTCCTTGTCCCCGTCCTTCCAACTGACCCGTGGCCAGGGTTAGTCCTCATTCCTAAATTAGGTAATTATTGCACTGTGGGTTTACGTTTTCTCTCACTCCTCTTCTTCTTTTTTTTTCTTAATAAAGCACTCTTGCCTGTGATATTGCCCTTTCACCTTTAAATGCAAATTATATGCAACTGTTTATTAGAATTGTTCCACCTCTTTTCCCTCCTGTAGGAAATTATCAAACTGTCATATTTTATTAGTATGTTCCAGTTTTTCCCCTTTCCTTTAGCATTGGTTGCAGTGAATTGAGTATAAAGATAGCATAAGTAGCCTAGTTTAAATATACATTCTAGGTCCTGTTCATGTCCCTTGCCTTAGTTTAAACTTGTGCTGAATAGCGGGTTCCCAAATGCTCATATCCTATAGTGTTCCCAATTATTCTAATGGTACTTGCCCTAATCCATAGTTATATTTTGGTTTTGGTTTTACTGATAGACGTGTTACTGTGTATTTGGCTTGTTTTATTGACCTATCTATTTTAATCTTTTATAAAACTTGAAAACTCCTCAGGTGTCTGTGGTCATTTTACAGTATATGAAAGTAGACAAATGTATTTTTGGTCTATAGAGTATATTCTTTTCTAGGAAACCTGTCACCTGTCCACTGCTAGCTCCTGATCCGTTGGGAGTAATGTGCCTGTGGTAAGTCAGGTACATGATAGTAAGTGGTGTAAGTGTCACCCCCCGAATTACTCATAGTGGCGTGTAAGATATCACCCGGTTCACGCAAATTCAGTCCTCGTTCTACTCACGTCAGGGCCCAGTGCGTGAGGGAAAATTGGTAATCTTGTGACCCGGGTGACCTGCGCGCTCTATCAATACTATCATTGCAAAGATCACAGTTTGTTCACGTGGGGGAAGCCATGATTAGAACTCAGGTCTTCTGGTTTCACAGCCGAAGCCTTTACCATCAGGCTAATGATACACTTTTTAATAACCACTAGGCTAGAGATGTGTTCCTGATAATTATCTGGGAGCACACATGAGAGTAAACAACTGGTGAATACAAAGAGGTGTGGAACGTTGTGCAAATTCGCTATTGCAAGCTTTGTGAAATTTCATCGGAACCAACTTTGCGTACTTCAGAAACTTGCAAAGTTCTGCTTCAAGGAAATTCACCTGCAAAACCCAGATTTGCAAATGCAAGTGTATTTAGCAGTGATTATTCTTTGTAGGGACAATATGCCCTAAAATAAATAGTTTGCCTATTTTTATTCCTTAAACACCCCTTCTCAAATTTGTTTTATTTTAATATTTATTTTTAACAAGTGCAAAATGTTATCAAGGTGCAACTTTTCAAAGAACAAAATATGAAAAGATTCTATTAAAGGAATTTTTCAGTGGTCATATATGATGCCACCTTTGTGGACGTTTATGTAGGTAAGACGTCACATGGGGCCGGATTAGGAGTCTGGTGGTCGAAGGACTGCCAGACCCGCGAGGGCGTGACGGACTCCCAACCACCTGATTACGAGTCGGGGGGTTGGACTGTCACAGCTCTGCAGCAGCCACCAGTGCACTGCAGCTCCCTGGCAGTGCTGCGGTGGTCAGGAGGCCACAATATGCTGGCAGGAGTTTCCTCTCCACCAGGGTTTACATGAAGGTTCTCACTATGGGCCAGATGTAGGTAATCCCAGATTACCGATTCTTAAATACCGAATCATACCGATTCGGTATTGAAGAACTGGCAATCAGGATGTAGGTAATTTTACCGATTTAATTACCAAATCGGTATGATTCAGTAATTACCGAATCGGTATTTACCGATTCGGTAATTGCCATTTATTCCTATGGGCCTGGAGGCCCATAGGAATGAATGTCAAATACCGAATCGGTAAATACCGATTCGGTAATTGGGGGAAACATTGAAGGGTGGCAGGGTGTCACTTTGACACCCTGTTGCACCCCTCAATTGGGTATGGGTGCACATGTTGCAGACATACATGCCCTAAGGGCATGTTGGAAAAACAAAAAAAATGTTTTTTTAAGGGTTTTCATTATTTACCACCAATTTATAGCTATAGTTGGTGGTAAATAACGAATCCTTAACTTAGCAATGCACTAACTTGAGTGCTTCCTACATCCTGGATTCGGGTTTTACCGAATCGGTATGTTAAGAATTCGGTATTTTACCGAATCCTTAAATGACCGATTCGGTAAAATACCGAATCCTTAAAAAATGCCACCTACATCTGGAAAGCCCAATACCGGTCGGTAACGGCCGAAATTCGGTAATTTCGTCCGTTACCGACCGGTATTGGGTGACCTACATCTGACCCTATATGTCTCCCCTGGCGGAGAAGAAACACCGGGGGCCCT
This sequence comes from Lissotriton vulgaris, assembly GCF_964263255.1. Classification (NCBI taxonomy): domain Eukaryota; kingdom Metazoa; phylum Chordata; class Amphibia; order Caudata; family Salamandridae; genus Lissotriton; species Lissotriton vulgaris. The sequence continues at coordinate 87,125,178 of NC_141697.1, read as the reverse complement.
ACAGACCCCACTGGTGACTCTGCGCCATGTGGATGCACACAGGGAGGCACAGAATGTGCCCCCCTTTGTGCATGCACACCATTTCCTGAAGAGTCCATGCCGTGCAGGAACTGTTTTTGGTGTTCCCATTGCGGTGTCTGTTTTCATAGGCACTGCAGTGGGAACACCAAAAAAAGGCCGCTAGACATGAGAAGCACTCGTAATTTGGCAGACAGCCTCACCACAGGTTTGGCAGTGCGGTGGCAGGCGGACCCAGCGCTAAAATCGCAATCTGGAACTTAGTAGATGCGAAGAACTAAAACGCAAGAGTCCTGCTACTTATGCCTCAGTCAACCAGTGAACCCCTTGCCCTGTTAGAATTGATCTGACCCAGTAAATTCTCCAAAACTGACCCGACTTGAACGACTTGGAGTTCTCTGATCTTACCCTAACCCAGCCTAACCATTTCTTGTTGTGAACTAAATTTAAAATGATTCTAATCGCAAGTAACTGGTACTGCACCATAAAAAGGACAAGTTAGTTAGGGAAACATGAATCATCAACTTATAAAAATGTTTTAACCTCAGACACAAAGATCTTACATTTACAGCTAATTTGTTCTTTATTATTAAAGCCTGGTACCTCAAATTTGAGAAATCACCAAGACCAGTATTGGCCCGTCTGCATAAAAAATCTAAGTAAATCAATTATGGTCACCCACTCATCAGATAATATAACTTTTCCCGGATGCAGTTTGAGCACATGGGCACAACATTAACAACAAACCGGATCACTCATCTCCTGCGCCGACAGCTAATGTTTAATATCATCAATAATTTTGACAATTAAGACAATAGTCTGCATCACTGGTGGTTGAGCTTTAATTCCCTATAATGAAATCTACCATCAGTAATTTCACGAGTTAAGTTCAACAGACTTTTCCGCGCTAGCATTCATATTTTGCACCTTTAATGGACCCTACATTTTTGCTGGCTTTAAAACTCTATGCACTTTATCAGTGCTTACCAGTAGTAAAGTGCCTGTGGCCCCCCTTTAAACATGATCGAATCAGCCTATTGCTAATTGGTATGTTAAACTTACTTATATGTCCTTAGTATATGGCACAAGGTGTACCCAGGGCCTGGAAGTTAAGTGCCATTAGTTGACCTAAGCACCTATTGTGCCAACCACAAAGGAACTGGAGATAGATCACAAAGGAACACCTCAACACCACCCTCCTGGTAGACCCCCCCCCAGGACCACAACCAACGCAAATGCTGCAGCCAAAGAACTCCACCACTGGATCTCCAGCTGCGCCGACAAGCTTGCACCCCTTCGCCACCCTGCCAAACAACGCCCCCTGAAGGCCACCTGGTTCACCACTAAACTCAAAGAGGCCAGGCGCTCCTGCAGATGCCTTGAGAAAACCTGGCGAAACCGTAAAATCACAGAAGACTTGAACAACCACAAGAACGCTCAGAAGGAATACCACCGGCACATAAGGGACATCAAGCGAACTTTTATCAAGAACAAGATCCACACCAGCGCAACCAACGCCAGAGAACCTTTCAACGTCATACAGCAATTCACCAAAACCCCCAGCCAAGCCACATATGTCACTCCATCCCAGGAACTCTGCAACAAGCTCAGCCTACTTCCATCTGAAAATCAAGGCCCTCTACGACAATTTCAGCAAACAGACACCGGGCACCACCCCTTCCCCACCACCAACAACAAGCCGACCGTCACTACCTGGAATCCCGGCACTGTGGAACACATCACCGCAACCATGAACTACACCCACTCTAGAGCCCCCACGGACCCATGCCGTCCGCACATCTATTATTAGTGTTCGATATTTCATAGATTAAATCCAGCGCAGTCTGTTGGACCCTCAGTGCATCACATCCGCGGTATCCTCGAGGCTGAAATATCAAACACTAATAATATCCAAAGCTAAAGACTTGAGGACGGTTGATCTCCGAATGATAATAATGTCTGAATCTAGTCCGGTGGACAATTGGAAGGAGACTGATAATAAGATCACCAAAGAGAGTCGTTCAACTGTTGGTGGATACTTACAAGGTCACATTAGGACCACACTGTACAGGGTCACTACCGTTTGCACATTTCTTTGTCCTGAAGATGGTCTATAGGATTGAATCAACTCAAGACCGAAACATCGACTACATAGTCCTTTTCTTTGTTTTTGATTAATTTACATTGGTGACTATCTTACTGTGGCAGAATAGATATCGTCTAATAATTTGATTTAGGATTGGACTTTTTTACAAATGAAATACAGGCTGATTTTACAAATTCCTTGTTCATTTGTCAAGTATTATGATCAACAACTTTTGTTGATATGTACCCTATAAATTAAGATACAATATAAAGACAATTTTTACCAAAGAACATTTTTTCCACGTGTCTTTTCCATCTAAAAAAATTCTCTAATCATCTGATTTGAATTTTTTGGTTATGTGTATTTGAACCAATGAAAACTTGTAGCAGATATTGATTTGATCAATAGGAGTCTGTAATTATTACACTACAGAATCACACACTGAAAGTCGTCTGGCTGAAAAGAAGTCCCTTGCTAGCATCACTAACTTTATACTGTTTATATATGCCCAAGCTCGCAAGGGTTTATTAGGTTTTCCCACCCCTTTGATTCCTTATTTCCGGGAGGCTGGAATACGGAAACCCACTCTATGTAGGAATTACCACACGCCTCTCGAAGAGACTACAGACAATACAGAATTCTATGTCAGTCCACGGAGGCTCAGATTATGCTTCTCTTCACTTTACTGACAAATACAGCAGCCAATAAAAACTTTAAACTGGCATGACCCCGGAAGGACAACCCCATCCAACAGTCTGCACCAATCACTAACAAGTCCAACATATAATTGTCCATGTTTATCCATACGACCCTGTAATGGCTGCCCTTTTTTGGCTCCTTTAAGAGGGAGAATGATGGAGAGTGACTCCAGTCTATCACCCCCATAGCATAGGGATTAGGACTATAGACAGGATCCCTGCCTTTTATATAGTAGAGTATTTTCGTGTCCCTTTCCTTAGTGTAGGGCTTATGAATCTAAGTTAGGGGATAGATACATAAGTATTAATCATGATTTGCCCATTTGCTAAAGTGTTAGGATATTTTCCATGGAGTTGCGCATATTGCGGGCCCTGTAGGCCTTAAACGAGACAGACTCCATCTTGCTCTCTGCCTGGTAGCTTGAGAGGCCTTCTAGGTCAAGTGTAGTGTTTTAGTTTCAAGCTGTTGTTCGCTTGGAGAGAACCGGCTCAGGCTGGCCCTTATCGAAGGAATGTATTTTTCTCCACTCCGAAGACACAACTTCAGGCCGGCCGGCTGGGAACGTGTCCTTGGTACGGGGAGGTACGAGAATTTGGTGGGCGGCAGGTGGCTGACCGTAACTTTCCATGAAGGAACGGGCTTTGATATTAGCGAAGGTATTAGTCAGTCGTCAGTCAGTCCGTAGGCGGCATCTAGCCGTTAGCATCTCTGCCATTAATTATTCCATGGCGGACAGTCGCCATCTTTGAAGTCCGAGAAAGATTTAAGATCGAAACTCTCTGAGAAAGACTGAAGGAGTATTAGCGCGGAGCGCACTGAAACAGAGAGAGAGAGAGAGACGGTAGTTAATAACCAGCAAGGTTCCAGTGGCCTGGAGGGAAGCAGACGAGGTTGAGCCTAGCGGTGCAGACGTGTACTTGTGACGGCTGGGGTGTGACTGCGAGGCGAGCCAGGACACAGAGACGAGAAGGGAACCTAGATGACTGCCGAGTCCCGACTTCACGTTAACAAGGTGATCTCCGCCCTTTCTTTAATGAGCGCGCATTCTAACCTTTACCTTTTCTTTGCAGAAATTATGTTGCATAGTATTGTGATGTATGTTCATTGTCAATAAATACCCTAGTTCTTAGTGAACTACTGTGTGCCTGGTATTCTTGTTCAATCCTGGTAAACAGCATTCCTAGGCGATTTCCATTTATATGAACGGACGAGTAATCCCACTCAGGTAAGAGGTGATCACATAAATAGGGAATAACGTGGACCTTCGATGCCAAGGATAGTAGGCACATTAAACTATTTGGAAACCATACCAAATCCTATTATTATAGTTTTATCCCAAGTAGACAAAGGAGAAATTGTTCCGATAAGTGCTCATAGGAATGTGGTCGTCGTTGATATGCGGCGTTAGTGAGAACGTTGGGTAGGATTACCAGCGTGTATACCCACAGGATTGTGGCTTGCATAAGTGAGAGCGTCAGGGGGGATGACTGGCGTGTAGGTTTGCCGGATTGCGAACCGTTTGGAAAGGAGAGCATTGGGTTCTGCAGGCCCATGTGTAGACGCACCGGATTGTGTGTCATATCTGCCCTGGGGTAGATCAGTCTGGGTCGGAGTGGCCGCGAGACTAACTGATGTGAATAAGATATTGTAGAAAATCCATGCATGTGTATTGCTATTTTCCCCATCCTTAGGTACGACCTGTATATACATATATCTATCCATATCCATTGTGAATACGTTCTAAGGAGGGAGGTGAGTACGTTTTGGCTGGGTTATCGGGGCCCCTAGGGGCTGATCCCATCTAAGCGGAAAATCCGGCCATTACATCTGGCGTCACGAACTGTTTACGAAGCCTGTGTGCGCTGTATTGTTTTCATCTTGTTGGTTTGCGCTCGGCTCGTACGTATAATATTTTGTGTATAATTGTATATATAATTTTTGCGTGTCAATATGTTTGCGAAAAAATCGCCGTCGGTTTTCAAGTTACCGATTCAGATTCCCGGCTGGGAGTGTACGCCTTATGAGGCTTTGGCCCGTGAATGGGCTGATTCTACTGGTTTGAGTGAAAATTGGTCTTCTTGTTTGGAGCAGGCGGAGCCTGCCGATGTGGTATCGTGCTTACAGAAAGCGCCAGTAGTGAAGGGTGATGAGCTTCCTATTTTAGGACGCAGAGGTTGGATTGTTCTTAATGCGTACAGGATACTTCATGAGAGATTTGTTCTGCTACAAAGACAATTTAAGGACATGGAAGGACAGTGTGTTGAGTTGCAAAATGCGCATACTCTTTTGCGTTGTCAAAATAAATTGCTTGCCGACAAACTTGAAACATATCAGACCATAGCCGAAAGAGCTGCGGTCCGCATTGCACGATATAAGTACAAACATCGTCGTGGTCGTGTATCGTCACGGAAAGTGCGTCTGGTTGTAGCAAAAGCCGGAATGGATTGGAACCCTGATGAGTGGGATGGTAATATCTGGGATTCGAATGCTTCGGACTCCTCGGCTGAGGAGGGTGATAAGCGCGAATCTTCTCACTCCGGACGTGATTGTAAATCTGCTTCTTATACTGATACGGTTCCTCACAGCGACCGTGCACGTTCTTCCCATTTGGATGACGTATCTTGCCCCGATTGTTCTTCTAAATCTAAGATGTGGGCTTCCTCGGAAGCTCTTCCTGAGGTTTCTGCTCACCCTGTGTTTCGACGCAAATTACAACAAGCCCCTGGTAATCCAGCTGGTATTGCTTTGGATTGTATTGAGGATTTTACACAACAGGAGGTTAGTGACATTTTACAACGATTTCGACAACGGCCTGGTGAGGCCTTGCTTTCCTGGATGGTGCGCCTTTATGAACTCGGCGCTGCCGGTATTATGCTTGATGCTGTTGATTGCTTACGTTTTTGTTCTTTGAGTTCTGATTCCACTATTCAAGATCATTTTCGGAACTATAATGGTGCTGGTCAAATTACTTTGCTCCAGCTTGCGTCCGAAGGCTGTAACAACAAATATCCTACTGAATCTGACTGGCCTGTTAATGATAAACCATGGTACACTTTGCGCGATGCGTCGCAACGTTTGAAGGAGGAGGTAATGAAAACTGCTATCTTTCTTAGCACTTCTGACAGATTGTTGGATGGTCTTTTAACATCTTCTGTGCGCAATCGAATTATCCGTTCTTCGCCTGTTGCTTACAAGCAGGTTATGATGACTTTGTTGATTAATCAAACTGGCAATCCTTTGTCTGCTGTGCTTGAGTCTGTTCGTCAGCTTGGTGAGCTGGGTGAGTGATTTAAACCTGAAAGACAATCTCGACCTGAGGGTCGTACTGGTGGGGACTATAAGTTCTCTAGACGTGATATGTTTCTTGCTCTTATTGCTGATGGTGTCAAAAGGGAGGACATTGACGGTGAGCCTAATAATCGCTTATGGGACATGTTTCGTAAGCGTGGTTTGGATCGGAAGGAGGGTGCCCGTCGTGTGCGAAAGAATGAGTATGACCGTGGTTCGGATGACAGTGGTGATGAGAGACGACGTGTGAATTCTGATCGCCGTGATGGTCGGCGCTGTGAACGTGATGTATCCCCTCATCGTAATGGCGAGAGGGGGAGAGAGGATGAACGTGAAAGGGGGAGAGATGATCGTGTTTCCAACCGACATAGAGAGGGGAGGAGTTATTCCCCTGAGATGAGAAGAAGGGAGGATCGTAACAGACTTTCTGACCGTCATTCACAATTTTTTGAACATGACAATAATCCGTTTCGTACTGGAGACGGATATGAACAAGACATTTTGATACCGAAGAAAACTGAGAGCATTTATCCTGATTTGTCTTGGTTGACAGAACGCAGGAATAATGACTAGGAAATAGGTCAAGCTCCGGTACACAAGTGGGCTCACAAAGACAACAGACCCTATGTAGATATTGAGATTTTTTGGAAACATCGTAATATCCAAAGGGCCCGAGCATTGGTCGATACTGGGGCGGAGGCCACTTTAATTCACGGTAAATCAAAGAAATTTAAAGGACAGTTTTTCACAATTACTGGTCTGGGTGGTAAAGAAACACCCGCAGTTCAAACTGCGCTTGAAATTAAAATTGGTAGGATTCCTCGTAGAGAATACTCTGTGTTAGTTGTGCCACTTTTGGAATATATAATTGGAATTGACATTTTGAAAGGAATGACTTTGCATTTGGATGATGGTTGTTATCAATTTGGAACTAGACAGTACATTTCGACCAGACCCGTACGGGTTGGCCGTTTGCGAATGCCACCTATTAAAATTCGTTTAGCCACGAAAGTGGTTTCTCAGAAGCAATATCGTATCCCAGGTGGTCATGAAGAAATTACTGCTACAAGTCAGGATTTGGTTGACGCGGGAGTTATAACTCCGGTCACGTCTGCTTGGAATAACCCTGTCTGGCCCGTGCGCAAAAGTGATAATTCTTGGCGCATGACTGTTGATTATCGAGAATTGAATAAACATACACCTAAATTGACTGTTGCAGTACCAGACATTGTTACTTTGATTCAGAGAATTCAAAAGCATCCAGGTACATGGTATGCTTCTATTGATATTGCTAATGCTTTCTTTTCAATTCCGATTGCACCCGAGTGTCAGGAACAATTCAGTTTTACGTGGAATGGACGTCAAATGACGTTCCGGACTCTTCCTCAAGGCTATGTGCACAGTCCTACGATCTGTCACCGGCTGGTGGCAGAGCATTTGTCTGAAGTACCCACGAATCCACAAGTTCAGGTGTGTCATTATACTGACGACATTTTGATTCAAGCTGAAACGCAAGACCAGGTACAGTCACATTTAGATCAAATCCTTGACTGTTTGCGAGCAAAAGGTTGGGAGATTAATCCTGATAAGTTACAAGGTCCATCCCAAAATGTGAAATTTTTAGGAATTAATTGGCATGAAGGTCACAGAGAGGTGATCCCACAGGTGAAGCGAAAAATCCTTGATTTTGCAGTCCCAAGGAACAGGAAAGAGGCTCAATGTTTCATTGGTTTGTTTGGCTTTTGGCGTCAGCATATTCCCCATCTAAGTCAGATTTTGGCTCCATTATATCGAGTCACTCGTAAGAAGAATGCGTTTGAATGGGGTGAGTCTCAACAGAATGCTTTTAATTTGGCAAAAGAAGCTATTCAATATGCTTTGGTTTTGTGGCCGGTGGGTGAAGGTGATGTGGACTTGAATGTGTCCGTGGAAGGTCTGTATGCCAATTGGAGCCTGTGGCAAAAGCAGGGCAGACAAAAAGTGCCATTGGGTTTTTGGACTAAAAAGTTACCTGAGGCTGGTGAGCGTTACTCACCTTTGAGAAACAATTACTTGCTTGTTATTGGGCTCTGGTGGATACCGAGCAACTGACCCTAGGCCATGCTGTGATTTTGAGGCCTGAAATTCCCATTATGCAGTGGGTTTTGAGTTCACCGAAATCCCATCGAATTGGACATGCTCAAGAGGCGAGTGTGATTAAATGGAAATGGTACATTCAGGACAGAGCACGTGTGGGTCCGAAAGGTGTGGCGGTTTTACATGAGCGAGTGGCGCAGGCGCCCTCCAGTGAGACTGGAAGCGATTGTTCCGTACCCGTAGTGCAGGAGTCTCCTGTTAAGTGGGGTAAATCATTTGATGATCTGTCCGCGGAGGATAGAAAACATGTGTGGTTTACGGATGGTTCGGCGAAGTTCATCGGTGAGAAAAACATTGGAAGGCTGTTTCCTATAACCCAATCACGCAGAAATTATTGAGTACAACTGGGGATGGTAAGAGTAGTCAATATGCTGAACTCTATGCAGTTTACCAGGTTTTGAAACAGGAATTGCCTGGCACATGTCATATTTTCACTGATTCCTGGTCCACTGCGAATGGACTGGCGGTATGGTTACCAACATGGCATTCTCATAATTGGGAATTGCATTCAAAAGAATTGTGGGGAAAAGAATTATGGCAAGAAATTTGGGAGTTGCTCCCGTAGAGTACTGTAACAATCTTTCACGTGGATGCTCACACTCCAATTGATTCCCTTGATAAATTCTTTCATAACATTGCAGATGAGAAATCTAAAATTGCTGAGGCAGTGGTGGACATGCAAGATTCTGATTTGGCGGGATTGGCGAAGTGGGCCCACCAGAAAGCGGGACATTTTTGGAGAAAAGGCCACTAGCAGGTGGGCTGCCGATAGGGGTATTCATATTCCTTTTTCTTTAATTAAAGATGTCATTCTACATTGTCCCATTTGTCAGCATTCTAGAAAAAAGGAGGTGCCTCAAATTGTTCGAGGCCACTTACATCGAGGAAAATTACCCGCTCAAATTTGGCAGATTGACTATATTGGTCCGCTCCCTATGAGCAGGAATTGTCAGTATATTTGTACAGTTGTTGACACTTATAGTGGCCTTCTGGTCGCTTTCCCTTGCAAGAACGCTACCCAAGTGAATACCATTAAAACCCTGGAGCTGCTTATTTTGTACTATGGTGTCCCATTCCAAATTCAATCAGACAATGCATCCCACTTTCGTGGAAGATTAGTACAGGAATTCTGTGTGGAAAATAACATTGATTGGGTGTTTCACATTCCATATTATCCACAAGCTTCGGGTTTGATTGAGAGAATGAATGGTTTGCTAAAAGAACAATTACGTAAATTGACTGATGACCGATACAAGAATTGGAAGGATGTTTTGTTTCAAGCTCTATTGATTTTAAATAATCGCCCTTTGTTACATGCTGAATCCCCGTTGATGCGTTTGTTTCCTCCAAATGTTGATGTAAAGCCTAATTCTCTATCCAACACTGTCATGTATTGGGAGATTACCCCCGGTGCTTTGGCTCCATGTAGAGCGACCCCAGGTTCCGCAGGCCTAGACCTGCATGCTTTAAAGGATGCAAACTTACCAGGAAAAGACCGAATCATTGTTGAAACTGGCATTGGTGTCTGTATACCTGCCGGTAGTTTTGGATTCATTGCCCCCAGATCAGGCCTTGCCCTGAAAGGTATTCAAGTGCTCGGAGGAGTAATTGACAGTGACTATCAGGGAGAGATCAAGGTTCTCCTGCTTAATAGTAGTGAGACTGAGTTGTTGATCAAAAAGTCTGACCGTGTTGCTCAGTTATTGATTATGCCTGTCTTCTGTGGTGAGATCAAGAAAGGCTCTGCCCCAATGTTGCTAACTGTGCGAGGACAAAAAGGCTTCGGATCATCTGATCTTCCTGGAGCTAAAATATGGGTGCAATCGCCTAAAAATCCCCCTGAACAGGCTGATATTATTGCGACCGGTCATGACAACACCGTTTTGGTGATGAAGCCAGGGAAAGATGGCTGGGAAGCTGTCCCAGCTGATAAATGTTACTTACGAGAATGATTAAGGCCTGTATTTGTATTTTTTCAGATCATTCTCTGGACTGCTGCTGCAGGATGTGTCGGCGTTGGACTCCTTTTGGCCTGCTACGCCGGGAGAGGAGAGGATCCACCGACGTCGGTTGATGGAAGAATCCGAGTTCCGCGCTCTGCGTGGACGACATCCTCAAATTTCTGGATAACACTCGCAAAGAGAGTGACGAACTCTCCACATTTCTGTCTTACACCAATGAGGTCTGTGACTGACATTCTAGCGACATGTTTAGTCGCTGTCCCAGCATCTACTGAGACTTTGCGACATATTTTTAATATCTCGAATGCCCGACCAAATGTTATCCTGGGCGATTTTGCGGCCCACGAATTTTGTCCCTTATGTACTGCTCTTCCGGACCTCGATATCCCTATTCATTCCCGGATTACTACTTTTAACATTACCCCTGGAGACCTATGTTTTATAATGACATGTGATCCTAAAGCTATCACCGAATGTATTAGGCTAAAGATACAAGCTGCAACTTCTTTTTCAGCTCATCAACGATTGCTGTGTTTGAAGAGACTTCCGAACTCGTGTCTCTCTGTTAAAAACAATATGACATGTAAACGTTTATTAGTTGCCCCTAGTTATTATCGTTCCATGTTATTGCCATCTGGATGGCTCTTTTCTTGCGGGAATTCATCCTGGCCTTATATTCCTGCAAATATTTCTGGTGGCCCATGTGCCATCACTAGATTGAGTTTATTAATGTTTTCCTCACATCCTAATTCACATTCCCGTATGGTACGTGATTCAATGTCATTGCATGAGGACTGTGATTCCTCTGTCCATCTTTACTCTAAATCGGAATATCTTGGTTTAGCTTTTTCTATTATTGGAGTCCCTGCGTTGGCCGTTTACAATGCCAAAACAATCGGCAAGATGGCCTGCTGGATGGTTAAGTCCATCAATCAAACCTCTACTGTTTTATCTGATCTGTTATTAGATGCCCAAGGCGAACGTAGAGCTATTTTACAGAATCGCGCTGCTATTGATTATCTTTTGCTAAAACATGGACATGAATGTTCTGATTTTGAAGGTCTATGCTGTTTTAATTTGTCCGACCATTCTAAATCAATCCAAGCCCATATTGACAAACTACACGACTTGACTGCAGAAATTAGACAACACATAGATCAGGGTTTCTTTGACTGGCTCTTTAATTGGTTACCTGACCTACATTCTTTGCGACAGATTTTAGGGGGAGTTATCGTTGCCATTTGTGTTTTAATAGCTATTTGTTGCTTTATTCAGTGCATTCCTTCCCTGCTTCAATTTTGTAGACTTAGTAAGAGACATAGATCAGTTAATTTTGTTTCCTATTATTCTTCTACTGATGTGAGTTCTATTTAGTTTGTGGTTTATAGACTGGAGTCAAGGGGTGTAATGTAATGGCTGCCCTTTTTTGGCTCCTTTAAGAGGGAGAATGATGGAGAGTGACTCCAGTCTATCACCCCCATAGCATAGGGATTAGGACTATAAACAGGATCCCTGCCTTTTATATAGTAGAGTATTTTCGTGTCCTTTTCCTTAGTGTAGGGCTTATGAATCTAAGTTAGGGGATAGATACATAAGTATTAATCATGATTTGCCCATTTGCTAAAGTGTTAGGATATTTTCCATGGAGTTGCGCATATTGCGGGCCCTGTAGGCCTTAAACGAGACAGACTTCATCTTGCTCTCTGCCTGGTAGCTTGAGAGGCCTTCTAGGTCAAGTGTAGTGTTTTAGTTTCAAGCTGTTGTTCGCTTGGAGAGAACCGGCTCAGGCTGGCCCTTATCGAAGGAATGTATTTTTCTCCACTCCGAAGACACAACTTCAGGCCGGCCGGCTGGGAACGTGTCCTTGGTACGGGGAGGTACAAGAATTTGGTGGGCGGCAGGTGGCTGACCGTAACTTTCCATGAAGGAACGGGCTTTGATATTAGCGAAGGTATTAGTCAGTCGTCAGTCAGTCCGTAGGCGGCATCTAGCCGTTAGCATCTCTGCCATTAATTATTCCATGGCGGACAGTCGCCATCTTTGAAGTCCGAGAAAGATTTAAGATCGAAACTCTCTGAAAAAGACTGAAGGAGTATTAGCGCGGAGCGCACTGAAACAGAGAGAGAGAGAGAGACGGTAGTTAATAACCAGCAAGGTTCCAGTGGCCTGGAGGGAAGCAGACGAGGTTGAGCCTAGCGGTGCAGACGTGTACTTGTGACGGCTGGGGTGTGACTGCGAGGCGAGCCAGGACACAGAGACGAGAAGGGAACCTAGATGACTGCCGAGTCCCGACTTCACGTTAACAAGGTGATCTCCGCCCTTTCTTTAATGAGCGCGCATTCTAACCTTTACCTTTTCTTTGCAGAAATTATGTTGCATAGTATTGTGATGTATGTTCATTGTCAATAAATACCCTAGTTCTTAGTGAACTACTGTGTGCCTGGTATTCTTGTTCAATCCTGGTAAACAGCATTCCTAGGCGATTTCCATTTATATGAATGGACGAGTAATCCCACTCAGGTAAGAGGTGATCACATAAATAGGGAATAACGTGGACCTTCGATGCCAAGGATAGTAGGCACATTAAACTATTTGGAAACCATACCAAATCCTATTATTATAGTTTTATCCCAAGTAGACAAAGGAGAAATTGTTCCGATAAGTGCTCATAGGAATGTGGTCGTCGTTGATATGCGGCGTTAGTGAGAACGTTGGGTAGGATTACCAGCGTGTATACCCACAGGATTGTGGCTTGCATAAGTGAGAGCGTCAAGGGGGATGACTGGCGTGTAGGTTTGCCGGATTGCGAACCGTTTGGAAAGGAGAGCATTGGGTTCTGCAGGCCCATGTGTAGACGCACCGGATTGTGTGTCATATCTGCCCTGGGGTAGATCAGTCTGGGTCGGAGTGGCCGCGAGACTAACTGATGTGAATAAGATATTGTAGAAAATCCATGCATGTGTATTGCTATTTTCCCCATCCTTAGGTACGACCTGTATATACATATATCTATCCATATCCATTGTGAATACGTTCTAAGGAGGGAGGCGAGTACGTTTTGGCTGGGTTATCGGGGCCCCTAGGGGCTGATCCCATCTAAGCGGAAAATCCGGCCATTACAGACCCCCTCTTTCTTTGCTGCTGCAGCAGCGAGTTAAGTGCCCTTTATGTTACTACTTTGTGGTGGTTAATGGTGATAAGGGCGGTGGTTGTTAACGAAGCGGCAGCGTGTCTTAGACCTTATTGTTCCTGTGGTATTATTTATGCCCTCGCATTTATTTGTTGTGAATGTTCCTGTGGTATTGTTTATGCCGATGTAAATGTTCCCGTGGTATTGTTTATGCCGGTGGCACGAGTCGTAAGAGCGGGACGGAACGGTAGGGGGCGGTGGAGCAGGAGGAGACAGACGCGAGTCTCTCGCGCTCAGGAGGCAGTCGAGTTCGGCCCCCACACGCGACGCACATGCGCGAGGAGCCGACTTTCACTTTGCAATACCGGCTCCTCGCACATCGCGCGTCTTTGGACTGCATCAATCCTGGTCTCACCGAACGCTTACCGGAGCGTGTCCGGATCAGAGCCAGTCTCTAGGGGAGCTTGTGTATGCATAAAGGGGTCTCCTTCCACCTCGAATTTGGCCTCACAGAGTGTTGGACTTTAGGACCTACAGTGTGTGTGTGTGTGTTAGAGGTACCCCTGGGCTGCTCCCCCCCTTTAGAAGTTCCTCCTCACCTCCCTGCTTTAGAGCTATGGCGTACTACGCCGAGGAGGACAACCAATGGGTAGAATACAACGAGTATGAAGAGTATGAGCCACAAGAAGAACAATTGGAGGAAAATTTGGTGGAGGCCCTGGATACCCATGTCCAAGAATCATTCTGGACGAACAGCGTGGCTGAGACCCTGACGCTGCAACACTTCGCTGCTTAGCGCTTCGCGCTTTTAATCACCGCATTTATTTTATTTTTTGTGTTTTTACTTTACCCTGTTTTTAATAGGGACTCCCGGCCCTCACTGCACATAATTGGCTCCCGCACCGCTACTTAGCGGGTCTGGGTTTCCGTGGGTTCTTAGCTCGCCGTTATTTGCATAGGCGCCATCTTGGGTGAGGACGCGCCGTCCTAGAGACGCCAGACCGAGCGCTCTAGCCTTGCGGCCCTCCTCCGCCCGCCCTACTTAAGCTCTGCTCTAGCGCGCAGCGTTGACGCGCAGCGGGTCGCGCCTTCTCTGCGCCTGAGTCGCGCCAGAGTCCTGCCCGTCAGCGCTGAGAAAGCGCTAGGGCAGGGCTCAACTCTTGGTTGGTGCGTATAGCTGTTCTGCTCAGTTCTGCTGCTGCCATGTACTCTAGATCCGACCTATATCATTTCCGGCCTACCCCTGCCCCTTGCTCGTCCCACTCTATTTTCCCCTTGCATGGCCCCTTCAGATGTCCTGACTGCTCTTTTACGCTTCCACCACCTACCCCTATCCCTACTCTCTGTCCTGCCCCCTGCGTGTCATCAGAGCCTACAACCTTTAAGGTCTATCATCTTAATGTTAGATCATTGGTTAAACACCACCTTGATATCCATGATTTACTTGATGAGTCCCCTGACATTCTTTTTATGTCCGAAACATGGCTCCATAACGACGCATCAGTAGCTATTAATTCTGCACTCCCCTCAGAGTATACTATCTATACCCTCAATCGTGACTCTAGAGGGGGCGGCATCGCTGCCGCTATTAAAACTATATATCCATGCACATGGAAGGCTATGGATATTGCAGGATGCGAAAGCGCCTACTTTTCAGTTTCTGTTAATCCGCATTTTTCTTTCTCCGGTCTACTTATTTACCGGCCCCCTGGCCCAGATGCTGCCTTCAGAGCTGCCCTTCCCGATGTGGTTAGTTCTTTGGCCCTGAAAACTGCAAATTTTAATATTATTGGGGACCTCAATTTGCATTTTGACTCTCCCTGTCCCTCGGCGGCCAGCAGTACATGTGCTGACTTGGAGGCTCTCCAACTTTTTCAATTAGTTCAACATAATACGCACATTGGTGGTCATATTCTAGATCCTTTTTTTACTTCCATAACATCGGCCAAAGTATTGCCCCCTAGACCTATGGCCTGGACAGACCACCATCTAATTGAATGCCATCTGTTACTTGAGGATCTTCCTGCAGTCGCCTCTACTCCCGCCATTCTCAGGCGCCCTTGGAAAAAGTTAAAACTCAATGATTTTCATCAGCTGCTAGACGAAGTCCCTTTGGCCCCTTTTACAGATGTGGAATCCGGTTACAACTTTTATTGTAGCTGGCTTACCAATGCGCTAGACAAGCTTATTCCTCTCACCCTGTCCAAACAACAGCGCACTCATTCCAGCCCCTGGTATGATGACACTCTTCGGCTACAAAAAAAATCATGTAAACAAGCCGAAAGATTGTGGCGCAAGTCATATGACCCGGTCAAGAAAGCCTTGTACCGCGCCACCACCAAGAAATATCACAGAGCTATTTGTAGGGCCCGAGCCTCCCACTTCTCTCGTGAGTTCAATGCTAGTAACAACCCCAGCAAACTTATCTTTAAAGCATTGAAAGACCTTGCCACCTGCAGAACCTCTACCACTGTGATCTGCTCTTCCTCCCATTGTGAGGATTTGGCAACTTTTTTTGTTGACAAAGTGGAAGGTATTTATCGCGCCTTTCCCAATCCTACTGACCCTCGACAGAGTACCACAGCTACCTCTAAAACCTCTATGTCATTATCCCATCTCTCAGAGCTTTCCATGGAGGAGTTTGATAAACTCGTTATCAGAGTGAAATCAGGCTCTCCTAAAGACCCCCTGCGGCCTGCACAATTCAGAGATTCCTCTCCCTTTTGCCTCCCTCCTCTTCGTGAACTTATCAATCTGTCCTTGACTTCGGGTTCGGTACCCCTTGCCTGGAAACAGGCGCAGGTGGTCCCTATTCTGAAGAAACCTGCTCTGGACCCCAAAAAAGCAGAAAACTACCGCCCCATTTCGCTCCTCCCGTGGGCTGCCAAATTGACTGAGGCTCATGTCAATACCATTCTAGCAAACCATCTCCATTCTGCGAACATTTTAGATCCTACGCAGAATGGCTTTAGGCCCGGTCACAGTACTGAGACTGCGCTCCTGTACATGGCTGAACACCTCCGCATGTTGGTGGATTCTGGTCACACGGCGGCACTTGTGCTTCTCGATCTAAGTGCCGCCTTTGACACTGTCTCCCATGACATCCTACTCCAACGTCTGGTTGAGGCTGGGGTGGACAAGTTGGCTCTTGATTGGTTCAGATCTTTTCTATCTGATCGCTCCTTCAGGGTCACTACTCCCCCCTTCGAATCCAAACCACATGTGATTGCCCAGGGAGTTCCTCAGGGATCGGCTTTAAGCCCCACCATATTTAACCTTTATGTCCAGCCGCTAGCTGATGTCGCCATGCGTGGGAACCTTTCCATTGTGTCCTACGCAGACGACACTCAGCTGGCGGTTGCACTTAGTGGGGCTTCCGATCTCGAGGCAGCCAAGTTCCGCGAGGGACTTATATCCGTGGCCCAGTGGATGAATGACAATTTCCTGCAATTGAACGCTAAGAAAACCGAGGTGCTCATTGTGGGAAAACAAATTCATCTGTGGGGCGATAGCTGGTGGCCTCAAGAGCTCGGCTCCACTCCTACCCCCGTTACTGAAGTAAAAAACCTCGGGGTGTGGTTTGACTCCCAGTTGAGTTTTTCCACCCATACAAAAAAGACTGCTGCATCTTGCTTTGGGATTTTGCGTCAGCTTCGGTCCACTTTTAAATTTTTTGACGCTCCCACCCGCCAACTTATCGTGCAAGCCATGATCTTGTCCAAATTGGACTACGCCAGCTCCCTTTTTCTTGGAGTCAACCAGGCTGAGCTCTCCCGCCTCCAACGCGTTCAGAACGCTGCCGCCAGGGCTCTGGTTGGCTTGCCCAAATTTTGCTCAGCCAGGAGAACTATCTATAACCTCCATTGGCTCCCAGTGGCACAGAGAATTAAATTTAAAACTTTGATTTTGACATTTAAAATCCTTAAATTCTCTTCCCCTCCTATTCTCCAGCAACTTATCTCTCCCTACGTGCCTACTCGCACTCTGAGGTCCTCTGCTCTACATCTTGCCACAATTCCTCGTTTCAAGAGATCCAGGGTTGGCGGACGTTCCTTTCAAGTCCTTGCTGCTAAGCTATGGAATTCCTTGCCTGTCCATATCCGGGCCATCGAGGGGCTCCTCGCTTTTAGGAAGGCGGTAAAAACCTTCCTTTTCCCCTTGGCGCCTTAGCTCTGTTGTTGTTGTGTTTTCTTCGGTTCGGTCCCTTGGCTTTTGTCCTCGCGCCAGGACGCCCCTTTGCTGGGGCAGCTGCGCGCGTAATAAATCCAGTTAACATAACATAACATAACAAGGGCGGTTAATAAAGCACTGATCAAGGCTCTCAAGCCTTCTACTAAACCCCTTCAGAAATATGGCAAGAGAAAGTTTAAGTCAGCCCGCAAGGGTGATACCTCTACTCACTCCTCGGCCCAGGTGTTAGCACAGATGGCCAGGAATGTCATGAAGGATCATGGCTCAATGGCGAACGATACGTCTGGGGATTCTTCCCCGACCCCACCTGACACCTCTGATTCTGAGGTGGACTCGGTGGCTTCCAGAAAGAAATCTAAGAAGGTGAAACACACTGCTTACAAAGCAGATGATAGTCAGGCGCCAAGGAACCTTCTTTTTGATCCTAATAGTATTGTGCACCCTAGGTCCACAGAATGGGTGCCGTGCCCGGAAGTGTCGCATTATGTGGGTAACAACCTGCGACAAGGTTTCGACTGAGATCTGAATGCCCCAGGCCATCCTTGACAGGGAAGGTGGCAGATACGCTGGACTTGGATCCCACGATGGCGGCCTTTATGAGGAAGTTTGCGAAGGATCCTAAAAAGGGGCTGGATAGGGCCTGGCGGGGGTGTCAGGACAAAATGTTGGATGTCGCTGGACCCCTCACGAAGATTCTGGACGCAGAAGTTAAGGCAAAGGATAAAACTGTACCACTGGATGTGTCAGAGGTCCTAGAATGGGCACAACGTGCCATGTGCTTCTTGGGGAATGCGAATGTGGCCCCGTCTACGGAGCGGAGACGCTCTTTTCTTATGAGAATCGATTCCCAACTGGCGGAAATGGCCCCTTCCGAACCAGGCTCCCTGGCTAATGGTATGCTTTTTGGGGACAAATTTGTTAAAGAAATGGGCAAGTACGTTGCCACCTTCTCCGCGCTGGACAAGCGCAATCAAACATCAAGAGCGTGTTCCACACTGGTGTTTTTGATAGGACGGGACGCCCAGGAGGTCGAGGGTCCGGCCGAGGTTATGCACAGACCTCGCGTCGAGCAGATCAGAGAGGCAGAGGCAACCAACGCTCCAATTTCTACCCCTCCCGCGATACAGGAGGTCGAGGCAAAGGACAGAGGGGAACCTATCGTGGACAGCAGAATAATTCAGGAGACAACTCCTATTCAGGTACGACTTCTATGTTCATCAGAACATATGGTGGGAGGCAGACTGTCTCTTTTTCTCCACAGGTGGCGCATGCTCACGAACGACCCTTGGGTGTTACAGACAGTACAGGGATTTCACATGGAGTTCTATGCCTCCCCGGAACAGCGGCAGAGGCCGAATCCCCTTCATTTTTCCCAGACAGAGCAGAGTTTCATCGACGCAGAGATATGCTCCTTGCTCCAGAAGGGAGCGATTGTGGAATCCACCCCACACGACCTGGGCTTCATAAGCACCGTCTTTGTGGTCCCCAAAAAGGACCAAGGGTATCGGCTGGTGTTGAACCTCAGAGAGTTCAACGGCTGGGTTGTGTATCGACACTTCAAAATGGAAGGTATACACCTCCTGCGCGAGATCCTCTTGGAACAGGATTGGATGGTACGCCTGGACTTAAAAGACGCCTACCTGGCAGTGTCCATTTATCCCCCGCACCGGCGGTTCCTACAGTTTCAGTGGCGCAACCGGTGGTTCGAGTTTTCCGCCATGCCCTTTGGACTGTCATCCGCCCCGTGGTGTTTCACCAAGTTGATGAAACCCATCGTGCAGAGGTTGAGGGAAAGGGGCGTTCGCCTCATTATTTACCTCGACGACATACTAATTTTAGGACGGTCGCCGGAGATGGTGTCACTCCATCTGTCATGGACGATCCAACTCCTTCAGGACTTGGGCTTCCTTCTGAATTTACAGAAGTCCATCTTGAGACCTTCTCAAGTGATGGAGTTCCTGGGGTTCCAGGTCGACTCAGTGAAAGCTCAGTTGCTATTGCCCCTCAAGAAGAGAGTGGCGATCAGAAAGGAGTTGAGGAGAGCGCTTGCCTCTCCGACAATCTCCCTGAGGACTTTGGCGCGCCTGGTAGGGCTTCTAGCTTCTTCTATCCAGGCGATTATTCCGGGCCCTTTACATTACTGGGGTTGAAAGCGTTGCACTTGCGCAAGGGTCTGACTTATGCCCAACAAGTTTCCCTTTCGACAGAGGCTCGTACGGAGATGAACTGGTGGTTAGAGCATATGGATGCGTGGAATGGCAGAGCCATTTTCGCGGCCACCCCGGAGGTGGTGATAGAGTCGGATGCCAGCCGCTGGGGCTGGGGAGCCCGTTGCGGCTCAGTGGAGACGGGAGGTCGTTGGTCCCGCGAAGAGCTGAGTCTCCACATCAATTGCCTGGAACTCCTGGCGGGTTCCTTTGCGATTCGCACTCTGTCTCCTCAGAAAGTTTCATGCTGCATTCTCCTACGCATGGACAATGTGTCCGCGGTGCGATATATAAATCGCCTAGGAGGCACCAGGTCTCGGCTCCTGGCGGAGATAGCCAAGGACTTTTGGCATTATTGCCTGGCCCATCAAATTTCAGTGACGGCAGAGTATATACCGGGGTCCGCCAACGTGACGGCGGATTGGAACTCTCGGTATTTGAGAGATGCCAGCGATTGGAGGTTGCATCCCAGGATTTTCAGGGCATTGAACCACAAATGGGGTCCGTATGTGATGGATCTGTTTGCCTCACGGCTCAACAGACAGTTACCCCAGTTTTACAGCTGGCGTCCGGATCCCTTGGCGATCAGCTCGGACGCCTTCCTTTAGTCATGGACGACGGGCATTCTATATGCGTTTCCTCCATTTATCCTGATCCCGAGGGTTCTGGCTCAGGTTCGGAGGCAGAAGGCGGAGATGGTCTTGATCTCCCCGTGTTGGAAAGCACAAGCGTGGTTCCCGGTAGCAATGAGTCTCACCTGTGCATCACCGGTGCGGATTTCATTGTTTCCGGATCTTCTTACGGACCCGGTGGGTCTTCGCCACCCGTTCGTCCTTCAGGATCAGTTGTCCCTCCTGGCGTGGAGACTTTCCGGCGCCGTTGGCAAGTGCCGGGAGTTTCACAGGACACTCTCTTTTTCTTATCACAGGCATGGGCACCTTCCACCTACAAGCGTTATGAGTCAGCTTGGAGGCGATGGGTTGGTTGGTGTAATGAACGGCAGGGAGATCCTATGGGATCCGATATCACTGTGATAGTGAATTTCTTATCTGAATTGGCGCGGTCAGGAATGGCTTATAGATCGGTGAATAACTTCCGGGCAGCTATTTCGGCGGGACACCCGCATGTTGAGGGCAAACCTGTTGGCGAACACCCCCTGGTGTGTAAGGTAGTGAGGGGGATCCGTTTGGTGAATCCCCCTCAACCCAAGTACAGTGAGCTCTGGGACGTTTCAGTGGTCTTGCGTTTTTTGGCGGCTTGGCCGGCTAATGAGGGTCTGTCTCGCAAACAGCTTTCAGCAAAACTTACGCTTTTGCTCTGTTTGATCTCATGCAGGCGAGTGTCGGATATTCGGGCCTTGGATTTGTCAGGTAGAGTATTCACTCCCACGGGAGTTTCTTTTACGATCTCTAACGATCTTTACGATCTCTAAGCGTACAAAAACACATACAAAATGCATTGCTTATCCTGCATTTCCTCATCACAGTAAATTATGTGTAGTTAAATGTCTGAAGGTATATGAGGATTGTACTAGGGAATTTAGAACTGATTTTGGTCAATTGTTGATTTCATTGCAGAGACCTTTCCGCCCAGTCGCAAGTGCGACTCTGGCCAGGTGGGTTACCTGGTTGTTGAACCTGGCAGGTATCGATACCTCTAAATTTGGGGCTCATTCTGTGAGGGGGGCTATGGCCTCAAAATCTTTTGGTGCCGGTTCTCGGCTTCAGGATATCATGACTGCGGCAGATTGGTCATCTGACTCCACTTTTAAGACGTTTATCATAAGCCTATTGTGGATGTGGCCTCGGTGGTGGTGGAGAAACTTTAAACTAGCATAATCTGAGCCTCCGTGGACTGACATAGAATGAAAAATTGTCTAGCAGACGCGACAAAGAATTTTCAATTCTATTAAGGACACGGAGGCAAGGATTATCCCACCCGGGCTTGCAGAACTGTATTTTCGTGCATTATTGTATGGTTATGTAAAGTATTGTACCCACCCGAATGATTGTTATGGCTTGTTTGTATTTCCAAGTTTGGGAATGGCCATTACGACTTATATTCTTGTTTCAGGGGATCAGCACAAGCAGACTTGAGATGAACAGCCTATGATCTGGGACTGTGTGCAGTTGTACAGGAGGTGACTTCCTCGACGATGGATGCGATAGTTGCCACGTTGGCCTCTGGTCTCGTTGGACTGATGGTGTAATCGCAAAGAAAGAGGAGGTCGTATGGATAAACATGGACAATTATATGTTGGACTTGTTAGTGATTGGTGCAGACTGTTGGAGGGGGTTGTCCTTCCGGGGTCATGCCAGTTTAAAGTTTTTATTGGCTGCTGTATTTGTCAGTAAAGTGAAGAGAAGCATAATCCTCACCTCCGTGTCCTTAATAGAATTGAAAATTCTTTGTCGCGTCTGCTAGACTATTTTTCATTCAGTGGCAAGACTCATTCTTGACCTCCCCAGATGGACCCTCATCACATCACACCACACCACACCTCAAGAAGCTACACTGGCTAATGATCTAGCAGAGATGCCTGTTCAAGATGTTGACCCACACATACAAAGCCCTGTACAACAAAGGACCAGCGTACATCAACAAACGCATGACTTTCCACCAACCAACCAGACACCTAGGATCCGCCTCCCTCTTCCTCACATACACCACCCAATCCACCATGGCAACTGCAGAGGACGCTCCTTCTCACTCCTGGTGGCCAATGCTTGGAGCAACCTTCCCCTGCACCTCAGGAATGTTTCATCGCTTTGGGAATTCAGGAAAGGACTCAAGTCCTGGCTATTTGAATGAACAGATCACCACCTAGCATCTAGAAATTCCAGCGTCTTGAGCCCCTCACAGTGATTTGCCACACTTTTCAAATCCTTGATGGATTGATTGAGAAATATTCTTATATTTATGAAGACCGAGTATGAGCCTGGCAGCAGCATTCTGGATTACCTGTAATCTCTATGTAAAATGACCTGGAATGATTTTTAATGGTCTTTAATTCCAATTCAATTGTGAAGTGAGTTTTTAATAAACATTAAGGAAAAGTAACTTTTATAAAGTTACCTTTTCCCTTACTTAAGTTCCTGACACCAAATTTACATTTACTCTGCCACTTCTACCAGTCAGTAATTAGCATTTGAGTAGTTATGAAAAAGGCGTTAATTGTCTCCCAGGAGGAAACAATAAGCTGACCTGTATGAGCAGAGAGGACTCCTCTGAGCTTCACACAGTATGCAGGTTGAGGGCTGTGAGCATCCTTTTTGACTTTGTAGAGTCAAATCCTGTGTGAGTGCCAAAGCCTGCTTGATAGGTCTGCTTGGGTTACATATAACACTTTATAGTGTACTTGAAAGTCAGAGAGCAGGATACTGTAACTATACTTGGGTATCCATAGTCTTTTTGCTGAAGGATCTACATTGTGCCACCATATCTCTGTCTGTAGATTTTTATATATAACACTGAGGGCAGCCTCATATAACACCTGGGGCCCGGTCAAACACGATTACTGACTGTCATTGTCACTTTCTGCTTCTTTGTGTTATTTCTACTTAAAAATTTGAAAATTAATATCTCTCTTCGCCCTTATTGGATGTTTGTCATTTTGTTTATTACATCGTATTCTATTTTTCTAATTCCATTTGGAACTTTATTGTTTTGCATTTTGACTTTATTGCTGTCTTGGTACTGCAAAAGTACTTTACACATTGTCATGCGTTAAGCCTGTGTGCTCAGTGCCACGACTACTAGGGTGTTGAGTTCAGGTTAATTGAGTAAATATAAGGGTTCACTCTGACAAGGACTATGATTATTCCTTGAGGTGGGTAATCACCCACTGCAGATAAAATCCAGTTTCTTACAATTAGATTTTTTGTTTAAATTCAAAACCGTGCAAAATGCAAAGCATCAGTATCAATATTTCTGCCTTGATGTGCATGCAATAACAAGAGCAGAAAGTTCAGCTCCCCAAAGCCTCCTAAATTTCATTATCATAAGCTGAAAAAATCTCATGTGATATATCTTGTCACCATTATTAATGAAATTGGGGTCCCGGACTATCTCTGAAACGTTAAGGTGTTGAAGCCAGAGCTTACATTTTTAAAGATCTTTTATCAGAAAGAGTAGCCCACATGACTCCTGAAGGACTTTATTTAAGTGTGTTTTTAGAAATAATACATTAACTGTTCAATCATTCTATAATGTCCCAAACCCATATTTAAAAATAGGGACATACAAGTAGGTGCAGTGTCTCGTGTACTCGTGCTGTCTTTATCAGATTTCTTCTTCTGCTTTACTTACTTAAAAAAATGTAAGAAAAAGATAATTCAGAAATCAAAGACATTTTCACAGGCCACATTCAATCCTTGTGAACACGTCATGTATAGATGTTCTCAGCGTATACAATGAACAAAGTCAACCTTTTTGACTTTTTTTCAAAAAGCCACTGAATTTGTATGAGAATACTAAAAGTCAGAAGACTAGAGTAATGATTGTCGTAATTAACCATGACATGAGGATATTGGGAATGAGTGTACATTTTTGGGAAAATCAAGCTTTAGCATTTGAAAACATTCTCTCCTTGGCTTACAGTGTTGGTAAATGTTCTCTAGTACCTTGTGTAGCTGATATTCTGACTGCTCCTAGAACAAAACTGAAGCAATTTTCTGCCCATCTATGAACAAATGTGTATCAATTTCTTTCATCCCAAAGTGGATTTTGCCAATTTTAAATTCATCCTGTTGGGTAAAGCTGTCTACCAGTCACAGAGCGCTGTAGTCCAATCGTAGTTTGGTGAAGCAAAATGATATTATGTGCATATGTCAGATAAGTTATGTGTCTGCCTGCTAGCTGTGGTGGCAATAAGTGAATATCTGCCAATACAGAATTGAGATTCACCATCAAGAGGTTAAGAGTACTGGGGCATACATGACCCCTAATTGAAATCATTTAGGGACATATGTTTCCTGCCTCCACATAAATTCTGACTCACAGATCACAATTATATTTTATGATCTATATTAGTACTTAATTGATCCCCCACGTTTGTTGTCTGGCCTTTAAAATGTCTTGGTCTACTCTACTGAATTCAGTAGAGTGGGTTGGCTAACACATGCTGAGCACCAAATGTTGATATCTTTCTCTACCTTATGCACCATTAATCGGTATCCCCAGACGTAGGTCCCGTGTTCACTATGCCAATGGAACCAAGCTGCACCCAACTGAAGAGCCCTAGTCCAGGAGAAAACGGTCCTGGGTTTCTTCCAGTTCAGGGAGGACCTGTCCTGGCTGTTCAGGCTGGACTGTTCCTATTGGAGCAGGGTCAAGACTGATTTGCATATGGCTGAGTCCAAACTGAGGTGGAATGGTGGGAAAATGATGGGTTCGAATGCTACCTGAGTAATTGTTAGTGGCTAGATTTATGGAAATGTAAATGTAAATGTACATGTATTTATATAGCGCAAATCGCCCACATCGCAGGCATCTATGCGCTTGCTTAGGGAACCCGTCCTGGTATTCCCCTGTGAGATATCCCGGCAGGATATCCACAAGGTGAAAGCCAGGCATCCCGCCGCGAGGGGCCGTTGTGGAGATTAAGCAAGCTATTGCCCAGAGTCGCAGAGTGTGAACCCGTGAGTCGAGTAGGCACCGGAGCGAGAATTATCGAGTCCATGGAATTATTGAGCCCAACCCCCGTCGGGGCGGGGAATTGAACCCTGGTCCAGGGCCGATCTCAGCTTCCGGGTCTGCCGCGTCTAACCCCTGAACCAAAGCATTCCTCACATCCCTTTTTGTGTGTTGGACATTAAATTGGCATAAGGCGGTATTCATTACAAAATGTTCCAAAAGGTTCAAGACAGGCCTCCTGTAATTCTTTCCAAATACATAAAACTTTGCATGATTGTTACACTGTCATAACCCACTTCAAGTCCAGTTTCCTGTCTGCATCTCGTTACAGTGCACTTCAAGAGCCCAGCACTCAAATTAACCAGACATTCAGCACAAGTCAACAGCTAGCTGACACACAGGGACGTCCCATGTGCCACAGCTTCCAAGATCCAACATGTCCGCCAGCAGGCAAACAAGTTTTCAAGCAGACCTAGAGCACACACCAGAGATTCTGCAATTCATTTAACAAGACGTTTCCAACAGAATAATTCACGTCAGTATCTAGGAAGCTTCTCAGATTCTCAAATATTTACTGCACATGGACGGGGGAAGTAGCAAGGTAATGTTTGTCAAAATCTTGGACAGTAAACATGTAGTATGCAGGGTCTTGTAAACACAAATACTCTTTCTTATTGGATCAGGAAAACAAATCAACATCAACATAATTGTCCATCAAAAACACACCCTATCAGAATGACACCATCAGGATTTTCCTTCTAGCCTCCCAAATCCCAGAAAGACATACGGCCCTGACCCCCTCTCTGACCCACCGCCCCTCCTCTCAGAAGTTTCCGATATGGCTCCAGACTTGTCATCCCACTCCACCCAACCCTCACCGACACTCCGGAAACCCCACAGCGCGAATTCATTCACAATTAGCTTTCCCCACAACCTCTCCCCTAAAGCGAGACGAAATCTCAAGCAGAAACGGATTAGACAACACATAGTAACTCTACTTAAGGACACATACCACTGCCCCTACAAAGGGCAGTTTAAGATGGATTTGATCTTTCACACGGAAAGACCAGAGGAATGGATCACCTCCCTCGGAACACAACTCCACATCTCCAAAACCACTACCACCTCACATAGCTGCAAACGTACTTCTTCCCTCCCTAACCGTTAACCAGGGGGGGGGAGCACATCTATGACCATCTACACTAACGGCACTGTCCTGATTCAGGCAAACAACGAAAATCTAGAAGCCTTCGACTCCCTCTTCCCTACACTCTGCGCCGCTCTTCCGCGCGCCCTTAGTTCCTTCCTGGCACAGCACCCACCAACAGCCAACCGTCACCGCCAGGGTCCTCAAACTGCCCCTGCCTTTTCCCACGCCTCCTCTTACCGACACCCCAGAGACTCCCTCTTCCCTACACTGCCGGTCGCTCTTCCGCGCACCCGTAGTTCCTTCCCGGCATAGCACCCATCAACAGTTAACCATCCTCAAACTGCCCCTGCCTTGTCCCACGCTTCCTCTTTCCGACACCCCAGAGACACCTCCCACCCCAGAGACACCGCCTACTCCAGCGCCTCCACAGAGATTGTCTGCCAAATCTCAAAAGGTCAACAAGCCCATCCTCCTAATTTGATCCACCCTCCTCTTCTCCTCAAACCCGCTTGACCGCCTTCGTCCCCCAATAACACTAGAACTCATCTAGACCTTAGAAGGTTGATCTCACGCTATGGCGCAATGCACCCTCCTCCTGGGGTTCAAAAAGGTAACAACATGCCCTACACCAGTAACAATAGATATCTCAGCTTAAACACGACTGTCACTGCTCCGACCAACCAGCTCCTTGATGACCTCACCCCCTTACACAGTTCCATGATGCAGCGTATCGCTTCACTAGAACTCCAACTTCAAACCAACTCCCGGGGCCTGAATGAAATCCTCACCAATCTCCACAAGGCCCGAAGACCCCAACAATACCCCTCCAGGTCTCCCCCTACATACGACTCCCTTATCCACCAGCGCCTCACTAGACCCGCTGCTTCACCCGTGACACAAGTACAGAGACCCTCTAGAAGGGAGACGGAAGACCTGCCACAAAAAATCCTAAGAAACCCAGACTGCGGCACTAGAGCTCAAACTCACTCCAATACCGATACCGAGCCCATCTCCTCTAGACGTATGAGGTTTGAAGCAGCTATGTCTGACAAAGAAGCAGCCGACTTAGCTTCCTCGTATGACACATTCACCTTTGACTCCCCTAAATTCAAAATCCAAGTGATCACGGGTTTCAGAAGAGACCCTCCGTGCCCTAAACACACCAGAACACCGTTCCTAACAGCTCTGCCCAGAGCTCCTAAGGAAACGATCCCTAGCACTAAAGAGATTTCCACCAACTGCATGCTCATCAACTGTAGATCGGCATCAATGCATGCAACGGAACTAGCAGAAGCTATTCTCTCGCAGGACATTGACATTGCATTCATCACAGAGACCTGGCTCAAGGAGCACTCCTCACCGTGCCTAGACATGCTTGTCCCCCCAGGTTTTTCCATTATCAACAAAAACAGAAAAGACCAACGAGGGGGTGGAGTTGCCATCATCCATAAAGATAACATCTCCATCATGGAAATAGACTTGTGCTTATACAAGACCTTTGAATACCTGACCGCAAACATTAAGACCAAAGATAAGGGATCAATGCTCTGTCACCTTCTGTACCACCCACCGGGCAACACCTGAGCCTTTGGGGAACAACTATCAGACCTAATTACTCAGTGTGCTCTTGGAGACTCCAACTCCTTAATTCTTGGTGATCTTAACCTGCGATGGAATGAAACACATAATCCGCAAATCCAAACGCTATCCAATCTTCTCGATGACCATAAACTTACACAACACTGCACAGAGGAGACGCATTACAAAGGAGCCCCCCTAGATGCCATTATCGCCAAACAAGACGCAATCTTGATCGAACACGTTCTCCCCGTGAACTGGTCCGATCACCACATGATCCTATTCCATATCAACCAACATATTCTCCCTCAACCACCGCTGCAAGACCCCCCCAAGTGGGTCAGAAACCTCGCTCAGATTCCCATGGAAGTCCTCGAAGAAAGGATAAGCGCACTCCTGCCCTGCCCCAATGACCACCTCTCCACTACCGATCTCACTACTCGGTACAACTCGAACCTGGAGACTATGCTGGACCAACTCGCTCCCCAAAAACTGAAAAAAACACAAAGCCATTCCGTCCAGGTCTTGGTTCAACATGAACTCTAATACCAAAAGGCGAAACCTAAGAGCCATGGAAAGAAGCTGGAGGAAGAACCCCTGTTCCTCTCTCCGCGAAGAACTCAAAACAGCCCGCAGGGAATACAACAATCACATCAAAAACAAAACATCTGCTTTTTTTATTCTGCGCTGGATAGCGCAAAAAATAGACCCAGAGAACTCTACAGCATCATTAGAAAACAAACCTCCATGCCGGTGGCCTCCCTAATTCAGGCATCCAACAAACTTTGTGACAACTTTGCCCACTTCTTTAATGACAAGATCACGAAGATCGAACTCTCTCTGGACATCATCAACACCCAACCCACCAAGAGCACCATGCCCGGGACGTTCGCTGTCTCTCCTGGCTCCACTTCCAATTCCTGGCTAAGTTTCCGCCCCATCCAAGATCATGAGATAGTCACACTGATCTCCACTTCCAAACTCTCTTCCCATGTCCTTGACCTCATCCCACCCCTGCTAACCAAAAAACGGAATCTCTCCCTAGCACCGCTTTGGTGCACAATAATAAACAGCTCCATGGAAAATGGAGTCGCTCCAGACTGCCTTAGAGTAAGTCAAGTCACACCCTTGCTGAAAAAATCAGGCCTTGACACGTCAGATCTGAATAACTTTAGACCGGTCTCTAATCTTCCCCTTCTATCCAAAATTCTAGAGAAATGCGTTCTCCAACAGCTTACCCAACACCTGGATAACATCAATTTCTTGGACTCCCACCAATCTGGCTTCTGAAAAGGATGCAGCACTGAAACCGCGATCCTCAGCATCATAGACGATATTCACCACTCACTAGATTCTGATCAATGCTGCCTCCTCATTCTCCTCAACCTATCGGCAGCATTTGACACAGTAGACCATAAAATCCTCATCAGGGCTCTCCTAGAAAGAGCCGGTCTTGGTGAAGTGGTCCTCCAATGGTTCTCCTCATTCCTGCACAATCGCACTCAAAAAATAAAAATCAAAAACTTTACTTCTGACTCTCACACTATCAACAAAGGAGTCCCTCAAGGCTCAGTACTCTCCCCGCAACTCTTTAACATCTACATGGAGCCCCTCACCAAACTACTCGGAGCAGCCAACATCCGCTTCCATCACTATGCAGACAATACTCAGATGTATCTGGAAACCTCCTCCCTCAGTGACATTCAAAGACTCAATGACGTACTGAATGATGTCTCACACTGGCTGTCCTTGAATCATCTTAAACTAAACCCCGATAAAACCGAGATTCTTCTCATCTCGAACAAAGAGGAGAACCCTCAAATTGCGGAATGGCTCAAAGCCGTAGATGCGCTGAACGGGAATCTCACTCTTGCTGACTCTGTCAAATCACTCGGTATCACTCTAGACCAGAAACGAAACATTTCCAGACACATCAAGAATTCGGCTAAGAGCGCCTTCCTTAACCTCAGACTTTTGAACAAAATAAAACCCTTCATCCCGCCTGGTGATCTCAAACAGGCCACCCAAACCCGGGTCCTGTCAAGGCTGGACTACGGGAACACAGTCCTCTCAGGAATTGCAAAGTCACACCTAGCTCCCATCAAAACAACTCTGAATTCGGCAGCCAGAATGGTCACCGGAATCAAGAATTTTGACCACATCTCTCCGGCTCTCAGTGCATTTAAGTGGCTCCCAGTTGAAATGAGGATCAGCTTCAGAATAGCGTGCCTCACTCATAAAGTACTACATACCGGTAAACCCGAATACCTGGCGGCCAAACTCAAAAAAGCCGGTCAGGTCAGGAACCTTAAAAGCTCCAACTCCCTCCTTTTCATCCCACCAAAAACTAAAAAAACAAAAACTGCAAATCGTTCCTTCGCCGGAAGCGCGCCTAAAATCTGGAACTCCATTCCCCTCACATCAGAACCATCCCATCCTTTGTAAAATTCAAAAGCCAACTCAAAATTCTGTTCCTCAACCGTGCCCCAGGGAACCGATAGGAGCTCTCAGAGTGAAGGCACAGACTTTTTTCCGCTCCTGCACCATCTCTGGGAGAATACGAAACAGATGTTTCCTCGAATACAAAGCCGATACCTCAACATCATCATGCATTTTTGTCACTTTCTTGTATTTTCTTGTTATCTTCTCAATGTATCCTCTGTAAAGCGCTCCGATACCCTCGGGTCAGGCTAGCGCTACATAAAACTACTAAATAATAATAATAATAATAATAATAATCTGTAAAAAATTGAATTTGATGGACTATTTCTCACTTTTCCTGTCTTCTGTTTTTGTTTTGTGGCTACTGATGGAATTTTGCACCAAGCACATATGGACTAGGTAATTTGTGTCCATATCACTCCCAAAAAGTAATTCCTCCTGACATGTATTAAAAAACGAACAATATAAAGAACACAAAAATCAGTGCAAAAATCATTCCAGTCACTGCCACCAGGTCAGAGAAAAATATTTGCCATAATTCAATATGTTTAGAAAAATTAACTGACAGACAACGTCTTTGGCAAGCTAGACAACAAAGATAGATTATTTAAATAATAAAACAATTCAGCTGTATAATCCCAAAACTTCAACATGCCCGCATCACAAATACAATGAATCTACAATATCATAGTGATTAATTTAAAATACAATTGCCTGTGCTAGGCACATGGCCTGGCTCAGGGTGCGCTAGTTCTACAGGAGAGTTGCACAGGAGGTGCAGAGGCATGTCATTATAAACAGAGAATGGGAGGACCAAGTCCCTATGACAAGGTCCATCCATCACAGAAGTCCAAATTTAGAGTCTCCAAAAACTGGATATATTTGACCACAACAGTTTTTTAAAAAGTGATAGACATCCCCTGAACCCTTGCCTCCTCCACTCCACGTCTTGCTGTCCGTTCCCTGTCTTCTCCTTCAATGAGCGCCCCATTAATGCCTTTATACCCTCCTCCTAGCCCCATGTCTCCTGACCCATGGAGATTCTGTATCTTTTAATAACCCTCCTTCCTCCCAATCTTGTGCTTATCTTTTGAACCTAATAGTAATTCTATTCTTACTAAAAAGTCACCCAAACAAGTTAGCCTGGGGAGAGGATGTAGCCTTACGGCTAGAGCGGTCGACCTCGAAGCTGGGGAACCGAGTTCGAGTCTCCGCAAGGGCACTCAACATCCTGTAATTCTGGGCAAATCACTCAATCTCCCCGTGCCTATCAACAATGAATGTGTCCATCTATAACAAAACTGGTGCTATGTAAAGCGCTCTGATACCCGATGTTTTGGGTCTAGTTCGCGGTATATAAAACTCTAAAAATAAACATGGCAGCATCATGACTGGGAGTAAAGTCATACACACCTAAGGGAGTCATTTTGGCACATCATCTTCTCAGCACATGTGCATAATGACTGCCACAGTGAGAGTAAAGGACCCTTTCCCTATAGAATCTCTTTTGCCTCTGTAGGTATTCAACAACCACTTTGTCTTCACCAATCAGATGTAAAGGGAAGGGGCGGCCTTAGGCATGTGCAAGCTGTGCACCTGCACAGGGCCACCAAACCCCTGGGGCCACCAGGCCAATATATATTCTTAATATAGTAATCCTCTGAGGATGGATACATATTTGCGTGGCGGCCCCGGGCAGGGATTTGGCGGCCTCCGGCTCTGTTTCACTTCTGAACACCCTGACCCCCCCTCTTCACTGGCTTCCGCGCTCCACCCCGCCCCCCTCTTCCAGGGCCCCCTACCTAAGCTCCCTGCCGAGGGCCGCCATGAGCCTAGAGCCGCCCCTGTAAAGGGCTACGGTTTTCCTTTCTCTGAAGTGGGCCTTCTTGCCTGACCTGGCTAGCTGCAAGCTGCAGTAACATGGGCCACCTGCTAATTCCTCAGCATCCGACCAGGGGCCATATATGATATATATTGTGCCATGGGGACCCATAGTGCAGTGAACCTGCTTTGTGCACGCCTGGTTGCACAATGGACTTACAGAAGGGGCTGCAGACGCTTCTGGGTCCCCTTCGGATGTACTGATAGTGCTGGCACACATGTAAGCCCAGCCCCGTCATGAGAGGACGTCCCCCCATTTGCATGAGGGCGGGCTCCTGGCAAATGAGGTGATCACTTTGCCTTTACGTCCGCAGTGTATTATGGATGTGGGCGCAGACACAAACATGCCCATGAGAGGCACCTCCTAAAGACAACCCTCTGGAGGGGAGGAATGGTGTCCCAGACATCTTCTGCAGACGGATCCAGTCACTCACTGCCCCAGCCTGCAAGGGGTTCCCTCTCCTCTCTTTAAAGTGCAGACATCATGGTGCCTGAACTATGAAACAGGAGCGGTTTTGAAGTAGCTGATCCACATTTCGCAAAAATGCACTGCCCCCAGGGCAGCACACATTGGCAGCTGCTCTGTGGGCAGTCCATTCTTTGTAATAGGGCGTTCCGCCCCTGTGTGCGCACCTGATGCACCTTGGCGCAAGAAGGTGAAGTACACCATATGCATAATACTGCCCCAGAAGCGTCTCCACCCCTATACGAGTAATTTATCAGATGGCCGAATGCTTGGGACCAGAAGGTTGAATGCTGCATTGATCGTACCTGTTTTTAATGTATAGCCAACAAGAGAGGTTTTTAATGTGTCGTTTTAGGCTCAATTTGTTACCTAATATTTTAGCTTATCCGCCTGGTTTTACTTTAACAATTGAGCAGCAGGGTGCCTGCGGCTGCGACAATAGGTCTCCGCAGGACACCCTTCATTTTGTATTATTATGCCCTTTTTATAAAACTCCTCGTAGAAGATTTCTTGTGAATATTTTAAAGGAGTCAAAAATCTTTCATGCAAAAACTGCTTTATTATTTTTGCAAAGAGCAACTGACACGTGTACTCTGTGTTCTATAATGACTTTTTAAAAAATTGCTGTCAAATTAAGAAATACTAGGGGATGATGTAGGATGAAATGAATTAAGTGACCTCTCCCTCTCAATTATTTTTAATAATAATATTTATTTTAAATTTGTTTTTAACATTGTAAAGTTCAGTACAATAATGTCAAATGTTAATTGTTGATTTGTAATGTGTTGTGTATTTTTATGATGGTTTTTAACCACCGAAATAAAGATTAACTGAACTGAACTGAATTTATCAGATGGCCGAATGCTTGGGACTAGAAGGTTGAATGCTGCATTTGATCGGTGACCATGCTTTTGCACCTGCTGGTGCCAACTCCCACTTCCTCCCCAAAAGATATAAGCAAAAACTAAAATAGAAAACAAAATATGGGTAAAGCAGGTTACCCTTTAAGATACTGTAAACATCAAAGGCGTGCAGAAACATCAGCCTGGACCCTGTCATGGTATCCCCTCCCACCAAACCTCTCACCCAGGTTAAAATGTTAGCTTTTTCCTTCGAAGAGCCTTCAGTCCAATAGATCAGGTACAAATAAGTAGCGACACTATCACATGCAAATGATACCAGACTACAATATGTCCATCACTTCCTGCAAAGAAACAAAAAAAGCAATTACTTGAATAACCCAGGGGTGTACAATACCCGGCAAACAGGAACGGGAGCCAAGAAGACAAGCATTGGCAGATTGATAATGCCAATATGTCTCCCTTTTGGGGCCTACTGGTGTTTTCTAGTAGTTGTTATCCATGCAATACAACATCCCAATGTGTGCAGCATGGCTAACGAGAAACACAACTACAAAAAAAGCACTATGACATGGAAGTTGAGCCATTTTGTAGGAATATGTACTATGCATGCCTACAAAATGATGCAAGTTTTTTTTTAAATGTACTATTTGGAAAGGTAAAAAAAAAAATAGTGCTGGTGGGGTGAGCAAACTGGTGGGCTGGAGTGAGGGAGAAGCAACAAGGATGGAGCAGGTGGGGCAAGCAAAGCTGGAGGGGGATAGAAGCAGCATGGAGGGCAGGATGGGAAGAAAAAGCAGGGGGCATGAGAGCAGGAGAGTGACGGTGGGGTGTGTAAGGCGTGTGTAGGCAGGGGAAGCAACACAGAGGGCAAGAGTGAGGAGAAGCAACAGGAGAGAGCAACGTTGAGCATGTGGGAGAAGCACATGGGCAAGACAGGAACAGAGGGGAAGCATACAAGGGTGAGCGCAACACGTGAGAGGGGGAATCACACTAGTGACAGACAGCATCACACAGAATGCGGGGAGGGGAGAGGAAGAACTGGGAAATACATACAATCTCATGAAGTGTTTGACACAAACAAAAAAAAAGTAGTGCTTGAAAAACAAGGAATGGAAGGACAGAAGCCAGCCAATGAAAAGAGATGAGTAAAGAGGCTATGCTTTATGGGCAGGCCAAGCACTTGACTGACAAGCTGGGACACCAATAAGAAGCAGAAAAAAGAGTGAAAAGAAAGCCAGCCAATGGTAAGCAAAAGGTTGGCTTCAAGCCCTTTTATGTACATGGTAAGCCCACAATGTCTTTCACAACCAGACAGCTGTGCTGTCTGATAGGCTCGGTTTAAAGAAAAGGGGTCTTTAAAAAAGAGATTTTAAAGGGAAAGTGCAATGCTAAATGGAAAAGGGCCGATTTTAGTAAATGACAACAAAGATAAACATTTCCAAACCCAACAGCCTTTAACAGTAAAGAGCTGGCCTACAAGCTTTTCCAATGCTTTTTTCCTGGTGCTACTGCACACTTTCTTTTTGTTTTATTTTCAGTTTCCTGCTCTGATATTGCCGTTGCACATGTTGGAACACAGAAAAAAAAGCCACAATGTCCGCACATATACATTGTGACACATGCATGTGCCCACATGCCTGCAACCTTGGAACTATGAAAATACAGATGAGTGTTATTTACATTGACGCATTGTGACACACTGGCATCCATTTAGCTTTTTTTTGTTTTTGTTTACTGTTCCCAGCTGGCCGATGGCAATGTTACAATTCTAAAATAAACAAGCATTTGCAATGCAATAGGTCTCCATTCACACGAGTTTGAGCTATTGCCATTGTAAATGAGTGCCTTTTATTTATGTTTTGGGTTTTAAAACATAAATAAAAGGTATTGTCATTTACAATACTAACAACTTAAACTCTTGCAAATGCAAGATCTATTGCATTGCAATAAAGGGCCTTCTCGACCGCTTGTTGGATTGAAAATATCAAGGAAGAGACCGGCCTACGCCGGCTTCAAAGTAGTGATAAATAGTGCAGTGAAGAAGACGTGTAACTGTTGTAAATTACACAGACACAATGTGTGAAGTGAGAGTTACATATGATCCGAGCTATAAACACTAACAAAGCGCTCCAACACCTTTCGCTCTGTGATTACATGGTCATGGTCAGGAGGAAGAGTGGGAGGGGGGCTATTTCCTGCCCTCTCCGCGATTTGAGTGTGCAGTGTGGCATTGCGTAATGTCATTGCTATCTTTGGCCTAATAAAAACACTCCAGCTGTAGTAGGGCCCTGGCTTCACCTCCTGGTGCAGGGTGGGCTGTGATTTCGGCAGGCATGGATGGAGGTAGGGATGTCCTCGGCTGCAGCTCCAGCCTCGTACAGTGCACTTTCTATTACTAGTGAGTGAGAGGCGCTGAGGTGGTGGTATTGGTGGTAGTGGTATTGGTGGTGGTGGTATCAGTGATTGTATAGGTGGTGCTGGTATTGGTGGTATTGATGATGGTAGTATTGGTGGTGGTGGCCGTATTGGTGGTGGTGGTGGTGGTCTTGATGGTGGGGGTATTGGTGGCAGTATTGGTACTGGAGGTGGTGGTATTGGCATTGGTGGGGGTATTGGTGGTGATGGTACTGGTATTGGTGGTATTGTGGTAGTGGTATTTGTGGTGGCATTGGTGGTGGTATGTGTGGTGGTAATGGTATTGTATTGGAGGTGGTATTGGTATTGGTGGTGGTGGTATTGGTGGTATTGGTGGTGGTGGTGGTATTGCTGGTGGTGGTGATATTGGTAGTGGTATTGGTGGTATTAGTGATGGTATTGGTGGTGGTGGTGGGGGCATTGATGGTGGTATTGGTATTGATTGTGGTATTGGTATTGATGGTGGTATTGGTGGTGGTGGTATTGGTGGTGGGGTGGTATTGGTGCTGGTGGTGGTGGTGGTATTGGTGGTGGTGATATTGGTGGTGGTTGTGGTGTTGGTGGTATTGGTGGTGGTGGTGGTATTGGTATTGGTGGTGGTATTGGTATTGGTGGTGGTGGTATTGGTGGTTGTGGTATTAGTGGTGGTGGTATTGGTGGTGGTGGTATTGGTGGTGGTGGTATTGGTGGTGGTATTGGTGATAGTATTAGCGGTGGTATTGATGGTGGTATTAGGGGTAGTATGGTGGTGGTGGTGGTAGTATTGGTGGTGGTGATATTTGGTGGTGGTAGTATTGGTGTTGGTAATGGTGGTGGTATTGGTATTGATGGTGGTATTGGTGGTGGTGGTATTGGCGTTGTTGTTAATAAAACAGGCTTTTCAAAACAGATGATATGTAACACAGATGTGCTGTTGTCAGATTCAAGATTTCAAGCACCAGGATACACGATTGGTTATAGATGGAGCAGGGAGGCCGAACAAACTTTTAACGATTGGTAAAATCTTTGCCGGAATACTGGAGGACAACCCCTGTATACTATATGCCGTTGTTATAGACAGAGTCCGGATTGTGGCTGCGGCTTTAGACTCCCTTGCCTGTTTTTAAATATGAATCAACTTTGAAACTCAAACTGAGTATCGGTGGCTCCACTATACATTAAGGAATCTTCATAGTTACGACCTGAGGACACCGACATAGAAGTGACTATCAGTACCCATATATTTCCAGTTGGGATCTGATGAATTAAAGAACTGAAAACAATACAAAGTTTCTGTCCCGTACCACTTGAAAAATTTTCGTTTGAGAATTGTCCTGAAGAAGGTGTTTTTACTCTAAAAAAAACGAAACACTGCGTCGACAACTACTTTCTCAAATGTTATGATTTCACAAGAAATGTGATTTTAATATGTGATTTTATTCATTGTGTCTCATCATTTGGATATATAGAACTCTTTTTCTATACTGTACTGAATAAAATGAAGAAGGTGTTTTAAGAGACAGTTATATCTTTGTTGTTACTCTTTTGCAATATGTGTTTGTTTACAGTGGTATATTTAATAGTGTGGCACTAGCATCTTTTTCTGAACTTCTACACTTGTGTTTAGCTTGATTCTATAGCCTCTTCTTTTTGACTGGGACCCTTTTTTATTTTGGTGTTGTCAGATTCAGCCCATTAGCACATGATTATGTGCTACCTGAAATTCACATGACTTAATTTGCTAATCATTTCTAAATCCATTTTACTGGGGGGTGAAGGGGAGAGGGGGGCTGAAACAGACACAAGTAATGCAGGGTTAAAGTGATTGAAAGCGGGCGACTGTGTTACGGGTGCGGCCTTGATGCTTAAAAAGCACACAAGCTGTTTCAGCTGAAACAGCACATGTTCGGCCTGCAGTAAGAGAAACTCAATAAAGTAAATAGTGCTTATAGACTAAATAACAGGTTCAGTGTAACAACTGAAGTAAAGGGGCCAGTAGCCATGGGAGGGTACAAATGAACAAACAAACAGAGAAGAGAGGGTCAAAGGGATGCAAAGTTTTAAGACCCTTGCCTGGTTCAAATCCCCAGATACACTATATAAACAACAAGAGGAACCAGGGAGTCTAGAGGCCAGCTAGTCTGGCCGGGCTGCTCATACAGACTATCAAGTCAAAAAGGTACCCAGGTTACCACAGGACAGCCTCTCAAAAGGGGACAACTACTGGTTAGTGAACAACACAGAATACTGAACAGACACCAAATAAATTCAAAAACTGATTGACAAAATCCAAACCATCAGGTAGTGGATTCCCATCAAAAAGACTTGGTGATCAGTCATATCATCTGGCCATCCAAAGTGTGAATAAGCTCGTCTGCTGATCATAGGACTAAAGGCCACACAACTGGTAGATGGGATTGGATTTGGTCCACAGTTACCTATAACCCGCCATCTGATAGCTGATGTTTGATGGATATAAAGCAAAAAATCAGTGCAACAAAAGCCAAAAGTGGTGAGTTAAAATAGCGTGATGTGCCCTCCATACACAAACTTTTATTCCTTAGCCGAACAACATCCCCTAATTAAAAACAGAACAGTACAGAAGAGACAGTATCAGCAAATATCTGTCCGAAGAAGGGCCAACATGTTTCTGCCTAATGGACTATCAATCTCTCGGCTTTCATCAGGGCCTCTGTTCTTATAATTGTTGCAACTGCTATTGAATAGACACTGTGACCAAATCAAACAACATGACAAACATTAAATAATAAGGGTTGGAAACGATACAACCTGTACCAACCGTGATATACTAATCCTCCATGTCATTAGAAAATATGGATCCGTTAAGACAGGGAAAAGGACCTCACCTCACTCTCAGGAGTGAGCTTGAGGTACCGACGGAGTTAGCGGGGCCTCGCAGACATGAGCATGGTCCAGGTGAGGCGAGGTCCTTTCCCCTGTCATAACGGATCCATATTTATATACTAATGTAGTATAGACATGTAACGTTAGGCTGAGAAACAGTATGATATTTAAGTTCCTAAGACAGCCAAGAGTCACTTGAAAGACCTATAACAGAGGAAGAGATAAAACTACATATGGCCAAGATCAAAAACAAAAAGGCAGCGGGGACAGATGCAATTCCAGGGGAAGTCTATAAGATCCTTGATGAGGTAATTACATCTAGACTTCTTGAGTTATTTAATTACATCTACATTGGGGTGGGGGAAATACCCCCGTCTTGGAAGAAAGCAACAATTGTTCTTATATTAAAACCAGGTAAGAGCCCACTGAAGACAGACTCCAATAGACCAATCTCCCTGCTAAACGCAGATTATAAGATCTTCACCGGCATTTTGGCAGGGAGATTGGTCAAGGTGATACCACAGGTAATAGGGGATGAGCAGAAGCGGTTTACGCCGGGTAGGTTTATACAAGAACAGACACTACAACTAATAGGTTGCATAGATTTAGCGGTAGCAAGGTCAGAACCGCTTGCAGTGGCAGCATATGACGCTGCTAAGGCGTTTGACCGCGTTAGCTGGATTTTCCTCTGGGAAACCCTTAAGGTTATGGGATTCGGTCCATTGTTTATACGATCATTAATAAATTGTTACGATGGCGCATCAGCTACTATTCTCCTGAATGGAAAATTAACACCTAGGTTCGAAATAAGGAGAGGCACCAGACAGGGGTGCCCTATTTCACCCCTATTATTTAATATCTACATAGAACCATTGGCGCAAATGCTTAGGCTAGACCCCCAAATAACCCCCTTCCGAGTTCAAGATCTTAATATTAAACTCGCTCTTTACGCGGATGACCTGCTAGTCTACACCAGCAACCCCGCTGAGGTCTTCCCAAAGGTCGAGCACTCCTTAAGCGAGTTTGGAAGATTCTCTGGCTATGAAGTCAATTCCCTTAAGACCGAGATAATGTGCTGGGGGTTGGAAGGTTGGGAAAGACAAGGGAGTCCTGGATTTAAATACTTGGAAATTATGATAGAGCAAGACTTGCTGAGCATCCCCCTGTCAAATTTAAATAGAATAACAAAGGAAATTGACCAACTTTTCCTTAGATGGAGAAACCTTCAACTTACAATATATGGACAAATAAATATAGTCAAGATGGTAATCTTACCTAAGCTAACATATCTCTTCAGCGCCATCCCTCTCGAATTCCCCTCTAAGCTTCTTGGGAAAATTCAGAGTAAGATCGGTAGTTTTATATGGGCCAATAAGTGCTCCAGACTATCCTGGAAGAAGCTTAAGAGGAGACTGCTTAAGGGGGGGCTTGCATTACCGGATATTTTTTGTTACTGCCTTTCTTCTCAGTTTAAAAACAGCCGTAGTCTTGCGTCCAGTCCTAGCGATAACAATTGGGGGAGGATATTGAAGGCTATGGCAACACATGAGGGGGGTGGAGATGGCTTTCTGTACAAATTTGGAGCTATAAGGTTCTTCAAGAAAGTCCGTCTAAAGGTGATTTGGGCGGCAATTCATTCATGGCAGAATTTGAAATCCAGGTGGGATATAAAATATTATTCAGACTTCGCCCCAATCTGGGACTCTCCTGGGCTTCCTGACTGTCTAAAGGATAGTTTGGCGATGCCGATTAAATCTGCTGGAATTGCCATATGGTCTGAATTAATTTCTGCTGAAGGGGTTCTTCCCTGGGAGGTCTTGAGAGCAAGGATTGGAGACTCTTTCTCACGATTTAAATATCTACAATTACGCTCATGGTATGTTGCAGAAAAGAACAATATGGGCGGAAATTGGGAAATAGAGTTTAAACTTCAAAACCCCACCACCCTGAAAAAGGAAGTCAGGATATGGTACAGGAGTCTACTAGATAGAGAAGACATCGAATGTTGTGCTGTGCTAGAAATGCATTTAAAAGCGCAGAGGCCTGAGACATGCTGAAGCCGTAGAGGCCTAACTATATTTTCTTTTGTTAGCTTTAGTCGAGAAAAAATTATTTTCTCCTTGGGGAAAGCTATCCTCAGTAAAATATGAAATTGTAACTTCGAATGGTTGCAGAGATGTTCCCATGTATTTCAGCTTGCAGGTGCAAGGCCACAAGGCTTGTTACGTAGAAGAGTCCATTGTTTAGGATTTAGGATAGTAGGCGCGGATGGAGGAAAAGCTGCCAAGGAATTTGGGAGTGCAACACATAGTGAGAAGGTGCCTGGGACCCAAGGACACGCCAACGGACGCTGCATGGAAAGGTGCCATGCTGGAAAACTCTGAAGATCTTAACCTGCCAGAGGGGCGTACCTCTGGGCGTGTCGACTGATTTTGGGATTTTGTATTAGGGACAGCACCCGAGGGTGGAGAGCAGATTTTGAGAGGGGATTGACAGAGCAGTATGTAGTAAGCTGTAGAGAGAGTGTCTTAGGAACTTAAATATGAGGTGTAGAAGGAACATCTTAGAATGAGCTCAATGATAGATTATCTGCTTAGCCAAAAGTGGGGGTACTTATTTGGAAGTCTTCACTGCTGACACCTTACTCTTGTCTGATGGGAATGTTATGTAGGGATGCCACTTTAGGGTAGTGTAGGGACAGACTAACCATTTCCTTTCCTTTTTAGGTTTTGACTAGCGAGCTGCGCACTGCGCAGCTGCAGGGAAAACCTTATGAGAAGAGTAGAGTGGCTTTGGTCCCCGCCTCTGTTTCCATTGGCTAGCTCCATAAATGGAGGCTAGCCATTGGAACAGACATCCGCTCGTCATCCTGAGAGCAGATTCGGGGGCGTTCCTGCAAATTTTAGGCTTTCCGCCCTTTTGAAATCGTCATGCGGCGGTGGGCGGTGTTTATTTTTTTGTCGCGTCCATGTTTATTTTGTTCATTTTGCGGCCGACCGCCGCCGGAGGAAGTCCAGGTGAGTGCCCGTTCCCGCCGATCATGTGTCGTTCCCGCCTCCCCCTCCTGCTGACAGTGTGCCGTTCCCGCTCCCGCTGACCGTGTGCCGTTCCCGCTACCACCCTCCCGTTGACCGTGTGCCGTTCCCGTCCCCCCTCCCGCTGTCTGTGCCTTTCCTGCCCCCCTATAGTCTTTGCCTCGGCGACCCTTTGTTCCCCCTGGCACGCCTGGCATTCTCAGGGCCCAGCCTGACTACCCACACGTCGAGATATTAAAGATGGATTTTCGGGCATTATGCACAGCATTGTGGCGGCCACAAAAAGCGCAGAGTGCACACACAGTTGAACCGGCTCCTGCCCTGACGCCTTCACGTCGAGAAGCTGAAAAGGTATGTTCGGAGCCCCGAGCGGCCGCAGGTTCATTTAAGAGAGAAATTAATAAAACTTAACAAAGAAAGAAAGTAAATCATTGTTTTTGCGCTTATGCAGTAGGAATATCCACAGAACGCGACCCTCGATTTATTACTTTTTTTGTGGTACTTATCCGAATTTTAAATAATCGCATTTGTTTACAATGTTGTTAAAGCTCTCGGAGAAGTGAGTTCAAGTTGAGCACATTTGGCGGCTGAGAAGGTATAGGCGTTCTTAAAGGCATGCAGATGTGCATTA
This sequence comes from Lissotriton vulgaris, assembly GCF_964263255.1. Lineage (NCBI taxonomy): Eukaryota > Metazoa > Chordata > Amphibia > Caudata > Salamandridae > Lissotriton > Lissotriton vulgaris. Next base: position 87,082,523 of record NC_141697.1, on the reverse strand, counting down.
AATCATCATAGACGGTCAACATTTACCTATGGTTTCTGCTCCAACTGTTCATACGAACCGATTCACGCCTGTCTCATTGTGCGCACAGAGTTATTGCAGTGAAAGGGGCTCTTTTTAAAATAAATCTAGGTGTGTAAATGGACAGGATGTGTACTGCCCTATGGAAGAGCACGCAGTGAGCACATAGTGTACATACACGCACATGCGCGCGCACACACCTTTTAAACAATCGATAGCTTTGCATACACCTTACCAATGTATTTTCTCCAACTGTTAACATATTATTTATATGAATGGTTGCTTGTAGATTTATGTAATTCTTTCATATCACATTGAAATAATAAAATGCCTTGTATATACGAATGTGTACTGTTCTGTATGTTCTCTGCGGCAGCTCGCGAAGCCCCTGCTGTCACGGATGTTTAACTGCGTGTTACCTTAAAAACCAACACATAAGGTGCGCATTTTCCGACAATGGAAGGGTTTCTGCGGGATAACAAAAGACAGGCTGGCGGTGTAATAATAAAGGGGGCAGGTACAGCAAAGGGATGGTTTTTCTCATCGAAATATATATATTATTTGTGAATGGTTTAAGCTAAACCTGGACTTTGGAAACGATATGTATCTGAGAGATTTGTAGCGCGACCCCTAGCATACAGACAAGCCACCGGATATTTGCCTTTCCTTGGCGCATAATTTAGTGAACCCGGCCACATATTTTGGTGCTCCCCTGCGACATAATTCCAGTGGCCTTGCAGATAAATTCATGTGTACTGTGCACGCGAATCTACATCAGGTTTTGTATAAAACTACTCTTACATGTAAGTAATGTGTTCTTGAAGATAGGCATGTGTAGTAGTCAAGGAAGGAGTGCAGTGGGGCTAGTGAACCGCCTCCCCCCATTCCCCCCACCCCCCGCGCAGTACTCATGTACGGATCTTTCAGCCACATCCTTTTGGGCAGACTCTAGTCACGCTACATGTACACACCACAAACAGACCACAGTTCCGTATATGCTTTTCCACGGAGCCGCTGTGCTCTCTGCTTCCCTGTGCTGCCCACAGGGATTTATGCCGTGGAGATACGAGACGACACATTTACATCCGTGTTCAGTGTTCACTTCTTTGTGTGTGCAGTGCTCGCCTGTTTGTGGATATTTGTGGATATATCCATGCACACAAACCTACATGCGTGTAACTGCTGCCTCACAAGTGCTGGGACGCGTCACCAATCTGCAGATCTGACCTCACGCTATTGGATGGTTGTACAACCGAGGATGAAATTCAAACTCTCCCTCTTTTCCAAGAGCCTAGAGCACCACAAAGGGGGGGGGGGGGTACACGTTTCTTCGCCATATGTGACTTTCATTCTCCCATGCACCCCTCACCATGTTTGCAGCCCCTTTCACACTTGTTTGTTGTCTGTACAATCCCTTGTACACTTGATGTTACACAAAGAGCTTCTCCCACCCAAACCTACCCATTATCTACACACTCCCTCTCAGACTTCTTGCTGTGTACAACCATTTTCACACTCCTCTTTTATCTGCACAATCCCTCTCTCTCTCTCACTCCTACATCATCATATCTCTCCCCAGTCTGTCACCTTTGAAGTCCTTTTTACACCTGGTGGTTACCTATGCGGTCGGTTCATCTCTAACAACAGTGTATAACTTGCACAGGGGGGCTCGCAGTGTGTGGAGGGCTCTGTGTGGGTGTGTGGAGGGCTCTGTGTGGGTGTGTGGAGGGGCTCTGTGTGGGTGTGTGGAGGGGCTCTGTGTGGGTGTGTGGAGGGCTCTGTGTGGGTGTGTGGGGGGGCTCTGTGTGGTTGTGTGGGGGAGCTCTGTGTGGGTGTGTGGAGGGATCAGTCTGGGTGTGTGGGGGGCTCACAGTGTGTGTGAGGGCTCTGTGTGGGTGTGTGTTGGGGGGCTCTGTGTGGGTGTGTGTGTGGGGGGCTCTGTGTGTGTGTGGGGGGCCCTGTGTGTGTGGGGGGCCCTGTGTGTGTGGGGGGGCTCTGTGTGGAGGGGCTCTGTGTGGGGGGCTCTCTGTGGGTGTGGGTGGCATTTGCGAGAGATTAAGCTATTGGCATTGTAAATGACAATGTCATTTATTTATCGGTTTTCAAAACGAACACATAAAAAAATAATTGTCATTTACAATGCCAATAGCTCTAACTTTTCCAAAGGCAAAACCGTTGCATTGTAAATGGTTGTTGTAAATGCAGTCCAAACTTCAAGCTGGGACTGTTCTTGGTTGCTTAATGTTACTCGAATTAACTTTGCTTTTTATCCTGAATCGTTTAAGGATCTTGCGTGGGACTGTTTGTATTAGTGCCAGTTTATGTTCTGAACTGTCTATTGAGATGTTTGTATGTTCAACTATTTTTGGCTTTGTAATAAATCTTTAACATTTTCAGTGGTAGTCAGTGGTCCTTTGAGTTCATTTGGATTTATTTGGAAGTGGTTCAAAGTTATCAATGCAAGATCTTTCTTTATACTTCTAGAACAGGGAAAAAGTTCAGTCGACCGGGTTTGGGATTCTAGAGATGGGTAAGAAAATCTAGATTAAAATCCCAGCTTCCCCATGCATAAGGGCCATAATTTAAGGGTCGAGAAAAGATGTCTGCCTCAGAAGGTCTAAGTGAGCTGTACTGCTACTTGTGTGTGCATAAGGGCAGGAGCTTATGGGATGAGAAAAGTCTGGACCCCAGAGGTGAACCTCACTGCTACTTCTGTGTGCATACGCACAGGGGCTTAAGGGATAAACAAAGTCTGAACCCCAGAAGTGAACCATACTGCTACTTCAGTGAAATGAATGAATGAAATGAAAATAGGATTTCTAAAGCACAACAATTACCCGCAGGTATCTCGGTGCTGAGTCCTAATGCAAAACCAGAACTATTATGGAAGGTACTAGGACTATTTGCTAAAAAGCCACGTTTTTATATTTGTCCTGAATTCCAATAGATTTCCCTTGAGTTTTAGTTCTGTCAGGAGTGAGTGCCACAACCTGGATGTACATGATACAAATCAACTCCCACTGTGTGCAAGGACAGGAGCTTAAGCGATGAACAAAGTCTGAACCCTAAAAAGTTGAAGTGAGCTGTACTGCTACTTATGTATGTGTATAAAAGGCAGGACTGCAAGGGATGAGCAAAGTCTCTACCCAAAATGGTTTAGGTATACCATACTGCTACCTGGGTGTGCATAAAGGTAGGGTCGTAAGTGGTAAGCAAAGTCTATACCCCAGAAGGTATAAGTGAGCAGTATTGCTACCTGGGTGTGCATAAGCATGGGGCATCGGGGATGAGCTAAGTCTCTACCTCAGAAGTTTTAAGCGAGCTGCACTACTATGTGTGTGTGCATAATGGGCACTGCTTAAGGGTCAAGTAAAATCTCTACCTCAGGGATGTTCGAGTGTGCCGTGCTGCTACTCGTGTGTGCATAAAGGCAGGACAATAAGGACTAGCCAAGTTTTTACACTAGAAGGTTTAAGTGAGTTATACTCCTACTTGTGAGGGCATAGGACTGGACTTTAAGGGACGAGCAATGTCTCTACCCCTGAAGGTTTACGTATGCCATGCTGCTACTTGGGTGTGCATAACAGCCAGAACTTAAGGGATGAGCAAAGCATGTACTCTAGAGGATTTAAGTATGCAATGCTGCAACTTGTGTGTGCACAAAGACAGGACCATAAAGGATGAACAGTGGGTACCCCAGAAGGTTTAAGTATGCCATGCTGCTACTAGTGTGTGCATAAAGACAGGACCATAAAGGAGGAACAGTCTGTACCTCAGAAGGTTTAAGTATGCCATGCTGCTACTAGTGTGTGCATAAAGACAGGACCCTAAAGAGGAACAGTCTGTACCTCAGAAGGTTTAAATATGCCATGCTGCTACTAGTGTGTGCATAAAGACAGGACCATAAAGGAGGAACAGTCTGTACCTCAGAAGGTTTAAGTATGCCATGCCGCTACTTGGGTGTGCATAAAGACAGGACCATAAAGGAGGAGCAGTCTGTACCTCAGAAGGTTTAAGTATGCCATGCCGCTACTTGGGTGTGCATAAAGACAGGACCATAAAGGAGGAACAGTCTGTACCTCAGAAGGTTTAAGTATGCCATGCCGCTACTTGGGTGTGCATAAAGACAGGACCATAAAGGAGGAACAGTCTGTACCCCAGAAGGTTTAAGTATGCCATGCTGCTACTAGTGTGTGCATAAAGACAGGACCATAAAGGAGGAACAGTCTGTACCTCAGAAGGTTAAAGTATGCCATGCCGCTACTTGGGTGTGCATAAAGACAGGACCATAAAGGAGGAGCAGTCTGTACCTCAGAAGGTTTAAGTATGCCATGCCGCTACTTGGGTGTGCATAAAGACAGGACCATAAAGGAGGAACAGTCTGTACCTCAGAAGGTTTAAGTATGCCATGCCGCTACTTGGGTGTGCATAAAGACAGGACCATAAAGGAGGAGCAGTCTGTACCTCAGAAGGTTTAAGTATGCCATGCCGCTACTTGTGTGTGCATAAAGACAGGACCATAAAGGAGGAACAGTCTGTACCCCAGAAGGTTTAAGTATGCCATGCTGCTACTTGGGTGTGCATAAAGACAGGACCATAAAGGAGGAGCAGTCTGTACCTCAGAAGGTTTAAGTATGCCATGCCGCTACTTGGGTGTGCATAAAGACAGGACCATAAAGGAGGAGCAGTCTGTACCTCAGAAGGTTTAAGTATGCCATGCCGCTACTTGTGTGTGCATAAAGACAGGACCATAAATGATGAACAGTCTGTACCCCAGACGGTTTAAGTATGCCATGCCGCTACTTGGGTGTGCATAAAGACAGGACCGTATAGGATGAACAGTCTGTACCCCAGATGGTTTAAGTGAGCCCTACTAGGTGAATATCCTCTGACACTAAGGCTTGTGACTGTTGCACGCTTTTGTGTGCCATTATGAAGACGTAACGTGCTGCTCCTGAATTAACTAACTCCAATTTGCCAACAGCATTTATTTCAATGATTTTTCAAGCCTTTGTGTTAATCCTGCAGCATTGTGCATACATTCTAAGAGCAATCACATTTGGAGAGAGATACAGTAATTGAAACCAGAATAGAATGGAAAAGCTCAAATTCTAATTTTTAAATGATTAGCTTTTTTGACCAGGCGGAATCAAGCATGAATTTCTGCTCCAATTTGCTTGTCGGCTACCTATAATGCAAGTGTAATTGCCAGAAGCAAATGGAATGAATAAATAAGCTGGTTCAGCCGGTTCTTTTTGTTTCCATTTAAAACCAAGTATCCAGAGTATTGTTTCTGCTTTTATATGTGTATGCTAAACCAGGACGACGGCAGGCCGGGGGGACCTGGCCGGGAAGATATCCTGGGGACAGACCTCCCGTGTATTCCCAAATATTAGAGAGGGGAGTTGGTCATCTTACACTCTGGGTGAAAAGCTGTGGAAAACAACCCGACACATCTTACAGATGATCCTAAAAAATTTGAGAAGGCAATCTTTTCTCTGCTTCTACCTTTTTTTAATGTCACAAGGCTTTTTGCCTGGTGCTATTATGCTCCACTACATCCTAAGACTGACAACTATAGCTTTTCTCTTGACCGAGAAAAAACACCTACGGATATGGGCTTTGGGTCAGCATCTTTCACCCACTGAATGAAGAAAGGTTCATTGATATTTTGAGTCAGCACAAATAAATTCTTTGGTTTATCAAGAGGTAATTGGCTACTAGGAACAGTAGTATGCATTGTCCCCCTAGTGCACCACGTGGCATGTGTGCCTGCGTTGTACAACCCCGGGTCACAATGGTATTACGGAAGGGGACTCAGACGCTTGTGCGTCCCCTTCTGTAATACTGATAGCAAGTTATCCAGGGCTCACTGACTCTAACACTGCATGAGGAGAATGATGCAAAAAATACTAGAGACAACTTTTGCACATTCTTTCTCAGGCAGTCTAGGAGCCAGTGACCCCAGGCCTTTCTTGCTCTGTGCCCTGAGACAATGTAGATTTTTCACAGCCTGGTGGGCAGGAAATCTGGATTTTATTAAAGACACAGAGGCTAGAAAATCTCCTTTTATTGCCCGCTCACAGAAGCAACAACAGAAAGAACTTTACACTTTGAAACAATCCAGTAAAGTAAATAGTCCAGCAACATGCAGCCATTTTCCTTCTTTCAGCACTTTGAACACGACACATCCAAACACAGAACTAAACTCCAAAGGCGATTGCTCCCCAAAGGTTATTCCACAAAATATCATCCAAACATTTCTTAATCTGAAAGAAAATAAAAGTAACATGTATTTAATCCATCAGAGTGGGTATTTATGTGGTGGGATAATCTTAGCCTTCATGTCTTTAAGTATATAGTTCAGCAACATGGAGCCATCTTCCTTCTATTGTTGCTGAAGCTAATAAGATTAGTAGACTCTGCTTTTTTCCTTTATTAATAAGGGAGATGTAGCTTTACAGATTTGTTTGAGTGAGTCCTGCTGTTGGAGGGTCATATTTATACTTGTTAATTGCTTTGCGCCACTACCCCTTTCAGGCGCGCAACACCCATTGAGCTCACCGGGCTTCAGCCCCAGTCGTGTGTGGCAGCCCAGGATGAGACAGATCCCGGGCACACACAGAGCCGCACCCAAACATTTCACAGGTCTTTAAAAGACCATTTGAATGTTAATTAGGCCTACCAGTTGTTTCACCCCTTCTAAGAGTCCCTGCAGCTCCACTCTGCCTACTGATTAAAGGTTCAGCCACCCCCGCAATTTTTTCTTAGCCCCCCCCGAAATTTGGCTCTAGGTGCGCCTCTGACCCCTTTCATATTTGTTCACCTTGGTGAGTGTTTCTTTATAGCTAATTTCTTTACCTTTTACTCTCACTAATATTTCCCTTGACTCCTTTGTATTTGAGGTTTGCACTTACACTGTAGGTCTGCTTGATGCCCCTTCTTACCTCCTTTATCCCTGTTTCTTGAGGGATCAGAGCCTTGATGAAGCTTTGAACAATGCAGCTGAAGTGGGCTGCGCTTGCGCCTTTGTGTGCCTCCCGCTCCTGCCTTGGCAGATTGCAGGCAGCAAAAGACACCCAAGCTCCTTCCTAAGTAGCTTCTTGTCCCATGCAGGGCCTCAGTGCGATGTGCAATTCGACATGCGACCGCACCGACCATCCCAACATTGTTTCGCTCTCTCCAGTGTGGTACCATTTTCAGCAGGGATCTGCACCATTTTCGGCTAGTTTTTCGACTTCTTTTTCTCCGATAAGGCGCTCCTGTCTTCACATCCACACCGATTGGGGATTCCGGTTACTGGTCAGGAAGACTATGAAGGAAAGCCGTTAGTGGCTGAAGACGAACCAGGCATGCGTGTTGGCCGCCATTTTAAATGTATGGGAAAAGGATAATGCCACACAATAGGAGCAGCCATTTCTAAACACTGGGCAAGATCTAATAATGGTCACAGAGACCATTGGCGGTTGTAGTCCCCTCATACACCGCAATAGTTTTTTCCTGGAGATGCTGTTATATTTATATGCTAGGTGATTTACCTATTTGTCTTGATTTACATGTCTCTCTGATTAGAATGTTGCATCCCTATGATGCTTTAGATGGTTCTATGATGTCAGGCCTGTGGCTTCAGTGAGCAGTTGGTCCAGCTGTGTCTGGCATGAAGAGTTCAGGTCTTTCTTGGAAGAATAAACCTACTTGAAGAATATACTTGGATTACATCTTTTATTTATCACAACAGATGCCCCTTCAATGACCTCTTATCATTTGGTTAATTAGATTGCCTTAATCTCACCCTTCCTTTACTGTCTTAGCTATTTTAGCCCTATTTAATACAATAAATATTCTAGTGTCACAAAATGTCCGAGGAACAGCTAGATAATGGAATTGAAGTGAAAATAGAGGACATGGTAAATAGAGCAATTGGAAAATTGATGGGGCCGCTAGATGACATCACCAATAGGAAGTTAGAGGCATTCTCAAGGAAATAGAAAGATTTTAATATTACTGCCCAGCACAAATGCTCTGGATGGGTAGGTAAGACCCAAAGAAAATGAGCTTCAGGTGATAATTCTATTAAAAAGCAAAGAAAATGAAAGTGACAAGGGAGGATTTGACTCAGGAGAGAGCTGGTGATGGAATCAGTGCTTCTGGCACTGTAGATGGGCAAGGCAAAGGCCTAAATGTCCCTATATGTATTGATGCGATGAGGCTTTTGAACCTGAGATTGATCACTCTTATTCCTCTGGATTTGACTCCGACCACAAGGACATCGAGGTCAGGAGGAAAGGTACATCAAAAGAGACATCCAAGGCTTCAGGATCACAGATGGGCATTGTTGATCCTTTGGAGGAGGATTTGTTCGATCCCCTTCTAATCAAACACCCCATGTCCTCATAGTGGGCACCTTCACAGCATGTCACTGAGTACATTGCATTACGGTTGAGAAGGGAGATCCCTAAAGAAGGAAGATCTCAACTCAAATTTGAGTGCCCACGCCCCTCTCTCCTTGACAAAGTCACAGTGACCCCAGAATTGGACCCAAAGCTAGTAGCATTTACTAACAAAGGGGGCGAGGGCTCAAGGAAAGAGCTCGACAGGGTCTTAAAGTCCTGCCAAGATCGTCTGCTAGATGTCATCGGTCCTTTGACCAAGATGCTTGAAATGACAGAGGTCGCCTACCTCAGTAAAACTCTAGTCAATCTCAAAGAGTTGTGCCACTGGGCCCAAAGAGCTGTCTGCCTCCTGGGGAATGCTAACACAGCCCCCTTCAATGGAGAAGAAAGAGCATCCTCCTAATAAGCGATCCCAAGTTGATCAAATTGGCAAGCAAAGAATGGGCCCCTCCTCTCAGAGGCATCTCTTTGGAGATTACTTTATTAAGGACATTGGCAAGTATGTTGGGGTTCTCAGCTCCATACAAAAATCTCAGAAATAAGGTATTTCGGGACAACGTTTTGGAAGGGCTGTGAGAACGAGGGGTTGGCAACTCGGCCGAAGTCAGGCTTCACCCAGACCCTTCATGGTACGTTGGTAAAGTTTCGGCCAGTCACGCTTTGGGTCCCACCAAGGCTTTTATACCCAGAGCCAATAGTTCTGCAGTAGAGCCTCCAGAGGAGGTCATAGGCAATGAGGATGTTCCTCAGGTAAGAGTTTTGAGAGACCCTTAAGATACCCCTATAAGGGAGGGAGGCAGGTGGGCCCACTTTCGTGGGAATTGGAGAATGGTGACGCAGGATCCATAGGTCCTTGACGCTGTCAGAGGACACAAACTGGAGTTTATAGACACTCCGGTTCAGGTGAAAACTCCCAGGGTAATAAGATTCTCACAAGAAGACTCAAAATTGGTTATGTAAGAGATAGAGGACTTGCTGGCAAAAGGGGCTATCCGGGAGGCCTCAGGCTCTGGGGTATGTTTTTTCAGCAATATTTTCCTAGTGGAAAGAAAAACAACGGGATAAGAGCACTTGTTAGAAATGGGGGCCTCCAGTTGGCAGTGGTATGCTCCCTGTCCAAGTAAAGAGCCGCATTTCTAACATTAGTGGTCAGCAGGGAGGATTTGGACTTGTATTTGTACTTGACATACAGTGATCAGTATCCACTACTACTGAGTGCAGACCATTACGCGACCACATACTGTTTTTTGGATTTTTTATCTACTATTTTTGAGATAACCCTTGAAGTATCCACGCACCATGTCTCTGAGAGGTAAACCAGGCAATTGAGGTTGCAGGATGCAGTTTGAAATTGAAATGTAGCACTCTCACAAAATAGACCAGCTCAAACAATTTAGCAAAGAGTATGGATGTCTCATGAGAAGCTCTGCCAGGAAGGAGGAGTAGCAGAAGGCCTTGAGTGCCTGGTGGGCAGCCAGAGAAGCTGGGGAGGCTGAAAATAGGAATTTGGATCTTGAATTGCAGAACCAGTAAAGGGGGTTTTGGAGCTCAGGATCTACCTGTGGGGGGAGCCCTCTAGGCCTGCCAGTAGTGTGTCCTCTAGGAATCTGTCCCCAGAGGAGATGGAAGACTGGCAGAGAGCCCGGGATCATGAATTGGAGCTTGTGAGGCTCTAGATTAAACTGTTGGAAATGGAACAAAAGCAACGCAGAAGACCCATGCTCTGGAAGAGAGGGCCCTTGCTTTGGAGGAAAATAAATTGCTTTTGTCATGAGCTAAGTTTGAAGGAGTTGGGAATCAAGGCCAAGCAGGCAGAGCCCAATCCAAACGGTGGCAGCGTGCAGCCAGTGCTCTGGGTGGGGGGTACACATTCCAAAGGATCTGGTGCAAAAGTTCAAGAAAGGGGATGACATATATGCTTGGTTTTTAGCTTAAGAGGCAGCACTCAATATAAATGAGATCCCTAGTGCCCAGTGGGGGACGGGAGGTCAGTGGAAACATTTTGAGATAGAGGGGAGAGATTCATTATCCACCCTAGGGGATAATGCAATCCTCACCTACCCTATCATGAAGGAGGCCTTGTGCACCAGGTACAGGCTCACCCCAGAGCAGTATAGGAAGTTTAGATCTTTTAAGAAAACTGATTCTCAGTCTTGGTTTGAATGAGTTAATTCATTTTGCAGAGCGCTGGATAATTGGATAAAGGGTAGCAAGGTAACTGACTGTCAGGGGTTGTATGGCTTGATTGCTTGGGAGCACTTGTATAGTCTTTGTTTGCCAGAGTTGTGCCAGCATCTGATTCATAGTAAGCTGACTGAACCCAGGAAGCTTGCCTAGGAGGCGGACCGCGAGACAAGTCCCAGGGTCCACTAGGGGTATGTGGGAGACTCAGTCAAGGGTGGGCAGAGTCCCTGGCAGAAGAGTGGGGGGCAAGGGTAAACAGAAGGCGTTCTTTAAAAGGTCTCAATCTAGTTCCCAGGGTAAAAGTTCCCAGCTCTCTAGTGGTAAGAAACCGTGGATCTATACAGGAAGCCTGCAGAGAAGTATCCCACATGTGGTCAGGAGGATGACCTGAGGAGGGGACCCCAAGCACACACCAGCACCCACTGGTGCACATTTACATGGGTGGGGTTGGTTGGTATAGTGCTTGGGGAAAAGTTGGTTCCGTTTGAAGGGTGAGAGCCAGCTGAGATCACCCTTGTCTAGGGGACCTTGTGTCTGATGACACCAACAAATACAGACAGTAGATGACCATTAGTGGGTGGAGGGTGCAGCTCTGAGAAACACTGGAGCCAGTGTGACATCTGTGAGGTGTCAGCTGGTGTCTGAGGAGCAGGTGCTCCCCAATGTACATCACCCTGTCGTTGCAGCAGAAAACCCTGAGTGCCTGTGTAAGGTGATGCAGGTTCCCTTTGAATGGGGGTGGGTCTCAGGTACCTAAAGAGTAGTTGTGAGTCCAACCATGCCTGTTGATTGCATGCTTGGCAGAGACTTGTAGAGTTCCCCTTGGGAGAATGTAGAAGGCCACTCTCATCTGGAAATGTAGGGTCTGCCTGAGTAGGCATGTGTGACCACTCGGTCAATGGCAGTCAGTCGGGGTGATCAAGAGGACCTGGAGCCTGAAAGAGTGGCCTAGGAGCCTGCAGGCGGAGGAAGGGCAGGAGGCATGGGAAATCTGCACTGGAAGCTTCCATGGTCCAGGAGGAGGCAGACCTTGAGGGGGATGCCCTGAAAGCTACAGGGGAGCAAATGACCGAATTAGGAGACCTGCCTGAGTTGACCCATTGACAGCATGAGGAGGGGAGGGTCCCACCAGGGAGGAATTCTGCAAGGAGCAGATGGCGTTCCTACTCTTGCTGGTTTGTAGCAGCTGGCTTCAAACCAGGCAGCTGGTGATCAGTCTGAATCACATTGGATCTACTGGGAGACCGGTCTCCTGTACAGCGAGCCTAAGGTTGCTGAGCCAGGGTCAGCCCGTGTGCTGGTGGGGCCCCAGCCCTTTAGAGCCTTCCTACAGGTCTGGCTCATTAAGTGACTTTGGCAGGACATTTGGGGCAGGAAAATACCTTTCAGGCTTGTCACCCACTTCTTTTGGCCCAAAATGTAAAGGCACTCTGATGCACATGGTAGGGCTTGCCAAATTTGCCAAGCAAGTGGTAAGAGTGGGATGAAAGCTAAGGCTCCTCTCCAAAGTGTTCCTGTGGGGAGCACCCCTTATGAGCGGGTGAGAATTGATATTATGGGGCACTCAAAACAGCATTAGGCAACAGGTACATCCTGGTCTTGGTGGACCATGCCACCCAGTACCTGGAGGCTATACCTCGCAGGACCACGACTGCCCATGTGGTGAGCCAGGAGTTCATGGGGATCTTTTCCCATGTGAGTTTTCCCTGAGAGGTGGTATCTGACCAGGATACCAACTTCACATTCAAGTATATTACGTCTCTGTGGGAGGAGCATGGTGTAACCTATACGTTCACCACTCCTTACCACCCCCACGGTAATGGTTTGTTTAGGAGATTCAACCGAACCTTGACAGGCATGATTAAGGGTCTTAAAAAACCCAGGTGGCATAAGTGAGATGTTCTCTTGCCATGCCTTCTCTTTGCTTACAGGAAGGTACCATAGAAGTACTTAGGGTTCAGCCTCTTTGAATTGCTGTATAGTCATCCTGTAAGAGGACCTCTTAGTCTAATAAAAGAAGGCTGGGAGAATGCTCCCAGTAAACCTCCCTAGGATGTAATTAGCTACATGCTGGCCTTCAGAAACCAGACTGCCCAGTTCAGGAAGCTCGTTCACGAGAACCTGGAAGCAAGCCATGAAAAGATGAGACGAGGGTATGATCAGAATGAAAATCTGGTTGAGTTTAAGCCTGGCCTGAAAGTGTGGTGTGGTTGTGTGGAACAGGAGCCCAGATTACTACCGATGCCCAGGCCGCTGGCGCAAACCGCCTCTTAGTTCCCATGTTGAATAGTTACCAAATAAAGAGACGGGCGCTGGAAGCAGGAATCAAGAACAGAGTTTAATTCTCATGAGGAGAGCCAGTCATTTCGGACACGAAACACGGTGTCTTTCAGGAGGTGCTCTAACAAGTGAGCTGAGACTCTTTCTTTTATACCTTACAAAACACTTGATAGTACAATCAGAACAGTGTGACGCAAGAGAAAAGACATCCCTATAATCCTCGTGTCAATCCTACCCCACATATGTTCACAATAGGGACCCTTGACCTGCTGATAAGAGGGGAGGGCAATCACGCAGCTGAGTGTTCCGTCAACTGTTTAGGATGTGTGCGCCTGATCATAGCCCAGGGGGTGGGGTGGCTAGGATCAATAGTGGGTCCTTTGAAGAGGGGTAACTTCATACAATAAGGGCAGTAAATGGTATCTCCTGGCTTAGGCGATGGCCTCGGACATGTGTGGTCAGCCGGACTCGGGGGAAGGGGTCATCAAAGGAGTGGTATTCATGCTGCGTGGACAATCGAGCGCGGAGGGAAGGCTTGTCAACAGAGGGGCATTCATGGAAGGAAAGGAGGTGTTGGTCAGGCGCGGCCGTGGCTCTCAAGGACAGGGTCTTGCAAAAGAAGAAGGTTTATGACTTGCCCATGTGAGGAGAAGGGAGGGGTAGCCAGGGTGGACACGGGGACAGAGTCACATAGAGAGAGAGAGATCTTATGACCCGTACAAGAGAGAGCGGGGGCAGTTAGGTGCAGCTGGGGAGGGCTATGTCAGCTAAGGCGAAGGATGTCTCTTCAAGAGGGAATGGGGGGGGGTTTGTGCGGGTCAAGCAGGAGAGTTGCCTTTCACAGCAGGGTCGCGCAGAGGGAGAGGGTTTCATGGTCTATGCATGAGAGAGGGGGTGTAAGATACGCGCAGGAGGGAAGCCGGGGATTCCAATGGAAAAAAGGCCATGGTGCCTAAAATGGCTGTACATATGCATATAGGTATGGGCTCTTACTGGCAGAGTGATACGGTCAATAGTTTACGGTATTCATGGTGCTCACAGGGAGAGGAGTGGGAGAAGAAGGGAAATGAATGCTGTTTATGTACATCAATTTCTTCAATTTCTACAGTCGCCCCTTTTTACATTACAGCAGTCATTTTTGTAATTGATGGGGTTACAGGCAGACAAGCATCGTTGATGAATCTAGCATTTTGTTGATACTATCATTTGGCGTACAATCATAGACAGTTGAGGTGATGGGCAGAATACAGCACATAGGAAATTGCATTTCGTTGTGTTCCTGACAATTAAACGCACTACATAGCATAAATCTTTCTAACTTAAAAATGTGACCAATGAACAGTTTTGACCAGGTAGTTGAGAGCGGAATTCAGTTCAATACACAAGATTTCTTCGTCACAGTGTCTTTTTATCATTGAGCCATCACTGGTAGGCTCTAGTCCGTGTACTTTCGTTGGCGCTGTTTAGCACCGGCGGTGGAGCTATAGGTCCAGCTCGGTTCTATCCTTACGCGTTGCAGGGTGCGGTCAGTCCTCTGCTGTTAGACCACAGTCCTGTTTCCTAAACAGTCCGTTTGGCGGCGCCTTATGCTCGGCACCTATATTTCCGTGGCAACACCCTATTCCCACTGGAATGCAGTTCTTTCCTTTGGCAAAAAGTCACGTGGGAATGAGGGTGAGTGTGGTTCAGATAGTCGATAGGAGAGAGAGAGAGAGCGGAGTTGGGTCAGAGTTCCTGGGACACACAAAAGGGACCAAGGGAGCAAAGGATAACAAGCAGGCAGGCCCATCAATCAAGCCCAAAGAAGGGGGGGCGGAGACTCCAGGCACACGTGGGTTAGCAGACGGAGGGCTTCAAGGCAGCCCGTCATTTTTCATTTTCCACGTTGAAATTGCGGTCTCGTCCCGTATCTTGTTGCTCTGCAGCTCCACCTTTGGTCGAGGTCACACGTGTCCCAAGATCTGCAGTCAGGCTGTACGTCGCATCTGACCCATCTCCTTCGGTGATCGTGAATCTTTGAATAGGTACAAGACAAGGTTTTAGAGAAATGGCAGGAGAAGATATCTACGCATGTGAATTCCTCCCTCAATTCTACGCATTTGGGAGATACACTCACTGGTCACAGTCAGAGGTCCATTACCAAGCAGTGCATATGTCGGCATTCCTACTGAATTCAAGCCAAGCTTTATTCATTGTCTACACAGGTCACATATGGAGGAAAGTCAGACTCTTATCAACTGCGTATGTCATCAAACTCAACATTTCGGAGCCTCCAGGGAGACTCGTCTTTCTAACCTGAGTCTTAACAGTCTAACATTTCCCTTCAAGGCTGGCTAACCTTTTCAAACAGGGCGGGGGCGCTATCATCGAGAGTCAGGCAAAAACAGGGTTTTCTCGAGGGTCAACAGCTACTCATGGTCATCATGTTTATATCCGGGACAGCAACTGGGGTCTATTAAAATGGGGCGGGGATGCTTCGGGTGCTCGCGCTTGGGTGCAAAAAGGGGGTGGGGCAATCGGGGCATTTGGGGGTCAATCTAGACGTTGGCGTTCGTCTCTGAAGAACAGACATAAGGTGCCATTGACATACAGTTCCCCTATAAATGGCCAGATTTGGGGGACTTTAGCCGTCTTACCTGTCCTTTCCTTTTTAGCCAATTCAAGTTCATTCATTTTGCAGAAAGGAGAGGCAGTAATATGGCGAGATACAATCATTTTAGTTTCGGTCAATTTCGCTGAACACCTTCGCGTTCAATATGTATCAAATCAGACTGGTGCCGGTGGGGCACAATTTTACCAAAAAGAGGGAAAAAAATAGGGAGACTCTCATAGAGAGTGAGAGTCGTCCGCAATCTAAACGAGCCATTCGGTACACGTATGACATGTAGAGAGAGGGAGAGAGAGAGAGAGAGATAAGGGGGTGGTGAGAGAGAGAGAGAGAGAGAGAGAGAGAGAGAGACGTGTACGAAAATAGGTCATTTAGTGCGCTCACAACACAGAACAGCAAAGGTCAGGTAACACGCAAATACAGACAGGGGGAAGACATAAATCCGTACATTACACACACACAAACTCAGACAGGGAAGACGGCACATGCATTACATATATATATAAGACATTCACGACAAGACAGGAAACAATTGTTAGCCAACAAGATCTGTTTTATATCCTACGTATCTTTACTATCCTATTTATCTACGTGCTTAGCTCTTTTTACCCTTCCCTCCTTTTCTTTCTCGCCCGTTATCTCTGTGAGTGTTCTCAATTGCCAATACTTACACCTCGGTTGGTCGGTCAGAAATTAACCTGGTCGCGCTATTTACCCATGGTTGGATCTTAAACCATTTTTCAGTTCCTTCCTTTGGTGGGAAGTTCTCCAGGCTGAGGCAACGGCAAGTATTGATCGGGAGAACAGTCGGACAGCTTGGCTATATCTATAAGAGTGTGAGAAAGGGGGCAGTGTATTTTGAACATCAGCAACATTTCTAACTTCCCAGACGGGTGGTGCCGTGGTAACCCTTACCCGTATATTTTTCTTTTGTCCTTTCCCTACCCAGTCAAACGTCCAGTTACATTATTTAACGCGTCATTTCTTAGTCAATTTTTCGTCATTCAGTACCTGTCCAGTTTCTATGTCAGTCCATCCTCCCAGTTGCTATGTTCTAAGGAGGAACAGTCATGTTTAAGTCTACCTCTTTTAAAAACTTATCGTTATGAGGACTATGCACATATTCCCTCCTTCCCTTTTCGTCGGTGGTTCGACCATCGCTCTCCCATATTTCAGCCGACGTTTTGACGTGACCTGCAGAAGGGAGGAAAAAGAAGGGGTGGGGGGCAGCATTCAAAGTACATCAGCATGCAGTAGTCCGAAAATGTTTTTACCTACCACATACTCGACCTATCTCCACGTACTGCATTTCTTTACCATCTCGGCGTTTAAGCCCAGAGGGACCAGTAATGTCAGATAGATAATCATTGACGATCTGCGTATCTACATGAGTTACTTGGTCGTAACCTTCTTGGTCGGGAGCAAGGGTGACGGTCAGGTGGCATTTCTGTGGTGTCGTTTTAAGGGTGTCTAAAACACTTTTCTGGCTGCCTGTGACACATAATGTAGCTGCTAAATATTTGATCCCTTTGATCTACATCTTTCATCATACTTATTCTTCGCTCACAGTAGAAAGACATCCAAAACTCATTAATGCAACTGCTACAACCATGCTTTCTTTTTCAAAATACTTTTAATAAAAAGTGTTGAGGTACAAATACAGGCCTACAACTCAGTGGAGCAGATTGAAACTGTACATAAGAAGAACGAAGTTGGTGGCAGTTCATTGCAAAAAGTGCAGCAGTGCAATAAAATCGTATTAAACTTCCCTACAGAGCAAGCATGATGCATGTCAGTAATTCATCTTTAATAAATTCATAAATTCATTATCCAATGTTCATTCATTACCTAAATTACACCAATTCATTTTCCAAATCATAATCAGTACCCACCCTAAGTCAGTTCATTGTCCAAGCACATACTCAATATCCTTCGCATCTACTTTCATTATCCAAGAAAACTACATACATATCTCGGGGCAAAAAGCTGCGTGGTCAGGGTGCAACAAAGTTTATTCAAAAAGTCTCATTTTGTGTCGGCGCCATTTTGGGTGGGGTCAGGCGAGTTCCAGTACAGTCAGAATATCTCCAATGACTCGTGGTTGGACCAGAACCTTCCGTTGGAAGTTCAAAAAGTTTTGAATCATGTGGTTAACAGTTCTAACAATATGGACCATTAGTCAAAGAGTGGGGAGGGCGGCAACAATTTTCCTACCGGGTCATTCTGGTGTTCCACCGGAACTGAACAAGTCTGTGCCGTGGCTGCAGTTTAGCCATTTCCTATCCGAGGCTGGCGCCGGCAGGAGTTGCACCGATGTCGTGGTTCCCAGTGAGGGGGCGGGGGCGCCCATGCGGAGGGATCGGGGTGCCCCCCGGCTCTCATAGAATCTTCAAGGTTGAGGAGAGAAGGCATGGGGTGCGTGCCCGTCCTGGGCAAAAGACCGCTTTTTGATGTTGACCCTCTTTAAGTAAGAGCATTGGGGTGTCGCTGGAAGCCTCCACCTGGAGGGAGGTGGGGGAGGCTCGTTCGCGTCACCTCCCCCTTCCAGCGACCCCGCGCCGTTCCTCGGCTCCGTCGCTTCGATATTGGCCGTGCTGGCTATTGAAGATGGGGGGGGGTGGTCGGCGGCTGAGGCAAGACAGCCCCCCCCCCTTCCTTTTCGACAGGTGGCGGGACTACCTCCAACTCTCCAGGGGTGGACATGTGGCGGGACTACCTGTAACTATGCAGGCGATGGCATGTGGCGGGACTACTTGCAACTGTCAGGCGTTGGGTGTAGTTGCCGCCATTATAGCACAAAGAAATGCCGCCATCCTCGCTTTGGCTTCGCCCTTCAACGAAAGCCGGATCGGGTGAGAGAGAGGGGTGGTCGGTGGCCGAGGCAAGACAGCCCCCTCTCTCCCCGCGGCCTGCAGGGCGGCAGAAGAGAAGAGATGGAGAGGTCCCTGTCATTTCTTTGGACCGCCTGCCCAACATCATCTCCTACTGACCGCGGCCAGGCGAGCCCCTCGTGCCTCGAGGCCTCGCCTTCCGGATGGGCGTAACCGCGGACCTGTTGCATTTCGGGAGCTTCCGGAATGGGGGTAGGTACCTATTGAATTGTTTCTATTTCATGTGACCGTTATTTGGGCGTGGCGGGCAATGAGGCAGACATGTTGGGAGCAGGAACAGGCAGTGGAGCCTAGCTACCTCGTGGCTATCTTTGCTGCCAAACTTTCGCCATTTTATATTTCTTATTACGAACTATTTCTAATGTTTCTTATTTTTAGTGAAGTCAAAAGCTCATCAGGGGGTTACTGACTTAGCCTGATTTCTTTTTATTTTTCTTTCTCTTCCTTAGCGTGTTTCGAGCTAAAGTTTTCTGTTAGTAGGGAACGGTGATCACTTCATATTTTTATGTGTCCTTTTCACTAGGGGGGTACTTCTGGACGGACCAGACGAGTTCCCTCCAATAAATGGTCCGGGGTGGAACGAGATTATTGATCAAAAAGGGGAACATATATTCCTTCATTAGGGTATCATCCTGGACAGACCGAGCGATGTACTTCCACTTACTAGGGTAGCCTCCTGGACGGACCAGATGGTCTACTTCCACTAAATGGCCCATGAGCGGGGAGCATATGTCCTCCATAAGGGTAGTCTCCTGGGCGGACCATGCGAGCTACCCCCCAAATAACCAAACAGTGGGGAGTGGGTAGGACTGACGAATTCACAAAGGGGCATAACCTACCCTTTACTACTTGCAAAGACTAGACAGAATATTTCTATTCCACGTTGTTTGCAAGTAGAAAATACCTCAAGCGAAACAATTCCTGGAACAACAATGTCCAGGCAACCAACCAATCAGTGGGGAGAAAAACAGGCATGACGGATTACAACGGGGACAAACGTCTGCATTACCTGCCCTTCGCTATCCAGAAAGGAAGACAGAATATTTCTACTCGTCTCAGTTTGTAGACAGGGAAGATCTCAAAGAGCAACAATCGATTATTAATCGATTTCAAACAATCAGTGGGGAGAAAGGTAGGCATGACGGATTACAACGGGGACAAAAGTCTGCATTACCTACCCTTCTCGATCTGCAAAGAGGGACGATGTTCCTATTCGCCGCTGTTTGCAAACAGAGAATGTCTCGTTCTCCAGAAGAGAACCAATATGTCAAGTAGCCTTCAAAGCTAAATGAACCAATACCAACAATATCAGTATACAAATACCGATTCCAATACAATCAATCAATCAATCAGGTGGATAGAACCACCCTACCAATCAGGCGTAAAAACACCCTACTTAATCTTACCCGGACCGGACCATACGGACAGTTCTTCGACTCCCTCCTCCAGCGCCCGATCGTTCTCTTACTCCATGTAGCATTCCTGTGGGATTCCAGTCAGGACAATAGGTCACTCAAGAGAGGTCCGTTCAGAATTGGCGAAGTTCTTTTGATCGGCAGCCGGGCTAGGGCCCTCTCAAGGCAGGTATACTCCGATCATTTTAGATGTTCGCTTCTTCGTCTGGATCTCTCTTACCGAACCTTATGTCACTGATGGGCCCCACGTTGGGCGCCAATTGTGGAACAGGAGCCCAGATTACTACCGATGCCCAGGCCGCTGGCGCAAACCGCCTCTTAGTTCCCATGTTGAATAGTTACCAAATAAAGAGACGGGCGCTGGAAGCAGGAATCAAGAACAGAGTTTAATTCTCATGAGGAGAGCCAGTCATTTCGGACACGAAACACGGTGTCTTTCAGGAGGTGCTCTAACAAGTGAGCTGAGACTCTTTCTTTTATACCTTACAAAACACTTGATAGTACAATCAGAACAGTGTGACGCAAGAGAAAAGACATCCCTATAATCCTCGTGTCAATCCTACCCCACATATGTTCACAATAGGGACCCTTGACCTGCTGATAAGAGGGGAGGGCAATCACGCAGCTGAGTGTTCCGTCAACTGTTTAGGATGTGTGCGCCTGATCATAGCCCAGGGGGTGGGGTGGCTAGGATCAATAGTGGGTCCTTTGAAGAGGGGTAACTTCATACAATAAGGGCAGTAAATGGTATCTCCTGGCTTAGGCGATGGCCTCGGACATGTGTGGTCAGCCGGACTCGGGGGAAGGGGTCATCAAAGGAGTGGTATTCATGCTGCGTGGACAATCGAGCGGGGAGGGAAGGCTTGTCAACAGAGGGGCATTCATGGAAGGAAAGGAGGTGTTGGTCAGGCGCGGCCGTGGCTCTCAAGGACAGGGTCTTGCAAAAGAAGAAGGTTTATGACTTGCCCATGTGAGGAGAAGGGAGGGGTAGCCAGGGTGGACACGGGGACAGAGTCACATAGAGAGAGAGAGATCTTATGACCCGTACAAGAGAGAGCGGGGGCAGTTAGGTGCAGCTGGGGAGGGCTATGTCAGCTAAGGCGAAGGATGTCTCTTCAAGAGGGAATGGGGGGGGGGTTTGTGCGGGTCAAGCAGGAGAGTTGCCTTTCACAGCAGGGTCGCGCAGAGGGAGAGGGTTTCATGGTCTATGCATGAGAGAGGGGGTGTAAGATACGCGCAGGAGGGAAGCCGGGGATTCCAATGGAAAAAAGGCCATGGTGCCTAAAATGGCTGTACATATGCATATAGGTATGGGCTCTTACTGGCAGAGTGATACGGTCAATAGTTTACGGTATTCATGGTGCTCACAGGGAGAGGAGTGGGAGAAGAAGGGAAATGAATGCTGTTTATGTACATCAATTTCTTCAATTTCTACAGTTGTGGTACCCTTATCAGTTTGTCTACCCCCTCTCTAAGTATTCAATCCCAGACTGAGTTCAGGTTCTTTATAGTCTTTATTGTAATATGGGGCTTAGATTTTAACCAGTCTTAAGTCCCGGACAGTCTCTATGTTCAAACCAACAAAAAAACAACTATGCTGTATTCAGAGGCCTTTCACTGGGAACTTCCTGGGATCTCTTCTTCCCCCCGTTCTCTTCCATCCAGTGTATGTGGACCTAAAAGTAAGTAGGAAGAAAAAAACAAAACTCAGACTATTTGTCTGCTGATACACATGGAATGGTGGAATAGGGGGGGTGGGGGGAGGTTGTGCACCTTCACCAAGTCCCTATGTGCTGTGCCTAGTGTTGCGATACTTAGGTGCCCTCAGTGCCCTGTTACTCGTGTCCACAGCCCCTGTATTAGCCCATAACATGCAGGTTGCACTTGCCTGCTACCACGACCCCCCTGGGCCGTGGTGTAGGGAGAACCCGCCTCCTCGTCGTAGGGGAGTATTGTGGTCCCGGTCACAGTGCTCCAAGAGCAGTTTCCTTTGGTGGGGTTGGCTCCGCTGTCGCGTCCCTCTCGCGCTGGATCCTCGGTGGCAACAAGCTCCTCGCCCTTTTCCCCAGGTCCGGGTAGAAGTCCTCTGGGCTCCTCTGGTTCCTGATGATCCACGTCTTCTTTCCTGTCTCGCGACTCCTTCGCTGGAACGCCGTTTTCTGACTCCCCGCGCCTTTTCTGCCTCTCTGCGGCTGAGTGTTGTTGGAACACTGGACCGCCAATGCTACTTCATAAATCCTCATCCCTGACGGCCATATTGGGTTGGTCAGAGTCCTCGTCGGGTGAGAATTCGAAACCCTCACATGTGGGTCATTGCCCCAGTAGAGCCTTTCACTCTCCAGGACAAGTGGACTAGGTCTTTTGAGATGGCTGAGCCCAAGAGTAATGTCACCTATCTGGTGAACTTGCAGACTCCTGCTGGGACAGTTTGCCACTTTCTTCTCCCTGACCCCAGGTGTCACCCACTAGTGTACCCATGAGACTGAGGACAGCCCTCCTGTAAAACACAAAATGTACAGATTGACTGTCAGCGTAAAGGCCAGCATCAAAGACAAAGTTTTAAAAGATGTTGGCGTTGGAGGTGAATGAGCCCTAAAACAATCCTTTGGCCTGCTCCTCGGTCTTGGCGACAAGGGCTGCAGCACCCAGTGCCACATTGAACTTCAGTTCTGGGTGGACTACCGTGGGCTCAGTTCCATCACCAGGTTGGACGCACACTCCACCCCCTGATGAGGCTGATGAGGTTGGGAGCTGCTAAATTCCTCACCACATTCGATTTAACTTCTGGGTACTGGCAGATTGCTTTGACTGATGGGGCCAAGGAGAGGTCTGCATTATCAACACCAGAGGGGCACTACCAGTTCCAAGTTATGCCTTTTGGGTTGAAGAATGCCCCTGCCACCTTTCAGAGTTTGGTCAACCAGGTGTTGGCTGGGCTGGAAGATTTCTGTGTCGCCCGCCTGGATGAAATTGCAGTGTTCAGTTCTGGTTGGGAAGATCACTTGCACCATCTCTGGTAAGTGTTGAAGTCTCTGAAGAAGGCAGGCCTCACTATCCAGGCCAGTAAGTGCCAAATAGGGCAGGGGTCTGTGCTGTACTTAGGGCACCAGGTAGGAAGTGGCCAGGTGGGGCCCCTACAACCTTAGATTGACACCATTCTAGCTGGGGAGCCCACCAAGACCCAAATGTATGTGAGCGCTTTTAAAGTCTCACTGGCTATTACAGAAGTTTTGCCAAGGGATATGGCACTTTTGTTGCCCCCCTTGACTGTGCCGACTTCCAGGAAGCTTGATATTATTAATGGGGTGTCCCAGTAACATGCAGAACCTGGGGAATATCAATAATATTCAAACAGCAGTTCTGCCATGAGGAAAGGAATTTCTTTAAAGAAATAACTTTATCCTCTCAAAAGTAGGACTCATCAATGATACACACACACTGACCATAGGCATAAAAACTAAGACAAAGACTTAATTCAATTAGAAACAAAAATCTTTGTGTATGATATATTCAAACATCATATATCATATGTGATTTAGGGACAATATGAAACAGAACTAATACACATTATACAATACATAATAAATAGAAATACAAAAAATGTGTGACATAACAGTAGAATTAAAGTAAAAGAAACCACAAAGTTATATATAAATAACAAGTAAATAAAGACGTATTGCCGGTGTCTAAAAAATCTTAGTGAGACCTAAATAGACAAGCAATTTTCTTCTTATGCCACTTTGTGTATTTCGGCAGGTGACGCTTGTATGAGTAACGTCACGGTTTCAAACCCCTAATTATGAGTGTGAGTGGACAACATCACCATAGTGTCTTCATCAGGACTGTAAACCAAACGAGTTTGGTCCAACTGAGAAATCTCTCAGCAGAAAATAGTGAAGCAAGTGGAACATGCACTCTTCAAATGGAATAAATCAAACCTTAATTTCTGGATTTAGTGAATAAGGATCAATCTGGGATTGGAGCCACTGAAAGGCAATCCTATGTAGCAAACCTCTTTTGCTTAGATTGAGCACTGTAAAACAAGGCGCAACTAGTGCTTCCTTGGTCTCTCCAGCATAAAAATGATTTGCTTTTCCAGCGCATCCTGGCCTGGGCGTGCTGGAAAAGCAAATTGTCATTTTTAGTTATTATTTATATCTATGGTCACTGTGTGTGTATCATTGATTGATGATTCCTACTTTTGAGAGGATAAAGGTATTTCCTTAAAGAAATGCCTTTTCGTAAGGCAGAACCTCTGTTCGCATACTGTTGACTTCCAGGAAGCAGCCAGGGAAGGTGATCTGTACTGAGGCCTGTCACACCACTTTTGATGCCCTGAAATCTACCATGCGCACAGCGCCCATGCTCAAGGTACCTGATTTCTCTCAAGAATTTGTTGTGCAGACAGATGCTTCAGAGCATGGTGTGTGAGCATTACTCTCATAACTGAACGATGAAGGCCTGGACCAGCATGTAGCCTTCATTGGCAGGTGGTTATTTACCAGGGAACAGAGGTGGAGTGCGATTGAGCGAGATGCTTTTGCTGGGATCTGGGCACTGAAGAAGCTAAAGCCCTACTTGTTTGGAATTCACTTCTGGATCCAGACAGACCACAGGCCCCTAAGATGGTTGCTGCAAAGGAGGAGTGAAAACCCAAAACTGTTGAGGTGAGGTGTTCCATTTCCCTACAGGGGATGGGCTTTACAGTGGAACACAGCCCTGATTCAAAACACGCCAATACTGATGGTCTGTCCAGATTCTTCTGCCTTAGTGATGAGAACTCCCAGGGGGTGGGTAGTTCTCTCCACTTTTCAGCTGGAGGGGGCGTGTTAGACCTGGCATCCTTGGTGTGGTTTCCCTTGACTTTTGCCTCTACCTCCTGTATTTTTGACTGTATGCTACAATTCAATTTTGCTGGTTTAAGTACTCTGGGTACTTTGCTACTGCTGATCAGTGCCAAAGTGCAAGTTCTCCGATGTAAATTGTAATTCTGATTGGTTATCCATGATTGACATATTTGATATACTGGTAAGTCCACAGTTAAATGCGCTGTGTTTGCCCAGGGCATGTCAAACAAATGTTACTAGGTGGCCTGCAGCACTGATTGGGCCACCCACACCAGTAGCCTTTCAAATGTGTCTCAGATCTGCCACTGCAGTGCCTGTACGCATAGTTTTTAACCACCATGTCGACCTGGAAGTGCACCACCTGCCAGGCCCTAACCATCACTTTTCTTACATGCAGTCACCCCTAAAGTAGGCCCATGTTACCTCCATGGGCAGGATGAAATGAAATGAAATACCAGTATTTGTAAAGCGCACAGCTACCTCCGAAGTGGTGTCCTGGCGCTGGGGACCCTCTGGAAGATTAAGCGAGCAGTCACATGGTGCTGGGTTGACCTGCCACCGGTGCCGGGGATCGAACTGTGAGCCCCAGATTCCAACTTCAGTCGCCCTGCCCGCTGCGCCACACCTCTTCCAGGATTGAGTGTATGTTAAAGGTAGGAAGTGGGGCGTCGGCATCTGCTCTTATGCGGATGATACGCAGCTGATGGTGACTATGGACGAAGGGCCTGATAGAACCAAGACCAAGCTACATGACTGCCTCTCCGAAATGGCACAGTGGATGCATGCCCACTGCCTAAAGTTGAACGCAGGCAAATCAGAGATTCTACTGTTTGGTGGTGCCAAACGTATATGGGATGCCACATGGTTGCCACCTTAACTGGGTTTGGCCCCCACTCCAAAGCAACATGCCAGGAACCTGGGAATTATCATGGATGATGACCTGTCCATGAAGGATCATGTCCGATCCCTCTGTGGCAAGGGCTTGGCTATTTTAAAACTCCTAGCCAAGATTTTCCCATGGATAACCCAGGACTGCAGACGCTCAGTCACACAGGCTTTACTGGTCAGTCGCCTGGACTATGGCAGTGCACTATTTGTGGGGATGAATGAACATCTGTTCTCTCGCCTGCAGGTTTTGCAAAATCTGGCAGCCAAACTTATTTGCAATAAGGGCAAACTAGACTCGGCATCGGAATGCTTAAAGACACTCCATTGGCTACCGATGCGTCAGAGGGCTGCCTTTAAATTGCTTAGCCATGCCCACAGGGCTCTACATAAAACCGGCCCCACAATTCTTCAAGGGAAGATCGATTTTTATGTTCCCACCAGGAACCTTCGTTCTTGTCAATCTGCTTTGGCCAAGACGAAATGCATCCACAAAGTTAGAACAGGTGGTCGCTCTTTTTCCTACTTGGCTGCAAAAAGGTGGAATGAGCTCCCCACTGACCTGAGACATACTACAAACTATCTCCAGTTTCGGAAAAAACTGAAAACTCACCTCTTCCCCAAACTTTAGCTTCTAGCATTCGCCATCAGTAGTTGCTATCTGGTATTAGCGCCGTGATATCCCATGAAATGAGTGTTGCGCTCTATAAAAACCGCAAATAAATAAATAAAAGGTGGGACATTTACTGTTGTGTTTTACATTAACTATTGCATGGGCTAGCTCTCCCATAGACTGTCTTTGGAGCCGCTTTGTAAAAATTGTTCAAATGTAACTTTCGATTGGGAACAGCTAGAAATTTGGAATTTGGGCTCTCTGAACTCAGAATTTAATAACACACCTTTTAGTAAAGGTGTTTTTTAAATTGTGTGTTTGAAAGTGTCACTTTAAGAAAGTGAAAGACAAACAGATGATGGACGGAATGCAGAGCAAACATTCACAGCCAGCCAAAAGATCGGAGTTAAATCCATTGTTCTTTTGCTCACCATGCCACTCCAGTTCAGACCAAGTGTTAGAAATGGGATTTCTTTTTGGCTAGGGCTTACGCCTAAGCCAGGCAGAAACCACCACTCTAGTCGGGGCAAGGGAGTTACACGCTGAAGATAACCCCTGCTCACCCCCTTGGTAGCTTGGCACGAGCAGTCAGGCTTAACCCAGAGGCAATGTGTAAAGCGTTTGCACAACACACACACAAAACAGCAACTCAGTAGGGATGCCACAAAAGAAACTCCACACAAGGTTATGTAAAAATAGCCTTTGTATTATCCAAAACTCATTAGAATCATAATCACATATATACCCTGTGCCAACTGTCACCAGGTAATCATTTACAGGGGATTATATACATGACAAGGCCAATCGGGCCTTGCATTCAACTGCTGAGGTCGCTCCCACCACGCTCCTCCAAGCCTCCTGTGGTATCGTTGCTTGCACCCTCGCTTGCACCTACGCTTACCTGCACTTTGAATTGCAGCCTCACGCTAGCGCTACTGTGCCTGCGCCTAATTAGTCGGATTTTAATCTAACGCTAGCGCTATTGTGCCTACGCTTAATTAGGTGGATCTGAGTCTAACGCTAGTGCTATTGTGAATAATTTGCATTGCTGTTGTGTGCTAGGACTTTATCCTCGCTCGGTGCGCTTGTTCCATATTTGCTGGCTTGGCTGTTTGCTGCACTGACTAGACCGGCGACCCTGCCCACCCCCGTCGTCCTCACTTCCGCTTTGCCTGCCATCTTGTTGTTGTTGTCTTGTCCCTGCCTGCAGCTCCACCCCGCATCCCGCCTCCCAGCTGACCACCCCTCGCCCCTCCCTCTCCTCTGACTACTTATGGTAGTTTCTCTGACGCGCAGCGTTCACGCGCAGCGATCGCGCCCAATCCGCGCGGAAGGTGCGCCAAAGGTAAGCCCGTCTACGCCCGTCCGCGCCTGGACCGCGCCCTGCGCCAGACCCCCTGGTCCTCGCATTGCCCAGCCCTCCTGCATTACCTACGATGCCTCCACCCTCCTAGCCCTTAACCCCGGCCGCTCCCCCAACTGCGTCCAAGCCGCTCCTGGACACACCCATGGACCTTTCTCATGCTACTCCTGCAAATTCATCGGCACCGACAACAACTCCGCTACGATCACACCACAGATTCCCGACCCTAACCACCTACAATGCATCTTGCTCAACACCCGATCGGTCCACAGGCACACCATTGACCTATGGAATCTACTAGACACCATCTCTCCGGACGTCGCCTTCCTAACAGAAACATGGATGAACGCCTCTTCCACCCCAGACATCTCCATTGCCATCCCAGAAGATTATAAGATCATACGCAAGGACCGTACCGGCCACACAGGAGGAGGAATCGCTATCGTCCATAAGAAATCCATCCACATCTCAACCAGCTCTGACGTCAATCTCGCCAACTCTGAACACCTTCACTTCCAGATCCACATCGACCCCAAGACCACACTCAGAGGCATCCTCCTTTACAGACCTCCAGGACCCCGCGCACAATTTAGTGAGGACATCACGGACTTCATCACTCCACACGCGCTCCCCTCCAAAGATTACATCCTTCTGGGAGACCTCAACTTTCACCTTGAAAAGAACAACGACCACAACTCCACCACCCTCTTGGACAACCTCGCCAACCTCGGACTTAAACAACTGGTCACTTCCCCCACCCACATCGCAGGTCACACACTCGACCCTATCTTCACCTCCAGCAATCATGTCTCCTTCAGCCACACTTCGGCTCTCCTCTGGACTGACCACAGCTGTGTTCACTTTACCTACAACAAGCCCAAACCCAACAACCACCCCCAACCAACTCTGCAAAGAAACTGGAACAAAATCACCATCGACCAGATCTCCTCATCGCTTCTCCTAAACCCCCCAGCCCACTCCTCAAACCCCGACCAAGCCGCCACCAACCTCACCCTATGGTTATCCAACAGCGCCGACACCCTAGCACCACTGAAAAAACGACAAAGCAAACTTGGCAGCAAGAAGGCCTCCTGGTTCAACGATGATCTTAAGAAATCCAAGAAACTCTGCTGCTCCCTTGAGAAGGCCTGGAAAAAAGACCCAACCACCAGCACCAAGGACGCCTTCAAAAACGCCACCCGCATACACCACCAACTGATCCGAAAGGCCAAGAAAACCGCCTTCAAGGACCGACTAGATAACAACGCCCACAACAGCAAGGAACTTTTCAACATCGTCAAGGAATTTACCAATCCCTCGGCCAACTCTAACGACATCACCCCCTCTCAAGCCCTCTGCGACTCCCTAGCCTCATTCTTCCACAACAAAATTGCAGACATCCACAACAGCTTCGACAACCAACCCGGAGACCAACCCACCCAACCATCTGCTGGACCTTCACCCCCCTCGAACATCCTTAATGACTGGAACCCAATCTCCACTGAGGACACCATCCGCCTGATGAACTCCATCCACTCAGGATCCCCCACAGACCCATGCCCTCACCACATCTTCAACAAAGCAAACTCCGTCATAGCACCGCACCTCCGAGAAGTCATCAACTGCTCCTTCAACTCCGCCACCTTCCCGGAAAGCTGGAAACACGCTGAACTCAGCGCCCTTCTGAAAAAACCCACAGCGGACCCCACCGAACTCAAAAACTACCGCCCCATCTCGCTCCTTCCATTCCCAGCCAAAGTCATCGAGAAAGCTGTCAACAACCAGCTCGCCGCCTTCCTCGAAGCCAACAAATCCCTCGACTCCTCACAGTCCGGCTTCCGAGCAAAACACAGCACTGAGACCGCCCTCATCGCAGCAACAGACGACATTCGAACTCTACTGGACAATGGAGACACATCGCCCTCATCCTCCTCGACCTCTCCGCAGCCTTCGACACAGTCTGCCATAGCACCCTTCTACAGCGCCTCAGAAACATCGAAATCCAAGGAAAAGCACTAGAATGGATCACCTCGTTCCTCACCGGAAGAACCCAGAGAGTCCGCCTTCCACCATTCAAGTCAGAGGCCACTGAAGTCATCTGCGGCGTACCACAAGGATCTTCACTCAGCCCCACCCTTTTCAACGTATACATGAGCCCCCTCGCGGCCATCGCCCGCCAACACAACCTCAACATCATCTCCTACGCGGATGACACTCAACTGATCCTATCACTCACCAAAGACCCCAACACCGCCAAAACCAACCTACACGAAGGAATGAAAGAAGTAGCCGAATGGATGAAACACAGCCGTCTGAAACTGAACTCAGATAAAACAGAAGTCCTCATCTTAGGTACCTCCCCCTCTGCATGGGACGACTCTTGGTGGCCAGAAGCCATTGGAAAAGCACCCATCCCGACAGACCACGAACGGAACCTGGGCGTCATCCTGGATTCCTCACTTTCGATGAACAGCCAAGTCAACGCCGTCTCTTCATCCTGCTTCAACATTCTTCGCATGCTCAAAAAAACATTTCGTTGGATCCCCACCGAAACTAGGAAAACGGTCACCCACGCTCTGGTCACGAGCCGACTGGACTATGGAAACACCCTCTACGCCGGTACTACCGCTACACTCCAGAAAAAACTCCAACGAATCCAAAACGCCTCAGCCAGGCTGATATTAGACATCCCGCGTAAAGAACATATCTCTGGTCACCTGAAAAACCTCCACTGGCTTCCCGTCAATAAGAGGATCACTTTCCGGCTCCTAACCCACGCACACAAAGCACTCTACGAAATCGGACCAGAATGCCTCAACACACGACTGTCCTTCTACACCCCCTCCCGCCAGCTACGATCATCCAACCAAGCCCTTGCCACTGTACCTCGCATCAACAAAACCACCATGGGAGGTAGATCCTTCTCCTACCTGGCAGCTAAAACCTGGAACTCACTTCCCACTTACCTTCGCCTTACCCAGAACCACCTAGCATTCAGAAAGCAACTTAAAACGTGGATATTTGACAAGTAATTCCCCACCCCTCCTTAAGCGCCTTGAGACCCTCTGGGTATGTAGCGCGCTATATAAATTCTCTGACTTGACTTGACTTGACTGTCAGAACCTTTAGAAAGCACAAGTAGCCAATATAAAACAACCGGTAACTACTGGCAAAACACTGTTCTCAGCATTATCACTAGCAACATAAACGCATTATGTCTGCATTCCATTAGGCATAAACACATTATGCATAAATGACTTTTTTCAATGCTGGCACAGGAAACCAGAAACCAACTGCCCGGTCTCCACATGTGGATCCTCGACCACACCCACCATCAGGCAACCAATGCCTGACTTCTGGTCCCGGGCACAGCTTCCTTTCTGGAGGGCGCGTTGTCCCGCCCTCACTGATGAGGTCACTAGCTCCTCCTCTCCACTCGCACTGCCTCGGTTGGGCTTCCTGTTGCCCCAGCAACTGTCCCAGTCCTGCTGAGAGCCTAGGCTCCCGGCACCTTGATAAAACAGAAGCACTTCACCACGTGCTCTACAGAGATAGTGCCACTGTGCACGCACCTCATTGAGCCAGCGCTGGGACTGGCAGATAACTCCCTGGTCAGCGCTCCTAATGCGCTTCCTCAATTCACGGGGGGCACAATGGTCACGACGCCCCGTTCCACAACACACAGGGCAAAAAGGACAAATGTGAAGCGCCCCGCCTGTCTCTCTCTTGAAGACCAAGCAGGGAGCAGGCAGCACTAGTAGCCTTTTCACTCGCCGAAAAGCACTGCTTTTGCGCTGAGCTTCCTCCAGGCCAGGTAACACTGCACGCACAGGCCATGGAATGCCAGAGACCTGAAACAGGTTTGAAAGACTACTTTGGTGGGTGGCGCAATCAGCGCTGCAAGCCCACCAGTAGCATTTAGTTTACTGGCCCTGGGTATCTGAGATACCACTTCACAAGGGACTGACAGTTAAATCAAATACGCCAAATAGGTGTAGACCAATCATATTATGTTTACCACAGAGAGCACACACACTATACACTGGACAGCAGTGCTAAAGTGACCAGAGTCCTAAAACCACCATAACAAGGTCAGAAAAAAGGGTAGGAGGAAAGCAAAGCGTTCAGGGATGACCCTGCAAAAAGGGCAAAGTCCAACACCCAGTCATTTACAAATCAGTCTTGACCCTGTGCCTCATAGGAACAGTCCAGCCCTAACTGCCAAGCCAGGTCCTCCCTGGACAGGAAACAAGCATCCTGGGACCGGTTTCCGGGCATCACCGCTCATCAGTCTGGCTATCTTTAATCCAGTGGCACAGTGAGCCCAAGACCCATGGCTGGGCATACCCGGAGCACTTAGCGCAAAAAAACAAAAGACAAACAGATGATGGACGGAATGCAGAGTAAATCAAACATTCACCCCTACTCAAAAGATCAGAGTTAAATCCATTGTTCCTTTGCTCACCATGCCACCTCACTTCAGACCCAGCCATTTGCAAATCAGTCTTGACCCTGTGGCTCATGGGAACAGTCCACCCCGAAATTCCAAGCAGGTCCTCCCTGGACCGGAAACAAGCATCCTGGGGCCAGTTTAAGGGCCTCACCCCTCATCAGCCAGGCTAGCTTGAATCCAGTAACACATTGAGCCACAGACCCACGACTGGGCTTATTATGCGCTCTTAGGGCGAGCAAACAAAAGACAAACAGATGATGGACGGAGTGCATTTCTTGTTTTACCATCCTGTGCATCTCTGCCTGCTTGTGGATTCACTATCTGGTTTTAGACTGCCAGGGGCTGTTTGTGCATTCACCCCAGACACTCACACAAAGGGAGTTGAGGTGTGCCCTGCATATGCTGATGAGCCATCCTGGGCTAGAGGTGTGGGAGGAGTTGTCATTGACACCTGCATAGGCTGTGGCTGCTCTGCACAATGCTGTCTCCACTTCCTGTAGAACAACTGGACCCAGGCAGACAGATCTGATTTTACTGAGCAAGAGAGACTTTCTGAAAAAAAACTTCAGTGGGAAAAAGGAGTATAAGCATTAGACCTAAAACCTCAGAACTTTAGATTACATCTGGAATCCAGAGGACCCAATAACAAGAACAGCAAAACTGTCACATCGCCTCCCCAAGGGATCAGAAACTGACGCATTTCTGTGTTTTTCAATGCATTCCTCCTCTGCAGCTGTGTTACATTGTGGATTTTGACGTATCTGAAGTACTTTGTGTAAAAAGCATGCATCCATAGATGCCTATAGACAGAATTGCTTGAAACCTTTTAAAAATAATATTTTGAGTTGAGTATGTTGGATATGTGTTTGATATAGATAAAGATACTTTATTTTTCTGAACTGGTGTGGCATCCATTTATAGTGTTTTCACTGTGTTACTGTGTGTGTTTTGTGCAAATACTTCACACATTGCCTCTGAGATAAGCCAGACTGCTTGTGCCAAGCTACCAAGAGGGTGAGCAGGGTTATCTAAGTGTGTAATTCCCTTATCCTGACTAGAAGGGAGGGACCCTACTTGGACAGGGTGCATACCTCTGCCAACTAGAGTACCCCATGATACATTTAAAGGAGATAAAAGAATGGGTGGTTTATCACCACTTCAAAATGATTTACTTGCTAAGGGATGTCCTGAGAAAGGGGAACTGGCTAATGCGACTGTATCTCAAGGATGAGTATTTGGCTATCCCCGTTTGACCTCCCCATCAGAGGTACATCAAGTTTACCTGGACGGGCAAGCTTTGGGAATTTTGCAGTCGCCTCTTTGGCCTCTCCTCAGTACCCAGTAGCAGCTTGGGGATGGGCAAGGGGAATAAGGCTCATGAATTATCAGAGAGAAAGTGTTGAAACACACCAAAATGACAATTCAGTTACTAGAGAAGCTAGGCTTTACAATAAACCAGAAGAAGTCTTGCTTAGTACCAGGACAAGACACAGTTTCTAGGCTGTTTTGTAGACACAGTTCAGGCAGAATGGTGGCTACCAAAGGAAAAGTTTATATAGCTACGCAAGAAATTGACAAAAATGTTAAAGAAAGAGGAAATATCGCTGAGGGTCTTAACAAGGATTCTGTGCCCATTATCTTCCACGAATCAGGCAATATTCCCAGGCCCCTTGTACTACTAGGCCCTCCAAAGACTCATAACAAGGTTCTTACAAACCAATCGGTCGTACTCAGCAATGTCCCAAGATCAAGATTCAAGGAAGTAGCTGTTGTGGTGGCTCAAAAATGCAGAAGCATGGAACAGGAAGGCCATTTCCAGGGAGGAACCCGAACTAGTGATAGGATCAGATGCAAGTTTAGAAGGCTGGCAGTGAGATGTGGCAACTCTTCCACCCGGGTCGCTGGACAGTTCAAGAGAGGAAGTTACTCATCAACTGCTTAGAATTGCTAGCAGGTTCATTTGAGGTATGCTGCTTTACCCAGGGAATGATGAGATGCTGTGTAATGCTCCGTATGGACAATGTGTCAGTAGGAAAGTATGTCAGTAAGAAGGGTGGACCTCTTCCAAAGGGTCTTGCAGATTTAGCGTGGAACTTTTGGGGCTACTGTTTGAGCAAAGGTATTTCTCTTGTGGTAGAACATATACCTGGTTTAGCAATTGTGTGGTGGACTGATTTTCTCAGAACCTCAGGGACTCCAGCAACTAGAGATTGAACAGGAAGGTGTTACTCTGTATTCAGGAGAGATGGGGTTAATTCGGAGTGGACCTCTCTCTGGACAGGTTGAGTACGCAGTTGACAAGATACTACGGTTGGAGGCCAGACCCTCAGGCTTGGGGAGTAGATGATTTTATGCAGGGTTAGAGGGGTTTAGCACCCTATGCTTCCTCCTTTTTCCATGCTGCTGAGAGTCCTTCTGCAAACATACAGATGCATGCCATCTACAGTGGTGATAACAGGTCGCAGACTTGTTTTCCAATCATGTTGGAAATGGCAATAGACTATTCTATCCTCGTGCCGACTTTCAAGGATGCAATCCTAGGACAAGGAGGAACATTTCACACTTTAATGGAACAAGGTCTACTCGCGCTGATAACTTTGAGGATCTCAGGAGACAGTGGGAATTTCCAGGGCTTTTGGCAGATGCTTTTGGGCTCAAATCAGAGTCGGGCCATCAGGAACTAGGAAAGAATATCGATTGGCTTGGAACAAATGGGTTTGTTGTGTGTTTGGTGACATTACAATCCTGTTTAAACTAATTTAGTGCATGTGATTAACTAGCTAACAGAGTTGTTTGGTTCAGGTTGGTCCCACAGAACAATAAGTGTCTATAGGTCAGTCGGACACTATTTGGTAGATGCGTATCTGTTGGTCAGAACCTCATTAGAAAATCTTTCATAGCATGTGAGTTCTGAATCCACCTACAGCAAAGTACACCTTAAGGAGGTAGAGATGTTTTACAGATTTTAGTGAATTGGAATGAGAACTGTACTTTGTCGTTAAAACATATTTCTTAAAAACTGACGGTTTTACTCTGTCTGGTGTCATTTAGGCAGATGTAAGGGCTCTAGATGTTACTACCAGTGATAGAGCGCGGGTTCACCTGCTCGTTTTACCATACTCTCCTGGGCCCATAAACATACACACTTTGAACAGGTAACCCTTGATAATCAGGATTTAATTAACTCTTTTAGGACCTATACCATTGACTTACCAATCCTTGTCCCTGGTACCTAGAGTCTTAAAGGATCAAGGGAGTTAGAATAATAGGTAGAAAAACAACATTTGCATTTCATAAAATAACCACAGACTCAGAAAAAGGTTTAAACACGTTACCTATGAAAATTATTTAAATGTCAGAGTCCATTCATTGAAAATGAGAGCTCTTTTAATTAAAAAACATTTGCATATATTTGATTAAGTGGCTGATAAGCTCAAAATATTTCCTTGTTTTTCCCACATAGACCCCTGAGGAAGGGTCACAGACCCGAAATGCATTGGGTGGATGTGGAATGTAGAAGCAAGATGTTTTTGCATAAAACGAATTTGCATAATTGAAAAAAACAAGAAATGAAACAAATACATTTCTTCGTATTGAAACATGGATTAAAGGTGTAAGAAGTATTCATTCAATTTGGAAAAGAGTGATTAAGACCAACTACAGGTCTAAGTATAAATGTGCACACCACCACCTGAAGGTGGAAATTCCACTTTCTACAAAACTATCTCTTTTAATTAGGAAGATAATGATCAAAGCAATTATGCAGAGATTTTTTGAGACTGTCTTTAAGCATTTGAACATAGGAAGGGTAGAAATGGGAAACAGTATTATGACGTACCCACACAGATGATATTTACCTAGAAGGGTGTGAAGACCAACCCTGGCCACGGGCTGGGATAAAGAACAGGACTCCCAAAAGTTCAGGTGCCAACAGGATAGAATAGATTCAGATCAGGACAGTTGGAGACCAAATCAGGATGGATGCAGGTAAGCTTAGAAGTGCAACGCCAGCATCACACCCCTCTCTACGGCTAACAGTCGGATCTCGATTGGGTTATCGATCTCTTCCCGAACCCCAATTGGGTTATCGATTTTCCTCCCTAACCCTGATTGGGTTATCGATTCTTCTGACAGAGTGCTCCGCAGGCACCTCTGCTCTCAATCGCCTATTGAGTGCGTTGGGTCAGTGACAGGTCAGCTATTCGGACAATCTAACTAGCTAAGCCTACCTTAGTTATACCATTTTCCAGGGCAGTGTACCACCCCCCAATGTTGCAAATTGTGTGTTCCCTCAATTTGATTGGTCAAAGGGCGAGGAGAGGTCATCACACCATACCAGTTATGAGGTCATTTCATTCAAATATTTAAATCAACGTTACCTCCCATAATTTTATTTTCTCATGCACTTTTATTCCGCCCGACAATGGATGTTTCAATAATAAATACAGAGTATCAATTTTGTATAGTTTAGCTTCCTTTGGAGAGGTCGAAGGGTGAGTTCCCCATGAACATTGCTGGTAGAACAGGACTTGGCGGTGATTCAATGCCATGGCTTGTGGACTCACGGGATTTTGGCATATGCGCAGTCTCGGTGTGGTAAATAAAATATTACCCTGTCGGAATTTCTATACTTAAACAATGGGTCATGCATATAATGAGAGGCAGAGTCCGTGGTGTCCGATTCAAAAGGGCTTTATTTCAGTAACTCGAGTTAAGGGAGAATCGGGTTCCATCACCACTAAGGTTCAGGAAGGATCGTCATCTGAACTTTATTCATAGAGTACATTATTTATACATTAAACATACATTACATTGCATAGAGAAGGCGGAGCAAGCGAAGGAGAGAGATAAGAGCACATGGGCGTTCACTTGAGGAGTCATAGGTGTGTCATAGGTGGGTGGATACATAGAGGGGGTCTGCATGGGCAGCTGGAACCTTTACCCTACTTGTGTGCACAACTTGGTCATGACGTGCAATTGACGTGGAACTGGGGGAAGCTGGGGGGAGCTGACTTTCATTCTAGTAGAGAAACCTTGAGTGTCAGGACGACCTGCACGACTGGTATTATCTGATATCTTGAGTTTGGAGGATGTATTACCTGAAGTAAAGGTCGCTCGAGCAAAGGTTGCTCATCACTAAGAGCCAGTATGTGCATATATTTCTTCGTGCATTGCGTGGGGGCCATGGGCTTTCTATGGATGCGAGCTCTGTAAATCACTTGAACGGAGACAGAAAGGCTGGGCCCTATCTTCTGCAGGCGGGTTATGTTTACCTTCTTCACTAAGCAGGAATGTGTTTCTGTGGAGCAAAAGCGGATAACTGTAAGCAAAATACTGTCTTGGCAGGCCGGGCTGGGCACCTCTCGGCTGAGCAGGAAGTATGCGAGAGGTCAGGGATACATAGCTAAGCTAAACTGCAGATTTCAGAGAGTCTGGGAGGCATGGAGCCTGAATTTGGGTCCTGGCTCAGCTGAGCCACAAAAAAAGGTTAATCTCGACTTTTAAACGTGCACCTTGCAAATACATTGGCAACATAGGCCTCAGTGCAGAATTAACGTTTCGTTCATGGAAGGTTTGGTAACTGACATTCTAATGTTGGTCGGAAATGCAGAGGCATTATTATTGCAGGCATGAGAGGAAAAATGCATGGGTGACATGCACTAAACGTGGGGTACACGCAGGGGACACATTGGCCATATAAAATCCATTTTCCTCATTCCCTCCTTGTCCCCTACTCTATTTTCATGAGACCGTATATCTGATCATACAGCATCATTTGTTCGTCTTTTTTCTTTTGTATACGTGGATGGGGAATACAGGCAGTGGCACACAAGCCGCAAATCGCCGTGCCACATTGCAGACAGAGACAGCAGCTGAATATCATAAGCAGTATCATTCCTAGGAAAGACAACACTTTCCATCCCCATGCTGATATTACACTCCAGAGCCAACCGGACCAAGTCCATGTGCCTGGGTTTTGATGTATTTCGTGAGCTATCTTGTGAAGTCTTGTTATTGCTGCGTACACAGATGGCGCGTTATTAGGAATAAACACGCAACAACTGGAGCCGATCACTCTACAAGCCCCGCCCCTATCTGCCAGGATGACGTCAAGAACAAGGCGATTCTGAAGAACAACAAGTCGCATGGCAGACTGCTCCTCGGTCAAGTTCGCCAGGGCTGCTGTAGTCTCGTTCACTACTGCTTCTAGAGTTCTTGTTAACCTGCGTATTAGTTACTGTTTTGGATGGGACCTATGAAGAAAAAGAATCCTTTATTGAAATCTGTATATTGCTCCCAAGCTGTCTCAGTCTGATCAATCACTGGGGAATCGGTCTCCCTCCTGTTTCTAACATGCACTAGTCGTGAATCTCGATGATAATGGGATGGGGCTAGAAAGACAGGTGGCAGCAGGAACGCTATATAACATGTCCCACCCCAGTCAAAGGGCAGACGTACATAGGCTGTCTGACCGCAAATGAAATAGGAATGGCGGGAAGCTTTGAAAGTAGACTTTCCTTTGTCATTGAACTCGACTATAGTATTACAATCACTGTGTCCTAAATGCACTGACCCTTTCTTTCTAACGCACAATTCTCCTTTTACTGGTAGGACTGATATGAACGGTGGACCTGTATTTTGCTCGGGCTGAACATTCAGAATCATAAAGTTAAGGGAAGCATTTCCTTGTGCGTACACTTCATTTTCTAGATCGGTCCCGTTCTTTTGGGGAAGACCATCTTCGTCTGGAAAACATGCCTCATTCATTACTTTATTCAAATCTCCCCATATCCAATCGCCCTGGGAAACTGTGGACTTTCTGTCTGGTGATGACATTAAAGCAAACCATGCTCCGCACGAACCATTGTGCGAGAACGGAAAAGGAAAAAGGGGCAGAACTCCCTTCGTTTTCTGATAAGGTGGGAGTCGGCCACATACCCAGCAATTTGTTACATTGCTGGTTTGATGAGAATGGTGCAACATCCGAATAAAAGTATTGTTGCGCAGGGCTAGTCGATATGACAGTTCATGGGGTGGCAGATCACTGAATGTGTGCTCTGTGGTGTCATTAAAGGAAGAGTGTATATGTGAGGCAATAGGAGGAAAGAAAACATGTAGTGCCAAGCTGATACATATAATCGTTATACTTAGAAGAAACATAATAATCAGGGTTACTATACATCTACTGCGTAAAATCTTGCAGTATTTCTCTCTCATCTTGCTCTTTTTGCTATTCTGGTCTACGATCTTATACATGTCAGGAACCTGTCTTACCGATTCACCACCTAGTGGACTTAAACAATTAAACGCTGTCTGACTTACTAGATCGTAATTTGGACCTATAGTCCTGTTGCGGGGTCTTTTCTAGAAAAGGGGGCTTACAGTCCGTACTATCGGGGCAGTCTTTAGTTTTGATCAAAGTTCCGGAATTTCCGAAGAATTTTTTACAGTGCTGGGCGTGAAGCCAACCTTTGCGTCCCTCGACCTTGACGGCAGTCCTCGTGGTAAGCAGAACTAGCTTCGGTGTTTTCCAGCGTGGCTCAAGAGGGCTCGATCGATCAAAGTTCCGAATGTAGACTAGGTCACCAGGGACGATGGTATGCTCTTTGACTGGGGTGTTGTCGGGGAAAGCGGCGGCAACCTGTGAACGACAAGAGAGTAGTGCAGACATCAAGGAAGCCAGGTAATCTGTCAGCATATTACTGTCAACATCAGTTATTTTCTTAGGCATAGGCGTACCCCACATATTCGGTGGTCTACCAAAAACCACTTCGTACGGAGATAGGCCTGTTCTGGAATGAGCTACCATACGCATGTAAAAGAGGGCAACCGGCAGGGCTACCATCCAATCCACGCCTTTTTCTGCACAGACTTTCGCTAATTTCGTCTTAAGTGTCTGATTGTGGCGCTCGACAAGTCCAGCTGCTTCTGGGTGTCGTACACAATGAAACTTCCACTGGTATCCTAACAGAAGGGACACTTGTTTCATTAATTCAGAGGAAAATGGCTGACCGTTGTCTGAGTACACGACACGGGGCAATCCGTGCCGTGGGAAAAACTCTCGTACCAATTGCCTGGCGGTGGTCACAGCAGTATAATCTGGGACTGGATACGCTTCTGTCCATCTGGATAGTGCACATACAACTACTAGGACGTACTTGTAACCTCTACATCTGTCCATCTGGATATAATCCATCTGGAGGACTTCAAAAGGATGGTCAGGAGGATGAAATCCGCCTTGTTCCACCGGGATGCCTTTGCCTGGATTGAACTGGCAACAGATCATACAGGTACGTACTTTCTGTTTCGCTGCTGCACGTAGGTGCTTGTTAAACCAGATATTCTGTAAGCTGTCTAGCATTGCCTTTTCTCCTAAGTGTGCTGGACTATGTGCTGTGTTTATGATGACTTGTACCATAGAGTCTGGGAGAAAGCATGTAGCTTTGCCTTTTGTCATCCAACCTTGGTCAGTCTGGACCCCTCCTTGTTCAGTCCATTTCTTTATTTCGTCGGGAGTGGCATGTGTCTGTATGTCGAGTACATCTTGTGAAGGATCCCTGACTGTCATGTGTTTTGTCAGTAATGGCACCTCTGTTTTTGTCGTGTCTGTTGGTGTCTGAGCTGTCAGCTTAGCTGTTCGATCTGCCAGGTCATTACCCTGGGAAATAGTGTCTGTAACTTTGGTATGTGCTTTGCATTTCAGGACAGCTATGGCTGTAGGCAGATGTATTGCTTCTAACAGAGCCTGAATAAGAGGACCGTGCTGAATTTTAGCCCCATGAGAGGTTAAGAAACCTCTCTCCTTCCATAACACTCCGAAATCATGAACAACCCCGAATGCATACTGTGAGTCTGTATATATGTTCACTTTCAAGTTCTTGGCTCTTTTGCAGGCTTGTGTCAGAGCGATGAGCTCTGCTGCTTGTGCTGACAGTGTGTCTATTCTTTGTGTCTCTATGACTTCAGTATCAGTGGTCACAGCATATGCGGCCACTAACTCTCCTGTGCTTGTTCTCATGCATGAACCATCTACATAGAGTGTCAGGTCAGGATCGGACAGGGCAATTTCTGTCAGGTCTTGTCTTGGTTTCGTCACTGTATTTATTACTTCCACACAGTCATGTGGTGCAGTGTCTACTGTGCTTGAGGGCAAGAGTGTAGCAGGGTTGAGAATATTGCATCGTCTAATCTCTATGTGTGGCTGAAATAACGTCAGTTCATATCCTGTCAGTCTCGCTATAGTCAAGTGCTATGTCTGTGTCCTATTTAAGAGAACCTCCACTGCATGTGGTACCTGGACTGTCAGAGGGTGTCCTAACACTATGGAGTCACTCTGTCTTATAGCTAGGGCTGTTGCTGCAACTGATTTCAGGCACGGAGGCAGAGCCTGGGCCACTGGATCCATTGTACTAGAAAAATAAGCACAAGGCTTGTGTTTTCCTGCTTGATCTTGTGTAAGAACAGATAATGCTGTTCCATCTCGTTCAGTGACAAAAAGCGTAAAAGGTTTGCTGTAACAAGGAGTCGCTAAAACTGGTGCTTGACATAAGGCTCTTTTTAATTCTTCAAATGCCAATGTATGTTCTTGTGTCCAAGGGAGGACAGTCGAAGAGGCTGCCTCCTGTGTTGTCAACTGTATGAGTGGCTTAGCTAGATAGGCATACTGGGGAATCCATTGTCTGCAGTATGAAGTGAGGCCAATGAAGGCCCGTACTTCCTTTTGTGTCTTGGGCTGTGAAAGGTTAGCAATTAACTGTATACGTTCTTGTGTCAGCTGTCTACCCCTCTTGGACAGCAAGTGTCCAAGGTACACCACTTGCTGTGCACAGAATTGCAACTTCGAAGGGGACACTTTGTGCCCCTTTTCTGCCAGGAAGTGTAAAACTGTCAGTGATGCATGTTCGCAGTCTGGTTCTGATCGTGCTGTGATTAGGATGTCGTCTACATATTGGAGCAGTGCAGTGTTAGCAGGCATGTGAATACTGTCCAGCTGTCTTTTTAATGCCTGGCTGTAAATGCTAGGACTCTCTGTAAAACCTTGAGGAGCTCTCGTAAATTTAAAGCTGCGTCCATTTAAACTGAATCCGAAGAGGTATTGGCTATCTGGATGAATTGGGACAATGAAAAAGGCGTTCTTCAGGTCAATTACAGTAAAGAACGTTGCCTCAGAATCAATTGCAGTCAGTAATGAAGAAATGTCGGGGACCACTGGGTATTGAGGGACTATACATTTGTTCAATTCTCGAAGGTCTATAACTAGTCTGTAAACAGGTGGTGCATTAGGGTCTGTTCGTTTAAGAATAGGGATGACAGGTGAATTACATACATTCGAGTCAGTCTCCACTACCACTCCTTGTGCAATGAGCTCGTCAACAATTTTCAGTAAGGCTACTACGGCAT
The DNA here is from genome assembly GCF_964263255.1 of Lissotriton vulgaris. Taxonomy (NCBI): domain Eukaryota; kingdom Metazoa; phylum Chordata; class Amphibia; order Caudata; family Salamandridae; genus Lissotriton; species Lissotriton vulgaris. The sequence continues at coordinate 87,040,172 of NC_141697.1, read as the reverse complement.
CAGGTGGTAACTTGTATTGGCGGATACGTGGCAGCACTATTCCTGTTTTGAGTGTGATACGGTGTGGCGTAATGTGCATGTAACCTACGTCAGTCGGACCTTGTGCCCATAAGTGCTTTGGTACATTCTGGAGTCTGTAGTCAAAATCTTTTAACACATAATGTCCTTTAAAATCACGCAAGAATAGTCGTACTCCCTCCGGAGAACAACATATAACTGCTCCTAGTTCTTTCAATGTCTTTATACCAAGCAAATTTTCTGGACATGACTTAGTAAGTAGCAAGTCTGATGTACGTGACAATGGACCGACCCCTAGGGAAACTGGTTTCGACACTTCATTAACAATAGGCTTTCCTGAAAATCCCAGGGAAACATTCTGTGAGCCTGAAAGGGGTGCCCCTGGAACCTCGTCATGACTGATGGTAGTTCTGCTTGCCCCTGTGTCAATCAGAAATTTTCTGTCCTTTCCCAATACACGACTATGTACATAGGGACCCTCTTGATCTACAGGCACCTCAATAAGGGGCAAGCCAACTTCCCTCTCTAGGCTGTTTCATGAGAACTGTTGGTATTCTGGATAGTCTGACTGCGTGTATTGGTACATTTGTGTCGGGGCAGTAGCAGGTGGCGGTGGGGGTGGTAAGGTCGCTACTGTCTGGTTTGTGTTCTGTGGGGTGCTATTCTGCCTTGGAACGTGTGGTCGTTCTTTGGTCTTGCCTGTAGCTATATTGTGTTTCAGGACAGCACAATCTTTTACAAAGTGACCTGGCTGTTTGCAATAATTACAGTTCCCAGTAACAAGTATCGTGCCTTTTTTGTTCGCATTGGCTGGTACCGTTTGGGCAACCAGCACTTTCATTTTCGTATCTTTCATGCGTCTCTTTTCATGGTCCTGTTCCTCTCCAATTCTGTTCTGATGATATTGTAACATTGGCAACATTTGCGAAGGACTATTTGCTTGCCAAGTACTCTCAACCTTCAGTACTCTATTCTTGATCTGGGGTAAGGAATTCTCTACTAATTTGCTCACGAAAAGATGTGGATATGACTCGCTACTGGGCTTAAGGCCACTATTAATAGAAAAACATTTCTCAAATCTAGAATAGAAATCACTCGTGTCCTCGTCTTGTTTCTGTTTACAGGCTGAAATAGCATCCCAATCTTCCTTTTTAGTAATCAATAGTCTCAGCAAAACCTGTATCAGGAGTTCAGGTAGTTCTCTAGCTTTTTCCCCAAGACCAACACCCGGGTGCCGGCCTTTATCCTCTGTTTCCAATACTGCCCAACTGATCTTTTTCTCTCCCACCTCCCAGTCTTTTTCCTTAAGTTTTTCGTAAATACCAGCAGGCAACAGTAATTTCAATAACTTTATAATATCAGCGTACGTGTAATCTCCGATGCGGAGAATGTCTTTTAATTCTCGGTGAAACCCCCCCGGGTCTTTATCGTGGCAGGGCAACATCTTTTTCATTTCCAGTATTTCTATTTTTGTCAAAGGTGTGTAAACATACACTCGTTGAAGCTCACCCGCTTCATTTTTGACGGGATGCACCTCTCGTAGGGGATTCTGTCTGTCCATGTACAAGTTCTTTCTGTCGTGGTGTGGGGCGGGAAGCATGCATGTGGTCAGGGATGTCAAGTACTTATGTCGTTGGTCCAGAATGACATTAATTAAATCAGTACCTAGGCCGGTCCATCTGTCTAGAAGGATATCGTCCAGTAATTTATACAATGGACCGGGATCAGAATATCGGTTCTCGTATAACGTGATCAAATGTTGAACCATGTAAATACCAGCCAAACGCTGTTCGTTCGGTGGAAGGCTCAAGAAAGTCTGGGCCACTATATCACTGTTATATATGTTAGAATTGGACACCCATTGGACGGCTGACCGGACCAATTCCTGTTCGTGTGGAGTGTGCGGTCTCTCGCTCTCTACCCGTCGTTTCAGAGCTTTTTCGGTAGCCTGGAATAGATTTTCAAGGGAAAATCTTTCTTTTATAGCATGTCCCTGTTTACGGTAGTCGAGACACTTGGGCCTGTCAAACTGTCGTGCTTTGCCTACGTAATTTATTTTGTCCTTTTCCTCGCTTTCTGGGTCAACATCTTCCGATGATGACTCATACTGCTCGTCAGACTCTTCCTTGTGTATTTCTACGATCGCCTTTCGTATTTTCCTGTACATATTTTCTGTCTGTCCCTGTTTATCATGCCGACCGGCAGTTATGTTATCACTCCACTCCATCAGTCCTTTCTTTACCTCCTTGCCAGGTTGGTCTTGTTCCCTGATCAGACAGTTAATCAAAAAACGTAAAATGAAGTTCTTAACCTCCACCTTTCTGTGTTCCATGGCCTCTTCTACACTCTCGGGTCCCTCCCCCGTTCTAACGAAATGGTATATTTTATCTAGGTGTTCCTTCATGCCTGGTAATGTGATCAAATGGTCGGTGGCGTGTCTTAATCTTAGTGAATACACGAGCATTGCACCTTCTCCTGGTACTGGATCGTATATGCAACGTGGGATCGTTACACCTACATACTTAAATGGTGTTGATGTCAGTTGTGGCATACGTGGTGGCCCTAGCCCTAACGGTGTTCGCGTCGCTGGCGGAGTTCGTGGCGTTTGCGGTGGCCCCATCGGTGTTCGTGACCTTGGCGGTGACCCCCCTCCCACTGCCCCGGGCCCTACGTCTTCTTTCACGATCTGTTGGAGCGGAAACTGTTGGAGCTGAGCCGCTGGTGGGGGCGGAGGGAACTCTGCGTTCACATAGTCTGGTGCGGACTCTTCTAGATAGGAGGAAATAAAAGCCTCAGCTGCTGTCGGCTTCGCTCTCCGTACTCTAAAGGGTACTGGTGGTGGTGGCAACTTACTGGGTACTTCTGAGGGGGTCGCTTTAGCTAGTTCTTCTGCGAGGACGGGATAAATACCAGCAACGAGGGCATTTCTTTCTCTTTCAGCCTGTGCTGCCTTGACCGTTCCCCCTCCTCCCGCAGTTCTTTTTCTTTGGCTTTTTCCGCTGCGTGTTTACTTCTCTCTGCTTGGTGGAATTCTTTCTCTGCTCTCATATGTGACTCTTTACGCCATAACTCAATGGCATCTTTCTGGGACGGTCTTACTTTCCTTTTCCACAGCGCTTCCTCTACTTTCATAATGCATTCAGAATCCCATGTTCCTGAAGCAGGCCATCTGTACTTTTCCTCTAAATCCTTCGTGTAATCTACCCATAAGTCTAAAAACAATATGGCATCTAGCCCATGCTTGTTGTACATGAAATGTCCAGGTGTGTCTCTAGGCGGGACGGGAACTGACTCCTCGAGTATCCCTTTCCTGGTCCCTATCTGACGTAGTTTCGAAAACAGTGGCATGTTGGAACTGTCTTAACGGAAAACACAATATACACCAAAATAGACTGACTGAAACAACCATTCACACTACAACACTAAAACACTAAAACAGATACATTCTAACTAATACATGGAAAAAACATAAACTCAAAAACAGTTTAACTTTATGCACTGGGATTCAGTACAGCCATACCGGTCTCATAAAGAGACACGTCTTTACCGGGTCCACCGTAATGGACACGTCTTTACCGTGCCTGTGTGAACAGACACGTCTTTACCGAGTTCAAATAAATGAACCCGTCTTGAACTTTATGCGTTCCCTACAACGGTACTCACCGGGAAGCAGAACTTGAAGGCCTCGGAAACTTGGTACTGCGTGAACTCGATACTGCGATACTGCGGTGCTGCGCATGCGCCTCGGAACAGGTGGGCCCCTGGAAACCTCGGACCTTGCTCTCTCACGGCTTGGGCTCTGGTCGGGATGATCCGCAATCCTCACCGCCTCGTGTGGATGCCTGGTCGCAGTCCGTCCTCCTCGTGGGCCTGAGGGAGTAAGCAGGAAGACCCGCTGGCGTATACACTTTGAAGTCCGTCACGGCTGTAAAAGGGGGCAAGGGCTGGACCTACATCACCGGCGCGTGGGGAAGGGGACTAGTCCCTATTCGGGCGCCAGATTATGTGGTAAATAAAATATTACCCTGTCGGAATTTCTATACTTAAACAATGGGTCATGCATATAATGAGAGGCAGAGTCCGTGGTGTCCGATTCAAAAGGGCTTTATTTCAGTAACTCGAGTTAAGGGAGAATCGGGTTCCATCACCACTAAGGTTCAGGAAGGATCGTCATCTGAACTTTATTCACAGAGTACATTATTTATACATTAAACATACATTACATTGCATGAAGAAGGCGGAGCAAGCGAAGGAGAGAGATAAGAGCACATGGGCGTTCACTTGAGGAGTCATAGGTGTGTCATAGGTGGGTGGATACATAGAGGGGGTCTGCATGGGCAGCTGGAACCTTTACCCTACTTGTGTGCATAACTTGGTCATGACGTGCAATTGACGTGGAACTGGGGGAAGCTGGGGGGAGCTGACTTTCATTCTAGTAGAGAAACCTTGAGTGTCAGGACGACCTGCACGACTGGTATTATCTGATATCTTGAGTTTGGAGGATGTATTATCTGAAGTAAAGGTCGCTCGAGCAAAGGTTGCTCATCACTAAGAGCCAGTATGTGCATATATTTCTTCGTGCATTGCGTGGGGGCCATGGGCTTTCTATGGATGCGAGCTCTGTAAATCAATTGAACGGAGACAGAAAGGCTGGGCCCTATCTTCTGCAGGCGGGTTATGTTTACCTTCTTCACTAAGCAGGAATGTGTTTCTGTGGAGCAAAAGCGGATAACTGTAAGCAAAATACTGTCTTGGCAGGCCGGGCTGGGCACCTCTCGGCTGAGCAGGAAGTATGCGAGAGGTCAGGGATACATAGCTAAGCTAAACTGCAGATTTCAGAGTGTCTGGGAGGCATGGAGCCTGAATTCGGGTCCTGGCTCGGCTGAGCCACAAAAAAAGGTTAATCTCGACTTTTAAACGTGCACCTTGCAAATACATTGGCAACATAGGCCTCAGTGCAGAATTAACGTTTCCTTCATGGAAGGTTTGGTAACTGACATTCTAATGTTGGACGGAAATGCAGAGGCATTATTATTGCAGGCATGAGAGGAAAAATGCATGGGTGACATGCACTAAACGTGGGGTACACGCAGGGGACACATTGGCCATATAAAATCCATTTTCCTCATCGGGACCCAAGATGGAGCAACAGTGTACTTGATTGGCTCAAACACGAGCTAATAGCAAAGGCAAAGAAGAAGAATTTTAGAACAAAGAATAAATGAATGCACTGTATACCACTTATCTCTAATCTATTCCCATTACTTTATCTTAACTATAGTGTTAAGAATTAAGCAGAATGAACAGTTTAGTTAGAGCAGCAGTGCAAGCATTAGCATGTGACACATAGAGCAGCCATCTTTAGTTCTGGTGTGCAGAAGCAAAGATTTCCCACCAAAGCAGAGAAGACGTCATGTCACGTGAGTGTGACAAACGCATGCGCAGTGAAAATTCCCGCGTTACGGCGGCCATTTTAATGCATTAGAGTTATTGTTAGTAAAAGCACATTGAAAAGCTTCCCCTAGATACTAGAAATGTCGGGTGGTGCAATTATTAGTAAACAAAACATGATGATTAATACGTAATATGTTATTTTGAGAGACTTGAATCCAAGCAAGTCTCTTTACGTGCGAAACCTTACTCCATCACCAGCAAGGCCGATCAGCCAGAGGGAGTGCATTTTTATTTTCAGAGGAGAACCAAGACGTTGTTTATCACCATTTTCTACCTTTACTTTCAGTTGAACGAGAAAGCTTTGCATGGCTAAGTGTCTGAAAGAGTAAGAGAATAGAATAGAAGGTTTGAGGAATGATGTTGTGTAAATATTGATTTCACACAGACGGCCTCATAAGGCTGTGTCTGCTCCCACTATGGCAAGATGGTGAAAGAGGTAATGAGAGAGGCTGGTGTAGAGGTCACTAGATTTTAGGCAAATCCCTTTAGGGGGGCGTCAGCTTCAAAAGCTTTTGTCCTAGGGGTGGCTTGCAAGACATCCTAACAGCTGCAGATTGGTCCAATGAAACAATGTTTAAAATTTGCTATTTTAGACCTCTTGCAAATGCACTTGAAAATGTTTTAACAACACTTTAAACTTGCATAAAGTTAGCCTCCCTGTCCTGACATTAAATGTAGATTTTTCACAGCCTGGTGGGCAGAAAGTCTGAATTTTATTAACAACAGGGAGGCTAAGATTATCCCACCACATAATTACTCACAATGATGGAGTAAATGCATGTTACTTTTATTTTCTTTCAGATTAAGGAAAGTTTGGATGATATTTTGTGGAATAACCTTTGAGGAGCATTCGCCTTTGGAGTTTAGTTCTGTGTTTGTATCTTATCTTGTTCACAGCATTGGAAGAAGGAAGTTGGCTGCATGTTGCTGGACTATATACTTTACTGGAATGCTTTAAAGTTCTCAAATCTTTCCATTGTTGCTGCTGTAAGTGGGCAATGAAAGGAGATTTGAATAATCTGTTCCTCCATGTCTTTATTAAAATCCAGATTTTCTGCATACCAGACTGTGAAAAATCTACAGAGCAAGTAATGCCTGGGATCACTGACTCTTTCGCTGCCGGAGGAGAATGATGCACAAAATACTAGAGATAACGTGCATATATTACCTGTACATTTAATCCACAGTGATACATGTATCATATATTTTGAGAGTTAATTATTGTTAGTGGTCCCCTAAGGGACCATTTATGCCTCACAGGACGCAAATTATTTTTGAACATTTGATGTGTACAGCTACATGAAGTATCGTTTTAGTGCCCAAGTATGTAAGAATGGTGATGTTTATACTGCATCAGTTTTCACCTGCTCTCAAAAAAGTATAAAGGTTTCACAACTGAGACATGCATCACATATGCACACCTTGATACTGAGAACTTGGCAGGTTTGCATGTGGCCTAGGGGTACTTGATAGTTACAAGTGCATGTTACCTGTGAGTACGTACATCTTGCAAGAATAGTCAGTATGGGGGACCTGTGAGTACATGTGATTTGTATATGCATGGGATCTCTGAATACATGAGTCTATGAGTTGCAAAGGACCTGTGATTACATGGATACTATACGCACAGTGTGCCCATGAGTACATTTAACTCATCAGTAGATGGGACAATGTGTGTTCAATAATTCCATGCCACACTCCTGACAGATCAGCACTAGGGCCCGTGCACAGCTCTGCCAAGGCACCTCAATCCTCATCTGTGGCACTGCTACTGTTTCAGCACACAGACCCACCCACAACTTGCCCAGTGCACCTGCATCGTAACCTGCTGCACTGTTGCTATTCCAATATTGGTAGCTGCAAACAGATGTAGCTGTTCCTTTGTCTTGACATGCAGTACCCCTTGTACACAATTACTGGGACCCACATAGGTTTACCAATGAACCTCATATCACTTCTGCAGGACCCACTTTGAGGCAAGGTGAATGCAGGAAAGTCCTGGCGTGACCATAAGACACATTCATTCTGCAGACCCTGGGGTCTGGTCTGTGGTGCACAGTGCCCTTCCGGGTGTTGCAGGGGGGGGGGGGGCAGGATTTCCACCACGCCCGTCCGAACCAGGAATGGGTCATATAAAGTATGCACTGAATTTAACAATGATGATTGCTGCTGCATGTTTATTTAATGGCTTTTTAAATATTAACTTTGTGAGTGTTTTTTGTGTGGTTTGTGTGATTTGGATGTGTAAACTGTAATAATACTTCATAGTATTATAGTATTTAATGTACTGCTGCAGTAGGTGCACACAGGTGTTCTTTCTAAGTTTCCAAGTATATCAAACCTATAGTGTGGGGTGAGGTGCACAAGAGCTTTCGCAATAGTGCTGTCAAATTGAAACAGTATTTTTGAGTACTGGGATATGCTAAAATGTCTGCTTGACGGTCTCCTTAAACAGGGTCTCAACAAGCACTGGGGCTCTTTTTGTGGGAAGATAAGTATCTGCAACACCTTGAAAATTGAAGTGTCTCTAGAAAGACTATTAAAAGCCAAATTCCTTTATAGTAGAAGTTAAACTTTTTCCTTTCTACAGGTTTACATCCACAGACTTTATACTATGCAAAAATTGCCCTGCTAAATTTGTAAAACCCGCATAAAAATATAACCTTCGCACACATTTTTTATTTCTTCCTCCCATATTTATTTTGAATTCCCCTCTCCGTCCCTGCTACATGCCTCCTGTATATACGGGCTACTCTAAACCACATGCCTATCCTAATCTCTCTCTCTCTCTAAACCGTATCCCTGCAAACTAACAAGAACTATTCATTCAACCAACTGCTTGTTTCTCACATACCCGCCTCTAATGATCACACACACGTCATAAAAGCACAACAAACAAACTGGAGTCAATGCATTCAATAGTTTCTTTGAGAGCAAACTAATTCCAACAACCAGTGAACAACCAACTTTGGGCTCAAGAGTAGCGTTCTACTCGCAGTAATGTGTTTCAATGCGTCGTCCCTAGGTGCTTGTTTCCGGTCCAGGGAAGAGATGGCTTGGCAGTTCCCATGAGGCACAGGGTCAAGATGGATTTGCATATAGCTATGTCTGAACTGGGGTGGCTAAGTGAGCTAAAGAACGATGATGGATTCAACCCAGATCTGTGACTGGGGGTGAGTGTCTGAAAAGTTTCAGCACTCTGTCCATCATCTCCTTGTGTTTGCTTTGTTCACCCTAATTGGCAGAGTATGCCCAGACCTGGGTCCCTTGCTCACTTTGCCACTGGATTCAAGATAGCCTGGCTGATGAGGGCTGTTGGCCCGAAACCGGTCCGAGGATACTTGTTACCGGTCCATGGAACACATGGCTTAGTAGTTATGGGGTGGCGAAGTGGGCTAAAGAACGGTGATGGATTCAACCCATATCTGTGACTGGGGGTGAGTCTCAAAAAGTTTCATCCTTCCTTCCATTATCTCCTCGTGTTTGTTCGTCAGGGGTAGTAAGCACTATCTATATAGATGCAATTTCAATCTAATTTCACTACTATTCCAAAAAGGTGTTCTCCACACAGCTCTGCCAGTTTACCTCAATCGAACCCTGCAGCACCCCCTGCTGTTCTGGGGCTGATGCTCAACCACTTGGCCATTACACCTAACTCCAAACACACAGTTAACACACACACACTCAGTCTCCTGGTGGATCTCATTTCTGACCTGCACTGCCACTACTATGCCTTTATCTGTCAAAGCACCTCAGTATAGGCCTACAATACAGTACTCTTCCAAACGCGGCTGTGCCAAAGCACCTTAATTGCGTATGTTGTGTAAATACACTCTACTTCTCTACCTTTCCTGGAAATGCCTCACTCCTTTCGTCCCTATCTCTCTCCTTCCTTTCTTGCATCTCCGTCAGTAAGGAAAGAAGGGGGAAGGAAGCATTCAGGAGTTTTAGGAAGGTGGTTAAATTCCGAGACAATGCTTTTTTTTGTTGTTGCAGTTTTATACAGCGCAAATACGACCTAAAAGTATTGAAGACCTTTCCCTGATCACCAGTTATATTACACAAGGTCACATTCATTTTTTTACGCACAGGGAGATGAAGTGTTTTGCCCAGAATCACAGGATGTTGAGCCAACGCCGAGACTTGAACCTGGTTTCTCAGTCCCAAAGTCGGCAGCTCTGGTCGTAAGGCCTCTTCCTCTAACCTGTGCGAGCCACTGACCACGACCAGTTTAACTTCCACATGACCTCTAACATTGCTAATGTCTTTATCATTTCAACTGGCAGGAAACACAACACCCCAGGAATAGAGTGTTAGGCAGGGACCTCACGTGGACCAGAGGCGTGAAGCCTTTGAGGGAACATGTGGTGTTCCTGAGTGCCCTCTCTACCCAGGGATACCTCTTTCTATGAAGCACAGGTCGCATCTGATGGTGGACACAGCTGTTCGATGCCTTGCATGGTTGTCTGTACATGTGCTAGTGCTCAATGGCGTGTTCGATGTTTGACTATGCACATTGTTGCATGGTGGCAACCTCGGTGTCTGATCTAGTGTGTTGGTGTTTGAGCATGCATCCGAGCCTGTTGGCATATGTGGAAATCTGATTTTATGCACGGGTATCCAAGTCATGTTTGTACGTGCCGGAGTTTGAGATAGTCTGATGGTGTGCATATGTGTGTATACCCAAGGGTCTGATTTTGTGAGCGTATCGCATGGCCAGCATGGATGTCTGAGTCTATCATGTGCAAGGATGTATGACTGCCGGAGTGTCAATTGTGTGTAAGCTCGTGTGAGTGTGCGCATTAGTACCAGGTTGGGTACGTGTTCATCTGATGAGATTTGTTCCCATTGTATGGTGTGTGGGTATCTTATCTGATCATGTGTAGATGTCAGATGATGTAAGTGGATGTGTGGCAATGTGACTGGCTGTGTGATGGCTGATTGGTTACTCTAGTATCTGATGTGTATTCATGGTTGATCATGTACCTGTGTGTTGATCTTGAGCACGCGTATTTGACAGTGGGAGTTAATGACTGGGTGTCAGTACTGTATTAGGGTGTTCACGTGGACTTCCACATTGATGCACTCGCCAATCTGCTCAATCACAAATACACAATTGCCATTTTACTTTCATTTAAAAAAATGTCAAACATATTTCAATTGCTAGTGCGTTATGTATTGGAGCTCTAGGATACTTCTTGCTGTAGGTCTGGCTTGAGAGTGCAGCTGTCGCCAGACATTATGTAATCAACCTAGAAAGGGCTTTAAGGAGCACTACAAGGGGAGGGGCTTTGGCTCCACCCACATGTTGGTACCCAGGAGCACGTTTTGATTGGGCAGAATTTGTGTGTTTCAACAAAAACTGCTTGCCCTCCACTTAGCTGTCATAATTGTGTTTAATAATCAAGCTGCCTGAGCCAGCAAGTTTTTCACCAGCAGTAGCAAAGATGGGAGTAGAGCAGTCATTAACTTTAGCCTTCAGAGTGTAGTTCTGTCTTTCATTGCCCCGGGGTACACTAATCTACATGGAATTTCAGCTCTGGCTTGACAGTGCAACTGTCGCCTACTCTTATGCAATCAACAAAAAAGATCTTTCAGCGTGCTACTCAGAGAGGGGTGATTAGGCTCCGCCAAAATGATGGTAGCCAGGAGCAGGTTTTGATAGCACAGGAGCCTTAAGTGCTTGCCCAACATCTGGCTGTGATCATTTTGTTTATTTATCCAGCTGTCTAAACCACCAACAGTAAGGCTGCCTCAGCTTCAACTTTCAGGGTCACAAACATGGCATTGGGTGCAGTGCCTTAAATAACTAGATAATTCATGGCTGCTATTCAACTGCAGCTGAAATGGAAGGAGTCATACCTTTAGACTTCAGAGTGCAGTTTTGTGTTTGAGAGCACAGGGTTACACTAATTTACATGAATTTTTAGATGTGGCTTGACAATGCAACTGTCGTCGGAGCTTATGTGCTCAACCTCAAGCGCTTTCAGAGTCCTACTGAGAGAGGGGTTTAGGTTACACTCACATATTGGTTCCCCTGCATGCAGGATTGGATTGGGGTGTACTGGTGTGCTTCCACTAAAAGGACTACTTGAATTGTATGTTTTGGCTTGTGGCAAAATTTATATTGGATACTGCAAGACTGAGTTGGTTATGGTGGCAAGCCAATGATCATGGCTATAGGCCTGATTAGTTCATTAGGAAAAGTTAAGATAAACACATAAGGCCTGACCTATTGATTGTGAAAAGCATACGTTAACACCAATAGGCATTTGAGGGTAGATTGTTAGACAGATATTTTGCTACATGAAATATCACAGATTACCCATATAGGGAATGTTTTGTTGTTGGTTTAAGACTTTGACAAGCCCTAGTGGTTGTACTGTAATAACTCTTGGTAAATCTTTTAGCTGACTATATATATATTTATAGTTTCACTGGAAAAAAGCGAAGGTTGCAAGGCTGTTATAGTTAGAAAATCGAATTAAAAAAACCTTAGAAATTAACTGAAAAAAACAGTTTGGATTCCGACCGGGAGATCAATGGTTGCCCAGTGTCTCAACCTTGTTATGTTACTGAGCAAATACAGAGTTGCCCGCCACGGTACTGTCTACCTTGCCTTCATGGACTTGTCATCCGCTTTTGATTGTGTCAATAGGGCAAAATTGTGGCAGTCCATGAGGGCAATGGGGAGGGGGGAAGGGGACAACAGTGTTAACTTTTTAGAGGATTTGCACAAGTCTACCATGGCCAATGTCAGGTTTTCTAAGGATCTCAGGGTTACCAGGAACCTGGAGATCAAGAGGGGAGTATGGCAAGGCTGTATTTTGGCTCCATTTTTATTTAGTTTTTATATTAATGATCTGGATTGTGTACTGAGAGCCACGGGGTAGATTCTCCGTTTGTAGGGAGGCGCGGAATTCCTGCATTACTTTATGCGGACAATGCCGTCCTATTATCCAGGATCGTACTAGGATTGCAAACTCTATTGAATGCATTTTCCAAATTCATGAAGGATTGGAATTTGGCAATAAATAATGCAAAATCTTACATATTGCAAGTGGACAACCTAAAAAGAGTTTTAAATTTAGCGTTGGCCCTGCATAAAGCCCCCGTACGAACGTCTTTTCTTATTTAGGGGTACTCATGGATGATCAGTTAAAATGGTGGCCACTCATTTTGAAAAAAAGGGGTGACCTGTCCCAGGAGAATGCGGCAATTTTTCACTCTGCTTCTAAAATAGGGAGGAAACAGCTTAGACCCATGCTAAAAGTTTATCAAGCCAAAAGCGTGGCCACAGCTACCTATGGAAGCAAAATTTGGGGATATCCCACTGCGGACGCTTTTCAGGTGACCGAGAACAACTTTTTGAAGCACCTGCTGAGTGTCCCGCGAGGTCTATCGAACCTAGCGGCCCATGAGGAGTTGGGGGTCCCCTTTTTTAGTGACACATTCGATGTACGCCCTCTTGTGTTTTGGATGAAGTGTTGTTTCAATGAGGAACTAATTCTTAATCATTTGATTTTAAGTGAATACTTGTCTCTCGACAAGGCAACCCAAATTCCCTGGCTAAATTACATTAAAAGTAGTCTGGAAGGGGTAGGGCTAGTTAACTTATTTTTTAAGCCCGAAACCATTGTCAAGAAAGATGTGGAATGAATTAGAGTAGCCTTTTTATCCCAAATTAAAATGGATCGGGACGAACTAGAGCTGCAGAAACCAAGTGATCATACGTTTTTAGTGCTTAAAACAACCCAGTTGACGGAGCCTTACCTTATAGGGTCCCTAACTATACATGAGAGGTTTTTATTAACCAGGTTTCGGATTAAACTTTCCACCTCCTGCTAGCAAGGCTCAAGGGATGAAGTAGAGGTCATATATTAGCATCCTGTGGCTTTCGACAGTCAGTCTCCACAGGATTTGCTGCATTTTATGTTCATATGTAAGTTTTATGAAATCCCCCAAAAGCATTTATTGGTTCCTATATTAAAGAAGACGAATTTTAATCAGGCTTGCCCTTCTCTTTTGCATTTGCAGTTGATAAAAGAGGATTGGTTACCCTTCATTGTGGGATATCTAAAATGTACTGTGGAAACCAGGGCCTGCCTGCCTGCCTGCCTGCCTGCCTGCCTGCCTGCCTTGATATTTGGTTAACGTGTGAATAATTGGGATCTTAACAAGTGTGAAGGCTCAGTCTACATCACAAGGTTAAATATTTAAGGGAGTGATGTCTTTCCTGGTACATTGCACTTTATGATTGCATATTATGCTTACAGATCAAAGAGTGGGGGCTGTGCAAGTGGTGTTATTTTTAACCTGTGTTTTTAACTAATCTGGTTTTTACGTATTTGCATGTTTCATGTCTTCTATGGCACATTGCACTTTATGATTGCATATTACAGATCAAATTTGGAGGCTGTGCAAGTGGTTTTATTCTTAACCTGTGCTTTTAAACAAAATAGTTTTTTATGTATCTGCATGTTTTAACTTTTATGGTTCTTCTTTGTGAAACCAAACAAAGTTTATTTGATTTTTGACTAATACTTCAAAACAAAAAAAACCTGTAAAAAAACAAAGGTTACAGGGAAGTTATATATACATCGTTGTTAACCACGACGATCGTGCCTTTTACATAAAGTCAAAATACATATATGCACACATATTACAGTATTTTACACACGAGGGGTTTATTACTGTACACTTCAAACTCATGTCCTTATAGTGTATTTCTAGAACAACCCCATCTAAAATGTATTTTCTGTTTTCACTGTGAGGCTGGAGATCTTGGAGACGTCGGTCATCGCGATCCCTGCGGTCACGTAAAGAAAGCAGGAAAGCAAAAGCAGGAATTCAATAGCCACCATCACATTAAAAAAAATTATAACTATAGAATTAATTCTAACCATCACAATACATAACTCACTATATAAATAACTATAAAAACTGTCTATGGCAATGTACTTTACTTTGGCGTGGACAAGGTTTCTGTTTGCAGTCTTCAACTCATTCAAAATGCGGCCGCTCGCCTGCTTTTTCAGCTGCCCCGTTACGTCTCTGTCTCTTCTCTGCTCCATCATCTCCACTGGCTCAGGGTTACCAAACATATTGAGTTCAAGGCCCTATGTTATTTGTTTTGAGTTCAGCTTGGCTTGGCACCCTCTTACATTCAAAGCCTTGTCCAGCCTTTCCTACCCCCCTGCCAATTGAGATAGGCCAGCCTTTCTCTTTTTTCAGTTCGTAGATGTTAGACCTGTCAGCCTTAGGGTGGTCTTTCCCTATTTTTTTTCTCGCCTTTGCCTCATTTTTTCCCACCTTCTTTTTGTTGGCCTTAGGTCTCTGGGCACCTTCCCATTGCTAATCAATGCTAAGGTGCAGGTGCTCTCTTCCCCCAACATGGCTGCCACTGACCCCTGCTACTGCAGCGTGGTCTTTTTAGATGCACTCTAGTAGCCAGGAGCTGGCTGGAACCCCTAAACATTGTTGCGACTCCAGCCTGCCTGCCCTGCCCATAGCTAGAGTGAAGAAGCTCCTGGAACCTTCCGGAATAGGGGAGTGGTCACCAACTGCCAATTGCCACTATAAAAGAAAAGGGAGGGAAACTTTCCAGTCAGTTGGAGCATCACTGACCTGGGGGACTCTACGCAGGAGACTTAGGCGGTAGGGCCTAGTCAGGAACCTATACCACTGGGGGTGACAGGGTTTAGGCGCTGCCCACCACGCTGAATAAGGAACACTGAGCTAGCCCACTGATCTGGCCCGGCGGGAGGGGAACCCAGGAACCATCTGAAGTGACCTGCTGAGGAAAGCCTCCAACTCAACCCCCCCCACCTCAAGAAACCAAGAGACTGTAACCTATCAAGGGCGCAGGAACCATCAAGCGTCAAGGACAAACCTAACTGCCAGGACTACTGGGGATCAATCAGGTACTGGGCCTGCGCTGTCCTGCCTAACCCCCTTTTGCTGTCCTACATCATCTCCACTGTGGTGCTGCCTGCCCTACCTGCCCAGCGCTCCCCTACTGTGCTCTGAAGCGCTAGTCAGAAACCTGTCCCCAGCGCTATCCCTACTAAGCGCTGCATTCCCCCCTGAGCGCTGTGCCACCTGTGAAGCGCTGTAGTTCTGCCTCAAGTGCCCACCTGCTGGGTCCTGTGAAGCGCTGGTATTGGCGACCCTGAGAGGCACTTCCAAGCGTTCCTATTCCCCGCGAGACGCCCAGAGGAGCGGGGGCTGTATGCCTTGTGAAGCGCCCCCCCCCCATCCCCCCCCCGCTGTCATCTGCCCCAGCGGCCCCAGACGCCAGGAGAGGGCCGCTGCTGTGGGCCGCGCCCGGCCCAGGAGGAATTGGGGGGAGAGGCGCTACCCTCCGGTGCACCAGGTGGGGCCCCGTCGCCGCCGCGGCCCAGCCCGACCGTGAAGAGTCCCCGTGGCGGCTCCTGAGGCGGTGAGAAGGTCGCCGCGGAATTCCAGTCAGGCCGCGTTAGGCCTGAGAGGCTGAGACACTCACCCCACGTGACAGGGGCTCCCACCTCCACCGCGCACCAATTGGTCCGCGCTGCTGAGCCCCGTCAGGTGAGGCCGCTAATTGGTCGGACACCGGGAGAAGCCCGGTCGGCCCGAGAATCCACATGGAGGGGGCCCAGAGGAGCGAGAGTCCCCTCCATCGTGCTGCACCCCTAAAGCTGGCTATTTAATCGGCGCTGGGGCCTGGGAAGCCTGGCTGCGCCCCGCAACCTGCCCCCACAGCGCCAGCCCCGCCGGAGAGCTCTGGAACGAGCACAAGCCTCCAAACCAGCCGGAGATCTCCGCAAGGGCTCAGAAGGAGCCGAAGAGTCAAGGTAACCCCCGGGGAGGAGGAAAAAAAGGCCTGAGTTCGCCCCTCCCCTGGGGAAGATTGTTGCTGGGCCCGGTTGGCCCCAATTGGCCCCTTTCAAGCCCTGGAACCGGGCCAGGGCCCCCAAGAGACACCGTGGGGCCTTCAGCTGATAACAGTTAACCCCTCGTTAGGGGATAGCTCCTGATTAAGGAACAGTTAGTTATTCTTGACCCATGAATGGTGGTTATCCTGGCCTAAGGAAATGCTCATTTTACAGGGAGGCATGGATTACTACTACCTGATGCCTATCTAATGAACTGATGTATTTTTTTACCTAATGAAATGGTTATGAATTCCGACAGGTAGCTGCTGAAAGGGTTGTCCTTACCTACTGAAGGGTTTACTTCTAATTAATGAATTGCTTTATTCTAGCCCTATGAAATGTTATACTTCTGCTGTTGAACTGCTTATCTTTGCAGCTAGGAAATGTTTTACCCCCATTTAATGACATGCTGATTCCTGCAGCGATGAAATGTTGATTGCTAAGTAATGCAATGTTATTCGAATGTCTCTATAAGGAATTCCTTACAGGTGCTGACTAGGAGCAAGGCTGATGGCAGGCCTACAGTTATTCACTATTTAATATTTATTTATTTATGTATTTAGGGGCGAGTAATGAAAAATATGTGCTTTTAAGGAAAGATATTGAGTTATTACTACTGTGATTTTTGATTACCCAGATCTTGATCTTAGATAAAACTTATTTATTTGAGTCAAACATACTGGTGTGGTCTAAGTCTGTGCGTGCATTTATTGTCTCAGTGGATGTGTGTGCTGTGTAGTCACTTAACACCTAAGCTTCAGGTGCCTACCCGCTTGGGCCAAGCTACCCCCCCCCCCGCCCCCCCCCCCCCTGGGGATCTGTGAACCCAGGTCCTACATTGGTGGCAAGCGGTGGGATCAGGACCTGTGACTATACAGCACCCTCCAGTGGGACAGGGTGCACCGCAATCAGACTAGACACCTATCGTGCATGCAAGCCTACTCAATTGACACACCCACACTGTCTAACCTGAGTGTGTAGAGTCCTGTTTTGACCCAAGCCTGTTACCTACGTCCTAGTGCTTTCCCTTTATTGTATCTGGGTCCCCACCTGGCAAAATGGAGTTCCAGCTAGCCGATCTGGAAGAGTACACAGTGGTGCAGCTAAGGGAATTTTTTCAGGGGATGGGGGTGTCGGTTGGGCGGAGAGCCGCAAAGGAGGAGCTCCGTACCGCTTTGAGGGCATGGGTAGGAGCCCACCCAGAGGGGAGAGGGGATGGGGGACAGGAGGGGCAGGACACACCAGGGGAAGCGGCCACCCAAGAAGAACTAGACCTACTGGGTATTGATGTTACTGAAAATGTGTTGGCTGGAAGACGTTTTAGGGCAGGCAGTAGCTGATCTAGAAGGAGTGGGTCGCCAGGAGAATATGAGGACAAGAGGGAGGAGAGGCAATTGATGTGGGAGCTTGCCAAGTTAGAGCACGAGAGGGAATATAAAAAGCTTGCATTGGAAGAAAAAAGATTAGCAATGGAGGAGAGGAAGTTGGCGCACGAGGTTCAGCTAAAGGAGTTGGAGCTGAGAGCCTTGCAATTAAATGCGCTAGGAAGTCCCAATGGTGGCAGCGTACCAGGGGCTCAACACGAGCCTAGATTTTGGTTACCCAAGGAGGTGATAGCGAGCTACACTCAGGGGGATGACATCACCAAGTGGTTGGAGGCGTATGAAGTGGCCTTGACAGCCCATGGGGTGCCCGAGAAACACTGGGGAGGTGGCCTGTATCGTTACATCCCTCCCAATGTCAGGGACACCCTCCTGTATCTTGATAAGGCGGATCAGTTCAGATATTCCCCCATGAAGGAGGCGCTTCTTAAAAAGTTTGGCCTCAACCCCGAAAGGTATCGCCAAAAGTTCAGTGACAGCCATAATCTGTCCACGCAGAATTGGGTGGATTTCTTTGATTATGCCCGTAAGGCTCTGAATGGTTGGGTGCGTGGCAGCGAGGTGCATGGTTATGAGGGCCTGTACAATTTATTTTTGAGATAGCACCTCTTGGATAAGTGTTTACCGGAGCTGCGCCAACATCTGGTGGACCGCAAGCTAACTGATCCCTGTGAGCTTGCGGAGGAGGCGGATACTTGGGTTAGTACCCGGGTGTCACACAAGGGCCCCGGGGGAGATGGCCCAAAAGGCGGACAGGACATCCCCCAGAAGAAAGAGGGGGGAGATAAAAATAAGGAGTTCTCACGAGGTCCACAAACTAAACAGTTTGGGAGTGGAGTAGGTACCCCACCTCATTACAGTTCCCCAAAGCCCACTTACCCTGACAAGAGTCAACAGCCAAGAATTGTCCAGTGCTATGAATGTGGGGAGGTTGGACACTACAAGGGGGATCCCCAATGTCGCAAGCGACCCCCAGCCTCCACAGGTGGCAAGAGTCCCGGAGTGGCTAGTGTAGCGCTTGGGGTGGAGCTGCCCCTAGATAGGGAAGGGGAGTGGACCGGCCTGACCCTGGTTTCACTTGGGGACAGAGAGATGGTCCCAGTGACGTCCTTACCATCGAACACTGTTAAGTACCAGCAGAGGGTGAAGGTTAACGGGGAGGAGGTGGAGGCTCTGAGGGACACAGGTGCCAGCATGACCACCGTGGTGAGGCGGCTGGTGTCCCCTGAGCAAGTAGTACCTGATGTGTTCCATCCGGCCGTGTTGGCTGACGGCACTCTGAGCTACTATCCTGTGGCGCAGGTTCCCTTTGAGTGTGGAGGAGTGAAAGGTCCGTTGAGAGTTGCGATAAGCCCTGCCTTGCCTGTGGACTGTCTGCTAGGAAACGACCTGGAACATACCGCCTGGAAGGAAGTGGAGTTTAAGGCCCACACTGAGATGCTGTGGTTAACAGAATGGACTTGCATGGTCACGCGGTCCATGGCTGCCCAGCAAGGAACTCAACCCGGGTTGGAGCCTGAGACAACGGCCCAACCCAATGCTGGTCCTGAAGAGGAGAATGTTGTGAAGGACACACCCCCAGAGTCCGTGGGGGACTTGCCAACCCTTGCCGAGTGGCATGTGGAAGGAGGGCCTACCAGGGAGGAATTCTGTCGGGCGCAGAAGGAGTGCCCCACGCTTGAAGGCATGTGGCGACAGGCCGAAGCCCAAGCGACTGATCAGGAGACCGGCAGTTTTCACGTGTACTGGGAGGATGGCCTCCTTTACAGTGAGCCTAAGGTTCCGGTGCATGGATCCTCGAGGGCCTTAGTGGTCCCCCAATGCTACCAGGCCTTCCTATTGGAACTGGCACATGAGATTCCTTTCGGTGGACACCTGGGCCAGGACAAAACCTTTGCACGGTTGGTCCCACATTTTTATTGGCCCAGGATGAGAGTTGCCTCTGACACCTATTGCAAGACCTGCAAGACTTGCCAGGCAAGTGGCAAGACTGGGACTAAAGTGAAGGTCCCTTTGGAACCGCTCCCGGTGGTCAGGACCCCTTTTGAGGAGGTCGGAATCAACATCGTTTGGCCGTTGGACCCTCCGACCTCTGCGGGACACCTGTTCATCTTGGTGTTAGTGGACCACGCCACTCGGAACCCGGAGGCTATTCCTCTGAGGACCGTCACTGCACCTGTGGTGGCGCGGGCCCTGATGGGGATATTTACCAGAGTGGGATTCCCCAAGGTCGTGGTGTCAGATAGGGGCACAAACTTCATGTCGGTCTACATGCAGGCCATGTGGAAGGAGTGCGGAGTGACCTATCGGTTCTCCACTCCTTACCACCCCCAGACTAACCGTATCGTAGAGCGCTTTAATAAGACTCTGAAGGGGATGATCCGGAGCCTGCCAGAGGACTTGAGGCGGAAGTGGGACATCCTCCTCCCTTGCCTGCTGTTTTCGTACCGCGAGGTGCAACAGAAGGGAGTCGGGTTCAGCCCCTTTGGACTGCTCTATGGCCATCCCGTTAGGGGGCCCCTCAGCCTTGTCAAGGAGGGGTGGGAGAAGACTTCGAAGAAGCTTCCCCGTGATGTTGTCAGCTACATGCTGGCGTTCCGCAGCCAGATGGCCAAGCTGTGGAAGGAAGCCTCAGACAACTTGGAGGCTAGCCAAGCCGTCATGAAGGAGTGGTATGACCGCAACGCTCGGACGGTGGAGTTCGATGCTGGACAGAAGGTGTGGGTCATGGAGCCTGGGGAGCTTTGTGTCCTCCAGGACCGGTGGACTGGTCCGTACGAAATTTTGGAGCGTCGAGGCCAATATACCTATGTCGTTGACTTAAAGACCCCCGTCAGCCCCATCGGGTGCTCCACGTCAACCGCCTGAAGCCTCACCATGAGCGATCTGAGCTTGCTCTGCTCATGGTGACGGATGGGAGCGAGGAGGAAGAGATTGAGCCCCTTCCTGACCTTCTGGCGGCCCAGGAGAAGGATGGTTCAGTGGAGGGAGTTGTCCTCTCCCCATCCTTGACCCCAGAACAACAGAGGGACTGCCGCCAGGTGTTGAAGCAGTACGCCTTGTTTTCCCTCACACCTGGAATTACACATCTGTGTACCCATGATGTGGACACAGGGGACAGTCCGCCTGTAAAAAACAAGTCTTACCGGCTGTGCGATAAAGTTAAGAACAGCATCCAGGGTGAGGTGGCCAAAATGCTGGAGCTGGGGGTGATCGAACCTTCCAGCAGCCCTTGACTAGTCCGGTTGGGTTGGTGCCGAAAGCAGCCCCACCGGGCACCACACCAGAACTTCGGTTCTGTGTGGACTATCGGGGATTGAACTCTGTCACCAAGACAGATGCTCACCCGATCCCACAGGTAGATGAGCTGATTGACCGGCTGGGAGCAGCCCGGTACCTCAGCACCATTGATCTAACATCAGGGTAATGGCAGATTGCCATGGCCGATGGAGCAAAGAGAAAACAGCGTTCTCCACCCCCGAGGGCCACTTTCAATTTAGAGTGATGCCCTTTGGGCTCAAGAATGCTTCGGCCACCTTCCAGCGGTTGGTGAACCATGTGCTGTCTGGCCTGGAGTCCTTCTCAGCGGCGTACCTGGACGACATAGCTGTCTTCAGTAGCACGTGGGAGGACCATCTGCAGCATCTCCAGGAGGTGCTGCAGGCTAGCAAGTGCCAGATTGGACAGGGATCAGTCGTCTACCTGGGACACCTGGTGGGCGGGGGTAAGGTGCAACCCCCCCAGGCCAAAATTGAGACCATCTTGGCCTGGGAGCCCCCAAAACTCAGACTGAGGTCCGAGCTTTCCTCGGTCTCACTGGCTATTACCGCCGGTTCGTCAAGGGATATGGTACCATCGTAGCCCCCTTGACGGAGTTGACGTCCAAGAAGCAGCCACGAAAAGTTATCTAACAGCTGTTTGCCAAGAGGCATTCGAGACACTGAAGCACGCGATGTGCACTGCTCCGGTGCTTGCAACACCTGACTTCTCGAAAGAATTTATCGTGCAGACGGACGCCTCTGAGCATGGCATAGGCGCTGTGCTTTCGCAACTCAACAACGATGGCCAAGACCAAACTGTATCCTTTATCTCCAGAAGACTCCTCCCTCGGGAACGGCGATGGAGTACCATCGAGCGAGAAGCCTTCGCTGTTGCCTGGGCCTTGAAGAAGTTGAGGCCATACCTTTTTGGCTCTCACTTCCTGATTCAAACCGACCACCGACCCCTTCGCTGGCTCATGCAGATGAGAGGCGAAAATCCCAAGTTGCTAAGGTGGTCCATTTCCCTACAGGGGATAGACTTTAGGGTGGAACATCGACCCGGAGTTGACCACGCCATTGCTGGCGGTCTCTCCCGGTTTTTCCGCCTTAGTGACGAGAACTCCCAAGAGGTTGGGTAGCTCTCCCCACTTTCAGCTGGGGGACACATGTTAGACCTGTGAGCCTTAGGGTGGTCTTTCCCTACTTTTTTTTGCCTTTGCCTCATTTTTTCCCACCTTCTTTTCGTTGGCCTTAGTTCTCTGGGCACCTTCCCATTGCTAATCAATGCTAAGGTGCAGGTGCTCTCTTCCCCCAACATGGCTGCCACTGACCCCTGCAACTGCAGCGTGGTCTTTTTAGATGCACTCTAGTAGCCAGGAGCTGGCTGGAACCCCTAAACATTGTTGCAACTCCAGCTCCAGCCTGCCTGCCCTGCCCATAGCTAGAGTGAGGACGATCCTGGAACCTTCCGGAATAGGGGAGTGGTCACCAACTGCCACTATAAAAAAAAAGGGAGGGAAACTTTCCAGTCAGTTGGAGCATCACTGACCTGGGGGACACTACGCAGGAGACTTAGGCGGTAGGGCCTAGTCAGGAACCTATACCACTGGGGGTAACAGGGTTTAGGCGCTGTCCACCAAGCTGAGTAAGGAACACTGAACTAGCCCACTGATCTAAGGGGAACCCAGCAGGGACCATCTGAAGTGACCTGCTGAGGAAAGCCTTCAACTCAACCCCCCCCCCCCACCTCAAGAAACCAAGAGACTGTAACCTATCAAGGTCGCAGGAACCATCAAGCGCCAAGGACAAACCTAACTGCCAGGACTACTGGGGATCAATCAGGTACTGGGCCTGCGCTGTCCTGCCTAACCCCCTTTTGCTGTCCTACATCATCTCCACTGTGGTGCTGCCTGCCCTACCTGCCCAGCGCTCCCCTACTGTGCTCTGAAGCGCTAGTCAGAAACCTGTCCCCAGCGCTATCCCTACTAAGCGCTGCATTCCCCCCTGAGCGCTGTGCCACCTGTGAAGCGCTGTAGTTCTGCCTCAAGCGCCCACCTGCTGGGTCCTGTGAAGCGCTGGTGTTGGCGACCCTGAGAGGGACTTCCAAGCGTTCCTATTCCCCGCGAGACGCCCAGAGGAGCGGGGCTGTGTGCCTTGTCATCCGCCCCGATGGTCCCCGACGCCAGGAGAGGGCCGCCGCCATGCTGCTGTGGGCCGTGCCCGGCCCAGGAGGAATTGGGGGGAGAGACTCTGCCCTCCGGTGCGCCTGGTTGGGCCCTGTCGCCACCACGCCCCAGCCCGACCGTGAAGAGACCCCGTGGCAGCCCCATAGGCTGTGAGAAGGCCGCCGCGGAATTCCAGTCAGGCCGCGTTAGGCCTGAGAGGCTGAGACACTCACCCTACGTGACGGGGGCGCGTTTCAAGCCCCGCCTCCGCCGCAAACCAATTGGTCCGCGCTGCTGAGCCCCGTCAGGTGAGGCCGCTGATTGGCCGGACATCGGGAGAAGCCCGGTCGGCCCGAGAATCTACACGGAGGGGGCCCAGAGGAGCGAGAGTCCCCTCCGTCGTGCTGCACCCCTGAGGCTGGCTATTTCATTGGCGCTGGGGCCCGGGAAGCCCGGCTGCGCCCCGCAACCTGCCCCCACAGCGCCATCCCCGCCGGAGAGCTCTAGAACAAGCATGAGCCTCCAGACCAGCCGGAGATCTCCGCAAGGGCTCAGGAGGAGCCGAAGAGTCAAGGTAACACCCGGGGAGGAGGGCGGAAGGCCTGAGTTTGCCCCTACCCTGGGGATTTTTGCTGGGCACCGTTGGCCCCAATTGGCCCCTTTCAAGCACTGGAACCGGGCCAGGGCCCCCAAGAGTCACCGTGAGGGCCTCAGATGATAACAGTTAACCCCTCGTTAGGGGATAGGCCCTGATTAAGGAACAGTTAGTTATTATTGCCCCATGAATGGTGGTTATCCTGGCCTACGGAAATGCTCATTTTACCGGGAGGCATGGTTTACTACTGCCTGATGCCTATCTAATGAACTGATGTATTTTTTTACCTAATGAAATGTTTACTGCTGAGCAATGAAATGGTTATGAATTCCGACAGGTAGCTGCTGAAAGGGTTGTCCATACCTACTGAAGGGTTTACTTTAAATTAATTAATTGCTTTATTCTAGCCCTATGAAATGTTATACTTCTGCTGTTGAACTGATTATCTTTGCAGCTAGGAAATGTTTTACCCCCATTTAATGACACGCTGATTCCTGCAGACATGAAATGTTGATTGCTAAGTAATGCAATGTTATTCAAATGTCTCTATAAGGAATTCCTTGCAGGTGCTGACTAGGAGCAAGGCTGATGTCAGGCCTACAGTTATTTACTATTTAATATTTATTTATTTATGTATTTATGGCCGGGTAATGAAAAATATGCGCTTTTAAGGAAAGGTATTGGGTTATTACTACTGTGATTTTTGATTGCCCCGATCTTGATGTTAGATAAAACTTATTTATGTGGTCTCATTTTTTGCGTGCATTTATTGTCTCAGTGGATGTGTGTGCTGTGTAGTCACTTAACACCTAAGCTTCGGGTGCCTACCTGCTCGGGCCAAGCTACCCCCCCCCCCCCCCCCCGGGGATCTGGTGAACCCAGATCCTACACTAGAGTACGGCGGAGCTGTATGGGCTCATTCTCCTACCTTAGACCAAAATTGTGGAATTCTCTTCCTCTGGAACTGAGGATCTGTAAGTCCCTTTTAACCTTTGGTAAAAAGCTAAAGACCCTCCTTTATAGTCAGGTCTAACTCCCTTTGCCAATCTTGCTGCAACCTCACTCATTCAGCTCAGAGCCGGGAAACCCTGTTGGGTAGCTGTGCGCTTTATAAATCTTTAAAAATAAATAACTTTATCAGAATCTCAATATCTCTATAACAATGCGCATTAATGATTCACAGCTTTTTTTTATATTTCCACCAAACTTCGTGATAGTCGCGATGTCCCCGCAATGGTTCATAGGGCTGCGCTGGTGGTTGCAGCGTTGTCACGAATACTGCACATGATCAAAAAAATCAATTTTGAACACATAACTTGTGTCACGATCACCCCCATTTCTCAAACATGGAGTCAGAGCATCTCTACTCTGACCCCTTATGTTAACTCTTTCGGAAATTAGCAGCCCTGGGACCGTACCTGATCAATAAAATGGCGGCTGCAACTTTCTGTTCAGGTTCCGTCCACCCAATCAGAGCATTCTCTCTGGCGCATGCATTCGTTATTACTCGCAAAGCCGTCGCGAAATGTCCGCAACCAGAGATATCATTATAATTTTTGGCTTAAACTCCTCAAAAGCTACTGAGCAGATTTACACCAAATAGGCAAAAGGCACTTCCTTGAACGTAAACTCGACCTCCCTGCCAAATTTGGTGTAATACTATTCAGCAGTTCAGGCTGTACATGTGGCTAAAGGTTTCTATGAGAAATAACAATACAAACGTACCCTTATTTCGCACCCCAAATTCTCGGTCCCCACTTCACGGATCACCCCCAAACTTTCCATGACAACCAGAACCTACCTTGACCCTTTTTTGGGAAAATTTAACAAAGATTGGTCAAACAAAGCTAACGTTATAGGCAAGTCAAAAAATGCTTTCCCTATGGAAAGTAGATCCTAACTATATATAACTACCTACTGGGGATTGCCAGTAGGTAATGCATTTTCTGATTCTGTGTACATCCACACTTTAGTGTCAGGGCTGGTTGGTCAGTCCTATAATTTGTAATTCTCTCCTTTTTAAGTTTCCCTTTCATTCCTTTTCTGCTTCTCCTTTTATTTTAATGTTTCTTAGGAGGATACAACCCTCCAAGCAATACTAACAGGTTGCTTGCTTGCCACTCATTTAATCTTCAGAGTGCCGCATACTGTGTAAAGACCATTATAGTATGCCATTGTCCATTGTGTAATACTGTTTTACCATTCCAAGATCGCCAACATGGTTCTAATGTGCCAGTCATGCTTGAACTTTACACCAATGTTAGACTATTTACAATACTTTTGCAAGATGGTCACCCGCTGCTATGTTTCATTTTAATATTGCAAGTATATGCCTCACGTGTTTATACAGCAGCATGCTTTTTTGTACTTGCACTTTTTTAATTTGTCCTGCACATGTTGAGATTGGTTGTTTTATTGCGGTTGTGCCAGAGGGTGAAAACAAGATTAAATCAGTGGATGGATGAATGGACGCATGAGTGCAAAGAACCTATTGAATGTCTAAACCCATCGGTGACACAAAATGCACTTTTATTCATAAGTCAGACTTATTGGCAATGCTTGTTAATCAGTTTTACCCAGAATGTTCGCTCTGGATTCTTTTTGTACTACACAGATGGCCCCATCGCTTCTCCACCTCATGCTCTTTTCTTCTCTGGCATGTGCATCTCTTGAGCTGAAGCCTTGCTGGCAATGTGTTGATGTTGCAAGTTGTGGCCTATGTTGATGGCTTGTTTCTGGGCTCTTCTTTTAATTGATTAACATCCCACCAAAGATATAGCTTCAGACCTCTGCTCAGTATCGTACATGAAGCTTCTCTATTGATATAAGGCGTGACCACAGGGCCTAGTGAGGTATATCTCTCACTTTAACGCCAAACAATGAAGTAGAATGCAAAACAAAGAGAACAAAAATGCAGGAATAAAATAGGGGTAAAAAGGTAACAGTTAACATCCACGCCAATGGAAAGTACAAAAATGCAGAGGTAAAAAACGGAAGTTTCTAGGACTTCATTTGTGATTGCACATATACATATATTAATCTCTACCCTAATATGTTACTCTCATCTGACTTAGCTCTAAACTTTTTTCCCTTACCATATGATACCAAATCTATTTTAAAGGAGGCATACCATCTTTTGTGTAACTCTTCTACTGAAACTACTTCATACATCATTTACGTTTTCCCCAGTCTGCTATTCTAACCTAAAACCTAACCTTATTTCTTAACTTAGAGGCATCCACTACCCAACCCTAACCAAAGGTAAAAGGATTCATTTATTAAATATATTTTGTTGTCTAAAGTTCCATGAAGGTAACTAATAGTCTATGTAAGCAGGTTGCATGCCAGCATCTGCGAAGACTGGGTAAAGGGTGATTAATGCAATCACAAGCCATCTGCCTTTACAATAAACATCACTACCCTATTATTTAAATTCTTGATACTTGGTCAGCAATGGATGCATAGTGTGGACTTTTATTTTCACTACACATTCGACTGAGATGAAATAGTTATTCGCAATCTTCACAATTAATTTAATGTCCTGCCTTAGAACCTTTTTCAGATCTTCAAATTTCCCTTTTCATGGATATGGGTGCCTCACATTAAGCACCATATTCTAAATGTGCACCCAGGATAAATGGCTTTCAGCACTTTAGATGAAGCAAAATGACACTGTGCACCCATGTTATCTTAGTCTGTGAACTCCCAGAACTTCTTCCTCCACACTCATACTCATCAACATCACATCATTTTGTTTGTTCTCGTCATGTGTCATTTTGACTTCTTAACCCTTTCGCTGCGGCGGCTATTCCGCCGCAGCGCTAAAGGGGCGGGGCGGCCGCCGCATGCTGGTGACAGAACCGCTCCGTCACCAGCTACAGTTGAGCTGTGCTGGTGACGGAGCGGTTCCGTCATGACCCGCCCCGCTCATTAAACCTGCCGCGCAGGCGCGAAATCAGCGCCGCGCAGGCGCGAAATCAGCGCCGCGCAGGCGCGGCGGCCGGGCCATGACGGAACCGCTCCGTCATCAGCACAGCTCAACTGTAGCTGATGACGGAGCGGTTCCGTCATCAGCAGGGGAGGGGTTAAGGCATCCTCTTCCACTGATTTACTTATGTGTAATTTGGATAATACATACCCGACACATAGGGTGCTTTACACAGTTGCAAGATCAATAATTCACATATTGAGCAAATCAGCAAATGTATTGATTGCTGTGATGAATTAACTTTACATGGGCCAAAAAAGTTATAAAGGGAAACAGTTTAAGGCAAATGCGGTCAAAGTTTTCCACTGTAATAAATCTAAAAGGACATCTGTGACAGTAAAATAAGTTGTATATGATTGTAAATAATACGGTCAATATAGCACAGAGCTAGATGAAGGAATTCCAATCACCCAGTAAAGAAAGGTCCCAGGTAGACTGAGTCACTAAAACAGATGCAGGACTTTCACTGAATGGAACCGCGGTAGGACTTGTGTGATGGAGAGCCCACAATCCGGGACACTGAAGCCATTTAGAAAAGACTGCAATAGTGCAGAACAACTGGGGACGATAGAACCATTTCACAGTAAACCTCCTTTGTAACCGACGTGTCTACGTTCCAAGAAGGTCCAGGGCCCATTGCAATCTTAATTCTTTTGTGATTACGAAGAGTCACAACATTAGTAAACTTCACAACATTCCACCTCAAATCCATCTCTGAATAACTTAAGAATGTGTCAAACTGCAATGAACTAGGATGCAGAACCAGTGGAGGGCTTTGGCAATATTCACAACATTTTGAGGCATCTCAGTATGATATCCTTTAAAAACAAGCCTTGGTGTCACACTGAGTACAGAATGGCTTCTAACACAAGGGTATATGACATCCGGTTTACTTTCCATGGCCACGTTTTTTGCTTACATTCTCAAAAAATACAATTAGCCCATCGTCTGGTAAGAAATTTATCATCCCACCTCATAATTATAAGTCATTGATCAACAAGATAGTCAACAATATGTTCTTTACTAATTCCATGATTTGCCAGGTTGCAACTTGGAATACTTTTGTACCAGATATGGATTCGACTAATCCTCTCACACAGAACCATATCTGATTGTTCAATGGGGCAGCACCTGCTCCAAAAGAACTCTTGAATGCACCCCACCTAGATTGAGCCTTTAAATACTTGAATTATTCCAAACTACTTCTTTATTTTTTTTCTGCAGGGAAAGGCTCTGCTCTAAAATATTTAATTGACCTGGAACAATTATACGCTGAATTCAAAGATTTGACCATAAGCAAACTATGGCTTTGGTTGATAATTATCATCCTGGTCTATCGCAATGCTCCACAGATGATTGTTGGTGTGCATTAGCAAGAGTAAAAAATATAAGATAGGGTGTTAGAGCTTGCTCATTTTTGGCAGTGAAATGGTGGTACCTTCTCCCTAAAGACCTCCATAAAACAGAAAAACGTGCCTTTCACAAAATATCTGAAAATGTATCTTTATCTTCTTAGTTGATATGGTCAACATGGTCAAATACAGCACTATTCGTGGTCTTCAGGAAAAAAGCCAGGTGGTTGAACCAACCCTCTATAAAATAAATTGAAATAACCTAGATGCCAGTCCTTAAAAATCCATTAAACTAAGTATCAATAGGGAAGGGGGAGAATATGAACAGTTGCCTACATTGATCATTTTCCTCCCCAGTTTGACACGGTCCACAATCCTTTTCAATGTTTTATGCAATTTAGCAAGACATTACTTTTTTTTGTCAAGATGCACGAGGGGACTTGCCCTTTTAGTTCCAGTACAGGGATTTTTGTGTCCTCAGGCAAAAATTATATTTAGTAGTTGGGGCATTCCCTCTTACCTTGCAACAAAACTATCTTAGGCTATTTCCAGCAATTTGATACTGTCTTGTCTTCATTTGAATTTGATCACCAAGCAGTAAACTTGCCAGGAGCCTGCTTTGGCACTCACAGACTGCTTCGGAAAGTCCTCCCTCGCCTTCCTATGGGGGCAAGGAGAATCCCGGTCCAGGCGTTGGTCCTTTCTCGTTTTCACTATGGCAATTTCTCTTTACCTAAGAGCACCTAAAGCAACGATATGGAAACTCCAAGTCGCACAGAACTGCGCTGCGAGGCTACTGCTCTGGATTCCTGAAAGTCAGTCGGCTAAGCCAGCTCTGAGGACCCTACACTGGTTGCCAATTCTGGAAAGAGTAAAATTCTAATCTTTGTGTATAGCCCACAAGACCCTAAGGCGGAAGGGCTCAGTAATCAACAGCTCCCTCGTCATCTTTTACCGCCTCTGGAAACGTCTTTGCTTGGATAATCTTAACCTTGCAGCCATTCCCAAAATTAAGAGGGTTAGAAGTGGAGGAAGATCTTTCTCTTACGACGTAGCTAGGTTCTGGAACACCCTGCCCCCTCACCTTCACTCAGAACCTCGCCTTCTTCCCTTTCCGAAACTTCTAAAAACATGGTCACCCTCACCCTGTAACTCGCTCAGTCTTCCTCCTATTCGGCTACTAGCGCTGGGATGCCTCAGGGTAGATATGCGCTTACCAAATGCTGAATAATAATAATAATTTGTGGTGGGGCCATAAGGGGGCTCTTGGGAAATCCTTTTATGTAAATCTACCACAGGCACAACATCTGTGTTGATCCAAAGTTGTGTGAATTTTCTGGGGGAATGTTTCATAATAACAGGTATAGAACAAACATATTTTTGAAATAAAATAACTTTTAAGAGTTCACCACTTCACATCTATTGCCCTATCTGTCAAGTGTACGTGAGCAATAGCTTAAGATATTTTATACTACTACTGATCTTACAGCATCCTTTCATTACACTGTGTTTCACACAGTTTCATACTGAGACATTAAAATGGACCAGGTATGAATGCAACAATGTGTACATATATCGATTTCACTATTACCGGTTACGGCTTTGCCCTCGGTTCTTTGCTACAATCATTGGCGTTAACATGGCTTTTATGGGGATGGAGTACACACACTACTAGTCCCTGATGTAGTAACAATTTACTGACATTACAAGCAAAAGGCATTATTCAATAAGAAAAAACATCTCTCTTTTAAAAGGCCAAGTAGGTTCTTCAATTTTTAAATTATTATTTATTGTTTTGTTATCAAAGACAATGTCCAGAAATATCAGGTATTAAAGAATCTGTTCATGGCATTGTTTACAAAAGACCTTCTACTGTAATTGACAGTGAATGTTTTATCTCTAGATGGATCCTTCATTTAGTGGTGACACAAACTAATCAGCGGAATCAATGAAAAATCATCTGATGAAGGGGCGGGTATCAGGGGGCCCAGGGCGATTTCTTGCTTCATTTGGAAATCTACTGATTGGAGCATGTTGCGTGGTCCGATACATGCTGTTTAAGGATCAAGTGCTGCTCGGCAACGAGGCTAGGTAGGGCTCTGGTAAAAAGGTCCGTGATCACTCACAGAGGCACCATGTTTAAAATTTCACATATACAAAATATGTTCATGTCACTCAAATTACACAACATGGCAGTGTCAAACGTCTTGGGCATCGTCATCAATTAATGGCAAGAGAGCTGGGCGCGGGCCCTTGTAACTGATTACGAACATAACTTTGAAGGTTTGAAAGAGGCAAAGTAGTCCAAAAGTACTGTCCACATGTTGTGAGTAGATGTGTGTTTGTATGTGTGGATGGAGTGCAAGTACTGTAGCAAAGTACTCTCAGGAGGAGGGAGGGAGGTCAAAACACAGTTGCTCCCTGTTCGGTTTCTGGAGATCATACGCAATGGCTTTGTACTTTTGACCACACCATAAAATGTCAAAGAAGCTCATTGAACCAGTCAAGTCTCTTTGTTGCTTAGTTCAAACCAGCTTGAACTGAGTTAGTGACCGATCGCCTTCATTTTTCCTCATTTGTCAGCGTCTGAGTATGTAGGATATTTAACAGTCTCTATTTTCTCCTTCACTTTGTAAGATGGGTACAAGCCCGTTCGACCCAGTTTCCTGTTAATGCCCTTTGAATAACCGTCCCAATGGTTTCCAGCCACACCAATAATATCCCCGGGCTCCATGGGGATTTCATCTGGAGTTCGTGGGTGGTGAGGATAAATGGCAACCTGGTTGTGGGCATTCTGTCCCCCAAAATAGTAAATATCATCCAAGGAGTGGAAATTTGTTGAGGCGTCTGGATGCAATGTCTGCATGATTTCGTAGGCGACTCGGCAGACCTTAAAAAAGAAGAAAATTACATCAGGGAACAATGTTTCATAAACATCACAAACAAAAATTGATTTTCATCAAGTATTTAAAATAAAATATAAAAACTCAACAGTAAATATTTTTGTATCGGAGAATGTATGCTGCAAGAATTATCAAAGGGATCATTTTATTTAACACCAGTCAAAGGCTGGAGTCTCTTACCATGAGGGAGAGCCAGTATCTGCATTATCACTGATGCAATAATTTTCATACTGTGCTCTACGACACTGCAAGCTAGTTGACCGTATCCCAATCCAAAAAGACAATTTAAGATAGAACCTTCTTGGTTTGAGTACAAACACTTTGGAATACATTTTCGAAGTTAACTTTGCTTGTCGGTAATAATATACAAGTACGCAATGTCCTAGTTAATGCTCCATACCTGGTCAAAAATGTTAAGAACAACTTATTTGGCTTATGGTTCAGTGCCCTTGGCAATCTAGACAGCATTTCATGTTATTCAAAAAGATCCTCTGGGGCACGGAATATATCAGATGAGGCTCTAGAAGGCAATTTCAAAAGCCTTCCCAGGTGGTGAGCTGATAGTCTTTTCTGTTAAAATTATGATGTAGTCCAGGAACTATGAAACCAGTCATTTGGTGTCATGAAAGCGGTTTTAAAAGAAACCGGGACTAGATCCAAGGAAATGTGTAAGTATCTCAGTATTCGTACTACCATGGCAGCGTACATAAAGACGCAGTGCGAGAAAAAGTTTGCAATGGGTTTAGATTATCACTGCACCTACAGCACATTGCAATGAGAGGTTATTGCTAGGTGTGGTGGGAGGTAGTCACTTGACTAGGGAGCCTGAACTGGTGAGTGTCTTTCCAATAAACTGTTTAACCTTCACTTTCGTCTGCTTATTTCACAACATACGCTGCGTATTTGCAAAGTGCACCTTCACATAGAAGGGTATCTTGGCACTGAACAACAGATGTTTATTGTTATCGAACTCATTGGTACTAATTTTATCGACCTCAGAAGGATGAAAGGCTGAGTGGATTCGCCGGGATTTGAACCTGCGACTAAAAGACCCCTACAGTGGACGCATAGTCCACTAAGCCACCAGACCTGGCATCCATCATCCATCAAAATTCCATCTGCCTACTGGGTGCCACCAGATCCTTTCTTCCTGGGCCAGAATCATGTAATGGTGCGCTGTCCCTGTTTGCACAATGGCATACCTGTAAGCAGGTGCACCGGCGCAAAAAGGGACAGTGCACCCTATTACAATCTTTGCACTGCCCCCCGGGGCAGCCGCGAACTCGCAGGTGAAATAATTGACTGCCCCCACCTTCAGGGGGCACGACTTGGGGATCCTTGGAACTCTCCTTCACCCCTCCAGAGGTCAGCCAATGGACGCATTAACAGCATGACACCAATGTGTGGCACCCTACTAGGGCCCTGTTAGCTCTGTCAAGATAGCGCTGGCGCTACATGTGCGACAGCTTATCAGTATTATAGAAGGGGCGGCACAAGCGTTTGCAGCCCCTTTTGTACTACTGTGACCCAGGTACACTCAAAGCGGGCACACACACGCCCATAGTGCCCCTGGGGTACTGCATGTAACAGTCCCTGGTGCACTTTTTTTGTTGTTACCTTTGCTGGGGGTTAAGCTCCATAATTCAGTCTCAGCACCATGTGTTCTGTCTGAAAATGGACTTCCCTCCATTAGAACCCACTGTAACATGGCTGCAGTTTACAGGTGTGTTGACTTGCGTCTGTAAGGTCTATTACTAAGAAGCATGCACGGTAGACCATCCTGATGTGCCTCTTATGGCATTTTGTATAGTTTTAAAGTGGGGTCTGGGGAAATATGCAATATATCTCTCCACTATCTCTTGTGATGTCCCTTCCAACACCTGACTCACTACACCACCAGCACGAGCCTTACAGACCCAGTAAAACGATGTTTCATCTCTTCCTTGGGCGACATATAAATACGTGCATACATTTGAAAACAATCATTTACAACAAAATCAAAAATACTGTTTATTAGAGGCCGGAGAAGCTCCAAAAAGGAATGAACTACCGGTCTCAGCTAGCCCTGGTTCACTACATTGCAGCAGCACGCCTCCCAGCCACAAAGCTTGGAGGGACGCTGAAACTGTTATTAAGTACATCCCGTCCACAGAAGACCGAATATGATAAATCCATGTCGGTGCACGCGGCGGTGAAGACGGCTGCAGACACTAACAAGTAATTATCGCGTAATCTCTGCTGATCCTGGTGCGTAGCTCGAATCTCGGAGGAAGTAATGTGTTTACCAGAGTAAATTAATTTATAACAACCCCTGATGGTTTGCATGCATTCAGAAACAGGCTGGCGCAACAGGCACCCGCGCAAACGGAGGCAATTTATGCCCGGCAGTTAAGGGACGCAGATCTGATTTGCACATCCATCACTGCCCGGGCACCTGTGGGCGCGTGGGTACCAGGCAGGAATCAGCAAACAGGCCGAGGCAGCTTTGCTGATGTCTCCAGAGAGGTAATGATAATGGTAGAGCTGGCGCACAGCTGGTTCACGGAAAGTCTTGTCCTTTTCAAGGTGCTATACAAGTAACGTCAGGCGTCCCTCGACGTTAATTGTAACAGTAAAAAAAGTGTGGGGCTAGTGGACCACTGGTCCCATCCTTGTATGCACACAATTTCCCCTTCTAAAACACAAAGGGTTCACTCAGTTTTGATGATCATTTGAAGTTTTAATTTTCCATCATGATTCTTTAACTTCGATATCACTTCATATCAAATGACATTATTCATTGTTATCCTGTAACACAATCCTTCAATCACATCCAATGCATTTCGGGGTTATCAGGCACCCCTTCATCAGGGAAAGGACTCTACAACCAAAAACATAAAATTGTAATGAGGTCTGGTGTTAAACGTATTAGATATTGTGGGTGAAAATGGTAACGGTGTGAGGGTCAGGAGGTGTAGTGAATCGGATTCACCTTAAAAACGACCCTTTTTCCCTGTGAAAAGTATAGCTAGGTTTGGTAAACCGTGCTTACGTGAATCGCGAGGTTTGTGGTTTCTCGGTCTGAAAACGGAAGGTAATGGCACGTTAGTTAACTAAGATTGTGCTGAGACTACGGAGCAACTGTAATATTAATCCAGGTGCAGGCAAGATATTACTAACCTGTGTGGGTGTAACGGTTCGTCTCAGTTGAAGACGCGGGTCCCGACGAAGACGCCTCTGGCCGCGTTTCGTGCGGTTCGAATGAGCGGGTCACGTGGTGTGTTAAAGAGAACGGAAACTCCTCTCAGGGTTAAAGAGACAGTGTAGCGTGCACCGGGGCTCCGATTGAGTTAAAGGGGCAGTGCGTGTTGTGATGTTTTCCGAGTGGCACGGCTTGTGGGTGTTGGTAATGATATGTATGTGTTTGTTGTAGTCAGTACGGTAGTGCAATAGTAAAAACGATATTGAAAACGAAATCATATTACAAATAAAACGATATCGTTTAAGAAACAATGTTATGGGACCTTGCAAAAATTATAATAAACATTGTTTGATTGCATGTTAGTCCAAATACACAGAAATTACTATGTCAGTCCATGAGCAACCTTACAAGTAGCAGGAAAGTTCCATCCTGTCATTCAGTCCCAGTGGCTTCTGGGTTGACAGTTTTTGGATCCACGTGTTTTCTCTTTGGAGGAGGAATTTGGTGTTATCTCTCCCTTCATATTTGGCAATTGTTTCCAGTATGATGAATTTCATTTGTGAAATGTTGTGTTTCTCCTCATGAAAATGTACTGCCAGAATTTGGTATTCTTAAGACGGATGTTGGACTTGTGTTCTGTGAGTCTCGTTTTGATTTTTCTTTCCGTCTTGCCAATGTATAGTTTTCCGCAAGGACATTTTAAAGCATAGATAACATTGCTGGAGTCACATGTGGCATTAACCTGTAGTTTTATCTTGTGTCCTTTCATTGGGTGGTTGATTGTGTTTCCCCGGATAATACTATTGCAGTTTCCACAGTTGAGACATGGCTTGGTTCCTGAGTAGACGGTAGTTACGGTGGGTTTGTATTGTACCAATTCTCCTATGTTCCGTGCTCTGGTGAATGCGAATAATGGGGGTTCCATAAAGATCTGATTAAAATCTGGTTCCAGATTCAACAGGGGCCAATGTTGATGTATAATCCGTTTGAATTTATTGGTGGCTGTTGAGAATTTCGAGACTACCACGATGCTGGTCTGTTGTCTTTTGTGACTGGGTTGCAATAGTTCTTGTCTCTCTATGTTGTTAATCTTTTGTGTGGAATCTCTGATAATATTTTCTGGATACCCTCTTTTGCGAAATTTGGTGGCAATCTCTTCAATTCTTTGTGCAGCTTTTGCTGGGTCCGATGTGATTCTTTTGGCACGTGCCATTTGGGAAAATGGTAGGTGTGTTTTCAAGTTTGGTTCATGGAAACTGGTATAGTGGAGCATATTGTTCCTATCAGTTGGTTTGGTGAATAGATCTGTTTCAAATCCTTGATCCTTGATAGAAACTTTCACGTCCAGGAAGCTGACACTTTCTTCAGATATTTCCCACGTTAGTTGTATCCGTTCATCAATCTGGTTAAATGCCATGAGTCGGTTTTGGAGTTCTTCTTTGGTATTCTTCCATACGATAAAGATATCGTCTATATATCTTGTGAAGAGTAGCATGTGATCCGTCCATAGTTTATTGTTGAATATATGTGTCTCTTCAAATTGGTGCATAAAAATATTGGCATACACTGGTGCCGCTGAATTGCCCATAGCCATTCCCACAAGTTGTTGGTACCATGTATCTTGGTATCTGAAGTAGCTGTGGTATAGTGTGTAGAGCATTAGTTCCATAAGAAACGTTTGGAACGATGTCTCCATTTCCGAGGTAAGTAAAGCTTGTTCTATTGCTTCGATGCCCAAGGAGTGGGGTATTGAGGTATAGAGGGATCGGACATCCGCTGTGCATAGAACTAGGTTATCCGTGGAATCAATGTTTAGGCTCTTGAGTTTAGAGATGAAGTGTGTTGTGTCCTTGGTGTAGGTTCTCATAGCCTGTACCAGTGGTTGAAGATATTTATCAAGCAATTGGCCTATCGGTTCGTGGAGACTACCACATGTAGAGACTATGGGTCTCATGGGGGGGTCCCATAGGTCTTTGTGTATTTTCGGAGCCATTCTCAAGGTTGGACTCTTAGGATTGGTCTTGATGAGAAAGTTTTTAGTTTTCTCTGTTATGGTTCCAGTTTCATGAGCTTTGTCCAAGATGTGCCGTAGAGTTTGCTTGTATTCTGTTGTGGGGTTCCTGTCAAGTTTCATGTACGTTGTGGTGTCATTGATGTGTTGCAACACTTTGGATTCGTACATTTTTTTGTTCATGATAATTAGGGCGCCGCCCTTGTCTGCTTTCATGCATCTGATTTGATCATTTGATGATATCTTTTTCAGTGTATTCAAATCCTTCCGTGTGATATTTCTGGATTTTTTATTGGTGTGTTTAATTTTATGTAGGTCTTGTTTGACTCTATTTTCGAATAGGTCCAGTGTTTTATGGCTGGTTGGTGACTGGAAGGTGCTCTGTGGTCTTAGTCCAAGTAATTGGTCATCTCCATCTCTTGTTTGTGGTGGTAACACGTTGTCGAAGAAGTGGCGTAATCGAAGCTTTCGCATGAGTTTAAAAAAACTCACTTCGAGTTGCAAATTGTCAGAATTGGTCGTTGGTACAAATGAGGTTCCCTTCTGCAGTAATCGACATTCATGATCCGTGAGTTGGTAATCACTAATGTTGATAACTAGATGTTCTGTGTTTTCTTCCCCTTCTTGTCCTTGACGGTCCCCGTGACGCTTCTCGTGTTGGGTGGCTCTTTCTCTTTCTCTCTTTCACAACACGCACTGCCCCTTTAACTCAATCGGAGCCCCGGTGCACGCTACACTGTCTCTTTAACCCTGAGAGGAGTTTCCGTTCTCTTTAACACACCACGTGACCCGCTCATTCGAACCGCACGAAATGCGGCCAGAGGCGTCTTCGTCGGGACCCGCGTCTTCAACTGAGACGAACCGTTACACCCACACAGGTTAGTAATATCTTGCCTGCACCTGGATTAATATTACAGTTGCTCCGTAGTCTCAGCACAATCTTAGTTAACTAACGTGCCATTACCTTCCGTTTTCAGACCGAGAAACCACAAACCTCGCGATTCACGTAAGCATGGTTTACCAAACCTAGCTATACT
Source organism: Lissotriton vulgaris (assembly GCF_964263255.1). NCBI lineage: Eukaryota > Metazoa > Chordata > Amphibia > Caudata > Salamandridae > Lissotriton > Lissotriton vulgaris. Next base: position 87,001,910 of record NC_141697.1, on the reverse strand, counting down.
TTTCACAGGGAAAAAGGGTCGTTTTTAAGGTGAATCCGATCCACTACACCTCCTGACCCTCACACCGTTACCATTTTCACCCACAATATCTAATACGTTTAACACCAGACCTCATTACAATTTTATGTTTTTGGTTGTAGAGTCCTTTCCCTGATGAAGGGGTGCCTGATAACCCCGAAATGCATTGGATGTGATTGAAGGATTGTGTTACAGGATAACAATGAATAATGTCATTTGATATGAAGTGATATCGAAGTTAAAGAATCATGATGGAAAATTAAAACTTCAAATGATCATCAAAACTGAGTGAACCCTTTGTGTTTTAGAAGGGGAAATTGTGTGCATACAAGGATGGGACCAGTGGTCCACTAGCCCCACACTTTTTTTACTGTTACAATTAACGTCGAGGGACGCCTGACGTTACTTGTATAGCACCTTGAAAAGGACAAGACTTTCCGTGAACCAGCTGTGCGCCAGCTCTACCATTATCATTGTTTCTAAGTCTCGCGCCCACAACAGGGCAGGCAGCACGCAAACTAACTCAACATGAGCAATTTCGAAGAGATCTCTAAAAGTACTGAGGCCAGAGCCTCCACCTTTGCCTTCAAACCAGACGAAGCAGACCGTATTTACGCACTGATTAGGGAAGAAAATGCACAGGAAACAACTACTCGCTCCAAAGAGCAACATATAAGACAATTAATCTATCTAAGCAAGAGGAAGATCAATCAACAATTACATGCGAGCACGCTCGTAAAATACCACCGGAATCAACGCATACCAAGGGGCCTAAGAATAGCTTTAAAACCATCACTCTGCAAAAATTCTAAAAAATTCCAGGAAAGGTGGTTTGAAATTCTTAACAAATGCTCACTTGACCTTATTCTCCTAATCATTGAAGAACTATCTGGAATACTGGGAGAACTCACAAGGGAAATAGATGAGACATCTACAGAACTGTCCAAAATGCTATCCGAGGCAGAACTTAAAACCATACTGGATGACATACAAACTCAACTGGATAAACACACTAATGAGATTAACGAGCGTAAAATCCGCAAATATAAAAGGGATACCCTTGACTATAGACTCGGAGAGGTCTACACATGGGCCGAAATCTATGCCCAAAAGAGACGCAACAGACCCTACACCTCGCAAACAGAGACCTCATCATCAGATAGTGACCAGAGTCAAAGAACCAGAAGAACCCAACCCACTCCCAAAGATCTTGATACGACCCAGGCACAACAACCAACCACCAGCTTACAAGCCGACACAAACCCTTTTTTAGAACAGGGCCAAACACAAAAAGGAGACCCAGGAGAGGACAGAACAAAAGAAAAAGAGAAAGAGCCACCCAACACGAGAAGCGTCACGGGGACCGTCAAGGACAAGAAGGGGAAGAAAACACAGAACATCTAGTTATCAACATTAGTGATTACCAACTCACGGATCATGAATGTCGATTACTGCAGAAGGGAACCTCATTTGTACCAACGACCAATTCTGACAATTTGGAACTCGAAGTGAGTTTTTTTAAACTCATGCGAAAGCTTCGATTACGCCACTTCTTCGACAACGTGTTACCACCACAAACAAGAGATGGAGATGACCAATTACTTGGACTAAGACCACAGAGCACCTTCCAGTCACCAACCAGCCATAAAACACTGGACCTATTCGAAAATAGAGTCAAACAAGACCTACATAAAATTAAACACACCAATAAAAAATCCAGAAATATCACACGGAAGGATTTGAATACACTGAAAAAGATATCATCAAATGATCAAATCAGATGCATGAAAGCAGACAAGGGCGGCGCCCTAATTATCATGAACAAAAAAATGTACGAATCCAAAGTGTTGCAACACATCAATGACACCACAACGTACATGAAACTTGACAGGAACCCCACAACAGAATACAAGCAAACTCTACGGCACATCTTGGACAAAGCTCATGAAACTGGAACCATAACAGAGAAAACTAAAAACTTTCTCATCAAGACCAATCCTAAGAGTCCAACCTTGAGAATGGCTCCGAAAATACACAAAGACCTATGGGACCCCCCCATGAGACCCATAGTCTCTACATGTGGTAGTCTCCACGAACCGATAGGCCAATTGCTTGATAAATATCTTCAACCACTGGTACAGGCTATGAGAACCTACACCAAGGACACAACACACTTCATCTCTAAACTCAAGAGCCTAAACATTGATTCCACGGATAACCTAGTTCTATGCACAGCGGATGTCCGATCCCTCTATACCTCAATACCCCACTCCTTGGGCATCGAAGCAATAGAACAAGCTTTACTTACCTCGGAAATGGAGACATCGTTCCAAACGTTTCTTATGGAACTAATGCTCTACACACTATACCACAGCTACTTCAGATACCAAGATACATGGTACCAACAACTTGTGGGAATGGCTATGGGCAATTCAGCGGCACCAGTGTATGCCAATATTTTTATGCACCAATTTGAAGAGACACATATATTCAACAATAAACTATGGATGGATCACATGCTACTCTTCACAAGATATATAGACGATATCTTTATCGTATGGAAGAATACCAAAGAAGAACTCCAAAACCGACTCATGGCATTTAACCAGATTGATGAACGGATACAACTAACGTGGGAAATATCTGAAGAAAGTGTCAGCTTCCTGGACGTGAAAGTTTCTATCAAGGATCAAGGATTTGAAACAGATCTATTCACCAAACCAACTGATAGGAACAATATGCTCCACTATATCAGTTTCCATGAACCAAACTTGAAAACACACCTACCATTTTCCCAAATGGCACGTGCCAAAAGAATCACATCGGACCCAGCAAAAGCTGCACAAAGAATTGAAGAGATTGCCACCAAATTTCGCAAAAGAGGGAATCCAGAAATTATTATCAGAGATTCCACACAAAAGATTAACAACATAGAGAGACAAGAACTATTGCAACCCAGTCACAAAAGACAACAGACCCGCATCGTGGTAGTCTCGAAATTCTCAACAGCCACCAATAAATTCAAACGGATTATACATCAACATTGGCCCCTGTTGAATCTGGAACCAAATTTTAATCAGATCTTTATGGAACCCCCATTATTCGCATTCACCAGAGCACGGAACATAGGAGAATTGGTACAATACAAACCCACCGTAACTACCGTCTACTCAGGAACCAAGCCATGTCTCAACTGTGGAAACTGCAATAGTATTATCCGGGGAAACACAATCAACCACCCAATGAAAGGACACAAGATAAAACTACAGGTTAATGCCACATGTGACTCCAGCAATGTTATCTATGCTTTAAAATGTCCTTGCGGAAAACTATACATTGGCAAGACGGAAAGAAAAATCAAAACGAGACTCACAGAACACAAGTCCAACATCCGTCTTAAGAATACCAAATCCGCACTGGCAGTACATTTTCATGAGGAGAAACACAACATTTCACAAATGAAATTCATCATACTGGAAACAATTGCCAAATATGAAGGGAGAGATAACACCAAATTCCTCCTCTAAAGAGAAAACACGTGGATCCAAAAACTGTCAACCCAGAAGCCACTGGGACTGAATGACAGGATGGAACTTTCCTGCTACTTGTAAGGTTGCTCATGGACTGACATAGTAATTTCTGTGTATTTGGACTAACATGCAATCAAACAATGTTTATTATAATTTTTGCAAGGTCCCATAACATTGTTACTTAAACGATATCGTTTTATTTGTAATATGATTTCGTTTTCAATATGGTTTTTACTATTGCACTACCGTACTGACTACAACAAACACATACATATCATTACCAACACCCACAAGCCGTGCCACTCGGAAAACATCACAACACGCACTGCCCCTTTAACTCAATCGGAGCCCCGGTGCACGCTACACTGTCTCTTTAACCCTGAGAGGAGTTTCCGTTCTCTTTAACACACCACGTGACCCGCTCATTCGAACCGCACGAAACGCGGCCAGAGGCGTCTTCGTCGGGACCCGCGTCTTCAACTGAGACGAACCGTTACACCCACACAGGTTAGTAATATCTTGCCTGCACCTGGATTAATATTACAGTTGCTCCGTAGTCTCAGCACAATCTTAGTTAACTAACGTGCCATTACCTTCCGTTTTCAGACCGAGAAACCACAAACCTCGCGATTCACGTAAGCACGGTTTACCAAACCTAGCTATACTTTTCACAGGGAAAAAGGGTCGTTTTTAAGGTGAATCCGATCCACTACACCTCCTGACCCTCACACCGTTACCATTTTCACCCACAATATCTAATACGTTTAACACCAGACCTCATTACAATTTTATGTTTTTGGTTGTAGAGTCCTTTCCCTGATGAAGGGGTGCCTGATAACCCCGAAATGCATTGGATGTGATTGAAGGATTGTGTTACAGGATAACAATGAATAATGTCATTTGATATGAAGTGATATCGAAGTTAAAGAATCATGATGGAAAATTAAAACTTCAAATGATCATCAAAACTGAGTGAACCCTTTGTGTTTTAGAAGGGGAAATTGTGTGCATACAAGGATGGGACCAGTGGTCCACTAGCCCCACACTTTTTTTACTGTCTTCAGAGAGGTGCCAGGCGAGGAACTGAGCATCAGACGGTGCTGGACGCACACAGGGAGGTGCCTGCTGCCTCCTACCCAAGGTATGAATGAATACACCTTACCCGGGCAGTCTTCGGAACAGACCGGCCTTACAGCTCTTAGAACTATGAGGAGACGCTGGCCTTGGCAGTAAACGGACATCATTTGGCCAAAATAACTGGGCAACATAAACTCCGCCATGCACCTTTGAGCCCGACCTTTAATCGGATGACAGGAGCCTGCGTGTCTTTTTGTTTAATTCAGAACCAAATCCTGCAGCAGTCGAATAGAGTGATACGACCTCGGCCACATCCATTGCCGCAATCCATATTAACTGAAGCGACACTTTATATATATATATATTCAACAATATTTCTCCCCTTCGAGGGAGAAAACACGGAGTCGCACTTAAAAACAAAATCCAGCACTGCACTGCAATTCGGTTTCTTCTGTGATTTTATTAATCCATGGGGTCAAAAACAAATAAACCAACGCGTTTCGACAGCGTCCGCTGTCTTGTTCACGGTTAGTTTGTGTGTGGAGCTCACATTGTTTTGAAACATTTCCTGAAACTACTATTCCCGCCCACTTAGGTGTGTCATAACAGGCATTGTGGGATTTGTAGTGTTTGGGGTATTTACACGACCAAAGCATTTTTAAGTCTTTACAATTAATTGACTTTCCCAAATTTACAATTACCAATTTGATGCCACAGTTATAAAGGAAATTTAAGCATGCTCTGCTTCATTATGATTTTGCATTTCAAACAATATTCAAACAAAAATCCTGCCCTCCGGTGGGCTAATTATCGGTTTGCTTCATATTATTTTGAAACATTTCCTACAGCTAACAGGCATTATGGGATTTGTAGTATTTGGGATATCTACAACCAAAGCATTTTCGGAGCCCTAACAATTAATTGATTTTTCCCAAAACATGCAATTACCAGTTTAATGCCACAGTTATTAAGGAAAATTAAAGCCTTTTCTGCTTCATTATAATTTCGCATTTCAAACACAAAATACTGCCCTCTTCAACTGAGACGAACCGTTACACCCACACAGGTTAGTAATATCTTGCCTGCACCTGGATTAATATTACAGTTGCTCCGTAGTCTCAGCACAATCTTAGTTAACTAACGTGCCATTACCTTCCGTTTTCAGACCGAGAAACCACAAACCTCGCGATTCACGTAAGCATGGTTTACCAAACCTAGCTATACTTTTCACAGGGAAAAAGGGTCGTTTTTAAGGTGAATCCGATCCACTACACCTCCTGACCCTCACACCGTTACCATTTTCACCCACAATATCTAATACGTTTAACACCAGACCTCATTACAATTTTATGTTTTTGGTTGTAGAGTCCTTTCCCTGATGAAGGGGTGCCTGATAACCCCGAAATGCATTGGATGTGATTGAAGGATTGTGTTACAGGATAACAATGAATAATGTCATTTGATATGAAGTGATATCGAAGTTAAAGAATCATGATGGAAAATTAAAACTTCAAATGATCATCAAAACTGAGTGAACCCTTTGTGTTTTAGAAGGGGAAATTGTGTGCATACAAGGATGGGACCAGTGGTCCACTAGCCCCACACTTTTTTTACTGTTACAATTAACGTCGAGGGACGCCTGACGTTACTTGTATAGCACCTTGAAAAGGACAAGACTTTCCGTGAACCAGCTGTGCGCCAGCTCTACCATTATCATTGTTTCTAAGTCTCGCGCCCACAACAGGGCAGGCAGCACGCAAACTAACTCAACATGAGCAATTTCGAAGAGATCTCTAAAAGTACTGAGGCCAGAGCCTCCACCTTTGCCTTCAAACCAGACGAAGCAGACCGTATTTACGCACTGATTAGGGAAGAAAATGCACAGGAAACAACTACTCGCTCCAAAGAGCAACATATAAGACAATTAATCTATCTAAGCAAGAGGAAGATCAATCAACAATTACATGCGAGCACGCTCGTAAAATACCACCGGAATCAACGCATACCAAGGGGCCTAAGAATAGCTTTAAAACCATCACTCTGCAAAAATTCTAAAAAATTCCAGGAAAGGTGGTTTGAAATTCTTAACAAATGCTCACTTGACCTTATTCTCCTAATCATTGAAGAACTATCTGGAATACTGGGAGAACTCACAAGGGAAATAGATGAGACATCTACAGAACTGTCCAAAATGCTATCCGAGGCAGAACTTAAAACCATACTGGATGACATACAAACTCAACTGGATAAACACACTAATGAGATTAACGAGCGTAAAATCCGCAAATATAAAAGGGATACCCTTGACTATAGACTCGGAGAGGTCTACACATGGGCCGAAATCTATGCCCAAAAGAGACGCAACAGACCCTACACCTCGCAAACAGAGACCTCATCATCAGATAGTGACCAGAGTCAAAGAACCAGAAGAACCCAACCCACTCCCAAAGATCTTGATACGACCCAGGCACAACAACCAACCACCAGCTTACAAGCCGACACAAACCCTTTTTTAGAACAGGGCCAAACACAAAAAGGAGACCCAGGAGAGGACAGAACAAAAGAAAAAGAGAAAGAGCCACCCAACACGAGAAGCGTCACGGGGACCGTCAAGGACAAGAAGGGGAAGAAAACACAGAACATCTAGTTATCAACATTAGTGATTACCAACTCACGGATCATGAATGTCGATTACTGCAGAAGGGAACCTCATTTGTACCAACGACCAATTCTGACAATTTGGAACTCGAAGTGAGTTTTTTTAAACTCATGCGAAAGCTTCGATTACGCCACTTCTTCGACAACGTGTTACCACCACAAACAAGAGATGGAGATGACCAATTACTTGGACTAAGACCACAGAGCACCTTCCAGTCACCAACCAGCCATAAAACACTGGACCTATTCGAAAATAGAGTCAAACAAGACCTACATAAAATTAAACACACCAATAAAAAATCCAGAAATATCACACGGAAGGATTTGAATACACTGAAAAAGATATCATCAAATGATCAAATCAGATGCATGAAAGCAGACAAGGGCGGCGCCCTAATTATCATGAACAAAAAAATGTACGAATCCAAAGTGTTGCAACACATCAATGACACCACAACGTACATGAAACTTGACAGGAACCCCACAACAGAATACAAGCAAACTCTACGGCACATCTTGGACAAAGCTCATGAAACTGGAACCATAACAGAGAAAACTAAAAACTTTCTCATCAAGACCAATCCTAAGAGTCCAACCTTGAGAATGGCTCCGAAAATACACAAAGACCTATGGGACCCCCCCATGAGACCCATAGTCTCTACATGTGGTAGTCTCCACGAACCGATAGGCCAATTGCTTGATAAATATCTTCAACCACTGGTACAGGCTATGAGAACCTACACCAAGGACACAACACACTTCATCTCTAAACTCAAGAGCCTAAACATTGATTCCACGGATAACCTAGTTCTATGCACAGCGGATGTCCGATCCCTCTATACCTCAATACCCCACTCCTTGGGCATCGAAGCAATAGAACAAGCTTTACTTACCTCGGAAATGGAGACATCGTTCCAAACGTTTCTTATGGAACTAATGCTCTACACACTATACCACAGCTACTTCAGATACCAAGATACATGGTACCAACAACTTGTGGGAATGGCTATGGGCAATTCAGCGGCACCAGTGTATGCCAATATTTTTATGCACCAATTTGAAGAGACACATATATTCAACAATAAACTATGGATGGATCACATGCTACTCTTCACAAGATATATAGACGATATCTTTATCGTATGGAAGAATACCAAAGAAGAACTCCAAAACCGACTCATGGCATTTAACCAGATTGATGAACGGATACAACTAACGTGGGAAATATCTGAAGAAAGTGTCAGCTTCCTGGACGTGAAAGTTTCTATCAAGGATCAAGGATTTGAAACAGATCTATTCACCAAACCAACTGATAGGAACAATATGCTCCACTATATCAGTTTCCATGAACCAAACTTGAAAACACACCTACCATTTTCCCAAATGGCACGTGCCAAAAGAATCACATCGGACCCAGCAAAAGCTGCACAAAGAATTGAAGAGATTGCCACCAAATTTCGCAAAAGAGGGAATCCAGAAATTATTATCAGAGATTCCACACAAAAGATTAACAACATAGAGAGACAAGAACTATTGCAACCCAGTCACAAAAGACAACAGACCCGCATCGTGGTAGTCTCGAAATTCTCAACAGCCACCAATAAATTCAAACGGATTATACATCAACATTGGCCCCTGTTGAATCTGGAACCAAATTTTAATCAGATCTTTATGGAACCCCCATTATTCGCATTCACCAGAGCACGGAACATAGGAGAATTGGTACAATACAAACCCACCGTAACTACCGTCTACTCAGGAACCAAGCCATGTCTCAACTGTGGAAACTGCAATAGTATTATCCGGGGAAACACAATCAACCACCCAATGAAAGGACACAAGATAAAACTACAGGTTAATGCCACATGTGACTCCAGCAATGTTATCTATGCTTTAAAATGTCCTTGCGGAAAACTATACATTGGCAAGACGGAAAGAAAAATCAAAACGAGACTCACAGAACACAAGTCCAACATCCGTCTTAAGAATACCAAATCCGCACTGGCAGTACATTTTCATGAGGAGAAACACAACATTTCACAAATGAAATTCATCATACTGGAAACAATTGCCAAATATGAAGGGAGAGATAACACCAAATTCCTCCTCTAAAGAGAAAACACGTGGATCCAAAAACTGTCAACCCAGAAGCCACTGGGACTGAATGACAGGATGGAACTTTCCTGCTACTTGTAAGGTTGCTCATGGACTGACATAGTAATTTCTGTGTATTTGGACTAACATGCAATCAAACAATGTTTATTATAATTTTTGCAAGGTCCCATAACATTGTTACTTAAACGATATCGTTTTATTTGTAATATGATTTCGTTTTCAATATGGTTTTTACTATTGCACTACCGTACTGACTACAACAAACACATACATATCATTACCAACACCCACAAGCCGTGCCACTCGGAAAACATCACAACACGCACTGCCCCTTTAACTCAATCGGAGCCCCGGTGCACGCTACACTGTCTCTTTAACCCTGAGAGGAGTTTCCGTTCTCTTTAACACACCACGTGACCCGCTCATTCGAACCGCACGAAACGCGGCCAGAGGCGTCTTCGTCGGGACCCGCGTCTTCAACTGAGACGAACCGTTACACCCACACAGGTTAGTAATATCTTGCCTGCACCTGGATTAATATTACAGTTGCTCCGTAGTCTCAGCACAATCTTAGTTAACTAACGTGCCATTACCTTCCGTTTTCAGACCGAGAAACCACAAACCTCGCGATTCACGTAAGCACGGTTTACCAAACCTAGCTATACTTTTCACAGGGAAAAAGGGTCGTTTTTAAGGTGAATCCGATCCACTACACCTCCTGACCCTCACACCGTTACCATTTTCACCCACAATATCTAATACGTTTAACACCAGACCTCATTACAATTTTATGTTTTTGGTTGTAGAGTCCTTTCCCTGATGAAGGGGTGCCTGATAACCCCGAAATGCATTGGATGTGATTGAAGGATTGTGTTACAGGATAACAATGAATAATGTCATTTGATATGAAGTGATATCGAAGTTAAAGAATCATGATGGAAAATTAAAACTTCAAATGATCATCAAAACTGAGTGAACCCTTTGTGTTTTAGAAGGGGAAATTGTGTGCATACAAGGATGGGACCAGTGGTCCACTAGCCCCACACTTTTTTTACTGTCTTCAGAGAGGTGCCAGGCGAGGAACTGAGCATCAGACGGTGCTGGACGCACACAGGGAGGTGCCTGCTGCCTCCTACCCAAGGTATGAATGAATACACCTTACCCGGGCAGTCTTCGGAACAGACCGGCCTTACAGCTCTTAGAACTATGAGGAGACGCTGGCCTTGGCAGTAAACGGACATCATTTGGCCAAAATAACTGGGCAACATAAACTCCGCCATGCACCTTTGAGCCCGACCTTTAATCGGATGACAGGAGCCTGCGTGTCTTTTTGTTTTTAATTCAGAACCAAATCCTGCAGCAGTCGAATAGAGTGATACGACCTCGGCCACATCCATTGCCGCAATCCATATTAACTGAAGCGACACTTTATATATATATATATTCAACAATATTTCTCCCCTTCGAGGGAGAAAACACGGAGTCGCACTTAAAAACAAAATCCAGCACTGCACTGCAATTCGGTTTCTTCTGTGATTTTATTAATCCATGGGGTCAAAAACAAATAAACCAACGCGTTTCGACAGCGTCCGCTGTCTTGTTCACGGTTAGTTTGTGTGTGGAGCTCACATTGTTTTGAAACATTTCCTGAAACTACTATTCCCGCCCACTTAGGTGTGTCATAACAGGCATTGTGGGATTTGTAGTGTTTGGGGTATTTACACGACCAAAGCATTTTTAAGTCTTTACAATTAATTGACTTTCCCAAATTTACAATTACCAATTTGATGCCACAGTTATAAAGGAAATTTAAGCATGCTCTGCTTCATTATGATTTTGCATTTCAAACAATATTCAAACAAAAATCCTGCCCTCCGGTGGGCTAATTATCGGTTTGCTTCATATTATTTTGAAACATTTCCTACAGCTAACAGGCATTATGGGATTTGTAGTATTTGGGATATCTACAACCAAAGCATTTTCGGAGCCCTAACAATTAATTGATTTTTCCCAAAACATGCAATTACCAGTTTAATGCCACAGTTATTAAGGAAAATTAAAGCCTTTTCTGCTTCATTATAATTTCGCATTTCAAACACAAAATACTGCCCTCCGGTGGGCTAATTACCAGTTTGCTTCAACTTGGTTGTGTGAGCTCCTAATCCAAAGAGTGAGGGAAGGTGAAGTGCAAGGATAATAAAATTCAAGTTGCAATAACGTGAAAAATTAAATAATTACGAAGAACAAGTTACTTACCTTCGGTAACGATATATCTGTAAGAAACATTAGTTAGTGTTAGATTCTTTACCTTAGAATATCCCCAGGCGTCAGTCTGGATCCGGAAACTTTTGCGTAGCAGTACCCCTGCGCGTCGGTAGGCGTCGTCTGCAGGCGTCCCCTGCGGCTCCGCGTCCGTCGTTGGCGTCGTGCGCCGTGATGACGTCGCTGGAGTATATAGACGCCGCCTCCGCGCGCTGACGTCAGTTCTTTGCACACAGCATTTCCGCGCCAGGAGACGCCGAGCCATGAGAGAACCAACACTGGTGCCATGTAAAACTAGGGCCCTGAAAGGGATGACCTTAACCCTAGGTATCAGTTCGCAGAACGGGGAGGATGGGTGGGTTCGGTAAGGAATCTAACACTAACTAATGTTTCTTACAGATAGATCGTTACCGAAGGTAAGTAACTTGTTCATCTGAAAGAAACACGTTAGTGTTAGATTCCTTACCTTAGAATACCTACCCCAGCAATACCAACCCCGGTGGTGGGTCTGCGAACCAATACAATACTACACCAGAAAGTCCTGGAGGACAGAACGGCCAAAGAAGCCATCCCTCCGGACTTGACTGTCCAGGCAGTAGTGCCTCGCAAATGTGTGCAGCGAGGCCCACGTAGCCGCTTGGCAAATGTCCTGCAAGGGGACTCCCCGGCCCAGGGCAGTAGTAGCCGCCGTGGCCCGAGTGGAATGGGCCCTCAGCCCAACAGGAGGCTCCTTCCGAGCCAAAGAGTAGCACGCTTTGATGCAGAGGACGACCCATCGAGAGATGGTTCGTTTACAAACCGCCCGTCCCTTCTTCGCACCCACATAGCCAACAAACAGTTGGTCATCCACCCGGAACTGGCGTGTGCGATCCATGTAGAATGAAAGCGCACGTTTTGGGTCCAGACGGTGGAGCCGCTCTTCATCCTTTGAAGGATGCGGAGGCGGGAAGAAGGAAGGGAGGGTGATGGACTGCCCGATGTGAAAGGCCGAAACAACCTTGGGCAGGAAAGAAGGTCTAGTCCTCAGAACCACCTTATCAGGATGAATGGACAGGAAAGGAGGTTGGACAGAAAGAGCCTGGAGCTCACTCACTCTCCTGGCAGAGGTGATGGCAACCAGGAAAGCCGTCTTTAAAGTCAGGAGACGGAGAGGACAAGAATGAAGGGGCTCAAAGGGAGCACACATCAGGAAGGTCAGAACCAGGTTCAAATCCCACTGAGGCATCACAAACGGAACAGGTGGAAACATGTGAGTGATGCCTTTTAAGAACCGAGTTACAATCGGGGATTTGAACAAAGAAGGCTGATCAGGAAGCCTCAAAAAGGCTGAAAGGGCAGAAAGGTAGCCCTTGATAGTGCCCAGAGCAGAGCCCTGCTGGGCAAGAGAAAGAAGAAACAGAAGAACCTCCGAAAGAGGGGCAGAGAGAGGATCCACAGCCTTTGCTGTGCACCATGCCACAAATCTGTTCCACCGACAGGCGTATACCGACTTAGTGGAGGGACGCCTGGCTGCCAGAATAACATCACAGACTTCAGGAGGCAAGTCAAATGGCCTCAACTGCCGCCGCTCAATCTCCAAGCATCGAGGTGGAGACTGGACAGGTTCGGGTGGAGGACCGTCCCCTGCTGCTGCGAAAGAAGGTCCTCCTGAAGGGGCAGGCGGATCGGGGGACCGACTGACATGCTGAGTAGCTCGGGATACCAGTATCTTCGAGCCCAGTCCGGAGCCACAAGGATAAATTGGGCCCGGTCGCGCCTGATCTTCTTCAGCACTCTGGGCAGAAGTGGTATAGGCGGAAAGGCGTATAACAGACCGCAACTCCACTCGCGCCGAAAGGCGTCGCCGTGCGAGTGCCGTCTTGGAAACTCCAACGCGCAGAACTGATGACATTGCGCGTTCTCTTCTGTGGCGAATAGATCTAACCAAGGCTCTCCCCATTGCAGAAAGATGCCTTGCGCCACGTCCGAGTTCAGACGCCATTCGTGATCCATCGAGCACCGACGGCTGAGTTCGTCCGCCCTGGCGTTCAGAGAACCTGCCAGGTGTTGAACCGTCAGAGTCACGCCCTGACGTTCCAGCCATTGCCAGAGGCGCAGAGCCTCCTGGCAAAGGGTCCATGACCCCACTCCGCCCTGTTTGTTGCAGTACCACATGGCGGTGGTGTTGTCGGTGAACACCTGCACTACACTCCCGTTGACAAAGGGGAGGAATGCCTTCAGTGCCAGACGAATCGCCCGCAGCTCCAACAGGTTGATATGGAGCCGGGACTCCGCCGGAGACCAGATGCCTCTGATCTCTGCCTCTCCCAAGTGGCCACCCCAGCCCTGGAGGGACGCGTCCGTCACAACAACGTGCTCCGGTTGGGGAAGGGAGAGGGACTTGCCCCTGACCCAATCGCGGTCCGTAAGCCACCACTGCAGTTGTCTCGCAGTGCCCTCCGAGATCAAGACGTGGTCGGACAAGTTGCCCTGATGCTGGGCCCACTGAAACTTCAGGTCCCACTGCAGAGCCCGCATCCGCCACCGGGCGTGATGCACCAGAAGGATGCAGGAAGCCATCAGTCCCAGCAGCCGCAGCGTCAACCTGACCGAAACCCGGGATAACGGCTGAAAGATGGGAATCAAAGCCTGAATATCCCGAACCCGCCGTTCCGGAGGATAAACCCGAAACTGCGCCGAGTCCAGAACCGCTCTGATGAAAAGGAGCTTTTGAGAGGGACACAGGTGTGATTTCGGCACATTGATGGAGAACCCCAGGTCGTGCAAGAGGTCTGCCGTCATCTGAAGGTGGTGGACGACTGTCTGGGGCGAGCCCGCCTTCAACAACCAGTCGTCTAGGTAGGGGAAGACTGAAACCCCTAACCTGCACAGATGGGCTGCAACCACCGCCATCACCTTTGTGAACACCCGTGGGGCGCTGGTAAGGCCGAAGGGAAGCACGATAAACTGAAAGTGCTCCAGGCCTACCGTGAACCGCAGGTAACGCCGGTGGGCCGGCAGGACGGGGATGTGAAAATAGGCGTCCTGCAAGTCCAACGCTACCATCCAGTCTTTTGGGTCTAGAGCAGCCAAGACCTGAGCTAACGTCAACATCTTGAACTTCTCCTTCCGGAGGAAGCCGTTGACGTTCCTTAGATCCAAGATAGGACGTAGGCCCCCCTTGTCCTTCTTGGGCACCAGAAAGTAGTGGGAATAACAACCACGCCCTACTTCTGGCCCAGGAACGCGCTAGATGGCCCCCTTGGCCAAGAGGGCCGTAACTTCCTCCTGCAGAAGTGTCAAGTGGTCCCCCGACACACGGTGGTTCTGCGGTGGCATGGCTGGAGGAGAGGTCTCGAAGGGGAGGGAGTAGCCCCTTCGGACAATTTGCAGCACCCACCTGTCCGAAGTGATCGTGCGCCAGTGAGCGTGGTGATGGCGAACCCTGCCACCCACTGGCGTCACATGGGGCCGAAAGCACGGACTAGGAGGATTTTGAGGCAGATGCTGCGGGGGGAGGTGTGGTCTGACCCCGCCGTTGTCCCCGACCGCCGCCACGGCGGTTTCCACGGCCGCCACCGCGTTGAAAGGATTGTTGCGGCGCGTGGCTGGCAGCACGTGTGGGGGCGCCCCTTCCTTGGCCACGAAAGGGACGAAACGAACCCGTTTGCTGACGCTGGGTCGAGAGACCCAAGGACTTGGCCGTGACCCTGGAGTCCTTGAAGCGTTCCAGCGCGTGGTCCGCCTTGTCACCGAACAGGTGACAGCCATCAAACGGCATGTCCATCAGTGTATTCTGGACATCAGCCGAAAAGTTGGCGGATCTCAGCCAGGCGTGGCGACGAATCGCCACTGTCGTTGACATAGCTCTGCCCAGCGAGTCGGTCGTATCAAGACCACACCGTATCGAATATTTCGCTGCATCTCGGCCCTCAGCCACAGCCTGACCGAGTTTAGCCCGCACCTCCATGGGGCATTCTGGCAGCAGTTCCGCAACCGTATCCCACACAGAGTGGGTGTAGCGGCCCAAGAGGCAAGCGGTGTTGCAAGACCGCAGGCCCAAACTAATGGACGAGAAGACCTTCTTGCCAAACTGGTCATACCTCTTGGATTCCCGGTCGGGCGGGGCCGACGGGAATGCGGACTGGGAGGTCGAGGCCTGGATCACCAGACTCTCAGGAGTGGGGTGGGTAGACAGGAACTTGGGGTCGTCCGGACAAGGACGGTGGCGCCTGGCCACGTTCCGATCAACAGGCGCACCTGAAGCGGGCCTGGACCACGTGCCCAACAGAACGTCTGACAAGGCTTCATTAAACGGCAGCAGTGGCTCCTGTGGGCATGACTGCGGTTTGAAGACCTCAGTGAGGATGTTAGGCCTCACGGCCGCGACGGGGAGCTCAAGGTGTAAGGCCTTGGCAGCCCTCATCAGCACCACTGAATATGCAGCTCCCTCCACCGATGCCACGGTTGGAGGAGAGATCAAACCAGGGTTAGGAGAGTCGTCCAAACCACTGGCATCCCCCAAGTCACCTGTCCAGTCCGGGTCATACTGGCACTCGCGTGACAGAGGGTCCTCGGACCCCTCCCAACCTTCACCGAACTCTTCATCTTCTCCGTATTCGGAGTCAACGATGTAGACCGGCTCCTCGGGGTTCATGGGCCCCATCGGCGCCGGGACCGGCGTCGAGCGACGCCCGTCCGGCCCCGCGTCCGGCGTCGGTGAAGGTAAGGGGACGGCGCCGCCCGGAGCCGGCGCCGGAGCCCCAGTGCCGGAGGCGGCGCCGGGGGCAACCCCGATGGGTTCGGCGCCGGGTTGGATGGACGTCCATCCGGCGTCGACCCCGAAGGCCCTAGCGGCGCCGAGCATCCGACGGCGTCGAGGTAGGGTCAGCTGAACCGCTAGGGCCCCCGGACGGGTTCACTGGGCCCGTAGGCGCCGTGGAACCCACCGGAGGAGATAGGGCCCTCATGGCCATGAGGAACGCCTCTATCTCCTCAGGCGTCGCACCGTAGCCAGGGACCGGAGGGTATGGGGCAGGCCGCGCCGGCGACTCTCGCGGAGCCGCGGGGTTGGGGTCACCCGACCCCCCGGCCGCATCGCGCGAGCGTCGGGGGGAGTCGGGGGTGCGATGACGACGCCCCGACTTCTTGTGCTTCTTACCTGACGAGGATGACGAGTGGTGTCGACTTCCGGAACGCTCGGCGCGGCTCCTCGACCGCTCCCTCGAACGCTCGCTCGACCTCCGGCCGGACCGGGACCGCTCCCGGTCCCGACGTGGGGCCGACACCCGGAGCTCCAGTAGCTTGCGGGACCGCTCCCGTCTAGCCTTGTTGGTAAGGGCCCGGCAGTCGACGCAGGAGTCCACGTCGTGGTCGGGGCCCAGACACCGGAGACAGAGGCGGTGATGGTCTGTGACCGACATCGTGCGCTCACAGTCATCACAGTGCTTGAACCCAGGCATCCTAACAGGCACAAAGTGATAACAATTCGAAAAAACTCGGTCAAAGACCGGAGTACTGCTCTTCAGATCTGCGTCCACTGGCGCGGAAAAAAGAAGAACTGACGTCAGCGCGCGGAGGCGGCGTCTATATACTCCAGCGACGTCATCACGGCGCACGACGCCAACGACGGACGCGGAGCCGCAGGGGACGCCTGCAGACGACGCCTACCGACGCGCAGGGGTACTGCTACGCAAAAGTTTCCGGATCCAGACTGACGCCTGGGGATATTCTAAGGTAAGGAATCTAACACGAACGTGTTTCTTTCAGATTTTAAAATTATGGATAAGAGAGAGAAGGCAGAACATTTATAGCATAGATATTTTGTACATTTGAGTCCTCTATAGGTGAATATAAAGTTCTTCCGACTGGTTGAGGCCCAGTGGGGTCATTGTTCTGAAGGATAGAATATGTCTGGATTCCTTACGTCTCAAAAGTTTTTCCATATGGCCCCCCCCCTGTCCGAGAGAGCCATCGTTTCCAGACCCCACTAACGCAATTGCTTCCAGTCTCCATTATGTTGGGCCTCCATGTGCTTGGCAACTGCATTACTCCTGTTCTTGTGGATTGTTGTCCGCACATGCTCCAAAATTCTTTTTTTTAATTCACAGATGGTGCTGCCAATGTATCTCATGTTGCAAGGGCACTCAATCATATATATTGTGTACTTGCTGTTGCAGGTTATGCATTCTTTGATTTTCCAAATTTTTTTGTTCGGCATTGCTAGCTCTGTGGTCGGTTTTGCAATCTCGCATACCTTGCAATTATAGCACTTGATGAAGCCCTTTGTTTGCAACCAATTTTTCTTTTTGTTTGTAGTTTGGAAATGACTATGGACCAACTGGTCCTGCAGATTTTTTGCCCTCCTGTATATGATTACCGGATGGTTGCCCATTTTGTGACCAATTGTTTGGTCCAGTTGCAGAATTTTCCAATTCTTTCTCAGTATCCGATTTATTTGTTTGGCTTCCAAGCTGTAATCTAGGATTAGCCTGATAGGTTCTTCCTCCGTGTTAGCCTTTTTTTGTTTCTTTTTTAAACACTCTGTTCTCGTTGTTTGGTTAGCTTTCTCCCAGCATCTTTGTACAATTTTTTTATTGTATTTTCTCCTTTGGAAACGATTTATACAGCTGGTGCTTTGATCCTGCCATTCCGTATTTTCACTACAGATTCTTCTCAGTCTGAGGAATTCCCCATACGGAATACTTGAGATCAGCGATTGCTGGTGGAAGCTGGTTGCTTCGAGTGTGGCATTGGTTGCTGTATTTTTGCGATGGAGTGTGGTTTGTGCCTGGTTGTTGTTTATATACACTTCCGTGTCCAAAAAAACAGCTCGGTTGTGGTTTATAGTATAGGTGAACTTTATGCAAGACGTACTGTTATTTAGGATGGTGAAGTATTCCATGAACTTTTCTTCTCCTCCGTCCCATACTATAAACAGGTCGTCGATAAACCTTTTCCAAGTGATGATATGCTTGGTGAATGTTTCATGCTTTTCTTGCCAGGCTGTTTTCTCCTCCCACCACCCCATGGCAGTGCAGGCATAGTTTGGGCTGAATGAAAAGCCCATTGCGGCCCCGTTCTTTTGTCGGTACAGTTTGTCCCCGAACATGAATATGTTGTTTGTCAATACACTTTTTATCATCGTTAGGAGCATCTCATTATGCCTTTGGTAATGGATGTTCCGTTCCTTGAGAAAGTGGTCACATGCTTGTAGCCCCAGGTTGTTGTCAATGTTAGTATAAAGGGCAATCACATCCATGGTGATCATGATGTAGTGAGGTTGCCAAGTCAATTGTTCCAAAGCACCGAGAAAATCGGTTGTGTCCTTTATATATGATCGCAGCATTTTAACGTGGGGACTCAAATAGAAATCAATAAAGTTTGACCATGGTTCCAATAATGACCCGTTTGCTGGCACAATGGGTCTCCCTGGTGGTTTGGTGGCATCTTTATGTATCTTCGGCAGAAAATACAAGGTTGATGTTCTTGGAAAATCCACTGTCAAATATTTCCTTTCGTCAGCATCGAGTAGGCCCTCATTCTCCCATTGGATTAGATTTTTGTCCAAATCCCTTTTTATTTGATCCTGCGGATTTGAATGGAGATTTTCATAGTATGTGGAGTTGTTCAGTTGTCCCATGGCTTCTTCCACATACAAGTTTTTATTCCATAGAACTATATTTCCCCCTTTGTCCGCTGCTTTTATTTCGAAGGATTGGTCATTTTTTAGGGAGGTTAGGGCTTCTCTTTCCTGTTTGGATAAGTTGTCTTTTCCAAAAACTTTGGTTAGTTTGTACAAGTCGTGAATAACTGCTTCCTGAAAGATGTCTATCTTGTTGCCAGGTGTTAGCTGAGGATAAAATTTGGATTTGGGTTTCAAATTGCTTGTTCCAGCCCCTAGTTGGGTTATGGCGTTATCAATACTGATTTCCTGACCTACCTCTGCATTGAGGTTTAACACTGTCATGTATGCCTCCGCTTGTTTTACTTGTCGGAAGAACTTTATATTCACCTATAGAGGACTCAAATGTACAAAATATCTATGCTATAAATGTTCTGCCTTCTCTCTCTTATCCATAATTTTAAATTCGTAATTATTTAATTTTTCACGTTATTGCAACTTGAATTTTATTATCCTTGCACTTCACCTTCCCTCACTCTTTGGATTAGGAGCTCACACAACCAAGTTGAAGCAAACTGGTAATTAGCCCACCGGAGGGTAGTATTTTGTGTTTGAAATGCGAAATTATAATGAAGCAGAAAAGGCTTTAATTTTCCTTAATAACTGTGGCATTAAACTGGTAATTGCATGTTTTGGGAAAAATCAATTAATTGTTAGGGCTCCAAAAATGCTTTGGTTGTAGATATCCCAAATACTACAAATCCCATAATGCCTGTTAGCTGTAGGAAATGTTTCAAAATAATATGAAGCAAACCGATAATTAGCCCACCGGAGGGCAGGATTTTTGTTTAAATATTGTTTGAAATGCAAAATCATAATGAAGCAGAGCATGCTTAAATTTCCTTTATAACTGTGGCATCAAATTGGTAATTGTAAATTTGGGAAAAGTCAATTAATTGTAAAGACTTAAAAATGCTTTGGTCGTGTAAATACCCCAAACACTACAAATCCCACAATGCCTGTTATGACACACCTAAGTGGGCGGGAATAGTAGTTTCAGGAAATGTTTCAAAACAATGTGAGCTCCACACACAAACTAACCGTGAACAAGACAGCGGACGCTGTCGAAACGCGTTGGTTTATTTGTTTTTGACCCCATGGATTAATAAAATCACAGAAGAAACCGAATTGCAGTGCAGTGCTGGATTTTGTTTTTAAGTGCGACTCCGTGTTTTCTCCCTCGAAGGGGAGAAATATTGTTGAATAGAAAGCAGTTGGGCTCAACTGCGGGAGTGACGCGACCACATTTGCAGCGCCTATCTGGGAAAGGAGGGAGCCATAAGGAGATATATATATATATATATATATACACATACACATGCATATTGTATTGTATTGTTTTGTAATTACCTTTATATAGCTCTTACTACCCCTAATAAGGCATCAAAGCGCTTTTTTCTGACAAGTAGCAAGCTACTCTGGAATCCATAAAGGATTAGTGGTGAATTAGTATAGTGAAATATGAAAGTAATTTGAGTGGGGATTTTAGTCAGTTATTTGGAGTGAGAGGGATAGTGGAGGGAAATAAGAGGGAAAAAAGGTTTGCATTTATATGGCGTTGTTACCCCCAATGGGGTGTTTGAGCACTTTCTTGGGGAGTAGCACACTACTCCGGAACCCATAAGGATTAGTGGTGAATTAGTATAGGGAAATATGAAAGTAATTTGAGTGGTGGATGATATCTTAGTCGGTTATTTGGATTGAGAAGGGTAGTAGAGGGATAGAAGAGGGAAAGAGGTTTGCATATTATATATATATATATATATATATATATATATATATATATATATATATATATATATATATATATATATAACCGCTGATGATGTACATACATACATATAAATGCACATACATATATATCTACATGTACATACGTATCTATATGCACACACACCTTTTTTCCCTCGCAGTATTATATAGCGCTAACTTGAACCAAGGGCATTGGAGCGCTTTACTTGAGCACCAGTTAGATTAAAGAATGTCTTTTTATTTTTTCAGGCAAGGGGAGGTTATGCGATTTGCCCAGAATTACAGGATACCGGTCAACACCAGGACTTGAAACTGATTCTCTAGATCAAAAGTCGGCAGCTATGGCGGTTACACCACATGATCTAACTCATCATCCTGCACATTTATAGATTATAAACACACAGGAACATACAAAAACATTTAGGATTAACTAAACGGCCCCCACCCTCCTTCCATCATCATATTCAGTTATTCTTCAGCTGGCGGGTGTGGTTGGTGCTGTTGATTATGTTAGTATTTGTATTTATTTGTTTTGCGTCATCCTGCGCTTCCTTTGGTTATTGAAGGGTGGGCCCTGTGTTAGGTGTACCTGACAGGTCCCATATGCTCTAGCATGCACACGACCTTACCTGCCCATCAGGGATTCTCTTATAAGCTAGACCATTGCTTTAAATGGGCCGGTACTCACCGGTACTGAGTACCGCCACTTCTTCATTTTCTCCCCTTGAGTACCGGCACTTTTTTCTAGAAGAAAGAGAGTACCGGTACTCATGGGGATCTGACTTTAACCGAGGCAGCGCGCTTCCTTTATCCCTCAAGTTATACTACGGCAGCACCTTTCAAGCACTGCACGGAATCAATCAATGGAGCTCCTCACCAGGACCCAGCGTGAGCTGCTTTGTAAATGTTATGTTATGTTATGTTATTGGTATTTATTGTGCGCACAGCTGCTCCAGCAAAGGAGCGTCCTGGCGCCCTAACAAGGTAGAACATAACACAACAGAAAGCCGAAACAGAATAGGGACAGCTAAAAGGAGAGACTAAAACAAAAATGTTTTAATGGCTTTCCGAAAAAGCATGAGATTCTCCAGCAGACGAATTTCCACCGGGAGGGAGTTCCAGATGGTTGCAGAAGAGGGGTGTGTCTGCTGAGTCATTTGCTTATCCAAAGATCTTTCACAGTGGGCGCTAAGAGGGGGCTGTAAAATCTAATGGGTGGCGGTGGGAGGCACTATTCAGGACATAACAAAAGAACGTATGGGAAGGCTTTTACAGTCGCCACGCATCTGAATTGCTTTCTTGCACACTTCCACTTCCACGCTCCCTGATTCCTATTTCATCGACCTTGGACAGACCTTAAGACCGATCAAAAATGTGGAGATTGGCACCTGGTTCCCCAGTACAGACGTTGTCAGCTCTGGCCTTAACTCCGGTTTACAAATGTTCCAGGAGAGACTTGTTCATTTATTTTATGCGTTTTTATATAGCGCGGACTTTACCCGAAGGTGTCAGAGCGCTTCACAATAGGAACAGTAATGATACATGAGGAGAAAATTACAAGTGAACAAATTACAAAAGCAAACGTTAAGTTACATGAGACAAAAGTGACAATAGTGAGCAACCAAAATACAAGAGTTAGAAAACGATGCATTACAGGAGGAAAAAGTGATATGTGTGCAGGTTCCAAAAGCGTACAAAGTACAAGTAGAGGTATAGTACTGCAATAAATGGCAGGCACTCCAGCACAAGAACAAATGTTACATGAGGCAATGGTGGCACTTGCGCAAGTATCTAAAGCAAACAAAATGTAAGAGGTAGCAAACAGTATGTTACAAGAGAAAAGTGATGTGTGCATGTTACAAAAAGTACCAGTACTGGATAGATGGCTCAGTGGGCTGTATACCACTGGTTCGATTTAAGGCAGGCTGAAGCAGCATTAATCCTTAGGCGGTTGATAAAATGCATGCAGATTTCGTGACTACAACCTTGGCACAGTCAAAAAGCTAACCCCGCCCCTTGTTCCCCCTTAGCCCCACCCTAAACTCCGCCCACTGCTCCTTTTGGTGAGTACCTGCACTTTTTTTTATTCCATTTAAAGCACTGAGCTAGACCAGGAAGCTGCTTCCAGTGGAACTTGTCTTGACCTGTGCCCCCAAGCACTCCCTTCCCTACCAAGGAGGCAAGGCAGAATGTTGTACTGCCAGCGGCATGAAGCAGCAGAACTGGCATCTACAAATAGGATTAGTTGGGAGGACACTGTGCCTTGGTTCAAGATGAAGTGGTAGTTCTAGGTTTGGGAAGACCCGAGCTGGTAGCTGCACGTCTTTCCAAATCTGACTTTAGAGAGTTCCAAATTGAAGTTTTTCCCTGATTTCTGTGTTTGGGGCTCAGTATCGTCAGGGAAGAAGCATTCCATACTCTCAATCGTGTTTGCGAGGTGTGGCAGAGGCCCTAAGGGCAGGGTAGGCTGCTACCATCCTTGATGAGACCTCCAGCCCTTAACAGAGCTCGGAGCCCCACGATCTCCTGGCCACCACGGTTGAGTTGCGGGCTTTACAGCGCTGCACCCAAGACTCATGCTCCAGAGGAACACAACCAGTCCTCTGTGCAATCTGTTGTTGCTAGTGGTGCAGGCACCAGCTAGAACTAGTCTATCAACAATACCCCAGTTTAACGAATCATAGCAAATACACCGCTCCGCCTCCAAATGTGGGATGACAGTTTAATTTGAGTGACACAAGGGTCTTGATTTCAGGTCACGGATCAACTATTTCAGCCGAAGGGCTAATTTGGGTGGACAACATCACCTGGTAATTACAGATATTAGAAGGAGTAGTAGAAGAATATTAAAAAGTAAACAAGAAGTTATTATAAAATGTCTCTAACATGATGAGACCTTTCTACTGTGATGGAGGCCACAGACTGAATCTCTAGGGAGCTCGTATAAAAAAATCATCATAAAATCTGTGATAATGAGCATTATAAACAAAGGCCCCTCAGTCCTCTTCTGATCAGTCAGCTGAAACGAATCCTAGACATGGTTCCTAGTTCTCAGTTTCACACTTGAACCTTACCTCAGAAGCACCATGAAGATGGCGAGATGATCCTGAGATGCATTTCTATAAGCAATCTGCAGATCACAGGCTCCCCACTGGTAACATTAAGTGCCATTAACTTGATGTAATAGTAATTGTGGCTAATATACGGTGACAGGGGTCTTCTTGAACTGAACCAGAAATACCATCTAGGGCTTCTGCTCTGAACATCCTGTTAAGGCACTCCAGGTAGGACTGGGATGCCACCTATTCGTAGAGTCGACTGTGAAGGTTAAGAA
The DNA here is from genome assembly GCF_964263255.1 of Lissotriton vulgaris. Lineage (NCBI taxonomy): Eukaryota > Metazoa > Chordata > Amphibia > Caudata > Salamandridae > Lissotriton > Lissotriton vulgaris. Next base: position 86,977,501 of record NC_141697.1, on the reverse strand, counting down.
AACACGTGGCTTGTGTTCAATTGGATGTAGCTGAAGAAATATTATTATCCAATTTCTGGGCAACATGGTAAGATCTCTGCTTCCGTGCTAGGCTCTAGGAATTTAGGGAGCCAACAGCCCAATTTAAATGAAGATTGCAATCTTTTCCAAGTTGCTGGCTCCATGTTAGGGTAGGGTTTGACACACTGAACCATCTAGGGGAGAATTCAGATCTTCGAGGTCAGTGTATCCTTGATCTAGAGGTTGGACTGAGAAATAGCTTAAAAAAAAATGTTATAACCATACTAATATCATAAAGAGAGCCCAAACCTTTTGAGGCGGGTAAGCTCCGGAACTACAGCACCAATCAGAACACCCAATACAGCATTGGAAAGGTGAGTATAAGCAGATGGACATAGGCTATACACCAGCCCAATATATACATTACAAGTGAAAAAGACAGTTTTGGGACAAAGTAGTCCGTTGTGGGCGTTCTGCTGTAAAGCAATGGTTGCGAAAAGTGTTCTGTGTAAGAACAGCATTCTGACACGTCTTGAAGTGGGCGTGTCGTTTAGCATTGTTGTGGGTGTGTGCCTTCAGAGACGCCGGAAGCATTGCGGAGAGGGGGCATAGCGTCCTTGGAGTTGTGGCGTTTGGCAGTGACACTATGTGGGGCGTCTAAGTGCACCAAGCAAGTCTTTGGGGAGTGCGTGAACCTACTAAGGCACATGCCCTCAGTGTGCATGCCAGGACTGATCAGGGGCGTCGGCAGGAGCGGACACACATGTTCGCATTCTGCAGAAATAACAACAAACCACAGAGCACACGCTCACCTTCCGCGCAACAGAAAGAGGGGTTCTAAGCAGCCGCACAGGAAAGTCGCATGATATTTATATATATATATATACACCAGCATGCAGCAGGTCCAATCACAGCGCAAGGTCTAACTAAGCTTGAAGCAGAGGAGGGGCTGAACCAGTTATTGGGAGTGGCTATGGAGACATTATAAGACTGATAACAAGCCCCAGGTGTATGGACCTGCTTTGCAACCTGGCATTGATGAAAGCCTTGCGGCTGAAACACGTCTGCTAAGCGTTTCTTGAAGTAAGCAAACTGCGCGCTTACATTTTCTTACTTTAATAAATCCATCTGTGTATCCTGAGCAAGTGTTGGGCTCATTCTGATCTGTGAGTGAGTAATTGACTTGATATAGATCACCAGGCTTTGGTTGGCGATCTGTGAATGTACTGATTGTTTGTGATGTAATGCTCCCCTGGGTACTGGAAAGGGACCTAGAGGCGGATACTGTCTCTAACAGTGGGGCAAATGTGTGTTCAGTTCCCTTCGTGGTCCTCTGGTGCGCTGCTCCCTTGGTACTGGAAAGGGACCTAGAGGCGGATACTGTCTCTAACAGTGGGGCGAATGTGTGTTCAGTTCCCTTCGTGGTCCTCTGGTGCGCTTCTTCCAGAACGTTTAGTCCCTTCATGTTTCGGACTAGTGTCTGCACCAGGAGTATTCTAGGAATTCCTGGCCCACAATGAGTCCTGAGGTTGGACATACCAATTTGAGACTGTGATCCAATCTAAACCTCCGATACATAAGGTCTGTCCGTTTCATGTGAGTGTGATGACTTTGGTGAGGTACCAGAGAATGGGGTTTTCTGTTCATTTAGTTTGGGGAGAGACTGAGGGTTGCACATAACCCCCAACAAGGACTAACTTTTTAGCCATTTTCTTCAAGGTAGCAAAGCTCACAGGGGGATGCTGCAGCATTACAATCCCATGGCTACATCATGCTCTGGCCACTTCGACAGCAACACGTGTGAATATGTGTCTAGGCCATTCAAGGAAGCTATGAGATCCCAGCCTGGGTTTCCTCTGGGATACCTCTTAACACTGCTCTTTTCTTCAGGGTACACGTGTAGTACCACTTCAGTGTTCATAGTTGCAGACGCTACAATGTGTGAGAAAGCTCTTCCAGCTTTGTCCTCTCGATGGCTTACATGTTGGAATTGCGCCTGAAAATGGTGGTGGGTTAAGGGCCGCAGAAGCATTTACTTACATTGAGCTATCTCTTTTCCACCCCATTTCAGCTCAGGCTTTACTCCCCGAGGTCTTCAAACCTTTAACATTCCTTCTTCAGGAATCTCTGGCCCCTATTGGTTCACTCTGTGGTTCCAGGGCTGCGGGTTAAGAGAGAAATTCATACACATTCTGGTGATGGTATTCAATGGCCCAGGTATTGCTCTCATTTACCCTTTAATTCCTAAACAAGAGCCTCTCCACATTAACATATCTCTTAGTGAACATGGAGGACAGACCATTGAGAGGGTTTGCTTTTGCCTTTGAGCCTTCGGTGAGGCACCTATTTCTGTTGGACATCATCTAGCCACCTTGCATGAGGCTGCAGTACCACCAGGGTCTGTCACTGCCTTCGGTGACGCAGACAACATAAGTATGCATTATTCACCGTCCTCCTGAGGTTAAATGGCCCGAATGTGCAGGAGTTCCTAAATCATCGCCATTTATTTTGCTTCTTTCTCTGCACCCAGATCACAGAGACCCATGGGTACGGTAATGCCCCATCCATCTCTCTAAGACATGTCTCTGTAGGCTCTTTTCCGCAGGTGATGGTTGAAAACTGAACTCGGACAAGACGGAGGTCCTCATCCTGGGCTCCACGCCCTCCGCCTGGGACGACTCCTGGTGGCCTCCCGCCCTGGGCAACGCACCCAAACCGACAGACCACGCACGCAACCTGGGCTTCATCCTGGACTCCTCCCTCTCCATGACCAGGCAAGTCAACAACGTCTCCTCGGCGTGCTTCAACATCCTACGCATGCTACGGAAGATCTTCTGGTGGATCCCCACCGAGACCAGGAAGACCGTCACCCAGGCCCTCGTCACCAGCCGACTGGACTACGGCAACGCCCTCTACGCCGGCACCACCGCCAAACTCCAGAAGAGACTCCAGCAGATCCAGAACGCCTCAGCCAGACTCATCCTCGACATCCCACGAACCAGCCACATCCCCGGACATCTGAGAGACCTTCACTGGCTCCCCGTCAACAAAAGAATCACCTTCCGCCTCCTCACCCACGCACACAAAGCCCTACACGACCAAGGCCCGAGCTACCTCAACAGCCGACTCAACTTCTACGCTCCCAAACGCCACCTCCGATCAGCCAACCACGCCCTCGCCGCCGTCCCCCGCATCTGACGAGCGACTACAGGAGGAAGGTCCTTCTCCTACCTGGCCGCCAAGACCTGGAACTCCCTCCCTCCCGACCTGCGCCTGACCCAAGACCACCTCTCCTTCAGGAAGAAGCTGAAGACCTGGCTGTTCGAGCAGTAGCGGCACCCCCCCCCCCAGCGCCTTGAGACCCTACGGGTATGTAGCGCGCTTTTTAAGTGTCATTGATTGATTGATTGATTGAAAAGCTGAGCTGTACCAGTCCAAGGGACTCTGCTATGATGGACAACTGAGGTGTAAGCCCCTCCCATCCCCATTTCAGGTTCATACATTTACCAAGCTCTCCTACCATATAGTGGCAAATTGCGTTTTCCATATTGTCTGTACACCTTCTTGAGTATGGAGTTCAGTTCAACGATATGTATTACCCATGTGCTCTCCCTCCGCCAGAAACAGAATGCTACTTGCAACTCCCAGCTATAATATGACACTCTTTACTGCCCCCCGCTGGTGGGACTGCCTCATCCCAAGTTAAAGAAGCACCAGCCCATTCGAATATAAAGTATGTTATGACTTCCTGACTGATGGTGAAATGTGTGCTTATCCAACATAAACTAACACATTTATGAAATTCATTTTGAAGGAGTAATCATCCCATATAAACAAATAGCAAAAAGGTAATTTTCCAACCATCAAAAAAACCAGTGTATATGTAGAAGAGGAGAGGAAGCCATAAACACGCCTGCGACCTTCAGCTATGAAAACAGAGGCAAAAGGACGTGTTTAAATCCTTTGAAAGTTTAATAATTGGAAGAAAATAAAACTAGTTAATAGAGGTCGTTTACCACTGTTGCCTCGGAGATAAAATATATAGAAATTTTCATGATGCAAGTCTTTAAAAGTCATAGCCGATACCTGCTCCTGCCACTGAACATCAAGAAAGATGACCCAATTCTGGGGCCTGACATTTTAACAATATTTCACGGGGCGCCCATTATGAGAGAAAGCCTCAAGGGATTGCAGTTAACATGATGTTGTACTGAGACCGGAAAATGCTCAGATTTTGTCAGGAATATCCATCTCTGCAGTGCTGTGCAATCAAAAGGAAATGGGGGGAAAGGAACCGAGGTAGCATGTTAACAACTCGAATTTGGTGCAAAATGAATAATGTATTCAGCAATGCAAGCGTCTCGAAATATGGATAACTGTGTTTTTTTATTTAAACTTTCCCTGGGCACATCTGGCGTATGGAGGCGAGATCAAATTTGAGAAATGTAAGTTGTTTAAGGAGAATATATGGGGCAGTTGACATTGTGTTCTCTAATGCACAGCCTTTATTGGTGCACGGTACCTAACAATAGAGTCTGACTGCAGCATTAAAGTTGTTGAAATGGCGGGGTGTGATACGAATTGAAAAACATGATGTACGACCCTTTGATGTATTTATTGGAGGCGGAGCAATGCTCCTCAATGTAGTGACATACGATCAAACTAAGGCAGGGTGCATGCTTAAGCAATCACACTGAATCGGATATAAGGAACAAAATCCAATCCTTCATATATTTGCCCCACTGTGCACTGAAAAGTTCTCCAAAATGCAAGAGTCTGCCTATGTATTCCATCTTAGCTGGGCCTGGTCAGATTAGAGTGAAAACGACTTATTGTTTAGTGAAAACGATCTCGAAATGTGCAGAAAAAAATCAGACAAAGGAAAAGATAAACTGTGAAACTTCATAAACTTCTCAAAACCTTTCAACGGATTTCAAGCTTTGCACACCACGAACACCTAACTACTGGCCTATTACTCCTTTACTTTCATCTTTATTCTCTCGGTTTGTGCCGTCCCCTATTCCCTATGGGTGCTATCAGGTTTGCATTTCTTGAGCCACAAGGTGCGCCTTCTCGGTTAATTCCCTGCCTTGCAGAATTGATGTTTTATATTTGTTGAATTTTTCTAAACAACAAGTCCCATCCCATGACACTGGGACTGGTTTTCACAAGAGTATTAAGTCATTCCAGGACCCCCGGTGCTTCTTCCTCTCCAGTGGTCGCCGCACAAAGCCCAGATCAGACCTAAAGTGTGGCCACCGACACTGGGAGGAAGAGAAGCGACAGAAGCACGCCCTGTCTGTTGCATTTGCACTACTAAGATGGAGAAACCCAAGATAATGCGCTTTCCCGAGATCACTGAAATCCCACATTAACGCGGCTCCCAGTCTCCGAGGATTTAGGATTTGGGCCTGCGGAGTGGTCATCACTATGGCCTGGCGCCTCTCGAGCCTGTGGACACTAGGGCAAGCTCTGAGGATTGTCAAGGACGTTGGCTCGAGGCTTTGATCTTCAATTCAGTTCTAGGACCATGTGACTGGATGAATCTTCTGCCATCTTCTGTATCTCACAGGCTGCATAAGTCTAGTTTTGAACAGCCACCAAGGCCGCAGTGGGATGTTGAGGTAGCTGGTTGCCCACTGACGCAGAACGTTGTGCACAGGTTCGGTAGTCAGGGAAAGGGTTTCTCTGATGATGTGTTGTGAACATTTCTAGTCGAACAATACGTCTGATGCGGAGTTCAACGTGGTTCGACTATCTTGGCTGGAATCCAACTATAGATGATGTTGAAGAGACAGGATTGTAACACAATTCATTTTTTGACTAACAAAAAGTGAGAAGAGCGTACACATAAGAGTGTTCTTCTTAGGTATGAAGTTTTAAAGACCTGATTTGACACTGGGCACCTTACATTAAAAGGACACACTTCCATAAAAAGTAACATAACATTGCACTGTTAATATGAAATAGCATTTCTAGAAGATAAAAGCTACAGAGATTCTAGATAAAGTGGCCCTGGCCGCTAGAATCAAGAGGCGTGAGTGCTCCCTGAATTTAGTCGAGGTGAGAATGATTAAGGTTGACGCAGAAGTTCGTCAGTCTACATGGGGAACAATGAGGAGTAAACATGCCCAACCTGGTACCCAAAAGAATGAATGAATGAGCTAAACTTACCATTACTGCTACTAAACCCTTGTATTTCAATAATGAAGCATCCCAAGGCAAGTTTTTCTATGCAGCCCATCATTTTTGCCTCTCTGCTTCACCTTCATTAGACCAAGCAACAGGCTTTAATGAGACTGTCTCTCAATTTCATTGATCACCGATTGGAAGTTGGAGTTGGAAGTTGGAGGGGGACGTGGGTGGATGGATCAAAGTTATTCTTGCACCTGTACCTAAACTGCAGAATGACAACACTAAGTGCGCAAGAATTCAACCAGACCCCAGAAAGTTCTGCCAGCTACTTAAGACTTGACTATTTAGGCAGTGCTATCTGGTACTGCCTACTTTTGAACCTTCCCCTCAACTTCTCAAGCAGTCCACTCACATTCATTCCGGAAAGGCTCATTGGGCTACTTACCAAGCTCTGGAATGGTCTCTGCTCATACTGGGCACGTTGTCATTGCTTTGAGGGCTCATGAAGAGCTGGATGCATCACACTTATGGACCCACTCTTTCATGTTAGCTTGATATTTTAGTCTGTATTTATTTCACAATGTGTTCGCTTTTATGTTTATTTTATCTACTGCCTGTTTACTTTCGATACAGAACTGTTTGCATCCACAATTGTTGGATAGTGGATGCAATAGTGGGTTTTCTTCTCTTTACATACTTGTAGTTAATGGCAGTGGCACATGATAAATGTGAGTCCTGCCCAAAGTCTCCTTCAAACAGGGATTGCCAAAGGCAAAAACATCAAAGCCCATATGCGTGCTGGACCAGTACTGGGCATGCTATGTTGCTATCTTATGACAGATGATCGCATGGCATATCATAGGGATTTTCTTCTTTCAAGTAGTGTTTAGCCTAGAAAGGTTTTGAGTCAAGGCAACCAAAAGAGTTCCTGAGGAACTATTGTTTTTTTTATTATTGACCTATTACCCCCAGTTCCCTTCAGTCCTTGTCCCCTTCCTTACTAATGGAGATGACCCTCTCCATGACAGAAGAAAAGAACAGGGGAATGGTGGAACCCCTAACCCCACCCCTCCCACTGGGAGTACATAAACCGTACCTACTCAGCATTCCGCCTGTTCTTTTTTCTGTCTGCCAACAGAATGGTAAGAGGTTGCAGGTATTGCATACCTGTTGCGGTCTTCTACTGGATCCTGTTGGGATGCTGGGATGTCCTCGAGTGCTGCACAGTGCCTCCTAGCGGCTGGGCTTGCCGGGAGCCGCGATTGGTACTGACCGGCCCTTTAAGGCTAGTGCGCCGGCCCTCCCAGTCTGTTCCAGGTTACTGGCACATCTTCCTGGTGACTGGGCCAGGCTGGAGGACGCACTGCAGCAGCTAAATCTCTTGGTGGTGCACTTGGAGTGCTTGGTGGGCCGGTATGGCAGTTTCCTGTTGTTCGGCGCCGGACTGGTGGAGAGCACCTGGGCTGCCTGGTGGGGGCAGGCAGTGAGTTGTGGTGTCTGCCTGCCCCGGGGGTGAGTACAACTTTTCGTTTTTGTCCTGTCCTGGTTCTGTGGCATTGAACTTAGAGACCCTGCCCTCCCTGCTGATTGGTACATGAATGCTACCTCATTTGGGGGTGTTTTCCAGATTGCCTGTTGCCTGGCACAGAGATGTTCTTGGGAATTCTGAAGGCCGAGCTTATGCCTTTGGTATGCTCCATTAGTAAGGAATGGGACGAGGACTGGAGGGACCTGGAAGTAATGCCCTATTACTTCATTACTCCTGGTCCCGTTGTACTCCTCTCATTCCATACGCCCCTCCCTCCGGGCCTTCCTGTTGGTGGCTTGGTAGTTCAGGCGGAATGTTCGGTAGGTACTGTTTATGTTCTCCAGTGGGAGGGGGTGGGATTAGGGGTCCCAGCATATACCTGTTCTTTTTTTCGGACGTGGGAGGGTCATCTCCATTAGTAAATGATTGGACAAGGACAACAGGACCAGAAGTAATGAAGACCGGCAAGTAATAGGGCAATTACCATCCTTCTTTCATGGACAGTTGACCAGTGCTCTTTTCGGTTCATCTGTTGATGAAGCTGTTGCAATTCTTTTGAGGGTCCTCCTATGTCAAAGGCAAGATGGTGTGAGAGGTTGTCCTCCTACTCAAGGCAGATATGGGGCCTCATATCTATGGTGCTGACATTGGACCTTGAAGGATCTATACCCAGGTTTGCCACTTAACCAAATAACCTGTGATTCTGGTCAAATCATTTAACATCACTGTATTTCACATTGTATTTATGGGTAACTCAATGTACTGGAACGTAACAAATGGGTAATGTTGAAAGATGAAATCACCCCACTTGACGTATTCTATTTCGAATAGTCTTCAAAACCCTGTTATGTTACATGCTCCATTGCTCACCATCTAAGTCTGGCTATTAAAAAATAGGAGTCTCTACAAACTCTGTGAGGACTATAAACTTAACAGGACTTGTTGAAAATTGAATACGTTTTAAATGAGAACCTCATCAGAAGGGAAAGGGGTTCAGGGGGGACATGGAGCTGATAGAGGAGGGTTAGTGCTGTCGACCTAGCGGCACACTGACACGTAGCACGCGTATCACACGGCACCTCCGTGACATCCGATGATGCTGGAGTCAGCCGAACTTTAGGTTCGACCTGGAACAACACAACACACACACAGTAGCACAGTAGGTAGCATAAACAGGCACCGCTCAGTGTGGGGGTAGTTTATCCACTATATGTTTATATTTTTTTTGTCCTGATGAAGCATCCCGGATCCATATGACCAACACAGGCACCAAACATGTTGACACATTTATTGAGGGGTGACCACCACTAGGTCCCACTCTTGAGACAGAAAATGTAGTTATCTTACCTGTTCGCACACTTTCTCACTACCCAGTTTCCTTTGAAACCCAAGGGTAGCCCCAACCTACCTTAGGTTTTTATTCCTGGAAGGGTATTACTGTCAATAAAACTTTCCGTTAGGAAACTCTCTTACTAGTTTTAATCTTACACACTACACCCCACGTCACAACCCCCTTCACTTGCACTCATATATACTGCAGCCGCGAAAAAGATCTCCACCAAAGCGATCCTTTGGGGGACCCATTGTTCATTGCATCGCCGGCCCAACGAGGAGCATCGCCCAATGATGAAGAATGACATTCTCTAGGGGATGTGTGAGGGCAACATGAACAGCAGAGGCACCCTCTACACTTTGGGAATTCGTGCCTCCCTTGCGGTCTATTTTTACCAAGGAACACTAGCCCTATGATTGAATTTTGGAAATTGAATACCAAGTGGAAGCCAAAGTGATAACAAGCTGTGTTCCAAAATCAAAGCTGTTGTGGCATATCAATAATGCAATGTACTCTTTGTCTTAGACTTGGCTAAGTTAGCATCCAACACTCGTGTTTCTAACTAACCTACACTGGTAATCAATCTTAACCGTTGGGTGAAGGACAGTGCATCTTTCCCCTCCCTTGAACTTTCTGTATATGAAACGACCAGCAGTGGTTAGTAAAATACCAGGGTCACTTTAGCATTCTCTAGATTCCAGTCCATTGAAATTGTCTCCCACGAGCACCCGTAGACAATAATATATTTTTCAAATCTTGTGTTTTCAGTTACATGACCACCGAAGGCCTTGCTTTTATATTAAAAACAGAGCTTTGGACTATACCATTTTCCACTGAAAGGCAATATTTCTCTCCACGTGTTCCCATACCTGGCATGTCACACAGTTTGGTGCTTACTTTCCCTCTATGTTAAAAACAGTAGATGTTTCAGCACCCAGGCTAATGTGCTGCATAGCTAAATACATATAAGGTCCCAAAGGCGAGACCAATTGCATTGCAAATGCTTGTTAAACTTGCAGCTAAGAATACTGGTGATATGTCTCAACTGGGCAGATTAAGACTTCCAAAGTACAACTGCATGGACAGAATATTCATGTCACCCATCCACACCAGGAAAAACCTTTGGGTTTTAGGAAGTGTGTTGTAGATGAGCAGAAAGCCCACAAGGGAACAACGGCCCACGCAGAAGATCATAGTCGTTTGTGTCCTTCCACAAGCAGCCAGAGCAGGTTTCACAAGACAGGAGTCCTGTGATCTTGTAAAGCTGTTCCTGAGGCAGCTCAAGATACTGGATCCTGTGGTGGCTGCAAGTGTCTGTTCTGACAGGCAGGATGAACCTAGTCCTATCGAAACACTCTAGTCCAGAAGCAAACACGATTATTTCTGCTTGCAGGTGGTCCACTTAGCAGAAGAATTTCCTTCACAAATTAATAAAAAAGAAACCAGTCTTAAATGTTGCTGCTCCTCGAGGTTGCAGGGTTTTTTGTTTGTTAAATCTGCTTCATTCATTTGTGATATAACAAAAAGAATATACAGCGTTGATCAATTTCACAGGAGTCATGTCACATTGGTGTTGCATTTTTTACACTGCTAGAATAAGCATTAAATGCAAAAAAACAGTTGATGGACAGAATGCAGAACAATGTCATACATTCACCCCAGTACAGAGATCTGGGCCTAAATCCATCGTTTTTTTGCACACCACACCACCCTAGGTCAGACAATGGCCATATGCAAATCAGCCTTGACCCTGTGCCTCATGGGAACAGTCCAGCCCGAACTGCCAAGCCATGTCTTTCCTGGACCGGAATCAAGCATCCTAGGACCGGTTTCTGGCTATCAGCCATCATCAGCCAGGATAGCTTGACTCCAGTGGTGTGGAGAGTATGGGACTCACGTCTGAGCATACCCGTCCCACTCGGGGTGACAAATGCAAAAACAACAGTTGATGGACAGAATGCAGAACAATGTCGTACATTCACCCCAGTACAGAGATCTGGGCCTAAATCCATCGTTTTTTGCACTCCACACCACCCCAGTTAAGACATGGCCATTAAAAGCATTAAAAGCAGTAACTGACAGGCTGCTCAATAATGGCTAACATGGGATAAAATAATTCGCTTTGGTGGCTGCAAAGACTCACTGTATTGAGAAGAAACTGTTCAGCGACAAGTAAGACGAGTATTGTTCACCTTCACCAGCCAAGCTTCCATATGCAGAGGCCCATTGTCAGTGCTCCACAGCATCCAACCAGTTAAGTCCATGACCTCTTGTTCAATCTATGCAACAAGCGACAAGACTTGCCTCTGGACGAGGTGTTTGACTTTACTCTGGTTTGTGCTCCTGGGGAGAAGGTGTTTACAAACGCTGCCCAGTGGTATTCAAACCCGGCCTGCCTTTCATGTTCAAAAGGAATATGCATCAGATATTGTAGCAACAATGGATTTAAATAGTTATTATTTGCATATTGACTGCTATCGTAAAACACATGAACGGATTTTGCATTCTCTGTGATGAACGTATAGATTATTGAGGGGGCTTTTCAGACGCTCTGCCAAAGTGTTAGTTAGTGTTTTCCAGCCGGAAGCACCTGTCACTGGTTCACGTGCCAGCCATGGACATGGCACGTGCAGCTCCTGCGTGGCCAAGCACTTCTGGCCTTCAGCAGCCATGTTTGAAGTGGCGCTGCATGAAAGAGTTTTGAAGGAGAAATTGGCGCCCGGTTTTGCACATTTGCCTTCCCAGGCCAGAGCTCTCTGTTTTGTTGCCGCGGCGTGGTACACAATGCAGAAGGCAAGCAAATAAGAGTTCGTATTGCATGTTACAAACATGCCAACATGTTAGAAGAGGGAACTGGGAGATTGATTAAAAAAAGAGAAGAAAATATAAATAAATCGGCGGAATGTGTTCCCTTCCATTGTTTTCTATTGAAGGACAGGCAATTTCAGGTAGATGAGCAAAATAAAGCAGTTTTTTGATCAAAAAATGGAGAGTCTCCCACCTGCATCGGGCGTACTGGCAAATATGACATTATTAACCACTGAAATCGTTTCGCTCCCTTTCTGAGCCACCTTTCTCCTCTGCCCATCTGGACGTGGGGTCCTAGCGCATCGCAAGCCAGATAATCAGCAAGATGGTGTAAACATAATCTTTAACACTTTAACAGTAACCCTTCGGGCCCAGACCAAAAAGAGAGAAAAGACTGACAGGAAAGACCAGACTTCATCCCAAGACATTACCCAGCACTAGGATCAAAGGGAAGCAGCATCAGCATCCAATCTGCAATGGAAGAGCGCAACCAATGACAAGCTCCCAGGGAGCAGCATCAGCATCCAATCTGCAATGGAAGAGCGCAACCAATGACAAGCTCCCAGGGAGCAGCATCAGCATCCAATCTGCAATGGAAGAGCGCAACCAATGACAAGCTCCCAGGGCACACGGAGCAGCATCAGCATCCAATCTGCAATGGAAGAGCGCAACCAATGACAAGCTCCCAGGGCGCAGCATCAGCATTCAATCTGCAATGGAAGAGCGCAACCAATGACAAGCTCCCAGGGAGCAGCATCAGCATCCAATCTGCAATGGAAGAGCGCAACCAATGACAAGCTCCCAGGGAGCAGCATCAGCATCCAATCTGCAATGGAAGAGCGCAACCAATGACAAGCTCCCAGGGAGCAGCATCAGCATCCAATCTGCAATGGAAGAGCGCAACCAATGACAAGCTCCCAGGGCACACGGAGCAGCATCAGCATCCAATCTGCAATGGAAGAGCGCAACCAATGACAAGCTCCCAGGGCGCAGCATCAGCATTCAATCTGCAATGGAAGAGCGCAACCAATGACAAGCTCCCAGGGAGCAGCATCAGCATCCAATCTGCAATGGAAGAGCGCAACCAATGACAAGCTCCCAGGGCACACGGAGCAGCATCAGCATCCAATCTGCAATGGAAGAGCGCAACCAATGACAAGCTCCCAGGGCGCAGCATCAGCATTCAATCTGCAATGGAAGAGCGCAACCAATGACAAGCTCCCAGGGAGCAGCATCAGCATCCAATCTGCAATGGAAGAGCGCAACCAATGACAAGCTCCCAGGGAGCAGCATCAGCATCCAATCTGCAATGGAAGAGCGCAACCAATGACAAGCTCCCAGGGAGCAGCATCAGCATCCAATCTGCAATGGAAGAGCGCAACCAATGACAAGCTCCCAGGGCACACGGAGCAGCATCAGCATCCAATCTGCAATGGAAGAGCGCAACCAATGACAAGCTCCCAGGGCGCAGCATCAGCATTCAATCTGCAATGGAAGAGCGCAACCAATGACAAGCTCCCAGGGAGCAGCATCAGCATCCAATCTGCAATGGAAGAGCGCAACCAATGACAAGCTCCCAGGGCGCAGCATCAGCATCCAATCTGCAATGGAAGAGCGCAACCAATGACAAGCTCCCAGGGCGCAGCATCAGCATCCAATCTGCAATGGAAGAGCGCAACCAATAACAAGCTCCCAGGGCGCAGCATCAGCATCCAATCTGCAATGGAAGAGCGCAACCAATAACAAGCTCCCAGGGCGCAGCATCAGCATCCAATCTGCAATGGAAGAGCGCAACCAATGACAAGCTCCCAGGGCGCAGCATCAGCATCCAATCTGCAATGGAAGAGCGCAACCAATGACAAGCTCCCAGGGCGCAGCATCAGCATCCAATCTGCAATGGAAGAGCGCAAACAATGACAAGCTCCCAGGGAGCAGCATCAGCATCCAATCTGCAATGGAAGAGCGCAACCAATGACAAGCGCCCAGGGCACACGGAGCAGCATCAGCATTCAATCTGCAATGGAAGAGCGCAACCAATGACAAGCTCCCAGGGCGCAGCATCAGCATCCAATCTGCAATGGAAGAGCGCAACCGATGACGAGCTCCCAGGGCGCAGCATCAGCATCCAATCTGCAATGGAAGAGCGCAACCAATGACAAGCTCCCAGGGAGCAGCATCAGCATCCAATCTGCAATGGAAGAGCGCAACCAATGACAAGCTCCCAGGGCACACGGAGCAGCATCAGCATTCAATCTGCAATGGAAGAGCGCAACCAATAACAAGCTCCCAGGGCACACGGAGCAGCATCAGCATTCAATCTGCAATGGAAGAGCGCAACCAATGACAAGCTCCCAGGGAGCAGCATCAGCATCCAATCTGCAATGGAAGAGCGCAACCAATGACAAGCTCCCAGGGAGCAGCATCAGCATCCAATCTGTAATGGAAGAGCGCAACCAATAACAAGCTCCCAGGGAGCAGTATCAGCATCCAATCTGCAATGGAAGAGCGCAACCAATGACAAGCTCCCAGGGCACACGGAGCAGCATCAGCATCCAATCTGCAATGGAAGAGCGCAACCAATGACAAGCTCCCAGGGCGCAGCATCAGCATCCAATCTGTAATGGAAGAGCGCAACCAATGACAAGCTCCCAGGGAGCAGCATCAGCATCCAATCTGCAATGGAAGAGCGCAACCAATGACAAGCGCCCAGGGCACACGGAGCAGCATCAGCATTCAATCTGCAATGGAAGAGCGCAACCAATGACAAGCGCCCAGGTAGCAGCATCAGCATCCAATCTTCAATGGAAGAGCGCAACCAATGACAAGCTCCCAGGGCGCAGCATCAGCATCCAATTTGCAATGGAAGAGCGCAACCAATGACAAGCTCCCAGGGAGCAGCATCAGCATCCAATCTGCAATGGAAGAGCGCAACCAATGACAAGCTCCCAGGGCGCAGCATCAGCATCCAATCTGCAATGGAAGAGCGCAACCAATGACAAGCTCCCAGGGAGCAGCATCAGCATCCAATCTGCAATGGAAGAGCGCAACCAATGACAAGCTCCCAGGGAGCAGCATCAGCATCCAATCTGTAATGGAAGAGGGCAACCAATAACAAGCTCCCAGGGCGCAGCATCAGCATCCAATCTGCAATGGAAGAGCGCAACCAATGACAAGCTCCCAGGGAGCAGCATCAGCATCCAATCTGCAATGGAAGAGCGCAACCAATGACAAGCTCCCAGGGCACACGGAGCAGCATCAGCATTCAATCTGCAATGGAAGAGCGCAACCAATAACAAGCTCCCAGGGCACAGCATCAGCATCCAATCTGCAATGGAAGAGCGCAACCAATGACAAGCTCCCAGGGCGCAGCATCAGCATCCAATCTGTAATGGAAGAGCGCAACCAATGACAAGCTCCCAGGGAGCAGCATCAGCATCCAATCTGCAATGGAAGAGCGCAACCAATGACAAGCTCCCAGGGAGCAGCATCAGCATCCAATCTGCAATGGAAGAGCGCAACCAATGACAAGCTCCCAGGGCGCAGCATCAGCATCCAATCTGCAATGGAAGAGCGCAAACAATGACAAGCTCCCAGGGAGCAGCATCAGCATGCAATCTGCAATGGAAGAGCGCAACCAATGACAAGCGCCCAGGGCACACGGAGCAGCATCAGCATTCAATCTGCAATGGAAGAGCGCAACCAATGACAAGCTCCCAGGGCGCAGCATCAGCATCCAATCTGCAATGGAAGAGCGCAACCAATGACAAGCTCCCAGGGCACACGGAGCAGCATCAGCATTCAATCTGCAATGGAAGAGCGCAACCAATGACAAGCTCCCAGGGAGCAGCATCAGCATCCAATCTGCAATGGAAGAGAGCAACCAATGACAAGCGCCCAGGGCACACGGAGCAGCATCAGCATTCAATCTGCAATGGAAGAGCGCAACCAATGACAAGCTCCCAGGGAGCAGCATCAGCATCCAATCTGCAATTGAAGAGCGCAACCAATGACAAGCTCCCAGGGAGCAGCATCAGCATTCAATCTGCAATGGAAGAGCAGAACCAATGACAAGCTCCCAGGGAGCAGCATCAGCATCCAATCTGCAATGGAAGAGCTCAACCAATGACAAGCTCCCAGGGCGCAGCATCAGCATCCAATCTGCAATGGAAGAGCTCAACCAATGACAAGCTCCCAGGGCGCAGCATCAGCATCCAATCTGCAATGGAAGAGCGCAACCAATGACAAGCTCCCAGGGCACACGAACATGCACATAAATACACAAAACACTCCACTCTCCATCCCCCACCCGCATTGCTCCGCCTCCACCGCTCTCCCCTCAATGTGCTGACGTCCGATTGGCCACCCCTGTATGCCCAGATCTGTGGATTCTTTCAAGGGTGAAAAGAATGAACAGGCAGCCCAAGTCACATCACTCCAGTTTTTTGTTGTGCAGAGTCGACTTCTATCTGGAGTCGTTCATAAATGAACAAAGTGAAGCAGAATAAAAGAAAATGGGGCCAGTACCCATTGCATAGTAAAATTATCAGATGCGGTGGAATGAAGGAACCACTAGCATGTACATCTCAGTAGATCACAACCTGTATAAACTTGGCACAGTTCTTCGCAAATCTTTGAGAAAATAACAGTTTCGGCGACCAGGGGCATCAAGGAGTCCCTTCAAAACATCAGCCACATTCTCCAGGGTGTCCCAAAAGACAACATTAAAAACAGTCTATTCGTCTTAAAGAGAAATATTTGATGAATCCAAAGCATACAATATTTTGTCAGGTATGTGAACCACAAGGGTATCATGCATTGAACAAGAGCAAGTTACTTACCTTCGGCAATGCTCTCTCTGGTGATTACTTTATCTAACCGCAGATTCCCCACATGTAGAAAATTCCCCAGGCCCCAGACTGGATCTGGAAGTTTTCCCATCAGTGCTCCTATGCGCTACTAGTTGGTGCTGTGAACTCTATGTAAGCCTTTCTCTGCCCCGGAAATGAGAGAGAGGAGCTCCATATTAGCTTCACACATGCACAACATCATCAGTTTCTTGATAAATTATTTCCACTCCCTGAGACTTGTAGCTCAAAACAAGTGCCAAAACCAGTGCGCAGCTCTCTTATTTGGAAACTTTAGATAGTAAAAAGAGGCCACTCCACAGAACGGGGAGGTGGGAGGGCAGTGAGGAAATCTGCGGTTAAGATGTAGTGTCCACTAGAAAGAGCTTTACCGAAAGGCAAGTAACTTGTTCTTCTGATGGGCAGGTCTAACTTCGAGCTCCTCACCTTTAGAATAGATACCAAATCAATACTTCCCAAAAGTGAAGGTTTTGCGGAGTGGACTCAGGTCAAAATGTTCTGCAGGACTGACCGGGCAAAATGCAATTCCTGCGGTGTCTGTCAAGGCAAAGGTGCTTTGTGGGCATGTGCACCGGCGACCATGTCCCAGCCTGGCAGATGTCAAGAGTAGGCACACCGTGTGTCAACAGTGTTGTAGCACCCTTGGGCCAGTCGAAATGCGCCTTCAGGAGGCTGTTTCTTGATGCCGAGATCCACCTGAACAGAGTCCTTTTCTTCATATACTTACCTTTCCTGGCCCCATAGAACCCCACAAAAAGCTAATCATCCAAACAATGGTCTTTGGTGCGATCGATATTAAAGCTCAAGGCTCTTTTGGCCGATCGATATTAAAGCTCAAGACTCTTCTGGCCAATTGATGAAATCTCTCCTCTTTCGAGGGATGAGGTGGGGAAAAGATTTTTGGGAGAGTGATGGAATGCGAGATGAAAAAAGGACATGATGACTTTTGGGGAAAAGGCTGCCCTGATTTTCAACACCAATTCGTTTAGGGGAAAAGGTGGTGTAGGGTGGCAGCACAGAGAGAGCCTGGAGCTCCCTCACACAACAAGCTGAAGGTGGCTTGGAGTGTCACAAGATGCAATGAGCAGCTGTGCCTGTCCTAAAGGTGTAGAAAGGTCGAAACTAACGATGACCCGCAGAGGAGTGGTTTAATATGCGTCTAAGCTCTGTCATTTCTGGGTGGAACGAGTCGTACGCAGAGTCCCATGGCACGCAGGAGCACTGCTGTGAAAATTTCAAGATCCAGTCGGCACCAGAGGAATATTCTGCGGGTGAGGAATCTGCGCTTGAAGTATCTAGCAGAAAGAAGTATTCTGAGTTAAAGTTCATGTCCCCTATTGTTCAACCATGCCTATATCTCGTGCATGCTAACAAATCGTTCAGTACATTCAAATGGAAATACCACCTTTTTAGAAGGCACATGGATAGTCTTGGTCAACAACTGGCACTGCTTATCGTTGGCTTCTACCATGCTTTGATTTGAATTGAGCAGGCTGTACTGAATGTTCTAAATGTATATCATTAAAGAATGACCAAATGAAAGAAGTAGCCCTTGTGTAGTAAGTGGGACTAAGAGTAAGAGAGGGTTTTTTTTTGTTCAATGAAAATGTGCCTTATGTTCTAGTTTCTTTCTTTGACTGATGGCCAGTGAGATATGGTCATTTTTCAAACAAAAACCAAGCAAGCTGCAAAGTTGTGAACTCTCTTGAATTGAACAACACAGATGTACAGCTTCCCAAACCAACTTAAGTTGAGCATTTTGATGAGAACGATCTGCCCAATTCTGCCACTCGTGTGCTCGATCACCAATCCTTACAGAAAACTTGAATTAATGCTCTTGACTTGCTGAAGAGGGCAGACGAATGTCTAGAACTCTCAAACCATTAAATGAGACGCCTGAAACCTGTTGAGAGTTTATGGGCTGTGAGTTGAGCTTGCTCTGCCAACCCCATCTACACATCTCTTAAAGAACTTGGCTACCACAGAAGAAGCGGTTACCCCCCAAAATTAAAAACTTTATTCTACTAGGGTGCATAGATTTAGTTTTGGACAAATATTGGATAAAAACACAACAGAACTTCAGACTGGTCAGCTGAGCTCTGCCTTCTGCTAAGCCTTGCTGATCCCCAACGGAAGAATGGCACATTTTTCATACATAGAGCTTCCTACAGCAGCATGGCGGGTTTATAATACAATTACTCAAATCCACGACCAAAGCGGATATCAGACGTGACCATTTAGATCTTAGACGTAGGCCGTGATGCATGATTAAAAGCCTATCCTGAAATGGGTGACAAAGAAGCCCCTTCTGGCAGACACCATGTCAATCCTTACCTGGGAGGAAAAGGTGCAGACCAAGAAGTCTGCTTGAGACAGAAAGTGAATGTCCAGGATCACGCCCCGCAGAGAGTTTTCAGTGTACCGGTTGTGAAGTCCTGCAGACCAGGATATGGAGTTGTCACTAATAAATTCATAATTTGGGTATCTGAAAGACAGAAGCATGGGGAAAGGTTACAAGCAAGAACAGGAAGACAGGAGTGCACGCATGGCAGCGCTCTGTCCTTCGCGTGTCCTTTCGGACTATTTTTCGCGCTGCGTTGTTTAACAGAATGATTTAGATTACAACATTAAATATTGAAATCATTATGCAGTGTTTTGGTCTGTGAAATGAATGGAAACACATAATTCGGAGTAATCTCCCGAATTCCCAGTGTTCATGGCACTTTAAAAATTAATGGGGCCCATAATAAAAAAATAAATAACCTTCCTGGATGTCCTCTGCAACAGACAAAAACTATCATCTATTTGTCGAGGATCCGTGCATAACCTGACCACGTCTGGCCCCCACATTATCTTGAATTAAAACCGCTATTACACAGCGATTGAACAAAAACTGTTTTCATTAAACTGCTTCGACTTATTATTTTGCCACATAAAACTGGCGAGAGAAATATGCAGGCGGTCAGCTCAGGGGAGGACATCACTCTAGGCGGGGGAGCCGACATCCGGAGAGGCACAGAGAAGCTATATAGTCTAAGAGAATGTCTGTACGCAAGGGTGTTGCCTGGAAATTAAAATATCCCTCACTTTGAACCAAAGCACCGAAGGGTCATGCAAGAGAAACACGTGAGCCTGTCTCTCCCTAGAAGAGCTCCCTTGACTCTGCAATTCGAGCATCCACCCATTCATCCCTTCACTGAACTGCTTATGGCCACCATTTTACATGTCTATGCGGTCATCCATTCATTCTTTCAACCATCATTCAATTGTTCACCATTCCATCAATCCCTGGGCTATCCCGTGAAACCATCAGTTCACAACCCCATAATCTATCCATGCAAACATCTATGCACCCATCCACTCATCCTTTTGACTTAGCCTTCCATCACTTAATCCATCAAACCATTGATCCTATTGCTCATACATCTTTTCACTCAGCTTTCCATTCGCTCTGCCATCCTTTTATTTTTTCAACCGTCCATCCACCTATCCATCCATTCTCTCACCTTCTATCCACCCATTTATCCTTATCCCATTCCTACCTTTTGTTCACCGCTCCTCCCCACCTTCACTAATCTATCTACTCATCTTTCTTTTTTCCCTGCTTCCACTTGCTTTCCTGTTTTATCACCTCTTTCCCTTTTCCCTATTCTTTACATTTTAACTTTATTGAGGCTGTTATTACTTTACAGCGAAAACGGTGAGATATTTCTGTAGCGTTGCTGTGGCCCATAAACAACCCCTTCCCAGAGTTCGGGGGAGGGAGGGGGATTCACGACGCCCCTGTACATGTGTAAGGTATGGTGTGTGTACGTGTGTGTGTGCGTGTGTCTGTGTGTGTGTGTGTCTGTGTGTGTGTGTCTGTGTGTGTGTGTGTGTGTGTGTGTGTGTGGGTGGGTGGGTGTGTGTATACACATATCATGAAAGAAACTGTAGTCAAAATATTGGTAAAGTAGAAAGTTACAAAAATAAGCACTGAAAAAGAAGAGATACAGTTAACAAGTTACAAGAAAGTCGCATCATAACACTAACAAAAAGTGAAATTTAAAATCGTCTAGGAGACAGAATACAAAAAGCATGGGAAACGTCACATTTTAATGTACTTTAAATAATGGCTGTCCAGTGTAGGACAGTTTATCAGGATAATCGGTGAGGATGTAAACTATTTACATATTTATGTAAAAATGTATTATAGGCAGATATATAAGGAAATATGGCGTAAAAGAACAAGTTACTTACCTTCGGTAACGCTTTTTCTGGTAGATACTATATCTGCCTGTGGATTCCTCACCTTGTGAATATCCCCCTTGCGCCAGCAACATTCGGAAATTCTTTTTCGTAGCCTCGCGCCGACGTGGATAGGACGTCACAGAGACACGGCTCCGCTCGCGACTCCGCTGACGTCACCGACGCCTACAATAGGCCCACGCCGGCGTGATGACATCAGTTCCGCCTTTTTTCCATGCCATCGAGGCACACGGACGGACCAATGACAGTAGATATATACAAAGTATACACAGCATACAATAGTCAAGGCAAAACACACAGTGTAAAGCAAATGCAGGAAAGCAAATGAAACATTTCCTTGACAACAAAATAAATATACATAACAGTACAATAACTCTGGCATAGAAGAGTGGACAACGGGGAGGCGGGTGGGTCAGTGAGGAATCCACAGGCAGATATAGTATCTACCAGAAAAAGCGTTACCGAAGGTAAGTAACTTGTTCTTCTGATAGATACATCTGCCGTGTGGATTCCTCACCTTGTGAATAGAGTCCCACAGCAGTCTCCACTCCCGGAGGAGGGTGTCCACTCTTCTAAACCAGGAAATCCTGAAGGACAGAGCGCGCAAAGTGGCCGTCCCTCCTGACTTCGGTATCCAAGCAGTAATGCTTCGCGAAAGTGTGGAGGGAAGACCAAGTTGCCGCCCTACAAATGTCCTCCACAGGAACACCTCTAGCCAAAGCAGAGGTAGTTGACTTAGCTCTAGTGGAATGAGCCCTAATACCCTCTGGAGGTTCCTTACCGGCCAAAGAGTAGCAGATCTTTATACACAGAACGATCCATCTTGATAAAGTTCTTTTATGGACCGCTCTTCCCTTCTTGCAGCCAGCAAAGCCAATGAAGAGTTGATCGTCCAAGCGACAGTCTTTAGTTCTGTCAAAATAAAAAGACACCGCCCTCTTAGGGTCCAGACGGTGCAACCTCTCCTCCTCCTTGGAAGGGTGTGGGGGAGGATAAAAGGTAGGGAGGGTAATGGATTGACCAAGGTGGAAAGGAGTCACCACCTTAGGAAGAAAAGCAGCCCTGGTCCTCAGAACCATCCGATCAGCATGCATGGTCAGGAACGGGGGCTTGGAACTTAGAGCTTGAAGCTCACTCACCCTCCTTGCCGAGGTAATTGCAACCAGGAAAACTGCCTTAAAGGTTAAAAGCCTCATAGGACATTTATGAAGAGGCTCAAAGGGAGAGCCCATCAGAAAAGTCAGAACAAGATTCAAGTCCCACTGAGGTACAATAAAAGGGGTAGGAGGAAACTTGTTTACAAGACCCTTCAAAAACCTCAAGACTACAGGTGACTTAAAAAGAGAGGGCTGATCAGGCAAACAAATAAAAGCCGACAGCGCCGAAAGATAGCCCTTAACTGTTGCGACTGCCAGCCCCTGTTGCGCCAAAGAAAGAGCAAACCGGAGCACATCTGACAAATGGGCCCTCAACGGATCAATATCATTCTCACCACACCAAATAACAAACCTAGACCATCTATAAGAATAGACAGTCTTAGTGGAGTCACGTCTGGCAGACAAAATGACATCCACCACATCAGGTGTGAGAGAATAGGAAATCAGGTTGCCCCGTTCAATCTCCAGGCATGAAGGTGCAATGTCTGGAGGTGGGGGTGTAGAACCTGCCCCTCCATCTGAGAGAGGAGGTCTGCCCTGAGAGGGAGACGGAGCGGCGGGTGAGAGGAGAGGTGGAGTAGATCTGTATACCACACCCTTCTTGGCCAATCCGGGGCGACCAATATAACTTGGGCCCGGTCCTGGCGAATTTTCCTCAGAACCCGAGGAATCAAGGGTATGGGAGGAAACGCGTAAAGGAGTTGACTTCCCCAACTCAACTGAAACGCGTCCCCCAAGGCTCCTTGCATCAGATACTGGAGACTGCAGAATAACGGGCAGTGAGCATTCTCGAGAGTGGCAAACAGGTCCACCCGAGGAGTCCCCCACGTCCGAAAGACGTGACGAACCACCTCCGGATGAAGCCTCCACTCGTAGTCGGCAGAGAACTGCCGACTGAGACTGTCCGCACGCACGTTCAGAACCCCGGCCAGATGATTTGCCATCAGACAAATCTGATGGTCCTGAACCCAGGACCAGAGACGCAGAGCCTCTCTGCAGAGACACTGCGACCCCACTCCTCCCTGCTTGTGGATGTACCACATCGCGGTCGTGTTGTCCGTCAGGACTTGGATCGACTGACCGGGAAGGGAGGAAGGCCTTGAGCGCCAAACGTATCGCCCGCAACTCTAGAAGGTTGATGTGAAGCAACCTTTCCTCTGGAAGACCAAAGACCCTTGACCTCCAGATCCCCCAGATGAGCACCCCACCCTAGAGTGGATGCATCCGTTATCACCGTGGCCACCGATGGAGGTAGATGGAAAGGCTTTCCTTGTGACAGGTTGCCTTCCACGCTCCACCAAGACAGATCCGCTGCAGTTTCTCTGGAGATCTTCACTGACTCCCCGAGATCTCCGTTGTGCTGATACCACTGCCTGCGGAGACACCACTGGAGTGCCCTCATGTGCCAGCGTGCATGGTTGACCAGGAGAATGCAAGAAGCCATCAGACCGAGCAGGCGAAGGACCTTCAGGACTGGAACGACCGCTCCAGGGTAAAACAAGGGAATCAATTCCTGTATGTCGCGGATCCTTTGAGGAGGAGGGAATGCACGACAAACAGTAGAGTCCAGTACGGCACCTATGAACAGGTTGCGCTGGGAGGGCACCAGGTGAGACTTGGGTACATTTATCGAAAAACCCAACCTGTACAACAACTGAGTTGTCTCTTGCAGATGATGGAGCACCTTCTCTGACGACTCCGCTTTGATCAGCCAGTCGTCCAAATACGGGAACACAGGTATCCCCGATCTCCTGAGATGAGCTGCCACCACTGCCATCACCTTGGTGAAGACTCGAGGCGCAGTAGTAAGACCAAACGGAAGGACCGCAAACTGGTAGTGCTGCGACCCAACCGTGAAACGGAGATACTTCCTGTGCGACTTCAGGATGGGAATATGAAAATACGCGTCCTGTAAGTCGAGCGACACCATCCAGTCTCCTTCCATCAACGCTTGAAGAACCTGAACAAGGGTGAGCATCTTGAATTTCTCCTGCTTCAGATAGAGATTCAAGATCCTGAGGTCCAGGATAGGCCGAAGCCTGCCATCTTTCTTGGGGATCAGGAAATACCGGGAGTAGCATCCCTGACCCCTTTCCTGCTCTGGGACCACCTCTATCGCACCCTTTCATAACAGAGTTAGAACCTCCTCCTGCAGAAGAGACAGATGTTCCTGAGTGCAAAAACCTTGACAAGGAGGGTAAACAGGGGGGAATTCCCGAAAGGGAAGGGCATACCCATTTTCTACAAGATTGAGAACCCAAAGATCTGTCGTAACCGATTCCCAATCCTGTAGAAAATGGGTAAGCCGACCCCCAACCGGACCCACATGATCCTGAATAGCGGATCTAGGGCTGCTTTTCTGCGGCAGGGGGGTTGGAAGAGGTGGAGGAAGAGAGGGCTGACGTCCACGAGGACGCGCTCTTTGCTTTCCCCTGCACGAACTGTACACTGAATTTTGCTGCTGCTGCTGTTGCTGCTGCTCCTGTTGGCCTTGCCGGAAATTCCGAAAGGAGCGACCAAAGCCCCTGAACCTTCTGCCGGAAGAAGCGCCCCTGATCTGGAGGCCCAAAGACTTCGCTGTTGCTCTGCAATCCTTGAATCGCTCAAGAGCCGCATCCGCCTTCTTCCCAAAGAGACCTGAGCCATCAAAAGGAAGATCAAGCAGAGTCGCCTGAACATCAGCCGAAAAGTCCGATGACTTCAACCAGGCTGATCTCCTAGTGGCAACAGCGGTGCCCATAATACGAGCCACAGAGTCAGCAGTGTCCAGACCACTTTGAATTACCTGGCGGGCTGCCGCCTGAGTGTCAGAAATCACCTCCTCAAAATCCTTTCGGTTTGCGTCAGGAATTTTAGGAGCCAGAATACGCAAGGAGTCCATCAGGGCATGCACATACCTCCCCATTAGGCATGTGGCATTAGTTGACTTTAAGGCCATACTAGCCGATGAAAAGGTCTTTTTTGCCACCTGGTCCTGTTTCTTTGCTTCCTTCTCACAAGGAACCTGAGGAAAGGCACTAAGACTCTTCTTTGAACAGGCAGCCTGAATGACCAGGCTCTCCGGCGAAGGATGTGAAGACAGAAAAGCCGGGTCCTCAGGAGCGGCCCTGTACCTCCTTGCAACACTCTTTGATACCGCAGGAGCCGACAAAGGTTTCTTCCAAACTTCCATAATAGGATCAGTCAAGGCATCATTGAATGGAAGTAAAGGCTCAACCACAGAATTTGGTGAATGCAAGACTTCTGTGAGGAGATTAGACTTGAACTCCACTGTAGGCAGAGTCAATTGAAGAAGCTCAGCAGCCTTTCTCATAACCAGATGGTAAGGCTGGATATCCTTAGAGGGAGCACCTGAGCCTGAGGGCAACTCCCACTCTGGAGAGAAATCAAGGGTCCCAGAATCCGCCAATTCCTCAAAACAGCTCTCCTCTAGTTCACCTTCTTCAACATCAGACTGTGAGCCCATGTAACTCTGCTCCTCCAAAAGGCATTGTGCTTCTCTTCTTGACCTCTCCTTTACACGCCTCGCAGCCGGATCCACCAGCGGCTTCGACGGATTCGGGGCCGGCGCCGGTATCGAATCCGACGGCACAGAAGAATGCCCTCGAGGATGATCAGGAGCAGGCGACGCCGGAATCAGCGTTGACGACTTCGGCGGAGCCGGGAATTGCCAATGCGGCGTCGGAGCCGGCATGTAAGGCATAAACGGAGCCGGAGGATAGGAGTGAGGAACTCCCAGGCTGAAAGCCAAAGGACCCATGGGACCCGAAGGTGCACCAGAGGGGTACCACGCCCTTGAGAAGACACCATACATTGCGTTAAGAAACGCTGAAGGGTCCTGGCCTGGAGCAGGAAAGGGCAGCTGAAAACCATCAGGCCGGTCCTGAGGAGGGATCGAATTCGGCTCATCGACAAGCGCAGAATCCACATCCTCCCGGGCCTCTTCCTCTTCTCGGGTCGGGGACGGCGCCGGAGACGGATTCGGAACCGGTGAAGCATTCGGAGCCGGAGATGGAGACCGCCCACGCGACTCAGAAGGCGAGGCCTCACCTTAATGCTCGGAGACTTCGAGGGTAACCACCTTCGAACGTACCTTCTTCGGTGACCTCGACCTCGAGCCCGACTCCTTACCAGAGCGACGTCGGGACTCATGTCTCCTCTTCTTGTGCTTCTTCTTCGACTTCGAAACATGATCCGACGCCGACTTCGAAGACGACCTCTCTCGAGAAGCAGATCTCGATCTCGCCCTGGACTTCGACCTCGCCCTTCGAGAACGAGACCTCGACGACTCCTCCTTTCCAGCTTTCACCATAGCAACCAGAAGTTTGGCTTCTCTCTCCCTCAGGGCCTTCGGATTCATCTTCCGACACGAAGAACAATCCTCCACATCATGGTCGGAACTTAAACACCAGATGCAGTCTTCATGGGGGTCGGTAATGGACATCATTTTACCGCACTCCCTGCAGGGCTTGAAGCCAGTCTTCTTGGATGACATCTTCGAAGAGACAGGATACAGAGAAGCAGAATAAAGTAACAAAACGGCAACAATGTACCAGAAGGCTACAGAGATTCCCGATAACCGTTAGCGTCGACGACGCGGAAAAAAGGGAACGGATGTCATCACGCCGGCGTGGGCCTATTGTAGGCGTCGGTGACGTCAGCGGAGTCGCGAGCGGAGCCGTGTCTCTGTGACGTCCTATCCAAGTCGGCGCGAGGCTACGAAAAAGAATTTCCGAATGTTGCTGGCGCAAGGGGGATATTCACAAGGTGAGGAATCCACACGGCAGATGTATCTATCAGAAAAGCATGTCCTTGTGGACGTAAGATTTACTTAAAAACTAACGTACTGATGCCAGCTTCTCCTTTGGCATATATGTATACATGGCCATCAGTCTCTCTTTCTGTCAGTCAGAGTCGCTCTCTCAGTCTCTCTCTCTTAGTCCGTCAGACAGTCTCTCTCTCTCTCTCTCTGTTAGTTAGTCTCTCTCCCTGTCAGCGAGTCTCTCTCTCAGTCAGTCAGTGTCTCTCTCTCTCTCTCTGTCAGTCTCTCTGTCATTCAGTCTCTCTCCGTCTCTCTCTTTCTCTCTGTCAGTCAGTCTCTCTACCTGTCAGTAAGTCAGTCTCTCTCTACCTCAGTCCGTCTCTATGCCCCCAAGTCTCTCTCTGTCAGCCAGTTTCTCTCTCTGTCAATCTCTCGCTCTTCCTGACAGTCTCTCTCTGTCAGTCTCTCGCTCTTCCTGTCAGAATTTGTCAGTCAGTCTCTCTCTCTCTGTCAGTCTCTCTATGTCTCGGTCAGTCTCTCTACCTCGGTCAGTAAGTCAGTCTCTCTCCACTTCAGTCAGTCTCGCTCCCTCTGTCAGTCAGTCTCGCTCCCTCTGTCAGTCAGTCAGTGTCTCTCCCTCTGTCAGTCAGTCAGTCTCTCTCCCTCTGTCAGTCAGCCAGTCTCTCTGTCGGTAAGTCTCTCTCTGTCAGCCAGTTTCTCTCTCAGTCAGTCAGTCTCTATCTCAGTCAGTCTCTCTCTCAGTCAGTCAGCCAGTGTCTATCTCTCTCTTTCTCTCTCTGTCAGTCAGTCTCTCTACCTCTGTCAGTAAGTAAGTCTCTCTACCTCAGTCAGTCAGTCTCTCTGTCCATAAGTCTCTCTTTGTCAGTCAGTTTTTTTTCTCTCTCTTCTTGTCTCTCTCTCCGGGCCGTACTACAAGTACCATGGCTGTAGATGGACACATTGGTAATGCGCCAACTGCCGGTAAGGATCTTAGGGTAGCAGACAATGCTTGCCTGCTGTTTGTTTGCATCCTGAAATAGACATACTTGACAGCATTAAGGCCCTTGGGCCCTCGACTTTGGCACTACTACTGCCTTTTTCCTTTTTGGAACATACACACTTGCTATTATTCAAATATAATTGGTTCAAATCTTGCAACATGTAGAAGGCTATAAGCAAAAAAACGTATTGGAAGGACCTATATCCAGGGACGTGCCATTGCCAATTACAGAAAAATAAATCAATGGATTTTGCATGAACATTTGCAACCAATCAAGAGCATTGGCACAGTCATTGTTGACTGCTCATGATGCTTACACCTAAATGCAAGATCTACTGACTGATAAACCTGCTGAAAATGTCTTACATTTGAATTTCATTGTGCTAAAAAAAACTTTCTAGTGCTTCACGCCTTTGATGAGGCTCTAATGTGGCCTTGGCTCCACCCCCTCAGCATGGGTCGACACCTGGTGGGCCCCCCAACCTCCGAACCCCCTCCACCCCGACAGACCATGCACGAAACCCCAGCATCATACTGAACTCATCACTCACTATGGACCGCCAGATCAAAGCCCTATCCTCTGCCTGCTTCAATACCCTCCGCCTACTCCCAAAAACATTCAGACGGATCCCCTCCGAATCCAGAAAAACGGTCATGCATGCCCTCATCACTAGCATATAGGACTACAGCAATGCCCTCTATGCCGGAATCAACAAAAAACTCCTTTGCAAGCTCCAGACCGTCCAGAACACCACAGCCAGACTAATCCAAGATATTCCCCGGCACAACCACATCACCCAACACCTCCGCAATCTCTATTGGCTCGAAAGAAGAATAACCTTCACGCTACTCACAAGCATACAAGGCCCTCCACATTAGACAAGCATACCTAAACAACAGGCTTTCCTTCCAAGCACCCAGGAGAAAGCTCCAATCAGCCTACCTCTCTCTGGCCACCATCCCACGCATCTATAAAACCAGAACGGGAGGAAAGTCCTTCTCCTACCTCGCAGCCAAGACCTGGAACAACCTCCCCGTCCACCAAAGGCCGAAACTGCTCCAGTTCAGTAAAGATCTCAAGACCTGGCTCTTCAGATGACCTCAGCACCCAACAGAGCCCATGCCACCCCCCAACGCTTTGAGACCCTTAAGGGTGAGTAGCTGCACTTTACAAACCCCTGATTGATTGATGTGCTTCTTGGTGACCAGATGAGAAAGTACCTCATTTGTTGTGGGTGGTTGCTGAAGTGAGGGGTGGTTAGTGAATTCATATTTCTGGAAGTTTATAGTGCCTTAAGTGCTCTGAAGTAGTGCTTACTTTGTAAAACATTAAGTGACAGTGGCCTCACCAGGAGACCACTGCAGCTTGCACTACCTATTGCCCCTGCCAGCCCTACCAACACAACTGCTAACCATCACCCTCTTACCAGTGTGACAATTCAGACTATTTCTAACCCCCATTGCTACAAGAATGGCTTAGGAGACAGGTATTAGTCATTATTAAAGTGCATTTATTTAATAAACCTCTGTTGTACTCATCTCTAAATTAGGCAGACAGCGCCACCATGGGGCAAACTGGAATGAGTGCTGGTGTTGAGAATTAAGTGTCGGTGCTGAACACTGGAAACCATCAGCTCAAATTAAGCACTGCTCTGAAGTTACCATAAGGTACCATGCACCTGCAAATGACCATCCCATCTGGAGAAAGGCTACAATGTGGAATAAAAACAATCCTGAAAATCGTTTTAATACCAGGCCCTTGTCAGAACAAGCTATTCCACTCACCCTTTTGAGCCTGTTTCTGTTTTGCAGTTGAGACAAATCTTTTACGTTTCTATAAGAAATATAGGAGTTGTTTCCTTGTGCTTCTTATCGGGCCTGGTGGGCTTAGTGTGTAATGTGAATAAATAAATACATATAAAAGAAATTGGGAGCCAAAACCAAAAAACTGGATCACAAAAAATGGGAACCATGCTGGAAATGGAACAGGTAAGTTGAAAGTGTTCCTTTACGTTATGAGAAGGAAAGATAAACAAGCATTTACAATGCAACGGTTTCGCCTTCGGAAAAGTTTGAGCCATTGGCATTCTAAATGGCAAACTTTTTATTTATGTGTTGGTTTTGAAAACAGATAAATAAATGGCATTCTCATTTACAATGCTAATACACACACCCACACAAGAGCCCCCCACACACACACACACACAAGAGCCCCCCACACACACCACACAAGAGCCCCCCACACACACACACAAGAGCCCCCCCCACACACCACACAAGAGCCCCCCACACACACCACACAAGAGCCCCCCACACACACCACACAAGAGCCCCCCACACACACCACACAAGAGCCCCCCACACACACACGCAAGAGCCCCCCACACACACGCAAGAGCCCCCCACACACACACGCAAGAGCCCCTCACACACATACGCAAGAGCCCCCACACACACGCAAGAGCCCCCCCCACACACACACACGCAAAGAGCCCCACACACGCGCAAAGAGCCCCAAACACACGCAAAGAGCCCCACACACACGCAAAGAGCCCCACACACACGCAAAGAGCCACACACACACGCAAAGAGCCACACACACACGCAAAGAGCCCCACACACATGCAAAGAGCCCCACAATTAAGAGTGGAACTACGGATAGATAGATTTTTTTTTTTTTAAACGAGATAGAAAATTACTTTCATATGTAAACCTAAGGAGGCATGCAAGACTACTCCCCGGTGACCTACGGTTATACTAACGCCCTGTATATAGAGTCTAAGAAAGGCTAACAAATCAAAGAAGCTGTCTGAAGGAGAACATTTTTTAAAGAAGCAATAAAGCTAAGGATAGAAACATGGTAAATGTTGACTCCATGGCAGGCATGTGGTATTGAAAATAGGTAGGGCAAAGTGTAAAATAATTTGACATGGCAAACATTATCTGCCCTAAATTTATCATACGTAATAAAAAGTAAATCATTAAATACCTGAAGGAAAAACTACACCAGTGTAAAAAAAAATATTTAGATAACAGAAAGCAAGGTTCCAAGTAAACCATCACTAAATGGGTGAACCTATGTGGCACAAATCAAATAAAATTGTTTCAGGAGCACCATTACATATCTCCTTGGCATCCCTTTTATGTACAACTCCCTTAAACATGTATCTACTCCATACATTTAATCACCTTATTATCTACTTAGACTCCTTTGAAACCTCAACCCTCCTGTCTGTTTATCGAAAGCAAAGGTTAAATGGAGGGCAAGGGAATCTACTTTCACTTGCTAGATAGACCTACATCTAATTTGACAAATAGCAGTAGCAAAACGTGGACATTATATTTTGTAGACTCTGGGGGGAGTTAATATCATTGAGGTCATACCAGAGAAAGATCTCCATGTTCAGCACAATTATTTTGGAATTATGGTACCCTCCCTCAAAGGTACTCATCTGCTCCTTGTGCCAGCTCCGATTCTCTTGATCTAACCACGAATGTTTGACAACCCAACTACCTTCACAAAGTAATCACAGCACCAGATAGGTCCTTCTCCTCAACTACTACCTAAGCATCCCTGACATACTTACTGTTATTTTCTTCAGCTTCGTTCTCTGTTCTCATCGGAGATGTTTTAAGGCTGCCTTTTTCTTTAGTCCCTTTAGCGGACTTTTACATAAGTCCATTGACTACCAAAGGATTCTCCACAGGACGGCCTTACTTATATATCCCTCTGTTCTTGCAACCGCTGTAAAATCTTTTCCACTCTTCAAGACCACCGAATCTGTTTCCAGGCTCCTCTACCAACTTCATCATATTCGACGAAAATGTCTCATCGTCAGAGCGCCTCCGAAACTATTCACCTCCTTCTCTTGTGGCACCAATGCTTTATGTCTAGCTCAAGCCCAGCCCACTGCCCTCTGCTCCCCCGTCTCCTCATTTACAATGACCTCTCTTAACCTCCCAAAATGTACATTTCAGTTCACTTCACCTAATCGCCCACCCCTTCCCTCGCACTGTACACCATCAGCTGGCCACTTTTTCTCCATGCTACATTTACACCTTCCCCTGGTGAACTGACGGCCCCACTCCCGCCCCCATCGCCCCACCCTTTTAGAGGTTATCCTAAGCTCTTGGTTATCCTGGACCCTTTCTCCCCTCCATCTATCGCCCCATAGCACCATCACACCCTCCGCCCCATGT
This sequence comes from Lissotriton vulgaris, assembly GCF_964263255.1. Lineage (NCBI taxonomy): Eukaryota > Metazoa > Chordata > Amphibia > Caudata > Salamandridae > Lissotriton > Lissotriton vulgaris. The sequence goes on along the minus strand of NC_141697.1, from coordinate 86,945,465 downwards.
GACCTCTCACCTCCTCTTCGCTCTCGCTCCTGAAGCACAGACAGGCCGCGCGTTTCTTGTAGCCGTCCCCATCGTAGGTGCGCGTCTGGTTGGACTTCAGCTTCATCATTCTCTAGCGGCGGGGCACAGGCTGGTGTGAACGTGGAGTCCAAGGGAACACGGGCAGGGCGTTCTAGGGGCGCGGGTTTAAAGAGAAAGGGCCGACAGCAAAGGCAGGAAGGCGGACTGGGGACGAGTAGGCCGTTATAAACAGGACAGGGAGGATGGGTATGGAGCTCCAGGGGCTGAATGGGGCGGTTACAGAAGCAGGCACAAGGTCGGGAAAGGTGGCAACCAAAACAAAAATAAAAATGGGACAGACGCCGGCACTAGATTGGGGTGTGGGGGTCGTAAACCACGTAGAAGGGCAGGGCTGCGATGATTAACGGACGAGGGCAGATTCAGGCCTGGCGCAATGAATGCCGTAATAAGGGTGACAGGTCAGAGGGAGCACGAAGTAGTAACAGGTTAAGGGGGTTTACTGTAGGCAGGGACGGTCCAGTGGGTGGCGACAGGCCGAGGGAGGGGGTAGGAGCAGCCGGGGGAGCACTGGGACCGGACAGGTGGTAGTACCTCACTGGAGCCCCACGGGGAGGCCTGAAGGCCCCGGGGGCGCTAGGTCAGGCTCGGCCCTCCTTGCTGCTCTCTCTCCGGCTTTACCGCTCTTAACGCTGCCTAAGCCGCCGCCTGGTCTCCTCCGCCCGTTCCTCCTCGCTCAAACCCGCCATCTTGGGTCGCGCTACGTAAAACACGCATATGCGGCGAGCCCGCCTCACCAGATACTCCTGGGACTCCTTGTTTACTGATCACGCTCAGCCTCGCAGCCCCGGTGGATTTAGGCGCACCGCGCCTCACAGAGCACACTCGCTCCTTGCCCCGGCCGGTCCCAGCAGCCCTCCGCCCGCTCTCGTTTCCTCGGGGAGCGGCGGAGGACTAGCGCTGCGTTCCAAGCAGGGACAGGCAGGCCAGGGGCAGGGGGCACTCACGGCGCTCCCTCAGCGAGGTCGGGTCGGTCTTCCCCGGCTTCGTCACTCCCACGCAGCTTCCTACCAAGCAGGGCGCCGAGGACCAATCCGGTCGCGGCGTTCACGCCAAGCCTCCACACACGCCCGGGAGTCAGCCAATGACAGCGCGGCTCCCGGGACCTGCCCCTGGATGATGCTGAGCCGGCAGCCAATCAGTGCGCGGCCTCGGCGATGACGCGGCGGCGCTGGGCCAATCCCAGCGCGGCGTTACTGGAGGGGCTCGTCTTGCTGGGCCAATAGGAGCGCGGCGGCTTCGATCTTTGCTGCTGCAGCTCCTGGTCACGAACGGCCGCTTTGGAGGGTGTTTCTGGCCCCGGGCCGCGACGGTGATTTGGCGGCAATAGATTTTCGGGGCCCCAGGTCGCGGTTAGACCGTTTCTAACCAGCAGATCAACAGGGGGGATCCTGGGCGCAGGGAAACACCGCAGGCCTCGTTTCACCCCTGAATCTGTGCCAGCAGCAAGCACGGCCCGGCCGGACCAGACACGGGGGCGTTCCCGGCGTCGCGTGACGTCTGCAAAAGCCAAAGAATCTCGGGAACGCCCCCGTGTCTGGTCCGGCTTTGACGGACGCCTCTCTGTTCCAATGGCTAGCCTCCATTTATGGAGCTAGCCAATGAAGCAGAGAGGCGTGTTCAAGTCACCCATACTAGAAACTACAGATTTCTCTGGAGGAGGAGCCTAACGGCTCCGCCCCCCAGCGAAACCTAAAAAAGGGAAAAGGAGGGAAAAAAGTCAAGAGAAGGGAAGAAAGTGACTCTCCCCGTAATGAAAAACAAAAATAAACAAAAAATGAAGGTAGTTTTGGAGGGGTGTAAACAATTACTAACAAGAAATATTTAAAAGGAATTTTTAGAGCATAATCAAAATTAATTTTCATTTTAATTAAAAAACACCCTTTTAAGTACAAAACATCCTTTTAAGTACAATTCTGGAATGAATTACTGAGGGAATAAGCTCAATTGACTGATCTAGGAGATAATGAACGAAACTGGTAAAATCACATGCAATCTTGGTAAGGACTCCTCTTTCCACACAGCCCTGAGATGGGGCCTGCGTGTCGCATGTTCAGTCAAGCATTTCTTGGCAGTGAGGGTTCTAGCCAAGAGGCTTCATCCATGCTTGAGTGTGAGTAAGAAGAAAGGTGTGGAGACCCAAGAGGAGTCAGGGAGCAAACCTCACTCTATAGTGGCCTAGCTTTAAAAGAAGCATGAGGCAGACCCCAAATAAGGAGTATCCAACAATGCTCTCCCTTTCAAGAGAACTTCCAACACGATCCGAGATTAAAAGACCACCTCTGATGCGGGATGGTAATCCTTATGATGTTTAGACAATGTCCTTTATAAATACAACTGTATTCAGGTGTATAACATTCAAACAACTCCCCTGTCTTGATTCTAAACGGTTACGGCTTCCTCTAACCATGGCCTCTCCTCCCACAGGCGCACCGGAATTGATACCACCCCCTTGCTGAAGCTACTTTCTCCACCACCTTGGACACACAGGGATGTCAGAGCGTGTTAGTTTGAAGAGTGGCATACCTCCCTCTCTGTTTTCCTGTGTTTCTCTGTCCCAGAATCTCATCATGTCTCTCTTTCGTGTGTTCTTGTTCATGTCTTTCTGCTTCTGGGACGTCTGTCTGTCGCTGACCCAATGCTAAATGTTCAAATGTAGTTGTTGGGATCTAGCTTCAGCATAGTGTGGGTGGATGAGTGGTGTTGTGGAATGTGGGAAACACTGTGATGTGAGAAAGAACAGATGGCCACAGATGTAGTAGTTATCATGCTGTGACATTTGGGTTGCATACTTATAAACAGTATCCTTTGAGCAACCCAAAATTACTCAATATCAGATCTTGTCAAAGTTTTTTTCATAGATTTGATCGAATCCAGAATTCTATTTCCCAAACACAAGTTTGAAGAGGTCATTATCAATTGTGTAAACTTCAAATATTGTATTGTTATTGGATATTGGCCCTGATGTTCATTTTCTTTCGAAAACTAAAACAATGTTTTAAGTTTCCTAAAACCTGTTTGTGAATATTCATTGAATCATCAAGAGATCTTAAACCCCAGTCTTTTTTCTTGTATATAAATGCGGGATTTCAGGTTTTTAACTCGCAATTTGTCAAACCTTTTAAGAGCCTCTGCATCCATCTAGTCTCTACATTACACATGGCATCCACATATCAGGTAGTTCTAGACAAGATTCTCGTCATTTGACTTCATTTATCACTCCAGAAGGTGCATTGGCATCTGCATCAGCTGTATTTCGACGACTGATGGGCATGCTATTTAAAGATATGGAAGAAGTCATCTGTTTTCAAGATAATGTGCTAATATATGCAAGTGATAAAGCAAATCATGTCAGAAAATGGTATTTTGTTCTGTCTGTTCTGTAGGACAAAGGTGTGACCTTGAATGCTGATAAATGTACATTTGCGGTGTAGAGTGTGTGGATTATATGAGGCATAAGCTTTCTGCCTTCAGCGTAGAACCCAAGGAGAATCTAGTGAGAACCACAGCAGGTGCCCCGGTGCGTGCAGGAAATGACCAGTTACGATCTTTCATGGGGCTAAAGGAATTTAATTCAAGATTCTTTTCAAGATGTGCTGACAGGACACATAAGTTACACTTTATGCTGAAAAGATGGGAGAAATGTTTCTGGGATGAGGTGTGTGATCCAGAGTTCACGGTTATTAAAATGGGTCTAGTCAATGCCATTCCCCTCAAACCTTTGGATATAAAAGATGAGAGTACTGCAATCATGGATGCCAGTATGTATGGTCTGGGAGAAGTCTTACTGTAAAGAAGGAATGGCAAAGATGAAATGTTGGTTTTTACCAGTCGTGGCTTAGGAGGTGCTGAGGCATCTTATTCAGTGGTAGAGCGTGAAGCTTTGGTGTGTTGGTGGGGAGTGGATCATTTCTGCCAGTAATTGAGGGGTTCGGAATTTGTGGTACGGTTGGACCACAAACCCTCGGTTAATCTGTTTAGCGTAAAGGCGGCAGGCAGATCCACACCAAGGACAGCAAAATGACAATACAGGTTGCAAGAATATCTCTATGATTTGGAATATATTCTGGGTGTCAAGAATGTTACAGCGGATTCTTTGTTGAGGTTGCCAGTTAAAGACGGTACCACAGGTGACGATTTGGAAAAAAAAAGATGAGGTGGTGGTGAACTTGCACGAGCAACCAGAAGTGCGATTTCTGAAGCTGAATGGTTGGAGGCATTGGAACGTGATGTAATATTAAAGGAGGTGATTGTAAATGTTAAAAAATAATGGCCAACGGGAAAACAATATGACGCCATTGTGTGTGCATACAGACATGTGAGCCCTGAATTGTTTATTTTAAAGGTTGGGCTTCATAGGGCTGCTGTTTTAATAGTCCCAGAATCTCTGAGGAGTAAGGTTATTGAGTTAGCACGAGGGGCACATATGGATGCCAGGCATGGATAGGGATGTAGAGAGTTTTGTGAGGCAGTGCATGTATTATGCTTCGAGCGATAACGTTCAGGTGACTATGCCAAGTTCAGTAAATGCTGTGTACCTGTTCCAGAAAAAGATTGGTATAAATTGGCTGTTGACATAATTGGTCCTGTAAGTGTGTGTGGTGGGCAAGTTAAATATGGAATTGTGGGAATGGACTATTACCCATGGAAGCCTGAGGTGGAGTTTGTAAGGAACATTTCATCATCATCAATTTTAAGTATATCGAAAAATATGTTTTTGATGGAAGGAATTCCTGATGAGATTGTGTCTGATAATGGTTCACAGTTTGTGTCCCAAATTAAGGAGTGCATGAGTGAATTTGTGATTAAAAATATCACTCCTTCAGTGTATCACCCCAGGAGCAAAAGCCTTGTGGAACGGTTTAACCACGAAATAAAGGAAAATCTGCAATTGTCTGCAGTCAGTGGGATGAATTTGAAGCAAGAGATCAATAATTTATTGTGGGCTATACTCACCACACCAAAATTCGGATACAAAAGTGTTGCTGTTATTGTTGTTGAAAGGAAGAGTGCCAGGCTCTAAGACGAACAGATTCTGGATGGGAAAGACGGATCTTTCTGAGGAAGTGTTGAAGCATGTGGCTGAAAGGAGGAGAGGGGTTAAGGAGAACTATATCAAATGCGTCCATTAAGGTGGTGAAAGAAGGGGATATGGTAGGAACTAAGACCTGTGAGAGGAATGGGTAAAAGTCGATTTTCCAGTCCTATTTTTAGTGAGTAAAGTGGGAACACATTTGATGACATTAGACAATGGTAAATTCAGAAATAAGGACAGAGTGCCCTGTGGGAGATCTAAACCTCCTGGGAGGAAAAGGAAAAAAACAGTGGATGTGTTAACCAAAGAAAAAAATTGTCCAGAATTAGGACCATCCTGATCAAGTTGAAGGACTAGGATTTGAGGGTATAAGCTCTCCCTTCGTAATTCCTTTTTGAACTGCTGCTAAAATCTTTACTCTAAGAAAAATAATTAAATGTATTTGTGTTTATGTAATTTGGATTTGTGATCATCTGCACAACATCTGCTCACTAGGGTGACCACCTGACATGGAGGCAAGTTCTGGGCAGGACAGTAAAATTTCAGGACAAAGGGTTAAAATTCAGGACATAATGTCAATTTTACTGACACATCTGAGGAGATGTCATATCCCACTACTTTTATCAATGCATTTATTTACAATTCTATATACAGCACTATGTATTCACTGTGCTTTGTATGTGATTGCCTATAGGTGTAGTGCATTCAGGTAACAGATTATATCCTTTACAACAAAGAGATCATCACTCACTATCTATTGTTCTTTTGAAAATATATATTTTACTCAAAATAGTATTAGTCAATTGCAATACTGAATTTGAGGATTATTAAGTCGAAGTAGTTAGCTTTCAAAGATCACAAGTTCATTCAAATTCGCTCAGACGTGTTGTATGTTGGTAATTCTTTATTTGAAATGTACAAAATGTTCACACCAGTATTGGACTGGACTAATACTATTTTGAGTAAAATATATATTGTCAAAAGAATCATAGAAATATATCTTTGTTGTAAAAGCCTGTGGATTAATGCACCTATGGGGACCCAGGAGGCTGCCTTCCCTTGATCACGGCACCACTCCTTGTATTTTTCTCTTGTGTATGATAGGTGCGGTACCTGGAGTCTTGGCCTCTTTTGTAAATTGTTAACGGATTCAAAAGTAAATTCATGACCTTGAGCATAGTGTCAAGGGCATCACCCCTCCTTAAATCTACTCAATCTTTCTTGATGAGAAAGCAACATTTTGATTATATTCCTAAACATTTTAAATCCATGGCAAACAGTCTGGAAACATTAAGGTAAATTTATTTTTCACCTTCTGCTAGTTAAGACAAGTTGAACAAACACATCTGGCTCACATCACCTCCACTGGATGTCAAACGTAAAATGAATTAATAAGGCAGAGCAGATGGTGTGGGTGACAATCTCACATCTTAGGTCAAGATATGAGGTACCCACAATTTGTCGGTAGTCTCACTGCACCATCCACTGTTGAACTAGAGTGTGCTCCATTTACCTCAAAACTGGGAGCCCAGACCAACAGACAAAGAAAATAAAAAAAGCAGGATGAAGTCAAGATAAGATGGGAGATCCACAGCAACCGATTCAAAGGGTTGTTGCTAAGAACCGGACAAATGAGGAACAGAAGAACAAGGCGGGACAATTACTAAAATCAGACAAGATGGGCTCACAATGAGTATTGGACAGTATTGCATACATGTAGAGAAGTCTCAGCAGAAAGGCCAGAAAACAGAAACAGAAGAGGCATTGTCAAGTGGCTGAACAAGCATAACCCATCCACCCTGGTAAGCTCTACGGGTGCAATATTCCATTGGTTGTGCTTGTAGCGAGTGGGCTAGGGCCAGGACCCTTGGAAAATGTGGCTCTGGGCAATGGGCCACTCTGTCCATGTCTTAAAATGGCTCTACAGGTGAGTAAAAACCAAACCAGTGGTGTGGCTCATCCATAAGAGCCAATGAATGTGCAGAATCTTCAAAATATTAGGACTGTAAACTACACAACTAACAACATGTAAAAACATGATAAAGACTTTAAAATGTAGGAAGTGTTTCTTAAACTTATGGAAGTGATTACATTTAGTACATTTGATTACAACATTGCATTGACATTTATTTAAAGTGAAAGTTTCTAATCATGAACTTTAAAACATGTATTACCTCTCCCTCCTGACAAAGCCATGAGTGAACAAAGTGAACCAATTGTTTGGTGTCCCTTACATCACGTGAACACAAGAAGAGTTAAAGAGGCATATCCTCTGTTCACTCTCCTAATCTAAGCAAGAAGAGATGAATGCTGAAGATACGAAAGAGATAGGGGAAGTTATCTATTTGGTCATTTTACCTAACCCTAGGGTATGCTAATAAACCATTCTTATTGAATGTAGAAGCCTCATCCACATTGTGTGGCATGCTTCTTCTTTTTCTTCGGCAGAGGTAGATGTAGGAACTATCAACCAAGCAATCTCCTTATGAATATGTGACTACAAGAGTTGCTTTTCTCTAGCCAGACTATGAACTATACTAAAGCCTTTATTTGGGTTTCCAATCTGAACACCTGTGGAGGTAGGAAATCCTGTTCACCACATATGATTAAATACATTTATGTTTAAGGAGGGATTCTCTATAAGCCCTGGTGAATATCCCTGACCTGTTCACCAAAACTAGTGTGGGCTGTGTAGGAGAGTAGGGTCTGCAATCCTATGATCACCCAGATTTTTTGCTTTTGTTTCACTGGTTTACGACTTTCTCTGGCTGTGGGCCTGCTAATCAGACCCACAGCCTTGCTGTTCTCTCACTAAATCAACATGTGTACCTTAGGTGCATTATCCAATTGGTACTGGGCCACCTTATCAGACCCTGTCACTCAGGGCATAGGTGTACCCAGGGCCTACCAGGGGCTGAAGCATGTATTATGCCATCCCTGGATGGCCATCTAAATCTGACACAACTGGCTGCACGACAGCTGGGGCAAGGTGGTGTAATCACCCTTTGCTTTAGATATAGTATACCTATATCTAACCCTAACAATGGACACACAGATTCCTATCAGTCACTCCTATGGCAGGCCTTGACAATCCTGAAGGCAGAGTGCTTGGAATCGTGTGAAATGGTGCTCTGGCATGAGCTGAGCCGTTTGCAGCTTGCGGAACCATGTCCTAATAGCTGGTCCATGATAACACATACCATATACTCTTAAGTGCATTATAATCCTCGCGGTTAAATGCTATCTTTGGTATTGCTTTATCAAAACATGTCGAGTAAGGTGTCATACGAATTGGAACACTAACCCCATGCCAATTCTGGCGACAGGGTTAGCATTCCACCCTTCTAGAGGGACACGACATGTATGTATTTGTATTTATTTATAAAGCGCTAACAATCATCCTAGGTAGGATATCACGGCGCTGAGGTTTGGTGCTGAGGGGTACGGTAACCGCATTGATTACTGATTATTCTGGTTTAGGGAAGAGTAGTGTCTTTAATTGTTTCCTAAATGATAAGAGACATTCTGTCAGTCTGAGATTGGGAGGTAGTTCATTCCACTTGGTTGCAGCTAGATGAGAGAAAGCCCGCTCTCCCATCCTGACAGTCTTCACGTGGGTAGTGTTTGCTCTTCCTGAAGTTCTGGATCGAAGGTTCCTCGATGGTCTATGGAATTTGACTTTATTGTGTAGAATGGTAGGGCCTGTATTGTAAAGTACCTTGTGTGTGATACACAGTAATTTGAAGTTGGCTCTTTGTCGCATTGGGAGCCAATGTAGTTCTCGCCTGCAACTTTTGGCCGAATCATATCTCTTCTTATTGCATACAGCCTTTGCCGCGGCATTTTGCACTATCTGCAGTTTAGAGAAAAGATAGTCTGCCATTCCAACAAACAGAGAGTTGCCGTAGTCCAGGCTGCTCATCAGCAGCGACTGGACCAGGGTCTTCCTACACTCAGTCGGAATCCAGGGGAAGACTCGTCTGAGCATTTTCAATAATGCAAAGCCTCTGCCACAGACAGTGGAGACATGTGATTTCATGGACAGAGCACTGTCCAATACCACACCCAAGTTTTTCGCTTTTATGGTAGGATTTGGGGGCAAGCCCAGGTTACTTGGCCACCAGCTGTTGTCCCAGAGCTGGGGATTTTTGCCAAACAGGAGGATTTCTGACTTGTCTGCATTTAATCTCAGACAGTGCTCTTGCATCCAATTGGCCAGCTCAGTCAGGCATTTTAGTAGTCGAGTTTTAGGATCATCTTTCTCATCAATGGTGACCATCAGCTGGGTGTCGTCAGCATAAGAACACATTTCAACACCCCACTTTCTTCCAATGGCTGCCAATGAGGAAACAAATACATTAAACAGGGTTGGGCTTAATGAAGCCCCCTGAGGAACCCCATATTTAATGTTTCGCGGGGGAGAAATGAAATCACCCAGACACACTGATTGTGTTCGATCCACCAAAAAGGATTGTAGCCATCCCAATGCCTTGTCTCGAATACCTTTCCCTTCCAGGGCTTTCAGTAGTTGGTCGTGTGGTACGGTATCAAAAGCCGCCGATAAATCCAAGAGTATCAGGACGACTGTCTTACCCTGATCCACCTGGGCCCTGATATTATCCGTCACCGCCAAAAGTGTTGTTTCAGTACAGTTCATTGGCTTCCAAATAAGTGGATAGCCGTCTATTGACCAGTTTCTCCAGCACTTTTGAGAGGTAAGGTAACTGGGATATTGGTCGATAGTTGGCAGGGTTGTTTACATCTAATCCTGCTTTTTTTACTAGTGGGGTGACTAGGGCCTGCTTCCAAGATCTTGGAAATTTAGCAGAGCATAAGGAAAGATTGAGTGCTTTCGTTACGGCAGGGCAAATTACAGGGGTTAGCTGAGAAAAAATGTGGTGCGGACATGGATCTAGTGAGGATCCTGACTTAACTTCGAGCATGACTTTGCCTACCTCGGCTTCTGAAAAAGGGCCAAAACTTGAACAGGTAACTTGAGTTGTGGTTGTAACTGTATGTAACTGTAAATGTATGTAACAGTATGTAACTGTGAACCCCGGTTAAAGTTAACTGAAGCCTCAGCTCCACAAAATGGATGTTGCCACCACAGACACGAGTTTGACCTCCTGCTGCTGGGAGTCCTTCCAGCGAGGAGAGCTTGGACAAAGGGTTTCCTGTCGGGGGCGGTGCTAGCACCATCCCAGACAGGGTTTTGTGTATCCTGGGTAGGCAGGGCTTTACAGGAAGGTGACTGCAAGTGGCACCCCGGTGCTCACTACGCATCTGCCGGCTAGAACCAGTTCCAGGGGCACACCAGCCCCTGGCCTGGGGAAAGTCCGGCATGGGAGAGGGGTGTAACCACCCCCCTTCCTGGTCCCACCCCTAGGGCAGGACCTAGTCGCGTACCCACCCCTTTCTTTAGGATAAAGGCAGGAGCGGGGACCCTTCCAAATTAGATTTAGAAAAGGGGGTGGTGATGAACAGAGTGTCTGAGTTAAACAGACCACTCTTACCCAGTCCAAAGATCAGGGCTTGATCCATCACCGTTATTTATCTCACTGCCCCATCCCAGCTCAGAACCTGGCTATATGCAAATCAGTCTGTCCCTGGCCCAGTGCATCATGGGAACAGGGCAGACTAAACTACCAAGCCAATTCTTCACCAGAAAGGAGACAAGCTACCGGGGACCGGTTTCTGGCATTTCAGCCTTCTTCGGCCCGGCTTGCTTGAATACTGATGGAGCAGTGAGAAAGGGACTCATGTCTGAGTATACCCTGCCACACCTATAGTGGCCAAAAACGATTTAGAAAAGGGGGTGGTGATGAACAGAGTGTCTGAGTTAAACAGACCACTCTTACCCAGTCCAAAGATCAGGGCTTGATCCATCACCGTTATTTATCTCACTGCCCCATCCCAGCTCAGAACCTGGCTATATGCAAATCAGTCTGTCCTTGGTTTGCCCTGTTCCCATCATGCACTGGGACAGGAACAGACTAATTTGCATACAGCCAGGTTCTGAAACTGGGATGGTGCAGTGAGCTAAAAAACGGTGTTGGATCTAGCCCTGATCTCTTGACTGGGTGAGAGTATTCTGTTTAATTCAGAGACTCTGTCCCTCACCACCCCTTGTTGTAAATATTTTTGTCCACCATAAGCGTGGAAGGGTATACTCAGATGTGAGTCCCTTGCTCATTGCACCATCAGGATTCAAGCAAGCCGGGCCGAAGAGGCTGAAATGCCAGAAACCGGTCCCCGGTAGCTTGTTTCCTTCCCAGTGTAAGAATTGGCTTTTGTAGTTTGGTTTGCCCTGTTCCCATCATGCACTGGGACAGGAACAGACTAATTTGCATACAGCCAGGTTCTGAAACTGGGATGGTGCAGTGAGCTAAAAAACGCTGTTGGATCTAGCCCTGATCTCTTGACTGGGTGAGAGTATTCTGTTTAATTCAGAGACTCTGTCCCTCACCACCCCTTGTTGTAAATATTTTTGTCCACCCTAAGCGTGGAAGGGTATACTCAGATGTGAGTCCCTTGCTCATTGCACCATCAGGATTCAAGCAAGCCGGGCCGAAGAGGCTGAAATGCCAGAAACCGGTCCCCGGTAGCTTGTTTCCTTCCCAGTGTAAGAATTGGCTTTTGTAGTTTGGTTTGCCCTGTTCCCATCATGCACTGGGACAGGAACAGACTAATTTGCATACAGCCAGGTTCTGAAACTGGGATGGTGCAGTGAGCTAAAAAACGGTGTTGGATCTAGCCCTGATCTCTTGACTGGGTGAGAGTATTCTGTTTAATTCAGAGACTCTGTCCCTCACCACCCCTTGTTGTAAATACCTTCCAAATTAGATCATCTTTGAATCAAGAAACTACTTTCTACGAAAGGAACTCTCGACTTCTTCTCAAGATTTCTCCCTTGTGGCTAAGGAGTAGTCACCCTGCATCCGCAGGCACCATCTAAGAACTCTGCGGTTTGCTGCACGTCCTTCCTCAGGAATCCGACCGACCAGCACGACAAGACCCGGCTTCCCTGGCACCTCTGACCTCTACCTACCTCTACAGCTAAGCTGAGAATCGTAGGTGCGACGAGACCTCGAGAGACCGGCCATCATCAGAACTGCACGACTTCTATCCACCACGACCGCCGAGGGATCCTCTGGTGAGTGCTTTGGGGTCCGAGAAGCCCCGACCCTGAGCAGCTCCAGCACCGAAGTCCAGCCTCCCAGCATCTCCACGATCTGCGTGGGGCCCTTCTGCTTTTTGCTGCTCACCGCGTTGTCTGGCTACTAGCCCGCTGGCTTGTGGCCTTCTCGACGACGCCCGACGACAACAACGCTGCTGGTCTGGTTGCTCCAGACTGGCCCTTGCTCCCTTCCAAAAGAGGAGCACCCCGGACCCTCCTGGTCCACTCAAGACGCCATTTTAGGTCCACCGCGTGGGCTTGAATTTGCCAAGGCTTGTTGCCCCAATCGTGGGCCCAGCGACGCCAACAGCATCAACCATCGTGGGACAGCTCGCACCTCCATCCTGGTCGCCGACAACGCCTCCTGGTCCGTGAGCCTGCAGAGCCCAGCGTCGCCCACTCACCTAGTCGAGGTGGCTACCATCCGGTGCCCTCCTGGTGCCATCTGATCACTGGCTAGTGGTCACAAACTTGGTCCCCTCTGCTTTCAGGTGTCATCCATCTTCGATCCAGGCTTGGATCACTCGAACTATCTTCACTGGTCGCCTGCCAGCAACTTCTTTCTTCAGGCTCCTGGTTCGTCAGCGAGGATTCCCGACGTCTAAACAGACCTATGCAGCCGCAGCCCCTGGGCTAGGTAACTTCGGCATTTCGGTGCCCCAGCATAGCCTCACTATCCAAGGGTCCAGATCCACTTTCGTTTTCAGCCTATCTAGTCGGGTTCGCCCGAGAACACTAACTTTGTCTTTACTAGCTCCCATAGACTTTGTCCCGCATCCCGCGTGAGAGTGCACACTCTGCACCCGAGTCCCCTAGGCCTCCTACTAGTAATCTGAAGGTTCAGTAACGTAGTCCTAGCGATTCCAAAGCCTATTAGTACAGTACTTACCTGCTAGTAATTTCGCATTCCACTTCCATAGTATATCGTTTTTCGTGCCCCTCGGGCATTTGTGTAAATTGTGCAATCTGAAGTATTTTCGTAAGAGTTTTGTTGTGTGCTTAGTACCCTGTCCTCATAAAGAGTACAGGGCTGTTGTGATCTAAATAAATACACTGTTTATTTTCATAACACTTGTGTGGTGTCCTTTCACTTGGTGTTCAAGGGGTATATGTGATGGTATAACAGCTGGCTTAACACGCCCTCTAGAGTTTAGCCCGAAGACTGCTCGTATCCATGCTACTAGGATAGCTGGTCTATAAGGTTGACTTACAACCAATCACCATAAGGGTTGTTTGGACTGATGCAAAGTGCTCACTAGGATAGTGAACACTATATATCAGGCCAACTTCTCACATTGGTGAGCAGCGGTTGGGATTTGAGCTTGCTGTTGTTTTACCACACGTATCCTAAGAATATCTTGTGAAAGATCACATAAGTACTTCAGGTACATATAACTTGGCTCTGAGTTCTACTGAACCAGCTGTTCTAGCTCATCAAGGCTTAGCACACCTTGGCTACAACTCTTAGCAAGGGATCAGTAGGCAAACAAATAGTGTAGGTAGGTGCATCACTTACACCACACTAGAATCAGCATGTCAGACAAAGGAGGAAACTGAGTCTCCCCTTATGTCAGTGGACCCTCCACAGGTCGCTTCCAGATATGCTGCTCTTAGCTTGCAGGAGATGAGACAAGTGTGTACCTCCAGGAAACTAAAACAGGGGTCTAACCCCACAATCCCATTCCTGATTGGTCTCTTAGAGACTTATGATGCCAGGAGGGCTGGTAACCCAGACCCTTCTAATCCAGATGGGAACATGCCTCCCCTAGAGGGAACCACAGGTGACCCTGACCTTATCCATCTCTCTGCAGAAGGTGAAGAGGAGGATGAGGATCTAGAGCCATCTGAGGATGAGGCAGACAAAGGTCCAGAAGTAGTTAGCCAGCTAACTAGGGACAACTTAAGCAGGCATGAGAATGGTACTAGGAGACCCCTGGGGCCCCTCTCAGGCCAGCTTAACATTGGGAATGGACGAGTTAGGTCTCTATCCAGAGGCTCTAACAGATCCATTCGAACCAATGGCTCTCAGGGCTCTTCTCAAAGAGGGATGACATCCCCTCAGAGAAGAGTGTATGAAGCCAAAGTGAGGGAAGTCAATCTGAGGATTGAAAGGGAAGAACTTGCCCTGGCCAAAGAGAGACTTGCCTTTGCTAGAGAGCAAAAGTTAAGTGGGTTAGATCTCACTGGTGGCAGCATTCCCCCAAGGGAAAACAGGAGTTTAGATACTAGACACCTGAGTAAGATAGTTCCCCCCTTTAGGCAAGGGGATGATATCCACAAATGGATAACTGCTTTTGAGAGGGCTTGCACTGTACAGTGTGTCCCCCAGAGTCAGTGGGCAGCTATCTTGTGGCTCTCCTTTGAAGGTAAAGGTAGAGACAAGCTCCTCAGTACTAGAGCTGAGGATGCTAATAATTACCAAGTCCTGAAAAATACACTGATAGATGGGTTTGGCCTAACCACTGAGCAGTACAGGTTGCTGTTCAGGGATACCCAGAAAACTCAGTCTCAGGATTGGTCTGACTTTGTAGATTGTGCCACTAAGGCTTTGGAGGGCTGGTTGCTGGGCAGTAAGGTTACTGATTACACAGGATTGTATAATCTGATCATGAGGGAACAGATTTTAAACAATTGTCAGAACCAGTTGTTGCATCAGCACCTTGTTGACTCGGATCTGACCTCTCCCCAAGAATTGGGAAAGAAGGCAGACAGATGGGTCTGAACAAGAGTTAAGCAGAACCAGGTCCAGAATCAAGGTGGTCAGAAGAAAGCAGACCAGAAGGGTAAAGATACTAAAGGTGAACAAAATGACCAGAAGTCTTCGACAGGTCCCCAACAATCCAAAGAGGGTGGGGGTCAGGCTTCCCAGAAGAAGAAGACTCAAGAAGGCCAGTCTAAAAGGTGGTGCCAGTACTGTAAAAGTAAAACTCACTGGTTTAGTGAGTGCACCAAGAAAGGAGGGCAGACTCCTGCTACTGCAGCCCCCTAGTACAGCCAGCAGTAGTTGTGCACCTCCCAAGGGTTTAGTGGGGTTAACCTTGGGTTCTGAGGGGTATGACAACTTAGTTGGCACACTCACTCAGGCTGTCCTTGTCTGTACAGGGGATATGGATATATCCCCTGATGTCAGTCCCAATACTTTGGGCAAATACAGGCAGACACCTTTGATAAATGGAAAAATGGCTCAGGCCTATAGGGACACTTGTGCCAGTGTCACCATGGTGACACCTAACTTTGTGGACCCTGGATAGATCATGCCAGGTACAGATTTCCTGGTGACCAATGCCAGCAACGTCACTACCAGTCATAGTATGGCGATTGTTGCTTTATCCTGGGGAGGGGTAAATGGCCAGAAAAAGGTTGTAGTTAGTTCAGACCTCCCAGTGGATTGTTTGTTGGGCAATGATTTGGAGTCATCACAATGGTCAGAAGTGGAGCAGAGGACTCACATTGAGATGTTAGGCTTGCCAGCACATGTGCTTGTTGTGACTAGGTCACAGGTCAGAAGATGCCCCACTGAACAGGTGCTGGATCCTGGAACAATGGACCAGACACCTCCCAAGAAGAAGAGCAGTAGGGTTAAGGCATCGCCTTCCCCCTTGCCCCAGGTTGAGGATCAAGTCTCAGAGGAGGCTGACCTACAGGAATTGAGGGAAACTGAGCCTAAAGAACTTGAACTTGATCAAGTTGAGTTTCTGGGCTCAGGGGGACCCTCAAGAGAAGACCTGGGGAAGGACCAGTTAGACTGCCCTTCCCTTGAACCCCTCAGACAGCAGGCTGCTGCTGAGGCTGCTGGGAACGCCACAGGTACCCACAAGGTATACTGGGAGGATGGACTCCTGTACACTGAGGCAAGAGACCCCAAGCCTGGCATGGCCAGGAGGCTGGTTATCCCCTTGTCTCAGAGAGGTTTCCTTCTTACCGTGGCCCATGAGATTCCCTTAGCAGGACACCTAGGCCAGACAAAGACTTGGGACAGGCTTGTCTCACACTTTCACTGGCCTCACATGAATGAGGATACCAAGGAGTTTTGTCGCTCCTGTGTCACTTGCCAAGCCAGTGGTAAGTCAGGTGGCACAACAAAGGCCCCCCTTATACCAATGCCTGTGGTGGGGGTGCCCTTTGAAAGAGTGGGGATTGACATTGTTGGTCCAATGGAACCCCAGACAGCATCAGGGCACAAGTTTATACTGGTGGTAGTGGATCATGCCACCAGGTATCCTGAAGGTATTCCCCTTAGGACCACTACAGCACCTGTTGTGGCAAGAGCCCTAGTTGGAGTGTTCTCCAGAGTGGGCTCCCCTACGGAGGTTGTCTCTGACAGAGGTGCAAACTTCATGTCAAGCTACTTAACTGCTATGTGGAAGGAATGTGGTGTCAACTACAAGTTCACTACACCCTATCATCCACAATGCAATGGGCTTGTTGAAAGGTTCAACAGGACCCTAAAAGGGATGATTCATGGACTACCTGAAAAGCTCAGGCGTAGATGGGATGTCCTGATTCCCTGCCTTTTATTCGCTTATAGAGAAGTCCCACAGAAGGGGGTTGGCTACAGCCCTTTTGAACTTTTGTATGGACATCCTGTAAGAGGACCATTGTGTTTGGTGAAGGAAGGATGGGAGAGACCTCTCAAAAAGCCTGCAACCAACATAGTGGACTGTGTACTTGGTCTGGGCCCAACACAATTCTTGAGCAAAAGTGAGAGGTCACCTACCTGGTGGACCTTGGAACTCCCAGGAGCCCCCACAGGGAGCTCCATGTCAACAGGCTCAAAGCATATGTCGACAGGAGGGACATGAGCTTGCTCATGGCCATAGATGAGGGACAGGAGGAAGAGAGTGACCCTCTCCCAGACCTGCTCACTCAGAATCGTGATGATGGGTCAGTAGATGGTGTTGTCTTTTGTGGCAGCCTCTCTGAACATCAACAGAAGGATTGCAAACAAGTTCTTCAATCCTTCAGGCATATGTTCTCTCTAACACCCAGTCAGACCAATTGGTGTACCCATGAGGTTGACACTGGTGACAGCTTGCCAGTCAAGAGTAAAATCTACAGGCAGCCTGATCATGTTAGAGACTGCATCAAAACAGAAGTGCAGAAAATGTTGGAGTTGGGAGTCATTGAACCCTCAGATAGCCCTTGGGCTAGTCCAGTAGTTCTAGTGCCAAAGCCTCACACCCAGGGTGGTAAGAAAGAGATGAGGTTTTGCGTAGACTACAGAGGTCTCAATGCAGTCACTAAGACTGATGCCCACCCAATACCAAGGGCAGATGAACTTATAGATAGATTGGCTTCTGCCAACTACTTAAGTACATTTGACCTGACAGCTGGGTATTGGCAAATCAGGTTAGCTGAGGATGCCAAGCCCAAGACAGCATTTTCAACCCCTGGTGGACATTATCAATTTGTGGAAATGCCCTTTGGTCTGAAAAATGCACCTGCCACCTTCCAAAGGCTGGTGAATCATGTTCTCACTGGGCTGGATGACTTCTGTGCAGCATATCTTGATGATATTGCTGTCTTTAGCTCCACCTGGGAGGATCACCTGGTCCACCTGAGGAAAGTGTTAGAGGCACTGCAAGCAGCAGGTCTCACTATCAAGGCCACCAAGTGCCAGATAGGGCAGACACAGGTTGTATACTTGGGCCACCTTGTAGGTGGAGGCCAAGTTCAGCCACTGGAGAGCAAGATACAGTCAATCAGGGACTGGGTTCCTCCAACCACCCAGACTCAGGTTCAAGCTTTCTTGGGCCTGACTGGTTACTACAGAAAGTTTGTCAGGAATTATGGATCAATTGTGACTCCACTTAATGAACTGACAAGTAAGAAAATGACAAAAAAGGTTCAGTGGACAGCAGGCTGTCAAAAAGCATTCGATGACCTAAAGCAGGCCATGTGCACAGCACCTATCCTCAAGAGTCCAGACTACTCCAAACCATTCATTGTCCAAACAGATGCTTCTGAGTTGGGTGTGGGAGCTGTTCTATCTCAACTGAATTTTGATGGTCAAGACCAGCCCATTGCTTTTATAAGCAGAAGGCTGACCCCCAGAGAGAAAAATTGGTCAGCTATTGAGAGGGAGGCCTTTGCTGTGGTTTGGGCCCTGAAGAAACTGAGGCCATACTTGTTTGGCACTCATTTCAAGATTCAGACCGACCATAAGCCCCTCTTGTGGCTAAATCAGATGAAGGGTGGAAACCCCAAACTGCTTAGGTGGTCCATTTCCCTACAGGGGATGGATTTTACAGTGGAGCATAGACCTGGCACTGATCATGGCAATGCAGATGGGCTCTCCAGGTATTTCCACTTAGAGCAAGAAGACTCACCTGGTCAAGGTTAGTTTATTGTCCCAAAGTTTGGAGGGGGGGGGTCATGTAGGAGAGTAGGGTCTGCAATCCTATAATCACCCAGATTTTTTGCTTTTGTTTCACTGGTTTACGACTTTCTCTGGCTGTGGGCCTGCTAATCAGACCCACAGCCTAGCTGTTCTCTCACTAAATCGACATGTGTACCTTAGGTGCATTATCCAATTGGTACTGGGCCACCTTATCAGACCCTGTCATTCAGGGCATAGGTGTACCCAGGGCCTACCAGGGGCTGAAGCATGTATTATGCCACCCCTGGATGGCCATCTAAATCTGACACAACTGGCTGCACGACAGCTGGGGCAAGGTGGTGTAATCACCCTTTGCTTTAGATATAGTATACCTATATCTAACCCTAACAATGGACACACAGATTCCTATAAGTCACTCCTATGGCAGGCCTTGACAATCCTGAAGGCAGAGTGCTTGGAATCGTGTGAAATGGTGCTCTGGCATGAGCTGAGCCGTTTGCAGCTTGCGGAACCAAGTCCTAATAGCTGGTCCATGATAACACATACCATATACTCTTAAGTGCATTATAATCCTCGCGGTTAAATGCTATCTTTGGTATTGCTTTATCAAAACATGTCGAGTAATGTGTCATACGAATTGGAATACTAACCCCTCGCCAATTCTGGCGACGGGTTAGCATTCCACCCTTCTAGAGGGACACGACATGTATGTAACTGTGAACCCCGGTTAAAGTTAACTGAAGCCTCAGCTCCACAAAATGGATGCTGCCACCACAGACACGAGTCTGACCTGCTGCTGGGAGTCCTTCCAGCGAGGAGAGCTTGGACAAAGGGTTTCCTGTCGGGGGCGGTGCTAGCACCATCCCAGACAGGGTTTTGTGTATCCTGGGTAGGCAGGGCTTTACAGGAAGGTGACTGCAAGTGGCACCCCGGTGCTCATTACGCATCTGCCGGCTAGAACCAGTTCCAGGGGCACACCAGCCCCTGGCCTGGGGAAAGTCCGGCATGGGAGAGGGGTGTAACCACCCCCCTTCCTGGTCCCACCCCTAGGGCAGGACCTAGTTGCGTACCCACCCCTTTCTTTAGGATAAAGGCAGGAGCGGGGACCCTTCCAAATTAGATCATCTTTGAATCAAGAAACTACTTTCTACGAAAGGAACTCTCGACTTCTTCTCAAGATTTCTCCCTTGTGGCTAAGGAGTAGTCACCCTGCATCCGCAGGCACCATCTAAGAACTCTGCGGTTTGCTGCACGTCCTTCCTCAGGAATCCGACCGACCAGCACGACGAGACTCGGCTTCCCTGGCACCTCTGACCTCTACCTACCTCTACAGCTAAGCTGAGAACCGTAGGTGCGACGAGACCTCGAGGGACCGGCCATCATCAGAACTGCACGACTTCTATCCAGCACGACCGCCGAGGGATCCTCTGGTGAGTGCTTTGGGGTCCGAGAAGCCCCGACCCTGAGCAGCTCCAGCACCGAAGTCCAGCCTCCCAGCATCTCCACGATCTGCGTGGGGCCCTTCTGCTTTTTGCTCCTCACCGCGTTGTCTGGCTACTAGCCCGCTGGCTTGTGGCCTTCTCGACGACGCCAGACGACAACAACGCTGCTGGTCTGGTTGCTCCAGACTGGCCCTTGCTCCCTTCCAAAAGAGGAGCACCCCAGACCCTCCTGGTCCACTCAAGACGCCATTTTAGGTCCACCGCGTGGGCTTGAATTTGCCAAGGCTTGTTGCCCCAATCCTGGGCCCAGCGACGCCAACAGCATCAACCATCGTGGGACAGCTCGCACCTCCATCCTGGTCGCCGACAACGCCTTTTGGTCCGTGAGCCTGCAGAGCCCAGCGTCGCCCACTCACCTAGTCGAGGTGGCTACCATCCGGTGCCCTCCTGGTGCCATCTGATCACTGGCTAGTGGTCACGAACTTGGTCCCCTCTGCTTTCAGGTGTCATCCATCTTCGATCCAGGCTTGGATCACTCGAACTATCTTCACTGGTCGCCTGCCAGCAACTTTTTTCTTCAGGCTCCTGGTTCGTCAGCGAGTATTCCCGACGTCTAAACAGACCTATGCAGCCGCAGCCCCTGGGCTAAGTAACTTCGGCATTTCGGTGCCCCAGCATAGCCTCACTATCCAAGGGTCCAGATCCACTTTCGTTTTCAGACTATCTAGTCTGGTTCGCCCGAGAACACTAACTTTGTCTTTACTAGCTCCCATAGACTTTGTCCCGCATCCCGCGTGAGAGTGCACACTCTGCACACGAGTTCCCTAGGCCTCCTACTAGTAATCTGAAGGTTCAGTAACGTAGGCCTAGCGATTCCAAAGCCTATTAGTACAGTACTTACCTGCTAGTAATTTCGCATTCCACTTCCATAGTATATGGTTTTTCGTGCCCCTCGGGCATTTGTGTAAACTGTGCAATCTGAAGTATTTTCGTAAGAGTTTTGTTGTGTGCTTAGTACCCTGTCCTCATAAAGAGTACAGGGCTGTTGTGATCTAAATAAATACACTGTTTATTTTCATAACACTTGTGTGGTGTCCTTTCACTTGGTGTTCAAGGGGTATATGTGATGATATAACAGCGGGCTTAACACGCCCTCTAGAGTTTAGCCCGAAGACTGCTCGTATCCACGCTACTAGGATAGCTGGTCTATAAGGTTGACTTACAACCAATCACCATAAGGGTTGTTTGGACTGATGCAAAGTGCTCACTAGGATAGTGAACACTATATATCAGGCCAACTTCTCACAGGCTGAAACATGTTGACTTCTTAGTGGATTAGAGGCATTGGACCCACGATCATCTAACATAATATTTTAACTATATCTGGGATACCTAAGAATGAAGGTCTTTCCTTTAGGTGTACACAAAGGCATTCTCATATCTACCTGGATCGCAGCTTTAGTCAGTTAAGATTCATCAATATCTCCCTCTCAGTATGGTCGAGTCCACCCTGGTAGTATAATCTCACCAAGGCAGCATGAGGTAGCTGATGATGAAGTGCTGTAAAATGTGTGTGAGACTTTTTCATCCAATAGAAATAGTTGATTAACATACTTTAGGGTTAAGTAAAACAAATAGATAATTTCCCACATCTCCACCACATCTTCAGTGTTTTCTTTTCCCTTACATCATGGTCAATGTTATTGCTCTGAATGGTGGAACATTACAGGCTATTAAAGCATATAAATACAGGTGAGGCTTTTGTACAGGATCCATCTTGTACTTATTTACTTGAAAGTGCTCTCAAATGTTAATGTCAAGTAAATTAGACACATGAAGTAAATGTATTTGACTTTGATTACACAATTTAGTTATGTGGGGAATTTGGGACGTAAACCTACGTTTCCAGGTCACATATAGTGCAATTATGTCACTGACTAGATTCATTTATTTTTGCCAATCCTCTTTGAAACCAGAGGTCTGTGTTTTTGTACAACTGCGTCAGATGAATAGTTCAATAAATACAGATAACAGATTAATCTGGCATTATTTCTAAATAAGGACGTATATAGTGAAGGTAAAGGAAGGCAGGGCACTATCTGCTAATTTCACTGGCTTTCTCATGCTTTTCAACGCAGAGCTGAAGTGCACTGAAAAATGTAAGAATACTGCGATCTCGTGTACAATGCTGGTGAAGGCAGTGAGTGTTGAAGCGGATTCGAATGCGTGGCTTAAAGGGAAACATAATCTGTAACCATCTTGTTGATGTTCCAACATCCGGTAACTAGCTGCATATAACATAACGCATACCTTACATGAAAAATTAATTCAATTTAAACTAATCAGCTGGAAATTCACTACTTTATGTTACAAAACCTCAAGTGGTCAATGTGATCACTGGAGATGTCTACGTGTGTAACCAGAGTCTCACAGAACTGAATCCTGTTTGGTACAGCAGAGAATTTTGATTTGGGTATATTTTTTAGCTAGAATTACACATCGTATAAGATAGGATGCCACAAACTGAGCAAATGCATTTAGGTTAATGATGTAAAATGCCCTTCTAAATTATAGATTGTACCCAGTGCAAAAATTATTATAATTGTCCATTAAAAGAATGCACGCCACAGTTCAGCCTGGAACACCTTTACAATACCTCTCAAAAAGAAGAAATCTTTGTAATCAGGAACCTTAAATTAACTTGATGAATTAATGTCTATATGGCTGCCAAGCAGCCTTTATTTGTGCAGATTAACCAATCACACACATTCACGATTCTTTCGGGAAGCAGGCACCGGGCAGAACGGATTGTTTCGTATTAAACTGTCTGCCCTTCTCTGGGATTAAAGCACAGGAGATTCCCTCCCACTTCAGTTGAGCCATCTCACCTGTCAGAATTAACGTTTTGTCTTTTAGCAGAAAGGCTAAATGAAATTACTGACAAATGTTGTTCACTGAAACAATGATCACGGACAAGTGGCATCAGTGTCACAGGACAGTCTGCGTAAATTAAGAACGGATGGTCAACTGGTCACCCTACTTCTCCGCCGCACTCCCTTATACTCTCTCTGATCCATGTATTTCTGCCGGAAGCTAAAAACACGCAGAAGCCTTACTTTCTCGCTGCGCATGCGCAGCAATGCAATAGACGTCACTGGAAGGGCGCCTCTTGGGTATCTCAGTCAAGCCCGGTCTCCATGCACACTTCTGCTCCTGGCCGCAGCATATTCCAGACGCGCACGGGTGGGCAGGCCCTACCGTAGTCTGGATATTGAGAGAAAGCTCTCAGCGCTGAAGCGTGACCCACTTTTCCTTCCTCCAATCAACGCTCATGTCACGGAGGTTAAGCACATTTCCAGCAGTTTTTCTTTTGTTCGCCCATGTTAAAATCAGGACACTTGCTTCAGTAATCTGCGCGCGTAATTTGGGGTTGGCTGCTGCGGACCACAGTCCATCTACCAGCGGCTCTCGGCCAGGACGGCCGCGTTTGTGCCTCGGTTCCTCTCCTAACCCGGACCCTGGGAACGACCAGACTCCTGCAAGGCTGTGAAGACAGATTACTATACCAAGAAAAACACGATTTCCAAATAACAGACAATCTTAAAGAGAAATTGTAAATTCCTACATCACACGCACACGTGCATTGTTAGAAAGGTGTCCAAAGCAGGTCCAACATGGCTGGATCCGTGCTAGATTTTAAAAATATCCACATAAAATAGGTTTGCATATAATGAAACCCAGCTAATTTAAAGAGATATTTTTGACCATCTGGCACGGATTTTGGCCCTTCTGGACTTACACTGGACACATTTAGGTAAACAGAAAAGGAAAGGTAAATATCACAAACAAGATCAGCGAAATGATCCAGTGTGCCGCGTGGACACGCTGTTTACAAATCAACCTCCTACATGTTAGGAGTCACCTTATGTATTCAATATTTCTTTATTCGAGTTTTCTATAGACATTCCGATACATTTCCAGTCAGACAAACATACTGCAGTACTCACATTGCTGTACATCAACGTCTAGTGTCTGATTCACATAACTGTGTTTGTTATATTCACAAAACTCATTTAGATTTTTACATAAAACTCTTTGTAACATAGCTTGACTTACAAACAGTATCAACATGGGTTCTTTCTGAGCAGCCACAATGCACTTGTCATCGATGGAAAATTGTTTAGGGTTTCAGTGATGAAAGCTAGAGATCATACCGTTTTATGGAAATTCCTTATGTAGCATTGAGGGTCATCCATGTATAGACATATAAGTGTCTAGAACGGCTGAACTAAACAGTCCCTTCACTGAGTTGCATATTAATGGTCAAAGTTCTTCCATCAGCATGCTGTACATGTGTTCACAAAGGCCTGAAGCAGCTCCATTCATTCGAACAGCCAGGTCTTGAGTGTCTTCCTGAAGATGTTCAGAGAGGGGGCACGTCTGATGTCGATCGGGAGTTCGTTCCATGTCTTGGGCAGTCACACCGGAAGACATGACAGTAACAGTAGATGTTTTGGTATGGCTATGCATTCCACTGGAGGCAGCGAAGAGCACCCCAAAATACCAATGATTATCTAGCATTGGTTAATACTCAACCGTTATTGCCTGTTACCAGATGTACAGAGTCATGGTACCCCTGAGTATTGAAACGTGTCTGCCTTCCAAAGCAAGCGTCTATGCTGAATCATCAGACACTCTGGCTGGTCTGTCAGCTTTAACTGAAAAAGTCAAGATTTATTAAAGTTTATTTGTAACCAGAGGCATTGTCAAAATCATGAAATAGCTCTATTACTTCTAGTAGTACTGTCTCAGGGTTGCACGGATATAGCAATGCATCGTTTGCATAGGAGGAAACAATGAGGTGTTTGCAAAATACTGCAATACCCCAGACTTTCTCTTTGTTGCACAGTAAACAGGCCAATGACTCCATGGCCACAGCAAATAATAATGGAGACAATGGACAAGCCTGTCTGGTGCCTTGCAAATAAACCGTTACGTGGGTACTTGGGACGGCCTGTAGGGATTTTAGCTAGGGGCTGCCTGTATAAAAATGGTATCCATTTTAGTATATGACCCCCCATCCAATCTTTGTAAGCACTGCAAATAAATACAGCCGCAGTCGTTTGTCAAAAGCTTTTTGTATGTCTATAGAAACTACAGTAGGTGTCATGATGTCCATTGGTAGTTGGTCTATAAAGTAAAATAGGCGCCTCATGCTATAGGCTGTGTTCCGGTTAGAAATAAAACCCCATCCATCAAGTCCAAGATCAAACCTTGGATTCCATCAGCTAGAATTTTACCAAGTATTTTCCCATCACTGTTAATAAGTAACGATGGTCTGTATGGCCACGCCTCTGTGGGATCATATCCGTTCTTAGGTAACACCACTATGACAGCCTTGGTAACTGAGGCAATCAGGGTACAAGCTTTGTTTTATAGGTTGAGTATAGAGTTCCACAGGAAAACCATCAGACCTGGGTGTTTTAAATTGTTTGATCGTGGAAACAATTCCCATTAACAGGAGGGTTGCATCCAAAATTCGATGCCGATCTTCTATAAGGGATGGTAGGTGTATGCCGTCCAATAGTTCACATGTGCGTACTTCACATTTGTCGCAGGCGTGTATATGCGACCTCATAATATCTAGCGAGTATCAAATTTATACCCTGCTGATCAGGTACTTATGTCCCATCTTGGTCACATATTATGCATATTAGGGAAACTTTTTTTTAACTCAGCAGATTCATAGAACAATCAATTACAGAGAAGACAATTCAATAACATTTAAAATTAACAAATAAAAATCTGTTGATGTCGTACTCATTAAATTACAAAATTGGGATCGAACATTATTCCGAAATGGCCAATCATTTAAAACACACATATCATACATATAGCAATGTTATGCCTTTGTGCCAAGCTACATTTGATACCTCACTAGTCCATTGCCCTTAAATAACTAACGGAAAAAAGTTTGTGGCTACAAAATAGGGAGAGAGCAGGGACAGCTCCCTAAAATACAAAAAAAGCAAACGTTTTGTAGGATATTCGTATAACAGCAGACGACTCAGAAAAAGTGGAATTTTGCCTCAGACACAGACGAAATAGCTGCCATCCACTACAGAGCGACTGGGGATTTGTTGAGTACCAATTTGAAAACAGCTTTCACACAACACACAAAGTGCGTTAGTGCATTCACAATATAGCAGCTGTCAAGATAAATGAAAATATATATAAATATATATACAGTACATATAGAGGAATATCTACCACTAAAAGTATAATCGAGCTATTGACAACTTTCATAATATAGCTGCCATAAGAATAAATGAAAAGATATTATGCAGTACATATACAGTGTTATCCATCACTGAAATGGCAGCTGTGCCTTTAATAACTACCCTCTTACTGTTGCATTTTCTATTGCCTCCATAGACTGCCACGAGGTCTTTAATCTTTGTATTCCCCCAACCCTCTTTGCAAATGCTTCTTCAAGCTTTTTTGTTTGAATCATTTTATTATGCAACTCTTGATACGTTGGTACTCTAGATGTCTTCCAATTCTGTAGGATCAAGGAGCGAGCGATTAATAAGGCTAACACAATAAACGCATGACCCTCTTTACCTATCACAATGCTGACTTAGAAACCAAAGAGTGCCTCACTGGCCTCTGGATCGAGCCTAGTATGGGAACCGGGGCTAAGGGCAGAAAACACCTTTTCCCAAAACTGGCCAAGCCTTTGGCAGGTAAAAAATATATGCAACCAACTGCCCATCCCCTGTTGCTGGCAGCGAAAACAAGGATCCTCTGCAACTGGATACATTCTGTGGACAGCCCTTGGGGAGAGGAGTATGCCATCCAGGAAGCACTGGTATGAATTGGGGGAGAATGTTGATCAGATCTTAATAGTCATGCTAGCAACTACTCTGACTTCTCTACCTTGTCATGCTCTTCTGCAATGGCGGAGGAGCGTCGTCCCACCGGCTCAGCCAGCTGCTAAAAAATAAAACAATGTTTTTATTTTCGGCAGCTGGCTGAGCCAGCTCGTGTGGAGATGGGAGGGGTGGAGCCGGCCATGGAGGGGAAGGGGGAGGGGATGGAGGGGGGGTGATGTGCACAAACCCCTGTGCCTGAGCGGAGAGTCAAACCAGCCCGCTCAGGCCAACTCCAGCGCTGCTCTCATTAAAAGAGAGCAGCGCAGGGATTGCACAGGAAGTCTGCTGCTATCCCAGTGTATGCTGGGACCAGGAAGCAGAGGAAGTCTGAGGCTCGAGGCGGCAGAAGCAGCATGAGGAAAGTTTTCTTTTAATTTTTGTATTTTCCGCCCACGCTCCCCACCCACGCCACTACTGTTAATATGCATCAGCCGCCATTGTCGTCATGTTGTTTGGCTACACATTCCTGATAATCTACTGACCGATCAGCAGTCCTTTTATATCCATGCATTATATGTAGTCAGTACCATAGCAATGAGTCCATCTGCATATTTACAAGCCAGGAAAATGTGCAACCTGGTTGGTTGATAATAGCCCTAGTTGGGAGGTTAATGGAACTCTCTGGCCCGCATAGTCCCACCTATGGCTGCACACACTGCACCAACAGTTTCTGTCCCTCTTATTGCAGGCTGCTCTTATGTCTTCCGTTTGCATCTCTTTTTGCATCTTGACGGTCTTGGCACAAGAGTTGTTGGCAAAATAGAGCAACTCCTTGTGCACCCGCTGTGTTGTTGATCCGGGAAGGGGTTTGGATTCAATATGGCATCCTGACTATAGCTTTTCGGCATGCATTTAAGGGTGGCCAGTGAAGCAGGAGAGGTTTCCCATTCTGGAACGGTATGTTTGTGGTTGGGCACAGTTGGCATGCTGGGACTTGTGCTTCACTTATCCCCACTTAGAACAGTCAGGATGGCCCATCTTACTCAATGCTGTTGGCTGAAATATGAGGAGTGGCCGAAAAGCCCCCTAGTGACATGAGACCAGTTGAGAGCTTTGGCTGACTGTACAATCTTTGGTTATAGAGCCAGTTACAGACCACATTGGGTGAGGCTCAGTTACTTCCGAAGGAGTTCCAGGTAGGATTCCCCATTCATGTATGCTTCTTTTTGGATTATGTATTAAATGTAATGCAATGTTTCACAAAATCCATGAATATCTTATTGCTCCCTGGTCTCGTCTTTCTGTTGCGGCCCACCTGTAAACTCTTAAGTGGCATTAACACACAGACCACATTTCAACTGGTGTGCCTTGGTATGGGTCTTGTCTGGGACGGTTGTTCTTCTGGAAAGGATCTGTAGTCAAGTCTGCAATGGTCAGTGCAGACATGGATGATTTAAAATATACCACTTCACTGCACTGACTCACTTTTGCTATACCTTTTTTAATTTTATAGTTTAGGTAAATGAGCATGAGGCCAATCTCAAATTTCCCACAGGCAGCCTGTGTTTGGTTCCTTAAATGATTAAACCCTTTCTGAAACGTTTAATTTCCCAGCATCTATCAACCAAAGGTTAACAATGGCTTGAATCGCGATCCAGTCACACCTCGTACCCATGTTTAGGTGTGGTGTGAGGCAAGACTTGACGTTACTAAAATCGTGTTATGATAAACATACTCTCCCGTTGGTCTGCTCTTATGTCATTTACATTTTTCTTCCACCCACCTAACTTCACTGTATGGCATATGTGCTTTTTAGACCCCCAAAAATATTCATGCTATTAGCCAGAGCTTTTATTTTTTATTTAAAGATTGATGAGGGTCCGGCAGCTTCACCAACATAAAGTTTTGCAAAAACCATGACAAAACAAGTGTTGACAAAGCCACAAGGCTGCCAGCCATCACCAGACATTTTGGATATGCCAATGCTTCTTGGTTATGACTGCTTTGCCTGACTCCTAGTAAGATGCGCCTCTAGTATTCTTCTCAAGTATTTTGGTGAACTGGCATGAGAAAATCTTCTGTAAAAGCAGCCCATGTAGAGATACACCACCTTTAACCCCTTGCATGCTGATGACGGCCCCCATCCGTCATGCACTACGGTGCTCGTGTGCTGATGACGGCTGGGGGCCGTCATAAACCCGCCCACTCGCGGTTTTGCCGCACAGGCGCAGAATCGCGGCAGCATGCAAGGGGTTAAAATAAGAAAAGGGAACACATGAAAACACAACTTTTTAGTATTCGCTTGAACTAAATACCGATCTATTCATTTTGTGTTCTCTTATATTCCTTTGCATTACAATCAGTCAGCAAATCTTGCATTGTCATTATTGTTGTATGTGAAACGGACTAAGCCTTTTATCTACAGCAGCACTACAAACATTTTCAATTATAGTTTCAGCACAATAGAGTCAGCCCTTTAAACCTAATGTAGTAGATGTGGCTACACAAAAAAGTCTCAATTACTTGAAAACAAGTTTTGTTCATGAAAGAAGACATTCCTCAAGATGGGCCAATGTGTAGGAACTAGGGCTGGACGAAATATTTTTGCCCCTTGTCTGTGCAGATATAATTCATAGTGCCCAAGTTCGGTGTGATCCACATCTGAAAAAAGGAGCAAAAAAGGGGCTAAGTGCATGCATCATTGTTAAGCAACACCTCAAAATTACCAGCCCCACGCAATTCGTGAGCGGGTCGCACAGGGGCATTTTACCTGGCTGCGAATGAGAATGGACATAACACTAGGTGAGGGCAGAAAAAATCTTTTAACCGCAAGGTGGGCGAGTTTTTTTTCGCACACAGTTTGCCAACGTTAAGTTGGCGAGCGTGAAAATCAAGTGCCAGAACGCCTCCTGGCTATATTTCTTAGCGCGGGGCGGTCGCAGCAGGTTGCTACCGCTTGCACTGAGAAAGCTGGCGCTCGAGTCTAAAAGCTACTCGAGCGGAAGAAAGGAGCAGGGCCCTCTGACACGCTGCATGGTGCCGTTCACGCGGGACAAGCTCCTGTTGCTAAAAATCAAGGGAATGTACCGAACTCAGTCGTTCGTGGAACTCCGCAAAATCATGCAGGGTTTTAAGGTAACTCAGCAAGTTCCGCACACCTTTACGTAACACCTGGCCTAGAGCAAGGCGAATGCAATGGAATCTATCTCCGTCATTTTAGAACAGCTTGAGTGTCATCCCATTTGACTGCTCAGTGAGCCATGCAAAAAACCTGGAGCTGGATTTGTAACAAGATTGTAAGACAATGTAAGTAGTATTTAGCACCAGTTGTATGGAGTGCCATATTTTGAAACCTGTGAAGCTTGAGGATAGGAGCCTGAAGTAGCAAGCATTGGCATAGTCAAATCTTAACACCATTCCTGCGCTAGTCAGAGAAACGTTCATATCCTGGGGTAGAAGAGGGAAGTTTTTTTTAGCATAAAAGACTCACATGGTAAAAAGAGCAAGGTAAACCATTGTTAATTAGATCCTCATTAATACCTTTTTTTCAAAGCTGGCACAGTTGTAGAATTGCCTGCTGGGGAAGAAGGTAGCCCTCCCATAACGACTGGGTCAGAGGGTAGGGTTCGACAAACCGTCCTGGCCAAAGGTGAGAACCCTCTCTTCCTGGTGTCTAGCTTAAGCATGTTTCCACATACCTATGACTGGATGCAAGAAGATACGAGTTTAGGCCTTCCTGGAAGCTCAGACTGAAGCTGGCGAGTGTTACAGGTGTAAAAATCGTAGTCCAGACCGCAAGATCTTAGAGTAGCCGCTATCAGGAGAGTCACCTGGTGAGGGGTTATACCTTCTGTGTAACACTGTTGATCGATCAGCCAGACATTGGACCCCTGGCCAAGAAATCGTGCTGGGAAATCTAACGTGAAGTCTGTGCCAGGGCCAAACACTGCCTACAAAGCAGGGCCTTGTAGGCAGAGTCAGCCCACACCCTCCCTGTTATGGAGGAGGTGTAGTCCCTTTCTCCAAGTGGGCATAATACCAGATGTACTCCACTGAAGGGCCTGTATGAACTTTGCACCCCTACAGCCAGGCACAACGTGCTACAGGGTCTCATGCCTGTAGGGAAAGAGGAAGCTACACCTGTAAGAGAGAGCGGGGTTCCTTATTCACATGTAGCCTGTGGCAAACAAACCACAGGAAAATAATGTGGTTAAAGCCTTGTACCTCCTCTATTCACACAAGAGCAGCCTGTCCTGAGCCAAGAAAGACTAATATAGACTAGAACAATTTAGGGCATCAACAGTATAAAGGCTAACAAGATAAGTAATAAAATAAATACATTAATTAATAAATAAACGATTAAGTGATAATATAGCCCAAAAGAGACTTTATGATATCAAACCTAAAGGAACTGGCAGGTTGACAAAGAGTACCTACAGTCTGATATGCAACACCGGCCAAGGCGTAAATAACCTTCTGCAGCTCAGAGGCAACAAAACCAGTGGGAGCACACATCACATTTATGGCAAGGTGGTAGGTTTATGATTCTCAAGGTAAGAGTACTTGACTCCATCTTGCATTTCCCAGTTATGTCTAAAATGTCCAGTTTGTCTTGTGCACAGCAGTTTCTCTTGCTTCAGAGTTTCTATTTCTGCAGCGGACCGTGAACCCCTCGGAAAGCCTGACATCCAGACTTGTTGTTTCCCTATTTGTGAGCCCGGTCTCTGTAAAATCAAGTGGATTACCGTTAAGGTTTAGTAATGATATGCTGGACCATTTTTCACAGTCTTCAACAGAGCAAGCAGCTCCATCGCACTCCACCTGAGCAACGTCATCAATCTCTCCCTCGAGACCGCGACCTTCCCAGAGATCTGGAAACACGCTGAGATCAACGCCCTACTCAAAAAACCTAAGGCAGACCCAAAAGACCTCAAGAACTTCCAGCCCATCTCTCTGCTCCCCTTCCCCGCCAAGGTCATCGAGAAAACCGTCAACAGACAGCTAACCCGATACCTCGAAGAAAACAGAATCCTGGACCCTTCCCAGTCAGAGTTCCGCAGCAACCACAGCACAGAGACTGCCCTCATCGCTGCCACTGACGACATCAGGACCCTGCTGGACAACGGCGAGACCGCAGCACTCATCCTCCTAGACCTCCCTGCCGCCTTCGACACAGTCTGCCACCGCACACTACGCACACGCCTCCACGCCGCAGGGATCCGAGACAAGGCTCTGGATTGGACCACCTCCCTCCTCTCTGGCAGACCCGAGAGCGTCCGCCTCCCCCATTCCGTTCCAAAGCCTCTGAGATCATCTGCGGCGTACCCCAGGGATCCTCCCTCAGCCAGACGCTGTTCAACATTTACATGGCCCCGCTCGCACACCAAGCCCGACCTCAACATAATCTGTAACGCCGACGACACTCAACTTATCCTCTCCCTTACCAAGGACTCCATCACCGCCAAAGCCAACCTCCACGAAGGAATGAAGGCTGTCGCCGACTGGATGAAGACCAGCCGTCTGAAGCTGAACTCTGATAAGACGGAGGTCCTCATCCTCGGCTCCAACCCTTCAGCCTGGTATGACTCCTGGTGGCCGTCGGTACTGGGGGCAGCCCCGACACACACCAACCATGTATACAACCTGGGAATCATCCTCGACTCAACGCTCCAAATGACCAATCAAGACAACGCCGTCTCCTCCCCCTGCTTCAACACCCTCCACATGCTCCGCAAGATCTACAGATGGATCCCGACAGATTCAAGAAAGACAGTCATCCAGGCCCTCGTCAGCAGCGGACTCGACTACGGAAACGCCCTATACGCAGGAGCCCCGACCAAGCTCATCAAACGACTACAACGCATCCAAAACGCCTCAGCACGACTGATCCTCAACGTGCCACGCCACAACCACATCACCCCCCACCTGAGAAACCTGCACTGGCTCCCCATCAATGAGAGGATATCCTTCAAGCTCCTCACCCACGCACACAAGGCACTGCACAAGACCGGCCCAGCCTACCTCAACAGACAGCTCTCCTTCTACATCCTCAACCGCCAGCTCTGCTCCACCAACCTCTCACTCACCACCGTCCCGCGCATCCGAGAACAACCACCGGTGGGAGATCCTTCTCCCACCTCGCCGCTAACACATGGAACACCCTCCCACTGGGCCTACGACAGACCCAAGACCTGCTGACCTTCAGGAGGATACTCAAGACCTGGCTGTTCGATCAGTAGCGCCCCCCCCCCCCCTCTGCCCCCAGCACCCTGTTTCCTGGGCCGCCACAGGAAGTGATGTATAAAAACCAACCTGCTTAATTGCTTCTCGGAAAAAAAAATCATCTCAAGCAGACTGCCGGCTGAGGAAATACATGAATGCTCCACTTTTGAAGGTTTTGAAAAGTATCCATCTCTCTAGCCCCCTTGTCACTTCAGTCTTCTCCCCTACCTGTGTCCTGACTCTCCCTAGCTGCCTGCAAGCCGCATGTGAGGCCGTAGAAATCATCAATTAGTAAACACTGCAAGTGGTGATGGGAAAAGAGTACACAGGTGGAAATATAGTATGTACACTATAGAATGGCAGAGCAACAAATCCCACCCATATATGGCAGCTGCACTGACATTATTACGACAGGGTAGTACGTGGAAACAACAGGAAGCAGGTAATCAAATCCAGTGAAGACGAGAACATGAAAAAGCAAAGCGGTAAACAAGAAGCCGGAGGTGACTACTATAGCGTATTGGTAGCTTATTGGCAGCTAAAGGCTCAAAGCTGTGTATAAAAATAAAATCTGACCTTAAAACCGGTAAACAACAAAAACTGAAAATTGACCAGATGGTGTCCCATGCAGTGGAGTGGCAGACAATCCACCGCAAAGCAAATATCAGCAGGAAGCATATTTAGGAAGAAAGAACAACAAATTAGATGTATATTCATGGAAAAATATCAAACTGTGTGAATTGGCTCTGGAATATTAAGCTTGTATTCTATTTTTTTCGACTTTCTACCACTTTACGACTTTGTAGCTCAAAGTCTAACAGGTGGTGTATAGCTTACAAAATACAACTTGCTCAATCAATATCTGTACAGAAGTCCTGTGCCTGTAAAAGCTATGAGCCCTTGAAGTACACAGCCTTACTTGTCATAAACTGTTGTTCAGAACACCCCTGATTTGTAAGAAGATTTGGTAGGACCATTCACAAATATGTTATACAAGACAGGATTGGCTAAGATGCAGGTTTCTGGCCCCAGTACCTTTTGTTAGGAGAAGTCAGGTAGAAGCTGCAACCCCTAGCTTGAGCTCTGGTTGGTCCACCTGTAAGATCTGCCCTGACCCAGAGGTATCAGGTTATAGCCAGCGACCCATGTGCATTGGAAGGAAAAGGCAGGGGTCTCACGAGTTCTCTCATGAGCTGTATCACTAGTAGAACTAGTCAGAGACATGCAGCGCGTCCTACCAGGGACCCAGCACCCTACTTGGAGCTCGAAGTCGGTGCACATAAGCAATCTGGTGTTTACAAATCTTTATAATGGGCTATCCTAGAATAGAATAAATGGAAAATAATTATTGCCATAACCGGCATTAGCAGAGATGAAAAAATCAAATCCTTAATTGCATTAGAACTGTTGAAACAAATACAATTCAACACAGAGTCGTGCTGCAGGCTCAGGTAAATGAAACTTTTCCTCCATATTAAAATGTTATTTATTTGTTTGTATGTGGTTAAATTGTATTTATGTCGACTCACCATTTTTGTGGGATAACCAACTGCCACTAGCTCCCATGTCTGACAAATGTCCTTCATAGTGGCTTCCTACACAAAGATGTTCCTGTCTCCTGATTGGGTAAACCACAGACTTTTATGGAGGTTTCCATGGAGTAGAGTAAACCACGTGTGAACAGGGAGTGCTCTGCTCCTATGCAGTTCGTGACAAGTCCCAAGAAGCGTGCACGTACACAGATCGATGCCAGCAACACGTGCTGTGTGTCTCATTTGTCTTACAGGAGTATATATTACGCAACAGTGTTATCAAGAGGTTGGTCTATGTCTTTAAATATGTCAAATAACAAATTAACAAGCTTTCTTAACATAGCAAGCTAATACCGACAACTCATACTAGATTGCCATATCCGGGAAATGGGCACAGGTTACAGGCCAGGGGTCATATGTCACACGTCATAAGCCCTAGATATAGCCTGAAGTCCATGGCATTGCTACCCTTGGTCTAAGAAGTCCTCAAGGTAGAGACAGTAACAGAAACTAAGCCCTATTTAAGGAACGCTGATCACTAGCGTCCTTAGACTGAATATCTCCTGAGGCAGAAGCCGGGAGTAGGCGAATTGCTGCTCATTATTTTAAAAACTGTAAAACTTGTTGTGTTTTTAGCCTTTACCTGTGCACACCTTCCTGCCAGCGCGCAGCGGACCCTCGCTAAGGAAACAAGCACCACGCCGACATTACCGGCGAGTTTGCTGGCCACACCCCCTTCTCAGGCCACACCCCCTGCCCGCCCTATTTAAGGAACGCTGATCACTAGCGTCCTTAGACTGAATATCTCCTGAGGCGGAAGCCGGGAGTAGGCGAATTGCTGCTCATTATTTTAAAAACTGTAAAACTTGTTGTGTTTTTAGCCTTTACCTGTGCACACCTTCCTGCCAGCGCGCAGCGGACCCTCGCTAAGGAAACAAGCACCACGCCGACATTACCGGCGAGTTTGCTGGCCACGCCCCCTTCTCAGGCCACGCCCCTAGCGTTGTTCCCTGACCATATATAAATGTGTAACCCTAGGAAGCGCAGCGGACGAGCGCAGCGGGGGCGCCTAAGGCAAGCCCGTCTGCGCCCGTCCGCGACGGGCCGGGACCAGGGGCCACAACCCCTACATCTCCCGTTACGCAAACCCGGCATTATACCTCCGATGAACTTCGAACCATCAATTCTCAGGTAAACCTGTCTTGTGCTCATAAATACGGCCCACTCGAGCTACCTTCCCAATGCAATGACTGCAAGACTCACCTCAAGCCTAAACCCCCCACATCATACCAACAACTCTTTAGACTGTTCCTATTGAATTGCAGGTCTCTTCCTAGACACTGCACAGAGCTCTCCCTGTTAATTGAAGAGGAAAAACCGGACGCTCTCTTTTTAACGGAGACATGGCTTACCCCTCACTCTGACCCAGAGTTGGTTCAAATCCTGGGGAAGGAATATCAAATTGTAAGACTGGACCGGTAACAGGATAGAGGGGGTGGACTAGCCATCATTTTTAAAGATTGTTTCACCTGTCGCTGCACCCCTAACCCCTTTCCGGAATGTGAAAGCATGTCCTTTACCCTGGAATTCTCCCCCAATTTAAGTTTCTCCGGAACACTTATATACCGCCCACCAGGCACTCCCAAACAGTTCTACGAAACTTTGCCACCGCTAGTCGCCGATTTGGCCCTATCGCCTTCCAACTTCACGCTATTGGGTGATCTCAATATACACTTTGACGACCCCAATAACTCCATCGCTAACAAACTAAGCAGGGACCTATCTGCTCTGCAGTTGCTCCAGCTAGTCTCATCTCCTACACATACGAAAGGCCACTTGCTGGATCCAGTTTTCAGCAACTGTCCACACTTGAAGGCCTGTCCTTCTATAGCACTCCCTTGGACAGACCATGCCTTAGTCCCGTTGCTCTGGACAACAGAGAACCCTACACTCCCAACACCCACTGTCCAAGAAACCCGAAATTGGTCTAAAATGCCGCTGGCCCAGTGGACCCAGGAACTACAAAAATCTATTCCCTCAATCGGTCAGACCCCCTCACAGGCCAATGAAATATTCAATGAATGGATCCAGAGTTCCCTAAACGCCACGCTCCCCTTGAAGAAAACAGTTTTCAAAAGATCTAGAATCTCAGCTCCCTGGTATTCCATCGAACTAAGGGAGAAAAAGCGTTTCTGTAAGAGACTGGAACGCAAATGGCGACTAGGATACGCGGAAACAGATAAAACTATTTACAGAGACGCCATCAGGCTATACAAAAAAGACATAAAAAGTGCGCAATCCTCATACTACTCTAACCAGATCGCAGAGGCCAGCTCCAGCTCGAAAGAGATATACAAAATAGTCAAAAGCCTCACCACCCTCCCTACCCCTCCGTCTATAACGGAGAATCCACAGCTCCGCTGTGAAGACCTGGCTAATTTCTTCTCTCAGAAAATTAACCTTATCTACTCATCCTTCCCACTTCCTTCCAGCACTCCCTTGTCCCCCTCATAACCACTCACCCTATCACCCTCCGGTGTTGGAGGAATTCCCCCAGTTGCAGGCAGATCACCTCACCTCCCTCATGCACCAAGTGAAGTCGGGCTCCCCTAGGGACCCAGCACCCCCATATGTTCTAGTCTCGGCTATTCAAACCATCCGTCCCACACTGCTTGGAGTACTCAATACCTCGATCGCTACCAGCATAGTAGCAACAGCGTGGAAGCAGGCTATGGTGAAACCTAACCTTGACACCAAAAACTTCAACAATTTCCGCCCGATCTCCTTGCTGCCTTGGGCAGCCAAAATCCTGGAGAAACACATAAACAGTATAGTAACAACTTTTCTCGAACAATACCAACTGCTCGATCCATCCCAGACTGGCTTCCGCCCCAAGCATGGGACCGAGACGGCACTGCTGGCAGTCACAGAGGAATCCAGGAGAATCTTAGATCGGGGAGGATCGGTGGCAATCATCCTCCTCGATCTGAGCGCCGCAT
Organism: Lissotriton vulgaris; assembly: GCF_964263255.1. NCBI lineage: Eukaryota > Metazoa > Chordata > Amphibia > Caudata > Salamandridae > Lissotriton > Lissotriton vulgaris. The sequence goes on along the minus strand of NC_141697.1, from coordinate 86,907,765 downwards.
TCGATACCGTTAACCACGGTATCCTCTTGCAGCGTCTCCTGGACATCGGAATATCTGACAGAGCTCTGGAGTGGCTCAAATCCTACCTGAGTGATAGATCTTTCCAGGTGTACGAGGGCAATGTCACCTCCTCCAGCAAGCCTCTGGGGTGCGGAGTCCCGCAGGGATCATCCCTAAGCCCGACGTTATTTAACGTCTACATGAGGCCACTGGCTGAGATCGTCCGCCCGTTTGGTATTAAGATCGTTACCTACGCGGACGATACCCAGCTGGTGGTCTCCTTGGCACAGGCAGGCGGTCCCTCGGCGAATGTAGATCTCGCAGGTTGCCTAGAGACGGTCAAAAGCTGGATGACCAAGTCTTGTCTCAAACTTAATGGAGACAAGACAGAGCTCATGCTCCTGGGTCACACTTTACCATCCACCATAGACACTCTCTGGCCCCCCAGCTTAGGTCCGGCTCCAGCTCCCAAAGACGCCATTAAGAGCCTTGGTGTCTGGCTCGACAGGTCCCTGTCCTTTGACCAACAGGCAACAAAACTTTCTGCCACTTGCTTCGGCATCCTGAGAGTCATCAGGAAGATCTTGCCTCTACTCCCCTTTGAAGCAAGAAAAACCGTAGTCCTGGGTCTGATCCAATCGCGGCTGGACTATGGAAACGCATTGTATCTCGGAGCTCCTGACTTCACTTTACGCAAACTACAATTAATACAGAACTGCGCAGCCAGAACACTTTTACAAATCCCCTGCAGATCCTCAGTAAAACCAGGACTAAGGATACTGCACTGGCTCCCGTAAAGGAAAGAGTAGATTTCAAATCACTCCGCATCGCACACCAGACTTTCTGGTCTCGAGGCCCGGCTATCAATCTCCCTCTCATTACACCCTACCTACCAACTAGACAGCTGCGTTCCACCTCTGCTAATCTAGCCATTGTGCCGCAAATAAAGAAATCAAGGTCCGGAGGCCGTTCCTTCTCCTACAATGTGGCAAAAAAGTGGAACGCCTTGCCTCAGCATCTCAGATCAAACCCCGACATTCTCTCCTTCCGCAAACAGCTGAAAACGCTACTGTTTACTGCATAATCAATGGAGCTGAATCTGCCTTCCTCCCAACTTAAACCTCAGCAATATTCTTAGCGCTTGGACGCCTCAGGGCAGCTACTTGCGCTTTAGAAATCCAAATTCATTCATTCATTCATGGTTACACTAACTTGTTACTTTCAATAGTCTGCCTGGCTTGCTTTTCAACCAACTCATTAGGAACAAATTGAGGGCTTCGTAGTCAATGAGGGTAGGACGTGAGGTCAATCTGTGATGATGTCATGTGTCAAAGGGCGCATTTCATCAGTTTGGCTAGCCTTGAACCGGGTGATTTATCTTTGAGGGTGATCTTGTAGACTTTGCAGAATTCAGATACTAGAAATCAAATGCAGCTTCTCAGATGTCAGGCCGTCCTAAAATTATATTTTATAGTTATACTTAAAAATATGCCATGCTCCAAAGTAAGGAAACCGAGCATTGCTTATGAACCTGAGGCACATGCACTTGTCACAGTACTAATACTAATGGCTGCAGAAGAGGCTCTTACTTTCATAAAGGGAGTTGGTTAAGTGATTTTGAGGCAAGACAGAATCATGCGGTCTCATCAGATGGTGAACTTACCTCACCAAAAGAGACTGGCGAGGTTAAGGTCTCCGCAAGGCCTCACATCGGACCTCAGGCCTGTAACACAGCAAAGTGTGAGGTTCTATTCACACAGCTGAGGGAGAACCTCTATCCAGTGGTACGCGATGCCCGGAAGCTTCGCTGTCCCACAACATCGGTATCCAGGGACACTATCTTAAAATGCAACAACATATTTACTTGAAATGTTCACTATTAATATTAACTGGTTTTGCTGCATGAACAACTTAAAAGGAGAAGCCAGTGACACAGCTTTGAGAAATAAACCTGGTAAACTTACCCAAGTATTACATTCTTGAGAACACAAACAGACAAAACCTAAATGAGGAAAACAATATTACTAGAAAACTGTAATCGTATTTTTTGGAACAGTGGCCCAGCGGCTTATGAGAGAAATCATCCTGTGTTGTGGAGTATTTTTACACCGCTATTACTAGGGAACAATAAACTTGCGTTACAAGAGAACAATGAAGGTCTGTTACTAGGAAGCAATGGCCTCGCAACACCACAACACCAGAGAGAAACAAACTTGTATTACTGGTGGACCAGCGCTGCAAGGCCTCAGGGTAGTTTATGCGCTACATAAATATAATTTTCATTTCATTTCATCTCACAATGAACTTATGCTGTTAGGGAAAAATGTACTTGTACTATTACAGAACTTGTAACGTATGCTATTAGGGATCAGTGATACTGTTATTAGGGAACAATGAACTAATATTACCCTGGAAACAATGACCACCTTGACTTACTAAGGAACAATAAACTTGAGCTAGCAGCAGCAGAGAGTAATTAACTTGTATTTCTGCAAAACAATGAATTTGCCCTCCCAGGGAGCAATGAACATGTGCTACTAGGACACAATGAAAGTGTGTTATTAGGGAACAATGAACTAATATTAACCTGGAAACAACGACCATGACTCACTAAGGAACAATAAACCCGGGCTATCAGCACCAGAGAAAAAATAACTTGTATTTCTGGAAAACAAATCATTTGCCCTCCCAGGAAACAATGAACATGTGCCACTGCCACTGGGACACAATGAAATTGTGTTAATAGGAAACAATGAACAAGTATTAACCGGGAAACCCTGGTCTTCATAAGCAGCAATAAACGTTTGATACCAGGGAACAATAAACTCAAGTTACTAGGAAACAGTAGCTTAGCACCGCTACTAAGGAATAGTGAATTTGCGATAAATGATATCACTGAACAGGTGTTGCTAAAGAACAATTCCTTGCACTGCTAAGAAACAATGTCTTGTGCTACAAAAAAAAAGATATGTATGCACCTCAAGTGACTAGCAAAAACCACATTAACCTGATGGATATCTGGAAACACTCCAGGTTAACCAATCAGAAATCTAATGAGACATAAAGAGATGACTCTCTTAATTAACATAACCAGTTAGGAGACAACATGCTCAACATCAACCGCTAAAAAGATAGGCTCTTCCAAAAATGGATGTTCCCATAGAATGATGCATTCTCACAATGTGGCTCAAGCTTACTTTGATTTTGCTTCCTGGAGTAAGGAGGGGTCGTCGGTCGCCAGGTATACACGCCGCTTGTCTATTTGCAGCCTACGAGCGAGGAGCTGGAAATGTTCTTCAACGTGCACCATGTACTCTTCAATCGGATGGAAGGCAGCTTCTGTTCCCACTTTATCCGTCCTCCTGACATGAACACTGAGACAAAATGCAAAAACTCAGCAGGGTACATAACAGGACTTTCTAAAAGTCTATCAACAAACGCAGACTATGCTATAAACCAATTTCACACTTTGAAAATAGAAAATATACAAGCGGAAACACCTCTACACCGCTGCAATTTTCTTTGTCAACAGCAGGCAAAATTGTAAACTGTGAGTTCGAAAACACGAGATATGAAGGGAGCCTTCATAAGGTCAGAACAACACATATAAAAGAACTTTGTAACCTTTTTACACATTTACCATCTTGGCAATCATCAGCTCTTTAAAACAAGATCCACCCGGGTTACTACGTCTTTCTTGTGTCCAATGCCAGGAGGGACAAGGTATGACCACTGCGCCCAATGCTAATTGTAATATTATGACTATTGTGTTGATTTGCTCAATGTTGTGTTGTTCCATGATGTCATAAAGCGGCAAAGTGGCATTCTATAAATGGCAAAACATTTGCATTTGCCTTAACTAAACATGCATAAAAAGTGCTTTAAATTTTGTATTCATATTTGGGGGGGGGGGGCGTTGGGAGACTTATATAATGTGGCCTCTGCCCCTGTGAACAGCTGCACACGTTACATAGAATGGAGAGAACGGATCAGTGTGTGTAAGTCACAGTGGAGCTTGGATAGACATATACAAAAGGAGGGGTGAGCAGATTCCGTAAAGGGAATCGCCGAGTACAGAATTCAATACGCTTTCATAATACACTGAGCTGCACTGTAGATTCAAAGACTTGGGACAAGTAATCCGTGGAAAGTGTGTGTGGGGGGTGGAAGGGGGTAGGAGCTGCAGAAAGAACAGAAGGATGGAGAGTTCCTATTTGATGGTTGGTCTGAAGAGATCAGTCTCAGGAGGGGCAGGGAGTTTTTTCAGAGTGATGTGTTAAAAAAGAAGAAAATGTGACTTGGGAAATTGAAGGATCAGCTCCCAACAGCAAGTACAGGAGTGATCATTGCAGGAGAGTTTGTAGGCTGGATAGTCAGATAGGTGAGGGTCAAATGTCACTTCTTCTGTCATCAGACAGGCTTCTAGATGGTATAGGGGGGAGAGTAGAGTTGAAAGCCACTGACGAGTGCAGTGCCTTTATTGCTATGTGATACTATGTGATGCTACGAGGGCTTAAAAGGTATTGCAGAGGATGGAGGCTGAGAATTAATGTTTGATTCTGTTGACCTGAAGATGACAAATTTAGATATGGTTTGTCCAGGTGTTGTTTGTCAATTTGACTCCATACACAGGGTCAGATAAGTATTCCTGATAATCTAGCACAGGAATCCATAGCACCAGCATGCCAGGTTTTCATGGATGGCCCTCCATGCATCATGCAATACATGTTTTTGAGCATTCTTCTATTTCTGCAATTTTAATATTTCAAAGATTGTGCTTCAAAATTACATATGCATTATAGTTGCGACATAAACAGAAGGCCTTCATATAAGGGCCATTTGTGGGCTGTTTTAAGATTGACAACATTAATCTCACATGCTCTGCTTATGTGTCCTGAGGATGACCACTGTACTGACTACCTTATGGTCGAAACATTAGTTGCCAAAAGGGGATGGCGAGTCCCTGGATCATGAACAGCGCCCAAAAATAAAACTTTATTTTCGGAGGATTCTTATAAAACAAGAGTTCTATGTCAGGACCAGAGGCGAGGTTTATACTATTCTTTCTTCACTTTATTGAATAGCAGCCATCTAAAGTAAAACACCAATAAACTATCATTCCCATGAGCCTTGGGAATAATACAAAAACAACAATAGAGCCCAACAGGAAGATCATCCGTCCTAGACTATAAGGGCATACCCTAGGGCATGGATCCCTATATGGACCACCAGGGGGAAGAGGAGGACCCCCTTAGCTCTCTCCTATGTGATGACGAATGTTATAATGTGGTAGACGCATTCATTCTGAGGCAATGGCCCCCTAGAGGAGCGCCTTTCGCGCTAGATCGCACAGGTCTGTGAAAAACTGTCTGGGTCAATTCCAGGTACCGCAACCCCATCACTGCCTAATGGCTCTCACCCCTCTCACCCCCCTGACTCTCAACTGCCAGCAAAGCGTCACTGTGATGTAGGAGTAGATATGGATGCCGTTGCTAGGCTTAAACAAGCATTCCTGGCCAGCATTGGTCCCACAGGACCCCCTTCGGATCCCACTGAGGGGATCACAGGGACACTGATGGAGATGCAGAAGCCCTCCCTCTCCTGGCTCCATCCATCTCATCCACCCACCTGCTGATCATGATGACCAGGGCCTCTGTGGGGACATGCTGGACCCAGATGAGATCATTCACCTGAGGTCTTAATGGGCTCCGTCGGACAAGTTCACACATGTGGCAAGCCGAATTCGGAAGCCTCTCGAGAAGGACACTCGTAACTGCCTTAGGGCGGAATGCCCCGTCCAGCCTTGGAGGGCAAGGTAGCCCTAACGCCCAATATTGACCCACGAATGGCCACCTTCTTTCAGAAATTTGTTAAGGTTCCGAAGAAAGGGATCATTAGGTCTTGGCAGGCGTGCCAGGACAAGCTCCTGGACACTCTGGGCCCACTTACAAAGATCATGTACATGGCAGAGGAGGCGAAAGCTTTGTGCTCCTTTATCTCCCTGGATACCATGACCTCTTGGGCGCTGTGGTTTTCTTGGGCAAAGCCAACTGCGCCTTGTCCACTGTGCAGCGCAGTTCCTTGTTAATCAAGGTGGACCCCAAGCTTCGGGATCTGGCTGATTCAGGTGGGTCCTGTTGCGCAAGGTGGCCTATTCGGGGAACCCTTCATTAAAGAGTTGGGAAAGTTTGTGAACACCTTTACCTCCAATGCCCAATCTTCCATCAAAAAGGTGTTTCACTCCGGAATTTCCAAGGGGCCAGTCGAGGAAGGGGCCACTCGACCGGCCGCCATAACCAATATACTTCCAGAGGACTAGGCTCCAACCAAGGCCACTAGCAGGACCAGGCAAGATTTGGGAACTTCTATCCCATCAGAGGGCAGCGTGGGAAGCATAGAGGGGCCAGAGGCGCCGGAGCCTCCAACAATGCTGGTGAGTGTCGCACCTTCTTCCTTTCTAAAGGTAGGGGGCTGTCTGGCTAATTTTTTCCAGGCTTGGACTTCCATCACTGGGATTCCGGGGTTCTCCAGACAATACAGTGCTTCCGGATAGAGTTCGATGGGAATCCCTCCCAACCCGTAAACCCATGTCAAATAGGTTTCTCTGCAGCAGACTCCGCCCTGGTAGACCAGGAGATTCAGTCTCTCCTAGCCAAAGGGGCGATCTCTCAAACCCTTCCCCAAACCAGAGGGTTCATCAGCAACCTCTTCCTAGTGGACAAGGTAGATGGTGGCAGCGCCCGGTCATCAGTCTGCACGAATTCAACGAGTGGCTGATTTATTGCCACTTCAAAATGGAGGGTATTCACCTTCTCCGGGATAGCTTGAGACCACGGGATTGGATGGCGCGTCTGAATCTGAAGGACACCTACTTCTCAGTTCCTATCTTTCCCTCTCACAGGAGGTTCCTACAGTTCTCTTGGGGTGGGGACAACACATGCAAGTTCACCACTCTCCCCTTCAGTCTATCCTCTGCCTCAAGGTCCTCAGGTCGGTAGTGGAACGCCTGCGAGCTCACGGGCTCAGGGGATGAGGTTCATCGTTTATTTCGATGACATCCTGCTGATGGCCCAGTGTCCTTGGACATTCACTCAGCAACTCCAGGCAGCGGTTGATCTCCTGCAAAGCTTTGGCTTCATGATCAAAGAGACAAAGTCTACCCTGGTTACCTCCCAGAAGGTGATTTTTCTAGGTTTCTTGATCGACTCTATTGAGTCTACTCTCAGAAGGTGACAAAAATCTGTCACGAGCTCCGGTGGGCACTAGCGAAACCGCGCATCTCCCTCAGACAAGTTGCCCGCATTGCGAGGCTCCTGTCCTCAACAATCCAGGCCATCTTTCCAGGGCCATTATACTACCTTGCCCTTCAACACATGACTTTCTCTTTCCCCAGAACCATGATATTCAGCCCTCTGGGATGTGAACCAGGTGCTCAATCTTTTCCTCTCTTCAGGCAAGCTAAGAAGCAGCATAAAAGTGGTCATCCACATTCTAATTGGCTGGTGAATCATTACATCCCAAGCAGCCAGAAAGCTGTGGAAACATGTTTTTCCAAGAGTTAGAATCCACACTATGGATACCATAATTGGTCAACCCATTTAGAGCCTGTCCGAAGTAGGAATGCAAACAAATCATCTAGTTCCTAGAAGTCCTAATCTTACTGCTTCTGGTACTAAGAAAAGGGCACGAAATCAACCCAAAAGAGTGAGGGAATGATCAATGCATCTAAAGATATACTGATGATCAACAATGGTGAAACAATAAAAACAGAATGCTGTGAATACCAGCACCTAAAAGATAACGCCACCTAGAATGGCCTGTGACTGAAATCTGGACATCTGTGAGACATTCCCCAGAAGAATCCATGCTACAGTACATAGGGATAGTGACCTGCAATAATATGTTAAGCAGTGATTCAGCCAAAGCTGTATCTTTCAAGCTCACTCTTTCTATATAGGGTGACATCAGTGGTGTCCATAATTAGAACTACAAGACAAAAACATGTAATACTGTTCTAATTTCCTTAAAATATGGGAGATTTTATTATCCCTTTAAAGTCCTGTTTATTATACTTTTCTTACTACAGTTGTGTTCTGATCTATAAATGTGCCTGTAAATGAAAACACGACTTCTAGCCACCTGTATTAATTCATTACATGTGAGTAGTGACACCAAAAAATGGCCACCTTCCTCACCAGCAGCGCAGGTGTTGTCTTTGCTAGCAGTGTGTAAGGGAAGATTGAGCATAGGTGCCCAAGACTGCAAAAAGGGTGAAATGGACATTCTAGCTGCTCGTGGCACACCAACACATTGTCCAGGAGCTTACGTACTCACAAACTCCATGATGGGTGGAGAAGGTGGGTGGTATATTGAGTGTAGCCAGAGCATGGCTGAATGAGTGCACATGAAACCTGAGGAAGTGCGCAGTAGGAGTGAGTTAGGGCAGAACTACTGTGGGCCATGGTGTGAACCCAAGGATCCAACAGAGCTTCATATTTCCGTAGTAGGATAGTGCAGTCTCCCATAGGTTCCTAAAACACAGGTTCGTGTATCCTGGCTTCCTCCTAGCAGACATATTCCTAATGTCTAACCCTGTTTGTGGGTCACAAGACTCACCAGTGGCTTAGGATAATGTGCAGCTTACGTCAGGCAGGTAATGCAGCATGGAACACTGGCCCTGCAGGTCCTTGGAGGCATACACTAACCGTACAACCCACTTACTGGCAATTAGCGATGCATGTGCCAAAGTAGTAAAAAGACAAATAGACCTATTAAACCTAAGCAAGATTCCATCTGTGGTCCTGTCTCTAGGGAAGCACGTGTCCTGGTTTACCGTGCTGGTGCACACCTGTGTCAGCGTGTTTACTGCCTTCCTTCAGTGCTTGCTGTGCACGAAGAACACTGCACAGAAGAGCCCTGGAGATCTTATGGGAACCCTGGCGGATCACAACACTAAGGAGGAACAATGGAAGGGCTATCTTTTTCCACGTCGAGATGTTACAGTGTTATTGGAGGTTTGAACCTAATGGTGTCTGTACTGAATAGTGCAAGCCCTGGGGTGGGCAAGAAGAGAAGCGGGAAGAAGGCGAGAAGGTGACAGGGAGGTAGACTGGGAGGTATAACGAAGGACAAACGAGTGGGAGGAAAAAAGGAGGGGGTTCAGAGACTATCTATTCACAACGAACCAGAACCTTGCTTATTTTTATTCAATAGGGAGGATCTCTCTGAACTTGTTCAATAAAAGGTAAAATAATAAAATAGGATACCCCGCAAACCATCTAGGTGGTTCACTGTTCACCTTAGCATGGCACCTGTAGCACTTAAGAAATAAATGCTCGCAGCAAACCCTGCAAAGCAGTATTTCTTCTCTTATGAAAAGTAGTGAAATTGTAAATTACATTTTTTGACATGTGACCTAACTACTTGACGATTACCAACAAGACAACTTTTAAGGGAGAAACGTAACATCACACAACTGCACTGAGTATACGGCAAAATAATAAAGCTATCATTCACATTGTAGTAGTAATGATAGTAAACTACTGATGTTACTCCTACTATTTCTACAACTATAATTAAAAAACTATGAAATCTTACCCAATAACAGGATGCTTGAACCCAAGTTTTCTAGTTGCTTCTTCGATTTCTTTCTCTAGCCAGGGCTGCGGGCGAATCAGGTACTTGACAAACTGGGAGACCCACCATGCGGCGGGGTCTCCGTGAACACGTATTAACCGATCTGCTAGATCTTCTGGGACGGCGAGCGGTAGATATGGTGGTCGAGGATGCAGACTGTCGACGATGGGGAGCTCCACCACCTGAACATCCTTGTCGTTTGCCTCACCTGTAGACAAAAGCAGAGCATTATGAACTGCACGGCTTCACTCAACATGTTCATCAGATTACAGTAGAATCATCAACACAGGCAACATGAATAGATAACTCTCTTTTTTAGGTCTGGTTTGATAGCTTCCTAGCATCAAAGCTCACGTCAACACAACAAGGAACAATATAACAATATATATAAAGGTGCTTTGGACCAGCCCTCTTCCATCAATGGTTTGTTTGTGTAGGCCCCAGTCCAGCCATTGGCTTGTTTGCTTATGATGATGATAACAATAATGATAATAATAAGTTATTTGATTCAATTCATTAAAATAGTTACAAAAGGGAAGGCGAATGAATTGCGTGAAAAACTCAAAAATACAGAGAAAAGTACAAATGGAGCAAAACACAGACATTGTGAAATATTTTATTTAACTCTCAAACAAAAATATAAAAATTTCGAAATATTTATTTGAATTAGAAGGTTGGAGCTTTTCAAAAAGTCGTTTTATTTGTAAAATACGGATCAATATGTCCGGATTTAGCATATCACTTTGTATTTTTTGGTCGTAATGCATTCTCTCTGATTCAATTGATGCTTCCAATTGTCCTTATTAGAAATCCCTTTGCTGTACTTGCCCTCCTCCCACAAATGAAACTAAGAATACCAAATTACCAAATTAATATTTACCCTCAAATTTAAAACTCCTTCACATTTGTATTTAAAATGTTCAACTTTACTTTTTTGCCCTTTTATGTATATTTTATTAATCTGCTAATATTATTTAATTTTCGGAACAGTCACAGATGCCCAGTGAAGGTGCTATAGACCACGGGTTAAGAACCGCTGAACTACAGGATATATGTTTCCAAAAAAGGCTGGTCTACTCCTTCGAATCGATGACAGACTTAAGAGCAGTATCTTTTCTGCTGAAGATCCACCATTAGTTCTATCCCAGTGGCTGCCGGCACCCTTATGGCGCAAGGCTTACAGACCTGGCATACACTGTTATTTCTGGAGAGAGCCGAGCCCAAGCCTTCCTTCTTCAGCTGGCTACTTTCTTACTGCTTCCTTCATGGAAAGTGCCTCAGGTCTTTGGACGGGAAGGGAATCTCAGTGGCAGTAGCCTGGACATCAGCTGGGCTTTGGGAGACTAACATGAATGGTTTACATTTGCCGCTGGAGACTTTAACCTGAATAGCCCAGCGGTAGTCATTACCGCTACCCCACGATTATGCACGCACAATGTTATCGATTAAGTCAGTTATAATTCTGATGCATGATCACACTAGTAGTTTTTACAGGCCCAACTCCGGATGCACGTATAATTGGCTTGTAGGGGGCGGCATTGCACCTTCTCCATGATTGGTGCTAAAGCTCCAGGGAAAGCGTGTTGACCGTAACTAACAGTTGGAAGGAGTTTCGCTATTACCCTCTATATTGCCTCAGTGGAGGGACTAAACAGGTTTGTGCAAAGTATGAATACAGCAAATGCCTTACCCTGCTCCTTCATTCAGGTTATCTGCAATGTTGTCTATCCGTTTAGCTGTGAACCATACACTCAGGAAGTTGTATTTAAGGGTCAAATGTCCTAGTCTCCATTAATGCTTCATCCATTTATGCAGCACAAAGCTCAGGACCTCAAGCTCACCCTATTTGGAGCAACACTTCTGTACAACCACAGCCTTTCCACTGGATTTTGATGGAGTGCCTCCCACTGGAAGTTCTACTTTCTCTTTTACAATATATTATGACAACAAGGCGGTATGCACAGCTCTCAACCTTTCACATTTTTAATGAGGATCTACCGAAAACAAGGAAATGCTGATCCAACCAGAGGTTTTCCTGGACATACAGTGCTCTGAATACAACACAGAGTAAGCTCATGCAAGCAGTAGACATAGAAATGGGCTATTCATACAGCACAGGAAGCGAAGAGTGCATTCAAATGAAGGCATTTGCTTATTTTCAGATAGGATCTGAATGGCTGTCCGATTACTGTAGATGTAAAGTTTTCAATATTTCAGAATACTTTCAGGTAAAGGAAAGAACTGAAAAAGATGTGATGGTAAGTATAGACGCTCTGACCGTACCATTTTCAGAAATAACTTTACCTAACATGAAAGATACGCAAGACCTAATGTGCCATATTCAGGGATTTGAACTTCACTGTGTCAGAAACTGACAACCTGAGTAGAGAAAAATATATCGGAATGGAAGATTAAAACGTCCTTCCTCCAGTTGAAATAACTTGATTTTCGAAGCCACATATTTAAGAATATTACAAATATGGCACTACCATTGAAACGTATTCCACCAATCAACCACTGTGAGCAGTGAACTCAGGATCACCATCGTCAGGCAGGGCACCATCATATGAAGGAACTTAAAAACATAAAACAAGAAGATGCCGTACTGAACACCAAGGGCCTTCACCATGGCTCTTCTCCAAAGGGATTTGTAACGACATTTGCCCATATTAGAAGACCAAAAGGCGGGTTTCATAGTGACCCTGATTTCATTTTGGCCCCCGTGATTGTTTAACATACAATTAGCTCTGCCAGGGATCCCAGCATTCTGAATGGTTAAAGATCGGCCAATCCGATTGATCAGAATGTTGTACACATATGTATGAACAATGGGGCTGTGCAGGCTGAACAACTGGTTTAGTCCAGTCTAGTGTATTTCTGGGGATGGGGCAGTAAGGTAGTTTCTGGCATGCCCCAGACCAGAAAAGGCAAATTTTACCTGTCCTACACTTACAGAATTTTACTGTGAACGTTTTATCAAGGCTTGGTTCTTTGAGCAGTATAGAGAAGAGAAAAAAAACGATTGCTTTGGACTTCTGTCACCAAGATTGGAAAGGGCTCACGGTGGTGTGCAACTTCAGAGGAGCTGCTTAAAAGAATCCTGCAAAGAGCCACGCACTGCTATGGATAATGAGCACTCTTTGTGCGAATCCTTAAAAGGCTGTAAGTGCCAACTCCATGGAAACTTCACCTGTCCTGCATCCAGCGGGGCTTCAACCTTGGAGGGTCTGTGGAAAATGTCAGTGCCATTCCCCTGAACACAGTTTCATCCACAATTTGGAAGAAAGGAACAATTTGTCAGCATTCTTTCTGGCTGTGCCGACGCCAGCATTGGTCCTTTCCTTTTGATGAGTGCGAATTAAATTCGACTTCTGCAAGAGAAGAGATAAGTGCCCTGCTCGCAGCCTCTCAGCAGACATCTTGCGTATTCTGCTGAACGAACCGTAAATAGGTTATGAGCGACAGGTCTGCAAAAAATGCTACACTTCGTCTGGCCCTCAAACTAGCTTTTCATTGGCCACTGATGAAAGGGAAGTTAGCCACTCATAGATCAGACGAGTATCCAAGTGATGATCTCCAGCATCGAGATATGGTTCCTGTAAAAGTGTCAAAAGCTCAGCTTTTCAAAGATCTTTCACAACAGCATTTACTACGCGAATCTTGACAGATCTCAAGCACCAGGTACATTCTGCATGCCTCTTTTAAAGTGCCATCTGGTACACCGGAAACACGTGTCACAAGTCTGTGCCACGTGACTTCACAGACACTCCGAGCTAGAACACATCGTAGTGCGCCGTATACAATATCTGAATTGTCGGAATGAAAACAAACCTATAAATAACCACCTAGAGAAATATATTCCACCAACTGCAGGTGAAAATGAACCGGAATCAAAGGCAGCACAACGAGGGGGAAAAGTAAACAAAGCTCACATTTTTACCTTCAATTGTAATTTAAAATCCCTGCTTCCTGTAATCAGGGCAAAGTCCTAAAAAAGAAGCGGGGGGGGGGACTAATCAGGTTAGGCAGCATGCAAGGGAATTCATGACGCGCACCATGTCAGCGCATGATGTCACGAAGCGAAATTGCATGTGACATCACAGGAAGTGACATTAGATATTAAGAACCGACATATGATTATCAGGTATATAATGAGTACATTTAAGCGCATTATGAGATTTAACAAGTTAGATTTAACAAATGAGATTTGGTGTCGGGCTTGTGCCAAAAAATGGTGCAATCCCGATGCAAAATCTGGGCCTCAACTTCTACATTTATTTTTTAAGCCCTGCCACACAAAGAAATTGGCAACAAGGAGAAGCATGGCAGTAGATCTATTTTGCTTAATTGGTAGCAAAGTCTACATTTTATATTTGATTGGGTTAAATCATATGCTGTAAAGGTGCTGGTAAATCACAGGGAATAGTAATAATGGTGAGATAGCTCTCCAGTTTTCTCATTTGTTGGAGAGATCTGTGCTTTTTGAAGTCCCAGATTTGTTTCAAAGTAGTATAAGGTTAATGTGTCTCCTACAAAGCACATTGCGTAGCATGCAGATGACAAATTTTATTTTATGTAGATAGTAAGGAATATGCTACTTACCAGTATGCATCTGTTCTTGGCATAGAGGGCTGCAGAGTGGTACATTATGAATAGATCGCCATCTGGTGTAGGGCTCGGATGATTGCACTTTGTTTTTCTCTTGGAGAGTCTTTTGTATCTTGGTGACTCCTCCCTTGGTTGGTAGTGCGCATGGGCATCGGCTCCATCCTTAGATTGTTTTGCCATAGTAGGGTTAGATGGAGTAGTATAGTAGAATACAGATAAGAGTGCCCATGTAAGTGTATCTAAATAAGATAATGTTGGAACAGACACAGGTTTCCGGGGAGGCTGGGAGGGCATGTACCACTCTGCAGCCCTCTATGCCAAGAACAGATGCATACTGGTAAGTAGCATATTCCGTTCGAGGCATATGGGCTGCAGATGGTACATTATGAATAGACTATACAGCAGTTCTCTCCCTAGCGGTGGTCGCCCGTGTCTGTTGCAACTGTCTGAAACAATGTTTTTAATACTGCTTGTCCCACTCTAGCTTGTTGTGTTGTGTGCACATCTACACAATAGTGTTTTGTGAAGGTGTGCGGTGTAACCCAGGTAGCCGCTTTGCATATGTCATCTAGTGGAATGTTTCCCAGAAATGCCATAGATGCTCCTAGTTTACGTGTAGAGTGAGCTCTAGGAGGAACAGTTAATGTTCTCTTTGCCTTTAAGTAGCATATTTGAATGCATTTTACAATCCATCTGGCAATGCCCGCTTTGGAGATGGGATTGCCTTTATGTGTGGGAGAAAACGCAACAAATAGCTGTTTTGTCTTTCTGAAAGTTTGTGTTCTTTCTATATAGTACAATATAGCCCTTCTAACATCCAGTGTATGTAGGGCTCTTTCAGCTACTGTTTGTGGTTTTGGAAAGAAAACCGGTAATTCCACTGACTGATTGATGTGGAATGCTGAAATAACCTTCGGTAAGAATTTTGGGTTTGTTCTAAGAACCACTTTATTTTGGTGTAGCTGCATAAATGGTTCTTGAATCGTAAAAGCCTGCAGTTCACTTACTCTTCTAAGTGACGTGATAGCTATGAGGAAGGCCACCTTCCATGTGAGGAATTGTATTTCGCACCTATGCATAGGTTCAAAGGGTGGCCCCATTAGTCTGGTAAGCACTATGTTAAGATTCCAGACTGGGGAAGGTGGTCTTCTTGGTGGAATGACTCTTTTGAGTCCTTCCATGAAAGCTTTAATTGCTGGTACTTTAAACAGTGACAGATGTTGCCTGTTTTGTAGGTACGCCGCTATGGCTGCGAGATGAACTCTGATAGAGGTATATGCTAGGTTACATTGCTGTAAGTGTAGTAAATAGCAAATGATTTGTTTAGTGGATGCGTCCAGAGGGTTGACGTGCTTACTGTTACAGTGTATAGCAAACCTCTTCCATTTTGCTGCATAGCATGCTCTGGTGGTAGGACGTCTTGCTTGTTTAATGATTTCCATGCATTCTGGTGGTAAATCTAAATACCCAAACTCTATGACCTCAGGAGCCAGATCGCTAGGTTCAGTTGTTTGGGATCTGGGTGCATTATTTCTCCATGGTTCTGTGTAAGATGCATGGGTAATAACCTTAGCTTTTGATGTGGTACTTGTGAGAGTTGTAGCAGCGTGGTGAACCACGGCTGTCTTGCCCACGTGGGTGCCACTAGTATCATTGTCATTGAGTGTTGCTGCAGTTTCCGAACCAGTAATGGAATTAGTGGTAGAGGAGGGAACGCATAAGCAAATTTGTTGGACCAATTTATCCACAGTGCATTGCCCTGGGACCTTTGGTGTGGGTACCTGGAAGCGAATTCTTTGCATTTTGCGTTCTGATGATTGGCAAACAGATCTATCTCTGGTTGCCCCCATTTTTGGAAGAATGGCTGTAGTATTTGGTCGTGCAGCTCCCATTCGTGTACTTGTTCTGACTGTCTGCTTAGGATGTCTGCTATTTGATTTTGAACTCCTGGTAGGTGTTCCGCTAACAGGTAGATCTTTTGAGGAATGGCCCATCTCCATATGTCCTGTGCTAGTCTGGACAGTTGGAGAGAGTGTCCCCCCCCCCCCTGTTTTTGAATATAATACATTGCAGTCATGTTGTCTGTTCTGATCAGGACTGCTTTGCTTGATATTTGCATTTGGAAAGCTTTTAGTGCTAGAAATATTGCTAATAGTTCTAGGTAGTTGATGTGCAGTTTCTTTTGCTGCACACTCCACTTCCCCTGTACTGTGTATCTGTCCATATGCGCTCCCCATCCGGAGAGCGATGCGTCCGCTGTTATTATTACTTGTGGAATTGGCTCTAGGAACGACCGTCCCTTGGAAATGTTTTCTGTGTTCCACCACTTCAGAGAGCGATACGTCCGGTCGTTTACCAACACCAGATCTGTAATCTGACCTAGAGCCTGATTCCACTGTGTCGCTAGACACTCTTGTAGTGGGCGCATTTGTAGTCTGGCATGTGGTATTAGCAGTATGCAGGAGGACATCATGCCTAATAGTTGCATAAACACTCGTGCTGGTAGTGAGTGTTGTGGTTGAAATCTTTGTATTAACCCGACCATTGTCTGTACTCTGATTGGGTTGGGGTATGCTATTGCCTTTTCTGTGTCTACTGTAGCCCCCAGGTATTGCTGAATCTGGTTTGGTTGCAGGTGTGATTTTTTGTAGTTCACCGTGAACCCTAGGTGGTGCAGCAATTGAATTGTCTTCTGTGTGTTGTGAAGACATTCTTCCTTTGATTTGGCCTTTATTAGCCAATCGTCCAAGTATGGGAAGACATGTATTTGTTGTCTTCTCAGGTGTGCTGCCACCACAGCTAGGCATTTTGTGAAAACTCTTGGTGCTGTTGTGACACCGAACGGAAGGACTTTGAACTGATAGTGTTGTCCTTCTAACACAAACCTTAGGTATTTTCTGTGGGCTTTGTGAATTGGGATATGAAAGTAAGCGTCTTTTAGATCCAGTGTAGAAAGAAAGTCCCCTTTCTTCAGTAAAGGGAGTACTTGTTGGAGCGTGACCATGTGGAAGTGCTCCGAATTTATGTAAGCATTGAGAGGTCTGAGGTCTAATATTGGTCTTAGGGACCCGTCCTTTTTGGGGATCAGGAAGTATAGAGAGTATACTCCTGTTCCTTGTTGATCTTTTGGGACCTTCTCTATTGCATGCTTTTGTAGAAGTGCTAGAACTTCTTCTCTTAACAATGTCAGATGATCTTGACTCATTGGACGCTGTTTGGGGGGGATGTTTGGTGGGGTAGCTGTGAGTTCTAGGCAATAACCATGTTGGATAATTTGTCTCACCCACTTGTCTGACGTGATGTTCTCCCAGACAGGTAGGAACTGTGATAGACGTCCCCCGACCGGTGTTATGTGGTCTGGGGGGAGTTCTATGAAGTCACTGTTTTGGTGTTGAGGCGTTGCGGTTGTTATTATTTCCGCGGCCTCTACCCTTATTGTTGTTACCTCTGTAACTGCCTCTTGAATTACCTCTGGGTGATGTTGGTGTGAAAGATGTGGATTGCTGATTCGTTCCTGTGTTCTTTGAGCCCCCTCTATAGGTGGATCTACGAAAGGAACCTCTGTGTGTTGGCTGTTGCAATGCTCCCATTGACTTAGCCGTTTCCGTATCTTTCTTCATCTTTTCTAATGTCTCGTCTGTGCTTGAACCAAACAATGTCTTCTGATCAAATGGTTTGTTCAGTAGGGCTGTTTGTACTTCTTGTTTGAATCCTGAGATTCTAAGCCATGCGTGCCTTCTTAGCATGACACTAGTGTTAATAGACCTTGCTGCAGTGTCTGCTGCGTCTAATGCACACTTAATGGAAGTATTGGTTATTATTTTACCTTCCTGTATTAATTGGTCTGCCTTCTTCTGATGTTCTTTTGGGAGATGTGTGAGAAGTTTTTCTAACTCATCGTAATGTGCCCTGTCGTAACGTGCGAGTAGTGCTTGTGTATTGGCTATACGCCAGCTATTCGCTGCCTGTGATGCTACTCTTTTGCCTGATGCATCTATTAACTTCGACTCTTTATCTGGTGGAGGAGCCTCTCCTGTAGATAATGAGTTTGCTCTTTTACGAGCGTTTGAGACCACCAGCGAGTCTAGAGGTACATGCCCTCTAATAAATATTGGGTCCTTTGGAGCCGCTTTGTATTTTTTATCAATTCTTGGGTTTAACACCCTGGCTCTCACTGGGTTTTCGAATATTTCCTCTGTGTGAGTAAGAAGACCCTTTAGCATAGGAAGAGTACCTGATGTTCTTTGTGCATTAGGTAGAGTCTCTAACAAGAAATCCTCTATTTGGGGTTCTGTATGCATATCTAGTTTGTGATATTTTGCTGCCCTATTAATGAGCTGCACAAAACCTGTGTTATCATCAGGTGGTGAAGGCTTTGAGGGATATAGCTCTGGGTCGTTGTCCTCATCTGACCCTACATCATAATTTTCCCATGGATCCTCCTCATCTGGGATAGTTTCGTCATCCCCTTGAGGTTCTCCCTCCCCTAGATCACTGTCTACATCTGACTGAGGTGTAGCTGGTCTTGGTGTGGAAGGTGTAGGAATATTTGGCCTATTGTGAGGAATAGGAGAAGAAGGTGTGACTCTAGGACGAGGAGAAGCAGGAGGAGTTATATTCGTCCCCATTGTTCTCTTTTTTGAAGGAAGAGGCTTATCTTCTGACTGTTCACTCTTTCTCTTCTTCGTGACCACTTTCCCAGTTTGTGGATCAATAAACAAGATCTTTTGTTTGGGATCTGTCTGTTGCTCCTGAATCGGTACCGAGGGTCCTGGTTCCGAGAGCTGTTTTTGTTTTCGATCGTCAGATCTTGTTGTTTTCGACACCGAATGTCTGCTCGATTCCGACTTTCTGGGTATCGAGTGTCTTTTGGGCGATAAATCATATTTATGTTTCGACATGGAATGTTTCGATACCGAGCTCTCCTTTGTATGTAGCCTCGGTGCCGAAGTCGATGTCGCCCTTTTCTCGGATCCGACATGGTGGGAGTCCGAGTGTTTCGGTTTCAGTTTCGGTTTCGTTGCCGGGCCCGAGGGCGGGGCGTCGGAAACTTTTTTCAGCGGTTTGACCGGGCCCGAGGGCGGGGTCGTTACCGCACGGGGTCGTTTTTTCGGTAAGGGGACGTCGTCACTCACGGTTTGTTGCTCGAAGAGTTCTTCAACCTCCGACTGGTCCCCTTCCGACCCCGACTGGTCCTCTTCTTCCTCGATTTGTTCGTCTCCGAACAGCTCCGGGATCGCCTCCGCCTGCATTCTGGAAACCTCGTGTCTTCGAGCTCGGCGATTTCTAATCGTTAGCTTGGAGGAGAATGCTGCGCAGGCTTCGCAGTCCCTGGATTCGTGTTCAGGCGATAGACAGAGGTTGCACACCTTGTGTAGGTCCTTGTGTGGGAACTTAGCACCACACGTTGGACATTTTATGAATGGAGTCCTTTCCATGGACTCCGGGCTTGACTGCGTCGAGAAAGGCCTCCTTTTCTTCGACGTAGATCCAAGTTTTTCTCTTCTATTTTGAATTTGTAACGCGTCGGAATGGAAATGAACGCGTTCGATAACAATACCGTCGAATTGGAAAGGGAATACGCGCCGAAAAATCGCTTTCTTCTGAAGTTGATCTGGAGCGTCTCGATCTTCATCCGAACCCGATGGCGGAAAAAAACAATCTAAGGATGGAGCCGATGCCCATGCGCACTACCAACCAAGGGAGGAGTCACCAAGATACAAAAGACTCTCCAAGAGAAAAACAAAGTGCAATCATCCGAGCCCAACACCAGATGGCGATCTATTCATAATGTACCATCTGCAGCCCATATGCCTCGAACAGTGGGTTACTGCTTTTAACATTCATTTTGCTTCCTGCAGTTCATAAATGATAATCCTTGATATATAGCACAGTGAGCTATGAAGGACATGTGACTCCTACACCTTGTTATCCTGTCTCTTGCTACTCATCTTGTACACTGATTTACACATTTATTGTCAATGTATAATGTGTATGTTACATAAAGAGCTCTGACACCCTGCACTGGGTTGTGTAGCGCTATAAAAGAAATATAATAGTGCTATTGAAATTGTGTAAATACTGAGACAGACCAACACATCTGACATTCTTACCGTGCTTACATCTCTTATATACAGGGACCGAACAAAGGCAAAAGCATGCCTCTCTTAAGTACCTGTGAAGAGATAACAAGCTGTGTGCCTTTGTTTACCCTCCATGGCATTTACACTTTTAAGTGTGAGGTTCCAGGCCGCCTCCAATCAGGATATTCAAACAAAAGGGGGCCCGATGGCCCCTGAACTTCGTCTCAGCTGGAGGTGAAATAAAAGCTCTCTCACTGCCTGCACTTTGCTGCTGGGAACTGAAAGTAGACAATGTACAGGCCCTGCTGAAAGTGTCCCGGTGTCCTACACCGGAACAAGTTCAGCATATTTCTGTGCGGCCCAACTTCTTGGCAGGGGGAGGATGGCGTCCAGCCTGTGAAAATAGTGGGTGGACGCAAGTCTCTGCATGTACTCCCGACTTGTGCCCTCCCTGTAATAGATTTCGATGTCAAGTGTGCATTTTTACTAACGAAATACATAGCTAAGTGGTAGGTTTCTCTACAAAAATCATTTACTAAAGATTCTTCTAGCCAATTCTTTAGATATGAAAAAACATTTGATCGCTGCAATTTATACCAGTAACCGCTGGTTTCAATGATTTTTCAATGTAAAACCTGCAGTTAGCAGAATTTTTCCCTCAGAGAATTTATGTTTAAATTGTCCACAGCTCCAATCCTCTATTTGAAACATATTGTTCAAGCTGAAGGTTTTATGCAGGTGTTGCATGCATGTCTTCCTTATTGTATTAAAGGGATGCTGCCAGTCAAGGGCACATGAAACACAGCCCAATCTCCAACCTCCCTTTAGAAGCAGAAGCAGCGCCACAGGATGCCTGGTCTGAGAAGAGATGCCACACAGACACAGTGGCAGGGGCAGCCTCTTGGAGTCCATCAAGCTAGGCTTCGTGGCTTTGGGCAGGGCCGACATAGTAAAATGCCTTTGCCCTGCCTGACTTCACCATGGTTACTTGACAACCATTGAGTGGCTGGATTCAGCACATTGAGTTCGAATGTACACCTAGTACTGTAACAATTGGATGTCGTACTGTTGTCTGTTCCCCTTTTCGTATCAATATTGCTGGTCGATTTTGATCTCCATGTATGCCAAAAAACCGTTTTAACAATTTTTTCCTCTAATTTATTTGTTTTTATTTGTGTACAGTGGTGCTCTAGCCCACTTGTGTTTTTTAATATATTTTGTAATATTTTGTGCCCACATATAGGTTTCAGATTCCAATGTGCTATGAGGTCGCTTTTGGATGGCGGAATATGACTGTCCGCTTTTATAAGTTGTTGCCCAATACTTGTGTTTTTCCGCATGGCAAAGATAGGTTTTGATAGAGTGTACCCTCTATCAAAACCTATCTTTGCCATGCGGAAAAACACAAGTATTGGGCAACAACTTATAAAAGCGGACAGTCATATTCCGCCACCAAAAAGCGACCTCATAGCACAGTGGAATCTGAAACCTATATGTGGGCACCATAAATGTGGCAATTGCGTGTCGTGTTCTACAACATTGGAAGGTGACATTTTTATCCATAATGGCATAAAATGGAAACACGAAGCATTCACAAACTGTAAAACCCGAAATATCGTCTATGCAGTGGTTTGTCCGTGCAACAGAATGTACATTGGCAAGACAAGCCAACCCATCAATGCCCGAATAACCCAACATCGCTCACGCATAAAGAAAAAAGTAATGTCCGCGCCAATGGTTGAACATTTTGTAAACAACAACCACAGCGAAAATGACTTTAAATGGACAACATTGGTTTGGATAGATTCCAAACATCAGTCTGATGTTGATACCATGCTATTGCGCAAGGAGGCATACCTGATTCTTAAATTTGACAGTGTCAATAAGGGCTTAAACAGTATTAGTGAAATCAATAGGGCTTAAAACTGATCAACCCCCGCACAAACACCATATCCCAGAAGGCATCATAAGTTGCCACAGGCTCTGATTGGTCAAGCGCAACTCCCATGCAAATCCCATGGGATATGTATGTCAGAACCGGCACTGCGGCGGACACCTACAACCAGAGTGTGCCGTGCTGGAGTGAGACCGACGAGTGGTGCTAAGCGCAGAGTTCCACGGTAAGCCCGAACCCCTTGATACTGTGACTCCTGTCATCGCGCCAAAAGTAAACAGCCAGCTGAGTGATCCCTCTTTTCCTCCTTGCCCCCCTAGAACCTAAATACCGGAGAAAATTTCCCGCCCCGGCTGAACCGTTCACAAGTAAGTTTCCACTCCCCGTGTTCATATTGACCTCACGGGACAGCGGACTAGGACCAATCCCAATGTTTTGTAAATTGTTTTACAGAGATGTAACCAGGTCAACACACAGATATATTCCTGAGCCACGGCACACTAGCCGCTGGACCAAGAGAAGCAAAGGTAATCACCAATTTTATCCCGCGCACACCGACTTAGATAAGCACTCCCCGCCTGATCGAGGCACTTACCCACATCTCATTCTGTTGCAGTTCAAAATCCACGGCATAGACGAACCCCTAAAACAAGAGCAACCTTGGGCAAGAACAACACAAGGTATGTCGCATCTAGGGATGCGCACATTCTCAGCAATTTATTTGGCTAGAGGACCCCGTTTTCTAAAACAATCCTTTTTCCTTTTCATAAATAGTTCCCATGGACCCGAATCAAACCGCCCTGATGAGAATCCTGTAAACCCTGTAACGGGATTCGAAACGCGTCGGCATTTTTTCCTTCTCAGACAATTATGCTAACGTTACTGGTGCAAAAATGGGCAATGTTTCCTGAACTGTAATGATTTATTCTATCTCAGGTCTTGGGATTTCACTTTGAAAAATTCTTTCTCCCAAGTTGTGTATTGTTGATTGTGATTGTTTCATTGTTCATAATTTGTTTTGTTCACAATGTCCATGACTTATTTGTCCATGTCATAACCACGCATCCATTATTGATGTATTTTTTACAGGTTTACTGTTGATTTTTTGCACTGTATATATGCACAAACTGTTTTTCAAAACTGTATATGGCCAGACATGAAGTTGAAGGCGATCTTTGTTTTGTTTGTGTAAGAAAAAACATTTTTCTACAACCGAGTGATAATCAAAAGACATAAATCAATGTCAGGGTAAACTAATAAAGTTTTGTTTATCCTTAACCATTCAGTGTTTAATTCGAAATTAGGAGGCATAGGCAAATATCCCTTGGTTTATACAATTGTGGCCCTGCCTACCCTCCTTCCCACTGGGCCCAGCCACCCCTGTTTTTTTAATTTGACTATAACTCCGCAGCATACAGCCACGAGTTATGCCACCCCCGTCACTCTATCATGCCATGCGTGCCATGCAATGATCTATGCTGCTGTCCAGAAGCCCACTGCGATGGCAGGTAGATGAACCTGCCAAGCACCAAGCTTTGTAGCTTAACTCGCTGGCCTGCATCAGAGGGCTGTCAACCAGCCTTTCTTGGCCATAGGACTCTGCACACTTTACCACTGCTAACCAGTGCTAAAGTGCTTGTGTTTTCTCCTTAAAACATGTTAGAATGGCTTATACCCTATTGGCATATTTAATTTACTTATACGTCCCTAGTAAAGTACACTTTATGTGGCCAGGGCCTATAAATAAAATGCTACTATTGGGCCGGCCACCCAATTAAGTAGCACTTTAAAGACGTCTCTGGCCTGCCATTACAGCTTATGTTTGTGTAGGTCATTTCGACCAAGCAAAATAAACCTTTTACCAGAGTCCAACCTTCCTTTTTAATACATATAAGTCACCCTACGGTAGGTCCTGGACAGCCCCAAGGGCAGGGTACAGCGTATTTGAAAAAAATAGACATGTGTTTTTAAGTCCTGGTAGTGAACTACTCTTAAATTCGTTTTTCACTACTGCAAAGCCTACCTTTCCTGTAGGATAACATTGGGATTACCTTATTACATTTTAGAAATTAAATTTCTGAATGGAAACAGAAACCCCTTCATGTTTGGTATCTCTGGAATAACAATTTAAAATTCGAACTTATGGTGAAGTAAGTAAGTAACTAAAACATTTGTAAAGCGCACACACACAGAAGTGTCTTAGTACTTAGTTGGATTTTAAATTGCAATTCTGCAAATGATACTTCTAGCAAGTTGGCATTTTCTTGACTAAGCAGCCAGCCTGCTGCCGGTCTCTGGGTCACACGACTGGGTATAGCTGACAGTTGGGCTTTGTGTATTCTTCCTAGACAGTCACACACAATGGGAAGCTTAGGTGTGACTGGATGGGGAATCACTGGAAGGATGCAGGGGATGAGCTGGGCCCAACCCACTTTCACTTTGAGTAGGCCGTGTCCTGCCCCAACACAAAGGGCTGCATACCCCCCTGTAGTTAGTCTGTAGCCAGGGCCAGAAATGCAGTGCAGCTATGGACTTCAAAGGCATGCTGCTAGAAGCTTCTCCCCACTTCAAAGGCACAACTGGGTATAACCTCCTGTGACACTCTCTCTGCTCTTTGCGGTCCTCTTCAATGCGAACGGGACGCTTTGCATGAATTTGAGGAGGTACATTTCTGAGGGGCTAACCTGGTAACTGAATCCGACCTTCACTCTATTGTGGTCAGCTTCAAAGTGTGACTGTGACCCGGTCCAAGGCGACCAGATATCCAGAGTTGGCGCCTTGTGCTATTTTCACTAGATTCTTTGCAAATTCATATCTCCATTCTACAGATTGGATTTTTGATGTTTGGGTCTTGTTTTATTTATTAAATGTCCCTCTATTTTTTAAAGTTGGTGTGGAATCATTTTTGTGTGGTTTTCACTGTTGTACTGTTGAAGTGTTGCACAAATCCTTAACATATTGCTTCTAGATTAAGCTGGACTGCTCTGTGCCAAGCTACCAGTAGGTGAACACACGTTAATTTGAGGTTTGCTTGTGATAGGTTTCTTTGATAAGAATTGTGCTTGCTGTTGGAACAGGGCTCACACACCAGTCAACCAGTAACCTAATTTCTCACACCCCCTATAAATATAATTATATGCAACTTTTGATTCTACTCATTTGCATCTGTTAATTTGTCTCTCCTGTATTTTTTCTAGTTTTAATGCGTATAATTTCTATGTAAAACGGGCCAAAGAAGCTTAGGTGGAGCTGCGCTTAATAACACTAGCATAAACACCCTCCATTAAAATGAAGACTAAAACTAAATCAAAGAACTAATGTCTCATCGCTTTTTATGTCCTGAATAGGTGTCTTGAGTAATGCCCTTCCTAAGCAATCTCCCAATCTTTTCTGTACCATAAATACACTAACTTATAAATAAAAAAACAGACCCTATATGTGCTTTGAAATCAGATATCGTAAAATAGAAAAGCAAAGAATAAATGCCATATATCTAGTATTAAAGTCCAAGCCAGCCTTGCCTAGTTTTTTTTACGGGGGAGGGGGGGGGGGGGGGCATGAATAAGCCACATATACATTACGTTATGGCGAGCTTTCAAGCATCTAAAAGCGCGCTTCTGAGCGACAATAGGACGCGTGCAGAGAAGTCAAGCTCCCATGATGTAACTTGCCACAGGCTTATACATTTTTCTGTACTCCCATCTGGAGCCATGTGCTAGTGCTTCTGGTGCTTGTTGTTGTTGAGAACTTCTTTAACAGCGGTACAAGCCAATTAGTGCATAAATGGTTGGTCTTTGTGCAAAATAGCATAAAGTGCATTAGTGTTTCTCGGCCACCAACTTCACAGTCGAAAAGGTCGGAGTTAAAATCACTGGCAGCAAATGCTAAATATAGAGTGTGGCGTACATCGGGGTAATATCATCCAAGTACTGTTCAATGGCCATCGTTTGTTTCATTTGAATGGTAACTGCGGGTCAGTTTGGAGGAATGGGCAAGCTTAAGGTATACTAATATTTACTGGGTCGGATACTTTCAGTATTACTCTCAGATAGGATTTACATTGGCGATTTCGGTTTAAACATAAACCAGTAAAAGACCGGAGCAAGGACAGCATTGAGATAGAGACCAAACCCCGCTCAAAGCTAGGGGAAGAAGCCATGGACCTCGGCCCAGGTTCAAGAACGGTCTCAGGAAAGAATGTTCTACTTTTGAAGATGTTTAAAGTCACGGTATCCACATAGCTCTGGGCCATAAACTGCTGTCTCCACTGCTTTTGCCTGTAAACTTGAAGGATGACACTTAGTGACTGACATCTAATTTTATACTTGACCCTCTGAACAATATTGACTGCCAACTGCAAAATACTGGTTGGCTTATCAACATTCTCGCTAAATCAGTTTATTGTTGAAGCAAATCCCTCAGTAATCATATTTCTTAACAGTGTCAAGCACCTGGCCAGAAATCCTTGCAGGTTTTTCAGGGATGGGGATGTCCACCTTGGCATTATTTTCATTTTTTGCGTGTTGGTGTGTAGGTATTTGCGATGGCAGTAGCTATCAAAGCTGTGCAGCCTCCTGTGCAATTGATTTTGTGTGCCAGACAATATTACAGCACCGTCAGCAAACAGGAGCATGACTATCTTTTTGTTGCCCAGCTTTGGTACATTCGAGTTCCACTTGCAGGGGAATTTTTCTGAGACATTCAGGAAGGGAAAGAACAGCAACAAGGCTAAGAACACATACCTGCCGTACTCCTGAGAGAATATTAAAATATGGGTACAGTCCCCTCTACTTCCATAGCGAACGCTGGCACAGGTTTCTTCTTGTAGAATTTTGAGAGCTTGCAAGAGGGGCTTTTCCACCCTCCGTTCTTCCAGTGATTGTCATAGATTGGGTCTATTCACCAGGTCAACTTCTGATTTGAGATCTTTAAAAGATAAGTATACTGGAGACTCTAGCACTTTATATACTTGATGCACACCATGTATAGTTTCACAGCTTGTTCAATGTTACTGATGTCCTTGCAAAACCCCTGCCTGTGAGTCTATCTGGATAGTATTTTTGTCTGTCCAGGCCTGCAACCTGTTTAGAAGAGTGTGGTTAAACATTTTTCCGGTGCTATCCAACAGTGATATTGGCCTATAATTGTTAGACAATGATTTGCTTCCTTTTTAGGTCTTGCCTAGCGAACGCAACGCATGCGCTGCTTCGCCTGTTCGAGAGACTATTGTTGTCGATTTGGTGCGCGAAGGGAGACAAACTATGTGCGCGCACGGACAGGCAATGTCACCGCATGGCATCTCTTCTCTGCCCCACACGCTCCCACCGCACGCTCACACGCTCCCACTGCACGCTTGTTTTAGGACTTGTTTTGCATTTTAAGAGACAATAATACTTCAGAAAAAGTCCACAAGATGGCACCATAAACCAAGCCTCAAGAGACGCACACATTTGATCTCTCTAGGCTGTGCTGGGAATAGGTGTCAAAGGGGCCGACGCTGTGCTTTACACAGGTGCAATCTGTTAGAGTGTTTATTTAGAGTCATCAGGGGCACCCCAGGGGATGAAACCGTATATATTTACGTAGCACTACCATAACGCTGGAAAATAGGAGCAGCAACACACAACTGACAACACAATGACATCATGGTAGCAATCCTGAGGAGGGTTTCTTTTCGGCAACAGATATTCTTGTGGGATATGCATATGTACACAAACAGCAGGATTTGCGCATTTCAGCTCAATTTACGAGTGTAAGTCTAAACAAGCCTTTGCAACGCAATAGGTTTCTCATTTGCTAGAGTTTGAGCTATTGGCCTTCTAAATCACAGTGCCTTTTAATTATGTTTTAAAAACCAACACACACATATATATATATATATATCTATCTATCTATATCTATATCTATATATATATATATATATATATATATATATATAAAAGGCATTGTCATTAACAATGCCAATAGCTCAGACTCTCGCAAATGCGAGACCTATTGCATTGCAAATGCTTGTTTGTGGAAAGATACTATAATACCAGATCGCCAGGATGAGGGGTCAGGATTTTTCCCAGTGCAGCACTGAAGGTCTAAGTCAAGGCTGTTGACATAGTCTTTCACTCGGAGCGGAAGATGTGGACTGTGACGAAATCCAGTCCAGTTGCTTTATTTGGCTTCTGCTCCAGGATTACTCTTTCTGCCGCAGAGCGCAAGATCGTTAATTGTCCCATTGGCTTGGGGCCAGTATACTCTGCCAATTGTGACCTGTAATTGTTGCAAGAGTATACACCCTTCAAGCAATCTACCCAGGTCTGCGCTGGGATGTGATGGCCTTGGCTCCTTGGGCCTTCTCTGAATATTCCAGCAATCTTACCCCAGAAAGATCTACTGTTTTTTACCTCTGCTGCCTTAATCTGATCTTGCCAGACTCCTTGTGGATGGTTCAGTTTCTTTCCTCTGAGTAGGCCTTTGCATTTGTTCCTTACAGCCTTAAATGTTTGTTCTTTTACTGAGGAAGTGTGCTAGTCCTGGTGCATTCTTTTCAACTTGGCGCTTCGGCACTCCTTGTTACCCAACATTATGCTTAAATGCCTATGGAGCAGACCACTAGCGTGTAAGCTCACTTGATAACATGTTGTAGTTTGTTAATATGGCATCGCAACCTTCACTCTACGCGACGCAAATGCTGGGGATGAATTGGCCTATGGATGTCATCAGCGTGTTCTAGTCGTTCAGGAAGTTCTCCGCACCCCATTCTACTGTTGTTGGGTACAATACTTGCGGTGAAACAATTGACACTTCTTTGCCCAGCCAACATTTCAACTTGAAACAAAGAGGATTGTGATCACTCTCGGGTGGCTTCCATGCCCGATACCAAGCCCCATTTTTAATTTGAGAGCAAGATGTAATTCTCTTGCTCCTATGAAATGTAGGGGCTGCAGGGCTGTCCGGGGTAGCTTGTCCATTATGTAAGCTTAGGTGCTGTTCAGAGAGGAAGTTGATGAATAGTTTCCCTTTTCTAAGTCTGGTGACTGGGATAAGGCTTCACAAAACTGGTGAAGGAATCCCTCAACTTGCCTCCTCTTCACTTAGTGACCTCCCCCATTGGATTTCGGGTTGATAGATATTAAAGCCGCCACAAAGATGCTTGTCACTATTAGCCACCTTGCTCCATATGTTACAAATAGCTTCTTTTAGCGCTGCTTGTTGGTCCTTCAGTCTGTCACCAAGGCTTGGGTTCAAATATACATTTAGCACGTCCAGTATGGTGTGTGTTTTCTTTTGCATTTGGGACATGTAGCATACATAATGGGGTTGTGTGAGTGATTACATTTTTGTTGCTATGCAAATCAGTTTTGTTGAAATCCAGGTGGAGAGGCCCCCGGTTGCTCTCCCTCTGCTTGACTTGGTGACCTTGATAGCAAAGTCCATATAGTCTAATTTGTAAGGTACAAGGAGATATGCTGTTTTCAAGAGACATAGGCTGTGGATTGTCTCTTGAAAACAGCATATCTCCTTGGAACTTACAATTCCATCCAGACATTGTCCTCAAGTACCCTAGACGTTATGTTGCTCCTTATTCACCACATGCAATTAATATCCCCATCTTGCTGTGAGCCTGGTAGCCTAACCCTACTTTGCGGGACCATATCTATTCCCATCAGATAAAGGCAGTCTATATTACCCCTAATCTGCTTCAGAATGTCTGGTGTATAGGACTCCACAGTGCATAACCGTATGCCAGTTAGAGGAGCATGAGCCAGGCCAAGAGCAAGAATGTTCAACTGTGCACTGCCTAGACTGAGGTTGAACAAGGTTGAGAGAAGACAATCCCCGGTCGTAGGCAGGTTGTGAGTTGTAGCAGGGTTTTATGGGCCACCAGCCGAACAGGAAAATGTCCATTCACGACACGAGCACCCTTGTTCCAATTGATAACACCCAGGTAGCGGTCCCAGATATTAGGTCCGTATGTTCTTAGGCTGCCGCCACACAGTACTGCACCCGTTTTGGGTTTTGGAGTGGCATGTAGTTGGGAGGGGGTAAATGGGTAGATACATAGATACAATTTCACAACCAATTCAGTACTGGTCAATACCTTAGGAGGGCCTGTTGGTCTTGTTCTCTGGTGGTATGATGATCTGAAGGCCTCCTGCACCACACTGCCTTTCCAGTTATTACCCTCCCTCGCCCATGTGGAGAGGCTTGCTTACATCTCAGGCTCGTTTGATTCTCTGGCTGACGTCTCTGGGACCAGAGGTAAGGGGGGAGGGTGTTAGGTGGGGGAGTGTTATGATATGAAGGCACAGAACTCCAATTAATATCTTCAAGTAGGTTTACTCTTCATCAGAAAGAACCTGAACAGTTTATTGCCAGACACAGCTGGACCAACTGCTAATGATGCCACGGAGGTGACATCACATCAGAATCTCTAGTGCATCATAGAGATGCACCATTCTAGACAGAAAAACATATGTACAATGCTAAATAGCCTAACATGGAAATATAACACATCTCCCCCCTTTACAATATAATAAACAAAAAGAAACTAACCAGAAAAATAACTAAAATAAAACTATATCTAATAAACGTAGAAGGTTAAGTAACATAAATCACTCAGATAGGAAGGCAACCTTCTTTCACTAGCACCCCTCAAAACACGTGAAACATCAGACCCATCTCCCTCCCTTGCAGGCATACCCTGTTCATCAGATCCAATTACCCCTTCAAAGGAAGAAGAATCAACCTCCGGTTCAGTAGAAAACTCTGCATCCTTCATTAACATCTATGGTGAACATTCCTCCCCATCATACCTACCCTCCAGATTCTCCACATGTTTGCAATCTCCCCTTTGATATAACACCACCCGCCTTAAATTCCAAACTTGACCATTAGTTAATCTGACCCAATTGCTGCCCACAGCTTTCACTTTAAATGGTCGCCTAAACTTATTCACAAAATTGCTATCTCCTCCAGGTTTCACTTTTACCCAATCTCCAACATTAAAAAAACGTTTCTCTTCCACCCTCAACTTCTCACCCTGTGAATCTTTCCCATTTGGTTTTTCCCGCATCCAGGAAGGAAGTAACTTAGTGCCAGCTCCCTTCCCCGCATCATTCCAAATGGACTTTTCTCCAAGTCATTATTCACTGTTGTGCGATACGCCCAAAGCATTTCACTCACTGACTCAAGTACAGGCATACCAGCGCCATATGCTAACTGCATGTTACCTTTAACCATACGGTTAATGCGCTCCACAAGTCCGTTCCCTTGTGGGTTGTATAATGAACAACAAGAATGCTTTATGCCAACAGAATCTAAAAAACACTTTATTTCTGTTTAGGTTAGTTGCGTACCATTGTCAGTCAGTAGAACAGCCGGAAATCCTTCCCTCTGAAAAATGTCCGACAAAACAGCAATAGTAGCTTTGGTTGTAATACTAGTCATGAAAGCAACCTCCACCCATTTCGATTTGGCATCTACCAAAACCACAGCATACTTCTCACTCTCTCTCAGAAATGAAAACGGCCCAATAAAGTCTAGACACACCTTTTCACAAACTGTCAGCCAACGAGACATGCTGGGGCTCATTAGAAGATCCAATACCAACCCTCAACCTTTTCGCCGACTCCTTGCATGCCACACACTTTTCTATCCAATCCTTCACCTGCTGATCCATAGACAGTCACCAATAAAACTCTCTTAATCTCCTTATGGTCATTGTTTGCCCCATATGACCTTCATGTGCTAAACTAATCAGTCTAGCACGCAAACCCTGCGGCGGTACAAACTTATCATGACGCATAATCACACCATAATCGGGAACAGATAATTGATCCACAATCTTCAAAAACGGACGCACACCAAGTGGAACTGAACTTTCCCTTCTGATATCACCCTTCATCATCCTACAAACACCGATCAATGTTGCATCATCCAAACCCTTTAACACAACGTCAACACCTGCCACACTTTCTTCCATTGAAAAAATCAGAAACAACCGCCTCCTTATCCCGAAGCCTTGAGAAGCAGTCAGCAACCCTGTTGGGCCAGCCTGGAACATACTCTACTTTACAGTCAAATTCTTGCAACTTCACAGCCAGTTTTGCCAATCTACCTGAACAATTATTTATCCCCCCTGGACCCAAAACTTTCAACAATGGTTTGTGATCTGTACGCAACAGAAAATGACTGCCCCACAAGAATACCCTAAAATGACTCGTAGCCCAAGCCGCCGCCAAAGCATCCCTTTCTACAAGAGAGTAGTTATGTTCAGACTCAGACAAGGAACGTGAAGCAAACTCCACTTTCCTTTCCACTCCCCCGCGCACTTGTGCCAAAACTGCCCCAATGCCCACCACACTGGCATCCACAGTAAGAATATTATCAAGTCCATTCTGAAAAGGAGTCAACACACCTGCATTAACTATTTCCTTTTAAGGTCTCGTAGGCGTTAGCCGCGCGAAAGCGCGGTCTCGCCAGAGACCTATTGTCAGCGAGTCTTCTTTCCAGGAGAGGGGACAGGAGCTGGCCGCGCGCTCGGAATTGAGCGGGCCACGCGCACGCGAACGCGCTCGCTGTGGCCAGCTCCTGTCTCCTCTCCTGGAAAGCTCCAACACGACACACGCATGCGCATACACAGAGACACACACACACGAGCGCCCATGCACGCATGCACACATACATACAGAGAACCCCTCCCACCCCCGCCGTCGCACACATACACACACACGCTCACACACACACATGCTCACACAGACACACACGCGCACACATCCCCCTCACACCCCACTCACCAGGTTCTTCTTGCGTGTCCCTCAGCAGCCAGCCGGTCATTCTGGGCAACAGGCGGGGGCCGCGGGGCTCTCCACGAGCACGGGAGCCCCGCTAGCCGAGACGCAAATCTTCCGGATGGCACAGGAGCGCGGCGGGGTAGGCTTCCGTCTGCTTCCTGTATTTGTCCGGCCCCGCCCCGTCCCAACAAAGGTTGCCTGGCTTCCTGTTGAAGCCGGGCTGCGGCGGTGAGTTTGCTTGTTGTTTGTTTCTTGTTTTGCTCTATTACTGATTGGCCCAGACATGAACCTCTAGCCATGGAAGTTTCCACCCCACAGTCGTTAGCATTCTAGCGTTCCTTAGATGCCACAAAACAGGTCCTTCCCAGCCTGGATTGCATGATTCTATGAGATGAGTGAAGCGAGGTGTGATCGGATGCTGCTGTGATCGCTCCCATGTGGTTTGATTTTAGAGAAAGTAACTGTCTCCTTGATCCTTTCTGAACACGCTCCTGACCTGCAATCCGGACAAGTTGCTATGGCAGTATTAAAGATGGAGTTTCTTTCCTATTGCTCAGCAGGTCTATGGAGATCTTCACATGCCACAGAGTGTAGCAATGAGGCCAAGCAATGCCTCATTTGTTCTGTGTCCTGAACACTTCCTTTATAAGGTATTATCCAGGAGACAAACTACTCAACACACCGAATAAGCTCCTACTATACACTGCCTGTGGCCTGAAACAACGAGGTGCAGTGGGAGATTATAAAGCCTGACTTTCACTAACCCTCTACTGATATATAAATTGGGCCGAAGACATTTAGGCAATGTTCAGAAGATCAAGGAAGAAGGGAGCTCTATCAGGGTGGTTCGGAATCCTCCGAGGGTGAACAATGCCAGGGAGAGTTTGATTTACTGTAGTTAATGCGCACATTCAGTTTTCATTCCCTCATTTACGATTCACTAGGACCTACAAAGTAAAATATTGAGTGTACCTATCTAGTGAAATGCATACAAGAACTACAGTATTAGACAGTGACATTTATTCAGGCTTTACATTATTGTTTTTTAAGACATTATATTATGGTGAATGCTTAGCTGTAAAAGCATTTTCTTTGAAACAGAACGCAAATGCCTTTTCCACAGCACCTCCCGATATAGAATTAAAAAACTGTCCTCTGTGTGCCGTAATAGCTTCACCTGGTAGCGAAGATCAACACTTTCTGAGACGATATGTCCACAATCTGTAAGTTGTAGCAAACCTTTGTGATCAACCTACCAGACCATATTAAAAAAACATTTTCTGTTTCGAGAGGGTTTGGATGCCTAAGAAGGGACTATAAATTAGGGCCTGGATTTCGTAAATACAGCCACACATAACCCACACACACAACCTCTCACACGCACAACCCCACACCCCCCCACAAACACACAACCCACCCCACCCCCACAACCCCACCCCCCCGTCTCCCCCCCACACACACACACACACCCACACACATCCACCCCGAGATAATGTACGTATGTTTGTATGGATCTGAAGAAAACCCACATGGTTGGTAAAGCATGAACAGGAGATTTGCACATTTGTGATATTACATTTTTTATATTTACAATCACGTTACATTCCACACATATTTACAATTTTATGCACAGTGAGGTCAACTAATTTGCCCAGAATCATGATTTTGTTTTTTTAATTAAAATTGGCACAACTGCTGCTGCACTTTATCTTCGGCAGCTGCGTGCCTTTGGTGCCTGGTGACATTCTTAACGAAAACTGACTCCCTTAGAGCCAGCCTTTTACTGGTAAGCATGGCACCTAATTTACAAAAGATATTTACAAAATTTTAAGCTATTGTCATTATAAATTATAATGTCTTTTATTTAAGTATTAATTATTTAAAAAAAATTAAAAGCCTTAGTTATTTGTAATATCAATACATCTAAGTCACGTAAATACAACACAAATTGCAATAGAAATGCTATAGGTGTCACATTAGCAAAAGTTAAAACTATTGGCATTGTCATACACAATACCAATAACTCAAACTTTAATGCTGCGAGACCTATTGCATTGTAAATACTTGTTGATTAAGTCAAAAGCAGATTGTTGCATTTTACCCCAAGTAAACTTTTTACCCCTTCTCAAAAGCTCCCTCAAAAGATTCTGTCTTATGTGAAAAATTCAGTACAAACTTTGAATAATATTCTACTAAACCCATGAAGGATCTCAAAGCGTCTCTATCATGTGGCACATTTGCGTTCACAATGGCGCTAACCAAGTTTTCTTTTGGCCTAATCCCTTCCTCAGTAAATAAATGTCCCAAATACTCAACTTGTTGTGTTTTGAATTTGCACTTTTCTTGCTTTAGAGTCAGTACAGCCTTCGCAACCCTATTTAACACCTTTGCGAGGGCCTGATTATGTTCAAAATCATCTTTGTCAAAGACCAGTATATCGTCTTGGAACACGACAGCCTTGTCAACACCTGCCAAAATCGAATTAATCTAACGCTGAAAGACACTTGCAGCTGAACACAATCCAAACGGGAGTCTACAAAACTGAAAAGTGCCCTCCCCCGTGATAAATGAAGTCAGTGATTTGGATTCAGGACTGAGTTCAACCTGGTGGTATGCACTCCGCATATCTAGTTTGCTGAATACTTTTGCACCATCAAGCATTAAGATCAATTCATTAATGTTTGGTAACAGGAACTTGTCAGATATCACATTTTCATTCAAACTTCTCAAATTCACACAGAATCTGAGTGAGCTATCCTGTTTGTTCGTGATAACGACTGGACTTAACCATTCAACAGCCTCTACTGGCTCAATCACTTTGTCATCCAAAAGCTGTTGGATAATTTCCTTTACCTTTGCCCTAGCTGCAATGAGGACCCTTCTAGCTGTATGTTTGACCGGAATCAAATTTTCCTTTAATTTAATGACATGTTGATAATTTTTAAATCTTCCCAGTCTAGGCTCAAATACTCCCCTGAATTTATCCAACAAATCATTCAAACAATCAACATTGCATGCATTCACAGTCATGACAGGTATTTCTGCAGTGGGATCCACCTTAATTCCCCCTAACATGGAAATATAACAGGGAGCTGTGCGGGAAGCAAGCTGACCCGGTATTTGGGGCTGGTACCTCCGCTCGCCGAAGTGCTCACAGCCCAATGCTACAGCGTACAACACACTGAGGCTCACCTTTCCCCTGACTCCTACATGTCCCCGACTACCCCAGCTACCTTTTCCCAGCTACCTTTGCCGTAGCATGTTCGGCTTTCCCTCCTCTTCCTCCACGGTGCTGCGATGCAGAAACAGACTCCTCACGCGGCAACAGACTCCTCTCCTCACGCGGCAACAGACTCCTCTCCTCACGCGGCAACAGACTCCTCTCCTCACGCGGCAACAGACTCCTCTCCTTGCGCGGCAACAGACTCCTCTCCTTGCGCGGCAACAGACTCCTCTCCTTGCGCTGCAACAGACTCCTCACGCAGCAACAGGCTCTCTTTCATGTGGCCCCATATTCACCTTCATGGCTCCTCCTCTTCCAGTACATTCAAATTCAGCGGCAGGCTCTTTATTTGACAGCCATCCCTATGGAGATCGAAAGGAAAGTCTTCATCGGAAGTACTTCACAGGTCGGTTGCTATGGACACAAAGTGTTGCCAGAGGTCGCATGGCAGGGATGGCCCACTTCAGATTTCATGGAGTCAAGAACAAGATGCGCTTGAGATTGTCACTCATCCTGCTGCCAGGGTCACAGTGAATGAAGCAGGAACCCTGTCCGACGAGGGCAGGCAGAGACTTCAGTAGTCTAAATCCTCGGTCATTCTGAGAGCACAACCGTCCTAATATGACCCCTCCCACAATGTATACTCTTTCATTACCAGGCGTACTAGGCATCAGGCAATGTGTAAACTCCCAATGGTTTTGTAAACTGCTAGGCACGCTTTGATCGGGTCTAGTTAACGGCATATAAAACTGTTTAATACATAAACACATCTGTAGCTGGTTGTAAAATAGTAAGATGAATATGGTTATCAAGCAAGTGGTTTGAGAAAGCCTTACACGGATCAATTTCAAGTGCCTCTTTTTTTTGCATGGAACTTTGTTTTGCAGAAAGGCTTTCAATGAGCATTCAAAGAACCTTGCAATACTGGGGTGGTAGGACTATAGAAACTCAAAATCCAACTTAATAGTACTACGTTTATTGATCTCAGAAACATGAAAGTCTGAGCTGCCCTTTCTCTGATTCAAACTTCTTATTTGCAGGTCAGAGAGGTATCAGGAGCATTGTTCACAGAGCTAATTTGCAGACGGCAGAAATTCAAATGCCTTCCAGATTCTGCATACGCAATGTTATTGTTGAAAATCCTGCAGAGATATGGAGCTTGGGACTCTCCTTTCAATATTTATTCTGATCCCACAAGAGGGTTGCACGTGGTGCAGGTGATAACACATACACAGGACGTGAGCTAGTAACATCAGACCTAGACAACAAAGCACTGGGTAGAGACCCAAACACTGTACGAATCTACAACTTTGACAAAAGATATGCCTGAGTGGTTGTTTAGAGGAAAGGGCAGCTAAAAGCAATGCTGTGAGGTATTCTAAAGAGATTAAGAAGGATATAGACTAATAGTAATATACAATATCTCATATCATGTCTTCGATTGTTATCTTTGGAGAGCCTTATAGGGAGCGGGACTCTGGGAGAGCAACAACTGAGTAGAGGCCAGACAAATGAAACTGGGTATGGTGAAATTCTCCAAAGAAAGTCTCAAGGGGTGAAATGACTGTCCCAGGTTTGCTATCCGTGTTTAGAGGAAATGAATGAATTATTTATTGTTTGGTTAATTAAACCGTAACAAACAATACTTATAAAATTACAAATTATTGCTATTACAAAAATAAAATGAAAAGGTAATCACTACCACATTTCAGGTGTCATGATGGCCTATAAACTCAGCCATATAAAACAAATTCATGGAAAAATACAAAATATAAAGTCCAATAATGCGGTCATTTAATCTTACTCATCAATTACAAATCGGCCACAATGAAAAGGACGTTTCGACCAATAAAAAAAGCAGCAATGTCCGTGTTCTACCTTAAAATTATCAGTGCCGATTGAAAAAATAAGTGATACTGGAGGCTATTTGTGGCACATGGGATCATTCCAATTTATATTGCATGGCCTTTTCCTGAATCTGCCTCAATAAAAGATTTATTTTGACCAATAAATTACAGCAATGGCCATGCAAAATCAGTTTAAGGGAAAATATAATCAATATGTTGCAATATGCACTCATTAAACCTTACTCATCAGCAATAAATCAGTCCCAATAAAAGGTTCTTTGTAACCAATAAAAGATAACAATGTCCATATTCTACCTTAAAGTGAACATAACTGTTTAAAATCAGTATGTTATACTGGAGATTGTTTTTGGCATACAGGATCATTCTGATTTAAATTGTACAGCCTTTTCGTGTATCGGCAGGAATTCCAGCAACTTGCAATATATTTGAGAGTCCTCTGCGTCAAGGCTTTCTACTGTGGCCTATCGGCATGCTCGTATGCCCCCAATGATACAACTCTTTTTGAGTAGTGTGACACGTGCTCGCTTCAAAGTGGGGCAATTACAGATCAGCTGTGAATTTCACTGATCTCTGGTTGTAGATGTTGCTGGTAGCGGCATACGGGTATTTAAGTTGTCAGTTTGTCAACTACAGTGTCTCGACTTGAGCATCTTCTTTACTCACTGACAATTAATTAGAGCATGGAAATATGTTATAATTCGATGTCGGTGAATGAGAACGAAGGCCCAGGCAGGATTCCAACAGCAGATACACAGCAAAGCAATGCTAAATGTACATACATAGCTTGATGCATGAAATCCCATTGGCGGGGCAAGGGAAAGGACGCCTATCAACCCTATGCATGCCGTAGGTGAGTTCACCCAAAACTCTCGCCAGGAAGGTTACAACTGAGAATCGCCCTAAAGTAAGCCGCCTCTTCTTTTAGTATCAAAGGCAAATTTCACAACAGAGGATTACAAGGATAAGCAACTTAAATGGCAATAGAATAATAAGAATAAAAGAGTAAAGTAAAAAGTAAGACCATAAAATGTGATACTGCATTAGGTAAATGCTACATAAGATCTCAACAAGTGAGTGAAAAAACTCTAACAAATCCCTTTAACCATTTCCTATGTAAGGCATAAAGGAAACAATACAAGTCTATGGACGTAAGCGGAAAAGCATTACAAAGTGCTAAGCCTCGGTATGGGGCTTTTCTAAGCCAAACATCCGTAAATGTTTGGGTGACCTCCACACGCACACCGTGACAAGAGCAGGGGTTTGCCCAGGTGGACACACTTAAATTCAGGCCTAGATATTTTATACAGTGCTCAACTTTTAGAAATTGTCTCAATGCAGGATCTCCAATGTGCTTCAGCTGACTGAAAGGTTTCATGAGCAAAACTAATCTGGAGGTGGCAAAAGGTGCCTCTTGTTGTCCTAGGTTGATCCTGAAGCCTTGGCATACATTGCACTACTTCACTTGGGAGGTGGTTCTTTATCCAATTCTACAAGCCAGAATCTCTCCAACAGGAGACTGTCAGAGTTCCACAGCCGCAGATCAGGCTTGCAGGAGCCCTCACTGGAGAGCTAAAAACTCATCAGATAAAATGACTGCGGAGGCTAAGAAGGTCGCATCTTTATTGGACTGGTCCTGATGTTGTGTCGGGATCTTCTGATAGGGTCTCTGGAATTGTTGAAATGTTTTTGAAAGTTTGAATGCTGGAAGGGCGTATGCTGGGGACCATTGTTAGGACGTTGCACACTTAGTTGGTTTGTTACAAAACATTTTCGGTCTATGATGTGCATGGATGCTGATGTAAATGCCATGTTTATGGGAGAAAATACGATAAAATATGCTTTGAAAAAAAACATCACAAAAAGAGTTTTATCATTTGTTTTTTTCTGGAGTCTGAATCCAAAAACACTAGCAGGCAGATTAGGGATCCTCGCAACTGGAATAATCAGGTTGTTCACTTGGAAATCAAGCCCCATTACAACACTTGACCAGGATGTGACAACGTCTCCGGCCCCTTCTGATTTAGGCTAGGTGCAGGCTGGCTATCAGTTCAACAGAGTACAGACTCATTGCACATCTTACGAAGCACAACACGCAAGGAAATAAATATTGATCTCATGGCACATTTAGAAAGCTTCACAGTGCATGGCCATGTACAGAAAGCTATTTTGTGTAGCCATGTTTAATAGTGTATCCGAAGGTACACTCTTGCAAGCCAGGCCTGTGTCAGCGGCAACCTACTTGTTTTGTAAAGGACCGGCAGGGTGAACTAAACAGGAACCAGCGCGGAATTATTCTGAAATACTTTCAGACTAGCAGTCACACAACCCATTACTGTTAGACAATTTTATTTGACTTTATTTTTTCATTATAACATGTTCACCAAAACAAATACACATCCATAACAATTCAAGTTATTATTTTTTTGCAAATACACCTTTCACAATAGTAAACGACACATTACAGACCAGCTGAAACATTTTAAATATACACCTGTGCAAGTGGGTGCTGGCTGGACAGCGGTGTGCACGTTAGACACTAAAGATTTTTCCACTTGCATCAAAGGTAGTGACCAAAGCGACTCGAAGACTGGTAACATCAGTTATGGGGTAGAAGAGCAAATCTTGAGTTGGAAGATCTAGCATTGGTCATTTAATGCCACCAAAACAGTTTCAGTCATGAAGGGGATGTGTTACTAAAGCCTTCATTGGGACAAAGAAACCTACATCGTGTTTCCCTATGCCCTAAAACATATATTAACAAGCACTGGCAAAGCCAATAGGCACTTCCCAGGGTACCAGGGCAGTTTAAAACTGCGCGAATGGTGGGTCTGAGACACATTTACAGGACTACTCATGTGGGTGGCACAACCAATGCTGCTATCCCACTAGTGGTACAAAAGGGGGTGGTGATGGACGGAGCATCTGAATCAATCAAACACTCACACCCAGTCAAAAGATCTGGGTTTAATCCATCACCGTTCTTTAGCCAACTCTGCCACCCCAGTTCAGACATGGCTATATGCAAATCAGTCTGACCCTGTGCCTCATGGGAACAGTCCAGCCCGAACTGCCAAGCCATGTCTTCCCTGGACCGGAAACAAGCTTCCGAGGACCGGTTTCTGGCATTCCAGCCGTCTTCAGCCCGGCTTGCTTGTATCCAGTGGCAAAGTGAGCAAGGGACTCACATCTGAGCATACCCTGCCACACTTGTGGTGGCCAAAAGCGGTACAAAAGGGGGTGGTGATGGACGGAGCATCTGAATCAATCAAACACTCACACCCAGTCAAAAGATCTGGGTTTAATCCATCACCGTTCTTTAGCCCACTCTGCCACCCCAGTTCAGACATGGCTATATGCAAATCAGTCTGACCCTGTGCCTCATGGGAACAGTCCAGCCCGAACTGCCAAGCCATGTCTTCCCTGGACCGGAAACAAGCTTCCGAGGACCGGTTTCCTGCATTCCAGCCGTCTTCAGCCTGGCTTGCTTGTAACCAGCGGCAAAGTGAGCAAGGGACTCACATCTGAGCATACCCTGCCACACTTATATATATATATATATATATACAGGGCTTCAAGTGGGCCGGGTTTCAAGGGGTCTGAGCACCGGCAGTTTTTTTCAGGGGGGGCTCGAAACAGGTCTCTATCGGGCTCTGTTTTGAGCCCTGACACAGGCAGCCCGTTTTTTTCCCCGGACTGCAATGACCGCTGTTTGCTGTCACTGCAGTCCGGAAAAAAGTGCCAGGGCGCAAAACAAAGCCTGATAGAGACCCGTTTCGAGACAGCACCAGGCACATGGATGTGCGCTGCTCACACTGCTCACTTCTCAGTAGTAGAGAAGTTACAGCATGACGTCATGCCAGGGGAGCGTTGTGGGGGAAGGGAAATCCTTTAAGAGTCATTTTCTTTCTGGATTTCCCTTCTCTTTCTGAAACTCAGGAGCAGCAACATTGTGGTAGGGTCACCAAGGATTTAATTGGAAGCTTTGTCAATATTATATACAAGTTTTAGTTGCAGCTTATTTACCTTCTGCAAGTAATAACCATTGGCAAAGCCAATATTACTTACTTATTGTAGGTATGATGTTACTTGTATCAAATATCTGGATGCAATGACGGAAACAGCTAAATACAAGTCGGGCGGCACACTATGCTAAGCACAGATTTTTTGCGTAAGTGATTTAAAGCCACGCCCCTAATTACACTGGCCACGCACCTTAGACCCCCCCAGTTTTTTCATCCCACTTAAAGCCCTGTATATATATATATATATATATATATATATATATATAAACAAACATTGGCCGTCTGACTC
This sequence comes from Lissotriton vulgaris, assembly GCF_964263255.1. NCBI lineage: Eukaryota > Metazoa > Chordata > Amphibia > Caudata > Salamandridae > Lissotriton > Lissotriton vulgaris. Next base: position 86,865,355 of record NC_141697.1, on the reverse strand, counting down.
TTTTCCTGACTTCACCCCCTTTTTCTGCTGCCAGACCCCCAACGTAAGGGTTTCTGAAGTAACTTATTTTCCATTCCAGCACTGATCACAGTACTATGTGCAAACATACTCCTTCAGATTCCCAATCTGTGGGAACCTTCAACTGGGCAATGAGAGCGCAGTGATGCCAAGTGTTGTAGCCCAAACATGCTCTCTCTAAATTGGCTTCATCCCTTCCCCACACTCAGAACAGGGCCTACTTTGAAACATGTGATAGTGTAACTAAATAGATAGTAAACAATGCTGATTTCTGAAAATTAATAATCTTACACAACCTTCTGAAAAGTGTTTTACAGGAAACCAAAATGTTTAAGAACAGTTGTATAATAGCTCCATTACAATAATGAGGTTCAAACAGTCTCTTTAACAGTATTTCTCTTTTGTTGTTAAATATTATCTAATGCACATGACGTCCGTATATTAATGTTCTCAAAACATGCCACCACTCTCTGAAAACTCTAGGATTCACTTTGCTTTTAGGAGGATGCACACCCAGTCCAACATGGCTGCCACGTTAGCCTTCGGGCTTGTACCAGGCTTAGCAGCTCAAGTTTATTTCTCCTCATAGTCAAAGCAGCACCCGTTTCTCCGCTAAAGAGAACCATCTTCCTTATAATTGCAAATCACTTTTATCCTCGGTTTGCCTCCACGGACTGTGCAGTGCACTCCATCTTCCACCCACTACATTGCCTGCCATGTAAATAACGGTTTAAGTTTATGAAAAACTGCGTTAACCAATGTGTTTTAAGTATTTTTCTATTTTCCAATCTTCGGTTTAAGATAAAGGTTTTTTCTTTACATGTTTTTTGCTCAGGCCCATTATCAGTTTAACAAAAAATATCAATTTGCGTGGTGGACAGAGAGAGAGCGAGAGAGAGCAAGAAGAAAAGTTGTGCATAGAACTTAATGAAATCTGCAGCTTTGCACAGCCCTACTACTAATCTGAAATGACAAAAAATATATTTTTTCGTGTCTGCTCAGAAGACATCACCCTATCACTAAACTTACATGTTTACTCTTTGGATAAGTGATTTATTTGTCGCTCCGAGGACAGGAATGCCCTCTTTTCTGCAAATGTCAAAGCCACAAAGAGGGAATGTGACTGCACAGATAGCAGAGAAAGGCCCCCAGCGACCTAAACTTGCCACTATAATGGCACTGCTGAATTTCATTTTGTGACTCACTCGCAGAGACAGGAGGGGAGATTAAAGCAGCATAGAGATGCAAGGGTAGTTCTGCTGCTTGTAAGAAATGCAAATATTAGGAGTGAAATATCTGCAAGTTCTAATATGCTTGAGCTGAGGAGATACTTTCAGAGGGACCAAAGCAGGAGAAGAGCTGCCACCATGTGTGAGCGGTAGGGGGAAAAAGCAGCCTGGTCCTCTTTCATCGATGCCAATGAGCGGCGTAGGGGACCGGTGGCCTCAGGCGCGGACAGCAAATATCAGCCACAATCGGGAGTCTCAGAGGCTTATGTTCTCATAATGTGCTCTAAAACAATCACAGTAATCTCCAAAGAAGCTTAGAGTAAGAAGATTAGCTAAGTAACTGTGCTGGGCTTACGAGGGCGGCGACAACACTAATAACACAAAGGGAGAAGCACCATTCTTGGCCAGGCGGCTGCTGCGTAGCCGCCTGTATGTTTGAGTTACAATTTGTGCGTCTATTTCTCAAATTCCAGCACTCATCACACCGCCAGGCGCTGCGTCCCATTCCATGATAAGCGCTCGGTGGTCACCATGCACCACATAAAAACACTTACCATTTGGGCTCAAAGTACCAACACCCTTCCAACCTCACACCCTACCTTGCTATTCATACAACACCACCACCACAAAACCCTACCTAACCGAGCACATGTATCACACAAACATAAGGACCAAATCACATTTGACTGCTATCCGGCTATTCTGCATTGGACCAGGCAATTTTACACATCTTAAACAGCCATTTGCACCGACCAACTAGAATAAATGTTTTTGCACTTGGCAATCCATGTACAATTGAAAGCAAAATTACCTGGTCATGGTTAAGAACTGCGGGAAAGAACGGGAAAATGGCCCACACCAATGCAATTTATGTCTTCTAGGGCCATTCAATGTTCAATGATATGCATTGGGTAGAGCTTCCTGTTCAATGAAAGAAACTAGCCCCTCTCCAGGCTTTTCAGGGTATGTAAATGTAAAAGGATGAGCCTGGGGCTGAAGCGAATGTCTGAGAGCAGTATACGCCAATTAATACGGATCCCAATATCAAATAAAAGTTCTGGGTTCTCATTGCGGTCATTTTCATCTCACACTTGTTTTAAACCTGTCCAGCGGATTCCCTGGAATTTTAGTAAAACTCCATGTGTGCAATTGCCTCATTGTAGTCTTTCCCTATGTCTGTGAATCTGGCTTTCAGGCATACCCACCAAAAATCCTCAATGCACTGCTATGTGAAAAGTTCACGTTTACCCAAATCCGAACATAAAATGCTTTGCACATCAAATTTAACTTTGCTTTGGAAACTATTTCCTAGATAGCAGGACAAATGTTACTCAACAGATCACTTCCTACACTGCCTCTTTCAAACCTCATTGAACCTGATGCAGCCCGTTCAGGCAAAGAGTGAGCGGCCGCCTCTTCCCATTTCAATCCCATCAAGGGAAAAAATACATTTCCTGCCACATGAATCTCATCAAAGAAAATCACTTAAGAAACTAGCAAATGGGTTATTGCTCCTTCTTGGGAGATCCAAATCCAGAGTAAACAGTTCTGAATTCAATCTTATGAAACTCATCCTGGTGTGCTTAAGATGGAGCACACCACCCCAGAAGAGTGATTGATCTGAATTCCGAAGCGGCATTTTCCACTGTTTCTGACAATACTATGCACTCTGCGAAATCAATTTTCCCCTGGTTTGCAAAAAGCCATTAATAATCAATTTTAAGGCAATGAATTGCCGTTTACATCACCATTCCTTAAACAAATGCTCTTTTTAGGTTAAGCATGTATGCAATAGCTAATGCCGTTACTACGCAACATCTTCTCCTCACTACTTCTCCTGAGGCACAGCCGGGAGCAACGTTCTTTAGTTATCTTAAAAAACTGTATTGTTTGCGTGTTTTTAAACATTGTATACTTGCCTGCTCCTGACTTAGGATTTCCCTTGGCTCTACAACACCCCTGAACAGCGGATTTAGCGCTGCAGCGGGCGAGGCTGGCTTTATTACAATTGCCGCCATTCACGCGTTGTGCAGGCCACGCCCACCTACTTAGGCCACGCCCCTTTCGCCAAGCGTATTTAAAGCGCTGAGAACTAGCGCCGCATGACTCACTACTTCTCCTGAGGCACAGCCGGGAGCCACGTTCTTTAGTTATCTTAAAAAACTGTATTGTTTGCGTGTTTTTAAACATTGTATACTTGCCTGCTCCTGACTTAGGATTTCCCTTGGCTCTACAACATCCCTGAACAGCGAATTTAGCGCTGCAGCGGGCGAGGCTGGCTTTGATTACAATTGCTGCCATTCACGCGTTGTGCAGGCCACGCCCACCTACTTAGGCCACGCCCCTTCCCAACTCCCTCCCTCACTCGTATATAGGATGTGTCCCTACCGGAAGCGCAGCGGATGAGCGCAGCGGGCGCGACGATTGCGCGCCTGAGGCGCGCCTAAGGCAAGCCCGTCTGCGCCCGTCCGCGGCCGGTCGGGGCCTGGGGCTTGTCATTCTGCCCAACTCACCTCCTTCGCTCCTGGGGACCTGATTGCTCTACACTCGCTCCGGTCATTGGATACTACCAGCTATTCAAGACTGCAACAACTAGGTATTTATCAAGCTCGCAGTATCTTTCCTGAGTTTCGGACCCTCCCGTCTCTCCTCACTTCTGAACCCACAGTCCCCTTCCCTCCTTCTAATCCCCTGCCCGCTCAGGCATCCGCTAATATGGAATTAGCAATTATATACCTCAATACTCGATCACTAGTCAGCCACCAACTTGACATTTACCACTTCCTGGACTCAGACCGACCCGACATTCTTCTCCTAACAGAGACCTGGCTGAATGAGGATTCCTCCCCCGACATCTTGGCAGCCATTCCTTCGGGGTATTACATACTTCAAGCCAATCGGCCAGCTGGTAAATCTGGAGGTGGCGTAGCCGCCATTATCAAACTCTCCCTCTGTTTCACTTCCCTTTCTCTACTCACCATCCCCCAGGTGGACTGCCTGGCAATTAGATTCGAATCCTCGGTGTCCCCTCTTACCTGTGTCCTGGTTTACCGCCCCCCTCAATCCATGCCTAACTTCCCTTCTCACTTTGGTGATTTGCTTTCTCAGCTCACAATTAATAATTCCAAACTCCTGGTCCTGGGAGATTTCAACTACTGGCCGTCAGACGCACACGAAAGCTCACAATCCTTGGTTTTTACTGATCTATTATCTGGGCTTAATGGCCTTCAACACGTTCACTTACCCACTCACTCTAAGGGCCATATCCTAGACCAGGTGTGGACCTATAATCTTGAAATCAAGTCACTTACGATTTTACCTTGCCACTGGTCAGACCATCATTTAATTTCCTTTCTCCTCCTGGTCCCTCCTCCGCCCCCCCGTAGCCGAGGCCCTAGCCTTTTGGCTCGCAATTGGAACAAAGCAGACCTTGACCTATTCCTTACCTCTTTAACATCTTCCGTTCTGCACAGTTCTGGCCCTATTGACTCCCAAGAAGCGGCACTTGTCAAATGGCTAGAGTCCGCCAGCGACAAGGTTGCCCCCTTAAGTTAATTAGAACTAAGCGCCCCCACGACGCACATCGATGGTTCTCTGATAGCCTTAAATCCTTAAAACTAGGACTCCGCCAAGCCGAGCGCCGTTGGCGTAGAAGCTATGATCCCTCAGAGAAACCAAACTTTCTAAAATTATTGGGAGAATACAAACTTGCAATTTGAGCCGCCAAAACCGCCTACTTCTCCACAAAAATCCTTAACTCCGCGCAAAAATCTAAAGATATTTTCGCCATTGTGGAGGAGCTCTCACATCCGGATAGGGTGACGATCAAACCCCTTCCATCTCAGACACTTTGTGATTCCCTTAACTGTTTTTTCATAGAAAAAATTAGCAAAATCAAAAATAGCATTTCCTCTAGACCCCCGGCTATACCCCTCGTTGAGGCTTCTCCCTCTTTTAACCCTCATTCCCTGACTCAGTTCCCCCCCATATCAGAAGATGATTTCCTCGCCCTGCTTAACAAAGTTTCCTCTGGCTCCCCCACAGACTGCTGCCCTCCCGCGATTCTCCGGGCTGCTTTTTCAGCTTGCCCCGCCCTTCCGCTGGCCCTCATGAACAGCTCCTTTCTGCTCGGTGAGGTCCCCAGCCAGTTTAAGAACGCGGAGGTAGTACCCATATTAAAGAAACCCAACGCCGACCCCACGGTTATGGGCAACTTCCGTCCCATTTCCCTCCTTCCTTACCTAAGCAAAGTACTTGAGACATATGTAACCAGCATCCTCAGTTCCTTTATTGAAGATTCCAACTTCCTAGACCCTCAGCAAGCCGGGTTTAGACCCGCCCATTCGACAGAGGCGGTCATTCTCTCTGTAATGGAGGAACTCCGTAGAGGCGCTGATTCCAACATCAGCCAAGCCTTGATTCTCTTGGATCTGTCGGCGGCCTTTGACACGGTCGACCACACCATCCTGGTCGACCGTGTCAAAGAGGTGGGTATCAGAGGGACGGCCCTTAATTTGGTCTGTTCCTTTCTGACGGAACGCCACCAATCTGTCCGACTTTCCCAATTTTCGGCGGACAGGATTAAACTCACCTGCGGTGTGCCGCAGGGGTCGTCCTTGTCCCCACTCCTTTTTAATCTGTACCTTACCCCCTGATCCGCTCCCTCCGGGGAAGGAATGTCACTGCATTTAATTATGCAGATGACATTCAGCTCATTTTCAATCTTGACTCCTCGAATGAAGCGGCTCAGGACTTTCAGTCTACCCTCTGCCATATCAGTAACTGGATGGGCGCTCACCATCTCAAACTTAATCCCGACAAGACGGAGCTTGTTCTTGTCGGAGGCCCATCCAACCCCTGGAATTCCACCTTCTGGCCCCTTTCCCTTGGCCCCTCTCCTTGTCCTGCTGACAAGGTAAAAAGCCAGGGGGTCTACATTTCAGATGATCTTTCCATGAAACATCAGGTCAGTGCTACAGTGTCCTCCTGCTTCCACCAGCTTAGGAAAATTTGCAAAATAGCCCACTTTTTGACCACCGAAGCTCTCACCCTGGTGTTGCTGGCATTAGTCATCTCTCGGATCGACTATGCCAACGCCCTGAACGTAGGTATCCCACAATATCAAATCAAAAGACTACAGCTGATACAGAATCAGGCAGCCCGCCTGATTTACCATCAACCAAAACATCATCACGTCCGTCCTCTGCTCAAAGCCCTTCATTGGCTTCCTGTATCGGAGGGTTGTAAGTTCAAACTAGGCTGTCTGACCCATAAATCCTTGGCCGGCATCAGTCCCTCCTTCATTTCTTCTCTTCTGCACCGTATGCCCCTTCCAGACACCTCCGATCTTCCCACCATGCGCTCCTTCAGACACCTAGGTTTAGGCGCAAAAAAGCACGGAGGTCTCAGATTCTCTTTTTTGGCCCCCTCACTCTGGAACTCTCTTCCATTGGAACTTAGACTTTCCTCCTCTTACCCTCACTTTAGGTCTCTCCTTAAAACTCACCTTTTCCGCAGTGTTTACACATAAGCTTCCTTCTCCTCCCTCCTTTGTCTCCTATTGAATTAGTGAACAGCGCCAAGAAACCGTCCGGTGTAAGTTGCGCTCTATAAATCTTTTTTACATTACATTTTACATTACATCTTATTTAACCCTACATGCAAATCGAATGCAGGATTTCATTCCACACTCTCAGGGGTGATGTATATGAAGTTTTACTCAGATGCAGAAGAGTTAGTCACAACTTGAATTTGAAAGAACAATTGTTTTCTGAAGTTCGAGCTCACCTTCTTGTCGGGCTCCCACCTGCCAAACCCGGGCACCAACAATGCGAATTGAAAACCTATAAGATGCCTCAGACCAGGGGTGCGTCTTAACCTCTCTCTATAGACCCAACATCAACATTTTCATGCTGCAGAAAACTCACATGGAGAACGGAATAAGCCACCCTGTGGTGGGAACCTCTGCAAACAACTGAAAGAGTGTAAAGACCTGTATGTACAAATGATTTGGCACAGAGATGCGAATTAATATCGATCTAACTAAACCTACATTTGTTGTTGCCATAATTATTTGCTTATTGTTTTTATATGATCTACAACAAATAAACAATTAAGACTCTGCTGTCTACAAGGTACAGCTAACAACAGGCTATGGTTGCAGTTAGAATGTACAGGTCTGTCCACCTGGAGGTGATGAAATAAGGCAGACACTAGGCCTCCTATAGGATGGGATCTTCTTTCACAGGAATGATATTATGTGCATAAAATGACGCTGGTTTGACCCGCTGCTTTTTCCTGAATTAAATCAGCCAACCATAAATATGTATATAAAAATCCCCCCCAAACGTGATTAAAAGAAAGGGAACCGGCACTCGAAATCAGGTGCATAGAACCTCTTTATTGAGTCAGTTCACCCCGGGTGCAGGAACACCAGAGAGACACGTTTCGGCAGTTAGACTGCCTTTTTCAATCTAAAGGTTTTAGTGCGTGACAGTTGGGTTATAAATACAACTTTTAAATGCCTCCATTGCAGCTGAGGACATGAAAGGTATTCCAGCCCGGTTTTTACAAGTGCCACTATGATGCATGAAGGGACTGTGGAGCATAATACTTTTTTTTTTTTTTACAGAAATAGCGCTCAGATGCATTGACTGAAGTTTCATGGCACTCACTTGGAGCTTTAATTATGTCATTTTCGACACTGGGCAGCTATAATGGTAATGTGTTTCTGCTGAATTGTTCCATGTGTCCCGATACGGTGAATAACTTTGCTGCTTAGAGAAGTGCATTTTTTATGTCTATGGTTGTTATTTAAATAGAAGCACCAATATGGCGCACTTTAGATTGATAAAGGCAGTATAACAGCCGAAATGCGTCTCTCTGGTGTTCCTGCATCCGGGGGAACTCAATCAATCAATCAATCAATCAATCAGTGACACTTATAGAGCGCGCTACATACCCGTAGGGTCTCAAGGCGCTGGGGGGGGGGGGGGCCGGGGTGCCGCTACTGCTCGAACAGCCAGGTCTTCAGCTTCTTCCTGAAGGAGAGGTGGTCTTGGGTCAGGCGCAGGTCGGTCGGGAGGGAGTTCCAGGTCTTGGCGGCCAGGTAGGAGAAGGACCTTCCTCCTGTAGTCGCTCTTCGGATGCGGGGGACGGCGGCGAGGGCGTGGTTGGCTGATCGGAGGTGGCGTTTGGGAGCGTAGAAGTTGATCCGGCTGTTGAGGTAGCTCGGGCCTTGGTCGTGTAGGGCTTTGTGTGCGTGGGTGAGGAGGCGGAAGGTGATTCTTTTGTTGACGGGGAGCCAGTGAAGGTCTCTCAGGTGTCCGGTGATGTGGCTGGTTCGTGGGATGTCGAGGATGAGTCTGGCTGAGGCGTTCTGGATCCGCTGGAGTCTCTTCTGGAGCTTGGCGGTGGTACCGGCGTAGAGGGCGTTGCCGTAGTCCAGTCGGCTGGTGACGAGGGCCTGGGTGACGGTCTTCCTGGTCTCGGTGGGGATCCACCGGAAGATCTTCCGTAGCATGCGTAGGATGTTGAAGCACGCCGAGGAGACGTTGTTGACTTGCCTGGTCATGGAGAGGGAGGAGTCCAGGATGAAGCCCAGGTTGCGTGCATGGTCTGTCGGTTTGGGTGCGGTGCCCAGGGCTGGAGGCCACCAGGAGTCGTCCCAGGCGGAGGGGGAAGAGCCCAGGATGAGGACCTCCGTCTTGTCAGAGTTCAGTTTCAGGCGGCTGGTCGTCATCCACTCGGCTACCTCTTTCATCCCTTCGTGCAGGTTGGCTCTGGCGGAGGCGGGGTCGTTGGTCAGGGAGAGGATCAGCTGGGTGTCGTCGGCGTAGGAGATTATGCTGAGGTTGTGTTTGCGTACGATGGCTGCGAGGGGGCTCATGTAGACGTTGAAGAGGGTGGGGCTCAGAGATGATCCTTGAGGGACGCCGCAGATGACTTCGGAGGCTTCTGATTTGTACGGTGGTAGGCGGACTCTCTATGTCCTTCCGTCGAGGAAGGAGATGATCCATTCCAGCGCCTTGTCCTGGATTCCGATGTTGCTGAGGCGCTGTACTAGGGTGCGGTGGCAGACCGTGTCGAATGCCGCGGAGAGGTCTAGGAGGATGAGGGCCGCTGTTTCTCCATTGTCCATCAGGGCTCGGATGTCATCGGAGGCGGCGATGAGGGCGGTCTCGGTGCTGTGATTGGCTCGGAAGCCGGACTGTGAGGGGTCGAGGGATCCGTTCGTCTCGAGGAAGGCGGCCATCTGCTTGTTGACGGTCTTCTCGATGACTTTGGCTGGAAACGGGAGGAGCGAGATGGGGCGGTAGTTCTTGAGTTCGGTGGGGTCCGCTGTTGGTTTCTTGAGTAAGGCGCTGAGTTCGGCGTGTTTCCAGCTCTCAGGGAAGGTGGCGGTGTTGAATGATGTGTTGATGATGTCTCGCAGGTGGGGTGCGATGACAGCGTCGGCCTTGTTGAAGACGTGGTGAGGGCAGGGGTCGGTCGGTGATCCGGAGTGGATGGAGTTCATTGTGCGGATGGTGTCTTCGGTGCTGATCGGGGTCCAGGCGTGGAGGGTGGTGGTGGGCGGTGATTGTTCGGTCATGGTGTGCGTTGGTTGGTTGTTGAAGCTGTTGTGTATGTCCGCGATCTTGTTGTGGAAGTATGAAGCGAGGGAGTTGCAGAGGTCTTGCGATGGGGTGATGTCGTTGTTTCCTGCGCTGGGGTTGGAAAGCTCTTTCACGATGTTGAAGAGTTCCTTGCTGTTGTGTGCGTTGTTGTCCAACCGTTCCTTGAATGCTGTTTTCTTGGCGGCGCGGATCAGCTGGTGGTGCTTCCGGGTGCCAAGCTTGAAGGAGGTCCTGTTTTCCGGTGTAGGTTCCCTTCTCCAGACTTTCTCGAGGGCTCGGCAGTTCTTCTTGGAGCTCTTGAGTTCGTCGGTGAACCATGGGGCTTTTTTGCTTCCGGGTCTGCTGGGCGGGGTCCTCAGCGGGGCGAGCTCGTCCGCGCAGATGCTGATCCACTTCGTGAGGTTGTCGGCGGCCTGGCTGGGGTTCGCTGAGCTGGCAGGAGGGTGCTGGCTCAGGGAGGTGGCGAGCTGGTCTGCTGTGATCTTGTTCCAGCTTCTGCGGGCGGCCTGTTGCTGGTGGTGGTGGTTCGTCGTTCTCTTGAAGGTGAAGTGGACGCAGCTGTGGTCCGTCCATTGAAGCTCTGTGGCGTGGCTGAAGTCGATGTCTGTGCTGGAGGAGAAGACTGCGTCGAGTGTGTGTCCGGCGAGGTGGGTGGGGGTGGACACCAGTTGCTTGAGTCCCAGGTTGGCGAGGTTGTCCAGCAGGGTGGTGGTGTTGCGGTCGTTGTTGTTCTCCAGGTGGAAGTTGAGGTCCCCCAGGAGGATGTAGTCAGCGGAGGGGAGGGCATGCGGGCTGACGAAGTCGGCGATGTCCTCGCTGAATTGTGCGCGTGGTCCAGGGGGTCGGTAGATCAGGGTGCCTCTGAGGGTGGTGTTCGGGTTGGTGTGGATCTGGAAATGCAGGTGTTCGGCGGTGGTCAGGGTGTTCTCGGTGCTGGTCGTGAGACGGATGGTGTTATTGTGGATGATGGCGATGCCTCCTCCCATCTGGTTGGCGTTGCGGTCCCTCCGGACGATCTTGTAGCCCTCTGGGATAGCGATGGCGATGTCGGGAGCTGATGAGGCGTTCATCCAGGTCTCTGTGAGGAAGGCAACGTCAGGGGCTGTGGCGTCTAGGAGGTTCCAGAGTTCGATGGCGTGTCTGTGGACGGAGCGGGTGTTGAGCAGGATGCACTTGAGGTGGGTGCTGCTGCTGTTTGACTTGGCGGGTGCTGGTGTGCGGCAGGTCCGGATGCAGGTGAATTTGCAGGCGTGGCAGCTGAAAGGTCCGTGGGTGCGTCGTGGTGTGGCTTGATGGCATTCTGGGAGTCGGCCAGAGTTGAGAGCGATGAGGGTGGCGGCGGAGTACGTCAGGCGGGTCGGTCGGGGACTTCGGGGGCCAGGGGTCCTGGCGCTGGTCGCGATCCGGTCGCGGACGGGCGCAGACGGGCTTACCTTTGGCGCGCCTTCGGCGCACAATCGGCGCGCCCGCTGCGCGTGACCGCTGCGCGTTCGCACGGTCGCCATATAAAGGGGAAGTGCGCGGGTGGGCGGAGCAGCTGGGAGGCGGGAGCGGGGAGGGAACAGAATGAAAAAAGGGGCGGGGCTTGCGGTGGTGGCGGGAAGCGGGGAGCGGGGAGGGAAGGCGGCGATGTGGGCGGGCAAACAGGAAGGACACAAGCTGGAAAGATAAACAGGCAAAATATACTTTATCAAGCACAAATGGCGAACAAAACAAAGGCAAGAAGCGCTAACACGGGCAGGGAATACAGATGACAAGCACAAATGGCGAACAAAACAAAGGCAAAAAAAACGCTAACACGGGCAGGGAATACAGATGACAAGCACAAATGGCGAACAAAACAAAGGCAAAACAAACGACAACGGAGTCAGCCGGCGGCGAGGCAGGCAGCGCGGCAGGGACAAGGCTGAGGGGCACACGCAGCAGCTGGTGGCCGTGCGGCGCGGGGGTGTCCCTCAATAAACAGGTTCTATGCCCCCGATTTCGAGTGCCAGTTCCCTTTCTTATAATGATGTTTGCGGAGGATATTTGGTGTTTCTGGCGCTGTCTTCCGAGCAGCGATCAGGCAGCACGGCACTATACCGCGACTCTTTTCTTGGAGATATATATACACACATATACATATACACACATACATATACACTTATTTATAGATCGAGTGTTCTATGCTATACATTGCCATTGTTGAGTGTGGGGAAGGTCGGTCCATCATGGCTCGCAAGATGCCAAGCCTATAGTGGCTCATGCTGCCCCTTCCCACCAGGGGCGGATTGGCAAGGCGGGCATTCGGGAATGGGCCGAAGGGCCGGTGCCTCAGTGCCCTCTGTGGGCCGTTTTTTTTCTCCCCTGTCCCAGTCCACAGAGAGTGGACTAGGAAAGGGGAGAAAAAAAACCGGCCCACAGAGTGCACGGAGACAGAGACACAGAAAATGAAAGCAGCCTCGCTGTGGCCAGACAGCGATTGTCAGCTGTGGCCTCTCCTTCACCCCTACCCTGCCAAGCAATCAAGCTGAGGCTGGGCAGGGGTGATTGTTTGCAATAATCGGCCTCCCTGGGGGCCAGGTGTTTCTCAGGCCTTTGAGCCATTTGCACCTCAGCCCCCTGGCGCCCATGCAGCCCAGAAACGGTGTTTGTCTTAACACCTCGCCCACAGCCCTTCACATTCAGGGCATACTGGGCGAGGAAGAATGGGTGGGGGCCTGGTGATGTTTGGGATTTTTTTGTTTTGTTTATTTATTTATGCGATTTTATATAGCACGGACTTTACCCGAAGGTGTCAGAGCGCTTCACACTAGGAACAGCAATAATACATGAGGAGAAAATTATAAGTGGACAAATTACAAAAGCAAATGTTAAGTTACATGAATCAAAAGTGACAATAGTGAGCAACCAAAATACAAGAGGAGCAAACGATACATTACAGGAGGAAAAAGTGATGTGTGCAGGTTACAAAAGCGTACAAAATACAAGTAGAGGTATAATACTGCAATTAATGGCAGACACTCCAGCACAAGAACAAACGTTACGTAGGCAATGGTGGCACTTGTGCAAGTATCTAAAGCAAACAAAAATGAGAGGTAGCAAACAGTGTGTTACAAGAGAAAAGTGACGTGTGCAAGTTACAAAAGGGTACCATACACAGGTACAAGGGTAATACTACAGTAAATGGTAAATACTCAAACTGCCAGAACACACTGGGAAGGCACTTCCCATGCACCAGCTTCACCTCAGCCTCCCCCCTGGCTACCTGGCTACCTTGGATGACCCAGAAAGCTGTGTTTTGTGCTCCCCTGCCAGGACATTTTCCCAAGGCCTGGAGGGTTGATTATTTTACTAATTGCAGGGGCCTTGCTGTTCATGTGCTCCTGAGCTGTAGGTCTGGGGAGGGCTAAGTAGGTTAGTAATAGCAGGGGCTTTGCTGCTTTTCAGGTGCTCCTGTGCTCAAGGCCTGGGGCGGGCTAAGTAGGTTAGTAATAGCAGGGGCTTTGCTGCTTTTCAGGTGCTCCTGTGCTGGAGGGCTGGAGAGGGCTAAGTAGGTTAGTAATAGCAGGGGCTTTGCTGCTTTTCAGGTGCTCCTGTGCTGGAGGGCTGGAATAATTTTGTGACAAAAAGGGGCCTTGCTATTTTTTTTAGTTGCTCAGCATGTAGGCCATTGTCACCTTGGCCCTGTGTCCTGTGCAAGAACAGTATCCTCCCACTTTCATTCCTTGTCTGTGCAAATGGTGTTTCATGAAAGGGCCGCCCCTTGAATGTGGGCCACGCCCCTTAAATATGGGCCACGCCCCTTGAATGTGAGCCACGCCCCCTTAAATATGGGCCACGCCTCTTGAATGTGGGCCACTTTTTTAGTCCGTGCCCGGGCCGAATTGTGATCCCAATCCGACCCTGCTTCCCACCCTCAATGTAGCATAAAGACAGTTATTTGATCAGATCAGCAGAATCCGAGCACATTCTCCTTGCACAGGCCCACAGAGGGAGCTCGGAAGATTAGGGGTGCAATGGCTAGTGAGGTGGCACCTTTACTGTCATTAGGCCACATTTATTTCCACGCCATAAGCACACAGCGCTTTATGCAGACAGGGCGCTCCACGACTGGACAGCCTCCCCTGGCCTGGGAGATTTAAACAGCCAGTTTGCAACAAATGTGAGGCAGCAGATTCAAGCGACGGGCTGCGGTTATTTTCTATAAAAATGGCATTCCATTTGTAAAGCCTCCTATGATTTTATTGCAAAATAAAACATATTCTTTCGCGCAGCGGGTTGCAGGCCATAATTACAGCGGGATAGCTCCCGGAGATATCCGCGGCAGGCCCCTTGTGGGCGAACAATGCGCCTTTTCTTTGTGGTTCATCCAACTGCAAAGATAATGACTTGCTTCTGTCACACAAAGGCGCAATCGGAATTTCTTTCCAGCCCCAGAATGCTGAGATGTAGAAATTATACAGACGCCACATACAAACTCAATACCATTTGCATTTTATTGCTCCAAGGAACAGGACAGCCGAACTTTAGGGCATTCAGAAGCGTAAAGAAATTCCATATTTAAGCAACGTTGTTGCAAAGTCTGTAAAAATGCAACCCGGCATATTTAAAATAAGGTCTATTTGCAAGCTTACTTTGACATGTCCTTATGTGTGGGTCGGCACTCCTCCTCCATGATGGAAGGTACCATTGTGGCTCAGGATTGGGGGTGGCCAAATACCAAGACAATCCTAACATGAGCAGCTGCGCTTGCACATGATGCTGCCAATTTTCTGTGCAGAGGTGCCAGCTATCGACATCACCTGACTTAAGTACCTTGATTGTGCTTTCCATGCGGCTGATATATATAATTGGAGATGTTTTTAATCTGCTTTGTACAGTAAACAAGTCTTTCCCTATGCATGTTTTGGAACACTTCTAGAATACTGTGCCCTCACCTGCACCCCAGTAAACGGGCCACGAGCTAAAATAGCATAATACTCTAAACATGCAGTCAGTGAAAGGAATAGTAATCACCACTATCAAAACTAAAAGATTAGCAACACTGTCACCCAAAGTAAGAAATACAATCACCACATATTTATTCTCCATCTAAACTCCATGGGAGATTTGTGGGGGTGCTGCAGGACCCCCTACGCCCCTTCTTGCAGCGCTACTGTTTGCTACTGTACTGCAATGCAAGAAGAAGAGCGAGAGGTTAGAGCAGGAGACTCCCCAGAAAAGCACACTCAACTGGGACAACCCACAGGACACAATACAATACTATAGGCATTTGTAAAGCGCACAGCTACCTCAAACAGAAATTTCCTGGCGCTGCGGAGATCAGAGACACAAACGTTAGGAAGGCACTGAAACGGTGCACTTCACATTATTAACAGTAAAGTAACATAACGTAGCTTGGAAAGCGGATAACTGTGTTGAAGTGGAGAAAAAAAGCACCAATGTAGTTCAGGATGAACAGCTGTCCACTCCCATTGCAGCCCTAAGCAGCACCGGATGGCATCTGCTTGGAAAACGCTCTGGTCAGGGCTACGTGTGGAAGAACACCGTAAAGGGGCATGGCCTGTGTAATTAAGGTCCTGGTTTATACCTGTACACTACATTTCTGTGCTATCCATAGTGTGCCACCCGACCGGTACTTTCTGATATTGCATCCACATATTGAACATGACAACTGGCATTCACATACAATCAGCCAGGGGTAATGGCCTTGTCACAGGTTGTTAGTGGGGTGACCAACGGGCATGGTTGTAAATTTAGGACAGTGAGTGTATAAATTCCGGACACAGGGTCAATATTCAGGACAAAAATTCAGGACGGAAGGTCAAAATACAGGACAAAAATTCGGGACAAAGGTACGTTCTACAGACACTACGAAGGAGGTCGCACAATGGTATATTACAGGCAGGGCACCAAAAGGGCATGAATCCCGACCACACAGCCCTGAAGTGTCTAGTTTGTGCAAGCTCAAAAGACTCTCAATTCTTAAGAACTGTTGTCTGGCTCTACTGTACTCTGGTCTCCACATCTCTGCACTTGATGAGATCAGATAGTAGAGAACGGAGAATAAGTATTCATCAGAAGTTCTGTGGGACTGTCATTTTTCTGGGGGTAGCCACCCCCCAGAGAGTTCTGACGGTCTTATCCCACAGTTCTCAACCAGAAACACAAAGTTATTTGACTTGCATCCGGCCTAAATAATAAAACTG
The DNA here is from genome assembly GCF_964263255.1 of Lissotriton vulgaris. Lineage (NCBI taxonomy): Eukaryota > Metazoa > Chordata > Amphibia > Caudata > Salamandridae > Lissotriton > Lissotriton vulgaris. The sequence goes on along the minus strand of NC_141697.1, from coordinate 86,849,299 downwards.
TGATGTTGTTGTAGGAAATGGCCATGAGAGCAGAACTCCCACCCACAGTACTTGGAAACTTGGAGCGCAAATCCCTTGACATAGAATTTCCAGCAGAAGTGTTCTTGAACTCCCTTGACATAGAATTTCCCGCAGAAGCAGGGCTCGAGTCGGGGTACAACGCAGGTGGACGGCGTCCCTCCACTTATTTTACCGGGTGGACGCCGTCCCACCTTGCCGGCCCCGTTAATAAGTGCAGCCTTGTCAGCGGGTTGGAGTAATCAAGAAGTAACTGATGCTGTTAATGTTAAAGGTCGCGCGGCTGTAGTTATACGGTGTACAGAGCCTCTTTCATGCGACTGCCATTCCGAGACGCAGCAGTTTCATGTGGAGCAATCTAGAATGCCGTTGAAAAGAAAATTGTCCTAAATGCATTGCAGTGGAAACCGTCCATAGGAGATGAAATGAGGAACTAAACAACCAATAAATAACACATGACGAGAGAGGTATGCTCCTCTGAGTGGAGCCAAAGCCTACTCTGTGTAAATTGAAATGAAATTGATAAAAACAGGGATGCCTTGTCAAGCCGCCCTCCCCCCAACCCCCCAAAAAAAACACATGCAGGGTATTAAAATCCTGTAATGGATCCCAAAGTGCCTGGCAGTGAAAGCCCTTACTTTCGGTGCCGTACAGACGGTAACCTTGTTTCTTAATGAGTGTGGAGGACAAAAATACAATATGGGTAGGTACACATGGACTTAATTCTCGTATCTTTCAACGTTTTAACAGCTTGAAGACTCGACAAGGAACGCCTATCAGGACATAGTTCAACCTCTCTGTAAATTGCAAAATTCTGATAGAATGATGCATGCTGCTCTTGTATATGTGTTGCCTGTATTGCAGTGCCCCCCCCCCCAAGTATTGTATTGTATGTAGCTCTTATATAGCGCAAACTGCCACCCTACGGGTATCTTGGCGCTTTTAGAAAAACCTAGTCAGATGGGAACGGCAGATAACAGGACTGAGTAATGGACGCCGGCGCCTCAGATTTTAGCAAATTGCCAGGTCTTTAGGCTCCTTCTGAAACATATCAGAGAGTCAGCTTGCCTGATGTTGTGGGGCAGCTCGTTCCACAGCCGGGATGCTACTGTGCAGAAAGCCCTGCCTCTCATCCTGGATTTTTTTAATCTGGTAGTTGTTGCCAGACTCGCACTGGAGGAACGAAGGAGCCTAGTGGGCTTGTACCATTTAAATCTTTCCTGCATTGGTAGGGGGCTCGTGCTGTGCAGTGCTCTGTAGACAATGCACAGTGATTTGAATGAAACCCTGTCCCTTACCAGAAGCCAATAGAAATCTCTCAAGGCCATTGTGGCAGAGGAGCTGCGTGGTCTGTTGAAGCGGGTCTCCCTGTAATAAGAGGGGACTACATTCTGTGATGTCACTTCCTGTTGTGACGTCACTTCCTGTGACACCACCTAACTTGGAGCGTCCCCCACTTCTTTTTTTAGGACTTGTGCCCTGCGCAGAAGTGTTCTTGAACTTTCAAGATTTTGCCATGGGCATCATTTATGGGTGCAACGGTGATCCCCTGTTCTCAGCAGAGTAAGGGTGGTGTCACAAACAGGAGTGATACAAAGCTCTGATGAGTCTTGTTTACTTTCTGTACCTCTCACCTACATCATTTGAAAGTAAAGTCATGAAAGTTCTAACCAGTAGCTGGTTGAAAGCAGAGCTACACACTTGCAAAACAATTATTTATTTCTGAAAGTGGAACCAACCCTAGTAAAAGGTAGCCTCTGTCACTTCTCCACCTCCTGAGCGCATGAAGGGAGCAAGAAATAAGAAGAGCGGGATAAATGGGTAAAAGAGAACAACTATAAGGGGATATGAGGGGAAAAATAAGAAAGGAAGAGCATGAAGAGGACACTAATGAGAGACAGGTGAGAGACTGAAATATAGGGGGTGTGATAGAGAGAGGGATTAAATACATAAGAGAAGGGTGACAGGTGTAAGTGAAATAGAGACATGTGAAAAAGAATGAGGCAGGTGACAGCGGTAGGTGATATGCAAATAGACAGGTGACAGAGAGACAGCCAACAATCAGAGAGAGGAAAATTGGCGATATGAGATGACAGTATGAGAGTTGTGATCTACATAGAAGCATATGCCGAAGAGAGACAGGAAGAGAGGAGAGACAGATGTGAGACAGGTGCGATAAAGAGAGGTTATGAAGACCTATGAAAGGGTGGGGTGGCAGACAGGTGGGAAAGTACAGATGAAAGAAGGGAGACAATTGAGAGTGTGGTGATGAAGTAACAGACATGTTATTTCGTTTATAGTGAGAGAGAAAGAGAAACTGGTGATAAGAAGATACAGGTTAGTAAAAACAGCTGGGGAGAGGCAGGAAGGCGGAAAGGTGAGATGATATAAGACTGCTGCGAAAGACACAGACAAGGGGTTATAAGAGAGGTGGAAGACAGGTGAAAATGGGGAAAAGGTGATAGAACAGGTAAGAAAGTCAGTAGAGACTCCTTCAGTTGCAGATCTGCAAAACGGCATCAAATATTTTTGCCCAACCACATCCAAGTGGAAGGGAATTCTACTAGAACCGAGTGGTGCCCACCGGAACAGGTTTTTTTTCATATATTGCTTTTATATCCATACAAACTATCATCCGCTCAATAGCTGATAAAGGACAAACCGAGGCAGGATGAGCAAGCATCATTTATTCACAGCTGGGCTGAACATCTTCACCTTTAGAGATGAAAAACCATTGATGAGGTTTCTTGAATCATAAACATCATGTACCGAATAACAAGCTGTGATCTTGATATGATATTTTGCTCCTGCTCTCAGGAAGACTAAGGGGCCCATTTCATGTTAGATGGGATATTGTTCTCCAGATTCCAGCTTTACAGGGTGCAGGAATGCAGACAGTAAAAACAAATGTGTTTTTACTGTCTGCATGTGCAGGCACAAGGCCTCGAATCGTAACACACATGTAAAATTGAACGTGGTAATTGCATATCAAGCATGATTTCCCCGATTTTGGACCCAATAACTCATGACTCCTTGCAATTGGGGAAGACAGTGACTGAAGTCATTAAATTCGGCCCAGTATCCCCTCACCTTGTTAACAAGCATTCCTCTTATCTAAAGAGTGAGGCGAAGTTTGAAGGGGAAAAGGGCGAGAGAAAGCTAGAGAGAGCCTAGGAACGAGTACACCAGGGGAAACTGTGAAAACAGAAGACAAACATCGATGAACTGGAAATAAACGCACACACACGTAAAAGAACGGTAAAAAGCACATTTATTAAATTTACCGACCATTTGACAAGGCCGGACTGGGAACCAAAACCGGTCCCGGCAAAGTGCTCGACAGAGGGTGAAAATTACGGACGGTCCATGACATTTACGAACGGTTGGTCATCCTAGTTGTTAGCTATTTAGGATCAATGAGTAACAAGAAAGATTTTATTGTGAATAATAATGAAAATGTTTTCATTCTGAATTTATGAGACTGTGAATAAAAAATGAACGAGGCCTTTGGGAGGGGTAGTGATCTTCAGAGTGTCTCAGTAACTCCAGTTATGGTCACTGTATATTGGCCCCGTCTGCCCTTTTTCCCTCCCATCTGCATATCTTACACCTCATCGCTTTCCTATTCTGCAGCCTCTTTTCACTCGCTCCTGAATGCACTTCCTCGCATCTCCTTCACTTCACCACCTTTAAACACACAATGCATCCACTCACCTATAAGTCATGCATTTTCTTTTACTTTTGCCTACCGGGTAGTCAATATTTTGACAAGTGTGTACATCCTTCACCCACCAAATCCTGCACAAAATCACTACCGCAACAGGAATACGCGGCGACTGCTTTGTGCGCTCTGCAGAGAGGCCAACGATTGGATGACCACATATTCTGAACATCTTTTTGCCCAGACAGGCACTAAGAAACTCCCACTCTTGTCCGCCTCAACTCCAGCGCTCAGAGCCATGGCCCGTTACAAACACCCGGTGGCGACTCATTTCAAAGTAAGCAGTATACAATAATATGCAATAAGGAAAAAATACAGACTCAGAACATCTAGGAAATAGGAAACACTCTGAGAGAAGGCAACACGTAACATAAACAGGAACCAAATAGCTGACATGGATTGCCTGTACGTTTTTTAAATTTATTGCTCAGAAATCGATCAGTGTTTTTGCAGGACAGGTTAAGGACATGGTTACAGGGCGCGACAGGGACATGTTCTATGTCCCTGTTTAATTACTAACAGGTCTGAGACCCGGAGGGACCAGGTCCACTTGAAGCCCTGATTCTAGCCATTCAAATCTAGAAATTTTACAGAGCATCAGGGCAGAAAACACAGGGAATATAACATTCTGCATGACATACAAAAACGGTATAACATCTCTCCAGTTAAAAAAAAAAAAAAAAAAAACTGCAACTCCAAACGTAAACCCAGCCAGAAAAACTAAAAATAGATTAGTATTTGTGGTTGCCCCTGGAACATTACTGAATTATAAATCGCCTGGGTGTCTTAGTACTCCTCCGCACTTCTACCTTCGCCTTTCGAGTGGTTCACCGCCACCATTCCACCACCACCACCCCTGTATTCCGCTGTGATAATACTTCTCATGCCTCACCATTCTGTTCCCAAGATTTATACCTTGTTCACCTTTTATTAAGCAGATGTTCCTTAAATATAGGAAAGTTGCAAATATTATAAGAAGCGTTTGGCAAGGAGATATCGAAATGTAGTTAGGATGAGGTAATTAATTTGAAGGAAATATGGCTGACATGAGGCCTCCCACTGGACTAAATCCTATTTCATAGGTATTGTTATATCTGTAACATCCATCATATCTTTATGAGCTGCGAATCACAGGTCTTGAAATCGCTGCTTTTGTGCAAAGAAAGCAAACATGCATTGTATCTATCACATACATATATGGTGTATATGCAGGAGCGTGGAGTGTAATATGCCATTTATTACCACTGTTTAATGTGGAGGCATGAAAGGGGGAAGAGGGTGATAAGGTCAAGTAGCGAGTGAGTCCGAGTGAGATGCCTCTTTCCTCCCTCAAAAAAAAAAGATAATAAGTAGCATATTATAGTCTGCGCATTTGCATAGATGGTTTATGCCATGGTCTTTTTTGATGGTCTTAAAAAGATATTTAACAATATCAGGATGCAAGGGGTTAAAATTGTGCAGTAGGGTAAAATCACATAGAAGAGGCCTTGTTACCATTAGGAAAATAGTTTGTTGTGCTAAGTAATTCTAATACCTTGGTGGCAGTAAATAGTGCACTTGTAATGTCAGGTTTATTCTACTGTGGTACAAAACTGCCATTTGACTTTTGCACTGTAGTAATAAATATGTGTTTATTAGCACAGTTGCACTCAATAATGTGTTAGTAGACCACATTGATTGTCACTTTTATGGCATAAATATAAATGGAGTACGCATAACGGGTAACAGAGTAACATGGTCCAATATTGCAATTGATTGGTTCATCATAAAGCACGAGGCCGACAGCAGAGATATTTGTAAATGTCACCAGAACCCTGCGATGGCAAGACAGGACCATATTACACATTACCCTTCAGGTATTTTTATATTACAAGTTTATTTTGGGATCGATATTAGGGGTGGGCGGAATTTGCGTAATCGCTTTACACAAATCTCCGCGAAACGGTAAAAAATCTCTGCGAACACACAGAAATTCCGCGAACACGCAAAATTGCATGTTCGCAATGCTTTTTTACTGTTCACAATCACTGTTTGCATGCTCAGGAGGAAATATCTCGCGAACACGCATTTTGAGAAAGCGAACAAGCAAAAATTTTGTGAAGTTGCGGAAAGCAGATTTTTGGGCAATTTCTCGTTTTCCGCGCAACGCAAAATTACCCAAATTCCGCGAGTGGAACGGAATTTACTGCCCAGGCCTAAACGATATCTTGAAAAATAGCATTCTTCAAATTGCGGCTGGGAATGGACACTGATTTCAGTTCGAATATTTAGTTTTACCTTTAATGAATACATTGTTGATAAAACAATAGACAACAGTGAGAGCCACAGCTTGGGCTGAGACATCACCATATAATTATTGATTAACTGCATTTGCCACATAATTATAAAAGTTTTTTGCAAAATTTCAGATTTCACAAAAACGTTGTTCCTAGCTAATATGGGCGAAAATACTGCCAAGGAATGTGCTGCGTTTGGCTGGGCGGACTGTGATTTTTAACAACGATGTATCTTCTAAATAAAATGTTTTTATCTACCAAGAAATGAAGATTTGAATTTCATTTGTCATACCACAACTGCAGCATGATGACTAGGTGATAATTTTGATATTACTGAATTTGTGTGTGTTAAATTTTAATATTCAGTGTGCTTCCTCCATTTTGTGATTTTGTTGAAAGAATGTACCACATAATTTGCGTTTTTTGCCACAGAAAAACTTGCTGCATAATTTAGTCCTCCATACTAAAGATTCTAGTAGCACAGACAATAGTAAAGCCCTGCATAGTGGTTGCGAGGGCTGTCATGGTGATGAAATCCATATTTTGCAGGTAACAAACAGTATTTTTGTTCAATAAAAGTGGGTAACTGTGTGCATGTCTTCAATGAATCTCACTGGGAGTTACTGTTGGAACTGGCCCTTTTTGCAGGGTTACCCCAGAACATTTTGCTTTTCTCCTGAATTTTGTCCGACATGATTTTGTTTTCTGACTGGGCAGTTTACCACTGCTGATCAGTGCTAAAGTGCATCTCTCTTATAAACTTGGTAAGATTGGGCTACACTTGTGTGGCATATTTAATTTACCTGTAAGTCCCTTGTACAGTAGTTCCTCACATGCCCAGGGCCTGTAAATTAAATGCTACCACCGAAGTAGCATTTCAAACCGGTCTGAGGCCTCTGCCACTGCAGGGCCTGCATGCGCAATTTACTGCCACAGGGACTTCGCACCTACAGTGTTTGCCCATCTGAAACTCCCCATTTACTACATGTAAGTCACCCCTAAGGTAGGCCCTAGTTAGCCCTATGGGCAGGGTGCTATGTAGGTAAAAGGTTGGACATGTGCCTTTGTTGTGTGGCATGCCCTGGTAGTGAAACAACCTATTCGGGTTCTCACTGCTGTGAGATTGCTCCTCTCATAGGTTTGCATTGGGAATTTCCTGATATGTGTTTCAGAGGTAATTTCCGATATGAAAGGGGTAGTGTGGCCATGTTTGGTATGTTCGGAATAGGGGTGATACATTCTGCTTATAGGTGAAAGCATATTTGTTGTTACTATTTCAGAAATGGGACTTTTAAGGTGGGCATTTCTGTGTGCTTGTGACTCTTTGTGCTCTGCCTGGTTGTGTATTCAACATCTGGTTTAGACTGACAGGAGCAGGTGATGTGCATTCACTCTAGACAGTCACAAGGGGGGTTGAGGTGTATTCTGCCTTTCCTGTGTGACTCATAGTTGGCCTGAATAGGCCTGGAATGCATTTAGAGTGGTGGGAGGAGTTGTCACCTGCACCTGAATAAGGCTGTACCTGCCTTTCCCAATGCTGTCCCCACCCCCCTGTAGTGTGTCTGGAGCCAGGGCTGGGGATTAAATGGGGGTGTTGTGCACTTCTAAAAGTTGTTTGAAGTGCCCCCAGAACAAAGACTTTTGGAGTACAATTACAGGGGCTGTGACCCCATGATTTTAGACACTGCGGGGGACTTGTAACCAGCTGCTGCTGGCTCTACAGACTGGTCTTTGCCAGAAGGAACTGTGATGCTGCCAGGAGGAACTGCCATTTGACTCCCTTGCTTGTGCTGACCTGTGGTTGGTGAGGCTATTAGAAGGACAGCCACTTTGTTTCTAAGAACCCGGATGTGCTGGCCTCCCTGTGTCCTGCTTTGGTGTCCCTCAGCTCCCAAGTGTTCTCTGTAGAAACCCAGCGCGTGGGAAGTGCTGTGTAGGGTTCCTTGCTACTTTAAAACTAGCACATGATGTTTGCATGTTTCATCTTTGGTTTCCAAAGACTGCAGCATGTGGTGAATGCCAGTTGTTTCCCCCGAGATGATCACTCTGCCTAGCTGAAAGGAGCGTGTGTTGGGAGCTCCGTGACTACTCCAAGAAAGCAGTGCCTGGATTTCTGCGACCTATACCGCTAGAGGAATGAGCGCTGTCCCGCAGCAACGCCTGACTGCCTGGAGCATAGACGCCGCCCGTCAGGGATCCCCCTGATAGGGCCCTGTTTCCCCTTCCGAGAGGAGGAGACTAACTTGGACTCGTGCTCGCTGGCTAGGAAAGACAAAACGCGGCGCTGTGCCTGGTCCCTGGGAGCTCCTGATAAGCGGAGGAGCTCTCACGACAAGCTCGTAACTTGGCGAAGCACGATGGTGAGTGGGGAGTGCATCACTGTTCCGCGCTACCTTAGTGAGTGGCACTGTGCTTGCCGGGGAATCACGCTCGCCCGACCGCAGGTAGTATCCTGGGTGGCGAAGACTCCTCCTGTGCTGTAAGGACCGTCCCGCACTAGCTGGCGGGGGGCCTTGTGTTTTTTTTTCTCACATCGCGAGGACCCTGAGAGGATCATCAAGCTGCCTCCTGAGGCAGAAGACATTCGATTGTTTTCCTGTATTATCACATTTTGCCAACATGTGGCATGGTGCCTGACTATCATATGAAGTCCAATAGGAGCACAGGTGCGCCGTGCCCGGTGGTTTCAGGACAACCCTTGTGTTTTTATTTCAGAAATACTGTAACACTTCCCCCGGCCTACCTAAATCTCACTTTCACTATCTTCTCATAGATGATCTGTTAGCTGTCGCGTTTCACATTATTACCTCTAACTGGAAACAAGCTATGAATATTATATATAACTCCTGGTGGAATGCTGTTTGTTTTCATCATCGACTAGACACCAACTTTGTCTCTCCCATCTCCCTGGCAATTAAACGAGACCTGCTTTGGCTCCCTTTGGTGGAATACATTTCCTCATCTGCACCCTCAGTCACCTCCCTCGATCCTGACTCAGTTGAAGTGATGGAGCAGATTTCCTCTGCAGTCAGGCATTGTTTTATTTTTTGTGCTTCAGACAGACTGCATTTAAATTGCCACACACATTTTGGTGCAAGTTAAAAACATGGCACGTAAAAAAACATGAAAGTGAGGCCGATTTAGTCTGAAATGCTTCTGCTGAATTAACATGTGTTTTTGCAATGTAGAGAAAAGTGGCCTTTTTAGCTTTGAAGATTAATAGAATGTGTTTCTCTCTTCCCAGCTCATCCCATGTAATCTAAATCCACTATTTCTGTCTTAAAAGACTTTGACTTGTTGCATATTTTGATAAATATTTTCAGTTAATAACACCTCTTTTACTTTGTTGCACATTGCACATTTATTTTACATGTTGTCATAAATAATAGAAAAGCTGCTTTACACTAGTAGCTTGGCTAGGAAAACACTTATAATGAGTATTAGTATGGAGTTTGGAAACATAATGTGCTGATTTACATGAAACTAATATTATCTTTGTGTTTATTTTATTTTGGGGCCTACCATTAAATGGCTGCCTGTGAAACCATCAAAAGCTATGGCTTGCTTTGAATGAGAAGGGAGCATGCGCAGACTGTGGCAGCTTTCCTCATGCAAAGAAGTCAAGAACACCTTGAACTGTACATCCTTGTGATTCTGCCAAATGTACCAGTGTTAGTTAAAAGTGTCCATCTGACTGCGCTTTGGCAGGAAGGAAGACTATTGAAAATTTTCCCTAGCAATTGTTGCAAACTTATAAAATGTATTTATTATGTATGCTTCATTTGTTAAAAACTGGCATGGTCAGGTTTTTAGAATGCGTCAGGGTGATGAGAACTCATGCCACCATGACTAACCAATCAACATACAGGTTTTCCTGAAATGCAACATTTTGTGTAGTCTGCCAAAATTTTGTGTATAAAAACTGACAGGGGCGGGCTTTCTCAGCTCAGCTGGCTTCTAGGCTCATTAGGGGGTGTGTGAGCTCTTGAAGAGAAGGAACAGATTAGGCCAGACAGCCTATGGGTTAGGTACGAGATCGTCACGGGTGCTGCAGGGGCGTCCGAGGAGAATCAGGGGGAGGTTTCTTGCTTCCAGGTCATATCTTGGCCACATTCCTTTGAGGTCTCGTGAAGGGCGGGCTGTCTCCCTCCCTGCTTGCTTTTTAGACACAGACAGATGCAGAAGAACAGCTGATTAAATAGAATTAGATGCTAAACTTCAAGTTATGCTTAGATAAATTAATTAGGTCTGAAAAGATTTATTTGACTTATGCATTTATTTTTCTTAATGGGAGATTTTTGCAAACTATTTGATTTTTGATTAGCCTTGCAAGACTATATTTTTCTTAGAAACTCTGAGTCTTGAATGACAATTTGCGCCACATTCCTACATGTTATGCCTATATGCAGACTGTAATGTGTTCTGTATTAATGCTATTTTTCCTGGTTTTCAAATTCTGTAACCTGATTGATATTTTATTAATGAATAAAGGGTCAGAGAAAATTAACTTTTTACTAGAAAATAAAACCCTTTAAATACTCAACAACTCTCTTTATTGGCTTAAATAATAATTGCATTTTTGACTGTTCATGATTATTAAAGTCTCCTGAAGGTATTACATGGTGTGAAGGGCCCAACACCTTTTGAGCGGTAAATTAGAGGTAGCATGAGGGTTTTGCATTGAGAAATTACCAGAAGAAATTACCGCTCCATCAGTTTTTGGTAATCAGAGGATGGTTATTATTGATTAGTTTGGTGATTAATGATTATTGATTTCATCATCAACTACTCAACTAATGGATCATTGACCTTAAGAAGGGAAATAAAATAATTGCCCAAGTTAGATAAATGTCCAAGCCCTGATTCCTGACTCCAATGCTCAGAACCTGAAGATTGGCAAAGCAGTACTGGCAGGTGATGCAAGAAGTGGTGTGAGTATCAATAGGGTTGTGAAATGTTGTTAATATGCTAGCATGTATGTATTTTTGAAGTGTTGAAAATAGTAAGGATTTTTACTGTTGGTGACATTTTGCTCATTTTGAATTGATGGTGTTATTGATTATATTGGTAATTTCATAGGACATAATTTTTGGTTATTGATTACATGTTTTAACTCTTTATGTTAAGTTAGTGTCGTGTTCCATGTTGTCTGAACACGCAGGTATGCACACCTGTGGAATCCCGGGAAGGAATAGCGGGTGGTAAATGGAAGCCACACTGCACTGAGGTTACTCGTCTGTTGGAATAGCACTGAGAAGCTAGGTAGGGCTGGCAGTGTTAAATTAGGGACTATTTTCTGTGTGAGTGATTGTAGCAAAGAGTTCGCTGGTGAAACTTTGGTCTGATATCACCTAGAAAGGGTCACACCAAAGGAGTAGCAGGTTCTTCTGAGCTTGAGTGACAGCAAAAGGGTTAGCTGGTGAAACTTTGGACTAAGATATATCCTGAAGGATAATTCCAAAGGAGTAGCAGGTTCTTCTGAGCTTGTGTGACAGGTAAGCGGAAGGGATTTACCTGTAGTGTTTGAAGAGTAAACGGAAGGTCTTACTTTGTGAAGGGTAAGCGGAATGTGTTACTCGCAGTGAATATAAATCTATCCTTTATTTAGCACAACAGACAGAGTAGCGAATGTATTTATGTTGTTACTAACAGAGTTATTGATTAAGAAAATATTGCAGTAAAGTTTTGTGGAGGATCAGTAGTAGGAGTAAAACTGACTAAAATTGAGACTGACAGCTTTGGAAAATAGAAATTGCACTGAACTGTTGCAAAAATGAAATTGTTTGAAGGCTTAAAGAAGCTGTTAGGAGGTAAAGTGAAAAATTCGTTTTTTATTGGTGATGCTCCTGAAGGAACACCTGTGCATTTTATGTCTACCAATTTGGGACAAAATACATGTATGTGGGTTCACCAATGGTGCAAGATTACTGACAAAGAGGGTGCTTTGAGGTTTCCAAAAGATGGTACTTTTGAATTGCAAATTATTGACAAATTGAGGGAAGTCTTATGTGAAATAAAGACACCATCTAAAGCTGCACAATTCGAGGCCTTAAGCTTGTGGGAAAAGGTAGCAAGAGAAAAAGCAAGTGAGGATAAAAAGGTAAAGCACCAAATGCAGGAGAAGAGAATTAATGATGATAAAGAGCTTCAAATAAATAATGATTCAGGTGATGAAATAATGGATGCATTGTTAACTGAGTGTCCACCACTTTATGTGGTTCCCATTAAAAATACTGAAAATAGTGTACCAGTAAGCACTACAGTGGCTGCTGCTTCTGTTGAACAGAGAAAAGCAAAGGTTGAGAAAACTGTGCAGACATTTTATATAGACCCATTACCTGTTGATTCAGCACTGACAGTGATACCTACAGGTGTTACTGCTTTAAATGTGCCTGATTCAGTCCAAGAATTGCTAACTGCAGATGCACAGATAATGCATAGAAAATTATGACTGTCCCAATTAATATGGTCCCTACTGAAAAGGTTCAAAGAGCTGCAGAAGGCGTGATAATGGCAGGGTTTATTTCAGAAACTCAGAATTCACAGATCTTTGACCAGAAATTACCCCAAGCACTGAAAGGTGAGGGAAAAATGGTATTTACAACATCTGCAGCTCAGAATAAAATAAATGTAATTGAAAATGTGATTTTTCAAACCTGCTTTGGGGAAGCAGCAGTGATTAAAAAGATAGAAAACATGGGAGAACATATTAACACAGGCCCTGAAAAAGAGAGACAGCGTAGTGTTTTAAATTCAGCACTTGAACATGGAGAAAATAACAGTCCATGCTGTTTAAATAATGAAAATGTGAACCAGTGTCAGGAAAAAGAATTAATTTCCCTGAGTAAGGAAACAGTTGCATGTGCATTAACTACACATAATGGCCTGACAGATTTGGCTCAAAATTATGAAATTGATGTTTCAGGAAGTTTTCCATCTCAGAAAAGTTTTAGGGTACATATGGATGATGAAGCAAATGAGAAAATATGTTCTTCAGGAATGCATTTGCACATTGCAGAAATAAAGTATGTTTTTAAATGCAATGGGTTTGAGAAAGTAGGAGACAAATGGGCAAGAAAACATGAGAAGAAAAAGAAACCACCAGACCTTGCAATGAAACTGGATAAGGAAAAGAAGCCACCAGATTTAGTTGAGAAAAATAATAAGCAGAATGAGGGAGAAGCTTTTGCTTACTCATTGAGAGAAAAGGTGGGAGAAGTGCATGTTCCTATGCCACAGAATAAAAGTGAACTTGCAGCATTTCTGAACACATTACCTCAATTGAGAGACAGACAAATGCTGTGGTACCCACAAGTTGATGGATTTGATGACATTTTAAAAGAGTTTTGTATTAATTCGGAAATGTTCTTTTACATTGTCATGCAGAATGAATTGTGGTTTGAATATAAAGTTGTTCAAGGGCCAAGTGAGGAGACAATGAAAAGGGTTTGCATGAATGCACCATCATTTTCTGTTATGGAGGAAAATATAGCAGTGATTATTTTCCTGAAGGGTGGAGTGCCAGCAAAGGATGTTGATTGGGTACAGATTAAAAGAACACAGGATGGAAGTAAAGGGGTTTTGGTTTGTGAAAATTCAGGTATGGATGTTGTACTGCTGGAAAATGTGTCCTTTTGCCATCTTTATAGCAGATTTGAGCATTGGAAGAAGAGAAATAAATTTTAAAAAGATGCACAAAAACATGGAGAAATGCAGATGCAAAATATGCAAGCTAAGCAAATGCAAATGTCAGTTCAGAGACAGGTACCTATGGCAGGAATGTTTCAAGCAAAGATACCACAAAATATGGAAAAAGCTCAAATTAATTTAAATAAGGTGTCCAGAGCAAATGTGAATTATTTCCAGAGGCAAAATCAGAACCCAGTCCAACAGGTTGCTGTGTTTGAAAATGAGCGTTTTAACCCTCACAATTCAGAATTTACCAAGTCCATTGTGAAGGCAGTGGAAAGTCCAGATTTAATTGCAGGAGTTTTAAACAAAGAAATTATAAACCCAGTTTTAGAAAAATTTGCACCAAAATTAGGCCCATTTGAGGAAAACTGCAAAACTGTTGTCTGTGATTCAGGCCTAGCAGAAAAACAATTGTTTTGCAAATTAAACAGCAGAGATTACTGTACATCAGATAATGTTATTTTTCAGATTCCTGATGAGGATGTACATTTTAAAATGGCCCAACAAGAAACAGCTGTAGCATTATTTTCAGAAAAGACAGTTGAAAAATTATCTTCTGATTTTGAAAAAATAATAAACACAGAAATAAGAGAATTCACAGAGAAGGATGCCAGATTAATAAAATGTGCAGAACATGTCTTATTAAAATTAGAACCAAATTACATGAATTCAGGAACACCATCAGTTGCAGGAATTTTACCAATAAAAGGATTTTTGATGGACTTGATTAGAAGTTTATGTAACTTTCTGATCACAGGTTCACAGAAAATAAATGAAAAGAACAGAATAGTGCAGGAGATTAAAAGCATATTTTTTTCATGTTGTCCTGTGGTACCGAATCCAGCCAATATATTTTTTCACATTCCATGTGCTGAAGAATGGCTTACTTTTATTGATTTTTGCAAAGTCCATGTTACAGTGCCAATGCATGAGAATAGTCAGGAGTACTGTCAAAAAGAAGATGAATATCTGGGACACAAAATTGGAAAGGGAGGTAGAAAGGTGTCACCAGAGAGGGTGGAAATAATTTCCAAGATAAATCAACCCCAAATAAAGAAAGAAGTCAGGACATTTTTGGGAATGGTTAACTGCTGTAGAGAGTGGTTACTAAACCTTTCCCTAGTGGCTAAGCCTTTACTGAGGCTGACACACACAGGTGTGTCTGATCCGCTTCCATTGGACAACAATTGCACAAAAGCATTCCTAGAGTTGAAAGAGAAAGAATGTTGCGCCCCAGCACTAGGAATGAAAGTTTATTTAAAAGAAAATATACCAATTTGCAGTGAGAGGGAGGGCTGCACTCTCTCATTGCCTATTCAAAAAGATGACTGTGTTCAAAGGTCTGTGATGTATTGCCCAATGACCTTTGACCCTAACTTCACAGAAATGTCAGAAAATGATTTGGTTTGTGATGAAAATGAATATGCGTGTCTAAATATCATGAAAATATGCATAAAGCCAAAATCAGACTTTAATGATGAATGTCTGAGTCAGCCCAACAATGTCCACTTTGTAGATGGCCCATGTTTGAAAGGTGACACATCAAAAGCAGCACATGCTGTGCTCCTTATGCATTATGTTGTCAAAGCTTCATGGCTTTTAGTAATGACCCCAGCCCAAAATTCGAAATTGATTGCCCTTACCATAACATGCAATATATCTGCTCAAATGAGAGTCACTGTTGTCATGGGAGAGAGAAATGCTCATTCAGTTGCACACATTTGTGTTCTGTTAGCATGCACATTCTATGGAATCTTCACAGGTGAATTAAAAGAGGCTCAAGAAAATGTTTTTGAAGCAGCACAACAGGGTTGTATCAGAACTGTTTTTGGGAAAAGTGACAAATGCAAAGTGGCAAAAGTGTTATTGCAAAGACTGATGCCCAGGTATAGATTGCCAGTTTCTCTGAAATCAGTTTATAATGTGGTCTCAAAGATAATGAGTGCAGAACAACAGATTGGACAAGGAATGGATTGCAGCTATCTGCCTGAAGTATCAAGCATAATAAAGCAACACAATGGCAGCACTGAGTTACCTTTTGCAAAAGACGGTGTCTCACCAACACCAAAGTGGCTTGAAAATGCATATGCAAATGCACTTGTGGAAAACACTGAGGAGAACACTAGCCATGGCTGTGTAGGTCAGGTTGATGTACAGTGTGCAGTTTCTCACCAGATTGCAGCTGCTACACAAGATCTGCATAATGGATGGTGCAACGGCTTTGGTCTGAGAGATGCAGTGGTGAATCATCTGAATCTGATCAAAGTGAAGATAAGAGTGAAAGGCATTGGTTGAAAAAGTGCAAGAGATTGATGGCGCTCTGTCAGAGTTTCTCAGCACCTAAGTAGTCTAATTTGCATTGAAAAAGGTACAGAATGCCAATGAGCCCTTCTGATGGCAAGCTGATGACAAAGAGAAAAGAAATGCTGAAACTGTCCTGTTGAATTCCTTTTTTATTATTTTAGTTACTTATTTTAAAGAAGACTAACTGTTTCAAGAAGCTACTTACAGAACTCGGCACTAAAACATTTGAGCTTGGCTATATATGATCTGATTACGGATAGACTTGTGCTTGCCTTAGAAATAGATGTAAAATTGTTATATGCTCAGCTTTTGCAATTTAAAAAAAAAAAAAGTCACTTTTGAAAATGAAATGTGTGATTAATTATAAATCATTTTATTATGATTTGAATTATCAGAAGGGTGGATTGATGGAGCAGATTTCCTCTGCAGTCAGGCATTGTTTTATTTTTTGTGCTTCAGACAGACTGCATTTAAATTGCCACGCACATTTTGGTGCAAGTTAAAAACATGGCACGTAAAAAAAACATGAAAGTGAGGCCTATTTAGTCTGAAATGCTTCTGCTGAATTAACATGTGTTTTTGCAATGTAGAGAAAAGTGGCCTTTTTAGCTTTGAAGATTAATAGAATGTGTTTCTCTCTTCCCAGCTCATCCCATGTAATCTAAATCCACTATTTCTGTCTTAAAAGACTTTGACTTGTTGCATATTTTGATAAATATTTTCAGTTAATAACACCTCTTTTACTTTGTTGCACATTGCACATTTATTTTACATGTTGTCATAAATAATAGAAAAGCTGCTTTACACTAGTAGCTTGGCTAGGAAAACACTTATAATGAGTATTAGTATGGAGTTTGGAAACATAATGTGCTGATTTACATGAAACTAATATTATCTTTGTGTTTATTTTATTTTGGGGCCTACCATTAAATGGCTGCCTGTGAAACCATCAAAAGCTATGGCTTGCTTTGAATGAGAAGGGAGCATGCGCAGACTGTGGCAGCTTTCCTCATGCCAAGAAGTCAAGAACACCTTGAACTGTACATCCTTGTGATTCTGCCAAATGTACCAGTGTTAGTTAAAAGTGTCCATCTGACTGCGCTTTGGCAGGAAGGAAGACTATTGAAAATTTTCCCTAGCAATTGTTGCAAACTTATAAAATGTATTTATTATGTATGCTTCATTTGTTAAAAACTGGCATGGTCAGGTTTTTAGAATGCGTCAGGGTGATGAGAACTCATGCCACCATGACTAACCAATCAACATACAGGTTTTCCTGAAATGCAACATTTTGTGTAGTCTGCCAAAATTTTGTGTATAAAAACTGACAGGGGCGGGCTTTCTCAGCTCAGCTGGCTTCTAGGCTCATTAGGGGGTGTGTGAGCTCTTGAAGAGAAGGAACAGATTAGGCCAGACAGCCTATGGGTTAGGTACGAGATCGTCACGGGTGCTGCAGGGGCGTCCAAGGAGAATCAGGGGGAGGTTTCTTGCTTCCAGGTCATATCTTGGCCACATTCCTTTGAGGTCTCGTGAAGGGCGGGCTGTCTCCCTCCCTGCTTGCTTTTTAGACACAGACAGATGCAGAAGAACAGCTGATTAAATAGAATTAGATGCTAAACTTCAAGTTATGCTTAGACAAATTAATTAGGTCTGAAAAGATTTATTTGACTTATGCATTTATTTTTCTTAATGGGAGATTTTTGCAAACTATTTGATTTTTGATTAGCCTTGCAAGACTATATTTTTCTTAGAAACTCTTTGAGTCTTGAATGACATTTTGCGCCACATTCCTACATGTTATGCCTATATGCAGACTGTAATGTGTTCTGTATTAATGCTATTTTTCCTGGTTTTCAAATTCTGTAACCTGATTGATATTTTATTAATGAATAAAGGGTCAGAGAAAATTTACTTTTTACTAGAAAATAAAACCCTTTAAATACTCAACAACTCTCTTTATTGGCTTAAATAATAATTGCATTTTTGACTGTTCATGATTATTAAAGTCTCCTGAAGGTATTACATGGTGTGAAGGGCCCAACACCTTTTGAGCGGTAAATTAGAGGTAGCATGAGGGTTTTGCATTGAGAAATTACCAGAAGAAATTACCGCTCCATCAGAAGTACGTAAGCCGCCTTGATTCCCCTGTTGCCTACATCCCCAATATTCCTTGCTGTAATGGTATTTTTATTGTGTATTACACTATTTACTTAATTTTTATCTGCTATAAATTTATTATGCTTGTTACTTTTTCGATTTATGTGATTTCACATGCAATGCCCTGATTTTTCTTTTTATACATTTTGTATTTATAATCAGTTGCCTCCTTATGATGTATTTTATTGATATATTCATTGTCCTGTTTCTTCTTTTCTGCCTTTTTGACCTTTTATTCCTCTCAATAAATCAAACTTTAAAAAAAAAAAGAAATACTGTAACAGATGTATTTTGCACACTACGCTCTAGGTGCGTATGATGATGTAAGGCGATTCATGTCGTTTTAGGGGTTCATTGCAATTCATGTGATATTTATGCAATATCAGTGGTTGTGGATGTGATACAGCATTTCCTGCTAAAGTATATAATGTATTTATGTTGTGTATGCCATGTATTTGTCAGGATAACAGGAATTACCTCAGAATTCACCTCAAATGTGCAGTGCAAAATTTTTTATGCTCAGTTGGCAAAGTGATTTATGATCTATGTGACGTCATGACAATTGCATAGTTGGCAAAGTGATTTATGTGACTGTATCTAAGGTGTTTTATGAGCAATACAAAGATTATTGTTTTATATAACCTTGTGTGGAGTTTTTTTTTGTGGTGTTACTGGCGTGTGCGTATGTTGCACAATCGCTTTACACATTGCCTCTGGGATAAGCCTGACTGCATTGCCAAGCTACCAAAGGGGTGAGTTTGGATTATCTTGGGTGTGAACTCCCTTACCCTGACTAGAGTGGTGGGTACTATCTGGCTTAAGTGCATACCCTAGCCATCCAGTAACCCCATTTTTAACAGCTACTAACGTTATTAGCTTTGTAATAGTGGCAAACATATCAGACAAGAGTACATTAGTGTTCACCAAATGCAAGATTACAACCAGCAATCACCTTAGCACATCAGAAATGGTTGCCAGCAGTAATGTAAAAGAGGCTTAGTCAATATGGAATGCCTCTAACGGAGTAATATGTAAAAGTCTTAGCTGCAATGCCTCTTACACCAATGTAATATCATTTGTATAAAGTCTGCCCTATGTCACATTATTTATCACTCAGATATCCGCTTTAAATATATTTAGCAAAAGCAGCCATTTTTCACCAAATATCAGCTTATGAGCACAGCAAATAAACATATTTTTGTCTTGAATATGCACTCCCATTTTTGTATGCCTATAATAATTTAATTATAATTAAAGGAAAAGCATCTACATTTAATACTCTGGTCTGCACACAGGAGAGCTACTTACAGGCAGTTGGAGAGCTACCAGTAGCTCATGAGCTACCTGTTCGAGAAGCCTGGTATATGGAATGTATGCAGATGTGCAGCGTAAAATGCTATTTATTAATATTGTTGATTGTGGGGAGGGGCTTTGACATCAGAGGCAAAGCCTTGAGTGGGTCCTGCAGCCACTTCCTCACTCAACAAAGGTAATACATACCCTACCAATCCCTGTGCCCCTGCATATATAGTTTATTCTTTATGTTCTTTTATGTGTAAAAAAAAGTTATTTATACAAACCCACAGCACTATAGCCTAGACAAAGGGTTCAAGCACTGAAGATCTAGATTATGATGGCTTTAGTGGTGGTGCCGGAACTTTGGTAGTGTTTAGGAAAGACAAGGGCACCCAAAAGGTATGCCATAGGGACCTTGGGCAGTATCATGCTACAAAAAACAGTGGTCCCTACTCGTGGACACAATAGACACAATGGTATACTGAGCTAATAATCACACACCTGATAAGTGTTATGTCTTTTGTCCAGCCGGACAAGAAATTTATTTAACAATTTTCTTAATAAAACTGAATGAACACATTAATAACAAGTGGGCACAGCCGTCACCCACAACATTCAGACAAAACAACGAACAGAATGGGAAAAGGAGCAAAGCAAAAATATGTGTACTTGTAGTCAGTGTTACAGACAGAGATTGTTATAACCACACCATTGCATTTCACAATATTTTAAATGTCATATTGCATAAGGGTTTTTTTTGGTCGACGATGCCAGACACCATTAACATAGGAGGAATCTGGAAAAGTAATGGTTGAGCATTAAAAAGGGTCAAGAGGTTTGAGAAATTAGTACTCAAAGATCTAAGCCACCTTGAGAACCAAAGGTCCTTCATACTATACAACATCACGCTTGAAGATGTAATGTATAAATGTATAGAATTGAGTTAAAAGGCAGTGTAATATTTAAAGACAACAATGACTATATTTTTGTCCTGATGATGATGCCCCTCATTTAACTTAGGCATCGAAACGTCGTCGACCAAAAAACCCCCTTATGCAATATGACATTTAAAATATTGTGAAATGCAATGGTGTGGTTATAACAATCTCGGTCTGTAACACTGACTACAAGTATACAGACATATTTTTGCTTTGCTCCTTTTACCATTCTGTTCGTTGTTTTGTCTGAATGTTGTGGGTCACGGCTGTGCCCACTTGTTATTAATGTGTTCATTCAGTTTTATTAAGAAAATTGTTAAATAAATTCCTTTTTCCGGCTGGACAAAAGACATAATACTTATCAGGTGTGTGATTAATAGCTCAGTATACCATTGTGTCCACGAGTAGGGACCACTGTTTTTTGTAGCAGGAACTTTGGTAGTAACACTTGCTTCAACCTTTGTACTGTGGAAACAAATATCAGATTTCTTGGCGACGTTTGTTTTCACTAGCATTGCATCAACACACACTGCTTTCCTGCAGGACCTGTGGCACAGAGCATCATAAACTGCCTTTCATGGAGTTAGAAGATTTAAGCATCCTGTATGCAACAATTGTACTGGAGCAGATTCAAGCAATTTACTGAGGTTATTGTCTTTAAAAACGTAATTCCATATTTAAAGTCTCCTATGATTTTTTTCTTTTTACATTAAATGTATTCTTTCACACAGAAGGCTCCAGGCACTCATTACAGCAGTATAGTTCTGAATGAGATACACAGCAGGCCCCTTGTGGGTGAACAATCAGCCTTTTGTTTGTGGTTCATCGGAAGGCAAAGATAATGGTTGCTTCTGACAATGGGTGAAATCTAATTTTCTTTCCCGCCCCAGAACGCTGAGCACATTCACCAGGCTCTTCCACTCTTAAAGGTGCTCCAAACCTAAAATCATCTTTGGCACGAAGCAATGGGCATTTAATTTAGCCTTATAGCCTGCCTCAGCCGGCTATATCGGCCATTAGAACATTGGAATGTTGGGAGCTCCATTGCAGACAATGGAGTGCTCCATGCTTCTACGGGCCGGTAAAGGCCCGCAGAGCAAGATTCCAATGTTCTACAAAGGCTTCTCGAAGCTCGAGGGGATTTATATCCCCTCGAGCTTCGAGAACCATTTGTTTAATTTGCTAGAACATTCTGCCCTCTAGTGGCAGAATGTTCTAATAGCCTTATAGCCCTTCGTAGCAGGGCTATAAAGGCTCGGGCCTTTAACGATTCAGTGGGCCTTTAATAAACGGTATAGCCCGCTACGGCGGGCTATAAGGCTATATTAAATGCCTGCTCCAGCGTTAAAACCTGAGTCGAAGGCCGAAGACTAATATCCGGAATATCCCACCAATGGCAGGGTATCACAACATTCCGCCCTATCAGGGCACAATGTTCTAATTAGTAAGAAAAAGGCCTTACAGAGCCCGAGTGGGTTGAAATCCCCTTGGGCTCCGTGAGGCCTTTCTTCACAGCTGTTGCTGTGAAATACAAACATTGGAATGTTGGAGCTCCGGGCTTATACCAGCCATTAAATGTACAGGAATTTATATAGCGCAAATCACCAACTGGTCTCTAAGCGCTTGCTTAGGGAACCCGTCCTGGCATTCCCCTGTAAGATAACCCCGGCAGGGTATCCGCAAGGTGAAAGCCAGGCATCCCACCGCGAGGGCCGTTGTGGAGATTAAGCAAGCTATTGCCCAGAGTCGCAGAGTGTGAACCCGTGAATCGAGTAGGCACCGGAGCGAGAATTGTCGAGTCCATGGACATTTTAGGACTCAAGACCCCGCCGAGCCGGGAATATAACCCTGGTCCCGGGCTGACCTCTGCTTCCAGGTCTGCCTCCTCTAACCAGTGAGCCACACTTCTCCACTATCTACTCCACTGTCTTCGGCTGGATCACTCAACATTTCAATGTTCTAATATGCATCCGATCTCCCACTTTAATCTTCCTCGCACTGGACCTTTTTGTTTTTTCCTGTGCCTTCTCTACTCTTAACCTAATGTCCACCACTATTCTGCTTGTGTAAACCCACTTCCATGTACACACTGTGCACAGTATAGAGAAGTGGTCTTCAAACCTTGTTGCATCAAGGCCAACAAGCAAAACATTTTGCAGGGGCCCCTACCTTCAAGTTGACGTGTAGGGAGAGATTACATTTTTAGGATAGCAGAAGGTGTATAAAGGAGACGGGCTTGTTCAAATGTATTGCACTTTGGGGATTTATTGGGCCGTTCCCCTTTCCACCTCTCTCCAGATTCTTACACCTCTTTCTCACTGTTGACTCCTGCATTGTTTCTGGCATGCCCCCACAGTCTATGCCTACCTCCTCGCTTCCACAAACTCCCACAAACTCCTGCAGCTTTCCCTCCCTCTTGCCACTTTTATAACCCTCCGGACTCTGCAGCATACCCACCCTCCATGACATAGAGCTCAACGCAAGAGTGTCACTTTGCAAGGGCTCACTTTCACCCTTCAAACAAGCAAAACTTCTCTCATTAACCTGATTCAGATCACCCACACTGCAAACCTATTTCAACTAAAACAAATTGTTTTATTGCCATCGTTGTCAATGGAATCACTCTTTAAAACCTCTACATCTCGCCAGACTTAGAGCCTCAAAAGGTCGAGAAGTATGCTCCAGGAAACCACAGCACTTACTCCCTCCAAGCTCCTTCAGCTTCTGTGCCCCATGCTCCGTCAGTGCTCCCTCAGCCCATGTTTCTGCAGAACTTACTTTTTTTCCAAGATTTTGGAATTCTCCCTTGCTCCAGACCAATTCACTTCATTATTCCTCCAAGCATTCTCACTACATGCTTTATTATCAACCCATCCTCACTGGCTCCAGCAGTGCACCGTTCCTTGAGACGCCTGAAGCTCTCCCATCCTGCTTGGTCTGCTTCTTTTGGGCCTCACCCCACTGCTCAGTCCTTGCCCTTTCCCCACAACAACCACAACTGCCAGACAAAAAGTACAAAACAATACTAGCCCACACAATGATGCTGAACCTGTCATCAATGTAAAGGGGTAAGACTGTTTTAGTAATTTTTACATACACATTTGTGCTTGATTGCAGGTTCCCACTCATATGTAACAAGGAAAGTCAACATCCAACTTCTTTAATGTGGAGATGCCCCGTGCCCCCAAGAAGAGGCCACGCCCTCCAGGGGGGCGCACCCCACAGTTTGAAGACTTCTAGTGCAAGTCCTACCCTTAAACACTTAAAAGAAACTAAAACCTGTGTAAGAATGTGGACTATTTCATTATGATAACACATGTCCGCTTTTGCTTCTGGCTCATTGAATGCACATCGCACCAGCATTCTGTCATTCTCCATGAACAATTCATAAGAAGTCTTTGCATAGGCTAGTATTTCGGCCGGCACCATTTTTGACACAGCTAACCTTGCATAGTATACGTTCTTACTAATTTGAAGTCCTCATCCCTTCCCAAAGCATCTATCCATTCCTCTGTCGAGATCCAACATGATCGAGACATATCAAACACAGCAACTAAACCTCCCTCTTCTTCTTCCTTTCCTTCCATTGTTCTTTTACCTCAACAGGAGACCTGAAAAGATAGCCTGCAAACCGATTCACCCACCCACCCAAAGGGCATGAATTACTTCCAATTGAATTTATAATGTACAACTCAATCTTGCAACCTTAATGTATGGTCCTTTAAAACATTGCCACAGAAAATGTACGCAAGTGTGTGCAGTTTGTTAACATAGTAATCTTCTCCCCTAAAAACAACTCATAACTTTTCATTGCCCAGCAACAATCCACATCAATTTTTCAATTCTCCAGGACACCCCTTATCCCAACTGAACATCTTCTTCCTCCTTAACAAACCCTTCATGCTCTCTGTCCTGGTTGTGAAACCTTGTAAGAAGTTAGAATAAAATGTGCACAAGCCCAGAAATTGAGAAACTTTGTCCCTGTCAGTTGGACGCAGATAATTTGCAATAGCATCCACAAGTCCTGCTCTTGGGTCAATCCTTTTATCTGACAACACATTCTGTTATTCTCAAACTTCCACTTTTCCATATTTCTCTAGATTCCAGTAACCTTAATGTTTGCAGCACCTGATGAAATCTCTATCATGTCTGTCCTGGAAAGCAACAACAAATTCACTTCTCTCCAGAAACTCAAACATGATTCCATGAAAATCCCTGGCTGCAGTCAGAAGCTCAAACAGCAATCTACAAAAATTGAAATATCCAATTAGAGACACGAATGCTGTCAAGTAGTTTGATTCAGAATGAAACTCAACCAGTGAATAGGTAGATGCAAGATCTATTTTACTAAACCAATCTGGCATTTTAAACATCAACAACAAATCAATCATGGACAGCAAGGGGTGGGAGACTATCCATTTACACTGAAGTCAATCTAAATTCCCAACATAGTGTCCATTTAGATAATAATAACTCGTATTTGTAAAGCATCAACATATCACCCCGCAAGGGTTTCAAGGCGCTGACAGCTGTCGAGGAGATTTAGTGAGCTGTTGCCCAGAGTCACATGATGCTGAGCTGAGCTTCCGCTTGGCATCAAACTGCAGTCCCTGTGCTCCGGAGTCAACCGCTCTGGCCACTGCGCCACACCTCTCCCTCTTTTGGGAGCTATAACCAATGGTTATAACCATCAGGGGTGATCCTATGTGTTCAATTCTTCCAAGACCACATATTTTAAAAGCTCATCAGCCAGATCTTCTCTACCACTTAAGTGAGAATTTCTTATTCCACACATTACTGATATTCCACTTTCCTACTTGCAAATCCTATGTTTAAAGCCACAAATGCTGCCTAATTTGAAGCTGGAAACCTCCTCAAATTATTTTCTGATTAACCCTCATTCTATGACTAATTGTTCTCCCACTATCAAAACTTGTTTTTCCAGCTTGGCTCCGAATAATTATCAGGGAACAGACCATCAATTGTGGCTTGCCTGGAATATCCTAACAATCCAATCTTTCTCTCTTCACGCGATACAAGAGCTAATTAAGGGGGTGCAAATTTGTTACTGTCCCAATGATGAAGTTATCAAAGTGATATGGATTCCTGAATCGACTAAGAAACACAATTCACACCCGGCAATACATATGTTTGTATAGGCAACCAGATAGTCTTGCATGCTACCCTTAACTGTGAATAGACCATCTTAGCTGCAATTGCTCTGATCATCTTCATTGTCTCAACTAATGGCAATGATTTTAACTTTCTGCCTCGGACATACCTTAGCAAAAATATCCGGCATATCTTAAAACATTATCCGCTGGAAAGCCTGTCCTGTCATTTACATGCATTGGATATCACCTTTTATATGTTTTCCATTTGAAGAACCCTCCGGTTAAATCTTGTACTACATATCTTTTATTAAAACAGGAATTCACTTTGTGTTTCTCCTGAACAAATCCCACCATATGGTTCCAAATTTTATCCAGTTCCTTAGAAGATAAAAGACACATCAATGCTTTTAAAAATGCAAAGGGCATCACTCAAAAACGTGTTTTTCAGAGAAAACTATTTTTGTTCAGCCTCCTTATCTCAACACATGGTAACAATTTAATCTGGATTAGATACAGTGTTTGCAAGGTACAGTTTTCAATTATACAGTCTGCTTCCAATATTCATAGGGTAAGAACATACTTATCAGTAGGCTCGCTACCACTGAACTGGGTTGTATATCGAAGCAAATTTCTTATTTTGTAACCCCAACCCATGCTTATCCAACTCCTTTTTTTCTTTTAAGCAATTTCTATGGTGGGAAATGTTGAAAAAATGCTTACCCTTCTAACCTCAATTTATATTCTAAAAGAAACCTCTATTCCTATGTGTTACATCTATATTAAACCAATTCCACCTACATACTCCGAAAAATGCCCAGAAACAAGTATCCTAATGGGTAAATAACTAGCTCTTCCCGAAAAAAGTTTGTGGTGGATTCACACACTGCATAGTAAACAAATACGAAATATTATTACTTGTAAGTACTGAATGTGAAAAGCAGACACAACAGTGTTTAAAAATACTTTATGGAAAAGCATCTGAAATTACCACCCACTAATACAAGAACACTATATAGATAATAACTTGAATACTAAAATGAAGGCAAGAAAGAACAAAATAACAATTGGATTTAATATTAAAACTTCACCCAAAACAGACACTATTGGATGGCCCAACCGGTTTTTACGCAAAATGACAACTGGAGCCTTCAGTTAAGCGTCCAGGCAATAGTACAAGAAGAACAAGTTACTTACCTTCGGTAACGATATATCTGTAAGAAACATTAGTTAGTGTTAGATTCCTTACCTTAGAATATCCCCAGGCGTCAGTCTGGATCCGGAAACTTTTGCGTAGCAGTACCCTTGCGCGTCGGTAGGCGTCGTCTGCAGGCGTCTCCTGCGGCTCCGTGTCCGTCGTCGGCGTCGTGCGCCGTGATGACGTCGCTGGAGTATATAGACGCCGCCTCCGCGCGCTGACGTCAGTTCTTTGTACACAGCTTTTCCGCGCCAGAAGACGCAGAGCCATGAGAGAACCAACACTGGTGCCATTTGAAACTAGGGCCCTGAAAGGGATGTCCTTAACCCTAGGTATCAGTTCGCAGAACGGGGAGGATGGGTGGGTTCGGTAAGGAATCTAACACTAACTAATGTTTCTTACAGATATATCGTTACCGAAGGTAAGTAACTTGTTCATCTGAAAGAAACACGTTAGTGTTAGATTCCTTACCTTAGAATAGATACCCCAGCAATACCAACCCCGGTGGTGGGTCTGCGAACCAATACATTCCTACACCAGAAAGTCCTGGAGGACAGAACGGCCAAAGAAGCCATCCCTCCGGACTTGACTGTCCAGGCAGTAGTGCCTCGCAAAAGTGTGCAGCGAGGCCCACGTAGCCGCTTGGCAAATGTCCTGCAAGGGGACTCCCCGGCCCAGGGCAGTAGTAGCCGCCGTGGCCCGAGTGGAATGGGCCCTCAGCCCAACAGGAGGCTCCTTCCGAGCCAAAGAGTAGCACGCTTTGATGCAGAGAACGACCCACCGCGAGATGGTCCGTTTATGTACCGCCCGTCCCTTCTTCGCACCCACGTAGCCAACAAACAGTTGGTCATCCACCCGGAACTGGCGTGTGCGATCCATGTAAAATGAAAGCGCACGTTTTGGGTCCAGACGATGGAGCCGCTCTTCATCCTTTGAAGGATGCGGAGGCGGGAAGAAGGAAGGGAGGGTGATGGACTGCCCGATATGGAAAGCAGAAACTACTTTGGGCAGGAAAGAAGGTCTAGTCCTCAGAACCACCTTGTCAGGATGGATGGACAAGAAAGGAGGTTTGACAGAAGGAGCCTGGAGCTCACTCACCCTCCTGGCAGAGGTGATGGCAACCAGGAAAGCCGTCTTTAAAGTCAGGAGACGGAGAGGGCAAGAATGAAGGGGCTCAAAGGGAGCACACATTAAAAAGGTTAGAACCAGGTTCAAGTCCCACTGAGGCATCACAAACGGAACAGGAGGATACATGTGTGTGATGCCCTTCAAGAATCTCGTTACAATTGGGGACTTGAACAAAGAAGGCTGATCAGGAAGCCTAAGAAAGGCTGAAAGGGCAGAAAGGTAGCCCTTGATAGTGCCCAGAGCAGAGCCCTGCTGGGCAAGAGAGAGAAGGAACAGAAGAACCTCGGAGAGAGGGGCAGAAAGAGGATCCACAGCCTTTGCTGTGCACCATGCCACAAACTTGTTCCACCGACAGGCGTATACCGATTTCGTGGAGGGACGCCTGGCTGCCAGAATTACATTACAGACTTCAGGAGGCAAGTCAAATGGCCTCAACTGCCGCCGCTCAATCTCCAAGCATGGAGGTGGAGACTGGACAGGTTCGGGTGGAGGACCGTCCCCTGTTGTTGCGACAGAAGGTCCTCCTGAAGAGGCAGGCGGATCGGGGGACCGACTGACATGCTGAGTAGCTCGGGATACCAGTACCTTCGAGCCCAGTCCGGAGCCACAAGGATAACTTGGGCCTTGTCGCGCCTGATCTTCTTCAGCACTCTGGGCAGAAGTGGTATAGGCGGAAAGGCGTATAACAGACCGCAACTCCACTCGCGCCGAAAGGCGTCGCCGTGCGAGTGCCGTCTTGGAAACTCCAACGCGCAGAACTGATGACATTGCGCGTTCTCTTCTGTGGCGAATAGATCTAACCAAGGCTCTCCCCATTTCCGAAAGAGGCCTTGCGCCACGTCCGAGTTGAGACGCCATTCGTGATCCATCGAGCACCGACGGCTGAGTTTGTCCGCCCTGGCGTTCAGAGAACCTGCCAGGTGTTGAACCGTCAGAGTCACGCCCTGACGTTCCAGCCACTGCCAGAGGCGCAGAGCCTCCTGGCAAAGGGTCCACGACCCCACCCCGCCTTGTTTGTTGCAGTACCACATGGCGGTGGTGTTGTCCGTGAACACCTGCACTACACTCCCGTTGACAAAGGGGAGGAATGCCTTCAGTGCTAGACGAATCGCCTGTAGCTCCAACAGGTTGATATGGAGCCAGGACTCCGCCGGAGACCAGATGCCTCTGATCTCCGCCTCTCCCAAGTGGCCTCCCCAGCCCTGGAGGGACGCGTCCGTCACGACAACGTGCTCCGGTTGGGGGAGGGAGAGGGACTTGCCCCTGACCCAATCGCGGTCCGTAAGCCACCACTGCAGTTGTCTCGCAGTGCCCTCCGAGATCAAGACGTGGTCGGACAAGTTGCCCTGATGCTGGGCCCACTGAAACTTCAGGTCCCACTGCAGAGCCCGCATCCGCCACCGGGCGTGATGCACCAGAAGGATGCAGGAAGCCATCAGCCCCAGCAGCCGCAGCAGCCGCAGCGTCAACCTGACCGAAACCCGGGATAGCGGCTGAAAGATGGGAATCAACGCCTGAATATCCCGGATCCGCCGTTCCGGAGGATAAACCCGAAACTGCGCCGAGTCCAGAACCGCTCCGATGAAAAGGAGCTTTTGAGAGGGACACAGGTGTGATTTCGGCACATTGATGGAGAACCCCAGGTCGTGCAAGAGGTCTGCCGTCATCTGGAGGTGGTGGACGACTGTCTGGGGCGAGCCCGCCTTCAACAACCAGTCGTCTAGGTAGGGGAAGACTGAAACCCCTAACCTGCGCAGATGGGCTGCGACCACCGCCAACACCTTTGTGAACACCCGTGGGGCGCTGGTAAGGCCGAAGGGGAGCACGATAAACTGAAAGTGCTCCTGGCCTACCGTGAACCGCAGGTAACGCCGGTGGGCCGGCAGGACGGGGATGTGAAAATACGCATCCTGCAAGTCCAACGCTACCATCCAGTCTTGCGGGTCTAGAGCAGCCAAGACCTGAGCCAATGTCAACATCTTGAACTTCTCCTTCCGGAGGAAGCCGTTGACGTTCCTTAGGTCCAAGATAGGACGTAGGCTCCCTTTGTCCTTCTTGGGTACCAGAAAGTAGTGGGAATAGCAACCACGTCCTACTTCTGGCCCAGGAACGCGCTCGATGGCCCCCTTGGCCAAGAGGGCCGTAACTTCCTCCTGCAGAAGTTGCAAGTGGTCCCCCGACACACGGTGGTTCTGCGGTGGCATGGCTGGAGGAGTGGTCTCGAAGGGGAGGGAGTAGCCCCTTCGGACGATTTGCAGCACCCACCTGTCCGATGTGATCGTGCGCCAGCGGGCGTGGTGATGGCGAACCCTGCCACCCACTGGCGTCACGTGGGCCTGAAAGCACGGACTAGGAGGATTTTGAGGCAGATGCTGCGGGGGGAGATATGGCCTGACCCCGCCGTTGACCCCGACCGCCTCCACGGCGGTTTCCAAGGCCGCCACCGCGTTGAAGTGATTGCTGCGGTGCGTGGCTGGCAGCACGTGTGGGGGCGCCCCTTCCGTGGCCACGAAAGGAGTGAAACGAACCCATTTGCTGGCGCTGGGTCGAGAGACCCAAGGACTTTGCCGTGACCCTGGAGTCCTTGAAGCGTTCCAGCGCGTGGTCCGCCTTGTCACCAAACAGATGACAGCCATCGAACGGCATGTCCATCAAAGTGTTCTGGACATCTGCCGAGAAGTTGGCGGATCTCAACCAGGCGTGGCGACGAATCGCCACCGTCGTGGACATCGCTCTGCCTAGCGAGTCGGTCGTATCAAGACCACATCGAATAGAATATCTAGCTGCATCTCGGCCCTCAGCTACAGCTTTGCCGAGTTTTGCCCGCACCTCCATGGGGCATTCTGGCAGCAGCTCCGCGACCGTATCCCACACAGAGTGGGTGTAGCGGCCCAAGAGGCAAGCGGTGTTGCAAGACCGCAGTCCTAAACTCAGGGAAGAGAAGACCTTCTTGCCATATTGGTCATACCTCTTGGATTCCCGATCGGGCGGGGCCGACGGGAATGCGAACTGGGAGGTAGAGGCCTGGATCACCAGGCTCTCAGGGGTGGGGTGGGTGGACAGGAACTTGGGGTCGTCCGGACAAGGACGGTGGCGTCTGGCCACGTTCCGATCAACAGGCGCACCTGAAGAGGGCCTGGACCACGTGCCCAACAGAACGTCTGATAAGGCTTCGTTAAACGGCAGCAGAGGCTCCTGTGGGCATGACCGCGGTTTGAAGACCTCAGTGAGGATGTTAGGCCTCACGGCCGCGACGGGGAGCTCAAGGTTTAAGGCCTTGGCAGCCCTCATCAACACCACTGAATAGGCAGCTCCCTCCTCCGATGCCACGGAAGGAGGAGAGACAAAACCAGGGTTAGGAGAGTCATCTAAACCACTGGCGGCCCCAAATCACCTGTCCAGTCCATGTCATACTGACACTCACGTGACAGAGGGTTCTCAGACCCCTCCCAGCCCTCACCGTACTCTACATCATCACCATAGTCGGTGTCAACCATGTAGACCGGCTCCACGGGGTCGACAGGCCCCATCGGCGTCGAGCGACGCCGGTCCGACTCCGCGTCCGGATTCGGTGAGGGTATGGGGACGGCGCCGCCCGGAGCTGGCGCCGGAGCCGGAGCCCCAGTGCCGCCCGAAGCTGGCACCGAGGAACCGGCGTCGCGCGGAGGCAACCCCGATGGAATCGGCGCCGGGTTGGATGGACGTCCATCCGGCGTCGACCCTGAAGGTCCTAGCGGCGCCGGGGTCGGCGCCGTCGGCGGCGCCGGTGTCGGAGCATCCGACGGCGTCGAGGTAGGGTCAGCTGGACCGCTAGGGCCCCCGGACGGGTTCACTGGGCCCGTAGGCGCCGTGGAACCCGCCGGAGGAGATAGGGCCCTCATGGCCACGAGGAACGCCTCTATCTCCTCAGGCGTCGCACCTTGCCCAGGGACCTGAGGGTATGGGGCAGGCCGCGCCGGCGACTCTCGCGGAGCCGCGGGGTTGGGGTCACCCGAACCCCCGGCCGCATCGCGCGAGCGTCGGGGGGAGTCGGGGGTACGATGACGACGCCCCGACTTCTTGTGTTTCTTACCTGATGAACTCGACGAGTGATGTCGACTTCCGGAGCGCCCGGCGCGGCTCCGCTCCCTCGAACGCTCCCTGGACCTCCGGCCGGACCGCGACCGCTCTCGACGCGGGGCCGACACCCGGAGCTCGAGTAGCTTGCGGGACCGCTCCCGCCTAGCCTTGTTAGTCAGAGCCCGGCAATCGACGCAGGAGTCGACGTCGTGGTCGGGGCCCAGGCACCGGAGACAGAGTCGGTGATGGTCCGTGACCGACATCGTGCGGTCACAACCGTCACAGTTTTTGAAACCGGGCATCCTACCAGGCACAAAAGATAGATATAAGTTTAAATAACTTGGTCAAAAGACCGGGTACCGCTCTTCAGATCTGCGCCCACTGGCGCGGAAAAAAGAAGAACGGACGTCAGCGCGCGGAGGCGGCGTCTATATACTCCAGCGACGTCATCACGGCGCACGACGCCGACGACGGACGCGGAGCCGCAGGAGACGCCTGCAGACGACGCCTACCGACGCGCAAGGGTACTGCTACGCAAAAGTTTCCAGATCCAGACTGACGCCTGGGGATATTCTAAGGTAAGGAATCTAACACTAACGTGTTTCTTTCAGATAAGCAATATAGTGAATGGTGTGTCTATCACTGATCCACTACATGCTTTAGTGTAGCTGATAGCGAGCACACAGGTATGCATATTCGGGCAGTGACTAGGGCAATCATGAGTTGGATGATGGCTTCAAAGGTAAAATATTTTCAGATTTTCCTAATTCACTGAAGTTGGAGAAAGCAGGAGAAGATTACTGCTCCTATCTGTGGTTTCATGGAGAGGTCCTCATCTATGAGGACCCTGAGGCTTTTTACAGCTTCCTTGGCCATAGGGGTAGAGCCCATCTAAGGGGGTCAAAAGAAAGGATTCCAGAGGTCGAGTTTGTTTTTAGTGATGACAATTACTTTTTTATCAGAATTTAGTTTTCGCTGGTTAGAGTTCATCCAGTTGCAAATGTGTAAATTGTGTTTTGGAAGATTTCCTTGGATTTCAAGGTGTTGTCAATAGTGAAGAGCAGCTGCATATCATCAGCGTATTATAAATTCTTACATTCATTTTCTTTAGGAATGTACAAGGGGGTAAATATACTGGTTAAAAAGATGAGGGGACAGGAAGGATCCCTGAGGTACTTCACATTTTAGTAGGACCTTAGATGAACTAAAGGGAGAGAGTTGGATGGATTGAGACTGGCTCTTGAGGAAGGATTTCATCCAGTCAGGGGCTGTGCCCTGCATGCCTGTGCTCTCGACACGGTCAATCAGGAGAGCATGTTTGACCATGTCGAAGGTCGCTGAAAGCTCTAGGAGGACCAATGCCTGAATGATGCCTCTGTCTTCTTTTCTCGTATCATCTACTACAGAGAAGATGGCCGTTTCAGTTGAGTGGGCAGTCTGGGATCCTTCCTGGTGAGTGTTGAGGAAATTAGAGTCTTCTAAGAAGGAGCAGAGATGCTAAGCGACATGAGCCTCTAGTATCTTTGCGAGGTAAGGGAGTAAGGAGATGGGTTTTTCAAGACTGAGGCGTCTTCTCAGGGCTTTTTATGGAGCAGGACCACCACAGCCTCCTTGGAAGCATTAGGAACACTGCCCTGAATCAGCCACAGGTTGAGGAGGGCGATGGCCGGGTCAGGAAAGAGGGAAAATATACGTTTTAGAATCCAAGCCGAGGGGAGGGGGTGGCGGGGAACAGGGGAAGAAACAAGTTACTTACCTGTAACTTTAGTTCTCCAGTATTGGTAACTTTCATAGATTCCCATTGCTTGTATCATTCCCCGTCGTCGGAATGGGAGCCTCGGTAATAATATATATATATATATACCTAGGTAAATACACCCTAATAGGTGTAAAAAAGGTAAAAAATTAGGCCTAGGCCTCATTATCTTTTGTAGCCTATTGGTGTCATTATGTAAAAAGACCCAAAGTCCCCTTAGCAACCAATCAGATCAGCCTCACCCTGAAGAACCTTCCTGAGAAAGCTCAGAGCCTCAGATTTTCGTAGCCGTTGCTTTACCACATAATCACCTAGCCCTAAAGTGAGCTTTCCCAGGGGAGGCGGGTGGGCGCATGGGAATCTATGAAAGTTACCAATACTGGAGAACTAAAGTTACAGGTAAGTAACTTGTTTCTTACTCCAGTATTGGAACTTTCATAGATTCCCATTGCTTGTATCAGAGTAGATAGCAGTTAGCATACCGCAAACATTTCGTGCACAGTACAGAATCATTATAAACTAATGACATCACAGATTATAACAACCATAAAGCAGTAAAAAAGCATAATAAACGAAATGTTTGGAAAAACAGGAGGAGGGAAGAGAGGAAAGCTCACCTCTTATTGGAAGAGATTTCTCAGGACTGCCTGTCCTACAGCCGAATCCTCCTTTGCAGCCGCCTCCAGGCAGTAATGTCTCGTGAAAGAGTGCGTACTGCTCCAGGTGGCTGCTCTGCAAATGTCCTTTATGGATACTCCAGCAAACAGCGCCGTTGATGCTGAGATCGATCTCGTGGAATGTGCCTTCACCTGTCCTTGTAAAGGTTTGCCTGCCGCCTGGTGGCAGAACCGGATCGCACTAGTTATCCATCTAGATATCCCTTGTTTTGACAAAGGAAATCCTTTCCTTGGGGCTCCGAAAGCCACAAACAGTTGGGGTGTTTTTCGAAATCCAGCAGTGCGTTGTAGATAGAATTTCAAACATCTCTGAACGTCCAGAGAATGAAGTGTCCTCTCAGCCTGGGTTGAAGGTCGAGGAAAAAAGGATTTTAAAACCACTGGCTCGTTAAGATGAAAGTCTGTCGGTACCTTCGGAATGAACTTGGGGTTCATCCGCAGAATCACTGTATCATTCTTGAACTGTAAGAAGGGTTCTTTGATGGTTAAAGCCTGAAGCTCTCCTACTCTCCATGCAGAGGTGAGTGCCAAAAGTAGCGCCACTTTCCATGATAGGAACTTCAGGTCCGCTTTATGTACTGGCTCAAATGGCGGTCTCATCAGCTGAGCCAGGACCACATTCAAGTGCCACACCGGAGGTGGGGGCCTAACTGGCGGGAAAACTCTAAACAGTCCTTTCAGGAATTGTTTGATTACTCTCGCTGACAATAGAGAGGGGCCCGATCTTGTTCTCCTATACCTGGAAATAGCTGCCAAGTGGACCTTGATTGAAGCATGAGCCAGACCTGCTCGTGCCAACGAAAGAATATATGGTAAGAGTTGATGTGGAGCTGACGAGAAAGGATGTACATTTTCCCTCTGACACCACAAATGGAACCTCTTCCATTTCGCTCTATATGTCTTATTAGTGCTAGGGGCTCGTGCCTGTGCCAAGATGGTCCTGCATTCTTCTGGGATGTTTAAATCCTTAAACTCTCTGTATTCAGGAGCCAAGCCGCCAACTGAAGCGAGCTCGGGTTCGGGTGAAGAACCTGGCCGTTGTACATTGACAGAAGTGTCAGTTTGGGTTGCAGATGAATGGGTTGTGTCTCTGATAGAAGAAGCAACTCCGTGTACCAAAACTGGCGAGCCCAGGCAGGCGCTATTAGTATCATCCTGCACCTGTCCATCTTGAGTTTCTTGAGGACTCGAGGAATTAGGGGAAATGGCGGAAAGGCGTAAACAAACGCGCCTGACCAGGACATCGAAAGGGCATTCCCCAGTGACCCTTGATGGTGTTCCCTGCTTGCGTAACACCGGCATTTCTTGTTCCCCGGTGTTGCAAACAGGTCGATCGAACGGAAGAAGATGTCCTTGATCACTGCGTCCTCCAATTCCCACTCGTGCGAGACTGCTCTCAGGCGGCTTAGCGTATCCGCCTTCGTGTTGCATACTCCTGGAAGGTGTTCTGCTACGAGTGTGATGTTCTGCGCTATAGCCCATTCCCACAGTATTTGGGCTTCCTGTGAAAGCAGTGGCGATCTTGTGCCTCCCTGCTTGTTGACGTAATGCATTGCGGTGGTGTTGTCCGTCCGCACCAGGATCGCTGAATCTGTAATCCTTGGGAGGAAAGCCAACATTGCCAGTCGAATAGCTCTTAGCTCCAGAACGTTGATATGTAGACGACGTTCTTCCGGAGTCCAGTGACCACTGACCTGGAGGTCTTGCATGACCGCTCCCCAACCTTGAAGAGAAGCGTCCGTGGTAATGACCTGAGGAGCCCGTGCAGCCTTGATACTGAGTCCCACAGTGAGGTGAGATCTTTTCATCCACCATGAAACCGACCGTTTCATCCGCTGGGTTATTGTCACCCTGTCGTCGAACGAACCTTCCACTTGTCTCCACTGAAGGTCCAGTTCCTCCTGCAGGGGGCGCATTCGCAGTCTGCAATGCGGAATCAATTGAATACAGGATGAAATCGACCCTAGAAGAGATTTGTACATCCTGACTGTCATCCAACTTCTCTTTTGGAAACGAGTGGCTGACGATATGAGTTTCATCTGTCTCTCTTCCGATGGGAAGGCTTTGCACTCCTGAGTATCGAGTATCGCTCCCAAGAACTTCACCGTACCTGCCGGCTGAAGGAACTGATTTTTCCTTGTTGAGTTGTAAACCCAGATGAATAAAGAGGTCAAGCATGTGCTCACTGCCTTCGATGCCTCTTGTAAGCTTGGGGCCTTCAGCAGCCAGTCGTCTAAGTACGGGAATACTTCCAGCGACTGTCTCCTCAGAAATGCTGCTACCGGTGCCAGCACCTTTGTGAATATCCGAGGAGCGGACTTTAATCCAAATGGGAGCACCATGAACTGGAAGTGACTCTTGCCTACTGTAAAGCGAAGGAAACGTCTGTGAGCTGGATGGATCGGGATATGGAAATAGGCATCTTCCAGGTCTAATATTGCCATGTAGTCGCCTGGGTTCAAGAGGCGCAATATGTCCTGGAGAGAAATCATCCGAAACGACAGTTTCGTGAGATAGGTGTTGAGCTCCCTCAAGTCCAGGATAGGACGCCACTTTTGTTTTGTTTTGCGGATCAGAAACAATCTTGAATAGAAACCTTCTCCCCTTTGTGATAGGGGAACACGCTGGATCGCCCCTTTTTGAAGCATTTGTTGAGCTTCCTCTTGAAGAAGGTTCAGATGTTTCGAAGTAGTGGCGTGGGGAGCTCTTGTAGGTGGAAATTCCTGGAATTCTAGAGTATGCCCATTTCGGATGATGTTTAATACCCACTGATCCGATGTAATCTCTTCCCAGCTGCTCAGATGTTGTGATATCCTGCCGCCCACTGGAGATCCCAGAAGCGGAGGAACAGTTGGCAGAGTCAGGAGGCCGCTATTGACGCTTGCCAGCGTCCTTGCCCTGACGCCCCTGTCGTCCACGAGCGTTTTGGCGAGAGAAAGACTGGGATTGCGACTGCCGCTGATAGTATTGATTGCCGTACTGGGGCCTGTAAGACTGCGACTGCTGTGAATATCGCTGTTGCTGATAACCTCCTCTAGGTGAAGAGAAACCTCTTCCTCGTGCTCCACGGAACGGTGTCTTCCTATATTGCAGGTTCCCCAGAGCCCTTGCTGTCTCTGTGTCCTTCTTTATACCCTGTAGGGTCTCATCGACGTGTTTCCCAAACAACATGTCCCCGTCAAAGGGCAAATCCAAAATCCTATTCTGGACCTCTGGCCGGAAGTATGTAGCTCTCAGCCACCCTTGTCGCCGAAGAACCGCTGCGCAGCCTAGGGCACGGAAAGAGATGGTGGCGATGTCCATCGCGCAGTCAATCATTTCCGAAGAGGAACGTTGTCCCTCTTCCAGAAGTTTCTGTGCTTCCGCTCTCTGGTCATCCGCTAGCAGATTCACATAGTGTGCCACATCACTCCACATCTGGCGGTCGTACCTTGCTAGGATCGCCAAGGCATTCGCCGCTCTGACCAACAAGCTAGCCATCGACGAAAAACGCTTCCTAGCGTTGTCCAACCTTCTACCCTCCTTATCCGGCGGAGTCGTGAGGGTGGCCGAAGGATTCCGCGATTTCTTCTGTGCCGCTAGCGATATGACCGAGTCAGGTCTAGGTTGTCCAATCAAACAGGCGGGACTGTCATCAGGAGCTTTATATTTTTTCTCCAAGCGCGGAAGAGTTGGAATGACCGTCGCTGGGGTCTGCATCACTTTCTTCCCTTCCTCCCATATGTGCTCTACAATGGGAATCGAGCGCACGGCCTTACGGTATGCCTCTTTAAAATCGTACAGGAAACAATCCGTAGATGTTGTAGGCATCGCTAACTTAAAGCGCGCTGTGGCTCTTTCCATCAAGCTGAAGAAACCTCCTACATCAGCCGGAGGCGAGTCGACTGGGTCTGGCACTGGTGAAGCCGGATCCGGAGCTATATATTGGTTCCATTCACTCTCCTGGTCTTGATCTTGGTTCTGCCCCGTTTCATCTTCATCCGAGGTATCCACTTGGACTTGCCGAGGATATTCCCTCTCATGTTCTTCCTGTGCAGGCCGTACTGACTGTGCTGCCACCACCTGCGGTTGAACCTGTGCTTGACCTTCCACAGGTTGCGACCCTTTCTTGCTCCTATACTCCTCCAGCATTGCCCTTAAGTCTGTCAAAAGACTCATAGGCATCGTTACCATGCCCTGCTGTGGTTGGGTATCTTGGTATGCAACCTGTCTTTCTGGCCGCTGTTCCTTTTGGTAATAATATTCCTCATCCAAATCCGAATCATGGTATTTCAGATTCAATTGAGATGGACTGTAAGCATCCCCATACATCTCATTCTCCTCTTCTGAGTAGTCATCTTCATCCAACAAAAGGGGTGGAGGTAGTGATGGTACTTTCCTTGGAGAAGTCATATCTGGGGTTATCCTCCTCCTTCTGCTGTTTTCTGGCGCTCCTGTCGTCAACGGCGTTGAAAACAAATCCCCCGTTTCCTTATTCTGAATCGTCGTCGACGGGACCGTCGACGAGAGTCCCTTCACCGTCGACGGCATCGTCGACGGAACCATCATCGTCGACGGGTCCATCGTCGACGGGATCGTCGACGGAGCTGTCGTCGTCGACGGGTCCATCGTCGACGGGCTCGTCGACGGAGCTGTCGTCGTCGACGGGCTCGTCGTCCTCGTCGACGGGATCGTCGTCATCGAGATTGCCACCGTCGACGGAATAGTCATCGTCGACGGGATGGTCTTCGTCGACGTGGTGGTAACCGTCGACGTGGTCATCGTCGACGACGCCGTCGTCGATCCAGTCTTCGTCGACGGAATCGACATCGAGGTCCTCGTCGACGCTCTCGTCGTCGTCCTCGTCGTCACTGGATGGCTCGTCGACGACTGAGGAGAAAAAATCACCTCAGATGCTTTAGAGTCCTTCTTGACCCCTGTAGAGGCCTCTACAGTCGGTTTTTTGACGGACTTGGCTACTTTAACCTGGTGGGAAGGCCCAGCCGAGCTCTCATCCAGTTTAGCCTTTTGCACCTGCAGTGCCTGCCTTTCCCTCTCCTTTACACTCACGTGAGGAGATTCGATAGGCCCTGGCTTGCCAGACCTATCAGAGGTCCCACGCACAGCCTTTAAGGGGGGTTCAGTTGAAGTGTCCACAGACGATCCGCCCCTCTTCAATGAAGTCTTTGAAGATGTTGATCTGGCATCTTCCTCATCACCAGAAACTACTTCATCCCTCCTTTCCAACTTCCTGGGCCACAGAAGCAGCCGTCCTTCACGATCACGGAGGGTTTTAACAGACATTCTCCTGCATATACTACACTTATCAACCTTATGGTCTGGGTATAGACAGTAAATACAGTCCTGATGTTGATCCTCTGTATAAAGTCGTTTTTTGCCACAAGTGGCACAAGACCTGAAAAGGCTCTTCTTTTCCTTATCAGCCATGACAAAGCTGAAAGAAATCCTTAAAGAAAACTGTTTAAACAGTACCTCAAGTTGAATTTAGAGCAGAGCTCTAAGGAGACTCCCTGTCACCAACGAAGCGGTAGAAAATCTGAGGCTCTGAGCTTTCTCAGGAAGGTTCTTCAGGGTGAGGCTGATCTGATTGGTTGCTAAGGGGACTTTGGGTCTTTTTACATAATGCCACCAATAGGCTACAAAAGATAATGAGGCCTAGGCCTAATTTTTTACCTTTTTTACACCTATTAGGGTGTATTTACCTAGGTATATATATATATATATTATTACCGAGGCTCCCATTCCGACGACGGGGAATGATACAAGCAATGGGAATCTATGAAAGTTCCAATACTGAAGTAACAGGGGTGTCTTTCGGAGATCCCGACTTAATTTTGGCCAGCGGGTCTATAAGGTGATCCTTGCAATATGCAGCATTAAGCTGTGCGTCAATTGTGGCTAAAAAAACCAATTTGTGTGCACATCACAGATGTGTGACTATGCACAGTGGAAGATACTCTTGTAACTCTAACATAACCGCCACTGGATGTCCTGATTTAGTGAGCTCATCCGCCCAATTCGATATAGCCGCATGCACATAGGCACAGAACGTAAAGAACGTGAGGTGGGAGGTAATGGAACAAGTTTTAAGTGGGTGGAAGCTGACTTTCAGCAGAGAACGGCAGCACATCAAGACAGGTGTCACTCAGGACATGTCTAAAACTAGCCTGGCCTGTAGGCAAAGGTGTAAACTAGAGCACAAGAAACAAAGTGGACACAACTCTCCTAAACTGTAAGTTCAACAGGCTTGATCGTACCGTCTCTGCCAAGTATGAAAACCTCCACCCCCCTCTTTCAGTTACTGAAGTGGATAGAGACTTAAAGGACACCCTCACTGTGGAGTTCTGCAACCTGGGATGAAGTGGACAACGCTTACAGTCAATAAAAGCCACTATGTAGTCTAAAATGAGTAGCGTGATTAATTCCACTGTAGCCCTCAAGCAGCGCCAGGTGCTAAATGCATGCATGGAGAACATTCTGGTAATTGAACTCTGCATATTCTATAGATCACCAAGGCACAGAAGCAGGGGCACAAGAATATAACATGGTGCATGACATAACATCAAGTAAAAAATATAACATTAAGCAAAAATGTAAATGTGTTTCCAGCATAAGTGAAAAATTCTGTAACAATGAATGAATCTGGTATCTCCGAACTGTAGATTTCGCTTACCATCTACGCAACGCAAAATCTATTTATAAGGCCATTATCTAAAAGCACTACCGTTTTGGAGTGTTGGCTGTTCTAGGAACAGGAAGGAGTGAAGGTAACTACGGAAGCCTATTGTAGTACAGCAGTACATGATGTCATACGTATGACATCTTTGGAACCTGCTTACTGGGAGAAATTTGGCGAAGGTGAGAATGCTGGGAGCAGAGTTTCATTTCTTGATCTCCATGGGATGATGCAGAATTCTACACATCCGTCCCATCCTTTTGCTT
This sequence comes from Lissotriton vulgaris, assembly GCF_964263255.1. Taxonomy (NCBI): domain Eukaryota; kingdom Metazoa; phylum Chordata; class Amphibia; order Caudata; family Salamandridae; genus Lissotriton; species Lissotriton vulgaris. Next base: position 86,808,026 of record NC_141697.1, on the reverse strand, counting down.
TCCTGAAAACATTTACCAGGAGCTGCCAACAATGAAAAACAGACAACCAAGTAAGTGCAAAAAAGTGTTTTTTTTTTTAAACATTCAATAACCACATTTATTGGCCCCCTCCCACCTCCACCCCAAAAGAAATGCTAAAACCGAGGCAAAATGAGATGAGGTAATTTGCCCACAGTCTGTATCCTACTGGGATTCAGGCGGAGTTCTAGACTGTAACAGAGCTGTGCTATACCTGGCCCTGTATAGGCTCTGGGTTGGAGTGGACTAGGCAGCCCTTGGATTGGCTGGACGAGGCCGACAATCTAATGTCTGGTATTAGTGGGAGGCCAGGTATTTACTGCAAACTAAATAAGGTGAAAATGCTGCCGGGATTTGAATGGGTGATGGACTTTTACCTGTTGTGGGTTCAAGGCAAACTAGACTGGACTCCCACTGAGCCGGCCTTTTAGGAAGGATTTAAGACAAAGCAATAAAGCACTGTATTTCCTCATCACTGTCAAGCCATGCCAACCAGTGGCCATTTCTTAAATCACAATCAAAACTCCAATGACTATATATCCCTACCCTTTTCCTCCATTACCTTCATGTGCAAGCACTCTACGATAGTTTATACCAGGTTCTAACTTTGACGTTAGTAACATTTTGGTCTCCTTGAAAACAGTATTTCCTTTTCTGGATACTGGTAATGATACATTGATCAAGCCGGGCCTCATCACACTTACACCGATCATCAGCAACCTAATCAAAACCTCCTAATCTAGTGGAGTCATCCCCCAGACACTTAAACACACAACCATCACTGTGATTCTAACTAAATCCAATGTGGGCTCCAAATTTCTATCTAATTACAGACCAATCTCTGGCATTCCTTGTCCTGAAAAGGTGCTTGAAACTGTTGTCACTTGCCATATGTCATTCCACCTGGATTCAAGAAGTCTCTTAAGTGATTTTTACTCTAGTTTCAGACCATATCGGCTCACAAAGCACAGTCTATTAAACTTATGTGAAGAAACTCTCAACTCATAGGACCATGGCACCCCACTTCATTTGAAAATGGAAAAAGACTATCTCAAGCTCAGAAAATCATCAAAGACCCACTGCTCCAAGCTCAGATTTGGCTAATCATTTCCTTTTCAGGTTAACCCTCTCTAGTTGGATCCCTAAGTTCTCTGATCAAACACCTAAGACCATCTGCGCTTCTTCAGCTCGGGACTCATTCCAGACTTTGTCACCATATTGGGAACATATTTGATGGATAATCGACGATCACCACCAGTCTCATGCAATTCTACTGTATTGTAAAACGCTACCCCATGAGTATGCACTCATACACCAAAGTGCTTTGAGGCAACTAAAGGGTAGTTAGTAGAGTTTAAATAAGATAGTCTTGCAATTTTCTACAATTAAATTTAAAAAAGTTAGAAAGTACAACTGAGTTCAATAATAATGCTGACAATTATTTTAGCACAAGACTTGTTTGTACTGTGTGGTACATAAACAATTACTATTATTAATGCTAACAGTATTAATGTTTGTACTAACATAATTACCCTTAGTAATTATTCTAAACTATATGTTTGTGTCAATTTCTCCTGGTCTACAACAAACATGATGTTTGCGAAAACACTGAAGTGGCAGAAATCAATGCCTTTTACAGTTTGTACTAGCATTCACTGCGTCAGCTGTATGAACAAGATCTTCTTGAAAGAGGTGACACTGCTCGGACTCCATCCAACCTTTAACTTCTCTAGAGTGACTCTGCAAATATTTGTCATGTGTTCTAAACAGACCTCTTCACGCAGAATACCATAAATCTGCATCCATTACCAGTATGCAGTTTATGAGCTATCGCAGTTTTAACAAGCATTGGTAAAGCCAAAAGGTCTGGGTTAAATGTACTAACACATGCAGTGATAGCACTTTTGATAAGGGAGCCAGGAGAGGGGCAGAAGAAGTGAAGCGAGAGGACTGTATTTGGAAAGTCCCTCTTGTAACTTAATGCAAGCACTGGGGTAACAGGCAGAAGAATACATCCAAACGGCATTAAGTAAGAGATGAATACTCCACTGGTCTGAGCCAAGACGAGGTTGACAAAGTTGTAAGACAATGGCTGAACAAGGCTGGTCAAATAAAGGCAAGGGTTGAAGGGGACAGGCCCAAAACCCACTCTATGTATACTGTTAGAAACAGGTCAGTTTAACATCTGTGCTGTCAAAACCCAAGCATAAAAAGGGCAACTAACAACACCTGCAATAGCCACACACTCCACTCAGAAGGCATGCACAACAACGACATATGTGCGGTGAGCAGGAGGAGTGATGGAGGCCCACAGCAATATTTCAGGGCCTTTTGACTGGTGCCAAAAGAAATCACCTCGTAGCAGCAAACAGGGACTCTGTGGCAAGGAGTACCTGTACTTCTACACTTACATTTTAGGCACTGCATATTACATAACTTTGCACAGGAAAATGATTTTGCATCGCTTTTGCAAGTTTAAAGCATTTGCTTTAAGTTTGCACAAGAGAGAAACGTTCCAATAGAGAAGTGAAATAGAGGCTTGGCAATGGCACGGATGTATGATGTAACAACGCGGACTTTTACTCCGCATACTGTTACAACGCAGTTTTTACAACGCGGGTCATGTAACAACGCAGGTATTTACAACGCATTTTTTTACAACGCAGGTACCTTTACAACGCGGACCATTACAACGTAAGTATTGGTAAGTATATATTAAGTAGAATAATATAATAGTAACTTAATTTTAAAAGTATAATTTAATGTCATTTTAAATAATTTAATTTCCGTAAATTAATTTTAATGTAAATAAATGTTACTTTATTTTTACCCTGTACCCCTGTACCCCAAAAACTCAAAACTGACCCACAACCCCAAAAATAATGCAAAGTAATTTAATTTAATTTATTTGCTAATAAATAATTTAAATTATAATTAAATTTAATTTATTTTTACCCTTTACCCCAAAACCCAAAACTGACCCTGAACCCTAAAAATACCCCTTTACCCTAAAACCCAAAACTGACCCTGAACCCTAAAAATACCCCTTTACCCTAAAACCCAAAACTGACCCTGAACCCTAAAAATACCCCTTTACCCCAAAACCCAAAACTGACCCTGAACCCTAAAAATACCCCTTTACCCTAAAAATACCCCTTTACCCTAAAACCCAAAAACTGACCCTGAACCCTAAAAATACCCCTTTACCCTAAAACCCAAAACTGACCCTGAACCCTAAAAATACCCCTTTACCCTAAAACCCAAAACTGACCCTGAACCCTAAAAATACCCCTTTACCCTAAAACCCAAAACTGACCCTGAACCCTAAAAATACCCCTTTACCCTAAAACCCAAAACTGACCCTGAACCCTAAAAATACCCCTTTACCCTAAAACCCAAAACTGACCCTGAACCCTAAAAATACCCCTTTACCCTAAAACCCAAAAACTGACCCTGAACCCTAAAAATACCCCTTTACCCTAAAACCCAAAACTGACCCTGAACCCTAAAAATACCCCTTTACCCTAAAACCCAAAACTGACCCTGAACCCTAAAAATACCCCTTAACCCTAAAACCCAAAACTGACCCTAACCCCTAAAAATACCCCTTAACCCTAAAACCCAAAACTGACCCTAACCCCTAAAAATACCCCTTAACCCAAAACATATAACATTTAAAATATAACCATATACTTACCAATACTTACGTTGTAATGGTATGCGTTGTAAGGGTACCTGCGTTGTAAAAAAATGCGTTTTAAAAACATGAGTTGTAACAGTATCCGCGTTGTAATGGATGCGTTGTAAAAGTAGTGCGTTGTAAAAAATGCGTTGAAACAGGTGCACACCCAATGGCACAGCCTGCTGCGGGCGCCACATACAACACCATCATTAATCTCTGTGGTGGTTTGCGCTATTTCTGGAGGAGTGTGCATGGAAACAAGGGGGTGTGGGTGAGAAGTCTGACCATGCACAGTTAGCTTCCCGGATATCGACGTAAGTTAGTTAGGAAAAGTGCATCGACAAAGGATCATAGAAATACAGCGAGTGTTTAAATACGAAAACAATGCCCATCGACCAACATCTGACCAGTCGGAGAACTGCGAGACAAACAGAAAAGTAAGGATTTTTTTAAAATACGTATTGGCTGTGTCTCAGTAGATCTGGAGTCAGATCCATCATGTCGGGTCCAATTTGAGCTTTGATCGGTCATGTTTTATTGCATTTAATAGCATGTGCTCATGCATGTTTTATGCTTCCCCATACCAGGCGCAAAATGAGTTTCTTGTTCAGCAGCTAGGCCCACAATCCAAATAATTGAATGCATTACATTTTATAATATCTTCTTTCACGAGATGTGAGGAGCACAATGAAATGAGCTTTGAGAATCTGTGAATGTATTGAGAAGTCTAGAATAAAGTTGCAGTCGTGCAGTGGCAGAATTATATGTCAAGTTGTAGTCGCCTGTCTGGATGAAAACCTAACCCCTGGCCCACACTGCCCCCTTGATAAGACACCCTTCCCCCAACCCAGACCTAGTAATTCTGAGGCATCTTTAACTATTTCGTGCATTGGAAGACAATAACCCCTAAATGCACCATAAACCAGTTTGCGCTATATAAAACTCTGCAAAAAAAAAAAAAAAAGTTTACAGATAAGCATTATACAATATGTCAGTCCTCCAGCTTTGGAAAATGGAGTTCACTATGCTAAGATCCATCAGGACTACAACCCTTGGCAATGTTTATAATTTTTTTAAAGTAGATGAGCAAGATGGAGGCAGCAGCTCCCTTGTTGCCTGGAGGGAAACCCACATACTTCAGGGATGCGTGGTCTATGCCCGGCTGAACCCCTGGGGCATGTTCTCCTTTTGGCTTTCCTTGCATGTGCGAAGAGAGGCTGATGCTGTGGTATTCCAGGGATCCCGATGCACAGGATCAACCCTGTAAAGCCCAAGGGCTTCAGGGGCAGCAGGATAAGTTCTCTCTGGCTCCACCACCTCAAAAGTGAGAAATCTTTACAATTGTGGAAGTGCGCACTTCGTTTCCTTGGTGGAAGGAGTAGGGTGGAATGGGTGGGGCCACAACATGCAACACGTTCCTTTTCGAGAATAATAGCACTCAGGATTTCCCAAAATGCGATCTGTGATCCTAGCTCTAGGGCATCTGCTGCAAAGATTACCTTACCGCATCCAAGTGGTGACTTCTTTTTTAACTATCTCCAGCCCCGCTGGCCATATTTGGATGGGCTCTTCTGTGTTGGGCTCCTGGTGTTGTGTCACTGCTAGAGGAGCATTGGACAGGGCCTTCCAGACCCCTAGATTATTGTTAAGAAGGGTCTGATACTTTCGCCGCAGAGGGGTGAAAAAGGGACGTCCTACCTTGGACGGTTTTGAAGGGCCTATATGAGAGAGTAGGTGACAGCATTAAAGCAACCTGACTCCTCCTGCCTTGAGGAGGCGCAAGATACCCCCGATATTGTACGTCACACAACTACTTCCTATGTCGAATTCTGCTCTACAGTTTGTCCTCAGCATGCAATGTCGGAAGAAGCCTACAGGAGTAGAATATATGTCAGCGTAGATTACTACCTCACACCATCGGCATGATGCATCTCAAATGGGAACATCAGACCCAGCCTTGGCACGCCTAGAGGAAGGGGGGAAGTGAAGGGAGAGGGGGAGTGTTAGTTTAACCATTCCAGTTTGATTTGCAATATATGCCATAGAGAATTTTTACTTACATATGGCTGGAAGGGTACCTATGTATATACCTATATTTCATTATAGATATTCATGGATGGACTAACACTTCCTCATATCCAGCCTAGCCTAAAGGAGGCACCCCTGTCCATCGGAGGATTGAACTCCCATAAGAATTATTGGCCGATTGTGTAGTGCTACATTTGTGACTTGATATCGCTTTGTAAACAATAACATCTGTTTAAAGAACAAAATAAGGTTTCAAAACCTTCTTTACAGCTTGTGCACTGCTGATTAAAGCACCTTATGCCATCATGGCAGTCGGGCATGGACATGCCCTATTGTCGAGCCCAGGTTATCTCCTGACCAGGTGTCTTCCTGCAGCAACATTCCAAGGTTCTCAAGGCAACCTGCCTGCACTCAGCAGACACACAGGAGTTCAGCCACTGTATGGGTGTCTATGTGTCCCATCAGCAGCCTCTGGAGTGTGCTCTACATGCTCCATTCCTCAGAAGTGTCAGGGGAACCCATTCCTTCAAACTCCCTCGACTAGTCCTAAGAGGATGTCAGAGAGCTAGTGCCACTATCCCTGCAGTTTACAAAAGTGCAGGGATACAAGTCCCAAATGGGGGCCTTCACATTCCTGACAGGGGCTCATCAATAGGGCAGGTCCGACCTCCTGTTTCTCTGTTTTCGCTTCTTCTCAACTTTTGTTTCCTGTGAAGGGGCTTTACAATGAAGGTGAAAAGTTTAGAATGTGTGAGTGGTCTATACAATTCAGTGATGCTACATTCCCCCTTCATCCCTTACTGGCACTTCCACATATGAGCTCAATGGCTGTCCAATCCCTCACACTGGGAAGAAACTAAAAACATAAAACATGGGTTGAAGCAAAAACGAAGCACACCATTCCCCTTAGTTAAGCTCCGCACACTAGGACCTGGCTTGGAAGTCTTGGGAGGATATCAAAGAAACCCCTCGTTGTGCCTGGAGCAACAGGTCTCATTGTCCTTCCTTTGTCATCATGCAAGCTACTCGGCATGGAATTGCTGCTATTTACTTCATGGAGAATTGACCCTTGCATCTTCCCCTGCCAAGAGAAACCTAACCTCTCTACAGTGGAACTATTTTTTTCAGGGGGCACTCATCTGACATGTGGACAGCAGAGTAATTAACTTTCAAAGCAAGGCAGCTCTAAGCATGAATCCCATTATGGCTTCCTCGGGGGAATATACAAAATGCATAAATGTATGAAAGAACCCATACACAATACTGCAGACTCTTGTTATGAGTTCATGACTCAGAACATTAATAGGAAAGAACACATCAACGATGCGTCTACCGTTTTAGGCACAATTTACCAAAGGTGAAAACCAGTTGAACCTCAACAGATTTAAACTTCCCCCAAAAAGAAATGTAACATGTCTTTTTGAATCCCTTATTAAATTCTAAGGAATTTGAAGGCCACAACCAATTTTGTCTGGGTTTCATCTGTGACAGCGCTACCTGTGTGCGGATGCCACACAGAGTCAGACTTCCTCACTCGCTTGCCCATGTGTGCGCCTGTGTTCATGTGTAACTTGCGCTATTACGTTTAGAAAGTAACAGTATCCAGGCAATAATAATCAGAATAACTGGCAAAAACGAAACTTTAGTGCAATAATATATAAACACATGTAAAAGAGGAATAAAATAAAATAGACATTAATTATAATCACATATAAAATTTAATTTCAATGATACAAATTGATAAAAATATCTAGTCATAAACATCAGATAAAAATTGCATAAAAGAGGGAAAAACTACAGAATTCGAGTATTAGACTGTGGTGGTTCCCACTGCTGATAGTTTGAGTTGGTGTCCGTTTGTCAACGCGTTTCGACACAAAGTGTCTTCATCAGGACCTTATCAGCATATTTCTAAAATCAGAAAGGATAACGAAAAAAACCTTTTATTTGTGTTTAAATTAGTATATATCTTTGAATTTGATAACATGCACTAACAGTCAATGCCAGCAAGTATTAATGATACACTATACCGCAGGAATAGGACAAAAAAAGCCTAAATGACTAAATAATACAGTATATAAATACAGTTTCTACCAGTTATTTGGCATCTTTTTTAGTCATCTCATTCATTTAAACAACTGCTATGTAATACAAACTTAGATTAAACAATAATGTAGAGCTTCATCACATAAACATGTTTTTACACAGTGACAGGGGATGCTGGAATAATCCCCTATGAACAAGAGCAGACAATTTATAATCTGGTCCTTAGATTCAGGAATAGAGAAGAAATGCAAAGAAAGCAGGGTAAAGAAAAGGTATTAATAACCTGTCCAATATCGGCCTTTCTATTTGGCTGAAATGAAATGGTATTGGAGGGACTTTTTATAGAGAAGGGAAGAAGATAGTACTACCTTCTTTCATAATCCTGAGATTTTTAAAACTTATTATTTCCTACATTGATGTTTTTGCTGTTCCCATCTGTTTAAGACTATTTCTTAATGTGAGTCCACATTTTCTAAAAGAAAAATGCCGTTGGAATAGCGTACTGTCTGCAGTTTATTTCCTGTGAATTATATATTCAAGTGGTGTTTTATTTGTAAAAACAGCATACCGTAGACCATTCTTCAAATATTCCATCACAGTTTATAAGTTCAAAAAAAGAATAGGGAGCAGTGCTTTAAAGTAGCAATTTTTCTGTTAAGAGAAGAGGGAGAGACAAGGGCGCAGGATATTTAAATTGAGCTTATACATTTGATGTAGTCAAGGATCACATGCCTATTAGCATATTACACATTTCTAGAAAGGTTACCTTTGTTTCTAAATATATTCAAGTCCTGCAAATCTGTCAGGTGTCTTCGTTATTCAGAACTCGTCCTGCCTCTCACCGTAGACTCTATTAGAGAACCAACGGAATATATTAAGATCAGATCCCATAAGGAGTGCCCATGTGTTAACTACGGTAAATTACACCCGGCGTAGATCGCTTACCTTAAATATTAGATACTGGTGCTCAAATAGTGGCATCCAGGGTTCAGGACCATAGATCATGGAACGCGCATTGTGTTGATATATGCTCCTTTAAACAAACAGAAGGCAGATGTTTACCACAACACTGACAATAGCGAAGAAATTGTGTTCACCAGACAGATAAAAAGACTAAAGAGAACACGTACGTAATGTTAGTGAGCCGTCTCCCGTAGTGTCACAATGTTGCAGATTTTCGAACGTGTTTTATCTTTTATGTCCGTAAGCGTGAGATCGAATGAAGCATTGTAGGTTTCAGAAACGCGATCTCTGTAGATGAAACAGAACAGGCAGCGCGACAGCGTGACATCAATGTTTTCCTATTCTAAAAGTTTTCCTATTAAAGACCTAAAGGGAAGGGGCATGACTCGTGTATTACGCTCGAGCTGCTATGGAAAAACGTTAACAGACCATTCTCACATTGTATCCTAGAGGCTGCAAGCAGAGTATGCTCGTCACAATCTCTATCGTAAACGTGACGAGCATCACCGGAATTCTCACAATCCCTTTTCTTTTTCTTCCCTTCCAATCTACAGCATGCATGAGCCCGCAATCTTTACGGGACAAAAACGGCTACATTAACTCGGATGTGCAAGTTCAAAAATTATTAGAAATGTATAATTAACATGCAGTCGGAATGCTCATAGTCACTTTTTCCGAATCAATGTCTAAATAAAAGCAAATCTTTTCAAAGAGGTACGGCTTAAACAGATACGGCTCAAACACCAACGGCTAAGACGAAAACGGTTCAGGTTACTTAATTAGCTCAGGACGGCATTTTCCGAGTAAACATACCTGCTCTATATTTGTAATCCAACGAGGTCAATGGCGGCAGGAAAGTTCGTAGCGAAGGCGATAAGAGTGTAAGATGGTCCCTGATTGGTGATTATATAGCACAGGTAATAATTGGTCTGCGGTCTGGTCCCACCTTTTTCTTAAAGGGCCATGTTATCGAATCTTAGAAGGAACGGGTAGCTGGCGCAGGACATCGGCGCACGCATAGATATTACAAGCGGGCGATCCGAGTGATGTCAATAAAAGAATAGACTAATACATATGTTAGGGGTTCAAGTAATCGTACCTAATCATATATATAGTACCCGTCCAACTCTAAATAAGCTAATGTGTCAAAAAAGACCGTGCTCCCAGCATAGCTGGTAGTTTGACCGTCAAATGTTTCTATAATACAGAGAGAGCCTAACCTAGGTGCATCAGATAATTTCAGAGTTTTACATTTATAAGACGTGCACCAGAAAACTAACTTATGGCAATTACCTATGCTCATATTGTTATATGATAGCATTTTCCCATGGAATTTCGAGATTCAAACCCTTATTAAACGTGTTAAGGGTAAAAATCCAATCTCGAAATTCCATGGGAAAATGCTATCATATAACAATATGAGCATAGGTAATTGCCATAAGTTAGTTTTCTGGTGCACGTCTTATAAATGTAAAACTCTGACATTATCTGATGCACCTAGGTTAGGCTCTCTCTGTATTATAGAAACATTTGACGGTCAAACTACCAGCTACGCTGGGAGCACGGTCTTTTTTGACACATTAGCTTATTTAGAGTTGGACGGGTACTATATATATATGATTAGGTACGATTACTTGAACCCCTAACATATGTATTAGTCTATTCTTTTATTGACATCACTCGGATCGCCCGCTTGTAATATCTATGCATGCGCCGATGTCCTGCGCCAGCTACCCGTTCCTTCTAAGATTCGATAACATGGCCCTTTAAGAAAAAGGTGGGACCAGACCGCAGACCAATTATTACCTGTGCTATATAATCACCAATCAGGGACCATCTTACACTCTTATCGCCTTCGCTACGAACTTTCCTGCCGCCATTGACCTCGTTGGATTACAAATATAGAGCAGGTATGTTTACTCGGAAAATGCCGTCCTGAGCTAATTAAGTAACCTGAACCGTTTTCGTCTTAGCCGTTGGTGTTTGAGCCGTATCTGTTTAAGCCGTACCTCTTTGAAAAGGTTTGCTTTTATTTAGACATTGATTCGGAAAAAGTGAATATGAGCATTCCGACCGCATGTTAATTATACATTTCTAATAATTGTTGAACTTGCACATCCGAGTTAATGCAGCCGTTTTTGTCCCGTAAAGATTGTGGGCTCATGCATGCTGTAGATTGGAAGGGAAGAAAAAGAAAAGGGATTGTGAGAATTCCGGTGATGCTCGTCACGTTTACGATAGAAATTGTGACGAGCATACTCTGCTTGCAGCCTCTAGGATACAATGTGAGAATGGTCTGTTAACGTTTTTCCATAGCAGCTCGAGCGTAATACACGAGTCATGCCCCTTCCCTTTAGGTCTTTAATAGGAAAACTTTTAGAATAGGAAAACATTGATGCCACGCTGTCACGCTGCCTGTTCTGTTTCATCTACAGAGATCGCGTTTCTGAAACCTACAATGCTTCATTCGATCTCACGCTTACGGACATAAAAGATAAAACACGTTCGAAAATCTGCAACATTGTGACACTACGGGAGACGGCTCACTAACATTATGTACGTGTTCTCTTTAGTCTTTTTATCTGTCTGGTGAACACAATTTCTTCGCTATTGTCAGTGTTGTGGTAAACATCTGCCTTCTGTTTGTTTAAAGGAGCATATATCAACACAATGCGCGTTTTATGATCTATGGTCCTGAACCCTGGATGCCACTATTTGAGCACCAGTATCTATTATTTAAGGTAAGCGATCTACGCCGGGTGTAATTTACCGTAGTTAACACATGGGCACTCCTTATGGGATCTGATCTTCATATATTCCGTCGGTTCTCTAATAGAGTCTACGGTGAGAGGCAGGACGAGCTCTGAATAACGAAGATACCTGACAGATTTGCAGGACTTGAATATATTTAGAAACAAAGGCAACCTTTCTAGAAATGTGTAATATGCTAATAGGCATGTGATCCTTGACTACATCAAATGTATAAGCTCAATTTAAATATCCTGCGCCCTTGTCTCTCCTTCTTCTCTTAACAGAAAAATTGCTACTTTAAAGCACTGCTCTCTATTCTTTTTTTGAACTTATAAACTGTGATGGAATATTTGAAGAATGGTCTAAGGTATGCTGTTTTTACAAATAAAACACCACTTGAATATATAATTCACAGGAAATAAACTGCAGACAGTACGCTATTCCAACTGCATTTTTCTTTTAGAAAATGTGGACTCACATTAAGAAATAGTCTTAAACAGATGGGAACAGCAAAAACATCAATGTAGGAAATAATAAGTTTTAAAAATCTCAGGATTATGAAAGAAGGTAGTACTATCTTCTTCCCTTCTATATAAAAAGTCCCTCCAATACCATTTCATTTCTGCCAAATAGAAAGGCCGATATTGGACAGGTTATTAATACCTTTTCTTTACCCTGCTTTCTTTGCATTTCTTCTCTATTCCTGAATCTAAGGACCAGATTATAAATTGTCTGCTCTTGTTCATAGGGGATTATTCCAGCATCCCCTGTCACTGTGTAAAAACATGTTTATGTGATGAAGCTCTACATTATTGTTTAATCTAAGTTTGTATTACATAGCAGTTGTTTAAATGAATGAGATGACTAAAAAAGATGCCAAATAACTGGTAGAAACTGTATTTATATACTGTATTGTTTAGTCATTTAGGCTTTTTTTGTCCTATTCCTGCGGTATAGTGTATCATTAATACTTGCTGGCATTAACTGTTAGTGCATTTTATCAAATTCAAAGATATATACTAATTTAAACACAAGTAAAAGGTTTTTTTCGTTATCCTTTCTGATTTTAGAAATATGCTGATAAGGTCCTGATGAAGACACTTTGTGTCGAAACGCGTTGACAAACGGACACCAACTCAAACTATCAGCAGTGGGAACCACCACAGTCTAATACTCGAATTCTGTAGTTTTTCCCTCTTTTATGCAATTTTTATCTGATGTTTATGACTAGATATTTTTATCAATTTGTATCATTTAAATTAAATTTTATATGTGATTATAATTAATGTCTATTTTATTTTATTCTTTTTTTACATGTGTTTATATATTATTGCACTAACCTTTCGTTTTTGCCAGTTATTCTGATTATTATTGCCTGGATACTGTTACTTTCTAAACGTTTGCATTGCCTGATCCAGGATTCTGACTTCATTCAGGGGGTCCCTGTTAAATACAATATAACTTGCGCTATTAACCCAGCTGCCCGGAAATGGATCTAATTTTAAAAGGTCGGCACAGGAGCTCACAGATTAATATCATTTTCACATAGAAAAACAATGTGTAATACTTCATAAGAGGCTCCCAAGGCATAGCGAAGGCCCAAAAACAGAGGTCCAAAAGCAAAAAAATGTGATTTCACAGGTTAGAAACAGACTCTTTACAACTTGCCTTTCATACGTAATCCTTTCAACTGTTTATAGAGCAAACAATGTTAAAAATATTAATAAAGAGTACGATATGAATTTCTACTCATGCGGGATCTTGGACCATTATGAGTTACGACTTCCACTTAAGATGCCTGCCGCTTTCAAACACTGATTTGTCATATTATGAAACCATGATCATGTTGTCAAAGTCTTAAAGTTTCATGATGTTTCGCATACTTGCATGGTCAGACGTGTATATACAGTTAATACTGGTAATGTTTTGCTGTGGCTTAACTTTTGCTTTCATTTAAAAGTTATGTGCAAAAGCCTATGTTCTGCCTGGAAATAAATTATACAAAGAAATTTGTATTCTGCCTAGAAATAAGCGATGTTCATAGGCTTGTAAAGTGATTAAAGTGTAACATTCACTCGCTGTGTTTACAAACTCTATGTGCTCAGCTTCGGGTGTATAGCTTGTAAATAAAACATTTCTTTCTAATTATCTCAAGAGAAGAGGTACTACACACAAAGGTGTACAAAAACCCTCAGCAAGAATCCCCAACATTATTTTTGATTAGAGCTACTTATGTTCAATGACAATCCTCTTGAGCTACTATTACTATTAGCGTTGTAATAGTGACTACATCAGACAAGATTATATTAGAGAGCAACCTGTGCAAAATTACCACCAGTAATAACTTAGTGCATCAGTAGGGTGGCCAGCAGTAATGTAAAAAGGGATTTATCAACTTGGAATTCCTTTATATGGCCACTACATAATAGTCAGTGATACAACATCCCAACACCAAGGTAATGATATTAGTAATGTCTCCGGAATACCAAAGGATTTACCACTCGAATATAACTTCAAATATAGTTTGTCAATGCATCTATTTTTTCTCCAAACATCAACTTAGGAGTTCTGAAGAACATACATTTTCGTCTCAAATGCACACTTTTAAATTTTGGTATGCATATATTAATTCAGCCAAGGAAAAACTTCAAATTTAGTAGGCTGGGTTGCACACAGGGGAGCTACTTTCAGGTAGCTGGAGAGCTACCAGTACCTTATGAGCTACTCGTTGAGGAAGCTTTAACTAGTCGGAAGGAAGTTCATTCAGTCCTAGCGGACTGTATGCAGGATGGGTGAACTTTGACTTTCCCTCCGCAAAGGGTAAACTCCCTCCAGCAAGCCAAGAGGAGGGATATTGTACAGTGGGGGGAGGCAAACCTTTGGAGATCGGCTACAAATAAAATGTAGGTTCCTCATGCCACTTAATAAAATGGAAGGAAGTCTGTCGAGGTTAACTTTTCTGATAATTGCACTTGCTTACGTTTTACTTATTATCATTTCTCAATGTAATACTTTATATTCCAGATTACAGTATAATACATTTGTTAAGTATTTAATTGTGGTAGACATTTAGTTCTCAAAACTAAAGGGAGTGGGGGTAAAACAAATCCCCCACAAGAGTTTGTGGTGGGTCTAGAGCAGTCTTAACCCTGGCTTCCGCATTACTTACCCCAAGGGGTTCAGCTGCTTGCCTACCTCTTTGTACTTGCAGGCTACTACACACATGGATTAAAGGGCCACAAAAGAGGGAGGGGGTAAGATTACGTGTCGCTAATAAAAGCCTTTGTGGCCCAAAGCTTTTGTTAGCCGAGAGGAAGAGATGAAAACCAGGAGTACTTGCCTTTTTAGACTGCATTAAAAGAGTCTTGTTTTCTCTTTAAGCATTAACATGAATAAACCGTGACTATAGGTCAAGAGCAGGCATTCCCACGTGACAATGGCGCGTGCCTCATGTACCTCTTAAGTATATGCTCGACTTGCTGCAGTTCTAAACCATCCAGATGTCAAATTAAGCGTTTCATTTTGAAAACCAGACAGTCATTTTCAAAGTATCTTACACCTTTTCTATCAGGTTCAAATGGCATTTTTGTTTAGCACAGTGGAAAGGAATCAAGGCTTCAAGGCACTTCAGAAGGCACTGCTTTGCTCTGGCTGCAGCTTTATAAGCCATCAAATATCCATTTATCTGTACTTGAATAACCAGGAACCAACTGCAAAAATAACAGGTTTTTAGTGGGGTGTAGCAGATGCAGAGTTTTGATTAATGGATTGAGACATCACTTGTCAAATTCTTAGACCATTTTCTGTAAGCTCCGAGTCAGAGAAGCAAGATGTGTGGGCATTTAATATCGCAGATAGAAATAATCGCGTGAAGTCCCTCTGATATGGCGTGTGGTGACTACTGACCAATAGCTTTTCTGAGTGTAGCTCATAAGGTGGACCGGATGAAGTCACAATGTATGTAGGTGGAAGGAGAAAATGTAGTAGAGGAGAGGCAAGTATTCAGAATGGATGCTGACAATCGAAAGGTGAGAGAGCCATGTGTAAGAGGCTGCTGGAGTTGCAAGATGACCTGAAATTGGCCAAACGATATAAAATTGGCCCCAAAAACCAAACATTGACCACAATTGATGATCCAACAGTTTGTACTTTCAAACTAGTCAAAACTTGTAAAAATATTTGAAAGTTGTATATACATACTACTTATATTCTTTAAGAACGAGGAGCACCTATTAACGCATTATCAATATGGTTTCTGCCTCTGCTGCAGCATTAAAACAACCACTTTAAAAATTACAGATAAGGCCGCATTATGGGGAAATCGCTCAATCGTATTTGCTGTAAATGAGCCACAGAAACAAATCCCAACCATGGAACAGCACGTTTTTCCAATGACGGGTGTTGAGAATGTTCCCATCCTCCGCAGCAAATAATCATTAACGGCTAGAAAAGATCACCGCTGGAAAATCACGGATGGTCTCTTGTGTTCTTGAGGGCTCTCTGTTAGCTCCGACGCTTTTCAACCTATAACTCCAGGTGCTGCGTCCTCTGTTTGAGGGAAAAATGTCTCTATCCATAAAGCTTCATAAAAAATGCATACTTCAGTCCTGCCTGACAAAACTTCTAACCTTGAGAGTGAACACTTTAAATGTTCAATCTACCAAAAAATGAATTCATACTCCTCACTCATCAGGGAGAAAAAAGACTTCTCTCAGTAAAATCACGTATTTTCTGGACTCCACCCTTTCATTTAGCCTTTACAAACAAAATTGCCAAAGCTGCCAATTTTCAAATGTGTACTCTCCAGCAAACACTAGAGCAGCACACACCTTTTTCTTTCTCAGTTCGTCTTTGGAAATGCCACATTAGCAAGTTTCCCACAATCTGCCAATGACCATCTGAAAGTGCTTCTTTAACCCTTGGCCAGACTGCTATCATGTTCGAAAACATACAACCAAAACTCTCCTGTACTTGAATAACAAAGTAAAAGTCGAAGCAAAAAAAAAAAAAACTCTACCTGGAAGTCCTGAAGGTTAAATCCCCTCGAACACAAAACTAAACACTTTCTCAAGCAGAAACATCCCCCTGGACCACTCTCTGCCTGTCTCTGTCCATCAAGTAATCCAGGCTCTGATTCTGTCAAGATGGGACTACGGCAACATTCTTTATCTTGGAGTATCCAAGGCCTTACTCAAATGTCTGCAGTGGTACCGAATGTTGCCGCTAGGTAGCTATTCCATCTCCCTAAATAGTCTTCTACGTCCAGTCTTCTTCAAGACCTCCACTGGCTACCGGTGGACAAGCAAATCCAATGTCTGGGCTACTAGGAATATGTAGCAGCAAGGAGCAAATTAAGTTGCATGGTTACCCTGTTAATGTGGCAAAAATGTGAATTATGCAGCACATTTTCATTCAGTATTATTTTTATACATTTGAGATAGAAACAACATTTTTGGCGAAATCTGAAAATGTCACTAATTATGTGGCAATTCAGTAAATAGATACACATGCTGTACATGCTCCAGCCAAAGAATCACCTGCATCCACAGAACTTTTATATTCATAACATATTAAAATAAAGGTTTGGGAAATTGGGTAATTGGTTGAGAGGGTGAAACCCTACTCAAGCACCAGCCACAATCATTGTCAGGGTGAACAAAAAAACTAAATTAACCTGTGCTTAATCCTGCAGTTTCGCACAAAATCACTCAGCCTTAACTTAGAGACAATGCGTAAAATATTTGTGCAGCACACAAACAGCAATAAAGTGAAAACACAAGACAAGAAAAATCCCACAACCATTTAGAAAAATACAGTAACACGTATTACATTATTTGACACCAAAATGATAAAAATCTAATCAGTAGACGGGGAGATATGCAATGTCAAAGGTTTTTAATTAAGTATAGCGCCTAAAAGCACTAAGACCAGGTGAAGGTCACTAATTCAGGCTGACCCCAATGAGGAGTAGGCCTGATTCAACCAGGACCAGGTTAGTCTCGCTGAAAAAGTTAACTTCTACAGTCCAGCACGAAGAGCTCAGTTAGCGGTGAAGGGGATTGCAAGAAGAAGGGAAAGCATTGCAGATGGTTATCACTATAGTGCGAAGATCCTGTTCTGGCGTTTTAGACGGTCATTGCTGGAGCTTCGCATTGGCAATCACATTGGGCTGTCAATGCTGGACAAGAAAATGCCCACTTTCAGGGGAAAAAAGTAGCATTTTCAGAATTGTGACTTAAAATCTGTCTTTACCATGAAAGAGGGTTTTAAATTACAATTCCTCACCAAACACAATGTGCAAACCTGCTCCTAAACAAACGTTTTATCACTTATCAAATGTAATAAAGTAACCCTATGTTATTGGAAGAAATTGGAGAAATTCCTAAGTGTACATTATATACTACACTGTGTAATTTTTATTAGGTGAGAGTGTCTATAGAAAGAGCATTTTTGTTTCACTAATTACATTGGCACTCCCTGCCTCGCACACCTTTCCTGCCTCACCCCTCTTGATTACAAATGACTCCCCTTCTCCTGCTTGCCCCAGCCCAACCATGCTCGGACTGCAGCCAAAGCTGTATCTGTGAGTCGCCATCTGTAAACGATTTATAACCAATTCCAAGAAGGTCTCCCCTGTGTGATGGTACATGTGGAAAGTGGCCATCTTGGAATAGCCGTTTTAAGAGGGCCACTATGAATGTGCACTTACTTGGAGGCTCTCCTAACATTGCTTTTCTTGTACCGTAAGAAAAAATATTCCAAGATGTCTTCCCAGCCATCTTAAAAGAATTTAAAATCACCAAATTGCAAAATGAAACTGTTGGAAATGGCCCTTTTAGCAGGGTCACCCCAAACTTTTTTCTTTACTCTTCCTATTTTTCTGACCTCGTTTTCGTTGGCTTTAGGACTTTGGGCACTTTACCACTGGTAACCAGTGCTAAAGTGCATGTGCTCTCTCCCTAACACAAGGTACCATTGGCTCATACCCAATTGGCATATTTAATTTAGTTTTAAGTCCGTATTAAAGTGCACTATGTGTGCACAGGGCCTGAAAATGAAATGCTTCTAGAGGGCTTGCAGCACTGCTTGAGCCACCCACACGGGTAGCCCCTTAACCATGCCTCAGGCCTGCCACTGTAGGGCCTGTGTGTGAGGTTTACTGCCACTTTGACTTGGCATTTGAAACTACTTGCCAAGCCTTAAACGTCCCTGTTATTAAACAAAGGTCAGCAATAAGGTAGGCCCTAGGCAGCCTTAAGGGCAGGGTGCTGTGTATGTAAAAGGCAGGACACATGCTTTTATGTTTGACATGTCCTGGTAGTGACACATAGCCTACTATGTTTTGCACTACAGTCAGGCCTACCCCTCTCATGGGATATCATTTTGAATGCCCTAATATAATTTTAAGCAGTAATTCCTGATAAGAGATGAGTAGCTTTTTCATGTTGGATATGTTTGGAATAGTAATGATAAATACCCCCTTACTGGTGAAGTTGTATTCAACATTACTGTTTCAGAAATGCCACTTTTAGAAATTGGATATTTCTCTGTACTTAGTGCTCTTTGTGACGGGGATGGGTTACAGCTACACTTTGTGCATTCCCTCTAGACAGTAAAAACACAGGAAGGACTGGCTGCAACAGAGAACTCATCTGCATTCTAATAGCCTTCTTTTGGCAGGAAGGAGGAGAAGTGGCTCACACTTACATCTGAATAAGTTGTGTCCTGTCCTCACACAAAGAACTGATTTACCCCACATGGTTAGCCTGGCAGACAGGACTTAGTTAAAATGGTTCCTTGTGCACTTCAGAGAGTTCTTTTGAAGTCACCCCCTACATCAAAGGCACTTTTTGGAATAGGTACTGGGTTCTGACCCCCAAGAAATCCGAAACTTCTGGATCTTGAACTGAACTTCTGTCAGGACTGTTGTGCCGCTTAAAGGACTCGAATGGACTGCTTTTCTGGAAGGACTGCTTTTCTGCTTGTTTTCCTGCTTCCTGATGCTCCCTGACTCTGCTAGAAGGATAGCTGGACTCTGCCTACCCTCCAAGGCCTCACTGCTTGACTCCTGTTTTCTGATATCTCAGGGACACAGAAGACTTCCTACAATTCTGTTGGTGCTGCTGGACTCTGTTTTCTGTGAGTCCTACCCCTGCCTTAGGTGCCCCCTCCAATCACCTACAGCTCCTAGGCCCCAGAAATAAAGTTTTTGGGCACTTCTCCACTGCAAATGAGCCAGCTTCACTGGGACTGCTTAGATCATTTGAAGGATCAGCGCAAGCCACCGCATCGTGTTCTCGCACAGCCAGCATCACTGCGAGGCCCTGTCTGCGATGCCCAGCCAGCTTCTTGTGCCTGCAGAATCATTGTTGGCGATGCTCGACCTGCTCCTGGCGATGGTCTTCCTCACGAACGGGGTACATCGCTCAGCTTGAGAAGGTAAAACTTCAGAGGGACCTAACTGTATCCAACTCGTGCTCGGTCGGCCTGAAATTTCGATTTACACCTGTCTAGCATCACCTAAAGTAACTTTTTAGGGCTATTGACTTCTAAGCACTGTTTTTAGTTTATTCTTACAAAATTCATAACTCCGTTTCTACGTATTAGATTTTTGTTGTTGTGTCTTATTTTATTCATAAAATTATAATCTATGTGGAGTATGTTTGTGGTGCATTCATTGGATTACTGTGTTGCACAAATGATTTACACACTGCCTTTGTAGAGAAGTCTGACTGCTCTGCGCCAATGTCCAGAGGGTAACCACAGGTTATCTTATTGTGTATCTAGCTTACAGTGACTAGAGTGGTAGTTCCAGCCTGACCTGGGTGCATACCCCAGCCAACTAGGAAACCCATTTCTAACACAAGTGCTATACAAAAAGGTACAATCATGGAGCCCCTGCCTTGTTGCATGGTGCTAAAGTCACAAAACTAAAAATATACGGAAATCATAGTTAGTAAAAAATGATGGTAGTAACCTGACAGGCACACTCAATATGTGCTGGCTTTTAAGACACTGGGGGAGAAAAAGCCATTACTTAAAGTGAAGTTCTGAAAACAAGCAAGATGTTAGTGGGAAATGCCAAGCTTTAGAGTTTGAAGTCTCTCTCCTGTTCACTCAAGATGCCAGATTACATTACATTCACTGAAACATACTCCCAAGCCAAATTACACCCAACACTGCCTTCACAGAATTAAAGAGAGCTTTAAAAGCACTCCTACTACAACAGAGACCATTTACACCTGCCCAACTCCCACTCAACCAAACAGGCAAATGTAAACGTCTACATATCTAAGATGTCTATGTAATGTGTAGGGGACTAATATGGTATATGAGGTCCTGTTCAACCCATGACAAAAAAAACTCCAAAAGGAGGACCGTTCATCAAACCAAACTGTATAACAATTTGGTTTTGTGTTCTTTTCATGCTGTTTGGACAGAAAATCATTCAACTATTTTGATAATGATTTATAATTTCTTAATACGCATCAGAAGCACCCCAAAAGTACCAATGCTGGAGATATGGTGTTTACATCAGTTCGAAAATATGTAATGACATGTCTTTAATTCAAAGGAAGGATGGGGGTGAACCACTTTAGGTGACATGCACCCTGGCGAGTTTCCTATAACATTTGAGGGAAGCAGCTTAATTTTGGGGTGGGTTCGGACAGTTCCTGAAATAAGCAAAGTTGTCAAACACAGCCAAGGAGATATGGACAGGATTCCCCAGTGCACACCAGGCAGCTTTTGTTTTAGATATGCTGCTTCAAATGGGACACGTTGTTCAAGGTGTGTCCCACCTATAGAGTGCCCTGAAAAAAAGATAGACACAGACAGCCTTTCATTGCTTACAGGGGGTGGGAATCTAGATTTAGAAACACTGTTAACTGATGGAGAATGAGAGACGACTTATGGACAGGTTCAGATTATATCCAGCAATGCTAGATTCAAGTTGATACGTTTTGATTACGTTCAACGTGCATATTTGGCCCTGGCCTGCTTGCATAAGTTCCACCTGCCTATGCACCCGACATGCCCTCGATGTGGGAGGGACAGTGTAGACTTTTTACACATGACCTGGGGTTGTGCTCAGTTGTCTGATTACTGGCAAGGGGAGGTCAATAAGTGAAAACGTACATTGAGGCATTGAAAAATGTTGGCAGCTGTGACATAAATTCCGCTCTCTGGGGCTAGTTTTGGCAAAGCACTGTATTGCTATCCACTGGATATGCCCGCAGCCCCTGAAAATGGCATCATGGAAAAAAGATGTTCACAGAAGATAAAGTGGCTGAAGATTTACATGGCTGGGCTGAACTGCTCAATGTATGAATGTATGACTGGGTGGGATGGGGTGATTGGGAGAGTCGGCAGAGTGAGGGGGACCACACTGTACAATGGAGGTTCTGCTTTCACATGCTTTGTAAACTTTATGTGATGGGTGTGCCTTGCACTGACTGTCATGGATCTTTGTATGCACATTGCCGCTGTAATGTAAGGTTTTCGCTATGTGTTAAACCTATAAAGAAAGTTCTAAACAAAATAAAATGGCAGTGAGGCGCTACCTGTAGTATCTTCTCATCCTTATTTAATTCCAACATAACCTTGAGTACGGCTGAATCTGGAAGCTGTAACATCAGTAGTGTAATTATGATTATGTTCTTATTAATAGGAGTCTTTTGGATTAAGCTCTTAAGATAATGTATTCATGAAAAGAATCATACAACTCATATTGCGGCCTGGATGGCACTCTGGGAACTGGTACAACCAATCGCAATGCTCGTTTTGCAGGTTGTGGGTACCATTAACCACTATCAGTGCGTGCAGGAAATAATGCTCAGTTTGTAAAGTAATGTATTTCTTCATTCTTATGTAAGCAGGAATAACAGTGTTAAGATGGATGTTTAAGCTTCCATTAAACTGGAAACGTATATTTTACATAGATTTTAGAACGGTCATGCATTGCTGTATTACTGAAGGGAGACAAAATACACTGGCAGACCTTGCTTGATCAATAGCTACAGATAAATATGGTTTAAAGCCGCACTAAAAACAAAGGCTACCTGCTAGAAGCGACCTGCTAGAAGCGACTTTTTCGACCTGAACCTAAGGTAAAAGCCATTTTTAAAAGCCCACGTTCTCCGAGCTCAAATATAATGTGTACTCAATTCACAAATGTTCTTTTCTCAATCTGTGCTAGCTAACAGTTAGTGCTAGCAGTTAATGTTTTTATCATTTTGTACGGCTGTCTCCTCCCATACCTCACGCCCTCAACTCTGCTCTCCAAGAAACAAGCTGTTTGGCAGGCGATTCTGTTTCCCAACGCCAACAATCACGCTTGGAAATCCACCACCAAAAAGAACCACTTCTACCACATACCATGCAAAACCAACTATGATCTTATAAGTAAGAATGGAGTTCATTTTATCTTCAGCGGAAATCCCCCCCAACCCCGGAAGTATATAAAACCTGAAAATGTTGATCTTAATACACACTATAGGCGATAGCCCAGACACCATAGTAAGAAGAAAGGAGAAAAGGGGAGTAAAGAGAAAAGCCTCTACAATTTCATACCATTCCAGAGTTTATACATATTCAGGGGTGGTGGGTGTAATACGCTGTTTATTACCACTGTAAGGAGGTGACAGGACTCAAGAGATGTGAACCTGAAGTGACTCCTGCTGTCCCTTTCCCTCCCTCAACAGTTGTACTAAATAACATATTATACTCTGCATAAATGGCTTATGCAGATCGGCGTTACGCCTAACACCATAACATTTAGATAAGAAATAAAACTAAAAAGTATTTTTAAACAGACGTCCAAGAAAAGTACATTTATCCATCGCAAAGAACGCTCATAAATACATAAGTGCTTTTAAACTATTGCTTTCCAGTAAGTAGTAAAGATGTTTTCCTCTCACGGAAGGCAGCAGTGACAGTTGGCGAACGACAACGAGGTAAACAAGCGGGCGCCCGCTGCATGCCGGGAACGGCGCGAGGTGAATCCTGTCCGCGTGACAGGCGCGCGCTGAAGCCACCTGCAGACTGGCATGTCACATTCAACACAGCAATGATCCCTGGAGGAAGTGACATGGCAGGCAGCCCGGGATCCCGCGTGCTGCCAGAACACTGACAGATGCGGCCCGTGCACTGCGACAGCAAGGCTTCTTGCAAAGCGCAGACGATGAAAGGTCGCCCCATCCAGAAACACGCTGCAGAAATATGCTGACTGGGCGCCTCCCAACACCTTCACGCTATACAACACTGACAAGCGAGTAATGCAGACAAGTGGTCCTGCAGCAAGGACAGCCAAGTGTTGTGTTATGATGGGCTACGCCCATTAAATTCGGAGATATTGTCTCACAATGTTCACATCACTGCTGAACGTGTTCGTACTGATTCTGCTTGGTGGTGGCCTTTGTGATTTCTTACAGTATTAGGACCAGACCTGGCCTTGGCCATTTCTTACATTATGCAATTAACTGCTGGCCTTTGTGGTCTGCTACATTATTCAGGTCACTGCCTTAGTGGTTTCTTACATTTCAGGTTACTGCCAGCCTTAGTGATTTCTAACATTATGCAGATCACTGCTGATCTTTGTGATTTGTTACACTATTCGGGTCACTGCTGGCCTTTGTGCTCTTACATTCTTCAGGTCACTACTGGCCTTTGTGGTCTGTTACATTATTCAGGTCACTGCTGGCCTTTGTGGTCTGTTACATTCTTCAGGCCACTACTGGCCTTTGAGATATGATACATTATTCAGGTCACTACTGGCCTTTGTGGTCTGTTACATTCTTCAGGTCACTGCTGGCCTTTGTGGTCTTACATTCTTCAGGTCACTTCTGGCCTTTGTGGTCTGTTACATTATTCAGGTCACTACTGGCCTTTGAGATATGATACATTATTCAGGTCACTGCTGGCCTTTGTGGTCTGTTACATTATTCAGGTCACTTCTGGCCTTTGAGATATGATACATTATTCAGGTCACTACTGGCCTTTGAGATATGATACTTTATTCAGGTCACAACTGGCCTTTGTGGTCTGTTACATTCTTCAGGTCACTGCTGGCCTTTGTGGTCTTACATTCTTCAGGTCACTGCTGGCCTTTGTGGTCTGTTACATTATTCAGGTCACTACTGGCCTTTGAGATATGATACATTATTCAGGTCACTGCTGGCCTTTGTGGTCTGTTACATTCTTCAGGTCACTGCTGGCCTTTGTGGTCTTACATTCTTCAGGTCACTGCTGGCCTTTGTGGTCTGTTACATTATTCAGGTCACTACTGGCCTTTGAGATATGATACATTATTCAGGTCACTGCTGGCCTTTGTGGTCTGTTACATTATTCAGGTCACTTCTGGCCTTTGAGATATGATACATTATTCAGGTCACTACTGGCCTTTGAGATATGATACATTATTCAGGTCACAACTGGCCTTTGTGGTCTGTTACATTCTTCAGGTCACTGCTGGCCTTTGTGGTCTGTTACATTCTTCAGGTCACTGCTGGCCTTTGTGGTCTGTTACATTATTCAGGTCACAACTGGCCTTTGTGGTCTGTTACATTATTCAGGTCACTGCTGGCCTTTGTGGTCTGTTACATTATTCAGGTCACTACTGGCCTTTGAGATATGATACATTATTCAGGTCACAACTGGCCTTTGTGGTCTGTTACATTATTCAGGTCACTGCTGGCCTTTGTGGTCTGTTACATTATTCAGGTCACTACTGGCCTTTGAGATATGATACATTATTCAGGTCACTGCTGGCCTTTGTGGTCTGTTACATTCTTCAGGTCACTGCTGGCCTTTGTGGTCTGTTACATTATTCAGGTCACAACTGGCCTTTGTGGTCTGTTACATTATTCAGGTCACTGCTGGCCTTTGTGGTCTGTTACATTATTCAGGTCACTACTGGCCTTTGAGATATGATACATTATTCAGGTCACTACTGACCTTTGAGATATGATACATTATTCAGGTCACTACTGGCCTTTGAGATATGATACATTATTCAGGTCACTACTGGCCTTTGTGGTCTGTTACATTATGCAGGCCACTGCTGGCCCTTGTGGTCTGTTACATTCTTCAGGTCACTGCTGGCCTTTGAGATATGATACATTATTCAGGTCACAACTGGCCTTTGTGGTCTGTTACATTATTCAGGTCACTGATGGTCTTTTTGGTGTGTTACATTATCCAGGTCACTACTGTCTTTGTGGTCTGTTACATTATTCAGGTCACTGCTGGTCTTTTTGGTGTGTTACATTATTCAGGTCACTGCTATCTTTGTGGTCTGTTACATTATTCAGGTTACTGGTGGCCTTTGAGATTTATGACATTATACAGGTCACTGTTGGCCTTTGTGATTTATGACATTGTTCAGGTCACTGCTGGCCTTGGTGATTTATGACACTGCTCAGGTCACTGCTGGCCTTTGACTTTTCTTACATTTTTCAGGTCACTTCGGTCTTTGTGGTCTGTTAGATTATTCAGGTCACTGCTGGTCTTTGTGATTTCTTACATTTCAGGTTACTGCCAGCCTTAGTGATTTCTAACATTATGCAGATCGCTGCTGATCTTCGTGATTTGTTACATTATTCAGGTCACTGCTGGCCTTTGTGGTCTGTTACATTATGCAGGTCACTGCTGGCCTTTGTGGTCTGTTACATTATTCAGGACACTGCTGGCCTTTGAGATATGATACATGATTCAGGTCTCTGCTGGCCTTTGTGGTGTGTTACATTATTCAGGTCCCTGCTGGTCTTTTTGGTGTGTTACATTATTCAGGTCACTGCTGGTCTCTTTGGCATGTTACATTATTCAGGTCACTGCTGGTCTTTTTGGTGTGTTACATTATTCAGGTCACTGCTGGTCTTTTTGGTGTGTTACATTATTCAGGTCACTGCTGGTCTCTTTGGCATGTTACATTATTCAGGTCACTGCTGTCTTTGTGGGCTGTTACATTATTCAGGTCACTGCTGGTCTTTGTGGTCTGTTACATTATTCAGGTCACTGCTGGTATTTTTGGTGTGTTACATTATTCAGGTCACTGCTGTCTTTGTGGTCTGTTACATTATTCAGGTCACTGCTGGTCTTTTTGGTGTGTTACATTATTCAGGTCACTGCTGTCTTTGTAGTCTGTTACATTATTCAGGTTACTCAGTCCAACCCGAACTGCCAAGCCATGTCTTCCCTGGACCGGAATCAAGCATCCTAGGACCCGTTTCTCGATATCAGCCGTCATCAGCCAGGAAAGCTTGACTCCAGTGGTGTGGAGAGCACGGGACTCACGTCTGAGCATACCTGTCCCACTCGGGGTGACAAATGCAAAAACAACAGTTGATGGACAGAATGCAGAACAATGTCATACATTCACCCCAGTACAGAGACCTGGGCCTAAATCCATCGTTTTTTGCACTCCACACCACCCCAGTTCAGGCATGGCCATATGCAAATCAGCCTTGACCCTGTGCCTCATGGGAACAGTCCAGCACGAGCAGCCAAGCCATGTCTTCCGTGGACCGGAATCAAGCATCCTAGGACCGGTTTCTGGCTATCAGCCGTCATCAGCCAGGATGCCCTTGTGCAACATTCTGTCCATCAATTGTTTTTGCATTTTGTCACCCCGAGTGGGATGGGTATGCTCAGACGTGAGTCCCATGCTCTCCATGCCACTAGAATCAAGCTATCCTGGATGATGACGGATGATAGCCAGAAACCGGTCCTAGGATGCTTGATTCTGGTGCAGGGAAGACATGGCTTGGCAGTTCGGGCTGGACTGTTCCCATGAGGCACAGGGTCAAGACTGATTTGCATATAGCCATGTCTGAACTGGGGTGGTGTGGTGAGCAAAATAACGATGGATTAAACCCAGATCTGTGACTGGGAGTACATTTTTGCCAGTGTGCAACATTCCATCCATCAATTATTGTTTTTGCATTCGTCACCCCGAGCAGGATGGATAGGCTCAGACGTGAGTCCCATGCTCTCCATGCCACTGGAATCAAGCTATCCTGGCTAATGATGGTTGATAGCCAGAAACTGGTCCTAGGATGCTTGATTCCGGTCCAGGGAAGACATAGCTTTGCAGTTCGGGCTGGACTGTTCCCATGAGGCACAGGGTCAAGACTGATTTGCATATGGCCATGTCTGAACTGGGGTGGTGTGGGTGAGCTAAATAACGATGGATTAAACACAGATTTGTGACTGGGGGTGAATGTTTTGCCATTGTGCAACATTCCGTCCATCAATTGTTGTTTTTGGATGTAGCTTCCATGCACTGTGCTACAGAAGAATGTGCCAACTAGTATCACACAAATGTATAAACAAATTGAGTGCACCCCGCTACAATTTCACAATCCATGGTGCCTCCTTTAAATGCATCCTCTGTGTCTCCTACTGATGGCACCTTCTGTAACCTCAACAACTCTCCACAGACACCAGGCACTATCTAGTATTACCCATGGACATTCGAAGGTACTGGGCCAGCACTTACTTCACATGTCCATGGGGACAACCTGGAGGGACAGCAGACATGTGATAAGAGAGGTGCATGCACAACATGACACTGATCATGGGAAAGTATCAAACAACCAGTGCCAGTTGATATAAACTTAATTCACAATGTTAATGAAGTCAACCTAGCTACACAGGAACACATTTGTCAGTGTTTCCTCCTCACTAGACTGCTGAGCAGACTCAAGACAAGAAAGGGCGAGAAGCTCTGTTCAGCCTCATCCGTAACAACAAACTGTTCTTTGTTCACCAGCGGGGCTCTCACCCGAGGTGACATCTAGCCGGGCCAGGCCCATCTCAAGAGAAGAGTATTGTCTGTGACACAACCCATCAAAGACCTGATCTTCTCGGATTCTCATTGGCTGGCAGCCTCTAACGAGAGAGTGACCTTTGAGGGTTTCCCAGGGCTATTTGATTCTCTCGACAGATTTTTGGGTCCTGGGTAAATTAACTCAAGCCAATGTCATCAGCCAACGTAAGAAGAGCCAGAGCTGATAAAGCATCAAATACTATACCCTGCAGCCTGAACCGGACACCCGCGGCAGACTTTCTCATCTCTTGGTGATCTGCTGCCTCCTCCTCGTTCTAAGGAACAAGCTGGGCTCAAACGTCTGTAAAAAGACTCAAAAGGCTGTAAAAAGACTCCAGGGCATATATGGTTAGCAACCTCAGTCCTACTTACATTCAGTAACATATCCCGAACCGTTTGTCTGGTTTCTGGAAGAATTGATTATGGCAATAGTGAATTTTGACAGAATTGTATATTCACAGCCAGGCTCTGCTACAAAATAGAACTACTAATGACGTAAATGACAGACTACTAACCAAACTAAAAAATCCATACCAACTAAGGCACTGATGGCGTGCGCCCATTTGACAGAAAATGTCAATTGTTAAGTAATATCTTCTCTTTCGCATAGCTGTACACCATGGTGTGATTGATGTATGTTGAAACCACCTCTATCATTCCCGCCTGCACAACTATTTCCACCTCTACCTGGCGTGTGGACGCTGGGCACATGTGCACAAACATGCCTGTACCTTCAATCGCCCGGCCTGCCAAGAGTGCACTTACACCTGAGAATACCCTGTCCTCAAATATTCTAAAACTTGAGTTCGAATGGTAAAATTAATAGCCAGTCCTCAAATATGTGGGTGCATGTTTAGGGCCTGCCCGTGGTTGGAATATGGAGACATCAGAAAGGCACGGACACACAGGAAACATCAGAAGATTAACAATTTCTTTATATTTAATCACACATCCTATTTTGGGAGTTATTGCATTTTCCTATCAAATTACCTGGGACATGGTAGTGCTTAATTTGTAAAATAATAAGTGCCAGGGCTCTGACCAGTTGCACCACCCACGGCTCCTGTCATCACTGCCAAAACAGCTACTAACAGTCTCTCTCACATGCATGTACAACAGTTCAGATGATGGCATGTCCCCAAAGCTAAAGGAATTGCTGGAGAGGCAGTTATTAGTAATTTTTTTTATGTATATTGTATTCATAAACAACCGTTATTCTGATCATCTCAAAATTAGATGGGCATTGTCACCACTTGGCAGACTGTCCTAAATGTGGTGTTGACAATTATGTGCCGTGGCCGAGCACAGAAATAATTTAAGTACCGGAAACCACCTGTTCAAATTAAGCACTGGGTCACATGGACAAAATGCCTCTGGGTACTACCTTTTGATTTGACTTTGTGCTCCCAAGTTGAAATTTAAAACCAGGCGTTTGACGATGAGCGCCATTTTGGATTATTACAATTTAAAATGTATTTGATATAAATATTTTGATTGGGAAAGCAAACAAGTAATTTTGCTACAATACAATTGATCATCGATTTTACGCGTTTCAGACTATTGGCTCATTATTTGCTATGAAATAACTGGATACAAGCAATACGTTTAAATACGTGCTGTTCCTATGCAATATTTGTGTCTACTGAACTACTGCAATCATGTAAAAGACGACTTGTGACTCACGTGGAGCAGTATATCAAGGTTGTACAACCTAAGCCGTGGAGGGAAGAAACCATGCTAGACTTTCATGCTATCTACATAAAACACATTTACACACAAATCTATCTACATGAAACTCCTTTACGTAGTCAGGATCACCCAAAACACTTTTCATAGGTCAAACTCCTCCTGGACCTACCTTGGGCCCCTCTGATGTAGAAATGATGCTTCCTGCCACAGAATATTAGACGCTAAGTGTTAATCAACTGCAGTGGCCCTAGAAAGCGGCCCCCAAGAAACCGCATGGCTCATTTTGAATTCTTCATATTCCAAGAGTTGGCTATGCAGCCTTTCGTCACACACCTCCCGTTGTTGTTTCTTATTTTTGTTTCCCTATCAGGCTATTATTAAACCTGCAGATCTCCAAAGCCTAAACACAGCTCTAGACTCCAAATAGGTATTTGATTCACTGACCTGGCTGCACTACTCTTCGCCTGCATGTTCCCAGTCTTGGCCAAGGTTACAAGAGAATGGACTGTGAATTGAATTTGCAGTAAATATAAGTAATAAAACAAACACAGCGTGAGCTATGGCTTTCCGAAGCAGAGCCTGACGGTTTATAATTAAGTTTTACACAGTTTGGAGTGAAAGCTTTAGCACCAGAATAGATGCATGCTTAAAAGCTAATTACAGACAGCAAACACCAGTATGTACTTTGCAAACACACACACCTCCCCATACATCAAGATGTCAGAATATAAACTCAACTTCCCCTGCATCCGGTAGGTTTCCGCAGCATAGTTTGATATGTTCTACCCCAGAGCCTTCTGAAAGTAAATAGTTTAAACAGTTCTTTTGAGTTGAAGCGTTTCTAGCCGGTGGTCATTATTACTTATGAGGAAGCAGTTTCTAGCATGCTTGAAAGTTCCAACTGTGGTGCATCTGCACAGGCTGACCTGCACTGTGGTACATCTGCACAGGCTGACCTGCACTGTGCTACATCTCCACAGGCTGCCCTACACTGTGGCACATATCCACAGGGACCCTCACTGTGGTACATCTCCACAGGCTGCCCTTCACTGTGGTACATCTCCACAGGCTGCCCTTCACTGTAGTACATCTGCACAGGCTGACCTGCACTGTGCTACATCTCCACAGGCTGCCCTACACTGTGGCACATATCCACAGGGACCCTCACTGTGGTACATCTCCACAGGCTGCCCTTCACTGTGGTACATCTCCACAGGCTGCCCTTCACTGTAGTACATCTCCACAGGCTGCCCTTCACTGTGGTACATCTCCACAGGCTGCCCTTCACTGTGGTACATCTCCACAGGCTGTCCTACACTGTGGTACATCTCCACAGGCTGCCCTACACTGTGGTACATCTCCACAGGCTGCCCGATAGTGTGGCACATAGCCACAGGGACCCACACTGCGGTATATCTCCACAGGCTGCCCTACACTGCGGTATATCTCCACAGGCTGCCCTACACTGTGGTACATCTCCACAGGCTGCCCTACACTGTGGTACATCTCCACAGGCTGCCCTACACTGTGGTACATCTCCACAGGCTGCCCGATAGTGTGGCACATAGCCACAGGGACCCACACTGCGGTATATCTCCACAGGCTGCCCTACACTGCGGTATATCTCCACAGGCTGCCCTACACTGTGGTACATCTCCACAGGCTGCCCGATAGTGTGGCACATAGCCACAGGGACCCACACTGCGGTATATCTCCACAGGCTGCCCTACACTGTGGTACATCTCCACAGGCTGCCCGATAGTGTGGCACATATCCACAGACTGCCTTTCACTGTGGTACATCTCTACAGGCGGCCCTTTATTCTGGCACATATCCACAGGCTGCCCTTCCAAGCCGCATCTTCCTCGTGCTCTGATGCTTCACCAACGAAGCTGTGATGAGCAGTGCCCTACCAAAGACGGCAGAGTAAGTGAACACGTCCAGGCTCTGATGCAACGAAAGCAGCCAGGACACCGTAAGAACGTGTAAAGTGCACAGACTGCAGAAAAGAAGCACCCAGAAGCAGGACATCTCCAGTGAGTCACCCAGAATCTGGAACAGAACCTCTGTGAAATCAGACTGAGCCCAGCCCTCCTGCCGTCCAGAAAAGATTGAAAAACGTGTTTATTTTTGGAATGTACTTATAAAGCGAATACATATCTCCAGGGGCCATAGCTAAGGCTATCGGCCTTCATTCCAGCCTTGCAGTAAGGGCTGAAAAAGTTAATTGTGACCTTGTATAAAAATAGAAGGCATATACCTAATGTCCTGAAGATGAACCTCCAATAAGTGTCATAGGTTCGAAACGTCGTCGACCGTGTCACACTATATGTGTATGAATTGTGTTATTTGATGCCAGCAATAGTGTGCAATTAATATTGTCTGACTGTGAATTGTACTACACAGACTGTCTGAGTTGCCTCTAATTCCTTGTTGACCTTTTCCTTAGTGTGTCAGTTGGACATCGGCTGGTGTCCTGCTGTTATCACATTAGAACTTTTATTGGAACTGTTTAACAGAAAATAAAACTGTCCGGCTGGACAAAGAATATAGTGTCTATTTAGTCTATATTTATCTCTTAACAATCCTTTTTTACTAGGGACCACTGTCCTGTATAAAAATTCACAATTGAAGTGCCATCTTCTAGGAGCCGTTTCGCTGTCGTGGCCGCTTAGTTTAAGGCTGATGGCTGAGTGGTCTGAGATAAGTCTTGGTGCAATATCTGTTTGGTCTATCAGGTGCGTGTGTGCCCCTGATATCAAAATATAATCTATCCTGGAGTATGAGTTGTGTGGGTTGGAGTAGAAAGTGTAGTCTATAGTGTCTGGGTGTTGTAGACTCCAGTCTTTGAGATTGAATTTGGTGCAAATGTTCTGTAGAGCTGTGTGCGATTTCGTGGGGGGGTACAGGCAGGAGGATTGTCTGTCTATAGTGTGATCGAGTGGTATGTTGAGGTCCCCGGCTACAATCGTGAGTTCGTCCAGGGAGAGTTTGTCTAGTGTTTCTGCTATGCTTTCCCAGAATTCGGGGTCGTCAGCATTGGGGCCATATATGTTCGCCACGTGGAATCTTTCTTCCCCTCTTGTTAAGTTTGTTATTAGTAGTCTACCCCCTCATGCCGGGATTGTGAATCTA
The DNA here is from genome assembly GCF_964263255.1 of Lissotriton vulgaris. NCBI lineage: Eukaryota > Metazoa > Chordata > Amphibia > Caudata > Salamandridae > Lissotriton > Lissotriton vulgaris. The sequence goes on along the minus strand of NC_141697.1, from coordinate 86,774,889 downwards.
TCTTTATCTTTGATCTTTTGGATACCAGGGTCAGGACTCCACGTTTTTTCTTGTCAGCTGGCGAGCAGGCAGTGTGCGCTATCCAGTTTGCTCTGACAAGTTTTAGGTCCTCCTCTTCTAGTTTTGTTTCTTGTAACAGGATTATGTAACCCTTTGTCTTTGCGAGATAGTTCACTATCTTCCTGCGCTTAATGGGGTGGTTTAGGCCCTAGACATTGAGGGAAACTATATTTAGGTCTGCGGACAGGGTGAAGGCTTTACTGCTTGCCATCTGATGTATTGCGTTGCGGTGGTTTAGTGTGTCCAACCCCCAGTATTCTACTGGGATGGTTGTGAACTGGATTCTCGGTGTGTCTCCCTAGTGAACTGAGTCGGATTGTAGGTGGAGTACGTCGTTGTGTGCAGTGACGTATAAGGTTAGGAAAGAAGAAAAGATTCGAAAATAGATAGAACATAGAGCATATACAAATCACAGCGAACCCCCCCCCCCTCTTTCACCTACCCCGCCCTCCCTCCCCCTTCACTTGCTTGTCGGAGGTGCGGTGGCAGGTTCGCCATTCCGCCTCCCAGAGACATGTTGTCTGTTAAATTGGGATTGCGATCTCCGTAGGGCACATTGAGGTGAGGGCTGTCATGAGCCTGCTTGTTTTTGTGCAAGGCAAGAAGCCTATGCAAAGCCAACAGAGCAGGCAAACTCTTAGCAAACTATTTGAAGCACAAACGAAACCAGGTAGCGATCTAGTCAATAACAGACTCGAATAACAAAACCTACACGAGACACAAAGATATTCTCTGCACATTCCAAAAATTCTACGCAGAGCTATATAACTCGGAGCAGACGCTTAACCAATAGGCATGCACTAGATACCTAGACAGACTAGGGCTCCCCAAGCTAGACCCCGAGGAAACAGCAAAGCTAGGCCAGGAAATCAGCGAGGCAAAAATTGAAAGGGCAGTCAAGTCCCTCAAAAAAACCAAGGTCCTTGGGCTACTCTGACGGCTACTCTGCGGACTTCTATAAGGCCTTGCTATCACAATTAATGCCCTCCATGAAAAGAGTCTTCAACCAGACCGCAATCACAGGGGTGGTCCCTCAATCCATGACAGAGGCTAATATAATAGTCATACCTAGGGAGGGCAAGGACCACTCATTGCCAAAAAACTACAGACCCATACCTCTCATCAATGTGGACTACAAAGTCTACGCCAAAATCCTAGCTGTCAGACTAAACACGGTCCTGCCCAAACGAATTAGTTACTCCCAAGTCGGCTTTATGCGCAACAGAATATCTAGCGACAACACACGTCTTTTCTGCCACATTCTTGAACAAATGTCCACGAAACAAGAACCGGCGGTGGCGATTGCACTATACGCAGAAAAGGCCTTTGATAAGGTCTCGTGGGCCTTCCTAGAGAAATGCATGAGGACCTTCAACCTGGGGGAGGCATACATAAGGATGACCATGGCACTCTACCAGGCCCCCTCAGCCCGTATTGCTATCAATGGCTCTCTCTCGGACACATTCAGACTGAAACAGGGAACCAGACAAGGATGCCAAATATCACCAACACTCTTTCTCCTGGCCCAAGAACCCCTAATCCAAGACATAAATTTTAACAGGAACATAAAAGGGGTTGAAATCAGGGGGACCATAGTAAAATTAGCCACATACGCGGACGATATCCTGATCTTAACAGAACAGCCAAAACCCTCTATAAAGGCCCTTATGACCACAATAGCACAATACTCCAAACTCTCAGGGTACAAACTAAACAACGAAACATCAGAATGAAAGCCATTAAACATCCATTGTGGGTGACTCTGGTCTGACTTGGCAGACGGGACACATCAAATAGCAAGGCATACACTTCGGCAACGACCTGTACAACACCCTAAGGCACAATGAGAAGGCCCTCACAGAAAAGGTCAAGAACCTGTTAGAGGCCTGGTCCCCGAAATTCATCACATGGTGGGGTCGCATAGAAACGATAAAAGTGATGATCACGCCGATGATCAATTACCTGTCATGCATGCTACCTCTCCTTCTCACAGACGACTTCCATCGGAAAATCGACATTATGCTCACCAAATTTCTTTGGCGGGACAAAAAAGAAAGAATCAGTATTAAGAAGCTTAAGCTGCCGAAAGCTCAGGGAGGGCTTAACCTGGCAGACTTCAAAGCCTATCAACTAGCCTTCCTAGCAAAGCTGGGCACTCAGTGGGTGGCCCAGATACCAGACTACACTGCAGTGTGGCCACAGGTGGAGAAGGCCATTCTAAACAATCTAGACCTTATTGCCCAACTTACTACAAACACATACCCACACACCTCTAAGCTGATATTTAAAACCACAAAGTTAGCACTCCTAAAAGTAGACAGGAGAATGGAGGTTAGCATCAGGGGTTCCAAGACAGAGTCCTTATGGTCAAACAAGACCATCAAATATAAGGGAAAGATTGTTAACTTTGAATCATGGATAGAGAAAAGGTATAAGCTTCCCACACCAACTAGAGAAGGGGACAGCCCCTATAACTTTTGCAGACCTGAAAACACACCACCAACTAGAAAACCTAGACCTCTATAGATTCCTAAAGATAAAAACAGCCCTGACAAGGACAAAACTAACCAGCACCCAACCCTCAATCTTTCGCTTAGTAACCAATATCAATAAACTGGGTCATTAAGTCTCACATATTTACAAGCTTCTACGCCCAAAAAGCACAACAAAAAGCTCAACAAAAAAACAAACGAATACTGAGACAAACAACTACACAATCCACTAAAGGACCAGGAGTGGAAAACACTTTGGTCCTCAGCCACACAAAACAAGATCACCCCAATCCTCGCACAAACCAAATACTGGTTACTACACAAGACCTAATGGACCCCAGACCGTCTACACACGCTAGGTCTCAGGGAAGACTCCCTATGCTGGAACTGCAACACACAGAAGGGGGACTTAGCACACCTCATCTTCCACTGTCCAACTCTCACTTCAATCTGGGGAGGGGCGTTTGACTTCATAGACAATGTGTTCAAAATCAAAACAACGAGAGATTTCGCTTCCCTAACCACAGCATTTATGAGATCTGATCTCCACTCTGAGAATGACAAGGAGCTAATGGACTTACTACTGACTGCGGCTGTCAAACTGGTGCTAACCAACTGGAAAGACTCTAGCAAAACCAACCTCCAAGGATGGCTAAACTGGATTACTCACCTCAGAGGAGGGGACAGCTTAGCGCTACAGTACTCCCCATGGAAGGCATCGCCCAGGGGGCTGTGGGAGACTTTAGACAGGTCCCTAGACCCATACAAGCCCCCATAATCGAGACGCCCTAAAATCACGAAGACGGGGGAGGCTATTGTTAAGACCTCCAAAGGAGCCTGAGCCGGGGACAACTGATATGTGGTCTGACCTATCGTTCCCTATGGGCCGTGCCATGAATGTATACCTCTCTTTGGGGCTATCCTATCCCTCTCTCCTTACCTTTCCTACTTTGCTGTCCTTTTCCGACCTGATTAACCACATTCTTTCAAACCATACCAGCTCATGGGTAAGCACTGCCATAGCATTGTACTAACGTTCAGGGCCAGATTCGGGTGCTGCCCCCAACAGGCGTGATGACTGTAATCACTATATAAAAATGTTTAATAAAAATAAGTAAAAAAAACCAAAAACATATCTTCAGGGGCCATCAAAGCGCTGTACAGGCGAGGACACAAAGATGCAGATAGATTTACAATAACATCTCAGGAGGATAAATGAGCCCAAATACTGGAGCAATGAAGCATCAAAGGAAGGCGAGGAAGGCAAGGGATACAGTCTAGGGCAGCAGGATGATTGTGGCCTTTCACCATTCGCAAAAGCGAAGGAGGAAGCCTGAGGTGCAAAATGAGGTGCCCAGATGCGGACAAAATCTGATGACACAAGCCTTCTTTGGGAGCCTGAAGAAGTACCCCTCAGAATCGATAAAGAGCATCCCACCATCTCCAGGGCAGTACAAAAGGGAAAAACTCAACTTCACTCCAGTGTCTCTAGATGCACTGGACCTTGACTCTTATGTGGTTCTCCCTTAGGTAAGATACCCCCAGCTAGGCTAGCTACAAAAACACAAACACAAATCCTATGTTTAAAAACAATGGCAGAATCATTTGGCCTCAATTAATGGCAAAATAAAAACCGTGCACCCCAACTGAAATAAATCTGTATGGGAGCTTACTTTAGTGCATGTTACTCAAGAACAAGAAGGGGGAAATGTTTTCAATACAATATGACCATTGGCACAGAGCTAGGCACTTTTTTATCTTCGGACTCCCACACCAATTCATCAACAAGCACCGTAGTCCCCCAAATATCCCAAATCACCCTACCGCGAATCATCGGCACTTGCTTCCAAGATCTCCACTTGCTTCGAAGAATGAAGATTTTGAAACTGTGTGTTGGGGAGTTGTGATTACAAAGCAATTTATCGTTAATCAACTTGTTTTGTCAGAAATTGATTTATTTCAATCCAAAATCAATCAGTTTCCTTTCAGCAAAATAGAAATGTATAGAAGTTATCAGCCTGCAGGGTTTTGCTAATAAGGCAAGAACCCAACTCTGAGAACATCACTTTACTTGCTACCTAAAAACAAGAAAATTGATTCAAAATCTTATGCCTTTTTCATAAGGCTAGCATTGAACCACTCAGGTACATTTCCAACCCAATGACAATCACAGTCAATGAGAAACCAAACGATGACCATAGAAAACAGGCATTTATTTCCAGATGGCGATGCAAATGCTTTGGAGCCATAAAGCTATGTGGACATGGCTCCTCCCACTGTAATATACCTCCTTTACATCTTTGGCTCCTACTTTCTGAGCTTCAGGGCAACCCAAATTTGTTCTAGCCCACCTTTCCACTGTGTCAGTGTTGGTAACTCCCTATGTTATGTTATGTTGTTGTTATGTTAAAGGTATTTAGTACCGCGCACATACACCAATTGGTTTCTTGGCGCTCAAAGACCAGCGGGGAAAGTGCACAGGGAAGTAGAAGCAGCTAGTCATGAGCAAGACGAAACAGGTAAGTTTTCAAGGATTTGCGGAAAGTAGGATAGTCAGGTGTAAGCCGGATTGGAAGAGGAAAGGAGTTCCAGGTGGACGGGGCGAGAAAAGAGAAACAGGCACCAGGCACCCTAAAGGAGAACATTCTCGCTGTTAGATGTGGTACTAAACATGCATGATTTTATCTACAGATTTTTACCACATCTTCACAGGGGACCTGCAAACAGGCTCAATACTATATTAAAAAAAAATACCATCAACATTAAATAAAAAAAAATAATTATGATGACCGACTAAGGAACAACAAAGTTTACCGAAGTCACCTTTGGGCAAATACAAGGTGCAATTTGGGACGAAGCTGTGTAAGTAGACACAACATGATTTTCTTACCTGACCAGTGTCCAGTGGAGGTTCCAGATCTGTCGGTGCAAGTCTCGCTGACGGGTTTAAAGACGGTCTCCCAGCCACCTGTGGCGTACCGCCAGCTCTGAGACTCCAGAATTAGTGTTCGTTGGGTACCGAACGCGATCATGAAGCAGTAGACAACATGATGAAGCTGACATCCATAACCACAGCCTTTGTTGATGTTGCAGACCAGCTTCTTGGCTTTGCTACAATCCTTGGGGTTCTGAGAGAGGGAAAAAGCTATATTTTAGTCATTTTTATGCCCCTGCAGCAGAATTTGCAAACCAGCTTATTTAAGACTGTCTAATTACCATATTAAATAATACGCATAAACACACACACAAGCTTAGGTGGGTTAAAACACAATGCAGTCATTCAGTGTAGTATGTAGTACAGAGTAGTAACAAAGTGTAGATTATGAAGAAAGAAAGAAGGCAACTGCGTTCGCTGGTTCACTCAGTGTGGCATGCCCACTGCTGTTACCCGTTACCATCTGAAGGTGCAGGTGGTAATTCTGGACTGCTTGTGAAAGAAGGCATTGTTCCTGCACATGCTCTCCCTTGCTTCAAAGTATTCCCAGAAGCGATGCCACTGGGACCAGTCGCACTTTATTTCAGTTTCACAATTCTGCACCAAGTTTACTCGAACAGTGAGTTGAGGGAAAGGGGAAATTTGTAGACCAACCGGGCATGTGTTCAGCAGTTTCAGGAAAAGTCCCTCAAAGGATTCCTAAGATTCTAAACAGCCGGATCACAGTTGGGGACATATTCAACACCGTATATCTCCAGGCTCTGAGCAACGTCAGGTGATCAACTGGTTCCCACCACAAGTTCTAGCAAATGTAGGGTAAAGTGCTGCTCCCTACGACATGTGCCCGTACCCCAAAGCACTGAGGCCACTGTACACTGATTAGCAGCACTTTACAAAAACACAAAAAACATAACATAGCAACTATTATTATTAGCTTGTGACACGGAGGGCAGATTTTTTTTTTTTAATAAAAATTTTTCATTGACTTTCATATTACTAACAGGGAATCATTTGCTTGCTTCCTATTGGTAGGCACCTCCTCCTCGTCTCAGTCTTCTCCTGGACTTCGAGTTCAGTCTTCAGCATGCCGTGGAGCTGGGACCAAGTACTGCTTCCGTTGGCCAGTGTAAGGCTCCTGGTCCTTACAGAATTGCATAGCATGCTACCCACTTATTTAATATCCGTCTCCAGGAGCCATCCTTTCAATAACTTTAAAACAAACTGTAATGCAGGACTTGTGAAGCGAAATACGATCCTAAAAGACCAATGCTTCCTTGCAAGGGTTGATTGTCTGTGGCCAGCAATGCCCTGCCTTTCCACATCGCTTCTCACCCTACCACTTGCAGCTAATTTAAAAGTCAGAACTACAAATACCAGAATTTAATATGTAATAACTGAGGATTGGGAATTCTTTTTCATTTTCATTATATGGTTAAGAATTGCGCCCATAGGCTACAACGTGTACGCTTTAAACATATTAGGGGTCAGTCGGTCAATTAAAAATACCTCTGCATGCCCCAGGTCTCTGAGGGCGTGCGCGCTGAAAGAGACGCGGTGAGTGTGCACCTCGCCTATCCAGGCGCACGCTGAAAGAGTTGCCGTGAGCGTGCACATGGGCTGTCCAGGCGCACACTGAGAGAGAAAAGACACGGCCGTGAGCGTGCACATGGGCTGTCCAGGAGCACGCTGAAAGAGAAAAGACACGGGCGTGAGCGTACACATGGTCTGTCCGGGCGCCGTGAGCGTGCACATCCCTGTCCCCCTTCGGCCACCAAACCGACGAATATAGGTCATGCCAAGGCGAGCAACGCACGTGCTGCATCGCTAGGCGAGACCTAAAAATACTAGGGCTGTGCATGCTTTCCACTTCAATGGGAAAACAAGTTACTGTGTCCTACGTTAATATACAATCTGTGGGGAAAAGGCTGGCAGCTACCTTCCACAGTGACTGGGCTTTCCAGGAGTAGTGGGCTGATTGTGCACAAAGACGCAAAGCTGACTATTTCAGCATTGTGATGGGGTCAAAAATGCATCAGAGTTCTATACCTGAATCCTGTGTGCCTATACACCACCCTAGCATGGCACAGCCGGTTGGAAGTTGCAGGCTCCCCAGCCATATTGACTGGTTGCTAAGCTGTACGGCCCCACCCAAGTTCTCCACATTTCCTCCATCTCCTGTAGCACCTACATTCTACTGTTGGCCCCAACCTTATTTATTTATTTATTTGAAAAGTTTTATATAGCGCTGACTAGACCTGGAAGTATCAGAGCGCTTTATATGAGAATGGACATTGTTTCAGAACAGTGTTACATAGTTACATTACTTACAGTTACCAGTAAAGATCTTCTAATCTGGGAGATGCTGCATTCACAGGCCTGCTTCCAACCTAGGTTTTAATGTGTTTATGTGTGCCTCTTCTGCACTCAAATGCCTGCCTCCTCCTGGATGAATGATTTGTAAACTTAGAAAGTGCATAATTACCTTGGAGGGCGCTGGAGGCTTTTAGATTCTATTGCCCCGTTTCACTTGCTGCAGGACCATTGTCACACTCTTCTTAACCCCCTGCCTCTGTTTATCCTCTCCTCCACCTTCACACCTCTCCCTTTTAATACATTAAAGCAGCATCCTGGCTTTGCCAATCTTTTACATGTAAGGCTACAAAGGCTGCAAGGTCACTTTAGTGTACAACTGCAACAAACAAACATGAGGAGAATGGGCACTATTCTCTAAAGTAGCTAAATAAATTAAGAGGTGCACCTGTCTGACTACAACCTCACCTTACATATATGAGCTGTATGAAAATGGTGTAAAAGCAGGCAGCACAAAGCCTCTACAGAGTCAACGGTAGGGCTTGCATTGCTATCTCACTGCAGACCTGCACCGACGACCATTTTCTGGTAGCACAGACTTCCAAATCATTTGCTGGACTTGAGACTCATAGTGGGGAACACAATTTGAACTATCTGAAGTCATCCATTAACATCACCTACCTCTACATTTAAGTGCCCTCAACCAATCACAAGAAAGATACAACATGGTGACAAAACATTCAGGAATGAAGGTTTGTGATTACGATCACTTCGAACCATCATCCGAGAGGTATCCCGAAGCGTGCCAGCTTCAGGAAAAACCTCAAGCCAACCAAAGCCTGGACTCCTAGCTCCCTTCTTCCCGTCCTCTTCCATATTCTGTGCTCTAAAGGCTCTCAGAAGAAACACTTCTTTTGGCAGTGTGTAAATTATGTGGTCATTCATTAACTGTGTTGTAATTTCCAATTTATGTAGTCATTATAAATACAAATCAATGGAGTTTCCATTCAGAATACCTTAGCAAGAGAACAATACTATAGGAGCAAGTAGGACATTCACCTAAAAAGTTTGCATATGAACTTATTTGGTGCAACCAATTCCAAGTAGTCTATGCAACAGTGCAAGATGAGATGCCAGTAGATGGAAGGTGATTCATGATGGAAGGGGTGTCAGGGAGGCAGAGGATGGCAGCAATTGGTAGGCATGGATAGGCCCAGTAGTGCAGGAGCTGGGCTGTCTCAGTAGGGTGGCAGCGGTTAGAGCTGGCTAGTGGAGTGTGTAGAGGGGTAAATGTTCAGCCCGAAGTCAGGGCGGGTTGTCTGTTCAGATGCAGCAAGGAACAAAGAGGGCAAGGAACAAAGAGGGCACGAACAACAAGGTGATGCTTGAAGGGGAAGATAAGATAATTTGCTAAATGCACTTCTCTTGGATCCATACTAATTTGCTACAATCGCAGTAAAAAATCACCAAGGAGCCGGTGAACTCAAGAATAATTCTATCAAGCTAGCTTCTGAATGCTAGAGGTGTACTCCCATCTCAGCGGGAACACATTTTCTAGCAGTGTATGCGCATTAACTGCTTTACACAGTTCATTTTTGTTTTCTTGATGTCAGCTCACTGAACACAATGAATGTATTTAGCGGGGATCTGAAGACAATGCAGACTGCTAAATTATTGATGGACTCGAAGCCTTCCCAATAAATCTGTGGCAGCAAAAGTCTTCAAAAAGAGTAAGTCTGTCAGGCAAGAGCGTAAACATTCTTTCTCTCACCACAGTGTCATTTACAATTGTGATTCTCGAACAAAATGAGAATTTCACACCTATTAAGTCATACAATTGAGCTGACTATCAACTAATTTCAGGATCTCTTGCTCCAGCATCCCTTCATTTGCTCATTTCTATTACTCACAGCACAACACAGGCTGCTGCACACTGATAAGCAGGCAGGTTCAGTCAAGAACAACAAGCAGATGAGGTTACCGAAGGGCCGGTCGCTTGATACAGGCATGGACTAGGCGTGATTGGGTCACAGCCTTCTATCCCTCCACTATCCTTCCCAATCCACATAATTGACTAACATATCTACCACTCAAATTACTTTTATATTTCACTATACAAATTCACCACTAATTATTTATAGCCACTGGAGTAGGGTGCTACTTGCCGAAAAAACGATTTGACACTCATATGGGGTAGCTAGTGCTATATAAATGCAATTCCAATACAGACTTAATTCTGCTAAATCCCTTCATATTTAGTGGTTCAAGTGCAAAAATAAAAGTAGGAGAAATGTGGCCTTGGCTACAATGCACTAACTGGAGAGGGGCTGATTGGTGGGTGGGGAAGAGGATCACAAATCAAAGCGCAGCAAAGCATTGATGTTCTGTTTTGTTTTGGTGTCCTTATTTCTTGGTCAAAATAGATACTGAATATGTTTGCTTCAGGTGTCAGACTGTCCCAGACCTGGCGGCTGTAGATCTGAAAGCAGGCTGGAGTGTCTCACTCTTACATCCTTACAACTTTACTGTAATGAGTACAACTGAGATGGACAGTAATTCTATGAATTACTTTAGACTAGCAGTGTCCAACAGAGTTCAAGCAATGCGAGAACCATCCCAGATTTGGAGCATACTGATAATCTGTAGCTTGTATGGGTCTGGCAATGTCCTTAACTAGTTCTCCTCCTTAAAAACCATACAACATATGTTCGTTTATCTGACACCTCTGGGTCCCAGAAGCTTTGAATCACCTGCAAAGTCCCAAAGAGTTCTATTTTGCCCCCCCCCCCCCCATGATCATCAACCTCTAACGGGAACCCCTTGGAACTCTACTCAATGATAACAGCATCAAAACTAATCAATATGCCAATGGCAGACACCTCCACTTGATTGTCCCCTCTGCTCCAGACGATAGGCGTCAAACAGTGCTTGCACCTACTGTGGATCTGGATCTTCAGCAGAAACCGGAGGTTCACCCTCACCAAGACAGAATTACTTCAATTGCCCAGAACAACAAACATCTAGTCAGATCTAGCTCTACGAAGCAACCCTGATTGATTCATATCCCGCCCTTCACCCAATAGCAAGCCACAGAATTGCACCCTGCAGACCAACCTCACATTCAAGGAACACATCACCAAGAAAATCAAGAAGGCAAGGTACTGGCTCTTTCTACTGAAGAAAATGAAAATATTCCTCCTAAAAAGTGACATAAAAAATGCTGTTCAATCCATCGTGCTTCTTAAATCAAGGTGGAGGAAAAGCCCTGCTTTCCTCCCAAAATCCACATTGGCCCCCTTCCCCAAGGGCATCCTACGTGCCACAGCACACTTTCGAAATAGCACCACATCACACCACTGATGAAACTACACTGGCTCTCCTTGCCAGCCTGAACAATCTTCAAAACAGCTGCTTTATCAACAAAGACATCCCAAACTGCACCCTGCTTAGCTGTCTAACATGCAAACAATCTCTGGTGACTTTCAGCAAACGCCCAGTTAGGAAACAATCACACTGGTGGTGGTGAAGTGCAAAAAAAAAACGATGCAATAGGTCTTCTCCATTTATTCATCCAGGGTCTGGAATTACAACTCTGTTTCTATGAGGACTCCCACAACTCTCTTTCCAATCAAGAAACAGCTGAAGACACCCCTCTTTAAAGAACACCAGCTCGACTCCCAGAAGCCAGCCTCCCCTCCAATCAATCACTCACTGATTTAATGTAGGTCTTTCACTTTGTACAGTGCTCGGCAGCCTTTTTGGATAGTTTGCTTTATTCAAATACCACATAGATACATGTAATACTTTTGCCAAAGCACTTTACATAGACTTTTTTAAATATCCATTTTATTGCCAATCGAAATTGGTACTCATTTTATCAAGCCTGAACCTATGATAATGCAGAGTCGCGTTTCTGGGATTCAAACCTGCGACCTGCAGAATTTGGGCTTCTGAAGGACAGTGGAATCTGAAGAAGGCCTGTCTTAGCCAGCCTCACATGTCCCGAGCCCTTTACCGAGTGACCACCAATTCTGACTACGACAACCATGGCAATCGAATAGAGACTGGTCCACCACTGCTGTCCTTTGTAAAAGGGCATAGAGAAATAGAGTACATCTCCTGGGCCCTACTGTGCACCACTTGGCACACAGGACGCAGATCCTCGAATACTCTAAGGCTTGAAATCAGTGGTTAATTTGTCAAATAAAAGTGCCAGGGCATGCCTCAGGAGACAGCGCTAACAGGAGAAATGTGCTGGTGCAAACTGCCTGCTGACTAGAGCCCCGGCACTTATTATTCTGGAGAGGACTTGGCTAATGGCTAGAGCTGTTGATTGCGGAGCTGGGGAACCGGGTTCGAGTCTCGGCATTGCTCAACATCTTGTGATTCTGGAGAAAATCACATGCCTTCCAGATGAGTATGTCCTTAATTAGTGTTAAATCGCCGGTGCTGAGTATTAGGTGCCGGTGCTGAGCACCAGAAAGCACTGGCTCAAATTAAGCACTCCTTGAAAGACATACCCAATCCCTCTATTTTCACGCTTGGTTTCAGTTTGCTTTTCCTTTCTTCCCATTACTTTACACCACTAAATTCAATTTGCATTTGTGGGTGCTTATTATCTTTAACCGAGCCCGTGTATTGTACTGCCCATGTTAAAATAAACCTCAATAAAGATGTTGTTACAAAAGTAGCCTCTAAATTTGTCTGAATCAGTGGGTAAATTACGACCCTCTCTAGATGTAAAACTGCAACGTTTTAACAATTTCTGAATCCATGTTTCAGAATAATTTTCAACTGTAGATACGATTTATGAGGCAAAGTTTAATTACACAAACATTAAAAACTGCAGTAGTAAACAGCACTGTAGCACTTAAATCTCTCAGGCAGCCACTGATTGCTTTTCAGGCATTTGTTAAAATCAATAAAGAATAACATGAAGTCATCCTCGCCGAGCAGGTGGTGCTGGTTTACAGGAGCTGCCAAATTCAAAATATCCTTTCAGGAACAGATTGTTGGATAGAGCAACGGAGGAGCCATTTTGCGAAAAACATTAAGTTTCCCAAAAAAGACAGATGCAAATTACAAAGATACACATTCACAGTCACAAGCGCTGTCTTACACAGGAAATATTTTATCTTTAATTAACATGGCCGATGCTGCCAGTAAAATATTAAACAACAGTAAACTATCTTGTTGGTTTGTACCCACTAAATAAGAAAGTAATTACACGTCGTTATAATCTTATTTGCTGATTTATCAGTTTGGACCTCGAGTTGTGCTCTTCCCTCAACTTGGGAGCTAGTATATCCTGTAACATTCTCAATTTTGTTGTTGTTTACTCTACTTGTTTCTGCTTTCTTGACCATTTGTAAAGCCCTCTGATACCCTCATGGGTCATGTTCGCGCTATATAAAATGTTTTAAATAAATAAATCTATTTTAACCGCTACTTTGATATTTAACTTAAGCTAGCCAATAGTGCAGGACATCTGTATTTACGATTATTCGGCTGAAAGAGACAGTGCACTCTATCTCATTCAGCGCAAGTTTGCGAAATATCCAGATTGTATATAACTCGTTACGAAGACCTTTGGTAATAATGGATATATGTCAAATTCCTTTTGGACTTAATGAAAATAAAGGAGTATCATTGCCAATCCTCACACATATCCTTGGTTTATTTGCTGCAGTTCAAGGGGTGCAAGATGGATGCCTTTAACCCAAAATGTTACAAGGGCGGATCATTGCATCTGGTACAAGTAAATGTATTGCTTGGAAAAAAGAAACCATTTTTTTCCTAGTTCATTTTAACAAAAAAAAAAAAATTGTGCGAATAACTACGGGTTGACACAAGTTATACAGACAAAAATCAATAGACCAGTATTACCTACAAGGGTTGACTGCATGTGCCTTCCACACAAACGTCTGCATCCGAGGGCAATGGTGACCCCCATACAGTTAATTCCTAGCGAACAGCTATCCAGAAATTTTTTAGATTTCCAGTTGCAAAAGTACACTTTTCAACTGCAGCACATGCTGTGACTATACAGTCATGGTGGACATGTCCTTTATCGCTACACAAAATGCTGTATGGTTTGCCTTCATTTGTTAGATATAGTATACCACACTAAAGCCAACATCTTGGGTGACGTTACTTTCTGTTCTCTTGCAGGAGGAATCATACCACATTTTAATATGAAATAATGGAAGATAAACCTGACACATTTTGAATTCTGGTGCTCTTAGATGAGATTAAATAGAGTACACCACCAGAAAGCTAGTAAACACTTGTAAGCTCATTTGGGGAAGGGGGCGAAAATGATACAATCCATAATAACTTTATTTCCTTAACAAGTAACAATACATCTTAATTTTATTCCACCCATATTTAAATGGTTCAATCTCAAAAAGTTTAGTGATTCTCTTGTTCTTAATCTTTAATGTTTGATGTCTGGCAACTCCAATTACAATTTTTATAATTTGGATACTGAATTGTATTACAGAAGAAGACTGGCATCAAAATAAATTAAAACAATCAGTGGATAGGAAGGGTTGCGTGGAAAATGTAAACGGCAAAGAAAGAACACGAGCATCTCCAAACTAAGGATACACCGGTTGAAATAAGACAACAGTATGCATCAAAAAGCCTAAGTAAAATTGTGTTTAAATCATTTTATATACCTAGGAACACAATTGTCTAAATTCTAACTTTACAGCAAGTAGCCGCACAAGGGTACCTCAACACCATGCTTAGTTTGCTTTGCAGTCTTTCTCGCGAAACCAAATAGATATCAATTTCTGCAATTTAGGTCACTCAATAGGATAAGTATGCTCTAGTCACCAAGCGCCACAAAAGGATGCTCTCTAGATTTCACTTTTCACAGGTCTTGAAGTACCTCAGATTCTTACGAAAAGTCATTCGGATACAGCAAGAAGACGGTCTGTTGAAGAAATACCACCCGCGGCCATCAGCTGAAATACAAAACTATTCTTGGAAGGGGGTATCGCTCTCCATACCAGCAGCAGTGACATTGGATCGTTTTGACGTTGCCACTCAATACAACTACAAGGTGCTTCATTGTCTGGAGAAATTTGAGAAGGAAAACAAAAAAAGGGGGCAGAGTCGAGAAAAGTATGCGGATTCGGAAGTCTCAAGAGGTGGCTCTCAGCAGAGAAGAAAACCCTACAGGGAACAGGTATTCAGAAGCACAGTGTATGTTTCTCATGTTGATACTACTTTGCTAATTAGATAAAGGATTCCCCACAGCTGGTAAGATCGCTCCCTGAATTAAGCACTGATACTGACATCTGGAGTCAAAAATGATTGAATAGGTCTGAATACCGGCAAAGTCGAAGTCAGCATTTCTTCCTTATTGTGGGAGTGAGGAGGTAAATAAACGGAGCACCTAGGAGCTGGTTAATACCAATAACTGCGACTTACTGCACCGCGAGACAGCAACACCACTGTCAATGTATGCAAACCCATAAGACATACAGCCTCTTGAGCAAGATATTTGATGGGGATGGAAATCTGGGATAAGTTGGGCAAGTGAAAAAGGGGAAGTAGCAAAAGAGCGTCTTTAATGAACATATCTGTCAAAATGGAGAACTGGCGGAACACCTATGAAGGTTAATCTGATGCAGACTGCCAACGATACATGAAATAAAATCAGAGAGGGTTTTTGTTTTTTAGAGGAGAAAGGTATTACAACCCTTGCTTACACACTCCAACATTGGAGAGGAAAGAGTACATGGGATGGGCTTGATTTGATGAAGGTGAGTTAAGGTTCAGTGCATTGTGAGGATTTTGGTCTGCCTGGAACAATCAATCTATCTTTAGGCCTCCCAGAGACTTTATGATCACATGTCTTCAAAGACATGTTCATGACTGTTGTGGGATCCTAGTACATCCGATGTGGGAATAGGGAAGGGGACTTATTCAGTTGTTTCAGACCTGTACTTAAAAAGACGCTGTTGTTTAGGCCTAAAAAATAACGGTTTAGTTGAGAGGTTCAACAACAATTTGTGAAGGCATCTAAACCACACTTGCTACTGGGGTGAATATATAGGATTATTGTGCTGAAATGTAGCAGTACCTCCCACATGGCAGTGCAGGTTATTTACCATTCGATATGCCACGCTGAGATTGGTTCTTTGGTGTGAGGACTGCTGAAGAGAAATTGTATGAGGCAGAGAGGCCTACTGTGGTAAAGGCCTACGTGTGGTAAAGGCTACCAACAGCTATTAGGTGATTTTTTCAGTCATGTAGCATTTTATAGCAGTTCAAAAGTAAAGTATATAAACATGTGACTGCTAGGTGTTAACAGTCATAATTACAGTAGTTGAGGAACTACTTCACCCACACAAATGGTGAAGGGCTTGTGAATGATGTTGAGGCAAAAGAAGTGCGTGCCTGGTGTGAAGAAGTGGGTAAAAAATGAGTAAACAAGTTTTGTCTGGAATCTGTGTAGACATAGAAAAGTTTATAAGGAATTGATGTCTTTCTTTGCTGGTGCTGTGATGTAAAGTGTAACCTTTCTCCTTTTAGGCAGCAGAGGGGGCTGTTGGTGCTGAAAGGCACATATGTGGTAGATGCCACGGGTGTGAGGTTACAGCTGGATGAGCAGGGGCGTGATGGGAGATGCACATACCAAACAGAAAGCTGGCACAAAAAGGGAGAGCTTGTGAGGGATGCGCCTGACAGAAGACATTCATATATTTAAAAGTGTATCCCTAACATCCCAGCAAAGTACTCTTTGGAGAGGGTGGATTCTAATGCAAAACGGTCACATCTTTACTTGGAATATCAATTACAGGCTTATGCCCAACCAACTGCAGGTAACAGTGCCCTACTGTCTTAAACCCACTCCTGACGCTTCAACCTACCATACTCCACCCTCCTCCGGTAGAGTAAACAGACATGAGCAGGCTTGCAATAACCTCGAGGATGACTACATAGCCTGAAGGACTTGTGCTCATGCGTATTTACTGCTGCTTTGATGCAAATGAGTTGTAAGTGTATTAGAGTGGCTGGGTGAGGTGACGGTAGGAAAGGGATGGTAGTGGGGGAGTTAAGGTAAGGTGGCGAGACCCCAGACTATGGTATCATCTCTCCAATTTACCAACATTTTGTACTCCAATTCCCAGCAACTCTTACCAATCTACCTGTAGCCTTCCATACCCCCACACCACACCCACACCTCAGCTTCCTAACCATGGATTTACTACTTCCTAGTGGGAAGGATTGAAGTACTTCTTCAGATCCATTGCTTAGCAACTGGGAATTGCATAATGGGCACAGGCAATAGTGTGCAGAACAGCGCCTGCCAACACACTCAGCATCAGAGCGCAACAGCGAGGCCCAGTAATGTGGGAGTTTGGCACCCCAAACAGATCCCCCTTTCCCCTCCCGCACATATCTGATCCACTCCTGCTCCCCGACCAGGAATGTTGGTTGGCTGCGTCTTACTATTGTTAGTATTGATATTATTTAGAGGACAGCAGTGTATATCTTGAAGTTTTAATAGGCTATACAGGTTTTCTAGAATTAGCGGGGTTCTAATACTTTTGATTCTTTCCTTGGCAAAACACGGAGGATCGAGGTCAGGCCCCTTAGGAGAGGAGAACTACTCTGGTTCAAACTCTCAGGCTCCGGGAGGGTTTCGGTCAAGTCCATCAACACCAAGATTATCTCAGATGACAAGTGGCACTATCACCAAACATGTATTCCCTCACCCCCTGTCCCCCCTCACTGTGAGCAAACAATAGGTGTTCTCCAAACATACATCTGTGTGCAGGATGGACACATTGTCCTCACACTGGTTTCCCCTGCACACGGTCAACCTAACCATTTTTGAGAAGCTAGCACCTAGAATTCAAGAATTTTAAGTTCGCTTCGTGAGCTCTCATAGCCAAAACCTCTTTCTGATACACCCAAGCTTCTTACCTTTGTCAAAAACCAGAAACAATAAAATCACTGAAAGGAAATCTATCAACACTTTCATTGGTTAAATACAGGTTTTCAGCACTTTCAACAACAGAGTAGCGCTATAGTCCAAACATGCAAGGCAGGGTGTTACACATCCTGGGTGCGCCAACAGATAGACCTTGGATTTAGATATCTGCAATGCCCTGCAGATAGCAGTCTTAAACTCGGTCTGTATCAACAGAATCTAGAGGCCAACGTGGCAGGAGTATTGTGAGAGATCGCTTTATACCCAACAGTCACAGACAAGCACTGGAATAGCCACTAGGTCTCGCCTATGAGAGCTATTGGTTTTGCGACTATATATCTTTGTAGAGCGTTGTGGCTGCCGTGAAGCATGGCTAGAAGCTATTTTTTGTTTTAAGCTGTAGAACACGAAAACAGGAAGCTAAGAAAATGAAAGGGCTATGACGGGGTCATTACTGCTGTGTCATTACTCTTTTTTCTTATGGCATATTGGAGGCAACACAGACAACACGAGGATGGAGGTGGGAGGCAAGAGGCAATACATACCATGGGAGGTTGGGAAGCAAGGAGGAACACTTACAATGGGAGGGTGGGAGGCAAGAGGCAACACGTATAATGGGACGCTGGTAGGCTGTAGGCAACACGTACAATCGGCTGAGGCTAGAGGCAACACAGGCAGTTCAGGCAACACGGAAAGTTAAGAGGCAACAGAGACAGTACCACAGAAGTGTGAAAAGGGAGAAGAATCACGGACAACAAGAGGGTGGGAGGGAAGAAGCAAATAGGACACAATGTAGAAGCAAGCGACACGGACAAAGGGAGGGAAGAAACAACACAGACAATGAGATGTGAGAGGGAAGAAACAACACGGACAATAGGAGGGAAGAAGCAACATGGACAATGGGAAGGTGGAAGAGCAGGAGCAACACAGACAGTTGGAGGGCAGAATGCGGACGACACGCAGCTGGCGGTCACACTAAGTGGGGACTCAGCTGTGGACGCCCTCAACTTCTGTGAGGGGCTACGTGCGGTGGCCAATTGGATGAACCTAAATTGCCTCCAATTGAACACAAAGAAGACCGAGGTGATGGTGGTGGGAAAGCAACCTGGATGGTGGAATGACAACTGGTGGCCCCCCGAGTTAGGATCGATTCCTTCTCCTGCCGTCAAATCTCGGGGTATGGCTGGACCCTACATTGAGCTTCATCTGCCAAACTAAGAGGGTGGCTGCCTCCTGTTTCGGCATAATCAGGGGTATCAGGCCGGTGCTTAAATTCTTCGATGCCCCCACTAGACAGCTTGTAGTTCAGGCCTCGATCCTTTCCAGGATAGATTATGCCAGTGTCCTACTAGCAGGTACGAACAAGGCAGAACTCATGCGGCTGCAACGAGTGCAGAACGCCGCCGCAAGAGCGGTACTAGGATTGCCCCGTCGTTGCTCGGCGTCCAGAGCATTGCAATCGCTCCACTGGCTGCCTGTCGCTCGTCGGATCGAGTTTAAGGTGCTCTGCCTAGCTTTTAAAATTTTGAAAGGTATGGCTCCACCTATTTTGATTAATTTACTGACCCCATATGTTCCTTCTCGATCCTTGAGATCGATGGGTCAGAATTTGTCTGTTGTCCCACGCTTTCTGCTGAGCAGGATGGGTGGCCGCTCCTTCCGGGTAGTGGCGGCCAAATTGTGGAACTCTCTGCCCAGTGAAATCCGAGCTAAGGAGGATTTACTGCTATTCAGACGTGCCATCAAGACTTTTCTTTTTAACTAATTTTCCCTGACTTTGCTGCGCTCTGTGATGTTGTGTTTACCTTTCCTGGCGCCAGGACGCCCCTTTGCTGGGGCAGCTGTGCGCGGTATAAAAACCAATAACATAACATAACATAACAAGTAACAGACAACATGAAAAGCAACATGGACAATCAGGGTTACGGGTGGGAGAGAAGAAGCAATGTGGAAAAGAGGGCAGCGGGGGATAGTAAGGAAGAAGCAGCACGGACAACTGTGCTATCTATAAAGAAAAATAGTACTTCAATTACTGCACCAGCAGTGTAAGTACTTTAATCAAGATGAAGCAATCCGTACTTCAGACATGATCCTGATGAAAGAAGAGGAAGTGAAGAGGCCCGCACCGTCAATTAGGAGGCAGCAAATGAGATTGACAATGAAGCCCACAAATGGTAAGCCATGGGTGGGTTCCGAAACCCTTGTAGAAAACATATTTCCATATCTAGACTGGACTGGATTAAGGCGTTAACCAGCAGATGAAGGTGAGAATCTAAAAAGGGAAGAATGTTGATTAGGATCTTGAAGCAGCTACTTGCAACCTTGGTATTCAAGGGTAAGAGAAGAATCTAAAAAGATTAAGTGTTTTCTCACAGGAATCGTAGGAAGATGATCCCATATGGAGTACCAAAACGTGTTTCCAGTGACATGTATCACAGGAATGAGTAAAACTTCTGCTTTTGATATCTTTAATTCGGAAATTGGTGGATGGATTCCTAAAACATTGCTCATTCTAGTTTGGTTTTCACAGAAAGAGGGATTTTGTGGAGAGCAAGAAATGGTGAGGATCTGCATGTGTCGCCTGCCACAGTCTGAGTATTGAACTGAAGGATGGTGCGAGTGTGCTGCTGCCTTTATCATTGTAGCTATAGTGCTTCTCTCAGCTCCCTACATTGGCACTATTTCTCATGAGTTGGTGCAAGAAGTCTGGAAGGTAACATCTGCCGTCCCTCTCCTAAAAAAGGTTGTCATATTTCATTTGTTTCAGGGCCACATGTGCTCCCTAATTGGTGGTGCTCCCAATGACTGCCTCCTCTACCATAGCACTGGCCCTGTCATTTCCTTTATAAGAGAGACTGTGGCTTCCTCACATCACCTTCTTCATCAGATTGCCTTCCTTCTTCAGACTACTCCTTCCTGTAGTACTGCACATAGCACAGGTGCTTAGACTCATTTGTAGGTCTTCTCTTACTTCTGCAGGCGTCTTCCTGAGGCCAAACCGCGCCTCACGTGTTTTGAGGTCCTCTGTGGTGGCTATGCTCTTCTCGTCTAGTCACAATGCAGGCACACACTCATGCCAACTGATGGGGCACAGCTCAGAGGTATGGTGGGCGTACATGTAGTGCACATTGTGCCGCCTATAACAGAACTAATTACTAACCATGAAACCCTACTAGTGGGGAGAGGATGTGACATAACTGCCAGGGCTGCCGACTTTGGAACTGGGGAACAAGTTCGAGTCTCGGCATAGGCTCAACATCCTGTGATTCTGGGCAAATCACTTAACTCCGTGCCTACAAAAAATGAATGGGTCCTTAACTGGTGCTCATGAAAAGTGCTCCACTACTTTTTGGATCGAGTTTGCATTATAAGCAGCAGTTTTGACAATTAAGTGCGGGTGCTGAGCACCGGAAACCACCAGCTCAAAGTAAGCGATGCTGCTAAGGGAACAATTCTTGTTGGAACGAATAAACTTTGCTTATTGGAAACAGTTGGCAAGCCTATTTAACCAGTAGCATACCAATTTTTCCACCATTGGGCAGAGCATTTAAAAATCCATGTTGCATATCAATGCAGTAGAAACAGTATAGGGGAAGCAATTTGGAATGTCAACATTTATTGATGCAGAAATAAAACTTATTTGTTGTTTTTTCCCTGCATACCAAAAGAATTGTGTAAGAAAGTTCACTGACTGCTATAGTCCTGTTCAATAAGTATGCTGAAAGCATAACGGTGGTTGGTCCAGAGACTGTTGTGGTAGAGGGCGCTGTGCAAATGCTGACTTCACGACATATAATTTCAGTTGTAAAATGGATGTAATTTCCATCAATTGTTAACAATGAGTTATGACTCCAACGTATTGTAATAAGAACTATAAACTCACGATTCAAAATCATGAAGGCTTTGTAATGTTCACTTTTCTACCAAGACAAATCGTTTTCACGAAGAATTACAGGACAGAACTCCTCGTGTGCATGGGTAACAGATCTGGCTGGATTCAGCTATCACTATAGCATAGGCCATCACCCACACCCAAGATACAGTACACGCATGCACCCACCCAATCAGCATAAACATACACAAGATCAACATCTCCATGGCGGAAACCAACACCTTCAATTACAACCCTTTTGAATGCCTAAACGCCAACATTAAGACGAGTGACAACAAATCAGTACTCTGCCATCTCCTCTACCATCTGCCAGGCAACACCACCGCATTCGGTGAACACCAGTCCGATCTGATTACTCACTGCTCACTCCGAGACTCAAACAATCTAATTTTAGGTGACCTCAACTTACAATGGAATGAATAAAACACCTCGTTAATCCAAACCCTAAATGATCTCCTACACAACAACAACCTTACCCAACACTGCTCAGAGGAAACACATGACAGAGGATCTATCCTGGATGCCATTATTGCCAAACGCGACAGTCATTATCGACCACATCCTGCCCGCTGACTGGTCAGACCACCACATCATCCTATTCCACATCAACCAACCGATCCTATACCAACCCCCCATGCTGGACCCCCTAAATGGGCGAGAAACATAGCTCAGATCCCCCTGGCCGACCTGGAGGAAAGGGTAAGTCCTCTCCTTCCCATCTCCACAGATGGTCGCTCCACAACAGAGCTCACCTCTCACTACAACACAACTATGACTTCCATTCTGGACCAACTAGCCCCCTTGAAACTAAAAACAATCTGGAACATTCCATCCAGATCCTGGTTCAACACAGACATAAACTCTGAAAGAAGACAACTAAGAGCCAAAGAAAGACTCTGGCGGAAAAAACCATCCACAATCCTCCGCCATCAACTCATATCGGCACGCAGGAAGTACAAAAAAACATCAAGAATGAAAAAACTTCCTTTTTTTTGCAATACTCTAGACAACGCAAAAAACAGGCCCAAAGAACTCTTCAACCTCATTAGGCAACAAACTTCCAAGCCCCCTTCATCCTCAGTTTTGGCCTCCAAAGACCTGTGCGACAACTTCACCAACTTCGTAGAAAAAATCACCAAGATTGAGCTCTCCCTGGATGACAACCATAGTCCTCCCCAAAGGAGCCCGTCCCCAAGGACTGAAGATATCGCCCCAAGCACCCACCAAAACCCTGGAAATCCTTCAACCCCATCCCTGAAGCGGAGATAGTAAAACTGATCTCCACCTCCAAACCCTCATCACACTACCTTGATCCTATATCTGCACAACTGACCAAAAAACTCAAACTCTCCCTAGCCCCGCTCTGGAGCAAGATCATAAACAGCTCCCTGAGAACCATAGCCATACCGGATTGCCTCAAAGTTGGCCAAGTCACCCCACTTCTGAAAAAAACTGATTTGGACACTAACAATCTGAATAACTTCAGACCGGTCTCCAATCTTCCTCTCCTATCTAAAATACTGCAAAGGTGTGTTTTCCTACAACTGACTCAACACACTGACAGCATTAACCCCCTAGACCAACACCAATTGGGTTTCAGAAAAGGTTGCAGCACAGAGAGAGCGATCCTTAATGTCCTAGATGATATACAAAAGTCATTCTATATGAACCAATGCTTTTTACTCATACTCCTGGACTTATCGGCAGCCTTCGACACGTTGACCACAAGTTACTCATCAAAGTACTTCAAGAAAGGCTAAGTGCAGAAGAGGTGGTCTTACATTGGTTCTCCTCCTTTCTCCAGAACCACACCCAAAGAATAAAAATCTAAAACTTCTCGTCCAACCTTCACCCCGTCAGCAGGGGTGTCCCCCAAGGATCAGTTCTTTCACCGCAACTTTTCAACTTCTACATGGAACCCCTCACCACCATACACAAAAAACACCAACAACCCCCTTCCACCTATATGCAGACGACACCCAGATCTATCTCGAAAACTCCTCCATTGATGACATTCAAAGACGCAACAACACTCTTAGAGAAGTCCAACACTGGCTATCTCTAAATCACCTGAAACTCAACGAAGACAAATGGAATTCCTCCTCATTTCTAACAAAGAGGAGAACCCCCAAATCGTAGAATGGGTAAAAGCTATCGATGCTCTAAAAGGCAATCTCACTCCGGCTGACTCCATAAAATCGCTAGGAATCACCCTCGACCCAAAACTAGACATGGCCAAATACATCAAGAACACAGCAAAGAGCGCCTTCCTCAACTTGAAGTTACTCAACAAAATAAAACCCTTCATCCCGCCCAAGAACCTCAAACAAGCTACTCTATTCCCTGGTGCTGCCCAGACTCGACTACGGGAATGCAGCCCTCACAGGTACAGCTAAATCCCACTTAGCTCCCCTCAGAACAACTCAATGCAGCAGGCAGAATGGTCACCGGAGTAAAGAAATATGAACACATCTCACTTGCACTCAGAAAGCTAAAATGGCTTCCAGTCAAAATGCGTGCCAACTTAAGAACGGCCTGCCTCATGCACAAAGCCCTGAACACAGGGAAATCCGCCTACCTGGCCTCCAAACTCATGAAGGCCAGTCAGATAAGGAGCCTCAGGGGTACCAACAGTCTTCCCCTCATCCCGCCGAAAACTCGCAAACAAAAAAACGCAGCCCGTTTATTCACTGGAAGTGCGCCCAAATCTGGAACTCCATACCAGTCCATATCAGGACTACCCCCTCCTTTTCAAAATTTAAAAGGCAGCTCATAGACCTCTTCCTCAATCGTTCTCTCCCGAATCGATAACTGCCGCCGAAGCACACAAGCTTGCACATTGCAGCATACTGATACTTTGACATTAAGGCTTCTATCTCCTCGGCTTCCCCGACCCCTCCCTGAAGGAGGTTCGGCTCCAGTCAACCTGCTTATTATTAGACTACTATATGACTTCCTTGCCTGAATGTTGTACAGCACACTAAGACTTCCGAAGCGCCATGAGCCATCATGTATACTACTGCTTTATTGTGTGATTTCCTTGTTACGAATGTTTAAAGCGCTCCGATACCCTCAGGTCTGGCCAGCGCTATATAAAACTCTTTAATAAATAAATGTATAAATACAAATAAACTAGATTCCCCTTATCACATGCATCCACCACGCTGATAAGCTATAGTGACCCACTGTTGGACTTGGCCCTTCTGGCAGGTTCACCCCTGAACTTTTTGCCTAGTGATTTCTGGTCTTTGCGCACTTTGACACTGTGGCGCAGTGTAAAGTGCGTGCTCTCCCTGAGTGCGTGTGTGAGATTGGCCTGCTCTCCCATAGGAATGCATGGGGAATGTCTGTGTCCCTGGTAGTTCCTGATGCGTGAGGCGTGCATGGTCAAGTTTGGTATGTGCGAACTCGTGAGAGTGAATGCTGCGCAATGGTATGTGCGGCGTGTATGTGTCTTGTGCGGAAGCGCCACTTCTAGACATGACTGTGTATGTGCTGTGAAGGTGCTGGCGTGTGATTGGCTGGAGCTGGCTGGGATGCCAGGCTCCAGGAAGTCTGTGTGGGTCTGCCCCGGTGGTGAATGGAGAGATTAGCATGCTGATGTGAGGGAGGGGCTGCGCCTGTGTCCTGAATGAGGCTGGGTTTCCCCCACACAATGCTGGCTCCGCCCCCTGTGGTGTGACTGATGACCCTAGCCTGCCTGATGAATGAAAGGGGTGGTTGAGCCATCAACAGTGCTCACAGACCTGCTGCGACTGGTTCTGCCCCCACCCTGCACCTACAGACAAAAGAAAAGGTGTATAAAAGAGGGGCTGTGACCCCATGAAAATGTTCTTCTTTGCTGCTTGAATCTGCCAGGGGCGTGCTGCTGCTTGGGCCCAGGGGAAGGCTTGCCTCCCCTGGGCTCTGCCCAGCCCCTGGACTCTGGAAGGACTTTTTCTGGACCTTTGTTTGCCATAGCGCTTGGGAGCGCTGTATTTACCCTCCAAGCGCCTGAAAGTCCTTTCTTTCCCCTCCTAGCGCAAGGAGCGCTTTATTTGCCTTATAGCGCATGGGAGCGCTTTACTCTGCCTCTAGCGCTTGATAGCGCTGTGTTGTTCCCTAGCGCTAGGAGCGCTTTATTTTGCTTTGCAGGTGCCACCCTGCTTATGGCTGCCCTAGCGAGTGCCCACCTCACCTCTACATTTAGTTTTCACTTCGAGGGTGCCACCCCCCAGTTATGCCCAAGTGATCACCGCCGCGGCCCCAGACCCCGGAGAAAGATAGCCGCCGGCATCCCCACCCGGCCGCGCTGGGATTGGTCCAGCCGGCCGAGCCTCCTGATGATGCTGTCCCCGGGCCGCGCCGTGATTGGCTGCCAGCCAGAGGACTCTGAAGTCCCGCCCCCGCAGTCCGGGCCTCGTCTGGGCAGGAAGGAGATGTCCGGCCCGCCGCCTGGTTGTGGGCGGGGCCGGGAAGAAGTTGTTTCCTCTTCCCCCTGCCTGGGGGAAGCCCTTGTTGCTGTGCCGGTCTCCCGGGTCAAGAGGGAGACCGGAGTTGTTGCCGCCGCAGCCCAGAAGAGAAAGGAGAGCGAGAGGAGCCCCGCCCGCGGCCCCAGAGCGACCGCCAGAGAAGTGCTGCAGGGAGCGAGGCTCCCGTGGGAGGAGGAGAGCCCCGCCCGCCAGGAGGAAGCCGGTGAGTGGGGCCCCGGGGGCATTCCTTCTTTGAGCCGGTCGAGGCTCCAACATCCAGGCAGCTTTGTTCATAGAGCCACGAGGGCTCTAGTGCCTCCCTGTTACGCCGGGTCCCCTGAGAGGGACCCCACGACCCGCATTTGTTTCCTGAGCCCTGAGAAAGGCTCGAAGTGCCGATTTGCTTTGCGAGCCCAGAGAGGCTCTTCAAGTGCTCCTAGGTCCCCCGTGAGGGACCCCACTGCCCAGTAAGGCGGCAGTCTTGTTCGAGAGCCTGTGAGAGGCTCAAGGGGACATTTTTGATTTACTGAGAGCCCACGAGGGGCTCAGGCGCCACCAGCATCTTTGAGAGCCCAGCGAGGCTCCCACCTTGGCCCCATTGTTGTTAATGAGCCCTAGAAGGCTCAAACATTGTTGCACCAGTTGCCCAGCACTTTGTGGGCAACTGCCACGTTTAGGCCCTGACATTGGGACACAGGGACTGCCACAGGTGGTGGCTAATGTGGATTTTTCGCTATTGTGTTTGCTGTTCTTGCACCTCTGAATGTGTTGGTAATGCGTCATGTGCTTTGTCCTTACACCTCTGAATAAATGTTATGCATTGCATCATGTGTTATGTTCTTACACCCCTACAGGTATTGTGATACTTAGGTGGCTTCCTTCTTGCTAGTACAGGTGGTGCTAGCAGAGCCCAGGTTCCCTAGTGTAATCTCCTAAGGTAGTGAGGGTTGCATAGGTGGTGCTCACCTGGTACCAGTAGTGACTGGTTATATGGTATTTTTGTGCTACAGTGATTTTACATTCTAAAAGTGCTATTTCTAAAAAGTGTTACTTCTAAAAGTGCTGATTCCTGACAGTGGTCCAGGTGGCCCTGTCTTGTACATATCCCCTGTAAATTCTGCCCGTGCCTCTGGCACATTGTAAAGTGTGTGTTTTATCTAATGTGTTTTGGTGTAATACAAAGGCTATTTTTATATAACCTTGTGTGGAGTTTCCTTTGTGGTGGGCCTTGGGTGTTGTTGCTGGGGTTCGTGCGCAAATACTTAACTCATATCGCCTCCAAGTTTAGCCTTGCTGCTCGCGCCACGTTACCTAGAGGGCGAGTAGGGGTTATCTTGGCGTGTAACTCCCTTGCCCTGACTTAGGAGTGGTGGTCTCTGACTGACTTTGGCAAAAGCCCTGGTCAGGCGGGGATCCCATTTTTAACATTGGACGCAGCGGTGAGGATAAGGATTTGTGTTTGCGTTGTACCACAGTGGCAACTGGCCACTACAAAGCTCTGCATTTTAGATAAATCACATTTTGGGGATTATTGTATGGTGCTTTTGCTAAAAATGTCATTTCTGTGGAAATGTGTTTCTTGTGCACTTTGAGTTAGGTGTCCCTAGCTCGGGAGGGTAGATCATCCCCCTAAGTGCAGTGTGTTTTCTGGATTCACCATGAGGGTGGGATCCAGTGGTGGCAGCATAAATGTGTTCACTGCATGTGTCCCCCGTCCCTGCCCTGGAGTAATGGTACCTGTGTCACGTGTGGTCAGGTTGAGAAATCAGGGGTGGTAGAAACTGCCTTACCAGTCTGGGGAGGGGTGTGTGTGGATGAATGGTGTGTGGCACTTGACGTGTGTGTGAGTTCTCTGGATTGGGAGCTTGCTGAATGCTTGTGTACTCTTGTTTTGCTCAGATACCAAAGTTCCATGTGTTAAACTTTTCCCAAGAACGTCTGCAGACAGTGGAGCCGGCTTTTGATTCCTGTGGTCTATTTAGGGACAGATGTTTGGAGTTGGTAATGTTCTGGGATGAGAGAGGCATAGGGGATGGAGTGATTCCAAAAGGAGTGGCTGAGGTGTCTTCCAGCCCAGTGTGGTGGAAGAGGTTAAGTGTAGCCCAGCTAGGTCTCGGTGTAGGGGCTCACGTCCTGTCTCAAGAGGAGAAGGAGTGGGTGGGACTGCATGTCTCCAGGTGCCCGAAACCCAGTGTCAGGGCCTGGAATGTTTCTGAAGGTCGGGGGCCTAGGCTGTACCAATAGGTCATTTGAGGAAGATCTCCCATAGTATTTGAAGAATGTAGAACATCAGTGAACATGATTTCATGGGTGGGCCTGAAGCTCATGGGAGTTTCCCCTGCCCCTGTGCTATTGTGTTAATTGTTGGGGAGTGACCCTAAGGAAGGTTCTGGTCTTCCAGCCCAGTGTGGTGGAAGTGGCTCAGAGGAGCACAAGCCTGGTCTTCGTAGTCTGAGTGTTTTGTTTTTGGGAACACCAGGCGAGGGAGCCTAGCATGTCCGTATGGAGCGTCCTTGTAGGGAGATCTCCCAGTGTGGAGAGAACGTGGAGCGCCTGTAAGGAGGGCTCTAGTAGTTCTGTTATCTGGCAGTACCGCTCCAGTTGGGAGGGTGCAGAAGTCCAGATGTAGGGGTGCGAGGGGGATAGGTTCCCCAGTGGAGTAACCAGTGGGTCAGGGGCCAACCAGAAGGGTTGTGTCGCCAAGGAGTGACCAGAGTGATGCCACTTCTGTCCTGAGTGTCAGGCAGACTTGTACACGACACATTAGTTATGTGTCACCCTCAAGGAAGTCCTGGTGCGCCAGGCATCTGACCAAAGGGGTATGTCCCTCGGTTGGGGAGCCAGTAGCCGGTGTGTCCGGATCTGGACGTAAGGGCAACTGTACGTAGTGTCCTGAAGGAACTCCTGCCTGAAGAGAAGGAACCGGGTAAGCTGTATGGGGGATTGACCTGCAGTGGTTGCCTTGCTGCTGAAGGAGGAGTGAATTCGAATCCCAGGTGGTAGACCAGTTAAGGGAGCTGTGACTCTGTCATGACCAGCCTGGTGTCCTGTAGGCACCGCACTGAGCCGCGTCTGCCTTCGGCCGCGCAGCCTATGCCGCTCGCCGTCCCCGTCTCGACGCTGTCCGCGAGCCGCTGCCTGCGCCGCATCTGGCAACCCGCAAAGTGCAACGCCTCACTACACCGATCTTGTGCTGGTCTGACCGTGGTCGCTGCTGCTGAGGGAGTAAAGGTCCCAAACTGGTGGGAGAGTTGTGTTCTGGAGGGTGCTTCAGAAGTAGAGGAAGGGTGGGGCATTCTTGCCCGTGACCTCTGGCCAGCCTGAGGGTGTGGACCCTAGGTTGAAGGATCAGTGGTAGTTTGGAACTACACTGAGAAAGGGAGTGGAGAATGGCTATGCAGGCCAGGGGTTACTACCCCCCACTCTGTGGATTGGCAAGGACCAGTGGTATCTGGGTGGCCTAGGGCCTGGTCCTAGCCGTGGACAACTAAGGAGTACCAGTGGGGTAGCCTAGTTGGGCCTGTTTTTTTTTAAAGTATGTGCTTGTCTTATGGATCAACATGGCGTAGAACCGGAGGGTGTCCCTGCAGTGCGGGCCCGCGTCCGCGTTCTATCGACCCAAGCAGGGAAGTCCATCACGGTGGTGATTGTTCTCCCTTGCGTTTTGGCTGGAAGGGGGTTGTGTTGGACTTGGCCCTTCTGGCAGGTTCACCCCTGAACTTTTTGCCTAGTGATTTCTGGTCTTTGCGCACTTTGACACTGTGACGCAGTGTAAAGTGCGTGCTCTCCCTGAGTGCGTGTGTGAGATTGGCCTGCTCTCCCATAGGAATGCATGGGGAATGTCTGTGTCCCTGGTAGTTCCTGATGCGTGAGGCGAGCATGGTCAAGTTTGGTATGTGCGAACTCGTGAGAGTGAATGCTGCGCAATGGTATGTGTATGTGTCTTGTGCGGAAGCGCCACTTCTAGACATGACTGTGTATGTGCTGTGAAGGTGCTGGCGTGTGATTGGCTGGAGCTGGCTGGGATGCCAGGCTCCAGGAAGTCTGTGTGGGTCTGCCCCGGTGGTGAATGGAGAGATTAGCATGCTGATGTGAGGGAGGGGCTGCGCCTGTGTCCTGAATGAGGCTGGGTTTCCCCCACACAATGCTGGCTCCGCCCCCTGTGGTGTGACTGATGACCCTAGCCTGCCTGATGAATGAAAGGGGTGGTTGAGCCATCAACAGTGCTCACAGACCAGCTGCAACTGGTTCTGCCCCCACCCTGCACCTACAGACAAAAGAAAAGGTGTATAAAAGAGGGGCTGTGACCCCATGAAAATGTTCTTGTTTGCTGCTTGAATCTGCCAGGGGCGTGCTGCTGCTTGGGCCCAGGGGAAGGCTTGCCTCCCCTGGGCTCTGCCCAGCCCCTGGACTCCTGAAGGACTTTTTCTGGGCCTTTGTTTGCCATAGCGCTTGGGAGCGCTGTATTTACCCTCCAAGCGCCTGAAAGTCCTTTCTTTCCCCTCCTAGCGCAAGGAGCGCTTTATTTGCCTTATAGCGCATGGGAGCGCTTTACTCTGCCTCTAGCGCTTGATAGCGCTGTGTTGTTCCCTAGCGCTAGGAGCGCTTTATTTTGCTTTGCAGGTGCCACCCTGCTTATGGCTGCCCTAGCGAGTGCCCACCTCGCCTCTATGTTTAGTTTTCACTTCGAGGGTGCCACCCCTCAGTTATGCCCAAGTGATCACCGCCGCGGCCCCAGACCCCGGAGAAAGATAGCCGCCGGCATCCCCACCCGGCCGCGCTGGGATTGGTCCAGCCGGCCGAGCCTCCTGATGATGCTGTCCCCGGGCCGCGCCGTGATTGGCTGCCAGCCAGAGGACTCTGAAGTCCCGCCCCCGCAGTCCGGGCCTCGTCTGGGCAGGAAGGAGATGTCCGGCCCGCCGCCTGGTTGTGGGCGGGGCCGGGAAGAAGTTGTTTCCGCTTCCCCCTGCCTGGGGGAAGCCCTTGTTGCTGTGCCGGTCTCCCGGGTCAAGAGGGAGACCGGAGTTGTTGCCGCCGCAGCCCAGAAGAGAAAGGAGAGCGAGAGGAGCCCCGCCCATGGCCCCAGAGCGACCGCCAGAGAAGTGCTGCAGGGAGCGAGGCTCCCGTGGGAGGAGGAGAGCCCCGCCCGCCAGGAGGAAGCCGGTGAGTGGGGCCCCGGGGGCATTCCTTCTTTGAGCCGGTCGAGGCTCCAACATCCAGGCAGCTTTGTTCATAGAGCCACGAGGGCTCTAGTGCCTCCCTGTTACGCCGGGTCCCCTGAGAGGGACCCCACGACCCGCATTTGTTTCCTGAGCCCTGAGAAAGGCTCGAAGTGCCGATTTGCTTTGCGAGCCCAGAGAGGCTCTTCAAGTGCTCCTAGGTCCCCCGTGAGGGACCCCACTGCCCAGTAAGGCGGCAGTCTTGTTCGAGAGCCTGTGAGAGGCTCAAGGGGACATTTTTGATTTACTGGGAGCCCACGAGGGGCTCAGGCGCCACCAGCATCTTTGAGAGCCCAGCGAGGCTCCCACCTTGGCCCCATTGTTGTTCTTGAGCCCTGGAAGGCTCAAACATTGTTGCACCAGTTGCCCAGCACTTTGTGGGCAACTGCCACGTTTAGGCCCCGACATTGGGACACAGGGACTGCCACAGGTGGTGGCTAATGTGGATTTTGCGCTATTGTGTTTGCTGTTCTTGCACCTCTGAATGTGTTGGTAATGCGTCATGTGCTTTGTCCTTACACCTCTGAATGAATGTTATGCATTGCATCATGTGTTATGTTCTTACACCCCTACAGGTATTGTGATACTTAGGTGGCTTCCTTCTTGCTAGTACAGGTGGTGCTAGCAGAGCCCAGGTTCCCTAGTGTAATCTCCTAAGGTAGTGAAGGTTGCATAGGTGGTGCTCACCTGGTACCAGTAGTGACTGGTTATATGGTATTTTTGTGCTACAGTGATTTTACATTCTAAAAGTGCTATTTCTAAAAAGTGTTACTTCTAAAAGTGCTGATTCCTGACAGTGGTCCAGGTGGCCCTGTCTTGTACATATCCCCTGTAAATTCTGCCCGTGCCTCTGGCACATTGTAAAGTGTGTGTTTTATCTAATGTGTTTTGGTGTAATACAAAGGCTATTTTTATATAACCTTGTGTGGAGTTTCCTTTGTGGTGGGCCTTGGGTGTTGTTGCTGGGGTGCGTGCGCAAATACTTAACTCATATCGCCTCCAAGTTTAGCCTTGCTGCTCGCGCCACGTTACCTAGAGGGCGAGTAGGGGTTATCTTGGCGTGTAACTCCCTTGCCCTGACTTAGGAGTGGTGGTCTCTGACTGACTTTGGCGAAAGCCCTGGTCAGCGGGGGATCCCATTTCTAACACCCACCATTGCACAATCAAGAGCAAGTTCACCCAGCAATGCTTACTACACAGCATCTTTCCAATTACACACAGAATAGACCTTAATCAAACAGAAACTGCTAGAGTAATACCCAATCACACCCTCATGAACACAACATGAACCCAGAGCCATGTAAATGACAAAGGATTGCCAACTAGACCACAATCCCCCATGCACAACAAACCACACATACAACAACATAAGACCATAGCAACGCATCGGGCTAGCGATACATGCCTGAAAAACAGTCACTGGCACAACAATAAGCAAGCAAACAAGGAAGCAAAAAAAAAGGCAAGATTCTTTGACATGCTATATGATTTTTTAAAATATATAATTGTAAAGCACAAACTACCGCCCAAAGGCATCTAAGCACTGACGCCAGAATGGGGGGAGAATTTGGAAGAAAGAAGAACTGAAGCTAGACCTCTAAGAAATAAAAAGATAAGTGCTTATTGGATAAAAAGCCAGGTTTTAAGGGCCTGGTATTGGTGCAATCTATTTCAAATTAATTTTTGCTGTTACGTTAATAAATATGAACCATAACTAAAAGAGGCATGTATCAAGCATAACTCAACAAAAAAAACTCATCCACACCGAAGACATTAATGGAATTCCGAGAACATTGTGTGAGGGTGGCCGGATAACGGAAGTGCGAGGATTTCCTACAAACGGTAGAAGGACGCTATGAAAAAACATAATATACACAGAGCAGTTACATGCATCGCTCTGAAAATTGTTCTCAAATGCTACATTAAAAAAATATCTCCACACCGAGTGCTGCAACCTGGCACATTTCAGCTACACGGTCAATAAAACAGAGAATTTAGATATGTATCTGCAAGACTGATAATAAAAAAAACGATATTGTAATTTCCTACCTGCAAGAGGCAAGATTTATCTGTGACGGAGTATGATTGAGAACGTGTTCCGAGGTTATAGCTTTAAAACCCAGTATATTAAGCTAGTTTCTGGTCTTTTGATTTGTATCTAGCTAAACAAATAATTCATGGATTTCTCCATTCAATTATTCACTTTATCTCCAATTCCCTGTACGTAAATCACTTCTGTGGCTCATTATTGTTTTGTGATGCTCAGTAACAGAGATAAGAGCATGCCAAGCGGCCTTCAGACTTCACCGCATACTCTACAGCGGTTGCCTCATCTGTAAATATGAGGTGAAGCTTCCTTGCCTGTGATACTTTTGGGCATGTGCTTCGGTGCACTATTTGCAAACGTAGAGGGCCTTCTCTTTGAATACTGTGGTCATTGTATAGCTAAGGCCATGCCAGCACAGAATAAATATTTTAAATGCAGACCCTTGCTGCACACTACAGGAGAAGACACACTCATACAGAAGAAACCCAATGTGACCTGGTGGGTGCAGTGAGAGGGAACAGCCATGAACTACCGAAGGACTGTTCATCGAGTTCTCAAGAGTTTTTAGAGATGCCTAAGAAGAGTACTGAGGTCCACTGTGTCAAACGCTGCACATCGCGCCCTATGTTTTTTTGGCAAAGTTTTTCAAAGGACCGACCTTTGGGAAGGCCTCCGACATCCAGGCATGAATTGTGGCCATGCAATCCCTTAGTCGGGTGAAGCAGTTTTTGATTAAAAGCTGGAAGCACAGCTTGGCATCATCAGCCTGCTAAATCTACACTTTGGTCTAGTCCAGGAGAAATCCAATGCATTCCATGCCAAAGTGTGAACATCCTAAACAGGAAAGACCGTTTGGGTGTGGGGCTGGTTAAGGGGATAGGTTCATACCTGACGGAGCTTGTCCGAGTGAGCAGGGATGGATTGTTCATCTAGGGTGAGAATCATTGTAGGATGGTGTTTAAGAAGCCCATCACCACCAAGAAGGTATTGAGCAGGGCTTGATAACTAGCGGAATCAAAGTCTGTAGTGAAGCTAAGCAGAATGAGGAGATAGTGGTCACCAATGATAATGATCTGGAGTGAAGGGTAAAGCATTGGGTGGCAGGCAGCTTTCCCTGCACTGCTTTGTGGTCTGCAATCAGAGTGCTATTCTTGGAGTTGGGCATACATTTTTTTGTTAAGCTAAGGAACTATACCCTTTGTTTTATTAATCTTGCACACAAAATCAGGTGGGTGATCTCTCGCTGGTGATTATCAGAGTCCAGGCTGGAATATAACTGATTTTCAGAGAGTAAGAACAAATCCATAGAGTGAAGGATTTATTTATTACGTTGGGTGTTGGATCTAAAAGCCTTACGTTGCTAGCCTTTCCTGCTAAAGTTTGCATAATGTCAATTTCATGGATGTTGCCTTGAGTGACTTCGTCCACCCTGATGGGGAGAGTGCTTGGAAGTGGGTTCAATAAGTCAACTGTGATGGGGAGCTACGTGGATGATGACTAGAGCTTCCATGTCGATGTCTATATGAACGTGTATCCACAATCAAGATTGAGTTCATTCTCATCACCAAACCCTCAAATCAAATATAGAGCAGCACTTTGTCAAGCACCTAAATGGAGTTAGGCCACAGCTCCCAACAAATACAAAGCCACCTGGATCAGGCATTGAAAACAATCTAAGAAACTATATTGCTTGTTAAATCCTGATTGCCTATTGCCAGCTATGGCTCCTTTCAAATATAAAAACTTAGCTTCTGAAAGGAGAACACACAAACACCACAGAAATGCTTGTCGACTCTCAACAGTGGCAATAGTGCGTTGACCGGTAGCTCTCACCAGATTCCACTGAATAGAGAACAGGAAGGCCACCAGTGGGCTCTTTAAAGCTCAAAAGATGAATGACCCAGATCCTAAGTACAGAACTACCATAGAACACCATATTGACTAAAATCATTGCAAAGACCTGCTGTACCATCTATGAGGCAGTAACAACCAATAAGCCAATCTACCTGATGCAAAACAAAGGAATATTTATTTCAGGAGGGCAATGCAACACACACTTGTTCACTGCCAAACTGGGAATTAAGAAGGACACAGAAAAAAATAAAAGAAGATAGTAAGATTTGTACTAAAGGCTCTTTAATAGCATCCAAAAGCAGATCCTCCTGTTTAGAAAGGAATTGAAGACGCTTCTCCTCAAGAAATCTCTCATCTGCCATCACTAGGATGTCCAGTGACTTCACTCTTGGCTCTGGTGGTGGTGGTGATTCCCAGGGTTTTCAATATATATATATTGTGAATCATTCCGCCCTCATTATGTAAATAATCCTAACCATCGGCCATCTGTTGATCCTTAGCTGATTTTCTGTCACATAAACTAATCCATTCATACATTCCACTGCAACAAAACATGCATCTTCTCCTGAAGTTGTATAGTTCACCAAGCTATTGCAAGTTCCTTAGCAGAGAAAAACCCTAAAAGTCAATGATCTGAGGGCCCTACCGGATGCAGGACCACCAGATGGATGACCATCTCAGAGATTAGAATAGCACCTCAAAAATGCACATTGTATCAAAAGATACCTCAGCATCACCTAATGACTAAACCCCATCCCCGATGCCAAATCCTGAACCCAGTATTCACCGGAGAAAGCAACACTGTAGAATAGAATGTTCAAGACCACGTATTAATCCCTCCCCTGACACAGAGAAGGCAACCTTCATTACCCTATCAGAAATGAATGGGATGTAGCACATTAAAAATGTAATTTATCATAAAGTATCACTGATAAAAGCCACAGGACTGACAGTTGCTTAAACTTATGATTCTGAAAGCCTATAATAAGACCGTAGCAAGCATAACCACTAATGTGTTAAAGGCTACAACAGAAACACACAATACTACATCCATCGATGAACCAAAAAATGCCACAAACAAACCCAATAAACACCGGTAAAGACAAAAAACATTAAATAATTATAGTAGGGGGAAAACAAACCTGTATGCCCTACAGGATTTGTTCACATCAGGAGCACAATATGCAGCAACCTTGCCAAAACCAAGTCACAAAAATCTAGCAAATGCCTGGGGCACGATGCATCACTATGATTTTCCTCCATGCAAGCAAAGCGAAGAGTTAGATACTAGGCGGCGCAGCTTCTCGTCACTGCTTCCATGGGGTTGCTTCCACCCACTAAAATGAAGGTGCACATTCTTAGAATCCTCTTTGGTTCAAAGATGTCGTTCTCTCCTTAGATGTTGGGCCAGGGATTCGCTAAGGACTGATCACTCTCTCAGGAGATTGTCTTGGTGCTAGCAGTGGTAAACGATTACAACAGCAATACCTACGCCATCTAGTTGCACCTACCAGCCAAGGTACCACAGAAACTTCAAAGTGTCAGAGCTGAGCCTCACAAACTCTTCGATCATCAGCATCCCAACCCATCATATCACCTTCATCATCAAACCTCTTCACCGGATTTCCGCGTGGCAAAGGATACAGTGAAAAAACCTGCTCACACAGCTGAGCATCAGTGAAATCCTGCTACCTCAGCACAATATTCTGACTTCCCAGCTGTCCAGATGGCAATCGCCGACCTCCTACAAGCTACTTGGTATTCACTTGGTCAAGTACAAAAGATGCAGCTAAAGGTCGCTCAACACACGAGGCTTGCGCCTCTCCTGCAGATATTTTGGCTTCTGATGTGAGCTGAAAGCACATTTGTACCAGTCAGACCACGCGAAGCCTGCAGGCCATATGCCCGACTCTCACCAGGAGCTTCCGCTGCTTTTCATCATTCCAGGTTAATATAATAAGCACCTTTGAGTTGGCTGATCTTATTTTCAACATTATGAAATTGCAAATCTCTATTAAGAAGCGCTACAAATAAATGTTTACAATAAATGAAATATAACATTGGCTTATCTTTCAGCTCAACCCATGACCATGCAGCAAAATTGCTTAAACTCTGCAGATCATTATCTCTGGAGAGAGAGTACCTTCTGTCTTCACAATCAACCTCCATTTTCTGTGCTATAAAATCGGTCGAGGCACATTGTCTGTTTAAATACTGAAAGGTCACAGCTCTAAACACACAGGCACAATCAGGAGTACTTTGGAAAGAGTTAAACACGGCACCAAGCGGTAAGTGAAAGACCTAGAGAAACAGGAGTTCAGGCGTCAGCGTCACATCGCGAGAGTGCATTTGCTGCCCAGTCAGAGACTGCTTCTATCCCACTCACATGCACTCCATTCTTGTAAGCACAACATTGCCATGCAGTCTTGAAGTGGATGCGGCTCTTTGTTTCAGAGCTGTGCTGCCTGCAACTCATGCATTACTCACCCGCAGTGTTACCCTTTACCCAATTTGTTAGTTCACCCTCTCCATTTGGAGTCAGAAGTACTATCATATTTCCACCAGCAAAGCGCTGCTGGCTTGGCCAGTGGCTGAGGGCCTTGTGGAGTTTGGGCCGTTAGTCTAGGTACCTACAACCGTCCATCCTATTAAGGGTGGGCTGTCCTTTTTTCTTGTCCAGTACCACCAAAGAAAGCCTGGTGGTCCTGAATGGGAAACATTAAAACTGACCCACGCACCATGGGGATGAACCTCCCTGGATTTCAGGGCCATCAGTTATTTGTTCTTCAAAATGTATTTATTCATTATTTATTTATTTATTCAACTTATAAAGTGCACTATCACCTTGCAGGCATCCTGGCGCTAACCAGCTCAAAGGCGGGGGTGGCTCAGAAGCAGGGTCAGGCAACCAATTCTTGGGGAACAGCCAGGTTTTTACACTTTTCCTGAAGGGAAGGAGCTCCATAATTTGCCTGATCTCCCAAAGGAGTCTATTCCACAATTTCGCCGCTGCCACCCCAAAAGATCTACCCCCTGACCTAACTTTCCTAAAGCTAGGTACCTTCACCAGTCGTGCCGATGAAGAGCGAAGCAATCTTGTAGGGGTATACCAATCAATTTCTTTTCGCATAAGCACAGGCCCTATCCCATGAAGTACAAGGCACTTTGAGAGTTTGTTTTTGTAAAACAAAAAGATTTGCCGAGCTGGTGCATGAACCTTTTTGGCTGCGCAGAACATTTACAGTAACTTTGGAAGAGGCTCACCTGATCCCTGCTGGGTTCTTTAAATATAGAAGGCTCTTGGCCCCCAGGGCAACAGAGTACATGTCTCTGATGCTGTGGTGGAACAGAGTGCAGCCCACCAACTCCTAGACAACCCCCATAAACTGAACAGCGTCCATTGATTCCAAGACTACGCAGAAGTGACCTCAGCTACTGCACCATGCAAGAGTGTTTAAAGAGCACTGAAATATATGGAGTAAGATACTACATTTAAATCACAGTGACTGTTCCACTTTCCATCTCAGTGTCTTGATGACCTATTAATTTTTTGTAAACGTATGCAACATGTAAAGAAGAGGAAGAATGCACAAATAAAGAAGCGGTCCAGCAGCCAAAGCACACGAGTCCTACCACTGAAGTACACTCCTTTAGGGGTGGCTGTACACGTGCAAAATTCCGTCCCTCACAGTACACGAGTGACAATGGATAAAGTCGGATCCCCCTGTGCCCCTTTTGTACGCTCAGGTGGACGGAAGTAAAATGTAAACGAGCCTTGAAGAAACCCATGGATGTAGAGGGCTGACTCAAAGAAAACCTCTATACGTATGTATAGGTCTATCTCGAGGCTCGAGCTACAAATGATGACTTCTATTACTTGTGTTCAGACCTGATCCTCTACATTGGATATCTGTAATGAACCCTGCGGCGTGCACAATATATTAAAACACCGTCCAACCATGCACAGCTTCTCGGCATGCTGTTCCACCGGCTGTGTGACCTGGTTAAGACCGCAGGCGTCACTGAATCTTACTCGTTCACTCTTCTATGCTCACATTTTCTCTGCACCCATACAGGAGCCAAACAGGGCTGGGAAGGTTGTATGTTTTTACTTCGCATTCCGTTGCAACGCATGCCTTTACCACGCATGCGTTACAACGGAATGGTATTTCTACGCATTTGCTTTTCCTCGAATTCTTCCGTTGTGACGTCATACGTCGTTAAGAGGAAGCGGAAGGTTTTTCCGTTTTTTCTTAAACGGCGTTGATTGCCTGCATATCCCAACGTGACTTCTGGTGAGTTTTATTTATGGGGGGGGGGAGACCCCCCCAAGCCCCTTTTTTTTACTTTTAACCTTTACCACATATGCCTTTACTACATACCTCGTAGTAAAGGTATGCGTGGTAAAGGCTTTTGTGGTAACCACGCATGCGTTGTACTGCATGCGTGGTTAAGGTATTCGTGGAAACGGCTGCGTTGTAGTGGCCGTTTCCCGGCTGGGAACTCCATGCAAAGCAGCCCTGGCAATTAACTCGAACCAGGCCGGGGGGGGGGGGGGGGGGTAGGGGAGGGGGGCGAGGTTCTGGCAAATGTGATGGACAGCTGCTTTTGTTACTAGGGGCCGATATTGCAGCACTGCTGCAAAACCGGCACCCACCCTTCCAGCCTCCTGAGGAAACGCCTGATATGCCAGTCCGACCACGAATGCCAATCACACCCACACCAGTTTCTCTCAGAAAATGAAGTCCGATGGCTGGAAAAGAGAGCGTGTGTATGTGTGTGGCGTGTAAGAGTAGACTTGGCTGAGTAAGAAGTGGGACAGAAGGCTGTGAATGTACTTGTTGTTATTCCTGGAAAATGACGTAGGAGAATGCCTCGGTTGTAAAGATTGGGAGCAATCGAATATCACCACATAACTATTCAAAGGCAAAAACTGGGTCAACCATGGATGGTTGACATGTCAAACAGTTTATCAATGTGCTGTACAAAAAATGAGTTCTGGGTGAACCATAAATTATGCAATGTAATTAGCTTAAGTTTGCTCGTGCTTGCTACGCAAAAGTCCTGTAATAGGCCTGTAGTAATCAACTCCACGCTGGTAGGATGTAGATCATGTACGTTTATTCAAGTAGATAACAAGTACATTAAGTCACCTCTAGATCATGGTGAATCAGTCTGGAAGTCCTCTTCAGCGGGTAGATATATGCTGTAGGGCAGCCTCACCAGGAACAGCCTTCTAGCTGCTCAGCCCCATTCACCAACTGTCATCACTCATCCAGTCACCCAAACGTTTCACTCATGGCCCATTCACCAACATTCCATACAGAGCGCACACACATAGGCTGAGCAGCTAGGAACAAGATAACAGAGCATGACTCATAACGCAAGAATACCACAAGGCCATTGTGCCATGTTATGCATTTACTCTACCATTCGCAGCTGAATTATAGCACGGTAACAACAAAGAAGAAAGCAGCCGGTGTTCGCATCAATTGTTTTTTACATTCCTTTTTAGCCCACAATTTACCCTAGCAACAAAATGAAACCAGGATGCAGAACACACTAAAATATAGCACTAAATGGCAGATTGATATTTCGCTTAATTACACACAAAAAACTAAATTTGGTCAAAGTTGTGAACCCCCTACAATAAGTACATAGTTGGCTATATTACATTATACCTACTGTAATTGTGTGCATTTTTATCACACAAATCTAGCGATAGAGCAATTGAGCTCTGTATAGAAATGGTAGGACCATATGGGATGAACACTGGTTTGTTGAAGCGGGATTGAAAGAGGGGAGCAAACGAAGACCAGGGTCAATTGGCGGGGGATTTGGTTGGAACACTAAGGACAAGCTGTGTGACATAACTGGGGAGTAAAAACAGCTCTGGCTGATGAGAAAGTGTGTAGTGTATAACTGGCTTAAAACAAAGTATTGATGAATCTCCCAGGGGCGCACGCTACTAATAGTGTCAGAATAAGTCAATGAAATAGTGACCCACCTGGACTTCACATGGAAGGCATTGCCAATATCCTGTGAAATGCAAGAAAGACGACTGAGCAGTTTAATAGGGAGTTTGGGCTGCATGCTCATTTGAAAGGAGCCTCATTGAAGCAGACAAACAAAGACAACTGGTACTGCAAACAGTCAAAGCAGGGAACTGCCCCCACATGTAAAACAAGCACCTGCAATGCAATAGGTCTCGCATTTATGCCAGTTTGAGCTATTGGCAGGGTAAATGACAATGCCTTTTATTTATGTTTTGTTTTTAAATTCATAAACAAAAGGCAATGTCATTTGCAATGCCAATAGATTAAACTTTCGCAAAAGCGAGACCTATTGCATTACAAATGCTTGAAGGCCTCGCTGAGTCGCCCCCTCCTCTTCCTCCCATGGCCCCTGAAGAGCTCCCCGTTTGCTATGAATTAAATAATCAAGCCGGTGGTCACAACTGCGCACGAGAGACCCTCCTGCAGTAAGAGAAACTCATTAACGAAAATAGTGCTTACAGTCTAAAGAAGACGTACGGGGTAACAACAAAAGTAAAAAGGCCAGTCCTCATGGGAGGTTACAAATGAAGACTAACAAGCCTAATAGCGAATCAGAAGCCATCATTTACGATGGACAAAGACACAAACCAATAACAAATATGGGCGGAGAGTGGGCAGGGCAGGGCTTCAAGTACATACTCTAATACATCATGGCTGGCAGAGCAGTACGGATGTACCATGTTACAACGCATACTATTACGACTACCTACCATTACAACGCAACTTTTACAACGCAAAAACTTTTACAACGCATGTATTTACAACGCATTTTTTTACAACGCAGGTACCTTTACAACGCATACCATTACAACGTAAGTATGGATAAGTTACTTACCTGTAATCCTAGTTCTCTTCCAGGGGTATCCTCATCAAAGTCATAAGCACTGAATATTCCCGCCCATGTGCGGGACCCCGGAAACAATATAAAAATATATATGTATAAAACACATATATCTCGCTCCACATATATGTATGTACATATATCATTTTTCTCACATCAATGCAGCCCCAAAAACTGAGGCTAAACAATGCAAACACATATACATGAACTGCAATTAGTAAGGAATCAAAAAACACATTAGGTCAAAAAACCCTTGAACTTTGTGTTTTAATGAGTCAAACTACTCATAAATCCTGAAAATTGCTTATAAATAGACATTGTTAGCCCTCAGGCTGCATTGCAAAACAATACCATAGAAAATGAAACCATTTTCACAATAACTGGCACTGTGCCTTTAAGGCAGCCCTGACCCCAGGCTTCCCATCATGCCTCAGGGGTGACAGTTAGGTCAGTTGTTCTTTGCATAACCCTGAAGACAGGGCTCACCACAA
The DNA here is from genome assembly GCF_964263255.1 of Lissotriton vulgaris. Lineage (NCBI taxonomy): Eukaryota > Metazoa > Chordata > Amphibia > Caudata > Salamandridae > Lissotriton > Lissotriton vulgaris. The sequence goes on along the minus strand of NC_141697.1, from coordinate 86,732,289 downwards.
GATTGAAAACAAAAAACAGTACCAAATCTCATTTACCTGGGGAGGCGGGTGGGTTGCTTATGACTTTGATGAGGATACCCCTGGAAGAGAACTAGGATTACAGGTAAGTAACTTATCCTTCTCTTCCAGGGGATCCTCATCAATAGTCATAAGCACTGAATAGAATAGCAAGCCCATCAACCACCTGCAGGTAAATGAGAAGTACATGACCCAACCAATCATAACAGCCAAAAGAAACTCTAGCTGTTAAACAGATTCCTCAGGGAGGCCTGGCCCACCTGGGTATCTGCTCTCGTGTCAGAATCTAGACAGTAATGTCTGGTAAATGTATGGACAGACCTCCAGGTCGCCGCTTTACAAATCTCAGACATGGGTACATCCTGCAGGTAAGCCGCCGTGGCTGCTCTACCTCTAGTAGAATGCGCCTTAGGGGAACACCCTAAAGTCTTCCGTGCCAATTGGTAAGCAAGCTTGATACACGAAACGATCCACCTGGAGATAGAACGTTTCGAGGCTGCATGACCAGTCCTGATCGAACCGTAGTTAACAAACAATTGATCAGACTGTCGAATAGACTTGGACCTGTCCAGATAGAACTTTAAAACCCTTTTCAGGTCCAGAGAGTGTAACGCCCTCTCAGCTGGAGTAGAGGGATTAGGAAAGAAAGTGGGTAAAGAGATAGACTGATTGACATGAAAATCAGACACCACTTTAGGCAGGAAAGAAGGATGCGTTATAAGCACCACTCTGTTCAGATGAAAAACCGTATACGGTTCTTTAGTACATAGGGCCTGAATTTCGCTCACCCTACGGGCTGACGTAATCGCTATCAAAAAAGCCGCTTTCCAGGAAATATGCTGTAAAGAAGCTTTATGAATAGGTTCAAAAGGTGAACCCATCAATTTTGATAGGACTAGGTTCAGCTCCCAAGGCGGAGCAGGAGGCCGAACAGGAGGGTACACTTTCTTTAGAACCTCCAGGAAATCCTTTACTGCAGGAAGCTGAAAAAAAGAAGTTTGTGAAGGTGATCGCCTATAGGCTGTAATAGCGGCTAAATGCACCTTAATGGAGTTAAACTTCAAACCTGCTTTAGTCAGGTACAACAAGTATGGGAGAACTGCTTCTTCCTGACTTTTTATCGGATTGTGACCATTCTGCATGCACCACATATAGAATCTCTTCCACTTGCATGCATACGAATGTCTAGTGGAAGGGCGTCGTGCTTCTTTTAGAATGTCCATGCAGTCCTGTGGCAGCCCTAGGTGTCCGTACTGTATGACCTCAGGAGCCAAGCTGCCAAGTTCAGTGACGGAAGGTTGGGATGGTGAATCCTCCCGTTCATCTTCGACAACAGGTCCTGCCTGCATGGAAGCCTCTTGTGAGGAGACACTGATAGGTGAAGTAGGTCTGTGTACCACCATTGTCTCGGCCAGTCGGGTGCAATCAGGATCATCGTTGTGCACGAGTGGTTCAGCTTGCTCACCACCTTCGGGATCAGCGGAAGGGGTGGGAAGGCGTACACAAACTGCCCCGACCAGTCCATTAACAGAGCATTCCCTCTCGTTCCTGGTCGATAGAACCTGGAGGCGAAGCTTGGGCATTTGGTGTTTTCGTCGTCTGCGAAGAGATCTATTGAAGGACGACCCCAAGACTGGAAAATGTCGTCTAGCACTTCGTCGTTGAGAACCCAGTCTTCTCTGTCTTCGAAGTGCCGACTTAGAGCGTCCGCCCTCACGTTCTGCTCTCCTGGGAGGTGGACTGCCTGAACAGACAACTTGCGAGCTAGAAGCCAATGCCAGATGCGCTGAGCTTCCAGAGACAGAGTCCTTGAGCGTGTTCCTCCCTGCTTGTTTAAATAGTACATCGTGGTGGTGTTGTCCGTCTGTACTAGAATCATTTTCTCTTGAAGCGAGGGAAGGAACGCTTTGAGAGCCAGGTGAACCGCTCTCAACTCCAGCAAGTTGATATGATAAGTGCTTTCCTTGGGAGACCACAGACCCTGCACTTGTAGAGGTCCCATGTGCGCTCCCCATCCTTGCAATGATGCATCTGTGATGATCGTTTGTATTGGAGGCGGCTGATGGAAGAGGACTCCCATCTGCATGTTCTGTCTCTTTGTCCACCATTGGAGGGATGATTGAGCAACCTCCGACAAGGTGATCCGATCGTCCCACTGATCTGAATGTTGGTCCCATTTGTCCTCCAGATCCTGCTGAAGAGGACGCATCCGAAGTCTGGCGTTCGGTACTAGGAAGATGCAGGAAGCCATCGACCCCAAGAGCGAGGCTATCTACCGCACCTTCTGGGTCCTGTGGAGAAGAACTTGCTGGCACTTGAGAGCTATCGAAGACTGTCTCTCCTCCGAAGGAAACACTTTTCCTACTTCGGAGTCTAGCAGAGCTCCTAGGAAGTGGATCCTCTGAGTTGGTTGTGAGACAGACTTGTTGAAATTGACATGCAGGCCTAGACGTTGACAAAGTTCTATGCATGTCTTGAATTGATTCCTTACATTGCCTGGAGTGGGACCTTTCAACAGCCAATCGTCTAAGTATGGGTATACGAAGACTCCCCTGCGGCGTAGAGCTGCCGCCACCACTGCGACACACTTGGTGAACACTCTGGGAGCCGACTTCAACCCAAACGGGAGGACTTTGAACTGGTAGTGAGAGGTCCCCACCCGGAACCGAAGGAATCTTCTGTGATCTTGCCGTATTGGAATATGGAAGTACGCATCTTGAAGGTCCATCGAACACATCCAATCCCCCTGCCTGAGATGTGGATATATCTGATGAAGCGCCAACATGCAAAACTTTTCTTTTCGTACATGCAGATTGAGTGTTCTCAAGTCCAGAATGGGCCTGTATTCTTCCTTCTGGCCCTTTTTTCTGACCAGAAAATACCTCGAGTACACTCCTTTCCCCCTCTGTGACACCGGAACTCTCTCGATGGCTTCTTTCTCGAGGAGTGTAGCTACTTCTGCTTTTAACCTTTGTAGCTGGTGACTTGATGTTGACATCGGGGAAACGTGCGGAGGTAGACGATGGAAACGAAGACAGTATCCATTCTGCAGCGTAGACAACACCCATTGATCTTTGGTGATGGACTGCCACTCTTTTCTGTGATGCGCAATGCTTCCCCCCACTGGAGTGGGTAACGGCGCTGGGGGAAGTGAAAACTCATTGCTTCTGCTGCGCTTTATTGAAGTTGTTGCCTTGGCGCTGGTTTCCATTTCCCTTGGAATTGCCCTTGCCTTTGTACTGTGTCTTTTGTTGGCCTTGTTGGTTCTGGCCTTTCTGCCATTGAGGGGTTTGAACCCTCTGCTTCGAATAACCCTTGTTGTTCGAACGGAATTTTTTCTTAAATTCCTTTTTCTTCTCGAGTCCCACCGCTTTGAGAGTGTCTAACTCGGTCTTCATCTGCTGCATTTCTTCATCCGCACTCGCTCCAAAGAGAGATGTGCCTGAAAAAGGAAGGTTCAGGATTCTTGCTTGAGCCTCCGGTTTTAATGCTGTGAGGCGTAACCAAGATGTTCTTCTAGCTGTTACTCCGTGCACATAGCCATGTGCCGCCAGAGTTGCCCCATCTGCTGCTGAACCTATAATCTGGTTGGAGACTTGACTGCCCTCCATCAGAACCTCCTCAAAGTCCTTTCTGTCTTCTTCAGGGAGCTTTGCGGTAAATTTCTGAAGAGAGTCCCACAGAGGCCTGTCATACCTGCCGAGCAGGGCCTCCGCGTTAGAAACCTTGAGGAAAGAGGCTGAGGTGTTACACACCCTTCTCCCCCATGAGTCCTGCACCTTGCTGTCCTTATCCGGAGGTACCGTGGTTGAGGAAGCCACCGCATTGGATTTCCTTGCCGCCGTAATGATCACTGAATCTGGCGGGGGGTCAGCTTTGAGGAACAGAGGATCCTCTTCCGGAGGACGATACTTTTTGAGAATCCTCGCTGGAACGGACTTCACCGTTGCCGGAGTGAGGAAGACTTCATTCACATGATCCATTATACCCGGAACCAGCGGCAACAACGGTTTGGGTGCTGATCTGTGTTGCAGGGTTTCGAATATGACAGTCGTCTTGACTTGTGGAGCTGTCATCGGCACTCCCAGTTTCAGGGCTCCTCTGCCCAAGATATCTTGGAATGAGAAAATATCCTCAGTTGGAGACACTCTTGAGCGTGGACTGTTTGTAAGAGTCGGGGAGTAATCCCTGTGCGATCGTGTTCTCGACGAACTTGAAGAACTACTTGCCCTCCTGGACCTAGTTCTTCTGCCAGAACGCGTCTTGGAACGAGATCTCTCTCTGTGACGAGAATGCCTCCTGCTTGAGTGTCTAGAACGAGACCTTTCTCTGCGGGGAAGAGGTTGGTCTCGATATCGTTTCAGGCGCTCTGCCGTCTCCTTGTCGTTTGCCCAGTGGTGAAGAGGTCTATTCCACCTTGGGGAAAGATGAACCGAAGGAGATTTGTGGACGGGATCCCTCTCAGGTGTACGCGACCGTAGAGGTCGTTCCGTTCGATCCTGTTGCGATCTTGCAGGTGATTCGGACCTCCCCCTGTTAGATGCGCCGCTCCGTCCATTCGAGGATCTCCGCGATGATGAGGATGATGAGGAAAGGCTCACCAGAGATCCAGAAGGAGATCTTGAGCGAGATCTTTCTTCTGCAAGTCTCCGTCTCTTGGCGGGGGGATCCTGCACTGGAGATTGTTCCACCTCCGCAGCCGATGCTGAGCCTGGAGAACCCAACTGCGGCTCCAGGGCATGAGTCTGGACATGGCCTGAGTCACCTTCCTTGTCTCGAACCACCTCCTTTGATTTTGTAGGAGTAACGTTCCTTGTTTGCGAAGAACTTCTCTCCCTAGACCTTTGCTGATCCCTCGGCGGTGGTTGTATCGACGCCGAGCGCCGAGCAGGAAGACGCTCCCTCGACGTCGACCGTGATTTTCCCGTCGACCTCGGGTGGCGATGGCTGTCCTTCGACGTTGAAGGCTGTCTGCTCGACGTCGATGGAGGCTGTTTCGACGCCGATCGTCGTTGATTTGACGGCGACTGGGCGTGCGTCGACTCCAAATGCCGCTCCGACGTCGAACGCTCTCGTCCAGGCGTCGACGTTGGCTGCATCGACGTCGACCGATGATGTGTCGACAGAGGCTCCCTCGACGTCGAACGACCATGGCTAGTCGTCGACGGAGGATGATTCGACGCCGAACGTCGATGGTCCGACGTCGACGGAGAATGCCTCCACGTCAAAGCATGACGATGCTGTTTCGACGTCATACGGCTCGCCGTCGAGCTCTTCCGCTGCGACGGCGACCTGTCCCTCGACGCTGACTGAAGCGGAGGTACCTTCGATGTAGACGCTGAAGACATCTTCTTCGTCGCCGTCGACTGCTCCTCCAACGCCGATCCCGACGTCGAATGCGAACCAGTCGGGGCTCCTCTCGACGTCGACCGCGTCTTCCGACTTTTCTGCTTCTTGGGAGATCTTCCTCTCTCAGAAAGTCCATAAGCTCTAATCCTCTCCCGATCCTTAAGAGTCCTTGAAGATAAAACCTGGCAGTGTTCACAGGTTTTAGAGGAATGAGAGTCTGGCAGACACAGGATACAGACTGAATGAGAGTCAGTCTTTGCCTTTTTCCTTCCACATGAAGGACAGTTGTTGAAGAGAGAAGGCATTTTTTTACAGGAAAAATACCTTTTTTAAACACAAAAAGTGTTCAAACAGCACTCTATGTCTAAAAGACGTCGAGTGAAGCCAAAAAATCTAGTAAAAGCTAAGTATTTTCTTGACAGAAAGTCAAAAAGAAAGGGAGCTGTTTCACCAGGGTCCTGACTGAAGGAGCCGGAAAGAACAACTAACCTAACTGTCACCCCTGAGGCATGATGGGAAGCCTGGGGTCAGGGCTGCCTTAAAGGCACAGTGCCAGTTATTGTGAAAATGGTTTCATTTTCTATGGTATTGTTTTGCAATGCAGCCTGAGGGCTAACAATGTCTATTTATAAGCAATTTTCAGGATTTATGAGTGGTTTGACTCATTAAAACACAAAGTTCAAGGGTTTTTTGACCTAATGTGTTTTTTGATTCCTTACTAATTGCAGTTCATGTATATGTGTTTGCATTGTTTAGCCTCAGTTTTTGGGGCTGCATTGATGTGAGAAAAATGATATATGTACATACATATATGTGGAGCGAGATATATGTGTTTTATACATATATATTTTTATATTGTTTCCGGGGTCCCGCACATGGGCGGGAATATTCAGTGCTTATGACTATTGATGAGGATCCCCTGGAAGAGAATGGTAAGTATATATTAATTTAATATTCATAAATTAATTTTAAAAAAATTTTAATGTTATTTAATGTAATTTAATATCAATTAATTAATTTAATTTTAATTTTAATTTATTTTTACCCTGTACCCCTGTACCCCAAAAACTAAAAACGGACCCTGAACCCTAAAAATACCCCTTTACCCAAAAACTAAAAACTGACCCTGAACCCTAAAAATACCCCTTTACCCAAAAACTAAAAACTGACCCTGAACCCCAAAAATACCCCTTTACCCAAAAACTAAAAACTGACCCTGAACCCTAAAAATACCCCTTTACCCAAAAACTAAAAACTGACCCTGAACCCCAAAAAGACCCCTTTACCCAAAAACTAAAAACTGACCCTGAACCCTAAAAATACCCCTTTACCCAAAAACTAAAAACTGACCCTGAACCCTAAAAATACCCCTTTACCCAAAAACTAAAAACTGACCCCGAACCCCAAAAATACCCCTTTACCCAAAAACTAAAAACTGACCCTGAACCCTAAAAATACCCCTTTACCCAAAAACTAAAAACTGACCCTGAACCCTAAAAATACCCCTTTACCCAAAAACTAAAAACTGACCCTGAACCCCAAAAATACCCCTTTACCCAAAAACTAAAAACTGACCCTGAACCCAAAAAATACCCCTTTACCCAAAAACTAAAAACTGACCCCAAACCCCAAAAATACCCCTTTACCCAAAAACTAAAAACTAACCCTGAACCCTAAAAATACCCCTTTACCCAAAAACTAAAAACTGACCCTGAACCCTAAAAATACCCCTTTACCCAAAAACTAAAAACTGACCCTGAACCCCAAAAATACCCCTTTACCCAAAAACTAAAAACTGACCCTGAACCCTAAAAATACCCCTTTACCCAAAAACTAAAAACTGACCCTGAACCCTAAAAATACCCCTTTACCCAAAAACTAAAAACTGACCCTAAACCCTAAAAAAAAACCTTTACCCCAAACATATAACATTTAAAATATAATTATATACTTACCAATACTTGCGTTGTAATGGTATGCGTTGTAAAGGTACCTGCGTTGTAAAAAAATGCGTTGTAAATACATGCGTTGTAAAAGTTTTTGCGTTGTAAAAGTTGCGTTGTAATGGTAGGTAGTCGTAAAAGTTGCGTTGTAACGGGTGTATACCGAGCAGTACATGCGCTGCCCAGGCTAAGACCTAAAAAAAGCTAGTTGTGTATGAATGTATGTGGCATTTATATGTCATCAAATGGCGGAAGAGGAAGCAGAGATCCGGGAGCCCAAGTGGACTGTTAATTGGGCATGATATAGTGTTCTTCAAAGAAGTGGGTCTTCCCCTCTTTCCTAAATTGGAGTAGAGTTGGGTGGTCCATCCAGATACAATGACGGTATTGTACAACCTGCGTGCATAGATGGCGAAGGCGTGCTGCTAGTTATTTTTAGGTTGAGCGCAAGTTGTCTGCTTGTGAAAGGCATACTGTGACCTTACCAAAGACATATAGGGGCCTGGAGCTTACCCACTGCTTACCACTGGTTGGCTTTACGCTCATTTGGATGCTTATTTGATGGAGTTTTTGTCAATCTTTTGTTTGTCTCCCACATGGAGCATTGTCCAGTTACCATATCTTTGATTGGCTCCCTTGTATGCTTCCACTACTCGCTTTTAGGGAACTACTTTTCAGTGCAAGCATTTTCCAGCTGTATCCCTCATGTGCTTTTCTTCCCCACACTATCTCTGCCCATGTGCTTGTCTTCCCCACACCTGTGCTTGTGTTGCTCCCTCTTTGCTGTGTGCTTCTTCCCCCTGCCCTCCATGATGCTCTTTCACACATGTTCTGTCCCTATTGTTGCATCTCCCCCACCTGCCATGTTGCTTCACCTACCACCCCCTGTCCACATCGCCCCCGCAAACCAGTCATCCCACCTCTTTTTTGTTTAAGTGCTTTTGCACTACTAATGTCTTATTTACCAATCCATCTTGGATTGGTGAATAAAAAAGTGTCCTTTCGTAGGTGAGCGCATGTGTATGGTACAGTAGTCATTTCATGCATTTTTTTTAGCCATGCTTCACCGCGCGACTAAAGGGTCAACCGCTGATTCTAACAGAAGTGCTATGAGGAACGAGATAATTTTGTTCCAGCTCAAAACCTTAAGATGCACGTTTGTGAACCCTTTCACGTATGCATAACTTATGCTATTGACACTTCCGCACAACTGATTCATCAGTTTCATCTCGGTAGCAGCAGGTATTTACTGTCCAAGCTCCCTCTAGTCCAGTGTGCCCTGAGGACAGCGATCAATGGACAAGTGGGGCCTTGTAAGGATTGTGTGTTTTTGTATTAGAGCAGGTGATTGTATGTGTGCTTGTGCGCGCAGATGTTTCTGTATGGGTGCTTATGTCTGTGCGTCTGATGGTGTGCGCATGTATTTGAGTGTTTTTGTATTAGAGCATGGAAGTGTATGTGTGCTTGAGCGTGTGGATGTTTCTGTATGTGCGCTCTCTGTTCGAGTATGAGAGTGTGCGCGCACATTTGTTGTGTGCTTGTGCATGTCTGTGCGTGTGATGGTGTGTGTGTGTGTGTGCATGTATTTGTGTGTACTTCCTTGGGTATTTTTGTTATGGAGCATGTGATTATATGTGTGCTTGTGTGATTTATTTAGATAGTTTCTGTATGTGCGTTTCTGCGTGTATATGCGAGTGAGCGCATTTGTGTGTGCTTGTGCATGTCTGTGCATGTGATGGTGTTTGCGTGTGCATGCTTTTAGGTGTTTTTGTATTAGAGCGTGGGATTTTTTGTGTGCTTGTGTTCTTGGATGTTTCTGGCTATGTGCATTTCTGTGTGCCTCAATGCGCATATGAGTGTGTGTGCTCACATTGGTGTGCTTGTGCATGTCTATGCGTGTGATGGTGTGTGCACACTGGATTTGTTATTTTATGTCGGCCGCTATCCTGGATATTGACTTTAACTGCCTGGGGCCTAACCTTAGGATGGCCACCAGTGTACAGTACAGTCCCCTGCCTGACCCCAAGATGGCTTCCTTAGTGGTTGTTTTACTTCCCTGGGAAAACAATTGGACATTGAACAGACTTTGTAACCCATCCCCTAACCTGCCTACACATCAGGACTTGGAACCTGCGGAACTTACCCCAGACTGTGGAGACCTAGCGATTTGGATGATGCCCGGTGGAGCTACCATATAGCCAAAGAGAGGATTGGTTGTGGACTCCACCTCCCTGTCGTCACCTACTCAGCCGGACCTTGGGCAGATTTTCCCCGCGTCTCTATGTCCTGTCTTCCTCCTACCCCTTTACCCTATCCCCTTACCCTTCCTGCTCCATTCACCTTGTCCCCTATGTTCTTTAAATTATTTTCTTGATACCTATGTAACTTTTAACTGATGTAATTTGCAACATTATTGTCCCTCATGTAAAGCGCTCTGATTCCATCGGGTCTAGCCAGCGCTACATAATTACTCATTAATTAAATGTGTTCTCATTTAGTACTCTTTCTCCCTTTGCCTACCTCCCATAGCTCCTATCCACTCTCCCCGGAATCTCTCACCTTGCCTGCTAGTCTGCCTAGCCCCCTGGCATTTGTGCCCTTTGACTAAGCACTCCTTCTCCCCTTGTTGGGGAAAGATCCAATATTTATACTCTGGAATCCCAGCGTACCCACTGAGAGAGTCTACTGTGCCAAGGAAGCCACTCACAGCTGAGGTATGGTATGCCCCCCCTTGCCAAATCACTCCCTCTTCCCTTTTTGGGGAAGGATCCAGTATGCAGGCCTTGGAGAGAGTCCACTGCGCAAAGGGAGCCTCCTGCAACAGAGATAGGGAAGTGATACCACTTCCCCTGGGATCACAGCTTACTGGACTTTGGACGTTGCTTTGACTCGTCTACCGGTTTGTGTCCCCGTCTCCCTTCCCCTCCTCTTTCCCGCCTTCATTACCTGCCTGCCTCCCTAGCTCTTTCCCCCCTCCCCTGAATCTTTCCCCCTGTCTGTTTTTCCCCTTACGTATTTGTGCTTATTGTTTATCTTGACCTCACAAGTAACTATGTTGCCATGCTCTAATAACTGTGTAACCTTTGAGACGATGTAACCTGTAACTATGATCTGATACTCATGTAAAACGCTCTCATACCTCCGGGTCTAGCCAGCGCTATATAAAAACTTTAAAATAAAAATAAACCTCTCTGCATGAGGCAATAAGTCAGGCAAAGGACATATAAATATAACATACAGTGCCATGCACTTCCACTGAACGTTATTTGACCTCGTGAGGTTTTACGTTTTTATTTTAAAATGTACCAGTGAACACTGAGGGCTAGATGTATCAAGATAGTTATTTGTGATTCCCTAATTGCGAATCACAAGGATTCGCAATTAGGGAATCGCACAATGCCATGTATGAAGGTGTATAGTATACCTTTTGCGATTCCTAGAGGGTCGCAAATGACCTACCTCATGAATATAAATGAGGTAAGGTCGCAATTTGCCACCCTTCTAAGAATCGCAACAATCACAGGGATGGTGGCCTGCTGAGAGCAGCAAACCACCATGTCTGTGTTTGTTTTTAAATAAACCAATCTTTTTTTTTTGTAAAGCAGCCCGTTTTCCTTAAAGGAAAACTATATCCTTTACAAAACGTAAAATGAAAACTTTTCTTTTCATTTTTATAGTGCAGGCAGTGGTCCGTGGGACCACTGCCTGCTCTTAAAAATGGTTTTACAAACATTCACTAAGGGAAAGGGGTCTATTGGGGACCCCTTCCCATTTGCAAATGGGTTACCACCTATTCGAAGTAGGTGGAAACATGCGAATGTCTTGCGACCGCAAATGCGGTCACAAAACATTCAAACATACCGATGCGATTCGGTATTAGGAAGGGACGCCCTATACACGCCCCTTCCTAATACCGAATCGCAAACACAGGTTAGCGAATCGCAAAGTTAGGTTTGCTGCATCGATAAGCAATGTTTGCGTTCGTAAACGGGCAGAATCTGTGAATCTGCCCGTTTCCGAATGCAAAAATGCTTGCTATTTCTGCTTCTGAGTCCTAACAACATTATTGATTACCAAAAAATACTCATTTTTTGATAAAAGCAATAAACTAAGTAACTTAATTTTTGAGTGCTGCACAGACTCGTCCTGTCAGAGGCAGGTTGCCGGCACATGACCCCCTTCGAGGTTGGCAGATGAGAGCTGGAAGCGAGTGACATCTTCCAAAGGCTGTTTCTTAAGACAAACAGTGTTGCTGAAAGGCAGCCCTGGACCCAGGTTGTAACCTTCGGCCCAGCACTGGCCAGAGATGGGTTAAATACAACATTCGGTAGAAATGGAGCAACAAACGTCATCCTGTGCCGAAAAATTTGCAGTGTGTCAAAGGCAGACAATTCTGTCCATCTGTCTGCTAAAATACATTTTGCAATCCGTGCAGTCAGGAAAGTATGAGAAGAACCCATTGCCCCCGGAAGAAGTGTCTCTGAAATGGGCAACAAGGAGCTGAAGAGAACATGAGGGGCTTTTCTTAAACTCCTGATGTCCCAGTTCGGAAACATTAGTAGGGGCTCGCTAAAAGGTACCCACCCCATAAGCAAGTGTATTTAAACATGGTCATTCCTGAGCCATGTCAAGATGTCTAACAGTAATGCCTCGCTGACCCGGAAGAGAATGGGGAAGAGCCCTTGTTTACAAGCGTCAATAGCCGAGTGTAGGTTAAGCGCCTACACAGCAAACCCGATTTCAAGCACTTAGTGTGCAGAAACCTAATGGCATCACCTGAAAGAACTGAAGCAGCAGCACAAGGAGTACCAAAGCTCCCGTCTCCATGGCAACAGGGAAACTGCCCTAAATGAAGCCATCGATGTCGGGCAGACGGCTGCAGAACTAGGGATGCGAAATGTCCCCACGTTTGCGTAACAGCGGCTGATTGATGGACGGAATTTTATTTTCAACTAAAGGAATCTAAATAGACTACATTAGCTCATCTGTGTAAAGTGGCATTTCACTCAAATCAGAACACGCACAAAACCTTCTTAATACCTCACAAAGTCACAGCAATTACTTTTTCATGCCGAGAATGCTGCAGTTCTGAGAGAGGGTGAATATACACTACCTCTGTGGAAAAACTAACTGTCAGGAACTTCCCATGCCAAGAGCCCCTCCGCAAGAGGGGTGGGCGAGCGTGAAACGAGCCCGAAGCCTGGCTAGGGCTCAGCTCGAGGTCTTATTGGAACCTCGAGCCCATAACGAGCCGAGCTTTCGTTTGACTTCTGCCGGCCACCATCTCTCTACCCTCATGCACAAAGAGCTAAAAACAAAGCATTAACATCTGAAGTAAAAGGAGAGACAAATACATACACAGTTAGCATCTGATTTGAATAAAGTGAAAGCAGAAACCTACAATAATTCCAGCTTCCCCATTTAACAAAAAAATTCAGATCAGAGGTAAATATATTATTGTACCCATCCTCCTTTTTCCTTCACTATCACACATGAAAGCACCTTCAAACAGGTGGGTTCAGAAAAGCAGATGTACAAAAACCTGATTTGTTTTATTTATTAGACTATAATGTAGCTCTATATGTTAGAATCTGGGCACTATACAGGGTTCACATGACAACTGTCTTGCCTCACTAAAGGCACTGTCGCCAGGGTGGGGGTTAGAATGGTTCTAAATTTAGTTTAAAAAGTATGTGTTGTACCACTCATAGGTACACATACATCCAGCGTGCATGCACTGGTCAGTACTGCATTATCCCAGTATTGTACTCTTCCCAGGCATACATACAACCAGTGCAGATACACCGCTCATGTGCAGCACTACACACCAAATTGAAGTAGGACACGGGCGAGTCAAGGACACAGTAGCAGAACTTTAACCTGCGTCACTGGAGTGAGGCCTCATTTTAAAGGACCTGTTCACTCCTACTGATCACTACATGGTATGCTTCCACAACTGCACTCGTGCTGCTTAACTCCTGATACAGGCAGTGGCCTTTCACCACTATGAGGGAAGCGCGTGGGCGCCCCTCCCGGTCCAACAGGACCACAATCCATGAGACAGGCCAATGTCATGGTGCACACGCCTGATCCGTGTTTGCTAAGACAACAAAAATCAGCATTAGGGATCCAAAATCAGTACAGTTAGGGCACTCAGCAGGGGTTCAAATCCTTTACCATGCAGAGGACATTTCCGTCCCAACGATGCCCTAAGTGTGAAGGGTATGCCCAGACATAGGTACCATGCAACAGGACTCGGGCTGCCCTTGACGGACGAGGCTAAACAGCTCTAGGGCTACTTGCATTCCCTTTCTGAGGGGGTCTCGACTGGCAGTTCGGGCTGGACTGTTTTCATGAGCAGCAGAGTCAGTACAGATTTGCACATAGCGGGCTTCTTTCTAGAGCAGCACGGCGAATGAAAGGTTAGGGACTGGAACGCAGCCCAGACCAATCACCAGTAGCTGAGATTAACTCAAGCTTTCCACCTTGTTTGCTCCAGTTGTCTTTTAACAGAAGGATATTCATGAGTCCAAACACCAAGTAAACATCATCAAACAAAGTCTCAAGCAGGTATCTAAAACAAAGACAGACACTTTCAAACAGAAATTTCAAATGCAAAACCCAAACATATCTAACCATAGATATTGACATTCTGTAATGCAAAACCGAAATACATTTCATCAAACAAAGTTGCATTCTGGAATCAAAAACTGACCTAAACAGCATCAAATAAAGACACTTTTTATGATGACAATCTTAAATCGGATGTCATTTAATATGGGAACATTTAGGAATCCAAAACTTATGTGGACATGTGAGTTTTAGATCATGCTGGGTGTCTATTCTGGAAATATTTATGTATTTGGTGCTAATGGTCTGCATTGACCCCATTCAAAGGTCCAAATATTGGGAGCTAGGGGGACAAAGGCATACAAAGAACATGATTTGCTCAAGATCAAACAAAAAAATTGAAGTAGGAATTCCATGATTGCAGTGCAGGACTGCGTGTTTCAAGGTCCATAACTGACCCACTACACAACATTTAGGGACTGGACACCGTCTTTCCCGTGAGGTAAAATCCAATGTGTATTATGTTCCAGTCCAAGTCTTTTCTGTTTTAGGTTCAAAAAGTGATTGCCCAAGGGCACACAGTTTGTTCACATGCGGACATAGGATTGTAAACTGTAAGAAAGTGGGTTATTACTTAGGAAGGATGTGAAGCAAGTAATAAGTTTGCAACCTTCTTTTTACTGGGAACCAAATATCCTGTTGTAGCTCCTGACTCTCAAACTAGCAAGGTGGAGCAGTCAGGGGAGGTTGCGACCACTAGCACCCCAGTCCTCAGGCACGCAACAGACAACGCCCTTTAAATCACCAACCTCTCAGTGCTTTTTCATGTAAAAGACAAAGTAATTTATTACGCACAAACTATACTCAATACTACGCATTCATGCACAAATACATACATACATGATGGAAGGTTGAAATACCTATGGAGACACCACCCTAACTGTTCACATCCATAGCATCCCTTGAACCCTAAAACTACAACAACCCTTACATATACTAAACAAAGTACAGTGGGGTGTAGAAATCAAAAGTCAGGCCTAATGGCTGTCAGGGTGTCACCACATTATTAAAAATCAAAATGTGCTATATTAAACCACTGCAACACAATTAAAACCTCAATGGAGTGTACCATTTAGAGTGGCATTCATTAGGGCATGTACTGACTCACTGTTAACTTTGTGATTATCACTAAAGCATTTAATTTTCCAATAAACTGTTAGCATATTTCTTTGAAACCATGCTGAACGGCAATCTTAGGACCCAGCAACAGGAGTGCCTGCACTCCAGAACCTTTGGGTAAAGGCCCAAGCTCTAGGGGCGCTTGAAAGTCAAACAACCCTCTCCTAGGGTCACTAATTCGACACACCGGGAGACTTAGTGAGCCTTAAAAAAAAGTTGACGGGCACTGATCTGGTGACTGCTGCACTTCCTTTAACTCCCAGAATGCATTTAGGTTGTGGGTGCCCCCTCTGAGGTACCATCAGGAGAAGTATGCAACTTTATGGGGTGTGTCATGCTTTGGCTGATCGGATCACTTGGGCTCATGGGTCGATCCCCTGCTCCGCAGGTTTGTTTTCTTCATTATATATTTTCTGTTATCAGTGCTGCCTCATGATGCAGCTTTCTTTTTTTCCCCCAAGGCCGGGTGCCCTTACCCTTCCTATGAGCCACATGGCATGTGGTGGTCTCTGAGGGCTCGTGGGGAGCCTACGCCAGCGCAGCCTAGCTGGAGTCCAAGCTTGGTTGACACTGTTCTGTGTCGCTGCGGGAGCCAGCATCGCTATTCTACCACTGACTTCCCTGTGGGTGGGTCACTGCTGTGCGGTGCACTCTCCACCCATCCCCAGACACAGGCAAGAAGCGGAGGAGACACGCTACCTGGCTCCTAGGGCTCTGGTGTACCTGGGCGCGATGCTGTACAGAGAATGGCAATGCTCACAGTTTTTATTTGCAGTGGGAACCCGAGAAGCGGAGACTCCTAGGGAGAAAATTACCAATACGAATGGGGCCCCATGCATGGCCCCTTCCCAGCCTCATCCTTGCCTGCACCGATGCCTGAGGCCTTGGCTCTCCCAAAGATAGTCTTGGGATCTGGAAGAGGATGCTACTTGTGCCTCAACTGAACTTCATCCTTTGGGAGACCACACTTGTAAATGTGTGAGGAGCTTGATTTTTACTGCTTTCCTTCCTTATACAGGATCAGTCTCCTCTCTAGGCACATGGCATTTCTCCTGAGCCCAGGAACTTGCCCAGCAGCACCCCAGGGACGCCAATGCTGAGTGGCCTCTCTGCCGGCAGCCTCCTGGTCGCAGAGTCTCCTATGGCCATTTGGATTAGTGAAAGTCAGGGGTCTTCTGCTTCTGGTGTTCACACCTCTGCAGGAACAGTTCACAGAAGATCGAATGGAGCCTGCCATGTTCACACCCCCAGCAGACCCATCCCTCTACTGTCACCTATAGGATGTAGGAGAGCAAGTGGCACTAGTCCTGGAAAAACAAATTCTAGAGTGCCAGATGAAGTCCATCTCTGGAGGAGCCAAGGTTATACTCTCTTCTAGCTCCGCATTCCCCTGGCGGATATCCCAGAGGTCCTGTCTCTTCTTTTGTGCAGGGGGATTTTAAGTGAGGGAAGAAATTTCCAGACGGTAGGCACTTTTGCTCAATCCTAGATTAACTCATCATCACTTCACCTCTGTCCAACGCTCTGCACAGTATTTTGGGAATTTTCAAGAGGGTGCATCAAAGTGGTCTGTCAAAAGGCCTCCTCTGAGAGTCTAACTGCCACAATAGCCTGGTTCTTTCCTCCAAAACTTTAAAGGGCAGCCCCTCCTGTCTCTAGCTCCAGGAGTCCGGCTACCCTCCTTTGTTTCTGTGAGGCTGAACCTTTCCTAGCAAGGTGCACTGTTAAAAGTAATTAGCACATGCCCATTCCGAAGAGGCCTTTGATCCTCCAGCTGGCCAGCAAAGTAATTAACCTGGCCCAACAGAGTGATTCAAAGGCCCGAATCAAATTAGGAGAGACGCCAGAGAGAAATGATAAATCTTGAAGTGTCATAAGGAACGCTGATATGTGGAAACTAATATCAAATAGGTATTTGAAATGCCGCTTTACCACTGGGGCATCACACTAGTCTCTAGGTTTAAAGGTGGTGAAATTGCACTTTGGGGCAGAAATCACGCTTAATGTCCAATACAGTGAAACACTCTACATATTTCAGTGAAGCACTACAGATGTACATACTGACCCTATTAATGCCTATTCATATTACAAGGCCCTACCTGCGAGCAGATACCAGGCTGAGTTAGACTGGTTCAAATGCTATGCCCGCAAGCTTGTGTGCTCACATTTACCGGACACCAGCCCCGAGTCCGTTACCCTAGCTGCTCAGCGACAGACCTTATTTTAAAAGATAGACACTGGTGATTCGCACTCTCAATCCATTATGAAAGAGCTTACCGTGAGTGAGAAGAAGGTCGTCGACTCGCTTACAGCAGAAGTCTATTCAGCGAAAATCCCAAACGGATTAAAAGGGGCAGAACCCTTTTCTCACATAAGCCATGTATTTTGGTTCTAAAATTTGCATCTTGATAACAACACAACTGGGGTAGGAATGGTTCTGATGCTGAGGCTCAGGGACAGCTTGCACTCTGTTGGGAATCCTGCCAAGTTTTCAATAGAGTGTTCACTACCTGCAACCTGGTAAAGCCAGGAACAGACATCACGTGTCCTAGTGCCATGGCTACAACTTTCCTACTGAATAACAGCTAGCGGTGGGGTTTGGGTCTTTCTCTGCCCACCCCAGTGACCTGTCTACTATGTTGAGATTCTGCCAAGATATTTTTATAGCACTCACTACCTTAACTGAGCCAGTTCTGACGCACTCCCGCAGAAACAGAAAGTGAGGCTCAGATACTGTTTCATCCCTTGTCAACATCTAAGTTATTCCCTTTGTTCACTGACTCGTCAAAGTAGGCAAAAGCGAGCATAAAAACGTACTCCAAAAGGCACTAGAATGATAGCAACTTCAACACAGCATAACAGAATAATCGCACTGAATTATTAATGGGTGGGGGAAGCTGCAGTGACCTCATGATAAGAACCCTGGTACTTACCCTTTTTTGTAAAAATGAAGTTCGGAGTTTATCGGTAAGGTTCAGGCCTCAAAGTCTGGAAAGTGCGGGTCAAGGGGGACAAACTTTCCATCATTGGGAACTTCACCTATCAGGGCTCGTTTATGAATTGTTTGTTGTGCGATCATCGCCTGGAAATTAAAGGTGTTTGTGGTGGGTTTTGTGGCGTCGTCTGTGGCGGGAGAAAGCCATCTTCAAAACAGTAAATCGAGCTTGAAATGTCAGATTTTTCCACCAAAACACCACGCTGTGCTAATGGGTCTGAGGACAATGTTTGCCACAGAAGCGTGAGCCACGTTTTGTATGACGAGAGAAACGGAAATGGAACACACCACACGCATGGAGGTAAATGCGGATCTTTTTTTTTTTTTTTAAGTTGTACACTGGTCCGTTGAATACCATTTCAAACTGCAACTTTTTACATTTTCTTGAATTTCGAAATAATTATTCCTTAAATTGGATTGGAATTTTTTTTTCGTACTTTCGATCTGACTTACTTAAGGAAATGCTGTTTATTACTAAAGCTGACACTTGAAGGACGATAACAATGACGCCACCCATATGGAGGGGACGCGCACGGCAGGCCGGCTACTCGAGGCCGGGCTCGGACGGTGCTGGGCCGCAGCTCGCGCCGGTCTCCGGCTCCTCGAGGCCGGGCTCTGACGGCGCCGGGCCGCAGCTCGCGCCAATTCTCCGGCTCCTCGAGGCCAGGCTCGGACGGTGCTGGGCCACAGCTTGCGCCCGTCTCCAGCTCCTCGAGGCGAGCGGCAGCACGCGTAGTGGGGGCTTTTAGAGATAGAGAGAAAGAGGGGGGGAGATCTGAGAGGGAAAACAGATCAAAGTGACAGGCAGTGGTGTGTGGCTAGAAAGAGCGAAGAGCGATCAGAGGCAGAAGAGAGAGAAGCGACAGAGAATGGATGGAAAGACAGAGAGCGAGGGAAGGGAAGGAGCCAGGCTGACTTGGACATTTTTGCCAGCGCGGCTTTACATTTCCAGTCCAGCCCTGCTCCTAGTGCATGCCCAGCTCTATGCAGAGGTTCTGCAATTTTGAACTCCATCATGGATTTTTGAGGCTCCCCAGAACACACGAGAGGCGGCTTCAGACACCTTTGTGTTTTGACCAAGGTAGGAGTTCCCACCATCCCCTTCTGAGGCAGTGATGGAGTGAATGCTGGTCCCATCTATAGCCCTGTCCCCCCAGAGTCCGCGCCTCGTCTCTCACCGTCAAAGAGGTTTCGCAGTTGGCAGGTCTGTTGTCCTCTGATGCCTCGTCATCTCACTCGTCACTTGGATCTATTCCTGGGTGGGAGTTCCTCATAGTAACACCGTCCAGTTATTTGACTTCTCACAGAGCCTCTCCTTTCGCACCTTTGCCCCTCGCAGCCTCCTGTCACTGGATGGATTCTCATTTCCTCAAGTTGACCTGGTCCAGCTGACCCATCCCCACATGACACCCTCTCTCTTGGCACGAAACCTGGGAGTGACTGCGATTGAAGCTGTCCACCTGCATTAGAACCATAATTATAAGCAGGATCCAAGCTGTTCTCGACTTACGATCAGCTAAACCCTTACTGACTGGATGGTCCCTAACAAGCATGATTATTTCTACAACATCCGCCTTGCTCTCCCAATATGCTTTTTCTGTCGTGGACACAGTCACCACTTTCACTTCACCCCCTTACCTTTACAAAGGGAGGCGTGCTCTTCACCCAAAACAATGTCTTGCTAAAGTTCATCACTCCAGTGTTAAGTGATAGAGGGTCTACAACAGGCCCGGTTCTAGATGGTGGGCCAGGCCCACCCAATGAATACCCTAGCCCACTCAAGGCCGTTAAGAACTAAAAAAACACAAGTGTTTTTCTTCTTAATGTTTCAAAGGGCCGTGCAGCACGGTGGACTCTCCCTTACCTTTTATTTAAATGATTAACACTATAGACATAGGATACTTTAAGGCTTTGGGAGAAGTGTGAAGTCACCAGAATTGATTACCTGCTAGGATGCACAAATGACCAGCATAGATATCCGGAAAACTGAATTATGATTCTGGGCTTATTGCATCGTATTTTTAGGCTCCAATGCTTTGCAAAGTAAAAATCTGCCAACGCTTTTTAAGAACATGAAAAGCTGTAAAATGGCACTGTATGGCAGAAGAAACATTTCTGCTGCTGCACATGACCAGAAGCATGCTGCAGTCTTAAAGTACTGCAGCTTAAGGTTTTGACAAGCAGTGTCCCTCCCCCTTGCCCAGAGCCGGAAGCACATCAGAGAAAGCAAAGTATTTAGCTCCATGGGTGCTGATTTTAGTGTTAAAAATATCAAAAGTGGCAGATGCCAGTACCTAAAATATCAGATCAATTAAATGCTTTGCTGTGTTTTTTTTTTACCAGGGACCATTCATCTTCATAGCCCACCCTTGCTTCTTTACGGCCCTCCCAAAGAAAAAAATCCTAGAGCCGGGCCTGGTCTACAACCTCCACACCTGGCAAGAAGCATCTGATTTCCACCTCTTTACCCTTTTCGCTATACCAGTCGCCTCTAAGCCTGTGCCGGCAGCATCCGATTCACAGCCTCTACATTCATGACCAACCATCAGAAGAGTTAATTATCTTCAGGTCTGCAAAAGCTTTCTTCACTTTCAGCATTTAGAATCAATGCATGGCCCTGAAAACTTATCACAATGCCTTGTGAGTACCTCTCGCTGCCCTCAGATCACATGTTATATTAGAATATTTATAGAGGGCATGGCTGTCCCAGCAACGGGATTTCCCAGCACTAAAAGCAGCACAGTAGAGTGGGTCGGCTGAGGCAACTAATGATCAGACAATAGCCAAGTCTTCACGGCCCTTCTAAACGCCCAGTGGTTGGAAATGCTACGGGTGGAGAGAAGCAGGAAGATCCAGAGGGCAGGTGTGATCACCTGGAACGATCGCCCTTCAGCTCTGGCTCTGCGTACCCAAGGCCCGCGGGCCGGAAAGAGGTCCGCTGAGCACAAGGCAGGTGTGTAAGGGAGGCACAGATCGCTCATAATCGCAGGGCAAAAGCCAGAGAGAATCTTGTGAGTGATTCAAAGAGGTTTAAAGTGGATACTTCTCTCAATTGGCAGACAGTGTAGTCTGCAGCGGAGGCCAGTGACAGGGCGGCGCTTGGGGAGCGCCAACAGAGTGCGTGCTGCGGCATTCTGGGTGCACTGGGGCCTTTCAATCACTGCCTTATTAGAGCCAAGGAGCAGCGCGTTGCAATAGTCCAGCCTAGCCAAGACAGTGGATTGGACATCAACGGACTGATCCCTCAAGGCTCTACCAGCTGGACAGACTTTTATGAGATATGTCTTGCTTAGCCACCTCTCTAGCCCACCTTGCTCTCCAGCCCCTAAAGGTATGTCCCTATGGAACAACTACTTTGCCCTGATTTATGGACACATGGAAACTATTTTACAGCATTTGTAATAGAAATGCTCCACCTGCGTCAAAGACCGACTTGGGTTAGGATACAGGTGAGTCAGGAAGATTGTAACCAGCACCATGTAAGTTGGTGAAGCCGCCAGATTGGGAATCTCTGAAAAGTGGCCGCAAATATCCTACGAACATCAGACTTGGTGGAGGTCTAAACTGCGTTCATTGTACTTCCTGCTTACCTTCATTTAGTTTTAGGGGTATGTTAGATTACGATTATAACACATTGTTCTCTATTTAACATCTTTATGTAGTGAACTGAATCCACCATCTCTGAAAAAGTCTCCTTTCAAGTTTTCTAGGTTTTCCATTCCACATGAAATTCTGTTTAGTTACCATGAAAATACGTTTTGGATTGACCAAGTATGGACTTTTAGACCGATCGACTGCACTGTGATCAAGTACCGGAACCAAACTAATCAGCACTAATGAATGCTTTGGTTTTTACATGGATGTTCATTCACAGCTTCAAAACAGTACTTTCCTCAAGAGTAGAAGCATTCTGTAGGTGCAAGCTGTCGACCCATTTTACATTTTGTTGTAAACATACAGCGGAAAGCAAGCTTAAATATAAACTAACTACAGTGGCAAGTGACACTGGGAATTAACAAAACGTCCATAAATCAGCAATTAAACTGCTGTTCCAACACAGTAAGTACACCAAATCACATACAGTGGATCTCAGTGGGGAGCTATAAAACAAGCTAAATGTGGTTTGTCGCATCTGTGGTCTTAGAAAAGAACTAATTAATGGTCTATCGCAAAAAGCAAGTGAGAGTAGAAAAGTGATATTGTAACCATCCACAAAAGGCCATCACCTTGATGGACAGCCGATCGGTGCAAGTCAACAGATGAAAGGGACCAGCCTAAAGCCCTCTTTCCCTCTCCCTCTCTCACTCTCTCTCTCTCTCTCTCTCTCTCTCTCTCTCTCTCTGTTCTTCAGAATTGATAGGATGAGGTTTTTCAACTGGTTAAAGTGGTCTGTGGCCAGACCTGAAAACACAGGAGCCATCTTTATTCCATTCAAACTCTACGCTGCTGTTGCTGTTCAGGCTAGTGCTGTGTGGGTCTTAGACAGGGCAGGGGCGATGCAGGCTGGGGGGCTGCCTTCAGAGCAGAATTAGCTGCCATGTCTCAAGCATGCCCTCACTGAACCATTTATGTCAGGGCCTCCTGTGGTTGCTTTGAGCAGTTCTGCCAGGGCAGACTTTAATTTTAAGGGATTAAACTGCAGTGTGCTGTTGCTTTTTCTTCAGAAGTATACTTCACTGTCCAACACATTTCCAAAATATGCCTGACTGATTTAAGAAGAAAACATTCCAGTGGACATGGGGCTTCCCTACCTGTATTCACATAGTGTTAAACAACATCCGATTTCAATTTAATTCAATTTCAATTTATTAAGTCTTTATTCCGACCAATCTGATCATAAAAGACAATAAATAAATAAAATCGCCACAATATTTCAATCACAACATTATGTCACCCCGAGCATTGTTACCGGTGTTTCCCTTCTGCTCTGGAGTTTTTACTCCAGACATCTATGTGAGGCGGCACAGATGTCTGCTATCCTTTCATTGAACCGGGGGCTAACTCTGATGGTGTTTGCAAGCAACGTTCAGCAAAAGTGGACGAGAAAAAACAGATTTTTCAGATGCAACCGCACCAACCAGGCTCTTTCCAAATGGAGTGACTTCTTTGGGAATTATATTTCGCTTTAACTACACCTTCCAGACTGCAGCAAATATGACATGCTTGTTTACCCATTCAAGACATGTATCCTATTCAGACACTGCTCTCATGCAAACATTGTGCTGTGGTAACGCAAGCTACAGGACATGCAGTTGATGCACTGAAATATCCAACTAGAGAGGTTAACATGTTTATTTTTTATTCATGTCTATACCCATTTTTTGAAAAGAGTGTAAAATGCAAACAAAAACTTTTTTTATCAGACAGGAGAGGGGATGCCAGCCACGTTGTTCATCTTACCTGAACGTATGTTATTCTCCTCTGGACAAGTTCTGTCAGATCTTTGGCCTCTTTTTCGCGCCATTCGCCCGCTCCATCTGCTTGACTGAGGTAGTACAGATCTGTCATTACTGACCTGTGAAAGCAATCAACAACAGACCGCTATCAAACACGACCACACACAAGGCAGAAGCACAGCACATGAGTCAATGCCTGTACTTGAGAAGTGAAGGTCTTTAGCAGGAGGACTCCTTCCTGAGGGGGCTAGATCCGTTCCCAAGGTGTGAGACCAGCTACAGGTACAAAACACGCAGTATGGTAGGTGTGAATCTTCCACCTTGAGTTTGTTACTATAAAGTTATTTCCTAAAGAACACCAAGGAAAGGCTGGAATTCAACTGGGACCGAGCTGCCGACCTAGGCTCCGGCTTTTAGATAGTGGTATCTTTTAGAGCACCATGTAATAGCATCTATAGTGACTGTGGTTCCCAGCAACAGCACTTCAAAAATAGCCACTTCTCTTTGGAGACAGTGATCAGGTGGCCATGGATGAATGAATGAATGAATGAATGAATGAATGAATGAATGATTACCCATTTCTATAGCGCATGGTTACCCTGAGGCATCCCAGCGCTTACGTGGTCCAGTCATCACCATTGATTTTAGCAGAATAGGAAGGTTTTCAGCATTTTTCTAAACCTGAGATGGTTCTCCTCCATGCGAATAGCATCTGGAAGATTATTCCAAAGCTTTGCGGCCTGTAGAGAGAAACGTCAGCCCCCGGTGCGCGATCTCCTGATCCTGGGGATTGCCAGTAGATTCTTATTACTGGATCTCAGGGTTCTACATGTTTGATAAGGAGTAAACAAGGGTGCCAGAATGTCTGCTCCGGAGTTATGCAGGGCTTTATGAGCAATAGTCATTGCTTTAAATTCAATTCTTTGTTGCACAGGCAACCAATGTAGTTGCTTCAATGCTGGTTTGGCAGAGGTTCTGCGTGGGATATTTAGTAGCATTCGGGCAGCACAGTTTTGGATGGTCTGAAGGATCTTAATTGTCCCTTTAGGGGCACCTCGATAGACTGCGTTGGAGTAGTCTAATCGTGATAGTATCAGGGATTGTACCAGGATCCTTCTAGCCTCAAAGGGAAGTACTCCTAGGATCTTTCTGAGTGCTCTCATGAGGGCATAACCAGTCCCTGCTACCTTCCGGGCTTGGACCTGAAAGTTGAGGGCTGGATCCAGCCACACTCCCAGGCTTTTAATTTGCTCCTTGGGGGTTGGAGGCTGCCCCAGGGAATCCGGCCACCACATATCCACAGAGGTAGGTGGTTTATGTCCTAGCATCATGACCTCTGTTTTAGCTCCATTAAGCTTCAAAAAGGAGTCATTCATCCATTCCTGGACTTTGCTAAGACAAGAGGAGAGATTGTTATAAGTCGTCTCCTGACCAGACAAGGAGATAATAAGCTGGGTATCATCAGCATATGTTACCAGTTGTACTCCGCAAGGTTGCACCACCTCAGCCAAAGGTCTCATGTAAATATTAAATAGGGTCGGGCTGAGGGATGACCCCTGGGGAACACCACATTGGAGCTGTATTGGGGCTGAAACTATATCATCTTCAAACACTGAGAAAGTCCGATTAGAAAGGAAAGAGCTAAGCCAGTTCAGGGCGGTCCCAGTGATACCTACATCACTCAATCTCTGAATGAGAATCGTGTGATTAACGGTATCAAAGGCCGCACTGAGGTCTAATAATAGTATGGCCGCGCATTTCCCTTCATCCAGAATCTTTCTGGATTACAGTCGTTGCAGTGTAAGCACACTACGGTCGTTGTCTTTCGATTCAGTGACTATCCAACTCCTGATGTTTTGCTGAGTGGGAATGAATGACGTTTAAAGCTGGTTTAAATGCTATCTGTACATTTTTATGGAAGCACCTGTCCTACGCCTATGTATTGATCTATTGCTGGATCAAATAGGAAAGAGGTTCGTTTTTTTTTTTAATATGGGAGGGTGGGCCAGGGTCTTTTTCTAATGGTAGTAAAACAGACCATGGAAAGATGGGAAGAGGATTGCCTGATTGGGGTTGGCCAAATGTGCTATACGATATAAAACATGATTAAGGATCTTGGCAGGTTGTCTGGTACCTTTGAACACTGAAAGAAATGGGTTGCTAGTTGAGCTACTTGTGTACTAGCCCTGGGATCATGTTTGACGGATATTCAGGAGCTCCTTCATCAGGTCATATTCCAGAATCAGAATTAAAAGAGACTGCAAGGAAGATGGTGGCATTTTGCCTTTGTTTCCCTGTCAGGAACAGGCTGCCTTAAAGCTGATTGGGACCAAAAAAGTAACATGGATCCCGTTTCAAGTCTTCTCGCAGACTCCGGTATAAGTTATAATGTCAGAAGAAAGAACAAGGCAGCTTTACATTTACCAGAATTGCCAGACATGGTTCAGTACAACAACCTAGGGGTGTAGGAGGGGCCGTGGGCACATTTACACTGTACAACACATTCAGGCTGTTTGTATAGTCATCTGGCTACAGAGCCCTTTGATAATGATTGGCATTTTGACTGTATGTAAGCTACAAACTCCTGTTGCATCGGTCTGATGTCCTTTTTAGCTTCTATGCAGTACACTAGGGATACTCAAAGTACGGCCCAGGGGCGGCATGCGCCCATCTACCCTATATCAACAGCAGCACTGGGTTGCTGATCATTCGACTCACCACAAACATTAAAAAGATGCTAAATAAACAGGTAAGCCTTTATTTAACCCCTTCGACGCTGGTGACGGAACGGCTCCGTCACAAGCACAGCGCGCCCGAGGCTCGTGACGGAGCGGTTCCGTCACGAGTACGGGAGCGCCGCACTGCCCCCCTCCCCACTAGCACTGCGGCGGAATAGCCTCCGCAGCAAAGGGGTTAAAGGTTAATTGAAGTTAAGGAAAGGAAGTAACTAGTTTGTCCTGCACCACTTAACTTTATGAAAACCTTCATTTTCATAGCAGAACAATTTCACCTTAGTACATCAGTGCATGGAGAGATACTTTTTTGAAGTGATAGTTTTCAAATATGATATTAGAAACGTTCATTCTTTCCCACACTGACAACAATGGCAATAGTGAATTAAGAGACACATCAGTTGTTATGTGCGCTCTTAGGGTGGCCTAGGTTCTTATTATACATGAACAACACTATAGTTTATTAAATCAAACACAGGAGAAGGTTTTTATACATCACACATTCTAAAGTAATGTATTTTGAGGTCCTTTTATATGTGATAATGGAGAAAAAGGAAGGAAAGTGAAATAAATCTATTGCCCAGGATCAAACAATTTAGAAAAGTGGGGAAGCTGGGCTTAATCCCAGGTTTTCTGGTTTCACATTGTGCAATTCAGTCACAAAATGTATATGGCTTGCTGCCCCTATACCTTACCACCTCCCTCCTCCACTGGGCCACCACCCTGCTCGCACCAATGCAGCCCTCGGTCACATCGCAGACAAAACTTTGTGGCCCTTGAAAAAATGTACCCATGCAGTACACAACATCCCTTATGACGTGTGTAGTGGTTTTTCTGCTGGTGTCTTAGGTTTTTGGAAAAAAGTAGGCAGTTAACTTCTTACATTCACTTAAAATTAGGCACAGCAGGTCTCAATTTTGGGTTAGGTCATTACAATCTTATTTTTATGTACTTGAAAGTACAGGTCTTGTGTAACACTTGCTTGCAGTTAACACAACATAACATTTATTTGTAAAGCACACATTCACCTAGAAAAGTATCTTGTTGCTGAAATAACAGATATTTATTATTACCCAACTCAATGGCACTCATTTGACAGACCTCAGAAGGATGAAAGTCGACCAAAATTTGAAACAGTGGTCATAATATCAATCACGTATCTGTGCAGTTCCAGTGCTTGCATTAGTCCACTGATTGACCACACCCGTAGAGATGCGACTGCTACTGGAAATGAAGTGCTTCATTTTGAATGCTTTAATGTGGCCTTGTGTAGTTGTTCAAATGGTGATTTTAGTAGCTGTGTTAGAACTGTGTTTAGGTTTCACTTGGGTGGTGCAATGGGTGTTGGGGGTATTTTTCTTAGCCCCTTATAGGAATCTTTCAATGTTTGGTAGCTTGAAAAGTTGTCTGTCTTCCTGACTTCTGGTGTATACCGCACTAGCCAAAAGATGTACTCTTAGTAATGTGTGTAATAATTGCAGCCCAGCAAGTGCAATAGGTATTGGATAATATTGGCTTTACTAGGTATGTTGTCCATTTCTCCGTGCAGCATGTTCCATAATCCACACAGCAGCATCCAAAGCGATATATCCCGGCAGACTGCTAAAATTGCTTGAGCACAGAATGAGCTTTTCTGATGACGCGTTTCTTCCTGACTTCTAAGCAAACTATTGGTCCAAACAGGGAACAATTGCTCCTTAGTATCAGCATGATTTGGGATGTACCAGAGCTCAGTTCTCAGCCCTGTACTATATAATCTATATCTCTGCCTCTAACTGATATACTAAAGGAATGTATGCTCAGTCAGCATCACTATTACTCCACCCTAAAAAAGACATCATGGCCAAAGGTTATCTGCACCTTCAAGGATTGCCTCCTTAAACTACAAGACTGCATATCAGGTATGTTCCTCCTCAACAGAAAGAACTCTTGATTATTACCCCCAGGAACCAAAATAAATCTGACATAACTCTGGGAACAAAGTATCTTAAAACAGCTCTCTGCCAACAATGTGATCAAATGCCAAACCGCTAGGATTTGCTATTGAGAACACTCTTCTAATCCCCACATCACAAAACCGGCTCCCTCACTTTGTTCAAGCTCTGATGAAAATCAAACATCTGCTGACCCCCACTCAAATAAGAATTGCAGCACATCGTCTTATCTCATGCTTCGACTACGACAAGGCAATTCTTGCAAAAGTTCCAGTATCTCCCCGCATCCCCACAAAAGCAGTTTTTCAAGCGACGGCTTGATCTCTTCCACGATATTCAACCACAATCCCATCACTGGAGGAACTCTACTGGCTCCTCATCCAAACTAGAATCAAATTCAAAGTTGGATCCATCATTCATAAGGAAATCCATCCGAAACACCTTCTCCCCTAGCAGCCATTCGGATCACATCCCGCGAGGCGAGAGGTCTTGGATGCAACAACTGTGTCCTTCTCCAAAGTCTCTG
The DNA here is from genome assembly GCF_964263255.1 of Lissotriton vulgaris. Taxonomy (NCBI): domain Eukaryota; kingdom Metazoa; phylum Chordata; class Amphibia; order Caudata; family Salamandridae; genus Lissotriton; species Lissotriton vulgaris. The sequence continues at coordinate 86,703,647 of NC_141697.1, read as the reverse complement.
GCTCTAACTCCACATTCTGAACCTCTCTACCCGCTTCCATCAGGAATGAACCCGACTTACTCACATTCAGGAAACTACTAACAACCCACCTGTTCCTCCTTCGCCTCAACTAACATGCTTGTGAGAAGCCGATTCCCTCTCCTCTTCTGCTCCCTCTTTTCTAGTATTGCTGCCCCCTCTTCGCAACACTCTTTCCTGGTTATCTGGAAAGCGCACTTAACATCTTTCTGCTATCGCTCTGTTATAAATCCCTATAACTAAATAAAACCTGTTGCTTCCGGTTGAGAAACCGTAGCCATTTGGCTGGGTAGCATTTGTGTGTTTATTTTCCTCATTGATTACTGCGAACCACTTTTTGGTAGTTTAATGTCTTCCGGAGCTAGGCTGCTAGGGAGAGGGGGCTTGGTGTGGAGTTGAATGCCTCCCCCGCCTTCTGAGGATTGGTAATCTTTTAATCTCTCCAGAGTACATATTCATTAGATAGGAAAACCATGGTTTTCTTTCTCACACGGGTGCGATTAGAATCATGTGTATGTTTGTTATTCTGTATCTGTTGATTACTGCTCTAAGTACTGCTATTGGGGGAAAACAAATGCCCCTCAGTGTGTTCAGACGGCATTTAGTGCTAGAAAAACAAGTTTTAATTCTTTAACATTTAAGTACTTTACCAGTGACCCCTTATTTCCAGGTTTTCCATGTGTGCACCCCATCCTATGGTCACCTATTGCAGTGGGTAACTGGGTGGCCTGCCCGTAACATAAACATGGTTGTATTTGTCCACCATTTTAGCTCTTTTTGAGCGGCCCTTCCAACATCCACCACTAGATCGTCCCACTCCACTTGTTTTCTGAGCATGGTTGAATCATACAGTCCTGTAGTGATCTCAAGTGTAGTCTGGAATGTGGTATGACTAGTTCTCGTGATGTCATCACAGCCAGAAATCCCAAAGCTCTCCTCGCTGTCAGACTGAGACATCTTGTAGGAGCAAATTTGTATTGTATTGTAATTGCATTTATATATCGCTTAATACCCCTGAGGAGGCGCTGAAGCGCTTTTTCGTCTGTTGCATTGCAAACATTCCCTTCCCTGTGACTGCTGCCATCACCGTTTTAGAATTCAAGATTACCCACAGACAAATTCTATGCTGTGTTGGGACCGGGGGCGATGTCTTTATGTTGCTGTAGAAACTATGGTTGTGTAACAGCTGCATCACTGTATTCATGTTCTTCTAGGGCTGATGGAACGCATTCCCTTAGACCATCCAATAAGAGCACAGATCACTCATTGTTAACATCCATGCAATAACTCACAGTCCATGTCTGATGCAATAACAGATGAAGTGTATCAGCTCAGAGTGTCCTTTCCAGTGAGCCCTGTTACACACAATGTTTTTCTTTTCTAATCTTCCAGTTTCAACTAATCTTTCTAGCAGCCTCTTTACGGTTATCTAGAAATAGATTCAACATATATTTTATTGATTTTAGCATCCGTCGAATTTCTCCAGACATTCAATGCATCACATAAGAACATATTGCATATATCCTCACAGCACAGATATGGTATATAGCCTGCGATGCAGCAGCTCTCAGCAGCACTTGGCAGTCACAAGGACAACCTGGAACATCAATCATGATGCATACATGAATCCCTCAACTCCAAATGACATGTTAGGAAGACCTCCCAGTACGCTCTTGCACCCATCCTGGAACCAACAGTATATATTTTCCAACCCACCATCCTATACCTCTCCTTACCCAACCATACCACTACAGCCAACAAAGCATCTTAGACCACTCACATTCTCACAGAACAAAACTAGCATATCCCTCTTCTCAGACAACTATCCTGCCACTGCCAAAAGAGCATCTTACACCACCCACATCCTCACACACAGAACACAACACTGCTGCTCACTATCCGATACCTCACACAACTAACACGCCGCCGCCAACAGAGCATCTTAGACCACCGAGCACAGGACATGTGCTACGCTGCTTGCTCAAAACTGTCGCGCCAACACCACACCTCTTACATAAACACACCTGATAGCATCAACAAAACACACCAATAACAAGCAGGGCACAAGTCCTAAAAAAAGATGTGGGGGACGCTGATGTCATGACCGGAAGTGACGTCACGAAAGGTGGCTTACAGTTTATAGTTATCGAGCTCCCTCTAAAATAAGAGGGGGGACGCCGTCCACCTGCGTGGTGTCCCGACTCGAGCCCTGGTAACAAGACACTGCAACTGGAAGAGAACGGTCTCTAGCTTCTGGCTGAAATGGAGAAGAGGCGGAGCCTGCCGGACCTGGACTTTGGTGACGTTCAGAGACCAAACTAAGTCCCGGAGTCTCATCTTCTCCTTCCTGCATTTACTTATTATGCTCCATCCCAGCTCCATGGGGATCCATACACAGGATGAAGCCCACTTAAGAAAGGATGACCTCCGGGGACCACCACTGGAGATGGGGTGGGCTCGGGTCTGAAAGAACTCATGTGCGGGTGGGAGGCAGTCCTTCCCTCCTCCCACAGGCATCCAACCCCAAATAAAAAAAATAAAAAAAAAGCCTTTTCCTTTAAACGGGTCTAACGTTTTGGAAAACTCAGTTCCCAACAGCATAATTACATTAATTACTATAGGAGTAACACAGGGGTGTGCAGAAAAGTCTAGAATATACCAGCGACTACCACTGCAAACAGGGTGCGGGTAGTTTCATGCCTGAGCCTAGCAGCGGTGCTAGGCAGGGTTTGCACAGTAACTGCATGCGCTCCTTTATTTAAACATGCACAAATATTACAGTGCATTCAGGGGCGGATTGGCAATGCGGGCATTCGGGCATTGGCCGAAGGGCCGGTGTCTCCGTGCCCTCTGTGGGACGTTTTTTTTCTCCCCTTTCCCAGCCGCACAGTAAAGCTGCATTAATTTCTCTGTCTCTGTCTCCGTGCCCTCTGTGGACTAGGAAAGGGGAGGAAAAGAAAACAGCCCACAGAGGGCACAGAGACAGAGAAATGAATGCAACTTCACTGTGCAGCCGCAGTGATTATCCGCTGTGGCCTCTCCTTCACCCCCTGCCCTGCAAAGCAATCACACTGAGGGTGGCTGGGGAGGGGGTGATTGTCTGAAAAAAATCGGCCTCCCTGGGGGCCAGGTGTCGCGCAGGCCTTTGAGCCATTTTCACCTCGGCCCCCCTGGGGCCCACGCAGCACATAAACAGTGTTAGTTTTAACACCTCGCCCAGAGACCTTCACATTCAGGGCATAGTGGGCAAGGAAGAATGGGTCTCGCTGTGGGGGCCAGGTGATCTTTGCAACTTGCACCATCTTCACCTCCGCCTCCCGCTGGCTACCATGGATGACCCAGAAGCTGTGTTTTGTGCTCCCCTGCCAGGACATTGCCCTGAGGCCTGGAGGGCTGGGGAGGGCTGATTAATTTACTAATTGCAGGGGCCATTACTGCTATTCATGTGCTCCTGAACTGAAGGTCTGGGGAGGGCTGAGTAGGTTAGTAATAAAAGGGGCTTCGCTGCTTATTAGGTGCTCCTTTCCTGGAGGGCTCGAATAATTTTGTGACAAAAAGGGGCCTTGCTGTTTTTTTAGTTGCACAGCATGGCACCATTGTCACCTTGACCCAGTGTCCTGTGCAAAAACAGTATCCTCTCACTTTCATTCCTTGTCTGTGCCAAACAACTTAAGGATTTTGGGGGCACTGGGCCAAACATATTTTTGGGCCGCTGTTCAGAACAGATTTGAATTGATAATCCAATTTCTGATCTTTGATGCCCTCTTTCAGCTGGTCACTGGACAGTGCACTACCATACTTGTCCAAATTCTTAATGTATTTACATCTAATATTCAAGGACATTGACGTGTGTAACCAAATGGTGTTTCATGAAAGGGCACGCCCCTTGAATGTGGGCCACGCCCCTTGAATGTTGGCCACTTTTTTCGTCAGTGCCCGGGCCGAATTGTGATCCCAATCCGACCCTGAGTGCATTCTATCGATTGTGATAAAAAGTATTTTAGTGAGCCGCACAATTAGAAAAGGATTTCTCTGGCGCTGCAGGAGTTTACCAAAATGAGCCATTAAGCAGCCAAATGATTTTATAGAATAGTCGTTTTGGGGGCATTCCCTATAATTAAGCACTATACAGATGGTAGAAATATTGCTCAGTTTATTGAACTGCACAGGGTCTTAGCAGAGGATCATTCATGGAGTCTAATCAGAGGTTTTATGCACTGCACGCTGATATTGAGTTACATGCAGTCTGAGCAGAATGTGGATTCAGGGTGGGGGGGGGGGGGGGGGGTTGTAAAGTGCATAGCTGCTCGAAGGCTTCCTATCGCTAGCACAGCACATGATATCAACGCCCTGTAGGAGCTAACTCAGATAGAGGCAGGTTTCAAGGCTTTGTGGAAGGGGAGTTCAGAAGGTACTCGGCGTAGTTCAAGAGGAAGAGAGTGACACAACTTAGGGGCTGAACAGACAAAGAAACGAACGTGTGACAAATGGGCAAAGGAGGATCTGAGAAGTCTTCCAGGAATATAGGAAGTGGTAAAAAATCTCAACAAAGTGGGGCTTCTATTCTGTCATAATTTATGCAAAATGCATAGGGCCTTGAACTTAATTTATTGCTTCACAGGAAGCGCATCACCTTTACTGCAAATTGATACCTAGGAAGGGTCGCCAGTAGCAGGGTGGCGTATTCATTAAAATCTGAAGCTTATTAGACACATACTGGGGGAGCCAAAATAAAGAACATATCCGTAATAAAGGCGGAATAAGATGAGGGCCTGGACAATTAGTCTTCTTGCTGGGAAGGGGTGAAGAAGCAAGAACTTTCTCAAAGGTTTAAAGATGCCAAAGCAGGTGGTGGTCATTTTTTTCTCCTGGTACTCCATGTTAAGACAGGAGTCTAGCCACACTCCAAGGCTCTTTATCACCGCTTTGGGGCTGGGAAACCTTCCAAACAGGCAGGTAGTTGCGGTCATTGCCCAGCATCATAACCTCCTTTTTGTCGGCGTCAAACTTGAGTTTACAATTGATCATCCAACTGGATACTGCCCGAAGGCAGGGAGCCAGATTGTGATGGTTGGAGCTGGGTTCGGGTGAAATGGATATAACCAATTGGGTGTCATCTGCATATGAAACTAATGTCAACCCAAAAGAGCACACTATTTAAGCCAGAGGAAGCATATATAAATTAAAAAGGATGAGGCTGAGAGAATGAGAATGGGTGGGGAAATGGGTGCCTTGAAAAGTATTTTATTATGTAGGAAAAGTAAGGGCTAATGACATTTGTTCCAAATGTTGAGCCGGGCCAGTCCTCCCTGGTCTGCCATCTACGTTACAGAGCTGGCAGAGATCAGAACGGTAGTGCTCTCGGACACCACTGTTGGATTCGCCTTTGGCAAAGTTGAGGCCTTTTTGAATTACAGACAATGTCTGCTAGGTGGCAGACTATGGAAACTAGAAACATAGCTTCCTCTACTTCCACTCAAATTGTGTGATCCTGGGCGAATAACTGGTCTGTCAGTGAAACTGACCAGAGGGGATTAAGTTTTCAATGGGCTAGATAAGAATATACATTGAAAGCAAAGGAAGCCACAAGGTGTTAGCTCAATACACTGTGGAACGATTTGAAGGGACAAATTACGCCAAATGTAGGCAAAGGCTCAAAGAAGATGCAAGGGGTCCACAGGTGCTCAGCAGAGCTCGTTCATGAATTGTCTTTCTTCAGAAAGTGGAAATATTCCATAGACTTTGCGAGGGGCTCGTGCTTTGCTGCATCTGCAAGAAATGTTAGCAGTCGATTGGTGCAATCCCAAGCAGCCCCTCTCGTACCAGTGAAGGGTCCATATTTACTACAGAACCCTGAACTTGGCATAAAAGAGACATGGAAAACAGACGCAACACTTGGTTCCTCCCAGCTCCATCTGTGACCACAGTGGCCCATTAGGGAGACACAAAGTCCACAACACTTGGTTTCCTGAGCCAGCACAGGTCAGGACAATAGACAGGGAGCTGTGGTGGCGGTCTGCCCATCGTGTCTCATTTCCACTCACAAATAAAGTCTCTGATGTCGGAACGGACCATAGTCTCCACTCGCAGCCTTTGTGGGCATTCCTGCAAATGATGTAACGCAACACCTGCTTACAACTCAAGAGGCTTCGAGACACCCTTGAGCCCCCTCAACACATAGTCTGAGGGTCCCAGTGCCATAAGGGCCCTTATGTGGTGAAAACACTTATAACAAGTGAAACATTCAGGAAGGGGTACAGTACCACAAGGCTGGCTGAAAACCTACTTTTAAATACACTCACAAGCTTCCACTGTGAAGCAGAATTATTTATAAAACTGCTTGTAGAAGTCACATGGCGATATTCTCCGGTTTGGGCTATGATACACAGCAGGGCCTTTCAAATAGTTACCTCTACAGAGGAAATGCATTTTAACTGTGTATCTGGGCTGTATACAGATCAGTAGACAGCACTAAACGGGATGAACCAGCTGACAACAAAGAGAGGGAACTGGAGAGTGAGCCCAAAGCTCAATGACAAGAAGGAACAACAACAAAGAGTGCGGAAGCAGGACAACAAAGCGTCAACCCATTCAGTAATAGCGTTCTGTTGACTTGACGGTCGTTTCGCGCTTATTTAAGTTTGGATCCTTCTAACTAAGCCTTAAATCATTTACCGCGGCGCAAATTCCGCCGCAGTGCGGGAGTTCTATTAGGTGAGCGGGGCCGCGTCTGCCAACAGGCGTGCGCAGCACTACCGAGGTAGTGCTCGCGACGGCCGTTGGCAGACACGCACACACAAGGGGTTAAGATTAAAGGCTGCAGGGATGAGGTGTATCTTTTCTAAACCTTCTCTGAAAACATAAAACAGAATTTTGTGAGATACCTTTTGGGACAAAAGCTCCACACACCAAACAGAAAAGACAACTAATGTAATTTACCATAAAACGACTTGTTCTTAAGAGAATCACTTGGAGCACACTGCATTCTATTGATATACCCATCATCCATGGACCAGCTTGTGCTACGCTAAATTTATGTTAAATAATTCATATTTTATTGTGATGGTGCAAAATCCCAGCAATATAACAATATAATAAAATGTAAATACAAATATATATACATACACTCACACACATATATATATACACACACACATATGTATTTGTATGTGTGTATATCTATATACACACACATAAAGGTGTATATATATATATATATATATATATATATATATATATATATATATATATATATATTTATTTATCGACAGCAACCCCTCAAACAACCCTAAATATACTCTTACTAGCCCATGCCCTTACTCACCCTTGAACACTAACGCACCCTTACCATTTAATACCCCTACCCATCCTAATCCCTAAAAGTACCCTTACCACCCACTACCCCCTACCCATCCTAACCTAAAAATAAGTACCCTTACCCACTCCTAAACCTTAAAAATATCCCTCTCACCTAAGACCCATACCCGCCCTAAAGATATCCTTACCATTCAATTGTAACACGCATCCTAATGTGTGTGTGTGTGTGTGGGACGGCCGAAACGTGTCATGACACACTACCTAATGGCTAAATAAAGAATGCTGAAGGAAAGTTGGTCCTTGCCTCGAGTCTCTTTGCAAGGAGCGCTGCTGCGAGGTATTTGCAGATATATATATATATATATATATATATATATATATATATATATATATCCAACAAATCAGGAAAGCACAATGAAGGAGGCCACGGGAAGCTTCAGTGAAATGTCTTTATTCTGTCAAAAACTTGCCGGCAGCCTCTACAAACAAAACCAAGGCTTCTGATTCTATGCCGTGCCAGACGCGTTTCAGGAATACCAGAGTCCTAAAAGTACCCTTACCACCCACTACCCCTACCCAACCTAACCTAAAAATACCCTTATCACCCAGAACCCTTACCCACTCCTAAACCTTAAAAATATCCCTCTCACCTAAGACCCATACCCACCCTAAAAATATCCTTACCATTCAATTGTAACACGCATCCTAATGTGTGTGTGTGTGTATATATATATATATATATATATGAGGAGAGAGACACACACACACATCATATATATATATATATATATATATATATATATATATATATATATATATATATATGTATATATATATATATATATATATATATATATATATATACACTTCATGCGCTTGCCTTCAAATATGGACAGACTCCAGCATGATCGAGTTCGCTCTCAAATGCGATTGATTGGCAGAAAATATATATATGGGTTTCACTTACCGGATATTTAGTTACATTTTTGTTGTAAAGGCATTTGTGATAAAGACTAATGGCTGCATGCTAATGTGTGGTAATAACTGTGTGGTAAAGGTTGTTTCTCTTAAAAGTTTGTGGGCTGTGGTAGGGTAGATTGTTGTGGGATATATTGGAGTGGGGTAGAGTAGAATGGGGTAGACTGGAGTGGGATGGATTGGCACAGAGTAGAATGGGGGAGTGGGTGGTGGAGTGGGGTAAAATTGAGTGGGGTGAATTGGAATGGTGTGGATTGGAGTAGATTGAAGTGGGGGAGTGGGGAAGTTGGGTAGATTGGAGAGGTGGACTTGAGTGGGGTAGATTGGGGTTGAGTGAGGTAGAATGGGGTGGAGTTCACTGGGGTTGAGTGGGGTAAACTGGGGTGGAGTGGGTGAGATTGGGTGGAGTGGGGTAGATTGGAGTTGAGTAGATTGGGGTAGATTGGAGTGGGATAGATTAAGATAGAATTGAGTGGGATATATTGTGGTAGATTGGAGTGGGGTGGGGTAAACTGGAGTGGGGTAGCATGGGTGGATTAAAGTAGGGTTGCGTGGGGTAGACTGGGGTAGTTTGCAGTGGGGTAGGTTGGGGAAGAGTCGAGGGGCAGGGTTGGATAGGATGGAGTTGGGTGGAGTAGAGTAGAATGGGTTAGATTAGAGTGGGGTAGATTGGGGTAGACTGAATTGGTGTAGATTTGAGTGGGGTTGATAGGAGTGGAGTAGATTTTAGAGTGCGGTGGGTAAATTGGGGAAGGGTTTACTGGGGTGGAGTAGATTGAGTGGTGTGGATTGGAGTGGAGTAGGTATGGGTACATTGTAGTGGGGTGGGGTAGACTGGGGAACACTGTAGTGGAGTGGGATAGAAAGGAGTGTAGTGGGGTTGACTGGAGTGAGGTTGAGTGTAGTGGAGTAAGTGGTGTGGAGTGGAGCAGCGTGTATTATTGTGTAGTCAAGTGGCGTGTCATCGAGTGCCTTTGAGTGGAGGGGAGAGTAGGGGAGGGGAGGGGAGTGGAGTGTCGGGTCGTAGAGTGGAGTGGCAAGGCATAGAATGGAAGGGCATAGAGTGGTGTGCTGTTGCATATATATGGTGTGTTAGTGCACTGCCATTACAGACAACACATTTTGAATTGAAATGAACATCATATTTGCACCAACATACAGTTTTACAGCACACAAAAGATAATCTGTGTAAATGTCATTACCTAGTGTTCTGATGTGTTTTTATCATGTTCAAATATCTGTTTCAACCACACGTCCGAATTACAAAAAAATGTTCTTCATTTGTAATAATTCTGATATATTCTGTACTATCAGCACAGTTAATTTTTGTTGTTCTTTTGTGCTAGAGAAAAAAGCATTCTACACCTTTTCTTAAATGGATACTCAGCAGGATCGTCACATAAATGCTCTCACTTTAAAGTCATAGAAAGAAAAGCAAACATCCAGCTCCCTCTGAAGAGTGCCCTCTGTCTTTGAATGTAAAGCAAACGTGACAATATAAGAAGAAGAGTCAAAGGTCTGTTTCTAGAAAGCGAGTTTGTGTAATAATACAGTAAACAAGATTTAGGCAACAGAAGGGGCGAACTTAAGCTGGACAGAATAAAGCAGCGGTTCCCAAACTGTGGTTGTGGGCCCCCTGGGATCCGTGACACCTTCCTACGGGGTCTGCAGGCAGTCGTTTTAAAAGCTCTGCAAAATTCCTTGTATAATCAGCAGTTTTATGGACAACAATAAAAGTGTCAAGATAACTCCGGTGATTAATGTAACTGCTGGAGAGAGATGGGAGTTTTATCCAGTGGCAGTTTTGACACATCTAAGGGAGTGTAGACGTTAATATGCCTGCTGCAAAGAACATATACCACGCAATTAAAAAACGCAGTAATTTATGTGCATAGCTCAGTGGGTTACTGCTTTTGTCACAGAGATTGTTCTGTTACTGTGCAGTTTATACATTACAATCATAATCTAGCACAGTGACATATGAACTACCAACAAAGAGCTGCATGCAAACTGGATGGCACAAGTTAGTAAGGTATGTTTTTTCTCAGTCTTTAATTATCCAGATGCTGCCCAAAAGGTATGTTTGGGTAGAATAAATTGTTATAATTAAAGTCAAGGCTAACCACTGTGTTTTGTTCTGAATCCTGAGTTTGTGCTTCTCCAGACCAAGCACTCTTAAAAAATGCCAACCAGTAGGAATGACATGTGAATCCTACACCTTGTAGTACCCTTTGCCTTATGTAACATTTTCTATGCACTGATTTACACACATGATTTGTGTGTGATGTAAAGTGCTCTGACACCCTTCACTGGTATGAAAGGTGCTATAAAACAAATGAAATACATGTGACGAGCTGAGAGGCACTGTTGGAGGTGCACAGACAAAATATCGACTCCAAAATATCGACTGGACATAATATCGAGTTTTAAATATAGACTGGACAAAATATCGACTGGACATAATATCGACTACAAAAATATCGTTTTTCAGGTAAGTGAAGTAATATCGACTGTATAAAATATAGATAGCAAAAATATCGAATTTTTAATAATATATAATATTTTATAGTGTATTTTTATGTAATAATATGTGTGAAAAGTGTGTATTAATGTTATAAAATATTTTATTAAATGAATTTTGTTTTTTTAATAATTGCGTAATGTAATTCTGTAGCGGGTTGTGGGTTTATAGGGGAATAGGGTGGGAAGTAATGTAATAATAATTAATTAATTAACATATGTTTGTAAATATTTATAATTAATAATTAATTGATAATTAATTAATAATAATTAGTTAATTAATTAATATAATTTTGTACATATTTTGTTTTAGTAATTAATTGGTAATTAATTAATTGTAATTAGTTAATTACATTAATTAGAGTACATTTTAATATATATAATTTTGTGTTATTGTTAAGTAATTAATTGGGAAAAAATAATATTAATTATTAAAATAATTACAGCTAATGTGCTAATATATTTACTTTATTGTTATTGTTAATTAATAATTATTTGGTAATTAAATAATATTGATACATTTTGGGTAAAGGAGTATTTTTAGGGTTCAGGGTCAGTTTTCAGTTTTTGGGTAAAGGGGCATTTTTAGGGTTCAGGGTCAGTTTTTAGTTTTTGGGTAAAGGGGCATTTTTAGGGTTCAGGGTCAGTTTTCAGTTTTTGGGTAAAGGGGCATTTTTAGGGTTCAGGGTCAGTTTTTAGTTTTTGGGTAAAGGGGCATTTTTAGGGTTCAGGGTCAGTTATCAGTTTTTGGGTAAAGGGGCATTTTTAGGGTTCAAGGTCAGTTTTCAGTTTTTTGGGTAAAGGGGCATTTTTAGGGTTCAGGGTCAGTTTTTAGTTTTTGGGTAAAGGGGCATTTTTAGGGTTCAGGGTCAGTTTTCAGTTTTTGGGTAAAGGGGCATTTTTAGGGTTCAGGGTCAGTTTTTAGTTTTTGGGTAAAGGGGCATTTTTAGGGTTCAGGGTCAGTTTTCAGTTTTTGGGTAAAGGGGCATTTTTAGGGTTCAGGGTCAGTTTTCAGTTTTTGGGTAAAGGGGCATTTTTAGGGTTCAGGGTCAGTTTTTAGTTTTTGGGTAAAGGGGTATTTTTAGGGTTCAGGGTCAGTTTTGGGTTTTTGGGTAAAGGGGTATATTTTAGGGTTCAGGGTCAACAAATAAGATTGTAAAAAATTATTTTTATTATTTTCATTTATTATTTAATTATTATAATTTAATTTAAGTATTTTTAAGTATATTTAGTAATTAAAATTTAATATTAATTTAATTTAACACTGTTTTTAATAAAGTCGATATTTTTTACATCTATATTATTGTTAACGATATTTTGTACTCGATATTTTTGTACTTACCTTTTTGTAGATACAAACTCGATATTTTGACTGTCGATATTTTGTCCACGATATTTTGGCAAGTCAATATTTTGTCCCTCGATATTATTTCAGTGATCCACTGTTGGAGGGTGGTAGTGAGGGATTCATTGAAGAGCCCCAACAAAGATTGTCATATCCTGGTGCACAGTAAGGTCATCATTTACTATGCTTTAATGCGAACACAATTCAATATATAATGAAAAACATGCTGTAAATGCACCATTTTTCCAATGTTTTCTTGGGGGAGAGCCCCCCCCAAAGCCCCCTTTATAGTGGTCAGGCTAACTTGCTGCACTTTGTACAGGACTGGTTTGACAGCATTTGCCAGGGCTGCTTTGGGTTTCCAGTCCAGCCCTTGTAGGAGCAGGAACCTCACACTGCGAAATAAAAGCAAACATTGAAAAGTTAGTCGCCGAGAAGCAGCACCAACCTTCTCATTAAAATGTTTCGATTTTGCCTATTTTTTCAATATAAAATACTGAAATCTTTAGTAATTCGAGTATTTGGTTGGTTTGCACAAGTGGTTTTTTTCCTTCTGAATTACTGTTTTAATATTTGAACTTTAAATCGTACACATTGTTGGGGGTCCATGGTTTCGGGTAGTGACTCTATTGGGGTCCTTAGGAGTCAAAAGTTTGGGAACTTCTAGCCTAAAGCAAATAAAGATAGCAAATAGAAAGCCAGAAATGAGATTAACAGACCACAACGCCAATGGTAAGCAATGGGCCGAATGAATTCCTAGGTCCGTTTCCTGAGTGCCCCCCAAGATGTCTTTAGTGTAGGCTTCGAGCTAAAAAAGAGCATTGGAAGAACGGGATTGTGCAGCCTCAATATTTTAATCATGGAGAGCAATGTCACTTTTCAGTAGTTAACTGGTCACTCAAATCAGCTACTTAAAGAAGTGCCAATATTGATCAGATAGTGTAAAAATCCGCACTTAATGTACTGGGGTAAAGGCTCTTGGCTGCTGTAGGACAAAAAACCTCAAAAGCTTCAAAATAATTAAGAAGGGGTGGAGAATGACTCCTCTTTTGTCATGATGTTTTGTTCCACTATTATAACACATGCATGTTTTCATCAGATTCGTTGACAAAGCTCCAAATATTTCAACAGCCCAGTCAGACCATAGACGGATCACAGATCTGCGTCATCTCTTTTCAAGGTTCTAGGCCAGTAAGACCATAGACGGATCACAGATATGCGTCATCTCTTTTCAAGGTTCTAGGCCAGTCAGACCATAGACGGATCACAGATATGCGTCATCTCTTTTCAAGGTTCTAGGCCAGTCAGACCACAGACGGATGACAGATATGCGTCATCTCTTTTCAAGGTTCTATGCCAGTCAGACCATAGACGGATCACAGATATGTGTCATCTCTTTTCAAAGTTCTATGCCAGTCAGACCATAGACGGATCACAGATATGCGTCATCTCTTTTCAAGGTTCTATGCCAGTCAGACCATAGACGGATCACAGATATGCGTCATCTCTTTTCAAGGTTCTATGCCAGTCAGACCATAGAAGGATCACAGATATGTGTCATCTCTTTTCAAGGTTCTATGCCAGTCAGACCATAGAAGGATCACAGATATGTGTCATCTCTTTTCAAGGTTCTATGCCAGTCAGACCATAGAAGGATCACAGATATGTGTCATCTCTTTTCAAGGTTCTATGCCAGTGAGACCATAGACTGAAAAAAGATATGTGTCATCTCTTTTCAAGGTTCTATGCCAGTCAGACCATAGACGGATCACAGATATGCGTCATCTTTTTTCCAGGTTCTATGCCAGTCAGACCATAGACGGATCACAGATATGCGTCATCTCTTTTCAAGGTTCTATGCCAGTTAGACCATAGACGGATGACAGATATGCGTCATCTCTTTTCAAGGTTCTATGCCAGTCAGACCATAGACGGATGACAGATATGCGTCATCTCTTTTCAAGGTTCTATGCCAGTCAGACCATAGACGGATCACAGATATGCGTCATCTCTTTTCAAGGTTCTATGCCAGTCAGACCATAGACGGATCACAGATATGTGTCATCTCTTTTCAAGGTTCTATGCCAGTCAGACCATAGACGGATCACAGAAATGCGTCATCTCTTTTCAAGGTTCTATGCCAGTCAGACCATAGAAGGATCACAGATATGTGTCATCTCTTTTCAAGGTTCTATGCCAGTGAGACCATAGACTGATAAAAGATATGCGTCATCTCTTTTCAAGGTTCCATGCCAGTCAGACCATAGACGGATCACAGATATGTGTCATCTCTTTTCAAGGTTCTATGCCAGTCAGACCATAGACGGATCACAGATATGCGTCGTCTCTTTTCAAGGTTCTATGCCAGTTAGACCATAGACGGATCACAGATATGCGTCATCTCTTTTCAAGGTTCTATGCCAGTCAGACCATAGACGGATGACAGATATGCGTCATCTCTTTTCAAGGTTCTATGCCAGTCAGACCATAGACGGATCACAGATATGAGTCATCTCTTTTCAAGATTCCATGCCAGTCAGACCATAGACGGATCACAGATATGTGTCATCTCTTTTCAAGGTTCTATGCCAGTCAAACCATAGACGGATCACAGATATGCGTCATCTCTTTTCAAGGTTCCATGCCAGTCAGACCATAGACGGATCACAGATATGCGTCATCTCTTTTCAAGGTTCCATGCCATGCATTCTAAAGTAGCTCCTAGTCAGACACATACAAAATACTGTTCTGAAGAGCTGTTTTTTATTTTGAAAGGAGGTGTGCACTATTGCCGTATAATTTAGTCACCCATACCACATAATTGAATCCTGTTCTGCTCTATAACTCTAGTGGCTCCAATTATAACTAAAATATAGCTTTCATTTTGATAAAAAACAAACTTTTATTTTGAAAACGACCTATTCATAAAAGGAACTCTACCACACATTAGTAAGTTCGAAGATCTAAACTGTCCACATGCAGTGAGTCAAGCAAAACAGTGCAACACAAACGACTTCTGAATAAATTAGCTTATATTCAACAATCAAATCTATATTTACCCAAGAAACACATTCATAGCATTAGTTCATACTCTGCCCAAGAAAACCGTTTTCCACCCACCAGTATTCTCTACTTATTTCATTTCTCTTAGAGGCCTAGCTGGCAGGGACAATGCCAACATTCTGTTAATTCACTCTGATATCCTTTCTAGGTTCCTCTTCTTAACACACGATGATGATACTGAACCTCAAATAGTACAAAAACAGATGCCCTCTGTTGTATTCTAATATGATGTCAGCTGTGGAATTCTTAGCGGTCATGTAGAATGCTGGGTGTCGGCTGTGGAGTTACGGTTGGATGGTTACCGGTCATGCTCCTGTCTGCTGTAGTTGTCAAAGTTGTCTTTATCCTGTATTAAACCTAACTTGGTACAACACGACGTGTGGACCCATTTACTACACAATTACTGGCGACGAGGATGGGATGGTCGTGCTCCTGCCTGCTGTGGTTGTCAAAGTTGTCTTTATCCTGTATTAAACCTAACTTGGTACAACACGACGTGTGGACCCATTTACTACACAATTACTGGCGACGAGGATGGGATGGTCGTGCTCCTGCCTGCTGTGGTTGTCAAAGTTGTCTTTATCCTGTATTAAATCTAACTTGGTACAACACGACGTGTGGACCAATTTACTACACCCTCTTGCCAAGAGGCCTCTGACTGTCGGGTACATGGCGACTCAGAAGGCATGGACGAAGACCACTTACCTGACTATGTACTGCCCTTCTTGTTACAGCCCAGAAATCCCTCAGCGTCCCTATTTGCACCCGCAGGAAATTATCATGGCTCCTTTAAGGAAGGTCATGTCCGGGATGACAAGCCTGCCCATCTAGAGTACGTCAGTTTTAGCCTGCATACAAACCCAATGGGAGGCTAAGACAGCTATGAAAGCCCCAGAAGCGACACCAGGTGGGGTGTGGCTACTGCAGGAAGCGAGGAGACACGGCGGAAAGAAGCTACAGAGGAGCACCACGCCGAAGGATCCAGTAACCAGTACCTGGCGACTTCTCAGTCGGAGACAATGCTGTGACAAGGAACTCCGACGTGGGACTTGCAGAGACGAAGGCGGTGTGCGAAGTATCCCAGGGAAGCGAAGAGAGCCAAAGGAATCACACACAAGCGAGCCACGTTCCAGGAGGAGCGTGGCTAACAGCGGTATGGGCGCGCCTAAGGGCTCTAGAAGGAAGGCAGGTTTCTAATGCTACCTAAAAGCAGCGTTAAGCAACGAATAAATGTCTCTGCCCATACTTCCCCTCACACTGGTGAACGGCTTGCATTAAGGTGCGCAAAGTCCCATCACTACCCTCCCCAGAAATACGCAAGACCCAGTATGTAGTCATTTAATGTGGTTCTTTGTTTTTTCCCCCTGAGGGTTACTGGTATTAAGAAGACTCCAGGGAGAATTCCTCTTGGTCAGATCAGCCGAAAGAAGTCAGAGCAACAATTCCTTTATTGTATGCAAAGAGGACCTAACTGTGTTGTCCCAGAAATAAAGAGATACAGAACAACCGCATTTAAGGGCTCTTTCTATTCATCCGTCCTATTTATCACACCTCCATTGCACATTTAAAGCATTTTTCATTTAATATTCTAAATTGAAATCAAAAAAATCCCTTAACCCCTTCGGTGCTGCGGATGGCTGTGTGCGGAGGACGGCTGGGGGCCGTCTGAACCCCGCCCAATGATTAGAATACCCGCACCGTGGCAGAATTTGCGCTGCGGTCATCGGATTAATATACACCTGGGTCATAAAATGAACTGCATGACAGCCACAGAAGAATCTTTCTCTAGTTTAAGTCCCCAGCATTACCAGATTTGATAAGCTGGTTTTGAGAAATGGCATTGAAGAAAAAAAAATATGCGAGAACTGTCAAATTCTTTATTCCAGAAATGAATACAATAATCTAATATCGGCGAATGGAGACCATTCAAGGACAATATGTGATCTGCCATGTTAGGAACGAACAGTCGCTAATAAAAAATAAGGGACATTTAGGAAAATTACATAGTAAACTAGTGGTATCCAAACCGACCCAGCTGGAACGGATTCAGCTGATATTTGGGGATAAACACTGACTTTTATGTGAATGACTAATTGTAAAGACATATATTTCTAGGGGAAGCCTTTAAAATCTTATCCTGTGGGTCATCGATTTACACCTGTTATACACATAATACATAGAGTTCTTAGCGTGTCCCGTGTATTTTTTGTGCCACGATGGGCAGAGATGAGGGTAAGGGTTCTTCAGATTCTATAAGACAGACTATGGTTGGATGCAATAGTCAGACCTTGGTGTAGTTACACTCGGTTAATAGCGTATTATCGATGTAGCCAAAGGGTTACACTTATGCATTGTATGTGGCTGGACATGTAAGAAGTGTGCAGAGTCTTTAAACGCACGCATTTCACAAACACCTGGCTCCACTGCGAATTTTCTTTTACGTTCTCCAAGTTTCACACCTTCAGATGATCTTGCGTACAACTGAGGCGGCAAAGTGAAATCATGTTTTTTAACACTTTCCGCAAGTAAATCATGAATGATTGATGTTCATTTTAATGCAAATGTTTGGTGATGCCGCAGAATTGAGGTTGTTCAAGGCTTGGCAGAGTTCATCAATGAAAGGTATTGAGTCTCGAGGAAGCCTTCTCACTGTGGCTGTTAAGGCGGTTTTTTTGTTAGATGTACATCTTTCAGAAGATACAGCCTTGAGACTTTCAAGGACATCAATGTACTGAGCACTGCAACTGGTGCAGGAAAAGAATATGTGATCCTGCATTAACGACTGAGAAATAGAGAACCAAGTAAAGCGCTTCTCTCGAAATCAAATAATCTCTTAATATTCTCCAAGGTGACTATGAGAAATGTCAGCATCTAATGCTAGAAAATGCACTAGTGACAGGACCTGAGCAGGCAGCAATGCTTCGTAAGTTTCAGAATAATTATATGGAAAACAATCAGAGAATACTTACATATTACTGGCATTCCTACCATAAATGGCATCAGGCAAACCACAGCTCTAGTGGTCACACAAACACTAAAATAAAAACATTTTTAAATGCCACTAGAAAGGGAAATAGCAAAATAGTTAAAACCTGATTCAAACCTTTTGTAAAATTGTTTCACTATCGAAAATATTCACCAAGAAAGGCCACCTGCTCCTTTACAGTGAACATACAAACGTGCTTAAATATACTCTGCTATGCCACAAGAAGGCCTCTTTTTCTCATTGTCCGACACCCTAGCCCCTAGAAAAGCAGGATTTAGGAAACAGTACACCCAGGCTGTGTCCATCTGCTGCCTCGCCCCACCTCACAATGGCAGACTGCCATGACAGCCACATCCATTCAAGATATTCAGGGTAACTACTGTTTAAAGGATTCCCATTTCTATATCTTGCATGGACATTTATCACGAATCTAACATATATCCAGCACAGACACCTTGTGTACACTGAAACACACAACTCTGAACAGTTTTCAATCACAAAGAAAGACTTTGTCAACCCTTAGGTTCAACATCTACGGTAAGAGCCACTCACAATGACCCAGAGCCACTGAGGAAATCATGTTCAAACAGTGGTCAATTTAACCAAAGTAGTAATTTATATTTTCTGTCCGTTTCCAAATGCCTCATAAAGACCTAAAGGACCACATGTACTTGTCTAAGTTTCCTTTGCTCCAGAACCAAATCCTAAAACAACAAGGAAACTGAGCAGCAGAATCCATCTGCTAGGTCTGCACGAGGTTTCAATAGTAAAATATATATGTTTTGAATCATTTGAAAATAGGGCAAATTCTTCAGGTGTGATATGCTGCTCTTGAGGAATGATCTCAAATGTAAAGTAGGGATTACATCTGCTAAACAGTGGTATTGAGGGGTCCTAATGAACTTAAACAAGAAACACGTGTGGCCTATACTGGAAGCTTGTGCAGCATAATCTTGAACTGTACAATTCAGCACGCAAATCAAAAAGCACTCTTAACGGTGCAGCTGATCCACCTACCTTTGCTGGTGGCCCATGTCTCCTAATATCTCATCGATGTGTCTTTGGAGTTCGTTTCCTTCCAAGAGCTTCAACTTCTTCAATTCACTTTGAACAAAAAACCAAAGTTCCTTCGCTCCATTTTCAATCATTCTTCGTAAACTTTCATGATCTTTCCCGGGACCTGTTAAAGAGGATTATAAGCTTAGGGCACTCACAGGGACATTTGTGGCTTGCAGTTGCGGGCAAAGACTGATTTACTCAAAGGAGTATGACAAGAGGACAGACTCACCATCTCCTGAATGTCTCCTATAATATTCTATCTGTTCTTTGGCCTTTTTAAGCTGCTCTTCTAAAGCGCGTACTCGTCCTGCCGCGGCGCCCTGCTCAACAGGGCCGTCTGGTATCCTAGGAGAGATGAGGACAATTAGCAAACGACAAGGGTGTACAACCTCAACAGCCATACCACTTAAGAGCAACACTTCTGTATGGAATCATGACTTCAAATCCAGCTCTCCAACCTGCAGATTAATGTAACTGTATGGGGTTTGTCAGGGAAAAGGCTGGAATGTGAAAACTCATTGATTGACACATTAAAGGAGTGAAGAATGTGAGCACCAGGGGAGGACTTCAGGATAGGCAACCTTTGTGTAAACCATTTGTTCACAAGAATAACTCTGGTGGTACACGAAAGCAAGGTCGGGGGACCAGCTAACCACTGCAAGGCTAATGATTTTCCCACGGCTGCAGCTGTTCTATAACTTTAGGAAACTCGGGCCCAAGAGAAGAAAACATTTCTTTACCATCACATTGCAAGAAATGGACTATTGTGCACGTGGAAACAGCAAATAATCCTAAATGTTTTGTTTTTGTTCAAATTGCATGTCGTGAAATGTGCCCCAGAATTGTCATTCTAGCCATTAAGGACACAATAATAAGCAGAACGGAATAAGTAGATTGTTACAACTCCGCATAAATAAACAGAAGCAAAGCGGCTTTAGAACGTCAAGGTAAGCAAAGTTCACATAAAATACCCTGACCCTCTAGTTCAGAGCATACCAGTGCACTTACAAATGTTCATTTTATCTGTACTTGATTAAATTGCGGGTTGATTCCAGAAAACATGCACACCTTTTAATGTACCGCAATAAAGTGCTATAGGTTCAAACCACATAGAGATATTTGAACAGATTTTTCCACGAGTGCTGTGGTCTTTCGAGTCTTACAAAAAAAGAATGCATTGAAGTTACAGATATAACTGGAGTTTGGCTTCGCACCAAAAGTTTCAGGAGAGTGAATTTAGGGCACATTTTAATCCCATAGCATGTTGATGAAGAAGCACAACTTCTGAATAGCCTACTATATATACATTTCGTATTTCAGCAGCTGTACCAAGCACAACATGTTTCTTATTACCATTGTTGAGAGTGGGGAGGGGCCATGGCCCAGGAGAGGCGGAGCTTCGAGGGGGCCATGATGCCCCTGCTTCTACAGAGGGAATGAACAGTACCGCTTATGGCCACACCACTTTTTGATGTGTAACACCGACAAACATCTCCCATACAGTGGCTGTAACATGGACTTTACAAAGCAGTGAGCATTAATGTATCCCGGTAAGTATACTGGACAATGGTAATAACAAGGGACGTGACCTTTGCAGTGCGCTAATATAGGCATAAATGTAGGCTTCCACTTGCTCCAAATAACATCTATGTGCCCAGCACTGATCTTCACTGACATGGCATAAATATATTAATGCCATGTCAGTGAAAAGAAAGGTTCCCAATGAACCATTATTTAATGCAACTCTGCTAATAAATACATTTATAACTGCAATGCAACGGTCAAATCACAGATTGCTACTGCATTAGAGCAAACTTTACAAAAGTAAAAAACTGTTCACTGCCTCACAGAATGCACATTACAATTGTTTTACCCACAGAATCAACTTTCATAATGGTTATGAGACCTCCAGCGTGATTTTACCTTAATGCAGACCTGTAACTGATGGCATCCTGGTGTTGGTTAAATATACTTTTGTAATACAACCTCACATCAAACAACATACAATGGTACAAAGCATTCATGTAGGTGTACAGAATGTAATATGCTATTTATTGGCACTGTTGAGGGAGAGAAGTAAAGGGGCACCACCTCGCCACCTCATGTGAGTTATGGTCATAAAAGCAATTACAATCTGGGCATATGCATGTATACCATTAATTAGCCTAACACGTGAGCAGTGAAGCCCATCTGCTAAAAAAATAATTATTGCTGCAGAAGCATCTGAAACATGAGGTGTTCTACTCACAATCGATGCGTGTGAGTGTTTTTCTTGTTTTCAGCTCAGTTAGAAGCGAAATCTATTTTTTAAAATTACGCAGGTGTCAACCCCGTGATTAGAACCCAGGTCTCCAGGGAGCGAGGCAAGCAACCTTAGGCTCTGGGGCACATCCCCTCTCCTGAAGTAGCATCTTTGTAGCTCAGCCCTCGGGGGGTGATGAGCTCAGCATGTTCTGATTGGCAGATCGCTCTTAATAGAATGAAGGGCCAATACGTCGATTGCCTCCCCTCCCCCACTTCTCCTGGGGCCTCGCAGTTCCAGCCGATGGGAGCTGGTTTTAGAGCACAATTGTCATCTTGTCAATTGTACAGTAAGCACAGCTCAAAAAGCAAACCTGCGCACACTGCAGTCAATGTAATTAATCTTACTAATAAGCACCAAGACCAAGATGCAATTAGCAAGGGGGCGGGGCTCTCAAGCACGAGCCACCAACTTGCCCTGCTTTAGGAAGCATGCCAGAGATAAAAGGGCAAACTCCTGTTTTGTTTAAAGGTTGCAGGTATTTTTCTTACAATTCTGTCAGTGGGTTGTTTAGTGCTGCAGATCAGAGCTAGATGCCGCCATTAAGTATATATGAACTACATATACGTCAATAAATCATACACAATAATTAATTGCTTCTCAACGCATGCAGTCTTATTAGCTCTTAAGATGCAAACCAGGATTTTGAATTGAATCTCAAGGTTTTAATGATATTTTTCCAGGAATATCTGAAGATAAGTCTAGGGTACATTTGCAGAAGCAGCACCCCCAGTAAATAGCTCATATGTTTGCGTTGCCCGATGGGCTTCGGATTCAAGATGCTTAAGAGCGTACTCCATGCACAACTGGAAGCCATTGCAGAAACTCAAACAGAAGTGACTCACCTCATGGGGGTCGGTCACATATGTCTTCTTATGACAGTCCCTACAAGTTTAAGACAGTTTTAGGAGGCGACATGTTCCCTCGCACACTGGAAAAGAAGACTTCAGAGGAAAACCTTGTCAACTGGTCAATGGAACATGGGTTTGTAGAGCACAGCTACTCGCCCAAAGGGTGAGAAAAGAGTTGGACAAAGGAGCAGATAGACAGGAAATTACATCAGAATGCAATGGTGTGCATCGGTGGTGCTTATTTAAGACTGTCACCTCGGGAATACCACCAGGTCAATGCGAAACCTCATGGCACCACCTACCAACATGGATGGCTATGCTATAAAATCTTCTAGATCCAGTTGGTTACTGGGGATATTCACAAGATGAGGAATCTGCGATCAGAAGTATTTATCGGAAACATGATTGCATGTGCATGCGTAAAGTGTGACCATCTTTATATTTTACACTTTAATTTACCATCAAAGATGGCGGATGGCCAATTTGAAATTATTTTTTTTAAGTAAGCACAGGGTGATGCTCAAAATGAGGCAAGTGAACAGCCAGGCAGCAATATACAGCAGCCAAGCCCTCATAAATAATAATAATACAAATAAAAAATAATAAATAAAAAAAGGGAAGGGAAAGAGGGATGGTTGAGCAGAGGGAGAGCATGGCCAGCAAATCTGAGCTGCCAGGTATAAGTGTGAAGCTGCCATACCATCATAAAAAGAAGTTAAAAAACAAAAGAGTCGCAGTTGCTGGGAATAGTACAAGAAAATCGAAGCACTAGCAAAAAAGCAAATCATCCAATTATAAAAAGGTAAGGCCGAAATATCATTGGACAGGACATATACAAGAATTGGGAAGAAAGCAGTCAAATCAGTAATAGAGAACTGACAGGGACAAGAAATGCACTGACTCATGAGCAAGGCCCCTTTAAGTCTCTCTATTGGGAGCAATAAGTTTCTTGCCAACAGGCTGCCAAACCAGGTCGAAGTGGTCAAATTTCTATTTCCATAGCACCCAAGGAAAGAAGATGGGACAAGGGAGGATATCGGTATAAGAAGAGGACGAAGGTGAAAACAGCTATGCAGAGGCTTAGCTTGGTCATTATAATTGGGGTGGGGCTTCAGATTCTTGGTCAATCAGGCTGGAATATGTTTAAATACATAATATGACAAGCAGGCTGCATGAGGGGGCCTAAGGGGCAGTGAAATGGGAGAGAAACGCTGATTGGTAGGAGAACTAATGTGAAAACAATATTTTGTTAAAGAACCAATATTTTTTAATACTTTGAAACAGAGAGTGAGAACGTGTCTGTGTTTTGTCTGTGTGTATGTAAAAATTCCTTTTGAAATCCGACAGACATCCCACAATACCCGACTGAAAGCACCTGTTATCTACTATTAATCAGAGGACACATTTACTGGGAGGGTAACACCCCAAACACCACCCTGAAGTTATGTCCCGGAGGAGCTATGAAGAAAGTTTATAGCTGGCAGAGATAAGTAAAGGGTTTAGGCTAGTAAGAATGAGAGGTAAAGCAATGTAACTAAAAATAAATCTAGCAAAGCAGAGAACTGATCACAGTGGTGCGGGAAAGAAGTGTAGGAAAGAGAATGAGGCCACCTGACCTACCCCAGATAGAAAAACTAACAAAAAGCAAAAAACAAGGTCAGTGATTAATACAAGGGAAAGAAAGAAATCCAAAACTAAAGGTGGGATTCAGAGAAACTCAATTATCCCTAGATGAATACAGAAAACTGACACCTTTTCAAGACAACAATGTCCTCACGTTGACTTCGTCAACTTTGATCATTCCAATAAAAATGCCAATATACTCTGACAACATTTGCCAGTTTCTGTTCATCAATCAAGCATTGGAAGATATGTGTTTGTTCCATTTATTAACCACCTTATAGATTAATTGCTCCAGCACCAGGCCACAGGGAACAAAGGCATGCAGTTAAAGCGATCTCACTCTTGGGGTACAACCGTCACCCAAGACCAACCACTGCAAAAGAAGTACAGAAGTAAAGCTCCGTAGAAGTAAAGCTCCGTTAGCGATATCTTACTCTATAGCTAGGTTTGCCCTACATAAGCCCCACAAACATGCATGCAAAGCAGAAAGAATCAATGTAGTGCATGAACTGAGCACAGGAAACTATGAAAATACCTATCTTTTAAATATGCTGTCAACATCACACTACAAAATAGAATTGCACGTTTATTACAGATTTATCTGCAAAGCCAGTAAATGGGCTCTTGGCAGACATACACTAATCGATATCACTGTCCCAGTGCTCGAACAAGGGAGACAGGGATGAACGCCATAATCGTCCTATGTTGCGACGAGTCGAATAGCTTTTGCTTCCCCAATGCATCTCAAGGATGCATGGTTTCTTCTCTGGGGCTAGTTGGCAATGAAGAAACTCTTGTTATCACATTCCCCCAATGATACAAGTGCTAAACAGTCCCAAATGGTATGCAAAAACGTTCTCACCAAACCGTCATGCGCACTTAGAGAGTGCCACCACTCCTCCTCCCTGCTCCGGCCAGCCCTGCCAGCATAAAACTGAGCTACTGCAGTAGGGAACATAAAATGATAATAATGGTACTGCCTAATCGGAGGAGCCGCCACTGTTCCTCACCATTCACCATCCCTGCATTGCGTCCCCCCAACTGAGTGCTCCTACTAGTCCAGTGTTGCTACTACCTCTGTTGCTTTGCCTCCGTGTTGCTTCCTTCTGCACCTGTGCACTCTGTATTGCTCCCCAACGCACACATCGGACAAAAAAAAAAAAACTCTTGCACTACTTACCTTTTTTATATTTATTCTGATAAATAAATAGAAAGAAAGCCAAAACGCACCCACGTAATTTTGTAGGTGCGCACAAATGCTGTGCACATCTACAAAATGAGATGGGTGTATGCATCATGGTGCTTTTTTTTTTTTTAATAGCTATGCTGCACAATATCGGGGATATGGCACAGAATCACTAAAACAATTGACAAAGCAAATAGGTCCCAAAAGCAAGACTTAGTGGCTTTGCCAAAGCTTGTTATTATCATTATTTTTTTCGTACTGCTGAGATAGAGCAAATGAAGAGAAATCAAAGCCTAAATCACGTTCAAGTTTTTCTACCATGTGGGGAGAGGTTACAGTTGCATAAATACCTTTCAGAATTGACTGTTGGTGGTGACAAAATGATAACCACCGATTGAAAGCACTCATTAATTTTGCACAGCACTTTTCACCCTAAGTGTGATGGTTATGCCCAGATGTGGGTCCCTTGCTCACTGTGCCACTGGATTCAAGCTAGCCTGGCTGATGAAGGGTAATTCCCAGAAACAGGTCTCAGGATGCTTGTTTCCAGTCCAGGGAGGACCTGGCTTGACAGTTCGGTCTGAACTGTTCCCATGAGGCACAGGGTCAAGACTCATTTGCATATGGCTGGATCTAAACTGGGGTGGCATGTAGAGCAAAAGAACGATGGATTTAACCCACATCTCTTGACTGGGGGTGAATGTATGATTTATTCAGCATTCCGTCCATCATTTGTTTGCGTAGCACTCGTTAATTAAGGCAGGATTTTCATTGTGACCCACAGTAAACATTTTTTCTGTGCTACCTTCATCTCCCTTGCAGAGTTTTCAACCCAAGGAAAGTGTGGAGGAACGGAAAAAGTACCACTGTTCAGTCACAGCAGATGTTCTGTTGGGTCTGTTACTGATTGTTTGTGTGGACATTGTTCCTGGCTGCTACTAAGGTATGTTACTCCTACCGAACATGAAAAGGCACAGGAGTGAGGGAATCGCCATTTGCTACATTTGAGGAGTAATATCCTCTTTAGGACTAGAAGCTGTCCACCACTCGGTTTGAACCTGGAAACAGAACTGCATGATAAAAAGTGGATCATTTAAATGTTTAACATTCAACAACTCTCAAAGTGGGAAACACTTGCGATCTGGTTTTGAACAATACAACTAAATTCAAGATGGGAGAGGGGCAGTTTCTCCCTGAGTCAACTACCTGCCAGACCCAGTGATACTTTACATTCACCGCAAGCAACTCTGCAAGGCAGGCGAAGGCAGTCCCACCTCATTACAGCCATTCGGCTTCCCAGATGCTTACTTGACAGACATGCGCACTGGAGTTGTCGACGTGATGCCATAGGACCTCCTTCACGCCTGCATTCAATAATGGGCGAGTTCAGCTTTGTTCAGAACCAGAACCAGCTTCAAGCACTGGATAGAATAAGTTAGCTAAGGGCAGGGTATATATCTGGACAACCCAGATATAACTGAGGCAAACAGATTGCCAAGCTCGGCGACTTCTGGCAAACATCACCATCTAGTAATACACAGCACGTTCAAAGAGAGGAGTTGCTGCAGAGCTAGTGTAAATGCAGTGGCTTTTACACATGTTTTGTATGTGCATGTTGTATCATTGTGTTAAAATTCTTAAAGTGCAAACCTAGCTAGACCTGCTGTTTGAGGACAGAAGTTCTAAACTAGTCTCTTATAGTGAGATTCCAGCTGAGGCACATTGGCAAGGAAGCGAAAGTTTAGCAATGGTCATAACAAGACATCAAGCTGGACATCAAGTTTGAAACCTCAAAACCCAACACAGTCCAGAATCACTAAACCGACTACCATCTGTTTTACTCTATATTAGTGGGTCAGGATAAAATTAGGGTCCACAGAAGGCTGAGACCAGTGAACTTTAAAGCGTAAGTTACTTAACAATGCTGAGAATTGGAGATAACGAGGCGAGAAGTCTTCTGTCGAACGGGTCACGACAATGAAAAGTTTGAGCTATTTCACCATTCACCCCCGGTGCGAGTTGTCTCACAGTCACGCACTGCCTTATCCTCAAATTCAATACCGGTGCGTCACTTACAATTCACACAGGGAAAAAGGACAATAATTTTGCTGCACTGCAATGCTCTTAGTGGATGAAAAGGGTCATTAATTATTTTCCCCGTTCCTGTGCAGCTATAGAAACAAGATTAAAGCGCACATTGAAGAATTGAACTTGGCCTGGCAATTTTTTCTATTTCAGTCAAAGAACACAAAGCGCGGGAGCACAGAGCAGGCACCTGATAAAAACATGTCTCCCTCCAATACAATCCTCTCGCCGCCACCTTCCCTTTCATGCATGGCTCTTTCATGTCACTCAATGGAGCCCAATACTGTACATCAATAATGGAAACCAAGCTCGGATGGAAGCCCAGATGGCTGACAACATCCTTTGTTCCTTGTAGCAACAACTCGTTACTGCGCTTTGATTGGTTCCCTTTCAAGGTGCGAAGCTGTTTCCGCGCGCCGGACTCTGGCGGTAATTTCGGGCTTCCGCTGCCGCCAAAAGAGGCAGCAAAGCAATTAGGCACTTCTACACTTGACTGAAATATCATACTTCAGGTTTTCTTCATTTTGCGTGCTGGATCTGTGGGGTAATCTCACGTTTCAATTATTTCCTTAAATACTTTCCTGTTTGAAGGCTTCGACAGTCTCCGCTGCGCAGTTAATTTTCCATATTAAGACCATCAAACAGGTTAGGACTGATAAGGAGGAGCTTCTATGTGGAAGCAGCAATTTTAACAGCTGGTTGGGGGACCTCAGACAAGAACATTTGTTTGTATAATGCCTTTATATGCACACTGCTGCACCTAAAAATTAAGAAAATCAGGATATTAAAGCTCCAACTGCTTCCAGTCGCACCTACGTCCATTTACAAAATGGCCGGCATTACAAATAGTTCATCAAAACACACACTCTCCATGGCTGGACTACAAAACGGAGACGCTCAAGAGGCCAGTGATCTTTCCACAGCTCTTCTTCGCACCAGGATCCCCCAGCATTAGAAATAAAGCACGACTGGCTGGATCCCACTTTTGGGAGTGCAACCAAAATGTGCCACTTAATTACCTCCTTACTCTGCACATCTGCTGGTCACCTGTCCTTCAACAAAGATCTCACAGAACGTTTCTTTAAAATCTCTTCCAATCTGTACCCTGTTACAACTGCATTGTCTGTGTATGCTCTAGTTAAACTGCAGTGGTGTTCAGTATTTGTTTTACTGTCTCTTGCTTCCATCTTCCCTCATCCTTCACTGTTTCCTCCTGTAGTCCCTTTTCTTTAATCGCTTAACCTCGAATCGCTGCAACTATTAAAGTGGATGTAAGGCTTTAGCTAATTCTAGGCACTCTGCTAAGATTTTCTTTAGTGAAAAAACAAATTATTGACAGAAACCCGTCTTTTTTTTTGTAAATATCTATAAAATATTACTTGTTTTTAATACTGGTGTTTTTTAATTGTACAATTGTCTATTAGAGAAGCAGCAAAGTGTTGCACTGCCCGTGGGTTAGTGTTACAGAAAAACAACAAAAACCTATGAATAAAAAAAATATGTAAGAGGTGGGTGATGTGTATAGATCTATTTCACTGCAGACCACAGAGAGGTCGGTCTAGAAGTTATATAATTATCTGGTACATTTTTGGACATAACTGATATTGCAAAACATCCAATTGAAATGCTGCTTAATTCACAAACAGGTAACTTCTGTTCGACTCGTTGTATGAGTTAGAAAGAGCCAAACTTAACTTGGTCTTCTGAATAGAGAAAGAGTTCAGCTCTGACAAGCCAATGACAAAGCCCCCAAAACCAACCGGATGCCCCTGCCCCACTGAGATGGAACGAGTAAAGCGACATAAAGAGGATGGGTGAAGGTAAGTGATGGATGCAGTTGGGCACCACACATTCGAGTAGAAGGGAACCTGAATTGATCAGACATTCAATTAACGAAGTAAGCGAAGAGGAGATTAAATTAATCTCTGCAGAAAATTAGAAAAATAAAGAGATTCGAACATAAAATGGTATATAGGGCACCCAAAGCATATGCAAGCAAGTGAATGAAAACTAAAGTGATGTTAACTAATTTATAGAGATACTCCACTTGATGAGAGTTGAGGTGCATTATATATCTAAAAACCTGACGATTTAAGAATGACTGGTTCTGTAATGACCTGATCAAGTACAAACACGAAGGTAACACAAGTGGTGCTTGATCTCTGCATGAAAATGTCTCAGATCCACCAAAAGTGATCACTTTCCATAGGAAAGCCCTGTGGTCTAATGGCGCAGCATAAGAGCACATTAAAGAGGGGCTTCTTCCAAGTAGCGCTGATTAAGTAAAAAAACAAGGCACTGCACTGTAATACTTTACAGAGGTTCATACCCCTGGTAAAGCCATAAGTAGTTCAGCGTCACCTTGGTTTTTGGCCACTTAGGTGTGGCAGGGTATACTCAGACATGAGTCCCTTTCTCACTGCACCATCAGGATTCAAGCAAGCCGGGCTGAAGACTGCTGAAATGCCAGAAACCGGTCCCCGGTAGCTTGTCTCCTTTCTGGTGAAGAATTGGCTTGGTAGTTTAGTCTGCCCTGTTCCCATGATGCACTGGGCCAGGGACAGACTGATTTGCATATAGCCAGGTTCTGAGCTGGGATGGTGCAGTGAGATAAATAACGGTGATGGATCAAGCCCTGATCTTTGGACTGGGTAAGAGTGGTCTGCTTAATTCAGACACTCTGTTCATCACCACCCCCTTTTCTGAATCGTTTTTGGCCACTATAGGTGTGGCAGGGTATACTCAGACATGAGTCCCTTTCTCACTGCACCATCAGGATTCAAGCAAGCCGGGCCGAAGACGGCTGAAATGCCAGAAACGGGTCCCTGGTAGCTTGTCTCCTTTCTGGTGAAGAATTGGCTTGGTAGTTTAGTCTGCCCTGTTCCCATGATGCACTGGGCCAGGGACAGACTGATTTGCATATAGCCAGGTTCTGAGCTGGGATGGTGCAGTGAGATAAATAACGGTGATGGATCAAGCCCTGATCTTTGGACTGGGTAGGAGTGGTCTGCCTAATTCAGATACTCTGTCCATCACCACCCCCTTTTCTGAATAGTTTTATCCACCATAAGCGTGGAAGGGTATACTCAGACATGAGTCCCTTTCTCACTGCACCATCAGGATTCAAGCAAGCCGGGCCGAAGACAGCTGAAATACCAGAAACCGGTCCCCGGTAGCTTGTCTCCTTTCTGGTGAAGAATTGGCTTGGTAGTTTAGTCTGCCCTGTTCCCATGATGCACTGGGCCAGGGACAGACTGATTTGCATATAGCCAGATTCTGAGCTGGGATGGTGCAGTGAGATAAATAACGGTGATGGATGAAGCCCTGATCTTTGGACTGGGTAAGAGAGGTCTGCTTAATTCAGACACTCTGTTCATCACCACCCCCTTTTCTGAATCGTTTTTGGCCACTATAGGTGTGGCAGGGTATACTCAGACATGAGTCCCTTTCTCACTGCACCATCAGGATTCAAGCAAGCCGGGCCGAAGACGGCTGAAATGCCAGAAACCGGTCCCCGGTAGCTTGTCTCCTTTCTGGTGAAGAATTGGCTTGGTAGTTTAGTCTGCCCTGTTCCCATGATGCACTGGGCCAGGGACAGACTGATTTGCATATAGCCAGGTTCTGAGCTGGGATGGTGCAGTGAGATAAATAACGGTGATGGATCAAGCCCTGATCTTTGGACTGGGTAAGAGTGGTCTGCTTAATTCAGACACTCTGTTCATCACCACCCCCTTTTCTGAATCGAGATGAAAAGTCCTAGCTGCCCAGGAGAGCTTTGTGATCCTCAGGTCCAGGTTTTCCTTGCCTGCCCGGTGCATTTTTCACTCGCTCTGTTCGATAATGTGGAAACTCATAGGAATTGCTCCATGGAGTTCGACATTCCATCAGCAAAACACAAGGTCAGTCAGGTTGGGCTGTTGATAAAAGGGTGCCGTAATCTAAAGGGAAATACACTGATGGCGGTTGGACACAGCTAAATAAAAAAAAAAATAGACATGAGTGTGAATTGTTCTAATCAGTGTAACAGTGTGCCTTCCAAAGTAAATGCTGGAGCAGTCTCGTGTAAAAAGAAGAACTGGGGTGCTCGCTGTGATAAACAGAGCCTCAATTCAAGGTGCAAGTTTGCATCAGTAAATCACCCACGGTCACTGCTGGAGTCACATGTGAAGTATGAAGTGTCCCGCTTGGCTTGAAAAGGTCCTTTCCGAGCCATGTACTCTGCATGTAATAAACTGTGATGTCAAGTAACTTCGACTGAAATGACCGTGAGGTAACGAATCCTGAATTAATGACCTGTGAAGTAACGACCTGTGAAACAAGCATTTACAATACAATAGACCTCGCAATTACGCAAGACCTAATGCATTGGAAACAGGACTGCGGGTAGGCAAGACGGCACGAATGAGAGTGGGAGGGGTGCGAAAAGTCATGGACTGCGGGGGGGCTGGGAGGGGGAGACAGGGAAGAAAATAGTGTTTGGAGTAAAGGGGCCAGTAGCCATGGAAGGATACAAATGAGGACATGGCTGTCATGAGGAGGGACTAACAAGCCTAAAACCAATTAGAAGGCAGCATTTAGGATCTAAGCCAATGAAAACGGATGGACGGAGAGTGGGCAGAGCTTCCATAAAGCTTCCACACTATACTGAATACTGCTTGCCTCACAAAGTGGGCAGCGCATGTGCTGCAACGCTAGGCTCGACCTAAAAACGACCCACACTCAGGGGAAACATGCACCATTGCTTCTTTTCTATCCCTTGCCCTTGCCCTTGCCCTGCTTTGCTATACCTCTTTAAGCTGCTATCCATGCTGTGCTTGGTTGCCTGGTTGTTAGGTGGCTTGGTTGGTGTTTTTAACCTCGACCACCGGTGTGTGTGCTCTGTGCCCCAGGTCATCTCTCACTGCTGCTACTAAACTTTACCTTTTCTGCCTGAGTAATAGAGCTCATGTGAGAAGGAGGGCGAGAGGACAGGTGGTTCCACACCTGGCGAACATGTAGCAACTGCATAATGTGGGGTGGGATGCTCGCACCTCTGATGCGCACGCTCTACAGCTACTGCTTGAATTAGGGCATTTGAGTAAATGCTTTCACAGCGCAAACACAAACCCTTGCTTCAAACAGTAGGTCTTCCCACGTCACCTAGATTCACTTGCAGCATATGGAAGCGAACCCCAGCAATGATTCCCTATGGACTACTCATAACAGCAGTGTGGGCTGATGTGTGTTTAGAAGTATCACTTCTATAGCATGCCACATCTGTACGGGAAAAATACATGAGTGTCAGGATTATAAATGAAACATACAGTGAACTGTTTGTGTTAAAAAACATAATGCCTGTGTGAAAGAGCCGTTTCCAGCAAATGTATATTGCAGCTTTTAAGGTCAATGCATTTATTCAGAAAGACATTTATGAAGAACAAACTATAAAGCTGGATTCAGACAAGAATATTTGGTTATTCAATGTATGTTGCTTAAAAGATGTACACCCGTTGAACAAATGATAGTTTAGTGTCCTTGGTATACACACATAATAGTTGTTTACCTCAACGACAAGAACAAGCAGCGTTTAATTCTGTGCAGTTCGCCCAATGGGACCTAGCGCTTCGCCACAAATGTTGACACGACGCCGCCTACAATGATGCGAATTATTCTAAACCTATTTTATTCAGATTTAATATCGGTCTGGAGACCAAAGAATGCCTGAAGGTTGTATGAAAAGTGCTTTTTGAGAAGCGCTGCCGAGACTGCGGAAAATCTGAAAATGCAATCTGCAAAAGGCAAACAAATCCTTGAAAACGGGACGAGCCCGACAGTGACAAGGGAGTATAGCCTTCCCTTCCTACTTCTCCTGAAAGTAAAGTCGACGGGTTGGGCAAAACCCTGCCACGCTCCATCCAGCACCTTGCAGAGGTAAACAGGCCGCACCAAATCCACACTGACTACAGTTAGAAACAAGCATTTACAATGCAACGGTTTCGCCTTCGGAAAAGTTTGAGCCATTGGCATTGTAAATGGCAAACTTTTTATTTATGTGTTGGTTTTGAAAACAGATAAATAAATGGCATTCTCATTTACAATGCCAATACACACACCCACACAAGAGCCCCCCACACACACACACACACAAGAGCCCCCCACACACACCACACAAGAGCCCCCCACACACACACACAAGAGCCCCCCCCACACACCACACAAGAGCCCCCCACACACACCACACAAGAGCCCCCCACACACACCACACAAGAGCCCCCCACACACACCACACAAGAGCCCCCCACACACACACGCAAGAGCCCCCCACACACACGCAAGAGCCCCCCACACACATACGCAAGAGCCCCCACACACACGCAAGAGGCCCCCCCACACACACACGCAAAGAGCCCCACACACGCGCAAAGAGCCCCAAACACACGCAAAGAGCCCCACACACACGCAAAGAGCCCCACACACACGCAAAGAGCCCCACACACATGCAAAGAGCCCCACAATTAAGAGTGGAACTACGGATAGATAGATTTTTTTTTTTTTTAAACGAGATAGAAAATTACTTTCATATGTAAACCTAAGGAGGCATGCAAGACTACTCCCCGGTGACCTACGGTTATACTAACGCCCTGTATATAGAGTCTAAGAAAGGCTAACAAATCAAAGAAGCTGTCTGAAGGAGAACATTTTTTAAAGAAGCAATAAAGCTAAGGATAGAAACATGGTAAATGTTGACTCCATGGCAGGCATGTGGTATTGAAAATAGGTAGGGCAAAGTGTAAAATAATTTGACATGGCAAACATTATCTGCCCTAAATTTATCATACGTAATAAAAAGTAAATCATTAAATACCTGAAGGAAAAACTACACCAGTGTAAAAAAAAATATTTAGATAACAGAAAGCAAGGTTCCAAGTAAACCATCACTAAATGGGTGAACCTATGTGGCACAAATCAAATAAAATTGTTTCAGGAGCACCATTACATATCTCCTTGGCATCCCTTTTATGTACAACTCCCTTAAACATGTATCTACTCCATACATTTAATCACCTTATTATCTACTTAGACTCCTTTGAAATCTCAACCCTCCTGTCTGTTTATCGAAAGCAAAGGTTAAATGGAGGGCAAGGGAATCTACTTTCACTTGCTAGATAGACCTACATCTAATTTGACAAATAGCAGTAGCAAAACGTGGACATTATATTTTGTAGACTCTGGGGGGAGTTAATATCATTGAGGTCATACCAGAGAAAGATCTCCATGTTCAGCACAATTATTTTGGCATTATGGTACCCTCCCTCAAAGGTACTCATCTGCTCCTTGTGCCAGCTCCGATTCTCTTGATCTAACCACGAATGTTTGACAACCCAACTACCTTCACAAAGTAATCACAGCACCAGATAGGTCCTTCTCCTCAACTACTACCTAAGCATCCCTGACATACTTACTGTTATTTTCTTCTTCTTCGTTCTCTGTTCTCATCGGAGATGTTTTAAGGCTGCCTTTTTCTTTAGTCCCTTTAGCGGACTTTTACATAAGTCCATTGACTACCAAAGGATTCTCCACAGGACGGCCTTACTTATATATCCCTCTGTTCTTGCAACCGCTGTAAAATCTTTTCCACTCTTCAAGACCACCGAATCTGTTTCCAGGCTCCTCTACCAACTTCATCATATTCGACGAAAATGTCTCATCGTCAGAGCGCCTCCGAAACTATTCACCTCCTTCTCTTGTGGCACCAATGCTTTATGTCTAGCTCAAGCCCAGCCCACTGCCCTCTGCTCCCCCGTCTCCTCATTTACAATGACCTCTCTTAACCTCCCAAAATGTACATTTCAGTTCACTTCACCTAATCGCCCACACCTTCCCTCGCACTGTACACCATCAGCTGGCCACTTTTTCTCCATGCTACATTTACACCTTCCCCTGGTGAACTGACGGCCCCACTCCCGCCCCCATCGCCCCACCCTTTTAGAGGTTATCCTAAGCTCTTGGTTATCCTGGACCCTTTCTCCCCTCCATCTATCGCCCCATAGCACCATCACACCCTCCGCCCCATGTGACCTCTCACCTCCTCTTCGCTCTCGCTCCTGAAGCACAGACAGGCCGCGCGTTTCTTGTAGCCGTCCCCATCGTAGGTGCGCGTCTGGTTGGACTTCAGCTTCATCATTCTCTAGCGGCGGGGCACAGGCTGGTGTGAACGTGGAGTCCAAGGGAACACGGGCAGGGCGTTCTAGGGGCGCGGGTTTAAAGAGAAAGGGCCGACAACAAAGGCAGGAAGGCGGACTGGGGACGAGTAGGCCGTTATAAACAGGACAGGGAGGATGGGTATGGAGCTCCAGGGGCTGAATGGGGCGGTTACAGAAGCAGGCACAAGGTCGGGAAAGGTGGCAACCAAAACAAAAATAAAAATGGGACAGACGCCGGCACTAGATTGGGGTGTGGGGGTCGTAAACCACGTAGAAGGGCAGGGCTGCGATGATTAACGGGCGAGGGCAGATTCAGGCCTGGCGCAATGAATGCCGTAATAAGGGTGACAGGTCAGAGGGAGCACGAAGTAGTAACAGGTTAAGGGGGTTTACTGTAGGCAGGGACGGCCCAGTGGGTGGCGACAGGCCGAGGGAGGGGGTAGGAGCCGCCGGGGGAGCACTGGGACCGGACAGGTGGTAGTACCTCACTGGAGCCCCACGGGGAGGCCTGAAGGCCCCGGGGGCGCTAGGTCAGGCTCGGCCCTCCTTGCTGCTCTCTCTCCGGCTTTACCGCTCTTAACGCTGCCTAAGCCGCCGCCTGGTCTCCTCCGCCCGTTCCTCCTCGCTCAAACCCGCCATCTTGGGTCGCGCTACGTAAAACACGCATATCCGATGAAGGCAGCTGACAGGGAGAATGCCTGCCGCAGCTGCAGAGAATCGTAGTCTTCCCGCTATGTGCGTAGTTCACTACCGCAGTACAGAAGGCGCATGCCCCGGCCGCGCACTCCCAGTGCCGCAAACTAGCTTATAGAATACAAGTAGTAACGCCTTTGGCGCAGGGTGAGTGACTACGCCGATCATATGACAGGAGGATTTACTACAAATGCGCAGCCGGGAGGAGGGACCGTGACGTCTCTATGGAGAGAATGCGTTAAATGCATTCTCGGAGGCGACGTAGAGGGAGCACTTCGTTGAGCGAAAATAATAAGAAAAGCGCACGAAAGTAACGTATATAGCAGCGAGAATACTGATGGATAAACGTGAAACAGAGCTGATCGGTTACGCTGTCACATAGATTTAATTACGGAAACCAGGTTCCTAATCACAACTCTTTTTTTATTTATTTATTTATGCAATTTTATATAGGGGGGGGCGGGAGAGGAACGGACGGCGGGAGGGGGCGGGAGGGGGGCGGGAAAGGACACGAGAGGAACGGACGGCGGGAGGGGGCGGGAGAGGACACAGGGGGCGGGAGGGGGGCGGGAAAGGACACGAGAGGAACGGACGGCGGGAGGGAGGCGGGAAACGTGGGGACGGCGGGAGGAGGGACACAAGGCAGGACAGCAGCAAGCACGGCCCGGCCGGACCAGACACGGGGGCGTTCCCGGCGTCGCGTGACGTCGGCAAAAGCCAAAGAATCTCGGGAACGCCCCCGTGTCTGGTCCGGCATTGACGGACGCCTCTCTGTTCCAATGGCTAGCCTCCATTTATGGAGCTAGCCAATGAAGCAGAGGGGCGTGTTCAAGTCACCCATACTAGAAACTACAGATTTCTCTGGAGGAGGAGCCTAACGGCTCCGCCCCCCAGCAAAACCTAAAAAGGGGCAGTTCTGTGCATGG
Source organism: Lissotriton vulgaris (assembly GCF_964263255.1). Classification (NCBI taxonomy): domain Eukaryota; kingdom Metazoa; phylum Chordata; class Amphibia; order Caudata; family Salamandridae; genus Lissotriton; species Lissotriton vulgaris. The sequence goes on along the minus strand of NC_141697.1, from coordinate 86,666,512 downwards.
ACGTCAATTGGCCAACATGTCAGGGGTAGCGGAAGTGACATCACGACACTGACAACGAATGACATTACAGAAATGCATTCCAGTTCACACCTTTGGTCATCCACAGCCTCTTATTGGTGGTAGGTGTTCGCGGGAAAGAACAGGGGTAAAAGCTGCAGAAAGTAAACGGAGCTGTCCGCGACCGCAGCAGCCTTCATGACCCCAGAAACCAGGGCTAGTCAAGGAAGCACCAGGGGTAGCGGATGTTATCCTTAGGTACTCTTAAGAGGCGCCCATTGCTCCAGCATGCCAACAGCATAGTTACTGCACAGTGGTCTGTGATGCACTGGTCCACCGTCAGAAGATAAGAACAAAATGGTGACCAGGGTCATAGCCAGCGACGCTCAGCACAGCTGGGAACATAGGGCCAGATTCCTAAAACCCGCTACACACCTACGTGAAACGAAGCGGCAGCAACACTTCTCATCTTCAACGTATGTGAATAGCGCACGAGGTCACAGGCAACTAACCACTGCCTGTAAGAAAAAGGGAGGGAAATTAATCTTCAAAAAACAGTCTGTTAACTTATGTGTCCACAAGATGGCCCCTGCGAGCAAAACAAATTGGACATTGGCCAATGAGGGTAAGGCTGAAGTCAATTACCCTGAAAGGTGCATGAAAGCTCCCAATGGTGCTGTTCCTCCTGCGGAGTTTTAATGCTGGTAAAGGAGAACGTGGCTGGCACAGATACAACCCCCCCACACTACTGCCCCCCCTGACCCCCCCCCCCCTCGTCAAGGCGATGGCCGGCCTTTCAAATCTATAGGACGGCGTCCCAGCCTAGGGAAGGGAGAAGCTTCATTCCATTTCATGGCTTAAGCAGGTCCTTTCTGTCCAGATGAAGTTGGCATGGAGGATGAAGCCTGGACAGTGCCTGGCCTTTAATGGTGTGTTAATCAGTGGTTGACTGGTAGGAGCAGAGAAGAGGTCGATGGTGGTATGCATCCTCAGCGGTGTGTCTGCAGTGAGCAGTTTTTATAGGGTATTTGCTGTTGGTCACCAAATTAAATGAGAGGCACACCAGAGGTCAAGTGCATCCTAAATGTTTCTCTCACTTCTTTTGTGCAAAGGCAGGTGCAGAGATTTATGCCGGCACGCTTTTGGTAACAGGCAGTGAGTACTAAAGTCTCTGGCTCTGCTGTTCTTTGTGGACTACACTGCTAGAAGCCCAAACAATCACGCTGCCACTCAAGGTTCCAAGAGAAGGCAAGCCCAACTCCAACAGCCGGTGGGACACTCAACTGGCCCCAGGTGTTGTAGCAGGAGGACTCCTTCAGCACTGGTAAGCATGCTGATTCCCACAACCACTGGTAGGCATGCTGATTCCCACAACCACTGGTAGGCATGCTGATTTCCACAACCACTGGTAGGCATGCAGATTCCCACAACCACTGGTAGGGTAGGCATGCTGATTCCCAGTAGGCATGCTGATTTCCACAACCACTGGTAGGCATGCAGATTCCCACAACCACTGGTAGGGTAGGCATGCTGATTTCCACAACCACTGGTAGGCATGCAGATTTCCACAACCACTGGTAGGCATGCAGATTCCCACAACCACTGGTAGGCATGCTGATTTCCACAACCACTGGTAGGCATGCAAATTCCCACAACCACTGGTAGGCATGCAGATTCCCACAACCACTGGTAGGCATGCTGATTTCCACAACCACTGGTAGGCATGCTGATTTCCACAACCACTGGTAGGCATGCTGATTTCCAGAACCACTGGTAGGCATGCTGATTTCCACAACCACTGGTAGGCATGCAGATTCCCACAACCACTGGTAGGCATGCAGATTCCCACAACCACTGGTAGGCATGCTGATTTCCACAACCACTGGTAGGTATGCTGATTTCCACAACCACTGGTAAGCATGCTGATTCCCACAACCACTGGTAGGCATGCCGATTCCCACAACCACTGGTAGGCATGCCGATTCCCACAACCACTGGTAGGCATGCCGATTCCCACAACCACTGGTAGGCATGCCGATTCCCACAACCACTGGTAGGCATGCTGATTTCCACAACCACTGGTAGGCATGCTGATTTCCACAACCACTGGTAGGCATGCTGATTTCCACAACCACTGGTAGGCATGCTGATTCCCACAACCACTGGTAGGCATGCCGATTCCCACAACCACTGGTAGGCATGCCGATTCCCACAACCACTGGTAGGCATGCTGGTTTCCACAACCACTGGTAGGCATGCTGGTTTCCACAACCACTGGTAGGCATGCAGATTCCCACAACCACTGGTAGGCATGCTGATTTCCACAACCACTGGTAAGCATGCTGATTCCCACTAGTGGCATGCCGATTCCCACAACCACTGGTAGGCATGCCGATTCCCACAACCACTGGTAGGCATGCCGATTCCCACAACCACTGGTAGGCATGCTGATTCCCACAACCACTGGTAGGCATGCTGATTTCCACAACCACTGGTAGGCATGCAGATTCCCACAACCACTGGTAGGCATGCTGATTCCCACAACCACTGGTAGGCATGCAGATTCCCACAACCACTGGTAGGCATGCAGATTCTCACAACCACTGGTAGGCATGCTGATTTCCACAACCACTGGTAGGCATGCTGATTTCCACAACCACTGGTAGGCATGCTGACCACTGGTAGGCATGCTGATTTCCACAACCACTGGTAGGCATGCTGATTTCCACAACCACTGGTAGGCATGCTGATTTCCACAACCACTGGTAGGCATGCTGATTTCCACAACCACTGGTAAGCATGCTGATTCCCACAACCACTGGTAGGCATGCTGATTTCCACAACCACTGGTAAGCATGCTGACTCCCACAACCACTGGTAGGCATGCCGATTCCCACAACCACTGGTAGGCATGCTGATTCCCACAACCACTGGTAGGCATGCAGATTCCCACAACCACTGGTAGGCATGCAGATTCTCACAACCACTGGTAGGCATGCAGATTCCCACAACCACTGGTAGGCATGCTGATTCCCACAACCACTGGCAGGCATGCTGATTCCCACAACCACTGGTAGGCATGCTGATTCCCACAACCACTGGTATGCATGCTGATTCCCACAACCACTGGTAGGCATGCAGATTCCCACAAGAACTATCTTCATGTTTGCTTAATCCAGGAATGTAAAGGGGGGTTAAGACCTTCAATGGGCCGTGCTTGGTAATATAAGGGGGAAAAAGCACTTAACCTACTGGCTCAGCTGGCCATTCTTTGCAACATGAGGCAAAAAAGCTCTGCCCGATTGGCTCAGTAGGCAAGGCTTGGCGATATGAGGGGAAAAGCTCTTACCCTACTGGCTCAGTGGGTCAGGCTTGTCAATATCAGGGGGGGGGGGGGGGGGGGGGGGGAGAAAACTTATTATATTGGCTCAGGGGGACGAGGTAAAAAAAGCTCTTGCCCTACTGCTGCAAAGTCTAAAGTGTAGCAATTGCAAGCTTTTCCTAAACTCTTCTTTAAGATCTTCAAACCTTCTTGACACAACTTGGAAGATGTTCGGTTGCTGGTGTGCACCCTCCTCTCATCGGGACCCAGGCTAGGGAATAGGAGGCACATTTGAGTTCTGACATAAGACTCTTTAGTGCATCGAATTGTGAAGGGTGTAGAAGCAGCAGCCCCATACATAACAGGGGGAGCATGGGGAGATGTATTAAACACCCATATCTATGTGCCAAATGACAAAAGAGGGGACACTCTCCATACACCCAACTTCACAGTTAAGCTCAATAACTTTGAACCTCAGAGGTACCTGCTTGCCAGAGACACACATTAACATTGTTCTGGTCTATAGGGCAGATGAAGCCACTTTATACAGAACACACCGAGGTAGGGTTAACCCCTGGAAGTAGAATTGTTTGCTTACAATGAAGTACTTGCATTTGCAATTTCATTAACTAGAGCAATTCTTAGATCAAACACATTTCAGCATCTGCGATACCCTGGCACGGGTGCCAATTGTTTCCCTATTAGTGATTCTATTTTTAAAAAGTTATAAATGAATATGGGTGGTACTTGACAATTAAATAAAGTTTGAGGACATGTCAGAAAAACTAGTGCAAAGAGAATGGAGGGCCATTATGTGGCAAGACCCCAGGCAGAGGCAGTGTTTAATGTTTGCCTCTGTTTGCAAGCGGTGTCAAGAGCGCCCATCTCTGGGGACTGAGGCTTATTTCTCATCATCAGGCTTTGACCCCGAACTAGAGAAAGAGTGAAAGGAGGAAGAGAACGATAGAAAAGACTGAAAAAAGACAGCTAGGATACACACAGTCAAATGAGAGATAAAGAAACAAGGAGTGCGGTTGGTGGAATTGAAAGGCATACGGTGGAATTAAGACCAGGTAAGCTCTGGTATTCACCAACCCGGCATTCACCAGAGGTGGGCTCCTATGGCAAACTTTGCGCACCTTCACTTGTACTTATATCTTCGTAATAAAATTAAGCACTGCAAACAATATGTGACTTTCCTCTATTACTCAGTTCAAAAAGACCAAAAGGTGCATTAAAAGACAGCAAACTTTTCAGCTATCACCTGGTACCAGAGGTGGAACGAAGACAGACTAGTGATATTAGTTGTAAATAGGAATACAGAGAAAAAACAACACCAAGGAGGGTCTTTCAGAGTATAAAAGCTGCTCTTCCTGACAACAGGCCTTTTAATCAATACCTGCAAAGTTTGCTTTCAGAGATAAAATATGCCACATTCAAATAAGTGGAAGCTATGAATAATTGCTGCATCAAAACAAATTGCTTAAGGAGATACAAAAAAAATCCGAAATCGACTGATCCCCTGTGGAGAACTAAATTAAACGATGCTTGCACAATAAACATAAGGCGGGCTCACAGGGCGGTGGGTTTGCTTCCAAGTATGAACACAAGTATGCAGTCCACAATTACTGCCTCCTTAAAAATATTGGTCTCACATGGTCTGGGAGAGCTGAAGAAGCACTGACGACTGCCAACAGAAAGCTAAAAATGGCCAACTCTGGAACAAACAAAAAAGAGCGCCAAGGATTAAAAAACATAAAAAAACAATTCAGCCCTAAATTTTACACAAATATTCTGCAAGGATATATATCTGGACGGAAGCAGGATTCTCACAGAGGAAAAGCAGAATGGAAACCTAAATCACAGAAAGCCATTGCGGGTCCACACGGGACGGATCTATGACAGATTTTCATGCTAACCATTAGCTTTATATTTTAACTTCCTGTACATATATCTGGCACAGGTGCGGCTCTAGTAGAGCAAAGGATGGAAAGCCCACCTTCCCAATTCCCTGCCTTACCCTTGTGCCAGTCAACGCCAGCCCACATCTATGTCCATCCCAGGTCAGCCACAAGCTATGGTTTTTACTGCTGTTTCCTGCCACTGCCACTATGAGGTAGCACCACCCCTCTTGCTAAAGAGTTAAAAAAAATTTTTTTTTTACAGTTTTATTCCACAAGTCTCCATTCCATGTGGCCTGTAGTTTTAGTGCTACTTTACTGATCAATAATATGTAATTTGTGCTATGTTTGTTCCCTTTGTGAGTTCGAATACCACTTGCATATGCATCCTTGCTCTTCTGAGTTATACGCGCTTTGATTTTGGGGCATCCCTCAAAATAATTCCGCGTCACATTTTTGGTTGGTCACCTGTATGTCTTTATCATTCTGGGTGTATGGTCATCAACAATTCAACGTTAATCAGAGGAGGCTTCAATTATGATGTGTAGTGTATTATCATACCCCCATTTTCATACTCCTTTACAGCTTTCTCAGCGTGGTTTGGGACTTTCCTCAATTTTCCATTTGTCATCCCCACCCTCCCCCCGGTGGCTTCCTCCCACTGCACAGGGTTGTGAGCCAGCTTCCCTGTTAACTATAGATTTTGAAATGTGACTCCATGTCCTCACTCCCCTTTCTTACCCCAGTGGATTTTGACAGCAAATGTAAACTTCTGCTGTCAAAATCAGCTCCTGTTTCTCTTTTGATACATTTACCTTTCTCGTCAACTGTCAACGAAAAGGAGGATGCCTATTACCTCTGCCTTACCGGCACCGCATCTCCTATGTCCAATGGGGTTTTCTAATTTTTGGCATGCAGCAAAATAACCACAAAAGCACTCTCCTGTTAGACGGCCGTAAACTGCTCAACCACAGCTTAGTTTACTGTCCAACACAGACCAGACCAACATTCTTAGAATTATACTAGTTTGCGGAATCAACTATTTCCGCAATGCGCTTTGCAGAATTATCAGTAGGTGAGCTCCTAACGAGCTCACCACAACAGCCCCCAACATTATTATTATTATTATTAAATTAAATTAAATGTATAATGCGCACAGCTCCCAACAGGGTTACCCGGCGCAGGCTGGTCCACTACTGCAGACTGAGTAAACGAAGGGCTAATCACTGAGAGAAGAGCCAAGTCTTGAGATCACGGCGAAACTTGAGGTAAGAAGATTCCTCTTTCCCTTTGCACACGCCCTCTGCACAGCACTGCACTGAGGGATCTACTAAAACTCAACAAGGTCTCCCCATCACCCTTTCTTAACCTAGTTCCACAATTAGTCGGACCCCCCCAAAAAGCAACTTAATATCCAACAATATATTCCTTGAAAAACCACACTCGCATCTGTAATATACTATTTTCAATATGCTTGACTAGTCTTGCTTTTATAACATATTCTTTGAGGTTTCCCAATGCTGCCAGTAGGTTTGATGACTTATAACCGCTTCGCACCACAGATGAGGCGCGGGCAGCATTTTCCTGTCTCCGGGCTTCCGGAATGTTGTTCGAGTAACTGCTTTACGCTGTACAACAGTCAGCAAACTTACATCGCCAAAATAAAATATTAAATCTATTTTCTAAGGCTATTGTAGAACCGTAGAGAAATTGTATGAATACAGAACCTAGGGAATATTCATCTGCTGAATTATTAAAGCAGTAACTCTATAAATCTACCCTCCTTCGGCTGTTGTTTTCATTAGTTTTTTAAAAGAAGCATATGGCGCGAAGCAATATAAATATTTGATGCCACCTGGCCTGGCTTTATGATCCACGATTTAATCGAGGACATATTCTCTATATGCGGCCAATGGGAAAAAAACTTACACAAGTTATTTTGGAACTGGGAATTAGTTCAATTCTGGCTGATAATAGCCTATATGAGAAATTTTCATAAAGTGAAAAACTAAACAGCTGCTTTCAATTTTTTATTTAGGTCCGACCTAGAGACAACTTTAGCCGTCTTGCCAGCCTCACGCAACAAGAAAAAGACAAATATACATATATATAAGGGGAGGGGGCATTGGGTCAGCTTTCTTCATCCACTAGTCTGTTCAAATGCCATTCGCATTTTGCTTGTGCCCACCAGGGTATACAGCATGGGTGAACCGGCCAGTCAATTTCAGCCACTGGCTCTTTTCAATGTGATTGGCAACTCATGTGCATATCTTATTTACAAGAAGTGCATTTCAGATGCAAGACTGGTAGGCCAACAATTTACTTTGCTAATGCCTCTTTCTTTCCAATCTTTACCTGTTTTATCAGGTTCATCTTTGTGAACTTAAACTAGGTCTTCAGGTTACAGTAATTCATAGACAATGATCTTTTGTTTGAGTCAACAGGAATCATATTTTCCTATGATGTACATTACAACTAAAGAGTGAATGTTTATCTATACTAAGTATACTTACATGGAAGCACGCAGACGGTTTTAACACTCTATGCAATGGCCAATGTGTTTTAAGAACAAAACTTTATTGAAATCACATGGCCACCTTTAGGCAGTGGCATGGTCTCTTTCTCTTTTAATATTGGCAGAATATGCTTGCACCATTGCGTCAGGCTGAAAAAGCCAACCCTATTACCATTGTCAATGCTTGTTTTTTTAATTCAGGTGTATGCTTTAGTAATTGTTCCATGCAGTTAAAAATATTGTTTTAAAAAAGAAATGTAATGGGGTGGTGTTAGACTTGGCACCATTGGCGTGGTCTCCCTTCCATTTTGTTGCTGTTGCCTCATATGTGTTTGCTAATCTAGATGCTTTGGGTACTTTGCCACTGCTGTTCAGTGCCAAAGTGCAAGTACTCCCAATTGTAAATTGTGTTATGGATTAGTGATTACATGATTGGTTATTTGATTTACTTGTCAGACCCTAGTACAGTGCACCATGTGTTCCCAGGGCCCGTAAATCAAATGCTGCTGGTGGGCTTGCAGGACTGTTGGTGCCACCCACAGAAGCAGCTTGTAAAATGTGGCTCAGGCCTGCCATTGCAGATCCTGTGTGCAGTCTGGGACTGCCATGTCGACTTGGCAAGTGCACACACTTACCAGCCCCCAAACCTTCCATTTTCTGCATACTAGTCACCTCTAGGGTAGGCCCAAGGTACCCCTGTGGGCAGGGTGCATCGTATGTGAAAGGTAGGACATGCCCTGATGTGCGTGGCATGTTCTGATAGCGAAATACTGCCAATGTTGTTTTTCACTATTGGAAGGCTATCTGTTCCCATAGGCCAGAATAGGCAGTTTGCTTATAACATCTTATAAACATAACTGACCCAGGGAACAAGATAGGAAAATTAAGTTTTGTATGCCTGAAATCAGAATGTTAAAGTGCATCTTTTAGTGTGGGTGATTTTAACATTCTGTGTTTGAAAATACCACTTTTAGAAAGTAGGTATTTTCTTGCCGTAACCATCTAGGTGTGCCTCTGCTAGGGTTGTGTATTGCATGTCTGGCTTGTGAGTGACAGGGGCAGGGTGAGGGCAGCGGCTCCAGCAGTGTGATGAGTCAGGGCTCGGCTGAATGGACCTGGGTTGAATTTAGAGTAGGGGGTAGGAGATTTCCTTTCACCTGCCTGGGCCAGGTCTTCTTTCAACAATGCTGTCTCCACCTCATGCCAGGAAGCTGCACCAGTGAGGACAGAACTGGTTTTGGCTGGGTACAGACACTATCTGCCTTCAGAGAACAAAGGATTTGTGTGTATAAAAAGGGGGACCCATACCCCAGAACTTTAGTTCACTTCTGGGAAATCAAGAGGCACCTCTGCCAAGGAGAAGAACCGGAGAAGCTGAAGGAAGATTACTGCCCCTGTGTTGTTTGCTGTTTGGGGTTGGCCTGCAGTGGTTACTTGTTTGTCAAGGAAAGGAGAAAAATGACTTTGCGGTTTGCTTTGTCATCTTGAGGAAGATCTCCAAGGGCTTGAAACTGAGATTGCTTTCTGTTCTGAAGTCTCAGGAACACAAAGACTTCACCACCAGCTCCCCTGAATTTCCTTGCTGGGAATTCCAACCTGCAAAGAGGTGCCTGCTGCTGTTTAGGACCTCTAGAGACTGTTTGTTGTTGGGAGCTGAAAGATCGACGCAATGAGGAAGAAGCGTGTCGCATCCACACCGATTCCAGAGGCATCGCCAAGTCAAGGAGAAGACGCGTGCTGCATCCGCATCTGGTCCCGACGCATTGTCGAGCCACAGAGCGGAAGCGCGCCGCTTCCACACCGGGTCCCGACGCATTGTCAAGAAAACTGTTGCAGCACCTGCCGTGTGGCTGCACACGTTCACGCATCGTCCGGATCGTCACATCGCATTAAGCCGCCATTTTGTGGCATCGCACCGATCATCGGCACACATCGAGGCGCCATCTTGTCGCATCGTAACCGGAACGAGGTAGGAAACAGACGCATCCCCACCTCTCCGGTAAGGAACAGACGCATCGCCTCTCCTGCGCTGCAGTAAGGAATAGACGCATTGCCTTCCCCGAAGCAAGGAACTAATGCATCATCTTCCCTGCGACCCTTTTTGTTTGTTTTGCACGACGCATCTAAGGTACTTTGTGGGTAAAGTGTTGCATTTACAATTTGCATTGAGCTGGACTATTTCTACCATTGAAGAGCCTTATTTTTGATACTCTATTGTGGATTTTTGCCTTTTGGTCTTGTTTAGATAAAGAATACTTATTTTTCTAAACTGGTGTGGTGTCCATTTGCAGTGTCTTCAATGTATTTCTGTATGTGTTCACACATGCTTTACACACTGCTTCTGAGATAAGCCTGTCTGCTCATGCCAAGCTACTAAGGAGGTGAGCAGGGGTTATTTTAGGAGTGTATCCCCGTACCCTGACTGGAAGCAAGGGCCCCTATTTGGACAAAGGTACCTACCTCTGCCAACTAGAGACCCTATTTCTAACAGGTGGAAAGAATGAGGGTGTAGTGCCATTATTTTACGGTTGAGATCAATAACAATACAGTCACTCAAGCATGAGCCACTCTCATAGTAGAATGTATGTAGTGACAATATTTAATTTGTGTTAATTATAAGCATTTATGCAGCACGTACTAGGCCACTGGGCAGGCCTCACAGCACCATGTGGTTCCAGGGTTAACACTGCCTATCCTGGTCTGATTCAGTTTGCGATTATTTATTATCGGTATTAAGGTCTAGTCACCTTGAATGGATACACCAAACTCGTTGAGCTGTGGGTGTACGACATTGGTGCCTAAGGGTAAAAGATACAGAGCTTTGCCAATTTCAAGGCATTTTCAAGGTAGATAAGCAAGGGTTCCCTTCCTTGCAAAAATACGTCGTACAGAATTCTATCAAGTCAAGTTGAATGCTAATTCAAGGTTTATTGAGAGGATTGATCGTTTGAGGAGAAAATATCAACTTGCTAAACGATGTGGAAGGCAAACTTAGATTTTTGTAAATGCAAGGGCAAATCACTGGGTGGCATCTGATTGGGAAGTAATAAAATCCAGGACAACTCTTAAGATCCTACCTAAATAAAAGTGTTGGTTTTTAATATTATCCATATTTTCATCCACATGCTGAAAATGTACAGGAATGTTGAATAATAGATGAGAGCTCCTTCCAAATTAAAAGGTTTTGTTTGGGGAAAGGGAGCGGTGTCAAAAGAAATAAAGAAATGTATGTGAAATGGTACTGATAAAGACATTCAACATGCTTTGATCAATCCTACATATCCTTAGGCAGATATGTTGAAAACCAATTTTGAATGGTATCATTTGGTTATGGACATTTGAACAACACAATTTTTTAGTATTTAGCACTGTGATTTTTAGCTATATGAAGGTTAGAAAATAGGAACTTTGTCTACAAAACCTCAGTTGTAAACTGGGAAGATCATTCAGGCGTATGTCTAAACTATCAATTATGTGTACTCTTGTAGTTTGGGGTTTGAGATTGGTGACACAGCCTGTGAAGAAGGGATGCCCGTTGAAGAGGTGCCTTGCTGTTGGTTTGTAATGGTATGTTGAGGCTGTGTCTGAAGTTACCTTTGGAGAATATTGCTTTAGAATGGCAAGTTAGTTCCACATGTATAATTTAGGAGACTGGTGGAAAAGATGCATGTGGACAAGTTGGCATGGCTCATAAACAAGAGCAGACTGTAGGAATTGTACTGGTGCTGCATTTGGGTTGTTGTAAAGATGACAAAACTGAAGGCAGTACAGTGTGTACTTTGGGTCCATTTCATGTCTTGCCTGAAAATTTGAGTTTGGCTTTAGCGTAATCATAGCAAATTCCCAACCTAATACGAAAATATTTCGGCTGTTAGACGGACTGGTTTTGTTGAGAAGCATTCCTCAATGAGGTGATCGGAGATAAAGAAGTAAAAAAGAAATCCTGAGTGATTCAGGATATTGAGAATCAACATGGGCCTGTGCATTGCAGAAGAAATTACGTATCACCCTCAGAGCAACTGGTTAGCTGAGCTAGTCAACAAAGCAGTTAGTGAATGTTTTTGGGGGGCGGTGGGAAGATCTACTTTGCTATTGGAGGCTATAAAGTATATATTGTGCTCATGCTTAATGCTCACATTACGACTACAGCCAGATACAAGGCTCTCTCTTTGGCTGATGCCGAAAAGGAGGGAAAAGGGAACAATGTTTTCTGAGCAGGAGAGTCTACAAACAATTGGAGAAGTGCAAAACCCAACCTTCACCCTCTCAGACACATACAGAATCACTCCATAACTCGGGCTGGTACATGACCTCCGAAAGAGTTGTTTATACAGCAAGTGGGAGTCCCAAAACATCTGAAAAGATACTTGGGCGGGATGAATCTACACAACTTGGAATGAAGCAGAGCATGGGTGGCAATAGCTAAATGAAGGGACAGAGCCATACAGAGTAAATTAGACAACTGAAGAGTGCCTGCGAAGGCTGTTTGGTAACCACCAAAGTGCTAGGAAATGTGCAGGTGAATAACTGCAATGCTCCATCAACACAGAAAACAGACCAATATGTACTTACTTCGTGGTTTGGGTGATGCTTCCATGCAGTCAACGTTACACCGGGTGAACATATTACTAGTACTGCGTAACATATTCATGTAACAACCCTCATAAAATGTTATAAAAAAAATGAAAGCGAACGAAAATTGTGCAAAGGGCTGTCAAAGTAGGTAGGGTTGTTAGTAGCAGAGAGGGACGAAATGTTGAAGTATAGCCCAGAGAAGGTAGCTCAGGAAATTAAAGGTAGTGTGGTGCTTGACATTGGCAAAAAGTTCAGAGGGGAAAGGGTCAGGTAATGCAGAGGTGGCTGATGTTCATGGTATAATTGGTGCAGAGGTTTACAACGACCAAAAGGAGCATAAATATACAAGTATCTCCCAATTGAATGTTTCCAATTTCTCTGGTGTTGGTGCACAGAAACGCCCGAGTGTCAGTCCTTCCAGGCTGGTGGAAGGCTTATGCATGTTTATATTTAGAATGCAGCTCCTCTGCTCTGTGTTTTAGCTGTATATGTTTATTTCTTGTGTCGTTTGCATTGTGTGGTCCTTTGCGCAGTTCCAACGTTTAGCGAATATAATGAAAAACATGCCAAATGTACAGAAAATCAAAGCTGTAAGGAAGAAAAGTGCTTCATGTGAGAGAGATGTGAGGTATTACTAGGGACATGGATCACTGAGCGCTAAATACAGTATGAGCCCGCAGGTGTAAGGTATGGATACATCATTTGTGTCATGTTGTAGAGAGAGGTACTGCGGTAACATGCTACATACTAATAGCATACATAAAAACAACAAGCATTAGAAATGCAATAGGTCTCGCAGCATTAGAGTTAGTGCTTTTAGAATTGTTAATGGTTTTTTTTGTAAATCTTTAGCATGAGGTTGAGGGTGAGTGAGGGTGAGGGGTTGAGGGTGAGTGAGGGTGAGGGTGAGGCTGAGGGGTTGAGGGTGAGTGAGGGTGAGGGGTTGAGGGTGAGTGAGGGTGAGGGGTTGAGGGTGAGTGAGGGTGAGGGGTTGAGGGTGAGTGAGGGGTTGAGGGTGAGTGAGGGTGAGTGAGGGGTTGAGGGTGAGTGAGGGTGAGTGAGGGTGAGTGAGGGTGAGTGAGGGTGAGTGAGGGTGAGTGAGGGTGAGTGAGGGTGAGTGAGGGTGAGTGAGGGTGAGTGAGGGAGGGTGAGTGAGGGAGGGAGGGAGGGTGAGTGAGGGTGGGTGAGTGAGGGTGGGTGAGGGTGAGTGAGGGTGAGTGAGGGTGGGTGGGTGAGGGTGAGTGAGGGTGAGTGAGGGTGAGTGAGGGTGAGTGAGGGTGAGTGAGGGTGAGTGAGGGTGAGTGAGGGTGAGTGAGGGTGAGTGAGGGTGGGTGAGGGTGGGTGAGGGTGGGTGAGGGGTTGAGGGTGAGTGAGGGTGAGTGAGAGTGAGTTAGGGTGAGGGGTTGAGGGTGGGTGAGGGTGGGTGAGGGTGAGGGGTTGAGGGTGAGTGAGGGTGAGGGTGAGGGGTTGAGGGTGAGGGGTTGAGGGTGAGGGGTTGAGGGTGAGGGGTTGAGGGTGAGGGGTTGAGGGTGAGTGAGGGTGAGTGAGGGTGAGTGAGGGTGAGTGAGGGTGAGTGAGGGTGAGTGAGGGTGAGTGAGGGTGAGTGAGGGTGAGGGTGAGTGAGGGTGAGTGAGGGTGAGTGAGGGTGAGTGAGGGTGAGTGAGGGTGAGTGAGGGTGAGTGAGGGTGAGTGAGGGTGAGTGAGGGGTTGAGGGTGAAGGGTTGAGGGTGAAGGGTTGAGGGTAAGTGAGGGTGAGTGAGTGAGGGTGAGGGGTTGAGGGTGAGTGAGGGTGAGGGGTTGAGGGTGAGGGGTTGAGGGTGAGTGAGGGTGAGGGGTTGAGGGTGAGGGGTTGAGGGTGAGTGAGGGTGAGGGGTTGAGGGTGAGGGGTTGAGGGTGAGTGAGGGTGAGGGGTTGAGGGTGAGAGGGTGAGTGAGGGTGAGGGGTTGAGGGTGAGGGGTTGAGGGTGAGTGAGGGTGAGTGAGGGTGAGGGTGGGTGAGGGTGGGGGGTTGAGGGTGAGTGAGGGTGAGTGTGGGTGAGTGAGGGTGAGTGAGGGTGAGTGAGGGTGAGTGAGGGTTCATTCAGCGGTGTAGACAATGTAGTGGCAGCAGGACATGACGTCCCTCTCCAGACTCTCGCATCAAGGCGCTCTATCAGAGTACAGACTTTCCTATCTTGAAGGGAAAAGTAAACTCGCACCAGAGTATTCCAATATAAAAATCCATAGCTTTAAAATCGGAGACCCTTCAAAGTATACGCACCTTATAGCTTGGCGGCGCGACAAATAATTTGTTTGTGCAGAAAGAAAAAGGTGTGTTATTGATAAAGATGTGGTTCCTCATTTAAAACCGCCGGGCTACCTTGGCAAATAATTCACACTCATCCCCCACAGCCCAGGTAAACCGACCCTGCTCATATTGAGCCCGCAATTCCACCCTGTTCATGAATGAGTAAGAATAAGGTGTAAGTAATGAAACGCTTACCCTGCTGCAGCCTGCCAAAGTGTCAACTCCGACAAAAGCCCTAGCATTCCTCCCTGCCCTGTTGCCAGGCCAACTCACAGTGAGGCAGGAAAGCGAGAGACTGGCTCTAATAACCCCCTTTGGAGGAGAGAGAGAGAAGGAGCTGGGAGGCGACAGCAGGGCGGAGCTCCTCTCGGCTTCTGTTAATGAAACTCCAGGAAATGAGTCAGTGCCTACTAACACATCCCTTCTATACAACTGGGCATCAAGTTACCGACCACCCACTCAAAACAGGAGTGCTCTGGGACAACGGCTGCAACTGCCTGGAAGAGTAAAAGGCGGAGAACGTGGTTGCGCCGAGTGCCAGGGCCCAGAGGAAGGGGCAGGTCGGAGCAGACGACTCGAGAGCACCAGAGAAAAGGCATAATGGCAGCCTCCATGGGAGGCGGGCACACTAGATTCAGCATGACCAACTGTCTAGTGGCCCCACGCCATCTGCTGCGCCGTCAGCCTGTCCCGATTCCAAGACGATCGCAAACTGCATTTTGGGGCTTGCAGTTTCGCTTTTACACTTGCAAGCCTGGACTCAACATCCCATCATGCAAAGTGCTGGAGGTTAAAAACGTCAAGCATGCCTTTAGGCGTCTAGGACATGAGAGCAACTACAGAACACAATCAGAGGTCCCGTCCAACGACAGTATTCAAGGCGACCGTTTTTGTTGAGTGTGCTTTGAAACAGACTTTAATCGCTTGCGCGTCCTTTCTATAAAAGCTTCATTTCAGAGTATAATGAAAACATGCACTTTGTGCTGCGCAGCGTCCTTAGCACTAGAAACTGCATACAGTACTTGATAGACAACTATTGGCAAACGTATCTACTCAAATATGGCGACTGTCTATGCCTACGTGAAAAGCCTAACCGTTTTAATGGGGCCGATTCAAAACCACCTAAAAGTAAAAGAAAGTCTCGGAAGATGTGTAATGCGGTTCTCTATTGTGGCTAGACCGGAATAACATTTTATGATGTAATCCGAGATACATAATCTTGTCAACAAAAAAACGATACTCCCGAAAATAAATAAAAAGTAGCCTATACACACAACACTAATTAAGAAAGGAATTGAATTAGCCAAGCCGTGTTTTGATGTTTTCTCAATCTTTCAATTACGTTTAGAATAGCTTCTCAAGATGGCTGGCCGTCTATGTTCGACATCGGTAATCGTGCCCTTAAAGGTAATCTAACTGCAGCCAATGCGTAGAGTCACTGCATGTTCTGGAGGAAAAGGGATACCAGCTGATCGCAATATGTGGTGCCAGGGAGCGCTTGTTCCCCGTACCTTGGCAGCCCAGCCCGCTTTCAGCTGGAAACACGCCCACGTCCCGCAGAGGAGTGAGCCTGGGACAGGGGAAATATAACGCTGTACAGAACGAAGCTAGACTCCTGCTGTGAAAATATGCACGACACCGTAGAAAGAAGTAGTCGCAAACGTGATTCTGATGATCCATTAGAAAAGGCTTGTAGTAGGAGCAATGAGGGGGAGGAGAAATGCGCTGGGGTCAGGCGGGGGAGGGTGGGTTTGGAATGACGAGCTCGCGAGGCGGTGTTGGCGGGGAGGGGGCGGAGCGGGGGAGAGGGTGTGTGTGAAACGAGACGGAGGGGAGAGAGGGGAGGGGGAGGAGAAATGCGGCAGGCAGGCAGGGGAGGAGAGGAGGGGGGAGGAGAAATGCGACACGGCGGGAAGGGGAGGGGGCGGAACGGGGGCGGAGAGGGGAGAGAGAGAGTAGGCAAGGGTAAACAAACACGGACGTGCACGCGCCCGTGACTTTTAAGGTCAATGCGCATGCGCATAAGCTTAATGCGCATGCGCATTGACCTTAAAAGTCACGGGCACTGCAAGGAATCGCCACGATTCCTTGCAGTGCAGATAAAGTGTGGATAACTCGCTATAGTCTCGCCTTGCTCGATGCGCATGCGCATCGACAGGCGAGACCTAAAAAGTATGGCCTCAGGGCCCATTTTCTGCTCATCTTCTCTGTAAGTATGCGTTTTCCAGCTGGCTACGAGAAGCTGATGCATACAACATTTCTATGGAAACTAAAACTTTCATTTGGAGTCTAGGATGGAAACCGCAAGCTGATTACTCGTCTCTTTACAGGTATCCATCAATATTCTGTATGCTAACAGCACATAGTGTATGCGATACATGGTGCCACTTCAGAGACAAATAATTTAGCACATGGGTATATTTGTGTAAGATAAAATTGCTAGGGATCGCAGAATCTGCGTCACACGTGAGAGAAAACTGTAAAGAAGAGGATTCTTCGAGGTGGGGTACATGCCACCAGCACATCACATCCCGGATCCCTCGACCAACAACTGCAGGTCCTAGAATTCCCAAACGCAACATTCCACATCATAACATTCCCACGTTACAGTCCAACCAGCAACCCAATACATCCTCCCTCCTAACAAATGAAAGATAACCATTAACTCCAAAACAATCCTCACCTCACTCTCAAATGAAGTTTCATTTATCTGAGATACCACCGGTTTGCGTGTGCTACTGCACATTCTTGAAAAATGCCCCTTTCGATTGCATTTAAAACATGTGATGGATATCCCTGGACAATTCTTGGAAGAAACCACATGGTTGTGACTCCCACGTCTGAAACACACTGTAACATCATGTTTGTTCTGCTTGCCATCCAACTTCCTTCCCTCACTCTCCCTAGGAGTGTATTTTTTTTTCCCAACATCCTTTCGTTCTTTTCAAAGGACAACATTAACAGCTGTAGAAGTGCTGGAGTCCATTGGTCTGCTAATTCTTTAAGGTACGCATCTGAATTTGCAACAGCTCTGGCAATGGGGATAGCCGTTTCCAAACTAGGATCATCTGTGGACAACAATCTTTCCTGGATTCTCTTGTTATGAGTTTTCTCAATTAACTGATCAAAAATTACTTCATCCTTAAACCTCTGTAATTGCAGGTAGTGGCCTACGGATGTAGCACTGATACACCAATATCCACCGCTCGACACCAATATGTTGGAACTGGGGTCACCAGTCCCCTAGGGTAGCATGGCACGAGCGGGTAGGCATCCGAAAGCATATGTGTTAAGCAACCATGCAGCACACGCAACCACTGAGTCAGAAACATGAGCACGCAATTAGGGACGCCACTCCAGTGAGTTTGTATAAAAACTCAAGTTAACTTTATTAAGATAGAGCTGGGTCAGGGTATTAGGAATTCATCATAAAATTAGCTTATTAACTTTCCACTAAAATACATGTGTGAGAACACTTGGCAATAAATACTGGATGAATAAATAATGAATATTAGATGTTCCATAAATATTAAATATTGAATAAATACATTTTTAGTATAACACAGGCCTGACCTATGCCTTGCTCCTGGTCAGCACCTGCATCAAATGCATTAAGAAGTGATAACAGAAAGCATTTCAATAGATAACAGTAGATTTCCACTTTCCTTAAATATGAAACATCACATCAGGGGGAACCTTAGCTGTGCATAACTCTTTTCCCCTATTAGGAGTAAAACATCTCATAAATAGATAAATAATGTATCATAACTGACTAGAGGTCAAAGTTATCACTCTCCTCACACAGGGAAAAGACTTCAATGTAAAACATTTCATTTAGCCAGCATTACCCATGTCATCAGGTAAGAATAAACCTTTCTTTTAACTAGGGTAAATTATCACAACACCTGAGGCTGGTATAGCAGTGCGCTATCCCTATTAATCAGGAATAAACCTCTCCTCAAATGGGAGTAACCATCTCCTTATATACCTAGAGGTCTTTGGGAACCATTGCATTAGGCAGGAGTATGCATGACATATGACCCAGGAACTATGTAATTATGTAGTATAAACATTTCCTGAGGTAGCAACAGCATTCATATAACAGTGCCTTAGGCAGGAATATACATGTCATGAGAGTAAAGGCAGAACATTTCATTAGTCATAAACTAACCAGACAGTTAATTACCAGTTGCACTTGGGAGGAATAACCATTCCATATCTAGAGCTTTACGCAAAGCGTATTTGAATGAACCTTACATTGGGCATTCACTAAGGCATTTAGCTAGAAATAAACAGTTCTCTAGGCAGAAGTTAGGACATATCTAAAGGCATTGCCCTAGGCAGGAGTGAACATTTAATTAGCCAGTACCCAGTATTTCAATAGGCCCCAAGTATTTCCTTAGCACCCTATAAGCCCTGCATCAGGCTTCAAATAGGCATTACATCACTTCCAACCTGGCATTAGGCAAACTACACATCGGCTGGTGCATAAATGAGCAGTAAATTGCTCCTATTAATCAGGGAACATTCCCATAAGGTAAGGGAAAAACATTCATCAACAATGCAGCCCAATTTAATAATTATCTCACTGCAGGAGTACAAGGTTCCTACTGCAGAGGACCCACAGTGACCTTCGTGGGCCCAGTCCCCATGCCTGAAGGGCTTCTGTAATTAATTAGGGCCAACAGGACCCAGTCACCAGTTTTCCCCAGGGAGGGGCGAACTCGGGGCCTCCCGGGGCCTTCCGCCCTCCTCCCTGGGGGTTTGCTATCTCCTCTCCGTTAATCTGAGCCAACCGGGCCCAACAACAATCTTCCCCAGGGGAGGGGCGAACTCGAGGTCTCATGCGACCTTTCGCCCTCCTCCCCGGGGGTTTACCTGCCTTCTTCGGCCCTTCCCGGGCCCTTGCGTAGGCTTCTGGTGGGTTTGAGGCTCTGGCTCCTCTTAAAACCCTGGCGGCGCTGTCCGGGAAAGCGGGGTAGAGGGGGGGCTCTCACTCCTCCATGAGCCCCTCCGATATGCCCCGCGCTTCAGTGGAACCGGTCCCGGCACCTCAGGCCTCGGGACCGGTCAGGGACACCACAGCAACCGGGGAAGCAGGATGGGCCCGGTCTCTCTTCTCGGCAAGTAAGTGCCGGCCGCCAACCACAGCGCGGCCGGCAAAGGGGCTTGACACTTGCAGCCAATGGCTGCGCGGCAATGGGCGGGGGTGCGGCCGATGACGCGGCGCACCTCCGTCACGTGATGTGAGGTCGAGGCTTCACGGCCTGTAAGGCCCAGCGCGACCTGACAGGAATTCCGGCGGCCCTCTCCTGACACCGGGGGCCGCCGTGGAGACTCCTTCTGCTTGGCCTGGGCTGCGGCGGTGATCGCAACACTCAGCACTGCTGCGGCGGCCCTCTCCAGGCACCGGGGGCTGCCGAGGACGATGACAGGCGAAGTTGAAGCCTCAGGGCAACGCCGGCGATCTCCTCAAAGAGCGCCACGAAGTCACAGCAGCGCTCCGACCACACAGCACCTCAGCAGGCGACAGGGGCGACAGCGCTGAACAGCGACGGGGGCACAGCGCTCCACACAGATTCTTCGTCCCCAGCGCGTCACAAGATCCAGCAGGTGAGCGCTTCAGGCAACCTTCCAGCACTTCTCAGGGGGCACAACGCGCAGAGGCTTCAGTGCTTGGCAATTACGGCACTATGAAGGCCACAGCAATTCTTGGCACCCGAGGGATGTAGGGCTCCTCAGGGCTCAGCCATTCTGGTAGTTCACAGCGCTTAGGGCAGTGAGCTAGATACAGCGCTTCACAGCAGGTTCCACAGCAGGCATTCACCACAGCGCTTCACAAGCAGCTTGTCAGGACAGGCAGTCTCTGATTCAGCGCTTCATCCATTGTGGATTTAAAGTAAAGGCAGCTCACAGGACAAGCCACACAGCAGTGGCAGGTTAGCGCAGGAACCCCAGGTGGCGTCAGGGGGGGCACAGGGAGCGACACAGCGCCAATACCTGGTGGGTTCCTCAAAAGTCCTGTGGTGATTTAGTTTTCTTCTTGGCGTGATGTTTCTTGCGCCCTTAGTTCAGTTACTTGGTTTCTGGTTCCTTGGTTTCTTCTTGGCGCAGCTGTTTCTCGCGCCCTTGTAAATAGCAGTTGGGTTCTTGTTTCCTTGAAAGGGGTTAAGTTGGTGGCTGGTGTTGGTTCTCCTCAGCCAATCCCCTCAAGTGGTCCCTGGGGGTTCCCTTCCGCTGGGCTAGGTCAGGGGGGATTTACAGGTGTGCTCAATACTTGAAAGGCAGCACTCAAAGTACTGTCACTTCCAGCATTATAGTCCCTGACTAGGCCCCTCTGCCTAAACTCCTGCGTAGGTTCCTCCCCAGGTCCTCCCCTCAGCTTCTCCCCTTCTTCTCCTCAGGAAAGTTCCCTCCCTTTCCTTTTATAGAGCCAGTTGACAGTTGGTAGTGTCAGTTGGTGTCAGTTGGTGTCACCTCACCTCTTCCAGAAGGTTCCAGAGGCTTCCAGGAGGTTCCACCATTCTACCTGTGGACAGGCTGGCAGGCTAAGATGGATACATTGCCTGAGGGTTCCAGCCTGCCCCTGGCTACTAGAATGCGCCCTCTAAACCACGCTGCTGCAGCAGAGGTCTGTGGCGGCCATGTTAGGTGTAGAAGGTACCTGCATTTTAACACTAGTTTTACACTAAACAGGGCATTCTCCACCACCCAAAGCCTATACAGTGTTGTTTCAATGGGGGGCATTCTAAATTAACAGGGGATAAAAAGCGAAAAATTTCTGGGGAAAGGGCCAAGTCTCACACATCTCCCCCCCAGCCAAAAGCCAGGGTAGACTGGTCATTCCCTTGACGGGCTTCCCTGCTTGGGGCGGAAAAAGGTGGACGCAGGCCCAATACCACCATGACATCCTCGCTAATCCAACCACCCCACTGGTGTTCCTAGTGGGATGCGGCCAGGACAGACCTCCAATCCAGATGTCTCTGGCCCTTACTCTCTCTTCAGAGTGGGGGGCAGTCGCCCCAGGCCCGTGGTACCTTTTTCCACTCTCCTCCTCAACCTAGGGTCTAAACCCTTAAGTTGACCTGGTGACAGGGGCGAGACCTACCCCTCCCTGCACCCCTCCCAGGGTTCCGCACCCTCCCACCTGGAGTAGTACCCCTGAGAGTCACAACCGGAGGAACTCTGAATACAGAGATTCCTCCCGCCAGGTCAGGCAACCCCTGAACCTGGCCACCCAACCCAGGATCTTAACCCCGTGGCTGGACTGGTGCCAGAGGTGAGTCCATCCTCCCTCTGCACCCCCTCCCAGAGTTCCGCACACCCCCCTACCCGGAGAGGTACCCCTGGGAGTCACAACCGGAGGAACTCTGAATACAGAGATTCCTCCCGCCAGGTCAGGCAACCCCTGAACCTGGCCACCCAACCCAGGATCTTAACCCCGTGGCTGGACCGGTGCCAGAGGAGAATCCTTCCTCCCTCTGCACCCCCCTCCCAGAGTTCCGCACACCCCCCTACCCGGAGAGGTACCCCTGGGAGTCACACCGGTAGGGTCCTTAGTTACCGGTACCCCACCCACCAGGTCAGGCAATTCCTGATCCTGAAACCCCAGTCCAGGTTCTCCACCCCGTGACTGGTCCAAACCCGAACCTCGGGTACGCTGCCACCATGGAAGTACCTGGCACACATGATTTCAAGGTCTTCAGCTCTGTCTCTGTTAGCTGAAGCCTGTGCACCAGCTTCCTCTCATCCATTGCAAGGCTCTCACTCTCCCGCTCATGCTCTATCATCTTAGACGACGCACCCCCAGTTACTCTACTCCCTGCCCCAGAACATCCTCCCGGTAGCACATTGTCAGACACAACAATTTTGAGTAGGCCTGGGTCTTCTGGTGTGCCCGCCTCCCTGGGTGTGACCTGCCCCTCCTGTTCCCCATCCCCTCTCCCCTCTGGGTGGGCTCCTACCCGTGCCCCCAAAGTGGTACGGAGTTCCTTCTTCCCTCTGCCCAACAGGCACCCCCATCCCCTGACAACACTCCAGTACGCCAGGTGGGGACTCAGATAATTCAGGAAAAAGGTTCTAGGATGTGGCGACAGAATGGGGTCCCACAGGCCCTGATACACTCACAGGCTAGACAGTGGAGGGGTCAATTACTTTGGCTTACACACAATAATTGTGCAGCCCAATTGCTGTGCACCCTGTCCCAATGGAGGGTGCTGCATGGTCACAAGTCCTGGATCCCACCGCTGCCACCAATATGTTGGAACTGGGGTCACCAGTCCCCTAGGGTAGCATGGCACGAGCGGGTAGGCATCCGAAAGCATATGTGTTAAGCAACCATGCAGCACACGCAACCACTGAGTCAGAAACATGAGCACGCAATTAGGGACGCCACTCCAGTGAGTTTGTATAAAAACTCAAGTTAACTTTATTAAGATAGAGCTGGGTCAGGGTATTAGGAATTCATCATAAAATTAGCTTATTAACTTTCCACTAAAATACATGTGTGAGAACACTTGGCAATAAATACTGGATGAATAAATAATAAATATTAGATGTTCCATAAATATTAAATATTGAATAAATACATTTTTAGTATAACACAGGCCTGACCTATGCCTTGCTCCTGGTCAGCACCTGCATCAAATGCATTAAGAAGTGATAACAGAAAGCATTTCAATAGATAACAGTAGATTTCCACTTTCCTTAAATATGAAACATCACATCAGGGGGAACCTTAGCTGTGCATAACTCTTTTCCCCTATTAGGAGTAAAACATCTCATAAATAGATAAATAATGTATCATAACTGACTAGAGGTCAAAGTTATCACTCTCCTCACACAGGGAAAAGACTTCAATGTAAAACATTTCATTTAGCCAGCATTACCCATGTCATCAGGTAAGAATAAACCTTTCTTTTAACTAGGGTAAATTATCACAACACCTGAGGCTGGTATAGCAGTGCGCTATCCCTATTAATCAGGAATAAACCTCTCCTCAAATGGGAGTAACCATCTCCTTATATACCTAGAGGTCTTTGGGAACCATTGCATTAGGCAGGAGTATGCATGACATATGACCCAGGAACTATGTAATTATGTAGTATAAACATTTCCTGAGGTAGCAACAGCATTCATATAACAGTGCCTTAGGCAGGAATATACATGTCATGAGAGTAAAGGCAGAACATTTCATTAGTCATAAACTAACCAGACAGTTAATTACCAGTTGCACTTGGGAGGAATAACCATTCCATATCTAGAGCTTTACGCAAAGCGTATTTGAATGAACCTTACATTGGGCATTCACTAAGGCATTTAGCTAGAAATAAACAGTTCTCTAGGCAGAAGTTAGGACATATCTAAAGGCATTGCCCTAGGCAGGAGTGAACATTTAATTAGCCAGTACCCAGTATTTCAATAGGCCCCAAGTATTTCCTTAGCACCCTATAAGCCCTGCATCAGGCTTCAAATAGGCATTACATCACTTCCAACCTGGCATTAGGCAAACTACACATCGGCTGGTGCATAAAAGAGCAGTAAATTGCTCCTATTAATCAGGGAACATTCCCATAAGGTAAGGGAAAAACATTCATCAACAATGCAGCCCAATTTAATAATTATCTCACTGCAGGAGTACAAGGTTCCTACTGCAGAGGACCCACAGTGACCTTCGTGGGCCCAGTCCCCATGCCTGAAGGGCTTCTGTAATTAATTAGGGCCAACAGGACCCAGTCACCAGTTTTCCCCAGGGAGGGGCGAACTCGGGGCCTCCCGGGGCCTTCCGCCCTCCTCCCTGGGGGTTTGCTATCTCCTCTCCGTTAATCTGAGCCAACCGGGCCCAACAACAATCTTCCCCAGGGGAGGGGCGAACTCGAGGTCTCATGCGACCTTTCGCCCTCCTCCCCGGGGGTTTACCTGCCTTCTTCGGCCCTTCCCGGGCCCTTGCGTAGGCTTCTGGTGGGTTTGAGGCTCTGGCTCCTCTTAAAACCCTGGCGGCGCTGTCCGGGAAAGCGGGGTAGAGGGGGGGCTCTCACTCCTCCATGAGCCCCTCCGATATGCCCCGCGCTTCAGTGGAACCGGTCCCGGCTCCTCAGGCCTCGGGACCGGTCAGGGACACCACAGCAACCGGGGAAGCAGGATGGGCCCGGTCTCTCTTCTCGGCAAGTAAGTGCCGGCCGCCAACCACAGCGCGGCCGGCAAAGGGGCTTGACACTTGCAGCCAATGGCTGCGCGGCAATGGGCGGGGGTGCGGCCGATGACGCGGCGCACCTCCGTCACGTGATGTGAGGTCGAGGCTTCACGGCCTGTAAGGCCCAGCGCGACCTGACAGGAATTCCGGCGGCCCTCTCCTGACACCGGGGGCCGCCGTGGAGACTCCTTCTGCTTGGCCTGGGCTGCGGCGGTGATCGCAACACTCAGCACTGCTGCGGCGGCCCTCTCCAGGCACCGGGGGCTGCCGAGGACGATGACAGGCGAAGTTGAAGCCTCAGGGCAACGCCGGCGATCTCCTCAAAGAGCGCCACGAAGTCACAGCAGCGCTCCGACCACACAGCACCTCAGCAGGCGACAGGGGCGACAGCGCTGAACAGCGACGGGGGCACAGCGCTCCACACAGATTCTTCGTCCCCAGCGCGTCACAAGATCCAGCAGGTGAGCGCTTCAGGCAACCTTCCAGCACTTCTCAGGGGGCACAACGCGCAGAGGCTTCAGTGCTTGGCAATTACGGCACTATGAAGGCCACAGCAATTCTTGGCACCCGAGGGATGTAGGGCTCCTCAGGGCTCAGCCATTCTGGTAGTTCACAGCGCTTAGGGCAGTGAGCTAGATACAGCGCTTCACAGCAGGTTCCACAGCAGGCATTCACCACAGCGCTTCACAAGCAGCTTGTCAGGACAGGCAGTCTCTGATTCAGCGCTTCATCCATTGTGGATTTAAAGTAAAGGCAGCTCACAGGACAAGCCACACAGCAGTGGCAGGTTAGCGCAGGAACCCCAGGTGGCGTCAGGGGGGGCACAGGGAGCGACACAGCGCCAATACCTGGTGGGTTCCTCAAAAGTCCTGTGGTGATTTAGTTTTCTTCTTGGCGTGATGTTTCTTGCGCCCTTAGTTCAGTTACTTGGTTTCTGGTTCCTTGGTTTCTTCTTGGCGCAGCTGTTTCTCGCGCCCTTGTAAATAGCAGTTGGGTTCTTGTTTCCTTGAAAGGGGTTAAGTTGGTGGCTGGTGTTGGTTCTCCTCAGCCAATCCCCTCAAGTGGTCCCTGGGGGTTCCCTTCCGCTGGGCTAGGTCAGGGGGGATTTACAGGTGTGCTCAATACTTGAAAGGCAGCACTCAAAGTACTGTCACTTCCAGCATTATAGTCCCTGACTAGGCCCCTCTGCCTAAACTCCTGCGTAGGTTCCTCCCCAGGTCCTCCCCTCAGCTTCTCCCCTTCTTCTCCTCAGGAAAGTTCCCTCCCTTTCCTTTTATAGAGCCAGTTGACAGTTGGTAGTGTCAGTTGGTGTCAGTTGGTGTCACCTCACCTCTTCCAGAAGGTTCCAGAGGCTTCCAGGAGGTTCCACCATTCTACCTGTGGACAGGCTGGCAGGCTAAGATGGATACATTGCCTGAGGGTTCCAGCCTGCCCCTGGCTACTAGAATGCGCCCTCTAAACCACGCTGCTGCAGCAGAGGTCTGTGGCGGCCATGTTAGGTGTAGAAGGTACCTGCATTTTAACACTAGTTTTACACTAAACAGGGCATTCTCCACCACCCAAAGCCTATACAGTGTTGTTTCAATGGGGGGCATTCTAAATTAACAGGGGATAAAAAGCGAAAAATTTCTGGGGAAAGGGCCAAGTCTCACACTCTTGTTATGAGTTTTCTCAATTAACTGATCAAAAATTACTTCATCCTTAAATCTCTGTAATTGCAGGTAGTGGCCTACGGATGTAGCACTGATACAAAGTCATCAATGGATTCATCCTGACGCTGCGCTCATTATAAGATTTTGTGTCGCTCAAGTACAACGTTCTTAGATGGCGAAAATCTTTTGGCATGTGTTTTTATTACAGTCATCCACTACATCAACTGCGGCCAGTTACCCCAATGCTCCTTCCTGCTGTATCTGTACTTTTACCTCCTGTAAAGGTAGTGTTTTTAAAATAGGCCTGCCTTCAGGACCTAAGTTGTGGATAAGTAAAGCTTTCTTCTTTCTATTAGTAAACGTGTCGCCATTAACTGTATCCCAATATGCTTCAAAAGCTTCATTCCACTGTGTCCAACACAAAGGAGGTGTGCCAGGCACAGACAGAAATGCCAGAGGTGCACACACGCTTTCCATATTGGTAACCTAAACCCGATAACAGCAAAACCAAGTAAAACATGTTGAAGAAAAAAAACTGTTTTTTTACTCACTCAATAAAAAAAATTAAATACTGAACTGGATATAAACTCCTTTAAAAATGGCCATTGGGTTTTCCAAAACCAATTGTGGTTACAGCATGCAAGCTGTATTATGATGGTTTGCCTGCACAGAAAACGATGACAGCTTTATAGATGTGCCAATAATAAAGATGGCGGCCAAGCAGACATCAGAGAGAAGAGAGCCGAACTACAACAACCGGCCTCTTAAATTGAGACACGCCCCTTGAGCAGCACGCAGACTCGTTGGCAGCTTGAAGGAGCTGCCTCAAAGCTGACGGCGGGTTCAGAGCAAACTGTGCCACAGGACCGGGAGTCGGAGCACCACTCTCGCGTAAAAAGCAGATGCAACTAGTCCGACAGACAGCCAGAGTACTGAGCTTCTACTCATTTGCCTAAACAGTGCGCACGGGCATCAACTCGCCCAGCAGAGGAAAGCGCGGTCGTCTGAGTCATTTGCTGTCCAGTTGATATGCTGCAACAGAACGGACTTCTCCACGGCCGTATGAGTTTGCGGCAGTCCGGCAGCTTCCCTTTGCTCTGGTGCGTTGAGGCACCTCAGAGCCAGCCTGAGAATGTGGAAAACTTGGTGGCGGTTGAGCTCCAGCTCGTCACCAATGAAAAGAAGAGGAATCTCCGAGGTAGTTTAAGTACTTTTATTTATAAGTCCCAAGTACATGCCACAAATACATCACATGCTGGATCCCTCAACCAGCAACTGCTGGTCCTAGATTTCCTCCACCCAACATTCCACATCATAACATTCCAACATTACATTCTAACAAGCAACCTACTAAACCTTTGCCATTTTGAGAAACTGAAGTAATGCTGTAGTCCAGCGGTGGTCAATGTAGTTTGAGCAAGGCGGGTCCCTGCTAAATTTCCACGACTACCAATGGCCATTAAAATGATTTGCACATAGCTTCATGAGTGCAAAATTATCTTCTGTAGAATATCCTACAAATGAAAATGGATCCAGTTGTCCTGGACCTTTGTTGGACACGTCTTTAGTTATCTAGTAGAAAAACCCCACAGCAGTGGTCGCCACCACTGGTGAATCTCCCACATTATATGGCCCTAGGAGGTATAAGAAGCAGATCCCGGCTAGGTCAAGACACTAAAAGAAGGATTTGCAGGTGTAATTCCAACTTGACTTGATACCTCCTGTTACTGTAGCACAAATTTAGTCTTTCATTTCCATGGAAAGGGGTATGACTTTTGTTGACCCGGGAGAGTAGATGGTTGATGCTGCTTCCAATTAGCCTAAATTTTGCATATTTGTAAATGCCGACGTTCGGTACAACCATATCAATTAAGAAACAATGACTCTGTATCTCGGTCTGCACGCTTGTCGTATTTTTTTGCACTATTCACTGAATTATTTTAGCAAGTGGCATGCTGCACATTACAAATTACCTCAAGGTGTGAACATATTCATCAATCAAACATCCCCATTTTCATACTCCGTTACAGCTTTCTCATTGTGGTTTGGGACTTTCCTCAATTTTCCATTTGTCATCTCCGCCCTCCCTTCAGCGCCTTTCTCCCACCGCACAGGGAGACCCCTCTTCTCTAGAGAACCCCGAAATTACTACTTCTGAAGTCACCAAGGCCACATTACCTGTAAAGGCAATGCATGGCAACCATCATTCAAAAATACCGAACTCCACCTACAAACGCACACAGGCGCACAACATCTCACACACCATCAACCAATGCTTGTGATATCACGCTAACACCATTTAGAGTGCACTTCCTTACTGCAGTTTGAAGTATTTTATGCACTATGCAGGTTTTTCAAGAACTTCGATTTAACAGAATCCAATATATTGAGTTATGAAGGAAGAAGGCTGAATGGGGCCTGCAGGGATTGTTGTATATTGTTTCTTAAAAAGCAATGTTAGAGTTTGGTCTGCAATCAATTTTCGAGATTCAAGCCCCAAACCCTCTGTTTGAGCCGTCATATTTACCTACAGGCAACAGAAAACTAAGCTCAGAAATAAGAAGAAAATATGGAAATAAATATGATGTATAACAAGAAGCAACAGAAAAAACTATAGGACTCACCAACTACTGTTTGTCCTATCCGGTTTATAAAAACGTCTCATCACTGCTATCTATTGGCTAGATTCAAAACAGGGTCCTTCAGCTCAACATGTCATTGGTGCAGTTTTGATAGAGTGAGCCAGATTAAATGAACTAGCTTTGGCCTGGAGTTTTTTTTTTTAAATGATAAAATACGAGGGATTAGGCGAGTGTGTATGTGCAAATAGATACCCGATTATGGTCTGACTTTACAGTACCGCTGTCGCCAGACAATGATGAGAGGCGCTTTGGATCCACCCACCCACATGCTGGGAGTCAGGAGTACACGTTTTGGTTGGGCTGACGTTTTGTGCCTCCACAAAATAAGTGCTTGCCCACCACACAGGTGTGATCATTTACTTTATTTATCGAAGTACATGAGCTTGAACTTTCAGGAGGACACACAACACTATAATGCTAATAAAGAGTCTTAGATATGGTGCTTTTCTATGGCAGCCTCACAGATGGGAGCAGGACAGTCATTAACTTACATGAATGTTTAGGTCTGCTTGAAAGTGCATTTATCACCTGACCTTTTAACCTATAAAAATATTATTCTACAGTTCTTTGCTTCCATAAAAATACATATCCATTGACAAGCTATTTAGTAGCAATGCTTCACATTACCATACAACATTTCTTTATAGCCAGAACTATTGGCATTGCCATTGTTTGTTTTACATTTTACCTCCTTCATATCTCCAAAGTTCTGCTGGCAGATTATGAAGAA
Organism: Lissotriton vulgaris; assembly: GCF_964263255.1. Lineage (NCBI taxonomy): Eukaryota > Metazoa > Chordata > Amphibia > Caudata > Salamandridae > Lissotriton > Lissotriton vulgaris. The sequence goes on along the minus strand of NC_141697.1, from coordinate 86,636,700 downwards.
GAAACACGGTGAGATTACAGAGGGGACCCAGCGAGCAACAGAACTGTCAAGTGACACCTGGCCAAAGAGTGCCTTTAGGGTGATTACCTGCTCCTGAAGGTGCACTTTGCAGATTATCTGCACAACTTTACAAAGGATGAATGAAGTCATAACTTCCCAGGGGCTCTATCACTCATCCAAAATGATAACTATATCGGCCCTCATCAGGACAGAACACAGAATTCACAGGTAACTTCCAATTAAGAGTCGATTTTATAGATAAAAATAACCAATAAAGAAATGAAGGGCAGCTGCGTAGATCACCATTACCGAAAAGTGACTAAGAAATGAGTTTTCATATCAAGGATTGTTCATAGTTTTGACAAGCTGTTACTAGTGCACCATGTGCCAGATGTACAAAGGGATTTAGCAGTCACAAACCCTTTGGATCGTTAAACCACAGGGTGTGGGAACTCTAAACCCCTTTCCAAACGTATCAAACTCATTTACTCCTAAGGAAAAGGTTTTCCGTACTATTAAATGGGTGTAAGAAATCATACCAAATATTTGTTTGGAAGCAGCTTCTTTACGGATTCCCTTCCAAATACCAATTTCTTATGGAATGTATTAATGTTTTGGGACCGAACTCTGGTCACAAAACATTAATATTTTACCAACACCTCAAAGGAGGTGGTAACCCGTTCACAAACGGGGAAGAGTGCCTAAGGGGACCCATTCTCCTTCTGAATGTTGAGAAAAACATCTCTAGGAGTAGGCAATGGACCGTAAAAATACCCTGAAACTTGTCTTTCTTTTTTTTAACTGCATTTTGTTTTCCTTTACAGGAAACAAGTTGCATCTTTTTTTTTTCAACTTAGGAAAACGTGCTGCATTAAAAAATAAAATAGCTTTAATAAAAACCCATCACATATCTGCTATCCCCAACATGCCAACATCCCTCGATGGGAGCGAATCATAGTGGTTTACAATTTGCGACCTACCTTATTAATATTCATGAGGAAGGTCGAACTGCGACCCACTATGATTTGGTAATTTGTGAGCCAACCTACCAGTAATTAGGTCAGTTCATAAAAAACTAATGCATTCGGTAAGTCGGTGTGCAAATTATTACCCCTTTTACATAATCTATTCTGGGTACATTCTACTCCATATCCCTGGTAGAGAAATATGTTCCCACCCAGCCATAGGATTCCTCTTGCATATACTAGATGAATTTTGCGAGCCGCAGAACTGGCAGCGGGCCACCATAAGGCTGTCATTCTATTAGACAACCAAAATTCGGGAAATGAGAGCTAAGAAGCGGAGGGGGCGTGGCTTGGGCGCCGATGGCGATGGTCGCCTGAGAGCTCGGCTCCGGGACTGAGCCCGGGATTATCCTGTAAATCGGAGGCCGTGGGGCACCCTAACCCCCGCAAACTGTTGATCGGCCCGACGGGGACCTGCCGGGGCACCTGGCGCAGTCCGATCGTGTGGTGACCCGACGGAAAATCGAAGTTTGTGGAACCGCGGAGTGCGACCCACATGGCGCCCGGACTTCATTGTCCCCTTGGCCGGGACCATTAGACTGGAGGAACATCACTAGCAGCGGCGCACCCTCCACCTTTCCGTCTCCCTGTGATATGAGGGTCTGGATTTCGATCTGATTGGACTCTGGCAACGGGGGTCGCGCCTAGATGGTCGGATGCCCTCACTATAGTGGATCTCGGCACGCGGACGCCTGGAGGCCCTGACCGGGGCGCCTACTTCCTAAACCGCACTTGGCTGCATCTCCCTGACCGACCCACTCCCATGGGAGGCACAACCCCTTGGCGCCACAAAGTATCCGGTGGAGTTGGTGACCCTCATACCGGGTCCTCGTCAGCCAAACAGGCCTGCCCGACCTGGCGCCGATTGTCTCCGCCTCCTCGTCGGTGCCCTCAGACGACGTGATGGTGGCGCGAGCCGAAGCTGAGAAGGTCCAACAGGCCCTGGAGACGGGGATCACCGGCACTCGACCCGAAGACCAACAACCGGGAGAGACATAGCCGACGCCCGCACTCGGTGGCGCCTGTCCCTGGATCCACACTGTGTGCCTCCGGCGACATGGGGAAACCAAGGGGAGCCAAGGGGACTACCCCAGCCGCCTCGGACTCGAAGGCCCCGGACAAAGAGGAACGTGGAGACCCGGAGAGTTCTGGTGGCGCACCAATGCAGCAGCAATTTGACCGCGTCCTGGAGGCGATTGCGACCACACGCTCGGCCCTCCAGCAGGACATTGCCCAGGTGGCGACGAGCCTGGGCCTCCTTAGAGCGGATCACGGCAAGCTTTCGGATAGGGTCAAGGAAGTGGAGAGCTCGGTGAAAACCTTGGAGCCGGCGCAGCGAACCTTGGCCGCGACTGTGAAGGATGCCCTGTCCCGGATTACTGCCCTGGAACAGCGAGCAGAGGATGCGGAAGGCCGTAACAGGCGGAACAACATTCGTGTGGTGGGCCTGCCGGAGAAGATTGAGGATGGAGACATGGTGGCATACTTGGAAGCCTGGCTCCGAGACACGGTGGCCCCGGAGGGCCTATCCTCCTTCTACACCCTGGAGCGAGCTCATAGAGTCCCAGCGAGGCCACCACAACAGGGACGTGCCCCGCGACCGGTGGTGGCACGGTTATTGCACTTTCGGGACAGAGACCTCATCCTCAATGCCGCCAGACATAATGGCCCATTCAAAGTGGCGAATAGCCAGGTGAACATCTTCCCGGATTACACCTATGAAACCCAACGCAGGCGGTTTTCATTCTTGGCGGTCAAGCGCGAGCTCCGGAGCGAGGGCATCCAATACTCGCTCCTATTTCCTGCAAGGCTCCGCATAATTGTTGATGACAAGACTCAATTCTTTGATACCCCGGAGGATGTCTGTAACTGGCTTGAACTCTATAGAGCCGGGAAAGATGGCTTTAGCTCCTCATCTCAGCTGGCGACGGAGCCGGAGCAGAGACGGCGGTCCAAGAGGATTCGGAGTCGCCGTGGCCGGTCGGGCGGCCCCTCAACTGGGGAGACATCGACGGAGCGGAAGGGAGTGCTGGAGGTGTTATCTGCGCTGTCTGGCTCACGAGACGGTGCCATTGCAGAGGAAGCGGACCCTGGTGACGAGGGGGTACCGACGGACTCCGAGGAATCGGTGACTGATAGCGTCCACACGCCGGTGATCACACCGAAATCGGTGGAGGACCTTCTGCATGGACAGGGTTAACGGGGTGAGCTACATCCATTTGGGTGGGGGCCCGAAACGGGGGTGGCGGGAGCCGACGAATGATGCTGACTCCGGGGGAAGGGGGGGTGGGGTGCCTTGCTTTTGCCCCGAGGGTTTCTGGTACTGTTTTGGGCTTGCTTTAGTCCTGGTAGCCAGGGCATCGAAGGCCCACTGCCAACGCCCGGCCCGCACCTGGCCCTTAAGGCCTTCCTACGGTGGCGACCGCAGGATTAGTCGGGGACAGGGGGTTTTTGGAGGGTATGGTTTGGATGGGAACTAGATGGTGCTATTTGGGTCCTGTTCTGGGGAGGGTGGATGGGGGTTTGGTTCGAATTGGGGTTGTTAAGTTTTGGTTGGGGAAAATGGCCGCCATCAGTGCTGGGTTGATTGATGCTCTTTCCTTGTTGGGACCCGGATGGGGAGACTTTGCACGAACAATATGGGACAATGGCTGATGTTGCTAATGTGAAATTCATTACTTGGAACGTGCGGGGGCTCCACACCATGTCTAGGCGTCACAAAGTCCACGCTTATTTAGTGCGTAGAGGGGTACAAATGGCGCTGCTGCAGGAGACCCATCTGAACAAGGCGGAAGGGGCGGCGCTACAGCGTAGGTGGAGGGGGCAGGTCTTTTGCACTTTGTACTCCGCGTATGCCAGGGGGGCGCTAATTTGGATTAGAGCTGGGGTTCCCTTCCAGGTCACGAAAACAGTGATAGATCCAGAGGGGCGTTATGTGGCCATTTCGGGCACTTTGGGAGGGAGGGACCTAAACGTTTGCTGTGTGTACGCACCCAAAATAGACCAGATTGCCTTCCTTTCCAGGTTATCGGGCTCGTTGGCCCACTTCTTCTCCGGGCCCCTCCTGCTCGGGGGAGATTTCAACTCAGTAGTGGATGTGGAAACTGACCGCACGCATCCGCCCCTCCCTGACTCTCCGGTTCGCCGTGTGGCTAAAGGTCGTAGGGACTGGCAGACACACTGGGGTCTGACGGATATTTGGAGGGCACAACACCCCGCAACTAGAGACTATTCCTACTTCTCGGGCCTACATGAGTTACACGTTAGACTGGACGGATTTCTCGGCTCGGCTGAACTGGTTTCAGCGGCGGTCCGGTCTGAATATTTGGCCAGGACCATCTCAGATCATAACCCCCTCCTGCTGGACCTTCGTTGGTTTCCTGGGGTGCCTGCGGTGCCCACCTGGAAGTTACGTCCCGAGATCCTTGAGGACAGCGCTTTCAAAGCGGACCTAGGAGATAAGATCTCGGAATACTTTGCGTCCAACGGGGGCACAGCGAGCTCGAGAGCGCTAGAATGGGACGCTTTTAAGGTGGTGGTGAGGGGATACTGTATTTCCAAGAAGGTCGGCATGAGGCGAATTATCCTTGCCGACTTAGATATAGCTGATCGGAAACTCCGCGAGTTGGAACTCCGCCGCCCCGGGCGCCCTGAATTACAGGAACGCACGGCGGAGGCGAAGGAGGCGGTAGCGGCGGAAGTCGAACGGCTGCGCTGTTTCGACTACAAAGCCTACACGGTTAGGTCCCTCGCAGAGGGGGATAGGTCGAGCGCGTTGCTGGCATGGCTAGCCAACCCTACGCGCCAGTCCTCACTGACGACGTCTATGCGCACGGCGGATGGGACCGTGGTACACACTCAGCCTGAGATTCTGAGCTGCTACCTGCACTATTACGAACGTTTGTACCGCAGTCGCTCTGTCAGAGACCCTGACCGGCTTGATAATTATCTACGGCCCCTGGAGCTCCAAACAGTGGAGCAGGACGTGGCGAAGGCCCTGGGGTCCGACATAGAACTGGGAGAGATCCGCAGCGCCATTAAAAAGATGGCGAGGAATAAGACCCCGGGCCTGGATGGCCTTCCTGTGGAATTTTATGCAGCTTATGCTGATCTCCAAGCCCCTAGGTTATTAATAGTATATAGAGAGGCGAAGAGGCTGGGTCGGCTCCCAGGTTCGATGTGCGAGGCCTTAGTGGTTCCCCTCCTCAAGCCGGGAAGGGACTCGTCCGCTCCGGGGTCTTACCGTCCCTTGTCAATGCTGACGGTTGACTATAAAATACTGAACAGCATCTTGGCTTCGAGGCTGCTGGGTCACATGAGCTCCCTGGTACATGATGACCAGGCTTGATTCATCCCCAGGCGAAACACGACCATGAACATCCGCAGGTTGTTCCGCTTGCTGGGAGAACCGCTCGTGGATGCCCCATGCCCGGTAGTCCTATCGGTAGACTTAGAGAAGGCTTTTGACAGCCTGGAATGGGACTACCTGAGCACTGTGTTACGGAGGTTCGGCCTTGGCGAGGGTTTCATCAGATGGACCACGGTCCTGTATGCCTCTGCGTCGGCCAGGGTTCGGGCGGGCCCGCTGATTTCCTCACAATACCCGGTGGAGAGAGGCACGAGACAGGGTTGTTCGTTATCCCCGCTTCTCTTTGCGCTGGCGGTGGAGCCACTCGCGCTGCACCTCCGATCGGGAGCCCATTATAATGGCTTGTGGACACCTTCGGGCCCACACTACATTTCGCTGTATGCCGATGACCTGCTGCTCTTCCTTGAGGACCCGGTTGCTGCCCTGCATGGAGCTGCGACAGCGCTCACGACGTTTGGGGAGGTCTCGGGCCTCCGGGTGAACTGGGCTAAGACCTGTCTTTTCCCGGTTCGCAAAGGCACCCCTAGCCCTGCTCTCAGTAGAGAGATTAGATGGGAACCTGACTGCTTTAAGTACCTGGGGGTGTACGTCTACCATGAACCATCTGACCTCCTGGATGGGAACATCGCACGCGGCACTCGAGCACTACGGGGCAGTATGGACTTCTGGGCTACACTACCGCTCTCGGTGGCAGGGCGGATCGCTTTGCTCAAAATGGTGGCGCTTCCCCGGTTGCTATATTATTTCCGGGCGTTACCGATCTGGGTCCCACCGGCCACGTTTAGACTATTACGATCAATGATAGTCGGATTCCTCTGGGGCTCGGGCCGCCGAAGGGTGGCCCTCAGGACCCTGATGAGGCCGAAAGCCGAGGGTGGGCTTGCGGTGCCGGACTTTGAAAAGTACTACTTAGCGGCGCAGCTCCAGACCCTCACCCAGGAGATCGCCCGGGAATTTCGGGGCCCAGAAGACAGGAGAGGTATGGGTATGGCCAGGCATGTTCTCTCCTTCATAGCGCTGCGACAACGTTTGGCCTTACAGGACTTGTCGCTAGAGGAGAAGACCATTCGCCTGTGTTGGAACCGAGCTCACGCCCGAGGCCACCTGCGTATACCGTATGCGCCTGAAATGCCTTTGGGGATGCTGACGGCCTTGCCCCATGGCGGTGATTGGTCACGGTTGGCAAACTGGGAGGACGCAGGCTTACAATTGGTAGGTGACCTCTACGAGGACGGAGCGCTCTTGCCCTTTCAGGAGATCATTGATCGTTTCGAGGTTCCTCGCGGCGACTTTCTCTTGCACTCGGCCCTGGTCCGAGCGATCCAGGCGCACTGGAAATGCGGGCAGGAGGAACCCCCTATATCTCCGGTGTGCCAATACGTCATGATGTCTGCGGGTACGGTGAAGGCGGTCACTTGCCTCTACGGTAGACTGATCAATGAGGGGCTAGCCCCCCTCACTACTTTGAGAACCCGTTGGGAGGAGGACATAGGCAAGAAGATCCCGGAGACGACCTGGTCCCAACTGGTGCGGCGAGCCTGGAAGGGCACGCGCCACGCCCGCTTTCAATTGGTCCACTACTACGTACTCCATAGGGCATATCTGACCCCGGCGAAAATCCAACGATATTTTGCTACGGGCTCGGCGGACTGCCCCAGATGCCCGGCGCCGGAGGCAGACTTTCTCCACATGTTATGGTCCTGCCCGGGATTGTCCTCCTACTGGATGGAAGTGGGGAAGACCCTGGAGGAGGTGACAGGGAGATCCTTATCGGTTGATGCGGCAGTGGGACTCCTACACTGGTTTCCACATACCCCCAAAAACAAAATTACCAGTAAATTCATCGATTTGGGGCTTCTCCTTGCTAAACGAGAGGTGACCAGGAACTGGAAGGCACGGGCTGGTCCGACGGGGGGCCGGTGGCACAGCAAACTCTTGAAGTGGGCAGCGGGGGAAAGTACACTGAGATACCAGCTAGCCAGGAGACAGCATAACGAGAAGGCACAGGAGGCAGCGCTGGAATGGGAGACATTAGTGCAGGCCCTCAGGGATTATTGCGCCCCCAGCGACTCCGAAAGTGAGGTAGCAGCTCGCCCCGAGTCCCGATAGACGATTGCACTTTACAGCTTTGTTACTTTCCTCATGGGTCCTCTCACAGATCCTACTGCGGTTGTTACCGTGCACTGATGGCGGGGTTGGGTAGGGATTAATTTGATTCATAGTGTTTTGAGGGAGGGGTTTTCTTTTGGGTTTTGTAGGCTTGTTTGGAAAAGCAGATGACGGACAGTGGATCATCCGGACCAGCTTCGCCTTCCTGCTGAGCCCCCATCGAATTTCGCCGCCCGACCATAGGGTTGTGGGCTGAATGGCTGTGTAAGGGTACATACTGCTGGGGGACGGAGGGTTGCATTTCATTGATTGTGTTTGATCTATAATGCTGGTCGAATATGTAACGATTTACTGATTCCTGCAATAAAAATATATTAAAAAAAAAAAAAAAATGAGAGCTAAGAAGCGGAAAATGATGTTTTACTGGTGAAGAAAGCGGATTCTCCTCCAAAAGAATTATGACGCTAATCTTCATCGATTTAGAATACATGGTGGCTTAAATGGTGCCTTAAAAACAGTTAGTTGATAAGTGAAATTTTGAATAGTAAGGCAGGTTTTTTCTTTGAGTAATCTCAACTGCTGGTAAATCATTGAAATGAGATGTGATGCTTATACGGCTCAACTCAACAATTTTATTTCACTCTCCCACCGGCTAGTGAATGAATGATGGCTTCTTCACACTAACTTTGATGTACTTTGCTCATGTTTATGGTCTCAATATCAGTGTCTGGATTGTGACGTTGTTCTTCTCTCAGTGTCATCAATACACCACTACGCCTTCTTATTTATTTATTTATTTATTTATTTCTAAATTTCTAAAGCGCGAACAAATACCATAAATGGTGTCTCGGCGCTAGGCAGACAGAGAGGCACATCCTGTGCATTATTGAGTGAATAGCCATGTCTTCACTTGCCTTCTGAAGAGCAACAGTGAGGGGCTGGTTTTTATCTGATGGGGCAAGGAGTTCCAGAGCCTCGAGGCGGCCACCATGAAGCATCTGTCTCCCCAGGTGACTGTTCTCACTCGTTGAATGCATAGTGATGTGGATGAGGCTGATCTTAGCGCTCTTTTGGGAACGTACAGCTGCAGTGATTCCCTAAAGAAGTCAGGTCCTTGGCTGTGCAGTGCTCTGTATATAATACACAGAGCCTTGAATTTTGTTCTCTTTTTTATTGGGAGCCAGTGCAGTTGGTAAATTACTGATGAAATCGGTGCAAACTTGGGTGTTCTGGTCAGGATTCGCGCCGCGGCGTTCTGCACCATTTGTAGCTTTTTGAGGACCTGCTCCTGGGCATTCAGCAGAAGCCCATTACAGTAGTCCACCTTGGATAACACCAAGATGGAAGAGGCAGTTGATGAAGAATCAAACCAAAGCAGCAAAAACTCCAGAAGTGTTGAGTGGTTGAAATATTCCGAGTTAGGATTCTCAATCTGCGAAGGATGAACTAGAGACACATTAAAGTTTTCAATCGAGCCACTTCACTTGTAGACCCTTGGATCAAATGGTCCAATATATGACAAGAATATGGCGTGTGGAAATTAACGACCACATCAATTAAAAAAAAATCATTTAACTTTTAAAAAATAAAATTCCAATCACAGATGACAAATGGAGAAAATGAAACTGAAAGACCCACAAAATATGATTTTCAGTAAAACCGAAATAGTCAGTGCTGGTGTTTTAAAAGCAATTAGCACAGGGATGCTCATACACCACTACACACCTACAATCTCATTGTTTTGCATTAAAATGTTATTACAACAACTTTGAAAACTCTAGTAGTGGTCTGCCCTACCTAATCAAAGAGTTTACAGTCCTATAAATTAAATATGCTCTTCACACCACTATGATTGATTGGATATATCTAGAATGTATATGTAACCTAGTCACATTTCCAAGTACCTCTGGGCTGGTGAGTGAGGAGGACCTTTCTTCTAAGACAGTACTATTAGTTCCACAGTCTGCAAAAAACAGAAAACCTGTGAAATAAGACAGAATGTGCTTGTATTTTATTCACATAGCAGAGGCGGCAGAGAACACGGCTGGCCATTTCAGGACTGTGACAGAACTTATGTTCACTTTTAGGCCACTGCTGGTGAAAGAAACAACAAAGGAGCGGGCAATTGTACGGAGAATGGCGGTAAATGAGCCCTGACAGCATGTCCTCTCACAGAGCGGGAAAGAATGGCTTGCCAATGGCGTCCTGCTGATGCTGCCGCGTGTTATTGTTCTCTGTTCGGAGAGGCCCGCGGGGCGAAGCGTTCGATCAGCAGCATTGATCCGCCAAACTCCAATGTCAGCGAGACAAGAACTTTCAGAACTGGGGATGGCTGGGACAAACTGCTTTGGGCTATAGCTGAGGCTTGGCTTTCATTCTCTCCTGGTTGAACAGCTCAAGTCCCCACTCGAGCTTAGATAAAAAGATTCAATTGTGGAATATATGGTAAGCTTTGCCAAACCAAGAACAATTGGTCCTATAGCTATACTGCAACACAAAACTGGAGGTAATAAAATGAGAGGCGTGTCCACGTTCAAGGGCTTCACAGAGACATTTACAGAGCTCCATTTGTAATACAGTCACAGTAGAAAACTGGGACATGTACATACATAGTCACAAATTGATGATCCATGTTATGTAAACATGTATACATAGACCAACCTATGGTATCAAGTGGAACTTCAGCAATGAATGTATGCAGCATCAGTTAACTCCCATGGACACAGTGCACGTAGTAGGCCTTAAAACGACACAGGAGATGTCTCTCAAAGAGTAGGGCTTAAAACGACACTTGGGATGTCTCTCAAAGAGTAGGGCTTAAAACGACACTTGGGATGTCTCTCAAAGAGTAGGGCTTAAAACGACACAGGAGATGTCTCTCAAAGAGTAGGGCTTAAAACGACACTTGGGATGTCTCTCAAAGAGTAGGGCTTAAAACGACACTTGGGATGTCTCTCAAAGAGTAGGGCTTAAAATGACACAGGAGAAGTCTCTCAAAGAGTAGGGCTTAAAACAACACTTGGGATGTCTCTCAAAGAGTAGGGCTTAAAACGACACAGGAGATGTCTCTCAAAGGGTAGGGCTTAAAACGACACGGGAGATGTCTCTCAAAGAGTAGGGCTTAAAACGACACTTGGGATGTCTCTCAAAGAGTAGGGCTTAAAACGACACGGGAGATGTCTCTCAAAGAGTAGGGCTTAAAACGACACGGGAGATGTCTCTCAAAGAGTAGGGCTTAAAACGACACGGGAGATGTCTCTCAAAGAGTAGGGCTTAAAACGACACGGGAGATGTCTCTCAAAGAGTAGGGCTTAAAACGACACAGGAGAAGTCTCTCAAAGAGTAGGGCTTAAAACGACACTTGGGATGACTCTCAAAGAGTAGGGCTTAAAACGACACTTGGGGTGTCTCTCAAAGAGTAGGGCTTAAAACGACACAGGAGAAGTCTCTCAAAGAGTAGGGCTTAAAACGACACTTGGGGTGTCTCTCAAAGAGTAGGGCTTAAAACGACACGGGAGATGTCTCTCAAAGAGTAGGGCTTAAAACGACACAGGAGAAGTCTCTCAAAGAGTAGGGCTTAAAACGACACTTGGGATGACTCTCAAAGAGTAGGGCTTAAAACGACACTTGGGGTGTCTCTCAAAGAGTAGGGCTTAAAACGACACAGGAGAAGTCTCTCAAAGAGTAGGGCTTAAAACGACACTTGGGGTGTCTCTCAAAGAGTAGGGCTTAAAACGACACGGGAGATGTCTCTCAAAGAGTAGGGCTTAAAACGACACGGGAGATGTCTCTCAAAGAGTAGGGCTTAAAACGACACAGGAGAAGTCTCTCAAAGAGTAGGGCTTAAAACGACACTTGGGATGACTCTCAAAGAGTAGGGCTTAAAACGACACTTGGGGTGTCTCTCAAAGAGTACGGCTTAAAACGACACAGGAGATGTCTCTCAAAGAGTACGGCTTACAACACTTGAGATGTCTCTCAAAGAATAGGGCTTAAAACGACACGAAAGATGTCTCTCAAAGAGGAAGCAGAGCAAGTTGTTTTTTTTAACATCTCCTGCAAATAGAGCTGGGGGGGGGGGGGCAAATTGTGGAGCCAGAGACTCGGAAAGACTCTTTCAGTGCTTGGTCAAAACAAGGGTTTCCAGAAGTGTCTCGATCCTTAGCAATGATCCAAGATTCCCCCCCCCCCCACCCCCCCCCCCCCCATTGTTCCCATTTCAGGAAGAAAGAGGGATGTGGGATAGTTGGGTGTGTGTTGTTTGTTTCCTTTTTGAAACAAGCAGGACATTTTATAAGTGCGCTTGTCATCAGGGTGATAAGAAAAGGGTGGAGGTGGATGGACTTAAAGATGGCCGCCTGCGATGAGACAATCTGCAGTGAACATGTCCTCAGAGGCAGCCTCCGGCAACAGATGGTCAAAAGATCACTGGTAAGGAGAACTTACTATTCCAACTTCAGTCTGAGAATATTTGGGGCAAGGCCAACTTTCTCCAAAATAGTCCAAAAGCCTTATTTATCACTCTAATCCAGTGCTGCTATATTTTTGGGAAGTTAAAAATAGCACAAATATTTGGAAAAAAGGGCTGAAATCTATTTTTGGCCTGCCGTCACGTGAAGCCCTTACGGCACTATTAACGGCAAAACAGTAAGAATACCAATGTGTGGTAAATTTTTGAAGGAGACAATATGTTCTCCGTTTAGATACAATATTGTCTTGAAAAAAAAAACAGGGCTTGTACCATTGCCAGAAAGTTCTGACTGGATGGATAACACAACAATTCTATTAGTTTAGTTGTGTACACTTTACGTGTTATATTGAACCCAGTTCTAATACCATAAGGGGTCAGTCCAGAGTGATGATACAACATACCATACAACATAACCTAACATAACATCTGTACTTGTAAAGCTCACGTTCACCACTAGGGTATTTTTGGTATCTTGGCGCTGAATAACAGATGTTTGTTGTTACCCAACTCATTTTATCGACCTGAGATGGATGACAGGCTGAGTGGACCCGCCGGGATTTGAACCTGTGACCATGAGGTCGAACACAGGCCCCTGCAGTAGACGAAGTAGTCCACACAGCCACCAGACGCGGCTATAATACATTTCAAAATACCAGCTAACATCATCAGACAAATAAATTAACATTCTGTAATGCTTATAGTTGTGGAATTTCAGACATGCAAGAGTAGGAAAATGGAATTCTGTTTTTTTTCTCTCAACACTGGAGGAGGGTGCCTTTAAAACACTTCCTAGATTAAACGTCCGTGCTCTTTATTGAAAAAAACAACGTCAAAATCGATTCACATTATTTCGAATTTCATTGTTTGAATTCCCTATGTTGCATTTTGTTTTATTTTTGTGTATTCTCTTTGAACAAAAATAAAAGTATTAAGAAAACAGGTTTGCTCTTACTTGACGTTAATCGCAGATCCCATAAGCATAGGTCAAGCATTACAAGGGCTTAGTTAGGCACTTACTTCAAAGTATACCTAACGGAACATAACTCTCGTTCCTCACTGGGAGCCATCCCCATAATATGTACCTTTCCGCTAAAAGTGTCCTGATACATATCAACAAATAAATACAAATAGAACGTTTAGCTGAAGAATGTGCAGCAAATGTAACAAGCACTGGCGTTGCCAATAGGTCTCGCAGTAGGAAAGTTTGAGCTATTGGTTGTGTAAATGACAAAGCCCTTTATGTATTCTAAATGATAACAACAGTGAAAGGCATTGTTATTTGCCATTGTAATAGTTCCACCTGTCGTACTGCGCGATCTATTGGCAACGTGAGTGTTGTTCGTGTGTGAGTGGCGTTGCATGTGTGAGTGGCGTTGCGTGTGTGAGTGGCGTTGCGTGTGTGAGTGGCGCTGCGTGGATGAGTGGTGTTGCGTGGGTGAGTGGTGTTGCATGTGTGAGTGGCGTTGCATGTGTGAGTGGCGTTGCATGTGTGAGTGGCGTTGCGTGGGTGAGTGGCGTTGCGTGGGTGAGTGGCGTTGCGTGTGTGAGTGGCGTTGCGTGGGTGAGTGGCGTTGCGTGTGCGAGTGGCGTTGCGTGGGTGAGTGGCGTTGCGTGTGTGAGTGGCGTTGCGTGGATGAGTGGCGTTGCATGTGTGAGTGGCGTTACATGTGTGAGTGGCGTTGCATGTGTGAGTGGCGTTGCGTGTGTGAGTGGCGTTGCGTGTGTGAGTGGCATTGCGTGTGTGAGTGGCATTGCATGTGTGAGAGTGGGCTTGCGTGTGTGAGAGTGGGCTTGCGTGTGTGTGAGTGGCGTTGCGTGTGTGAGTGGCGTTGCGTGTGTGAGTGGCGTTGCGTGTGTGAGTGGCGTTGCGTGTGTGAGTGGCGTTGCGTGTGTGAGTGGCGTTGCGTGTGCTGCCTTCATTGAAAGGGATAATCTAACTCCTGAAATGTTCTTGATTATATAACCCAAGATCAAACAAAAACTAATTAACTATTGGAAGAAAAGCATGAGACCTTTAAAAAACACTTTCCTCCTTCACTAAAACATGAAGGTATACACCAAATTCAATAAACTGGGTTCTAGAATATTAATTTAATGTAAATATAACTGGTGTGGCTCTGATTTTATACTTTGCTTATACTTTTTTGTTAAACAACTGTGTAAACTAAGTGTTCTGGCATCTAGATGCGACGGACCACACTGTAGAAAACCTCAAATCCAAAACCGTGGCATAATGTAAAGAACAGGAATTATTACCACGATAGCCCATTTTATTGGCTTTATAGCTAAAACAAGCAACTGTAAGATCAGTCAAAGCTAAAAACACATTGGGATTTTGACGAGAACAAAACATTAAGTGCCCACATTTTGAAAATCACTGGGATTGTTCTCGCTATACTAATGTTTAAGAGGAAAAAAGGTCAATGAAACTCAACTGCGTGTACCAGAGATGAGGAAGAAGAACTGTTAAACTAAAGTCATGTAAATAATTACAAGGAAGGACGGGTGAGAGACGCACGGAGAGCAGCAGCCTTTGATGTGCTGGCCGGCCGACAAGTGAATAATTAGGGGAGGAGAAATGCTGGCATGAGGCCGAGCGCACGCTGGGGTTTTAGGAAAAAAACAGAGGAGGTGGTCTTAGGATACGTGAAAGGAGAGACTGAGGTGGAGTGGACTGGAGGGGAAGGAGACCTGGCCCGGAAGTTGCTTAAAGAAGAGACACGTGAACACTATAAAAGGCCTAGTTATTTATTATAGATTTTACATTTTAAAATATTAAAATCAAACATAAGAGAGGTTTTTGAACAGCGCACACCCCGAACTCACACATTCAAAGGTTCTGTCATATGTGATGTACACAAAGGCGGCCTGGTGAAAAAGATTTTGCCCAGGATCACACACATTAGTGAAGCAGGGATGCCGGGATTAATCTTAGACGTTTCAAATTCACGCTGCATTTCAGCCATCTTTCATTTATAACGTGGTTTCACTTCAATAAAAGACCATAAACAATGAAGAAAACGTTGTTATAATAATAATCTACAACTTAAATTAAACACATTACTGAAGCTTCCTAACAGTTTGTGCCGATCAAAGATGATTTTCTTTGGAAGAGTGAGGTGTATGGAAGCCGATGGGCAATGAAAGTCGGTGTGCTTACTGCCCTGGTGCGGGTGCAGCATGCAGTATTGTTGTAGGGCTCCACATCATATATAACACCACACACCCTGAAAATGGCGAGGAGGGGGGGCAAGGGAGGTGGTGAACTCAGACAACGGGAGGGGGCGGGAGCAAAGTTAACTTGGACAATGGTGGCGCACAGAGAAGACCTTGAAACGCAAGCAGGAGGACGGGACGGGCTGAACAAGAAGTAAAAGCAAACTTCCAGATTAATACTTTCTTCCCCCAACACGTGTCCCTATCAAAACGAATGTAACCCACTTACTCGGGATACATCCTCATCCATGGACGTCCACAGAAACTGAACAGATCGCACAAGAATGAGATTCCAAAGGCAGGGGAGAGGGGCTGCCCCAGGACCAGGGGAGCCTAAGATAGCAGGGGGAAGGAGAGCGAGCTGTGAGGAGAGGGTAGAACGAAACCAAATTAAACAGACAAGCGGAAAACGAAAGCCGTGCAAAACTAGATGGGCCGGCCAGCAGTGAAAAAAGTAATGTTTCGGGAGAGCCTGGTGCGGGAATGCGAGCGAGGGGAGGCAGGCAGATTACGAGGGAAGCCGGATGGGGGCGGGAAAGCCTGGTGGGAGGCGTGAACGCCGGATGGGGGCGGGAAAGCCTGGTGGGAGGCGTGAATGCGCGAGGGGAGGCAGGCGGGAGGCAGGCGGATTGGGAGAGAAGCCTGATGGGGGCGGGAGAGCCTGGTGGGTGGGCGTGAATGAGGGGAGGACTGGGCTGGGCTTGCATGCGATGCGCGTGCATGTACACGGGCACTGCATAAAAACCGCGGGGCTGAAAGCCCTTTGGTTTGAAGATGTTTTCGCCACATGAATTCTCGCTACGCTCGATGCGCTTGCGCGCATCGATAGGTCGCGAGACCTAAAAACCAGGGTGGATGGTGAAAATACCTTCCAAGTGCATGTTACTTATGCACATAGAATTACTCTCGGGAAGAACGGGAGTAAAGGTAACTTCAGCTCACACGCAATATCTCAAAGCTAGAAAATGTTCGAATATACTCCCTAAGAAAGGAGGGGTCTTTCATTAAAAACCTGCACTCTGGACGTGCCTGTTACAAATCAGTCATGTACCCTCCCTCCCCCCTCCCCACACCCCCGTGCAGGCTTCCACTGAATTTACCGACAACAAGTTTGCGGTAAAATGAATCCAGTAGCAGCTAAAGGATGCTGAAACAACACCAAGCCCATGAGGCAAAATACTACAAAAGAAAGAAACGCATACAAGGCCAGGGGTGTCCAGTGTACGTCCACGGGGGCTGGACCCATGACAGATTCTCCACATAACCAAAGACCTTTAAATGCGGAGTCAGGCCTCAAGCAGAGTGAAATTAAGGGGCGAAATTTCATTCCGCCTGATTCAAAGTGCGTAAATTAATTCACACCTGTTTTTATGGGCGTGGGAGAAGCAGCCCTGGTGATTCCCAGCCACTCATTTTTCATCGTAAAAATGCACACAAAAAACTCCTCCCCGTGTCACCTGGACCTCTTCTCCATTTTTCCCATCCCACTCATAGTTCTTCACATACATTTATTACCTGCTTAAAACGGGTGGTAAATGAATGTAGTAAAATCCAAAAGAATGGGGAATACTGTGCGGTTTTATCCCACAGTAATTCCCCATTTCATCAGGTTTTACTCGTAATTCACAGTGCTGGTGCGGATTTACTGTATTGTAGGGGTAAGATTACATGTGAATTTACTGTTACCTTTGTATAGTGCAATTTGCCGTCAGGCCTAATGGTATGGAAATGTGTTTTGGGTGGAAATCTTGAACATCGGGTTCGGAGCCGGGATTAGTGGATCAATGTTTAACAACCAAGGACTAGTCCTATAGGAGCCAATGCCTCAGGATCAGGATCAGGCCTCACCAACCAATCTAAGACACAAACAAGCCAGGGCTGGGAGTCACCATACCCAATGCTGCTTTGTCTCTTAATAGCCAACCCATCACCAACCTGACAAACCCCTCACAGCAGCAAGGGGGCGCTGTACACTGTGGGCGCTGCAATACCTAAGGTCCTGCGACAACAGACCCTCCAGCTCCTTGAAGCCCTTGATGCGTGCGAGAGCGCTAGCTGCTACTCAGAGGGGCTGGCAGACAGCAGGTCCATCAACCACAGCAACACTGGTGAACTGCATTGCCCATGATGCCTAGGGGCGAACCTGCTGGGAGGTGAAGCAGTGTGATCCCACATTTGTTTCCACAGCCACACTGCTGGACTACAAAAAGCACAGCTCCAGCAGGGAAATTAAATAAATGTTAAAACGATTGGGCAGAGATTACGAAACATGCCATTTCACAGGTATACAGACACCTAGTTTTAGTGACGTAAAGAGAGGGCACTATTGGGAGATAATGGCCGCCTCTCACGAAGGGTGTACAGCCGAAGATGAAGCCCCCTAATGAGGAAGAAGAGCAATGAACTTCACAATGGGCACGGCTCCCTATGTCACTAAACATGTAAGCAGATACTTGGGGGAGTCTGGCACCCCCGCACTCTCTCCCCACAAGCATAACCCATATCCCCACTCTCTTCCTTGCCCTCCCACTGTGGCACACAAAGGTTAGACATGTACTGCTCCAGCTCAAATGGTCAGAGCGACTGCAGGGCCTGAGGAGGGCCAACCTAGGAGTATTCGCTTTTGGGGGACTGTGGAGAACCCCACAAACATCTACAGAATTCCCCCTTTGGCCATGAGATCCCTCTGTCAGGCGCACTGAGGACCTGAGCTGAAGCCACGCATGCCTGGCAGTCAGCCAGCAGGGCTAGCAACATGCCTCTCTGGCCATGATCATTTTCCTGGCTGCTGTCACTGACAGCTACTGCTGTCGTTGGGTGACAGCCGCCAGGAAGAAACGTGAATGTTCAAGCAGATGATCTTAACAGCTATTGTGGCCTACCACCGCCCTATTTTTCTCAATGTAGGCCGAAACATGTCTGTGCTCTAATACCATGAGATGATGATGATGAATTTTTATTGTATAGAAATAGTAAAATAACGATTACAATAGTTTAAAAAAATTAAGTACCACACAGAGTGCCTTCCATAAACAGATCAGATTGGCTTTGATGATAATAGTCAATAGATATTATTTCAAAAGACTACAGGTAAGGTCCAAAAATCAGCTTTCCGATGATCTGGATGTCTCTAGATGAAGAACCATGTCAACTACTTCTGTGACAGAAAATAGGAAACCGGAAGACAAGCCAACACCCAATAGCACAGCACATGCAGCACACTGTCCCCACCTTTCACCATCAACGAGGCCACAAACAGTGATGCTCCAGTAGCATATGGGCGCAGTATGACACGGGTGAACCAGTGAAAAGCAACCCGTGGTTGTCGCTCTTACCTGAGAGATTCTGCCATACTCCTTAGGTCTTCATTTTGCTGTTTTAATCGTTCCAGCTTCGCAAGGATCTTGGAGAGTTCTCGGCTGGAGTGATCAGGGTGGTCACTGTCCCGCACCAAATGTCCACCAATGTAGAACAACAAGGTCCCCCAGGCAAAGAGAATGAGCATAATCCAACGCCAGGAGCCCGTCCATGGCCGCATTTTAGATTTTCAGTGCACTCCAAGGCCGTGTTCACTCATAAAATAACAAAAAACATCGTAACTCTCCGGTCCGCTTGAGGAAAGCCAACTTCGCAGCTTCACCGTTGACTTACGGCATCCTTCGCAGCCGGTTCAAATCCTCCACGGGCCGTAACATCAGTCCTTTTGGCACTGTGAAGTCCGTGAGCAAACTCTGAAAACAGAGGGAAAGAAAGTCAATTAGTTTTTAAAGATGGATACATTGAACGTATAGGTGACATTCTGAGCCTCATCAGCGGCCTAGCCTCTATCACGTGGCAGCCTCAGCAACCGCTGGTCAAAGTTTGCATCTATCTGGTGAGGACTACATACACTGTGCCCAGCTTCACCGGATGACTTTTAGAGTACAAGTTCCCAAACTGTGGTCCTCATTGATACTACGACACAATTTATGGGACCGCCAGAAGCTGCCCACAGACCATCGAAGGAACTTCGTCTTTTTGCATTCTTGGTACATTTGTCTAAACTTTGCTTTGAAAAGTACATGTTTCTAGCTACATTTTCCAGATAAAACTGCTTTTTTGGTTTAACACGTCCCTTCCTCTATAAAATATTACACGGCACGCCCCTCTCCTCTTCTTTATAGTGCCTAAGGAAGAAGCATCATGCCTCTATCAGCTACAGTGCAGCTGGTGTGACAGCCTGCAGCACTGGCCAAGATACTCTTTGCTGTATAAAAAGCATGCTTAGTTTATTAAAGATTTAATTTAAGGTTCCATGCATATATTTTTTAACTGTTCTGCGACTCACCCTTTGCTGCAGCCTGTTACCTCTGTTTATACTGAACTGATGTAGGTCTTTTAATTCGTAATAATATAAAAAGGCGGAACACTGCGCACTCACACTACACCACAACTGTTTATATATTTTTAATAAATTCACAACACATGAACAGCTGAAATGATTCGGTGGCAGAGTAGCACACTGCATTTTGGAGGTAGCATTCCATTCTGCTGTGTTTGAGCTCCTCTGTTCCATTGTAGAATGGCTGCAGCCATATGTAAACCAGCAAAGACCGACCGAAAAACAGTATTAGAGACCCGAGTGCAGGGCCAGGCCAGGTCAGGCATCAAGAGGAACAAGGAACACGCGTTTCCGTTCAGAGAGGATGTCACGTGACGCATCTTTTTTAACTGCTCTGGGCGTGTATGGATTTGATTTAATTCGTTGTGTGCAAGTTATAAATTCACTAAATTAAACTATTTTTCTAATCACGACCAATGATGTGTATGGCGATAATGTTGCCTATTTACCCTGCGGGCGTTGGCATAATGAAGTCCTCCCCCTCCCCACCCCCCATCAGTCGACCAGTCAAAATTGTTTATCGTCTTGAATTGCAATGCATTTAATTAAAATCCACTTTCACTGGTATAGGCCTGTGCATTAACACAGAGAGCCTTTTCATTACTAATACAACGGATGCCAAATGTGCTTTAAGGCATGTCAAATGGAGTCAGTGGTCGGATGAAAAGCTGGAAGGTGCTTTGTTTTAGCTACGGAGGACACGCAGGGACACGCATTCTTTAAACCGGGTGCGTAGCTACGTAACATCTTTATCATAATTCACCTTTTAAGTAGCTGCATGTTAAATAACGTATGAGGTGGTCCTGCAATGGAGGGGTTTCCTTTAAACCCAAAGCGCCCGTGCCCTCTTCCGGCTTTAATGTATCTACTGAAGTACATATGTTCCCCAGTAGATGGTCTGAACGGAATGCTGGGACTGCGTGGATAAGAATCATTGTGGGGGACACCAGCTTGGGGCTGCTAACTGGACACCCACCCCCATAATCTGTGGGGTCAACTACCCCACACCTGCCACAGCCCACTTTCGTTCAATACAGCGCTCTTCAAGACCTCCCTCCTCCATCACCCTCTAGGCACTTTGCTCCAGGTAAGCCATGTGCTGCAATAAACGTTTACAAGACGAGTATTTCTACGGTTATTACCAATGCATCACTTGAGAAAAAAAAAATCAAAATGATATTGCATGCATCTTGTTAGCAATTTGATAACTATTGACATTTCTGTGTGCGTTCCTCTTTCCATAAGATGCCTTTCACAATAACCGCTCGCTTGAGTGGTTCTCACTGAACTTGACCTGTCCGCAATGCTTTTTATTGACCTCCACACGTCCTTGTCCCTTCTATCACTGCCTAAACCACTTGTCATATCGCACTCGGATGTCAGCAGTGAAAAAACTATCAAGACCGCTCGCGCCCATTCACCGATGCTCTGGACACTCTATACTCATCTGATGCCTCCCTCGCTGATACTCTCAAAGTTCCTACCCTCACAACCCTCAAGGCCATCATCAACTTCTACACTTTCATTCAATTTTATCTAGCAGGTCCTGGTCACACCAACCCTTTCTACACCAGTTTCAAAGGCTCCAGCTTTTTTTTAAGGTCTGGCTGCCAATCATTTTCAGTGCCATTCGCAAGCACGCATGTGATCATGTGATCAATACATGGCCACAGCCAAGAGCAGATGATTGCACTGTGCTACACTCTTTACGTTGTGGCCTTGGTGATATGGGACGGTAGCTACTCACTGCACACCCAGCCAGTAAAGACCAGTCAGCAGCACCACCGACTCTTCGGGTTCTGGTAGGGCTTCACATCGGAGCCATGCAACCGCGCTAGATGCATTTTCTTGGCCCCTTCCTTTGGCCTTCTCTTGTAACTCACCAAAGAGTTAATACAGAGAAAGCAAACACATTGTCTTTGCCAGTGCTTGTTTAAAAAAATACACCATAGAGTTCTTCACAACCTTTAACCCTTTACATTTTCTCTCATCACCTACCTTCTTAGCGTTTCACTCTCTGTCTCGCTCTATTCTAAATAAATTACTTCCCCTAAACCCTGCTAATGCTTATTGTAGGTCCCACTAAAAACGAAGGCCTCCCATAACTTGTCAACACATCAAGGTTTCTTTCCTGCCTTTGTTTTCCTCCGAAGACAGAAGTAAACAAAT
Organism: Lissotriton vulgaris; assembly: GCF_964263255.1. NCBI lineage: Eukaryota > Metazoa > Chordata > Amphibia > Caudata > Salamandridae > Lissotriton > Lissotriton vulgaris. The sequence continues at coordinate 86,614,960 of NC_141697.1, read as the reverse complement.
GAATGAAAAGATGTATGGATAAAAGAATGGGGACACTGGCCTCGGTCCGTATCACTTTATAACGGAACCTATGTGTGTTTTACAGGATGCAGGGAGTCGGCCTGTAGCACTAACAGATGCCTTTAATGTGTGTCATGCACTGAACACCAGCAGGGAAGGGAGTGTGTCAATTATTCATTAGTGCTAGATGACTCGACTCTAGTCACCTCAAGGAACTTCGCAATTAAAGCAGGATTACCGAAAGCCACAACCATAAGAGCAGAGTTATAGGCGGCGTAAAGGATTTCCAATCCACCTCACTCTGTGTACGCCCAGCACTGCCTCGCTAGAGGGTACAGGAGCATCCTCTGTGCATCTGGAGGTAACATGCTTTCAATGGGGAACTCGAACACAAAGCAATTACCAGTGGGATCGGCTGGTAATGGAGGCAGCCTACTAAAAAAGCATCTTTTAAGATTCCAGACTGCATGAATTAAAATCCTTTATTCCCAAAGGACCGAGGCTGGTACATACTGTGGTGCTGCCTATTTCAAGAAAGAAAACGACTTTAGAGTGTAAGGATAAAGATATATTCTCACATCTGTGGATATACCTAGTTATCCCTGCAAATAAACCTGCAGCCATACCCCAGGGGCATTACAAGGTGTAAACAATGAAGTAGAGACAAGGTGATGATGCAAATTCTTGTAGGGGAAGCCCTAGAGAGTGAGAGTCAACAGGAACAAAAATGTGGTCCCTCGCGGATTCTTGGTACTCGGGAAGAAATCAGCGGCCATAAAAAGTACGGTAGTAATGAATAAAAACCGTAACAAATGTGTATGCAATAACGATTTGAATATGATAAACTGTGAAACTAACATCAGAATTATTCATCGACATCTATTTCCCCACGCACCTGCACCAGTCAGATCAGGAGACAAGCAGCATCGTGCAATTGGAACTATCAGCATTTTACGAAAAACTCTCATTTCGGAAGACCATATTTTTTTCATAATGTTCAGTTTTTAAATTCAAAATTCTCTTATCGTTCATGACCTTAACCCGTTCCGTGCTCATGACGAGCTCAGCTCGTCATGAGGCACAGTCGCGCTGTGCTCATGACGAGTTGAGCTCGTCATGACCGTTGCGCCGCGCCACGCCCGCACGCGGGATAATTATCCTGCTGTGCTGGGCGTTCCATTGGAACGGGCAGGGTCGTGACGAGCTGAGCGTGCCCCCTCCTCCCCCCAGCACAGCAGGGGAATTAGCCCCACGGGGGAGGGGTTAATATACATGTAAAAAATAACCGATTACAACTTGAGAGGCAAGAATCCATTGAAAAAAACAAATTAATTGAGCAGCCCTGAAGTAATGCAAGTTGCCATGTGGTATGAATGCCCCCACATCACCTATACTCAACTCATAGTGCAAGTAGCCATGTGGTATGGACTGGCCCACATCCCTCAACACCTTCTTTGGGCATTTTATTGCATAGTGGGCAGTGTTATAAAAATCAATATTTCAATGGAATGAGGTTATACCCATAAAGTAGTTTCCATAATAGGGAGGAACTGTAGTATTTCAGTGAATTAAGCACAATGAGCTCTTCTAATTTCCTTCTTAAAAGCTTATTCATCTCAAAGCAAAATAACTAAAACATCTGCCCGCATTAACCATTCCCGTGGGCTTGATTACGCTTTCTTCTTTTAAAAGGTGAATAAGCTTGACAAATCTAAGAGCGGTTCGTATCCCATTCTTACTTGGGCACTTCAGAGAGCAGATGAAAAGCCTCTGACTTTTAGGTACAATTATGAAAAAGAATTCCAACTTTTGTTTTGCAGGCAACTAGAAAACTGTGTAGAACATTTAATTTTCTTTTTCAATAACATTTTCCTATTGGAAAAAGAATTGCTCTGGTGACAAATGAATTGAATAAAAATAAATACAAAACGGTAAGGAGTTGTATCAGGCAACATTTACACATGTCTTGGCCTTTGCCCACAAGGTTTATTATGACACTACCTCAGATGATGAATGTGGCATATTTCATATGACTTGTACAAACATATAGTCTCCTTGGATAGACAAGGTGTTTCTACAAGGTATGTGATACAACTAGTGCCAAGCAATATACAGGAGTGCAACTATGAATGTAGCTAGCTGGAGGGGTCGCCTTCATTTATTTACTTTTAGTTGAAAAGATTTATAAAGCGCAAACATGACCCTTGCGGGCATCAGAGCCTTGTACTCAGAGGCAAAAGCATGAAATAAACTCAGTGCAGTTGAGGTCAACATTGTAAAACAACAAGGAGTAAACAAGATCAGATACCGGGGAGTGGGCCCGCTAGTTCAGTTTCTCATGTAGTGCACTATATTTCCTGTAACATTCAGCCAAACAATCAGAGTGGCTCGTCCCCGCATTGTAAAGTAAATGACCAATCTGTAATCAGCCCAAGAAGTATTCTTCTAGTATTGGTCCCGGAGGGCCCTAGAGTAAAATAACAATTTACCATCCAATCAGAACAAGTAGAGAAAGATATGTTGGGATAAATGTCAAATCTGACAGCAAGGGGACTTGAGGAAGAGTACAGGATGATGCAGTTACTGTTCACTCACTCATTACTATGCTTACCAGAAATGTTAGTAGAACAAACCCACACAATTTGTATGATAGATCAGGGGTAAAGGCCGCTGAATCCAAAAGCTTAAGACAGCTTCAGTATTTTAATATAAAGATGCAATCACTGAGTATGTACCGATACCTTATTAACAGTTGGCGGTATTTGAATGTTTCATCACTAATGTAAATTCATATTCAATGGGGTCTTAAAGGAATACATCCTATATTGATAAAGGAAAATAGACCATGTACATTCATCTTAAGGTGTGTAGCAGAAGGCCCTCTTATGCGACAACTGGTAAGGGTTCTAAAAAGTTTTCAGAAACGAGAATTGGTGCCTCTTGGTAAACTACTGTGTTGTGTCGTATTGTAGGGCTCGGCCCTACTGTTCAGCGTTCCCTTCGTCTCCCAGCTATGGTCCCAGTTTACAAACACCACGTAGGTACATTAGCAATCTAATAATAAACTAATACAACAGGAAGGAAGGAGCTAGCTGCACTCAGATTACTTCAAATGTAATTGATCTACAAACATACTCTTGGGGGGAAAACAGGGTATCTCTAATTATCTGTTACATCATTTACCATGTACTAATGGAATTCTTGAATTACAGCTGTAGTTAACCACCAACATTGAGAGACATCTGTGCAAAGCCGTGTGTTCTAAGAAAGACCCCCTACGAAATGCATCTCAGGTAATGCTGTGTAAGAAGCAAGAGTGATCCAAGGCCGGCTTCTGAGAAATCACGTGTAGTGTTCAAGCATGACTGCAGAACCCAACCATATATACTGCATGTCAACTCAAGGGCACTGCAATCCGTACCACGGTCCACCACTTAATCAAATGCCGCAGCCACTGATGAACCCAAGAGCAGATCCGCCAGTCAGCAGACCGCCAGCTAGCCAACCATTCTTCACCCGTAAAACATTCTCTTGGGAAAAAAAAACAACGATATGCCATTCGTTTTAAATCAACACACTGTGCTAAAGGGTGGCTACCTGTGCTACAGCTCTTAAGGCTGCAGTCACGCCACCAGCGGCTTCTCTACTTCCCTAATGAACCCCTTCTTGAGACATGCATCAGGTCTGCTTAACATGCACAGGTTGGCCCTTCCCTGCATTCCAAGGACCAAAGGCATCCAACCTGGGCCATCAGCCAGAAGGAAATAGATATTGGAAAGAGATGATGGCAGATCCTTTGGAAAATCTGAGCCCTGGCAAACTATCTAAAACGGCGCACGGTCTTGGTGTGCGCCACGCGCCTGCCGCAGACTAGGACAGTGTGCCTGTTCTGTAATCGGGCTCTGGCGCAGAACTTGTCCCTCCTCTCTGATCCGTTGTTGTTAGGTGGGGTTAACCTCGCCGAGGACAAATCATCGGGCTTGACAGTAGAGAGTTCCTGAACAGCAGAGGTTCAGCACATGGTGCCACCCCGTGTCTGTGGTTCAATGGCCCAATGCCACCAACGGGCCCAGCGCGTGCTAGTGGGGAGGCGTTCCATCCCACCAGAGTGCGAGTAGGATCCATGAGCTACAGGTGCTTGCCAAGCGGACCTGGAAGGTAGACAATGAGATACTCGATCTGCCTCAGCAGCGGCTGCTAGTGACCCAGCCTTGTTACTGGTTGTGATGGCGCCGCCTCTTCCTGCTCAGGTGGATGCAGTCGGTGATAGGGACAGAGCAGCATGATGAGCTTGCGGCACCAGGGGCGCCACCCTACACATCATCCTTCATAGGCCGCCTGTTTCAGCCCTCTACTCCTGTTCTGAGCCTTGGAAGGTTCATAGCCCATTCTAAACCCACGCTCTCTACCTAATTCCCTGCCACTAACTCACCCGCTCTAGGCCTGGTACTTACCCCTATGTGCTCATGTCCTACCCACAGGCCGCGTGCCCTGCCTCTGTACTACTCTACGCAATAAAGACTTGCACTGCTGTTTCCAATGCTGTACATAGAAAGGTGTACTGTTCCTGCCCGTGCAGTACCTATGCAAAGCTCAATCTGTTTCCAGCTATACTACACCGGCTCTACACGCGAGGCACTTCCTGCAGCCAACGTGCTTATTATGCTTTAAGAATGTACTGTTACTACCTGCACTGTGCCTAATTCGTGTCGGTACCAAAAGTATACACTGTTGCAGGCTCGCTGCACTTGTTCTCTTTGATACAAAGCAACCTGTACTGCTGTGGCCTATGCTGCGCCTGCCCTGTCTGCGAGAGAGGCTTGACTGCGATTACTCTGTGCTGTCAATGTTTAGTGAGTTAGGAACTCTGTACTGCACCGGCCTATGCTGTACCTCTCGTGTGTGAGGGAGGCTTGCACTGTGGGTACTGTGTGCTGTCTGCTGTCAATGTTTAGTGAGTTAGGAACTCTACTGCAGCGGCCTATGCTGTGCCTCTCGTGTGTGCCTCTCGTGTGTGAGGGAGGCTTGCACTGTGGGTACTGTGTGCTGTCTGCTGTCACTGTTTAGAGAGTTAGGAACTCTACTGCAGCGGCCTATGCTGTGCCTCTCGTGTGTGAGGGAGGCTTGCACTACAGTTACTATGTGCTGTCTGCTGTCAATGTTTAGTGAGTTAGGAACTCTGTACTGCAGCGGCCTATGCTATACCTCTCGTGTGTGAGGGAGGCTTGCACTGTGGGCACTGTGTGCCGTCTGCTGTCAATGTTTAGTGAGTTAGGAACTCTACTGCAGTGGCCTATGCTGTACCTCTCCTGTGTGAGAGAAGCTTGCACTGCGGGTACTCTGTGCTGTCAATGTTTAGTGAGTTAGGAATTCTACTGCAGCGGCCTATGCTGTACCTCTCCTGTGTGAGAGAGGCTTGCACTGCGGGTACTCTGTGCTGTCTGCTGTCAGTGTTTAGTGAGTTAGGAACTCTACTGCAGCGGCCTATGCTGTGCCTCTCGTGTGTGAGGGAGGCTTGCACTACAGTTACTATGTGCTGTCTGCTGTCAATGTTTAGTGAGTTAGGAACTCCACTGCAGCGGCCTATGCTGTACCTCTCGTGTGTGAGAGAGGCTTGCACTGCGGGTACTCTGTGCTGTCAATGTTTAGTGAGTTAGGAACTCTACTGCAGCGGCCTATGCTGTGCCTCTCGTGTGTGAGGGAGGCTTGCACTACAGTTACTATGTGCTGTCTGCTGTCAATGTTTAGTGAGTTAGGAACGGTTCAGCGGCAGCCTATGCTGTACCTCTCGTGTGCGAGAGGCTTGCACTGCGGGTACTCTGTGCTGTCGATGTTTAGTGAGTTAGGAACTCTATACTGCAGCGGCCTATGCTGTACCTCTCCTGTGTGAGAGAGGCTTGCACTGCGGGTACTCTGTGCTGTCAATGTTTGGTGAGTTAGGAACTCTATACTGCAGCGGCCTATGCTGTACCTCTCCTGTGTGAGGGAGGCTTGCACTACAGTTACTATGCGCTGTCTGCTGTCACTGTTTAGAGAGTTAGGAACTCTACTGCAGCGGCCTATGCTGTGCCTCGTGTGTGTGAGGGAGGCTTGCACTACAGTTACTATGCGCTGTCTGCTGTCACTGTTTAGAGAGTTAGGAACTCTACTGCAGCGGCCTATGCTGTGCCTCTCGTGTGTGAGGGAGGCTTGCACTACAGTTACTATGCGCTGTCTGCTGTCACTGTTTAGAGAGTTAGGAACTCTACTGCAGCGGCCTATGCTGTGCCTCTCGTGTGTGAGGGAGGCTTGCACTACAGTTACTATGTGCTGTCTGCTGTCAATGTTTAGTGAGTTAGGAACTCTACTGCAGCGGCCTATGCTGTGCCTCTCGTGTGTGCCTCTCGTGTGTGAGGGAGGCTTGCACTACAGTTACTATGTGCTGTCTGCTGTCACTGTTTAGAGAGTTAGGAACTCTACTGCAGCGGCCTATGCTGTGCCTCTCGTGTGTGAGGGAGGCTTGCACTACAGTTACTATGTGCTGTCTGCTGTCAATGTTTAGTGAGTTAGGAACGGTTCAGCGGCCTATGCTGTACCTCTCGTGTGTGAGGGAGGCTTGAACTACAGTTACTATGTGCTGTCTGCTGTCCATGTTTAGTGAGTTAGGAACTCTACTGCAGCGGCCTATGCTGTGCCTCTCGTGTGTGAGGGAGGCTTGCACTACAGTTACTATGTGTTGTCTGCTGTCCATGTTTAGTGAGTTAGGAACTCTACTGCAGCGGCCTATGCTGTGCCTCTCGTGTGTGAGGGAGGCTTGCACTACAGTTACTATGTGCTGTCTGCTGTCCATGTTTAGTGAGTTAGGAACTCTACTGCAGCGGCCTATGCTGTGCCTCTCGTGTGTGAGGGAGGCTTGCACTACAGTCACTATGTGCTGTCTGCTGTCAATGTTTAGTGAGTTAGGAACGGTTCAGCGGCAGCCTATGCTGTACCTCTCGTGTGTGAGAGAGGCTTGACTGCGATTACTCTGTGCTGTCAATGTTTAGTGAGTTAGGAACTCTGTACTGCAGCGGCCTATGCTGTACCTCTCGTGTATGAGGAAGGCTTGCACTACAGTTACTATGTGCTGTCTGCTGTCAATGTTTAGTGAGTTAGGAACGGTTCAGCGGCAGCCTATGCTGTACCTCTCGTGTGTGAGAGAGGCTTGCACTGCGGGTACTCTGTGCTGTCAATATTTAGTGAGTTAGGAACTCTGTACTGTGGTATATGCTGTACCTCTCTGGAGGGTGAAGGAGACTTGTACTCAAGGGTACTCCGTGCTGTCAGAGTTTAGAGAGTTAGAACCTCTGTACTGCAGCAGTCTATGCTGTACCTCCCCTGTGTGTGAGGGAGGCTTGCGCTGCGGCTACTCTGTGCCATCAATGTTTAGAGAGTTAGGAACTCTGTACTGCGGCGTATGCTGTTCCGGCGTATACTGTGGGTGAGTGAGGCTTGTGCTGCTTTTACCAGTGCTGTTTGTTCCGAGTGAGAGAACTTGCTCTGATACTTGCAGTGTTGCATATGTTTTATATATGTACAAAAAGTACTCCCTGTACTGTACTTTAGGTATAGGTAGACAGCTTGCCTGTATGTAGACTGCGTATTTGTGGGAGTTCTGCACTGTTCCAGAATTTGCTAGTGAACGAGAGCGAGTACGAGGGTGTGCGTGGGTAAGCCCGGACTGCTGCAGCGCGCTGCAGAAAGCTTCGCCAGTTTGTGTGCATTGTAATTTGTCTGTATCAGGGAAGCTTGCACTGCTGCCTTTGTTGTACTTGTTCCATGTGAGAGAGAAGCTTGTCCCTGGTACTCGTCTAACCCTAGGTATCTGCAGATCCTTGCATTGCCTCTGGTTCCACTATACCAGTTATTTATTTATTTTAAAAGTTTTATATAGCGCGAACAAGATCTTTGCAGATAACAGACCGCTTTACATAGGCAAGGGGTAGGAGGTAGGGTGGGTACACGAGGGAGCATAGTAAGGAAGGTAGGTCATCAATGCAAGTAGTACAAATAAGAGGGAGCATGAAGAATCGGGTAAGGTCGATAGTACAAGTAAAACATATATGCAAAGGGATCAAACAGGTAGTACAGATCGACGTAGAGTCTTAAAAGATCAAAAAGTAGTAGTTCAAGTGTATTTAGCCATGAGGATAGCTTTAACTTCTTTCTTAAAAAGAGAAGTGGAGGGGATGAGCCTGGTTTCAGGAGGGAGTGAGTTCCAGATCCTAGGCGCCATTCCTGAGAAGGAGCGTTTGTAGGTTCTTTCCTTCCGGAATCTTCGAGGCTTCAGCAGAAGATAGTTTGCACTTCTGGTGGTTCTGGAGCCGCCGGACATTGTCAACTTCTGAGTGAGGTAGCCGGGTGAGTTCAGGTGTATGGCCTTGTGCGTCATGCAGGCAATTTTCAGATGTATTCTGGCTTCAAAAGGCAGCCAGTTCAGGGATTTGAAGTCAGGGGAGATATGTGAATGTTTTTTAGATCCAGTAATGAGCCTCGCTGCCGCGTTTAGTGAGGCCCTTAGGGGTGCAGTTGTAGTTAGGGGGAGACCGCAGAGGGCGATGCTGCCGTAGTCTATGCGAGGGATGATTAGCGCTTGTACAGCAGTTTGGAAGTCTTTGGCTGGGAGGAAGGGTTTGAGTTTCCTCAGGGTATTTATTTGGAAGTACGCTCCCTTAGTTGCCTTGCTGATATGCTGCTGCATGTTGAGATTGGCGTCCAGTGTTATGCCTAAAGATTTTGCTGAGTCCACGATGGTCGGTTGGAAATTGAGTGCAGTTAGGTGTTTAAGCCAGGTTTGAGTGGTAGAGATTTTCGTGGGAGGGGAAATCAGAAGGAACTCAGTTTTCACAGCATTGAGCTTGAGGTGGTTGTCGGCCAGCCAGGATTGGGTGTTTCTGATCGTTGAGTTAAGACGCATAATGTCTTTGGGGGATTGTAGTTTGAGATATAGTTGAGTTTCATCGGCGTACATGTGAAAGTGTACCTTGGATGATTGTAGCAAGGTGGTGAGGTTCCATAACTAGGTTGAACAAAGTAGGGGATAGGCAGGATCCTTGCGGGACGCCTAACGATACAGGTACTGGAGAGGACATCAAGTTGTTGCTCTTGAATTTCTGAGACCTGTTGTGAAGAAAAGAGGTGAACCACTGAAGAACAGTCCCAGAAAGACCCATTCTTGTGCTTAAGAGCTTGAGTAAGTTCTCATGTTTCACAGTGTTGAATGCTGAAGAGAGATCAAGAAGGATGAGGAGGCAGGTATCATTTTGATCTAAAAAATGGAGGGCGTCGTCAATTATGTGAGTCATAGCAGTTTCGGTACTGTGCCCTGCTCGGAAGCCTGATTGATGAGGGTTGAGGAGATCATACTGCTCTATGTGCTTTGTCAATTGTAGTTGAAAGCATTTTTCCAACAGTTTGTCGAGAGTGGGAATGCTGGCGATAGGACGGTAGTTGTTTAGATCAGTTGGGTCGGCCGATGGTTTCTTTAGTAAAGGAGTAACTTGTCCAACTTTGAGGGAGTCAGGGATTGTTCCTTGTTGGAGTGAGCTATTGATAATTTTAGTCCAGAGTGGGAGGAGCAAAGAAGTGAAGTCTTTTACAGCGTTAGCAGGAAGAGGGTCATTGAGGTGGTTGGATGGTTTCAGGGTGCTGAGTAGTTTGTCAATTTCTTCTTCAGAGTAAGTGTCAAAGGATGACCATGTCGCATTGTTTTTTGGATCATTGGGTGTTATGCAGTGGGGATTGGAGTAAAGGCTTGCGTCAATAAGGAGACCGCTCCTTATGTTGTCAGTTTTTTGGTTAAAGAAAGCAGAGAAATCTTCACAGGAAGGTGCATTGCCCATGGTGTCGACTGCTTGGGGTTGTTCCTTGGATTGTGATCGCATTAGCTCGAACAGTTTTCTTGGACGATTTTTTGCTTGGTCGAGCTGGAGTCTGAAGAAGTCTGACTTTGAGCGTTTTATTTTCCTGAAGTACGCGTTTCTCTTTTTCTTCAGAGTTTTTAGGTGCACAGCCGAGGGAACAGATCTCCAAGTGCGCTCTGCCATTCGCATGGCCCTTCTGTCTTCATTGAGACTCCCGTCGTACCAAGGGTTGGAGATCTTGGTGGAGACTCTTTTCAATTGCATCGGTGCAGCCTCGTTAATTATTGAGGTCATAGCGTTGATATAATGGTCAGTTAAGCACTGAACGTTAGTAACGCCGGTAGGGGGAAGTAGGAGATTGCAGCTGTTAGGGGGTAGAGAGTTTGGATCGAGTTTCTACAGGTCTCTTTTCCAGACTTTGGGTTTGGAGGTTTGGACCGGGATACGTTTAACTTTTTCATTGATAAAGAATGTGACAATATGGTGATCTGACCAGTCACAGGGTTGGATTGAATCAAGTTGAGTAGTGCCTTCTTTGGAGATGATAAGGTCGAGGATAGAGCCTTTGTCATGGGTCGGGCTGTTGCAAATTTGGGTGAGGTCAGAAGCATTAAGGTAATTTTTGAGGCTATTGACCACTGCGCCACTACGATCATTCCAATGAAGATTGTAATCGCCGAGGTAAATTTGTGTGTTTTGCCGTCCTGAGTTGATTGAGATTGTGTCCATGAGTTGTTGGGAGAAGGTGATGTTGTCCCCAGGTGGGTGGTAGATGATGTGTAGTGAACATACAGATTTGTTTTCACTGATGACATCAAGGCAGATGTTTTCACAGGAGGTAAGAGAAGGGGCGGTGACTTTATTAATTGAAAGGTTGCTCTTGTAAATACACGCGATTCCACTGCCTGTCTTCCTGGACCTGTCAAGTCTAATGATGCAGTAGTTGGGGGGGGGACTAGGATATCCATGATAGGAGTAGACGATTCAGTTAACCATGTTTCAGTTAGGATGGCTAGGTCAAGGTTCAAAGAAATGATGAGATCAGCGACCTCCGAGGCGTGTCTTTGGGACGATCTGCAGTTGAGAAGTGTGCATTTAAGTCTGGGGGTGCAGAGGGAGGAGGAGGGATCTAGAGTAAGGGAGACTTTTGTGAGGTTGTTGGGGACAGAGCCTCTGTAGTTATGCGTGGGGTGCCTGAGAGGGTTGGAGATAATCGTAGGAATGGACAGGTGTGTGGTGGCTAAGAGGTTTTGGCGATCCGGGACATATGTGCGGAGAAGGGTGTGTATGTCGAGGTCCGAAAGAGTCTTGATAGTGCGCCGCAGGCGGTTGGAGGAATTGCAAGAGGGGATAGAGGTCCAGTGTAGGGGGTGAGTAGGATGTGAGGGGGATATGCTGTTAGGTTGAGAAGTGGAGGTGTGAGGGGGGTGTGTGAGGAGTAGCTCTTTGAGGGTGTGGAGTTATTCTCTCACTTGGAGGAGGGTTGACATGATCGTGTCCAGCGTGGGGTTGGGTAAGGAGTTGGGGGTGGAAGGAGGGCAAGTGTCTTGGTTAGTGGAGTGGGGGGGGGAGAGGGGTGGGGGTGCAGTGGGGGGAGGGGAGAGGGGTGGGGGTGCAGTGGGGGGAGGGGAGAGGGGTGGGGGTGTTAGTGAGGTGGGTGGAGTTGGGGTTGGAGGTGTTGGTGAGTGTGTTGGTGTTGGAGGTGTTAGGGAGTGTGTTGTTGTTCGGGTAGTTGGGGAGGTTGGGGGGGGAGGGAGTGAAAGGATTAGTGATGGTGTTGGGGTTATTGGACAGGGAATCATTGATAGGGGGGTGAGCCAATTGCGGGACGTGAGGAGGCTGAGCGTTGCAGGGGTGACGGTGTAGTAGAAGGGAGTGAGAGTGGGGGGGAGAGGTTGCGGGAGGAGAGAGGGCCGGGCGTGGCGGGAGTGCAAAGAGTGGGGGGGGGGGGAGAGAGTTTGGGGGAGAAAAGAGGGCTGGGAGTGGAGGGAGTGCATAAGGTGGGGGGAGATGGGTTGGGGGAGAGTCATGTTGTGCTGGGTGCAGTCAGGTGAGGTTTGTTGTTCTGTGATGCTAGTCGGAAGTGTGGGGTTCTGGTAATGTGGGAGTGGGGTGGAGGGGGTGGCGGTGTTGATGGCGGAGGGAAGATCCGCGTCTGGGATTGAGGGGTGTGGAGTGTATGTGGCCGGGGGGTGATAGAGTATAGTACTGGGGGTAGGGAGGAGGTGCGTGGTAATGGTAGGAGGTGCTGTGAGGTTGAGGATGTTGGGATTGGAGGCCGGATGGTGTGGGATCTGAGCGTTGGAGATCTATTCTTTAAAAGTGGGGAACAGGTTGTCGAATAGGTCAAGGTTTCTGTCTGTGGATTGAATAAGGATAGTTCTGTTATTGTAGATAGTGATGGATGCTCTAGCTGGGTAGAGTTGGGATGGAGTGGTGGAAAGTGTTATGCCATGGGCAGTTTTCCTGGTGGTCGATATGGTGAGTAAGGTGAGAAATGCTTTTCTCCATTGTGCTCTGCGTATAGTATAAAGAATGATGTCGGTGCTCTTAGCTCTGTTGATGAGGGAGTAGTAGGTGTCTAAAAAGGGGGTTTCAGGGTGGGACTTTATGAAGTTGTGTTTAAAACGTTTTGCGTTTTTTTTGGAGAGCTCTGGGGGGTAAATGATTTTATATGTGTGTTTGCCAGTGGGTTCCATGTTGGACGAGGGGGAAGGGGCGGGTGAGGGGGGCTGTGCGGGTAGGTGTAAGAACAGAGCTATGATGTGCGTGGGGGAGATGTGGGAGAAGAAGTTAAGAAGTGTGTAAGGAGGGGTAGAGAGTTTGACTAGCCTAAGATGGCCGCTTGGTTAGGCATGATGAGGTGATGGGGATTGACTAGTCTAAGATAGCCGCCCGGATAGAGAGGTATCAGAGAGTAAAGTAGTCCTCTGTTTGTTCTTATGCCCTGAGAACAGGGATGCAGACAAGTTTCGAGGTAGTCCTGTTTCTATCTTACTGGGAGGGTAGAGGTGAGTCCTATGTCTATTTTGGAAGGCCAAGGGAAGGCAGTGCTTGTAGATTAGCTTTGTGAGGGCCTGGCAATTTGTTGTTACAGGTTTATGACACCAACCATTTTGGGTGAGAGATCTGTTTTCTGCGGAAGTCAGGGAAGTGGAGTCAAGTAGATACTACAACTTTATGGCCCCAGCCATTTTGGGCAGAGGGACACAGAAGTAAAGTCATGTAGATCAACTTAAAAAGCGGTGAAAAATAAAAATGAAAAAAAAAAACTGAGCAAGGGGCACGATACCTTGCCATAGTCCTGGGGCCGTTTTTCACGAGATGGTTGATCTGCTGGCTTCAAACACGCCCTTTTTCACGTTGTTGGTGTGTAGATTCCTCTTGAGGTTCCATAGAAATAATGCCTCCATTAATGAATGATAGCCGATGTTAGTGCTATCATCGTTGTTTTGTTTTAATCAGTGCACTTCCTGGGGGCGGGGCTATGAGGCGACTTCTCTCGGTGTTTGCAGCGCGGTCTTCCCAGGGGCCGCCGAATCCGCGATCCAGCCGGTCCGCCGCCCAGCTCTCCTCAAAGGCACTGCAGCCCAGTCGCTACTGCTCAGCTGCTACAGCCGGTCCGCCGCCCAGCTTTCCTCAAAGGCACTGCAGCCCAGCCGCTACTGCTCAGGGGCTCCGCCGCCAATCAGCGCCATAACTCCCGGTGGACGCTCCGGTGAGGGGGGAGAGGCCAGAGGTGCCTCCGCCGCGAGCCTCGTGGTTCAGGGCTTGGCGTTTCCGCAGCCGGCGCCTCCACATCGGCACACTCCGTATGGGGGGGGGGGACGGCCTCGCCACTTCGCTCCGCTCTGCACTTCAACTACTCTGCAGGCTCAGAGCAACCAGCCGCCACGGCAGGCAGTCACAGCAGTCTCGCACTCACCGACATGGGCAACGGTGAAGATCCGATGCCTTGCGGGCCGAGGTGACCGCTTGTGACCGATGATCGCAGCATCCACTCCAGGCAGACACGGCAGGCTCCAGCCCGCCGCCGAAGATCTGATGAGACCGGAGGTCGTAGCGGCCACGGCAGGCAGACACAGGCAGACTCCAACCCGCCGCCTAAGATCAGATGAGTGTGTCGGGGCCCCAGGCGGTAGCGCTTCTCTGACGCCCACAGCCTCCCGGTCGATCACGGATTGCTGATCGAGACCAGCCTCCTCGGCGACCGCAGCAGCCCCAGCAGGGTCTCACCCACCGTCCTGGGCTCCGCCGATGAAGATGGCAGGGGTCCCGGCCGCAGTGCTACAGGTACATGTTTTACCCCATTCAATCCAATTACTTTCAGGTTACAATCCAGTTACTTGTGTTCCTCGCTAAAGATGCGTGCTAACAGGGATAATTCCAAGCAAGGGATCCCAAGCTCCGGACTAGAGCTCCTACCAGGCGGCCATCTTCAATCTGTGGGCGTAACATACATTGCTGATTCCTGTGTTGCACCAGTTCTGGGTGTGTGAGGGAAGCTGGCGCTTGCCACTGCCTGTGCTGTAACTTTTCTGAGTTGAAGGTTTAGTAGTGCTGCATGTGCTGTGCCTGCTGGTTGTATGACGCGCCTTCATGTTGTTTGCCCCCATCACTTTTCTGTGTCAGCAGCAGAAATTATGCAGTCCACAAGTTCCATTTACATGGATGTATTTCCTACACAATTTAAGATATAGGCAACTTACATTTCTCAATCAGAGTTAAACCAAGTTAACTATGTTTATAGGGGAGCATAGGCATTTTACTCCTGTTTAGCAGTTGCAGGGCACACACAATTTAAAAACAAACAGAAAAAGGTCTAGAAAAAGGCAATACATCTGGGGAGATCACGTGTGTAAACACAAGTCATAGAGCTTTAGGGCGGTGAGTAATACATTCTTCTAAGTTAGACGAACTCTGAAGAGTCGTACGTTACCGCGCGAGCAGCAAGCGCATCAGAATTGCTCTACCGTTTCAGTACTAAGAAGTGCACCTTATCTTTGGTGTAATTTGCCTTAAAAGTTAAACCTGTCTAGGGGAAAACAGTCTGAGGCCAAGTAGAGACTTTATCTGGAGGATGTCTATACACTGTCTCACAACGAGAATGTGTGCTTGGACGGGGGAATATTAAGGCTGCCGAATATCAAGTGTCAGCGGTGAATTTCATGTCACCCATAGGTGTGCTCCATGGGCACTAAAATGAGGTGTCCAGGTGTAGCTTAGACTAGGAGCCGTGTAACATTTCTTCTTTGGGGAGAGGGGGGGAAGGACCCACCACACACATTCTTTTGGTTGGGGCATGGATATATGTGACATTTTCTTATGGTGGATGCAAGCTCAAGAGTTCAATCAATCAAACATAGCGTCTTGTAAAGCGTAACTTGTCACCCTGGGGGTCCCCAGGCGCTGGGGTTTTGTGAGCCTCGGTCGGGTGGCTGTGGTGGTCGAAGAGCCAGGGTTTGAGATACTTTCTGGGGACCTCCAGAGAGGAGGAGGTCGTTTGATGACTTGGCGACGAGGTAGGAGAAGGAACGACCTCCGCAGCGGCTTCGATGGATGCGGGCGATGCAGGTCAGGGTGAAGGAGTGGAGCTCCCTGGTTGGCTGGTGGAAGAGTTGAATTTTTTTAGGTTGTTTAGGAAGGGCCTTTGCTCGCTTGCACGTCCTTCCTTCCTCCCACCCCTGGTTGAAACTATGAACATCTCCTCTGGGGGAGGCAGTGAGGCTGGTGGGGTGCATGATCCAAGCCCACTGATAAAGAGGTCAACACTGCCTTGAACCCCTCTCTTCCTGCCCCCACCTTCCAAGATGGATTCAGTGCTACACCGGGTCTGGAGTGCAGACCACCAGACGAAGCCACACAAAGACCACTCCTCTGCCCTGCAGTCACTAAAGGACTGAAGGAAGAACAATGCCTACAAGAGGCAGGCCTCTCCCTTCCGCCTAACTGGGATTCTATTGGTTCTGCAGGGTGAGCATATGGGTGGGTGCTATGAGGAGGTGGGTGGGTGCTATGAGGAGGTAGGTGATGCACCACCCACCCTCCATCCCCGGTGGTGGAACCAAATGTGTGCTTCACTCCAAACCGGTTATAATTCCGTCTCGGCTATGTGTGAGAGCTGAGGGTTCATGCAGTGGCAAAAGGTCCTGAATGAAGACAAAGCCGAAATGGGTCCCATTCGTTGGTGTTCGTCGATGGCAATCAGCGTACTCGCTGGGTCAGAATTGCCCTGAAGTGGCTATTTCGAATGGTCTTCATTAAGGACCTTTTGCTCATTGTAAGCTGTGTAGCATTATAAATAATTGTTCCTTGATAGCTATGCAAAAGTATCTAACTGTAATATCTAAGGAGAAGTGTGGCTCAATGGTTAGAGCGGCAGACCCTGATGCAGAGGTCTAGCCCGGGACCAGGGTTTATTTCCCGCCTCGGCGGGTCTTGGGCTCAATTTCCCCGGACCTGATAATTCTCGCCTTGGTGCCTATTCCAATCATGGGTCCCACTCTGCAACTCTGGGCAATAGCTTACTTAATCTCCACAAAGGCCCCCACAACGCTAAGGATGCCTGGCCTCCACCTTGGGGGTGCCCAGGAGTGGACGCCTCACAGGAACAGGCCAGGATGGGTTCCACAGCGGTATGCGTCCAGCGCCATGAATTTGAACTTGTAAAGCGCACTTATACCCCAGCCGTGGTATAAGTGCGCTTTACAAGTACAAATTAATTTCATTTAATTAAGGAGCTTAGTAGCATTTATGGAAGCCTGTGTTACAGCTGTCTCTATACTTAATATCCATAGGTATATACGTATGATGTAGTATATAAATAAACTTGCATAATGATAATTGAAATAGTTTCGCTGTGCGTTCTAAACCGTGCTGTAAATCTTTGGGTACTTATACAACCAACGTTAGGCAGGGGTCAGGAGTAAATATGATCACTATACCATCTATCTGCAGACCTTAATAAAAACCGATCAATCTGCAGGGCCTTCAGGAAGCATATTTGAAAACTCCTAAAATACCGCCACGCCTCACAAACATAGTTACAAACTTGACACACTTCCGGCTGCCGCGTGAGTTACAGTCGGCTCCATGACAGTTCACCGTGATGTGCACAAGCGAAACATGTACCACACGTATTCATGGTAGAGGGAAAGTGCAGGTGTGTAGAAATATGTACACTACACCCCCTCTACACACAAGGGTATAATCCCTCACAGAATACAGAGCGGAGCGGTAACAAAGACGTGTTTGCTTAAAGTGCAAGCTAGGAGCTCGTCCGTGGATTTACTGAGCTTAATAAAATATACAAGCGGCATTTCAGCGTGAACTGCTATGGAAATAGCGTAACGGTGGGGATTACCGCGCTACTGCAAAGTAAATAGCGTAACGGTGGGGATTACCGCGTTACTGTAAAGTAAATAGCGTAACTGTAAGGGTTACTGTAAAGAAAATAGCGTACCATTGGCCATTACCTACCGTGTTTCTAAAAATGTGATGTCAGTTGAAATATTAAATGCTCTTAAGACGCTGCGCGCCTTGGGACAGCCCCTCCGTGATTCAGGAAATGTTCTTGAATTCATTCAAATACATTTCTGATTCAACATTAATTGGCACAATCAGCCCACAAGTGTTTCCAGAGTAGTGCTGCGAGGCCAGGCGTTAAGACCTCTCGCCGCGGTGGCCCGCTCGGATCTGCACATCGAAGCCCAGAGCGCGCGAACCATTCTCGCACCTCCTTATCTTTAGCTTCGCGGCGCTTAAGCTATGAATCACAAATGCCCGGACCATGCTTCAAGAAGGGTCACGTGGTCAGCTGTGCACGCGGCTAGCCCGTGCCACCCGCCCTCTCCCCACGCACCTGATGAGGGGGGCGCGCTGCCCAGGGGGTTCTTACCTTCTCTCCGCAGCTCCCCGCGCTCCGCTCTGCCCGGCACTCACTCCTTCAATGATCTGCCGGTGCTCCCGCCCGGCCTGCAGGGAATAGCGCCTCGCCGTCAGCGCTACAGCACTGCTTACATTAGCGCCGCATCCCAGAGGGAGGCTCGCGGTGTGCAGAAGGCTGTAGATACAGCAGATTGCGAGCCACACCCACGCACAATCGCGCTGAGATGTGCACGACGCGCCTTCCCCGGTGAGTGGGCTCCGGGATTCCATGGAAACTCCTCTTTCCCGGTCAGCACAGTTGTGCCAAAGACGACCACCCTTCATATGAAGGTGCGCAAAAACCCTTCACCGGTCCACTTTTAGTGAAGGTTCTACTTGGGATAGTGATGTTTTCAAAGGGGGAGGGGCAGGAAGCACATCTGTATCCAAATAGGTTCATAACAGGGCTGTGATCACCTGTAGTACAAAGCATTGGCTGTCAATCACCACCGACCAGGAGTGCGCAGAGTGGGCTTGGCTCCGCCCCTCTCAACTCATGCTGTTGGCTGTGTGGGGCATCACTCCACCTCCGATAAAGTGCTTGCATTGCAGTGCACAAGGGACTACTTCACATGTCAACGGTTGCTAAATCATCCCCATGGCTTTAAGTGGGTGGGGGTCAGCCAGATCGCAGGCTCAGCAGCAATTAAAAACTAACTTTGGAACAGGGTTCCGCCGCGTCCTAAATCCATTTTATTTACTTTATCAACAAGAACACACATTGATTTCTCAATAGGTACAGTAAAAAAAAAAACACTTAAGGTATTCCATTTCGGGGATGTCACCCCTGCTTACATTTCACCTGTTCTTGCTTTTACTAACCGGATTTGATTTCCGAAATGCTGTGTTTCTATAACTGCGACCCTTGACCATGTGACAAGGTAGGTCGCTCCCGCTGCCACCGCTGCTGCTGTCTGCTGCCTTCGGCAGGCAAGTCCGTTGCACGTTCGTCGCTGCGCCCTGATTGCCTGTATCTGTACTGTATCGCTGACTTTATCGCTCCTGTCCCCTATACTGTGTACTCTGTTGCTAATTGTTGTTTTGGCCTGATACCCGTCATCCTATTCCTTTTGTGCCACCTGGTTAGTTCCTGCTCTTTTCCGCCGTGACCTCTCTTCCCCCTTACCCACTTACCCCCTCTTGCCTCCGTGTCTCCCCGCGGCCCCGCCCCCTCGCTCCTCATTGGTTCTCCCCTCTCCCCTTCATATGGAGGCCGCACAGCGGGCGCGCCGAAAGACGCGCCTAAGGCAAGCCCGTCTGCGCCCGCTGCGCGCATGGACCGCGCCCAGCGCCAGAACCGCTGTTCCTCGACGATACCAGCCCACCCGTCTGAGGTACGACGCTCCCGCCCTCCACGCGCTTAACACCGGCCGAAGCCCTGCCTGCCACCGAGCCACCCCGAAACACACCCACGGACCCTTCACCTGCCTAGCCTGCGAATTCACCTGCCTCCGGACCTGCACCGCACCCGCCAGACCAGGCCCCAGCAACAACAACCTCAAGTGCATCCTGCTCAACACCCGCTCCGTCCACAGACACGCCGTCAAACTCTGGAACCTCCTCGACACAACAGCACCGGACGTCGCCATCCTCACAGAGACCTGGATGAACGCCTCCTCAGCCCCCGACATTGCCATAGCCATCCCGGACGGCTACAAGATCACCCGGAAGGACCGCGCCAACCAAACCGGAGGAGGCATCGCCATCTTCCACAGAAACACCATCCGCATCACGACCAAATCCGACGACACAATCACCGCCGCCGAGCACCTTCAAGTCCAGATACACACCGACCCCAAGACCAACCTCAGAGGAACCCTCATCTACAGACCCCCGGGACCACGCGCACAATTCAGCGAAGCCATCGCAGACTTAATCAGCCCGCTTGCCCTCACCTCATCAGACTACATCCACCTAGAGGACCTCAACTTCCACCTGGAAAACAACAATGACAGCAACACCACTTCCATGCTCGCCAACCTCGGTCTCAAGCAACTGGTGAACACACCCACCCACTACGCCGGCCACAAACTTGACCAGGTCTTCTCCTCCAGCAACTACATCTCCTTCAGCCACTCCACCGAATTACACTGGACAGACCACAGCTGCGTCCACTTCAACTTCAAGAAAACCACGACCAACCGCAACAGGCCCCCCGCAGAGCCTGGAGCAAGATCACCACCGACCAGCTCACCACCTCACTGAGCCAGAACCCTCCCACCCACACCACGGACTCCAACGAAGCAGCCCGCAACCTCACCCAGTGCCTCACCAACTGCTCCGACACACTTGCACCACTGAAGAATCCTCCCAACAGACCCGGCAGCAAGAAAGCCTTGTGGTTCTCCAACGACCTCAAAATCTCCAAGAAATACTGACGTACCATGGAGAAAGCCTGGCGCCACGACTAGTCAACAGTTAACATGATAGCCCTCAGGAACGCCATCCGCAAACACCATCAGCTGATCCGCACCGCCAAAAGGACAGCATTCAGAGAACGACTGGACAACCACACCCACAACAGCAAGGAACTCTTCAACATCGTCAAAGAGCTGTCACACCCCGGCGCCTGCAACGACGACGTCACGCCCTCGCAAGACCTCTGCGAATCACTGGCCTCCTCACCTGGACCCCCGTCAGCACTGAAGACACCACCCACGTGATGAACAGCATCCACTCCGGCTCCCCAGCAGACCCCTGTCCACACCACATCTTTAACAAAGCCGACACCATCATCGCACCCCAACTGCGGCACATCATCAACAACTCCTTCGCATCTGCCACCTTCCCGGAGAGCTGGAAGCATGCGGAGATCAGCGCCATACTGAAGAAACCCACCGCGGACCCCACGGACCTCAAGAACTTCCGCCCCATCTCGCTCCTCCCGTTTCCCGCCAAAGTCATCGAGAAGACCGTCAACAAACAGCTGACCGCATTCCTCGAGACAAACGGCTCCCTCGACCCATCACAGTCCGGCTTCCGAGCAAACCACATCACCGAGGCACTCATCGCAGCCACCGACGACATTAGGTCCCTGCTAGACAACGGGGAAACTGTTGCCCTCATCCTCCTCGACCTATCGGCCGCATTTGACACTGTCTGCCACCGCACCCTAACAACCCGCCTCCACCACGCCGGGATCCGAGGAAAAGCCCTGGAATGGATCACCTCCTTCCTGTCAGACAGAACTCAGAGAGTCCGCCTCCCTCCCTTCCGATCAGCGGCCACCAAAATCATCTGCGGCATTCCTCAAGGATCCTCGCTCAGCCCCACCCTCTTCAACATTTACATGAGCCCACTCGCAGCCATCGCGCGCCGACGCAACCTAAACATCATCTCCTACGCGGACGACACCCAACTGATCCTCTCCCTTACCAATGACCCCGCCACCGCCAGAGCCAGCCTCCAAGAAGGAATGAAAGACGTAGCAGCATGGATGGAGCTCAGCCGTCTGAAACTGAACTCGGACAAGACGGAAGCCCTCCTCCTTGGACCATCCCCCTCCACCTGGGACGACTCCTGGTGGCCCCCGGCACTGGGCAATGCCCCCATCCCCACGGACCACGCACGCAACCTGGGCTTCATCGGGACTCATCCCTCTCGACGACCAAGCAAGTCAATGCCGTCTCATCATCCTGCTTCAACACCCTGCGAATGCTCCGCAAGACTTCCGGTGGATCCCCACCGAAACCAGAAAGACAGTCACCCAGGCCCTCGTCACCAGCCATCTAGACTACGGGAACGCCCTCTACGCTGGAACCACAGCCAAAGTACAGAAAAGACTCCAACGCATACAGAACGCCTCTGCACGGCTCATCCTGGACATCCCCCGCCACAGCCACATCACTCCCTACCTGAGAGACCTACACTGGCTCCCCGTCAGCAAGAGAATCACGTTCAGGCTCCTCACCCACGCACACAAGGCCCTCCACGACATGGGCCCAGCATACCTCAACGACCGCCTCACGTTCTACACACCCACTCGCCAGCTCCGCTCCACCAGCCTCGCCCTCGCCACCGTCCCACGGATTCGCAGAAGCACCACCGGAGGAAGATCCTTCTCCTACTTGGCGGCCAAGACGTGGAACTCCCTCCCCACCCACCTACAGCTGACCCAGAACCATCTCGCCTTCAGGAAGCAACTCAAGACCTGGCTCTTCCAACAGTAGCAGCAGCCTCACCCCCTCCCCCTTACCCCCCCAGTGCCCTGAGACCCTTGCGGATGAGTAGCGCGCTCTATAAATGTGTTTGATTGATTGATTGATTGAACTGTTACGTGATATAGAATTCTGGTACAGTGCCTACTGTGAACGTAGTTTTTTCTAGGTATCTCTGTGAGTGAGGACGAAGGCACCAGCGCCCCGGAGCGAGGACGTAGACACCGGCACCCCGGAGCGAGGACGTAGGCACCAGCGCTCCGGAGCGAGGACGAAGGCATCGGCACCCCGGAACGAGAACGAAGGCACCGGCGCCAGGAGCGAGGGTGAAGGCACTGGCACCCCAGAGTGAGGGCGACGGCACCGGAGCCCCGGAATGAATGCAAAGGCACCCAGGAGTGAGGGCGAAGGCACCGGAGCCCCGGAATGAATGCAAAGGCACCCCGGACTGAGGATGAAGGCATCAGAGCTCCGGAGTAAGGGCAAAGGTACCAGAGCCCCGGACTGACGGCGCAGGTACCAGAGCCCTGGAGTGAGGACGAAGGCACCGGAGCCCCAGAGTGAGGGCGAAGGTACCGGAGGCCCAGAGTGAGGACGAAGGCACTGGAGCCCTCGAGTGAGGACGAAGGCACTGGAGCCCTCGAATGAGGACAAAGGCACTGTAGCCCTGGAGTGAGGACCAAGGCACTGGAGTGAGGACCAAGGCACCGGAGCCCTGGAGGGAGGGCGAAGGCGCTGGAGCCCTGGAGTGAGGACAAAGGCAACGGAGCCCTGGAGTGAGGATGAAGGCACCGGAGACCTGGGGGGAGGGTGAAGGCGCTGGAGCCCTGGAGTGAGGGAGAAGGCGCTGGAGCCCTGAAGTGAGGGCGAAGGCGCTGGAGCCCTGGAGTGAGGGCAAAGGCAACGGAGCCCTGTAGTGAGGGCGAAGGCGCTAGAGCCCTGGAGTGAGGACGAAAGCACTGGAGCCCCGGAGTGAGGACGAAAGCAGTGCATGTCTCCAAGCCTATCATGGGTCATAAAGGCGTTCTGAATGCAAGCTCATCCAACTGGCCGCCTTGCAGCACGCACAGAGCCACATATCACCATCATTTAATGTGAGAGTGGGGGGGGGGGGGCTTTTGAAATACTGACAGCACCAAAGGAAGAGAAAACAGGAGAGGGAGAGGATGAGAACACAGGAAGGAGAATGGTGAAGAGGAGGTGACACACGTTAGTACATACTGAAGGGCAGGGTGGAAAGACAGTGATGAACAGGAAGCAGATGACCTGACTTGTACATGGAGGAATTCAGAAAGATGTGTGAGAAAAGGGGCGTGGCCGAAGTGAGAGATAGCAGAAGGAAGTGGGGGAACAGAAGTGAATGAGACATTTCGAAGACAGCTACCCCCCAGACCTGAGCACTCCTTAATTCACAGTCTCATATTTTCAATTCTAATTCTTCACAACACAATATTTGCTGTCACTCATTTAAAGGATATTATCAGCAAGCATTGACAACGCCAATAGGTCTGGCTTGTTTAAGCGGCAGGTCGCTCTGGCAGTCTTCCAGATACCTTCATAAAAGTTTTAAAACCTGGCTTTTTACGTATCAAGTGATTCTCATCGCTTGTTTCTTTTTGTTACTCATCAATGGCGCCACCGGCATCCCTTGTGGATAACACATCGCGTTATAAAGTTAGAAATTCAAATTCTTGGAGCCCCGGGGAGGAGCTGCTCCTCTCGCAACCCAACATGATATTCGATTCCGTGGGAAAAGGTGGTTTGGTCGGCAGACTTTTCGAGGCAGGGTAGAAAGGCAAACAAAAGAATGGGTTCAAGGGAAACTAAAACCTGGCAGAGAACAAAAAACTGACTCTCAAGTGGGAAAAGAAGACGCGCATGGGATCTAAGTCTAAGTGGAAGAGCCCCCGAGACAAACAGAAGAGGGAGTGTGGTCCGGCTGTGAGGGAGCTGATAAGAGACCTCATTCTTAGAATGTGGAGAGCTGATTGTCGCTGGAAGTGGACCCACCCCCACGGTGTACTGACTGCAGTGATAACGCCAGGCTAGTAACTGGACCACAATCATGAAGGGCCTCTTGGTAGATTAGTATTTGTTCATTCTAAAGTTTGCATATTGGTCCAAAGTCACAACTTTTTAAATCTGTGATGCTGACACTGAGGCGTGGAACAATTGACAAAGTCTCCCTGATGACTACATGCAGACACACATTTTATCACTATGATAGTAGGCGTCACTACCCTACCGGCACAAGGCAGTAGAGTGCATTAGATGTTCAGCAAAGGCCCATGGGTGTTGGCCAGCTGCAGGGGTGGAAGGGTGGGGTATCCCAGATTAGGGCGCAAGGAGATAAAATGCATTCCAGTGTCCTGAGGTGATGGGCTGCCTTTCTCTGCCTGCTGTCTACTGAGAAGGCAAGATGCTGGTCAGTGCGGTGGAGCCAGTGGGACCGGGCGATCTCTGCAAGCTCTACATCTGCATCAGAGAGTTTAAACCAATCCGCAAGCTGTGCGTGTGTTAAAGCTGGATATGCACAGGGTGCAGATGGTTTGAGTCATGGTCAGATATTTGCCCTGTTCTTTCTATGCTGTTGTCCAAGTCACTTCAATACAAGACCTTCGATTCCTAGATGAGACCAAGACCGCTGCCTCTCCCAAGCCAGATGAAATTGGGGGTGGGACGGGTGGATCGGAGGGCGGACATCTCTCTCGCTTCATATTCCCTGTCTGATGGCCCTAAATGCTCCTCTGTTCAGAGGTCATGGTTGAGTCTATTCCAATGTCGCTGCCACGCGGGGAGTCCTCCCCATCTCTGGCTTGGCCTCAATGGCATTGCAAACCAGCCTTCCCATATCCATTCTGCATTCAAGGCATGGTTTTTACTGGTCGAAAGAATATTGAGGTTTGCCTTTATCGTGCATTTCCTTCCTTTTATCCAAGGCCTTCTATTTGCTAGACATGTTGATTTGCCAAGCATTTTCCAGTTCTTCAGTGCACCCTAACCTTTACATGAATGGTACTACTCTGCTTTAATGATGTCATCTCCCCTGAGTTGATTTCGTTAAGTGCTTCATCCCTTTCTTACCCTGATCTCATCCGTTGTATCCTTTCATCTCGATAAGCGGATTTCAACTCCTGCACAAAGGCAAGGGTCCTCAAATTCCTTGTGGGACCCACGGGGTCCTGCAGTCTGACCTTCAGCAGCACTTAAAACATCACAAGCAGAAAGCACCATAAACACATATTCATGCATTTATGCAAGAACGCCCGCCCGCGTAGACTTCCATGACGACAGGTGTTATTTGGCACTGCACTTACCATGCCACCCCCGGTGTCTCTAATGTGCTGTGTGATGACTACAGGTAATTGCTCCCCATAATGCAATTGCAAACAAGATTTACAATGAGATGGCCGGATATTCAAAACTCATATAAAAGCGTGGACCTTAATGGCACATACAGCTTTACTGTCCAGAAGTTTTTAGAATACAGCAACTTCAACTCACTGCCATGACAACGAGTAGGCTAATCATTCTCACCCACACCACAGCTGAAACATGCCTCTGAGAAGTTGTGTAAGAGCTCAAAATAATATTCCACAGTTCCAATAGGACATTTTACTAAACCATGAACATTACAATCTATTGTCTTTTATCTCTCCTTTTCTAGAGATGTTCAGCAGGGTATAAGCTTTTATGCAACAACCTCGGATTCCCCAGCCATTCTCCTGAACCAACACCCGTGTGCTCTGCTATATCCTTCTTTTGCTGCCCCACAAACCGTCCTGTGGTCAGATTAAAGTCTAATAATAAACATTGTAGAATGAATTCTCCCTCATGCAATTTTTGGATACTAAATGGTGTAAACAGACTAATTTAACTGTTGTATATATCATGGCTATTCTCAAACACTATTAGCATGCTTTTTCTTAAGGATACAGCATAATATACTTAAAATGTCAATCAGTCAACAATCTTCATTTAGTTTCTTTCATAAAAAACATGATAAAGTACAGAATTTGTTTTGTCAAATAGACTACAAATTAATACTATATCTAAAACTACATGAAAACAGGTTAACATAATGATTTGAATAATATTTTTCTAACACGAACAGCACCAGATAAAAAAGGGCCACTTTAAAACAAATTAATTGGTCCTTTAGTAGGGTTAAGTAAAAAACAGTGCAGGGCAGACTAGTGTAAAGTGCTTATTTGTAAACAACAGTGAAATAATAGGAAGTGCAGAACATAATAAAGTGCATCGTACCCTGGGGTGAATGATTTTTACAGCTACATGGGCTACAGGTAGGACCATAGAAGCTACCACGAGGAACTGCTAACAAATGCGGTCTTAAGTTTAATTGAAAACGTGTCATAAGGAACCAGTGAAAGTCAGGCACGTTATACAAAAGCTACGGTTCAATTAAAAGCGTGGTCTGCAACATAAAATAGGTTCTTACGGTTTCCCCAGCCAATGAAGCTCTCAACAGCTCTTCTTTCAGCAGAAGCTGTGTTGGTCCAGAGGAGATCCTCCACAACTTAAGTTTCAGGGTGATGAAACATTTCAGGGCGACCTAACCTAGAAAAACCTGCCTTTATGTAACTGACCCATGGGACTCTGGCAACACGATCAAGGGACAGACACTTTCAAAATGGAAAAGATAAAATGCTTAGCTGGACGAAGCCACACTGAGATCCAGAGGAGTAAATGCCATCAATATATCCTCTAGATACCCAACCCCTCGATCCCCGTGAGTGATTACATATGTTGTTGCCGTATGATGCTGCGGCACAACATTTGGCTCTATCTCTAAATATCAATCATAGTCTTGATGGACTTGTGGCCCAGCCTAATAGCAAAATCAAACAAAGACGCTACTCTTTTAGAGAACAAATGTCCTCTGGCCGATACCAAAGGGGACTAGGATAAAGAAGACTCAAAAAGAACTCCTAAGTAGGGGAATAAAGGGACTCTCCTAAGGGGATTGCCTTTGACACTATACAATCTAGTCCAGGTGTTCTGGGGGCCTAACACCATGACGTGGGACTTAGAAAACTTGGGGTTTAAGTCAAGACTGTTCAAAAATTCTACAAATGGGTTGAGTAAAACTTCTAGTCCAAAGGCAGTTCCTGAAATTAGGGCAGCATCGTCTGCATATGGTAGTAAAGGAGTCAAATGAGAATCAAACATGGGCAAATACTGCCAACTTTGAGGGAGGGAACACCAAAAAACCAAATTAATATTAAACACGTTTGTTTGACTTGAAAACCTTTTTTCAAGTTAAACAAACATGTTTAATATTAGTTTGGTTTTTTCAAGTCAAACAAACGTGTTTAATATTAATTTGTTTTTTTGGTGCACTGTAAATAATTGTCTGGTCACTGTGAAACTTTTTGTGATTATTGTTTAATTCTCTTGTTGTTTGGCTGATTGCGCGGTGTTCCCTCCGGGGTTTTGCCTTCCCAAGAAAATAAGCCATTTTGGCCTAACCGGGGAGTGAACTGTCTGTTTGTTGAGTGGTCATGGTGTTGCGAATGAGTGTGGAGTGAGTGAAGGAGCGCATAGAGTGTATGTGGTGTCTCTATGATGATGTTGTGTATTTGCATTAAGTGTGTGTCACATTTTTTGCTCTAAGTAAAACAGTTTATATTTGTAGATTACTTGAAAGTAATTCAAAGGCTTTTGTAAATAAAATGAAGAATTTGAATTTGATTAGTGAGGACCTTTTGATTTAGTTTCAGTGGTCCTATTATGAAGTAGCATGGCAAGTAGTGTTCAGTATTGGCATTTGTTTTGGTTTTGGTTATATCGACTCAGCCTTACCAAGGCCCTTTGGTGTTTCTTGCTTCACAACAGAATCATTTATTTTTGCACATTTCCTATTAGAGTGTTTGAGTTGCACCTGAACTTATTGTAAAATTAAATGCGATGGCTCTAATTATTGCAGTACTTAGTTTTTGAATCAAACTTATCACATACCACCACAGTGCTCTAATGCACATAATAAAAAGCAAATGTATATACAGCCTTGCCTTTCTGCATGAAAAAATTGTGTAAGAAGATCTGGTTAGAATCCTCTCTAACATGTCATATGTGTGTCTAAGGCTGATAAAATGCCCCTCTCGGATCTGTGCCAAAGCCAAATCAAACAAATTGATTGACTTCACCATCAGTTATATCAGTTCCACCCTGCCTTTGTTACTCCCAAATGCGGCGCACACCATGACTTCCCCCTATTGCCCCTCCATTTACACCATCCAATCATTCAGTGTGGACAATGATCATAGGAATCTTATCAAAGAAAAAAAACGTAGAAAGGTGATGAAAAATTTTTTTCTTTTATATTACTCAAAGCGTTCAAAAAGCAGGACTACCATGAACTACGTGTCGGCTGTAGTGTATACATGATGAGTTTGTTAAAACCACTCCAGCTTTACCAACTGACTATGAAAAGTTGGTGATGTAACTACAATGAAGAATAAAAATAAAATGTTCATTAAGCCTGCAGTGGTGTGAATCGATGGGCAACCGTGTATAGGCAGTTCTTCTATAGTAGCTTATTTCATTCTATTTCAAAGGCCTTTCTTAAAGTGTCAGAATCTTTTCTTCACAAGTTCATTGATGCTGCATGGGCTCAGAGTCAGGAGTGAGAGTGATGCACAAACACAGGTCATATATTGGTACCTAAATTCAGGCAGCCATGGAGTGACATGGGTGTTGGGAAGCGGAGTAGGCACGAGCATTGCGTACGAAGCACAAGGCCTTATTGGGGACAATTTTCTACATGGCCAATTCCTTGAAAGAGGTGTAATTTGACCGTGTGGGCCTTCACTTTTACCCTTGAGTTATTTATTTATTTTTAAAACCATTCCATTACAGATCTTACTTTAAGACAAGAATCTTCAGGGCGAGCTCAAGAGGGCAATTGGGGAGCTGAATAACAACTTACCATTGCATCAGCACCTCAAGCATTAAAACAGGGGTCTCAGGTAAAAAAAAAACTATTAAATATGCCAAATTAAAAGCCTTTCACCCTTTCAAAGACCTTTCTCCCTCTCTACCCCTAGACAATTGCCTGCTGTGTCACTTTCCTTATATTAGTTCTTAAACCAAATACATTAAGGCATGAACATTCTCTATCAAACAATACAGCCAAAAATATTGCTTTGATTAAACAGTGTCACACTATGTCCCTAAAACCCACCATAATCGGACAAACTGACCGCAAATCTTAAAAAAAAAAAAAAATATATATATATATATATATATATACATATACATATATGTATCTAAGATTCTTACTATTTGGTCAATGGTTTATGAAACTGATCATCTAACTTATAAATCCTTCCTGGCTGCAGAACTCGCACCTAAACGCAGAGTTCACTTCTAAACAAGGTACAGAAACGGGGGAAGCAAAACATTGATTCCGTTTTGAGGTCGCGCCAACTCTATTACCACGAACGCAATTAATCTGCGTTTCCTGCACCCAGAGCGGGAGCCCAGATGAATGGGATCTCTTCCTTCTAAAGTAAACGTCATATTACAGCTGCGCTCCACTGTTCTGGAATTAAGAAACGCTCCATTTGAGCTTAAAACTTTTTCAGCGTTTTTGTAATATGGTTTTAAAAAAAAGTGCTCCTACAGACAAATCCTAACTAAGCCACCAGGCTGACATTTCTTTCATCTTGCTTAAACAACATGCCAGAAATGGGGTTATTAATTTGTCAGGGAGTGACCACTACCAACTTAATAAACACAATCAGCGTTGGTCAAAATGTGATTGAGAGAATGTCAGCCCAGCCCCTTAGTTATGGCACAAGCAGCAGGTAATCTCCAGAGAAATGTATGTACATTTCAAGCAGTACCAACAATTTCTATGCAAAGAACACAATACAGCAAATTCCCAAACAAATTTAGGCAAGTAGAAAAACACTTAATGCGCAATAAGACATCAAAATCATCCAAATAGGCTGGGGAGAACCAAAGCTATTAACTTTTAAGGCAAGAAGCATGTACAAAACAAGCATTTGCAATGCATAAGGTCCCGCATTAGGAAAGTTTGAGCTATTGGTATTGTAAATGACAAATTTTTTATTTATGTGTTGGTTTTGAAAATAGCAAAAATAATAGCTTTGTCATTTACAGTGCCAATAGTTATAACTTGTGACACCTATAGCATTTGTAATGCAATATGTGTTGTATTCACGTGACTTGGATGTATTGATATCACAAATAACAATGGCTTATAATTTTTTTAATAATTAATACTTAAATAAAAGTTATTGTAATTTATAATGGCAATAGCTTAAACTTTTGTAAATAACTTTTGTGAAGAATATGTTCAGTGTATTTTATTGTGACGAAAATCCAAGAACAGAAGTGAAATACTAACCTCTTTTTGTGACATTTGTAATAAAGCTTGAAACATTGAGAGAACATATTTGACCCAGTTGTTGTTGAATGGTTGCACAGATTGATGCTGTGGTGGCGCTGAGTGATGTTGTAGTGGCGACTAGTGATGCTGTGGCATTCAATGATCCTGTGGTAGCGGATAGTGATGTTGTGCCCCTTAGTGATGCTGTGGTGGTGCTGAGTAATGCTGTGGTGATGCAATAGATAGAGTGAGTGGGATAGATAGATAGAGTGAGAGAGATAGATAGATAGATAGATAGATAGATAGATAGATAGATAGATAGATAGATAGATAGATAGATAGATAGAGTGAGGGCGATAGATAGATAGAGTGAGGGCGATAAATAGATAGAGGGAGGGCGATAGATAGAGTGAGGGCGATAGATAGCTAGACAGATCGATAGAGTGATGGCGATCAGTATCTAGATAAATAGATAGATAGAATGATAGATAGATAGAGTGAGGGCGATAGACAGTGAGGGCAATAGATAGATAGAGTGAGGGTGATAGATAGTGAGGGCAATAGATAGATAGACAGATAGATAGATAGTTACAGTGAGGGAGATAGATAGATAGATAGATAGATAGATAGATAGATAGATAGATAGATAGATAGATAGATAGATAGATAGATAGATAGATAGAGTGAGGGCGATAGATAGAGTGAGGGCGATGGATAGAGTGAGGGCGATGGATAGAGTGAAGGTGATAGATAGATAGATAGATAGATAGATAGATAGATAGATAGATAGATAGAGTGAGGGCGATAGATAGATAGTGAGGCAATAGATAGATAGATACAGTGAGGGCGATAGAGTGAGGCCGATAGATAGATAGATAGATAGATAGATAGATAGATAGATAGGCAGACAGATAGATAGAGTGAGGGCGATAGATCGATAGACAGATAGAGTGAGGGTGATAGATCGATAGACAGATAGAGTGAGGGAGATAGATAGATAGATAGATAGATAGATAGGTAGATAGATAGATAAGAGTGAGGGCGATAGATAGATAGATAGATAGATAGATAGATAGATAGATAGATAGATAGTTGTGTGTGCGGTTGTGTTTGTGGTTGTGTGTGTTATGCTTTGTTTTGCTATGCTATATTTTGTTATGCTATGCTATGTTTTGTTGTGTTTGGTATGCTATGCTATGTTTTGCTAGGCTATGATATGTTTTGTTTTGTTATGCTATGTTTTGTTGTGTTTTGTTAAGCTATGCTACGTTTTGTTGTGTTTTGTTATGCTATGTGTTGTTGTGTTTTGTTATGCTATGCTATGTTTTGTTATGTTATGCTATGTTTTGTTATGCTATGCAATGTTTTGTTTTGCTATTCTATGCTTTGTTTTGCTATTCTATGCTTTGTTTTGTAATGCTATGCTATGTTTTTTTGCTATCCTATGCTTTGCTTTGTTATGCTATGCAATGCTTTGTTGTGTTTTGCTATGATTTGTTATGCTATGCTATGTTTTGTTGTGTTTTGCTATGTTTTGTTATGCTATGTGTTGTTGTGTTTTGTTTTGCTATGCAATGTTTTGTTATGCTTTGTTTTATTATGCTATGCTATGTTTTGCTATCCTATGTTTTGTTATGCTATGCTATGTCTTGTTGTGTTGTGCTATGCTTTGTTATGCTATGCTATGTTTTGTTGTGTTTTGCTATGCTATGCTTTGTTTTGCTATGCTATGTTTTGTTATGCTATGTTTTGTTATGCTATGCTTGTTATGCTATGCTTTGTTATGCTATGCTATGTTTTGCTATGCTATGCTTTGTTATGCTATGTTTTGTTAGGCTATGCTGTATGTTGTGTTTTATTATGCTATGCTTTGTTTTGCTATGCTATGTTTTGTTGTGTTTGATATGCTATGTTTTGCTATGCTGTTATATGTTTTGTTTTGCTGTGCTATGTTTTGTTGTGTTTTGCTGTTTTGTTATGCCATGTGTTGGGTTTTGTTATGCTATGTTTTGTCATGTTATGCAATGTTTTGTTATGCTATGCTATGTTTGTTTTGCTATCCTATGCTTTGTTTTGTTATGCTATGCTCCGTTTAGTTTTGCTATCCTATGCTTTGTTTTGTTATGCTATGCTATGGTTTGTTGTGTTTTGTTATGCTATGCTATGCTTTGCTGTGTTTTGATATGCTATGCTTTGTTATGCTATTTTGTGTTATGCTATGCTATGCTTTGTTTTGCTATGCTGTTTTGTTATGCTATGCTTTGTTATGCTATGCTTTGTTATGCTATGCTTTGTTATGCTATGCTTTTTTATGCTATGCTTTGTTATGCTATGTTTTGTTAAGCTATGCAAAGCGTTGTTTTGTTAGGCTATGCTATGTTGTGTTTTGTTATGCTATGTTGTATTTTGTTATGCTATGCTATGTTTTGTTGTGTTTTGTTATGCTATGCTAGGTTTTGCTATGCTTTGCAATGCTATGTTTTGTTATGTATGCTATGTTTTGTTGTGTGTTGTTATGCTATGCTATGTTTTGGTGTGCTTTGTTTTGTTATGCTATGCTTTGTTTTGTTATGCTATGCTTTGTTATGCTATGTGTTGTTGTGTGTTGTTATGCTATGTTTTGTTATGTTATGCTATGTTTTGTTATGCTATGATATGTTTTGTTTTGCTATCCTATGCTTTGTTTTGTTATGTTATGCTATGCTATGCTATGTTTAGTTTTGCTATCCTATGCTTTGTTATGCTATGCTATGTTTTGTTGTGTTTTGTAATGATTTTTTATGCTATGCTTTGTTGTGTTTTATTATGCTATGCTTTGTTTTGCTATGCTATGCTTTGTTATGCTATGTTTTGTTATGCTATGCTATGCTTTGTTATACTGTGTTTTGTTAT
This sequence comes from Lissotriton vulgaris, assembly GCF_964263255.1. Taxonomy (NCBI): domain Eukaryota; kingdom Metazoa; phylum Chordata; class Amphibia; order Caudata; family Salamandridae; genus Lissotriton; species Lissotriton vulgaris. The sequence continues at coordinate 86,581,727 of NC_141697.1, read as the reverse complement.
GCTAAGCTTTGTTTTGTTATGCTATGTTGTGTTTGGTTATGCTATGCTATGTTTTGTTGTGTTTTCTTACGCTATGCTATGTTTTGCTATGCTTTGCAATGCTGTGTTTTGTTATGTATGCTATGTTTTGTTGTGTTTAGTTATGCTATGCTATATTTTGTTGTTTTGCTGTTTTGTTATGCTATGTTTTGTTATGCTATGCTTTGTTTTATGTTATGTTATGCTATGTTTTGTTATGTTATGCTGTTTTGTTCTGCTGTTTTGTTGTGTTATGCTATGCTATGTTTTGTTTTACGCTATGCTATATTTTGTTGTGTTTTGCTATGTTTTGTTATGCTATGTTTTGTTATGCTATGTTTTGTTATGCTATGCTTTGTTTTATGTTATGTTATGCTATGTTTTGTTATGTTATGCTGTTCTGTTCTGCTATGCTATGTTTATGCTATGTTTTTTGCTATCCTATGCTTTGTTTTGTTATGCTATGCAATGCTTTGTTGTGTTTTGCTATGATTTGTTATGCTATGCTATGTTTTGTTGTGTTTTGCTATGTTTTGTTATGCTGTGTTGTTGTGTTTTGTTTTGCTGTGCTATGTTTTGTTATGCTTTGCAATGTTTTATTATGCTGTGTTTTATTATGCTATGCTATGTTTTGTTGTGTTTTGCTATACTAAGCTTTGTTATGCTATGCTATGTTTTGTTGTGTTTTGCTATGCTATGCTTCGTTTTGCTATGCTATGTTTTGTTATGCTATGTTTTGTTATGCTATGCTTTGTTATGCTATGCTTTGTTATGCTATGCTATGTTTTGCTATGCTATGCTTTGTAATGCTATGCTATGTTTTGTTATGCTATATGTTGTGTTTTATTATGCTATGCTTTGTTTTGCTATGCTATGTTTTGTTATGCTATGCTATGCTATGTTTTGTTGTGTTTGATATGCTATGTTTTGCTATGCTATTATATGTTTTGTTTTGCTGTGCTGTTTTGTTGTGTTTTGTTAAGCTATGCTATGTTTTATTGTGTTTTGCTGTTTTGTTATGCTATGTGTTGGGTTTTGTTATGCTATGTTTTGTCATGTTATGCAATGTTTTGTTATACTATGCTATGTTTGTTTTGCTATCCTATGCTTTGTTTTGTTATGCTATGCTCCGTTTAGTTTTGCTATCCTATGCTTTGTTTTGTTATGCTATGCTATGGTTTGTTGTGTTTTGTTATGCTATGCTATGCTTTGTTGTGTTTTGATATGCTATGCTTTGTTATGCTATTTTGTGTTATGCTATGCTATGTTTTGTTTTATTATGCTATGCTTTGTTTTGCTATGCTTTTTTGTTATGCTATGCTATGCTTTGTTATGCTATGCTTTTTTATGCTATGCTTTGTTATGCTATGCTTTGTTATGCTATGCCAAGCGTTGTTTTGTTAGGCTATGCTATGTTGTGTTTTGTAATGCTATGCTATGTTGTATTTTGTTATGCTATGCTATGTTTTGTTGTGTTTTGTTATGCTATGCTAGGTTTTGCTATGCTTTGCAATGCTATGTTTTGTTATGTATGCTATGTTTTGTTGTGTGTTGTTATGCTATGCTATGTTTTGTTGTGTTTTGTTGTTTTGTTATGCTATGCTTTGTTTTGTTATGCTGTTTTGTTATGCTATGGTATGTTTTGTTTTGCTATCCTATGCTTTGTTTTGTTATGGTATGCTATGGTATGTTTAGTTTTGCTATCCTATGCTTTGTTATGCTATGCTATGTTTTGTTGTGTTTTGCTATAATTTGTTATGCTATGCTATGTTTTGTTGTGTTTTATTATGCTATGCTTTGTTTTGCTATGCTATGTTATGCTATGTTTTGTTATGCTATGCTATGCTTTGTTATACTATGTTTTCTTATGCTAAGCTTTGTTTTGTTATGCTATGCTATGTTGTGTTGTGTTTGGTTTTGCTATGCTATGTTTTGTTGTGTTTTCTTACGCTATGCTATGTTTTGCTATGCTTTGCAATGCTGTGTTTTGTTATGTATGCTATCTTTTGTTGTGTTTAGTTATGCTATGCTATATTTTGTTCTGTTTTGCTATGTTTTGTTATGCTATGCTTTGTTTTATGTTATGTTATGCTATGTTTTGTTATGTTATGCTGTTTTATTCTGCTGTTTTGTTATGCTATGTTTTGTTTTACGCTATGCTATATTTTGTTGTGCTATGTTTTGTTATGCTATGTTTTGTTATGCTATGCTTTGTTTTATGTTATGTTATGCTATGTTTTGTTATGTTCTGCTGTTTTGTTCTGCTGTTTTGTTGTGTTATGTTATGCTATGCTATGTTTTCTTTTACTTTGCTATGTTTGTTTTGCTATTCTTTGTTATGTTATGCTATGGTTTGTTTTGTTATGCTATGCCATGTTTTGCTGTGTTTTGCTATGTTTTGTTATGCTATGCTTTGTTTTATGTTATGTTATGCTATGTTTTGTTCTGCTGTTTTGTTGTGTTATGCTATGCTATGTTTTGTTTTACTATGATATGTTTTGTTTTGCTATGCTTTGTTATGTTATGCTTTGTTTTGTTATGCTATGTTTTGTTATGCTATGCTATGTTTGGTTGTGTTTTGTTATGCTATGCTTTGTTGTGTTTTGCTATGCTAGGTTTTGTTTTGTTATGGTATGTTTTGTTTTGCTATCCTATGCTATGTTTTGTTATGCTGTGCTTTTGCTATCCTATGCTTTTGTTTGTTATGCTATGCTATGCTGTGTTTCGTTATGCTATGCTATATTTTGTTATGCTATGCGGGTGAGGGTGTGTGAGTGTCTGTGAGGGTGAGTGAGGGTATGGGGGGTGAGGGTGTGTGAGGGTTTTTGAGGGTGATGGTGTGTGAGGGTGAGAGGGTGAGGGGGTGAGAGGGTGAGGGGGTGTGAGAGTGAGTGAGGGTGTGTGAGGGTGAGAGGGGGTGAGGGGGTGTGAGGGTGAGGGGTGAGGGGGTGTGAGAGTGAGGTGGTGTGAGTGTGAGGGGGTGTGAGGGGGTGTGAGGGTGAGTAGGGTGTTTGAGGGTATGTGAGGGGTGTGAGGGTGAGTGTGTGAGGGTGAGGGGGTGTGAGGGTGAGGGGGTGTGAGGGTGAGAGGGTGTGGGAAGGTGAGGGGGTGAGAGGGTGAGAGGGTGTGTGAGGGTGAGAGGGTGTGTGAGGGTGAGAGGGTGTGTGAGGGTGAGAGGGTGAGGGTGGGTGAGGGTGTGTGAGAGTGAGGGGGTGTGAGAGTGAGGGTGTGTGAGGGGTCAGGGGGTGAGGGCGAGTGAGGGGGGTGAGGGTGAGTGTCTCCAATGAATGTCGCTGCTTCGCCTTCTTTGAAAATGTTCAGTGCTGCAAATAGAGCATGCCGCCCTAATTATCACAGCTTGAGGCCCCAAAGTGATAATTATCACAGCATGCATAGAGGCGCCCCACACTGCTGGAGCTCTCAACTGCACATTACCGTATTTTCCGGCGTATAAGACGACCTTTTAACCCCTTAAAATTTTCTGGAAAGTCGGGGGTCGTCTTATACGCCGGGTACAAAATTTTATGGTATTTTTTCATGCGCTTTTTCATAGCGAGGACTTCACTCGAAGGTGTCAGACCGCTTCACAATACGAAATAACAAGAAACAACACACCTTATGTTAAAAAATACAGCCACCGACCCTGGCAACGTCCAAAAATACAGCCACCGACCCTGGCAACGTCCACACCCAGGCCCCGCGCCATGAATTGTGCAAGTATCGAAAGCGAGCGTGTTTTTGTCATAGCGAGGACTTCACTCGAAGGTGTCAGACCGCTTCACAATAGGAAATAACAAGAAACAACACACCTTATGTCAAAAAATACAGCCACCGACCTTGGCAACGTCCACACCCAGGCCCCGCGCCATGAAGTATCGAAAGCAAGCGTTTTTTTCATAGCAAGGACTTCACTCGAAGGTGTCAAACCGCTTCACAAGCGAGCAAATGGCGCCATGAGTCTTACCTCGACTGCCGCTGCCGCTGTACACGCGCCTCCAACCGCTTGCACATCCCCAGGCAGACGAGGCAGCAGGACGAGGCAGCAGGACGTCCGAAACACGGTACATGGTAATGGGCAGCCAGCGCCGAAGATGGCAGCGCCCTGTGTGTTGACACGTTTGGCACGTTTTGGCACGCGCACCTCTCCCCTTGGCATGGGCGTGGCATAGAAAGGGGACTGTACAATGTTCCCGAATGTTCCCGAAGGCAGTAGAGCACTTGCCGTGATTGGCTGGTTGTTGCTAAGAGGAAAGGCAGTCTCGTGACCAGATAGCATATTTGCCGTACCGTACGTGTGGTGTTGAAGACAGTCTCTGCACCTGTTCATACTGTACAGCACCAGTACCGTACATCGAGTGCAAATGGCTGACAGTCAAGAACCCGGCAAGGCTCCAGCAGCACATTCCGTGCAAATGGCAGACAGCGAAGAACCCGGCAAGGCTCCAGCAGCGCATCCAGAGCAAATGGCTGGCAGTCTAGAACTCAGCAAGGCTCCAGCAGTGGCAAGGAGAAGGAAATATGAAGCCAGCTACAAACTCAAAGTTGTGGCTTTTGCCACGGAACATAATAACTGTGCTGCTGCTAGGCAATATGGAGTGACAGAGAAGATGGTTTGGGCCTGGAGAGCAAATGAGCAAGCATTGCGGAGTATGCCAAGGGGCAAGTGTGCACTAAGAAGAGGCACCCCACATTGGCCAGAACTGGAAAAGCATGTAGCAGACATGGTGGCCGAGCATCGGCAAAGCGGGTATGTCGTGACCCGAAATAAAATCCGATTGGTTGCACTTCAGTGGGCCAAATCTAATCCCGATCTCAGCCACAGATTTAAGGCCACTGTGTCCTGGTGTACCAGATTCTTGGGAAGGCATAATCTGGTATTGCGGCAAAAGACAAAAATTGCCCAGAAATTACCTGTGGATCTTGATGCCAAAATGCATAGCTTCCATCGCTACGTCATTAGGCTGCGCAATGAACATGTGTATGCGCTAAGTAGCATCGGAAACATGGATGAAACTCCGATGAATTTTGATATGATTGCCAACAAAACTGTCCATCAAAAAGGCGAAAAGACAATTTTAATAAAAATAACAGGACATGAGAAGTCCAGTTTCACTGTGGTACTTGCATGCACAGCTGATGGTGGCAAACTGAGACCAATGGTTATTTTTAAAAGAAAAACAATGCCAAAACTCAAGTTTCCTGTTGGTTGTTTTGTGCATGTGAATGAGAAAGGATGGATGGATGAAGAAGGGGTAAAGCTATGGCTTGATAACGTATGGAGCAGGCGACCAGGTGGACTTCTACAAAGGCGTAGTCTACTGGTGTGGGATATGTTCAGGGCTCATTTAACTCCCAGCACCAAGCAAAGGCTGGCAAGACTAAAAACGGATGCTGCAGTTATACCTGGAGGACTGACATCGTTGGTGCAGCCACTGGATGTGTGCCTAAACAAGCCATTTAAAGATCGCATCCGAGAACAGTGGAATGAGTGGATGGTTAGCGGTGAAAAAACATTCACAAAAGGAGGAAACATGCGTGCTCCACAGTTGGATGTTTTGTGCAACTTTGTCATAAAGGCCTGGAACGACATCGATGCAGAAACAGTCATAAAGTCTTTCAAGAAGTGTGGCATATCGAATTCATTAGATGGTATGGAGGACGACTATCTGTGGGAAGGTGAAGAGGATGCCGAAGAAGAGACCACATCATCTGATACGGAATTGGTACAAGATCCATACGATGACTGCCTTACAGATGTACCACAAGATCTCATTGACTTACTTATGAGATCAGATGACGAAGAGGAGGATTTTGAAGGCTTTTAAAGGGAACGTTATAAATCCTGTAGAAATCGCTTGGATTTATGGGAAGTTATGGAACGTTTAATGCACTTGCACTGTTTCATGCACTACGTTATTTATGTTTGCCGTACCGTACCGGTATATTCAGAAGTGACAGTTTTTGATATGGTTTTAAATAAAAATATTCCGAGTAAAGCAAGATTGTTTCTACAACCAATTTCTTTGCGTTCAGTCTTTCAGTTTGTAAAATAAACGCTTATAGGTACCCACTGCCCACTGATAAAGCCTTACTGCTCACCCAATAAACGCTTATAGGTACCCACTGCCCACTGATAAAGCCTTACTGCTCACCCACAGGAAGGAGGACTAGACTAATACGGTAAGTTCAAAATACCGGTACATACTCGGAATGGCTATGCTGTGCTGGAAGTGGGGGGGTCGTCTTATACGGCGAGTATAGCACAAAACCTAAAATTTTTCTGCCAAAGTAGGGGGTCGTCTCACGACTATATTCTCTTTCCCTGCCTCGCCCAGCCGTGTTGTTTGATCAGGTGCTGGTGGCGGCAGGCGCCATTTTAGGTGTGGCTGAGGGCTGCGCTCTAGTCGCGCCGGACTCCCGCCCTCCCAGGCTACTTAGGGCTGCTCTGTAAAGCCCTCGCTGCCTTTCTTGTGCTCTCCCTAGTGAGAGACACTAGGGCTGCGAGCGTTTTTGTACCAGAACTGATTTGCTGCATTTTACATTTGTGATTCTGTATTTTAACAGCCAAATAGATCGTTTTTATCAATTTTACTGGGGGGCTTCTAATTAATGAATTTTAACTGGGAATTTACAGAGGCACACTGACACTTCTTCTCACGACTATATTCTCTTTCCCTGCCTCGCCCAGCCGTGTTGTTTGATCAGGTGCTGGTGGCGGCAGGCGCCATTTTAGGTGTGGCTGGGGGCTGCGCTCTAGTCGCGCCGGAATCCCGCCCTCCCAGGCTACTTAGGGCTGCTCTGTAAAGCCCTCGCTGCCTTTCTTGTGCTCTCCCTAGTGAGAGACACTAGGGCTGCGAGCGTTTTTGTACCAGAACTGATTTGCTGCATTTTACATTTGTGATTCTGTATTTTAACAGCCAAATAGATCGTTTTTATCAATTTTACTGGGGGGCTTCTAATTAATGAATTTTAACTGGGAATTTACAGAGGCACACTGACACTTCTTCGCACGACTATATTCTCTTTCCCTGCCTCGCCCAGCCGTGTTGTTTGATCAGGTGCTGGTGGCGGCAGGCGCCATTTTAGGTGTGGCTGGGGGCTGCGCTCTAGTCGCGCCGGACTCCCACCCTCCTCACACCCTATATAATGTGTCACACGGCCAGACGGCGCAGCGGGCTGGCGCAGCGGGCGCGCCGGATGCGCGCCGAAGCCGCGCCAAAGCCAAGCCCGTCTGCGCCCGTCCGCGACCGGACACGGCCTAGGGCCACACCCCCTGTCCCCGATGGCAGAATTACCTGGAGCAAGAGCGATTTAGTAAGTTTCTCCTCGTTCACATGTACCACGGGCCTCCATAGCATAAGGGTGGGGGAGACCGAAGGATGTAAACACTGCCAATTTTGTTTTAGCACTATGCTCGCTAACTCTAGGGCTAGCGCCTCTCTGTTGTCCTGCGGCCTGATCAATGCCAGATCGCTTAGCTGCCATAGACACGATGTATATGACCTTCTTATTGATAAACATCTCGATCTGTTGTTTATCACGGAAACCTGGTTAGAGGCCAACTCTGATCCTGATGTGGTCCAGGCTCTACCAGATGACTATCAAATGGTGCGCCTGGACAGACCCTTAGGCAGAGGAGGAGGAATTGCGATTGCCTTTAAACAGCAATGGGCCTGCAAACTCGAACGAGTCAACCTAGTAGGTTGCGAGGCAGGTATCTTTAGCATAAACATTGATGGGAGCACGACGATCAAGGGTCTGCTAGTCTATTGCCCTCCAGGACCTATGTCCAGATTCAAAGGGAATCTTTTAGAGTGTGTGACTGAATCAGCGATCAGGAGGGATAAGTTTCTATTGTTAGGAGACCTGAACACACATCTTGACGACCCAGCAGATAAAGGAGCGGTGGAGTTCCGGGATGAACTTCACACCCTACAGCTGGAACTAAAGGGGCTGCTTCCTACACATAATCGCGGGCATCTGCTTGATCCTATATTTGCAAACTGGGAGGATGTTTCAGTTGCTCCTCCAGTGCCCCTGCCTTGGACAGACCATTTTTTGGTCCCATTTGCCATCTTCCTGCCCAAATATAAAGCCAGCGCCCCCACCCCTCTCAATTATCCTCGGCGTAGGTGGGCAAGATTTTCCCTACAAAACTTTAATACGGCCCTCACGGCAGAAGGTCCTCCAGGAGGCAATGATGTGAATACAGCGAATAGGTTGCTTAACGACCGTATTACTGCTGCTTTGGACTGCACAGCCCCGCTGGGACGTTCAACCAAAGGGGCACAGAGACAAAGAACGGCCCCCTGGTTTGGCGAGGTGCTGCGCTGTGCCAAAAGGGACTGTAAACGTGCAGAAAGGCAGTGGAGAGTGGCATACGACGACCGGATGAAAGAGGCCTATCTCGTTAAGAGACGTGCCTATCACAACAAGATACGGATAGAGAAGGCCACATACTATGCTGACAGAATCCACGAGGCAGAGAACTCGTCCAGGGAACTGTTCAGCATATATAAAACCCTGGCTACCCCTAAAACCTCTACCTTAGAGGATGACCACTCAGTAGCAGCATGTAATCGCATTGCGAACTACTTCGGAGATAAAGTCTCCAAGATTTACTCCGCTTTTCCCCTTATACCTCCTGCAGCGGAAATGTCAGCAGACTTATTGAGTGATGAAGCCGATCACAATCTACTACTTAATTTTACCACCCCTCCACCGGTGGATTTAGTTGGGATTTGCAGATCTGTTAAATCTGGCTCTCCTCGGGATCCCGCCTCTCCAAAGAGGCTGGGAGACAGTCTGGAAACATTAGAACCCTATATCAGACATCTGCTAGACATCTCCTTTTCATCCAGTTCCATACCAGAGGACTGGAAACAGGCTGTGGTGCTCCCCTTACGTAAGAAGCCCAACATTAGCGCCGAGAAGCTAGAGAATCTTCGTGCCATCTCCTTGCTGCCTTATTTTTCTAAGATCGCGGAGAAAGTGGCAAATAAGCAGCTAATGAAATTTGTGGAAGAAAGTAACCTCCTTCACCCTACGCAATTCGGGTTTCGGCCGCGTCACTCTACGGAGTGTGCCCTTCTTAGGGCTACCGAAACCCTCAGGCAAGGTGCTGATGAGGGACAAACCATGGCCTTAATCCTCCTGGACCTCAGCGCCGCGTTCGACACTGTAGCACATTCTATCTTGCTACAGTGTCTGAGCAAAGGCGGGGTGAGAGGGGCAGCATTGAAGTGGATTTATTCATTTCTTACAGGCCGGGGCTTCCAAGTGAGGCAGGGTGACCATTACTCTGAGCGCATCTCTCTGGATCAGGGGGTGCCGCAGGGCTCGTCCCTGAGCCCTACTCTTTTTAATCTTTATGTCGCCCCGATTGCTACCTTGGTAGAGAGCTATGGCCTCCAAATGGTATCATATGCCGACGACACGCAGTTGGTCATCTCCCTATCACTTACCCCCGGTCCCTCGGCGGACATCTTCAGAGCTTGCATGCAAGATCTCGCGGCCTGGATGTCCGCCAACTGCCTCAAACTCAACGGAGGCAAGACCGAGGTACTGGTAGTGGGGGGAGGCCAATCAGCGTGGACGTCGGCGTGGTGGCCACCGTGCTTGGGCCCACTACCTGCCCCTTGCCAGAAAGCAAAGAACCTGGGCATTTGGTTTGATTCTGACCTTGCCTTCGGTCCTCAGATCAATCAGGTGGTTGGATCATGTTTTGGGACCCTTAAAAGTCTCAGGAAGGTTTTAAAATTCTTACCTATCAGAGCCCGCCAAACTCTGGTGCATGCACTAGTCACGTCAAAGATGGATTACGGCAATCTTCTCTACTTGGGAACCTTGGAAAAGAACCTGAGCCGTCTCCAAGTTCTCCAGAATGCCGCTGCTAGACTAGTGCTTAGACTATCTAGAAGAGCGGGCTCCGCAGCAGCCCTCCGGTCTCTGCACTGGCTCCCGATTCGCAGCAGGGTGGAATTCAAAGCCCTGTGCACGTGCCACCGGATCATCAACGGGAGAGCTCCGCTCCCTTTGAAAGGATTGCTGACACCCTATGAGCCATCTCGCTCTCTGAGATCTTCCGGCTCAGGACTCCTGTCAATTCCCAGGGTGTCCAGAGCCCGGATGGGTGGAAGATCTTTTAGGCTCCTTGCAGCATCCAGATGGAACAAGCTACCAATGGCACTGCGACTAGAACCCTCAGAAACACTGTTCAGAGCCAAGCTGAAGACTGCTCTATTTTCACAGTAATTTTCTGCATTTATCAGTCTGGTACACATTAGCTCATTAGCGCGGGGACACGCCGCTGTGCGTCACCAAGCGCTCTACAAAACCCCCTAAATAGAAATAGAAATATACGCCGGGTCGTCTTATACGCCGGAAAATACGGTAATTATAGTTGAGTGCTCCAGCAGCCTGGGGCGCCTGTTGACATGCTGTGATAAGTGGGGTCTCATGCTGTGATAATTGTTACTTGCAGCACAATACTGATTCCCGCCCCTCCAGGACTCCGTGACCTGCCTCATGGTTGCCAAGGCAATATTTCTGAAAATATTGTCGTGCTACCGTAAGGCAGGTCATGGAGTCCTCGAGAGGTGGGATCCAGAGCAGACAAATCTGCTAAACAGGAGCTTTTTCCAATGGCAGGCCTCCATTTCGAGAGGCCTGCCAATGGAAAAAGGGGGCGTGGTTTCACGCAGTACTGAAATCCCCCTGTTCACAATAGGTCTTTGCCTGCAGCAGGGCCATGCCCTGCAATGCAGGCTTCGACCTAAAAATAGTGCCGCTGAAAACAGCATTTCCTGTTTGACCAGTACGTTGGTGTGATTTCAAGCGGACCATGACGCAGCAGAAGTCGGAAACACTAAGCGGATTGTCCTGAAATGGATGTCTTGGGTTGTGGTGGACTGGATTCCCTCACTCGAATATATTGTTGTCGAGCTCCCGCTGAAGCCATAGGTATCGGGACCCGGACCCCCAGGGTGTCCCTGCCCCACCTCCATAAATCCCACAAATTAATGATATACCATCAAGTATTGTGGGTGAGAAAGAGGCCATGTTTATTACAAATAATCTTCACCAATAAACATGACAATACATATCTTTGCATATTCAAATACCCATATGAAACTGACATTAAAAACAATATCAAATGAATATGTACAAGCAAGTTCTTCTTCGCATCATGATCAAATGGCAGAATCAATTTTTTTTTTACAGAAGACGTGTTAATGATCACTCCAGCACCAAGGGGCATTCAGGGTCGCGCCCCCCAAATGAGAACCACGCAGGTGCAACCTGCCTGCGTCCTTGAGAGGTGAGTCCCTGCCATCTGCTCCTTGTCCGCAACCCTAGGGGCCTACCCCTCCACCACCAGGCTGTCTTAAGGGGGTGCTCGTAGGGTATAACCAGGGGCAACAGCCCCATGGCCTAGTTTGTATCCTGGAGCCCCCACCCCCCAGCAGGTGTACCCATTCTGTCTGGGGTAAGCTTACCGTCTCTTCCCCTCAGTGCTGGTCTAGGGATTACGCAGGAGGACTCCCCTTAATGATGCAAGTCAATCTATGAAGCCTCCTTACCACCACAAGGGCGACCAGGGCCAACCGGACCTTCGCCCTCCCCACCACTTGACTGGACGCGGTTCCGTGCTGAAGAATAGAGGGCCTGGGCAGAGTGCCCTAAATAGGCCCCCACCATCGCCCTCCATCGGCACAAGTGACGTTGCCCTTCCCCCGGAAGGGATCCCTCGCCGGGCGCCGTAGCCAATCCCTGGGCCAAGAGTCGTGGAGGCGTGGCTAGGACCCAGGGTGCTGTGTCCTAATGGCGCGCTTCCCAAAAGTGCGCGCATCACCATGGTGCCAAAAGCTCCAATTCAGACAAAGTCAGATTTTGTGACCATAAAGTGTACTTCAGTGGTCAGATCGATTTCTTTCCCGCTCCAGTTTTAGGTATTTTGGCAGTCCAAGTCTTCTGGCGGGGCAGTGCTGAAGCTGTTGCCCAACAGCCAAGGGTGTGTCCTTCCTGGCCAAGCCTCAGCACCATGTCTCAGCCCTTGAGTGGTGGAGAGTGATGAAAAAATTAACTTGATATGTCTTTCGAATGTTCTTTAGAGTACTGTGTTGCGGTGCAAATCGGTATTAATAGTGGACAAAGTTAATTCTTCTCTATCTTTTAGTTCAATGGTGTTTCTGTAAATTAGCATTTGGCGAGAACAGTTCTTTGACGTGTTTCAAGCTGACCCGTGTTGTCAAGGGATTCAAAGTACACTGGTCAAAAAGCTGAGCAGAATCAGTTAAAGTAACTTACTGTTTTTTAATTTGCATTATGCCACTTACAGTTTTGCTCTGCCTTTTATGACTGAAACTCTTTTACAAGGGGGGTTTTGTCCGATAGTGTGGCCGGGTAGGACAAGATTCAATTAGAAAGAAAAGGAGGACCCAGTCACTCGTTTTTTTGTTCTGCTATCTTTTTTATTTAGAGCAGAATCATACACTAAGGTATTTAATCCTTAGGTGTATATGTTGTGTTTTAGGAAAATGGGAAAGGAAATTGCAACGATTTTTACAAATTTATGACATTCCGAAGAATTACTCACTGTCCTGCACAAAGACACATGTATTTACAATAACTACAAACATACATTACTCTGAAAAACGAAAAGAATTACACATTTATACAATTCTACACAAAAGACATTTAAAGATGAATTACTTATTTGGTAAGAGTACCCTGTCCACGTTTTCTATGTCAGGCCACTAGGATGAATATCTTTCTCTGTGTTTTGGCCTGATCGCGCATGGGGCAAATAATACAATAAACATTCAATTTTAATTCTGGAAAACAAAGCCTTATATATATATATAATAAACAAAACACAATCCACAGGCTCTCCGAGAGAAATCAGTCCAGCACGAAATAGAAGTGCCAGAAGTTGTTTAGTACACAACGCGTTTCGACTGTCCCGCAGTCTTGATCACGTGTAGAATATACATACACACACACATACATAGAAACGAGAGAGAGAGAGCAATATGGACAAAACACTAATGTGGGTCGTAGGAACTGCACAGTAGCACACTCTGCTTATCAGCAACAGGGGACGGGGAGGAGCATACATGGGAGAAAGCTGAATAAAACATACACTCTCATGCAGTGCTTCAGGATAAATGAATAAAAGGGGTCCTATAAAGCAATTACTCATGGAAGAAATGAAAAAGACAATCAGAAAGATGGTTAAGAGGCTATACTCCAAGGGAGGAAAACAGACATGCTGGATGGGCTAAAGCAAACCGAGCCAGCAAACAGAAAGAAAGCAACTATAGAGCCAGTAAATAGAAAAAACTAATGCGAGTGACAAAACAAAGCCAATGGTAAGCAATGGATAGAATGCATTTTTAGTTAAGCTTTCAGCAAGTCATCAATATGTCTTTGACACCAGACACCAACACCATCAGGTAGCTTCGACCTAAAATCTGGTAGATCAACCTTCCTGCTCACTCCTGCCCTTATCACCTGCTTCCTTCACTATCTGGCACAACTAGTGGAAAGGTGGTTCACAAAGGTAATAATGTTCATACTAAATTCTGAGTATTTAAAAAGCCTGCGGGCAATATATATATAATTATCCACCCATAAACTTTACACACCCTCACGGCCAAAGGATAGGTGATTCAAGAGTGTCCACTGTTTTCAAAAGGGTCCATGAAAAAAGAGACCGCCCCTAGTGGTGTCGATAACAGATGCACTGAAGAGTTTACAAGGATATTATGAAGCCTGAATTTCAGCAATCAGACACTTTGTACAATGATCGGCATGCAAATTGACTATGGTAATAGTTCTTGCAGGTATTGGCACTGAAAATAATAATACAACACCAATAGCTCATACTTTCAGTAATACGAGACCTAGTGCATTGCAAATGCTTGCATAGTGATCCAGGAACCAGCATTGTATGTCTCAGTGCAGTACCGCAAGCTGTTCCTAGAGGTCCCTAGTGAGCAAAGCACCAGCACTGAATGTCTAGGTGCAGTACAGCAAGCTGCTCCCAGAGGTCCCTTAGTGAGCAGGGCACCAGCCCTGCATGTCTACAAAGTTGGAGTTATTGGCATTATAAATGGCAATGTTATTTACCTAGCCATGATGCAGGGTTCAGTGCCATAAGTGGCCAAAGGGGCTGCCCTTTTGACCACATACTGTACTGCACCCTACAGAAGATATGTTAAATCCATCCTACCCATAATGCATTGCATGCAAGACTACTACAAGTACATTGAAATAGCTATGTCCATATATAAAATTAGTAGCTTTGAAATGTGACAAAAGAATTATTGCATTAATTTCGGATTAGGTTGTACTTTGTGTGGAGTTGCTGAAAGGAAATTTATAGACGGTCTCATATAAATGTGAGATGTTCTAGTGAGTGAAGTAACCACTGCCACCCTAGCTTAGGACCCTGCCTTAAGCCTTTTAAGAAAATAGTGCCTTGAGGCCGTAATTAAAACCTAGGGAGTAACAACACATGTAACAGGGGGTGTCCTCATGATAGGTTACAAGAAGAGACAAGGCAGTACTAAGGAGGGACTACTAAGTCTATTGACCAATGAAAAGCCACCTTTACCAAGGACAGGGACAGGATCCAATTAAAAAGATGGGTGGAAAGTGGGCGTAGCTTTAGGCCCATATCCTGAGTACTAAAAAACAACACAAGGGCCAAAGCTGAGGGATTCTTTTGACCAAGAAGGCTTTCAAAAACAAGGGTGTTTAGATTCAAGCATAAACAACCTGCTTAATTTACTAGTAACGTAAAAAGATTTATTCTTTTTCAAAACATATTTTTTGTTTGCAACACAATATTTTAGTGCATGGAGAAGACACAATTTTTATATACAATATATACAACAATAACAAGTGAAAATCTGCATTACCATACTTCAATCATACATGGCCGTCCAGTCATACAAAAACACATTCATACACAATGATATACACAACAAAGAAAAGAAAATAATCCACCTATCGGTCGTGAGTAAATTGGAGGAATCCCTTTTGATTAAGCAATTTTTTAAGTCTTTTCAATGAATCAAAAACCGAGAATCCACTTCTCTGGACAATGGTTAAGGGACTTTGTTTTTAACACAGAGCGTGTAGACCAGATACGGGGATGTGATGGTCGACGCGTTTCGAACCCCAGTCATTAAAGGGGTTCTCCTCAGGACCAAATGGTTCTGGAAAAATAACAGAAAAGGTGCTTAGGGCAGGGTATCATTAAAAGGCGAGATGAGAGACATTAACCCCGTGCAAACCACAGCCTACCTTAACCATAGAACCAAACGTCATGAAAATCCAAAGACGACGAATCATAGAATTTCACAATGAAGTGCACGTAGTGGCTGTAACCAAAAGGGAATAGACAAACGTGCTAGATTTAATGACATGTGCTTACTCTCAATCGTTCAGTTTGATCTAATGCACTGCTGGGTGGGACTCTTACCTGGAGTTCGACAGGCTAGTGACCTGCCGTCGGGTCCATGCTTCTCCCTAATCCCGTGGGAAAGGTTTGCTTCGTTGCTAAAAAGGAGCGGACACAGGCAGTCGGTGAAAATGGCCTGGTGGGCAAAGTCGTTGCGGGCGGCTGAATTTTAACTTGCCACTTACCGATAGAAAGAAAGGCATCCGTCCTTGTTTCTGTCGTGCGAGTTGGAGAATGTTTGCCGATGGTCGGTGTTCGTACTTCCTGGTTTAAAACGTCCCAAGTGTTTCTGGGACTTGTAGTTTCACAAATGTCGGGTTACGGCGGAGAGATGTGACAGGGGGTGTGTCAACTGAGGGATTGCGATTACGCATTGGCTCGAAAACTTCAGGTGTTAGTTTTGTATATTTCAGAGATCTCATTCAAGCCTTTTAATGCTGTGTTGAATTTCATAATTAATAGTGCCTCACGTTGAGCTAATTTCGCATCCAAGTCTCCTCCCCTTGGATCTTTTTCAATCTTGGAAAGCACTGTCCATTTTAAGTCAGTCTGTTCGTGTTTCATCCTGGCCCAATGATTAACTAGTGGGGCATTTTCAACACCTCTCCTAATTCGGGATTTGTGCTGGGTAATCCTGCTTCTCACTTCCTGTGTAGTTTTACCAATGTATACCAAAGGGCACAGGCAAACGATGGCGTACACCACATTTTTGCTTTTACAGTTTGTAAATGTATCATGCTTCCAATGGATGTTATCAAAACTAAACACAGAGTCCTCGATAGTTTCATTGCAGCAGGTGCAAGTTCCGCACTTGTGGTGGCCCTTGGTGGGAGGTAGTCCAAAAAGGCTTTTCAGTGTTGGTGCTTTGACTTTCGGGAGGGCAGCTCTCACAATGTGATTGGCTATGCTCTTTTCCTTTTTGTACGCAAACAATGGAGGTGCAAGAAAATCTTCATGGAGGTCTTTCAATAGATGCCAGTTGGACAAGATCAATTTCTTATATGAATTTGCTGCTGGGCAAAATGTGGTGACACAAACCATTCTTTTTAGATCTTGTTTAACTTTCTTTTCCAGTAAGGTCTCTCTGGGAGTCCACCAGGCTCGTTTGAGGGAGTTCTTTAATAGTTTTTTAGGATATCCTCTTTGCATGAGGCGCTCTTTTAGATGGCCAGCATGTTTGAAATATTCCTCCTTTCCTGAACAGTTACGGCGAATCCTGAGGAATTGTCCGTAAGGAAGATTTTGTTTCATATTGCGCGGGTGGTTACTAGTGAAATGTAACGCCTTATTCTTGTCAGATGGTTTTCGGAATAAAGTGGTACTTAATCCCTGTGTTTAAGATTCTATTTTCACGTCCAGAAATGTGATGGATTCGTTGGATGCTGTGACTGAAAATTGGATGTCGGCAGTTCTTGAGTTAAGCCACTCAACGAATTGGTTCAGTTCCTCCTGACTCCCTGTCCAAATAAAGAACACATCATCTATATAACGCATATAGTTGGAGATGCGAGGGCTATGTGGATTGCCATTGTATATGAATTTCTCCTCATATAATCCCATAAACATTATAGCCAGCTCTGGAGCAAAGGGGCAGCCCATCGCTACCCCTTTTATTTGGAAAAAGAAATCAGAGTCAAAGGTAAAAAAGTTCTTCTGCAATGCGAAGCGAGCTAAATCAAGAATAAATTCTGTGGGGACTCGCACTGGTCTCTCCTGATTTTCCAAAAAGAAGGTTAAAGTTTCCAAAGCTTGTTCTTGTGGGATTTGGGTGTACAAGACACCACGTCAAGTGTGACCAGTAATTGTGTTCTGCTGTCAAAGTTGATATTAGCTAATCGGTTGAGAAACGCAGTGGTATCTCGCAAATGGGCTGGAATGGTGTCAATAAAGGGCTTAAAAAAAAAGTCGATGTATTTTGCAACCGGTTCGAAAAGGGACTCGCAGCCAGAAATTATAGGGCGGCCTGGTGGATTGACCTCATCTTTGTGCATTTTTGGGAGGACATAGAACACCGGGGTCCTGGGGTTCTTATTTTGTAGAAAAGATAGTTCTTTAGGCCCAACAAATCCTTGGTCAAAGCCTCTCTGAATAACTTCAAACAATTGATTTTTAATTTCTAGAGTAGGATCCTTGCCGATGCGTCTGTAGCAATTTTGATCATTTAGTTGGCGGTGGACTTCCTGTTTATATTTGTTTACGTCCCAGATCACAATCGCTCCGCCTTTGTCGGCCTGTTTGACCACGATGGTATCGTCATTTTTTATTGCCAAGAGGGCATCTTTCTCAGCTTTGGCTACATTATATTTTACAAAGGTTTTCTTTTTTTCTAAAGAGGATATACCAGATAATATGGTACGTTCAAACGTGATGACTTCCTTAGGGATCTTTGGACCTTTAGGGCAGAATGTCGATTTTCTTTTTAGACCTGTAACTTCCTCTTGTTGTTCTTCTACTGATTCTTGAAAAAAAATTTTCAAGCGAATTTTACGACAAAATTCTAGTGTCTCTAATTTCATTTTTACATAATCAGTGGGTCGTGATGGGACAAAATTAAGACCTTTAGTAAGAATAGATGTTTCGGCTGGTGAAAGGATTCTATCAGAGAGATTGAATATCGGTGATATGGTTAGCTCTTGTAGAATTTCTGACGTGATCTCATCTCCCATGGTTGAGGTGCTCGAGTCCGGCCTCGAGGTTTCGGTTGGCCTCTTCCTAAAAAAGGCTGTTGATTTTGCTGTTGTTGTTGGTATTGGCCCGGACGATTATCGGTTCTGTTTTGAAATTGTCGGTTAGTGTTATCAGGCTCACTCCCGGAAGACGAAGTTGTGTCGGAGAAGGTAACGTATCTTTGGCGTGACCTTCCCTGATTGTCCTGGAAGTACCGACGTGAGTCCGACCGTGTATAAAAATCCTTGCTCAAATATGGATAAATGGACTCCAAAGAAAAGTTCTTTTTATCGACTTCGAACTTGTTGTTTTTCTGGGTGACTGTGAAGTCCTTGAATTCCAGAATTTCTTTTTCAATTTTTTCCAGAAGACTTTTAGAGTCCGAGATAAGTTGGTTATTTTCAATTTCCCTCTGTAAAGTAGCTATTTCTTCCAGTTCTTTCTGAGAAATCTAGCACGTTTGTCTATTCCCTTTTGGTTACAGCCACTACGTGCACTTCATTGTGAAATTCTATGATTCGTCGTCTTTGGATTTTCATGACGTTTGGTTCTATGGTTAAGGTAGGCTGTGGTTTGCACGGGGTTAATGTCTATCATCTCGCCTTTTAATGATACCCTGCCCTAAGAACCTTTTCTGTTATTTTTCCAGAACCATTTGGTCCTGAGGAGAACCCCTTTAATGACTGGGGTTCGAAACGCGTCGACCATCACATCCCCGTATCTGGTCTACACGCTCTGTGTTAAAAACAAAGTCCCTTAACCATTGTCCAGAGAAGTGGATTCTCGGTTTTTGATTCATTGAAAAGACTTTAAAAATTGCTTAATCAAAAGGGATTCCTCCAATTTACTCACGACCGATACGTGGATTTATTTTCTTTTCTTTGTTGTGTATATCATTGTGTAAGAATGTGTTTTTGTATGACTGGACGGCCATGTATGATTGAAGTATGGTAATGCAGATTTTCACTTGTTATTGTTGTATATATTGTATATAAAAATTGTGTCTTCTCCATGCACTAAAATATTGTGTTGCAAACAAAAAATATGTTTTGAAAAAGAATAAATCTTTTTATGTTACTAGTAAATTAAGCAGGTTGTTTATGCTTGAATCTAAACACCCTTGTTTTTGAAAGCCTTCTTGGTCAAAAGAATCCCTCAGCTTTGGCCCTTGTGTTGTTTTTTAGTTAGATTTGGCTCAGCCTAGCTGAGTTATGAGTCAAGACCCTAGTGTGTTTTTTTCATATCCTGAGTACAGCATGCCTCGAAGAGACTGCGCAAGCGCTACCTATGCAAGACCTAAATATTGTACTTTTAAGAGGAAAAGCATGCCTTGCAAACACATGAAATGGGTAAAACACACTTACCTTTACCTCCAGGGCACAAGATAAGCCGGACGCTGCCCCATATTGCGCTTATTGGAAAAGACTGCGTTGCTGATATTCGGCTGCCACCAGTCAAGCGCTGATCTGTTAAAAAACATAACATCACAGGTGAGTTTTTCAATGGCAATTATACTTTTATTTCATGCGTATTGATGCGATTGTCACAAGCACTGCTAGCATCTATACGGTATACACACTTTTTCATAAATCAGCAAAAAGTTGCACATTTACGCATTGTAGTTTCCTTCTATGGTTTGCGCAGATTTCCAATTTCTAGCAAACTCATTAAGCTTCCCAATAATGTGCAAAATTCTGCATAAATCCTAGTATGTTCTACTTATTTCACTAGACTTTCGGTAACCTTAGAATGCACCTGTGCAAGAGGAATGGAAAAATTGTGTTTTGAGATTATTGCCAAACTCACAACTTTGTGAGAGTTCACCACTTTCCCAAAGAACACCCTGATTAATGCCTTAATTCTACAGCGAGAAGCCACCACAACTACAGAATCTCCCTAGCAATGATTAGAATTTACAATCAGAAATGCCTGGAAATTATCCTTTTGTGAATTTGGATTAGTTAATTTTCAGTACAACTTCACCTCTTTCCACACCCATGATACAATGAAGGATGGAAAGAAAACATTTCGAAAACAGGATCGTGTACATTTGTCCAGTTATTCATCAAAATAGATTTTGCCCTCTGAGAGTGCTCCACAAGCAATGAAAAAAGGGCCATTTCTATTCCTGGTGCAGGAATTTGGCACCACCACTAGATGGCAATCTGGAGGTGGCTTAAAAATGCTATGGTCCTGTTGACCAAAACACCCGAGAGCGTTTAAAGGAACAATATGCTCAGTTGCCATTTTCGGAGTGAATTCTGGGCTACAGGCCATTGACAGACGCATGATCCTGGGGTACTCACATGAAGCATTCACTGTCGCGAACAAAATAAAAAATAACAATCACGTTTTATGAAAACAAAAATCCTCATTTCAATTATGTGTGATGGGAGAAAAAGTTAGGCGATAAGAAGACTTACTATCCCCTCTGAAATTATTGATCCCTCCTTAGATGTACGCAAGGGGAGCGACAAGATGAACAAGAACGGCATGCATCACAAATAAATTGATTTTTTCGCTACAGCAGTACAACTGGAGGCCTTTGGGAAGCGAACGTCTACCAGAAATGAATTTCACAGTCGGGAGACCACGGAATCCTCCGCTGTCAAGTTTCGACAAGAATCACTCTGGCTGGACAACATTAATAGTTCATGAAGGATTGACTCCAACAGACAAGACATACATGGCTTACTGGTGGTGCATAAAAAGTCAAACATTGCACTTCCTGCAGGTCAGAAGCATTTCTGGAGAGTTAAGCTTTGCTGGTAATTGTAGGGCAATCCGGAGGCAACGAGCTGCAATCGTAGCCGTCACTGTCAAAGTTTTTCAGCACAATGGCCGCCCACTAATTTCATGGGAGCTGAGGAGGAATTTAATTTTCTTCCTCCATGATGCTCTGACCCCTAAACTTGTGTTCTGAACCCATGCCAGTGGTAGATAGGAAAGTGTCCAATTTTGGGGGCCAGATTTAAGATAAAAACACTTCCCATTTCAAAGCCAGGGGAATTACTTATCTGAAAAGGATTCCTGTTTCTTTTTTTTTAATGCTATAAGAATACCCTGTTTTATACATTAGGCTTGCATCATTAGGTTCCTTGTGAACATATTTCCTTGCAAACAGTTCACACAGGATTACAGCAAGGCTAAACTATTTTGTTACTTGTTCCATTCACAGTGTTCTATTAAACTGCAACACAAAATTACAAGGTATATGTTGGAAGGTGTTTTTTAGTAGGTGCAGGTAGGTACCTACAGCTATTAAGAACACCACAAACACAGTCCAGTCAAGACTCAATAAATTAGTTCTTGCTCAGCCCTTGGTTTCTTAGCTCAAGAGCAGACAGGCTTAACTTATGAGACAGGTGTGTAAAGCATTTAAAAACACCAGTAACAGTAAATAAGTAAGACACAACACAAAATAAAAACCCAACACCAATTTCTAAAAATAGGATACATTTTTATGATTAAAATGACACCAAAACGACAAATAACCACTGTAAGGAACCGGAAATATGAATTTTTAACGATTAAGTGTTTTCTAGTGCCTAACAGCCAAAAACACCAACTTGGAACATCTGGTTGCGTTTGACCGGGACAAAGTCAAAGTTTTAAGTTGACAGAGATGGAGTGCAGGTCGGATACGGTAAGATGAGCAGTAGGGTCCGGTAAAGTTTTTACCTTCTGACTTAGTTACTTTTTTGGAGCTTTAGCATTCAACATCGAGCAAGGATCCTCATTAGGCCAGGTGGCAGTTCAACTATGGTGGCTTGCTTCAGGGCAAGGCATCTGTGAACTCCTGGAGGTCTCATCGACCGTGAAAATCTCAGGCTGAGTTGAGGTTCGGTATCCCCGGCTTGACTCTTGACAGGTCGGTCAACTTAAGGAGCTTTTTGCCAAAAATTCTCCAAATGGTCTCACACTTCTAAATCTTCTTCCAGAAGATCCTTTTTTGGGTCTTGATGTGTCCATAAGACCAATCCAAGGGTCCTGAAGCTCTGAGTTGCCCCTTGGGAAGATAGGACCACAAGACGCACAATGCACCAACCAAACAAGACTGCCACCTGTACTCAGCGGAAAATATTGCTGTCCCTGCTGCAATTTCTCCCTACGTCCTCCCAGTTTCGCTTTTTAACATAAACGGGACACAATCACAACACTCAATTGACAGCCCCCCCCATTAAGGACCTCACTTTCCTTAGCCTTAACTGCCGCTCACTCCCAAAACACAAATTGGACATTTTCAACCTCCTTCTTGATGAGCAGCCTGAAGCTCTGTTCCTCACGGAGACCTGGTTTCATGAGAGTGCAGGGCCGGACGTTGCTGCAGCATTGCCAGCAAACTATGCCATTGTCCGTAAGGACAGAGCGTCCAAACAGGGTGGAGTTATTGCCATCATCTTTAAAACTCACCTTCAATGCAGATTTGATCCACTAGATATTCCCTATTGTGAAGCCGCTTTCTTTAAATTAATCCATAACCCTAACTTTACTCTATCCGGCTTGCTTGTCTACCGCCCGCCAGGACTCCCTACAACATGGGCTACCTCCTTTCCCAGTGATATAGCCCCCCTACTTATGAGTACAAAAAATGTCTTGCTCCTAGGCGACCTCAACCTACATATAGAGGACCTTTCTAACTCCATATGTAGCAACTTTATCTCTGATCTGGCCGCCATGAACATCAATTTACTTAACTCCTTTCCAACTTACAAAGCAGGCCACCTGCTTGACACTATTTTCTCCAACCTTTCCCACATTTACTGTGCCCCTGCAGTGCCCATTTTCTGGTCAGACCACTTCCTATGCAAATTCAGACTCACTCCCCCTACCACGTCAACTCCATCATGCCCTTCCCTTATAATTCCCAAAAGGGACTGGAAAAAATTTAGACTTAATCACCTTAAATAATCTTCTATGCTCTAATGTTCCCTCATAGGACCTTCCGGTTGATGCACAGTCTACTAATATTCATAATTGGCTTTCAAACGCATTAGACTTCTGCCTTCCCCTCTCTAATAAAAGACTTAATACCCACCGACCTCCAGCTCCATGGTTCAACAACATTTTAAAAAAGGAAAAGGCTAAATGCAAAGTATTAGAGCGAAGGTGGAGGAAAGACTATTCGCCTGTATCCAAAAACACCTATACAAAGGCAAGAAAATTGTATCATAATCTCTGTAACTCAGCAAAGGCCAGCTTTGTTTAAAAAAACTATCTCTGAGGCTGTAAATTGCCCAAGAACACTCTTTGGACTTGTGAAAGAACGTGCCGCTCAGAGACCACAGCAAAGCCTCCACCTCTAAACAAATGTCAGTGTGACGATCTTGTCTGCTTTTTTACACACATTTTTTTTTTCAAATCTATCTAGAAATTGCGAACTCACATACATGCAAGCCCCTGCAGCCACACTCTATAATCTTGCCCCAGATTATTCCCCCTTACGACCCTATGATCACTCCCCACATGGAATCCTCTATGGAGTCTAACTCCCGCACCGCCTTCCTAGACTCCTGGCCCCTTCTTAACACAGACTCCCTCAAAATTATTTTAGACAAAGTCAAGTCCGGTTCTCCTAAAGACCCTCTCCCAATTTCAATACAGAAAGAGCTCGACACCCCTCATCTGCATGTCATCCTAAAAGCTCTGAATTTTTCTTTACTCGAATCTACAGTCCCCTCACTTTGGAAATATGCCATGGTGACCCCTCTCTTAAAAAAGCCCACTGCTGACCCTAACACTCCCTCAAATTACCGACCTATCTCCCTTCTGCCAGCCTTCTCTAAAATTCTCGCGAGACACATTCACTCCCACCTCTCTCTGTTCATTGAAACTAATGACATCCTTCACCCCTCTCAATCCGGTTTCCGAACCAGGTTCTCCACTGAAACTACACTGCAGGGAGTCACTGAGAGGCTGCGACAAAATCTTGATGAGGGAGAGACAGTGGCGCTCATATTGTTGGACCTCAGCGCAGCGTTCGACACAATATCCCACACCCTTCTTATTAACACACTGAAGTCCCTAGGAAATCGTGGATCTGCCCTAGACTGGATCATCTCCTTTCTGGACAACCGCACCTTGCAAATTATTTCTGCCACAACCAGCTCGGACACCCACTCATCACCCCATGGGGTACCCCAGGGCTCTATCTTGAGCCCATTACCTTTTAACTTATATGTCAGGCCTTTAGCTGATATAACAGAACAAGCTGGTCTGACGCTTTTTACCTACACCAACGACTCCCAGATCATCTTCTCTCTTTCAAACACCGACCCCTGTACTCCATCTCACCTTCAGCAGGGTCTTGGGGAAATCGCAAAATGGATGACTAACAACTACCTCAAGTTGAATGGTGGAGAAACTGAGGTCTTGATCCTGGTAAAGAAGAAAGATCTCTGGGGTCCACTACACTGGCCAGCCGAGATGGGTGCTCTCCCGCAACCCTCCACCATGTCCGTAACTTGGGCGTAACCATTGATGACTCCTTGACCATGCATCATCAAGCAGTCAATGTTACAGGAGTGTGTTTTACCATCCTAAAATGGCTTAGGAAGATCATCTGGATGCTGCCAACCCCCACCCAAAAAACAGTGATCCATGCCCTTGTTACCTCACGGCTTGACTACGGAAATATCCTGTACCTGGGTTACAACAAGGCAGTGATTCATAGATTGCAGCTAGTACAGAACTCCGCAGCTAGACTTCTGTGTAGAGTTCCCAAAGCCTCTCCCATTTCCGGTCACCTCCGCAACTTACACTGGCTCAGGGTGGAGAACTGTATCAAGTTCAAAGCCCTGAGCTACATGTTCAAGATCAAAACTGGCATAGCTCCTCAATACCTTCAATCCCTTGTACGCCCTTACATTCCCACTCGTCACTTGCGGTCTGCAACGCATGGTAATTTCACGGTACCCAGGTTTAAACTCGCCAGGATGGGTGGGAAATCTTTTTCCTATCTTGGCCCATCCCTCTGGAATGCCCTTCCCCTTGTTATCCGTAATGAAACTATCTACATCCGCTTCCGCAGAGCTCTTAAGACCTGGCTCTTTAATCAATAACTCTTTCTCACCGCCGCTTTATTTCTGCACTTAGTCTGGCATGGCGCCGGGAAACCCTTCTTGGGTAGCTGTTGCGCCTTATAAATGCAAATGAAAAAAAAAAAATGCACCTGGCCAAATCCTTCAAAGTCCAGGTGAAGCTGGTCAGCTGGGTTCTTGGTACAGGTGATGCAGGTAGGGCTCTTTTAACCTGTTGCTTTCAGGGAGTTCACTCCTTAAACTTTCAGAGCCAGGCAAAGTCCTTCTTTTGGTGAATCATAAAGTGTTCAGCAGGTGCAGTCCTCTTGGTGCAGACCAGGGGTTCAGCAGGGCAGTCCTCCATCTTGTTTCTTCCAGGCAGGGATCTTATTTGCTGGACTGCTCTCCCATATTTATCCAGGCTTCTGGGCTCGCAAGCAGGGGGACACCACTGCCCAATGGGGTACAGGGTGCCATTCTCTGTGATGACAAAGTGTGGCATTTTTTTGTCCCAGAAGGCACTGTGCTAGAAAAATTAGAAAATCTCTCCTGGAGGTTCAGGTCTGGTAAAGCCAACCCACAGGTATAGCTACCTATCCATAGCACTGCTCTTCCAGCCCCTCTCCTAATCCAATTACTGGGGCTCCCATCTGGCTGGGGGTGCAGGATGTAGGGGTGGGGCTGGTTCCTGTCCCATCTTTCAGACCAGTTGGCTACCCAGCCCCCTTTCTGTCCTAGCATCTGCTGCTGCAGATCTCCTCCCACCAGATGTCTTCTTCGTTTCAGTTCAGGTCACTTCACACCTCCCTGAGGCAGCTTAGCCTGCCAAAGTCTGGCCAATCATAAGAAGCTGATACAGGGCTGAATTTGGAACTTTAGGGAAAGCAGTTCTAAGACTTCTTTCCTACCAATAGTTATAATAAATCTTACCTTGGCAAGTTGTTGGGTTTATTGCAACTATTAATTTGACACTTTGAATTATGTGAGCTCACTCTTATCAAATGATAGATTTTATTAATGTTAGCCTATGCAGCTAATGTACTACAATCCGAAAAACAAAGTTGGCAGTTATTTCCTCACCAGGGCATATAAAACATATTTCTATGTTTTATGTTGTATGTATTGCCGTGATTTAAAAGACAATAAAATTAGGTTGAAATTAAAAAAAGAATGTGCCTGCTTATTTTAACATGGCACCCTACCATTGGGGCACCTAGGACAGACCTTAGAGGTGACTTTTATGTAACAAACATTTGTAATGCAATAGGTCTCGCATTTACCAGAGCTTAAGCTATTGGCATTGTAAATGACAGTAGCTTAAATTCTCGCAAAAGTGAGACCTATAGCATTGCAAATATTTTTTGTTTACAAGCGCCCCACGCTGCAATTCTACATTAATAGAGGCCACGCCCCTTTCTTTAGAATGCTGTGTCTAAAGTAAGGTCAGCGGCTGCTATTAAAGTGCGGTATGGAGCATGTTTACCAAAAAAAAGCATTTGTTTCTCAAAGCTCTTCTAAAGAAAGAGGCGTGGCCCATATTAATGTGAAGGCGCGGCATGGGGCGCTTGAAAGCAACCAAAAGTGAAATTGTTAAAAAAAAAAAAAAAAACATGCAGGCGACTGTGCTGCGGGGGAAGTGGGCAAGGAATGGAGCATACTTCAAACTTATAGCTGAGTTACTAAAAAACTGTTTTCGCAAATAAACAGCGACCGCTTTGCACAGCGCTTGAGCAGGGGATTGGGGGGCATATTTATAGCCAAAGCCCATTAAGTGAAAGTACGCATAGCGCGCTGCAAATACCCCCCCAAAAAAAAGTCTGCCACTGCAAAAACTGGTGTGCCTTCCGTGCTCTTAACATTCAATACCATTAAAGAAAATAGTGCTCAACGACTAGATAAAGCAGACCGTATAAGAACACAAGTAAAAAGTCCAGTTGTAGGGGAGGTTACAAATACAGACAAGCTGATACCAAGGAGAGACTAGTAAACCTATTCACGAATGAAAAGCAACGATTTTGAAACGATTAACAGGAGCAAATTGAAAAGATGACCACTAAACCATGAGCGTGAATGTAAAAGAGAGGAACCCCTTGTATGAAACAAGGGAACTAGGGTGTTAAGCCCAGAAAAGAATAATTCCCTTGTTGACTATACGGAGAAGCTAAAACTTAGCTTTGAGACAATAAAATTAACAATCATACAATAATACAATCTAGATCATATGATCAGAATCATGAACTAAATACAATCCAAAGCATTCGGTACAACAAGTTTTTATTATTAAGAGAAAGCAAAAGTAAAAACAATGAACATTCATATAACCTATACTAAAACATTTTTTTACTAACAGTTAATATTGACTATTGTGACCTGCACAATAACAAAGGACAGACAAAATTGTTGTAAAACATAAAAATTGTAAAATACATTGGTACATTCAAATCAGCAATTTATTCACACCCCTGTTCTATAACCATAAATTCCATATGAGCAAGGGAGGAAGAGGCTTGAATTGTACAAAAAGTTGTGCGTCGACGCGTTTCGGTGGTACTGGACACTGATATGTTCCACCTTTGTCATGACTAGGATATGTTGTCTGTCTGGTAACTGGTTCTGAGGGATTACCCTCTCTAAGTTCCCAGCTGGGAGTCTGTTGGAACTCTTGATTCTTACTTTCCAGGGCAAATTATTGTAGTCTTATAAATGGACCAGAGATACTTGGCGGAGTCTGTGTATTTGATTGACTCAATTATACAATGGTACTGGTCAAATTATATTAAAAGGTCCTGTCTGGGTTGGCGATTTGGACGCTCCTCAAGTAACATAAGAATTCTCTCCAGGATATGCATTTCGTGCAGAACCCCCGACACAGCGAGATTCATCCGCGGACGCAGGGCCTGCCATATTCCACTTTGGGGAATCTTCAACGCCTGATTCCAGAGCGGTTTACCCTGCCCCAACCTGCAGTTTCCAGCAGCCACGAGCAGCGAAGCAGCTGCCCACAAACCAAACTGCAGACAGTGGGCAGTAGCCTTCTCTTCCTTTATCCTGGAGAGAATTCTTATGTTACTTGAGGAGCGTCCAAATCGCCAACCCAGACAGGACCTTTTAATATAATTTGACCAGTACCATTGTATAATTGAGTCAATCAAATACACAGACTCCGCCAAGTATCTCTGGTCCATTTATAAGACTACAATAATTTGCCCTGGAAAGTAAGAATCAAGAGTTCCAACAGACTCCCAGCTGGGAACTTAGAGAGGGTAATCCCTCAGAACCAGTTACCAGACAGACAACATATCCTAGTCTTGACAAAGGTGGAACATATCAGTGTCCAGTACCACCGAAACGCGTCGACGCACAACTTTTTGTACAATTCAAGCCTCTTCCTCCCTTGCTCATATGGAATTTATGGTTATAGAACAGGGGTGTGAATAAATTGCTGATTTGAATGTACCAATGTATTTTACAATTTTTATGTTTTACAACAATTTTGTCTGTCCTTTGTTATTGTGCAGGTCACAATAGTCAATATTAACTGTTAGTAAAAAAATGTTTTAGTATAGGTTATATGAATGTTCATTGTTTTTACTTTTGCTTTCTCTTAATAATAAAAACTTGTTGTACTGAATGCTTTGGATTGTATTTAGTTCATGATTCTGATCATATGATCTAGATTGTATTATTGTATGATTGTTAATTTTATTGTCTCAAAGCTTCTCCGTATAGTCAACAAGGGAATTATTCTTTTCTGCACTAAACCATGAGCTCCAACATAGGCAGTGTGTGCTCACCGTCATTTGCAAAGACTTTAGGGCCCCTCTTTCAGATACAATAAAAGTGGATTATTTTGTCCTACCAAAACTCCATAAGGTATAGCTCACCAAGCTATCAGTCATCAGATCGGTAATTTCAGTAGGCCATCCCCTAAATGAAGGTGTATCTCTTAGGCAAAGTGACCTGCCAGTGTAGGCTATTCATTACAGGCTGCAGCACACTTCGACTTAGGTATCAAGAAATTTGATTACATTTCCCATGCCCTGCTAACCCTCTAATAACTCTCCACTGAAGGGCGGACCCAATTCAAAATTGCTTGCATTACCCACAGAGCGCTGCTAAACGAGAAACTGACAATCTCTGGTGCAAATAGAGGTTCTACAAATGCCCAATCCCTGCTGTTGGAACCCCCCACTTTTAGTTGAGAAAGATACATGAACCAGTCTTTCTCTGAGAGCGCCATTAAAATCTGGAACTCTTTGCCTCCCTCACTCCGTCTTACTACCTGTCTAGCAACCTTCAAAAAAGGACTGCAAGCTCCTCCTATTTGACAGACATCTTGGTTAATTCACCCTCGACCAGACTTCGGTACTTTCTTCACTGCGCCCTGATCATTCTTTGTGTAACTGCGCATGTCCTCTGCCCAACTGCTGTAACTACTTCTTGTAACTTTTGTACGCATCCACTGATGTAAACGTTTGAGTTTAAATACTATTATTGTAACCCGCTTTAAAGCTGTATTCTGTGTGCTGTAAAGCGCTCTGATGCCTTCGGGCCATGTCTGCGCAATCTAGAACTGTAAATAAATAAATTCACACTGTAGGGAACCTCCAGGCAGAAGTATTCCACACTTTGAGATGCTAAGTTATATGTTCCTCCACTCAAGATGTGAACACGTATCTTACATTTACGGAAAACAACTATCAACTACACACAATTAAAATGCTTCTTTGCCTCCGGAAAACAACCAACATCTCCTTCGAAACAACATCCTTCCCGGAAAGCTGGAAACACGCCGAGATCAACGCCCTTCTGAAGAAACCCAAGGCGGACCCCAAAGACCTCAAGAACTTCCGGCCCATCTCCCTGCTTCCGTTCCCGGCAAAAGTGACAGAGAAGATTGTCAACAAACAGCTAACCCGCTACCTCGAAGACAACAACATCCTGGACCCCTTCCAAACCGGCTTCTGCAGCAACCACAGCACCGAGACCGCCCTCATCGCCGCCACCAACGACATCAGGATCCTGATGGACAAAGGAGAAACAGCCGCCCTCATTCTCCTGGACCTGTCAGCTGCCTTCGACACGGTCTGCCACCGCACCCTATCAGCGCGCCTCCATGATGCCGGAATTCAAGAGAAGGCCATGGCCTGGATCACATCCTTCCTATCCAGCAGAACCCAGACTGTCCGCCTCCCACCCTTCCGCTCAAAAAACACTGAGATCATCTGAGGCGTCCCACAAGGATCCTCCCTCAGCCCGACACTGTTTAACATCTACATGGCACCTCTCGCCCACGTCGCACGACAACACAACCTCAACATCATCTCCTACGCCGACGACACCCAGCTGATCATACCCCTCACCGAAGACCCCCTCACCGCTAAAGCCAACCTTCACAGAGGAATGAAGGCCGTCGCCGACTGGATGAAAGACAGCAGACTGAAGCTGAATTCAGACAAGACGGAGGTCCTCATTCTCTGAACCACCCAATCAGCCTGGGACGACTCCTGGTGACCCACATCGCTAGGCACAGCCACGGAACACACCGACCACGCACGCAACCTGGGGTTCATCCTCGGCTCCACCCTCTCCATGACCAAGCAAGTCAACGCCGTCTCCGCGTCCTGCTTCAACACCCTCCGGATGCTCTGCAGGATCTTCAAATGGATCCCTCCCGACACGAGAAAAACCGTCACCCAGGCCCTCATCACCGGCAGACTCGACTACAGGAATGCCCACTACTCAGGAACAACAACCAAGCTCCTGAGACAACTACAGCAAATCCAGAACGCCTCGGCACGACTGATCCTCGATGTCCCCCGACGCAGCCACATCACACCCCACCTCAGAAGCCTACACTGGCTCCCCGTCAACAAGAGAATCACCTTCAAACTTCTCACCCACGCACACAAAGCACTACACAACACCGGACCAACATACCTCAACAACCGACTCAGCTTCCACACCCCCACCCGCAACCTCCGCTCTGCGATCCCTCGCCCTCCCCACAGTTCCTCGTATCCGGAAAACCACCGCCGGCGGCAGATCCTTCTCCTACCTCGCCGCCAACACCTGGAACGCTCTCCCTAACAGCCTACGACAGACCCAGGACCGGCTGGCCTTCAGAAGACTTCTCAAGACCTGGCTCTTCGATCAGGAGCAGCCCCCCCCCCCCCCACCGGCGCCTTCGGACCCTCACTGGTATGTAGCGCGCTTTACAAATGCATTGATTGAGTGATTGATTAAGAAGCATGATGGGCTAATGCGAAAAAAACACTCACCACCGACACCTGCTCTGATCTGGCAGGAACCCCAGGAAGGCCAACTCAGCCCCACATCCTCATGAAGTCGATGAAATGAGTACCACTGAATAGTGCACTGCTACCACAAGAATGTACAGTGGTTACAAACAGCAGATGCCCGAGGTAAAGCAACTGCATAACAAATCATTTGTACTTCTTTCTTGGGGTCTCTCCTTTTTTCCTCGAGGCACTTGATTTGGGTAATGGCCCTGAAACAA
The DNA here is from genome assembly GCF_964263255.1 of Lissotriton vulgaris. Taxonomy (NCBI): domain Eukaryota; kingdom Metazoa; phylum Chordata; class Amphibia; order Caudata; family Salamandridae; genus Lissotriton; species Lissotriton vulgaris. The sequence goes on along the minus strand of NC_141697.1, from coordinate 86,550,031 downwards.
AACGTCAACTTTCAGCCTATTGGTATTGACACCTGCATAAGTTACTTTGAAAGTGGTCTGAGGAGAAACAAACGTTAAAAAAGACCATAAACGGCTTATCCCAAGGAGATCGTAGTTTTACGCCAGCAAGTCCTGTACATTAAGTATTACCGTTTTATGTGATGAGGCGAGCGACAACTTTTATGCGACAGGAAGAGCGAAACCGGAACAAAAAGACGCGGAGATCGTCTGCCACCTGTCAGCACCACGAGGAACCCTCTCTAAAATCCGCTCCGCAGCCTTGGAGCACAGGAAGTTTATGGCGACCTCCAGGTGGCGCCAACACATAAAATAAAAACAAATGACGTCTCGTCAATCACACCGAACGCGTGCCTTCCTGGCATAGTCTTTTCTAGATTTTAAAAAAAAAACAAGCTAGTGCCACCCCTCTCTGCCCCCCATCAGCGTGGGGAGCGTATGATGCAGTTCCCCTGCGCGAAAGATATTTAAACCTGGAATTAAAGGGTGGCATATAAACAAATTACCTCTTAAACAGAGAACCGTTACCCTATAATCATGCATACCAACATTTTAGAAACAGAAAGTGTTTTTTTTTTAAAAAGAAATCCTGGGAATGTATTTTCCCTGTTGACATATACAGAAGCAAATGTAATTTTGGGCAGGAGAGATGTAAAATAAGCCATTACTGACTTCAATAATCACGAGTCTCGCGCTTGAACCGGGTCTGTTGGTTGCCATGTATTCTTCTAATTTGCACTTGTTACCTACCGGCACTTCGCTGGGTCATTAAAACTCGTTATGCGGCTTGTACGGAGTATTTTTGAGCAATGTATGCTAAATAAACAATACAATGTACGTGAATTGATATTAACTCCCTAAAAAGTATTACTGACGTAATGACGTGTCCAACATGCGCATTTGTGCATGTCTTTATTGATTGAGATGGGCGCCTTCAATGCACCTTTGACACCTTCCGCTTCTTGCATTTCTACAAAAATCCTGTGAGTGAAACTATAAGTCCAGAATGCAATGTGTTGTGTGACTAAAACAGCATCGGGCCCAGTTGTCACTCGCGGGAGCACTTCACAACGATTTATCACCACTCCAACAATACTAGGAATAAAAGAGGGCGTTGTGTGGCGTCCTCAGACACACACACACCCTGCCCTAAATGCAGCAACAAATGCAAAGACAATTCTGCCTGCAAACAGGTGTTGCACCGAACTTAGCAGACATGCGCACAAGTTGCTCCAACTTGACATTTGTTACCAAACACCACCGAAACATGTCGCCCAAATGAATTGCAGCAAGCCAGCACCCCCCTGGAGAACCCGTGAATGCACCAGAAACTCACACCTGAAGTGTTCACATCTTTAATCCCAGGAACCTCCATTTTAGCCCCAAAGCAGCCTGCAGGTGTCTTTGCGGAGGTAAGATGCACTTTACAAACGCCAATAAAATGATCAATAAAATAAATTTACTATTGCATCACAGTGAGCATATTGACAAGCTTAACCCAAAAAAAGCCTCTGCAAAAAAAATCACCACAAAAGTAATTTCGCATTTAAAATGTCTAAATTTCTTACTTAGCTAACCAATCAAATTGTAGTAAAAAAATGATTCTCAACGTTTTACAGACCTGTGCGTGTTAAACGGACCTATTTTCAACAACCAGACATCTAGTTAACCCGACCTCCTTTTAAACAAAACCGGCCATAATGAACTTAATCTTGTGGTAGCAGGCTTCACGCACGGTTGTACTACTCGTGGGCCCAAATATGGCTAATTTGTCCTATAAGCAACATTAGACAGTAGTTTTCTTTAGGGCAAATAAACCCGCCTCCCACCTTTTTGCTGCTACGGGAGCTTCCGCCCTAATATAGTTTTTAACAATTTGCTCTACTGCTATAATGAATATTTTATGGACAATCACGTTTTATTTTTTTAATCAACCCCTCAAAAGTGTTATCTATAATTTACTCGATTAAATATTATATGACTGACAATTTTAGAAAGTCATCCCTTAAACTCATCACAGGTGCCAGGCCCCTAGTATCTGGGATGCTGTCCCTGCATCCGGACACAGCTCTCAAACTCGTGCGCCTCGAACACCTAGCTTCAAGGTGGCCTTGTCATACCGGAAGAGCGGGAGTTATCCTGACGGTGTTATCTCTAGGTTGAGGGGGTTTTTTTCACATCCATTTATATGTTCAGCAGAAAATAAACTTACAGAGGCACCTTGCGGGAAAGTCTAACATTTCCAATAAATATAAATGTCACACCTATCTTTTAGATCAGAGCCGCCCAGCAGAAGTGCAAGGGCGTTTTTCACCCGAGTCGCTGAAGCCCAGGATGGGGTCGGAATTCTGGTAGAATTGTAAGAAATAATTTTCAAATATAATTCCTAATTCTCTGCGAAAACGCAGGTTATCTGGAATAGGCGAAATGCAGGGCGGAAGTTTATTCCAGAGATGGGGGGCAAGGTAAGAAAAGGAGCGGCCTCTGTTTCGCAAAGTGCAGACCCGCAGAGGAATTAAGAAAAGTTTAAAACCGTTTCTAAGGGTTCTGGCGGGCTGGTATTTTTTCAGTTTTTTTCCTAGGTTACCGGAGCCTGTGCCATAGATGCTTTTGTGTGTTAGGCCCTACATTTCATAATGACCTCTCACCCTAATTGGAAGCCAATGAAGAGTTTTTAATTTGGGAGCGGACGGCGCTCTTGGAGGTAGATCCAAGATTTGTCTGATTAATGGAGCAGTGCTGTCCAACCCTGGTCACGAGCAATGCTTAGCCCAATCAAGAGCCAAGAAGGAGGCTAGAAACATGCCTGGCAGGGACTGTTGGCCCCAACAGTTCAGCAAACAAGAGCAGGAAAAGCAGCTTGTCCGCAACCACACAGTTAATACCGGCAGGGAGAAGCCAGATGTCCCTGTGTTGCAACACAATCTAACGTCACTAAAGCAAAAGCTTTCTGTTGCGCAACCACACAGCTGCAAGCTGACCAGATGCCGGAAGGGTGAGTTTTGCAGTCTTTTTTGCCAAAAGCATTTTTTTTAACATATGTATTTAAAATGAAACATACACACAGAGGACATAGGTGTCCACTATAGCACATCTTCATGACTTCGACCACGGTCAAGTATAGATGACTCATCAAAAGCCATTCTTCCTCTAAGATGGTCCCACTGTGGCGTTTTGCTTTTCCATTGCATGTGCGTTATATTTTCATCCACCAGATTGACAATGCGGGGGCGGAATATCAGATGCTCCCAGGCCTAGGACCCTATAAAGCGCGCACCGCCAACAGAAATTGTTGTGGGATCAACACGCTCAAAAGTAAAAAAGTGTAGATTGTCCTGATGTACATCTCCCTGTAACACTACCACCCGGTCACAGGGAGGCGGAATGCTTTCAATATCCTTAACATGAGCTAAATTCTCTTTCCAGACTTATTGTGTCATTACAAGCCCACCATATAAGGAACACAGTCCCGGTTGCCGACAACCCTTCCAATATTCCTAGAAGCCCGCAAACATAGCTTTCAAGCAGTCAACTTGAGATGCAAGCAGCAGCTTTTGATGGTGGTTGGAACACACGTAAACGAAAGGGCACTACAAATCCAGAATACAAAGAGATGCTGGTTGGCTAAAAAGACAAAAATGGTTGAAAGCGAACGTGGTGTTGGCCAAAAGGACAGTAACATTAGCCGTATTCCTCTATTTAAGTGGAATCCCAGCGGGTGGTTGCCTCACTCCATGTTGTTAGATACACTGTAATAGAGGAACAATCTAATGCTTTCTGCATGGTGTGTCTTGGTTTGCTTCCACTGAATTATTTACTATAACACATCTCAAAGCAATGATTTGAGGGTTAACAGCTACCAACTAGAACAGTGTCTAGGATGGCCACAATAAATGTATGGGGCAGAAGAACAAATTTACAAAGTCAATGTCTATTATATGGCATTTACAGCATTTGCATAGCTGTCCATCAGTCCCATCTATAGATGTGGCCTATCAAGTTTGTGCTCACTACAGTGAAGACAGTTGCCTTTTCGCTTTGTGTGGCTGTTGTGTACGCGCAGCATGCTAAATTCCCCTCACAACTTGGTGTCTTCGTCTTCCGCTTACCTGTGGGATCCCAGCTTATCAATCTCCATGGCAAGGCAAAATTGGATTAGTGCACACGTGGGAACAAGCACATTTAATGAATTGTGGATAACCATTTCACACAGATTTAATTCCATAATGAACAGGTGCCTTTAATTGTTCGCATGCACGCGCGGCAAAATACTGGTAGCCCTGGCAACCACAGCTTAAGATAATTACCCTTCACTGGGTTAACATAGAAAGGAGAGTCTGGGCAACTTGCAGCCTTGTGGCTTGCTGTCAACATCGGAACCTGTCGGCTTTCCATAAAGTGCCACGTTAAATATTAAGATCCAATTCCCACACTAGAGGTCGGGCGGGATATGCGGAGGTAGTTACTGTTTCCAGCTTTTGACCTAAAAAATTTAAAGATGAGAAAATGATCTGATTCAAAACGAATGCATCAAACACGAAACACACAGATTCGGCCCTCGCCCCGTTTCTTCTTATTCATAAACACATTCAGGTGCATATCTGCCTTGTTCCAGGTGAACATAGCTATTTTGTTCTTAGAGAAACTGAAATCCATTTGCAAATCATCAAGGTAACACGAACACTTTCAAGACAGTTCCAGTTTAAATACTGATTTAAACAAAGATCAGTTTTCTTACAGAAGACCAGCGGGACATGGATCCTTCTGGCTTGTAAATTTGACGACCTGCCTCTGTCACAAAGGGGTCGTCTGAGATCACAAATAAGAACACACCTTATGTCCCGCTTTTGAAAATCAGCAAGTTGTTCATCTGATTATCTTTGGGGACTTTTGCCTCAATTGTATTGCTTGTGTTTGGCCACTCCCATTTTGCATATGCACATGGGTGGATTTGAATGCCCTTCTCCACTTAACTTATTGGGCTCTTGTTCCATCTGTTTAAATCTTGCACAGGCAAGATTTAAAAAAAAAAAAGAAATACGGCCATTGATTATATCACTATTTTTGAGAATCGGGTGCTATTTTGTTCATGCACAAAATGTCCTACCTTCTATGCCCTCTTCTTATCTACACAATTTAGGCAGTGCTTACAAATAGACTAACTCCTAGTATTAGCTATGTAAATATCGGACGCATACATTTACTATGGTAAACTTTTTTCTTCTTCTGTGAACACATATAGTTATGACACTTCCTTGGCTTGTGAACATAAAAATCGTGCCAGCAATGTGCACATTTGGAAATAGCTTGTTAAACAGCATCTCTATATTTGGGTATTTGCTCATTCTGAGAAATTGCTGGCCCGAGCAAACAATTTGCCATTATTGCTGATTTCAGCAACCTCCTCAATTTGGTATGATCGCTTAAACATCCTCCCTCCCTCATGGTCGCCTTTCAAGAATCATTTTTTTTCCATCTATTAACATATAAGCTGCAAACCCGAAAAGATTAAACATGAAGAATGGGATGCACATGGCGTTGAAACTGAACCAATAAATTATACATTCAAAATCATTTCATATCATTCCAAATTTCAACTCGCTGGGATTAATTACCAGTAAAAATCACTTGAGGCAGTACTACAAACGAAGTTGTGCATCTTTTGGGCCTTATTTACGTTTTGCTTGCTCTGCCGTACATTTTAAATCCATGTCTGGTGTCTCAATTCACATTCGCGGGATCCAGAATATTTAGCAGATGACCTTGTAACTAGAGGGTTTTATCAATCTGACCCACTACCTAAAATTAAAATAGGCTTCGAAAGAGGATAATGAGTAATCAACGAAGGGATAAAAGGCACGTCAACCTGAAACACGCTTGCAATTGAATAGTCATATTCTCATGTTAGATCTGGGAGCTGTTCCCTTGATCCACAGTCAGATGTCTGCCGCTAACATCAGCAGGGACTCAATGTTTTAACAATCAGAGTTTTGTATCTGAAATGAGTTAAGAACAAGTGGAGAACTGAACCACCCAAGGATGGACGGCTTGGCCGCCACTAGCGCAATTCATGTGTGTGTGGTAAAGCAAGTCTAAACTCTTTAGCTTTATAAACTCCTGCAGGTTTTTGAACACTTACACAGAGGAATAAGAAACAAGCATTTACAATGCAATAGGTCATTACTAAAGTTTGAGCTATTGATGTTGCATTATTATTAGAAACTCCAATAGCTTAAACATTCATTAATGCAAGACCTATTGCATTGCAAATGCTTGTTTAAAAGGTGTGTGTTAATGCCTATAGTATGATGAAACGGAGTCATTTACATCATTATTTATGTTAAAACACGTGGCTTTTGGCCTCTGCCAAAATCTATGTGTCTTGTAGCTTTCCAGTAGCTTTATTTGTCCACGGAGAAAAAGATACTTACAAATATATATGTTTTTAACTCCATGCGCACTAGCGGAATTCCGCTCGTACGCTGAGTTTTTTTAAAACGCACTTTACGTGACGAGCTGGGCTCGTCATCAGCGTGCGAGGAGGCTACGCCATGACAAGCCCAGCTCGTCATCAGCGTGGAAGGGGTTAATGAAGCGCAGTTGTGTCCGCGAGTTGCACCCTATAGTAAGTAGCACAATTGAATATATTCCAGACAGAAAACAGTCCGTCCTCACCGCGCCCCCTTGTTCACTGCCTACAACATATTTGTTTTTGTTTTTTATTTTCTTGTGAGCAACTTCGAAGGTTGCAAAATGTCACGGGAGTTAAAGCAAAGCATCATTTACTTAAGTGAAACAAGCGCGCCAAGGAAAAAAAACTTAATTGGTGAATCTTCCTAAATCCTGGTTGTTCTCTTGGAGCTGCGCTGATGTCACAAACTAAAGCCCTAGTGCACGCTACCCGTTCTGTACCTATTAACCTTTCAGTTCGGGGCCCATTTTAATCGAACTTAAGATGCATGCGGCTTTAAAGGGCCCGACAAATATTAACTTAACAGTGAGTAAAAGCAGAACGGGTCCAGTGCAGCAGGGCTCTGCGTGTCCAGAAAAAGGAGGAGGTGAACGCTGGTTATTTAAAAAACAAGCTGTCTCCTTTGCGTGAATGAAAAAAAAAAGTGCCGCCTAATTGACGGAGACAGTGTAACGCCGCAAGTAAAAGATCCAGTCCTGATGGGCGGTCTCAAAGGGAGACAGGGCAGTAACAAAGAGGGACTAAGAAGCCTCATTATCAATCAGAAGCCAGCATTTACCATGGATGATAACGCCAGCCAATGAAAAATATGGGCGGGGCTTCCACGCCACTTCCAAAGCATACCCTAATACAGCATGCCTCACAAAGCAAGCAGCGAATGCGCTGCAACACTAGGCCCAACCTAAAAAGGAAAAGAAATACTGAAATGAACATATTCAGCCAAATTTTAGGTTAATTGGAATTTGATTGGGTCACACATACATTTGAGTGAGTTCACAATGGGAGAAAAGGGGCAGGAGGAGTTATTTTAAAAACTCTACAGTCGACAGTAAGTGGCAGCAGAAAACAAAAGTATTTTTTAAACCAAGGCCCTACCAGAAGACAGATACTTTGTAAAGCAATGCACTTTTAGGTATTTGTTTTTATTTTCAGTATTAACCCCTTTAGTGCTGCTGTCAGCCAACGGTCGTCGCGAGCACTACCTTGCCAGTGCTGTGCACGTCCGTTGGCCGACGCAGCCGCACTCGTTTCTTCCAACGTTCAGCACTGGCACAGAACGTTCAAAGCAACAAACGGGTTATAACTCTACATATGAGAGCGGACAGAGCAGTACTTTTTCATGTACTCATACTAACCAAATGTTAGAATAACTGGAATCACTAGGAATACAGGTGTAGAGCTGCACTTATGCTCTGATACACCTACGTTGGAAACATAGTGCTTCCCAAACTTTTCAGAACCACAACCCAATTTTTAGAACAACAAACTTTTGCGATCCACATACTTTTAATGGTCATACAGCGGGCTTTTTTATAATGCAACTAAAGTATCAAGTGGTAGTGCACTGACATTTACAGACAGTACATTTTCAACTCAAATAGCCACTAAATTTGCAGACATGCAGTTTTATTGATAAAATTATGTTGACACAAATGATAATGTGTGGAAAACGGGTTTCAGTAAATAGTTATAATATTTGCATCACCAAGGTAAGTGTCGATTCCATTTAAATGTTTGCTTTCACCACATTTCAGAATTATACAATAAATGTGCATCATGTTTGCTTTCCTAACTGCTGAATGTATACAGTTCATTTACAGGAATTAACATTTTGTTGTGTGTTACAAAAAGTGACGCCCTGCAGCGTTTCCTCTCACACTCTCTGGGCCCCAGCAAGATTGTCACATAGTTCACTTTACTTTTCTTTCTATGACTGCAAAGTGAGGGTAAAAATCAATTCCCATGTCGAAAAATATAAGCAGCAATCTGTCAGAAGACAAAGCCTGACGTGATCTCGGTCTTTGACGAGCAGTTAATGTGACAAGATAAATAAGGAATCTAAAGGCATTTATTTATTCCTTGGACCCACCAAAAATGAGCTCATGATGCACAAGTGAGTGGGTCGCGACTCTCAGTTTGGGAAACACTGGTAAACTCGAATTATAAAATGAGTTTGAGCAAAGCGCTGGGTTCTTGATTCACTTTTTAGCAAGTTCTCCTATGCCTAATAAAACAAGGGTGCAGAGAGGGTCTTCAAAACCCTCATAACAAGCATCAGATTGTTGGTCTTGCACCACCAGTTTCAAGGATTTTGACTTTCATGCTGTAAAATTTACGACTGTGAATTTATTTCAATGGTACAAAATCTAATGCTGTTAAAATGATTATTCTTCCCAATCATGCTAAAAAGTAATATTTGTTTATGACTGGGAATTTATTTGAATGTTACAAAATCTAATGCTGTTAAAATGATTATTCTTCCCAATAAATAAACTACTACGAACTTCATAAACTTCTGCATGTTTATCAATACTGTCTACGTATGTTATGGTAATATTTGTGAGTGCAGTCATTTCATCACAATGGTCTCTTAGCAGTGTACGTGCAAGGAGGGAAAGTCCGGAGAGGTGGAGCAGATAGACGATTTAGTGAAAACCAGGAATTAAACTTGTGAAGGAGCATCAAATCATTTTTTTTTGTTTTTCTTAGGAGTGCCAGAGGAAGGCAGCCTACAAAGAGAAACCTAGACCTCCAGGCAAGGATGGAAAGTTGAGATGTTCAGGGGTTACTTCAGAAAATATGCATTTTCAATGAAGAACAATATTTACCTGCTACCTCAAAACACGGAATATCCTCCAAAAATCTGGGGTTTCATTAAAGATTCTGTTTTTTTAAACCTACAATGCATTCTCTGAACAGAGAACACGGTGGGCGTGTGCTGATGACGGCTGGGGGCCATCATGATCCCGCCCACTCTTCAGAAGTACCGCACAGGAGCAGAATCGCGGCCGCGCCCAAGGGGTTAAAAGTTAGAATCTGTTAGAATGTGTTACCACAAAGAAGCCCATGGCACAGAGCTTCACATGAAACTGATGAAGAAGGGTGCATAGTTCCCGCCCCACAGGCGTACTCCTAACCTGTGCAGTTACCAAAGGATACGGCACGTGATCCCATTTCAAACATAGGGGCAGTTCTTTTTAGAAGGGGGAGGCCGATTTGAACGGAGGGGGATTGCAATGATGTGAGTGATTCCGAGAGTGGGACAGCATTTGTGTGCCAATAGGTAAGAGGTGCTACTCGGAGGCTGCGATAAGTCACCAGAGGTCAAAGCTGAGGATTGCCAAATTTAAGGATCTTAGCAAGTCTCTTTCACTAGAAGTACAGAGTCTTCCTTTAAAATTGACTTATTAATTTACATTCTGCATGCCTTAAATCATAATAGTTATTAAAGAAATGATGCTGAACGGACACACGCCAGGAAATACCCTCAGAACTTCAAGCAACACCCAAAAGGATCCAAGAGATGTACAGAATCATGGGAACTTCATGAATATGTGAAAAATAGGTTCAAAGAATCAGCTTGTAAAAACAATACACATAGGCCAGACCCTGAAATTTATAAGCAAAGAAAAGCAAAATCTAATTGAGTCCAACCATGAACAACTATCTATCACCACAGCCCTCCTGTGAATCCCAACTGTGCAGTAGTAAGTAGCATTAATTCATGAATTTAAATCCCAGAAGAGTGGCTGAAGCGAGATATCTCATTATGAGACATGATGTATAGTAAAATATTAATCTAACATCCGACGGTCTATGACAGGAATCAGAGAACAAAATGAACAATTGGGCGCTGCTCATTCCTCCTAGAAACAGAATATAAAATTGATCTATCATTATAAATTAAGGTTTTGATCTACATGTGTCATCAGAGAGAACCTGTAATGGATGCTACAGGTGAGTTTTGTCTACCAGAAGCATCTTCCAGTGGTAGCACAAAGGGTTAGAATCATCTTCCTGGGAGCACTGTCAACTTTCATTAAACAGCCAATCAAAGAGAAGACTCGGTTTTCAGATTCCTTTCAAATGAACCTGAGTTCTCACACTTCACAGCCAAGAAACACTGCGACTTATGTCTTAATGCAGCATATTACTGGACGACAAGGCTGAAGAGCAGAACCGGATCTGAACAGTAAAACACACTTAACAAGCATTGTCAAAGCCACTAGGTCTGACCTTAATGTGCCAGTTCATGTAAAGACAAGTAGGTACAACATAATCCTTCAAGCATGTAATGTGTATTTGCATAGCGCACTATCACCTGTGCGGTGAAACCCTGCAATTCATGCACTCCGGTGGAGATGACAGTATACACTCAAACAGCCAACAGCTTTAGGTGAGAGAGAATTACTCCCAGGAGCTGAATCAAGACATGACTGACAAAGCCCCACCTCTGATAATGGTGATCAAAAGGCAATGAATGAAGGGGTTGAACCCAAAGCCCACTGTATGCCCTTTGGAACCAAAAGGTAGGTTTAGATAGCTGTACAGATGCAGACCTAAAAAAAAGATTGACAACTTTGGAAGCAACCTAATTTTAAATGGTTTAAAATAGTTTCAGTCACAAACTATAGAGCGTGTAACTAATTTTCCACTGTACAGATTTCACACTGGTGCTGCATATATGCATTAGGAAGATATCTTCTATCTGAGGGAGCAACATATGAAGTACTGGTGTAAACACTACTCAATGTATTATCAGAGATAAAGTACCCCTTCTTACATACATTATAAGTGTGTTGTGAGTCACTGCTTGTGATGTTATAAAGAAACTTAAACTGGACGATTGTTCCTGGTTATGGCTATGTCCACACATAGTTACAGGGCATGATAGGCATGTAATGTCTCTATGGGATTGATGGCTTCTTGTCACATTTTAAAATAAACATCATATGGAAGTTGAGGATATTATTTATAATTGTTCCATTAAGATAATTTAGGGGTATAATGTACTTGCTGTGAGGAGACAAAAAATCTTATGAAAAAGTTACTACACTAAACATGGGATATTCGTCCACTTATATAATGTATCCATAAGAAAGATAATATTGCATCATGAATTATGTACTGTATATAGCTTTTTAAATATCAACTGTAATTGTTTTCACTGGATGTATTTACTCTATCTGCTTTTATGATTTTAATGTAAAATCGAATAAAGCTATCTGAATTTGAATTTGAATATTATTGGATTTAACTGCAACAGAGGGAGCACTCCACCTCGCTGTCCATTCATGTATCCATTCCTGAGCAGCCCAGAAATCTCCAAGTTGCCCTCAGTTTATTAAGAATCTTGCTATTTTAGTTTAGAAGGGGGAGTAAGCCTTGCAAACTATGACCCTCTACCAATTAGCAAAATTTTGCACCAGAGGACTGAGGGAGCATCCAGTTACGTGTTTGAAGCCCCGGAATGCGACCCCATTTCTATGCACTATTTGATATAATAGGAGGTTTTAAATAGGGTCAGTCAATCACCAGTTCTTTACACAGGCGAAGAACAGGTATCTATTCCATCTCAAGTGGCCTTGTGAAGGGAGTGTGCTTGCATACCACAGGAAATATATTCCAGATATTATACATCACAGAGACAGACTGAGTAAAAACTGCCACCACCAAACGTGGACACGGGTAAAAATAGTCCTGTTCTCTATTACCAATGGTTACCTAAACCAAGCGTGACACTGACCATCTAACAATATCATTTAGAAAGAAATTGCAAAAAGACATTTTTTGAGAAGTGGGGCAAGAAGGTAGAGAAAGAGAGGGCCTGAAAAAGTATGAGAGAGGTCAAAACCATATGAATGACCTGTGCTGTTCTTTGGTCTTTCCATACAGGAGGGACTCTTTGGCACCCACACCAATGAATCTGACGTGATTTATCTACAACCATGCCAATCTGTATGCCATGGATAAGTCTCCATGGTGCAGATGCTTTCAAACAAATGATGCCGTCAGACACCCCAATGACTTGGAATGACTGAGTATAAACACTGGACGTCATATTTAATGGGACAAGCAAGAATATCGTTTTTAAAGTACATTTTCAAGACTATAATCCGGACATGGTAAATCTGCAGTACACTGTCCATATATTTTTCCAATACATGAAATGGCCTTCCTGACTTCTGTATCTTCTGAGCTACAGAACTGCCTCCCGGAATGGACATGGCTTATATCGTATGAGCCCTCCCTCCTCCTGTTTAAATACACAAGGGAAGTCTGTCCTAGCAGCTCACCTTGCCCAAAGGGAGATAAGTTCTATTTAACAGAATGGAACAAGAAAGTACAAAGCTAGCGGCTCTTGTAAAAATGACTAAAGACAACAGACCATTGAGAGCTTCACCAGGTTTGTCAAGAGCTCAACACAAACAGGTGACCCCACAAAGCTCCATTTCTAGTTATTGGGTTGGAAAGTCTCTCCTTCATGTACTTTATGTATATTTAAAGTATATCTGCTGATGATTCTTTTCACTACCTTATAAATGAATCATGGAAGAGTTCGGCTGACCCAGTCCAGCGTGGAGTGGTAGTGCCGTGCCATCACTCTTGAAAACCAGCCACCCCTACTCATAACATTAGTTGCTCATTCGGCACATGCGGAAAATGAACAGGTCACTGCCACCTGAGACTCTAAGGGGGTTGGGCTCCTGAAGCAAGTATTTCTCTTCCACCCATAAATGTGCAACCCTATTCTTCAAGTATAGAAAAAAGGGGCTCATGTACTCTTTAACCTTACACCCCAAACTGTTAACCCTGTGTACTTAACTGTTTACCATCAGCCCCTATAGGACAATCCTATCTTTTTATGGGCGGAGACGCCGCAGTCGTAAAAATCCTACTCATAAAATACCTTTGTGAATAGCAAACAATCGTAAACGTACACAAAAGTGTGAGTTTAACTTTGTGAATTAGGGCCAAAGAGCTTTCCATTGACAATGGCTCGCTTCTGAAACTCTCTTCACTTACCTTTGAAATTGCAGTGACGCAACTTTAAAACTTTACAGTTTCCTAAATTATCTGTTTATTATGTGTTAGGATCTTAGAGACTATTCAGCAGTGCCTAGAAGCTAGCTCTGTTCATGTTGAGCTTTTAGAAATGGCCATTACATAAAAAATATGACAGCTGGTTGCTCAGTCATTATCTAAAAAGAAGACTGTAATCAAAAAAAAAATTTCCCTTCAATAGACCAGTGGCGTCTCTAGAAGAGAATGTTAGAGGACTTGATATGCAGACTGCCACTGCACAAATCCAAAATGACGAAGAGTGAACCCAATAGTTGCTGGTGCAAACAAGTGATTTTATTTCATGATTGCCAGCGCTGCCGCCATGACGCGTTTCGCCTCCAAGGAGGCTTGATCACATGCAAACTGCTAGCCTTCGAGCAGACTATTTAAAGTGACAGTGCAGAATAATTAACAATGGACATAGTTCAAAATACTGTGCAACAAAGGCGATGGTCGAAGCAATGCATAAAATATTGCTAAAATATGCTATTGTTTGTTAAAACCTCCTGTACAATAATAAACTTAAATAACCCAGTTTAAAATATATAGTACATTGGTAATCCTAGATGGCAGCATATTGCTAGAATTTCCTAAATACTCATGGCGAAAAATTCACCTATGAAAGGAAATTAATAAAATTCATGATATAGCGATATGCTTTACATATTCAGATGGGTAATTCATATTGCCCCAATCCTATAACAAGCCAGTTGTAACCATCATTTGCAATGAGAAAAAGCGTGATTCTGCACATTAGCAATAATAAATCTTTTTTTTACAATATGCATAGTTACTAAACACATAAATCCCAAGTGGGCCTGTCACAAAAATCTGTCTGCTGAATCACCTAAAGTGCATAATAAGTGGTGTGCAAAAATATGATAAAGTGCAGAAATATATAAAACAGTACAGATTCCTAATATTTACAAGAATGTCTAAAAGTTACAACGAATTTATCCAAAAAGAGTCACCACATATCTTTAAAAAATAGCTAAAACCAGCTCATTATTTACATTATCCGGACAGGTCAAACAAAACCTCCTGAGAACCCTAAATGCAGGTTTATAGATCTTCACTGTCATTTAATCCATTTGGATTCTTTGTATTGAGCTCCAGTATGTACCTGGTCTCAAGGAGTTTGCCTCACAGTCACCTCCCCTCCTTGATACCTCCACTGCATCTATGATAAAGTACTGGAGCTGATCAGGAATGCCAAGATGTTTAGTTTCAAAATGCCTGGCAACCGGATAATTTTGGTTGTGTCCTGAAATCGCACGTATTGGTTGGAGTATCCGTTTGTGAGCGGGCAGCCTGGTGCTGCCCACATATTGTAGCCCACACGGACACTCCAACACATACCGTATCATATTCCGTTTTGCAGGTTAGCCACTTGGTGATAGCAATAGGTTCCTGTCGAAAAGGGCTTGTATAATGTGTCCTATTGCTGCCATAACGGCAGGCTTTACACTGAGGACAGGTCTTAAAGCCCTTTCTAAGTGTCAACCAAGTACTGGAAAGTTTTGGCTCAATAGTGTTACTGACGAAAGCCTTAGACATGGAGGGAGATTTGCGAAAAGTGAGCAAGGGCTTTTTACTCACTCTGTGACCGATGACAGGGTCACTTTGTACAAGGTTCCAGTTTTTATATGTGATCTTTCTTAAATCTCCATGTTGGCGATTATAGGTCAGTATGACCCGGGAAGAAATGTCTTGAGTCCCAACTTGCTGTTGGTCAACCTATGTACTGGTCCTATCCCTAGGAACAAAAGCCTCTAGCCTGCTAATAGAATTGGACCGTTGGATAGCTTTCATCAAGCTGGTATTGGAGTATCCCCTGGCAAGGAAACGTAATCTGCAAGCCTCCTGCGCGGCCGCGCATTAGGCTTCCGTACTGCAGATTCTTCTGATCCGAAGCATTTCCCCAAATGCTCCGGATCAGATGAGTAGGATGGTAACTGCTGGTGTGTAATATTGTATTGCCAGCGCTTGGCTTCCTATATAACCTGGTTGACTAACTGTTATTTCAGCAAATACCTCCACATCCAAAAAAACAAAATAGATCTTGGACTAATATTAGAAGTAAAATTTAAATTGATGTTGTTCTTATTGATTACTTCTACAAAGGCATTCGCACTTTCAATAGTTCCCCTCCAGACAAGAAATACATCATCAATATATCGCAGGTACGGCAAAATATTGTTGGAAAAAAGTTCTTGGTGTTGGCCAAAAAGGACCTGCTCCTCCCACAGCCCAACGTGTAAACACGCGTAGCTGGGGGAGAAGCAGGCCCCCATCGCCACACCTCTGACCTGCTGATAGATGGTCCCATTGAAAATGAAGAAACTTTGCTCCACGCAAATCTTAGTCATATCCAATAGCATTCTGTTATGGGCTATCGAATTTGGAGGGCACTTGTTGAGATAGAATTCCAAGGCCTTGAGTCCGTCACAATGTATATTTTAAAATGTGTAAATCGGACTTTGAGTATGTATATATATATATATATATATATATATATATATATATATATTTATTTATTTAGATATAGATATCTATACACATACAAACCACGTCATATTTAAATATTTTAAGTAAAGAACACTGCCTTACAATGAAAGAACAAATTATCATGTGTGGCCTTCAGCTGTGGTGGGTAAGCACATACTGGAGGCAGGACAAACAGAGCTAGGGCACAGGCCCCCGCCTGCCCACCCCCACCTCCAGAGACACAGTATGCTCTCTCTGCAAGGAGCTCTTTATAGAAACTTCCTCCAGACAAGCCCAGTCTTGCACATCTTGCCACCTAATTATGCAAGGGTTTCAAATAATTATCTTATATCCAGAAAAGTGATAACAAGGTTGTCTCTCTCTGATTCCCTTTTCGCTTAACACTTCTCAGCTTTGTGAATTCCCCGAGTGTAATCTTGCAGACCCACTGATTTCTAATTTACTAAAATGTGCTCTGTCCTTTTTTGTACTTTACTGCACAGTGTGATAAGGGTGAAATGTGCTTTTTTAAACTCACACATAAGCGTCTTCTTTGACACTGATGGCTTTAAGTCAAGAAAAGGAAAAAGCGGTTCAATAGGATAAAATAATTCCCATTTTCCTTGCTTGCTTCATCTAGAATAGGATCTCAGCTTCTCATATGGGATAAAATACATTTCAATCAGTGCGTTCTTTCCTACAGTAAAATCCTGGAGCCTTTTTGCTTACTTCTGAATGACCACGCCCCAGAGTTCAACCCCATGGGGAGAAGGAGCAAGAGACATGCAATAGAAAAAATAGCTTGAGAGGTCAATTAAGCTTCAATGCAACCAAAGGCAACATCTCCTCCAGCAAGCAGAACTCATAGGAGCAGAGAGGGAAAACAGTATTTAGAGCCGGACAGCTATTGGATCTGGCGGACCAATGATGCACGTCAACAACAAGTAAGGACTGTTGGTAGAATAATGACGGGGTGCAGACATGAAAGAGGAGCAGGTGCAATCACTGCCGAAACCTCACCAAGACTATGTTTGTAAATGTTGATGTCACAGCCATATTTACACTGGTAGGTAAGCGGATACATCCAGCTGAGCGGTACAGACCAACCATTGCACCATTATAAGATGTGATGAGTGATGTTCCGTAAGAGAGCGTGGTAGTCCGTCACTGTAGGAAGGTACCTCCTGACTATGGTTGCCCCCAACTTTTTGCCCTGTGTTTTAGCTGGTTTTTGACATAGTCGACCTGGGATCCTGCCAATCAGGACCCCAGGCCTGCTGCTCTCTCTGTAAAATGGATTCCATGTACCTTAGGTACATTTCCAATTGGTACTGGGCCACCTTATCAGACCCTGTAACTCAGGGCATAGGTGTACCCAGGGCCTACCAGGGACTGAAGCATGTATTATGCCACCCCTGGCTGGCCTCCTAAATTTGACACAACTGGCTGCATGACAGCTGGGGCAAAGTCGTGTAATCACCCTTTGCTGTAGATATAGTATAACTATATCTAACCCTAAAAATGGACACACAGATTCCTATCAGTCACTCCTATGGCAGGCCTTGACAATCCTGAAGGCAGAGTGCATGGAACTGTGTGAATTGGGCTCTGGCACGAGCCGAGCCCGGTTGCAGCTTGCGGAACCAAGACCCAATGGCTGTTCCATGATAACGCGTATCATATCGGTAACTTCGGTATCGCGTTATCAAGACATGTCGAGTAAGGTGTCATACGAATCGGGGTGCTGCCCTCTCACCATTCCTGGCGACGAGGTTAGCATTCCGCCCTTCTAGAGGGACACGACATGTACGTAACTGTGAACCCCGGTTAAAGTTAACTGAAGCCTCAGCTCCACAAAATAGACGCTGCCACCACAGACACGAGTCTGACCTCCTGCTGCTGGGAGTCCTTCCAGCGAGGAGAGCTTGGACAAAGGGTGTCCTGTCAAGGGCGGTGTTCGCACCGTCCCAGACAGGGTTTGTGTATTCTGGGTAGGTAGGGCTTTGCAAGAAGGTGACTGCGGAGTGGCACCCCGGTGCTCACTACGCCTCTGCCGGCTAGAACCAGTTCCAGGGGCGCGCAGCCCCTGACCTGGGGAAAGTCCCGCAGGGGGAGAGGGGTGTAACTACCCCCCTTCCTGGTCCCACCCTTAGGGCAGGACCTAGTCATGTACCCGCCCCTTTCTTTAGGATAAAGGCCGGAGCGGGGACCCTTCCAAATTAGATCATCTTTGAATCAAGAATACTTTCTACGAAAGGACTTCGAGACTCTTCTCAAGATTTCTCCCTTGTGGCTAAGGAGTAGTCACCCTGCATCCGCAGGCACCATCTAAGAACTCTGCGGTTTGCTGCAAGTCCTTCCTCAAGGATCCGACGGCCCAGCTCGACGAGAACCGGCTTCCCTGGCACCTCTGACCTCTACCCACGTCGTCAGCTCAGCTGAGATCTGTGGGTGCGACGAGACCTCGAGGGACCGGCCATCATCAAAACCTGCACGCTTTCTTAAACAGCACGACCATCGAAGCAATTCTCTGGTGAGTGCTCTGGGGTCCGAGAAGCCCCGACCCTGAGCAGCTCCAGCACCGAAGTGCAGTCTCCCAGCATCTCCACGATCTGCGTGGGGCCCTTCTGCTCGCTGCTCAGCACGTTGTCTGGTCACTAGCCGCTGGCTTGTGCCCTTCTTTGACGACATCCGACAACCAACGCTGCTGGTCTGGTTGCTCCAGATCGGCCCTTGCTCCCTTTTTCGAGAGGAGCACCCCGGACCCTCCTGGTCCACTCAAGACGCCATCTTAGGCCCACCACGTGGCCCTGAGATCTGCCAAGGCTTGTTGCCCCAATCCTGGGCCCAGCGACGCCGACAGCATAAGCCTTCGTGGGACAGCTCGCACCTCCATCCTGGTCGCCGACAACGCCTCCTGGTCCGTGAGACTGCAGAGCCTAGCGTCGCCCACTCACCTAGTCGAGGTGACGGCCAACTGGTGCCTTCCTGGTACCCTCTGACTACTGGCTAGTAGTACGAACTTGGTCCCCTCTGCTTTCAGGTATCAACGACTGATCCAGGCTTGGATCGCTACGAACTATTCATCACTGGTCGCCGGCCAGCAACTCCTTTTCTTCCGGCTCCTGGCTCGTCAGCGAAGACCCCGACGCCTGTAAGACTTGTGCAGCCGCAGCCCTCGTGGCTAGGTAACTTCGGCATTTCGGTGCCTGCATAGCCTCCTTACTCTAGGGTCCCGAGTCCCTCGCTTCCGACTTGCCTTATCGGGTCCGCCCGAGACCACTAAACTTTCCGTGCCCTCGGGCACTTGTTTTAAATTGTGCACTTGAAGTATTTTCTAAGAGCTTTTGTTCTGTGCTTAGTACCCTGTCCTCATAAAGAGTACAGGGCTGTTGTGATTCTAATAAATATACTATTTATTTTCATAACACTTGTGTGGTGTCCTTTCACTTGGTGTTCAAGGGGTATGTGATGGTATTACAGCTGGCTTAACACGCCCTCTAGAGTTTAGCCCGAAGACTGCTCGTATCCACGCTACTAGGATAGCTGGTCTAAGGTTGACTTACAACCAATCACCATAAGGGTCGTTTGGAACGATACATAGTGGTCGCTAGAATAGCGAACGCTGCATATCGGGCCAACTTCTCACAGTCACCACTACCACCACCACCACACACAGTGAGACTTTGTTTGTCCTGAGAAGTACCGATCAGCATAGGGAAATCACTGCTTTCCAAAGAAGTCACTAGAAAGTGAAACTGGAAGATGCTGAAGGAAGCAGACTGAAAATTCCAGGCACAAATAGACCCACATAAAGGTGGTCTGCTTTTGAGTTGTGTGTTTGCATCTTCAGTAGATTTCTCAAGATCTTCGGGCGTGACACTTATCAAGATCTACTTGCCAGAGAAAACTGCAGGTTGTAGGTCCTGTAGATGGACACCAAACAGAGTGACTTCTAACAGTGATCCTCTTCTGTCAAAATATTAGTGTCCAGCAGGATGAAAAAGTCACCGGTATCAGCTAACCTAGGGAATGTCACCTCAGAAGCATTTGGAAAATTATACCAGTCTACCAGAAGCACTGCAATGCCATAACAATGGCAAAATGTAAACTATGCAAATTAAAAATAACCATAAGCTTTTTAAGAATATTTAAATGCATAGGCCAGGGTAGAACGAAGAGAACCTTAGATTTCTTTAGGTGAGTAATAGATGTAAAGAATCACACAAGGAGGATCTAAAAGAGGTGGATCAAAATATACATTTCAAGGGAAGGTGCCGCTGTGTGAGACTCCCTTGTCGCTGTGGACTCCCTCAGAGGGGTCTCTGAGATTCCAGGGTATAAATGCTGGAACTCTTTCCAACAAGGGGAGAAGGAGTGCTTTGGAAAGGGACCCACTCATGGTGGCCAATGTTAGAAAATTGGGTGTCAGATGTCCCCAGTGGCAGCCATCTTAGATGCCTCCTTGTCTATACCTCACTGGCCTTGGAGAGTGCAGGTAGGTGCACTCCAGCCCAGGGAAGAGCCGCCAATATGACAGAATGACTCCAATACTCACAGGCCATAACAGCTAAAACTGAGCTAATTTCCCAACTATTACACCCTATAATGAATAACTACATGAGTGACAAACTGACTAAGGAGGAAGTTTACTTTTAGAAAACTAAAATTAATAACAAAAACCCCGCGATGTTTGTATTTTCCACTGACATATTTGTGGTCTTTGTTTGTTTTCAAATAGCTGTAAAGATTAACCCCTTCTCTGCGGCGGCTATTCCACCGCAGTGCTAAGGGGGCGGGGGGCCGCGCGCCCATGCTGGTGACAGAACCGCTCGGTCACCAGCTGCGGTAGCGCTGTGCTCATGACGGAGCGGTTCCGTCACGGCCCCGCCCGCTCAATGGAACGCTCAGCGCAGGCGCGGAATCCGCGCCGCGCAGGCGTGCTGAGCGGGCCGTGATGGAACCGCTCCATCATCAGCACAGCGCGACCGCGGCTGATGGCGGAGAGTGGTTCCGTCACCAGCAGGGGAGGGGTTAAAGATACAATTTACAATAATCTCCATCCCAATGGCTGTTCGTGGCCATGTTAAAATCAGGATAACGTACAAATATTGGGGAGCTCGCACAGCTGAGGTGAACCAAGTGATAGAGTTGTGATGAATTATGGTGTGCTGCTAGGGGAAACACTGTCTGGCCAGGCAGTGTGGAGTGAACGAACTGGAAGGTAGCTCTCCCGCCTAGGGAGAGGACACCCCTGCGCACAACTTGGGAGGGACCAAAAGGTCTAGTTCAATAAACAAATATTCAGTGATTTGTATTCACAGCGGAAATGTCCAGCTTTCCGAGTTTATTTACACATCTTAAAGGTGCATCACTGTTTGCAATATGTATCAGCAGTTGTAATCCAAACAGAGTTCATGAATTAAGGAGTGTTCATTATCACACAACCAATGCATTTCGGGCGAAGCCCATCGTCAGGGTATTACTCTTGAAGCGCTTGTAGAGATAGTTTAAAGACCAGTGATAATTCCAACCCGGTACGTGGGTTCTCGCAAGCCGGTATGGCCGTCTGGTAGTAAGGTGAAGGGAAAATTACGGGCGGGTTCATCCATAGTAGAATGGAGCCTGGTGGTTCAGGGTCCACGTCGTTGCTCGTCTCTCGTACACTCCTACGAGAGACGAGCAACGACGTGGACCCGCCCATAATTTTCCCTTCACCTTACTACCAGACGGCCATACCGGCTTGCGAGAACCCACGTACCGGGTTGGAATTATCACTGGTCTTTAAACTATCTCTACAAGCGCTTCAAGAGTAATCCCCTGACGATGGGCTTCGCCCGAAATGCATTGGGTTGTGTGATAATGAACACTCCTTAATTCATGAACTCTGTTTGGATTACAACTGCTGATACATATTGCAAACAGTGATGCACCTTTAAGATGTGTAAATAAACTCGGAAAGCTGGACATTTCCGCTGTGAATACAAATCACTGAATATTTGTTTATTGAACTAGACCTTTTGGTCCCTCCCAAGTTGTGCGCAGGGGTGTCCTCTCCCTAGGCGGGAGAGCTACCTTCCAGTAAAATCAGGATAACAGAAGGGAAACATCCCCTGGCTCTATTCATATCCTCATATTACTTTACTTAGCGGACTGGTCTGCTATTCCCATGAAGTAAGGTTCTGCGGGACATCATCTGTGCAACAAACTGACCCTTACCGCAAAGCCGTGCTGGAGTGGATCTGGGCCTTAGGGTTCCTTCATCTTCCATTCTCCACCACAGTCTGTGCCCTACTGCAGAGCTCACCTGCTCTAGCCCTTCTTTTGACACAAACACAGCCAATCTGAGGTGTACATTAAAGTCATGCCAATAGTCTCTCAGGACTAGCATCTGACTTCCAGAAGCCAGCAGCTTCTTGTGATCAACACATCTGTCCATTAACGCTTTGGCTCACTCGCTCATTGTCCCCAATAAGCATCAAAGCATTGTTTTAAAAGGCAGTTGCAAGCTACCATGATCCGTACAGACCCATCAGCGTAACGTGAGCAGTGCTGTCACAGCAACTAAACGAAAAGATGGCGGCGCACCAACTGTAATGAAATAGATAGTCCTGAAGGGCTGTGGGAGAGGCTGCAGAACCACAAACCTCACCACAGACAAAAATGTAAACGGAGCCCCTGGCATGCATTGGGTTTAAAGGCTGCACCAGAAGAGGTTGAATTACCCAATAGCTAACTAGACTTTACCCATATCACTCTAACTCACTAAGCGATTACAAAAGTCTTGAATAAAGCTACAATCCATAATAACGGTTACCTTAGTTTGCGTCCATCCTGTCCAGGTTTAATCAGCTCCAAAAACTTTAACAACGTAGGCTTGAACCCAAATAACTTAATTTAATAATTGGTAAGAGACACCAGGTAAACAAAATTATTATTTTGAAAACAGGTCCTTGTGTTCTTTGCATCACTTTCGCCATTTTTAACTACAGTCTGAGCAGAGGCCTGACGTGATACGCCGCGGAGGCAGCTGCTCTTGTGTGCTGTGCTGCACTGCCTCTTCACGCCATCTTTTTCCCCCATCCGCGCTTTCAAAGGCACCGTGGACGAAGCGTGGGCTGGAGACGGCATTGTGGTGTGCACAAACCGCAATGTTACTGCAGTAGGTTTACAATACTGCATGTGGCGGGTGCATTACACTGTCTAGGGAACAGTGGACCATACCAGGCAGAGGCACTGACAAACGGAAGGGGAGGAAGGCAACATGCGAGGATTACGGAGACAGGAAGTGGTAGTGTAAGGTACAGCAAAGTGGGACAATGCCTCAACTGCACTGTCCTTTTGGCAAAACCAGGTTGCTGATACTCTCCCCTTGATCGTTCATCGTACCAGACTTGCTTTAAAGCTACAAGTAACTGCTGCCATAACTCCAGTATCACTTTAGCTTTTCAAAATGAGGTCCTACCTGCCCCATCAGAATCCTGCACTGAATTAAGAATCCCACAGTACCGCAGGGCATCCCAAGACCAACCACAGGTTCGGATGAGCACATGGTACCCAAAAGCCCCCTATGCTTATTATTATGACCAGTTTATCTAAAATGCATTCTTTGGTACATTCCACACATGAATTGATGTCAGCCATGGATGATTACTGGTAACTCCAGAATTTAAAAGAAACTCAGAGCTCCATCATTGAATGAAGGGAAAACTGCTTCTGAGATTCCCCAGAAATGGAAGCTCAGAGGAGTACTTCATATTCTGCTGGACAACATTGAAGCACATTTATCTTCTATTTCCCCGTGGAGACATTTATTAGTGATTTTGGAATATGTCAACCCAGCGATTTGCAGATCAGTTTAGTTTCAGCTCTATAAAAAGAGAACTCAAACCACTTGCACAGTTGAGCCAGCCTTATGGCTTAAACTGCTATGATACAAAACTCAGATTACCTGAAGCAGCAACATTGCCTGATGTAGCTAGAACCTCTCCTCCTAGTACCAAAATAACTCGGTGATCAAGAACCATCCAAAAACAAACCTCAACGATGTTGACATACGAATATGTAGCAAACCAGCCACGCCCACCCATTGGGGAAAAGCACCTGTACTCCCCTATTCAATTAAAGTTGGTGAGGAACCAGGGAGCGAAACTGGCATTGGGTTACACCTCAGCACCACAAGTCATCTCAGTGATCAAGACTTTTTCTGCCTGGTGCTCCTAATGAGAGGCTTTTCTTGAGTTTCTGCGTCCAAGCTACCCCAGCTCTGTTAATCGTGTCTGTAAAACACTGACTGGCTCTAGCTTGGAACGCTGTAACACTTACTCTGCAACTTCTACTGGGTCCAAAACATAGGCGCAATACTCCTTTCACTATGCAACCACATCTATGTTTCCTTTCAAGCGCTCAAAAGGCTGCAGGAAGCTCTTCAAATCTCATTAAATGACCACTGCTTTATACAATACACTTTCCAAGGTTTCTGTCCAAAGTTCATACAAATGAAGCTTCAAAACGACGCGCGCAGGACAGGCTTAAGTTAAAAACCCAGCTTCTGCTTGAGACTCCTTGAGACAACTAACCTTGCCATGGCATTACCTCATCCTTGGTTGATCCTTTAGCTCCTAACCAGCTCACCTCCAGTCACAAGGGACCACCTCTCTTTCAGTAGCTTAGGAACATGTCTGCCACCCATTGCCAGCCAGTAAGGCACTCCGTTCTCATCCCGTTTGTGTTAGAAAATTGTAAGGCCATATTCGCTTGACATTGGGAGGCCCATGTATGGTAGGGAAACGTTGAATCCCTACAGCCTTTAAGTTTCAAGAGAAGTGGTTTTGGTTTAGTTTTAAAGACCGGTAGTGTTGTTGTGTCCTGATGTTCAGTGGGAGATCATTCCAGTGAGTGGGTCCAAGAAATCGGGAGAACAAGAATCTGGATCATTCGCAGAATGGATTTGTTGTTAGGTACACAAACTACATGCATTATAACTCCTCTAGGAGACAACAACAATCATAAAAAAACACGTACCTTATAACCACAATATCACGTGTAATATTTGCTCCAGGTGAAGACACAAAACTGATTCATATTGTGATAACGCTGCCTCTTTATTGGCTGGTTAAGCATCTTCGGTATACCTATACATTCCCCTGCCTCTCCACATTGCTCTGAGCCACAGTTACTCCGTTTAATGCACTATAAAAATAATCTGCAATAATTATGCAGAATGTGTTTTTTCTCGCGGTACCACGTTGCATTTTTAGATCAATAAATTATGCTGCTGCCAAAAAAAAATAGCATGCAGGTCTAAAAAGGTATCCTCGCGCCATATGGGCTTCCAACTGTGGAGGGAGGTGGGCAGTGTGAAGAAATTGTATAGGCATCTGTTTAGGAAAAGAGTAACTAACATGTGACTCGGTTGATTTGCCATGTTTCATTTTAATTAACAAGTGGAAATTCATTTTGGAAATAAAGTAATATGAAACGTGCCATGCTCTTATCTGCCTGGCCTGTCGGGGTAGCCAGTTTAATACAGAAGGTCCAGAGGAGATACATTTCCAATAACCACTGGCTATGAAAAAAAGGTCCATTTAGGTTCATTGCAGGTCAATTTATCTTATGCAGACAGCCTGTAAATCCGGTCAAATTAGATAGGTTCTTAAGACCCATCTTCTGATATGATCCAGGGAAGCCATGCTGGAAAGAGACTGCTCTCCATGGCGACTTCTCATTTCTAAATAAACAAAATTTAAAAACCACAAGTACTGCTCATGGACCAAAGACATCACAGCTGAGCAGCAAAGAGTCCCACCACAGACAACACAGCTATTCTTTAGTCTGTATTGACACTAGTCCGGGTATCTCTGCACTGGACTGTGAGCAATGGTCAAGCCAATGAATCACGCCATCAATACCATGCACGCTACCCACAAATAGTCCTCTTGGCCCAGAACAGTATAGTGTATGACTGACTATATACGTAATACAGACTGAAACCATGATATTGCGTTCCTTGTTTTCCGGTGCACAAATGCAGAATTAAGTATATAGTGCCCAGAAACATTTGTTTTTCAGGATTTTTTTCAATTTTAAATACTTTCAGACTTTTGTTTTCAAATGACTTATCTGATACACTTACAGAGGACTGCATGGGGTGTTACTACATTAAATATAGCAGAAATTAGCTATTTGTAAAGTTCAAAAACTGCAAGAGAGAATTCTATGCACTGCAGAATATAGAACCGGCTTTGTGAAGTTTAGGAAGAAACACCTACTCACTGAAACTGGTTTGTGTAGACCTCCGACACTGAAGGCAATGAATTTGCCTTATAATTCTTGATTGACGACGCAGCTGTCTACTTAACTTAGCGTTACCAATTCCTTAAAATGTAAAGAGAGTGGGCTTTGGTGCCATCTAGCTGAGGATTTCTCTCTCCACCCCTCATACTACTGGCTGTTTGATGTATCATTCCACAGTCTAGGAACTGCTTGCACTGCAATGCATGAGAGACTATTTTACATAGAAAAACTACACTCAGTCCCCACACTGCCAGATTTTTTATCTCTTATATGAACGAATTCCACATAAAAGGGAATCTTTTTCCAGCACTTTTCCCAGAAATGGCAAAGCAAATAGGGCCGGCGTTATTATGATAAACAGCACTTATTTATGCAGCAGAATGTCTTGCATATTAAAGCCAGAACTGTTGGCTTGGACAATGCTTGTTTTGCTGGGTAGGGCACTGATTTTAGCAGAAAGGTGAACTGCATTGCCTTGTTATAATTCAGGATGAATGTTTTCAACGAGTGACACTGGATGACAGGCAGCCTGAAGACATTTCTGAAGCTACGCGTTGCATCGCTCATCATACCTCCTAGCCCCAGTGACCACTGTGGCGGTGTCGCTGGGTACGGCTGCGGTGGGATATAGTTTGTTTGTACAGTTCAAGGAGGAAGCTTAGTCTAAATCAACACGCCATGGCACTGTGGTGCCATCAGAAGGATGATCTGGGGAAACATTTCACCTCACTTGTAAAATACATCTGCTATGCTCCAAAAAAACACAGAAGCTCGTTAAACATGGCTGACATTTTCACATCTGTCATAGCAGCCATTAGCATAATGAACTCCCATGAAAAGATGCAGACACGGGTCCAATTATGAACACTATGGAATAACAGATTTTAAGAGCCTGAGTCATGCAAAAAAAAAACCTGTAAATCTACACATCCCAGATTTATGCATATGATTTTCGTTCCATAGATTGCCCTAGAATTCGTGAAATCTCAATCAGTATGTTAAGAAAATCTCTAAAAATCCTGATTTCCAGGTGCATCCGCCTAGTCATGTTTCAGCAGAGTCTAGGCAAACTCAAGATCAATCGCGCGCTCAAGTATTTTTGATCCTGACTTTTTCTCCACACAGTAATCCTTTTCTTTCCTATAATCCATGAAAACACACAGGTACTCTAAATGCATTTTTTACAACTTTAAGTTTGATGTACGATTAGGGTGGAAAAATCATTGTGGATGTTGGGGAATAGCCACAAAGTTCCAACTTTGTGGGTGTCCCCAGCAGTCCAACGCTAATGTGGCACTCCAACCTACTCCTGGGATCTCCCAACTTCACCTCCTCTGACTTAACTCAGGACTGAAACATATCTGCAGTTTTATATCGTTTTAAGCCCCTCCAGGAAAATGTAAGTAGAGCTAGATGCAAATCTTGTGAATGAGGATTAGTCATTTGTAGGTACACTTTTTGTAGACCCAGGCACACATTAGTACACTAAATCGCATTTAAACATTTGTATCTGTGTGCCTGAAGGCGCTTTTAGCGGGGTCTCTGCGCAATGCAAACACAAACCACGTCATGATTCTCTGTACTGCTGAACTGAGCCAAGCTAATGTGCAAGAGGCAACAGCCTGGGACACAGTGCATTTCAGAGCGACTTCCTTTTCTATATCCAGCCGAATTAAAACTAGGCCTGGGCGGTAAATTCCGTTCCGCTCGCGGAATTTGGGTAATTTTGTGTTCCGCGGAGAGCACGCAATTGCCAAATATTCTGCGATCCGCGGCTTCGCTGAATTTTTTACTTGTTTGCGCTTTCAAAATGCGTGTTTGTAGGATTTTCCCCCCCGAGCACGCAAACAGCGTTCGCGAACAGGAAAAAAGCATCGCGTACGTGTGGAACAAGCAATTCCGCGTGTTCGCGGAACTCTGCGTGTGCTCGCGGAGATTTTTTACCGTTTTGCGGGGCTTTGCGTAGCCCGACTTCGCAAATTCCGTCCACCTCTAATTAAAACTTTGTGAGCCAACTGGACCAGGGCACCAATGCACGTGTGTCATCCTCGAAGAGCACATGGGGAAGGCATATTTCAGCAAGACTAGCTTAGAAAATACAGAATTAGACTGAGGTATAAACCAGTTAGAGTGCTGTTTTTTTATATATCTTTTCATTGCTTTGATATGTAAAAAGAGCAATGCAGCAAAACTGTTACACTTAACACTTTTTTTATATATCTTTTCATTGCTTTGATATGTAAAAACAGCAATACATCAAAACTGTTACACTTAACACAACTGCAATTAGTTATAAGCAGCATATCACGTCTGAAATACGGAGAGCAAGAATAAAGGAGTACAAGAAAAACAATGAATTTATGTTGAGTTAATCCCTCAAATGTTCATGCTCTCTGGAGGTCCGCCAATTAGGGTGTTTCATTGAGCACCAACCGGTTTGTCTTTGTCATTTCCTTAGCAATGAGAACAATAGATTTCTAATACCTGTTGGCGGTGCACTAGAGCAGGTACAAGACTTGGGGCTGGGCCTTTCCCTTTGAGGGCACACCCACATAAAACGTTTCACGGCCATGCTTTGGGTAAAGTGTTTGTCACTTGTGCTGGTGAACTGCCATCAGGTTTTAAAAAACCAGTTTGGGCGCCTTATAAAGAGAGACCTCTTCAGAATGGAGGAGAGGGTGGGTGGGGGTTAGATCTCTTCAGGCTGGAGGGGGGAGGTCTCTTCAGACTGCAGAGGGGGTACCTCTAAAGACAGGAGGAGAGGACCTTTTCAGACTGGAGGGGGGATCTATATAGCTTGGAGAGCAGTGAGAACCTCTACAGACTGGGGGGGGAGAGACAACCTTGTCTGACTGAAGAGGGGGGCGGGCTCTTCAGACTAGAGCGGGGGGGGCCTCTACAGACGGGAGAGTGGGGAGACCTCTTCAGACTGCAGAGGGGGGGGGATAACCTTTATGGACTGGAGAGGGGGAGAACCATTTCAGACTGAGGTGGGGGGACTGGAGGTGGAGAGACAACCTTTGTCAGACTGGAGAGGGGGGAACCTCTTCAGACTACAGGGGGGACCTCTTCAGACCGGGAGGGTGGGGAGACCTCTTTAGACTGCAGGGGGGGGGGGGCATAACCTCTATGGACTAGAGAGGGGGAGAACCTCTTCAGACTGAAGGAGGGACGTCATCAGACTGGAGGGGGGGACATCTTCAGACTGGAGGGGGGGACATCTTCAGACTGGAGGGGGAGACCTTGTCAGACCACAGAGGGGGGGATACCTCTTCAAACCACAGATCGGGGGATACCTCGTCAGAATGGGGGGGGGGGGGGGGGAGATCTCTTCAGACTGCAGATGGAGGGAGACCTCTTCAGACGGGGCGGGCGGCGGGAGACCACTTC
Organism: Lissotriton vulgaris; assembly: GCF_964263255.1. NCBI lineage: Eukaryota > Metazoa > Chordata > Amphibia > Caudata > Salamandridae > Lissotriton > Lissotriton vulgaris. The sequence continues at coordinate 86,520,303 of NC_141697.1, read as the reverse complement.
AGACTGGCAAGGGTGGTGGGAGATCTCTTCAGATTGGAGAGGAGGCAGGGCTCGCGGAGCTGTGCACGCTGCAGATTGTTGAGTTCTCTGCATGCCTCTCACCTTTCTGATGCCTGGAAGAGAACTGGTGTTCCAAGAACATGCTGGAGAAAGATTTGATCCCCCGAAGGACAGGGCAATAGCCAAGCTACAAACTTTCACCTGCATCTTCTGTGGCCATGCTCTAAAACCATATGTGTTACATCACCAACGTCAGCCCTATAGAATACATTCTTTCTGCAAACAAAGGTATATCCAACATGCTGAAAATAGGACCAAAATAACCAAGGCTTCATCTTCAAGTAACATCTACCTTTCTCAAAACAAGCATTCTGAAACATTCCCTGGTTATACAAATGTTGTACAAAAAGAAAAAAGAAAAAAAACATGTACCCTGTAGCCTTTAACTGTGCCGCTATATGTCATGCTAATAGAAAACCTAACTGGTGTGAACCCAACTAAGGGGTGGATTCACCAATGCATGTAAAAGCATTACTATAGCACTCTTTTACGAATTCTTACATGTCTTTGTGAACCTGTCCCAAAACATCTGAAATAGGGAAAAAATAGAATAATCAGGGAATATTTATATGCAATTAGTACAAACACAAAGTACTGTGCTCCCGTTGCAATACTATTAATATGGAGTTGTTCATTTCAGGGCTAATACACGATGGCATGTAAGAATACGTCAGTGCAATACTACTTACTGCACTCTTACATACTTCTGTGAAGTTTTCCATTAGCTCCTCGAGCCGCATGGAAACTCAGCCAAGGTTGACTACATACCAGCCCTATAAATAATGCCTTTTGTTTCCACAAAAAGATGAAAGTCTGGCAATAGGCAGGATGGTGCTAACCATTCGAGGCACGCAGTCTGTACATCCGCCATCGCGCCTTCATGTCCTCAACCTCTTCAGTCAGTCAGGACAAATTCTGAGGGTGGTGTTGCCCTAATTTCATTATTTCCATCCAGATTGGAAGCCTTGCAGGGGAATAAGGCTGTGTCAAATGAAGATTTTCTCAGGCGAAGCTGGTAGGTTTTACAGAAGTTTTATTGAAGAAATACAAGACACCCACGACAAGGCCCCTGATACGTGCAAATGGCTCTCCAAACGGAATTAACATTCCCGGAGTTCCCGCACACATCGTTCCAACATCGGTCGTGGAACAAGAATTGAACAGTACAACGTGCTCGTGGTTGGAGGCATCTGCACGCAGGGTTGGCGGGAGATGCCTCATACCACAACTTCACCCTCCTTTAGAATGTATCAAAGACAAATAACAACGTGGTTGAATACAAAGTATAACAATAGAAATGACCTAAGGTTTACATATCTTAACCTAAAACATAATCATCAAATCTGGAAGGCATTATCCTCTGGCGACTGCTCACACCAACATTCTGCATGGAAACATTCCGGGGGGAACTAGGATCTTTTGAGTTACCTCCTGAACAACAGGAATTGTGTCCAGTAGACCAGGTGAGATGATGCACTTAGAATCTGTGATCACTCTAGTGCCATCTTTGCCCAAAGACTAAAAAGCATCTGAGGTTGAATCCTGCAACCAGCTAGACCAGTCACATTTATCAACCTCCCATTTATTAAATGTCATCAAGGAGCAAGCCTGAGTGTCAGAGAGGCGAACCAACACCAGCTCCTATTCCCAAGAAGCGCAAAGCCGTTGCTTACATTTGTCACTTTTACTGGTGAGGAAAACTTTGACAGATCTTTGGCAACCTTCCTAGGACCCAATCATTTACTTCCAAGTCCATATTTTTAAAACTTTCACCATCAATTTGCCTCAACTTCATGGTCTGTTGCTTTTGTTTTACATGAGCTGCAAGACCATTACCTTCATTACCTGCCCTTTCGACACACCATTTGTTCTTTAGCCATTCAGGACACAAATCTGTATGTACTTTCCTGAGTTAAAGGTGACACTCCTGTAATACTGTGAGGGGAAATGTTATATGACCACACTTTAATATCAACACAATCTTGGAACATCTTGACAAGATGAAAGAGCTGCTTGAATACCTTCCTTCACCAATCTGTTTGCCCTCTTAACTAAGCCATTAGAAGATGGGGAATATAAAGCAACTGAAGTGTCACACGTCATTGCTTGCCAGGAATGTGCACATCTTGTGAGACACAAAGTGTATGCCATTGTCAGTTACAATAATGGAGGGTGATCCTTCAATCGCGAAAACCCTTTTTATAAACTTGACTGCATTATCTATACTGGGTGCATCACAAAACATATGATATATTCATGTTGAATGATAATCAATCATTAAAACTAGGATTCTGATGTTACTTGGCAAAACATCATACGGACCTGAAAATTCTAGACCAACCTTGACCCAAGGTTTGACTGGAAAGGGAACCAGATGCAAGGGGGTATCCATAAATTTCCACTTTTTGTTGGAAATCAGGAATCAATCCAAAACTTAACCTTAAGCTCTAAAGAGGGCCACCAATAGTATGATTTGATGAGTTGAGAAGTCTTAGAGATACCTAAGGCTGCGATGTGATGAATTTATGTCACCTCCAAGAATTTCTGTAGGGACAAAAAAGTCATGACGCATGACCAGGTGTTTGATAAGGGACAACTCAGGAGCCACCATAGCAAAAACCCTTAATTCACCAGTAAGCTTTCTACCTTCCGGCCAATCCTTTACAATTAATTCTTTGACTTGCTTTAGATTGATGTCTTTGTCATAAGCTGCCAACCAAGACTGTTCCGATAAAAGGGAACACTCCTTGACAGCACCCAAGGCCACTACTACGCATTTTTTGTCCCCACCATCACCAAGACCTGACTTATCAGGCTAGGCCATGTGTGATAGGCAGTCCTGACATTCTTTCCTCCTGGTATGAACTTTATAGAAAAATGAAACTCTTGTAATTTTGACTGGTTTGGGAAAGGCCTGGCCGAAGCCTTTCCCAAAACCAGTTCAATTAAGTATGTGCATGAGGGGATTGTGGTCTGTATATATTTCACATTCACGCCCCCAAATGTAGCTCTTAAATTTGTCGATTGCCCACAAACAAGCCAGAGCCTTACGTTCAATTTTGCTATAATGCGTTTCGGAGAGTCTAAGCATTCTGGAGGCAAAGGCTATTGTGTGAGCCTTACCAGCAACTCACTGCCCCAGAACTGCACCTTCCATGAGAAAACATTTACTGTCATCTCCGAAAGCATGCAAAGCGGGTGCTTCAACTATCATTTTTTAAACTTGGTCAAAGGTTAAAGAAAGTTCATCTGTCCAGACAAACTTTGAACCCTTTCACAACAGGGTTCAATGGTCTAAGCATAACCCTTTACAAACTAGGCATAGTACTATGCCAGTCCCAAAAAGGACCGCAGAGCATCACTACCCTTGGGACAAGCAGCATCACTAATTGCTTTAACTAAGGAGAACTTGGGATTTATACAGTGTGACCCAAATAGTCCAATTGCTGAGTGTAAAACTTGCACTCATCCATTCTGATGGTCATACCTGTTTTGGCCAGATCACCTAAAACTTTGCTCAGATTATCCAAATGTGTTTTCCAATCATTTGCAAACACCAAGATGTCATCCTGATAGGCCTGGACCCCTGGAATGTCTCCAAAAAGATTATCCATTAACTTCTGGAAGACACTGGCTGTGGAGGCCAAGCCAAGTGGTATTTGTACACTCCAAAAGGAGTGGCAAACGTGGTGAACTCATGAGAGTCTGCTGATAAGGGTGTTTGATGGTATGCTGAATGTAAATCAATTACCCCCAAACAATTGCCACTCCGAAGACTAGCAAGAAGCTCTTTAATTTTGGGGAGAGGGTGACAATCAATTAAAATATTCTTGTTCAATTAACGCAAATCAGCACATAGTCTGACCTCGCCGGACTTTTTTCTGATTACGACAATGGGAAAAACCCACTCCGAGGAGTTACACAGTGCAATAACACCATTCTCACATAAGGACCTAAGAGCTGACTTAAGTTCGTTTCTGACACTTAGGTGAAGGGGACGTACCTTATGAACAATGGGTTGGGCGGCAGCTTTGAGTCTAATCTGATGTTGAAAACCTTTGACAGTTCCAAGTTTATCAGAAAACAAGCTTGGAAAACAGTCCAAGATCCTTTTGACATCCACAATGTATTCTTCCACTCTTAACAACCCACTTGAGTTTCTTCATCATCGAATCCAACTTCAGTATAACCCTCAGGCAACTCTCCTAAAGCAATGGGATTATCTGAACCCAGAATTAAGTATAAACCCATTCTTGCTAGGTCCTGCTGCCCAATTATTTTGCATCCTTTGACAGCATCATAAATCTTAGTGCGAATCGACCTTTCCAAGCATTTCACCCTGGCCATGAAATATCCCAACATATCTATGTTGAATTCGCCAAAGTCTTTTGGCTTTACATCAGTGTTCATTAAAGCAAAAAGGTCCTTTCCACTTATCGAAAAATAAAAATGTTGATAAGATTGTGACGGGTGATCCAGAATCTGCCAATAATAGAAACTTCAATTCTGCCAAACAATGCTTACACCAAGGTCCTTTGACCTTCTTGCTGTCAATAATCAAATCGCATCCCACTGTCAACAAAACATTGTGTAGTTGTTCTGTGCAACCTTCAACAGCTTCAGAAAGCTCAACACTGTTTACTCTTGTAGTGACTCTTCCAGTTCTACAGACCTCTTGAAAGTGGCCTATCTTTTTTTTACAAAGTATGCATTTCTTGCCTAGGGCAGGGCAAGTGGGGTTATTGCTTAAATGTGTCTCCTAAAGGTTGCTTAACATGCCTAGCTACATTCACAGTATGTGGTCTCGTTCACAGGGATCTTCACCGCATTTACAGATTGTTTATTGAGAAGCGCTTTTGAATAAATCATAGGGTGCTCAATGCTCTTTACGATGTCAATTGTTTCCATGAGAGATGGTGTTCTGCTGTGAAGTAATCAGTCTTGAATTTTCCTTGAAAAGCAAGCAAAGACAAATATGTCACTAATATAAATGTCAGTGTGGGCCTCAAATTAGCAAGTGGATGCCAAGACACGCAAAGCTGAAATGTAATCATCCACACTTTCATCAGCATTTTGTCTCCTCCTAAGAAAATTAAGTCTTTCCAGCATCATGCTTGGCTCCGGGTCATATTGTTTACCCATGATGGCCAATGCCTCTTTGTAGGAGTCCCAGTGCTCACTATCGCAAGCATTTCTTTGAGAAGGAGCAATGGAGGGTACATTTTCAAAAACTTGTTGTGCTGCAAGTCCAAGATAACCATACAATATTGCGAGCAGGAGAAAATTGAATAGCATCAATGGCTACCAAATGATTTTCAAAAATCTTGACCACTGCTGCCACCCAATGTTAGGTTTCCCTGGGTGTTGTAAAAATGGAGGAGGCTGGGCAAACTGCTGCGAAGTTGATATAAAGTATATCTAGCAATGCAATAATTAACTAAACTATTGATTTTGTAAACACTGCAATCTGGATGTGTGAGCTAAAACACAGTAGCAATGACAGGGCAGAAAGATGTAAATATCACTGTGGTTGAAGATTGATTTAATTGTTTAGTATTTTTGTTTATAGACTTTGAGGTGATCCTATCATCTACAGTGAAGGCTCCAAACACAAGTGCATTGAAAGTGTTTTTAAATGTATAAAAAGTAAGGTGAGACTGTCACCCTAAATTCTGGGTCAACAGATAAAGTATTCCAACGAGAGGCACATGAATAGAGCCACTTTACTTAAATTTTAAAGGTGTGCCTGTCACGGTAGGTACAGGTGGAGTAAATTCTACCTGAGATCCTGGCGAAAGCAGACGCAGGGAAAAACAGCCTGAGGCTGTGGCCGGGCCTAAGATATCAGCCCAATCCAAGATGGCCGCATGTTGGATGCGAGGATCTCACTAGGCTCGCTCCGCTCCACTCTGTACTCACTTCCGATAGGTCGTCAGGTCCCCAAATTTTGCTGAGGCGGGTGGATTTTTATCATCCAAAACCAAGGAGGCAGCTGTTCCGGATGCAGGCAGTTAAAGCAGCGGGGCAGTCAACAGTTATGGCAGCAGGGAGCCGCGACTTCAAAGAAGAGGTGAGGGCCATGGGTGTCAGGCACGCGTAGAATCCAAGTTATCGCCAAGCTGTTAAATGAAGATTTCTCAGGCAAAGCTGGGAAGATTTACAGAAGTTTTATTGAAGACATACAAGACACCCACGACCGAGGCTTCTGATGCGTGCGAAGGGCTCTGCAAACTGAATTAACGTTTCCAGAGTTCCTGCACACATCAGTCGTGGAAGATAATTGAACAATACAATATGGTTGTGGCTGGAGGCATCTGCGCGCCGGGTTGACACAAGGTGCATCATACCATAGGCTGGTAGCCAGAGGACACCTGATGAAGCTGCCACAGTGACTGGGAGGAGATAGGCTGGAAACCGGAACGCAATGACATGGACCAATGAAACCGCCATGTTGAGGTCAAACCAACCATATGCTGGGCGCTCCGAGGACATGTGCAAACATACATACTGCCCAACCATACATGTGTAATTCACACAAACTATGTCAAAGCAAATATGAGTTAACACCACCCCTGTACACTCACCACTTGGGGCACCTTGATGCTTAAGAGCAGTTGTAATTGTTAAATTCAGTTGTAATTGTTACTCAACTAAATGGTGCTCATTCAATTGAACCTCTGAAGGATGAAATGCTGAGCGGCTAAACTGCTATCCGAACGTGTGACCATGAGGTTGAACGTGGATTCCATTAGTGTACCGAGCAAATAGACCACAACAGAAATAGGACGGATATATGCTTTCTCTTTTCAATGCACTCAATTCCAAAAGAAATGCACAAAAGCATCTGCTATAACAGTTGGTAGCACTGGCTGTTTCCGTGCCCCGAGCAAGCAACACCAGATCTACACTCAATGACTAAACAGCGCACTGCCATTACACCAAGAGAAAGGCCACTAGCATAGCACAGCAATGTGTACTTGTAAAGCACATATTCAACCTAGTCTGCATCTGGTCACTGATGCTTTATTACCAAACTCGTATGAGCTCATTTCATCCAACTCAGAAGAATGAAAGGCTACATCAGGATTGGGACCTTCCTTTGCCCATGAGGCCAAACAAAGATCTCTCCAGTGGATTAATTTGTCTGCTGAACCATGAAACACTTTAATGCTTTCATGGTCTCTAGTCTCAGGACAGACAGACAGACAGACAGACAGATCGAAAGCTTCAGCTGCTACAAGACCTGGGGTTTTTAGACTGCTCTTCAAGCAGCTGTTGGCAGGATCTTCAGTGCTGCCGGCAAAACAGCAGAAGTTTGCCAGCTGGAAAGCTGCCTATGCAGAGGGGAAAAAATTCAATTTCAAGCATTTTTTTAGGTCTCGTCTACAGACAGCTTATAGCTAACCGTTATTGAAATACCTATTGTGTACAATCCAAAGACCCCAAGTGGATTTTGGGGCAACCCATTGCTCATGACTGCTTGGTTTTGTTGTTCGTTTCATTTTCTCACCTCTTATGTGATGGCTTTCTTCCACTTCTTGGGTTTGTCACAACCCTGGAGCCTACCTTCTTTGCCACCCTTTTGATTGCATGGCCGGAATACTTCCACTGCTTACATTCGGGGAACTACTTTTATCTTTCCCTAGCAGCACCCCACAGGAGTGCATGTGTTTTCCGGTTCTCTTCCCCGTGTGCTGCTTTCCACCTCACTTCCCCACGCTCTCTAGTTACTGAACCCCCCCCCCCGTTCACCCTTGCTTCCCACTTCCCTACCCTTCACACTCTGCTTTAGTATTTTTTGTTTTTTAATCTACCAACACACCCGAAGCTCTTTGTTGCTCTCCGCCCTTCCATGTGGGTCATTATTGCTCAGCCTTCAGTGCTGTTTCCCACTGTCGCCCCCAACGCATTTCAATGCCTCACTTAATCAAATTTAAAAATATATATTTTTTAGTTTATTATTCAGGAGGGCAATTTGCTGCCCTTTTGCACAGCTTTTATTGAGTTTATTTTACTAGTCCAAGATAAGCGTCCTACACACTGGAACAGTAAATTTAAAAAACACAAAACAACCATCACAGCATCATGACATACCGTTTAGATCATTACGCTGAATCACACTGGCGCTTTTCTATTGCAGATGCTGTTTAGCATCATCAACAAGCATTAGCAAAGCCTAAAGGTCACCCTCTGACTTTGGAAAGCGAGACCTCTTGACTCTGTCAAGTAGGTGCCATTCGAATGCCATTGCCTTACAGGCAAACTGGCTCTACAGGCGCTGATTTGTTCGGGATAGACCACAGATATGGAATTCCACGTACCTGCACCTAATGGTTTCACTTTACTACACTTTGTTCAGTACACCAACGGTCAAATACAGGTCTTTAAGTGGAATGAAAAAAGTGAGTGGTCTCTAAAGGGGGCGTGGCCTCTTCAAATAGGGGTGTGGCTTAAAATTGTAAACTACAGTTCTGAGATTCCCATAGTGTGCTACTGAACCAGTATTTCTGGTTCATCTGAGTTTGCAGTTATTGTATTCACATATATAACACAACTGGCATGCACGTAAAACCAGCCAGAACTACTGTCTTTGTTAGTGTGTGTTAGCTGTTGAAGATAAATGAGTAACAACATTAATTTTCTTGCATATATTACTGAAAATGGTTCAACTCTGAAACCATGAGATTGGGAATTAAACATCAGTGGCCTGCAGTATGGGTAGGAGACTCAATGTTCACTCTATTTCCCTCCACTCTTCTTGGTCTCTCCACATCTTGCCCAACTGCTCATCTTATACTTCATCTCTTTCCCCTTTACCCCCCTCTTTTCACTCTCTCCTGACAGCGCTTCCTTGCTTCTCCTTCACATCACCACTCCCAAAGCCCACAAAGTACCCACTCCCCTGTAAGAATTGTATCTTCTTTTACCTAATCAATAATTTAGCAACTATGCACCTCCTTCACGTTTTCATAGGATTACAACTGCACCTGGAATAAGAGGCCATTGCCCTCTGCAGAGAGGCCAAGGATTGGATGACAATGTATTCCGAACACCTTTTTGCCCCACTGACGGGCAATGTGAGAAACTCGCACTGCCTTCAACCTCATTCTAGAGCTCTCAGTCGTGGCCCGTTATAAACACCTGGAGCACTATACAAGAGTAATATGCTGCATGAAAAAATACAGAAACACAACATCCTGCAAATAGCTCACACTCTCAGGAGACGCAACATTACGTAAAATGTGAAATATAAACAGCAGCTACATTGCTAACATGAATCACTGTAACTTTATTTTTTTTACAGAAACCTATCGCAGTTTTTGCCAGTAAAGTTAAGAACATGGATATAGAATATTGATAGGACCCAATATACTGTGTTGTGTGGACTAATGGACCAGGGTGGGGATGGGGTGTGTTTTGTGGGATTTCTCCTTATTTGCCTCTATTATGCTCTGTGGTTCACTTATGAAGAAAACCGGAGTTTCGCCTCTTGCTATGATGGCCCTGCGCGGACAGGGACAGATATACCTGTTTGTCAAGATGTACCGAGATGTTACAATGCCATGTACTCGTAACATACTGAGTGTGTACGCATATTTACAAAATGAAACTCAATAAAAAATTGTGTTAAAAAAAATAAATAGATAGGACCCAATAGGGACCCGTTCTAAACTCTGTTTTCTAATTACTACCAGGTCGGAGACTTGGAGGAACCCGGCTCACTTAAAGTCCTGGTCAAACCTCAATGCCTCTAAGATGCTCCCTACTAGGTTGAGTTGGCCAGCTCGAGAAAGCAAAGTGCCTATATGAACTAGCAGGTCAAGTCAAGCAGGGACAAGTGACTACCTAATAGTGTTGTTCAGCATACGTCCGAGGAGGTGGTTCGGTGCCACTTTCTTTAGGATAATCAACAACTTTGTAATTTAGTTCCATTTAATACGTGCTTGCGTTTATGTGCAGATCCTGAAAATCTGGCATGGTCCAGCCCTTCTGGACAACCTTGGTCTAGAACAATTATTGGTACACCGCTTCAGTGAACCCCAGCGTTTATGGGGGTCATTGCTTTCTTCAGCTTCTAGAGCTGCCATGTCTTCTCCCCCAGTGCAGTGTTCAGTTAGGACGGCAGGATGCTTCCAAGGCCTTGAGAACTCGGCGGTGAGATCGCACGGGGGCAGTGGTTCACCACTCTAAATACCCTAACCACCTCTTTCAAACAAAGACTGTGGTGGGAAATATGCAAGGGAATAGGACTGTGGACCGCCTGCTGGACCTGAGTCAAAGACGCTCCTGAGCTTGGGGAGGGCGCCAGCTACGAGCAGGGGGCCTCCAGCTGCACGAGTTGGATCCTGTGGGTTGGGACACTAGCTGTCCTGCAAGTAACTGTCCCACTAAGGAATTATGGTTTGACAGGACTCATGGGTACATGAGCAAAGGAATGAGCTGGTGGAGCTCAGAAGGTCACCACTCCAACATTAAGTAGTTGATGCATAAAACACAAAACCTTCAAGCTTAATAAAGTATGCATCGCATGCAACAGCAGAAACAAGCACTGGCAAAGCCAATAGGTTTTGCCTATGCAAGATCTATTGGCTTTGTCAATGTTTATTCCAATGTTTATTTTTTTAGACCATGCACAGCAGTGTGGGCTGCTGTGCGACAGGGCTTAAAGTAAAGAAAAAAAGCAAGATGACGTGGCCAGCATTGACCCCCTCATAGCACCTTTTTTCTTTTGCCCATGTTTCGCAGCAGCCCGCACTGCTCTGCGATAGGTAAAAAAAAAAGCGTTGGGGGGCAAGCAACACGAGGGAGGTGCAGTAGAGGGGGGAGCAAAAACAGACAGCAGGAGGGATGGGGAGGGAGCAGACTGCAGAGTGCGGGCAGGGCCAAAAGTAAAAAAAAAAAAAACACTACCTGCAGGAGCATGCGGCCAGTGTAATAACACTGACCACAAACAGAAAGATGTATTAAGTTCATGCTTCATGACAGGAACAAACACTTAAGCCCCGGGAGGAAGAAGGAGGCGCTGACCAATAAGAAGCAAGGAAACGAGAGTGACGTGGAAGCCAAGCAATGGTAAGTATTGGGCGCGCTCTAAGCCCGTTTTAAGCTTTTGTGAACAAAAGTTTTCGCTGACAATGCATGAGCTGTCTCAGGTGACACCTAAAAACACATACATTACATTTAGATGAACACATGCAAAATATCAGACCTGCCTCTTGGATCTTTAATCATGCAATCACATATACTATTAAGAGAGGGAATAGATAACTATTAAAAGAGGGCATAGATATGGGTGCAAAAGATGAGGCTGTAGGAACTATAATAACAGAAGTTGTGGATGTGTTGAAAACAACAAAAGAGATAAGGCATATCCCTTGTGATTGACGTGGGACAGGAGAGGACGCGTGAGCACCAATATCTACAATTTACACATACAAAAGTAACAGACATTTCTTTCTTAAGTAATATAGATGAAAATAGGTTAATGAACCTACAATACCAGAAGAAGTAAACAATTATGATGCATAGGGTGGAAGGTAATCCCTGGAGGGCGCCCATTTAGGCAGCACGGGAGGCCCGGGCCACCAAAGCCAACACCGGGACCTCCATTTATAAAGTGATGAGGGCCAGATCTCCACAATCGTCAAACACAGAGAGCATCTAGAGGGTTAATGTGCTATTATCAGAAGACATGCTGTCAACGACAATACTGTGAGAGGATTCTTGCTAAGTGCCTTGTACCACAAACAAAAGACAGGTGTGCAGTTAATGACTTAAACCTCAGACAAGAAAGAAAGATATTTCAGACTGGCACAAAACCAGGAAAATGCAAGACACCTTACCAGAGGAGGGGGTCTGTTAATCAATGGTGTCCTTTTATTCTTCAGGGCAATTTGTTTGTCCTATTTTGTTGTAAAGTGCTTCTATAATTAAGTACCCTCTTCCCTCTCTCATTTTTCTCCTGGCCTCCCCCCTCTACTCTGCCCCACTGCCCCTTACTCTCAAATACTTGCCCTACACCCATGTCACGCTCCCCCTTCCCAGTTTTTGATGGCTCTCTCCTAACCCTTTAGTCCGTTTATTGTTCTTCAAATGTTTATGTAATACGGTACTTGCTCTCCACATTTTGTTACATTATAAAGTACGCCAAACCCTTGAGCAGAGAGGCACAATAGAAAAATTAAATATACAATAAATACTTAGAGATCAATGGTGGGGAAAGGTGAGGAAATACTGTCCAGTCGTGTACGCCAAAGAGAAAATCATATTTAATTTACTTCAATACGAACAAAAACACAGAAGTAAGAGTAGTCAACCACAGATGGGCTGGCAGGAGACTACAAAGTGTGTGCTAAATAGAGAATGGTGAAGCGGGAGCAAAGCTGGAAAGTGACATAACATGCAGCATTGGCAAAGACAATATATCTCCCATGATTGACTTTGACAATTTTTTCCCCAATGATGTGTATCAATGGCCCTCCCCAAAAAAACAAGCATTTGCAATGCAATAGGTCTCGCAGTTACCCAAGTTTAAGCTATTGGTATTGTAAATGTCAATGCCTTTTCTTTATGTTTTAAAACAAAAACAAAAATAAAAGGCATTGCTATTTGCAATGTCAATAGCTCAAACGCATAAATGTGAGACCTATTGCATTGGATGCATGCATGATGGGTGGATGCATGGATGCATGCATGATGGGTGGATGCATGCATGATGGGTGGATGCATGCATGATGGGTGGATGCATGCATGATGGGTGGATGGATGGATGAGTGGATGGATGGGTGGGTGCATGAATGATGTATGGATGCAGGGTGGGTGGGTGGATGCATGAATGATGTATGGATGGATGGATGCATGGATGCATGCATGATGGGTGGATGCATGATGGATGGATGGGTGGGTGGGTGCATGAATGATGGATGGATGGGTGGGTGGGTGGGTGGGTGGATGGATGGATGGGTGAGTGGATGGGTGGATGTATGAATGATGTATGGATGGATGCATGCATGATGGGTGGATGCATGGTGGGTGGGTGGATGGATGGATGGGTGGGTGCATGAATGAATGATGTATGGATGCAGGATGGTTGGGTGGATGGATGGGTGGATGCATGAATGATGTATGGATGCATGCATGCATGATGGGCGGATGCATGATGGATGGGTGGATGCATGAATGAATGATGTATGCAGGGTGGATGGGTGGATGCATGGATGCATGCATGATGGGTGGATGCATGACGGGTGGGTGCATGAATGAATGATGTATGTATGCAGGGTGGGTGGATGTATGGGTGGATGTATGAATGATGTATGGATGCATGCATGCATGATGGGTGGATGCATGATGGATGGATGGGTGGATGCATGAATGAATGATGTATGGATGCAGGGTGGGTGGGTGGATAGATGGGTGGATGCATGAATGATGTATGGATGGATGCAAGGTGGTTCGGGCTTGCTCGCTGCGCTCGATCGCTGCGGTGCAATATGCAAATTAGTTTACGCCTGACCACTTTCAAATGTCACCAGCCGCCCCTGGAATTTAGTACTTTTTAACTACGCACGCCAGCCCGGGAAAGTGATGTATCACCAAAAGGCACCGAAAAAAATGTTTTCAGGAAGATGAAAAAGGCTGCCACACACAGGGAGAAAGACACACTAACAAACATTGTGGCACACACAGATGCTTATACTGACACACAACTGGGCAGGATGGAACACACTCACCCAAACAGGCACACATACTCACATAAGCGCATTGGGAGGCTCAAAGGCATGCCGCCATAAGCACAAAGCTACACACAGTCCTTACCAAAACGCACTGACGACTTCTGACACAGAAAAACACTTGACATTTACAGTCACGGACACAAACCCCTTCACACACACTAACTGAGTCACTCAGAGAAACATATCACATATACAAGGGTCAAGGACCCAATCAGACGAACACATATGTCACAAAGACACTGAAACAAACCTGCACACAGACATATTCAAATGCATAAACATTTAAAAACAGGTGTACAGATTCATGTTAACAAAGTGTGCAAACTTTTTACAAACACGTAAATGCAGACACACAGATTTGCAAAAACATGCAGACACACAAACACTCAGACACAAACAAAACACACGGAAGCTTATATACAAACACACACAACTTTAGAAAAAGTCAGGAGGGTGAAAACGTGATGTATCATTCACCCTCCCGACTTTTCCAAAGTTGCACAAACTCGCCGATCAACAACGACGTCACTGACTGTGTGTGTGCACGGGCGCGAGGTAGTGTGAGACAACGCTATTTTATTTTTGCTTTGCTAACAAACTTACTTTTTCGTTTACAACCTTCACGACCCCCTCCTTCCCTCCCGCCCCCCCCAATAAAAAAAGTTGAGTAGATTCTCAATGAATGTGCAACAAAATATCCAGAATAATGAAAGAGGTTGTGGGTTGGTTCCAAAAACAGTTTGTTATGGGAATCCCATAGTGAGCCTTTTTCTTGAAAACAGCACAAAAGGCTCAAGAAAAACTCACCAAAGTTGGGCCGCCGTTTTAGTCACATGTGCGTGACCTACTGAGCTGCATTGTGCACATAAAGCTGCAGTCGCTCAACTTGTGTGCCAAATACATCCAACCGTATGAAAATGAAGTGAGGCACTAGCGGTCACACCTGCGACATGCAACTAACTAAGTTGCCGTTCTCAGTCATATGTGAGTAACATACTGGGCTCCATTGTCCACTGTAAACATGCGTACAAAGCTCCTTGGGCCTCCACTATAAACACGCGTGCATAGCTCCTTGGGGCAACAGCGTGGAACGAAGCGTCTCAGGAGATCTGGCTACTTTGTTACCTGCCCTGCTTATTTATAAAACTACCGCGTGGAACAGAGCGTTTCAGTCCCCTTGGGCTGTCTCCTGCGACCTGCAGCTGAGTCGCCGTGCAGCTCAGTCCCTGTTCTTAGTCATATGTGTGTGACTCATTAAGCTGCATTGTCCACTATAAACACGTGTGCATAGCTCCTTGGGCCCACAGCGCTACAGCGTGCAACGGAGCGTCTCAGGAGATCGGGCTATTACATAGCATTATTTTCGTTTTTTATTTGTACGGCACATAAAAGTCCCCAGGGAACGATTCAGAGCACATTGCGGGTAAAAGTATAACAATAGAAGGGGCAGCACTATACACACAGATAAAGAGATATAGCACATGTAAACGTATCAATTTGCCTTCAACTTATCAAAAACAATCAACCACCCACAAATATGTTCAAAGTTTTATGTGTAAGGCACTCGCGTTACTTTAAAACAAAATATATACCTGAGGTGTCCATGTTTTAGTGTATGTGTGAGTGGTGCGGAAGAGAATAAAGGGATCAACCGAACACACATAGCACAGCAAACAAACTCACCGCCGCAGCCCGGCTTCAAAAGGAAGCCAGGCAACCTTTGTTGGGACGGGGGCAGGGCCGGACAAAAACAGGAAGCAGGCGCTCCTGTGCCCGCCGGAGGATTTCCGTGTTAGCTAGCGGGGCTCCCGTGCTCGTGGAGAGCCCCGCGGCCCCCGCCTGCTAACCTGAATGACCCGCTGGCTGCCGAGGGACACGCAAGAAGAACATGGTGAGTGGGGTGTGAGGGGGATGTGTGCGCGCGCGTGTGTGTGCGCACGTGTGTGTGTCTCTGGTGAGGTAAGAGGTAAGGGGGGGAGCGTGTGTGTATGTAGTGTGTGTGTGCGCGCGTGTGTGTATGCGACGGCGGGGGTGGATTCTCTGTATGTATGGATGCGTGCATGGGCGCTTGTGTGTCTCTGTGTATGCGCATGCGTGTGTGGTGCCGTGCGCGCCCTCGCGGAGGAATCAGACAGCGACGCTCGTGCGTGAGCTCTGTCTTCACATTCCTCCTAACACGCCAGCAAAAGATGTCTCGCAGACAGCAGGCTTACGCCTGCTTTTTACGTCTGCGAGACCTAAAAAGAAAAGGGTATACTGATGCAGTCGCTGCTGGGGTCGCATCATTCCACAGGTATGTGCAGACCTGATAAGTATGTGTGCACATACCTCACCACAGAGGCGCACACCAGCAGAAAGACAATGCACTATCTTCTTTCTTTTTTTAATTTACTGGATGCCACTTGGATTGGAAAAAATAAATAGGTGTATAAATATATATGTATTTGTGTGTATATATATTTTTTTTTATAAGGAAAGTACCTTTTTGAATGTGAAGTGGTCACATTAGCAAATGGCAGTGGCCGAACAGTCCAAAATATTTTTTTAAACTAAAAAAATGATTTAATAAGTGGGCAGCTAGGCTAGAAGGGGAACAAAGGAACGGGTGAGGGAAAATGGACCAAAAGGGATTTGGAGTGGGTGAGGGGATTGAGGGAGGAACAGAGACACCCAAAATAACTATTTGGACTGCAGAGCTTCTCGGCAGCAAATGGCACACCCCATCCACCCTC
This sequence comes from Lissotriton vulgaris, assembly GCF_964263255.1. NCBI lineage: Eukaryota > Metazoa > Chordata > Amphibia > Caudata > Salamandridae > Lissotriton > Lissotriton vulgaris. The sequence continues at coordinate 86,503,775 of NC_141697.1, read as the reverse complement.
ACACTGCTAGGAGCTGCACCTCAAGACAAAATAACTAAAACAGCATTTAAGGTTGCAGCCAGTGACAGAGTGAACTGTCTCGGGAAGATGCAAAGTCTGGTGCAGGGGTAAAACTTTCATAAGGCAAGGAGCACAGCATTAAAGCCCCACATACTGAAGGAAGCAAAGAACTACAAGGCCAAAAAAATAGGCTTGTTTTAGTGTACGGAATGTGGTCTAGTAAGCAAAATTGTATTTATATCTAGCTACAAATACGTCGACATGCAGGTGTACTATAACTAATAATGTCACTACAATTCAAGACAATAAATCTCTCTCAAAAAAGCGAGTCCAAACACCTATTGAAATAAAACAGAGGCGCAGGCATCAAACAAAGAAGCACCTCAAAATCATTGACACTATTTGGACTAGTAGTGACACCGAAACCTGAGTGTAAACAACAGCACAGGCTATAACAGAACTGAGTTTTCACAGTCTTGCATTTATGTTCAAAGACCCAATTATGCAACTTCTGGTGAAAGCTATTGCTTTCAGCAACAAGTCATTACCAAACAATAAATACAATTACGTCATAAAACAAACGCGCACCTTCTCATTGCAACAAACAATAAATCTTTTCTTGAACAGAGGAAACTTGAAATATGCTAAATTATTCTGAGGCCTGACAAATAACAAGATGAACAATTTACTTACCTTTGGTAACGCTCTTTCTGGTAGATATTCTAACAGCAGATTTTTCACCTGGGAATGGTTCCCAGGTGCCAGCTGTGTTCCTGCACGCCACTCCTGCGCACTGATGTCAGTTTCTTGCTTTTCCCTTTCCGTGCCCTCAGAAGGAGCATCAGCAATTGTTGGTATGAGTTTGCTGAATACTAACTTGTGGCCTTTTTATTTGTGAAAATGGTTCAGTCCACAGAAGTGGAGAATCCACAGTTAGACAAATTATTCACAAGAAAGAGTGTTAGCAAAGGTATGTAACGTGTTCTTCTGATGGATATTTCTGAAAACAGATTCCTCACCTTAGAATAGATATTTTTGAGTTAGCAGAGGAATTAGACACTGTGGTTGTGTTTTCCATCAAAATGGTAGAAATAAATCAGGACAATGCAAAAGGTGGGGATCCCGTTTGTGATGTCTGTGTTGGTAGGACCAAATTGAAAGTCACAGCAGATTCTGGGTCATCTATCACCATTGTTACCAATAAAGTTTACTATTCTGAGTGGCCTCCAGTTTCACTGTTGACTTGATGGGTTTCTTTGATGAAACGTTGACATTTCAAGGTAGCTCCATCACTACTAAGATTTTGTAGCAATAAAAGGATAAAATATCTTGGGGTGGAGAGATCAGGAAGCACTTGGTATGTTGCTCAGACATGGTACTGAATGTCCCATCTCTTTGGTTGACTCTGTTCAGCAACACCTATTGGTTACAAAGTTACTTGAGGAACATAAATCCCTTGTTGAAGATATCCTTAGACTGGTGAAGGGATTACAACATGAAATTGTTTTGAAAAAAAGAGGCTGTGCCAGTGGTGCACAAGGTGAAAAATGTTCCGTTAAGTATCAGGGATCAATTTAAGGACCATTTAGATAAACTGTGATCAGCGCAAACATTATTGGGCCTGTTGACTCCTGAGAATGGGTATACCCCATTGTGGTAGCCAAAAAGAAAAATGGCGAGATGAGGCTCTGTGTGGACCTCTGGTCTCTCAATGGGAACATTCTTGTAGATTGTTATCCCCTTCCCAAAATCCAAGAGATATTGCACAGTTGGGTGAAGCTAAAGTGTTTTGAAAATAAATGAAATACCAGTATTTGTAAAGCGCACAGCTACCTCCGAAGTGGTGTCCCGGCGCTGGGGGCCCTCTGGAAGATTACGCGAGCTATTACCCAGAGTCACATGGTGCTGGGCTGACCTGCCGCCGGTGATCGAACCGCGAGTCCCAGATTCCAGCATCAGTCGCCCTGGCCACTGCGCCACACCTTTTCCACTATTGACCTGAGAGCAGCGTACCACCAAATAGATTTGTATGCTAATTCCAGATCCTTAACAATTTTTAACACGCCTTTTGGTGCATACAGGTCTTTGCGCTTTCTTTTCAGCTTAGTGTCCGCTACATCAGTCTTTCAGAAACTAATGTTTAAACTGTTTAGAGACAACAGACAGGTTTTGGTGTACCAAGATAATATCCTAATTTTCACAAAGAATGAGGGGATCACTTGAAAGCCCTGGATTATGTGTTAGGCACCCTGGAAAGACATGGTCTTACAATAAAGAGATAAATATTGTTTCATGGCTCCAGAATTTGAGTACTTAGGTCACATTTTGTCCAAAACTGATATTAAACCCAAAGTTAATTTGATTGATGCAATTACTCAGATCCCTGAACCTTTTGATAAAGATCAATTAAGGTCTTTCTTAGGGTTGTGCGAATACTATTCCACCTTTATACAGAATTTTTCTTTACAAACTGAACCCCTCAGAAAAATGTTGTGCAAATGGGTTGAATATGTTATAGAGGCTATTGAACGTGATGCATTCCAAGGTTTGAAACAATTGATTGTGGAGCCTCCTGCATTGATCCCTCTCAAAGATGAAGCCAAGTCTATTGTAACAGCTGATGCAAATGGTGTTTGTTTGGGAGCGGTACGGTCACAAATGGTGGAGGGGAAAGAATGTACAGTAGCTTTTGCCTCCAGATGGTTGTCCTTGGTGGAACATAATTATAATACCATTAAATGTAAAGCTTTGCTTGCGTGTGGGCGACCATACATTTTTCCCTTATGGTTGATTACAAACTGTTGCCATTTTTAGTTTCTGAAAAGAATTTGAGTAAGGCAATCCCTAGGTTGGTAAGACTACTAGCGAGAATATATAAGTTCAAGTTTGATGTTAAGCACATTCCTGGAAGTAGAAATGCCAGGGCAGACTTTTTGTTCTGGTGTCCTATTAAGCATAATGACAAAGAGAATATGGTTGATGAGGTTGAATGTGTTGTTGGCAAAGTGGAGGGGGTAGTAGTTACCGGCAAAACCATTTCGGATGAGGAGTGGTAAAAGTGTGCTGAGAAAGACAATTGTCAGATTAAGTTAAAGCAGTTCATTACCAAAGGTTGGCCTCAGGAAACAAATTTAAAAGATGATTTCAGGCCTTTTTACAAAGTCAAAGACGAGTTGTTTATTGAGAATGAGCTGGTTTTGTGAGGGATTATGCTCATTCCTCCAAGTGTTGTAAGGAGTCAGTTGGTGGATCTTGCTCATCAAGGTTATGTTGGCAGGACCAGCACAAAAAAAAGGGTGTGGGATTTTTATCTGTGGCAGGGGATGGAAAATTAGGTAGACATGTGGGTTGGCCAATGCCGGGATTGTGGTCAGGCCGACAAATCCTTGAGGGTTTGTTCTACTTCTTTCTGCCCAGTTGAGTTTCCCAAGGGTCCTTGAACTTTGTGGGGCCTATGCTTGACCTGCCAGTGTGTAAGAGATAGGCCTTGGAAGTAGTGGATTACTACTCCAAGTGGGTGGAGTGCAAGTTTTTGAAAGAACCTAATGCGGAGGCTGTAGTAGGGTTTTTGTCTCCATTGTTTGAAAGGGAGGGCTTTCCCCAGGTTATAGTTGCTGACAATGAGGTGCAGTTGAAGTCCACTGCCATGCAGGAGTTTATTAGAGACCATTGCATTAGCACCTTACAGTGGCTCTGTATAGTCCCCAAGGCAACAGGATGGTGGAAAGAGTTAACAAGATGCTGAAGGAAAACGTTCAGGTGGTGTTGGCTTCTAGTATCAAGGTGGTGAAGGCTGTTCAAGATAGACTTTGGAGTTATCGGAATACCCTGCATTCTTCCACAGGAGTAGCCCCATTTGTGTTGTTGAGGGATAGGCACCCTTCTTATGAGTTGTCCCCAGCGTGAGTCTTAGATAAAACTGGAGTGAGCAGGAGGGTTCCTGGTAGGGAAGAGGTGCGAAGCAAGGTGGAAGAAGAGCAGGAGGGATACAAGGTGAGGTATGATGCTCTTCACAATGTCAATGAGGTTATTATCCATGTAGGAGACTCTGTAAAAATCAGGAGACCTCAGAACCAAAAGAGGCAAGGCTCTAAGTTTTTCCCTGCCACACATGTGGTAAAAGTTTCTAATCATATGATTTTGGTTGAAAATGGAAAATGGTGGCGTAAGAGTAAGGCAGCACTGGTCAAGAAGGGCCTTAAGGTTGGTGCTTGTGCGAATGGGGCCAGCTGAGGTTCTGGAGGCAGATTTGTGGTTAGAGAATGTCCTGAGTAAGACCAATAAGGTGGGGTTGTCGGGGTCAATCCTGGATATGATAATGAGGGAGCGGGAGATTTTCATTCTGTTCCAGAGTACAAGTCATCTTCTAGCTTTTGCAGTGGATCATTTGGAGAATCTGCCAATATTGCTCAGGGTAATGTGGGATGTCTGGGTTGTTCCTCAAGCACCACTGGTAAAGGAAACATTATGAGAAATACTATTCTCACTAGATACGTGATTATGTCTCGTACTAACGTTTTGCCTTGCACTACAGGTTAGGTTGCCATTTTCTTAGCTACTCTAGCAATTTATTTTTGTACGCAGGTTTATCACTATGAAGGTCTGCATTGCAAAGCGATGTATTGCCATATTCCTTAAATTTGTTATTTTCTGTCAAATATTTGCTTGATAAGCTATGTTGTACTTATTATATTATTGTTTTATTTTTGTTTGGGGCTGTAAAAGGGGAAGATGTGTTGTGGGCTGGTTTACATGTAGGTTCCATTTAGAACCTGGAACTTGTTGTAGAATGTTGCTACGGACAACGTTCTAGGGAGACAGTCTTCACTGGAAAGGCTCCTGGATTGGCCATGTGCTGTCCTCTGAATAAACCATATCTTTATTCTTCAAGACACCAGTCTCGTGTTGTTCCTTACAACACTACCCTACATCAGCATAAGAATTTTTGGGTCCCAAACAAGACATATTTCAACTGTCTTTGTTTGAACCTGTTAATGTTTAACAATATAGAATACGTTGGCATCGGGTGTTTTTAAATTAGAAGGCGATGGCTACTCAAATTCAAATGTATTACTCTAAAATATGTCTCGCCAAGGGCCCCAAAAAACCTTAAAATGACACTGAGCTAGAGTAAGGCTGGAGCTGGGACTTTCCCGACCCGACATCTCTTGCCTGGGAGATATAATAAAATATTACATTAGCACCCTACGTGCACCAGCAATGGCTTTGAAAGCGCAAATTAAAACAATCTTCGAAGAAAGCGGATCGCCATGGCAAGCGCAACTGGCAGTAGCCAGTCAATTGCTGGAAATAGAGGTGCAAAACCTGGCCAACACGAACATCTCAACTGCAGTATGGAAAAGAGCAGTAAACCGACAGGTAAAGCAAATATCATTTGCAAGAGACATCGCTAGTCTGCATCATCACCCAAATCTCTCCTCACTGGATGCCTCTTATAAAGTGGATAAAGCACAGCCCTACTTTGAACAAGCTCTTTCCGTTCAAACTCGAAAAAAAATCACTTACATGAGGCTCCTGGCACTACCTATAGTGGAGTTCAACCCAAGCTGGGCCCGCCCGGACAAATCAGTAGCATGCAGACTCTGTGACTACCACCAGGAATCCTGGTATCACTTGTTGTGTTGCTGCCCAAAGTTAGCCAGAGAGAGACAACGTTTGGTCATTCCAATTTGCAGAGCTCAGGGCCGCAACCAATGCTGCGAAATTTCGGACTTGTGTTTTACGTCTACAGCAAGTCAAACAGTAGCACGGCTGGGGAAATTTACAGACCTAATTCGTGCGGGACTGTCCGCAAACGCCGAGCTGCAAAAAGGAAACTGTAGGTCCGGACGGAGGAGAGAGGCGGACACACTCCCAATTTAAAAACATTTAATGTACTTTGTTTTTAAACTGCATAGTCAGAACATGACACTTTATGAAGGTTTTACGTTTAATTGACTGGAGGAAAAAGCCCAGGGAATACAACTTATGTTTCTTTTTCAGATAACTATTTTATACACTTAGTATATTGTAATGATTTTAAATAATTGAACAATTAAAGCTTTTTCACTGTTCACTGTTCTTTTCACTGACACTGACTTGCAGGGGAAGATATCCGATTTAAGGGTAATTAAAGGTCCAATGTATGCGCAGAGACTTCTCTTGCATTTTCTTCCGAGTTACACATCTTTTCCTAGCAATGTAAAACTTCTCCAAAAGTGTAAGTATGCAGCATAAAATCATCCAATGAGGAAGCCCGTACATTGTACAGTGTGTAGTTCCTGTTCTAACGAATTTCTGTAGTTAGCCTTAAGGTCACAGACTGCATTGTTAGAACTGCTTTAAACCGCTGACCAAACAATAAATTGCCGGAAGCCAGTTATAATGTATTCCCTGCTCTAACAAATGGCAGAGGGGCGAACTGTGACTGCTGACCGCGAGGGGCGTGGTCTCCACGCTTGCGTCTCCATGGATGCCAAGGACGTTATCGGCCCTCCGGGCGTTACTCGTCCTGTTTACGCGCTGGTCCGACGCCCAGGGCGGGACACTCACCACACACTTCCGGAGAGATACTGCCGTCCGGGAAACACCCAGTCTTTCTTCTCTCATGGTCTCTATGTCCATCAGTCCAGCGCTTGAAGCGACCTGTAAAATTTACAAATAACCAACCTTATATAATCGGACATATCATGTAACCCAGCTCCAAGCCGCATCAAAACATGTAATGTATTTCATGTTTCTGTTTCCTTTACTACAACGTTGCATTTTAAGGTTTTTCAGTTTTTGCCTCAGCGGGTTAACGTCTTATTTTTATTTTATTTTTTGCAATTTGAAATAGGGCGAACTCGACCCCAAGGTGGAGCGCATTACTTGAGCACCAGTTACGTTATGCAAGGGGGGGCACATTCACTTGTGGTAGGCTAGTATGTTTGGATTTATACACTAACTTAATAACCAAGCAACAACCCCACGTAGAATAGAATGAAATGAGTCTTGTGTCTCGGAAAGGTTTGTCCTCGGCTTCAGTCACGCGGCGCCGCCAGCAGACGGGGACCTCACAGGAGTTTCCTTCTCAGCAGCCCATAGAGCGGGGGCCGGGGCGCGCGGCTGCCAGGATCCCAGGGCGTCACGCGGCGCCAAGAGAACGCCACCGAGGCCTGGGCGCGCGGATGGAATTACACCGGCGCGCGCTGTCGGAATGGAAAACTTTACTCCAAGGAAAGCGGAACCTCGCGCCGCAAAACGAGTGCAAGTTCACTGGGCTGCCATCCAGAGAGGGACAACTGGCACCGCCCACAGGGAAAGTGTGCCAAGGCCAGGGAGCGCCGGGAGCCTCGGCTGATGCTTTCTGGGCAGAGGGCAGCTCCACACAGCACGCAGAGGAACAGGTCCAAGTGGCTACAAACAGTCTAGAAGCATCCTAGGTAAAATGTTCACCATGTTCTCTGTGGTAGTAAGTGGCCTGTAGGGTACAACACAATAACAGATAACTATGAGCCTCAGGTCAATGGGGGTGGGGTTTAGAGAGCGTGGTACAGGGTCGAAGGCATGGCTAAAAGGAACACAAGATTCTATTACAGGACCGGAGGCTTCGGATTATGCTTCTCTTTCTTATATTTGCCACTCACAGCAGCCAATGAAAAACGTTTTGTATGCAAATAAAAACTACATTTCCCATGATGCTTGTACATACATCACATCCTGTATAGCCCCATAAGAGCTGCTGCATCCTGTGTCTCCTCCTCTTTCTTTGCTGCTCACGCAGACAGTTAAGTGCTCACAGCATTATGATATGATTAATGTCTTGGTTGACTGACGGATTTTCTTTGAGGTTACTGCCAGTAGTTTTGCGCTCATTGCATGCTGTATTAAATGCCTTGCGTTTAGATCGCTTGATGTTGAAATGCTTTGCGCTTATATCGCGCTATGTTTCATGCTTGTGGCGTGATTGTGGTTTATGGGAGCTGGTAGCGCACGTGTTACGTGCAGCCGTGTATCTTAACGAACGGCGCTCCCTAAGTTCAAGACTGTTTGCAGCGCGCTGGATATATCACAGTATCTAGGTTGTCCTCAATTTACAAAGGGTCCTAGGAGTATGTGTTGGTGATTTACGCTGCATTTCCATGCTTTCTTGTGTTAGCGCTCGCGGGCGCCATGGGTTATTTTTACCGCCTAGGAGGGCGGAGCGGCTCCCGCTGGGAGCAGCGTACTCCGTGGACGCTTTTGTTTGTGACCGGTTCGGTCTCCCTGGCCAGGCGTTTGTTCCCCAATGGCCTGCGGGCATTGCTGCGTTCTTGCGGGGGCTGTGTGCGGCGCCCGGGTGTGGCGCCTCCCCCTGCAGCGGAGTCTGTCGCCTTATCTGTCGGTCCACCTTACCGCTCAATCTCCGCAGAGCTTCATGGCTCGCTTCGATAAAGCAGGCGCGCGTCGCCTCCTTGCCACGTCCTGGGACTGTGGGTACGGTGATGTATCCTCTACGCGGGTGGCCCCCCTTTTTCAGGCGCTCTGTACTCCCGCTGATGAGCACATGCCGCTCCTTCCCGGCCGGGGTCTTCAGATTTCATCAGCTTCGTGTGGATCGGTCTACACGTGGCCTCGGGGCAAGGCTGCCGCCTTTGATCTCCATGGTGCAGGGTTCGATCCCAGGTGCCCCGAGTCGTGTCCATTTATCATTAATGCTGTAATTTGTGTTTTCTCACGATTTAAGTTTACTATTCTCCTGGGACATGTTTTACTGTTTATACTGGATGGCAGTATGCGCTTGGCAGCTTTTTGGTAGCGCTGATGCAACTTTCAGATGGCTCCTGCGGGAGTGGTGAGGTCGCTCTGCTTATGCCGGCGAGATTAATCCTCATGAGAGGCCTAGACAGCCGCAAACTGAATCAGACGCTCCTTCTGGAGCTGGAATTCAGCGCTAGAGTGCGCCATGATGAATTGGGTGAATGTGTTTGTGTCTTGATTTGTTGCTCCTTGATTACATTCCAACAATGCTGTTTTACAGAGTGCGCCATGATGAATGGGGTGTATGTATTTGTGTCTTGATTCGTTGCTCCTTGAGTACATTCCAACGATGCTGTTTTGCGTAAGTTTCCGGTCACTTCCATAGGGTTGTTTGAATTATTGCGCGGTCACGCGCTTTCTCCGCCAAAGGCTTCCCTAGTAGCCGAGTGCGGTTATGGAGTCATAACGCTCCGGTGTGCGTAACCCATTTGGGCACAATTTGGGCTTACTTTGGGCACATTGGCCTACGCACGTCGCAGGCGTCCCTTGTTTGTTTTGTTTGAGGTCTCAGTGCCTCCTGCTTACCTGGGCAGATTCCTGGTAGCCGCCAGGCTTTAACAATAGGCTGGCCCTCGGAGTGCGCACACGCTCCTGGTATTTTACAAAGACTCCCGACGCCCTTTGGGCTGGTATAATGACTACAGCTTTGCTGAGGAGCCGATGCATTATTCATTTCTCTGTTTTAGTGTGCACAGGGTTGGCTCCCCCTCGACTCCTCCATTGCACTGTGCCTTGCACTTTCATATGTATAGAATACAGATGTCCCTTGAGGATGAGGTTGGAAAATATGTATGTATATATCTATATTGCTATATTGGAGGATGACAACTACTGATAGGAGCGCAAGAGCCTCCTGAACTGATTATGTTGACACCCAGGTTCTTCCCGTTCTTGTGTGGTCAACAGGGCCTCATGTATGACGTTACCTAACTCGGGGTGACAGGGCTTGATTGACGCCCATTTTGTTCTGCTACCACAAATCCTTCAGCATGCGTTCGTTTTTGTCTATTTACTTATTATTTTTTACGTTGTTAGTTATTGTCTTTATTTCGTTTCCTCCTTTTTTCCTAGTCGTCTCAGAAAGGGATTCCCAAATTTCACAGGCTGCAAATCAATGTCGTAGCCAGCCACGCTCGGTGATAGGCGTCGGTATGACGCCTTTGCGCCGGATCGCCCGAGAGGCGCAAAGCCTTCGTAAGGTTGGGCACCAGGACACCAGAGGCCCCTATGGGACAGATTTATTATCGTTGAGTGTATAAAGGGTAGCGTTCAGGAGAGGGTCTGGTTCTCTCCTTCCCTACAAGGGCAGTTGTTCCGATGGTAGTACCAATGGTTGATGCGGGGGATAGGCTTCCCTCCTCAGTTCCCCATTAACGTCCGAGTACCGTGTTGTTTTATCTCTCAGGTTAATTGGATACATAGAGGCATGGTTGTTTTATCTCAATCCTATGCGACTCAGTGGTTTATCCCCACTTTACGATGCGAGGATGACTTTCCGATGGTATTAGTACGAGAGTTTCCCTTGGGTGGATGCCTCGGTGGTGGTGTGTTGGGCACCGTCACTCAAACAGTTTTTCCGAACCCTCCAGTTATTCGGGCTCTTTGTCGTGCACGCCTCTGGAGGCTTACTGTTCAGCATGCACAATATCTCGACTGCGAGTACGATCAGCGGATATGGGCATATAGGTCATCTTCATAGTGGGCTAATTCCAGAACTCAGGCATTCTGCCGACGATTTCACATTTAGATTGTTGTGGTATACCTCCTTAGCCTACATGGCAGTAAAGGTCTGTTCCATCTGGTTTCCTGTTTTTTTCGGACGACTGGTCACATCGTTCGTGCAGGGCGGACTCCATTTTGGATTCCCAATGCCCCCTGGGTCGGCGGAGGACGGCTCGTTCTCCTGCCTTTTCTTGCAATTTTTTGCATTGTCTACTGTAGTGACACTCAGGTAAATCTAGGCAGATGCCTTATGGTTCACCAGAGAGCTACGGCCCGCAGATTCATCGTTGCCGTTTATTAGGCGCGGGTCCGGGTTGACACATGGCAATGTGGTAGGAACTTTTTTCCTGGGTGTATGTATGCCGACTTTGCTTTATTGCGACCAAGTTTCTGGTATCTACAATACTTTCTTGGTTCTCGAACGCGTTCTTTTCGTATTTCTGGGACTTTTCATTCCCTACAGAGGTTTCGGCGATAGAGGGTCGCTTGTGGATATGTACGCCATTTGGCGGCTTTGTGAGGACTGATTTCTTCTGGTGAATTAGTTACCAAATAATGTACGGGGACTTTAGTCCTTATAACGTCCATTTGGCCGTTTTCCTGCGGCTCTTCTCGGTTCAGGGCAGGTTGCTGAACTTGCGTCGGGTTTTTCTTTCGAATTCTTTTGGTGGCATAAGTTTCCAAACGGGACATTAAATATTGTCAGGCTGTGCTACAAAGCATCCCACCTTCGGGGGTTCATATGGCGAGGCAAGCCCGCGTTTTACAGGTATAGTATGTACTATAAGAAATTGCCCTGTCAGCAAGGTCTGAACTGCATGTGGTCAGGGCCTTGTCACACGACTTTGCACTTTATGGGTGTTTCTTCACATGCCTCATGGCTTACAACGATGATTCTCGGAATTATCATCTGATTTTTTCGACTATATGTTCATATGATTGTTGATGATTATTATCATTTTCTATGTGAGTACGAGGCTATTACAGCCGATGGTTGAGGGCCTTTGGCCGGAATGGGTGTTTGAACCAATGGTGATACGCAGTTTGCTCAAGTACAATATTTATCATTCTTGTTTGGATAATTCCCATTGTTGTGCAAGTTTTACCTTTTCTGATGAAGTTTCTCAGACTCTATTTAAAAAGTATATTATGTACCGGTGGGAAATTTAAGACTGTAGTTGTGTTGCTAAGCGTTGAACTAGCATAATCCGAAGCCTCCGGTCCTGTAATAGAATCAAAAATTAGCTAGCATTCGCGCCAAGAATTTTCAATTCTATTAAGGACACGGAGGCGAGGATTATCCCACCCGGTTTATTACAGTGGTAATAATTACCCACCCGCATGTACTTGATATTCTGTATCAGCAGAAGTTACGGGTTTTTCCTGTCTCATTCCTTTCAGCTTCCAGTAAAGAAGAAGGAGCAGGTGTTCTTCTGGCTTAAAGACGTGATCCTTCCAGTTGACGATGGTTCGCCATGTGAAGGATGTTAATTGAGACTCATATCCCGTGGAAAGGACTGGATTTAGTAATGTTTGTTCTCCATGTTGAAGGATGTTTATTGAGACTCATATTCCGTACAATGGACTGGATTTATTTATGTGTGGACTGTATATGTTCGAGCAAAGAAAGAGGAGGAGACACAGGATGCAGCAGCTCTTATGGGGCTATACAGGATGTGATGTATGTACAAGCATCATGGGAAATGTAGTTTTTATTTGCATACAAAACGTTTTTCATTGGCTGCTGTGAGTGGCAAATATAAGAAAGAGAAGCATAATCCTCGCCTCCGTGTCCTTAATAGAATTGAAAATTCTTGGCGCGAATGCTAGCTAATTTTTGATTCTACAACTATTATGTGGTCTTTCACTTCCAGGTAACTGTATATAAAATAACGCGCGCACCTTCAATGAAAAATACATGTAAGTTAAACTAATCAGTGGGAAATGCACTATGACCCACAGTATAAGATAGACTGCCGCAAGATGTGCAAAAATATTTACTTTTCTTTTTCTAAAAGGGCTTACAAAATATAGATTTTGGTAATTACACAACCAGACTGTACACAGAGGTAATATGTTCTACGGGTGCCCATTAAAAACACGCATTTTCAACACTAAGCTGGTAACACTGTTACAACACACCTCAAAAAGAATAAATATTTGTCATCACAAAGCTTCATGTGACGCCATCAATTGATGTAAAATCTAGCTTTAAAGCAACCTTTACATTTACAGAATAAGCAACTGCGCACTTTTACATTTCTTCTGACGTTGATAAAATGAAAACCATTGAGTTGGGTAACAATAAACATCTGTTATTCTGTGCCATGATGCCCACAGGGTGAATGTTCACTTTACAAATAAACATGCTATGTTATAGAGGGTTCCCCATGTGTCTATTGCCTCACAGTAGAGGCACAAAAAGGATCCAACACCACTTTAGAAAAATAGAACTTTCTTTAATAAACACGACCAAAACGTCAAAAATCCAATTAGTAGAACGAGAGACATACCATTTTAAAGATTTTAGAGAAAATAGTGCCAAAACGCACAAAAAGCAAACTATGGCTATCTGGTTGCGCTGGACCAGGACAAAGTCATAAGTTCAGACTGACTGTGATGGATTGCAGGATAGCTGCAGGGACCCAGTTAGGCCCACTGAACAGAGTACCTTAAATCCTGGTTTGCGGAGCGCTGCTAGCATCCACGTCGAAGACGTGTCCAGCAGCTGAAGTGATGCGTCCCTTCCTGGATGCGGCGAGGCTGCGATGTGAGGGCCTGCACCTACGTTGAGGGTCCCGATGATGGGAGTTGCGATGCGAAGTCCAGTGGCGCGGAGTTGGGGGCAATACATCGGTTTCAAAGAGCTGTGAGGCTGCGATGCAGAGTAAGGCGTCGTTGTCAAGGCTTCTGTTCATGAGGGATGCAAGGGCCTGCGCAGGGGATGTGTCGCACAGTGGAGGTTCCAGGTGTTTTGCGGGCTGCAGAGGAGATGTGGGTCTTTGCGACTGGTTCAATCCATGCACAGCAGAAATGTGTTGTTCTGCTCAGCGTTGCGTCGCACAGCAGAGGAGTGAACGTCAGTTAACCCGCTCCGAGCTTACTCGCCGGCTGATGTTCACTGAGCCTCTGGACTTACTGGGTTTGGAAACAAGGAACTAAATAATATTGTCGTGGTTATTGGAAGGAATTACAAGGATGTTTGAAATATAAATTGGTGCATTACATTGGATTTGTGCGCCTTGGCTGGAACTCAGTGGACTTCTTTTTAATAGTAACATCAGTATATTTGAAATTGTTAGAGCCCTGAGGAAGTCATTAGAAATACTTTTCCTCTGACGAAATATGCATGTTGGCTGTTCGTGAGAGCGGACTTGACTGTATTATACGAATTTGGATCTGTGGCTTAAACAAGTCTTCGCTGTGGAAACTGAAGAATATGAAAATAAAAAATCTTCAATTGGATTTTGGACTGTACTGATCACTTAACTGGGATACTGATCTAAGAAATGTTTTAGAATTGTGGTTATTATATTAATGCTCGGGGAATCCGATCCAAATGTATGCATAACTTTATGAATAATTTGTCAATACAGCATTTCTGGCATTTCGACTCTCAATGACAAAATACCTACACATGATGGGGCATGTGTAATAGACTACAAGAACACTGAACCCACAGAAGCGACTTCTCCAGGTCTGCCGTGCCCCACCTGATGTACACAAACACTCAACCCTGATGGACATGCAGAACTTCTGTGCCCTATAACTAGCTTCCTGCTATAGGAACACCAACACACACACTAATCTCAACCCCATATACAAAGATGTAAATGCACGATGTTGGGATCTGTGTCCCATAAGTCCTGCATGTTTACCACTGGGTACACAACTTGAAACCTGTTGAGAGTCTATTATGTCTTCATTTATTATCCCGGTTATAATGCTCCACGTTTTGTAATTTGTGCAGGTGGCTGCAGGCAGTCGGCATCTACACTCATTTCCAGAAAACTAGACTCATTTCTATCATTGGACTTTGACCCAAACAAAAAAGAGAGAAAGACAGAGAAGGAGATAGGAGAAGGAAGATAAAGATGGGAAACCAGTGACAAAAGGAAAAAGCCGGGATGAAAATGACCCACAAGAGGAAGGTGGAGACAGTAAGTGTATGGTGGTGGTAGAAAAAGCAGGAGATAGAATCAAGAGCCGCCTTGGTATTCAGGAACTGCAGCATACGCAAGTCCCAACGGTGAGTTCCATGAAACACAATATTTTTGAAAACAAATTCAGGTCACCCTTGTTTGGTGGCAGAGACCTTTATTGATTGCCGGGCCTGACTCCAAAACCTGCCAACCAACACATGTAGTGGTGTGGACAAGCAAGCATCCAATGTACTTGATATAGGTATACAATGGCCCTTCACATGAACCACTGGACATGGCAGGCACCCTCATGGAGTCCTTTTCAGGGGCCTAAAGTCTACCTTGAAAGACAGCCTCTCAGCGTCACTCGCAGGAGTAATACTGTCTGCAAGGTGAGATCTTTTTAGGTGCTGGAAAGCATGCATTTCATTTCGCTTAGACCTCCTACGATCCATCTACAAATCAGTAAAAGCTTCAGGACTTGGCCGTTCAGCTCATACCCCTCTTTCTGACTTGCGGAACTGAGGAGTTTGTTCTTATAGTGAGAGAAAACTACCTGCATATTGATCAGGTCTACAAGTTTATCAAATTTAAAATTCAATCCATTGATAAATGTATGTTCTATGGAGACCAGAAGTCAATTTAAAAGAATATATGGAATGGAGGATCAGTCTGTCAGCCATGCTTGGATGGTTCACATGTTCAGATCTTAGAGTACTGGATGCACCGCTGACCATAATCTCCAAACTCCCTAAACGCTGCCTTTGATGCAAAGCCGTCAAGTGTTGCTATGGCAATGCCTTCAACAATGAAGCAATGAGTGAACCTAGCTGGACGTTCTTTATGACCTCTACTTTGTTCATGTGTAAAAGGCCACTATTACTGAATTTGAATTACTATAATAACTTGCATTACTATAAATTACTTGGGCTCAGACCACATCTCTAATTAAGTTGTCCCATAAATGTGCTTCACTGGCACCTTCAGACAGGAAAATGAAGCCTAAGGCATGCTCAACAATATGGTTTAAATATTGATCCTGCAACCTCATGTTTACAAAGTCTTTTGAAACACTTTTTGGCAACGCTGACCTGAAATGCCTCAGCATACTAAGTGATTTGCAAATATTTGAAGCACAACCTCACCCATGCCATTTTAAGGCGTTCTAGAATTAAGACTGTTGATCATTCAGGGCAGTGAGTACAGTACAGGTAATCCTCGTCAGGAGGACCGGGCTTACTTCCCCTACGGCAAATCCATTTGGACAGCCTTTCAGAGAACATACGCATCCCAATTTCTTATGGTTTGCTTTATTCTTTATGTATAAGTGTCACTGAAAATAACAATGATGGGGTATTGATCCTACCAAAATATAAAGTATCAGATTCATGCAGTCATTTTATTTTTTTCCTGGCACTTTTTCCCAACTTTAACATCTGAAAGTTAACACTTTACAGCCACCACCATTTCCCTACTTGATCTTCTTTGATACATTTAAAGTGGAAACCAGGCACGTTGCTTTGTTACTTCATCTGGAGGCAAAGACTGAAAGAGTATGGCACATAAAGAAACAAAGTGCCATATGCCTCTTTTTTCCAAATTACAAATATGAGTAATGTGCTATAAATGTGAGAACTGTTAATAAATGTGACATAAAAGACATAACATAAAATAAAACTGTAGAGGGCGTTTTCCGGTACTGGCCCACTTACATGTATATATCCGCATCACTAATTGGTTTCTTTAACCCGGTTGAAACTAGGATCCCATATCCGACTAACAGCACGTCATCAGATGTGCTCCTGGGACAATACAGAAATGTCTGATAAAGCACCTCGGACTCCTCAGAATGAAGATTTAAATGATGCGTAGCATTCTAATTGAAGCCTCATGCCCCTTTTTTTATTGCAGACACCCAAACAAATGCCATGTCAGAAAATGGTGATGGAAATCGTGACTTTAAACCAGAAATTGTGGTTAGTGAACACACATTATAAGTCTGTAAATACAATGGCTAATCAATATCTTCTGAGCAGATATTAATTTGTAAAATAAAGAAATACATAACAACAATAAAATAAGTGCAGAAGGCAATACCTTTCTTAGGAAAGCACAGCTCTCCGTGGCACACGCTGTGGTAGCTGAAGACCAAGTGGCCCAGTCTTGATTCTACCTCATGGCTCTTTCTTCCACCACCCTACACTTCCTATTTCTTTAGCTCACTCCCGCAGGGTCTTTTTCTTCCCTAATTCTGCCTTTCTCAGTTTTCCTATTTGTCTATGGTAAAGTCAGTTAAAAAAAAAATCCTGGTTCCCAAATATGCCCATCACATGCACACATTAAACACTAGCCTTGTTTACGTTAATACTGGATAACACATTTTACAATGGCATACACCATGTATCCTGTAAAAGGTGTGCCTCAGGGATCCGTCTGTGCAAAAGAATACCCCTGGGCCCATCGCTGCACAGATTATCATAAGTCTAACTTCTTAGAAGAGGTATGCCAGACCTAACGAACGTATTGCCTAAACAGTGTGTTCACATGCCCTCCTTAGCTTGTCATTATTGAAAACTATTTTATAAAGAAGTATAACGTTGTTTTATGTGTATTAGCTTTAATTGTAAAAAAAAAAAAATACTGAAAACTATCAAATAAGAGACCGAGTCCGAGGAGTACTTTTACTTTTTTTTTTAAGGCCTAATTTGAAACAATACTTCAATGTGTGACTGGAATCAGAGAGGATGTGGTGTTACAGGCCAGAACAGCCGACTTTGGAACTGGGCAACAAGGTTCGAGTCTCCGCGTCGGCTCAACATCCCCTCACTCGGGAAAAATCACAAATTCCCCGTGCCTAAAAAAATAAATGTGACCTTATGTAATGTATCTGATGCTCTAGTAAAGCGCTTTAATACCTTTGTGTAGAGTTCGCGCTATATAAAACTGCACAAAAAAAGGCACGTGTACATAACTGATTAGGGGAGTGGAACGTGTACTTGCTGATTTGCAGTGTCGCGCTAACTTCCTAAATAAACTCTGGTTTTATCTGTACAGTAAAAGGGGGCTTTAATTGCAAAGTGGAAGAGAAAATGCCATAACAAAAGACAAGGGCCAGTGGAAGCAATGGGTGTTTTTCTTTCCACAAGGAGCAGCTTAAAGCTCTCTTTTCTGAGGCCGCGGTTACTGATGCGTTTCCGCTTCGCACTCTGTTCTCTTCATGTGGTTCAGCAATACATTAGTATAACAGAGGCATAAATAAACAATAAATAAACTATATGGGTGCCTGCTACATAACGGAGTGCTGCAATGGCATTTTATGTATGAAATTTAAATCCATCATAAAACCTATTTCTCAATTTAACTTTGTTAGTTTTCACCTCTGCAGCATAATGTGCGCCTACAAATTCAGTTTTAATATGAACATATAATGCGGAAATGTTCCACACCACCTCCTCCATGGCAGTGGAATAATGGCAGGCTGCAGTCATTCTCTTTACAAACCCAAGCATACAATTATTTTTCAAATTGATCAACAAATTCAAGGAGTTGCTTAAAATGCCCGTCAAGTTATCACCCCACTCTCATCAAAAGAGGCAAAGAAAACGACTTTGCATTTTCAGCCAAACGGGTATTGATTGAAATTAAGCAACGCTAAAGAATACAGCTGTCTCTAGCAGTGTAGGCAACCAACTGCCCAGTTAGACACAACCTTCCTCCGCTTCCCTACAAGCTACCTCCCTTTTAGGTCTCCAAGCCTAAGGTCACAAACTAGCCCAGAAAACCACCCGACTGGCTCCTCCAAGCTTCAGTGCTTTACTCCTCACCCCTCTGCTGCACCTTAAGAGGGAACTCCAGTACCTTAACTCGAATGGGTGGTTTGCCATCTATTTTGTAACACTACTGCAGGTGGGCGGAGACGTCCCTCCATCCACTGCGCTCCCTAGATCCTTCTGTGTGGATTTATGACCAACATTACAGCATTCAAAACCAAAGGTAGGGAGCTAGGACTGTGGGACGGTCGTCCGTGTCCCTAACTATATATTGGTAACCAAAGGAGACGGCCAGGAGTAATAGCTGTCTGACGTGTATGGTGTATGGCACCTCAAAGGTTTGTTAATAAAACCCTCACACACCAACCTGGTTGGTGTCATGCTTCATCATCTGGTCCCAGCCAGGTAGCCGAATGCTACCCGGCTGTGCTGCGACACCTGTTTACAGTGGAGCGGGTTTTGACAGCTATTACTCCTGGCCGTCTCCTTTGGTTACCAACATTACAGCATCTCAATCTTTTAGCATCGAGTACAAGAACCCACGACATCGGGTAGTAATAGTCCACGCTGTCTTTATCGGCCCATTGAGGTGACAGCAGGTAAAACTGCTTTACCAATGTCCGCAGCATGCGCAAGTTTAGTGGAGGAGCCCCCATTAGGATTTCATTTTAGAGCTTGCTTCTCAGTGTGTCTGTTGAAAAGTACTGGGTGAAAACAATCGCCTGTAATCAGGGGTGTTCCCCTACTAGGCCTCCCAGCTTCATTTGTTGGGCAAATTGGGGTAGAGCCTGTAGGATAAGCAAAACTCGGTTCCCCGCAGGCTGTCTGCAAATAATACCCCTTCCTCCAACACTCTTTGCGCTAGGCAGGATTTCAGTGTGTCGCTGCTTGCTATTGTAGTCCGAAGGCCCTCCCGCTTTAAGATATATACTTGCGGGATTTATCATACCTGCCAGCCACTTTTGGATGGTTCCAGAAGACTTCAATGGAGCTAAACACATACGGTTGATTTTATAACTCATGCCTTCATATCACTTAGTTTGAAGGTTTCTCTTCTTGAGCTGAATCAGCACCTGATATTCTATTGAAGAGTTGTCATTTGTTTTTTGTTGATCTTTTTGACGACAATTCTGATGTATTGAATCCTTTGGATACTCCTCTGGTGAATATAAGGACATATATTGACTCAGACTAAGGGGGAGCACCTACATTTTGTGTTATACTCACACGGTCCTCTTCAAGTCAGCACATTCCAGCGTTTATTTTCGTTGCCCTGATGAAGTTCCCAGTGTGGGAATGAAACGCGTTAGCTGAGCATCTCAATTTGCTGAATCTTAATAACTTGAAAAATAAAGAACTTTATACATTTTTATACTACTAGATGTCTATTGGGCTTCTTTGACCTGCGCACCCCCACCTCATCACTAAGCACTCCCGCTTTGTGTCCAAGTATGACTTGTCACTGTGTTCCAAGTCACAGGAACCATTCCAATATGGAGGGATCGGAAGGACCCTTCAAAGTATTTTCTCTGTCTCTATTCAGGTCAAGTTCTCTGTTCCATTGGAAATACACATTTCCTATGGATTCCTGCTGCGGCTTACAAAATGCAGAAATCTTCAGTTACCATTTGCCCATAAGAAAGCTGGGTACTGAGAAAAGAGGCCTAATCTTGTGGAGCTTTCCACTGGATAAATCCATCTGACCAAAAGTGTAATTAATAGTTTTCGGAACCACAGGAGAACCGCATCATCTTTCTCTGCTCAAAACATGTAGGAAGGCTCAGGACGGTATGCGAACCTTGCAGCATTTCTAGACTTCAGGGCCCAGCTCTAGTCTGTAGATTGGATATCTCACCGAGAGAGAAATAGGAGTGTCTTCCTGCACGGAATCCCTCTGACTGCAGGGGAAGGAGAATAGCTTTTCCGATAAGTTAATTCAGTCCAAGCGAAAGCATTTCTTCTCTATAATTCTTTGTTGCGAGACATCTCTAGCATCATGGAACTCAGTTGTAAAAAGAAACCTTTGTGAATGGGGAATGCCAATCTGATCTTGGCCTCAAAGCAACAAGCGAACAATATAAACGGTGGCCGCCACCGTTACCCAGAGCTACTGAGTTTGCAAGGGGGAAATGGACACAAAAACCTCTAAGCAATCAGACAAAATTCTGGAGGTTTTGGGAGAATTGGAGCATCAGCAGGCGTGACTAACACAGCATGTCCTGGACGCTCACTGTGCGGCCTTTGATTCGGAGGCGGTTCAATTGAGTACTTTGTTTTCTAGCCACTGGTCCTGTAGGGCATGTGAGTCGAGAAGTATCCAAGGTACCATGGTATATTAAACATCATAGATTAAGCCAGCATCCGAGACATTTCACACCAAAAAGACAGTGCAAAGCACTTGGACTCACAACTATTTCCACCATCACTGGATGGACAGTCTTATTCAAACCAAAGTTTGTCTGTGGCTCCGTTCTGTTTCTACCAAGCCAGAAACCAAGTCCACTTTGATCGTCCGCAGTCGATCCCGCTATGACACCAGAGCTTGGTCCAAATGATTATTTTAAATTCTCAGTAAATGACTAACAGTTTCTGTTCTCACCTTCATTTCTTTCAGCATTTTCTTAGCTTCTAGTCTCACTTTATTCATTATAGAGGTATTCAGTTTAATAAGGGCCCCTTACCGTATTTTTAGTTACTTAACTTAAAGATACTTTTAGTCATATATGAAAACCATCATTATTTTATGTATTAGCTTTCTGAGGTGTGCCATTTAATTTCTTCCTCTACCCAGTGCATATGGTGAGTCCCAAACAAATTCTGTCACCCATGCTCTTCAAATTCTACAAGTAAAAACTAACAACGATGGCATAGCATAAAGCACCAGAATTTATAAAAAGGAAATCACATGATTTCGCACACCCCTTCTTATTAAATATGGCATTAACTCTTACGGCAAGAGAGAGAGCAGTGAGGAGACTGCATGAAAAATATGTGTCCACCAGAAAATATTAAAATAGTAAATAACTTTTTCTTCTGATGGGCACATCTTCCCAAAGATTACTCACATTAAGACCGAGTCTCAAAGAAATAACATAATGGGAAGTGGAATTGAGCAGTGCCGATTAATCAAGAAAATCACGCAACATAGCCCTGTGAAAGTACCCATCACTGCGTGGCTAATGTCAGAGATAGTAATGTTTGGAAAAAGTGTGCAGGGAAGACTGTGTGGCCACCCAACAGATATCAGCCACCACTCCTGTGGAAGGAGCAGTGAAAGCAGCCATTGCCTTAGTGGCGTGGACACAAATTAAGTCTGGAGGGTATTTCTTGGCCAAGCAGAGTATCCTGATGAAGATATTGACCCAATGAAAATGGGTGAGTTTGGTCATTGCCTTGCCCTGCTCTGCTTCTGCGGAGACCACAAACAACGTATCCACTCTGTCCAGTCCTGTATGATCAATTTGAGAGACACAGCACGTCTGGAATCCAGTGTGTGTAGCTCCTCCTCTTTGATGGGATAGGGAGGGTTGACGAAGGATGAAAGGTTAATGGACTGGACTAACTTGGGTATGAAGGCTGGGCATGTGCGAAGGATCCACTTAGGGTAGAAAACTGTGAAAAGTGGCCAAATGGAGAGGGCTTAAAATTCTCTGACTAGGCTGAAGTTATTGCCACTAGCAATACTGCTGTCAAAATGAGAAGTAGAACCAGGCGAAAGTAAATCAATTCAAATGGTCATGCCATTAATGTCAATACAATATTCAGAAACTTTGGAGGCTTGCAAAATGTATGTCAGTATGTACAACTTCACTTCATCATTAGTCCATTCCGTGGCACCTGCTACCTCCCTTACAACTGGTAGGAAACGTCCCGTTCCTGAGAAGTATCTAGGCTACTGGCATTTTGTTAATTGGAGCAAAGGTTGGCATCAGGTATTATGAGATGGCAGGAGTTGATCTGCTTCTAACCCATCATACTCCATAGTTCTTATATTCCAAAGTCAAGCTAACAATCTGAACAAAAGAACCTCCTCTAAATGGGTCAACCTTTAGGCCATGGAGAGAGTTTCACAAACTGGAACATCTCAAAAGTTATTCCCAACTTTTTCCCTTGCCATACTTTTACCTCCTAACTCAGTGGTCGGCATTGGAATTGGCTCAGTGGGAAGTGTCACAACCAGCTTTGAGGTCAACAATGAAGAAGACCCCCTATGAAAGGTGGATACTGCCCCGGATAATTCTGAATTTGCCTTAGTGCCGGGAATGAAGAACCTGGACATTCAGCATTGGAGTCAGAGCCGCCAAACAGATGGGACCAGAGTACATCCTTGGTGAGTTTTGTGAGGCCATACAGAAAAGATGCAGCATAACTAGCCGGAAGGCTTCAACTTGTGCGGTTCGGCCAAAGGACCAGAGAACTCCATCTCTGTAGACACTTGGGTTCTCCAGACATTGAGAAGAGTCCAATATCAGTCCCTGGAACTAAAACAACCAGTGTGAAGCCTGGGAGGAGTATTCCTAAGTTGAAGAATATGCGGGAAGGCCTATCCATCAGAATATATAAATATATTATGTACATTATGCAAACACACACATCATTGTCCTCCTCTTTGTACAATGCAACCCTCCACCCATTACACAACTGCAGATCTTATTGGAGGGGTTTACGTACCTTACAGTTACAGTCAACAATATAGCTCAGCGAGCTAATACGAGCTGCTGACCTCAGCAGATATCCGAAGACCACATTTGGAAACCCTGCAAAGAAGGCGCGATCTTATTGTGAGTAGCAGAAGTCCGGTATGAAACAATATGGTAAAAAAATTGTTGTTTTGCTTCTGCTGCGTAATATAACTCACAGTTTGAATCCATCCCATTTTCAAGCCTATAGCGGTGTGTTAGACCTGTCAGCCCTAGGGTGGTCTTACCCCGTTTTTTTTTTGCCTTTGCCATGTTTTTCCACCATCTTTTTCGCTGGACCTAGGTCTCTGGGCGCCTTACCACTGCCAAACAGTGCTGTGGTGCAGGTGCTCCCTCCCAACGACATGGCTCCCACAGGCCCCTGCAACTGCGGATTGGCCTTTTCAGACATGCACTAGTAGTAAGGAGCAGGCTGGGACATTAGGATACAGTAGCACTGCCATCCGCCTTTTCTGCCCATAGCCTAGACTGTGGAAGTTTCTGGAACCTTCCGGGATAGGGGCGGGGTTACACTTTGCCGCCTTCAGAGAGTGGTCACCTGACCTAGGGGTATAAGGGGAAAGGAGGGAAACCTGCCTCTCAGTTGGGGCATCAATGGACCTGGGGGAACTTCTGCAGGAGTTTAGGCGGTAGGGCCTAGGGGAGGAACTACACCACTGGAACTGACTGGGCCACTGATTTCTAAGTTAGATGAATCATACAGTGTTGAATCAAAGGCTGCAGGAGACGGGAATAAGGGACACAGCACTTTCTCTTCTATCATCCTTTCTGTCAGACAGGAGACAAATGATCTGTTGGAATGGCCTAAGATCAGAAGAGTTTACCTTGTCGGGTGGAGTCCCACAGGGATCTGCCTTATCACCAACTTTATTCAACATATATGTGGCCCCACTGGCCAGAATGATAAAGGGCCATGGGTTTAAATTGGTGTCTTATGCTGACGACACACAGCTTATAGTATCTGTTGCGGAGTCAGCAGACACTAGGGCCACAGACTTCTGCAACTGCATCTCTTCTTTGATGAGTTGGATGAACGTGAATTTTCTAAAATTAAATGCGGCAAAAATAGAAGTCCTGGAATTTGGCACAAAGGATTAAATCTGGAGCCAACTATGGTGGCCAAATGCTGCCGGATCACCTCTGATACCAGTTTTACAAAGCCAGGAATTTAGGAGTAATGGTCGATAAAAATTTGACCTGGGCCCCACAAATCAATCAGGTCCCGTCCGCATGTTTCTTCACCCTAAGAGGACTGAGAAAGATTCTCCCCTACATCCCTTTTGCCCTAAGGAAAACAGTAGTTGTCTCTACCATTATGTCCAGAATCGACTACTGTAACGCACTGTATTTGGGAATGGGTGCGGCGCAATTAGATAAGCTTCAGGCTATTCAAAACGCAGCAGCCAGAGTACTGCTTGGGCTTCCCAGACATCACCCTACATCTAAAGCCATCAGAAACCTTCACTGGCTCCCTGTTCGCAGACGAATAGAATTTAAGTCACTCTGTCTGGTTCATAAAGCTCTGTTCGGAGAGGGTGCGAAAGATTTTCAATCTCTGTTTGCGCACTACGTCCCCACAAGGACTCTTAGATCTTCGTCCCTTGGACTTGTACAAATTCCAAAAACAAAAAGAGCACGCTGCGGAGGAAAACGCTTTTCATTCCTGGCGTCTAAACTCTGGAATGCACTTCCACTACATCTCAGAGGTCTATCTAATAGACTGGCGTTCAGGAAGGAAATTAAAACATGGCTCTTTCCCAAGCATTAGTAAGATGCCTCTAAGATATTGCCTAACTCTAACACAGCGCCAAGACGCCTCAGCATTAGTGCGCTCTATAATTACAGTCAGTCAGTCAGTCAGTCCGTCAGGTGAGGGACTCTGCCAACCCACTGATCTGGCCCAGTGTTGGGGAACTCAGGGAACCACCTCCAGTTAGCCATGGGAACCATCCTACCTCTGAGCAACCAACTCAACCACCCTTCTTCCCCCTCCCAAGAAACGGCACCAGAAGGGCGCTGAAACTACCAGGCGCCGCAAGGAAGCACCTATCTACCGTAAGGACTGCTGGGGGATCAACCAGGTAACAGCGCTGACCATCCAAGCGCTTCCCTGCCAGAACTGTGCCCCCCTGTGCTGTCCTGCCTAAACTGTCTGTCCCTGGTCTGCCCAGAACTGGGGTCTACCAGAACTGCTTACCCCCAAAGCGCTATTGCCATCCTCGCAGCTGCAGGAGGCTGCCTTTGTGCCCCACCACGCTGTACTACTCCAAGCGCTGTGCTGTCTAAGCGCTGTGCCCCTGATAGGCGCTGTTGCCCATCACCGCCGCTGCCCGGTACCTGACCTGCGCTGTGGCCGGAAAGCGCTGTGTGTTGATCACCGCTGCGGCCCCTGGCACTGTGGGAGGAGAGGGCCTGGGTCCAAAATCCCCGCCGCGGCCCGGGCGTCACGTTAAGGAAGTCCACGGTGCGGCGCTGCCGCTTGGGAGGCACCTGGGGGCCGGTCACCACCGCCGCGGCCCCGGCTCCACATTTGTGAAGACTTCCGCTGCAGCCTCCGTCCTCGCGGCGGCCCCCGGAGCCAGGAGAGGGCCGCCGCAGTACTGAGGAAGGCCGCGCTGGGCCTAAGAAGCCGGAATCCACTGTCACGTGACGGTGGCGTCGGCCGCGTCACAGGCCACTACCCCACCAGCCCGTGCAGCCATTGGACCAGGCTGCTCTGACCCGCAGGCCGCGCTGGGATAGGCGGCTGCGGGCGTGCCCCCACGACACTGCTCCCGGATTGGCCCCGAGGTCGGGGAAGTTCCAGAAGGCCCAGGACCGGCTCGATAACAGCGCGGGGCTCTACAGAGGGTGAAAGCCCCTCCACTAGCCGGCATCAGCCCCAGACAACCGAGACACTACAAGGAGTCCTGTAATACCGGTGAGGGGGCTACTGAGAGAGCGCGAGTCCCCCGCCTGCCCACAACTCGCACGAGCACGCTGCAAGGGCCTTCTCAGAGGCCGAAGAGCAAGGTAATACCCCCAGGGATGAGGGCAGAAGACTGGAGAGAAAGCGGGCCTCAAGTGAACCGAGAGGCAACCCCGTGACCGCCCCTCCCCTTAGGGAACTGCAGTTGGGCCCAGTTGGCCCTAGTTAACCTGAAAAGTGCCCGAAATAAAGGGAGAAAGTGACTGAGGCCCCTGAACTGGACGTTAGCCGTAATTATTGACTGTGTTGTGCCTACAGTGACCCCTGGCTAGGGGAGTGTTCTATACAACCTGCCCTGTAGCAGGAAATTGTGTTCCTGGCCAGTTATACCATTTAAGCTCCAGGATTATCCATTTTAATGATCCGTTCACAAGCCATGGTTTATAATGAAAATAGAAAATGTTGTATAGGGAAGTGTTATATGAAATGTGGTTATCCTGAATCTGCTTAGGACAAATGTTGCTGCATATGCCTATACAATGAAATGTTGCCTGATTTTTGAAGGAATGTTTTTGCCTAGCTTGCCCATGCATATAGTGAAGTACTGACAGAGTTACTTGCCTGATGAATTGATACTTAGTTATAACCATGAGTTACTAACCTGCAATGAGACAAGCCTAGATAAAATAATCTTGTTTTAAACAACTAGCTGGTGTGGTGTCCTTTTATTGCATGTGTTTCTCTGTCTCAGTGTGAGTGTGTGCTGCACTTCTGCTTTACACCTAGTCTTTGGGTGCCTTCCCGCTCGCGCCAAGCTACCGCAGTGGAATTGGTGACCCCAGTTCTTACTCGGGGTAAATTGTGGGTGTTAACTACATGGTTGGATGTAGTGTTGAAAGACATAAGTTTACAAGGAGGTGTAAGAAGAAGAGGGTTAAAGTTGCACAACAAGGCAGTTTGTGTTTTTGGCAAAGGTTTAAACTAAATTTGACGTTATGAAGTCTGTTGACTTTGAGACCTTTTTTTTTTTAATCGACTGTCGTGAAAGTGCAGTTGCTTGCAACATAACAGCGTTCAGAGTTAACAGATTAAAGACTGCAGCACAATAATGTTCCCCGTTAGCAAGAGGTTCTCCGAGGAACAGGGTAAGAGACAAAGTTCAGAGAAAAGGAACTTATCAGAGCCTTGTTTGCAGCCACATAAGAGGGCCGATGCCTGGGGGCTTAAAACGTTAGCCTGCACAAAGAAAGTGTGTTCCTAATGAGTCCAAAACATCTGTTATCTCTACATGACAGCAAATACCCCACCATCTGACACTCCCAACACTGCACTGCACACCACAGTACATGGTACTGTACAGGATGACGACACAGTTGCAATTAACAAGTCTAGTTGGGACAAGGTGCTTGTCTTAAAAAAAAAAACGGTGCAATTTTTTGTAGTTTTGGTTCTGGGGGAAATCAGTACCTGCTGGAGTCTGCGATGCCATATATATCTGGAAAGCAGACCATGGTGAATACAAGAGAGTGTGGCTCCTGTTGAATTATATTGTTTTGTAATTACATTTATATAGCGCTTACTACCCCTGATGAGGTGTCGAAGCGTTTTTTTGGTGAGTAGCATGCTAATCCGGGACCCATATAGGATTAGTGGTAAATTAGTATAGTGAAAATATGAAAGTAATTTGAGTGATGTATATGTCAGTCAGTTATTTGGATTGAGAAGGATAGTGGGGGGGATAGAAGATGGAAAAAGATTGGCATTTATATAGCGCTTGCTACCCTTGATGGGGGTGTTGAAGCGTTTTTTCGGTGAGTAGCACGCTATTTGAGAACCCATAAAGGATTAGTGGCGAATTAATATAGAGAAAATATGAAAGTAATTTTGAGTGGTGGGTATATTAGTCAGTTATTTATATTGAGAAGGATAGTGAAAGGATAGAGAAGGGAAAGAGGTTTGCATGTATATAGCGCTTGCTACCTCTGATGGGGGAGGGGGGGTTGAAGTGCTTTTTTCGGCGAGTAGCACACTACTCTGGATCCCATACAGTGTTAGTGATGAATTAGTATAGTGAAATATGTAAGTAATTTGAGTGGTGGATATGTTAGTCAGTTATTTGGATTGAGAAGGATAGCGAAAGGGTAGAATAGGTCAAAAAGGTTTGCATTTGTATAGCACTGCTACCTCTGATGAGTTGTTTAAGTGCTTTTTCGGCGAGTAGCATTCTACTCCGGAAACCCATAAAACATTAGAGGTGAATTAGTATAGTGAAGTATGAAATAATTTGAGTGGTGGACATGTTAGTCTGTTATTTGGGTTGAAAAGGATAGTGGAGGGATAGAAGGGAAGAATTTATCATTTCTTTTGTTTTTTGTTTTGGAGCTCATACCAGTAGGAGGAGGCTTGGGATGAGTACAAGGTAGGAGGAGGCTTGGGATGAGTAAAAGGGAGGTGGAGGGGGAAGAGTCAGAGGAAGGGTTTAGAAAGACTTGTTTTGGGGGATTGGAATAGTCAAAAGAAGTATGAGATGATTCAAGGAGGGGTGGAGTAGGGAAGACTATCAAAAGGGTTATTTTGGAGATCTGGGGTGTGGGATGAATGAGAGATGGAAGTAATGGATATATTGATAGAGGTATAGGGTGAGAAATAGGCTAGTGCATTGGAAAGAGTAGTAGAAAGAGGTTTGAGATGAGTTAGAGAGTTAAGCTAGAGAATATTTGGAAAGCAGTATAGGGTGAAAAACAGGGTAGTGCATTGGATATGCAGTGTTGGCCTCCCAACACTGCCCATCAAGCCTGGCATAGAAGCAGCAATAAAGTGTGTGCATGAATTTAGATATGCAAAAACCTTCCTATTGGCTGCAGCTAGCCACCGAGCATGGTAAACAAAGCGGCCATCTAACCCTGGAACGAGTCTGTAGGTAAAAAGAATGGCTGCCACAGATACACAGTTTGCCTAGCTGTATCGAGCAACAACAGCCCGAACAGCACACAACATCCGTCTTTGTCACTTGTATGCCAGCTAAGTCACCTCGGAGCACACACATTGAAGCATTCAAGTGACCACGAAGATGGGCTGTGCCAAGACATAATTAATCAACAACAGAATTAAGACCGAAGTCCGAGCTTCCTTCCACCCCATTGTTTCTTTTCACGAGGCCTGGAGCCCTGATGAAAGAAGGTCCTGGGACAGTTTCCAGAAGGGATCACTTGATTCAGTTCTGCTCTGCGACAGACGACTTCATCTTTCCGGCAGCCTATTAATTAACAAGGTCACAGCTCTAAAGTGGACGGGAGCTTCATTTTCACTTTTTACCTTGCTTCAAAAATTGAATTTAATGCATGAAAAGCGTGGTTTTATCAAATTTCAAGCACGGCTGTCACTGACACAAATGGAGCAACAGGCACAGGGAACAACACTTAAGACAATAAATACAGCCTTTGCATGCTTCTTCCTAAACTCTTAACTCCCCTAATTTTGGGGCAGACTGTCAAAAATGAGGACGTATACATTTGACAGGTTCACAAAGAAGTAGGAGGTTCGAGAATCTATGTAAGAAGTAAAATTCCAGGGGGTCCTCGAACTCCCTTTGACATACTCCTGCAGGCTATCTGCAGCAGAGGCAGTAGTCCAGAGTGGGATTGTCCAATAATCTGGAGCAGTAAACATGGTGTAAATGCATTATTCATGCACCAGAGAAAAAAGGTGCATAGTAGCTTTTTAGAATCGAGAGCCCTGATACTCAGATTGGTAATTAGTGAATGTGCTTTTTAGCCCACCCAGCTTCTGTTAAGCAGGTGCTGGGAAACCTATCTGGGATTTACCCTCCTAACCACAAATGAGTAATAAATGCATGAAGGAATAGGAGCTTGTGGTAGCACTCCTTACACATCTATCAGATATGATCAGTTCTTGGCCATTTTCTAATTCTTTCAAACGGGATACTGCTTATTTTCCATTGAGCTCTCTCGATACAAGACAGATCAAGATGCACAAGCGAAAAAGACGGCCCATTCATGGGTAAAGGCGGAAGATGATGCACAAAATGCATGAGATTAGGAAACCGCGGGGAAGGACATTTTATTGAAAGTGGAATTTGGCCAAGAAGGTTATTAGAAAGAAATATTATCTCTTCCGCTGGGGAAATATTTACTAAGGGGCTGGTTATCAGTGCTACTTACCTGTGGATCAAAGAGCTTATTCATGGAGCGGTGAAGGATTTATCACTCATGCAAACTCAAACATATTTGATTAAATAAGTGAGAAGGCTGAGGGAGCTACTATCAGTGAAAAACAAGCATTTACAAATGCAATCGACATGGCTCACAAGAGAAATGCATCATACTCCATGCACGATCAGCTCTTGACCTCCTCCCAAGCACAAGGACAGCTTGCACCTTCCATCCCATCCCTGTACCAACATCATCCAGGGAGAGTGGCATGAAGCTGGTAGGGCCAGGATGGGCAGAGGAAATCTTCTGGGGTAGAAAAGCAGCGCAGGCATCCTGCAGGGGACGCACCGAGCGCCTGATGCAGCAAACTCTCCCGCACAGGCAATTATGCACCTCTCCCTCCCCAGGGGGCCCCTGCAGAGCAGGATGGAATAGATGAGGTGGGCAACCTTGTGAAGGACTGTGATTCGTGTACCACCAACCCACCAGCCACTGAGCACCAAGACAGCTCGCACCATCCCCTTCCTGCCCCTCCAAGGAAGTCGACATCCAAGTGGGGCAGAAGAGTAGCACAGGCGCCTTTGGGAAACACAAGCTGCTTTGACTGCATCCAAGGTATCTGGGGTCTCTCCCTCCTCACCTTGCCCTCATCACAGCAGCAGTTGCTATCAGTGTTGAGCAGAGGCACCACCACGATTACCCCTGCCACCAGGAACACTCAGACACTCCTGAGGCTCAGCCGGGAGGTAGTTTATGGCGCCGAAAACGGTCTTTTTTTAATACATTTTAAAAAACTGTGTGATTATTTGTATTTTACCCCTGCACATTTCTACCTCGATTTGGGAGGTCTCTGCTGGCATCCCTGACCCTGCGCAGCCGAGCTAAACGCTGCCAGAGACAGGCTTCGTTTCCCTTCTTGCCGCCATCGGCGAGCCTGACCATAGGCCACGCCCCTTTTGCACGAGGCCACGCCCCCGCTGCTACATAAACAGAGCTGACTACAAGCTCACTAGATTCAGACACTCCTGAGGCTCAGCCGGGAGGTAGTTTATGGCGCCGAAAACGGTCTTTTTTTAATACATTTTAAAAAACTGTGTGATTATTTGTATTTTACCCCTGCACATTTCTACCTCGATTTGGGAGGTCTCTGCTGGCATCCCTGACCCTGCGCAGCCGAGCTAAACGCTGCCAGAGACAGGCTTCGTTTCCCTTCTTGCCGCCATCGGCGAGCCTGACCATAGGCCACGCCCCTTTTGCACGAGGCCACGCCCCCGCTGCTACATAAACAGAGCTGACTACAAGCTCGCTAGATTCAGACACTCCTGAGGCTCAGCCGGGAGGTAGTTTATGGCGCCGAAAACGGTCTTTTTTTAATACATTTTAAAAAACGGTGTGATTATTTGTATTTTACCCCTGCACATTTCTACCTCGATTTGGGAGGTCTCTGCTGGCATCCCTGACCCTGCGCAGCCGAGCTAAACGCTGCCAGAGACAGGCTTCGTTTCCCTTCTTGCCGCCATCGGCGAGCCTGACCATAGGCCACGCCCCTTTTGCACGAGGCCACGCCCCCTATCTCCCCATAAGAGCATGTGTTTTACACGTACGCGCAGCAGACGGGCGCAGCGGGCGCGCCGTCTGCGCGCCGAAGGCGCGCCTAAGGCAAGCCCGTCTGCGCCCGTCCGCGGCCAGACGGGCTCAGGGCCCCGGGATGCTACCTCTCCCATGACTTACTCTTCCGCTATACTGAGAAGCCTTCAGCATCCCTCTTGCGCCCTTTTGTCTACAACCTGGGATCGCCTCGTGTCCCTTGGCATCTCAGCTGAACTTCCTTCTCCCAGACTTATCTGGGTGTCCCCGTCAGCCCCCACCCCGCCCGAGACTTGCATCCGCATACTCTATCTTAACACACGGTCCCTCCCCCAACATCATGTCGATATTTTTCTTTTGTTGACAGCTGAGAACCCTGACATCTTGCTGCTCACTGAGACCTGGCTGTCTGATCTCTCCCTCCCTGACATCTTGGCTGCCCTACCTTCTAACTACTACATGTTGAATGCCAATCGGCCCACTGCCCGCCGTGGCGGAGGGGTGGCGGCAGTCATACGCAAAGATCTGACTCTCATTGCATCTTCCTCGCTATGTCTCCCTGACGCTGAAAACCTTGTCATCAGCCTGGCAACGGAAGCTGGTGCTTTGACCCTCATTGTCCTATATCGGCCCCCTACCTCTATGCCCTTGTTTCCTGCTGCCCTTAGTGAACAGCTCTCCGCCTTGTTGACATCTTCGGCCCGCATCGCCATGTTTGGCGATTTTAATTATTGGTTCAATCATGCCGATGCTGGCCCCCACGCCACCGAACTGTTTGAGGCACTCCTCAGCCTTAATTTGATCCAGCATGTCACCTCCCCTACTCATACCGGGGGTCACATCCTGGACCACATTTGGACGCAGGGGGTATCCCTATCTTGCCCGATTATCTCCCCTTGCGTCTGGTCCGACCATTCATTGATTGAGTCCTCCATCTCTGTAAAGGGTCTGGCTAGGCCCCCCCCTCTGGAGGGTGGGACCGCTCGGAAATGGAATGCTCTTGATTCCTCTGCCTTCCATTCCTTCCTCGCGGAGACCCAATCCTTATCGAATAACACTCTAGACGTCAATACTCTTGACACAAACATCACTCATTGGCTCACGACGGCTAGCGACCAATTCGCCCCCCTGTCCGGCTTCCCTCGCTCACGCCACAGCAAATCCCATAAATGGTTCAACTCAGCCCTGAAACAACAACATCTTGAGCTGCGTCAACTGGAGCGTAGGTGGAGGCGTAACTATCTCAGCACTGATAGGGAGGCGTACGTGTCCGCACGCAAAGATTATAAAAAAGCCATTACTACAACTAAGTCTGCTTTCGTCTCCGAGAGAATATTAACAGCCACCAACAAATCTAAAGAGATATTTAAGGTCCTCGGCGAATTAACATCGGACGCCAGGACACTCCCGAACTTGCCCCCTTCCGCAGAGTCATGCAATGCCTTAAACTCCTTCTTTATCGACAAGATCTCGGCAATTAAAAATTCCATTCCCTATTCCCTCCCCTCAGTTGCAGCTGTAGCCCCCCCTGCTAACATCTCCACTTTGTCCTGTTTCCCCACACTCGATTCTGACTCCCTTGCCAAGTTGGCCACCCGAGTGAAATCCGGTTCCCCCAAGGACTGTTGTCCTCCTTCAGTACTTCGCGACCTTTGTCACACACTTCCGCACTGTATCCTACCCTTACTCAACACCTCCCTTAACTCTGGCACAGTCCCCAGGTCGTTTAAGGAGGCTGTACTGGTGCCTCTGCTAAAAAAACCTGGCGCGGACCCAGCGGTCCTCACCAACTACCGGCCCATCTCCCTCTTGCCTTTCCTGTCTAAAATCCTGGAGGCACATGTTACTACTTGCCTCTCGCAATTTATCGAGGAGTCCAACTTCCTGGAAATAAACCAGGCCGGCTTTAGACCAGCCCATTCCACTGAGGCTGTGATTCTCGCCGTGCTGGACAACCTCAGAAGCAATGCTGACAGAGGACTCCCCCAGGCATTAGTCCTACTAGACTTATCGGCGGCATTCGACACGGTGGATCATAACATCTTACTCCACCGTGTCGAGGCCGCCGGAGTCTGTGGGCCTGCCTTGTCCTGGGTCAAATCTTTCCTAGAGGGTAGATCTCAAGCAGTGAGCTTGGGTCCCTTTAGCGCCACCAGTGTTCCTTCATCCTGCGGGGTTCCCCAGGGATCTTCTCTGTCCCCCCTCCTTTTTAATTTATACCTTCAACCTCTCCTTCACTCCCTAGGTAGGTGGGACGTCACAGTGTTCAATTACGCGGACGATTTACAAATTATTTTCCCCCTCACCTCCCCTGACGCTGTCACCAACTTCCAGGCGGTCATGACACACATCCAATACTGGATGAACCAAAATCAATTAAAGCTCAATCCTGGCAAAACTGAGCTTCTCCTCCCTGGGAGAAGTGCCCCCCATTGGGGCCCTCAGTACTGGCCAACTGAGCTTGGGTCACCTCCCTCTCCCGCTTGCTGCGTAAAGAGTCTCGGGGTCATTATTGACTCTGAGCTCACTCTCAAGGCCCAGGTGAGTGCTGTAACATCCTCCTGTATGTTCCAGCTATACAGGATACGGAAAGTTGCCCATCTTCTGACTTCCGAAGCCCTGCTACAAGTCTTAATAGCTTTGGTGCTGTCCCGTTTGGACTTCTCTAACGCCCTATACCATGGCCTCCCCAAATCCCAGCTGGCTAGGCTACAGATCATCCAGAACCAGGCTGCCAGACTGGCATTTAAAATCCCTAGATGGCAGTCGGCCAAACCTCTGTTACATCAACTACACTGGCTACCAGTCAGTGAAAGAATAGCCTTCAAGGTCTGTTGCCTGGTCTTCAAAGCCTTAACTGGTCCCTTCCCTGCTTTCCTGAAGTCCCTGATCACCCCTTACCATCCTCCCCGCACCTTGAGGTCCACCCACCTTCAGCTTCTAGTTATCCCCCGGTTTAAACTCACTAAATCTGGCGGCCGCAGCTTCTCTCACCTGGCTCCCAAGCTATGGAATTCTCTTCCACTGTCACTCAAGACCTCTTGCTCCCTCCTATCTTTTAGGAAATCTTTAAAAACACTGCTCTTTTCATATCCCCACTAAACTCCTCTTGCTCAACCTCAGTGTCCTATCAGCGCCAGGAAACTCATGGTGACAGTGCGCTCAATAAATTTCCCTTAACATTAACATTAACATTAACAGCGCCCCGCTTGACCTGCTGGTGCCGCTTGCTACATGCCAGTGGCCACTCTTACGAGCGGGAGTGTTGCAGTGCTGATGGGTGCCGTGGGGAGTCCACCCGGTGGGTGGAGGGTGACTGCTCTCCCTGGGTCAGGTAGGGAAGCGGGAACGTGTCTGGTGATCCTGGAAGACGTCCTGCACAGGAAGGGAGGCAGCTTGGTTGTGTCTGTGGGCACTGCTCTGGCTTGATTCCATTATCCTGCAGTTTCCTTGATGACACTCTGGCATGGAGGTTTGTTTTTGCATTTTCACTCCACTCTGCAAATGCTAGAAGAGGGATTCTTTCCCCCCTGCGATGCAGGTAGAAGTTTGATTTTCCTATTCACCTCTACAGCAATGGTACTTGGTTTCTCGTGACAGTATGCCACTACAGTGCCTTTGTGGCACATTTGCATAACATTTACCTTCAAAACACTGCTCCGCGGCACTACTGTGGCCATACCTAAAAATATAAGTTTGACAAACGCTGCCCATTGCTTTCGCCAAGGGGAAAAAATACACAGAACTACATAACAACTGGCAACCGAAAGGAGGGTGGGAGAGGGTTAAAGATAATGGGCAATATGAGATTCTATTACTATTCTTGGATGTTGAATGTGCTGCAAAGGTCTCTCAGTGTTAGTTATTCTTTGTCAGCATTTTTAAACTTTTGGTATATAATAAATGTTTTTGACTCTGGGCTAGTTAAACTCTTAACCACATCGATGCTAGTGTTATTTTCCTCCTGTGCTGACCTCTTGGTTTTCCCATTGTTCATGACGAGCTCAGCTCGTCATGAGTGTATGGAGGTGTACACCATGACGAGCTGAGCTCGTCATGAGCGTCCAAGGAGTGAATGCAGGAAAGACCATGACGAGCTGAGCTCGTCATGAGCGTCCAAGGAGTGAATGCAGGAAAGACCAAGCCAAATGCAGCAAGCTGTGGACATTAGCAATAACATCATGGGCACATCTGCTGAGACATTATTGCCAGAGAATAACCCTGAGAAACAGATAGTCCACTACAGCCCCTCGCTCCTCTCCACCGCCAGTGGTTAGTACAGGGCCTGTCCCGGTGCTCAGATCTGACACTCAGTTCTGCTGGAAGGTTATTCCACGCCTTTGCAGCCCGTTCTGTAAATACCTTCTCCGCATTTTTTAAGCGCCTACTCCCAAAAGTGGATTTTGTGACTTCTCATTCTAGAGTCACAGGATCAATGCATTGTGTCAACTTCTTTGTCTCTATCCCCAAGAGGTTCATCTGCTTCAATTGTACCTGCTCTATTCCTAGTCTCTTTCCAGACTATGGGGTGTCAAGCCCTTGCATGCATCGTCCTGCAGCAGACCGCGCTCCATAACCATTCTCTCTCTTTGAACTGTCGGTGGTTGGCCATCACACAATACTCCACCTGAGGCCTCGCGAATGGTTGGATGGGTTGCAATCTAGCTTCATCTGTGCAAGACTTATGGGATGCACCAATCACTACATTGTGATCTGGGATGCTTTAGTGTTCCAGGACGGACAGTGAAATATCAACCAATGACACTCTTTGTGGATCCCTCTGGTTCCTAGGTAAGCCAGAGTTGATGCTGGTCACATTTGTTCATCCAACACCCTTAACTGCACTCACAGTGGGGTTCAGACATGGAAGTCTTGAGTTTCATGTGTAGACTGACGCTAGGCCATAGGTTAGAGTATACAGGCATCCAAGTGCCTACAGCTGCATATGATGGGGACCGGATGCTGAGTGTACGGCTATAAATGTAGACCTTATTGCCAACGACTTGCGTCCATGGACCCTCAAGTTGGTGACGAGGGTGGGATGTGGCCTGCCTTGATGATCTGGAGATAATAAACAGACTACGCATGAAGGACCACGCTTCAAGGGGTCTGGCCCAATGTTGAAAGGTTTTAGCACCACAGATAGTGGCTATTGGGGGCAGTGAGCTCTCTAGTAAAGCTGCGAGCATCACTTCTTCACCTCCGCGTCCTCAACCTCTGCTGACAAGAGAGACCCTGATATCTAGAGGCAAACCTCCGCTTGCGTTAAGGGAACAGGTGATTCAAAAAAGTACAGGATTTTATGCAAGGAGGCGACTAGAAGTCATAATGACGTGTCTCACCAGAGGAATGCTGCGCACAACCATGACATTTCAAGTATATGCGGCCGAGTATGTGTCAGGAGTGAAAAACAGGAGCGGCAGGTTTCACTTTGGTGTCTGTGGCTGCACTATTGACTATGTGAGTGAAAACATTAACTGCCCTTTTCGTGGTGTTGGTCGTTGCCATGTTGAGCACGTGAATAAGAAACATTAACAGCAGGTTTGATATTGTATTTGTGGCTTCGATGATGAGCAAGTAAAAAACAATTGCAGGTTTCCCTTTGTGGATGAAATGTTGAGGTTCGGATTGAACATGTCACTTTGTTTGTTGCAATAGCGATCATTTGAGTGAAAAAGCAACATATAGTGTCTGTTACTGCAATGTTGTGCATGTGAGTGAAAACAGGAGCAGGGATGTCCTTTCCTCTGTGCAACCGCAACTGACCGAAGATGGGTGGGATGATTGCATCTTGGCTAAGTAATGCATCCTCAGAAGAAACAGGAAGAGCTGAGTTTTAGGAGACCATCTCAGGTACATATAGTCAATGAATGACCTTCCGGCGGAGAGGAAAGCGAGGGCAAGTTGGCAACATCGCAGAGGCCTTATGGAATGCACGTGTGGCTGTGAGCTACCCATGGTGGAATAAACGACTGCATGGAATAGCACTAGGCATAATCCTACTGCGTTAACACAGCAGTGGTAAATTTTATTGTGAGACGGTAATTCTGAAGTTGAAAGGTATTTTGAAACAGAGTCTCCCTTCACCAGGGAAGAAGGGACAAGTGACCTGGTTTCCCGTCTCCCAGTCATATGACCGCCGAGTGAAAATGGCTTTGTCACAGACGTCAAGACCAATGGTTGGCCCCAACAGTGAGGCATCCCCGGGGCAGGCACTCCCTAAAGGGAAATGTAATCCCTTTCAGAAATGCACAACAATCCCGCAGGTCCTGGACAGTCTCGAATCATCACCCCACTCTATAAAAAGACTGACCACCTTAATCGTGGGCATGGCAACACTGATCTATATTTCCTGTGGGTAGAAACCAGCATGGAGCCTTTCAGAGTCGGTCCAACTTAATGGGTCACTCCTCACCCACGTGGTTGTCACTGCTGGTCCCACCCAAAAGAATATTATTATTGGTAATGCCAATAGGTGTGGCTTTAAAGGATTGGTAAAATGGTCATGTGAAGCATTACAAGTAAATAACATAGGAGGAATCAATATGTCGCTTTGTGGAAGTAAAGAACTGTGGAATAATATTGGTGTCATTTAAAAGGTCATTTGACACACCCTCAAGCCAGGCCCAAAAAATCCATAAGTTAATGACCGTCTTCCTCCTATCAGTGCTTCTGCCAGAAAAAAAACAACATAAGTTATCCAGTTATCTAAGACACTTCAATGGCATTACAATGTCATGTGTGTGTCTCTGAAAGTTCAAGCACAGGCAGCTGGATAAACAAAATGATCACAGATAGCTGTTTGGAGGGCAAGAACTTTTTTTGTGGAAGCACACAACTTCTGTCCAATCAAAACATGTACTCCTGACTCCCAACATGTGGGCGGAGCCAAAGCCCCTTTTCCTGGCCATAATCACATCATTGGCTGGCGACAGCTGGGCTGTCAAGCCAGACCATAAAAACCCTATGGTAGGTAAGACTGCCTTGGCATCCATGGGTTATGCAGTGGGTAGTGTACAGTATCCAACAGTACATTTCCCGGTTCCACATGTTGGTGTCATATGTAAAGGAAGAAGTATATCGAAGGGTGGATAAGAAACAATTTCCACTGGAGCTGTGGAGCTCGGCGAATGACACTACATGATAAGTGACTTTAGGAGATGCATAATAAGGCTTACCCTGCACGTTGGTGCACTGGCAACAGTCTTTGTACAGGAGGGACAATGCCCAGAACGCATTACGAAGGGATCATCTCGACAGTAGAAGGAAAACATCTCCTACGGCCTTTCAAGTCATGTGATGTGCATCTGTATAGTGCTTTCCTATTATTTATATGGTCCTGAAGTGCTGTCGAAACCTTGACTCTTTATGGCTCTGGGGTCCTCGTCGACTGGAGCCAAAGTGTCTGACGACACTGTATCTGGAAGAGCATCTTAATGTCTCTGATGAGGTTATGCAGACTAATGTATTGTTTAATAAAAGTTTATTTTGGAACATGGCTGATTAAACTCGGCTCTCTTGCAGCGGTGCACACACGTCATATGTTTCATCAGAGCCTACTGTTGCCTGGTGACTGAGTGGCAGGGTCAAAACAATTCGCCTACACGGCCCATTTTGTACAGTGACAGACCCATCAAAAGAAAAGGCATTTGTGTTTCTTCAGCAATGACAGACGAATATTTGGAGAAATTCGACATCAAATACGGGTCACTTCTGCACATTTCGAAATGTTTTCAGACTCTAAAAAGCAGCAGGGGAAACGAACTGGAACCTACACCTGCTGAAGGGGGCAGAAGACACATAAGAGCACTCACCAGCCCGCTGCTTTACCTCTTCTCCCTCGTCTCGGTTGCGGCCTAGGCTGGTTGCAGTTGATACTTCCGGGTTGAAAGGGCGGTGGATGCCGGGATTCTGAACCATAGAGTTCTCAGAATCGGACGCTTATTGTGGAATGCGGGGGGTTCTTCTCTCTCCATTATGAGAACGTGGCTGCTTAGCAACCCAGGAGGACCTATTTGTTTTTTCCACGAGGCGACATCAGGTCGGCTTCAGACATCTCTTTAGAGCAGGGGTTCTCGTCTAGTAGAGCTAGTCCGAAAATGTCACCCACCCCCGAGCACCTCCTGAGGCACAGTGCGGGGACACCCGGGGCCAAGGGAGGGGAGGTGTGAATGACCCAAGTTAAGAGCACTCAGAAGGATGAAAAGCTGGGTTGGCCCTGCATGAACTCCAACTCGTGTCCTGTAGAGCACAGTGGCCAATGTGTTAACAGTTTTGAAAAGAGAAGGAGGCAGGGCGAGAGTGTTTACCTTAGTTATATAACTCGGTTAAAGTAATAAAAACTATTTTTTCGGGCAATGAATGTTCCACAAGTGATTTGAAGTAGGCAGTTGTAGCAATTCCGAGACAGAGTCAGGATACTGGAATTAAGTATAGGGTTTATTACAATCAGCCCCACACCTAAGGCGGTGCGTAGGTCAGTTAGGCAGAATCATTGTGACAGTTGGGCAGTTGGAGAAGGGACCACGACAGTGTGGAATGTTGGGGAACCAATGGGGATGGTGGGGGAACAATGGGTGCTCTCGCGCAGGAGGGCTGGTAGACACCACTTGCCTAAGGTTCAGGGGGAACCAGAACTAGGTTACAACAGCAGTAACTCATGAAGGGCGTGGGCAGCAGGGCTGTCAGACAGGAGCTTGAGCTGAATAAGTGGAGACAGGAAGGAGACCGACCACAAACACATTCAGATCTTCTGAAGACAATACTGGAAGAGAGAGACACGGGGGCATGTAAAGTCAAGCATGTAAGGAAATATGAACCATATCTTGCTGTTTCAACAGGAAGAGGACTGAAGTATTGTTAAGAGATAAATGGGTGACGAGGGCGGAAGACCAGGAGGAAGAAAAGTAATCAAGTCAAGAAAAGTCCACGTGTGGAATGACAGCAATGACCACGTGAAATGAGTGAGCAGATTAAGGCTCCTGCACAGTAAGATGTGTAAATAGTTTAGCACTTGTTTGAGACCAGGCCCTGCACGGCTAGACGGAATGTCGTGTCCGCTCCAGCACCTTCCCTCTCGGACCAGGCTCAACGTTTCCTCTAACCTCCCTCCCCGCTATTTCCTAGTCCAGGCCTCTCCGGCCTAACACTGGATAATAGAGAAGATATTGCCTCTGGGTCCCAGATTCATTCAGTCTTTTCTCTGGGGTGAAAAGTGTTTGTACCTACTAGGCATGTCCTACAGAGCGGGGATAGGTGGGCACTTACAAGACAACAGGAGGGATAAGAGGGCCGAGCAGGGCATCATGTTGATGCAAAAGGTGCTTAATTATCACTTAAAACTTTTTGGCTCAGAACATTTCAGTGCACTTTGTGACATTATGACCAGCATCTGATCCTTTCTGCGTGTCACCTGTCTCAGTGAGACGCACATGTCTACAGTGCATTTCCACTCAGTGTCACGCACACTTTCTTCAAGTACCGCATATTAAAGCACATTCTTTACATATTTGTTCAAAATGTATGCCTTAAGCTCATTGAATCTCTCCCAGCCACAAGCCTTTCTTCCACTCAAAGAAAAAGAAAGTATTATTGTATTGTTTGGGTCCAGGAGGCTTAAAAATGTACAATAGAATTGAGAAGAAAGTCAGGGAGGGTGATGATGTGTTTCGGCACGCTTTGGATGCTCATTTTTCACCGATAGTATCCGTTGCTGTGGACCGCTACAAATTTTCAAGAAGGAAACAGGGTAAAGATGAGAGCATCGATTAATATGTCACCGCTTTAAATACTTTAGCCTTAACATGCCGATTTGGGCAATTACAAGAAGAGTTCATACGTGACCAGATAATGCACGCTAGTAACCCCAACAACCAGGACAAACTTTGGGTAAATGGTGAGTCACCATTGAAAGAGGTGGTTGCCTTGGTTAAAGAAGGGGAACTTACGGGCAGATGTGCCAAAGCTGTTCAAGAGGAGCCCAATGTGGTAAAAGCGGTCAACACATCCAATGCTGGCAAATTAAGGTCTTAGGAAAGTTCTCGCCAGAATCTAAGTGAGGGTTACAAGAAGAGTGAACCCAACAAGAAAAAACATGACCACGAGAAAGTACACGCCAAGAAATACAATGATGACACTGAACGAAGATGCTATAATTGTGGGTCTTCCTCCCACTTCGCAGACTTCAAAAAGTGCCCTGGCAGATTTCAAAAGTGCACGTCGTGTGGTTTGATGGGGCATTTCGCAAAAGTATGCAATAGAAAATCCTTCAGACATAGCAAGCCAGTGAAACACATCCAAGTTGAGGATGACTCCAGGTCGGAGAATTCAGATGACTCGAAGTCAGACAAGATTAACTATGTGTTCTCGATCGAATATGACATACTGGAACTTGGTCCCAGTAGAATCAAGAAACCAATTTGTGAAATTAGAATGGTTGGGGTGCCTATGAACATAATGAAGCAAACACAAGGAGATGATGGACGGAGCGCTGAAGCTTTTCAGACACTCACCCCCAGTCACAGATCTGGGTTGATTCCATCATCATTCTTTAGCTCACTTTGCCACCCCAGTTCAGACATAGCTATATGCAAAATAAGTCTTGACCTTGTACCTCATGGAACAGTTCAGCCCAAATTGTAGTAGAAGTAGTAGTAGGTACTTTATTCGGTTAAGATTATTAACCATAAAAGCATACAAAATGCAAAATTCATTTACATTAAAATAACAATAACATTAAAGTAAAAATACATCAGTTTTCCTTACAATCAAACAATACAGAGATGATAGGAGTGATATCCTTGTCCTATCAGAGTAACATATCTGGGCCAGGGGGTAGGTTCTAGTAATTATAGGGGGTAACTGCTGGTAACTAGTTGATACAGGACCCATCCTGCCCCCCCGGTGGTATCCCTCTACGCTCCACCTTGTGATTGGCGAATATGCAGTTTTTGGGTAAAAATCGCACAATTCAAGTGTTGATATAGGCCCATCTCCTCTTTGTGGCTTCCAGCTTCGTAGATAAGGGACAACCAGGTTATTCCGGAAGTTAACAATGACCAGGTCTCCCACTGTGTTCTTGGGACGGGAGACTATCCACCCCACCCTTCTGACATTTAGGATTGTCCCGTTAATGTTGGATGGAAGCGGTCTATTCTTTGTCAGCCAAAACTGGACTTTGTTTTTGAGGTCCTGGTGACCTTCAATTTTCCCGGTGGCGAGCGCAGGCACTCCCGAGAGGACACACACGTAGGGTGCTGCCTCTGGTGGTAAATTTATAGATCTATTACTCACGGTTAGCCCCTCGGAACATTTGCCAACTTTCGACCACCCAGCTCTGGGAACAGAGCTATGGGCTATTGTCAGTTCATTGGCTACCTCCTTGTTTTTAATAACTGATAGTACAGGATCAGACGGGTTATTCTGGGCAATTGTGCTGTGTGCAGTGGTGTCAGACATTTTTGAGGCAACTATTCTCTGAGATTGGTTGTTTGACTTAGTTGGCTTGGTATTGTCGTCTATTGTTGAGAGTTTTTCCCCAATTTTCTCTAACCTTTCAATAAGCGGGGATGATAGGGTTTTTACCAATTCTTCAAAGTGGGCCAACAGAATAGATGGTAAAAGGGATTTAGGGGTTTCCAGTGTTTGACCTGCTTTGGGTGTCTCGGGGGTGGTGGTGGCAGTAACCAAAGAGGGGTTTAAGTTTATTTTTCGGTATTTCGATGGTTTCCCCTTATAATTCATACCTTTACATTTTATGCTCTGGGTGGGAACCTGAGGATATGCTAACCCCTGAGTAGTAATTTTATCTGTTGTTACGACTGGAATTTCCAGTGAACTTTTATTAGGTTGAGGCGAGTTCCTAAACTGAGGGCTTCCAATACCCGTAGGGCATGTTGAGGAAATGGATTGTTAAATTCCCTGTTCTATGGGAATATACCTGGTTTTGCAAATGGCATTTAATTCCC
Organism: Lissotriton vulgaris; assembly: GCF_964263255.1. Classification (NCBI taxonomy): domain Eukaryota; kingdom Metazoa; phylum Chordata; class Amphibia; order Caudata; family Salamandridae; genus Lissotriton; species Lissotriton vulgaris. The sequence goes on along the minus strand of NC_141697.1, from coordinate 86,460,027 downwards.
TCTGTAATGAAGAGTTCGGCGAGTCGATTAAGATCGAAGGGGATTGTTTCCTACATATGGTGTCTTTAGGGAGGCTATGTTCAATTGACTCAAATGCCGATGTTACCCTAGTTATATATAAGTCCAGTGTCCCCTTAAGTGCCTTGAGAGGTGGATTGTTTGGCTGACCCTTTTGAGGTCATGATGCGACAAGCTAATGACTCAACTGCACACACCTTGTATGGAACCAATAGATATATAAGTAGACTAAGGGGCTACGGAAAAACTGAACAGGAACGTTCGTTGGTAGGCTCTGGAGGTTGGTCTCTAATTAAGCATACCTTAGTTCATGTCTTTAGTCCCAAGAGACCAACCAAGAAGGGTGTCCCGACCTGACCTCCTCTGGCCTCTGAGGGCCACAGAGGGCCCGCCCTTTGCCCATGCTTCGCCCGGCGTCCCGCGAGGGAGGGCTGACGCTACTTTTATGCGCCTCCTGGCGCTCCAATGATGTCACGAGGATCCCTGGGCTGCTGGGAGTTGCAGTCTCCTGACCTGCCCTTCACACGGCGGATGGCGCTTCCCAAGATGACAGTGGGGGCGGGCAGCGGGAGGCAGACAGCGAGCCCAGCAGGTCAAGGGGCAAAAAGGGCAAGAAGGTAGCAGCTCCTCACCCGGGCACCCCGTCAGCAAAAACGGCAAGTTCCACGGCGTTCCCAACAAGAAAAAACATGACCACGAGAAAGTACAGGCCAAGAAATACAATGATGACACTGAACGAAGATGCTATCATTGTGGGTCTTCCTCCCACTTCGCAGACTTCAAAAAGTGCCCTGGCAGATTTCAAAAGTGCATGTCGTGTGGTTTGATGGGGCATTTCGCAAAAGTATGCAATAGAAAATCCTTCAGACGTAGCAAGCCAGTGAAACACATCCAAGTTGAGGATGACTCCAGGTCGGAGAATTCAGATGACTCGGAGTCATGCAAGATTAACTATGTGTTCTCGATGGAATATGACATACTGGAACTTGGTCCCAGTAGAATCAAGAAACCAATTTGTGAAATTAGAATGGTTGGGGTGCCTATGAACATAATGAAGCAAACACAAGGAGATGAAGGACGGAGCGCTGAAGCTTTTCAGACACTCACCCCCAGTCACAGATCTGGGTTGATTCCATCATCATTCTTTAGCTCACTTTGCCACCCCAGTTCAGACATAGCTATATGCAAAATAAGTCTTGACCCTGTACCTCATGGAACAGTTCAGCCGGAATTGCCAAGCCATGTCTTCCCTGGACCGGAAACAAGCATCCTGGGACAGGTTTAGGTAACACCCTCATCAGCCAGGCTAGCTTGAATCCAGTGGCAAAGTGAGCAAGGGACCTACGTCTGGGCATACCCTGCCAACTTAGGGCGAACAAAGCAAACACAAGGAGATGATGGATGGAGCGCTGAAACTTTTCAGACACTCACCCTCAGTCACAGACCTGGGTTGAATCCATCATCAATCTTTAGCTCACTTTGCCACCCCAGTTCAGACATAGCTATATGCAAATCAGTCTTGACCCTGTGCCTCATGAGAACAGTCCAGCCCGATGCTAAGCCATGTCTTCCCTGGACTGGAAACAAGCATCCTAGGACCGGTTTCTGGGTAACACCCGTCATCAGCCAGGCTAGCTTGAATACAGTGGCAAAGTGAGCAAGGGACCCACATCTGGGCATACCCCACCAACTTAGGGCGAACAAAGGAAACACAACCCTGACGTGTTCTGAGGTAGAGTGGGCCTTCTCAACAGTTTCCAACACAAAATTGAGCTAATAGACCGTGCCTCCCCATGTATACACAAAGTTAGACATCTACCTGTTTCTGTTAGAAATGATGTCCAAACAGAACTTAACAGACTGGTCAACAACGGAATATTTGAAAATGTCGAATCTGCAGAGTGGGTTTCTCCCCTGTTTGTCTATAAACGCCCCAATGGAAAAATTAGACTCTGCATAGATCTCAGAGACCTAAATAAGAACATAGCTGTTGATCAGTACCCCTTGCCACGCATTAGTGAAATGTTCAATGCCACAAAAGATATGCATGTATTTTCCATTATAGATTTAAAACCTGCGTACCATCAGGTACCGTTACATGTGGAAAGCAGAAAGTACACTACATTCATCACGCCATTTGGCTTTTATCGTTTCACGAGGGTACCTTTTGGACTGGCCTCGGCTGCAGCGCTTTTTCAAAGAGTCATGACATCCACCTTAGAGGGCGTTGCTGGCATGAGGTTCTTCCAAGACGATATCTTGGTCATGGGCAGCAGCCAAATAGAACATGTTGCACGCCTCAGGCAGGTATTTGAAAATTTAAAAAGGCATGGGTTGACAGTCGAATTAGACAAATGCAAATTTTCCCCCAAAAAAGTGGTTTACCTTGGCCACAACATTAGTCATGAAGGCATTAAACCTAAGCAAGGATTAGTTGATGCCATCCTTAAAGCTCCCTTTCTCTCCAACAAAGATGATGTGAGAGCCTTTCTCAGCTTAACCGAACACTACTCTAAGTTCATTCGAAATTTTTCTGAAAAAACGAACAACTTGCGACAATTACTCAAAAACAAGACAAAGTTTGTGTGGGCCCAGGAATGCCAGAATGCTTTTAACATCATAAAAAAGGAAATTAGCAATGCACCTTTTCTTAAGGGTTTTGACCCCAAAGCAGAAATTTACATTACCACTGAAGCCAGCAACAGAGGGCTTGGTGCTGTGCTAGCACAGAAGGATGCTGACCACAATGAGTGGGTGGTAGCCTTCGCGTCGAGATCCCTCACCTCGGCTGAGGAGAGGTACTCGGTGATTGAACGCAAGATGCTTGCCTGTTCGTGGGCCCTTAACTACTTCAGAGAGTATGTTTGGGGGTACAACATACATTCTCGCACTGACCACAAACTGTTCATTAAGATCCTCTCGGCATCTGGCCTGCAGAATGCTTCTCCCACGTTCAGTAAGATGTCTGTCAAATTGCTGGACTACAACTACACAGTTGAATACTGGTCTGGAGACAGGAACAAAGTAGCTGATTTCTGAAGCAGACTACCCCTACCCCACGAAGAAGTCATAGACAACCAGGAATAAGCGGAGAAAGTAGCATTACTGTTCAACTCAGACCTGGACGGGATCACGGCGGAAGGAAAGAACACATGTCGAAAGATCCCACCCTACTTGCGTTATGCAAATACATCAACAGCTCCTGGCCTGGGAAAAAAAGTGTCTTGATGAAAAAGTCAAAGTCTTTTTGGAGATAAGAAATGAACTAAGTTTGGAAAATGGGGTACTGTACAGAATTGGTAAAGCAATTGCCCCTATCACAGCTCAGAGATAAAATCCTCAGCTTATGCCATTTAGGTCACCTAGGTATCTCGAAAGCCAAGCAAAGAGTCAGAAACAGTTATTGGTGGCCTGGAATCGACAAGCCGATTGAAGTCCTGATTAGAGACTGCGTGAGCTGCAACGACTCGGACAAGAGTCTGAAAACCTCCACAGTTCCTCTTTCTCCCCTCAATCCTCCTGGAATGCCATGGGAGAGGATAGGTTTGGACATTAACGGGCCCATTGAAGGCCATGATGGTGTGATCAAGTACATTCTGGTGGTCATGGATCACTTCTCCAAATGGCCTGTGATAAAAATCGTTTCAAGTGTAGACAGCTCTTTGGTCATTTCATTTCTAGACAGGCTATTCTTGAGCGAGGGGTTACCCAAACACTTGCTCACTGATAATGGCCCTCAATTCTCCTCACAGGCATTCAAGTCATTCTTAGAAAGAAATTGTATCACCCACCACACCACCTCATTCTACCATCCTGAAGGTAATAGCCTCGTCGAACATTTTAATCAAACCATTAAAGGGCATATACAATTGTCCAGGAATGCCAACCTCAACTGGAAAGAGGAAGTATTCAAACTCATTTGGGCATATAGGATCTCCCCATGTGCCAGCACCAATGAATCACCTTTGTCCTCATGAAGAGCAGACAACCCCTGAGCAGAGACCTAGATTGGATGCCCGCATCCAAACAGATTGAGTGGTCACCAGAAACCATCAGAAACATAGAAAAGGCACAAACGTGCTATAAAGATTGGTACAACATCAGACATGGCGTCAAAGAAAGTTCTTTCAGGATTGGTGATCTGGTCAAAGTTCGCCTCCAAAGGAAAGTCAGGAAGGGAGAAAGCAAATTCACTGCTCCCCTTCGCATCAGCAAACTTTACTACAACGCAGCCAGACTCAGTGATGGCAAAGTCTGGCATATGAACAGGTTAGCCAAATGTCATTCAGCAGGAAAAGAACTGAGTCAATATCAGCCCAATAATGCTAATAAAGTTGGGTTAAGTAAATGCCAGCCCAACAGTACCAATAAAGATGTGTGGGTTGATTACGACGAACCTGAAAGGGGTCACAGTTTCATGCCCTAAAACAATAGGTTGTGTTCTAGAAATGAAGATGTGCATGACAGCAGTCCTCCACCCACCGCTGACTCCACAGATTGTCACACTCCAGACCAGCATGATGAAGTCAGTCCTCGCGCTCGTGAGCCCGATCAGAGCGATTATGGTGATTCACATTCTGATTCTGAAGTCAGGTATGACAGTCATTGTGTCAAGGGTAGGTTTGGAAGAACCAGTAGCAATCCTCATTCGGATACTGAGGTTGTATCAGACCATCACAGTCTCAGAGGAAGGCTTGGCAGAACCATCAACAAACGACGTTTTGATGATTTTGTTTGTGAATAATTGCTTTGTTATTAAACATTCAACAGAGGAAGATGTGTTGTAATGTATTCACATGCAATATCACGCACTGCACCCAGCGAGTGACAGTAACTGTCCACAGTCTCTCCTGCGCGGGGGCACCCATTGTCATTACCCCATTCCCATTGGTTCCCCAACATTCTGTGGAATTTGACTAAAAAGCTCCCTTTTCCCCTGGTGTCCCTTCATGCACCCTATCCACCCTGACATCGACCAGGCAAGCCGATCCTCCTACTTCAAGCACAAACCCCGTTGTACCCCCTCTTGCCTGCTCTCTTTCTCATAAAGCTGATACATGCAAAGAATAATGTCCAGCTACCATATAACCTACGGGTTTCCGCCCTGTTTGATGTTTTTCCTTAGACAAGAACGGAGTCAGTCGGATGGGTGACTCGGAAAAACCCCCCTCCCTAACTCTGTCACCGAACGAGCAGCTCTCGCTCATCAATGATTTCCTCGTTTGCGAGGACAGCCACGGGTTGGGTTAACAACCAAGGGAAAACCTAATCACACACACCAGACAGCCACGAAGAAGAATAGTTTACTACAGCCCATTCTCCTTCTTCCCCGCTGCACACACATACCATTGTGAGACCTCACCGCCCTTGTGTACAAAGTAAAGAACGCACAATGCCTCGTCCTCTTTACCTTTCCGACAGAAATGACCCTGTGACAATGCCTCGATTCTCTGTCCTCAGATACTAGCAACTCTGTAACTTGTCACCACAATCACCCCGATGCAATATGTTTGTCTATGTGTAAATGCTATTCAGGTTATTCTTTAAACGAGAACAAGTATGCTATGTCTTCTGTATGATTACATCATGAATGATTGAATCAAGTCTAAGGGAAACTCCTTCTTTCTGATTGTACTCGTATTGTATAAAAGTGCTGATATGTTTCAAGCAAAGTAGACTACTCCTGAACCCGCTTGGTGAGGAGCTCTCCCTTAACTCGAGTTCTGGAATAAAACCCTTTCAACTCGAAGACCACGGACTCTGCTCCTCATTTTATGCATTACCATTTTCTTGGGTAATTATAGAAATTCCGAACGGCGTAAATAACTAGCTTTTTATTTACCACAATTCCACACTCCGAACACTCATGCTTCCCAGTTGTCAACCGTCCTAATGTTATTCTAATCCTGACTTGCGAACCGCACACTGGTGTGGGGCTGTTATAGAATAAACTTATGAACTTACCCATCCGCGTTTGCTTAATTTCCACAGTGGGCACTTGCAAGACAACAGGAGGGATAGGGGGGCCGAGAAGGGCATCATGTTGATGTAAAAGGTGCTTAAGTATCACTTAAAACTGTTTGGCTGAGAACATAAGTATAGAAAACCCCTTATTAGTGACATGGTTCACGTGTTACAGCCCAGATCCTATTTTTCATTCACACAAGACACCTCAATAAATCCTCACTACAACAATTCATAAACGTTTCCACGTGTTGCTGGACAACATTAACATCTAAACTCTGGTTAGGCATCGAAGAAGAACTCCTTAAACGGGCATTCTAGTAGGATTAAAGTATGTTCAGCGTGGAGAAACCTCGCTTGTCTGATATTCCCATGGATATACCTTTTTGGGTCAGAGGCGGTTCAGGTATAAACATATCCAGGCATAGAGCCCCTCACCTAATCTTAAGGAAGTAACTTTCTGAATAACTATTCTGTGCAGGAGAGCACAGGAAGGTTGTGGACAAGACTCCAGAGGCATAGCACCTAAAAGTGATCAGTAGCGAGTTGGATCAGGGTTTCAGAGAGCGATTGCGTCCACCATATGGGCTATGCTATCGGTTTCTGAGCATTTCTGCTCAGAATCTCCCCACCTACTTACTAGTCAAGCTGACCATCCTTGAATTTCAAACCCAAGTGGATGAGCGACAGTGGTCTGCTCGTACCCAGAGTCTTAAAGCAGGAAATCGAAAATCCTGATTTAACCAAAATATACATGAAGAAATACTTCAGGATGAGTCACTTAAACACATACTTTTACTTGGAATTGTTAATCATATTTAGAATTATTTAGATTAATTTTCAAAAACATATATTCAAGTATTACATATGAGGATTACAGACAATTTCATGACAAATCATCACAATCCAATTTATTACAGTTTTATACAGTTAAATATTTGTCATATACCAGTGAGAGTAGAGTAACGGAGCCCATAAACAAAAATACTTTTAAAAATGAACAAACATCTACAAAAAACAGAATTATTGGACAGGTAAAGAGAACTCTCCCCATATGAATTAAAAAAAGTACAGAAGACAAGTCATGAAACAGTAGTCTGATCGGCCTATCTATGTCAACATTTCGGTCCTTCATATAACTACACCAAGGACCATCATTAGAACAGATGTGTGTGCTGAAAAGATCCGTCTCAATGCTATAAAAGATATCACATAATATTAAAGAATATGTGCTGATGAAATGTTTTCTAGATTTTTAGTATTATGTGCCACTCTCCTCTAATAAATGTATGAAAAATATTTAAATGTATAAACGCAGCCAACAGAGTAGCCCCCATCAAACAAACCAAAACCCGCAGAGCCATCAAACAAGCCAGCTGGTGCACACTGGAACTCTGCACAATGAACCATAGCTGTAAACAACTGGAGAAAATATGGTGTACCAGCGGAGAGGACTTAGACCAAGCCACCTCCAAGTCATCCTCAACAGATAACCGCCGACAACTCAAAGACACAAAAAGGACGCCCTGGCAGAGCGCATCGAGGCTAGTGCCAACCACACCAATGAACTCTTCACCATTGCCAGAGAGTTCTCCTGCCCTACAGCCATTGAGTACATGATCCTCCATCGTAAGAACTCTACGCCCTAGCAAATCATGTTCACAACAAGATATCCACCATCTATGGGAATTTCGAACCCCAACCCACCGACCTCCTCAGCTTCCTCACTCCAACAGAAGCCTCCCTCCACCAACTACACAACCACAGCCATCATAAACTTGATTCAATCTGGAGCACTCACAGATCCCTGCCCCCACTACCTCTTCAACCTAGGAAGCAACAAGATTAGCCACCAAACCACCACCCTATCCCTACCGCATTTATCACCACAGCCACCTTCACTGACACATGGAAAAACACAGAAGTCAGACCGCTCCTCAAGAAACCCTCTGCAGACCCCAGCGAACCCCAGAACTACCACCTAATGTTGCAGTTCCCATTTCTTTCTAAGGTCCTGGAAAAGGCCATCAACAGTCATTACTCAATAGAGGAGAATCAAATGCCCTGATCCTGCTCGACTTCTCCACTGGCCTTTGACACGGTTTCCCACCACTTACTCACCAAGAGACTTCACCAGATCGGGCTCAAGGGAGACGCACTCAGATGGATTGCATCATTCCTCAGGGGACGAATGCAGAAAATCCGCCTCCCCCTTCACCTTGGAACCCATCAGCACCATTTGTGTCGCCCCTCAAGGCTCATCACTCAGCATCACCCTCTTCAACACCTACATGACGCCTCTAGCTGACTTCATCAGAACACACAATATTAACATATTATCATACTTCGACGACACCCAGCTCATCCTCTTGCTTTCAGCAGACCCCGCCACCACAAAGACCAACTTTGACACTGCATGAAGAATGTTGCACCCTGGATGAAGGACAAATGTCTGAAGCTCAACACAGATAAAACCAAAAGTGCTGATCTTTGGCAACCAGGCCTCCCTCTAGAACAACACCACGTGGCCCACAGAGCACAGACCCACCTCCACACCAAAAGACCACGTCCGCAACCTCGGCATCATCCTCGACAGCAAACTCTTCATGAAATGACAGATCAACACATGCCTGCTTCCACACTCTTCACATCCTCTGAACATTGTTCAAATGGCTCCCCACAAACACAAGGAAAAGTCAGGCCGTCTGGACTGTGGCAAGGCACTGTGTGAAGGAACCAACACTGAACTCATGGAAAGACTCCAGATGATACAGAACTCAGAGGTCAGACTGCTCCTCAACCTGCCCAAACGGCCCCTTATCACCCAACACCTGAGGAACCTCCACTGGCTCCCCGTCCAGGAAAGATGCCTATTCAAACTATTGACACACCTACAAAGCCCTCCACGACCAAGGGCCAGCAATACACGAACCACTTATTGAACTTCTACCAACCATCCAGAAACCTCTGGCTAATACATCTGTGCGAGGGAGGCCGAGCACAGTGGAGGCCGTTCCTTCTCCCACCTCGCCACCAAGTCCTAGAATGCCCTCCACATCCGAACATCACCCTCGTTGACAGACTTCAGGAAGAGGCTTAAAACCAGGATTTTCGACTGAGAGCAGCTATGCAGCACCTGGATACCCTCACAAGTGATTAGGTGCACTATAAAAGCACTGTTTGATTGACTGATTGATCAATCTGCAATAAAATACACTGTGGTAATTGGTCATAAATATGTCTTTTAAAAATGGCAGCCCCCTTCCCATAAAGCTGCTTTGTCTAAGATGGCCACTGCAGTGGGTTGGAATTGTGGTCCAGTCAGCCAGGGCTGTCCATGCTCCTGCGTTTCCAACAGACTCTGGGCGTGCCAGCCAATCTAAATGCGCAATCTGACTGGCCATGGAGCAGACAATTCGATTGGCCAAAGGGTCCAGTGCAGACAGGAGGTGGCTGACTATTTGGCAAAAAGTGCATGTTCGCTCACCAGCATTCCATTATGGTTTTGGAGGGGAAGGAATCATGTTGATCCCACAATTGTGCTTTGCCAGAACTATGCGCCCACCCGTTATGTTCTGCAAAACAAAAAATATAGGCATACCACTCCCACCAGGAGAATCTCCAAGCTTTCCATAAGCCTGCACTTTTATTTATTCTGAAATGGCTGCATCTCTGAAGAAAATGCCATACATGAATTAAGCGTTACATAAGAATATGAAACGTATGCACATCTACATAAATCATGATGGTTCAGAAGAGGTATAGACTTAGACACCCATGTGCACCACCATGCCCGCTCTACTGTATCCCACCCTCCTGAAAGACAGCATTGTTGCTAGTTAAGTTTACGTGTTTTATATAAACCCCAAAAACACAGCAGACATATACGAAACAGATACCATTGCCTCTGTACTGAGACCGTATGTACCAGAGGATGCTTACCGAAATACAGGCCATGAGGGAGACCACACGTTGTTACACGTATCAGTAGAAAGGTCCATTGAGAGCCTAAAGCTTTCCACGACTGTCAACAGTGTCAGGACTCCTACTCACACCCTACTCTGCCAGCCAATGGCATAAGTGCTGCTTGAACCATGAATCGAGTGGTCGAACTGTAGGTGAGATAATCAGTGAAATAGGATGTTGACCGAGAGGAAGGACTTCAGTCAAGTATTAGTTGAACCACTACAACTTTTCTTCTACATCAAGTAATAAACTGTGGAACATGCGCTCTCCTTTCCTAAAGCTCTGTAACCTAGTCATTCATTAATATGTTAAAAAGCAATTGGTACGGAGGCCCAAAGTTTTTCTTCTGGTCTCCGCCTGCGCACCCGAAGGCCAAGGCTGCCTAGTCCATATCTTTACACATTATCTCACTCTCGTGATTTTTTTTCACACATGCGGTCTCCCTTTATGTTAAATGTCGTGTACTTGTAAAGCGCACAGCTGCCCCAGCAAAGGGGCGTCCCGGCGCTGTATACCGCTGGGGAACCCATCCTGGCTTTCCCTGTGAGATGGTCCCTCCTGGGCATCTCCAAGGTGAAGACAAGCCTCCCCGGCGCTGATGGGGCCGTTAGTAGAGATTAAGCAAGCTATTGCCCAGAGTTGCTGAGTGGGACCCATGGTTGGAGTAGGCACCGAGGCGAGAATTATCGAGTCCGCTGACCATGGCTCAGGACTCTGCCGCGTCGGGAATCGAACCCTGGTCCCGGGCCGACCTCTGCTTCTGGGTCTGCCGCCTCTAACCAGTGAACCACACCACTCCACATCGTTATGAGAAGTGTGGCTCAATGGTTAGAGCGGCAGACCCTGATGCAGAGGTCTAGCCCGGGACCAGGGTTCAATTCCCCGCCTCGGCGGGTCTTGGGCTCAAAAAATTCCACGGACCTGATAATTCTAATCATAGAGTCCCACTCTGCAACTCTGGGCAATAGCTTGCTCAATCTCCACAACGGCCGGCCCCCACAACGCTAAGGATGCCTGGCCTCCACCCTGGGGGTGCCTAGGAGTGGACGCCTCACAGGGAAAGCCAGGACGGGTTCCACAGCGGTATGCGTACAAGCGCCTTGAGACCCTTGCGGGTGAGTAGTGCGCTATACAAGTATCAATTTACATTTACATATCATGATCGGTTAAAAAGTCCCGGTCAACAAAAAATAGTGATAGTGCACCAGAGTACCTTGTTTCTGAGAAGTGACGGTACTCTCCAAATAAACGTATTACGTCACTTTTGAAAAGTGCCGGTACTATCCCTCTCAAAATAAAAACGTGTTGGTACTCAGTGCCGGCTCATTTAAAGCACTGCCTGAAGGTATGTATGGTCAGCCCACTGAATGTTCCCTCCGCTAATTCAATGTCCGCGAGGAAGGACAGCCGCGCGCGCGCGCTCCTAGGTTTGGCGCATGGCTGTGCGCGCGCTTCGTCCCACCACGGATCACCTCTAGTGCATCCTGACGCTGCTCGGCATTATCGCGCCCTAACTGCGCTGCGCACACATCAGAAATGAAACGCGTCCCGCCCCCCGGCAGCAATCAAGAGGTTTGGGGTTCTCTCCCGATCTGCGCTCTGAACCCTGGGCGCGCTGACCTTCATTAGATTCATGCTTTGTGTGTGTTTCTCCGCGTCTCATTTTCAAGTTTCGGAGAAAAAAATCTTTTTTCTCAGAATGAGGCTCGTTAAATGATTATCGCCAACACAAAAGGTTCGAGTTGCGGACATCCCCGTTTGAAAGCGACGCCGAGGTCTCGACGTCAGAGGCATTTGATTAGAATAACAATTCTGGGCACGAGAGACAGGCCCCTCCTGCGCAGGACACAATCACAACGATATCTCGGCTGTGTTTAGCAGACATGGCTTTGTGCACGACTTACCCAAAGTCATTCACTCAACTTCTTGCGACCTGTGGATAAAGAAGAAAACGCATCAAGTTACACATTTTTCCACGAGGAAGAAAAGAACAATCCATGCTCTGTCAAAACTTGTACACGCACGAATTCCAAACATACATTCTTTCATGACCACTGGCACATTACAGAAGGGCAGGCGCGCTACCCCGGGCCTGTAGTGCGTGGCAGCTCCAGCGTCGAGGATTCCGCCGTCGCAGAAAGACTTACATCTGCATCCACAGGCCTACAACACGGGGAGCGGATTCACAAAAGCTTCCAAGGGGCCGCATTTGTATACAACTAGGCCGAACTCACCCTGTGTGCACTGTGGAGCACCTTCAACCTGATTGGCTGCCGCATTAGTGTGCACTAATACGGACATTGTGTAGCCTCCAGGGGTGAAATATAGCGCCTGCCCTGGGTGCATGCAGCGCATTAGTGCAATACAGAGCAGCTGACTGGCTAGCAATCAAAGGTGCAACAGAGATCCACCTGCAGGCGAGTGTAGTGGGTGCCTGCGCTCGCTTTAAGGGGGAGGTGACACCCCTATGCAAATGAGTGCACGGCTATTAAGATGGCACCAGCAATATTTGTGCAACAGCACAAAAGGGGATGCGCAAGCATCTGCACCCCCTTCTAGAATGCAACAGTGCCCCAGGGGCACAGAAAACAGGCACACTCATCCTTTGTGTCCCCGGGGCATTGTCTGTAATGAAGTCCTAAGAGTACACCTGGGTCTGCATTACACACACTGTCTTGGGGGCATAACATGCATGTGCTCCTGTTTTCTGAGCCTCTGGGGCATTTTTGTTTTAAAGTACTGGGCACAGACTCATGTAGCTCCTTCTGTAATACTGATAGCACCAATGCACATATATCACCCGCACTATCATAAGTGGGCATTCCTTCATTTCATGGGAGCTAGCCCCATGAAGAGAGAGGAAAAGACCTTGCTTCTGTGCCCACACCGTATTATTGACGTGTGCGCAGGGACAAAGAGCCCTTCGGGAGGCGCACCTATTGTGCACCATGAAGACGTGGGCACACAGGGATTGCGCCCTGGGATGGCAGCCTTTTGGACCAGGAAACAGGGACCTATGGACCCACAAGACATCCCCCTGCAGGCGGGTACAGTCGTTCACTGTATCCACTAGGGGGATGCCTACTACCCCTTAATAGCGCAGATGTGTGCCACCCCCACCAATTGAAAGACAGAACAGCTGCCTCCAGCAAACCCACTCCATCCTTCAATAATGTACAGCTCCGTCTTTTCTTAAGTAAGAAATTAACCCAGCCTTGACAGGTTGCGGGTTTCAGAGCAGAGCTCAGGGCACCGGAGCTCCTTCTCTTACAAATTAAGCACTGCCTGCTCCGTCCTTACTCAGGAAAGACATTTATTCCGTCCTTTACAGAATTAAATCTCTGCCCTCAAAGGGATCAGATGAGGTTGTGTTTTCACAAAATAACCCTCTGAGGAAGAAGGTTTGACTTCGAAACGCATCAGGCGGAGAGGACGCTGCTCAACTGTTAAAAGCTATCGGTGTGAAACTATTCCTCTTGGACCAATATAGGCTTTATACCTATGACGGCGTCAGAGTGCTTCCCACCGAAGGGCAACTTTTAGAGCAGACACGTTTGGCGGCAGCCCAGCCGCCGGAAACGCACCACCCCACCAGTGCTTAATTTGTGTCAGTGCTTTCCGGTGCTTAGCACCAGCACTTACTTATCAGGGCCGGGTCTACACTCTACACCCATCTGCTGCACGTCTTCACATATTGAAATGATGTATTTAATTATTTACCTCAGCGCAGCCAAAGAGAATTGTTCTTGTGACAATCTCCCGTCCCTAGTGAGTCCCGATCAGTAGTGGTGTTGCGGGTTTTGCTGCTGTGAGACTGAGCTGAGTCTGAGACAAGAGCAGCGAGTAGGAGATTCGTGAAATGTTTATTGATGGCGGCCCAGCCCTTAGTTCAGTGTTGCCTGTGCCCGGTGGGTGGGCCGCCGAACACTGATTAATTGTGCTGGATTTGGTTTGGGGTATGAGCTGTGCGGCAGCAGGCAGGGTGCGCAGATTTCTTTCAAATTGCCACGCCCCAGCATACCCTCATGCGCGCACCTCACTCCAACGTGAGTCATCCACTTAACAGTTACTAGCAGCACCAGGAGGAACCAGTCATTGTGTGTCCCGGCAGGCTTGTAGTTGGTGGTAAATAACGAATCCTCTGATCACAAATGCACTCACTTGAGTGCTCCCTACATTGAGGATTCGGTAATTTACAGATTCGGTATCTTAAGGATTCGGTAATTTACTGATTCCTTAAATTACCAAATCGGTAAATGACCGAATCCTTATTTATACCCACCTACATTGGAAAAAGCGAAATACCGGTCGGTAACGGCAAATTTACAGATTTTCAGCCGTTACCGACCGGTATTTGGCTACCTACATGCAGGCCCGGTTCTAGCGGGTGGGCTGGGTGGGCCAGGCCCACCCAAACATGAGCCTGGCCCACCCAAACAGGAGCCTTGGCCCTCGCAGTGAGGGCTTGAAGGCAGGCGCCAACGCCTTTGTGATCTAAGGGCTGTTTGTGTGTGTGTGTGCCCGGGTTGAGACAGCTTCCCGGGCGCACACAAAAGCAGACAGTTTTTTAGATGATCGCGCCGCACCAGAGTACTTCACAGATCTTTAAAAGACCATTTACATGTGTAGGGGCTTTGTTTTTTTTTTTAACCCCTTCATCTACACATGGCAAAGGCGACAAATCCTCTCTTTGACAAAGGTAACCTTTGCCTACTGTTCTGCTGTGTGGATATTTCTTTTTCTATGCAGTGCAGGAGAAAAGTTTGTTTATTACTATTCACCTTTCCTGACCCTTGCAGCAGCTTATCACATCAGGCTGTGACACAAAGTTTGACTAATGGAGTAGGTAAGAGAATGTTTTACTAAACTTTTTTCTTTTTAAAATCTGCACAGGCCCAGCAGGACACATACTTCGTGTGTGCTTAATTTAAACAGTTGTTATCATTATCATGGCCGATGCAGCACAACAATAAGACAATCCAAAATGCCCAGATAAAGCTGGTGATTAATGATCCTGCTGGAGAGCAATCATTTGTCTGTTAGTAGTTTTTAAATGTAGATGAACTGTATTTTATGTGGATAGCTCAGTGGGTTACTGCCTTTGTCACAAGAGA
This sequence comes from Lissotriton vulgaris, assembly GCF_964263255.1. Taxonomy (NCBI): domain Eukaryota; kingdom Metazoa; phylum Chordata; class Amphibia; order Caudata; family Salamandridae; genus Lissotriton; species Lissotriton vulgaris. Next base: position 86,444,965 of record NC_141697.1, on the reverse strand, counting down.
TCCTTGTGTCACTTGCAGTTTAGAAGTTACAATCCTAACATAGGACAGTGACCAATGAATTGTCATCAAAGAGCTGCATACAAACATGAATATAGTTAGAACTTCGCTTTGTTTGTGATATAGTTAGAACTTCCCCAGTCTTTCATTATTCTAAAGTTGCTAAAATGAGTATGTTTGGGCAGATATACATTTTCATCAGTAAAGCGGACCCCCATGGAATACTCTTTAAATCCTAAGGTTGTGTTTCCCCAGACCAAACCCTCTTAAAATATCCTGCCCACCAGTATGGATGATATATAATTCCTACACCTTGTAATCCTCATTGGGTTATGTGACATTCCCTGTAGACTGATTTACATACTTGTATGATTCATTGTCTCTGTATAATGTGTGTGTGGTGTAAAGTACTGACACACACTACACAGATATGAGTAGCGCTATACCACAAATGAAAGCATATGAGAGAGGAACTACGTAAAGATGAGGGGCACTGTTGGAGGGAGACAGAGAGGGAATCCGAGGAGGAGGTAGCGGGAGGGACTATGGAGTGATGAGAGGCACTGGTGGAGGGTGGCAGTGAGGGAATCCGAGGAGGAGGGCATAAGGGGGAGGGGCTGTGGGGAGATGAGGGGCACTTGTGGTGTGTGGCAGTGAGGGAATCCGAGGAGGTTGTCATGGGGTGGAGGGGGGAGCTAGGGAGAGATGAGGGGCACTGGTGTAGGGTAGTAGTGAGGGAGTCTGAGGAGGAGGTCATGAGTGGGAGGGGCTACAGAGAGATGAGGGACACTGGTGAAGGGTGGCAGTGAGGGAATCCGAGGAGGAGGTCAATAGGGGGGGGCATGGAGGTATGAGGGGCTCTGTTAGGAGGTGATAGTAAAGGTATTTACAGAGAAAGAGGTTATTGGTGCAGTGCCCAAGAAGTCTTTCGCATCAGCGAAGCCGGCCCAGGCATTGCCTTTTTAAATTAAAGTGGAGCCCGTTAGTACCTGATATGGGGCTGGGGCCCAAGGTTAGCTGTGAGATAAGGTGCACTGGAGAGAAGAAGTGGATAATCAAGCCTGTAAGGGAGTGTGTTGCAGAGTCTGTGGTCAGGTGGAGGTAGTAATGAAGAGGGATTCTCCCTGAAGGCTCGCACACTTTTTGAGAGTGATAATATTTAGAAAGAGATTTGGAAAAGAGTGCGTTTTACTGGGCCTTGTAAGACTAAGAAGAGATAGCACCAAGGCCCTCTTTGACATTGTCAAGAAACTTTATAATCCGCAGTGTTTGAGTAATAAGGTGACTGCTAAGCAGAAGCTCTGCAACGAGATAGCAGTATATTTTGATGAGAAGATTGCCACAATTATAGGTAACCTCCAAAAGTCAACTACCGTCAATGACGAGATTGTGTCTCCGGAGTATGAAGACGAGCGGGGGGTGAAACCTTCCCTTAGTCTATTTACTGAGCTGACTGAGGAAGTGTTCAGCAATCTAGTACGTAAGGTCTCTGCAGGTTCCCCCCTTGATCCCTTTCCTCCGAGGTTATGGAAGGAAGTGGGACAGGCAACCTTACCCTGGTTACATCAGATCTGCAACCAATCGTTGGCGGTAGGGGTGGTGCCGGATGCTTGGAAACAGGCTATGGTCACCCCCCTGCTCAAAAAGCCCTCGCTGGACCCTGGTGTCCCTGCTAACTTCAGGCCTATATCCCTCTTACCCTTTCCAGTTAAGGTCTTGGAAAAACTGGTTAGCAGGGATCTTTCATTTTTTTTGGAGGAAAACTGTTTGTTGGATGAGGACCAATTTGGATTCCGTCCAAAACATGGCACGGAGTCAGCATTAATAACGGTTATGGATAGCCTTCGAAGGTGCGCGGACAATGGAGAGCCTACTGTATTGATATTATTGGATATGTCAGCCGCCTTCGATACGGTGAATCACTGTATCTTGTTGGAGAGGCTAACAGAGATTGGGGTGAACGGGATGGCTTTTCAATGGTTACAATCCTACCTGTTGGGCAGACAACAGACAGTATTTCTAACACCATTTATGTCAAATAAATTACCAGTCCCCCACGGCGTGCCTCAGGGCTCGTCAATCAGCCCTATCCTTTTCAAAATTTACTTACGTCCTCTATTCCCCCTGATTAGATCTTTTGGGATTGAGCTGGCTAATTATGCCGACGACACCCAACTGGTGTTCTCCCTGGAGGGGGAACAAGCGGTGCCGCTGAGTACCCTTCAGGACTGCATGCGCCATACCTCAGTTTGGCTTAGGGAAAACTACCTTCAATTTAATGGAAGTAAAACGGAGGTAATGTTTTGCCCGGGTAACACCCTACCTCGCCACCTACCACTGGAGTTTAGACTTACACCAGAGGAAGTACCCCTGACTCCAGTTAGGGTGGTACGGAATTTAGGGGTTATGGTAGAGGATAACCTTCAGATGGAGGCCCAATCCAACAAGACAATTAGTGTCTGTATGGTTCTCCTACGAATGCTACGACAGGTGCTACCTTTTCTCCCAAAGGAGACTCGCCCTCTGGTGGTCAGAAGTCTGATACTTACCAGACTGGACTATTGTAATGCTCTGTACTTGGGTGCCCCGCAGTACATCATTCAGAGCCTGCAAAGAGTCCAGTCTATCGCAGCCAAACTAGCCTTGAGCTGGGAGCGCCGCTCTTCCACTTCTTTGGCCATGAAAGAGCTACACTGGTTGCCAATCTGTGAAAGAATTTGCTTTGAATCCTTGTGCACAGTGTTCAATGGACTCCACTACTCAGGCCCAAGACCGCTATCTAACAGGTTTAATTGGTACCAGCCGAAGAGGATGCTTCGCTCCTTCTCGTTAAACCTAGCGGTGACATCCAGATTTAAGCGATCTAGGATGGGAGGCCGGGCTTTCAGTGTGTCAGCAGCCCGACTCTGGATTTAGCTACCACTTCGAATTAGACAGTCCGACACGTTGACCTCGTTCAGGAAAAGCTTAAAAACCTGGCTGTTTCCTAGAGGCAGTTAAGTTCCAGCTCCTTCCCTTTCTCTCTGACCATGCTATTGCAAGGGGGGCCTTGTGCAATAATCTGAGCACCAAGATACCCGTAGGGTGAAAGGTTGCGCTATATAAGAAATAAATACATACATACATACAGATAAAGGAGGGCCCTGAAGCAAATATGCGACAAATCGAGCCTGCAGTGGCGCACCCAAATTCACTATTGGCCCACCCATATAAAAATTCCTGGAGCCAGGCCTGCCTACATGTGGCCCCAAGTGATTTGCCTAGAATCACAGGGTTTTGAGCCAATGTCGAGGCTTGAACCTGGCTCCCCAGCTCCGAAATCGGCAGATCTCACCAATATGCCACATCCTCTCACCATTTTCATGGTTACTAGTTGGTTGTGTTTTAGGCGGTGCTAACAGGAGAAATTGGCTGGTGCAAGCTGCCTCCTGATGATAGCCCCGGCACTTATTTTTTTACAAATTTACCACTGCCCCCCACACTAGAGGGCCATGATATCTAGTAACTGCTGAGTTTCTGTCTTGGGACGCTGTACTGTATTAAGGGAGGAACGCTCACACTGAGACCCATCAGGGGGCTTGGAAACTTGCGGCAGTTTTAATTACGTGTGCGGTGATAGAAGAAAGGATCTGTCATGGACTACGAGGCCCAGCAATCTTTGCTTCGTTCTACTGGAGCGGCCCATACAGGGCAGACTTCCCGGCATCTGTGAAAGAAGGTTTCAGACTTCGAAACGTGTCAGGCGGAGAGGACGCTGCTGAACTGTTAAACAGGCCCGGGCTGGCCGTTGCGGGTACCGGGCAATCCCCCGGTAGACCGCACCGCTGTGTGACTTTTTGTTACGGCCGCTTTTGCAGCTTACCTGCAAAAACGGCCCTGTAACAAAACCGGCCGAAAACCGGCCCTGGCAAAGAGCGCGGCCTAACACCCCCCCCCCGGAGGTGGGGCCGGCCGAGCACTTTGCCAGGGCCGGTTTTGGTTCCCAGTACGGCCCTGCTGTTAAAAGCTATTGGTGAGAAACTGCTCCTCTTGTACCAATAAAGGCTTTATACCCATGACGGCGTCAGAGTGTTTCCCACAGACGGGCAACTTTCAGAGCAGACACATAAAAAACCTTTGTGTGAATACATCCATTCACAGGCGTAAAACCAAACAGGCTACTTGTGCAAGTGAAGCAGACTTACGTGGGCAAAACACACCGAAAATCGGTCTCACTCTTCGCAGGCCTAGCCTTATTTATGTGGTCTAGTCTCAATAATGATGCAATCGGTAATTCATGCAAACTGCTGCTGGCGTTTATCAACAAGCCTGGAAACAGGAGCACTGAAATGCATATCTTATAGGGAAGGTTACAGTGTCACCCAAAAGATGCACAATCAGACACTGAGACCAAACAGAATTCTCAAAGATTTCTACTCCGGGAATTTTTTTGTTTTTCATTGAAACAAGACTACAGCAACATTTTCATTTGTCACTGCTTGGTCAAGTTAAATTAGGAAAATTACTTATGTGCTCCTTTGGCTTTGACACGGCTTCGAGGTGTTGAGATCTGCTTTAGGGCATGCATATGTAACTGCGTTTTACAGATTAAAGAGACCCATTTCCTGAGTTTTCACTACAGTAGGGGCAGGCTTCCATAAAACATTACATTTCATCAGTGAAGTTGACAGGCTTCACAGTTTCTAAGGTTTGTCAACTTTGTAAAACTTCAAATAAAGGCAAAACATTCAGCTAACCAAGTTTTTGCAGATTTAATTTTCTTCAAAAACTCTGTTTCCAAAGAATTCAGTTACACATGGTTTTCCCCTACAACTTTTGCAGGATTATATGACAAGATTTTCAAATTAGGAAAACGTAGAAGCTTGTGGCATTCTTAGCTGAATTTCAGAGGAATACCTCAACTTTACACACGTGTAGACTCTTCCTTCCACTTTCACTTTTCAATATTTTAGAGACTGAGGGAGATAGCCATAACGGACTGTGGAAGAGCAGAGTCTCTAGTAGTTGTTATACCTGCCCTCCAAGACCCCGAGGACCCTTCTAGTAGAAGATCTAGGTGCCAAGAACAGTACCTTAGCGAACCCAACCAGTGGAGCAGGCAGAAAGGTTTTTAGGTCGAGCCTGGGAAACGCATGCACTGCTCTGCGGCATGCTGTATTGGAGTATGGAAAAGAAGCCCCACCCACTCTCCGCCCATATTTGTCATTGGTTTCTGTTATTGTCCTTCGTAAATGCTGGCTTCTGATTTGTTAATAGACTTCTTAGTCCCTCCTTACTACCGCCTTGTCTTCATTTGTAACCTCCTATGAGGACTGAACCTTTTACTTCAGTTGTTACAAGGTACGCCTTTTTTAGTCTCAACGCACTATTTTTTTTAACGAGTGTCTCCTACTGCAAACACAACATGCGTCGTTGCAACATTCAGCGTGCCATGCATACTTTCACCTTCCGAGCAGCCGTGACAATGGCAGTCGCTTCTTTGAATAGGTCTCGCATTTACAAGAGTTTGAGCTACTGGCATTGTAAATGACAATGCCTTTTATTTATGTGTTAATTAGAAAAACAGAAATAAAAGGCCTTGTCATTTACAATGCCAAAAGCTTAAACTGTCGCAAATGGGAGACCTATTGCTTTGCAAATGCTTGTTTGGGTATAGCCTGGGCAGCGTATGCGCTGCTCTGCGATGCATGCTGTATTAAGGTATGGACTTGAAGCTCCGCCCACTCTGTCCATATTTTTCATTGGGTTGTGTCAATGTCCACTGTAAACTGTGAACTGTGGCTTTTTATGTCATTGGGCTTAGTAGTTCTTTCTTAGTACCGCCTTGTCTCATTTTGTAGCATACGATAAGGACACCCTCTGTTACGCATGTTGTTAATCCGTAGGCTTTAAATACAGCCTCCAAGCACTATTTTCTTAAATAGCTTTGTCCTGCGTGCTGTTGTAGGTAGGACACACTCTCTCCTAAAGGTTTTTAAAAAAAAATCTTTATAGCACAGGCAGCGAACGCATTTGCCATGCAATAGGTCTTGCATTTGAGAGCGTTTAAGCTATTGGCATTGTAAATGACAATGCCTTTTATTTAAATGTTCTAAACACAACACATAAATAAAGGGCATTGTCATTTACAATGCCAATAGCTCAAACTCTCGTAAATGCAAGAGATATTGCATTGCAAATGCTTGTTTTTTATAGTCTGGCTTGACAGACAATTTTGTGAAGGTCACTCGAAAGGGGCGGGGCGTTGGCTCCGCCCATATGTTGGGAGCCAGGAGTAAGTGTTTTGATTGAGTAGAAGTTGTGTGCTTCCACTAAAAAGTTACTGGGGACCATGCAATTGTGATAATTTTGCTAATTTATCCAGCTGCATGATCTTAAAAGTTATGGGGCACACACATGACATTGTAAAGCTATTAAAGTGTCTTAGATAACTACACAGTTTATGCTGTTTTTCGCTGGAAGCAGCAAAGATGGGAGTCGGGCAGTGATACAATTATGTCGATTTTTAAGTCGGTCTTGACAGTGCAACTGTCACCTGACTATTCAACCTACACCAACATTATTCTACAGTTCGTTGTTGCCACACAAATACATATTTATTGACATGCTAGCTACTTGTAATGCTTCACATTACCATATACCATTCCTTTAAAGCCAGACCGGTTGGCATTGCCAATACTTCTATTTTTGACAGCCCAGCAGTTGCACTGCTGCTTGAAGCTTACTGCAAAAACAACAGGTGATGGACCGAATGTGGATCAATGTCACACACTCACCCCAGTTCAAAGATCTGGGCCCAAATCCATCGTTTTTTTGCACTCCACACCACCCTGGGTTAGACAATGGCGATATGCAAATCAGCTCTGACCCTGTGCCCCATGGGAACAGTCCAGTCTGAACTACAAAAGCCATGTCCTTCCCAGAACGGAATCAAGCATCCGAGGACCGGACCGGTTTCGAGGTGACACCTCTCATCAGCCCGGCTAGCTTGACTCCAGTGGTGTGGAGTGCCTGGGACCCACGTCTGGGCATCCCCAGCGCACTTAGGGCGGAATATGCAAAAACAACAGGTGATGGACCGAATGTGGATCAATGTCACACACTCACCCCAGTTCAAAGATCTGGGCCCAAATCCATCGTTTTTTGCACTCCACACCACCCTGGGTTAGACAATGGCGATATGCAAATCAGCTCTGACCCTGTGCCCCATGGGAACAGTCCAGTCTGAACTACAAAAGCCATGTCCTTCCCAGAACGGAATCAAGCATCCGAGGACCGGACCGGTTTCGAGGAAACACCTCTCATCAGCCCGGCTAGCTTGACTCCAGTGGTGTGGAGTGCCTGGGACCCACGTCTGGGCATCCCCAGCGCACTTAGGGCGGAATATGCAAAAACAACAGGTGATGGACCGAATGTGGATCAATGTCACACACTCACCCCAGTTCAAAGATCTGGGCCCAAATCCATCGTTTTTTTGCACTCCACACCACCCTGGGTTAGACAATGGCGATATGCAAATCAGCTCTGACCCTGTGCCCCATGGGAACAGTCCAGTCTGAACTACAAAAGCCATGGGGCAACAGGGTCAGAGCTGATTTGCATATCGCCATTGTCTAACCCAGGGTGGTGTGGAGTGCAAAAAAACGATGGATTTGGGCCCAGATCTTTTGACTGGGGGAATGTGTGACATTGATCCACATTCGGTCCATCACTTGTTGTTTTTGAAGCTTACTTCTGGCCATTTGCTTTTACACATAATGTACATCGGACCCTCAGAAACAACACTTTAAAATGCTAAAAAATAAAGTGCGGAGAAAAGGGCAAGTGGGGAGGTGATGTGCATGAGCAAATGGCCAGAAGCGGGCTGCTCTGCAGTAGTATGTAACTACTGGGCTCTTGAAAAAAGAACTAATAAACAAATGAATGGAAAATAGAGGAGTAAAGAATGTGAGCGGCCAAGGAAGAGAGCGGTTAAAGTGATGCTCTCCACTGGATAACTGAAAGAGAATAAAGAGTAAATCGCTCAAGGCAGTAGTGGAAGGAAACAAGCGATTCAATCAGAAACGTAAAGAAGTTATGGCACTATTGGCAGGACAAACACAAAAATAGGGAGGAAAGTCACCAAACAAGGAGAGGGAAACCGAGACAGGCATGCAAACCATCCACTCATGACCATGAGGCTGGCCCACAGCCCACTCGATATATAATGTATTGTGGGCAATAGGTCTTTGACAAAAGATAGCAACAGCTGTCTGTGGACAGAACTTAAACATCTTCCTTAATATTGTAAAGATTAGCCTTGATCTTAAAGGTACTGGAACAAATGAAAACAAAGAGCATAGACCAACTTTCTCACTTGTGTTATTACAGTCTTTGCCCAGTCTTTGGTTTCAGGTCTCAAAATTTGCGGTGTAGAGGGCTGAATGCCCACCAACCAAAATCTCTTCCAATATTACAATGCTTAACCCCTTGCGTGCACGCGTCGGCCATAGGCCGTCGCAAGCACTACCTTGATAGTGCTGCGCACATGCGTTGGCCGACGCGGCCCGTCCACTCTTCAGAATTCTGCACCGCGGTAAAGGAGTTAACATGTTTCTCTTTATCCAATCACTGGATCAGCTTTCAGTCAAGAAATGATAGGAAGTTAATTACGGGTGGCTGAAAAGTAAAGTTGGAAAGCAGAAATACACAATTTACATGGATTCCATTGCACCTGCCCCGGACCATAACTCAGTGTTCCGCTTTTGCCAGTTCTGCCAAGGCTGACCAAACACCCTCCGCCCTGCCAGTCATTGACAGTGCGAAGGCATTTTGACCAGAATCATTTGCTGATGCATGGCCAATCAAATTGGGCAGTATACGAGAAGTTATTTTGCTCAACCAGACAGGATGCATATTGGGAATTCTGACAGCCTGTAACATTTTGTGGCTTCTGATACAGTGGGTAATGAGGCATCCCGAGAGGAAGGTCAGGTTTCCACCCACAAAAAAATTAGGTGGAGCTGAAAAGGGCCTTCCAAGTCATTCCTCTGCACCACAGAGGATGGATGACTGGGCTTCCAAACCCGCCACCCGTTCGCAATCAACTTATCTCAAAAGCATGGTTGTGGTCTGTGTATTTTATTAAATATGTGAAACAACAAGACATGTTCATCAAGAAGTTGACCATGAAAGTTAAATAACAGAGAAGATAGTGAAGATGTCTGAAATATGTCGCAAGTCAATGAAACTTGGCTGTATACAAAGAGAGGACACAGAACAGCTTGCCCTAGGCGAAGAGAAGCAAAGATTCCAAAGTAAGAGCATTGTGTAAATCCCCCGAGAGGGTCTGAAGCACAATGCTGGTGAATCCTGCCAATATATGTAATAATATCCACGCCCCAACATTATCACCATCACCCTGCCTCTTGGTAGGTGAGAGGTAGCACAGAACAGATCCAGGAGAATGCAACATTCAAAACACTACTGTAGTTACCCACTTAACAAACCATTGATCGAGTTTAGTAGAAAAGCAAGATTGTTGATCGAGAGAAAGCTTGGCTGTTCGAAAACATTGATATTTTATTTTAGCAACAGTCTCTCACCCCATGATTGAAGTCTAATGGCACAAACCTTTCTGCTATCCACTAAGGCTCCAGGCTCACTTTATACCACCAAAGTTCTCAAGTCAAAACTGCAGGTGCAAATGTAATGTTTTAGGAGCCTTCCATTTCAGAAGAGTGGAAGGTAAAGGCACCATCCAGTTAGAGAGTGGAAGGTAAGGGCCCCATCCAGTGAATGATGTTTCAACAGATCTTAAATCCCCTATCAAACAAACAACATTCAAGAATGTCTCTTGCTGCTGATTGTAAGAGATGCATATCTGAGTAATGAGAATTTCTTTACACTGGATGGAATCTTTAAAACCTAAAGACACCTTTCAACATAAACAAGTTTTACTAACTTGTATTTGTAGTGTGCTTGGATATATGTCAAATACTAACTCACTGCCTAACTCCTCTTGCTCTCAGCACTGCCACTCATCACTGTTGCTCTCTCCGCAGGTCAAGTCTAGCATCCATTCTCTCAGGACTCATTCGCATATTCACACCCTGCACCCTAAAACAGTCTTACCCTTGCCCTGGAAAAGTACATACTTATCCTACAGACCTCGTCTCATCACTGCCTTCCCTCTAACAAGAGCAAACACTGTCAATTCGCAAATGTCATCAAACCAAGTTTGGAGGTGAAATGCTGAAGGTGGCAGATGCAAACATGTGGCACCAACTCCCAAAACACCTCAGCAAGGTTCATGACTTGGCAGTATTTTAAAACAGACCCACACACTATGTACTTTACGGCAGGATTTTGTTGGGTCTCCCTCTGTTTTGTTCTGCTGCTGCATGTTACTGATTTTGAAAAGACGGCATTTGTTATGCTTTTTTTCCTGGTATTCATTTTTACCTGTCTTGCCTGCTATTGTTACTCTTTTGTTTTGCACCTTATAACTGAGTGCATAGCATTGCTGAGCATTATAAATAAATAAATTAAAGAAATATATCCACTGAATCATCTTCTATCCACTTACTTTCTCATCCATTCATTAACTCTATGCTTCTTCTACAAAACTAATAAGAAAGAGTTGATCCATAAAAGGGTAAACATCGTTTACAATGATGCTTATACATCGCATGCCATTACAACGCAGTCATTACAACAAGCGAATTGTTATATTGCATGCCATTACAACGCAAGCCGTTACAACGACTTGCTGTAGGGGACTGAAGGTGTTGGATTTTCCCTACTGTGGCACAGACTGGAGTTGGAATAGTAAATTATACATTTACCCTCAAGGTTTCTGCATTTATGTTAAGGAGTTGCACATATAGTAAAGTGACTTAGCTAAGCACAGTCTTATATTTGCTCACTGGTGTATGTCGCTCCGTTTATCAGAACACCTTTGAGCAAGATGTATTAATTAAAGACATGGCGTGTGTTTAGAGACCACAAAACAAGTGCAAGGTGTGGTATTTAGAAAGCAGGCTGGAGATAGATAACAAACAGCCTTCAAAATAAAGGCTGCAAATTCACTCCTTATCAGTGACTACTAGAACGTCTGAAACTCATCCTATGATCTAAACCAAGGAGAAGGTGGAATATCAACAGTTATCATTAACTCCTCAGAGTCAATGTGGTTGAGGTTGTCCCTGAAATATAAAACATTCCCGCTCTATGTTTTTCACAGTACGTTAACACATACGACAACCGATAACCTTTTCATATTGAGAATAAACCTATCCCAAGAACTGGTAGAACTTCTCTGGAGTTCGTGTAAAATCAAGATTCACAGTGCAAAACCACCCCAAGGTGAGGACATTTTCTGCACAGCCATAGGTCTCTTGAAGGACTAGACCAAGTATTATTAATTTCCTCTCTCTTCCTCTACAACAGATTGTGTAGACATACGTGGTCAAAATGCACCAGAACGTGCGTAAATACCTATCTGAAACCAGCACCAAGGTCTCTCCACTGAGCCCCAAGGGAGTCAAGAAACAAATTCCAAGTACTCTGTGGAGTACAGGAGACACATTTAAGTGACAGCCAAGAGCACGAGAAGAAATTGTCGCTCACCTGCAACCTACCCAGCAACCAACGATAAACCAAAGCACACTGGATCAATCAAAAGAGGTCATAGGTTGGACAGGGCCCAACACTGTAGAATGCCCAGAAACCAACCCAAAGAACTGCATGCAAACTATTTCCATGTCAGGAAAGTCCTGAAAACAGAACTGATGAACCTGCCATTCGAATGAGAACAAGAAACATAAAGGAGGAATTCAGATTTATCAGTCAAGGAGTATCAACTCACATCCCAGTAGGTTCTACCTGTCCATGAATTAGTTGACGAGAAACTCTTCGGAATCTTCTATTTCTTTGAATTCAGCAAAAGACGACGCACAAGGCTTTATTCAGTTTATCAAAAGATAAATTCAAACTGGGTTTTATTGTATTGTAATTGTATTTATAAAGCTCTTACTACCGTTGACGAGGCGTCAAAGTGCTTTTTCGGTGAGTAGCATGCTACTTCAGGACCCAGAAAGGATAAGTGGTGAATTAGTATAGAGAAAATTTGAAAGTAATTTGAGTGGTGGATATATCAGTCAGATTATTTGGACTGAGAAGGATAGTGGAGGGATAGAGAAGGGATTTTTTTTTTGCATTTATATAGCACTTGCTATCCCTGATGGGGGGGGTTGAAGTGTTTTTTTTTCCGGCAAGTAGCATGCTACTCTGCAACACATGCAGTGTTAGTGGTGAATTAGTATAGTAAAATATGAAAGTAATTTGAGTGGTAGATATGTTTGTCAGTTATTTGGATTGAGAAGGATAGCGAAGTATAGAAAAGGTAAAAAGGTTTGCATTTATATAGCGCTTGCTACCACTGATGAGGTGTTGAAGTGCTTTTTGGCGAGTAGCACGCTATTCCGGAACCATTTTTATACAGAATATGCATAACAGTGAGTGTAATGGGAGCAAAGAAGTGGTGGGGAGTAGAAACAACGAATTTCTATGAATAATAAGAGAAAATGTAATTGGGGTATCCATATTTCATATTAAGTTTTAAAAAAAAATGTCCTGCTCCAAGCACCCAGCTCAAAAAGGATCTACAAGGTTTTAGTCCTCTTTAGGTGGGTGCGTAAAAGAAATTGTAGTGCGCACGTAGAGAGGGCGAGAGAGCAGAGGATGTGCACACGGTGTCCATGAATTTGCTATAAATGGGTGTTGTAGAGTTCCGCAGGCACTTTGCCTGAAATCTAGTGAAGCACAAGGAATCCCACAACCTTCAGCACGCGAAGCATCCTCACTAAAAGCAGGATAATGGGCTTTTCAATGCTTCTGTGTACTATCAATCTGTAGCCTTAAGTGCTTCTCTAGGAGAGCAGTTTGTTCCTTCACTTCTGAACTACTGCGCCTGTGACTGAATATATTCCGCTTATGAAATAGCAAATTTAGTCTCTTTTTAGAGTTGGTTCTTAGTAGGTAATGTGTGTGCCAGAGGTGGGGACTTTGCGGATACTGTCAGTGCAGACAGGACATTTTTGATTTTTCCACTCTTAAAGCTTCAGAATTGGATATTCTCAGCCAAGGAGAGCCAGACACTCTTATCCAATCTACAGAACAGCAACTGCCAATCCCACCGCAAGCATAGGGCCCTTTTCTGTTAGCACTGTTTATGCTGAGGTTCACCGTTTGAGTAACTTGGGGCCATCACCAACTTACCACCAAATGTGAACAAATACAGAGATTCCTATGCATCAGATATCCGTGCATGCCTCAGTGTTCACTTTTTCTGGTCGCACACTGCACTATAGTAAGCACTGTCCAAATAACATGCCAACTCCCAGCTAGCATAAGCCACGGAGCCCTCATGCAGACAGCAAGACTTCTTGTTGTTTTTCTGCAACCCTGATTCTTTTCTACAGTGTTGAGTGCTTTCATGGGAATTTGCAATAGAAAGTAACATGACTGCTGAGACTGGGAATTACACAGACGTCACTCACACTCTTCCAACTACACAAAGATGCAGTTTCTATTAAATTACAGAGACATCAATTCGTGCTTGCTTCTAGGTCTCTCGAGTGCTTAGAAATGGGCCCAAATGATGCCATGAATCTAAATAAGAGGGTTTAAGTGCATCTCAGAAAGGAACGGGGCACCGATCCCCTGGTAAGGGCCGGCGCACCATGGTGGCCATTTGGCACCACAAACCTATTCAATGACTGTAGGGCTTACCTACAAAAAAAGCCTGTCAAAAGTCAAGTTCCTACCCAAAACAAACAGTCAACCTATTGCACCACCACAAGTGAGGTTCTTGTAAGTATTTTACACCAATGGGTTCTGTGAGGAGCCAGGCTCGCCATGCCGGTGACTTACAAGACAGGAGCCAATTTACAAGGACCATTCAAAAGGCTTGCATGCCCAGGTATCAACACAGTTTGAAGACTCTTTAGATGCTCTAGGTTTTTTACATAAATATAGTAAATTGTTTAACAGAAGCCAATACATTTAAGTAATAGCAAACATGGCTGCCTTAAAAAAACGCATAGCTCGCCCCAATGTCACATAAAAGGCCAGGGAACATTTGTTAATGTATACAACTCGAGACACCCTTCTCTTTTCAGCAGCAGGCCAAGGTAGACTCAGTGGTGCCTCTTCCAGTGGCAGGCCTGGACAAGGCCTAAATGGAAGGGTAGTTTCCTTTGCAGTTCAGGGGGCTGGGCTGGGTGAAGCAGACAGGGAGAGGGAAGAGACACTTGCTGAGGCAGAGACCGACCATCTTGATATGTATTGCCTTAACCTGGAGGTGGAAGCCTATTGTTGACAATTTCAGTGCAGGAGCAAAGAGCACAGGGCCTGACACAAGATGCGCCCTCTGAGGCCACCACTGCACCACACCACTTCTGCAACAGTCCTCATGCCCAACACTCCCTAAAAATGTCAGCAATTGCAGAAGCAATATGAGGTAAAAGTACCAAAGACCTCACACCAGTAACAAACTACTGATTCCATGCAAACAGTGAATGGTACCTCTGTGGGTTCTTGAACCATTAACTATCCCCTGTCTTGCTGCACTATTTCCCCCAGCTGTGCATTGCGCCAGAGACAGTTTCTGTATGTCACTGGTTAATTTATTTTTCTAATTCTGCAGCATAGTTTTATTATGTTACAAGTTCACAATTTACACAAGCCTTCTACAGGCATTTAACCTATACGCAGGATCACAAAGTAGTGCTTAATACAATATTGCTACTTAACCACAGTCACAAAGCTTGCTTTAGTAACGCTGGTGTGCAGTGGAATACATTACAGTAGAAAGACAATGGGCAGGGAAGAGTAAGAACATCTCAGGGGTATAAGTGTCAGGCGGAAAAACAGTCTGGCATGGTGGGGTCTGGCATTCATCTGGTCCCACACTCCCTTCGATGTGGGCATTTTGGTGGGCGGACCCTGCGGGAAGAGAGTTGGCATAAAGGTAGACTTTCAAGAATAACAAAGAGATCCAGGAGTATTGCGGTTGTCCACGTTAGCCAGGAACATATCTGCATCGTATCAGCACCCCTTCCTTTGGCAGAATAAGCAGTGTCCTGTCACTCAGTACCCTTGACTGTGAGCAACAACCTCCACTGGTTTGCTTGTATCGCCAAATGTTACCCAAAATTAATACAGATTTCAAGTTCACTCCTCGTATTATGAGCTTTATAAGTTTTGTCTTCTCCCCAGACAAGGGGCAGTTACCTCTTATACAGGGAGCTGGAGTACTAGAAAAGCTGCCTTTGTTGAAAAAAATTGAAATGGAAAAAGAGATTGAAGAGGACCACAAAGATGGAGGAAAAATTCATAGAAGAATCACCAGATCCAATGGAAATCACAATCGGTGTCCATGCTCCCAATGGCCATCCGGCCCAGCCAACCATTACCACTAATGCAGAAACTTGGCTTCATGGCATCCAACCACTTGAACTATGATTGGTTAATTGATGAAGGGAGCACTGTTACCTTGGTGTGGCATTTGATGCCCTTAAGTCAAAGGAAAACGAAAAACTTAAAATTTGATCTGCTGACTACGTGGCTAACCTTGGAACCTGAAAGCGCAGGTTCTAATCCTTGATTTGGATCTTGAAAAAAAAACGTCGCAGAATTCGGGGCAAATCACTTTCTTGCACGGTTATGGAATTTGCAAAAGGGTGTTATTGTGTAGTGTAAATAGGTATAACATGACAATCCAACTGAAAAGTATGTTGTGTATTACAGTACCAACTGTAGGTTCCCATTTCTTTTTTGGTCACATCCTGGATTCTATAATCAGGTTTCACCTCATTCTATTAAAAAGCGACCCACCCCATATGGATTACCTGATACAAATAGGAAAGGCTCTAGTAAAGAAAGTCACCCTCAACTAGACCACCAACAAAAACATCTAGAGGCCACCACCAACAAAAACAACTACAGGCCAATCACTGGGTGGCCTAACTCCACAGTCGTCTTAAGGCTCACTATATCCTACAGATCATTAAGGCATGGCGTTAAACAGTTAAAAAATGGTATTTTGTTGAATTAGCCTCTGCTCTCAGCCATTTTGCCTTGAGCTGGTCATACTGATAATGCTTGCGTGTCAGAGTAAGCAGCCCTGCCCTGCCGAAGGGCCTACGTGCACAGATGTCTACTCTGTTAACCCGCCAAAGCCTGTAACCTCCCTTGCCTATCTACAAAGATGACGTGGATAGGGGTTTATAAGGATTCCAAAGTTCAGCATGTAAGCATTGTGTAAGGGGTTGTGTAAGGGGTAGTGTAAGCGTTATGTAAAAATGCCAAAGAGGGTTATGTAAAGTGTGATGTAACCATGACAAAGGGTTTTTGGGTGAATTCCTATGGTACCCAAAATATATAAAAGGCAGGTTTGAAACTGTTCTAGTTTGTTCCCTCAGGCATTTGTAGTGTCTGCATGACAGAGCCATCTCATGAGATATAATAAACTTGTGTTTTGTTCCACTCCAGTGATGATCCTCATTTGTGAACCTGTAGACAAGCGGTGGCCCTGCACCAGCGAAACAGATAAAATATCTCGCTTCAACAATGGCAGCAAGAGAATTGCTAATAATCTAAACAAAAAGGCTATGAAGTTTGACACCCAAAACCTTAGTATCCTGCTCTATCATCTCTGAGGAGCTGCAGGCCAGATTTTTCTTAGATTCTCTTAGTAATCCAAGCCATGTAGGCAGCAGGCCTTATCCATCTATGCATGGAGCACTATCCCTGTATCCCTACAACCATCCCAACGCTGCTCCAATTTAGCAGAGGTGAAACCTCACCTCTTTAAAGAACACAACACAATGTAATAGCAATCCAATAACCCGCAACCTCTCCTACCACTCACTGGCTGCATACTTGCCTTTGACCCTGCACCATGCTCCTCTGCATTTTTAGCCAGGTATGCATTATACAAATTCCAAATACATACATAAGCACCTACAATTTTATTAAAAGTAAGCAGACGTCTGCATCCGAATTTCTGCTGATTTGCTACAAATGTGTACCCTCCAAAACCCTCATACTTCCCCATAGGTAATAGAAGATGAGCCCGCCCACTGCCGATCCTGTGCTCAGGGTTCAAGAGCACGGTGCTCCCCTGACTAGCACAGACTTCTCTGAAAAATAAGACACTGAAACTTAAGCAACCAGAACCTAGGGGTTTTTATACACTGCTTCCATCTATAAATGAGGGCACTATACCTAAATATGGTAATAAAACAAACGGGGCATAGACCGTGCACCCGCTAACGCACAGTTTCAGGCTTTCACATTGTACAGTTCAACCCTGGAAGGGTGGACGTTAATATGGTTACATTATATTCATATATTGTGTAAGCAATAAAAACTTGTCACTAGTCAAATGAACACTTTCACAGTATGAATTCAATAGAACATCACTAATTCTTGCTACCCCACAAAGGATCACAGGTCATGAGCGGGGCCACTGGAATTATGAAATTCTATAGCTGTGGTGTTTTCCGCATAATCAGCTGCCTACTGCAGGATCTGCAGATTTTCCCCAAAAATAGTTTCTAGCTCAAAAGGATCAAACGTTGCTTTAATGAAACAATGGCAGTCCCCTTGAAAAGGTTAACTAATGACCGTTCAGTTGCTCCTTGCTGGATTCAGGATTAGTCTGGGGCAACAGTGCCCAAACATTATTAATGGGTGCTGAAATCTAAAAACAGTACTGCAAAGACTGTGCTGCAATTTGCTGCACTGTTTGACTCTTCTTTCTGCAGAATTTGGTCAAGCAGTTACAAATAATTTGGCCTTCCGTGTTACACGATTAAAGTGGTCAGAGGTCACAGATGGTGCTAATTCGTGACAATCCTGACAAACTCCCTCTTTAGTTTGCTTCTTCCTTTCCAGCCATTTAGATATTTCTGCCTGTGTTTGTTCATTTCAATGTTTATACAGGGTACTCAATGCATTATAAAAGCAATTAGTAGCCAAGGCACTTGGACCATTCATTATACATGCACTAAATATGTGCAACGCAAATACATAATACAAATAATTAATACATGTAAGCAATACAGAAACTATATACAAGTACAGTGAGTAAGCACAGCATGCAATTAAAAGTAATTTAAAACATATGCTTTCTACGCATTTGAGGAATTCATGTGCATGGGCGTGAGACACAGAAATACAAATATATTTTTATTACATTTCTAACTTCTGGCTTGGCAGCGGAGCGGTCCCCGGACAATTATGTGAGCATCGCCAGAAGAGGGGCTTTGGCTCCGCCCACATGTTGGGAGCCACGAGTACATGTTTTGATTGGGCAGAAGTTGTGTGCGTCCACAAGAAACAGCGCTTGCCTTTCACACAGCTGTGATTATTTTATTTATCCAGCTGCCGGAGCTTGAACTCTTAAGGACACCCAGTGATATTGCAATGCTATTAAAGTGACTTAAAGAGCGTTTATCTCAGACAGCAGGGCAGATGGCAGTCGACGCATATGTGTGCACATAGGTCTGGTGTGACTGTGCTTTGATAAGCTAGACCTATTGGCATTGCCAATGCTTGTTCGTTTTTTTATGGCACTCTATGGCACACACAACAAAATTAATTAGCTCTTGTTAGAATTTGTAACCAATGACATTCACATAAAGTAAATCGTGACAAAGTATGTCAGGCCAGCAGCGTTCAGACTGTTACAGGGAAAAGTGCCTTAAAGTGCTCCCCTTGAAGCGCGCGCTGACATCACTCGAAGAACACTTACCTGTCAACGCACTAAGTGGCCGCGGTGCGTCCCTCGCGAGAGCCGTAACACCAGCGATGCGCCCGGGGATCGCACCTGCCTCCAGCAGCCCCAGCTAATCACAGCTTGACCGTAAGTGGACACACGCGCCTCACCTCTAAACAGCCAATCACAACCATTTAATCTTCTGTCCATTTAAACCATGGTCCAGATGCCGTCACTTTCCTCCTCACCGGTCGACGGAGCAGACTGCGTTCCAAGTTGTCATGGCGACTAAAAGCATTTACTTCTGGAATGCGGAGGACACGTTTTAATCACATCTGCTCGTCTCTCCGCGTCTCCCCCCCCCCCTGCTTTCAAAGCGCCCCTAAAAGTCCCTCCTCCCCGGAAGAATGGAAAATACATTTGGCCCGGCTTTCTACGCCCTAGGGAAGATGCCAGAAAGGAAGTGATACAAATTAAATGTCGGGCTCATTAAATATGACCTTAGGAGTTAAGAAGCGTGCACGTAACTCCAAGTCACCACTGACGACTACAACTGTGGCACATTTCCAGTGAGAGCTCTTAATCCAGTTTTCCTCATTTTGAGGAGTGGAGTTGGCAGTTCTCTTTCAAGTAGGTGTTGGCACAGGTGCCCAGAGTCATCCCAGAGCCACTGGAATTATGCAGCAGGGCCCCACCAAATGATGTGGCAGGGCTGACTAAATTATGCGCCAAGAAAAGCCAACGTATGCGGCTATTTACACATGGCAGTACTATCTGGGCAAGGCTTTCACCTCATTAATACCAGTTTAACAACCAAAAACAGAAATAAGAAACTAAAAGAATACCAGCTAACCTTAACCTAAAAACAGGTCGCAACGTTTTAATCCCTTTTTTTACTAAACAGATCTTTTCTTATTAAACATGCAGGAATGAAGTACACAGTACAGTCACCAACTGAAGCATATGGTAAAGATAATATAGTATACAGTCCCAGATTACAAACAACCAGTATTGTGGAATGCAGGACATACATCGCCAATAACTCTTGATCGAATTCACCCACACAATCTGAAGGTGCGCCCCCCCCCCCGCCTCATAGTCCCCTGTAAGTTGCCCATTGGTGCCACACTTTCTCCCATTTCTTGGGACAACCCCTCCCCTCGTATATCACTTTTTCGGCTGCACAACACCAGAGTTTTAGTCACTTTTCATCTGTTTGATCTATAGGCATCTTTTTTTGTTAAAATCTGCAGGTTGTGCAGCAGATGAAGGATTATGTGGTAAATGCGGCAAATCCGTAATTATGTGAAAAAAGCAGCAGATGCACATTAATACAGTGGCCCTGGTCCTACCCTGCAAAGTGGGACCCTATACCAAATTAAAATGTAGAGTTAACATATAAATCTCAAAGTTAGGTAAAAAGGCAAGGAGTTACAAGGGGTGAAACCCCTGGAGGACCCTAAAATTATGCGAGAGATCTGATTTAGAGTTTTGCGGATGGATTACGCCGTCTATCCCGTCCACCTTATTACCGGGAGATAAAGTACCCCGCCTTACATTATAAGAATATTGCAAGCCACAAAGTAGTTCTGTGACATACAGAGTATGACGTCAAGGGTCAAGTACCTTTATTCGATCATGGAACTACAAAGTAATGTTTTGATATCCTTATAATGTAGGGCATGGGGTACCTTTTTTCCTTATAATGCATGGCCACACTATCACTATTCTCACACAATGCTTAAATCCTTGGTGTGTTAATCTCTTTTATGTGAAAGTAACAGGATGTCTGTAAACATTAAGAATACAATTGGAATATCTAGTGCAAAAATGAAGCACGTGCAAAAGGCAATTAGATATTTGTTGCAAAAAAAGAATCCGTTTAATCAAGTAAGAGTTTTAAAAAAAAGCTGTAGCTCTGAATTTGTACAAACATGCAGAGAGATTCTATCTTTCCTATAATTACCTTAAGCATGGAAAAAGAAACATTTTCTCATGAATATTTCCTTCCTGCTTATCCCTGTTCATCGAGAAAAACAGGGCAGAAAAAGGAAGGCCAATTGTTTTCGTATTTCAACCTGCAACTTTGCTTATGCTCTGTGGTCTCCCTTTTTAGGTCGAAGCCTCCATTGCAGGGCATGGCCCTGCTGAAGGCAAAGACTTATTGTGAACAGGAGAATTTCAGTACTGCGTGAAACTACGCCCCCTTTTATCCATTGGCAGGCCTCTCGAAACGGAGGCCTGCCATTGGAAAAAGCCCCTGTCTGGATGATTTGTCCGGCTGTGATCCCTCCTTTTCAGGACTCCGTGACCTGACTTCTGGTGTCGCAAACCGATTTCCAGAAACGTTGCTATGGCAACCACGAGGCCGGTCACAGAGTCCTGGAGGGGAGGGATTCAGTTGCTGTTTCCGCCCCCTTTTTTTTTTGGGGTGCGTGCGTTTTTACTCATTGTTGAGTCGTTCTCTTTGCTGGAAGGAGGCATTGCAGTGGGGAGTTAGAGGATGGACCCTCCTTGTTGTTTCTGTGTACAACAAGCACTTCAGGACTGCGCCTGTTTCACATGTGCTATGCTTTCTCTTTTTGAAAACGTTCATATTATGCGCCACGGCTGATTTCGTTTCAGGCCACGGTCTAAAGGTTTGTTTATGTCAATTTTGTACATGCGGCGGCTACTTTCTGTCTGGGCTTCGTTTGAAAGGTTTATTTATTTGCTTGCAGTGCTGTTCTACCGTGGTGTAGCCATCACTCGCAATATGAAAGCGGTCCGAAACGTGGAACATACATTCCAGCCCCTCCCACTTGTGCCTGGTGCACCCGTTCCCATCCTCCACTGCTCCCGACATTTTTAGGCAGTGATATCACCTCCTGTTTGGAGACAGTATTTTCCACTTGTGATTCTTTTCTTTCCATGCTGCAGTAGGGAGTACAACCTAACCCCACACGCGCCGAGAGTTGAGGCGGGATGTACGTCTGCGCGTCAGTTCCTGCTTCCCTGCAGCTCAGTCCTGTTTAGGGTGGTGGTTGTTTCTGTCTGCGATCTGCCTGCAGCCACAGTCGGATCAGGAGGGTTGCTAACCCCCTCCAGCACCACTGTCAGACCCGCCCTCTAAAGCAGGGCCGCAGCAGCCGCCATGCAGGGCATCCAGTGTGTCGGGGTCAGGGACAGGTGAGTGATGGCTGACTGCGACCTGCATGTATGGACACACCCCTCCTAAACAATATGAAGTCCCTTAGATTCCAGACCCCCCAAAGCTACACCTTTTTTGTGCATACAGCACCCTTGTCCCTTCTCGGCCTGTGCCTGAGACAGGACCGTTACTTCACCCCCTTCAACATCAGGCCAACATATTCACTCCGTTTTGTTATTATTTAGCTTATCCTCCAACCCCTCCCTTTTTATTTGCATCCCGTCCCTCATTTTTCTCCTCGCCTATCTCTTCAATCTCAACCTAAAAAGCGATACGAAGCTGCTTCATAGAGCTTTTTAAATTCTTCTTGTTTCCGGCCCCCATGTTTTTTTTTTACAGTAAAAATGAATACCCCATAACTTATGCATGTACTGTGTCACGCAGAAGTGTCATTAACAAGTTTTTAAAATTTTTACAGCACCTTCCATGAAGCTCACAGAGCGCTTTAACGCTAGATAGGATAAACACTGTACAGCACACCCTACCGGACAAAAAATTATTTACAGCACGGACATGCTGGGCTCTGTTCCTTTCCATTGCTTTGGTTCCTTCTTTACCCCGCCCGTGGTAAGGAAGATCCGTAGAAGATGTGAGTGGTTTGTAACCTTTTTATTGTCGGTTTGAAGACACCCACAGGTAAGTGCTGCCGCTCGACTCCAGGACTCCAGGCAACTGACTTTCGTTGTCCAGAGTACTAGAACCGAACGGAGCCAACAGAATCAGAACAACACTTCATATGATAAGAAATGTGCCCTCGTGCTGAGTACAGCACGAGGACACCAGAGCAATATACCACAACTTCTCCCTCTTCACAATATTTCATAAGAAACATTAAAAATAAGTGGGAGCAATAAATGAGAATAATAAATACATTTCAACCCAAAACATAATCATTAAACCTGACAGGTAACTTCCTACAACGAACAGATGAACCAGAAGTTTGATGAAGAACCTCCCCACCAACTTCAGAAGAAATGGAGGGAGGAGAAGAAACTGCCCGAGAATCAGTTTGATCGGAAAAAGAACACAAATTGGAAGAATTGTTAGAAATAGGTACATCTAACCAAAAGACCAGTCACACTGTTCAAATTGTTCTCTAGTCAAATTTAGCAAAGAGCATGCTTGAGAATTGGACAAGTGAACTAAAGCTCTCTTATTCCACCATCCTCTACTACCAAGTAAAGCAGAAGCTTTACTGACAGAAGTTACCTGAACTGGAGTAGAGAACTTGGAGAGACCTTTAGAAACTCTTTTAGGGTTTTTAATAAGGACCCAATCACCAATCTTTAGCTCAAGTGAACTGAAACATTTTCCAAAATCATGTTTGTTTTTCATAACATTCTGTTTTTGTAAAACTCTATTAGACACATCACCATCATGAGATTCATTACCTTTAGCCTTGACATTCTTCTGAGATAACCACTTAGGGCACAATTTAGTATGAACACTCCTATTCCTTAACAAGGAAAAAGGAGACACTCCAGTGGTGCTAAGAGGAGAGATGTTATATGACCAAAACTTATCTTCAAGAAAATCTTTAACGTCACTGTGAGAAGAAATAGCTGTTTGAACAGCATCTTTGAGCAGTCTATTAGCTCGCTCAACCAAGCCATTCGAAGTGGGCGAGTAAAGAGCCACTTTAAAATGAACAACATCACGTTCAACCAAAAATGAAGAAAATGTCTCGGATATGAAATGGGAACCATTATCGGTAACTACAACAGATGGACAACCTTCAATCATAAACAATTTCTTTAGAAATTTTATGGCATTGGCAGAAGTTGGAGAGTCACAAAACATGTGATACACCCACTTTGAGTGATAGTCAATCAGTACAATGACATATTTAATCTCATGAGAAAGGACTTCAAATGGGCCGGAAAAATCTAAACCGACCTTTTCCCATGGTTTATCTGGGAAAGGAACGGGATGAAGAGGGTATTCATGAGTTTCCATTTCTTATCCGAAAGTAGGCATTCATTGCAAGAATCAATAATTTTTTTTACTTGAGACTCAATGGAAGGCCACCAGTAATGGGATTTGATAAGTTGAGATGTTTTTCTAATGCCTAGATGGCCTTGATGTGCGAATTTAATGATATCAAGCCTGATATCTGAGGGAGGAACAAAAACATCATGTCTCATTATCAAATTGTTAACCAGGGAAAGTTCAGAAGAGATCATAGCAAAGGCTTTTAAGTCATTAGACAGTTTTCTATTCTCTGGCCAGCCTTTAGAAATGTATCGTGCTACTAATTTTAAGTTATGATCTTTATCATATGCTTTAGACCAAGACTCTTCTGTAATACATGGACACAACTTTGTAGCATCAAGAGTGGCGACTACACACTTGATGTCACCAATTTCCACAAAACAAGATGAATCATTAAGTGCCATGCGAGATAAACAGTCAGCTCAAATTTTTTTATTTTACCACCAGATATATGTTTGATGTTAAAGTGAAACTCATGTAATTTTGACAACAGCCTGACTAGTCTTGAAGAGGCTCTCCCCAGACCATCACCATTAAGAAGTTGAGTGAGAGGCTTGTGGTCAGTGAATAAATCAAATTCACGTCCCCATATATAATTTTTGAATTTTTCAATGGCCCATACACAAGCCAAGGACTCTCGCTCAATAGTGCTATAGTGTGTTTCAGAATCTTTAAGTCTCCTGGAGGAAAAAGCAATTGTGTGTTCTCTCCCTGAAACCCACTGTCCTAAGACAGCACCTAATCCAGTCAAACTAGCATCAACCATTATGAAACATCTAGCAGAATCTTGAAAAGGATGCAAAGCAGGTGCTCCAACAATCATGTTCTTGATCCGAATAAAAGATGCATCAACCTCTTCTGACCAGTCAAATTTTGAACCTTTGCGTAACAAGGAACGAAGAGGTTCAATAATTAGTGCATAGCCTTTTACAAAACGGGCATAATATTCCGCTAAACCAAGAAAGGAGCGAAGGGCATCTTTGTCTTTAGGAGGGGAGGCATGAGTAATAGCCTCAATAAGAGAGGACTTGGGTTTTATGCCTTCAGGAGTCAAGGTATGACCTAAGTATTCCAAAGATTGTTAACCAAATTTACATTTGTCAGCCCTGACTGTCATGCCAGATTCATTGAGTTTACTCAAAACAGAAGTCAGATGTGACAAATGAGATTCCCAATCAGGAGAAAAAAACAAAATATCATCCTGATAGGCCTGTACACCAGACATAGACTGAAAAAGATGATCCATTATCTTTTGAAAAACACTAGCTGCACTAGCTAGCCCAAAGGGAAGTTTTAAGTATTTGTAAACTCCAAATGGGGTCACAAATGTGGTAAGATCTTGGGAGGCCTCAGTGAGGGGAACCTGATGGTATGCTGAACGCAGATCAATTAAAGAAAAATATTTTGCACCACCCAGATTGGCGAGGAGATCATGAATTTTGGGGAGGGGATGGCAGTCAACCAAAATATTTTTGTTTAATGTGCGTAAGTCGGCACATAGCCTGACCTCGCCATTCTTTTTGCGTACGATAACGATGGGCGAAACCCATTCGGAAGAGTCTGAAGGTGCAATAATACCATCATTTTTAAGAGAAGTGAGGACAGATTTAAGTTCATCCCTTGCGCTGATAGGGATTGGGCGAACTTTATGGACCACAGGTTGAGCACATGTTTTCAATTTGATCTCATGCTGAAAACCTTTCACAGTACCTGGTTGATTAGAAAAAACTTTTGGAAATTTATCCAAAATTTGTTTAATATCAGATTCGTGATCATTGACCAGGAGACATTCAGACACAAAAGGTGGAGCAGGAGAGTAATCCTCAGGAAGGTCACCTACTCTTATTGGATTGTCAGAACCAGGCATTAAATAAAGACCCATTTTAGCGAGATCTTGCCAGCCAACTATATTGCGACCATTAATCGCAACATAAATTTTTGTAATAATTGATCTGCCAAAGCACTCTAACCTATAGTTGAAATAGCCAAGCATGATAATGTCAAATTCACCGAACGCCTTAGGACTGAGATCGGATTCAATTAAAGAAATGGAGTTGTTCCATTTTTCATGAAAAATTACATCATTCAAAATAGTTATTGGAGATCCAGAATCTGCCATTACTAAAATTTCTGTGTCACCAAAAAGTGCAGAGCAGAATGGACCTTTAACTAATTTTGGAGCGTGAATATAATTGCACTGAATAGAAACAACCATATCTTGGAATTCATCTATGCAATCATCAATTTCAGTACATTCGATGTTGTTAATAGAGGGTCTGATAGGTTTTTTAACACATCTGCATAGACCCTGAAAATGTCCTATTTTTTTGCATAAAACACATCTTTTGCCAAGTGCAGGACAAGTAGGGTTGTTACCAAGATGAAACTTAGAACCGCACCTGTAACAAAAGGGGTTAGGTTTCTTAGGTAATTGTTTAAAAGATCGATTGACATTAACAACAATAACAGAATTAGAATTATCATGCGAGGAAGAGTGAAAAGGAATGTGAGGTTGGTCCTTCTGAAGAGCATTAGGTGCTGTTATAGACCTTTCAATGCTCTTTGCAATGTCAATGGTCTCTTGAAGTGTAGGTTTTTTTACAACTCAATAGGCGTTGTTGAATTTTTTTAGAATAACAAGAGAAAACAAATTGATCCCGGATATAGATGTCAGGATTTGACTCAAATTCACAAGTGGATGCTAAGATTCTCAATTGGACAATATATTCTTCAATAGATTCGTCTTCCCCTGTTTCCTTTTAAAGAAATTGTGTCTTTCAAGCATCTCGTTTGGTTCTTCACCATAATGCCTTGCTAGACGAGACAATGCTTCTTTATATTCATCCCAATGATCACCTGCATCACCAGTGGGAATAGGAGACCTTGGAAGATTTTCGAAAACATTCTGTGCAACAACTCCTAAACAGCCACATAATATAGCAACTTTTCTTTCAGGGGTAAATTTTACTGCGTCAATTGCAACAATATGATTAGCAAAAGCTCTGACCCATTGGCGCCAAGGTATAGTTGGTTTGCCAGGAAGTTGAAGAAAAGGTGGAGGTTGAGCAAACTGTTGTGAAGAAGCCATTGAAAATAAATTGATTCCTCAGATTGTGAAAAATTGAGAAATAATATATAAGTAAATAATTAAAATAATAAGAACAACAACATGTGTGTCTATAAATGAGTTATGAATAAACAAATGTAATTGTTAACTGGAAAGTTAAAAAGGAAACTGAAGTACAGGCAGTGGTGTGCCTGTCACCGAAGAAATCATACCTTTGTCGATGTATTGTTCATCAAAGTAGATAAAAGCAGGAGAATACCAGTGAAGGAGTTTCAAGCGCCGATGTCAGTCAGTCAAAATGACGTGAAATATGCACAGGTGAAAGGAGCCGATTCCGTGTAATAACGTAGCTAGGCAACCAATAAAATGGCCACCCGACGTGTGCGTGATGACAACAAAACGTAGAGAACGTCAAGTTGAGCTACGCTGAACACACGTCTACGCGGGGTGATGACGTGCATGTAGCAAAGACGTGCGTATGGAATGGCTGCGTAGGGGTACTCACGGCCTCGACGAAAATGATCGAGTGGAGCCACCAGGAAGATGTCGAAGCGCTGGAGAAGTCAGGTAAAGTTGGCGCTGAAGATGGGACAGCCAAAAAGTTCAAAGATGTTTGAAGAGATGGGCCGTCCGAAGGAAATGAGTCGGCAGAGGTTGATTGGCCGAGGATTTTCCTGGTGGGTATCTTGAAGAGGTTCGGGACCCGCCTCTTCGCCAAATGTGGTAAGGAAGATCCGTAGAAGATGTGAGTGGTTTGTAACCTTTTTATTGTCGGTTTGAAGACACCCACAGGTAAGTGCTGCCGCTCGACTCCAGGACTCCAGGCAACTGACTTTCGTTGTCCAGAGTACTAGAACCGAACGGAACCAACAGAATCAGAACAACACTTCATATGATAAGAAATGTGCCCTCGTGCTGAGTACAGCACGAGGACACCAGAGCAATATACCACACCGCCCTACCTCCCTCCCTCCCGTTGTCCGTGCCCATAACTCCCCCACCTCCCTGTCCCTGCGCGTTATCCGGGCCCTTCACTCTCCCCAGTCCCTACACGTTGTCCGTGCCTTTCACGTCCCCCTCCCTCCCGTTTCCGTAATGCCCCCAGCCCCCCAATTCAAACACATACAGAATCTATTCACAAAGGATTAACACCCCTCCAGACTTCTTGGCGCACCATTCTGTCTTTCAGTCAAAAACAATGTGCAAACGCACTTTAAACAGCTTCACACAAAAAGGTAGCCTAAATGCAACATTAGAAGTAACTTTTTTTCCCGTCATAGAAACCGCAAATATACGAAACAGTGGAAGGAATCTATATCAGCATCAATTGCCAAATATATACTACAACCATAAGGTTAGTATACACCTAACGCTGCATACAGGCTGCCACTGCCTACAAAGTATGGGTGTTGTGGAACAAAGGCATATAAAGGGTGATTGACTGTTCACATTATATTAATTCTTTTTCACCTCAACTACAAAACCCCCCAAAAATTGTCTACCATCACTTTTTCTTTTTTACTACAATACAAGCTGTATTTGGGGGTTTAATATTTAATGCAATTTACACTTTTAAATTACAATTAAATGTTTTAAAAACACATATACATTAATATTTACAATGCCAATAGCTCTAAATCAAACCATTGCGAGACCTATTGCATTTTCAATGCTTGTTTCCCTTGGCTGATGGGTCTAGCAGCAGGCATTCTGAGATCAGAACTCAACTGTAACAAGTTATTACAGTTGAGCGGCGACGCCATTTCTTTAATACAGGGACTAGGATGCATCACAAGTCTCCTGTAATCAGGAAAGTAGAGACAGGCTTCAGTACAGGGATTGCAGGCTTCCATGTACCATGAGTGCAATATATCCTATGGCACTTGTGATAAGGCAGGCAGGATTTCCTTTCCGGTTGTGATGGACTAACCCATCTGCCAAATTCTTTAAAAAAAAAAAAAAGGCTCTTAGTGGAAGTAACTTTTTCTAACCACAGACCTGCACACCTGGGCTAATTCCAAGACACAACATGTACTACCCCCCTTCACCAGCACAACACCCTATGCCTGAGTAGAGCCGCTGGGCAGGAAGGTTTATCGAATCGAGCAGGGAACATGGTTTTTGGTACAGAAAGTATGCTGAGGATAGGTAGCGTGGATTACATTGGGGCCCTCAGCAGGGTATGGAAGGAGGAGAACAGTGCGAGAGGAGGGTGGGTAAGTGGACGTGTTTAGAGGGTGGCTGCTTCCAAGATGCAACAATCTACCCACTGCCACTTCCTTCCCCTGGTGTGTCGTTCCCACGGCGCAAACAGCGTCTACATCGATCCACCATTTTTTTTTCTGGTGGAGTTCAAAAATAATTGTTAAATCGTGAAACTATGAGCTTTGCACTAAATAACAAAACCAGCGGAAAATACCACTGAACGTCTGCATGCATCTGTCCCCAACACCTCAAAAATTCCTGATGATGAGACAGTGTGCTATAGAAGTGTCATTGCAATCAATCAACACACTTTATAACCTTCCCCCAGGTTAGATAAAGTTTAAAATGTTGAGACACCTACATTGATTTAATTCAAGTTGAGGGATGCAAATTTGCATCCCCGGAGCCTTGGGCCTGTTTAACGGTATTTCTGGGTTCTGGTGCCCGTGGTGACAAATATCGCACAGCTGGCCTGCAGCCGTTTTGGATTCTGAACGGATCCCAGCTGGGCCTGTTCCTAAAGGAGTCAGAAATGTGCCATTTGGCTTTTTATATCCTGTCGGGAGGCTGTAGATTTTATTAATTCTGCCAGATGTTACATCACATTTCACTGCGCTCCGACATTTAGTGAAAGACAACTGCGAAATGTCAAAACAAATATTTGCCAAGAAGCGCCAACGGTGACGGGCATATGTATGGGCACCCGCGTCTGATGAGCGACTAGGAACATGGGATTTGAACAGCTGTCTTCCAAATGGCACAGGAGTCGCGGGACAACTGTATCCTGCATTCCTGTGTTCATAGCCCATTCAGTGGCTGAACCAACTCTCATCTGGCAGCTCTTAAGTACCTTATAAGAACCTACAAGAAAGATGTCCACCAGTGGTCCATGTGGGTGGGATCAAGGTCAAAGTTTCAGGAAGTGTACATGGGATTAATTTGCATACAATTAGTGTAAATGGTAATTTTACACATTTTTAGGGGTTGCCTTGAGACTCTAGTAAGGCTCGAGCTCTCATTGCCCAGTGTTGGATATCCCTGGCATAGATCACCTTGGCCAAAGCTGCAAAGGAAACATATTCAACCTCTGCATAACAACCACAAAGAGCTAGCCTGGTAGCTCAACTGTAATAATTTATTACAGTTGAGTTCCGACCTCACAATGCCTGCTGCTAGTGCCAGCAGCCAAGGGGAAAAGGCAGACCACATATCATAATTGAAGAAGCAGTTTCAAAAACGAAAACAAATTGACTTTTCCTTCTGCTGCTCTATTTTTCTAGATGAACAGTGATAAGCTGGAAGAAAATATTTATGGAAACACGTTTCCTCCCAGAGCAATTTTCACTTTCATTGTCGGTGGTGAATGATATTTCAGAGTTAAAAAAGAGACAATGTGGTCAAGGAGGACTTTCACTGCTTCCATTATTTCAGCTAAAACAGCAGCATGGCACCCATATTGTAGTTCTCAATTTGTTCAATCTTAGTCCAGCTGTTCTCTGACAAGCCTGACCCTTGGCTAGGCTCCTCCATGTACATTTTTTGCATCGCCCACCTCTGCTTACACTGTAACCATAGTTTCTCAACCCACAGCATCATAGCCTGACTCTTGTTTCGTTTACTCTAAAAGTGAAAACATAGCCAATGTGTTCGAAATAGGGTTTCTGGTTAGCTAGGGTATGCGCCTAAGCCGGGCAGATCCCATCACTCTAGTCAGGGCAAGTGAGTTACACACCACAGACAACCTGTGCTCACCCCTGGCAGTTTGGCACACAGCAGTCAGGCGTATCCCCAGAGGCAGTGTTTAAAGCGTTTGCGCAATACACACACACACACACACACCAGTGACACAATAAATGCACTGCAAAGGAGAAACATAGACCATAATATTATCAACTAATAGTTACTTTACCAACTAGGCAATTGTCATAACCTCACAATGAGTGCAATAGGAGAAAGGCCACTAGGTTGCACGTCATGAAAACACAGTCCCTGAGCGCACAATGATTACCGTGAAATAATACTCGTTATCCAGACACGGCAAAGTAAAAACGATAAATATCATAACATCAGGCCATGAAAGGCAGCAGTTAGATTAGGAAAAGATACCACATGAATCTCCATACTTCACGAGTAGCATCTAAATCCTAGAGTATAAGGCTAAACACATCTGTAACAGTAAGAACAAATGATCCTGGAACACCTGCCCTTCTATTAGCAGGGTTATTGAACTCACTCTGGGCTTACTGAGTGAATGCTCTGATAGAACTGAGTACGCGCTCGGGCACCTGACCGCCTCCCCAGTGACAATACAGTAATCTCCTGGCAGTGAAGAGAATAGAGGCGCTGGGGCTGCCGTCATGGCTTCCCCTGTAATGCCACCAACAACAGCTGCCCCCCCAAGGTACGTCCTAGCCGGGGGAGGGGGCACAAACAGCAGATTTTAGCGGGGAGACCCCCTCTGTAATTTTGGGGCCGGCAGCCAAGGAGCGCTGTGCCAAAAATGTTGAGCTTGTTCGGGTGTTCTTTAAATGAATGAACAGGGCGCAGCACCATAATACCAGGACCGCCCTGGTCTGGTTATTGATGACGATAAGGCAGGGTGATCTCCTGTGGCGAATAGTGAACGCTGTGTGATCTGCAAGACCAATTCGGGTCCAACCACTGTCAAGTGAGTTTTCCGCTGGTGTCACATGGAGGCTCCTCTGGGTTGAGGCTTTGCAGCCAACTACTTCCACCGCCTTAGACCCAGTCGTGTGTGCAAAGGGGCCGTGCTAAGGAGGGGGTTTGCGAGATGCAGCAGTGAACTCGGGCAGCGCCGTCTACAGCCAAACTCCAGGAAAGAGGATCTTTGAAAGATCATGTTGGCAGTGCTAGCCACATACTGTTTGAGGTCAGGACAAGGGAATAAGCTAAAAACCGCTCCCCATGTGCTTCCGATCAGGGTCCCACAAAAGCGTTCTCCACAAGCTGGAGACAAAGCACTTAACACGTGCTGGTCAAGGAGCGGAAAACACATGCTACTCTGTGACTCAAGGCAGCATCGTCCTGGGACCCTGAGGGGTCCCAATTGTATGGGAGCAGCCCACCTGCTGTGGAGAGCACTGGAGGCACATAGAGCATGGAACAGCCAGCCAGCACTTCAGGGTCCTTGCAGTAAGGGGTCAGTCCTTTTCCTATCCAAGCAGGCCACAGGACAGCACAACAAGCAAGTCAGTCCAATGGCGGCTCTTCCTGGTAGCATAACAGTTCCTTCTAGCAATGTGCAATCTGTTGAGCCAGCAGTGTCTGGTTACTAGTCCCACACTTTATCTAACATTATTGAGGAAGAGCCCCTGTACTTATACTCAAAATGTCTTTGATGTGGAGGTAACTTCAAAAGAAATCTTAGAAATGCACAACACCCCCATTCAACCCCAGCCCTGGCCCCAGACATTAGCAGTGGGTTAATTAGCCCTTTGTATGAGTGCAGTACACAGCCTATACAAATGTAAGTGTACCCGCCTCCCTCTCTCCCAGCCAAAGAAGTGCATTCAGTATGCAGATAAAAGCAGATGCAACTCTGTTACACCCAACCCTTCTGTGTGATGGCTATCTGGAAAGTATGCACAAAGCCTAACTGTCACTCCACCCTAGACGTGGATTGGAGCCATGCTGCAAAGCACAAGAGTCAGAAGCACAGTAAAATGCCCACTTTCTAAATGTGGCATTTCTACAAAAGTAATGAAATATCCATCTACAGCAATAAGCAGGATTTATCACCCCTATTCCAAACTTATCAAACATGGCAGTGCTACTCCTTTCAGATCAGGAATTGCCACTGAGAAATATATCAGGAAATTCCCAAAGCAAACCTATGAGAGGAGCAGCACTCACAGTAGTGAAACACGAAATAGGGTGTTAAAAGGGCCAGGTCCAACACAGTGTATCCAAAAATCACTCGTTTCTAGTGTATATACAGGCCTCGTGGTAGATGACTATGCCTTGCCTCAAGACACAGAGAGGCATAAGGATCCAGCCACGGGTGGAACGACATAAGCAGTTGTACTTGAGCAGTGTCAGGGGTGGAGAACTCCTCGCGGCCGAGCCCATTGGTATTTAACTTATTTAAAACGGTCTGCTCTCCTTCATGCACTCTCAAGGAATAAGTATTAAAAATAAAAATGTGGTTTGACAGTGGAAATATTCAAGTCATCCCATTAAAAAGGATGACAAAGAAGGTTTGCTCCACGGGAGGACAAACACAATAAGAAGAAGAAAAGCCATTGAATAAGAAGCAAACATACGAGTTACAATAAAACCAACCAATGGTATGCAGTGGGCGGGCTCCTAGTCCACTAGAAGTTTTTGGTATGGTCCATAGGTAGGGTTGCCACCTGGCTTTTTTTTACTGACCTGGCCTGTATTTTTAAGTCTAGGTTGCTAAAAATGTGGGTAAAACTGATACATAAACCTAAAACTGCAAACACGGAAAGATCAGCCAAAAATATTTGTGAGCTCTGGTAAACATTTCAGAAAGACTATTAGAGCAAATAGAGGCACTATTGCTATGTTACAAAAACAATCTTGCCAATTTTACACAAATTCTGCTTCCCCTAACTGCCTGTGGATGTGACCGAATAGCAGGACAAACAATTGGCTGGTATTTTTTTATCAAGAAAGGTGGCAACACAATCATAGGTTTTTCAACCACAGACAGTTTAAAGCTGTCAAAGAGTGAAAAGAGGTATTTAGGCAAGGCCTACAATTCTTGCACTTTGCCCCTTTCAGAAAAAGATTATTTTATCCGGTTCAGCTCAGCCATTTACCAAGGACTTTCATCGCCTTACCCTTCCCAAATGGAACCTCAGGGGGGCGCACTGTTTGCCGCATCAAGGGCTTTTTTGCCTGCAAGGCTGCATCGGATTGGCAAGTCACTATAGCATCACCTGAGCATGTCAGACAGAGATGATACGAG
The DNA here is from genome assembly GCF_964263255.1 of Lissotriton vulgaris. NCBI lineage: Eukaryota > Metazoa > Chordata > Amphibia > Caudata > Salamandridae > Lissotriton > Lissotriton vulgaris. The sequence continues at coordinate 86,410,794 of NC_141697.1, read as the reverse complement.
CAGCAAGCAAGACTTCTCACTGTAGAAGTACGCTCGCTCCGCACGCCGTCCGAGGGAGCCACTGAGACCTTAATTAAGAATTATAGGTACAACTGACCCATAACACTACAGCGCACTTCTTGAGGCCCTAAGAAGAAACGGTAAGTGCAATTACTTACCTACGCAGGGCACGCAATAGTGACTTGCCAATCAGGTCCTGAAGAAAGCCCTCTGACCCGACTGGGCACCACTAGGGCTGAAACATGTTGACCGCTCGACCACCCATTTCTTGACACAGGTGCTATAGATCAGTAGCCCTTCTATTCACGCACAGCAATTCTTTTTAATCTTGCCCCACCCTGACTAAATAAATTTGAAACAGTGGCACGGAGGTAATTTTAGGTTCACTCCACTCTCACCCCTCCTGATCACCATCCCTGATCCTTACTGCGAATAACCAGTTGGTCTCCCTCCTGGTGGAGGAAAGCACAGATAAGACCCAATGATGATGCTTTTCACGTAAGAAATAAAAGCGGACAACCAAGATGAACAAGTTACTTACCTTCGGTAACGATATATCTGTAAGAAACATTAGTTAGTGTTAGATTCCTTACCTTAGAATATCCCCAGGCGTCAGTCTGGATCCGGAAACTTTTGCGTAGCAGTACCCCTGCGCGTCGGTAGGCGTCGTCTGCAGGCGTCCCCTGCGGCTCCGCGTCCGTCGTTGGCGTCGTGCGCCGTGATGACGTCGCTGGAGTATATAGACGCCGCCTCCGCGCGCTGACGTCAGTTCTTTGCACACAGCATTTCCGCGCCAGGAGACGCAGAGCCATGAGAGAACCAACACTGGTGCCATGTAAAACTAGGGCCCTGAAAGGGATGACCTTAACCCTAGGTATCAGTTCGCAGAACGGGGAGGATGGGTGGGTTCGGTAAGGAATCTAACACTAACTAATGTTTCTTACAGATATATCGTTACCGAAGGTAAGTAACTTGTTCATCTGAAAGAAACACTTTAGTGTTAGATTCCTTACCTTAGAATACATACCCCAGCAATACCAACCCCGGTGGTGGGTCTGCGAACCAATACAATACTACACCAGAAAGTCCTGGAGGACAGAACGGCCAAAGAAGCCATCCCTCCGGACTTGACTGTCCAGGCAGTAGTGCCTCGCAAATGTGTGCAGCGAGGCCCACGTAGCCGCTTGGCAAATGTCCTGCAAGGGGACTCCCCGGCCCAGGGCAGTAGTAGCCGCCGTGGCCCGAGTGGAATGGGCCCTAAGCCCAACAGGAGGCTCCTTCCGAGCCAAAGAGTAGCACGCTTTGATGCAGAGGACGACCCATCGAGAGATGGTTCGTTTACAAACCGCCCGTCCCTTCTTCGCACCCACGTAGCCAACAAACAGTTGGTCATCAACCCGGAACTGGCGTGTGCCATCCATGTAGAATGAAAGCGCACGTTTTGGGTCCAGACGGTGGAGCCGCTCTTCATCCTTTGAAGGATGCGGAGGCGGGAAGAAGGAAGGGAGGGTGATGGACTGCCCGATGTGAAAGGCCGAAACAACCTTGGGCAGGAAAGAAGGTCTAGTCCTCAGAACCACCTTATCAGGATGAATGGACAGGAAAGGAGGTTGGACAGAAAGAGCCTGGAGCTCACTCACTCTCCTGGCAGAGGTGATGGCAACCAGGAAAGCCGTCTTTAAAGTCAGGAGACGGAGAGGACAAGAATGAAGGGGCTCAAAGGGAGCACACATCAGGAAGGTCAGAACCAGGTTCAAATCCCACTGAGGCATCACAAACAGAACAGGTGGAAACATGTGAGTGATGCCTTTTAAGAACCGAGTTACAATCGGGGATTTGAACAAAGAAGGCTGATCAGGAAGCCTCAAAAAGGCTGAAAGGGCAGAAAGGTAGCCCTTGATAGTGCCCAGAGCAGAGCCCTGCTGGGCAAGAGAAAGAAGAAACAGAAGAACCTCCGAAAGAGGGGCAGAGAGAGGATCCACAGCCTTTGCTGTGCACCATGCCACAAATCTGTTCCACCGACAGGCGTATACCGACTTAGTGGAGGGACGCCTGGCTGCCAGAATAACATCACTGACTTCAGGAGGCAAGTCAAATGGCCTCAACTGCCGCCGCTCAATCTCCAAGCATGGAGGTGGAGACTGGACAGGTTCGGGTGGAGGACCGTCCCCTGCTGCTGCGACAGAAGGTCCTCCTGAAGGGGCAGGCGGATCGGGGGACCGACTGACATGCTGAGTAGCTCGGGATACCAGTATCTTCGAGCCCAGTCCGGAGCCACAAGGATAACTTGGGCCCGGTCGCGCCTGATCTTCTTCAGCACTCTGGGCAGAAGTGGTATAGGCGGAAAGGCGTATAACAGACCGCAACTCCACTCGCGCCGAAAGGCGTCGCCGTGCGAGTGCCGTCTTGGAAACTCCAACGCGAAGAACTGATGACATTGCGCGTTCTCTTCTGTGGCGAATAGATCTAACCAAGGCTCTCCCCATTGCAGAAAGATGCCTTGCGCCACGTCCGAGTTCAGACGCCATTCGTGATCCATCGAGCACCGACGGCTGAGTTCGTCCGCCCTAGCGTTCAGAGAACCTGCCAGGTGTTGAACCGTCAGAGTCACGCCCTGACGTTCCAGCCATTGCCAGAGGCGCAGAGCCTCCTGGCAAAGGGTCCACGACCCCACTCCGCCCTGTTTGTTGCAGTACCACATGGCGGTGGTGTTGTCGGTGAACACCTGCACCACACTCCCGTTGACAAAGGGGAGGAATGCCTTCAGTGCCAGACGAATCGCCCGCAGCTCCAACAGGTTGATATGGAGCCGGGACTCCGCCGGAGACCAGATGCCTCTGATCTCTGCCTCTCCCAAGTGGCCACCCCAGCCCTGGAGGGACGCGTCCGTCACAACAACGTGCTCCGGTTGGGGAAGGGAGAGGGACTTGCCCCTGACCCAATCGCGGTCCGTAAGCCACCACTGCAGTTGTCTCGCAGTGCCCTCCGAGATCAAGACGTGGTCGGACAAGTTGCCCTGATGCTGGGCCCACTGAAACTTCAGGTCCCACTGCAGAGCCCGCATCCGCCACCGGGCGTGATGCACCAGAAGGATGCAGGAAGCCATCAGTCCCAGCAGCCGCAGCGTCAACCTGACCGAAACCCGGGATAACGGCTGAAAGATGGGAATCAAAGCCTGAATATCCCGAACCCGCCGTTCCAGAGGATAAACCCGAAACTGCGCCGAGTCCAGAACCGCTCCGATGAAAAGGAGCTTTTGAGAGGGACACAGGTGTGATTTCGGCACATTGATGGAGAACCCCAGGTCGTGCAAGAGGTCTGCCGCCATCTGAAGGTGGTGGACGACTGTCTGGGGCGAGCCCGCCTTCAACAACCAGTCGTCTAGGTAGGGGAAGACTGAAACCCCTAACCTGCGCAGATGGGCTGCGACCACCGCCATCACCTTTGTGAACACCCGTGGGGCGCTGGTAAGGCCGAAGGGAAGCACGATAAACTGAAAGTGCTCCAGGCCTACCGTGAACCGCAGGTAACGCCGGTGGGCCGGCAGGACGGGGATGTGAAAATAGGCGTCCTGCAAGTCCAACGCTACCATCCAGTCTTGTGGGTCTAGAGCAGCCAAGACCTGAGCTAACGTCAACATCTTGAACTTCTCCTTCCGGAGGAAGCCGTTGACGTTCCTTAGATCCAAGATAGGACGTAGGCCCCCCTTGTCCTTCTTGGGCACCAGAAAGTAGTGGGAATAACAACCACGCCCTACTTCTGGCCCAGGAACGCGCTCGATGGCCCCCTTGGCCAAGAGGGCCGCAACTTCCTCCTGCAGAAGTGTCAAGTGGTCCCCCGACACACGGTGGTTCTGCGGTTGCATGGCTGGAGGAGAGGTCTCGAAGGGGAGGGAGTAGCCCCTTCGGACAATTTGCAGCACCCACCTGTCCGAAGTGATCGTGCGCCAGTGAGCGTGGTGATGGCGAACCCTGCCACCCACTGGCGACACATGGGGCTGAAAGCACGGACTAGGAGGATTTTGAGGCAGATGCTGCGGGGGAGGTGTGGCCTGACCCCGCCGTTGTCCCCGACCGCCGCCACGGCGGTTTCCACGGCCGCCACCGCGTTGAAAGGATTGTTGCGGCGCGTGGCTGGCAGCACGTGTGGGGGCGCCCCTTCCTTGGCCACGAAAGGGACGAAACGAACCCGTTTGCTGACGCTGGGTCGAGAGACCCAAGGACTTGGCCGTGACCCTGGAGTCCTTGAAGCGTTCCAGCGCGTGGTCCGCCTTGTCACCGAACAGGTGACAGCCATCAAACGGCATGTCCATCAGTGTATTCTGGACATCAGCCGAAAAGTTGGCGGATCTCAGCCAGGCGTGGCGGCGAATCGCCACTGTCGTTGACATAGCTCTGCCCAGCGAGTCGGTCGTATCAAGACCACACCGTATCGAATATTTCGCTGCATCTCGGCCCTCAGCCACAGCCTGACCGAGTTTAGCCCACACCTCCATGGGGCATTCTGGCAGCAGTTCCGCGACCGTATCCCACACAGAGTGGGTGTAGCGGCCCAAGAGGCAAGCGGTGTTGCAAGACCGCAGGCCCAAACTAATGGACGAGAAGACCTTCTTGCCAAACTGGTCATACCTCTTGGATTCCCGGTCGGGCGGGGCCGACGGGAATGCAGACTGGGAGGTCGAGGCCTGGATCACCAGACTCTCAGGAGTGGGGTGGGTAGACAGGAACTTGGGGTCGTCCGGACAAGGACGGTGGCGCCTGGCCACGTTCCGATCAACAGGCGCACCTGAAGCGGGCCTGGACCACGTGCCCAACAGAACGTCTGACAAGGCTTCATTAAACGGCAGCAGTGGCTCCTGTGGGCATGACTGCGGTTTGAAGACCTCAGTGAGGATGTTAGAGCTCAAGGTGTAAGGCCTTGGCAGCCCTCATCAGCACCACTGAATATGCAGCTCCCTCCGATGCCACGGTTGGAGGAGAGATCAAACCAGGGTTAGGAGAGTCGTCCAAACCACTGGCATCCCCCAAGTCACCTGTCCAGTCTGGGTCATACTGGCACTCGCGTGACAGAGGGTCCTCGGACCCCTCCCAACCTTCACCGAACTCTTCATCTTCTCCGTATTCGGAGTCAACGATGTAGACCGGCTCCTCGGGGTTCATGGGCCCCATCGGCGCCGGGACCGGCGTCGAGCGACGCCCGTCCGGCCCCGCGTCCGGCGTCGGTGAAGGTAAGGGGACGGCGCCGCCCGGAGCCGGAGCCGGAGCCGGAGCCGGAGCCCCAGTGCCGCCCGAAGCCGGCACCGAGGAACCGGCGTCGCGCGGAGGCAGCGCCGGGGGCAACCCCGATGGGTTCGGCGCCGGGTTGGATGGACGTCCATCCGGCGTCGACCCCGAAGGCCCTAGCGGCGCCGGGATCGGCGCCGCCGGCGGCGCCGGAGTCGGAGCATCCGACGGCGTCGAGGTAGGGTCAGCTGAACCGCTAGGGCCCCCGGACGGGTTCACTGGGCCCGTAGGCGCCGTGGAACCCGCCGGAGGGGATAGGGCCCTCATGGCCATGAGGAACGCCTCTATCTCCTCAGGCATCGCACCGTGCCCAGGGACCGGAGGGTATGGGGCAGGCCGCGCCGGCGACTCCCGCGGAGCCGCGGGGTTGGGGTCACCCGAACCCCCGGCCGCATCGCGCGAGCGTCGGGGGGAGTCGGGGGTGCGATGACGACGCCCCGACTTCTTGTGCTTCTTACCTGACGAGGATGACGAGTGGTGTCGACTTCCGGAACGCTCGGCGCGGCTCCTCGACCGCTCCCTCGAACGCTCTCTCGACCTCCGGCCGGACCGGGACCGCTCCCGGTCCCGACGTGGGGCCGACACCCGGAGCTCCAGTAGCTTGCGGGACCGCTCCCGTCTAGCCTTGTTGGTAAGGGCCCGGCAGTCGACGCAGGAGTCCACGTCGTGGTCGGGGCCCAGACACCGGAGACAGAGGCGGTGATGGTCTGTGACCGACATCGTGCGCTCACAGTCATCACAGTGCTTGAACCCAGGCATCCTAACAGGCACAAAGTGATAACAATTCGAAAAAACTTGGTCAAAGACCGGAGTACTGCTCTTCAGATCTGCGTCCACTGGCGCGGAAAAAAGAAGAACTGACGTCAGCGCGCGGAGGCGGCGTCTATATACTCCAGCGACGTCATCACGGCGCACGACGCCAACGACGGACGCGGAGCCGCAGGGGACGCCTGCAGACGACGCCTACCGACGCGCAGGGGTACTGCTACGCAAAAGTTTCCGGATCCAGACTGACGCCTGGGGATATTCTAAGGTAAGGAATCTAACACTAACGTGTTTCTTTCAGATATACCGCTACTACGAGTAATATGTGAATTAGGGTTTTTTAGACAGTAAGAACCCCAGACCCTGGTAAAAACAGGACAAGTGATCCATTCTCCCCATATCAATTGATACCTTTTGTCAGTCGCAATTTTCCTTGTATTGCTATTAAATCAACTGTTTTTGTTTCCATTAAGTAAATAAATAGAATTAAATAAAAATCTAAAACTTGGTAAGGCCAGATCTATGCCAATGCTTGTTTCATATATTCCATCCAATACCCCGAGTTACCTTTTCCTTTTAAATTTGCTTTTGTAGTTTGATGAGTCTGTCTGACAATGATTCTTATTGTCATTCCGAAAGTAAGCCACGGTTAGCGTATCTGACTGCTCACGCCCTTTCCAAATTAATCTGTTCGCTGAGCACTAAATTCAAAGAGCCCAGGTGACCTGGTTTCCTGCACACGGCTCTCATCTCGGTGCAGTTACTTGTAATTTCTTCGGATTTAGAGAAAAAAACGTGCTCCTCTCCTCAGGTCAATTCCATTTCCCTTTCTGAGGCGTTGGAACACTAGACTGAGATCGGACCCTGATTTGGATGCAGATGAAAAAAGACCAGAAAAGGCAGGCTTTTATCTGTCTCCTAAAGAATGGGAAGGTGGTAATTGCTGTAAATTGATGGTTAGACTCCATGAAAGCAGCTTGATGGAAGAAAGGATTTCCTCCTCAACAGATGTCCTTGTGAAGTGGAACAACCAGGAAGTGTTTGTCTCCGAAGCCTAAGATTCTATCTGGTAGGTAGACGCCAATCCTATTTTTAAGGTCAACTGAGGTATCATAACATCATCTTGCGTGCCAAGGACACCTTAAACGTGATACTGGCCCTTAAAAGCAGACAAGGTGAATTTCTGAGTATCTACGTCTTCTGCGGGACTGTCTGCACACTAATTACAACACGATTGGTGCCGTAAAACATGCCATCTTTGCTTTGTTTAGACAGGTCAGTAAAGAAAGTGTTGCAATATCACGCCTGGCTCCGATGATGACCCAAGATTGACTTCAGATATAAATGGTCTTATCTCTTGAAGAGCTTCAGATGGTACGTGGTGGACCTTCACATTTAACTAACTTGGCAGCCTAAGTCACACCACAGTCAAATAAACCAAAAGTTGCTTCCGTTAAAGGCTTGGATGGCTAGTAGATGTTCGAAGGTAGATACATAATGTTCTTATATCATGCTGCAAAGGACGAACATGAATCTTGCACCATTTAGGCTTAACCAATTCTCTTACATTCACACCTGGATCTTCTCCTATACATACTGAAGCCTACTTAAGTTAGCTGGTGTACCCACAGTGAGTAGGAGAATCAGCTATGTCTTATCGGTATAGGTTTGAAACCCTACACTCGTGTCACTTAACAGTTCAAACGTTAGGTGGCACTGTGCATCTGATTGATATAAATATATATATATATATATATATATATATATATATATATATATATATATATATATATATATCAGCTGCATTTTCCTGTCCTGATTATAACCACTGCAGTGCTCTTACTTACTCCAAACACCCCCGGAAACTAGTCAATATACACTGATGACTTCAAGAAGGGGCCTGATGGCCAATTCCCAAAACAAAACTATCTTAGGAGGCAACAAACAGTCAACCACCCGAATTAACATACACTATTTCCTTTAAATCTTTTTTTTTATTTTTTTTTTAGAGTTTTATATAGTGCGAACTAAACCTCAACATATCAGGTATCGGAGCGCTTTACACGAGCACCAGTTTAGGTACAGATGGACAGAATATATTGATATTGGTTAAATGTGGCAAATTTAGCACGTCAATTAGTCTGAAATCTAAACTTGGATAAGAGCACATGTATGAGGAAAAGACAAAGACACAAGTGTTATGATGATTGAGACCCTTAAACCTGGCTCGCTAGGTCATCAATTGGCTCTGATATTTACCATTTATTTAAGTGATTCATTTCCTGAGCTCCAATCTTTAGTTTCCTTTAACAGCCGCATCCCTGAATGGCAGATCTTATGTGTGTATACAAGAAAGTGGTATTTATTGATACAGAGACATGAACCGATTTGGGCTTTCTAAACCTTGTGCACTTTTCCCTTCCGATTCGCTCTTTCATCCCACACACACGCTCTCAGGCAGTCTGTTTTTCTTGATGTACCTACTCTGAGCCAGCCTGCAATAAATGTATTTGATGTCTTACGATTATCAAAGAAAACCCTTTGTTGAAACCATCAAACGTGTATCTTTTTAACCAGTGACAAAAATAATAATATCAAAATAATTGTAATTTTATTAATATCAATGTTATTAACTAATCAAATTCTAAATGTGTGTACATCTGATATTCAAGGGTAGTGATGTGGGTTTTCAATATTGTAACACAGCAGCAGCTCACTAATATTACTGCAAATAATGTCTGTGACACCCTCCCATTTCCTGTGAGGTCCTGTACTGATCTAAAAGAAACTTTTTATATGGATGTTGCATCAAACAAACATTTTATCTGCAAAATGTCTGTGATGACTCTCACAAATTAAAACAAGCATTTGCAATGCAATAGGTCTCGCATTATTAAAGTTTAAGCTATTGGTGTTGCATTATTTAGCAATGCCAATAGCTCAATATTTAATAATGCGAGACCTATTGCATTGCAAATGCTTTTTTATATTTTTTGTTTGCAGCCCAAAATGATTACACCATTGTAACGTCTTGGGCCTGATTTAGAGTTTGATGAATGGGCTACTCCATCACAAACATGACAGATGCCTTTTTCCAGAGCATTATAATCACAGGACACTTGTAATAAGGCGGATGGGATATCCGTAACCTTTGTGACGAAGAAGCCTTCCGCCAGACTCTATTCAGGTCCCTAATATTTTAAATGTACCAGACCAGGGGGTACTGTTTGCTTTTATTTTAAGTTAAGTTTGTTGTGAAAACACACATCCACCTTTTATGTAGCTGTTCACGTCTGCTCCGGGAATTGTGAGGCCTTCTTTTGTATTAGGAAGCCGGACCTGGAAAAACAATTGTTCCTTGTGGGATCTCGAGCTGTAATGTCACAGCAGTGAGAAATAACTATCCGCTATAACTGGGGAAGAAGCTGCCTAGTAAAACTGAACATTTTGTTTCATGGTGAGATAATTACATGTGTGATCCAATCGTGCAGGAAAAATGAAAGGAACAGAAAGTAACACAATTTAACAAGAGAAACAACCCATAGGCGAACACTTCTGGGGTGGCATGGTCGTCTCTTCCGGGGCAGCAGCTGGAGGAGGACCCTTCCAGGATAGGCAAACCTTCGAGGCAGTCATTCTTTCTGGCCAATCACAGAATTGATGGCGAACTATAGTCACCAAGGTTCACCCGGTATTGCCCTGTCCATGTGCCCGCCCACCCCCAATGCCTGCGAGCTGGTGAAGGAGCCAGGCTGATGCATGAGCTGCGCCCTGGCCGAGGGCCAGGCCTGCGGGGTCTACACGGAGCGCTGCGCCAAGAGCCTGCGCTGCCTGCCCCGCCAGTACGAGGACAAGCCCCTGCACGGCCGAGGAGTCTGCCTGCCTGCCCGGGAAGAGCTACCGGGAGGCAACCAAGGCGGGTGAGTGACGGCACTGCCGTGCCTGCGAGCGCCGCGCTGCTCCGACTGCACTGAAGCAAAGCGCCTCACCAGGCTGCGCTGTATGTGCATTGCGTTATCGCGTTGGGTGTGACATCACGGCTGTGCTTGATTCGGACGTGCTGCTTCGCCTACCTGCCCTAGTCCGACTGGCGGACTAAACAAAGCGCCTCGCCAGGCTGCGCTGTGTTAGCGTGGCGTCATCGCGTTGGGTGTGGCTTCACTGCCGTGCGTGAAAGCACGCTGCTCTGTCAAAATGTAATATTGAGAGGTGCCGCTATTTGCGTAACAAACCCGACTGCGAAGTACCCTCTTCCCCAGCGCTGTGTGCAAGTGTGACGTCACAGCGTTGGACATGACATCACGCGACCAAGATGCTCTGACTGTGAGTTTAAGAAACGCGCCACTGTGCTAAGCACAGCGCCTAGTGCAGTACCCTCATCCCAGCGCTGTGCAAGCGTGACATCATGGCTTTGGGTGTGGCGTCGCGCGCCTAGATTCTCTGTCTGACTGTGAGTTTGAGAGACGCGACACTGTGCTAAACACAGAACTGTGTGCAGTACCCAACTTTCTAGCGCAGTGCAAGCTTAACTTTCATGCGCAGGGTGTGACGTCGCTTCAGTGAGATAAACAGAGAAGAGGCAGTGCAGTGTCATTACCGTGTGTTTAAACACTGTTTCTATTCCCTGTGTGCCACTGTCTCACCCCGCATTAAAAAAAAAGTGAAATTGCATAAGGCTTGCGAGGAAGGAGAGGGACAAGAGATGTGCACATCGCGTGTCTGGACGTGCGTGTTCACACGTGCGTTCACATTTCCAGTCCGTCCTGAGCGTGCACATCTCCTGTCTCCCGTCCGAAGCATGTCAGTAACAATAGATCTTGCTGGCGACAGCGCTTTTGCGCTGTAGTCGCCAGGTGAGACCTAAAAATGATAGAAATACGCTATTAACAACAATCAGTTTAAAAATTATTCAGAGGGATCAGGGCAAGACTCTCTGCAGAACAGAGCAGTCTCCATCAGGGGGCCCTCAAAAGGCTGGGGCCTTGGGCCAGAGCCCACTTTGCCCATGCCTTAAAAAGTCTCTGCTTGTATTGTGTTAGAGCAAATGTCTTTGCAAGACCAGGGATTACGATCAGGAGTAAAGGGCTTATGTTCTACTGTTTCCAAGCGCTATGTTCGAAGATGGGCTTGTCTTGTTCAGATGCTTGTGGGATACGTTTTAATGTTTTTAATGCTCACACTGACGTGAATGTTTTGGACTGCACTAAGTTTGATCAAGTTCATGTCCACTCGAATGGGAAAGAAATCCAAATTCTGAATTCCTACCCTCCGAACTCCCTAGGTTTCTTCCTTCCTACATGATGTTGTTACCACCATGTCTAGGACATCAGGCTTGAGAGTCTAAGAAGAGGTGAAAGGAGGCATTTCTGCCTAGACTCCAGCACCAATACTTCAGCCCACAAACTGATTTGTGGCTTGAATTTGGCCTGTGCAGTTTCTGAGGATTGGGCTGGTTTACATGAAGTTAGTTCACACCAACACTGCTCTGGATGCAGCATTTTAGATTTGTGCAGTTTGCAGATTTCGTTCTTGTTCAGCTCTTTCCACTTGACCTCTAAGTAGCTTTTTAATCTAATGAGTCTGTCGTTTGCTGATGCTCTTAAACTAAGTATACATAGTTTAAATCCAACTAATGAGTCTATTACAACCTCGCCCCTTCTATCACAGTTCTTTTTCACATTCATACGAGGTTTGAGAGAGAGTTTTAAAGACGTTGTTGTACATGGCTTCATACAAAGACAGACACATCTGGCAGCAGCTGCAAAGTCAGAGGAAAAGCAGTGGCTGCAGGGTAAACAACAGTAATCTGCACCACTCTCAACCAGCTAGTAAAACTCAATAAAGCTAAAGTCATAATCCAACAAGCACTGACAAATCTATTAAGTCTCACCTTGGAAACTTGTTAACCAACATTTGGTTTTGACATTGCTTGTGGATAACTAGGATTAGGGAAAAACTAAAATGGCAGGGCCAGCGTGATGACCTCTGAGTGCATGTGTCTCCCTACGAGCACACACATTCTTCATGACGCAGCAGCCATTTCTTCTTTTCTTAATTTACCATTTCAAGATGGCGGACTCCAATCTTGGAGCGATAAATTAACAACAAAATAAAAGTTACACGAAGATGCATTGTAGAGAAAGGAGCCGCCTGGTACTAAATTGCAGTTGCTGAACCCTCTGCAAAAGTTTAAAAAGATAGAATTTTAAACACCAGGACTGCGAACGGTAGATAGCAGCGGGAAGGGGGGCAGTCGAACAACTGAACATTGCTGGGCGGCTGGGAGCTAGACAACAGCAATCAAGGAAGAAGCGCTAACTACCACCTGCTGCAGCCCCAGAGTCCCAAACATACATTCCATTCCTCCAGCAGGGTACTGTCCCATGTATAATAGGCCAAAGATACCATATAGAACATGCTTACTTCAGGAAGAATGTAGATAGATTAACTCACGGAGGTTGTAAGTAGGGCATACAACTTTTTACATTCCTGTAAAGTTTTTAGACGTTCGCAATTTTTGCACTTAAAAAAGTTTGCTAGGCTTTCCGGGTTACCTTCACTCGTGTACGGTCTCCTCAGAATAGCTAGATATATTCTACTATTCAAAGTCAGCCAAGTTGTTGTAAAACAGATGTAGAACTTTTGAACCGCAAAGGGGAGCTATGAACTATTGCACAAAGCAGCAGAACTCAGTTTCCTGCAAAGTGCACCTCACGCAAAACCATTTTATTAGAGTTAAATAAGCACATATACACTAGGCCTGGGCGGTAAATTCCGTTCCGCTCGCGGAATTTGGGTAATTGCGCGTTCCGCGCAGAAAACGAAATTGGCCAAAATTCTGCGTTCCACGACTGCGAAATTTTTTGCTTGTTCGCGTTCTCAAAATGCGTGTTCGCAAGACATTTCCCCACAAGCACGCAAACAGCGATTGCGAACAGTAAAAAAGCATCGCGATCAAGCAATTCCGTGTGCTCCCAAAATTTCTGCGTGTTCGCAGAGATTTTTTACAGTTTCGCTGAGATTTGCGTAACGGGATTACGCAAATTCAGCCCATCCCAACATACACCAAATTAGTGCAAAAGTCGCAATTTTTATGCAAATGTCAGAAACAAACGGTGCAAAGACTTGCTAGACATTCGCAATCATGCCAAAAGAATACAGCGTTGGAGCAGCACCACAAGGACAGATGGCACTGAATGATGCCGCTGTGCAACCACTACATGGCAACATGGAGCAACTCCACACAACTTATTACACACAACGGCAAGTTAAGACATAGCCTCCATTTACAGCACATCTCCAGTGAAGGTTCGAGCTTGCCTTGTGTGCAGTGACTGGATATTACCAAAGCAATAGTTTACTGCGGGCCTAGCGCCCAGAAGAACTGTTATCCGGAACCAGAGAAATCACCTCACCGTGCAGCGGATACAAGCCCTTGTACATCATTCTATGGGATCGACAAATAATGGTGAGATGGGGGGGGGCAGGATAATCGGAAACCTAAAAACACGGATCACATCCGCCTTCTAGCGCCCAGAGGCACGCCTGCCTTGTGTATTATTACAATGAAGGTGTGAAGAAGGCAGCCTTGGATTGGCAAGGCAGACATCGGCCGATGGCCCTTTGGCTGAGGCCAGTTGGTGTGCCGGTTTTTTGGACCTACACCCATGGTGCACAGTGGAAAGGCTGTTGTCACAGCCTTAACAAACACAACCCCATGCACATGAAGTCAGGCCGGCGGGCTAATGTCAGAGGCAGAATGACAATCGCTGCTCCGACTGTCACAGGGTGAGGTGTGCCTGTGCTGACGGAAAGACTATCACTTACTTTTCAGGGCACTGCAGCAGGGGAGAGGACTGGAACATTGAGTGGTGGGGGGTTGGACAGGGCCAGCAAGGGAGCTTTTCAGTAAATTGTTGTCCTCCTCCACTCCATGCAAGCAGCATAGACAAATCAGTTTCTACTCTTCTCCTTAGTCTGCCAGATATCAATGTTTGCAATCAACAGGCTCAGGTTGTGGCCTTAGTTGACTTTGAAACTAGGAAACGAGGTTCGAGTCCCAGCATCAGTTCAACATCCTGTGATTCTGGGCAATTCACTCAATCTACATGAACCAAAAAATAATAATATGACCGTCTGTAACGTTGTCTGGGGCTCACATAAAGCACCCCAATGCCTCTGGGCCTAGTCCATGCTATATAAAACCGCATGGAAGGAAAGTGACACTATTGTATGTCTCTTTTTGCATATACACTCTAGCATTGTTCCCTTTCTCAGAACGTACATGTGACGCAAGCCTCATGTAAATCAAAAAACATAGATGCATCTTTCATCAGACTCTGAACATTGGAGGGCTCTCGAGTACTGCAAAAAAAATAAATGAACATCATAAAAAAGTGAGTGCAAAAGGCAGTTTAAGTCTGTGCCATATGTTTCCCAGAGAACATTAATCAAAACATCCACAGCAAACGCATGGATAAAAAAACAATTAAAAGTGTCTAGCATTTAAGCTAATTCTGAGCTTCTAGAGTATATTTTTATCATTGGAATATTCATTTCCAATTTAGCTACTGGCTGATTAAGCTTTAAAATACTTTTACAGCCGCAAATGTTTGTCATTGAGCTCCATTATCCTAACTAAGCTGTGTATGATGAAAGGTTGCAATCTGCGAATGTGGGCCACTTTACTTTGGCTGCCTGGGCCGAATTGTGCCCCCAAGCTAACCCTGGAAGAAGGGAAGGGTGTTACACAATCCTCAACACAACTCACTTGCCGCCCTTAACCACAGGTTGTCATCCTGAGATTAAAGGCACAGGCAGAAGGTGCAGATGCACAAACATGACATAAGAAGCAATAACCTTATAACCTGGAAAAAGCCAAGGAAAAAGCACTAAAATTGTATATTCTGAAGACAGTGTCACTGCCAAAGACAGACATCTTTAAAAAATATGTTTAACAATCATTATTATTATTATTATATTTCTTATATAGCGCCAGAATCGACCCCCGAAGGGGTATCTCTGCGCTTGCCTTGGGAACCCGTCCTGGTTTTTCCCTGTGAGATAGCGCCTACAGGGCATCCCCAAGGTGAAAGCCAGGCATCCCGCCGCGGGGGCCGGTGTGGAGATTAAGCAAGCTTAATGCCCAGAGTTGCAGAGTGTGAACCCATGATTAGGTCAGGCACCGAAGCGAGAATTATCGAGTCCGTGGACATTTGAGCTCGACAACACCCTGCCGCGTCGGGAATCGAACCCTGGTCCCGGGTCTGACCTCTGCTTCAGGGTCTGCCTGCTCTAACCAGTGAGCCACACTTCTCCATAGACATAATACGACCTGCTTGGCGGTCATGGCTGTAATGAAAAAGACATGCTCGTGTTTGTGGGTCCCACACACCATCTACGTTTAATACGTAAAAGCAAAGTGGGGTGAACAGTGCAGTGTTTCACTTTGAGGACACGCCCCCCCCCCCCTGCACTCACCCCCCCCTCCCCCTCCCCTCCCAGGAGTCCTTCGGTCCCACAGGTTCTGAAGGCAAGGAGTCTTTAAAGTCTATAAGTCACGTGACAAGAAAAATATAGCTAGCGCCTTGGAGAACGAGGCACTAGCCTCCAGTGGTCACAACTCGACTCCCTTCCAAAGCACTCAAAGAAACCGAACCCAAAGCCACACAAATCTACAGGGGACAAGGCAGGGAATGCATGGAGAGAGCCGGGATTGGCTTGGCTCCGAGTGTTCAGCGCCCATATAAGCGCTGCACCCTGATATGTGTCCTAGCTATCGCTGGGGTAACCCGTTGCGTAGCATTGATGCCATGGGGCCTGGTGCAAGCAAGGAAAATGGCCCCTTTGGTCGGGTAGTAAATACAGCAATTATCAGGGTCCAATAGGCACCTCAGGGCTCTGGGCCCTGGACCCTGGTGCAGCTGCACCTGCTGCACCAGTAGTGGCTCATCCCTGGGGTTCACAGAATCCGACTGGCCTAGAGGGCAATCGGGCAGTGGCGATGAGCTGGTCTAACAGATCAGTGTGTGGGACAGGTTTTTAGCAGTTGTAAGCCGTTTTTTTGGCCAGGTGGGACAGTTTTTACAGTCGATTTTCCTGATAATACCACTTTTTTAGGTACCCAGCCATGTATTCTTGTGCCAGCCTGGCTCGGGGGGAAGGTAGTCAACCACTGCATGTGAACCGTTGTACAAATCTGGGGCCAGCCCCTGCTTGTGAACTGCTGTACAAATCTTGAACTTAACAGAAAAGTGTATTTAAAGCCTCATGTATCAGGGACAGGAAGGCTGAAAGCAACTTCTCTTTTTCGAATGCTCCAGGCCTGGCCTGGCCCACGTGCTGTAAAGAACAGCTTTGGGAAACAGCTGCATGTCACCAGTTTCCTGCAGGACTCAGCTGTGAAAACAACCTTCAGCTCGTCCGCCACCTTTCTCCAGTGCATGGGCTGCAGTTACAAGTGGACCACGTGTCACATTGCATCAGCATGAGTCACTGGGCGCAACCACTCGAGAGGGATGGGGGGGGAATGAGGAAAGGGAGGGTGGGAAGAACACTGATGTGGGGCTGGAAAAGCAGAACAGAGTAAAAAGTAGTCATTTAAGTCCCTGAGCCGCTGTGAGTGCTTTCAGGATCTTTATCGCACCACTGAACTATGTGTGAACCCCTTTTATCAGTCGGTACACTGTGTGATGCGCAAATGACGCACTCCACAGCATGCTCCAGTAGGGCATGCTTTCACATACGTTGGGTCTGGCCTGACACACCAGCTGTCTGTAATACCTTTTGTTACCAATTCTTTCAAATGTGGAGAAGTGTGGCTCACTGGTTAGAGCAGGCAGACCCTGAAGCAGAGGTCAGACCCGGGACCAGGGTTCAATTCCCGACGCGGCAGGGTCGTGAGCTCAAATGTCCATGGACTCGATAATTCTCGCTTCGATGCCTGACCTAATCTTGGGTTCACACTCTGCAACTCTGGGCATTAAGCATGCTTAATCTCCATTACGGCCCCCCGCGGCGGGATGCCTGGCTTTCACCTTGGGGATGCCCTGTAGGGAAAAACCAGGACGGGTTCCCAAGGCAAGCGCGGAGATACCCCTTCGGGGGTCGATTCTGGCGCTATATAAGAAACATAATAATAATAATAATAATAATAGAATGGGCCTTGACTCGGCCCAGAGGTGCGTTTCTCTCTCGTCTCATGCTACTGGCTGTTTGGTTCATCATTCTGCTTCCTATTAAATGACTTGTGTTACCAAGAACGAGACAATATGTTATGTCTCAAAAGGACACTGCATCATCACACATTAAATTCTTCCTCTCATGGGTGTGCAGTATACAGAAAAAAAACGTTTTATGTTTTCACCCACTCAGAAGGCTCTTTAAACTTTTAGCACAGACCCACAATCCAAGGCAGACTTATTGGCTTTGCCAATCCCTGTTGGTATTACCCAGCCTGTTTGGTATTACCCAGCCCAGTGGCTTCTCTACACTCAACCCGATAAACAACACAGTATTAAAGTCACATGAGAAAATGGTAAGGAGCTACATTTATAACAAAAAGTGCAAAATAATTTACTTTTCACATGGAAAATAAATTTGAATACATTACTTTTGTACTGTTTCATATAGATGTACCTCATTAAACTCAAGACATGTCAACAGCATCACACTGAGGAACCCTTAAACGGCAAAAACACATCTGTGATGACTGAAGCTCTCTGAAAGATGTCTGCCTTTGGCTGACAGTCATGTTTAAATAATTCTACTTTCTCCCTGCAAGCACCAAAAACAGCTGTTTTGTAGTAAAAACAGGCATAATCGACAGCTCGGATTCTGAGGTAGGCCTCTCGGTTTAAAGGCTTCAGGGAGGCTTATACACATCAACAACAGGAATGCGCCTTCCCCTCTGCCCTTAAGTTAACAGCGGTTTATAATTAGGGCTTCCGGTTTTATGGTATTTCGTTTTTTGACATTTCCGTCTCTATTTATCCATATTTCTTTTTTGCTAATTTTTTCTGTATTTGTCCATATTTATTTTGGCTTTTGTGGAAAAATTAAGCTGAAATTCGTATATTTCCACATTTATTTAACCGGTAAATATGCACTCATACTTGAAGGCCTACTATGTGTCAATGCTGTAAAAACCCACAGAAGATAAATCAATGCACTTACAAGAAAATATGCAAATTTCAGTATCAACCATGTGCATATCTACTGCTGTTAATGCCTTTTTACTAAAAGTCCTTTCTTTTTTAGCCCCCTTACCTATCAATCCAAACAGCTATTGGCCTGGCAGTCATGACAAACAGTATTTAGAATTACTCAAAAAGCAACCCAATTTCTGTGTTTATACACATTTAAAAATAAATACAGAGAAGAAAATAAATGTTTTCTGTCTGTATTTATCTGTAAAAATCAGTAAAAAGGGAAAACAGGGAGCTTTATTTATAATCTGCCATTGTTTCTACTCATCAAAAAGATGAGGGTGCTTAGCATTTAAATGCAACAGATTAAACTTGTCTGTAAAATCTTTGCAATCTATAGCAGAGATCAGGAAAAGAGAAACTCATAAGACATAACATAAATGTATATACAGTAAATCCAAATGGCAATCAATTAAACAGTTACTGGGTGTTCTGGAAACCTGGCATGGATTTCCTTCTCGTGGACACACCCAGCCTACAGGATTCAGAGAAAGTACCAACCTGCACGCCGTCCGTTGACCAGTGGACGTGAAGGCAGCTCCCCCCGAACATCACGACCAGAGAAGGCGACCACCAAAGCAGAGTATTGTCCTAGTCCTCGATGGAAGGGGGATCTGGAAAAAAGGAAACACAGGTTCACCACATGCCCCCAAAGAATGGATCTTGTGCTAATGAACTGGGAATCACTTTTTGTGGGCGATGGCAAGGGGGGGGAGGGGGGGTCACTAAATGCTGCAGGTGAAAGCAAACAAAAAGACAAACGTTCTGAAATCTGTAGAACTATTGGCATTTGGGTGATATTTCTTTTTTTTAATGGGATTTTTTTTTTACTGAACATAAACTGTCAATTTCAGAATATCAAGTTTTTAAAACGGAAGCCAAAATCTTCAGTAAATATGCCCTAAATTGATTAAATTATTGCAACGACAACATCTATACAATCAGTTAAAACAGCTGAGAAATTGTATATTATCTTTATCTCTCAATTTAGGGCCAAAGATCATATTTACTCCCAATGCACTTCTTTTGTTGCATTTATTGATGTTGGAAAACGAGCTAATTGAAATATGCAGTCTCTGCTCCACCATTGACATGTCCTCATCCTTTCTACCCTCATGCCAGGGTCTCTTCAAAAACACACAAGCAGGGGCACACCAGACATCAGCCCCCCTTCTACTGCTTCAAGGGGGGGAATATGGTGGGCGGGTTTCCTAATGGTGGAGGGGCCTAAGAAATCTTTATAAGTTGCAAATATGGCCTGTAGATGTTAGAGCGTTTTATGCAGAGGTCAAAGTGGGCAGGGAAACGACTTTCCCAAGCTTTATTAATTTAGCAAAACTGTTCCCATACTTTTTTTTTTTTTAAAGCGTTCCTGAAGTGTTGAGTTTGCACAGCTTGAACAAGAAGGGCTCCTCTACATAAGAAGAGCGAAGACCGAGGCAGCTTCAGAAGAGACAAACCTCCTCGCCAAGGTGTTTGATACCTGAAATATGTGTCAATATTCCCAATTGGTTCATCTGCAAATCTTAACACTGCTGGAAAGCCAGTTTATATTTACAACAAGGGGTGGTGAGGGACAGAGTCTCTGAATTAAGCAGAAAGCTCTCACCCAGTCAAGAGATCAGGGCTAGATCCAACACCGTTTTTTAGCTCACTGCACCATCCCAGTTTCAGAACCTGGCTGTATGCAAATTAGTCTGTTCCTGTCCCAGTGCATGATGGGAACAGGGCAAACCAAACTACAAAAGCCAATTCTTACACTGGGAAGGAAACAAGCTCCCGGGGACCGGTTTCTGGCATTACAGCCGTCTTCGGCCCGGTTTGCTTGAATCCTGATGGTGCAATGAGCAAGGGTCTCACATCTGAGAATACCCTTCCACGCTTAGGGTGGACAAAAATATTTACAACAAGGGGTGGTGAGGGACAGAGTCTCTGAATTAAGCAGAAAGCTCTCACCCAGTCAAGAGATCAGGGCTAGATCCAACACCGTTTTTTAGCTCACTGCACCATCCCAGTTTCAGAACCTGCTGTATGCAAATTAGTCTGTTCCTGTCCCAGTGCATGATGGGAACAGGGCAAACCAAACTACAAAAGCCAATTCTTACACTGGGAAGGAAACAAGCTCCCGGGGACCGGTTTCTGGCATTACAGCCGTCTTCGGCCCGGTTTGCTTGAATCCTGATGGTGCAATGAGCAAGGGTCTCACATCTGAGAATACCCTTCCACGCTAGCTTGTCTCCTTTCCGGTGAAGAATTGGCTTGGTAGTTTAGTCTGCCCTGTTCCCATGATGCACTGGGCCAGGGACAGACTGATTTGCATATAGCCAGGTTCTGAGCTGGGATGGGGCAGTGAGATAAATAACGGTGATGGATCAAGCCCTGATCTTTGGACTGGGTAAGAGTGGTCTGCTTAATTCAGACACTCTGTTCATCACCACCCCCTTTTCGGAAAGCCAGTTTAGGCCCTAATTAATAGAATCTAGAAATTCAACTTTCAATTAATCGAAAGTAATAAAAAGGGTTTGCACTAGGTACATTCAGGATATTACTAATAGCATAACTTTTGAAAGCACGGTAAACATTTAAACAAAATCTTTTTGCTCATTTTGCGACAGCCTATTTATACTGTGCGAAACCTAACGTAAACGGTATGTCACACATGTTTCAAACGAATGAATGACACTATACATACACACCGCTATTTCTCCAGTGCACCGACCAGAATTCAAATGAGTGAATGTCCAGTGACACCAAAGACATCTGAAGTGATTGCATTAGCCTACCAAGCTGTCTTACCAGAAAAATAAATTTCCCACAAATAAATGTAAGTTGCATTTATTTTTCATTTACGATGTGTGCATTATATTTTATATGCGTTTACCTGTAGGCGAATTGCCAACTAAAAAGTTGCAGAATATTTTAAACATTTTAACCATGTCCCTGACCCCGCCCCTAGACCAGAGTGCGGGTCATGCTCCCAGTGTGCCCAGGATCACAAGCCTCGTACTTTTCTTTATGCACTTCAACCGTTTAAGTACAAAAATGATGGTGAAGTTTTAAATATCATAAGGGCTCAAGGCAGGGTCTGCAAGGAACCAAAGTCTGAGCAGCATCATACAAAGACTGTCAAAGAGATATGGGGTGGGAAAGGGCTGGGTTCTGGGAATGATAGCTCATAGAAGAACCTTAGGCAAGAAGAGATAAGGACAGGAGCTGTGAGCAGGGCTTTAAGTAGGATGAAAAAACTGGGGGGGGGTCTCTCAAAGGGGCGTGGTCAGTGTAATTAAGGGCGTGTCTTAAAACGCTAAAAATCTGTGCATAGCATAGTGTGCCGCCCGACTTGTATTTTGTTGTTTCTTTCATTGCATCCAGATATTTGAAACAAGTAACATCATACCTACAACAAATCAGGACTATTGGCTTTGTCAACAATGGTTGTTAGTTGAATAAGCATCAACTGTGGCTTGTATATAATATTGAAAAAGCTTCCACTCTAAGCCCTGGTGGCAGCACAATAATGTTGCTGCTCCCGAGTTTCAAGAAGAGACGGGAAATCAAGAGACAAAATGACTCTTTAAAGGCTTTCCCTTCCCCTACAACGCTCAGCTGGCATGACGTCATGCTCTAACTTCGTGAGAAGTGAGGAGTGTGAGCACGTGCACATGATGTGCCTGCTGTGCAGTCCGATAAAAAACGGACCGCCTGGGCACAAAACAGAGCCCGATAGAGACCCGTTTGGAGGCCCCCTTAACAAAACTGCCAGTGCTCAGCACTCGTCAGACCCGGCAAACTTAAAGCTCTGGCTCTGAGAAGAGGATGAGGATAGATTTAGATGGGGAGGAAGGCATTTTCCTGTTTGAACGGCAAAGCAGAAATATGATCACGTGTTTTAGGCCACATGATGAACTGAGCCGCTGTATGTAACACTGCCCCCAGGGGGCCGAAATGTACTCTGGGAAGGCGAGTCAGAAGACCACTGATTGTCTCATCACTGATGCGGCGGCGTCACTAGGGGGGGTGCGGGGAGTGCGGACCGCACCCGGGTGACACCCTCACGTGGGGTGACACCAATCTGGTTACGCTGTGTAACACAGCTCTGCAGTCTTACCTCTGCTCTATAATCAGGAGGATTAGTGTCAACAAACTGCAAGGACTCCGAAGCAATGGTATTTGTCAACTCCTACTGCGGCAGGCCTGAAATAACTCTTCATGTATCAGACCAAAACAAAAGTGCTGCGCGCTTACGTGCGCCTGCGTCACCCCTCTCGCCCCGTCTGGACGTCATGTCTATTGACGTCTGGACGTCATGTCTATTGACGTCTGACGTTCAGTGTCGCAACTGCAGGGGGGCGAACTGTCTCTTCAGCACGACTAGGCCCTGTTCCCGCGCTCGGAGTCTCGCGGTCATGCTGCGCAAGCGTCTTGCAGATGTCCTCAGGTGGGTGTGGAGTGCGTGCATGCGGGCAGACCCTGGGAGTGGAATGCGAGGAACTCGCACTAAGGTAAGCAGCAAGACGACTGCTCCACTTCCAAATAATTCAATAATGAACTTTTCTTCGATTGGAAAAGGCACGGCAAATGTAGTAAACCGTCACTCTGGGTGTCTTCCTGCTGCCTGGAGACTAGAAAAAATACCACTGTTCTGAAGCTCGGTTGCTTAGATTTTGTTATGGTAAATCCTGGAGGTTGATGTGTAAAAGCATCAGCGTCCTCCAGTATAAAGTGAAAACTGCAAGTGAAACCATTCACTGAAAAATAATAAACATGACAGTTAAACAGATGCATCGCAGCAGCGGATGCACGATTACACGTAACTCAAAATCCATAGCATCTTACCTTTGCCGATCCTCCGTTCTGCACTTCCAGGTGCTCTAAATAATATTTAGACGGCAAGAAGGCAGTGTGGACGTTGTATAGGAATTCCTAAAGCTGTCTGTCTTTCCAAAGGAAAGGGAACATTATCAATCATGGACCACACTCAAGGTACCCTTGTCCCGTGCATAGCTGGAAATTTCGTTTCACAATGGGCAAAGCAAAAGAGTGCACCTTATGGCTGTTTGGTAGATGTGATCTTGACATGAAGCAATTAAGGTGTGCCAGCTTCTGTCTCACAATTTGCTTACTCACATTTCCATAATAGGTCACAAATGTCCCTCTAACAGAGTATGCACACCGCTGTGATGATTAAAGCATATTATTATTGCATACCAGAACAGATCGGATATCTGGCTTTTGCCAGTTAGAGTTGATTGTTTAGGAGTTGAAAATGCGTCTGCGGCTGGTATTATTCTCCACAAAGTCCTTCATCTACAGCCCTCAGGGTGGAGAAAGATGGATCTAAGGCCATACATTGAAAAGGACTTGCACCAGTTGCCAAGTACTAGCTCACTAATGGGTGCTTGTGGGTGGCTTTGGGTTCTTGAACAAGTTATTGTCAAAAAGTGTCTGTCTTCTAGCCAAAAAGGGAGAGGGCCTAAGTTTTTAAGCACACTCAAGCACTGATGTATTCTTAAAAATTCAGTCCACTGTTCTGTAGAGGAGCTGTAATAATTGTGTAAACACAAAAAAAGACCTGACCCCAAGAAAAATGGTATTAAGTGATTGAGTTGTGAAAGGTGAAGCTAACAATGAGGCACAAGAATGATAATGAATATATTGCACGTGTTTTTCTTAAGGTCTCAGTTTTTTTTAATTTTACCTTTTCATCAAATTATAAAGAATTAATGTACACTCTGATATTTCCACACAAATTTTCTTGGGTGATCCTATGGCAATGGCACAGTTAACAAACGCAAGTCAAACCTACAGACGACATACTCCATAGGAACTGGGATAAATGTATTGAAACACTCTTCTTTTGAACTGGGCCTTGTAAAATCAAGTTAAATGCCATTGGGAAGAGTTGCTGTAGACTTATAGTAGTATTTCCAGCTCTGTATTTCATCTTGCACTACTAACTATGGTCTGTGATCTTAAAATAGGAAAAGATGAACCACGCTGGGTAGGTACATTCTATCTATCATAAATACCTATAAAGCAGAGTGAAATTTGAAAGCATAAAAATGTCAATAGTAGTGTCAATGGAGCACCATTGCAAACGGTTTATCATGGACCTAAATTTACAAATGTTACTATGGATTCTGTATGGTTCCGTTATTTGCTAACTGTGTCCACTGGCGTACTCTGAGCAGACTCGGTCCATGCGGTAAGTCGCGAGGGGGTGATACCATGAGTTACCCGCACCAGGTGACCCCAACCCTAGTGACGCCACTGCTCATCAGTCCTGGACAGCACAAGAAATTAAACGAGAGTGAAATACTTGGCATTCATTTTAGTGCCCTGAGAGTTATTTAAAGCTGGACAGGCCTCAACAGAGGAGGACAAGCTAAAGAATGAATAAGAACAGCTGAGCCAGAGGACAAACACAAGCCGCCCTAACAAAAAAAACCAAAAAATCAAAAATGTAAATATGTTCTCACTTTCTGTTGCTCTCGCTGCTTCATCTTCCATCCCTTTTTCATCTCTTGTGATACCAGCCCTCTCTTTGGTTTTCTCCCACACTCTCCTGTGTTTCTTTCTGGCTCCACTTTCACTTTTCTCTCTCTTGCTTCCCCGCTCCACCTTTCTTTCTCTTCCACTTTCTTTAACTCCCTGTGTCCCACATTCTCTCTAGAATCCTCAGCATTTCGCCACTCTGTTTCTCCTTCTCTTTCATCTTGCTCCAGCTTCCTTTCTCCTGCCAACACACCCAGCTATCACTCCCCTTGCACAAAGTCCATTCATTCTTTCCCCCCTACCTGTCCTTTGCACACAATCGCATACTACTCCAAGCCCCCGTGGGTGCAGAAAGGAGAGCCTCAGGTCTTTTGCCTTCTGATTGTTGAAATGTAAATAGTCAGCGGTGCCCAGCAGACTCTACGGGGCTACAGAAGTTACGTAATGTTATGTGTATTTGTAAAGCGCGCTAATCACCCGCGAGGGTATTCAGACGCTTTGCAGGTGAACAGGCCGCAGTCTCCTAGGTGAGGTTCACGGCTGCTTGCGGCACTCTAGAAGTGATGAGGAGGCTCTGATGTTGTGAGGGAGGTTGTTCCATGCTTTGGTGGCGATATGTGAAGGCGCGGGCTTCGCTGTGCCTTTGTGGATGCAGGTTATGCGCGCCAGTGAGAGTTCCGCTGAACAGGAAAGGGTTTGGCCCGCAGATCTGCCGCCGGCGGGTAGACAGCTTCGTAAACAGAGCTTGAGGGTCGATAAAGCGGCCATTATTGAGGAAAAAATAATGTATTATTCTAAGATTACTAAGTCAACTAAATCTTCTAGAGAGCTTTTTTTTTTTTTTAAATTTTTGAAAACCTTTATTGTGCAGTAAGGATGGTACAAATACGGGCCTACAACCGTCAGGCCGGCCACAATACGTTTATGCACAGAAGCAAACTATATGGTCCCCCAGCGCCAGCAGGCAATATAGCGTCAATTAACAGCAGTTACACTGAGCAGAATCCTGTCGCTAGGGGAAGGAGCAGTGAGGTTAAGATTTTAAGATTTTTAGTATAAAGATAAATCAGTGAAGAATAGAACCAGAGGAGTACTGAGTCCGTACATTTACTTCACCACATGGGCAGGCAGCACCAAAAAGTAACCACAGTAATAAGGAACCCCTCATCAAATCGGCAGTTCAGTACATAACATCAGGAGAGTCAGCTAGCATTTACGAACCACACGTAGTACTACCCGCACCCCCTAAACCCCTATCGCAGACTCAGGACAGAAAAAGAAAAAATCATAAAAGAAGGTCATACGTAGGCACCATAGAAACTAAACTAAAACTAAATATAACCCCCCACCCTACACACATGCAGAGGCTACGGCCTGCCCCCCCCCAGCAGAGTGTCTGTCGCCCCAAAAAACCCGAAATTTAGAAAGAGAAGAAAAGTAGCGAAAGGAAAGAAGGAAAAAAGAAAAGAAAAATTCACCAGTGATGAAGGGAGCAAGGAGAAAAGTCTATCCCTGGACTCCCATGAAAGAACATTGGAGGAGGAGGATCAAATCGTACACGCTCGGACACCGCCGGCACATTAAACTTTCTGCACCCCAATATCAATTAACGGATAACTTCACCAGAGATCCAGCCATTGGGGAGAGCCAGCAAACAGTACACAGTGTCATATACACAAACCAAGTCTCTCCTTGCCTCCACCCGCCAATGTATTGATGCAGCGAGGAGATCGCCTAGCCCTGGCCCGATCTAGGATACATTCTGTCACCCAAACAACTTGGCAGTCTGATGCAGTCTGCGTCGACAAAGAAACATGGCCGCCTCGAGGATGGGGGAGGTGCATCACCGCAGAGGAAGCATCGCCCGTCCCTCGTAGATAGTAGTCCCACATGAAAATGTCCTTCCAAGACATACAGGCGACAAAAGTCACGGAACGATGAAATGAGACCATTCAAAGAAGGAGCAGGGGACAGGGCAGGAGAACAGGCCAGCAATGAACAGCTCAGCGAGACTGGTACACGAGGCAGGCAGTTAGTCGAAGAACAAAGGGGAGACATTGTAGCAGCAACAGAGTCAACTGGCGGCAACAAACCTTCAGAAGCCCCAGCAATGGTTTTCACAATCGACACAGTAGCAACAGGAGATAGTGATGGGCTGGCAAGCTGCAACAAAGTCAGTCCCGGCTCTTGTCGGGGGTGAACCCCCTGCGTTCGGCTCCCAGCAGTGATACATGCATCCAGTGTCTCAATCAGCACAGTGTAGGTGCGCCGCATCTCCAATCGTACCTCACCCAAGATATTCAGCACGTCCCTGTAGGTGCATTCCGGCTGTGACTCACGTGGTTCTTTACTCACGGAGGAAGAGTCAAGTACGGTCCTCTGCGCAAAGGTGCACTCACCTCCCCAGGAGGAGGGCACCGTGCCATCTCCACGGCGCTGGTGATCAGGCATCGCCATCTTGTCAGCAGTCCACGGGGTACTAGGAGGGGGAGAAACGGGGGCCTCGGGGCCGGATCGGGAAGTAGATGTTGTCCCTGCAGCAAACTGTACCCCCTCCTGTGTGCCGCGGGAGCAGAGGACAGCCGGCAGTGAGGCAGGCGGATAGGGCCGTGAGAAGCTCACCGGCAGCCAGCACAGCAATGGAGAAGTCCGACCGGCATCATGGCGGCCACAAACAAAGGGAACCGTGCGAGCCCTCTAGCAGTCGTGCCGGCGTTGCTCCGCAGGATCTCGGCAGGGCTGAGAACGCAGGTATGGCAAGCAGCAGACGGGTGAAAGCGCGCCCGTGTTGTAGGCAGCCGCCGCAGCAAAGTATTCGCCTCGGGGCATGCGAGGTCCGGCAGGCGCCGAGGAGCGGGCGGAGACCCGGGGCAGAGACGAGCCGCCCAGAGCTCACGACTCCGGGCGGGCGGAGAAGTCAAAAGGACACCGTCAGGATCGCCTCCGTGTCCCGCACATTCCAGGCGAAAGAAACCACAGGATAGCAGTCAGGATGTAACGCGGGTCCCCAGAGCCGGCGGAGCCGAGCGACCAAGCGTCCGTTCAGGTCGCCATCTTGGCTCCTCCCCCTCTAGAGAGCTTTTTAAAGTTATCAACTCTCTTATTTCCCCTCCTGTTGCCGATTCATCTGATTTTTCTCAAGAATTCTGTGACAGAATGGCAGAATTTTTCCGCACTAAGATCACGGATATATATTCCACCTTGGCGGACTTACCGCAGCTTTTGACACCCTGCCTCCTTTAAGGCTGGTAAAACGCCTCAAGGAGATAGGGGTCAGGGGCACGCCCTTGGGCTTCTCTCCTCCTTCCTTGGTGAGCGGGCACAGATAGTGAAAATGGGCCATTTCTACTCGGCCTCCAACCATTTGAAACGTGGAGTACTGCAGGGCTCCTCCCTAAGCCCTACACTTTTTAAAATATCTATGTTGCCCCACTGGCTAGGGTCGTGAGATCCTTTGGATTAGAGGTGCTGTCTTATTTATGCGGACACACAAATTAGGGTGTCCATTAACAACAGCACTAGTGAATCAGCCGCAAATTCTAGCCACATCGCTGCGGCGGCTATTCCGCCGCAGCGCTAAGGGGACGGGGGGCCGCGCGGCGGGCGCATGCTGGTGATGGAATCGCTCCGTCACCACCCGCTGTTGAGCTGTGCTCATGAAGGAGCGGTTCCGTCATGGCCCCACCCGCTCAAAAGAACGCGCCGCGCAGGCGCAAAATCAGCGCCGCGCAGGCGCGGCGGCTGGGCCATGACGGAACCGCTTCGTCATCAGCACAGCGCCACCGCGGCTGATGACGGCGCGGTTCCGTCATCAGCATGGATAGGGTTAAAAATTGCATGCAGGCAGTCTCAGCTTGGATGGTTGAAAACTATCTTAAACTGAATGGGGGAAAAACCGAGATCTTGATTTTTGGTACCCAACATGACATATGGTCTAATGAATGGTGGCCTGATACTCTGGGCAGCTGCCCATCCCATGGGAAAAATCTGGGTGTTATAGTTGACACATCTTTGTCCATCAACTTACAGATTAGCAGAACTGTGTCCACCTGCTTTGGGATAATCAGGCTTCTTAGGAAAATTTCCCAGTTCCTTTAGTTTGCATCACAAAAGCAGGCAGTGATTGCCTTGGTAATGTCCAGACTTGATTACTGCAAGGCCCTCTATTTGGGCATTAATTAGGGTTTGGTGAGTCGTTTACAGTTAGTGCAGAATGCAGCAGCATGGCTGGTGATGGACTTGCCAAAGTACCACTCAGTCTCGGCCTCCCTCATTTCGTTGCACTGGCTACCTTTGGATCGCAGAATTCTCTTTAAGACTCTTTGCCTGATCCATAATGCCCATTATGGCTTAGACCATGATGCTATTAAAGCGATGTTTCAAAGCTATGCTCCTACCAAGCAGCTTGGGTCTGCTAGCAAGAATCTGCTAGTAGTTCCCAGGTATAAAAAGGTTAGACGGGGAGGAAGGGCCTTCTCCACTGCCGCTGCTAGGCTGTGGAATGCTCTCCCTGATAGGTTATCAGGTCTTGTGTCACATTCTCTTTTTCGTATGTCCTTGAAAACCTGGCTCTTTACACAAACTTTGGTATGACCATTCTTATTTGTCTGTGCATTAGTCCTCTGTAGCACCTTGATGCCCTTGGGATAAGTTTAGCGCTTTATAAATTTAATATTAATTCATTCAGAGGTGTGTGGAAGTGTATGTGGCTATTAAGGTAGGCAGTTATGTAGTGCCTTGGATGTTTGTGTGAGCAGTTTGAACTGGGTGAGTTTGTGGATAGGGATCCAGTTCAGTTCTCTGAAATGTGGGGTGATGTGTGTGCAACGGGTAGGTTGAGTATGTGTCTTGCTGCAGTGTTTTGAATGATCTGGAGCCTTTTAAGGAACTTCTTAGTAATTCCTGCGCAGAGTATGTTGCTGAAATCGAGTCTGCGGGTGATGAAGGCCTTGTGTAACCCTTTGATGGTGTTCTCTGGTAGCCATTTGAAGGTGTTTCACAGCGTTCCAAGGATGTGTGAAGCAGGTGGAGCTCACTGTGTTTACTTGGAATGTCATGTCAAGTTTGTGGTCCAGGATGATTCCAAGATTCTTTTTTTGGGGTGGGGGGGAAGGGGCATTGGTGAGGGTCCAGTACTAATTCACCACCTGGTGCCAGGTCCCATGTGGAGGCTTTCCTTCAGAAGATCACCACTTCAGTTTTGTCTGTGTTTAGTTTGAGGTAGTTGGTTTTCATCCATGTTGTTACTGTGGTCATGCATGTGGCAAAGTTGTTTTTTGTAGAGGGGGGTTTCGGCACAGCTTGTTTTTGCTGAAGACCACAGGCCGAGCCAGAGTCCACGTCTGCTCAAGCCAGGCTGAGCATTCAATGGCTCACCCATTTCTACTCGCCAAGATCTGAACCAGTGACCTTTACGCTGCCAGACGTTTCCACAGCAGGAATGTTAATCCACTGAGCTATCATAGTGGTTATATCTGCAGGCTAAGTGTATAGGCAGGTAATACACTTCAGTGGGTTATGACATGTTGAAGTGAGGAGTATTCAGCAAGCTTCAGGTTTTAATAGAAATAAAAAAGCGCCGGTGGCTATATCATCTGCTGCAGATTACTGCACTGAATCTGCAGCTTCCAGGTTTGAATCCTAGAAGGTAGCGGAGTGTGTTGCAGCAGAGATTCAGCTATACCCTACAGTTCACAGGTCCAATGATGATGAGACAGCTCGGTTGGTTATGCACACGATGCAAACACCCGCATGTAAAGCGAACGGCTCAAGTTTAAGACCCTTCAGAAGTTACTCATGCTTTCATTCTTTTAAGGATGATAGCGGAAGTAGCACTTAGTTTGGTTACTATTATTAAGAGCCCAAAAACTGTTACGTTTCTGTTGAGCACTATATGACTTTCTTTTATCAGTAGAATTATTCACCGAAT
The DNA here is from genome assembly GCF_964263255.1 of Lissotriton vulgaris. Classification (NCBI taxonomy): domain Eukaryota; kingdom Metazoa; phylum Chordata; class Amphibia; order Caudata; family Salamandridae; genus Lissotriton; species Lissotriton vulgaris. Next base: position 86,380,117 of record NC_141697.1, on the reverse strand, counting down.
TCTATACATCGAGCATTTAGGAGGCCTGTTTTTTGTCACCCTGCATTGAACCTCAAAACTATGTTGCTCCACCAAGCTGAAGCTTCAAAGTTCAGGTGCACTGTGATGCATAGGCAATGTGTGCATAGATCTGTGCTCTCTTCCTCCTGCAGTACAATGGCCTATCACTATGTAGTAGTGGCAGCATACTTAACAAGTCAATGGGCGATCACTGTGTGGAAATGGCTGCACACTTAAGGAGTCAATGGCAAATCACTGTGCAGTAATGGCAGTGCATTTAACAAGCCAATTCCAAATCACTGTGCAGTAATGGCAGGAAACATAAGGAGCCAATGGCCAATCACTGTGCAGTAATGGTAGCAGGCTAAAAAAGCCTAGAGGCCAGATGAACAAACGCCTAAAGCAGTCGCAAATGGAAAACTCAACCTATCACAGAATCACAAAATAGGGTTTTGTGAGTCGATATTAGGTAGGGAGTGCCAAGGGCTTCCCTTACTAATATTGAGTCGCAGGTGGATGCACAATTGTTTTGCGACCATAAAAGCGGATGCAAAACAATTGCAGTGTCCCCCATTTTTAAACTGGTGGTAAACCAGCCACAAATAGGAAGGGGTCCCAAGGGGATCACTGCCTGGCCTTAAAAAATTAACTATACTGTAACAACAAGAGAGACAGGGCTTGAGACAGCACTCCTATGCCCCTGGTCTAATCAATAATAACAACGGAGGAGTGTGAACCACAGTGTACCAAGTCCTTCTACAACAGGGAGATCCCTGTCCTGTTTCACATAGTGGGATACAGTCACCCAGTTGTAGTCACAACCTGACTGGTGAGGTGGGTGCCACTCCTGTGAGACACTTTTGTTGGTACTGTTAATTTCTGGACATATGGTGTTTTGTAGTTTATTATTTGATTTGGTACACTGTGGTTCACACTCCTCCGTTCTTAAAAAATTAACCCCTTGCATGCTCATGACGGCTCGACGCCATCATGAGCCACGGGCGGCGTGTGCTCATGACGGCATGGTGCCGTCCTGCCGCCTCTGCTCCTTCCACGTGGCACTAATTCCCTGCCTGTGCGGGCGAATCAATGAGCGTGCGTGGTCATGACGGAACCACGCCGTCATGAGCACACGCCGCCCGTGACTCATGACGGCGTGGAGCCGTCATGAGCACCGAAGTGCAGCGCTCTCCCCCTATCCCCCCCGGTGCCACGGCGGAATTCGCGACAACGGGAAGGGGTTAAACAAAACATTTCATTTTTTTTCTTTTCAACGCATCCTGTTTTTCTTTAAGGGAAACGGGCTATATTTGAAAGAAAAAAAACATTGCCTTATTCAAATAGCAAACAGATACGATGGTCTGCCGTCCCCAGCAGGTCACCATCCCTGTGATTGTAGCACATTCCCAATGGGCTGCAAATTGTGACCTGCCTCGTGAATATTGATGAGGCAGGTCATTTGCGACCCAATTGGGAATCGCTAAATGTGTCTGAGACACATTAGTACATTCATTATTGCGAGTTCCTGAAAATCACAATTTGCGACACACAAAACGAATGGTCGTACATCTGGCCCCTAGTGTGTTCGGGCCTCCAGGAGGACATGTTCTTGCACGGGACCCCTGGGGGCTAGTGGTGAGCTAGGAATGAGCGTCTAGTGCTGTGAGTGAATGACACCGGTTGGAGGGCTGTGGAGGGAGGGACACTGCAGAGTCCAGCTGCTCTCTCCGCTTCAGTCAGTCCCGGCGGCACCAGAGCACACATGGGCAGATGCGCGTGCAGCCGCGCCTCCGCGGCCCGGCCAGGCCTCCTTCACTCCGGATGCACGGAGGCCGAAAAGGAAAAACAGGCCGCAGCTTCCAACTACTACAGAATTTACGGGTGATCTGCAAAATCTACATGGAGTGTAGAAATCTGAGTGTAAGAACTGGGCGCGCGCAACTTTAGGCAATAATACCCGATAGTAACTATTAATACAGGACAGCCTAAAGGCAACGCTACTCATTATCATCGCCTAGGAACACGTGCATGCTGCTGCTTCATCACTGCCTGCGTATCCAGGACAAGACGCACGCGCACGTATGCACGGGACGCTCAACCCACTGAGCTAGAAACCTGGAAAGGGGTGGGCAGAGGGGTATCGGGAGTATATGTGTGTGTGTGAAGGGGGAATTGTACGTTGGGGAGAGATTATATGCGCGTTGGGGGAAGTTGCACGTGTGGGAGGGAGGGTGTGTGCGCGTGGGAGAGTGTGAATGTGTGGTAGAGAGATTGTGTGCGAGAGAGTGTGTTTGTGTATGAGAGAGTGTATGTGTGTTCGTTCCTCTTTACCCCAAGCACCGCTCTGTAAACATCCCGTGACCACAGCGTGGATCTGTACTAGTAATTGTTTTCTGTATTATGCGGTTTTGTAAAACACCCTGCGTACAGACAAAAATGACAGCCCTTGCTGTGGGAATCCTGTGTCACGTAATTAGCTTTGAGTTACATTTTACACGACGCCGGTGAACCGGGTTCAGAATACTCTCTTTTAGCACTTCATTGTTTAATTTGTGCCCGGACGGGTCGGTTCACCCTTAAGATCCGTAGTAGGGAGCAGCAGTGCTACAAGTGAGGGGTACAAAGGTCACGCCCCACCCCCTTTCAAATACCTCCTTGATTCCTCGGTCTATAGCGCTTTGCTACTAACAAGGTGGCGTCACCGCTAGGGTTTCTTTTGGAGTAGACATTGCTTAATACTTGTTTTATATAGCGCTTACCACCACCCTTTTGCGGGTTTGTGGCACTGTACACAACATGTGGTTCTTGCAAAGTTTGCCCATTGCTAGACTGTAGTCCCGAGAGGTGATTAGCAGCGGGAGGCGGTTATGGATGAAAGTGCACATTAAAAGCCTAACGCAGAATGCAGAACTGCAACAAAGCGCGCGTGGAACCATTAATAAAGATAAATAACATAAGTGTAGTACTCAGAAAAGAAACAGTAGGAGTCTAAAAGAGTAAATAAACCTAGCAGTAATGTTATTAATTGTAATATTCATAGAAACAATAATAAAAAACAAATCAAATATAATGACATTATTAAGAACCGCAGCGAAAATAAGTGTGTTGAAAGTAAATATAGTAGTTCAATGGCGTAGCAACACTAACACAAATCGCTAGATAAATACAGTCGGCGACATTTTCCGTGGCTAAGATCTTAACCTTGAGGACACTGCTTTAAGGCAATGTACTCTTTTTTTGTTAACTCTTTGTTGGCATCAGATTTTAACCAGTAATTATCGTCCAACCCTGATACAATTCACTTTGCAGTTTGCACCATGTGGCAATTTATACAGAATCCGCAACGTATATTTAACTTGTTCAGACAGCGAAACCACAATGATAGCAATGTTATTATAAAGCGCTTAGCCAGAGGGGTTCAAAGCGCTGTAAATGGCAATGGGGGTAAAGTGAGCTCCAGCTTCAAATGAAAATACGCGGGCACCTTTCTTACCGATTAGAAGCATTTCGGGAGCCCGATTAGTGGGTGAAATCCATTCTCCCCCCTCACTCGGCAGAGTAAGGAGAAACTCTCAGATCCAATTAAAGACAAGGAGCATGCAGCAAGTTCCTCTTTTCATAATAGCGCGGAGAAGCACTGTCGGCGCTTAGAGGCAGACGAGGCGCTACTCTACCCAGAGCACGCTCAGCCTTCTCATAGCTGCAGCTCATTTACATACGATTATTGTCAGTGCTATTAAAGGCAGCGTTATAGGCAGGGATCTCCCTTAGTCCATCCTCTCTTCCAGTGCCCGTTAAACTGTGTTTTTTTATACTTCAGAGAATCGTGGCAACAAATGACTCCTGTGGTTCAGGGACATGAACACTGTGACACCCCAACCCGGGAGGCACCCGGACAAGCAGATTTAATGAGTACATTTAAACAGTATTTAAGCATTACTGCCCTCTGCTCGGGGCATTAACAGCTGTTACTTTCTTCAGCTGCAATTGTTGGTTCAGCCAAAGGCGAGGAGGTATAATCAAGGGAGGGGCAGTTACCAGCTGTGGACAGGACAACACACGAGCAATAAAACCATTAGACCCTTCGCCATGCTTTCACCATCCCACGCAGAAAGTAAACAGCTCACTGCGTCACACCGTCACTGAACGTCTAATGCAGGCCAGCAGCATTCTGATTGGCTGGCAGAATCAGACCACTGCAAACAATGCCAATAACGTCTAAGGCGGAAGTTGTCCAGGTACCTACTTTTTTATGAAACTATGGCGCAGGATGACAACCTAGAAAATGCTAGAAAAGCATAAAGTGCCTTATGTCACTAACCAGTGAGCAGACCTAGCGTTCCTGCTTCTTACCTTAAATTGGATTTGCAAGTAGTTGTAAATTTGAATTTGAAATTTGAATTTGAAAACACTTATTAAGCGCACATATACCTGGCGGTTTCTTGGCGCTGAGGAACGTTAGGGCCTGGATGGAGACTGTGGGAAAACTTTAAACAGAGAAGGCTTGCAGAAAAAGGTAGGTTTTTAGGGCCTTACGGAAGTCGGGGTATGACAGAATGGATCTGAGGGCAGGGTCGGATTGGGATCACAATACGGCCCGGGCACTGACGAAAAAAGTGGCCCACATTCAAGAGGCGTGGCCCATAGTTAAGGGGCGTGGCCCACATTCAAGGGGCGTGCCCTTTCATGAAACACCATTTGCACAGTCAAGGAATGAAAGTGGGAAGATACTGTTCTTGCACACGACACAGGGCCAAGGTGAAAATGGCCTACATGCTGAGCAACTAAAAAAAATAGCAAGGCCCCTTTTTGTTACAAAATTATTCCAGCCCTCCAGCACAGGAGCACCTGAAAAGCAGCAAAGCCCCTGCTATTACTAACCTACTCAGCCCTCCACAGACCTTCAGCTCAGGAGCACATGAACAGAGGTAAGGCCCCTGAAATTAGTAAATTAATCAACCCTCCAGGCCTTGGGAAAATGTCCTGGCAGGGGAGCACAAAACACAGCTTTCTGGGTCATCCAAGGTAGCCAGGTAGCCAGGTAGCCAGGGGGGAGGCTGAGGTGAAGCTGGTGCATGGGAAGTGCCTTCCCAGTGTGTTCTGGCAGTTTGAGTGTTTACCATTTACTGTATTATTACCCTGTACCTGTGTATGGTACCCTTTTGTAACTTGCACAAGTCACTTTTCTCTTGTAACACACTGTTTGCTACCTCTCACTTTTGTTTGCTTTAGATACTTGCACAAGTGCCACCATTGCCTACGTAACGTTTGTTCTTGTGCTGGAGTGTCTGCCATTAATTGCAGTATTATACCTCTACTTGTATTTTGTACGCTTTTGTAACCTGCACACATATCTCTTTTTCCTCCTGTAATGTATCGTTTGCTCCTCTTGTATTTTGGTTGCTCACTATTGTCACTTTTGATTCATGTAACTTAACGTTTGCTTTTGTAATTTGTCCACTTATAATTTTCTCCTCATGTATTATTGCTGTTCCTAGTGTGAAGCGCTCTGACACCTTCGGGTAAAGTCCGCGCTATATAAAATCGCATAAATAAATAAATAAAACAAAAAAATTCCAAACATCACCAGGCCCCCACAGCAAGACCCATTCTTCCTCGCCCACTATGCCCTGAATGTGAAGGGCTGTGGGCGACTAACACCGACTAACACCGTTTCTGGGCTGCATGAGCGCCAGGGGGCCGAGGTGCAAATGGCTCAAAGGCCTGAGAAACACCTGGCCCCCAGGGAGGCCGATTATTGCAAACAATCACCCCTCCCCAGCCCAGCCTCAGCTTGATTGCTTGGCAGGGTAGGGGTGAAGGAGAGCCCACAGCTGACAATCGCTATCTGGCCGCACAGCGAGGCTGCTTTCATTTTCTCAGTCTCTGTCTCCGTGCACTCTGTGGGCCGTTTTTTTTTCTCCCCTTTCCTAGTCCACTCTCTGTGGACTGGGACAGGGGAGAACAAAAACGGCCCACAGAGAGCACTGAGGCACCGGCCCTTCGGCCCATTCCCGAATGCCCGCCTTGCCAATCCGCCCCTGTCTGAGGGCAAGGGGGAGAGAATTCCAAAAAGTAGGACCGAGGACAGCAAATGTTACCCCCCCCTCCGCCCCCCCATCCTCTTCTTTCTAAAACGGGGGACTCAGAGGAGGGACTGGGTGAATACCCCAGGAAAAGCCATCCGGTGCTTTGAATGTGAGTCAAATTCACCATATTTTTTTGCAGACTATTGCAGAACTCAACTGCACGAAAAAAGCATTTTACAATGGAAATTTCACATCCTGACGCACATAATTTTGGATTTATGGGATTTTTAGTACTATAAAGTGTGTTTTCAAGAGAGAAAACCTAACCAGTGTGGCTGTTTTTCCACCTTCATAAAGTCACGATTAATTGTGAGACAGGGAAGTACTACTGAAGAAGGCGAACAGACTAGAGCTGGTGAGTTTCTGGGCTCTCGCACATTTCACAAAATGGGTGCTCCTCAACATTCACTCACATAAAAGGTAGGAGTGAGCGCGTGAGGTTCAACAACTCCCTTGTTTCATGGAGGTGAAGAGGGAGGGGTTTCCTCCAGCGGCATACTTCCCCCTCCTAGAGAAATAATAATTAAAAAAAAAACATTTTAGCAAACATATTCGCGCATAGTGCAGAGACGAAGATTTCCTACCTACATTCTGCATCAGTACATTCTAGAGTTTGATGCACCTTAGACACCTACGACTGGCGCAGACTTCCAGAAGCACTTAAACGATTCTTGGAGGGTCCCACAAGAGTCAGAAGTCAGTAATCTTCAAAGCGTACATTTCTGACTCTTGATACCCAGGTTTTGAGAATCTGGGCCTATGTGGCATGTTAAGAGAACCTGGAAGAGTAAAACCCTTTACACTAAAGGCTGATAAAACTTAAGTCCCATACGCACTTCTGCAAAGCAAAGATACGATCTCGACTTTAATAGAGTGGCCTGACAAACTGAGGAACTATCACGCATTAAAAAAAAAAACTTCTCCAAGTCTGCGAGCTTTCTTTAGGTGTGAAACGAACAAACCCAAAGTGAGTAACACAAACCTTCCCAGGCAGGTGCCCTCAAGAGCAGCTGTCACAACACTGCTTCACTCTTACTAGCAGGGTGAGTTTCGAGGCACTCCAGCCTGTGATGGCACTGTGATTTTCCACCTGTTGCCCCTAAGAACCAGCTGCAGGGCTTTTGTGGGGGTTCCCCGGGTTCTCGGTATCTCACTGTACAGTACGCTTGAGTTTCCTTTCCACCAGAGCCCCCCTAGGTGGGCAGGAAGCGATGGGCACCGGTTCATCTACTCACCCAGTTTCACCATGAAAACCACTGATTGTGGCTGAAAGCGAAGGGATGTTCTGTCTTCATGCTTAAAATGAACATCTGGACGGAAGTGGAGAAAACCTCAGAGAAAAGGGTCTTGCATGCCTCAAAAACAGACCAACTAAATATACTTAAGCACTTTCAAGTTAATGCGAATGCGATCTTCTGAACAGTTCAGGATGTCCTTAACCAGAACTTTGTGCAGCTGGACAGAGTCTGGCACTGACTGACCTGTTGAGTCACTGGGAGCCTGCGAGAGGTCCAATGTCTGCGGACTGACCGGTCTGAGGGAATCCTGGGGGACTTTGAATGTTTGCAGGTTGGCAAAGCTCCATGGTTGGAATGTCAGAAGTTTGACCAGTCTCCATTCTTGGAATTCTGAGAGAGGTTCAGTGTTTGCAGATTGGCAAATCTCCGTCCTTTTAGGTCTGCAAGAGTTCCAGTGTCTATAGACTGACCAGTATCCCCTGAGGGAATTCTGTGGGACTTTCAGTGTTTGCAGATCTGCAAATCTCAGTTATTGGAATGTTGGCAGTTTGACCACTGTCCATTGTTGGAATTCTGAGAGGGTTTCAATGCTTGCAAATCTCCGTTATTGGAAGCCTGAGAGAGATTCAATGTCTGCAGACTGACCACTGACGAAATGTTGTGTGGATTTTAATGTTTGCACATGTTTGTCATTGGAAGCCTGTGAGAGTGTCAACAAATCCCAGATGTATATCTGGGGTGAGTGGCTCTGTGCAAGTCTACAGCTGGTCCCCAAAAGATCAGAACTAAAGGGGGCAAAAATGGAGTAGGTGGCCGGGGCCCTCATTGGACCTGGCCACCAAATCAATCCACCACAACATACACAAATTCCCATCATGCTCTCTGGTCACAAGACAGATTGCACAAATAAGCAAAGACTTTGGATGCCACTTTTGATTGTAATCTGGTAATGAACTCCATGGTAGGGCCTACGGAGCAGGGTTCACTCGTTAAATTAAGGAAGGTGTGTACTGTGGTCTATAAACAAACTTTTTCTGGGATGCCAAGGTTCTCACAGTGAGAGTCTATGCTGAACACAGTGTGCTGCCTCGTCTCCAGAATACATAGGAGCTTCTGTGTCGCTCTTTTTAAAGTATTTACGCCAAGCACCGGTGATCTAGCTAAGTGACCGTAAGGTGCTTGGACTCAATATTTACAAGCTAGCTTCTACCTATCTTTGTGAAACAATGATTCCAGGAACACTTACCAGTTTTACAGCATGCTTGCACCTCAAACGTGGAATGCGCCCACGCTGGAAATGTATACAGCCCATGAACCTTAGACAAGGTTCTAAGAAGTAACTGAATGTTCAATGGCACCGTGGACACCCTATAACTTAAATGCGCACACACACACACACGCACACGCACACACACACACCTACACACACCTACACACACACACACACACACACACCTACCTACCTACCTACCTACCTATATCGCTTGACATACATTACATGAGGGCACATTCGTTTTTGTTAGGCAAGGGGAGATGAAGTGATTCGCCCAGAATCACAGGATTCGAGGTCAACAGCCCTAGCCGTTAGTCCAACTCCTCTCCCCAAGTCAGGACCTTAACGATTTTAACACAGGCCTGAGGAAGGTATCCACTAACATTTTCTCAAACTGTAAGGCTACATCATTCAACACATTTCTGATAGAAACTCCATTAAAAAAGAAACCAAAAAGTTCCTCGTTAAGTTTTTTCGACAGAGCTATTTTTAAGCCCCAGTGTGGTTTAAAATGAACCTTTGAAGTGTTTCACGTGTTCTGCATCAGAGGTGACGTGTTCCTAAACACAGCAAACGTGCCTCTTAATCCAGGTACAGGGTCAAAGAGAGGCAGGTTAAGCCTCTAAGTGCCCATCCGGGAAATGCCATGGCGTGCCCAGCACCGACGCAGAACTGCAAGTGCTTTTAAAATCCAAACTGGCTCAAAGGATTAATTTAGAGGTAAAGGGAGGTCACTCAGGTAGGGATATTCACTTTTTTATTTAGCGTAACACAGAGTACTGTGGAAAGTTTTACAAGTTCTGTAAACTTTGCCGAAATTAACTTGGAGCAGATTTGCGAAGAGAATGCTCACACTAAAAGTTTGCTTCAATTTTTTCCACTAACCCACACTTCTGCAGAATTTTATGCTCGGAATGTAAACTTGGCAATCTTGACTACCAGTGCAATAAAGGTTTGAAGAAAACTGCTCTCATGTTCTGAAGGTTCTGATTGGTGCAAGTGTAGATTTTAATAATTTGATCCATATTGCTATCTGCAAAGCACTGCACGATGAGAGCCCTTTGCTAAATAAATACATATTTTCTTTTCCAATATTAAAATTGTCTAATAATAATAATATAGAACTTTAAATACCAAAAGGGGGAAGCTAAAAGAAAAGTGTGACATTGGCACAAATCTCCCACATAACTGGCACTGCAGTGAGGAAACGGAAATACTGCAGCGATCGCCTCGGCTCATAAAAATGCTCACCTGTTCTGTTATTTTAACTGTGTTTATCTTTGTTGTTTAATAGACCACAAAGCTAGCGTCAAGGATCAGGGCAGCACTTTATTGAGAACATTTTTATTGCAGCAGGTTCAGGTCCAAAGAAGTTTAGAGAAACGAGCATGTGAAGCGGAAGAGAAGGGCGGATAAATGGGACAATACTTATTCCTTGTTTTCATTGCACATATTTACATATTTAGGGATTATGGGCATACTTGTAGTTTTAGTTACAGGGAGATTAAGCTATTTGCCCATGACGACGCCATTTTGCGGTCAAATGCTGAAGAGGCAATTACAACTCAGGTCTCTGAAATGGAAGGTAAGCAACTTTTAGAGCAAAGTCTCCGGACCTAAACCTGGCCAGCACGTGCCATGCCATCCTGCTCCAGTGAGAGGCCTTTAATGACGTGAGTCTAATACGTCATGACTTGTGCACAAATGCCAATCACCACTGTCATTCCGGAAGTTCAACCTTTTGCTGAGAAACTCCTTCTGAAAGTTACCAGGAAGATGGGCACAGCTGCTGAAAGTCCAGCATGGCAGCTCCTCAGTACAGCTCCATGTGGTATGACGTAATCTTGACCTTAAGATCCAATTCAATGTGAAGTGGTGCGGGACCCCCTAGTCTCTACGTTGAAGACAGACCATCTGACATCCCATAGGCAAGGCAGAACACTACACACGCTAAGGGGAAGGATGCAAAGAGACGTTTTAAGGCAAGGGCAAAGAGGGAAATTGCTCAGGGCCCCACCTACAGGTAAATTGATCGGTCACAATTTCTCTTGCTCTATCTCACTTATATTGATCTCCCTATCAGAACCCGTCCTGCTTATACCTGTGTCTCTTTCCACCCAGTGTCAATTTAAGGATTTTTGGGCCCCATTCCCAGGAGAATCTCATGTGTTGCAGGTGATTTTGGACTCCGGGTCAAAAAAAGGTATCATATCCCCACTAAATGTAGCCCCAAAACATAACAGGCAAACCAATATTGCACCTAAACGCGCCTCATGGGATGGGGATCGAGGGACCCCACTCACGGATGGTGAATGAAGTGGGGCCCTGGTGCAAGTACATGAGGTGGCCAGTAGCCCAGATTTAAATTGATACAGTTAGATTACTTATTTAGGGCTCATCTAACACCACAACGCCTAACACCACAACGCCTACATAAAGTTTACTCGGCTTGCCCAGCCGGATGCACTCGCCGCGGTGCAATCCCAGCGGACTTTGGACACGTCATTGGGACTGCCGACAGCTACAGCCCTATCTGGGATGAGAGATTACAAGAGGTGCGTAGAGTGACAAAAGTGAACGTGGACTTTACTATCCAACACAGACTCCTGGGGCTAATGCCTCTTCCCAAGAAGGGAAAAAAATACTAGATAGATTTGCTCAGCTGGGATTGGTACCCCCACGATAAAGATCAAATGGTCGGCTGACCTCCTGGGGTGGGCAGTAGCGGACGAGTGCCGGCAACAACATGGAGCAGGATCTCCAGATCTGGGATGGTTGGATTGATAAACTGAACGACCAAAACAACGAATGGGAAGACAATTCAGACGCCAACTCAGTGGAGGAAGGGAACACTAACCCCCCTACTCCGCCTGCAGCTCAGACACAGCTGGACGTACTGAGAGAGCCTTCCACCTGCGCCCCGCCACCCCAAGAGGGTTATTGTTTGAAAATAGGCCTCATTAGGGACAATGACGCTTGGGCCCTCAGCAGGGGGCCCCGGTAAGACACATTTCAACTGTTTTTGTGCTGATATAAATCAATATTGTTTGGTCTCTTAACGGCTTGAATAATTAGAATATATCAAATTCAAGGTACTTCCGAACAGGGACCCCAAAATATGCCTTATCCGTGTATCAAAAATACTTAAGATGATACAGAAGACACTAACAGTTCACTGAAAGCACCTGAGTCTTAAGCAAGATAGAACCCTGGCGAGAACGTACGCTATGGCCTAGAAGGCAATTCACCATAATGCCAGGCATGGCGGAAGTGACATCACACAGCCTTTGACATCTTATCACAATAAAGTGTTGTCCGCCTGTCTCACCTTTAGCTCTGCAATAGAATCCTATTTACTGTTGAGATCCTAAGGCAAGGAGTGAAAACTAGAGACAGTAAAGAGGGTCTTAGTGTTGTGTTTACTTCCTTGGAGGTAGCAAGAGCAGGACCAGGGAGACCAAGGGGTAGCAGGCACCAACTACCACTGGCTATCCCATTAATGTCAATGCAGTAGTCCACAGGTTCATGCGGTGCTATATGAATTGCCCACTAGGTCACTATCCATAAAGAAGGCCCTTACCACCTTAAAAGTACCAAATCCAAAGCATCTCAATAAAGAAGCTTACAAAGGGCCTTCAAAGAATATTCTGGATTTAATTTATGGAGGTCCCCCACAAACCTCTGCCCTAGGTGCCCAGTATGCAATAAAAAATAGCGCTCCTCATTTTATTTTAGCACACTTTCCTCGTTTGTTCATGAGAACATGATGGTTGAAACTGCAAAATCCAGAGCCAGGAACAGCACAAGTCTCATTGCACTCAATGAAGTTACTCTCCCAAAGCACTATCTTGAGGCTTTTAGGAGAGTGGAACAAGAAGTCAGAACAGTCCCTTTTACTAACTAGCAAAAAAGGATAGTGCTTACTTATATAGTGCCACCATAACTCAAGGGATCTTTACATTTAGAGCCACTCTTAATAATTGTCACAAGTTATAGAGAAGACAAAAGTTAAATGAACAAAACAATTCAGGTAAAAAATTTTGTTAATTTATTAAAAAAATACACAATATAAAGCATCAATAACTGTGCCACAGTACGAAGTAAAAAAGAGTGTCAGCATCATACAAAAATGATGTACATCTCTACAATGTCTACAATACACATTATTAAAAACAGCAAAGAAATTAATAAAAAACCAACCAACTCTTTTAGGAGAGTGGACCATGGGTAGGTGAGAGGCGTGTGAGGGGGAGAATGTGGGGTATGGCGAATTAGAACATGTGTGTATTAAATGCACAGAAACTGATGTTGTCTCGTGATAAGCAGTATTCAACCTACCACACACCCATACACAGTACAGGAATGGGTTATTATGGTCTGTGTATTTGTATAGCATACAATTCACCTGGGAGGATATCCTGGTGCTGAGGCAGGACCAGAATGGGCCCACCCAGGGCCAGGGCCGGGTGAAGAGTCAGGTCTTGAGTTTCTTGCAGTTTTCAAGAACTGAGGTGGCGGCTCTGATGTGCACGGGCGACCTAGGCCATTCCAGGCGTTAGAAGCTGTGTAGAAGGCATGACTGCCAGATCTGTCTCTGCGTATGCAGAGGATGTGTGCAAGTAGGAGTCTGGCTAAGCAGACTTGTCTGGCAGGCGTGTGGAAGTTTATGCATTTGTTGAGGTACATGGGGCCGATGTTGTGTACGGCATTGTATGTGTGCAAGAGAAGTTAGAAGAGTGCTTGTTTGTGGATTGGGACCAGCGGATCTCTTTGAGGTGCGGGTGGGAGGTTTAGAAGTTTTTTGACAGTTGTGGGGGAATTCTGGCATAGGTTGCATTGCCGTAGTCTAGCTTGCTAGTGATGAGGAGTTGGAAGACAGTTTTTTAAAAAGTGATGGCGATCCATTTGAAGATCTCCTTGAGAATCTTGAGTTTGTGGAATTCGCAGTGTGTACCTTGCCAGCACCTTCACGTCGCCCAAACCTCCACCAGCAACAATAACCAAGATAACATCACAACACATTCAATTTATCTTTCTCGCTAACCTAATTCTGGAAAATACATTACAGGCAGAGCGTTTTACATACATTCACCGCAGCTCAGTTATGACCAATAAGGCACTATCACATTCCCACATGTATAAATTAATGAGACAACTCAGACAAACCATCAGTACTTCCACTACAGAGACATCTGCATTACAAATGCAAAGAGCCAGGCAGATCATCAAACCCATTTCCAATGAGGTAGACAGCAGACCCATACTCAGACTGCCTGGATGCGCCCGACAATGGGTATGTCACCAACCAACTAGTTGATAATGTGCCCCATCTGCGCCTCTCGAATGCTAACGTAGACTCATGGCTCAATGTATATGGCTGTGCCAGCCAACCAGCGTGCAGAATGGCTCAGGGGGTGATCACCTGCCAATGAAAAGAGGTGATCAGCAAATCAAGAGTCCTAATGCCAGCAGGGCAGACTCAGCCTTCAATCACTCTGAGGTTGGTACATTGAGTACCATAATAGTGAGTTCATAGATGCACCTGTTATTTACACAACTTAAACACAGCAGCAGTGCAGTTTAAAGCACTATAATAAAAAGACGAGTCACTATTATTATCCTACAGGACGACACATGATCCGCATACATCAGAATGTAATGCTGAGACCACACCAGGCACATTTCACTGTACAGACGTAGAGGTGGACCACAACATCAAAACGTATCACTGCAGGACTGCGGCCTGCGATGAAAACCTTGGAAGCATATAGAGGAGCCCTTGGAAGGCCAAAAGTGATAGGAGGACATACTGCTGGTAGCCAGCGCTATGCAAATTGTCAATTGCAACACAACATTTTATCCTTAGCGTTCCTGGTTGTCATTTGTTCTTCAATGGAAGGTCTGCTATGACCGTACTAAAACATTAAAACAAGCCTACAATTCAGAAGAACTAGTTTACTAAAAACCCTTCCAGAAACTAGCGGAGCCTTAGGGAAAGAGCCGGTTGGGGTCAACCCAACTAGGCCTTGCGCCTTCTGCTCCACATCCAGACCAGTGCTACAGCAAGGCAACACTACACAGCCACCGAAGGTCATAAGCAAGGGTGTAAGGATACCCACAGCTGCAGCAGGGTTGACACCAAACATCACTGCCTAGAGCGTCAACGATACTCAGTGCAGAACCGCACCCGGGCTTAGTTATGCACCGCAAGCCTTCATTATGCAGGCTTAGTCGTATTGGGCACACAACAACAACATTTCAGAGGCCTCGTTACACGACATCACTACCTTTATTTGTTGTTTGCATAGGCGCTACAGGGCCGGCCTTTGTTAAGATAGTGCCCCGGGAGAACCAAATGTGGCACCTTTCGAGATCCTCTTGCCCTCTACACTCCTCTACCTGCCCAGTGCTTTACACTTGAACCCTTTCTAAGCACTATATATAACAGGAGGTACTTTTGCCTATATTAATTTTAAAAGTGCTGCTGCTGCACCGCACATTGGCTGTGAATGGGAAACATTGGTCTGATACCGCTCATTGTGTCTGCATGAGAAAAAAAATATCACACCGGGAAGATTAACCTTTTATCTGTTGAATAACTGGATGTTAGAGCAGGAAGAGGTGTGTAAGAGGCCACTGTAGGAGGACCAGGGGTGTTGTGTAACTTCCACCACTTCCCTGCCGGTGATGTTAGCGGGTGAGAGGGAGAAGGAAGGGAACAAAGAAAACTGGAATACACTATGGGAGGGAACAAAGTCATTTATGCAGCGCCTGGAACCCTAGCAGGCGCTGGCGGACTGGAAAAAAACACTGTTTTGTAGGTTTGCTCAGTGCGCTCCTCTGAAACGAGGCGCTCTGGGCCCGGGCACCGCTCGCCCATGGCTAAAGCCAGCGCTGGCTACCAAGAGTAAGATGTAGAATGCATTCTCCAGAATAAGTAAGATCTTAACAGGACACACATTTTTTGAACAGCGTATCAGGCCTGGGTCGTGACGTTCAAAAAATACCATAAAGAAGTAGGGGTTTCATCTGCTGAAGTGTTTTTTGCAATTCTGTGGAACTGTAAAACTCCTTTTCACAATACGCAAAATCAGTTTCACAGGCCTGAAAAGTCTTTCTAATTTGTAAGAAAAAGTGTTTTGATGCCTTTTTGAAACACAGAAAGGAGAGGCCATGAAAGAGGCTCCTCCTGCTGTATGCGAGTAAAAAAAATAAAAAATTAATGGCCTAGGATATCCACTAGAGTCGCAAACCATTATAAAGCTATCTTCTCTCAAGTAGGGGAGGTAACTGGTCCGCAAAGTGGGTGCCTGTGAGAGGGCTTCCCCTTTGGAATTTGTGTTGAATGTCACAAGGCTAAGCAGGCAGAGCTCAATGTAAACACTGCATGCCTGCTCTGATAAGTGCCCAAACTGTAAACTTTATATATGAAAAAAAGTTTTAAATAAAAAGCAGCATTAATCTCTTTAATGGAAGATTTCCCCCCTGGGATAGCAAATGCAGGGATGGTGGTCTGCTATCCCTTACAGGCCACCACAGGGCATTCATAATCAACATGCACAATTAATATTCATGTGGCACGTCGTTTTGAAATATCCTGTGAATACGTAATTTGCAATGCAAAACAATTAGTCACAATTCAAGATTTCTTGTTCTCAGAACAGTTGATCTACAATTTGCATATTCGTGGTCTGCAAACGGGGACATTAAACTTTTTTAAGTTTCAAAAGAAAGTTTATTAGAAGTGCAACAAAAATAAGCATCAGATAACAAGTAATATAACATCAACAGGAGATATTATTTTTTTTTTTGTTTAAGAAATTTTTATTAAGCAATAAAGGGTGATACAAGAAATATGTCATGAAAAATTAGGAAAAATTACATATGAGTGTAATAACAATGGAAGACATCAATTTACAGTAATTTATAAAGAGAGGAAGAAAAAAGAAAAAGGTATGAACAGATAGAAAGGAGAGAGGAGAGGATCAGAAAGGAAAGAGGAAAAGGGAGAAAGCAGAAGACAGAAAAAGAGGAGAGAGGAGAGAGATGAAAGAAGAAAGAGAAAGGGAAAAGGAGGGATCATGAGGGATGAGAGGCACGCAGTAGGGGGGGAGGATTGGAAGAGAGGTATGAAGTAAAGGGGAGCCATAATAAGTCAGATTTAATTTTCAAAGGAACAGAAGTAGAAGAGGCAATAGAAATTCTATGTTCGTCACAAATATAGTTCCACCAAGTGTGGACCGAGAGTTTCGAATTATCTTTCCAACACGATAACACAACTTTAAATGCAAGAGCAATAAAAAGATCTAACAGTTTAGCAGAAGAAGGTGTAATAATATCAATATCATCAGCTAAGGAACCTAAAAATATGTGTATAAAGGACAATTGTGAAGAAAAAGATAACATTTTCATGCATATATTCCAAACATTAGTCCAAAAAGACAAAACTGGGGAACAATAGTAAAGTTGGTGTTGTAGAGTACCAGGTACTGTGGAACAGGACCAACACAAAGGAGAAGATGTTGGAGAAAATTTATGAATAGTAACCGGGGTAATAACAACTCTGTGATAAATAAAAAGTAAGGATTGGGTAATGCGTGCAGCAACAGAAACTTTAAAGAGGCGAGACCATAAACGATCCCATAACGCAGTGTCAAAGGAGACATCCAAATCATTTTCCCAAGCAGTCTCCACTGTAGACTTAGTTCGGACAGAGCAGTTAGATAATAAGAGCGAATACACAAGAGCAGCTTTGGGTTGTTGGGAAGAGAAGAGAGGGTAAAGTGGAGTGAGAGGAGTGAAAGAAGAAAAGGAGTCGGAAGAATAGGATAATGAGGATAGATGAGACTGAATAGCAGAGTTTATAATAGAGTATTCAGCAAGAAAAGAAGAAGGTAAGTTAAACTTAGTTTGTAGATCTACAAACGAGAGGAGAGTAGAATCAAGAAAAAATTGATGTACAAACATTATATCCTTTTCTTTCCAGTGTTTAAAATAGAATGATTTACCTTTATATCTGAGAAATTTGTTGTACCAAACTACAGATGATAAAAAACATTGAAGAGGGGAAAGGGAGGAGGAAAAAACACTTTGCAATGTAGATTGGCAATATTTCAAAATAGGGTATTTGGATATAAAGGTGCAATTTGTCATGAAAGGAACATGTTGAAAGGAGAAATCCTTCAGAAAGGAGCGTTCCAAGAGCACCCATTTAGGGACAGGAGTGTCAAGGAAATCATAAGCCAATGAGAAGGATTGTTTGATAAGGAAGGCAGAGTGGTAAGAGCAAAAATCAGGGAACCGAACACCACCCTCATTTTTAGGACGCATTAACTTATGTAGTCCTATGCGGGGATGTTTATTGGTCCACAAAAATTTTGTACACAATGAGTTGATACGGGAAATATAGGATTTAGGAATTTTGAAAGGGAGCATAGATACTGTATATAAAACATGAGGGGTAATCATCATTTTGATGGTGTCCAATCTGCCCCACCAAGAGAGAAATAAGGGAGACCAAATCTGTAAAAGTGATTGAATTTTGTTAAGTAACGAATCAAATGTAAATTTAAGGGTATCTTTTAGAGAGGAAGAGAACCATATACCGAGGTATTTGATTTTAGATGGGCACCATGCAAAATCAGTGTTACTGAACATATATTGAAAACACAAAGAATTAAGGGGAAGAACTTCAGTTTTGGAGAGGTTGAGCTTATATCCCGATATAGAGGAATATAACTGAACTTCATCTAAAAAGGGTGGAAGGGAAGATTCAGGGTTAGACATGTATATGAGGACATCGTCAGCATACGCTGAGAGTTTAGCTTCAATAGAAGAGAATTTTAAACCAGTTATATGAGGGTTGGAACGAATACGTTGCAAAAAGGGTTCAAGGCAAAGGATAAATAATAAAGGGGAAAGGGGACATCCTTGTCTTGTGCCTCTTGTTAAAGAGAAAAATCTGGAAAATTGGTTATTAACAAAAATACTAGCACGAGGGGAAGAATAAAGGAGTTTAACCAATGCTATAAACTTTGGACCGAAGCCAAACCAAGTAAGGGTTTGAAACATGTATTGCCAATTAATACGATCAAAAGCTTTTTCAGCGTCTAGGGATAGGGCCGCCAATGGGACTTTGACATTTTTACTATAAGAGAGGACATTGGAAAAAAGACGTGCGTTATCAGCAGCAAGTCTGCCCTTGACAAATCCCACCTGATCTGTGTTGATTAAGCGAGGTATAATAGAATCAAGGCGGGAGGAAAGAATTTTAGCAAAAATTTTACAATCATAATTAATTAAGGAAATGGGGCGGAAATTTTTACATTGGGTATGGTCCTTATCAGGTTTCGGGATGATGACAATGAGGGCGTCTAAAAAGGAACCAGAGGCCTTAGTATCAGAGATAAAGGAGTTAAATAATTGAAGGAGTTTGGGGGCAAAAAAAGAATGAAAGGCGGAATAAAATTCAATCGGAAGGCCATCAGGACCAGGGGCTTTTGATTTTTTAAGGGAATGAATGGCTGAGGTAATCTCTTGGAGGGTAATTTCACGTTCTAAGTGCGAAAATTCATCAGGAAGGGCTGGAGGAGAGGGAAGACCATCAAAAAAAGTTGTTAGGTTGGCATCTGTAGGACGAGTGTCATCTGTATATAAAGCTTGGTAGTAATTGTGGAAAACTTCAGCAATATCTTCATCAGAGGTAACCAGCTTATTGAGTGAGTCATTAAAAATTGGGCCGATAGCTTTACGTTCCGATTTGATTTTCAAGTAGTTGGCCAACATTTTGCCTGCTTTGTTCTGACCTCCATGGTATTTAGATTTTATTTTAAGAAGTGTATGACAAGCTTCATTGGTGATAATTTTATTTAGGTCAGTTTTGGCCAGAATCAGGTCCTGAAGGGCAGAAGGGGATTTGGAGGAGAAATATGTATGTTCAAGGGTTTTAATATGTTTAAGTTGGTCTGCATACTTTTGCTTGTTAAGCTTCTTTTTGGCAGAAACATAGGAAATCGTAAAAGCACGAAAAGAAGCCTTAAAAGCATCCCAGGTATTAGGAATGGAAGTGTCGACGGGATTATTAAGGGAAAAATATTCATTAAAAAACTCAGTACATTTTTTCATGAAAGTGGCATCTGATAAAAGAAAAGAGTTAAATTTCCATCGACTGAAAGTGGAAGGAGTAATGGATAAATCCAGGGTAGTGTAGACCGGTGCATGGTCAGAAATAAAGATAGAGCCAATAACAGATTTTTGAAGGGAGGGAAGGAGAGACTTACTAACCATAATATAATCAATCCTTGAGCGTGTGTGGTGAACATTAGAAAAAAAAGTATATTCAAGTAAATCAGGATTACACACTTTCCAAGAGTCATGTAAAGGTCGAGAGGCAATGGCAGATTGAAAGGCCTTATGGGTTTTATCAGGTTGAAATTTACTGGAAGATAATCGGTCTGAAAAAGGATCTAGCCATTGGTTAAAGTCACCAGCAACGATGAAATTAGGGCAGTCAATGGATGAAATAAGCAATTTAATGTCTTTCCAAAATTTGGGATCTGGACGAACAGGGCCATAAATATTTAATAAGACCATCGTCTTGTTTTGAATAACCACCTCTGCCATTGCCCAACGACCTTCATCATCATTTTGAGAGGAGATAATTTGAGCATTCAAAGACTTATGAAATAATATAGCAACCCCCCCTTTTTTGTTAACAGCAGGAGAAAATACAACTTGACCCACCCATTGTCTTTTCAATTTAAGGGAATCAATGTCTGAGCAATGAGTTTCTTGAAGAAAGACAACCTGTGAATGAAATTTGGTTAAGTGAGACAATACCTTCTGACGCTTGACAGGATGACCAAGACCACGAACATTCCAAGAGACAAAATTACACATGTCGGATGAAGGGAGGAATGGGCGAAGAGTGGGTGCAACACACAGCAAGGAGATCACTACATAGAAGGAGACAAAAAATAACGGTTAAACTTCTGGGTAGAGGAACGCTCATTTCAAGAGGGGAAAGAAAAGTTAGGTAGCATGGGAAAAAGATATATAAACTTAAAGAAAACAGCAGAGGAAGCCTGAGAAGAAGGAAGCAAGAAGAAAGAGTGAAGAGAAAAAAAAAGGAGAGAGACAGAAAGATGGAAAGATAATGAAGAAACAGACCAAGGCACATAGGCTTGATCTGAGAAGAAAACAGTAACCAAAACATGCGAGACGTGGGTACACCAGGGAGAGGACATGACCCGTAAGCAAACCAGATACGGACATATGAGAAAGGACATATACAAAGATGTGAGAGAGAGGGTACTAGCAAGGAAGAAAGGGGATACACAATAAGAGCGGATATATGACTGGAAGGAGTGATTTTAGAAAAGGAGAAACATTGAAAAACGAAAAGGCATTAGCTGGCAGTTTCCATGGTAGAAGGAGTGATACTCATCAAATAGTCTCGAAGTTTCTGAGGATCATCATACGACTTGGTACGCCCATTATGTGTGATCTTGCAGAAACAGGGATGAAGAATTCCATATTGAATATTGAGTTGGCGCATCGTGGGACGAAGATTCAGGAATTCCTTACGACGAGCGTTGGTGGCAGAAGAGAGGTCTTGAGAAATGAAGATGTTGTGGCCAGACCACTGAAGGTGACGTTTGGCCCTGGCAGCTTTTAGAACATGCATGAGTTCGGTGAACTCCAAGAATAGCATGATGATTCCACGTGGTTTGGTTGCGTTGGAGTTGATACGGCCAAGACGATGTGCTCTCTGGATGTTGAGAGGATGAGTCGATGGGGAGAGTTCCAAAAGTTCCTGAAGAAGTTTTCGAATAAAAGAGACCATGTCGGACCCCTCCAAATTTTCCGGAACACCATAAACGCGTAGGTTGTTGCGTCTATTTCTATTTTCCAAATCCTCAGTGTGCAATTTGAGCTTATGAATTTCTTGTTCCAAAAGTGGAATCTTGGTTGAGAGGTCTTGGACATCGCTGACACGTTGCTCTAAGTTCAAAACCTTATTTTCCATGACAACCCATCGTTCCTCGATTTGTTGAAGCTTAGCGTTGGTAGCAGACATAAAAGGTTGAAGACCTCGCACCTCCTCAAGAATTGAGTCAAGAACAGGGTTGTTCGAAGTGTTAATAGGGGAGGGCGGATCATTCTTTGGCCTTTTAGGTTTTGTTCCTGTTTGCGACAGTTTCGGCGAAGTAGAGAGATTCGCCATAATGCAGGCTGATGGAAGGAAGTTGTGACCAAAGCCGCTGTCGACAATAAAATATAATGTGGACGCCCAAATGTAATAGGTGCACACCTTGTGGCAAAAAAGAGGACACTGAAAGGCACTATTGATCAGTGCGCAGTTGAAAAAACAGCCACACGAGGACAAACAATAGGCATTCACTGATTTGAATAGTTGACAGTATGGCAAACCTTCATGGCGTCATGGAGTGTAGAGTCAAAGAAATGTAACGCCAAGCCATTCACCAGGCAGCACGACCAACGCATGGAGGCAGTGGAAACATACCGATGGTAATTGGATAACAAAGGAACAAGAAGCGTGTAGTAACGCTGAGGTAAAAGTCAAGTATGCGGGAAAAACATACATAGCACTTCAAATATGGCATGAGAAAAATGGCGGCACATTTTCCTGTCAGAGAGCAGAGAGTTATGCAAGAGCATAATTAGAAGGTAACCAAAAAGGCCAGGAACAGCAGAAAAGACGACATGTAGTGCATAATATGGGCAAAGTTGAGGAATAATGCCAGCAGGAGGAAGGGAGATGCAGCAGAGGTCAAAAAAAAAAAAAAAAAAAAAAAAAAAACGGCAACACGGGCGCAGCGCACAAAATGGCGGCCGCCCGCGCTGCGTCTGAAGGAATGATTACCGCTGTGCATTCAGAGTCCTCCCTGCACGAAAACCACCTCCGATGGCTGCATCTGGGTCGCGTTGCCTTCCGCTGTCCACGGAGCCGCTTCCGGTAGCAAAAGACCAGGTTATAACGCTCTCACGGCATCTTCAAAGAAAGTCCGACACGGAGCTCACGGGAAGAGCGTCTCCTCCGTCCGGCGCGCAAGCCACGCCAACAGGAGATATTATTAAACATACTATAAATGGCATATAGGCAAGTAATCATAAAAGACAAGAAGATCTATGGCAAAGGTAAAAAGGGTAGGGAAAGGAAAACAGGAACAATAATAAAAAAATTAATAAGCACGTAGTTAAAACAAGGTTACATTTGAGCGATTCAAGATTACATTTGAATAAATCAAGGGGGTTAAGTAACTTCCTGAATAGATGGTACTGGAGCAAAGGAACTTTTAGCACTATTATCCAGAAACAACGTAACAGGAGCCCATAAAAGTAATTGTTTTTGCTTCAGAGACATGGGAAATACAAAAGTTGTGTCAAGTCTGTGATTATGGCAAACAGAGTACCACCAAGCTAAATACAAGAGTTTAGAGGCATCTTTCCAATTTTTTGTGATCTGCTGAAAGGCAGTAGCAACTAACAAATCAATGATTTGCGTTTGTGATTTGGGTTTATTCCAGCTATTGGAAAGACTGCCCAGAAAAATATTTGCAAATGTCAGGGAAACGTTAGTCCCAAAAATAGAATTAATCTGGGACCAGATAGCTTTCCAAAACTGCAACACTTGTGGACATGAAAAAAGTAGATGTTGAAGGCCTGCTTGAGATAATGAACAAGACCAACAAGTATTGGGCGTGTCAGAATGTATTTTATGCAAGGAAACTGGTGTTAATAGCAATCTATTATAAATTTAAAAAAGAGTTTGTGTGGTACTAGCTGCTCTAGAAGGCTTTCTAATTTTCGTCCACATTTTATCCCAAATAGATATGGGCCAGTTTATGCCTAAATCAGTCTCCCAGGAAAGTTCAATCTTAGTTGTGGATCTTAATAAGAGCGGGGATAATAAACAAGTGTAAAGGGTGGAGGCCTTCGGCGACCTGGAGACGATATTTGACCAGGCGTGATCTAGTGGCATAGGGGTAGGAGATAGGGAGTGAAAATATGAGTAAGAATCTAGCATAGCAGAACATAGGGTTAGAAATGTATGCAAGAATGATAGTGGTAAGTGGAAGAGAGAACAGGTTTTTGAAAAAGTGAGAAAGGTGTCATTTTCAAATAATTGATGTACCCATAAAATTCCTTAATCCCTCCAGGTTTTCCAATAAATCGGTTTTCCCTTGATGCAAATAAATTTGTTATACCATATGGTGGAATTGAGAAATGTATTAAAATCATGTGGCTCAATATGAAGAAGTTTATTTAAATTATTACATGAATATTTAATGATTGGCGTATGTAAGTTTTGCGGTTTTCTCGTAAAAGATAAATATTCTTGGAAAGAAAACGGGAAAAGGAAGGAGTTCTCTAAATCGATCCGGAGAGGCAAATCAGGAGAAGGGACAGATAACCACTTGGATGGGTGTTTCAATGAAAAGGCCTTGTGATATTTCGGAAAATCAGGGAAGTGAACACCTCCTTCAGATTTCGGACGTGACAACTTTAGTAAGGACATTCTGGGTCTTTTATTCCTCCACAGAAAAGAAGAAAGAATAGAATTGATTTTATGAAACCATTTAGTGGGAATAGGCAGTGGTATATTCGAAAGAAGATAGAGGATAATAGGCGTCAACATGATTTTAATGGTGTCAAGACGACCCCACCATGAGAGATATAGAGGGTGCCATTTGGTTGTAATAAAGGTAAGCTTCTCAATACATTTATTAAAATTAAGAGGAATTGAAGATTTGATGGAAGAAGTAAACCATATGCCAAGATATTTTATGTGAAGAGGACTCCAAGTGAAATTAGACGGGAAAAATCCTCTTTAAAAGTATATTTGGATAAGGGCAAGATTTCACACTTGTCGTTACTTAATATATAGCCCAAGACTAAAGAATATGATTTAACTTCATTCAAAAAGGCCGGCATTGAATTATGGGGTTGGGAAAGGAATAAAAGAACGTCATCAGATAGGCAGCTAATTTGATCCGTACCGATTTAGAGGAGTAACCTGTGATGGATTTATTCGGTCTTACTTTAGACAAAAAAGGTTCAAGGGCTAAATTAAAAAGGAAAGGCGATAAAGGACAGCCTTGTCTCACTCCTCTATGTAGAGTAAAGTAAGGAGATGTAAGACCGTTAGCAAAAATGGCAGCCTTAGGATTTGAATACAACAAAGAGATCAAAGATAGGATTTTTTGGTCAAAACCAAACCATTTTAATGTCTGAAAAATGAAAGGCCAATACACTCTATCAAAAGCCTTCTCTGCATCTAGTGCTATGGCAGCGAGGGATTCTGAAAGATTTGGCGATTTGGAAATAATGTCAAAAAACAAGCGGATATTATCAATAATAGATCGACCTTTAACAAAACCTGATTGTTCCTTACCTAAGAGTTGAGGTAAAAAAGATTCCAATCTAAGAGCTATTGATTTCGAGAAGACTTTGTAGTTTATGTTGAGTAGGGAAATAGGTCTATAATTTTGGCAATAGCGTAAATACTTCCCCTCCTTTGGGATAAGACAGATTAAGGCTTCCAGAAAGGTACCAGAGGAATTACCAGAAGAATGAAAAGAGGAAATTAAAGTATGTAACTTAGAAATGATTATTTGGGCAAAGTGAAAGAAGAATTCAATAGTAAAACCGTCAGGACCGGGAGCCTTTTCTTTAAGAGCATTCAGTAGATCAGTCGGGAGTCAAATCCCTTTCAAGGAGGTCTAGATGTAAAGATGGGTTCGAGCACTTATAAATTGAGGAGAGATAGAGGGAAATATCCTCTTCAGAGGGATAAAGTTCAGGAGTATAAAGTTGTTTGTAAAATTGAACAAATTATTGTAATATATCAGCGTCTTTGCATTTAGAAGGGTTTGTGTTCGATATTCTTGATTCGATATGGAGCTTATTTTGTTTGGTCTTTAGATAATTAGCTAATAATTTCCCAGATTCATTTTGTCCACCATATAATTTAGCACTAGTTTTTAAAATAAACAAAGAGGCAGCGTCAGTTGTGTCTTTATTATATTGAATCTTGGCATTGATGAGATCTGTTAAGCAATTTTTTTGATTTGGAAGTGTAATAAGTATGTTCCAATTTCTTTATCTTCAAGAGGAGTTCCTTATTTAAAGCCCTGGCAGTTTTCCGTATGTATCGAATAATAAAGTCGCAAGCAGAAGCCTTAAAAGCGTCCCAGATTATATGAAAGGGCATAGTGTCATTATTATTAAAAAGGAAGTATTCATTGAAAAAAGAGATAAAGGAAGTGTTGAAATGAGGGTCCAAAAGCAAGGTATTGTTAAATCGCCATCTCCTGAGGTGAGTTGAAGGAGGTAACAAATCTAACAAGAGGGAGACATGAGCATGGTCGGAGATGAGTTTGGGGCCTATATCTGCAGAAATGAGAGATTGAGAGACATTGTGTGACGTAAAAAATAATCAATTCTTGATTGAGTCTGATGGGGGGTGGAATAAAAAGTAAGTTCTTGCAAAGACGGATTACATAATCTCCAAGCGTCAGTTAAATGCAAATGTTTAATTGTTTGTGTGAAAGTTTTATGTGCCTTTGAAGGAATGAAGGGTACTGTGGATTTTCGATCAAAAAAAGGATCAAAAACTTGGTTGCAATACCCTGCTACTATAACGTTACTAGAAAAATGATGGGAAATCAGTTGATGTAAATGGAACCAAAAGGGGGCATCACCAGAAGTAGGGGCATACATATTAAAAAGGGAGATTAAGACACCATCAATCTCCAACTCAGTAAACAGCCATCTACCTTCCTCGTCTCTCTGTTGTGAAATAAGGGAGGTCCGCATTGATTTGTGGACTAAAGTAATAACACCATTTATTTTGCCATCACCAGGGGAAAAAAAGAGTTCCCCAACCCAATTTGTCTAGAGCTTTATAGATTCAGACTCAGTAAGATGGGTTTCTTGCAGCAAAATGATTTTAGCATCCAGTTTAGATAAATAGGATAGTACCTGTTGTCTCTAAATAGGGGAATTTAAACCTTTAACATTCCATGTAATTATTTTTAAAACCATAAACCAGAAGAACAAAGTATTCAGTAAAATTAACCAATCATAATGCATATACCAATCAAATACAGATAAAATGCAATTATAGGTGTCTAAAAGGGATATTAAACTTTGAACATTTGAAATAAAGTGGTTTGAAAAAGGCCGGCGGTTGGGAACTGTCAAGCCATGGGATACGAGGAGCTGCCAACCAGCAATAAAATTGAATACTTGGTTTGCAGCCTCAGCCCTCAAGAAAGAAAGACAGGGTATACTTTAGGAATATTGGATCAATAAACATACAAAAAAATACCTTTTGTTAATTTCAAAAAAACATCTCTCAGGAATGATTTGTAATTAACTGAGGACACCCACCGTTTATTTATAGTTAATAAACCTTTACCAATTAAGCAAAAAGTCAACCTTGGACGTTTGGGAAAACTACTATTCAAAACTGATGCTTTATAATC
Source organism: Lissotriton vulgaris (assembly GCF_964263255.1). Taxonomy (NCBI): domain Eukaryota; kingdom Metazoa; phylum Chordata; class Amphibia; order Caudata; family Salamandridae; genus Lissotriton; species Lissotriton vulgaris. The sequence goes on along the minus strand of NC_141697.1, from coordinate 86,353,005 downwards.
TATAACCAGAGGAAGAAAAACAATCTATTCCCAACAGTACTGTTTGTCATCCTGAAATGAAGCACTTTGAAATAACCTCTCGTTACAAAGACTGGGCCCACGCATTGCCCATCACTACCCCAGATACTCAGCAGGCACTGGGCAGGGAGAACCGAGGGCTAAACTCGGAAAAACAAAATGGTCAAGCACTGTTAAGCAGTAATGTAGGTAAGTTATCCAACATGAAACAACAGAAAAACCCTTTCATGAGTGAGTTCGTAGGTTTTGATCTATTAGTTGAAAATATTAATATTCCAAAGTTTTGCTGAATGAGAAGGAAAATAATGCGATGAGCGTTTACTTATATAAATATTTATATAAAACTGTGGATAGTTATCAACTTTAGATGGAGTGGGGGTTTTCCCCCTAAACTTGAGAACTATCCAGGGTTCCTTGCTTCCATTTTTGCATAATTTATGAGACACACTAAGCCTGAAAAGGTATTGTCTTGCTTGCGAAGCATGCTGTAGTAGGTTATGTTTTAGAAGTGCCGCCCATATTTTTCATTGGCTGGTGGCATTGTCTATGGTAAACGCTGGTTTCCCATTTGTTATTAGGCTTGTTAGTCCCCCCCCCCCAGAGTACCAATCCTGTCTCCTGTTGTTACCTCCCATGAGGACTGGCTCTTTTACTAGTGCCCTAACTCTGGAGCTTTCATTAGCAATCCCGAGAACTCCTTTATAATTGTAAACCGCACCTGCAGGACAGCAATGGAGGCTGCTTCCTAAGACACTTTGCACCAGTATTTCTCCGAGAAGCAACTTCAGCGCTACTGATGGCTACTAGCATTCCTCGGATATTCTGTTTATTTTTAATTAAGAGAACAGGGCAGGAGATAATAATTACTACCTACATCAAGGCTCGAACCCTGTTCTGCTGCTCCAAAGTCAACAGCCTTGGATGGTAAGCCACCTCCTCAGTTACAGGATTTTTTTTAAGGGGTTTATCATGGTTTCCCTCACGGAGTCACAGGGGCAGATACTCGCTTTGGGCACTGGGGCTCCGACCCGCCTATGTCTGTGCTCTATGTGCAATACACATTAATAAATAAATAATCACATTGCATACTGAGCATTATGAATGATTATTTAATTATCAGTGAGGATGGCACCTAAAGCATGAAAAAATGTTGCAGATCCAACTTCATATTACAAGTTCCTTATCTTTCCGGTAGCTTCATACTCTGACTTTCGCGTTAAACGATGGTCAGGAAGCCATGCACGCACTTTCACTAGCATATGGTGCGCATGTGCCAGTTACTGTCGAGACTAAAGGGCTTCATTCATGTTAGCCCTGGGCTTGCTTTATCTGGGCACTTTGGGCTTCAGCCCCGAATGACGCACAGGAGGGTCCGTTTTCGAAGCAGCCCCGGGCAGCAAGATTTTCAGCTCTGTAACTGCCTGGAACTGCAAGCTCATTTCCACTGCTTTACATCCCTCCCCAAGCCCGGACTGGCCGTTGCGGGCACCAGGCAATCCCCCGGTGGTCCGCACGGGTGGAGGCTGGTTTGGGGCCCCTGGGGGCCGTTTTTGATGCAGCCCCGGGCAGCATGATTTTCAGCTCTGTAACTGCCTATAGCTGCATGCTCATTTCCTCTCCTTTACATCGCTCCCTTTCCCATGTCACAGGGTGGGGGCGTGTTCCGTAAGAATCACAGACCAGATCTCACTCCACCATATGACGTTTTGGGAACGGGTGGGTACATAGAAGCAGCATGCTGTAATGTAAAAGGAGGGGATCAGGTTCGGCGAATCTGCTCTTGTTAGATCCACCGGCAGGCGCCAGAATCCGCTGATCTCTCCTGCGCAGGATTCTTGCAGTCCCTGCTCCTCGTCCTATGACAGGAGGCTGTAAAGGCAGTGTCCTCACACACCAGTGCTTAATTTTAAACTATTAAGTGCCAGGGCTCTGACCTGGAGGCCACTATCGCTTGCACCACCCATCGCCCTTGTCATTTTGAGAATCTGGGCCTATGTGGTGTGTAAAGAGAACCTGGAAGAGTAAAACACTTTACACTCTAGGCTGATAAAATTGAAGTCACATAAGCACTTCTGCACAGCAAAGATAAGATCTGGACTTTAATAGTGGCCTGACAAACTGAAAAACTATCAAACTTAAAAAAAACTTTTCCAACTCTGCGAGCTTTCTTTAGGTGGTGAAACGAACAAACCCAAAATGAGTAACACAAACCTTCCCAGGCAGGTGCCTCAAGAGCAGCTGTCACAACCTTGCTTCACTCTTACTAGCAGGGTGAGTTTCGAGGCACTCCCGCCTGTGATGGCACTGTGATTTTCCACCTGCTGCCCTTAAGAACCAGCTGCGGGGCTTTTGTGGGGGTTCCCGGGTTCTCGGAATCTCACTGTACAGTACGCTTGAGTTTCTTTTCCACCCCTAGGTGGGCAGGAAGCGATGGGCACCGGTTGGTCTCCTCACCCAGTTTCACCGTATGAAAACCACTGATTGTAGCTGAAAGCGAGGAGGATGTTCTGTCTTCATGCTTAAAATGAACATCTGGACGGAAGTGGAGAAAACCTCAGAGAAAAGGGGCTTGCATGCCTCAAAAACAGACCAACAAAATATACTAAAGCACTTTCAAGTTAATGCGATCTTCTGAACAGTTCAGGATGTCCTTAACCAGAACTTTGTGAAGCTGGACAGAGTCTGGCACTGACTGACCTGTTGAGTCACTGGGAGCCGCAAGAGTTCCAATGTCTGCGGACTGACCGGTCTGAGGGAATCCTGGGAGACCTTTAATGCTTGCAGATTGGCAAAGCTCCATGGTTGGAATGTCAGAAGTTTGACCAGTCTCCATTCTTGGAATTCTGAGAGAGGTTCAGTGTTTGCAGATTGGCAAATCTCCCTCATTTTAGGTCTGCAAGAGTTCCAGTGTCTATAGACTGACCAGTATCCACTGAGGGAATTCTGTGGGACTTTCAGCGTTTGCAGATCTGCAAATCTCAGTTATTGGAATATTGGCAGTTTGACCACTGTCCATTGTTGGAATTCTGAGAGGGTTTCAATGCTTGCAAATCTCCGTCATTGGAAGCCGGAGAGAGATTCAATGTCTGCAGACTGACCACTGTCGAAATTCTGAGTGGATTTTAATGTTTGCAAATGTCCGTCACGGGAAGCCTGCGAGAGTTTCAATGTTTGCAAACGGACCATTATCCCTTGTTGAAACTCTGAGAGTTTCAATGTTTGCAGAGTGGCACATTTCCATCGTTGAACGAACGCAAGAGTTTCCAAGTCTGCAGCCTGATCAGGTTAGTCATTGGAAGCCTGCATGAGCAGCATTATTAGCAGACTCTATGACAGTTTCAGCAGTTTACAGACGGACCAATCCCGATCCATGGAGTTCGGCGAGTGTTTCAATATCTGCAGATTGAGCAGTGTCCACTGATGGAGTTCTGAGAGAGTTTTTAATGAGTTTTTAATGTTTGCAGACTGGAAAACCTTTGTCATTGGAGGCTTGTGAGAGCTTGAGTGTTTGCAGATTGGCAAACCTCCATCCTTGGAAGCCTGAGAGGATTCAAAATCTACAAACTGACCTGTTGCCACTGTTGGAATTCTGCAAGAGTTTCCATGTGTGAATACTGGCAAATCTCCGTCAGTGGAAGCCTCTGCAAGTTTCAGTGCCTGCAGACTGACCCGTCTTCAGTGATCGGGTCCTGTGAGATTTTCACTCTTTGCAGATTGGCAAATCTCAATGCAGGCTCACCAGTCTCCGTTGATGGAATTCTGCAAGAGTTTCAATATTTGCAGACCATCACATCTCCATCCTTGGAAGCCAGTTTCAGTGTTTGTGGACCGCCTGTTTCTGATGCTGGACACATGCAAAAGTTTCCTTATCTGAGACTGGCCACTCTGAATCTCTGGGGACCTGCCAGTTTCAGCTTTTGCAAATGACCAAGTCCCCATCGCTGGAAGCCTGTGAGTTTATCAGTTTTTAATTAAAAGTGTTAAAGATATAAAGCCTGCAGTGTACCCAACCAGAACCACAAAGTAAACTCATTGAAACCTATACTGACCTAGTCCAGTAGTGGCTTGACATAGAGATTAAAAGGAGGAGGACATGCTTGGGGACTTCTCATCTGAGGCGAAGCTCGTAGCAAGAGCTCCATGTTCATTCTCCGAGGACACTGAGATAGAAGAGATCAGAGCCATCCAACAATATTCCCCCAACCGCGACCATCGACCACAGCTGATGCACCAGGACGGAGTGATCCACAGTGCAGACAGCTGTAGAATGGTCTCACAGGACACAGAGTAAACCTTCTTAAAGTATTTTTAGTCCAAAAACACAAACGACATTTTTTTGCTTCTGGAAATTGGTTGTTCTTCTCTGACTTTTCAAGAGATTTTCAGTGCCTGTGGCATGCCTGTAATGGGACTATGTATTGCAATACTGTAGTTTCCAAGTTTGCAGTTGTCAGACATGGGCCTGGTCTGGTCACCAGGGACATTCTTTGTCATTCTTACAAATCCCAGGTGTGTATCTGGAGTCAGTGGTTCTGTGTCAGTCTACAGCCGGTCCCCGAAATATCAAAACTAAGGGGGCATCATTATTGGACATGGACACCAAATCAACCCTCCACAACATTAACAAATTCCCATCATGCTCTCTGGTCACAAGACAGATTGCACCAAAGAGCAAAGACTTTTGATGCCACTTTTGATTGTAATCTGGTATTGAACTCCATGGTATGGCCTACGGAACAGGTTTCACTCGTTAAATTAAGGAAGGTATATACAGTGGTCTCAGATCCTATTAAATATTGAGGAAGGGGGCTTAAATTAAACCCCAAATGTGATCATATAAACACAATTTTTCTGGGAGGACAAGGCTCTCACTGCAAGAGTCTATGCTTAACGCTGTACGCACCCTCGTCTGTAGAATACCTTGGGGCTGTGTCGCTCTTTTTAAAGTATTTGCGTCAAACACCGGTGATCTAGCTAAGCGACCTTAACCCTTCCCATGCTCGTGACGGAACCGCTCCGTCACGAGCCTTGGGTGGGGGGGCCGCGCGGCGGTCCCGTGCTCGTGACGGCATGCGGGTGAGCTGTGCTGGTGACGGAACGGTTCCGTCACGGCCCTCTCGCCGCTTCTGCGCGGTGTGAATTCCGCGCCTGCGCTAACGTTCTCTAGCGGGGCGGGGCCGTGGCGGAACCGTTCCGTCACAAGCACAGCTCACCCGCGTGCCGTCACCAGCACAGGACCGCCGCGCGGCCCCCTCACCCCCTTAGCACTGCGGCCGCAGTGAAGGGGTTAAGGGGCTTGGACTCAATATTTACAAGCTAGCTCCTACCTATCTTTGTGAAACAATTATTCCAGGAACGCTCACCAGTTTTACAGCATGTTTCTAAATCAAAATGCTAATATCAAGGAGGCTGGACATAATCTGTGCTTGCACCTCAAACGTGGAATGCGGCTACGATGGAAATTTATACCGCCCATGAACCTTAGACAAGGTTCTAAGAAGTAACTGCATGTTAAATTGCACTGTAGATAACCCTATACTTTAAATGAATATATATATTTAAATATATATATATACATATACACACACACACATATATATACATATACACACACAGTATTATTGACCCCGAATCGGGTATCAGAGCGCTTGACATACATTACATGAGGACACATTCATTTTTGTTAGGCAAGGGGAGTTTAAGTGATTTGCCCAGAATCACAGGATGTTCAGCGTCATTGCCGAGATTCGAACCCGGTTTCCCAGATTCGAGGTCGAACGCCCTAGCCGTTAAGCCAACTCCTCAGGGCAGGGCCTTAACGATTTTAACACAGACTTGAGGAAGGTATCACTAACATTTTCTCAAACTGAAAGGCTACATCATTCATTTCTGATGGAAACTTCATTCAAAAAGAAACCAAAAAGTCCCAGCTGAGTTTTTTCGACAGAGCTATTTTTAACCTCCAGTGTGGTTTAAATTGTGCCTTTTAAGTGTTTGCCGTGTTCTGCATCAGAGGTGACGTGTTCCGAAACACAGCAAACATGCCTCTTAATCCAGGTATGAAGCTGGTTCCTGTCACAGGGTCAAAGAGAGCCAGGTTAAGCCTCTAAGTGCCCATGCGGGAAATGCCATGGCGTGCCCAGCACCCACGCAGAACTGCAAGTGCTTTTTAAATCCAAACTGGCTCAAAGGATTAATTTAGAGGTAATGGGCGGTCACCCAGATAGAGATATTAATTTTTTTATTCAGGGTAACACAGAGTACTGTGGAAAGTTTTACAAGTTCTGTAAAGTTTGCCGAAATTCACTTGGAGCAGATTTTGGTGCAAAATCTTCCTTTGCTAAGAGAATTTTCACACTAAATGTGTGCTTCAATTTTTTCCACTCCATAATTCTGCAGAATTGTGTACACGGAGTTTGAAATTCACAATCTTGGCTACCAATGCAATAAATGTTTGAACAAAAGCGCTCTCGTGTTCTGAAGGAAACCGCATTGGTACAAGTGTAGATTTTAATAACTTGACCCATATTGCTTTCTTCAAAGAACTGCACGGTAACAATGCATACGCTAAATAAATACATGTTTTAATTTCCAATATTAACATTGTAAAAGGGTCTGCACTTCTTTAATATAGAACTTTAAAAACCAAAAGGGGGAAGCTAAGAGAAAAGTGTGACACTGGCACAAGTCTCCCACATAAACTGCGAGGAAACGATCGCCTCGGCTTATAAAAATGCTCACCTGTTCTGTTTTTTTAACTGTGTTTATCTTTGTTGTTTAATAGACCACAAAGCTGGCTTCAAGGAGCAGGGCAGCACTTTATTGAGAAAATTTTTATTGCAGCAGGTTAAAGTCCAAAGAAGGTTAGAGAAAGGAGCATGTGAAGCGGAAGAGAAGGGCGGATAAATGGGACAATACTTATTCCTTGTTTTCATCGCACATATTTAGGTATTGTGGGCATACTTGTAGTTTTAGTTACAGGGAGATTAAGCTATTTGCCCATGACGACGCCATTTTGCGGTCAAATGCTGAAGAGGCAATTACAGCTCAGGTCTATGAAATGGAAGGCAAGCAACTTTTAGAGCAAAGTCTCCGGACCTAAACCTGGCCAGCACGTGCCATGCCACCCTGCTCCTGTCAGAGGCCTTTAATGACGTGAGTCTAACACGTCATGACTTGTGCACACATGCCAATCACCACTGTCATTCCGGAAGTTCAACCTTCTGCTGAGAAACTCCTTCTGGAAGATCCCAGGAAGATGGGCACAGCTGCTGAAAGTCCACAATGGCGGCTCCTCAGTACAGCCCCATGTAGTATGACGTAATCTTGACCTTAAGATCAAATTCAATGTGAAGTCGTGCAGGACCTCCTAGTCTCCAAGTAGAAGACAGACCATCTGACATCCCATAGGCAAGGCAGAACACTACACGCGCTAAGGGGAAGGATGCAAAGAGACGTTTTAAGGCAAGGGCAAAGAGGGAAATTGCCCAGGGCCGCACCTACAGGTAAATTGATCGGTCACAATTTCTCTTACTCTATCTCACTTATATTGATCTCTCCATCAGAACCTCGTTACTTCACTCTTCCTGCTTATACCTCTGTCTCTTTCTCTTTCTAGTCAAAGAAGTCAATTCCCTTTGGGTAGATGAACATTAATACCACCGTACTTACAAACAATAGCCTCACAAATACATGAACATGACAAAGAAGCAATGAAAAAAATGTAAATTCAAAAACGTGAAAACACTATAATAGAATCAAAACATTAGTACAATTTATTAACATACATCATGTTGATTAAAAATTGGGAAACAGACATAGGACGTGACAATAATAAATAAAAAACATTCCAATTAAAGTTAAAAAAGGAGCTAGAGGAGAAGGACTAAATTCAAACACTCTTATTATGAATTTTCCTTAGTTTTGTAATCCACATTCACTCCTTGGGCATCGACGCGTTTCGGCGGAATGAACAGAGTATAACCGCCTTCATCAGGGTATATGTATATTTGTTTCCCAACAGTTCTCGTGAGTAAAAATATTTAAGTCAGAACGTCATAAGGGGTGTATATCCTCCTTATCCTTTCATAGGGATATTCGGCCAGCGAATTATCCTCTAGTTTGCTGAAGCTTAAAAAATGTTCAAATTTCGAGATACGTCCAGCGCTATCACTGGAGGTCATAAAAACATAGTTGTTGCCATAAATCCGACTTCCAACATGCGTCCAAAATACGTCTGGCGCTTGTATTTAAAAGACGAAGTAAGAAAAATTTGAACTTTGAACGCGGTACCGTCTTGAATAATAGTGTTAATAGGGCCACAGCGTGACTCCTGATATCCTTAAGTATGGGCAGTTGCACATAAGTCTATGTCCTCTATCGTTTGATAAACCGGCGTCCCGCGTTCGTCCTCACGTAGTGTAGGATCAGATAGAATAGATGCTGTTCTATTTTCGTATTTTGGACGCATGTTGGAAGTCGGATTTATGGCAACAACTATGTTTTTATGACCTCCAGTGATAGCGCTGGACGTATCTCGAAATTTGAACATTTTTTAAGCTTCAGCAAACTAGAGGATAATTCGCTGGCCGAATATCCCTATGAAAGGATAAGGAGGATATACACCCCTTATGACGTTCTGACTTAAATATTTTTACTCACGAGAACTGTTGGGAAACAAATATACATATACCCTGATGAAGGCGGTTATACTCTGTTCATTCCGCCGAAACGCGTCGATGCCCAAGGAGTGAATGTGGATTACAAAACTAAGGAAAATTCATAATAAGAGTGTTTGAATTTAGTCTTTCTCCTCTAGCTCCTTTTTTAACTTTAATTGGAATGTTTTTTATTTATTATTGTCACGTCCTATGTCTGTTTCCCAATTTTTAATCAACATGATGTATGTTAATAAATTGTACTAATGTTTTGATTCTATTATAGTGTTTTCACGTTTTTGAATTTACATTTTTTTCATTGCTTCTTTGTCATGTTCATGTATTTGTGAGGCTATTGTTTGTAAGTACGGTGGTATTAATGTTCATCTACCCAAAGGGAATTGACTTCTTTGACTAGTGTCTATTGTGGTACCCTATCCCTTTGGTCTAGGGGTCCCTCTCTCTTTTATTAGAGTCTTTCTCTTTCTACCCAGTGTCAATTGAAGGATTATTGGGCCCCATTCCCGTCAGAATCCCATGTGTTGCAGTTGATTTTAGACCCCAGGTCAACAAAAAGTATCATATCCCGACTAAACGTAGCCCAAAAAAATTACAGGCAAACCAATATTGCACCCAAACGCGCCTCCTGGGATGGGGATCTAGGGACCCCACTCACAGATGGTGAAAGTAGGGACCCTGGCGCAAGTACATGAGGTGGCCAGTAGTCCAGATTTAAATTGATGCGGTTCTATTACTTATATACTGCTTACCTAACACCTACATAGAGTTTACTCGGTTCGCCCAGCCGGGTGCACTCGTCGTGGTGCAATCCCAGCGGATTTTGGACACGTCACGTGGGATTGCCCACAGTTACAGCCCTACCTGGGATGAGATATTACAGGAGGTGCGTAGAGTGACAAAAGTGAACGCAGACTTTACAATCCGACATGGACTCCTGAGGCTACTGCTCATCTGGGATTGGTGCTGACCAGACGGTGCATAGCCATACACTGCGCTAGCCCAATCCAACAATGGAGCTTGAGTCCTCAGCAGGTGGACCCGGTAAGACATATTTCAACTGTTTTTGTGCAGATATAAATCAATATTTCAACTGTTTTTGTGCTGATATAAATCAATATTGTTTGGTCTATTTATGGCTTGAATAATTAGTATATATATAAAATTCAAGGTTGTTCCAAACAGGGACCCCAAAATATGCCTTATCCGTGCATCAAAAATACTTAAGATGATACAGAAGACACCAACAGTTCACTGAAAGCACCCGCGTCTTAAGCAAGATAGAACCCTGGCGAGAATGTACGCTATGGCCTAGAAGGCAATTCACCATAATGTCAGGCAAAGCGGATGTGACATCACACAGCCTTTGACATCGTATCACAATAAAGGGTTGTCCGCCTGTCTCACCTAGCTCAGGAATAGAATCCTATTTACTGTTAAGATCCTAAGGCAAGGAGTGAAAACTAGAGACAGTAAGAGGGTCTTAAGAGTTGTGTTTACTTCCTTCGAGGTAGCAAGAGCAGGACCAGGGAGACCAAGGGTCTATTTTTGAAGCAGCCCAGGGCAGCATGATTTTCAGCTCTGTAACTGCCTGGAGCTGCATGCTCATCTCCACTGCTTTACATCACTCCCTATCCCATATCATCACAGGGTGGGGGCGTGTTCCGTAAGAATGACAGACCAGACCTCACTCCACCATATGACGTTTTGGGAACGGGTGGGTACATAGAAGCACCATGCTGTAATGTAAAAGGAGTTAAGGTTCGGCTAATCTGCTCTTGTTAGATCCACTGGCAGGCGCCAGAATAAACTCCCACCGGCAGACCCAGCTGACCTCTTCTGCGCAGTATTCTTGCAGTCCCTGCTCCTCGTTCTGTGATAGGAGGCTGTAAATGCTGTGTCCTCACACCAGTGCTTAATTTGTAAACTATTAAGTGCCAGGGCTCTGACCAGGAGGCCACTATAGCTTGCACCACCCATCGCCCTTGTCATTGCTGCCAAACCAACTATTTTACATCTTTCTCACATATAAATGCGACCGTTCAGATTGTTCCAGGTGCCCAAAGCTAAAGGAATGGCTGGGGAGGCAGGTATCAGCAATGTTAATGTATATTGTAGTCTTAAACTACCATTGTTCTGTTCCTATCTAAATTAGGTGAGCAGCGCCACCATGTGGTGGACTGTTATAAGTATGATGTTGACAATTAAGTGCTGGTGCCGAGCACCGGAAACCTATCAAGTGACGGTGCCGGAAAGCACTGGCTCAAATTAAGCACTGACACACACAAATCCCACTGTGCTTGAGGGGGTTTCCGGTCTTCCCCTATCATTACTGTGTGTGTGTGTGTGTGTAGATGCAGATCGCAGTGACTGTGCCACCCACAGATGCCTCCCGGCATCGCACTTCTCAAGGAGGCCCTTTCCAACTCCTGAGAAAGACGAGGGTCAGTCCAAAGATGCCAGCTTTAAAACTGGAGACACCGGTTTGAATTTAAGCATCTGCTTAACATTCTGTGATTGTGGGCGGATCAGTTAATTACATTTAAAAATATATATAAATCTGACCTTGTGCAACATAACAGGCGCTCAGGTAAAGCATGCCAACACCCTTAGGCCAAGTGTGCACGATATAATTGCAAAAACGGAAATAAACAGGAGAATATTCAGCTTTTAAAAAAGAAGTTGTATGTGAAAGCTATTTTAGCATATCACTTGCAAAGACAGTCATCAGCTGCAGAGCAGTCACAAAAGCTTAGTTCTAAAGTTTAATGTTACAAATTAAAGCAGTAGCTACTGTGTTTAACCCCTTACGTGAAGCCGTCGGCCGTTGCAAGCACTCCCTCCCCAGTGCTGCGCACGACCAACGGCCAACGCAGCCCCGTCCACCCCTTAGAACGCCCGCACCACGGCGGAAAAACCACTGCGGTTAAGGCGTTAAGGAGGTCAGTGGCATGCCCGCTGTCAGGGTTGCAAGGTAGCAAGAGAGACAGGAGGGGGCAGAAGACATACAGGAAGAGTGTCACAAGACATGGCTACATGTTTAAAAGAGTGAGCACCCAGCTGTTCAGTTTGCACTGTTTAGTAGGAACTGGAAACAGGCAAAACACGGCCCTCAGTGCTTATTGCTTGACTGGCCCAGGCCCCCTCTCTCCTGAAAGGTAAGCTCCTGCTCCTAACTGAAAACAAGCATTTGCAATGCAATAGGTCTTGCATTTACGCGAGTTTGAGCTACTGGCACAATGCCTTTTATTTATGTTTTAAAAACGAAAACAAAAATAAAATGCATTGTCATTAGCAATCTCAATAGCTCAAACTCTCGTAAATGTGAAACCTATTGCATTGCAAATGCTTGTTCTCCGTGGCTCCTGTAAAAGAAGGAAGGGTGATCGGGGCAGGAGACAGCAAGAGTGATCGAACTACCACGTGGACCTGCGGTGCGCCTCACGGATGGAGGTTTCAAGCAAGGGAAGGAAGCGGAGGAGGGTTCATAGGAAACCAAGACACATTGCGTAAGGCGTCAGAAGCACAAGGGTGGGTTTTAAAAAACAGTAATAATGAGAATACCACACTGGCCAGAATGTGCGCGTGCAGGGACGTATTTTTCCATAGTGTGACCACCCCGCAGCAGCTACAACTATTACGTGGAAAGCCTCACTGGGTTATGCTGCCGTGTTTTTTGCATAAATACAATCTATACATAGGCTAATGTAGAAAGCGAAAAAATAGATGAAACTATTATTCATCCAGTGAAAATATGATATGAAGGTAAGAATTTAAAGAATAGCATTTTCTGAAAACAACCAAAGCTTTCAGATTCACACGAGTGATACATAACAAGAGAAAACGAGAAACCATTTCATCAAGTCAGCGGATACACTGGACAGCACTCAGGGAAAAAACACAATACAGCGAAAACAAGGCGCATGTGTTTGGAAGGCATTAGGGAACAAGCATTTACAATGCAACGGTTTCGCCTTTGGAAAAGTTAGAGCTATTGGCATTGTAAATGACAACATTTTTATTTATGTGTTGGCATTGACAACATAAATAAATGGCATTGTCATTTACAAAGCCAATAGCCTAATCTCTCGCAAATGCGACACCTATTGCATTTGCACCCACACACACAAAACCAGCCACCCCATATGCAACGGTGTGCTCTCCCTGCTGACTGAATACAGACACATTCCACCTCACCAGTCCGCAAAAATGAACGTCAAAAATAAGCATTTTTTCACTTTTTTTAGTTTAAAGAGTTATTTAGTTTTATTTGCTGAATCCAGCGCAGACTTGCATGACCGTCTTGGTCGCCAGAGTTTTGGGGAAGGACGGGAGCAGTGGGGGTGGTATAATCGTGCGGTGGAGGCAAGCTCAAATTAACAGTTGCATACAGTAATATACACAATTCTAACATGTTTGACCAGAATCTTATCGTGACAAGTCTTGTGAATTGTATTACTCCTGTGACATCCATCTAAAAACCAGAGGTGCAAACTACTGAGTGAAGAGATTCGACAGATGAAACTGTATTGGAAACTGAGATTGGGTCAGCCAATCAGAACGCTTAATGCACTATCACTGTTGTTTCCTAGCATCTTATAGTTTCAGAAATATTAGGTAGACAGCGGGGGTAGGTATGTTTTTTCTGGCTGCGTTAGGCAGGTGTGAATAAGGGCATGAGTTGTAATAGCCTTATTACCAAATGGTGGCAAGGTGTTACCAACAGTTAATTACCCTATTCCTCAGAGGATTTTAACAGCTGTTAATGCCCTAAGAAGCAGGCAGTAACACCTACTTATAATAGAGAGTGAGCACTATCTGATAACAGATCTTTATCCATTCTTCCTCTCAATATTTTCTCCACTACTATTTTATTTCATAACCCAAGGACCCTTCTTGGAAGTGTATGCCTACACACTCTGGCATTCTAGGCTTAGAAACCGACTCCCCAGACAGATTATCACTTTCTTTGTAGAGATGGATGGCCTCCAGCTTTGTAAACATCGTCCCGAGACGAGGATTTGATAAAAGAAAGCACCCCAAGGCTTGTAAAAAGCTTGCAAGAGTTGAGCAACTTCTTTGCCAACTTAATCACATGGGCAACAAAGCGTTGTGCAGTACAACCGGAAATGAAACTTAACATAGTAAGGAAGCCTCATACGCCCTGAGTGCGATGCCCAGGGGAGGACCCTGGCAAACAGGTTTATCGAGAGACAGAGAGAAACAAGCATTGGAAATGCAATAGGTCTCGGATTTATTTGAGTTAGAGCTAATGGCATTGTAAATGGCAATGTCTTTTAGCCATGTGTTTTGGAGTGTATGCATGTGGTGTGTAGTGGAATTATGTGGGTTGGATTGGAATTGTTAGTTTGTGTGTGTGTGATTGTGTTTGTGTGGTTGTGTGTGATTGTGTGTGTGGTAGTGTGTGTGGTTGTGTGTGAGCCTCTTGCATTTTCGTTACTTGCACCTCAGCCCATGGCATTCGGTCCTACGTTGCGGCTCGGATTGGCCCCGCTTGGGCAATGCTTTATAATAGTGCGCCAACAAGTAGTCATTTTGTAATAAAATACAACAATAATATTTTACTTATTTGTCCCTCGTAACAAAAAGTCTTACTCTCTATATTTTCATTAGGGAAAGATATCGCATGCACTTTTTGTCCTATGACCAATATCCCACACAATGTTACATTGAGACCAAAATTGAGAAAAACTCAGACAGATTACGGCTCTTGGCCCAGGCCTTCCAATGCCATATATATATATACACATGTCTGGCCCATCAGAGTATCTTATCCTCTGTAGATGTTTGTTCTTTCACTGTCCTCTTCCGCTGGTCACAGATAGTCGAGCTTTGCCTTTATCCTAGGGTTTATCCTTCATTACTGACATACCTGTCTGTCCATCTACCTACCTATGCCTCTGATTCAGCGACCTGTCTACACATTTATCAATATCTATCCGCGGAGCCTGGGAAGGACAGGATGGAGGAAAGAGGATCTCCAGGCACCTAGACCCAGGGGGCAAGTAGCCTTGAGGAAAGGTAACCTTAGAGAGAATAACACCGGTTGGGCAGGAAAACAAGGGGCATAGAAACACAGGGACATGGGACAGAGGGAGCAGCGGGTTGTAACAGAGTAGGAGTGTTTTGGAAAAAACAGATACAACAACTTGAGAAAAAAAAAGAAGATAACGCATAAAAACAGGCAGGCCTGTGCCAAGTACAGGGAGAGGGGGGTCTCAATAAACGTTACTACTGGCATCAGGCTTTAGATGTGAATGAGAGTCAGTGTTTCCACCCAGAACACGGAAGGCAGTAGGCACTGCATGCGGATAAGTTCCTTGTTGAAGCGTGATGTGACCCCAGCCTGAAAAGCAGCAGGCACTTTCTGTGCACTTATAATGGTTGCATATATACTCGGACAGCCGAGTAGGAAGACAAAGAAGGGACAGCCGGGAAGGAAGACAAAGAAGAGACAGTCAGGTAGGAAGACACAGAAGGGACAGCCGGGTAGGAAGACAAAGAAGGGACAGCCGGGTAGGAAGACACAGAAGGGACAGCCGGGTAGGAAGACAAAGAAGGGACAGCCGGGTAGGAAGGGACAGCCGGGTAGGAAGACACAGAAGGGACAGCCGGGTAGGAAGCCGGGTAGGAAGACACAGAAGGGACAGCCGGGTAGGAAGACACAGAAGGGACAGCCGGGTAGGAAGACACAGAAGGGACAGCCGGGTAGGAAGACAAAGAAGGGTCAGCCAGGTAGGAAGACACAGAAGGGACAGCCGGGTAGGAAGACAAAGAAGGGACAGCCGGGTAGGAAGACAAAGAAGGGACAGCCGGGTGCAAAAAAACGATGGATTTGGGCCCAGATCTTTTGACTGGGGGAGTGTGTGACATTGATCCACATTCGGTCCATCACTTGTTGTTTTTGCAGTTGCCGCCCTAAGTGCGCTGGGGATGCCCAGACGTGGGTCCCAGGCACACCACAAAGAAGGGACAGCCAGGGAGGAGGGTTAAGGTTCTTCTGGTAAAATAAACGATTTGTACCTTTTTCAGCAGGGAGGGCACTGAATGCGGACGGGGTCTAATCTGGAGGAGGGGGGGCTCGCTTGAAAACACCCCATTTTATCAACATCTGAGCACCAGAGGTGTAACAATGCGCCCCAGGGGATTAGCTCCAGGGGGGTCCCTCAGCAATACTGGTAGGAGGTGGGCCGGAAGGTGGGGGGAGGGCTCCATGTACTTTGCAGGGGTGCGAGGGGGGATTCAAGTTTCACTACCCCACTGCCCAGCACCCAGACTGCCAGCAGTATGGGGGCTTCAGGGCGCTAGGCACAGATTGATGCCGGCGGAGCTTAGCTCACTGAGCTATCGTGCTGGCCTTCCAAGCGGTCAATGGGGAGCAGAAAACACCCCCCCCCCTCTGTAGAGACAAATTCAGTGTAAATGGGAGAGCAGCCGCCACCACCAAGGGGGCAGCATAGGGGGGGGGGGACCCCATGGGTTCAACAAGACACAGGGGCGTTGAAAGATGAAATACCGAAATCATGAAAGAAGTGCTGCAGCCATGTCTTAAGATCCCAGGACCACAAGGACCCCACCCACACCCAGGAATCCACCAACACAGGGAGGAGGGGGGCGGCAACGACCACGGAGGGTCGTTACACTCACCCAGGATGATGGTCCTAGGCACAACTCCAGGGCAATTTAACATCCAAGGACATCGCTTCCGCCAACTTGTAAAATATTACCACTGTGGTTAAAACCTCAAAGCGCCCACGGACGGACCGACAGACCGCTGACAGGCCCTGGTCGAACCAAAGACCCCAGGGAGAGGGTGTGTGCTCACCACAGGGGCAGAGAGCACAGACCAGGGACTGGCACAGAACCACTGCCCCAGAGGCGGGAATCTAGGCGCTGCCTGTGAGCCCGAAGCCTGGCTTTGGCTCGGCTCGAGGTGCTGCTGGAACCCACCAGGAGCCGAGCTTTCATGTGGCTTCTGTTACGTCAGAACTGCCGACTGCGTAATTTCAAGTCCCGGCGCCCGCTCTACACCTGTGATCTTGGGCAGATCACTCAATCTCCCCGTGCTTGTGAACAATAACACTTCCGAAATGTAACCGGTGCTCGTGAAAAGCGCTCCGATGCCTTCTGGTGGAGTTCCCGCTACATAAAAAATGCACAAATAGGTAAAAACACATTCTTACTATGAGGAAACCATACCTGATCGCTAGGCTCCAGCATTAAGTGATTTGCGCAGATTCACAGGATGTTGTGAAACGTCGAGAGTGAGACTGCTATCCCCTGCCCTCCGCCATCACGAAGTTGCACCAGTCTCTGCCAAGTCAGATTAGTTCTACCCCTGGAATCGCGCGGAGGTGGGGGCCGAGGGGGGTGTTTTAAAATAAAATAATAGGAACAAGGAAAGAGCCGGGTGAGGGCTGGATATGTTTAAAAAAAGAGGGATGTGACATAGGAAGCAAAGGACGAGCTGGAGTAGGGGCAGGAGAAGCAACACGGAGAATGAAGAAAAGCCGAGAGAGACGGGGGATTGGGGGAAGCAACACAGACCAAAGCCCGTGAATCTTAGCTCGTACAAATAAACAAACCAAAAAGAATAAAAGTTAAGAAGTTGCAGCCTCGAGAGTCAGGTCAGTCGTGCTGCTTCAGTCCAGACCGGCGAAGGAGTACGCAGACCGTGAAAAGTAAACTTGCAAGATCAGTCGCCAAGCTCACTTTCACCTTACACAGTGTAGCTTGCTGACAAAGTAGTCAAGTGCTTCTGTGCCCCACAAACATGTAGTAAGCGCTATATAATTGCTGCAATACAATACACTAACTTTCAGCAAAATTCTGCAGGTCTTTAATGATCACGAGAAATCACACGAGCGCAGATGCTACAAACTCAAAATGAGTCCTGAAAAGTGAGCAGTCCCAGAGTGTCTGCCTTTAAGGAGAAGGTGGTAAACGAGACAATAAAATAGAACCCATATTCCCAAACCCTGCGTGTCCAGTGTGATTTCACCACTATGGTGGCATTTCAAGATGGCACGGCACTGAATCAGCTGCGGTGATGTAGTGGCCGCGTGCAGCCATCTCAATGCAAGTTCTCAGAGTCCCACTTCAGTACTCCGTGTAATCCTGAGCAGCAGATGTTTTTTACCTTTGTCTCATTTGCATAAAGGGCTGAATGGATTCACGGAACAAGAAAAAACGCTTCACATGGTGTGAAGAGGTTTTAATGGGACCATCTGTAATACACAAACGGGGCGGGAATTCACACGCAAAATAATCCTATCTTGTGTCGCGACACTCACGCCCCCATTTATGCCGCGGCTGGTCCTGCGATAAGGGGGAGGGGTGGCACCCACACTGCAGGGGTATGGACCTCCATATTTTAATATCATGCACACAAACTTGAACTGTGAGTAACCGGATGCGTTTGTTTTCACCCCCTCCCCCCCGTTGTTCAGTGGTAGCTCCCATCGTGGCGCACAGCATAAAGTTAAGAGAAGGTGCTAGATTGTGGCAGCGGATGAATGAATGCTGTTATAGCTAAAGACAAAATTTCGATCGATCCAGGGGGAGACATCCCTTCGCTGCAGTGCACACAACTGATCTGTGTGACGATCGTACTAAACAAATCCCTTTCACACGGGGAGGGGGGCGGAACGGACACACGGGGAGGGGGAGGAGGGGGCGGGAAGGCAAGATGAGCAACTGCACACGCACTTGGGAGGGGGGGGCGGGAAGCGGGAGGGGGGCGGGAATGGACCCGAGCCGAGCTCCAGAAACAAATCCCTTTCACACGGGGAGGGGGCGGAACGGACACACGGGGAGGGGGAGGAGGGGGCGGGAAGGCAAGATTTAACACGCACTCACGAGGGCTTCCTCCGGCGGCCTTGGTCGAAAAACGGGAAACGTGCACAGGACAGCGAGGAGGGGGGAGGGGGGACAGCGAGGAGGAGGGAGGGGGGACGGCGGGAGGAGGGACACAGAGTAAGGCAGGACAGCAGCAAGCACGGCCCGGCCGGACCAGATTCGGGGGCGTTCCCGGCTTTTGGCTGACGTATCATGACGTAGCCAAAAGCCAAAGATTCTCGGGAACGCCCCCGAATCTGGTCCGGCCATGACGGATGCCTCTCTGTTCCAATGGCTAGCCTCCATTTATGGAGCTAGCCAATGGGACAGGGGGGCGTATTCCAGAGTCACTACTGAAATCAAGAGATTTCTCTGGAGGCGGAGCTTACAGCTCCGTCCCCCAGCGAAACCTAAAAACGAGATCTAGAACGGTGCACACAATGCTCCCTCCAGAAGAAAATGCATGTTCCATGGTGCACTGAGAAGCAGTACAATTGGGAGTGGGGGGGGGGGGGGGGGGCAGTACAACTGGGAGGGGGCAGTACAATGTCAGCATAGAAAGTCAGCATTCCCCTGTCCAAATCAAGCTATTCCCATGTGTGTAGAAGAAGCAAGAACTTAAGGCAGATAACTTTCCATAAGACACTTGCCGATCGAGGGATATCAACCTGGCACCAGGTATCCCATCCGCACCGGGCAGCAAAACATGACTCACTACTTCAGTTAATTAGAAAGAGAACCAGTCTCAAACAGCAGTGATACCGCTGCACACATAAGCAGCAACAACCAGGATCCAGGCGAGAGCTGGTAGAGCCAATCATATAGTTGTCGAACATGGTGGAAGTGCTCTACTCAGAGAGACAGAAGCTGGTAAAAGAGTACGATGAGCGTAGGGGGATATGGTCAGGGTCAGACAGAGCATGGCTCTTTCATTCCTAACCTCCAGCGTTACAAATCACTCTAGCCTAGAGTAGAGTGTAGTAGAGTGGAGAAGAGTGTTGTAGAGTGGAGTAGAGTGGCATAGAGTGGAGTGGCATAGAGTGGAGTAGATTGGTCTAGAGTGAAGTAACAGAGTGGAGTGGCATACAGTGGAGTGGTGAAGAATAGAGTTGAGTGGAGAGGAGTAGAGTGAAGCAGATTCATAGAGTGGAGAGCTATAGAGTGGCGTAGAGTGTGGTGGCGTAGAATGGAGTTGAGTGGAGAGGAGTAGAGTGAAGCAGTGTCGCAGACTGGAAAGCCATAGAGTGGAGTAGAGTGGTCTCCAGTGGAGTAGAGTGATCTAGAGTGGAGTAAAGTGGTCTAGAGTGGAGTGGTGTGGAGTAGTTTGTCATAGAAGGGAGTATAGAAGAATGGAGTGGCATAGAGTGAAGTGGAGTGTCGTAGAGTGGATTATCATGCAATTGAGTGGCATTGAGTGGAGTAGCGTAGAGGGCAGTAAAGTGGTGTAGAGTGGAGCGCTGTGAAGTAGAGCGGTGTAAAGTGGACTGGTGTAGAAGTGCTGAGAGTGGAGTAGTGTGGCGTAGTGTACAGTAGAGGAAAGTGTTGTGGAATAGAGTGGACTGACCTAGTGTCGCACAGTGGAGTTGCATAGAGTGGACAACACATTTTCAATTGAAATGACCATTACATTTACACAGTCATACAGCTCTTCTGATAAAACTATACAGGCGCAAACAATAATGTGTGAAAATGGAAATCTCCTAGAGTATTGATGTACCTTGATCATATTAAAATATCGGTTTCCAACACACATCAAAGTTACAAAAAAATATGCTTCATTTGTGCTTTCCTAATTCTAATATATTCCGAAATATTTTCACAGTTCATTTATAGACATGTCAATTCTGTTGAGAGTTAGAAAAAAATACCATTGTACATCCTTTCCTTTAGCGCACCACAGTACCCAGCAAAACTGGCACATAATTCCTCTCACTTTAAAGCCAACAAAATAAAAGTGAACACCAAGCTCCCTCGGAAAAGACAGCCTGACATTTGACCTCTGTCTTTGAATGCACAGCAAATGTGGCACGATAAGAACAAAATATAACGGCTTATTTATAGAAAGTGAGTACTTACGGAAGAATACTAGAAGTGAGTCAGAGAGGTGGTAAACAGGTTATGCTCCACGGGAGGGACAAAGATTTGCTAGATGACCTAAAACAAATAGTGCCAGCAAATAGAAAGCAAGCAAATGTGAGTTACAGACCACAAAGCCACTAGTAAGCAATGGGCAAAATGCATTCCCAGGGAAGCTTTCAGAGTGTCCCCAAGAAGACTTTGCAAACCAAACAGCTTCACTGCCTGGTAGGCTCCAACCTAAAAAGTGCAGGTTCCAGTGCATTGATCACAGGGGTCCAACATAGACTGTGAGCACTACCATGCCTGAAACACGCTTTTCCTCTGTGTGCAAAAGAATAGGGTCTTAAAAGCAGACAATTCCCGTAAGAGGCTGGCCTATCGAGGGATATCATCCAGGTACCAGGTATCCAAACAATACTCGTCAGCAAAAGATGTCTCACTAATTTAGTTACTTAGAAAGAGAACCAACCTCAAACAGCAGGGGCATTGGTGCACACATAAACAGAAACAACCTAGATCGAGGCCAATCCTGATAGGCCCAAACACATAGTTGCCCATGATGGTGGAAGTGGCTCTCCTCTGACAGCCAGACCCCGGTAAAAGAGCACAGTGAGTATATGGCCAGGCATAAACAGTTCATGCCCCTTTCATGCCAAACCCCCAGAGCTACAAATCACTCTCTCCACTCTCCAGAATCAATTCAGAAAAGGGGGTGGTGATGAACAGAGTGTCTGAATTAAGCAGACCACTCTTACCCAGTCCAAAGATCAGGGCTTGATCCATCACCGTTATTTATCTCACTGCACCATCCCAGTTCAGAACCTGGCTATATGCAAATCAGTCTGTCCCTGGCCCAGTGCATCATGGGAACAGGGCAGACTAAACTACCAAGCCAATTCTTCACCAGAAAGGAGACAAGCTACCGGGGACCGGTTTCTGGCATTTCAGCCTCGTCGGCCCGGCTTGCTTGAATCCTGATGGTGCAGTGAGAAAGGGACTCATGTCTGAGTATACCCTGCCACACCTATAGTGGCCAAAAACGATTCAGAAAAGGGGGTGGTGATGAACAGAGTGTCTGAATTAAGCAGACCACTCTTACCCAGTCCAAAGATCAGGGCTTGATCCATCACCGTTATTTATCTCACTGCACCATCCCAGTTCAGAACCTGGCTATATGCAAATCAGTCTGTCCCTGGCCCAGTGCATCATGGGAACAGGGCAGACTAAACTACCAAGCCAATTCTTCACCAGAAATGAGACAAGCTACCGGGGACCGGTTTCTGGCATTTCAGCCTCGTCGGCCCGGCTTGCTTGAATCCTGATGGTGCAGTGAGAAAGGGACTCATGTCTGAGTATACCCTGCCACACCTATAGTGGCCAAAAACGATTCAGAAAAGGGGGTGGTGATGAACAGAGTGTCTGAATTAAGCAGACCACTCTTACCCAGTCCAAAGATCAGGGCTTGATCCATCACCGTTATTTATCTCACTGAACCATCCCAGTTCAGAACCTGGCTATATGCAAATCAGTCTGTCCCTGGCCCAGTGCATCATGGGAACAGGGCAGACTAAACTACCAAGCCAATTCTTCACCAGAAAGGAGACAAGCTACCGGGGACCGGTTTCTGGCATTTCAGCCTCGTCGGCCCGGCTTGCTTGAATCCTGATGGTGCAGTGAGAAAGGGACTCATGTCTGAGTATACCCTGCCACACCTATAGTGGCCAAAAACGATTCAGAAAAGGGGGTGGTGATGAACAGAGTGTCTGAATTAAGCAGACCACTCTTACCCAGTCCAAAGATCAGGGCTTGATCCATCACCGTTATTTATCTCACTGCACCATCCCAGTTCAGAACCTGGCTATATGCAAATCAGTCTGTCCCTGGCCCAGTGCATCATGGGAACAGGGCAGACTAAACTACCAAGCCAATTCTTCACCAGAAATGAGACAAGCTACCGGGGACCGGTTTCTGGCATTTCAGCCTCGTCGGCCCGGCTTGCTTGAATCCTGATGGTGCAGTGAGAAAGGGACTCATGTCTGAGTATACCCTGCCACACCTATAGTGGCCAAAAACGATTCAGAAAAGGGGGTGGTGATGAACAGAGTGTCTGAATTAAGCAGACCACTCTTACCCAGTCCAAAGATCAGGGCTTGATCCATCACCGTTATTTATCTCACTGAACCATCCCAGTTCAGAACCTGGCTATATGCAAATCAGTCTGTCCCTGGCCCAGTGCATCATGGGAACAGGGCAGACTAAACTACCAAGCCAATTCTTCACCAGAAAGGAGACAAGCTACCGGGGACCGGTTTCTGGCATTTCAGCCTCGTCGGCCCGGCTTGCTTGAATCCTGATGGTGCAGTGAGAAAGGGACTCATGTCTGAGTATACCCTGCCACACCTATAGTGGCCAAAAACGATTCAGAAACGGGGGTGGTGATGAACAGAGTGTCTGAATTAAGCAGACCACTCTTACCCAGTCCAAAGATCAGGGCTTGATCCATCACCGTTATTTATCTCACTGCACCATCCCAGTTCAGAACCTGGCTATATGCAAATCAGTCTGTCCCTGGCCCAGTGCATCATGGGAACAGGGCAGACTAAACTACCAAGCCAATTCTTCACCAGAAAGGAGACAAGCTACCGGGGACCGGTTTCTGGCATTTCAGCCTCGTCGGCCCGGCTTGCTTGAATCCTGAGACCCTTGCTCATTGCACCATCAGGATTCAAGCAAACCGGGCCGAAGACGGCTGTAATGCCAGAAACCGGTCCCCGGGAGCTTGTTTCCTTCCCAGTGTAAGAATTGGCTTTTGTAGTTTGGTTTGCCCTGTTCCCATCATGCACTGGGACAGGAACAGACTAATTTGCATACAGCCAGGTTCTGAAACTGGGATGGTGCAGTGAGCTAAAAAACGGTGTTGGATCTAGCCCTGATCTCTTGACTGGGTGAGAGCTTTCTGCTTAATTCAGAGACTCTGTCCCTCACCACCCCTTGTTGTAAATATTTTTGCCCACCCTAAGCGTGGAAGGGTATTCTCAGATGTGAGACCCTTGCTCATTGCACCATCAGGATTCAAGCAAACCGGGCCGAAGACGGCTGTAATGCCAGAAACCGGCCCCCGGGAGCTTGTTTCCTTCCCAGTGTAAGAATTGGCTTTTGTAGTTTGGTTTGCCCTGTTCCCATCATGCACTGGGACAGGAACAGACTAATTTGCATACAGCCAGGTTCTGAAACTGGGATGGTGCAGTGAGCTAAAAAACGGTGTTGGATCTAGCCCTGATCTCTTGACTGGGTGAGAGCTTTCTGCTTAATTCAGAGACTCTGTCCCTCACCACCCCTTGTTGTAAATATTTTTGTCCACCCTAAGCGTGGAAGGGTATTCTCAGATGTGAGACCCTTGCTCATTGCACCATCAGGATTCAAGCAAACCGGGCCGAAGACGGCTGTAATGCCAGAAACCGGTCCCCGGGAGCTTGTTTCCTTCCCAGTGTAAGAATTGGCTTTTGTAGTTTGGTTTGCCCTGTTCCCATCATGCACTGGGACAGGAACAGACTAATTTGCATACAGCCAGGTTCTGAAACTGGGATGGTGCAGTGAGCTAAAAAACGGTGTTGGATCTAGCCCTGATCTCTTGACTGGGTGAGAGCTTTCTGCTTCATTCAGAGACTCTGTCCCTCACCACCCCTTGTTGTAAATATTTTTGTCCACCCTAAGCGTGGAAGGGTATTCTCAGATGTGAGACCCTTGCTCATTGCACCATCAGGATTCAAGCAAACCGGGCCGAAGACGGCTGTAATGCCAGAAACCGGTCCCCGGGAGCTTGTTTCCTTCCCAGTGTAAGAATTGGCTTTTGTAGTTTGGTTTGCCCTGTTCCCATCATGCACTGGGACAGGAACAGACTAATTTGCATACAGCCAGGTTCTGAAACTGGGATGGTGCAGTGAGCTAAAAAACGGTGTTGGATCTAGCCCTGATCTCTTGACTGGGTGAGAGCTTTCTGCTTCATTCAGAGACTCTGTCCCTCACCACCCCTTGTTGTAAATATTTTTGTCCACCCTAAGCGTGGAAGGGTATTCTCAGATGTGAGACCCTTGCTCATTGCACCATCAGGATTCAAGCAAACCGGGCCGAAGACGGCTGTAATGCCAGAAACCGGTCCCCGGGAGCTTGTTTCCTTCCCAGTGTAAGAATTGGCTTTTGTAGTTTGGTTTGCCCTGTTCCTATCATGCACTGGGACAGGAACAGACTAATTTGCATACAGCCAGGTTCTGAAACTGGGATGGTGCAGTGAGCTAAAAAACGGTGTTGGATCTAGCCCTGATCTCTTGACTGGGTGAGAGCTTTCTGCTTCATTCAGAGACTCTGTCCCTCACCACCCCTTGTTGTAAATATTTTTGTCCACCCTAAGCGTGGAAGGGTATTCTCAGATGTGAGACCCTTGCTCATTGCACCATCAGGATTCAAGCAAACCGGGCCGAAGACGGCTGTAATGCCAGAAACCAGTCCCCGGGAGCTTGTTTCCTTCCCAGTGTAAGAATTGGATTTTGTAGTTTGGTTTGCCCTGTTCCCATCATGCACTGGGACAGGAACAGACTAATTTGCATACAGCCAGGTTCTGAAACTGGGATGGTGCAGTGAGCTAAAAAACGGTGTTGGATCTAGCCCTGATCTCTTGACTGGGTGAGAGCTTTCTGCTTAATTCAGAGACTCAGTCCCTCACCACCCCTTGTTGTGAATATACACTCTCCAGAATCAGCCACCGCCAGACTTCTCAAGACTGAGCTCTTTACCAGCTGCCACCAAAGCCACTGATGAATCTTTCAGCTCCATAAAAAGATGTCGCTATTTCCGCAGTCAAACATTTTTTGCTACAGTCTTTGGCGCAGCAGACCTGTGCTGGCCGTGCACATGCTTTGCCAATGCTGCAGACATCCATGCATCCCCAGAGAGCTTGGCCCCACCGCTCTGCCTTACCAGAGCCATCGGTCAACCCTTTTATACAGACGTTCAACAGGGCTACTTGAGACAGCAGATGAGGAGGGTCATAGCCGACACAGGCAGGCGCTGATTGGGCCGCAGAAAGGGACATCATCCATTATTGGCTGAGTAAGAAGACTCCACGGATCTGAATGCACCAAAATGCACGGACAGATGTGCACAGCTTGAACAAGAACTGAAAGGAGTTCGAGCAGGCCTTGAATGTGACAAGTAGGACACTGGAACACGACTGGCTCCGATGTCGTTTGTGCAAATGTCGGATGATGCTATGTGCAACATTGGTTACAATGTTTTAAACTATCTTTTGTTTCTTATAACTGGAAAACTAATAGAAAAATGTTGTATAATCAAAATAATAAGGGTGCCTGAGCTGTGCAGTGTTGTAGGTACCAGCGCTCCATGCATTTACCACCCCTGCAGGAGGACAGGCGGAGGAGGGGCTGTGGGGACTCAGGCTGCTTCCAGTGACATCAGCCACATAATGGCGAGCCTGGTCACTAGTTCACACCGGAATTGTGTGGTGGGACCTTCAGGTGTGGGTTAAAGGGACAGGTAAGCGCTGGGCTCCAGCGACAAGCCACACACCTGCGAAAGGCAGCAAGGGAGAGGACATGGTGCAACCAGAGACCTGTGGCATTTCACAATCTGAAAAGGAAAGGTGATGCTCCTCGACAAACTGAGTTAATTCCACTTACAATGCACTACAGAACACGTGTAACTGAGAAACAAAGCCCTGCTGTACCAACGAGAACAGAGGGCTCCAGGCACCTGCCAACGCACACTGGGCCGCCTTGTGTCACACAGTATTGGGATGCATCGCACAGGCAACCTACTAAAGAGAAATCATCGCAAACTGACCACCAAGGTGTATATTCCAGGAATATATGATTTTACCACGATTACAAGTTCCACGCATGGCATTACCACGCGAATTTTAGTTTGCAAGTGGCTTTACCACGCTGGAATTTTCAACGAAGGATTATACCACGCGTAGAAACGTCCATTAAGCACAAATGACTCTGTAATAAACATAATGAAACTGATAGGCAAAAAAAGTATCTCTAGAGTATGTAGTAACTGCTTAACAACCCAATCGATCGTTTTTTTCAACATTCAAAAACTACAAATTACCTTAGATTTATAAATTCTTTTATTTTACTGTGCGCTTAAATATATATATATTCTTAATAAAGATTATTTTCTTACCTGACACCTTCCCGTCTTTCACCAGCAGCCCTTACTTCCATCCACCATGGAAACAAGCGCCAAAACAAGTCTACCAAAATTAAACAAGCATTTGCAATGCAATAGGTCTCGCATTAGGAAAGTTTGAGCTATTGGTATTGTAAATGGCAAAGTTTTTATTTATGTTTTTTTTTTAATTACCTAAATTAATAGCTTTGTCACTTACAATGCCAATAGTTATAAATTTCGCAAATGTGATACCTATAGCATTTGTAATGTAATATGTTTTGTATTTACATGACTTAGATGTATTGATATTACAAATAACAATGGCGTTTAATTTTTTTAAATAACTAATACTTAAATAAAAGTTATTGTAATTTATAATGGCAATAGCTTAAACTTTTCTAAAGAACTTTTGTGAAATTATGTTCAGTGTATCAGAGAGCGCAATAATACGAGATCAGTGTGAGATCCTGAACACACCTGCTGCCAAAATGGATACTGCCCAGGCTCTCTGTGACTCCATCCACAAATGTGTGAGGGGGGTCTCAGTTTGGGGAGCTCTAACCAGCTGAGGACAACCAGCAACAAGACTGGGCTAGTACCAGATATTCGGCCTCTCACA
Organism: Lissotriton vulgaris; assembly: GCF_964263255.1. Classification (NCBI taxonomy): domain Eukaryota; kingdom Metazoa; phylum Chordata; class Amphibia; order Caudata; family Salamandridae; genus Lissotriton; species Lissotriton vulgaris. Next base: position 86,325,564 of record NC_141697.1, on the reverse strand, counting down.
CCATGTCCTATTCCCACAAAAACCTTACATTTAGATTTAATCTGAGGGTGGGAACGGGGGTGCCCTTTCACTGTGCCTGGGCCAACCCTCAGTCTTTTTGCTGAGAAGAATTTGGGAGGTCTTGTCCTTTTTTAAAGCTTTGACAATCTAGCTCTTCACTGGGACCCCTTCTGGGGTGCCCCAGCATTTTACATAAAAGTAATGACATAACTTGGGGTTGCAACATCACTCACAGTTGTCAGAGCTTGGAGATTCCCTCCAAGTGGTTATTACAACTGCATTTGTTTATACATAATATACAACATAGCCACATTCTGTTTACACTGCTTAAGTGTCTAAGCTCTCGTTTCTGTAGCAGGATGAGAACTCAAGCTCAAACATGACAGCAAAAAGTAGGTACTTCAAAAGCAGAACATGTGGACTTCTAAAACAAGCATATCGTAGCGCATTAATAAGATACAATCCACAGTCATCTAGAAACATCCTCAAACTGAGTCTCGGCTGTCCATGCATACGAACAATTGATTCTTCCAACTCTCACATTTTGGGGCGCCTCCGGAGAAGCTTCAATAGGTTAAACTACCAACTTGCGGGCACCATTATGTAAATTTCTTAACCTCTATTAATAATTCACAACATTTTCTCCACACGCCCTTAAATATGAGGCTGATACTAACCTCGGGGCCAAGCATGACAGCAGGATCTGTGATTGTTGACATAACTTAGGCGCGTGCTGCAGTCAGGCGCCGGCCTGCGACCAGGAAGTCAGGCAAGCCGGGCGGGACAACCGGAAACAGGAAGTAGGAGGGCGGGAGCCTACCCCGCCTCCCACGGAAGAGCCGCGATTGTTTGGAGCACCGGAGCAGGCAGGAGCCTACCCTGCACCCCGGTGCCGAAGAAGGGAGGAAGAGTCCTACTGCCGGTGAGAGCCGCTGCACCAAGGAAGCCGGTGAGTGGGGCTTCGCCTTGTTGCTGGGCTGCGAGGGCGGGGGGCATGTGTGTGCGCGAGTGCGGCGGCGGGCTGTGTATGTGTGTGAGCGTGCGTGGGTGTGTGTATGTGTCTTGGAGTCTGTGTGTATGCGTGTGTGTGTGTGTGTGTGTGACTGTGGGGGGGGGGAAGGGGTGGGGGTTGCCTGTCTGGGTGCCTGCGTGTCTGTGTAAGTGCGTGTGCGCGTGTGTGTGCATGCATGCGCGTTAGGCTGACTTGCTGGGAGTATGGGAGGGAAGTGCACGGCGCGGCGCAGGACGGAACGTGCGCGTTCGTGCACCCAAATCTGCCTTCAAAAGCTTGTGACAGTTTCTTGTCCTCATTCCCCCGTGTCCGATAACTATAAGTCTCCGACCCTGGACGCATCCTTCGGATGCGAATTCCAGGCGAGACCTAAAAAGGACTGCTATTTTGACATACACAGCACGTCTTTTGGGAAGGCACTTTCCTTTTACTTCAGTGGTACTGAAGTGCGTTTTTTTTATTTAAGTAACCCGCTCCTTTGTTTTTTTTGGGGTGGTGGGGGGGGAGGAGACCCCCCAGCCCCCCTCTCCCCCAGCCCCCCCAAGCCCACGCTGAACGACTGGAAGGAATACCACGTCTCCCCCCCCAGCCCGCGCAGAACGTACTTGCGTGGTAAAGACGGTCGTGGAAGGCACCCTCCTTGAAAAGACGTTTGCGTGTTAAGTGACTCGTGGTAAACGTTATTAGTGGTAATGCCTTCGTAGTAAATGATGTTTCCCATATTCCAGCTGGTACATGCAGATTGTGCAACCTCCCCAGGACATGAGATGCGAAACCACATGTACTGATGGAGAGGCGAGGGGGTGTGGCCTTAAGTAGCTCCTGGAAGCACCAGTGTGTTCCTGCATCCTGCTCATAAAGTGCCAGTCAGGGGGTGGAATCCGAAACTTAGAGCGCCCGAGGCCGGTGACGTTGGAGCAGCCAAAGCTGCAAGGCCCCTGGCCCTGCACCCTGTGCAGAGGTGCATTGTAGAGGCCAGCATTTGTGCTACAAGGGATGTCAGAGGGAGGGGTTTCGACACAGAAGGTGCGCTGCTGCAGGCACCTTTAGGACCGCCTGATTGGTCAAGTAAACAGGAATATAAAACCTGCTGTGAAGCAGACCCAAGACAGCAAGGAAGCTTTCCTAACGTGGAAGGGTTGTAGCTCCAAAGGCTTTAATGAACCCACAAAGGACAACTCCAAAAAACAAATAAACAAAAAAAAGCAGTGGGAGGGGGCTAACCAAGGTAGGCAGGATGCAAGTGACTTCAAGGCAAGTGGCATCACAGGAAGTGGCGTTACAACCCACAACCTCATAGGATGTGCCATTAGAGCTTAAGACCGCACACATACTTAGCAGGTCTGTCATTAGTACATTTGAGAGCATTACAACATTTAACAAATCCGATTTTGTGTCGGGGTTGTGCCAAAAAGGTGACTCAACAGTAAGAGCCGAGCCAGAGCAAAGCCCGTGCACAAGCCCAATCCTGAAAATCTTTGCTATGTAAATTATACAACAAACATCATTTAGAATAGTATAAAGTCTCTTCAAAATTCAAAAAAGTGTATTCTTTAACATGTGGAAGAAGCTTTGACAATGCTCAAATATTTTAAAGTGCTATCATACACGATAATCAAAAACAAAGAGGTTTTGGGGGGATAAAATATTTGCCTATGATCACTCAATTTAGGTGGGGAAGATGTGATTTATCTAGGTTTTCTGGTCTAAATGTGTACAAAGTAGCCACTAAATGGACATCTATTTGCCTTTCCTTATGTTAAAGTTTTGTATTTACTTCATTGTGAATTTTTCTGCAGCTTTTATGTAGTGCAAAATCGATTGAAAAAGATCGGCACAATTTACACGAGCACCAGTTACATTACACAAGGTCAGGTTCAGTTTTTATAGGCACAGGGAGATCTGGGAGCATTTGTATGAAAGGAATTTTTAGTCGCAAACGCTGCGAATCGCTAAGAATCAGAGTTTGTTACTAAAAATTCACAAAACGCGATGTATCAGGAAAACGCATCGCAATATCAAGGAATCTTTGCGATTCCTTAATATTGCGCAAGCATTTAAGGAATCGCAGATTGAGATTCCTTATATGCTATGTAACAAGCACCCAAGTTGTGCGATTTCTCTTTAAGAAATCGCAAATTACCACCAACTTCAAGTTGGTGGTAATTTGCGATTTCTTTCCCAAATGCACTTTTTGGCATTTGTCAAGGTGCCATGTGGCGCACATACATGCCCTTATATACGCACACATGTTCATTTCAGGGGTGCATCAAAGTGTCCTCATGACGCCCTTGCACCCTTGAAATTATTCTCAATTTGTGATTCTCAAATTGCGAATCAAAAATTGAGAATGACTTCCCAATCATTCCTATGGGCCTCCTGGCACATAGAAATTAATAGGTAGGTATGCCTTAATTGAGATATCGCAATTTGCTAATTGTAATTTAGGAATACTGAGAAATTGCAAAAAATTTGCAAAAAAATTGCAATTTTTTCAATACATCCCGTTTTACAATTCTCAAAAATCGCTATTTGAGAATCGCAAACATGGATTTTCATACATATGCCCCTAAGTCATTTGCCCAGAATCACAGAACGTTGCCCCCCCACGCCGAGACTCGAACCTGGTTTCCCAGTTCCAAAGTCAGTAGCTTAAGGCATAGTTGCCACATCTTGGGTCGAATAGTGAAGGAGGCACCGGGAGGTACGCAGAAGCCAAGCGAAAGGGCTCGAGGTTCCGACAGCACCTCGAGCGGAGCCAGAGACAGGCTTCAGGCTGGAGCCTGACTCGAACTTTCAGTGGCTCGCCCACCTCTACATGCGACTCCTACACCTTGTAACCCTCACAGTTTTGTACAACACATCCTGTACATTGATTTACACACTTACATTATTGTCAGTCTATACTGTGTGTGTGAGATGTAAAGCTCCCTGACACACTGCATTGTGATGATAGCGCTACAAAATAAATAAAACAAAATAGTGGTGTTTAACATGGTATCTACTGTTATAGACCAACTCATCCGATATTCTTACAGTGCGTGCATATCTCTTATTTACAGGGAGTGAACAAAGTCAAAAATGTGCCCCTTGTGCAGTATTCAGTTGTTGTGTGCCTTTGCTCCCCCTTGATTGCATTTGCATCTAGGTGTGAGGCACCGGATAGCTCCCAGGATACATTAACATAAAGACGCCTGAGGGCCCCTCAAATGTGGCCTTTGTTTTGGGCCCAGCTGGAATTTAAAATAACAAAGCTCCCTCGCCACGTTCTGGCTCAGAACTAAAGGCAGACCATGTGCAGGCGCTGCTGAATGTTTCCCGGTGTTTGAATATTACACCAGGATGAGTTTCGTATATTTCAGTGTGGCCCAACTTCTTGGCAGAGTGGATGTTGGAGGCAGTCTACCCACTTGAACCCCCAACCTGTGCCCTGCACTCCCGCGGGCATCTGGAGATGCTCAACTATGGCCCTGATGCCATTGCACAAAAGCCTAGCCCCCTGCCCAGGGTCCACCCCATGTTCCTGCCCAGCGGTGGCACTGGGTTGAGTTATTTTGAGTTGGTGGGGCTGGATCCCGGAAGCCACAAGGAAGCAGAGACGTTTTAAGGCGTGGGCAATTGCCCCGGGCCTCCAACGTCCAAGGCTCCCTGGGACACTGCAGTTTCTCTCTAGCTCACTTGTGTGTTCTTTTTATCTTAACCTTTAACATAGAATTCAATATTGCTTGCCAACGTAGAACTTCAGTCGGCAAAAATCAGTAATAAAAAAAAAATCAAAGTTGTTCCACACAGGTGCCCCCAAAATATGTCTTTCCCGGGCTCCTAAAATCCTTAAGATATCACTGCAGAGAGGAGGACTGGTCTTCACCGGGTGACATGGCGTTTGCTCAGGGTTTTGGTAAAATGGCCGAAGGCTAAATCGCGTAATTAAATGTACTAATTGCAGTTGGCTGCCACAAAGGTAAACTGCAAGGCATCCCTTACAAAGAACTTTCAATTTACAACGAGTACGTTCCAAGCCAAGGTGAACTTGCGCACTAAGCAGTCTGAGATGCCGCGAGAGTCAAGTGCGGGCTTTCAGTGAGCAGGGCGTCGGAGCGCTAGATGAAATCTGACCGGTGTCACCTCTGGCCTTTGTAAACAGACTGATGACCAATGAGGTTGGTTATACCCAGGGGATTATTCGGTCGCCCCACTGTATATTAGATTAGATGATGACCAATCACGACACACGCGGTCAGCTGACTTACGGTCTGAATACATTATTTCCTTATATACCTAGTGGCGTGTTGCAATATTAACCAGGGGCAGGTAGTGCAATGAATTACTTTAACTCCACCCGAGGGGGTGCAGGAGCGCGCGTGCAGAGACGACGGAGGGGAGGGCCAGAAATTAAGCGTGTCAATCGACAATTTCTCAGCTGTTGCACGCGCAGTCCGGCCCTCGGGGCCAATCGATGCCCAAGCCTCGCATCTGAAAAGAAATGAAAGAATACCGCGCGCGCTCTCGGGCGGCAGAAGAAAATCACTAAAGGTCAGACAGTCGATAAAAGTTCAAGGAAATGCAACGAAATGTTAGCAAACTAAGAGAAACGCGGTGTAATGAGAGCTGCATCCCTGCCCACCAGCGCGCGCCGCCAGACCCAAAGGGGCAGGCCCTGGAGAGAAGGGGGGAGGCCTTGGCTATTCGGTGAGGTGCCCACCCCCTACCAAAAGCACTCTTTATAAATTATATGTGCTAACGCAAACGTTCCCAAAATACATACTTTGCACAAAGATTGTTTATCACGCTTGCTTGATCCATTTATTGATCAGCGCCCACATCCCAAACTCCACCCCCCTCCCCCCCACCCCCCCCTCAACTTTGTACGAGTTTGACCGTTCAGGACACATTTTAACACGTGGGCACACTGACATTTCATCGCGCCCTCGAGATTTTAAGTAACACCATTTTGCCTGCTTCTGTCTCTAAATCTTGATAGAGGGGAAACAAGACGCAGGGGACAGATCAGTGATTTAGGCCAGGATAACAAAATACTCTGATTAACAGAGAGAGGGCTGTGATACCAAAAACTGTAATGACAACACACAATACAATGGGATTTAAATTGTATAGTATTGCAGCATTTATATAACGCTTACGTTACGGGCACTGAAGGTGTAGTCTACATGAGTATCACCCTACAATGTGTAGGGTTTGTGGTTTGAAGATGCTGTTTTTGTGTTTATCGTAAGTTGAAAGTGTTTCCATGTTGCGTGAGATTACCACCGAGGTGCTCGTATCGAGCTAACCCTTTCCATGCGCGCGGAATTTCCGCGCCGTGTGGGCGTTTCCATTAGTGGCCGGGATTCGGACGGCCGGGGGACGTCCTGCGCACACGCCCACCAGGCTCCAGGCCGCCACGAGCATGGAAGAGGTTAAGGTACACATCGCGTAGCAGTGTGTTGGCTGATGAAGAGTAGGCAGTTTATGGTATGCTGGTAGCTTTGAACAGCTATGCAAGTCCCTTTATTGTTTTTCTTATGATATAGTCTGCTCAGTGGGTTACTGTACTAGACTGCTCAATCTGATGTTCTGTGTATCGTTGTGGCTTGCAGCTGGCATGGTTGGAGGGAGGCGGAAATGGAAAGATCTGTAGGGATGGACATTTTTATTATCATCCCGTATCTGAATGTCTTTGAAAGGAGTAGATGAGCGGTCAGATTGTATAGAGATTGAAGGCCTGCAGTGGTGGAATATATTATAGCTCCCTGAATTGTTGCGCAGTATGTGAAAGTTATTCCACAGCTGTTTATTTGGTGATGGCTCTACAGGGCAGGTGATGGACGACCTTCACAGAAGATATGTCTAGTGTGAATCAAAGAGGTTTAATTACAATGTGTTGCAGAACTGCTGCCTATTATGGTTTAGTATTATTGTGGCCACAACTGTTATATATGAAAGTACATAACTATATAATGCCACGGCAAACCATAGGTCAACCCCTTCTTATCTTACATGCATATCGAAAACAGTTTGCTAGTTGAGTTGTTTGCAATTCATGGGTTGTAAACGGAGGATAAGTCAATGCCGTTTCATCATCTTGCTTCAACATCCTACGCATGCTCAAGAAAATCTTCCGCTGGATCCCCACCGAAACAAGAAAGACAGTCACCCACGCACTAGTCACTAGCCGACTAGATTATGGAAACACCCTTTATGCCGGAACCACAGCCAAACTACAGAAAAAACTCCAACACATCCAAAACGCCTCAGCCAGACTCATACTGGACATCCCCCGTCAAGCTCACATTTCCGGTCACCTGAAAGATCTCCACTGGCTTCCCGTCAACAAGAAAATAACGTTCCGTCTCCTCACCCACGCACACGAAGCCCTCTACAACCTAGGACCCGAATGCCTCAACAAACGACTGTCCTTCTACACACCCACCCGTCAACTACGTTCATCCAATCAAGCCCTCGCCGCAATTCCGCACATCAATAGAGTCACCATGGGAGGAAGATCCTTCTCCTACTTAGCGGCCAAAACCTGGAACTCTCTCCCCGCTCACCTCCGCCTTACACAGAACCACCTCTCCTTCAGAAAACAGCTTAAAACCTGGCTATTCGATAAATATTGCACCCTCCCACCCCCAAGCTCCTTGAGACCCTCTGGGTGAGTAGTGCGCTATACAAATCACTGAACTTGAACTTGAGTTCGGTTGTCAGTATATGGGTGGTGCTGTGATCTAGGAAACAGCCCTAGTTTCAACTGTCTCCGAAAGCGTACATGCTCCTGGCGGCTCCTACTGTCGACTGGCACTACACTCCAAAGATTGGAAGGTGGTATGGTACCACGTTCCAACATCAAGATAGAATAGCAAAATTACTGGATAAACTCACATGACGTTGACTTAACTATTCATGTCAAGCAAATTTGGATTATATGAACTCTGAACCTTGGCAATGACATCACAGTGAAGCACAAGTTCAACAACTCCTCACCAACATGGTGGAGGCGGGGTTCTCCCACTGATTCATAACATGCCCACACGTAAAAAAAAAAAAAGGCATCTGAGCTGATGGTCCTTCCTGGTCTGGGAGAGACAGAGGTGAACATCATCTGAGCATACGCTCTCATGGTCAGTCATCTTCTGAACTTCAGTAAAAAACCTAATACCCTCAGCTGCCAGAGACTGAGCTACATACCCCTCAAAATGTGTCTTTTGAGGCCTCTAACGAGGCCTTGCATTCATCAACAGTTTGGCACAAGCAACAGCCAAAACCATCGAGCACTTGAGAAGTGTCCTTCAGGAGAAAAAACAACCTTACACCTTTCTGCTCCTCTGGCGCCCTTAATGTACACACTTCCAGCCGTGTTCCTAGAGCGGGAAGTAAAAATAGTAAACACTTACCTTGTGGCGCAATGCAACGGCCATGTTCCTAGAGCGGGAAGTAAAAATAGTAAACACTTAACTTGTGGCGCGACGCAACGGCCTCCTCCACCGGTCATCTCCCTTCCAGGCAGGCTCCAACACTGGACCAGGAAACTGCACTACCCAATCCTGGCGCTGCTCTCACTGCATGAGTGCAGCGCCAGGATTGGATAGAGCGGCTTCTCTCAGCGCTCCTAAGTGCACTGGAGGCTTGCATTTTCTCACACAGCTAGGTTAGAGAACTTTAAAGTGTGGATGTCTTGCCGGCCCTCCGAAGACCGCAGCCAAAGAGATATGCACATTTTAAAGCACACAGCTCCCTGCTGCTGCCTGGCCCTGCCCCGTCCTGTCACTCAGTTCAGGACAGGTCGGTTGCTCAAAAATAAAATGGTAATAAATAAACTTTATTGCGATTTTATTTTTTCAGCTCTGGCCTGTGGGGGCGACGGTCCTCCACTCAAACTGAAGAGTCACCCCTGCACACCACTTCCTCCCACAATCTCAATGTGCACATCACTTCCTCCCACAATCTCAATGTGCACATCACTTCCTCCCACAATCTCAATGTGCACACCACTTCCTTCCACAGTCTCAATCTGCACACCACTTCCTTCCACAGTCTCAATCTGCACACCACTTCCTTCCACAGTCTCAATCTGCACACCACTTCCTCCCACAATCTCAATGCGCACAGCACTCCTCACAGACTCAGTGCGCACACCGCTCCTGTTGCAGCCTCAATGGGAGCAGTGCTCCTCCCACACCTTCAATGTGCACACCCCTCCCCCCACAACCCCACTGTGCCTCAGAGCACAAGTCTAAAAAAAAGAAGTGGGGTGACGCTGACGTCACAACAGCAAGTGACGTCACGAAAGGTGGCTTGCACTCAGTTGCAGTTTATAGTTATGGAGCTCCCGGTAAAATAAGTGGGGGGGACGCCGTCCACACACGTGGTACCCCAACTCGAGCCCTGCTGTGCCTACTGTTCATTCCAGACCTCAGTGGGCAAAATGCTCCTCCCGCGACCTCTACTGGAAATCTCTAATTTCCGCAACCACAATGAGCACAGCAACAACCTCAATGTCCACATTCCTCTTCCAGCACCCTCAAAGTGAACACTCGCCTCCCAGTGTGCACACTGTCCCTCCAACAACTCGGATGTGTGCACTGCTCTTCCCACGCCCTCTATGAGCACACTGCTCCTCAGACACCCTCGATCCTTCCCTGTTTTATCACTGGAGCACGTCCACTCCTAACCCACAGTGTGCACCACAGCTGGGAGATACTGTTTTTTCTCACAGGTGAAGGGAGCCACAGCAGGCAAACCGCTGAGTCTGCCCAGCCCGGCACATGCGCATGCGCGCGCAGCTTTTAACACAGGACTCCAGCACGCGCCCAGCTTCCTTCTGCCAACCTGGCCTGTAAATTCACCCCGTGGAACAAAGTTAAGCGATGTCACATTTCTGGCATCATGCATTCAGCTAAACTATTAAACATGATCTATTGAAGAAACTCTGAAATCTGGCCAAGTGCATCTCCCAAAGGCTTAGTTAAAGAGGAAAATTGAGGAACAGAAATAGAATTTTCTGCCATGAAGCCTAAGTTACTCCAATTAAGAAAAATGATTTTTGCAAGACAAAAAAATCTATGAAAGAAACTGGAATCTGAAAGAGATGGGGTAGATCAACACCCAAGCCTTCCAGGAGCTGTCATTTTGTCTATCTTTTCTAAAGTGCTCCTACACCAAACACTTTCATGGCGCTAGCAGTTGGCAGAACAAGATCTGCTTAAATCAATAACCTCTGTCCTTTCTTGAGGGACCAGGCTGTTTTTTTAGAAGGCATTTAGGATTTTCGTGTTCCACCTACAGTCATTTCTCATGCAAGTTTTGTCACGTTTTTCATACTCCACCATTGAACTTGCTAACTGGACTATTAAGCCTTCTCATCTAGTGCTGCAAAGTTGCATTGACTGCATGCTTAGCAAGATACAAATCTAATAAACGGATTGGTCAGCACTGATGACAAGACAAGTTTTCAGAGAGTGGCAAAAAAATAGATCACACACTGACAGACCTAGGAGAATAAGGAAGTGAGTTCCAGAAGGTATGAGTAAACACTGTGATCCGCGACCACCAAACAGGAGATCGATTCTATCTCAGACCAGTTTAAAAGGTGTTTGAAGAGGATCTGAGGTTGCAAAAGGAGTGTATACACAAAAAAGACAGAAGACGAGATCAATCTTGGCTCACTTGAGGGTAGCGCAGGCCCAGCCCAAGCGAATCACAGCCCGGTTTATAAGAGGAGGTTAAAGAACCATTCTCCAATATCTGGAGTCAATGTAAAAATAAAAACAAATCAACCACCGCCAGCCCTCCATCACAGGCATAATGTGGCGAAGGAAACCGAATCAGTAGATTATCCTCCAGATTTTGCCTTTCCTCCACATTTGAAGGCTCTTCATTTTCCAACCGGCTCCATACCCAGTTTTACTGTTTAAGCAGAAGTAAAGCGTGCTAGAAATCTGGACAAACAGAAATGGAGAGAAAAGGTCAAAGATAGTGCCTAAACAATTCACCTGAAAGACAATGAGATCCTGTCTGTACCGGAGCCTATGAGGCACGACTAGAGCCTTTGGGGCAGGTAGGACAGATAGCCTTTGGGGCAGGTAGGACAGATAGCGGATGGTTGGCAGGCGGCTGACACAGTCAGGAACCCCTGTCTTTGGGGCAGTGCATGAACACCGAGACGTTCCATAACTCCACACAGCCTAAAGGTAGTTAGAAGCTTCGGGTAACGAAATGTGCTTTGAGGCAGCTGATATGGGCTCATTTCATTGCAATAGTGGCTTGCATAAATTGGTGCTTTGTTAGTGGTTGCAGCTCGGTGTGGTCCAGCAGCAGTTGCCTTGGGTGGGGGAGGAGGGATGGCAGGTCCTGACGAAGCATAGCAGCCGAGTTGGAGACATTCGTCTAGATTTTGTGGTAGTGGAAGAAAGGTCAAAGTGGAATGAAGCAGCAGAGGAATCCAGGGAGGAGCTGGTCCCACAAAGATGCCTAGAAGTATTTTTGGGGGGGATTTCCTTTGGAAAAACTGGGCTCTGTGAACTTACAATCCAGCAAAATGTTCTGAAAAAGTAGTTGCAGTCTGGTCAGCAGGTTTCACAGCACAAGTAAATGCCACAAGTGGTTTGTGACAAGTCAAGCACCTCCTGTTTAAGGCATGCACACTGCCCGTAAAATGCTGCTACCAGGAGCTGGGCACTTGAGGTGGCCTCTTTTCTGGTCCTGCAGAATATCTCTATGGAACTCAGCAGCAAAGTTTTTTCCAAGCCAGAGGTCCTTAACCTCTGCGACCACTGCGCCTCTACTGGCCTGGTTGCCCCCACGCTCCTCCAATCTCCCGCTCCCGCGCCTACCTGCTGCCTGTGCCTGCCGCCTGTGCCTGCCGCCGACGCCGCCTGCTCCCTCCTCCCTCCTCCGGCGCCCCAGCCACCCAGGGCCGCCCGACAAGCCCGCATTAGATTTTCCCGCCGCTGCCAGCCCGCGGCCCCGCCCCCCGCCAGCCGATTGGCTAACTCGCTCCCGCCTCCCCGCAGAACCTCCCTACCGGCTCCCTTCTTAAGGGGATCCAGACCCCAACCAGGGAGCGACCACTGCGCCTCTACTGGCCTGGTCGCCCCCACGCTCCTCCTATCTCCCGCTCCCGCTCCTGTGCCTACCTGCTGCCTGTGCCCGCTGCCTGTGCCTGCCGCCGACGTCGCCTGCTCCCTCCTCCCTCCTTCGGCGCCCCAGCCACCGCAGGGCCGCCCGACTAGCCTGCAATAGATTTTCCCGCCACTGCCAGCAATCGGCCCCGCCCCCCCGCCAGCCGATTGGCTAACTCGCTCCCGCCTCCCCGCAGAACCTCCCTACCGGCTCCCTTCTTATGACGCCCCCAGACGCGCGCAGCGGGAGCACCGATTGAGCGCCGAAGGTGCGCCAAAGGTAAGCCCGTCTGCGCCCGTCCGCGCCTGGACCGCGCCCAGTGCCAGGACCCCTGGCCCCCGCAGACACCAGCCCCCCCGCCGGACCTACGCCGCCACCGACCTCTACACACTCAACGCCGGCAGACTCCCGGGCTGCTACCGAGCCACCCCGAGACGCACCCTCGGACCCTTCTGCTGCTACGCCTGCAAGTTCACCTGCATCCGGGCCTGCACCACTCCAGCAGGGCCCAAGACCTCGACGAGCACCAGGAGCAGCCACCTGAAGTGCATCCTGCTCAACACCCGCTCAGTCCACAGACACGCCGTCGAGCTCTGGAACCTGCTCGACACAACATCACCGGACGTCGTCTTCCTCACGGAAACCTGGATGAACGCCTCCTCAGCGCCCGACATCGCCATCGCCATCCCGGACGGCTACAAGATCATCCGGAGGGACCGCATCAATCAGACAGGAGGAGGCATCGCCATCATCCACAGGAACTCCATCCGCATCACGACCAACACCAACGACACCCTCGCACCCGCCGAGCACCTGCACTTCCAGATCCACAGCAACCCCAGGACCACCCTCAGAGGCACCCTCATCTACAGACCCCCAGGACCATGCACACAATTCAGCGAGGACATCGCCGACTTCGTCAGCCCGCATGCCCTCCCCTCCGCTGACTTCATCCTCCTCGGGGACCTCAACTTCCACCTGGAGAACAACAACGACCGCAACACCACCACCCTGCTGGACAACCTCGCCAACCTCGGACTCAAGCAACTGGTGACCACCCCTACCCACTACGCCGGACACACTCTCGACCCCGTCTTCTCCTCCAGCAAGGACATCACCTTCAGCCACGCCACCGGACTCCACTGGACGGACCACAGCTGCGTCCACTTCAGCTTCACAAGGACCACGATCCACCACCACCAGCAACAGGTTGCACGCAGAAGCTGGAACAAGATCACAGCCGACCAGCTCGCAACCTCCCTGAGCAAGAACCCACCCACCAGCGCAACGAACCCCAGCCAAGCGGCCACCAACCTCACGAAGTGGATCAGCGACTGCGCAGACGACCTCGCCCCTCTGAGGACCTCGCCTAGCAGACCCGGCAGCAAGAAAGCCCCATGGTTCACCGACGAACTCAAGAACTCGAAGAAGAACTGCAAAGCCCTTGAGAAAGCCTGGCGCAGAGACCCAACACCGGACAACATGACTGCCCTCAAGCTCGCCACCCGAATACACCACCAACTGATCCACACCACCAAGAAATCTGCATTCAAGGAACGACTGGACAACAACGCACACAACAGCAAGGAACTCTTCAACATCGTGAAAGAGCTCTCCAACCCCAACGCCGGAAACAACGACATCACCCCTTCGCAAGACCTCTGCAACTCCCTCACCTCCTACTTCCACAACAAGATCGCGGACATACACAACAGCTTCAGCACTCAACCGACGCACGCCATGACCGAACCACCGCCCCCCACCACCACCCTCCGTGCCTGGACCCCGATCAGCACCGAAGACACCATCCGCACGATGAACTCCATCCACTCCGGATCTCCGACCGACCCTTGCCCTCACCTCGTCTTCAACAAGGCCGACGCTGTCATCGCACCCCACCTGCGGGACATCATCAACACCTCCCTCAACACCGCCACCTTCCCGGAGAGCTGGAAGCACGCCGAACTCAGCGCCCTACTAAAGAAGCCATCAGCCGACCCCTCTGACCTCAAGAACTACCGACCCATCTCGCTGCTCCCATTCCCCGCAAAAGTCATCGAGAAGACCGTCAACAAGCAGCTGGCCGCCTTCCTCGAGACAAACGGATCCCTCGACCTCTCGCAGTCTGGCTTCAGGGCCAACTACAGCACCGAGACCGCCCTGATCGCAGCCACCGGTGACATCCGAGCTCTGCTCGACAACAGAGAAACAGCGGCCCTCATCCTCCTAGACCTCTCCGCGGCCTTCGACACCGTCTGCCACCGTACCCTAGTACAGCGCCTCAGCAACGTCGGAATCCAGGAGAAGGCACTGGAATGGACCATCTCCTTCCTCGCCGGAAAGACACAGAGAGTCCGCCTCCCCCCGTTCAGATCAGAAGCCACCGAAGTCATCTGCGGCGTTCCTCAAGGCTCCTCGCTCAGCCCAACCCTCTTCAACGTCTACATGAGTCCCCTCGCAGCCATCGCACGACAGCACAACCTCAACATCATCTCCTACGCCGACGACACCCAGCTGATCCTCTCCCTCACCAACGACCCTGCCACCGCCAGAGCCAACCTACACGAAGGGATGAAGGAAGTAGCCGAATGGATGAAGAACAGCCGCCTGAAACTGAACTCGGACAAGACGGAAGTCCTCATCCTGGGATCCTCACCCTCTGCCTGGGACGACTCCTGGTGGCCACCCACCCTAGGCAGCGCACCCAAACCAACAGACCACGCACGCAACCTGGGCTTCATCCTGGACTCCTCCCTCTCCATGACCAGACAAGTCAACGCCGTCTCCTAGTCGTGCTTCAACATCCTACGCATGATACGCAAGATCTTCCGGTGGATCCCCACCGAGACCAGGAAGACGGTCACCCAGGCCCTCGTCACCAGCCGACTGGACTACGGCAACTCCCTCTACGCCGGAATCACCGCCAAACTCCAGAAGAGACTCCAGCGGATCCAGAACGCCTCAGCAAGACTCATCCTGGACATCCCCCGTCGCAGCCACATCTCCGGACACCTGCGAGACCTGCACTGGCTCCCGGTCAACAAGAGAATCACCTTCCGTCTCCTCACCCACGCACACAAAGCCCTGCACAACCAAGGACCAGGATACCTCAACAGCCGCCTCAACTTCTACGCTCCCAAACGCCAGCTCCGATCGACCGGCCACGCCCTCGCCGCCGTCCCCCGCATACGAAGAGCTACCACAGGGGGAAGGTCCTTCTCCTACCTCGCCGCCAAGACCTGGAACTCCCTCCCGACCCACCTCCGCCTGACCCAGGACCACCTCGCCTTCAGGAAGCAGCTCAAGACCTGGCTGTTCGAGCAGTAGCGGACCCCCCTCCCCAAGCGCCTTGAGACCCTCCAGGTGAGTAGCGCGCTATATAAATGCTCTGATTGATTGATTGAGTGGTCCGTAGACCCATGGGGTCTTGGCTACCTATACTGGTTCCTTCTTCCAATTTTTGATTTCAAGTTTGGTGATGTCACAACTTTTGTTTTCATGATCAACCTCCAGATATGGGCCATGTTTTAGGCCAGGAACCTTCGGAATCACTGGAAAGACGCATCAGCTCTTGAAGGTGTTGGGTTGGAACAATGTAGGCCTGTATTGGTGAAAGTAATGTGAACATAATGTTCCTGGACGTTGATGAGGGGAGGATATATGTTGATGCTTCCCCGTGGGGGCCAATGTAAAATATAAGGAGCCAACAAGTACAGTGCCATCACCATTCAGGTAGCAAAAGGACTAGAATATTGTGTCCAGGCAGACATGCTTGAAACACTTTGCAGCAATGCCTTCATACGCACCACAAGTCATGTAAACAAAGAATCTGGGCGCTTGGGCCTCGCTGCAGGCATTAATCAAACTGTGTCGTTCTTGGCCATAAGCCGACTGGAGACCTACCAACCCTTTAGAGGACTTGGACAATGGTCCAATTATGCCAATTATGGAAGATAGGATTTTATTCTGCGTATAACAGAGAGCTTGAACCAGGCTGCATAGGTTTCATTTGTGATGTCTGGTTTGAAGGGAGATCTCTGTTGATGGTGACTCCAAGTGATGTAAGGTTTGGGGGGGGTGGGGGGGGAGTGTAGTGAAATAATGAAACCGTCTATTTGTGGAAAAGCTGCAGCCAAATCTGCGCATTCCTGGTAGTCTTCACAATGAGAGTGGTTTCGGTTGCATATAGGGTCATGTAGGATTTTGACATCCGGGCCTGGGTGAGGCAGTCCTTTCAGTCAGCAGGTACCCTCGATTGAGGAGATTTCCAGGTATGTCAATCATCTATGGTCACCAGGGGGCTTACGTCACAGAATGCGTAGGTTTGAACTACATCAGTCTAGTCCTGGCTTGCCAATCTTAACCGCATCGCTGCGGCGGCTTTTCCCGCTGTGTGCGGCGTTTTTCAAAATACTGCGTTACATGGCGAGCTCAGCTCGTCATCAGCATAGGAGTGCCGTAGTCATCAGCTACGGCACTCCTATGCTGATGACGAGCTGAGCTCGCCATGTAACGCAGTATTTTGAAAAACGCCGCACACAGCGGGAAAAGCCGCCGCAGCGATGCGGTTAAGATTGGCAAGCCAGGACTAGACTGATGCTGAGCTTGTCATCAGCATCGAAGGGGTTAAAGGGCAGGCAGACTGCGTTGGCTGTTCCCTACACCGCTTGGGATGGGGAATGGATGCTACCCACATGCACATAACTAAGCAAGTTTAAACTCTATTTATCCTCAGTTTCCTTTTGTTCTTCTCTCCAACTCATGCATTTGTCAGATCAGCCGCCGCCATTTTGAAATTGCCCATGTTAACCTGATCAGCAGATATGAGGGCTAAAAAAAGAATTCAGGCTTTGCCACAACCGCCTTTGCATTAACCTCACTTAGTAATGCGAAATTTCCGAACAGCAATGACTGCACTTTACTATGTTTCAGCAATGTGTTAAAAACTAATTAGTGAGCTGCGACACAACTGGAGTAAATATGCATTTACAGAGTTCCAATTTTTATCGCCAACAATTTCTTGCAATATACGCTTAGGTATAACATGAGAAAACAAGCGCAAGGGTATTAAAAAAAAAAAATAAAGATTGAAAGAATTATGCATTTTTTTAATTCTTGCAGACCAATTAGTAGCTTCAGGAACTGCCACCTGAACCCTTTCCTGCAACAATATACAACTACAAGCAGCATCTCAGTGGCTAGAATAGGGGCTTGGGGGACAGCAGGTTGTACATGTCGGCAGGATTTTGGGCTGGGGCTAGTAGACAGGGGCGGGGCCGCATAGATAGGGACAAGTGAGTTGGGCTACCAGCATCCATTTTGTGTAATGCAGCACAGTGGCTGGTAGCTAGCAGGGCAGAAAGGAAGTTTTACGCTGCCCGCTCGCCTATAGTAGATGGGAGGTTTCGTTTAGTTACAGGGCGGCTTTCTTGAACCAGGTGCACAAGGAGAGAGCAAACTTGTGGGTGTCACTGCTGAGCAGGTGCTATTTTGGGAGTTGGCAGAGGTTTCTCAGGTTTGGAAGCAGTTTAATTGCTGCTGGGGTGCATCAGTTTCAAGGGGAGGTTGGGAAGAAGGTTCACCAGCACAAGAGAGGAAGCAGAATATGTCAATTACAAAAAGTTAACTTAGTTCAGGTTTGACAGTTTTGGATACTGAGGGAGGGGGTAGTTAGGGATGGTGGGTAGGATAACCAGTAGGTTATTACTTATGTATAGTGAGGATGTTAGACTAGTAAAATCGTTGGCCTAGGGTTATGACAATATGATGAGCTCCTGCCTCATTAAAGCAACCATTTCCACACTAAAAAGTTGTCAGTCGTTTATGCTGTGACTTCCCGTGCAAACGGCATGACACATCTGATGCTTTTACTCAACACCGTACAAAACATAAAACAAGAGTTCATGGGGTATGTTCTAGTGCTTAGACAGTAGATGTGGTGCTTGAACTGGATACATTTGAGGCCCAGAAGTTCTGCAGTGCTGGCTGGTGTCCAAGTATGGTTGTGCGGAATGCTTTTGTTCACACCGCAGCGCTACCCATAGTTCAGAACATCAAATATTTCACAACTCCTCTGGACGATGGTTTCCGGCAAGTCATGTTTTAATGAGAGAATTTTCCTATGCAAACTTTTTTGGGCTTGGAATTCTACTGGGAAAAGTAGCTTTTGGGAGATTTTTGAAAACATTGCAACTTCGGGAGATTAAAAAAGTTTACAACGTTGTTGAAAAATCCCTTTTCAAATGGCCAGAATCGAAGTTTTCCAACTTCCAACAACGCCTACGTTTCCCGATGTAGATGGTAAACAGGAAACGACACCGGAGAATTTCTAAGGGTTGCTGGACACAGCTTAAAGATTTTTTTTTCTTCCACACCCAAGTAGTGGTGCAATCCTAAATTGCCCAATCTTGTGGCTGGATCAGATTTCGAGTCTGCAAACTCCCTAGCCTGGAGATAACTGAGTGAGTGGAGCAAGATTCTGCCTCTAGCATAGACAGGAGTAGTTTCTGTCCTGTAACTCCAGTTCTGTAGTAGGGGTATCTCTGTTATAGTCATAATCTAGTGAATAGTCCCGCCCATGTGCGTGGACCCCGGCAATCAAAAATAATCTCTTAAGGTGTCAAAATAATGCAGAAACTGCAAAGACACTTAAGAGAGAATTTAAAGACAAATAATGCAGCCTATATCCACAGGCTACACTGTCCAGTACTTCAACTAGAATTTCCACCAAAAAAACACCACACACAACACAGCCTGCAGTTTCTACCATAGAGAAACTTGCCTCCCCCAGTCAAAGACTCTGGAATGATAGAGAGGAAGGTAGGGACAGACAAGCCCCATAGGCTGCCATTATGTGGCTTAAATAGGATACTGTGCCTTTAAGAGAACTTTCCAGAACTTCTCCCAGTATCCCAGAATGCATAGCAGGTCCCTCTTACTTCAGTTCTTTTTGAAGGCGAAGCACGCCAGACCTGTCGCATTCTTGTATGATGAAACAATCTCCACCGGGGAGGAGGGCGGGCGCTTATGACTATAACAGAGATACCCCTACTACAGAACTGGAGTTACAGGACAGAAACTACTCCTTCTGTAGTAGGGGATCTCTGTGTATAGTCATAATCTAGTGAATAGAATGGCAAGCCCATCCCCACACCAAAGCGGCAGTGGAGAATAATACATAACGCCACTACTGTGCGAACAAATTCCGCAGCGAAGCCTGTCCAACCTGAGCGTCTGCCCTGGCGTCAGTGTCCAGGCAGTAATGCTTAGCAAAGGTATGAACCGACTTCCAAGTGGCTGCCTTGCATATTTCAGCAAACGGCACATTACGGAGCAGAGCCGTCGTGGCAGCTTTGCCCCTGGTGGAATGAGCCTTAGGCTTACCCCCTAAGGTCTTATTAGCTTTCTGATAACACAATTGTATGCAGGACACAATCCACCTAGAGATGGACTGCTTAGAGGTCGCAAGACCCGTCCTGACCGATCCATAATTGACAAACAACTGGTCAGACCTACGAATATCTTTGGTTTTATCCAGATAAAATTTCAAGACCCTCCTCACATCCAGGGAATGGAGAGACCTCTCCGCTGGGGATGAAGGGTTCTGAAAAAACGTAGGCAAAGTTATAGTCTGGTTGATATGAAAATCAGAAATAACCTTGGGAAGAAATTTAGGGTGAGTACGCATAACAACCTTAGCAGCATGAAATACAGTATAAGGTTCATTACAACACAACGCCTGAATTTCACTCACCCTGCGGGCCGATGTAATGGCCACGAGGAACGCCGCCTTCCAGGACAGGTGCTGCAACGAAGCCTTATGAATAGGCTCAAAAGGCTCCTTCATCAATCTGGACAGCACCACATTCAATTCCCACGAAGGCGAAGGAAGCCTGACAGGAGGGAATACTTTCTTCAAACCTTCCAGAAAGTCTTTGATCACAGGGATCTGGAAAAAGGAAGTCTGTGAAGGGCATTTCCTGTAGGCAGTCAATGCAGCAAGATGTACCTTAATGGAATGGACATTAAGGCCAGACTGCGCCAAATGTAAAAGATAAGGAAGGATGACATCTTCCTTGCAGGCAGTAGGATCATGGTCCTTAGAATGGCACCATATACAAAACCTCTTCCACTTGTAAGCATATGAAGTCCGAGTGGAAGGCCTCTTAGACTCCTTCAGTATGTCCATGCAATCATCGGGCAGATTCAGATGGCCATATTGCACTATCTCAGGAGCCATGCCGCCAAACTCAAAGACGAGAGGTTGGGGTGTAACATCCGTCCCCCGAACTTCGTGAGAAGGTCCGGCCTGCACGGCAACCGAATGTGAGGAAGGAGAGACCGGTGAAGTAGGTCCGTGAACCACCACTGCCTGGGCCACTCCGGGGCGATGAGTATCATCCGAGTCCTGGATCGGGCCAGCTTGATGAGCACCGCCGGAATCAGGGGAATGGGAGGAAAGGCGTACAGAAAGCTGTTCGTCCAGTTGATCCACAACGCATTCCCCAGCGTCCCTTGTTGGAAGTACCTGGAGGCGAAGTCTCTGCACTTGCTGTTTTCGGTGGTGGCGAACAAATCTACGTCTGGAGTTCCCCACCTTGCGAAGACTTCTCCTAGCACTTCGTCGTTTATGACCCATTCGTGGTTTTCCTGAAGCAGCCTGCTCAGTGCGTCTGCCTGAACATTCTGCACACCTGGCAGATGGGTGGCCGTTATCGACAGTCCTCTGGCTAGAAGCCAGTGCCAGATCGTCTGCGCCTCCTGAGACAGGGTGCGCGATCTCGAGCCCCCCTGCTTGTTGAGGTAATACATCGTGGTGGTATTGTCCGTCTGTACAAGCAGAGAGTTGGTCTGGAAGGACGGAAGAAAGGCCTTCAGCGCCAAGTGAACAGCCCTGAGTTCCAGGAAATTGATGTGATACGTGGCCTCCATCGGTGACCACGTGCCTTGAATCTGTAGAGTCCCGGAGTGCGCTCCCCATCCCAGAAGAGACGCATCCGTCACGACAGTCTGCTTGGGTATGTCCTTGTGAAAGGGAACCCCTTTTAGGAGATTCTCCGCCGAACACCACCACTTCAGAGACTGAAGAGCATGCAGCGACAGCCGAATCCTGTCGTCCCAAGATCCTTTCCTCTGATCCCACTGGTCCTCCAAGCACTCCTGCAACGGTCTCATGTGCAGCCGTGCGTGTGGCGTCAGGAAGATACAAGAGGCCATCGATCCCAGTAGAGAAGACACCGTCCTCACTGTTGTAGATGGAGTCGTCATAAGAGCCTGAGCCTTTCGAAGGAGTGATAATCGTCGCTCTTCCGAAGGAGACACGCTTGCTGACAGCGTATTGATGGAGGCTCCCAAGTACTGTATGCATTGGACCGGAGTCGGGACAGACTTGGCCATGTTGATGTGCAGCCCCAACTTGTTCAAGAGAACGCACGTCTTCTGGAAGTGTGCTCGCGCTTCCGAGAAGGAGGATGCCTTGATCAACCAATCGTCCAGGTACGGGTAGACGAACACCTTGTTCTTCCTCAGGTGTGCTGCTACCACCGCCATGCACTTCGAGAACGTTCTCGGCGCAGACTTCAGTCCGAATGGGAGTACTGTGTATTGATAGTGATTGGTGCCGACTTGGAACCGCAGGAACTTCCTGTGTTTGTGTGCAATGGGCACATGGAAGTAAGCATCCTGTAGGTCTATAGCGCAAAGCCAGTCCCCCTGTTGCAACTGAGGGTAAATCTGATGCAACGACAGCATGCGGAACTTTTCTCTGCGAATCCATTTGTTTGCCTGTCGCAAATCCAGAATGGGCCTGAACTCGTTCTTGTCCTTCTTGCGAACCAGGAAGAACCGGGAGTACAGACCTCTTCCTCTCTGAGACCGAGGTACGTCTTCTATCGCCCGTTTCCTCAACAGGATATCCGCTTCCGCCTGAAGCTCGCGCAGCTGAAACTGCGAGCTGACCGGGGGAATAGCTGGAGGAGGGCTGGTGAACCGAAGACTGTATCCATTGCAAACAATATTCAGCACCCACTTGTCCTGAGTAATTTTTCTCCACTCTGCCAGAAAAAGTTGGATGCTTCCCCCTACCGGAGTGGGTAACGGATCCGGGGGAAGTAAGTTCCTAGGGCCTAGGCCCCGCCTGGCCCTTGGGCGCCGGAGCCGATTGCTGGCCTCCCCTGCCCCTCTGCCGCTTCTGGAACGGCTTCCGGAACTGCTGCTGCTGCTGGGAGTGTCCTGAGGCCTGTCCTCGACCTCGGCCCTGTCCGCCGAACCGCCGTTGGAAGGGGCGGTACTGCTTCTTGGTCTCTTTGGGCTTCTCCAGGCCCACAGCCGTCAGCGTTTCGGCCTCCGCCTTCATGCGGGCCATTTCATCATCGGCATGTTTCCCGAAGAGGGTCTCACCGGAAAACGGCAGATTGGCCACCCTCTGCTGTGCGTCCGGTTTCAGGGACGTAAGCCGGAGCCATGCGGGACGCCGCTGGTTGATCCCGTGGCAAAATCCGTGAGCCGCCAACAGGGAAGAGTCCGCAGCCGCGCTGATTATCTGGTTGGCCACCAGCATCCCCTCACTCAGGACTTCCGTGAAGTCTTCACGCTGCTCCCGGGGCAAATGCTCCGCAAAGCGCTCAAGGGAGTCCCAGAGGGCGCGGTCGTAGCGACCCAACAAAGCTGTGGCACTCGCCGCTTTCATGGAGGTCGCGGAAGTACCACAAACTTTCCTTCCTGCCGAGTCCATCCATCTCGATTCCTTGTCCGGGGGAACCGTGGAGGTCGGGGTGGTGGCATGCTGCTTGCGGGCCGCCGTGACGATGACGGAGTCAGGTGGAGGCTCGGCCCTCAAGAAGGCCGGATCCGATTCGGGAGCTCGGTACTTCTTAAGTAATCTCGAAGGGGCCGCCCTCGTCACAGCCGGGGTGAGAAACGGAGCCATAGCAGGTTCTTCCAGGCCCGGCACCAGGGGCAGGAGAGGACGAGACAGATGCCTCTGATGCAGCGTCTCGAAGATGACCGATGTCTTCGGTGTAGGCACCGTCAGGGAGATGCCGAGCTTCGCTGCGACCCGCAACAGTACGTCCTGAAAGGCCACCAGGTCATCTATCGGGGACACTCTGGTGTCCGGAGACCCCGATAGGGTAGGTGAATAATCCCTGGTCCCAGAGGACCTCGTGTGAGAGCGAGACTCGCGCCTCCTATGGCGGTGCCTCGATCTCATGGATGATCTGTGCCTCGATCTGTCCTTCCGCCCAGAGCGAGAGCGAGACCTGCCAGCCCGTGGGCGCTCCTTCGGTTTGCGCGGAGGGGTCTTCCTTGGCTCATCACGAGGCGTCTTCGGTTCCTCCCGGGGTTTCGGTTTCGGAGTCCCCTTGGGAGGAGCAGGCAGGGACGGCAGGGAAGTGGACCTCGGAGGAGGAACCTTCGGCTGCGGTGCGGGCCCATGCGGAGGGACCGGAGGTGGAGGAGTGTCCTCTGAAGGCAGTGGTGGTTTGGGCGGAGGGTCCTCCTTAGGCACGGGGGGAGGAGTCGGAGTCCTGGGCCGGGACGGAGTGTACACTTCCGAGTACACCGAGCCCGGTGTCCCTCCAGGCGAGGGGCGCGGAGATCCATCCCCATCCGCAGGCGACCTCTTCCTCTTGCGACCACCGCTGGAAGCAGCGTGACTCCTGGGACTAGAGTCCCTTTTCCGCCGTTTTGGAGCGGGTGACCTGCTCCCCGACGCTGACCGCTGTCTGCTGGACGCAGAACGACGCTTCTCCGGCGTCGAATGACGTCTCCTGGACTCCGGCGTCGAGCGCCGTCTCCTCGGTGTCGACCGCCTCCTCCTCGGCGTCGAACGCCGACTCCTCGACGTCGAACGCCGACTCCTCGACGTCAACCTTCGGCGTCCTCTCGACGTCGGGCGGTCCGCCCTCGACGACGAGCGCCGCCGTCGCCTTGATGTTCCCGACGTCGAGGAGCCCCTCGACGTCGATCGGCGGCGTCGCCGCGATGGAGATCGACGGCGTCGCCTCGACGACGACCGACGGTGTCGCCTCGACGGCGAGCGTCGGCGCCGCCTCGACGGCGAGCGTCGATGTACGTCACTGTGCCTTCGGCGTCGGTATGACCTCGACGTCGACGAAGACGATGACGTCGACGGCGGCCTCGACGTCGGTTTCTCCTTCGCCGTCGAGCCGTCGCGCCGTCTCGACCCGGAGCCCCGGGGAGAAGGGGAGCACGCCGTCGTCATCCCTCTCGACGCCGTCGTCGATGCCATCGACGCCGACGGAGAACGGGATCGTTGGCTGGACTTCCTGCCCCTGGGGAGCCCCCCAGGGGCCTCAGCAGAGGCAGAGGGATCCCTCCCAGGCTGCCCAGACCCACCTGCAGCACGTTGGCGCCTATCCTCCAGGCCAGCCAGCCTGATCTTCAATCTGTCCCTGAGGGTCCTAGCAGAAAGTTGCTGGCAGATAACACACTCCTCAGGGCCATGATCTTCTGGAAGGCACACGATGCAGACATCATGGGGGTCGCTTTTGGCCTTCTTCCTCTCACATGCTGGGCACTTGACAAAAAGGCCAGGCATTTCGGAGCCCCAAAACGCCTAAAAACAGCACAAAAGTGAGAAGAGAACACCAAGCAGTAACAGCAACACTTTTAAAAGTTAAAAGTGCAAAAACGAATTCAATAAACCCTTGTAAAAGGGAGAGCTCAATGCCAGGGTCCTGTAAGCAGGAGCCGGAAAAAAGAACTGAAGTAAGAGGGACCTGCTATGCATTCTGGGATACTGGGAGAAGTTCTGGAAAGTTCTCTTAAAGGCACAGTATCCTATTTAAGCCACATAATGGCAGCCTATGGGGCTTGTCTGTCCCTACCTTCCTCTCTATAATTCCAGAGTCTTTGACTGGGGGAGGCAAGTTTCTCTATGGTAGAAACTGCAGGCTGTGTTGTGTGTGGTGTTTTTTTGGTGGAAATTCTAGTTGAAGTACTGGACAGTGTAGCCTGTGGATATAGGCTGCATTATTTGTCTTTAAATTCTCTCTTAAGTGTCTTTGCAGTTTCTGCATTATTTTGACACCTTAAGAGATTATTTTTGATTGCCGGGGTCCACGCACATGGGCGGGACTATTCACTAGATTATGACTATAACAGAGATACCCCTACTACAGAACTCTGTTTTCAGCATTCTGAGCCTCAAAGTAGACGCTGCAGCAAGGACTGTGGGACAAGATTGTTCAAAGAATCACAAAACGTGTGCAGAACGATCAGGGGCTGCTCTCAAACCCATCACAACCTGGCGAACCACCCTAGCAGGATCACCACAGGTCTACTTGCACCTTTAGCAGAAGGAAGCATTGGCAATGCCAATAGGTCTGGCTTATGAATGAAAGTGACTTCTGCATCATTGATGGTTTTAGACACATCATGCATGCACTCCATCACTCATCTTAGCCCTCATGCATCCATCCAACCACTGACTCAAACTTGCATTCACAATGTGGCACAACTGCAAAATAACACACACAAACTCAACACCATAAGTAGAGCAAAAAAAACATTCTGCCATCTAAACACAGGGGCCATATACTTGCAATAACAAAATGAAACATAGCAGCAGAGGTCCGTACAGCAAAGGTATTGTAAACAGTTTATTCTTGTCTCAACCGCATGCGCGCTAGCGGGTTTTCCCGCTGCGCGCTGAAATTTGAAAATCGCGGCTTTCGTGACAAAGCGCAGCGAAGGTAACGCCCATGACGAGCTGGCTTTGTCATCCGCATCAAAGGGGTTAATCTTCACGCACATTTAGAACCAAGGCGTTGGCCGTCTTGGAGTGGTAAAACAATGAAACACTATGGACAGTATTCCATAATCGCCTCCTCGTTTAGAGAAGTGGCCACGTCGGATACTGTGCACTACAGATTAAATAAGCGGCAAGCAAGTGACGCGTTAGCAATGCCTGGGGAGCTGTAGTCTTCTCTTAAGAAACATTAACATAAAAGAAAGAAGCAGATAAATGAAAGAGAAACTATAAAAAGAGAACATTTAAAACTAGTAGAACTACAAAATGAGAACATTTAAAACTACAGGCCTGACCATCCAGCCCGGTGATTGAAGTGCACTAATTTTCAGGTGTATGCACACACTTAATCAGAAAATGCCGTCATTCACAGGTCAAGCGGGATAGTACCCGCTGTGTACTGAACCATTACCCCATGCGCTTTACTGTCATGAAGGAAGCAGAGTGAAAATGACACTCAGGCAGCCCAATACCACAACAGAGCGGACCCAACGTCCCTCCCTCTGTGTATCTATATTGATACATAATTATATATGTATGGATGTATTTATTATGTAATGATTTTTGTATTACAGGATCTTGGCAGACAGTTGAGCAGAGATTCTAGCAAGAATGATTGCAATGCAAATCTTTTCCCACTAGGATAAGTCCAAGGCAGTAACTGAACACCATAAGCATTCCTTTGAGGTAATGTGTGACATTTCATGCAAGAAAATAATTAACTGTAGACTTGAGTACAGAAAGCTAACAATCCACCCAAAAATGCCTATTGTAATAACATGTTTTTCCCAATCAAAAGGTCAGGGATAATGTTTTTATCATAACTTTTTATAATAAACTGATCAGACTTATGACATAAATATTTTTTCCTAGTGAATCAATAAGGGCTGGAGCGGTTATAAATGGCTTAGCACCATAAGTCACAGGGCCTTTCATGACTCTGATCCATCCTACGTTAGAACACGTTTTGCGTTCTATACCCCCAGACAACCTCCGCGCTCAGCCATACAACGTTGGATGGTGATCCCGAGGTTCCGCAGGTCGCGGATGGGAGGCCAGTCACTCTTTGTCAAAGCAGCTATTGCTTGGAATTCTCTTCCTGCGGATCTCCAGCATATCCAGAACTTTCGGATTTTGAAAAAACAACTTAAAACATGTCTTTTATAATCAATTGCCTTAACAGCTTTGCTCCTTCTTGCCAGAGCCCATTTGCGCGCCAGAACACTCAAGAGTATTAGTGCGCGATATAAATTCCTTTATAACATAACATAAAACATATAACATAACCCACTGAGGCCGCCTGTACTGAGCGTAAAGTTTCCTACAAGGCAACCATCAGGCATACAGTCAAAAAGTTACACAACATACAAAATTACAGCTGGCAAAGCAAAATTCTATCTTTCCTAAGAGAACCAAGACCAGAACCATTGGCTACTACAGTAATCTGTGAGATTCCATGTATCAAAATACCGGTCTTTATATAAAGTCATGGTCTTTGGCCTGCTACCATAACCAACTCAGTCTTACTGTATCAAGTATAAACAGTGGCACATGCCAAAAAGTGTAATGCAAACAGTCTTTTTAACGGAAGCACATAAATCCGGCCCAATCAAATCATGTACGATGTGTCTCTAGGACTCTGAAAGCTCTTTATTGTTGATCACATGTCAGGGGAGAGCTGCACTGTCAAGCCAGACCTAAATATCCAAGTAAACCTGGCTTTCAATAGCAATGATGTTGGAGTTATTTCTCAGTGAAAAGAGTTGCCAAAGACCTTCAAACATCCATTGGCACATTCTGCAATTGGTGCAGTGACTGCCTTGTAGCTCTGACTTTTCACTATGAAAAATATCACAGAACAACCACCCGTTTACCTTAATGGCGAGCTGGTCAACTGGAAACACAAGAGCCTCACCTAGGTCTAAATCTAGACTTCAAACTCAACGGGAGAAACCGCGTTGCGAAAATAAACCATGCGGCCAATGGCAAACAGGTAGCAAAGGGCCCACTTCTATAAAGTCTGTGCCCAAAAGGGTTGAAATCAATGTCGGTAATGAGATTTTCAGATCTACGTTGACATATGTCGCTCCAGTTTGGAATTGCTCCAAGCACCGAAGAGTTCTCCAGAAATGTAGTAAGCCTGGCCATGCGGATAGCCACAAGCAGCCTTTGTTTCCTAACAAAAGCAGATACCACCAGAGACCCGAGTGCTGGGCTCGTTGACCAACATCTGTTGAGGCTCATCATCTTGCAGAACTAACTGGATCAAAATGCCAGTCAAGACATTTCATTTATTTGTTGGTTGGTGTATGTTTCTATAGCACCAATGCACTAGAAGGGGTTTCAGCACTGTATAGAGAACTGGAATTAAATATGCGAAACAATTTTACAAAAATATAATTAATTAATAATAAATAACATTTGGCTTAAGCAAAGGATGGAGGGAGGAAATAAAGAGGGGTAGGGAGAAGATTAAAGGCCTGTGACAAAGCAGATGGATCAAGAATGTGAAGGTGGGTGATAAGGTAGGCCAGAAAGAGGGTTGAGAACATGATACTCACAAGTGGAGCGGAGAAGAGGCGGGTGACAGGTTAATTAATATAAGTTTAAGATGAAGAGCAAGACATTCCTGAGACGAGGAAATGTATATCATTGCATAGGTGTTTCTGAACAATAATTTCCTAAGTCCTTTCTGGAAGGAGAGGATGCCTGGAGCCATTCTTAGCTTGGACACTCAATCAATCAATAGTAACTTTATTCGGTTAAAAGCAAATAACCATAAAAGTAGACACAAAATGTCATTATTCAAAACAGACGATTACATTGTAAAAGGGGACAATCACATAATCAATGATTAAAAAATGAGATTCTCACATACAAATTGATTTCCGCAATCTAAGAACATTTTTATGAAATTCAGAAATAGATGCCACAGTCAATATAGCATCTAATTTCTGCATTGTTAAAAAAGCTGGATGACAGCGATTAACTTCCATCTTCTTCAGTATGGGAACAATCAATCTTTTCCGAGGTGATGTATTAAGCTTACAGAAAAATAAAATATGGATATCCGATTGTTCAGATAGATCATCACAAGGGCATTTAATTAAGTCTCGTGACCAAATATTCATAACAGGGAAACAAAAAATTCTAAAAAGAATATTTAACCTAAAACTTGTTAAAACGAACCTCTTGTGTTCACTCATAGAAAGGGTTAAATACGGTTGAATTTTACCCTGAGCCAATATCAATTGATGAGCTAATACTGTCTTGGACACTCATCATATTGCAAACCCATTTGAACACATAGCCCAGCATAGCACAGAGTCTCTAATTCAACTGAGACCAGGCAACATGGATCAACAGGTAATCAAAGCTGAAATCACGACTCGGCCTACAAACCGAAGGCACTGAGGCTCAAGCCTGAGGATGCAAAATATCCTTTAAAACACCCCCACAGTTGACAGACATTTGAGATCAGGACACTCGCTTGCTTCCAAGTTCTCATGCACCTGTTTGGCATAGCCTGAGAACAGACAACATGCTCTTGGCTAATTTAAACTATGTATACAAAACAAGCAGTCCTGGTAATCACTTTTGTAGTGCTGTTGTGCCCAAAACAAACATACCTTTCCTTCTGGCACCTGTGTTTATATATTCATTGCTCAATGATACTGGAATTTGGAGAATGAGTAAGCATTGAGCGCGAGCTAAGGCATTACAATGGTCGTCTGTTTCTTTCAAGACTGCCTGGGCTGAAACCACTGAAGGACAGACAGTGACAAAAAGAAACTAACACTAAGAAGGAGTGAAAATCTGGCAATAAGGTGGAACCCTCAGCCTCCCGGACTATGATGAAAAACTACAGAAGGGAGGGTAAACCCATCTCTCTTAAATCCTGTTGTTTCACAAGGCTAGATGCGTGGCCTTAATATGTCTCAAGTGAGTGTGCGATCTACACCCAGGTAAATTAGTGTGATTGCCGCAGTTCTTGGATACATTTTGGGGTCCTCACCCACAGGTCCCACTTGCGGCCTGCTTCATCATCGGACCCACACCAAGGTGGGCCCTACACGTTTTTGAGCAGAGTGCTTAAAGGTGCAAAATGAGGGATTGTGAGTGAGTTAAAATTGCCTCAAGGATCCTAAAATTACTATTTAATATGCAAGGACTTTGGAAAAAGTCTAAAAACAGTGGGATGTCACAAGAATATGATGGCCCTTGACATCAGGTCGAAATATTTCAGACGTGCAACTGCCCTGAGGGTCAATCGGCTTTCATCAGGACCAATTTTACTATGCTGAATCCCTGAATGGCCCAGTTGTGGCTTACAACCTATCGATATATATTCGTACAAGTTCAGTAAAGCGTACATGCAACTATACAGACCCTAATTGGGACTCTTTCTTAATATGGTCTTGGATGGCCTATATATTGATTAGACATCATAAGGTTTTGCGGGGTAGACAACCCCTGCAGTCAAAAATTCTTCACAGGTATTCTCATCGTCCGTGAGAATACCTACTTGGTTCCCTGAAACACTGCATCGTAGTAGGTAGTCTCACTGACAATGTTCCTGGCTTTTGAACAAGTTGTGCCTGGGAAAGTTATTGGCTTACTGAATAAGGGAGAGTATATTAAATACAATATTTTAAAAAAGAAGAGAACGAACTTGGAGTCCTTAAAACGGAATTCTGAGTTTGTAATAAAAGCAGAAGACAAGGGAGGGGTTGTAGGCATACAGAATACCCAAGACTATGCCAGTCACACATGCACACACAGACATACATATGTATGTACACACATACATATATACACACACACACACATATATATACACACATACATAAACACATATACACACATACATATACATATATATATATATATATATATATATATATATATATATATATATATATATATATATATATATATACAGAGAAAATCCAAGTATTGACTAGATCGAGAGTTGCGTCGTCTCAGTAGGACTCCCTGGATTGAGTCCCTCACACTCCTTTGCATAAATGACCACGCCAAGTGAGATTTCACGATTTCTTTATTGCCGCTGCCATACATATATAGAATATAGTTGAATAACAATGAATTTAAAAACCATTATAAAATCGGAACTGTACATAAGAATGGGGATGCTTACAACTGTAATTGATTTATTTATTTATTTGCAGAGTTTTATATAGCGCGAACTTAACCTGAATCCGAATCGGGTATCAGACCGCTTTACATAGCACCAGTTACGTTACACGTGGACACACATTCATTTTTGTTAGGCACGGGGAGATTAAGTGGTTTGCCCAGAATCACAGTATGTTTAGCGCCATTACCGAGACTCGAACCCAGTTCCCCAGGTCCGAGGTCGAGCGCCTTAGCCGTTAGGCCAACTCCTCTCCCCTATTTCTTGGCTTGGCTTATTGGGTGGTCACCAGACAAAAAATGTGTGATGACTTATAACAGAAATGAGATTAGCTTCTTGGATCTTACACTCAAAATAGAGGTAATGAAGATATACACTACTTTGTACAGGAAACCTAGTGAATGACGCATACTTCCCAAGCACAGGAGCCATCATCCCAGGAATCTTAGGGATAATCTACAATATGGGCAGTATCGGAGGCTTGGCAGAAATTGAACCAGACAGATTTCTTTAAAGAAACTGATGTGCTTCTCAGCAGAGAGAGGGTACCCAAGGGCCTACTACATTGGACTAGAAAGAGGGTGTGGTACTGTCCGCGTGACACATTATTGGAGGTACAGGAAAGGGCAGCTGCAGCGGAGAACAGGTTGGGGTGCGTTACCACTTTTTGTACAATGAGCCACAAGATCAAGGTAGTGATGAACAAATATTGGGCTTTGGTGACAGACAAAGTGGGCTTGGCTCGGAAACCACTCTTTGCTTTTCAGAGGTGGGAATGGGAAGGATTGCGTGGTTAGTTCCCTCTTGAAGACACCACGTGCCACGGATCTATGAACACAACTGAGTCTACCTCCGTTTTTTGGACACTACAAGGGTGGTCATTCTATGGCTTGTAAGCGAACTGTGATGACTATGGTGTTTAGTCACTCAGATCGTAAATATACACTACACCACCACACTAACTGTAACAGCTGAGAGGTAGCTTGCGCAATACAAGGCCCTTGCGATAAACTATACATGGGACAAACAAGACAAAAGGTGAAGGCAAGAATACTCCAACTATGCATCAGAATTAGATGTGGTAGCCAAGTGGCCACCCTAGTTGAGCATTTTCAGACCATGGGACTCTGGGCTGAAAGCCTGAGGTTGCGGGTTCTAGAGAATGTAACCCGCAACCCGAGGGGAGGTGACCTCTCGTTTATTTTGATGTTAAGAGAATGCAAATGAATTCATATTCTGGACACAGTAAACCATGGCCTCAATGAATTGGAACTGACAGGCAGGTTTACTCAGCAATGGGTAACTTGTGAAGCTTCACACATTTTTTTGACCCTGGCTTCTGAATTCATTATGTCATCCGCGGAAAACATCATCCTGCCTGATCGGGCACAGATCATGAATTCCATGTCCTGAAACTACAACAAATGAACGATTCTGTTCAATATGGCTCCCTAGAAACCTATAATGACCGGAGATAAGCTTCGTAGTGAGCAGAATATGGGAAACAGGTAAGAAGATCTGTATCCAAAAGAATATGAATCCCTAATGTCGGATCTGGGGGCCTTTTTAACATTTAATTGTGTATTACATTATAAAGAATGCAACGAAATGCTACCTTGGTGGTATAACATTGTAAATGCACCACAACCCATCACTAATGTATATTGTTTCTGCTAGGAATCTGTTTAACGTGAATACTCTTTTGAAGTGTCAGAATAGAGATATTTCTGTTAAGTTCCTTGCATGAACATTCTGCGAATGCCTTTGACAAATGTCATGAAAAGCCAAGTTCTTTGCATGAATATTCTGTGAATGTTTCTTTACAAATCGTATGAAAAGCCAACTCCCTTCATCACACTGTTCCAACATTTTCCCATGATAAGGAGAGTGTAGACACTGTTGACAGCGGGGCCTCGCACAGAACAGGCTGTTTTCTGAACAAGGAAAAGTTTATGAGCACTTTTTCCAGCTCCATTCCTCTTATCTGATGCAGAGGCCGGGCACTACTAATCCTTTTAGCTTCGCCTTTTCATGGTCCATCAGAGGGTTAACCAGCTATGGAATTTGTGTGACATAACATCATGGCATTCCAATTAAGATATCCACCAGAGGAGTTGCATGACAGCAGGTAATTCCCTGCAGTAGACGAGCACGCGCACACCGCGGCCAGCGGTCTCAATCTCCGGAAGTTTTTGCTTTTGATGCAACTCCTGTGAGTTGGTGTTAAAGGCCCCTCAGGCATAGATGTCATTTGAGGCTAGTCAGGGATCGCAGCTGCAACTTCTGTCTTGCTCCCTGCTACTCCCGGCACTTACTTTGCGACCCCTGGCCTCAGAGGGGGCAAAACTCCTCTGAAGCCAGGGGTCGCAAAAAAGGTGCTAGGAGTAGCTGCGAGCAAGTTAGAAGTCGCAGCTGCGACCCCTGACTAGCCTCAAATGACATCCATGCTCGCAGGAGTTTTATGGTTTGTAATGTTCCAACCACATAACATCTTTTTGATTAACAAACTCCATTCCTTGATTTTTTAGAATCACTTGGGGACCAGGAAGAAAGTATTCCTCATAATTGTTGCTGTACTTAATAATGCTGTCTAGTTAGGATTTGGAAAGCTGAGCAATCTCTGTCCTGTCTGAGTATTTTTTAAGCATTGAGGAGGCTACAGGCTTCCCACTCACTATATAATCATGTTTCAAATGTAAATGTACAGGAATTTATATAGCGCAAATCACCGAGCGGTTTCTAAGCGCTTGCTTAGGGAACCCGGCCTGGTATTCCCCTGTGAGATAACCCCGGCAGGGTATCCGCAAGGTGAAAGCCAGGCATCCCGCCGCGAGGGGCCGTTGTGGAGATTAAGCAAGCTATTGCCCAGAGTCGCAGAGTGTGAACCCATGAATCGAGTAGGCACCGGAGCGAGAATTGTCGAGTCCATGGACATTTTAGGACTCAAGACCCACCGAGCCAGGAATGGAAACCCTGGTCCCGGGCTGACCTCTGCTTCCAGGTCTGCCTCCTCTAACCAGTGAGCCACACTTCTTCAATCACACTGTGAACCCCAGTGGGATCTCCAATTGTTGAATTTTGGATACATGATTACGGATACATGTGGATTTGTGTGTGGACTCTATCCTGGCTTGGAGGAATACTTTCCCTTGAATCGCACAGCGTTTAGGTGAGTCGCACTCTGCGTCCTCCTTTTAAGTTTGATTTTTTAAATCCCTCTTTTAACAAAATACACACGATTCTCATGTGAGGAATTATCTCCCCATACAGCCAGTCTACATTCCTCTAGTCCTGAGGAAGACCCGCTGTGATGCTTAACAACTAACACATAGAGTCGAAACGTCCATGGCAAACCCATTGTTTCATGGTCTCTGTCAACCATGCTAAAGAAATGTGAATAATGATATAGGTTGTTGTTGAACTGTAGATATGATAGAGAGAGAACAGTCATTTTTGTGGGATAATTTCTCTTTGTATGTCATGTTAAAATCGGTCTGTGTCTACATTGTCTAATGTTATATTTATATTTTCACTTTATGTCTCTATCATTAAGTCACATCATTTGATTTCCTTTTATGGGCCCTGACAGCCTCATATGAAAAAAAAATGTGTGCATATTATTTAGATACATGACTTCCAATATAATTAATAATTATAACTGCTGTTATGTGTTGTTTATTTAGGTGATACACTTTGGGAGTGTTGAATATTGGTCAGCATAGGCCCACACTCTCTCAACTTCTTGGAGAACACACTTTCCAACACCTATTTTTCACACAAGGAAATTGAGACACCCAACAGAGCCCAATGTAGTTTATAACATGGTATACCTAGGTTCGGAGGGACACAGGGTTACCCCATTGTGTTTCATGGAACAAACGCGTAGAGACCACCCACTGGCACTAGGTGATATGGGTGTGGATCTGATGATAAAGCAGGCCACAGGTGGAACCGGAGGATGAGAACCCAACAAATATATCCAGAAATGTGACGATTACACTAATTTTCCTGGGTGTAGATTGCCCACTCACTTGAGATATAAAAAGTGCCATGCATCTAGCCTTGTGAAAAGAATGGATTTAAGCAAGGTTAGTCAAACCTTTATTGTGTAGTTTTCCATACAAAAAAGTTGGTTGGCTTCCATCTTACCCATATTGATTCATTGGGAGGTATATTTTCGGTCAGCTGAAGACCCACCCAAAATACAGGTGAGGTGCGTGGCATGTGAAGGTTGAGTCAGTACAATGTTTGTATGAACTAGGGGTGTGCGAAACTCGTGAAATGTAGTGTAGCATAATTACGCAAAATTGACGGTAAATAACACAAAATTATGCATAATTATGCAAAATGCATCTCGCCCTCAAAAAACTACCCAAAATGATCCGTTTGGGAAAAAATTTAACTCTAATTTCAAGTTGATTTCCAGTAATTTGCGTTCAAAATTGTGTCACTTGTATTCGGATGTGTAGATTTGGGATAAAAAATTACCTTAACAGTCCACTCGCATAGAAAATCTACCTGTAATGTTTGTTGTCTGCCCACGTTAGAGGAACTGCCACTCATGTTCTAAAGATAATGTATACATTCGGTTTGTGGTTTCATGCTCCAAAATTACTATAATGGCCCACTTCGGTAAAAAATAAAAATCTACCTAAAATGACACTCATCTTCAAACTTTACCCCAATAGTACATATCACATTGAACTGTCTCGCCAAATTTACGCGATGTGGTATAGTGGCATAATCTCAGTAGTTTCGTTACTCGAAATTACAAGAATTACCCCAATTATGCAGACATCATTAAAATTTCACCCAGGACTAGTATTAAAGTGGCCAAAGACTCCCACTGAAGATTCTTCAGGATTCAGTGAGCTACACACTCTAGTTCCAATAGTGATCAGCTCGAAAAGACCTATAGTGTTCTATTGAGTACACAAAATAATCATTTTCAAATCTCTGCTGTTTTGAAGCACAAACAACACTCCAACTCCACTTGCAAATTGAAGCTCCGACTTACATTAAATAAGCCCCCCTTGCAGTGAAAAAGACAAAAAAAGATTGCTTTCTGTATACAATGCATCTAGGAGATGAAGAATTTATTGTGATGATTCAGTTGCCTATTAAGATGTAAAAGGGTCCCTCATCCACTGCAATGAAAGCAATCCCTTGAAGGTGGAATGACACACCAAACAGCCAATAGCACAAGGTGAGAGAGAAATACTCCTCTGGCCTCAGCCAAAGCTCACTTTGTGCATATTTTAAAGATTGGTAAAATTAGGTCAGGCAAATATATATGCCGTCAAGCCAGACATAATTATGGGGTCTCCGACAGAGAACAATTAACAATAAGTGGTCTCCTATTGTTTAATATCTCCAGCTCCTGAAAAACATATTAGACTCTGCGATGCACCTTAGAAGGATGGAGGTGAACAGTGAAGATCACAATCTGAATGATAAAGCCAATTAAAACATGATCCTCAAGCATAATACGATTTTTAGCGACAAGGCCGCAACAACGAGTTATTGCAGTCTGGTTTCCATCATCATAAGAAGAAAACTTGAGACCAACTAAACTTGGTGGCCCTATGCTTGCAATAAAAGTTTTAAAATTAAAAAAAATAATCTTATGTCCTTCCTAGCAGGCAGGTGTATTTAGTACAGATACAACATGTATGGAAACAAATATGATTCTTAGGGCACCAAGAAAAAGTATTAATGACTTTGACTCAAAGTAACCTGAAGACATACTCTAAATTGATGAGGAATAAAAAACAAACAAAATGGTAAAGAATATTAAAATATATATTTGCAAAGTAAAATATTTGTCCCCAGTCCTGGAGGTAAGTGCGTTTTTTTCTAGGCAGATGAACACGTGATCAGGAAAAAAGCTGTCACTCAGTGCAAAAGAACCAATGGCTGAAGAAGACTGGCCCCCATAGCACCATTGGTGGGAGAAATAACATTTGAATGACAGCTAAACAACCAATGAACGAAGAGGGGTGTTACAAAGGCCATCTATCCATGTATATATGCATTTTTTTTATTTCTTAATTTTTGATTACATGAGGCTGGCAATACAACAACAGATATCTCTATGCCAGACCTAAAATAAAATGCTGGCTCCTATTCCAAGGCATCCACCTTGAATTCAAAAGTCAAGTCCACCAAGCGACCTTCCCCACACCAATCTACTTAACACTCATCTTTCTATGTATTCATTAGCATAGTACAGTTTGTACCTATTAGCGCATTGTTTAATAGAACTGTGGACTCAACATTCTACATATAGGTGCAGACTCAATCTATAAATATTCTGGCTCATTCTATAAAACTGCTGCCTCATCGTAGCAAATAGCGGATAGCTCATCCTGTTGTATATATGCTGAATCATTGCTGTGTATTTCATCTGGCTCGGTATGCTTTGCGTGCGATGCAATATCATAAGCATATTTTGCCTCAACACTATCCCCCAGATTCATCATTGTCATGTTTTGCGAGTCCTTAATAGCGATTATTAAGGAATCGTTATTAAAGACTCGCAAAATGGGATTCATGTAGAAATCTCAATATTTATTGCGATTTCTACAGCTTCCTTATTTGCGATTCGCTAATTGCGAATTGCAAATAAGGAATGACTCCCCATTCATTCCGATGGGCCTAAAGGCGCATAGGAATGAATGGGGAGTCATTCCCTATTTGCGATTAGCAAATAGCGATTCGCAAATGAGGATGCGATTTCAAGGGTGCCAGGGTGTCCAAAGGACACCCTGTAGCACCCCATGAAATGGTAATGTACACAGGTGTTGCACACACACGTCCAAAGGACATGTGTGTGTGTGTAGGATACAACTTAGAAAAATGCACTAAATTGTATTTTTCTAAGTTTTCGCTATTTACCACGTAGTTACACTTCGCGGTAAATAGCGGCCCCAGATTGCGAATTAGCAATTTTAAAATGGTTCATGAATTGCATTTAAGGAATCTCAAATTGAGATTCCTTAAATGCAATTATTCGCAATTTAGCGATTTTTAGAGTTGCAATTTTTGCATTTGGGATGATGAATCCCAAATGCAAAAATAGCTCTCGCAAAGGGCCAGATTCTGAGAATCTGGCCCTTTGCGAGCCGATTTCGGCTTCATGAATCTGGCTGTATATCTGTTGGGTCATCATTAGACACTTGCTGACTCAGTTCTCCACGGATCTACTGATTCGCCATTCCATATATATGCTAGCTCATTCTATATATCTGCTGGCTCATTCTGTAGATCTGCTGGCTCATCGTTGGTATATATCTCCCAGCTCATTGTAGATCCATCATTCAACAGATCCACAAACGCATGTGCATTGATAGGATGGCTTCTCATTAAATATGGGCAGACTGACTGCTCTACACATCCACTGACTGATCATTCCATATCCCTGCTGACCATCATTCTATGTAACTGTTGGATGGTCATCCTAAATGCCTGTAGAGTCAATAGTCCATAAACCTGCTGACCTGGAATTCTCAGGCCTCCTTTTTTTTAATTCACTTGGTTTTCTTTTACTCCAAACTTATGAATCTATTCTTCAAGATGGCCATTTCGCTATTCAAACCGAAGATGCTTGCTTGTGGGGGACAAAGCAATCTGTGGTTAACCAACCAGCAATTCATTTTTGGTGGGCAGGTTATTTCAGTTTGTTGGGCAGGTTATTTCAGATTGTTGGGCAGGTTATTTCAGTTTGTTGGGCAGGTTATTTCAGATTGTTGGGCAGGTTATTTCAGATTCTCGGGCAGGTTATTTCAGTTCGGCGGGCAGGTTATTTTAGTTATAAAGGACTTCACACAGATCAGTACTGTGATTTAGTCGCCTGCATGGACCTATGTACCTCTATCTTTGAAATTACTTTAGGATGACCAAGTCGCCACAAGACAGGGTGCTAGGGTTCTCTGGGACATCCAGATAGGGGAGCCGGAGGAGAAGGTTTAAAGTTAAAGCTTTGTGTTCAAGATGTTTAGCTTGCATTGTTTTATCTGTTTATGCATATATATATATATATATATATATATATATATATATATATATATATATATATATATATATATATATATATATATATATATATAAAATTGCGCATCACTGGGCTTGGATTCTTAATAAGACTCCAAATTTACAGCTAAAGATTAAAAAGTTATTTTGGGGTGGACCTTCCCCAACCTTCCACCCTCCCCCACACACCCCTTCTCTGCCCTACTTTGCAGAGGGCGGTTTCTTGAGTAATGTTTTAGCATTAAATATGTCCATCAGCAGAGCCTTCTAGGACAGGACACCTGCATGAGTCACTGAAGCAGAAACGCCATGGAAGAGGCTGGGTCAGCCACCATTAGCTCCGCCTCCGACATGCGCACTGGTACAGCCTCATTGATCGAGGCTGAGCTTCACTGTTGAGAAATTGCACAGAAGTACATAGCGAATGTTTTTATCTCATTCAAATCTAGTATCTGATATGCTGCTGATTCTAAAGAAGCAGAGATCAGAATTTCAACCTTATACGAGTTTTAAGCTGACAATAACAGCCATGGATAGCATTCAAATTACTCTTGCCCATTCAAAAGGCAGCCATTTGCATCTCTCTGTCGCTCACATAAGGCGGAGACAACAGTTTGAGCATACAGCTAGCGCTCTGCTTCGCAGCGGCTCAAGGGGATCTGAATGAAGGGGGACAAGTCACACTCTAGTTTTACACCCTCGCTGCCTCCAGCAAAGGCACTTTTTAACTAAAACATTCAGCCACAATTGGATGGCATTCACTACAAAATAAACTCTGCTACAGAAACATTTTTACAGTTTATTTGAGAGGCTCTTGTCTTGCTCCCGCAGCCACCGGTTAATTTGAGCCTGTGGATTCTAGTGGGGACCACCGGCACTCATTTATGGGGTCTGGAACTTATTTTTCGGCATTAGACATTTACCAAATCGAAGAGAGAAAAAAATAAAGAAATTGGGCACACGGAGAAAGAGAAAAGGGAAAAAGTCACAAAGGGAGAGAGCAGGAACCTGCAAGAGTGAAATAATTGGGCAGGGAATGTCTTGTATTGTATTTGCATTTATATAGCGCATGCTACCCTTTGATGGGGTGTTGAAGCACTTTTTTGGCGAGTAGCACACTACTCTGAAACCCATAGAGGATTTGTGTTGAATTAGAATGGTGAAATATGAAAGTAATTTGAGTGTAGTTGATTAAAGAGACACAAGGTGGAATAAAAACTATGCAGCCTTGTTATTTGACATGCCAGCATTTAATTGCACCGGCCTCGGGTCTCCAAGCACAGCTTTGGGCCCCAGCACCCATTCTATTGCAAATTAAGCACTGCCTTCAGAATTACTCGTGGCACATTGGGGCAATTACCTCACGATCTAACCCGAAACAATAAGATATTTTAAAAAAATAAAAAAGGAGCCTGGAATTGCCACTGAAAACAATTAGTTTACTACAAGAACGGCCTCCTTTGACAGGCCGCCTCAGGTTTACGAAATTTACTGAGAACCACACGGGATCAAACATATGCATTGGTCATGCAACTCAACTTTAGCCATTGATGGTTTGAGATGTCCAGCCAAGCCACAACTTTTGACTTGTGTTTGCTTAATGAATGCCACTGAACATTTTCGAACTAACCAGCATTCGAAGTGATTGGATGGTGCGGAAGGGTAGGTCCCTCGTGATTGAAGGATCCATGGAATAACTAATCTGAACTGTCATTTGGTGTGAATATTCCTGTAGGGATAAAACTCTCAAACTTAGGTCCTTCTCCTCTCTATTCTGCATTGAATTAATTCATTAACATGAGAACACTGGAACAGTGAGATTTCCACAGAAGACAATGGATTCACCAATATTTGCCAGTATAGGCCACATGCTTCAACATTCCAAGGTTTGATACTCGGTTTCTCCTTTTTACATTTGAGACATTCTACCCTAAGTGGGGGTAATCTTCCAAAAGCATTCTATACCCTCTACCAGCTCATGGAGCGGCGGGCCTATAATGCATGCTCTCTCACATGCACTCAGGCACTGAATAAGCACTTTAATTTGACACTGAGCACGGTGCACCTTGTTTAAGCTTATTACCTATGAAGTGATCTGAACTGTTGTAAGACAATATAGACTCCATGTACACAAGCCTTGAGGCATTTTTTTATTTGTTTGACTTCTGAACGTAGGAAATTGACTTACGAGTGGATTGTTATGCAGCCTCCTTCTGAATGTGTAAAATACCAATAATTTATCTGACAGAACCATATATGTCTTGGCCTAAGTGTGGTGGAATATGCTTGGAATACAAAATGCATTTAAACCTAGCAGCAGGGAGCCACCTTGCATCAGTATGGAACATCATGGACGTCTGTCTTAAAGTTCCAACGTGCTGCCACATTAAGATGCAACGCATTGGCCATCTTGGTGAGGAGAAACAATGATACACTAGGCAGAGTAGGATTTCAAGCTGGCTTCTTACACATCACACTGGGCGGCTGTCTTGCAATAATGCAAATAGTGTATCATTATAAAATACAGATCCAAGATGGCAAAGAAAATGCTTTTAAATTAGACAGTCATCAAGAAACAGTAAAACAATACTACACTGTGGACAATACCATTCCAAGATTGTTGTCTAGTTTAGAAGTGTGTACCCCCTGGACGACCTGCTGCAGATGAAGACAGGCAAGGGAACAACCCGTAAGCACTTTCTGGGGATCTACAAATGCGAAAAATAAAATACAATTTAAAAAAGGAGAATTAAATAAATTTAAGGGGACCTATTAAAGGAGAAAATAAAAAAAATAAAAGACTGGCCCACACAACGTCACAGAAGCGTATTTATTTCCAGGATGCACAGATGACCAGGCAAACTACTGTCACTCACAGGGCAAGAAAGATAATGACTGAAACAGGCTGACCCATTGCTCCATCCGGTATCCGGTCATGGGCTGAAGCAAACTGTGAATGACACTCAAACAGGCCAGTGACAGAAGAGGGCCGACTCAAAGCCCTTTTATGAATGCATCATCATGTATGTACTTTGTACTGTTTTATTACAAGAGCCTGGCAGACAACTAAATCTGCCAGGCTCTTGCAAAAGGATCTAGAAGGGATCATCACAGTGCCAATCATCTACCGCAAGGAACTGTCGGAAGTGGTACCCAACACCAAAAGCTCAGCCGACTAACATGGTCAGTGGGATTCCATGTAACAAAACAACACAGCATTCTACCTATCTACACTTCAAGAACTACTGGCTTTAACATATAATTTTCACACTAATTAAGTCAATCCTACTACCTTTGCTGTTACGTCTCACAATACCAGGGCCATCGCCTTTATCGCCATCAACTCAGTCCTGCTGCACTGAGCATAAACTTTCGCACAAGGCGAAAAGTGCAGTACAAGCATTCTTTGATTGGAGGCACACGGCGTTTGCCCAATCGTATGCTATGTATAGGGACATCAAAGTGCATTCAAAATCAGAGCCCCCTTTCAGTAGCATTTCTTAAAGATCTTTTCTTTTGACCAAGTTAGGTCACACAACAGAGAGCCACGCTGTGAAACCAGACCTAAAACGAAGGTTAGATGTCACACAAGCTATCCTGGCACACTCACTTATTAAGTAAACTCTCTATTTTTATGTTATTCCTTCAAAATCAAATGGCTAATTTGCAAAGCCAAAAGGCGTGGCCTTGGCAAACTTGCCAACTTATCAAATCTATTTTTGTGCAAATACATAGACTATGTAAACAAACTGGCAAAAATATAAAAGGAGTTGTCGAGCAGCCCATGCACACCAGCCCTGGCACTGAAGTGCCCTCTTTTTGAGGCAGCTGTGCACATGATCAGGAGAAATGCTATCACTCCCAGTCCAAGATGAAGTGACCCACAGAGTCCATCCTCTATGCTGTGGAGGGCAGCAGCAAAGTGTGAGTGACGCTCTAACCGACCAATGGCTAAAGACAGCTGCCGAAAAGCCCT
Source organism: Lissotriton vulgaris (assembly GCF_964263255.1). Lineage (NCBI taxonomy): Eukaryota > Metazoa > Chordata > Amphibia > Caudata > Salamandridae > Lissotriton > Lissotriton vulgaris. The sequence goes on along the minus strand of NC_141697.1, from coordinate 86,282,498 downwards.
TGCGTAGGTTAGCACACAGATGTAGCTTAATGAAACAATGAGGCTGGCAGGACAGCTAAAGCGGTCTCTAGGCCAAAAAGAAAAAGAGCCAAATGCGCCGAGGCAATTGAATTTCACTGTGCGTTGCATGGACCAGCATTGGCTGGACCAGAGAAGCCCTTTCATTGCTTGGCATGCAGATAATTTAGACAAATGATCAAGTATTCTAAAAACATCTGCCTCTGAGTCTGCATGTGAGGCCCCCAGACGAGGCGAGAGGTTCCACCAGGATGCCCTGCAGCACACAAAATGCTTTGAAACTGAAAAGCAAAGCTTAATTTGTGCCGCTGTTTGCAGGTGGTGAGTACCAGCCAGCACTCATTTTTGGGGACTGGGAGTTATTTTTGTCATCAGATGTCGACCCCATAGAAATAAAAGATAGTCGTAAAAGAGAGAAAAGGGAGGCAGAGAAGGCAGGGATGGGAATTCTAATTACTTGTCACTTTGGGCATATTATTGTGGTCAAGAACAGCACGTTTTTATTGGCCTCTGAACAAGCAGCCCCCCAAACTGAACACTAGTTGCCAGTTTAAAGATGTTCAAACCTGTGGCTATGAATCATTAACATTCCACTTTCCCTGTTAGAATGAGCACTCTTGCAAAATAAAGCTTGCTTTCCTCATAGCAGATCCAGTTTAAAAATATTTACACAATTGCTAAATATAACTTTGTGGCTGTTTATAATGCTCCCTGAATGCTACTAGATAGTGTACAAACGCACGGAGAAGAAATGAAGGATAAACAAAGTACACCCAAAAATATTTGCAGCTTGAATTAAATGGGTGATGGCTTCAGACAGCTGCTAAACTATTGTGCAATCTGCTTTCAAAACAAAATGTTTCCCCAAAAAATGTGCAACCTGAAAATAAATAGGTGAAGATCACAGACAGTTCTGCTAAATATTAGATGCCATATCGTAAGGTATAATTTAATCAGACATGCTTGATGTATGTCAATATGTTTTTAAAAACAAGCAGTAATGTTGAGGCAGTATAAGACCATCATGAACGACATGTATGTAAACGTTGCCATAGCCAATAGGGCTCGCCTTTGAGACCTTATAAGTGTTTAGCCATGCAGCACATTACCCCCCACTGGCATGCCCTGACACTCTCAACATCTGGGAATAATCGTACAAGATTTTTCTTTTTTTAAAGTGGATATGAAACGAGAAATGTGAGCTTTGCAGCTAATTGCATCTATGAATAAACAAGTAAACATCAAATGAAAACTGACTAAAATCACAAAAAAGTTTAACATATTGACAGCATATAGTCAGGCAAAACAGTTCAGTTGCCTTCAGAACTATAAACGCAAAAAAGACACACTGCATATGCGATACTGGTACTTAGAAGATAGGATGTCTAAAAGCGCCTACCATAAAGACTTGTGCTACTGGTCATTTCTTGTCGGCGGCACAAACAGCGGGACCAGGTTGCGGAGTAGAGAGCAGGAGCGGTGGGGGAGTGCCGAACAGCGGACCAGGTGCTGCTCTGGAGCAAATGAGGCGGGAGGAGGGAGAGTGCTAGCTGGTGAGAGAGGAGAGCCACAGCTAATCTCTTGCCTCCACCTAGTTCACGTCTGTTCCAGAGGGGCATCCCGGTCCCTTTGCGCATGGAGGACTGGACAAGACCAGCGAGGGTGTCTGCAGAGGCACCTTACGGGCAATGGACTGCCAGCACTGCACAGGAGACGTTCATCTGTTGCCAGGCTCCCAGTGGCACCCTTAGGAAATTCTAGGGGGAGGAAGTGCAGTGCAACAGGAGAGGGCGGCAAAGAGTGATGCTCTGATAGGGGTGAGAGGCTTCTGATGAAACAACTGATTGACACAAACGTAAACAACGTGGCTGCCTACAATGTATAATTTCGAAGACAAAAATAGCAATATGTTGGCAATGAGATTTCACATTATTTTTCTGTCAATGCACTTGTAAATCTCTTAAACTGAAATGCAGCATAAAAGCCAGACACTTCGAACCTGGAAGTGTTTACAACAGAAACCCTCAGTTTAATCGGTAAACTTGAAGAGCAGACACCAGCAGTGCGAGGGGATGAGAGCAGCATGCCTGAGCCCGGCCAGTGTACGCTGCCAAAGCTGCCCCGCTCTCCCCTGCACGCCTCCCATGGCTGCTAACTGCTGCCTAGGTGGTAGTGAGCATTTAACTTCACACCACGGCGCGGGACCAATACAATGAAAAAAATAAGAGTGCGCCAAACAAACCATAAACAAACAAAAGAGTAGGGGGAAATGTAACAGGGGCAGTAGCCATGACAGTGAAAAACACAACCATTGGCGGGACAAATAGCAACATTCCACTAATGAAACGGAAGGACTTTATAAAGGCTTGCGAAGGAACCAAGGAAAAGTGATGGGTGCAATGAAAGTCCATAGAGTAGATACAGCATGTCTCAAAGAGATAGTTCATGCGCTTCCTAGGCAACACCTAAAATATAGGGGCCCATTAAAATGAAAGTTACAAAAATGCACTCACAGATATAGACCTTGCATGAGTGAGATTTACAACTGTCAGGTATTCACAAGAGTTTAAAGAAGAAAGACTGGTAACCTGCAATAGTTGCAGGATTCCAGGCATAGTCCTGGTAAGCGTTTGTGAATTTGCTTTTTGCATGAACAAATATATAAACATATATTTGCTCATGCAAATATCTACCAAGTAGTGTAATTGCAAATTCACTTATTAAACCTTTTTTCTCTATGGATAAACTTCTTACCATGCACCGTAAAATATAATTTTTAGGAGTGGGTATGGTCCCTTCCTACCCAGAAAAACGGTTTTCTCCTGCCCTAGTCGACAGTAAATTAGTTACCTTTTCAAGGGCAGAAAAGGTTTGAAAAAGAGTTGCCAAATATCCTTACAGTTTCACGCATCGGAGATTCTGTCATTCGCAGGCTCAAGTTCTACCTATTCGTCACAATGTGTAATGGATGCAAACACGTGTGATTTGGTGCCTTGCCCTCTGTAATGGTAAGTGTTATTATTAAGGCTGCCGGTTTTCAGTTTTTACTGATTTTTACAGGTAAACACAGACAGAAAACAATGTATTTCCTGTCTGTATTTATTTTTAAAAGCGGAAAAATGCTGAAAATGATGCTTGTCGGGTAAGATTCTTCATGCTGTCTTTCATGAATTCCAGGCAACAGCTGAGCAGATAGACAGCATGGAGAGTTAAAAACCAGGATTAGATTTCCCTAAATACAGGCATATGTTAAATATTTGTAGTATACCACTAATACATGTACCTGCGGGTGTGATGTTTTGTTATATATGGCTGCTTGATTTGCTAAATCGTGACAGGCATCCATGAATGAGCGCACGTTCAAGAGTGAAATAATCATGGAAATATACCATTTTAGGGATCCATTTATTCTCCAAACATAAAATAAATATGGATAAATACCAATAAGATAGGAAAAAATAAATATGGATAAATACAAACAAATGTTTAAAAAAAATACCATAAAACCGGGAGCCCGGGTTATAATGTAATCTAGTGTTATATATATTGTACCAAGACCCCTGCTCACGCTAGCCTCACCCAATGTGACACCCCAGGCCCTGGCTACACGTCGCTGGCCCCTTTACAAGTAGAACTGCTGTATTTGTTCCCACGCAAAATTGATCAAAAAGACACGCAGGGTTTTAGTTGCCTTGTGAAGTTGATCCACATACCAGAGACAAGATCAAAGGGAGAAATATATGTGAAGATGGTTACCTGTTGTATGGAGATTAAACTGGCCCCATCTTTATGCCCTTAACCTAAATGCCAAACACATGGATTGATTCACGAACAATGAAGGTTGAAAACGGTAAGGCAAAGCATGTCCGCAATTTAGTTCCTCTCTTAATGCACGTTTTACTTAATCTTGCATTCCCCTAGTGTGTTAGCTATTTTATCATGTTGTTTCCCATGCCAGGTGTTTATGAAGGGCTTTGATTGAGAGCTCCGACGCTGAAGCCAAAGCAAAAGTGCCTGTCGGTGGGTTGGTCTCTCTACAGAGCACACACAAAAAATGGTCATGTATTCCAGTTGCAATTGAAATTCTGTGTAAATAATGTGCGAAGGGGTGAAGAGATGTAAAAATATTTACAAGGCAAAAGGAAATAAATGGCTTAAATGTGAGTGAGTGCAGTGTATGTTTGGAAGTGGTGATGCGAGAAAGTGCATTCGGGAAAATGTCAAAAGAGTGTGTTGACGAGGCAAGAATGGTAATTGAAGATGTGCAGTTGGACGAGATATGCGGAGAAACATGGCATACATATCTAACATAAAGCGCACATAACTGAAGGCCAAAACTCCTTCCTCATGCCTTAATACTATTTAATTAGCAGACTCACAATTACAGAATTTAAACATTTCCAATGTTAATTATTCATAAAAAAATCACAGTTATTTCTCATTTATCTTAAGCAGCTAACAACCATGGACAAAGCCTACTGTACCGACAGGTTTTAAGTGTATGTCAGTTGTTGTGTTATATATCTGGATGCAATTACATCTCAGAGAGAAACCAAAATACCAGTTGAGTGGCCCACTACATACACACAGAAATATATTTTACATGCTCCCTTTTAGAGAGTCCCAACTTTTGTTTCATCGCATTTAAAGACTTGTCTGCTTCCCGAATCCTTGTTAGGGCATTTTCTTCTGCAGTTAATGCTGCACGCAGTGTAAGACACACACACTGAAGTTGTCGCGCTGTACAATTTGCAAATTACAGTAAGTGTTGGACATATTCATGCAGTAAGATATGGGTACTGTTTAATGGGTTTAATGTTTCCAGACTGTACGTTCCCACTGCTTTATAAGCCTAGCTTTACCATTAAATGCATTTGCTTTACTTAAAATGCATCATTTGCCCGTCTTTTTTTTTTTTTTTTTCTCGGGAGGAGGACCACTCTGGACCCCAAGTTTGTCCGTTAAGCTTGCTTGCATCACTTTCTACATCAAAGTCATAGATAGCTTTTATGCCTCACCACTTTCAAATGTAACCAGCCGCCACTGCGCTAAGTATATGCTCACGACTCGAACAACAAATGAGGCATTGTGAGATTAAGTGATTTGTCCAAAAATTATGCAGTGTGATCATGTGGCGAATGTTAGACAATGAACGGTCTAGTTGTTTATCAATTTGAAACATAAGTGCGGGTCAGAAAGAATAACCCGGCTATTTGCTGTAATATTCTGTTAAATCAAGTGAATGCTTAAAATAAACTTAGCTAGAGGAATTCACAAGGCACTTTCACAAAAAAATACGCGATAGTAGAATTAAAAATATTACACATCGTGTACTTACAAGATCAGAATTCTGGCATAATGACAAAGCTGCCATACATACGTACAGCCCTGCCATGTCAGAGAGCTGACCTAAACAGATCCAATTCATAAACAGGGCCCTGGATATGCAGAGCCTGCGATTATTCAAAGATTGACTTAAGTAGAGCACTGCTATATTAGAAGTACAGTATAATCAGAACGGTGCCCTCATCAAAGCCTTACTTGAATCCAAATCTTGAATTAGCACGAGCCCAGGCATATTCAGAGAAGCGACGATCACAGCTCAGATATAATGAGAATGCCGCCATTATTGGTCACCTCACTGCATGGCACGACATGAGACGCGTTCTTTATTTAACTGGATAACTGAATTTCCCAACCACCTTGGACAGGTGGTTGGTTTATAAAATTCCACATCCCCTAGAAAGATCGTACACAGTGACAAAGCAGGAAATAAAGATGTACAAGAACCTGCAGGAGTTAGATAAAAAGCAAGTGATGCTGCTCGGAGTAAAAGGCCTTAGGTGGAATCAAGCCGAGGCAGCCTCAGTCCTGGGAGGCTGTGGAATTCAGAAGCACTAGTGTTGGCCTACTAAGAAAAGCTCTGGGCCCTGCCATGCACTGTAAAATCAAATAAACAAGCACTTTTTCACTCCTAGTGAATAAAAAAAGAGAAGAGGATGCCAGCAGCAAACACCTGGAGAAGTCTTTTCTAGATGAGACCTGCTGTGCCCAGGAATGCAAAATACAGCTAGGACCATTTAGAGAACCCCCTTGAGTGGGGCCTTCTCAAAGAGGGGGCCCTTATACCACACAAAAACCAGTTGTGCCTACTCCACTGGACCACAAATGGGAGGAAATGACTCAACAGGCCCAGGTCGGATGAAGATGGAAGTGTGGAGTGGAGGAAAGTCAACTAGGAAGGAGGAGCAGGGTACCCGAGTGGCGGCTGTGAGGGGTCAATGGTGGTGAGGCACCAAGGGCAGTCACACATCACTGCCTCTAGTTTACTAGTCTGCAAGCTCTCACTGCCCCTCAAGGCACCCGTACCCCTGCTGTGTGAGTATGTGCTCATCCAACTGAACTGCAAGATGTGATGGGGGGGGTTTACAAAAGGCCAGTTTCACCACTATCAGTTTGAGCAATAACACTGCTCTCTGAACACTTTGGGCCTAGTCACAAGGGCATTTTGGGGGACACAAAGTGACATTCCTGTAGTAGTCGGGCACTTACTCTCGCATGCCTTTGTAAATTGGCCCCAAAACACTTGACATTTCAATTCAATGGAAATATTCAGGCAATATCCACTTGCCATTAATACAAATGGGGAACATCCTTTACAACGAATGTTTTACAACGCGGTACCATTACCACGCAAGTTATACAACGAAATTCGTTACAAAGACTTTCGCTGGAGGGTGCTCTAGGATAGGAAATAGTTTAATTTACTATCCAACACCTTCCCTACTATCCACGGGGACTGGAGTTGGAATAGTAAATTAAACTATTCACTATCCGGCGCCCCGCAACGCAAGTCGTTGTAACGACTTGCGTTGTAAATCCTGCGTCGTAACGGTACGCGTTGAAAAAGCACGTGTTGTACCGTCATACATCCATACAAATAGAAAGGATTGCGCCCTCTTTGCACTTTTACTAGTAGGGAGTTAGATGTTTCTCAGCTGGCTAACGAAGACATAAGAGTACATAATTCCGATACTTCTAAATACTTTTGTGAGTCGGACCATTACATGTTAACCCTCTGTGGCAGTCAAAATGCTTTCTGTGCTGCCCTAACTTCTCAAACTTGTGGTCTGGGTGGAGGTTTTGAATGATGCATCTTTCCAAGGGTCACACAGTGAAACACACAGCGCTTCCCAATGTATACAGCACTTCCAATAAGGAGTAACTCGCAGCACCTTACGTTCACTCCGCCTCTTACCTCCACTCAGTGTGACCTCCAGACATGCTCTCCTTGGTCCTCCAGCTTTCAGTGGCCCATCGTATGTGAGCCTCTATGCCACACCTTTGGCTATGCACCACAATACTATTACATTTAGCGACCAGGGTGACACGTGTTGGCCCAGTGGTGTACAGATCTCACTGAGAACTGTCTAGAAGGCAGGGGATTTGCAAAAGTCCACCTAGTGGTACAAGAGCATACAATGTCCACTATATCAGTTATCGTGCGGTCCCCTTAACCCCCTCCCCTATAGACTCTGCCATCTCGCTGGGCTCCTACACTTCCAGTAACCATTCTGGGTCCTGCGTATACCCATGGACTAGGTGGTGCTGGTTTGACCAGGTTTATCCCGATTGCCTTCTCTGCCATACTGGACCAAAAATGCTCAGGTGCTCGGGTCACGCCTCCACACCTCCTGAAGTGAGACAAGCATGATAAGTGGCATCATGTATTGTCTGAAAGTGCAGTTCTGAGAGTAACATTAACCAAAGGTTCTCGGTTTCTGCTTCATGGCGCAGGGAATGAAACATCCAGCTCCGCGACAGTTCCTGAAGGGGAGCAGAGTTAGAGGTGATGCTTTTTCATCCTATTTGCCCTGAGCACCGGGAAATAATCACGTAATTTATGACGTGCATCAACAGGGCAGAGCATAATGCATTATGCTTTTTAGCGCAATCTTAGATAATCTGAATTTCAACCATGACAATTTTCATATATTTCCCTCTCAGCGTGCAGCAAAATGCGTGCACATGAAATGCTTTATTATCATGATGCGCTGCTCTTGGTGCCCTCCACAGGAAGCCTCTCCATCAAAACGGAACTGTCCAAGGGGCTTCCTGACTCGAGCTCAGCGGACCTATTACTTATAGGAGGCTGTCAATGTTTTGTCTGAAACTAGATTGTGTTGTTGTATCTAAATGACATTAGGTCAAATAGCGGCTTATCATTCATTTAGGGGATTTTATTAGGGAATGTTGCATTATATTCTGTATTTTGATTTACTGTGCCTATGCAATCCATCAATCATTTATAGTGTTCGGCAAATCACACGTAAGAGTCTTGAGGCTCTGGAGCTGTTTGCTGCTGCGTGGAGGTTGATTATTCAAACAGCCAGGTCCTTAGATCTCGCCTGAACTGCTGGAGCGACCGTGCGGTCCTGCGGTGCAGGGGGAGGTTGTTGCAGGTCTTGGCTGCCAGGTGCAAGAAGGAGCGTCCTCCGATGTTGGTTCGACGGATACGTGGGGTGGCTGCGATGGAGAGGGAGGCTGATCGGAGGTCTCTGGACGGTTGGTGGAAAGTTAGGCATTTATTTGTTGATGTATGCTGGTGCTTCTTTGTGCAGGCCCTTGTAGGCGTGGGTCAGTATCTTGAACTGGCATCTCTTCTGAAATGGGAGCGAATGCAGTTTTTTTTAGATGTGGTGTGATGTGGTTCATTCTGGGGAGGTCGAGTATGAGTCTTGTCGCTGAGTGCCGCCCCGCGCCACCTCTCATCCCCACACTCTAGACGGTGCAGATGGTACTGCAGAGCATCATCATATGATATACACCGCCTACCACCTTAGGTGGCGCTCCGTCACTTACGCTGAGATACAAAGTGAGTTGTGAAAGCAATTTGGATATGATTTAATATGACTCTGCAATGTAACTATACTGCTAAACAACCTGAATGCTTTATCTCGTATTTACAACAAATATAAATGTAAGTTGTTTCTAACTGTTGGAAAAACTAATAAAATATATACAAACCAAAAAATGAGTCTTGTCGCTGAGTTCCGTTTTGTTTGGAGTCTCTTCAGGAGGCATGCAGTAATTCATAGGAAGATTCTATTTCTGTAGTCCATTCTGCTTTGTGATGTAGGCTTGTGGAACAGTCCTTCTGGTGTTTATCGGGAGCCACCTGAAGTTCTTGTGGAGCATGCGAAGGGTGTGGAAGAGGATGAAACTGCGTGGACTTGTTTCTTCATGGATAGCTTGTTGTCCACGATGATGCCATGGTTGCGGGTGTGGTCTGTAGGGTTGGATGGTGTGCAGAGGCTCCACAAATCACCATGAGTCATTCCAAGGCAAGGTGTTGTTACCAAAGATGTCTGAGCTGAGTTTGAGACAGCTATCTTTCATCCAGCCTGAAATGTTCTGCAATGTTCATCATGCATCTGCAGAAGTTGGTTTTGGTGTTGGAGGGATCTTTGGACAGAGAGAAGATGAGCTGTGTGTCGTCGGCATAGGAGATGATGTTGAGCTTGTGTGATATGACGGTGTTGCCAGTGGGGTCATGTAGGTGTTGAAGAGGGTCGGGCTGAGGGACGTGCCTTGTGGGGCTCCGCAGATGATCTTCTTGGGCTCTGAGGTGAACGGTGGGAGACTGATTCTTTAGCTTCTGCCAGTGAGGTACAAGGCAATCCATTTGAGGGTGTTTCCTTGATCAGGAAGTGGTGGGGGAAGGTGTTGAATGCAGCAGACAGGTCCAGGAGCATCAGGGCTGCTGTTTCCCTGCATTCCAGGAGGGCTCTGATGTCATCAGTGGTTGCGATCAGGGCTGTCTCTGTGCTGTGGTTAACTCTCGAGATTGGGAGGGGTCCAGGAGGTTGTGGTCTTCTAGGTGTTGGGTGAGACGCTGGTTGATTGCTTTCTTGAGGACTTTGCTGGGTAGGGAAGCAGTGACATGGGCCATTAGTTATTCAAATTGGCAGGGTCCGAAGATGGGTTTATTCAGGAGGGTCTTCACTTCGTCGTGTTTCCAGTCCTCAGGGAAGGAGGCCGCTGTGATGGAGATGTTCTGGACCTTCCTGAGCTCATCGCTTATTCTCTTGTTTCCAAGGTAGAAGACGTGGTGACGGCATGATTCTCTGGGTGCCCCAGAGTGCATGGAGTGCATCATAGAGATGGTGTCTTGCTTGGTGAAGAGTTTGCAGTGTGGGGGAGGTGTTTGCGTTAGTGTTCATGGATGCAGGCTGGTTGATGCTGTCTGCTGCGGAGTATAGGTCTTCGAAGTTTTCATATATCTTGTCATGGAAGAAACCTGCAAGGTTGTTGCACAGTTCTTGGGAGGGAGTGATGTCGTCTCAACGGCTGTGTGATTGGTGAACTCCTTCACGATGGCAAAGAGTTATTTGTTGTGATATGTGCTGGCTTCAATGCGGTCTGCTAGGGAGTTCTTCTTGGTTTCTTTCAGGAGATGGTGGCGCTGGTTGTAGATGGTTCTGCAGGTGGTTCGGTCTTGTGTTTTTTGCTGAACGGCCACTTCCGATTGGGTGACAGCAGTTGCATTTGGTAGAATGTAGTTCCTTAGTGAACCAGCTTGCTATTTTGCTGTGTTCTTTAGCCTTGGTGGTCTTGGAGGGCGATGGCATCGGTGCATTTTGTGATCCACTGGATGAAGATCTTTGCTGCTTGTTCAGGGTCGTCTGGGAGGTGGAAGCAGAGTATGTTGTTCCACAGGTCTTCTGGTTTCATTTTCCAGTTTCTATGAGTGGATCAGAGGTTTTGGCGCCGGGGTAGTTGGGTCCTGCCATGGTTAAGTGTACACTGTGGGGGTCGGACCAGGTGAGCGGTGTGGGTGTAGCTGTTTCTGTCACAGGAGGTGAAGATGGGGTCCAGCGTGTGTCCTGTGATGTGGGTGGGGCGGTGACTAGCTACTCGAGTCCGATGTTGCTCATGCTTTCCAGGAGGTCAGCGGCGTTGGTGTCGCTGGAGTGATTGAGGTGGAAGTTAGAGGTCTGATAGGATGATGTAGTGCTCAGAGTAGACTGCGAGCGGGCAAGGACTTTGGGGACGGCGTTGGAAAAGCTGGTGCGGGGTCCCAGTGGTCTGTAGCCAAGGGTACCTCTGATGGTGCTTTTACTTTCTGTCAGGAGTTGGAAGTTGAGGTGTTCCATTACCAGTACTGGGTCATCAGGGGATGTTGTGCAATGGATATTGTGCTGTTGATGATTGTGATTCGGCCCCCGCGATAGTTGGTTCAGTCCTAGTGCGTTATCTTGTAACATTCGGGGGTGGTGGTGGTGGCAAAGACTTGTGCGGACGGAGGGTGGAGTTAGGTTTCTGTGAGGAAGCCGACACCCGGGGTGAGGGACCTTTGTGGTATGTTTCCCTAGAGAACGTGTGTTGAGTAGGATGCACTGGAGTGACGTTGTGGGGGTCTCAGTCGATGTAACTGGTGCAAACGTGTTAGTGGTGTTGCTGGTGACATTGGTTGTTTCAGTGCAGAAGGTAAGGGGCATGGTCGGCAGGAGAGTGGTCCTTTGGTGGTTCGTGGGGAGGTGTGGCAGCAGAGATTATCATGGCGTCTGGGGTCCAGAGAAAGGAGGTCAGCGGCGATGTATCTTGTTGGAGTGGAAGAGTCAGGGGTCGAAGCGCTGGGCACGGTCCAGGTGCTGAAGTGCTTGGCAGCGGCATACACTCGGTGCCTGGCCATGCAGCAGCCTCCGTAAGTAGTCCTGGGAGGGGCTGGCAGGGAGGGCGAAGAGCGGAAAAAAAGAGCAGGAAATGGCAGGAACGGGCAGTGACTACCAACCGGCTAGGACACAGCTTTCCAAACTTTTCATGTTGGTGACACACTTTTTAGACATGCATCACTTCGTGACACAGTAATGCAGTGTAGCGAGCACGCGATCCCGAACCACCTATGGGGTGTTCGGGTGGGGGAGTTAGTGTTCTCCCCTGTGAACATTTTGAAAAAAGAGTGGGCAAATGGTGCATTTATAAGCAAATTTGAGAAAGCAGGAAGGTTAATAAAGCAATTGTGAATCTGTTCATCTGTTTTAACAAAGACAGTAATTGGTAAAACTGTCTATCGCTTGTTCTGCGGACATCCTAGATGTGCAAAAAGTAACCAATTTATTGGGTGTAAGGTTAGGTTTGTGCCTGAAACAAGAATATAATCATGCACACAATGACACATGCCCTAGTGATTTATGGCACAAAAAGTGCGGGTGCACGCACTGCCAACCCTTTCAACCCTGCACAAAGTCCACCAGCTGTCTTGCTGAATAGGAGTAGCTCAAGATACGTAGATCTGTGCAATATTTTCTTAACAGCAAAGCAGGCTGACTGCTCCTGACCTATATAATGCTATTCCCTGATCTTTGAAATCTCGTGTAAGCACTGTTCTTTCTTTTTGGAATTTCTGAAGCAGTTGCTGGAAACTATCTTGGAGACGCAAACAAAGGTCATTATGTGCACGAAGTAGTAGAGACATTTCATTTAATTGTATGTGTGTGTTTCACTTTTGTTCCGCCCTAATCAGAACAGCAAATATATAAGCAAGCATTGCTTTCACAGGTGCAGGTAGGGCAGATACCATTTAATTTCTGTATAGTCAACTATAACCTTTAGTGTTTGATTTTGGAAAGAGAGCACGGGACGGAAGGAGGTATGCCCGTCATGACCTTAATGAAAGGGAAGCAGATCCTGGCAGGCAAGGAGGGGGCAGTCTGTCAGGCAGGAGTACTGACAGACTGCCAGGGGGTTAGGGATTCGGAAGACTGGAGGGAATGACAGGAGGAGGATGCTAGGCAGGAGCACTGACAGAAGGGAAGGTATCAGTGATATAGCAGGAAGGAATGACAGGACGGGGTAAGGGGTCTTAAAGGGAGGAGGGACTCACAGGAGAAGGCTGACTGACATGAGGGGGTCAGGAATGTCACTGACAGGAGAGGCAGACGGGAACTGGACAGTGACAGGAGGGGTGGGGGGTCAGAGATCCAGGTCTCATTATGTCCGGCTCTGCATGCATGCCTCCCCCAGAATCCCCTCCCCCGCTAAGCCTGACGTCAGACCGGCACCACACCCCTTGTCACAACCCCGAAGGAAGAGGGTGAGTATGGGAGGGATGGGATGGGGGTGCTGTCCTGACCGGCACCACCAGCTGGCCTACTGAACACCTGCTATAGGCCTAGTTCTTCTAATGGAAGCAGCCCGCACCCTTAAACTTTGCCCCATCTAGCCATTCGTTCTTCTCGCCATATGTTTACTTACCCAACCGATATAAAGGCTTTTTGCCCTTACTAAACTATGTTCTTCTGTACACGTCTGTACCGCCATGGGCCTATTTTTTTAACCCCCTTCGCTCCTACACAACAGTGTGCTCTCTAATATGCAAGCAGACTTTAGCCCCTGTAAAAATGTTATTCTTACACCCCTCAAGGTCTTCTCCTTGTGCTGGCATGTACAACCCTTAACCCCGCCTGCCAGCGTGCACTTTAGTCCCATGGCATCCATCCCTCAGTCCATGATGTCCCTTCCCTCACCATGAGACGGTTTGCCTCTGCCACCTCATGTTTGTAAGCCCATTCATAGAATTTCCTTTGCCGCCCTTTCGTGCAGCTCCAGGCTTCCCTACATTGATCTTTGGGTGTACTGCCACTTTTGTATACTGGCTCATGCAGTTCCATATTGTATTCTGACGTATACGCTCTATACCAATAAAATAGCATGTGTAGCCCCGTTTCCTATGGGCATATAGAAGATATTGAACACCCCCCACCTTTCGTCCTCTGGACCTTGCACCTCCCCTGCCCCCCACCTATGTCAACATCTTGTTTCCTTTTCTGCTAGCGTATGATAATTTAACCACGTGGAGGGAACTGCCTCTGTAATTAGAAATTGTAAAATTAAAGTATGCAAATGCAAGCCCTAGTCGGGTACGGCCCTTCCCCCCAGAGTGTAAGTTAAAAGGTTGAGGATAAGAAAAAGACCACTAGCATAACATGTATAGCCAGGGGTGGGCCAGAGAGACAGGCAAGTGAGGTAGATTCTGACGAGGGGCAGTCTTGCAGCAGAGGCGTGCAGGCAGAGCCGGACATGTCAACGAGGCTCTGACATGCTGCAGGGGAGCAAAGGGTCTCTCGCAGCCTGCACACCCAGCCCCGGCGCGTCCTTACTTGTATTCTTTCTGAGTCGGTGTCCTCATCTTTCTTGCTGGTTCACTGCATGGGCAACTACGACATGAGGCGACAGCAAGTACAGTAAGCCCATGCAGGTCAAGGAAGTGTTCAGCAGAGCGGCTTTGTTAAGCGATGGAAACGTGTGGTCCCAGGATCGCATGGCAAGATGCAACAGGGTTCTACGATGGAACCAAGGTGGAGCTGACCTAGGAGACATGGAGGAAAGAAACGTGGAGCAGGAACAATCTGAGGTGGAACTGGATGGGAGAAGAGGAGAACAGCAGGAGGAGAGAGCTGACGATGGCAGCCAGGGGGCTGCGAGGGAAAGAGACATGAGGAGACGAGATGAAAGCGCGGCTGCGCTTGGAAGTGGAGGAGCAGACGGAGAGACTCAGGAGAGGGATACCCTGCCTACCCCGGTGAGGCTGACCCGGAGAGGTAGAGCGGTGGTTAAACCGGCAAGGTTCAGAGACTTTGACATGAACGGCGGACTGTGAGTTAACAGTTTCATTGTGGGAAAAAAAGGGGAGATATGTGGTGACGCGCTCTAGTGGTTGCACGTCACGCCGCGACGTGACGTGCTAGCGGCCATATTGAGGCAGCGCGCGCATCGCGGATTGAGAGGCGCGAAAGCTGACGATAAGGCAGATCGGCTCGGCGCTTTGGGGAGACATATAAATAAATAAATACCGTTAACCTCATCACGGCTGCAGCGTCCTTATTGGGGATGTCACTATCATTACAGAAGTTGGCATGAATTTTGTCCCCGTGGCCGCCAACCTGCAGCTGAAGTACTACACATTGTGTCACAAGGAAGTGTGCAGCAGGTCTGTCAGGCCAGGCGAAGGCTCGATGCGCATGGTGCGGGGGCTTACAGACAGCGGAGCCTGGCGACCACCTGATTGTTCTCCGGGCGCGCCGTTTCCTCCTCGTCCCCGGGCTAACACTCCTGCCAGGAATGCCTTTGCAGACCGAACTGCGCTTGTGTCGCACACGCACATGCTAGCCTAAAAGTCTCCCGCTCCTTTCTGCGCCTACGTCTGGCGTACAAACTGCACAGTACTGGCGTCATCCTTCAACACATCCAACGTTTGCAGGCGACACAGTACTGTGTCGCGACACAGAGTTTGGAAAGCTCTGGGCTAGGGGGAAGAGCCAAACTAAGCCAAATTAAATAAAAACAAAGTCAAAATAAAGTGCCACAGACAAAATAAAAGACTAGAGTACCACAAATACACTAATTACCAGGTGAGCTAGACAGCGGTCACCTGATAGTGGGACCGAAGCGGCAGCCTTGAGGGCTGTGTGCCGAGTCCTGGGCAGCGGCTGTACCTCAGGCAATGACCCTATAGGGTGTAAATAAGGTATATGTAATACAGGAGCGTATAATAAACTCTAAATGCAGAGATCTCTAGCAGTAAGGGCACATTTTGCTGTACAGAACATGATAAATGTGTCTATCGGTTAAGAACCCCCCTTGGGAGGCCTGTATGCCAACAATCCCAGCATAAAAAGGGAAAAGCAGAAACACATCAAGTGGGACCACAATGGATCAGCATTTAGAACTGCCGGAGAACCTAACAGGAGACGAAGAGAGAAGGAAAAGAATGGTTGGGGTAAAGGACAACAAGGTAGCACATTTAGCTCGCCACTATTCACTCATCTAAGTGAACTTCAAGGGCAGACACAGATGCCCGATTCCCTCCATATCTTCCTAGTTTCTAACTTGACTCAATAATGCTTATTTCATGGACTATACAATTTCATGGAGAATACTGTTTTTTTGTTAGGGGTAAGTTTCACCTCATCTACTCGAGGATAACGCAGCCTCCTATCCTGTAAAGGTGCGTTATCTTACTATATTTCAGATTATCTAAAATCCCATCAACATACAACATGTGTGATGTATATGCATTGAATTTTTTTTTAATATAATTCATTAAGTGAAAAAGAATAATGGTCTAGCTTATCAGCCCGGTCGAGCAACTCACTCCCAAGCAGTGAGATCTGGCTTTACCTGCTCTTCCGTACATAATAACAACCATAACTAGTTTTTATAAGGAGCTTCGTACCTCGCTAAAGTGGTTTTTAAGAGCTGGGCATAACAGGTGTTCATATTCCCCATATAATAATCCTCTATTTATCCATCTCGGAAATATCATAGGTGTAGTCGCCTTCCTAGCATTCAATTTTGTGATTTGCTGATCACAGCATATTTCAGCCTCCAGTGTACAACACACTGAGCCACCCTGCCGGAATGCTGCTCTTATGTTCGTTTCCTAAAGGGGCATGTCATTTTTCTTACTTTTGGCCTTAGTTCATGCGCATATATTTTCAAGAGTACTGCAATGACACAGACCTTTTTCGAAAAATTGAAAGCCTTTATATATACACATTTCGAAAGGATGGATCTCTGTCGTGTAAAGCTTTTGGTGTTTATGGCAGGGTGGAATAAGTGAACCCAGGTCAAAGAAATCCATCTGGATAAAGATCTTCTGATCACACCAACTCCCTCGCGAGACACAGCACCCATCAGGTGTCCTAACCCACCACAAAGCACGAAGCATTTATCATTAAGGGCGACCGATGCATCAGCCTCCAGGCACCAGCACTGCACATACCATCAGTGACTGATGAGGTCACCTATATGGAGGTGAGCCCAGGTCTCTGAAACACCTGTAACCCCAGGAGGCAGCCAAGTAAGGGGTCTCGTGTTACATAAAGACACCGCCACCCCTTAAGACTGTAAATAAATCAGAAAAAAAAGAAGAAAAAAAAACGAAACCACAGCATTCCCACACTAGATCTACTGGATCAGAAGCACTCAAACAAAACAAAAGCATGCGTGACTGTGCAGCTACTCACAGACTTTTATTGTTGGGGGGGGGGGGGGCAAGTACCTGGTGGATCAGCCCACTCCAGTAAACAATGTAGTGGTGTCCAGCTCTGATCATGTGTGTCCCGTAACTCAAACACCAATCCTACCCTGGCTGTACCTCGGGAGATTTACTGTAGAAAGGTTTTTTAGTGCGCCCAGAAGTGGCCGTGAGCCCCCGACCCAGAGCCACGCCATACGTAGAACCAACCAAGACCACCATTAATAAGCCATTAGTACTTCCAGTAGTCGAATCAACGTCAGCAGAATGGGAGGATTTAACAAGAGCAGACTAGATAACCACTGCGTCAACCACACAAATGAATTTATTTATTTGTTTATTTATGCATTTTTATATAGCGCAGACTTTACCCGAAGGTGTCAGAGCGCTTCACAAAAGGAACAGAAATGAAACATAATGAGAAACATTACAAAAGAACAGATTACAAAAGCATACGTTACGTTACATAAGGTAATAGTGACATTTGTGAGCAAACAAAATACATGAGGTAGTAAAAATTGTGAACAACCAAAAATACATGAGGTAGTAAAGGTAATAGTGACAATTGTGAGCAAACAAAGTACATGAGGTAGTAAAAATTGTGAGCAACCAAATATACATGAGGTAGTAAAAAGTGCACAAGAGGAAAAAGTGACAAGTGTGCAGTTACAAGAGAAAACAAAGTATAATTTGAGGTATAATACTGCAATAAGTGCTAGACACTCAGGCACAAGAACAAGCGTTATGTAGGCAAAGGTGGCACTTGTGCAAGTATCAAAGGTAAAAACATGTGAGAGGTAGCAAACCGTGTGTTACAAGGGCAAAGTGGTGTGTGCATGTTACAAAAGAGCACCAAACACAAGTACATGGAAAATACTGCAAAAGGGCAGACACTCCAACCCCAGGAATACAGGAATTGGGAAGGCACTTCCATGGTCATGGAAAGTAGAAATTATCAGTAGTGGAGGAGTGTGGCTCAATGGTTAGAGCGGCAGACCTTGATGCAGAGCGCTGGCCAGGGACCAGGGTTCGATTCCCGCCTCGGCGGGTTTCGGGCTTAAATTCCTCTGACCGGATATTCTCGCCTCAGTGCCGATTCTAAGCATGGGTCCCACGCTGCAACTCTGGGCAATAGCTTGCTTAGTCTCCACAAAGGCCCCCTGATACACAAGGGATGCCTGGTTTCTCCATGGGATGCCCAGGAGTGGACACCCCACAAGGAAAAGCCAGGAGGGGTTCCCTTGTGGTAGGAGTACAAGCGCCGGGATGCCTCCGGGTCACTGTTCGCGCTATACAAATACGCCACATTTACATTTACATTAGTGGGAAGTCTTCCTCCAAATAACAAGAGGACGTGAATTACTTTTGGAGGTGTCTCTGGAGGAGGAGAACTTTGAGGTCCCTTTTGAAGGCCTGGGAGGAGGCGGTGGTCCGGAGCTGAGGCGAAAAGGAGTTCCAGATTCTCACTGCGTTGCCTGAAAAGGATTGGGCCATTGTTCTCTCCTTCTTGAAAGTGGGAGGTTCAAGTAGTAGATTCTCCACATTGCGTGAAGGTCTAGAGCCTCCAGAGAGTTTCAGTTTATTCGCCAGGTAGCGAGGAGAGGAGGAGTGCAAGGCTTTGTGGGTGATACAAGCGGTCTTGTAGATAGCTCTAGCCTCGAAGGGAAGCCAGCGGAGGGTGGATAACATCGGTGTGATGTGATCGCTTCTTTTGGCCCCATAAATGAAGCAAGCTGCTTAATGGAAAACAGACTTAAGTGGGGACAGGTGAGATTTGGGGAGGCCAGTAAGATGAGAATTGCAGTAGTCTAGTCTGGAGAGGACCAGCGATTGCACCAGGGTTATAAGGTCCTGCTCCGGGAAGAAGCGTTGGATTCCCCAAAGAAGGCGCAGTTGGTAACGAGCAGATTTTGCAATAGAATTGATGTGGGGAGTTAGATTGAGTTTTTTGTCTAGAATGACTCCAAGGGATTTGGCGCTGTCGACAATGATGGGTTTATTGTTTAGTAGATTCATCTGATCCATCCATGATTGAACCGGGGGAGGAGAGAGTGAGGAGGAGAAGATGAGGAATTCAGTTTTGGAGGGATTCAGAATCAGTTGATGAGTTGACATCCAGTTTTGGATGGAGTCCAGAGTGGAGCTTATGATGGAGAGATCATGAGTGGAGGCAACCTTGAGGTAGAGTTGAGTGTCGTCTGCATAGAGAGGATAGTGAATCCCGGATTTGCTTAGGAGGTTTCCCAGTGGTTCTAAGTAGAGATTGAACAATGTGGGTGCAAGTATAGAGCCTTGAGGAACACCCTGACCTACCGCCACAGGAGAAGAAACACTGTTCGCTATTTTGATCATTTGGGATCTGTCAGAGAGGAAGGATGCAAACCATTTAAGCACAGTGCCAGGATACTCTGTAGTAGCAGAGCGCGTAATAAAATGTTTTATAACATAACATAACATAACATGCCCATTCTCTGTTGAAGGATATTGAGGAGGGTGTTGCGATTGACAGTGTCAAAGGCTGCAGAAAGGTCAAGGAGAATTAGAAGACAGAACTCCCGGAATCGACTATCCTCAGCGGTCATCAACCACTTGCAGTAGGGCTGTTTCAGTGCTGCAGTTTTGGATGAAGCCGGACTGACAATTGTCAAGAAGATCATTGTCCTTGATATGACGAGAGAGTTGTTTTGCTACACATCTCTCTATGATCTTCGCAAGGAAGGGAAGGTTAGTGATGGGGCGGAAGCAGTGGGCTTTTTAAGCAGAGGGGTGACCTGCCCAGTTTTGAAGGAGACAGGAAGGGAGCCTTGCCAGAGGGAGAGGTTGATCAGAGTGGTCCAATAGGAAAGGGAATTGGTATAGAAGTCAAAGGCAATGGCACTGGGGATAGGGTCAAGAGAATGGTTGGAGGGCTTTGTTTCGCGTATGCACTTGAGAAGGGCATCTTCAGATATGGGGTCAAAGCTCTGCCAAATGGCTAAGGATTTGCGCTCCTCTGGAGGTGTAGGATGAGCGACCTGATCCACAAGTGATTTCACTTTTTCATCGAAGAAAATAGCGAAATCCGCTGCTCTCTTAGTAGAATCCTCCACCTCAGAGGATGGGGGAGAGCAGTTCGGAATCTTGATGAGATCGAATAGTTTTTTGGGTCTATTTTTGGCGGAGTCAAGGAGGGTTTTGAAGTGCGCCGCTTTCTCAAGGAAGATATGCTTGTGGTACTTGGATCTTGCTGTGCGAAGCATGGCTAAATTGTCTGTGGAGGGCACTTGCCTCCATTTCTTCTCCAGGAATCTTAGCTGCTTCCTTTCCTCATAAAGGGATTTGTTGAACCAAGGTGCTGAGGGAGTGGGCCTTATCCTTTTGCTTTTGAGTGGAGCGACGTTATTAATTTCAGCTGCAAGAACTGTGAGGCATTGGGAGGTGAGATCGTCAATAGCTATGTTCGAGTCTAGCCTTGGAAGTGATAGCAAAGCTGATTCACAGAGGGGACCGACATCAATATTTTTGGCATCACAGAACCAGGAGATGGCCCTCTTGGGTTGGCCAAGAGTTATAGAGTGTGAAAGTTGAAGAGAGAATGGGATGAGGTGGTGGTCAGACCAATCTACATGGATTGGGGTAGTGGTAGAAAGCATGCCTGCTTTAGAAATAACAAGGTCCAGGATTGCGCCCTTAAAGTGGGTTGGTTCAATGCAGTGTTGGATAAGATCGTTTGTAGAGAGGAAGGTGGACAGAGAGTTCGCAGAGGAGTCTTGCGGTACGCCCCAGTGGAGGTTGAAGTCACCCACGAAGGTCTGATTGTCACTTTGTGTGTATTGGTCGCTGATGAAGTCAGTGAGATCTTCTATAAACGAAGGGCCACTACGAGGCGGGCGGTAAATGATATGGAATCTGAGCGGTGAACGTTGTTTCAATTGAAGCTCAAGAGAAAGGCATTCAAAGGTGAGGGAGGAACTGATTGGAGAAGCCTTAAGTTGGAGGGCGTTTCTAAAGATGACTGCAACACCTCCCCCCCGTGTTGTCAGTTCTGTCATTCCTAAATATGGAATAACCTGTGGGTAATAGGAGATCAAACATAGAGTGAGAGGTATCTTTGAACCAGGTCTCTGTGAGGAAGAGCATGTCAAGTTTGTGAAGGGTGATGGTATAGGAGATTTCAAGTTTGTGTTTTACTGCAGATCTGCAGTTGTGAAGCATACAGCGCAGCTCTGTCAAGACTGTTTTGGTGACGGGGGCACTTGGGCTCTGAAGGGTGATCGGGATATTGTACTTATGTGGGGGTGCTCGGGAAGGTTTAGGTGGATGCTTTGTTCTGACATAAGTGATGGTCGGAATAGTGTAGATAGTGGGGTTGCTAGGGTATGTCTGTTGAAGAAGGGTGGCGTTCAAGGGCTTGTGTGAGTTAACGACGTTTGCAGACAAGAGGTTGGGCTTGGCTGTATTGGGGTGAAGGGGCGAGGTGCATCTCATGGGAAGTTGGGAGGGAGTAGAGGTGCATGGATGGGTGGAGATCTTAGAGCATAAAAGTGAAATGGCAGCTGTAAGCTGGGAGATGGAGGTGATCAGAGAGCCTAGCGTATTTTCCAGTGAGAATGAGGCAGAGCAGGGAAGGTTGGGTGGTTCGATTGAGACAAGGGGGGATGGAATTGGTGGTGTAGGGCAGGGAGAGGTGGGGGGACAGGAGGTAAGTTGGGGACAGGTGGGGGGACTGGAGGTAAGTTGGGGTGTGGGGTTCACAGGTGGAGTAAGTGAATTGGGCGTTAAGGGAGAGTGTCATTGTTGGTGTTGCAAGAGGGAGAGGAGATAAGGACAAATTTAGAGGGAGAAAGGTGCGGAACACGGCGGTAGGGAAATGAAACAATGAACCCTAAGCTTTAACCCGCCCCACCCCCACCTCCCTAAATGGGCATGGAATGCCCCCAAAGGTGTCTCAGTGTCCCAGAAAATCTTTATTCGGCTGTTTTACAAGCCATAAAAGAATACTTCTAAAAAAAAAATTCTAATTAAAAAACACAATAAAATTAAGAAAAAAAAGTACAGACATCAAAAAGAAATTCGCCAAAATAAGAGTCCAAAATACAAATTCTTCAGATGAATATCACAAATCTAGGCACAACAATATTTGTGTTGAAAGTAGTGAGGAGACTAGGAGAGGATCTACATACAGGATACTTATTAGCAGCAATTTCAGACATCATCATTTATAAATACGTAAGTCCTAAGAACCAATTAATTATAAAAACATAGAAAATCATTTCCCAACTATGTTTCGAAGACGAACTGCAGAGAAAATATATTTGTAAACCATTAATCAAATAAATCCATGCCCCCAAAGGTAAATCTAAAGATATTCGGGGAATGAACTGGCCAGAGCACAATTTAAGTCAAAACAGTAACGGAACAACTAAAAACACGATCACTTGTGTTACAGCCAGAAACAAACAAAAAAAATAGTGCTCCGAAACGAACACAAATGCCTAGTAGAGAAATAAGACATGTGAAAGGGCCAGTCGCCGTGGGCGGGAATGAATACACAAAAGGTGGAACAATTGGGGCAGATTAACCACCCAAAAGAACCCGATTTTAAACGACACACAAAGGCACGAATGAAAAGCGAGGGGCATGCTGAAAGCCTGTACAATAGATACAGCATGTCTCGAAGAGACAGCGCATGTGCTGCTAAGGCAAGACCTTAAAAACAGGGATATGAGCTAAATTTCTCAAAATCTGCCGGGACAACTAGTGAAAAGCCGGGACTGTCCCGGCAAATCCAGGACGCCTGGTCACCCAATGAAAAGGGCCAAGTCCCATACAGCGAAACAGGACCTACATATATCTCAAAGCAAGGTGTACGCATTCAGAAGAATATTCTCACTCACATTATGCCACTGGCTGTTTGGAATATAATTCCGCCATCTATGGAGTGAAAGCACTGCAGTGCATGAGGGGCTATTTTACCATCAGTGATGTGTTAAGAATTGCCTTACATCAAATTAAATGACTGGTAGATACATAAAACAATTGTTTTTCGTCATACACGTCTGCGGACTTCTTTTTAATGATTTGCTCATATTTCAAAACATAAGCCAGCCCTGTTGGCTTTGCCAATGCCTGTTTTATTAAGGGATTTTTTCTACACATTGTAGCATTTTGGAAGAGTAGTGTCAAGGTATGTGTTCCTGGTAGCTAACTAGCAAAAGCAAGATTGCCGCATAATTGACAGTGTAAACTGATTTACTTTGCTTCGTCTGGTAATGGTTTAACCTCTTGGCGGAAATTCCGCCACGGCGATGGGGGGATGGAGAGGAGCGCGGCGCTGCTATGCTCGTGACCGAACCATGCCGTCATGAGCCACGGGCGGCGTGTGCTCATGACGGCGTGGTTCTGTCACGGCCCCACCCTCTCATTAATTTGCCCGCACAGGCAGGGAATTAATGCCGCATGGGCGGAGCGGCCGCAGCATGACTGAAACACGCCGTCATGAGCACACGCCGCCCGTGGCTCATGACGGCGTGGTTCCGTCATAAGCAGGGAAGGGGTTAAGAGTGTATTTTAGATTACTGATAGCTTTGTTTCAGTTAGGGTTAAAAAAGAGACCTTGAGACACCAGCACAGCCCTCCCAACATTCATTGACGAGGGAGGTTACTCAAAGTTAGAAGCTCATGGGGCCTCAGAGGCAGACTACAGATTCGCAGCTGCCTCAAACATGCAGCATAAACCATGCCTGCCTAGGAGCAATCACACCTCATACAGCGTGCTGTGCACGTGTCTTACGTGCTGGCGACGCAAGCCAGGTGTGAGTAAATGATCAAAACAGAGCAACATTTCACTAAGCATTGATAAACTAGTTGTGCGACGTCACGTGACGACACGTGGCTCAGGTCTGACACGAGGAAGCGGGGTCATATGTACAGCACCTCTCCGCATGTCTAACCGGAAGTACAAGGTGGCCATGTCTGGTTTGGAGCACCGCTCCGAACCTCACTCACACCCCTACCACGTCCCTCCACGCACAGGCCTCCCTGAAAAAAACCCACTCACTGCCAGCCAGGCAGACCAAACGGTAAGGCTTCTATTTCACCTCCAAAAACGGGAATTGGGGCCTCGACAGGAGTTTGAGGCGCTATACAAATACTACAACCTGGGGGGACAGTGTGATTCTGGAATAATATAAGCTTGTTTCAGGAAACATATATGGACGGTGGACCCTTCCCAAGGCTTCTTGGTCTCCAGTGTGACAGTCAAGTGCCTCGGTGCAAGTCAAAAGTCGCAAGCGCTATATACTTCTGTGTGTGTATGTGTATTAGTGTGTCAGTGAAAGGCTCACAAACAACGGTCGGGGGCAAGTTACGCGTAACACAAAGAGGTGTCGGATTTAACACACCTGCTGAGAGCAAGGCACTGAATTTACAATGGAGCAACTGTTGTAGCAGTAAATGATCCCTGCTGTAGGTGAGTGCTAGGCGATGACGTGCGCTACAGGTCCCCTACATATGGAGCTGCCTCTGGGCGCTGCGAAGCGCGTCATTCCCACAGCTGGAGTGCGACACTGCCAGATTGTGACTCCTCGGAATAACACGGCTGCCCTCACTCAGAGGCAACTAGCCAAGCAAAACATTTGGAAACCGCGCTTCGAACTAACTCAGATATTATTACTAAGTTAAAAAAAACTAACCCTGATGAAAAGAATGACTCATTAAGACAAGTTAGAGTTTTTACAGTAAACGATTGCTCGTAAAATGACATCACAACGTGAGACCGGAGGGCTAGCGAGCTAAGGAGTTACAGAACACACATCTTTCACAGGTGCAGGAGGTCTGTGAGCGAACCATCTCTCCTCCACGAAGGGGCACACCTCAAGGGCACTAGGGTAGGAATCATGTCACCCTGATTGCACCAATGTCCCCCAGCATGTCCAGAGTCCTGATGGGTGTGGGGGACTTCTAGGCCACGCCCAGGGCAGTGGAAGCCAACTGGTACCCTAGCCACGCAGCAACCTTGCCTGTGGCTCAGTCAAGTGTGAACACAACTGTTTGGTCCCTTGGTGGGAGCACCCCAATGTCAAGAGCAGGCCAGACACCGAGAGAAGTCCACGTGGAAAGTCTGCGATTGGGTCTGGCTCGAGGTGGCGTTGGTATTTCAGATGATGTAACGGGAAGCTGCTAATTAGCAAAGCCACAAGAAGTGACAATTTCACACGCAGCACTACTTCTAGTGTTTGCAGTCTGGGCGAGGGAAGTTTGTGTTGCTTCTTACCCACACGTGCTCCCTGCACATGTGGGTAAGAAGCAACACAATTTGTAAGGTTGCAATGTGTGAATAAACCTGTACGTTTGTAGGTATTCACAACCACACTCCATGCCGGGTGTATCCCACTCTGGAAAGGCATATTCAAAGGAAGGAATATGTAGTGTCTAAATACCCCAGGGCACTAGGCACTATATAAATATATATAGTAGTACTAATAAATATCCTTTATCATGGTGCCTAACTTGAAAGAAGGCAGCCACTCCTAACAGGACTACACTGGAAGAGGCATGCTTTATATGGAAACATGTTACATATCCTATCGCATATAGGTTCTCCAATTACACATGCAAAATTTACACCCGAGGAACATTTTGCATCTATCAATGTAAGATAATGGAGCAGTCTAGGACATCTAGTTGTTGTAAGTTTTCTGAATTAATCCTTCGATTCTCAGTGCATCCACCCAGATAAGCACAAATACAATCGGGGCTCCATAAAAAGTTAGGCCTTTGTCTACACTTTTCTTTCTATTTGAGGGGGCCCGAGTCACACATATGTTGCCTGTGACTTCCCATCCCATGAAATACTGCCTCACTACATACAAAGTATGCACAGGCACGGGCTGATTCTCAGAGAAGGTATCTGCGAACATTGAAGGTAGGAAGCCCTGTCCCAGCAACAATGTGGTGGCCCCTTCGAACAAACTGCAGTGCAATAATATTACCTCAGACCAGTGGTCTTCAAACTTTTTTTTATTTCTGCACCCCCTCAGGAAAAAAAAAATAATCAGGCTCCTCCTCAGAATTTTTCATTATTATTTATTTAAATTGGAAGTGTTTAAATATATCTACACTTATTTAAATATTGCAGTTAAGCTCTGTTCCTATTTTAAAAATGCAATCAAATACATGATTGCCAAACATACTTTTCTGCTCAGGCAGGCCTTACTAATGTGTAAAAGTATCCACAGTGTGATTAATAGAAAAGGGGGTGGGGGGTTTCAAGGATATTTGGAGTTTCTACCTTTTGACACATACTCCCAGCTCGGATATACATGGCAAAAGATGTTAGTGGTGGCCCATCACAGAGTGGCTTCCTGCCGCTCATTGTTTCAGCTTAAAACAAAGCACCGTTATCAGCATAATGCTTCTTTTGGCACGAGCCTGAATCCCCCCATCAATTGAGGCTTGCCCCTCAGTATGAAGAACTCTGCTTTAGACTCATGTCTCGAATTTAAACAAGCACTGGCAAAGCCAATACATGTGGGATAAACGTGCTGATGCATGGAGCATTAGCACTAAAGCTAAGCAAAATGTGCATAATTTGCTTTTGTGTAGTTATGCAAAAGTCCCAAAAATATACATTTAACTACACAAAATGCATAACTGGCAATTAGCACTACATTTTAGCATGAAATACACCATGCAAAAACAACTACAGTGCACAACAGCTGTGGGCGGTCTTGCCATTCACGTTTTCTGGTGCTAACATTTTGCAGTGTAATTACACCACATGGCATCATTTGGGGAATTCCACTTAACAACAGTAACATGAAATTTGCAAAATTACACAAGATTACGCCGGTTTAACATAAATTTCACCCAGGCCTAATTAACACACCAGAGTGAGACATAAGGGAGGGAGGCAGAAGGAGAAAGAATAAAAGGCTATAACTGTAAAGTAGTCCCTCTTGCAGTCCCATGCAAACACTTGAGTAGAGGCCAAAGTACACAACAAAAAAGATAACAGCGGTATGTGAGAGACAAATACTCCACTGGGCAGAGCCAAGTGGTAACTCTGAGCCAAGCGGTAATTGACAAGGTCTCAAGCTAATGGAGGAAAGAAAGTTGTTGAAGAAAGCAAAATGGCTAATGATGTGCTACGTCTCGTGCCACTATTGTTGCCATGGCCTCATTTTTTGCCCTCTGTGCATCCCCCTCTGGATATGACACCTGGACAATGTCTGTATGCCGCTACATTACACTACACCTGAATTTTTGTATGCTTTGTATGTACGTCTTTGATGGCCTCATGCTTGTCTTCCATTACTTGTTGCGAATAAAGGTTTAAAAAAAAAAAAAAAGAAAGCAAAATGGCTAAACGGTTAGATCCCAAGCCTCTATGTATGCTATTAGCAATATACCTGTCTTGACAGATGCAATGTCAAAACACAGACCTAAGCAAACATTGATAAAGTCAATTGGTCTCTCTTTTTGGCTTTGCCAATGCATACCTTTTGGTTTTGCCAATGCCTTTTGCTGATGCTGTTCAGCATTGGCAAAACATTGAAAAATAAGGTGCAATAATGTATATGCATGTGTGTGTCATCACGCAAACGCCTATTTATCATCATACTAAGGTAAATGGAGCGTGATGACATGTATGCAAGCAAGAGTCGCATCAGAACACCACGGCCATAGCACGATTTATAATTTATCAATCCAAGATGGCAGATGCCCATCTTGGAACAATAAATTAAAAATAAATAAATAAAATATGCACAAAAGTGCCTTTTTAAAAAGAAATAGCCCAGTAGCAAGCTACGAGACCTGGGCCTCCTAAAAAAAGTGAAAAAAAAATTGAAAGAGAGGCGCAGGAGGCCAACAGAGGACTGGTAGATTCGAGGGATCAATCAAACACCGACAAGCGAAGAGTAAAGTAAAAAAGTGTGTTTGGGTGGGATGTCAAAGGGAAAATAGCACACAGGAGAGAGGGAGATAGAGCAATAAAACACATGCACTCCCATGGAGTGGTAAAGGAAACGAAGTACAGAAGAAATGCTCGAAAGGCTGGAGAAGAAAGCCATCCGATCAAGGGCAAAGGGCTGACTCCATATCAACAGTATGTATTACAGACTATAGGTCTTCGATTAAACAAACTGCTAAGGCTATCCTTAGATAAGACTTAATGAGACCAATGGTGCACAGCAGCCTTGGCACTATTTAAAAACAAAACAATAAGATAATTGGGCAAAATAATTGGACTTGAAGCTCCACTTAACTTTTGGGGATACAATCACATGTCCAAGAACATTGAGTGCTGCAAAGTTTCAAACTAGAGAATGAAACTGGAAGTAATGGCGATGTGGTGGATTTTTTGAGCGTGGTCGCCATCAGGGTTGTACTTTTCAACAGAGTGTATATGTAATGATTGTCACAGCGCCAATCTTAAGATTTTAAATACAGTGCTGTTGTTTTACACAAATGCCAGCAGGATGGCAAATGAAATCTAAAGAAAGATTACGAGAGATGAGAAATTGGAAGAAGGAGCAAAAGACAGGTTCAACTGCAATAAACAGTGAGAGACTAGGGGGTCCCTTTTGATGCAGTCGGAAACGTCTCCAACCGTCTTGTCAAAGCTGTTCTGACCGCATCAAAATGTCCAGTTCGGATTCCTTTCCGACCAAACCATTTTCATTCGGTCGGTCAGAAAGGAATCCGAACCAGATTTCCGAATGGCCTCCGACGGGCTGCTATTCAGAAACCCTCCAGTAATCCCTCAGGCAACCCTTTCCACCGAGAGATTACAATGGCAGATTCTCACAACCTTTCTGTGCCGGCCTGTCCGACACAGAAAGCCTGTGGGAATCCGACTTTAGGGGTCCCTAGCAGGGCCCCCATGGATGCAAGGCCTCCGGATGGCGGCCTAGAGGGCACCAATAGTGCCCCCCTGTTGATCCCTGATCCTGGTGCCTGGCACCGGGTGCAGGGATGAACTGCACCTCAGCTCTTTACAATGAGAGCATGCATTCCAGTCGGAATGCATGCTGCTATTTTTACGAATAGTTATGTTATGTTATGGGAGTTTTGTATAGCGCTCAGCTACTCGAACCGAGTGTCCCGGTTGCATCCCTATTGCTGGCTTGGGACTGACGACAGGAGGTTGTTTGGTCCCACTTCCCAAACTATCCCTGGCGGACTAGGGTCCGTCCGACATCGTAATCGGGCCCCAAGAGTTAAAGACGAGATTAGAGTTAAGATCACATAAATGAGAAGAAACTGGAAAGAATAACGAGAGATATTTGCCAGCATGGAAAAGATATACAGACGGGTACCAACACTGGCATAAATACAGAAAAAATTGGAATAGATTGCAACGTTTAAAAATACTAGAATTATACAATTAACAGGGTTACACAATTGTATGTAAGTAGGCTTACTACAGATGGGCGACAAAGGATGACATTATACATATACAAATACAGTAATGTGACCGGTCAGGGAGAAATCGAAGGACTATAAATATTTCTGACTCATCGTTCATATGTCTCCGTCACATCACTGCCCTTCAATTTACCTGCATTGAGTCATACCACTGAATAGGTAATACAGAATGCGTGGAGTTTTAGTCCGTAAAACTGATGTATCTAGGCTTCCTTGCATGTAGTAAGCCATTTTTAAAAAGGATCTAACAAGGTTGAAGAGGTATGCAAGTATATGTGCAAAAAAACTTTTTTTCTTTCGACCATCTTGTTTTTCAAAGATGTAAATGAAGTTCAAGCTGGAGTTTTTCTCTGTTTAGTTTCATACAAAATACATTCTCCCCGTGTCCATTTCCTTCTTAAACCATTAACAAGGGCTCCCATCTACACAGAACAAAACATTTTTAAGGGCAATTTGATACTCGAAGTGGCGAGTTAAAAGGTTTCAATGCATCTACATTACCACAGCTGTGGCATGCACCAACAATATTTGAATACCCCAGTATCAATAATTTCTTTATGCTGATGGCTCACGTTATAAATAATGTGTTTACAAATACGTAGAACGCTTATGGTTGTTCTGTGGATAACAAAGAGTCCTGTGTGCGAGATCCTCTCTCCGATACAGGCTCCACCCATATTAGCAGTGCTATTATCTTTAATTAACAAATGTATAAAAAACTGTTCACGCGTGATCAGCAGTGCCTAGTATTCAAGTGTGGCTTGATGGTTTTACCAGGGCATTGGCACAATGTATGCATGCAAGAAGGCGACTATGCGTCTAACAAATAGCCCAATCTCTCTGGTCCTGCCGTAGATGGCGTAAAATGAACATGTTAACATGAAACAATCCTGTGGTCCTGAGTCATACTCAGACAAGACTAGATGCAGTTCGAAAACAAATGAAACCAGCAGGAAGAGGTACGTCTATAGTCCCAATGCTGGACCCGAACACGAGAGACCGAGTTGAGCAGGAACTTACAGGAACTGAGCCCCATCACTTTCATTTGACTGATACATACTTCCACTTTCGTTTACAACCAAGAGGTTTTTTTTGCCCTTAAAGACTATCCCTTTCTTTTGGACTTGACCCTCTATGAATCGAATTGACTCATCTGTTATCCAGGTGAGTCAGGAAGCAACTAATGTATGTGGTGGGTTTTGGCCACTCTCCTCTCCTTCCTTCCCAACAGATGCCGCTTTCCACCCATCGCCTCCATTCCCGCCTTTGGTTACCTTTCAAAGTCTGCCCAACAACCGTGGTTTAAATGCAGAAGCACCGGATATGACTTGCTTATAGCAGACGCACAACACCTTTGTAAAAGGTCATTTCACTGTTGAAATAAAAGTGGCATGTACCGTGACCCAAAGAGCGTTGACTAATCTCCAACGCGGACCAGAACCCGGTGGTGATACAAGAGTAGCGGCCTAAACCCCCAGCTCACAGCTACAGTGCCATGAAATTGCAAACCTGGTTGAAATTGACTAGGCGAAAGAGGACCTCAACCGCCCCCTCACCCCTCTTGCCACTTAAATTACTGGACCTCTTTGCAAGGCTAAGCTCAAAGTAGGCATTCCTCCTGCGACTCAAGGTGACGCGACTGCAAGTAATAGGCCACAATTCCCAAATATTGCCTGGCGGGCTTAAGCACACTTGTACTCTAGACTGTAGAACGCCGGTCAAAGGGCAGTCATGAATGCACTAGCTTGGGTGGATCTACTGGCATCCTGTAGACAACTAGAACTGAAGTCTCAATACGATGGCGGCAGAAGTGAACCAGCAAAATGGTAGCCGGTCTTCCAAAACCATAGTTTGGGGGGGAAAGCTTCCCATCTTATTTATTGCATGATGCAATGACTCTGGACTTCTCTTCGGCACTTCAGGGCTTGAAGGAGTATGTGAGAACAACCAAGGCTTAACACACCTACCTCCAGTACACAGGAAAAACAAACAAGCATTGGCAAAGCCAACCAGTCTGGCTTTAATGTGCCAACGCAAATGCCAAGGACATGCGCTTCATATACAAATGCTGTTTGTAAAAAAAGGTCTGTTTCACTTGGTTTGCCAGTGCTGGGGGAAAACGTAGCAAGAAGGATTGATGTGTAGAATACATATGCGAGATAAATAATTGAATGCGACAAACTGTGTGATACTTGCATGTACTTTTCATTTTTTCAAATGTAAAATAGTTCTTCATGTATTACCATGGAAGCACTTCGTGGAAGACCAAATGATGCTCCAAATACCCCATAGCATGAGGTGGGTCCTCTGGGACCACTCATTATTTTAAAGAAAACAAAAACACACACACACTCTCTTAAATGCCATACAAATCCCATTGGCAGTGCATAAAAGTCGAGATGTGAGAAATTTGCTTAATTTGCTAACACGTAATTGCGTGAAATTACAGAAAAAAATATGCAAAATTTTAATTTGACTATATTTTTGCACAATAGTTTCAACTCGGATCAGTAACTAAAACAAAAGTTGCCCGATCTTCAGGCTGCAACAGTCGCACCCCATTTCCTTCAATCAAATGCCAGGTGAAACCCTTCACTGCTCTATATTCAGCGTTGTGGTCAATCTCAACCTTTTTGAATGCCTTTGGTCAGCATTCTATTCTATCAATTTTTAGCTTGACTGTGCCATTACAGAAGAGGACCAACCATGTAATGTTGACATGATGCATTCACTTGATCATGAGTGCTGCTTCAGAAGCAAAGGATTTGTGTCAAAAGTACTTTAAAATTTATCATCCATTGACATTTTGTCAAAAAATTCTACGAAAGGAAGTCTGCAAAGCCCCATAAAGGAAATCATGTTTCTTTGCTTTGCTCTCTTGCTTGTTGTGTTGGAAACAGTATCTACCCCCGACCCCTTTCAAAGTCAATCAACTGCCACTACTTATTGTGAGGGAGAGGAGGTGAATAGAAGAGTGTTCCTCAGTTCAGAGACACCTGTGCAGACTCAGAGAAA
This sequence comes from Lissotriton vulgaris, assembly GCF_964263255.1. Taxonomy (NCBI): domain Eukaryota; kingdom Metazoa; phylum Chordata; class Amphibia; order Caudata; family Salamandridae; genus Lissotriton; species Lissotriton vulgaris. The sequence continues at coordinate 86,250,013 of NC_141697.1, read as the reverse complement.
CAAACCACCCCTAAAAAGCCCCAGACGGAATTGATGGTGGTGCAGTTAACCTCTTCAGTGTGGCGATCTGCTCTGGTGAGAATGTTGCACTTCCTACATGAGAAGTTTTGGCTTGCTATTGGTTGCAGAAGGATGGGAAGGGTGGGAAGGGTGTAAGGAAGCGGATTGATGGTTACGAAGATTTCGACGGGCAGTCCCACTATGAGAACAGATTTTGGTTGCACCAAGAGAAGTATCCTGATGTGTGTTGGACTTGGAGGTACACTGACTGGATGCAAGGTAGGGGAAGGCACTAGTGTAGGTCCCTTCCTTCCAGCCTCTCTTCCTTTATTCCCACTGAATGGAAGAAGGGGACAGAGGATTAGTAGGATCATGATGGAGATGATTTGAGTCAGACGTTGCCGAAGGGTTTAGTCAGGTTGGCCAAGCATTGCAGTGTCTTGCACTACTTCTTGCACCAGTGATAAGGATGTGATCAGGCGCATGCAGGGTAGGAAACCATTCAAGTCTGAGTAAAAGCAGGACAATAATATAGCCTCCGAGCCCGACGTAGTGGGCTCTACTGGCCATTAAAGGCCTGCTCCTTCAGCTTAGGGCCTTTAACAAGGGAGTGAGCCTTTAATGGCCCGTAGAGCACGCTAGAGGGCTCCACAAGGCCTCAACAGCTGTGAACAAATATTGCAAAGTTGATGCTCCGGGCTTCTACCAGGCATTAGACGACCAGAGCACTCCATTGACTTCAATGGAGCGCTCGACATTCCAATGTTCTAATAAGTGACATGTCATGTGTAAAGAAACTTAAGTTTGGTCCTTGGGGAAGATGGCCCCCTATGACGGAAGGAGAATTTCCCAAGGCATTTAGATCTTTTTTTTCAATGCCCCTAACGGTGTACACAATGACCCCCCTCTATATCGGTGGAGCTGATGGTGGCAATACTGGGTTGAATCTTAGCTTCTATAGAATTACATTGCTGTAACCCTGTAGAGATCACAACAAAAGATAATGCCATTACAATATTTAGGTTATCGCACCAGCATTTCTTTGCCTCTCACATTTCTGTAATGTAATTAAATAATAAGTGTTCATTTAAAAAAAAGAGTAAGGGATACTTATTTAAATTAGAGTAAGTTAAAGTGAGGTTAACTTAGTATTGGAGTTAGTTTGAGGATATTTTTTGTACACTATATCCCCTAATTTAGTCCAACTGAAGTAAGGAATAGGTTTGGGGTTGGTATAAGGTTTGCTTTAAGGATTCACACTTAATTCAATATAATTTTAAATAATAAAAGATTGGGATTAGGGTTAGCATGTGGGTTTAAGTTTAATTATTTATATAATTTGTAAAGCTCACGATTCACCCCCAGGAGGGATATCTCGGCGCAGCCCAGCATTCCAAGACCATGTTTACATTAATTAGGCTGCAAACAACTCTATTTTACGAATTTTCCTAAACTGGAGGTGGTCTGTGCAACAGCGTAGGCGGAGCGGGAGCCCATTGCAGTACAGAGGGGCCAAGAAGGAGAAGGAACTACTGCCAGGCCTGGCCTTTCTTGGAACCTACAAGTAATTTAAATGTAAGGTTGGTTATCAGTGCTTAATTTGTACTGGTGGTTTCCAGTGCACTGCACTGACACTTAACTGTCAGCACCGGCTCTAGTGACAGTCCACCACATGGTGGCGATGTCTTTTTTTAATTTGAGAGGAGGACAGCCCTGTTTATTAAGTCAATACATTGGACATTAATAATACCAGACCCCCATGCCATTATTATAGCTGTGTGTGGCCTGAAATAGTCTGAATTGTCCTGACTGTAGGAGTGCACTGGTTAGGTGTTCTGTTGGTACTGTCATTGGTAGCGCTGGTTGGGTATGGATGGTACATGCTTCCGAGAAGGGCCACGGCACTTCATTTTTTACAAATTAAGCACTGGATAGTGTTACAATGAGTCTTCAGTAAATAATAATAACACTACAATTATTAGGTAAATATAAATTAATTATATTAAAGTTAGAAAGTGAATGCAGTTGAAACAGTCAGAGTAGTGTAGTTGAAGTATTTGCAAATTGAGTAAAAAACATATCCTAATGATGTAATTGCTGTCAATGTAAAGGCATTTATTAAGGTAACTGAAAGTAGAGAACCTGAAGGTAGGAACATACACCCGGACTGGGGAACTCGTAACCCGATTAAGCGATGCCTCTTACACTGCTGGCAAAAGTAACGAGGCAGGTAGCACGGAGTAGGATAGAAGGTCGCTTTCCCTTGTGCCTTTAGAGATATTTAGTATGGAAATGTTCATTTTTAGTTGTAGCAAACTACATCAATTTTTGACTAACATAGAAAAGTTTCTTACTATGATTATGCATACTACTGTCAAGATTTCCCCAGCACTTATGTTATTAGGTGTAGGGCAAAATGTGGGAAATGGAACTCCTTTATATAAATATCGGCATTTTTTATTTGTAGCAATGACTGCAGCACGTTTGTGTATCGCATCAGATTGGTTACAAGTGGAACCTCCAGCATTTGAATTTTGGCGTCCAAAATTATATAATTTATATGAATTAGAATGGAGTCTCTATGATATAAAAGGGGTAAAAAAACTGAGACCTGACATGTTGATTTGGGGGGTAATTAATGAACATTTAGAGGCATGACATAGCGATGTGTTTAAGTGTCAATTCTGTTAAGTCATAACTTTATGATATGTCAAATTCTTTTTTGCCTGTGTTGTCAATTGCCTCCAACTGTGGAATAAAAAAATATTTCAAAAAAGGAAATGTTCATGGTCACACTTCTAGGGTTGGTACCGAAGGAGGAGGTGGGGGGGGGCGTATTTTGGGCAATCCATCCTCTATTCTACCTCCAGTGATATCAGGGCACAACTTCCTCATATGCAGATGTCAGAGTGGTCTCTCAGAAAAAAGGGGGGGACAGGACCTGCTTGTCGAGACTGATTCATCTCGGAGTTACCTTACTTCTAGTCCGCAAGAGGTTGTGCGAGTCTCTCATGTGGCCCATCAAGACATGAGAGGACAGAGCTGCCCAAGTGTGGTAGGACCTCCAGCCCACGGGGAGATGGTTTAGACGGGAAGAGTGTAGCTCACAGACCAAGGCCTCGCCATACAATCTATTTGTTAAAATCCAGTATGGAGCCATAGTGCAGTGAAATCAGAGTGTCACAGCGGGACCCCTGTTCCCTTGTGGCACAGCTGGCAGACACTGTGAGTACCTACTGACCCAATCTGAGGTTTTCAGTTGCAGCTGTGAACAGTGGAGTTGAAAAACCCACCACCATGCACCGGTGGAGATGGTGAAAGCCAGTTGTGAAAAGGTAGGAGCGAGCACAAATAGACTCCACGTAAAATAAATATAAGTCCTGTTGGAACCGCTTACGTCCCAGTTCCTAAGCCTTAGATTACTTTGCCTCCGTGACGTGAAATGTGTTTTCGTCAGTAAGTGGTTGTGTGATTATGTAATGTTACAAGCTATGGAGTGGAGTGGTGTGGCTCACTGGTTAGAGGCGGCAGACCCGGGAGCAGAGGACGGCCCGAGACCAGGGTTCAATTCCCAACGCGGCAGGGCCGTGGACCAGGGTCAGCAGACTCGATAATTCTCACCTCGGTGCCTACTCTAACCAGGGATTACACTCAGCAACTCTGGGCATTAGCTTGCCTCATCTCCACAACGGCCCCCTACATACGCCGGGTATGCCTGGTTTCACCTTGGAGATACCCAATAGGGACCATCTCACAGGGAAAGCCAGGACGGGTTCCCCAGCGGTCTATTGCGCAGAGATACTCCTTCGGGAGTCGATTCTAGCGTGTTAGAAACCCACAATTAATAATGGAAAGAGAAAAAGGTGCCCTGATGAAGCACCATGAGACATGTCACTGGTGACATCAGGCGGAGCCGGATCCTGCCACGTGGACCAAGATAAACTGAAGCTGCAAGCAACAAGTGGCATCAGACCATTAAATAAGATACCCATATTGGTGTTTTGGAGATAATTTGAGCTGGGCTCAACAATGTATGTGGCAAGCTTGTACACCACACCGAAGGGCGACAAGCAAAGTCCGTGAGCACATAATATTGCTAGATTGACATCTAAAAACCATTCCGTCCTTCCATAATATCCATTGTAATCAGGGAATCCGGAGAGAAACTGAAGGTGGTTGTATACTTCATGGGAATATAATACTGAAAGAAAGCCAGGGTTGTCACAGTAGGGATCGGCACATGGCAACATCTCGGCTCCTGTAACAGCTTATTTGCTCTGTGCTTATTTGGGTTACATCTCAGCTCAATTAATTAGATTTTGCATTTAAAGTATGTCAATATCAAACTCAGAGGCACAGGGAGCAGGCAGCAGTTCAGCTTCCCATGAATCGAGAGCCTTTAATACAAATAATATTTATTTTAATAACAATTACAAAAGTGAGGCAATTGCCATATTAATTGTCCCTGATGGTTGCTTAAGTTTGTGAACAGCAAATGTGTATCCCGGAGCCGAGTCTCAAATGTGACTGTTAGCATGTGGAGAGTCTGCATTAGATAACAAGGCACAGTAGCTGATTGGCTGCAGGAACCCAGCTGGTTATAGTCTTGGCTGCCTGCTTAACAGATCTGTGGGGGAAATGAAGGAGGTGGAAGGGGGCTGGGGCAGTGGCAGCTGGTGTCCGGATTGGCCTGAGCGTCCTCGATTTGCGCTCTGAGTGAGACTGGGAGCCGGTGCCTGCTGTCTCCAACCTGGCAACGCAGCTCGGGATGGAGACTGCTTCAGTGCACGTCGGTTTGGCCATCTGGAGACGGCGGTCCAAACCCACATGTGCATACCACCCCCCCTCGTGTACGTCATCCCTCTGGCCCCACCCCAAGAGTGAGACTGGGAGCCGATGCCTGCTGTCTCCAACCTGGCAACGCAGCTCGGGATGGAGACTACTTCAGTGCACGTCGGTTTGGAGACGGCGGTCCAAACCCACATGTGCATACCATTCCCCCTCAGTGTACGTCATCCCTCTGGCCCCACCCCAAGAGTGAGACTGGGAGCCGATGCCTGCTGTCTCCAACCTGGCAACGCAGCTCGGGATGGAGACTACTTCAGTGCACGTCGGTTTGGAGACGGCGGTCCAAACCCACATGTGCATACCATTCCCCCTCAGTGTACGTCATCCCTCTGGCCCCACCCCAAGACTCAGCACAATTAAAAGAAAACTAAAATGGGTTTAAAACTCGTTTTAATATTATTTTATTTTTCAAGTTTTTGAGGGTGCCGACGGGGCGGCAACGCTCCTCCACCAAGCGGAGGAGCCACTGCTGGGAGGAAAAGGCCCAATGAGGAAGTGGCTTCAGCCCCGCAATCAGAGGCGGCCAGTGTTGGAGGCTCTTGCCTCTTCCTTGCCTGGCGCTACCAGTGACCTGGCTTGTTGGGCTGCAAGCAGAAGACGGAATGTGAGTCTTCCGGTCAGGAGATCAGATGTGAAAGGAATCTTGGGTAATGTTACTGGAGGTATTTGCTTCAGCTGCCTGACTGTTGCACCCTTGCTTGATTGGTTTAAAGCTTGAAAGTGTAAGTGGTGGTCACCTCTATCCCCAGTTATCATGTTGTATGTCTTTGCTACTCCCCCCTTCTTAAAATTTGGGTTAAATGTAAGGCCAATCTTCCTTTTTGAGGTGCCGTTTTACACAAACGGGGTCACATTCTCTGGTGGTGGGTGGACACATGCCTCTTCTCCTGCTCATGTCCCCATTCACTTGCTTTGGTACTTCCAATGTCTTCCCATATGTTATTAGTCCCCCTATGGATTCTGGGACCCATACCATATAGAATGACATTGTAATCACAGACTTGCTGAGACCTATTAAGGTGTGTGTGCACTTGTGCCTTTTAACATTACAAGAACTGATAGACTGACAGTCTTTTACTCTCTGTGGCTCCAATTTGAGGAACTTGTTGAAACTTTTCCCATGGGCCTTCTTTAGCCCCTTTGCATTTCCTCCTGCACAGAGTGAAGCCCAGGAATAACAAGTAGGCTTTATCTTCTTGCCTTTGAACGCCCATAGGGATTGGTCAGGGGATCTGTCAGTTTATGGTTCATCTATGAGGGCATATGCTGCTATAACTTGTTCAATCTTTGGAATAACCACTTAAGCCCAGCGGTGTGTACACATTCTACTCCTGGGTAATCAAGGTCTTCTCCATTCGCAAGAGTGTGAGCAGAAAGTATGTCCCATTTAAGTGGGCGCAGTAATTAACTCATGTTGTTTGTAACACCTGTTACCGCTCACAAGAGAGCAGATGGACAACAACCACTCTAATTGCAAAGATGCCTGGCATAAAAACTACTGGCCAAGCATGACCCTTACCATGTTACCAATTTTGCAAATCTCCACTCTCTTTAACAATCTAATGTGGGTTTTAATGATGTCTTAGTGGCCATTGTGGGACAACAACAACTCTTATTGTGCCCATCGCATAAGGATGGCCATCCGCAAACCCAGCATTAGGAGACCATCCTCGGTTACTCTTAGTTCCTGTTGGTCCTTCACCCGAGTACTTAAAGTAATTGCCTGTGCTACCTGTCATTCTTAAAAGCCGTATGCATTTGAGGTGGCTTTATCGGCTACAAAACAGACAGTCTTCTGTGTCTTACACCGACTGATGTTCCGCTGCAATCAAGGCTCCGGAAAGTTGTGAAAGGAGGTCAGTGAATTATCAGTGCCTTATTTATCTACATGTAACATCGCAGCAAGCGCCCTTGCTGCGCTGCGTTACAGGGAAAGGGCAGGAATGCACCATATTTATCACAACATGGCGCATCCCTGCATTTGCCAGTGCTGCCGCATAATGTGCTGCCTAGTCCTAACAAAGACACTCTTAACCCCTTCACTTCGGCAGCTATTCCGCCGCAGTGCTAAGGGGGCGGGGCGGAAATGCAGCGGGCGCATGCTGGTGACGGAACTGCTCCGTCACCAGCGTCGGTTGCGCTGTGCTTATGACGGAGCGGTTCCGCCATGGCCCCGCTAGCTCAATAGAACGCTCAGCGCAGGCGCGGAATTCGCGCCGCGCAGGAGCGTCGGGCGGGCCATGACGGAACCGCTACGTCATCAGCACAGCGCCACCGCAGCTGATGACAGAGCGGTTCCGTCATCAGCAGGGATGGGGTTAAACCAGGGTTGTAGAGGTGCCTGTGTTGTAAGCAAGATTGCTTAAGTGCCGAAAGTGGCACCTTCCTGCACAAAAACAATCCCCTGAAGTATTTTCCTTTTTGTATGTGTGCTGCACAATGAAGCACCCATAAAAAGAGGAAAAAACGAGGATACATTTAGATATTTCTCCTTGTTGAGCCTCACCTGGGATGTTGTAGCATTTTGACGCATTTCTAACCCGACCAGTAATGGTAAATCTAGGAATGCATCAAAATCCATGGGTGTTCCGTGGGAACACCCCCGCACCACCCTTAGAATGCCTCCCTGGGGCAGAGTGACCCAATGCAGCATAGATCGCAGAGATTTTATCAAGCCACACAAGGAGGCCTTACGGAGCTTGATAAATCGCATCTTAGGGGTTGCGTCACTTTGCATGGTGCAAAAGCAAAGCAAACCCCCTTGGTAAATATGATGCATAGTTTCAAGAGAGGTCACTGGACACAAATATAGATCCCATATTTGACGCTTGCATATTTTGTTCCTGGCAGGTGGTCTGAGTGAACAAGTGCTTAGTTTATTTACATTTGACTTTCATAAGCATGAGGGGAGGGCAACTTTGAGGCAGGTATGAAGTCCCTGCTCTCCTCTGTTGCAGATAAGCATGTCATCGGTCTTGAAAGCGCTACCAGCATTTATCGAATGGCGCTTTGGACAAGCTTAACTTTGGAGGCGACGCAGAACTCCACCATCTATTCATTTTAAGTTTATATCTACATTTGTGGTTGATATGGCACACAGCTAGGTGCAAAATAGTGAAGCACTGTGCAAGAAAAGGGGCAGGGGAATGGGGACATTTTACAAAAAGGGGTATGTATGCTAGCGAAAGAGAAGAAAGGGGAAAGAGAAGAAAGGGGAAAGTGAGAGAGCAAAATTAAAGTTATCAATTGGTCAGAGAGGAGTTTTAAAAAATGAGACTTGGGTGTGAATAAGGTGGGTTCTTCTCTTCAGGGTAGCTGTAAGCACCACGTGTGGAGCAAATGTTAAGGTCCGGCCTTAGTTGTAACTGGCGATAGCTAGCACTCAGGTTTGACTGGCAAATTAATGACCCCTTTAGGAGATCAGCTTCCATGATGGAATTTCCTTGATCAATAAATGGAATGTAATTTGTTTGTTCAAGCGGCGCATGTGAATGTAGATCATACTTCTAGGCCAGTCAGTCAGACCATAGTACCCGACTGGTCCCCTCAGTAATGTCGGACTTGTCTTTTTCCATTTATTTTTTACAACAGCCAAGTGGGTGGTACGAAGGGTCAGAAAGAAGGAGGCCCTTACCTGCTTGTTTTTATGTCCAGCTTTCTTCTTATTTCAGCCATCTTGATTTTATATTTTAATGTTTTATTCTGGATCAAGCCTCCCTGTACTCCTGCCTCCTCAACTAAATTTGACAACAGTTTCTCATGGTTATTTGTAAGGGCATAAATAAAAGGTAAGCAAGGAAATGGGCCCGAACCACTGGCTTGGTAGAAAAAAATGCAAAACATGCGGTGCATTGGGCCCTTCACAGCCAATGACCCGGTGTCACTGCACCTGCTGCACTCTTTCTCGCTTTACCCCTGCAGATCCTGCTTTTCCAATAGGGCATTTCTTCACATCAAACTGGTGAAACAATTTGACTGTATGTTTGTGGGGAATTCATTGAGGTTTGACCCTTCAAGGTGCAACTCCCCTGGAAGGGAGGGTCAATGAAGTGAAGGCGAGTAGGGCAAGGAAGGCCATGGAAGACTGCTCTAGGTAAAGTAGAGTACCAAACCAACTGAGTTGGCCCACAAGTTTGAGGAGTCATGAGCGGGACCCAGCACTTCATCTCATTTCTACCAGGTGTAACCATGGATAAGAAATGCAGGAGAAGTTAAAAACATTTTTTTTTAAGTGCCGTATTTGCCTTTATATGCTTTACACAATGTTGCTGCAACACCATTTATAGATTCATTTTTACAATGGTTAATATTGTGCATATGTTTCACAATTACAAAAAACATACTAACCGGGTGATATAAAGTTTGATAGACAGGGTATCCCATCACATGCGGGACGCAGTGCTCTGTCTGCCATGACAGCAGTTCCTGTCAAGGTACAGAGATCACTGGTGGGGCAGCATGCTCTTTAAACCTAATGTTCTCTGCCACCCTGATGAGTGTAGTACCGTCCTCCAAAATCTAGATCTGGCCCTAAGTATTTAAATAAACCAAATAATTTATGAATATTAAACTAACACTGCTTTTATGACAGTTTTTGAAATAGCACTTTGGCCATCTTAATTTGAATATGGTTTACATTTTTCATATTCTGCAGACTGATTTTCCTTCTAATGAAAAAGGTTGCAATGTTAATAAGTGGAACGCTGAAATTAATTTTGTTAACATTCATGTATGTTTTTCTCTTAACCTTTTAAAATAATCTAAAAAACAAGAAGAAATCAGTTTAGAAATTCACTCTCAATCTTAAATCCACCCATCCCTCTGTAGACTTAGCCATTTGAGGCTATCATACTTTTTAGACTACCAAACTTGCACTTAGCAATCATTAATTATCAAATTCGTAAAGACTATTCATTTACCTATGCTATTCCTCAATCCAAGTGCTTATCCCCACGATCACCAATTTCATAAATGGAAAACAAACAAACAGAGATCAAACACAACTAAACTAAATTGTAACTTCCCAAATAGCCAGAATTATTAGCTTTGCTAATGCTTTCTAAAAAAGGAATCAAGCCCAAATGCCCGAAAAAAACAGAAGTGAGACAGAAAGGGCGTGCACGCTGCATTTCAGTTAAGTGCCACAGTGAAGAGTCTGTACAAAAGTGTCCTACAACCAAGAATAGGACACACAGCTGATTTTCAGCTGCGGGCTGCCTTCTAGACGCGATATTAAGTCTGCCCTTATAGACAATGAAGAAAGTATGAATGTTTCAATGAAAACATCAGCAGGAAAACGTGTACAACTGTATGTAGTGAAGGAACAATACAGGCCCAGCCGTGCTGCAATGGCAGAAGGAAAAGCAGCACAGATAGGGTTAAGAAAGCAGATGCATAGAGTAGAGAAATATATTTAGGCAACCACCATAGCAGTGAAGGCCACAGGGCCGCCTCATGGGGAACATTTCATAAAGTATGTTGATAAGAGTCGAATAGAGGTGCAGGACAGCCAGGGTGTTAAATTCTCCCGCTTCAGGACCAGACAAGCCAAGGACACCAAGCTAGCGCCGAGACGCCCACGGGTAATTGTACGCGCTCTACAAATGTCATTAAATAAATAAATAAATAAATGTATTAAACCACAGGTGCAGACCTTCATAGTCACGTGAATAGCTATTTTTTTAGAATAGTATTTCCTTTAGTTGACAATGATGCCTGCTAGAAGTTTCCATTAGTAATTATGCATGTGACGTATTCACCTTTCAAAGGGCATATAACCCACTTCCATTTACATACAACTTGGAGCTCAGTTTCAGTTCTGTAGAGCTATCTGTGCTTCCACTTGCGCAAGTAATAAACTCTGTGCTTTGCTGCCAAATCAAAGTTGTGTAGTCTTTCATTTCGAGAACCCCCTGCTTGTCTTTGAGGCAACATAAGCCCTAAAATCGGTAATGTACCTCTCTTTTACGTTTTGCTTCAATGTTAACTGTATGCAAAACAAAGGAGTTGCAACGCCCACACCAAGACATCTAAAGGGCTCGGTGAAATTACAAATTCCATTATTGAAACAAGTCATCCAATGGGGACAGTAGAGAAAGTGTTGGGGCCCCAAAAAAACTGCAAACACCATTTTGCAGTTTTGCTAATGGACAGGGGGGATACATTAACTGTGCTGATGGCACTGCGTTCATGGATGCCCCACTAGGACATTCACATTTTCTTTTTAGGCTCAAAAACTATGCTTGGAGCTTCTTGCAGGTTTCTGCTACTCCTTTCCTCATCATCTTCACTCAGGCCAAACTGATGCTTCATCAACTGATTAGAACAGTTTCGGCCGCAGGTTTTGTGCATTCATGGGCATCTTGATAGACCGGGGGCCTGACTAACCCAAGACAGATTACCCGCCTTGCCATATTCATGTACAACATTCTCTAAATGTGTAAAGGTGGCACACGACAGCCCTGTTCCTTCTTTCAGGCATCTGTGCATAGAATGGGTTTTGTACCTGGCAGAAAGGGCTCACTGTGGCGGCGGCAGCTTTAAGAGCGAATGCGTGTGTCCACCACAGCAGCAGGCTTCTTGCTCCCTTTCTTGCAATGCTCCATGTTGGCGGCAGGCCTGTTGGCCAGCTCACTCATCCTGGTCACCTGAAGAAAGCATGCCTAGGACATCTGAGTTCCTTCAGTATACGCATCTGCAGTTGGATCAGAATCTGTCTTTCTTGATCAGAATATCAATGTATTCATCATTTGTTTCTCAAATTACACAAAAGCGTGCCATGGTGGAGTTTGCTACTGCCTGGTACTTCTCAGTGTGAAACATTTAATCTCAACATTTACTTGACGGTCCTAGCAGGCATCAGCGGTGAATGCATAGCCATTGGCAACGCCCACCGTTCACAAGGGTCAGCATGGATCTGGGCAGCCAACAATATGGAAGGACATAGCAAATAGGTACTCCTGCAAGGAGGAGGCTCCGTAGAACGCCACCTTGCACGGAAATTCGATCTTCGCCAGATTGCATTGACAATTAGGGCGCCCAAAACTGCAGTCAATTCACGGTGGCACTTGGTCGAAGAGAAATCGGCAAGATGCCCAGAGAGATGCAAGACAGTGCAATGACCAGCAATGGACACGTCCACGAGTGAGGGAGGCTAGCCTTTTCATTATTTCAGAGCTATTTAAGTCTTTGTTGCACGATTGAGACGGGGGAGGAGGAGAGAGTACATATATATTACTGGTGTCTCAGAATGACTGAAGAAACTGTATCATAGTCAATGACATGTCAAACTAACCTTTAGATGCACTGAACTGTTGGGAAACATCATAATTTCCCTATAGTTAAGTGAGCCTCTGCTTTTACTAAACTCACTGACCGCCTAGGTCATCTGAAACATGCTTCACTACAGTGACTCCTTAAATCCCAGTCTTCCACTTCAATGCCATTTTCAGGACTGGCTTTAGCACTGGTGGCGCCCCTTGCAACAATTTTTTTGACGCTACCCCATGACCACCTTCTACACTTATTTCCTCACTACCACCCTCTAACAGTGCCCCTCATCTCTACATGCCCCCTCCCCAAAAAAAATTGAATTTTTGTAAGGTGCTACTCATAGTTCACTCACATTCAGTTATGTTATCTGCATGGACCATGTTTGCTGCAGCAGGCACATTAACCCTTTGCGCTACTTTAGGAGGAGTCAAAACTGCCACTAGACAAAACAGTAATCTCTCTCCAGCAGGAACATTAATTACCAGAGTTATCTTGACATTTTTAGTGTTGCCTGAAAACTGCTGGACACACAAGGAACTCTGCAGCAGGTGCTTTAAACCTATAAGCTATTTTTAAACACTAAGTTCCCACCCTCCTCCCAGGTCACCGCCATATACGGTTGGACCAGTCGTACCGTCCGAAAGCCGGCCACATTAGTTGGACCTGGATCGACAGACTGTACGCTGTTACACAGAGCCTAATGACAAGCTAATGAGGAGTCTCACAAGAAGAACACTTTATCACATGATGGTCGGTCAATAATGTACCTGCCAGGAGGCGTTTGCATATAGCACACTCTGTTTGTCCACCCTAAACAAGGTAGGTAAATAATGCAATGAATCTCTGTAGGATTACGCAAACTATATTCATCTTTGTCCTGCGAACCGTAAAACCCAGCTTTGTTGCCTTTGATGAGCTCTTTTATAAAACTGGTATGCGACACACTAGCCCAAAATGCCAAACTTAACAATGTTAACCATATACAAATCAACCCAATTTTCGGAATGGGAGCTTAGAATGCAGTCCAAACTCTTGCAGAAGCATTGCTGAATAGTAATACGAATGCTCTTAATTGCAAGTTTATTGTCCTATCCTTACACAACAAAAACAGAGCTCATAAGCCAACAAATAAAGGAATAAACCACATAAAAAGACATGAGGGTAAAATAATTCCAATTTCCAAATTGTCAGATGCCAACCCATGACAATAATCGGGTTTTGTTATACTGGCTTACAAAGCGCATAGCTGCCCCCAGAAGGGGACTTCCCAGCGTTCGCCTACTACACTAAGAAAATGAATCCCAGAGCCAAAACAGAAAACCTAAACTGCAAACAGTCAGGTCTTCAGCTGCTTTCTAAAACAGAGATGGTTGTGAGTAGTACGTAAATCTAAAGGCAGGCGGTTCCATAAAACAAGAGCTATCGATCGAAAAGAGTGTCCTCCCAACCTGATCCCATTGGTACAAGGTATCACAGCCAAATTCAAGTCAGCAAATTCAAGTCACCTGATCCGAGGGCTCTAATAGGTTTATACGACTGCATACATACCAATAGACCCGATTCAGGCGAAAGACTACCGGTCAAGCCGAAAATGGCTTTATTTTAGCTGTCTCCCGCCTGAAATTGCATTTTCTACAATAGAAGTCAACGGGGAATTTTCGTTCTCCGGATTTTTAATTTTAAATCTCCCAATTCCCTATCCTAAAATGTTGGCATGTATGCGACTGCACCAGCATGGGTGGAGGAACTGTGGGGGACGCAGGGGATTTATCCCACCCCCTCAGATTTTGGAGGAGGGAGGACAAGGGTGTAACAAACGACCCAGAAGTTTAAAAAGAGACAGCGATGCAGTCTGTTTAAACTTCATTTGTTTTTCAGTCCATTAAAAGCATGGGGACTGCAAAAAGAACTACATTGACCAGAGTCCTTAGGGGCGACACCGCCGGTGTGTGAGTAGTGTGCGACCCCACCCCCATTTGCAAAAATAATGAAGTTTTATCAGGTTGCAGACTTAAATTCTGTAGATCTCTTTCCCGAATTCAAGAGCTGTAACGCGCCTGGCACTAAAAGGGCGTCAGATCCCCTGTGCAACTCATCTCCTGTGCTGTAGCGTGGGCTACTGCAGCTTCCATGACACAGAAGATCCCCATCCGACGGTGTGCTGGACTCTAGTTCTTCACACATCATTCAAAGGCCTTTTAAAAGTAGAGGAGGCTTTGTGTTTTTTAATTGCTTCTTTTGCCCCCTGTGGTCCTGCGCTCTCCAGCTGACTTGCGAGGTGTCAATCAAAGACTTGGACAGATCAACAGGGATGAATGCCCCATTAGCATATTGACAAACACACTGGAGTAGTACCTTGTCACACTCTTTACTACTACAAAGGAGAGGTTATGCAAGTTTCCTTTAAAATATAAATGAGCAAGACGGTTACATTGTATTATGATTTTGGCATTTCTATATCGCTTTCCTAACCCTTGGGGTCCCAAGAAGCTGTAACATAAATATTTATGACAGAATCTAAATGTGAATGGCTTTTTTATTTTCTTAGTGCATTGAAATCATTCATAAGACACCATTTAAACAGAATCTTTAATGAAAAAAGTTATTTCTGTCACCAGGTTCTATAGATGATTTTATATTGTGGCCCAGCCCTCCATGTCCAAATGCTCTGCTCTTTTCCAGGTAATGTTTGTGTTTAAGAAAGCGTACTGTAAGCTCTGTTGCAGTGTGAGTGCATGTTGCATTTTCCTTCTACGGAAGCTGTTTTGTGTACGGTCTGGTACTGCCTAAACCCCCCTCCCCTTACTTAGCCAAAGTTCCTTGGGGTGTGGACCCTCCCGGCTAACGTGAAGTTCACCGCCCCCACATTCCCCCAAGGCAATCAATTCAAACACAACCACTGTTTGGATTAGGGGTCATTAAACCTTGGCCGTATTTTATTATTAAAACATAAAAATTGTATTATTTACATTTTTGCAATACACAGAAAGTCCAATACATTGATAGGTACAAGATGTCAATTGGCTAACCTTAACATGCCTCTAGTGCATAGCTATTCCTATATTAATCTAAGCAAAGAGGATATTCACTTACTGGGTATCCCTGTTAGAGACTACGGCAAGGTCAATGACGAGCAGCCCCTGGTCTTGATCAAACTAGGTCCCAAAATCTCCTAGCGGAGTGATGTTGCGCAGGGGGTCCAGTTTACCGGATGGATACCTACCCCGGTGCCCCCCCCCCCCCCCCCCCACGCCCTCAAAGTTAACTTCCTAAAAGGGGTGTTGCAGTTATGCATCGTTGAGCCCTTGTGCGCATGCAGGGATTGGCCAACCAGCCTACTGGAAGCGAGACTTCCCTTACCCCGCACCCTTTCAGCCTACCGGCTGTAACTGCCCCTGGAGTTCCATGAGAGACCCTCTGTCTCCCCCTGGGGCATCCCCCTTTGACAATGGCGATGCCCGCTACGGACCCAAAACTATGCCCACCAATGATGACCTTACCGCCTGACCGAAGGGAAACACATAAAAATGACAAGATAACTTTCCTGAAAATAGAAACAAAACTATTTAAGGGAAACATTTCATTCAGATAGTAAGACAACTCATCAGACAAGTAGATTCCATTAGATTACTTCAACTAAAATAGAACTTATGGGCCTTTTAAGTATTTGAAACACCGGATTGGACCTCTGAAGGTTGGTACCCTTCATTTCACACAAAAATAGTCCAAAGACCGCAAAGCACTTACACACTTCTATCCATCCATACATTAGAATTAGTCTAGAACAACCATCTATCTCGCTCCTATGCACCTCAAATTCGTACATAAGAGCAGCAAAACCTCTTGGTAGGAGCACAACTCGGATCACCACATACAACAGATGTGCAACCTTTGGGTGTTAAGCAGGTACTAATGAGCTGAAACCTTGGCCCATACAGTGTTAAGATTTGTTAACATGTCAATATAATGAAGTAATACCATCACAAAAACTGTCATTATGCAGCACAACGTGATTTTTACTGCTGCATAATTTAATCAATGCTGTCACATCATTTGGTCCTCCCTGGTCTATGGGCAATACATCCATTGTTTGGAGAGTGAAGCCCAGTTGGTTAATATGTAGGTGGGCGATTAACAGGGTGAGTCGAGTCAGAGCCGAAGGCCTGGCTTGGTTTTGGAGCCTGTGCAGGTGCAGTGCCCTGAAAATGTTTGCCATGAAAATCACACCAAACACCACTTAAAATATGATAAAGTCTCTTCAAAGTTTGAAAAAAAGTTTTTCTTTAACATGTGGAAGTTTTGACATCAACACATCACAATATAGCACTGCACTGAGAAATATTTTTTAAAGCGATAGTTTTTAAATATAAGCTTAGAACCATTCCTGTCCTGACAACTGTTAGACGGACCGGGAGGGTCGGCCGAGGATAAGGGGAGAGGTCTCCGGGGAGAGCCGTCTCCGACGATCGTACAGACAAGTAACTTCCCCCCCCACAGACGGACACCACACAAGGGTAAAGTTCAACGAAACTTTATAGGTAATTCTTTACGTACGATGAATGGTACAAGGAGGTCTGGACTCAGGGGTCCCCTCGATTCTGGTCTCTGGTTTGGGAGAAGGGTAGCGGGACAGTCTTGTTACCAAAAGATGGGTATAGCTCTCAATCCTCGAGCTCGGCGTTCTAGATGATCGGGCCGCGGCGGAGCCAGCAGGTCCCGAGATGGACGAAGGAAGCGACGGTCCGCGGCGGAGCCAGCAGGTCCCGATGAAGATGGTAGTTACAAACGGTCCGCGGCCACGCCAGCAGGTCCCGACGACGATGAAGGTTTACGAAGGTTACGAAGGTTGCGGCAGCGCCAGCAGGCAGGACGATGATGCGCAAGGCAGGGCTACGGCAGCGCCAGTAGTCCGTCAAGGATGAGTTCTTCTCTGCGTCTCTCGACTCCAGGATACAACTGCCTTCCTGCTCTGGAGCTGCCCCAGTTATAGGGCTGGTGCCCTTTGATGTCCGGACCCTCGCACTTGGAGGTCGGGAGGTCCGGGATGAGGGAGTCCAGACACCCAGCAGGGGGGTGGAGCCAGCGCCCGAGGAGGCGATGGGCGAGCGGCACTTGGCGGGGGAGAGCCATCGACGCCTCTTTCTCCCATTGACTTGCCAAGTAGCCCGCTCACCTCCTGGGTGGATGGTGGTGCCGGGATGTCTGAGGCCTGGCTAGGCCCAGGGTTGAGGTCGGCCGGGGGCCAGGCGGCCTCGTGGTGGAGTGTCCAAGATGGCGCCCAGGCTGGGCGCGCGGGCCAGTAGTGGGTCGGGCCCACGAGGTCGATATGTTCAGGGGCCGGGGTCCCGGAGGGGACGGAAGACGAGCAGTGGTGGTGTGTGGCCCTTGTGTGTCCGGGCTCGGGCCTGGTCGGGCCGAGGGGGGAGCGGCCCTTCATGTGGCCTGTCCAACATGCGTCCCCCCCAGCTGAAGGCGGGGAGAGTCACCCATCCTCTTGGGGACTCTCCTCGTCGAGGCGGAAAAACCGGGACAGGCCATCCGCGTTGGCGTGATCTGGCCCAGGCCGGTGCTCAACAGTGAAGTCCATCCCTTGTAGGGAGATGGACCAACGTAGTAGTTTCGGGTTTTCCCCCCGCATCTGCATCAGCCACTGCAGGGGTCGATGGTCGGTCTGTACCCGGAAGTGTGTGCCAAAGAGGTAGGGCCGGAGCTTTTTGAGGGCCCATACCACAGCGAAGGCCTCCCTCTCTATGGTGCTCCAGCGTTGTTCTCGGGGTAGGAGTCGCCTGCTGATGAAGGCCACTGGCTGATCAAGGCCTTCGGTGTTCACTTGAGACAGGACTGCCCCAATGCCATGGTCGGAGGCATCCGTCTGGACGACGAACTCCCGGCTGTAGTCGGGGGCCTGGAGCACAGGGGCGGAGCACATGGCGGCTTTCAAGTGTTCGAAGGCTGTTTGACAATCCGGGGTCCAGTTGACTTTCTTGGGTTGATTTTTGGACGTGAGTTCTGTGAGGGGCCCCACTATGGTACCATAGTCTTTCACGAACCTTCGGTAATAGCCCGTGAGGCCCAGGAAGGCGCGTACCTCGGTCTGGGTGATGGGGGGCTGCCAGGACTGGATGGCGGCAATCTTGAGCTGCAGAGGGGCCACCAGGCCGCTTCCCACCTGGTGTCCGAGGTAGGTTACGGACCCCTGACCAATTTGGCATTTGCTGGCCTTAATCGTGAGGCCAGCCCGCCGGAGGGCCTGTAGCACCGCTCGGAGGTGGTGGAGGTGCTCGGGCCAATGGTGGCTATATACAGCGATGTCGTCTAGGTAGGCGGCGCTGAATCCTTCGAGCCCTGCCAGGACCTGGTTGACGAGCCGCTGAAATGTTGCTGGAGCATTCTTCATGCCAAAGGGCATGACCTTGAAATGGTAATGGCCATCAGGGGTGGAGAAGGCAGAACGTTCTTGGGCCCGGGGTGTGAGGCCGATCTGCCAGTAGCCCGCCGTCAGGTCGAAAATACTGAGGTAGCGGGCAGCCCCCATGCGGTCGATTAGTTCGTCTGCCCGGGGGATAGGATGTGCGTCTGTTCGGGTGACCGCATTCAAGCCCCGGTAGTCGACGCAGAACCGGAGTTCTGGTGTGGTGCCGGGAGCGGCTGCTTTGGGGACCAGTACTACAGGGCTGGCCCAGGGGCTGTCTGAGGGCTCGATGACCCCGAGCGTGAGCATTCTGGTTACTTCTTCCTGGATGCAGGCCCGTACCCGATCTGGCACGCGGTAGGCCCGGTGGCGGATAGGGGGGTTGTCCCCCGTGTCCACGTCGTGCACACACCAGGAAGTGACACCTGGGGTAAGGGAAAACAGGCTGGCGAACTGCAACAGAAGGTCTCGACACTCCTGGTGTTGTTCCCGGGTGAGGGCCTCCGAGAGTCGGACCCCATCCACGGAGCCGTCTTTCTCTCGAGTCCGTAGGAGGTCAGGGAGGGGCTCGGAGTCTTCTTCGGCCCCATTGGCCATCAGGAGGCTGAGTTCTGAACGCACAAAGTGGGGTTTCAGTCTATTAGCGTGGAGGACCCGGAGGGGGTTCCGGGCAGATTCCATGTCGATGAGATAGGTGGCAGGGCCCTTGCGCTCGACTACTTTGAAGGGCCCCGTCCACTTGTCTTGCAGGGCGCAGGGTTCGGTGGGGGACATCACCCATACCTGTTGCCCAGGTTCAAATTCGATGGAGGAGGCATTCCGGTCATACCACTTTTTCATGTCCTCTTGGCTGGCCTCTAGGTTGGCTTTTGCCAGCTCTCTGAACCGCCGGGTCTGGTTGCGGAGGGTTAGGAGGTACCGGAAGACATCTGGGGGGTTCTTTAGAGGGGGCATCTCCCAGCCTTCCTTGACTAGGCTGAGCGGCCCCCGTACTGGATGTCCATACAGCAGTTCAAACGGGCTGAAGCCGAGGGACTTCTGGGGGACCTCCCGATATGCGAAGAGGAGGCACGGCAGCAGCACATCCCACTGGCGACGGAGGGGCTCTTCCAACCCCCCAATCATCCCTTTGAGCGTGCGGTTGAACCGCTCAACGAGTCCGTTTCCTTGAGGGTGATAGGGGGTCGTGAATCGGTAGGTGACCCCACACTGTTGCCAGAGGGACTTCATATATTTGGAAATAAAGTTCGTGTCTCTGTCGCTGACGACTTCTCGGGGGAAGCCCACACGGGAGAAGATTCCCATCAGAGCCCGGCCGACTACCGGGGCTGTCACAGTCCGCAGGGGAACAGCCTCGGGGTAGCGGGTGGCGTGGTCCACTAGCACCAGGATGAACCGATGGCCTTGTTTTGTACGCGGGTCCAGGGGCCCCACAATGTCTATCCCGACCCTCTCGAACGGGGTGGTGACCACGGGAAAAGGTTGCAGGGGGGCTTTTAGTTTGCGGCCGCTCTTTCCACTGGCTTGGCACGTGGGGCAAGATCGGCAATGCTGGTGTACATCGTCCCTCATTTTGGGCCAGAAGAAGTGGGTCACCAGGCGGCTGTAGGTTTTATCCTGACCCAGGTGTCCAGCCAGGGGGACATCGTGGGCCAGGTTTAGCAGAAAGTCCCTGAAACGGAGGGGTACCACTAGCACTCGGCTGGCCCCCAACTCCGCGATTCTTTGTTCACTGTATAGCAAATCATTGTCCCAGTAGATCCAATGAGTTCCGGAGGTATCCCCTGCGCTTTGGGCGAGGGCTTGTTGGCGGAGTCCCTCGAGGGAGGGATAGGTCTTCTGTTCTTGGCGAAACTGTTCTTGCGTGGGCCCCCCCTCTTGAGGCCACTGATCGAGGTTAGCGAGGTCTGGAGGTTGAGCTGGTTCTGGGGGGACGTCACGGTCGGTGGTTTCGGCTGGGGCGACCGGAGGCGGAGGCGCCGGCCATTCGGGTTCCTCGGGTCGGGGTTTGGCACGGGCGGCCATGGACCGGGTGGTGACGCATGCCCAGTCCGGGATGCCTAACATCCCCAGGTGTTCTCGTCGTTCTACGGCTGCCCACGGAGAGCTTTCAAGGTCATTCCCCAGGAGGCAGTCTACGGGGGCATCGTCTCGGACCGTTACTTTCAACATGCCGGAGACCCCTCCCCATTCGAAAGGGACGCAGGCCATCCGACACAGACTCTCCGAGTTATCGGCTGAACGGACAGGGCAGAGAATGTTTGGTAGGAACTGTTCTGGGGTCACCAGGTGACAGCGGACGGCTGTTACACTGGCCCCGGTGTCACGGAGGGCTTCGGCCCGGCGTCCATTGATGCTCACCCATTGGCTGTACTTCTGGGTGTTAGCGGGTAGGGGGACCCGCGGGACCATGTCTTTCCCCCCTAAGCATGCTAGAGCCATGGCGGCTGGCTCCCATTCTTGATGCTCTTGCTCATATTCTTCTTGTTCCTCTGAGATCTGTTCCTCCCCCAGAGCAGCAGCGGCTACTTGGCGGGGTCTTGGGCTCTGATACTGGGGGCAGTTTGGGTCGTTTGCATAGTGGCCGACTCGTTGGCATCGATGGCACGTAACATTGGCTCGATATCCCGGTCGCGCCGGGGTGCTGCCCCGGTTGGCCGGGGGGGTGGTGCTGGTAGCGGGGGTGACCGGAGCGTTGTCTCTTCCGCGTCCTTGGCCTCCTCCTCCTCCTCGGGGACGGTGCTGACCGTTGTTGTTCCGGCTCTGTTCATAGGACCCATTTCGGCCCACTCTGGTGATTTCCCACCGGTCAGCTTCGGCTGCGAGCTGCCGGGGATCGGTCAATTTGCTGTCGAGGAGGTGCTGGCGGAGCTCAATGAAGCAATTGTTCGATAGATGCTCCCATACCATGAGATTGAAGAGTTGTTCGTAAGTTGTGACCTTGCTTCCTTTGATCCAGCCCTCGAAGGCTCGGCTAAAATAGTTTACATAGTCTACCCAAGTTGTACCCGGGATGCGGGTGCAGTCTCGGAACCTCTGACGGTACATCTCGGGTGTGAGGCCATAGCGGGTGAGGAGTGCAGCTTTCATATGGTCATAGGAGGTCATCTGGTGGTCCGGGAGCTGTAGCAGGGCGTCACGGCCCTCATTGAGGAATCTCCCCCATAGACCGGCTCCCCAGTCGCTTCTATCGATCCGGTGGGCGGTCATAGCGATTTCGTAGGCCTTAAACCATTGCTGGATGTCGTCCTCTCGGAAGTATTCTCGAACGACATCCTTGGGGATGTGTACCTTTTTCTCTGTTGCCCCTGGGGTGTGGGGTTGCTCGGGCACCCCTACTTCTTTATTCTGCTTGCGTAGGTCGATCTCAGCTAATTTTCGCTCGTGTTCATATGCCAATTTCTTCTCCTCGAGCTCCCTTTGTCTCTGTTTTTCCTCTCTTTCCTCTCGGAGACGCAGGTGCTCTAAGTTTATTTTTTGTTCGGCCAACTTAAGTTCAACATCCATTTTGAGCCGGGCCATTTCCAGCTCGTGTAGTCGGGTTTTTTCTCGTTCCTGGATCTCGTCTTGCGAGAGACCCGTTCTTCGCTCCTCAGGGGCTGTGGTGTTTTTTTCTATTGCTGCGATGTTTTGATCGGGGGTTCCGGCAGCCCCGGTTTCTGCCCAAGACTCTAGGGCATGCTTGAAATCGTCCTTGGTACTTAGACCGGTGGTAGCAATACCTAGTTCGATGCAGAATTGTTTTAATTCACGATGGCTGTACTCGTCCAATTTCTCCATCTGAAATTTCTCGGTGGATCCGCTTTCTTTGTTTGACATCGTGATTTCGTCGTGGGGTGAGCTACTCTCTGTACGATAATGCGGTGATTCGGATCGCGCCGCTGGCCACCAATGTTAGACGGACCGGGAGGGTCGGCCGAGGATAAGGGGAGAGGTCTCCGGGGAGAGCCGTCTCCGACGATCGTACAGACAAGTAACTTCCCCCCCACAGACGGACACCACACAAGGGTAAAGTTCAACGATACTTTATAGGTAATTCTTTACGTACGATGAATGGTACAAGGAGGTCTGGACTCAGGGGTCCCCTCGATTCTGGTCTCTGGTTTGGGAGAAGGGTAGCGGGACAGTCTTGTTACCAAAAGATGGGTATAGCTCTCAATCCTCGAGCTCGGCGTTCTAGATGATCGGGCCGCGGCCGAGCCAGCAGGTCCCGAGATGGACGAAGGAAGCGACGGTCCGCGGCGGAGCCAGCAGGTCCCGATGAAGATGGTAGTTACAAACGGTCCGCGGCCACGCCAGCAGGTCCCGACGACGATGAAGGTTTACGAAGGTTACGAAGGTTGCGGCAGCGCCAGCAGGCAGGACGATGATGCGCAAGGCAGGGCTACGGCAGCGCCAGTAGTCCGTCAAGGATGAGTTCTTCTCTGCGTCTCTCGACTCCAGGATACAACTGCCTTCCTGCTCTGGAGCTGCCCCAGTTATAGGGCTGGTGCCCTTTGATGTCCGGACCCTCGCACTTGGAGGTCGGGAGGTCCGGGATGAGGGAGTCCAGACACCCAGCAGGGGGGTGGAGCCAGCGCCCGAGGAGGCGATGGGCGAGCGGCACTTGGCGGGGGAGAGCCATCGACGCCTCTTTCTCCCATTGACTTGCCAAGTAGCCCGCTCACCTCCTGGGTGGATGGTGGTGCCGGGATGTCTGAGGCCTGGCTAGGCCCAGGGTTGAGGTCGGCCGGGGGCCAGGCGGCCTCGTGGTGGAGTGTCCAAGATGGCGCCCAGGCTGGGCGCGCGGGCCAGTAGTGGGTCGGGCCCACGAGGTCGATATGTTCAGGGGCCGGGGTCCCGGAGGGGACGGAAGACGAGCAGTGGTGGTGTGTGGCCCTTGTGTGTCCGGGCTCGGGCCTGGTCGGGCCGAGGGGGGAGCGGCCCTTCATGTGGCCTGTCCAACAACAACCCTTTATGCAGTGCACATTCTTATAAACTGAGTATCATTATAGTCCATTAAATTAAACTGAAGAGGTTGTGTACAGCCGGTACTCTGAACTCATGTATTTGAAGGTGCTTTCATATGCAATTGTGAAGAAAAATGAAGATGGGTAAAATAAAAAATATTTCCTTGAGATCACATCACACAATTTGGTTAAGCGGGGAAGCCATGGTGAATCCACGTTTTCTGGTTTCACGTTGTAAAAATCACCCACTAAATTGGTATTTATTTGTCTCTCCTTTTTAGCTCAGATGTTAAAATTGTTTTGTTTTTTCATGAGGGTACAGTGAGGGTGTCAGGCAGAAGCCACATGAAAGCTCGGCTTGTTATGGGCTCGAGGTTCCAACAGGACATTGATCTGAGCCAGGACCAGGCTTCAGACTCAAGCCTGCATGAGCTTTCAGTGACATACCCACCTCTAGGTTTATATGATTACTTCAGATATCTGTATGTATAACCAGTTAGTGTACTTGAGACTAGTGACTTGTGTGTTTATAGACCTATGGGGTACTAGCCTGGGAGAGAAAGCACTGTGAATATGTTGGACAATTTAAAAATATATTACAGGCTCCATACAGTAAAAGACAGACTGCCAGAAAATAGACAGAAAGCATCAAGGGGAAATGTACTAACTTTTTTCACCAGGTTTGCATCACCAAAACGTTGGAATTAACTCTCAAACACACATCTTGATTTGCATTGGAATGTTACCCAACATGAAGCAAAGTAGAGCTACGCGCTACTTTTCTGCAAGGGTACTTTCCATGGGTTGCACATGGGCATTCCCATGGAAAGCCAACTCCACCCTCACCACACACATTCGCACACACTGCAGTATATTACAATAACAACTACACCAAAGCATATAATCAAAGACGAGAACTATTGATTTTGCAAATGCTTGTTCATTTTAAGTAATCTGCTAAAGTCCGTGCTTTCCATCTGTCTACCTTGTGTACTTTTCTCCCTCCTCCACAGCTCTCTATCCTATCTAGCCTGTGTGCTTCTCCCCCCTCCCCTGCATTGCTCCACCTTGCTCTCTTTTGCTCGTTTGCTCCCACCACCAGCATATAACTTCTCACGTCACTGTTGTGCTTATGTAGGGAGCATGCCCCTGTGCTGCTACGCTACCGCCCACTCCTTCATGTTGCCTCTCCCTCGCCACCCGTGTCCATGTGTCGCCTCCACACTCATTGCTTCCACCCAACCACTTTAAAAAACACTTTCAATCTTTTTTCTGTTTAGTTATCGATTCAACTCTAATCAGTAACTAAAAAAAAGGCGCCCTGCTTAAGACTATAACAGTGGCACCCTTTCTTCCTTCAATCAAACTCTCCACTGCTCTATATTTAGCATTGTGGTCAATCTCAACCTTTTTGAATGGCTTTGGTCAGCATTCCATTCTATCAATTTTTAGCTTGACTGTGTTATTACAGAAGAGGACCAACAAAAAGCAAATCACTCTCTCTCAGCTGCAAACAGAACACCAGATCCCAAATTCTCTGGGCATGTCAAGTGCACTGTGGAAGGTTACAGATACTGATGATGTGCGTACATAGATGAAAGCCTAATTATAGAATTGTCAATACAGCTGCAGGCAGCAGCGTGTGTTAATCATGAAAAGATTGATTATTCCAAAAATGGAAACTGTGTATAATGTACATGAGCGAAGAAGAAAGTGTTCCTTATTTATACTGCTGTAACTCTGGGGTCTGCGTGCTCACACTGAGGCACTTATTCGTGATATTGCTACACACCAAATTAAGTAATAAAGTCATACCATAAACCATGTTTTTGCATTTGTCACCCCGAGTGGGACGGGTATGCTCAGACGTGAGTCCCGTGCTCTCCATGCCACTGGAATCAAGCTGTCCTGGCTGATGAGGGCTGAAAGCCCTAAACCGGTCCTAGGATGCTTGTTTCCAGTCAAGGGAGGACCTGGCTTGGCAGTTCGGGCTAGACTGTTCCCATGGGGCACAGGGTCAAGACTGATTTGCATATGGCTGGGTTCAAACTGGAATGGAATGGAATGGTGAGCAAAAAAACGATGGATTTAGGCCCAGATCTCTGTACTGGGGTGAATGTATGACATTGTTCTACATTCGGTCCATCAACTGTTGTTTTTGCATACCATAAACGAAACCAGAGTCTGGGTGACACTACTGTTGCACATCAGGTGACAGCGCTTTTGACCCTACTATTGCTCATCAGGTGACAGCACGTGTGACCCTACTGTTGCACATCAGGTGAAAGCGCGTGTGGGATTGCTCGTCTCTTGAGCAGTGGGTCGTGAGACGATTTATTGAGAACTGCTAAAGCTGAAGCAATTAATAAAGATGCCTTTAAAATTCTGTATTTATTGTGTTACATTAGCTGCACTTCAAAGACAGATCAAGTGTCAGGCTATCTCTTCTGACAAATTGCTGCTTATTTTTGTAACACGGTGACTGGTGCTTACAAACACTCCTTATTTTGCAGTCAGAGATAGAAAAGCAAAGTGAATTATGTGACAATCTTGCTGGGGTACAGGGAGTGTGAAAGGAAAAGCTGTAGGATGTAATTTTTGTAACACAACAAAATGTAAATATCTGTGAATGAACTACACACATTCAGTAGTGTGGAATGCAAAAATGAAGCATATTGTAATTTTGAAGTGTGATGGAACCAAAGATTTGAATAGGATCAAAATAATCAAGACACTTTAAAGCTGTGTGTCTGTTCAAATTTGGTGGCCATTTGAATGAAAAAGGCGTGGTCTGTAAATGATATTATGCTAGCATATGATGCCCACGAATAAATTTGCGTAGCTGGGGGGAAAGCAAGTGCCCATCGCCGTCCCTGACCTCTGTATGTACAGTTGATCCTCGAATAAGAAGATGTTATGGGTCAGGCAGAATTTTACAAACTCGAGAGTCATGATGTTATGCCTTGCGGAACGTAGCTGACGCTGTTCTAAGGCGTGTTTGACAGCTTCCAAACCATGTTGATGTTCTATCCTAGTATATAAACTAGTGATGTCCAGTACCATCAACAGGTACCCTGATTCCCATTCAAGGTCCTGTGTTTTCATCAAAAAGTCCTTTGTGTCCCTAACATATGATTCTAAGGTAGACACCAAAGGAAACAGGGTGTTATCGACGAATCGGGACATATATTTTCTGTTAGACTTCCTATAGAGGAAATAATTGGACGACCAGACGGACAGTCACGATGCTTATGTAATTTAGGGAGGTGGTAAAATGTTGGTGTCATAGGACAATTAGTTCGCAGGAATAAATGTTCATCTCTACTGAGCATCTGAAGGTCGTACCACTTTTTAATCAGTTCATCATATTCTTTAATGCTCTGTTGATAGATTTCACTGGTACATTTGAAGTGTGATGGAACCAAATATTTGAATAGGATCAAAATAATCAAGACACTTTAAAACTGTGTGTCTGTTCAAATTTGGTGGCCATTTGAATGAAAAAGGCGTGGTCTGTAAATGATATTATGCTAGCATATGATGCTTTAGTTGCACTAACAAAATGTGTATATATGTGTATATATATATATATATATCAGCCCCATGTCCATTAAAGCTAGGTGGGTCGTGAAAGTTTGTTTTTGGGAAGGGCTGGTGGAGGGAGAACGAGGTAGGGAGAGTGAGAGAATCCACTAGAGGATTACAAATAGTGACTCTTACCTTCACTTGTATCTGCTTCCTTGCCTGCAATGCCCGTGATAAAGGAATAAAGTGTACCGAAACGCGTAGGGCGCTAAAATGAAACGAGGTGTTATCTGCTAATTGCCGAAAATAAAGGACGACGTGAACAATAAAACGGATTCCTTCTGTTCCTTTGAGCGCGGTCCCAAAATGGGGTAACTTGCATGTGATATGTAAATATATATATATATATATATATATATATATATATATATATATATATATATATATATATATATATATATATATATATATATATATATATATATATATATATATATATATATATATACACATACACGCACACACATATACAGATAATATATAAATATATATAGTGAGCGCGGTCCCAAAATGGGGTAACTTGCATGTGATATGTAAATATATATATATATATATATATACACATACACGCACACACATATACAGATAATATATAAATATATATATATATATATACACACACACACATATAAAAACGACGCTGGTCTGTACCACCTTCCCTTGAACAGACTCCACAGGAAAGCAGTAATGTTAGTTAACTTCAGCGTTGCCGCACATAACGCGTTTCGGCTGGATCCCCAGCCTTTGTCAAACTGCCAATACATCATCACAGTCACCAAGAAATGCATACAACATGTCCAGTGTTACGTGTAAACAGGGAACAAATACGTCGCCACCCAGCAATCAATTATTTTCATTTCCCTCTTGACAAAGTGCGGTTATATATATATATATATATATATATATATATGTCCATAATAAGACAGTTTTCTCTAAATCTATCAAGAATACAGTAGTACGTTTTTAGCAGAAACCTCTGAATATTTTGACTTAAAGGTCACCAATGGAACACCACTTATGTTTAATTCAGAATCTCCCAGGGCACCAACTTGTTGGAAGGGGCTCGCTGGAGAGTGCGCCCTGCTGGCCTCCCCCGCAGCAGTTTAAATGAAGTACATGAATTCACCGAGCACGGAAACATTTTTGATTTTTAGTTACAGCTAATTAACAGTAACCGCATACACTCCTTCCGTTTCCTGATTACTCTTTCAGAATTATAAACCTTTTTTTCCGTAGATTGCTTTCCGTAGCCGCCCATGCAGAATTCTCAGTCCCTTGGCGCAGGGTGTCCAGGCAGCACATCACAGAGTTGCAGCGAAGACAAAAACCCCAGAATACAAAAGGAAGTCTGGAAAAAAGACACACACAGCCTCCTCTTAACGCAGTGATGCCACATGCAACAGAAAAAGAATGCACGCTCGCTCGGGGTACTTTAAATCCGAGGAACCGAAAGATTCGTCATAATTTACATCCAAACCGAAGAAGCCTACAAGCTCCAGAGACAATGAAGCGAAACCAGCCAGAGGCCAGTAGGGATATCAAATCACTGAAGCCAACAGAATAACAAATGTGTATCCTGTTAGGCTGCACGCTCCCAAGAGGTGGGAAAATGCCTGAAAAAGCACTAAAACGTGAGTCAACGTGCCTTGACTGACGGCCGCCGTGTCACCTACCAAAATGTTAACTGGCCTTATAAAATGGTCGCTGATACAATGGGGTTGAAGCCCAAAGAAGCCCAGTCCAAATGTAGCTCAAAAGAAGCCCGATGTAGCCTGGGATGCACCATTGTACCAAACTCCCTGAGGGGCACCACCCCCCCCTATGGTCGACTGCCCCCCAAAGCCCATCCTGATAGGCTGTTCACTCCCAAGCAGTGAGAAAATGCCTGAAAGAGCACTGAAACGCGAGTCAACATGCCTTGACTGACGGCCACCATGTCAACTAGCAAAATGGTGACTGGGCTTATAAAATTATCGATGATATAACGGGCTCTTAGCCAGGGGCGTAACACAGGCCCCCGCAGCCCACGCAGTGCGGGGGGCCCGAAGCTCCAGGGGGCCTCCTCGGCACTGCACTCTGTCCAGAGAGCTCCTAATTGAGCCCGGTGGGGCCCCTCTACATACCTTGAAGGGAGGCCCCCTCAATTATCGTTACGCCAGTGCTCTTAGCCCGAAGAGCCCAGCCCAAATGTAGCACAAAAGAAGCTCAATGTAGCCCAGGCTGCGCCATTGTCCCAAATTCCCAGGGAGCCACACCTCTCTAAGGTCGGCTGTCCCCCAAAGCCCGTCCTGATAGGCTGTTCGCTCTCAAAAGGAGGGAAAATGCCTGTAAAGGAACTGAAACATGGGTCAACGTGCCTGATGAGGTGTCTTTAAAAAGCAGTAGAAGGGTCACAGCATGACAATAGTGTCAGCGTGGTGGCCAAGTACCAGAGGAATGGACCAGATAAGTCCAAGAACCACAGAAGGTTAACACAGTTCCAAAAGCTCCTTATGTCTGAAGGCCTATGGAACACGAGAATCATAGAATCAAGAACAGCATAAAGGTAGAGCTCGAAAGCCGCAGATCCAGGGTCCCACTGGATTATAGCGAGCAGTATGTTTGACTAAAAGACAGTAACTTTGGCTACAATTACATTGGTAAAGCTAAAACGCCAGGCCTCGGTAAACCTGTGATTGTATTTAGTTCTCTTTTTGCAAGCATATATAATAGTTATTAAAACTGTAAAAGTAATAAATATAAAAATGTCTAAAGATGGTGTGCATGTTTGCAAAAAAAGTACATATAAATGTCATATAAAAAAAAAAACAACTGCAAATATAAAAAAAAATAAAGCAGCGATAGGCCTACAGGCCCTGGTACTGAAAGGGACTACTTTCAAGTTGGATGTGCAATAACACAGTGCCGTAACTCATAGTAAAGAGAGGTGATAGATGTCGTGGGTTGATCCATTCTTACATGACGTAGGGTGTGGTGGGAGGAGGCAAAATTTGAATGACACTTTAACAGTTCAATGGGTGAAGAGGACAGACTGAAAGCCCCTCTATTAAGAATTTTTGGGAATCATAAGGCTGTCTCTAGAACAGACTTCATAAATGCTATTGTTATTCATTCCTCTGTTGTGTGGAGTAAGAGTGGGTGTATTGAGGGTCGACTACACATCTAGGATCTAAAAAGGACAGCTTTTTGACAAAGTGGTAGCAAGAAGTCTTGTAAATATAAAGTACTATAGCCGGCAAGTCTAGCTGTGCAGGGTGTATACATTCATACAAAGGTATGTTGCTCAGAAGACTTCCTCAATATTTCCTTTTTCTGAAATTACCTCGTCAAAAGAGGTTGGTGCAGTGTAAAATAAGACTTATTGGCTGTACTTTTTAGATGTAAAATAGTCCTTCACACACTGCAATGGAGCACTCCTAAGAAGGAATAATGTGACACCAAAAAGCACACTGTACAGAGACAGAGTTATACTTCTTGGGAAGAGTCAGATGCCACTCTATGTAGATTTTAAAGAACTAGAAATATAACGCATGACAAAGGGTACCGAGATGTTTCAAACACGACTGAAAGATGTATGGAGCATATATCAACTTATTTAATGTTGTGAGCCGCATCAGGGGAGAAAAGGTTTTGCTCACCTGTGATTTCAAAAATATCAGCCGCCTAGGTTTTCTAGTTGCTCTTTTAACTAGAAAAAACACTTGCAGTTGAAAATACATCTTGCAGACTGGATCACAGGAACACATGTTGTATTCCTCTTTTATGAAATCAGTAACCTTCGCAAACCCTGTAGAGCATCTAAAATTAATGTAAAAGACAACTGGCAAAAGTTGGCGCTCAGACACCGCGTGTAGGTTAAAAACATATCTGACTGAAAACAAGGTAAATGATCAGAGGTGGAAGTACCGCCGCATGCGGCCTGGAGTGACACGGATAGTCATTCGAGTTCTATTCTGAAAGTCAATTGGCGTTTTATGTGAACATAGATCAACTGGTACATGAGGTTTCTAAGCACATCCACCCACATCTGCCTTCCACACAGCCCATCTTTCAAACATCATGAAAGGGGGTGCTGGTAGCTGTCATGTCTGAGACCATCAGCCCAAATCACATGCAAGAGTTGAGATTACAGATGTGGGTTACACACCAGGTTCATCATATGCTTGAGTGTCTTCAGTTTTTTCTGAGACCTGGGACTTGATCCCTTGGGTTAGCACTTTCTCCGGCTGTGGATGCTGAAGGTCACACAGGTGGGTTAGGGAGTCAGTGTGGTCGTGTACAGCAGTGACCAGCTGCAGTCGATGAAAGTAGCCTTGCTTTCTCCAAATCACTCCAATAGCTTGCCTCTATGATCGGCAGATTACATTTTAACTGGAGTCCTATTTGTAAATTATAATCTCTGTTTTTACTGGGTTTTTAATATCCAGAAACAACAAACCAGATATTATTAAAGAACGTAAAATTGGGAGTATTCTAAGTTTTTTGACCCCCACAAGTCAAGCAACTCTTAAATGAGCAGCCCGCTTCTGCGATAGACTAAATCCTGTGCCCTTCTCAAAGGTCTGACACTGTTGTCTTCGAACTGCTGATGTTAGTGGTTCTCCTGGGATAGTAATATCCGATAGTGACTCAAGTTTGGTGCTAAAAAGAAATTCGGTCATAAGTCCAAACTCATTTAAAGTAACAAGGAGTGATTTGTAACACATTATAGCTTCCTTACTTTCTTTCTTCCCTTACCTCAACTCTTTGAAAAGATACATCTTACATCATGGCCACATACGTTAGAATGTTTGCCCGAGGTTCATTTTTAATTGCATATTCTCTTCACACAAAGGGTCCAGAAAAGATTGGTGAGATCTGGTCAGCAGAAAATACTGTTTTATGTGGGATACCACATGGCTTATACCTGCCCCCCGCCTCCTGCTTTTGAACATGTACAGCCTGCCCCTGCTTTATCTGCTGTGCATGTTTTGAGTGTATCAACAATTATGCAGACGATACGCAGATAATATTTCTTAACAGGGCATATGACGGAAGATCAATATACGATCAACAGGACGTTAGTCAGCTCCCAGTCGCGGATGCTTTAAAAGTGGAATACTTGTGCAAATATGGTCATCACACATAAAGTAACCAGCACTGGTAAAAGTCAACAGATGGCTCACCCTTTGACTTTACCAATGTTTTACCACTGTTAAGCAGCATTGGCAGAAAGAAAACTAAAGGTTGTTGCCACTGCTGATAAGCATAGGTAAAAACAAAATATTAACAAAACAAATGGCCAACCATACCGGGATGTATATATGCCCTCCATGCATTTACACATATGAGTCATGACACTGCAGCTGGGTAATTTTTAGCCATATAAACGGCCCCAGTGTGACAAGATACATGTGGAAATGCGTTACCATGCATGTGCATGTATGAATCATGACACTGCAGTAGACCTTCCATCTTTGTCTTTTTCCTTTTAATTTACCGTTTCAAGGAAGCAGACACCCATCTTACAGAGGTAAGTTAATAAAATTTAAAAAAAGGACACCGAGCAGCCTTGTAGCTACCTGCATTTCCCTCCAAAAATATACTTACAAAAAATAAAACAGGACTGAGAGGTGTGGAGGGGTGAGAAGTAACACAAAGTAATAAAAAAAGCGGAGTGACACGACGAAGAGTAGGGGGAGTAACAGAAAAGTTTGATGGTAGAAAGCAACACAGAGGATACTAGGGTGGGAATTTGAGGGGAAAGCAGCACAAGAGAAAGAGTAAGAAAGCACACCCTCCCATGGAGTGATCAAAGCAAAAGGGAAAAAAATGGTTCCCCGAACATAAACAGTGAACGTTGTCCAACCCAAAGGATGGTAAAAAAACCTATGCCCCAGGGAACGGACAAAAGCACGAAGAGGAACGTAAGGCACTGAATAAGAAGCAACCTAAACTGACAAGAAAGACAAACAACGATTAGCAATGGGCTGACCCTAACCCATTGTAGGCATTGGTACTGTAAGCAATAGGTCTTTCGACCACAGACAGCTATAGAGGTCTGTAGGCAAGATCAGAAACAATAGGCGTACTTTTGGTAGTGTGTTTCTGCAGTGGTGGACCATTCAAATTGTCATCTAAAGCTTCTAGGACAAGCTGGACCTTTGGATAAATTCAGTAGTGAGGGTGTAGGCAGACAATAATTAGTGCAAGAGTAGACTAATGAAATGTGCTCATAGCCAGTTCTTTCTCAAAAGAGCATGCACAGACTTCAAGGCAGCCAGAACTCAACAGCGAGTGCTACTACCACTTCACCAAGGAATCACGACGACTCCTCACGGAAACACAAGCCTTGGTTACCATACAGGAGACGGGGAAATGTAAAGTTCTAACAGAAACACACAAGGCCACTTATGGACCAGTGCTAAAACATCTGAAGCGTTGCGTCACTACGCATCATCCAAAGTTCCAAGTAGCTCCCTGCGTTCCAGTGCAATGTGGCTTCGACCTCGAAACTGTGTTTGAGTCTCAGCAGGGACGCATAACATCCCGTGATTCTGGGCAAATCCCTTAATCTATCTCGCCGTGCCTAACATAATGAATGATACCCTTGGGTTGAGTTCACGCTAAAAGACAAAAATACTTATATTTCCCCGAAAAACATACTGGTGCAGAGCAGGGGATATGTCCAGTCCCGCTCACACTACTCAGCTCTGGAAAAATTTACCGGAACCGCCGCGCTTCGCTCTGTGGATTCTTTCAGCGAGGAAGGTGCGGAAAACACCTACGTTTTCCTGAAGCATTTATGGTTTTTACTCTGCACAAAGCGCTCAGCTGCCCCAGGGCTCTGAGCACTAAATGAATCAAATTAAGATGGTGATGATAGGCTAGGCCTTCCTACACTTCGCCAAAGAGATCCCCCCATGCGGCACAACATCTAATCTGATGCTTCGTGTATTGGAAATGATTCAGGCAAACAACACCAAACATTACTCAGTACCCAGGTGATATCAATTTTTTTTAAATAGATGAGTGCAACAAGTACACTGCCTGGAGATATTGGAGATGTGGCCCATAGATGCAGGTGATACAGAATAAATCTGTTTTTGTAAAGCGCGAACTACTCACCCTTATAGGTCTCAAGTAGCTGGGGGCCATTTTGGAAATTAAGTGAGCTATTACCCAGAGTCACATGATGTTGAGCTGAGCTGCCGCCGGGGATCAAACCGTGAACCCTTGTGCTCCGAAGTAAGCTGCCCGGGCCGCTGCGCCACAGCTCCCCACAGAACATGTGGTCCAAAGGTTGTAGGATATAAGAGGCAATGTTTTCTCTAGATGTAAGAAATAGAGGAGATGTGGCCTAGAAATGTAAGAGAAGTGGACCATAGGGTACAGGAGATGTGGCCCAGAGATGCAGGTGATACGGAACATGTGGTACAAGGGTTGTAGGAGATAGCGGAGATGTGGCCTAGAAATGTAAGAAATGTCGGAGAAGTATAACATAGATGCAGGGGATATAGGAGCCGTGGACCAGAGATGCAGGGAATATAGACGTGCTCCAGAGATGTTGGAGATAGAGGAGAAGTGAGCTAGTGATGTAACAAATATAGGAGATGTGGACCTTAGAAGCAGAAGATATAGGCGATACGGCCCAGAGATGTAAGAGATATAGATGTCCAGAGATGCAGGGGATATAGGAGTTGCAGTCCTGAGATGCCGGGGATATAGGAGATGTGGAGGATAGAGGAGATGCGGGCCAGAGGTTTAGGACATAGAGTACAAGTGATCTAGTGTGATAGGAGGTAGAGGAGATGTGATCCAAAGTTGCAGAGGATATAGGAGATGGGGTCCAGAGATGCAGGTTATATAAGAGATGGGGTCCAGAGATGTAGGAGGTAGAGGGGAAGTGGTCTATAGATGAAGGATATAGAGGAGATGTGGTCCAGAGATTTAGGGGATAAAGAAAATATGTCAATATTGCTGGCCTTGATATCCAGAGACCTAGGTATTTAAACCTGCTTTGCACATGACCAAAATCGTGTGATCTTGGCCAAGTCACTTAGTTTTGCCTCACATTTTAGAAAGGGGAAATATAAAGGAGTAACTATTTGTAAGGGTTAGTTAAGTCCTCATTAACAAGTGGGGCAGGTGGCGCAAGATCAGGAACAAGGAGCCTGGTCTAGTGCTAAGCCACGTACAGCCTCAGTTCTGGCCAATCCTGCTGGGTACTTGCTTAGGTTGCGGTCACCCACCAGCAGTGACGACCAGGCTGTGGATGCTGGGGGAGGACGCAGCCTCCTCGCGCACCCAGTAGTTCTGAGGTCGCACTAACGCACAGTGTATGCAGATGGTCAGCCAGAGCAGTCGGTCGTACCCCCATGAATGCGTCCCTCAGACACAAGCTCTGGCATTGGACCATTGGTGGAAGGGAGGAAAGAAGGTGAAGGCAGAGTGGGGTCTTTTGTCCAGTCTGCCCTACCAAGTCTCCCTTATCTCTATACAATTCATTGCCACCAATGCTCTAAAAGGCAAACTCTCTCTCTACAAGGTATTATCCTGCTGTGTGGAAAAGGCTCCGTGGTATAACAAATATGCAAAATCAAAATTAATAAAACATTGAAGTATTTCATAAACGCAGCCTCATTAAAGAAGTGACAAAGTCACCTTGGTAACATTACTAGCGAAGAAAGTGTCAGACCTAATCAGGGAAGCAAGGAAGAATAGGGAGCGGAAGAGAGGAAGGAAGGAGAGGGAAGCAAGGAAAGAGACCGAAGGAAGTAGAAGGAAGAAAAGAAGGAAGGAGGGAAGGAAAGAAGAAAGGAAGGAGATGGAAGGAAGGAAGAAAGGAAGGAGAGGGAAGGTACGAGGGAAGAAAGAAAGGAAGGAAGGAATGAGGGAGGGAAAAAAAGAAAGAAAGGAGAGGGAAGAAAGAAAGAAAGAAAGGAGAGGGAAGGAAGGAAGAAATGAAAGAGAAGAAAGGAAGGAACAGAAGGAGAGGGAAAGAAAAAAGAAAGGAGAAGAAAGAAAGAAAAGAGAAGAAAGAAAGAAAAGAGAAGAGAAGAAAGAAAGAAGAAGAAAGAAAGAAAAGAGAAGAAAGAAAGAAAGAAAAAAGAGAAGAAAGAAAGAAAAGAGAAGAGAATAAAGAAAAAAAGAAAGAAAGAAAGAAAGAAATAAAGGAGAAGAAAGAAAAAAAAGAAAGAAAGGAGAAGAAAGAAAGAAAGGAGAAGAAAGAAAGAAATGAGAAGAAAGAAAGAAATGAGAAGAAAGAAAGAAGAGGGAAGGAAGGTATAAAGAAAGGAAAAAAGGAAGGAGGGAAGGAAGGAAGAAAGGAATAAAGTGAAGGAAGGAGGGAGGGAGGGAGAGAAGGAAGGAGGGAGGGAGGGAGGGAGAGAAGGAAGGAGGGAGGGAGGGAGAGAAGGAAGGATAGGGAGGAAGGATTCCTCCCAGTTTGAGATGAGACCTTATTTAGTCTCAGAAACAGCCAGAAGTTCTCCCCCCTGGTCTAATTTCAGGCCGAGGCTATGACAACACAAGGGAAGTGGCCCAGTCTGCTCGTAGGTCCCCACTTGGAACACAATTTTTTTGTTTAAGGTTGGAATAACATGAGTGACGTGATCCTACAGGTGTGTGTTCTATCATGTTAATGTGTACTGTACATTCTAACCATTTGTGGGGTCCCGGAATGCCTCCTGGATCTGGCACCCATCGTGGCTCTAGAACCCCACGTGGCCGGAGTCGGTCGTCGCCTCAAATAGTATCTGGTTGTGCTTGTTATTGTATGGACGGTAGCCAGGCGGGATCCGGGCCAGCAGAGCTGGAGTGGACTACTGGAATACACTGGGACAAGACCAGCTAGACCCTACTATTGGCTTGAGTGCACGGTTAAGAGTGGAGCAGGCCGCTGCTATCGGGAGTGTTCTTCTGAGTGTAAGGTCATCCATTGCTCAGCTTCAGTTCGTTGTTACACTTCAACCTATCTTGTCCCTTCATGTCGCTTTGATGACATCCCGCATGTATGCTTGTGGGGTAGGTTTACGGTCACTGCTTCCGGGTCCTCGAAATGTAGACCTGCAATGGGTGGCAGCGAAAACGTTAGCAGAACCTCCACCAAAAGAGTACGACTCTTTCCGTTAGCCCTAAGAGGCGCGGACTCAAGGGGAGAGCAGCTACACCGATGCCCCCCAAAACCAGATAACCCTGAAATTTGAGTTTGTTATCCTGGAATGCGCACTGAAGGACATGAAATATCTTTAATCGAAATCTTCCTTTATGCTCATACATTGTTTCTTCTCCAAACATTCCGAGCCAACACCTGTTTCGTCCGGTAAGTTCACCAAGGCTTCATCAGGGCTTTTATTCAGAGACCCTATTCCGTAATTCTACTGCAATGAATTTCTCCGTTTTCTGCACTGTATTGCAGAACACCATCGTGTTGGGCTATTCCATGCCTTCCCCTGTGAAATGTAGATTGGTGACAGGCTATTGAGAGATAGGGGCATCTCAAATGTCATGTTTGGGGGGTGGAGTGAAGTTTTTTTAATTTTTATTTAACAGGTCTGCAATCAATACAATGATTTGATTGAGTCAGAAAATAACACTATTCTTATCATGAACACTACTTCATATGTGAATTTTTAGACCACAAACAAAAAAACTTCAAATCAAGTCCCACAGGAACTTTGTGTGACTTGTGCATTCTTCCCTCACTTTCTCGTTCTCAAATGTTCTGTCATCATAATTCTCGGAGTTTGGACTAGTGCTTCCTTCGCGCCAACAAAGAGATCCTTCTCTGATGTAATATCCTCAAGGGGAAAAATCACCTGACAGTGACCCGACTTCAGTCTTGTAAAACAAAACTTCCTTAACTGAGTTGAACTGGGACTGGCACGCTCCCAGAATTTATGACAGCTGACATTGCTTCACTGTTAACTGGTGTTACCTGTGCATGGCCGAGGTCAGGGAGGGGATTCAGGTGTGAATTCCTACAGTGACAAATATACCTGGGTCAAAGGTGAGACGTGGCTCAGGCCTGCTGGAACATGACGCACGCAGGGCAAGCCTGCTTGAACCTTTCTCCTCACTGCTTCGACATGCAGCACATGGGGCTCGTGAACCTGTAGGTGTATTTGTAAGGGGCATCATGGGGGTCCTTAACCAATTTGTAAGACCTCCCGGTTTCTGCAGAGGGACTTGCTGGAGATCACACATTGCCAACGGTCGTGGAAGCCAGGATTCCTGGATCCACAGCAAGCATGGAAAGTGCTGTCACTGCAATCGTGGACGCCTGAGACTCCAGGGCACGGTTTTTTATTTGCACACTACCTTGCAAACATCCTGCTTGACACCTACCATGTCTGATGGGGTGCCAGAACACACATTCAGAAACAGCAGTTTCTTTGTACAGGTCATGAGGTAAAGGACGTTCTATTGTTTACAATGTTCAGCAGAGGTCATGGCGATCAGAAACAGAAATCGTTGATAAATTGTTATTTTTTTTTTTAACCACTTGTAGAAGCGGCTTCAACAACAACTCCCTCACTAGCTGGCAGTGAGGCCTACTTGGACACAGTGAAATAAATGTATGTGCGGCGGCCAGCGAGAAACATCTGCAGAAATCTCGCACGGAAATAAAATGCTGTACTATCCCACTCACTCACAACCAATAGTGTTAACCACAGTAGTGCATCCTGGTGCTAGGAGGCGCTAGATTAAGTGGAAAGAGTGTTTATCAAGTGTAAAAATTAGCAAAAGGGAGGCTCAGGGCACATACCAGCATTAAACTGACTGACTGAGAAGTATTACTTATTTAAATGTGTTATGTCAACATGTGCTTGTATAGCACACGTCTGCCATTGGTGGGCCCTCGTAGCGCTTGGTTGGGTTCGCTGACGTCTTTCCACGTTGACCGGATGTGTCCAAGGGCCAACTAAGACATATGACGTTTGTATGTTGAAAAGTGGCGCGCCTTTCATCAGCATTTTATTTATTTATTTATTTATTTTTTACACTTATAGAGCGCACTGATACCAGTCGGCGTCCTGGCGCTGAAGTGATAGTTCCAGAGAAGCGAAAATCTAGGTACTTATTGGGAGAAAAGCCATGTTTTTAGATCCTTCCTGAATGCCAGGAGATTTGTATTGAGTTTGAGGGAGAGAGGGAGGGAGTTCCACGCCATCGCAGCTCCCCTGACAATGCTCCTTCCACCCCAGCGTGCCCTCTTGATTCGGGTGGTTTTAACCAGCCCCAGACTGGCCGACCTCAGTTGTCTACCTGGTCTATACCATTGAAAAAGATCTTGAAGGAACACTGGGCCAAGGCCATGCAGTGCCTTAAAGACAATACAAAGGGCCTTGAACCTAATTTGTTTCCGTACCGGAAGCCAGTGCAGTTTATCCAACTCCTTAGAGACTGAGGAAAACTTGGGCAAACCCCCAATCAAGCGGGCAGCCGCATTTTGTAAAACTTGAAGCTTGTTGAGCACTCCCTGTTGTGCCTCGAGAAAAAGACTATTACAATAGTCAATGCGTGATAGGACGAGGGCTGTCACCACCGTCTTTCTACAGCCCTCAGGAAGGTACGGTAGAACCTTTCTGATAATTCTCAGAATGTAATGTACTGAGGAACTCAGCGCATTGACTTGGGGTTTGAAGGTGAGAAGGTTATCAATAACGACCCCCAAATTCTTCACCTTTGTAACAGGGATAGGAGGGGCCCCCATATCAGTGGGCCACCAGTTAGGGCTCCAGAGA
This sequence comes from Lissotriton vulgaris, assembly GCF_964263255.1. Classification (NCBI taxonomy): domain Eukaryota; kingdom Metazoa; phylum Chordata; class Amphibia; order Caudata; family Salamandridae; genus Lissotriton; species Lissotriton vulgaris. The sequence continues at coordinate 86,210,219 of NC_141697.1, read as the reverse complement.
TAAGTACTTGGGCCAAAAATGATCACCTCAGTCTTTGATGAGTTCAGTTTTAAACAGCTTTTTGCCATCCAAGAGCTGACTGCCGACATGCAATCCTGAAACCTGCCTGCCACCTCCCTCTCAGTCCCCGGGAGCACCGAGACCACAATCTGGGTGTCATCGGCGTATGATGTTAACTCGAACCCGAAGGATCTGATTACAGGGGCAAGAGCGGCTACGTAGATGTTGAATAAAGTGGGGCTTAGGGAAGATCCCTGCGGGACCCCCCCCGGGAGCTCGAAAGGTCTTGATTCATACTCCCCCATGGCCACCACTTGTACCCGCTCAGTTAAAAAGGCCTCCAGGAGCTTGAGTGCTTGGCCGCGAACCCCGCAGCCCTCCAACCGATCTAGTAACAATGCATGGTGGACGGTATCGAAGGCTGCTGACAGGTCTAAAAGAATCAGCACTGCCTAGCCCCCTTCGTCAAGCACCTTCCGGATCTCCTCTGTGGACTTAATCAGAGCCGTCTCAGTGCTGTGACCCTCTCTAAAACCATGTTGTGCTGAGTCTAGACCTTTAGAATTGCGCAGGAAAGAACAGAGTTGGGAGTTCATAATTTTCTCAACCAATTTCGCAGGCAGTGGCAACCTGGATATTGGTCTATAGCTGTTGGGGTCCGCAATATCAAGGGAGGGTTTTTTGAGGAGCGGGCTGATTGAGGCCCGTTTCCAGATCGTAGGGAAATTGCCTTTTTCAAACATTAAGTTGAAAATCCCTGCCAGTTGGTTCGCAATAGGGCCAACCGCCAGTTTAGCAATAGAAGTGGGGCAAGGATCGTAAGGTGAACCAGATTTGGTGGCTAGCAACAGTTTTGCTACTTCCTCTGTCTCCACAGGTTTAAAGGTTGAGAAAGTAGCCCCCGTGTATCCCGCATGGGAATTCCTATGGGGAGTGTCATGGAGGCTCTGAGCCACCTGAGGTTCAAGAGAGGTAAATATCACCTGAACTTTATTCTGAAAGAACTTTGCTAAGGACTCACAGAGTTCTAGATTAGGCGGGACCATCACCGCCTTAGGAGAGGCCAGACTGGTGACAGTATCAAAAAGTTCTTTTGAGGAGTTCTTAGCCTTCTCAATACGCTCCGTAAAGTATGCCCTCTTAGCTTGCCTGATCTCGTCTTTATAGGCCCTTTGGCCGGCTTTAAGCTTTTCCTTGTCATGCTCCGAATAGGTGGACCTCCAAATCCGTTCTAGCTTTTTGCATACTATTTTGGCATCTCTAAGGACGTCCGAGTACCAGGGGGCTGATGGCACTGACCTAGCAGGTCGACATCGTTTAGGGAGTGCCAACTTACGGCAAGCATGATCAATCCAGTCTGTATATTCGGAAGAAGCTATGCTTACGTCTGTCGGTCGGGCCGGGTCAGAGGCAAGAAGCAACTCCTCCAAGTCATTTGCTTTGATGTTTTTCCATGGCCTACACATACTGCTAGTTTGCCCCTCACCTGTCACTGTTTTAGCCTGAGGAATAAGGATGGCGAACCGCACCACCCCATGGTCTGTCCAGGGTAGAGGTTCGGCTTTTTGGAACATAAGATCAGAGCTGTTGGTAAAGATTCCATCTAAAGTGTGGCCAGCCTGGTGGGTTGGCCCTACTACCGACTGGATCAAACCCACTACCGACATTACGTCTGATAAGGCCAAGGTATCTGAGTCGGCGGGATCTTCCAAATGGAAGTTAAAGTCCCCCAAGACAGTAAAGGAGTCAGCCCCAACCGCCTCCTCTAAGATACTGCCAACTGTTTCGAGAAAGCGGGACTTCGCCCCAGGGGGTCTGTAAAGCAGGCATCCCTTAAAGGAGTAATGGTTGGAAAGATCCAGCTTAAACCCCAGGGCCTCACACGCCCCGGAGGAAGTTGGAAAGAAGTGCCCTTGGATGGATGTGTGGTAAATAATGGCCACCCCTCCATTTGTCTGTTTGAAGTTAAAAGCTTTCAGTAAAACATCCTTCAATCAGAGGCCATGTTTGAGGGGCGTGGTGGGGGTATTAAGATGGCACGTAGGCCCTGCCAACATCCCCACTCCTCAGGTATCAGACATTAGACAATTTTAGCTAATGTGCGGGCTTTTGTCCACATTAACTTTACAAATGATAAATAGTAGTACAATTACAAGATACAACCGGAAAGCACCAATTAAAAAAACCTCTAATACGATGAATTTAGAACAACCAATAAGTTCTCCACAAAAGCACCTGTTCGAGTTACCTGCACTACAACTTTCATTTAATTTCAGAAGGCTAACACTTCCAGAAACAGATAACACAGGCCAACATGCCGTGCTATTTTCGAATTAGTCGAAAAGCCCTGATGTTGGGAAACAAACGATGTTAAGTGGAGAGGTGTCCTAGTGAGTGATGGATTCCCCTCCAGCATCGCCTCAGATAAGCCACAGCAGGAAAAGTTAATTATGTTCTGCTTATTTCCACTCTCCCCAAGGTTCTAATTCTATGGCAACTTGATGTATAGTGGTTGCACCTGAACGACACATTCCTTTGGCTTTCCCGAGATCTTGACATATTGTGTGCAAGGAGCCTCGGTTTCAAGCAGGCTTTCGATACACACTTATATTATAGGTACTGAATACACTGGGTTCTCGCATTTGAGTGGTAGAATCACAAAAGCATGCATATCTTTCTCTGCTCACCATTCAATTGCTCTATAATGGAGTGTATTAAGATAATAAATAACATTCAGGTCCCATTCCGGAATTGAATACAGACACTCAGAAAGGATTCAGAAATTGGATACAGACACTTAGAAAGAAATCAGGAATTTTATACAGACACTCTGAAAGAATTCAGAAATTGGATACAGACACTGGGAAAAAAATCAGGAATTGGATACAGACATTGGGGAAAAAAATCAGGAATTGGATACAGACACTTAGAAAGAAATCAGGAATTTATACAGACACCCTGAAAGAACTCAGGAATTAGATACAGACACCAGAAGAAAAAAAATCAAGAATTTGATACAGACACTGGGAAATAAAATCAGGAATTGGATACAGACACTGGGAAAAAAAATCAGGAATTGGATACAGACACTGGGGAAAAAAATCAGGAATTGGATACAGACACTGGGGAAAAAAAATCAGGAATTGGATACAGACACTGGGGAAAAAAATCAGGAATTGGATACAGACACTTAGAAAGAAATCAGGAATTTATACAGACACCCTGAAAGAACTCAGGAATTAGATACAGACACCAGAAAAAAAAAATCAAGAATTGGATACAGACACTGGAAAAAAAAAATCAGGAATTGGATACAGACACTGGGGAAAAAAAAATCAGGAATTGGATACAGACACTGGGGAAAAAAATCAGGAATTGGATACAGACACTGGGGAAAAAAAATCAGGAATTGGATACAGACACCGAAAAAAATAATAATCAGGAATTGGATAAAGACACCGAAAAAAATAATAATCAGGAATTGGATACAGACACCGAAAAAAATAATAATCAGGAATGGGATACAGACACAGGAAAGGATTTCAGGTGCTTGATACGGTGGCTAGCGAGTCAATATCCTAAAGCCAAAGGCCTGACACTTTCTGAATCAAAACTCAACCGCTGAACCTAAAACCGTGGCTACCATTTCATTGTCAATTGAACGTTGTAGCTGTAAACTGAAGATGATAATTATCTTTTGTTTTTACGTCTCTATTGTCTTTGTAAATTGCTTGACAAGAAACACCTCCAGCAGACCGCGCTCAAATGACCACCGCGTCATCACAAGTCCCTCACATATAACTTCTTAATAACAGGGCTTCAGAGTTAGTCGAGAGGCGGGCCCATTGGGATCGAAGGGCCGCATGCAAATCAATGCGGTTAATCACCAATCACCAGTTATTAAAGGCTATGCTTCAGTAGGGATGCCAAGTATGGATTTGGGAGAAAATTATCATTACAAGAAATCCACTGTTCCAATTAATATATAAGAGTGTGAATATATTAATGAGGATATGATTATATTCTTTTTGGCGAAGCCCAAAAACATCAACCTGCCCGTTAAAGAGGTTGCGCTCACGCTTCTTTTGAAAACCTCTACCATGGGAATGTTTCAGCAGTTCTAGCTGAGTTTCTTCACATGTCTCCAGGACCGCGTCTACTTCTTTTCACCGTGCCTGGGCCTCAGGAGCACGTTTTGGGGTGACAAGATATCCAATGAGGGGGTATATGCAGAAGAATGTGTTTGCAATTAGAATGTGTGAGCTCTTTATACAATTGTGTCTGTAGAGGCTGGGTACACTAACACAGATACCCCACACACGAGTGATATCCACAGGACACAACATATCTCTGTGATATTTTTTATTATGACTTGGAGAAGGTTGGGTGTGGAGGCAGAGCTGCCTCAACCTCTGGTCTTGACAGAATCCATAGCCGAAGTGGTTGGATGGAACGAAACCCCATGATGGGAATTTATCACCATTAAAGCACCCAGGAATTGAGGATTGTGATATAAATATGTGTCCGTAGATAGGGAAGGTGTTGGTGTATCTGATTTTGCACTCGATGATGCACTGGTGATATTTACGATTATGTCATTTTCAGTTACCCTCACTTATCAACAAATACTGAAGAGTAGCCCCTTAGTACCCCTCGGTTCCACCAGTGAGATGAAAGCCATGACTCAGAGTGTTGTTTCCAGTTCCTCTAAGGAAGGACCGAAGCGGCACAATCTTTGATGCAAAACCCAAAATGGCCTCCAATCCGAAGAACAGGTGCATGTGCTATGCTGCCCACAAGACCTCCCCAGGCCCCACATCTCAATGTGCCGAACATTACATAGCAGGAGTAGGGTAGCACCTAGGTTCTCAATGTTTTTACTTAGAATGCATTCCCAACTTATTGGTATGTGTGGTTTTCGTAAAATGGAGCGCATCATAGGCCGGGGACACAAAAGATCACTTGGGACAGTAAGAGTTGAAGGTCTAGAGTGAAAGGGTGAACCCTACCCCAGGAAACCTGTATTAGAGAGATTGCTAGGTCACAATCCTATCTCCACACATCCCACGTCTGGCCACCAAGACAGGGGGAAGCACCCACACAGCGCTTAGGTAGAGTTGCCTAGACTCAGCTAGAGTGTTGGTGGCCCTTTTGTGGAGAGCCAGGGTGCAGGTCTCCTTACCGTCCTCCTCCTAAATTCAAAACTATCTCCAACTCATCTAGAATCACCCACTGCCTCCTCCGGAGCGGCTTGGAACAGCGTTACCAGTGAAACACCCGCCACTGGCTTCCGCTGGGCCTAGCGTCTCCACTTAACTCCCTGACTACCCTGCTATCGTGTCACACCCGGTGGGACTGTCCCGCAAAGCTAGGGCCCTCCCCACAGGGCGCACTCCAATAGAAGACCTCCTGGTAGGCTTCGGCGCTCTTCAGACGATGAGCATTCAGACCCAAGCAGATTTTACACCTTCACATTCTCCTACCTGACAGGCACTGCGTTAACTCATTCTGCTGCAGAGCTGACACCTACAGGGGAACAACAGCCAAATGCAGACACACTGTCTCCTGACAAGTACTTCACTCATGAAACCTGGTCACACCAGCCTCGTGTCCATTAACTCTGGTGGGAGGGACGCCATTTCTATCTGATAAACATAGTGAGCCATATTATTCAGCATAGTTTACTGACGAATATGGCACTCATGACACATGGAGATCAAAGTTACAATCCTAGCTTTCACATTTGACGAAAATTGCGGGCCCAGTGAAAATTATATTTACAATCTTCCGCGCCACAATCCCTTTCCAATTACAAAAATTGAGAGCCAATAGGTCAGAAGTTGGCTGCCTGGCTTTTGGTTATGTCAATGCATGTTTTTTTTGTCTTGTTTTTGGTAAAACTTTGTTGGGAGAGCTGCTGGGCCTTAGCACATAAAAAAAATATTGTGGCTTTTAGCCAATGTATTTTTTATCCCTCAAAAAGGAAACATTGCACTTAATAGAACTACTTCGTGTGTGGATCTTCTCTTGTGAAAGAGTAGAATGCGGTCATGCACATACATGCATACAACTATATGATTTTAGTAAAATCAAAAGGTTTGGCTAAACCCTGATCTAACAAGCATTGACAAAGCCAATAGGTTTTGCCAATTGATCTACTGCTTTGTCAGTGGTTTTTTTAAATTATTTTTTTAGGTATGTGGCAGAGCGAAGATCAAACAGACAGCATGAGGAGTGTGGGGTGGCTAAACAAACAGACAGCGGGAGGAGGGCAGATGAGTGGGTAACAAACAAAGGACAGCGGGAGGAGGGCAGAGGCTGGGAACAAACAGACAGTGGGAAGAGGGTGGAAAACAAAACAGCAGGTAGCAGTAGGAGGGTGGGGTGGGAAACAGAAAGTGAGAGTGAGATGTGGAACAAGCAATGGTAGCAGAAGGAGGACAGGGGAAAGAAATAAGGACAGCCTGAGAAGGACGAGAGAGAGCAACACAAGGGAGTGAGCAGTAACAGCAGTGAGTGAGCAGGGGTGAGGCAGAGGGACTGCAGATACATGCACTCTAAGAGACTGCATGTAAAAAGATTTAAATAAAGTACCTGAAGGAGCATGCAGCCAGTGGAAGGGCACTGTCTGTAGACAGGAAGCTGCACTTGGTCCATGCTCCACTGCAGGGACAAACACGAAGCCCCAGGAGGAAGCTGGAGGCAAGGAGGAGGCGCTGACCAATGAGAAGCAAAGAAACAAGAGTGACGGGGAAGACAACCAATGGGAAGTAATAGATGAGTTTTCAATCTGTTTTTGTGTTTGTTTCTTTACTGGAGATTTTACAAGCACAGCACAAGTATATTTTGAAGGAGGCTGAACACCAGCATTAATAATAACAAATAAAACCAAAAGAAACACTTAAAATATGTTCCACCAAGAAGCGGCTTCAATCAGCACGGTCTTTAGCACAGATGAGCTCACTCGAAAATGGGTGGTGTGCTTGACACATCTCCTCACCCAATCATATTACATGGCTTTCCCTAAATACAGGCATGCACAAATCTTTTTAAAAAACTATATAGAAAGACACGTCAGCTTATAATGCAATGCTCATAACTCTCTGAATTCAGATGGCCAGGGTTCAAGTCATTTAACTAGACGTTTTATGGACCAGTAACTAAGACAAATTCGAAGCCCAAAGATATGTTTGCACTGGATTCCCTATAACACACCTCATATCCATCAGCCAAGTTGACTTTATTGTTTGAGGCCATTGTTTGCCGAGGTTTACATGGGTGACCATGTTTCAAGGCTAGCCTTCCTGAATGATGCATCATAAGTACCACATTTGAGGTTCATTAAATGTAATTCCAGAGAAAAAGCTGGTAGAGAGTCAAAGTAACACTGGAAAACCTAGTCCCTGCCAAGAAGTCGTACACGCTGTAAAGGATGGACTTCACAGTTCTCAGAAGCCTCCAACCGATAGAGAGCAGCATCACCTTTAGAACACAGAATTACCAAAATACAAAAAAAGGTCATGGAAAAGAACGCTAAGTCCTCTCTCATACAGGCCTTCTTCTCTGAGGCCGCGTAACCACGGTGACAGATTCAGTACATCTTTTTCTCTCCAGCCAAACAGTGCTCAAGCAGAGGAAGAGATTCTGCATCTCAAAGACTCCATACAATACAGTAATTTAATGTCGTCTTTTTTGCTGTACACAGCGAGCGACACGCGTCCCGCGACCGGCCTCCATCGTGGAGCACAGCCAGCAACCTCAGCCGTTGATGTGTATTCACACACTTCTGGCGCTCGATTGGTTTTACTGCTTACCAAATAATCGACACCAGGTCACACAAGCCTCCACTACCAATGCCAGCTTGCATCCAGCCCATCCCACATTTTGGAATCTCCCTACTGGTGAGCATGTAAAGGTGCTGCTACCAACCTTTGGGAGTGGGGCGTGTTCATGCTCAGATACTCAAAATCCACCGCCTGTTTTAGCTTCATCTCGGTTCTTGACCACGCATGAGTGCGGCAAAGTAAGGATTTGGCATGATTTTCGATTCTTGGACATTGATTGGGAGCTCTCTCTCTTGACCAATCAGAGTTTGGAAAGCGCCTGGGCAGTAGTCTGTGTTCTTATGCATGTAGCAGCTCATCGTCAGCATAAAGTTTTTAAAAAAGGGCTGCTGCTGGTCCATCAAAATTCTTTTGGGCATCTCCTTTAAGATTAATCAAAGAGGATCAATTTTATCAAGATGGATGCCCAAAGAATTCCTTCACGTTAAACTTTAAAAAAAAATACTAAAGCATGATCAGGACAGAATTCAATGTGTCTCCCAATTTGCCTCATAAATGATAAATACTTATCTTGTTTTAGACATTTGAAGAAAAAAAAATAGCGTGTTGAACTGGAAAATACTTCCAGAAAATGTGAGTGCTGCAACATGCTGAGCCAATATCAGCTAGTTGGGAATTGTTTATTTTGTGGACCGAAGTACAACTCTCGCCATCATCTTTGTATCACCATTAAATGAGGATTCACAGCTCTGAGCTATAAAGGTTAAACGCCTGGTAACAGGCAGCCATTGACTTCCGCTTTATCACTTTCAATATGAAAAAACTCAATAACAATATAATGAATGAATCCATGATTTCTGGGCCGAAGGGCGGATGCTCCATACAGGAAGCTACCTTTACTTTTTAAAGTCAAATAAAAAAATCCCCAAATGGAGGGTCAAAAGGCCTGAAGTTCAAACGCAGGACATGTGGAACCATGTGGAGGATGTGGTCAAGAGGCCAAAAGTGATGCAAGAACACGAAGGCTCTAAATGCATCACATGGTATTGCAACACCATAAAACACCACTAGGTTTGAAAATCCAAAACTGCGCATGTGCGTTGCAGTACTTGGAAACTTTGGTACCTGATGCTTGTCACGCAAGAGTCCTTTCAGCCAGTGAGAGATCAGTGGTTGTTCAATACTCAAGTGGCTAACTAAGACAGTAGGCATGACTACCAAGTCAACATTTAGGCCACCAACAAATCACTATGCAATAAAAAACAATTTAGACAGAGGTAAAAGGCTGCTTGAAAACCCTTCAGTGGAAAAGTGCCCCATGCACTTACAAACAGCGACAGCTTAATGCTGTGAAAAATAACTAAACAACTGTTTTAATCAGCTCCTAATTGCAAAACCATGTACTAAGTGGAGCGGACAATGGTGCCTTGATTAGGCAAGGCAATTTATGTCTGCCCTCCGTGCTCATACACACAGAAACATGCTGTTGCCTTCATACATAGTAAGCAATTATATTTGATTTTAAGCACCTTGAAGACAGGATAAAACAGAATCAAAAGATAAATGTACTGAAGAACGTCAATAGAAGCAGTCTGGCACCCAAATATTGTCTGATCATGATGAGTTTGCGCGACAAACATCCCCGCTGCTTAAAAAGACGGTCATGGTCTGACCTATTGCCGCTATTATCCTCATACATCATATGCTCCTGACACTTTGAAAAGGGGGCGTCCCTGTGTTATGGGACTCAAATTAGATCGTACAAATAATTAATGTGTCATTGGGAACCTTTGCTGAGACTTCCATCCATACAAATTACGCCCTTAAGAATCGCTTACTGTAATAAGCAGGCGGAGACGAGGAGGGTTACTGGGCTGCGAAACCTCTGTCTCCACACACAGCAGTCACCAATGAACTTGGGGCAGAGTTGGACCAAGTGACTTTCTCAATGATCTCATAGACGAAGGACTGACCATCTTCTTGGTTAACTATGAAACTATATCTGAGAAGGTCTGTTCAAAGATATCGTTAACAAGAGCCACAGAAAGGACGGGATACAGTGGGTGCCGCAACATTGTCCAATCACACACCAATCTCCACTGGTCCGCGTTCACACACACCATTCCCACCCATGGTAAGCTAGCCAAAGCGGGTGGTTACATTGTAGCAAGCTCAGCTGCTGAATTCCACACATCCCCAGCAATCGAATGGAAAAAGGCTAACCGTGAACTGGGTCGCCACAAGGTTTGCATTCAGCGGTCTGTGGTCTGTGAGTTGCAGTGTTGCTGAGGAAGCACTGTTGCGGTCACTAAATATTGTACATTGAGACATCCCTGATCAATGATTCGCAGGGCAGCCCAGCCCAGAAAGTCAACTATTAGGGTAGGGTGTGTACTTGACACATCCTTCATTGCAGGTCAGTAGTCCATGGTGGTTCCCAGGCTCACGTGGGCAGGCCTGCTGCCCTGCGTGCAGTAACCTAGGCCTTTCTATAAATACCCTAATTCTAAAACTGAATTCACAGGACAGCATTGTGTTAAGTGTGCCAAACACGTTCTTGCCCTTTTCACTCCTCGATTCTACTGCTTAGGTCTGTCAACACTAAGTCTGTGAAATTCAACAGGGTCGACCTTCTACCCTTAGCCGCACGTGTCTCCAACAACCACCACTTCAGTTACTCAGACAACAGAACACGAATTTGTGCAACACCCTCCAGAAAACGAAGCCCTTTTAACTGGGCTTCAGCAACATGGTGGGCAGTCGCCCCACTTCTGAGAAATAATGCTTGTGATATCAGCTTCTTGGAAAGGAGCAGAGAGCTCGCGCGGATCTGTGCATTACAAATACACCACAGGGAATAAAGGCTGAAATAGGGGAACACGGACTGTGAGGGGACAGACCATGATGCAATAAGAAGGAACAACTAAACAGAATGGTGTGACTAAGCTGGCAAGGCAGTGCGCAGCGCTACGGAACAGACAAGCAGTATGTATGAGGACTGAATGCTACAGTACAGAAGAGTGTAGTAGACAGCACTCTTGGACGGCTCGTAGGGCAGACAGTACAGTATGCAGTACATTGCACAACTGCATGGCATGTGCCACAACACATGACGGTATAAGAGGCTGGTGTAGAAAGCACAGGGACAGGAGCGTGGTACAGTGTACGACAGTGTAACAGAAGTGTGCGTACTACTGAAGACTGCACGGGTTTACAGAGCACAGCACATTACCCAGCGCTGCTGTACAATCGTAAACTAGCCGTGACCAGGATCACACAATGAATGTGTAAGCAATGAACAGGAATGGCTCGTGAGGTGGTGAGGTACGGGGCAGAGTCCAAGACAGTGGCATACTGGAGTATAGAACATCTGGAAGGGTCGAGTAATGGTCAGAGGTGAATACTGGCACGTGGCTCACTTCTAAGGACGTACAGTTCTGGGAGGCATAGTGTAGGACAGATGTTAGAATGATATGTTAAACACGAGCGCACAGGACAGTAATTAACTCATGTAGATAGATTACCTAATGAATATATAACAGAACACTACATACAGTAGATGCAACTAGGTAACAGGCGGATGTAAAATGCTCCGCTGTGGTGTAGATGTGCAAGACAGGTGTAGCGCAGACTAAGACGGGGCACAGCACATGACACTTACATGAAGTCTAGGGTACATGCACTGAACAGAATAGTTTAGCTCTGGCTAAACCTCACGTACTCCTTCCTACAGGCATCAGCAGCGATGTATGCAATGCTACAGGGCACCGCTATGTATAGCTGAACCCTCACAGGGGAGCGTGATGCCTTCAGCAGCACATGACAGTGGAAGGCAGAGCGGAGGGCAGCATGTGTGCATCCGTTCACCATGACGTGAGATACCACAGAAGAAACGTACACCCTGGGGGGCACCACGAGCCACATGTGTGCTCCACAGCAGAACGGGCGAACACAGCATGTTACAGCAGCATATGGCAGGGCTCGCATAGCTCCTTCCTGTGTCTCTGGTGCAGGTCCCAGTGCACATGGACCCTGCTCTGGCCGGCACCAGGGTGTAAACAGTGGTGCATACAGGGTGGCACATGAGGAGGACTGGACCACTTACCTCCAGGCTGCGCATCCCTGCCCCCTCCGGTGCCCCCAGCCCCCATCTCCAGTAACACAACAAGTGAAGGGATAAGGGGGGCACGCCTGGGCCCCGGGCAGCTGTAACGGTATTTCTTATTGTATGTGCATGAAGCAGGGGCGGCACAGGAAGCTGCGGGGCCTCGCGTGCGTGGCCGGGGAGCCCTCCCCGTGGGAAGCCCAGCCCGGGTGGAGCAGCGCTTTACCGGGGTCCGCCGCCGCCGTGGTCCTCCTCCTCCTCCTCCGCTCCTGGAGGAAGCCGAGCGCCCCTGAAGCATCCAGGCGGGGTGGGGGTCCAGGCCGGGCCGAGGCAGTCCGTGGAGGTCCAGGCCGTGGAGGGGGGCGCCGGGCACCCGCAGCCGGGGAGAGGCTGAGCTGTCGCCCGCACACACTGTGCACACTCTGCCAGCAGCAGCAGCGGTGGCGGCGGCGGCAGCCGGGGAGGAAGAGCTCCAGCCGGAGGGCGCAGCGCGCATGCGCCGGCCCCAGCACAGAGCAGGGCTCCTTCTGCTGGCGGGAGACGGGCAGAGCTCGGGAGAGGGGGAGAGGGGGCGAGGGGGTGGGAGAAGGAAGGCGGCCGAGGAGCCTATGCTGCTGCGCCGGCTGCTCGGGCTGCTGCTAGCAGCGAGCGGCGTCAGTGATGCTGCATCGGCACTGCTGCTCCATCCAGCGTGCGCATTCGGTGATGCTGCACCAGCACTGCTGCTCCCTCCAGCATGTGCCTTCAGTGATACTGTACTGTCTTCTGCACCAGCACTGCTGCTCCATCCAGCGTGCGCCTTAAGTGATGCCGCACCAGCACTGTTGCTCCCTCCAGCGTGCACCTTCAGCGATGCTGCACCAGCATTGCTGCTCCATCCAACATGTGCCTTCAGTGATGCTACACTGTCTCCTGCACCAGCATTGCTGCTCCATCCAACATGTGCCTTCAGTGATGCTGCACTGTCTGCTGCACCAGCACTGCTGCTCCATCCAGCGTGCGCCTTAAGTGATGCTGCATGCCTGCACTAGCACTGCTGCTCCATCCCGCATGTCCCTGCACTGATGCTGCACCAGCAATGCTGCTCCATCCAACATGTGCCTTCAGTGATGCTACACTGTCTGCTGCACCAGCATTGCTGCTCCATCCAACATGTGCCTTCAGTGATGCTGCAGTGTCTGCTGCACCAGCACTGCTGCTCCATCCAACATGTGCTTCAGTGATGCTGCACCAGCACTGCTGCTCCCTCCAGCGTGCGCCTTCAGTGATGCTGCACCAGCATTGCTGCTCCATCCAGCGTGCGCCTTCAGTGATGCTGCACCAGCACTGCTGCTCCCTCCAGCGTGCACCTTCAGCGATGCTGCACCAGCACTGCTGCTCCATCCAACATGTGCCTTCAGGGATGCTGCACTGTCTGCTGCACAAGCACTGCTGCTCCAGCCAGTGTGCGCCTTAAGTGATGCTGCACAAGCACTGCTGCTCCTCCCAGCGTGTGCCGTCAGTGATCCTGCACTATCTGCTGCTCCATCCAGCGTGCACCTTCAGTGATGCTTCACAAGCACTGCTGCTCCATCCAACACGTGCCTTCAGTGATGCTACACTGTCTGCTGCACCAGCAATGCTGCTCCATACAGCATGCGCCTGCAACAACTCTGCACCAGCACTACTGCCCCATCCAGCGTGCACCATCAGTGATCCTGCACTGTCTGTTGCTCCATCCAGCATGTCCCTGCACTGATGCTGCACAACCACTGCTGCTCCTCCCAGCGTGTGCCGTCAGTGATCCTGCACTGTCTGCTGCTCTAACCAGCGTGCGCTTCAGTGATGCTGCACCAGCACTTCTGCTCAAACCAGCTCGCGCCTTTCAGTGATGCTGCATCGGCACTGCTGCTCCAACCGGCATGCTGATTCTGCGATACTCCACCAGCATTGCTGCTCCATCCAGTGTGCGCCTTCAGTGATGCTGCACCAGCACTGCTACTCCATCCTGCGTGCACCTTCAGCGATGCTGCACCAGCACTGCTGCCCAATCCAGCATGTCCCTGCACTGATGGTGCACAAGCATTGCAGCTCCATCCAACGTGTGCCTTCAGTGATGCTGCACTGTCTGCTGCGCCAGCTCCTACCAGCATGCACCTGCTGCGATGCTGCACCATCCTCAGCTCCAGCACTGTGTGCTGCTCCTACCAGCGTGCTCCTTCACTAATGCTGCACCTTCTGCTGCTTCAACACTGCTTCTCCTTCCTGTATACTCCTGCACTGCTGCTCCATCCAAAGTGCGCCTTCATTGATGCTGCACCATCTGCTGCTCATACCAGCTTGCACCGCCACTGATGCAGCACCAGCACTGCTGCTCCTATCAGTGTTCGCTTTCACTGTTGCTGAACTGTCTGCTACTCCGGCACTGCTTGTCCTGCCAGCGAGCTCCTGCACTGATGCCGCACCACCACTGCTGCCCCATCTTGATTGTCGCTGAACTGTCTGCTGCTGCAGCACTGCTGCTCCCATCAGCATGCACCTTAAGTGATGCTGCCCCTACCAGCATGTATCTTCAATGATGCTGCACTGTCTGCTGATCCCCTACCAGCCTATGTCTACAGTGATGCATCTGCTTCTGCTAATCCAGCACTGCTGCTCCAGCCAGTGTGCACCTTCAGTGATGCTGCATCTGCACTACTGCCCCAACTAGCGTGCGCCTTCAGTGATGCTGCATCAGCACTGCTGCTCCATCCAGCATGTGCCTACAGTGATGCTGCATCGGCACTGCTGCTCCATCCAGCGTGCGCCTTCAATAATGCTGCATCAGCACTGCTGCTCCATCCAGCGTGTGCTTTCAGTGTTGATGCACCAGCACATCTGCCCCATCCAGCGTGTGCCTTCAGTAATGCTGCATCAGCACTGCTGCTCCAAACAGCGAGTGCCTACTGTGATGCTGAACCATCACTGCTGCTTCATCCAGTGTGCGGCTTCTGTAATGCTACACTGTCTGCTGCTCCTAACAGCATGTGCCAGGACTGATGCTGCATTGTCTGCTACTGCTACTAGCGTGTGCATTTACTGATGCAACAGCGTCTGCTGGTCTAGTGTGCACCTTCATGGATGCTGCACCATCAGCACTCATACCAGCATGCACCTTCAGTGATACTGCACCAGCTGCTGCTTGAGCACTGCTGCTTCTACCAGCGTGCACCTGCATGGATGCTGCACCATCGGCTGCTCATACCAGCATGCACCTTCAGTGATAATGAACCAGCTGCTGCTTGCGCACTGCTGCTTCTACCAGCGTGCACCTGCATGGATGCTGCACCATCGGCTGCTCATACCAGCATGCACCTTCAGTGATACTGCACCAGCTGCTGCTTGAGCACTGTTGCTTCTACCAGCGTGCACCTGCATGGATGCTGCACCATCGGCTGCTCATACCAGCATGCACCTTCAGTGATACTGCACCAGCTGCTGCTTGAGCACTGTTGCTTCTACCAGCGTGCACCGGCATGGATGCTGCACCATCAGCTGCTCATACCAGCATGCACCTTTAGTGATACTGCACCAGCTGCTGCTTGAGCACTGTTGCTTCTACCAGCGTGCACCTGCATGGATGCTGCACTGTCTGCTGCTCCTAACAGCATGTGCCAGGACTGATGCTGCATTGTCTGCTACTGCTACTAGCGTGTGCATTTACTGATGCAACAGCATCTGCTGGTCCAGTGTGCACCTGCTTGGATGCTGCACCATCAGCTGCTCTTACCAGCATGCACCTTCAGTGATACTGCACCAGCTGCTGCTTGAGCACTGCTGGTTCTACCAGCGTGCACCTGCATGGATGCTGCACTGTCTGCTGCTCCTAACAGCATGTGCCAGGACTGATGCTGCATTATCTGCTGCTGCTACTAGCGTGTGAATTTACTGATGCACCATCAGCTGCTCATACCAACATGCACCTTCAGTGATACTGTACCAGCTGCTGTGTGAGCATTGCTGCTTCTACCAGCGAGCACCTCCATGGATGCTGCACCATCGGCTGCTCATACCAGCATGCACCTTCAGTGATACTGCACCAGCTGCTGCTTGAGCACTGCTGCTTCTACCAGCGTGCACCTGCATGGATGCTGCACTGTCTGCTGCTCCTAACAGCATGTGCCAGGACTGATGCTGCATTGCCTGCTACTGCTACTAGCGTGTGCATTTACTGATGCAACAGCGTCTGCTGGTCCAGCGTGCACCTGCATGGATGCTGCACCATCAGCTGCTCATACCAGCATGCACCTTCAGTGATACTGCACCAGCTGCTGCTTGAGCACTGCTGCTTCTACCAGCGTGCACCTGCATGGATGCTGCACCATCAGCTGCTCATACCAGCATGCACCTTCAGTGATACTGCACCAGCTGCTGCTTGAGCACTGCTGCTTCTACCAGCGTGCACCTGCATGGATGCTGCACCATCGGCTGCTCATACCAGCATGCACCTTCAGTGATACTGAACCAGCGGCTGCTTGCGCACTGCTGCTTCTACCAGCGTGCACCTGCATGGATGCTGCACCATCGGCTGCTCATACCAGCATGCACCTTCAGTGATAATGAACCAGCTGCTGCTTGCGCACTGCTGCTTCTACCAGCGTGCACCTGCATGGATGCTGCACCATCGGCTGCTCATACCAGCATGCACCTTCAGTGATACTGAACCAGCTGCTGCTTGCGCACTGCTGCTTCTACCAGCGTGCACCTGCATGGATGCTGCACCATCGGCTGCTCCTACCAGCATGCACCTTCAGTGATACTGCACCAGCTGCTGCTTGAGCACTGCTGCTTCTACCAGCGTGCACCTCCATGGATACTGCACCATCGGCTGCTCCTACCAGCATGCACCTTCAGTGATACTGCACCAGCTGCTGCTTGAGCACTGCTGCTTCTACCAGCGTGCACCTGCAGGGATGCTGCACTGTCTGCTGCTCATACCAGCATGCACCTTCAGAGATGCTGCACCATCTGCTGCTTGAGCACTGCTGCTTCTACCAGCATGCACCTGCATGGATGCTGCTCCATCGGCTGCTCATACCAGCATGCACCTTCAGTGATACTGCACCAGCTGCTGCTTGAGCACTGCTGCGTCTACCAGCGTGCACCTCCATGGGTGCTGCACCATCGGCTTCTCATACCAGCATGCACCTTCAGTGATACTACACCAGCTGCTACTTGAGCACTGCTGCTTCTACCAGCGTGCACCTCCATGGATGCTGCACCATCGGCTGCTCATACCAGCATGCACCTTCAGTGATACTACACCAGCTGCTACTTGAGCACTGCTGCTTCTACCAGCGTGCACCTGCATGGATGCTGCACCATGGGCTGCTCATACCAGCATGCACCTTCAGTGATACTGCACCAGCTGCTGCTTGAGCACTGCTGCTTCTACCAGCGTGCACCTGCATGGATGCTGCACCATCAGCTGCTCATACCAGCATGCACCTTCAGTGATACTGCACCAGCTGCTGCTTGAGCACTGCTGCTTCTACCAGCGTGCACCTGCATGGATGCTGCACCATCGGCTGCTCATACCAGCATGCACCTTCAGTGATACTGAACCAGCGGCTGCTTGCGCACTGCTGCTTCTACCAGCGTGCACCTGCATGGATGCTGCACCATCGGCTGCTCATACCAGCATGCACCTTCAGTGATAATGAACCAGCTGCTGCTTGCGCACTGCTGCTTCTACCAGCGTGCACCTGCATGGATGCTGCACCATCGGCTGCTCATACCAGCATGCACCTTCAGTGATACTGAACCAGCTGCTGCTTGCGCACTGCTGCTTCTACCAGCGTGCACCTGCATGGATGCTGCACCATCGGCTGCTCCTACCAGCATGCACCTTCAGTGATACTGCACCAGCTGCTGCTTGAGCACTGCTGCTTCTACCAGCGTGCACCTCCATGGATACTGCACCATCGGCTGCTCCTACCAGCATGCACCTTCAGTGATACTGCACCAGCTGCTGCTTGAGCACTGCTGCTTCTACCAGCGTGCACCTGCAGGGATGCTGCACTGTCTGCTGCTCATACCAGCATGCACCTTCAGAGATGCTGCACCATCTGCTGCTTGAGCACTGCTGCTTCTACCAGCATGCACCTGCATGGATGCTGCTCCATCGGCTGCTCATACCAGCATGCACCTTCAGTGATACTGCACCAGCTGCTGCTTGAGCACTGCTGCGTCTACCAGCGTGCACCTCCATGGGTGCTGCACCATCGGCTTCTCATACCAGCATGCACCTTCAGTGATACTACACCAGCTGCTACTTGAGCACTGCTGCTTCTACCAGCGTGCACCTCCATGGATGCTGCACCATCGGCTGCTCATACCAGCATGCACCTTCAGTGATACTACACCAGCTGCTACTTGAGCACTGCTGCTTCTACCAGCGTGCACCTGCATGGATGCTGCACCATGGGCTGCTCATACCAGCATGCACCTTCAGTGATACTGCACCAGCTGCTGCTTGAGCACTGCTGCTTCTACCAGCGTGCACCTGCATGGATGCTGCACTGTCTGCTGCTCCTAACAGCATGTGACAGGACTGATGCTGCATTGCCTGCTACTGCTACTAGCGTGTGCATTTACTGATGCAACAGCGTCTGCTGGTCCAGCGTGCACCTGCATGGATTCTGCACCATCAGCTTCTCATACCAGCATGCACCTTCAGTGATACTGCACCATCAGCTGCTCATACCAGCATGCACCTTCAGAGATGCTGCACTATCTGCTGTTCGAGCATACGCCTGCACTGAGGCTGCACTGTCTGTTGCTTCTACCAGCATGCGCAGTAGCAGATACTGCACTGTCTGTGGCTCTTGCATGCACCAGCACTGTCTCCTTCTCTAGTGAGCATGGATAATAATGCTGCTGCAGCCACCCTGCACCTGCACTCCAGGTGCACCGTCTCCGATCCCAGTCAGAATGCACTTGCCCTGCTGCTCCAACCAGCGTTTGCCTGCTCTGTGTGCTTCTCTAGTGTGCACCTGCACTGATGATTCTCCAATCAGCGTGCGCATGCACTGGCTGCTTCTCTAGCGGTTGGCTGCACTGATGCTTCTCCAATCAGCGTGCCCATGCACTGGCTGCTTCTCTAGCGTGTGCCTGCACTGATGCTTCTCCAATCAGCGTGCACATGCACTGGCTGCTTCTCTAGCGTGTGCCTGCACTGATGCTTCTCCAATTAGCGTGCGCATGCACTGGCTGGTTCTCTAGCGTGTGCCTACACTGATGCTTCTCTAATCAGCTCGCGCATGCACCGGCTGGTTCTCTGGCGTGTCCCTGCACTGACGCTTCTCCAATCAGCGCGCGCATGCACTGGCTGGTTCTCTAGCGTGTGCCTGCACTGATGCTTCTCCAATCAGCGTGCGCATACACTGGCTGGTTCTCTAGTGTGTGCCTGCACTGATGCTTCTCCAATCAGCGTGCGCATGCACTGGCTGGTTCTCTAGCGTGTGCCTACACTGATGCTTCTCCAATCAGCGTGCGCATGCACTGACTGCTTCTCTAGCGTGTGCCTGCACTGATTCTTCTCCAATCAGCGTGCGCATGCACTGGCTGGTTCTCTAGCGTGTGCCTGAACTGATGCTGCTCCAATCAGCGTGCGCATGCACTGGCTGCTTCTCTAGCGTGTGCCTGCACTGATGCTTCTCCAATCAGCGTGTGCATGCACTGGCTGGTTCTCTAGCGTGTGCCTGCACTGATGCTCCTCCAATCAGCGTGCGCATGCTCTGGCTGGTTCTCTAGCGTGTGCCTGCAATGATGCTTCTCCAATCAGCGTGCACATGTACTGGCTGGTTCTCTAGTGTGTGCCTGCACTGATGCTTCTACAATCAGTGTGCGCATGCACTGGCTGGTTCTCTAGCGTGTGCCTGCACTGATGCTTCTACAATCAGCGTGCGCATGCACTGGCTGGTTTTCTAGCGTGTGCCTGCACTGATGCTTCTCCAATCAGCGTGCACATGCACTGGCTGGTTCTCTAGCGTGTGCCTGCACTGATGCTTCTCCAATCAGCGTGCGCATGCACTGGCTGGTTCTCTAGCGTGTGCCTGCACTGATGCTTCTCCAATCAGCGCGCATGCACTGGCTGGTTGTCTAGCGTGTGCCTGCACTGATGCTTCTCCAATCAGCGTGCGCATGCACTGGCTGGTTCTCTAGCGTGTGCCTGCACTGATGCTTCTCCAATCAGCGTGCTCATGCACTGGCTGGTTCTCTAGCGTGTGCCTGCACTGATGCTTCTCCAATCAGCATGCGCATGCACTGGCTAGTTCTCTAGGGTGTGCCTGCACGGATGCTTCTCCAATCAGCGTGCGCATGCACTGGCTGGTTCTCTAGCGTGTGCCTGCACTGATGCTTCTCCAATCAGTGTGCGCATGCACTGGCTGGTTCTCTAGCGTGTGCCTGCACTGATGCTTCTACAATCAGTGTGCGCATGCACTGGCTGGTTCTCTAGCGTGTGCCTGCACTGATGCTTCTACAATCAGCGTGCGCATGCACTGGCTGGTTCTCTAGCGTGTGCCTGCACTGATGCTTCTCCAATCAGCGTGCACATGCACTGGCTGGTTCTCTAGCGCGTGCCTGCACTGATGCTTCTCCAATCAGCGTGCGCATGCACTGGCTGGTTCTCTAGCGTGTGCCTGCACTGATGCTTCTCCAATCAGCGTGCGCATGTACTGGCTGGTTCTCTAGCGTGTGCCTGCACTGATGCTTCTCCAATCAGCGTGCGCATGCACTGGCTGGTTCTCTAGCGTGTGCCTGCACTGATGCTTCTCCAATCAACATGCGCATGCACTGGCTAGTTCTCTAGCGTGTGCCTGCACGGATGCTTCTCCAATCAGCGTGCGTATGCACTGGCTGGTTCTCTAGCGTGTGCCTGCAATGATGCTTCTCCAATCAGCGTGCACATGTACTGGCTGGTTCTCTAGCGTGTGCCTGCACTGATGCTTCTCCAATCAGTGTGCGCATGCACTGGCTGGTTCTCTGGCGTGTGCCTGCACTGATGCTTCTCCAATCAGCGTGCGCATGCACTGGCTGGTTCTCTAGCGTGTGCCTGCACTGATGCTTCTACAATCAGCGTGCGCATGCACTGGCTGGTTCTCTAACGTGTGCCTGCACTGATGCTTCTACACCCAGCGTGCGCATGCACTGGCTGGTTCTCTAGCGTGTGCCTGCACTGATGCTTCTCCAATCAGCGTGCGCATGCACTGGCTGGTTCTCTAGCGTGTGCCTGCACTGATGCTTCTCCAATCAGTGTGCGCATGCACTGGCTGGTTCTCTAGCGTGTGCCTGCACTGATGCTTCTCCAATCAGCATGCGCATGCACTGGCTGGTTGTCTAGCGTGTGCCTGCACTGATGCTTCTACAATCAGCGTGCGCATGCACTGGCTGGTTCTCTAGCGTGTGCCTGCACTGATGCTTCTCCAATCAGCGTGCGCATGCACTGGCTGGTTCTCTAGCGTGTGCCTGCACTGATGCTTCTCCCATCAGCATGCGCATGCACTGGCTGGTTCTCTAGCGTGTGCCTGCACTGATGCTTCTCCAATCAGCGTGCGCATGCACTGGCTGGTTCTCTAGCGTGTGCCTGCACTGATGCTTCTCCAATCAGCGTGCGCATGCACTGGCTGGTTCTCTAGCGTGTGCCTGCACTGATGCTTCTCCAATCAGCGTGCTCATGCACTGGCTGGTTCTCTAGCGTGTGCCTGCACTGATGCTTCTCCAATCAGCATGCGCATGCACTGGCTAGTTCTCTAGGGTGTGCCTGCACGGATGCTTCTCCAATCAGCGTGCGCATGCACTGGCTGGTTCTCTAGCGTGTGCCTGCACTGATGCTTCTACAATCAGTGTGCGCATGCACTGGCTGGTTCTCTAGCGTGTGCCTGCACTGATGCTTCTACAATCAGCGTGCGCATGCACTGTCTGGTTCTCTAGCGTGTGCCTGCACTGATGCTTCTCCAATCAGCGTGCACATGCACTGGCTGGTTCTCTAGCGTGTGCCTGCACTGATGCTTCTCCAATCAGCGTGCGCATGCACTGGCTGGTTCTCTAGCGTGTGCCTGCACTGATGCTTCTCCAATCAGCGTGCGCATGTACTGGCTGGTTCTCTAGCGTGTGCCTGCACTGATGCTTCTCCAATCAGCGTGCGCATGCACTGGCTGGTTCTCTAGTGTGTGCCTGCACTGATGCTTCTCCAATCAGCATGTGCATGCACTGGCTAGTTCTCTAGCGTGTGCCTGCACGGATGCTTCTCCAATCAGCGTGCGTATGCACTGGCTGGTTCTCTAGCGTGTGCCTGCACTGATGCTTCTCCAATCAGCGTGCGCATGCACTGGCTGGTTCTCTAGCGTGTGCCTGCACTGATGCTTCTACAATCAGCGTGCGCATGCACTGGCTGGTTCTCTAACGTGTGCCTGCACTGATGCTTCTACACCCAGCGTGCGCATGCACTGGCTGGTTCTCTAGCGTGTGCCTGCACTGATGCGTTTCCAATCAGCGTGTGCATGCACTGGCTGGTTCTCTAGCGTGTGCCTGCACTGATGCTTCTCCAATCAGCGTGCGCATGCACTGGCTGGTTCTCTAGCGTGTGCCTGCACTGATGCTTCTCCAATCAGCGTGCGCATGCACTGGCTGGTTCTCTAGCGTGTGCCTGCACTGATGCTTCTCCCATCAGCGCGCATGCACTGGCTGGTTCTCTAGCGTGTGCCTGCACTGATGCTTCTCCAATCAGCATGCGCATGCACTGGCTAGTTCTCTAGCGTGTGCCTGCACGGATGCTTCTCCAATCAGTGTGCGCATGCACTGGCTGGTTCTCTAGCGTGTGCCTGCACTGATGCTTCTCCAATCAGCATGCGCATGCACTGGCTGGTTCTCTAGCGTGTGCCTGCACTGATGCTTCTACAATCAGCGCGCGCATGCACTGGCTGGTTCTCTAGCGTGTGCCTGCACTGATGCTTCTCCAATCAGCGTGCGCATGCACTGGCTGGTTCTCTAGCGTGTGCCTGCACTGATGCTTCTCCCATCAGCGCGCATGCACTGGCTGGTTCTCTAGCGTGTGCCTGCACTGATGCTTTTTCAATCAGCGTGCGCATGCACTGGCTGGTTCTCTAGCGTGTGCCTGCACTGATGCTTCTCCAATCAGCATGCGCATGCACTGGCTAGTTCTCTAGCGTGTGCCTGCACGGATGCTTCTCCAATCAGTGTGCGCATGCACTGGCTGGTTCTCTAGCGGGTGCCTGCACTGATGCTTCTCCAATCAGCGTGCGCATGCCTTGCTGGTTCTCTAGCGTGTGCCTGCACTGATCCTTCTACAATCAGCGTGCGCATGCACTGGCTGGTTCTCTAGCGTGTGCCTGCACTGATGCTTCTACAATCAGCGTGCGCATGCACTGGCTGGTTCTCTAGCGTGTGCCTGCACTGATGCTTCTCCAATCAGCGCGCATGCACTGGCTGGTTCTCTAGCGTGTGCCTGCACTGATGCTTCTCCAATCAGCGTGACCATGCACTGGCTGGTTCTCTAGTGTGTGCCTGCACTGATGCTTCTCCAATCAGCATTCGCATGCACTGGCTAGTTCTCTAGCGTGTGCCTGCACTGATGCTTCTCCAATCAGCGCGCATGCACTGGCTGGTTCTCTAGCGTGTGCCTGCACTGATGCTTCTCCAATCAGCGCGCATGCACTGGCTGGTTCTCTAGCGTGTGCCTGCACTGATGCTTCTCCAATCAGTGTGCGCATGCACTGGCTGGTTCTCTAGCGTGTGCCTGCACTGATGCTTCTCCAATCAGTGTGCGCATGCACTGGCTGGTTCTCTAGCGTGTGCCTGCACTGATGCTTCTCCAATCAGTGTGCGCATGCACTGGCTGGTTCTCTAGCGTGTGCCTGCACTGATGCTCCTCCAATCAGCGTGCGCATGCTCTGGCTGGTTCTCTAGCGAGTGCCTGCACTGATGCTTCTACAATCAGCGTGCGCATGCACTGGTTGCTTCTCTAGCGTGTGCCTGCACTGATGCTTCTACAATCAGCGTGCGCATGCACTGGCTGGTTCTCTAGCGTGTGCCTGCACTGATGCTTCTCCCATCAGCGCGCATGCACTGGCTGGTTCTCTAGCATGTGCCTGCATTGATGCTTCTACAATCAGCGTGCGCATGCACTGGTTGCTTCTCTAGCGTGTGCCTGCACTGATGCTTCTACAATCAGCGTGCGCATGCACTGGCTGGTTCTCTAGCGTGTGCCTGCACTGATGCTTCTCCCATCAGCGCACATGCACTGGCTAGTTCTCTAGCGTGTGCCTGCACTGATGCTTCTACAATCAGCGTGCGCGTGCACTGGCTGGTTCTCTAGCGTGTGCCTGCACTGATGCTTCTCCCATCAGCGCGCATGCACTGGCTGGTTCTCTAGCGTGTGCCTGCACTGATGCTTCTCCCATCAGCGCGCATGCACTGGCTGGTTCTCTAGCGTGTGCCTACACTGATGCTTCTCCAATCAGCGCGCGCATGCACTGGCTGGTTCTCTAGCGTGTGCCTGCACTGATGCTTCTCCCATCAGCGCGCATGCACTGGCTGGTTCTCTAGCGTGTGCCTACACTGATGATTCTCCAATCAGTGTGCGCATGCACTGGCTGGTTCTCTAGCGTGTGCCTGCACTGATGCTTCTCCAATCAGCATGCGCATGCACTGGCTGGTTCTCTAGCGTGTGCCTGCACTGATGCTTCTACAATCAGCGCGCGCATGCACTGGCTGGTTCTCTAGCGTGTGCCTGCACTGATGCTTCTCCAATCAGCGTGCGCATGCACTGGCTGGTTCTCTAGCGTGTGCCTGCACTGATGCTTCTCCCATCAGCGCGCATGCACTGGCTGGTTCTCTAGCGTGTGCCTGCACTGATGCTTTTTCAATCAGCGTGCGCATGCACTGGCTGGTTCTCTAGCGTGTGCCTGCACTGATGCTTCTCCAATCAGCATGCGCATGCACTGGCTAGTTCTCTAGCGTGTGCCTGCACGGATGCTTCTCCAATCAGTGTGCGCATGCACTGGCTGGTTCTCTAGCGGGTGCCTGCACTGATGCTTCTCCAATCAGCGTGCGCATGCCTTGCTGGTTCTCTAGCGTGTGCCTGCACTGATCCTTCTACAATCAGCATTCGCATGCACTGGCTAGTTCTCTAGCGTGTGCCTGCACTGATGCTTCTCCAATCAGCGCGCATGCACTGGCTGGTTCTCTAGCGTGTGCCTGCACTGATGCTTCTCCAATCAGCGCGCATGCACTGGCTGGTTCTCTAGCGTGTGCCTGCACTGATGCTTCTCCAATCAGTGTGCGCATGCACTGGCTGGTTCTCTAGCGTGTGCCTGCACTGATGCTTCTCCAATCAGTGTGCGCATGCACTGGCTGGTTCTCTAGCGTGTGCCTGCACTGATGCTCCTCCAATCAGCGTGCGCATGCTCTGGCTGGTTCTCTAGCGAGTGCCTGCACTGATGCTTCTACAATCAGCGTGCGCATGCACTGGTTGCTTCTCTAGCGTGTGCCTGCACTGATGCTTCTACAATCAGCGTGCGCATGCACTGGCTGGTTCTCTAGCGTGTGCCTGCACTGATGCTTCTCCCATCAGCGCGCATGCACTGGCTGGTTCTCTAGCATGTGCCTGCATTGATGCTTCTACAATCAGCGTGCGCATGCACTGGTTGCTTCTCTAGCGTGTGCCTGCACTGATGCTTCTCCCATCAGCGCGCATGCACTGGCTAGTTCTCTAGCGTGTGCCTGCACTGATGCTTCTACAATCAGCGTGCGCGTGCACTGGCTGGTTCTCTAGCGTGTGCCTGCACTGATGCTTCTCCAATCAGCGCGCATGCACTGGCTGGTTCTCTAGCGTGTGCCTGCACTGATGCTTCTCCAATCAGCGCGCATGCACTGGCTGGTTCTCTAGCGTGTGCCTGCACTGATGCTTCTCCAATCAGTGTGCGCATGCACTGGCTGGTTCTCTAGCGTGTGCCTGCACTGATGCTTCTCCAATCAGTGTGCGCATGCACTGGCTGGTTCTCTAGCGTGTGCCTGCACTGATGCTTCTCCAATCAGTGTGCGCATGCACTGGCTGGTTCTCTAGCGTGTGCCTGCACTGATGCTCCTCCAATCAGCGTGCGCATGCTCTGGCTGGTTCTCTAGCGAGTGCCTGCACTGATGCTTCTACAATCAGCGTGCGCATGCACTGGTTGCTTCTCTAGCGTGTGCCTGCACTGATGCTTCTACAATCAGCGTGCGCATGCACTGGCTGGTTCTCTAGCGTGTGCCTGCACTGATGCTTCTCCCATCAGCGCGCATGCACTGGCTGGTTCTCTAGCATGTGCCTGCATTGATGCTTCTACAATCAGCGTGCGCATGCACTGGTTGCTTCTCTAGCGTGTGCCTGCACTGATGCTTCTACAATCAGCGTGCGCATGCACTGGCTGGTTCTCTAGCGTGTGCCTGCACTGATGCTTCTCCCATCAGCGCGCATGCACTGGCTAGTTCTCTAGCGTGTGCCTGCACTGATGCTTCTACAATCAGCGTGCGCGTGCACTGGCTGGTTCTCTAGCGTGTGCCTGCACTGATGCTTCTCCCATCAGCGCGCATGCACTGGCTGGTTCTCTAGCGTGTGCCTGCACTGATGCTTCTCCCATCAGCGCGCATGCACTGGCTGGTTCTCTAGCGTGTCCCTGCACTGATGTTGCTCTGTCTTGCATCTTCACTGATGCTGCACGGTCTTTAGCTCCAGCGTGTACCTACACTGCTTTTGCACCATCTCTGATTCCAGCAGTGTGCACTTGCCCTGCTTTTGCCACCGGCAGGCACCGTACTGTCAGATTCTCTAGGGTGGACCTGTACTGATGCTGCTCCGGCCCCACTGTGCTTGCATTGCTCTGATTCTCCTTCTCCAGCATGCACCTGCACTGATGCTACTGAAGCAAGCATGTGTGTGCACTCATGGTGTTCTGCTATGCACCTGCACTGTCTGGTGCTCCAGTGTGCGCCTGCCCTGCTGCTGCACCATCTCTGACCCCACTCAGTGTGCACCTGCCATGCTGATGCACCATCTCTGACCCCACTCAGTGTGCGCCTGCCCTGCTGCTGCACCATCTCAGACCCCACTCAGTGTGCGCCTGCCCTGCTGCTGCACCATCTCTGACCCCACTCAGTGGGCACTTGCCATGCTGCTGCACCATCTCTGACCCCACTCAGTGTGTACTTGCCATGCTGCTGCACCATCTCTGACCCCACTCAGTGTGCACTTGCCATGCTGCTGCACCATCTCTGACCCCACTCAGTGTGCGCCTGCCCTGCTGCTGCACCATCTCTGACCCACTCAGTGTGTACTTGCCATGCTGCTGCACCATCTCTGACCCCACTCAGTGTGCACTTGCCCAGCTGCTGCACCATCTCTGACCCCACTCAGTGTGCACTTGCCCTGCTGCTGCACCATCTTTAACCCCACTCAGTGTGCACTTGCCATGCTGCTGCACCATCTCTGACCCCACTCAGTGTGCGCCTGCCCTGCTGCTGCACCATCTCTGACCCCACTCAGTGTGCACCTGCCATGCTGATGCACCATCTCTGACCCCACTCAGTGTGCGCCTGCCCTGCTGCTGCACCATCTCAGACCCCACTCAGTGTGCGCCTGCCCTGCTGCTGCACCATCTCTGACCCCACTCAGTGTGCGCCTGCCCTGCTGCTGCACCATCTCTGACCCCACTCAGTGTGCGCCTGCCCTGCTGCTGCACCATCTCTGACCCCACTCAGTGTGCGCCTGCCCTGCTGCTGCACCATCTCTGACCCCACTCAGTGTGCACTTGCTCTGCTGCTGCATCATCTCTGACCCCACTCAGTGTGCACTTGCCATGCTGCTGCACCATCTCTGACCCCACTCAGTGTGCGCCTGCCCTGCTGCTGCACCATCTCTGACCCCACTCAGTGTGCACTTGCTCTGCTGCTGCATCATCTCTGACCCCACTCAGTGTGCACTTGCCATGCTGCTGCACCATCTCTGACCCCACTCAGTGTGCGCCTGCCCTGCTGCTGCACCATCTCTGACCCCACTCAGTGTGCGCCTGCCCTGCTGCTGCACCATGTCTGACCCCACTCAGTGTGCGCCAGCCCTGCTGCTGCACCATGTCTGACCCCACTCAGTGTGCGCCTGCCCTGCTGCTGCACCTGCACTGTCTGGTGCTCCAGTGTGCGCCTGCCCTGCTGCTGCACCATCTCTGACCCCACTCAGTGTGCGCCTGCCCTGCTGCTGCACCATGTCTGACCCCACTCAGTGTGCGCCAGCCCTGCTGCTGCACCATGTCTGACCCCACTCAGTGTGCGCCTGCCCTGCTGCTGCACCATGGCTGACCCCACTCAGTGTGCGCCTGCCCTGCTGCTGCACCATCTCTGACCCCACTCAGTGTGCACTTGCCATGCTGCTGCGCCATCTCTGACCCCACTCAGTGTGCACTTGCCATGCTGCTGCACCATCTCTGACCCCACTCAGTGAGCGCCTGCCCTGCTGCTGCACCATCTCTGACCCCACTCGTTGTGCACTTGCCATGCTGCTGCACCATCTCTGACCCCACTCAGTGTGCACTTGCCCTGCTGCTGCACCATGTCTGACCCCACTCAGTGTGCACTTGCCATGCTGCTGCACCATCTCTGACCCCACTCGTTGTGCACTTGCCCTGCTGCTGCACCATCTCTGACCCCACTCAGTGTGCACTTGCCATGCTGCTGCACCATCTCTGACCCCACTCAGTGTGCACTTGCCATGCTGCTGCACCATTTCTGACCCCACTCAGTGTGCACTTGCTCTGCTGCTGCACCATCTCTGACCCCACTCAGTGTGCACTTGCCATGCTGCTGCACCATGTCTGACGCCACTCAGTGTGCACTTGCCATGCTGCTGCACCATCTCTGACCCCACTCAGTGTGCACTTGCCATGCTGCTGCACCATGTCTGACGCCACTCAGTGTGCACTTGCCATGCTGATGCACCATCTCTGACCCCACTCAGTGTGCACTTGCCATGCTGCTGCACCATGTCTGACGCCACTCAGTGTGCACTTGCCATGCTGCTGCACCATCTCTGACCCCACTCAGTGTGCGCCTGCCCTGCTGCTGCACCATGTCTGACCCCACTCAGTGTGCACTTGCCATGCTGCTGCACCATCTCTGACCCCACTCGTTGTGCACTTGCCCTGCTGCTGCACCATCTCTGACCCCACTCAGTGGGCACTTGCCATGCTGCTGCACCATCTCTGACCCCACTCAGTGTGCACCTGCCCTGCTGCTGCACCATCTCTGACCCCACTCGTTGTGCACTTGCCCTGCTGCTGCACCATCTCTGACCCCACTCAGTGTGCACTTGCCATGCTGCTGCACCATCTCTGACCCCACTCAGTGTGCACTTGCCATGCTGCTGCACCATCTCTGACCCCACTCAGTGTGCGCCTGCCCTGCTGCTGCACCATGTCTGACCCCACTCAGTGTGCACTTGCCATGCTGCTGCACCATCTCTGACCCCACTCAGTGGGCACTTACCATGCTGCTGCACCATCTCTGACCCCACTCAGTGGGCACTTGCCCTGCTGCTGCACCATCACTGACCCCACTAAGTGTGCACCTGCCCTGCTGCTGCACCATCTCTGACCCCACTCAGTGTGCACTTGCCATGCTGCTGCACCATCTCTGACCCCACTCAGTGTGCGCCTGCCGTGCTGCTGCACCATCTCTGACCCCACTCAGTGTGCACTTGCCATGCTACTGCACCATCTCTGACCCCACTCAGTGTGCACTTGCCATGCTGCTGCACCATCTCTGACCCCACTCGTTGTGCACTTGCCCTGCTGCTGCACCATCTCTGACCCCACTCAGTGTGCACTTGCCATGCTGCTGCGCCATCTCTGACCCCACTCAGTGTGCACTTGCCATGCTGCTGCACCATCTCTGACCCCACTCAGTGTGCGCCTGCCCTGCTGCTGCACCATCTCTGACCCCACTCAGTGTGCACTTGCCATGCTGCTGCACCATCTCTGACCCCACTCAGTGTGCGCCTGCCCTGCTGCTGCACCATCTCTGACCCCACTCGTTGTGCACTTGCCCTGCTGCTGCACCATCTCTGACCCCACTCAGTGTGCACTTGCCATGCTGCTGCACCATCTCTGACCCCACTCAGTGTGCGCCTGCCCTGCTGCTGCACCATCTCTGACCCCACTCAGTGTGCACTTGCCATGCTGCTGCACCATCTCTGACCCCACTCAGTGTGCGCCTGCCCTGCTGCTGCACCATCTCTGACCCCACTCAGTGTGCACTTGCCATGCTGCTGCACCATCTCTGACCCCACTCAGTGTGCGCCTGCCCTGCTGATGCACCATCTCTGACCCCACTCAGTGTGCACTTGCCATGCTGCTGCACCATCTCTGACCCCACTCAGTGTGCACTTGCTCTGCTGCTGCACCATCTCTGACCCCACTCAGTTTGCACTTGCCCTGCTGCTGCACCATCTTTAACCCCACTCAGTGTGCACTTGCCCTGCTGCTGCATCATCTCTGACCCCACTCAGTGTGCACTTACCATGCTGATGCACCATCTCTGACCCCACTCAGTGTGCACTTGCCCTGCTGCTGCACCATCTCTGACCCTACTCAGTGTGCACTTGCCCTGCTGCTGCATCATCTCTGACCCCACTCAGTGTGCACTTGCCCTGCTGCTGCACCATCTCTGACCCCACTCAGTGTGCGCCTGCCCTGCTGATGCACCATCTCTGACCCCACTCAGTGTGCGCCTGCCCTGCTGCTGCACCATCTCTGACCCCACTCAGTGTGCGCCTGCCCTGCTGCTGCATCATCTCTGACCCCACTCAGTGTGCGCCTGCCCTGCTGCTGCACCATCTCTGACCCCACTCAGTGTGTACTTGCCCTGCTGCTGCATCATCTCTGACCCCACTCAGTGTGCACTTGCCATGCTGCTGCACCATCTCTGACCCCACTCAGTGTGCACTTGCCATGCTGCTGCAAATCTCTGACCCCACTCGTTGTGCACTTGCCCTGCTGCTGCACCATATCTGACCCCACTCAGTGTGCGCCTGCCCTGCTGCTGCACCATCTCTGACCCCACTCAGTGTGCGCCTGCCATGCTGCTGCACCATCTCTGACCCCATTCAGTGTGCGCTTGCCATGCTGCTGCACCATCTCTGACCCCACTCAGTGTGCACTTGCCCTGCTGCTGCACCATCTCTGACCCCACTCAGTGTGCGCCTGCCCTGCTGCTGCACCATCTCTGACCCCACTCAGTGTGCACTTGCCCTGCTGCTGCATCATCTCTGACCCCACTCAGTGTGCACTTGCCATGCTGCTGCACCATCTCTGACCCCACTCAGTGTGCACTTGCCATGCTGCTGCACCATCTCTGACCCCACTCAGTGTGCACTTGCTCTGCTGCTGCATCATCTCTGACCCCACTCAGTGTGCACTTGCCATGCTGCTGCACCATCTCTGACCCCACTCAGTGTGCACTTGCCATGCTGCTGCACCATCTCTGACCCCACTCAGTGTGCACTTGCTCTGCTGCTGCATCATCTCTGACCCCACTCAGTGTGCACTTGCCATGCTGCTGCACCATCTCTGACCCCACTCAGTGTGCACTTGCCATGCTGCTGCACCATCTCTGACCCCACTCAGTGTGCACTTGCCATGCTGCTGCACCATCTCTGACCCCACTCAGTGTGCACTTGCCATGCTGCTGCATCATCTCTGACCCCACTCAGTGTGCACTTACCATGCTGCTGCACCATCTCTGACCCCACTCAGTTTGCACTTGCCCTGCTGCTGCACCATCTCTGACCCCACTCAGTGTGCACTTGCTCTGCTGCTGCATCATCTCTGACCCCACTCAGTGTGCGCCTGCCCTGCTGCTGCACCATCTCTGACCCCACTCAGTGTGCGCCTGCCCTGCTGCTGCACCATCTCTGACCCCACTCAGTGTGCACTTGCCATGCTGCTGCACCATCTCTGACCCCACTCAGTGTGCGCCTGCCCTGCTGCTGCTCCATCTCTGACCCCACTCAGTGTGCACTTGCCATGCTGCTGCACCATCTCTGACCCCACTCAGTGTGCACTTACCATGCTGCTGCACCATCTCTGACCCCACTCAGTTTGCACTTGCCCTGCTGCTGCACCATCTCTGACCCCACTCAGTGTGCACTTGCCATGCTGCCGCACCATCTCTGACCCCACTCAGTGTGCACTTGCTCTGCTGCTGCACCATCTCTGACCCCACTCAGTGTGCACTTGCCATGCTGCTGCACCATCTCTGACCCCACTCAGTGTGCACTTGCCCTGCTGTTGCACCATCTCTGACCCCACTCAGTGTGCACTTGCCATGCTGCTGCACCATCTCTGACCCCACTCAGTTTGCACTTGCCATGCTGCTGCACCATCTCTGACCCCACTCAGTGTGCGCCTGCCCTGCTGCTGCACCATCTCAGACCCCACTCAGTGTGCGCCTGCCCTGCTGCTGCACCATCTCTGACCCCACTCAGTGTGCACTTGCCCTGCTGATGCACCATCTCTGACCCCACTCAGTGTGCGCCTGCCCTGCTGCTGCACCATCTCTGACCCCACTCAGTGTGCGCCTGCCCTGCTGCTGCACCATCTCTGACCCCACTCAGTGTGCACTTACCATGCTGCTGCACCATCTCTGACCCCACTCAGTTTGCACTTGCCCTGCT
This sequence comes from Lissotriton vulgaris, assembly GCF_964263255.1. NCBI lineage: Eukaryota > Metazoa > Chordata > Amphibia > Caudata > Salamandridae > Lissotriton > Lissotriton vulgaris. The sequence goes on along the minus strand of NC_141697.1, from coordinate 86,177,590 downwards.
GCTGCACCATCTTTAACCCCACTCAGTGTGCACTTGCCATGCTGCTGCACCATCTCTGACCCCACTCAGTGTGCGCCTGCCCTGCTGCTGCACCATCTCTGACCCCACTCAGTTCGCACTTGCCATGCTGCCGCACCATCTCTGACCCCATTCAGTGTGCACTTGCTCTGCTGCTGCACCATCTCTGACCCCACTCAGTGTGCACTTGCCCTGCTGCTGCACCATCTCTGACCCCACTCAGTGTGCACTTGCCATGCTGCTGCACCATCTCTGACCCCACTCAGTGTGCACTTGCCATGCTGCTGCATCATCTCTGACCCCACTCAGTGTGCACTTACCATGCTGCTGCACCATCTCTGACCCCACTCAGTTTGCACTTGCTCTGCTGCTGCATCATCTCTGACTTCACTCAGTGTGCGCCTGCCCTGCTGCTGCACCATCTCTGACCCCACTCAGTGTGCACTTGCCCTGCTGCTGCACCATCTCTGACCCCACTCAGTGTGCGCCTGCCCTGCTGCTGCTCCATCTCTGACCCCACTCAGTGTGCACTTGCCATGCTGCTGCACCATCTCTGACCCCACTCAGTGTGCACTTACCATGCTGCTGCACCATCTCTGACCCCACTCAGTTTGCACTTGCCCTGCTGCTGCACCATCTCTGACCCCACTCAGTGTGCACTTGCCATGCTGCCGCACCATCTCTGACCCCACTCAGTGTGCACTTGCTCTGCTGCTGCACCATCTCTGACCCCACTCAGTGTGCACTTGCCATGCTGCTGCACCATCTCTGACCCCACTCAGTGTGCACTTGCCCTGCTGTTGCACCATCTCTGACCCCACTCAGTGTGCACTTGCCATGCTGCTGCACCATCTCTGACCCCACTCAGTTTGCACTTGCCATGCTGCTGCACCATCTCTGACCCCACTCAGTGTGCGCCTGCCCTGCTGCTGCACCATCTTTAACCCCACTCAGTTTGCACTTGCCCTGCTGCTGCACCATCTTTAACCCCACTCAGTGTGCACTTGCCATGCTGCTGCACCATCTCTGACCCCACTCAGTGTGCGCCTGCCCTGCTGCTGCACCATCTCTGACCCCACTCAGTGTGCACTTGCCCTGCTGCTGCACCATCTCTGACCCCACTCAGTGTGCACTTGCCCTGCTGCTGCACCATCTCTGACCCCACTCAGTGTGCACTTGCCCTGCTGCTGCACCATCTCTGACCCCACTCAGTTTGCACTTGCCCTGCTGCTGCACCATCTTTAACCCCACTCAGTGTGCACTTGCCATGCTGCTGCACCATCTCTGACCCCACTCAGTGTGCGCCTGCCCTGCTGCTGCACCATCTCTGACCCCACTCAGTGTGCGCCTGCCATGCTGCTGCACCTTCTCTGACCCCATTCAGTGTGCACTTGCTCTGCTGCTGCACCATCTCTGACCCCACTCAGTGTGCACTTGCCATGCTGCTGCACCATCTCTGACCCCACTCAGTGTGCACTTGCTCTGCTGCTGCACCATCTCTGACCCCACTCAGTTTGCACTTGCCCTGCTGCTGCACCATCTTTAACCCCACTCAGTTTGCACTTGCCCTGCTGCTGCACCATCTTTAACCCCACTCAGTGTGCACTTGCCCTGCTGCTGCATCATCTCTGACCCCACTCAGTGTGCACTTGCCATGCTGCTGCACCATCTCTGACCCCACTCAGTGTGCACTTGCTCTGCTGCTGCACCATCTCTGACCCCACTCAGTTTGCACTTGCTCTGCTGCTGCATCATCTCTGACTTCACTCAGTGTGCGCCTGCCCTGCTGCTGCACCATCTCTGACCCCACTCAGTGTGCACTTGCCCTGCTGCTGCACCATCTCTGACCCCACTCAGTGTGCGCCTGCCCTGCTGCTGCTCCATCTCTGACCCCACTCAGTGTGCACTTGCCATGCTGCTGCACCATCTCTGACCCCACTCAGTGTGCACTTACCATGCTGCTGCACCATCTCTGACCCCACTCAGTTTGCACTTGCCCTGCTGCTGCACCATCTCTGACCCCACTCAGTGTGCACTTGCCATGCTGCCGCACCATCTCTGACCCCACTCAGTGTGCACTTGCTCTGCTGCTGCACCATCTCTGACCCCACTCAGTGTGCACTTGCCATGCTGCTGCACCATCTCTGACCCCACTCAGTGTGCACTTGCCCTGCTGTTGCACCATCTCTGACCCCACTCAGTGTGCACTTGCCATGCTGCTGCACCATCTCTGACCCCACTCAGTTTGCACTTGCCATGCTGCTGCACCATCTCTGACCCCACTCAGTGTGCACTTGCCCTGCTGCTGCACCATCTCTGACCCCACTCAGTGTGCACTTGCCCTGCTGCTGCATCATCTCTGACTCCACTCAGTGTGCACTTGCCATGCTGCTGCACCATCTCTGACCCCACTCAGTGTGCACTTGCCCTGCTGCTGCACCATCTCTGACCCCACTCAGTGTGCACTTGCCCTGCTGCTGCACCATCTCTGACCCCACTCAGTTTGCACTTGCCCTGCTGCTGCACCATCTTTAACCCCACTCAGTGTGCACTTGCCATGCTGCTGCACCATCTCTGACCCCACTCAGTGTGCGCCTGCCCTGCTGCTGCACCATCTCTGACCCCACTCAGTGTGCGCCTGCCATGCTGCTGCACCTTCTCTGACCCCATTCAGTGTGCACTTGCTCTGCTGCTGCACCATCTCTGACCCCACTCAGTGTGCACTTGCCATGCTGCTGCACCATCTCTGACCCCACTCAGTGTGCACTTGCCATGCTGCTGCACCATCTCTGACCCCACTCAGTGTGCACTTGCCATGCTGCTGCACCATCTCTGACCCCACTCGTTGTGCGCCTGCCCTGCTGCTGCACCATCTATGACCCCACTCAGTGTGCGCCTGCCCTGCTGATGCACCATCTCTGACCCCACTCAGTGTGCGCCTGCCCTGCTGCTGCACCATCTCTGACCCCACTCAGTGTGCACTTGCCCTGCTGCTGCACCATCACTGACCCCACTAAGTGTGCACCTGCCCTGCTGCTGCACCATCTCTGACCCCACTCAGTGTGCACTTGCCATGCTGCTGCACCATCTCTGACCCCACTCAGTGTGCGCCTGCCCTGCTGCTGCACCATCTCTGACCCCACTCAGTGTGCGCCTGCCATGCTGCTGCACCATCTCTGACCCCACTCAGTGTGCACTTGCCATGCTGCTGCACCATCTCTGACCCCACTCAGTGTGCACTTGCTCTGCTGCTGCACCATCTCTGACCCCACTCAGTTTGCACTTGCCCTGCTGCTGCACCATCTTTAACCCCACTCAGTTTGCACTTGCCCTGCTGCTGCACCATCTTTAACCCCACTCAGTGTGCACTTGCCCTGCTGCTGCATCATCTCTGACCCCACTCAGTGTGCACTTGCCATGCTGCTGCACCATCTCTGACCCCACTCAGTGTGCACTTGCTCTGCTGCTGCACCATCTCTGACCCCACTCAGTTTGCACTTGCCCTGCTGCTGCACCATCTTTAACCCCACTCAGTGTGCACTTGCCATGCTGCTGCACCATCTCTGACCCCACTCAGTGTGCGCCTGCCCTGCTGCTGCGCCATCTCTGACCCCATTCAGTGTGCACTTGCTCTGCTGCTGCACCATCTCTGACCCCACTCAGTGTGCACTTGCCATGCTGCTGCACCATCTCTGACCCCACTCGTTGTGCGCCTGCCCTGCTGCTGCACCATCTCTGACCCCACTCAGTGTGCGCCTGCCCTGCTGATGCACCATCTCTGACCCCACTCAGTGTGCGCCTGCCCTGCTGCTGCACCATCTCTGACCCCACTCAGTGTGCACTTGCCCTGCTGCTGCACCATCACTGACCCCACTAAGTGTGCACCTGCCCTGCTGCTGCACCATCTCTGACCCCACTCAGTGTGCACTTGCCATGCTGCTGCACCATCTCTGACCCCACTCAGTGTGCGCCTGCCCTGCTGCTGCACCATCTCTGACCCCACTCAGTGTGCGCCTGCCATGCTGCTGCACCATCTCTGACCCCACTCAGTGTGCACTTGCCATGCTGCTGCACCATCTCTGACCCCACTCAGTGTGCACTTGCTCTGCTGCTGCACCATCTCTGACCCCACTCAGTTTGCACTTGCCCTGCTGCTGCACCATCTTTAACCCCACTCAGTTTGCACTTGCCCTGCTGCTGCACCATCTTTAACCCCACTCAGTGTGCACTTGCCCTGCTGCTGCATCATCTCTGACCCCACTCAGTGTGCACTTGCCATGCTGCTGCACCATCTCTGACCCCACTCAGTGTGCACTTGCTCTGCTGCTGCACCATCTCTGACCCCACTCAGTTTGCACTTGCCCTGCTGCTGCACCATCTTTAACCCCACTCAGTTTGCACTTGCCCTGCTGCTGCATCATCTCTGACCCCACTCAGTGTGCACTTGCCATGCTGCTGCACCATCTCTGACCCCACTCAGTGTGCACTTGCTCTGCTGCTGCACCATCTCTGACCCCACTCAGTTTGCACTTGCCCTGCTGCTGCACCATCTTTAACCCCACTCAGTTTGCACTTGCCCTGCTGCTGCACCATCTTTAACCCCACTCAGTTTGCACTTGCCCTGCTGCTGCATCATCTCTGACCCCACTCAGTGTGCACTTGCCATGCTGCTGCACCATCTTTAACCCCACTCAGTGTGCACTTGCCATGCTGCTGCTCCAACGTGACCCACCATTGCTGCACCATTTCAGTTCAATTCAGTGTACACAAGCTGGGTGTACTCCTGCACAACTGCTGTACAATGTGCTGGTAGTGTGCACTTACCCTGACGCTCATGTGTATGCCTGCACTGCTTCTTCACTGATTGCATCTACAGTGTGCCCCTGCACTGTTGCAACTCCAGCCTGCACGTGCACTGATTGCATACTCCTGCACTGCCGCTGAGCGTTGAACTGATGCTTCAGTGTACACCCTCTCTCATGCTCCAGTGTGCACCCTCTCTGATGCTCCAGTGTGCACCCTCTCTGATGCTCCAGTGTGCACCCTCTCTGATGCTCCAGTGGGTGCCTGAACTGATGCTCCAGTGTGCACCCTCTCTCATGCTCCAGTGTGCACCCTCTCTGATGCTCCAGTGTGCACCCTCTCTGATGCTCCAGTGTGCACCCTCTCTGATGCTCCAGTGTGCGCCTGCCCTGCTGCTGCACCATCTTTTGCTTCAATATGCACATACATTGCAGCTGCACCATCTGATGCTTTCTCTAGCGCGCTTCTACATTGTTGCTGCTCCAAGGTGCAACTGTACTGCTGCTGCAGTGTCTGAGTGCACTGCTGTTGTTGTAGTGTGCACCTGCCCTGCTGATGCACGCGGTAGGAAATTGGCTTACTGGTTGAGCTGGGTGAAACCCTACTCACGTAGCAAGCTCTAAGAACTTGGCACAAAAGCAGTCAGGCCATACTTAGAGGCAATGTGCCAAATATTTATGCAGCACTTCAAATAGTAATAAAATGAAAACACAACACATGGAAAAAACCCACACCCATTTAGAAAAATAGAGTAACATTTCATAAACTATTTGAAATAAATTGACAAACGAAAATCCAATCAGTAGAACCGGATATATGGAATTTTAAAGATTTAAGTGAAAATAGTGCCTAAATGCACAAAGCACCAGCTATGATTTTCTGGTCACGGCGTACCTGGACAAAGTCACAAGTTCAGGCCGACCGCAATGGATGCGGGCCGGACAGGGACCGTGTTAGGCCTGCTGAACAAAGTACCTTTAATCCTGGTTTGCGGAGCTTTGCGATATCCCGCAAAGAGATGCGTCACGGTTCCGAGGAAGCTGTGGGCCTGTGAAGCGGAGTCCTGCATCGTCATCAAGGGTGCCATCAACAAAGGGCTTATGATGCATATTCAGCTGTCAAGGATGCATTCTCACAGCAACAGTTCAGAAGATGCTGCGGGGCCTCGTTGCAGATTCCTGTGTCGTTGTTGAGGATGTGATTGGGGTGCAAAGGCCTGCTTCGAGGATGCGTTGCGCTGCGTGGTTCTGCGGTGACTGTGGGCTGTGATGCTCACAGGACCACAGATGGGCTAGCAGAGCACCTTTAGGCCCACTTCCAAGGGTGCAGAACTGGAAAGGCACCACAAGGGGAGTAGGGCTCACAACAGTCAGAGTCCAGATGTTGGGTACAAGGTGGGTGGACCCTTTTCTGTTTCTGAGGCTATAATCAGGAAGCCAGCCAAGTAGCCCTAGGGGTCACTCTGGTGGTCCTGGGCTCAGAGCGCAGGTCTAGTCCTTCTCAATCAGGTAGCAGGGCAGCCGATTAGTAGGGCAGCAAAGTAGCAGTACTTCTTGCAGTAGAGAACAGCACAGCAGTCCTTCTTCTGAGACTTCCACAGGACCAAAACTGTACTGAAGGGTTGGGTATGAGGATCCAAGATATATAATTGGTGCCCACTTTGAAGTGGGAGAAGCTTCTAGAGTCCTTCCCCTACCAAGGTGTCAAAGAATTTCTAACTCTCTGCCCTGCCCCAACTTATCTGGGGCATTATAGACTAGTGTAAATCCGTTGTGAATATGCAGAGGCAGGCTCTTAGTAATGTACAAGTGTAGTAGCTGACAGCTCCGTCCCCTATCAAGTCAGAAATGGCCCATCCTGGCAACAACTTTTCCCCTTTTGCCTCACAAAGACCAGCTGCCAACTGCACTCGTCATAAGTCTCAGGATGCAAGGACCAAATGGGAAGGATAAAAAAAATGCCAACTTTCTAAAAGTGGTATTTTCAGAATTGCAACTTAAAACCCAACATTACCATTAAAGAGGGATTTACATTACAATTCTATAGACACCAAACTCAACATTCCTACTTGCTCGCAGTTGAAAGTTATCACTTATTAAATGTAATAAGGTAACACAATGTTATCCATTGGGAGAGGTAGGCCTTGCAGTAGTGAAAAACAAGTTTAACCCGTTCTATGCTCATTACGGAGCCGCTCCGCCATGAGCCTCGGTTGAGCTGTGCTCATGACGGAGCGGTTCCGTCATGGCCCGCTCGGCGTGCCTGCGTGGCGCGAATTTCGGCCCTGCGCTGGACGTTCCATTGAGCGGGGCGGGCCATGACGGAACCGCTCCATCACGAGCACAGCTCAACCGCGGCTCGTGACGGAGCCACTCCGTCACGAGCCGCGGTTGAGCTGAGCCGCTCGGCCGCCCCACCCCCTTAGCGCTGCGGCGGAATTCCCGCCGCAGAGAAGGGGTTAAGAGATGTTGACTACCAGGAAATCTAAAATTTAAATGTACACATCCAAGGGTTTAAATACACTTTACCCTTTATTCTGGGCTGTTTTGGGCCTACCTAGGGTTGACTTATATGGATTAAAAAGGAAAGTAAAGGCCTGGCAAAAGGTTTATTTTGCTAGGTCAAAAATGGCAGTTTAAAACCACTGCACACACAGGATGCAATGGCAGGCCTGACATATGTTTAAAAGGCTACTTAAGTGGGCGCACAATGATTGCTGCAGGCCCATTAGTAGCTTTTAATTTACTGGCCCTGGGTACATGTAGCACCACTTTGCTAGGGATTTACAAGTAAATTAAATGTGCCAATTGGGTGTAAGCCAATTGTACCATGTGTAATAGAGAGAGTACAAGCACGTTTGCATTGGTTAGCACTGGTAAAGTGCACAGACTACAAAAAGCCAACACCCATGGGCTCAGCCAACAGGAGAGTGAAGGCAAAATGTTTGGGGATGACCCTGTACAGAGGACTAGCCCAACAACCAGTATACAATAAAGATTTCTGAACTGTTTTTTTTCTGTACTACTAATGCACTATACACTACAGTGCTCACCAATGACAAAGCAAGGTTACCATGGGTTGCAATGCAAGCAAGACACATGGGTGCCCATCCTTTATTGTGGCATTAATAACAGCTGTAATTGTGGTGCAGTGGAGTGCACACTTCAGAGCCTCCATGCTAGTGCACTATGACACTGTTTATAGCTATGTTGCAGGTGCAAACCATGCTACACCTGCGCTGCTCATGCACATAAAGTACTGATACTGCATTCATGCTTCCCTTGCTGATAGAGTGCTGATTTTTGCTCTCACTAGTCTCAACTTAAGGATTTTGGGGACCCTGGGCAAAACATATTTTGTGTGCCCCGTTTGGAAAAACTTTGAATTTCATCACTAATTTCCTGCTAATTAAAGCTCACATGATGCCAATACAATTATTTGTTTAACTATGAAATATGTCTTGCTAGGACCCATAAGATCCTTAAGATAAAACTAGGTAGAGAGAGAAAGTCACAAGTAAAGGTAGGCAGAGAGGTTTAGATATTAAAAACTTTTAATTTTATCACTAATTATGTGCTAATTCAAGCTCACATGATGCCAACACAATTATATGTTAAACTATGAAATATGTCTTGCTAGGACCCATAAAATCTTTAAGATAAAACTAGGTAGAGAGAGACAGTCACAAGTAAAGGTAGGCAGAGAGGTTTAGATAATGAAATAGAATAGACAGAGGCCAAATAGAAGAGTAGGTCACTTTTCCAGGGGCCCCTTGGAAGGTGGGGGCCCTGGGCAATTGCCCACTTTGCCCATGTCTTCAAATGTCTCTGGCTCTCACAACCACTTTGTATTGTTGCAGTACTCAATCCTTACTGTTTACAGCACTTCTGTGTCACACAGCACTTTAGAATTGTTCTTTACACGTCCTCAGCTGTAATTTGAGATTCAAGACTACAGAAAGAGGGCGATAAACAACACTTTAAGAGAATGCCATGGCAGAGAGGTGGTGACTCGTGCGGCAGATGCAAAGAAGTAAATGCTGTGACAGAGAAAGAGAGACAGAGAAAAAGAAAAAAACGAAGAGGAAAAGAGCAGGAAAATGTAAAAGGAAAAAGGAAGCAATGGATAAACAAGAAAAGTGAAAGGACGAATTAAAGGCAAGGCAAAACAAATGAAGGAAACAGAGGTTTGAAACAATGAAATAAAAAGAAAATCATTTAGAAGGTAGAAAGAAAAGAAAAGTGAACAGACAAAATAAAATTCTAGAAGAAGTCAAAAGTTGGGGAGTAATGCAAAGGGGACAGGAAAGAGCACAATAGACAGGGATAGGAAAGAAAAAAAAAGAAATTGGACATCGGGATTAATTAAGTGTGTATAGGTGGAAGCCTACAAAACATATAAAGACAAAATATTTTAGAAAATGAAACAGTTAATAAAAGAATAAAACTTTAAAACCTTGTATGCATTCATTAAATATTTACACAAAACGGCAGCCACAGCTCAACACTCTTGACCCTCCAACAATATCATTGCATCCAAGAAATTCTGAATCTGAAATGTGAGAATCATTGTTCTTTTATGAAGCTACCTGGGAGCTATAAAATCATATACAGACCAACAATACATGTATTGTTCTACATTTTTCGACTGAACCGCAGTGCCACCCATCCTTCCTTTCACCCCTTTAGCACCACGAGACCCTAAAGGGTGAGTAGTTCACGCTTTGTAAGATTACTGATTGATTGATTGAGAAAGGGTACCCCGCAAATTAGCTACTGGAAAAAGTGTAGTAGATTTTCAATCTTAGAGTAAGTAATCTAAAACGTATTTCCATAATAAGCCCCTGCAAATCACAAGCACATAGGCATAATTCTAATATAATGATCTGTTGCATTGTATTTGATGGGAGAACCACAATGCTTTTCATTATTTGACCTTCCAAAGGTATTTCATTATTTTGCCTTCCAAACTGGGATGATAAAAGGGGGACATAAAGTGAAAGAATTGAAGGTAAGAGAAAGACAATTGGAGATTGAGGGGAAAACTAAAGGTGAGTGATAAAATAAAAAGAGAAAAATGTAAAGAAAGATGAATACAGAATATGTAGGATAAAAAACACAAGAGGGTGGGTGAAAATAGGAAGAAAGAGAACAGGAGGGAAAGAGGAAATGGAAAGAAGAAAGAATGCTGACTAGTAAAGAGGTAGTGTTGCCCCAACACGTATTGTACAGACCTTCAGATCATATCTCAATTAGCATACTGCGTAATGCATCTCACACCTATGAGGCAAACACAAGCAGATGATGGCTTGAGTGCTGAAACATTTCAGTCACTCACCCCCAGTCACAGATCTGGGGTAGAATCCATCATCATTCTTTAGCTCACTTTGCGACCCCAGTTCAGCCCCAGCTATATGCAAATCAGCCTTGACCCTGTGCCTCATGGGAACAGTCTGGCGCAAACTGCAATGCCAGGTCTTCCCTGAACCGGAAACAAGCATCCTGGGACCGGTTTCAGGGTAACACCGCTCATCAGCCAGGCTAGCTTGAATCCAGTGGCAAAGCGAGCAAGGGACCCACGTCTAGGATTACCCTGCCAATTTAGGGGATCAAAGCAAACACAAGGAGATGATGTAAGGAGCGCCCAAACTTTTCAGTCACTCGCCCCCAGTCACAGATCTGGGTTGATTCCATCATCATTCTTTAGCTAACTTTGCCACCTCAGTTCAGACCCAACTATATGCAAATCAGTCTTGACCCTGTGCCTCATGGGAACAGTCCAGCCTGAACTGCAAAGCCAGGTCTTCCCTGAACCGGAAACAAGCATCCTGGGACCGGTTTCGGGGTAACAACCCTCATCAGCCAGGCTAGCTTGAATCCAGTGGCAAAATGAGCAAGGGACCCATGTCTGGGCATACCCTGCCAACTTAGGGCGAACAAAGCAAACACAAGGAGATGATGGCCGGAGCGCTGAAACTTTTCAGTCACTCACCCCCAGTCACAGATCTGTGTTGAATCCGTCATCATTCTTTAGCTCACTTCGCCACCTCAGTTCAGACCCAGCTATATGCAAATCAGTCTTGACCCTGTGCCTCATGGGAACAGTCCCGCCTGAACTGCCAAGCCAAGTCTTCCCTGTTTGGCATTCTGTCCATCAATTGTTCTTTTAGCATTTGTGGATCCCGTTCTCTTGATGCTACTAGAGTCAGCTATCCTGGCTGATGAGGGGTGAAACCTCAAAACGGGTCTTAGGATGCTTGTTTCCAGTCCAGGGAGGACCTGGACTGGCAGATTGGGCTGGACTGTTCCCATTGGGCGCAAGGTCAAGACGGATTTGCATGTGGCTGGGTCCAAACTGAAATGGCACAGTGAGCAAACTACACTATGGATTTAGGCCCAGATCTCTGTACTGGGGTGGATGTATGACATTGTTCTGCATTCTATCCATCAATTGCTCTTTTTGCATATCTCGCCTCAAGTGGGACGGGTATGCTCAGATGTGGGTCCGGGACTGTCCATGCCATTGGAGTCAAGCTATCCAGGCTGATGAGGGGTGACACCCCGAAACCGGTCCTAGGATGCTTATTTCCGGTCCAGGGAGGATCCGGCCTAACAGTTTGGGCTGGACTGTTTCCATTGGGTGTAGGGTCAAGGCTGATTTGCATATGGCTGAGTCCAAACTGGGATGGCATGGTGAGCAAAAAAACGATGGATTTAGGCCCAGATCTCTGTACTGGGGTGAATGTATTACATTGTTCTGCATTCTGTCCATCAATTGTTCTTTTTGCATTTGTCACCCCGAGAGGGACAGGTATGCCCAGACGCAGGTCCCATGCTCTCCATGCCACTGGAGTCAAGCTATCCTGGCTGATGAGGGGTGAGACCCCGAAACCGTTCCTATGATGCTTCTTTCCAGTCCTGGGAGGGCCTGGCCTGGCAGTTCCGGCTGGACTGTTCCCATTGGGCGCAGGGTCAAGGCTGATTTGCACATGGCTGTGTCCAAACTGGGACGGCATGGCTAGCAAAAAAGCAATGGATTTAAGCACAGATCTCTGTACTGGGGTGAATGTATGACATTGTTCTGCACTCTGTCCATCAATTGTTCTTTTTACATCCAATACCTATGAGCCCTTAGAGGAATTGTGCAACATACACTTGATCTTTCACAAAAGAATAGTCAAAAAACTGTTCAAGGAAGACATAAATCTTTTGACCTTAAGTTCTCCAAGAACAAATCCGAGGGGAATGACAAGATGAACCTATACAATTTCCAAGGAACTCAGATGAAGTAGAAAACACTTTTTTTTCTTTGAATAAACCTTTTTCCCCCGACATCAAAGTTTCTGATGGGAGTCCAATGTAAGCCTTTCTATACCAATTGACTTTATCGTTAAAAGTTAATTTTCTAAACTAAACCAGCTTATGCGTATTCATTCTCCCATATATCCTCACTCAATTGCACAACTTGTTTGAGGGTGTATTGATTAATTCTAAAGTATATTGTGCAGATGCCTTATAGATCAGTCTTCCAAGACCTCCGTGGAATGGACTGCAAGCTGTTGAGAATATAGCCATTATTTATTTACACCTTTGTAAAAGTCAAGCACAGAATAGTTTTTAAAGCCCTTTCGCTGACTCTGAAGTGCTTGCTTGTTTCGACCTCTGTAATCCTCCAGATAATTTCCTTCCTGTTCAATATGGGGGCAGTGTTCTGCTTATTTCATGTCTTAGATAAAACAAATGTATAACCTTTATTTATTGATTTCCAATAAATTCTCAGTGGGTATACAGTTACAAGCATGCAGTCTGAGGGGACCCGAAGACAAGATACAATTAATGAAACAATATATTATGACATATTCCAGTACCAGTTGCCATGTATCTGAGGGCCCAATGTAGGTAATCTCAATTTACCGATTCTTAAATACCGAATTTTACCGATTCGGTATTTAGGAATCGGTAAATAAGATGTAGGTAAAGAATCGGTAAAAATTACCGATTCGGTAATATTCCTTATTACCGAATTCGTAATACTGATTCGGTAATAAGGAATACCTTCCTATTCATTCCTATGGGCTTGGAGGTCCATAGGAATGAATGGGAAGCCATTCACTATTACCGATTCGGTAAATACCGAATCGGTAATAGCGGTGAGGTTCCGTGACAATTGTAAGCGATGTTTTCGACTCGCACGAATATGGTCGAGTCTGGTATCTACGAACCGCAAATGACGAGTTTAGTGGGTGTGCGCAGTTTCGCTGTGCTAACGTAAACCGTTCGTCTGTTTCGTGGGTTTATACATCTGTACCCACAGGTTCCATCTTAGATATGTCATCCATTTTGTCTCTTGCCCTCAAGTAGCCAGCGAACGGACGCTGTCCGCTTCGCGACCCTGGGATTCCCAAGACTCCTGCGGAAGACACGTTTCCTTTGAAAGTGTCTTTATGATGAGGGGGATGATACTATAAGGCAGATGGCCCCGCTCGAGGCTCATCTTGCCGTGCCGGTCTGTTGTCTCAGCCGTGCATCTCATTAGGCACGTCTCTTTGATGCCTGTAGCTCGTGTTTCCCGATACCACCCCTTTTACACCCTTTCCGATCTCCCCACTGTTTCTGCCTTCCTCTGCACCTGTCCTTGTTCCTTCTTCGATCTGTTTACTGCCGATTGGAATGTACTAATGGTGGGAAGATGGGTTTTTACAGTTGAGAACCACGAATGTTTCTGTACTTCTGTTCCGGACCTTGAATTCATCAAAGCGACCCCTCTCGGGGATAATTATGGGAACCAAGTTGTAAACCTTTGTGTACCATGTTAATCTATGAGAGAAACGTGTATAAAAAGGAGCGGTCCACAGTAGCAACTTGAAGCAGATCCCGAAAACATACCCGTTGTGTACTTCTCGTGATTTCTGTGTTCCCTGCAGTGAATAAACCTCGAATCTTTGACGCCGAAGGAAGTGTCCCGTGTCTCTGTCATTTGTACGCCGGAACAGGTTACCCACGAAGGTTTCAGGTGTTGTCCCCTGGCACCGCTGGGTCCTAAATAACCCAGTCCTTCAGTTGGCGCCCAGAGTGGGGCTGCATCAGTGGTACCGGTCCAAGCCCGACGATCGTGAGGAACTTCGTGTGAAATCTCCGAGGGAAGGTGCACTCCGCTTCATCGATCCTGTTGTCGAAACAAGTGGCCCGACGACTTTTCCCGCGAAGATTCCCGCCTCCTGACTGCTGCGACAGACTGCTGCCCTGACTGTAGACCTGTTTTGGCGCCTGGCGTAGACCGTGGTACAGCGAGACGATTGACGGGCCTTCCTGGTGACGCCATTGATCTTTGAGTTAAGTATTTGTGGGTCGCTCCCATAGTCCTTGGTTGTGGTTGCTTAGTTGTTGCATGGTTCCATTGCATTTGTGGTTCTTAGTACTTGGTTCTTTGTTGTGTTGTTTGACGTCTGCAGTCGCCAAAAACCGAGGGTTTTTGCTCTTTGCTGGGACTTGGCAAATCCCGTAGCCCTTGAAGTTTGTGAAACTCGGCTAGTGTGCAAGATGCCTGGCCGTAGTACTTTGTTCAATTGTTTCAGACATTGTGGTACGGATTCCCGACTGGAGGACTCGTGTCCGATACCTCCGGTTGGAACTCCAACTTACGAACTTTACAGTAAGCATGGATTAGGTCCTATTACCTTTAATGAATATTGGATTTGTTACACTAAAAAGGATGGTGTCCTTAGTTGGCCGCCTCATGGTAGTTTCGAGACCCCAATTTTAGATAACCTCGAGGCTAAATTGTTTAAGAAAAAGTCAAGGCCGGCCATGTTTGATGCCTTTCGGTTGTGGCGTAAAGAAGCCCGACAGAAAGAGATCAGACAGACTAAACGTAATCAGAGAGATGGTGTTGCTACTATTGTAAAGAAAGCAGAGCAGTTTCAGCGTGATAAGGAGGATAAGGAAAAGGAAGTTTTTGACAGGCTTCAGCGTATGACTATAGATAAATGTTATCCCGCTCTGCCAACGGAGTCGGATAAGAAGGAGGAATTAGTTGAGGATCCTTTAATGTCTTATTTTATGAAGTCACCACCTCCGTACGCACAGGGTACCGCAGCTCCTGTGGTTCCCCCTGTACCTGCTCCTGTACCTGCTCCTCAACCTGTTCTTCCGACTGTTCCTGCTCCCTTGCCTATTGTCGTTCCTACTGCTCCTTTGCCTGTACTTCCACATACTCCTTCTCCCGCTACTGCTCCGATTCTACTTACTCCTACTGTTTCTTCTGTTCCTACTCCTTCTCTCGTTCCTACTCTATCGTATACTTCTCCAACTACTCGACGTCGTACCCCTTCAATGGCTGCTAACTTTTTCAATTCTCTTGGGCCTATTCTTGAGTCCGCTGATTCGGACGGTCCACAAAGACGTAGTCAGCTTCCCGGTAATAGGGAACGTGCTGCGCTGTATAATATGGCGATGTCTTGGATGTTGCATCCCTATAGAAATCCTCCACGTTCGGTGTCGGATACGTTCAGTCAATTCAATATACCGACACAGAGGTATGTTTTTGAAGAAATGTGCAAGGTTTTGCGCGATCAAATATCGGCAGATGCATCGGAAGATGTACTAACTGCTTTGACTAACTTGCAGCTTCAGTTTTCGAGCGGTATGGTGGTGGGTACCAATGTTCGACGTGCTATCGAGAAATTATTAGCTCTTCGTCCCTCTCCGATACCTCAAGCATTGTTCGTTGAGGATGTTGAGAGACAGTTAGATCCGTCTGGTCAGTTTCCTATGCGCGAAGTTCCACCAGTGTGGATGCCAGGAGATGCTGCTGCTGTTCCTATTGTCTTGCCTCATTTCCAGAGAGTATGGATACATCTCCCATGGAAACGATCAGAAGTTTTACAGGTGAATCAATCTTTGCCTGACCCTCGCAAAAATCCTGCAGGGTATTACAAGGAGTTGTCGCAGCTCGTAGATGCTACGATAATGAATCTTGCCGATATCGATATGTTGTTTGGCAATGTTGTACCGCAACCGGTATGGGCTAAGATTCGGCACGAAGACCATGCAAACGAATTAGGTGGCGATTGGGCTGCTCTTACTGCGGCCGATGCACAACAAGTTGGCGGGGCTAAGCCTGAACAGCTCATTACTGATCTCCCTCAGAGAATTATTACCTTAATGAAAACGCTTATGCCAGCTATGAGGGTGAACTGGGACAAGTTGTCAGCTTGTAGACAGAAGAAAGACGAGAGTGTCTCCGATTTCTTTACGAGATTTGAGGAGGCATTCATTGACCATAGTGGTCAGGATATGAGTACTGAGGGTGGTCAGCGGTTGTTTGTGGATAAATTTGTTTCAAACTTATTGCCCGACTTGAGCAATAAATTAAAAAATTCTGAGAGCGCGTGGGCTGTTTCTACGTCTGCTCAAATATTGGCTACGGCACAATATTATGAGAATAGGGAGAAAGAAGAGAATGATCGTGCCGATAAAAAGACGAAAGAACTTAAAACTAAGGTGCCGTTGCAGCAAGCATATCATCCGTGCTCAAATCAGAATGATTCGCAACAACGTAATCGATCGCAGTCGCAATCTAATAGGTCGCAATCGTGAAATGACTCCTCTTCGCAAAGATCTTCATTAGGGTACAACCAGTGTGCCTACTGTAGACAGGAGGGTCACTTAAAATTCAATTGTCCCGTTCTAAATGAGCATAATAGCGGTAACACGTCTAGAGGAGGTCGTGGTGGTGCTCAGCAGACATCACGTGGTAGGGGTCGAGGTGCTCTCAACGATCGTTCGGACAATTCATCAAATTCTAACAATTGTTTTGATCAACGTGGATCATCGCAAGGACGATCTGCGCAGTACAACGTAGATGATTATTACGTCGATCAGGATGCTGACGACTGTAATTACTAGGACAGCCGTAGACAAGGAGAGGGAGTGGTATCAGTTCCGGTTGATCAGAGAGGGCCTTACGTCGCAGTTGCCACCTCGGGCGTCGTTGAGCCTTTTCTGTTGGACACTGGTGCAGCGAAAAGTTCCATCATGCATTCGAAACTCCCTGGCGCACCTTTGTCTAGCTTAACAAATGTTTCCGTTGGATTCTCTGGCGCCCCTGTTAGCAATCCGGTTTCGTGCCCATTGCCACTTACAATTGGGCCACGTGAGCTTGAAGCTCCGTTGATTTTGACCACTGGTTGTGGTGAAAATCTCTTGGGCCTGGATTTGCTAAAACGTCTGTATGCGACTTTGTATTGTTCTCCTGCAGGAGTGAAGCTTACTTTGGGTGAGAGAGTTGTCTCTCCAATGTATTTGTCTCTCGATAAGCTTCCACCGGAATTGAGTTCTCTTCCTGCATCTTTGTGGGCAACGGGTCCCAACGATGTGGGCCTGCTCGACATCTCCCCTTATGTTGTTCACGTGAAATCTAACGTACGATTGCCTCGTATTCCCCAGTATCGTATCTCCCTTGATGGTGAACGTGCATTGTTGGCGATCATCTATGATTTGATCGAGAAAGATGTTATTGAGGAGACTCGGGGAAACGTGTGCAACAGTCCCGTACTGCCTATTTTGAAACGTACCGATCCTTCTAAACCACCCGTTTATCGTTTTATTATCGATTTGCGGGAGGTCAATAAAATTGTGATTCCTCAGTTCCCTGTTGTGCCTGACATCACGGCGCTACTGACTCTGATTCCAGCTTCTGCATCCTGGTTTTCAGTGATCGATCTGAAGAATGCGTTCTTCAGTATTCCGATTGCTGAAGAAAGCAGAGACCTTTTCGGTTTCTCTCTCGGTGGCCGTAGCTTCCACTTCAAACGTGCTCCTCAGGGCTACTGTGAGAGTCCATCTATTTACAGTCAAGCCTTGAAGAGTCAACTAGATGCGTTTGTGTTGCCGGCTGGTGCGGCTTTGATCCAATATGTCGACGACTTATTGGTGGCTGCACATACTCAGGACATTTGCAAAATTGCCACTATATCATTGTTGCAGCATCTCTGTGACTTACATCACAAGGTGTCTCCTTCTAAACTCCAATATTGTTGTCAAGAAGTGACCTATCTAGGTCACTTATTGTCAAAGGAGGGAAGACGGTTGACCCCAGAGAGAATTGCGGCCATTGCGCGCATATCTGTGCCAACAACCCAAAGAGATGTGCGTGCCTTTCTAGGTATCACGTCATACTGCAGACAGTGGATTCCGAATTTTTCATTGTTAGCGAAACCATTGGTGGCTCTTACGTGCAAGGATGTTTCGACTCCTTTACCATGGACGGAAGAATGTCAGAAAAGTTTTTCTGAACTGCGTGACGCATTGTGTTCGGCTCCTGTGTTAGGTACTCCTGACTATAGCAAGCCGTTTACACTATACGTTCACGAGAGGGAAGGTTGTGCGTTGAGTGTTTTAACGCAACCTTTCGGTGATAAGCAACGTCCATGTGCATATTTTTCTTCGACCTTGGACCCGGTAGCTAGAGCATTGCCGAGTTGTTTGAGAGCAACAGCGGCAGACGCGGTCTCCATCCGACAATCAGCAGGATTGGTCATGGATAATATGCTTACGGTGATGGTTCCGCATGCAGTTGACACTCTTTTGAATCGTACGAAAACTCAGCACTTGACGAGTGCGAGGTTGTCAGGGTACGAGCTGACGTTGTTGGCAAGCCATGTTCAGATAAAACGATGTAATGTCCTAAACCCGGCGACTTTGTTGCCAATTAGTACAGAGTCAGATGAAATAGCAGCCCATGACTGCTATTTGAGGACTGAGGAGGAAACAAAAGGTCGAGTGGACCTTAAAAACACCCCTTTGGAAGATCCCGATGGGACCTTGTATGTGGATGGTTCGTGTTTTAAATTGCCGAATGGTGATGTGACGACTGCGTATGCTGTTGTAACTTTGAATACTGTTGTGGAAACTGCAAGATTGAATCAGAACTCTGCCCAGGCTGCAGAGCTGATCGCTCTAACTAGAGCGTGTGTGTTGGCGAAAGGGAAACGAGTGAATGTGTTTACCGACAGCCAATATGCCTTTGGCGTCGCTCACAGCTTTGGACGATTGTGGAGAGAGAGAGGTTTTATGACGTCGCATGGTACGAAAATTCAGCATGGACAGCTTGTAAATGACCTTTTGGATGCACTTACGTTACCTAAGCAAGTGGCGATTGTTTAATGTAGTGCGCACCGTAAGGTGACGGATGATGTTGGTCGTGGTAATGCGTTCGCGGATGAGATTGCTAAGGAGACTGCCCGGAACCTTAGCACTAGAATGTATGTGACGAGTTCGGTTAGGTGGCCTACAGAGACTAGTATGTGTGAGGACACTATTGAGAGCGTGAAAGCAATTCAGAATGAGGCCACTGAGACTGAAAAGACGAAGTGGAAAGAGAGTACGGGAAAGTTGGATGCGAATGGTTGCTGGGTCGATCTGTCAGAGCACAAGAGGTGGATGTTACCAGATGCGTATGTGCTGGCTGTTGTGACAATGGCACACGGGTTAGCACATATTAGTGCGAAAGGTATTTGTAAGTTGTTGTCTCCTGTGTGGAAGAATGATGGTATTACGAAGTGTGCTGAGAGATTGGTGAAGAATTGCATGATATGTATGTTATACAATCCTGGAAAGGGGACCCCCACACCTCCTGGCCATTTTGCTCCCCCTTCATATCCCTTTGAAGTAATCCAGCTAGACTTCATCCATATGGAGAGATGCAATAATCTGAAATACGTTTTAGTTGTGGTTTGCGCGTTCTCCCGATGGATTGAAGCCTACCCTCTTAAAGACAATACTGCCCTGTCTACTGCGAAAATCCTGCTGAAGGAATACTTTCCTCGCTACGGAATGCCCACAATTGTGTGGTCTGATAACGGAAGTGAGTTTGTAGGGAGTGTGATGAAGAGTGTGTGTAAGGGCCTTGGAATTAATCAAAAATTCCATAGCGCCAATCACCCCCAGTCAGCAGGTTTGGTTGAAGGGTATAATGGCACCCTTAAACTTAAACTGGCTAAGATTCAGGCTACGACTGGTCTTTCGTGGCCTGACGCTTTGCCCCTTGCCTTGTTGTCAACAAGGACGACAGTACACTCCCGAGTAGGGCTCAGTCCCTATGAAATAGTGTTCGGCCGTCCTGCGAATGTTTGGGGGGTCCCTAGACCAAGTGTATTTTCTAATCTTGAGTACCCAATGCTGATTGATTATCTTTATGATCTGACTGCTAAACTGAGGTTAATTCACCAACAGGTTTACGAAGCACTGCCGACGCAGACGGAGGGTCCAGGCCACCAGCTCCGACCCGGGGACTGGGTGGTCACCCGCAACTTTTCCCGGAAAAAGAACTTGGAACCCCGATTCACTGGACCCTACCAGGTCCTCCTTGCCACGAGAACTGCTAGATTCCTCCCCCAGTCGAGAGCCACGTTCTCCCTACTCTGGTCCTGGCTCGTATCATAAGCCTTTGTCTATAGCGATAGAAGATTTGGATAAAGATATCTATGAGCCATCGCTCATCCCAGAGGAAGAGGTACAAGCCTATAGGGTCCTGAGTAAGGTCGAGTATAGTGCGCTCACGAATGAAAAACAGCTTAGAAGCTCGCCTCCGATATGGGTCGTACCCCACATTGGTAATCTCTGTCTAATGGGTCGTGGCCGAAGATCGAAAGCTCGTCTTGGAGAGAGTGCTTGCTCCGAGAATTATATCCTGCCGATGGTCTCGTCCCCTGTGTTTCTGGCTGCCAAGGGTACATACTTTGTCTGCCATGATCGTGCGTATACATGGTTGCCCTCCGACTTTGTGGGCTCATGTTTTATCGCAAATCTGTTGCCTCCGACGTTCACTGTAGATGCAGATTATCACAAGACTAGAATTGTGAGAGGCGTGATTAGCGAAGAGGACACTGCCGGTCAAGAGGCAGGAGACTTTTTCAAGGGTTTCCTCCCGTTTTGGGGACCTATGGTTAATAGTAGGAACCTGAGACAGTTGACTCGTGTGGTGGAATCGACAGCTAATATCACTGCCAGTGCCCTTGGTAATATCACCACAGAACTTCAGGCGGAAAGGCTTATGACGTTACAAAATCGTATGGTTTTAGACGTGGTCTTAGCAGATCGAGGTGGGGTATGTAAGGTGATCCATTCGAGCTGCTGCATTTTCATTCCAGATAACGCTCCGACTGTCTATCAAGCCATCTCAAGGTTGCATAAGATCTCTGAGTCCATACACGTGGACGTAGGGGATTGGACGCTGCTTGGGTGGTTTTGGGGCCTGATGTCGACGTGGGGTTGGAAGATTCTAATGATCATCGGAGTTGTTGTAGTATTCCTGTTCACGTGTTGCCTTTGTGTGCAGTGTGGTCCTGCCTTATGTGGCCTCTGTGCTACAACGTGTATAAGACAGCCACCTGTTACCAAGGGGACTCGGTTGGACAGAGCTATGTTGCAGCAACATCTAGATGGTCTGATGAATATTGAATATGATTCTGACTAGTGCTTGCCTACATGAGGGCAAAAGGAGCGTCTGAGGTTCCGTGACAATTGTAAGCGATGTTTTCGACTCGCACGAATATGGTCGAGTCTGGTATCTACGAACCGCAAATGACGAGTTTAGTGGGTGTGCGCAGTTTCGCTGTGCTAACCTAAACCGTTCGTCTGTTTCGTGGGTTTATACATCTGTACCCACAGGTTCCATCTTAGATATGTCATCCATTTTGTCTCTTGCCCTCAAGTAGCCAGCGAACGGACGCTGTCCGCTTCGCGACCCTGGGATTCCCAAGACTCCTGCAGAAGACACGTTTCCTTTGAAAGTGTCTTTATGATGAGGGGGATGATACTATAAGGCAGATGGCCCCGCTCGAGGCTCATCTTGCCGTGCCGGTCTGTTGTCTCAGCCGTGCATCTCATTAGGCACGTCTCTTTGATGCCTGTAGCTCGTGTTTCCCGATACCACCCCTTTTACACCCTTTCCTATCTCCCCACTGTTTCTGCCTTCCTCTGCACCTGTCCTTGTTCCTTCTTCGATCTGTTTACTGCCGATTGGAATGTACTAATGGTGGGAAGATGGGTTTTTACAGTTGAGAACCACGAATGTTTCTGTACTTCTGTTCCGGACCTTGAATTCATCAAAGCGACCCCTCTCGGGGATAATTATGGGAACCAAGTTGTAAACCTTTGTGTACCATGTTAATCTATGAGAGAAACGTGTATAAAAAGGAGCGGTCCACAGTAGCAACTTGAAGCAGATCCCGAAAACATACCCGTTGTGTACTTCTCGTGATTTCTGTGTTCCCTGCAGTGAATAAACCTCGAATCTTTGACGCCGAAGGAAGTGTCCCGTGTCTCTGTCATTTGTACGCCGGAACAGGTTACCCACGAAGGTTTCAGGTGTTGTCCCCTGGCACCGCTGGGTCCTAAATAACCCAGTCCTTCAGCGGGAGCGTATTCAAGGGTGGCAGGGTGTCACATTGACACCCTGTTGCACCCCTGAATCGTGCATGTGTGCACATGTGGCGCACATACATACCCTAAGGGCATGTATGTCGGTCATATGGCACTTTGAAAAAAGCAAATAATTGCTTTTTTAAAGGTATTCGGTATTTACCACCAACTTGTAGTTGGTGGTAAATAACGCATTCTTAAAGCAAAAATGCACACACTTAAGTGCTACCTACATAGGTTTTAAGAATTCTGTAATTTACCGATTCCTTAAAATAAGGAATCAGTATTTTACCGATTCCTTAAAATAAGGAATCAGTAAATTACCGAATCCTTGTTTACAGCCTCCTACATTGGAAAGGGCTAAATACCGGTCGGTGACGGGAAATTCACCGATTTTCGGCCGTTACCGCCTGGTATTTAGCTACCTACATCTGGCCCTAAGAGCTTAAGAATAATCATATCAAGGGCATCAGCTCACCTCATCATCAGTCATACTATCACTCACATCCGATGCATGTTGATCACTCATAGTTGCCTCAAAATTTAGGACATCTCTGCAGAGCTCCCTCCATCTCCCTCCATCTTCTTCTAACTTCTCATCCCTTCTACTGGCCTACATATGGGCCTCCTCCGCAAGTGTCCACTTACACACATCCCTCAACCATTCATCTACTTATGTCTTAAATAATTGACAGGCGCTTCTGACCAAACCATTCATTAGTTATGTTCATCATTTGAGCGGCACACACAGTACGTTAAGTTTGGCCTTTCACTTCATCATCATTATGGCTCACTTGTGTGGTACCACAGAGGCAGGCACTGTCATCGCCTTTATTTAATATTTACATCAGGCCTCTAGCTGAAGGGCTCAAGGGCATTATACATGTAAATGATACAAATTTACTTTGTACTAGTGGACCAGTGGATGATTCTGTCTATTGACTCACACCTATTCAACATTGCCAACTGGTTAGGTAAGAGTGGTGTGAAGCTGAATGCAGACAAAACTGAGGTTGATTTATTTGGTGCCAAATAAGCATGGGCGAATTTTGCGAATCTCGCGTTCGCGAATTTTGCGGATTTGCGAACTCGCAATCCGCAAAATCTGCGAATTCTCGCGAATTTGCGGATTTTTTTTTTTTTGTGTTTGCGCGGGTTTCTGCCAGTTCGCGAGGGTTTTGTACAATGTCGCAAATTGCAAACTTACCTGTCGGGTCGCAAGTTTCGCGAACTTGTTGTTTCTACGTGTCCAGCCTGTTTGGGACACTCTTCTTCATCACTGCCACTCTCTGTCACCACTGCCACTCTCTGACTACTCATGCCACCCTCTGGCCCACCCATGCCACCCTCTGTTTCATCACAGCACCCTCTGGTTCTTCAGTCAGTGTACATTATTGTGGTAACGCAAGCACACCTTCCCTGCCTCAAGTGACCTGAATTAATTTGGGGCTGATTAATGTGTCACAGAATATTTTTTTAGCTGGCACCTGCTTCCTTAGTGCTTCCTGATTAGTGATCTTTTGCACTTGCTAAGTGCTTTCATTGTTGCAAAATTAGTTACAACACCTGCCCTGCCCCAACTGACAATAATGAATTAGGGGCTGATTAATGGATTTGAACCTCCAGCCTGGCTCCTGCTTGTCTCCCTTAGCTGTAATTCAGGACCTTTGTGGCATATGTGTAACTATTCTGAGGTTCAGAGCAGGGTCACATAATAGTTGCAACTGGCAACTGAACTCTGGAGGGGCCCCTCAGGAAGCACTACAGGAAATGGCTACTAATGATGAGCCTGAACTTTTGAACCAGGTAAGTAGTTTCAGTTTTGCTAAGATCGTATTTCTGCAATTTTGCACTTATTCGCGGGGCGCGAAGTTGTACTGGGAAGCCGCGAACTCACGCGAACAGTGCGCGCAGTGCGAGCAGTGCGAGCAAAATCCGCTGCTCGCGGATTTGCGGATTTTGCGGGAGATTCGCGAATCTCGCGGATTGCGAATTTACCGAAAATCCGCAAAATCCGCGAGCGAAACGGATTTTCCGCCCATGCTTAGTGCCAAATAGGTACTAACCTAACCTTCCCAATTTCATTTTAGGAGGGGTCACCTCCAGAGTATCCAATGTCTTGCATTAGTAGGGCTAAACGAGAGTCTGATTCCAAAGATAGCTAACATGATCGGAGTTGAGTGGGCCAGGCTCTGTAAATGGTGCAAGGTACTTAACGTCTGGCCGAACACCAGTCATGTGGTTGTTGTAGGAGTGCTCACACTCGAAGTTTATCTATGGAAATGGCATTGATGCCAGATTGCTGCAATATGGAAATACGGCGATGATAGCAGCTTGAGAATGCTTCCTGTTAGAATTGGGGGTCTCTGGTTGGCGCAGGTATGTATTTGCGACAAGCAGGGACCCTCTCCTCTGAGTCAGGGCAAAGGACTATTCCTAGGAATAACCCCTGCTCACCCTCTAGGTAGTGTGGCGCAAGCAGTCTAGGCTAATCTCTGGAGCACATGTGGTTAAGCATTTGCAGTACCTTACACAGTAAATCACCAACCCACCACACAATGGCACAAGACTGTATTTATAAAAATATACTCTTTATGTAGAAGTGTTCAAGCAGGCTTTGATTACAGATTTAGCAGTGAAACTGGTTCCAGATACTTTTAATATACCACAGGCCTTAATATGCAATGTTCTGTCTTGAAAAGGGTTAAATACCTCCACAAACCCCTTCTCCGATATTCAGGTACTATCTTTAGGGGCCAGATACTGCAATTTCAAAAGTCTGGGCCTTCTAGAACGCTCCTGTGTGCTCCGTACAATTACCGGCAAAGGCCCTACTAACTCTCATGCATTCCACGTGAGACGCGTACACCTTCGGCAATGTTAAACAGGGGTACGAGCCGTACCAGACTTGTGAGGCTCGTACTGCGGTACGATTTCAGCGTACTGGGCAGGTTCAACATTGAGCGTGGTGCGGGTCGTTGGTTGTCAGCGCACTTTGCTGGCGCACAGGTCAAGGCGCTCTGGGCACAGTACCTTGGTCTTTGTAGTGGGGGTACGTGGTGGACAGATGCGGGGCCAACCTCCTCACGTCGTGATGTCTACTTGGGCGGCAGCTACGGCTCGAGGCTCTTGCAGATGCGGCGTAGTTGACGGTACGTTGTGACGGGGACAGGCGAACCCGCAGCGTACGCTTCGACCCTGGAGGGGCAGCGGCTGCAGGCGGTGCGGGTGGCGGTACGGTCAACAGGACGCGGCGTACCAGCCGCTCTACGCCCGCAGCGATTCACCTAAACAGCTGCGGGGTGCGTTTCTCAGTGTACGGGTCAAGGGGAGCACAGCCAACAGCCGAGTCCGTCTTTACTGGGCAGCCTACGACTCGGAGATCAGTAGGCGGCGGTGTTCGGACCGGACAGGTCCCTCTCAAAGTTGCGAGCTACGGCTCAGAACGGGTGCAGCCTCGGTGCTTGTACCAGCGGGGGGCCTGTCTTTACTTTGCGGCTGGCGACACGATCAGTCACTGTGCTCAGGGGGCACAGAGGCACAGATTTGTAGAGAGAGCGGCGAGGGTGCACGGCGCTCTTAGCTCTCCTTAACTCAGCACTTCAGGGATAAGCAGCACACGCCACAGCTTCTTCCTTCAGGGGGGTGGTAGCGCCCACTGTTCCTGAAGCGCAGTTCAGGGGGCAAGTTCACAAGCAAGCCCTTGAAGATCTTTGTAGACGGATGCACCAGTTGAATAAAATAAAGTCTTTCTTGTCTTTGTCTTCTCTCCTTCTTGCAGCAAGGCACACACCACAGGCCAGTCTCTCAGGATTAGAGACAGTAGTCCTCCTTGTAGCTTTCCCAGGTCCTTCTCTTCAGGTAGAGTTTCTTCTCAGCGCAAACAGGATCTGATTTCTTAGGAGCAGGGCTCCTACTTTTATAGGAAATTTCTTTTATCTTTGCATGCCAGGGGGCCTGAGCCTGGTTCAACCCAGTTTTGTAGCACTCTGTTGACAGGAAGCTGCCTTCTTTTTTCAGGGTGCAGGGCAGGGACATCAGACGCTCAGCAGGAGGTGGAGCCAGCATTGTGGTGGCAGAGCACAGCCCTATTCAGAGTCAAGAGGCACTCCTCCCACCTATCCTGGGGGTAATCCCTCTAGTCAACACCTGGCAGCACAGACTGTCCCCTGGAATTCCCCAGCCCTGTCACTCACAGAAACCAGACAGCAGATACACATCCTAGCAGAGGCGGGCTGAAATGGTCAGGCAAGCAAATGCAAATTTTCTAAAAGTAGCATTTGCAAACACAGGATATTAAAATAAACTTTACTAAAAGAAGTATTTGATTATTCCGAGTTCAGGCATACTAAACTTGACTTTCCACCATGTTCCCTGAGCTTGCTGGGATTCTAGAGTGTAATAATTCCAGCAGCCCATTCTGTCCTATGAGAACAGGTAGCCTTACAATAGTGAAAAACGAAAATGGCTGTAATTCGCTATTAGGACATGCCACACACATCAGGGCTTGTCCTATCTTATACTTACAATGCACCCTGCACTTGGGCCTACCATAGGGGTGACTCACATGAAGTAAAGGGAAGGTTTAGGGGCTGGCAAGTGTGTGCACTTGCCCAGCCAGCATGACAGTACCAGACTGCCCGCAGGTTCTGCAGTGGCAGACCCTAGACATATTTTAAGAGGCTGCTTCTGTGGGTGGCGCAACCAGCGCTGCAGGCCCACTAGCAGTATTGGTATTTACAAGCCCTGGCACTCCTGGTGCACTTTACTGGGGACTGACAGTAAATCCAATGAGCCAATCATGGAAATCAATTACAGGTACACTTTACATTGGGAGCACTTGCACTGCGGCACGGATTGGCCGTGGCGCAGTGCCCTGAGCAGCGAACACCAGCAAAACATCTGAGGCACATCTGCAAAAAGTGGAAGGGAGTCTCACGCCAAGGTGCCAGGTCTAACACTTCCTATTTAGCTAATGTTTGGTCTGAAGAAACATGATCATGTTTCTGTCTTTAGAAAACATTGGACTTGCTACATGCAGTGCTTAAATTGAGCGGTGGCATCTGATGCTAGGCTCCCACACTTAATTGTCAAAACCGGCCCTTATGACAGAATGCCACATGGTGGTGCTGTTTATCTAATTTAGGGATGAGGGCAACAGTTATTTAATGTACATTGAAAATGACTATTACCTGCCGCCCAAGTCATTGTTATAGCTTTGGGGGGCTTGGAATAGTCTGAATTGTCATACTTGAAGAAGTGTGATGGTTAGTAATTGTGTTTATGGTATCTTTGGAGCACTGGCTGAGGAAATGTGTGGTGCAAACTGCACTGATCTCCTGGCGAAGGCCCTGGCACTTACTTTTTGTGTGCAAATTAAGCACTGGCTACCTGTCGTTGTTAGAGTAAAATGTATAGTTTTTGCTCTCACTTACAGGTGCCCAAGTGGGTCAACCTACCTTGCCGGCAAACTCAAGCCACGTCTGTCCTCTAACAAGCTCCCACTAATAGTCCCCCTGATGTTGTGCAGGTTGGATGTTCACAGAAATGGGCCCCAGAAGAACCATTGCTGACCTTTTGGAAGACAGAAAAGGTGTCCTATTTCTACATAATTATGCGGAAAGCACTGCAGTTGTTCAATTACATAATTCCAGAACCCCAACAATGGGTGATTATTGATAATGTTTCTCCTTCCATCCCTAAAGTGGGACCACCCTTTGTCTACTACTGGTGTTTGAAACTAAAATGCCCCTTACCCCCACTGCTGAATAGGAAGACTCCGCTGTTGCATGGAGACGAAAATATCACATGGATGATAAAGCTGCATACAAGAGCGCATTAAAGGTGTATCAGGGGAAATTGCACCTGGCCCCAAAACGTTTTTACTACACTAGTATTCAGGAAGCTGACAACAAAGAAAAGGAATTCTTCAAAATCGTAGAGCCTGCACCGCCACGGCAGAGTAGTGCAATGAACTTGACTCTTTATTCTATGAAAAAATCATGACCATCCAAAACAGTTTCCAGAATCCAGCACCCCTATCACAGAGTCCGGGGCCGAGGCTTGCTCGGATGTATTCACTCTCGTCTCCCTCGCTAAGTCTCTTGCAGCTTTAGAGAGCATACAATCTGGCTCTCCCCACGACTCCTGACCTATCACAGTGCTAAATATGGTGGCACTGTCGTTCAATCCCACAGTGAACCACATATTCAATAACTCACTGGCAACAGGGGAGGTTCCTTCTATGTGGAAAAAGGCCAAAGTTTTACAGTTGCTAAAAAAAACCTGCAGCAGACCCCAAGCAAGCAGTAAACTATAGACCTATCTCCCTTCTCCCAGCTTTCTCTATAATTCTGGAGAAAGAAGTCAACCACCAACTCTCCAGTTATCTGGAAGACAACTGAATACTCCACCCTACTCAATCTGGTTTCTGACCCCATTTTAGCACAGAGACAGCGCTCTTCGAAATAGTAGAGCATGTCCGGAGCACCCTTGACAGGGGAGGTAAAGCCATGCTGATACTGCTTGACCTCACGGTGGCATTTGACACCTCAAGCTGCCTGAGCGCCTTCACAAGATATGGATTAGACACCTGGCCTTAAACTGGTTAGCCTAATTTCTGAACAGATGAACTCAGGAAGTCTGGCTGCCGCTCTATACAGCTCAAGCCAGACACCTGTCTGAGGGTGTTCTGCAGGGTTCGGCCCTCAGTCCTACTCTGTTCAATGTATATTTACCCCCCTTGCCATTCTCAAAAAGTCATCTAGTACGCAGATCACATGCAGCTTCTGTTTGTGTGCAAAAAAGGCTTGAACTTGGATAGGAAGTTTATTTCAATCTGTCTCACCGAGGTGTGTCAGTGGTTGGATTTGCACCATCTGTGATGCAACCCGGATAAAACCGAGATCATGACTTTCGGAGATGTCCCCCACAACTTTGTGGAAGCCTGCTGGCCGAACAACCTGCCGCACCCATGCCTCCCTCAAAACTGTGTCAAGAATCTCAGAATCAAAATTGACAGCTCCCTCTCCTTCTTACCGCAGATTCAAGCTCTTGCGGGGTCTTGCTTCGCATGCAGAAACAAATTCTTCTGCTACTATCTGAGCCTGCTGGCAGAAAGGTAGTGCAGGCCCTGATTACGGCTAGACTAGACTATGGGAACCTCGGCCTCCCTGACTGTCTCCTTAACAGACTTCAGGTGGTTCAGAACTCCATAGCAAGACTGTTGCTCAGACTTCCTCCCAGGTCCCACATGACCCCTCACCTAAGGGCCCTGCACTGGCTCCTGGTGAAAAAGAGTGTGGTTTTTAAGGCCATGGTCCTCATGCACAAGGCCTTGCATGGGACGGGCATCCTATCTCAAGAAGAGAAATGGCACATACAACCCTGCTCACACCCTCCGCTCTTCTTCGGCGTTCCTGGCTATGATGCCCGGCATTGGTCGCCTCAGAAATCCTTTTCCTATCTAGGACCACTCTTCTGGAATAGACACTCACTAGATCTTCGGCTTATACACAGCTCAATATATTCAAGAGGAAGCTTAAAACCTACCTTTTAACAGTTAAACCCACGGCCTGTCCGATTCCTCCTATGCCTAGTGCCGGGACACCCTGAGGAGTAGCCGTGCGCTTTATAAATTAATATAACATAACAACATCCTAGGAAGGAGGGGAGCTTCTAATGTCCTTTTACCACTAACAAGTGATGTATTGCTATAACCTTTCACCTCTAACCTATGAGGTATGTACCTGCTGGCTACCTATACTTCCTCGTTCCTACATATACTGATGCTTTATAGTGTATTGTGTGTCTTAGGAGGTGATATGCTATATGTACCGTTTACCAAGCACTCCCTTTCATCGATCACCTGTTGCTAATTTACCGGCAGTCTGTATTTGCACTTGTAGTTTAGGCCTGTAATCTGATGCATATTGGTTTTAACCATTACCCAATATACGGTAATTCCCATGCAATCAAGTTACTGTGCCACCTCACGAGGCTAAGAGCACCTCATCTTTCTCTGTTTTTAATCTTCGTAAGAATACTTTAGAAATCGTGTTTGAGCGAGGGACGAGTGAAATTCAGGTCATTTACTTTTGCTTAATGAGGTGAAATCATGCCAAAATTACACACAATTACCCATAAGTATGAGTAATGCAAATCCATCATTTGACGCTATATTTCAGCATAAAATGTGTCCACATGTCAATTTGTGACCCCAGGACACTTTATGCGCGAAGAAAAACTGCTAACAACGTAAGCACTGCAATCAGCAACAACTCGCGTTCTGTTGTTCCTGTAAATTTTCAGTACATTTTTTACCACAAATTATGCGTAATTAGCTAAAGTGCCTTCATTTAGGGAATTTCTCACAACAAGCGTAATGAGAAATTCCCAAAATGACAAGTATTATGCAGGTGTTCTAAGATTGTTATTCAAGTAGCCTGTATATGCAGTACCTGGTGCTTTCGTAATATACACCATTATACTACTCACCTGTACTAATATCCCAATAATCCTAATACTATTTCTAACACATACTTTCTTCACACAAAAACAATTGAAGTGAGTTGCGTGTGTGCGTTGATTTCGGGGGTCCTTACCTGAGCAAGAGGCCCTACTCCAAATTCCCTGTGAAGTTGATCTGGCAGTTCATGTTGCCTCGCTATACATTCCTATCCAGTGATATGAGTGTAGTCCCATTATGGGTTTGTGAGATATCATTCACACTCCCGGGTTAAAGACTCACCGGCAATGACCACGATTTCTGGAGACCATGAGAGATCTACCAAGTGTGTATCCCCAAAAACTGGGCTAGGCACAAAAAAGGGCTAGTTTACGGAAGCAACTTTCCCCCCAACTTCGCACTCTTATTTAGGCCAGTGTCTGATGTAGCCCAAGAAGGCAGGATCTGTGCCAAAGTTTCAGGAAGTTCAGAATAGACAACGCTACATGCAATGAGCATTAATTACATGAATTTACCCAGAGTGTATTTGTCCTGAAAATCTGGCTTGTGATATCCAGATTCAGATCTCCTGGACCTACATTGGACACAACTGGACGTCACTCTCCGATTCTGCTTAGATGTAGCACTATTTCAATCAATCAATCAGCATTTATAAAGCACAACTCTGTCACCCAAGGGGTATCTGGGCGCTGTGTCTCCGTTGTAGAGTTAGGTCTTGAGTCTCTTTCTGAAGTCTACCAGCGAGGGGGCGGTACATAGCTGGAGAGGGAGACCATTCCAGATCTTGGCTGTGATGCAGGAGAAGGAGCGGCCGCTGCTAGACGTTGGAAATAGGAAGGGACTAGAACATCCATGGCCCGACGTCTAAGGCTAAGAGCTTTCATGGGCCACAGAAGCACAAAAGCAATGCACCAGCCTCAGGAAGGTTTAATGCCACACACTAACAGGTTACATTTTATGCTGCTGGTGTTGGTAGTCCCTGGAGCAAAGACTTGCATTGATCGCCACACCGACTACACAGCCGGTTCTGTGGCAGTCAATAGTAGCCTGACAGCTAAGTTGCCATAAGACTTACAGTCATCAAACAGAGGACGAATGTTGGAACTAGTTGTGCCTGAACCAGTGGAAAGATTGTGAATACTGAACAGCAAGCAGAATGGAGCATGTGCTTGCTAAAGGTGTGCCGGGAAGGCTTACTCTATAGGTCCATCTCTCTGGAATGCGATGCCATATGCATTACGTATGGAGATGAGCCACGTGAAATTTAGAAAGGCCTTAAAAACCTGGCTATTTAACATCTAATATTGCTTGGCACTAGAACGCACTTCTGAATTATCAAGCGCCGGGAAACCCTTTGGTGGGTAGCTGATTTGCGCTATATAAATTAAATAAATAAAATAAAATAAATAAATAGTTTAGAAAAGAAAACTTAAAAGGGAATGCAAAGCTTGAAAGCACCGCGCCCATCTATTTGAAAAAAATCACCTATAAGGCTACGCATAATTTGACAAAGTGTATAAATGCCATGAACGATGCTGCAGGAAATGAATGTCTACACATCTGGGCACAGACACGCGTTTAAAAAAAAGATTCTGTCAAATGTGGCATGTTGTCATTGGAAGGAACTATTACTATTTACTATTATTCTAGTTGGTCTGCAGTCAGCCTAGTGCAACTTTAATTCGGTTTCTCCGGTCACTCTGCTGACTATGTTGTTAAAATAGGAACTGGCCTGGCCCCTCTCAGGAAGGCAGCTTCTCACATATTGATACTGAATCGAGAAGTGGGAGGGAGAGGAGGAAATGTGAGGCGAAGGCTTCCTGTGAAATAAAGTAGTGGTGAGTTTTGTGTCGCTGTGGGGCTTGCCTGCACGATTCAACCCCTGCTAACGAGCTGTTTGCGCTGCAAGCTGTGAGTGTGAGTCAGCAAAGACGAGCATTGTTGCAGTGTCTGAGAAAAACACAAAAACAGCAGAGAGCCATCAAGGCAAGCCGAAGCAAACGCCAGAATAATACCAATGCCCGTTCGAAGAAATACAACGTATGAATTGATAACGTTTTGTAACACGATTAGAACGACGGCTTATCAGCACGTCATCACTCAGCGCAAACAGAGAGCCATATTGATACTAGAACGTAAACCGCAGTGAGTGGAATGCTTGACGCCCTAGGCACGAATAGGCCAGCTGCCACAGGCCCACCCCACAGCCTCAAGGTCGGATCTTCTAAACCTAGAATGGCATGGTGAGCAAAAAACACGACAGAGTTAGGCCCAGATCTCTGTACTGGGGTGGATGTTTGACATTGTTCTGCATTCTGTCCATCAATTGTTCTTCTTGCATTTGTCACCCCGAGTGGGACGGGTATGCTCAGATGTGAGTCCCGTGCTCTCCATGCCACTGGAGTCAAGCTAGCCTGGCTGATGAGGGCTGAAAGTCCAAAACCGGTCCTAGGATGCTTGTTTCCAGTCCAGGGAGGACCTGGCCTGGCAGTTCGGGCTGGACTGTTCCCATTGGGCGTAGGGTCAAGACTGATTTGTATATAGCTGGGTCCAAACTTGAATGGCATGGTGAGCAAAAAAACGATGGATATAGGCACAGATCTCTGTACTGGGGTGAATGTTTGACATTGTTCTGCATTCTGTCCAACAATTGTTCTTTTTGCTTCTAAATCTACAGGCAATGAAAGTGTGAAGTGATTCTGAGTAGACAGTATATGGGGGCGCTTTAACTCTTGTGCTAATTAACTTATGTAACACCATGGAGCTTTCCTCTAGATGAACTTGTGACACAGTGGCGTAGAAAGGGTCTGCCAAGGGGGGTGGTCCGCCCCAGCTAGACACAAGTTTTGGGGGCAGCTACACTTTTACCCGCCGCCCCCCTCCTGCTCTTCACTCTCACCTGCTGCCATCGCGGAGAGGCAAAAGCAGTGTCTGCCACAGGTGCCAAAAGGTCTAGCTACGCCACTGTGAGACATGATAAACATTGCGAGATCTCAATGCTTGGATGGATATGAAGGTAGGGTGACCAGATTTACAAGCATTGGCATAGCCAATAGGTCTCTCTTTTGGGACCTTATAAGTATTTAGTTATGCAGCACAATATCCTTGGTGCAGCAACATTAACTGTTGCATGACTAAAAACTTATAAAGTCCCAAAGGGGAGACCTATTGGCTATGCCAATGCTTGTTTTTTTGTAACGCATACATCGGTGTATATACAGCGAAACAATCCACCCCAAACAATAAAAAGTTATTTTAAAAAATTCAAAGCATAAAAAATTGTAGAACGCAATTCAGCATTCATTCAAATCAGCAAAAATGTGCCTCACCTAATTGGTGGCAATCAGAGGAATGGTGGCCTGCACATGTTAGCAGTGCACTGTGATAGTGATTGCTTGGTAATAAATAATTTGTAAGAACCCGATTCCCTTAAAGTGAATGGGACTTCTTTAACAACAACAAATATATTTGATTACGTTTTAGTGGGAGTTGACAATGGTTTGCTGGAATGCTGCCTTTTCCCTTTGAGAGGTTATCAACAATTTGCAAAGGGGAGGGAGGGGTCGAAAGGGGAGCTGTTCCCCTTTGTGAATAATTTCCAACTTCAAATTGGGAACCAGTACATTCTCACTGATCTGCGATCAGACTTCTGGTAGATACCATTGATATATCGTTTCCTGATTCTGTATGTGAAGGGGATGACCTCAACTTGCCATTTCTAAATATTGAATTGGTGCCACCACAGTCCCATTTTAGTACATAGTACATACACCTTTGCCTATCCTACAATGTGATTTGTTTACAGCCCAAAAACATTTTTGCGGTCACAAACTCCAAATCGGACTGTTCGTGACTGCAAAAAAGTTTCAGATATCTGACCCCTGATTTTTAAAGCTGTTGTTATTTCACAGGGCACTCATTCTTCAGAACATTCACACACATGTTCCTTCTCATGTAAAGATCTTGAATCATAATGTTCCCATCTACTTAGTGAGATACATACATCATAAATATGAAATGCAATATTATGCGCTACAGGCATGTTTCTTAATATAAAGGGAATCTCCCACTTGCAATATAATGTGAACAAAGGGTAAACCAAATACTTATGACATGTTTTAAAATATACATGGAGGCGCTGAGTAAAAGAGGCACCACGTTTATTACGGGAAATGTGCATGTAAACTGATTGCCTGCAGGGGCTAACTTATGTATGTGTTATGTTATTTTTTTTACACTGGCAAGTTGAAAGTACACAGTTAATAGAATGATTTTCCTGTGCATCCATGTAAGATAAATTATTATGGGATGGGATATGACTGTGTGTCCCCAAGCAGGAGGAGCTGTTGGGACTGTTATGGCCGCTCATGATCAACCCCTGAGTGTCACCATGGGAAACGGAGATGACGGGCAAGCAGGGATTTGGCTGGGCCAGCAGGTATTTGTCCGTGGTTTAGGTATACCTGTTACGTGACCGGTACATGTGCTGCGTTTAAACAAGGATTTGGTGCACTGTACATTTCAGTTTTACAATTACAAGCACTGACATTAGCTGGTTAGGCAGTTAAAGTCTTCAAGAAGTGCGTGAGGGACATCAGAGCTTGTACATTCTGAGGCGTGTGAAAGGTTAATGCTTACACGCCTGCCTATCCAGCACAGTGAACATCTCAAGCGCGCCTCATGGAGACCTGGAATGTGAAGGGGAGGCGGCACATTAGCGGCCACAAGGAGCAGTGCAATCAGCAGACAGACTGGAGATAAGTAGCATGGACTGCAGGGAGTTTGAGAAGCGTATGCTCACAGCTGATCTTGTTATGTCAACATTGTCCATGCTCGTGTGAGTCACCGTAGGTTTTTAGAAACGTTTTCTTTACTCTTCTGGGATTTTGCTTTTACAGACAAAAGCAACTCTAAAAGACGCGTAGCATGAAAAAACCTGGCTTTTAAGGAGGCAAACACTAGTGGAGAAAATGTTCTGCCTGCAGGCGGCCATAATCCAACAGAGCAAAGCCATCCAAGCATGGAGCCATAAACTAAAGTAGAGGAGAAGAAATACAAGATGCGCGGCTGCGAAACGCGCTCTGTGGTGGGGGAGGGGCGGAGCGATGCGCGCAGGAATGCAATCAAGAGGAAAGCCATGGTGCCTGATTGCGCGGTGTAAGGGTGCCGCAATGAAAGCCAGATGGCGGCTGCGCGCGTGCAGGCGCGCGTAACCGCAAGCTTGAGGCCAGGAAAAGCATGTGGTAGCACTTTTAACAGCCCACTTACTAAATGTCTCGCAGAGCAGCGCATGCGCTGGCTCAGGTGAGACCTAAAAAAATTAAAAAGCGGGATGGCCATCGACATAGAAATAGGACTTTTTTTGGGCCGGGGCTGGATCATGTTCACAGAAGGGCTTCACAATGTTTTTTATGTGTCATGCATATGTGTACATTGCAGGCAAAATAAACACACCTGCTTCGAAAAATAAGAAAAAATATTCCCCGCCATCAGAAACACCGCTGCTGGGCCAGTGCTTACATCACAATACTGTAGTATTCTAATGTCATATCTTTTCTCCCATGTTACCTTGTCCCTAGTGGCTCAGCCTGTGTGAGCGTTCTGAGTGGAATGTTTGGTGTGTGGGCTCTGAGCGGAATGCTTGAGTGACTGGATGAGGAGTGACAGTTGATGGATGGGGCTGAGCAGCTAGCAGGCTGATCCCAGTGGGATTGCTGAGTGAGATCTACACATGGACTTAAATACCTGTTGATGAAGATTTATACTTGTTTATCTACTACATTGAATAAACCTAGGTGTTACTCATCACACCAGCGTAGTCCATCATTACTACATAAATGTTATCGACGAGTTGGAGACGTCCCCACGCTCGTGTGATGAGTAACACGTAGGTTTTTTGTTAATTTTTTTTATTTTCAAATGGTAAAAATGTATGATATCTTTTCTTCTTATTTTAAATATGAATATATTGTAAATCACATAAATTACATTCAACATATACAGTATTGTTTGAAATTCATCTCAAACAAGGGAGCCCTCATCTACTAGAGAGAGAACCAATTCAATTGGGTACATGTCTCCAAGCAAACATAAACACAGAAAAGAAGAAAACATGTAATGAAAACCAACAATATCAAAAAGACTAACACCATTAAAGTACACACCAACTAAGGACACAGTTCAATTCACACAACATATTTCAAATATACATTACATAACCAACACAATTGCGCCTAACAAAGAAGGACAACATGTAACAACAGAATTAAAGAGATAAAAAGAACGTCCTCTCCCTTCCCTTCCAAGCAAATGCCGTATTAGGAGATGTGTGCGCACCCTGTACATCCTTCCTTCCATGCCCCTCCACCCCCAGCTAGTCTGTCAATAACTCTCCCAGGGCATGGGGGTTCCGGGATCAGTCTTAAGATACACAGGTATGTTGGACATGATAGTTCTCTGAATTCTTTAGCGAGAATTGAGATAAAAGAGGCCTTTAGCCGCATAGGAGGAGATGTCGGGTGCAACTGCCATGGATAGTCGTGACATGCCGAGAAGGAGTCACAGTTGATGTAGCCACAATCTGTGGTCGGGCGATTTATCTGTGCCCCAGGATGATAATATAACCTGGTGAGCTGCATTCAGTGCAAGGTCTATCGATGCGGGAATGCCAGTGCATTTAGAAGCCATAGGGCTGTATAGGCTGAAATCAGGATGGTGGTGTTAAAAGAGGTATTAATGGCATCTAGGATTTGGTTACAGTATGTAGTTAACTTTGGACAGTGCCAAAAGAGATGAAGGAAGGTTCCTGGGTTACCACAACCTCGCCAGCAGTTCCCAGAGCACTACGTGCTCCATTTCCGGATGCGGTCTGGTGTTTAGTACAATTAAGAGGTTATCTTATATGCCGTTTCAGTGTGCCCCACAGTGTGTGCTGTGTGGTGGGTTCTATAGAAGATGTCTTCCCATTCTTTATCCGTAAAGGATCTACCCAGTCCCCCCCCCCCCACACCATCGCTTCTGGCCAGGGGTTTTGCGACACATTCCTGCCTTAGTCAATTAAGCATAAATCTCCGAGACTAGCCTCTTGTCATCTGCCTTGAGGAAAAGCCATTTTTCGAACAGGGTCATCGGCAAGCTTGCAACAGTGGGTACATCAGGCCTCAGTACCCAGTGACGCAATTGTGCATATTAGAACCGATCTGTTTCTA
This sequence comes from Lissotriton vulgaris, assembly GCF_964263255.1. NCBI lineage: Eukaryota > Metazoa > Chordata > Amphibia > Caudata > Salamandridae > Lissotriton > Lissotriton vulgaris. The sequence goes on along the minus strand of NC_141697.1, from coordinate 86,139,671 downwards.
GCAGGGAATAGTCCGTTTTAAGTTTGTCAAATGCAATCAGTCCATCTAGATCAAAGAGACACCCCATGCCTTTACAACCCTCTTCTGTCCAACGTCGGAAGCTGCTTTTCGTCAGGCCATGGTTGAAGTACTGGTTAGCAATTAGGGGAGTCATGGGTGATGGAAACTTGGTCAAGCCCGTAGTAACCGCCACTGTATCCCCCACTTTAAGATTTGGACATGTCAGGGGCGAGGAGTAAAGGCCCCAGGCCTTGTGACTGCGAGGCAGCCATGCTACCCTCCATATGTGCGAACCCGCTACAGTTTGATCCATGAATGCCCAGTGTTTCTCAGTGAGCGGTAGGTTCCATTCTAAGAGGTAACGGAGTTGTGCTGCTTGGTAGTATCTCAACAGTATGGACATTGCTAGGCCACCTTTGTTCAGTACAGGAGTTGTCTCCGAAACCTGTTTTTTTTACCTCCCAAAATTAAGTTTTCAATATCTCGCTGAAGTGTGTGGATCGCTTTAGGTGGTTGGGTCAAAGGGAGTGTCTGAAATATGTAGAGAACTCGGGGCAGAATGGTCATTTTCACAGCTGCGATTCGGCCAAGCCACGAAAGTGGTAACCGTTGCCAGTTTGCCACATCTTAGCGGGTTTGGGAGATGAGAGATGTATGGTGTTCCGCTGCGGTTTTGGAGAGACTGCGTGCCCGGGCAAGGCCAGAGTATGGAAGGCTCTCAGTAACACATTGAAAATCAAATTGCATCTTCAATAAGCGACAGGGCCTACTGTGAGATTTAGGATTTGGGCCTTTTGCATGTTCACTCAAAAGCCCGAGATCACCCCAAAAATCTGTAGTTCTGTAATGATAAATGGGTTGCTTTACCATGAAGATGACATAGTCAGCAAATAAACTGATCAAATGATGTCCAGTACCAAAAGGGATGCCAGATGACATCGGGTTATCCCACAATCTCTGCGCTAGAGGCTCCATGTAAAGCGCAAAAAGGAGCGGTGAGAGTAGACAACTTTGACGGGTGCCTAGGTGCATGGAAAACCCACTTGTCCGGAGTCCGTTGACTCTAACCGCTGTGCTGGGAACACTATAGATACTCTGAACCCATTGTCCAAAACGCTCACCAATGCCAAATCGCCTTAAGGTCTCAAACAGGTAAGGCCAGTAAACCCGGTCAAATGCCTTCTCTGCATCAAAGGACAGCAGCAAAGCCTCTGTGCATTAAAGGTGTACCTTGTCTATAAGATAGCAGATGCGTTTGGTGCATGTAATGTTTTTTGAGTGCTAACTATGTAAATTACTTAAGTCATTAATAATTGTGTCATTGTTCTACAGTTTAATTTATTTTTTATGGATTTTACTATTTATTTGTTTATTACACATGTATTTTTTTAAATGTTTTGTTTTAATATTTTGGGATAAGTTGGTTCGGAAGAAAATAAATATATATGTTTTGTAATAATTGATATTTATTAATGTATTCATTGGTAATGGATTATGTATATATGTTTAAAATGGATAATTGTTTTTAACATTTTCAATGTATTTTATTGTACCCGTTTGTGACAGTTTGTTTGTGCTATGATCTTTGTTATCTGAATAGTTTTTTTATATATTATTTGAAATTAAATATTTTACTAATGATTTTAGCTTCTTTTTGGTATTTATGAAAGTTGAATTTTTTATATGTAATTAGATTTGTTTTCTTTCTTTCTTATTGTAATCATTTATTTAGCTATTTTTATATTTTAATACACATATATATATAATTTTCATGTTTATGAATAATGTTTATTTAGGGTTTAAAATGTGTTCTACATTAATAGTGTGACTCATATATGTATTGTGTTTGAAGTGAATTCTACTGTTGCACTGACTGGAATAGAAATAGTAAATCTAACCTCTCCGAAGTCCATCTGTTTCAGGACTGTTGCGCTGTTTGGAGTATTAATTGTAAATCTAACCTCTCCAAAGTCCAAAACGTTCCCTCCTGTTGCGCTGTTTGGAGTGTGAATAGTAAATCTAACACCTTTGAAGTCCAGGACGTTCCCTACTGTTGCGCTGACAGGAGCAGGAATAGTAAATTTAACCCCTCCGAAGTCCAACACTTTCCTTACGGTTGCTTAGACGAGACAACGCTTTCCCTACTGTTGTGCAGACTGGAGTACGAACAGTAACTCTAACCCCTCTAAAGAACAATGCTTTCCCTACTGTTGAGCTGACTTCAGTAGGAATCATAAATGTAACCCCTTTGAAGTCCAACACTTTCCCTATAGTTGTGCTGACTGGAGTAGGAATAGTACATTCTAACCCCTCCTACACTGTCCCTTCTGTTGCATAAACTGGAGTGAGAATAGTATATCTAATATTTCCAGATCCCAATACCTTTACTAATATTGATTAAATATATTTTATATTATCATTATTATTATTTTTGTTCAATGTTCATAATCATTTTGGTAAATGTGTTTTTTTTCATTTATTAGCTAATTTAATTAATATATTTAGTAATTTCATTGTTTATATTTTTTAATGTTTACTTTGTGTGTGTGTGTGTGTGTGTATATATATATATATATATATATATATATATATATATATATATATATATATATATATATATATATATATATATATATATATGTATATATATATATATACCTGTCTGGCAGAGTCAGTGCAACGTTTCCTTAATAGAGGATACACTAAGAAGGTTCTTGACCAAGTTCTAACAAAGACCAAGTTACTCGATCGTGACACTCTACTGGCTCCTAAAATTCTTATCCCAAAAACCACAGAATGCTCAGTGAGACTATTCACCACTTATTGTTCCCAAGAAAGGACCATCCGCCGTATCATCTGTGCGGAATGGCCTATTGTATTAACCGATAATATCTTGGGACCCATTATGCCTAAAACACCTGAGATTACATTCAGGAGGGCTCCCTCTATGCGGGATTCCTTAGACAAACCTATGCCTGAAGTTCCTCCCAAAAAATCCTGGCTATACAAAATGGGATTCTTTAAATGTACATCCTGCCGTTCATGCAGTTTTGCGAAAAATAGTACCCACTATTTAACAGCTTTTAGTGAGACTAAAATTCTGATTCAAGAGTATCTAACATGCAGTATGTTGTTTACAAACTGAAGTATACATGCAACCTTGAGTACATAGGAAGTAAGAAACTCCCTGTGCACAAGCGTATTCTGCAGCACATAAGGGCTATTGTGAACTCCGACGCCAACTACCCTGTGGCGAGACATTTCAAGGCGGTTCACAATAACCACCTAAAGGACTTGGAATATACTGTCCTTTGCTCTGTTCCACAGCCCGGCCGGGGTGGGAACAGGGACAAGTTACTAAGGCAGAAAGAATCACATCTCATTCTATCGCTTGACACTCGAGCTCCTAATGGATTCAATTTGACGGAGGACCTCCACAATTTTTTGTGATCTATCTATTGATCACTGGCACACAACCTGTATTGTATCTTTCTAATTGACTTAGGACCTTATACTAGGAATCGTGAGGAATATACCAGATCCTTCTAGGTCATGTCTCTATTTAAAACTGACTCACTATACGACTTCTCCAAGGTCCTTACTTTAGCAATGAGTGTGTATATATATGGATTCGATTAGATAACTTAGTTGTTATCTAAAAAGTAATAATGGGAGTTTTTCTGTACAGTTGCTTCTTAAGTTAAAAATAAGTATACTCTGTTTATGATACTTTTATAAATTACACAAAGAAATTGTTTTGATCTATTCAGCACGTTAGCACTTTTTGCAGTCTTAAACTATGCCGCTTCTAGTAATTAGTAATGAGGGACTGTTTGAACATCCTGGTACTATGAATGTTTAAACCACATGAATTTGGTTATTGAAATTCACGAGTTGATAATTAACATCGAGTAGTAACATGAACTATTATTTTAAAGTCATTGTACATACTTGCTTGTATAGAAAGCTATTCTCTATATAATGAATATTTTTCTATGGATTTTACGCTTTTTTATACTTACAAATGACTATGAATTATTTATTCTGACACTTGTCTAAATTGCTGCCTATTTATATATTTCCTATTCCAATCCGTTATGTGGTTTTTCTTTTATTGATTGGCATTTATTTAAAAAGCTTGACAGTCCTCGTTATCTAATAGAACACTATGTTGTGATTTTTGAAGCAGCCATGCAAAATTAGTCTGTTTATTATGTTTTTTTCACTTTTTTTTTTACTTCATGGGTGTGTCTTATTTCTCTGTTTACTATTTATTTGCTATGCACTCTGGGGCGCGTCATGTGACCAAGCTCCTTCGGGGAGTGAAACGCGTCATGGATGGGCATTTTTCCCTTCATTTTCATTTTTTGTATTGAATAAATTCACTCTGCTCTTCACCTGAAAATCCGGATTTGGTGTCTTGTGTGCTGTAAGCGTGAAGGCGAGCTTGAGGTCCACGCCTGGTTTCCTTTCGCCGAGTACTGGCGGAACAGGAACATCATTGAATATATATATATATATATATATATATACACACACATATATATATATATATATATACACACACATATATATATATATATATATATATATATATATATATATATATATATATATATATATATCGTTTTTCACTCCAGTTGCCGCTTAATTAGCCGTTCTACCTGCCATGCGGTATCGGTGCCAGAAACTCGTTTTGGTGAAAAACCTTTGTCAAGCAGATGAAAAACGCCCCACCTCTCCAAGAAATACTTCAATGTGTTCATAGATATTGCCAAAACACTATTCAGGTTGTAAAGTGATATCAGCCAACTCCAATTTAGTTGTACATTAAAATAATAAATGCAAATTATAGGCACTTCATAACATTACCTCATATTTGTTATAAAATATCTCATCTTGCAATGATTTCAAAAGAAATAATAGAACAATTTGAAAGTGATTAGTCATTGATGAATATAGTCCATATTAATTGTGTGTTTTCTGGAATTCCATTGTCTGTAGTAATCATGTTAATTTTAATTGAAAATGTTCCTTTTACTTGAGCACTATTTGCACTTTAGTGGGAATCATGCACACTAGTATTTAAAGTGCACATTTATAGTGATGTCTTCATGTCTTTATTGAACATGACAAGGGATTATGTGTATAATGTCTATGGTGACGAAAACGAGTGGTGGTATTATGTTGTAGACAAAATATTTTTTTTCCTTTGAAATCATCGCAACAATGAGGTATTTTATAACAACCAGCCGGTTGTTGCTGGCGCTTCGTGTCGGTGGACAACACAGGCTGTTTTTGCAGTAGTGCGAAGTGTAGGTCCCAAGTTGCCGGTCATCATGGACGGTTGATATCAGCGCAAACAGCAGGTCTCACTGGAGCTTTGCACTGATGCCCGCCAAGGTTCCAGGATCTGGGGGTCACCTCTTGAGGATCAGGACTCACTCCAGCAGAGGCCAGCAGCAGAGCTCAGGCAGGTCCAGTTGCAGCAGGTCTGCTGGGATAGCTGCAAAGAGGCCTTTGGAATATTGTTGTGTCCCTGTAGCTCACACAGAAGGTCAGCCAACTAACCCTTACAGTCACTCTGGGTAGGCTGGGATCAAAGCAAGCAGGTCTAGTCTTCCCTCTTCAGACACCCTGGTAGTCCTTCAAGCAGTAGGGCAGTCCTTCTTGCAGCAGGGAAGTTCTTCTTCAGAATCTTCCACTGGTCCAGAAGTGTTCTGATTGGTGGTTTTGATGGTCTTATGTTTATGCCTGGTGCCCGCCTTTGTGTGAGGGAATTTATTGACCTACCTCCAAAAACCGATTCTGGTTGTTTTTTCCCTTCCCCTGCTCTAGCGTCCAAACTGTCTAGGGAGACAAAGGGAGGGGCAGGCCTGGTGTTGGTGTCCTTTGTGTGTGCTGTGGACATGGTCCTTTGAAATGTACTCAGGGCAGGGTACAGCTCCTCCACATCCAACCTGCAGGGCAGATCTGCTCCCAGGTACTCTAAGGTCCCACTGTCTGGGTCCAGTACCCATTCTTGATCAGGGAAACATTAAAAAGCACAGGCAGCGGGAAACTCTTGGAAGGCCCCAGACGCTTTGGGCAGGAAAATGCCAACTTTCTAAAAGTGGCTTTTCAAAATAACAATATAATATCCGACTTTACCATTAAAGAGGATTTTAAATTGCAATTAATTTGAGTGTAAACATCATTTCTACATCTGCTCCCAATGTGAAGTTTGCACTTATTATTTGGAATAAGGTAACCCAGTGTTAGCTGATGCGATAAATATGCCGTACAACAGTGAAAAAACGCCTTTAGGAGGTTTCCGCTGCCAGGGCATGTAAAAATTAAACACACATGTGCTACATTTTAAATACATTGCACCCTGCCCTAAGAACCTTTATTGCTTATAAATATTTAAAAAAAGGTTTAGGTCTGGCAAAAGGTTTATTTTGCCAGGCTGTAAGGGCTAGTTAAAACAGCACTAAAGGCAGCACTAACAGGCCTGAGACATTGTTAAAGGCTACTTCAGTGGGTGACACAATGAGTGCTGCAGCCAACTAGTAGAATTTTATTTACAGGCCCTGGGTGCATGTAGTACTGTATAAAAGGGACTTATAATTAGTGAATTAAATGTACCAATAAGCTGTATATCAATCTTACCATGTTTCAAGGGAGAGCACAAGCACTGAAAGCCAATAAAAACTGGTTCAGCAAAGGAAGGCAACAATCTATGCTGAGCCTGCAGAAAGGGCCAGGTCCAACACAGACCTTATCATACATAGCCCCTGTATGGGTGAATCACATCATGGAACACATCACACTGAATTCTAACCTCGTACCTTTCAGATTGGGCTGGAAGACATAACCCTTAAGAATATACCCTAGATCAAACATACTCTCATCTTCATGACATATATTTCAATCTTTTTTCCCCCAAATTTTTATTGAACATATGCAGGTTTACAGAGTCATCAGCAATAGGCATGTCAAATTGCATAACCAATTTAGCAACTTGTGGCATAAGAGTAGACGTCAATCAGGTACAATACAGTAATGTTCTACAGAATATGACAGGGTATCATGTTCAGTCACGCAGCATTTTTCACACCCAGCTTTCCGTGTTGGTTGGGGGCTTAGCTTGCTCAACGGATCACAAATAATGTAACAGTGGTTGCCAGATATCATTAGGTCTGGAGGCGGAGGAGAGTTCTTCCGCATAAAGCACCAAATTGTCCCAGCAGGCCACCAGATCACGAAGCCACTGTGCCATTGATGGCCCAGCTGCGTTTTCCCACACCTTCTCTACACATCGCTTAGCTATGAGCAGAGCAATTCTCACCAGTTTACCTATAGCGCCCTTCACTGAGGGTGCAAGACTCAGCAGACACACATGCAGTGAACATTGTAATTCAAGCCCAACTATTTTGGATAATGTGCCTATCACATCCTCCCAGAACAGCACCACTTTTCAGCATTCCCAAGATAGATGCCAAAAGTCAGCATCTACCGCACCACACCTCTTACATGTGTTGGTATCTCGAAGTCCATATTTGAACAGCTTGTGTGCGGTATAGTACGCTTGATATATGTATTCAAAGTAGATTATACTAAGATTACCATTAGATGTGAGAGCGCCTGTGAGCTGGAAGCAATGTTCCCAGACTCTAGGTGCTAGTGGCAGAGTCACGCGAACATTCCACTTCTCTAAGCTATTAATATGTGGCACCCGTTTCTCCTCTCTGGCGGAGCGATATAGTTTGGTGAGAAGTTTATGTTGAGTAGGACTGAATAGCAGGGTGTGAAGAGTTTGTAGTGTTGGAGGTTCCGCAGGGAAGGTGTGCTTGTATCGCTTTTTTGAGCCTGGGAAATTGGAATATAAACAGGGGTGTTTTACTCTTTTTGTAACTTAGGTCACTCTCAGTCAGAAAGATCCCATCTGGAAACAAGTCTTGCATTTTCGACTAGCCCTACCTGTTGTAAAACGTGCATATCACCAACTTTATGTGTCACTGATAGGTTTAAGTGATACGCTAGAGACAAGAGTGGGTGATACAACAGCAGTTTCCCTGCCATGCGACCTAATGTCTGCCAAGCCCCTATTCTGGCATCTACAGTGTTGATTTCGGAGCGGGCAGTCTGCCGCCTAGAGTGTGTTAACACGGAGTTCAGTGGGATGGGGTGAGGGTCTACATCCTCCACCACAACATGTGGGATGAATTTGTGTGCGCCTAGCCAATAGTAAGCGTACTGTGCGTGAGCACACAAATAATACAAGTAAAAATGAATTTGTGTGCGCCTAGCCAATAGTAAGCGTACTGTGCGTGAGCACACAAATAATACAAGTAAAAATCAGGCACGCTAAACCCACTGTGTTTGTAATTGCAAGTAAGCGTCTCCCAGTTCACCCGGGCTTGTTTGTCCCCCTAAATGAGCTAAGGAGCAGCGATCGCACAGTTTTAAAAAAGTGTTGTTTTAGAGGGATCAGTATATTGCTAAACAAATCTAAAAATGGGGTCAGCACAACCATTTAAATTAGAGCAATACGGTCGGCGAGCGATAATGGTAGTTTCACCCATTTGTCCACCTGCTGCTCTAGCTTCGCGTACGCTGGGCCAGAATTCTCGCGTATGACCATGTCCGGGTCTCTGTGTACCCACACCCCAAAATATTTCACAGAGTCCGTTGCCCATTCCAGAGGGAAGTCAAGTTCAGCGGGACCACCACCGATTAGGACCGGTTAATGTGTAGTCCGGAGAACAGCCCAAAGCAGACATATTCTCGCACGATGGTGCCATGTAGGTCTGTGGTTCGTGTATAAATAGCAGCATGCCATCCGCATATAAGGAAATGCCAACGGGGCGATGCGCAAAGCGGATGGGCGGGGCGTGGTATCGCTGTCTGACGATGCAAGCAAGGGGCTCCAGTGTTAGCGCAAAAAGAAGGGGCGAGAGGGGGCTGCCCTGACTCATCCCTCTAGAAATGCATATGGGGTCGGAGGTGCCACCCTCCACTCTAACTTGAGCTGCAGGGTCAGTGTATAGCAGGCATATCCAGTTAACAACATGGGGGGGAAGCCCATACGACGCAGGATATTAAAAAGATAACTCCATTCTATGGAGTCAAAGGCCTTGGCGGCATCCAGCATCACAGCCGCCGCCTGCAAACCAGGATTGAGAAGATGAAACATGGCAAAAAGAGTCAGCAGGTTGTGCAAGGTGGATCTGGTCTGGATAAAGCCGGACGATCCGGTCGAACCAGACCCTGCATAAAAGGTCGCAAACGGACGGCCAGAATCTTGGCCAATATCTTGGTGTCTGTGTTAATTAGTGACAGCGGTCTATATGAGTCGTATCTATGGGGCGGTTTGTCCTTTTTGAGTAATGCAATGATCAGGGCTTCCCAAAGGGTGGATGGCAGCTTGCCAGAGTCATATGCCTTGGCGTACATCTCTAGTAGATGAGGGGTCAGCTCCTCCATGTATTCTTTGTAGAATTCTCTAGGGAAGCCATTGGGCCGGGGGCCTTTTTATTGGGGAGGGACTTAATTGCTGCACGTACCTCTTCCACCATGACCGGTTGACTAAGAAATTCCCTTTTTCCACCCGAGAGCCAGGCGATGGCAATGTCTGCAAGCGATGCATCCAAGTCTTCTCCGTCAGCCACCCCGTGAAGTGCATAAGTCTGCCTATGTGGTGCGGAATTGTGCCAAGGTCGCCGGGGTGGTGTAATGATCACGTCCCTTATCGTCAGTGATCTTAGAAATAACATGGTGGTGAAGGCGATCCCTGATCTTATGGGCCAGGTGGCGCCCTGGACATCCCCCCTCCCCGTAGGCGCAGGCAACATGTCTTCTGGAAATGTACTTAACCTCTCTTTCTGCTAGTTCAGTGTATTCCAGTGTGGCCTCCTTGATCAACTCTAGCGTCTGAGCACATGGCGAGGTCTCGTAGGCGCATTCAAGATCGTGTAATGTGGACTCAATCTTAGTGAGCTGTCCTCGCACATCTGTCAGGATACCGGCAGCCGTGCTTATGCACGTGCCCCGAATAGACATATATTTAAACCTTTATCACCAATGCCAACGCCGCTGGCTTCTGGTTTAATAGATTTTCTGCTATATGTGTCAATTCTTATATAACTATTGCAGCAATTGCCCGCAAGTCACTAACTGCTACCCTTGTGGTTAGGTTGTGCTCTAGAATACCATAAATAAATAATGAGATAAATAAATAAATACACACATAAAAGAATTATCGACATGTTTACAATGTGACTGTTTGACATGTTGTCATGAATAGTTCACTGAGAGGCTAATTATTTATTTAATTCAGTTTCCACGCAATAACTCTGATTTGTGTATCATTGAGATTACGTTGCCTACTGTAAGTATAAATATACTTACTTATAGCTGAAGTTTATACATGGGCAATGCAGCTTAGTTTGAAATGAAATCATATTTGTAATCAAATCTGTTAATTGCATGATAGTATTTATACACACTGTTAATCCATCTGCATGCATAAGGTATCTGTGGTTACCCACCAATTACAGTGTTGGGTAAAGCTGATTATGAAACCTAGTTAAATAGCAGAGGATAAAGCACACTGTAAAATTGAAAGGGGGAACTGACTATACCTATATTATTTGTGTTTGGTGTTAGGATTAGAGTTGTCTGGGTGGCCTCAAGCTTTGGTTTAAAGAATGAAGGTGTCTCACTAAAACAGGAAGGTGCCTTTCTCCTCTTACCAGGGTAAAGTTAACTTACGCATGTGTCAGGATTTTGTGGCGGACACGGGGGACCAACGCGCCTAGACCTTTGTAACATCAACCAACCACACACACCTTGAAAGTGTTTTAAAAATGTAAGACCACACTTTTAATCTCTCAGCCACTTAGCGGTTGTAGAGCGAGCACCAGTGAGTGAGGCAATCAGTGCAAACAGAGGGGGCACGCTAGTAGGCGGTCACAGTGAAGAGAGGTATGGATGGGCTGCTCAGGCACCATATGGATGGTTTTTTTGTCATGCCTAAATGAGAGGGCAGCAAGTAATATCATTTTGTGCTTGATGATGGCACCAACGTGGGTAGGACAGATGGCCAAGAAGAAGCACTATGCTAAACACAATCTGCTTGCCATAGATTTTGCTAATTTATCTCAGACGTGCATGTTAGCAAGACGTAGAAGGGGTGCAGAAGACTGTTGTGTTGACCGGGGTTGGGAGCCGTCACCAGTAGATGTGTTGAGAGCTTGAGGTCATTGGAACAGATTTACAGTGGTTCGCGTATGGAGGGGGTGGTTCGTTGTAGATCCTAAGAAGTAAGGGTACATTGAGAAGAATTTTCAGAAGGTCAGATTCCGGATGGATGTGGAATACGCTTTAAATTTGTTGAGGTGAACAGGTGGCAACTTTGAAGAACAGCCTACTATAAGGGAACCTACGTTGGTGGTTGTTGGGGACTAAGGATGACGGAGAAATAGTTTGTGAAGCATTTTGGGTTCTCAGAGGGAAAGCCTTGGGGATATGTCTGAGATAGGTGAAAGGGGTTTCAGAATTTTGTGGGTAACGAGTGAGGTTGAAGGATAGAAGCGGATAATTGTTTACGTAGCCGAGACGGCTGATTGCTGTGTTTTGGAAATGCTTCAGTCTTTGAAGGTCTTTATAGTCTACTCTCAAAGACCAGGTAGTCCATTTAATGGAGTGTGAGGGTCTGGGGATGAAGGAATTAGGACAGTAAGGAGCTGTAAGCAGCTTTGATGTGCTGGAACGGGGGCTAGCTGTGGTTTTTGCCAAGGGGAGGAATGAAGGTCGAAAAGAGAATGGACAATCCTGAGTTGGCATTCTCAAGTGGTTTGTCTCTGGCTATAATCTGCATCTGAAGTGTGACGTAGGATCTGTGACTATACAATTTTAATACATGAAGTTAGGCATTTGGAGTGAGGGGCTGAGAAGTGAGCTTGACTCATTCCTGGTTGTGCATGTGTGTAACAAAAGTGTAACTAGATTAAAGGGACTTATATTGCACTTAACTCCTATATCAGAAGTTACAAGCTACTGCAGCAGCCATTTCACGAACCACATGAAATCACTACAGGAGTGTATGAGAAGAGCAGGCAATTAAACAACACAGTTTTTGATGTGGGTATTTTGCTGACTGCCCGAATGCTTGGTAAGGTGTGCCACGAGTCACACAGCACACGTCTGTCCAATGTCTACTCTTACAAGTGTAAAACCACAATAAGACATGTCTTACAATGTTTTTTTAATGAAGATGCGACAACACCCTTGGCAAAGGATGCGTTATTAATTTGCCTGATCCAAGTTTGTAAGTCCTGATGAAGGACAGCTATCACGGGGAGCCCGGATGCTTGCCAGTGCTTATAAGGGTGAGGCATTGTTCTTTTGATATGAGCTGACACGGTGCTAGTGCCTCTCCTTTTATCCTTACCACAAGGAAAGGTTCCGCGCAGGAAGAGCTGATGGATGGTTCTTTGTCTAGGTCATCTGAATTTTTCTTTATGATTTAACTTTAACACGACCATGGCCTTCACAGTGGTTGTGCACAGCTTCAACACATTGGTTTCTCTCCTCCGCCTTTGTTTCGGGTTTCTCACCAAGTTCACCACTGGCTTAGGAGCCCATGAAATTACATTTGGTATGCCCGCACACGAATATATTTAACCTACAGCAATTTATTTAAATGTATTCAAGATAGTCTCCTTGACTATCTTTTCATGATCGTCAATGGAGTTGTGTTTGGCGATTGAAGATACAACTTTAAAAAGACCCCTGTCTCCATCCAGGACTAAATTATACTGCTGCTTCTTCTCAAATACCTTCTATCGAGTCTATCTTCTTGGTTTGGAAGACCTTATAATTAGACGGTTGAAAAGGCAATTGTGCTCTAGAGAAAATTGACAGTGTCAGAGTCCTGATATACTCTGGGGTCAAGATGTGACCATATGTTGGAACAAGCACACCCTAATTATTTAAAATTATCTCCTTTGAAAACTCTGGTTACAAAAGATGAAAATGTACATAGACTGATGCTAATTACAACTCAGCAATTCCTGTGTATTAATCCATGCAGAGTTGGGGAAAATCTGAAGCAATTACCTGACAAGTGTTTATCTTAACAGGTGGCCCAAGAGGCAAAGGATAGTGTCTTATATCTTTGTTACAAAACCAGTTATTAATCAGTTAGATTGTGAATAAAAGAACACTATTTTGGGTGGTTTTCCATTTCTAAGGATTAAGAGACATTGAAACATATTTTTCTCTAGAATGGGCAAAGGTAGCTTTCCCTCTGCTACCCGGGCACTACTCTAACGACTGCTAGCAGACTATGTAGACGCTCTTTCCCCAACATTATTTACAACGATGCATGGTGTCCGATCAAAGCTATGAAGGAAAATTCACCACTGAAAAAGGCATACATTTTATTTCTCTCGTTGAATTCAAACATCAGACGTAGACTGTTCAGCAAGCTGTAGAATTAAGTTAGATGTCAAGATGGTTGCCGTTCGTTGGTGCACAGGTATGGTGCCCATCTTGTAATTGAGTGCCTTGTCTTTTTTTGGAACTCCATTACAAGAGGACCATTGTATATGCACATGTATGGACAGTGCCAAATGTAAGAATGGTTTGGATTTGCCAATGCTTGTGAAGAATCTAAACATGCATTAATAAGCCAAAACTATGATCGTGCCGGTGCCAGAAATACCAGGCAGCAATGGAGGCCACCAGATGTCAGTGGGGCCACACACTGTGGGTAAAGGGGCTAAGGGGGCAGAGACAGCAAGGGGGTGCTTCAGAACAGTGCAAGGGGTACCACAGATGATCATTTAAAACCCCATGTAACTGGAGCAGCATAATATCCTTATACGTCATAAATATAGATATATATATACTCATACACATGTATGTAACATTTGAGCGAATCAATAGAGTATATCCTTTTCAAACACACACAGTTATACAGTTATATACATGAGTGCATCAATCGATTGCTGTGACCATGTTATGCATTTTCACTATTAACATTTGATTACTGTTTTCACTTTATGTGTATTTCATATAGCAACCCACATCTATTTTATTCTGAAAAACTTAACTTGACATATGGCCTGGACTGAAAAAGCTCTCTTTAACCCTTTCCCTGCTGCCGTTTTCGGCCGTTGGCCTTCGCGAGCACTACCTCGCTGGGGCTGCGAACGTCCAACGGCCCACGTGGCCCCGCCTGTTTTGCAGAAGTGCCTCACTGCTGCGAAAATCGCGGCCGCGGCAAAGAGGTTAATGTGCCAGTGTCAGGGGCGGCCTTAGGCATGTGCAAGCTGTGCACCTGCACAGGGCCACCAAACCCCAGGGGCCACCACGCCAATATATATCCTTAATATAATAATCCACTGAGGATGGATACATATTTGTGTGGCGGCCCCTGGCAGGGATTTGGCAGCCCCCGGCTCTGTTCCACTTCCAAACACCCTGACGCCCCCTCTTCCCTGGCCTCCGCGCTCCGCCCCGCCTGGACCCCCTCTTCCAAGGCCCCCCACCTACGCTCCCTGCCCAGGGCCGCCATGAGCCTAGAGCCACCCCTGCCAGTGTGTTAACTTTTCTTTCTGCAGGTGCGTTATCATGCTTCTCGCTGGGTAAAGAAAGACTTATTGTTTGTATTAGACGACTGATAGCAAAACCTGCGGGGAGGAAGTTGGCAACAAACTCGGAGAAATAATGGTCAAAGAACACCTTCTGTTTATTGTGTACCAGATTGATGGGTTGTTCAAGGTTGGCAGTTATAGACTCAGTTTCGAGGAGGTGGGAACTTAGGGCATATGTTGACTCCCCTCACATTCAGCAATTTGGTTGATTCTGGTGGTGATGAGAGAGCTATGGATGTTTTTGACATTACTGTTATATTTGTGTTTCTATAGCTGGTTGGGCAGACTTTCCCTTGACTCTGAGGGGCTTTTCCTGAGTGTAAAGCTTCACACTGAGCACTTCTTCTATTTCCTTGAACTTCTACAGAGGTTCTATTCTATGCTGACACCTTCTATGCTCCCTGGACAGAAATCCCTTTTAGCTATTCCTGTTCTAAATCTATGTTTGGAATAGAAAAGGGAAGTTTCTTTATGGAACACTTTATTGCGACAATTTGCTTTATTTGTGTTGTGGTCGTTAATAGTTTGTATCTCATTTTATTATGACTTAATTTACCGCCACATTACAGCCTCCAGACTATACTGCTATATCCTGTGAGTATATTTTTTCTCTGTATATATACTGGATGAATTAATCTCGTTAAATAACCCAATTTAATTAAAATCACTGATTATTGTTGGGTATTGTGGAGTCACATTGGCTACACAAATCGCAAATGTATTTGTGATGTTTACACCCTTATAGTGCTTCAAGTCCACTAGCAAAGGTCGTGCGACCCAGGAGAAAATATATTTGATGATATTGCCAAGACACTGTGATGCAGATACAAATGCGCCAGCATGAACTTGCACATAATCCTGCAAGTGGTAGCTACAAAACAATGCTACCATCAAGGGGTTGAAGTACTACTCTGTACTGTGCCTTTTCACAAAGGCATATTGGAGCATATAAAATAGTACTACTTTAATTCGCTTTTAAAGACTCATCCATCCATGCCTTTAAGCCCTGTCCCGAAAACACATAAATAGGACAAAACTGAGAATATTCATATTTGTACAAATAAAAAGGACTGCACTCTCTATTCAGTTTTACTAGAAGGGCCCTGTATGTTATGGGCCAATTTACAAAGACATGTACGAGTACATAAAAGAATACTCCTTTGCTACTACTTCCTATGCTCATAAATGCTTTCGTGCATCCGCCGCCCTCATAGTATGTAATTATGTATGTATGTGTTTTGGTAACATAAAGCTCCCAATAACCAGCTGCAAGGGTCTCTTTGCGAGATCTAACTCCCTAAAAATATATGTAAAAATAGATTGTTTTTATAAAAAAAAGCGTTGGTAACTTAGATTTCGAAGTTTACCCACAATTTTCTTTACATCATATGAGGTACTATGCATTCTCTTTTGCATTTTAGTGTTTCTATACATTTTGAATACTTATATAATATAAACATTTATAGATTGATAGGAAATACAATACAATGATGTTTTTACTTGTTGACGCTCGCGCAAAAAGGCATGCTTTAAGTGACCAGGATTAGAACAAGCAAATGTATTTTACACATTTGCATGAAACTTTCAGCTATGTTTGACAACATATAACAAGAGAGGACGGTAAAGGAAAAGCGAGAAGAAGAAAAAGAAAGAGAGAGAGGAGAAGGGGCGAGAAAGGAGAGTGAAAGTAAGAGAATGGGAAGAGAAACAGAGAGAGAGAGAGAGAGAGAGAGAAAGACTGAGAAGCAGAGGACAGAGGGTGGTACGAGGAAAGGAAACAGAGGAAAGACGGAGGAAAGAATGGCAAGAGAAAAGGATAAGAGTGAGAGGGAAAGGAGAGAAAGTGAGAGGGAAGGGAAAGAATGGAAAAAGAAAGCAAGAGAATGATAGAGAGGGAACAGTGTAAGAAATTGATAGAGAGAGGGAGGGAGAGAATCCCGCAGCACACTGTAGGCCATGAGCCGGAGCCGTGAGCGCTGACGTCTATTAGCTGCATAATGTTGTGTGGCAAGAACCCGAGTCATGGTTCCACCTCACTCGCTGGATCCATCCAGCCTGGTGGGTGTTAGGGGTTGGTGGCCTGGGGGTGATGCAGCATGCGACAAAAGATCAAGGCGCACAGATGCTGCACCGCTGATCACAGCTGGAGTGACAATCAGCTCTCTAGGTCCATCCCATGTATAACTCTGTCTTTGATGATGTCCTGTCAGGTGGGGCTCTTATGCTTCTGAAGTTCAAAATACTTATTTTTAGTCATGATTATCACTTGTGGAAAAGCAATTTATGAAATAATTTGCTTTCCTAAAATTGATGCAAAGTATATATAGTATATATATAGAAAGTATATATAGTTTCAGAACATGCATAACTCGTCCACACACGATGCAGTTGATTTCAGTGCATTTTGAGACCAGAAAAATATTTTTGCATTTAACGAGTGTTTTTTGGATTGATGAAGGCACGGGAGCTTCCCCATGAACAAGGTTTTGCAAAATAGACTAAGCCAAAAAGCTTGCAGGCAATGCTAGACCTCATACCTTTGCCGATGCTTGTTTTCTATGGATAAGGCACACTTTTACTCCCAATATAGCCATCCCTGTAAACACGCCACCTGCAGAGGAAATTATTTTAGAAACACACGGCCAGGCACAATGTAGTACAAAAGCAGAACTCCATAGCAACGATACTTGTTATCAGCGTTTTCAGGAAGCCATGTAGTTGATGTATGTATCATGCCTGTGCTGTGAATTAGGCATAGCGTGCCTCCCATAAAGTCCTAGCAGGGATATAAGACCATAGTGTATTTCCCACAAAGTCCTAAAAGGCATATTAGGGTATAGTGATTTAAAGGCACAGGTACTGTCCAGTACTGAGCACCTGCACTTCTTTCAATTGAAAAGGAAAGCACCTGCACTTCTCCGCACTGCTGCGATGCATTTTTTGGGCGACCACCAGCACTTCTCAGTACTGCTGCAATACATTTATTGGCAGAGCACCGGCACTTCTCAGCACTGCTGCAATGTATTTATTGGAAGAGCACTTGCACTTCTCAGCACTGCTTCAATGCATTTATTGAGAGAGCGCCAGCACTTCTCAGCACTGCTGCACTGCATTTACTGGGAGAGCAGTGGCACTTCTCAGCACTGCTGCAATGTATTTATTGGAAGAGCACTTGCACTTCTCAGCACTGCTTCAATGCATTTATTGAGAGAGCACCAGCACTTCTCAGCACTGCTTCAATGCATTTATTGAGAGAGCACCAGCACTTCTCAGCACTGCTGCACTGCATTTACTGGGAGAGCAGTGGCACTTCTCAGCACTGCTGCAATGTATTTATTGGAAGAGCACTTGCACTTCTCAGCACTGCTGCAATGTATTTATTGAGAGAGCACCAGCACTTCTCAGCACTGCTGCACTGCATTTACTGGGAGAGCAGTGGCACTTCTCAGTACTGCTGCAATGCATTTATTGGGAGAGCACCAGTACTTCCCAGCACGGCTGCGATGCATTTATTGGGAGAGCACCGGTACTTCTCAGCACTGTTGTAACACATTTATTGGGAGAGCACTGCATTTCTCAGCATTGCTGCAATGCAGTGAGAGGGAGAGCACCAGCACTTCTCAGCACTGATGCACTGCATTTATTGAAAAAGCACTGGCACTTATCAGTACTGCTACAATACATTTTTTGGGCAACCACCGGCACTTCTCAGTACTGCTGCAATGCATTTATTGGGAGAGCACTGGTACTTCTCAGCACTGTTGTAACACATTTATTGGGAGAGCACTGCACTTCTCAGCATTGCTGCAATGCAGTGAGAGGGAGAGCACCAGCGCTGCTCAGCACTGCTGTAATGCACTTATTGAAAGAGCACTGGCACTTCTCAGCACTGCTGCAATGCATTTATTGGAAGAGCACTGACACTTCTCAGCACTGCTGCAATAAATTTATTGGAAGAGCACCAGCACTTCTCAGAACTACTGCAATGCATTTATTTGGGAGAGCACTGCACTTCTCAGCACTGCTGCAATGCATTTATTGGGAGAGCACTGCACTTCTCAGCACTGCTGCAATGCATTTATTTGGCAGAGCACTGCACTTCTTAGCACTGCTGCAATGCATTTATTGGGAGACCACCAGCACTTCTCAGCACTCCTGCAGTGCATTTATTGGGAGAGCACCTTTAATTCTCAGTACTGCTGCAATGCATTTATTGGGAGACCACCGGCACTTCTCAGCACTGCTGCAATGCGTTTATTGGGAGAGCACTGCACTTCTCAGCACTGCTGCAATGCATTTATTGGGAGAGCACCAGCACTTCTCAGCACTGCTGCAATGTATTTATTCGGAGACCACCGGCACTTCTCAGCACTGCTGCGATGCATTTATTGGGAGAGCAGCGGCACTTCTCAGTACTGCTGCAATGCATTCATTGGGAGAGCACTGCACTTCTCAGCACTGCTTCAATGCATTTATTGGGAGAGCACTGCATTCATTGGGAGAGCACTGCACTTCTCAGCACTGCTTCAATGCATTTATTGGGAGAGCACCGGCACTTCTCAGCATTGCTACAATGCATTTATTAGGAGAGCACTTGCACTTCTCAGCACTGCTGCAATGCATTTATTGGGAGAGCACCGGCACTTCTCAGCACTGCTGCAATGCATTTATTGGGAGAGCACTTGCACTTCTCAGCACTGCTGCGATGCATTTTTTGGGAGAGCACTGCACTTCTCAGCACTGCTGCATCGCATTTATTGGGAGAGCAGCGGTACTTCTCAGCACTGCTGCAATGCATTTATTGGGAGAGCACCAGCACTTCTCAGCACTGCTGCAATGCATTCATTGGGAGAGCGCTGCACTTCTCAGCACTGCTGCAATGCATTTATTGGGAGAGCACTTGCACTTCTCAGCACTGCTGCAATGCATTTATTGGGAGAGCACTTGCACTTCTCAGCACTGCTGCAATGCATTTATTGGGAGACCACCGGCACTTCTCAGCACTGCTGCAATGCATTTATTGGGAGAGCACTTGCACTTCTCAGCACTGCTGCGATGCATTTATTGGGAGAGCACCGGCACTTCTCAGCACTGCTGCAATGCATTTATTGGGAGAGCACTTGCACTTCTCAGCACTGCTGCAATGCATTTAGTGGGAGAGCACTTGCACTTCTCAGCACTGCTGCAATGCATTTATTGGGAGAGCACCAGCACTTCTCAGCACTGCTACAATGCATTTATTGGGAGAGCACTGCACTTCTCAGCACTGCTACAATGAATGAATTTATTGGGAGAGCACTTGCACTTCTCAGCACTGCTGCAATGCATTTATTGGGAGAGCACCAGCACTTCTCAGCACTGCTACAATGCATTCATTGGGAGAGCACTGCACTTCTCAGCACTGCTACAATGCATTTATTGGGAGAGCACTTGCACTTCTCAGCACTGCTGCAATGCATTTATTGGGAGAGCACTTGCACTTCTCCGCACTGCTACAATGCATTCATTGGGAGACCACCGGCACTTCTCAGCACTGCTGCAATGCATTTATTGGGAGAGCACTTGCACTTCTCAGCACTGCTGCGATGCATTTATTGGGAGAGCACCAGCACTTCTCAGCACTGCTACAATGCATTTATTGGGAGAGCACTTGCACTTCTCAGCACTGCTGTATCGCATTTATTGGGAGAGCAGCGGCACTTCTCAGCACTGCTCCAATGCATTTATTGGGAGAGCACCGGCACTTCTCAGTACTGCTGCAATGCATTTATTGGGAGAGCACTTGCACTTCTCAGCACTGCTGCATCGCATTTATTGGGAGAGCAGCGGTACTTCTCAGCACTGCTGCAATGCATTTATTGGGAGAGCACCAGCACTTCTCAGCACTGCTGCAATGCATTCATTGGGAGAGCGCTGCACTTCTCAGCACTGCTGCAATGCATTTATTGGGAGAGCACTTGCACTTCTCAGCACTGCTGCAATGCATTTATTGGGAGAGCACTTGCACTTCTCAGCACTGCTGCAATGCATTTATTGGGAGACCACCGGCACTTCTCAGCACTGCTGCAATGCATTTATTGGGAGAGCACTTGCACTTCTCAGCACTGCTGCGATGCATTTATTGGGAGAGCACCGGCACTTCTCAGCACTGCTGCAATGCATTTATTGGGAGAGCACTTGCACTTCTCAGCACTGCTGCAATGCATTTAGTGGGAGAGCACTTGCACTTCTCAGCACTGCTGCAATGCATTTATTGGGAGAGCACCAGCACTTCTCAGCACTGCTACAATGCATTTATTGGGAGAGCACTGCACTTCTCAGCACTGCTACAATGAATGAATTTATTGGGAGAGCACTTGCACTTCTCAGCACTGCTGCAATGCATTTATTGGGAGAGCACCAGCACTTCTCAGCACTGCTACAATGCATTCATTGGGAGAGCACTGCACTTCTCAGCACTGCTACAATGCATTTATTGGGAGAGCACTTGCACTTCTCAGCACTGCTGCAATGCATTTATTGGGAGAGCACTTGCACTTCTCCGCACTGCTACAATGCATTCATTGGGAGACCACCGGCACTTCTCAGCACTGCTGCAATGCATTTATTGGGAGAGCACTTGCACTTCTCAGCACTGCTGCGATGCATTTATTGGGAGAGCACCAGCACTTCTCAGCACTGCTACAATGCATTTATTGGGAGAGCACTTGCACTTCTCAGCACTGCTGTATCGCATTTATTGGGAGAGCAGCGGCACTTCTCAGCACTGCTCCAATGCATTTATTGGGAGAGCACCGGCACTTCTCAGTACTGCTGCAATGCATTTATTGGGAGAGCACTTGCACTTCTCAGCACTGCTGCATCGCATTTATTGGGAGAGCAGCTACACTTCTCAGCACTGCTGCAATGTATTTATTGGAAGAGCACTTGCACTTCTCAGCACTGTTGCATCGCATTTATTGGGAGAGCAGCGGCACTTCTTAGTACTGCTGCAATGCATTTATTGGGAGAGCAGCGGCACTTCTCAGCACTGCTGCAATGCATTTATTGGGAGAGCAGCGGCACTTCTCAGCACTGCTGCAATGCATTTATTGGGAGAGCACTTGCACTTCTCAGCACTGTTGCATCGCATTTATTGGGAGAGCAGCGGCACTTCTTAGTACTGCTGCAATGCATTTATTGGGAGAGCACTGCACTTCTCAGCACTGCTGCAATACATTTATTGGGAGAGCACCGGCACTTCTCAGCACTGCTACAATGCATTTACTGGGAGAGCACTGGCACTTCTCAGCACTGCTGCAATGCATTAATTGGGAGAGCACCAGCACTTCTCAGCTCTGCTGCAATGCATTTATTGGGAGAGCAGTGGCACTTCTCAGTACTGCTGCAATGCATTCATTGGGAGAGCACTGCACTTCTCAGCACTGCTGCAATGCATTTATTGGGAGAGCACTTGCACTTCTCAGCACTGCTGCAATGCATTTCTTGGGAGAGCACCGGCACTTCTCAGCACTGCTGCAATGCATTTATTGGGAGAGCACTTGCACTTCTCAGCACTGCTGCAATGCATTTATTGTGAGAGCAGTGGCACTTCTCAGCACTGCTGCAATGCATTTATTGTGAGAGCAGTGGCACTTCTCAGCACTGCTGCAATGCATTCATTGGGAGAGCACTGGCACTTCTCAATGCATTAATTATGAGAGCAGTGGCACTTCTCAGCACTGCTGCAATGCATTTATTGTGAGAGCAGTGGCACTTCTCAGCACTGCTGCTTTGCATTTATTGGGAGAGCACTTGCACTTCTCAGCACTGCTGCAATGCATTTATTGGGAGAGCAGTGGCACTTCTCAGTACTGCTTCAATGCATTCATTGGGAGAGCACTGCACTTCTCAGCACTGCTGCAATGCATTTATTGGGAGAGCACTTGCACTTCTCAGCACTGCTGCAATGCATTTCTTGGGAGAGCACTTGCACTTCTCAGCACTGCTGCAATGCATTTATTGTGAGAGCAGTGGCACTTCTCAGCACTGCTGCAATGCATTAATTGTGAGAGCAGTGGCACTTCTCAGCACTGCTGCTTTGCATTTATTGGGAGAGCACTTGCACTTCTCAGCACTGCTGCAATGCATTTATTGTGAGAGCAGTGGCACTTCTCAGCACTGCTGCAATGCATTTATTGTGAGAGCAGTGGCACTTCTCAGCACTGCTGCTTTGCATTTATTGGGAGAGCACTTGCACTTCTCAGCACTGCTGCAATGCATTTATTGGGAGAGCAGTGGCACTTCTCAGTACTGCTTCAATGCATTTATTGGGAGAGCACTGCAGTTCTCAGCACTGCTGCAATGCATTTATTGGGAGAGCACTTGCACTTCTCAGCACTGCTGCAATGCATTTATTGGGAGAGCACCGGCACTTCTCAGCACTGCTACAATGCATTTATTGGGAGAGCACTGGCACTTCTCAGCACTGCTGCAATGCATTAATTGGGAGAGCACCAGCACTTCTCAGCTCTGCTGCAATGCATTTATTGGGAGAGCAGTGGCACTTCTCAGCACTGCTGCAATGCATTTATTGGGAGATCACTTGCACTTCTCAGCACTGCTGCAATGCATTTATTGGGAGAGCAGTGGCACTTCTCAGCACTGCTGCAATGCATTTATTGGGAGAGCACTTGCACTTCTCAGCACTGCTGCAATGCATTTATTGTGAGAGCAGTGGCACTTCTCAGTACTGCTGCAATGCATTTATTGGGAGAGCAGTGGCACTTCTCAGTACTGCTTCAATGCATTTATTGGGAGAGCACTGCAGTTCTCAGCACTGCTGCAATGCATTTATTGGGAGAGCACCGGCACTTCTCAGCACTGCTGCAATGCATTAATTGTGAGAGCACCAGCACTTCTCAGCACTGCTGCTTTGCATTTATTGGGAGAGCACTTGCACTTCTCAGCACTGCTGCAATGCATTTATTGGGAGAGCAGTGGCACTTCTCAGTACTGCTTCAATGCATTTATTGGGAGAGCACTGCAGTTCTCAGCACTGCTACAATGCATTTATTGGGAGAGCACTTGCACTTCTCAGCACTGCTGCAATGCATTTATTGGGAGAGCAGTGGCACTTCTCAGTACTGCTGCAATGCATTT
Organism: Lissotriton vulgaris; assembly: GCF_964263255.1. NCBI lineage: Eukaryota > Metazoa > Chordata > Amphibia > Caudata > Salamandridae > Lissotriton > Lissotriton vulgaris. Next base: position 86,115,885 of record NC_141697.1, on the reverse strand, counting down.
ATTGGGAGAGCACTGCACTTCTCAGCACTGCTGCGATGCATTTATTGGGAGAGCACCGGCACTTCTCAGCACTGCTACAATGCATTTATTGGGGAAGCACTGGCACTTCTCAGCACTGCTGCAATGTATTTAGTGGGAGAGGACTTGCACTTCTCAGCACTGCTGCAATGCATTTATTGGGAGCGCACCGGCACTTCTCAGCACTGCTACAATGCATTTATTGGGAGAGCACTGCACTTTTCAGCACTGCTACAATGCATTTATTGGGAGAGCAGCGGCACTTCTCAGTACTGCTGCAATGCATTTATTGGGAGAGCACCGGCACTTCTCAGCACTGCTACAATGCATTTATTGGGAGAGCACTTGCACTTCTCAGCACTGCTGCAATGCATTTATTGGGAGAGCACTGCACTTTTCAGCACTGCTACAATGCATTTATTGGGAGAGCAGCGGCACTTCTCAGCACTGCTGCAATGCATTTATTGGGAGACCACCGGCACTTCTCAGCACTGCTACAATGCATTTATTGGGAGAGCACTTGCACTTCTCAGCACTGCTGCAATGCATTTATTGGGAGAGCACTGCACTTTTCAGCACTGCTACAATGCATTTATTGGGAGAGCAGCGGCACTTCTCAGCACTGCTGCAATGCATTTATTGGGAGAGCACCGGCACTTCTCAGCACTGCTACAATGCATTTATTGGGAGAGCACTTGCACTTCTCAGCACTGCTGCAATGCATTTATTGGGAGAGCACCGGCACTTCTCAGCACTGCTACAATGCATTTATTGGGAGAGCACTTGCACTTCTCAGCACTGCTGCAATACATTTAGTGGGAGAGCACTTGCACTTCTCAGCACTGTTGCATCGCATTTATTGGGAGAGCACCAGCACTTCTCAGCACTGCTACAATGCATTTATTGGGAGAGCACTGCACTTCTCAGCACTGTTGCATCGCATTTATTGGGAGAGCACCAGCACTTCTCAGCACTGTTGCATCGCATTTATTGGGAGAGCACCAGCACTTCTCAGCACTGCTACAATGCATTTAGTGGGAGAGCACTTGCACTTCTCAGCACTGTTGCATCGCATTTATTGGGAGAGCACCAGCACTTCTCAGCACTGCTGCAATGTATTTAGTGGGAGAGGACTTGCACTTCTCAGCACTGCTGCAATGCATTTATTGGGAGCGCACCGGCACTTCTCAGCACTGCTACAATGCATTTATTGGGAGAGCACTGCACTTTTCAGCACTGCTACAATGCATTTATTGGGAGAGCAGCGGCACTTCTCAGTACTGCTGCAATGCATTTATTGGGAGAGCACCGGCACTTCTCAGCACTGCTACAATGCATTTATTGGGAGAGCACTTGCACTTCTCAGCACTGCTGCAATGCATTTATTGGGAGAGCACTGCACTTTTCAGCACTGCTACAATGCATTTATTGGGAGAGCAGCGGCACTTCTCAGCACTGCTGCAATGCATTTATTGGGAGACCACCGGCACTTCTCAGCACTGCTACAATGCATTTATTGGGAGAGCACTTGCACTTCTCAGCACTGCTGCAATGCATTTATTGGGAGAGCACTGCACTTTTCAGCACTGCTACAATGCATTTATTGGGAGAGCAGCGGCACTTCTCAGCACTGCTGCAATGCATTTATTGGGAGAGCACCGGCACTTCTCAGCACTGCTACAATGCATTTATTGGGAGAGCACTTGCACTTCTCAGCACTGCTGCAATGCATTTATTGGGAGAGCACCGGCACTTCTCAGCACTGCTACAATGCATTTATTGGGAGAGCACTTGCACTTCTCAGCACTGCTGCAATGCATTTAGTGGGAGAGCAGTGGCACTTCTCAGCACTGCTGTAATGCATTTATTGGGAGAGCAGCGGCACTTCTCAGCACTGCTGTAATGCATTTATTGGGAGAGCACCAGCACTTCTCAGCACTGTTGCATCGCATTTATTGGGAGAGCACCAGCACTTCTCAGCACTGTTGCATCGCATTTATTGGGAGAGCACCAGCACTTCTCAGCACTGCTACAATGCATTTAGTGGGAGAGCACTTGCACTTCTCAGCACTGTTGCATCGCATTTATTGGGAGAGCACCAGCACTTCTCAGCACTGCTGCAATGTATTTAGTGGGAGAGGACTTGCACTTCTCAGCACTGCTGCAATGCATTTATTGGGAGCGCACCGGCACTTCTCAGCACTGCTACAATGCATTTATTGGGAGAGCACTGCACTTTTCAGCACTGCTACAATGCATTTATTGGGAGAGCAGCGGCACTTCTCAGTACTGCTGCAATGCATTTATTGGGAGAGCACCGGCACTTCTCAGCACTGCTACAATGCATTTATTGGGAGAGCACTTGCACTTCTCAGCACTGCTGCAATGCATTTATTGGGAGCGCACTGCACTTTTCAGCACTGCTACAATGCATTTATTGGGAGAGCAGCGGCACTTCTCAGCACTGCTGCAATGCATTTATTGGGAGACCACCGGCACTTCTCAGCACTGCTACAATGCATTTATTGGGAGAGCACTTGCACTTCTCAGCACTGCTGCAATGCATTTATTGGGAGAGCACTGCACTTTTCAGCACTGCTACAATGCATTTATTGGGAGAGCAGCGGCACTTCTCAGCACTGCTGCAATGCATTTATTGGGAGAGCACCGGCACTTCTCAGCACTGCTACAATGCATTTATTGGGAGAGCACTTGCACTTCTCAGCACTGCTGCAATGCATTTATTGGGAGAGCACCGGCACTTCTCAGCACTGCTACAATGCATTTATTGGGAGAGCACATGCACTTCTCAGCACTGCTGCAATGCATTTAGTGGGAGAGCAGTGGCACTTCTCAGCACTGCTGTAATGCATTTATTGGGAGAGCAAGCGGCACTTCTCAGCACTGCTGTAATGCATTTATTGGGAGAGCACCAGCACTTCTCAGGAACAGGCACGCTAAACAGTGAGTGTCTGCGTTATTTTTCCAGTCAAAGCACTAACTCAAACCTACCCCACCATGAGCCAAACTCTTTCAGTTGGTGATGCCACTGAAGATTATGTTGAGCTCATCAGAGAGAACTAAAAACGAAGTTTGAAGAATCCGTGATACAAGATGATTTTAGAGGTAAAATTATTGACGTCTGGATCCAGGGACAGGATGGAGCAGCCCAAGGAAGCCACAAAGAGCGGCTTCACCTAAGGGTTAAGGCAACATCAGACCAGTGTGGACTGTCCAGCTACTGCAGCTCACCTTCAGTGTGACGTAAGCAGGGTCACTTTGGAAAGGTCTGTAAAGAAAAAAAACACAAGCAGGTAAAGGTGGGGCAAGAAACTTAGGATGTTTATGCGTATGATTGTAAAATATATTTTTAATGATTAAAGTGAAAGGTAATTTTAGATTCCCAAATGTTTTGTTTTTGATCTTTGTGCATCTCGGACTAACTCTGAAGAGGAAATGTTGTCTCTGCGAGAGGCAGCCATGAGCCGATTTATTGCAGGGAAATGTGTTCTTTCAAGTTACTCTTTAACTAGCTAAAGGTTCAAGGGTCGTCACTCAAGGAGTTCCACTGATGTGTTGGAAATATCACAGGAGTTTGTAAATGAAGTTTGGCTCAAGTTTCTCCCAACAAGTTTTGTTGTTAGGGGAAGTAGGGTGAAGTTGTAGGGCTCTTCCGGGTTGAGTCACGAAAATCAGGAGCATTGTTAATCGGCAGCTGGCAAAATGTAGGGGATTCCTGCATAAAATTGTGGCTGAGCCTGGCACCACACTTGCATGGCACAAATTGCGGATAATTGCATTTGTAAATAAAGTAGAAATAGGGGGTTTATAATCGGGAATCCTTAGAGACCAGATAATTGAACTGGTAGAATCATTGTAGAGGATGTCTGTTATGTAGTCAGTAGTCTAGTAGTTGGGTGGGTGGAGCTAGCTGGGGTTGAGGGGAAGAGGAGGAGCGTAGACAGGATAGGGTCAGTTAGATTAGGGACAGGGACACTGAAGGAGGTACTTAATAAAGCTCCTATAAATATATAGATACTTGTCTGTCATCATTGGGCATAGACACGACAACTGGCGACAAGGGTGGGATTGGTGTGCCTACCACCCACAGAACCCTGCAGGAGCGTCCCGTCCCGAGCAGAGTCCAGAAAGAGAAGCGCTGCTGTGCAGAGTGAAGCTGCCGCCTGATGCGAGAGGTCAGCAGCAGGTGACCCTATTCCCCAGTCAGGTGACTGTGAGGGAGCCAAGAGGAGCCTAAGTAACGAGCGCCGAGACGCTCGAGAAAAGAAGAACTCGTTCGCGCCCAAAACGCGACTCACGCCTGATGCGTGCAAGTTGGCACGCACTGAAGGAGCAGAAGTCGGGAGCCCACTCCGACTCTGCCTGCCACCCAAAGCAATCTGGGATTGCCCCCGACAGTGAGCGCTGTCCCTGGAAGGCCTGCTGACCAGTGCCATTGAGCGTGGTGAAAAACGGAGCTCAAGTGGCACACGACATCGAGATCTCACTCCTGATGCGTGAGATTCGGCAAGGTGTCTCCGAGTGAGCGCAAGACTCGGAGAAGCAAGGTGGGAGCCCACCCCAACCTTACCTGAGCGTGGCACCGGTGGCACAAGGTGTGGAGACCTGGAGAAGTACTGCTGTCCCTGAGACCGGCGGCCGGTGAGTCCCGATTGAATCGGCCCTGGTTAGAATGAACAGAGAGAAAGTCTCGTGTGAAGTGAGATTTCAGCAACGGCGGCCATTTTGAGGTCAGGCAGCCATAAGGACAGACCCCTTGTGCAGTGTGGGAGCGGCCATTTTAGGGTCAGGCGTGTTAATTGTCAAGCAAGAAATGACACACGCAGATTACAAAGAAGCAAAACAGGCATGAACCAACACAAGAAATCAATGCTAAACAAGCACGAGCAGCTGTAACAATATAAACAAGCACAAGTAAAGTTAAATAACATTGACTAAAGACGACAGTAATTGATCAACCAGAGCACCTGTGAACAGGAAGTAACAGGTCAATCAGAGTCAGAGAAAAGGGTGAGAAGCACGTGATATCACGATGGTGACTCCAAATACATCCCCGCAGCGAAATGAAGTCAAGCCAATTATCACAGGAGTGTCGCATCTGCGGCCCACGGAACCCTTGGAACTGACCACAGGAGGGAGCATGGGCCCAAGGTGGCAAGAATGGCTTCAAGATTTCGAAGACTATATTATGGGTCCAAGGTAACAGTTGATGAAGAAAAATTGATTGCCCTCCGCAACCTAGCAGGTCGAGAAATAAGCAAGATAATCAAATATCTTCCCCCTGCAGATGTTGGAACATATGACAAGGTGCGTGAGGCCTTGAACAAAAAATTCCTCCATAAAAGAAATGTTGATTATGAACGTCATGCGTTTCATCAAGCACGCCAAGGAAAGGATGAAGCAATGAGCGCGTGCATCACCCGACTGTGGCGACTATCGAGACACTGTGAATTTAACACCTTTTCAACAGATGCCGCCATAAAATCACAAATCATAGATGGATGCCACTCGGAAACCCTCAGGAGGCAGCTACTAAGAAAACCTCATGAACTAGATGACATTGAAGAAATGACTCGCGTCTATGACCAGGCCAAGGAACATGCCACCAGCTTTGAAACGGGACGCAACGTAAGTCATGAACAAGCGCGTTGTGTCCAAGCCAGCGGCAGCAGCTGACGAAACTCGAAGGAAAAGTAATGGAGACCCAGGCCGTCATCTCGTCAAAGACACACTGAGCACAGGAGACGAGACCCTGGGCGAAGAGAAAGGAGGCCGGAAAGGACAAAAAGATGTTATAGGTGTGGATATGACTATCCACATGCAGATGCCTGCCTTGCCATGGGCCAGCGATGTAGGAGATGTGGGCGGACGAACCACTTTGAAGCGATGTGTGGGGACTATCTCAAAGAGAGGTGAAGCGGAACGACAAGGTCATCTCATTCCAACACCAAAAAAATCATATAAGGGCAATCCAAGGAAAGTCTACATTGCCCTCAGGCTCGTCACACTCCAGCCGAGAGTCACACAGATCTCGATGGGAGCGGAGATCACCATCCCGAGACTCCAGATCATCATCCAGAGACTCTGAGTACATAGTGGAGTACGTGAATATGATTGCAGATCCCGACCAGCTCAAGAAATATCCACGCCTGGATATAAAAGTAGGGAACCATGATACCAAATTCGTGCTGGACAGCGGGGCTTTGCTAAACTACATCCCGGTCACAGAATATGAGAGAATGAATCCTAAGCCACCACTAACTTACGCACCGGTCCGAGTTTTCACTTGGATGTCCAAGAAGCCACTCCCTTGCTTGGGAAAATTTCCAACAACACTCAAACACGACACTGTGACCATACCAGCGGTCATACATGTCATCAAAGGCCCAGAGACAGATTGCTTACTCAGTCTACCAACTGCAGAGCGTCTCCGCCTCGTTGAGATCCTATTTAAGGTCAGTAATGGCCAGGACATCGCCAGCAAGTTTCCCAGGCTATTTCAGGGACTAGGGAAAATGTCAAAAATCATTCAGGACATCCCCAACACTCTAAACTACAGTGATGATATTCTTGTGTATGGCTCAGACGTTCGTGAACACGACATGGCCCTGGATCGCGTCTGTCACGCCCTGCTGCATGCCAACCTGACGTTGAACAAAGATAAGTGTGAGTTCCACCAGTTCACTTTGAAATTCTTCGGTCACATTTTTTCGGGTGCCGGGATGAAACCTGATTCGGACAAGGTAGCTACTCTGAATAACACCAAGAGCCCACAAGATGTCAGTGAATTGAAATCGTTTCTGGGGATGGCCAGCTATTGTGCCCGTTACATCAGAGACTATGCGACCATCAGCCATCCTCTTCGTGCTCTCACAAAACAAGGCCAACCGTTTGACTGGACGCCCCAGTGTGAACAAGCATTCAGAGAGATCAAGCTGGCGGTGGAGTCCGCCGACAACCTCCCATACTTTAGTCCTCGACGAAAAACAGAAATTACTGTGGATGCCAGCCCTGTAGGGTTAGGGGCGATTCTGGCACAATATGACAATGACTCTGACCAGAGACGCATCGTTGCCTACGCCAGTCGCAGTCTGTCCGATCCCGAAAGGACATATTCACAACCTGAAAAGGAGAGTCTTGCGGTGGTTTGGGCATGTGAACATTTTCATGTTTTTATTTACGGCAAGCACTTTACTCTGATCACCGATCATCAGGCACTGGTCACCATCTACGGCAACCCTAGATCCAAAATGCCTCCGAGGATTGAGAGATGGGGCCTGAGACTCCAGGAATATACTTTCACTATTGTCCACAAACCCGGGAAGGTGGAGAACCCGGCAGACTACATGTCACGACACCCTCACGCATCGTCGGACTCCAAGCCCTCCATTGCTGAGGAGTACATCCACTTCGTGGCTGATCAAGCACTGCCACCTGCCATTCCCATGGAAGTCATCCGATAGGTCACTGCGCAAGACGTCGTCTTGCAGAAGGTACTCTGTCGGATTCAGACCAACCGGTGGAGACATGACTCTAAAGGGGACGACAATGATCCGGCTGTCAAGCAGGAAATGCAAGCATTCCGACACGTCTGTGACGAACTGCCCGTCACCATGGATGGAGTGATACTGCGAGGTCAGCGAATTGTTGTTCCTGGTCAACTACGGCAAGGCGTCATCAACCTTGCCCATGAAGGTCACAGAGGAGTAGTGTCAACAAAACGAGCCCTCCGGGAACGAGTGTGGTTTCCCCTCCTCGACCAGATGGTGGAGTCTACTCTGAAGGATTGCCATCTATGCCAGCTGACCAACAAAGGGGATCCACTGGCCCCATTACAAATGACCACCCTACCCAGCGGAGTGTGGCAAGAACTTGCCATGGATTTCTACGGACCACTACAATCCGGAAAATACGTGGTAGCCATAATTGATGAGTACTCACGATTTCCCATCGCGCAATTCGTGTCATCCACAAGTGCCTCTAGCACTCTCAAAGTGCTAGATGAAGTGTTTGCAGCATGGGGTGTCCCCAGAGAGGTGAAAACGGACAATGGAACTCCGTTCAATGGGCACGAGTTCAGTGCGTTTGCAAACCACCTGGACTTTAAACACAGGAGAATTACACCTCTCTGGCCACAAGCAAATGGCACCATTGAAAGATTCATAGCCACGCTTAAAAAGACGTTTCAATAAGCCACTGCTGAAAATAAGGACCTGCAAGCAGCCCTCAATGAGTTCCTTAGAGCATATAGGACAACTCCTCACTCGACTACCGGAAAGTGTCCTGCAACACTGATGCTGGGGCGCCCCATAAAAAATCGCATCCCGACCTGGGAAGGGGCCTTGCGGGCAGTGTCGCCACTCCGCAGCCATCAACAGGTGATGGCAACTGATAGTTGCAACAAGGACAAAATGAAATCATATGCAGATACCAAGAGGAGGGAGAGATCACCATCTTTGCATGAAGGAGATTACGTCATCCTCAAACAAGACCAACAAAGAAAGACTGACTGTCGTTTCCGAGATGAACCTTTGCTAGTCACCCAACAGAAGGGCACTATGCTAACTGCGGAATCTGATCAACGACGAGTTACCAGGAATGTATCGCATTTTAAGAAATGCCCTCCGGACATGAAAGGAACTTTAACGAACGTGACTGGAGCACTTGCTCCTGAAGAGTCTGACCGAGTTGGCCAAGAGAGCGGGAATCAGATAAGAGACCCTCTGGTAGATGATACGACTGGAGCCATGTCCATGTGACCCCGCCGAGATATCCAACGACCGAAAAGACTCATTGAAGAAATATGATCTGGCACACTGTTCTGTTCTTTTGTTAAGAAAGGGGGAGATGTTATGTAGTCAGCAGTCTAGTAGTTGGGTGGGTGGAGCTAGCTGGGGTTGAGGGGAAGAGGAGGACCGTAGACAGGATAGGGTCAGTTAGAGTAGGGACAGGGACACTGAAGGAGGTACTTAATAAAGCTCCTATAAATATATATATACTTGTCTGTCATCATTGGGCATAGACACGACAATGTCCACCATGGTTGTAGTGCAGAAAATTGTTACGACCCAAGAAAGCATGTTGACCTTAGAATTCCAACTCTAGATAGTTGATTAGATTGTGGTACAGTTTTTTGGGGCGGAGGAGGTGCGGTGCATATACTCTTGTGGGCATGAAAGCCACACACACACACCAAATTAAGGGTCACATGGAGCTCCGAGTACTAAAAGCATTCATCCCCCCGAAAATGCATCCCAATTTTAAGAATGCTGTTAAGAGACACCTCTTCAGTATTCCAAGGTGTGATGCACCTTCTGAGGTTCTGATGATGTCCCAGCTTTGCAGGATGGTATTCATGTGGATGACAAATTGTCAAGGACCACCATGTTCCACTGCACAAGGTTTCTTCCATTTTGTGTGATAATGTTATGGCAAATGTGTGTTGCTCAAGTAACATGATGGATATTTTAGGACGTATCATTAACAACGACGAGGTAAGTATTAGTTTTGTATCTGATGTGTAAATGCAATGCACCTCACCCAGCAGCTTATGATTAGTTGGTCTTGTTTTGTGATTTATGTGGATTTCACCACAGATGCTTGACGGGTGAGCTGCAACGAAAGAACCTGTGAAGATATTTCTACACAAGGGTTTTCTATTTCTTCGGAGTGTTAAGTGGGAGCTATGCTTTAGTTGAACTAAGAAAGACATCTTGATGGTCCCAACTTTGAACCCATATCATTATTATTATTATTGTACCATTGATGGAGCAAGGATTCGCACGTAACGCGACTTGCTCTCTTTCATGAACCTCGCCTAAATCATAACTGTACTAACTCCGATTGTTCGTCATTTTATTTGTATTTCCCCAACACACGGGTGTCCCTAGGAGGCTTGCCTATGTGTTTTTTCATCATAATCACGCTTGCACATTAATAAAATGGCCGCTTTGCAGAAATCCAGTCTGCGCATGCGTCGGTCATACCCATGTGATGTGACGCACTCGCAATCTGGAGGGAAAAGTTCGCTCATGCGCATTGTTGCTAAAATGGCCGCTTGTCTCTAATCATGCTTCATGCTATCTTAAGCCGCTTTTGTATATGCATCTTTTCTGCACTAACTCTTAATGCTATAAGTATTATAAAATAAGGGATTAAGAGTAGTTGGTCATGGTGTACAGTGTATTCATTTTATTCTGTGTTATTAATTTGTTTTCGCTTACTTTTCATGTACCGCGTAAATGAGGGCCTGGAAGTAGGGATGGGAACCATATTGAAGCTGACGTTACCCAACTCACGTGACCTGAGAACTGGGACGTGCAGCAATGGAACCTGGCCAGTTGGCCATTGAAAATGGGACTGTCCTTTCCAAGCGCACCTTCGCCCTTGAAGACATGCTATTTTTACTCTGAATGTGCAACAATGTTTCAAACCTTTACTTTACTATTGTACTTTCCCACACGTATGCTTGGGAACCCAGATGCTAGGGGGAGGGTAATGTCACGTGAAATACGTAATAGAAATATAGGTGGTGACAAATGTCTTAAACCACCTCCCTTGACCAATCAGAAGATGGGACTTTGTCATTTTGCAACATTTATGGGTGGTCTCGGGGACTTAAAACTGTATAAATAGCCTAGCATAGCTTAGAGAAGTTGTCCGACTTGTCCGAGTAGCAGACCTGTCACTGACCCTACGAACTCTATAGGTGCCTGATACAGAGTGCTGCGGAGCATTCTGCCTGAAACTTTCCACAAACTCCAAGGGGTGGAAATTAGTCCTAAGTGCTAAGCGAAGCACTTTGCTGGGAGATTCGAAAACCCAATCGGGGTTATTGGCGGATTCCGTGCAGAAGAGGGGGTAACGCTGGCGTTACATCCGAAGCTGTGAGGGGTTGGTCGTGCCTTGGTGAACCCAGTCCTGACCCAGACCTGAGGGGTATCCTGTCCTGACTGTCCATGAGCTGTACTTGCTCACCTTCTGGTATTCCTGAATCCTTGAGGGTCCTTGTCCCGTTCTTTCCCAACTGACCCGTGGCCAGGGTTAGTCCTCATTCTCACTTAGGTAAATATTGGCATAGGTGTCTGTCTATACTATACCCTTAATTTTCCTCTTCTAATTAAAGCAATCTTGCCTGTGATATTCTCCATATCTCCTTTGAATGTAATTTCATGCAATTGATCATTAGTAAATGTTCCACTTTTACCCTTCCTATAGGACATTGTTAAACCCAACTGTTTATTTAGATTGTTCCACTTATTCCCTTTCCCTTAGTATGGTTGCCGTGATGTTAGTAAAGATAGCATAAGGTTTAGGAATTAGTATAAAAATTATTAGGTCACACATTAGGTCCTCCTCACGTCCTTGCCCTAGTTTAAACCCTATTAGTTAATATGTTTATTGTGATTCATGCCCTATAGTGTTCCCTTTTACTCTATGATACTCACACTTATTCATAGTTATATCCTGGTTCTGATTTTAATCATTGATGTATTGCTTTGCATTTGCCTCCTTGTAATGGCATTTTCATTTTAAACTTATACTATATAAAACCCTTAAAACCATCAAGGTGTCTGTGGTCATTATACATTAAAGTGATATTAAAGGTATTAAATGTGTAAAGTAGAATTTCTCCCTTTTAGGAAACCCTTATCACCTGTCCACTGCTAGCTCCTGATCCGTCAGGAGTAATGTGCCTGTGGTAAGTCAGGTACATGAATAGTAAGTGGTGTAAGAGTCACCCAATCGATTACTCATAGGAGCGCGTATTTGGAAATCACCTGGTTCACCCCAGTAAAACGTTATCATTGAAATTGAATAAAACTTTTACACGCCAGGGCCCAGTGCGTGGAAAGAAATTCGGTGAGCCGGGTGACCTGCGCGCTCTATCAGTAATTTCTGGTAAGCAGAGGAATGGTTAGGACTAGTAAGATAGTTAGAAAATAAACCGTGAAAAATAAATGTGCTGCTAAAATTTTAATATTGATTATGTTACTTAATATTTTATTGCGCAACTGTTTTTAAAAATATTTTAATTGTTTTGAGATAATTTTATATATATGTATTGCTGCTAAATATTATATGTTTTATTTAACCAATTGTGTGTGACTGTTGAGTGTCGTCTGAAATCCCCGGGAGAATTGTATAACGGATGGTGAGTAGAATCCATTCCGTTCTGAGGTCATTTGTAGGGAGGAAAGGTTAGTGCATGGTTCAAGTGGAACTGGAAGCGCTAATTAGGTCTTTTCAGAAAAACTGTATGAATGAAAGTAACGGGACTGCTGATAGAAACCTTGGTCTGATATCACCTAGTAAGGGTCACACTAAGGGAGTAATAGAGTCATCGGAGCTTGTGTGTTAGCAGAGGGAAACGCTGTCGAAACCTTAGGCTTAGTATATATCCCGGAAAGAAGTGGATGAGTCTGGGAAGTAGCAGGTTTTCTCATGCGTGCGTGATAGGGTAGGCAAGAGAAGTCTATCCGAAGTGTATGAAAAGTAGACAGAAGTGGTTTACTTGCAGTAAAAGAAGAACTTTCTATCTCTTTAGAACACTCCTACACAATGGCGAATGTTACACGTTGTTGACTAAAATTAACATTAGCACCTTAGAGAAAATACAAAGTTTCCGTTACCTTGTAAAGGAGGGAGTCAGTCGAAGGGCTGCTCTAACGTCACTCCGTGCCGCGCTGGGATTGGTTAAACCAGCGGGTGTGTAGTGAAGCTGAAATTGTAAGGGAGGGGTGAGTGCCTGAGCGTGAGAACGCGTCTCGCGAAAGGCCGCGCACCCATTGGTCAAGAACTTCTGCAACCTCTGCACTGATTGGTTGTTGAGAAATTGGAGTCGCGCTAGCATTGGAAGCACAAACGAAGTAAAAATTTTCCGCACCGAGCTTATAGATTGTTACGAGCGGTGTATGTGGTACCCTGATTTTCTGCCTGATCCACGAAATCTAGGGTGTCATAAAGAGTTGATGAGCAGAGGCAGACCTCACAACATGTACGGAGGAAAGAGAAAAATGTCATTTACCAGCAAAATAAAGAATTTCTTCAAAACTGACAAACCCGTACGAACTAGGGAGGGAGTGATCATTCCTCCGCCAGATACTCCCGCCTCTTTCATGATGTTAGAAAAAGGGTATCATACCTGTGTATGGTTAGAGAACTGGGTAAAGTACACTGCGGAGGATGGAGTTTTAGCCTTTCCCATTGATGGTACTTTTAACGGGAGAGTCCTATTTAACCTGAGGACCCGAATGAACAAATTACATCCCAGACCTAGATTAACTCAGTATGAAGCTTTAGAGGAATGGGAAATTGAGGCTCTAGAGCGAGACAGACCCCGGATGGACAAGGGAGTGACCCGATGGTATCCAAAATTGGTAAAGGAAACCAAGGAGCAGAAATTGTAACAGTGGAGACAAAATATGATGGTAGAAGGGTTATTCCCCATGTTCGGAGCTAATGAAATGATGGGAGGGAAGAAATGTACTGAGAAAACCCGACACATGATGCCCCTGGGTGAATCGGAAGATGAATTTTTAGAGGACTTATTTATGAAAGGTCCCCCACCTTATAATGAAGAAACCAGATCTCAAAGCTTAACTACTCCATTGAGACCTTCAGGAAGAAGAAGTACTAGTGAAGCCGATTCCACAGGGATAGAACAGAGAAGAGCGGGAGGAGAGGGATTTGGTAGACCCGACCCAGTAGTCCCGAATTACAACCCCTTTGGTGAGGAAAGACCAGTTTTGTCAACTCCATCAGCTCCGAATATTTATCCTACTCTAGTACCCCAAATGATACAGGATCCCCCCATTAATAGGGTGTTACACGAGCAGGAAAGGGAGGCCCTGAGAGGACAGCGAAACGATCTCATACATGCCATAGCCCAGATTAATCCAAAACCTGAAGCCCTGACGATTCCAGTAACCATAGGTCCAGTTTTTCCTCTATATGGGGACAGAATGAATACTCCCAAAACTCCAGTCATAACCCCGATGATGCCCCCGCCTAGAAGGGAACCACTCATTATTGATGACCAAGCAAGTGAATGCGAGTCCATGGTTTCCTTGATGGATCTGCCTAATAAGGAACAGGGAAGTAGTATGTCTCGAACTGGAACTCAGACTAGGAACAAAGACGTACTAATAGAGTCTTCATCAGGGACTCGAAGTGCTAGGGTAGTAACTCCTGAGGAAATAGAGAGATGGACCCGAGAATTAGAAGGAGGAGACTCTCATCCGAAACCTTTGGATATCTGTAAATTAAGAATAGAATTAGAGGAATTGACAGCAGGAAATGTGGGATTAGACCGATTGAATGTCCGGGATGAAGAGGAGTTGTTGTTCATGTGCAAGAATCTCACCCGGAATGCAAAAATATTTTTCGAAAAATTAATGGACACGGCAGCATGCATGGGAATTGATGTTAGCAGATCCAAAGTACTACAAAAATCCTACAGAGTAGATTTTTCAGACAAGGATTTAGAAAACCTAAATACAGTAGGGAAGAAGATGCAGATTAAGGAACTGATAAACCTAGTACAGAAATGGGGAGATCTAGATAAGTGGAAAGCCAGGTGGGCAAAGAAAAAGGAGGATAGCAAGGAGAGACCACGGACTGCTGAGTACGTCCTACAAGAGGTGGACAAACCAGAAAAATTATGTCCCATGAGAGAAGTCCCAGGGGGAAAATATGTCCATGTCCCTTGGTCCAGACAAGATATAGTGTCATTTACCAATGACTTCCCTAAATTGAGGGAGAAACCGGTTGAGTGGTACCGACAGGTTGAACGCTTCATAAAGGTTCAGAAATGTCTCCTGAAAGACCTGGATGGGTTTTTCGACATTGTAGTACCTGTAGACCTATGGACCGAATGTAAAATTGAAATCGATTGGCCCAATGAGGAGTACGAGAGAGACTCTGTAACTGGAGCTCCCTCACCTGACGTAATGAGAAAATATAACCAAGTCATACAATACCTAAAGAAAAAGGTACCTGCAAAAGAAACTGATTGGACCCGTATAGATAGAACTACCCAAGAGCGTGATGAATCAGTCCACTCCTTTTATGAAAGGTTACTACAGGTGTTCAAAACTTACAGTGGAATCGATAATGTGGACATGAAGGATATGACCCATTTCAGTTATCGATTCGTGTTAGGATTGAGACCTGAAATATCCCAGTGGATTAGAGATAACAAAATCAGTTGGCAAGGGAAACCCATTGATGATGTTCTCAAATATGCCAAATACTGCGAAGATGAGATCGAGAACAAAAAGAAAGCCCTAAAGGAGAAAGTAATGTGGGCTCAGGTGAAGTTAGCTGAACAACAAGAAAAACAGTTAAGTAAAATGACTAATACTAATAATGCACCAAATCCGAATGCTGGGGGTGGAGGCAGGCCCCGGGTAAAAATGAGTAGAGAAGAGGCTATGGGAAAATTCCCCTGTCACGGATGTGGTCAGATGGGGCATTGGAGAGATAAATGTCCGCACTTGCAGGCTGATAATGCCCCCGTAAATGGTTTAAATCCACAGGTGCAGAAAGAGGGGATCCGAAAGACCCAACAGCAGGTAAATCAACCCCCGTTGCCACGCGCTCCTAGACAAAATTATAGGAATCAGGGTCAACAGAATGAAAGGGTCGAAGTGTGGGAAGGAGAGAATGAAAGAAATACACCCATTCCACAGTACCTGTTAAATGATACTTTTCTCTGTGATGATCAATACTGACGGGGCCTGAGAGGGGAGGACAAGAAGTGCGTGCTTGGCGCCTCCTTACCGGTAGACCAGACTGGACCATACATTGAAGGAAAGGTTGAAGGGACAGATGTCACCTTTCTGTTGGACACTGGTGCTACCCGTTCCACTGTGAGAACAGCGGACGTTCCTAACCTACCCCTCTCGGGAGAAGCTATCCAAGTAGTGGGAGTTTCAAATCAGATAATCAGTACTCCGGTAACAGAACCTATGGAAATTTCCATAGGAAATTTCAAGGAAATGCACAGATTTGTGGTCTGTGATTCCAGTCCCGTAAACCTATTAGGACGAGATTTGTTGTGCAAAATGCGTTGCACCATCTTTTGCTCACCAAATGGTGTTGAAATTCAGACCCCAGATGAAGATTGCCTATATAAATTGATGTTACTAAGGCCCGACACAGAAATTAAGCCCATGTCCATTGAAAGTCTACCTGAAGAACTCCAATCGAGCGTAATACCTGAAGTTTGGGATTTTACTGGAAAAGATGTAGGCTTAATGGCAAATGTAGACCCAGTTAAAATAGCTATAAAAGCAAATGCTGTATACCCAAATACCAAACAGTATAAAATGAGTGCAGAAGTGAAAGAAGGAGTCGCAAAGGAATTAAACAGATTGCTCAAAGCAAATATCATTCAGGAAGTGATGAGCAGTCCCTGTAATTCACCTATACTTGGAATTAAGAAGCCTAGCGGAAAGTATAGGGTAGTGCAGGACCTGCGCAAGGTAAACCAAATTGTAGTACCTTGCTGTCCCATAGTACCAAACCCCGCAGTAATACTGTATCAAATTTCTTGGAATGCGGAATGGTTCACTGTCATTGACCTATGCCATGCATTCTTTTCCATCCCATTGCATCCAGAGAGCAAATTCCTTTTCAGTTTTGAATTTAACAGCCAGGTCTATGTCTGGAATCGTGTTCCCCAGGGGTACACCGAAAGTCCATCGATTTTCAACCAGATTCTAAAGAAATGCCTTGAATCTCTAGTACTGCCTAAAGAGTCTGTCCTGGTGCAGTACATAGATGACCTGCTGGTAGCGTCTAGAAGTCAAGACGACTGTGTCACTGATACCATTGCCTTGCTGAATCACCTAGGAAAGGGAGGACATAAGGTTTCACCAGACAAGCTACAGTTCTGCAAAACCTCAGTAAAATATCTGGGGCACCAGATAGAGAAAGGGATCCGGAAAGTCACTACAGAAAGAATTAAAATAATTCGAGAAATGACACTACCAGTAACCCAGAAAGAAGTAAGAATGTTCCTAGGAGTTGTAGGGTACTGCAGACAGTGGATCGTGGGTTTCGCGGCTATAGCTAAACCCTTGATTAATATGACAAAGAAAGGAGCGGAAGACCCAGTTTGTTGGAATGATGAATGCATGACTGCTTGGGTAACATTGCGAAATTGTCTGTGCACAGCTCCTGCATTAGGAATGCCCGACTATTCCAAGAACTTTGAACTGTTCTGTGACACGAGAGACAATTGTGCGCTCTCGGTCTTAACCCAGGAACATGGTCTGATTAGACGTCCCGTGGCCTACTTTTCGGCCGCCCTAGATCCAGTGGCTGCTGGATTACCTGGATGCCTGAAAGCAGTAGCTGCTACCTGTACTAGTCTAGAGCAAAGTGAGAACATTGTGATGGGACATCCTGTCACTGTATTTGTTCCACATTCAGTTGTGATCTTACTTACCCGAACAAAGACACAGTATCTCACCCCTAGTCGGCTGACTAAGTATGAGAGGATTCTCATTGGTGCAGAAAATGTAATAATTTCCCGATGTAACATTCTAAACCCTGCAACTCTATTGCCCCTTCCCATTGATGTAGAGGCAGGAGATCAAATTGAACATAGCTGCATAGACTTAACTGAATTTAGCACAAAACCCCGTCCTGATATCAGAGAAGTGGCCTTGGTTGAGGAAGACCTCAAAATGTTTGTGGATGGTTCATGTTTGAGACATGAGGATGGAGGTTTGAGTGCTGCCTATGCTGTAGTCACTTTGGAAAAGACCCTGGAAGCTTCCTATCTTTGCGAAGTTAAATCTGCTCAAGTAGCAGAGCTCATCGCCCTAACAAGAGCTTGTAAAATTGGGAAAAACAAAAGAGTAACTGTTTATACTGACAGTCAGTACTGTTATGGGGTTGTTCATGACTTCGGCCAGCTATGGTTGCAAAGAGAATTCATGACTTCCTCAGGTTCTCCCATCCGAAATGGGAAACCAGTACAAAACTTACTGGAAGCCATCCAATTGCCCAAAGAATTGGCTGTGGTTAAGTGTGCGGCTCACCGATCTGGAAATGACGAGGTGACAGCCGGAAACAGATATGCTGACCAAATTGCCCAGTACTGCGCCCGACACAAAATGTCCCTCCTAATTAAACTATGGGGAGGTGGAAGCAGCTGCCAACTGATGTTGTTTGAAAGGTTGGGAACATGGGATGAATTGAGAGAACTACAACAGACGACAGACAGGGAAGAAAGGAACAGGTGGAGGCAGGATGAATGTCGACCAAGGGAAAAGGATGGTGTTGTGGTCCATGTAACTGGTATGCCTGTACTCCCCGAACGACTGGTTACCGCAATGGCCCGGATAATACATGAACCCACACATATTGGGAGGGATGTCATGTGCCGAATGTTTGAAAAGGTGTTCTACAGTCCAAAATTCAGGAGCACAGCAGACAAACTTTGCCAGAGGTGCTTAGTGTGTCAACAATTCAATGCAGGAAAGAAGACAGTAGTGGAGCAAAGTACCATTGGGAGAGCAGAAGGTCCCTTCATTAGGATGCAGGCAGACTTTATAACAATGCCCCTGTGCAAAGGATATAGATATGTCCTGGTCATAGTTTGCTTGTTTTCCCGGTGGGTGGAGGCTTACCCAGCAAAGAAGAATGATGCCCTGACTGTAGCTAAATTATTACTTAGGGAACTGATACCCCGCTTTGGAATTCCAGAGACAATTGAAACAGACCAAGGTGGACATTTTTCAAACGAGGTCCTAAAGGAACTCTGCAGAGCATTTAAAATGGAGCAAAGGCTGCACTGTGCCTATCATCCAGAGGCTTCTGGGATAGTCGAGCAAATAAACGGCACTCTCAAGTCCAGGCTGGCGAAATTGTGTGACTCCACAAAAATGAACTGGATAGAAGCTTTGCCCATGGTGCTGATGAGCTTAAGGAGTATTCCAAACAGAAAGACAGGCCTGAGCCCCCATGAAGTTCTGATGGGAAGAGTGATGCGACAGGCATGGGTACCTGGACACAAACTGCTAAGTATTTCTGATGATATGGTGCTAGAATACTGCAGGCAGTTGGGTGACCAAGTGCGTTCTATCTCTCACCAGATTGGAGAGACTGCTGTCGAATGGCCTACAACTCCAGCACACAAACTGAGACCAGGTGATTGGGTGGTGTTAAAGAAACACACCCGGACGAGTTGCCTTGGACCGAAGTGGGGCAAGCCTCGACAAGTGATCCTTGTCACCACAACTGCTGTGAAGTGTGCTGGTGTACCAAAGTGGATCCATGCAAGCCACACGAAGCGGGTAACCGGAGAAAACGCGACTGAAGCTGAAGGTAGCCCAGCGGAGGAGACTCCAGAAGAGGGTCCGGATCTCGCTGATGGCGAACTACCGAGCACAAGTCAAGACGTTGAATGGTTTCCTGCCGACGAACAAGTTCTTGATCCAATAAGAACAAGAAAATACTCTTACCTAGGTAGTGAGTGGGACAGTGCAGGTGAGTCAGAACAAGAGGGAGAAGGTCAGATCATCAAAACCATCATACAATCTGATCAGGGAATAGGCCAAGTAGGGACAGATCAAGACTTCAACACTCTTCCTAAGACACCAGAGACTGGAAAGGGACAGATAGTAGTCAAAGCAGAAGTTCATGCGGGAGAAAATCAAGAGATCGAAGAGCATGAACAGGGCCAGTTAGTAATAGACGAACATGTTCAGGAAGAAGAGTACAGTGAATCACTCACAAACCAAGATCACATACAGTCTAAACCTGAACTAGGTCAGCTTAAGGACCAGGCAGAAGAAATAGATGAAAGACCTGGAACTAGTCAGACAGGCAGGGAAAAAGACACTGCTGAAGCAATAGTGCGGCCAAGAAGAGAAAACAAAAGAGCTCACGAGGAAGGACAAGTCTCCTCGACCACTAAAAAGATCGAAAAGAAGGGTGAACCCTGGTACGTCAAGAAACTAAGGCTAAGAATAAAAACAGTCGAAGAAAAACTAAAGGACCGAAAAAGGGCTGAAAGTGAAGGAAAAGAAGCCCGAGGAAAGTCCATCCGAAAGGGCAGCAGAGTAAAGAAACAGAACAAACTGTATCGGAGCCCTGAATGGACTTATTTGGTGTTGGAAGAAATTGATGAGCCTGAAGCCAGTGGCAAAAGCGACGAAGAGTCCATTGCTGATCGGAGTTCTGACGAAGACCCTCCTTGAGGTGAAGCAAAGTAAAACCTCGGCTGAAAAGAAACAAAGAGGGGTTGAGAAAGCCACCTGTAAGATAAAATGTCTGATTCAAATGTCACTGGAAGGTCCAGATTTAGCTGTTGCAGAACTTGCTGTAAAATATGCATCTGTAATATAGTACTAATGATAGTGATATGGATAGGATTAACAGTGTTTATACCTTTTATGATAAGCAAAGACCCTAACATATATCCTACGGACTCGATGACGCCAGACGCAGAAGTTCTAAATACTGAAGAAACACCACGAAGAGTAGAAAGACGTGACAATTCAGTAAGTCTGAGACATACACGACCTGACTTAGAAGCATCAGATGAGGGTGAACTACATTATCACCAAATGAAGAACAGGACACACTTAAATGTTTTCGCTAATCTTTTAGTGCACTATGTAGAAGCTATGGAAATAGAAGATTGCTATGTCTGCATGATGCTACCTACTTCAGTGGCTGAAGGCGTGACATACCATCATTTACCCCTGACCTATGGAATCTCCTGTAGTATTCTAGCTAGCTTGTTCTATAGAAGCACTTTACAGTACTATTACTCAAACACTGACGTTATCTTTTCAGAACTTCCTATTAGAGGGAATCTGAACCTTGTACATACACTTGGTGGAGTGACTCGCTACATGGGGGAATATTTCCTGACTATAGGTGACATAGACTTAAATGAAGCTAGAAAAGCTAACTTGACTTGTTCTTTACATGCACAAGAGAAAATGTTCTTGAAGATGGCAGAGAAGAGAAGGGAAAAGTTTCAGAAAAAGGCAAATGACGAGAAGGACAGAACACCTAGATGGGCAGAAAACATGGATAACACCTCACAAAGCGAAGTTACTCCTGCTCTGTTGCTGGATTTTGAACGGAAAGGGAAACTCTGTCTTCATAGAGAAAAGACTAGTTATTATAACAATGTATTCATTGGTTCCAGCGAGTGTGAACATAATTACAAGGTAATTGGAGGTTGGGGTTTCAAAAATGGGTCAGAACCTGTGTTTCCAGGAATTTATTATATATGTGGAAACAAGGCGTATTTCAAATTGCCGGATCACTGGTATGGAAGCTGCTACTTTGGCATTGTCTTTCCGAAAATATACCATGTGAACAATGCAGCTGGAAGCAATGAGATTACTAATGGCTTAGTGCGTAGCAAACGTGAAAGTGTAGGAGAAATTGTAGGTGATATTTTTAGTGCACTGATACCTGGAATGGGGGTAGTTCTGAATACTCATAGAATCTGCAAATTATCTACAGTAGTGGATCGGTTATCTACTGACACTGCTGCTGGATTCCTGATGATCAATACCGAAATGGTTGCGATCAGATCAATGGTTTTACAGAATCGCCTTGCTCTTGATACCTTATTGGCAAAAGAGGGCGGAGTCTGCAGGATGCTGAGGGCACAACATTGTTGCACTTACATTCCTGATAAAAGCGTCGAAATTAAAAGGTATGTAAGAAATATTACTAATTTGGAAAAAGAACTCAAACCATTAGAGGTTGACAGTGCCTGGAAGAGACTGACTGATGGTCTCTCCTCTGTAGGTAGTTGGTTTTCTAACTTAGGTAGAAGTCTTCTATGGAAAATACTGATGCCAATAGTTGGAATAGGTGTGATTGTTCTGATCATATTCATCTGTTGCAAATGCCAGAAATGCAGAAAATATATAGTGAATAAAAGAGGAAAGCGAAAGGCTGAAGACTTAGAATTAGAAGAATTAAGAAACCAGATATATAAGAAAGCAAAGAACAATCATTCTCACAGAGAGGCGGAGAGAAAGCTCAACAATAAGTTCATCGAGATTGACATGGATGAAATGGAAGAATGAAGTTGGCATCTGTTTTCATGTGTAGTGATGATAGTAAATATCATCAAAGAGGGGATTGATGGAGCAAGGATTCGCACGTAACGCGACTTGCTCTCTTTCATGAACCTCGCCTAAATCATAACTGTACTAACTCCGATTGTTTGTCATTTTATTTGTATTTCCCCAACACACGGGTGTCCCTAGGAGGCTTGCCTATGTGTTTTTTCATCATAATCACGCTTGCACATTAATAAAATGGCCGCTTTGCAGAAATCCAGTCTGCGCATGCGTCGGTCATACCCATGTGATGTGACGCACTCGCAATCTGGAGGGAAAAGTTCGCTCATGCGCATTGTTGCTAAAATGGCCCCTTGTCTCTAATCATGCTTCATGCTATCTTAAGCCGCTTTTGTATATGCATCTTTTCTGCACTAACTCTTAATGCTATAAGTATTATAAAATAAGGGATTAAGAGTAGTTGGTCATGGTGTACAGTGTATTCATTTTATTCTGTGTTATTAATTTGTTTTCGCTTACTTTTCATGTACCGCGTAAATGAGGGCCTGGAAGTAGGGATGGGAACCATATTGAAGCTGACGTTACCCAACGCACGTGACCTGAGAACTGGGACGTGCAGC
Organism: Lissotriton vulgaris; assembly: GCF_964263255.1. Classification (NCBI taxonomy): domain Eukaryota; kingdom Metazoa; phylum Chordata; class Amphibia; order Caudata; family Salamandridae; genus Lissotriton; species Lissotriton vulgaris. Next base: position 86,093,153 of record NC_141697.1, on the reverse strand, counting down.
AATGGAACCTGGCCAGTTGGTCATTGAAAATGGGACTGTCCTTTCCAAGCGCACCTTCGCCCTTGAAGACATGCTATTTTTACTCTGAATGTGCAACAATGTTTCAAACCTTTACTTTACTATTGTACTTTCCCACACGTATGCTTGGGAACCCAGATGCTAGGGGGAGGGTAATGTCACGTGAAATACGTAATAGAAATATAGGTGGTGACAAATGTCTTAAACCACCTCCCTTGACCAATCAGAAGATGGGACTTTGTCATTTTGCAACATTTATGGGTGGTCTCGGGGACTTAAAACTGTATAAATAGCCTAGCATAGCTTAGAGAAGTTGTCCGACTTGTCCGAGTAGCAGACCTGTCACTGACCCTACGAACTCTATAGGTGCCTGATACAGAGTGCTGCGGAGCATTCTGCCTGAAACTTTCCACAAACTCCAAGGGGTGGAAATTAGTCCTAAGTGCTAAGCGAAGCACTTTGCTGGGAGATTCGAAAACCCAATCGGGGTTATTGGCGGATTCCGTGCAGAAGAGGGGGTAACGCTGGCGTTACATCCGAAGCTGTGAGGGGTTGGTCGTGCCTTGGTGAACCCAGTCCTGACCCAGACCTGAGGGGTATCCTGTCCTGACTGTCCATGAGCTGTACTTGCTCACCTTCTGGTATTCCTGAATCCTTGAGGGTCCTTGTCCCGTTCTTTCCCAACTGACCCGTGGCCAGGGTTAGTCCTCATTCTCACTTAGGTAAATATTGGCATAGGTGTCTGTCTATACTATACCCTTAATTTTCCTCTTCTAATTAAAGCAATCTTGCCTGTGATATTCTTCATATCTCCTTTGAATGTAATTTCATGCAATTGATCATTAGTAAATGTTCCACTTTTACCCTTCCTATAGGACATTGTTAAACCCGACTGTTTATTTAGATTGTTCCACTTATTCCTTTTCCCTTAGTATGGTTGCCGTGATGTTAGTAAAGATAGCATAAGGTTTAGGAATTAGTATAAAAATTATTAGGTCACACATTAGGTCCTCCTCACGTCCTTGCCCTAGTTTAAACCCTATTAGTTAATATGTTTATTGTGATTCATGCCCTATAGTGTTCCCTTTTACTCTATGATACTCACACTTATTCATAGTTATATCCTGGTTCTGATTTTAATCATTGATGTATTGCTTTGCATTTGCCTCCTTGTAATGGCATTTTCATTTTAAACTTATACTATATAAAACCCTTAAAACCATCAAGGTGTCTGTGGTCATTATACATTAAAGTGATATTAAAGGTGTAAAGTAGAATTTCCCCCTTTTAGGAAACCCTTATCACCTGTCCACTGCTAGCTCCTGATCCGTCAGGAGTAATGTGCCTGTGGTAAGTCAGGTACATGAATAGTAAGTGGTGTAAGAGTCACCCAATCGATTACTCATAGGAGCGCGTATTTGGAAATCACCTGGTTCACCCCAGTAAAACGTTATCATTGAAATTGAATAAAACTTTTACACGCCAGGGCCCAGTGCGTGGAAAGAAATTCGGTGAGCCGGGTGACCTGCGCGCTCTATCACCATCACTGAAGACCCGTTTGGTCTAGATCTGTACTCTCCCATATAACACCCATGCACTATACAAATCTAGTTTCTTGCCCTGAACACATCCATGAATATAGTAGTTTGTCCTTACGTGTAAAAACCTGTAAGATCATGATGATGTCATAATGCTACAGATGTGCTGGCTTCCCATTCCATGGTGTTGTTACTGATGAAACATGATGGACCACTGAGATACCTTTCTCTATCTCTTAAAGTAATATATTCTGGGTGGATGTACTCTGTTTTATAAAATGCCAATAAAGAAATATAAAATAAATGATGTCATTAAGCAGTCACGCGCTGACCATATAGGTTTTATACCGATGCATTCAGGGCCAGACTGGGAACCAAGCGCAGCTTGGCAAAGCCGCTAAAACCAACCCTGCTCCTGTCCTCACCTCTCACTAAGCCTCTCTTTCCATTCATCCATTTGCGCTCACTCCTTCTATCCTCGTTCTCTTCTCCTTCCCTAAACTATTTCTACCTCTCTCCCCTTCTTTCTTTGAAGCCCCCCCTGTGCCTGGTACAATAAACCTTGGAGAGCTGGGGAAGACGACAGTCACCAGGGCTTGCAAACCGGCCTCCTACGGGTCCTGCCCACTGGGGAAATACCCGATGGTAAAAGGCCAGTCCAGCCCTGGATGCATCTTGGAGGTTGAGGCAGTTGGAGTCCTGACTGCCAACCTCAGATAATATATTCTTACCTCAATTGCAGCCCTCAGTCATCATTCTTGTGGCAACGATCAATGGGATTGCACATATGAAATTTTTTGTGATTGAAAGTGTGGAGAGTGTCAGAAGTTATTAGAAGAAGAGGCAGTAATTCATTCAGAGAGCTTTTTTGTCACTTTTCTGAGCATAGTTGTGGGAAATTCTTTATGCACTACCCATAGGCACATGAGCTGTTTGAGCAATATCTGATGAAGTTGCTTATACCTGCTGCGAATTGTGAGTATGAACATTTTGTAGACAGATGATTGGAGACAAAGTGGTCTGTCACTCTTTCACTTAAAAAGTACAAGAAAGACTCCTGACCTGTAGTAATCCTAAAATTGTGTAAGCTATCGCTATTGCCATGGGGATATATAGGCTAGGACGTGGTGTGGGGTGCCGCACTTCTAAATGTACATTAAAGAATTGTAAGGAACAATGTTGAAGGTACCCAACCCCTTACCCATAATTGTTTTCCAGGTACGATTATATATCCTGCACTGTATAACTGTGATGTACACCACTGTTTGCTGAAAAGTTAATCAAAATTTTATATAAAAAAAAACAGTATGACCCTGAGGTTTTCGAATGCATGGAAAAGGAACTGACTGGGTGGCCTGCCCCTATTGTGGTCTGCGGGGATTTCAATATTGCAGCAGATTTTGGGGGGGGGAAATCCCATATGCTGGTGCAAACCCAGGGTTTTCTGTACTGTCTGCTCCATGATGCAATCGCATGGATTAAGTGATGTGTGGGGGAATAAGGAACCGGTAACCCCAGGGTTTACATACTTCTCATGTCCATTCCAGAAGTATACCAAATTGGATTACTTTATGGTCTCCATTACAGAACTTAGTAAGGTAAAGATTCGGAAACTACCAAAAGCAATTTCAGATCATAACCCACTGACTCTAATTCTGGATTCCCCTAGGCCCGCTAAGAAGGATAAGCCCTGGACTTTTGATAGTAAGCTAATAGCAGACAATGCCTATGTGGAGCATATTAAGACCTGGTCTCAGGGGTATTTCGATGCAAACAGGTTTAGTGCATCACGAAATACTGTCTGGGATAGCTATAAAGCAGCATTAAGGGGTGAGACCATCAGCTACGCTGCTCAATCCTGGACAAAGATCCGTATAGGGAGGGAACAATTAGTGAATAAATTGATAGAAGCGGAGGAACGACATGGGAAAGATATATCACAGGGTAGAGAGGGGACAGAAAGTCAAGCAAGAGTTAGCTCTCTCTATCAAAGCGGAAATCCATAAACAAATGGCAAAAAAGCAGCCTCCAAATATCAAGCACAGAGAGATAGTCTCTAAGAGACAGGTGAACAGGCAGGAAGGGCGCGTGCGCTTCGTATTAGACAGGCTGCCTCCAAAAATGTTGTAACCCGCATTGTTGAGCAGGGCCAGGACTATGTAGAACCTCTGGAAATTCTGAATGTTTTTAAAAGGTACTATCAAACATTATATCAGGAGGAATTAACCGCAGAGATACCAATAGGAGAGTTGGGGGAGTCAGGAATTATACTGGATCATGGGGACAGGGAAATTTTGGATAAGGACATCACTCTGGATGAATTATTGGGAGCCATACAAGACCTAGCATTAGGTAAGGCAGCGGGCCCCGACGGCATACCCCTCAAGGTATATAAAAAGGTATTAGAGGAAACAACCCCATTACTTCTTGATCTATTTAACGGGATAATAAATACGGGTAAAATAACTGAATCATGGAAAAATACGAGTATAGTGGTGTTCCATAAGAAGGGGAAGCCAAAAGAAAATCCGGGCTCTTATAGACCCATATCGCTTATAAACACGGACAATAAAATCTATGCGAAAATACTCGCAATCCGATTGGGGAGGATCATTGAGAGTCTGGTCTCTCCCTGGCAACAAGGTTTTATTCCTGGCCGCGGTACCACGGATCATATAAGACGAGCAATCACTTTGTTTGATATCCATGCTGCGGGGGAGGGGGGATGGCAATGATCCTCCTCGAAGCGGAGAAAGCCTTCGACCTTGTTAGTTGGGATTATCTGTGGGGAGTGATGGAGGGAAGAGGGTTTGGACCAAGAATTTGGAAGGCTATCCAAGCGATGTATTCAGATCCAGTTGCTAAGATCCAAATGATGGGTGAAAGTTCAGACAAGATCTATATAATAAGAGGGACACGGCAGGGGTGCCCCTTCTCCCCATTTTGTTTGCGCTCTATATATATCCCTTGATACAGCGGATAATGGATAATTTAACAATAAAACCAGTAATCACAAAGGGCTTTGAAACAAAAATCTTGGCATATGCCGATGATTTGGCGGTTATATCTGTAGAACCAGATGCAGCTCTGCGGGCCTTGGTCGATATCACCAAGTCATTTATGAGACATTCAGGTTATCATCTAAATGAAGAAAAGACCCAAGTACTCTGCTCCCAGAATATAGTTAAATCGGATCTGAGGTTCGTCGATTCGGCGGTATATTTAGGGGTAACTATCAATGCTCTACCTGATTCTATCATTAGAGACAACTTTACCCCAATATTGAAATCGATGGAGATAGATCTGAAAAGAATGGACACACTACATTTGTCAATAGTAGGGTGCGCTAACGTCCTCAAAATGACTATGTTCACAAAGATCATATACATGTTTTGGGCTATTCCCTTCCTAATAGATGAAAACTTATTAAATCAATAGAAGCTGTGTTTATGAATTTTCTATGGCAATACGGAAAGGTTAGGAGATCCTTAAAATTTATGTCGTTGCCGCAGGAAAAAGGAGGGTTGGGGATACCCAACATAAGGTATTATCACTGGTCCTGCTTATTAACTCAAATGGCAATTCTATTTGACCCTGCAGTGAATGAAACAAATACTTCCTATAGAAATGATAACTCCCCTTCAATATATGAATTAATATTAGGTAGGGAGGCAATTGGGGTTTTAATGAGAAGGACAGAGCGACATTATTATAAGAAAATTAGATATAAGACAATAGAAAGTATCTGGGGGGTCTGGATGGCAGTACAGAAATGCTTCGGAATTTCTAGATATAATCACCATACTCCCCTAAGGAATTCCGGGTTGTTCCCTAATTTATGTAGCGACGTTATGTGGAAACACTGGGAACGACAGGGTATTCTAAAAGTGGGGGATATTATGGCCAGGGAAGAGATTAGACCCTTAGAAGATCTCCAACCGAGATATCCCCTGCTTGGTAATCAAGACTTTAAGTACGCTCAAGTTACCCATACAATTAAATCTAAGAGGCCACGTATCACTCTAGGCAAAAGGTGTAGTATACTGGATTATCTTATGGGAGAAGGGCGCAGAGTTAAAGGCATATATAGAACATTAATGGAGGAAATTCAGGATGATATGGAAAAAACCGAGGCCTCATTGGCCACAAAACTGGAAGACCCCGATGTGGATTTGGATAGAGCTCTACAGCTGGCTAAAATTTTTTTACGCTCCTCTAACCTAAAAACGCAACATTTTAAAACGCTTTTTAATCTATATTATACACCCTCTAAGCTATTTGAATGGGGGAAGAGGGAGGAAAACAGATGCCCCAGGTGCTCGGAGGGCCCAGCGGATCTTATACACATGTTCTATCAGTGTGAAAAACTCAGAATGATTAAAAAAGAGATCGAGGCATTCTGGGGGGGCTGCTAGATATTAAGATAAGTCTAGCCCCAACACTGATGATCTTAGGTTGCGAAAGCAAACTGGCTCTAAAAGCTGAGACGGAGGCTCTGTTTTTTATCTCAGTAGCAGTACTTCGTATTCTTATCTCAGCCGCCTGGAAAGATACCGTGGCACCATCTTTCCAGATGTGGCTGACTAGACTCCTAGGCATACACAATATAGAGGCTGCCCTATACGAGCGTAAGGGCAGAAGAGCACGGGAGATGGGTCTAAAGATCTGGGCACCCGTGGATGCATGGAGGGCCACTAGGTTGCAGCAGTAATCAATATGGTGCGGAACTACATAATGATGTATATAACATTTTTTTTATACTCATCTTTCGATCACTGTATAATCTCTATGTGTATTTGTATGATTGTGTATATACGAATGTCTCTCTACTTTTAGGCTTCAATTGATTCCAAGGATCTTATTTTAATGTCGGATGATATTTATTTTTTTTGCACAATGAAGTTAATGCTTTTTATATTGTGTCAATCAATTCTCAATAAAAATATAAATATTAAAAAAAGGAAAGGTCTGTGTAGTGGAAGATGGTGAAAACATCACAGCCAGCAGACAACACCTGAAGGCCTGGCACATAAAATTTGACCCATGTGCTGAGCCCCAAGTCTCACCTTTTGAAGTGGATGAGACACCCAATAGCACATTGAATGGGTACTGAGAGGTCTTTAGAAGCTCTATGGGCAAAGTAAATGACTTCCATCATGTTATAAAATTAAAACCTGATGCTGCACCAGTTAGATACTAAGTGTGGGATACACCTTTATCAGTAAAACAGGAAGTGTATGACAGTTTCAAGAAACTGGGTGTTGATGAAGTGATGGAACTATTAGAATTCTCTCTATGGCTTTCCCCAATAGTTGTGGCTCGGTAAGGTTAGACTTTGTGTTGTTCTCTGCACCCATAAAAGGAACATGTGGGTCGACTGTCATCCCCTAACGAAAGTAAATTAATTAATCACTACATTGCTTGGTGCACAAGTATTTTGCAAACTGGGCTTAAAGAATATGTACCCCCAGATAAAGTTCAAGGGAAAATCAAGAGATCGCACTGTGTTTACAACTCCAGAAGGGGTTATCATTTCAGAAAGATGCCTTCAGTGCTTGCCTCAGTGGTATCCATCTTCTAGCATCTCAAGCATGAGTTATTTAGCAGTGAGTCTGATGTTACTGCCTTTTAAGATGACATTCTTGGGTTTGGATATAATGAGGCTGAACACCACAGGCCCCTAACAAGGGCTCTCAGCAATTTTGAATGACAAAGGGTTAACATTGCGAATGGACAAATGTGTGTTGAAGCAAAAACAAGTAGAATATCTGGGGCATGTAATTTCTGACAGTGCCATTTATCCTAATCCAATTTTAGAGCAATTAAACAGGTGCTGCACCCAAAATTATATTAAAAAGTATATACGTCCTTCCCTGCAGCTTATGACGAGTAAGCTAAATGCATCAATAATTGTGCAGCTGAAACAAAGCCTCTTATACAACTTGCAAAAGGAAATGTACCGATGAGATGAGACAGAACAGAAATGTTTAGAAATAAAACATGACATAACAACTGCCAAGTGGCCCCAGTGTTTCCACGTGGTGTTGACACATAAATCCTCCCATGATGCTCACACAATGAGTGGCAGGCTAAAAGTAAAGGCTTGGTGACTCAGTCCACATTAGAACACCGCGTAGCACTAGTTATAGGTCAGTCCAGGTATGCATAGCGTGTCATTTATTGGCTTAGCGAAACAATTTGGGGCCATATGTAGGTGGCAAAATACCGGTCGGTAACGGCCGATTTCGGCCGTTACAGACCAGTATTTGTAATTCCAGATGTAGGGGGCCTGAAAATGATCGATTCTGTATATTTACCGAATCAGTAATTTTACCGAATCGGTAAATTACCGAATCGGTAAATATACAGAATCGGAAATTTGGGATGTAGGTGGCACTGGAAACAGTGCCACGGGCCCTTAGATATTCGTTATTTACCATGAAATACAATGGCATGGTAAATAACGAATTTCTGTGAACATGCACATCTGTGCATGTACACCTGTGCCATGTGGCACACATACATGCCCTAAGGGCATGTATGTGTGTCACATTGCACACAAGCCAGAATCAGGGGTGCATCAGGGTGTCAAAGTGACACCCTGTCCCCCTTGACAAATCGGTAAAATTACCGAATCGGTATTTACCGATTCGGTAATTGCCATTGATTCCTATGGGCCTCAAGGCCCATAGGAATCAATGGCTATTACCGAATCGGTAAATACCGATTCGGTAATTACCGAATATTACCGATTCGGTAATATTTAAAGAATAATTACCTACATGGCATTTACCGAATTGTAAATACCGAATCGGTAAAATTCGGTATTTACGATTCGGTAAATGCCATTTACCTACATATAGTGCGCACACATGACAGCTGATGGTGGAGTTGCACTAGAGTATGCAACACTCGTGTTTTAGTCAATGGTAAGACAAGGGAGAAAATAGGTGATTTGTGTCTTGATGATCTGGAGAAGGAAATGTGCCTGTGCACCCTGTGAGAGATACATTTGGAGTATGTGTTTCCTGTGCAAGGGGCAAAAGTGGTCTTAATATGAGAACAGGTTTAGGGGATTGCAAGCTTGCAGCATGCTGCAGCGGCTGCCACTACGCGCAGTGGCAGAAAAATTATGTTGCCAAGAAATTCCAGGGCTATGTTTTGGAGTAACTGTATTATGACAAGGTCTGTTGTTTTACTATGGATAGTTGTGGGGTTGTTCATTGTATTTTGTTTTACTGTTCTTTTGTAAAGAGGGATGATATGTAGTTATGTAGCGTGTAGCATGCAGGTTTTATACTAAAGCATTGTGGCGGTAGAGCAGTTGGAGTCCAGGCTGCCACACCACCAGATTATATAGTCTTACCTCTACTGCAGCCTTCCGTCATTTTTTTGAACATGTCTGGATTGCAGAGCATCCTCATCTTTTTACCAGGCCCCTTGAGGGTATGTTCACTGACGGGTGGTACTCAAAGGTGTCCAGGCTTTATCAGTACCGGTTCCAGGTAGGATCATTGAAGCTGATTCGCTATCTCTCCTATTTTTGAGTAACTGAAGCTAGAACCTGAGTGTAGGAACAATGAGGTTGTTTATTGCTTTGGTTGATGGGGTTTGTAGTGTTATGGATTCTGTGAAAGAACAGCCATAGATGAACAGAGGGTGGATAATGTGATGGGAGACTGACTAGTTGCATAGTGAAGGGATGGACCAAAGAACACTGCCAATGCTGATTTAAAGGGGACATCTAGTCAATGATGACACTTTAGGTTTTAGAAACAAGCCAGGCACCACCAATTCAAGGACCATTCCAAAATCAATCACAGGGTTTCATGAATGTGGCTTCGAAAGGTTACTGAGCACTTTAGCTGACCAAGTGTAAATGTAAATTGATACTTGTATGGCGCACTACTCACCCGCAAGGGTCTCAAGGCGCTTGTACGAATACCAATGTGGAACCCATCCTGGCTTTCCCTGTGAGGTGTCCACTCCTGGGCACCCCCAAGGTTGAGGCCAGGCATCCTTAGCGTTGTGGGGGCTGTTGTGGAGATTAAGCAAACTATTGCCCAGAGTTGCAGAGTGGGACTCCATGATTGGAATAGGCACTGAGGCGAGAATTATGTGGAATTTTTGAGCCCAAGACCCGCCGAGGTGGGGAATTGAACCCTGGTCCCGGGCTAGACTTCTGCATCAGGATCTGCCGCTCTAACCATTGAGCCACAATTCTCCACGAAGTGTCTTTCCTCAGTTTCGTCTTAAGACTCATACTCACAAACAGCCAGCATGACCTCAGGGGCTGTTGCGCCGATGACAGCCTGTAATGGCTGGATTTTCTGTTTAGATGGGATCAGCCCCCAGGGGCCCCTGTGACCCAGCCAAAACGTACTCACCTTCCGTCCTCAGGACTCCTCTATATCCAGGCACCTGGTACCTACCTGAGGATAGGGAACTCGCAATATACAAGCTCATATTATTAAGAACACCACTAAATCTATAGGGATACTAAGAATACTCACTGATTACTAGGGATATCCATACCCTACACCACACTTATTCACATCAGTTGGTCTCGCGGCCACCCTGACCCAGACCGTTCTACCCTAGGGCAGATCTGACACACAATCCGGCGTGTCTACACACGTGGGTCTGCAGCCCCAGTGCTCTCCTTTTCCAAATCGTTCGCGATCCTGCGAAACTTACACGGTGATCTCCCTCTCACCGCTCTCACTTACACACGGGCTGCAATCCGGCAGCCCTACACACTGGTAATCCTCCCCAGCGCTCTCATTAACGCCGCATATCAACGACGACCACATTCCTATGAACACCTATACATATATATATATATATATTGGGATATTATCTCAGCTGTCTACTCGGGATGAAACTACAATGATGACTTTGGATATGGTTTCAGATTACTATGTATTACCTGTTCTTGGCATCAAAGGTCCACTCACTCCCTATTTATGTGATCACCACTCACCTGATTGGGATTACTCATCCATTCATGCAGCAACTACCTAGGAGCTATGTTTACCTTTAGTGAACAAGAATAGGGATTACACACCAGTTAGTTATAAACTGGGGGGGTGTTTTTATTACAGTAATATAAACATTAATGCACATCTAACAAAGACTATAGGTAGAACACACCGCTTGAAAGAGAAAAGATTACACATAACAGGAACACTCCGCTGAAAGGGAAAAGATTAAGTGTAGCTAATGTGATGAAAACAATATCACCTGATTAGTGTGAAGTCTTGTTCTAGCTGTCATCTGGGTTCCTCTCTCGTCTGTGCCTTGGCTCATCTCATGCTCTCTCTCCTCTCCTGCACTCTTGGGTACACCTCTGCGCTGATCGCTCTGTCTCTGGACTCCTCTTCCCCACACGAACTGTCTCTCCACTTTGCTTCTTCACTCTTTTAATAGTTCCTGCCGCTCTGATTACCGTTCATTCTGTCTCTCTTATTCGCTCTATCTCTGCGCCAATGTCCAATTCCATCTGCTCCCATAGGTTAATCCACGAGCTCTCCTCTATCTCTTCTAAAAGGCATTACTTCAGACTCCAGCTATTCACACTTCCTCCTGATAAACAACTGCTTCTGACTGCTTCCTTCAGTTCCAGCTCACTATTCAACTCAGCTCTTCTCCAGATTGAACCCTCTCTCTCTCTCTGCCAACTCCACTCCACTGCTCTCCTCTCTGCTGGACTCTCCTCTGCTCGACTGCCCTCTGACTCACTCTCTCCTCGACTCCCTCTGACTCTCTCCTCGACTGCTCTTCGACTCACTGACTCCGCCTCTGCACTTCACAAATATAGAATGCTGTTTCCTCATGGAAAGTTCCAGCCAGCAGCATCTTCCCACCAATCCCATGCACCAGGCTCCTTGCGCCAGACGCTCCCACAGTGGCACAGTCTGCTTGTTTCGTCTAGAGCCTGAGCCCGGGAACAATTCCTGATTAGATTCAGCTCTGGCCGGTTCTCTCCGGTCCGCTTAGGGCGAACAACAGTTATAACTATAAACATTGCTTTTGCCCTAAAAAGCCTCTCTGCTTCCATCAAGATGGAGTCTCTCTAGCTTTAGGCCTGAAAGGGGTGAAATGCTCCTTAGCTCTGTCAGAATACCTACATAAACCATACCAATATGTCTAATATGTCAAAGCCAATAGGCAATAGACAGGTTAAAGTCAAGAATAAAGGCATATTAAGCAGCTATCCTCTTCTAGGTCTGGAAAAAGGGCTTAAAAGGGCCAACACAGGCTAAGAAGGCCTATACTAGATGCGAGCAAGAATAATGATCTTTTATCACTGCTAAATAAAGCCAAAAAACCCTGCCATAACACAGCCTCTCAGTGTGACTGTGTCAGGATATTCTCTGCCATAGTGCCATAGATCAGGCTGCCAATCTCTGCTGCTCTGTGCTTAGAGATATTTTAAGGCATGAGCATAGTGGGCTATGGCCCTGGGACCCAGCTTTTCATGGAGCCCCCTGATTGAGCCAGCTCTGTTCTGCAGAGAGTCTTGCCCTGATGACCATGAATAATTCATAAACAGATTGTTTTAAATACCAATTCCATAATTATTATTTTTTAGTGTGATGATGTATGATTTTTGAGGAGAAATGCTGTGTTTGTGTTTTATGCAACATCCATAAAAAGTTTCTTTTAGATCAAAACAGGAACTTGCGTATGAGAAATGGGTGAGTGTCACAGATATAATTTGCAGTAATAATGGTTAACTGCTGCTGTGTTACAATATTGAAAACACACTCACTAGTTATGAAAATTACATGTAAACACATTTAGAATTTGGACCCGTGTGCCTGTGCACTGTCAGTGACCTGGCCAAAGAGGGCATTAACTGTCAAAACTGGATCATAAATTCAAAGCTGTTCCGTATAGGGCCCCCCAAAATACATTTAACCCAGAGTCCCCAAAATCCTTAAGATGTCCCTGTCAATGCTCCCCCCCTCCCCCGCCCCCAACCCATAGCTGTTGCCTATGCCCTTCTGATTTCTAAGGAGGGACAATTTGTGGCAAAGGGTAAATTAAGTGCTCAAAAATTCATCCAAGACCTTCAAAATAACTGAAGAAAACCAAAGATTTACAATTTTTCAAGTTAACAAATGCATTTACATATTGAAGTTATAATTTCAGAAAGCAAAGGTTAATCATAATCAGGGAATTACCATAAACAACAGCTTAATAATAAATCCAAAATAGAAAGGACCACGTGTGACTAGGCCTCTCTACAAAAATAAACAGTATTTCTCTCTGTTCTGAACAGGGTAAGCAGAACAGAGTAAAGACATGAGCGAGGCACCGCTAAAATAAAAACAGCACTTCTAAAATGTGCAATGCTGCCAAGCAAAATGCAAAAATAACTTACGTCGAAAATGTCTGAATGTCTAAAGCAGAATGTCTAAATGTCTAAAGCAAAAAGGCTAACAAACCTGAATCCCTAAATTGTAAATCCTCATGTCGTAATGTTTGCAGATACATTATAATGTTTTAGACAAAGACATTACCCAGTTTCCTGGTTATGTTATTATGTACAGAGGTGCTACTAAAATGTTACTTGTTCAGTAAACAAGTCAAACTACTAATTTCTACTTTCAAATGTTTTTCATTGGAGATTAATACAATGCACTATTCTGCACATCAACATAGCAATAAACAATGCACATAGCAAAATAAGTTTAGCACATTAACCTTCAAATTGTTCCAAATACATCCCCTTGGCTAAAGAAGCTGAAAATTATACTTTTCCATGTACAGAGACACCCTGGCAACGGCAGAATGTTGATGATTTTCTGAAATGCTTGTGCACAACATTTAAAGATGCACTTTCAGTCATGTGGCCTACTGCCGCCTGGTTGTGCTAATTGACCCAAACCTATATTAAAAATTACTTTTAATGGAAAAATCATTTTCCACACCCTTGGTCTCTTTCTGAGTCTCAGCAGTTGCATGCTCTGCATGTCAATGGCCCACATAAGGCTGGTATCAAGCCCTATCACTCGCATCTGCTCATTTACCCATCCCCTGCACCTACATGTGGCAGGGGTATAGCCTGACAGTGTTGACTAGAGTTGGGCTCTGCCCTACATGGGCACTGTCAGCTCTAAGCATGGGCGAATTTTGCGAATCTGGCGTTCGCGAATTTTGCGAATTTGCAAACTCGCAATCCGCAAAATCCGCGAATTCTCGCGAATTTGCAGATTTTTTTTTGTGTTCGCAAGGATTTCTGCCAGTTCGCAAGGATTTCTGACAGTTCGCGAGGGTTTTGTAACAGTTCGCAATTGCGAACTTACATCTCGGCTCGCAACGGTCACGATTATGTTGTTTCTACGTCTGGTTCATCATCATAGGTTCCCAGCACCCTCTGTTTCACCCCTGCCACCCACTGTTTTACCCATGCCACCCTCTGGTACATCAATGCCTTATGCCACCCTCTGGTTCATCATCACTGTAGATTATGGGGGGAAAAAGCAAGCACACCTGCCTGCTTCAACTGACATGAATTAATTTGGGGTTGATTTATTAATGTGCCACTGTTTTAAAATCCCAGTCTGGCACCTGCTTCCTTATCTGTAATTTGCTTTCTGTTGCAGTGCAATTTTTTTTCCAGGACCTTTGTGGCCTACTTGTAGCTATTCTATGAGCCTGCTGTGAGGGTCAGAGCAGGGTCATACAATTGTTGCAACTAGCAACTGAACTCTGGAGGGGCCCTTGTCAGGAAGCACTACAGGGAACGGTTACTAATGATGAGTTTGAACTTTTGAACCTGCTTTCACTTTTGCAAAACTCGTTTTTCTGCAGAGCAGCATTACAGCTACTTTAATGCCCCACCAAGCTTATATATATGAGAAAGTTGATTTCTAATCCAAAAGTTATCCAAAGAAAATCAAAAGGCCTCAAATCTAAAAAAGTGCAGGCAAATGTCAACCTGAGGAGTTATTCTGATAAAAATAATCATTTTCAGAAGGTCTATGCTGCTTGCTAGTAGATTTCTTGTGCAGAATTGCAATTTTTGTAATTTCGCGAGTGCGAGATTGTTGCTGCCCGCCGCACCTACATGTTCGCAATTGCGAACTTAGACCGCAAAGAAAAAAAATCCGCTGTGTGCGAATTTGCGGATTTTGCGGGAAATTTGCGAATCTCGCGGATTGCGAATTTACCGAAAATCCGCAAAATCTGCGAGCGTAACGGATTTTCCGCCCATGCTTAGTCAGCTCAGTACCTTAGCTAGTGTCAGGGCTGTTTTAGTGTCCTTTGTTTGCCAAAAGGCTGAGATTTTATACATGGATAGCTTTTTCCTACTCAGGACACATTTTCACAGATACAGCATTCAAATGTCACACATAGGACCACCCTACCTTGAACACGTCACATAAAATCTTGCCAGCTATACATCAGGCAGCATGGAATTCTAACCACGCCTCTTATTTTTTTCTGTGACATTCGAAATAAGGTGCTGCTTCGGGGAAATGTCATTGTTTGTACTACTTCGGAGTCATATAACATAGAGTTGTGTACCCATAGAGGGAGTGCAATGGTTTTCTAATTGCCCCAGAAGAAACAACCTCAGACACAGAGGTTTGGAGAACACTTCTTCAACATCCCAGATGAGAGCTCTGCTAACAGAACAGTCATGGAACAAAGTTTCAAAGGTGTAATAATATGGCTGATCCATTTCCCAAATGCTCTTGGACTGTCACATGCTGCCTAGGTGTGTTGGGTCAGGAGGTTGGGCAGAACATGGCTGTGCAAAGAGCAGATGGTCAATGCATTGTTGTCCTTAAACACTGCTGTCTTATATGCAGACTATACAGGGCAGATGGCTGTACTGTGGGATGTGGGCACACATCCTGGCATCCAGTCCACTGACAAGGGCTTCTGAGCAGGGACAAGAGAGATGATTGAATTTGTATTTTGTATTTTACACACTATCACCAGTAGGTCTCCTTGGCGCTAGATTGAAGAATGTATTGGCTAAGTCCAGTTCTGATACCTCCGGGTCTAGCCAGCGCTATATAAAACTCAAGTAAATAAAAAAAGAAGTTTTCTTAATGCCATGTGGCTAGAAAGAAGTTTCATATGTTTCAGGACGGTGTTCCAGGTCATTGTGGCTAACGAAGGATGGGTACGACCACGGAAGCGGGATTTACGATAGTGAGGAATGCAGGGGGAAGAGGAGCAGAATTGTCAATTAGCAATGTATTGGGGTGAATTTACATATAATAAATGATGAACAATACTGAGTGCTTAAATCAAATATGTTGGTGTACAGGCATCCAATGTAAGGTCCTTAACTCCTTGGCCGCTGCGGTAATTCCACCGCAGCGCCGGGGAGGAGGAAGGCCACGCGGCGCTCCCATGCTCGTGATGGAACCGCTCCGTCACGAGCCTCGGGCGCCCTGTGCTTGTGACGGTGCGGTTCCGTCATGGCCCCGCCCGCTCAATAGAACACGCCGCGCAGGTGCTCTGAGCGGGTCGTGACAAAACCGCTCCGTCACCAGCACAGCGCGACCGAGGCTGGTGATGGAGCGGTTCAGTCACCAGCATGGAAGATGTTAAAATGTTCGGCTGCCGGCTATCAAAATACTTTCCGAATCACACTCTCTCTCAGAGCTTTCTGCAGCTCCTCAGAAGTTTGTGTTCAGGCGCGTTTCCCACTTATTCAACAAAATGTGCAATATCTTCAGTAACTTAACTCACTTTTTTACCACTTTGTAACTCATTTTCTTAACCTTGAAACAACTGCACTCACGCACGCACACACACCATGCCCTGTGAATGCCTCACACCTGGATAGCAGGGTATGGTGCATGTCAGATAAGAGATGCTTTGTAAGAACTTTGTGGCTGTCTTGGTACTCTGATGTGTGACCAATCAGAGTACAAGAGTGTTTGTTTTCAGGATTTAGGATTACTCAGAGAAATGTGGATTGCAGTTGTTGGCTAGAAATGTCCCCTGCATGCTTTAAATCTTGTTCCCCGTTTCACTGCTTGTCTATCTGGTATCCAGAATTTGTATTTTGGCTTTGGCATCATGCCAAAGCCAATCATCATGTGTGCAGAGTTCTAGGCCTGCCTTGGTCTCTGCAAGGTCCTGGACCTGTTTTGTGACCTAGTGGGGCACACCGAGCATGACCTAAAACCGGACAGTGTGCTAATGTCCCTATCATGAGTGCAGCCGTAGAACAGAGGCAGGAAGATACCATTATTAAGAGAATGAATAGTGTGACCAGACACCCGGGATGAGGCCCACCTGTGACACGTTCTGCATTCTGCTTCTATGTCAATCAAGCAGTATTTGTAAAGAAAAACTACTCACTTGCGAGGGTCTCAAGGTGCTGGGCTCTGAGGTTCAGTCAAAGAGCAAGGTCTTGATATCCTTCCTGAATTGAGTCAGTGATGGGGATAGCCTGCAGTGGAAATGCAGGGGGATCCAGGTTTTGCCAGCGAGGTAGGAAAAGTATCTCCCTCTGGTCCTGGTCTTGCAGATCGTAGGAAAGGAGGTGTCTGGTGGGTATGTGGAATGAGAGGTGGTGGTTCAGGTATGCTAGTCCGGCGTCATGGAGGGCTTTGTAGGCATGTGTGAGGAGCTTGAATGTGGCTTTTATGTTGACTGGGAGGGTGGGACTTCTGTGGTCTCCCTGGTGGGTTGGGAAAACTCCTTGACAATGGTGAAGAGTTCTTTGCTGTTGTGTGCATTGCCTTTGATTCTGTTTTAGAGGACCATTTTCTTTGTAGTTTTGAAGAGTAGGTGGTGTGCGGTGACTCCGCCTTTGAAGGCTGCATGGGCTTCCGGGTGTTTTGTTGTTCCTTCATCTCTTTTCGAGCCATCTACAGGTGCGCCTAGACTCATGGAGGGTGGCAGTAAACTAACTGGCTTTCTTAGAGTGTTGCTTGCTGGGTGCTTTCTTTAGGGGCACCAGCGCAACGGGACAGTTGGAGATCCATCAGTGAAGATTGGGTGCTGCGGTATTGGTGTCTGTGGATGTTGGCGTGTGGTTGTGCTGAAGAAGGTGGTGAGATGTTCTTCAGTGACTTGTTCCAGTGGGTTTGGTGAAGCCAAAGTTAACGCAGTGGTTGTCGGTCCAGAGGAGTTCGGAGGTGTGACTGTAGGTGATGTTTCCAATGGCGGAGAAGTGACTAGCTGCTTGAGTCCGATGTTGGCGAGGTTCTCCAGAAGTGCATGTCCTGACCTTTGCATTGACATTCAGACTGTGTGTTGGCGTGCACAGCAAGTGTAACACATTGTGGTGTGAGCGGGCCAGAATCCTGAAGGGTAGTGGGCTACATTATAGATACCCCAGTCCAGGCATAGCACAAGATGGAGGGTGAGGACGGTGCTCCCAGACTGCGGAAGTGTACTGTTTGCATTCTTGCAGTTGGAGGGAGAAAAAACACTCTTATTTTCAAATCTGCTGTCTCACATATAATGCCGTAAAGGGCAAAGGCCCACTTAACCTTCAGAAAAGAATAAAGGTGCATGCCCCCTGCCGTAATCTAAGATCCGGCTCGAAAGCCCTGCTGTGGGTCCCTCGCATCTTTCTAACACACAGCGGTGGAAAGGCTTTTTACTATCTTGCCCCCGTGTACTGGAACAAGCTTCCTCTTTACGTACGTTCTTGCCCACACTAATGTAAATTTAGGAAACAACTCAAAGCCCACTTATTTTAATACACCCTCATTGATTCCTGTCTTTGATCCACAAGCAGCGCCGAGATGCCCTAGGGTGATTTGTGCGCTATATCAAGTCGATTTAACATAACGTAACAGGATGGAGAAATTCCCAGGGCGTGAAGTCTCACTCTGCACAAAGGTTGTGGGTGGAGAACAGCCTGGAAGGGACATTTGAAATAGGAACCACCCCAAACTGGTTCTACATTCTTATATGTGGATCCACATCCCATTTGTAGAAGTTGTGTATGAAATTAGGACCAAAACCACCCCACTCTTTTTCCAGTTCAAAGTCCTTTATGGGGGGAGTGCTCCTGCAGAGTGCTACTGGAACTGCTTAGCACCCAGGGAGGCGTCTGCCTGACAGCCAGTCTCCGAGAGGTGAGAGGACTTTAACTAAAGTCTAGATTTTCTGTTAGAGGAGCTGCATACTTGTCCTAAACTGCCTAGAAGCCTGCCTGCCTACCTGGCCTTGCAGGGAGAGTGACTGTCCAGAACAAAGCAAGGTCCTGCACCTCCCTGGCGGCCCACCATATGTTTTAAATACATTCATGATGATGTGCTCCAAAATGCACCACCAGCTACATGCCACACCCTGACCACTCACCTGCTAAATGGACATGGCTCATTTGCTACACTTGTTCTTTGAGTGACGCTTGGACGTCTCAAAATCCCTTTGTGTTCAGTAATGCAACACCGATGGTAGCACCCCACTCTGAAAATTGTTCCATCACCACTGGGTTTTAAACAGTGATTAAATTGAAATCAATGGAAATCAACCCATGTGTTAAGAGTGAAGAAAGTTTCCAGGGCAGACTATTTTATTAAAATCCATGGAAGGCATTTATAATAAGGCCAGAAAGAGTAACTCCCTCCAGAGGGTGAGTTGAGAGGGATGCTTCAGTTAAGATGTTCGGACTAACATTCTTGAAATCAATACTTTGTCAAATGAGAATACCATAGAAATCTGAGTAAATCGTAGATTTAAAGGTTTACTTATTTGCTATGTGATTTGTTGTGGCAGTGGAAGAACCTCTGAAGTAAACATGTTTCAAATGTGAAAAGCACAATTAAATTGAAAAAATCTTCAAAAGAAACAGAAACAGAATTACGGTTGATATCCGAAGGAATAACTTTCCTAGGGTAGGACGTGCAAATTAATGTGCATGTGAAAATCTCTACCACAGTTTATTGAGGCCTTGTTTCACCACTGCTGAGGAACAGTTGAATGCTCGCAGTTGAACGCTCTATTACTTCTTAGTTGTGTCTCCACAACACTGGACCAGCGTACCTCAACAGCCGACTCAGCCTCTACACCCCCACCTGCCAGCACCGCTCTGCAGACCGCCCTCTCGCCACCATCCCCCGCATCCAAAGAGTGACCACCGGCGGCAGATCATTCTCCCACCTCACCGCCAAGACATGGAACACCCTCCATCCGCCTACGGCAGACGGAAGACCTTCTGACCTTCAGAAGACTTCTCAAGACCTGGCTCTTTGAACAGTAGCAGCCCCCCCACTACCCCCCTTAGCGCCTTGAGACCCTCGCGGGTATGTAGTGCGCTTTACAAATGCTATGATTGATTGATTGATTGATTACCCAGATGATACACAACTAGTTGTGGCACTCTCCGACGACTCTTTGCAGGATGCCCAAAAGTTTCAAAGCGGCCTCGCCGCCGTCACTGAGTGGGTGACTGCTGTCTCCAGCTCAGCGCCAGAAAGTCCAAGGTCTTGCTGGTAGGAAAAAATCCTGAGCTGTGGAGTAGGCGATGGTGGCCTGCTGCCCTTGGTTGTGCGCCGGCCCCTAAACTGGTGGTGGAAAACCTAGGAATCTGGGTAGATCTGGCCCTAAATTTTCAAGTTCAAACCAAGAAAGTATCAGGGATTTGCTTTGGCATACTGAGGTGTTTCAAACCGCTTTTTTGATCCGCCCACTAGACGGGTTATTGTCCAAGCCTCTGTCCTATCGAGACTGGATTATGCCAGCTCGCTCTACCTGGGAACCACAAATCCGAGATTCTGAGATTGCAGAGGGTCCGGAATGCAGCGACCATAATTCTTCTCTGCCTTCCTAGAATTTATTCCACCACTAATGCTATCCGTCGGCTACATTGGTTGCCGGTGGCTAGTCGCGTTGAGTTCAAGGCCCTCTGCATCACTTTTAAAATTCTGAATCTCGCTTCGTCTGGTGTTTTGGCAAATCTGGTGTCACCTTATCTTCCCACTCGCCAGCTCCACTCAATTAGTCACCATCTTGTGGTTGTTCCCCGAGTAAGGAGGGAACGGGCTGGTGGGCGTTCTTTCCGTGTTCTGGCATCTAAACTCTGGAATTCACTGCCTCTTTCCACCGCAGCATTAACAACTACCTTGCTTTTCATAAGGCCATCAAGACCCATCTTTTCCCTCCGGCGTAGGTCTTCCATTTCCTGCAGCTTCTCCTTTCTGTTGCTTAGCGCCAGGATGCCCCTTCGCTGGCGCAGCTGTGCGCTCTACAAAACGCTACAACGTAACATAACACACTGACTGTTCCAGTTTTAGCCTGGGTTAGAAACACCAAATGGAAAATAGTGCCTGACAGAACAAGGTGGAGAAAGTCAGTGGCACAAAGTCTCTAAAGTTCTAGGTCCAGATTTTAGGGCAGTTGGCGCACTGCTGATGTTTTGGATCTGGATAAGACCAGGACTGGAGCAGAGCTGGTGTTAGCAGGGCTGGAAAAGACCTGGAACAGAATCCAAAAACAGGAGCAAGCTGAAGGAGTTGCACTGATCAGAGGCTCTTTAGGTACTGGCAGAACAGGAAGCACGTGACAGGAAGTGGCTGGTCGGGCTGGTCTTGATAAGAGATATGGGAATGGTGTTGATGTTAGGTGACTTGACTTGCAATAGAGTCTTATTAAAGGAGAACTGGTCTGTAACTTCCAGCTAACAGCCATGGCAGTTGCTGCTCCAGAACTATAAGTCATTCCACTAAACATATGGGGCTGTATGTATCAAGCCTTTTTTGATTCGCAAAGGCCGAAATTCGCCAAATTTCGGCCTTTGCGAATCGCAAAAGGCTAATTAGCATGAATTGAAATGTATCAAACAATCGCATCTTAAGGAATCGCAAATACTTGCGATTCCTTAATTTGCCATAGCATTTAAGGAATTGCAACTTTGCGATTCCTTAAATGCTATGTATGAAGCATTTTACTGTTGCGAATTCAGCTTAAGGATTCGCAATTTACCACCAACTTCCAGTTGGTGGTAAATTGCGATTTCTGTTCAAAATACACTAATTTGTATTTTTGATTGTGGCATGTGACGCACATACATGCCCTATGGGCATGTATGTGCGCCATATGCACACACATGTAATTTACAGGGGTGCAGCAGGGAGTCCGTGAGACACCCCTGCACCCTTGCAATAATTCTCACATTGTGATTAGCAAATTGTGAATTCGCAATTTGAGAATTATTTGGTAATCATTCCAAATTCTCCTGGCCCATAGGAATGCTTTGGAAATTATTCCTTAATTGCGAATTCGCAAAATGCGAATTCGCAATTAAGGAAGATTAAGGAATCGCTAATTAAAAGCGAATTTCTTCATACATACCATTTTGTGATTCCTAAATAGCGATTCCTTAAAAATCGCTATTTAGGAATCGCAAAACGGACCTATGATACATATGGCCCATGGGCTCTTATAGTCTGCTTTCTCTCTTGTAACCCTCTCTCCACCGTCTCTAATTTCTCCCTCTCCATAGGGGCCCTGCAGTCATCAAAGTCAATTTTACAAACGCATGAAATGTAAAGAAAGACTGTTGCTGGGCGCTTTGATTATTTTCATACTCTTACAGTTTTTCTAAATGTATTACAGAAGTAAATTATTATTTATTGAAATGGTTGTAACCATTATTAAAATAATATTCAGAAATAAAAAAATAAAAAGAGAAAAACACTATGTTCAAACATAAACCTAAAAAACCCAAAGCTGCCCCATGACCCTTTCTTCTGGAGACACATCCAGATTGGACAGTCGATACGAGGAGTTAATGTGGACCCTGGAGTGGGTGTATGTCTTGAATTCTTAAGAAACACGACATTAGCATTCTTGCAATCTGCTTAGCATGTTATTTGTTACTGGAAATATGTTGATGGTGTAAATTGTTATTTCTTTGCTTGGGTGATCTCACTGGCATTGCCCCTGCCCCAGAATCACAACACTCCAGCTGATGTTTGGAGAAAAATGCTGCATTTCCCATCTTAGATCCACTAAACCCCCATTCACATTTGTTTTTCCGACCCCTGGGTCATTATGAACACTCGAGTAGCTGGAACCAGTCATTTGTGTAATTTGCTGATCCTATAACTAGTTTTCTTCTTTTCTCTATCAGCAAAGATAGGGCCCTTTTTTACATTCTTCTCAGATCGAAACAGGATCAGCTTCACTGGGTTTGTTCTTCCTGACACTGACCCCACTTATCATTCAACATCCGATCAAACTTAATAGCACCCTTTAAACAGAATGTGAATTACTTTTTAAAATACAAAGTAGTCTTTTAATGGGCACGTTTTAATTGTAGAGCTCCGTGGTCAAATAAAACTAGTTGTTCATGCTCAATTTACCAGCCCCTTCTGAGGTGCACAGCCTGGTTCAGGACGTGAGCCCTGCTGGCCTTACAATAACATGAGCTGCTTTCTTTTATCCCACTTGCAATATGTGACTTTCACACACGAATAAAGATCTGAAATAACACTTTCTGGACCAGACCTGTACTGTTTATCATATAATCACACGTGCTTATTATTAAGGTACAATTATGTGCCTGAATATAAAAAAAAAAAAAATACAAAATTGCAGAACACAAAACAAAAATTCACAATCACTGTTTTTGGGGTTCAGCTACCTGTCAATTGAACACCTTCTTCCATTGATATTTGTTTATTCTTTTAATGCTAATTCCACTCCTTCCTTTTAAAAAATCACAAGGTTTTTGTTTTACAAAGAAGGGAGTGGAATTGCATCAAACAAATAGAACAAGCATTTGCAATGCAATGGTTTTGCCTTTTGAAAAGTTTGAGCTATTGGCATTGTAAATGACAAAATTTGTATTTTTGTGTTGGTTTTGAAAACAGATAAATAAATGCCAATAGTTTAATCTCTGGCAAATGCCACACAAAAACACACAGACCCCCCCCCCCCACACACACACAGACCCACACACAGACCCACACACACCAACAGAGCCCCCCCACACACACACACAGCCACACACACACACACAGAGCCACACACACAGAGTCACACACACAGAGCCACACACACAGACCCCCACACACACAGACCCACACACACACAGACCCACACACACACAAACCCACACACACAGACTCACACACACACAGAGAGCCACACACAGAGCCACACCCAGAG
This sequence comes from Lissotriton vulgaris, assembly GCF_964263255.1. NCBI lineage: Eukaryota > Metazoa > Chordata > Amphibia > Caudata > Salamandridae > Lissotriton > Lissotriton vulgaris. Next base: position 86,069,487 of record NC_141697.1, on the reverse strand, counting down.
CCACACACACACCCAGAGCCACACACACACACACACACCCAGAGCCACACACTCCCACCCAGAGCCACACACACCCATCCAGAGCCACACACACCCCCACCCAGAGCCACACACACCCACCCAGAGCCACACACACACCCACCCAGAGCCACACACACACCCACCCAGAGCCACACACACCCACTCAGGAGAGCAAGCACAGCGAGGGGGCAGGGAAGCAAGCACAGCCAGGGGGCAGGGAAGCAGGCACAGCTCCTTGGTGAGTTTTGTGTGCAGGGAAATAAAGGATGAACCCCTGGGGTCTTGTTTGTGTGACTCTCCAGCTGACAGCGAGCAGCACCCAATGTTCTTATAAGTGCAAATATTTTGCGATGCATTGTACGGTGCCAGATCCTGCGGCCTCGGAAAGTTTGTCTCCAGACACGATGGGAAAAATGGTGGCTTTTATCCAAAGCCAAGGACGTAGCTTCCAATTGTGTACCAGGTGCAGTGGCACCTGGACTGGGGGGTGGGTGGGGGGAGAGGGTACATTCAACCCTAATTAACCCTATCTTTCACCGTTGAAATTGCTGCCAGCGGGGTCCATTCCTTCCTTGCACTAGGGCCCACGACACACTGGGTACTATGCCATTTTCCAAAACTTTTAAAAAACTGTGCCCTAAAATTGTCTGTTGTCTTGCATAAGTCACCTGGTGACTGAATTTCCACAACAAAATTAACCTGACTGCCAAGCATCTTGTCCTGTTTGTTTTCGTAAGTATTGTGTGCTACCTCAACTTTCACAGTGAAACATAATACATTTGGAACAAAGTGTCAGTCTTGTCAGAAATATGAACTTAAATAATGGGCTCGAGTTATGGATCTGGTAATAAGACACATAACGCGTAACCCGAACCAGCTCTGCATTTGAATTGACTGCACATTTTTGCTCAGTGGACGACTGTGGTGCCATAGCGGCCATATGCTACTCAACCGATGTGCTTCTTCCTCAGGGCCAGGGTTTCATTCTTGCCCATGGGCTCACACATGGTGGCACCTGTGATGCTGGTGGGCCGCTGGTGAAGTTTGCTGATGTACTCTCGCGGACGGAGAGAACCGAGGTGATGCAATCCAGTCCCACAATTGGTAATTGAGATGTGGGGTTACGGGTACATAACCACATGTGTTAAACATGCATTTAATCCAGCTGCTGGCCTTAAAATGTTGGGCACTCCTATAAAGTTTACACAGAGGTGATGCAATCCGGTCCCACAATAGGTAATCTGAGATTTTCCCACTCATTTATGTCCATTATTTCACTCGGTCCAATATAACTGAAGAATTTAACAGAAAGTAAAAGCCATCATCAGACTAGTACTGTTGCATCTGAACTACACCCACCGTGCACGTGTGGAGCATCTGTCCAATGAGGAAATAGAAATTTTACATGGCCAATGTGTCCCCTGCGTGTACCCCACGTTTAGTGTACTTGCATGTCATCCATGCATTTTCCCTCTCATGTCTGTAATAATGATGCCTCTGCATTTACGTCCCACATTAGGATGTCAGTTACCAAGTCTCCCATGAAAGAAACGTTAATTCTGCACTGAGGCCTATGTTACCCATGTGTTTGCATTGTGCACTTTTAATATATCGAAATGAACCCATTTTGTGGCTCAGCCTGAGCCAGGACCCGAATGAAGGTTTTCATGCCTCCAGACACTCTGAAAGCTGCAGCTACGTATCCCTGACCTCTCGCATACTTTTGGCTCAGCCGAGAGGGGCCCAGCCCGGGGTGCCAAGACAGTATTTTGCAAAACAGTTATCTGCTTGCTCTACAGAATCACATTCCTGCCTGGTGAAGAAGGTAAACAGAACCCGTCTGCAGAGATAGGGCCTAGCCTTTCTGTCTCCGTTTAAGTGATTTGCAGTGCTCGCATCCATAGAAAGCCCAAAGCCCCCACGCACTGAGCGAAGAAATATATGAAATAGATGCCCACACTGGCTCTTGGTGATGAGCAACCTTTGCTTGAGCGACCTTTTACTTCAGATAATACATCCCCGGACCTAAGATATCAGATAATACCAGACGTGCAGGTCGTCCTGACACTGAAGGCCTCTCTACTAGATCGAAAGTCAGCTCCCCCCAGCTTCCCCCCAGTTACACGTTAGTTGCACGTCATGACCAAGTTGCGCACACAAGTAGGGCAAAGGTTCCAGCTGGCCATGCGACCCCCTCCATGCATCCACCCACCTATGACTCACCTATGACTCCTCAAGTGAACGCCCACATGTACGCCCTCATGCACGCCCACATGCTCTTATCTCTTTCTTTCTCTTGCTCTGCCTGGAGCGCTCCTCCCTATGTACAAGATTGAATGTATAAATATTGTACTCTGTGAATAAAGTTTAGAAGACCCTTCCTGAACCTTAGTGGTGATGGAACTGATTCTCCCTTAACTCGAGTTACTGAAATAAAGCCCTTTTGAATCGGACACCACGGACTCTGCCTCTCATTATATGCATGACCCTTTGTTTAAGTATAGAAATTATTACAGGGTAATATTTTATTTACCACATAAATCTGGCGCCCGAATAGGTACAAATCCCCTTCCCCACGCGCCGGAGATGTAGGTCCAGCCCTAGCCCCCTTCTACAGCTGTGACGGACTTCAAAGTGTACACGCCAGCGGGACTTCCTGCTTACTCCCTCAGGCCCACGGAGGAGACGGACTGCGACCAGGCATCCACACGAGGCGGTGAGGATCGCGGATCATCCCAACCAGAGCCCAACCCGTGAGAGAGCAAGGTCCGAGGTTTCCGAAGGTCCACCTGTTCCTCGGCGCATGCGCAGTATCAAGTTCGCGCAGTATCAAGTTTCCGAGGCCTTCAAGTTCTGCTTCCCAGTGAGTACCACTATGGGGAACGCATAAAGTTCAAGACGGGTTCATTTATTTGAGCTCGGTAAAGACGTGTCCGTTCATACGAGCACGGTAAAGACGTGTCTCCTTAAGAGACCGGTATGGTTGTACTGTATTCCAGTGCATAAAGTTAACTGTTTTCAAGTACATGTTTAACTCCATGTATCAGGTTAGACTGTTATCTGTTTTAGTGTTTTAGTGTTGTAGTGTGAATGATTGTTTCAGTCAGAGTATTTTTGTGTTTATTGTGTTGTTCATTACGTTGGTTTCAACATGCCACTGTTTTCGAAATTACGTCAGATAGGGACCAGGAAAGGTATCTTAGAAGAGCCAGTTAACATCCCGCCTAGAGACACACCTGGTCATTACATGTATAATAAGCACGGGCTAGATGCCGTATTGTATTTAGAACTATGGGTAGATTACACAAAGGATTTAGAGGAAAAGTACAGATGGCCTATTTCGGGAACATGGGATTCTGAATGCATTATGAAAGTAGAGGAAGCGCTATGGAAAAGAAAAGCAAGTCCCTCTCAGAAAGATGCCATTGAGTTATGGCGCAAAGAGTCGCATAGGAGATCAGAGAAAGAATTCCACCAAGCAGAGAGAAGTAAACAAGCAGCGGAAAAAGCCAAAGAAAAAGAACTGCGGGAGGAGGGGGAACGAGTCAAGGCAGAACAGGCTGATAGAGAAAGAAATGCCGTCGTTACTGGTATTTATCCCGTCCTCTCAGAAGAACTAGCTAGAGTGACCCCCTCAGAAACACCCCGTAGGTCGCGTACGCCACCACCTGTACCCTTTAGAGTACGTAGAAAAAAGCCAACAGCCTCCGAAGCTTTTATTTCCTCCTATCTAGAAGAGTCCGCACCGGACTATGTAAACGCAGATTTCCCTCCGCCCCCATCAGCGGCTCAGCTCCAACAGCTCCAGCAGGTCGTGAAAGACGACGTAGGGCCAGGGGCCGTAGGGTGAGGGGGGCCAATGCCAATGCCAATGCCAATGCCAACGCCAACGCGAACGTCAACGCCTACGTTAACGTCAACGCCATATAAGTTTACTGTAGATGTAGCAATCTCACACTGTATTTACGATCCAGAACCAGAAAAGGGTTCAATGCTCGTGTTTTCACTAAGACTAAGAAAAGCCGTCGACTATTTGGTCACACTACCAGACATGAAAGAACACCTAGATAAAATATACCGTTTCATCAGGACGGGGCAGGGACCCGAGTGTATAGAAGAGGCCATGGAACACAGAAAGATAGGGGTTAAGAACTACATCCTACGTTTTATGATTAACTGCCTGATCAGGGAACAAGACCAAGGAGACGGGGATGTAAATCATGGTTTGATAGAATGGAGTGATAACATAGATGCCGGTAGGCATGATAAACAGGGACAGACAGATAGCATAACGATGAAAATACGAAGGGAAATATTAGCGATACACAGAGTAGGATCTGACGAGAAGGGTGAGTCATCATCGGAAGAGTCAGAAATCGAGGCGAAGGACAAAATGAATTATGTAGGCAAGGCACGACAGTTTGACAGGCCCAAGTGCCTCGACTACCGTAAACAGGGTTCGGCTATAAAAGAAAGATATTCCCTTGAAAATCTATTCCAAGCTACTGAAAAAGCACTGAAACGACGGATAGAGAGCGAACGATCTCACACCCCACACGAAAAGGAATTGGCCCGGTCAGCCACCCAGTGGGTGTCCAATTCTAATATATATAGCAATGATATAGTGGCTCAGACTTTCTTGAGCCTTCCGCCGAACGAACAGCGTTTGGCCCGTATTTACATGGTCCAACATTTGATAACGTTGTATGAAAGTCAATATTCCGATCCTGGTCACTTGTATAAATTACTGGACGACATACTTCTAGAAAGATGGACAGGCCTAGGCACTGACTTAATTAACGTCATTCTGGATCAACGACATAAGTACTTAAATTCTCTGACCACATGCATGCTTCCCGCCCCACACCACGACAGAAAGCACCTATACGTAGACAGACAGAAACCCCTACGAGAGGTACATCCCGTCAAAAATGCAACCGGTGAGCTGCAACGAGTGTATGTTTACACCCCCTTGACGAAATTAGAAATACTGGAAATGAAAAAGATGTTGCCCTGCCATGATAAAGACCCGGGGGGTTCCACCGAGAATTAAAAGACATTCTTCGCATCGGAGATTATACGTACGCTGACATTCTGAAACTATTGAAAGTACTATTGCCTGCTGGTATTTATGAAAAGCTTAAGGAAAAAGACTGGGAGGTGGGAGAGAAAAAGTTAAGTTGGGCAGAATTGGAAACAGAGGATAAAGCCAAGCTTCCGGGGGTTGGTCTTGGGGACAAAACTAGAGAACTACCTGAACTCCTGATACAGGTTTTGCCAAGACTATTGATTACTAAAAAGGAAGACTGGGATGCTATTTCAGCCTGTAAACAGAAGCAAGAAGAGGACACAAGTGATTTCTATTCTAGATTCGAGAAATGCTTTGCAATTAATAGTGGCCTTAAGCCCAGTAGTGAGTCATATCCTCATCTTTTCGTGAGTAAACTAGTAGAGAATTCCCTACCCCAGATCAAGAATAGAGTACTGAAGGTTGAGAGTACTTGGCAAGCAAACAGCCCTTCACAAATGTTGCAAATGCTACAATATCATCAGAACAGGATTAGAGAAGAGCAGGATCAGGAAAAGAGACGCATGAAAGAGACAAAAATGAAGGTGCTGGTTGCCCAAACGGTACCAGCAAACACGAACAAAAATGGCAAAAATGTCACGACACCTGTCAAAGGGAACTGTAATTATTGCAAGCAACCAGGTCACTATGTAAATGAATGTGCTGTCCTGAAACACAATATAGCTACAGGCAAGACAAAAGAACGACCACACGTTCCTAGGCAAAATAGCACCCCACAGAACACACAACAGACAGTGGCGAATTTTCCACCCCCACCACCACCTGTTAATGCCCCGACACAAATGTATCAGTACACACAGTCAGACTATCCAGAATACCAAGCATACTCATGAAACAGCCTTGATAGGGAAGTTGGCTTGCCCCTTATTGAGGTTCCTGTAGATCAAGAGGGTCCTTATGTACATAGTTGTGTATTGGGACAAGACAGAAATTTTCTGATTGACACAGGGGCAGGCAGAACTACCATCAGCCATGACGAGGTTCCAGGGGCACCCCTCTCGGGCTCACAGAATGTTTCCCTGGGATTTTCAGGAAAGCCTATTGTTAATGAAGTCTCAAAACCAGTTTCCCTAGGAGTCGGTCCATTGTCACGTACCACAGACTTGCTACTTACTAAATCATGTCCAGAAAACTTACTTGGTATAAAGACATTAAAAGAACTAGGAGCAGTTATATGTTGTTCTCCGGAAGGAGTGCGATTGTTTTTACGTGATTTTAAGGGACATTATGTGTTGAAAGATTTTGACCACAGACTCCAGAATGTACCACAGCACCTATGGGCACAAGGTCCGACTGATGTAGGTTACATGAACATAACACCACACCGTGTCACACTCAAAGCAGGAGTAGTGCTACCACGTATACGACAATACAAGTTACCACCTGATGCCGTAGTGACCTTATTGAAAATTATTGACGAGCTCATTGCACAAGGGGTGGTAGTGGAGACTGACTCGAATGTATGTAATTCGCCAGTTATTCCTATCCTTAAACGAACAGACCCTAATGCACCACCAGTTTACAGACTAGTTGTTGACCTTCGAGAATTGAATAAATGTGTAGTCCCTCAATACCCAGTGGTCCCAGACATTTCTTCATTACTGACTGCTATTGATTCTGAGGCAACGTTCTTTACAGTCATTGACTTGAAGAATGCTTTCTTTAGCGTTCCAATTCATCCAGACAGCCAGTATCTCTTCGGATTCAGTTTAAATGGACGCAGTTTTAAATTTACGAGAGCTCCCCAAGGTTTTACAGAGAGTCCTAGCATTTACAGCCAAGCATTAAAGAGACAACTGGACAGTATTAATATGCCTACCAACACTGCACTGCTCCAGTACGTAGACGACATCCTAATTACAGCACGATCAGAACCAGACTGCGAGAATGCATCACTGACAGTTTTACACTTTCTGGCAGACAAGGGGCACAAAGTGTCCCCTTCAAAGTTACAATTCTGTGCACAGCAAGTGGTGTACCTTGGACACTTGCTGTCCAAGAGGGGTAGACAGCTGACACAAGAACGTATTCAGTTAATTGCTAACCTTTCACAGCCAAAGACACAAAAGGAAGTACGGGCCTTCATTGGCCTCACTTCATACTGCAGACAATGGATTCCCCAGTATGCCTATCTAGCCAAACCACTCATACAGTTGACAACACAGGAGGCAGCGTCTTCGACTGTCCTCCCTTGGACACAAGAACATACCTTGGCATTTGAAGAATTAAAAAGAGCCTTATGTCAAGCGCCAGTCTTAGCGACTCCTAGTTACAGCAAACCCTTTATGCTTTTCGTAACTGAACGAGATGGAACAGCATTTTCTGTCCTCACACAAGATCAAGCAGGAAAACACAAGCTGTGTGCTTATTTTTCTAGTACACTGGATCCAGTGGCCCAGGCTCTGCCTGCGTGCCTGAAATCAGTTGCAGCAACAGCCCTAGCCATAAGACAAAGTGACTCCATAGTGCTGGGACACCCCCTGATAGTACAGGTACCACATGCAGTGGAAGATCTCTTGAACAGGACACAGACACAACACTTGACTGTAGCGAGACTGACAGGATATGAACTGACGTTATTTCAACCACACATAGAAATCAGACGATGTAACATTCTTAACCCTGCTACACTTTTGCCCTCAAGTACAGTAGACACCGCACCACATGACTGTGTGGAAGTAATGAATACAGTAACGAAACCAAGACAAGACTTGACAGATATTGCATTGCCAGACCCTGACCTGACACTTTATGTAGATGGTTCATGCATGAGAACGAGTGCAGGAGAGTTAGTGGCAGCATATGCCGTGACCACTGCTACTGAAGTCATAGAGACACAAAGAATAGACACATTGTCAGCACAAGCAGCAGAGCTCATCGCTCTGACACAAGCCTGCATAAGAGCTAAGAACTTGAAAGTGAACATTTATACAGATTCACAATATGCATTCGGCGTAGTTCATGATTTCGGAGTCCTGTGGAGGAAGAGAGGTTTCTTGACCTCCCATGGGGCAAAAATTCAGCATGGCCCGCTTATTCAGGCTCTGTTAGAAGCAATACATTTACCTACAGCCATAGCTATCCTGAAATGCAAAGCACACACGAAGGTTACAGATACCATTTCCTAGGGTAATGACCTGGCAGACCGAACTGCTAAACTTACAGCCCAGACACCAACAGACACGACAAAGACAGAGGTACCATTACTGACAAAAAGTATGACAGTCAGGGATCCTTCTCAAGATGTACTCGACATACAGACACATGCCACTTCAGATGAAATAAAGAAATGGACTGAACAAGGAGGGGTCCAGACTGACCAAGGTTGGATGACTAAAGGCAAAGCTACATGGTTTCTTCCAGACTCCATGGTACAAGTGATCATAAACACAGCACATAGTCCAGCACACTTGGGAGAGAAAGCAATGTTAGACAGCTTACAGAATATCTGGTTTAACAAGCACCTGCGTGCAGCAGCGAAGCAAAAAGTGCGAACCTGTATGATCTGTTGCCAGTTCAATCCAGGTAAAGGCATTCCGGTGGAACAAGGCGGATTTCATCCTCCTGACCATCCTTTTGAGGTCCTCCAGATGGATTATATCCAGATGGACAGATGTAGAGGTTACAAGTATGTCTTGGTAGTTGTGTGTGCACTATCTAGATGGACAGAAGCGTACCCAGTCCCAGATTATACTGCTGTGACAACCGCCAGGCAATTGGTGCGTGAATACTTCCCCAGATACGGATTGCCCCGTGTCGTGTACTCAGACAATGGTCAGCCTTTTTTCTTCTGAATTAATGAAACAAGTGTCCCTTCTGTTAGGATATCAGTGGAAGTTTCATTGTGTACGACACCCTGAAGCAGCAGGCCTTGTAGAACGACATAATCAGACAATAAAGACGAAATTAGCAAAGATCTGTGCAGAAAAAGGCGTGGATTGGATGGTAGCCTTGCCGGTTGCCCTCTTTTACATGCGTATGGTAGCTCATTCCAGAACAGGCCTATCTCCGTATGAAGTGGTTTTCGGTAGACCGCCGAATATGTGGGGTACACCTATGCCTAAGAAAGTAACTGATGTTGACAGTAACATGCTGACAGATTACCTGGCTTCCTTGATGTCTGCACTACTCTCTTGTCGTTCACAGGTTGCCGCCGCCTTCCCTGACAACACCCAAGTCAAGGAGCATGCCATAGTCCCTGGTGATTTCGTCTTCGTGAGGAACTTTGATCGATCAAGCCCCCTTGAGCCGCGCTGGAAGACACCGAAATTAGTATTACTGACCACGAGGACAGCGATCAAAGTCGAAGGAAGAAAAGGATGGCTTCATGCCCATCATTGTAAAAAGTACTTTGGAGATTCTGGAACTTTGATAAAGACAAAAGACAGTACAGACTTTGAGCCCCCTTTGCTAGAAAAGACTCTGCAGCAAGAGTACAGGTCCAAATTACGATCTAGAAAGTCAGACAGCATTTAATTGTTTAAGTCCACTAGGTGGTGAATCGGTTAGACAGGTTCCTGACATGTATAAGATCGTAGACCAGAATAGTAAAAAGAGCAAAATGAAAGAAAAATACTGCAAGATATTACGCAGTAGATGTATAGTAACTCTGATTTTTCTGTCTCTTCTGTGCATCACAATAATATGTATCAGCTTGACACTACATGTTTTCTTTCCTCCTATTGCCTCACATATACACTTTTCCTTTAATGACACTTTAGAGCATACATTCAGTGATCTGCCTCCCCATGAACTGTCATATCGACTAGCCCTGCGCAACAATACTTTTATTCGAATGTTGCACTGTTCTCATCAGACCAGCAATGCGACAGATTGCTGGGTATGTGGCCAACTTCCACCTTATCAAAAGACGAAGGGAGTTCTGCCCTTCTTCCCTTTTCCGTTCTCGCACAATGATTCGTGCGGAGCACGGTTTGCCTTAATGTCATCACTAGACAGAAAGTCCATAGTTTACCAGGGCGACTGGATATGGGGAAATTTGAATAAAGTAATGAAGGAGGCATGTTTTCCAGACGATGACGGTCTTCCCCAAAGGAAGGGGACCGATCTAGAAAATGAAGAGTACGAGCAAGGAAATGCTTCCCTTAGCTTTATGATTTTGAAAGTTCAGCCCAAGCAAAATGCAGGTCCACCGACTATTACAGTCCTACCAGTTAAAGGTGATTTGTGAGTTAGAAAGAAAGGATCAGTACATATGGGACACAGCGAGTGTAATGCTGTAGTCGAGTTTCATGATAAAGGAAAGTCTTCTTTCAAAGCATCTCGCCATACCTATTTCATTTGCGGTCAGACAGCCTATGTACATCTGCCCTTAGACTGGAGTGGGACGTGCTATATAGCGTTCCTGCTGCCACCCGTCTTTCTAGCCCCATCCCATTATCATTGAGATTCACGACTAGAGCATGTTAGACACCGGAGAGAGACCGATTCCGCCGAGATTGATCAGACTGAGACAGCTTGGGAGCAATATACAGATTTCAATAGAGGATTCTTTTTCTTCATAGGTCCCGTCCAAAACAGTAAACTCATACGCAGGTTAACAAGAACTCTAGAAGCAGTAGTAAATGAGACTGCATCTGCTCTGGCGAACTTGACCCAGGAGCAGTCTGCCATGCGACTTGTTGTTCTTCAGAACCGTTTTGTTCTTGACGTCATCCTGGCAGATAGGGGCGGGGCTTGTAGAGTGATCGGCTCCAGTTGTTGCGTTTTCATTCCGAATAACGCGCCATCTGTGTACGCAGCAATAACAAGGCTCCACAAAATTGCTCATGATATACACCAAGACCCAGGCACATGGACTTGGTCCGGTTGGCTCTGGGGTGTAATATCGGCATGGGGATGGAAAGTGTTGTCGTTCCTAGGAATGATACTGCTTATGATATTCGGCTGCTGTCTCTGTCTGCAGTGTGGCCCGGCGATTTGCGGCCTGTGTGCCACTGCCTGTGTTCCCCATCCACGTATACAAAAGATCAAAGATGAACAAATGATGCTGTATGATCAGATATACGGTATCATGAATATAGATGTATCCTGAAGGGTACAGTAGGGGACATGGAGGGAATGAGGAAATAGAAATTTTACATGGCCAATGTGTCCCCTGCGTGTACCCCACGTTTAGTGTACTTGCATGTCATCCATGCATTTTCCCTCTCATGTCTGTAATAATGATGCCTCTGCATTTACGTCCCACATTAGGATGTCAGTTACCAAGTCTCCCATGAAAGAAACGTTAATTCTGCACTGAGGCCTATGTTACCCATGTGTTTGCATTGTGCACTTTTAATATATCGAGATGAACCCATTTTGTGGCTCAGCCTGAGCCAGGACCCGAATTAAGGTTTTCATGCCTCCAGACACTCTGAAAGCTGCAGCTACTTATCCCTGACCTCTCGCATACTTTTGGCTCAGCCGAGAGGGGCCCAGCCCGGGGTGCCAAGACAGTATTTTGCAAAACAGTTATCTGCTTGCTCTACAGAATCACATTCCTGCCTGGTGAAGAAGGTAAACAGAACCCGTCTGCAGAGATAGGGCCTAGCCTTTCTGTCTCCGTTTAAGTGATTTGCAGTGCTCGCATCCATAGAAAGCCCAAAGCCCCCACGCACTGAACGAAGAAATATATGAAATATATGCCCACACTGGCTCTTGGTGATGAGCAACCTTTGCTTGAGCGACCTTTTACTTCAGATAATACATCCCCGGACCTAAGATATCAGATAATACCAGACGTGCAGGTCGTCCTGACACTGAAGGCCTCTCTACTAGATCGAAAGTCAGCTCCCCCCAGCTTCCCCCCAGTTACACGTTAGTTGCACGTCATGACCAAGTTGCGCACACAAGTAGGGCAAAGGTTCCAGCTGGCCATGCGACCCCCTCCATGCATCCACCCACCTATGACTCACCTATGACTCCTCAAGTGAACGCCCACTTGTACGCCCTCATGCACGCCCACATGCTCTTATCTCTTTCTTTCTCTTGCTCTGCCTGGAGCGTTCCTCCCTATGTACAAGATTGAATGTATAAATATTGTACTCTGTGAATAAAGTTTAGAAGACCCTTCCTGAACCTTAGTGGTGATGGAACCGATTCTCCCTTAACTCGAGTTACTGAAATAAAGCCCTTTTGAATCGGACACCACGGACTCTGCCTATCATTATATGCATGACCCTTTGTTTAAGTATAGAAATTATGACAGGGTAATATTTTATTTACCACACCAAGTGATTAAGAAGTTCTAGACAACCTAGAAACAGCGCGAGACCGCTCCTTCACCTCCCCTCTCTTCGTGCTCTCCACTGACTGCCTGAATCTAGAGGCTCCGACTTCATAGGAAAGCGTATAGCTCTTTGTGACAAAAAGTGCGCAAGATCCCACTTCTTGTAACAAAAAAGTTAAAACCAAACTGGCTGCAATCCTGCCCGTTCTTTCCCTTCAACAAATCTAGTACCAGGGGAAACTCCTTCGGGGTCCGCAAGGCTGAGATGTGCAATTCTCCATCTGCAAGAAGTGCAAATTAGCACCGGAAACCACCAGCTCAAATTAAGCACTGGCAGAGCTTAATTTGTGAAAGAAAAAGTGCCAGTGCCAGAAGGTCTGCTCAGAAACAGCCTGGGCATCCGGTACAATTAAATATCAGTGCATGGAATACCAAGGCTGGTAGTCTTTCATCCACTGCCTCTCTCCCTGCCGCTTGTTCTCACTCGTGCAGGTTCCTGCTTTCTCCTTTTGTGACGGATTTGCCTTCTTTCTCTCCCTCCATTCTTCCGATCTGTGCTATTGCACTCATTAAATATCCGGTGCGTGAAAAGAAGTGCTGGTGCCCTCCACCGGCAACCACCGGCTCAAATTAACGACTGATCTGCACAATCTTACCTAATTACCTCAGCCTGTAGTTTTTGCAAATGAAGCCGGATTTACAAAATCTTCCCACATCACTAGTTGCTAACCACACCCACCTTGCACAATATGTGCTCATCACAGCCCATCCTGCAAACCTCCCCAATGAAGCCAGTATAAACAACCTCCCGCACTCACAATCACCTCGCACAACCTCTCTGATCACACCCCGTGCCCCTGACCTGTATTTGTGCTGTTCGTCCTCACACTGAAGTCATTGCTGGTTATTGTTACCTATCTGCGCTCTGTTGTCGACTTTGAAAGGATGAAAGTTTGAGCGGACCCACCGGGATTCGAACCAGTGACCATGAGGTCTAACCCTGATCCCTGAGGCGCAAGCCACCAGACCTAACTCTCGCCATCCTGGACAGTGCTCCCTAATCAAGCCGCCTCTAGGCGCCTTTACAGGCCCGTGCATTATGACAGGGCCTGCGACGGTCGCAATACTGACGACTTTTAAGACAGTCACCCTGATAACTTCACCTTCGCCCAGATGGTGAAACGCGTGTGACGTGCTCTCAGGGTCACGCAAACTCTTCTCTATTTATAGCAGAATCTTACTGTATCTTAAACTCCACCATGTCCAGCCCGACACATGCATAAAACGTACTTACATCAACTTCCAGACCGACACCATTCCAGCTATCGCCACATTCTGCGACTCCCCGGGTCCCCGGAAGACTTCACCCCGGAACAGCTGCTGGGGGCTCGACTTTCCATGCCCCCGCGCCACCCCGGACACCCCCAGCCAGCGCGAGGCCCGGCTGAGTCTCACCTTTGGTTTCCCTGGAGCGTATCAATAGATACAAGTCACTGGCTGCTGAGGAGGTTGGTCACACCAGCTGGAAAGAGCAGCATCATTGCGTGCAGATGATCTGCGCCAGGGGCCACGGGCAAACAGACAGCGGGAGGGCGGGCGGACACACGGACAGCGGGAGGGGGGTGGGCACACGGACAGCGGGGGGGATCACACGGACAGCGGGAGGGGAGGCGGGCACACGGAAAGTGGGAGGGGGCGGGGTAACGGGCTCACGGACAGCGGGAGGGGGGCGGGTGAACGGGCTCACGGACAGCGGGAGGGGGGGGCGGGTTAACGGGCGCACGCACAGCGGGAGGGGGGGCGGGCGGGCACACAGACAGCGGGAGGGGGGCGGGTTAACAGCACACGGACAGCGGGAGGGGGGTGAGCAAACAGCCAGCGGGACAGGGAACAAGACTAACAAAGAACACAAACATCGGGGGGGAAAAAAAAGTGCACGCCCTCAGTGGCCACATCTTCATGACGTTGCGGAGAGGGAAAGAATCGGGAGGGGGGATGGCACACGGACAGCGGGAGGGGGGGATCACATGGACAGCGGGAGGGGGGATCACACGGACAGCGGGAGGGGGGGCGGGCACACGGAAAGTAGGAGGGGGGCGGGGTAACGGGGTCACCGACAGCGGGAGGGGGCGGGTGAACGGGCTCACGGACAGCGGGAGGGGGGGCGGGTTAACGGGCACACGGACAGCGGGAGGGGGGGCGGGTGGGCACACGGACAGCGGGAGGGGGGTCAGCAAACAGCCAGCGGGACAGGGAACAAGACTAACAAAGAACACAAACATCGGGGGAAAAAAAAAAAAAAGTACACGCCCACAGTGGCCACGTCTTCATGACGTTGAGGAGAGGGAAAGAATCGGCGGAACGCCCACCAATCGCCTCGGGAAATGACGGACAGTTCTCTCTTCCAATGGCTAGCCTCCATTTATGGAGCTAGCCAATGGAAGAGAGAGGCGGAACGAAGGCCACACTGTTGTAACATTAGATTTCGCCTGCGCCGAAAAGCTGCTTTCGACGAGGCGAAACCTAAAAATATAAATATCCGGAGGTGTGTACGTCTAAAAATGCGATGGAAGGGGGCCATGTTAACTCAAAGAATGACTATCTCTCAACTTATAATTCTCAATGACTGTGCCTACACATGGAAAACAACTTAATATGGAGTTAGCTGTGTATAGAGTAAAAGGCCGGAGAAGACAGGAATTGGGTCGCAGAATTTGGGCTCATGTTACGGAACGGCTAGAATGAAGTCGCTGTGTTTGGTCAATGCTTGTTTTCATTATTGTTTTTCTTCTTTTTTATGAATTTCTATACTGTGTATCAACTCACACGAGTTATCTGTATAATTCTTGAATTATGTATTGCCTTAACTTTCTGTTGAACTAATAATAATTTTTTTTTAAAAGGAAAACAACTTACTAAGGAAGTAACTCTTCAACCAGAAACATTATTAGGTGATAGAGTTGTATAGAGACACTGATTATTCCAATATCTTTAAAATGTGGGGGGCTTTCTCACAGACCATCCAAAAAATAAAAGAGTGATCCACTGATAGAAGGCCAGAACAATGTTTGTCATGGGTAGAAAATCAGACTGGAGGGTTTAGCCTCTGCCTGGTCCCTGTTGGTGGCAGTCTCTCCATCGACAGTGATAGACACATCTCGCTGATGGAAAGGCTGCTGACAGTGGGTGGTAATTGATGCCCAAAATAAAATCAAGAAATGGTTGGTCATACTAAAGCTTAATATGTTATTTTATGTTATGTTACCATGATTTGTAAAGCGCAAACAGCTGCCCCAGCCAAGGGGCGTCCAGGCGCTGACAGCAGACAGGGCCTGCGACGGTCGCAATACTGACGACTTTTAAGACAGTCACCCTGATAACTTCACCTTCGCCCAGATGGTGAAACGCGTGTGACGTGCTCTCAGGGTCACGCAAACTCATCTCTATTTATAGCAGAATCTTACTGTATCTTAAACTCCACCATGCCCAGCCCGACACATGCATAAAACGTACTTACATCAACTTCCAGACCGACACCATTCCAGCTACCGCCACATTCTGCGACTCCCCGGGTCCCCGGAAGACTTTACCCCGGAACAGCTGCTGGGGGCTCGACTTTCCATGCCCCCGCGCCACCCCGGACACCCCCAGCCAGCGCGAGGCCCGGCTGAGTCTCACCTTTGGTTTCCCTGGAGCGTATCAATAGATACAAGTCACTGGCTGCTGAGGAGGGGGGTCACACCAGCTGGAAAGAGCAGCATCATTACGTGCAGATGATCTGCGCCAGGGGCCACGGGCACACAGACAGCGGGAGGGGGGGCGGACACACGGACAGCGGGAGGGGGGCGGGCACACGGACAGCGGGAGGGATCACACGGACAGCGGGAGGGGAGGCGGGCACACGGAAAGCGGGAGGGGGGCGGGGTAACGGGCTCACGGACAGCGGGAGGGGGGCGGGTGAACGGGCTCACGGACAGCGGGAGGGGGGGCGGGTTAACGGGCGCACGCACAGCGGGAGGGGGGGCGGGCGGGCACACAGACAGCGGGAGGGGGGCGGGTTAACAGCACACGGACAGCGGGAGGGGGGTCAGCAAACAGCCAGCGGGACAGGGAACAAGACTAACAAAGAACACAAACATCGGGGGAAAAAAAAGTACACGCCCTCAGTGGCCACATCTTCATGACGTTGCGGAGAGGGAAAGAATCGGGAGGGGGGATGGCACACGGACAGCGGGAGGGGGGGATCACATGGACAGCGGGAGGGGGGATCACACGGACAGGGGGAAGGGGGCGCGGGCACACGGAAAGTAGGAGGGGGGCGGGGTAACGGGGTCACCGACAGCGGGAGGGGGCGGGTGAACGGGCTCACGGACAGCGGGAGGGGGGGCGGGTTAACGGGCACACGGACAGCGGGAGGGGGGCGGGTGGGCACACGGACAGCGGGAGGGGGGTCAGCAAACAGCCAGCGGGACAGGGAACAAGACTAACAAAGAACACAAACATCGGGGGGAAAAAAAGTACACGCCCACAGTGGCCACGTCTTCATGACGTTGAGGAGAGGGAAAGAATCGGCGGAACGCCCACCAATCGCCTCGGGAAATGACGGACAGTTCTCTCTTCCAATGGCTAGCCTCCATTTATGGAGCTAGCCAATGGAAGAGAGAGGCGGAACGAAGGCCACACTGTTGTAACATTAGATTTTGCCTGCGCCGAAAAGCTGCTTTCGACGAGGCGAAACCTAAAAATATAAATATCCGGAGGTGTGTACGTCTAAAAATGCGATGGAAGGGGGCCATGTTAACTCAAAGAATGACTATCCCTCAACTTATAATTCTCAATGACTGTGCCTACACATGGAAAACAACTTAATATGGAGTTAGCTGTGTATAGAGTAAAAGGCCGGAGAAGACAGGAATTGGGTCGCAGAATTTGGGCTCATGTTACGGTACGGCTAGAATGAAGTCGCTGTGTTTGGTCAATGCTTGTTTTCATTATTGTTTTTCTTCTTTTTTATGAATTTCTATACTGTGTATCAACTCACGCGAGTTATCTGTATAATTCTTGAATTATGTATTGCCTTAACTTTCTGTTGAACTAATAATATTTTTTTTTAAAAAGGAAAACAACTTACTAAGGAAGTAACTCTTCAACCAGAAACATTATTAGGTGATAGAGTTGTATAGAGACACTGATTATTCCAATATCTTTAAAATGTGGGGGGCTTTCTCACAGACCATCCAAAAAATAGAAGAGTGATCCACTGATAGAAGGCCAGAACAATGTTTGTCATGGGTAGAAAATCAGACTGGAGGGTTTAGCCTCTGCCTGGTCCCTGTTGGTGGCAGTCTCTCCATCGACAGTGATAGACACATCTCGCTGATGGAAAGGCTGCTGACAGTGGGTGGTAATTGATGCCCAAAATAAAATCAAGAAATGGTTGGTCATACTAAAGCTTAATATGTTATTTTATGTTATGTTACCATGATTTGTAAAGCGCAAACAGCTGCCCCAGCCAAGGGGCGTCCAGGCGCTGACAGCAGAGCAACTGACACATGCGGGTGAAAATACACCTGTTGATATTCACAGTAGAGTTTCAAGTGAAGGCAACACACCTACAGGAATGCAAAGGAGAGCAACCAGTGGTCCACCTGCACCTGAAGATCTGCAAATGTATGAAATGCGCTCTCACTTATTATTTATTCACATCGTGTCCGATTCACAAAGGTAAACTTAGATGTTTGGCCTGACTATCTTCATGTCGGGATCTCCGCCTGGAGTGCGGACATGAAGATAGTCCCCGTAAATTGCCTTTATAAATTCTCAAAGTCATAATCTTAGACGTTTGGTCTAAGTGTAGAACAAACGTCTAAGTTTACCTTTGTGAATCGGGCCCAGCATGTTGAATGTCATAATAAACTCTTTTAATGATCACACTAGTTGAGCACAAATTGATGAGAACTTGATTAAACCAATGCTCACCTAAATATAACATTTTCCACATTTGAACTTGGTGAATATGTGAGTGATATGACTACATATTAAGCTTTTTTAACTTGTTGAGTGCTGAATAAGAACAGGCAAAGAATAGCTCAGTGAGCTAATGTACTCATTCTAAATGTTTTGTGTAGGCTGATTGTGACATGTTTGAATCCTTTCAGCTCCACTTAGCCTTTCTTCCTTCCTGGGTCTGTAAATATACTGACATTGAGTTTGGCAATGTTTAACAGCTCTTATCAGTGCTTAGGTACACAATAACTCAATTAGTACTCTTTATATGTCTAGCAATTTATATTAGATCGTGAGTCCACTAGATTTTTAACTGGTCACGCTCAACATTAGTGCTCCTGAGTTTGAGTTCAACAATCTTATTTGCAAGTGAAAATCTAGCACTGCTCACTGAGGTACAGTTTCAATAGATTTGGGAAATTTCAGAGATTTCAACATTTTAATCACCATTCAATGTCAGCAGGAATATCAATTTATTATACTTGGTATCATTAAAGACAGCCCTTTACCACATGGGGAACGGGGAGAAACACAAGCCAGAGTTACCCTCGCTTAATCACAGATAAAACTAAGAAAATGAATGGGTTATGTCCGATTTAGCTTAAATCACAGCTCTCATTTGGTGGTAAATCATAAATTGGTCCTGCGACACACCCTGTATGGACATTGATAAAATCGCGAGATGCCTTTATCAGAAAGTCTTGCGGCATATACAGAAGACAATAGTTTCCCTATTTTGCAAAACATAGTTCCATTTGTGAAAGATACCTCACAAACAAAAACAGGAACGGTTGACCAATACCAACAATCACATCATGATAATTAATTGTCTGTCCCTTGTGGGCTAGACAAATACGTGATGCTTATAAAGAAAACCAAACAAGAGAGTTAGATCCCTCTCAGTTTGAAGCCTTGAACAAGTTAGATCAACTCTGAAATAATAGGTACCATACCTACACGTGGAAAGACAATTTCCCATCTGATATGCTTCTATGATTAGTAGAGATGATTTCTCTACATTTATTGAGAATGGGTGGTGTCAGAACCCAAGGCTGGTTGTGGTTGGTGGGAATGGAGAGACTCCGCCTCTGTCCATAAGGCAGCGTGCTCTCAGTGTGATAAGTAAGACATCTGAAGATAATGCTACCCTGGGGAAAAGTGTGGTCAGGGGAAAGCAAGAAACAGGTGAGCTCCTGATGATAAGATGGCTCAGCACCTCTTGGAAATTCACAAAGAATTGCTAGACCTTTGGGATCTGCACACAAAACATTAGAAGCAGATCTTTAACAAACGTGAATTACTCTAAAGCTCAGACTCAATTTGGTGCTTACTGGGATCAAGAAAGGGAAGCACAGTAACCCCGCCTAAGCTACCTGAATACAGCCAGAGAACTAAAAGAGTAGGGAGCAGCGGTCCAACGGAGCTTCAAACATGGAAGTTTCGGTACGTGAGCACAAAACAATGGATAAATACCAATGGTAAATTTCACAGGATTGCAGTGGAACAGAGGAAAGAGGGGAAACTGTCAGAGAGTCCTGCCTTGAAAGGGAGCTAGCTATCTAGGGAACTGCAGGAAGGAAAAACCAGTGGCGACTGCTTGTAATTAGAAGTTGTAGGGAAACACGGGGGAGAATATAAAAAATAGCACTTACCTGCTGCTGCGGCTGCCACCTCGGTGCTCCAGTCCCGACTCGCGATTCCCTGCACAGGGTCTCAGACTCCAATCCAGGCACTGCTCTCATGTTGGTAATACTATTTAGGCCTGAGTGGGCTGATTTGACGCTCGGTCTGGCACAGAGAGCCTGTGCCATTTCTCCACCTGGCTGTGCAACAGAGATGGGATGGGAAAATGTAAGTGCACATGTTGGTTGGCCGCCCTATGATGGCCGGCCAAACCAACATGCGCACTTACAGTGCCACACCACTCTTCCTCTCTCCTGCTAATGCAGTGACCCACCCAGGATGGCCCCACCACTGTCCTAAGACTCGGCTAGCTCTGGCTCCCTAAGAAAAACAAAATGACAATAAAAGGGCTTTATTATCATTTTTCATGTTTGCCTTTGCTGCTTCTCAGCAGTGGGGCGACCCTCCTCCGCCATAACAGAAGAGCCGCCCCTGGGAAACGCCAAACAGATGTGAACTGATAATAAGCAGATAAAGTCAAACAAAGGCTGTTGCCAAGAAGAATAGTCTATGCTTGCTGTCCTTTTAACTGTACTGGCTCTCATAACCCAGAAGTAAAACCAACAGCTGACCATTCAACCCTGAGCTTCGCCGCCCCATCTTTAAAGGGCCTTCCCAGTTTCCATCCATTGTTCTCTGGAGCCTCCAACCCAGTGTATGTTTGTGCCAATGCTGTAACTTATCAGAACCCCAGAACAAATAATGTCCTAACTGCTGGGCATTGGTTTCTGTGGGTCTGACCATTGTGAGTAAATCTTTATTGTTTGATTATTTAAAATCTTACAATATTGCCAATACAAAACATATACTATAATAGATAAAACAATAAAAAAAAGCAGTTGCTCCATAAAAATCATTACAATTCATTCTACCGCTTCATTTTATAACTTCATCCCCCAATTTTGACTTAGCTATCAATAAAAACCTTACGAAGGCAGCGTTCATAGTTATGTCGTTAGAGTGGAGACACATTTTCAGTGCGCTCCTACAAGTCCTTATTCCTCGTATATTAAAAGGAAGTTTGAGTAAAGTTCTTCTTTCCTTATGAAGTCCAGGACAAATGCATAAAAGGTGGACAATATTCTCCTCTCCATTTTTACACAGTCTACATAATGTACAACTCTCCATTCTGACCATTGGAGATCCCCGAGCCTGAGTTGGATTCCTGACAGGTAGAATTATAAATCCCACTTCTTTTGAAGCTGTTTGCTGGTCACATGAAATCAGGGTATACTCAAACATGAGTCCCTTGCTCACTGCAACACCAGGATTCAAGCAAGCCGGGCCGACGACGGCTGAAATGCCAGAAACCGGTCCCCGGAAGCTTGTCTCCTTTCCGGTGAAGAATTGGCTTGGTAGTTTGGTCTGCCCTGTCAGACTAATTTGCATATAGCCAGGTTCTGAACTGGGGTGATTCAGTGAGCTAAATAACTGTGATGGATCAAGCCCTGATCTCTTGACTGGGTAAGAGTGGTCTGCTTAATTCAGACACTCTGTTCATCACCACCCCCTTTTTGAATCGTTTTTGGCCACCACAAGTGGGGCTGGGTATACTCAGACATGAGTCCCTTGCTCACTGCACCACCAGGATTCAAGCAAGCCGGGCCGAAGACGGCTGAAATGCCAGAAACCGGTCCCCGGAAGCTTGTCTCCTTTCCGGTGAAGAATTGGCTTGGTAGTTTGGTCTGCCCTGTTCCCATGAGGCACTGGGTCAGACTAATTTGCATATAGCCAGGTTCTGAACTGGGGTGATGCAGTGAGCTAAATAACGGTGATGGATCAAGCCCTGATCTCTAGACTGGGTAAGAGTGGTCTGCTTAATTCAGAAACTCTGTTCATCACCACCCCCTTTTTGAATTGAGTTGGATTCCTGACAGGTAGAATTATAAATCCCACTTCTTTTGAAGCTGTTTGCTGGTCACATGAAATCAGTCATCAAGGAACAGATACATGCGAGGACATCATGTCTGCAACGCTGCACAACAACTACTGCCACAACCTTGGTAAAAACCCTGGGTGCTTAGGCCAGTCCAAAAGGAATGACGATGGATTCAACCCAGATCTGTGACTGGGGGTGAGTGTCTGAAAAGTTTCAGCGCTCCATCTATCATCTTGTGTTTGTGCGGTTTTCACTGCTAAGCACAACGTCCCTGCCCTTGCAACTAAACGTGCAAAGTCCAGAGTCCATCCTGAACATGATAGTAAAATGAAAGCCATAAAACAGGCAAGCCATAGACTAAACGGAGGCCGCATCAATGCCAAGCTGAAAGTCAGCGTTTCCACACGCCCCAAAAATGTTACAAGCTCCTATTAAGACAGTAAAACAAAATTAATGGGCTGAAGTAATAGCAGAGGCTGAAAGTCAATCCAGAGGGCATTTCAAATTAATATCCCTGACTTCTCTGAGGTGGCTCTGTACCTTCAGCTATGTTGTGAAGCTTAGGGCCTGTTTGCAAGTTGGGTGCTTAATTCCGTCCTGTGCGAGGACAGAATTACAAGTTTGGTTTAATACAATGTCTTCAGATACTTATCGCATGCGTTAAATAACCCAACATTAGTTCAACTTCGGCAGGCCAAGTCTGCCGAAATTTAACAGGGGAAAACATATGGTATTTACCGTATCGTGCGGATTTTCGGTGCGTTAAACACTAAAAGCAGTGTGTTATTCCCCATAAACTTATGACAGGTGTTGTTTATCGCACCCTAAAAATAACTTTCCCCATGGTATCAATATTTATCAGGGGCAATAAATAATGCCTCACAGCATACTTATGAAGTTGGACATGACTGGTAAGTGGCCTGAACCGGGCTCTGTGTCAAGCACACCAAGGTATGGCATTCCCTTACAACATACTACACCAGGGGAGGCTGACCTGTTCTATAACATGACGTGTATTTGTAAAGGGCACATATCGCCCAAGGGTATCTTGGTGCTGAATAACACATGTGTATTGTTACCAAACTCAATGGTACTCATTTTATCGACCTTAGAAGAATGAAAGGCTGAGTTGACCCGCCAGGATTTGAATGTGAAGTAGTGTGGCTCACTGGTTAGAGGCGGCAGACCCGAGAGCAGAGGACGGCCCGGGACCAGGGTTCGATTCCCGGCGCGGCAGGTTTCTGGACCAGGGTCAGCGGACTCGATAATTCTCTCGCCTCGGTGCCCACTCTGATCAGCGATCACACTCGGCAACTCTGGGCATTAGCTTGCCTCATCTTCACTAACGGCCCCACCAGACCGCCGGGGATGCCTGGTCTCACCCTGGAGATACCCATTAAGGGACCATCTCTCAGGGAAGCCAGGAAGGGTTTCGCAGCGGTCGAAGCGCCTTGGGACCCTCCGGGTAAGTAGTGCGCTATATAAATGCCTATACATACATACATACAAACCTGTGATAATGAGGTCCAACACAGGCCCCCTACAGTGGACGCATTAGTCCACTAAGCCAACAGACCGGGCATCATATGGGTCATTAAACCCAGGTATTTTGCAATGGACCCAGGAACAGCCCCTTGGTGTGCTCCTCTGTTATTTGCCCTCTGAATCACAGCTTGTTCAACGAGGGCTTTGTCTATGGGAAAAGACGCTGTCACTTCACAAACAACACCAACCATGACACTGCCAAACTCTCCTATTTCAGCCTAATTGCCAACTTGCCAATGTTAGATAAGACCTTGGTGAAATATCAATTCAATCGGGTTTACAGCTCAGTGCTCTGAATGTACTCGGCTTCGTTGTTGGGACACTGCCATCAGCATTACAGACAAGAGGGCTGACTGCTTGCTGGTCATTTGGGATCTGTCTGCTGTATGTGACACCATGGGCTGCCCCGCCCTTCTAGGCAGGCTTTTAATGATAGATGGCAAATGCAGATTCAAAAGCCATCGAAAGGTTCTCTGTGCCCTTTTACCTCCCAAGAGGCCTGTCCACCCCTGGTGTCCCTCAAGATACCCTGGCGCCACCTGTCCACCCTTTTGTGTCCATCAGAGTCCCCTGATGTCACCTGTCCACCCGGTGGTGTCCCCCACAGTACCCTGGTGCCACCTGCCCACCTTTTGGTGCACCTCAGGGTACCCTTTTGTCACCTGCCCAACCCGTGGTGTACCTCACAGTACTCTGGTGCCAACTACCCACCCAGTGGTGTCCCTTAGGGTACTCTGGTGTCACCTGTCCATTTTGTGGTGTACCTCACAGTACCCTGGTGTCACCTGCCCACCCTGTGGTGTCCCTCACAGTACCCTGGTGTCACCTGCCCACCCTGTGGTGTACCTCACAGTACCCTGGTGTCACCTGCCCACCCTGTGGTGTCCCTCACAGTACCCTGGTGTCACCTGCCCACCCTGTGGTGTCCCTCACAGTACCCTGGTGTCACCTGCCCACCCTGTGGTGTACCTCACAGTACCCTGGTGTCACCTGCCCACCCTGTGGTGTACCTCACAGTACCCTGGTGTCACCTGCCCACCCTGTGGTGTCCCTCACAGCACCCTGGTGTCACCTGCCCACCCTGTGGTGTCCCTCACAGTACCCTGGTGTCACCTGCCCACCCTGTGGTGTCCCTCACAGTACCCTGGTGTCACCTGCCCACCCTGTGGTGTCCCTCACAGTACCCTGGTGTCACCTGCCCACCCTGTGGTGTACCTCACAGTACCCTGATGTCACCTGCCCACCCTGTGGTGTCCCTCACAGTACCCTGGTGTCACCTGCCCACCCTGTGGTGTCCCTCACAGTACCCTGGTGTCACCTGTTCACCCCTGGTATCCCTTAGAGTACCCTGGTGCTATCTACCCACATTCTAGTGTCCCTCAGGGACCTTGGTGCCACTTGCCCACTTTTTGGAGCCCCTCAGTGTACCATGGTGTCAACTATCCATCCTGTGGTCTCTCTCACAGTGCCCTGGTGCCACCTGCCCACCCTTTGGTGTCTCTCATGATACCCTGGAGCGACAAGCCACACTTTGGTGTCCCTAAGAGTACCCTGGTGCCACCTGCCCACCATTTAGTGTACCTCAGAGTACCCTGGTGCCACCTGCCCACTCCTTGGTGTCCCTCACAGTACCCTAGTGCCACCTGCCCACCCTGTGGTGTCTCTCATGATACCCTGCAGCGACCAGCCACACTTTGATGTCCCTAAGGGTACCCTGGTACCACCTGCCCACCCTTTGGTGTCCCTCAGGGTACCTTGGTGCCACCTGCTATATTTAACTTCTACCCGGCCACTGAACTTAAAAACCTTTAATAATACTTTCGTTTGGCTGGGAATGGTGCGAATTATACTCTTGTCTAAAAAGATTGTCCTGGGACAAAGAGCTTTAGAGAACCAATATTAATATTTAATCTGATGATGATGATGTGTACCCCTATCAGTGAAGGAGCTCAGTTCCAAAATTACTTGCCTCTGGACTATTCTGCTAGGTTTTTATGAAACTCAGTTTGCTTTATATGGGTGTATATCAGTGCTTTATTGACACACCATGTCCGCTTTCTGTGCATCTGTGATGCAAAAGCCAATGCAGTGTCTAAAGTCTGACTCTCATTCCTAAGTGGGTGAGAGCCAGACCTGAGCTCAATACACTGATGACACGCAACTCTACCTTAAAACCTAAAGTGCCATGAACTCTACCAACTCATGACACTCAGTAAACACCTGCCGTGTGGAAATACAGAACTATGTGTGAAGAACAAAGATCAACTGGATAAAAAACAGAATTCCTTCTGTTTCCACCTTGCACCAAACACAACCAGGTTCAAGCTAACAATCCCAAAACGAACCCAAACAGCTTAACCAACAGTTCACAGCCAATGTAAAATCATTTTGATTCATCCTTGATACAGGAACACAGTGCCACAAAAACTAAGACACAAAGGCACTAACTTTCTCTCCTGAAAAAAAGTGAACCTCTTCATACCCACGACCTAATTCAGAACATAAGAACAACAGTACAGGCCTTGGTCCTCTCCCACCAGTATGGAGGCAGCTCTTAGCTCAATGGCATCCCAACACCACAATGATACCCTTGAAAGGCATCCTTCATGGCATGTCACACCTCATCAAGAGCTTGAAAAAGTTTGACCACATCACACCAATACTAAAGGAACTGCAACGGCTCCCCCAATAGGTGAGCAGCATCTTCAATAGCAGATGGGTAATCTACAAAGCCAGGATGGGTAATCTAGAAAGCCATGGTGGGTAATCTACAAAGCTAGGATGGGTGATCTAGAAAGCCAGGATGACATTGCGCATGACATCACAGTGAGTGACATCACAAGAAGTGACATCAGATATTAAGACCTCACACATATGTTTATCAGGTATATAATGAGTACATTTAAGAGCATTATGAGATTTAACAAATGAGATTTGGCGTTGGAGTTATGCCAAACAAGTGGAGCAAACCCAATGCAAAATCTGAGACTCAACTAATACTTTTATGTTTTTAAAACCTTGCCACAAAGAAATTGGTAACAAGGAGAATCATGGTAGTAGATCTGTTATGCTTAATTGGTAGCAAAGTCTACATTTTAAAATATTTGATTGGGCTAAGGCATCTACTGTGAAGGTGCCCAGTAAATCTCAGGGGATAGTAATAATGGTAAGATAACTCTGGTGGTTAATGCACTTGCTGGTGTAGTGTAGTTCCTAGTTTCCCACTAGGCCCTGCGCATTGGAATAACATAAACAGTAGTATCGACGTGGAACTGCTTATATTCCAGGCCTCCACTGACTATGCTAAACAATTGGGTTGTGTTACCAACTAGCTCAGAGGTCACTGGAAACTTTCTTCTCTGCATAGGAAGTGATCAGCTTCCTTGGCACAGACAAGAAGGGATTCAGTTTTCCAACAACCGTGCAACATGACAACTTTGCTCCTCAGATCAAGAGTCGATCTCTAGGGTCGTGTGAAACAATAGACATAGATTTCACTCAGTCAGTCTAGTGCAGTTTACTTTCACAGTATGTAGAGAATAGAGAGACGGGCGTGTATCAATAAAGGGTTAACATTTATTGAACAGTCTTTCTTCTCGTACAAGAGAAATGTATTGCCACAATTGCAATAACTGTTATTATAAAAAGTACGTACAGTAAGATAAGTATTGCGAAATAGAACTGTAAAAGCATTGATATGGTTTCTTAGCCATACAATGGTTTAAAAGTAATAAAACATATATACAGTCATATATACATTAGGCTAACATACTCAACTGGTGCTTCTAACTAAGCCTACCCCAGTGTGCCTGACCTAAGCCTAACACGTGAAAAGGGGAGTAAGTAAGTAGCTTTAAGTTAAGTTGGTTTTGCCAAGGTTTGTTTCAAGAATTCTCGTCTAAGGGTTTAGTCAACACCATACCTCTGAATAGAATGATGGAGGATTGGTATCTCCTTCAGGGGTCTCTCTCGATATCCCAGTCACCCGCGAGGGTAAACCGGAAGCGCCGGGACTGGATTTCTCTGCACGAGAAAGGCAGCGGCTCTCTTCAGCGCGTCGAGGAAGGAGGGGTGACAGCGTCCGCGGGCAGCTGGAATCTGCTGGATGTCTTCGCAGAGGACGGCTGCTCAGCTCCTTAATCGTACTGCACCATAGTTCGCGCTGTAGCGGCGATAATGGTAATCAGCAGCTTCACCACCACAGGATAGCAGGCTGCAGCGACAGAGTGCTAGTTTTTACCAACACAGGGTCATGCAGGCAGCTGGCATCAGCAACAGGCAACGAACTCACATTGCTTAAGGCAACATTGGTAATATTTATACCTGACAGGTGCCGGGTTTGACGCAAGTTTGCTGGACATAAGACGTCAATTAAAGATGTCACTAGGAAGTGACAGTTATCAGTTGCTCATTAGAGTTCCATTACTAATCAAAACATAGCAAGCGGGGATTTCCAGGTTTGCTAAGTTTTTATCTTGTTGAAGAACTCGGAGTGTTATCTAGGAATATCAGATAGTGACTGCTGCTCTGTCATTGCACTAATTGGTCGCAAAGGAAGTAGCAGAGAGTCATGCTGGAATGTGGCTCTGTTCGTGTGAGGCCAGAGATGACTTTTCAGAAAATCGCACTTGAACGGTTATGCCAATATAGGGAATAAATGGATTTATAGCCGAATAGGGGCATAAGGTCACAGTATCGATCAGGAACCTAGATAAGCACGCAACACTCACTCCACGTTTTCATGTCCATCAAAATTACTAAAACTAAGCAATAAGATGCATGTGTAACATTGCCCACCCCAAAATACATAAATGCATTCGAAATAGGCGTACTTGTAATACATGGAATTCAGGTACTGTACGTTTTTTTAAAGCATATTAATCATTCAAAAAATTATTGCATATGAAGTCAATGAACGATTATGCAAAAGGAATTACACATGAAGTATCTCTGACAGAAGAAAGGCGAGATAAATCATCACATAAAAATGCATTGTAATAACATGTGTGCTAGAGGCTGGTGTTATGATGTTATGTCTCTAGATGTGCTTAGAAATAGAAGTGTGAAGCTTCTGTTCTCCAAGAATAGTTTTTACGTTAAGCAAAGAATTATTCGTGCCAAAAAGAGAGGGTCAATATTTAAAAAAAATTGTCCAATTCAAAGAAAAATAGATTTCCACAGCACTTGGCAGTTTTTGTTGATCAAAACTGAAGGCCGAATTCAGAGTTCATGGGAACGCTGTGTGTCGGAAAGCTTCTCAAAAGTTATTGTTTGTCTATGGGTGAGAACATCGTATCAGACAGGCTCTCAAAGAATTGGTCTACAAAATCAGGTGATAGTTCAACCAAATTAGATAGCGCTGTAACTTGGCAGGTGTGAGAATGATTGCTGTCATCGAAGGCAGGACCAGCAATGCTCACAGAACGTTGTACCTGGATGATGTTGCTTTTGTCACTCGCTCCACTGTTACCACTTGGCTGTAGTACAGGAGTCTCCACAAATGCCGTCATCAGGATTGGTAGCCGCTGGGGACAACACAATGCGTGAGCCGTTATTGGACTGAGCAAAGTATCGACGTCCATTGGTACTGCTGATGGAAGTGAAAGACAGATGTCCAACACGCATTCATCGCCACAAAGCATACACAGTAGCACAGGTAAAATGCAATTTTGCCATATCGGTCTGAATGAAAGGAACCAGGTCATGTTTAGATCTCTCAGCCTGGCCAATCCGAGGACGTTAGTTATCCTGTCCCTGTAGCGCATTGCTAGGATTGTCTCTTCCATTCCCATGGGAGCTATGTCTGAGCCGAGGCTTGCCATAACGTAGCAGGAGGGTCAAAAATAGAATCCCTGCAACGAGTCCCAAAAATAGTGGTATGCCGCCAAAAATAGAGTGCACAAAATTAGGAAAGATTCCCAAAATTGCCTGGAAGGGTGTTAGCAGTCCCGTAAAGACTGTCTTAAATATGCCTGGGATGCTTGTTGCACTAGACATGTTAAGGAGTTGGCTGAACATTTCTACGAAATGCACGGGGCAATTTGTTGATAAAAGGTCATGGACCTCAGTAGCCGTCCTTGCGACTAGAAGATCATACGTCTCTTTAGATGACGTTATAGGCACTGTTGTCTGTAAAAGTACAGATTTCATTTTGCTTAATGTATCAATTCGTATAGAATAGAGATTCAGATGAGGCCAGAGGGGAGTCACTATGTCTGGAGGCCCGCTCGGGAATAATGCTTGCATACAACATTTGACCATGGACGTAACTTGTACTAGATAACTTTTCCCTGGCGCGAGGCCACAACATCTTTGATCCGTTCTAAGAATGTAACTCCCGTTTGCGAGTTGCATAAAGAAGGGCTCTATCTGAGTTGCAGGTGTGACTAGCTGGTGGCATGAAAGGTTGTTTGAATTTCCATCACATGCTCCGTGTAAATTAATACCCTGACACAAAAGTATACCGCTTAGTGAATGTTTACAGTTGTTACCACTAAGAAATACATTTTTGTCACTGTCACTATAGCAAGAATGAGTGTATGGTAATTTCCATTCGGATTTAACATATCCTTTACCCAATTGTTCATATTGGCCAGCAGGTATGTACTCAAGGCATTTATGAAATCGGAAAGTTGTTATCGGAATTGTGATAATTCCGTGTATTATCCATTCAATAACAGGACTCTCTGACATTGTCAATGGTAATCTCTCGAGTTTTTCGATGCTCCGGATTGTATAGTCTGCTCCTTTCTGTGCCAAACTGATCTGTTTATCAGTAAGGTTAAAACTGGAAAATAATGACGTTGTGTTGATTAAACGCCAAGGCACATAGCCTGAACGAAGATTTTGCAGCGTCCAGCCTAATTCTATAATAGAGCGTAATTGAGATTGGCCATGTTGTAACATTAGCAAATCTCTGTCTATCACATCAAAGGCAGAGGATACAATATTGTCCAAAGAATATATTCTGGAAGACAGAGTCGTTAACCCATTGTCTACCACAGAAAGTGATTTCTCCAAATTAATACGATCAATTTCTCGTATTTTTTCAGCAGTTTCAATTTGCTTTACTTTCCAAGCCTCGTTGTAAGCAGCATAGATACTGGTCGCTATGAAACGCTTTTGACGCTGTTTGCGTGGTCCAAGAATGAAATCGCGCAAATCAGCACCATCTTTTAGCAAAGACAAGTGTTGCTTAATTTCAGCTAGTGTGGATGTAGTTAGCCATTCAAGGCAGAGTTTCCCTACACTGTATGTTGTTATAATCCCTGGATGTTGTCTCTGGGAGTATCTAGGGTCTAATCTGGTCATTTTTAAACCCTGTGTTTTATTCAGGAATCTATCTTGACAGCTATTTGTGTCTGTAGGCCAGATTAACCACTTTTCCCAATCAGGATGTGTTCTGTTGAAATGTAAAATTTGTGACACGTCTAACTCAATATCAGCTGTTGCATTTTCTGGTATTGGCTTTGGAATAGACGGTGCTTTAAGGTCTTTGATCTTAGCTAGGCCAAGACAAGATGTTTGGTGTATTGTGTCATTTAAAAATAACATTTGTTCAGGTATCATGCAGGTTCTAAATAGTGCTTCTATGCCTTGCACCTGCCAATCTTTTGTACCCCAAATTGTTTTCGTTTCAATATTATTTTTCCAATAATCAAAACCAAATGTCATCATTTTGTCATAAAATGCTTCTGAATATATCAATTTAGAATTTGTCAGCATTGTTTTCATTCCTGTTTTATCTAACAGTTTGTAATAAAACATTTCTGCATCACTGGTGTTAAACCCTGAGAAGTATTTGAATTTCTCAAAAAATGCTTTAGAACTGCTTTTAGGTGGTGTAGCACAATGTTCCCATTGATTATACATAAAAATATTTCTAGGCTGTGCAGATTTATGCAAGTAATGATCCCCATAATGGGTATAACAGAATAACTGCTCATAACTAGATGAACCTTGTAAATAATCATGATCTGTGAATCTAGCTGACATTACTAAATCAGACATCATGTCATTAATACTGTTAAAGTCCCAATCATCAGAGAATGTACTTGGTGTCACAAAGTCACTTAAGGAAACCTTTAGTTGATGAGGATACTTCAGGATTTCGACCGGACCATAGATCTCATAGTCTGTTTTCTCCCATACTACCCCACCAGGTATTGGAATTGCTGTGACATTTACTGTTGACAGTTCTCTTTTCTTCACGTGGGATGATCTGTGTGGTTTCAGGACTAGGTTGATGTTCTGACTTGCTGTGTCCATTGTAATATATTTTCCTTCAATGAATTTTCCCAAACACAGTACCATGATGAGCCAAAGCAGGAGGAAAAATACACCTAGACCAAACCAGAACTCTAGCCAAGGGGAAATAAGGTAGATTTCCTTCAGTTGATGAAAGAGTTCCGTTGCTTTTTCTTTAAAAGACTTTTTTGTTTCTGGCATCACTTCGGGGTCGTTTAAATCTTCAGAGAAGTTGTCGAAGTTGATGAAATAACCAGAGGCAGTTCTATCAATTGATGGGATTGTTCTTTCAATCTGTCTATCGGTAGCACTTTCTGATGCCACATCATTGTAGACTGGTGTTGTTTCTTGACGAACTGTTTCAATCTGTGTTTCAAGAGGCACGAGTTCCATGGCATTATTGCATAGTCCTTCATTGTGCACTGCAGGCTGATCGAATGTGATTAGACTTTCAGTTTGAACCTCTTGGATTGTTGCAAGTTTGGGTATTCTGTTGTTTCTTGGGAGTCCACTGGGCCTACTGTTGATTATAGGCCACATACTTGTGGTTTTACCAGATCGATGGACACGACTCTGTTCTCCTTTTTACCAGCAAGGGGCGGTAGCACAACTGATCTTGTTCCGGTGACTGCTAAGACAGGTACTGCTTTTCTGTAAGAAGGCCCAAATTCCTTCTTCACCGCGATCTTTTCTCTGACTAGATCCCCAATCTTTGGAATCCAGACAGGCCTTGCTGGGGCTGTTGCGGGTGGTGCCTCGTCAGTGGTACTTGGCTGTTGCTTTAACTTTATGTTGCTTAATGATTTTCTTGTTTCATTCAGTTCCTGTAAAACAGCCAAACGGTCTTTTACATCAAACTGCGTTGTTTCTTCTTGTACCACTGACATCTGACTATCGAAGTCCTGAACGCTCATTCTAATTCCGAACAATAGTTCGTATGGGCTGAAACCTTTTAGAGAATTTCTTGGCATGTTGTTAAGACTAGTCTGGACACTTATTAAATGTTTGACCCACCCAGCGCCTGAACCTAATACCTTCGCTGTTATAGATTGCTTTATGTCCCGGTTTTTTCTTTCTACCACACTATTCCCTTCGGGGTGCGACGGACAAGAATACCGCAACCCAATTCCCATGCTGGCCATGGCCTCCTTATAGGCTCGAGAGCTGAAAGCAGGACCCTGGTCAGAATGGAACGTGGTAATTGCGTATGTGCCGATAAAGACTCGCAAATCTTTTATAACCGTTCTAGCGTCAGCCGAGCGCTGGGGGCCTTATTTTTTTAAGTGCTTTTCGTCTTAATGGTGTACACTGGGACGCGCTTCTCTTTTTTGATTGCGCAGATAGACCGCCTTATGCTGTCTAGAAGGGATCCTGAAACTACACTGGCCTGTTCATTACTGCGATCTCTGTTGCAGTTTTCACAATTTTGAGCAAAACATTGAATATCTATACTCATTCCTGGCCACCAGTACTCTGATTGTAATTCTTTCAGAGAGGCTTTGATTGTTTGGTGTTTCAGACCCAACCCCATGTGTGCTTCCAGTAATAGGAAGCCCCTCCTGCTCCTGTTTGGAATTACTCTGTCCCCCACTCCAGGGATTCGAGCAAAAGGAACGGAGTTTGCATCGATTATGTATGCATAATTGAGTGGATAGTTTACGGGTAGTGCTGCACAGTCGCCTTTTACGGTCGTTTTTACTGCCAGCATGGTTTCCCCGTCTATGTACTCATCTGTACGCTTTTTTGTGGCTACGGAAGCCGGGTTAGTTGCTTCCGCGGTGGCTGTATTAGCCAATGAATTCCCTGCAACGTGAACGCCATCACGTTGAAGACTCTGTGCGTGAATCACGTGAGTCTTTTGTAGTTCTTTGTGTAAAAGAGCTACCTCGTTCCAGAGCTTTTTATGCTTTATTGTGGCACCTGTGCCATCTTTGTAGTCGTTTTCGATCCAACTCTGCAGTTTGTTATTGTAAGAATTGACGCAAAAATGAGAATCGCACACTATAAGTGTGGGGAATTCGCGTTCTGCATTTTCGAGCGCCATCTTTAAAGATCTGATTTCAGTTCTTTGAACCGAACAGTACATTACTGATTCGGTTTTTGTTATTTTCTGTCTGAATTTACCGCACAGCCAACGACCTTTAATGATCGCACATGCTGCATCGTAGGATTTTCTCTCTACGTTGAAATGCTGTACAAAGCTATCTGTATAGATTATACAGGCGTATTGTGGGAGAGGCAGTATTTCGATTGGCAGAGGATATTCTTCTTCGTACTCTAAATCATTCAGTTCTTCAAATTGCGGGGCGAAATAGTATTTCACGTCTTCCGCTCCTAGAGAATCTATGCACTGTATCCATTTCGGGTCCAGTGACACTGTAGGCAAGTTTACTGGGCTGAATAGCGCCTCGAAGGCGGATTCCGCTGTAAGGATATTAATCCGTTTGCCGTGTGCTAGTTCTCTTTCATTTGCTAATGCGATTTGCACTGCTTTCACAGTTCTTTCTGTGGGACTGCATGTTTTTTCTGCTTGTGTGTACAAGTGAGATTTAATTGAAATTGGTACCTTTTCTCCCTCATTAGAGGTCAGGTACGTGAATCCGCATCTTCCTGGGATGACTCGGATTACAAGATCGATCGTGTTGTCACGTGTATCTAATTTTGTTTTTGCTAACATGTCTGTTTGCAGTGATCTCAAAATTTCTGTGTGTTTTTGAGTCCAATTGATTTGTTTTAAATCAGGTTTTATTAGTTCGTAGAGAGGTTTAACCCTCTCTGCGTAATTTAGAATGTAAGTTCTTCCGAAATTCAGAAAACCTAGTATTGATTGTAAATTCTTCAGCGTTTTTGGAGCTTGGAGTACAGCGCACTTTTCTAAGAAGTTGTCCGCTAGGCTTTTCCCTTGACTCGATCATTCGTACCCTAAAAATAGTACTGTCAGATGGGCAATTCGGGACTTTTTAAAGTTGAATTTGTAACCCTTTGCTGCGAACCCAAGTATAATGGTGTTCACTCTTTTCAAGTGAGTATCCAAGTCGTCGTCTGTGAGATAAATATCATCTACGTAAGATAATGCTTCATCATCATAGATTTGTAGTAACTCTGTTACCCTAGCTGAGAATAGTCCTGGGCTGTTCTTGAACCCCTGTGGGAGTCGACAGAATTTTTTCTGTGACCCAAATGCGGAGAAAGCGGTCAAATATCTGCTTTCTGGTGCAATGTTTTGACAAAAGAAACCATTAGAAATGTCTAATGTCGTTTTATATTTTTTCCTAACTATGTTATTCATTAGGGCTGCACTATGCGAGTTTTGTACTGCAAGGGTTTTGCAACATGTATTAAGATGTCTGTAGTCCAAAACTAGACGATATGAATTGTCTGGCTTGGAGACAGGAAACAAAGGATTGTTCATTTGAGAGGTGCATGTTTCAATCACCCCCTGGTACTCAAGTTGATCTAAGATCTCCCTGACTTGTTTTTTAGCTTCTTGCTTTATGGGGTACTGCCGTTGGGCAGTTGGTTCACTTTTTAATTGGATTTTGTGAGGCGGTGAATCCTCATCCCATCCTACATGATTTTTATACAATGCAGGTGCCTGGGCTACTGCCCATTTCCTTGCATATGTGTATTTTTTGTGAATCGGTATGTGATTCGAGCAGGCAGGCATAATCACTTCTTCGCCACGAGGGCACTCCCTGACAAACTCTGGGGGCCAATCTTTTTCAGCTAACAGAATATCATAGCCTTTTGAGAGCTTATCCCAAAATAGACCCTTAATTTTCCTAGTCTTATCACCCTCTATACGCAAAGTTATTTCGTATATTTTATGGGGCTCGCTAAGTCTGGCGTCGGCAGTTTCAACCTGAATGTATTCATTCGTGTCCACTGTCTCCAGATGACTCATCAAGATCTTGCGCGCTATACTGATTTCTGCTGCACTGTCCAACATTGTCAATGCCCACTCCCCGTTTTTCAACTGTGTCCTCAGTATTCTCGGCATGGTTGATTACTCTAATACTAGCTACCTTCTTTTTCTGAAATTGAGATTTCTTATTTTGAGCAGGTTCCTTGTCTTTGGACTTGGTGTGCTCCCCTGGGTCTGACCGTCCTCTTCTTTCCGAATTCTGTGGAGAAGATCGAGAGGGACGTGTATCAATACTTTGATATCTATCAGGTTTTTTTAGATTATCCCTATTTCTAAGGTTATATCTTTTCTCAGAGGGCTCCCTCTGGGGAGACTGGCGTTCTCGAGTCGGAGTTCTTTCTCTCCGTCGAGGAGACCTTCCTCTGGACTGGAAAACTTTTTCCTTGGGAATGGATTGTTTATTTCCATCCCAGCTCTTTTGAGGAGTGTTTAAATTATTTTTAATAAATAATTTTTCAGGATTTTCGAGCAGTTGGGGCTTAACTGGTTTTCCACCCAAGCTGTCTCTACCTAATTCTTCATAGCATTTTTCTATGATTTTTGCAAGCTCAACAGGATCTTTTATATCTGTTTCCCTCAACTTCTGGCGAATCGCCACAGATGCTGCTTCTCCCTTTATGTTGGCTAATAATATAGCCGTGACCTGCTTGAAGTCTTTCAGTAATTTCATACCTAGATTTAAAGCGGGCTCTGGACCGAATTCATTTTGAATCTGTTTTAGCACTTCTGGTATTACCGCCATAGACGGAACACCGTGTGTTTTTGTGTAAATGGAAGCAAAGACTGTACCCCAAGTGTCACAGTCCTCCACGTGTGGTGCGATTCCCATAGGAAGGCAGATGGTCAAGATTCTGTGTTTCTCAATGGGGGTAGTATCAGGAAATACTGCCTCTATTTGAGTGATTTTCTGGGCTAACCAGAAAGGAATTTGTTCCCGTTTTACGGGTGTTTTACCAAGACATGACTGTATGTTCTGTGGTGTAATTTTATTTGTGTTCCCCTGATGAGGGGTCAGCTGTGGTGTATTAACAGCTGGCTGGACTGTTGCAGTCCGCATTACATATTGGACTAATTGCCTATGTATTTTAATTAGTGTTTTGAGCTGTGCTAACAGCTCTTCCTTAGACATTTTTGCAATGTCAGGATGTGGTGTGTAGCTGGCTAGAACCGGCCACGTGGCTCCTGGTCTACCTAGTGGACCGAGCCTAGTTATGTGATCATTGTGTTTTAGGGCGCCATTAAACCAGAGCAGGTGCTCTTGAAATTTAAGTGGAATTTCAATCTCCTCGAAAGGAGCGTACTCTTCCGGAGGTTTCTCTATTTTGTAATAGTGAAACTCTTGTGTTATAGCGTTTACCGCTGGAAAGTTTATCCATGAATAGAATACCTCTGTCTGCCGATACTCGTGAGCCTCTATCACGAAAATTACTGTACCACCTTGAGGTGTCAGTCCGTTTTCTATAAGTTTTAAAGTTATAGATCTTCTTAACTGGACAGGGATGATAATAGCACCCGGGTCTGTGTATTCGGGACCTTGCTGAGTCGCATCTGCTGCGGCCCCAGTGGTGCCGTTGTTTTCTACTGACATTGTATAAATGCAGTTTTTGCAGAGTAGGTCTCCAAGGAGACAAAGATTAGGTGCACAATATTTTGGAACACTGTATCCTTCAACGTTGAATAAACCAGAGCTTTACATAGGAATCTCTTCCTACTAAGGTCGGGCGGATTTTAACCTTTCACCCACTCCAGACGTCTATTGGAGTATTTTACGGGAGAAAGGGGTGTGAAATATGCACGACTGAGTTACTCTACAAGTCTTGCGTTAGTTTATCGCCTTACCAAACGGTTGGGCGCCATGTAGTGTAGTTCCTAGTTTCCCACTAGGCCCTGCGCATTGGAATAACATAAACAGTAGTATCGACGTGGAACTGCTTATATTCCAGGCCTCCACTGACTATGCTAAACTTAATTGGGTTGTGTTACCAACTAGCTCAGAGGTCACTGGAAACTTTCTTCTCTGCATAGGAAGTGATCAGCTTCCTTGGCACAGACAAGAAGGGATTCAGTTTTCCAACAACCGTGCAACATGACAACTTTGCTCCTCAGATCAAGAGTCGATCTCTAGGGTTGTGTGAAACAATAGACATAGATTTCACTCAGTCAGTCTAGTGCAGTTTACTTTCACAGTATGTAGAGAATAGAGAGACGGGCGTGTATCAATAAAGGGTTAACATTTATTGAACAGTCTTTCTTCTCGTACAAGAGAAATGTATTGCCACAATAGCAATAACTGTTATTATAAAAAGTACGTACAGTAAGATAAGTATTGCGAAATAGAACTGTAAAAGCATTGATATGGTTTCTTAGCCATACAATGGTTTAAAAGTAATAAAACATATATACAGTCATATATACATTAGGCTAACATACTCAACTG
Organism: Lissotriton vulgaris; assembly: GCF_964263255.1. Classification (NCBI taxonomy): domain Eukaryota; kingdom Metazoa; phylum Chordata; class Amphibia; order Caudata; family Salamandridae; genus Lissotriton; species Lissotriton vulgaris. The sequence continues at coordinate 86,031,421 of NC_141697.1, read as the reverse complement.
GTGCTTCTAACTAAGCCTACCCCAGTGTGCCTGACCTAAGCCTAACACGTGAAAAGGGGAGTAAGTAAGTAGCTTTAAGTTAAGTTGGTTTTGCCAAGGTTTGTTTCAAGAATTCTCGTCTAAGGGTTTAGTCAACACCATACCTCTGAATAGAATGATGGAGGATTGGTATCTCCTTCAGGGGTCTCTCTCGATATCCCAGTCACCCGCGAGGGTAAACCGGAAGCGCCGGGACTGGATTTCTCTGCACGAGAAAGGCAGCGGCTCTCTTCAGCGCGTCGAGGAAGGAGGGGTGACAGCGTCCGCGGGCAGCTGGAATCTGCTGGATGTCTTCGCAGAGGACGGCTGCTCAGCTCCTTAAGCGTACTGCACCATAGTTCGCGCTGTAGCGGCGATAATGGTAATCAGCAGCTTCACCACCACAGGATAGCAGGCTGCAGCGACAGAGTGCTAGTTTTTACCAACACAGGGTCATGCAGGCAGCTGGCATCAGCAACAGGCAACGAACTCACATTGCTTAAGGCAACGTTGGTAATATTTATACCTGACAGGTGCCGGGTTTGACGCAAGTTTGCTGGACATAAGACGTCAATTAAAGATGTCACTAGGAAGTGACAGTTATCAGTTGCTCATTAGAGTTCCATTACTAATCAAAACATAGCAAGCGGGGATTTCCAGGTTTGCTAAGTTTTTATCTTGTTGAAGAACTCGGAGTGTTATCTAGGAATATCAGATAGTGACTGCTGCTCTGTCATTGCACTAATTGGTCGCAAAGGAAGTAGCAGAGAGTCATGCTGGAATGTGGCTCTGTTCGTGTGAGGCCAGAGATGATTTTTCAGAAAATCGCACTTGAACGGTTATGCCAATATAGGGAATAAATGGATTTATAGCCGAATAGGGGCATAAGGTCACAGTATCGATCAGGAACCTAGATAAGCACGCAACACTGGAAAGATCTGTGTTTTGTAAAGTCCCAGATTTGAATCAAAGTAGTAAAGAAAGGTAAATGTGCCTCCTGCAAAGCACATCATCTAACACGCAGATTACAGATTTTTAATTTATGTAGATAGTAAAGTGGATTACTGCTTTTGACACAGAGATCCTTTTGTTACATGCAGTTCATAAATTGTTATCTTTCTACTAGACCACAGTGAGGTGTGAAGGACATGTGACCCCTACATCTTGTAACCGACACTCTCTCATGTAACTCATCTTGTACATTGATTTACACATGTGCATGATGTATTGTCAATGTGTAATGTGTATGTTACGTAAAGAGCTCTGACACCCTGATTAGCGCTATAAAAGAAATAAAACAGTGCTATTTAAATTGTTATTTATATAAATACTGGGACGGCCCAACACATCTGACATTCTTACAGTGCATGCATCTCTTATATACAGGGTCTGAACAAAGGCAAAAGTGTGCCTCTCTTAAGTACCTGTGAAGGGATAACAAGCAGTGGGCCTTTGTTTACCCTTCGTAGCATTTACATTTAAGTGTAAGGTTCCAAGCCACCTCTAGTCGGATATTCAAATAAAAGGAGGCCTGATGGCCCCTTTACTTCGGCCCAGCTGGAGGTGAAAAAAAGCTCCCTGCTTCCATATTGCTGCTGGGAATTAGAAGCAGACAACGTGCAGGCGCTGCTGAATGTGTCCCGGTGTCTGAAAATTACACTGGGACAAGCTCAGAATATTGATGTGGGGCCCAACTTCTTGTCAGAGGAGATGACGTCCATCAACACTTTTCACCGGATGGAAGCCATCCCCTCTGCCAAGGAGTTGGACCCCACAGAAATATGCTGAGCTTGTCCCTGTAAAAAGAGTTAATGGACGCCATGCACCTGCGTGTACCCTCGACTTGCGCCCTGACTGCCCCCTACATGATGGAAAGCTGCAAGTTACCTGCATGTTGTAAACAATACTGAATTTTATTCTTGGAGGCACAGCCCGTTGTTCCACCCTTCGTTATTCTGTAGCTAAGTTTGCGCTGTACAGTTCCACTGCATTCTTTGGACAGCTTAGTAATTAATACTCATTGGGTTAGGTTGTGGCTAATATAAACAAACACAAGGAGATGATGGGCGGAGCACTGACACTTTTCAGACACTCACCCCAGTCGCAGATCCGGTTTGAATCCATCATCGTTCTCTGGCTCACTTCGCCACCCAAGTTCAGACACAGCAATATGCAAATCAGTCTTAACCTGTGCCTCATGGGAACAGTCCAGACCAAACAGCCAAACTATGTCTTCCCTGGACAGGAAACAAGCATCCTGGGAACAGTTTGGTCTAACAGCCCTCATAAGCCAGGCTAGCTTGAGTCCAGTGGCAAAGTGAGCAGAAGCATCCAGTATTTAGGTGCTCGATGTTACTCAGTTTCAGTAGTTGCACAATAGAGATGTCCAAAATTATAATAACAATCTCAAAAAGACATAAAACTGACAGCACCATTTTCACAGCCAAGCAGTGCCATATGTTAGTCACAACATGTACACAAAAAGAGGGAACAATACTCCGGATTTGTTATCCATACAGGACACTGTGAGGAAAATGAGTTGAGGCAAAAAGAAGGCATTTTTATACAAAAAGGATGACCTTCCTTTCGAAAAGTGGGTCAGTTTGATTATCTGATTACGGTGATGATGGCAGTTCTCAAATGCCAATCCCATGAGAGAAAAGAATGAAGGAAGTAGATACAGCAAGGGTTTTCTTTAACAGTAACTTTATCTTACTGGGTTACTTACCTGACCCACTTCAATTTTCTCTGCGCGTTGTCCCCAGGAGTGTGAGCAGCAAACACAGAAACAAGCCTTTAGAAGGAGAACCAGATACGTCTGCGACTCAAAATGGATGTCATCTCATCCTACAACTCAGTGCTGGGGCGAGCTATCTGTGTGATCATAGAGGAGACATTGTGGGATGTTGCACGTTATTTATGTGATCATAGAGGAGACATGGTGGGCTGGCGAGAGGTATCTATGTGATCGTAGAAGAGATATTGTGGCCTGGTACAAACTATCTCTATGATCATAGAGGAGACATGTGGGCTGGTGCAAGTTATCTGTGTGACCATAGAGAGGACATAGTAGGCTGCCACGAGCTATCTGTATGATCAGAGAGGAGTCACTGTGGGCTGGCATGAGCTATGTGATCATAGAGGAGACATGGCGGGCTGGCAAGACGTATCTATGTGATCGTAGAAGAGATACTGTGGCCTGGCATGAGCTATTTCTATGATCACAGGGGACACATGGTGGACTGGTGCAAGTTATCTGTGTGACCATAGAGAGGACATAGTGGGCTGACATAAGCTATCCTTGTGATCACAGAGGAGTCACGGTGGTCTGGTGTGAGATATCTATTTGATCATAGAGGAGACACAATGGGCGGTCGCAAACTACCTATGCGATCATAGAGGAAAAACAGTGGGCTGTTGTGAGCTAAATATGTGGGCATAGAGGAGAGATTGTGGGCTGGCATAAAGTAGCTATGTGATCATAGAAGTGGCGCAGTAGGCTGGTGAGTGCTATCATTGTGATCATAGAGAAGGCATTGTGAGCTGCCACAAGCTATCTGTGTGATAATAGAAAAGACACAGTGGGCTGGCGTAAGCTATTGAGCTTTCTATGTAATCAGAGTGGAGAGATTGTGGGCTGGCCCGAGCTATATATGTGATCATAGAGGCGGCACAGTGGGCTGGTGAAAGCTAGCTGTGTGATCACAGAGGAGACATTGTGCGCTGGTGCAAGCTATCTGTCTGATCATAGAGGAGGCAAGGTGGGCTGGCATGAGATATCTATTTGATCTTAGAAGAGACATGGTGGGCTGGTGCCAGGTATCTATGTGATCATAGAGGAGGCATGGTAGGCTGGTTTGATATATCTGTGTGATCATAGAAGAGACATGGTAGACTGGCGCCAACTATGTTATAGAGGAGTCACAATGGGCTTGTTTTAGCAATTGGTCTCACCTGAAACTTCTCCAGTGTGGAGAAGAACCAGTGGACACTCAGTTGGAGGGTTCTTCACTGGTAGAGAATCTGTCTGCCTATTTACCTCTGTCATACTCCCCCAACGGTGTTGGCAATTTTGCTGCTGGATTGCCCGCAGGGAAGGTAACTCAGCCATGTTTTCCATTAGATCTGTGTGTTCCAATTACCTTCCAATATTTCTTGCTTTCCATGCTGCTTTGAGTGAATGCTGCTCCAGAGCCTTCACCCGGATGCTGCTGCTACCCCTTGCCAGTCCTTGGTGACCACTCTCTCTGAATCAGAGAAAGGTGCACATGCATCTCCAGGGCAATCGCTCACAGGTGGCCTCTGCAGGTTTCCATTGGGGGCCGTTCAAGCACAAGAAATCCTTTGAGCTGCATATTTCTGGGAGTCTGGTGCAGTAGCCTGTCACACTCATAGGGGCAGTGCAGCTAACCAGGTGCCCAACACTCCTGGGGCTAAAAGGGATTCAATCACTGTCCCTGTTAGGTTGTGTAGGGCATGCTAAGGCTGTTTGTGCGATTGCCCTGTCCCATTGCTGGCCCTTCTCGCAAGATCCTTATCACCTTTGCAGGCCTCCATTACCTTGTTAAAATGAATGAATGAATGAATCAATCAGAACAATTGTAGAGCACTCTACTCACCCGTGAGGGTCTGAAGGAGCTGAGGGGGTGGGGTGGGGCTGCTACCTTTCGAACAACAAGGTTTTGAGAAGTCTCCTGAAGGTCAGCAGGTCCTGGGTCTGTTGCAGGTGGATGGGGAGGGTGTTCCATGTTTTGGCGTCAAGAAGGAAGAAGGATCTGCCACCGGTGGTCGTACTGTGGATGTGTGGGATAGTGGCAAGGGCGAGATCAGGGGAGCGGAGCTGGCGGTCGGAGGTGTAAAATGGAAGTAGCTTGTTGATGCATGTTGGACCAGCGTAGTAGAGTCCTTGTGAGCGTGGGTGAGGAGCTTGAAGGTGATCCCCTTGTTGATGGGGAGCCAGTGCAGGTCTCTCAGGTTTGCCGTGATGTGGCTGTGGCAGGGGATGTCGAGGATGAGGTGAGCGGAAGCGTTCTGCCTCTGTAATTAGGAACCTTTATCTGGCAGGAAAAACTGGCATGGATTTTGCCTTTCCAATTAAACAAAAATAATTGTAATAGTAATTGGTATTTATATAGAACATACTACTCCTGATGAGGTGTCAAAGTGCTTTTCAGCAAGTAGCACGCAACTTAGGTACCCCAAAAAGATTAGTGGTGGGTTAGTATAGGGAAAAATATGTGTTCATTTGTGCGGTGGACATGTGAGTATGTTAGTTGGATTGAATAGGATAATGGAGGGTTAGAAGAGGGAAGAGTCTAGAAGGTGGTTTTTGGATACGGTGAGGGAAGCAGGTGAAATCGGTATGCAATTGTATTTATGCACCTACCACCACAAACGAGGCCCCAAAGCACCTCTTGTGAGCAGCACGCTATTCCGGAACTCAAAAATGATTAGTGGTGAATTAGTATAGTGAAATATGAATTAATTTGAGTGGTGAATATGTGAGTCTGTTAGCTGGAATAAAAGGGATAATGGAGGGATAAAAAAAGGGAAGGGTCTAGAAATTGTTTATTTGGAGAGCATAGGAGTAAGAGGAGGTTTAGGATGTAGGGGGAAGTCTTTAGAAGTAGATTAGGGTAAAAAATTAGGTCTCAGATGAGTCTAAAGAGAGATACAAGAGGGAAGGATTTTGAAAGGCTTGTTTAGGAGATCTGAATAGTAAAATGAGGTTTGAGATGATGTAGGGAGAGGTAGAGGAGGGAAGAGTCTAGAAAGGGTTATTTTGGAGATCATAGTAGCAGAATGAGGTTTGGGATGAGTAAGAGAGCGGAGATAGGGGATATATTGAGAGAGGTATAGGGTGAGATATAGGGTAGTGCATTGGAGAAGTTAAGAGACATGAATAGGAGTTTGACGGATGTCAACTTCAAGACAAAGAATAGGGCATTTACACAGACTGTTCTTGCACTGGTACTGGCGGCGAAGCATAAAGAAATAAGTCTTGCTTCACAATACTTGCTCTATGCTGCATGAATTACAAAAAGAATATATGGTGTGGAAAACAAAACCCTAATATTCTGAGGCAGAAAATGAAAGAATGCTTTGCAAAATTCCATGATGTACAAGAACTTCCATATATTTCCCTGGCCAGTTTTTGAAAACTTCCAAAAAACGCCTAAAATCCAGAAAACCCAGCCCCTTCGGCCAAAGACCGCTGTGCTTGTTCCAGGTCAACAAACCCAAATGGAGCTCTAACAAGAGTTCAAGATTCCTTGCCGCGGATTTGCAAATCCGTGAAAAAGATTCATTAACATCAGGGAGGCAAGCTGAGGCCCAAGAACCCACACTAGAGGCCTGGGAACCCCATGGTGAAAACAATGGGTTTTTTTCTTCATTTTTTTATCTAGGGGTTCTGTTTTTCCCCCATCCCCAGATCCCATCTGAGTCTGGGGATACATCCCTTGTGGCTCTCCATTTTAGTTTATTTTGCAGGACGTGTGTACCAAGTCCCTCAGTTCTATAAAGGTGACCACATTTTTATTTACATTTTCCATGATATGCAAAAAGTTCCATGGAGGTTTACCTGGCCAGTTCTTTAAAACTTAAAAAAAACAAAAACTAAAATTACAAAGTCTAGGCCCTTAGGCCAAAGCCCGCTTTGCATGGAACTCTAACAAGAGTTCAAAATTCCTTCACGTGGATTTGTGAACCCTTGACAAGGGTTCATGAACATCAATGGGCTGCACTGAGGTCCATGAACCCAACCCAGAGACCTAGGAACCCTGTGGTGAAAACAATGTGTTTTTTATTTCTTTACTTAGAGGTTACCTTTGCCCCCACTCCCAATTCCAATCTGAGCCAGGAGATGCATCTCTTATGGATCTTTATTTTTATTTTGCTGGACATATGGACCAAGTCCCTGAGTTCTGTAAAGGTGACTACATTTTTCTTTAAAGTCTTCAGCAGACAATCAGAAAGCTTCCTGTACGCAGACCGGCTTTGAGTCTGTATACCCACAATTGGCAACTGGGGAAATAACTCCTAAATCACATCAGATTTATCATTGTTTTCAATTTGAGTCCACGGTTATGCCACAAACCTGGCATAGGAAAGCTGTCTGTTCCGCATGGTTTTTCACCTTTTTATTGAACTGATTTTTTTGCAGGAATTAGAACACTGCACACTTTACACTGCTAAGCAATGCTCTCCCTTTAAATATGGTTAAACTGGATAAACACTGATGGGCACATTTAATTTGCCGCTAAGTCCCTAGTATATGGAATAGAAAATTCCCCTGGGTCTTAAAGTTAAATGCCACCTGTGGAATGCCGCAACTATTGTGCCATCCAAAGGGCTGGCCTATACAACATGGCTTCAGGCGTGCTGTGTGTAGCCGGCTGCAGCAGTGTTAAACCTAGCGGTTAAATATTAATAAGTCACCACTAAGTACACCTTGTTGCCCACATGGTATGGTGCCTGTTATTTAAAAGTGGAGTATTTGTGACATTAAAATTGGCATGTTCCTCCCATGACTAGTTCCAAAACTGCATTTTCACTGTAAGGGATGTTGCTGGATCCAGGAAAATGCCAAAGTATAGATTATAAACTGTAATCTGTACCGATGACAGGAACCAGCTACAATAGTCATTCAAAGACTATTTTTCCATATGGATTAAACAACCAATTCATTGGTGAAGTTGGATTTTTAATACATGTTTAGGTAACATAACTATCAAAAGTGACCTTTTTCCCTTCCTGAACCTCTTGTAGACTAATTTGCATTAACCTGCTAGCAGCTGCCCTGCCCGTACTTCACCTTAATGTGTGAAAACACCTCCTAGAGCAGAACAATGGCTTAGACCCAGTAACCGGTTGAACTGGGATTGAAGAGTGTGATACATATAACTTAAGGAAGCCAGGTAGTTTTTAGTAGCTGAGACGGGAGGGGATGGTTTATTTTCCTAACCACACTCTTCCTACCAGATTGGACGGCGTTATCTGCTGAGAAGGACCGCTCACTCACCCACGCCTCGCGGAACCCGCTCCGCGGGTCCCGCTTCGGATCCACTGTGCTTGCTGCCTTGGTGGGGCTAGAGGAAGGTAGAAGGGCTGCGAGCGGCAACCGGGACTCGCATTCCCAGGAGTCCCGGTGTGCGTGTGGCCGAGTCACCTGGCCCCGCTCTCCCTGACCGCCTCGCCCCACCCCCTTTCACCCAGCTTATTGGCCCTTGGACTTACAAATACAGAGCTCCCACGCTGCGCGGGAGCGCGCGGGAGCGTCCGGGGCGAAGACCGGGCAAAGAGCGGGCCGTTTGAGGCCGTTCGAGGACGGCAGAGGACGGCCCTGGCCCACCCCCCCTTATTGCTTCTAACCTGCTTGTTGTTGTATTATCGTGCTGAGATAGGTTAGCTCAAATCGAAGCTCCTTAATTAGTAAGCTGAGTGACGACCCTGATTCCACCGTAAGCACCATGAGCACTAGGATGACACGTAGCAAGGCCTCCAAAGGTGGTTCACAAATCTGTGGCCCTATGGACGACTTCATCACCCGCACAAATATAGCTATTGATGAAGAAATATCTAAACTTCAAACCCGGGTATCTTTAGAATTAGTAGCTGCACGAAGGCTGTCCGAGGTAATTGCTCTCTCGAAAAAATCATCCCTAGGCCATATAGCCTCTGCTGTCACTCCAGCACACCCCGTCCGCCCAAATAGTATTACCACCCAGGTTGATTTACACCAGCCCCCGATTACCTCCACCCTCACTCCGCCCCTAGAGCAACCACGCATTACAGAAGAGTTAAGTTTCCCTGCACCTTCTCATGCCCAGACCCCCACCTTCAATCCCCTTCCCCAAGTATTCCCAATTACTTCCTGTGTTAGTGGTGCACAACCCAAAAGAAAACGCCAATCACGCTCAGCCTATTCTCGTAAAAAGGCAAAAGTGGCAGTCTCCCACCATCTCACAATGACCAATGCTCAGGCATGTAATGCTTTACCTGAGGGTTCCTCGAGCACACAGCCAGTATGCCAAAGTATGGGAGAGGGCCCAGTCAATACCACCCCAGAAGATGAGGGGGCGCAGGCTCAGGACCAGGGAAGGAATGATAAGGAATTCATAGACCAAGTCTGGGAAACATTACAAAAACTTCTCTCACCACTCGACCTAAGATTGTCTAGGATAGAAAACAATCTACTCGAGATGGAGAAGAGCATTATTGCTCTGGCCACTCTTGGCCTGAGAAGTCTTGAAAACCAGGGCTTGTCCTTATCCGACCCACATTTGCCAGCTCCTGTTTTGCAAGCTGAGCAACACCCCCCACCAGTACCTATTGCTGCAAGGCCTGTTCCTAAGCCGAGGACTGTGGCTGTGGACCAAGTTTCCATAACCGCTAAACCTCAGGCCACCAAACCGCAGATCCCCACACGGAACTCTAAGCCCCAAAAAGCAAATTCAAACCTGGTAGCACCCACTAGACCCCATCCTGTCGAAACCCAGGGTCCTCGTCCAAAAGAAAATTTTAGAGGAGGCTATATAGACCTTCCTCCAGAGGCCAATGACTATGTGGTCGTGTTGACAGGTGTCCCTGTGATTGGCACTGACCAACACGAAAACCACTGGTCATTGAAAAATAAAACTATGCACTGGCTTAACGTCAACAGACCGATTCCCAATGGTAAAAGAAGCCGAGTAATGATGGTCCGTAGAATACCCTGGGTGGGCCCAACAAAGAAATCCAAGCAAGGGGACTGTGTAGTTGTAACTTTCGAAGACCCACATACGGCACACCATATCTGTTCCTGGCCAACCAGCGAAGAATCTTTAGTCATACCAAGGCCGCTATCCTATTTTTATCCTCCACGCCAAGCGCATACCCAAGCGGATAACTGGTCCTTGGTGCAGCATCACCCATGGAACACCCATCCCACGAGGCAAAAGAATACCCTTTTACACTGGAATGGCCTTTCAACCTACAATAGATTTGGAGGCCTGGAGGAGGTCGATTGACTTTCTATGTTCCCAGTATGCTCACAACTAGAAAAAGCATCGTCTCCACAGGTTACAGACATAGTTGGAAATCCAACCCACGGCCCTCCAACTAGCCAAGGCGGGCTTCTGACTCGCCTGCCCCATGTCATGGATCTGACTAAAATGGCTATTTTAGACTGCAAAAGAGGGGAAACGAGGCCAGATAGCCTCTGCACGATCCTCCCTCCTCCTGTACAGTCTAATTCAATGGAGATCGACCTGCCTGATAGAGTTGCCTCCCCAGCACTCCACCAGATCGAGATTCTTACAAGACCAACTGTTCCGGCTGTGGATAACCCTTCCTTAGTTATTCATTCTCCTAAAAACTCTACATCTGGCGAATCTCCACTGAAGATCTTAAGCTGGAATGTGGCTGGCCTCGCACGTAACTTTGATAACCCGGAATGGAACACCTTCCTGGCACCTTATGACATTTGCTTGCTACAGGAAACATGGTGCCAGGAACCTAGCCATAGAGTGGGGTTTTCGACCTTCTATGTCCCGGCTGTACATCACCAAGGTTCTAAAGGACGCCCGTCCGGCGGTCTTCTTATCTGGATCAACATAGCACTAGACCTCAGTGTTTCTCAAAGGACCACCGAAACATCTGACCTTCAATGGCTAACACTGCATTACAAAGGGGGAAGGAAACTAGAACTATTTAATCTCTACTTAAGGGGCAACAGGAATGGTGGATCTCTAAACTCTTTAGGCTTAAGTAATAACTTGGCTGCCTGCGACGCCGACTCTCTCGTCCTGCTGGCAGGCGATTTTAACTGCTGTTTTGAGCCTTTAGCTAAAGAAGATATTCTGGATACCAACGATGAGGATAACAGGAGGGGTATCCCTATCTTGAACCTCGAACCGATCCCTAAATGGACACAAAGGGCGATCGATATAAATGCTCTTTGCATGGAGTATAACTTGAGAGCAACGAATGGGCGTTCTAAATCAGATCCCATGGGTGCCCATACATATAATAGGACGGGCCACTCATCCAGAATCGACTTCGTCATGCTCAACTATAACCTCTGGCCATACCACCACGACATGGAGGTTATAGAGACCTGTGACAGCGACCACAACCCTCTCGCTCTAACCATTTCTGTCCCCTGGCAAACTGGGTCTCAAGAAACTACCAACCAGATATGGAAAGCTTCACATGAGATTCTTCCCTCAAACTGTGGCAGACGTCTTAAATGGGCAAGAGTCTCAGCAGATGAGGCAAGGATGACACAAGCTGAAACCATCTTATTAGAGGCTGAATCTAGGCTTGATAACACAAATGGCGATAGCAAGATGTTCCTATCGTTATTTACGGAGACTGTAACGGCACTAAGTGGGCTGTTCATCATTCCCAAACCCAGCTCCAGAACTGCTTCAAAGGGAGCTCTGAGAACAAGCGAAAAGTGGTTCACAGCTAAATGTCGAATTGCTAAGGGTGATCTTGTTGCTGCAGTAAAAGGAAAAGACCAAGCTACCATCAGGTCTGCAAGGAAACTTTATAGGAAATCTGTGACTGAGGCCAAGCGGACATATGATTCCAACTTTTGGTATGACCTATAGGAGGCGAGCACAAGGAAAGATGCTAAGGGGTTCTGGGACTTGCTAAGATCAAGAGACAAGCCCATTGATCAACAACTGACTTGTAATATCCCTGGCGTTGCCTGGTTTGCCCATTTTTCGAAATTGTATTCGGTTCATACAGGGCCTCTACAACCAGACCCGCTCCCAGGGCTCAGTTCCACAGATCTCCCACCAAATGAAGTCCTATTTACCACCTTGGAAGTAGAGAAGGCAATCAGGTGTATTGTTTCCAACAAAGCGGCAGGCCCTGACGGGATCCCGGGCGACTTGATAAAAAATAATCCCCCATTTTGGAGCAGATTAATTGCTGCACTTCTTAATGAGGTTATGTTGGGGGGGTCTTTCCCTGACTCTTGGAGGGGCGCTGAAGTAGTTCCCATTTTCAAGAAAGGTAGCAGGGAAGACCCAGCCAATTACCGCCCCATCAGTTTGCTGGACTCGACGCAAAAGGTAGCGGGGAAAGTGGTATTGGGCAGGATTCTGGAGTGGGTGGATGAAAATCAGATATTGTCTGATTTCCAAGCGGGTTTTAGATCAGGGACAGGAACCGTCGAGCAGACATTCCGCCTTTTAATGCTCTATTGGAAGGTAGTGGTGCTAGGAGGGGGCAGTTTATACTTAGTCTTTATAGACTTAAAAACAGCCTTCGACCTGGTCCCACGAGCATTATTGTGGAAGGTCCTTGATGGGTTAGGTCTACCTCCCTACTTGCTGGCCTTACTGATAAAATTTCATGACAACAACTTTGCCCAAATCAGATGGGGTGCCCAGGGAGAAAAAACACTGTGTATCCCAGTAGACAGGGGCGTCCGCCAAGGGTGTGTGCTTGCCCCCACTCTATTCTCGCTTTACGTCAATGGAGTGGTGGAGCACCTTCTTCAACATCCTGCAGATGCACCATCCCTGGCTGGAAGGAAAATCCTGACGCTCCTGTTTGCGGATGACACCCTTCTGATTTCGAAATCACCTGCAGGCATACAGTCACTACTCTCCAGTTTCAAGGCCTTCTGTGACACCAAGGGATTGGCCATAAATATTGGCAAGACCAAATTTCTTGTCCTCAACCCCCCCAAGAAATCTGTCAAACGCCCCACTCTAGACTCTGTCACGTTAGAACGGGTCAAAGAATTTGACTATCTAGGCATACGTCTTTGTGATAGTATGAGCTGGAAGGCCCACCACCAAAAAGTGTTTCTAACCCATAACAGGGTTGTTGGTGCTTTACTTAAAGAACAGCGTGCTTCCTGCATAAAACCTATTGGGGCACTTCTTGATATTTATAGGGGTAGGGTTGTGAGTGCAGCACTGTACGGCGCAGAACTTTGGGGTACCCAGAGAGTGGACACTTTGGCCCACCTTGAAAATAAATTTCATAAAGACCTGATGAGGCTACCCCAGAGCACCCCCACAATCCCCCTCTTGCTTGACGCAGGTACTCGCCCAATCTGCGAGCAAGCCAAATTACGCCCCTTATTATTATGGGCAAGAATTTGGAACGTCCCCGAACTCCACAGCTATGCAGACGCCCTAAAAGATGTACTGTCCTCACCTGGCTGGCATAAGATCGCCTGGCTCAGAGAGGTTAAGAGGGCCCTGTACATGCTCGGTCTAGGAGCTGCGTGGGAAAATAAAACAGCACCTCCTAAACAAGAATTGAAGAAGGCTTACTGGTCTTGGGTGGATAACGAGAGACTAGGTAAATCAAATCATCCAAAAACTGTTGCCAATTTCTTGATGGTTAAAGATAACCCCTCCAGAGAACCATATTTGGACCTGATTCACAGTTCACATGATAGGGCACTATATTTTAAATTTAGGGTTGGGGTCTTACCTTTATGTCAGTTTACTTCTACCTGGAAACCAACCCTGCAAACTGTACCCTACTGCCCATTCTGCGAGCTAAAAATTGAATCTGTCGCTCACTTTCTATTTGAGTGTCGAATCTATATGGCCCCTAGACGGAGGTGGCTGAAGCCTCTTTGTAGGAGCCTGGGAACTCGCTCAAATCGGGAAGCTATAAGAATACTGCTCTCAGATGCAAGACCTTTTTTTGCTATCTGTTTGGCAAAATTCCTAGGCTGGGCTTGGCGCATAAGAGCTGCTAAACAACTGACGATTCAATAAAGTGTCCCTTTTCATTCTTATCAATTTTATGTTTTTCTCGTGTAAATGATGAGATGCTTTTAAAGGTAAAATGAATTGTAAGTTGCTTTGTTTTGATTATCGTTTTTATGTTGTGATGTTCTGCTTTTATGATATGTTTCTATATCGAAATAAAGCTTTACTTACTTACTTACCTAACCACACCCTTGACTTGCACCCAAACTCTCTTCAAGAGCAGAAGGCATGGGCCATCTTGAATTTCCCTTAGAATGGACCAATGTCGAATAATTTGCAGTAAGGCAAACAGGATAATCTGCAAAAGTGGGAAGGGTTATGACTGGCTAGTGCAAACCATGTATGTGGCACCACAACGAACCCCCCTCAGACAAAGAAGTGGATTCCAAGGGTCAGTTAGAGACCTTCAGTGTTAATACAGGGGCACAACAATCTTTAAAAGGCCTTTTTGTCCTGAAGTGACCAATTGATAGTACCAACTAGACCCTAGACTGGACCTTGTTGATGGCCTCTGTAGGAATGAGACCTGGTCCCCTAAGTGATGTCCCTGAGTGATCCCGCAGGGCTTCTCCAGAAAACCTGAAAAGTTGGGACTTTGAACAATTTTCGACTTCTGGAGCCATCGGTGGGACATTGTGGCAAAGGTGTCGGATTCTGATGCAACTTCATTTGATACAGTTTTAGCCTTACACCGTTGGAGTATTTCAAGCGCCATAAAAAGGCTAAGATCCTTATTTAGATCTTGGCAAACGGGTTACTCTGTCACAAAGGTGACGAATATCCCGTCCTCTGAAATATAAATCCCATTATGTCCCATGAGATTTATATTTCAATGGATGGGATATCCGTTACCATTGTGATGGAGTAGCCGGTCCGCCAAGATCTAAACCAAGCCCTAAGTCAGAAGGTAAAATCTTTGACTGGGACGAATCCAACCTGCACTCAATCATGGTCGGCCTGAAAACATACTTAGGTCCTGGTGTACCGCCACCATAGACTATCATTGGCACTTAATGCGATTTGATGTTTTTTTTACTTACAATGCAAAACATTCACATCTCTACTTCCCTTAATGGAATTTTTGACATTTTGGTATCATTTTGTTTATGAAATCGTACTCTATTTTTCTAATACGGTACGAGATTTTTATTGTTCTGTGCTTTGACTTTTTACCATGTTGGTACTGCATAAATAATATACAGATTGCCCTAAGTTAAGCATGTCTGCTCAGTGCCATATGTGCCAGGGTGTTGAACTCAGGTTAATTTAGTAGCTTTTGGATCATGCTGACCAGTTAGTGTTATTATTCCCTGAGGTGGAGGACTGGTTAGCCCAAATAATAATCCACTTTCTTACATCTGATTTCACTGGTCCCCACTGCGGACTAACAGTCCAGCTATCTCTTACCTGTGGCGGTGTATACCATGATGCAAAAAACACTGACCCAATTGATTACGCAATTTGCGCTTTATTATATTTCTTTGATTCAATCACAATACAGTCTCACGAAAGTCCATTTTGTCTTAATGACTCAGAGAGCGTGGTCCCCATCCGTTCTTGTCACCTCTTCCCTTTTATAGGATTGCGGATTGAGGTCCTGATGTGGTGGGGAACCTAGTGTCCCTCTGGAAATTAGAACACCTCAGGTAAGTGAAGCAAACAGTGATGCTTTTTGTTCTTTATGACCTGTGTCACTTTTACATAAAAAGAAATAGGGAAGAACACCCATGAATCTTTCTCCCATGCCCGTGCAAGTTATGCAACCATATATGATTTTTTTCTAGTTCAGATGAAGCTACAGCCTTGATACTCCACCACCAATCTCTTCCCTGACGCTCAAAAGCCTCCAGCTATAATAGACTGGACCCTTAGTTACCTACCACCTCCTCAGGATGTGTAAAGGCACCTGGTGAGGCCAAGACAATTAAGGGCATGGGCAGTCGAATTTGTGTGGTGCAGAAGGGCTTTTGGCTCAGCTCATTTCTTCTTCTTCTGTACTTCCATTTGCAGTCACTCATCCTCTTTTGCCTTCCCCAAGACATCTATAGCAACAGCCGTTCCCAGCCTGCAGGGTCTTCTCACTTGGTGTGCGTTGCTTCCGCCTGCTCTCTGGTCCTCTAGGATTTCTTTACTTGTGGGTCAGCGCTTCTGGTTCCTTGTGTGCTTGTTTTAATGTCTTCTCCCTTTCAACAGGAGACCTCCTACTGTTTCTGGCAAACACAGACCTGACACTTCAGTACTTCTCCAAGTCTTTGCTCCCTCTTTAGTACCATATGCATCTGTCTTTTCTCTTTTCCTTCTGATATACCTGACCTCTCTTTTTTTAATGTACTCAGTCAGTTTTTTTTCCAAGACTTGAGAAACATGCAAGGATGTTGATTCCAGTCAGTCACCCTTCCAGCCAACCATTTCTTTCAAAAACAGCGAAACAGATTTATACCAAACCAAGCAAAGCACATCCTTAAGTAACATTCTTCCTTCACACCAAGTTTAGTGTAATTCCGTTCAGTTTTTTTTTCAGTATGGGAGAGCAAAGATTCCTATGAGTTAAAAAGAAAAAGTCACTTTTTTTACCACGTTTTCCACCCCCTTGAAAGATTCACATGAAAATTGCTATGCCAAACCAGGGTAGAAGATTATTTTGGTAAATTTTGAGCAGGTTCGTCAAAAGGTGCCACATTTACGAAGACACCAAAAGGTACCTTTTCAATAGAAACTCTGACTTAACAATAACCAAAGAGTTTCTAAGGACATCATTTTAATAAAGTTTAACAAAAGTTTTCATATGGATAAACAGGATTACAGAATAGCTTTATTTTTTATATTTTATAAGAGTTGTGATCTCAGAAGGAATTAAAGGATGTCACAATTACTGTGGATACGAATCGCGAACTCCAATACAGCCAACACTTTCTGGAAATATGGACTTCAGTGTCAATTTATAGGACCATATTTTTTTAAAAGAGCATTATTTCCATTGAAAAAGAGCACACTTTAATAGGCTGCTCTTCGAATGATGCAGTGAAGTATAACATGCATGCCTCTACGTTGCAAAACTTACCAACTGCAACAAACATGGACCTATCAGTTGAAGGGCAATGCAGTGTGCTGTGATTGACTTTGGAGACATTCTTAAACATAGCTGAAACCATAATTTGCTGCCAGGCGAAAGTATTAGGGGACAAAAGAACTTGGGTTCCTATTCCCTTCATCTTTCACTTCATATTTTGAATAAAGCCCTACACAGACTTAAAAAAGAGTAAGCTGTAGTAATCAAAAAACAAAACAGCCCTGCTGAATGCACCGGAACTCACAGGTCACCCTCTAATGTAACCAAAAACCAGAGGGTGACTGGAAAATGGTCCCAGTATGGGGAGAGTTTACTGCAAGTTTATTAAAGTACCCAAAATGTATTTGTTTATCAGGAACATAATTGAATAGGTTTGGCTGGAAAGATTTGGAGATAGAAAGGCCAGTTTTGTTTTGCACTTTCTACAGTCAGGTATGTTGGTATTTGGGAAAGCATTGGTTCAGAGTAGTCAGGGCTGGAGTGGGAATCAAAGGAGCCTTTGCAAAAATGTTCAAACTAGCCCTGCTACTTTCCTACCCCACTCTACCTCTCTCTCTTTCCACTCATACATTCCTTATTTCTCTCCTTCTCCTCCCTTTTCTCTCGTGTTCTACCTCCTGCGGTGTCGTAGTTGGCCTCAGCAAGGCCTACCAGTGCAAGGGGTTCGCCCTTCTCTGCACAAAGTCCTCAGACTATATAGGAAAAAGTTGGCACGGAAACTGCAATAGGAAAGGTAAAATGTATTATACCTCATGAGGTGGCGCTACGATTCAAACAGCACCCTTCGGTATTGCATTAAGTAGCACCCGGAACTAAAAGAGCATGGTCCTTTTATACCCATGCAGGGGCTCAAAAGAAGGTGGTACAAACACAGAAGCGAGCTTTATGTACATATAAGGTCATATTGAAGGGCACAATCGATAAGGGGGAGGAGCTAACGGTTTTTGGGAACTAGTAAACACATTTTTATCTGTTACTAATTACTACCAGCTGCAGACCCTACTAGGCATGCGTGAAAGTGGGGGATTCTAAATATAGCTCGTTGCCAGGCAGATTTCAAGTGCAGTTAACAGGAAGATAGGACAAAGCACATGGTCAGCACATGGCAAACAAAATGGCTGCTGTGAATACAAAATGGATTCGTGCTAAATGTCACAATAGTTGCTAAATACAAGATGTCTTCTGCTAATGCTTAATCTAATTGCTGCCAAATTACAACAGCGGGCCTGCTGTACCTACTGCAATTATCCTGTGGACCAAAAAACAATGACAGTAGTGCCAGTTGCAGCTTTTGGCCTTTCTAAAACTGCCCTCTATATCGGCTAGCCAGCCCTGTGGAAATGCACAACGGAGTGCCCGGCCTTGAGAGTAGTCCTGTACAAAGTCGGAACTACTGACTAATACTAATGCGGGCTGCCAGTGCAGAGGGTAATTTTTCAAAGGTACTGCAGTCAGAAGCAACCATTTTAGTCAGCGGTTATGCTTGGGTTGCCAGATCAAGTTTGCAAAAGGAACTTAAGACAGCACTTGAGGAAAGCTATTTTAACCTTATGTCCACGTTTGCTATTTTTAATTATGCTTTTTACAAATAGATGATAGTCTTTCTGGTATCATTTTCTCTAAGCACACTGAGCCTGACTTGGAGTTTGGTGGTAATGCAAAATTCTCCACTTTCTGGAAGAAATGGTAAATGCAGTTAAGAAGGTCTGAACCCAAATGATAAAATACTGTCAACTAATTTTTGTTCTCCAGTCTGGTCGTACACAATTAAGATTCCATAACAAAGAATACCAAATTGAAAGTCATGCTTAACCAATAGTAGATATCACATTTTTGTTACCTTACATATGTGAAACTAATGTACTGCAACTAAACATAAAGTCATAACTCCCCCTAGCACGGTTACAATTTTTAACGAAAAAAAGTACATTTTGCAAAAAGCAAACGTACAGCCAACCAATTCAATAACCTGCTACCATCCTGCCCTCCCCTAGTGTTTATAATTTGGTCTCAACCGAATTCCACTGCAATGTTGGTGCTTTATAGCCACACTACATCAATTACCTAAAAGATAAAAACAAGAGTGCCAAAAGCGTATGTCCAACAAATACATCAACCATGTCTACACCCAGGACAAATGCCACATTAAAGTGATATCAAGCAGCTGTCTAAGATCCTACCAAAAAGGGACTGTCAAACTGCCAACAGCAGCATCAAATGTGGATTTGGTTAACAGAACAGGGAAGCAGGGGATGGGTGTGCAGAGAGCAATTGTGTCTGAGGCACTGAAATGCATTGCATTTGCTACTTGACTAAAATAAAACACACACCGTGCAGCTTTATAAAATGCATAAATACAATATTGTACAATTTAACTGCACTATCAGTGTAAAGCAATATTTACACAGGTGAAATGCTGGTGATATTTGTTTTCATGTTCGAAAAAAACTGCTGGTTTCCTGAAACATGCTGAATTCCTAGACAAAATTAATGTACCGACCAGGAACGTACATTTCGTCGAATGATAACACCGCCATTGACTAATGGCCAATCAAGATAATTACATAGCCATTCAAGCTAAATAGCTGACCAAACTGTCATCAGCCCACGGCTGGTGGGAGGGCACAGTGACCTCTTCTCGGGGACAGCTCTGGAGACTGAGAAAAAGGCGGCGCGACTTCCATTACACGACTCGCACAAGAATTCCCGGAATGCGCGCAGCCCACTAAGCGTCAGCCCTTCCACAGCTGGATAGCAACAGAAACTAACCACGGCGGACGCAACACGCAGCCGCGTGCCGCTTCCGGCTTGGAACGCAGAAACACGGGATCCCATTGGGCAGAAACTAGATGGTACGCGCAGGAGGCGTGCCGGTTATGAATGTGTCGTACGCAGGCGCACTGACTCATCAGTCAGCCTGATGGAAAGACGTGCTGCACAGCTGCAGTCACTTAGTGTATCTTTTGTGCAGCCGGAGTCGAGGTTGTGAACGCACACTTCTGCGTAGCTGCATGCTGTATCCTAGCCTCGACAAACGTGGGAGGGAAAAAGAAGTTACAAAGGCGACGTGTGTTGTGTTCTGTCTTTCCGATTGAAAGCATCGTTTTTGGGTCGAAATTTTCACCCCACTAGATAAGGATTTTACTGGACTTATATACTCTCATACATGCCAAAAGACCTTATTCAGGCAGGAGACATCAGATTTTTAAAAGTATCTCCTTCAATGTGCTTTATTTAGTATGGAAACTAAAGCCCCCCACATTTGTTTTTTGAAATCTCATTTTTTTCTCATTTCTAAATGTTGGCATGTAGATACTTTCTATTGGGCAAGACTTTTAGTGGATGAAAAAAGTGGGGGATTTCTAGAAGGGTCATGGCCTATGTGAGGGCGTATCTTCAACAAACTACATTTCTATGATTCTCATAGTGGATGGGGAGCAGTGGCGGCTGGTGACATTTGAAATTGGTGAGCCGTAAGCACGATCCTGGTTCCCGGTGGAGATGGGTAATGTTTCATGCGGACCAGTGGTGGCTCCTCCACTAAGGCGGAGGAGCCACTGCTATTTCAGCAGTGCAAAAAATAAAAATAAAATGATAATAACAGGACGTTATATTTTTATAATCTTGAAGTCGGGGCAGGGCTGGGCTCTGTGATTCCAGAGCAGGGGAGGAGTGGTTTGAAATCCTCTAAGTGCGCATGATGGTTTGGCTGGTTCTATAGGGCCCGCAAAATCGTCATGTGCACTTGGCATGCTCTCCATTGTACAAGTGTTGCACAGCCCCATGGAGTACATGGCCAGGCTCCCAGGCACTGCCAGAGCATCCAAACTGGATGCTCAGACCAATCACGACGTTGCTCCTGCAGTGTCGTGATGAGCAGGGAGAGTCCAGAAGCCTGGGTGCTTCCAGCAGACTGAGGACAAAGGAAAGGCATGCATCTGCGCTGCAGAGAAGGTATGTTTATTTTAAAATATTTGTTTTTAATCCACACCCCGTTATGAGGCAGCAGCCATTGATGCGAACAATAAATAAGACCATCTGAATTGCAGTTGGACATAGACAACATATTTAAATAGCAACAATACACCAGTTCCTAAGAACATATCGGCTCACACCTCACTGTACAATACAGTGTTCCCCAGCCTTCCTGGTTTTTCAGAAGCATCCCGGGGATGTTCTGCTTCACAACACTGGGTGGACCCATCAGCAATAGGATATGTACAATACACTCCAGAACAGGACCAACAACAACACATATGCCAGCCTACAGAGGTGACAGAGCCAGCTGAAACCAGGTGACTGGGTCCTCCTAAAAGATAGTTTCCCAGGGAGCAAGTCCAAAATTCTGTTCAAATACACCCTGTGGACTGTAGTACTTGTGCAGGGTACTATGGTGACAGCAGGAAGAGATGACACCCACATGACCTGAAATGTGTCACTTTTCAAGAGAGTTCATCACCCAATGAACATGGACACAATAAAAGATGGTTCTGAACCCACCAATGAAACCATGAGATGGGAGGAGAAGTTGAAGATGGTAGCCTTACAATATCTGAGACAAAGGGACCCAGATCGGTGGGAGGCACCAGGAAGAGACCCTGCGCCAACCCCCACCACTTATGCAGCACACAAGGAGTCTCATCAACATTAGCCAGGGATGCCTGTCTTGACAGCAAGAGAGAGAGGTGATGGCTGCTGTGACCTCAGATGGAATCACCAACCATGGGTGAAGATGCGAGAGTTTGATTGCTGTACTTTCAATGGTACCATTGGACTGAAGCACTTATGTTACAACAAGGAAAGTCTATTTTGACATTGGTTAATGGTGGCAAAGGATGTTGTACGCCACAGGAACTGATGGCTGGCGCACACTCTAAAGCACGCATCAACACACTCAGAGGGGCCGGGTATGGCCATTGGAGGCGAATAAAGAAAGACAATGTGGCGCACGGGCCACTTGTCCTGACATCTTGAGCAGAAGGACTGTAGAGATTAATGAGAAAAAAACACAATCAATATGCCAGTGATTCTATTTATTGTTCCAACATGTCATCTGCCTGGGCCTCTGTCAAAGTTACAAGCACCCTTACCTGTAGGTTGCTTGATGTGGGTTTTCGCAGAGACGTTATGGACCAACTTCCCCAAATTCTAGGCAACACCTAGTGATTGTTTAAATAACACTGAGGTAATTAAATAGAAATCAGGGAGGTAGGCCGGATCGTGGACGCTACCTGCTTCCTTGATTGTCGACCTGCGAAGCAATAAGGAAAACCTTTGTAAAAACTGTTTCCTGTATTTCTAATGATTTACCCCTAATATGTCTCTAAAGATTTGCAACTGTTCTCGAAAAGAAGCCTACCTGCGACTGGTAATTAAGTAGCGTCGCGTCCGTGTTGTCGTCGTGAAGGGTGAAGTTTGGGCGAGGTTTTTTGATGGTGCAGAAGGTGGTTTT
The DNA here is from genome assembly GCF_964263255.1 of Lissotriton vulgaris. NCBI lineage: Eukaryota > Metazoa > Chordata > Amphibia > Caudata > Salamandridae > Lissotriton > Lissotriton vulgaris. The sequence goes on along the minus strand of NC_141697.1, from coordinate 86,009,145 downwards.
AGTCTGTGATAATTCTCTGAAAGGGAAATATGTAAAAAAGGATTATAAGTTACTGTCTTTCTATAATGTTTGCATTACACTGAACCTCTTCTAAAATTCACCTCTCACTTACTCTGCATTCTCACCATGCTGTTCTTCTCCTTCACTCCCTAATATGAACAATATGAAACAAAGACAAATTTTGCAAACAACAATGACATTTGTTTAACTTTGATACTTCTCAAAGTCTTTCAGGGTCTTTTCCAAAAGTTCTTGTAAATACGCTCTTTCTGCGAGATTCTCTACAGTCTTAGTCCTTGAAATTTGTCCAGGTAAGTCTTTACTTCTATAATTGACTGTTGACTTGCTTGCGTTGGGCGCCAGGTAAAACAAATAAAAAGAAAACCGGTAACTTAGCTTTATAATGTCTTTCCTTCTTTTCAGGTTGCGCGCAGAAGAATGATGACCTTCAGACTCGCTGTGCTGGTCGTCGTCTTCGGATCTTCAGAAGCTCCGTGGAATCCTTGGAGGGCGATGATGGAAGGCAAAGCGCCGGTCTACGTTGGGTGTGGCTATTTATAGAAGAGCCACACCCAGCCACACCCAGGGAACGTCGACGCATCATGCGCCAAATAGCTGCGTGCCGTTTTCAGCGTGCGCGCTGAAAAAGCATGCCGACTTTGCCCTGAGCTGTCCTCTCTCTCCCGTTCTCCCGTCTTGCTCTCAGACAAAGCGATCTATTCTTCATTTCTGTCTAAACTTCCTAAACATCACTGCTTACCTTTACTTGACAATCATTTCAATGAATCGGCAACAGATCTACAAACAGCACTTGGTAAATACAAATGAAAACGTGAAAACATGAAAAAAGTCAAAAGCACAATTCTTTAAAGCAGTACAGTAACCACATACAATTGAGCACTATACATGTATACATTAACATACTCATTGGCGTGCTGGTTGCACGGGACAGGGGTGGGTTTCTTGAGTGGGAAAACTACGCCTGCATGTAAATGCGTGTGTAGATGAATGTAAGGCTTGTGAGGAACGTAATTCATGACAGCCTCACAATACGTGCGGAGTGTGGGTTCACCATACACTGAACCACTAATGTAACATTTCTTCCAAATTTTATACAAAGTGTCATGCTTCTCATGGAAAGGTACAAAGGTACAAAGACCTTCTCCCAAATAGTTGAAGTCAGACAGAGTTAAAGGGGACTGCGCTGCATTGAGCATGACTGAACTCCTGCTGCAGAATGTACTTCAAGCTGGCCTATCCCAACTCTGAAAGATGCTCCATGTATTGACAACAAGTGCCCCTCGAAATTTCATAGCCAAAGAGACTTTGCTGGCCAGTTGAACCTGCTGTAACCCTGGGACCTTTGTACAGTGTCTCCCTAAGGGTGTGTGGTATCAACCTGCGTGCTAAGCTTGCAGCCTGGGTGATAGTCACCATCAACTTCTTTTGTTTCTCAACCCCAATGTTTGAAGGGTAGGTGCTCGCCCTTTGACTCCTGTGCTCATTGCTAGCCTTTTGTTTTGTTTCTTTAAGAGTCAGTTTAGTTTAAGCTCTAGGGCTATTTTGTCCCTTTCCCCTAGGTCAAACATGGAAAATACTTTGACTTCATGGAAAGATCAAAGGCAGGTATCTGACTATCTCGTTTATGATTTCCTTTAGTGTTTGCAGCTTTAATTAAACCTGCTTCTGCAAGAGGTCTGCTTTGCTTCACTGTTTTCGTACCTTCTTGTTTCTCGCAATCCTTGGTGTCAAGGGAGGAAGTTTACTGGGTCACCGCTACTATACTCAATAGGGTGCCTAAGTCTTTAATGCCCACTTTTCTATTCCAGAGAACAGATTTAGGACTGACCCTATCAACAATACTTAGTCCTTGCATACATTAAAAGGATGCCCCTACAGGAATTTTAATATTGCCAATCACATCCCATTATATTTGAGAGTGCGGCTATACTGACACTGCCTCTCCAATTTGGTCCTTTGTGTGAGGCCACCCGTAGGAGGCTGGGACCCATCCTAAGACTTCCTCAATGGCTCCACTTGTAGCTAGAGTGCAAATCAAGCGAGTCTGTTTAGCCCCTAAAGCAATAACCATATACCAAACTCCATTTCAGCGAACGCAAAGGAAATGAGACAAAAAACAAATATCTCTAGAAATGCTTCAAACCAGAAACGCCAAAATATCTAAGCATACCTTCTCTTGACTAGTTCAAGAATGTGGAGCTCTATACTTGAGTACATCAGACTAACTCCTAACCTGAATTACCTTCCTAGTTACCACTCTTTTTCATGTTGTCTCCCCCTTTACATCGATGCTTATTGTAATTGCAGTAGGGTACCTTGTTATAGGTAAATACTTGTCCTGGTTGTTTGGTCTTTTTGGCTGCTACAATGGGGGAACCTATGGTCTGGACCTGTGGACTTTCTCTGTTATCCGAGCTGTCTCACATTTTTGCTTCTACTTCTTCATGGATGTGGAATAGTCCTAGCTAGACAACATATTTGTGGTGAGGCCCAAATACCTTCCAAATACTCTTCATAGCAATTTCAGTCCAGGAAGCATAACAGCAAAAGTGGCCTCCCAATGTACCCCCGTTTTCTCTTCCTATCGATGTTTGTGAACATCACAATGTTTTTTTTTAACCCCTTCACTGCGGCAGCTATTCCGCCGCAGTGCTAAGGGGGCGGGGCGGAAATACGGCGGGCGCATGCTGGTGACGGAACCGCTCCGTCACCAGCGTCAGTTGCGCTGTGCTTATGACGGAGAGGTTCCGCTCAATAGAACGCTCAGCGCAGGCGCGGAATTCGCGCCGCGCATGAGCGTCGGGCGGGCCATGACGGAACCGCTCCGTCATCAGCACAGCGCCACCGCAGCTGATGACGGAGCGGTTCCGTCATCAGCAGGGGAGGGGTTAATGAAAGGGCTCCATGTTCTGCTTTTAGTTTGCTTATTCCAATTGATGACTGAACATGGCCATTGTTTATTGCTGATGTACTGTAGGCGAAGCCTGACCTTTGACCAGGCCTCACATTTTAATTCCCAGTGTCCCAGTCTCCTTTGAGTGCAGGCTTTGGCCCTGCATCTAAAGTTGCATGGCCAACCACAGCACCGAGACCGGCCTCATCGCAGCCACTGACGACATCCGAGCCCTGCTCGACAACGGGGAACCAGCGGCCCTCATACTCCTAGACCTCTCCGCAGCGTTCGACACTGTCTGCCACCGCACCCTAGTGCAACGCCTCAGCAACATCGGAATCCAAGAGAAGGCACTGGAGTGGATCATCTCGTTCCTCGCCGGAAGAACCCAGAGAGTCCGCCTGCCCCCGTTCAGATCCGAGGCCACCGAAGTCATCTGTGGCGTACCATAAGGATTATCACTCAGCCCCACCCTCTTCAACATCTACATGAGCCCCCTTGCGGCCATCGCACGCCAACACAACCTTCACGAAGGGATGAAAGAAGTAGCCAAGTGGATGAAGAACAGCCGTTTGAAACTCCACTCAGACAAGAAGGAAGTCCTCATCCTGGGACCATCTTTCTCCGCCTGGGACGACTCCTGGTGGCCCCCTGCCCTGGGCAGCGCACCTAAACCAACGGACCACGCACGCAACCTGGGCTTCATCCTGGACTCCTCCCTCTCGATGACCAGACAAGTCAACGCCGTCTCGTCCTCATGCTTCAACATCCTACGCATGCTCCGGAAGATCTTCCGATGGATCCCCACCGAAACCAGGAAGACGGTCACACAGGCACTCGTCACCAGCCGACTGGACTACGGAAACACCCTCTACACCGGAACCACAGCCAAACTACAAAAGAGACTCCAACGCATCCAGAACGCCTCCGCATGACTCATCCTGGACATCCCCCGTCACAGCCACATCTCCGGACACCTGAGAGACCTGCACTGGCTCCCCGTCAACAAGAGAATCACGTTCCGACTCCTCACCCACACACACAAGGACCTCCACGATCTGGGCCCCAGGTACATCAACAACCGCCTGACCTTCTACACTCCCACCCGCCAGCTCCGTTCGACCAGCCACGCCGTTGCCGCCGTTCCACGTATCCGAAGAGCCACCATGGGATGAAGATCCTTCTCCTACCTGGCAGCCAAGACAAGGAACTCCCTCCCCATCCACCTCCGTCAGACCCAAGACCACCTCTCCTTCAGGAAGAAACTCAAGACCTGGCTGTTCGAGCAGTAGCAGACCCCCCCTCCCCCAAGCGCCTTGAGACCCTCCGGGTGAGTAGCGCGCTATATAAATTTCTTGATTGATTGATTGATTGCATGGGCTTTGACCAAGCCTCCCACCCACACTTCTTTTGTCCTTCCCCAACTTTCTCATTTATGTCTGGCCTTATACAGGCTATCTCTCAGGCATTTATTTTGCTGTCCTGATGATAATCCCCCTATCCTAGCCGGGATAGAACGTCGCCGACAACCACATCTTGACTAAGAATTATGTATTATGATTCTTGCGGAGCATAAAATGTTTTTACAATTGTGAATGGTGTATTTATATGTGAAGTCACTATGAATGTGCATGCCTGAGGCCCGGAAATCTGTAGATTTCCATCCCCGTTTTTCCCACTGCATCTTATTTATACCTTGTTTTTCTTTCGGATTACTTGCTTAATCAATAGAATTGTCCCTTTGGGGAAAATTTAAACAGTTCACAGTGTAGTCCTGTGTTACACTCCCATTTACATTCAATTGTGGAAGGGACCAGTGTCTTCAAAAAACAGTCATCAATGGCCTGTCCTTCAGTGTGGCCTGCACTGTATCCCTGAGCACTCTCATGCCAGCTTCATTTATGTAACTAATATGATATGTGTCACGTGTGAGGTCTAGAGCAGTGCACTGGGTGAAGCTCTAGTTGGGTTGTTCACCATAACTGAAATGGTTTTTGTTTTTTGTGGTGGTTTTTGATACAAACGTTATTTTCCGTCTGGCTAACAAACAACTTTCCTTTAACATAGTTTCAGGGTATTATTTTTAGAATATTAAAGGATATCTTTCTGAGTCCAGCCCTTGTACCCGCACTGTTGAATGCGCAGGTTGCATGTTCTGGTTACTGCCTATGGCATTAACCCGCTTCCCTTGGATGAAGAGCTGCATGTAAACAGCCTTTAGTTGTTTGAGAAGGCAAATGATGACAACTTTATTCTTTTGCAATATCTCACTCCCAGTCAGTGTACCCGCTAAGTCTGCATGCAGCAAGCAGTGGCGAAAGAGGTGGCCTGTTGCTACATTATACTCTGTCTCCTTTTCACCTTTTGACTTTAAGCCATTCACAATGGTTATGAAGGTAGGCCATGGATTTTGGCCATGCCCTGTGGCCCTCTCTGCTGTCCTATAATCTACATAACATGATTTTCAGTCTTGCACAGCAGGCTTTAGGTGTAGGGTGCGAGCACACCTCTTCTGTGGGTTGCAGCATTCACTGTACATAATCTTTAGTTGTACACATTGACCTTAGATGTAGGCAGGGGCTTTGGTCACATCCTGTTCACAGACCAGGTAACCCTCAGAGCCAGCATCCCCAACAAAGGCCTGGAATAGATCTGCTCCTCCCTCACCGTTCGAACACAGAGAGTCGGATTAGCACCGTTCCACTCTGAACCCACAGAGATCAGCTCTGGAATTCCCCAGGGCTCCATCCTGAGCCCCACTCTCTTCAACATCTACATGGCCGGCTTACAGCCATCATCAAACCACGGACTCAAAATCATCTCCTACGCGACGACACCCAGCTGATTCTCCATTACCAACAAACTCACAGTCCCCAAGAGCAACTTCCACAATGGGATGAAGACTGTCGCCACCTGGGTGAAGGACAGCTGCCTCAAGCTCAACTAAGAGAAGACCAAAGTCCTCATCCTGGGCTCCACCTCCTCTGCTTGAGACGACTCCTGGTGGCCCAGAGCACTTGGGACCCCCACCCCACTCCCACAGACCATGCATAAAACCTCAGCAACTTTCTGGACTCCTCGCACATCATTACCTGCAAGATCAACGCCATCTCATCATCCTGCATCCCTACGCTACACATGCTTCAAAAGATCTTCAAGTGGATCCCCACCAAGTCCAGAAAGATGGTCACCCATGCGCTCATCAGCAGCAGACTCAACTATGGCAATGCATTTTACACGGGCATCACCCAGAAACTCCTCAAGAAACTGCAGAACATCCAGGACGCCTTTGCCAGACTCATCCTGAACATCCCACGGCGCAGCCACATCACCGGTCGGTCCCTGAGAGACCTCCCCTGGCCCCAAGTCAACAAAAGAATCACCTTCAAGCTCCTCACACATGCCTACAAAGCCCTACACGATGCGGGACCTGCATACCTCAACCACAGCCTCTCATTCCACACACCCACCAGAAACCTCTGTTCTACCCATCTGGCCCTGGCCGCCATTCCATGTATCCACAAAACCCCGGCTGGAGGAAGATTCTTCTCCTACCTCGCAGCACCTGAAACACCCTACCTTTCCACCTCAGGCAATCACCGTCACTGCCTCAATTCAGGAAGGAGCTCAAGGCCTGGCTCTTCGACTGAACCGCAGTGCCCTCAACGGATCAGCAGTGCCCCCCCTAGTGCCTTGAAACCCTTACGAGTGAGTAGTCACTCTTTACAAGACGCTTGATTGATTGATTTACACTGGCTGCGTTTTGATTTACACAGCAGGTACTGGATGGAGAGATAGTATTTTGCTTTGGTAATTGCAATTTTGTATTATTTATACTTTTATGACTGTATGCCGGATGGCTACCTTGTAGAAATTTCACTTTCAGAACAGTGGGTTTGACATGGTTAGGGTGACATGCTAATGATAAAGGCTATAGGTCGGAGTGCTTAATATGAAAAGTTACAATAAAGGCAATAGGCCTTGCACATTGATTGTGAAAAGCATATGTTGAAGTCAATAGGCATTTAAGGGTGGATTGTTATTACTCTGAATTAAAGCCTTTGTGTTACATGGTATCTCAAAGATTACTTTAGTAGGCAAGGGATTTGGTATTTTAGTGTTGGTTACCTCCTCTGACAAACCATGGGTAATGAACATTCGCACTGTGAGAATCTTTGTTTAGGCTGGTTTGAAGAGATAGTATTTCACTTTGTCAACTGTATACATTTGCAATGATTGTGTGCCTGATGGTTGCACAGTTCAGTTTGCCTTAGTTGGCTATGGGGACAAACCAATGATAGCAGCAATAGGCTTAATTGGTGTGCAGGGAAATGTTATAGGTCTGGTTTGTGTATTATTAAAAGTTATTAAAATGGATGTATGCTTGGCTTATTTATTGTGAAAGCATATGGTAGACCTAATAGGCCTCTAACAGTGGATTGTTGTTGCATTATGTTTTAGCCCATAGTACGATATTTGGTTAGATGTAAGCTCACAGATTATCACAGCAGGCAAGGTCTTTGGTGTTTGTCACCCACTCTGACAAACCCAGGGAGCAGCATTTCACTGTGCTACTTCTTGGTAGAACCTTCTGACAGGTGTTGTATATTGTTTCGCCGACTGTAATTTGGTACCTATTTGTAACTTTACATCTATATGCATGATGGTTGCCAGTTTATTCACACTTCAGTAGGTCTGTGTTGTATATAGTGTCAAGCCCTTGGCAAAGATTAGAGGCCTTGTCGGTTCATGAGAAAATCTATGTCCGATTCCTTAGGTGTGATCTGTTTATAATGAAAGGTTATGACAAAGCAAGTAGGTCTTGCATACTTATTGTGAAGAGCATGTGTTAAAGGCAATAGGCTGTAAGGCTGAATTGTTATCACACTGTGCTAAAGCCCGGAGGTAGGTATTTTGTTAGATGGAATCTCGCAGATTACCTTAATAGGCAATTGTAATCCTCATTAGACTCTATTAGTTGGGATTTAATATATTTTGACAGCTGCAGTCTATGCATGTTTGTAGTTGTATTATGGTAGACCTGTTGATTGCCTTGAGGGAGGCTTATAACCAACATAGTAGTACTGAGCCGGCTATGATATCCGCTAGAGGCCTGATTGGTTCATTAGGAGACAATATACCAGATGCCATAGATCTGATCTGTTTATTATGAAAAGTTATGATAAAGACAGTAGGTCTGACACATTGATTGTGAAATGCATATTTTAAAGTCAACAGGCATTTAAGAGTGAATTACTATTTCTTGGTATTAAATCCTACAGACAGGTATTTTGTTAAATGAAATGTCACAAATTACATTTGATGGGAAGGATTTTGGTGTTGGTAACCACCTCTGACACACCCTAGAGGAGGAAGATAGATTTGCACTTTAATAATTCTTGCTAGAATCTCTTCTTAGCTGTCTGCCAGGATCTTGTAACGAGGAAAACAATTAAATAATGCATACATCCATATATATAAATATATCTCCTCATAGGTACTTTTAGGGCCTTTGGGTCAGCTCTGATCTGACATTGGTCTGTCTGAGAGTCATTTACACTCTACTTTCACCCAAAACAGCATACTGCATGGTGTAATGGTTCAGTCCACATCAGTCATTTGGCTCGCTTGCACTGTGATGGCATTTGTGATCACATCAGATCCAGGATCCTGGACTCCTCACTCTCTATGAACAGACAAGTCAACGCCGTTTCATCATCTTGCTTCAATACTCTTCGCATGCTCAAAAAAACATTTAGCTGGATCCCCACCGAAAGTAGAAAAACGGTCACCCACGCACTGGTCACGAGCCGCCTGGACTACGGAAACACCCTATACGCCGGTACCACCGCAAAACTCCAGAAAAAACTCCAACGCATCCAGAACGCTTCAGCCAGACTCATACTAGACATCCCACGTAAAGACCACATCTCTGGTCACCTGAAAAACCTCCACTGGCTCCCCGTTAATAAGAGGATTACTTTCCGCCTCCTAACCCACGCACACAAAGCACTTTACGAACTTGGACCCGAATGCCTCAAAACACGACTTTCCTTCTACACCCCCTCCCGCCAGCTACGATCCTCCAACCAAGCCCTTGCTACTGTACCTCGCATCAACAAAACCACCATGGGAGGTAGATCCTTCTCCTACCTGGCAGCCAAAACCTGGAACTCACTTCCCACTCACCTTCGCCTCACTCAGAACCACCTAGCATTCAGAAAGCAACTTAAAACTTGGATATTCGACAAGTAATTCCCCACCCTTCTTCAAGCGCCTTGAGACTTGAGCGCGCTATATAAATCTTTTGACTTGACTTGACTTGACTATTGGGCGCCATTCATAAGCCAAAGCTATTGGCACTACCCATGCTTGTTGATATTAAAACCTCAGTACACATTATCTTTCTATCATGTGGCAAACTCACTGCGCATTCCTCTCTATAGCAGGAGCAAAACTGCCCATTCCTTTCTATCACTGAATAAAGTAGTGCACATTCATTTTTATAACTCCAAAAGAATGACGTTTAATTCCATTTCAGAAGCAAATCATGTTAATTCCTTTCCATTACTCAGCCGAATAGTGCCCACTCCTTCCATTTCTCAATAAAATGGCAAAGGGTTCTTGATCAGACTCCTTTCACAAACTTGAAAGAGGATTTTGTTCAAACCCCTAAGTAGGCCTGTGTCATCTTTCAGATAATTTGCTGTACTTTCTCAACTTGATTTTATTTGCTATGCCTATTAGGCTTCTTGCCACAATATAGGACCGCAACCGCCCCAGTTTGGAATTTTAACTGAGAGCATCAGCACTATATTATGTTAAAGTAGCCCTAATTGCGCCTTCATTTAATCAATCAATCAATTAATCAATCAGTGAAGCAATCAGCATTTGTAAAGCGCAGCACTGTCAGCCCTAGGGGCATCTTGGCGCTGTGTCTCCATCGAAGAGCCAGGTCTGGAGTCTCTTTCTGAACTCTGCCAGCGAGGGGGCGCTACGGAGCTGGAGGGGAGGGTATTGGTAAGTCTAATGTGGTAATTTTGCTTGTGGAATTACTGACACCGATGGACTGGTAATTCCAAGATTCAAAATGAGCCCAGGATTACACGTTTTCCCTGTGGAATGGGGAATAACCTAATGTAATGGCTGGATTTTCTGTTTAGATGGGATCAGCCCCCAGGGGCCCCTGTGACCCAGCCAAAACGTACTCACCTTCCCTTCTTAGATCGTATTCACAATGAGTAGATATACAGATAAATATACAGATCGCACCTAAGAATGGGGAATGACAATATACATATATGGATTTTCTACAATATCTTATTCACATCGGTTGGCCTCGCGGTCACTCTGACCCAGACCGTTCTACCCCAGGGCAGATCTGACACACAATCCGGCGTGTCTACACACGGGCCTGCAGAACCCAATGCTCCCTTTTCCAAATCGTTCGCGATCCTGCGAAACCTACACGTCAGTATCCCTCCTGACGCTCTCACTTATTTTAAGCCACAATCTGGTGGATTTACACGACGGTGTCCCTCCCGTCGCTCTCATTAACGCCGCATATCAACGACAACCACATTCCTATGAAACATTATTGGGATGATATCTCAGCAATCTACTTAGGATAAAACTAAAATAATAACTTTGGATATGGATTCAGATTGTATAGTGTACTCCGTGCTCATGACATCAAAGGTCCACTCACTCCCTCTTTATTTGGTTACCATTCGTCTGATCGGGATTTCTCATCCGTTCGCCTAAACAGTGCCCAACTAGAAATGCCATTTACCAAGATCGAACACAAGCACCAGGTACACGTTAATTCTATATGAATTAGGATATTTATTAACAATAAACATAAGTCACATTACTATGCAGCATTACATTTGCAAAGGGAATAAAAGATAAAGGTTAGAGTGCACATACTATAAGAATCGGTCGGACTTCACCTGGTTAATGGGAAATCGGGACTCGGCAGTCATCTAGGCTCCTGTCTCGTCTCTGGGTCCTGGCTCGCCTTGCAGTCACCCTCAGCCGTCACAAGTACACGTCTGCACTGCTAGGCTCAATCTCGTCTGCTCTCCCCCAGGACCTCGGAACCTTGCTGTTTATTAGCTACCGTCTCTCTCTCTCTCTCTGTATTAGTGCGCTCCGCGCCACTTCTCGTTCAGTCTATCTTCAGAGAGTTTCGATCTTAAATCTTTCCCCGACTTCAAAGATGGCGACTTGTCCACCATGAAAATGAATAATGGCAGAGATGCTAACGGCTAGATGCCGCCTACGGACTAACTGACTGAAAGACTAACACCTTCGCTAATATCAAAGCCCGTTCCTTCATGGAAATTCACGGCCAGTAACCTGCCGCCCACCAAATTCTTGTACCTCCCCGTACCAAGGACACTTTCCCAGCCGGCCGGCCTGAAGTTGTGTCTTCGGAGTGGAGAAAAATACATTCCTTCGATAAGGGTCAGCCTGAACCGGTTCTCTCCAAGCGAACAACAGCTTGAAACTAAAACATCACTCTTAACCTAGAAAGCCTTCTCGAGCTACCAGGCAGAAAGCAAAATGGAGTCTGTCTCGCTTAAGGCCTACGGAGCCCATAATATGCATAGCTCCATGAGAAACAGATCGGCATGTTAGCAAATGAGTAAATCATGACTAATACTTATATATCTAACCCCTCACTTAAATTCATAAGCCTTACTCTAAGGGAAATGGCACGAAAATGCCCTTATATCTGTAAGACAGGGTCCCTGTCTATCGGCCTAATCCCTATGCTATGGGGGTGATAGGCTGGAGTCACTCTCCATCATTCTCCTTCTCCAGAGAGCTGGCAAAAAGACAGCCATAACATTACACCCCTTGACTCCAGTCTATTAACCAGTAACTAAATGGAGCTAACGTCAGTAGACGAATAATATGAAACAAAACTAACTGATCTACGACTCTTCGTAAGTCTAAGCAGGGAAGGGATACACTGAATAAAACAACAAATCGCTATAAGGATGCAGACAATAATAATAACCCCTCCCAAAATTTGTCGTAAAAAATGTATGTCAGGGAGCCAATTAAAAAGCCAGTCAAAGAAACCCTGATCTATGTGTTCTCTGATTTCTGCAGTCAAGTCGTGGAGTTTATTAATATGGGATTGGATATCTTTAGAATGGTCAGATAAATTGAAACAACATAGACCTTCAAATTCAGAGCATTCATGCCCGTGTTTTAACAACAAATAATCAATTGCAGCACGATTTTGCAAAATAGCTCTACGTTCACCTTGGGAATCTAATAATAAATCTGACAAAACAGTAGAAGTTTGGTTGATCGATTTGACCATCCAGCAGGCCATCTTGCCGATTGTTTTGGCATTATAAACGGCCAATGCAGGAACACCAATAATGGAAAAAGCTAAACCAAGATATTCTGATCTGGAATAAAGATGAACAGAGGAATCACAATCTTCATGCAATGACATAGAGTCTCGAACAATACGGGAATGGGAAGGAGGATGTGAAGAAAACATTAGCAAACTTAATCTAGTGATGGCACATGGGCCACCAGAAATATTCGCAGGAATATAGGGCCAAGATGAATTCCCGCAAGAAAAGAGCCATCCAGCTGGTAACAACATTGAACGATAATGGCTAGTGGCTACAACTAAACTTTTACAAGTCATATTGTTCTTCACTGAAAGGCATGAGTTAGGAAGTCTTTTTGAGCATAGCAAACGTTGATGAAATGAAAAAGTAGTAGCGGCTTGAAGTTTCAACCGCAGACATTCAGAGATGGCTTTAGGATTGCACGTCATGATAAAACAAAGGTCACCAGGGGTAATATTAAAAGTAGTAATTCTGGAATTAATAAGGACATCCTGGTCTGGAAGAAGAGTACATGAAGGACAAAATTCATGGGCCAAGAAGTCGCCCAGAATAACATTAGGTCGGGCATTGGATACATTGAATATATGGTGCAGAGTTTCAGTAGATGCAGGGACAGCAACCAAACAGGTCGATAAAATGTCAGTGACAGACTTCATGGGGGTAAGGCAAAAATGCGGAGAGTTCGTCACTCGTTTAGCGAGTGTAATCCAAAAGTTAGATGATGTCTGCCACGCAGATCGCGCAGCTCTTGTTATCCCATCACTCGGCGTCGGTAGATCCTCTCCTCTCCCGGCGTAGCAGGCCAAAAGGAGTCCAACGCCGACACATCCTGCAGCAGCAGTCCAGAGAATGATCTGAAAGAATACAAACACAGGCCTTAATCATTCTCGTAAGTAACATTTATCAGCTGGGACAGCTTCCCAGCCATCTTTCCCTGGCTTCATCACCAAAACGGTGTTGTCATGACCGGTCGCAATAATATCAGCCTGTTCAGGAGGATTTTTAGGCGATTGCACCCATATTTTAGCTCCAGGAAGATCAGACGATCCGAAGCCTTTTTGTCCTCGCACAGTTAGCAACGTTGGGGCAGAGCCTTTTTTGATCTCACCACTGAAGACAGGCATAATCAGTAACTGAGCAACACGGTCAGACTTTTTGATAAACAAATCCGTCTCACTGCTATTAAGCAAGAGAACCTTAATCTCTCCCTGATAATCACTGTCGATCACTCCTCCGAGTACTTGAACACCTTTCAGGGCCAGGCCAGATCTAGGGGCAATTAATCCAAAACTACCGGCAGGTATAGAGACACCGATGCCAGTTTCAACAATTATTCGATCTTTTCCTGGGAAGTGTGCATCATTTAAAGCATGCAGGTCGAGGCCTGCGGAACCGGGGGTTGCTCTACACGGAGCCAAAGCACCGGGGGTAATTTCCCAATATGTGACCGTAGTTGCAATAGAATTGGGTTTCGCATCAACATGTGGAGGAAACAGACGCATCAAAGGAGATTCAGCATGTAACAAAGGACGGTTATTTAAAATCAATAAAGCTTGAAGTAGGACATCTCTCCACTGGCTGTAACGATCATCAGTCAACTTGCGCAACTGTTCTTTCAACAAGCCATTCATTCTCTCAATCAGTCCTGAAGCTTGTGGATAATATGGAATGTGAAACACCCAGTCGATATTATTTTCCATACAGAATTCCTGCACCAATCTTCCACGAAAGTGGGATGCATTGTCTGATTGAATTTGGAATGGGACACCATAATACAGAATAATTAGCTCCAGGGTTTTAATTGTATTCACTTGGGTAGCATTTTTGCAAGGGAAAGCGACCAAAAGGCCACTATAAGTATCAACCACTGTACAAATGTATTGACAATTTCTGCTCATGGGGAGCGGACCAATATAATCAATCTGCCAAATTTGGGCGGGCAATTTACCTCGATGTAAGTGGCCTCGAACAATTTGAGGCACCTCTTTCTTTCTAGAATGCTGGCAAATGGGACAATGTAGAATGGCATCTTTAATTAAAGAAAAGGGAATATGAATTCCTCTATCAGCAGCCCACCTGTTAGTGGCTTTCTCTCCAAAATGTCCTGCTTTCTGATGGGCCCATTTCGCCAATCCCGCCAAATCAGAATCTTGCATGTCAACCACTGCCTCAGAAATTTTAGACTGTTCATCTGCAATGTTATGGAAAAATTTGTCAAGGGAATCGATTGGAGTATGAGCATCCACGTGAAAGATTGTTACAGTACTCTGCGGAAGCAGTTCCCAAATTTCTTGCCACAATTCTTTACCCCACAACTCTTTGGAGTGTAATTCCCAATTATGCAAGTGCCATGTAGGCAGCCACACCGCTAGTCCATTTGCAGTGGACCAAGAATCAGTAAAAATATGACATGTACCTGGTAACTCCTGTTTCAAAACTTGGTAAACTGCATAGAGTTCAGCATATTGACTACTCTTACCGTCTCCAGTTGTGCTCAATAATTTCTTTGTAATCGGGTTATAGGAGACAGCTTTCCAATGTCTCTTGTCACCAATGAACTTCGCAGAACCATCCGTAAACCACACATGTTTTCTATCCTCCGCGGACAGATCATCAAATGATTTACCCCACTTCACGGGAGACTCCTGCACTACGGGAACCGAACGCTCACTTTCAGCCTCATTGGAGGGCGCCTGCGCCACTCGCTCATGTAAAACCGCCACACCTTTCGGACCCACACGTGCCCTGTCCTGAATGTACCATTTCCATTTAAACACACTAGCCTCCTGAGCATGTCCAATTCGATGGGACTTCGGTGAACTCAAAACCCACTGCATAATGGGAATTTCAGGCCTCAAAATCACAGCATGGCCTAAAGTCAATTGCTCGGTATCCACCAGAGCCCAGTAACAAGCAAGCAACTGTTTTTCAAAAGGTGAGTAACGCTCACCAGCCTCTGGCAACTTTTTGGTCCAAAAACCTAATGGCACTTTTTGTCTGCCTTGCTTTTGCCACAAACTCCAATTGGCATACAGACCTTCCACGGAAACATTCAAATCCACATTACCTTCACTCACGGGCCACAAATCCAAAGCATACTGAATAGCTTCTTTAGCCAAATCAAAAGCAGTCTGTTGAGGTTCACCCCACTCAAACGCATTCTTTTTACGAGTGACTCGATACAGTGGAGCCAAGATTTGACTCAAATGGGGAATATGTTGACGCCAAAATCCAAACAACCCAATAAAGGATTGCGCCTCTTTCCTATTTCTGGGAACAGCAAAATCAAGTATTTTACGTTTAACTTGTGGGATCACCTCTCTGTGACCCTCATGCCAATTAATTCCTAGAAATTTCACAGCTTGGGATGGAGTTTGTAATTTGTCAGGATTGATTTCCCAACCTTTTGCTCGCAAACAGTCAATGATCTGATCTAAATGAGACTGTACTTGGTCTTGCGTTTCACCTTGAATCAAAATGTCGTCAATATAATGACAAATCTGAACTTGTGGAATCGTGGGCACTTCAGATAAATGTTCCGCCACCAGCCGGTGACAGATCGTAGGACTATGTACATAGCCTTGAGGAAGACTCCGGAACGTCATTTGACGTCCATTCCATGTAAAACTGAATTGTTCCTGGCATTCGGGGGCAATCGGAATTGAAAAGAATGCATTAGCAATATCAATGGAAGCATACCACGTACCTGGATGCTTTTGAATTCTCTCAATTAGTGTAACAATGTCAGGCACTGCCACAGTCAATTTAGGTGTATGTTTGTTCAATTCTCGATAATCAACAGTCATGCGCCAAGAGCTGTCACTTTTGCGCACGGGCCAAACAGGATTATTCCAAGCAGATGTGACCGGAGTAATGACTCCCGCGTCAACCAAGTCCTGAATCGTAGCTGTAATTTCTTCATGACCACCTGGGATGCGATATTGTTTCTGAGAAATCACTTTCGTTGCTAAAGGGATCTTAATAGGTGGCATGCGTAAACGGCCAACCCGTACGGGTCTGGTCGAAATGTACTGTCTAGTACCAAATTGATAGTAACCATCATCCAAATGCAAAGTCATACCTTTCAAGATGTCAATTCCAATAATGTATTCCAAAAGTGGCACAACCAACACAGAGTATTCTCTACGAGGAATCCTACCAATTTTAATTTCAAGTGCAGTTTGAACTGCGGGTGTTTCCTTACCACCCAAACCGGTAATTGTGAAAGACTGTCCATGAAATTTTCTTGACTTACCATGAATTAAAGTGGCCTCCGCCCCAGTATCAACTAACGCTCGGGCCCTTTGGATATTACGATGTTTCCAAAAAATCTCAATATCTACATAGGGTCTGTAATCTCTGTGGGCCCACCTGCGTACCGGAGCTTGACCTATTTCCTAGTCATTTTTCCTGCGTTCCGTCAACCAAGACAGATCAGGGTAAATGCTCTCAGTTTTCTTGGGTATTAGAATTTCTTGTTCATATCCGTCTCCAGTACGAAACGGATTAGTGTCAGGTTCAAAAAGTTGTGAGTTACGATCAGAGAGTCTGTTACGATCCTCCCTCTTTCTTACGTCAGGGGAATAACTCCTTGCATCTCTACGTCTGCTAGAACCACGATCATCTCTTCCCCTTCACGATCATCCTCTCTCCCCCTCCCATCATTACAACGGGGAGAACCACCGCGTTCATAGCGCCGATCATCACGGCGATCAGAATTCACACGTCGTCTCTCATCACCACTGTCATCCGAACCACGATCATAATCATTCTTTCGCACACGACGGGCACCTTCCTTTCGATCCAAACCACGCTTACGAAACATATCCCATAGGATATTGTTAGGTTCACCATCGATCTCTTCCCTTTTGACACCATCAGCAATGAGAGCAAGAAACATGTCACGTCTAGAGAACTTATAGTCCCCACCAGTACGACCCTCAGGTCGGGATTGTCTTTCAGGTTTAAACCATTCACCCAGCTCACCAAGCTGACGAACAGACTCAAGCACAGCAGACAAAGGGTTGCCAGTTTGGTTAATCAATAATGTCATCATGACCTGCTTGTAAGCAACAGGAGAAGTACGTATAATGCGGTTACGCACGGAAGATGTTAACAGACCATCCAATAACCTGTCAGCAGTACTAAGGAAGATACACGTTTTCATAACTTCTTCCTTTAAACGTTGCGACGCATCGCGCAGAGTGTACCACGGCTTTTCATCAGAGGGCCAATCAGACTCTGTTGGATATTTATGATTACAGCCATCAGACGCAAGCTGGAGCAAAGAAGTTTGGACATTACCATTAAAATTCCGAAAATGGTCCTGAATAGTAGAATCAGAACTCAAAGAGCAAAATCGTAAGCAATCAACAGCATCGAGCATAATACCGGAAGCGCCAAGCTCATAAAGACGCACCATCCAGGTAAGCAAGGCCTCACCAGGCCGTTGTTTAAATCGTTGTAGGATGTCACTAATCTCCTGCTGAGTAAAATCTTCAATACAGTCAAGAGGGATACCACCCGGATTACCAGGGGCTTGTTGTAATTTCCGTCGAAAGATCGGGTGAGCAGAAACTGCGGGAAGAGCTTCCGAAGAAGCCCGCATCTTAGATTTAACAGAACAATCAGGGCAAGCTACGTCATCCGCACGGGAAGAACGAGCACGGTCACAGTCGGGAGTCAAATCAATGCAAGAAGCAGATTTACAATCGCGTCCGGAGCGAGAAGCCTCGCGCTTGTCACCCTCCTCTGCCGAGGAGTCAGAAGTATGAGAATCCCAGATATTACCGTCCCACTCATCGGGGTTCCAATCCATTCCAGCTTTTGCTACAATCATACGCACTTTGCGTGAAGACACACGTCCACGACGATGTTTATACTTATATCGTGCAATACGGACCGCAGCTCTTTCGGCAATGGTCTGATATGTTTCAAGTTTGTCGGCAAGCAGTTTATTTTGACAACGCAAAAGAGTATGCGCATTTTGCAACTCAACACACTGTCCCTCCGTATCTTTAAATTGTTTCTGTAGTTGAACAAACTTCTCATGCAATATTCTGTATGCATTAAGAATAATCCACCCTCTGCGTCCTAAAATAGGAAGCTCATCACCCTTCACTATTGGCGCTTTCTGTAAGCATGAAATCACATCGGCAGGCTCCGCCTGCTCCAAGCATGAAGACCAATTTTCACTCAAACCAGTAGAATCAGCCCACTCACGGGCTAAGGCCTCGTAAGGCGTAGACTCCCAGCCGGGAATCTGAATCGGTAATTTAAAAACCGACGATGATTTTTTCGGAAACATAATAACACGCAAAAAATTATATACAAAATTATAAACAAAATTTTATACGTACAAGCCGAGCGCAAACCAACTAGATTAAAACAACACAATGCACACAGGCTTCGTAAACAGTTCGTGACGCCAGATGTAATGGCTGGATTTTCTGTTTAGATGGGATCAGCCCCCAGGGGCCCCTGTGACCCAGCCAAAACGTACTCACCTTCCCTTCTTAGATCGTATTCACAATGAGTAGATATACAGATAAATATACAGATCGCACCTAAGAATGGGGAATGACAATATACATATATGGATTTTCTACAATATCTTATTCACATCGGTTGGCCTCGCGGTCACTCTGACCCAGACCGTTCTACCCCAGGGCAGATCTGACACACAATCCGGCGTGTCTACACACGGGCCTGCAGAACCCAATGCTCCCTTTTCCAAATCGTTCGCGATCCTGCGAAACCTACACGTCAGTATCCCTCCTGACGCTCTCACTTATTTTAAGCCACAATCTGGTGGATTTACACGACGGTGTCCCTCCCGTCGCTCTCATTAACGCCGCATATCAACGACGACCACATTCCTATGAAACATTATTGGGATGATATCTCAGCAATCTACTTAGGATAAAACTAAAATAATAACTTTGGATATGGATTCAGATTGTATAGTGTACTCCGTGCTCATGACATCAAAGGTCCACTCACTCCCTCTTTATTTGGTTACCATTCGTCTGATCGGGATTTCTCATCCGTTCGCCTAAACAGTGCCCAACTAGAAATGCCATTTACCAAGATCGAACACAAGCACCAGGTACACGTTAATTCTATATGAATTAGGATATTTATTAACAATAAACATAAGTCACATTACTATGCAGCATTACATTTGCAAAGGGAATAAAAGATAAAGGTTAGAGTGCACATACTATAAGAATCGGTCGGACTTCACCTGGTTAATGGGAAATCGGGACTCGGCAGTCATCTAGGCTCCTGTCTCGTCTCTGGGTCCTGGCTCGCCTTGCAGTCACCCTCAGCCGTCACAAGTACACGTCTGCACTGCTAGGCTCAATCTCGTCTGCTCTCCCCCAGGACCTCGGAACCTTGCTGTTTATTAGCTACCGTCTCTCTCTCTCTCTCTGTATTAGTGCGCTCCGCGCCACTTCTCGTTCAGTCTATCTTCAGAGAGTTTCGATCTTAAATCTTTCCCCGACTTCAAAGATGGCGACTTGTCCACCATGAAAATGAATAATGGCAGAGATGCTAACGGCTAGATGCCGCCTACGGACTAACTGACTGAAAGACTAACACCTTCGCTAATATCAAAGCCCGTTCCTTCATGGAAATTCACGGCCAGTAACCTGCCGCCCACCAAATTCTTGTACCTCCCCGTACCAAGGACACTTTCCCAGCCGGCCGGCCTGAAGTTGTGTCTTCGGAGTGGAGAAAAATACATTCCTTCGATAAGGGTCAGCCTGAACCGGTTCTCTCCAAGCGAACAACAGCTTGAAACTAAAACATCACTCTTAACCTAGAAAGCCTTCTCGAGCTACCAGGCAGAAAGCAAAATGGAGTCTGTCTCGCTTAAGGCCTACGGAGCCCATAATATGCATAGCTCCATGAGAAACAGATCGGCATGTTAGCAAATGAGTAAATCATGACTAATACTTATATATCTAACCCCTCACTTAAATTCATAAGCCTTACTCTAAGGGAAATGGCACGAAAATGCCCTTATATCTGTAAGACAGGGTCCCTGTCTATCGGCCTAATCCCTATGCTATGGGGGTGATAGGCTGGAGTCACTCTCCATCATTCTCCTTCTCCAGAGAGCTGGCAAAAAGACAGCCATAACACCTAACTAATTCAAATTACGGTCATTTATAAAGTACACCAACACATTTAAAATGTGTCTATATATATTATAAAAATAGGCCAGATGACAAAGGATTATCTACTGGGAGGAGGCTCCCAAAGGTGGCACCAAATCACAGAACAAACACACTAAAACTGGCCAATGTTTCAGGATATGGGAGCACTCTCTTTGGCAACATTGCATTTTTCCCAAAGGGCAGGATAGCCTCGCACCGTTCTTGTCACCACCCCAGGGTGACGAGCATCACCCTGCTCTACGATTAGCAGTGAGTCACCATCACAGGTTGCTTTTTAGGGATCCTGCCCACTGCCAAGCAACAGTGTGAGGTGAATCATAGAAAAGTACCATTTTAGTAGATTTAGGTCTGTATATTCTTGGATCTTGAGCCACTCACTCCTTACAAGGGTTAAAAGTGGGCAGCTACTCCAGGGTTACTTTTGGCTCTTCCACCAGAGAGTGGGTGCAACCAGAGGGCAGGGCAAACACCCTTGCTTTCCAAACAGTGTGCACATGTGTGCTTAAAGCACAGCTTGGCCTGGGGCTCCGTGCGGCTGAGGTCAAACTTCATTCGAACTCGTCCACGCCCACTCTAATTGCAGGTTGTTCTGCTGGAGCGCTGTGCCAAGAGGGTGGCTGCCAGGTGCCAAGTGCACTTTTCCCTCTGTCCTAAAGAATGACTCACAGGGAGGACATTGGCACGCGCTCGTTCCCTCTGACGCCACAGTCTAAATATTTGACTATAATTATTACAAAGATGGGTATCGCTTGCACTGCATCAGCCTGCTTTTAATTCCTGCCTGGGTTCAGGGGTCAATCGAAACGATTGAAGAGCTGAACACTGGATTCACCACCTCGGTAACTGTTTGAAGTAGAAGATGCTTAGCAAAAAAGTCAGCTTGCACTTTGGAAACAGTTAGCAGTGGCTCCTGCTATGTGTTTCCAAACCTCAATCTGTGGTGCGCATATTCTGATCAATGCAATTACAGACTTAAGTCCTGAACTGTAGACAACACAATTACTTTAAAAAAAAATAGGTCACACAAGGGGTGCAGCATGGCACTATGCTGAGCAGACATGGCTTCTCTTGCTTCTCACTTGCCCTATTAATTGCAAATCCCTTTCCCTGTTTATCTGTTTTTAATTGTAACTTTTAATTAACCCCTCCCATGCTGGTGACGGAACCGCTCCGTCACCAGCCTCGGTCGCGCTGTGCTGGTGATGGAGCAGTTCCGTCACGGCCCGCTTGACGCGCTGATTTTACGCCTGCGCTGGACGTTCCATTGAGCGGGCGGGGCTGTGACGGAACCGCACGCCCGAGACTCGTGACGGAGCGGTTCCGTCACGATCATGGGAGCGCCGCGCGGCCCCATCTCCCCCCTAACGCTGCGGCGGAATTCCACAGCAGAGAAGGGGTTAACTGAACTATAAAGTTATTTATTCATTCATTCCTTTTCCCTGTCCACAGACCCAATGCCAAACCTGGACACCTCTGCCAGCCTTCCCCGCCTCGGCGGGTCTTGGGCTCAAAATTCCACAGGCCTGATAATTCTCGCCTCGGTGCCTATTCCAATCATGGAGTCCCACTCTGCAACTCTGGGCAATGGCTTGCTTAATCTTCACAACGGCCCCCACAACGCTAAGGATGCCTGGCCTCCACCTTGGGGGTGCCCAGGAGTGGACGTCTCACAGGGAAAGCCAGGATGGGTTCCACAGCGGTATTCGTACAAGCGCCTTGAGACCCTTGCGGGTGAGTAGTGCGCTATACAAGTATCAATTTACAATTTTTTTTTTTTTTTACTTGATGGGAGAGTGGAGACCTCCTTGTGAGCTTGTTTCGGTGATTGAGAGCGATGTAACTTGGGGCTTCTGATACAGGATTGCAGCCTAAAGTAATTACCAATGTCTGGAATTCAGTCAAGCTAGCCACACATCACTTTCTGTATTCCTTAGTGCAACACCCTAATTGTGACAGGTATGGCCAGACGTGGGTCCCATCCATACTGTGTCAAGCTGCAGCTAACCGAGGAATCCAAAATAGGTTGAAACCAGTTTAGGGTTTGCTTATGCTCCCGGTCAAAGGGGACGTGGCCTGGAACTGAAGGCTAGACTGTTTCTATTGGAGCAAGACCATGACTGATTTGCATATGGCTGGTTGCTGTCGGTGCTGGCTTGGTGGGCAAAAAAATGATGGACTGGATTGCGGCTCAGAGTAATTACCATTGGCTGAGATTAATTCATGTCTTCCACCTACCACTTTTTTTTGTTCTCGAGGCTGGGAAGATGGCACCTTGGACCAGAGAGTCAAAGCACTTTACTAACGACGCTCCTGTGTGGAAGTGGCTGGGACTTGATGTTTATCCAGAACACAAGCTGGTTGCTCCCTGTGTATCAGGGTGTCTGCTTCAGAGCCAGACTGGCTGTAGCGGGCAACAGGCATTTCCCCCGGAGGGCTGGGGGCTGGTTTTGGGCCCATGGGGGCCGGCTTTGTCACTTGGGGCCAGTTTGCAGCAGTGCTGCAATATCGGCCCCTGTAACAAAAACGGGAGCGGTGCTTCTTGATAGCAACCCCATCTATCTACTAAAATAGACTGTTAAATTCTACTCATCATGTATCCGGATTATTCTTGATTTATACAAGTCAGACACACCCATGTTATTGTAAGAAAAAACATAAACTTAATTGAGAAAGTAGACAAAAAATTCCAGCAGTCCTTGTCTCTCTAGATGCTGAAAAGACCTTGGACTGTGGTAATTGGTCATTTCCTAAACAAGTCCTGGAAGAGAATGGGTTGGGCTTGAACTATATTGCAATGGTGATGGCAAATTATGTGGTACCTAGAGCGCGCCTTACTGTCTGTGGACAGCTGTGCGAGTCCGCCACCCACGCCCCCTTGTTCGCACTTAGTATAAAACCGCTGGCGAATCGAATATGCCACTCTGTGTATCCCTCTCTTATTATTGGAAATTCTAAAAAACTTACATAGATGGCCCCCAGTCTTCCTCACATGGCTGGGTAGAATGGATGCATTGAAAATGAATATTCTCAAAAGAACGTTTTATTATTTCAGGCACTTTCGATAACTGTGGAAATGGCTTCTTTAAGGCCATCCCAAAATAAGTACTGTTATTTGTATGAAGAGGGCCATGATCTAGAATACAGCTGCGGCTCCCGCAAATACCTTAATCTGAAGGTGGACACGCAATATGGCAGTGCTAACAACTGTGTGCTTCATTGAACTGCATTTTAACAACTGTTGTGTTATCTGAACAGGGACTTGGAAAATGTATTGTTCTCTGAAACCTGCAAAGCTACACTCAAGTGTTACAGCCACAAATCCATCCTGACTCACATAGACCTGTCTGATTTTCTTTTTTTTTAAATGCAATATTTGCTTTCCTTCAAGTCGGTACATGGACAATGTCAGTGTTCCAAAACATAGGGGATCATTGGAGCACGAGTATAAAAGATAAGATTGGACACAGGGGGACTGGTTTCTGAGGTGACAGAAATGCTGAAGGGCCACAGTATTCTGTTCCCATACCATGTTTTGAGACGAAACGCAAGTGGGAAACTATGCAATATATCACAAATGGCCCTAGCTCCCTGAACTAGCTGTTTTCATTTTCAATGTTATTCCTTCACTGCACCTGGCCTCTCCATTGCAGAATTAATGTTCATATGCATTTTAACACACCACTAAGGTCCCTGTAAGGGATTTAAAGTCCTCTACAAAATCTTGCAATAGGGCTATTGCCCTTTTACCAAGACCTATCTCACACCATCTGCAGCTCATCACCTCACGTGGGAGTATGGAGGATTGGGTGTACAATGTACTTCGACCATCATCAGACTCTCTTCTTCACTGATATCTCACTTCTTGACCTTGGTTTGCTCCATTCTGCCCATCTCCATCTATCTTACCAATAGAAGTTGGTTTAAAACACCCATGCATCAGATGAGATCCCACACACCTGCAGCATGCATACATTTGCAGCTGGCATTGCCCAGAATTAAACTACAAGCCTATCCAATTTTCCTGTGTACGTCCTGTTAGAACTGGCTATTTCTGGTTGGCTAAGGCTTACGCCAAAGCTAGGCAGAAACCACCATTCTAGTCAGGGCAAGGGAGTCACACAGCAAGATAACCCCTGCTCACCCCTTGGTAGCTTGGCACGAGCAGACAGGCTTATCCCGGAGGCAATGTGTGAAGCATTTGCGCCAGCACACAACAGCAACAACATCCGAGGCACACCACAAAAGGAACTCCACACAAGGTTATATAAAAATAACTTCTGTATTGTCAAAACACATCATATAGAATCACACATGTACATTGTGCCAACTGGCACGGGCAATATTCACAAGGGATTATTTACACAGGACAGGGCCACGTGGGCGCCTGTCAGAATCAGCACTTAGTAGAAATAGCACTTCTAGAACTTAGAATAAGTATAGCACAAAATAACAATTATAAATCACAACCAGTAACTACTGATAACAGGTAAGTACCATCTACACAACCCTAAACACCTTAGGAGAATGTCACGCAGGGAACCAGGACCTCACTAGGAACACCTGTACTAGAAAGAACAACCACCTAAGAATAAAATACATTTAGGGGTATAGGTAAGAACACATTACACATGATGCAAAACCAACATTCAGAGGTGTAGGGAAGGAAAAACACATGATGCATAAAACATACATTCAGCGGTGTAATAACATGGCACATGATGCATCAATCACACATTCAGAGGTACCGGAGAAAACACATAGTGCCTAAAACATTCAGAGGTGTAAGATCAAGGAAGACACATGATGCATAAAAACATTCAGAGGTGCCAGAACATAACTCAATAGCGCAAAAACACATGAAGCCTAAAAACATTCAGAGGTGTAAGATCAAGGTGCGTAATCATATTAAATGCATTACATTTCCTAGCACCACATCACATTGCACAAAACTCCCATTAGGCAATTACCATCATATAGATAATCACATTGCGCCTAAATAAAATCACATACCAGCCCCATCTAATAAAGGGACTAAAGAGCCCTGTGTCCAGAATGTCAGGGCGCGCTGCCAATGCAGCGCCAGTCAGGGGTGCGCCACCGGCGCAAAACCTAAACGTTGCAGGTGCCCACTACTTGCTGGGCACCTGAGGACAATCACAAGACCTAAACAGTGCAGCTGTCCAATAATTGCTGGGCAGCTGAGAATCAAACTGCGACAGGGGCTGTCACTAGCCCCTATAATACATCTGCACCCTCTGTTGGAGCCCCACAGGCTCTGAACTGCGCACGTCGGAGCCACACAGGCTCTGGACATCACACATGCCCCAAACATTGGAGCCACACAGGCTCTTAAACAAGTATGCCCATGGGAGCACTCTGGCTCCTAAAAGAATCACAAGATGCCCCAAGTCAAATGGGAGCCTCGCTGGGCTTGTAGAAAAGAATGTGGCCCTCAAGAGCCTCTCTGGACCCTAAACAACCATGTGGGCGGGGAGCCTCTCTGGCCCTAAAACGACAACGTGCCCCCTAGAGCCTCCGGGGCTCTAAACACAAAATGGCCCGCCGTTGGAGCCTTGCAGGGCTCAAAACAAACAATGCCCCGGAGCCTCTCTGCCTCTTAACAATAATGCTCCATCGTTGGAGAGGCCCACTAAGCACACGGCGCCGCTCTGACTCTGCGCCTGCCCTGGCACAGCCACCACTTGGCCTCACGGAGCCCCCCCAGCCCTTTCTACTCACCGGGCTGTTCTTCGGCGGGGCTCCTCTGCAGAGGCGGCAGGCGGGGTTCCTTTCTCCTCACAGGAGCCTCGCGGGTACGTCGCTGCGCTCGCTCTCCCCCCGGACCCCCTCCTGGGACCCAGGGCCTCACTGTACCGGCAGGGCTCTCTCCTCACATGGGAGCCCTGCTACCGCCGCCATCTCCGCTGCTCCCTTCCTTCCGCGTCAGGTCCCGGGCCGGCAGCCAATCACAGCGCGGCCCGGGAATGACGTCACACGGGTGTCCCGGGCCGGTCAGCGGTGGTTTCTCAGGACAGTACCAAGGGGTGGGCACCCTCAAAATCCAAAATAAAAGGCAGAAGCGAGGTAGGCTCTCGCTAGGGCGCCATACACGGGGTAGCACCCGAAATATAAAAAAATAGGCAATTAAGGCGCCGGCACCCAGGGCACACAGAGGGCAGGAGCGCTTCCCTACATGGGATACCCACAGCGCTCTGCCAGAAAGTTAAAAGTAAAGCGCTCCCAAGCGCTACAAAGGCATATGCAGCGCTCCCAGTGCTAGGACAGGAAAAACAGAGCTTCCAGGCGCTTTAGGCTATAATAAGCCCTGGCAAAAGCAAGGAAAAGTTCCCAGGAGTCTGCAGGCAGGGGACCACAGGCAAAGGTCCCTAGGGAAAGTCCATTAGTCTCCAAGTCCCTCAGGTATCCAGGGGCTGGGCAGGGCCCAGGGATTGCCCTGGGCCCAAGCAGCAGCACGCCCCTGGCAGGATTCAAGTCAGAAACAAGAACATTTTTAGAGTGTCACGGCACCCTTTTTATACCCAAAATCCTTTGTCTAAAGGGTGCAGGCAGTGTGAGAACCAGCTAGAACTGGTTATAGGGAATTCTTTTTACTGGCCAGGCTAAGGACATCAGACGCACCCCAGGGGGTGGAGCCAGCATTTTGTGCTGAAAACCCAGACTCATTCAGGACCCTCAACCAGACGGTCAATCCACAAGCAGGCCCAGGCTCATTCCTCCCCTCACATCAGCATGCTAAACACTCCATTCACCACCGGGGCAGACCCTCCCAGACTCTTGGAGCCAGGCTCACCAGCCAGCCTCAGCCAATCACACGCCAGACACAAATTACACAAATATGCCAACTTCTAAAAGTGGCACTTCTACACTAGACACAATCATGCCACATATACCATTGCGCAGCATTCAATCTCACGAGTTCGCACATACCAAACTCGACCCTGCACTCCCCACACATCAGGAACTACCATGGGCATACATATTCCCCATTCATTCCTATGGGAGGGCAAGTCACACACTACTCACACAGAGAGCTCACGCACTTTACACTGTACCACAGTGAAAAAGTGCGCAGAGGCCTAAAATCACCAACACCAGGTCACAGAAACAGGCTAGGAAAAAGCAAAAAGTCTCGGGGTGTACCTGCCAAAAGGGCCGGGTCCAACACGTCCCTTCTTCGATATCCATGTACCCCCTGCGGAGAAATAGGCCCCCTAAGGGAAGGTTACGCCTGCTCCTGTGTGTGCCTACTCAATATTTTTGGTGTATTTTCCCAGCTTACTTGGTTTTTCTCTTTCTGTTTCCTGCACCTTTCACCATAAACAAAGTACTTATGCTGTTCCTATTCCCCAGGAACCAATTCACACCTGGACCTGGATGGGGTGGCTCAGTGGATTAATGCATCCAATCCAGAAATAAGTGTTGGACCTCATGTTCACAAGCTCAAATCCCGGTGGGTTCACTCATGCTTCTGAGGTTGATAAAATAAGTACAATTGAGTTCTATAACAATAAACATCTGTTATTCTGGCAAATCGATCTAAACAGTGAACATGGGCTTCAGAAGTGTATATGTGATATTACCCTCCTCAAGGTGCTCCTGCATCGCAGATGCCAAGCACAGCATTTCTTGAATGATGCAGGTCATTACTGCCATCCCAGATTTCTAGTTTGAAAGGTTCTTCTGCATCTTCTTTGGAAGATGCAGGTCATTACTACTATCCCATCATCCCAGTTTAAAAAGCTCCTCTGCACTTTCCCAAATGTGAACATATTGTGATGTGAATTTCTCTTCCCCGTTGTTGGGACGGAGAAGTCCTCTACATGGTAATGTATGTGTACCCCTCCCCCCCCCCACCCGAGGGCCTAACTTTACTATTCTCTGGATCGCTAACGTTGAATTTTGTTGTCACAAGTAAACACGGATCATGTGTGTGCATCATGATTTAGGATTGGATTCATGCTAGCCTGGCTGATGATGGCTGATTAGCCAGAAACCGGTCCCAGGATGCTTGTTTCCGGTCCAGGGAAGACCTGGCTTGGCAGTTCGGGCTGTACTGTTCCCATGAGGCAACGGGTCAAACTGATTTGCGTATGGCCATGTCTGAACTGGGGTGGTGGAGTGAACTAAAGAATGATGATGGATTAAACCCAGATCAGTTGATTGGGGGTGAGTGCTTACAATGTTCAACACTCCGTCCATCATCCCCTTTGGTTTTGCTTTGCATCATGACTTAGGCCTGCCTCAGTGATTGCTTTTTTTTTGGAATGGGAGGTTATGGTGGCGGCATACCATGTCGTGATCAGTAGGACTCGACAGCTCGCCATGGAGAAGATTACGGGGAATTGACCAGGTACAACCACCCCGCTACTAAAAAACAGCGCTAAAAACTTTTTTCTGCTTTGAAGATCTGCACTTTCAACAACATGTGAATTACACTCTGTTTTTTCAGAATATTTGCCAAGCCTTGAGAGAGCCCTGTTCATACTGACCACTTAGGGTGAAACAATTGTCTGTTGTTGCACCTCCAGAGTACAAATGCAAAAAACTTTTCTGGAATAAAAAGGATGTGATAAGTAAAGATTCCTTAAAAGACAATGCACTTCATTGGTTTCCTTAAAAAAAACAAGAAAACATCAGATTTAAAATAGAGCTAATATGCTGCATGTTTAAAACTAGCTTATTGGGGGAGGAGCCTAGCTCGACATCGTGATGGCCGCACGGTAGCTCGGCTCCGCCGGCCTCCCTGCCCAAACTAATCTATCCTGTCGCCCATCCTGCCCAGAAAAGACAACATTTTACAGATGAGGGTCTGCTGACACTTACCACCCATCCTGGTGGCTCCGGAGATCAGTGGGCCCGCAGCGGCGTCCTCCCAGGAAGTGCGGCCTCTGTGGAGTGGAGACCGGGGCCTTGCCTTCAGCGAGTAGCCGGCGGAGACGAGTCGGCGGCGGCCTCGGGTGGAGGACGGATGCCGGCCAGAGGAGGCCGTTGTGCGAAAAAGCCGAAGGCAACTGAACGCGCCTGGGTCTACCTTCCGGTGGTCCAGAGGTGAGGTGACCCTGGTCCGGGATTTTTGTGTGCAGGTCGATGTGGGGATCGCCATTGCTTCCGAGCCGTCCCCCAGGGATGCGGATGGGCCTGAGGTGGTTTCTTTTTGTTTCCCGTACTTTGGCGGGGGCGGCGACGGCTTGGACCGTTTGCCGGAAGAACTGCTGGCGATCAGTGCAACTGATTTACATGACTGCCGTGAACAGCTCTTGCATTGCCTTCGGCGGTGGAGATCCAGTGGGTGGCTTCCATTGACCGTCCAGCGGTGGCTCCATGACCTCTTCTCACTGCTTTGTTTTATGCTTGCTATCTTTCCATACATCGCGGCGATGGCTAAGAAAGGACTGGGGTGAACCCGGGGGTTTTTCACCCGGAGGACTGCTGTTCGATGCACGGATTTATGGACTGCCACAAATTGAGATAACTTGTCGAACCTTTAATATGTATGGCTACTTGAAACCATGCCAGTTTCGTTTTGGGCTACACTAGAATATTTGTATGGGCGGGGGGTGGGGGGCCGGGCGCCTTGTTACATGGTATCCTCCCCCCTTGACTTTCCTTTTTTCCTTCTTATCTGTTTTCTTCTCCTTTCCCTACATTATCTCATTCTATATTTCGGGTTCACGCTTAGGGCGACATGCACGCTGCTGGGAGGGGTAGGCCATAGCCTTCTGCAGGGGTGCAGGGTGGGGCGGGTGGATGGGGGTCTATTAGATAGTTCTTTGTTTCTATGGCTCTTATCTGTCCTTTTCTTGGGTCTCCATTGCTGTGCGTGATCCCCGCGGGATGAGTGCCCGGGGGGGGGAGGTTTGGGTATTCCCATATGGTATGGTACTTTCGGGGGTTTTTTGCTTTTCCTGACTTAGCCTCCCCGCCCCTAAGAATGTTTGCTGTCTGGATTGTGGATCGCCATTTTCGCCGTGGGGCGGGTACAGTAACGTGGATTCCCCCTTTCCTTTCCCTTTTTTGTTATATTTTCGTTTTCTTTTACTCTCCGGGTTGGGTTGTATAGTGATTGCACCTTTTTCCGTCTCATTGATGATTTGATTATCATGAGAGTGATGTTTTGCTTGTCTTTGGGCACATGAGGTTGCGGGTGGACACTGACTGAAGAAGAATAGCAAAGGCATCGATGGCTTGACCGCTTCGGACTATTCTGATAACTGACCTACGGATTCCCTATTATAATGATGTTGATTCTGTTCCCCGTCATGTGTACCAAGACGCTTATTATACGACCGATCCTTTATTTTTATATATATAAAATTAACCTTCAGTGATCCTTTACCGAGGGGTTACGCTCAGTTAGCATTATAGACTCGCAGCATTGGGTAGTATTGCGTGACCATTCCGTATTCTATTGCTATTGGTGTCTTCCAGTTTGTTCCGTGGCCGGCCTCTGGGTTGTAGGCCCGTATTTGTATGTCACCATATACACAAATAAAAGTTTTCAAAAATTAAAAAAAACAACAAAAAAAAACTAGCTTATTATCTAAAGAGGAGCACATGCCCAAACCCTCTTTGCACAGTTAGGGACATGAGGCTGGAAAGGTCCAGTGCCCCGAGCAGAGCTCCTCCAACACTGCTCAACTGATGAAGGCGATCTCATCCAGTTGCAGGATCCCTGGACCTTTTGCATAATTCTAAACACCTTTTTAACCTGTCTGTCACTGGAGTGGGGCATACAGGCTCACTCACCTTTTTAAAGTCCTGCTGCTGTGTGCTTAACTCACTGCTTCACCTCCATCAGTTGGATACAGAGTCCTGCACAGCACAGGAGTGGTTATTCTGCACTGGATGTATGTATACCTGGGAAGGGTACAGAACAGGGCTAGGGCAGTGATGTGCAGTACATGCATTGTGGGTGCGTGTACTGGGCCTATGTATAACTGTGAGGGATACATTACATGAGAGATGTAGTGCTGAGCAGTGCATGCACAGTGGAAGCATGTGCTGGGTGAATGTGTGATTGCGATAAGTACAATACATGAAGGGTGATGTGTTGTGCACTGTGCGCATGGTGAGTGTGTGTGCTGACCATGGCACAATATAGAAAGGCTACAGTACTGAGCAGCTTGACCAGAATGAATGTGTGGGCTGAATGTACGTGTGCCTGGGGTGGCACATACATAGAGGTGACAGTACTGGACAGTAAGTGTGATTTGTATGTTCACTGAGTGCAAATCTGCCTGCAATTGGTACCATGTTGTGAAGCCCAGGACTGTCTGTTGAAGACATTAGAAGTGGAGACAGATTTATGCATTGCTGCATTCTGTTAGATGGTTAGGAAACACTCGCGGGAGGGAGAGCTAGAGAGAGACTCCCACTGTACACTTCATAAGGATGCTCTTTGATTCAGTGATAGAACACAAGGAAAGGGCATGGACACATCTCAGGAAGGAAATTAGACTGATAACGGAATCATAAAGAGTAGAACTGGGAGCCCTGTATTAACCTTTTCTTGCACATATTATTGTGACTAATATTCATGTGTGAACTCTACTCACTCCCACAGCCTTTGCTGTGTTGTGCGATCAACTTTGGAGTCTCTCATGGTGTGACAGACAGCCTTTCAAGAAGAAGAAGAAGAGAGAGAAAAGTGTGAGCTTCAAAAGATGCAGAACCCCAACATAAAACATCAAAGTCCCAGGCCCTAAATCACATTTTGTGTCTGGAAATGGACTATAAGAAGTGGAAGTTGAGACCCCAAAATGTGCCATCTGCCAAGCAGCCAGATGGGCTGTGTGAGGATGGGAGGCTCTGCAAGACTTTTGCCTGTGACCAGGACTGGGGCAAGGCCTGCTAGTCTCACTGCTTGGTGAGGGGACATCATCCAGGGAAACCCAGACCACCTGCTTTGGAGCCTGGAGCACCAGCATCAGCCTGCCACGGACATCATTTAGGGGTCGCCAGGGGTTACAGCTGAGACCCCGTGCTTGCTCACTGCGACACCTGGCACTGCCTTTGCGACCCCATGGGCTCAGAAGTGGCAAAATCAGTGCCACGAAAACAGGGATGGCTTCACCCTCCTTGGTTATAGAGCACTGTTAATTATACTTACAGTTAGTAACTGTATATTATTCACTATTGGTGTAACAAAAACTGGAGCATCAGGTAAGTAAAAATGTTTTAAAATGTATGTTGTTTTCATGCTTGCATGTGAGAGTGTATGGGAAAGGTGTGCTTATGTGCAAGTGTGTGTGTACGTGAGCATGTATGTGTGACTGCATTTTTCAGGCAGTGATAGGAGTGGGAATAAATTAGTTTAAATGTCAGTGAGTATGAGCCAAGGTGAGTGAGAATGATGGAGTGTGGGTAAGAGTGAGTCCAAGTTAGTGTGTGTGAGAAGATGTTAGTTAATCAGTGTAAGGCTGAGTGATAATGTGTGAGCAAGTGTGCGATTGAGTGCAAGAGAGTGAGAATGATTGAGTGAAAGTTGGTGTCAAGGGTTGAGTAAGAGTGGCTATGTGAAATTGAGTGTGAGTTGGTGAATGTAAATTAGCATAAGTGAGAATGTAAAATGCTTGCAAATCTGCTTTTGGCTCTTGCAAAATACTGGTTTTAATATACTGGAGGCAATTATTAACAGACAAGGACCTTGCAAATTACTTGATATATGAGACGTCCATGGCAAAAGGCTGGCGGAGGCATACTGGAGGTGATTCTTGCTACGGGACATCCATGAGGTGATACTCGCAGTAGCACACTGGAGACGATTCTTACCATAATGGATGACAGCTATACCATATAGAAGTTGGACAAACAAGACAAAATGCTAGCCGTATCATACTGTGGGTAGATTCTGACATAAGGGTCACCCAGTATACATGGATAACATTATTTTGCGTTTTTTTGGGAATGGGAGGTTATGGTGGCGGCATACCATGTAGTGATCAGTAGGACTGGACAGCTCGCCATGGAGAAGATTACGAGAAATTGACCCAGTACAACCAACCAGCTACTAAAAAACAGCGATAGAAACTTTTTTCTGCTTTGAAGATCTGCACTTTCAACTACATGTGAATTACTCCCTTATTGCCGGAATATTTGCCAAGGCTTGAGAGAGCCCTGTTCATACTGACCACTTAAAGTGAAATAATTGTCAGTTGTTGCACCTCCAGAGTACAAATGCAAAAAACTTTTCTGGAATAAAAAGGATGTGATAAGTAAAGATTCCTTAAAAGATAAATGCATTTCATTGGTTTCCTTAAAAAAAAACAAGAAAACATCAGATTTAAAATAGAGCTAATATGCTGCATGTTTAAAACTAGCTTATTATCTAAAGAGGAGCACATGCCCAAACCCTCTTTGCACAGTTACTGACATGATGCTGGAAAGGTCCAGTGCCCCGAGCAGAGCTCCTCCAACACTGCTCAACTTATGAAGGCGATCTCATCCAGTTGCAGGATTCCTGGACCTTTTGCATAATTCTAAACTCATTTTTAACCTGTCTGTCACTGGAGTGGGGCATACAGGCTCACTCACCTTTCTAAAGTCCTGCTGCTGTGTGCTTAAATCACTGCTTCACCTCCATCAGTTGGATACAGAGTCCTGAGCAGCACAGGAGTGGTTATTCTGCACTGGATGTATGTATACCTGGGAAGGGTAAGGAACAGGGCTAGGGCAGTGCTGTGCAGTACATGCATGGCGGGTGCGTGTACTGGGCCTATGTATAACTGTGAGGGATACATTACATGAGAGATGTAGTGCTGAGCAGTGCATGCACAGTGGAAGCATGTGCTGGGTGAATATGTGATTGCGACAAGTACAATACATGAAGGGTGATGTGTTGTGCACCGTGCGCATGGTGAGTGTGTGTGCTGACCATGGCGCAATATAGAAAGGCGACAGTACTGAGCAACTTGCACGGAATGAATGTGTCGGCTGAATGTACGTGTGCCTGGGGTGGTAAATACATAGAGGTGACAGTACTGGACAGTAAGTGTGCTGTGTATGTTAACTGAGTGCAAATCTGCCTGCATTTGGTACCATGTTGTGAAGCCCAGGACTGTCTGTTGAAGACATTAGAAGTGGAGACAGATTTTTGCATTGCTGCATTCTGTGAGATGGTTAGGAAACACTCGCGGAAGGGAGAGCTAGAGAGAGACTCCCCTTGTACACTTCATAAGGATGCTCTTTGATTCAGTGATAGAACACAAGGAAAGGGCATGGACACATCTCAGGAAGGAAATTAGACTGATAACGGAATCATAAAGAGTAGAACTGGGAGCCCCGTATTAACCTTTTCTTGCACATATTATTGTGACTAATATTCATGTGTGAACTCTACTCACTCCCACAGCCTTTGCTGTGTTGTGCGATCAACTTTGGAGTCTCTCTTGGTGTGACAGACAGCCTTTCAAGAAGAAGAAGAAGAGAGAGAAAAGTGTGAGCTTCAAAAGATGCAGAACCCCAACATAAAACATCAAAGTCCCAGGCCCTAAATCACATTTTGTGTCTGGAAATGGACTATAAGAAGTGGAAGTTGAGACCCCAAAATGTGCCATCTGCCAAGCAGCCAGATGGGCTGTGTGAGGATGGGAGGCTCTGCAAGACCTTTGCCTGTGACCAGGACTGGGGCAAGGCCTGCTAGTCTCACTGCTTGGTGAGGGGACATCATCCAGGGAAACCAAGACCACCTGCTTTGGAGCCTGGAGCACCAGCATCAGCCTGCCACGGACATCATTTAGGGGTCGCCAGGGGTTACAGCTGAGACCCCGTGCTTTCTCACTGCAACCCCTGGCACTGCCTTGCGACCCATGGGCTCAGAAGTGGCAAAATCAGTGCCACGAAAACAGGGACGGCTTCACCCTCCTTGGTTATAGAGCACTGTTAATTATACTTACAGTTAGTAACTGTATATCATTCACTATTGGTGTAACAAAACCTGGAGCATTAGGCAAGTAAAAATGTTTTAAAATGTATGTTGTTTTCATGCTTGCTTGTGAGAGTGTATGGAAAAGGTGTGCTTATGTGCAAGTGTGTGTGTACGTGAGCATGTGTGTGTGACTGTCATTTTTAGGCAGTGATAGGAGTGGGAATAAATTAGATTAAATGTCAGTGAGTATGAGCCAAGGTGAGTGAGAAGGATGGAGTGTTGGTAAGAGTGAGTCCAAGTTAGTGTGTGTGAGAAGATGTTAGTTAATCAGTGTAAGGCTGAGTGATAATGTGTGAGCAAGTGTGCGATTGAGTGCAAGAGAGTGAGAATGATTGAGTGAAAGTTGGTGTCAAGGGTTGAGTAAGAGTGGCTATGTGAAATTGAGTGTGAGTTGGTGAATGTAAATCAGCATAAGTGAGAATGTAAAATGCTTGCAAATCTGCTTTTGGCTCTTGCAAAATACTGGTTTTAATATACTGGAGGCAATTATTAACAGACAAGGACCTTGCAAATTACTTGATATATGAGACGTCCATGGCAAAAGGCTGGCGGAGGCATACTGGAGGTGATTCTTGCTACGGGACATCCATGAGGTGATACTCGCAGTAGCACACTGGAGACGATTCTTACCATAATGGATGACAGCTATACCATATAGAAGTTGGACAAACAAGACAAAATGCTAGCCGTATCATACTGTGGGTAGATTCTGACATAAGGGTCACCCAGTATACATGGATAACATTATTTTGCGTTTTTTTGGGAATGGGAGGTTATGGTGGCGGCATACCATGTAGTGATCAGTAGGACTGGACAGCTCGCCATGGAGAAGATTACGAGAAATTGACCCAGTACAACCAACCAGCTACTAAAAAACAGCGATAGAAACTTTTTTCTGCTTTGAAGATCTGCACTTTCAACTACATGTGAATTACTCCCTTATTGCCGGAATATTTGCCAAGGCTTGAGAGAGCCCTGTTCATACTGACCACTTAAAGTGAAATAATTGTCAGTTGTTGCACCTCCAGAGTACAAATGCAAAAAACTTTTCTGGAATAAAAAGGATGTGATAAGTAAAGATTCCTTAAAAGATAAATGCATTTCATTGGTTTCCTTCAAAAAAAACAAGAAAACATCAGATTTAAAATAGAGCTAATATGCTGCATGTTTAAAACTAGCTTATTATCTAAAGAGGAGCACATGCCCAAACCCTCTTTGCACAGTTACTGACATGATGCTGGAAAGGTCCAGTGCCCCGAGCAGAGCTCCTCCAACACTGCTCAACTTATGAAGGCGATCTCATCCAGTTGCAGGATTCCTGGACCTTTTGCATAATTCTAAACTCATTTTTAACCTGTCTGTCACTGGAGTGGGGCATACAGGCTCACTCACCTTTCTAAAGTCCTGCTGCTGTGTGCTTAAATCACTGCTTCACCTCCATCAGTTGGATACAGAGTCCTGAGCAGCACAGGAGTGGTTATTCTGCACTGGATGTATGTATACCTGGGAAGGGTAAGGAACAGGGCTAGGGCAGTGCTGTGCAGTACATGCATGGCGGGTGCGTGTACTGGGCCTATGTATAACTGTGAGGGATACATTACATGAGAGATGTAGTGCTGAGCAGTGCATGCACAGTGGAAGCATGTGCTGGGTGAATATGTGATTGCGACAAGTACAATACATGAAGGGTGATGTGTTGTGCACCGTGCGCATGGTGAGTGTGTGTGCTGACCATGGCGCAATATAGAAAGGCGACAGTACTGAGCAACTTGCACGGAATGAATGTGTCGGCTGAATGTACGTGTGCCTGGGGTGGTAAATACATAGAGGTGACAGTACTGGACAGTAAGTGTGCTGTGTATGTTAACTGAGTGCAAATCTGCCTGCATTTGGTACCATGTTGTGAAGCCCAGGACTGTCTGTTGAAGACATTAGAAGTGGAGACAGATTTTTGCATTGCTGCATTCTGTGAGATGGTTAGGAAACACTCGCGGAAGGGAGAGCTAGAGAGAGACTCCCCTTGTACACTTCATAAGGATGCTCTTTGATTCAGTGATAGAACACAAGGAAAGGGCATGGACACATCTCAGGAAGGAAATTAGACTGATAACGGAATCATAAAGAGTAGAACTGGGAGCCCCGTATTAACCTTTTCTTGCACATATTATTGTGACTAATATTCATGTGTGAACTCTACTCACTCCCACAGCCTTTGCTGTGTTGTGCGATCAACTTTGGAGTCTCTCTTGGTGTGACAGACAGCCTTTCAAGAAGAAGAAGAAGAGAGAGAAAAGTGTGAGCTTCAAAAGATGCAGAACCCCAACATAAAACATCAAAGTCCCAGGCCCTAAATCACATTTTGTGTCTGGAAATGGACTATAAGAAGTGGAAGTTGAGACCCCAAAATGTGCCATCTGCCAAGCAGCCAGATGGGCTGTGTGAGGATGGGAGGCTCTGCAAGACCTTTGCCTGTGACCAGGACTGGGGCAAGGCCTGCTAGTCTCACTGCTTGGTGAGGGGACATCATCCAGGGAAACCAAGACCACCTGCTTTGGAGCCTGGAGCACCAGCATCAGCCTGCCACGGACATCATTTAGGGGTCGCCAGGGGTTACAGCTGAGACCCCGTGCTTTCTCACTGCAACCCCTGGCACTGCCTTGCGACCCATGGGCTCAGAAGTGGCAAAATCAGTGCCACGAAAACAGGGACGGCTTCACCCTCCTTGGTTATAGAGCACTGTTAATTATACTTACAGTTAGTAACTGTATATCATTCACTATTGGTGTAACAAAACCTGGAGCATTAGGCAAGTAAAAATGTTTTAAAATGTATGTTGTTTTCATGCTTGCTTGTGAGAGTGTATGGAAAAGGTGTGCTTATGTGCAAGTGTGTGTGTACGTGAGCATGTGTGTGTGACTGTCATTTTTAGGCAGTGATAGGAGTGGGAATAAATTAGATTAAATGTCAGTGAGTATGAGCCAAGGTGAGTGAGAAGGATGGAGTGTTGGTAAGAGTGAGTCCAAGTTAGTGTGTGTGAGAAGATGTTAGTTAATCAGTGTAAGGCTGAGTGATAATGTGTGAGCAAGTGTGCGATTGAGTGCAAGAGAGTGAGAATGATTGAGTGAAAGTTGGTGTCAAGGGTTGAGTAAGAGTGGCTATGTGAAATTGAGTGTGAGTTGGTGAATGTAAATCAGCATAAGTGAGAATGTAAAATGCTTGCAAATCTGCTTTTGGCTCTTGCAAAATACTGGTTTTAATATACTGGAGGCAATTATTAACAGACAAGGACCTTGCATATTACTTGATATATGAGACGTCCATGGCAAAAGGCTGGCGGCGGCATACTGGAGGTGATTCTTGCTTCGGGACATCCGTTGACGAAATACTCGCACTAGCACACTGGAGACGATTCTTACCATAATGGATGACAGCTATACCATATAGAAGTTGGACAAGCATGACAAAATGCTAGCCGTATCATACTTGGGGTAAATTTTGACATAAGGGTCACCCAGTATACATGGATAACATTATTAACAAAATTCCAGGACTGGAATATTATATATAATTGTTGGAGTAAGGGGACACCAATGGCTTGTAGGGGGCACCCATTTCAAAATGCTGGCCCTAGGCAGAATGGAGGGTTTTTTTGGTATATGGGTGCATCCATAAGAAATTTTGATAAAAGCGGGTCAACTCCTGTGCGATGTTAGGTTTCATTGGCTTGGCATACTGAAAAAGGACTTATATATTTTATGAATGCCCATTCATAACAAATGGCTATTTGGCAGATTTTTGTGAAAAACCTGCTTTAAAATGCACTATTTGACCAATTGAAAAAAAAATCTTGTGGAGAAACCCTCTTACCCTCAAACCCATTCAATAGAGCTATGTTTCATTCCGTTGGCTCAGTACAATTTATGGCAAGTATTTTATTTCATACACCGCAACACTTTCAAACGTTATGTCAGCACCTTAATATAGATGGACACAAAACATATTTGTGTTGTATTTTCCTATTAATAACTTACATATATTACATATATTGTAATTTCAGTGATGTCAATTATTGTGATGTCATCCAAGCTAAGGTAAAGTCACATCACTTCCTGGGAAGATTCAGGGTCAAAGGTCATATGATGTCACTTCCTTTGATGTCAATAAAGTCAAAGGGTGTGTGATGTAACTTCTGCTACCCCTGACATTTCGGTGAATCAACGTCCATGCTGCCTGCGTGCCAAGACCAGTGTGCTCTGTGAGCAAGAGGACAACGTTGGAGGGACAAAGGTCCAGTAGGGAGCCCAGCCAAGTAGACTCATGGTGCGAGGTGTGAGGAGACGGCTGCTACACCAATCGACTTGTTGCATGTGTGCAGAGTCCAGTCAGCGACCCCGTATGGTGGGAGGGGATCTGGAGTGAAGCTAGCCATGAGTGGAATGCTGTGCAGGACATGTGAAACTGTGTGGTGCCTGTGTCGGCGACCCCATATGGTTAGAGGGGCTCCTGTGAAAGTTATTGCTGGATCGGAAGGGCTAACACCTGCGGGGAGCCTCGAGGCAACCCTGTATGCCAGAAGGGACACCGTGGTACCGACTACTCTGTGGAGAGGGCCAGCCCCTTCACCAGCAGAGTTACAGCAACCCTGTGTGCCAGGAGGTGCTGCAGATACTTAAGTGGTTGCGAGGATCAGGCTGTCGCCTGAGAAATATGGCACGTGACCTGTGGGTCAGCATGATGCAGGATTGAGTTGGAACTGCCACAGTGAAACCAAAGATGCCGCCATGTGTGCACCGCTTCATCACTGAGACCACAGGCAGCAGCACAGGAATCCAGACTCCTGCCCCCACTGTATGGGGCGCTTAAGACGTACAGTGGAGGAGGAGCACTTCCGATCGCTGCTGGTGCCTGCAGCACATGCTCAGGAGAGGGCTGTTTCAACCTAACTCACTGCACAGGACAGAAGGAGTATGAGTGCCCGGGGTCATAACACTTGCTGGGATATTGCAAGCATCTTCGCCGCCGGAGTGGGTAAGACTGGTTACGGGCCTTTCAGGCCCCGGGGGGACCCGCTGCTGAGGACTCTCTGGTGCAAAGACACTTTTGACTATTACACAAGAGTTGGAGTGGACTCTTGAGTTAAGGCCTACTAGTGAACATTCCCTGGATTCGGCCACCAGTGAAAGGAATAACCCCTACTACGTTACGAAGAGCGGGTGGGACTGAGATTTGCTAGCAAAACACTAAAGCCCCAACCTCAAGGAGAAATGTGTAATTGTTTATATATGTGGTAATATTGATAGGCATGAGTAGATTTAGCAATAAAATACTTATTTTTGATATAAAAATAAGTATTTGGCTGGACATTGATTTTATTGACATTGCTGTGCGCTCTTTGAGTTATGATTCATGTTAACTGACCTGTATTCACACTTCCCCCCTGAGGAAGCCTTGGACTGCTCAACCATAGCTACTTCTGAGAGTCAAATGCAGAAGGGGTACTTGGCCCACTTGCTCAGGAACCATAGTAGTTCAGGCTCAGGGAAATTAGGGGTAAAATGCCTCAACCTTCATGGTTTGGCTCAGTAACTCCTTCGTGCCCCGTGGCCTCTGAAAAGGGTTCTCTGACACCTGGCATTAGGGCAAATCTGTTATTGCCTCCAGCTTCCTGTGAAACATACCCTGCTTTGTTACCATTCTCACCACTGCCCCATCTCCGCCTCTGTATCTATATATCATTTATTTATTTTCGCCTCTGTATCTATGAAGTACTTCTTCATTATTTGGTCATAGTTTATCTTTAAATGTAAGTTAGGGCCTTATTTAGAGTTTATTTAGAGTTTGGTGGACAGGATACTCTGTCGCAATTGTGGCGGATGTCCCGTCCACTTTATTGCAAGTGCACTATATGGCCTATGGGACTTGTAATATGGCGGACAGGATATCCTTACATTTTGACAAAGTATCCCATCCACCATTTAACTCTATTTTTCAAATAAGAAGTTAGGTGTAATACCTTGCGCTCATTTCAATATGGCTGCTAATGTCATTCACTTTTAACATTAGTTATTATTGATGATGTATGCTACTGTATGCCTACTGGTCATTTTTGGTCACTATAAAGGTTTGCCCACTAATATGTTTTTTACAATTATCGTACAAGTATCGTTAACAACAGTGACCTTTCATTGTTTTGATATTCTCCTTTATTTTACTTTCCCTTATCTATGCAGTAGAGTTAATGTGGACCCTAGTTGTCGTATGGGAGTTGTTATGTCAACGTATTAGTGGGGACCTTGCTTTGGATTGCTGCAAGTGCTAAGGACATTTCTTCACTTTCTTTCCTTCGAAGTTGTGAACCAGGTAGTACAGGCCCTAATAACATCTGGGCTTGACTCGGACAATGCTGTGTACCTGGATTTTCCGGAGTTTCTCATCAATACATTGCAGGTGGTCCAAAACACGGCAGCCTGTACCCTGTTGGGTCTGCCATTGAGAACACATGTGTCTCCACATTTGAGAGTGCTGCACTGGCTCCCTATTAAAAAAAATATTCTCTTCAAGAATCTGGTACTGGTACAGAAGGCCCTCTATCAATCTGGTGCAGGGAACCTCAGAGCAAGGATTGTGCTCTATGCAGGGCCGGAATGGGAACCACAACCGGCCCTGGCAAAGTGCTCGGCCGGCCTCCCTCCCCACTCGGGGGGGGGGGGGGGGGTTGGAAGTGCCGCCGAGCTCTTTGCCGGGGCCGGTAAAGGGACGATTTTGCAGCTATGTAACAATAACGGCCCCAAGGGGCCCAAAACCGGCCCTACCTGTGCGGCTCACCGGGGAATTGCCCGGTGCCCGCTATGGCCAGTCCGGGCCTGGCTCTATGCTCCGACTAGATACCTTCGTTCAGCCGAGATTTTTCTGGCCAAAATCTCTCGGCTCTAGTGCTCCAGAGCTGGTGGGATCTCCTTTTCTTTTTTAGGACCATCAGCATGGAACAAACTGCCCCTGGAAATGCGGGCCACGGCAGACTCTGCAAAGTTTTGGAAGAAATCCAAAGCACGGCTCTTCAATCAGGTTCGAGTTATTCATCGGTCACTCTCTGTGGTGCACGCCTTGGGTAATAGAACGCTGTACAAGTAACCATTACATTATGTAGTCAGGGAAAAATTCCCATGTTGTGATGCACAAACAATCTGTTTTAAACAATTATACAATTTTGTCATCCTATATTCATGTATAAACAATTATTCTGCGTACATGGCAACAAACTCAATTCAGGCGGGAGACTCCCAATTTCTGAGATAAAAATGGCTTTATTTTATCCGTCTCTTGCCTAAAATTGACTCTGCTTTAATATATATCAAAGGCGAAATACATTCCATTGATTTATTTAAAAATCTACCACTTTCCATTCGTAAAATGTTTGCATTTATGAATCTGTTGTAAACATTGTGCAGTTTTCTCAATTCTATAGTTATGCCATATTAATTTCGCAACTTTACCTTTTCTGAGAGAAGCTGACATAACAATTATTTTCAGCCATTAAACCCTATTAAAGCAAATTTCGACAAGACAGTGTCTTATTGGTCCAATGTAAACTATCTCTTTATACTGTTGTTATTTATGCATCTTCAAGATAGATTTGTAGCTTCGAATCAATATTCATTCTGCGTGCTGTCGTGTCCAGTTTATTAATTCAGAATGCCTCATTTCGACTGAGTGTGTTCTCTACAGCACCCTGTCTTCCTTTAGGCAGAACATGGGCAATCCCTGAAGAATCTACTTTGTTCCGTTGTGTTTGATGATCTACTACATCCAGATGTGTGGCCAGTCAGTATTTTGAATTGCCTTTCCCTCTTCTCACTGTGTTGGCCTGTAGTGCTTCTCCCTTTCTCTACTCCTTCTTTCCATGTTTCTTACGGTTGCATCTTCCCCCCTTTCTCTGCAGCCTCTTGCCCCTTCTTCCCAGGATGTCCAATGCCCCAATTTGGCGTACTCACATCTCTTCCTTGATACAATAGGTAGTGCTTGTAAAGCTCAACCAAACAGCAATGGGGGCTC
Organism: Lissotriton vulgaris; assembly: GCF_964263255.1. Classification (NCBI taxonomy): domain Eukaryota; kingdom Metazoa; phylum Chordata; class Amphibia; order Caudata; family Salamandridae; genus Lissotriton; species Lissotriton vulgaris. The sequence goes on along the minus strand of NC_141697.1, from coordinate 85,965,663 downwards.
TCAGCATTTCATTGCTCCCTACTTCTCCCAGCCCCCTCTAGTATTCTTGTTGCTGCTACCCAGGAATACTGCCACCCCTTTCTTTTTTGACTCGCTGAAAATGTGCCCTTCCTCATGGAGTTGTCAACTGCATCCTTCTCAATCCTCCCCCACTTCCTTGCTCAGTGCATGTCACTGTTTTGAGGTCAATAATTTCAACCTAAAGTAACATTGGATGCACTATATCACAAAGTAAAATATTTATTTTCTATTGTTAACTGCACTCCCACTTACCTTGACAATGCAGTGGCAGTCGATGCGCAGGATGCAATATTGTCACATGATATATCACGTGCGATACAGTTACCCGTCAACCCTGGACCCATCCTCGCTTTTGCTTCTCATCTCCTCTTTAGTTTTAGAGGCATCATACACAGGGCAAAAGTCGTAAAAAATGAAGTGGGAGGGACGCAGACGTCACAACAGGAAGTGACGTCACAAAAGGTGGCATGCACCATCAGACTCATTGCCTCCCCTCGCTCACCCCTTAGCAAATGGAGTCACACATTCACTCAGAGAGGCCACAGAGTGAATGTGTGGCTCCAGTTATCAAGCTCCCGGTAAACTAAGTGGGGGGACACCGTCCACCCGCGTGGTACACCGACTCGAGCCCTGATCATACAGTCTTCTGTTCGTTTCCTTCCAGCTCTCCATCATGGCAGTGATACTCGCAGTCAATGCCTCCAGCCCTGCAAAACAAACACTTCTTTGACACTCTCCTCACCCTGTAACTTAACCACCTTACCTTCTAACAGTTGCATTGAAGATACACTTTGGCGTCTCACTGGCTCCTGAGGCAAATCTAAAATCTCTCACTCTTGTGAATGCTAATACTGTAACAAGAGTGCCACTTAGTTCTTAAATGAAAAGTACAATGGAAGGTGTGACAAGAGAAATAAATTAACAATACTTTTGTTCCCAAAATGAACCATAAAAAGTTCTGGCAGAGGAAATCACCCCGGTACTGACCACTTTATACATAACATAGATATACATAGACAAAGTCCTTGTTTCAGAAACTTTGAATGAAGTCATAATAACATTAATTTTAAAAAAGAACAATTACAAAATCTCCAAAAATGTGAATCATACAGGCCTATATCTTTACTCAATAATGATTATAAATTATACACACATATCTTGGCCAAAAGACTGGATAAAGTAATGGGAGCACTGATTAAGATATTCCAAAAGGGTTTATGAAGAACAGTTACACAACTTAGTCCATTATATAGTATGTGCTATAGACTTAGCTATAGCTGAAGATCTCCCATTTGACGCCGCAAAGGCTTTTGAAAGGGTGAGCTGGACCTTTTCATATGCAGTCATAAGACCAAACGGGCTTGGGAATACGCCTCAAAATGCAATAAAAAACTTATATAGACACCCCTCTGCGAGGATTTTAGTTAATGGCTCCCTTACTTCTCAACTGAAAATAGGTAGAGGTACCCGTCAAGGCTGCCCCTTATCCCCCTTATTATGTAATTTATACATTGAGCCTTTGGCAAAAAGAATTAGGGGTGAGCAGAGAATTTTACCATTCCAAAATCAGGATTGTATTAAGAAAGAGGCTTTATATGCAGATGATCTGCTTATTTACACAAAAGATCTTAAAGGTGCATTCCCTATCATTTTGAACACTCTGAAAGACTTCGGGAATGAATGAAAAATGAAAAACTGAGGTAAAGTCCTGGAATATACCGTAGAGGCTAACCTGGAAAGAAGTGAAAAAAAAGAAATCATGTATCTAGGAGTTCAAGTGGTTAAAAAACTGAACTAGGGAAAAGAGAAATGGGGTCAGATTATGGACGAGGACATCTTATTATCATGGGATTCTCTAAGAAGAAAAACAAATAATAGGCTGTCCAGGGTAACAAATCTGCAATTCGTGAGCGGGGCTCAAAACCAAACAAATGTGAGACTTATAACAGACTGGGAGGAAGAAATTTGTAGTAGTAATCCGGAAAAGAGGTGGCCAAGTGGTACTGGATGCTGGTGCAAGAAGAAGATGGTCCCAATACACCGCCAGAAGAAAAGAGGAAAGAAGGTCTACTGAAGCAGATTTAATATCCCTCTGGCAAGTATCCATGGCTACTCTTTGGTCCTTTATTAGATATGCCCCTTTAAGAATAAATCATGTGTTCACTCTACACAGGGTTTACTGGTCTCCCTGAGAAACTATCCAAATTGGGAGAGAAGAAAATTAAGTGTTGCCCGTAATGCGGTTTGGAGAGAGCAGATGATGCACATGTTTTGGCAATGTCCTGGAATTCAAGCCTACTGGCAAAATGTGGGTACGGTTTTGACAGCAGTTACAAAAAAGGGAATGGAGGTGAGCCTGCCTTTGATCATATTTGGGATTACAGACGGAGTCTGATTTAAAGGGAAGAGAAGGAAACAGCAAGATCAATTACTTCTTATCTTAATAATAATAGCACATAGGGAAATCTGCATTAACTGGGTCTCTAATACTTCACCATCTTTTTTGAGGTGGATAAACGGATTGGTGTCAGTACAACGCGATGTTTTACAACGCGTTCCGTTACAACGCGATTTTTACATCGCAAATACCATTACAATGCATGCCATTACAACGCATGGCATTACATAGCAGATGGTATTACAACGCATACCATTACATCGTAAGTATTGGTAAGTATATCTTTTTTAAAAAAAATGTAATAAAGTTAATTAAATTAATTTAAAATAATAAAAATAATATAACATTATTACAACAGTAATTAATTTAATTATAGTAATTTAAAATAATATAATTAATGATATATAAAAAATGTATAAATAAAAAAGAATATAATGTAATTAATTACAATAAATATAATTATAATTTAATTAAGTTATAAATAATACATAATATTATTATAATTAATAAAATTAAAAGAATTTAATTAATTAAACATTTTTAAATAATATAATTTAATTGTAATCGTTTATTAATACAATTAAATTAATAATTGTAAATATTGTTATTAATTTAATTAAATTAAATAAAATTAATTTAATTAATTTAATTTCTATAAAGTCGTAATACCCCTGTACCCCAAAACCCAAACCCTGCCCTAAAACCTAAAAACACCCCTGTACCCCAAAACCCAAACCCTGCCCTAAAACCTAAAAACACCCCTGTACCCCAAAACCCAAACCCTGCCCTAAAACCTAAAAACACCCCTGTACCCCAAAACCCAAACCCTGCCCTAAAACCTAAAAACACCCCTGTACCCCAAAACCCAAACCCTGCCCTAAAACCTAAAAACACCCCTGTACCCCAAAACCCAAACCCTGCCCTAAAACCTAAAAACACCCCTGTACCCCAAAACCCAAACCCTGCCCTAAAACCTAAAAACACCCCTGTACCCCAAAACCCAAACCCTGCCCTAAAACCTAAAAACACCCCTGTACCCCAAAACCCAAACCCTGCCCTAAAACCTAAAAACACCCCTGTACCCCAAAACCCAAACCCTGCCCTAAAACCTAAAAACACCCCTGTACCCCAAAACCCAAACCCTGCCCTAAAACCTAAAAACACCCCTGTACCCCAAAACCCAAACCCTGCCCTAAAACCAAAAAACACCCCTGTACCCCAAAACCCAAACCCTGCCCTAAACCCTAAAAACACCCCTGTACCCCAAAACCCAAACCCTGCCCTAAAACCTAAAAACACCCCTGTACCCCAAAACCCAAACCCTGCCCTAAAACCTAAAAACACCCCTGTACCCCAAAACCCAAACCCTACCCTAAAACCTAAAAACACCCCTGTACCCCAAAACCCAAACCCTACCCTAAAACCTAAAAACACCCCTGTACCCCAAAACCCAAACCCTGCCCTAAAACCTAAAAATACCCCTGTACCCCAAAACCCAAACCCTGCCCTAAAACCTAAAAACACCCCTGTACCCCAAAACCCAAACCCTACCCTAAAACCTAAAAACACCCCTGTACCCCAAAACCCAAACCCTACCCTAAAACCTAAAAACACCCCTGTACCCCAAAACCCAAACCCTGCCCTAAAACCTAAAAATACCCCTGTACCCCAAAACCCAAACCCTGCCCTAAAACCTAAAAACACCCCTGTACCCCAAAACCCAAACACTGCCCTAAAACCTAAAAATACCCAAACACCCCAAAACATATACATCAGTACCCCAAAACATATACTCCTATACTCATACTTATTTTAAAAAATACTTAAATTAATATATTTAATTTATAATATTTAAAAACGAAATAAATTTTTTTTATAATTAATAATAATTAAATCAATAATAACATATTAAATAAAATAAAAATAAAAATTAAATACTTACCAATACTTACGATGTAATGGTATGCGTTGTAATACCATCTGCTATGTAATGCCATGCGTTGTAATGGCATGCATTGTAATGGTATTTACGATGTAATAGCTGCGTTGTAACAGCATTACGTTGTAAAAGTTCCGTTGTAACGGTAACACACCGGATAAACGGATCTAAAAAGAGGGTTAGTGGCAGGGATCCTGTTTTTCTTATTTTTCAAATCATGTTTGGGGATAGGAATCCTAATGGTCCAAGGATTAAGACATACTCATCCAAGGAGAGGTAGGGTGAGGTGACCCCACAACCTCTAAATCTGTTTGAAAGAAGGTTTATCAAGAGGAGTTAATTCCCAGAAGGCTGTGGGTTTTATAATTCCGGTATCTGATCATACACCTCTTATTCTTTTTGTCACATATGAGGACCAAAAAAAATACTCTTGTTCCCACATTCATTCCAACAGTGCAACTTGCCAAGATGTCCTTCCTTCACTGTATGCTGCAACTCCTCATTTCAAATCCCTTTACCAAAAAATGTGTTTTTCTCTCCTTGGTTTCAATCAATCTTATCCAAATGTCCTGTGCCACAACCCCTCTAGGCTGAGTGGACACTGCCCACTTTGTGTCTCTCCCAACGATAGCCCTACTTCAAAAGTGTTCTGCCTATGCGACTTTAGTGCCTCCCCTTCAGGCCCTGCCTCGGCTAATGCCTAGGGCTCTTGTGGTGTCTCTTAATGTCTTCACCTAAGGCCTACACTGCCTAATCTCTGGTGGTCTTGTGGTTTCTTGAAATGTTTTTAACCCAAGCCCTGCTCTCCCTAATCCCTAGTGGTATCACTGAACGTATTTAATCCCCCTGATTTATTCAGGCTAGTTCAAAGTGGTACCCTTGACACACCCATCACCTATCCCCACCAACATTTGATCATTTAGTCGCTTGTGGCCTAATTGTATCCTCAGTCTACTCTCCCAACTCCTGCCTCATCCATGGTTGTCTAGTGCCCCTTCTGCTTTGTCTTCTCTTTGCCCCATCGCTCTTGGCTTTAACTTGTCCCATGCCATTGCAAACTCTGCCACCAACTCTCTGGTGGAATATCTTATGGTTGTAGACCCAATCCACTGTGACTTCCTAAACTGAAGCAGGCTTGTTTTAGGGACCATGAAGGTGGCCCAATTTCTAGACAGCCTGAGGTGTCCGGCACATCCTCCTCTACCTGCTAACAGTGCAAAAACTGCCCAAAAAAATACACAACCACAGCCGTAAATCTTTTGGCCAAGGTCCTGTATGGACACACTGTAGACCTAAAAACAACCAATTGTGAGCTCCCCAGAGGATTAAAGCCATAACACTGGATCATCAGGCCTCGTCGGATGCCTCTGACTTTATAAGTGTGTCTTCTCTTCGATATTCCTAAGCATTCCCTCAGTTTCTCTGCTCTGTATTTTGGCGGCACCACAGTCGTCCATTCACTTGGTAAATACCGAATCGGTATTTACCGATTCGGTATTTACCAAATCATTATTTACCGAATCGGTAAATGGCATGTAGGGAGCACTTTAAAGAGTGCTCATGTGCTTTAAGGAGTCGTTATTTACCACCAACTATTAGTTGGTGGTAAATAACGGATACCTTTGAAAATGCAAATCCGTGCATTTTCAACAGTGCCATGTGGCAGACATACATAGGGCATGTATGTGTGCCACATGCACACACAAGCACTATTCATGGGTGCAACAGGGTGTCAATGTGACACCCTGCCACCCTCAAATGTTTCTCTATTTTACCGAGGCCCATAGGAATGAATGTGAATTACTGAATCGGTAAATACCAAATCCTACAGATTCGGTAATTTTTACCGATTTTTTTTCCTACATTGCATTTACAGATTCTAAAATACCGAATCAGTAAAATTCGGTATTTCAGAATCGGTAAATGTACTTTACCTACATCTAGCCGTAAATGACAGCGTTCATGTGGAGGATACCACAAATGTCCTTGGTTGTTTTCACAACCTTTGATGAATATAGGTTGCTTAGAACTTCCAAAGATGAATTGGAAACCAACTCAGTGCAGAGTTTTCCAGCTCGCCTTCCCATCCCACTTTGTGAAATAAGCTCCTCACTGGGTGATATTGTGTGGCACATTAGCACCGTTTGAGTTGGCAGGCCTGCTGCTAGTATACCTACACAGCGATACTGAACAGAGCCACTAGTGATAGACGTGACATCTGATACATGATGCCAGTGCCATCAACACTTTGATGCCTAGTGTAGGGTCATCAGTGCCACTACCAACATTATACATAGTGTAGTCAAAAATTTGCAGCACTTATGTTTTTTACAACACTGCAACTTGGGCATTAGCCTACATGCTGGGTAGGAAATCTAAACAAATTGTAGGAGTAAATCTACGATGCGTAGATTCACACAATCTTTTGTGACTCGACCCCATAAAGAATAAGGGCCTCATTTATGAGGTTTTGACGTGGGCCAGCACCGCAAGCAATCTTGCTGCGCTGCCCTATGTCAAAATAAAAGTGCAGGAATGTGCCGTATCCATGTGATACAGCGCTTTCCTGTCCTTTTCCCCAGCGCCAGCGCACAATGGGCTGCTGTGCTCCAATGCAGGCACCCTTGTACCATGGTGCAAGGGTGCCTGCAATGTGGGGCTGATTGGCTTTGTGCAGAATGCAGCACACATAGAAAAAGGAAGGCACAAGGAGAAATTAAAACATTTCGGGCTAGATGTAGGTAAATAGGTTTTACTGATTCTTAAATACCGAATTTTACCGATTCGGTATTTAAGAATCGGTAAAACCTATGTAGGTAAAAAAATCGGTAAAAAATACTGATTCGGTAAGATTTGGTATTTACCGATTCGGTAAATACCGAATCAGTATTTGCTATTGAATCCTATGGGCCTTGAAGCCCACAGGATTCAATAGCAAATACCAATTCGGTATTTACCGAATCAGTAAAAATACCGAATTGCCAAGGGGGACAGGGTGTCACTTTGACACCCTGTTGCACCCCTGTTTCTGGCTTGTGTGCCATGTGGCACACAGACATGCCCTAAGGGCAGGTCTGTGTGTCACACGGCACAAGTGTACATGCACAGATGTGCAAGTACACAAGAATTCGTTATTTACCATGCAATTGTATTGCATGGTAAATACCGAATCCTGAAAGCCCTGTAGCAGTGTTAAAAGTGCTACCTACATTGTAAACATACAGAATCGATCATTTTACCGATCGGTATATTTACCGAATCGATAAAATTTACCGAATCGGTAATTTTACCGATTCGGTAATATTACAGAATCGGTACAGTTACCGATTCTGTATGTTTTCAAGGGCCCTACATCTCCATAGCCCAATACCGGTCGGAAACGGCCAAAAATCGGTATTTTCGGCCGTTTCCGACCGATATTGGGCTACCTACATCTGGCCCTTCATCTTGTTCTGCCTCCCTAACGCCATCCCTGGGGTGGCATTAAGTTCTGGCGCATTCCTGGGTTTACAACTTCTCCTAAATCTGGGAATGTGTTCAGTGCCATGGGTGTTACGTGGGAAAACCCATGGAATGCCACTTTTGTGCACTTTTCTGCGTGAAAGGGGCACATATTTATAAGGCCATGAAAAGCCAGGTAAAGTGGCTTTACGTGGCCTTATAAATATGCTGCGGCACATTGGGCCACCGGAAAGTAAAAAAAGTTACGTTCTGGCAGCGAAAATGTGCCGGTAGGGCCTCAGGCCCTACATTTGTAGTGTTCATGTTGGTTAACTGAGTGAACAGATACACACCGTACTTTGAAGCCCGAGGCAAGTACACAATTCAGGACATAACTACCCAATCAGAATCTAATGCTACAAAACCAACAGGTTTTTATGATCTTAGTAAAGTAGAGAAATCAAAAGAGACGCGTCTACAGTTAAAATTGAAGTTTAAAAATGTTCTCCAAAGCTCCATATCCATGTCAGGTAAACAAGAACGAGACCGCCTCTGACTGGTAGTAAAATATAAGACATTGCTGGTTTGGAACAGGGTGGTTTGCTTCAGTAGCCCATGGCTATCAGTTAACCTCCTGTATTGTATTATATTGGTGTTTGTATGTACACAGAGCTTTGAATAGCCTGTGCAAGGCCTAAGTGGACAGATGTGTCTGGCCACCAAGCTGTGTCTGGCTCTGTGTGTGCTTGGTAACCTGTTGCAGGGACAGTGTTTGCTAAGTGATTAGTTGGCTGCACCCTGAGTGACATCAAAGCCCGGCCTTTATCAGTGACCGGCTTGTACGGCACACATGCAGCAGTTATCACCAGTCCAACAAGGTCACAAGTAAACAGAGAATTCTGTGACAGACTGGAGACTAGTTTCCTCTGTCTCCCCATATTAAGATTATGCACCATGATTTCTGGCTGTGCTGGGTCCTTGCATGGGATTTTACCCCTTTTGATGAAGAAGAAATGTACAGCCCTAAGCAGCGGACGGTCTGCTACTGGGGCCCCTGCTGGGGTGTTTTAAATGTATTTCGACCAAGAGAGTCTACTTACAAAACATGAGTCGACCCTATTGTTTCAAATTGTTTTTAAAGAATGCTGGAATGCTGAATAACGTGTGCTGAACGAGCCCACTTCCTAAGGTGTTGCAGAAGGCCCGCAGGAGGCCATCTTGTTTTCCTGCAGGTGTCTATCATGGGCAATGGCAGCTTCCTCAACCAGGTCCGGACTGGAAACGAAAACCGTCCCTGGCAAAGTGCTCGGCCGCCCCCCCCCCCCCCCCCCCCTCCCCTCCAGGGGTGAGGGGAGGGCTGTTTGGGATGCTGCAAAAACGGTCCTGTAACAAAAACGGCCCCCAGAAGCCGAAAACCGGCCCCCACCCTTGCAGCGCACCGGGGGATTGCCCGGTGCCCGCAAAGTCCAGTCCGGGCCTGTCCCCATCGCAGGGAACGGACTCCACCATTCAGACTCCTTAACTTAACGAAGGCCTTTATACATCACTAAGGCTTTTGTGAATTATCAGCTATTTAATGCCACGAGTAGCGGGTGTGTGAGCACTTATCCATTGACCCATGATGACATCACAGAATCGATTGACTTGTACCTCCTTTGCCTTCTATTAGCTGTTGAAGGCAACCGAAAGGACAAGTAGTACAAAGTATAGAAAGTAAAAACACTGCTTGATAGGTTGTTTCATTGAGTTCCTGGTGCTGTCAGTGGTGGAGGGCAAGTGAAGTTGGCTGAGCGCTGGATAGATAGTCATTTTGTTAAAAACATAATCCAGTTAAGACTGGGTCAATTTTTCTTCTTCATATTAAATGTGTATTGCAGAGCAAAATGGACAAGCCATATATGTTTTACAGAAAAGTAATCATTTCTAATTCTTAAAGCAGTGATGCTTGCAAACATTTCCAGGAGTAAGAGTTAATAAGGGGCATATCATCAAGGGGCCGCAATACAATTATCGCCGCTTTAGCGTCAGTTTTCGGGCAAAAAGCAGCGATAATTGTATCGCACTATCAGTATGGACACGCTAGCGCGTGTTTCCATGCCTCTGCGTCCTTTCCCTTAACGCCCAGCTTTGTATCTCTAATTATATGCAAAGTGGGCGTTCCTCACCAAAATAACGTGAGAAATGTCGCTAACAGACATTTATCCTATCAGCAAGCTGCTCACTAACCTGCATAGCGATAAGAAAAGTAGCGCTAACCCGCTTATCGCTCCTTTCCTTACGCCTGCTTTCTTTTTGACTTCGCCATTATAGCCTATGTGAGGTGGATTGTGCGGATGAATCCACCCTGCCCTATCAACAACGGATCGCCTATCGATGTGCGATTATCGCTGGATTTCCAGCGATAATCGCACTTTTTGCAACTATCGCTGGATTATATATTGCATTGGAGATAAGCGTTGCTGAAAGCACGCTATCTTGGCGACATACTCCAGCGATTACCAGTGATAATTATCCTTGCGCTAAGCGCTCTTAGCAATAATTATCGCTGGCTGTTGCTGATATGCCCCTTAATTTGGTGTTTGACAGGCTGACCACTGGCCACCCACTAACCTACCACGTCCCTTCAAAAAATGACAACATGAAACCCTTTGGACTAATGACTTCTTCAGTGTTAATGGTGGATGGTCAAACACGATTTAAGTACACTGTGAGGGTAACATTGACATAAACATCGAAAGGTTTATATATCGCTGTATGGAGGGTTTGGGAGTTCTCTCCTACAGGATAGTTTGGAGGAATAGAACTAAATTGTACTTTTTAAACTGGCTTGGCCAATAAAGCTGGCAAAATCTGACCATTTGTATGGCTCTCTAAAGAGGGGCTTGGCAGCGCTCCTCCAAATATTTTTTTGAAAAATTCCTGATAGTACATCTAAAAACAGGATGGTCTGGTAACACTGGAGATCCTTGGGTGATTAAAAGATAATTTAATAGGGGTATGTGGATTCTCATCCAAACACTTATGAAGAGAATAATGTCAAATATCGCCATCTGAAGTTTATTGTGCATCTTACACTAGTGAACAAATGTGACAGGGTTTAAATATCACTTTATTGTGAAATTTTAGGATTCACCCTAAAACCTGGAATATAAACAGACATTAAAAACGTCTTTACAGTGGAATTTTTGGGCCCTCATTCAAAGATTATTTGGGATAGAGCTACATTGTGCATTTTAGAGCATATTGGGCCTTTAGTAAAACATAAGAAGTCCTCTTTATAAGGTGACTTGGGTGTCATTCACCCATTGTATTACTGTGAGAAATTATCAATCTCCACATTTTGGTAACAGGACTGTGAAGATGGCTACTTCAGGACCAGACCAACCTATCAAAATGTACTTACCTTCCAATGGAGATAGTTCCACACATCGCTGAACCTCACCGAACCCACAAACAATTTCACACTAATACTGTGCTGATCAGCAGTAGACCTGGGGAAAGAGGAATGGGACAAGAGAGAGGGAAACAAACATAAGGGCCATCATGACAGGGCTTGGCTGCAGAGCAGACCTGGTCCGTACTACAGGAGCATTGATATCTAAAGGCAAGGAAAGACTTTAGAATTGGTATGGTGTTGACTTCCAAATATTATATTTGAGATATCTATTGACAATCTCTGTATTTCTCACTCTAACCTATGAAATGAAACTCACTCCTTCTTCTGAGCAGTAGTCAAACAGGATACAGTATCTGTGAACAGCACTTTGTGTAATTAAATGTTTTTTGTCAATTTGAGCTACCTTCAATGTTATGGAGAAACTCTCCGTAATTCTGCTTATATTGAATATAACAGGTAGTTGTGACATGAAAGACATGCATTTATATGATATAGTTTAGCTATAGCCTTAGTAATCTCATGATTACTATTAGGAATATATTATGTCTGTCTCACAGCAACAATTGCATGTCAGCATAATTCTACTGACTTCTCGCTAGAAAAGGCATTGCAGGTGTATTTGAGTTACAAATTCAAATGGATACCTTCTTGTAAAAAAATTATTGTTGGAATGAGTTAGTAATTCTAATGGGTGGCTCTGGTGAAAAACACAAAGCACAAGTAACCATATGTTCGCCCTGCATGTCCACCGCCTATACATCTCTTACATAACATGCTGGCAAGTTGAGGCATATCATGTACACAGAACATTATTGTTCCCCGTCCCCCCCGCCCTCCCCCCCTCATTGATACAACATATCTGCAAAGATGTGGGACACTAGAACACCTCCTTGATTGGATTGGAATAAAATAATAATACCTAATTTGAGTTGGCTTTAGGTAGCATAACTGAGCTGCACCAGGCCACATTAAAACAATTGCATGTTTATTTTGCTGTGAACGAGCCCTACAAGTTCATGTTCCATGTAAAAAAATATTGCTGTACTAGCTTCCCTGGGAAAGAATGTTCTGATGTTGCAACATTGCAATGCCAGCTCAGCTGAGCCTCAATTAACATGTCAAAGTTATTTATGTGCAAAAGCAGTTCATTGTTTTTCTCCTGTTTCACATGAATAAAATACATGATTTCTTTTGTGCAACAAATTATGTGCACTGTTAACCAACGAAATTAAGTAGGAGTTATTTTTAAATTAACAGCTGATTGGTTCACTGTGCCAGTAACATTTCAGTGCTTCTTTTACATACAATCATGCAATGAATTTGAGAGCTTTTGCTGTCCAGAATGTTATAAAAACATGCGCTTTTTGGTAAACAGCCAGATATTCTGCAGACTTTAGAAAGCTTATTGGTCATTCTGTTTCCTGCTTAGAGAGGGCTACTTAACTGTAGCATCACTACAGAGTTCTAATGAACAACTATAGTGCTAACCTTTTGTTTTTAAGACAAAAGTAAGGCTCTTCTGAACACCATCTTGTTGGAATTGGAGCTGTTGAATGTATAGCTTTTTCTGAGGAGCAAGTTGGAGTAAATGAAAATTGAGATGGTAATGCAGTTATGAAACCAATGGGTTAAAAATGTGGAGGGGAGCTGTGGGATTTTAGTAATCTGAGGAATTATGTACTTTTAAAGGGGCTACAAATAGGAGAGAAAGAAATATCTGCATAAGGACACCATTCCCTTTCCACATCTGTTGACTCAGCCTGTCCATATTCATTGTAGCTCCCTAATTTTGAAAGAGTGACATTTAAATAGGCAAACATATATTTATATCCTCTAAAAACAACAAAACGTTATGCCACGTGGTTACTAGAGACATTGTCGACATCTTTAAGTTAGCATGAGCCTGGTAGCCATGATGCTGCTTTTGCGCACGATACTGCATGTCTTTGTTTTGCACGACTCTGTTTATGCCTTTCAGAAGAGGACTCTCTGCTGTGCTCGTTCTCCGCTTGATCCTGGAGTTTAGTCTGAACATAGTGAGCAAGGTCGATAAACACTGACTCTTGTTATTCTGTTCTTGTCAGGCCCTAGCAAGTAGACAAACTATACCAATGCAGCTGTTCTTGCTGGTAAATCGTACTATGATATTATGGGGGTGCACGTTTAGGTGAGACACACTTGGAGAGGGACCTTTCCAGGAAGAAGAGCAACACGCACCTGTGATATAGAACTACAATCTATGTCCTAAGCTATGGGGTCTGCTGACAAAGCCCAGAGATCTTCTATTATATTATAATACTTCTGCTTACCAAGGGGAGGGTGGTTAGGCCTTATAGTCCTTTATCCACGGTCTTTATAAAATGATAACTCCCTTTATGATATATGACCTTGCTGCAATGCTAACTGTATTGATGTAATGGATTTTGCTGCTGGTGGTGGCTCGTATACTGCATTTTAGAGCAAGATAGTTAAATAAATATTATCAACTATTTTCGTGTTTCTGTCAGATCTTTATTGTGGACAAGTACGAGAATGTGAGAAAAACTGTGTGTCTTGTTACCAAGATTCCTGAGAGATCCGGGAGTATTGTGTTCTGGGGTGTCTAATCATTAGTTTCTCCATTTGTGAGTAGGAGAGCGAGTGTGACACTATAGCTAGTCGGTCCTGGGATTGTGGGTGCTGAGGTTGTAGGAAGGCATAGCCCCTATACACCGAGGTCCCGTATTCCTGCGTATAGTTCTGTTCTGTGTGGTACACAGTCAAAATATCGAATCTTTAATTTCGATGTACACTTATATCGAGTTGCTAATATCGAAGGGACAGAATATCGATGTCCAGAATATCGATGGCCAGAATATCGACCCTAAGGTAAGTAATATCGAAATTACTTATATCGATAGCATATATATCGATGTAAGTAATATTGACATTACTTGTACCGATAGCATATATATCGATGTAAGTAATTTCGATTTACTAATATGTGTTAGAAATTTTAGTTAAGTATTTAAATTAATTGTTATAATAAGTGTTTAATATTTTTTTATAAATAAAAAATATATAAAAGTAAATAATATGTTTTACTACCAGAGCGGGTTGTGGGTTTTTAGGGGAATAGGGTGGGAAGTAATTTATTTGTAATTAAATAATTATTTTTTAATGATTAATTTATTTTGCAATTAAATATTAATTGGCAATGAATTATTTTAATTGATTAATTGATTAATTAATTGATAATTTATGTATATTTTTAAGTAAATTATATGTTTTACTAACGGAGCGGGTTGTGGGTTTTTAGGGGAATAGGGTGGGAAGTAACTTATTTGTAATTAAATAATTATTTTTTAATGATTAATTTATTTTGCAATTAAATATTAATTGGCAATGAATTATTTTAATTGATTAATTGATTAATTAATTGATAATTTATGTATATTTTTAACTAAATTATATGTTTTACTACTGGAGCGGGTTGTGGGTTTATAGGGGAATAGGGTGGGAAGTCATTTATTTGTAATTAAATAATTATTTTTTAATGATTAATTTACTTTGCAATTAAATATTAATTGGCAATGAATTATTTTAATTGATTAATTGAATAATTAATTGATAATTGATGTATATTTTTAACTAAATTATATGTTTTACTACTGGAGCGGGTTGTGGGTTTATAGGGGAATAGGGTGGGAAGTAATTTAATTGTAATATTAATTCATTTTGGGTAAGGGAGTTTTTTTAGGGTTCAGGGTCAGTTTTGGGTTTTTGGGTAAAGGGGTATTTTTAGGGGTCAGGGTCAGTTTTCAGTTCTTGGGTAAAGGGGTATTTTTTGGGTTCAGGGTCAGTTTTCAGTTTTTGGGTAAAGGGGTATTTTTAGGGTTCAGGGTCAGTTTTCAGTTTTTGGGTATAGGGGTATTTTTAGGGTTCAGGGTCAGTTTTGAGTTTTTGGGTAAAGGGGTATTTTTAGGGTTCAGGGTCAGTTTTTAGTTCTTGGGTAAAGGGATATTTTTAGGGTTCAGGGTCAGTTTTCAGTTTTTGGGTAAAGGGGTATTTTTAGGGTTCAGGGTCAGTTTTCAGTTTTTGGGTAAAGGGGTATTTTTAGGGTTCAGGGTCAGTTTTGGGTTTTTGGGTAAAGGGGTATTTTTAGGGTTCAGGGTCAGTTTTTAGTTCTTGGGTAAAGGGATATTTTTTGGGTTCAGGGTCAGTTTTCCCTACTGTTGCACCCACTGGAGTGGGAATAGTAATTTTAACCCCTACGCTATCCAACGCTTTCCCTACTGTTGCACTCTCTGGAGTGGGAATAGTAATTTTTACCCCTACGCTATCCAACACTTTCCCTAGTGTTGCACCCTCTGGAGTGGGAATAGTAATTTTTACCCCTACGCTATCCAACACTTTCTCTACTGTTGCACCCTCTGGAGTGGGAATAGTAATTATTGTTAATTTATTTATTTATTTATGGAATTTATTGAGCGCGAACAATTGCCCAAGGGCGTCTCGGCGCTGTGAATGAGGCAGAAAGAAACAAAAATTGAATTATTGATCAAAAAGCCAAGTTTTAATTTTTCTTCTGAAAATGATAAGAGTAGGAGCTGATCTGATCTCTAGATCAAGGGAGTTCCAGAGTTTAGCGGTTGCAATGTGGAAGCTGCGATCTCCCCATGCAACTGTTCTGGTGCGAGGGACTGTCATAGTGAAATTGTTCATGGACCGAAGTGAGCGGTTGGGGACATGAAACGTGAATGGATCAATGAGAAAGCGAGGGCCTTGTTTGTGCGCGGCTTTATAAGCTAAACAGAGTGCCTTGAATTTTATCCTTTTGTTGACTGTAAGCCAGTGATAGTTTTTTATAGTGTTGGCAATGGATTTGAATTTGGGGGTGCCAGAAAGTAGTCTGGCTGCAGCATTTTGTACAGATTGTAACCTCTTAATGACCTTCTTTTGGGCATTCATTAAAAGTCCGTTACAATAGTCCACTGAGGACATAACAAAAGATGTGATCAGAGTTTTACCAGAATTAGGGGGAAGATAAGGGAGAATCTTTTTTATAGTTTTCAATTTAAAAAAGGAAGATGACACCGTGGTATTGACATGAGTTGAGTAAGAGAGTGTTTTATCTAAAGTTATACCAAGGTTTTTGACCTTGGTAACAGGGGGTGGAGGAGGACCCAAATCAGTAGGCCACCATACATCAGACCATGAGGGGGTAAGTTTGCCAAAAGTCATTACCTCTGTCTTGTTAGAGTTTAACTTAAGACAGTTAGATGACATCCAATGACTGATGGCTAGCATGCCCTGTTGGAAACTGGCAGCTATTTGTTCTCCATTGTCTTTGATGGTGAGAACTAACTGGGTGTCATCCGCGTAGGATGTTAGGCTCATCCCCCATGAGTAAGTATATATTATATATGATTTGTTAATATTTTTTTTATTAAATATGTATTATTATTTTTTTTATACCATTATTAAATATATTTAAATATGTTTAAGTAATTATAAGTATTATTTACAGTATTTTTCATGTTATTTTAAACCCAAAAAAACCCCGATATATTTGACAACGATATTTTTAACATCGATATTTTTTTTTCGATATTTTGGTACTTACCATGTTGTACATAGGGCGTCGATATTCTTGCAATCGATATAATTACGCCGATATTTGTGTAGGTCGAAATTCTGTCTGTCGAAATTCTGTCATAGATCCGTTCTGTGTATATGCAAAATCCCTGCAACATGGCGCCCAACGTTTTGTCTAGTACACATTCGTGTGATCCCTGAGTAGCGCTTGTGCTTGTCCATAATACTCTCTCACCAATTACCGGAGACGTCCGTGGTGCGAGGGATTTACCTCCTATATGTGTGATTATAGGTTTTTCAAGCTTGGATTCTAAAAGGTTTGGTTTTTGTTTCTTCGAAACCCAGTGTTGCGTTACCATTTTCAATATTTTCTTCTTTCGTTGGAAAATGGCTATTGCTATTGCTGCTCATAAATGCGCAGGATTGACTAGTTTCTCCATTTGTGAGTAGGAGAGTGAGTGTGACACTATAGCTAGTCGTTCCTGGGATTGTGGGTGCTGAGGTGGTAGGAAGGCATAGTCCCTATACACTGAGGTCTCGTATTCCTGCGCATAGTTCTGTGTATATGCAGAATCCCTGCAACAGTTAAAGAGATGTAATAGTTGGACTAGGGTCTAAGACCTTAATTTATATTATAAAAAAATCTGTAACTCACTGAAAAGAAAAAGGGTTAAAGTGAAGTTATAGTTAAGTATTGGAGTGAGACACTAGCTGCTAAAAACCCCCCCACTAAAATACACCAGTTACAGTTAAGTGGAAGAACTTTCGCTTGAGCCACAATCATGCACTGCTTATGACCTCACATATTATATAACTGATGACACGTTAAATGACATAATTGATGACATCACTCATGACATCTCAGTCATATCCTTGGGCCAGACAATATCCAATCCACATCAGTACTTGGATTCAGTAACTAGGCTCGGGCAATGCTCTGCACCAAACCCTTCACATGCATCAAACCTACACTGCACACAATTTTCAGCCATACATTAGACAAGCTTGACACAGGGCTTGCCTGTGGCCAGGGTATGCACTCACCCACGAGTGGCCAGCCTGCACTATGCACAGACTTTGGACATACACAATGAAGGTTGTCTGCAAGGCTTGGTGCCACACCCAATTCTGCATCCAACATACAGTAAGGGTTGGGCATTGTCCAGACCCCGCTCTTAACCTTCTGTATGTGGCCAACCCCAGACTGTGCGTGGCTTTGGCCAAAAATAGAGCTAGGTTGTCTGTGGGTCTTGTGTCCAGGCCCTGTACCCACCCCTCTATGACCACCTAACACCCGACTTGTTCAGCCTTCAGTCCTTCACACTAAAGGTTGACCAAATGGCCAGCTCTCCGTAAGTTACCTACTCCCACTCTACCCATCCATTGGGGGAATACACGTACAAAAAATAACATTCATCAAAAGTATTTCACTTCTGAAATATCCAGGTTTCTTTTGCACCATTTGAAAGCTTATAAGAGTCCAACGACTGATTTAGGTTGTTGTATTTTCCTTGCTCACAAAGCACACTATCAGGCTCATTAGTTGATCTCATTAGTAATTTCAACAATGTTTTTATTTAAGAATAAACATTGATGTCCTCAAACATCTCATTTATTATCATGAGTGATGGTAATATGTGAGTATCTGAGGTCATAACCAGTGCATGTTAGGTGCACAACTTATAGTTAGTTTGCTAAACTATAAACAATCTATTTCTGTGGATTTTAGATTTATTTTAGCAGTAGTTTGTGTCTCATTCAAACATCTGAATATAATGTCACTTTAAACATTGTTTTTCCATTCTAACCACTATAGGGCTTTTTGCAACTTGCTACAGAAAAAAATGTCTGAATGGAAATACGCAAAACCTGGCATGTAAGTAGAACGTTATTCAAAAAATGTGTTTACTTGGTTTGGTGTAATATGTTCTGTAGTTTTGTGAGAAATCTGCTTTTTTTAAATAAACAATTAATTAGGGTTTAAAAGCCATTATGTGGCCAACGACAACAAGGCACAAGTTAAGCATGCCGCATCACATGTACAAGTTACAACCAAGCGAGCTAGGACATATACATAGGTGGGTCATTGAGTCTCTCTGGAGCTGCAGTTTGGATCCAGTAGGTTAATGGTGCAGCCACTTCTCCCACACACACCCATACTTTTGGGGACATCCCCTCGCCTCAAACACTGACTTCTCCTGCTAGAGGAGAGAGATTCAGCCACTTTGCCGCAATGTTGAGCTTTGCGATCAGAAAGGCCATACCTAGGAAGGCCCTCTCAGCCCTGGTGCCCGACACCCTCTGCTATTCCCAGAAGGATCAAGTTGGGAGAGAGGGGAACTGCCCACCCCAGTACCTCTGCCTGTTCTCTTGTTACTGCGGCCCAGTATGTTCGTATTGTCACACAGGACCAGACCATATGGAAGAAATCTGTAGGCACAGCTTCGCATTGGGGCAGGTGGCATCAGGCCGGAGACCAGCCCTGCGTGGATGCGAGGAGTGGGGTACTCTACGTGGAGGTAGCAAGTTTGTAGTAGCCACAATTTGGAGGAGATGGTGAGCTTGTGGGGAGCCATCAGGGCGTCACGCCAGTCCTCTTCTTCTAGTGGACCCACCCAACACTCCCATTGGGTCCAGAGATGGTGGAGGAGGCGGGGGAGTTATTATGAGGGTGCGGTAAATTTGTGAGACACCTCCAAGTCCCAGGTTACCCATTAGGATTTTAGCTTCTAGTGGATTAAACTCCAAGCGGGGTTCTGTGTTGCGTATGTGGTTATGGAGGGCGTGCCTGACCTGGAGATATTTGTAGAATTGGGTGCATGTAAGAGCAAATGACTCCTGTAGATTTGCGAAGGAGCGTGTTTATGTTCCTGACCACATGTTCCCTAATTGATCTTATCCCATGTTCTGAAGCTGAGTATTGCCTCCTCCTTCAGCCAGGTGCCGTGCCATAGAGGAGTTTGTTGTGTGAGTTTACCATCCCATTGCATGTGGCATAAATACTACTCATGTGATCATGGGCAACTGGGAGGGTATTGGGGTCCTTTATAGCAATGCCCGAAGAGTAGGGAAGCTGAGCCATGAGAGTTCTAGTTTATAGGCCGGGTCTGACCATCCCCCGTTGAACCTGTTGTGGGTGACAAGGAGTTGTGAGGCAAGATAGTAAAGGTAAAAATTGGACATGCCCAGCCCACCATCATAGGGACCTCGCTGACAGTTGGTGAGGGCTAGTTGTGGCCGTGATGCCTGGCGCAGTAAGTTGCGTGCGCCCCCTTCCAGTTTTCTAAAGCAAGACCTTAGAATCTGGAGAGGGAGGTTGAGGAGGATAAAGAGTAAGCGGGGCAATATCATCATTTTATACAGAGCTATACAGCTCATCACATTAAGGGGGAGGCTCTGCCACTTGGTCAGGTTCACTTTTACTTTCCGAAACAACAGTTGTAGGTTCAGGGCCCAGGTGATCTCTGGGTGCAGTGCCACCCACATGCCCAAATATTTGAAACTCGGTCTGCGAAGAGGGATGGTTGACTGACAGTCAAAGCAGTTCCTCGATGGGGCCAGGGGAACCAGCACGGATTTGAAGGGTTTCACTTTCAGGCCTGAGACTAACCCAAAGGCCTCAAGTTGGTGAAGGCATCGGGGGCCGCTCCTTGCTGGGTCCGCCAAATACAGGAGGACGTGGTCCGCATATAGGGTGACGTGGTCCTCGTGGTTAACCTCTCACCTCCATCCCCTTCACACCACAAATGAGCTGGACTAGGGGCTCCATTGCAAAGATGAAGAGAAGGGGGACAAGGAGCAACCCTGCCTTGTGCCACATCTAATGGGGAAGGAGTCTGAAAGGACTCCATGTACTTGCACTCGGGCAGAGGGATGGGATAGAGCATAACAACAACGAGGCCTCAGAAACACAGGCCAAGGCCGATACAGGCTAGCACCTTACAGAGGTAGTCCCAATCCACTGTATCAAACGCCTTCTCGAAATCAATAAGGAGCAGTGCAAAGTTGTGTGGTAGGTAGGCATGGGCGGAAAATCCGTTCCGCTCGCGGATTTTGCGGATTTTCGGGAAATCCGCAATCCGCGAGATTTGCGAATTTCCTGCAAAATCCGCAAATCCGCGAGCAGCGGATTTTGCTCGCACTGCTCGCACTGTTCGCGTGAGTTCGCGCCCCGCGAATAAGTGCGAAATTGCAGAAATACGATCTAAGCAAAACTGAAAGTAACTACTTACCAGGTTCAAAAGTTCAGGCACATCATTAGTAGCCATTTCCTGTAGTGCTTCCTGAGGGGAGACTCCAGAGTTCAGTTGCCAGTTGAAACTATTATGTGACCCTGCTCTGAACCTCAGAATAGTTACACATATGCCACAAAGGTCATGAATTACAGCTAAGGGAGACAAGCAGGAGCCAGGCTGGAAGTTAAAATCCATTAATCAGCCCCTAATTCATTATTGTCAGTTGGGGCAGGGCAGGTGTTGTAACTAATTTTGCAACAATGAAAGCACTTAGCAAGTGCAAAAGATCACTAATCAGGGCGCACTAAGGAAGCAGGTGCCAGCTAAAAAAATATTCTGTGACACATTAATCAGCCCCAAATTAATTCAGGTCACTTGAGGCAGGGAAGGTGTGCTTTGCTTTGCCGAAAATAATGTACACTGGACAACCAGAGGGTGTGGTGATGAAACAGAGGGTGGCATGGGTGGGCCAGAGGGTGGCATGAGTAGTCAGAGAGTGGCAGTGGTGACAGAGAGTGGCAGTGATGAAGAAGAGTGTCCCAAACAGGTTGGACACGTAGAAACAACAAGTTCGCAAAACTTGCGACCCGACAGGTAAGTTCGCAAATTGCGAAATTGTAAAAACCCTCGCGAACTGGCAGAAACACGGGCGAACACAAAAAAAATAAAAAATCCGCAAATTCGCGGGAATTCGCGGATTTTGCGGATTGCGAGTTCGCAAATCCGCAAATTCGCGGATTGCCAATCCGCAAAATCCGCTCATGGCTAGTGGTAGGGAGTGGCGGTGGGCTAGGGCCACATGGAGCCGTTGAATGCAGTGTTGTGTGCTTCTTTGCAGCATAAAGCCGCATTGGTCCGGGTGGATGAGCGTCAGCAGCACCCTTTTCAGTCTGTTAGCCAGGATTGTGGCGAAATGTTTTATTTTGCAGTTGAGTAAGGAGATAGGACGGTAGTGGGCACAGGAGGGAAAAGGAGGTTGCATCTTGGGGATCACTACTATAATGGCAGAGTCCAGGTCTTCTGGGAAGGAACCCAGGTGACACGCCTCTTCAAAAAGGGCGAAAAGATGGGGGAAAAGTAAGTCTTGTTTTTTCATCAGGTATTCCATGGGGAACCTGCCCGAGCCTGGAGTTTTTCCAAGGTTCAGCCCTGAGAGAGCGTCTCCGACTGCCTCCATCATAATGGGGTCGTCAAGTCTCCCGAGAAAGGGATGGGAGGCCGACCGTGTCCAAGAGGCAATTACTGGCCGCCCAGTCCTTGTCTCTCAGCGCAGAGTACAATTCCTTGTTGTAAAGGGCAAAGGCCCGGGCAATGTATGGTCTGCTTCATCTCTAATCTCTGGAACAATTCTATTGGCCTGCTGGTGTGAGGCCATCCAATACAGCATTTTCCCATTTTTATCACCCCAACTATAGATGTTAGCCATTGTTGTGCACCAGAGGAGCTTGGCCACTTCTAGGGAGTGTAGACCTATGTCCTCATGGACGAGATGCAGCTGGCGGAAAATGGCGTCCCCTGGGTCACAGAGAAGGCGCTGTTCCAGGCGGGAGGACTGGGTTTCCAGCTGTGTGATGAGGGAAACGTGCTTGCGCTCCTACAACCTGATCAAGTGTTTTGCAAATCCGCGAATGGTAGCTTTGCTATCGGACTAGGGCGTACTCACTTAGGCCACCGTACAGGAGCTATTAAGGAAGTAGGATTGTAGCTCTTGTCTTAGCGCTTGGATTAAAGTTTGTCTTGGAGGTACCACGTGTTGATGCGCCACATGGGTCTCAATGCCGAGGGGTAGTTCCCCAGTCACAGGAGTATGGGAGAGATGTCTGAGACCCTTCTGGGCAGTATGTCGATGTGGGTCAGTGACTGGCAGTCTGGAGCCGGCAGGAGAATCAGGTTGATACGGGCTGTGTATGATGGGAGGCCGAAGTGTATGTGTAATGATGGAGCATCGGGTGCCAGGACCGCCAAGAGTCACAGAGGTCCCAGGTGGAGATCCAATTCTTGAGCAGTCCAGTCCCAGGGTTTCTGGAGGCAGTAGGGCCGGTGTAATCGAGAGTCGGCTTAGGGACTTCGATAAAGTTATTGCCCAACACAGTGAGACCCTGTAGCAGGTGGGCGAGAAGTGACAATCGGTCGGCAAGGCAGCCTCCTAGGGCAGCCGAGGGGGGTTTGTAGATGGATAGCAAAACGATCATCCGTGCCTCTAGGGTGCCCTCTAGTGCTATAAAACGCCCCTGGGAGTTGCGAAAAACGACAAGGAGGAAGGAACGGTGTAGGAGGAAGGCAACCCCCCTCACCCCTGCGAGTAGCCTGCATGAACGACCCTGGCATAGCCTTTGCGGGACATGACCACGTTCACCCTGAAGGTGGGTTTCCTGCAGGCAGAGGACCTCTGGCAAATGGCGATGGGCAAATTCAAAGACTGCCGAGTGGTTGATCCGGTCTAATAGACGGTTAAAGTTCCATGATAATACCTTGAATGTCAATGGGTGGGGTCAAGTGTGCTCATAGGGCGATTTGCGCACCTGGCGATGGGCTACCGGAGAAGCAGGTGTCTGACAGACTCTGAGAATAAATGGGGCTGCGGGATCTTGGTTTCAAAAGAGACTATTAAATGTGCCGTGCCTAAGGGAAGAAAAAATCATAAACAATCAACAAATATGCATGACAAAAACCCCACCCCCCAACTCCCACCTTCCTCATACTTCTACCCTAGAAGCATCTGTCGCCCAAGGAAATCAAAACATTGAAATCAACATAGCGTTCTGCATTAGTGAGTCTTCAGTTAGGGTTGGGGTGAACCAATGTTGAGACAGGATTCATCAACACCAGCTGCTACTGAAGGGTTGATATTATTTCTGGGTGAGGCGCTGGGCGAGGGACCAGCTTCGGCCCGCTGAGCGCAGGTGAACCATGGCGACATCGTCAGATGGCAAGTTCCATGCTCGAGGTCGGGCAGAGTACTGGACTGCAGGAAAGGTCCGAATCCGGTTGGGGGACCAAGGTAGCTTTCAAGGAGGGAGTCAGAGGGTGCACAGTGTTTCCACGCTCGCTGGTTGGTCTTTAGTTGAGGCTCTTCCGAGATAGGGTGGAGATGAGGGGGAACCCAGTGGAGTCCCACCTTTTCATCTCTGGGAGCAGTGGTGCTGGCCCTTGGAACGGGGCTGGGAGCATGTGACTGGGTCAACAGTTGGGCCTCTGTGTTGGAGGAGGGGGAGGAATGCTCCTGCAGAGGCCTCTCCTCCGTTAGCCATTGTCAGGTTCCTCAGGTGTGTCAAAGAAGATGTACTTGTTCTGGAAAGTGATTTGGAGTCTGGCTGGGAAAAGGAGACGATACTGCAGGCCCATGTTCCACAGTTTTTGTTTAACGTCTTGATAGGATTTTCTGCGCTGCTGGACTTCCCTGGTGTCTGGGAATAACAAGACTTTGGAGCTGCTATATTGGGGATCTGGTCTGGCGCGTGCCTCGCCAAGGACTGTGTCCCGATCGCAGAAGTTAAGGATGTGGATGATGATCGGTCGTAGAGCAGCATCGGAAGGGGTCCTCAGGGCCTGGGAGCGGTGAGCCCTTTTGACTGCAATCCAGCCGGAGTATAACTGAACTATGAATTTTATTGCAGCCCTTTTTTATCTGTACATAAATGAAACAAGTTATTTACTATCATATGGATTCTCTTACCATCTGATTGTTTTATATTGTATATATGAATGTTATTTTTCTGTGTACGTTTATGATTTTAATTAATCGATTAAAGTGATTTGATGATGATGACTGCAATCCAGCGCCCCTCAGGCATCCAGGACTTGAGCCACAATTCTATGAAACCCGCTATTTGTTGAGGGACTGCACCCCCACGGGCTCAGGGACACCCACAATGCAGACGTTATTACGCCATGAGCAGTTTTCTGCATCTTCTGCGCGCACGTGTAGTTCTGATGTGTGAGTAAGGAGCTTCAGACCTGAGACTTGAGGGTCGATACGTTGTCTCCGACTGTGGAGTTCAGTGACTCAGTCTCTGTGATCCCAACTATGGCATTGTGGAGATCTTGACAAAGCAATGCAACATCCATTTTTACTTCTATGACTCTGGCCTCCATTGTTGCTTGGAATGCTTAAATTGCTTGCAGAATTACTGAGAAGTCATTTGGTGGGGCTCCAACCTTGTCTGAGTCCACAGAGCCCCGGGGACCCGAAGCGGGACCCCTGGAGTGGGTGGTGTAATGGTCTATTGGCATCTGCGTTGATGCCGCACGTGAGGCCTTGTCCTTCCTCATGAATAGAGCATCCCCGAGATCTCACTGGGCCAGCCTCAGGTCTCAGGAGATGGAGTCCGTGGGGACACTGGCCCGCCGCCCCAGGGAGAAAGTGCAACGGCGTCGAATACTTCCAGGGTCAACAGGAGTCCCTTTGGTTGGCAGTACCCCTTCCTCCTGGATAATAACATTTTCAATCATTCAAAACTATTTGATGAAGCTCACAATATTTATATCAATGTGTAACAACACCACATGACATCATGGGTGAGATCATAAGCATTGCATTTGGTGTGCAAGTTACAGTTTGCTTGGCTATTGTGGTAGTTATAGATTTTGGATTGAACCATAACCTGTGAATTTCAATGTGTTTTTTCAAGTTTTAATTCTTAACCATAATTGCACTTTAACTGTGGTGACATGTGAATGTAAGAGGTTTTTAAAGCATACCTTGAAGTTTTTGAAATCAAAGCAAACCTTAACTTCACATTAGATTTTCTTTTTCAGTGAATGTTTGCATTATATTCCACATTCCCTGTGTCCAACCCTCCATGGGGGCCATCCTGCACTAAGGATAGCTGGGGTTGTGACAGCCCTCCGTCCAATACTCTGAAGACTGTCAACCCCAGCTATGAACAGCTTTGTAAACCTTCTCTCTCTTTTCCAGGCTCCTGCAGATTCTTTATCTCTCTCTCTCTTATTACCTTTCCCACTCCCCTTCAGATGCCTCATTCAAACCTCCTCACTCCTGTGTCTCAACCCATGGGAATAAGAAATGGAGTAAAGGTTGTTAAGTATGGCCGAGCAACAAGTGGCATAACAATTGCCCCCGTGGTGCAGGGGGGCCTCTGAGCCCCAGCCTCACCCCCCTACCCCCCGCTGGCACTGTGCACAGGCAGGCCTGAGAACTCATGACTGGGTCTGGACTCAGCGTTTGGGTATCCATCCATGCACTTTGCAGGAGGACACCCAAGTTTTTTAATGCTACAGCAGGCAGCCCTGTGAACAGCTCGGCTACTCGTGGTGGTGCAAGTGTATGAAAGGTAGGGTGGAGGTAATACAAACAGACTAGCACAGCACCGGATTTAGCCATAGCAAAGACTGTCCCTCAGAATGACAGGCTACCACCTGGGCCCCTGAATATGGTCTACTGGCCTCAAGTAGCCCACGGGACATATAATGAATATTATTTCTTAAAGGGGAAGGCTCCAAATGATACCTTGTCAATGTCAATGTGAAATAAAACTATTCACTTTGCTACCTCTTTAATCATATTAAATCATTTTCACATGTCTTGTGAATATCTTTGGAATTCATTGCAAACAGCAATTCGTTGTCACAAAGAGCGGGGACGAGACATTGTGGGTTGAAAAGAGGGTGGCTACATATAAAACATACATGATTTACAAGAAGGAAGAAAACACCATAATAGATCATGATTAGGTTAATTGTTTTTGCAAGGGAAAGGCAATGAGTAGCACAAGAGGGTTATGTACATTGTTTTGGGGGAATGTATGACGTTACAACACATACATTTACAACGCATGCACTTACAACGCAGTTTTACATCGCAACACCCACTACAACGCATTCCATTACATAGCATGACCCTACATCGCATTTTAAAAAACTACCTTTACAACGCATACTACCTTTACAACGTATATCATTACGACCGATACCATTACATTGCATTTAAGGTAAGTATTGGATAGTATAGAGGTAAAAATTACTATTCGAACTCAGGGGGTGCAACATTAGGGTAAGTGTTGGATAGTGTACCGGTTACAAATTACTATTCTAACTCCAATGGTATGCGCTGTAATGTTATGCATTGTAATGCCTGCTTTGTAGTGACATGCAGTCTAGTGTCATGCGTTGTAATGCTATGAGTTGTAATGCTATGCGTTGTAATGCCTGCGTTGTAGTGTCATGCGTTGTAAAGGATGTTGCGCTGTAATGCATGCGTTGTAAGTGTAGTGCGATGTAATGGTTGCGTTGTAAAGGTTGCTTCCCCTTTGAAAGTAGAGAGGACACCGATCTTACCATTTATTTACATGTTGCCAAACAGAGCATCCGTCACTACAGAGAAGCAAGGAGCAGCCACAATGACTGAGCCTTGCTGCATTCAGCTGCCAACAACCAGATCATGTCAACACCATTCAAACTATTGGAAGCGCGTGCTGAAACTGATTGTATACACACAGACCTTCGTACCTCTTTGTCAACTGGCGAAAAAGCCCATAATGCGTGACAACCAGAGACCAGTCCACACTCAAAACATGTGGGCACAATACAAGACAGTTGCAGCTCAGATAAATGGTGTTAGAGGTGCGATAAAAAAAGTAATTTAATACCATCATTTCAGTGACAAATGAAGAAGAAATATCTCACAGTCTGGCCAATAACACATAAAAAATCTTGAGCTGTGTGCGCTCAGAAGAATTACCCTATAAGGACTGGAAGGTGTGGAAAACCACTAAAACAGTTTTATGACTTCAGACCGTAACTGAAAAAGCATTTAGGTCCACGCCACGCCTCCTCTTTGGTTCTCCACCCCCCCTCCCCCCCATGCTCCCTAGGAGAAGTTTACCTAAAGCAAAGGAATTTGCCTCCATGCAGGTCATGAAAAAAAGTCCATAAAATCACACCATCCACTGAAGCCAGCTGTTGACACAGCATGGCACCGGCTGAGATCCATATGGTTGTGTTTCTGGTTATGTTGAAGTAATGCACCGTTTTTTGCTGAATTGTTCAGCCCTCCGATGCACACTTGGGCTTTGAATGAAGTTTTACAAAAAGTAATAAGTACATACACAGACAGATTTAAACAACTGGTCCTCGCTCAAGTGCAATCAAATCACAATACAATATATATTAACAATATGCAATAAAAGTAGGATTAAAAAATAGCCACACACTCACTGCGAATGCATTAGAAAAGTGGGCGCCTGTTGTGCTACGAAAGACATCTGCAGAATGCAATACATTTTACATTATCTAGTTCAGCATTCTCGTCCTGGTCCCAGGCACACGCACCACAGCCAGACCAGCCTCTAAAAACTGGACCGCCATCACTGCTCACCGCTCTCAACACCCATTGACCCGAACACACCAGCAGCCTACCCAAAGTCATTTAGAATTTCAATGATTGGATCAATTCCTGCGCTGACTCCTCTCAAACATAGCAATACAACAAGATCCAAACCGCGCCAATGAGTACACAAAGGTACTCAAACTGATGCAATGCCACTGCAGACAACCACTTTTTACTGCAACTCAGCCCACATCAGGACCAAAGAGGACCTCACCAAATGTCTCCTGAACGTATCCAAAGAACTCATGGTCCGTCATCCACCCAGAAGAAACCCCGCCACCTTGAAGTACATCCACTAAGGGGCCCAATCAAACCCCTGCCCCCACCACGCCAACTCCAGGGAACTGCAATCCACCAGTGCCATGCTCTCACCCATTCTGAATGCCTCTATCTCTTCTGTGACTCTTCCAGATGCTTGGAAATGCACAACTGACCTCCAATTGCTGAAGAAACTCTCTGAGGACCCCTCAATTCTCGTCAAGTATACTCCGATCTCCCTGCTGCCTTTTCCAGCCAAAGTCTTAGAAATCATCAACAGACACATTACCCAGTACCTCAATAACCACCAACTCTTCAACACCACTCAGTCTGCTTTCAGAACCAACCACAGCATGGAAACTGCCCTCATCATCATCATCGATGACAACCACATAATTCGGGACGAGGAGACATGGTGGCCCTCATCCTCCTGGACCTCTCTGCAACATTTGAAACAGTCTCACACAGCATCTGAATCCAGACATACACACAGATGGATCTGTTCCTTCCTGACTGTAAGGACCCAGCCAGTCAGCCTGGCACAGTACATCTCAAACGCCTGCGAACTCATCTCTGGAGTTCCCTGAGCCTGATTTTCTTCAACGCATACATGATCGATCTAGCCAGCATCAACCACTCACATGATATCAATTTCTTCTCTTACGCCAATGACACACAACTCATTCTCTCCTCCACAGACAAAACGTCCATTAACCAGATCAAGTTCAATGCCTCATGACTGAAATTGCTCACTGGTGGAAGACCAACTGTCTGAAGCTGAATGCTGACAAGACCAAAACCATGATATTTGGGGAGAGCACATCACTGTGGCACTCCACCTGCTGGCCAACAGAGCCAGGACCGCCTCCCAACCCACCTTCCACACCAAGAACTTCTGGATCATAATCAACGGCAAACTTGAAATTACCGCCCAAGTCAATGCCATCACCCCCTGATGCTTCCATACCTGAAGATGCTGGGGAAGATTTATAAGTAGCTCCCATCCGGCACCAGGATAACCATCACAAATGCACTTGTCACAAGCATGCTGGACTAGGGGAACACTCTCCATTCTGGTATCAACAAAAAACTCACCAGAAGGCGGCAGGTCATTCAGAACTTTGCTCAATCAATAAATCAGTACATTTGTAGAGCGCGCTACTCACCCATGAGGGTTTCAAGGCGCTGAAGGGAGGGGGGGGTGCCGCTACTGCTCGAATAACCAGGTCTTGAGGTGTTTCCTGAAGGTGAAATGGTCCTCGGTCAGTCGTAGGTGTGCGGGGAGGGAGTTCCATGTCTTCGCTGCCAGGTAGGAGAACGATCTTCCTCCGGTGGTGGTTCTGCGAATCCGTGGGGCGGTGGCGACGGCGAGGTTGGTGGAGCGGAGCTGGCGGGTGGGGGTGTAGAACGAGAGGCGGTTGTTGAGGTATTCGGGGCCCATGTTGTGGAGCGCTTTGTGTGCGTGGGTGAGCAGCCTGAACGCGATCCTCTTGCTGACTGGGTCCAGTGCAGGTTTCTCAGGTGGGCGGATATGTGGCTGTGGCGAGGGATGTCGAGGATGAGTCGTGCGGAGGCGTTCTGTACGCGCTGAAGGCGTTTCTGGAGTTTAGCTGTGGTTCCTGCGCATAGGACGTTCCCGTAGTCCAGACGGCTGGTGACGAGGGCCTGGGTGACCGTCTTTCTGGTTTCAGTGGGGATCCACCGGAAGATCTTTCGGAGCATGCGCAGGGTGTTAAAACACGAGGACAAGACTGCGTTGACTTGCTTGGTCATCGTGAGGGAGGAGTCCAGGATGAAGCCCAGGTTAGGTGCGTGGTCCGTGGGTGTCGGTGCGGTGCCCAGCGTCGTGGGTTACCAGGAGTCGTCCCAGGCGGATGGGGATTGTCCGAGGATGAGGACCTCCGCCTTCTCCGAGTTGAGCTTCAGACGGCTGTGCTTCATCCATTCTGCGACATCTTTCATTCCGTCCTGGAAGTTGGCTTTGGCGGTGAGAGGGTCTTTGGTAAGGGAGAGTATCAGTTGGGTGTCGTCGGCGTCAGAGATGATGTTGATGTTGTGTTTGCGTGCGATGGTGGCGAGGGGGTTCATGTAGATATTGAAGAGGGTTGGGCTGGGTGAGGAGCCCTGGGGTACGCCGCAGATGATCTTGGTGGCTTCGGTGCGGAAGGGAGGGAGGCGGACTCTCTGGCTTCTGTCGGAGAGGAACGATGTGATCCAGTCCAGGGCCTTTCCTTGGATCCCAGTGTTGTAGAGGCAGGTTATTAGGGTGCGGTGGCAGACGGTATCAAAGGCTGCCGAGAGATCCAGGAGGATGAGAGTGGCTGTCTCTCCGTTGTCCATCAGGGTCCTGATGTCATCGGTGGCTGCGATGAGGGCGGTCTTGGTGCTGTGGTTGGCTCGAAATCCGGACTGGGATGGGTCGAACGAGATGTTTTCTTCAAGGAATGCGGTCAGCTGTTTATTGACGGTCTTCTCGATGACTTTAGCCGGGAAGGGGAGGAGAGAGATGGGGCAGAAGTTCTTG
Organism: Lissotriton vulgaris; assembly: GCF_964263255.1. Taxonomy (NCBI): domain Eukaryota; kingdom Metazoa; phylum Chordata; class Amphibia; order Caudata; family Salamandridae; genus Lissotriton; species Lissotriton vulgaris. Next base: position 85,934,525 of record NC_141697.1, on the reverse strand, counting down.
AGGTCTTTGGGGTACACTGTTGGTTTCTTCAGAGGGTCGTTGATTTCTGCGTGTTTCCAGCTTCCGAGGAAGGTGGTTGATGTGAAGGAGCTGTTAATGACGTTCCGGAGGTGGGGTGCGATTATGGTGTCGGCTTTGTTGAAGATATGATGAGGGCGAATGGGTGGTGAAGATGGCGGACTGACGGACGCCGCCAGTACGGAGAGCGGCTACTGCGGGGGTCTGGCTATGTTTGACCGCGATTGGCCATGGCTATGGCTTTAAACTCCCTTTTTCCCGAACGAACGAGCTTGAAGCAGACTCGAGCGGACTTAACAAGTGATTTGTACGTCTAAACAAAGATAAGAATTAGCAAAAGAACAAACAAAAGCGAGCTCAGCCCATACCAACTGTTTGTGCCGGCTGATGGTGATTGTGTGGGGCGGCTCCGGCCGCAGCGTGCTGTGAACGGAGAATGGTGATAGCAGGCTCCTGAACGCTTCTGAGCATTGTGGCACTGAAACCGGCTGAGGTGCCGCGGGGCAGAGAGTGGTGACGGCAGACTCCTGAACACTTCGGAGCACTAAAACACTAAAATACTGAAACCGACTGAAGTGCGGCAGGGGCGGCTCACCTGTTTTCTGGTACGGCGGCAGAGGCTCCGACGCTTCAAGGGAAGCAAAAGCAGACGAGGCAAACGAGGAGGCATTGAGGAGCAGAGGAACAAAGAGCAGAGAGGCTGACTGAGAGCCGATGTCGCTGAGTGAGCCAAAGGAGACAAAGGAGACTCTGTAATATTGTCCTTGTGGGAACTGTGCAAACTGTGGTGGGAGCCGGGGCACCGAATTAGAGTATCAAAGCCGGTCTCTAAGCAGCGAGGGCTGGATGTGGCGTTTGCGGCTGATTGAAAGCCGAGTCAAGGCGATACTTAGGACCATCCGACTTCTACATATCTCCCCTGTAACTTCAAGGGGCTGGATGGCGTTTGGCTTATTTAATTTGCAGACTCACTGGGGGTCTAGCTTAGCTCAGGCTTTGGATCCGTAACTGCTTCAGAGAGGCTTGCTATGGCACCAAAGCCTCCGACGACTACCAGGATTACACGTACCACGAAACAGATGGGGTTGAACACTGTAATGGAGAGTAATTCTGTACCTGCAACAGTAGCAGTAGGAACCAACATGGAGACGTTAGAGGCAAAAATCTCCGATGGCGGAAAGAAACCAGGTAAACAGGAGAAATCTGCGCCAAACATCAGTAAGCTACTTACCTGTTTACCAACTTTACAAACTTTACCAACTTCTGTTAAGCCCATTGCGGTATCTGATAAGAATGCACTAAAGGTACTTTCTACTGATTCTATAACGACACTGAATACTTCTCTTGGGACGCAGGGCAAAACTCTAGTGAATCAAACAAAGGGGGGCAATAATGCTATAACTACTGTCTCAGCTTCTGTCTTAGAGAGTGCTATTAGTACTTTGAATGGAGCAAATACAATATCACTAAAAGGTTCTGCACAGATTCAGTCAGAGGCTCAACTAGAGACTCCTGATGACATTAACATTAACGCTAACACCAACGCCAACGCCAATTCTGCTCCACCCATGTTGGCTTCTATATCAGTGGCAGTGATGTTGGAAGGCTCTGGTGACAAAGAAACAGCTGATGGAGAAGAGATAATAAGGCCGGTAGGGCACTTATCAGCTGTAGGAGGGGAGATAATCAAGGAAGCAGAGAGAGTAGCAGAGACTAAACAACTCATACCGGCTGAGCTTCTGATTGAGCATCTGACTGGACACTTGGAAGAGACTGAAACGGATGAGGATTATATCGATTTCCCTGAACTCGGTAACAGCACACCTCCGTGCTCAGCTAAGGAATTTATCAACGGTATAAGGAAAGGAAGAGGTCAAATTAAGAATAAGACGAAGAAAGTTATATGCAAATAGTTTAGTTTAGTTTATGGCATTTATTAAGCGCTTGGTTGCACAGAGAACAGTGCGTCCCCGCGCTGACAACCCTACCTACAACTCTTCGGCCGGGCTCAAGAGGCTGGACACAGGGGTAAGAATACACTATGCTGAGTTTAGCCTGGGAAAGAGAAGGGTTTTCAACCTCTGTCTGAACCTGGTTTCAGAGGGCTCCATCCTCAGTTCGATAGGAAGGTTGTTCCAGTTGTTGCTGGCGTGGAGTCTGAAAGAGCGTCCTCCCATCCTTGCTCTGTGTATCCGAGGTACCACTAATTGCATGCTACCCATCGACCTCAGAGGACGTGTAGGGCGATATACTGGAAGCAAGTCCTGGAGATATGAAATCTAAAACTATCACATCAAAAGCAATAGCAGAGAGTAACCCTATAAGGAAATGGGTACAGGCTAAATCTTTGACATTAAAGCTTTCTGAGAACGGTCTCTCCAGTGCAGCTGCTATATCAGGGGAGACAAACTGCCCTGCTGATGAGACAACTTCTGTGGTGGTTTTGGTGAAAGGAACTGATAGTGTGAGTGCTACTGCGGAATCAATAGGCCCTCTGTCTTCTCCTCTCTCTACCTCTAAAGTGTTAACAGCAGGGGGGATTTCCATCCCAATTTTGGTATCTGGAGTATCCGGAATACCTGAGGCAGCTTCAGTCACAGCCACCAGCTATGGCTTAACTAGGGCGGACCACATTAATGATATACCCCCCTTGAATATTTCTCGAAACGAAGTATCTACTGATTGTAATCTCCATGGGGCGGTTTCCTCGTCATTTCAATTGTTCCTCCAACTGCTCAATGAGCAGAAACATGAAGCACAATCTCACTACCAGCAGATGCGGGAGGATAGTAGGAAGACTCAATCAACGTTACATGAAATGTCTCAGAAATTAGGGGCTATATCCCAAGATTTGGAAGAGCTACAACAAAGGGTCGTCTTAACAGAAGAAAAAACAACCCGCTCCAAAATAGCAGTGAATAAGCATGATGCTCGGATCTGTCAAATGCAAGCCAAACTCAAAGATTTAGAAAATCGACAAAGAAGACAAAATCTATGTGTATGTGGTATTGCGGAAGGGGCCGAAGAAGCCGATCCAAGAGCATACATTGTTCACTTGTTCCAGAAAGCTTTCCCGAGTTATCAGATTGGGACTGGGACTCACATGTACAACGTGCCCACCGACTCCCTCTGATCCAAAGAAACAAAAACAATCAGTACCCGCGCCCTATTTTGATTTATGTTGGTAACTTTCTTCTTCGCCAAGCAGTTTCATTAAAAGCAAGACCAAATACCCCAGTTACTAGTGATTCAGTCACGTTCTTTGTACGATCGGATCTAAGTAAACTCACGATGGATCGCCGATGGAAACTACGACAATACATTGACCCCATCAAGGAGTTGGGAGGACAGGCTTTCTTGCAAGAACCAGCTAAGTTAAAGGTTCTAAATAATGGACGTTCATTTTACTTTATGGAAGAAAGGGAGGTAGAACAAATAATGGTTCAATGGAAATCGGAAAATAGACAATGAAATAGTTGCTGATCATTAATCAAAATAAGACTGAGCTAAGTCACGTATTAGTTGAGTGTGATCGGATTGTGGATATTATTTAAGTGAATCAGCAGCTGAATATGAATCTATTACTATATTGTGATAAAAGATACAGTTAGACATGATACATGCCCTAGAGTTGGCAATACCACACAGCTGGACCCTCGCCCGTAGCTCCGTCTTTTTTGCTGCCAGTACAGCAGCAGTTGGGTTAGTATATTTGGTAGGGGTACCCTCTCCCTGGAGGAGGGAAGGGGTAGGAGGGGTGGGGGGTCAGGAATGTTTGGAGGGGGGTTTTGTTTGGAAAAAATAGCACAGGAGGAAAAGTACCTAAAACAATTGGAGATAAGTCTGTTACTTGTTTTAACTATACATAATGACAGGATGTATTTGAGGTTTTATCTTTTTGTTAAATGTCTCGAGTAAAATGTTTAGTTTGGAACGTTGAAGGTTTAAATAGTAAAAAGAAAAGGCGTCTGGTACGGGAAGAATTAGCCCTGTATAAACCTTATTTTTAATTTCTATCGGAAACACATGTAGCATATAAAGATAAAAAGATCCTGAGTCATCTGGGCTTAGAGGTGCTAACCTGCTCTAGGTTTAATGCTTCACTAAGGGGGGTTGCCATCCTCAAGGATAAACGGCTTAGAATAGAAATTAACAAAACTGCCTGCGATAAGAACGGGAGGTGGGCCATAGTTCAATTAACTATTGAAAAAGGTAAACTGGTATTCTGTGTTGTCTACGGATCAAATTTTGACGAAGCGCATGTATTTGATCAACTAAATATGGAACTGTTGCAATGGTCAGGAGAATTGTTTATTATGGGGGATCTCAACTGCATAATGAATTATCAGATGGACACCACAAGGGGTAATTCTTTTCAGCGAATGCGGAGAACCCGGGCCGCCATTCTCGAGCTAGGGCGTCTACATAATTTAAAAGACGTTTGGCGTCATGCCTTCCCTACTGAGCCTGGCTACACATATTACTCGGCTCCTCACCGGCTCTGTTCCCGTATTGACATGGTTTGGGCTTCTAATAGAATAGTAAATACTAGTACTATCGAACTTTTTCCTAGAATTTATTCTGATCATAACCCAATATTACTATCATTTGATATTGAACAGAAACACATAGCACCTCGACATTTCTCCTTCCCTAGGCATTTATTTACTAATACTCTATTTATTTCACAACTGAAGGTGCATATTGCTGATTTCATTAAGCTTAATCTTGATTCTACGACATGTCTTATGGTATGGACTCTTGCAAGGCAAGCATACGTGGGTTTACTCAGCAATTTCTTTTTCATCAGAACTCAGAAAACCGCAAGAAAGATATAGCCTTGGTAAATGACATCTTATCAGTAGAGTTATTATGAGCAGATGCCCTTCGTCTACGGACCATTAACACAACTGAATTAGAACTGCGTCTGGGACAGCTGAAGTCAGTCATTAAAACCACCTTTTGGGAAAAAAGCAGCATAAAATTGCATAAAAATCAAGTCACACAATATGAAAGTGGAGATAAAGTCGGGAAGCTACTAGCCTTTAAAATAGCTGAAGAGAAAGCTAACACCTTGATTAAAAATTTGAAGGGCATTAACGATACTATAATTGACCAACCATTGCAAATACTAGAAGAATTTGTATTATTCTATAAAAAACGATATACTCATGAGATCTTTCCTACAGCAACATTTATCAAGAACTATCTGGATCATTTCCTCGTCAGACATAACTCCCTCGTGATGGACTCACTTTCTGCTCAAATCAGTCAACTTGAGATTAGACAAGCAATTTTCTCTTTGCCATCTGGGAAGGCGTCCGGTGAGGACACTATCCCTGTGGAAAAATATAAGCTGTGTGTTGAGGAACTTATACCACTCTTTTTTCAAATTATTAACTTCATAGGGGATAGTAGGAAAGCCCCGGACTCTTGGAATAGGGTAAAATTGTTTTTTTCTTAAAAAAAGGGAAACCACCGGATGATTGCGGCTCATATCGCCCTATTTCGTTAATTAATGCAGACGCTAAAATTTTTGAAAAGGTGCTGGCTATTCGACTGGCACCTTTTATACCCAAAATAGTCAGCCCACATCAACATGGGTTTGTCATGGGCAGGGATACTACATCACACATCACTATGGCGGTAACTGCCTTTGATATAGCGGAAAAGGAAACCACCCCACTCTGTATGATCATGTTAGACGCAGAAAAGGCATTCGACCGAGTGGAATGGGAGTACTTGTGGCTAGTCATGGTTGGCTTTGGCTTTGGGGTAGATTTCTGAATTGGGCACAATCTCTATATGATAAGCCTGAAGCCACAATCAACTATGCTTGTTTGACCTCAGCTCCTTTTTTTATTACTCGTGGAACCCGCCAAGGGTGTCCCTTGTCATCCCTTTTATTTGCATTATCTATAGAGCCATTTCTCCAAGCACTACAACTCCAATCTGATATCATTCCTTTTAAATTTGGCCTGCATACATTAAAAATTACAGCTTACGCCGACGATATTGCAATCTACTCAACTGATATCGTAAAAGCTATGCAAGGCATTAAGGCAGAAGCAACCAGATTCGGGGATGTATCCGGATATAAACTAAACATAAATAAAACCCAAATAATTGGTAACTACAAACCGGGGAGGGCAATCATCGGATTGTGTCAAACGGCCACTTATCTAGGGGTCAGGATCACTGCTCAAGTTAAGAACATAATAAAAATAAATTATGAGGAATTAGTTAAAACTACTAAAGTTCTCTTAAAGAATTGGCATAAACTACCCCTAAATATCATAGGCAGAATCAATTTGATACGTATGATAATACTACCAACATTTCTTTACTTATTCCGCTCTATTCCTTTGGCTTTGGGAAACTTATTCTTTAGAAACTTGGATGGTATTTTTAGTAGCTTTATATGGGGATATCATAAAGCTCGCAGATGTATGACTCTCTTAAAAGGGACCATAGAAACAGGAGGACTGAACTTTCCGGATTTTAAATTATACTTTTGGGCCGCTTTTGTTGAACGCATGAGATACTTAATTAATTGGGACGGATCAGACAACCGACCTTACTTTTTAACGTTTATGTTTGATAAGCATGCTAAGTTTTTTCTATGGAGGATTAACGACCCTAATTACTTTAAAAGAGTACGGTTCAAGACCACAAGAGATTTGGTAAAAATCTGGCGTAATATACAGGCTTTTTGTAATCTGACTTTTTTTCACCCTAATTTAATTCTATGGGGTAATCCGGGCTTACCAGGGATATTTAACAATGGAACCGCTAGTATATGGCGGGCGCATGGAATAAAAACACTTGGAGATCTATATGGCGCACAGGGGCTGTTGAGTTTTGAGACTCTTAAAACACTATATAATGTTACGGATACTATGAGGTACAAGTACATGCAAATATATGATTTCCTGATCCGAAAAATGCAGCTTCAGAGTATCTCTGAGTCCAATATTATTTGGGAGAGCCTCTACTCTAAAAAAAAATAAGTCCCTAATAAGTCGCTGTTATAAATGTTTTATTACATACAGAGATAGCGATTGTAGTATCTTGGTGGAGAAATGGAGTAGGATGCTAGGGAGTAATATTAGTTCAGTAGTTATCAACAGATCTTTGGGTAATATCCATAAAGCTGTACTCTCCTCAAGCTAAAGATTGCAACAATTTAAGACAACTTGCATGCTTTATCATACCCCCGAAAGAATTTCTAAATGGGCCTCTAATAGTAGCTATACTGATTGAACTAATTGCCCTAAGTGCTTGTTGGCTGCGGCAGACTTGGTGCATATGTTATATACTTGCCCTAAGATATCTGAATTTTGGACATCGATCGAGAATGTAATGAAATTAAAATTAGGATGTACACTTTCTCTGGATCCTGCTTTAGTTCTGCTTGATGTTAATATTGCGAACACTCCACAAAAGTCTATAATTACAATCATGCTATCATGCGCAAAACTTATAATCGCCCGCGCTTGGATTTCCCCTACACCCCCACACTTCATGGAATGGTGGTCATTACTTAATGAGATTCACTGTATGGAACCTACTCTGGCTAGGATTAGAGGCAATAAGGCCTTGGTTAAATTCGATAAGATTTGGGGGTCTGTCATCTGCTGAAACGTATACTTATTCAAGGTCTAGAATATGAATATTAATTTATAATATTTGCCAGCAACATGAATTATATTTGATGTGTTTGGGTTTAATAACAATTTATTTATTACGATATGTTAATCCTGTCCATGATATGATCTTTTCTATTGTTAACTTCTTGATATGTTTGTTTTTGATTATATTTCTTTCCTGTGCTGCTAATAAATTTTTTTTTTAAAAAAAAAGATATGATGAGGGCATGGGTCGGAGGGGGAGCCGGACTGGATGGTGTGCATGACGCGGGTGGTGTCTTCAGTGCTGATGGGGGTCCATGCGCTGAGGCTGGTGGTGGGGGTCGTTGGTTTGGTGGCTGAAGGCGGAGTCTGGGGTCCGAAGCTGTCGTGTATATCTGCGATCTTGCGGTGGAAGAATGTGGCGAGGAAGTTGCAGAGGTCTTGTGACGGTGTGATGCCATTGTTGCTGGCGCTGGGGTTGGAGAGCTCTTTGACGATGCTGAAGAGTTCCTTGCTTTTGTGGGTGTTGTTGTCCAGCCGCTCTTTGAACAATGTCTTTTTAGTGGTACGGATCATCTGGTGGTATTCGCGGGTGGCGCTCTTGAGGGCTGTCATGTTTTCTGATGTCCGTGTGTGGCACCAGGCTTTTTCGAGGGTTCAGCATGATTTCTGTGCGATTTTGAGGGCGTCTGTGAACCATGAGGTTTTTCTGTTGATAGTCTTGCCTTAGGGTTTCTTCACTGGAGAGAGGTTGTCGGCGCAGTTGGTGATCCACTGTGCGAGATTGTGTGCTGCGGCGTTGGTGTCTGGGGTGTCGACAGGTGGGTTCTGGCTCAGCGATGTGGTCAGCTGGTCTGTGGTGACTTTGCTCCAGCATCTGCAGGGGATCTGTAGCGTGTGGTGGTGGGATGTGGTCTTCTTGAAGGTGAAGTGGATGCAGTTGTGGTCGGTCCAGTGTAGTCTGGTGGAGTGGCTGAAGGAAACGTGGTTGCTGGCAGAGAAGATGGGGTCGAGCGTGTGGCCAGCGAGGTGGGTGGGCGTGTCCACCAGTTGCTTGAGTCCGAGGTTGCCGAGGTTGTCGAGCAGGGTGGTGGTGTTGTTGTCGTTGTTTTTCTCAAGGTGGAAGTTAAGGTCCCCTAGGAGGATGTTCTCTGGTGAGGATAGGGCGTGCGGGCTGATGAAGTCGGCAATGGTTTCGCTGAATTGTATCCGTGGGCCCGGGGGTCTGTAGATGAGCGTTCCTCTGAGGGTGGTCTAGGGTTTGGTGTGGATCTGGAAGTGTAGGTGTTCGGCTGCGGTGAGTGTGTCTTCGGCGTTGGTCGTGACGCTGATGGTGTTCCTGTAGATGATGGCGATTCCTCCTCCAGTTATGTTGACACGGTCCTTCCTGGTGATTTTGTAGCCGTCCGGGATGGATATGGCGATGTCGGGGGCCGAGGAGGCGTTCATCCAGGTTTCCGTGAGGAAGGCGACGTCTGGTGCTGTTGTATCAAGGAGTTCCCAGAGTTCGATGGTGTGTTTGTGGACGGAGCGGGTGTTGAGGAGGATGCACTAGAGGTGGTTGTTGTTGTCATTGCTGCGTTCGGTGGGCGGGGGGCAGGTTCGGAGGCAGGTGAATTTGCATGCTAGGCAGGTGAAGGGTCTGTTGGTGCGCCTCGGGTGGCTCGGTGGCAGGCGGCAGGTCGTCCTGTGTTGAGTGCAGTGAGGGTGGCGTCATCGTATCTCAGTCGGGTGTCAAGGCAACGGCTGGGGCTGGGGCCAGGGGTTCTGGCGCTGGGCGTGGTCCAGGCACGGACGGGTGCAGACGGGCTTGCCTTTGGCACACCAGCGGCGCGCCCGCTGCGCGATCTCCATAAGAGGGAAAGTGGGAGGGAGGAGCAGCTGGGAGGCGGGAGCGGGGCGGCCAATGGGCAAGTGGCAGGGGGTACAGAAGGGAAAAGGGGGCGGGGCTGCGGAGAGCAGCAGCGGGAAGCGGGGAGGGGGGGCACTGAGGGCCGCAAGGGGCGCCTAAATTACAGTACAATAGCACAAATACAAATGCAAATGACGAAAAAGCAATTTACAATGACGAAAATACAATTACAATTACCAGGGAGGAAAAGGATGGCAGTGCAGGGGGGACAGGAACACAGTTAACAGGGGCGAACCGGCGGAGCAGTGGGGCAGCGACTCTGGCAGATCAGGGGAGCCGTGCGGCGTGGGGAGCGGCCTGGGGTCAGGTCACACTCACCTGCGCCGCGCGGCCTCCATAAGAGGCCAAGTGGGTGGGAGGAGCAGCTGGGAGGCGGGGTGGCCAATGAGCAAGTGGCAGGGGGTACAGAAGGGAAAAGGGGGTGGGGCCGCAGGGAGCAGCGGCAGGAAGCGGGGAGTGGGGGGGCACAGAGGGCCGCAAGGGGCACCTAAATTACAGTACAATAGCACAAATACAAAAACAAATGACGAAAAAGCAATTTACAATGACGAAAATACAAATACAATTACCAGGGAGGAAAAGGATGGCAGTGCAGGGGGGACAGGAACACAGTTACCAGGAGCGAACTGGCAGAGCAGTGGGGCAGCGACTGGGGCAGATCAGGGGAGCCTTGCTGCGTGGGGAGTGGCCTGGGGTACCAAAATCCACCAAAATCTACCAAAATCACTTTTAACCTCTCACACTGCACTCACATCACCCCATACCTGAAGGAGCTCCTCTGGCTCCCCATTCACAAACGAGCACAATTCAAACTTCTCACCCACACTTTTTAAGGCACTACATAACACTGTCCCAGCATACCTCAACAATCGCATCTGGCTTCATAAACCCTCAAGACAACTCCGCTCGTTAGGACTCTAATTTGCACAAATTCCACTACCCATAAGAGCTTCCTCCTCACTTTTTGAATTCCTCAAGAAGCTGAAAATCTGCCGTTTTGAGTAATCCCACAAGGCCCTAGGTGTGCCTAGACTCACACCTGCTTAGCGCCAGGATACACTCCTGGGTGTTAGTGTGCTCTGCAAATCTGCACAACATAGCATTTGGTCCATGCAACAGCCATACTTTGTGTCTCCCATTGAAAAGTGGATGAAATTTGAATCCACTGGAGACCGGGGCCTGAGTGTCTCTCACACGGTTGTAGTCTCTCACATAGAGACAACCACCAAATTAGATACTCCTTTATCTTACTAATTGTACACATTCAGCACCAGTTGCTAAAGAGACAAGGAAATCACTTTATTTACTTCCATTTCAAGAAAATAAAATCATTTTAGGTTTCATCTGCACAGTACTTGCGCTGTGCTTGTGAAATCTCTTGAATTTAATATATCTTAAAAGGGGGTCTTATCAGTTTCCAAAATAAAGTTATTATACTAAGGCTATATTGTCCCACTAAAGAGGCAGGCACAAGTGCAGTTATCTAGCAAGCACTAGGGTTATGATTTCAATAGTGCAGCAGGTGCAGTAGTACTGGGACCAAAAGCTCCAGGCACCCCACAAAATTTCGATTATTGCTATATTTTACAACTAAACATGCAGTCGCAAGTGCAGTTATCTTTCAGGCACTAGGGTCATGATTTGAATGGTGCAGCAGGTGCAGTGGCAACGCTCCAAAAAGTTGTCAGAACTCCTCCAAACACATAATAGTGCTATATTTTACTACTAAACAGGCAGTCACAAGTGCAGTTACCTTGCAGTTTCAATGGGCTTGAATAAAATGGCGCAGCAGATGCAGTTCCACTGGGGCTAAAAGTTGTAATAATCCCACTAAACACCAAATATTGCTATATTTTACTACTGAACAGGCAGTCAGAAGTCTATGTCTATGTGGGGGTATTTATAGAGCACACTGTTACTCCAAGGAGTATCCTGGCGCTAAAAGCTGAAAGGGAAGCAGCGGGGAAGGAAAGGTTATTGGCATGAGTAGAGCCAGGTTTTCAGTTTCTTTCGGAACAAAGGTGTTGATTCAACGTCTCTTAAATGGAAGGGCATTTTGTTCCAGAGGACAGGTCCTAGGTAAGAGAGAGCCTTGCCCCCTGTCCTTGACTTTCTAACGCAGTGTGTTAGCTAACAGCAGGTTGGAGGAATGGAGAGTTCTTCGTGGGGTATATAATGAGATCTTGCTTTTGAGGTACTCTTGTCCTGTCCCATATAGGGCTTTCTGGGTAAGAACAAGGTCTTAAACATTACTTTTTTCCTTACTGGGAGCCAATGAAGGCTCCTCAGAAGGTGGGACACATGCGCACTCCGGGGAAGCACAGAGATGATAGGGGCTGCTGCATTCTGGACAAACTGAAGCCAGTCCAGCAAATAAATAGGCATGCCCTCATAGAGACCATTCCTGTAATCCAGCCAGAACATAATCAGGGCTTGAATCACCTGTTGTCTGGCAGCTCTCTACAGAAAAAATAAAAATTCTGCAAGAGACGTAACAGGGTAAAGCAGGTGCCTACTACAGCATTGACTCGGGCAGGGACTAGCAACTGGTTGTCCACTATGAACCTCAAATTTTCACTGCTAAATTGTTGTTAGCTGTGGGGGCCAGCACGTCTGCTGGCCAGAAGTCCTGCAGCGGTGTCTCAGCGCCCTTGCCGAAGAAGAGTCACTCTGTCTTCCCTGCATTACATTTCAGCTGATTCGCAGCCAGCCACCTGAAAACCGCTGAAAGGCAGGCACTGATTGACAAACCAGGACAGGGCTTGTTGTTCTTCCACGTAAACAACAGCTGCGTGTCATCAGCATATGTCACAATTTTGGCCCCCAGCGACTCCGCCAACGTGGCTAGGGATGTGAGGTAGATGTTAAACAGGGTGGGACTCAAAGCCGAACCCTGCGGGACCCCAATCTTTAGCAGAAGCAAAGCGCCAGAGTAGGGATGGCACCAGACCTCCTCCCCTCTCCCCTCAAGAAATGATGCCAAACGTTTCCAGGCCTGACCTCTGATGCCAATTGAATGAAGCTGAGACAGGAGCATCCGGTGCGAGACCGTATCGAAAGCAGCCGAACGGTCCAACAAGACCAGCAGCGCTCTCTCACCTGCCTCCAGGCTCAGCCGAATTTAGTCCATACTATGGTTTGGTTGGAAGCCTGACTAGCTTGGGTAAAGTAGGAAGTTCATTTCGTGAAAGGAAGATAGCTGCTGATTCACATGTTTCTCCAGGAGCTTTGAGAAGATCGGGAGAAAGGAGGTGGGTCTATAGTTGGCAGGGTCGGATTGATTGGCCTGGGCCTTTTTTAACAATGGAATAACTGTTGCCTGTTTCCAATTAGTAGGAACCGTAGCAGATTAAAGGGAGGAGTTTAATAACTGGTTCATAGATGGATTTATTGCCTCCGCTTCCAGGAACAGAATAGAAGCAGGGGCAGGGTCCATCGGAGAACAAGATGTAAGGCCTTTTTTTAGGCCCTCAGAGAATCTTCCAGGTAGATAGGGTAAAAAAAGTTCAAAGAACAAATTTCCGTAAGGGGCGGTAGGCAGTGGTGAAGTGTTCCCTGATCATAGTCCACTTCTACGGCATGGTCTGATGTAACATATCCCATCATAGGTGGAGGGAGGCTAGCTTGGATGGAAACTATTTTTTCTTGGAAGAATGAGGTGAGCGTCTCACACCACTCCTTAGAGGGTGGTTTTGCATTGGAACCAACTTTGGGCACGGAGAAGGACTTCACAATTGTGAAAAATTCTCACAAATGATTGCCTGCCCGCAGGATTTTGACCTCAAAACAGACTTTTTTTTGCTAACTTAATTCCTTTATAGTAGCTTCTGAGCACTAATTCCTAATATGTTTTGGCAGCTGGACAATAGTTCATTCTCCATAATCTCTCTTTACGTTTGCATGCTAATTTATGTTCTTTTAGAGACTAGGTGAACCACAGGCTAGGCACTTTTGACCGCTGCTGTTTAGTACTACTTTCTGGAGCCAGAGCTAGGCAGGTGGACTCAATCCCGCTCTCAACCAGGTCCACATCCTCGCTAATCATGCCAGTTAATGAGGGTCTAGTGGCATTAAGCTTGTTACTCAGTGAGTCCGATTTAATTTTACTGAGGGTACTAATCATGCGGGGAAAGTTGCTCTCATTGAGAGGGACGTTACTGAGTTTTGGCCATCTAAACCTAAGCATAAGATTAAAGGAGAGACTAAAGGAGAGGGCGGGCCGGCATCAAAGGGAATAGACATGAAGATTTGGGCTAGTGTATGCCCGGCCATGTGTGTCGGGCCATAATGGTAAGCATAAGGCCCATGGCTGTGCAGCTCTCCATGAGTGTATGCCTTTGCTTTAGCTGATCACAGTCCATGTGTAAATTAAAATCATTTACATTCCCAACAAGCAAAAAACATGCTGATTTGCATATAGCTGGGTTCAAACTGAGGTGACCTAGTGTGCAGAATAAAGATGGACTGGGATATGGCCCGCGTAAATACCACTGGTTGAGATTAGTTTAAGTATTACATCCATTACTTTTTGCATTCCCCAGTCACGTGAAATTTGTACTCAATGTCTTCAAATCATGATCCAATGTCTTTCATGGCTCATGACCCATTATAAAAGTTTCCAACTTGGCATTCGTACGTTACCAGCTCTTTGAACTTGGATAATGAATTTCTTGTGGACGTAACCAGATTTTTGAGTTGGCGATGTGGCGAGCACAAGATAAGTAATTTCATTTAGTTTTTAATTTCATTTTATCTATCCCATCGTCTGTGGATTTCCCCCATCCACCCCCCAAAGAAACATTTTGCCGCTCTTACCTGTGCAGACAGCGCTTGCTCAAAGCCTATTTTTGTACAATACTTCTCAAAAACGCTGTGTAGCACTATGATGCCTCATATGCTATTACCAACTTTCTTATAACTTGAGTCTTGAGGAGTACACTTCAGCTTCATTTGTGCTTTGTTGCCCATTCAAAATGAAGAACAACTCTTCACATCTGGCATTAGCCAGGGCTGTATTTTAACTAAAGTTATAATGAACTTATTTTAGGGGCTTTCACCAGCCTTCTTCATCCATTGGCCTGCTATTGTGTTATTCACTCACTACAGCATACAGCATGGGGCAATGGATGAGCCCACTTCAGCTATTGGCTAAATTCACTGTGAGTGATGCCATTCTTCCCTTTTACAAGGTGCACATCCACACACAAAGTAGTTCACTTCTGTGCCAGGTATGTTTATGGCAATACGTGTTTTTTGAGTCCCAAAAATATTTTTCCTTGTAGCCAATGCTGCTTTTTAGATTGATAAGGGGGAAGCAGCTTTTCCAAAAATAAAGGTTGCAAAAACCATGAAAAAACTAAACTAAACTTGGCAAAGCCAAAATGCTGATGGTGAATGCTTTGCCAGTTTGTTTGTATTTACAATCTTAACTAACAAGGGTAACATGGGTGTATGGAAAAAAGAAAATAATTCAAAATGGCATTGTTCTTTATCTTTGAATATCAAATTCTACTTCCAGCTATTCAGTTCCATTGTGTACATTCTCAACTGTGAAGGATGACTGTGGAGGTTTTGCAAGAGGCACCTATCAGTATCTGGAAAGATAGAGATGTGTGTAGAAGCTGCTTGAGAGACTCATGCATACCAGCAAAGAAATGGAGCATCTAAGGCTTGTTATATCTGAAGCTGACAGACTAATTTTGTGTCAGGTAAGCATGTGAGTGTTTTACCTTCCTACCCCTGAAGGGCCTCTAGTGGTTCGATTTTGGGGGGAGGGGGTGGGGAGGGAGTCATAACATTAGACACAGCAATCATGTGGAGAAGTGTGGCTCAATGGTTAGAGCGGCAGACCCTGATGCAGAGGTCTGCCCGGGACCAGGGTTCAATTCCCGCCTCGGCGGCTCTTGGGCTCAATTTCCCCGGACCTGATAATACTCGCCTCGGTGCCTATTCCAATCATGGGTCACACTCTGCAACTCTGGGCAAAAGCTTGCTTAATCTCCACAACGGCCCCAACAACGCTAAGATGCCTGGCTTCACCTTGGGGGTACCCAGGAGTGGGTACTTCACAGGGAAAGGCCAGGAAGGGTTTCTCAGCGGTATTCGTACAAGCGCCGAGATGTCTCATGGTGATTCGTGCGCTATACAAGTACCACTACATTACATTAACTGTAACTTCAAAGAAGCTTCACAGAAATTTAAAATAGCTATTATAATTGTAAGTAATTCAATAAATAGTCTGACTAATATTGCATCACTGCGATGACACAGTAGAATAGCAATAAAAACAAAGATAACGAGGAATCAAGGAGCAGGTGTAAAACGCTACTTATCTGGTCAAGGACCAGTAATTAAAGTAGTGATGTTCGAAAAGGATTGCCAGCTCACACAGTTGCACCCCAAACTTTCTTCTGCCACATCCATCAATAGGTAGCCTTTGAGGGTCATTGATGAAGTGGAATGTAGATAGCAGATGCTTTAGGTCTTGATATAAAATCCTATATGTTGACGCTCTTCTTGGTAGCATGTGGAAACCATTACCTCCTCGACCATCTTTCCATTCCAGTCCTCACATGTGAGATTTCATTTCCAACCTGCAGACTCTATTCCCTAGCTGACCAGAAAAGTTCCCCCAATATGGCCACCGTCACCCAGCAGCTAGTAGAAAAAGGAGGAAACGCCACATCACTTCCTGTTATTTACCAAGCAGACAACAAGAAACCCAACATGCACTAAAATTAATCCACACCCCGGGAGGGAGAGTGGCATTACAGGCCTGTATCGGGGGAAGACCTGGACTCTGAGTAATGAAGATTATTAGTAAGTAACCTGGTATGTTATATTATGTTAATTTATATTTGTAGAGTGCCAAAGCACCAAAAGGTCTCTAAGTGCTTACAGCATTGACCATGAACCAGTGAATCCCTTATTCCTGCTGGGCTCAGCACGTTTAGGGCGAGCTTATCCAAATGCTCAGTGAACAAGATGGTCTTGAGTTTCCTTCTGCACAGGAGTAAGGTGGCTTCCCCACACATACTGTCCGGTAGCTTGTTCCATTACACGCAGTCTACACCGCGACTGGGAGTAATGTAATAGTTTTCTGATTGGTGCAGAGACCCCACCAGTCTTTGCTCCGTACCCTAGTTCTAGGGTCCAATTCACAAAGCTCTACATGAACACTCTTCCTTTGAAACCACTGGGGGAGTGCTGAGAAGTGCCGGTACTATCACATCCCTTCCAAATTAAAGAAGTGCTGGTACTGAGTACCTGATAGTACTTGCCAATTTAAAGCACTGATCACAAGGGAATGTTTGGTGCACATTTATCTTCTCTGTTTAAAAAAAAATCATGTGGAAAAATGCCTTTCATCATCTCCCAAATATATATTTATAGTTTAGAGTTTGGCTATTTTCATCAGATGTGACATTTGGCCTGTTATGACTGAGAGCACAACCGAAACTTCAAATGTATGAGTCTCACTCACAAAGAGTGACCCTTGAGGGCTCTGTGAGAGACTTGCTGCGGAGCCAGGTTCAGCCCCACCACATGGCAGAAATGATTCCTTTCTCCCCTGGCTTAGTAGGCACGCCATTGGTGCACCACGAGCTAGGGAATTGCAATTTGTGTCTATGTATGTATGTGGCATTTGCATAACGTGAGCCTATTGAGAGCAGAGCAAAACAGTGCAATTACAAACCCTTTTGTCCAGTTTATTTGTGAAACACTTGAATAGTTTATTTATACTGAATCCAGCGAAATATTGGCGTTGCATATGTACAATATTTACCACCCCAGTCACAAGCCACCATTCACCAAATAGGCAGCACTACCAGGTTGCCCATGTCATGTTTGATACCATTATCCAGACTTTGAGTCAAGAGCACTGCATTCTGGGAATTTCTAATTTTCTTATACCCTCACAAGTAATGAAGCTAAACATCAGAACTTTCAGCTAGCTTTTGACACAGGGCACTGCACTTTAAGCTAGGCCACCTCAAAAGTTGGTATTGTTTTTCTTCTTTCCCTGCTCCTACTTAGGGTGTGTACAGCCATCCTCGGAGAGCCCGTTCAGTCGGCCTACCTGCTTCCTATGGTGCGTAGTCCAGTAGTGTCAGTTATTGCTTGGATGTACTGTGCCTTCCACGTAAGAGGAGACAAGAGAAGAAGACCATAGAACCAAAGGACCTGCAAGCACTTAGTGGAGGAAATGAGCGTGAGAAGAAAACAGAAAAGAATTAAAACAAAAATTAACAAACCCAGTAGGTCTCACCTTTGTGACAGGTCACAAAGATAAATTACACTTGTGAGTAATTTACACGCGTAATTTACTCTTACACTTCTTTGTAACTTTACTACTTTGGGCTATTCACAAAATCAAAAGTGTAGACTAACAGGCCGGTACCCCTGAAACAAGCCGTGGAGCCAAATTAAAAAGTCAGATGTAGGTAGCCCAATACTGGTTGGTAACGGCCGAAATTACCGAATTTCGGCCGTTACACACCGGTATTTGGTTTTTGAGAGGTAGGTGACATGATTCCTGGATTCGGTATTTTACCGAATCGGTAATTTAAGGAATCGGTATATTACCGAATTCTTAACATACCGATTCGGTAAATTACCGAATCTGTAATGTAGGGAGCACTCAAGTTAGTGCATTCCTGAGTTAAGGATTCGTTATTTACCACCAACTACAACTTGGTGGTAAATATCGAAAACCTTTGAAAAAGCAACTATTTTGCTTGTACAACAGTGCGATGTGGCAGACATACTTGCCCTTAGGGCATGTATGTGTGCCACATCTGCCCCCATGCACCATTCAGGGGTGCAACAGGGTGTCACGTGACACCCTTCCACCCTTGAAAATGTTCCCCTTATAATCTAATAATTATACAAATGTATTATTTCATTTTAAAATATTTTAACAACCTTCTTTGAATGTATAAATGAATGTAACATTACTTTTTAATAAAATATAATTACATTTCTTTCAATTAATTCTAGGTATCACTGTTAATAATTATTAATGCATATTAAAAAAAATCTTTATTACTTTAGGTGAGGATGTATTTTTAATTTAAACTTCAGAAATATTATTTTAATATACTTAAATATTTACTGATGTAATTCAAACTTAAGTTAATGCTGTAGCTTTTTAAAATGTTGTACTACATTTAGAATACACTTATAATATTATTTATATTTATGTTTAATAAAACAACATTTCTATAAAGTTTAATAAATGTTTTTTTTATTTGCCTTTACTTTACCATGGTGAGATCTCCACCTCAACTGTGGAGCCTCCCGATGATAAAATATAAAGAAAAGTAAACACGTTTGGGTGTCACACACAGTGATATGCGTATCAAAAGGCTACCCCGGGCCTCAGCCCTACTCCTTATGATTATTTTATCAGCCCCATCTCATTCCAGAGATATGGCCAGGCCTCTTCCTTGTGAACACTCTCTGAATCAAAGAGCACCCTTTGATGTGTACTGGAGAACCTGGCTCTCCCTTCCTCCAGTGTGTCCCACCCAGCTTAGATGAATGCAGATATTCAAAACTCTGTCTGGGGATTCCTTTATCGCCTCTCCTCACGTTTCTCCATTCAGCCCTGGGTTTCCCAAAATGGAACGGAGAGTTTACCATGTGTTACTTTCTTCACAGGTATACGTGCACCCAGCAAATGCTTATAATATATATGCAGTGCACAGCAATACATCCTTTATGTATTGTACCACTCACAGCTACACATACACCCAGCACATGCAGCAATGTGCACACACTACACAGGACTGCATTATCCCTGTATTGTACCATTCACAGGCACACATGCATCCAGCACATGGATTCCACACCTGCACTGCACAGGAGTACACAACAATCCTAGGGGAATCAAGCACACAGTAGCGGAACTTTAAATGAGTGAGCCTACAGGCCTCACTCCAGTGACACAGGTAAAGAGGACCTGTTTACTCTTACAGATCACTACACAGTCTGCACCACCACCTCACTAGTGCTGCTTAGCTCCTAGTAAAGGCACCATTTCACCACTTTGAGGGTGCTGCTTCGTGCGCCCCTCCCGAGGCAACAAGACCACAATCTGTGAGACAGGCCTATGTCATGGTGCACATGCATGATCCGTGTTTGCCTATGACAAGTAAAATTAGCATTCGGTATCCAAACATCATTACAGTTGGGGCACTCAGGGCAGGGGTGCATGTCCATCACCATTCAAGAGACATATCTGTCTGTGCACACATTCTATGTATATTTCGATAATTACAGATAGATACCATGAACGCATTCAGACATCTCCCGCTGCATTCCGTAGTTACACAGGCACCTTAAGTTACCTACTCTGAGTTAATTGGTACTTAGAGCTTCCATTCCTGGGCATCCAAAAACATTGAAGCAAGGTCCCAAAATGCTTCATTTGCATTAACTTGGGTTTATACCCCACCTGGGTGAGAGAAATCTTTGCGGCACATTACAGGAAGTGGGCGTGACGGGGGTCACTGGCAAGAGGTGTTCATTGCTGGGTACAGGGAGAGTCAGTGGTCCCATTAGGAGCAAGAGGGGCACAAATTGTTGAGTACATCTGGATGCAAATGTGTCACTGGGACCCCTGGACTTTGGAACCACGGCGCCGTTAGGGAGAGCATCTGATGACAGGGTGGTGGGATTACTGGGAGCAGTCAGTCATTCATATTAGCTTTATTTCGATTAACAGACATATCTTAAAAGCTGTAATACATAAGTTAAGAAAGCTATATTATTAAGAGCGCAAGACATTTTCTCAAACAGTAAATACACTCTAAATGACTGGATCAGAAAGTTAATCAAAGTCCTTATGATAAAAATGATTAAAAATAGCATTAAAAAGTAGTATGTACAACATAAAATAGAACAAGCATTTACAATGCAACGGTTTCGCCTTTGCAAAAGTTAGAGCTATTGGCATTGTAAATGACAACATTTTTATTTAAGTGTTGGTTTTGAAAACAGATAAATAAATGGCATTGTCATTTACATTGGCAATAGCTTAATCTCTCGCAAATTTGAGACCTATTGTACCCTACTGGACGAGCTCAGCAGACAGCAATTACTTGTAGACGAGTTCTATAACACAACAGTGACACTGCTAAATCCAGCGCTTCACAATAGAAACATAAATGATACATGAGAAGATTACGAGTGAACAAATTACAAAAGCAGACGTGAAGTTACATGAGGCAAAAGTGACAATTGTGAGCAAACAAAATACACGAGGTAGCAAAAGGTACCTTACAGGAGGAATATACGAACTCGAAAGTTTCAAACCGGAATCCCGGAGCGGCCACGTCCGCTGGTTCAAGACGGCGGAAGGGAGACACAAGAGAGGGGCCATGCATAAGGGTACAACTGTGAGAGCAGAGGAAGAAGCAAACACATGAGTCGGAGTCTCAGCGACTAAGCGAGCAAAGCCAGCGCGTAACACATGAAGCGGAGAGAGAGCACAGCCGGGCATGGCCAGCACCAGATTTTTATCCTGGTAGGGGTATTGTAGTTTATGCCCAAACAGCTCTGGAACGAGAATAGGGGAATACCATAGGATAAAGTGTACTTAAATATTGAGGTGATGTGAGAAAAAAACGAAGAAATAAGTACTTTAAAAAAACACTAAAAGCACTGCTAGGACCAACACATGGTTGACAGCTGCATTTCCTTGCCAAATACTAATGAAAGAGCGAGCCAAGTAATTGGATTCCTAGTCAAACCCCAAAATGTAAACATTAACACTGTATTTAGCAATCACAAGTAGGTTTTTTTTCCCATGAGAGTTCTTTCAAGAAAATCTAAGAGGACACAATATTTTCCGCGCACAGAGCTGAAAATGCATTGTTATGAAAGGATAACACCAGGTAGGAGTAGGAAAGATAACAACAAGCAACGAGGGGGGAGGGGGGTGAGGAGCTCACGCACCAACATGAGGGGGGGACAGGAGGGGGGGTGAGGAGCTCACGCATGCATTTTGGCTCATGGCATGGAATGTCACGCCAAGACATTTTACCACTGCAGGTCCTCTGAAGGTGGTGTTCTAAATGTGTACAATTGGAGCAGCCCTGGAGAGGTTAACACACGGTGACTTTTGCAACAGCTGCACATTCACAAATATAGCTGGTCTTAACCCACTAAACTGGAAGCTTTTTGGAAATGATTAGGCGGTGTGACAATAATGGTGAACATCCACTGCTGATTTACATACATATTTAGGGCAGACAGTTGCCACGGAAGTAATGCTCGCCGGAAACAACATTTCTGATGAATTCTAGTCAAACCCCAAAATGTAAACATTAACACTGTGTTTAGCAATCACAAGTAGTTATTTTTTTCCCATGAGAGATCTTTCCTATCATACCTCCATCCTTCTAAAGAACAGGACACCTCCAGCATTATGACAAGGTGGCTCACATTCTGATAAAAAAATCAAGTTTCCAGTGTACCCACTACAATATCACCTCATCCTTACAACCATGTTACCCCCAGCTTTAGGAAGCAACATTACGCCCACCCCTACAACATCCTCATAACAATGTTTATTCAAACTGTACCACGACGTTATAAACACAACGTTAGTCCTGTGGGTGGCAAGCGGTGCCAACACTCCCACAACTTTCTATGTATAAAAATGTGGTGACATCACAGCTGAACAAAATGGCTTATGTGGTACTTGGTAGAGATACTCTTTACAACCCTCCATTCAAGACAGAATTACTACCGGAGAAACTGTGTTTACACTTGAAACCACTAACAAAGCAGACGCTCAGTCTCGCCGTGTGGTCTGCCTCTCCTTCAGAGTACAGTGGAGAGCAGGACTATCCTACTTATCAGAAAAACCGAGACAAGCCGACTCCTGGTGATCAAGCATCCACCCATCCAATCATTCCAACTGGCATTAGTGCAGCACGACGCATTTCTGAACGTGTCAGGTTTACATCAAAGTCAAGACCCCCTTTCTGGTGTAGGAGACATGGCTAGAGTAGGCACGACCCCACCACTTCACCTTCTCTGCCAAGCAGGGAGAGGGTCACGTATCAACTTAAGACGGATAGAGGAGTGCCTCCCTCAAAGGCCAAGTACAGAAACTCCAAGACATGAGCCTTCCCTACAAAGATGGCTTGGCACAAAGTTAAAGATATACACACCCATCTTACAAACCACGAAAATGCCAAATACTCTCGGAGCATGAAAGGGTATGTAAATGGTTGCCTTGAACTGCACAGACATGGTCGTTACACTATTCGAACGAATAGAACAGGAGCTGGACTACTAACAAATGTACAGATTAGTACACCCACAGAGATGCCCTCTCAAGGGTCCCTTCTTTGATGACTGCCAATGATCCACTGCCTACAGACTGGCTTTCCTACGGTAGCCTCCCACGTGTGCTTCACAGACCAGCCCCACCCTCCAGAGATGACTTCTTATGTATGTTACACTCTGGCAGTTCCCCAATACCACTGTACTCCTGGTGTTTCGATGTCTCTATAACCCCCCTCAGTCCAGGCCGCTCGCCGTCCCCAGCCCAGCTTTGTACAAGTGCCTATTATAGCATCACAGATGGGCATAGTTCTCTTCCTCTTGGTGTCCAGGGGCCCTCCCAGAGCCCTCCCAGAGCGTCATTAAAGGCTGACACAAGTCAGCTTTCACAAATTCGTTCACCACCACAGACTCACACACAGAGCTACACTGTCAGCCCCAACTTACTAAGCCTGGCTCAGCCCCCAGACATAGCAGCTCCTGGACGGGAAAGCCTACCTGTTCCTCACCTCCCCCCTAGACCTGTTCCAGCAGCTCCTCCTGTCCTCTCATCAGCTCGTCTACGGCCTTTACTGGGCCCCCATCCAGCCTGCCCCTTACAGCCGTGCCTCAGTCATACCTCGTCATAACGCCCCATAGTTCCCTTTCCCCTACTCCCACCATAGGCTGCCTCGGCCCCGCCCCACGAAGGACTTCCTCCCGACCCTTCAGACACATGTGGAAGCCCCTTCGCCGGGCTCCTGGTCCCCCCCTCCTGGCCTCAAAGGATGTCAGAGCCCCCAGACCCGTCACTGTTCCTCCCTCGCCGCCGGCCTGTCTTCTCACAGCCCCACCTCCACACTGCCCGATGCTCCCTGCTTCCTCCCGGAGCCCTCTCCCAGATACACTTCACAGGCCCCTTCCCATTGGCCTCTCACCGCCCACCCCGCCTACCTTCCTCTCACGTCCCCCGGGCACCCCGCAATGCCTCAGCGCAGCGCAGCCTCCCCACCATCCCCGCACCTCAACTGGGCCGCCGGCGGGCTCGTGCGACCTCAGTGCCTGGGGAGCTCCGGCTCTCACACCGCAGGACTCAAAACGAGCTCCGGCACCGGGCTCAGCAGCGACACGACTGGCCCAGAGCGCGACGCCAGCAGCAAATCCTCCAATCACAGGCGCCGAGCGTCCGCTGGCGCACCGCCATGCGCGTCCACGTCACACAACCCGTCAGTGCACAGGAGCGCGTGAGCTACACTGGATGATGTTTAGGTTTAGCTGCTTCCTTCCGATGGTTACGTTTCCCATCGGGGGCGTGGCTTCCATCAGCTGGGCGTGGCGTCATCATCAGCTGAACGTGGCCGAGGCTCCCCAATGAAGTCCATGACTTATGCGACAGTCAAATGGAGGTGTGGCGCGCGCCACAAAATATACACAAAATACCATGGGGCTTATTTACAAGCCCCTTGCCCAGCTGGCACGTCACTTCTAATATGGGAAAAAGGTATACAGTTTTATACCTGAACAAAGATAAACAAGTCAGGTCCCGGGCCGGCAGCCAATCACAGCGCGGCCCGGGGAATGACGTCACGGGGGTGTCCCGGCCGGCAGATTCGGGGGCGTGTTTTTCGCGCTCTCCCCTTCCCATTGGCTGGAAGGTAAAATTCCAGCCAATGGGAAGAGGAGAGGGCGGGACTTAAAAAAAGACACAGAAACGCCCCCGAATCGCGTTTTCACGGGGAAAGCGTGATTGACAGCCAATCTCTTCCAATGGCTAGCCTCCATTTATGGAGCTAGCCAATGGAAGACAGAGGCGGGACCAAAGCCCCATATGTAGAGACATAAGATTTCGCCCTGGGCGGAGCACCTGCTTCGCAGGTGCTACGGTCAGGTCGAAACCTAAAAAGGTACAGTTTCTAAAATGCGGGTGGCTCAAAGCAGCATCAGTACTTAAAGATTGGCTTTCAGAGATCTCGATCTAATGTTCCATGCCAAGCTCAGGAATTTGGCCAAACCGCACACATACAGGGCTCGTGCATCAGATCTTAAAATGCGCAATGCTACAAGGTGGCTGTGAGTGCCCAGTTCCCTGCAGAGTGGTTTGAGCCAGCGTTCCCTTGCCGCTTTGTAGGCTGGACATACAAACATGATGTGCGCTATTGACTCCAGATTAGCTTCACAGTTCGGACAGGAGGCTGGTGTCTGGTGGGGAGCCTTCCATCGAGCAGTCATTTCACGAGTGGGGAGCGAACCGACCCTAAATGCAAAGAACAGAGCTCTGTCATGGGGTTTTTGTATAACATCTAGGTATGGTTCGTAGGAAGTAGAGTTTTTATGTTGCATAAACTCCTCAGATAGCCTGCCGGATTTAGGATCAAGAAAACCCCTAGTACGAACCCAGGACCAGTAAATTTTCTTGACTTCTACTTTTGGTGGAGCAGTTCTATTTGTCCACGCCTCTTTAAGACCAAGGTCGCATAGGAGTGTTTTCAGGTCCTTTAACCATTTGATCTTGTGCCATCCACCCATATTCATTATTTCGCTTAGCCCTGCTGCATACCCTGCCAATTCTGGCGTCCGCCATAGGCGGGCCCACAACAAGAGGGGTCGCAGTCTGGCCAAGTCTCTAAGTGAATGGCACCCTAGGTCTTGCAGCAAGGGCCTAGTGGGGGTCTTCAAGGGCAACATCATGGGTCCTTTTAAAAATGTGTTTTCTGACCCCACAATTTGGTCTGAGTTGGAAAAACCCCAGAGTTCAGCACCATAGAGGGCTGAGCTCACTCCTCTGGCCTTATATATGTAAATTGCGGGAGCAATAGGCCTAGTTGTTGAAGTATGGTGCTCTTTAAGTATTGCCCCGTTACCCTCTTGTGGTTCAGGAGCATTTTTTGTATGTGGCTATTCCAAAGCATGGAATCAGAAATACGGATGCCCAAGTAATCAAACGTGGTGACCCTCTCTAGTGGGACAGAGTTCAATACAGGTGTAGTCCTGAGGTTCTTTGGAGGGTTCAACACCAAATACTGTGTTTTTTCAGAGTTAATAACCAACCCTCTGATGCTACAAAACGATTGGAAACTGTCTAGCAGACTCTGTAACCCCCTCGGAGTCTTAGAAATAAGAAGGGTGTCGTTGGCGAACAGGAGGGTGGGAATTTTTTCGTCCGCCAGGGCTGGTGCGTCAGATGGTGTTCACTGTAGATGCTCAACCACCCCATTCACATACAAAGAAAATAGGGTGGGAGCTAAAACACAGCCCTGGCGGACGCCCCTGTTCACCGATATTCTATCAGTCTTCTGTTCCTGAGGGCCCCATCTTACTTGGGCGTAATTGCCCTCGTGAAGACGCATCAACAGATTTAAGATATACTTTGGGACCCCCTGTTCAGCCAATACCTGCCACAGGCGCCCCCGAGGGACCAGGTCAAAGGCAGTCTTTAGATCTATAAATGCGAGGTAAAGACTGCCTTTGCCTATCCGTACCACCTTCCAGTAGAGGGGGATCAGCCTGAACACCTGCTCAATTGTCCCAGTGCCAGCCCTAAAGCCTGCTTGGAAGTCGGAGAGGATCCTGTTTTCATCTGCCCATTCCAAGATCCTCTCCAACACCTCCCTCCGAACGACCTTTTGAACTGAATCAATTAGGCTTATTGGGCGATAATTAGCAGGGTGGTCCCTAGCGCACTTTTAGTAAATTACTGGGAGCAGATCATCGAAGTCAATTCACCGAAATGTCAGGAGTTGCAGAAGTGACATCACACACCCCTTTACCTCCAATTTTTTACTCACACACACATTCTTACACATATAAACACATTCACAGATATACACTCTCTCACACATAAATTCACCCTCACACCCAAGCACGCACACAACATATATTTAAAAGAATTTTTCACTTACCTGAGCTGCCATGGAAGGACGCATTCCAGCTTATTGTACTCCATTTCTATTAGACTTTTAGTGAATAATATTTTTTATTTATTCACTATTAGTGTAATAAAAGAATTGAAAGAAAATAAAGAAAGTGGGGCCCCAGCTGCCCCGGTGTCCCTGGCACTGAATTTGCCACATCTGAGGCCAGGGGTCGGAAAGGCAGTGCTAGGGGAGGAGAACGGCAAGTCAGGAGTCGCAGTTGCGGCCCCTGGCAACCCCTAAATGAGTTCCATGGAGCAGATGGGGCATGCTGGAAAATGGCCATTTTAGAGAGACTGCTCTTAGTTACTTCGTGAAATGAACAGTAAAGACATGCAATACAGCGCCCTCCTACGTCCCTCCATAATGGAAGACCCTACAACACCAAAATGTGGCTTCTAGACCGAGGGAAATATTAAACATGCTCCTTGCTCTCTGAGTGGAATCTACAGCATTTTCAGAGACTGATAAAACTGCTTTGTGAGTCCAACTCCCATCTCACGAGACAGAAGTTGAAAAGGGAGCTCACTGTTCCATTCCCTCCCCTACATACAGCATGTTCCATGACCACAACACATTCACACTATTCACATGTGTTTACTCTTAATGAGGGCTGAAAGGAGGATGCTGTGAGGGTTTTTGACTTACCACTCACTTCCACTGTAGTTTTTCTTTCAGACAGCAATGCAGGTGCAGCGGAGGGGCTTGCCAGAAGTGGGGAGTCGAAATGGCTCTTGAGGGAGGATCTGCAAAAGTAAAATTAAACGACAAAAAGAAAGAATTTTCAGTTTATACCTTCAATAGTTTGTAAAAACTAAGGACCGCGGGTGTTGTGTCGGGTTGTAACGGAGGAGCGGGTGGGTGGTTGATGGGGAAAAGAAGCACGCAAAGGGCAGTGGGGAGAAGCACTTGGGTGAGAGTGAGCAGCGTGAAGGGTGGATCTGGGGAGAGCAGCACACAGGCAAGAGCAACATGGTCAGCGGGGTGGGGGAGAAGCTCATCGATGAGAGAGCAATGCAGAGGGGGAGAGAAGGGCCTTGATGAGGAAGCAAACCAGGGGGGATGAGAACAATTTGAGTGAGACAGCTGGGAAACACATGCACACTTGCAGAAGAGTGCTTCAACAAAAAGAAAACAGTGGCGCTTCGAAAAGCAGTAATTCGTCCATGCTCCATGGGAGGGACAAACACAAGAAGAGGAAGGAAAACCCCCACAAGCTAATGAGTAAGAAGCAAGCAATTGAGTGTGGCAATGAAGTCAGCCAATGGTAAGCAATGGGCGGTCTTTAAGCCCATTGTAAGATAGCAACATGTCTTTCAAGAGACAGCGCATTATGTGAGAGAGAGAGGCATTCAAAGATGAAGAGAGAGGAAAAGAAGTAGTGAACCATAATAGGTAGAAACAGAGAGAGACGAAGAAAATAAAAAGAAAGGGGTAAGTAGGATTGAGAGACATAGGGCCAGATGTACAATGTTTTTTTTGCATGCGCAAATGGGGTTTAGACCCGTTTGCGCATGCAAAAGACCTGTGGCCCATGTACTAACCCTATTTTGCGAGTTGCTGATTAAATAGAGACTCCCAAAATAGGGTTAGCGACTCGCTATTAGGAAGGGGTGTTCCAAGGGCGTCCCTTCCTAATAGCGAGTCCAACGCCTATGTAAAAAACTGCGGATGCAAAACACTCGCAGTTTACCACCCTCTTCTAGAGGGTGGTAACCCATTTACAAATGGGAAGGGGTACCAGGGTACCACTTCCCCTTTGTGAATGGGTGTGCAAACATTTTTTCAGAGTAGGCAATGGTTCCAGGGACCACTACCTGCCCTTAAAAAAAAATGAAACAAATATGTTTCATTTTTTTTATTTTTTTATAAAACTTTATTGACAGGTAGGATTAATATTCAAACAGTATCATACAGTCATAAGTTCGCGGTTACATTTTGTACAGTTACTTTTCGTATGTGGCAGGAATCATGACATTAGGAAAGGCTGTGACGCATTAAACCTTTGAAGACTCATAGATGCATTATCATGTGTTCCAATCGTATGTACTGTTCGTTGCTGTTCCCCCCTTTGTGTAATGTTAAACCGTAACATTGCTTTTATATTATAGAAATAATCAACACCCCTTCCCCCCCCAAACTTGTGTCATCATTACCAGTGTGCTTCCACCCACTTTCTCAACCAGCAAGTTCCTTAGTGTGTTCATCGTTACATAGCCAGGTCAGTGCAAGAAATATAGTACTGTTGTGCCGCTGAGGTTAGTACCACCTTCCAGCTTCGTTACTCCTCCTCCCCCTCTGAGTCCGGGTCGACCCCCTCCGGCAAAGGGTCACAGATCTCTCCTCTGTAGGTATTCCACGCTGCCCATACCTTGTTCCACTTGCGGGGTGCCGCACGGAGGACGTATACCGCCCTTTCTGTCACCATCAGGATGTCCATATTTTTAGCCCACCTGCTCGCGGTGGGTAGTTCCGGTGCGCCCCACTTCTGCGCTATATCTCGCTTGGCCACGGTCATGGCCAAAGTTGCCCAAATTAGTTTGTACCTACCCAGGTCATTGGGGTCCCAGATGTTCAAGAGGCACTTGCGCGGTTCAGGCAGTATAGAAATTTTAAGGGCCTGGGAGATCGTGCGCATTATTTGCCTCCAGAATTCTCGTATCTGTGGGCATTTCCATAGTGTATGAAATAATGTTCCCTCCTCCCCGCATCCTCTCAAGCAAAAGGGATGTGGCGCTATCTGTATTTTATGAAGTAGTGTCCTGGTGTAGTAGATGCGGTGTAAAATTTTTAGTTGCACCAGTCTGAACTTACTCGAGATTCCAACCTCTCTTGGGGAGGCCGGCGCCTCATTCCATTCAAATTCATCCGCCTCACCTATATCCCCCTCCCACCTGTCTTTGAGTGTCAGTGTGGGGTCTTTGAGATTATTGATCAGTTTTTTATACGTGAGTGAGGTCGCGCTTTGGATCAGTTTCATTATTTTTTTAAATGCATGCAGTTTTCCTTTAAGATAAACAGTAAGTGGGGGAGGGGGGTGAGGGTGTTTGGGAGGCTAGGAAAATGAAAGATTGACTTTGCAGTCAGGCCCTGTGTGGGATAACCTGGGAGCTCATCCTCCAACTGC
The DNA here is from genome assembly GCF_964263255.1 of Lissotriton vulgaris. Lineage (NCBI taxonomy): Eukaryota > Metazoa > Chordata > Amphibia > Caudata > Salamandridae > Lissotriton > Lissotriton vulgaris. The sequence goes on along the minus strand of NC_141697.1, from coordinate 85,904,648 downwards.
TTTGACTAACTATCACACCGGAACTATGAAATAACACACACTGCCACACTCACAAAGACACATTCTCTCACTCTTTATCTGTGCCCCTTTCTATCTCATGTGCTCTGTCTCTAACTCACTAGCGCTTCGTGTCTTTCTCTCTCACTCTCTCTGAGAGAAAAGGCAATACAAATATTCCTGCTTTACCTACTAAGGGCCCGATTACGAGTTTCGGCGGTGCGGGTACAGGCAATATGCCGGACCCCTGCACCACCGAGACTTGACTCCTGCCAGATTCTGACTTGAAAGTGGTCTTGCAGGTGGGTGGTGTGGCGGTCCAAGGGTGGTGCTTCTTTCAAAGGCAGCAGTGCCTTTGAAAAAATCGCCGCAATGGGCATGCCTCACAAGGTTCCTGCACTTCATGGGCTCGAAAGTCCATGCCCTGCAGGAACTATTTTGCACGAACAAAGGTAGCGTAGGTGGCACAGGGTACCTCTTGTTTCCTCTCAGCCACGGTAGACATTGAGGAGAAACCTTCATGACCCCGCCAGCGGAGAGGAAACTCTTAATATGCGTGGCGGGACAGCGGTGGTCCAGTCAAGCATATTGCAGCCTCCTGACTGCCGTGCAAGCTCCAGGGAATGACGGTTCCCTGGCAGCGGCAGTTCCAGGGCTGTCCGACCGCACAACTCGTAATGGGGAAGTTGATTCACCGGCGTGGCAGTGGCTGTACTGCCACCGCCACCCCAGACTTGTAATCGACCCTTAAGAGGGGGTCATAAAACAGGGATGTGCAAATTGTACACTGACTGACTTGTAAATGGGGATGTAATTTGGGAGGTGACCCAAGGACTAATAAGTTGCCCATTTTCAGGGTGTCTCAAAGTGTCCCGCCTAATAAACAGTGGCGACCTCCGCACAACAAAAATCGGGGGTTGGGGCGGAGGTCGGGATGGTGAAAAGAATTGAAGGTAAAAATAACATTAACCCCTTCAGCGCGGCGCGAATTTTCGCGCTGTGCTGAAGGTTCTATTGAGCGGGCGGGGCCGCGACGAAGCGGTTCCGTCATTAGCACAGCCCACCCGGCGTTCATGACGGAACTGCTCCGTCATGAGCACCGAAGGGGTTAAAAAAAAACTTTCCTCTCGCTGCCCCGACGCCGACGGCCACCTCGGTGCTTCACTCCCGGCAGTCTCTGGGAAAGCTCAGGCTCCCAACTCAATCCAGACGCTGCTGTCATGCTATGAGAGTAGCACCAGAACTGGTCTGAGCAGCCTGGTCGGCTGCTCAGACAGTGCCTGGGAGCCTGCTGCTTTTCTTCAACCCTGCTTTGCAACACAGTTGGGTTGGAGAAATAGAAGTATGCATGTCTGTTTGGCTGGCCTAAGACGGCCAGCCAAACTGACATGCGCACTTCTATCTTCCCACCACTTCTCCCTGTCATGTCCCGACCCCACACGCACACACCTCAGTCAGAGATTTTCACACAAAAATAAAATGATATTATTATTTTAATATATTTTTATTTTTCTGTGACTGACTGACCAATGGGAGAACGCTCCTAAGCCATTACGGAGGAGCCGACCCTGCTAATAAAAATGAATTATCGTTTGGTGGCTAGAAATATTTTTTTTAAAGTAGCTATGTCCATTGAAGAGAGAGCTGATTTTCTTTTTTTTAAGTCTCTTGTTTGGGGTCACATGATGGAGAAGGCAGTGGCCCCCTGGATCAATGCCTGTTGCAACTGATTCCACCAAATATGATTACCTAAGGGGAAGCAGTTGCACAGGGGCACTCCAACTAGAGAAATTGTAATTTTTCAGCAATTTTTAAGTGTAATTAGGTGAGAAACCATTGATACTGTTCTTTGTAACTTACAAAGAGAAGGAAAACTCTGCTTCATGCCCTCTCCTGTTTGTGTCTCCTAAAAGAGATTTGTGCATTGTGAAAAGGTGTTTTGTGGTGAACAAGACTATGCAACTGCCAAAACCTTTAGTAGATGAGGCCCCGAGAAGAGTTGAACAGAAGGCACTAATATTGTGATTTGTTTACGCGCTCTGGGCCACATGTACAACCTATTTTGCATTTGCCAACGGTGAGAATCACTATGGGCCAGATGTAAGACTCTTTTGTGCATGCGCAAACGGGATTGCGACCTGTTTGTAAATGCAAAAAACAAATGGGCAATGTACTAACCCTATTTAGCGAGTTGGAAATGATTTGCGACTCACTTAATAGGATTAGTGACTTGCTATTAGGAAGGGGCGTCCCTTCCTAATAGCAAGTCTGAGCCCTATGTAAGACAGTTTAGCGACCACAATTACGGTCGCAAAGCAGTTGCAGTTTACCACCCTTCTCAGAAGGGTGATAAGCATTCCCAAATGGGAAGGGGTCCCCAGGGGACCCCTTACCCTTTGTGAATGCAGGTGAAAATATTTTTTAGGAGCAGGCAGTGGTCCCAAGGACCACTACCTGCCCTTAAAAAATGAAAAGAAAACGTTTAATTTTTCTTTTTTGAAATGCCTACCCGTTATCCTTTAAGAAAAACGGGGTGCATTAAAAAAAAGCTGCTTTATTTAAAAGCTGTCCCAGACATAGAGGGCTGCTGAGCCCAGAAGGCCACCATAGTCCAGTCCCTTGTTTTATCTAGGCTGGACTATGGAAACGCGCTCTATCTTGGAGCCCCTGTCTCGGTTATCCGGCAACTTCAGGTTGCCCAGAACTCCGCAGCAAGGCTACTTACGGGCACTAGCCATCGCGCATCAGCTAGACCCGCGCTCTGCACCTTGCACTGGCTCCCCATAAAGGAGCGAGTCCACTTCAAGACACTTTGCACGGTCCATAAAACACTCTACGGGAGAGGCCCCCCCATTTTAGACGACATGATTAGGCCATACAAACCTCCTAGGAATCTTCGTTCGAACCAACAAAACCTTCTGGTAACTCCCAGGATTAACAGGGCCCGCACAGGGGGCCGTCTTTTTTCGCATAATGCGGCTGGGTTATGGAATGCTCTTAATCTACCTCTTCGTCAAGAACCTAACCTACTCGCCTTTCGGAAAAAGTTAAAAACTTTCCTGTTCCCAAAAAGCTAGATAATACAGACCTGCATCTTTTAATCCATCTCCTTCTGGTTAGTCCTAAGCGCTGGGATGCTTCCGAGTGGTCATGCGCTATAGAAGAGCCTTTTAATAATAATAATAATTATAATAATAATAACCATACCTGAGAGTTCCAGCCATTCCTAATGGGGTCACAAATTGTGAGTGCCTCATTATTATGCACGAGGCATGTAATTTGCGACCCCATTAGGAATCGCTAAGAGTGTCTCTTTCACTGTTGTACATTGATGTTTGCAACTTGCAAATTGCGACTCGCAATTTAATGCAATTCAGGAGTCGCAAACATCAATAGTCGTACATCTGGCCCTACATTCCACCATTTGCGACTGCAAAACAGCCTTTCAAGATGTATGAAAGGCTTTGGCAGTGCATTTTAGGGAATCACAATTTTTTGTGATTATCTAAAATTGTGACTACAAATAAGGACTCACAATTCGCGATTCTCTAAGCACATGTACCAGGCATTTTCTGAATGAAAATTGTGCATTTAGGAAATGCTATTACCATCGACTCCAAGTCAATGTTAACCATGTGCAGTTTTTGAAAATGCACCAAAAAATGCATTTTTCAAAGTGCCATTTTGAACGTGCTCTTTACATCTGTTCACTTTTTGGGGGGTGGGGGATGATTCAGGGGAGCCTTAGGCCCAAGGCACCTTTGGTATTGCATTACCTAATTTGCAATTACCAATTAGGTCATCAAAAATTAGATAATGCAAAACCATTCGCAACTAAGGGCCTTCAGGCCCATCGGAACGAATGGAGTGCTATTACTTAATAGGTATTACCTAATTGCGATTGTGACTGTAGGAATCACCATTAGGTAATTGCTATTGTCTTACATACCATTTTGAATTCCTTAAAAAGCGATTACCTAAAATTTGCTATTCAGGGAATGCAAAATGGATTTTTGATACATGTGTCCCTCTGTTACAAGAAGCCTCCCTGCGCCTCATCCACGACAATTCACTAACGCGGTCAATGACACCCACAGAGCAGAGACTGACACAGCCGGGCAGCTCCCCATTCTGCAGGAGAAGAGTTTTGCATTCGCCTCTGTTCTCTTTGCCAACGTCTCATTCAGCCACTCACCTTTCACCAATCAGCGCTCTCGCCTCGGGGCCAGTCCACTCACTGATTTTGCCTTCGTTGCTGCGGTGCAGCCGTAAGTCGCTATATATAGCCGCATCTTTTGCATGAACGTTTCCAGTTCCCTGAGAGGCAAATGAGTGCCCTAATGCAAACAGAAGAGCTACAGATCACATGCATGTCAGAGGTGAGCGCTGTGCTCACTGTGCAAACCACACAGCAGTGGCAACAAAACTGGTAAGATTGAAAAAATAGGCCAATATTAAGCTTCCACTGCTAAGAGCAGCTAACTCCCCTCCCCCCCCCCCCCCCCCCTTCACCCACAAAATAATTCTCACTGGACCATACGTATATTCCTATTTCTCCATTTCTTCGCAAATGAAAGATTTGTTATTCAACACAAAGTTACTTTTGTAAATTCATTGTTCGTTCGAGGGCTCTTTGGCTTCAGCTATCATTAGTACAACAGGTGCAGTGGCACCGAAGTCCAGGCACATCAATTATGCATGTTTTTAATTACCCAATAGGATGTTTGAAATGGTCCCATTATTTGCTTGCTACACCACTGAAGGTGCCTGTATTGCTAGTGTTTTTCCAATTTATACGCTATGTAAGTTTTCTGAAACAACCAGGTTTCTTGCTTCCCAAATTTACAAAGCCACCAGCTCAACTAGGGTTAACTTGGCGAATTTCTTGTTTGACACGAGTAAAGGTATGTTTTGATTTTTCACAAACCAGGGGCCTAATTTATGAGCCCTTGCGTCACTTTTACGCCGCCGGTGCGTCACTTTTTGTGACGCACCAGTGGCGTAAAAAATGCGCCTCATTGCGCCATATTTAAAAAGTGACGCATCTAGGTAGATGCGTCACTTTTTAAACCCCTGCGTCACATTATACCTACGTCAGGTATAATGTATGCAGAGGGGGCGTTCCCCCGCAAAAAGCCTCGTAATAGTGACGCAGTGAAATCTATGAGATTTCACTGCGTCACTTTTAGGACGCTGTTGCGTCAAAATGTTGCGCCTGCCTCACAGCAGGCGTAAGACTGACGCAAGCCCTTTCACATGGGGCTTTCCCCATGTGAAAGGACGCATTGCTGGAGTTGCGTCACTTTTGTGACACACTCCAGCAATGCGTCACTTTTGCGCTTATAGATACGTCAGAAATACTGACGTATCTGTAACTCCTTGCGACATGATGCGTCATACATTAAATATTACGCATCAGGAATGTCGTAAGGATTGCGCAGTGAAAAGTGATGCATCGCTGTTTTCATGCAGCGATGCGTCACTTTTCATAAATGAGGCCCCATGAATTTACACTCTCAAAGTGTTGGATGTATTGTATTGTTTTGCAGCAATTATATAGGGCTTACTACCTTTATGTGAGGCACTAAAGCACTTGTCTACATTGGCAGCACGCTATGCCATGTAGGGTATGTGGTTGGAAGGGTGCTGCCTTTGTTTTTAAATCCCATATGGAAAGGGTTTCCATGGCTATGTGATAACCACTGAGGTACGGTTATCATGTTATGGTGCGTTGGGCTCTGCTGTGTGGTGGATGAAGAGGTGGCAGCAGTGCCTAATTTGTAAAAAGTTAAGTGCCAGGGCCCTCATCAGGAGGCCACTGCAGCCTACACCACACATTGCCTCTGCTAGCGCTAAAAATGCCAATACCAAACCAGCTACTAACCATCACACCCTACAGGTGTGACAATTCAGACTATTCCAGGTCCCCAAAGCTGTAAGATTAGCATGGGTGGCAGGTATCACTCATTTTTAACTCTATTGAATTTGTAAACAACTGTTGTTGTGCTTACTCTAAATCAGACAACCAGCCAACCATGTGGAACTGTGTCATAAGTGCTGGTGCTGCCAACTAGGCGCTGGTGCCAAGCACCAGAAATCACCGGCTCAAATTAAGCACTGGGTGGGAGGGATAGATGTGCAGTTTATGGTTTTCAGTAATCTGGCAGCTTTGAGGAGATCGGCAGGTCCCTCTGAGGTATTGCTTATGGTCATAGTCTGCACAGCTGGTTACTGCACTGGGTTGTCTAACCTGATATTTTGCTTAAGGTTTTTGGCTGTGAGTAGGCATGGTTGGAGACAGGAATGATGGGGAGACCTACCAAGTCGGGCTTTGTTACTACTATCCTATATATGGATGTCCTAGTGCAATGTAAGAAGCATCATAGTGTGTAGTTAGTAAGGACCTGCAGTGGTGGACTAGAATAGAGTCCTCCTATTGGCCACCAGTAAGTTACAGATCTCTTCAGTTATTCCATGCCTGTCCAGTTGGTGATGGCTGGTTTATTGGATAATACATTACTAGGTAATAGACAAGGCCAGGAGAAAATATGTATTATGTGAGCTTAGGAGGATTAAGCCATAGTTGGCTGTGAAGCTCTGGGTATTATGTTTTTACTGTTAGCCTGGGCCAGAATGGTTATATGTGAATTGACGTAGCTACATAATATCAGAGCTAACCAGAGACCAACCCGTCTTAACTTAACTTACTTGATCTAGAACGTAGTCTGCTGGTTGGGTTGTTCCATATCTGTGGGTTGAAGGTGTGATTTTCTTTCTGGGTTCCTTCCCAGGGCTGTGGGATGATGTAGTTGTCTTGGAAATAGCTGTGTTTTCAATTGTCTTTTGAAGCATATATTCTTGGACGCTTCGAATCTTGGCTGGTGGTGAGTTCCATAGCTTGGTAGCTTCTTCTGCGAAAGCAGTGCTTGCTATGGATTTCTTATGGTGTGTTGATATGATAATTTGTGGTGCAATCCTAGAGCGGTGTCCTGTTTGGTTTGTACTGCTTGAATTTGACCAGTAGGTACAGTGGTCCCTTTTCATGGGCGGCTCTGTGGACAATGCAGAGTGCCATGAACATTGCCCTTCTGGCTATATGTAGCCGCGGAGTGATTGCAGTACTGAGTCATGCGCTCTCTTGGGTGAAGGCGGAGAAGGAGTCGTGCAGCATCAGTTTGAATTTGCTGTATTTCGAGTATGATGATTCTGGGTGCCCCAAGGTTCATGATCAAGCCTGGAGATTACAAGTGTGCGGATGGCTTGTAGTGTCTATTGGTATCCAACATAGCAGAAGATACCACATAGAGTTTTCATTGTGTAGAAGGCATTGTTTGTGACACTGACATGTGGTATCAAGGTTAGGTTTGAATTCATGGTTCCCCTAGGTTTCTGACTTTTGTTGATGTTGTTGGAACAGCCTCACATTCCCGCACGGCGGTAGATTGGTATTTTTGTCATTGTCCACAGGTCATAATTCCTGTCTTTGCAGTTTTAAGCTTTAAGTTGTTACGCATTATGAAAGTGTTTATGGTGCAAAGGCACAATTGACACTTGGAGGGAAACACACCCACATAGCCGGTAATATTCGTTTTACTCTCCATTTCATGAGAATACTCTAGACCGGACATATTCTTAATGTGAGCTGACATACTAACAGTATTGAATACCTAGGTTGTACACAGTCTAACGGTAGTCAACACCTACTGAAAGTGGAATGGGGCAGAGTGCTTCCTGTGGTGCCTATAAGGTGTCTGCAGCTCGAAACCTTGTTAGAGGCACCCTTTATGGCACCAGTGAGGGAGCACATTGATCATTCTTTCTAGGAAATTGTAGGCATTGCAGATGATAATGCAAATGAATGGGACATCTTTAGGGTAGTCATCATGGGTTTTTGTTTGAAAACTGCATACAGGATAATGGTAATTGCTAACAGGGAGATTAAAGCTGTGGAACATGACATACACAAATTAGTCTTAAAGACTGTGAATGACTGTCAACATAGAACCGATCTCAACGAGGAAGAAATAGAGCACCTTAGTAGAGAGTTTGAAACGGTTGGATGACAAAACATTGAGAGCACAAATATTGTGGTGACAGGATCATCATGCCAAAAATATTGTTTGACAAATATCTTCTTTCAAAATTTATAATAGAAATAACAAAAATAATGTGTCAAAAATAGGTTTAAAGAGAACATCGCCTAAAAAAAGTTAAGAATGTTTTTTCAATAAGTATCGCCGCTATAGTAATTTATTTAAAATACCTAATAAGTTAAAAGTAATATAATATTAAATTAATAGTTTTATTTAATATTTATATTACTATGTTTGTATATCTATACCTAAATATGTAAACCTATTTGAATATTAAGATAAACGTATAAAAAGATTTCTTTTGATTCTTTACACTAAATATACAAACACACATATACATACAAACCACAATATTATTTTACCAATTTGAAAAATGTACAAACATTTTATCAACAGAAACAACAAATATATTTATAATGTATATTAAACATTTGAATTAAAGTAATTTAATAAATAAATAAAAAATACAAACTTAATAAAAAAGCAATATTTAAAATAATATGAATCCACTTTAACCAACATTAGAAAAAATGTTTGACTTCAGAGGTTTTAGATTTACTATTCCTGCTCCAATTTACGCAACAGTAGGAAAGGCATTGAACTTCCGAGGTTTTGCGTTTACTATTTCCTCTCCAGTCTAAGCAGCAGTTGGGAAATCAATTGACTCCGAGGGGTTAGATTTACTAGTTCCACAATCAAATCAACAGTAAGGAAGTGCTGGACTTCAGAAATATTACATATAACATTCCAACTCATATTTTCTAGCAAACTAATTATATACCTAACAACAATAAATTTGTACAGCACATTCTGTATAAAAATTAATGCAGTGTAAACTTTTAAAATTACAAAATAATTAAAAAATATATAAATAATGATATAAAGAAATAAAATGTGAATATAAATAAATAAAAATATATATATAAATTAAGCCAAATCCCTCTATACAATGCAAAAAAAACACAAGCATCTAAACATGCAGTATTGAATTTACAGTAAAAACATAATTAACATATAAATGTAATTCATTGTAATTTAATTAACTTCTCACCCTGTTCCCCAACAACCTTCTACTAAAAATAAATAACTAACATCGATTTGAAATTTAAATTGTAAATTAAATGTTTTTGGGAGGAATATCTTTTTATTACTTGTTTTTATGAACAATCCCATTTCCATTGTCACATATAGAAATTAAGCTTCACAACTCAAATACAAAACAATAACAGATGATATATTCACTCAGGGCCTCATTACAATCTCGGTCATAGTTGCCTCCGATCAACACCGTCGCGGGACTGATCGACCTGCGTTCGGCGGTCCCAACATCGCAATTACAATGCGACCGCACATGGTGCTGTATCATACTACCATTTGTCTATGGGAGCTTGTTCTGCTGCCGTAAACCTGTTGTAGCACAAGCTCCCATAGACAGGCGGGAGGATTTGTTCATCCCTGCACTGCTGGCAGGCACCTCAGGGTGCCTGCCACACAGTGCCGGGATTAACAGGGAATTAAAGTTTTAAGAACTGTTATTTTATTTTGTTTTTATAAAAAAGTTTTTTATGGCAACAAGGAATACTACACAATATATATACTTTTGATTGTAGTATTGGACACCTTTTGTTTTTTAGCATAGGAAACACATTACCATGCAAAACAATAGTAATTATAACAAAATTCATTCATTGTAACAAACATTCAAACAATGAAACAAATAGAGTGGTGTCGTGCGTCGACGTTTCGGTCCCTCGTTGGTTACATAGAATCCATCGGACCATCATCAGGACTGGTTGCCCGTATATATCTAAAAATAGATACACCAAATTATACCTTGCCTGCTAGGTATCGTCTAATCACCCAAGGGGGAGAGCAATAGAAACATTCTCTAGAAAGTATCTAATCTAAGCATTTAACACCGGAAATAAAGTGCCAAACCCACATTAAGGACTATTTACAAATCATGAAACCCACCATAGTGTGAGAAAAGATGACCCTTATTCCAAGTGCATGAACTGGTAACAGAAACCTATGTACACAATAAAAATCTTACCAATCGACCTCCAGCCGGAGGTGATGAAGACTAGGATAAATTGAGTAGTTTAACCAATCTAAAAACCAAATATAAAATGATGGATCATAAATGTCGGTATAGAACTGATATAGAGTAGAGAGACTATCACTGCAAAGAATTACTTACATAGCCCACTCTCAAAAGAGTCTAAGCTCAACGTTGTAAATGCGGTGGTTGGTTCAACAGCGACAAAGTCACCTGTAAACAAGTATATCTATTTCAGTGCTTTAAGCTCATGTAATCTAGGTCCAAACGTATGCAGTACTGACTCAATTCATTAATCAACTTAGGGAACCCACATCGTACTTACTGATAACGTAAAGTACGTGATTCAATCCGAATTCAATTTCAATCAGATGCACCAGGAACGACTTCTAAACGTAATGCAGGCATCTTACAAACACTTCGACAGCAGCGCCTGAGTCACCTGTGGATAAGTTAATAATCTTAATATCCCATGCGCGAGACAACACACACTCACGCTGTCTATTATGCTAATGCGTTAGACAAGGAAGTGGTACGGTACTTACTGGTCGAGAAGAGTAGCGTTCCTATCTATCTTTCGGTCAGTTGAAAATGCGAGTGCCGGTCCCGGCTACTTCCGCATTTCCTTTAGGGACGGCGACGCGATGACGTCACCCGAAACTGCTCGAGAAATTTTTAACTAGATGTTGCGGTGTAACGGACAAAAGACTACCCAATACTTTATTGTTACTCAATGCAGCACTGAGTTCATGCACTTGGAATAAGGGTCATCTTTTCTCACACTATGGTGGGTTTCATGATTTGTAAATAGTCCTTAATGTGGGTTTGGCACTTTATTTCCGGTGTTAAATGCTTAGATTAGATACTTTCTAGAGAATGTTTCTATTGCTCTCCCCCTTGGGTGATTAGACGATACCTAGCAGGCAAGGTATAATTTGGTGTATCTATTTTTAGATATATACGGGCAACCAGTCCTGATGATGGTCCGATGGATTCTATGTAACCAACGAGGGACCGAAACGTCGACGCACGACACCACTCTATTTGTTTCATTGTTTGAATGTTTGTTACAATGAATGAATTTTGTTATAATTACTATTGTTTTGCATGGTAATGTGTTTCCTATGCTAAAAAACAAAAGGTGTCCAATACTACAATCAAAAGTATATATATTGTGTAGTATTCCTTGTTGCCATAAAAAACTTTTTGATAAAAACAAAATAAAATAACAGTTCTTAAAACTTTAATTTCCTTGCTGCTTTATAAATTCATGATCACGGTTGTGACGGAAATTGATTGATGAATATTGTGTAAATTAATTCCTACGGGGACAATTTGTAATTTTGTTATTGATTATACCCAGTCCTTGTGGGATTATTGGGTGGCTCTGTCTTATGATATAGTATTGGCGCAGACGCTAGTCTGCAAGGGCCCTTTCCTAAATGAAAGTGGTTTTGTTGTTGTTACGGTATCTACCTAATCTCTTGAGCACTTAAATAATTTTTTGAGCACTTATATATTTTTTCGAGCACTCTTATTGCGCAATTGTATATGTTGTAAATAGTCACATTATTGTTGGTAACAAATGTCGGAAAAGGAAACTCTAACTTATACTGATGAGTATATCAATAAGGTAGCGACTGGCCCGTCACTCTTAGGTCCACAGAATCCCAGTTCAAATCTTAGCACCCAACAGTCTACAGCTCGTAGCTCTTTGGAAAGACTTAATAAAAAACTAATCAGGACAGAGCTACATGCAAAATTCCTAACCGACTGTTTAAACAATAACATCATTCCTATTGGATTACAAGTCCGAAACTATCCGGCCATCTTCATAGACGACGAGGAGTATAAAGTAGGATTCAGCTTCGTTTCTAACAAATGCTCAAGGAGCTGGATGGTCCTGAGTATAGAGACGGCTCTGAAACATATTGATAAATTGAAATTAGAAATTGCTGAATTAGAGAAACAGATTCGAGAAGACACTACAGCTACTGACACTGATGAATTTCTAAAGAAATTGGATGCAATAATAACTGAGTTCCATAAAACTAACATCCTCAAAAAAACTGAAAAACTTCAAAAAGATCTTAAGAACTATAGCAAAGAACGCACATACCCATACCTAAAGAAGAACTTCTTCCAACAAACTGGGAATCAGTCCAACTGGGCCCCAAAACACACTACCTTCTCTGACACTGGGTCGTCCGGTTCGGACGATAGCCAAAATCGAGGAAGTGGTTCCAATTACAGAGGAGGCAGAGGACACAATCCATCATCCCCTTTTTTAGGCAGGGGCACTCCACAACAGAGAGGGCGCTCTCGGAACACCAGACGAGGATGGTACAGAAACCAGTACACCCCAGGGTTCCGCCAAACACGGAACAACTACTACGAGTGGTAGAATCCAATAGTGACGAAAACTTAACAGTAGTGCCAATTTTCAATTTATCATCATACATACTGAGCAGCAAAGAAACAGAGATCTTAAGTCATGGACTATCCTTTGTCCCCACCTGTAGAAACGATGCATTTATGACCTGTGTTGAATTACATAAATTCTTCCGCACGTTACGCTTAAAATACTTCTTTGCAAAAACTCCTATGACATACTCTACAAATATCAGTGGTCTCAAATGCCCCTCCACCTTTTTTCCACCTACCAATTTGATGCCGAAGGATTTAATCACCTTCGAGAATGTCGTATTAAATGAAATACAACAACTGTTTCAAGACAGGAAATACATAAGGTTCAACTTCTCGAAAGAAGATAAATCAGCTCTTCACGATCTAGCAAATCGTGATGATTTAATTATAAAACCGGCGGACAAGGGCGGAGGGATCATTTTACAGAATAAAACTGATTATGACAGAGAGGTTTTACGTCAACTTAACATCACAAGTCATTACAAAAAACTAAAAGGCGATCCTACTACTAGAATACGTAAGGATATTCTAACATTGACAACAAAAGGTTTGGAAGGGCAGTGGCTCAGCAAGAAGGAATTTGACTATATGAATAAAGACAACTACACCATCCCGGCGTTCTATACGCTACCCAAAATTCACAAGGATAGTCAATGTCCCCCGGGTAGACCCATTGTGGCAGGTTGCCAATCGATTCTCCAACCATTGGCAGAGTATGTCGACTTCTTCCTAAAACCTTTTGTACCCCTTACCAAATCCTATACCCAAGACAGCAGAGATGTCATTACTAAACTGGAAGGTGTTACATTTGATCCTACGTCTAACATCCTGGTTACTATGGATATCGCCAATCTATATACCAGTATCCCGCAGAATGAGGCTTTAGTAATAATTCTAAAGGTCTTAGAAACCAGGCCACGTCCTCACCAGGTTCCTTCTGATTTCATTGTTCAATGTGCGAAGATTGCCCTCAATGAAAACTATTTTATCTTCGGAACAGATTTCTATGTCCAATTACGGGGCGTAGCAATGGGCGCAATTTTTGCTCCGAACATAGCCAATCTATATGTGGCTGCGTTCGAAGACAGAGCAATTTACTCAAACAACCCTTTCAGAGATAATTTACAACAGTATCTTAGATACATTGACGATGTCTGCTTAGTCTGGAATGGTACGGATGAAAAATTAGACAGATTTTTTGTATGGTTAAATCAACAAGATGTTAACTTAGACTTCACCTTAGAAAAGGACCGGACTATGATCAGTTTTTTGGACTTATGCATATTTAATGATAACAATGCATTATCCATGCGATTATATACAAAACCAACAGCTAGAAACACGCTTCTAAAATATGACAGTCAACATCCTCGTAGCCTGCGAGATAACCTCCCGTTTGGGCAATTTTTGCGGCTTAGACGCAACAGTACCAAAAAAGAGGATTATTTCCGTGAGGCCAGAGTTTTACAGTCCAAACTAATGATGCGTGCATATCCTCATAGATTAGTAAAAAAGGCAATGAAACGCGCATGGTACTATGACCGGGACTCTCTACTAACCAAAAAGGTTCATTCCGATACAGTGGCTAATATGACCAATCCCGTCACTTGTGTAATGACATTTGGATCAGAATCAAACCAGATCAGGACTATCATTAAAAATAACTGGCACTTGATAAAAAAGGTGGAACCTCAGCTAGCACAACCGAGATTTGCTTTCAAAAGGGGGAGAAATCTAAGAGACCATTTGGTGAAGGCATTCAAAGAACCACCAGTAACCACACTTCAATCACAGTGGGGCTTAGCACCGATTACTGGGCATTATCCCTGTGGTAATTGCACTGCTTGCGAAACCACAAAAGTAATGAAGGGTTGCACACTAAATAGCAAGGAAATAAAATTCTTCCATCATTCGAATTGTAACACGAAAAATGTTATTTATTGTATAGAATGCCCGTGTTCACTCCTATACATAGGTAAAACCACGCAAGAAATAAAGAAACGCATTCTGCAACACCAATCACGTATAAGGTGCAATGTCACTACAGCCCCACTTGTTGAACATTATCATCAAAAAGGTCACGCCCCTAATGAAATGTGTTGGTTTGTGATTGATGCAATTAAATGTACTAAAAGACATCATAGTGTGGATCGTCTTCTCACCCTCAGGGAGAACAAATGGATATGGACATGTAACACCGTAGAGAGGGGATTAAACTCTGTAATCGAATGGCACGCTGTGTCTCTGCTTTAATTATGGTCCCTATTATCTGAACTCCTAAATTTCTGGTGACACTTCCTTACTGTCGAATATGTTACATTCTAATATTTCTGGACAGTCTCCCATGTATACATTAGATCCATGTGAGTACTTGTTGTGTGAATTAGTACTTTTGTCGCATTGGATTGGGGGTGTATACCTAACCTGCTTTTGAAATGTAGGAGCATTTGATGATTTGGAATATGTTCCAAGATGGCCGCCTTAGTGGTCTAACGCAGATCCCTCTACAAGTTCCCCGTGTCAATGATAGCACCGTAGAAATATTCGCACTTTGTTATCAGTGCTGCATTGAGTAACAATAAAGTATTGGGTAGTCTTTTGTCCGTTACACCGCAACATCTAGTTAAAAATTTCTCGAGCAGTTTCGGGTGACGTCATCGCGTCGCCGTCCCTAAAGGAAATGCGGAAGTAGCCGGGACCGGCACTCGCATTTTCAACTGACCGAAAGATAGATAGGAACGCTACTCTTCTCGACCAGTAAGTACCGTACCACTTCCTTGTCTAACGCGTTAGCATAATAGACAGCGTGAGTGTGTGTTGTCTCGCGCATGGGATATTAAGATTATTAACTTATCCACAGGTGACTCAGGCGCTGCTGTCGAAGTGTTTGTAAGATGCCTGCATTACGTTTAGAAGTCGTTCCTGGTGCATCTGATTGAAATTGAATTCGGATTGAATCACGTACTTTACGTTATCAGTAAGTACGATGTGGGTTCCCTAAGTTGATTAATGAATTGAGTCAGTACTGCATACGTTTGGACCTAGATTACATGAGCTTAAAGCACTGAAATAGATATACTTGTTTACAGGTGACTTTGTCGCTGTTGAACCAACCACCGCATTTACAACGTTGAGCTTAGACTCTTTTGAGAGTGGGCTATGTAAGTAATTCTTTGCAGTGATAGTCTCTCTACTCTATATCAGTTCTATACCGACATTTATGATCCATCATTTTATATTTGGTTTTTAGATTGGTTAAACTACTCAATTTATCCTAGTCTTCATCACCTCCGGCTGGAGGTCGATTGGTAAGATTTTTATCGTGTACATAGGTTTCTGTTACCAGTTCATGCACTTGGAATAAGGGTCATCTTTTCTCACACTATGGTGGGTTTCATGATTTGTAAATAGTCCTTAATGTGGGTTTGGCACTTTATTTCCGGTGTTAAATGCTTAGATTAGATACTTTCTAGAGAATGTTTCTATTGCTCTCCCCCTTGGGTGATTAGACGATACCTAGCAGGCAAGGTATAATTTGGTGTATCTATTTTTAGATATATACGGGCAACCAGTCCTGATGATGGTCCGATGGATTCTATGTAACCAACGAGGGACCGAAACGTCGACGCACGACACCACTCTATTTGTTTCATTGTTTGAATGTTTGTTACAATGAATGAATTTTGTTATAATTACTATTGTTTTGCATGGTAATGTGTTTCCTATGCTAAAAAACAAAAGGTGTCCAATACTACAATCAAAAGTATATATATTGTGTAGTATTCCTTGTTGCCATAAAAAACTTTTTGATAAAAACAAAATAAAATAACAGTTCTTAAAACTTTAATTTCCTTGCTGCTTTATAAATTCATGATCACGGTTGTGACGGAAATTGATTGATGAATATTGTGTAAATTAATTCCTACGGGGACAATTTGTAATTTTGTTATTGATTATACCCAGTCCTTGTGGGATTATTGGGTGGCTCTGTCTTATGATATGGGATTAACAGGGGGCATCATAGGTGCCTCCTCGGCCCCCCCAAACGGAGGCCGCAAGGCGAAGGGGGCCCTGCTAGAAGCCCCCAATGTCGCTTTCCGACAGGCTTTCCATGTCAGAAATGCCAACATGGAAAGCCTGTCAGAAACCGACATCGTAATCCCTATGGCAGAAACTCTGTCCATAGGGATTCTGGGCCGGTCCACGACTGGTCGAGGGGCTCATTGAGCCCATCAGAAGCCAGCCAGAATGACCAGCATGTTTGAATTCTGACCGCCATATTCATAATACCGCGGTTGGAATTCAAAACGCGGATGTCGGTCAGAAAGCCTCCAACCTTCGGTCAGATGCTTTCCGACCGACATTCAAATCGGCCAGGTTAATCAGCCATGATGTATTGGATCCTCCCCCCGTCCCGCCCCATTCCCCTGCTCCATACAAGTACATCATATTTTGCATCATTTTTAAAAAAATGTATATTCTCGCAATAACATATAAAAGCACCAGGCAACATATCTGGGGCCAGTCCCCGTAAATGCATAGCAATAACAACAACCATAAACATCAATCCACCAACCCACCCCAGCCAACCAGCTTCAAAGAACATGTTCAATAGGTGGCGTCCTAACAGACCTATATAACAGTTCTAGGATTCCGATGGAATCCTGTTGGGTCCCAGGGTCTTGTTAAAGTTCAGCTTCGCTGTGGTAGCTTGAATTTCGGCCAATGTGATTTCAGCATCAAGTGCAACACATGCCTCAGCATCCAATACGGGAGTGACTACAGACTCCAAGTAATGTTCGGTGCATCCATTTGGCCTTCGCTTCCCACTTTCCCAAACATGCAAGGAGCTTCTCAGCCTTTTCGTCGGCATCAGTCAGTTGGTGTAGTGTGGCTAACATTTGAGTCTTTGCTCCCTCTTGTGCCAGAGCTCGGTTTTTGTTCCTCTGGAGTTCTAATTTACTAAGGCAGTGGGGGTCTGGCTCAGGTCCCAGGTCTCCACTGAGCTCCAGAATATAACTCTTAAGCCACTCCAGGGTTTTCACTACCCCCTTTCTTTTGGGCTATCATGTTCTGAGCACTGTCACCTTCCAGTCCTGTAGATCGCATTTGTTGAGTTTCCAGCCGGTCTCCCAACCATGGCTCCTATTCAGCTTCACCAGCGAGGTTAGTGTGCAGAGAAACCTTGGGGCAGGTAGTCTGCCTACTGTATGGTGCCTACCACCCCGACTGGGGCAAAGGTGTAGTCAAGGTGGGAAAACACTCGGAGGGCCCTAGAGAAATAGTAGTAACTTTGATCGCAGTGGTGTGCGTGCCTCCATATGTCCCAGAGGCCAAGAGTGGCAGCGAATTTGCGAGTGGAGTGGGCTGTGCAACCTAACCTGTGGTTCCTGTCCTAACCCACTCTAATACCATAACATCGTTGAAGTCCCCTTCCATAACGTGGAGTGAGGAGTCCGCCAACAGCAAAATGTCATCAAGCTTCTCCAGCGTGTACTACGAACGATTCTATGGGGCCAAAGACCTGGGAGACATGGATGGGGCGCTGCACTACATGGAGCAGATGGAGATACCAACGTTATCCCCGGAAACCTGCTCGGCGCTGGAAACGGACATAACGCTGGACGAGGTGTCTGAAGCCATAACTAAATTGAAAACGGGCAGGACGCCGGGCCCTAACGGGTTCCCAGCGGAATTCTTTAAAAAGGCGACTGATCTCCTGACACGCCACCTTAAAAACCTCTTTTACTGAATCATACCAGCAGGGAACGCTGCCACCAGACCTCACATTGGCCACCATTGTGCCGATATATAAGGAAGGCAAACCTAAAGAGGATTGCGCATCCTACCGCCCCATTTCTCTCCTTAATATGGAGGTGAAGGTGTTAGCGACGATCTTAGCAACTCGCATGAGATTGGTAATCCCGGACCTTGTCCATGCGGACCAGTCGGGGTTTCTCCCTGATAGAGCAACAAAATTAAACCTCAGGCGCACGCACAACTGGCTGCAAGAAGTCAAAGGGAGGAGCGAACCACATTGGTTCCTCTCACTCGACGCAGAAAAAGCGTTCGACGCGGTGCACTTGCCCTTCCTCATGGCGGTGCTCCAAAGGTTTGGCTTCGGACCAAAACTGCGTGGCTGGATACAGCTCCTATACACCGCCCCGAGAGCACGAGTGAGAGTGAATGGGAGACTGTCCCGCGAATTCCGAATCGAGAGAGCTACACGCCAGGGGTGCCCACTGTCCCCCCTCCTATTTACTCTGACCATCGAAATATTGGCACTTAACATAAGGCGGAACCCGGACATCCAGGGCTTCTCACTAGACCCCTCAATGGCGGTGCAGGAAAAAATATCACTGTACGCCGACGATGTCTTGCTGTACATCACCAATCCCGACACGACAGTGCCAGAGTTATTTAGGGAACTGGACAGCTTTGGGGCAAGAGCAGGCCATACTATAAACTGGCACAAGTCGGTTCTTTACGACTAACAGAGAAGGGAGCAGTGGGGAGACGTCCCTGAACGCCTGGTCACCACATCCACGGGCTTGCAATACCTAGGTATATATATTACTCTAGACAGGAAACTCTCATTCTCCAAAAATATAGACAGAATAATGGGATACGCGGTACAGGACATGGCCAGATGGAAACGGTTGCCGCTCACGCTTCTGGGCAGGGCGGCGATGTATAAAAGGATCACCCTGCCGAAGTTCCTCCAAGCCCTCCAAAATGAATACTACCCACTCCCAACAACTGTGATACGGAAGATACATGCCGATCTCCGCACCTTTTTATGGCTGGGAAAGAAACCGCGGATAGCCCTACAGACGCTCCAACAACACCAATATAGCGGAGGTATCTCCCTACCTAATTTAGAGGCCTATTACTGGGCGGAACACCTGTCCCCGATAAATGACTGGATTCATGTTCCGGCGGACCACCCGACATATGCACTCGAAAGATATAAACTGTCACCCGAAAACATACTACACTATCTGTATGGTGGTAAAGTTAGGAAGTCGCTCTTACCAGCAACAGTGATCACACTGAAAGCTTGGCGGCAGGCCACCAAACGCACTGGATGGGAGGGGAGACCCACCAGGCAAACATCGTTATGGCACTGCCAGTGGCTGACAAAACTCGGTAAGCTCAGGGGCTTCCAAAGGTGGGACGACATCGGCATATCAAACATAGGCGATGTGATATCCAGGGGTGAACTGAAGTCATTCCAGTCCCTTCAGAACGAATTCGGGCTGCACCAGTCACAAATGTTTAAATACACGCAACTAAGACACGCTTGGAGGGCACAAAATATCACACTTACGGAAATACCTGAATACGCACCACTGGAAGGCAGACTCCTCCAGGAACATATAGTGAGCAAAGCGGTTTCCCTCACTTACAAAACCCTGACCAACAATATGCTGGGTGACTTGACGAGACTTAGGGGTTTATGGGAGGCCGAGGTGGGGGCGATGGAGGATTTGGATTGGGAGATTATTCTCATGCACCCTCGAGAAGTAGCGATCAAATCTAGGCTACGTCTCATTCAATTAAACGTGCTGCACAGGATGTATTTCGACAGAGTACATCTCCTAAAAATGGGGAAAATAAGTGACCCAACTTGCCTTAGGTGTTGCCAACAGCAAGGAGACTTCTATCATACCATATGGGGTTGCACAAACATACAAACCTACTGGTCGCACATTTTTACAAAACTCGGGGATGTGTTAGGGGTAGAACTCACACCAGAGCCTAAACTAGCCCTACTGGGCATGACGACTGAGGTAGATCTGCCGCGACCTTTGCTCATTATTTTGGTACTAGCGTTGGTAGTCGCAAAAAGGGACATAGCGAGATATTGGGGGGCCGCAGAAGCACGAACATTGAGGAATGGCGACGAGGGCTGGACCTCTATATGGCAGCGGAAAGGGTGACATATAAGGCGAGAGGGTGCCCCAAGAAATTCCGTAGAGTGTGGGCCAAGTGGAGACAGTACCACGGCTTGGAGGGGGGACAATGAGGGAATGTACCGAAGGGAAGGGGAGGAACGAAACTGTGAATGTATCATGAAAACAGGACGGTGTTTACTGTAAACCCCGCGATGGGATGAATGAGGAAATTGAGAACAGGTTGTGCAATAGAAATGCTAAATAAATGAGGCGAGTATTGTGGGGGGAGGGGTGGGACGGGAGTGGGAAGGTTGCACATAAGTATGTCAATGTACCCGGAGGATAGGCTTCGGAAGCAGCCCAAGGTGTAAGACGTGGCTCGGCACAAGACATTCGCATTAGCGGCAGCTCAGTTAAACTGTTGGGGACGGGGGGATAAGAGTTGGGGGTTTATGGGAACATACCTTAAACAAAAAGCAGATGATCAATGTGATTTGTAATGCCAATACCAGCTCCGCTGGTATGCCCGCAATACGAAACCTAAAAATGCCGCCCGACCTCCGGGGTGTGGGCTGAATGGCCGTGTACACTGTGTTCTACGTTATGACTTTCCCACGTCGGGGACGGCTGAGTTATGCATCCTATGCTAATAATTTTCTTGGTATCTGCAAATAAAAACAATTTAAAAAAAAAAAAAGCTTCTCCAGCGTGGGTGCTGCAGGCAGGGGGGTGCATACACGCTGAGCAGTGTAACATTCTGTTCATCTGCAGGGCACCCTTTACTGCCATATGTCTACCTGATGGGTCTGTTTACTGTTTAGTTACTCTGAAGGGCAGGTTCTTCCTGGTCAGAATGGCTACACCTTTGACCCTGATGTGTAGCCTGGATGTGCTAGTGTGGTATAAGCTCCCATCCCCAGAAATCTACACTGTGTCCCCTTGAATGGGTCTCCTGTAAAAGTTCCACATCTTGTTGTAGTCGTTTAATGTATTTGGTCACCAGGCTTCTCTTGACCTTGTCTCCCAGACCATTCACTTTCCAGGATAGGACTAGGATAGGACTGAAAGAGCCCTATCGTCCAATGGTGGAGTATCCAACATGCTAGGCATCAGCCAATGTGTCCGTGTTTTCTCTCCCTGAACTATCACATCTTTGAACACCTTAACCTGTATCTGACCCTCCCTACCCCATGTGAGAGGGTGTCCCCATAACATAACTGAAACCTACTCAACAAGGGAGTCTCAGAGGTTTCTAGCCCACCACCCCACACACCAATTCGCATCCTTACCACACTGTCACATGACTGGAGCCGACCACCCCTGTATGTGGTAGCTCTGTACTTGCAATTGAAAAGTAGTCCGCTCCAACTCTCTGAGCAGTCCATGCTAGGGCAAGAGGATTCTCACTCTATGGCCCCAGATCGTGCCCTCAATCCCACAATTATATTGCCACTGTCAGTCTGAATGCTGTGGCTTCTGAAGGGGTGACCTTAGACTCTTGTTCTGTTAGCAATGGCTACCGCCAGGGGTGAGAGGTCTATGATCCAGTCTCTTAGTCATCACCGGTATATCCATGCATGGATTCCCCCATCAGAACAGTCAAGCTCTTCTTAAAGGCAACTTCCAGTTCCCCTCTGTGTCCAAGGAGACCTCCAGTTCCCTCTCAGGGCCCGTGCCCCACCAGGGTGTCTCCCACCTCTCCTTCGCAGAAGGTGGTCTCTCCTCTGATGCCGCTGTTTGTCTTTGGGTCGAGCCCTTTCCCCTCAGGTGGGGTGCGGGGCAGATTCTCACCCCTCATGCCTCTGCACCCTGCGACATTCCTCCCAGCCACTCCAATGCCTCCTCAGGGGTTTGGAAGAACAGTGATTTCCCTTGAAATAAGACTTTCAGCTTAGCAGGGAATAAAATCATGTACTGCAGTTGGAGACTTTGAAAATTGGCCTTCACACTGCAGCTGAACCTCCTTGATGTAATCTGAGAAGATCAGAATCTTGGAGTTCTCATGCCGCACCTCCCCCATTTTGTGTGCCACGTGAGGATCATGTCCCTGTCCTGCAAGTTTAGTGAGCATGCTATCACAGGCCTTGGGGAGGCCCGAGCAACCCACAAATCTAAGATTGTTCAGTTGAGCATGGTTTTCAGCATCCTCAAGTCTCCACACTGTGTCCTTGGTAGTGGCTCGGGCTTCTGTGACTTTCTTGCAAAGTCCCTGGACCGTGTACTCCAGCTGAGAGATCCTTATTGTTGCTGAGGAGACCCTCTCTGCCATATTGCGGTGATCCTGATGCAAGAAGGAGACTATAATTGCACCTCACCAAATCTTCCCTCTAAAGCCTCTTGGTAAGACTGGAAAGCTAGGAGAAGGGCATCATTATGAGGCATTGCAGGTGGAGTGTCATCCATTGGAGGCGTTACTACCTTTGTGTAGCAGTCCATTCTCCCCTGACAAGGGGGCTTAGGTTCTTTGTCACCGACAATGCTCCCAACACAAGAGTGCTATCCTGTATGCTCCAGTTCAGTTAGATCTGCACTTGATAGGGCAATGTCCCAGGCCAAGCCTCACTGGGATAGGAGTGCAATACGAGTCGTCACCGTTGCACCTCAGGTCAAGGGAGGGGAAAGGCCACCCTCCGATTTACTCATCTCCAATGTTGCTGTGGCCTGGACAGCGAAGGACTAGCCATCATTCCCCAGCTGGCAATAAACAGGAAGGGCTCCGGTCCCACGCTGATGAAATCCAATCCACAAAGGCTTTTAATGGTCGGAGGATGTTATGTTATTTTATGTTAATAGGCTTGTAAAGCTCACTTCTACCCAAGGGTGTCCTGGCGCTGAGCACTGCCTAACTGGTTTCCGGGAATGAAGATGATTTATTCAGAAAACAGCCATGTTTTCAGTACCCTCCTGAAGGAGAAAAGCTCGGTAGCATTCCTGAGATGAGCTGGTAGGCGGTTCCAGGCTTTAGCAGCACAAGCGATTAAACTACTGCCACCCCAATTGGCTTTTTTGACTTGGGGGATGGCCACTTGCTTTACCTCAGAGGAATGCAACGCTCTTCCGGGAACATACCATTGAAGGCGTTTTCTCAGATAGTCAGGGCCACTGCCAGTCAAGGACTTAAAAACCATGCAAAGCGCTTTGAATTGTGCACGTTGTTTTACTGTAAGCCAGTGGAGATGCCAAAGTCCCTTTCTAACTGAGACAAACCTAGGTGTGCCCATTAACAACCTGGCTGTCGCATTTTGGACCAGCTGGAGTCTGTTCAGATGTTTCTTATGAATATTCAAATACAGACTGTTGCAATAATCCACCCGGGACAAATTGAGCACAGTTACTGCCGTCCTAAAGCTATCCTCAGGTAGGAGAAATTGTATTTTCCGCAATACTGTGAGAAGATAAAAGCTTGTCGAAACAACTCCGCTAACCTTATCGTCGAAGGCAAGTTTGTTATCTAAGATCACTCCAAGTTCTTGGCTTTCCTAGTAGGGGTTGGGGGTGTTTCCATTTCTTCTAGCCACCAGTCCAGAGTCCAGAGATTTGGATTGTTGCCAAAAATGATGACCTCCATTTTGCCTGCGTTGAATTTTAGGCAGTTTGAGGACATCCAGCCGGCAATGGCTTTCATGCAGTGTCAGCATCTTAGGCCAGCTTTCATTTCTTTACCTCGCTGTAAGGACAACACAATGTGTGTGTCGTCCGCATAGGATGTTAATTGGAGCAAGCCCAAAAGATCTTATCAGGGCTGACAGTGGCCAACATAGATATTAAAGAGCGCGGGGCTAAGGGATGATCCCTGTGGGACTCCACAGGGAAGGGATAACAGCTTCATACCCAGATCCACCTTCTGAGTTCTATCAGCCAGGAAAGATTTTAGAAGATTCCAGGCTTTGCCCTGAATCCCCACAGCCGATAAACGATCCATCAGAACATCCCGAACATCGCAGTATCGAAGGCTGCCGAAAGACCCAGCATAATCAGGATCTCCGCACTCCCCTGGTTCACCGCCTCTCGCACCTCCTCCGTGCCTTTGATCAGGGCAAGCTCTGTGCTGTGTTCTGCATGAAAGCCATATTGCATAGAGTATAACAGATTGTTGCTCTGAATGAACTTGCTAATTTGTGCGTTCATAGCCCTCTCGATCATTTTGGCCGGCAGTGGGAGGCGAGAGATAGGCCTGTAGTTGTTAGAATCACAGAGATGTGCCCCCCCCTTGCTGACCGCGCTGCTTCGCGCCAACGGTGCCTGACTCCAAGATGGCGCCCTTGGGGACATGCTTCCTACGACCGGCAGCCACAGGCTCCAGGGACACCAACGCATGCCAGGGCCGATGAACCCACACACAACTCTCCGGGAACCAGCGCTACCGCATCCATAGCGTCAACACGGCCTTCACCCCGCACGCTCAACGCCACCACCCACATTGTGCTCAACTGGGCTCTGGTGAGAGGCCCCTCCTTCCCTTCAAACCTTGTTTCAAACTTTGCTGCCTCCCATCTCTGCTGGGCGCCTGTGGTCTTTCTCCCCTGACCCTCTGGCCTCCGGATTGATCTCCTCTGCCCCAGCTCCTCTTGAACAATGAGTCTGTGACTATGCTGCGGACTGCCCTTCTCCCCCTGGACCTGCTGGCTATGTCAGCCCTCTTCCTGGACTTTCGGACTTGGACCTTTGTGCTCCCCGCCATTTTCTCTGTATGACTCGCCTCTTCTTCTACCTTTCTCCTCCGCCATTTTAGCGTTCTCTGACCTCCCCCTCTGTCCTTTCTACTTTCCTACTGTCTCTCTTGTTGCCTCTGACACACTCCTCAGTGCCTTTTTCACCACTATCTGCTTCCCTCTCTCGTTTATCTCACGTGCCTGCCCTTCTCTGTGACTCTTAGAGTATATCCAGTCCTATCCCTTCCCTATGTATATAGAGATAACTCTAATCACTAGTATATGCAGTAGACCTTTCTACTCTCTACCATTCCTATGTGACTCTTAGAGTATATCCATGTGTATCCTTACCCTATGTATATAGAGATAACTCTAATCACTAGTATATGCTGTAGCCTATGTGACTCTTAGAGTATATCCATGTCTATCCCTTCCCTATGTATATAGAGATAACTCTAATCACTAGTATATGCTTGTGGAAGGGGAGCGACCCTCACCTCGACCGGGCAGCGCCCGAGCAGCGACTTCCTGAACGCTAACCCTCCTGCGTCCCTGACGACCAGGACTTCTCCTTTCTTTTTCCCCCTGCAGGAAACTGACCGACCAGCGGGGTCGCGCACTGACCCGGAAGCGGCTTCCCGTGACCCCAGAGACCCCGGAAGTCCGGACCCGGAAGCAGCCTCCTGTATACCCGGAAGTCCCGCCCCCAAGATCAGCCCGAGACGCAGAAAAGCCGGCAACGAAGAGAGGAGAGTCTCTCAGGCAGCAGACTAGTGGCAGGAGACAGAGCGTAGAGAACCAGAGACGGAAAGCGGAAGGAGTGTGAGGAGCGAAGACGAGGAAGCGGAGGACGTCTGGACCGAGGAGTGGTGGAGTCCTGAGGAGGTGGCTGGAGAGCGGCTGCGACTCGCTGGAGAGTTGCGGCGGGGCACGTGAGTACACTGTCACCTTTTCTCCGTGCCCCTCTGTAGATGCCTGTAAATACTTGTATAGAAGTAAAATTGCACTGATAGATCACTAAAGCACTGTAGTATATTTAGTAGCGGCACTGCACCACTCTCTGTACCATAGACCCTGTAATCCCTCACCCACCTGGGCACTTTCTCCCCATTCCCTTTACTTTCCCCTTTCCCCTACCTCTGAATCCTCCCTTACCGTCCCCGTCCTCACGTTCTGCGTTATCCCCTCACGACCCGGGTGTTGGTGTTAGTACTCCGACGGTCCATGCCAAAAGGACTAACTGCCCTATCTCTCTGTTCCCTCCGAGGCTACACAGGATCCGCCTGGTGATCAGAAGACGCCCCGAAGACCCCACTGTCCGGCTGACGCTCGGGAGGGCTCTACAACTACCAGACTCCTACCCCCTTCGCTGTCCGGATTAAGAACATTAAATAAAAACAGCTACCATAGCGAAATACATACGGCCTCCACGCCTGTTATTCCGGTCCGCACCAAACCCCAGTCCACACTTGGTGTCAGAAGTGGGATCTACCGGAAGCATGGAGGCCGCAGTGAAACAGCTAGCAGAAAGCCAGGAGCTGCTAGGGAAGATGATGGAACGCTTCCTGAAAAAGGCCGAAGACGACCAAGGCCAGCTCCACGATGTCCTAAAGGACCAGGGCACCGTGCAGGATCAGGCCCTTGGGAGGCTAGCAGACGTCATGGGACAACAGAAACCAATGACCTCCCTGCCCTCTGTGGTCTTGCAGAAGTACGTCCCGGGAGAAGACCCGGATTTCTTCTTTACAAACTTCGAGCGTCTGGCACAAGCCGCTGCATGGCCGGTCGATCGCTGGGGACACTACTTGGGGCCTCTGCTGACGGGGGAACTACAGGCAGCCTACCAACAGGCCAACGTTCAGGGACAAACCCCTTACCAGGACATAAAGACTTGTATCTTGGAGAGGCTAGGGATCGACGACGAGACCTATAGAGTTCATCTACGACAAGCCCGAGAAGGACCCCAGGAAACACCCCGGGCTTTGTCTTTTCGCATCCAGGATCTAACCAACCGCTGGCTGAAGCCTGCCACGACCTCAAAGGAGGAGATCCTTTCCAAAATCTATTTGGAACAATTTCTGGCCTCACTGCACCCCGCCACCCAGAAATGGGTACGACAACACGCCCGCCTAACCCTAGACAGCGCCGTGGAGATTGCAAGTGCCTACAGCCAAGCACAAGACTTCCAGAAGAAAGACGAACACCCTCCTCGGATGCCCCATGGAAGTCACACTCGACCCCAAAGGCCTGCCGTTCCCCGAAAACCAGAACCCGTTCCCTTGTTTCCGTTCCCTGTACTACCAAGACCCAATCTACCCGGCCATCAATGCTACCACTGTGGAGGGCATGGACATATCGCCCGGTTTTGTCCACAGAAGGAAGAACCCATGGAGGTGGGGCTTGTAGGAACTATGTGTGTCTCACCACGGATGTCAGCCCTCCTCCTTTCCGGTTTCCCGTGAAGATTGACGGCCACCCTATGATGGCCCTCGCCGATTCCGGCTGCAGGCAAAGCGTTCTAAGGCCTCAGGAGATGCCCAACCCTATTGGGCCTGTGACCGGCATAGTGGACATTCAATGCATGCACGGTGATACAAAGAGGTATCCCACTACATGCGTCCATGTACAGCACACCTCGGAAGAAGGAAGACCCCTTACTGTAGGACTGGTGCCAAATCTACCGGAACAAGTGATCCTGGGTAGCGACTATAGCGGTCTTCCGCGTCTGCTACAAGACGCCACGGACTCCCTGGAAAGGTGGTGGACAGAGGCTCCCTTTTCTCGTAACCCTCCCCCCTTGGAACCAACAACCAAAGTCATGAAGTCGAGAGGACAAAAGAAGAAAGAAAAAAGGGCTCACACCACAGCCTATCCTGTCCAGGTGGACAACCATCCCTGGGAATCCGATTGTGAATTTCGAGCTGCACAACAGGAGGACCCGGTGCTACAGGACGCCTGGGGGCGTGCCCTGGAAAACAAAGACCCACTACACGTATGTCCTTACTTCTTCAAAAAGAACGGTCTGTTGTACAGGAAGGGTGGACCCCAACAAGACCCGCAGCTACTCGTTCCCGGTCCCTTTCGCGATAAAGTACTGTTCCTGGCTCATAGCCATTTGTTAGGGGGTCATTTCGGGGATGATAAAACTGGACAGACCATCCTGGAAAAGTTCTATTGGCCTGGGGTGTAAAAACAAGTGAGCCAATACTGCCGTGAGTGCCCAGTATGTCAGAAGAACAGTCTGTACCGGCCCCCAAAAGTACCCCTTCAACCCCTCCCTCTCATCGACGTCCCGTTCAGTAGGATCGGGATGGACCTCATAGGCCCCATGTTACCCTCAAAGAACGGGTGTAGATATGCTCTCGTCCTCGTGGATTACGCCACCCATTTCCCTGAGGCCATTCCGTTACGCCACCCAACCACCCAGAACATAGCAAAAGCTCTAGTCACCATCTTCACTCGGGTGGGTTTTCCCCGTGAGATATTGACAGACCAAGGCACCCCGTTTGTCTCTTCCCTTATGCGCCAGGTGTGTTCCCAATTGGGCATTAAGCAGATAAGGACCTCTGCCTACCACCCCCAGACCGACTGGCTGGTGGAGCGGTATAATGCCACCTTGAAAACCACCCTCAAGGAGTTGTTGGGTTTAGAGAGCCGTCGCTGGGAGGAAATATTGCCCTTAGCCTTATTCGCGATACGATGCAAAGTCCAGAGCAGTACTGGATACTCCCCCTACGAACTCCTATACGGGAGGGCTCCCAGGACCCTCTTGGATATGGCCTGGGAGGCTTGGGAGGCCGAGCCTGATCGTACCCGACCCCTACCGGAATATGTCGCAAATCTCAAAACCCACCTGGGCCAGATCCGGGAAATAGTGAGACAAAACATGATGACCGCCCAGGCCACCCAAAAACGCCAGTACGACAGAGGAGCCAAGGCGAGATCCTTTGTTCCCGGTGACCTAGTACTCCTCCTCATTCCCTTCTCCGACCACAAGTTGCTAGGCCAGTGGCAAGGGCCGTATCCGGTAACGAGACAAGTGACCCCTGTCACATACGAGATTGAACTAGACCACACCCGCAACCAGACACAAATATATCACGTAAACCTTCTAAAGAAGTGGGAGGGCCCCCAGCCGGTACTAGCCAGTATACAATGCCAAGAAACCCTGCAGTTTGAGTGTTGTTTGGACCCAGATCTACCCGAAGGCAAGCGACAAGAGCTAAGGAACACCCTATCACCGATACAGGCGGTATTTTCCTCTCTGCCCGGGCACACAACGGTCATAGAGCATGCCATACACACAGAACCCGGGAAGACCGTGAGACAACGCCCCTACCGGGTCCCTGAAGCACGCCGAAATGTTATCAGGGAAGAGACCAAACAAATGTTACAAATGGGCATCATAGAGCCGTCAATCAGTAGCTGGAACTCGCCTATCGTCCTCGTCCCCAAACCTGATGGCTCCACGAGATTTTGCATAGACTTTCGAGAGGTCAATAAAGTCTCAAGTTTTGATACGTATCCGCTACCAAGAGTAGACGAGATGATAGAACGTATAGGCAGAGCCAGCTACATTAGCACCTTGGATCTCTGCAAGGGATACTGGCAGATCCCCCTGAAAAGCGAAGATAAGACGAAAGCAGCGTCCTCCACGCCGGATAGCCTGTTCCAATTCAGAGTCATGCCCTTCGGGCTTCATGGGGCCCCTGCAATGTCCCAGCGGGCCATGAACATTGTCCTACAACCCCATGCCCGATACGCGGGAGCCTACCTGGACGACATCGTCATTCATAGCCATGACTGGCAAGAGCACCTCTCCCACCTGAAACGTGTTATCACCTCCCTGGGGGAATACGGGTTCATTATCAATCCCGCTAAAACCACTCTAGCTGCTCAATCCGTAAAATATCTAGGGTACCTACTTGGGGAGGGCGTTATCAGACCTCAGGACAACAAAATAAAGACCATCCAGACCATCCCCTTCCCCCAAACCAAAAAGGACCTCCGTGCCTTTCTTGGGCTGTTAGGGTACTATCGGAGGTTCATCCCCAACTTTTCCCAAACCGCAGTCCCCTTGACAGACCTACTGAAGAAAAACACCCGAACCGAGACCATGTTACAACACCCCACTCCTCAGATGTGGCAGGCCTTTCACGACCTCAAGCGATCCCTAGTGTCAGAAGCAGTCCTGATCAGCCTCGACTACACACAACCCTTTATTCTGCAAACAGACGCCTCAGACCAGGGTTTGGGAGCCGTGCTATCCCAAAAAGACCAGACAGGGGTGGAGAGGCCTATCCTCTACCTCAGCAGAAAGCTCTTACCTCAGGAAATGAATTACGCTGTAGTGGAAAAGGAAGCCCTGGCCATTAAGTGGGCAATAGAGAGCCTTAGATACTATCTAGATGGGCGGGAGTTTCTTCTATATACATATCACGCTCCCCTTGAGTGGATGGCAAGAAACCGGGGACACAATGACCGTGTGCTTCGGTGGTTCCTGTCCCTGCAACCATACCGGTTCAAGGCATTACACCGAAAGGGGGTAGAACAGGGTAATGCTGACTATCTTTCTCGGTATCCCCCACAAGAAAGACAGCTAGGGAAAGGGGATGTGGAAGGGGAGCGACCCTCACCTCGACTGGGCAGCGCCCGAGCAGCGACTTCCTGAACGCTAACCCTCCTGCGTCCCTGACAACCAGGACTTCTCCTTTCTTTTTCCCCCTGCAGGAAACTGACCGACCAGCGGGGTCGCGCACTGACCCGGAAGGGGCTTCCCGTGACCCCAGAGACCCCGGAAGTCCGGACCCGGAAGCAGCCTCCTGTGTACCCGGAAGTCTCGCCCCCAAGATCAGCCCGAGACGCAGAAAAGCCGGCAACGAAGAGAGGAGAGTCTCTCAGGCAGCAGACTCGTGGCAGGAGACAGCGCGTAGAGAACCAGAGACGGAAAGCGGAAGGAGTGTGAGGAGCAAAGACGAGGAAGCGGAGGATGTCTGGACCGAGGAGTGGTGGAGTCCTCAGGAGGTGGCTGGAGAGCGGTTGCGACTCGCTGGAGAGTTGCGGCAGGGCACGTGAGTACACTGTCACCTTTTCTCCGTGCCCCTCTGTAAATACTTGTATAGTAGTAAAATTGCACTGATAGATCACTAAAGCACTGTAGTATATTTAGTAGCGGCACTGCACCACTCT
Organism: Lissotriton vulgaris; assembly: GCF_964263255.1. Lineage (NCBI taxonomy): Eukaryota > Metazoa > Chordata > Amphibia > Caudata > Salamandridae > Lissotriton > Lissotriton vulgaris. The sequence goes on along the minus strand of NC_141697.1, from coordinate 85,873,333 downwards.
CTGTACCATAGACCCTGTAACCCCTCACCCACCTGGGCACTTTCTCCCCATTCCCTTTACTTTCCCCTTTCCCCTACCTCTGAATCCTCCCTTAGCGTCCCCGTCCTCACGTTCTGCGTTATCCCCTCACGACCCGGGTGTTGGTGTTAGTACTCCGACGGTCCATGCCAAAAGGACTAACTGCCCTGTCTCTCTGTTCCCTCCGAGGCTACACCGGATCCGCCTGGTGATCAGAAGACGCCCCGAAGACCCCACTGTCCAGCTGACGCTCGGGAGGGCTCTACAACTACCAGACTCCTACCCCCTTCGCTGTCCGGATTAAGAACATTAAATAAAAACAGCTACCATAGCGAAATACATACGGCCTCCACGCCTGTTATTCCAGTTCGCACCAAACCCCAGTCCACAATTCTGTAGACCGTTGTGCTCTCCACCATTCTTATGTGACTCTTAGAGTATATCCAGTCATATCCCTTCCCTATGGATATAGAGATAACTCTAACGACTAGTCTCCTATGTGGCTGTTAGAGTATATCCATGTGTATCCCTTCCCTATGTATCTAGAGATAACTCTAACGTCTAGTCTCCTAGGTGACTCTTAGAGTATATCCATGTGTATCCCTTCCCTATGTATATAGAGATAACTCTAACGACTAGTCTCCTATGTGACTTTTACAGTATATCCATGTGTATCCCCTCCCTATGTTGATAGAGATATCACTAGTATAGGCCTAGAGTATATCCATTTGTATCTCCTCCTTGTGTGATTTTATCTCTTGTACATTTGCAATTTTTTCTGTTTGTACCTTTTTTGTAACGCATGTAATCCTAAATCCGTATGCTTTCAACTGGTTCTTATGTAATGCAAAAATGTGCAATCTTTTTACGCATGTAACCGTCAGTCCTTATGTTTTCAACTGGATCCTATGTAAAGCGCTCTGACACCTTCGGGTAAAGTTCGCGCTATATAAAATTGCACAAATAAATAAATAAATAAAATAAGCCACCGCACAGCTTAGGCGCCGCCTCCCCCCAGCTTCTGAAGGACGCTGCTGAAGTGGGGATCTCTGGTCTCAGCTGATGCTGCTTCCCACCGAAGGTGACAGGTGAGCTTCAGTTGTCATGGTGGGGAGGGCTGGGTAGATGGAAACTTCTCTCTCAGTGGACTGGGGGAGAACTCTCACCTTCAGTGTGATCTTGCCAGCGATCCTGGGTCTGCGGGCCCAGCAGTTTTCTCCAGGCACCAGCACCCACCCACCACTGGATCTCTGGTGTGCGGTGAACATAATTAAAATGCGCCAGCTTAAACCCAGCATTGGATGAAACCTGTTTTACCAGCTCAAAGGTCATGATCCACTACTTAGCAGTCAGGGGCACTGCCAAATCCTCCTCTCATGCCCGACATGCCTTGGGCTCAGTCCTGACTGCTTTTAGTGCTCCATAAAGAAGCATCACCAGATGGCTGGTCATCCCCGCTGTCAACATCATTTGTAAGGTTTGCGTCTGCTTGCGTGTATTAGGGAAATCCGTCCATATTTCCTGCGCAGTACTTGCAGTTAACATTTTGTAGGAACTGGCCAACCCTCACAGTGAAGACCTTCACAAAGGTAAGGAAGTTCTCTCCCGGTTAGAAGTAAGTCACCCAACATCTTAAAACCTCCTTCCCTCAAGGGGGGCTACCTACATGTCTGCATTAATACGGCTAAAAGGCAGCAATGACCAAATGACGAGTACCCTGGTCACCACCCTCTCCCACACCCCTACGACTTGTTGGATTCCATATGGGCCATCACCAGGTGTCTTTGAACCTCTCATAAGCACTGCTAGTAGTGAGTGTGTGCCATAGGTGCCCTGAAGTAGTCTCCTCTCCCAGTTGTCCTTGTCTGATGCCTAGTGTGTCACGTGTTGTAGTTTAGAGGCATCATAATGGAGCTCCATGTCTGGGAGGCCCATGCCTCCCTCTAGTGGGTTCAGTTTGACAATGCCACTCTACTCTGCCTCCCAGCCCACACTAATGAAGTCATGATGCTGTCCAGGGTTTAATAAAAGCTGCAAGTTAGAATATGGATAATATAGAGACTTTTGAGGAGGACCACAATTTTTGCCTCCGTGATTCTTCCTGCCATCGACACCGGCAGTGTATTCCAGAAGTGAAGAGAAATCGTCAGTCCCTCAACAGAGGGTCAATACAGTGCTAACATTGTTCTTCTAATTAGTCTATGACCATGATGTCTAGGTACCTGAAGGTTTTAGTTTCCCAAGCAGTCCCATCAGAGACAGGGTTTCCTCTGGGGTATTACTTAATGCCCCCAATGGGAAAACTTGCGACTTGTGCCTGTTAATCTGCAATCCTGCTACTGCTCCAGACTCATCTAGCTGTGAAAGCAGCTGTGGAACCACCTTGGTGGGTCGCCGTAGATAGAATAACACGTCGTCCATGTACAAAGAAATAAAGTGTGTGGAGTCCGCCACCCCAAAACCAAAGCCTCGATATCTCCACGAAGTTTAGACACAAAGGGCTCCAATGCCAGCACAAATAGGAGAGGGGACAGCGGGCAGCCCTGTCTTGTACCTGTTGTCACTTCCCATCCCGCCGAAGCACCCCTTCCATAAAATATAAAGTAAAATTAACAAATTAATCTTGACTACACAAAATCACAACAATAAAAATTAAACAATTTACATTGTGAATAATCAATTAAATATTTAACAATAACAATAATCAACATGAAAACTAAAATAATTATAATTTAATTAACTTCCTACCTTATCCCCTACAAACTTAACAGCCTGCTACTAAGGTACACAACACTAATTAATTTAAAAAAAAAAGTTACACATTTAAATTACAAACTACATTTTTAACAATTATTAATAATTATATATGCAATACTACCACCTAAAACTTAATAGACTAACTAATATATAGTAATTTAATATATTAAAGCAGTATGTATTACAACTATATTAAAGTAAAGAAAATTAAATACAACATTCTTAAAAACTATACTATATAACAAGAAAATTATATTTTGACCACGATATCATGGTAGCCTGAAACTTTTTGACACACTATTCATATCACATAATATTTAGTATCCAATATTTGTGTTGTTCACCGCAGAAACAGTTTAACTACAGAGAACATTTTGTCAGGAGCATGACAAGAGTAACAAGTCAAGTGGTTTGCTGCCATGGCAGCTTAAGTCCAAAATTAAAAGGAAGCCCATATAAGCAGTATATGATAAAAAGAAGATAATACATTGTCTTACTAAGGAACCACTTTATTCTTCTGTCTCCTCTCTCCAACAGAAAACTCCACAAACCAATAACTGCCAGTTGGCTAACATTCTAAAGCAGACTCCCCAGAACAATAGAGAAATACCAAGTGACGAGCAAGGGAGGGGAAGGAAGGATGGAGGTAACAAAGGGAAATACAGTTTCTGGCATCCCCTACGCTAACATGATAAGATAAATATTAAGAAGGATATACAAATAAATGTACATATATATATATATAATGTAACTGAGAGCTAAATAAATTAAGAATACAACCCCCCCCAAAAAAAAACAATAAACGAATGACAACATAAATATCAATATTAGGAAGGAAGAGGGTAAAAGTAAGGACATTTTAATGGGCGCAAATATAACCCTACTAGCGCCATGAACAGTTTACCCAGCCATGTTATAGTCACAGTGCCATATGGGTGCCACGGATTCTTTTATTTTCAGAAGAATTGTGTGTAGGGTACGAGGGGGAAAAGGATGGAGTAGGATTCTTATTGGCCGTCTTCTTGGTAATAGGATGAGTTTTGGACAATCTACCCATGCTCCATGTTTGACCATTATTTATGATATATAAGAACAACGAGAACAAGACCTCTGGCAGGTACAGGACAAGGATGTTCCCCTTGTTCCTGATCAATAGGCATTTAACAGAAAAGTATTGCTGTTAAGAAACCCCTCACCCATCTACCTGGTAGATGGCATGCTTCATCATCGGGGCCCAGCTGGATCACCGAGTGCGATCCAGCTGTGCTGCAAAGCCTGTCTACAGCGGAGCGGGATTTCGTGTGGAAAGTGAAACGTGCTAAGTGAAGTGAATTATGTGTTAAAAAATGCCTATTGGAAATACCCTTTTAAAAGTTTTAATGGAAGGGTCCTATGGCATAAGTAAAAACATACATGAGATATACTTGAGGTGAAAATGTCCCTCTATATCTCTGTCAAGAAAGTGCATGTCTACTAGTTTCAGCCTTCTCCGGTATTCGTGAGACTTTCTTCAGGACCATAGGTGTACGTGGACCAAAAACTTTATATGTCCACGGTCAGGTGAAGCTATATCAACGCGCACCCTAACGCGCGTTGTGCGTGTCGTGGATCAATATACTCACGGATCCATATCGTTAAGTACCTGTAAAGGAAGAAACGATAAAAGCAGCAATGCAAGGCATATCTTTCTGAACGTGATCAGGATCATTGTTATGGTGCCTATGGTGAGCGGGTGGAGCACACATAAAAAAACCTGCTTCATTCAGGCATGGAGTATGTCCAAAAATTGTGCCGCATGCACATGAACACTCCAAACAATGTAAATCAAACCTTACGTCTATATGTATCCAATTTTGAAGCACAACATGTTCTGAATACAGCATCCCCTTTTCATGACGAATTGGTGTTTTACAAGAGATACATCGATGATGTCCTATTCATTTGGCAAGGTACGGAACAGAAACTGGATAAACACACTAGACTCCAATCTGAGGTTTACATACTGCATGAGCAGGGAAAGTATCACCTTCCTAGATCTGGACATACTAGCACATGATGGTACCCTAATCACAAAAACACATTTCAAACCAACTGCAAGAAATTCCCTCCTCCGTTATGAGAGCTTCCACCCCAGAACTCTACGTGAAAATCTCCCATACGGACAGTATCTTAGGTTGAGACGGAACTGTAGCAAGGTCTCTGACTACAAAACTCAATCACAAGCTCTCACTAAGAAACTCTCAACTAGAGGCTACCCTAAAATGATTATCCAGAAAGCACAAAAACGAGCGAGAAACCAAAATAGGGACGCTCTACTTGAACCATTAGTCAAGCAACAAACTACCACCCTACTTACCTGTGTTACTACATATAACTCAATATCCACTAAAGTTGCAAAAATCATCCAGAATAACTGGCGGATACTGACTACTGGCAAATTACAGTGGGAAAAACCACTTTTTTCCTACAAAGGATCACAGAACATACGTGACAGTTTGGTATCCACCCGCCCAAGACAGAATAATAACAGAGAACAGACTGTCCTCAATTCCTGGGGATTACCTAACATCATCGAAAACTTCGCTTGCGGGAACTGCAGCGTGTGTCACTTGACCAGGACCACACAAAATCTGAACCTTGAGCCTGGTAAAATATGGCAGATCTGAAAACACACGAACTGTAATTCAGCCAATGTCATGTACATGATCACATGTCCATGTGATCTAAGGTATATAGGCATGACCTCTAGGAAAGTCAAAACCAGAATCTGCGAGCACAGAAGTAATATTCAATGTAAACGCAATACCACCAAACTCACTGATCACTTCCTCACTGCAGGACACACTACAAATGACATGACATGGGTGGTCATTGAGCCGCTTGAGAGCAACAGAAATAATCTACACAATGCCCACTTTGAGAAGGAACAACAATGGGTATATAGACTTCAGACCCACGTGACGGGCTTGAATGACACTGTGACTTGGAACTTAATATTAAGACCCTGAACCTTAGGCACCGCTAGCCTACTTTTTCTGTTCCATAGCTTTGCCCATTTCTAATCCATACCTTTCAGATTAACCTTATACAGATTGTCTGAAACATATAGACTCCTGCATTCTTTAATTATTGTGAAACGAGGCATGTTTTAATTATCCCTGTGAGGATACTGCCTTTTCCCACCAGGCAGTCGGGTGAGCGTAGGTGCCTCTCTGTCAGCTCTGCATACTCACACAGCGTTCCTGCTGTTGTCTGTTGGGATCTTATTAATTATGTTATTCCAACTCTCTTCTGTCATGCCCAATTTGCGTATTCACATCTTGACATACCTATCATCAGCGCTTAGAAAAATGCGCTACGCCCCCTTATTCCTGTGAGCTCTTGCGTGTGTTAACTGCTTTCACGCATGCGCTCCTCCCTCCGTAGAAGCCGCTACGTTCAAACAAGTTACCATTCTAGTTGCTAGTGGCACGTGATCGGTAGTCGCGATCACGTGGTCCATCTGTACTTCCTATTTAGCGTATACACTCGGAGCCTCTGTGTTTGCCGGGTCCCCCTCCGTACTACAGGTTTGGAAACTACGCTAGAGGCGAAGAACGTGAGTAATCTCCTCCACTGAGACACGCTTCTTTCCAGGTAGGGCAACACCTGCTGACATTTTTTACTCACGATACCACCTTCCTCCCCCTTTTTTCAGGGTCCTCTAGCACTCCAATGAGAGGTTGGACGGTCCCATGTAGCCATTTACCCGTTAAGAACAACGTGAGCTTCGCTGCTATATGTTACATTTTAGTTTGTCCCTCATGTGTCTCTGCATGTTCTTAACTGATTCTCTATATCACATTCTATGTGCTATAATTTTAATATAGAGGTATGACTGCACAAGATGTGCCAATAGCTGCATTTTTAAATCACCTTCAGAACTGCACACTTACAATTGGTTTAAATCTCACCTTGGCACATTGTAGCCACATAAGGTTTGATTTACATTGTTTGAATGTTCATGTGCATGCGGCACAATTTTCGGACATACTCCATGCCTGAATGAATCAGGTATTTTTATTTGGACTCCACCCGCTCACCATAGGCACCATAACAATGATCCTGATCACGTTCTGAAAGATATGCCTTGTTTGCTGCTTTTATCGTTTCTTCCTTTACAGGTACTTAACGATATGGATCCGTGAGTATATCAATCCACGACACGCACAACGTGCTTTAGGGTGCGCATTGATATATCTACACCTGACCGTGGACATATAAAATTTTTGGTCCACGTACACCTATGGTCCTGAAGAAAGCCTCACGAATACTGGAGAAGGCTGAAACTAGTAGACCTGCACTTTCTTGACAGAGATATAGAGGGACATTTTCACCTCAAGTATATCTCATGTATGTTTTTACTTATGCCATAGGACCCTTCCATTAAAACTTTTAAAAGGGTATTTCCTATAGGCATTTTTTAACACATCATTTACTTCACTTAGCACGTTTCACTTTCCACACGAAATCCCGCTCCGCTGTAGACAGGCTTTGCAGCACAGCTGGATCGCACTCGGTGATCCAGCTGGGCCCCGATGACGAAGCATGCCATCTACCAGGTAGATGGGTGAGGGGTTTCTTAACAGCAATACTTTACTGTTAAATGCCTATTGATCAGGAACATGGGGAACATCCTTGTCCTGTACCTGCCAGAGGTCTTGTTCTCTTTGTTCTTATATATGTATCTGGGGAAAAGGACAAGCACCAGTGTTTATTCCTCCCTCTCTTGTTGTTACTGAACATTATTTATGATAGCTATATTATGTTTGATTGCTACAATCTGCATGGGTTTGGAAAATTTGGAGCCATCATTTCCTTTGCTAGGATTCCTGACACATACCTTAATATGACTTGAATTTGCTTAGTGTGCGGTGATCTTGCATCTAGTGTGCCGTATGTTGGGCTGTACACCAACACCACCCCCAACCAGCTACGAAAGAATTTAATGCATGGGTTACTTCCTTTAAGGGCAGGGAAAGGGGATATGCCTGTGACTTGGTTGGGAATGGTATGGTGTGCTCATGGAGATTCGTGGATGGTTTGTTCCACCAGGATCATGTTGGTGCATGCTAACTGTATACATTCCTTGATCATTCTATTCATCCTCTCCACTAGGGCATTTGCTTTAGGACAGTAAAGGGGAGTTTTAAAATGAGTGATGTCCAAGTTCCTAATGAACTACGGCAATGTTCTCTATACTGGAATCAGCAAATCCCTGCCACACAAGCTCCAAACCACCCAGAACACCACAGCCAGACTCGTCCTCAGAACCTCACAACACAGGCACATGACCCAGCACCTACAAGACCTCCACTGGCTCCCCATTGAGAGGAGTGTAACCATCAAGCTACTCACCCACGCCTACAAATTCCTCCATAAGATGGGACCCACATACCTCAACAAAAGAGTCTCCTTCCACGTACCCAAAAGGAACCTCCGCTCCACCGACTTCACCTTGGTAGAGACCCCACGCATCCGCAGAACCAGAGCAGGCAGAAGAGCCTTCTCCTACGTGACAGCCAAAACCGGGAATGAGCTCCCAGTCATCATCAGATCTCCCCCACTTTGCACACCTTAAGCGAGAGTTTCAATACCTGGCTCTTTGACTGATCTGGAGCTGCATCCCCTCCACCCCCAGCGCCTTGAGACCCTCACGGATGAGTAGCGCACTTTACAAACCCCTGATTGATTGATTAACAGAGGTGAATTATACTCCATTGTCTGTGACTATATTAGATGGAATACCTTTTGTTACAAATGTGGCTTTCAAAAATTGAATAAGAGAATCAGTGGTGATTTGATTTACCATCCTCATCACAGTCCAATGGGACTGATTGTCTATTAAAATAAAGCAAAACATTTCAATACTCCTTTCCGATTATGGGGTCTAAAGCAAGTTTTTCCCATGGCTTGTCAGGGACAGGGACTGGAGAAAGGGGCGTTTTACAAGTAATTTTGGATTTTTCACAAATACCGCAATCATAATATTTTGTCATTTCTTAGTAAGAGAATCTGGTTTATATTAAGTTCATGACAGACTTCCCTAAATTTCCTGATTTCGTCACTAATAGAATCGATAGAATTAGGCCAACCCTGTAAGTTATATGTTTCAAGTTGAATCTTGGTTGGGTCCTTGCTCATACATTCTACCCATTCCTGTGACATGCTAGTTGTAGAGTTGACTTGCAAAATGGGATATTCTATAGTATCAAATTGCTCCTTCTTGTTTAACGGTGCTCTAGAAAGGTAATCTGGTGCAGAATTTAAGTTACCTTTACAGAATCTTTCTAATCCTAACACCCATCTTGCTATGCGAGGAATACTGCCCCCTTTGGGGTTGAACATGAATGTGAGAGGTTTATGACAGTACCTATGCAGAATTGTATGCCCCATAAGAAAAATGTGAAGTGTTTGACAGCCCAAAAACATGCTAGGGCTTCCGTTTAACTACGGAGTAATTCATTTCTGACTTTGTAAGGGTACGTGAGGCAAAGGCCACAATTTTCTCTTTGCCATCGATTATTTGGGAAAGGGTGGCTCCTAATCCCTTGTTACTAGCATCAGTGGTTATTATGGTTTTGCGGTTATGTTCAATATTGCATCAGTAAGGAGCTGAAAGAATAGCATCCTTTACTTTCATAAATGAGACCTGGTGTTCATCTAACCACTGATAGTGTGTGTTATTCTTTATCAATTCTCTGAGGTTGAAGGTGAAATCAGCAAAGTTTTTTTACATACTTCGCAATATATGCTGCTGGATCTAGTAATGATTTGAGTTCCTCTTTGTTTTCTGGAGCAGGAGCATCTCTTACATCTTCAACTAAGCAAATTTTGTGTTTAAAGCCATCTTTACAAATAAAATGCCCCGGATATTCTACTGCACCTTCGCCAAATAGGCACTTATCTTTCCACAAAGTTAAACCAGCATTCTTGAATTTAGAAAGTACTTCCCTCAATGTTTTGTCATATTCCTTGTTAGTAGCCCCATAAATTAAGACACCATCTTGAAAGCATAGGGTTTTTGGTACACCTTCTAAATCTAGCTGCAACCTTTTGAAAGAGTGCTGCCGCAGAGGCAAGTCCAAAAGGCATGCGGCATGCGGAGGAACATCAAGGTGCCCATAGGTGTGGTAAAGGCTGTTAGCCATCTGGAGTCTGGATGCAGTTCAACCTGGTGATAAGCCATAATGAGGTCTAAAACACTAAAACATGTGGCTTAACCCATTGTGCTTAACGTGTCATGGATGTGAGGTAAGGGATATCTCTCTACCCAGATATTATCATTGAGGTCACGCAGGTCAACACACAACCTAATATCTTCACTATATTTTTTTTTAGCAATTACAATGGGTGCTAACCAATCAAAGCAATCAATGGGTTGTATTATACCCAAGTTTTCTAGCCTCACAAGTTCTTTTTTTAAAGGCTCCCACATTAGATGAGGTATTGGTCTGGTCTTGTGTACAACTGGTTTGGCATTGGATTTTAACTTGATCTTATGTTGAAAATCTTTTAACATGCCCAATTCTTCAGAAAACACTTCCTGAAATTCACTAACTATGTATTCACTAGTGCCCAACTGATTTATTGTTAAGACTTGTTCAGGATTGTTGGGGTCAAGTTTGATACCCAATTCCCTTTGATGTTGCCAGCCGAGTCGGCTTGATCCTTCTTCTACTATGTAAACCTTGCCCACAATTGAACAGTCTTTGGAAGATAAGAAGATTTTAATGATACCTTTCATAGGATTGGGGTCTTTAGTGTACCCACTGTGTGAAATATCAGCAGAACACAAATTGCTCTTGTTGCCCCTATAATAGATTTATAATCTGTGTAGTTAATTAGGGTAAACGGTAAACATAAGTCAGCAAACATTTTAACCAAATTACCATTCAAATAAACATCACATACAGGATACTTGTGATTTATCTTCTGGTACAACATTCCCACAACCTTTCTTGGAGAAACTTTTGCATACTCTTGTTAAATTACCCCTTTTATTACATTTTCTACAAATAACCATTTTGGCTTGGCAATAGGGGTTATTGGCTAAATGGTTAATACTTCCACAGCGAAAACACTTGAGTTTGACATTTTCTGAATCCCCCAATTAGGAAGGCCATTTGTCATTCTTTATTTTGCATACAGCAAGTTCGGATCCCAAATTTACTATTTCTGAAACTTGCTCATTAGAGCCCAGGGATTTAATCTCTTTTATGCAGATGCCCGTCCGCTCAATGGATTTAGCTATTTCAATGGCTTCTTGAAGGTTGGGTGTTTTTGTAACAATCTCTCTTGTATTTTATTATTATTAGTGCATTGCACCAGTTGATCCCTTATGAGAGAATTGTTTAAATCACGAAATTCGCATAACTTGCTTAAACCTCTGACTACCGCCACAGAGGTGGAAACACTTTCTTGTTTGCCTTGGGATCTACTGAAGAATTTGTGCCCCTCAAGTACAATGTTAATCTTATCACTACAAGTACAATGTTAATCTTATCACCAAAATGGTTCTGTAACTTTATTAGAGTAGTTTTGTAAGCATCCATTTCATCCTCATCAGTGTCACTGTCGTTGGATGCTTTCTCAGGTTCTGGTAAAGACTCAAATATTTCCCTACTATGAGGACCTAAACTGTGGAGCAGTTTGTGTTTTTTTCTTGTAGAACTGAATTTCTCGCCTCCAATCGCTATTAAGTAAGATTCAAATGTGTTTTCCTATTCCTTCCATGGAATATTAGGTACACCAAATTCATTCAAGAAAGGTGCAGGTTGAGACATACTGCCATCATAGTATTACAGATTAAAAGATGAGCAGAAAATAGCATATGGTAAAATTCGCAACTGGAGTATAATTTGTGCCACTGTAGAGTTATAATGCACTCGGAAGATGACAAGTGGTGTGTGTGTCATCGTGAAATGACATGCCAGATTCGGTTGGTAAGTGGAGCACACTCCAAATGGGCAGCAGGAAGGTGAGCTTGTCACTGTGAGGAAAAGATTTACCTTGCAATTGTAGAAAGTGGAAACCGTAAAAAGAGAAGAGCAAGTGTGCATGTCACTGTGAAGGATTGCCCTGCCCAATGGATGCCCTGGGGTATCCATGGCACTTGGTGATGCTACTGGTTGTCCCTTATTTACTGGAAGCCAGGAGGCCTGTGCACAGGGACATGTAGCATGGTCAAAGTGGGCTATGACTCAGGGAGCCAGACTTTTAGGGTGCCCCTTGATTGAGCCAACCCTATTCTACAGTGAATCTTTCCATAATGTCCTTGAAATATTTCTTGAATAAATTGTTTAATTAACATTTTCCATACTTAAGTTTATTTCATATCAAAACAGAACCTAGCAGGTGAGAAATGGGAGGGTGTCACATAGATTATATTATGTAATGTAAGTGAGGAGCTACTGTTTTGTTACAAAATTAAAAATACACAACACTATCCATGAATGTTAGATGTCAACACATTGGAGTTTGGAATTTGGAAGGGTGTGCCTGCACAGAGTCAGTGACCTTGCCAATGAGGGCATCAAAGAGGTGAATTTAGATCATACATTCAAAGCTGTCCTAAAGAGGTACTCACAAAATAGTTTTGGGTCAGGTCACCTGTGCATGTACTAACTTGGAAGTCAATGGAAATGGGTTAGATTGTGACTTACTGTCTGTTGCATCCATGACGGTGTCAATTTTGGATGTTATCAAGCAGCAGCAGGACCTGTACGGTTGGCTCTACGGCATCACAGGACATGTGAAGCTGAGTACAGGTGAGTTTCTGACTTAAGTGCATCCCTTTCTGGCAGCTTAGGTGTGAAGGTTTTACGGCTGCAGTCACGTCAGCCAGAAGGATTATTGTGATTGAGCCGGCCGGGAAACTGGCAGTCCGATCTCCGACAGATGCAGTGAACTATCCCACTGTGGTCAAGATTTCCTGGCGGCGACGGTGGCGTTCAGTCGATGCACCCACTTGCACCGCCAATGGTTGTATGCATTGCTAAACCACACGTGCCTCTACTACGCTGCCCCAACAACGAAGGCATCTAAACAACTCATTCCTTTACCACACATGCCTTTACCATGCAATTTTGAGGTAAAGGCATGAGTTTTAAAGGGATGTGTGGTGAAGATCTCACCCCATCAAGCCCATCCTGAGCCTAAAAATGACCCTGACTCCCCCTGAGCCCTAAACACTACTCGATCCCCCGAAGAGCTGAGCACCATCCTAACCCCTTGAGCTATAAACACTACCTCGAGCCCTACACACTACACCGACCTCCCTTGAGCCACAACAACTACACGACCCACGAACCTAAACACTAACCCGAGCCCTAACCACTACTCGATCCCCCTGAGCCCTAAACACTAGCCCGACCCGAGCACTAAACACTACCCGACCCGAGCACAAAACACTATCCCAACCTCCTTTGAGCTCTAACAACTACTCCGACACCCCAGACCCTAAACATTACCCCCAGCCCCCCGATCCATAAACAATACTTGGTCCCCCTGAACACTGAACACTACTCGGTCCCCCTGAGCCCTTAACAGTACCTGACCCCGAACCCTATACACTAAACCAACCCCCGAGCCCTAAAAACTATCCCTTATCCCCAAAACCCAGCCCTAGCCCCACTTGCCTCATAGCGTTCTCTCCCGATCCTTCCTGATCCTGGGCCCATTCATTCCAGCATCTAGACACTGCCCTGCTTTAACCACGCATATGCGGGGAAGCAGCATGCGCAGTTCTGCCTGCGTTGTAAATGCTCTTTCCCACTGCCAACTAGGCGAACGGTGAATCTGACTCTGTTTCGACGGCTGGACAGGATCCGCCAAACTCGTAATCAGGCCCTTTGTCTTTGAGAAGGGAGGAATCTCCACTAACGTCCTATTGGGTGGACTTCATCTAGGCCTAGATTTAGATCTCATGATGAGCAGGGCTCTACTGCCTTTTGGCTAGGTTGGTGCTATAGAAATACTATATATGTGCATACGTGCAGTCTCTTTACGGCTGCTGCTCCTGCAAATAACTTGGCTACCTTTTTCTCTATGGCTGGGGACCCCCTACCTTTAAGGGTTACTCTGTCCAGCTGCAGATAGACAGAGAGCCCTGGGTGGTTCCTGAAGGCTCATAATCTTAAAGGCCAGAATTTCCCATCAGCGCTGGGTCCTGCCATCCATTGCATTGACAATTAACACAAGATGCGCTTCTGGGGATGTCTGCAGATTATGTGGGGAGAACCTCTTATACCCTTAGGCCACCTTTTAGCACTCACCAGGGACTCTAAATCAGTAGTCCATGGATTTAAGTATACATGTGAGTAGAAAGTTACAATATTTAGTCAAGAACCACACAATTGTGAAAGTCTACCAGGTTTCATCATGGTTTATTTTTGGCATTCCAGTGAATGTTGAATTTCCACATATTGCTGGTACATGAATGGAGAAACAGAACAGAATTATGAGGTGCATTTGGTAATCACTGAATATGTCCTCTCCTGCTGTGTTTCCAATTTGTATTGTTTTTTAAAGAGAAAGACTTATCAAACCCAAGTCATTATTTGTAGATACCTGAAGAATGTTCCATTGATAAAAATGATGTATTGATGATCAGCAGATGGAACAGCAATACCTATAGAAGTATTTGGGGACAATATTTACTGACTGAGTTAAAGGGCAGCTGAGTACCAGAGCTGTGGGTGGCGTGTTTAATTGGGTCATTGTAAATAGACTCTCCACGGGGTCCTGTAGAAAATCTGCTTTTGCACATGGCTGCCATCCCTTTCCTCTGCTAGACACTGCTTGTAAGGGGGGTTCTCAGAGCATGTTACATGGGTGCTTGTACATTCATATAAAGGTGCTTCAGTTACTTGCCGCAGGTGCACAGCCTGCCTGTTCTTTCCAAGAAGGAGATGGAGAAGGGCCTGAGCAGGGTGCCCTCTGCAGGGACCCACAGGTATTTGCCATTAAGCCAGAAAGGAGCAAAAGCGCAGGTACTGGGAACCTTTCAGGGACAACTGTACTTTAATACTTGTAATACTTTTCCTGTGCACAGTTATCTACATTCCAAGACTGAGATTTAAATACATGGGACTCCTAGAGGCCCATTAGGATGACGGGCGGACTTTGTCCGCCTGTGATCCTGTCGTGTCAAGGGACCGCCCGCCATAAGGGCGGGGGTCCCGTTGGGGGCATTAGTGCTGAATGTACCGCCCGCCGCAATGCTGAAGATACATGCAATGCATTACAAAGCACAACGTGACAGGCACCGCTAGGTGCCTGCCACGTTGATCTTTGTAATGCTGGGGGGTACCATAGGTCACCCCCATGTGCACCCCCACCCCCGGAGTACCTGGGGGCCCGCAACAGGCCCCCGCAGGGTGTCTCTGCATGCCGCCATGGAAAGGCATTTGTACATGCCCATACTAATATGGCTGGCGGTGTCTCATAGACACCGCCACCATATTAAACCTTTTTCCGCCCTGGCCGCAAGACGACCGAGGCGGAAAAGCGGCGGACGGTCTTTCCGTCCGCGGTCCCCCTGCCATCCTAATATGGCAGGGGGGGAATTTAGGTGCAGATGGCGGGCGGATCGCCCCGCCAGGCTGGCGGTGGCTACCGCTAGCCTGGCTGGGGCAATCCGCCCGCCATCCTAATGGGCCCCTTAGTTTCTAAAACAAATTATAAAGTGAACTTGTTTTCAATATTATAGGTCCATCAACCTTCCAATTTTCTAAGTTATTTGATATTGATAATCCCTGATTTCACCTTTCGAGTAGTGTATTCTCCATTGTTGTACACTATTTGATAGGTTCTTAATAAGTGCTACATTATCATAATTAAATATATGAATATACTACCTGAAACAATGTATGTAGCGGCATTTTCAATAGGTTTGAAGTATGCCTGTTTATAGAGTACTTCTTTTGTATCTGTAGAGATTTTCCATCCTCTGTTTGTGATGTAAGTAACCAAAAGTTAGATGCATTACTTCCTGTGATATCACCAAGCTAAAGGTCATGCAATGGCACTTCCTTTGATTTCATGGGGTCCAACGGTCATGTGATATCACTTCTGGTGATGTCATCAGGTCTATTGCCTTGCGATGTCACTTACTATGACATTATTGGGGTGGATCAAAGGGCAGGCAATGTCATTTCCTGTGATGTCACCAGGTCGAAGTTTCTGTGACATCACGTGAGGGTCACATGGCATATGATGTCATTTCCGGTACCCCTGGTTTTATGATGAATCGACGTCCATGCTTATGCTATTGGCTGTTTGTGACATAATCCCACGTCATGTGAGTTACTAGTATTGCAATGCAGGAAGACCTTATTTAAATCTCAGAATTAACTGGACCCTCACAAGATGCCCTGTATACACTAAGAATTATGTTTTGTTTTCACTACCGTAGTGCTTTAGTTATGACTAAAAAACCAGGCCTATTTGCTTTGCCAGTGTTTGTTTCCCTTGTTGCAAATACCAATCCTACTGCCGTGATAGGTGATAAGGAAGAGTTGCTCAAGCCAGATTTTTAGGATATCTATATAAGAACATTTTAAGTAAAATAATTGAATTGGGAACTAATTGCATGGTCAATTGTTATTCTAAAAGTCTGGCATGGGTCCAGACGTCCTGAACTAATGTTTTTAAAAGTGATCCTAACTGTTTGCTCTCCTACCTTGGAAAGTTTCCTCTTAATAGTACGGTATGTGTCAAGTCCTCAGTTTTATGTATATTCCTGGAAGTATATTGAGAGTCAATATCTATTATGTATTTTAACAATAACATTACAATAACAGCTCAGACTGGAACTGTGGATCAAACTAAAATAATCAAATACGTTGATTTACCTTTTTACTTACATTTCAAGAAGGGAGAGACTAACAAAAGAACAATATAGCAATATATACCGGCATATAACAAAACACAATTATACACAATTATATATAACACATGTTCATACGCATGCACAAACACACTCATAAGCATACACTTAATAAAAGGTGAACTATACCATCACAAATAGCTGGCAGGTGTACAGTCCATCCTATGAAACAGCTGAGGTACTCTCAAACATGTAATAACCAATGTCTCCAAAGAATAAAAAATTGAAATCCTGCAATAGAGGCTGACTACCGGGAGTGCAGTCCCCACCTCCCAGCTTCCGTATTATTTGTTCTACCTGGAGCCAATCAGAAGCGATGAGGCCACAACATGCACCACAGCCGCGGCCGCTGCAGATAGGAGCGGAGGGCAATGGGGCAGGGTTGGGCGCATATTTTGAGAGATGACCACAAGGAAAAACGAATTATTTATTTCATTTTCCCTCGTGGTCGTCGCTCGAAATCCCCCGCACCCAGCCCCACCGCTTTTACCTGCAGTGGCCGCGGCCGACACCTTCTCCAAGGGGACAATTTAAAGAGAGTGGCACTAAGGCTATAACGCAGTTCTTATATCAGAGTTGACAGCATGAATTTCAGACTCTAAGGATTAGTTGCCTAACAGTAATCAAAGACTGTGCACCCCACATCCTTTGGGCAGGCTGAATCAGTATCAGAATCAATGGAGAGACCTATTAAGGTTGTTTAACGTTTTTAAAATGATCGTACGAAATATCTAGGAGGGAATATTGAGTTCACAGAATATGGTGACGACAATATAGAGGGCTGAAACATCAAGTAGGTAAGTGCACAGAAGGAGGAATCTATACTACTATTATAAAGAGAGAACTGTGTCCTTTGAGCCAGGTAAACTCGAAAAGTACACCACCAATCCAAACACCCAAGACATCTTTGAAAACCTCAGGGCAAGCAGAAAAACATAGGCTATAGAAAAATAAAAAATATACGTTCTTTAAAAAATGTAGGAATACAAAAAAAGTAGTCCCTTGCAAGTAGCACCTGCCGCGACGTGCATGATAACATCGGGAGCGCGGGGAGGAGCGGCGTTCAGGAGCAAGAGGAAGACGGCGGACATGAGTGCGGGGAGGAGCTGCCGACAGGTGTGGAGGAGCGGCAAGCGGTGGACAAGCGGTGAGGAGCGGCGAGAAGCAGAGGAGCAGTGGAGCGGTAAACTCAGCAGCGCGGGGAGGAGCAGCGGCTGAGGTAAGTGAAGCAGCCACAGGTGCGAACCGGAGGAACAAACGGAGGGACGGGCGGGGGCCATGAGTGCTCACAAGCCTTTTACACAAAGTCGGGACGTCGGAGGAAACAGCAGACAAAAGCCGCGGGTGCGCACCGAGGGACGGGTGGAGGGACGGGCGGGGGCCATAAGTGCTCGGAAGCCTTTTCCTCAAAGTCGGGACGTCGGGGGAAACAGCGGACACGAGCGTGGGCAGAAGCGGCCAGGAGCAACAAAACCGGAGTAAGGAAACACTGTAAGTACGCTCTGCTGCTCCCGGCCGCTCTGCTGCGCCTCTCCTGCTGCGATGCTGACCCAAGCCCCCTTTTGCCCCGGGCAACGCCGGGGCGGGCTGCTAGTAGATCTATAATTCTTAACTCTACATCTAGGAACCTTGACGATATATATGAGTAGAATTAGGTATTGAAAGCATATACATGAATGCCTTCTGGTCCTCAATATTCTGGTCATGATATGACCTCGATATTTCAAAGCCACACTTTCTAAGATTAGTTTCCTACTCATTTTGTTATTTAGTATTGATTCTGTATAATGCAGAATCTCCTCACAAACATTAACTGCCCTTGGACAGTCCCAAAAGGCATGCTTTACTGTGTCAGATGCAAAAAGAACAATTGATGGACAGAATGCAGAATAATGTCATACATTCACCCCAGTCATAGATCTGGGCCTAAATCCATCGTTTTTGTGCTCACCATGCCATTCCAGTTTGGACCCAGCCATATGAAAATCAGTTCTTTACCCTGCGCCTAATGGGAACAGTCCAGCCTGAACTGCCAGGCCAGGTCCTCCCTGGACTGGAAACAAGCATACTGGGACCGGTTTGGGGCTTTCAGTCCTCATCAGCCAGGATAGTTTGACTCCAATGGCATGGAGAGCACTGGACCCACGTCTGGGCATACCCGTCCCACTCAGGATGACAAATGCAAAAAGAACAATTGATGGACAGAATGCAAAACAATGTCATACATTCACCCCAGAACAGAGATCTGGCCCTAAATCCATTGTTTTTTTGCTCACCATGCCATTCCAGTTTGGACCCAGCGATATGCAAATCAGTTTTAATTGCAAAGTGAGCTAAAGAATGATGATGGATTCAACCCAGATCTGTGACTGGGGGTGATTGTCTGAAAAGTTTCAGCGCTCCGTCCATGATCTTCTTGTGTTTACGGTGTCAGAGGCAGGTTTGCATTTCCCATACAGGTTAGATTTGCACAACTGTAGCCATTTCGAGGTGTGACAAGTAATCTTAATAAAGGCAAAATGTTAAGCTTCAGCTGTGGTGATCAATATATTTATTTAGATTGTTGGTATAGGTAACAGGCCTTCCAGCAATAGAGCTCAGAGTACTTCAATAAGTTAACTCTTTAAAGTGTTCCTACTTTATCTGGCAGTTGAAGGACCTTAGATGCACCAGTTGAATTCCTTCGGAGCCACATTTCTGCCACTCTGCAGATCTGATGATAGTACTGGCATGGCCTCTCTGCTGCCAGAGTTTGCAGTGAGAAAAGAACTGGGCACCACCCAATCTACTACTGAATGTATGATGTTACAACGCAAACATTCACAACACATGCCCTTTACAAGGCAGTTTTTACATCGCAACATCCATTACAACACATGCCATCACAACTCATTTTTAGAAACTACATTTACAACGCATTCCATTACAACGCATACCATTACATTGCATATTGCTATTAGGACAACAGTAGGGTAAGTGTTGGATAGTGTAGGGGTAAAATTTACTATTCCCACTCCAGTGAGTGCAACAGTAGGGTAAGCGTTGGACAGTGTATGGGTAAAATTTACTATTCCCACTCCAGTGAGTGCAACAGTAGGGTATGTGCTGGGTAGTGTAGGGGTAAAAACTTACTATTCCCTCTCCAGTGAGTGCAAGAGTAGGGTAAGTGTTGGATAGTGTAGGGGTAAAAATTACTATTCCCCATTACTTACCCCCCCATTACTTACCTTATAATGCGTTTTAATGGCATGCGTTGTAGTGACATGCATTGTAATGACATGCGCTGTAGTGACATGCGATGTTGTCCCTGGGTAGGGAGTGAAGGACACAACTCGGCTTTGAAGTAGGTAGGGGTTTATCGAATTTCAAAAAGAGCGTCTATTGTTTTTGTTTCTTGCTGCCAGGATGTCAATGCAGGGTTCTCTTTCTCTTTCTTCACTTTGGAGTCTTCGGACCGTCTCCCTCTTCTCTGCCTTTCACCGTCCTCTTCCTTTGATGTGAGGCTCGAATGAAGGAAAGAGAAGCGGTCGGGGTTACGTTCTGGTACTTGCCCAAAAAAAAGGGGGGAAGTGTGTGAGTGGACACCACCCAGCCAGTGACGGTGCTACAGGTAGGAGAGGTGTTAGTGAAGGGTAGGGGGTTGTGCAAAGTCTAGAGCTCAGTGTGCCCTATGCGTCCAGTGCTTCCCACCTCCCTACCCAGCCCAGGAACTTCTTTCGTACTTGGCTTAGCCACACTCCTCCAGGAGCGTGGCGTGATGAATCGTGGTCTCTAGTGTCCCGCGACGTCTCCGACTGTTTCGGGGTCTTGGCTGCTTCCGGGGTACTGAGCTCACTCTAGCTCCGGTCTCCTGCTGGTGTCTCCTCTCCTCGGCGTTCCGCGACCAGCTTCTGCGTGTCAGTGAATAGACACACCTCCTTCCTGGAATCCCGTGTGTTTGTTGGTGCTGGCGGTGTTGCGTCACTTCCGGGGGCGAGACTGTTTTCTGATGTCTCCCAGTAAAAGGAACAGAAGGTAAAATCACCTTGGCTCTCTTCCTCATACCCTGTCCGCCAGTCGTCCTGCATTTTTAAAAGAGAACGAGAAGAATTATGTGGAGCCTCCCACCAGCCCGCAGTTTGTTGTTTCTCCCGACTATCCCCTGCACCCTCGGCCCTGCGACAGATGTAATGGCTGCATTGTAATGGCATGCGATGTAAAGGATGTTGCGTTGTTATGACTGCGTTGTAAAGGTAGTGCATTGTAATGACTGCTTTGTAAAGGTTGTTTTCCTCTACGACACAGCATACCCCACATTCCGACCATGCTGATTTCATACAAGGCATGCAGAATGTATGCAGCAGCATATTTAAAACTACTTGAACATATTTGATAAAAAAGCCAAGTAATGGCTACTTTGATTTCATTGATCGACTAGTGTATGTAAGGATAAGAAAGCAGCTGGATGAGGAACAATCAATCAAATTAAAATGTTCCAAAATGTATAGATTAATTCTTATAGTACCTAGAGAACAGTGCTCCTGAAGAAAAAACAATGAATATTTAGAGCAGCAGCAATGTAACAGGATGGCTTTGGACCTATATCGGGAGCAGACCGATCTGGAAACAAATCAGAACCTTTATCCAGAGTATAAGAATTGCTAACTATTTCTCCTAATTGTTAACCATGCTGCATATCATTTTCATAATTTTCCAGGCAGACGTCCCCTTACCATTTGCACGTATACACGTTCCTGGATCCCCTCTGCAGGGAAACCTCCAGACTTCACCAAAGGTTCCCACCACATACGTACACCTATGGAACCAAATCGCTGGGGGTCAGCAGCGTGGAAGGCTTAGGAGGGTGTTATGCCACAATACTTACAAAGATCAGGGTCTCATTCACAAAGATAAACTTACACAAAAGAGTGTAAATTTACTATCTTTTGGTATTCACAAACTATGAGTTTAATTTTACTAATAGTAGTTTTATGTCCGCCGAGACTCCGCAATCGGGGTGTAACCAAGCTGTACTAAAAGGCAAACATGTACTTTAAAATAGTAATAAAAACAAAGAAAATCAAATCACTAGATCACAAGTAAAAAAAAGAATCAAAAGTGTATATTAGGAAAGCTTTGGAAAATGTCATCAGTGTTATCCTAGGGAAAATCTCAAAAAGGCCCTTCTGTGATGTTCTATTTGGCTTTCCTGCAAGTGACCACAGTTAAATAAATACTACTGGTTAGTGTATCTGAAAGTGTTTACGTTTGTACTCAGAAACTTTCTAGAAGTTGAAAATGTTCAATGAGGCATGACTGGAAACTGTAGTTGGGCATTGGACTGTGGCAGCAGATGTAACCTCAAACTTACCACCAAAAATCAATAAGGAAGAAAAACTATAACAGTGAAGCCTCGAAAGGTACGCCCTTTTCAGGAGGTTTTGACACCTTGCAATAGTTTCCCCTGTAGAAAAAGTCCAGCTATTTCTGTGGATGTGCTGGTGGCACTGTGAGCTTGCAGAAAAGTTCTCAGATCTCCATGATTCGTTTATAAAGCCTCAGGCCACAGTTTCTATTTCATGGATATTTTCCAAATCTGCAGTTTTAGTGCCACGTGCAAGTGTCCAGTTCAGAGTGGGCCACTGTGATTCTCCACTGCAGACCACAGCTTCTTTTGTCCCCAGGACTTGCTACCCCTTCTAGCTAACATTGGGAATTTACACAGATTTAAGCTAAAGAAGTAGTCAGTAATTGGAAATCGGAAATTCTCCCAACAGCATCCTTTGTCCCAGGAATCTCGGCATCCTCTACCACTGAAAGAACATTCCACGTGGGCAAACAGGCTTCTGACTGAGACTGAGACCCTTTTGGCCCTGGAGGTTTGCACTGCCCCCCCCTGAAGAAAAGCAAAGGGACAGAACTTCAGGATAGAACTGGAGGCACTTTTCTCTGCCGCCAAGAAGGAAGACAGGCAGGCAGGCAGGAATCTGTCAATGCAGAAGACAGACAAACTTCTCTCTGCTTGATTGGCAGACAGATTACCGCCTCGGAGGGGTGAAGTTGATATTTTATAGAGTAGGGTAATAACCTATAAGAGCCGATAAGAGTGAGCCAATTTGATAACATTCTATACATTTTAAAAACAAAGAAAATGCTGCGTTTCCTGTCCCAGGAATGTCCCCTAAATACCAAGGTGGCCCCCCTCCCTCAAGTGTGTGGATTTATTTGCTCCCCCAAGATTCTCACTTGGCCCTTCCTACTCATTTTAATAACCGTCACTAGAAATCTCTCCACCCATGACCCATCCTTTGTCCCAGACCTTTGCCTGACTCCAGTGAGACTGGTAAAGCTGCTTTTCTGAAGAGAAGAGACCAGCAAAGGTCTTGTCAAGCCCAGATATGCCGCTTTGCAAGTATCTGGAATTTCCCCTCTCCCTTTTTGGGTACTGTGTGGCCAGCGTTTTGAAGTAGCAAATGAGAGGCCCTGCTTACCAGAAGGTGTGAACGAGGTGTGTTCCCAGACAGACAGAAATATGCCTGCTCCTCAGCTGAGCTCAGGTGGGATACATTTCATATTCACAAACTCGTAGAAGGGTGATAAGTAAGAAGATTTCTTGTCTATAGTTATCTCAACCCTGATGAGCTCTACCCTACTAATTTTGGATTAATTGTGTCCAACTACCAAGCTATAACAACTTCTGGTTTAAATAAGTTTGTTTACACATTGCAGATATATTTTGTAGCTGGCTGCTATGAATGTAATCTGAAATTATATGTTATATTTTACATGTAGGAGGGAAAATATTTCCTCCTCTCCTTTCTGTCTGTCTGTCTGTGGATAGCTGGGCAGACAGACAGTTAGCTTATCAGTGCCATATGTGGCACTATCACTATGGCAATTAAAATGGTTTGCTATTTAAACATAACACTTGTAAATCCTGTCTAGCAGGCCACCGTAGAGATCAAAATACAAAGATGTCCAGAGTAAAAAAAAAATATTAAAAAATTGCCTTTTCTTACACAATGTAAATACTGCTCAATGCAACCTACTTCTGTATGACTGCAGGGATCGGGTTGATTCCTTCTTCATGATTTCCAAAGGCATGTAGTGCCAAATGATTTCTTTAGAGAGGTGAGGAAATTCCTTTTATGAAAATTAGAAATGAGTTAGGTTAGATTGGCTGCCCTCTCGGCGGAAGTGCTGCAGCTCATTGTCACTCAATAATGTGCGGTACACATCAGCTGCTGAGAGCTGGTGTTCACGCTTCTTTACTGTCGTCCAGACACTCCGGCAGGGATAGTTCCAGCTTTGAGATTTAGGGGCAGATTTACAAGCCCATGCGCCACTTTTGAACCGCCGTTGCCTCACTTCTGTGATGCAGCTGCGGGGTAAACCTAGCGCCATGCTGAGGGGGATTTACAACGTGATGCATCTAGGCAGATGCGTCACGTGTTTTAAAAGCCCTGCCCTGCGCCACATGAAACCTGCGTCAGGTTTCATGTGGGCGTTCCGACACGCATCTGCATTTCCTTGTGCCATGATTCACCGCATTGTAAATGCGGCGCCTCCGTGGTGGTGCAAGGATTGTGATGCGTGTCGCAATGCTCCAAAGAATCTGATTCTGAGTAAGGTGTTCTTGAGACTGTCATACCGTAGGTGGCAGTCCGACAGCCTTCACCTTGTCAGTCTGACCGCCGAATTATAAGAAGGGTGATTGGACCACCACAATGCTAGCACACGCTGTGCAGATTCGACCTGCCTTACCACTGACCTTTCCATGGCAGGGATCTCGCCATGAAGGTTGGGAGAAAGGCATGGAAGGGGCCCCAGGGCGATTTTGCCCATTGGGCTAAGTACATTGGGGCACATGTCGTTCCCACCTCTGCTTGCATTGTAGCGCATGCACTGTGTGCCATGGTACACAGTACACCAATGTGCAAGCGGTGGCGCTGCTATGGCGGCAGCATATGCTTGAGGCTCTCCATGAGCCAAAGCATGCTGCCGCCGTGTCACTGCCGACACAGCACCACCAACCTGACGGTGTACTCAGAATACCGCAGTCGGGATGCTGCCGGTTTGGCGGTGCCTTCCCGACTGCGGCAACGGCAGTCCGGCAGTCAGACCACTGATCTCAGAATCAGGGCCATAGTGTTCTAACTTTTATCAAAAATATCATAATACCCTTTCCTTAACTTACCACAAATATACAAGATATGCCTGTGTTTGTAGTCCTCAATTTTCATTTACAAAGTACTACTAAACATGACAGTAGATTTGACATGCCAGTGGACCTTTATTTGACATGCCATGTCCCACTCTTATGGAGATATTGTGGTGGTATTTCTTTGCAGTTTTTTGTTTGTAGTGTTGTATAGGGCTGGTAAGATTTGGTGGGTGTCAGAGTGCTTAACTTAAGTTGGAAGGTTAATGTCAATAGAAAGAAATGAGCACTAACGTTTGACACTAAATTAGAAAGAAAACCAATATACCAAGCAGTTGTTAGAGTGCATTAAAGACTTTCCTGTTTGCTATGTTTTCTGTTTTATTTACAACAATATCATGATAAATATAAAACATGTTAATGTTTTCTATGGAGTTTCCATACATGCTCTCTTTATTCTGTACATGGAATGCTTGCAAGTGTGAAAGGAAACCTAACACTTGGGATAGCGCGCAGAAGTTTAACATGCATTAAATGCAAAATAGCCCGCAAGCATTCAAAAATAAAGCATGGCAGTTGCTGTTTCAATGGACCAGAGATTCAACCTTGATTGTCTGCGGCATGTAAAGCTGAAACCCATCAATTTTTCGATTGCACTCATACAATGTTTTCAATGTAAGTGAAACAGCAATACATGACCGAAGAGAAGCTTGCAGGTAGCTACTAATTAGCAGGTTCCAGGATCTTTGTTAGACCTGACACCCTTGAGGTGTAGTCCCCCAAACAATTTGCATTCACCCTTCCTATTTTGCTGAAATAGTTTTTCATGACTTCAGAACTGCTAACCAGTGCTAAAATACTTGTGTTCTCTCCTTAAAACATGGTAAAATTGGCCTACACCCAATTGGCACATTTAATTTAATTGTAAGTCCTTGGTAGATGGTGTTAGAGGTACCCTGGGCCTGTAACTTAAATGCTACTGGTGGGCCTGCAGCACTCATTAAAGTAGCACTTTAAAACATTTCTTAGGCATGCCACTGCACCTTGTGGTGCAGTTAAGAAACACCAATTCTTCTGGAAAATTAAACCTTTTGCCAGACCTAAACCTTCCTTTTAAATACTTACAAGTCATCCATAAGGTGGGTCCTAACAGCTGTAGAGCAGGTCATTTGGTATTTAAAAAGTGGGACATATGTACCTAAGTTGTACATGTCCTGGCAGTGAAAAGCTCCCAAAATATTTTTTCATTGTGGTAAGGCCTATTGACTAACACTGAGTTAACTGATTACATTTAATTAGTGCTAACTTTGAAGTGGGAGAAGATAGAGAAATCTTGTTCATAATATGAATTGTAATTTAAAATCCTATTTGATAGTAAAGTTGGATTTTAAGTCACAATTCTGCACATGCCACTTTTAGATAGTTGGCATTTTCTTGTCCCTACCATTTGTGCCTTCTGCCAGTATCCTAGGTCACATGACCGTTAATAGCTCTGCTGTAGTGGTTTGTATTTTCCTCCCATACAGTGACACAATTGGGACTATGTGTGGAAAGGATGGGCTATCGTGTCAGGATGGCTGTGGCGAGAGCTTGACCCTGTCCCACTTACACTCCAAAGGGCTGTGCCTGGAGAACTCCCAATGAAACCTGATAACAACCTTTTATCACCCCAGACACTTTGGAGTCTTGACAGAGAAAGGAAAGAACTTTCCAGATCCAGATGTGGGGGTCGGACAAGGAGCCCCCCACACACAGAGGATAGCACTAGGTGTAAATATTGAACCCCTAGAACCACTCTTCAGAACCTGTAAAAGACTCAGAAGCAGGACTGCTCTCCTGTCCTGCGGCTCGAAGGTCTGCCCTTCTGCCATGTTACTGAAGAGAAAGACTTGACCTGCTCCTTGAACCCGTCCCACCAGTGTAACTCCAAGGGCTAGTTGACTGGTCGCCTGTATGCAAGGACATCTTAAGGATTTTGAAGGCCCTGAGCCAAACCTTTATTGGGGGCCCCTATTCTGAACAGATTATAATTATGAATCATTTCAGCTCTTCCATGCCCTCTTTTGATAGGTCTTTGCACAAGAACATTCATCTAAATTCTAAAGTGGTTACGGCTGATATTCGGGAATAGTAACGTGTCGTAAGCTGCAGCAGCTCACTAACATTACTGGAAATAATCTCTGTGACACCCTCCCATTTCTCATATATGAGGTCCTGTTTTGATCTAAAAGTAACTTTTTTATGGATGCTGCATTCAACATCAAGCAAGATTTCTCTACAAAATGTCTATAATAGACTCTAACACGTCATTCACATTGAAAATATATTGAAGGAAACAATATTCAAAACAATCTTTTAAAGTATTATTCAAGGTCACCAGGTATATGACTCTCTGAAGAACAGAGCTGGCTCTGTTAGAGGGCCCCTGAAAAGCTGGGGCACTGGGCCTGAGCCCACTTTACCCATGCCTTAAAACGTTTCTGCCTGTAAGAGCTACAGGGACACAACAAGCTCCAGAAAACCTGCTACTTACGTGCCTGCTGCTGCTGGTTCCATGCTGGAGTGAGTCCTAGTCCCCAACTGGTACTGCCCAGGTCCTGGAGCCTGGGTTTGGTGTTAAAATGACATTACTAAAAAACAAACATGTATGGAGGGTCAGGGGGGAATATTTAACGACCTGTCTGCTCGCTCCCCAAATGTCAAATAGAAACACACAAGAGAGCAGACCAGGTCTAGAAGTGGTATGAGACCATCACAGTGACCTAGGATTAGTGGGCTGCACATGTGAACCCACGTTGTTGGGGATTATTGGTAAACATAAAGCTAGTACAGGTCCCATCAGACCACCCTTGCGGTGGAGTTTACGTCACGTGGGAATTGCAGATCAATCCATATCTTAGTCGGCCATATAGTGCCGGTATAGAGCTGGATGTCAGAAAACTAGCAAACATGTTAACCATGTAGTGGACTAGATAATGTGCAGTGCTCAAAAATAAAGTGATATATAAAATTAACTACACAGACTCTGAAAGAGCGTTTAAACAGAAGGCCGTGTGTCAAGGGATAAAAACGCGCCTGGTAGAGTGACTACCCTGTGGCGCTGTGTGCAATACGGTCTGTGTGCAATACGGTCGACATGTTTCAGCCAAATGGGGTTTTGCCCCGGCATTCTTCAGGACCTCTTATAAATCAGCTACTGCAGCCATAATTACAAACGTTATGTTCGGTAAGAAATAATGATAAGGTTGCTAGTAGAAAGATACATATCTACCAAAGACTTTCACGGTTAGACGTCCACTTGAGGGAGAGAAGCATGTCTTCTTCCCAGCGTTGTGTGTGTGAAGACCTCACCTCACCCGGCAACCGCTCGGGAGTATGAGGCCCCGCTCTGTCCGTCGGTACCTCTGGCTGTGGGCCGAGCGCCTAGCAACCTTATCATTATTTCTTACCGAACATAACGTTTGTAATTATGGCTGCAGTAGCTGATTTATAAGAGGTCCTGAAGAATGCCGGGGCAAAACCCCATTTGGCTGAAACATGTCGACCGTATTGCACACAGACCGTATTGCACACAGCGCCACAGGGTAGTCACTCTACCAGGCGCGTTTTTATCCCTTGACACACGGCCTTCTGTTTAAACGCTCTTTCAGAGTCTGTGTAGTTAATTTTATATATCACTTTATTTTTGAGCACTGCACATTATCTAGTCCACTACATGGTTAACATGTTTGCTAGTTTTCTGACATCCAGCTCTTTACCGGCACTATATGGCCGACTAAGATATGGATTGATCTGCAATTCCCACGTGACGTAAACTCCACCGCAAGGGTGGTCTGATGGGACCTGTACTAGCTTTATGTTTACCAATAATCCCCAACAACGTGGGTTCACATGTGCAGCCCACTAATCCTAGGTCACTGTGATGGTCTCATACCACTTCTAGACCTGGTCTGCTCTCTTGTGTGTTTCTAGTTAAAATGACATTCCCTTACCAAAATCTAAACCCTGGGACTTGAGAATATTTTCAGTGAAAACTGCTCTGAACACTGACGGGAGACCGAGACCTACCTGCAATCCAATCCGACAAAGGTGTATTGGCAGTGGGATCGACTTTGTCACAGCTCCAGCTATGTACTTCTACACAGCAGCAAATCCTCTTCAATGGGACCTCCCAGCGATGGTATCCGCCATGTGGAGCCCTCTTAGGCCACAGTCTGCAGCCTCATCCCACTGGGTGAATCCGAACTACAGAAAAACTTCTACATCTAAAGGCAGAAATCTTCTACAGGCTCAACAACGATCAGCACCTCTGTATCCTACATTAAAGATAGGCAGCCTTAACACTCGCTCGCTCCATTGCCATCACTTAGAGATCTACAGCATGCTTCAGGATAGCGACATCGATATCCTGACTCTCTCAGAGACCTGGACGGGCGAGAACTCAATGCCGGATATAATCGCCGCCCTCCCAAGCGGATATGATGTGATGTGGCACAACCGCCCAGGTGGCGCCCGGGGAGGCGGGGTAGCTATTTTCTATAGGAAGACCCTGGTAGTTGAAAAGTTACTATCCGAGACAATTGATCTGACGGATGTGATTGGGGTAAAGGTCACTGTGCACGACGTGTGCTGGGTGATCTTGTCAGTCTACCGTCCGCCCAATTCAACCCCACTCTTCAATGATCTATTCTGCCCTATTATATCCGATCTATGCTCCAGATATAGGAAAATCCTGGTAACTGGAGATTTCAATTTACATTGGGACAAACCCAACTGGGACCTACCCACGCGCCAGCTGGACACCTTAATGTCTGCGGTGGGTTTTAAACAAATTGTAGATGTTCCCACACACGAAAAAGGTCACACTCTTGACCTCGTGTGGACCACAGATGCCAGTCTAACCCTTAAAGACGTAGCCCCTTGCGTCTGGTCTGACCACCACCTAATATCCTGTGAGGCCCGTATTAAAGGCTGTATTACAAGCTGTCCGCCTGGTATCAGGAAAACCCGGAAATGGGCCGAGGTTGATCTAGCCTCCCTGACAAAAGCGCTCCCGGTGACATCCCAGGCCACTGATCTGGAACGCAGTTTGGATTGTGAATACTCTGATCTTACCAGGTGCATGACCCGGGCCATTGATCAAATAGCGCCGGTGAGACTACAGCAAATAAAGCGATCCGGTAAAGGAGCTCCTTGGTTTACGCCAGCCTTAAGGGAAACAAAAAGAAAGCTCAGAGCTCTAGGGGGTGACTGAGCGACTCCGACACGGTATTGATAGTGGTGAGACCTTTGCGCTTATATTATTGGATTTAAGCGCAGCTTTTGATACCGTGTCGCATTCTATTCTTCTAGAGTCCCTTCATTCCCTTGGTGTTACAGGATCAGCGCTCGCCTGGGTGGCTTCATTTCTTAATGAGCGCACCTTTCAGGTATTTTCAACCATAGCTGAATCAGCGATCTGTTCATCTGCTTATGGTGTTCCGCAAGGGTCCATATTGAGCCCTCTATTGTTCAATATTTACATCAGACCCCTGGCCACGATTGTAGAAGACGCCGGTCTGTCTATTTATTCCTATGCAGATGATACGCAGATCGTGTTCTCCTTGTCTGACAGCAGGTCTCAGGACACCTCTGCCCTTAAAATCGGCCTTTCTAGGGTGGCAGCCTGGATGCAGGTTAACCTGCTAAAACTCAATGGTGAAAAGACCGAGGTTATCATACTTGGTAAACATAAAGATCTGTGGGGTTCCAGACATTGGCCTAGTAATATGGGCCCACTGCCTACCCCCGTGCCAGTTGTTCGTAACCTCGGCTTTCTAATCGACGAGAAACTCTCGATGCGTCAACAGGCAACTAAGGTCGCTGCAATCTGCTTTAATACTCTACGCTGGTTGCAGAAGATCCTATGGATGCTGCCTGAGTCTACTCGTCGAACTGTTGTCCAGGCTCTTGTAATGTCTCGTATCGACTACGGCAATGTGCTCTATCTGGGAGCTGATAAAGCTACAATGAATGTTCTCCAAGTTGTGCAGAACTCAGCTGCCCGCCTTCTGTGCAATGTTCCTCGCAGAATGTCTGCAACACAAGCCCTATGTGACCTTCATTGGTTAAAAATTGCTGACCGTGTAGCTTTTAAAACTTTGTGCCTTATGTTTAAGATCCATCAGGGTTCTGCTCCTGCATATTTGCACAATCTTGTCCGACCATATCAGCCAAATCGTTCCCTTAGGTCATCAAATCAAGAAAATTTTGTAATTCCTAGAATTCGCTTGACAAAAATGGGAGGTCGCTCTTTTGCCCATTTGGGGCCGAAGATGTGGAATGCTCTTCCATTGACGCTCAAAACGGAGACTAATCTTTTGGCTTTTCGCAAAAAGCTAAAAACCTTTCTGTTTTAGGTGATCAAATGTTTTCTGCTTTCCCTGCTTCAGCAAATACCTATCCCTCTTCTTTAGGCTGTCCCTGGCGCCGGGAAACCCTTTATGGGTAGCTGAGCGCAATATAAATTCAATAAAATAAAATAAATAAATAAATAGAAAGAGTATGGAGGAAAACCAAACAGGACACTGACAGGAAACGCTATAAAGCTTCCCTTCAACAATATAAAAACCTGATGACCCAAGCCAAAGCGGACCACTTCGAGTCCCGCCTAAGTAAGGCAGCGAACATTCAGAAAGAGACCTTTAAAATATTGGCAGAATTGAGCAAAAAAACTGACAATTCTAGGGCTCCTATTGACTGTAACACCTTTCAGGCCTACTTTTTAGAGAAGGTAAAGCTCATCATCCAGGAGATAAAGATTGGGGTGGGATTAGGGACTGCTATAACACCAGCATCTGAGATCGTGACCGACTGCTCCCTTGAAATATTCCCAGAGATGGATGCATTGATCCTAGAACAGCTGATGAGGAAAATCAAATCTGGTTCCCCAGCTGACCCGTGCCCACCCGAGATCTTCTGTGTGGCGCGCCCCTTGCTGGAGGAGCGTATCATCTTCCTCCTCAATAGATCTTTAGACACGGGGTACCTACCGGCTGAGCTGAAGGAGGCGCGTGTAAGACCTCTATTGAAAAAGCCTGGATCAGATCCGGCGGTGTTGAAGAACTACAGACCTATTTCCCAGTTGCCCTTCCTTTCAAAAGTTCTTGAGCAGCATATTTTAAAATCCCTGTCCCTCTACTTGGAAACTCACCATCTACTCCACGAGCGACAGGCAGGTTTTCGTGCTCATCACAGCACCGAGTTGGTGATGCTATCGGTGTTGGATGAGCTAAGAGGCATGGCTGACTGCAAGAAACCGAGCGCCCTGATTTTGCTGGACCTATCAGCGGCGTTCGATACTGTCAGCCATGCCTTGCTTTTGGACAGATTGAGGGACTTTGGGATTAAGGGCCAGGCCTTTCAATGGTTGCAATCATTCCTTACAGGAAGGACCCAAAAGATACAACTGGGGGACGATACATCTGAGGTGGGGATTTTAGAGTGCGGGGTGCCACAGGGGTCCGCCCTGTCCCCGCTTCTATTTAACCTCTACCTGCAACCATTGATTGCTTCTCTGGCCACTATGGGCTGTAAAGTTTACAACTACGCGGACGACACGCAACTGCTGTTAAGTGTCGATGACACCACGGCCGCGCAACTCCAATCTCAGAACATCTTGCGATTCACAGTGCAATGGATGACAGACAATCTGTTAAAAATTAACCCTGACAAGACTGAGGTACTAGTGATTCCATCTACTGCTTCACCTTGGTGTGATCTCTATTGGCCTACAGAGCTGGGCCCGGCTCCAAAACCAAGCTCATCTGTAAAGAGCCTGGGGATCAAACTGGATGATGATCTGTCAATGGCCCCTCAGATCTCTGCGGTTGTGGGAAGTTGCACGAACATCATTAGGCAACTGCGGAAGTTAACTCCTGTCCTCTCACAATCCATGATGCGATCAATAGTAGCGGCCACCATCATCTCCAGAATTGATTACGGGAATGCCCTGTACCTTGGTTTACCGAAAACTCTGACCAGGAGACTCCGGGTCATAATGAATGACGCTGCCCGGTTGATTTTCAGATTACCGAGGAGAGCTAAAGCTACTCCCCTACTACAAAGCTTGCACTGGCTCCCCATTAAAGAGAGAGTGGAATTTAAAAACGTATGCACGGCCCATAGGGCAATCTATGGGAAAGCCCCAACCTACATCAAGGATCGTCTGCAACTTTACTGCCCTACGCGAACTCTTCGATCCTTAGACTCCCAACTACTGGTCTGCCCCCGCTACAGGCTAGTGACCAAGGGAGGGAGAGCCTTCTCAGTGCTAGTTCCTCAGTTATGGAACAGGTTGCCGGAGGCACTGCGTCGGGAAGGGAACCTACTACGATTCAGGAAGAGCCTAAAAACATTCCTGTTCAGAAAAAGCATGAGCACAGTATAATCCAGCTTCCATCTTGCTAAGTTATTGTTTACTGCCATCTTTCCTGGCGCTTAGAGGCCTGCAGGTGATTAGGCGCGCTATAAAACTCCTTTAACAATAACAATAACAATAACCTCATTGACGATGACGACCTTCTCAATCTGAGAATCATGCTTTTCCCGCCCAGAGCTTTAACTACCCTCATTGATAGGTACACTGAGACCTTGTCCACCGGCTCCCTGTCGTCGATGACTCTTCCTCGGATTCAGCCTTGTGCCTTGCCCCACTGAGGTTCTACCTTCTCAATAACTTTTTCCAAAATGTCTTCTAAATTCGAAGGTAATCTGAGACTGGGCTCAATCCACCCCTTATATCCGACTTGTGCTCCACTGCAGTCAACCTTAACTTTTGACTTTGACCTCATTTTGCGCGACCAGTTATCCACGATTGGAGCTTAGATCTTTTATGTGCTATTTTTTACTAAAAACTATAAAATCCATAACTCCGGTTCCACTGGTTGGATTTAATTCATTTGTATTCTTTTTTTTTAATTATCTGAAAATGAAAAGTTGTTGAAGAACTTACTTTAGCCCTGAAGACATCCTGCTTGTTCTCTGAGACGAAATGCGTTGGCTGTGCATCCCATCGTTTTATGATAAAAATCAAAGAATATTTTTTCGAATCACATAAGTTCTTCTGCATTCGTGGATTTCAAATTTGAGCTGTTGGTTATTATTCATAATGGGCTCTGTTTTGGAGCAGTAACTCTGTGGTGTGCCCTTCCTGTCTCTTTTGTTGTGATTTATGTTATTTATTCTGGGATTTTAGAACAGTTAACCCTGGGAATAGAGTATTCCCATTCTTGTAATGATTCAGAGTGTGGTGATATATACCACAGCCGCTCAGTGCAATAGCCCCCGTTTCAAGCATCCCCCACAAGCCTAGCATTATCATTGTGTGTCATATGTTGCAATCATATACTAGTGACAGCTGTCAACATCATATGCCTAGTTACTGTAACTAAATGAATATATTTTCAAACACTCAAACGCAGGCACACACTTACAGAGGGACACATACACATGCACAGCACACAAAGAACCATAAACACACATGCACATACAGAAATGCAGAACTATCCGTTGGGGTATTGGGACACGCTTGCCTTTTTCAAGAAATCAATGTTTTGCCTTGCGACTGTGCTACGGATGACTGGGGCTTGACTATGATTTAAGGCGTACCCACTTGTGGTCCATACATGGTTTGTTTATGTTTGAGTTTTTTTTGGCAAACTTCAGGTACTTCTCGCAAAAGCTATTGAAAAAAGCCCAAAGGCTGCAAATTGATGTCGTCTCCTCAGGATAAATCTTGAGATCAGTACAAACCTTGGTAAAAAGCAATAAGTACATGCAAGAAAAGAATGAAATCAAAAGTGTGGAGACTAGTAGAGCGGATTGTGGGAGCTGATGCTGAGATACAGGAGCCTCTATAAGCCAGGTTAGGCAAGAACCGGCAGCCGGTTGGAACGTAGAAGGACTGCATCCAGGACAATATAATCAGGTCGGTAGCAGGACCATGTTGGCTCACAACCGTTTGGTTGTTTTGCTCCTGTACGCTCAGTTTGCTCAACGTATTTGGGGTTTTGTGCACCTTTATTTTGTTATCCCAAATGTCCTCCTGTTTCCTTTCTCTCTTTGCTCTGTACTTTGTAGCAGGTGTCTACTTTATGCTTGAATCTTCTTCTGCTGAATTACACTCGACAATACATCCACTTCAGTGTCTCATGGTGCTTCCGGACTCAGGAAAGGTTACTTCAGCGTCTCCTGGTGCTTCCGGGCTCCAGCAAGGTCTCCGGGTACTTCCTGAGTTCATTACTTGCTGTCTGTCACTGAGTGTCAGATGAGTTACAGAGGCATGGGGATTGAGTAGTACTATGGTACATTAATGTCCATTACACTGTCTGATGTTCTCCTTGTTGTTATAGTTCAACTCGCTGTATCAGTGACATGTCCGGTTCCTCACCTTCCAGCCCACTGCTCTTTTGTGATGGAGAGTGATGGATTTGCATCTGTGCCTGTTCAATTTTTAAAATTAATCTCCAGGGTCATGACAGAAAATCAGTACTTTCGCAAGCATTTCGTTATGTTATGTTGAGCACACTAATCATCCCAGATGGACAAGGTGTGTATGTGTGTAGCCCAAAGTGTTAACATAAAGTGCCAGGTCTTCAGCTTCTTGCAGAACTCAACAAATGAGGCGGCTCTAATGTTTTGAGGGAGGTTGTTCCATGTCTTGGGTGTGATGTAGGAGAATGAGTGACCTACAGTTTTGCTTTTGTGGATGCTGTGAGTGTGTGCGAGTGAGAGTGAAGCAGCGCATGGGTATCTGATAAGTTAGTGAAAGTGTATGCAGCTTTTCAGGTATTCTAGTCCCAAGTTGTGTAGGGCTTTGTATGTGTGTGTGAGAATTTTGAATGGGCTGCGCTTGTGAAAGGGGAGCCATTAAAGCTTCCTGAGGTGCAATGTGATGTGGATGCAGCTTGGGAGGTCGAGTATGAGTCTTGCGGCATTGATCTGGATGGTCTTGAGCCTGTATAGGAGATTCAGGCATAGAAACTGTTGCCGTAGTCTAGCATGCTGATGATGAGTGCTTGTGTGACGGACCGTCTGATGTTCCAATCATTTGAAGATCTTTCACAGCATGCATAGAATGTGGAAGAAGAGGTGCACACTACGTTGAATTGAGGCATCATATTGACCTTGTCATCCAAGATGATCCCTATAATTCTTACATGATCTTTGGGTGTGGGTGTTGGTCCTAACTCCGACAATCACCAGGTGGAATCCCACGGGGATGTCTTGTTGCTGAAGGCCAGTACTTCTGCCTTGCTGGAGTTGAACTTCAGGCAGTTGATTCATATTGCATGTGGCATACAGTAAATCTTTAGTAAGCAAGTGCAAGTATGGCTAAGAACTACATTTTAAAAGAAGTATACGTGAAACATTAGTGCACACATTACATAAACCCATTGTCATTTCTAAAGTAAACACATTCTAAATATGTGAATATGGTTTATTCTTCATGTCTCCAAGATTATCTCATTTAATATGGGTAAAGCACACAGTGTTATGTATGAATCCTCTAATTCCACCATAAATGCACTTAAATCATGATGTCAAGTGCAACACCTTTTTATTAATTGTTGACACATGGAAAACATGTGCTAAGTGCATGTTTATATCATATATTTTTGATGTGTAACTGTGGAGTCAAAAGTATGCTGTACCATGCGTCAGGGAGAGGAGGAGTTGGGTGTCATTGGCGTGGGAGATAATATCAATGTCTTGTGATTGGATGATGTTGGTGCGCGGTGCTCTGTATATGTTGAACAGAGTGGGGCTAAGAGAAGAGCCCTGTGGGACCCTGCACATCAGTTTCATGGTCTCTGGTGTGAAGGGTGGCCGCCTGACCTTTGGGGTTTTCTTTTGTCTGCAAGTATCATGTTTATTGAGTCACTCACCAGCAAAAGGTAAGCAAATGCATAACAGGGCCTCACAAGTTACAACATGACATGGTTTCAATTTGAGTGAAAAAAATTAGGTCAAAAGTGCACTTGCACCCATAATACCTGTGAGTTACTGGCAGCAGCTAAAAGCAAACTAAAGAAAGTTGGGATAATCTTCAAACATCGGGCATTCCAACAATTGGGAATTCCTTACCTGCTATGCAATTCTATATTTCCTGCTTCTTATAAGCGAGGTAAAATATTATTTTCAATACAAAACGACGACGAGTAATATTTCCAAAACAGGACAGATGACTGAAAGCACTATATTCTGCTATGAGAAACTCTGCATTAGTAAAAAAAAAAAAAAAAACTTTGAACATTCTGTTCCTTGCTGCATTGTTCTGCAGGGTGCTCTGCTAAATTAGTTCTCAAAAGAGGAAGATTGGTCATAATCAGGATCTAATTATATGTTGCTGCCTATTGGCTTAGATCATTGGGTCCCTCAGTCACTGAGCATTCCTTCCCAACGCTTTGCTAAAGTCGCTTTTTAATTTATTCATGAATGTTAGTTTTCAGTTTTTTTTCTCTTTAATGGTCTTTGTCGGATGTGATTTAAGGCTTTTGCTTTTGGAGATTGCGTGCTAATCCATTGTTTAACATTTCCGAGGCTGTTAAGGGGAATGGCGGGAAAAGCCATGAATATTCCTCGCCTGCTCTCTCCTGTCTCCTTTTTATTTACCATTCGTCTTGGGGCTGAGACGTTTCGGTGTTAAGTGCCCATCCATCCTTCCGATCTTAACACCACCACAAAAACCATCAATAATGGCTTTATTTCTATTGGCGAGTGAATGAACTTTAATTGATAAGAGTAAACAGATAATCCAAGAGCATATTATTCATAAATCAAAAAAGGAGAGACTTGCAGCCCTTGATAAATCGCTGCTATTTTTCGCAGCTGACTTCTTTTTATGGCTAGAAAATTGCTTTGTTATCACTCAGCCACAGCAATAGGAGGTGCGCGATAGAAACGCATTAGTATTCATTTAGCTATATGGTGTAATTATACATTCATGGTCCATCCCAACTCGCGTCAACTTCTGCATAAAGTTTCCATTTATCCCTCTGCCTCCGAAGGGAAGGATTTAGATGTGCGCATTTCGGACCTGCACAACACATTCATCAAAGATGTCTGCCATATGTTCAAAATGGAGGACACGTTTTCAGCAGCCTGCCCCCTGGCAGCCGAAGTGGGTGCATTGCAGCGCCTTGGGAGGAATGAACACGCCACTCCGTTTTGCTTAGTGTGCAAAAAGGACGCTTTATTTGGAGCAAGTTGACCTTAACTCGTCAACTGAGCTATACATTCTTACATCCCTGAAAAGTCGTATTTATGTCTTCTACCCATTCCTACTCCATCCCAACTTCTCACTGCCTTTCACCTAAGGCTTGAAAAGAAAACTCACCTGTCAGTACCAAATTAAAATGTGTCCTTGCGTTATAGTTTGTATAGTTTGTTATAGTGTGTTTTGTTCAGGAATCCAAAGGTGTGCTGAACGGTTGCTGATGCCTGCCCGCACTTTGGCCAGGCCCACCCCCTTGAGTAATCGCTTCTTTACAGTCTCCCCCACTCCTTCTTACTTCTCATATGTTCTACTTACTCATGTCCTCAGCATTCCCCTTCCCCGCTTGCCTCCCAAGCCACTCACATAGAGCATAGAGCATTGAAACATACTACCCTCTGAACCTGCTCCCTTAAGTCCAGCATACTAGGATGGGTGATAGGCTTTTGTCTTCAGGTGTGGGGGAAAGCTGCTTTCCTCCTTTCACGATGAGGGGATGTTATGGCGACTGTACAGCTGCCACATTACTCCATTCTCAGTTCCTCCTCTTGACCTCCCTAAGTGCGCAGCGCGATCTCGATCCCGGGGCCCTGATTGGGAGGAATGAACCCGCCGCTCTGTTTTGCTTGGTGTGCAAAAGGCTGCTTTATCAGGATTAAGATGAACTCTTAACTTCTTCTGCTGAGCCGTACATTCTGATAGCTCTGACAACTTAACATCTTAGTTCTGTTCCATACCCCTTCCTCTAAACACTCCCATCTCAACCTCCCACCCTCCTATGACCTGAGCCTTGACAAGAGACCCCAACGGTCAGCACCAAATTAACATGTCCTTTGCTTTCATTGCTCTGAAATACAAATATTTGCTTGTGACGCCTACCAGGACCAGGCTCACCTCCTCGCGCCGTCCATTCATTATAATCTCCCACACTCCTTCTTACTTCCCTCATTTTCGAGATACTCACGTGTCCAGTACTACCTGCAACCAGAAAAATATTCCCCGAGTTGTTTTTTTTTTCCCTCCTGTACCTTTACCATCCTTGACCCATACCTAACATTACCGCCAGTGCACCCAGGTGCAACCTGTTCCCCAATGGAAACAAGGGCCCTCCGTCATACTGAAACGACAACGGGGATTTGTACACTATCTCTTTGTCAGACCCCTCTAGCCCTGTAGAATCCTCCCATTTCCCTCTTGAACTCCTTTCTTGCCCTGTGAATTGCAGTTGGTTTACTTACCCCTCTTCACTCTCTTGGGCAACAACTGCATCCACACGAACAACGTCTTTCCCCAGTTCGGAAGAAACAACGCCATACCCTTCTTCATAAACGTAAGCAATTCCAGACCCATCAACAGGACCAGATCATTCTCACCCACGTGAATCACCACTACCGCTGGTCGATGGACTCTCTCCTTGACCTCCCACAGTGCAGGCACAAGTAGCACCCGATGCATGCTGCTGAGGCCATGACAGTGAACCACCATGTTGTCCCTTTCCAGGCCCAGCTGGTGTCCCTCAAACTGATTCTGAGCCTGCTCCCCATCCCATTTAACACTTGAGTGCCCGCAAATCCATAATTTCCCATTGTCTTAAATATCATCCCACTACCCCCAAACATAGCTCCACACACATCACTACCCCATGTCCCCAAACCTTTTGACCTGATATCTCCCAATCTCAGCCCAAAGCCCTCTGTTGAGTCCCCAATTCTGAACGAGTGGTTCCTGTAGGCCTTAGCTTGATACCCTGACAGCTTCAAACTCATTACAGCTAGCAACGGAAGGGCCAACACTCCAGACCCATCCTTATGACAAAATACAGCCCCTTCCTCCGCTTCCCTGATGCCTAAGAAACTACACAGCCTTCTCATCGGACAAACCAACACTTTGATCTCCTGAACGTCTAAACAGCACCTCACTCAGCCCCTTTCCCCTTCT
Source organism: Lissotriton vulgaris (assembly GCF_964263255.1). Taxonomy (NCBI): domain Eukaryota; kingdom Metazoa; phylum Chordata; class Amphibia; order Caudata; family Salamandridae; genus Lissotriton; species Lissotriton vulgaris. The sequence continues at coordinate 85,833,295 of NC_141697.1, read as the reverse complement.
GATCAGTCTGACACCTCCTAAGCCGTATCCTCATACCATCAGTTTCTCAGCATATGTCCTTCGTTTCCAAACCCAGCCCACCTTTTCCTCCCACTAATTCTGACTCCCGAAAGGGCCCAAAGAACAACAATAAGGCCCTGAATAAATGTGTATCCCAGGCGGAGGCATGTGCAACTCTTGCCCCTTCAATTTCCTTTCTAAGTACTCCGATTGTAATCGCACCTCTTCTTCCTCGCCGACTTGTCTACTCTCTGCCATAACCTTCCAAAATCCTCCTTCCCATTGGTCCCCCACAAGGCTCATAACCTCAGTGCATTTTCCCCATAAAATGCGATTCCTGCTAACCTTCCCCTGATGTTCTCCTCAGACAAATTTTTGTCAGTCTCTCCCATTAGGAACTCCACCATGTCCGCACGCTGTCAAGTATGTCCTGCACGTGCCCGGTCCTTCACCACCCGCCATCCTTCTACAATTAATTCCTCAGCCAGACCCAGGAAGGCCTGTGGAAGGGTTCAGCACTAGACCAATGAGAGCTCTTTAAAAACTATTAATACCACCACTAAGCTATCACTGTCATCTTACTTTTGGCCACAAGCAGCTAACCTCTGAATTTCAACTACTTAATTTTCATAACTTTCTTCAACAACAGCAGTACATAGTCCAAGCAGGTTAATTACATTTATCAAAACATGCTTCAAAACAATTATACAAAGTGCCTTTGCAACTGTGGAAACACTTTTTCTTGACAGCTGGAAGAGATAATTAATTGGTTTTACATATACATATTGTTTTCTGGGAAGGTACTAGCACATGAAACATAAATTTGCATTTGCGAGACAGTAAAGAGAACTGACACCGCCTCCTAAGTGCAGTAGATGTGATGCCTGCTTGGGGTGCCATAGGATTCTGGATCTTTTTGCACATCATGTGGTGTTAAGGCCATGGTGCAGAGTCTGGTGCGAGGTCTTATCTGAGTCTTATTCTGAAAAACACATTCTTGGTTGCCTCTCTATGGTCTTTTTGCACAGCGGATATGGTTTCACTATGTCAACTATTTTAGCTAGCTCCCACATAGTCATCTAGCACAATGTTGTTCTGACTGCTGGCATTTTTACACAGATCACAAAAGTAACACCACAGGCAGACTGGGTATGATATAGATATGTCATAACTTGGGTCTGCACTGGCTTTGCTCCTGATGGCTTCTTCTGACAACATGCTGGACTTCTCCTCTTTTATAGTCTTTTCTATTGAGGAGCAAAACACTCTCCTTCCCACTCTGAGCAGGGAGACAAGCAGACTATGACCTCCTCCAATAAGTTGCCAGACTTCAGATGACGTTCCCTCACCTCTGGGAGACAGACTATCATGCAGACACTGGCCCTGGTCACACGGCAGCTATTCAAGCACTCTGCAGCATATTTCGTCTTTGATCAACAAGAACATGACCTCCTCCAACAAGTTGCCAGACTTCAGATAATGTTCCCTCACCTCCGGGAGACTGCCTGTCATGCAGACACTGGCAATGGTCACACAGCAGTTATTCAAGCACTCTGCAGCATATTCCATGCTTGATCAAGAAGAACTTGGAATAGAACAAAGTGGAGTGATTAGGATCACACTTGTATACTCATTTCCAGACAGGGGATGTTGATCCACTGTCTAAGGTCCAGGAACCGGTTTGGGTGGTACCTTTTCAAATGTAATTTTCTCGGCTGTAGTGCAGACATAACCTAGTGCAAGTTGATGGCTCTTTCAGCACGTACTGTCCTGTAGTTCCTATAGTACCCATGCAGGACCTGCGCGTTTGGATAACATAAACTGTGGGTTTGGTGGCAGACTAGTTCCGTACACCCCCACGAGAAATGTTAGTCTGTTTGCATTTAAGCTAGCTCACAGTGCCACTAGTGTCTTCTCTTATCGGGAGAGATTAGTTTCTGGCAACGTTAGAACATGATAACCCTGATCCCTCAAGATGGTTGAAACATTGTACTACTCTTCACTCAGTCACTCGTGCTCAATTAGTTTATCTCAGAGATACACAGAATAAACAGTCTGGGCATTTCAATAAGGTTTTATTGAACAGTTGTTATTCTCCTGTAAAATATATGAGCTGCATCAACCATTAGACAGTAGCAGAGATATATGATTAGCAGCACCTTGTCTATTAAAGGATAGTACAGTTCTACCATCTTGCAATAAGCATGAATAAATACATGAATATAAAATGCATGATAAAAGTGCGCGTACTCCTACGATGCCTATCTAGATGTACCTAAGTGTACCTAATATGTGAGTAGGTGTAAAGCCAAGAATCCCTCTAAGATTTAGTTCAACCCCATTACTTGAAGTGTGAAAATGTAGAAGCCCTTTGTGGTCTCGAGTTGGACACCCCGCAAGGGATGTGTCAGACCACTGTCAGCTGGAGCGTCTGCATGCAGGAACCTCAGCGTCTATGGTCAGTGTGTCGGCCTGGAAGTCTTGGTTCCTTCTGACTAATACTAGCAAGAGGTGCTATATTTATATAGAAAGTATCTAGGGTTCCTTTGTCCCTTTTTGCTTGTATCAGCCATTGTTGGAGTTGAGGATGACGTATGGGATGAACCGTGTTCGTAGATATGGGGAGGAAGGTGGTGTAGCCCCAGCCTGGTTTCCAGGAACTCTTATGAATATTCATTCATACTGTGTGTGTCTATTGATGGAGTTATAGGAGTCTATTGTTTGGGAGAAACCCTCCTTCTGCACCCAGGACTAGAACTACGTAAAAGGTTCAATCCTTAAAAGGCTCCTTACAGTGTAGTGTAGGGGAGGCAATGTAGGTGAAGGGGTATGATGTTACCCGGGCCTGTATTAGGGTACCTATATGAAACATAACAGTACTGATGCTACTGACTCCAAGTAGGAGTTTCCAAACATGGCCACAGTGAAGCTAGAAGATTCTGCACATGGCAGTAATCAGCTTTCCTGAAACAGCTATGAGGAACACATAAAAAGGCAGACCTTGATAACAAAGGTCCCAACCTTCAAAAACAGGATTTGCAAGACATTTAATTCTAAATCATCCCAAAAATATTAATATGACAAGAAAATCGGGGCACAAAATATTGCAGGTAAAAATGTTGTTTTTGAGTGATTAATACTGTTCATTTAAATATAATATATAAATATAAATATAAATAATATTGACTGAATCCTTTCCGGGACCCAAACTTGTCGGTACGACTCGTTCATAGCCGAATCGTGCCTGGCAATGGAGCCTAATTCTGACCAAGCGAGTACGATGCACTATTCGGACAGCTGCTTCACCTCGGTCATAGTAAGACGAAAGAGCTGTCGGAATCATACTTCAGGGGGCCACAGCAGGCCTCCCTTCACCAAGGGTCCTCTGAATCTGTCACAGGGGTCCCCCTGATCCAGGCATGCACAGTGTGGCGGGCACCATGGGGTGCCCACCACAGGTTGTATGTTTTTGCCCCAATCACTCCTTTTTGCTACACAGGCTCCTTTAGAGTTCAAAGGGAGTCCGAGCGAACTGAGTCCGTAAGCATACGGCTGCAACATAGTTATTCGTTCGGACTCCCGGAGCACGTTTCGCTCGGAAAGCCCTCCAAATTTGAGTCGTACGGAGGGCTTCCCTAGCGAGATCGGAATCAGGCCCATAATGTTATTAATGACATAAGTTATTTAAGCGATTACATTTCCTGCTTCATTCTAATGTGCTGTGTTTTTGTTTTCTAATTTTTTGTTTTTTTTATTTGTGAGTATCATTTCAAATTGTTTGCAGATTATTGGGAATATAGAGTCTTAGGATGTGAACTGTTTTAAGAGTAATTATGTTGTGTTTTTAAGTGGTAATGTTCAAATTAGTAATTAATTTGGTTGTTTATGTACATTTTAAGATAATGTGATTGTTTATAGAAATTGGTGTATTTTGCATTTTTTGCGTATTTGTTTTTATATTCATTTTTAATGTTGAGCCTTTTAACAATACCAAAATAGCATTTTTCCAACATTCTACCTACAGTTTTTTAGTTTGGAGTGGTAATATTATCTCTGACCCTTCTTAAGTCCGGCGCTTTCCCTTCTCTCTTGTTTAGGTTGGAGTAAGAATAGTAAATATGACCCCCCACAAGGTCTGACAGTTTCCATACTACTCCTCAAGTTAGAGTGGCATCAGTAAATCTGACCCCTTGAAAGTCCAGTGCTTTCTATACTGGTGTTTAGGTTGGAAGGGACTCCAAAGTCCAGCACTTTAACCAATGTTGCTTAGTTTGGAGTGGGAACAGTATATTTGACCCCCCCAAGGTCCAATGCTTTCCATGCTATTGCTTAGGATGGAGTTGGACTAATAAATCTGACACCTCCAAAGTTCAGCACTTCCTCTACTGTTGCTTAGGGTGGACTGGGAATTGTAACTTGACCCGTTCCAAAGTCAAATACTTTTTCCAGATATACTCAGGTTGGAAACGCCTTCCCTGCTGTAGCTTAAAAGGGAGTGGGAATAAATCTCCCCCCTCCGCAAAGTACAATGCTTTGCCTTCTGTCGCTTAGATTTGAGTGAGAATGGTAAATCTGACCCCTCCGTAGTCCAGCGCTTTACATATTGTTGCTTAAGGAGTAGAAAATCGGGCACTTCCAAAGCCCAGCAAGTTCTCTACTTTTGATTAGGAAGGAGTCAGAATAATAAATGTGACCCCTCCAAAGTCAAATATTTTCAACAGATATGCTTAGGTTGTAGTTTCAAATGTTTTCCCTGCTTTTGTTTAGATTGGAACAGGCATACTAAATCTGACGCCTCCAAAGTCCAGTGCTTCCCCTACTGTTGCTTATTTTGGAGTGGGAATACCTCTCTAAAGATCTCTCCTAACTTCCTAAGTTCAACATTTTCACCAATGTTGCTTGCATTGAAGTGGGAATAGTAAATCTGAACCTTCTAAAGGCAAATGTGTTCCCTGTTGTTGCTTAAATTGGAGTGGGTATAGTTAATTTGACCCCTCCGAAGTCCAGCGCTTTCCCTACTAGTGGCTAGGTTGGAGTGAAACAGTAAATATCACCCCTTCAATGTAAAATACTTTCCTCTGTGTTGGTCAGGTTAGAATGGAAATAGTTAATCTGACCTGCCCGAGCCAACACTTTTTTTACTTTTTCTTATTGAACTTCATCCTTCCAAACTTCCACACTTTCCCCACCATTTCATAGTTTGAAGATAGAGTGCCAAATAAAAAAAAAATCTGAACTTTTTAAAACAAATTGGAATCTTAATTTTGGTTTATATGTGCTTTAAGTTTAATTTCTATTGTAATGAAGTTCAATTGTCGGTTTGGTATTTTTTTCACATTTTTCTGTTTACTTTACAGGTGGAATTTGAAATATTTTCCCCTTTCGGTCATAGAATAAGTGTTGCTTTTTTTAAATTTTATCTTTCAGAATTTTTTTGTTATTTCTTAATTTTTTCTGTTTTGTTATTTTAGTTTTAAAAATATATCTTCTTATTTAATTTTACAGTATATTTTTATAATAATGTTATATTTGTATTATATTTAGTATTTTTATTTGTAAAATATGAATTTTACTAATGTATTTTAAAAAGTAATTTAATGATTTTAAATTATATTGTCTAATGGATTGTTTTCAGTTTTTTATTATAAGTTTATATGATAGCTACATTGTGTTTCTGCTAACCGCTAACATTATTGTCACTGTTTCCCCTGCATATCCAATATTACCACCGTATTCTCTGCTGCTTTTGTAATTACTGTGATTGCTTAGCCCCTTGTATTCCGTTTTTGACATTCTCTATACTGACACATTAGAATTCAAGGAAATGTCCTCAATTGGATCGCCTCCTTCCTCACCAGAAGAATTCAGGGTCCACCTTCTTTCCTTCTTCTCCAAATAGAAGGACATCGTCTGCGGTGTCCCTCAAACCTCATCCCTCAGCCCCACTCTGTTCAACACCTACATGACACACCTGACCCCTGGACACACCAACAGAACCCATGGACTAAACATCATATCCTACGCCGACGGCACCCATCATCTTCCTATCAGAGACCCCTCCACCTCAAAGGCCAACTTCTGCAGGTGCATGACGAGCATTGCCAACTGGATAAAAGACAACTGTCTGAAACTCAACACAAATCAAACTGAAGTTCAGATCTTCTGCAACAACCCGCTTTTGACGAACAACTCCTGGTGGCCTTCCAAATTAAGACCCTCACTCTCCCCGACAGACCACACCAGCAACCGCAGCATCATCCTGGATACCAAGCTTACCATGAACAACCAGATCAACACAGTCTCCTTTGCCTTCTTCCTTACTCTTCACAGACTCCGCAAGGTCTTCAAATGGCTACCGGTCAGCACCAGACGATCCGTCACCCAAGCCCTAGTCACCAGGTGGCTGGACTACGGCAACGCACTCTACACAGGAATTAGCTTGCACCTCCTGAAGAGATTATAGACAATACAGAATTCAGTGGCCAGACTCATCTTCGACCTCCCCAAGTGGGCCCACCTCACCCCTTCCCTCAGAAAGCTCCACTTGCTCCCCAATCAGAAGAGATGTCATTTTAAGATGCTGATCCACACCTACAAAGCCCAGCACAACCAAGGGCCAGCCCACGTCAACCACCACCTGAACTTCCACCTACCAGCCAAGCAACTTCGTATCGCCTCCCTTTCTTTGGCCCACACCCCTCACACCTGTTGAAGCAACAGCGGAGGACATTCCTTCTCCTACCTCACGCCCATGTCCTGGAACGACCTACCTCTTCACCTTCAGACCTCATCATCTCTGCTGGAATTCAGGAAAGGACTCATGGCCTGGATATTCAACTGAGCCCACCTCTGCAGCAGGACTTTCATCGCCTAGATACCCCTCATGTGTGATTTGCCGTGCTTTACAAGTCTGGTTTGATTTGATTTGTTTATTTTTCTTTATAGTTATTATTATTTCTCATTTAAAATATTAGCTATATTTTTACATTTTATAAATAAATGATTTTTTTTAAAGTTATAATTTTAAATAATTGTAAATATATATACTTACTTATATAACTTCAATAATACAGGAGACATTCCCGTCTCATCTCCATCTACCCCCCCGGCAACTGTCCATAGTACACCGAGGGAAATCTATTAAACTTAATTCAGGTGGGTTTTAAAGTAATTCATTTATTTAATTAATTGCTTTGTCCCTTCTCAGTCCGCTACAAGTTGTTTGGATTAGGAATAAAGGGTCTCATGTACTACGAATATTTACATAAAAAGTGCACCAATGTTTGCCAAACAGTTTTGAATTCGCGAACCAACCTAGGGTCAAATAGATCAGTTTAACAGAATACCACATCGCAGAGCGTTGCAGAATGACCTTCCTAATCAATACTCATTAAACAGCCAAAATTTGGGACCACTTGTGATTGGCCACAATCACAGGGATGGTGGACTGCACAGTTCAGCGGACCTCCATGTCCGTGATTGCTTTTAAATAAAGAAAACTTTTTTTTTAATTGACATCAGTTTTTCTTAAAGGAAATGGGGCTACATTTAAAACATTTTTTTTAACGTTTCACTGTCAGTTTGCAGTGGTCGAAAGGACCACAGTCAGTGAAACTTTTTTTTAACAAACAATTTTCTTTTTAAACACAGTCCTATTTCCTTTAGGAGAAGGGCCACTGCCAACACTTCCTGAATTTATTTTCAAGATTTACAAATGGGAAGGTGTTTGGAAGGGGATGCTTTTCTCTTTGGGGATCAGATAATACCCCCTTTGAGATGTCAGTATCTGATCAATGATTTGTGATTGCAATTGCGGTCACAAACTATTCAAACATTCCTCTCCATCTTGTAGACAGGAGGGTGGGTGCTCTCCTGGCACACACCCTCCTGTTTGTGATTCAGACAATGTCATAAAGGACCTTTTGTGGTTGCCAGCCCTGTGATTTCGGGAATTGCGGGGTTTGCGACTGGAAAAGAGCTTTGTACACGAGGCCCAAGATCTCTAAACCAAATAAACGCTTGACAAAGACAAATGGTTTGACTTGTGAAGAGTGTACACACAAAATGACATAAAACATACAGTGACACATATATACATACACACAATCCGAGCAAGACATTGACAGGTGTTCATGTAAAAAACTGACCAACACACATGCAGCCACCTGTACACACAGATAACACAAGTATTGGCACCCAGGCACCAGGACAATATACATGTATGCACCTCTAGCCACGGACAACATAGTAAAAGCACACATAACTTGCATATGGTTGCATGAGCACATTTACATAGTTGTCAGATTGTCCCATGTTTAGTGAGATCTTCAACCACTCCTGGATTTTTGGCAAAAGCATTTTGCATGCAGATATTTTTAAGCATATGCTTACAAGGGAAAAGGGACATTTTCACAAGAGAATGACGCAGTGTGGCGCTGCAAGTTATCTTGCTTCTCAGATCTGCTTCATTAGAAAACTACAGCGATTCGTTGTATTTACAACAATCTGACGTATCCTTGAGCTTTCCCCTGCGCTGGTGCACAATAGGCTGCCTAGCGCCAATACAGGCGCCCTTACAGTATGGTGGAAGCGTGCCTGCGTTGCAGGCATTATTGTTTTTGTGCAGGACGGGAAACCTTCCTGCACAAAAACAACCATTGATGGCGTTTTCCTCTTTCTATGTGTGCTGCAAAATGCAGCCTCATAGAAAGAGGAAAAACGAAGACAAAGAAAGGTGTTTCTCCTCATTGCGCCTCCACTGGGGAGTCAGTAGATTCCGATGCATTCTCTGGTTTAGGAATCGTTGTAAATCTGGGAATGCATCAGAATCCATGGGTGTCGCTTGGGAAAATCCACAGCAACATCCGTGGAACGCCTCTTTCACGCAGAGTAATGCATGAGAGGGGGCCATATTTTCAAGGCCATGAAAAGCCGAGCAGGGTGGCTTTCCATGGCATATAAATAATAAATATGGGCCAGCACACTGCGCCACCGGAGTGTCAAAAAAATGTGTCATAAAAACACTCTGGTGATGCAAGAGGCTTGTAACTATGCCCCAAAGTACCAGAATGCAAATTTACTTTGGGTTGGCTTAAAAAAGAAAACTAAATGAAGGTTTAACATATGAATGGATAACTTGACTGGTATACCCCTGCATACATTGTTGCTAGCTTACAATATGAAAAAAAGTTAATTGATTGTCATGACATTCACAATTTGAATTGTTTTTATTTTGCCACTTTTTCTGAAGTTGGTATGATTCCTGTTTTTCAAAGGCAGCTGCAAAACGCAGTTAAACATGTCTCCGATTGTGAGGACCACGTGCCCTATGGATTATTTTTTGGTAATAGGATACGGGGGACTCTTGTTATTTATGAGCCAGCACAGAAAATACACCAAAGGTTTCTACAGCAAATGGATGCTAAACCCTTTGCATGATGACAGAATGTTCTCCCTTACAGGATCACCAACAAAGGAGAACGATATCACATTGCGGTGAGAAAGTTCAACTTCTTTCTTGTAGCTCGAGTCTTGCATTCTTTTCTCACGCAACAAACTAGAAAGCTGCCATTTTTACACAGCACACTAAGCTACCTATTGTCAGTAGTTCATTCGTAGCACCTAGAAGAACTTGCTTCAGTAATGAAGGTGTGACCCCTTCGTATGAATTTCAGAAACACCAAACTCTGACAGGTGAGGGGATCGAAGCTTTGAAAGACTGGGCAATGGACAGCAGGGCCGGACTGGTAAGTCCGCGCACTGGGCAATCCCCCGGTAGGCTGGATGGGGTAGGGGACCTCTTTGGGACAGGGGGCCGGTTCTGTTGTTGGGGCCGATTTGGCCGTGTCGGACCGACTTCTTGAGTCAGAGACAGTGACATTAGGCTGGCTGGGCCTGGTTGTGCATAATGTCACTGTCTTTGACACAAGCAATCGGTCCGACACAGCCTAATCGAGCCCAGGCCTGCCCTGAGCACAACGATTCTCAGTCTCTCCGCATAATGCTCCCCTCTCTTCCTAATATATTTTCGAGCAATGCACAAAACAGGACCACTATATCTACAGAAAAAATTCAAGAGATACTGCCCAACCAGAAGCCTACGATCATCAAATTCCAATACTTTGGTGGTTCCTAGGTTTCGTTTAAAAACCCGTGGAGGAAAGTCCCTGGCAGTACTGGGTGCAAAGGCTTGGAATACTCTGCCTCCTGCCCTGAGAACTCTGGATAAAGAAACAGAGTTCCGTAAAGAATTAAAAACTTGGATATTTAAACTGCAAGATAGCATGGCCAGAACTCTAGTTTGATGCTTGCCTTTGTTTTCAGTCCAACTCTGAGTCACCTTGTCATCTGGTAATTTGACGGAGGTAGCGCCTAGATGCTCCATTGGAGCGATTGCTGCGCGATATAAATAAAATTTTACATTACATTACATTTACATTACATAATGCTCCCCTCTCTTCCTAATATGCCATCTCTATATGTCTTGCTCCTCACAACCTCTATTTCTTTCTTTCATTTAGTTGCTTTCCTGTAAAATGTATCCAAAAAAGAAAAACACCCTTGAGGGAAATGCCCTTTTTCTGACATTTTTCTATTCCAAAGTGCAGCCTTGTGATGGAGAGAAATAAAAGGTTTTAAATATGAAAAATAAATACATAACTAAATAAAGCAAGACAGAGTGGTTGCAAAGTGGTCAGATTGGTTTTATTCACATCCAAATGCATCAGCCTCACTTTACAGACTTTGCAGTGAAGCTCTACTTTTGTTTTCTTGTCTTTCTTTGAACAGCATTGTTGTCCCCTGGTGGGGAAGTGCACCATTCCTGGATGTATTGCAATACCTGATTGATGGGTGGACTGGAAAACAAAATGTGTACCATGGCTCTGTGTTTATTGATGTGGTCTTTTTAAACCATGCGACTTACTTTTTGTAAGGATATAAGCAATGGACATTGAAACAGTTCCCTTCAGGGCCCTGTAGTCATGTCCTTAACAGGTAAAACCACTCACAGATTTCTGAATAGTGAGTGAGAGATTGTTAAGGTAACCATGCTGTTTCTGCTTACATTTCACATGCTTTACCTAATCTTGCATTCCCAAGTGTTTATAGCGGGTACAATATAGTTGTAGCTGAAGGCAGTGTGAGTTTCTCTCAGTGGGGCAGTATGGTGTTCAGTGGGGGAAGAGGATGTGGCACTATGGCCAGAGCTGTCAAATTTAAAACTGGGTAACCGGGATTAACCTTCATGACCAGTCCACCAGACCACTCTCCTGAGGGAGCATATTCCCATGCTACACATTAGAAGGCCCCACTAGACCTTAGAAGGCCTGATGTCTTAGCACAAGCAGGTGTACCCTAGTGGTGTCAATTGTGGGTTAAACTTGAAGGCCTGTCCATCACAATCCATACTAAAGTTCATCTCCAGTCTTGCGGGCTGGCCTATGAAGCAGCACTCCCTAGAGCAACAGTGATCCAGTCACTGTGACTCTGTCACTGAGGTCACATGAACCTTGAGCAGATTAGAGCGGTGCAAACGGTGTGACCACATTGGGTACCTATTTCGGGTGGGTGCGTAGAGTTCCAAGTATATTATGGTCTTAAATAAAACTTGCAGCCTCCTTCATGGCCTCCAGCAACAATAAAAATGTTATGATAACTTCGGTGATTAATGTTCTTCCTAGAGAGTGGTCAGAGTTTTGTCTAGGGAAGGATTGACTCTTGGAAAGGTAGTACAGAGGGTTAATGTGCCTGCTGCAAAGAACATGTACCATGCAAATCACAACGTGCACATAATGTTAACTAGGTTAGTAGGTTACTGTTTTTGTCAGAGAGATCTTTTTGTTACTTGCAGTTTATTTGTTAAAATCCTAACATAGAACAGTGAGTTATTAAACTATACTGCTTGCTAGTATGGTTGTCATGTGGCTTCTACACCTTGTAGTCCTGTCTTATTTACCATTTCCTATAAAGTGATTTACACACGTATAAATGATTGTCTCTGTGTAGTGTGTGTGATGTAAAGTGCTCTGACACTGTACACTGGTATGAGTGGCGCTGTAAATCAAATGAAATGCATCTGAGAAAGAGTGTGGTTATGGAGACATGAGGGGGACTGTTAAAGGGCGGTAGTGAGGCAGTCCGAGGCATAGATGTACATTGGGGGCACCAGCAAACATTGTTGCACAGGGCGCCACCAGCAGTAAACCCGGCCCTGCCATCGAGGCCAGCCCACCTCACCCATTGGTACCTCCATTGGCCTTGTTTCAGCAGTAGCAGCTGCAACTGACCTAGGATCGGCAATGCAGGATTTGCACACACACCAAACTAAGTTTGCAAACTTCACAGTCTCTCTGCTTGATGCATAAGCACTTTTAACATGTGCTGCCTCCTCTGAAGCCACTGGAATTATGCAGCAATGTGGTACAAAGTGATGCTGCAGTGTTGAATAAATTATGCAACAAAAAAGGCTGCAGCGTAATGCAACATGTTTTCTTCTACTTTATTATTTAGACATTTTTACACATGTTAAGTATCTGCAAAGATTCTGCCTCATTAGTATTTTTATAACATACAAATGCAGCAGTGAGATAGGTAATCAGTCAACCTTTGCAAAGGGCCGTCCACTTTGCAGCAACTCAAGTCACGTTTTTAGTAACTTTTTATCCGTTTGAGCTACAAAAATGATTAGTTAAAACTGTAAGATTATGCAGTGGATGATGTATCATGTGGCAAATATGGCAGAGCCATAATTATATAGAAACCATTTGCAAACTAGGATATTTTGCCATTCATGTTTGAACTGCTCTTGTGGACGAAAGGAGGAGATGTGCTATTGAGAGAAATTGCATGGCTTGGAGACAAATGGCTTATGATTCCACTTTTAAGTGTATTTGGGACATTGTGTGATTGGAAATATATCCCACTTTGTGAATGTATTTAAATGCTGATAACTCCTATTAAACCTTAAATAATCAAGGGAATCCATTGGTTGAATTAAATAACACAATAAGCTGTAACTGGTCGGTGAAATGCCAAACAAATACTAAAAATTGGGATGTTTGGCACATTCTGGCCACACCTCTGACCCCATCACTGATCGAATCCTTGGGTTAGCTCTGCCCTCGGAGTCTCCGCCCACAGTTCCCCTACTTCCCCCCCCCCCCACTTCGACCACTGAGTATAGCGTTTATGCCGCGCCTAACCATGCTGGAGGTGATGAGACCGGCACAGGCATCTGATTGAGACAAACAACGTCAATATTGTGGCTTGCCGTGTTTTGTTATCTTGGCTTTGTAACACGTCAGCATGGCCTTCCCTTCAGAGCATAATGAAAGGACTGCTTGGCAAAGAGGTGTTCAGTTTTAAAGGGATGTGCATCACATCAATATATTCAATGTTTTCAAAATTTCACGCATATTCATGAATTCAAAAAAAGCGTTTGAATATGCTTTCATTTATTTGAATGATTTGCATTGCGCTGGCATGACGCCTTTATGTCTCTCTGCAGCCAGAGGCCCAGGGAAGGCCCTTGCGGTGGTGTTGTTCCATCTTTGAGGGTCCCCAGTTCAGCCTCTATACTGAGAATGTGTGTGGGGCATGAGAGTTTCAGTGGCCCTTCAGCTCATTTTGCTGGGGGAGGGGGGTTTGCGTTACACCACTATCTGCAGCTAGGTCTGTGTGATGAGTATCTGTAGCGGTACCAAGAACCACGTGATGCCTCCTAGGCGCTTGGCTCGTGAGGAGCTTAGGTCCTGGGGTATGAGGGAGTGCTGAGTGAGTGAGATAATATCCCTACTTTTTTAGCAGGTCAGTGTGTGACTAGAGATTTGCGATTTACCATCTCAGTTGTTTTTACAACAATTTATTTTACCCTGTTTTGCAGTTTGTGTGCTGATACTTGTAGCCTGCATTCATAGGAGGAAAATCTAAACTACACAAGCAGCTTGTGTTCTTTCTTTTTTATTCAATATTGCATTCTGGTAGCTGCAGTCCTACATTTGTAAAAAGAAAATCAAAATAACAGCGTGCATTGTTTTATATCAGGCATGTACATTGAATATTGCATTCTGGTACTTGGAGTCCTGCGTTTGTAAAAATGAAAATAACATGTACAGTGTGTTTTATGCTATAATGGACCTAGGATGCCTTTTGATACTTGTAGTCCTTCATTTGTAAAACGAAAACAAGCAGAACATATACTCGGTGTGTACTATATAATACATGTAGGAGGAATATCGCATTCTGGTACTTGTACTCCTGCGTTTATAAAATGAAAATCAAAGCAATATGTACAGTTTGTATTTTTGTAGCATATCTGTGCTTCATAGATTTCACTCTGGTACTTACAGAACCAGAATGAAACTCAAAATTACATGAATTTTTTATATCATACCTTCTCATGGGATATTGCTTTATGGAACTTGAATTCCTGCGTTTAGAAAATGAAAATCAAAACTGCATGTACAGTGCTCATTGTAGTATATAGGACTTCTGCAACGCAGAGTGCATTCTAGTACTTGCAGTCCTGTATTTATTTTTGTATTGGTGTTCTGTTATGGTATTTTAAAGCGAAGCATTTATAATGAGAATTGAAACCACAGATGACGCTTGTATTGTGTCCTCCCACGTCTGTGTGTGGAAAGCTGTTTTCCTTCGTATGTTTAGCACGGACAGGGTGCTGGCCATGGTTGACTTGTATGTAGTCTGTGCAGATTAGGTGCTGGGGGTTATGTGTGTCTCGGTGGTTTAACATACTAGGCACCCTGCATGCTACATGCCCCACGATGAAGAGAAGGTGGCATTGGGTTTGTGCGCACACACTGCCAGGCCAGCAAACCTTGTGAGCAAAGATGCTTGGAGTGGGTGCAGCGAGAGGTGTACCCACATGTTAAGGGGTGCTCACACATGCAAGGGTAGTCTGATGTATGTACCACCATAGGATGCCGGCTGGTTCAGGGGCACACCGCTGCTGGAGGGGGATGGAAAGAGAGTTGGTGGCACCAGGAAAAGCCACTTGGTAACTGGCATCATGTCAACAGTACCCTGTAGACCCAAGTATGTGGGCACACATACAGAGACTAGGTGTAGTGAGTGATAGCTAATGAGGAGGCCAAAACATTGTGTCAAAAACATGTATTGCCTTCATTTTTCTCACCACTGGTTGATGAAATTGTGATTTGATTTGAAAAACAGACTGTAAAATGACTCCTGACCAGCGTGTGATGCTTTCACCCCATCGTAACCTTTAAGCCACCGCACTTTGCATGAGATTCTAGACCCAGGCCCATAACTGGAAAAACAAAACTACATGTCCCAGAATGCAAGGTAATGCCTGGAAAAAAAGAGTAGTGCATATTGTCATGGCATGTGGTCTTCTGGCAGCACTGCACTCCTGCAGCGACCACAAGCACCCAGCCCAGGAGAGACCATGGCACAAAGATGACGTCTTTAATTATTCTCTGGCTCAAGTGCATTGTGATGGAATCATCCATTATACCTATGAACTGGCTCAGTTGTACGTGGATGACGTGATCAATTATTAGAAGTGCCTCATTTGTTGCAGACATGGTGATGTCATCAGTGCGGTTTAGGAGAGGAAATATGTTAAAAATGCTTTGTTTTGGCCTTTCTGTCTCCAAACTTTTCTTGGGGGGACAACCCCCCCAAACTCCCCCTAGTAGTGGTTGCTCACTGTGCTTGCTCGCTACACACCATGTGGGGGCTGGTCTCACTTTTACTTTGTTCTCTCTGATTCACTACTTGTCTATTTCTGGTGCTCTCTAAAAGAATGTCTATGGGTACATATGACTGGGTGGGTAACCTGGTGCTCTTTAAGGTCATCATCTACTATTAACTGTGTTTTGAAAGTTGATACTATTGAATATGTAATGAATAATGTGCTGTAAAATTCACCATTTTGGTCTGTGTTTTTCTAAAATTTTCTTGGGGGGGAGAACCCCTCCAAACCCCTTTAGTAGCTCACTCGCTACGCGCCGGCCGGGGGCTGGTCTGCTTTCAGTTCCCTGATGGACAGCCAGGAAGTTGTACCACTAAAAGCTAGACCGCTAACCCCCAAGGGGTAGGAACATCCAGGTTTAAGTACACTTCTGAGTCAGTAGAGGCAGAGCACATTTAACAGCCAGACCCACAAGACGCTTTGCCAGGCAACGACTTGTAGTTGTATTGACTCTCCACTTCAAACAGTTTGTTCACGTGATACTGCATCCTCTCACCTTTGTTGTTTTTGCCATTCCTCCGTTTCCTCACGCATTCCTTTTACCTTTTGTGGTAGGGCGACCAAAATTGTAAAGCCGAAAACTGGGATATTTCACAGAAATAGAGGAAGGACTGCAATTTTACTTCAACAAAGTACTCTGAATGACAGCGCTCATCAGCATAGAACTGCAGAACAGGCAGTTAGAACATAAATAAAATGCAATTTTTAAAGTCAGTATCATGCATACTAATTAAATTACTTTCTTATAACAGCTTTTAACTATTCCTGCTATGAAAAACATAAAAAGTCACCTCCCACCTTTTTCAATCGACCCTCTCTAAAAACCGGAACATGAGCTAAGTTTCCCAAAATAAGCTGGGACCGTTGGTGAATAACTGGGACTGCTCTGGTAAATTTGAGACTCTTGGTGACCCTATCCTGTGGCCTTCCCTATTTGTGTTAATTTGTGTTTTGAGCTTGCCGCCAGAGTAGGGACAGTTGGAGTAAAGGCATTAGACCACCTGTCATATTTGGAGCAGATGGTAAAACCTGGCAGTCATGACCAAAAAAAATGGATCCCCCGACCACTGGGAGGAAAATCCCAGGGTGGGAGGGGCCATAGTCTTTTTTTCTTTGCCAGAAACAAATACTAATTTGAGAGTTTTTTTGCCTTCCCAAGAGCCACTATGGTTGCAGCTCCTGAGGAAGCACAGAGATCACCCTAGAGCCGGAGGTCATCTCAAGATATGGCAGTTGGGTAGCTGTCCAGGTGGGTGACAGGTTATGACATCTGCCACCCTGGTGGATGGCGACCCGTCCCTCCATAAATAAAATCAGGCCCATATTCCTATGTCTTTAAAAGAATGTGACATGGATCAATGGTGGAAGTGAGATTTATTAAGATTAAGACACACCTAAAAGGGGTACACAATGCTGATTTTGTGTGCTTTAAAGAAGTACTCTTTCCACCTGTAGTCAGTGCAATGATTCTTGTAATGCCAGGCAAGGTAACATTTCCCTGACTGGAATCGTATTTGATATTTGAAGTAGCTGTCACGTTTCCTGTGTTGGAGGCTCCTTAGAGAGTTGCCTGGCCCTCGTCCTTTAACCCCTTCGACACTGATGACGAGCTGGGCTCGTCATGGCGTAGCCTCCTCGCACGCTGATGACGAGCCCAGCTCGTCACGTAACATGCGTTTTCGCAAATCTCAGTGTGCGAGCGGAATTCCGCTAGCGCGCATGGAGTTAATATTCATTCATTCATTCTCTCCTTCCATCTCATCTCTCTCCTACATTCTTCCCTTTTCCTCCTCCTTTAGATGCAATCCATGCTAGTTTCACTGATGGTCTCACAGCAGCACACCCTTTAATAGGTTTTCTTCTTAGGCTCTTATTTTGATCACCACAGATAGAATACTCGTTCACAAACTGGACGGCTATCCCATCCTCCGTATTACAATCTCCATAATGCGATCGTAATACTGTGGACGGGATATCCGTAACATTTGTGATGGAGCATTCCCCTCCGCCAAGATCTAAATCAGGCCCTTATTCTCTCAAAAAGTTTTCCTGAAAAAATATTCTTTCTGTAATTATAAGCCAGAGACAACAGAGCTGCCAGTGTGAATGAAAGAGAGAGTTAACTTCTTGGTCCCATAGTGATCTAAAAGATCCAGTAGTAGTTAGGAAATGGAATTTTCAAAGAAAACATCAAGGACAAAACAACCACGCCCATTTCTGACAATGATTCCACAAGCTCACCAACTACGCCTCCAAAACTCCTCACCCTAACCTACTCATCCGTCGGCATTGGAACCAGAGAAACAAGGGCGTTGTGACTCCCCCGCGCTTTGGCAGCCACAGTGACCGTGGGGTTCCTTTTGGACTTCTTCTATCTGCAGCTCAGTAGACAAAATGTGATAACTAACGCTATAAAGGACTACAGTGGTGGTAGGAGAGCACGCTGGGGCAAGAAAAACAAAAATTGGGTCAATAATTGAAGGAACGATGGAAAGAATATGGAACGGAAGTGTGAAAGGAGGGATGGATGAGTGGGGATGAATGAGCAGATGGACAAATGAGTGGGTGGATGCGTGAAAGGATGAGTGAATCAATAGGGGGATAGACAGGTAAAAGGATGGCAGGGTAGATGGCTGGAAGGACTGATTGGTGAATGGATTCATAGAGGGACTGACAGGTGAAAGGATGGCAGAGTAAAGGGTTGGGTGGATATGTGGATGTGCAGGTTGAAAGGATGGCAGAGTAAAAGGATTGATGGATGAGTGGGTAAAAAGATGAGTGAATGGATGACAGAGTGGATGGACAAATGCATTATTGGGTGGATGAGTGGATGGCAGAGTGGATGAATGTATAATGGATGGATGGCAAGATGGATACATGGATAGATGACAGAATGGAGGGATGGATGGAAGGACGGCAGAGTGGGTGGAAGGATGGCATAGACAAATGATGGATGGCAGAGTGGATGGGTGAATGGATGGATGGATAGCAGAATAGATTGTGGATGGCAAAGTGGATGGATGGATGGATGGGTGTGTGGGTAGTGGATGGCAGAGTGGATGGATGGCAGAGTGGGTAGATGGAAGGATGGGTGGCAGAATGGCGCGGGGTTGGATGGTTGGAAAAGTGGATACATGGATAGCAGAGGGTATAGAGAGATGGATGGATGGCAGAGTGGGTGAATGGAAGGCAGAATGGATGGATGGATGGACCAATGGATGGCAGACTGTCTGGATAGATGGATTGCCCTTGGTTGATGAATGACTGGACTAGAGCTAGATTGAATGATGGATGAAAGAATTAATGGACTACAGAATGTGAAGGGGAAATAGTTGCTATCAGCGGGTGGATGGAAGAGTGAAAGGATGAATGAATAGATGCTTGGATGGAAGAGATAAGAAAGATCTAATCTATGGGAGGGTTGGGCTCCTTTGCTTTGCTTTGCTTGCTTGTTGCCATCAGAGGTTTAGTATTAAGTGGGGGTATTTGAATCTTTTGGCTACTCCTTTGCTTAAGGACCAGTCTAAACTCCATTTAGCCAGATGATCAAAACCACAAACTATCTCATCCTCCCCAACTTAAGTAGACGTGCTTCCAGTGACCTTTCTGTCCTAACCTTTCTGGTTGAACTCTTGACCCCATCCTATATCACTCTTTCTGAAACTGTTCTCCCAACCTTGTAAAGCTGTAGCATAGTAACAGTATTCATCACCCCCAAAAGTCTTGACATACCAGGCCTATGATGTCCATGTAAAGTGAGTCATCACACATGTTACTGCACCACGAACCACTCTTAAAGTCCAAAGCACACATTTCCCTTTTCCATTCCCTTCAGTAAACTTCAAGTCATCAAAGTGAAGCTGGACCATCTAACTCAGTATATTCAGTACCCAGGGCTTTAAGTGGGCCGGGGCTCACAGGTACTGAGCACCAGCAGTTTTTTAAAGGAGGCCTCAAAACGGGTCTCTATCGGGCTATGTTTTGTGCCCTGACACAGACGGTCTGTTTTTTTCCGGACTGCAGTGACAGCAGGCACATCGATGTGCGCTGCTCACACTGCTCACTTCTCACTAGTGTGCACATGCTCACACTGCTCACTTCTCAGTAGTGGAGCAGTTACGGCATGATGTCATGCCAGGTGAGCAATGTAGGGGAAGGGAAATCTTTTAAAGAGAGTCATTTTCTCTGTGGATTTCCCTTCTCTTTTTGAAGCTCAGGAGCAGCAACACTTGTCAGGATCTAGCAATGCGCCTACCTAAATTATGACTACATCTCCCAGAAGTCCTGGTGGTGGGAGTGGCGCTATAAAAGGAAGGGCGGGACCACCTGACATTGCTCGTGATTTTGTGCTATCTGTAATAATTGAGAATCGGAGTCCTTAGTTTTTGGCAGCGCTTCTTGTTCTGGTTCTGGAGGTACCGAAGAGCTGCATATTTCTGGAAACAGAGGCGAGTGAGAGAGGTCGCGCCTTTGTTTATTTAAACGACCCGCCGTCCAGACAGCAGCCGGCGTTCCTGATCGAGCGGAGCGAAGGCGCCTCCGTTCGAGAGGATTGTATAGAAAGAACTCTGGGCTGACAAACGTTACCGGCGGGAAACGGAGACCGTGAGTAAAAGCGGAGTTGGGACTCTAAACAAATCCCGATAGTTTAAAGGCAGCGCGTGGTGTTAACGCGTGTCTTTGGGACTTGTATTGTTTACATTTTAGATTCTTTTGGGAAGGAGCCATTGGTTTTTGAACTTGCACGGCTGTGCAGGTTTTTTTGTTTCAGGACAGTGGTAGAGCGGAGCGTAGTGGGAGGTCATTCCTACACGCTACCGTTCAGAAGAAGGTCACTAGTGTCCTGTCCTTTAAGTGCCAAAGCGGAAGGTAGTGGGGCCCTACACCTTGCCGTATTTGGAGATCTGAAACCAACTGGAATCTTGTGGAGTACACTTTACTAGAGCGGAGTACAGTGGTTGGATGCTACGTCTTACCGTGTCTACCTTGGAGCTTTTGTTGTTTGTTCTTAAAAGGAACTTTTTGGCTTTACACTTCTTCTTGAATTACACTTGGGGAATGCGGTGTGTTATGAATGCAGCATAAGGATATCAACATATACAAGGAGGGGTATGTTTTAATAAGATCCCAACAAATACCAGGTGGAGTTCTTTTCTGTTGCCAGAGTATAACCTGTTTTCTTGTGTTCTTTAGGAACCAGAGGTACTGATATCCGTGAAATGTTATAAAAGGGATAGGAGGAGAACACTTCACTCACAAAGGTGAACATGGCTGTCCTTCTAGCGAGAATGCAATGATAGTAGGTTGAGTAGTGAATAACGTTAACCTGTGTGTTCCTTTTCTTGTCTTTCAGCTGTCCCTTCCCTGCAGTCCCCTTCCATCCCCTCCTTGTTCTATTTTTTCCCTTGCCCTATCCCTCGAACACACTGTGCTTTTACGTCAGTGTGTTGGTGTGGTCGGGAGGTGGAGCCCTATGTACTACAATCGGATCCTGCAGCGTGGAGCCTGACAACACTGTTGTGGTCTCACCAGGGCTTATTTATCTTTTGCAACTAACAACCATGGTCAAAGCCAATAGTCCTGACTTGTTGTAGGTATGATGTTACTTGTATCATATATCTGGATGCAATGACAGAAGCAGCAAAATACAAATCGTGTGGCGCACTGTGCTAAGCACAGATTTTAAACTTATGTGTTTTAAGCCACACCCTTAATTACATTGGCCAAGCCCCTTTGAGAGAAGCTCTAGTTTTCTCATCCCACTTAAAGCCCTGTCAGTTTCTCAGAACACATTCGCCTTCACACTCTCCCGCATCAAACTGTTCCTTTGAGCCACTCTCCTTGTCTCACTCAACACACTTGTCTCTGAGCCTTCTTTCTCAAACACTTTACCTCCTGTTCTCCTGATCATGTTTCTATATAAGTTGACCGAAAACACTTATCTCATCAACACATTGTCAAACTTCAGATACCGTGGAATTCAACGTAGAACCTTATAACTCTGACTGAAACATTGTTTAGCCAGTCCTTCATTCCCTTTTTGGAGTTTAGTGTCTCCAAATTATAATGTATTCACCTCGACATAAAGGAGAAAGAGGGGGTGTCCCACTTATTCTCAGAGAATCTCTCAAATGCAAAGTAACGAACACGCTTAACTCTTCCCTCCCTCCAATGCCCTCCAATTGTAATCATACACAAGGAAACATCCTTTACATCGCAGTGATTACACCGCGATGCATTTAGAACGCTGGCATTACAACGCAAGTGTTACATCGACTTCCACTGGAGGGCGCTATAACCTAAGGAATAGTAAGATTTACTATTCCAACACCTTCCCTACTGTATGTAGACTGGTGTTATAATAGTAAATCTTACTACTCCTAAGTCCAGCGCCCTTTAACGCAAGTCGTTGTAACGACTTGCATTGTAAAAACTGCAATGTTACATACTGCGATAGTTTTGATTGTGTTGTAACATCACATATTCCATACACACGTTACCCAGACCAATGAGGCTAGGCAACCTTTACCTTCAAGAAAGGAACAAAACACGTCTTGGGGGACTGTATTGAGTGCATACAAACTAGCTCATCGCGTTGTGTGGCCAGGTTTTACTTGTAAACATTAATGATGATGATGATGGCACACATCGATATGTTCTAAATCCTTTGTATCTGACATGGCAATCACATGCGCCTCTATTTCATATCTCCTATCCTCAAACAGGATGCCCCCATGTACTTGACCTTAGTAAAAAGGACCTTCTTCAAGTCTCATATACACTCACATGGAATGGTCTGCTCACCTTCTAAACACTAATGTCAACATTTCCATTATATGCCGGTTCAGAAACTAAATTGCCTTGATAAATGACCCTAAGGTTCCAGATCCACTGAACTGAACTTCCAGCAGACTTAAGCGCTGGCCATCCCAAGCTAGTAATGTAATATGACAAGTAAATCTCTACTGTCATGGACAACGTAGCTTAGTTACTACAATGAAAAGCAAAAATTCAAGCAAATATTGAACTGGTATGGTAATGGTTAACCGCCAGACACGTCAAGACCTAACACGTCAAACCCATGCCACACCACTCCTCAGAGAGCTCCACTGGCTCGCCATACAGAAGCGCTGCCAGTTCAAACTTCTCATACACATGTTCAAGGGCCCACATACCTCAACAAAGGACCCACATACCTCAATCACTGGCTTCACTTCCTCCAACCCACCAGACAATTCTGCTCAGCATCAGTGTCACTCTTGCACACAGCACACATCCACAGATGAAGGAGAGGTCAATCATTCTCCTACCAAGCTGCCAAATCATGGAATGACTCCCCCAGCACCCCAGGGCCTCCTTCTCACTTCTTGAATTCCTCAAGAAGTCGAAGACCTGGCTATTCAACTAGCATTCTTGTGGGACCATCAAGACTACTTGTATTCATGCCTGTGCCTGGATTCCCTCATGCATGACAAGCAGGGATCTACAAATCCACCTTACATTGCAGAAAAATTCACATGCAAGGAGCTGGAGACAATTCTCAACCTCCGCCCTCCTTCTCAAATTCAAGATGACCGGTCAATCTTACAAACAGATCATTTACTACATTAAATCCTCCTTCCTGACATTGAAACTTACACATGCTCCAAAGCTCTCCAGATCAAAGACCACCAAACCACAGAATCTGTCCCACATCTCATCACAGATAGATTCTGAATGTAATGACCTCGCCTTCCACTTCTCTAAAAGAAATCATGAAACTCAGCCATATGCTTATCACCATATGACACAGGGAAACCATGCTTCACCAAGAAGAATCCCTTGTTCACATGGAGTGCCTTCATTCCCTCCACCCATGATATTCTGAATTTAGCCATCATTAAAGCAAAGCCAGCAAACTTTGTTTCAGATACCGTCTCACCTCCTCAAGATAAAGGTGCCCCCTCTGCGTTCTGGCCACAAATCATCAACTTCTCAATAAACAATGTCTCCAGTCAAGATTCTGTCCAGATGGGGCCCATTTGTCCCATTCATAAAAAAAGGTCAAATACAGAGCAGAATTTGCTTGAAAACGTCACTCCTATCACTAGACTGGCCTTTCTTTCAAAGACGTGTGCCTAAAAGGTTACACTAGTTATAATCATCTTGTAGGTGATTTCCAGTCTGGGTTCTGTATGGGTCAAAGAAGTGAAACCTATTTTAATGGAAATTCCTGCTTCGTGATTGGCATTGACTTTTTGGCAATCTTTGATACGGTTCATCACAATATAATCCTCAAAATCCTTAGAAAAAAGAATGGATATTGAAAGACCGGTAATAGAATGGTTCAGGACATTCTTTTTCTGGCTTTGACAAAGTCTTTTGGACTACTTCCTCGTCCCACACTGTTCAAACTGGACATTATGATACCAAACAAGATATCCCTTTTCTACATTATGCACATGATATTCAATTATATATTAACAGTTAAAGCTTCAACAGCTTCAGGATATTTACATTCTTTGTTATGGCAATTCTGAACTGGATGAAAACATGAAATTCAATTAGAACTCTCAGAAAACTGTATTTCTCCTTCTGTCCCCAATCAGAGGAAAGCAACTTTTGGCTGAGAAACCAAATATATTCAAGGTCATAAAAGTCACACCAGACCAATCACCTTAGCAAACTCCAAGCTTTAGACTCAAGAAGCTGCTCTAACTTAATCTCCCCACCAAAGAGGTGGGCAAGAACACCACATTGCAACCAGAATATCTCCAAAGCTTCAAGTCTTTCTTCCCAAAACAAGACCTTAAATTGGCTATTCGAACACTTGTCATCTCCTGTATGGACTACAGAAATGCACCACTGTAGTGCCAAAATCCCAGCTAGGTCCTTGCAAAGCAGTCCTCCATTCAGGAGCCTATCTAGGCTCCAATACAAAAACAACACAGCTCATCACACCAGTCCGTTTGTTACTTTGTTGGCTTCCCATGGACCAATACACCTCGCATACATCACCTTCAAGACAATTAAATGGATCAATCCTGCGTACGTATTTCAAAAGCCTCAGATTTTGAGTAGACATAGAACATCTGTTTAGGGTGGACAATCTCAGATTCATAGTCTTCCACCCTAAAACTAACTCTGGCAATCCACCCGGCACTGCCATGCCAGCACACATTTAACAGATCACTGCAAACTCAGCCTTTAAATGAGACCTGAAACAGAACCTAAAAGACAACATTTCAAATCTGCACCCGGTATGAAGCTATCATACAAAGATATCCATATCTTCTTGATGACCCTAACTTCTGTTTTATGACCCATATTTCTCAGTTTATTTTCATTATATGCCTTTCAGCAAAACACTCTGTCATCCTGTGCCCTCATATTGCTCTCAGCTGTCCAGCAGCCTTTCTCAATTTCCAGGGTTTCCATTTCTGACTGGAGACTGAATAGTCTTGCAATATTTAGTTCTCGCCTGGGCAGGGCTTGCGCTGTCTCTTCGAGACATGCTGTATTCAGGATATAGATGTAAAGCTCTGACCACTTTCTGCCCATCTTTTTAATTGGCTCCTGTCCCTGGCCTTTGTAAATTGTGACTTTTCATTGGTCAATAGGCTTAGTAGTCCATCCTTATTACCACCTTGTCTCTTCTTGTAACCTCACATGAGAATACCACCTCTTACATGTGTTGTTACATTCTAGGTTTTATTTTCAGCCTCAGAGCACTATTTTCTTATAGGGCTTGAGGCAGGATACAGGCTTGGTCCTAAGGAAGGCTGGCAGTGGTTACTTTACTGATTAGCACATCTCACATTTATATGAGATCTTCTATAAATTTCCCTTCATCATCTTCACACACAGTACAACCTAATCCGAAATTAATATAATAATTATTTTCTCACATTTCAAACCTTGCTATTTGAATGCACTTGTGGTACTGCCTTGCATGCAATGCATTATGGGTAGGGTAATTTACCATATCTTCTGCAGGGTGCAGTACCATATGTGGCCAAGAGAAGTCCAATAGGACCTCTTTTGGCCACATATGGTACTACACCCTGCAACATGGCTAGGTAAAAAACATTGAGCTTTACAATGCCAATAACTCTACATTTTGCAGTGTGCATTATTATATGTGGCCAAAAGAGGTCCCATGGGATGCCTTTTGCGAAAGTAGATTTATTGTACATTGGGTCATTATGTGGGTGTATTCTTTTTGCGAGCTAATTGATATAAATTCCCATTTTGAGGGTTCTCTGCATACATACGATGAAAATCAAGCCTCCAGGGCGTCTATGAGTTCTTCCCATGACACCTATCTATTGGTACAGGGATGATAACCTTTTTGCTTATTGGGGTGCTGAGATACAACATTTCTTTCCACATGCTCTTTCGACAAATCTGTTAGGACTCAGAAGTAATATAGCACATTATATTTTTGTTACAGTTTTTTTAAACACCTATAAGTGGATTTCCTAGACTTTGTTCTCAATCCAATGCACCAGCTTTGGCCTTCTCTGGAATAAGATTCATACTATAGATTTCTAATGTTACGTGTTTCTATATTATAGTTTTCCCACTCAGCAAGTTATAATATGGAAAGTTGGAGGCCATATTCTGCTTTTGATACAGGATGTCTTTGTAACAGGTGTGCTATCGCGCTAAAGATACATTGGTAATTGCCTTTCAGTTGGCTGCTTCTATAGTTCGAGATGACCTGTGACATAAGATGTACATGATTGATTTAGGACACTCAGTATTACATCCTTGTTTACTTTCCACGCACGTCGATACAACATTTAAAGATGGCGGCCTGGTTCCGCATTTGATACAGTCTTTAATACATGTATCCAGCTAATGTGTTGATAGAAAGACTGTTTGGTAACCGTCTTTAACCCCTTCGCTGCTCGGCCTTTTCTCACCCAATGCTAAGCCTTTTTTTGTCTATTTGGGGTAGTTCTCACTTAGGCCCCCGTAGATTTTTGTCCACATAAGGTACCCACACCAAATTTTTAACCTTTTCTTCCAACATCTGGAGGATTCTAAAGGTACCCAGGGTTTGTGGATTCCCCTGGAGGGGACTTAGAAATTAGCCAAAATACAGCAAAATGTTGTTTTTTGTGGGATGAATGGGAAAAAAGTGCTGCAGAAGAAAGCGTCTGGTTTTTACCTTGCAAATGTTATCAATGAAGGTTTGGGGTGCTAAAATTATCATCTTCTCAACTTTCAGGAACAGGCAGACTTTTGTCCGAAAACCAAATGTTCTACTGAGTTTTGACATAGCCTATTTTTCCTCTTTTTTGTGCTTTCAACCTCCTTTCATTTAGTGGTAGAAATGGGTGTGAAACCTAAAATGGATCCTAGAAAACTATACATTTCTGAAAAGGAGACAACATTCTGAATTCAGCAAGTGGTTATTTGCGTAGATCCTTCAATGTGTTTTTATATAAACTAACAGTTGAAATAAAGAAATATTGAAATTGAGTTGAAAAACACGGCCATTTGTGCCTACGTTTTCACCTTTAACTTCTTCTACATATGGCAGATTATTTAAAGCAATATACCGTTATGCCCACTGGGCTCTTCTGGTTGTGGAGAGTTGTAGGTTCATCAAGAACCATAGGTACCCAGAGCCAATAGCTGAGCTGTGCCTTGCCATGTTTTTTCATTGTGTACCGGGTATAATGTAATTCATTTGGTAAAATATAAAGAGTAAAAAAAAGGTATCAAGGGCACCTATATATTTCTAAAATGGCAACAAAACATGGAGTTTAGATGCAGTGGTTATTTGCACATCTCTGAATTTGTGGGTACCTACACCAGCATGTAAATTATAGGGCAGTTTTTAAATGACTTTTTTTTTTTACATACTGTCTTACATTTGGAAGGCAGAAATGCATAGAAAGACAATTGGTAATAACACTTTTTCTACTATTATGTATTCCCTGAAGTCTCCCGATAAAAATTGTACCTCGCTTGTGTGGGTAGGCCTAGTGCCCGCAACAGGAAATGGCCCAAAACGCAAAATGGACACATCACATCTGAAAACTGACCCTTTTTTTGCAATGTGCCTAGCTGTGGATGTTGGACCCTAGTTTAGTCGGCACCTAGGGAAACCTAGCAAATCTGTAAATTTTTTAAAGTAGACATGCAGGGGAATCCAGGATGAGCTTACTTGTGTGGCTCTCTCCAGTTTCTGTTACCCAAAATCCCTTGCAAACCTCAAACTTTGTTAAAAAACCACACATTTTCCTCACATTTCTGTGATGGAAACTTCAGGAATCTGCAGGGAGCTAAAAACTCACACCGACCCCCAAGTCTCCTTTAACAAACAATACCTCACATGTGTGGGAGGCCTAGTGCCTGCTACAGGAAATGGCTCAAAACACAACATGGACACATCACATTTTTCCAGTGAAAACTGACACTTTTTTTGCAATGTACCTAGCTGTGGATTTCGGACCTAGGTCAGCGAGCACCGAGGGAAACCGGGCAAACCTGTAAATTTTGAGAACTCAATACCCAGGGGAATCTAGTATTGGGTGACTTGTGTGGCTCTCACCATGTTCTGTTGCCCAGAATCCCTTTCAAACCTCAAACTTTGTAAAAAAAACAACAACATATTTTCCTTAAATTTCTGTGATAGAAAGTTCTGGAATATGCAGGGAGCCACAACATTCCCCCAACCCAGCATTCTCCCAAGTAGCCTGATAAAAATGGTACGTCACTTGTGTTGGTAGGCCTAGTGCCCGCAACAGGAAATGGCCAAAAACTTGCTGTGGAGACTTCAAAATTATCAATCACAAAAATGACTTGGTTTTGCCAGGGAGTCACCTATGTTTTTACTCCCGGGCTCGGCAGCCATCTAGGGAAACCTGCCAAATACATTTCTGAAAACTGGACACGCTGGGAGTACAGGGAGTTTTGGCTTGCGTGGATCGCTCAAAGTTTTCCTACCCAGAATCTGCTGCAAACCTCAAATGTAGCTAAAGAAATCATATTGTCCTCACATTTCTGTGTGGGATCAGTGTGCCAGCACACATTTCCTACCACCCAGCGTTCCCCTCTTTTTCCCGCTAAAAATGTTACCTCACTTGTATAGGTGTCCAATGCAGAATCTGCCTAAAAACATATAAAATGTAAAACTGAAGGGGAACCAAGGGCCATATGTATCATACTAATTTGCATTCGCAAAGGCCGAAATTCACAGAATTTCAGCCTTTGCGAATGCGAATTTGCTAAATGTGATGTATAAATGAAAATCCGGTGCAAAATAAGGAATCGCAAAATTTGCGATTCCTTATTTTGCAATTGCATTTAAGGAATTGCAAATTTTGCAATTCCTTAAATGCAATGTATGAAGCTAAAAAAAAGTGCTAATTGTCCCTGAGGAATTGCAAATTACCACCAACCTCAAGTTGGTGGTAATATGCGAATTTCTTGAAAAATGCCAATTTTAGCATTTTTCAAAGTGCCATGTGACGCACATACATGCCCTTAGGGCATGTATGTGCACCACATGTGCACCCATACTTATTTCAGGGGTGCAACAGGGTGTCATTTGGACACCTCTGCGCCTTTGAAATTATTCTCAATTTGCGATTAGCAAATTGCGAATCGCAAATTGAGAATAAATTCCCATTCCTTCCTATGGGCCAGGAGGCCCATAGAAATGAATTGGAAAGTATTCCTTAATTGCAAATTCGCAATTTGCGATTTCGCAATTAAGGAATATCAAGAAATCGCTAAAAAATTGTGATTTTCTTGATACAAACCAATTAGCGATTCTGAAATAGCGATTTCTTAAAAATCGCTATTACAGAATCGCTAATTGGTATCTTGATACATATGGCCCCAAAACATGTCCATAAGGGCAGTTTTTTAAATACATTTTTAGGCTGTCTCTGCTTTGGCCACCCGAACAAATGAGGTATAATTTTTATCAGGAGATCGAGGGGTATGCTGGGTGGTAGGAAATTTGTGTCGTTGCGGTATTCCTTCAACATTCCCACACAGATATGCGAGGAAAATGTGACTTTTTAGCTAAATTTGAGGTTTGCAGTGGATTCTGGATAAGAAAACGCTAGGGGATCCACGCAAGCCACAACGCCAACCAAGTAACAGG
This sequence comes from Lissotriton vulgaris, assembly GCF_964263255.1. Lineage (NCBI taxonomy): Eukaryota > Metazoa > Chordata > Amphibia > Caudata > Salamandridae > Lissotriton > Lissotriton vulgaris. The sequence goes on along the minus strand of NC_141697.1, from coordinate 85,803,449 downwards.
CTGCCAATCCACGTACTCTGCCTTTCAAGCACCTTCTAGTGCACACCACCAGCCAAGCGCCAGTCCACACACATCGCCAGGCAAGCACTAGAACACACACTGCTACCAAGCGCTAATCCACACACACACTGCCAGCCAAGCATGAGCCCACACACGCTGCCAGCAAGATGCTAGTACACACACAGCCAGACAAATTTCAGTACATGCAGACTGTCAGACAAACTCCAGTGCACACATATACACCCAGAAACTTTCCCTGGTATCTAGTGGTTTTCTGCTCACCTTGATGGCAGATGAGCCTAAATATATTGCTGATCTGTCCCCATTGGGGACCAGAATCGGCTTAAATGTGTGCCTTAAAAAAAGGCATGACCCTTGACTATGGGGTGCTCTCTGACATGGCTATGAACATATTCCTGGTGTCTAGTGAGCCTTCTCTTCCCACCGTTTTTTTTTAGGGGGAGGGCGTCAGTATGCCCATTCTGGGCACTTCCACCCCTATACAAAGTAAAAACAATCCCTTGTGTCTAGGGAGATTTCTGCCCCCCAGGGGAAAAGATCAGGGGCTGTTGCCCATATCTGCCCCTCAGTGGGGCAGAAAGACTGTGCCCTTTTTTGGGGGGGGAGTGAAGGCATCACCATGCTCCTTCAGGGCAGCCCCAACCTACACACAAGGAAAAAGATAGTCCCTGGTGGCTAGTGAGCTTTCTGCCACCCGGGGGGGAGGGGCAGATCGTGGGGTATTGCCACGATATGCTCCACCGGGGGGCAGAAAGACTGTGATTTTTTTTATGGGGGCATTGACATGCCAACTCTGGGCACACCCCACCCCTACACTAAGAAAATTACATAGTCCCTGGTGCCTAGTGTGGTTTCTGCCCCTCCCAGGAGGCAGATCGGGTGCTATTGCCCCCATGTGCCCGGGGGGGGGGGAAAGAAATTTGGAGGGGTGGGGCCATTGGCATGCCCCCCTCAAATGAAAAACAATAATCCCAGGGGGCTAGTGGGCTTTCTGCCCCCCCCCCACCGGGGGCAGATCAGGGATAATAACCCTCATCTGCTCCCGAAGGGCAGAAACACTGTTATTATTAGGGTCTGGAGGGTGGGGGCATTGGCATGTGCCAACCCTCATTTAAAAAAAAAATACTATTGCCCCCATCTGCCTCACAGGGGAGAGGGGGGCAGAAAGACAACATTTTCCCAAAAACGTTGGGAGGGAGCAAACGCCCTTGCCCAAGGGTCCACTCCCACCTCCCTGGTGACTAGTGGTGCATCTCTACTTGGTGATCGCCCTCCTGTGGCGATCCCCAAGCAGGGATCAACTAGGGACGGGTACCATTGGAAAGCGGGGATTCTCTCCTCTGCCTAGGTGCTCAGGGGCTGAGATAGCCCCACGAGTGCATAGGCAGTGAAAGCGAAATGAGCTGATCGGCTCATTTCATTTTCAGTGTAATTACATCGGCGTACATAGTCGTCATTACACTTGGAAACAAATATTCCTTGGGAGGTTCGGTAAGCTTTCCCCAGCTCCCACGGCTCAAAAACAAAAAAGTAAACCCCTTTGCGTAAACAGCAGAGGGATTTGGTGGTCGTGTGCAGAGGACGGAATGTTTCCTCCCTCTGCACCCAAGCACTGTGGGGCAGGACGGAACCGTTCCGTCCTGCACACTCAAGTAGTTAAATGGGCTGCTCTTAGCGTTTGAATGTTCTTTCCACCATGTATGTGGGGTCCCCTATACTCGTGGGACCAGTAGGGCTCACAGGGCTTGCACACTCATATATACTTAGACTACGCAGTGTATTATGTTCTGCCGCACACTGATCACGAGCGATCAGGTGCCCATTATTTATCCCCTCGGGCTGTGCCCAGCCCTCGAGGTGTGTGCTACATGTGCATGATGCGTGATGCCAGGTGACTCACTATACTGCTGCATGTGACGCTATTCACTAGCTGAGAATGGGACTACTTTCATTCACTTGGTATTTGGTGACGATCTGAATGTTGTTAGAGTTTTGGATACACTTGTTTGGAAGTACCAGGCGGTTGTAAACTTACGTTGTACAATTTGGTTACCTCAGGCTGTCCAGGGCTTGCATGCATGCATACAAGATGCCTCAATACCTTCTTTAAAAATTTTTTTTTTTTTTTAATCAAACAAATGTCTGCAATATAGGGAGTTGCGGCCATTGACACAGGCTTTGCTTTATAAAAGGACACATACACTCTGCATATGTTTTGGCAGTGGCCACAAGCGACCACTAGCCCATTTATTTATAACCTTCAGGCCGAGTCCGGCACTCAGGGTGCAGGTTGCAACAAGGTATAGTAGTGGCCGGGTGGCAAGTAACATCCCTGTTTCTGGCCGCTGGACCATTCCAACATGGCAGACAAAGTCTCTCAGCTGCTGGCTGGGTGCCAGGTTGGGACAAAGGTCATACCTTGGACTTCTTGCCCTTCCTTAGCTCCCACATGCTAGACCTGGGGTGTCCATGCTTGCTTGATTCAGGACAGGGGTTTGGGGGCCAGTTATTGGGAGGGACGAGCCCCTGCCACCAGGAGAGGGGCTGGTATCCAGGGAACAGTGCACCCTGCCCCTGTCAACGGGCCATGAAGTAACACTCCCTGCTGGGACCAACACTTTCCTCAGCATCCTTGTCAAAATCCACTGATGTTTTGGTTATCTTCTTGAACCATGATATTTTCCTTGCAGCGGTGTGATGTCCCCGCTGGATGGTGACCATGGCCCCGCAAAGCTTCACAGCATGCCATGTTTAAGCCTCAAATGGGGTCTGGAACTTCCATACCAGATGACGGTCCTTCGTGATGACATGATCACCCACTTGGAGTTGTTCGATGATAGCCCATCTGTCCAGGCTGGCCCGAATTTTCATTGATTTCCTCTTTTCCTGCATAACTTGGACATCTAAGACGGCTAGATGCAATTCTAGGCCCTTAGGGAGGCTGTCTCTTATTGGCCACTGAAACAGCAGATCCGCTGGCATGCAGTTGGTGTACTGTGTGAGGTCTGCATGTAGGCCCTAAGGAACCGATGAAGATAACACTCAGCATCTTCTCCTTGTTCAACCCCAATCCTGAAGGCTTGGTTCAAAGTTCTCATGAACCGTTCGACTTCCCTGTTTGCTTGGGGTCACTACGTTGTCACTTTCTGGTGTCGTATTGCCTCCAGTGTAGAGGCCAGAAGTTGTTGGAACTCCTGCCTCTAAAATGGGGGTCCATTGTCCGTTTCTGGCAGACCAACTTTGGCGAATATTTTTTCCAACACTGGTTTGACTCTGAAGAACGCAGTTTATTGCACCAACTCTACCACTGGTAAATTTGAATGGGAGTCAATGAGCACGGCCGTTGGGTGGCCGTCCGGGAAACTCTCAAAGTCCATGCTCACCTTCGACCAAGGTTTCTACTTGGGTGTCCATCCCAGGAAACAAAACTTTATCCCTCAATGGAGCTTTTGTCTTGATCACACCCTGGTGTCCTTGGTGTGGTAGGTCAATCAGTCGGCCCAAAAGCTCCATGGCACCATGATCTGCTGACCCCTGAGGAGCAGACCTTCTTTGCTGATGCTCTTCCCTCACTCGCCAAAGCTGTGTCCTTGTGATCTGCTTGGCTTGCATCAGCACTTTTGCTGCTTCCAGGAACTGGTTTCATTGATTCCTGGAAAGCGACTCTCTGGCTCTTCCAAGGCTCTCATCCAGTCTGGGAGCTTTCTGTATATCCAGTATGGACAGAGCTTTTGGGTACTCTTTGTGTATTCCCATCCATACGAAGTCCTCAGCCCTCTCATCATGGTCTGCTTGTTCTCGCCCCTCTGGCTGGGATGAGTGCCTGGACAAATAATCTGGGGGATTGCTTGCCTCATGGCAGTAGATCACTTCGAAAGAGTTTGGCTGGAGCTGCACAATTCATTGCTCAACCTTCGAGGGTGCTAGCCTGGCAGATCCCGCAAACAACGGGACAAATGGTTTGTGATCTGTGACCATTCTGAATCAATGCTCACACAGCTTTAAGTGGAAGTGGCAACAGGCCAACCTGATGACCAACCCTGAATTTGGGATTATCGGATCTCTGTGCTGGAGAGCGCCCCACTTGCATAGGCAACGGGGACCCATGAGCCTTCCGCTTTCTCTTGTAAGAGCACCGCTCAAAGCCAAACCGGGCTCGCATCGATTACGAGCTTGGTTTTTCATTGGGGATCAGAGTACTTTCTCTATGACCCCCTTTTGTTCCAGGTCCCAGAGTCTCTTTTCCACCTGCTGCCTCAGGTGAAACGGAACCTGACGATGGTGCACTGCTGTGGATCGAACTGTTTTGTCAATGTAGAGGCGGATTTGTTTTGCCTTGAGCTAATCAAGGCCTGTGAATAGCTACGGAAACTCTCACATCATCGCTGCAGGATGTAATTTGTGCACCTGTTTTGCAAAGGAACACCAGTCTTAGATCTTCTGCAGTGTGGTGTCCCAACCGGGTACCGGTTTCTCCCTCCGTGATGTGGAACCTTGCTCTGGTGGATCAGCCTTCTCTCACCACATCAACTTTCACAGTTCCTTTCAGATGTAGGGGCATGGTGCCCCATAGGCATAGATCCGTGCCTTGGTGGCAGCTAGAGTGGGGCGTGGCACGATGTTGCTAAACTGCGCTGAGTCCGTGACGTTCACAGATGTCCCTAGTGTCTATTAAGGCAGTTAAGAATGTGCCCCAAATCTCCACAGTACACATGGGACAGGGGCTTTCCCTATTACCCTCCTTCCCAGCTAATGATACCACGAACACATCATTGTCCTCTTTATCATTCACAGGACCATCTTGGGCGCCTGCGTCGGGTATATATTCTGCTCATCAAGAGACATTTGGCTCAGTGCTATGGCTGTCCTGCTCGGGACCCTGCCCAGGTACCTTGCTGCTCGCCTCTACACACCTTGGCAAAATGATTCATTTTCCTGCAGTTGGAGCAGGTTTGTCTTCTTGCAGGGTAGACAATTGGTGTCCAGTGCTCCAGACCACAGTGGTCACACTGATTCGCTTGTGGCTTCGACCTTCCCGGCTGGCTGGTAGGCCCCTTGCATCTCTGGATCGCATTGACCCTTTCTTCTTTCACCTATACCACTTTAGTGGCCCCTCCTGAGGCAGCACTCCATCGTCGGCTACCTCCATATCATTTCCCCTACTGTTGGGCAGCTTATGAGGGCGGGCTAGGACTAGGATGTCATCCAGGGAGATGCCTGGTTGCCTCAACATGAGACATTTGAGCACCACTGACTTGCAGCCTTGGATTATCTTGGCACAGATTTCTTCCTGCTGATCTATGTTCATGCACGTGCTCGCCAACTTTCAGAGCCATACATGGAACATGTCGACTGATTCTTACTCTACCTCCTGGGCTTGGCGTAGTTTGAAACGCTCATAATCAGAATTGAGCTGTGGATCAAAATTTCTGTTCAGGAAAGCCATGGCAGCATCAAACTCATTGTCTCCCCCTGTGTTAGGCATTCTCAAATAAGTCTCTGCCTCCCCAAAATGTATAGGCAAGGACCTCTTCACTGCTCTGTCGGTTTTGCGGGCGGCACAAAAGAAGTGTTGTAGGTGTCCGATCCAGGAGCGCCATCTCAATACCACTGTTGCTGAGTCAGCGTGTTCGCTAAATGGTGATAGTGCTGCCACCGATGTGTGTGCATATGATGCTGGAGGCCAGGGCTGGCCATTGATCCGTCATCGTGACGCCCTCCTGGGCACTGTGGGCCTGCACCTTGGCCTGAACAGCTACTGGATCAGGCCAACTCAGTGGCGCTATCGCATGCACAGTCTCAAGAGCTGCATGTGACTCCTGGGTTTTAAATACACTGTTGAGATGTCTCTCCTCTATACTCATGCACTATGCCAGCACTCATGCCCATTATCTCGTTGCTTCTTTCCATTTCGTTGTCTTGCTTTATTTTCTCATAATGCACTCTGCAGGCAACTCTGAAAATGTGCACAGGTGTTTCCCGCCTGTCCTACTCCCTTGACAAAAATCCAGGGGCAGATCTACAAGAAACGAATGCAACGTGCTGCGCCGCACTCTGTTAGTTTCGAAGCACAGGGATGCGACATATTTACAACAATATGTCGCATCTCTGTGCTTCCCCCTGCGCTGGGACACAAACTACTGCCCTGCGCTGGCGCAAGCACCCTTGCTCCATGGTGCAAGGATGCCTGTGGCCTGGGGAGATTGTTTGTGTGCAGGAAGGTACACCAATCAATGGAGGTGATTTCCTCTTCCAATGTGTACTGTAGAATGCAGCTCGCATTGAAAGAGGAAAAAAACTAGGAGAAATGAAAACATTTCTCCTTGTTACGCCTCGGTACTCCACCCCTGGGGGTGGCATAGCATTCTGACGCATTTCCAGATTTACGATTTCTCGTAAATCTGGAAATGCATCAGTGGACATGGGTGTTGCGTGGGAACACCCACAGCAGCACCCTAGTCACGCCCCTAACAAGCATAGTGAAGTAGTGTGGCTCACTGGTTAGAGGCGGCAGACCCGAGAGCAGAGGACGGCCCGGGACAAGGGTTCGATTCCCGGCGCGGCAGGTTTCTGGACCAGGGTCAGCGGACTCGATAATTCTCTCGCCTCGATGCCCACTCCGATCAGCGTTCACACTCGGCAACTCTGGGCATTAGCTTGCCTCATCTTCACTAACGGCCCCACCAGACCGCCGGGGATGCCTGGTCTCACCCTGGAGATACCCATTAAGGGACCATCTCTCAGGGAAGCCAGGAAGGGTTTCGCAGCGGTCGAAGCGCCTTGGGACCCTACGGGTAAGTAGTGCGCTATATAAATGCCTATACATTACATTACATTACACATTACACTGTGGTATACATTACACATTACACATTACATTACATAGTGTTGCGTGAACAGGGGCGATATTTAGAAGCACAGGCAGGCTGACTTTACCTGTGCTTGTAAACAGGGTTGGATTGGGATTGAAAATCGGCCCGGGCACGCCCAAAGAAAAATCGGCCCACATTTGCATAATAACTCCTCAAATCACTGCTTTGGCGTAATCTCATAAAATAAAATTTAGGGGAGGTTAAAAAAAGCATGCGCTAGTTTACACTGGTGAAACAAGTGAGGCCACTTCTGCTCGGGCCCCCTGCCTCCACTCAGTATGTGCAGACATTAATGCTAAACGGAGGTAATGAGCGCCCATCTGCCTAAAGAAAGGCCACTCAGACATCTACTGGGCCGCTGGCTGTATTCGAACAATGGAGACAGCGCCCAAATGGCACCCAGACTGCTAAAAAAAGAGACCCACAGCAGAACTCGGACACCGGCCCCTCCGGTATTGCCCGAATGTCCACGTTACCAATCCGACGCTGCTTTTAAATATCACTCAGCAGTCTGCGCCACCGGTGCGTCACGCAACGTGATGCACCCGCGGCGCAAGGGGCTTGTAAATCTGCCTCCCAGTCTCTCCCTCTACTGCTGTCCCATGTACAGAGGCGGGCAATTATTGCCTTGTTGGTCGCCACCTTCTTAGATGGCTGCGCACCACTTGCTCGCTGCCAGCTCCCCAGCCGTGAGGTGCGGTGGAAATGTGTGGCTGCTCGGTGGCGCTGTGGTAGCACTGCAGCGGGTCGCCCGATCTTCACTCACCCTAGACCACGTTGCCATCACAAGAAGACAGGTGAACTCCACTGGGGCATACACCGCTTTCAAGGGGCAGCTCCAAACGTCCACGCGTCGAAGAGTAAGGCTGACCCCCGTCTCAGTCAGGCACTGAGGCACACCAGTCGCTCACTGACTCCCGGACCACACCGCGGCAAACTCCAGCAGGGCCGCTGATT